>NC_140584.1:345803388-351478549 GCF_964204655.1 Triturus cristatus
GACAGAGTGGTGACTCAACGCAGTAGCAGTAACTAAAATGTGCTCAAAATATTCAAATTAAAACCAGAGAAATAGCTAATGTCCTCTGCCAGTTTTACAGACAGAAACAAAGATGTAATTGGTTGTTCTGCTTTCAACATAAAGGTCGATTCAGGAGAGCTGGAGAGACAGTAAGAGCTTTATGGCTCAGATTCAGAGTACACCTACACACAACAGCTTTCACCAATACTAACAAAACATCAGAGAGCGACATGCTAAAGAGTTACAAAAAAACAGAATGGGAACCATGTAGAAGGGTTCCAGTCACCAGCAGCCCAAATTAGCATTACTTGTTATAAGTGTTTTTCCCTCTACAAAATTTTTTTTAAATTAAGTATTCAAATATAAAAAAAACACAAATGTGCACTAGAAACAGAAAAAGTAGTATCTGAAGAGACCAGTGTGCCCAGTCACTATTGTAGAAAGCCTACTGCAGACAACTTTTCTTCCTGCCCACTCTTTAACTGCAATTCAATTGCCTCTATCTTCCCTAACAGGAGCAACGGCAGACCGAAAAATCAACCCAAAATTCACACAAAGATGCACATAATTGTTTGATCAGGAGCTGTGGAGTAAACTCATTAATTGTGAAACTAAGCTTAAATAATGAGCATTTTTCATGAATAAAATATATTATGTGACTATTTACTTGGCGAGCCATTCCTTTTATTTATCCTTTAGACAAAGGGAGCAGAGCCACTCTTTAAAGTTGTGAAAATGCACAATCAAATGTCGCCTCATAATAAATTTAATACTTTTTCTCTGGGTTTTATGCAATTTTTCAACTCCTTACAGAAAGGTCTGTGGCCAACCTTGGACCTACTCTCTCCTTTATAACTGATCATGTTCAGGCAGTTTTAGGGCACATGTCTGAGCCCACCCACTTCCCATTCCCAAATCCAATCAAGGTCAAGCAAAACAATGTTGCAGACCACTCTCCACGAATTGTGCATACCCTACTGTCAGACGGTTTGGATGTCAAACAGAGACTAGTTATCC
Source organism: Triturus cristatus (assembly GCF_964204655.1). Lineage (NCBI taxonomy): Eukaryota > Metazoa > Chordata > Amphibia > Caudata > Salamandridae > Triturus > Triturus cristatus. The sequence continues at coordinate 345,804,427 of NC_140584.1, forward strand.
TTCAATTAAATATTTCTAAAGCTCTTGAAGTGACAAAGTTCCACAGCCACATCACTCCACTGCAGGAAATAAAAACTGGGAGAAAACCAAAAAAGACTGTCAGGTTTGGAGACAAAATGTACCTTAACGTGTCAGTATTAAGTGTGATTATTCTCCTGTCAAACCATGAATACCCATGGGTAGTAACTTGGGTAGGTGCTATGGAAGGATGATCAATGCTTGTTCATTCAAACAATAGTACATTTGTTATGATTCTGTACATGGTAATGCAGGAGAATAAAACATTTCTAGGTTACATGATAAGAATTTTCAATTCTATTAAGGACACAGAGGCGAGGATAATGCTTCTCTTTCTTCACTATTTGACGGCAGCCAATTAAAATATTAACTTGAAAAAACTACATTTCCCGTGAATGCATGAGAACAGTACTGTATCAATCAGAGCAGCTAGCCCTAAATAACTGGCTGCGTAGTCAGTTAAGTTACTACAATTTCTCTGTATGCTCTATCGTACAGTTCTGATTTGTCAATATATCTGTGTTATTTGGGCACTTCCTGCTGCATGCTTATGAAGTGCTGTTCCATTGCTCATCATACGGCGTCTGTAGTGCGTTTTTACAAGCTTTTTTTCTTCCGTTCAGCCTTCAGATAAGGAGTGCTCTGGCCTCTAGACTTGGCGGCGCTCGCCATGTAAGTCTTGTAGTGGATTGGGAGTGGGGTTGGGAGAGTAGGATGCACTGGCCTTCTGGCTGTGTAGTCCTATTTCACAAACCAGCGCGCATATGAAATTGCCGGCTTCAGAAAGCACAGCTTGATCCAAACACATCAGCGCCACGTTAACTCTGCGCTTATATCTCGTGCTCCCCAGTGATGCCCTGAGACTCGATTACCACCCAAGGTTGTAATTAATAATACAGTCATCTACCTAAAGCAGTGGTCTTCAAACATTTTGATGCTGGTGCTGTAGATTCACATTTTGTCCTGCATCTTGGGCCATGTCAAACCGAGGGCAATCCAGAATGGATCCTCCTAGTCCCAACAACCATACTCTCACCACAGAGTTATGCCACCATCCATACCTCAAACAAAACTCAACATGCACATGGGATGTCAGCACAAAGATCCCGAGTTACATCCATGCAAACTTTCCACAAATGAAGCCAGTAGGCACTTCACTCCGCCTGAATGAGGAAAAAAGGTCTAATCAGTAAAAGCAATTCACAAAAACAGGTATGGTCCCTCCACCATGTCATGTCACTGACACGGACAGTAGTCCTATGTAGTTGTAGAGGGCACCCTTGTGATGCCCCTCTAGGTCACTGAACAGGGTCAGTACCTTGGAATTACAATGGACTAGACCTCACAGCACATAGATTAGCATGTCAATCGGACCAACAGAAAGTCAGGATAGCAGTTCAACATGCAGTCAGGGAAGGAGTACACAGCAGTTAACCATCTAGGGGACAATCCCTTTCCAACACGGTCCTTTCTCTAGGATGCCAGGATAGGGAAGAAAGGAAGCACTCCCCTGTTCAATTTGATTCAGAACAATAAGCAAAAACAAAATCAGCATAGTGGGAAAATAAGGAGGCAGTGCACAGGGCGAGGATAGCACTTCTATAACTCAAGCAACTTAAATCTGTGAAGTACATGTACGCCAAATTATTAAAATAGTAGAGTATGCTTTTGGGTGGTATCACAAAACCCTAAAACTGGCACAGTATTTAATTATGCCAAATGTTTACATTTTAACTTTAAAATGTCTTGCTGATTGTCAGATAGTAATATAGGAGTCAAAGATGACAAACTATTTATTAATATTATTACAAACTGTACTTGGATATGAGCAAATGCAGCTGAAACTAAGTAGTAGTTAGACCAACTTAAACCTTTGGCTGTTAACCAAAATATAGTTAATAATAAAGGCAAAGGGTAACGTTTCATAAAGCTATTAAAGCCATTCACTAACCTCAGCATGAGGACTGGCGTGATGGTTCATGGCCCCCAGTCCAGACAGCCTTAATTCAAAAAATCATGGAAAATCAGAATAATTAACAGAAAGAGGGAAGAGAAGCAAAATAGAAAGATTAAGAGATGAAGGGTAAAAGAGGAATAAAGATATAGAGAAAGAATGAGATGTTTTTTCGTTTCTTCTGCTGTAGTAGAGGGTGAGGATAAGCAATGTTGCGAACAGTAAGTGGTTTTGAGCAGTATCAAAAGCTTCTACCCGCTGACACGCATAAGCTGTGGTCAAAATGTAGGAGAATTCCAGCAGTCAATGATTACAGGAATTATGTAGACAATTATACCAGTGTTACAAGAGGCTGCATTCTGTGTGAATTCATGGTTGGGTATGTGCTATGTGAAGAGAGGACTAATATTCGGATTGATACAGCGGAAGACTTCATCAAACTGGTGTCCAGGAATGCAGTTAGAGTGAAATACGTTTGAGGCCACAAGGCTGGGACACCTGGAATTGGATATGAATGGGTGAATGGCAGAAAGAGAGACAGTTCAGCAAAGAGACTTATATTGGGAGCCAAAGAGCAATCTGGCACTGTATCAGCTGTTGGCGTAGGATATTTGAGTAAAATTTACTTGTACTTATTTAAAATGAGTAGATAAGTTTTATTTAAAAAGGAGTAGATCATTTTTAATAAATGCATTGTAAATTCTATGTCAGGACCGGAGGCGAGGATTATGCTCTATCTTTCTTTAATTCCAATTAGCAGCACTTCAAAATTAAACAAAGCCACTGTTCCCATGAACCACAGGGAACATAATACAAAACAATAGAGCGTCCATGGCTAGACAGTCCGACATCCATGCACCAATCACAGGGCTCCTGGGGTTATGTAGTCCTCTGTCCTTATCCATTCCCCCTCTTTCTTTAATGCTGCAGCCAGATAAGTGCTTCATTTATCCTTCCCTCGTGATTTTGTCGTGGGGAATGTTGAGTCATATTGTAATGTGTTAATATACTGTTTGTGTAGAACGCGCTTCGCGCGCGCCGTACGCTGATGGTTATCTTTTCAGCTCGGCTTTATTAATTTTAAACGCGTTTGAATTTCGTAACGCGTTTCCTGTCAGCTTTGTGTGGTTTGCTTCTGACATGTACATAATGCTTTTTGCCCAATATTAATATTTTTTCCTTTGTGTGCTTTGCAAGGGAGCCGCTACTCGGTCTTCCCTCGCCTGGCCGTGGGAGCGTTCTCACTCCCCAACGGCCGGTGATTGTGGTGCCCAGGATCGCGGTGCTCCTCCTGCCGCTAGAGGGCGCCTAGTGCGCGCCTCATCGACGAACCGTCTGGCATTCCGCGCATTCATCGCACGCTTTTCCATGCCTGAGACGTTTCGCCGAGGAGCCTGCCCTGCCAGTTACGCCCGTGTGGTCTGTTGTTCTGCCCTGAGGCAGTGTTTATTTGAACCCCCCCCCCCCCCCCTGTGCATACTCGAACGCTCGCATAGCGAGTCTTTATCTGCCATTAGGCCTAAAGATGCTGGGGTGGATATAGATGCCTTCGCTCGCCTTAAACAGGCGTTCTTAGCGTGCAACTCCACACCGGCGACTCCCGCACCATCAGGGGATGTAGCTGATGATGCGGACGACGAGGCCGGCCCATCCCGTCCCTGGCGGCCGTCCCGTCCAGAACCGGCTAGCGAGGCGCAGAATCTTTGCGCAGACATGTTGGATCCCGACGATATTTTGCATCCCCGCTCCTCAGACTGGGCCCCCTCAGAGAAAGTTGCCCAGTATGTCGCCAGCAGAATCCGCCGGCCGTTAGAGGCCACAGCCAGGAGCTGTCTTAGGGCGGAATGCCCCCGGCCTTCTCTGGAGGGCAAGGTGACTGCTACACCAGAGCTAGACCCCCGCATGGCGACTTTCTTGCAAAATTTTGTCAAGGGGTATTGACAGATCCTGGCGAGCTTGCCAGGATAAGCTCCTTCATGTACTTGGGCCTGCCACAAAGATTCTCGATATGGCCGAAGAGGCCAAACTATCAGGTTCACTGATTTCTCCCGATACCCTCTCTGCTTGGGCCCAGCACGTGGTGGTGTTCCTAGGGAACGCCAATTGCGCACTCTACGGAGAGACGCCGAAGCTTACTCATCAAGGTGGACCTCAAGCTTGGTGACCTAGCAGACTCGGAGGAGGGCTCCGTGGCCCAGGGAGGTCTTTTCGGAGAACCCTTTATTAAGGAATTGGGTAAATTTGTGAATACTTTCACCTCGTTGGATAGGGCCCAGTCTTCAATCAGGAAAGTTTTCCGTCCCAGTGTTTTCCAGGGGGCCGGACGAGGCAGGGGCCGCTCGTCCGGCCGTCCTAATCAGGGCAGAGGGCAAGGCTCCGGTAATGGCAACTACCAGCATCAAGCCAGATTCGGAAACTTCTACTCGACCAGAGGTCGCCGAGGGAAAAACAGAGGCGGTCGGGGCAGTGGAGCCTCCAACTCGTCCGCTGAGTGTTCTCCCTTCTTCCCTTCTAAAAGTAGGGGGCCGGCTGGCACATTTTTTCCAGGCCTGGACTTCTGTCACGGGGGACGCGTGGGTGCTGCAGACGATTCGAGGGTTTCACATCGAGTTCCACTGGGTGCCTTCCCAATCGATTCCCCCTCGCCCTCTCTCTTTTTCGGCCGCCAACATGGCACTGGTCGACCTGGAGGTCTCCGCCTTATTGGACAAGCAGGCGATCGTCGAGGCGCTCCCACATTCCAGAGGTTTCCTCAGCAATATTTTCTTGGTCGACAAGGCAGACGGGACGCAGCATCCAGTCATCAATCTGAGGGAGTTCAACGCGTGGCTGGTATACCGCCACTTCAAGATGGAGGGCATCCATCTCTTGCGCGATCTCCTCAGGCCCGGCGATTGGATGGTGAACCTGGACCTCAAGGACTCTTACCTGGCGATTCAGATTTTTCCTCCTCACAGGAGATTTTTGCAGTTCAAGTGGCGGGACACGGTGTACGAGTTCACCACCCTCCCGTTCGGTCTTTCGTCCACCCCTTGGTGTTTCACCAAGGTTCTTCGGCCTCCTTACAAGCGATTTTTCCGGGCCCGTTGCACTACCGAGCCCTGCAACGCCTCAAAGCCCGTCACCTTCGCAGGGGCCTCTCTTACTCCCAGAAAGTCGCCCTTTCGGCCGAGGCCAAGGAGGAACTGCAGTGGTGGCTTGCCAATATGGAAGCCTGGAATGGGCGAGCGATCTTCGGTTCCGCGCCAGATATCGTTATCGAGTCCGACGCCAGCAGGTCCGGATGGGGCGCACGGTGAGGCGAGTTTGCTACCAGAGGTGTGTGGTCACCACAGGAGCAGCGGCTTCTCATCAACTGTCTAGAGCTTTTGGCGGGATCCTTCGCGATCAAGTGCTGGACCAAGGACTCGGTCCGTTCTTGCGTCCTCCTCAAGATGGACAATATCTCTGCGGTGCGTTACATCAACTACCTGGGGGGGGACCTGCTCTCGAGCGCTCTCTGACCTGGCGGCAAATTTTTGGCAGTATTGCCTCGACCATCACGTTTCCGTCACGGCGGAATATCTCCCGTGCCGTAACAACCAAGTGGCGGATTTCCACTTGCGGCATGTTCAGGACGTGAGCCTGTGGAAACTACATCCGGGTGTGTTTGCGGACCTCCAGAGCATCTGGGGCCCGTTTTCAGTGGACCTGTTCGCATCCCGCTTGGATTTCCAGCTGCCCCGGTTCTTCAGCTGGCGGCGGATCCTCTGGCGGCAAGCAGGGATGCCTTTCTCCAGGATTGGAGTGAGGAGACGGGTTATGCCTTTCCCCAGTTTGCCACGCTAACGAGAGTTTCAGCACAGGTGCGTCGCCAGGGGGCGGACATTGTACTAATATCTCCGATTTGGAGATCTCAAGTTTGGTTTCCGGTTCTTCTGGAACTTTCCTGGGATTTTCCAATCCTACTACCCCGCTTCCCGACTCTTCTTCTCGATCCCGACGGGGTTCCTCACCCGCTCATAGCGCAGGGATCCCTTGCCCGGATGGCCTGGTGGATTACCAGGGACGATGGGCGGTCCCGGGCCTTTCGGGAATGGCTGAGAAGTTCATGTCTAAGGCCTGGGCCGATAGTATGATCAAGCGATACCGATCCACTTGGAGGCGTTGGGTCCGTTGGTGTATGCGCCGGAATCTCAATCCCGTGGCGGCAGATGTGACTTCAATTGTAAATTTCTTAGCCGCTTTGGCTGAAGACAGTTTGGCTTATAGAACCATCAATACCTTTCGCTCGGCCATTTCGGCCGGCCACTCCCTAGTGGACGGCTCCCCGGTGGGCGAGCACCCTTGGGTTTGTCGCCTGCTTCGGGGCATCCTTCTTTCGTTACCTCCGGAGCCTCGTTATTTCCAGCTGTGGGACGTGAACCAGGTCCTGAACCTTTTCTTGTTTTGGCAACCGAACAAGTTTCTATCTCGGAAGGACCTTTCAGCCAAGCTGGCCATGCTTCTTTGTCTTATATCTTGTCGACGGGTTTCGGATGTCCGGGCGCTGGATGTCTCAGGCAGGATTTTCTCCCCTTCTGGGGTCACTTTCACTATCCGAAGGCGGAGAAAATGCGGTACAACCTCCATTTCCTATCCTGCCTTTCCGGACTCTCCTAAGCTTTGCGCGGTGTCCTGCCTCAAAGCTTACGAAGAAATGTCGGACGAGTTCCGCCCTCCCGGAGAACGACAGATGCTTATCGCGCTGAGGAAGCCTCACAAGGCAGTCTCCTCCCCCACGATAACCCGTTGGGTAAGTTGGGTGATGCAGGAGGCAGGCACTGACCTCCGCGTTTCTGGTGCCCATTCTACCAGAGGGGCCATGGCCTCCAAGGCGTTTACCCTGGGAGCCCGTCTAGAAGACATGCTCAATGCGGCAGATTGGTCTTCGGACTCCACCTTTAAAAGGTTTTATTTCAAACCAGTGCTGGATATGGCACATTTGGTGGTGAGCAAGCTTTAAACGAGCATAATCCTCGCCTCCGGTCCTGACATAGAATGAAAAATTTCCTAGCTAACGTAACGGAAAGTTTCAATTCTATTAAGGACTCGGAGTCCAGGATTATCCCACCCAGGGTATCAGTTCTGGGGATACCTTTCCCACCCTCGTACTGGGTAAGTAATAGGTCTTCTTTCTGAGTTTGTGTATTTCTCATGTACCTATTAAGTGTCTATAACGGAATTCCTTCCCTGTAGGACTAAGCTTTAGCCAATGCTCTCGCTTACACTGTGCTTTGCTTCCGCAGGCGATTCTGGCAAACAGGATTCGTGAGGATCTGGGACTGGCTGGCCTACAGCATCGAAAGAGGAGGAATGGATAAGGACAGAGGACTACATACCCCCAGAGGCCCTGTGATTGGTGCATGGATGTCGGACTGTCTAGCCATGGACGCTCTATTGTTTTGTATTAGGTTCCCTGTGGTTCATGGGAACAGTGGTTTTGTTTAACTTTGAAGTGCTGCTAATTGGAATTAAAGAAAGATAGAGCATAATCCTCGCCTCCGAGTCCTTAATAGAATTGAAACTTTCCGTTACGTTAGCTAGGAAATTTTTCATTCTTACTGACGTATATAGCTCAAGTATGGATGCTAACAGGAATTAAAAAAAATAGTATAGTAAGTCTTAAGGTAATATTTAGTAACATTTGTAGTTTCTTGTTAGGGTGGCGTTTCAAACAGTGTTCAAGGTGACCTGATCAAGCAAGCATTAGGTTGTATGAGTTTCCTAGGGTTCCATTGACAATTATAGTCTTCATGTTGTCCGCACCTGATGGGACTGAATCGAGCCACTGCCTCGTAACCAGGTTAAGGATATCTTAGAGCACCACTTGAGCCATGTTGTGGCAGGCAGTGGTGCCAGAAAAACTGATCAAAGATACCAACAACATGATGGTAAGAAAGTGGTGACCATCTTCAGGTTGGACGAAAAACATGAATGGCAACAATGGGAAAGTGCTTCCCATGATTGAATAAGGAATGTCAGCAGTGTGGAACGGAGTAGATTAGCACAAGTGAAGCTGTTGATGTGACACTTCTTGGCAAGGCCAGACAAGCGATCAAAAAACAGCCTTGGAAGACTAACATATCCCTCTTGATTGGAGCACTTTCACCCTATACAACTACACCTACTCCCCAACCACAAAGTTGAAGAGGAATCTGAAGGGCATGTCTGAAGGCCCAGAACAGAGTGATTAAATCTGAGGACCACACAGACACTGCTCCCACGTTCCGGTGATGAGCTGCAGATAATGCAGGGACATTATCACAAGAGACACTGGCAAATGACAGAGTGAGTTTCATTTAGGAGCCCGGAGTTGCTCTCACTGCAATCCAGGAGTGGGCCTACTGCCCCAGAGCAGTTTTATGAAAGCATCTGCCCCACTCCACGACACTCACTGATCAGGAGGATGGCGCAGAAAGTTTGTTTCAATGCAAGTACCTCAATACAACCATGGCAAAAGCACAGGTGAAGCTCAAATAAGTTGGAGAAAAGATTGTTAACTTTTGAGGCCAAGGTAAATCAAGTGCGCCAGCAGATGTTGGGATGGAAGCCAAGCAAACAGCAACAAGACAAAATCAAAGAAAACACACACGGTCACTCTGAGGAGCACTGAACATCAGAGGTGTGGAGTGATTTTTACTGGGTGCCTCGAGAGACAGGTGGAACAACTAGAAAACCTGAGATGTTCAACAAACATTAGGATCCCAGCTTCGCCGACTGTTCATATATGCATAAATCTCGGGGACATGATTGGGACCTTGTTCATTAGGAAGCGACTCTGGAGGCAGGTAAGAAAACTCTAGGCTCATAAGTGTTGTGAAGCTTCCCAGAAGAAAAGTGGTGTCTGGAGACATAGGTATGGGAACTCTCCTGACAGTGCTTCAAAAACAGGACACAAGAGAAGCGGTGATAAGATCGCCTACAGCAAAAAAATATTAGGAGCATAGAACTGAAATATTCGTTTGGATCTGGAGTGTTATGAATCCCCTCAGCAGCTTGTTGGGAGCAATCGGGAAGATTTCTGATGACCTAAATGCATGCATTCCTGTTTATAGTGTATCTTATGGAGTACCATGCAACATACAGTATGTTTTTGTGACAATAAAAGGCAACACTTTCTTAGGGTATAAAAGTGGATACCTTAAATGGCAAATAAAAGTTTTGATAGAAAAAGTGTCCAACAGCTATCAGAAAAGTGGAGGACTTGCCAATATTTGTTTCTTGCAGAGTGATTTCCGAATTGTGAGTTAGCCATAATGTATTCGTATTCATGTGCAGCACGCAAACTTCTAAGTTGGGGGTGTGCTACCAGTTTTTCCAATGTTTGCTGGTTATGAAGCATACAACTTGTTTTTTGGTTACTGATTAAAATTAAGCTGCTTTTTAGGTTATATAGCGTGCAAATTCAAAAACGCAATTTGTAGGATGTAAGCGCTACACTGACATCCTCCAGGGTGGACGACGGATTATTTCTGGCACTTAGAGTTGCATCTGCAGTGGGGAGATGGTTACATGTTTGCCCAGGGACCACTATGGAGTATAGGTGCTTCATAGAATTAGGATGCTCCTTTGGTAGACAGCCATATAATTAATTCAACTTTAAGCTTGGATTTCTGCCCATTGCTCCAGTCAAAGGTGTACATGGTGCAGGACTTAATTCACCTTCATTTTAGAAGACTGTACTTTAAACACATTTTTAAAGATATAATTCATAAATTATGCATGGTCAATGTTATATTGAAGTGAAATTTAAGCTGCTCATTTTTTGTTTTCCTCTGTGTAGTGGACCAATGAATCCCATCTATGGTCTCTTTGTAGTGGACCAAAGCAGGTATAATTTGCATGGCTATCTGTGAAAGTAGATTGACTTTAATAATAGTATTGTGATTTATGGCACTATTTAGCTTCTACCATTTGAAGAGGTCATCTGTCAAATTTTATTCTCTCAGATACAACACATGGGACCAGATGTGTGTGTGAATTTGCATGCGCAAACGGGTTTGCGAACCCGCTTGCGCATGCAAAATCACTGCTGGCATGCACAATTGCGACTCGCTATTTAGGAATTGAGAGTCACATTAAGGAAGGGGTGTTCCCTTCCTAATTGCGTCCGCAATTCAATGTAGGAATGTTTTGTGACCGCAATTGCGGTCGCAAAACACTTGCAAAGTACCACCCTTTTCAAGAGGGTGGTAATGGGGTTGCAAAAGGGAAGGGGTCCACAGGAAAAATAACTTCTCTCCTCCAGCACTGGAGTTAGTTCATATAGACGAGCTGTCTGAGAGTGGAAGTTTTTTTCCCCTTCTTAAATATTGGGCCTCAAAATGAATATCTCAGTCAATTTCTGCTTTGTTAGGGACTTGCACGTAGATGGGTCTTTAAAAAGGTGACTTAGACTTAGTGCAGTTCGTTCCGGCTCCACATACTTTAGCCACCTGATCCTGCTGTAGATGTCTGATTTTAAAATAGCGGTTATTACATTTTGAGTTAGGGGGACTGTATCGCTGCGCCAAATGGATAGGAACAGCAGGAGTGGTCCCATTTTGATTGAATCCATAATGTATGCTAGAGCCAGTTCCATGTGAAGCACGTAATTGGAGTATGACTAGGGGAGGGAGGTAAAAGACTTAAAAAATGTGTTCTCGATGGATTGCAAGGAATCACTGGGAGCCATCCCCCATACTCCTGCCCCGTACACCGCTGTCGCCGTTGTTTTCCCGCGTTACATTTTTTCATTGGAATTAGAGGTTTGGCTCCCAACTTTTTAGAAAATGTTTTCAACGCCATTAGGCTTCTCTGCATACCCATTGCTCTTCCCTCTAGCAATTTGGACCATGATTGGTTTTATCATAGGGAAACTAGTCCACCACATCAATTTTACCGGAGTCCATAAAAAACAGAAGGTGGACTGTCTCGTTTCCCTGCCCCCGCGATGATTATAAAAGATTTGGTCTGATTGACCCTTAAATCTAATGAATTCATAAAAACCGCATAGGCGGATAGAAGATGCTGAAGCCCCATCCCTCCCAGTTAGGGCCATCAGAATGGCGTCATCAACATATGCCAAAATCGGTAACCGCTGATGAACAGAGTGCACAGGGGCATCCAAGGCTGCGCCCTCAAGATGTTTTCCCACACTGTTGGTATAGATGGAAAATAAAAATGGTGCCAGGACGCAGCCATGCCTTACCCCTCTTAAGAACTTGAATGATCGGGTACACTCCCTGTTCTTCCCGCAATGGACTGATGAGGAGGCATCAGAACACAGCTGTATGATAAAGTCGACCAATGCCTGATCTATTCCCATCTCCTCCATTATTTGCCAGAGTCTAGGGTGGGACACGCAGTTAAAAGCTGCGGATAGGTCCATAAAGGCAAGATAGATCTTCCCACCCTTGGCTCGAACATATCTGTCCATGATCAATGAGAGGTTCAGGCGTTGGTCTATTGTGCCCTTTCCCTTTTGGAAGCCATATTAAAGCATTCAAATTTTCTTGCTCCTCACCCATGCCTCCAATCTCGTCAAAGGGCGGCGGCCTATGAGTTTGGCCGTCGTATCGATCAGCGAGATTGGCCGGTAATTTTTAAGATTACTTTTGTCTCCCTTTTTGTGAATTGGGACGTTTATACTGGTTTGCCAAGACATGGTGGGGGGACAACTATAGCAGTTTTATTAAAAACTTGGTTAAAATGGGGACCCATATGTCCATGCTCTCAAAGGAAAAATCCATCGGGACCCGGGGCTTTCCCAATGCTGCAGGCCTCTATCCCATTCCCAACTTCATTATTGGAAAAAGAGATGATTCCCGAAGGTAATACAAACCGGGGGTATCGGGTAATCAGTCGAGGCAAAAGTACCTTTAAAGTGAGTCACCCACTCCTTAACATGAAGCGCTGGGTCATTAGACTTTTTAGAGTGGGGGTCATTTATTATTACCCTAACGCCTTAGAGTTGCCTGAAGCCAAGGCCTGCTCTAATTTGGACCAGATGTTTTCCCTCATCGCCTTCTCCCTATTTTTCCTGGCCGTTTTATGTTCCCTACGGAGAATGGAAATTTCTGAAGTGTTTTAGTTTGCAGCCTAAAGCTTTGGGGAGGGCTTTCTTTTTTTAAACAGATAGTCATACCAGCACTTCTCCTTTTTTAATTTATCAGTATTTTTACTAGCGAGTGTCTTCCTTATGCATTCTAAAAATTCAACGAAGGAAGACACCACGAATTGGGGATGATCATCACAATCTAGGCAGTTACTAATATTATGAAAAGGCATTCCTAATTATTTTGGGCATCACCTTTGTTTTATCAATTTTGGGCCACTTCAGTTGGTATCCATTTCGCCTGCCTAATATAGGCTGACCAATTACCTGGGAGGTTGTCACGGCCCTCTGCATAAGTTGGATTTCACAAAGTAGAATCGCATGGTCACTAAAAGCGTTAGATTGAATATTTACTTTGCTACACCTGATGTTTAAGGGATTTGTGACCAATATAAAGTCAATAGTTGATTCCTGATGTTTCCAGCGAAACGTTGGAGACAAAGAATCAATAATAGTGGCTAGGTTGTTGACAATAAGCATATTTCTCATTGGAATCAACATATTCAGAGTGTTTCCGTAAGTATTATGCGAGAAATGGTGGACAGGATTGCCCCTATATCCACCACACCACAAACCCGATCTAAGTTAAAGATATAGTCATGCATGTGGGGGTATTCCTCTGGATCCAAAGCAATCTCTCAGTGTAAATGACTGCTATATATGCAGTTTGCCATTGGCCATTAGGGTTATCAATCCTCTTTCCTTGCAATGCTCCAAAGGTTAGTCAAAAAGCACACTTCGAAGAGAACACAGCACAAGCACCCATCGATGGTCAGATACTCGCTGCTTCACAAACTAATCACCAGTCAAATAGACCTCATACAACAGCACCAGTATCCACATCCATCGAGATTATAACACGCACCGCATCACTTCCAAAGATCACACTAGCCTCCACAACAAAACCATCGCAACAAATATCCCACCCAGACAACACATCACACAAAGTTCCATACACAAAGCACAGCATGCAAATGTGAATCCTTAATTCTCCCAATAACACACTTACAGTTCACTCCTAAAAACCTCGGGTGAACAACAGGTATCAACTCAGACCACCATAATCTTATGTGATACAGGATAACTATCAGAAAGAACCCGCATTGTGTCACACATGCACAACTACCCACATTCATATAATCCTCAGAGGGTATTACTCTATCTCTGCCGAGTCAAAGGACAGTAGTAACACTGCCTCCTATTTAGAACCCTACATAAAATAACCTTTCAAGAGATTAACAAGATCATGGTTCACATAGACAGCCAGCCAACACCTGAAACATACTGAAAGAACCACAACTAGAAGTCGACAAGATGAGGGATGAATGTGATTATAAATGAGAATAAAAGTGGGAACATAGGGAGACAAGGGAACCAAGGACAAGGGGGTGAGGGTTGGTTACAGTTAAGTTCTTCAGGTTAAGTATCGACAAATGCAGAGAACAGTTTGCGCGCGACCATCTTAGTACACACAATACATAATAACATCCCCTTATACGGAAGGTTGATCGTGAACTATGGGTTAAGAAAAACACATCCTGTAAAAATACGGCCTTTGCATCTTGGGAAGCGCTCATTTGAAGCTGAAAGTAAATGTGTTTTTGAAGGTTTCATTTTTTAATCTGCAGAGGGACTCTAACCCTCTACATCAGCATGCTCTATTTACAAAAATCAAAATAACAGAATTGCGATTCTCCTATTCGTGATATAAAACAGAAGAATGGCGCACTCTGAGCAGGTTTCAGGGGGAGTTTTGAACTAAGACTCATTTATTTCTGAAAATTGGTGCTTTTGTTTTAAAGTCATAAGCGAATGTCTCAAGGAGGCAAACTTCCTATTATTTAAAACTTACTCTGCTGAAATAAATTAATGGAAGCAGTAAATACACCGAGTGTGAGCGCTGAAAACTGGTCTATTTTGTTAAATTTATTTCACATCTGATTTTGAACCTTTGTGATTTCATTAAATTTGAGCTGGCCTATCACTAGAATATTATGTTTATGCAGCACTATTAGCTTGTCCGTCATATACAGAACACAAGCCTGATTTAACTTGAAGCATAAGCTTTATCCAATCCTAAAACTTGTGAAATAATCAGTATGGGGCCACTTCGCTTCAAAAAGCGGATAAAAAGCCAAAGAAATGGTAGGCATAAAGGCAAATGGCATTTTCACTCAAAAAGCACAAGCACAGCTAATAAAAACAGCAGGCTCATTTTTATGAGACTTCTGCAAGAAGAGCCTCATAACTATACAAGAGAATTACACCGTAAGAAGTGGTATTCTAAAGATTATTGCCAAAAACAATAATTTATGGCTTTCAATTAATAAAATTATTATCTGTTGGATTCACATTCTTGTTCTGCAAATTAGTAAACATTTAGTCTAAAGGCACTACAAAATATTAATTTGTAAAAGAGAACTCTAGGATCAGAGCAGTGTGTTTTTGGTCACAAGGGTGTATATAGTACCCGGTAATTACAGTACTCACAACTGACAGGAAAATCAAATAGCGAAAACACCAAGAGCAATGCAAGAGGACCTTTGAGTCACTATTCTGAACTGATATCCAGTTCAACTTTACCTGCCTCCGTTTTAATTTGTTGCTTCGCGTTTTAACACTAATGTAGTCTGGGCATTCAGCTCTCCTACCAATCTCACCTGCAATGCATTTGCAGCCCACGCCTTCCCGTTACCCCATGCAGACATTCATTTTATTTGGGACATGGAAATACACTTCATCCTCTGTTGGGATAAACTCATGGGCATAACAGGCTCTCTACCTGCTTCCTTGATCTACTCCTTCTAGCCTGCTGGACTTCTCGCCTAAATCATATAAATGGCCTACTAGCATTCTTGCCTATAGGAAAGAATGGATGGAATCATTCTCTTTTATTAACTTTTGTTCTATTTCTACTCCATTACTTCTTGAAACTATTTGATGGGCTTGTCTACAATTCTCTGCCCATCGTACCTCAAGCTTTCTCATTTTCTTACTTCAGTCTGGCTTTCGCAATTCATATTTCACTAAGACAGTAGTAACTCCATCATTAATTCTCTCATGTTTGCTTGTACTTCTAAACGTTCCTCTTCATTTAATCCCGTCGACCTAATGGCGACCTTTAATATGTTTGATCACACCATTCTTCTGTCTGAAGACATTTGGTCTTTTGGGTGCAGACCCATCATAGTTATCTTCCACCGAGAGATTTTAGGATTTATTTAGATCAATGAATCAAGTCATGTTCCTCAGCTAAGGTGTCACACAGCGGGCTGTGCCTAGTTCCCCTTATAGTTATCTACTCCACACCAACCACTCAGCCACCTTGCTTGTTCGGTCCTCTTATTTCCAGGATTCATAAACCTTTGTCTTTATCAGCTTCATACCTCCTGTTAACTGATGCCCAACTCTGCAAGACCTTCCATTCTTACTGTAGGAAAGTAGGATCTGCTTCTTATGGTTAGCCCCACTTTTTGCTTGATGTGATGCTGCTTTTGACTAGTCTGACTGGGATCCTGCTAATCAGGACCCCAGTCTATCTGCGTTCTCCCTAAATTGTTGTGTTCAGTACTTGGGTACATCCCAGATTGGATACTGGGGTATCCTCGTCAGTCCCTAGTATATGGTACCCATGCACACAGGGCATAGGCGCCCGAGGTCTCCCATGGGCTGAAGCATGTATTATGCCACTCATGAGACCATTCAAAATGGAACTACAGGTCTGCCATTGCAGCCTGTGTAAGTTGGTGCATGCACCACTAAATGCAGATATAGGTTTACTATATCTAAGGGTCACTGCACTTAAAACCTATAAGTCACCCCAATAGCAGGCCTTTACAATCCTGAGGGCAGGGTGCTTGATTCTAAGTGAGAGGGTGGCCCTGCATGAGCAGGACACCCCTGCAGCCTACGGAGTCCATTCTCCCAGGTTGTCAGTGAAGCAGCCATATACTATATAGAGGAGCACCGCGTAATCACGCGTTGACCCTCTCGAAAACAGCTGCAACGAATCCTATCATGCTTGGTATCAAACATGTTGGAATCATACCCCCCACACTGTGAAAGGTGTGGGAGGTATGATTCCAAGCACTAGAAGAGCCCTCTGTTAGGCTCTCAGTATTCCCGGTACCAGCTTTTTAGTACCGGACAGTAAAAAATGGTTGCTGCCGACCAAAGACACATTTCTGCCCTCCTGCTGCTGAGCCAAGCTCGAGCATGGGAAGGTAGAAAAATAGGCCTACTGTCACAGGGGGGTGGGACCACCTCCCAGACAGGATTTTAGTGTATTAGGGCTTGGAGGTGCGCTTGCCAGAGCCTGAAAGTCTACAGGAGGGGCACATTTGGTGTCCCTGTGCATAGACCAGTTCAAACCAGTCCTGGGAGCTCTTAGCTCCCACTCTGGTGCGAAACTGGACAAAGGACATGGGAGTAACCTCTGTCCAGACCCTCCCCTGGGAGGGTCCCCTGAATCATCCCAACCCTTTCCCTAGGGTACTAAAGGGCTTACCTGGGTGTAGGTCCCTAGATTCGTCGTGGGATAAGATTCAGAACTGAAACCATAGCACTTCTACTGTCTTGGCACCCTGGACTTTTTTGGGCCTGACTTAGTCTCCCGTCCAGTCTACTGCATCGTCTGTGCATCATACAGGAACCTTCCAAGGCCTGTGAAGCATCAAGGACTACCGAAGTAATCTCCCTTGGAGTGAAGGAGTCACTCCCCTGTATTTGCAGGCACCGCACCCAAGTCGACCAGTCTGCAGATTTGTATTTGTAAAGCGCAACATTCATCCTTGGCTCCTCCAGACTCCGTGGACTCTGCAACACAGGTGGTGGTTTTCCACAGCTCCCGAGGCCTGCTCTACCCTCTCACCAAGTTTGAGGCCAGTAGTCCTTGTGGGGGTTGCAATAACCGAAGCCCTGAGTACCTCGTGCCCCTTACAGTTGCAAAAGCTTGTTGAAATCTTTGCAAGAAGATCTTCGAGCTCCAAGTAGCCCCAACCTTGAGCGCCTCCAGTGACCAGAATCTTCAGCCACACCGCATCATGTGCATCGTGGCCTGCATCTTTTGGTGAGCTGCTTGAGGTCCTCTCGTGAATCCATGCCTCCGGCATGTGGGTCCACTTGTGGGGCACGCTTGTTTCTTTTGGGCTCCCCAGATTACTTGGGGCCTGCCCAGACACCCTGTATGTGGTTAGTCTCCAGGACCTTGCTGGTACCAACCGTGCACCTTCTTGACTTCCTGTGTGGGTTGCATTTGCCAAGGCTTGGTAGTGCTCCCGCCAGACACCGATCCCTTAGCACTTTACATCCTTTGTGGGACAGCTCTATCTGGGCCCTGGTCATCCTCAGCGTCGCCTGGTCCTCGCAGCTGCAGAGTCATGGTCACCGTCATCCTTCCTGAAGCACCCGACATCAGAGGACATTCGTTTTCCAAGTCACCTGGTCACCCCTGAGTGACAGACTCTGTCCCCTCTGCTTTCAGGTACTCCTGGCCAAGAATTCACATTTGGATTCCTCCGGAAACTTTATCCTCTTCCAGCAGCTGCACTCTGAGGCCCCCCCCCCCCCCCATTGGGTTCGACTGCGGTTTCAGACGCCACTTTACACCAATGCACCCGGCTTCCCTGGGATAGGTAACTTGGGTACCACGGTATCCACGGGAGGGGTGGCTCTCCGACCTTCTGTCTTCCACTGGGTTTCTTCAGGGTCCACTGGGAATGGTCCCTAATCTTTAAAATTCCAACCGTGACTTTACGGAGCACGCAGTCGTGTTCATACACTGCACACGCTCTCTGTGGGGTCCCGATCTACTTACCTTGGGTGGTCCTGTGGGTCCCCAGCAATTCTACATCCTCTCGACATGGTCTAGATTTGAGTTGTGGTTCTTATACCACATTCTTAGTATGTGGTTTACCGCACCCCCTACGGGGCCCACTGTGTATTAGTACTATTTACTGTGATTTCTTTGCTAAGGTATTGTGTGCTTTGTGTCCATCTCTGGGTGGGAGACACTGTAACGTACTATATAGTGTTCTATAATAAATATATATTTTTTATAAATACTTTGTGTGGTTCTTTTTAATTTAATCTATACTATAAGATTGCATTCTGGTAAAACAAGCTGCTTTACACTTCTTCTGGACTAAGCCTGGAGGCTGCTTTTCACAGCTATCACTTGGAAAGCTTTCTATGGTTGTCTGAGACCTCCTAAATCACCATAAAGGTTGTCTGGACTGGTGAAGGTTCCCACTTACATTAGTGGACATCACATACCAGGCCAGCTCATCACACTTACCATCTAAATGTCTTCAAAATGGAAATGCTGTTCCTCACAAATCTGAACTGTTCCTACCTCTGTACCATTCCTATCTTAAGCATCATCTTTCTCTTTCCTATGCACATTCCATGTTTTTACCATAACCGATATCAAGCATGTATTATCACAAATAAACAATTTACCAAAGACTTTTCTGAACTTCCTAGACACAAACAATCTTCATTGTTAACTCATCTTTCCCAGTCGCGGGTAAACTTAATTCAGTCTGTTGCGTTCCCCTATTGCTCTCAAATCTATCTCTGCTAGTTCCTTTGTAGAGCAGTTACTAACATAAGACACCACTACATACTATTTGTGAAGCTGAAGTTCAATACAGACAATGATGCAAGTGGTACCAAGGCATATCTTTTGTGTCAACCACAAACAGATTATTTAATAAACCTCTGAAGGATGCAACGCTGCATAGCCCAGCCAGATTCAGACTTATGATCCCACAATTAAGCAATGCCATTTGCAGTTTTTGCTTCAGTTCACTTTAATTACCTACACTAACCCTGCCATGAGCTACGTTTTACTTCAATTCAGTCTTCAGTCTAATTCTCCCTTTAAAGTCATCTCCATTCAAAGCAAAGTATGCCCTTTTTATTTCTGCCTGAGACCCTAACAATACTATACAAATCCAATACAATGAAATAACCTGGGTTTCGGGCGCTACTGCAAGTATAAATAGTGGGAGCCAGCAAGGTACATGAGAGTTACTGTCCCAGAATCAGGTGCTAGTACATTTACAGATGGAACGATGACAGTGTGAGGAAAGTTAAAAACAACTGGAACGTGGAAACTCGCACGGCAGCTGAAAAACTCCAGAAGCACCAGCTGACGTCAGGCCTACACCAGTAGCTCATTGGACACATTCTCTGCAGTCCAATTGTATGACACATCTCCAGCACTGAGAACATCTGGCGGTTTCCAGAAATTCAAATGAATTGTACATATTTTAGGCTATGTCAGAAACAACGTGCCGTGGTGAGGTTACTGCACTCACAGCCGCAATATACAACATGGCCCTAAAAACCACTGGTGTGATGATACTCTCGTCTTTTCTCACAAAAAGGGTTCTCCACAATAAAACGCGTGTGAGAGACAGGAAATGGGCTCAACGACCAACTTCCCAATCCTTAGCTTTGGTGATCAGACCTGCCTTTCCAACATGCATTTTTCTAAATAAACAAGCATGTGCCCATATCTGCCGGTAATTATTATCAAGTGACGTAGAAAAGCTGTGGACCAGAGAATCCAAACATTTAACCTTCTTATTAACTTAAATACCTTTTCTGTTACCAACAACGGGTTAAATAGGAAATGCTGTGATGTCCTCCCCCGTGGGGATTTTGTTTCAATGGAATCATAGAAGTAAACGTAACAAGCATTGGCATAGCCAATAGGTCTCGCCTTTGGGACCTTATAGGTGTTTAGCCATGCAACAGTTGCGTAACTAAATACTTATAAGGTCCCAAAAGCGAGACCTATTGGCTATGCCGCGAAAGTGATCGCGACAGTGATCAAACATCAAAGCGGCCGTGAAACCAAAAGTAATCGCGGTAAAGCGCGACCCCGCGCACATGCACTGTAGCCCTAGGCTGGCCTGGTAGCACTTTTTGGAGCCCTCTCAATAAGTCTCGCCAGACCAGCGCATGCGCTGGGTCAGGCGAGACCTAAAAATCAGTAAGCATGGACTATTTTAAGCCTGATATGTCTGGACACGTCAGTTCTAGATTAACCCAGTTTGTATACCACTCAGCCTGCACTCAGTACGACTCTGTAGTGATGTTCACTGTACAGAGAGGAGTGTCGTGTTTCGCGGCGCTTGCCGTTCCCCGCTATCCCCGCTAAAGCACACACAAATATGCCGGGATACTCACTTCCGGGTGGAGGCTGAGCCCCGGTCTAGTCCTTGGCAGCTGACGACAGGTCACAGAAGCACTTCCGGGGGAAACGCTTAAACATCGCGTTTCCCGCCGGCTCCGTGCTTCGAATCCTTCCGGATTCCCCTGGAGACGCAAAGGAAGTTCCCTGAGCCCAGACGCTTCTGACTTCAGCTGTTGGTTTGCTTCCCTCGCCGCGCAGGAGCGCTATTATATTGGTTCATTTGGTGCCGCGCAGGAGCGCTATTATATTGGTTCATTTGGTGCATGCGCAGGAGCGCTTGTTTGTTTTACGTAGGTCAATCTGCGCAGGAGCGCCATCCGGGGCAGTTCGTGTTCTGCCTACAGTAACCCTTACCTCGCCAGCGCACTGGAAGGGGTGAAGGGTTTTCATGCACAAGGAGTGCTTTACTTTGGATTTTGTGTACAGTTGTGTTGTTTCCCCTTCGCGCAGGAGCGCTGTATTGGGGTATAGCTCCACAGAGCTGGAGCCTTGGTCATTGCTTTATTTTACCTTTCAGGGATGTCACGATTTTATGTGTGCCTAAGAATTGGATGTGCAGCACGCGCAGGAGCGCTGTTCCTTATCGTTTGACGTTTGTGTAGGGCATGGTGCGCAGGAGCGCTTTTCCTTGGGTCTTCTTGGGTAGCATCGCGCAGGAGCGCCTCACCTGGATTATCCTTCTTTGAAGCTGCACTGATGTCTGAGTACCGTGGTCTACAGAAGCACTGGTGAGTCCCCGGCAGGAGAACGTTTTGTGTGTGTTTTAAGGGTTGTTTAAAAGACGAGAGTGGGGTTCTTTACCAATCAGGTTCTTTTCTGTTTTCCAGTTGGCCCCGGGATATCCTGCAAGTTCCACCCCACTCACCAAGCCTCTACATTCTTTTCTGGCTCCAATCCCTGCGTCCATCTCATCCCTGTTGGGTCTTATATTCCACGAGGGTCAGGTGGGTACAGGGGCGGGTGCTCTTGTCGTCTCTGCGGAATCGCTTCACAAGCAGAGGTAAGTCTTGTGGGGCACCTGACAAGGAGTTTCTCTGTGATGTTTAGGTTCCTATAACAGATGGAGTCAGAGCCATCCATCCGCTAGTTTATTTTTTGGGGAAACGGTCCATCTCTACTTCTTTGTTGGATTGCATGGTGGCCTTGTCTTACTTAATGAGCAATGGAAGTGCTTAAGGGGTGTGGTCAGAGGTTTTCTTTATTTACCCTTCTCTTAGGTTGGTAAGATGTCAGTGGCCCAGCATTTGTGAATTTACTGGTACGGTGGTACTGGCTAAACTATCAGTGTTGAACATGTATATGATGCTCTATCAAGGCGTTTGTATTTTTGTAATGTCTCCTAATGGTTACTGTTGTCTGCTGTCCCTTATGTCTAGTGAACGGACGTAGGTAGATGATCGGTCTAACATGCTGCGTTACTCAGCTCTTAAGCACACCAGATAAGACCGCACTACCCATTAACTGACGGGCTGATTTCTCCATCTTAGGAAGATAAACACACATTACTCTTAGCCCGGCAACAGCTCGGAGAGTTACACACCTCTCTGGGTCCAGAACTCGGCTCTTGGTTGTGAGCTACACCAGGGAATTCTAAAAATTAAAAACCTGAGCAGCAAGCCAACTGTAGCCTCGTCAAAGGAAAGGAGAATATGCTGCACTCCAAAAAATAAATACTTCTCTCGTCGGAGAAGTGTCTGCATTTTGCGCACAAATAACCTCACCATCCTGGATCTGCAACTCGCGTTCTTTTCAGATTAAATTCTGAATGCCTTTGTCAGGCCTTTCCAGTAAAAGATTTGATTCAAAACACACACTATGGGAGAGGCTTGCGAATCGAGCACTCTTCTGCAATGGGGAGCCCAACCACTGCCTGCACGAACGCCGAAAGCATCTTATATTATTTCAGCATTTCATTCCGAAAATCTTCTCAAATGGAGATCATCGTTCTTACCTTAAATAAGGGGATGCCAGTGCACCATGCTAGCCGAGGCGAGCACCCGTCCTCACCAGCACACATCCATCCTTTAACACCGTTTATGCACCGCGACGGCCTGGGCTAAGTCAGAGCCAGCACTCCCTTGCGTGCAGAGGAGGCTTCTGCGATGACTCATCCAGGCATTTTTTTCTTTTGTACAATTTGTGCGCCTTGAAGTATCACGTATTTTAAGTAGCCGAGCAGTTGACACAAACAGTAAACACGCTGCAAGAAGAAAGGGGCCTGATGACGCCTTATTTACACACCTTCCTGCTTACCAAACACATCGAGCTGCCAGCAAGACGGCCACTTCCCGAATAAAGTCGAGTGCAAAGAACGATGATAATAAAACCAGTTAACCATAAGTAACAAGAACGCGATCCCTGGGCTTAATTTCGCACAAAAACAAGAGCTAACTAAGCCAATACACACACTAACAATGAAGCAACGTGCAGAGGAAACTGTTTATTCGTATTCACTGGCTAACATTTTCAGGTTTGCGTTATCAGTAAGATTATTTTCCTTTATAATGGCACTGCCTCACACAGTTATGCTGGCTCCGAGTAAAGTGCACAGCAGACGTCACCACCACCCAATTTAATAGTGCGCAGGGCTTTAAGTGGGATGAAAACACTGGGGGTCTCTCAAACGGGCGTGGACAATGTAATTAAGGGCGTGGCTTAAAAACACAGTAAGCTAAAAATCTGCTTAGCATAGTGTGCCGCCCGACTTGTATTTTGCGGTTTCTGTCAGTGCATCCGGATATATGATGCAACAAGTAACATCATACCTACAACAAGCCAGGACTATTGGCTTTGTCAATGGTTGTTAGTTGCATAAGATAAATAAGCAGCAACTATGGCTTGTATAGAATATTGAAAAAGCTTCCACTGAAAGCCTTGGTGACACCACGACAATGTTGCTGCTCCTGAGTTTCAAAAAGAGAAGGGAAATCCAGAGAGAAAATGACTCTCTTTAAAGGATTTCCCTTCCCCTATATAAGGCTCACCTGGCATGACGTCATGCCGCAACTTCTCCACTAGTAAGTGAGCACACGCACATCTATGTGCCTGCTGTCACTGCAGTCCGCCTGTGTCAGGGCACAAAACAGAGCCCAATAGAGATCCGTTTCGAGACCTCCTTTAAAAAACTGCCGGTGCTAAGCACCGGTGAGACCCAGCCCACTTAAAACCCTGATAGTACACAACTTACCAAAATTGTAGAGAAAAAAGACTGATCACCTCGATGGGAGTGGATCCATGGTCCCAGCAGATATCAGAAACAAATATTTCTCTCGCTGAGATATCTTGCAGGCTACTGCAGGGTGCTGGGCAAGAGGGGACTAAAGAGTGTTGAAAGTAACAATTTCTATTTTAACTGCCGGAGGAATCTTTTGTTCTAGGCTACAAAAAAAACAAGCATTTGCAATAGGTCTCGCATTTACGAGAGTTTGGGCTATTGGCATTGTAGTTGACAATAACTTTTATTTATGTGTTGTTTTTAAAACCGATAAAAGGCATTGTCATTTACAATGCCACTAGCTTAATCTCTTGCAAATGCAAGACCAACTAAATTGCAAATGCGTTTGGCGCCCGTGCTATAAATTCTTTTTTACAAAGCATTAGGAGAGAGCTTGTCCTGCAGCTATTTGAGAAAATAGTGCTCGGAGGCTGTAATTAAAGCCTACAGAATAGCAACACACGTAAGTGGGGGTGTCACCATGGGAGGTTACAAAACTAGACAAGGCGGAACTAAGGAGCGACTACTAAGCCTATTAACCAATGAACAGCTATAGTTTACAGTGGACAATGACAAGCCAATGAAAAATATGGGCAGTGAGTAAGCGGAGCTTCAAGTCCCTACCTGAATACAGCATGCGCTGCCCAGGCTCGACCTAAAACTCTGAACAGAATCCCATCAATCTTGGCATGAAACTAGAACTTTACTCAAAGAAGTGCATTTGCAAAGTTTTGTGTAAATTGGAGTGACCAAAAATGTGGACATGGGCTTTGAATGGTTGTCACATCTGAACTGTTAGGCTGCAAACTGTCCTGAAACGCAAATTAAATGATAGTCCGAAGAGGAAAAAAAAAAAAGTCCCACAAACTAGAGGAGGGGACTTTTTTTCAGTAATTCATTATGTGTCCACAAACACAAAGTTAAGGCCACAGACCCAAGCGTTTCAAATGGCTGGATGAAAGAGAAACATTTCTCTTGCAACTGCATTTGCAGTACGTAGGACACACACCCAAGTGTCATGGAAAAAATAGAAAGAATAAATAAGGGGAAAGATGGAAGACACTAAATACCCGGAGGGTGGTACGCAAGCTGTGTGAGCAACAATTAAGCCAGGGTAGAGAGGTGTCCTCCTTTGACACTTTAATGAGAAGCCATGTAAAGTAAAAGTATGAAAAGGGGAACCAGAACTACCTGCATGAACAAGGATGAAAAAAGGGGTGGGGCGGAGACTACACCACCCATTACATAGGAAGGCCAGGAAATGTTCATGCAGAGAGGCTGCAAGAAAATGAAGAAAATAATTCTCATCTCTGCAGCTTTGCACTCATTTGCAGTCGTGCATACATGACATCTTGTGAAGAGAGAAAAACACCAAGGTTAAGAAGCAGAATACTGAAAACTGTTCAAAGATATTCCAGCAACAAGATTTGTTTTTTAAAGTTTTGATGTGGTCATTTTTCAACAGTTGCAAAAAAAAAAAAAATGGTTCTTTCCTATCCACCAACAAAACTCAATGACCGAGCTTCCTGCATTACCCCTAGGCCCTACCAGGTCACCCATTGTGGGCTTAGCAGTCTGTGGCCAACCCTCGCTGCACAAAGCTGTACCTGTGCACAGAATGGGTTACATACTTTCCCATGACGACCTCCCCACAGCAGGGCGGGCAGGGGCTAAACTGTGTGGTAAAAAGTGATAGTTGGGGCTCAAGGGTGTGGCAAAAGGAGATAGTTCCGGCTTCTTCAGTATATCATTAAGGATCTTCAGGAACTGGTCCTTCAAATAGATCAGCACATTTTTGCAGAAATTTTTTGGGAGAGGAAAAGTCAACAGGGGGCCATCATCAAAGAATCCGGTTTAGTAGGTCCCCTAAAGATTTTGAGCACATTTTGCTTAAACATTCGAGCCCTTTGGACTTGCTTGAGGCAGACCTTCATATTGTTGCTAAACATTTTTTGATTTTTATTAGGTTTAGACGCCCTTGGGGGGGCATGGCTAATAGCATAAGATGGCGGACATGGTTTGGTGAGACTCCGGACCCTGGGGGGAATCATCCTGTGTCATCGCCGGGCACAGACCTGGTGATTTAATAGCAGTCCTGCGGCCATCGGGTGCCCACGATGCAAGCCTGCTGAATTTGACCAGATTGGAGCGGCGGGTCTGCTAGTGGGCCGCGCCAGCCGGGAGCTACGGACCTGCGGCCTACCTGACAACACCGCTGCCGCTGCTGCACCGCATCGCCTGCTGTCTCTGGCCCCCCGCTACCCACGCGGTGCTTGGAGGCGGTCTTCGGCTGGCTGCTGGGGTATATCGGAACCGGAGATACGGAGCGGAGGAGCGCGGTGGTGCCTGAATACTGTGGGGGAAGTCTGGCAGCCTGTGGCGGTGGGAGCTGAGGATTTCTGCCGACGCGGGCGCCCTATGCCGACTGCTGAGTTTTGATAGCGCCCTCGCCCTATGCTGCTGTATGCCGCATTGTGTGGTGCCCCACGCTCTTGCCTCCGGACACTACTGCCCCTCACCTGACCGGGTGGGGGTTCTTAAGCAGGCCGGCGTCACAGCGGTTATACTTCCAGGACCCAGGCCACCTGAACCCTTTGACCGGAGCGATGCTCTGGACGGATACCTGCACAACTACCGCAGAGGCCTGCCTGCTCCGAGACCAACAGTGCTGCAGCGGCGTGTCCCCTGCCTGCCTGCCTCCAGTAGCGTGGGCCCCCCTGGGGCCGTGGCTGGGCCCTGAAGTTGGCCCCATCGGACGCCGAGGTTTGTGGATACTGGAGTGGGGCTGCACCGGAGGATCACGGGAGACCGCGAGAGACATATGCATAGGCTATCTGGTTTTAGGTTTAAACCTATAATAACTGATAAACCCCCACCAAAAGGAAAATTGGCATCACCAGTGTAAACAAACACTGAAAAACACCTTTGCAACCACAAACTAAGTGCCATTCAAAGAAAGGAAAAGATGAGTGAAAGATTAATTTTGATTTCTTCCTGAAGGGGCCAATACAATGTAACTTTGTTATACAAGGCGCATCAAGAAAGACTAGGCTAACATTACTCTGCTTGAGTTTTGTTGTTTAGGGATGTCACTAAAACATAGTTTCTGCTTCCTCCTGCCTTTTTCAGTTTTGTGATCTTTGGTCTAAAGATAGTGTTTAGATGCATGTTTTAGGTCTGTCTTAGCAATGTTCTAAACTGTAGGGAATTGGGAAATATCAAAATCATATTTGATATTTTGGCTACATTTGATTAGACTGATCGGTAAAAAGGCTGGTTTCATAAGAATCTTTCCTAATATGTATCATCACATTTACCCACAGACAGTGAATGGGTGAAATCCTTTGATACATCTGCCCCCTTTTCTAGTGAGTCAGTATTGATTGAAGTGAATTGCCAAACACCCCAGGCTTTAAACATTCAATGTCAGATGTAGTGACAGGTATATGTGAAAAGAAAGTTGTCGCCAAGCATCTGAGATAGTGGTGATAACATGACACCAGATGTTTGGTAAACATGGAACGCAGTGTCACATGGAATGCTGCTGAAAAAAAGTTCCTACCAAGTTCAATAAATATTGGAGTGATATTGTTTGTATTTGCAGTAATTCAGCTACGTATATGAAAGTCGTATGATGGCCTGTCAAAATCGATACCCGAGCTGAAGTGCTTCCCTGAAAGAGATCCTTGTCACTTGCGAGATGGTATGCTGAAAGCATCTTTACAATCTTCAGAGATAATGAAAAATGCCATTGATGGACTTGTCAATAACATGTTTTATGCAGTGTATATGCCTAAGGCGACTAGTTATGATGTACGAAAATACTCTAATCTCGCCCCCGCCTCCTCGGGTCCCGCTGAGCTACCAGAACCTTTGTAACTACACGAGCAGCATTAGGAGCAGTGGCGACGACCCCCCCCATGAAGCGAACGCACTGTTCCATGCTGTTTGTACGTTTTTGTTATTTGTTTGGCCCAGCACTGTTCAATAGCTGAGCCGAGTATTGTTAGTTTGGCCTGCAATAGTTAATGGGCTCCGAGTTAGGAGGAGCACCGCTTACATTATTGACTCATACCCGACCACTCCACCACTTTAGGTTCATATAACTTGGTGACCTGGAATTTGCGGGGACTTGGCGCCGTGCATAAACGACATTGAGTCCATGCCCACCTCCTTAGACGTAAAGCGCAAATAATTTTTCTTCAGGAATCACACCTTTCTGATTTGGAGGCCTTGAAGGTTCGAAAGAAATGGAGAGGCTAAATTTTCTCTACTAACTACTCAGTTTTTGCGCAAGGGGCCGCCATATGGATTCGCCACAGTGTCCCCTTTACAGAATTGGACCAACGCACAGACGAACAGGGTAGGTACATATTGCTGAAGGGAACCCTTGATGGCCTACCAGTGGTTTTGGGTAGCATTTAAGCCCCGAACGTTGATCAGGACAAGTTTTTTTAATCAACTAGGCATAGCCCTGATGGGGTGGGACACATATCCCTGGATATTGGGAGGGGACTGTAACACTGTCTTGGACGTGGACTTAGATAGGTCCCATCCCCCGCTGCATAGCACTGTCGCCCACAAACAAGCTGATGCCCTGAAAACCTAGACGAGTGGATGGGGACTGAGTGATGTTTGGCGAATGCTACACCCTACACATAGGGAATACTCCTTTTATACCCCCAGTACACCAACTTCATACTAGGATAGATAGGTTTTTGTGCTCTATTAACATCGCCACCCAAACACACCAATCCACATACCTGGCCTAGACCTTCTCTGACCACTGCCCTTTAGAGATCACCCTTACATGGAGCAGGGTGCCTACCCCGGTCCCCACTTGGAAACTGTGGCCCCAACTACTGGAGGATGCCCCCTTTCGTACCACGCTATCTGCAACTATCACAAATTATTTTTCACAGTTTCCTTCAATCTAATCGAATGGGACGCACTCAAGGTGGTCGTGAGGGGCGCGGCAAGTGGTTTGACAGTGGGGGCTCGGCAGGAGGTACATAGAAACCTTATCCAAATAGAAAACCTAATGACCGAGATGGAACGCGCTGCAGCGAGTGACCCAGGCAAACAGGCCCCTGTACGGGACGCATGCATTCAGCATGCGGAGATCCTTGAAACTCTCCGGGTTATTGACTACAGGGCATTTACACAATTGAAACACACTGAGGCTGATAAGTCCGGATCGCTGTTGGCCCGGATATTGCGGGACAGCCCAACCCCTCCCATCATCGCCCGCATTAATGTACCAAACAAGGGCATGGTACACACTCAACTAGAGATAAACGATGCCTTTTGTAATTATTTCAGTAATCTTTATTAGAACCTGCGCACATCGATGACACTTTAGTGGATGATTTTTTAAACGGCTTCACATACCCATGTTTAAATCAGACACACAAAAGGCGATTTCAGGCCCCATTACTAGGCACGAAATACGGGCTGCTATCAAAGGTCTAAAGCGTAACAAGGACCCGGGACTCAATGGCCTGCCCATAGAATTCTTTGAAACTTACTCAGACGCTCTCGTTCCTAAGTTAGAGGAGCTATACAAGGCAGCCTTGGAGTCCGGTCACTTACCCCATTCCACCATGCAAGCCTTAGTCATTTCACTCCCTAAACCAGGAAGAGACGGCACTGACCTATCTAGTTACCGACCCTTGTTTCTATTAGTGACCAAATATATAAAGATCCTACGTAAAGTCTTAGCTAACCGACTCCTGCCCTACCTCACTATCCTAATTCACAAAGACCAATGCGGGTTTTCCCCGCATGCAGCACTCCCCTAGATCTCAGACGCTTACATCATATCATGCTGGCTACCCCAGCGGATTAGGACAATGCTGGCTGTATAACGTTAGACCTACGCCAAGCTTTTGACTCCATTACATGGGGGTACATGCTCGTGGCCCTGCGACGCTTCGGTCTCCCTCCAGAATATCTTAACTGGGTGAGTTTGCTGTGTACGTGCCCCACTGCAAGAGCTCGCACCGGAAGTCATATTTCACGAGAATACACTATACACAGAGGCACGCGACAGGGTTGTCCCCTTTCCCCTCTGTTATTTGTCCTTGTCTTAGAGCCATTAGCAATAGCATTGAGACACACTGCTGAACACCTGGGGATACCAATAGACGGCACCACACACTTAATCTCAATCTATGGCAACAATATAATCCTCTACCAACAATATAATCCTCTACCTACGTGATCTCCCTGCACGGGTGGAGCCCCCCCCCCCACCCCCACCATTTTTTCCACCTTTGAACGCATCTCCGGGCTTGCTATTAACGAAGGGAAATCAAACGCTTTCCATCTCCATGACGGTCCTCACCCAAACATGCTCCATTTTGGCACATATACCCTGCCAGTAGCACGCCACACATTTAAGTACCTAGGGATCCAGATATACAGATCACAGGCGGACCAACTTGATGGTAATCTGTCAAAGGCAATTACTGCAATACGCTCAAGTGTATCTTTTTGGACATCCCTGCCACTGTCGGGGATGGGGCGTGTTGTCATCTCTAAGATGGTGGTGCTCCCCCGACTCCTATATTTTTTTGTGAATTTACCTCTAGTGGTTCCTCAGCCCACCTTTCGTACACTTGACACAATCCTACTAGAGCTTATTTGGGGAACAGGCAGACGAAGGGTGAGCCTCAAGAAATTACAGTTGGAACCCCACAAGGGCGGATTAGGGATACCTGACTTTAGGGTCTATTATTATGCTTGTCAGCTTTAATGGTAGTCGTATTGGAGAGCAGGCAGGAGCCTGCAGGAAATAGGGTATGAGACCCGAGTCTAGCGAGGAGCCCTACATACTCTGTTACTGCCGAAAGTAAAAATTCCCCCTGCTGTGCCTCCATTACTTAAAACGGCACTCCACTGCTGGAAGAAGGCTCTGCTTTACACCTCAGATGCGCTCTCGTACACCGGTAAGATTCCCCTATTGGGAATACCACCCACTGGTAACAGGCTCACGAAGGCTCGGCTACGCATCTGGGCGGACGCTGGCATAGAGGAGGTGGGGTCGCTGTTTGGCGATGGAACCCTCCTGATCAGGATGCATTTGTACAGACCACTGGTGTACTGGATCGTCTTTATTTAACTCACGCGGCAGTGTCTCACAATGTTAGGAAGACATGGGCACCTCAACGTAATGAACATCCGCAACACGAACTGGTACAATCTCTCTTTTACATGGGGGAGGGCAGCCATCTTATTAAATGGTTATACGTTGGTATTTGATCACCAGCCGCCATCGCACTCACTGACTTTAGGACAAAATGGTCCTAGACAACTGAAGCTGCACTGATAAAGAATGGGAGAGTATTCTGGAACACCCCAAGCGTTTAACCCGCAATGCCAAATTTAAATTCATACAATGCATGGTGTTACAAAGATCCTATTTAACCCCAAAAAGAATTCATCACATGTTCCCCGATGCCCAACATCACTGCCCACGTTGCAGGTCCGAGGAGGCGGGCTTTACCCACACGAAATGGGCTTGCTCTCACCTGCGTGATTACTGGAGGGGGGGGGGGGGGTCCGAACTGTACTTGGGGAGATCACACATTTACCACTCACAGACAACATATTGGAATGTTTGCTGGGCCTCCACAAGCGCACAAGAGCTTTGAAAGTTCAACTGTGTTTCCTTGACCATGTCCTTATATTGGCCATATGAGCGATCACCATGAGATGGAAATCCCCTAGATACCCTACTCTATTTGCGTGGCAGGAGGAGGTGGTGCAGTGGCGAAAGTGCGGCAATTAGACGCAAAGAGGCTCACGGACTACGTAAACACCCCATTTCAATGGAGTGGGAACTTACGCTGGAAGGTTTTAAAGCACGAGAACTTCCCCCTCCGCATATCACCCCTACCCCATAAGGTATCCAGTTGTATGCTGTCCTCGGTTTAAAGGGCTGGTAAGGGTCCTATTCAGATTTCAGCTGCACACCAGGAGTGACTCGCAGCAAGTACTATATACACACACCTACAATGTCGAATGGCACACAGGAACAGACAGGCCAGGAGGGAGGGCGGGGGTGGGGGGTTGTATGTTAATGGGGTTGTTTAGGTATATATTGCATATTGTACCGAATGGTATTTGTATCTTATGTACACACTCTTTTTTTTCTTTGTTATAGTCACAAGAATATCCTATTTTATTCCAGCATGTGCAAGCAGATCTTTAACCTCCACATAGGAAATTTGTGTTACGATTAGAAATAAAAAAAAAAAGAAAAAACGCCATGTTGTACTTGCTATGACAACTTGAAATCACTTTGTGGTGCTTAATAAAGTTTGTAAAAATAAAATAAAAAGGTTTGGACGCCCTTCACTGTCATTCCCATTCCCTTCATCAGCCTTTTCAAAAGGCCAGATTTAAGTCAAGCCACTTGTCTGATGTCTCAATGACAGTATTCATTGTTTTGGGCTGAAGCAGAGCTACAGTTTGAAGGGCTTTGGCAGTGTTCTAGTGAAGTGATTCCAGGTATTCAGTCTTATCCTCAGAGGACGCTCTGGACCTAGGTTTACTGAATGATTTCTGAAAACTGGGGAGGTGAAACCTTTCCCTTGGATCTGAACAGAACTGACTTTCCAGGGGTGCTATTTTTTGTTAGTGAATTTGTTTGACCAGGGGCTGGATTTGATAGGAGTATCTGAGGAGGTCAAGCTGCAAGCACACACTGAGTGCAATGTGTGCTCTGCCATTTCTGAAGTAGTTGACATCAGCTGGGAGAATCCTTGAGAGTCTAGGTTGTTAATGATTTTCTGATACCCGTTTATTATTTGAGATTTCAGCCAAGAGACTAAAATCACAGAGTAATAGAGTTTTGTAGGACAAGCCTTGAATATACTTGGTCAGTTTTATTTCTTACAGAATAAAGGCTATATACAGACACACTACCATAGGCACAAAATAGCAATTGTGGGACCAGGAGAAAAATACAATTGAATGAAAAGTAGTTTGAATTATCTGCCAAACAAAGAAAGAGCCAGCAAGAGAAATCCCTCTTATGATTAAAAAGAACCCTCACTCACAACCTAGTTGGTGACATGCTTTATCATTGGGTTCCCACCGAGAGGCCGAGTACCTCTCTGGTGTGCTACAACGCCGGTCTACAGCGGAGCAAGTTTTTTTGTGTGTTTGGAGTGAATGTGAGTGAACATGTGATTGTAAAAATGCCTAGGTTTTATCCAAAAATATTTTAATTGGTGGAAAACCAAGCACAGATAAAAACAGTTGTGATGGACGTTTACGGACTGGTTAAATTGACCAGAGACATCCTAGTAAATAAAAACAAGCATTTGCAATGCAATAGGTCTCGCATTTATGCGAGTTTGAGCTATTGACATTGAAAATAACAATGCCTTTTATTTTTGTTTTAAAAACATAGATAGAAGGCATTGTCATTTACAATGCCATTAGCTTAATTTTGGGTAACTGCGAGACCTATTGCATTGGCTATGTGGTAAGGCAAAACATAGCAGTGGTTGCTTGACCCACCCTGGTCAAGTGTTCCCTTATAAAACTAGCTCCTTCCCGCGTGACCTCTGGTCCACCTACTTCTTAACTACCATGAAAAGTAAGCTGAAGGCTCTGCTCCTCTAGTACTTCAGGCTACAGATGAGCATGGTCTACTCGAGGCCACTCTTGTGAGGGTGTGCCTCAGTAAATGTAAAAGTCAAATAGCAGTAGTCCCACGAGTCACGCCTTCGTATGTGTTAATGCCCAAAATGAGTATTATCTATAAAAACAGTAGGCTGCCCACTGTAAAGTCTAGGAACCACTGTCATTCGGAAGGTTCTAACAAAAAAAGGGTCTTCAGCACTTACCTGTAAGACTTGTCCCTGGTTTTTTGATAGCCATCCTGCCAGGGTGTTGCGTATCCGGCTTCAGACTGTCTTCTTTTTAGGTCGAGCCTACAGCACTTGCGCTGTAAGCCGATCTGTTGTCTGTACTGTGTGGGTGGGGTATGACTCCTCCCACACTTTGGCCTGTGTGTCATTCATTTAACAGTGGTAGCCGCCTGCTAAGCCCTACCTGCAGTAGTTAATGGTGCTGGCAGCAGGCCTGCACTCCGACACCGCCTCAGATGTGAGAAGCAGCACTGACTGGAATCAGCTGCTCACAATGAAGGGGCGGACAGTGATGAGAGTACAGCCCGCGGCACCCAGGCGCGCGCTGCCGCTGTCTTTAATGCAGTGGTAGATAGTTGCGGGGCCTTGCTATGCGTGACCTCCAAGCAAGTATCGACATCCGGTCACACCGCATGTTTCATAAGTTACTGCGCAGCTCGAGTGCGGAATGGTAAACTAACGGCACTCAAAAGCATCGGTGATAACCGAAAATAAAATAAATAAGGCAACCGCGAGCAGGCAAACCGCGTGCGTGCAGCGTGCACATCTCCTGTCTTCAGTCGTAGGCATGAGCTTTCCGGGCCCAAGCTGAAAGACACACCGTGCGCGTGCCTATGTGCTGTCAAGGGCCCAAGCTGATGCAGACGCCGTGAGCGTGCACATCGGCTGTCCGGGCGTGCACATCGGCTGTCCGGGCGTGCACATGTTCTGTCTCCCTTCGCGCACCAAACCGACAACAATAGTCTCGCATGCGCTGCGTTCTCTAGGCGAGACCTAAAAAGAGAGTGTATGGTCAACATGACTACAAGCCCTCGCCCCCCACCAGGACCCATGTTGTGAAATCATTAATGTTCAGAATTTCTGAAGGGCATGTGAATTTTAGAAGATCCATTTAAAACCGTAAGTTAAAATCGGTACTGCACACACCACAGGTTAGGGTGCGCCTTAGCGTACGCATACCGCCATGGTGTCCAGATCCTGACAAATGGCTCGCCACCAGCAACAGGAGGCAGAAACATGTTGACCATACACTCTCCTTTTTTTATTTACTAGGATGTCTCTGGTCACTTTAACCAGTCAGTAAACATCCATCACACCCGTTTTTATCTTCGCCTGGTTTTCCACCAATTAAAATATTTTTGGATAAAACCTAGGCATTTTTTACAATCACTTGTTCACTCATATTCACTCCAAACACAAATAAAACCTGCTCCGCTGTAGACAGGCGTCGTAGCACACCAGAGAGGCACTCTGCCTCTCTGGTGGGAACCCAATGATGAAGCATGTCACTAACTAGGTTGGTGAGTGAGGGTTCTTTTTAATCATAAGAGTGATATCTCTTGCTGGCTCTTTCTTTGTTTGGCAGCACTCTTTTGTTGTTTAGTTGATAGTATCTAGGGGGATCAAGAGTGGCTCCTGTTTCTCTCCCTCTCTCTTCTCTTGTTGTTTGTTAACAATATAGATCAGCACCAGACCACAACTTGTGCCATTTGTTGTAATTTGCATTGCGATTTTTGCAGTTACCTGGCAATAAAACATCAAGGAGAGTGGGGGTGTTAGAAGTAAGCCATGTCTTGGTCACTGCAAGAATGGATAGGTTATCCTCCTCTGGCATGTTGCTCATCTTAAGTGGGTGTTAAGCTGCATAACGTGTATTAAGAAAGCAGCACAACTGGGTCTGGATAAACTGAGGGAAATTTGTTAGATGTGAAATGGGTGAATTTAGTGAATAGCTCAAGGCTGAGCTGATTTGACTGTGCATCAGGGCTTGGTAACATGCAGTATTCGGTCTTATGTGGATCCGAGACAATTGGGATACAATCTTGTGTTGTCAATGATGACTAGCCTTAGAATGCATAGAGTTGTTACCACGCAGTAATAAATAAGAACACCTGGGAAATAGGCCTGTCAGCTGATTAGCATGCTATATGTAGGGAGTGGGACGAAGAAGTACAAATGAGTAGGGAAGGATCATTTATTTGATGGTCGGTAGCGAGTAGCCCTCTTAATGTTTGGACCGGTGTTTTTTTCAGGTGGGGGGAGGGGTAAAACTGAAAATCTGCAGGTTGCTTTTGGTAGGCTTGGATTGTAAATGTCCATGTGCAACAGGCTTAGGGTTAATGGCTGTCTGAGAAATTTGTTTCTCCTGTATGACTAGTCTCATACCCTAGGGCAATTCAGCAGCTTGTTAAAATAATGCAACCCCAGAAAGAGCATTGGATAGCCCTGGTAAAGAATGAGTTGTTGAAAAGTGACCCTAAACACTTTAGTGATGAGTGGTAAAGCTCCAATTTTGAGCCAGTCTTGACTGACCACAGATCCCATGTGGCAGACAACTATCAGTGTGGGGGGCACCCATGGGGGAAACAGAGAGGACAGGGTATATTGGAACCCAACCCTGGAGGACGTTTTCCACTCATGTACTATTGCTCTACAAACTGCCAATAACAACCCTTTCTGCACTTGACCCTCAGGGTTGTGAGTTGGAGCAGTCATAGACTTCATATCATAGGGATGCAGCAATCTTGTCTGGGGCACAGTACTCGGAGGGGGATCTATGGCTGGTCCTAACCTCAGTCCAGATAGAAAAATTAAAAACAAAAGTAACAAGGGGGTGCCTAGAATAACAAAAAAAGAAAAAGATTATTAACTCGAGGGCCCTACCTGCAAAAGATCTACACAAGATGGAATCTCATAACGCAACAGACTTCAAATCAGCTGGATAAATTGGAAGGTGTGTTTAATGGGCTTTGAGTAAAAGTATTGGCGGATTTGGAAAAACTAAATCACAAATTAGATGGATAAGAGACACCTATCCAATGGCTTGGTAAACTTCACGGAAATACCCTAATCAAATATGTTCAAGGTGCAGGCGAGCCCTGTGCATTCAAAGAGCTCACACCCCTGCGTATGTGGCAGAATCCAATAATTAAGTTGCAATAAGTAGAGAAGGATATTCACCCGGAATTTCCAGGGATGGAATTGAAGTCAATGGCGTTGGTCAGAGAATTCCCCAGAGTAAGGGAACATTTCCCACAGCTACCACCAACATGTTCTCCTTGATTCGAAGTTAAACTGGAAGAGCATGTTTAACACAAGGGTAATGCAATGCCAAAGAGCTATAGTCAGTCTTTTGCTTTGCACTTTGACTTGGACACATAACAGTAAACGAGTTGGAGTTTCAGTAGTAAAGTATGGAGCTGGGGTTCAGGGGTACAAGGTTGCAAACCAACTACAGAGGGATGAAAATAAATTTGTTTGCAGACTTCTGGCTGTCTCTCAATCTACACCATCTTTTATGTGTCATCTCGAGGTAGGACTGGTGGATAGGATACAATGAAGTCCCTTACTTCTGAAGATAAGAGTCTGGGGGAATTCGGAGACCCACATTACAAAGAAATTGCTGATGGACTGCTTTGCTTCAAACAATGTTATGGTAATTGCCTGGATTCGATACATATATTAAAGCAGTTTTTAAGATATGGGTCTAGCGCAGTAGTTTTATAACTCCGAGGTTATTGATGCAAAAACTAGGGTGCAGGATATGTTCCTGGGAAGGCAAGCTAGATCTCACCATGAGAGATTCGATAGACTGCTCTCCAGTAATAATTACTGTTTTTTTAACCAGTCTCTGGGTTGTGACTTTTATTTGGTCAGCATCCCAAATGTTAAGCATAGGTTTTATCTCACAGGGCTTCGTTTAAACCTTATCCATTTTCTAATAGTATTTCCCAGACAAGGTGATGTGAATGCCTTTGTTGCCAAAGTATCCTAGTGATAATGCCTCCTTTCAAAAGCACTATGCACTTTATGCTTTTCGGTCAGTTATATTCCTGTGCACGTAAGCATTATCTGGTATCAATATTGCGCACCACTCCACCCTCCTTCTATTACCGTCCCTATACTTCCATGGGTTTTGGCAGGATTAGGCTCAGATGCAGTCAGCTCACAATTTTTCACTGTTTGAAGTATGCAGCTCAGATCAACAGTTTATCACTACTTTTGCATCCAACAGCACTCACTGGTGGGCACTGCAGATCCGCCTGCTTGTTTTTGATTCTCTAGCCTGCTATTGCAATCTAAGCCACACAGTTTACCAGCAAGTTGGCCTCAACAGTCCTGGGCTGCAGCAGATGCAGTTGCACCTTCAGGGTTGACCTTTTGTTGCTGGGCCACAGCCCTCAACTTTGAGATACTGACACCAGGCCTGGTTACACAGCTGCTCTCAGAGCACTCTGCAAAGCAATCCCTTCCTTGATCAAGGAGAATGTGGGACTGGAAAAAAAATGGAGTGGTTTGGATACCGCATTTATACACATTTCCCAGACAGAGGGTATGGCTCTACAGTCTCAAGCTTCAGAACCAGTTTGGACTGGTTCTCCTGAAGTGTTCTTCTCTAGGTGCTCTCCAGAAACAGCATTTATTTAAAGTAATGGTTTTCACAGCAGGTAGCACTGCAGCTGGCTCCACTGAGGAGCACCTACAACAAGGGTACAATGATGTGTGACTTATCTGCACCTGTCAATCATCAGCTTTCCTGAAGCAGTAATTAGAGAACGAAAAGGGCAAACCTGGCATGAAACTGCCTAACCTTAAACTAAATGGAAGTCCAATCCCTTGCCTTTTCCACATGTACCAAATGCCAGTGCTGAAGGAGAACTAATCAACTGCTCCTTGCTAATAAAGTATTCAAGGAATTTCTGAAGGTAGCACTGTATCCATCCTCCTGACCGCAGTGTCGCCACCCTCTAGCCACAGGAATATAGGCAATACATTTCCATTATCTGTCGAAGTTATCTTAACCACCATTTTATGTCATGCTAAAGTTAGGGACATCCAAAATGGACTCCAATGGCATTTGTATTCAGACAAGACACATGCTCCTAGCATACATGCCACAGGATCACTACATGCATAGGTACTCGGTCATGCACAAGCAATGTCAGAGGAGATTTTTAGATTTCATTTAACAGCCGAACTTTAAGCAAAATGGGTCAGTAGGCCACACTCACTGACACAGATAACAAGCATTGAAAATGCAATACGTCTCGCCTTTTATCAAGTTAAAGCCATTTGCTTTGCTAATGGTATTGTATAGCAAAGCAAATGGCTTTAACTTAATGAAAGGCGAGACCTACTGCATTTTCAATGCTGGTTTTAAACCTACTACCTTAATCCCCTCCAAACCCAACACGCTACTAAATCTAAAAATGATTAAAACGTATTTCATTAAACAAAATTACAAATTATATTAAAACAAATGTAAACATATACATCATTATTACAATTGTCACATTGTCACACTGCTACTACTGTCAAGTGTGAGTAAAATACCCAATGCTACTACAAGGGGCTATGAGTAGTATACCCAGTGCTGCCTGCTGTAAATAGCATACCCAGTACTACTGCCGGCTGTGTGTAGTGTGCCCAGTGCTACAGCTGCTGGCTGTGAGTAGTATACCCAGTTCTACCACTGCCGGCTCGGAGTAGTATATCCAGTGCTACCGCTGCCGGCTCTGAGAAGTATACGCAGTGCTACTGCTGCCTGCTGTGATTAGTATGCCCAGTGCTAATACTAGGGGGGCTGTAAGTATTATATCCAGTGCTACTGCTATCTGTTGTATGTAGTTTGCCCAGTGCTACCGCTGCCGGCTGCGAGTAGTATACCCAGTGCAACCACTTCCGGCTGAGAGTAGGAAACCCAGTGCTACCGCTGTCGGCTATCTTCTATCTTGGGTCACATTGAACAGTATAATCCCGCCAAGTCACACTGTTTTCTGTCCTCTTATGCCACACTATGCGCCACTGTGTGATCCACACAAGGCGATGGGGTGTTGTATTACAATATGGGCTCTCTGCTGAGTAGACTACAGAATTCAAGAGGGCGCTGGACATGCTCATTATATCCTGCAAATAAAAGCAGGGCCTCTGGAATTGTGCGAATCTGCCGCCGTGGAGTTATCCACATAATTGAGGATTTGCCGCATTTTCCACCAAATTGCAGAATTTAACTAAAAAAATATTTATAGTTAAGACGTATCAAAGTTAATAACGCGCTACTTCAGAGGGTACCGATTCCTGCTTTTAGGGGTTACACTGATATTAAAGTGAAACCAGCCCATATGGTGTTAACAAGGGTAACAAAAATGACAAATTAGTGAAGCACACTGCCTCAAAATGTATGTACCGCAGTACACCACACAATTAGTCTTTTCTTGGCGTATAATTCAGTCAACTATGCCTATAATGTGGTCCTCCCCTGCCGCATAATTTGATAGGCCCTGAATATAAGTAATTCAGGCTGGCTCCATGCTGTGCCATGCTGCGTTGTCTCGTGCTGGTAGTGTTGCACTATGGCATGGTCCAAGGAAGTTTATACACTTGTGCTTCACTGGTGCACAGGTCTCTCTGGAAGGGCACTCTCTAATCCCGGACCGCAGCCATGTCTCATTGCAAAGGAACCAGTCACACTAGCAGCACAAGTCTCTCTGGACCTAAGGAGTCTCCAGACTGTCTGCCAGTCACCCTGCTCCTCGGAGTGAGTTAATAGATGAATGCATGAATAAATGAAGTGGCTTGAATAATTACACTGACCCCCAAAGTGTAACTGCCAATGCTGCAAATCTGAGGAGGTTGGCCTAGTGGCTAGAGCTGCAGAACTTGAAACGTCGTGGCCTAGGCTCGAATCCTAGCTGCGCTCCTGGATTAACATGGTGTGATTCTGGGCAAATTACTTAATCTCCTTGTGCCGAACAATGAGAAACATTTTTGTGTAGTCCTCACTTGATGTACACGAGCATGTATTTAGTCTTCCCCTACCTACACTATATAATAATTACTAATACATGGTGAACATTCGGTCGGGTTCGGGGGTTCATTCTTCGAAGTGGACTCTTCTGTAAAGGTGCACGCTTTCAAATGGTACTTAATACATGTGCGAGCACATCCCAGCGCATGAGAGGTGACAAGAATTGTCCAAGATCATAGAACACAGTTAAGAGGCAAAGCAGTGATTATAGAAAAGATCTTCACCCACCACAAGCGCATATTTAGTAATCACAGGGGCTGTGCTCAGGTGACTCCAATATGGGCAAAAGAGGAAGCCGAGATCAAAGTTATCTCCTAGTTTACAGTGTGCAAGTGAGCATTTATAGATAAAGTATTTACCCCCAGGGTCAGGCAGTGTGGAAGTTGAGGGAGCCAGGATTTTAAAGAATGTTTTCTGATCTTCGCAGCTGGTAATTAAGCTCACGATAGCCAATGCCTCGTTTAGTGACCCTGGCATGAATTTCCCAAGGTTAGTCTGGCTGTAAAATAGTCACCTAGGCACTCTCTCGCTAGTCGCTACTACCAGTGTTTCAGCAGGAGCCCAGAGTTGGTGAGTCCCTGTCTCACTACACAACTCCGCACATTCCTGGAATATTTTTACAAGACGTCTCTGGCAATCCCTGACAGAGCGGCATAGATGAGGTGGTTTCTCGGCGCTTAGAGACTGGCTCAGCCCACCGGTTTGTGTGCACTCTCTTCCCTTTCAACACGCGTCTCTCCTTTCTTTTATGTTTTATGTTCACCCAAAGGGCAAATTTTTAGGTCTCGGCTAGCGTTGCTGCGCACATGCGCAGCTCGATCGGCGAGATTATATGATTTTGAGGAGTTTTGGTAAAGGGCTTTAAGCCCCGCCCCTCTTTTCCATTGGCTGGCGTCACCGTTTATGCTAAACGGTGGCCAGCCATTGGAAAAGAGCTTTTCATGACTAGTACTTTTGGCTTTTTCAGACGGCCCACTTGGACGGGCTCGCCTGCTTTCCTTCTGCCGTGAAAGGTTTCTTATCTTTATGGGGCCATGTGTTTAAACACATGGCCCCATAAAGACAAGAGATCGAGGCTTGTTGCACTTCTTTTCTGTATCGGACTGCTTTTGGAACAAACGCCTTGCTCGTTATCTCTTAGCCGCACATTTAATTTAACCCACGTTTAATTAAAAAAAAACGCTTTACCATCAGCACGGCACCCAAGTAGCACTTGCATTTTCAAACAAATGGCGCGTGTAACCAAACTTTTATTTGTGGCACGGCACCCGCTTCACGGACCCGTGCCGCGTTTAATGTTCATTTTATTTTTATGATTTACCATCATGAGCACGGCGCCTGCATTTTTAAACAAATAGCACGTGTAATCAATTTGTTGGTGTCCCGTGCCACATTTTGTTAGCTTCTCCTATAGCAGCTGAGTATGAGAGTGTGCAGTGCGGGTGCAGAGGGCAGTCAGGCCAAAGCAATCTATCCTACTATCACACCGTTTGTCACAAGTGCCAGAGTTTGAATCGGATACCTTCAGCCCTCTGCTTTTTGCTTTTCTATTAGCAACTTCAAGCTAGTGATTTTTAGGGTGGGGGGGATTTTAAAGTTCCCCTGTGAGTTATGGGATGCTATTTTGGCACATATAAAAATGTTGTAATCACTCACTGCAAAATGCATTCCCAAGCTGCCCTATGCAGAGAATAATGGAAACCACTGCGGGGAATCGGATGGAATTCCACTAACACTCAGCGATGCTCGCCATGCAAAGATCGGCAATAAATAAAGTGTAAATTCTTAATTGGCAGCGCTAAAACATTGTGCTTCCTCTTCCTGGCACCCCAAAGTGCCTTGACAGACCGCCTCACAGCACTGTACTTGATACCAATAGCCCTTTGGCCGTGTTTGTAGAGGCCCGAAGTACTATGCGTTTTGTCATGAAAAGCAACCCTCGGTGGCACCCTTTGTCAGATTGGAGCAGTCTGGGTACATTGTACTTTTTCATAACAAACAGCCCTGCAACACCGAGCTTCATCATTGTAAAACCTGGTATTTGCAGTGCATAGAAAGGGCAATAAACTGTTGCATTAGGCGCAGTATCCGCGATACCCCCCCTCTGCCCAGGATCCCCATCATCACCTGGGCTTCGAGAGGGCTGAATTCCGGGAAGGAGGTGGGGGACGGAACATGCAGCCACAGGGCATGCCTTAATTGTAGATATTTATAAAATTGAGAGGAGTGGAGCGAGTACCTCTGCTGGAGATCTGCAAACGATCGAATGTGGTCCCCTACCCAAATATCTCCGAGGAGCGAAATTCCGATGCGGTCCCATCAGCTGAAGCCTTGAAGGGATGAAGTTTCTTTCAGCCAAGCGCCCGTCCACAAGGGCGTCTGCCTAGTAAGTGTCCCGCCCCAGCGTGTGTGGTGCAAGGCCGCACGCCAGGCCATGAACACTGTTCGAGTGATGGAGGGGAGGGTGTGCGGCATGAGGATGCGGAACAGGTAGGCTTGGAGCTGTGGAAAATCCATTGACCGAAGTTCCACCCGATATGCTGGGTCGGACCAGCCGCTCGCAAACCAGTCATGGATCACAAGGAGCCTCGTGGCCATGTAGTATAGATGGAGATTAGTGACCCCCATACCCTTGTCGTATGAAGGTATGCGACAATGTGCCAAAGAGAGTCACGGCCTTGTGCCCCCCACAAAAACCAGGAGAGGGTACTGTCTAACTCCCGGAACCAACTCCCTGGGAGATAAAGGGCGATGTTCTGCAAAATATACAAAAAACGGGGTAAGACCATCAGTTTGTATAGAGCACTTCTGCCAAGGGGGTTGAGGGGAAGGGATTGCCATTTCCGGAGATCCACCTTGGCTTTAGATACCAGAGGTGTAATATTTAGGGCCCATTCAAGTTCCGGAAGGAGAGCGACCCACACCGCCAGTCGAAACAGTCTCGGGAGGGGGTGCAGAGGAACCAATGTAGATTTTGCCGGGTTGAGCTGGAGCCCAGAGACTCGTTTGAAGGCCGAAAGGGCGGCCAGGCAACGTGGGCCCGAGCTCACGTGGTCCGCCAGAAAAAGGAGGATATCGCATAAAGAGCAGCGTAGGAGTCTGCGAAGGTTAGGGCGATCGCCCGAGAGGTGGCGTGATGACGACCGGCCACATCACAGATCTCGGGGATGATGCAGTTAGCTTTGGGGTAGGACACCAAAGTATGGAGCAATTTACCGTTTTTATAGCCCCACCCGTATACGCATGCCACGGAAGACCGCTAAATCATTTGAGCTCAGTCCAGTGAGATTGACGAATCTCATCTCGGATCTGTGCAAGTTGCCGAGCAGACACCGCGCTGTCGGAGCCAGCCTGGGCCCCTTCCAGCTGTGCTGCGGGAGCCTCGAGCGGCACCAGCCGGGCAGTCCGCTCGGCACGTTTCGCATGAACCAGACCTCTAGCCACTCCCTGTATAGTAGCCTTACCGGCCTCCCATAGCGTACCCGGCGAAGGGACCGAGCCTGTGTTAGTCGAGAAATATTGCCCCAGTTCCTGCCGGAGGGCCTCGACAAAGTCAGGATCTTGCAAGAACCAGGCATTCATCCGCCACACCGTACAGGGGCTATCAGGAGAGTTCCCGAGACGGAGGGAGACGGGGGAGTGATCTGAAATGCCTCGGGGAAGGATAGTAGCCCCGGCCATCAATTAGCAGTCAGGGGCTGGTAACAAAAATAAATCGATTCGGGAGTGGTTGTGATGAGCCGCCGAAGTGTGAGTGTATTGTTCACGACAGGGGTTCCACACCCTCCAAGCATCACAGAGACCCAGGGCAGACGACCAATCAGACAACCGCCTAGCAGAGGCAGTGTGAGGCGCTGAAGGAGCTCCTGACGCATCGCGGGAGGGCTGCAGAACAGCTTTGAAGTCGCCTCCAATGACCTTCAGACCTTGGGGAAACGAAGAAATGACGAGTGTGAGACGGCGAAGGGCAGAGGCCATGGTGACAGGAGGGACATATACACTAAGAACGTTCAAGGGTTGTCCCTCGACCTTACCCGTCAGGGCCACATACCGGCCGTGGGCGTCTATCTCCGCCTGCACCAGGGTAAAAGGAAGACACCTCCGGAGTAGGATGGCCACCCCCGTGTGAAACCAGAATGCCAGACCCTATCAAACCCATACCGGGCAAGGAAATTGCATTGGGAACCCAGAAGGTGCGTCTCTTGGAGGCACAGGATATCAGGCGCACGACGCTGAGCGCTACGAAGGACGCAGTGCGCTTTATGCGATCCAGGAGGCCGTTGACATTCCATGATAGAACATGGAGGGGTCTATTTAGGGTGGGTACCATCTGTGCGGAAAGTATGTGATGCGGGGACCGCAAGCGCGGGTTGACCCGGATGCCAGGGGAGGCAGCGGACCATAATCGGGGTCAGTGGGTGAAGGTGGTGCAATTCAG
Organism: Triturus cristatus; assembly: GCF_964204655.1. Classification (NCBI taxonomy): domain Eukaryota; kingdom Metazoa; phylum Chordata; class Amphibia; order Caudata; family Salamandridae; genus Triturus; species Triturus cristatus. The sequence continues at coordinate 345,849,066 of NC_140584.1, forward strand.
TAAAGCCCAGGTTTTCATCGTCAGTGAACGTGCCTTGATCTCTGCCAGGAAAAACAGAAAACTGCGGCCCGTAGGTGGCGGAAAACAACAAACAAGCGAGAGACAACGGTCTACCCCCCCCTTCCCTTGCCCCCCAACACTCCCCCACCCTACACTTCTAGGGCAACAGATGCTTTCTCTTCAGAAGGAAAACATGCAACAACAACCCACCAAAGAGTCTAACTGCTAAGCTAAAACGGTTAGCTGAACATGGACAAAGCGGAGATGGACCCCCCTCCATAGAGTCGGATGAAGAAATGACATCAGCTGCAATCATCCTGAGAACATTCCAGCAACAGGGCAACTCCAGTGGAACCCAACTCTGAAGTAGGAAGCAGATTGCATAACAGGAGTATATCAAGGATAAATCGCTCTCAATACAGAGACAGAACAACAGTCACGGGTACAGGAGCCTTGAAAGAGGCTGAATAGCAACCCTCACTGCCGGCCAGAGTTCAAAGCCCGTCATCGTCCCCGATGCCACGGAGCTCTTAGACAGGTCAGAGTCAGATATGGCTGGGCGCAGAGCCACGGAGAGCGGGCTCAAATCAATCCGGGAGGTAGTCGGGCTGGGAGAAGCTGACCTCTGAGTGGAACAACAAACATTTGATGGACGGAATGCTGACAATGCAGACATTCTCCCCCAGTCAAGAGATCTGGGTTAAATCCATCGTTCTTTTGCCCACTACACCACCCCAGTTTAGACATGGCCATATGCAAATCAGTCTTGACCCTGTGCCTTATGGGAACAGTCCAGCCCGAACTGCCAAGCCATGTCTTCACTGGACCGGAATCAAGCATCCTAGGACCGGTTTCTGGCTATCAGCCGTCATCAGCCAGGATAGCTTGACTCCAGTGGCGTAGTGAGCACGGGTCCCACGTCTGGGAATACCCATCCCACTTAGGGCGAAAAGCGTTACAACAAACAATTGATGGACGGAATGCTGACAATGCAGACATTCTCCCCCAGTCAAGAGATCTGGGTTAAATCCATCGTTCTTTTGCCCACTACACCACCCCAGTTTAGACATGGCCATATGCAAATCAGTCTTGACCCTGTGCCTTATGGGAACAGTCCAGCCCGAACTGCCAAGCCATGTCTTCACTGGACCGGAATCAAGCATCCTAGGACCGGTTTCTGGCTATCAGCCGTCATCAGCCAGGATAGCTTGACTCCAGTGGCGTAGTGAGCACGGGTCCCACGTCTGGGAATACCCATCCCACTTAGGGCGAAAAGCGTTACAACAGTTCGGGCTGGACTGTTCCCATGAGGCACAGGGTCAAGACTGATTTGCATATGGCCATGTCTAAACTGGGGTGGTGTAGTGGGCAAAAGAACGATGGATTTAACCCAGATCTCTTGACTGGGGGAGAATGTCTGCATTGTCAGCATTCCGTCCATCATTTGTTTGTTGTAACGCTTTTCGCCCTAAGTGGGATGGGTATTCCCAGACGTGGGACCCGTGCTCACTACGCCACTGGAGTCAAGCTATCCTGGCTGATGATGGCTGATAGCCAGAAACCGGTCCTAGGATGCTTGATTCCGGTCCAGGGATGACATGGCTTGGCAGTTCGGGCTGGACTGTTCCCATGAGGCACAGGGTCAAGACTGATTTGCATATGGCCATGTCTAAACTGGGGTGGTGTAGTGGGCAAAAGAACGATGGATTTAACCCAGATCTCTTGACTGGGGGAGAATGTCTGCATTGTCAGCATTCCGTCCATCATTTGTTTGTTGTAACGCTTTTCGCCCTAAGTGGGATGGGTATTCCCAGACGTGGGACCCGTGCTCACTACGCCACTGGAGTCAAGCTATCCTGGCTGATGATGGCTTATAGCCAGAAACCGGTCCTAGGATGCTTGATTCCAGTCCAGGGAAGACATGGCTTGGCAGTTCGGGCTGGACTGTTCCCATGAGGCACAGGGTCAAGACTGATTTGCATATGGCCATGTCTAAACTGGGGTGGTGTAGTGGGCAAAAGAACGATGGATTTAACCCAGATCTCTTGACTGGGGGAGAATGTCTGCATTGTCAGCATTCCGTCCATCATTTGTTTGTTGTAAAGACCTCTGAGTGGATGCACGGGATGGAGGGCGTTGGGCCGGCGCCCCCAGCGAGCGGGAAGCCCCCTCCCCCCCGATGGACACTCCTCCTGCGGGACCTGGTCCGGCATCTCTGGGACCGCGGCCGGTCGACTCAAGAGGTGCCGCTCCTCCGTAAGCCAGGTCCATGCCGCCTGACTTGTTGGAGTTTAATTTCCAAGGTGTACTTAGCATCATTTCGAATGTCCCATTGTGCCTTAAGCAGATATCAACAGATTTTGGTTTGTTTTAAATCCTTATATGTAGTAAATCTTCATTGGTGCACAGCCGTGCAAAGCTCTGCGGATTGAAGTGTTATTTGTATGACTGATCCGAGAATGCAGCTTTTCCTAGCTATAGAGCACCAACTTGCAGTGCCGCTGGAAAGTTTTGCCAGCATAGAAATAATGTTACTTTAAAGAACTTCATACCTCACGTCTGCTTGATCTAGGATATGTAAAGAACAGAGGTTATCCATTTTAATAGTACTCATTTATTGACCTCGGGAAGATGAAAGACTCAGTTAACCTTGTCAAGACTTAAAATCAAGTCTAGCAGATGAGAACACAGGACAGGAGATGGTGGCGAGCGTCAAAATCACTGAGCTAACCTTGCCAGTCGGCATATTGCTGGTACAGTCCACAAATTATTTGTTTTGCTAGTATAGTGACAGTGGTCACATTCATTCATTCATCCATCCATCCATCCATCAACCCTCACTCCAATTGCCACAAGACAGACTTTTACTTATTTTGCGCGAAGGCAGACAGTGGCAGGTGTATGCTGCTGTGGGTAAATTCTGCAAGTATGTGGATAGAGTCTGATATACACTACTCCACAGGCGAATGGGGTCAGACCTTTCTGGTTTATCAATTCCGTACCCAAGTAGCTCATCAAGTGTCGTTTTCTTTTTTTGTAATTGCATTCTGGAATTTGAAGTCCTTATGCATCGTGATCCCATTAAAAAATCCGAACTACTGTTCAGAGTGCAAAGAATGAATATGGTTGGATAACCTACTTAAGCATGGACTGGGAAAACCTGCGAGTTCTGTGGGGCTTGTAGTAGTGATGAAAGTGAGGTTTGATAAAAGGATGCAAGCTGAGGGGATGATAAACAAGATGCACCACAGCAAATTGCAGCAGAACGGTAATAGAAAGGAGAAATGGCAAAACGGTGCGCGCGCACTGCAAAGAGCTAGAAAGCTTTTAAAAAATGCATCAAAGAAAGGAATGGGGTGAGAGCGTGAGCCTGCGAGTGGTGCATGCGCGCGCGCTTGGGCGAGCAGTCTTCACTTTTCAAGCACTGCATTTGTGCTAGTGGCGCGCCGCTGCTCGCTTCCGCAAGGTGGATGCCGCCACGAGTGCAGTGCTTGAAAAGTGAAGACCGATGGCTACAGGCCCTCCTAGAGCAGCCTAGGCGAGACCTAAACCTGATGTTACCTTCCAGTCTTCAGAATCTTGGTGCAAACAATGGCTAAGATTGGGGTAAGCACAATAAGGCGGTGGTGGAGGTGAGACTATCAGCAGGTTTCAGGAGAATACATACCTGCAAAGTGATGTAGTTCACTGGCAGTCTGTAGGTCTGCTTCCAGGAAAGTGAAAACAGGAAAAAGGTTTTCAGAGACTACGCACCTCAGAAAGTGTGAAGGAATACTCCAAACACAGCTTTAAAAATATAACACTAGGTTTCAACTTTCTTATTAATCATTTTGTACTCTACTACAACTTTGACCGCCTCCTTCTGGACAAAAATGAATATTGACAATTGGTTTTACTAGACAACTCATGATCTGTTGCTCCACAGCTTCAAAAGTAAATGCTTTCCAGACTGAGACTGGTGTGAACTACTCGCTCCAATGTTTACAATGGAAGGATATCTTTCTGGATAGATTTCTTTTCTTGGTAACCACTGTTGAGTCAAATATGAATTTAAACCTGAGGGGCGTGGCCAACAGCATGGCCGGGTAGCCGCATCTTCTGGCTGGCCCGTCTGTAATCCTGATAATATCCTGCTCCTCATCTCCGTTCCCTCGATGAGACTCAAATCGGAGGGCGAGCTGAAGCGGAGAGGCGTGAAGGGGAGTACCTCAAGACACCTCGCATGAAGGAAAGGAGGCTTCTCTCGGCGAATTGGGAGACGTGCGGTCTTACCCAAGATGGCGGCGATCTAACTGAAGTTGCGGATCGCGTCGCATGGTAGCGGGCCGTTGCCCTAATGAAGTAACCTGCGGTCTGCGGGCAGTGGCAAAGAGCGGGGCACCGTGGCCGGCCTTTCCACCCCGTAAAACATGACCGGAGCAGCACTCGGCGGTGCCTTGAAGGACACAGGGAGCGGAAGTCCAGCACGAACTGGGAGCGGGGATCTGCCCGCGGTGGCAGCAGCCGGACCCGTGGCGGACAAGGAATGGAAAGACACCGGCCGGGGGGCTCATAATATTGCAGGTGCTCTCTGAGGGATTGCTGGTGAGGAAGGGCCGCTTGATGTGTGGGCGTGGCAAGCCGCTGACTTGTGACGAACCGGCTGGCTCTGCACGGCGGCTGTGACGACCCCCGCCGAGGTTTCTGGGACTCAGCCGTGTTTCAGAGGCGTCACAAGGGACACATCACTGCCAGACATGGGGGACCAAAAATGGTGACACTAGCGCTCCATGGCAGAGCTCTTGGAGGACAGGCCCTGCATTGTTTGGAGCGTGGGGCGGCCTCGTAGCAGAGCCTGAAGGTGAGGGGATGTTACCCCCTTGAGGTCATACTGCTTCAACAGCCAGCAAGGCGTGCTGTTATACACACGTGGAGGAGGTGAATTTCACTTGGTAGGAGACCCGCCTGCCCTACACTGGTGCCAGCTGCGAGTTGAGTAGTGCCCACAGCGGCGCAACACATGCGAACAGTCCAAGGCCTGGAGGGTGAGCCCGAGAAGCGAAGTGCCTGTGTCCCTGGCCCCCCCCGGCTGTGAACCCTGCGGAGTGTATGCACCATTGTCTTGGAGTTCGGGTATGGGGGGAGCGGATATTATTCCTGACTGCTGTGATTCAGAGGGGTGCCGAGGCCTCTGCCATCCCCACCGCGCCATCAGAGGAGAGCTGGGCGCGCAGATCGGGAGGTGAGAAACGTCTACACAATTGAATCCCATGGACAGACTGCTTTGGGAGGTGTGCCACTGATGAGGGCCTATACAGCTTGAAGAGGCATTAGTACCCCAAGCTTTGGGAGACAGGTGGTGGTGAAGACGCGGTTGCAGGTGGGGCGGCTCATTCGTACTCCCCTAGCTTTGAGTTGTGGCCCTGGTGGTAATCCCTGGCTCCTGGGTGGACCCACGCTTTTGACCAGGACATAGGTAGCCCGTGGGTGGCGATGAAAGGTACGGGAGGCTCGCAACGCCACATTGGTTATTCCCTTGTCGAACAGGTAGAAGAAACAAAGGTTTTCACGCAAAGGACATTTTGGGTGCTTCTGCGAAGGTAATCGCGGGAAATTGACACGGCTGGTGTGGTTCGGCGCTATATAGTGGGGTCCCTCCCTGGCCCACTGATACCTGATAAACAACGTATCTGAGGGAGAAGTAAAGGCAGCAGCCGGACTACAGGGTCGCCACCATGGCCAGAAACAAAGAACCAAAAACAACCTAACAGGGGATGTTGGGCCGCTTCACGACAATTCTATCGGCCCCAACAGTAGCAGAGGGAAGTTCCACTCCCCGCCCAGACACAGATGTAATATTACAAGCGATCCAGGCTACACGAGAAAGCATGGAAACCAAGATTGCTGAGGTGCAGACGGAGGTCTCTTTTCTTCGTCAAGATCTGAGTAAAGTTGTGGAAAGAGTGACGGAGGTTGAACGACGAGTCTCAGACCTGCAGGATCACTCGCAGACCAAAACCACAGAAGTGGCCTGTTTATTGGAGACTGAGGGAAGCGGCCTGGCGGGTTGTTGACGCGGAAAACAGGGCCCGTAGGAACAACCTGCGCTTCCTAGGCCTTCCAGAAAACTCAGAACGCTCAAATCTGGACCGGTTCCTTCTCACTTTCATCATGAACACTTTCCCAGAGGCACAATTCTCATCATGCTTCGTCATAGAACGGGCACACAGAATGCCTGCAGTTCGACCGCAACCAGGAGCCCCACCCCGGCCAATGATAGCTAGATTCTTGAACTTTCAGGACCGAGATGTAATACTTCAAGAGTAGAAAAAGGGTGAGGTCAAGTATGAGAATACGCAGGTGATGGTTTTCCCTGACTATTCCAGAGACGTGCAAAAACAACACCGCACCTTTGACTCAGTGAAGGTGAAACTCTGAGCTCTTGGGATCCAATATATGCTCCTGTTTCCTGCCAAACTAAAGGTAATTTTCCAGACAAGACACATTTTTTCCAGACACCAGGGCAGGCATAGTCATGGATTGAGGAAAGACCTCAGTTGAGGCGGGCAAACCCGCCGGCTGCTCCTTCAATGGCTGACAAACAGCGGGGCCTGGACTGGGGCCCGAGCAAGGAAAGTCGACGGAGACGACAGCCCAGGCGCCGGACCTAGAGTAGGACTACCCCGGGGAGATCTCTACGACCGAGGGGCCAGAGAAATGTTAACACATATACGGATGAGGACTCCGACTTTTCTTGGACGCTGGAGATACAGTCGCGCTCATACTTTTAGACCTGAGCGCGGCTTTTGACACCATCTCCCATCCTATATTACTTAACACTCTGAAATCTTTTGGCATCTGGGATTCTGCTTTGGATTGGTTATCTTCCTTCCTAACGGACCGCACTTTTCAAGTCTTTTCTGCGTCTGACAGTTCTAATGTCTTTCCTTCACCTTTTGGAGTTCCTCAGGGCTCCATTTTGAGCCCCTTGCTCTTCAATCTGTATGTCAGACCTCTTGCTGACATTGCTGACAAGGCTGGACTGTCTCTTTTTACATATGCTGACGATTCACAAATCATTTTCTCACTTTCCAAATCAGACTCCTGTTCCATTTCTGCCCTTCAGTCGGGCTTACGCCAAATTGCTGTCTGGATGAGAAAAAATTACTTAATGCCAATAAGACTGAGGTACTTATTTTAGGCAAGCAGAAAGATCTTTGGGGCTCCTGTCATTGGCACAATGAGTTAGGTACTCTTCCTCGGCCTGTTGATCATGTTCGCAACTTGGGCTTCTATATCGATGACTCTTTGACAATGCACCATCAAGCAGTCAAAGTTGCGGGTACTTGCTTTACCATCTTGAAATTGTTGCATAAAATTCTCTGGATGCTGCCGAGAGACACGCAAAAAACCGTAGTCCATGCTCTTATTACATCAAGGCTGGACTACGGAAACGTTTTGTTCCTGGGTGTTAATAAGGCTGTATCCCGCAGGCTACAACTTGTACAATACTCCAGACTCCTTTGTGGGGTTCCCAGATGTTCCATCTATTTCTGAACATCTTCTTGGGCTTCATTGGCTTCGAATTGAAAAGCGGATCGAGTTCAAAGCTCTGACCTTTATGTTTAAAATCAAATGGGGTCTAGCACCGGACTACTTACAAACTTTTGTCTGTCCCTATGTTCCGACCCACCATCTTCGCTCTGCTTCACTTAAAAAATTTCATATTCCTAGGTTTAGACTATCCAGAATGGGAGGCAGATCCTTTTCCGTCCTGGGTCCTTCTCTCTGGAACTCAATTCCCCTTGCCATTCGTAGGGAAACTTTGTATCCCCAGTTTCGTCGTTCGCTGAAGACTTGGCTTTTTAATCAATAATTTCTCTTTCTCTTTTTCAGTTTAAGTGTCCAGGCGCCGGGAAACCCTTGTTGGGTAGCTGTTGCGCCATATAAATTAAATAAATAAATAAATAAATAAATAAATAAATAAAGAAAGAAAGAAAGAAATAAATAAAATGATGATACTGCCCTCGAACGTATGTCTAAAACTTCGCAGAGGTCAAGTGGAGACGCGAACTCTGAACAAGCAAAAGCCTGGAGATCCGCGTTCGAAGACGGCACGCACCCGCTTCTGGAACAGATCCAACACATGAAAGCATCAGGCTCGGACCCTCCATGCAATAACCCTCAAATCCAGCAGTTGCACAGCAGAGATGAAGAGAAAGGATGAACTGGGGCTAGCTGCCCTCTGAGGGACTATGTGGGCTTCCAGAGGTTTGGAGGACTCTGGACACTTTTTGGTAGAGGGACGCACACAGTGAATTGTCCCCTTAGTGTTCTATAGTTGAGTGGGTAGGGGAGGGGGTGGGCTACAGACCTCTGGGTGGTCTACCTGCACCAGTGTTGTCCTGTTGACCAGTTAAGGGGTGACGGGAGGGCCTGCAGAGTGTGGGGAGGGGGGTATGCTGGGGTAGCTTGTTATTTGAGACTTAGAGTTTGGGTAAGAGGAGGATTGTTTTGTTTTACAGAATTACACGTGCAATGACATTGATGCAGGGTGGCATAGCGATGAAAAGGCAAATACTATGATATTACGAAATAGACAGCGGTGGGGAGGGGGCAAAGGGATCGCTGACATGTCAGACACAATACACCACCGGGATGGCTACATCTAATTCAGAAATGTACCCGATCCTCTCATGGAACGTGAATGGGATGGGAAGCAAGTTTAAGAGGGGACTGGTGGCTGCGTTTCTTCAAAAGGTTGAAACCTGAGGTCATCCTCCTGCAAGAGACACATTTGAAAGGCACTAAATGTGGGTTCCTAGGCAGGGGGGCCTATAGACTTATGGCACACGCTGGATTTTCCACAGGGGCGAGGGGCAAGGCAATACTTTTCAGGAAAAAACCCGCCCTTCAGAGTAGAACGCACCTGGGCAGACCCCAATGGCACGTATGTGGCGATTAAAGGGATATGGAATAGGAGGCACATCACATTTATCAGCGTATATGCACCACCTAAGCTCCAAAAGCAAACGATGGACAAACTCATAGCAATTCTATTAGAAGCTGGTTCAGACACACACATTATAGGGGGTGATTTTAATGATGTTATGGACCCCATGACGGACCGCACGACTGTCCCAACTGGGAACCCTAAGGAGACACCGCTTAAACGGTTTACAGATACCCTAGCGCTTGCGGATATATGGCGTCGACAACATCCTCAGTCTAGAGCCTACTCATTTTACTCAGGGGCACAGATGGCCTTTTCCCGGATTGATTACATATTTGCTCCAGTGGGGGAACTTGGGGAGGTCCACAAAGTGGAGTACCTGGCATGGGGTCTCTCGAATCACTCACCCCTGTGGCTCACGGTGGGCGCCCGTACACACCGACAGAAGGGAGAGTGGAAACGGAGCCCGTGGGAACTTAAAGACCCTCAGGGCGCTAAGGAGATTAGGGTGGATACGGAGTTGTATTTTAAAGAAAATCTGGGGTCGGTAGATTCGGTCATCACCCTGTGGGAAGCCTAAAAACAGGTGCTAAGAGACAGGGAACAAAATATTATAGCACATAAGAAACGAAAGGAACATGAGTAAATCACTGGGCTGGAATCCCAGTTGCTGCAGCTCGAGTCACAGGCAAGCGCTGGTAGTGACCCCTGAATGCTACGCAGTCTACCACTCCTCAGACAGGAATAATTTTCATTGGCCAAAAACAATGCACAGAATGCGATACAAGCCATGTACCGGCACATATACGACGTAGGTGACAAGACTGGTGGGTTACTTGCATGGCTTAGTAAGAAAGAGCTCGACAGTAGGTGGGTTGAACAGATACAAACTGAGGATAGTCGGACTCACTCAACCCCTGTCGCAGTAGCTAATGCCTTTGCAGACTATTATGAGGCCTTTTACACGTGACGTCACCTGGCCAAAATATCCCACATACAAACATATCTTCGTGATATACAACTCCCCAAATTAGCGGACGCTGAGTCCAAGATGTTGGATGACAAAATCACAGCAGAAGAACTCGCGTCAGCAATTGGCCAAATGAAAGCAGGAAAGGCGCCAGGACCCAACGGGCTACCTCTGGAGTCCTTTAACCAACATGCAGCACTTTTTGGCACGCATCTTCTCCAACTATACTTGGAGGCGCATGAGGCAGGCAGCCTCCCCAGAGACTTGCGGACGGCCACAATTGTATTAATCCCCAAAAAGGACAGGTCACCGCAAGAGTGTAGTTCATATCGCCCAATCTCTCTCATTAAGATGGAGACAAAGATATTGGCTAGAATTTTAGCAAACAGGCTAGCCGTAGTCATTACCAGTCTCATTCACAGGGACCAATTCGGCTTTATGCCAAAACGATCGACATGGCTTAATTTGAGGAGATTACACAATTGGTTAGAAGAGGTTGATGGTAAAGAGGATCCACACCTGGTCCTCTCCCTCGATGCTGAAAAGGCATTCGATACCGTCCACTGGCCTTTCCTCATGTCTGTATTGGAGGAATTTGGAATTGGTCCGATATTCAGATGCTGTATCGCTGTGCTTTAGGAGAGACCAGTGGCCAGGGTTAGAGTCAATGGAGCTGTGTCACGGGAATTCCCAATAGGTAGAGGCACCCGACAGGGTTGCTCCTGGTCACCCCTGCTCTTCGCCATGGTGTTGGAACCACTTGCCTGTGTGATCCGACTGCACCCGGACATCACAGGATTTGGGAGCAAAGGAGATGCAGAGACGGTTGAACGCATATCCTTATATGCGGACGACATCTTGATGTACGTTACAAACCCAGAGAGGATGCTCCCCTCAATTATGGATAGCTGCGAGACTTATGGTTTTCATGCTGGGTACAAAATTAATTGGGAGAAATCGTACATATATCCAGTAAGTAAGAGTAAAGACCAGGCTCTTGACCACAGTCACCTTCAGTTGGCCCAGGAGGGTTTCAAGTATTTAGGGATTTATGTTACCACCAATGCAGCAAGGGCTTGGAACGCAATCTCTATAGGGTGCTCCGGGAGTTTCGAGCAGACATCGAAAGGTGGGGGTCTCTGCCGCTAACGTTTTTGGGCAAGGCAGCACTGTATAAAATGATAGTGCTCCCCAAATTTCTTTACGTATTGCAGAATACCTACCAGTTCATACCATTTGAGGCGTTCAGTAAAATTGATGATCAGTTGCGCAGATTTATCGGGGAGGGGAAGCCGCGTAGGATAGCATTGGTGACACTGCAGCTTAACCAATACAGCGGCGGTATCTCGCTGCCTGACCTTCGGGCGTATTAATGGGCAGCCCACCTAGTCGTTTTGAACGAGTGGCAGCATGCAGAGAGAGATCACCCCACATATGTACTTGAACGCACACAGTTTGTCAAGCGCCCACACACACATTACTTACACGGAGGGAAGGGGGCAGCTCGACTCCTGACTGCGTCACGGATTGTTATAACAGCCTGGAAACAGGCAGACCGACAAATGAAGTGGGAAGGCCGGATCACTAGGGAAGCCCCTCTTTGGGCCGGCACCTGGCTTCGGGAAATTACAAAACTCTGAGGCTTCCAACAATGGGACCTACTGGGCATTTCACAACTCAAAGATATCATACACCGTAAAGAACTGGTCACATTCTCACACCTACACGCTGAATATGACATGAGCAAGACTCAACACTACAAATACTTGCAGCTGACCCATGCCTGGCGAGCACAACACCTAGACACTAATGACATTCCGGAATATGCGCCACTGGAGGGGCGACTACTAATGGGAGAAATTGCAGAGAAAGCGGTTTCATGGACCTATAGGACGATAATTAACAACAAGCCGGACCCACTACAGAAGTTGCGGGTGAAATGGGAAGCAGAGTTAGGTGAGATGGAAGACTTAGATTGGGAAATGGCACAAATGCACCCACGTGAGGTGGCTATTAAGTCCAGGCTCCAACTGATACAATTTAAATACCTGCACAGAGCACATTATGATAGGGCGCGACTACATCGTATAGGGAGGGTGGAAACACCAGACTGTTTGAGATGTAAAGTTTCGGGGGGGGAGTAAATTTTTTCACACGGTGTGGGACTGCCCACGGATTCAACAGTATTGGGCCAACATGCTGGGAAGGTTGGGTACGGTCCTGGAAAAGACGATACCACTCAGTCCGCAGTTCGTATTGCTGGGGATATCCACTGACATTGATCTCCCTAAACCAAAGTTAACCTTACTTCAGCTGGGATTGGTGGTTGCGAAACGTGACTTGGTCAAGGCATGGGGGGCTGTGGCGATCCCGTCCCTGACGGAGTTGGAAAAAAGTATGTATATGTTGGGGGAAAAAACGACCTATAAAGCACGGGGCTGCCAAAAAAGCTCTGGAAAATATGGAAGCCATGGTTGACACACTATGGGTTGTCGCTCTCTGATTCACAGTGAATTATTGCGATGGACTTGTGGGTTATGCAGCTGAAAGATGCTCCCAACAAATGTATTAGACTCTAGAACAGTTACTAGACTATCCGCCACTGTTGTTCTTATATGATGCAGATGGCTCGCTGAAGGTGCCACTGTATGCTGCTATTAATCAATGTCTTTGTAATGTATTAAAGAAAATGTTAATAAATGAATTTAAAAAATATATTTATTCATTTAAACCAATAATGTATTTAATTTCTCCATGGTCATCCGATTATGGTTCGACAGTAATAGCCTGGCATAGGCCCGTTATATCAGATGGAAGTGGGATTTCAAGCATACACTTAAGACTGCAATTTCTTTTCCAAAACCCAAAGGAAACTTTTATCCAACCCAGAATGCAATGATCACATCAATAATCCCTTTAAAAGCACTATGTATTGACCATCTAGTCACCCACTGTCGATCAACTTAAAGCACAAATTCCACTTGTTCCCCCCTCCACAAGTTCCCTCGGATCAGGAGTGCTTTGCATCTCACCAATCCCAAACTCAAAAACCTGGTGGGATCTCCTTTGCAGTACTGACAATCAGGCTCTATTGCTCTCTTCCATCTAGAATCAAGAACCACCCAAACCACCAAGTGCTGAAAGAGCTGTAATAACAGACTGTTCACATTGATCGGACCCTTCCACTCAACCAAAATGCTTTCTCAACATGGGCTTCACATATAACCCGATACCTACAACTCTGATAGTGGAGATCAGATGATGTTATGAAACCAGCATGTACATGCGCATAGCTAAAAAACTGAAGCACTCGTCTGTCCCTCACACATGACATCCAAAGTTTTCTATATAGGTCATACTACAGACATATACGCTCCAACCATACTTAGCATTGTGATTAACCTGTTGCACAACCAACCAACTATAGAGCGCTTTGGGCTACAAATAGGGTATGAAGTGGAATACAAAGGTTATAATACAATACATTACAAAGTTTTATTGTGTTGGGTGTCTTTTTGCATAGCACATAATTTGCTACCACTTAAGCACACTGGCCCAAGAAAATAGGGGTGAGGTGTACAATCAGGGTTGTCAGAAAGTAAGGCAAGTAAAACATTGACTACGGAGAAGTACATAGGTTTGTGGGATTAAGGTTAGGTCTCACAACACCTTATCCTGGGATTCTCAATAACCAGATTCAAGAGGGTCCGCTGATACTGTAGTTTTCACATTTAGAAATGATTGTGCTCTACGGTGGCCTGCAAGGTTGGGGTACACAAAATGGTTAAGTACTGTATTATATTGGATAGTAGAGGACTAGATCCAGTTATTGATCTGTGTGAAATACTACGTGCATGCATGTGTACACCAAAGGAGTTTGTCCTCGGTATAGCTTTGCTGTGGCTCATGTTGGTAGATTGCCCAATTTGATGCAGCATTTCTGTTTTCAGGTATGTTTGCCATTTTACGGTTTTAATTAAATTCTACATGTATGTGGGCGGGTGATATTTAGTGAACATCTTCAGGTTGGCAGATATGTATTTGGCTGAAAGGAAATAGGTGCTAGAGTCTAGCATAAATGGATGTACCACTGATGTGGCATAAGCACACTCAAATATATAGTTGACGACTATTTGGACATGATAGCTCCAGGGGTTGTGTAAAATGTTTACAGTTCATATAGGGTGAGGTGAAAATAACTTTTGATGTGCCACAGAGGTGGAAAACATTTAAGTCAACAGTCAACTAGATGGCTTGGTGTCGTGTTAGGAGTATGATGCTACCCAGAGCTGTGTTTAATATATTCAATTGTAGGGCGATGTGCAAGCATAACTATATCTGGATGTGATGTTGAGGCAGCAAAAGCTTAACGAACTACATGAGTTATAAATGGTGTTGTACGCATGAGGATGCCAGGATTTCGGACTACTGTGTGCTGCTGTTGGAAAACTATGTGCAGGTATTGCTTGCTATGTTATGTGCTGCTAAGGGAGATATGTTCAACTGGCTACATGGCTTGACGTTGTGCATGCATGTGATGGTGCCAGGGGCAATGCCCAAAGAGCTGCTGGTGTGATGAAAAAGTAGAGTCCACAACCATTTGCTGGCTGCATAAATGTCCTTTGAAGCAGAAGCAAGACAATGGTTTTTAAGAGGATTTGAGAAAAAAATTCAAAACAGCTTACATGAATCACACATTAATACCCATAAAACCAAGAGAAAGATGAATTGAGCCAAAATCCACCAACATTAAAAAGTATATATATGTTCTTCATCGATGGCAATGCTTTAACTAATCTTCTCATTGCCATGAGCACACATATTTTTACCACCAGTTTTAACAAAGAAGTTACAAGTGCATACAACAATTTAAAAATGAGGAGCTTACTTCTCAGAATCAGGTTTGTCCAGATCAAGGCCCAGACGGGAACATCAAATTAAATAACAACTGGATGATTATATACAAAGTTCAAAAGTACTCTAATAGCTGTTACTAATCGACAAATATATTGTGCACATTTATTGACCTCAGAATGATGCATGGCTGAGTAGACCTACATTCACATCACAGCCATTAGGAAAACCTTATTTGAAAATACGAATTGAGTGTTTTACTGGTCTACTGGGACTGTTAAAACAGGCCCTGAGAAAGCGATTTTATTTGCAGAAACATGTGTTGTCCGATCTGTGCTTGAACAATAAATGTATTAAGACTATATCTCATAAACCACTGCCCGAATTGTAGAAATAAAAAGACACCTTCTGACTCACTTCCTGTATTTACTTTTGCAGATTATGACAAAGTGAAACTGCTGACTAACCAATTAACAGAAGCCAGTTTCTGCTTAGTTTACAAAACTACAAGTGTAGTGCATCTTTATTAAGTAGCAGCAAGCTGTACATGTTAAAGGACATGTTTGTAACCCCTCTTATTAATATAGATTCACACTCGAAGGCTACAACAACGCGAGACTCACTGACTGCCCGTTAGAAACTAAAACTTGCAGCCTTCGACTGGATACTTATGGAAGGTTGACCTCATTGTATCTTGATTTTACCTTGAACATGAAATTAAATCTCACCCAAGTTGATCCCTAGAACATATCCCAAACAATTTACTAATCATTAAACCAGGTTCAAACATTTCCATCTATCCATCACGTGTGCTATCAATATTAAGTCTGTGCAGTCAGCAAGCTGATAATGATGATTATACTGATCAAGATAAAAGTCTAAAAATAATTTTCCTCCAATACCAAAATTCACATTTAGTATCACAAATTATTACAAACAACCAAGATGCTTTAAGCAACCACTAGCCATCGCACACATATGACCAGTGTACGCAGGTTATGTGTTACTGCTTTTAGGAGTACCACACGATCCTGAGGCAAGGCCAGTCCACCAATGGATGCAAGTTTCGACATTCTTTGCTAAAAGAAGTTAACAAGAAGCCTATACCACCACTTGTATCTCTACCACAAGCTAGTGCCAGAACACCCAGATACAAAGACGGCTTCCACTTGAAGGATTGTACTTAAGACTGCAGATTAAAACGTGTCTAAGGGGAGAAGATGTAGCCTTACGGCTAGGGTGGTCGATTTCGAAGCAGGGGAACCAGGTTCAAGTCTCGGCAACGACGCTCAGCATCCTGTGAATCTGGGCAAGTGACAATCTCCACGTGCCTAACAAAAATTAATGTGTCTGTAATGAAGCTGGTGCTCCTGTAAAGCACTCTGATACCAGATTTCTCCAGTCTAGTTCGCGCTATATAAAACTCAAGAAAATAAAAATAAATAAATAAAAGAGCGCAACATTATGAACGCAACAGTCTTTTTATTCGATGTACTAGAACTAGCTTCTGGTGGTGAAATTAAGGTGGCTTCTTGTACTACTGCTTGCATCAATCCAAACAGGCACGAATCAGATAAAACAAGCAAAAGGAAATTTCTGTCCACCACCCATTATATATCCAACATGTCTGCTAAAAACCAAATGCAGAAATTCTATTTCAATCGGTTTAAATCTTGTACAGCTTTAACAAAATCTAAGATTATCCCAGCAAAATACACCCCCAAAGGTATTAAGTTGAAACAGCCGACCCACCTTCTTCAATGCCGTCACACATGAAAGCCTTTTCTGCACATCACCTGAAAAAGAAAGTGCGTATATGGAGGAAATTAGAAGTAGGAGAGAACCATAACCATACAGTATCACTTAAAATGCATTAACTGTATGAATAATGTTGAACTAATCTATAGAGTACCCATTGTTGCAACAATTTATGGAGTTAATACAATTTTAAAATGGTGGGTCAGAAGCATTTCTGAACAAGTATCAAATTTACCATCTCACACGAGTAGGAGGTTTTTCACATTATAGACAAATTAGTATAACAAACAAAATTACACTGCTTGTGACAGCTGAGAGAGTAAATAATTAATTCTAATCCCAACAATCAAAGAATTAGCAGAAAAAATTTCATTAGAGAACAAGAATTTAAACATGAACTGATTTTGAAACCACATAGCCATGACAAAGGTTTTTACTAGATTGTCTGCACAGTGTTTATGTTGCCTGAATCTCTTAATATTAAAAGCTTGAAGGGACTACATTACATTTTGGTGATATTTTAAGGTCTATCTTCGTTGTCAGATAAATATTTTCATAAACGTTTTTCCTTGCAATAATAACTATTAATTCAAAAAGGAAATCTTAGTCACAAGAGAATAATTAATTCAATTTCATTCCATTTACCTCCTGTCACTTCCTACAATACAGAAGGGATGGGATGGGATGGAAAAGGCGTAGGACAAGAGGATGAAGAGGGTGGAAAACAATAAAATAACCCAAAATGTACCAGTAGTATATAATAACTGGAATACTTTACTTCTCAACAGCTGCTAAGCCTCTGAACCCAAAGTACTAGTTTTAGGAGTGCCTTGAATGTAGTGTATCACATCTCTTGCAGTAAGTCAATGTATTCAACTTACCCCATCGTCCACACCCAACAAATTCCTCCTCCGACAAAACCCCTCATGGTCACTTTAATGCTCCATTTAAGTCACGACATTCACTCACCAGAAGACTTCTCATTGCTCTTTAGTAAAAAGATCTCCTTCGTTGAAGAATGCCCTTGCTTATAGATCAATGCATCTCCATTCCTGCCAGCAGTTTTTGAACTTACTTCTTATGGGCCTCTAACAAAAGAATACAGGCTCATTATTTCCCCCGCTCAATGACTTCATCTTGAAGTGGCTGTCACTAACCTGTCAAATGTCTGTCACCCAATAGGGAATCCAATGAAAATCTCAGGCGTTCCCCGTTACAGAGTAAGCCGATTCACAGCGCCATCTGTCTACATTTATAATACATTGGGTAGCAGCAACATGGTATACTGAACCAATGCCGCATTGTCAAACCAGAGGTCTATATTGTATTTGAAATTGTTTAAATATATATCATTTCTCGTTGACCCGTCTAACAGATTTTCTTCTCTATCATTGTTTAGCTGTGAGAAGTGGAGCAAGCACCTCCCAGATGCTCCATTTGCACCTCATCAGAGCAGCAAGTTTCAGCAGCATGCCACTGGACTTGCCCTTTACCTCCCTTTCTTCCAGCCTGCACTACAAAGAGTAATTCAGCGCCTCTTTATGTAGTGCCACCCTCATGTGACCTACGGAGCCAATAAACCTCTCAATATTGGGAGTCCAGCCCAGGCATCCTTGTAAAGGTTAGAGAGACTAAAGTAACTTTGCTGTGGTATCTTTTCACATGTGGTAATCTGTCTTGTCCCCAGCAGCTCCTTTGTGTTCCCCCAAACTACACCACTACTACCAATTCTTCCAAATCTAACCGTAACCTTCACACTGGAACACTCATGATCACAGACCACTTCCAGTTCCTTGATAACCACCATTCCTGCAAGCTGCATGACCTTCACCTCGGTGGACCTTATACTGTGGTCCTTTTTTAGGTCTTGCTGAGCCCAGCGCATGTGCTGGCTCGGAGAGACATTTTGTAAGGGACTTTTCAAAGTACTACCGCTGGCATAGAGCTACAGTGCACGAGGCATGCACGCGCTCAAAGCAGCCATATGGCTTTATATCGCGCCATGCGCTAGTCCAGCCAGCAGCACTAGCGCGTCATCGCGATCACTTTGGCTTTCACAGCGATCGTGATGACTTTCGTGGCTAATGCTTGTTTTCCTGAACTTTGGGTATCATCGCAGCACCCGCGCTTTACTTTTAACGTTAAAAGTAAAGCGCGGGTGCCGAGATTATACCAAAAGTAAAGAAATAGAAAAAACATCTATTTCTTTACTTTTGATATAATCGTGGCACCCGCGCTTTACTTTTAATGTTCTAAGTAAAGCTTAGGGCAGCACTTTGCTCAGTGTCTCCTTCTGGCTGAAGGAGGGTACAGTTCTCATACCAGATCGTTCCTAACCACAGTCACTACCACTGGTAAAGCTGAACTTCAGAAGATGGGTTCAGCTTCAGGAAAGAAGGTTTATCCAAAAGAGATCCTCGTCTCCTGTTTCGTGATTAGTGGACACTTGCATTCAGAGCCAAGCAGCACGAGGTGCTAGCACATGCTTCTCACTTTACTCCTGCTTGGACACGCATACTTTTGTGTTCAAGTGTGTCTGGATAGGGAACAGCAGAAGTTAATGAGCAAAAGGTGGGTTTTTGCAGTAGGCTTTCATTTGTCATGTTCAGCAGGGGGTTATATTTAGTTTATATTTATATAATTATATTATACTTAAATCTCTTCTCTTGGACTGGACCTGTTGGGGGCTGGCATAAGGTCCTCTGCTATCACTGATACAGAACCCGGTACATCCCCTGGGCAGGGAGGTCAACCAACATGACTATAACTCACTTTCAATGTCGATACGATGGTGTTTTATAATGTAACATGGTGTTTTTTCCCATTTGCACTGCGTTTTATATTGGATTGTAATTACATTTATATAGCGCTTACTACCCATTGGCATAGCCAACAGGTCTCGCCTTTGGGACCTTATAAATGTTTAGCCATGCAACAGTTGATGTTATTGCACCAAGGATATTGTGCTGCATAACTAAATACTTATAAGGTCCCAAAAGCGAGACCTATTGGCTATGCCAATGCTGGTCTTTTAATTAGATTGCGCCTATAATGCTCTGATCTGGACTCTAATCGTGCACATGAGTGGCATATTTGTTGTACATTCAGTGGGCTGTCTATCACTTGCAGAAGGATTACAATATTACAAACAGTGCCTCCAGTGATGTGGATCCTATCTCAGTTTGGGATGGAGTTCTATAGTAATTCAGGTAGCTTGAGTGTGCCTTTAGTGGGATTGAGTCTCTGTGGCTTACAGGTTGCTTAACAACGCCTCCAGCAGGGCTGATGGCATTAGTTCCTTGGCAAGCACCATATATAGCACATGCTATGGTGGACCTCACGGAGGTAGTTTCTCCTTTTTGATGAAGTTTACTCCTTTAAATGCTAAACATATACATGGGTGACTTTTTTTTTTTTTTTCTTTTTTTCTTCTTTTTTGTCCTCATACTCAGCCCATTTGGAGCCACCCAGGCATTGGAGCGAGAAAACAGAAAGACACCGCCTCAGTACACTGGATTTGTAAACTTTATCGACAGAAGCTTACCGGTGCATCTCCTTCTCAAACACTAGCCGAAGGCGATATCCACTGAGGGACCCATTTGCTAAGCCAGAGAGGCAATAACAACTCATCCATCCCCTACATTTAGGGAAGAGGAAATCTGTCTAGGCAGGAAGGGCAATGTAATCATTGGACAGGGAGAAAAAAAAAAAAAAACCCCGTCACCACTTCATGAGTTTCCAAAATTCCTGCTTCTTCTTACTTCCTGGTCTTATAAGGTCCATCCTGGATAGCCTTAAGAGAGAAGCCTGCCAGTCTAGAAATTCCGGAGGCTTGGAGTCTTTCCATTTGATACAAATCTCTCTTCTTGCTATTAAGATGGCGTAAAATAGCAGATTCTTGGGTGGACCAACCAGATTGGGTGTTAACCCAAAGAAAATCAGAGGTAAGTCAAAGGTAATAGATATCCCTAAAGATCTGGACAGCACTTTCCCCACTTGATACCAAAAGCTCGATAAAAGAGGGCAAGTCAAAAACATGTGGACGTCTGAAGCCGCCACTTCTCCGCATCTAGCACAGCACACAGGAAGATCTTCTGAAAATTTAGTTAGCCTCTGTGGTGAAAAGTAGGCTCTATGAATCGTAAAGATGTGATTTCTTCTCAACCAAGCAGGTTTTACAATATCCCATAGTGTCTTACACGAATTAAGCCACAGCAGCTCAAGATCAACCTGTGAGATGCAGCTATTCCACAGTGAAGTTGGGAGTTTAAAATCTCCATCGATCTCGTCAAGAATAGTGCGATACCAAAAACCGACCTCTTTTCTGAATGGAGGTTTCTGCGTAGCCTGTGTCTCCAACTGTGTATCCCTACCTAAGATGCAATTGCTTCTAATAGCGTAGTTTGTGGTGGCCCAGCTAGAAAGTTGGAGAAATTTGAACCTAGAGATAGAAAAGCCAGTATTTTCCTGGAGGACCTCCCAGGGGATCAGTGAGCCTTCCACAAAAAGTTCGCCCCACCTCGCTATGCCGGCTGCCCTCAGTGGTAAGGACAAACTATCTTTTAGGCACTCTGGTGTCCCAGGAGAGTCCCAGATTGGAGCTAGATTAGAGAAATACCCAATCTTCATTGCGGCACGCATTTTAACCCAAGTTTTTAACGAACCCCATAAAACCTTTAATCTAACTTTTTTTTTAAACTTGGGATCTCCATATTTAAATAGAAAGCCGTCTTCGGAAAAGCCACTCACTCTTAGCATGGACAGGAACATCAAACCCATACCGCTACTTGTTGGTACCTTTAGTAGCATCCGCGAATGGGCGAATTGAAAGGCCCAAGCATATATTTGCAAGTCTGGGGCTGCCAGGCCGCCGTTTTCTCTACGTCTTCTTATTTTCTTCCAGGCGATCCTGGACCCTCGAGAAGCCCAAATAAAAGTGTTAAGTTCACTCTGTATTTTTGCAAGAAGAGCACTCAAAAAATAAGGGGATGGAATCAAAAAGATAAGTAAACCTTGGTAAAATTGACATTTTGATCAGATTAACCCGACCCAACATAGACAGAGGTAGGTTGGCCCAATTTTTCAATAATTTTCGGGTTTCTTTTATGATTAATAGTAAATTGTGAGAGGGAATCTTATCGATTTCATGAAGAACATGGACACCCAGATATCTTATATCAGTTTTTAAGGAAGGAAGGTGAGTCTACATGCATATTCCAGGCCATAATTTCCGTCTTCAAGGTGTTAATCTTATAGCCTGAAACGGATCCAAATTTCTGGGCAAGCTCGATGACAGCTGGAAATGCCATATTTAGGTTTTCTGTCAAAATAAGGATGTCATCGGCATATAATGCCACTTTCCTTTCCCACTCTCCATATTTAAATGGAGACACCCTAATGTCATCTCGCAACAACTGTGCGAAGGGTTCAATATATAAATTAAATAGTAAAGGGGAAAGAGGGCATCCCTGACGCGTACCCCTTGTTATCGCAAGGGATTTTGTGAGGGAACCGTTGACCAGAATATTAGCCGATTGATTGCAGTATATAAGAGATGACTCGTCTAAATTTATCGCCTAGTTTGAATTTGGCCAAGACCTCCGACTTAAACAGCCAGTTGACCCTGTCGAAGGCCTTCTCCGCGTCCAGTGTCATTCCTGCCAAAGGAAGAGACCATGCTGAAGCCATATCAATGGCTCCAATGAAATCATAGGTTAAATCAGACAGGTGACGGCCCTTAACAAAACCCTTTTGGTCTGGATGTAATAGACCACCTACAACTCCTCCCAGCCTGCTGGCCATGATGGACACGAAGATCTTGTAATCGGCGTTCAAAATTGAGATTGGCCTGCAAGATTCACAACTTGAAGCCGATTTCCCGGGCTTCAATATGAGTGATATTGTCGCTTTATTCCACGTGGGAGGAAGAGGAGTACCTTCTTGTAAGATTTCATTGAACAAGATAGTTAGAAAAGGAGCGATCTCTTTAGCCAAGCAAATATATATTTCCGAAGGTAGGCCATCCGGCCCAACTGCTTTCCCTTTTTTTGAGCTCATTATAGCCCTATATACCTCGTCATATGTGATAGGTGTATCTATTTTCGTTTGTTGATCTAAATTTAACCCAGGAAGATTTATATTATTTAACAAGGACTGAGCTTTAGCAGGATCAAGGTTTCCCTCTTCCCTATATAAATCTGAAAAAAAAGAATAAAATTGTGTTTTGATATCCTCGTCAGAGGTGTACGATATCCCAGATTTAGTAACTGAGCTAATATAGTTCCTTGCCCTGTCTGATCTAATTTTCCAGGCAAGAAGTTTCCCGGCACCTTCCCCATACTCAAAATGGGCGATCTTACTGGCTTCCCATCTTTGTGATAGTCTAGAATTGAGGACAGACTCCAGGTCCCCCTTCAGGGACCGTAGAGTCTCTTGTGCACCCTCAATACTCTCTCGGTTGCCCAGATCAATTACTACTTGGATTGCTTTGATTTTACTCTCAATATCCGCGATGTCTGCCTTATACCTCTTTGACCTATAGGAGGAGATACTTGTAATATGCCCCCTCAAATAGGCCTTAAGTGCCGCCCATATAGTAGTGGTTGAAGCAGTTAGGGCATTTCTAGCTAAGAATAATTCAGTTTCTACTTGAAGGTCCACTATTATCTCCTCCCGCATAAGGAGAGTACGGTCCATTAACCATGCTCTCTCTACTGGGGGTGCCGGTTTGTTGATAAGTAGGCTAACCGCAGAATGGTCAGAGAGGTGAGACGGAAGATAGAATATATCCTCTACCCAGCTTTTTATTGATTGACTCACTAAAATAAATCAATCCTAGATTTATGCCCGTATTTATAGTTGCAGAAAGAGTACTCTTTTAGACCCTGCCTTTATCCTCCATATGTCCAAGAAACCCAATTGCTTCATAAAATCGGTAAGACATGTTCTAGTTTTGTGAGATGTAGGTGGCCTGTACTGTGAGGTCTTGTCCAACAGGGGGTTCAAGATCATGTTAAAATCTCCTGCCAGGATAACTGGGCTAGAAAACGCTATTAAAGCAGATGTCATGCTATTAAAAGGTAAAGGGTCGTCCTGATTTGGACCATAGTAACCAGCTATTGTTATTCTTACATCCTTTACTTGACACTCTGCTATGGCCCATCTCCCCCCTGAATCCACAACTTTAGAAAGAAGTGTTGCATGGGCCGATTTTTTGACAAGTATAGCCACGCCCCTGGTATTGACAGATTGAGTGGTACAAACTGTAAAATCCAACCAGCCCAACCTCTTAACAAAAACAGATAGTTCTAACTCAGTTAAATGCGTCTCCTGCAGTATAATGATCCGCGCACTACTATCCCGTAAATATTGGAAGATCCGATGACTCCTAGAATTAGTGCGCAGGCCATTAACATTCCAGGAGAGAATGCCTAAGCTATTCATGATTCCGAGTCATCCTCATATAAAGAAAACCCTCTTGGCTGTAAACCCCACACAGAACTTATCGTGATTCCAACTCCCAAAGAAAGGACAGAATGGACTATATTGAGGAGAATGAGGACTATTTTTTTCTTTTTTTTCCCAATGCAACACCCAGCCCTGTCACCACCCCGTGCCCTGATCCCAACCCTGCCACCCCTGAGCACCCACCCATGGAAACCCTTGCCCCAAGAATCTGGACCAGGTCCAGAGTTCGGCACCTTGACTGCATAGTTCAAAGCGCTCGACTGTATTTAGCTTCATGCCTATACTATTCTTTTATTATCTCTTCTATCATCCAGAAAGCCAAAGAGATAAAGGAATAGACTTTTTTTTTTTCCTTCTTTTCCTTTCCTTTTTCTTTTAAATTACTTTCCCCTAAGTTGTTGAAGAAGCACATCCGCTGCCTCCACAGATCTAGGATTGTACATTTTATTATTGTACATTACTCTCAAGGCAGCGGGAAACTTCAGCTGGGCCACAGCACCCAGCTTACGGAAGTCTTCCAGTCTTTTACCTAGCTCCCATTGTCTTTCAAGAGTAACTTTTGAAAGGTCTGATCTAATCTGAAAAGAGAAACCTTTAGCTAAAAGTGATTTCTGTTTGAGAGCCAGAGTTAATATCTTCTCCTTAAGGGTATACGTCATAAAATTAACTAGGATCTTCCTGGGCTTCTGTCTTTGTGGGGATTTGCGAAATGGGTCTCTATGGATCCTTTGTATATCCCGCAATAGCTCCTCTTCCGATATATCTGAACCCAGAGCTTCTTTTAGAAGGGAAACAATAAACTGCTTAATATCGCCCCCTTCTCTTTCCTCTGGAACATTAAGAAGTCGGAGGTTGTTCCTTCTATTATTATTTTCCAGGGCCTCCATTCTCTCAGCTTGGTTAGCTTCACTAGTTTTTAAGAGCTCTATTTTATCCTCAGCTTGTTGAAGACTCGAGGTTAAATTTGTAACATTACTTTCTAGTGTTGCCGTTCTGGTGTTTAGAAGATCAATTTTTGTCTCCAGAGACTCACAGAAACTCCTGATCTCCAACTGGTTGGTAGTCTAGGTCTGAAAGCCTAATTTAATGTCCTGAGATAGTGCTCTCAGCATTTGCCCAACGGAGTACTCTGGATGTTCATCTATTGGAAGCAGAGAGAGCTCTCCACCAGGATTGGACACGATTGTATCATCTTGCAATTCGGTAATATCCGATACAACCGTTCTAGCGCCCCCGCACTTAGACTTAACCCCCTGTTGAAACTGCGAGGGTTCCCCTAGAGCCTGGTCATTCTGAGAAGGGCTTCTTGATAGCTCCGAGGAGCTCAGGACAGGGAGCTCTAAGGAGTCCTGCATTGAGCTACTGCAAGAAGTTGGACTTTTGGGGAGTGCCAAAATCTGAGGTAACACCTTGAAATAAGATCTCTAGGATGGTGTTATTTTGAGAGCCCCCCCCACCCAGTTGGCTTTTTCGCTTCTGTTTTAAGGTATGTACCTTACCTGCCACTGGGGTGGCTGCCGGTTCAAAGGATACAGTAGGGGCAGAAGGAACTGATTCCGTTGGAAAAGTGGCGTCTGAAAGGACTACCGGGCTATCCGTCTGGCCAGACGACTTACTCGTTGAACCAGTCTTCCGCTGTGGTTTCCTAACAATAGCTGCAGTAGCAACAGCGGTAACGATGTTTTTGAGTGGTTTGACTACACTCCTTTTTACCCCCTTTCTTCTGTTTTTAGGGTCTTGTTTGTCCTGGGCAACTGCCTGTCCGCCCTGGCGCTTAGAGCTTCGGGTGGCACAGGCAGTCTGGGGTTGTTTGACATTTGCCGTTCCCCCTAGTGGGCTTACCACCTCGCACACTCCTTCGGTAACTGGCAGCTGCTCAGCCGCCTTTGGAAAGCTTCCTGTGTCCCCCTCCAGGGTAATGCCTCTCTCGAGAACCGAGTTGAGCGTCCAATCCTGCGTCCGGCCTCGTGTAGAGCTCTGCAGTCTGCTCCTCGCTCTCCGAAGCTCCCGTAACGCCCGAATCCAGCGAGGGACACCAGAGAGAATCGGATACTGCAGAGAAAGCCCGGAAGAGGAACCGCACATTGATGGAGTGCGAGGGCTGGACGCCACGGTGCAAACAACGGTGAGGACAACAACGGTGACCACGATAGCAGTTGCCCCCCTAGGGCCTGAGGGTAAGAAATCAAATCACTTCAGGCTCTCGGGCTCACAAATCAACGTATAGGCATCGTATTATTAGGTTCAGTTATGCCGAGCGCCAGGCATCACACAGATCGGGTGCCGCGACCGCTAACTCGTGGCCGCCATGTTTCCAACCAGGGATCCGCATGACTGGGTGACTGTTTATTTTCACTTTCTGGAATACCTCCTGCTTAAGCACAGCAACATTCACCACATATCATATGGTTAGAGCACACCTCTAAACCTCGGTCACACCTCACATATAGTAGCCCAACAACAGCAAACGACCTTGCAAACATGTACTCTGAAACTGCGCACAGGAATACAATAGAAATCAGAGCACTTTGATGCCTTGTCAGCAAAGTACAAACGATACAATACAATAGTCACACATTTCTCTGGACACTATAATGCAAATTACCTTGTTAATTAAATTACTGTGTCTATCATATTGTTTGTCTAATACCTTTGATACAAGATAATGCCACATTATTTCTGTGGCCCTCATTTAAGTTTTCAATGTCTCAAAGAAAAACCTGAAGGACCGCTTTACAGTCAGGAACACCTAGTCTCCACGTAGCAAGATTTTATATTTTCCTAGTCAATTTGCAAAGTCTTATTCACATTATGTTTGCATATTAATTTGTACAAAAGATTCCCTTACAAAAGCAAACCTTTTGGTGAAGAGCTTATCTCCACCGTCCGCTATTTATACGACCATTCCAGATTGAATTTGTCAAAATGAAGGAAGGTTATTAAATTTTCTATTCAATTTTAAATTACTGAATTTTTAAAGAACATTATTCTCTTCAGCATCATATTTTGATGCTAAAGAGTTTCATTATTTGGAAACCGAGGGGCCAGTCCACTAGCAACTAGGCAAAAAAAAAAGCTAGGACTTTATTGGTTTAAAAAAAACTTTAGATGATTTTTCAATTGTCTGTTGAAGGACAGGCCAGCCATCTGGCATGAGAAAGCTAACCAACTCCTTTCACACTCTTAAAGATTCAGTACCAAATATGAACAGCCATTTCACCCAACTAATTAAATCTAAACCTTTTGCACTATCAAGCATAAGACGAAATGAAAGTCCTTTGTTTTTTCATTGTTATGGTCATAGCTTAATGAGATTCACTCTGTCCACTTACACACGTATCCGCATGGTCTATTCTGGTGAATCCCGGGGTCATGGTAAACCAGGGGGATGCCAGGTTCTTCCCGGCACAGGCTGCATATACTTAGAAACAACCAGTAAAAGCACGGTGAATGCTCACTACACAGGACTAACTGCAGATACTTTAACAAGAGTGGGAGGACTGAGAGTATGAAAATTCAGCTTTTGGAACAATCATATTTGGCCTCTGGAATGAGATGTACAAGACACTCAGCATTTCTGCAAGTTGCGGGTTGTCAGCATGGATTCCTGAGCCACTAGCTACAACAGTTGGTATCTAGCCCTTATGGCATGTGTTTTAGGGTGGAAAAAAAATATCAGCACAATGCCAATGTACTCTTCAATCTGCATCTTGGAACTCTTGGAGACATACTCCAAAGTTCTGCAGTATTTCTTCATTAATTTGCTGACAATCTTCATTAATACTTGAAAGCACCCTCCCCTGCTGACATGACGCCTTTACTTGGTCACTGAGAAAATTCATGTTGAATTACAACATTATCATAAAAAAATTAACATACTTCTTTTCAGGCTTGGCACTCGATATTATTAAATGCAGGCTTGGTATATTCAGATGCATCCAAATTCCTGGACTTCCTTCTCAAAAAGCGATCGACCTACACAAAATCATATACAACATGGCAGAGAATGCTCGGTTTCAAACTCATGTTCTTGAGAAGAATAAAATCGAATAAGCCAAAACAGGATTGTAAATCTACAGTTTTTTTTTTTTAATTCTTTTTATTGGCATTTTCAATAACAAACTTAAAACAATGCTTCACACTGCTGCGTACATATTTCAGGCAATGACGACACATCTCCCCTCCAACAAGGCACAAATTATGGAATGGCAAAGACATCAATTCAGTGTTACATGTCAATCTTCGCTTTACCCAACCGTCAATCCGCCACATCTGCCCACCCGTGTCTCCCCACCCCAACAGCCGCCAACACGCCACCCGGGCAGCAGCAAGTATTGACCTCACCCTCCCGTCCTAGGGAATAACATCGAGCTACAGCGTTTGTAGCGGAGTTAGCTCCAGCCAGTGTATGAAGGGCCCCCATACATCCCTAGGCCTGGATCGCATCGGCATAAGCTCCCAGTACAGGGTCAACTGGGTCTGGCAATAGACAACGCTTTTAACCCATACCTTAATGCTAGGTGACGTAACATAGCAACTTGTCGTTTGGCCAATAATAATAGCATTGCTGGCAGTTTACGGTGTTTGGGCTCAACCATGTGCAAAATCCCCAGCAATGCAACCTGGGGTGTGCATGGGATCGGTAGGCCCGTGATAGCGCATATTATCTCCACTACCCTTGTCCAGAACAACGCTATTGCAGGACAGCCCCACGCCATATGTATAAAGGTGGCCCCCGAGGCGTGACAGCGCCAGCATTCATCGGTGTCCCTTAAACCCATGCGGTGCAACCGGCTTGGTGTGCGATAAGTCATGTGTATGTACTTGAAGTGGATCAGGCGCAGCCTGTAGTTGGGGGACAGCATCTCAAGTAGCTTACAGCACAGATCCCAGTGTATATCAGAAATTTCCGCTCCCAATTCCGCCGCCCACAGGCCCCGCGCCGCCGGAAGCATCACGGGGTGGTTAGTCTGCATTCGCACATACAATCGGGAGACCAGCTTGCGGCCAGAGTCCACAGATAACACATTCTCCAAAGCAAGCAGATCCGGTGGTGGCGCCGGGAAAGTGGGGAACAGCCTCCTGCTTGAATGGCGGAGCTGGTAATAAAGAAGCGTGTCCAGTAGCGTCGGTGCCTCCGATCCACACATCTGCTCCGGCGTGAGGAAGGTGTCATCCGGAAACAGATCGCCCCCAGTGTGGAGGCCTAGCTCCGCGGCCCGCTCCCCGGTCCGCATAGTCCGCAGCGGCGACCACATCGGATTCCCGCGCAGGGGCACAGAGCGGGTATAAAGCATATCTAATCCAGCCCTACTTCTCAAACCATTCCAGGCCCACCTGAGTGCGTGCACCGGGTCGATTTCCGTGCACCTCCGGACGTGTGGCGCGTTGAGTGCAACAGTCAGTGGCAGTGGAGCCGCCCTGTCGGTCTCGATCGCCACGTGCGGTTGAAACGGTGTGGGGTGCGCCCTGTAGTGCAGGAACTGTGCCTGTGCACAGTAGGCATATAATGAGAAGTCTGGCGCAGCCAGGCCGCCCTGTCTCTGTGGGAGAGTGAGGGTCTCCCAGGACACCCTCGGCTGTTTACCCCCCCAGGCCAGCTCCACCATCAAGGAGCGCAGCCGTCGCAGAAAATGTGCGGTCAGGGGCAGCGGGATGTTCACGAATAAGTAGAGGAGTTTAGGCAGGATCACCATTTTAGCCACAGCAATCCTGCCAGCCAGCGAAAGGGGCAAATGCTTCCAGCGGCCAACCCTCTCCTCTACCCAACCCGTCACACGCCCTTAATTTTCTGTCCATATCTGCTGCATATCTGTGCTCACCCAAATCCCCAGGTATCGCACCGGCCCAGTCGCCCATTTCAGTGGGCAGTCCGGGGTAAAGCGGGGAGTCCCGGTAGTCAGGGGTAGAATGACTGACTTCTCCTAATTTATATTGACACCCGACAACCGTCCGTATTCCAGCAGTTCTCGTGTCAGAGGGGAGAGGTTAACCTGAGGATCAGAGACATATAGCGTAACATCATCTGCATATAGCGATATGGTCAGTGCCCTTGACGAGAAGCCAATGCCTCTGGCCGCATGATGTTGTCTAATGCGGGCAGCCAAAGGTTCTGTGGCGATGGCAAAAAGCAGAGGCGACAGGGGGCAACCCTGTCTCGTGCCTCTCCGAATGGCAAATGGCTCAGAGATCAACCCGTTGACCCTTACCCTAGCAGTAATGCCGGTATAAAGCAGTCTGATGTATCTGATAAAGGCCTCACTCACCCCCATGCGCTGCAGCAGAGGAAACAGGAACCCCCATTCCAGGGAGTCGAACGCTTTGGTGGCGTCCAACAGCACCGCCGCAGCCTTAACATGTGGGGCCAAATAGTGCAGTACACCGAAGAGGGTGCGGAGGTTATGGGACGTCGATCGGCCCGGTACAAAGCCTGACTGATGCGGGCGGATCATCAGGGGTAACACCGGCTGTAGACGAGTTGCAAGCATTTTCGCAAAGATCTTAGCGTCAGTGTTGATTAATGATAATGGCCTGTAGGAGTCACATTGCTGGACATCCTTATCTGGTTTCAGGAGGGTTATGATGACAGCCTCCCTCATGGAGTCTGGGAGTATACCCGACTCGACCGCCTCCGCATATATTGCCAACAGGCGGGGGGCCAGGAGATCTGCATATTCCTTGTAGAACTGCGCCGGGAGGCCGTCCGGCCCCGGCGCCTTACCGGCTGCTAATGACCCAATGGCCTCCCGTACATCGTCCGCCTCAAATGGTCGATCGAAGTACCCTTTCTGGTGCGCATTAAACCATATAAGCTGTATAGTATCAAAATATTCAGACAGCTCCGCCTGTGGGTGGGCTGCCCGAGACCTATACAAATCCCTGTAAAAAGTCCGGAAGGTATCTAGTATTTCTGGAGGGGTATACACGGTATCACCACCCACAGTCATCACTGAGGAGACAAAAGTAGAGGGCCGCTGTGAGCGCAGCAGGAGGGCGAGCGTTTTGCCCGGGCGATCCCCCTCCCCATATCGGCGGGCCACCGCATGTTTAGTCAGGAATTTGAGCTCCCTGTCAGCCTCTGTTTGATATTCAGTGAGCGTGGCGCGAGTGTCCGCCAACGTGGCAGTCGAGGGGTCCGAGCAGTACTGCACCTCCAGTGAGTGCAGGCGATCTTCTAATTTACCAAGCGCACCCCTTATAGTCTTTAGGACTTTGGCCTGTCCCGCAATGCAGTGGCCCCTTATCACCACCTTAAACGCGTCCCACAAGGTGCCCAACGACGTCACGGAACCCTCATTGTGCTCAAAGTAGTCAAGTATGTGTTGATGGATATCCTCCCGAAACACCGGATCTGACAGGGCCTGTGGCGGCAGTCGCCACGTGAAGGGCGTGATGTATGGCTTGGGGACACGCAGAGTTAGCTCAACAGGGGAGTGGTCTGAGAGGGTACGAGCCTTATGAGCGACTGCAGACACCCAAGCATGGACCTGCGGGGTCAAGAGCCAGAAGTCTAAGCGGGACCAGGCTCCTCTGTGCGGGGTGAAGCAGGTGCCTTCCCGAACCGCAGGATGCAATATCCGCCACAAGTCCAGTAGATTATAATCAGCCATTAGGCCGCGTATGAGACTTGCAGCTTGCGGGTGATGTGCGCGAGCAGCCCCCTCCCTATCCAGGTCCAGCGACAGCACGGCATTGAAATCTCCTCCCCACACGCAATCCCCTCCACCCAGTGATTGTGCCAGGTGCCAGACGAAACGGAAAAACCAAGGGTCATCCGAGTTGGGGCCATATGTATTAACTAACGTCAGCGGCATGTGAAATAGTTTCCCGCACAGTATGATGTAGCGCCCCTCAGTGTCAGCATTTACCTTAAACGTTTGCCAAGGAAGGCCTTTACGGATAAGAATAGCCACTCCTCGGGAATAGCTGGAGCAGCCGGAGGTGTGTATCTCGCCCCATCTAGCACCTCGCAGCTTGTCCCCGGCGTTTCGAGGCAAATGAGTTTCCTGTAGGAAACATATGTCAATGTGGTGTCGTGACAAATGTGCATGAGTCAAGCGTATCTTGCGGTGATCGTTAAGACCGCGGATATTCCATGTAAGGCAGCGCAACTCGGTCAGGGAGGCTTATATGTGTGTGTCCCATACAGTGGCAAGGATATCAATGTCCCACGTATCAGGGGCCACCGGGGGTCCCCCCGCCGCCCATTCCCTGGGATCGGCAACCATATACAGTCAGCCTGTGGCAAGGTCGCGTCGTCATGTCGTGGTGCATTAAGAAACAGCAGTGAGATAGCAACAACCAACAATAACCAGAACCCCCCACCACCCACTCCAACCCCCCAATCAGGTTGAGATACAGTCCCCCCCCTCCTCCCCACCCAACAATAACTGTCATGTAACAATATCTCGGGAATCATCCCACAGGGCGTGGGGTCACCGGCTCACACCCCCGTCGAAAAGCGACAGGGTGGCCGAACATTGCTGCCTTTTGTCAACGCAGTACAACAATCCACAGCGAAAGGAGGCCCAACATTCCTCCCCCCGCAACGCTCCGTAAGGTATCAGCGATGTGGGCCGTGGCAAGTCGAACCAGTTCTCACAGGTCCGGGACAGATCCCTCGGCCCCTGCAGGCCCCACGGACCTCCAGCTGCGGCTACAGGCCGCGTACCTGACAGTCGCGGTGTCCAGCGTCTCTGCACATCTCAAAGTGATAGCGCGCTGTGTCATTCAGTGTCGCTCAACTGGCCCAGCGGAGGAGTGCCTTGCTCATCTCCTCGCTCACGTTGCGAGCGCTCTGCCTGCCTCGCAAATTTGAGCGCATCCGCCGCGGCTGTAAAGATCATTGGCTTCCCTTTGTGGTGTATCCGCAGCTTGGCCGGGTATACCATGGCATATTTAGTCCCCACCTTCTGGAATATTTTTTTAGCCGGTATAAATTCTCGCCTCGCAGCCTATACCGCTTGCGTAAAATCCGGAAACAAGGAGATGGCCATAT
Source organism: Triturus cristatus (assembly GCF_964204655.1). NCBI lineage: Eukaryota > Metazoa > Chordata > Amphibia > Caudata > Salamandridae > Triturus > Triturus cristatus. The sequence goes on from NC_140584.1 coordinate 345,882,045, forward strand.
TTTGAAATCGGAGCTCACCTTTTTCACGCGCCAACCTCAGGATGGTATCCCTGTCACGGTAGTTCAGAACCCGTGCCAGGATCGGCCGTGGGGGAGCTCCAGGCACGGGTCGCGGCCCCAGCGTGCGGTGCGCCCGCTCAGGAACATGGCCGACAGGTCCGCCCCAAACAGTTCGCGGAACATTCCTTCAATAAATTGTTCCATGTTGCCAATGTTTGTGGATTCCGCAATGCCAATAATACGCACATTATTTCTTCGGGAACGGGCTTCCAAATCCTCATTGCGCCCTCTGATCACCTCCAGGACCTTGTCCATGCGAAGTAGCCTCTCCTGGGTGTCTCCTTGGCTCTCCTCGCAGTCGGTAATCCGCGCCTCCGCCGCAGCGATCTGCTCCTCGTGCTGGTCTACCTTATGAGATATGCCATCAAGCCGCTGGGCCATGGAGTCGAGCTTGCCATCGATTTCCTTGAGGCAGCCTTTAAGGTCGCGGAACATGCTTCTGACATCGTCCTCCGGTGTAGGGTCTAGCTGCGTTTCAGGGACCACATTCGGCGATGGCGGAACCGCCACAGCGCCGCGGGAAGCCTGCTTCTCAAAGTGGAGCTTCCGCTGCTTGGTGTCGGATTTTCCCATGTCGCCTCCGAGGGGCCTTCACACACCGGCACCAATGAAGAGGGGCAGTTGGCACTCCGCAGGCCACGGGCCCCAACCAGCGCCAGGTCGCAGAGGTCAGGTATTCGTCCCTCCTAGCGGCCCTCACGCACCTCGGGGGACCTCTCCAGGCAGGCCCGGCCCAGCCAGCTCTCGGCCCTCCCGGGCAGCGGGTCGGCAGCAGCCACGCACCAGTCGCGGACTCACCGCGGTCACGCGCTGTTTGCCACCACCTCGTAGTGCCGTAGACATTCAGAGGCCTGGGCACGGATTAACACAGGCCGGACAGCCGGAGTCCCCTCATCGCAGGTACGGATCAGGCCTCGCAGCGTCCTTTTCCCGCCGCCTCACGCCAGCAGGAGTACCGGCCCAGTCAGCAGCGCAGATCGCGGCCACGCCGACAAGGCCCAGGCAGTCAGTTTATCAGGCCAGCACACAACGCGCTCCAGAGCCGCCGCGAAGGCCGCACACAGCCCAGCAGGGGCCCGCCACTTCACCTCGGGCTCCAACCGCCGGGCATCCAACGCTCTGCAGGCGTCCACGCCGGTCTCTGCGCGCCCACCGGTCAACGGCCCTCGACCAGGGCCTCGCGTAGCAGATGTCGCCGCCCAGCGCGGCACACCCCAGCCGCCGGAGCCACGAGGGCCTGTATCTCCGGATTTCCGCAGCCGATTTCTGCCGCAGGAGCACCGCCGGAATCCTCGGCGTCAGGGCACCTCCCACCGTAGCTTCCCTTCACGGAAATTTAGGCAGAGGCCGGATGGGCTAACGGATTGGTTGTCCGGCCGGCAGAGCCCCGTTACACGGCGGCCATCTTGCAGCTCGGCTCGGCCACGCCCCCCCATTGTAAATCTACAGTTCAGCCATTTGTGTTATTATGGACTGACTACAGTAACTTCCCTCTCACCTATATTTTTTAAGTGCGTCTTGCCCCTCTGAAAGGTATTCGACAGCAGCAGGCCATGTATTATGTGGCAGTCTTCTCACAGAGTTCATATCACCTCCATTCCTCCCAAACTTCAATGCCTGCCCATTGATGCCATGCACATTCACAAAACTGCCTGCCTGGTGCACAGAATACTGCACTCCACCTCTACCATAATCTTGTGCAGAAATTGAACATACCTGCAAATTTCGGGAAACAGTATTTTAAAAAATACTGGTACATAGCTCAAACTTTTTCAGGGTGTACCTTAGGCATCTGGACTTCCCTCGCCACCTTACCCAGCATATCCCATCCTACCTTCAAACAAAATAACTAAAACACCATTTTAAGAAAGCTCTCTCATTTGGGCTTTTTTAATTGCATAATCTCATTAATAGGTATCGTGGTGGTTTGTTTACCTTAAATGACGCTATAGAAATTTGCATAAATTAGCGATTTTCTGTTTTTTACTTTATTACCTATGTTACATGTTTTATATCTACATATGCAATTTAAAGTACTCTACATAGTGTAATTTTAGTTGTAACACTTTCCAATTATATATTAGCATATTTCTCTGTAAAGTGCTCCTACAACATCAGCGACCTGGTCCACCATTAAAAGGACAAATAAACAACAATAAAGGAGGACACAGATGTATGACTGTGCATTATGATAAATGGCTACACGGTGCCAATGAATGTTCATATATCCGGGCATACTTTTGAAATGGACTTTTCAGTCAGAAGTCTTTTCAAAAGCTTTGCCCGAAAATGGCTTAAAAAGGGTACTGTATCAGATAAGGTCTGTGTTTAAAGCAAACACATGGAGATGATGGACGGAGTGCTGAAACTATTCAAACACTCACCCCCACTCACAGATCTGGGTTGAATCCATCATCATTCCTTAGCTCACTTAGTCAACACAGTTCAGACACAGCTATATGCAAATCAGTCTTTGACCCTGTGCCTCATGGGAACAGTCCAGCCCGAACTGCCAAGCCATGTCTTCCCTGGACCGGAAACAAGCATCCTAGGACCGGTTACGGGGTAAAACCCCTTATCAACCAGACTAGCTTTAATCCAGTGGCAAAGTGAGCAGGGGACCCACGTCTGGGCATTCCCTGCCAACTTAAGACGAACTAAGAAAATACAAGGAGATGATGGACCGAGTCATTGTTTACACATCACTTAGTGTTTGTCCTGTGTGGATGGTGATGGCCTCTCCAAAGAAAAAAGATATATTGTTAATAAACGTTAATATGTATTTCTAATCAATATATAGACTTTAAACCTGCAGTACTAGCTGCAGTGTTACGTTTGTGCTCCTACTCAGTGTAATACGTGCCACAAACTTACTTATTCAGGGAAATGTGCACTTATACAACACTGGAAGCAAGCAGAAACAATAAGAAAATTCGCTTGAATCTCTCCTGCTTTGCCTAGGTTTAGCAATCTACTCTACATTTATTGTATTCTAACGTTTATATAGCGCTATGTGGGGTGCTGAAGTGATTGCCTACATGGGTAGCATACTACACCATGTAGGGTGTTTGGTTGAAAGTATGCGGTTTTTGTTTTGATCGTATATGGGAAGTGTTTTCATGTTATATGCGAGGACCACCGTAGCAGTTAACTTGGAGGGCAGCAGCTCTGTATGCCCCTCTATGGTATTTTTATGTTTATAATCCACTTAGTTGGTTACTGCATTGGGCTGTCTATTCTGAGATATTTTCTTTAATGTTTATGATCTAGAGCAGGCATATGTTAAAGGGAGAAATGGTGGGGAGATATGCTGGGACAGAATTTGTTAATGTCCCATATCAGATTGTCATTGTGAGATGCCAAGAAGAGGCTGTAGTATGCAATTATTTGGAACCTACAGCTGATCAGAAGGAAAAGGGTGGTTTATTACTGTGGATAGGTACATTACTAGGTGAAGGGTGCGACTCTTAGCAGTTTGGTCTTATGTGAGTAAGACTGTCGCGCAGTAAAAGGTGAATATTAACCAGGCTCTATGAACTATAACCAACAGAGTTACAGTAATTCATTTTGATGTGGGTCAAATACTGTATTTTTTAATCGTTTTAAATTGCACTTACTACCCATAACGAGCCATCATTGTGCTTTACGCCGAGTAGCACGCTGCTCTAGGTGACTGGATTAGTGATAATACCTAACAAACAATGTCCGTTTTTGACCTTGTGGAGAGTAAAAAATGATGTTCCTGCCACGGATTCCCCTTCTAGAAGAAGTGCAAATGTGGCACTTACCTGTATTCCCTATGGCTTAAGGGTGGAGATCAGACATTGGGGTGGAAATGCATGGAGACTGGGCTTCCCTTTGAAATTCAATGAGGGTAAGCTTGAGGAGGGGATAATGGTCACTTGTTCTGCCTGGACACTGCCGGTTTCGTTGATGGGAAATGTGAAGTGTGGGCCAGCAATTTTTGTGTTTTGGTTGAGAAGGTTTCTGGGCAGGGCCTTTCCTTTTGTGTGTCCAATTGTTGCTCCAGCTGAATGAAAGCTAGATGCAGGGTCTCACACTTCTTTGTCCTAAGTTCTGGGTGTCCAAGCTAGAGACAAACCCAGTGCTACCTGCCCTAACAAGCATTACTTTTCACAAACTCACTCAAATGGACTGTGTTCTGGATCCTACCCCAATTATCAGATGGAAGAGCATCTCCAGCACAAACATTTAAAATACAACATTCCTGTTTTTGCGGTCATTGTCATTGGTCGGGTAAAGGTAACATGAAACCATATTTATTTAACTGCATCCACCCTTTGGTAATGGTAGTGTGTGTTTGGGCCACTCATGGCACACAATGGAATTTTAACGCTGAACATCCTGTGATTCTGGGCAAATCACTTAATCTCCCTGTAACTAACAAAAAAATGAATGTGTGTCCTCATGTAACATAACTGGTGCTATGTAAAGCGCTCTGATACCGGATTGGATTCGGGTCAAGTTCGCGCTAAATAAAAAACAAAAAAAAAACAACAAAAAACATGCAAATAAGGTTTCCTTCTACAGTTTTTGAATGCCATCTCAGAAAGTCTCCACAATATCCCCAAAAATACTGCATGAAAGCCAACCTTGACGCAAGACTTCTGATTGTCGACTTGCCATTTTTCAAATGATTCTTCCTTTCTGTCCGTTGCATACCTAAGCTCTTCGAGTACAGCCTACTCAAGTCACATGCATGTCTGCCTTAATCCCGATTACTGCATCCCTGATTTTTTTTTTCATGTACAGGACACATGATTCTTCATATACGAACTATGTAAGAGGAGGACTAAAAGATTGCAAAAACAATATACCAAGGGGCAGAGATGCACCAATAATAGAACTGTCCCCTAGTGACAGAAACAGCGAGAGTGAACAGAAAAGAGGCATTTCTATAATCATACAAAAATGAAGCACTTCACCAGGCATTTGGCACAATTAGCGAATTGAAGTTCGCAAGGTCAGATGCAAAATGTGACAGTTGAACATAGTCTACAAAAAAAGTAAAAACCAAACAAGTTAAAAAAAAAAAAAAGGCAATCGCAAAAGGAAAGCAAAACCAAAAGGGGATGATGGACGGAGTGTTCAACATTGCAAGCACTCACCCCCCAGTCAACTGATCTGGGTTTAATCCATCATCATTCAGGCCCAGATCTCTGTACTGGGGTGAATGTATGACATTGTTCTGCATTCTGTCCATCAACTGTTGTTTTTGCAATCGCAAAAGGAGACAAATTAATATTTAACTTTACTAAGAGACACAAAACAAAGAAGGTAGAACAAGAAGAAAATGATTCCCTGGATATCTAATTAGAATTATAAGGGGAGATAAGCACTAAGCCCCCCATAACCTCCCAAGACGCAGCAAACAAGCTCCTCTTTAATGATCCTTATTCTCAAGCTGGGCTGCACTCAGATACCTTAGTATTAATTCATTACAATTATAAAATTGACATTCGCTTACTCTATGGCCCCACTGCCCCTTATGCCTGTTAAAATGATGCATATCCATTGTGCTATTAGTATTGCCACTGGATGGCTATGCTGCAGATGCAGTCATGTCTAGACGATCTAAACTCACTTAATCAAGAATTGTACATAAGGACAGCACTGTCACCAGGCCGAAAACTGTAAAAGATCTCCAAGCGCATGCAAATGAAAAACAGAGCCTCTAACACCAGGTAGGGAAATCTAACTCCCTAGCCACTGTACCGCAGAGCTTTGTCACTTCTGATTCCAAGGCAACCACAGAATGTTACACAACAGATGAAAGCAGGTAAACTATACGGAAGGATTAAGATTGGACACTTCCAGTTCATACGCTAAATTAAATTTCATGGCTTTGTCCACTGTACAATACTCTTAACAGAGAGTTGTGCATTTTCAGAAAAATACAATTAGTCAACTAAACACATTACAATTGCTGAACAATGCCAAATGTTTGATTTCCATTTATACTTAATTGTCATCCTTTATGGAATAAATTCCCCTAATTTCCATACCAAGATTCTCTTACAGATATAGCCAGAGGTCTTCATGATCTTCCATCTGAGCACAGGCAACTTTAAAACACACAAACACACACATGTACGATAAAGGGGCGTTATAGATGGAAATGTCAGTTAAATCATATCGTATTAAACTAAAAAAACAATGAAACTCACCAGTTATATTTATTTCAAGTAATTATACCTCGTGCCCTAAAGTAACTATTTAAAGCCACTGTGTATCAAACGTTAGATCAGCATCATCATAGGAAGACCGTCTTCTTTGTTTCTTTAATAACTATCAAAACTTTTCAAGAAAAAAAAAATTCATCCATTTTAGCTCCAAACAAAGGTTTTGAGCTGGTCTGTCAAGCAGGGGAGAAGAAAAAGGGAGGCCCCATATGTGTGAATTCCTGGCGTAGCCTGGCGCTGGCTAAGATGGCGGCTTAGATAGAGAGCTCCGCCGGGGCCGCAACAAAAGCCCAAAATATCCGTTCCCTATCCGATATTGGAGATGTTGACGTGGCCGCAGTGCCAGCGGAACACACGCTGCACCGAATGGTGTGAGGAACCTTGATGCCACTGACTTTGATCGGTCCCATTACCCCAACTGCGTAGCCATGAGCAGTGTGCGAGCGGAGGCCCGGCGGGAGTGGGCTGTGCTCGGGTGACTGCCTTGCCCTGCTGAGGAGTTGCTGCTGCCGGGAGCCTGTGGGCGTGCAAGTAAAGGTCCGACAGACCTGGTGCTGATTGCGGACATCAACTGGGTGCTGGCGAGGAACAGCGGAGCTGCAGCGACGGCCAGCGGCTCAGACAGGAACCGGAGCATGCCCAGCTGCGATTGTCAACGGCTGGGACCACCTTCCGGCCTGGCCGGAATCCCGGAGAGTGGACTTTACACTGGACGGGCGAGTGCTGGTGCAGGAGCGGGGGTAAGGAGCTCTTTTTTTCCCCCCATAACTCCTGCCTCCGTGTGCGTGAGAGCCCGTACCGACATCCGTTGGGTGGGGGGTCACGAGGTGGCCCAAGGGCCATGTTGTTGCTTGCTCAGAGCGCGCTCTCAGAGACAGAGGCCTGCAGAGGAGGCCGGCTGAGCGGTGGGTGGCGGACTGGCCGGTATAGCGAAAATGGGGTTTGGTCCAGGCTTCACCCAGTGGGTACGAATCTTGTATTTGGAGCCCCTAGCACAGGTCGTGGTAAACCACAAGAAGTCGGACAAATTTGCAGTGCATGTCGATGGCGCAAGTTATAGTTACTTTAGGGCGCGAGTTATAGTTACTTGAGATAGCCACCAATGGCACCCACAACATATCCAAATGTTGGGAGCTACAGGGGTAGTCACTAAGCCCCCACGGTCCCTACTGGCTTCTCAGCCAATACAGATATTGGGTGCTGGCAGCAGCTGGCTATATTGTTTGAAATTGCGCCCACAACGATCTTAATCATTGGGAGCTGCGGGGACCTTCATGGTCCCGGTCTACTCCCAAGCCAGCACCTACTTTGGTGCTGGTGGGAGCCGGCTCTTTAACTTTCTTCCCACCGAAAGCAGCATTTTTCTCTGCTCCTATCCTGGTGGTAACAAAGTTGTGTTCCTGCCCAGGAGACTGTAGGCAGGGAATACAGTTTATATTCCCTGCCTGCTCTCTTACAGGCAAGGGAACACCAGTGTCCTGGGTGATGGGGTTCCCGGGACACTGCAGCTGTATCAAGCCCCAGGGGATGGGGTTCCCGGTGCTAATCTACAGCTCAAACAGGTGGGCTGCATCCCCCTCCACAAAATTATTAAATGAAGGGCCCTGTGGGATGGGATCACTAGGACCTCTATCTGGCTAGGGGACGGTAGCCACAGGCTGCCCTCCGCATCCCTCTAGGGCCTCAAGAAGGATCAGGCTTGGAGGCCTCATTTCCGACTCCCCAATAATTAACTTATCGGCCCCAGGGCATGGGTTTCATGGGGCCTCCAAAAGGCTGAGGAAGGAGCCCTACGCTCCCCATTCAAATTAAATTAAAAGTGCTAACCACCTGGGATCTACCACACCAGAGGATTTAGTTTTTTTAAAGCGCAAGAGAATGCACTTTTTTTAAAAATGGTGTCACAGATCATCCGCAGATCCATGGCACACAAAGAAAAAAAATTATGTTTTTGGCCCTGGAGGAGCAGGGTATCCCTACCCTGCCTCCCTATATGTTCATTTTGTTTTTCTACAGACCAGGTGATTCAGTCACTGAGTCCTAAAATGGCTTCCACCACATCTTTGTTGGTGTGGTGGCAGCAATCAGATCTCATCTTGAGATCTGTCAGCTCCAGGGATCATCTGCAGTGTGAAATATACAAAGTTTTGCAACGTTAATTTCTCAGACAATACTGAACGGATTTCCACCAAATCACAAAAAGCATACTTTCTGGAACAAGATCAAGCTTTCTGCCAAATTTTGTCTAATTCTATTCAGCCGTTCCAGCCGTATCACTTTTCAATTTACCAGTGAAAAAATTGCATGGGGAAAATGCATTTTAGGAGATCCTACTTTTCTCAGCTCCTGCTTGACAGATCAGGAAGAAGCTGAGGTGGATAAGACTTTTTATTTTTTATAAAGGTTCCTTACGATTCGTTAAAAGTCACCAAAGTCACGTGCACATTTTTCCTATGGAAACATAGCATATGGCGTCAGTAGGTAGTTATAGTTAAAGCCAAAGTTTCCACAGGACAAAGTTTTTTGTTTTGCCAATAAATTTGGTTCTGCTTCACAAATCTTCATGAAATTTTTAAAAAACTTCCCTTTTTTGGTTCAGCTGCTGTAGTGAAAGTTTTGCGGTGATCTGTCAAGCAGGCAGAGAAAAAAGGGAGTGTGGGACTTACTCCACACTTACAGGAGGGGTAGGTAGCCCCCCCAAGGACGTCCTTGAGTGCCAACTACTCCTCCTGTTACCTCCAGTAAGTAGCACACAGCGGGATTGCTAAGAGGTCTTCGGGCCGGGCAGGATATGATTTGGAATATTTAAAGACTCAAACAAATGCAACAAACTTACTTTTTTTAAAGAATTCAAGCATGAGGGTAAAAACACTCATTACAACCATGCCTACAGAGTGTCTAGTGAGCAAACAGAGGCTCTTAACCTAGACGCCTAATGCCAGTGCAGTGACAAACTGAACGAAAGCAAGGCTCCGATGTTAAGAAAGGTATAAATAATTGAGTTATTGTCAGAAATAGATCAATTAACAACGGGTCTGATGTGGCTCATCTTGCACTTCCTTCTGTAGAGATACCTTATTTTATCAGCACATTTAGTAATGAGTTTAAGATAATTAAAACTGGGATGTTTTCCACCCACCAAACTACTTTTTATTTGCATGAATCTGTAACCCCAAATAAGCACTGCATAAATGTATTTTACATGAAAATCTAATTTCAACAACAAGGCCATACAACAATTGAAATGTAGGAGACCTGAAATACTATTCTAGCGTCTGCTCTGGAGAGAAGGCTCACTGTTTGCTCTTTTTGTTAATTATGGTAACCCCTCTATATCTATCAAGACTGGAATACACTTCCTCCGATAGACTTCTAAAAAGGGGGCTTCTGGCTTATGCTAGTGGCTAGGTCGGCCAAGAACCCAACACTACGCAGAAAACATTAGCCCCAAAGAGGAGAACTTAAAGGACTCTGGAGATGGGGTTCTGATCAACTGAGATTTGCCCAATTTTTACACTCGCTGAGCCAAACGATTTAACAAAGGTTTTGTTGACAGTAACCTACAAACCTTAAATTAAAAGTAAAATCAGTAAAGCTCTCTATCGCAGTTTTATGCCCCGAGACATCTTTATTTGTTTTTGCTATCTTTGAGTTGTGAAGCCATCTAAGGGCCATGGGTTCTCCCGTCCCTTTCAAGCAGGCATTGGCAAAGCCGGTCTCGACTTTGAGTACTTTTGGCTTTGCCAATAGTTTTTAGCCGCGTTGTTCAGCAGCCCTGATAGCTAAAAAAAACAAAACACTGACATGACTGTTGCATCATTGTGTTGGCATGCGCACCACATATCTGGGTCTTCAAAATACTGCTGTTTTTCTGGGTTTTTTTAAGCGAGAGGAGGGGGAAGCAACATGGAGGTGCAGGGTTCAGAGAAGCAACATGGAGGGGCTGGGATTGGAGAAGCAACATGGGGATGGGGGGGCGGGATTGGAGAAGCAAAATGGAGGGGGCGGGGATAGTTACTGCACTGTAAACGGAAGCATCCACTATTACTATTCATTATCTGTTGATCCACATTTAACCAACTCACAGGCTTCCTAGATGCAAATAGAAATTACACTTTACAGCACAAATCACTGAACTATCTGAAAAAGCACCCCAAAAATCATTTAAAGCTAAAGTCACACTTCTGACCCCAAGAAAACGTAAGTGTTTGTTATTGGACTACTTACGAATACCTAGAAATGCATAAAACAAACATTTGCGGGTTTGGTCTCTGCACGGTAGGGGCCGGCGTTCTGGAAACCCTCCATTAGGTTTTAAATGGGACGGATAGTATCTCATATTTAGTTTAGTAAAACCAAATTGCACTAACCAGTGTGCGGGCTTATGCGGTCAGAGAAGGGGAAAAGGCGAATCATTTGGAAATATGCTCTCTGAAGCAGATTCTGCAGCATGGCAAATAAATGCTTATATCAGTGATCTAGTCAGAATTTGACGGGGTGGGTATTTTACAGTTCTTAAGGGCACAGAGATTTGACGAATATCAGGCTAAACAGTAACACTTTGAGCAGTACAACCATATCAGCTGCTCCGATGAAAGAACCCCATCAAATAGTATTTTTATTAAAAATAAAAATCTATGGTGCAATTGCAGTGTGACAATAGTGTAAGTAGGCACTATAAACTGAAGAACATTCAAGTGTGATACGTTTGGCAAGAATCTTAAAATATTAGCCATTAATGGCATTTGATGCATAACAATTAGTGAAAAGGCATGTTTCAGTTCATACAATTGTTCCAGGATAGTTTTAGGTTGCTAGGTTAGAATATTAACAAAGTTTGTTTCTCCAAAGGACCTCGAAACAACAAAAAGTTGCTTCAGTAGGGTTAATGTTCTAGAAAAACACCCTTCGTCTTTTAGGTGTTAAGCATTACTTTATTTAGCCAGACAGATCCGTTGTAACGAATCGTTCATAAGTCAGTATGCCCTAAATACCGAATTATAAAAGGAGAGGAGATTGGGACCATTTCAAAAGTTCACTGTGCACCATCAAACTTTTACTTCCCACCCCGACGCACAAACACACAACAGAAGATGCCGTTATTAAAAAAAAGTATTGTAAACAGATAAAAAGGTAAGGCCTTATAGTGAGAAGTGGGAGGCTCGAGGCTCGCCGTCTTTAAATTAAATGAATGTCAATTTGTACTAGAATTTGGAATTAAAACTGTTGTCAAATGGCAGCACGTAGGCGTGCACGGACTGTGAAATGGCCCTTTTGCATCATGGAGACATTTCTGTCAGGTGTTACTCAAACATCTATCAATTCACACGTTATGCATTTTCACCGAGAGTCCACGTAGCATCAATTGTACCTTCATTGCATGTATTCTGTGTTTTTGCCCGTTAAAGCCCTTTAAAGGTCAACACTGGCTAATCCACTAAATAAACAATGCCACTTACGCAATGACGCCGGTTCACGTGCTGTACCTGTGGTTTGGCAATGACTGTTTTAAATAGGCCTCTGTGTAAAGATTATAGAGCAGAGGTTGACAGGTATGGCGTTCTCTCAATGTGCTCAAGCAAAAAGAGACACATGGTTAAAGGTGTTGTTAGTGGTAAGAAAGCCCACTGGTCGGAATCAGGAGTTACACGTATTAAGGCACTACGAATACTGTATACCAGTGCCCCCCAAACATTTCAGAACCACACCCAATTTTTATAACGATAAAACTTTCGCAATCCACCCCAGCTTTAATGGACAGGAGGCGGCCAATTTTTTTAATGCAACTAAATCGTGTGCACTGCCATTTACAGACAGCACATATTGGTTACGCACCTGCGCGCTACGAGAGGTACTAGACCTGATACGATTTTAGCAGCTTACACAGCAACCCCACACATTTTCCTACTCCCTGCTGACGAGAGGCAACTACCTCGAAACACGTGTCCAGGGATGGCACAAGCCACGCATACTTGCATTCACACTCGAGCATAGGTGTATCCGCCGACGCTGACCTTCAGGGACCATTTTCATTGGGGGAACACGCCTGGTAGGTGTAGCAGTGTGCGACCAATCTGGTTTAACTTTATATTCAGGCTCCCTTGAGCCGGTGGAGTCGACGGACTCATGGTTACGCACCTGCGCGCTACGAGAGGTACTAGACCTGATACGATTTTAGCAGCTTACACAGCAACCCCACACATTTTCCTACTCCCTGCTGACGAGAGTTAACTACCTCGAAACACGTGTCCAGGGATGGCACAAGCCACGCATACTTGCATTCACACTCGAGCATAGGTGTATCCGCCGACGCTGACCTTCAGGGACCATTTTCATTGGGGGAACACGCCTGGTAGGTGTAGCAGTGTGCGACCAATCTGGTTTAACTTTATATTCAGGCTCCCTTGAGCCGGTGGAGTCGACGGACTCATGGTTACGCACCTGCGCGCTACGAGAGGTACTAGACCTGATACGATTTTAGCAGCTTACACAGCAACCCCACACATTTTCCTACTCCCTGCTGACGAGAGGCAACTACCTCGAAACACGTGTCCAGGGATGGCACAAGCCACGCATACTTGCATTCACACTCGAGCATAGGTGTATCCGCCGACGCTGACCTTCAGGGACCATTTTCATTGGGGGAACACGCCTGGTAGGTGTAGCAGTGTGCGACCAATCTGGTTTAAGTTTGCACTGCCATTTACAGACAGCACATTTCCCATTGAAATGGCCACTAAATTTGCAGAAACACAGTTTTACTAATATATTGCACACAAATTAAAATATAATGCGTGGAAATCCGTTTCAATTAATACTTCTAATTTGGCCACCACCAAGTAAAGTGCCTTGATCCTATTAAAATCTTTGTTTTCATCACACTTCAGAATTACAAAAACAGGTCTCATTTTTGCTTTCCTAACTGATGAATGTGTACAGTTCATATACAGGTATTTAAATGTTGCTGTGCGATACAAAAAAGGTCATCCTACAGCCTCTTTTCAAGGCTGTCACATAATTCATTTGTTTTTCTCTGACTGCATAGTGAGAGGAGTTTATAAACGCCAATCCCCATTTAAAAAAATAAGCAATTTGTCAGAATAGCCTGGCAAATGACCTCTGTTTTTTAAGCACAGCAAATAGACTAGTAGCCAGATTCCAATAAAGTGATTTTCTGTACTCGTTCTGCATGCCCTCTTACCGTTCTTTTCTAGAACCGAGGGCTTGCAAAATGTAGCATGTAAAAGTGGCCTCTGGGAAGCGAAATGAATGAGCAGTGATACAAATCCACAAGGTAACATAATTAGATAGTTGTCAAAACTCAGAACAGATCAGATTTTAAGACTCACTCATGGTTTGCTAGGCCCGTTAATCCTAATATGTCCAGCCTACAAACCCAGACATCGGAAGACAGTTGGTGGTCGGACACTGGATATCAGAGCCATTTCAAGCATACCAGGTTCCAACAAAATGGGCGGATCGAGGTTCCTAGACGGCTGGATGCGTCACACATCCACGTAGCCTCAGGTGATCGTTACTCCTCCCCCAGCAATGGAGACCACCGGAGACTGCCGACTGCTGCTGCGGCGCTGAAAATGCCGAAAACGCTCTTTGAGGAAAGCTGAAGCTGGAAAGCGTGTGAAAGATTTGGTAGGCTGTACCGGGCTCGGAATGCTGTTGCTGCTTTGGTGCTTTGGTCACAGGATTAGTAGTGCTCCCGCTGGCACTTTTCAAGTCTCGGCAGCAAGAGCGCGTTTGAATCAGCAAGGGAAAATCCCGGTTAACGACCATGGAAGCCGGTTGGAGTTAGATTGGAGCAGCGAGGTGAGGTGATGCGGCAATATGGTGCTTGATGTTGGGAGATTCAGCACTAGGCTAAATTAGGGCTAGATCAGGGAAAACAGGCAAAGTAATTTTGACATTTGGCAGTGGGACTAATTGAAAATTGGCATTTTGGAACTAAGTGTTGGGAACCATATAAATACCTAGTAACTAACTTTAAAGCTCTCGTAGTGCAAACGTTGGGGGCCAGCTTGTTTAAATTCTACATTTTGTCTATTGTGGTGAGTTAAGACTTTGGAGCATTTGAAGCAAGTGAACCAATAACCAAAGGTGAAGCGGTAACCGGGCTGAAAGCCAAAAGCACTTGAGTCAAATAAGCGCGGTTACCCCTGTTCCTGAAAAGAGGACCTTAGGTCGTCATAACATCCCTGAGCTTGAGCTTCTAGAGATGGGGAAGCTGCTGAACACCCGCCTGGCAAAAGCGAAGACCAGCCGACTTCTTGCTAGGGAAGCAAGAGAGGCTAAAAAAGCAGCCCGTTTAATCGCTGTAGAAGGTACCTCTCCCTCTCCGCCTTCTCATTTCACAGACTCTACGGCTGAGACCTCGGAGGGGGAAATAGAGGAGGAAAGCTCGGCAGCTGATAGGCAACAGCTAGCCTCTTCAGATCAGACTGCTGCTAAAAATTCAGATTCTACAAATATTGCTGCCCCTTCGATAAGTCTGCAAGCAGAAGACGATGGCAGTACACAGAAGAAATCGAGAGACAAAAGCGACAAAAGGGTGACCAAGCAATTCCCACTCTTTCAGAAAAAGGTCACCAAAGATACAGACAGTCCTCAATCACCTCATGAGCCCATGATCTCGCTAGATCCTGCTCTCCCTACACTACCAGCCGTGCTAAATTATTGTGCTCCATCTAGTGCTCTAGGTGGGGGTTTTAACTCTCCATCTATTAGTCAGAGCCAAGAGCTCAGGGGTGATCCCCTGGAGTTAAGGCAGGGATTAATCTCGGATCAGAGATTGGATAAGCAGGCTAGCTCTGCCAAGAAAGCGGGGTTAGCTATATTAACTGTGGCCCAAGCACAACAGGAGGAAGTAGTTCGGGAAGTAGTTCGGGAAGGTGAATCAAGATCTTCCCCACCTTCCCCAGCTGTAATGTTGTCATCTACGTCCAATGTTAATGCTGTTCTGGACCCGAACCGATTTATGGATGTGACTGGAGATTTTCAGATGAGTGTCAAGGACATGTTAAATCTGATTCTAGAAGAAATCCGAGATATGAAAAAAACTCAGAAGGTGGAACTGGACTCTTTGAATCAACGTTTGGAGAAAATGGAAAATATTATGGGTAGTCTCCCTGTTAAGCTCCAGGAGGCAGAGGAGAGAATTTCTGTATTGGAGGACCAGTTATATAAAATGACGAAAGAGGTCAGAATAGGAGTTAAAAGCAAACAGGTGTTGGAATCTAAACTGGAGGAGTTGGAAAATCATTCACGTAAATCTAACCTTCGCCTGGTAGGTGTTCCTGAAGGAATGGAAGGGTCGCAAACTTTAAGCTGGGTCAACACCTTCATCAAACAAAAAGTTATTCCGGACTTCCAAGGAGACCTTACAATTATGAGAGCCCATCGCGTCCCTGCTCATCCTTTCCCTAATTCAACTCTCCCACGCACGATCCTGATCAACTTTGCAGATTTTCGTATAAAGGAAGCAGTTCTCACAAAGGCTATTCAGCAGAGACAGTTCTCAATTAACGAGACTATTAAATGTAGAATCTTTTCGGACATGTCTGCCGCTGCTGCCTGCTGCAGGAAGGAATTTGTGAAAATGCTGCAGCTATTTAAGGCAAAGGGGGCACAAGCGTCAATTGCACAACAATGTAAATTACGAGTGTTAGTGAAGGGAAAGTTTTTTTTGTTTACGGATGTTGATGAGGCTCAGGGTTTCTTGGAGAAGATTACAAGCGATTAGAATGGTCTTAGGTTGATATAGTCAATGTTCTATATTCGGCCCTTTTCCAAGATTCACGGAAATAGGAGTAAATTCGATATAAAGCTCTTCCTGTAAGGAGAAAATTAAAAACTTCCTTTTCTCCTCTTTTCTCTTCTCTCTTCCCTTCCTTCTTTCTTTACTCTTTCTGTTTAGGGAGATTAGCTTAGAGGGTTTTATCACAATAGCAAAGGCTCCTCAGAAAATTGAATCCTGGAGGGCCAAGGAACACGTATCATAGTGTTGGGGGACGGGTAAGCGATAGATTCACCAGGGTGTAACAACATGACACCCAAATTGAGTGGGGGTTGGGGAAAGTGGAAGGAGCGGTGGGGGGGGGGGATAGTCTACTTTTCTGGGGGTGGGATGGGGGACTAAAACATAGGGAAAATGCAACCGGTAGTTTCAATGATTGTTTGGTTATTTCGTATGTTACATTTGCTGCTTTTTTTTTCCTTGGAATGTTACATTGATTGGTTTTTTAGATTTTCTTTTTTATGTTTCCTGTTTAAATGGCTAATAGGCTAAAAATAATTTCGTTTAATTCTTTATTCTTTTACAAGAAACTCATATCTCGACTAAAAATATTTTGGAATTTTTAATGTTCAAAACCTGGGCCAGCTACAGGGGTTTCTCATCTGCCTCCACATCCCATAGAGGGACTGCCATATTTATAAAAAAAGGCTTACAAGTAGAGTGTATTAAGTCGGGTAAGGATCCATTTGGGAGATGGTGTTGGGTGACATGCTCTTTTAGATCCAAACCATGTCCTCTGACTTTTGTAAGCTACTATGCACCCGTTGAAGATGATGCCAAAGCATATGACGATCTCTTTCTCTCTTTGAATCATGTTGTAGGAGATTTGATTGTGGGTGGGGATTTCAATATCTTGATGAGTCCACATCTGGATTCCACTGTTCAAGGGAAAAAGCAGACAATGCCTAGATCTCTTAAAATATTGAAAGATCATTCGGATATGCTAAATTTACAAGATCCTTGGCGAACGGCATTTCCGACTTTAAAGAAATTTACATGTGGATCTGGACGGTTTGCCTCTTCTTCACGCATTGATTTTTTTTTGATCTCCCAGAATTTAGATTTTTATCAACAAAATTTCTTTTTCAATGGATGTTCGGATCATGCAATGCTATCTCTGGAAATTCACATGTGCTCTGGTTTAAAAACACCTAAACGCTGGTTATTTAATAAGTTGCATTTGAATGACGCCGAATGGGTAAAATTTATGGATACTGAGATCAGACAATTTTTAATCCAGAATATTCATTCCGCAGAACCCGATATAGTTTGGGACACACTTAAAGCCTTTATTCGGGGATTAATAGTAAGCAAAGAGGCAGTTATTGCCAAAAACGTTAAGATGAAGAAATTAAAAATTGAAGATAAGATCCATATTTGTAATGAAGCTTTTTTAAAGAATCCCTCTTTTACCACTAAAGCTCAACTTGAACAAGCCAAGAGTGAGCTTTGTACTGTATATAACACTCAAAGCGAGATCTTTTTCCAACAGTCTCAGCAGAAAATCTATGAGGAGAGCAATTTTACTGGTAGGCTGTTGGCGTGGCAGGCCAAGGAACAAGCAGATACGAATCAAATCAAAGCTTTGAATTGCCCATTCTTAGCAGGCTTTACGGAGGATCCAGGTGAGATTAATAATATTATGCTTGCACATTATCAGACCATCTATGGCCAACTTCAGTCAGTCGATGATCTGCTGTTGAAAAAGTTTCTGCTTGAAAATCCACCACCCATGTTGATGGATATAGATAAAAATCTCATGGCCCGCTCGTTTTCTTCAATAGAGTTGGAAGAGGTGATAGAGAGCTTACCTAATGCCAAAGCATGTGGCCCAGATGGCTTACCCGCCGAATTTTATAAATTTTTCTTCAAGGCCTTCGGTGAATTCTTCCTCTTCTTGATAAATTCTATGCTAGATGGGGGGGGGGGGGGGTATTCCAGAATCTTTTAAACAGGGAAATATGGTTAGCTTTCCGAAGAAGGGCAAAAACAAAAGGGATCCTAACTCTTATCGCCCAATTACATTGCTGAACTCGGATTACAAAATTGTCACAAAACTTCTATCTCTCCGGTTCAATGAATATTCGGCAAAATTGATACACGCTGACCAAAATGGATTTTTGCCGGGCAGACAGTTAGCTACCAACACCCATTTTCTTGCCGAAGCTTTGGATTATTTTGAAATTAAGAAAATCCCCGCGCTAGTTCTATTGCTCGACGCGGAAAAAGCTTTTGATTTGGTGGTTTGGAAGACGCTGTTTTGTATTTTGAAATCTTTTAATATTCCAACGTCTTTTATACTCTTAATTCAGAATTTACATAAGAATGCAGTGGCAAATGTAATTATTAATTCAACCGTGGCAGGGTCCATTAATATTAAGCGTGGCACAAGGCAAGGATGCCCTCTATCTCCTGTATTATTAGCTTTTTTTATTGAACCCCTGGCAATTGCAATACGGAACTCCCCAGATATCCTTCCTCCAATCCCAACTATGCCGGTGTTAAAACTTTATGCAGACGATATTATGCTGTTAATTAAGCCCACAATAGAAGTACAAATCAAAGTCTTCAAACTATTTGAGGACTTCGAAGCACTAGGAGGGTATCAAATAAACAGAGCCAAAACGGAAGTTATACAATGTGGGAGAGCTGCCTTTGACCTACATCCAGATATCCAAGGCTCAGCAAATTTCAACCCAAAAAGATATCTGGGGATTTTCTATTCCGCGTCGTTCGAAGATTTATTTAAATTAAATTACACGCCACTTTTAAAGAAAGTTCAGGGGTTATTGACTCGTTGGAATATTCTTCCTTTATCCATTTTAGGTCGTGTTGCTCTTATCAAGATGTCTATATTACCATTGTTTAATTTTCTGTTTTCTTCAATACCATGCACTTTATCAAGCTCGTTTTTTTCTCAGGTTGAGTCCATGTTTACAACTTTTTTATGGGCAAAAAAAACCCCACGTTTAGCACTTGGCACTTTATATGAAGATGTAGATCAGGGAGGGCTCGCACTCCCGAATCTGAAACATTACTACGACGCTTACTTTGCACAGTATCTATCTAGGTTCAAGCCTTTACCACAAACGCATTTTTATTGTAATTTCTTTTTGAATTTAATTTGTACTGAAACTCAGGTTAATTCTCTCAAGCTATTGTTCAGGTACCCAAAGCTGGTACGATATAAATGTCTCCAATGTATTTTTAAAAGACGTCAGGCCTTCTTTAAAAAATATTCTATCCCAGTAATTAATTCAGCCACCTTAATAGAAGAAATCCTCCCCTTAATAGGAATTAAACAACCTACCCACTTGACATCAAAATGGGCGGAAGTCGGCTACTTTAAAGTATCAGACTTCTTAAGGGATGGCAAATGGATGACGGTAGCAGAAATTTCTCTAGGGATTGTTACGGATTTTATTTTGGTTAACTCTTATGGCTGTCTATATAAATATCTAGTAGAAGTAAACCCCATCTCTGTTATGACCCAAAATCAGCTTGCAGAGGATTTGTTAGCCAAAGCAGTCAATAAGAAACCAGGGGTTTGGAAAACATTCCTGGCTTCTCTCAAACAACCGGATCTTGAGTCAAAAGCTATTAACAAATGGGCTGATCATGAGAATTGTGTAGTCTCTCCTCAGATTTGGTCTACAATTAATAAGTTAAATTTTTGCACTCTTAGAGGGGCCAATTGGCGTAGGATGTTGTTTTTTAGTAAGTGGTTATTGTATCGAACTCCCGCTGTTTTAGCAAGGATGTTCACTAACCAGTCCTCTCAATGCTTTTGATGCATGAATTATACACACGCCAATTGGTCACATATTATGTTGAGTTGCCCAAATATTAATATTTATTGGACCGAGGTATTTTTTTTCTTAGAACAAGAGTGCAATATAAAGCTTGAAGTTAACAGTAGGCTAATATTACTTGGTTATGACCCAGATCTTCTCTTCTCGGAATCCATGACTAGGTTACTTTACATAGCAATAGCGATCGCAAGGTCACTTTTGCTGCAAAATTGGCGTTCGGATTCCATACCCTCAGTTATGAAATGGGTTCAGAAGATGAGGGTCAAAAAGAGCGAATATATCTATGCCGCACGCATTGGAGGCCTTAAGAAATTCGAGAAAACATGGGGTACCAAGTTTGATTTTGATTATTAGCCTTGGGAGATATATGAAATTGCTATTAAGACGTGACTGAGTCAGGGGAGGCTTGAGCTTTATTATGAATTCTACTAAAGTTGCCTTTAAGAAAAAAATTGTGTCTTAGATTGCTAAACAGGCTGAGGATTTGAAATATTTTGTGATTTATTAATTAATTATCTGTGTTGTAATATAATACCATGTTTTAACTCCGGTTGCAATAAAAAAAAAAAATAAAAAAAAATGGGCGGATCGACCAGAGTATGCACCACTCGAAGGACGGTTATCACAAGAAGAATTAACGGCCAAAGCGGTATCCCATATTAAAAAACTGAACAACATGCCCGATAAACTTGGCAAACTCAGGGAGACTTAGGAAAGCAAGTTGGGTACTATGGAAGATACTGATTGGGAGGTGGCCTTGATGTACCCTAGATATTAAATATTGTGCCTCATTCAATATAAGATTCTTCATAAGGTATACTATGATGGAGCATGGTTACACAAAATGGGGTGAGCTGAAACCTCGGACTGTCAACGCTGAAGAACCGATGTGGGAGATTTCTTTCATATGCTGTGGGGTTGCTCAATCATGCCAAAATACTGGGATGCAATAATTCAAGAATTAAACGTGGTGTTGGAAATATTCTTCTCTGCAGACCCACAGTTCGGACTTTTGAGAATTCCATGCAATATGAAAGTTACTAGAACTCAATTGCTCTTCTGTGCCCTGGGCCTAGTGGTAGCGAAGTGGGATGTGGCAAGAAACTGGGGCACACTAGAAACCCCGACACTCCATGAGTGGAAAATGGGATAGACCTATATATGGCAGCTGATCGAGTTACATATAAGAGTAGGAGGTGCCCAAAACAATTCGGTAAGATGGGGGTAACTGAATAGAATAATATGGTTTAGCACTCCTGGAGGAGGCATTAGTAGCAATCACCTGCAGCTATGGGGGGAGGGGGGAGTAGGGGTGGCGACCTGGTAACGCAAT
This sequence comes from Triturus cristatus, assembly GCF_964204655.1. Lineage (NCBI taxonomy): Eukaryota > Metazoa > Chordata > Amphibia > Caudata > Salamandridae > Triturus > Triturus cristatus. Next base: position 345,903,261 of record NC_140584.1, read on the forward strand.
GGAAAGACGCTGTCTCTGTTTGCAGCTGGAGGCAGGGGGAAAACCACTGTGGTATTTGATGTTCTCTGCCGCTGTATGTAACCATTGAGGCTCTAATAATTGGATTTTTCATGATTGCCTTATGTGCGACAGTTGTTATAGTCTTGAAGATTGTATGTTTCTCATGAAACTTGAAACATATACATACATATATATATATATATATATATATATATATATATATATATATATATATATATATATATATATATACACACTGAAAAAACCATAGGTTTCAGGGGTGTTCTAGTTAGCTGGATATTTCCCTCGTCCAACACCCTAGAAATTCCCCCGTTATAGTCAGTTCAGCTAACTATAACTCGCGCCCCCGCAAAGCACTGCTGATGACATCACATATTACATCACTGATGACATGGTCAGTGACATCACTGATGACATCTCAAATGACATCACTGATGACATCACTGATGATGTCATTCATGTGATCATTTGATGCTTCTAGTCACACCCTAATATAACCTTTGATACACCCACTCTAAATTGCGTACTGCCACTCTCACAACCATAGACACTCCAACACCAAAAAGTACATACCCCATCACGGACTCTTAGGTCTAAACACTCATCCACTCACTCACCCGTACAGTCACTCATACTTCTGGTCACTCAGTACAGGACTATCATATGCACTCATACACCTATATACACACTCCCACAACGCTACTCATCCATAGAGTTACTCACACATATGCTCAGTCATGCAAGTAATTATCACACTGCCATTTACTCACCTATACAATTATACACGCACAAACTCAATTACTCATACAAATACTAGCAAGTTCTTATGGTCTTACACAATCAATGATACATGCATACACTCATCCATACACTCATCCATACAGCCACTCACACTATCACACACTCTCAGTTATAGTTATTTCTGTACTCAAACATACATAGATACTGCCATTCACATATGTGGTAAATTACACATGCACTAATGAAATATATATTCACTCACTAACACAACCATACATACACTCACCCACCCATACAGTCCATCACAGATGCACTCTTAAAAACATGCACCCACTGAATCACCCACTCACACATCTATGCACAGTCACACACACTCCACCCACACAAACACTCGGGCACCCATACAGATACTCAGACAACCAATCAATAACCCATATAGACACTCATGAAGCTGTACACAAACCCATGCAGCTGCTTACACACCAACAGACAGACAGATACAGACATTCACACAGTTTAGTCACTAGTCCGCAGTTACATAGATTTAATCACTCACTTATAGAGTCACTCACGCACCTACTAAATCATCCATTCACACACTTATACACCCACTCATTCTTCCATAGGCCTTTCCCTATATATATATAAAACATATTTAAACTTAACAGAAACACACAGTCACTGGATGATGTCATCAGTGATGTCATCAGCGATATCATTTGAGATGTCATCAGTGATATCATGTGAGATGTCATCAGTGATGTCACTGACCAGGTCATGAGTGATGTAATATGTGACGTCATCAGCAGGGCATTACGGGGGCACGAGTTATAGTTAGCTGAACTAACTATAACAGGGGGATTTCTAGGGTTTTGTACGAGGGAAACGTCCAGCTAACTATAACACCCCTGAAACCTAGGTTTTTTTCAGTGAATTTCAAAGGTTTTTTAAATGCTAATTTCTAACTATAACGTGCCTGAAACCTACGGTTTTTGCAGTGAATTTCAAAGGTTTTTTAAATGCAAATTTGGACAGAGAGGGTTAAAGTGGCACCAATTGATGCCATTGGTATTCTCCATCTCCAACACCCTGACCTCATAATAGTGCACTGCGTTGGCAATGACCTAGGCACTTTGACTGGGGTAGGTCTGAAAATGCTTATGAAGGACACCTTTGCAGAATTGATTTCACTTTTTCCCAAAACTACCTTTGTGTATTCTAACATATGCCAAAGGCAGAAATGGAACTGGTCCAATCATGTTTGTCCACAGATTGAGAAAGCTAGGAAACATGTGAATAAATCTGTTTCTGCGTTTCTCCGAGACTATAGAATGGGGTCCATTTACAATAACAATCTGCGCTTTCATATGCAAGAGATGTATAGGAGAGATGGAGTACACTTTACTGATGAAGGAAACAGAGTCTTCCTCAACAACTTACAGAATAGTTACTTATCACATATTTTATTTCCTTTTTTTTTTTTTTTTTTTAACTTTTAGCATTTCACATCTTAGAAAAAAAAATGTTTTGGTATATACAAATATATTTTTTCAATTACAACACGATGACCGTCATCATTTGTCAAATAGTGCTGTACATTCAATAATTTTAGTACTTTTAAAATCACATTTAGTGAAATAATAGCAGATAAATTCAACACATCCCCACATACATTCACACCTCTCTCAACTTACCAATCATATCTCTTTCGCTCAATACATTCACTCTCTGCACCCCAGAACACTGCATGCAGATGGAGAACCGGGTGATAAAAATCAACCCCAAGTCGCTGTGCTGATAGCTAGGGTGTCACACTCTCTCTCCGGACCGGGGTGCAGAGTGAATGTATTGAGCATAAGAGATATGATTGGCGAGTTGAGAGGTGTGAATGTATGTGGGGATGTGTTGAATTTATCTGCTATTATTCCACTGAATGTGATTTTAAAAGTACTAAAATTATTGAATGTACAGCACTATTTGACAAATTATGACAGTCATCATGTTGTAATTGAAAAGATATTTGTATATACCAAAAAAGAATTTCTTCTAAGATGTGAAATACTAACAGTTTTCAAAAAAAAAAGGAAAAAAAGGAAATAAAATAGGTGATAAATAGTAACTATTCTGTGTTGAGAAATAGGTCTATTATGCCCCTTGTTCGAGCTCTGAGAAGCCGTTACTAAAAGAAATTAAGGTCTTCAGGGAATACTACTTCGGTAGTTCGGTTTGGTGAAAATGGAAATTAAAATTTCAAATGTCAGGGAGTAATGGATCATTTTAGGATGAGCCTACTAGACAGTGCATACATTGCCTAGTGTGAGACATACTGGGAGCTTACCAAAAACAGAGGGGCTTGGAGCCCACTCTCTGCTTACCATTGGTTGGGTTACCAGTCACTCATTTGCTTTCTTCCTATTCACATCCCACAATTTTGACTTTGTCCTGTCCATGGAGCGTACCGTTTTACCATTTCCTAGGACTGGCTGGTTTCTATGCTTCCACTGCTTGCTTTTCAAGAACAATATTTTCTTTGGGGTTTAGCACTCCGTGGGAATTTATGTGTTTTCCAGCTGTCTCGATTGTGTACTTCTCTCCTAACAACACTCACTATCGCTGTCTGTCATCTGTGTGCATCTTCCTGCCCCCCATGTTGCGCTTTTCCTCATGTACTTCCCGGTTGCTTTCTTACCTGTGGGCTTCTACCACTGACCAATTTACGAGGTTCTCTCATTCTTAGCTTCCTCCACCTTCTCAGCTGCTGCTTCTCCTTCCCCCTGCACTCATTGTTGCTTGCTTCTGTCCCCCCTCATTGCTTACCTCCACCCACTCCGTCAGTGTTGTCTCTTCCCCCACCTCATCCCCGCGTTTTGCCTCCTTCAACCACAGCCTCTTTATGTTGACTACGACCCACCCTGATCCTTCAGTATTACCTCCCACCTACCCCAGTTCCTGCATGTTCGCCCACTCTGGCCCCTCCATGTTGCTTCTCCAATCCCGCCCCCCTCCCCCATGTTGCTTCTCCAATCCCAGCCCCTCCATGTTGCTTCTCTGAACACTGCACTTCCATGTTGCTTCCCCCTCCTCTCGCTTAAAAAAACCCCCAGAAAAACAACTGCAATATTTTGAAGGCCCACACATGTGGTGCGCATGCCAACACAATGATGCAACAGTCATGTCAGTGCTTTTTTTTAGCCATCAGGGATGCTGAACAACACGGCTAAACACTATTGGCAAAGCCAAAAGTACTCAAAGTCGAGACTGGCTTTGCCAATGCCTGCTTGAAAGGGGCATGAGAATCCATGGACCCTAGATGGTTTCACAACTCAAAAGGTAGCAAAAACAAATAAAGATGCCTCGGGGGCATAAAAATGCGATAGTGGGCTTTACTGACTTTACGTTTAATTTAAAGTTGGAGGTTACCGTCAACAAAACCTTTGTTAAATCGTTTGGCTCAGCGAGTGTAAAAATTAGGCAACTCTCAGTTGATCAGAACCCCATCTCCAGAGTCCTTCAAGTTCTCCTCTTTGGGGGTAATGTTTTCTGCGTAGTGTTGGGTTCTTGGCCAACCTAGCCACTAGCATAAGCCAGAAGCCAATTAGAGGAAGTGTATTCCAGTCTTGACATACAGGTCTGGCATTTGGGGATATAAAAAGGTCCTAGTCTCCAGGTAGAAGACAAAAGCATTTGTAGAAGATTACTATGCCTTTCGCCCAGTTTCCCTTCTTACATTCAGCATGAGGAACTGGGGTTTGAGATGCTGAAGACTTTATACACCTCGCACTGCTGTTGCGAAGGTCTTCTGTCTGGATTAATCCCTTGGCCGTCTTCTACAGAGATGTTATTGAGGACTGCCTATCTTGTGCGAGGAGACACCTTACTTGGCTCGCTTACATTAGGACGACATGTATTGACCTGGCTAAACCATCTATTTTTTTAATTTTAATTTTTTAACCTTAGTGGGATTTTAAAAAGGTGAAAGAGTGGCAAAAAAATCCTCGTTGGTTGCAAGGAGGAGGGAGTTATCAGAGCTCACTAAAAGCCACATCAAGATTTACACCAGATTCAAAATTCCTCAGGGATAGAGCACTGTTTAGATTTTATGTTGCACTCCTGGGACAGGACCCTTCTTACTAGTTTAAGTTCAGGAATCATTAGATGGTAATCAATGTTTCCCTTTGGGCAGTTCTTCATTTGCTATGTTAATGAGATGAAACTACCCACAAAGTCCGCTGTATTTTGTTTTTTCCTGCCGTTTGTATTCTTGTTCTAGCAGGTGATTTTTAAAACCTGTTTTAAGAGGATTACGTTTAAAAAAAATGTAAATTGGCGTTATTATATTTGCAAAAGCTGATTATGATAGAGACCTGTTTGAAGGATTGCTTGGTTTAAAAAAATGCTTTATATGCAAGAAAAGCACAGGTTTTTTTTACTGAGGGCCTGATTAATTGTTGCAGCTATGGTAAGGGAACCTAAAAGATTCTGACTCTCCTAGATATTGCAATGGGTTGTGTGGGATTACGGTGTTCTTATTTGTTTTACTTTATCGGGTGACGCTTTTAACTGGAGGCTTTTATAAACAACATTTGTCAATAATCAAATGCAGCTTGTCATTTATTCATTCAAATTAATAAGATTATAAACCACAGTTTAAGTCACCACAAAAGGAAGCCATTGAATACAACAACCAATCAACTGTGACCACCTTTCGAGGCCTACGCCATCATCAATGGTATGCAGACTAGAGGTCAAGCCAAAGAAGCATACAGTCATAAATGTTATGATCTGATGAATTGGTTAAAACTGGAATCAATGCATCACATTTCAGAAAGAAAGTGAGAGGGAATCCAGAAATATCAAACATTTAGGCATTTTTTATTTTATTTATTAGCAGTAATCAACAACTTGACAAAAATCTGCAGATTAGAACCAACCAAGGCAGTTGAGGAGTTGGTGAAACCTTTGCTAACTATTCCATTTATCAATATCGTATTTCATGAATTACCTCAGTAATTATTTTTCTAAAAGAACTTACTTAAAACAATCTTCCAATAGCATTTTGTCTGTTATTCTTTCTTGCTCTGCATGTGTGGTACAGATGAATAAGAAACGATCTCTTGAGAAATAGAAGCCTGTGGTTTATGTCTATAACAATCATGGTTGGAATGACTCATACAGCTTTTTGAAAGAATTAAAATGTATATTTCATCAACACAGAAATTAGGAAACAAAGCAGATGTCAGTGCTTTATTCTAAGTGTCGACAAAGTTGTTAGACAGAATTATCCAGTAGCACTACTCTGATTTTTAAAGAATGATTAGCCCATGACACCAAACTGTTTATCCTCATATCAAATGAATAGCAACAGGACTACCTACCATTTCGGTTTACCAGTTAGGCTGGTGAAACAAGGCAATATAGTCAGATGCTGTATTCATATCTGCAATTTCTGGTCACACTTTATACTAACAGTCTTAACAGCACCAACAGAGTCAGAATACAATCAATTTGCTAGCAAACAGGCTTGGGACGGACTCTTTCTATGGGACACAACAACTGTAACCTGGCAACCATCTTACAACATAAATGATTGACTGAAATCATTGTGCAATAAATGATTATTTCAAATGTAAACCACCATGCAAGATGTAACTGTTCAAAGGCTTATCCACACCACAGGATAGCATGCCAACATGCCCAATTCTAACATTAATGTCACTTGTGTATGCTCCAATCTAATCCTTACTGTCCTGCTCAATCAATAACCAAACACTATTCCTCAGACCCAGAATGTCGGGAGAGAACAGAAAATCCAACAGTACCAATCAACCTATCCTTGGCAGACATTTATGAGCTCTCTCAAAACCACGGTAATTTTCCAACATACTGGATCCAAAAGCAGCCAAAAATGGCTTTGTGCATCACTTCATGCCTTCATTCATACAAACTTCACTGCAGTGGTAGATCCATGCAGTCACAAACAAGACCTAAAAGTACGATTAGGAATGAAGCCAGTGAAGATTTTTTTAAAGTCTAAGTGACTTTAGTTAAACCAGCTGTTTCTCAAATGCTGCAGAGTGATCTAGGCACTTTCATTGTATTAATAAAATGCTTAAAATAAAAAGCATTTTTCATGAAATGGTCTTTACATGACTAGAGCTCGAGTCATTTTCATGAGCATGTAGCACTTATCAAGATGTCACACTCTGGAGAAGTCAAAGGATTTGCTCTCACCATCCACAGCAATCCTGCAGTCTACTTTTCAGTCAACTAACTGCTAAAACTAACACATGCTAAACAGACTCTGAAGCCACTTCTAAAATCCTCTCTGAATATACCAATCTACACGCTCACCTACACCTCCCATTTAATGCACAAGGTCTTCATTTTACAGGTCAATGGCAAGCATCGTGCACTACAACTATTATTGAAAGAATGTGTTCTCTCATATGCGTGCCAAAAAGTAATAATCTTGCCTGCCGCCTTCTGAATCTACTATAACCAGAGTACACAGGCAGCCATGAATAGAGGCTATTACCGCAATGCAATCAAACAATAGAAAGGTGGATGTTAATGCTATTGTGAGATTCCGGGCAAGAAGCAATTTGTTGACACGTTTGAAATTTGACTAACCAGTGTCCTTTAGTCATTTTTCTCACACACAAACAAATACTGGTCGGAGTTCCACCAGGTAGACATTAGGTGCCTAAAAACCGTTCTTGTCAACAAATCCTGTTCTAGCACAGCGCAAAGTAAAATATTTCATTTGCATCCACTCACTGAAGCACAGCCTTATGGACACTTTTCCTCATAAGCTCTTCAAATACTTTATGACGAATTAATAGGAAAATATGAGGCAGAGGAAAACAATCAGCACAGCCAGTGGTCGAAAAATAATTGAACATAATAGACAACACTGAGGGAACCTGACGACGACCAGGGTAAAATCTGAAGGATTCCAAATAACAAGCAGGCCTTGAAAAATAATTTAAAAAATGTTACTAGACCTGTAGATCTAGTGACTGAAATAATCTACACGACCAAATAATAATCTTGACCCCTAAAGTGGTTTCAAATTATCTGACCCTGGGCAAACATTTAAATTCATTGACTCACCATTTTCTTCTTTATCACAGGAGATCCTGCTTCCACACTCCCCGCCTCCTACGCAAGACCTTCAAATAGATCCCCCTCGAACACAGAAAGATAATCACTCACGCACTGGTCACCAGCAGACTCGACTACAGCAACGCACTCTATGCCGGAATAAACCAAAACCTCACCCGCAAGCTACAGAACATCCAAAACGCCGCCTCAAGACTGGTCCTCAACCTGCCAAGACTCTGCCACATGTCGCAGCACTTGTGCACACTCCACTGGCTCCCCATCGAAGCTAGAGTCACCTTCAAGAAGCTCACCCACGCTCACAAGGCCCTCCACGACACTGGACCAGCATACCTGAACAGCCGACTCAAATTCCACGCACCCTAAAGAAACCTACGGTCAGCCCAGCTCTCCTACGCCGCAGTCCCCCGCACCAGAAATGCCAGATCGGGAGGCCGCTCCTTCTCCTTCCTCGCGGCCAGAGCCTGGAACGACCTTCCGCTCCACCTCAGACAGACATCGCTCCCCATCTTCGCAAGAAACTTCAAAACCTGGCTCTTCGACAGACCTCCTCCTTGATGGACTGGAAACTGCTAACCCCCCCAAAAGCCAGCGCATTGAGATCCTTACGGGTGAGTAGTTGCGATTAACAAACGCCTTGATTGATTGATTTTCAAATACGAGAGTTCAGTATGTCTGCTGTACAAGAAACACTTTTGTTTGCTTTAGTAGAATAAACCTTTGCTCCATATAGAATACAAATCTGTCAACATTTAGGATACACATACCGGCTGACTTGCCTCTTAGTTCATTAACCGCATTGTCATCAGGGTGGGGGAAGGAATGTTTCTCAAATCATGTTTAAAAACTCTCACTTTTAATAAATACATACCTGAAGCATGAAGCGGTTGCTCACTTATTTGCTACGACAGATATTCTATTGAAATGGAAATGACCTTTCCAACTTGCATGTGGTTTTACTGATAAAACTACATAATGTTTGGAAATCAACTTTCTGCAAATATTTATTTGCACATCACCAAGTAAGTGTTCTGATTTGTTTTGCACCTATTCAAATCTTTCTTTGCATCACACTTCTGAATTACAAAAAATAAACTTTTCTTTCGAAATTCCTGAAGAGAAAGAAAAGTAAACACCATTATCCAGAATAAGATAAGAAACAATTAGTAAAAAGACAAAACTGACATTCGACCTCCGTCGTTGAACAGACAGCAGATGTGTCAAGCTAAAAACAATATTTACAGGAGTCTTTATTTCTCATTCACTTTCTGAATGAATAGAACACCTGTTCCTTCCAACTTAAGCTCACTCGCCAGAACGGATGAGTAGGTGCTGGAAATAGTTTGACCTGATAAAATCTAACTTGCCATAGTGAGTGGGCGAGTAGATTTGTTGAGGCCTGACAAGACAGCCAAGTTACTGATTCATGACAATATGAAAGGATGTAGCACTGGACCTACAAATCTTTGTCAATACGATGACTGAAAACAGCATGGTCTACAATGCAGAGTCCTAGGAAAATCATGATTGCAGGCGTAGTCTGACAAGGAAACATCCAGGAGAAGTAAGGATTGGAAAGATTGGGCAGGCTAAAGCTCTAATTCGCTGCATTTAAATGATCCAAAGATAGCTCTTCTAAAGCACACGTTTGTTTAAATTGTGGTGAAGAGTCACTGAGTTTTTGAACAACAAGCACATTCTTGGTGGCAAGCAGCTCAAGTTTTTCAATTGATAAGACTTATTTTTTTTTAAAAAAGCAACAGCTGCACAACTCACCTGAGCTGATCTCCCTATAAATACTCATGGACTGCTAGAAAAGTAAAGGTGTTTGGCTTAAGACAAGGAGGATGGAGGTCAAGGGTCTTGGGCATGGTGCTAAGGGTCCCTCAGTTCATGATCAGATCACCTGCAGTGAACAAATGCTCACACGCCTGCAGTACTGCATAAATTATGCAAAGTACGGGTTAGGAAATGCTGGTTGGATCCCAGTCTTTAAATGGAAAGTTGGTTCTTCTAAAGAAGCTCACCTACAAAACCAATATCACTATACATCTCGCCACCTGAAACATGTTTTTCCAGAAAAACTTTTAAGAAAAGAAATACCTCAACTGCCTTTCACGCAAAGCTAGAAATGTGTTTTAGCCTTTTGTTATTTTCCAGTAAAGACTTAAAGTATAGGAGTAGCTAAAGCAATATCAACGAAGAGCTGAAAAAGGACAGGTATTTTAACTTTTAACGCTTCAGATAAGCATTACATTGATCAGGCACAAGACGATGCGGAGAACTGCAGTACAGTTTTTAGAAATTACTGGGGCAAAATTGAAGGAAGAAATCACATCAGGTTTTTCAATAAGAAACGAAGCTACAAATGTTAAGAAGGTCTGTTCTCTAGTAAAGCAGCCATTTTCAGTATCATGTTATGAATAGTTTCCTAGAAAGCTTTTCCTGCCACGACATGAAAAGGAGTTTTAAATAGCCAAGAATTTCACATCCAAGCAATAACGCTGAAAAGCAAAATGTTCAGACTAGCACTGTTGTACTTTGCAGTCACTCTCCAATCAAAAGGCAAATGTTTTCCAAATGGTTTATAGATCTGGCTGCCATAAGTGACAAAACGAATTCTGAGGAATAAACAGATCTGGTCCTTTCAGGCTGGGGCCTCGAGCTTTACACGTTCAGAAGTTTTTTTAGAGTTGAAAAGCAGATTAAAGAGGAGGAAGAAGATGATCATACATTAATTATAACCCATGATGTCAGACTTTCAAAGTGAAGAAGCGATCTTCAGAAATGACATGAGTCATGGAGGTGTGGCTGGGAACATAGCAATCAGATGTGATGCAACCAACTCCCACACACAGACGTGCACAGGAAAGGCATATATGGGCTGACACTTAGCATGGGCACACACTTAGCATGGGCACACATCCACTTTCACATTTCTTTGCACGCACAACTACACAAACTGTACAACAGCCAGACTTCAATCAGCCAATGAAAAATCGTGTGTGGGTACAAGTCTTGACCAAAATCCAACACATATGTTAAATATCGGTAATGCACCCACTAGTGATGCAAAGTTGCCTAGCAGGGAAGAGCTTGTGTAGAAAATATTACAAACCCAGTACGCAGCACTTAATCTAGCCGAGATCAAGCAATGAACCGTTTAAACTTGGCTAGAACATTACAAAACTGTTCCTGTCTTGCACTCATGGTTCACTGTTGAATAAAGCGATTCTAGAAGTTGAAAGACGTCTGGGAACAATTTAGTAATTTGAAATATCACTAAAACCTTCCGAGTCACGTTCTGTGAGCTGACTTTTGCAAAAATGCGTTCTATATGGCGGTATCTTTGGTGGATACAAGACATTTTTGGGAGCCTTAATCATAGGAGTCATTGTTGATGTGCAAACGAAATCAGATTTCAGCGTGGGTTGTGCTTTTCCAGCATGTTAACTACTTTGCTTAATACTCCATTTAGAAATACTCAGTGCACAGATTCGTAGAAGTGATTAATAAAGAACAGTTATTTACTAGTACATCACTGGTCACCAATGGGCTAATCCACATTTATCAATGATGGCAAGTGGAAGAAAACATTATGAGATACAAAAGAAGAACAAATGATATTATGTACCAAGCTTGCATGTAAGCATTTCTTACATGCTCTTCCTCGGATTGCATCATGAACTGTAATTTGTTGTTTTTACAGAGAACCAAGATGTGTTTCATGATGTCTGGTTCACAGCAAGACCCTACATATCTAAAAGTTTGAAACTGGTTGATTCAGATTAGCTGAAAGTGAACCTCAAAGTGAGTATTCTGGTAAATTAGTTTCTTCGACTCAAATACTCCTTTACACATAAATTCCTAGATTTTATTTTCCAGTATCAAATTTTACTACCAAAAAAATGTAACAGTATTACAAGGCTAAATCCAGCCAAACTTGCTTTTCACCTATTGTTGTGATCTAGGTTTAGCATATTTGTGAGTAAGTGCTTCATAATGGTTTCAGGTGCAAGGTGAGATTTCAAAAGAAACATGTATTGTCGAGATTTTCGCAAGTCTATATTAAAGTGGACTCTGTCGCAGCCTACCTTCCTTATTTTCAAGTGTTTATCATTGCGATCCCCCATGATGATGCACTTCCCTTTAAAAAACTTTCAACCTAGTGTCAGTGAGCAGCTATGATGAAATGCCCCTTACACCATCACAATGTAGCATATGTACCAGTTTGGAGTACAAAATTACATAGTTTTTGTTTATATGGAATCTACATTACAGTTTTTGGTTCAATTGACCTCGTTTCAACCACAAAGAGACATCTTCATTCTTCAAAACCAACAAAGTCCTTTGTTTGGCTTTCAAGGTAACTATGTTGATAAGCATTTGAAGGGGAACCATTTTACAGAGTTAAATGCATAATTTCAAAAGACAAATTTGTTTTTTCTTACAGGTCATACACAGTGCTAAATTAGCGTGCCACTATATATACGGACATTTAGAACGCAGCCAAAACAATTTACTGATTTAAGACCTTCTCAGAGCCCCTTTCAAAATGGAAACAGCTCATGGTGTGAAAGGTGGTAAGCAAACAAATGGGCAAGCAGGGTACTGACCACAAATGAAAACAAGTATCATCAAAGCCAAGCTTTGATGTACAAATGGGTGCAGATTGTATTTGTGCATATCCATATTACAACGTTAAAGCCAAACTTACTGGCTTTGCCAATACTGATTTGGTTTTAAATAGCCGGATTTTGTGCACGTATGTGTTTGTATTAAACATGTGTACCAGTGGTGTGAAATTTTATAACATATCTTCTTATCTTAGGGACGAGATACTTCAGAAATCTACTGGTTTATTACATCTGAGCTTCGATCAAATCCTCTCGGATTAGGCCACCCTGAAGATTATACCGGACTGTGACTATACCAGGGATCTATTTATGTCAAATCATCAGACTCTGTTCGTGCAGATTGCGTTTATGAATATGATCGGGTTAGGTCAAAATTCTGACCATGGTCGAGCTCTGCATATGTCAATATCTTCATTATGCTAGATTCCAAATTAGAGAACGGTTTAGGATATATCAGTGTTCCAATTGACCACTGCTCTGTTTCTTACTTGACTTTCTGTGGAAGCATCTTGTGAAATGCTTTGGCAGTTTTACTTTGAAGCATTCGCTTCATTCCTCAAAATAAAACTGTAAATAAACACGGTTTACATTTGCAGTATACTTCCTAGATTGTCAAATGATGATCGAAGAGACACAGTCTGACTTTCTCCACTTTGACAGACTGCGTAATTGTTGGGTGGGGGAAAAAAAAAAAACACTGAATCTCACTTATTCTCAGTTCATTTGCTTGCCATAATTGTGAACATATAACAAGGTGTAGATCAATGGCAGAATTACATTTTACAGGTACATGAACCCTACAAGCTCTCAACAGATTCAAAATGGTATTGGCCTGATTCTTGAAGCAATTTGTGTATGGAAGTTTGGCTTGCATCCACAATAGTTGGTTTTGCTCTGATAAAAAAACATGTGAATACCTTTTTTTGTGTGTGTAAATCTACTCACATCTGGAAGCACACAAGAAGTGGTAGTTTCACAGCTGGAATGGCCAGTGAGTTTGTACACACCCAACAGTATTCTCCAACTCCTTTCTAATTCCTTCATACCTTGGAAAAGTTTGGAATTTTTCTCAACAACTGCAGAAGTAAAACCTTTGTAGTGAAAGTAATTTCTAAGTGGAGGGAAATATTTTCCTTCTGGAAAAAAATGTTTAACAAGTGAATTAGCACTTGCTCAGCAGTTTTTCACATAAGTAAATAGGGTGTCGCTCGTAGGCTCGGATCCCTTGGCTGAACTCTTGGGCTCTCATCCTGCACTGCTGACGTGGGGAGAAAGCTGCTACGCCGGACCTTGACGGGAGAGACTTTGCTTCGCCGCCAGAAACCGGATTACCTGCCACACGGGACTGCGAGGACCAGGGTGCTGAGCGCAGCAATCATCAGCTGCACCTGGTCCTCTTCCCGACTCCTCCCCTCCAGACTTATTTAAGCCTCGCGACCCCCGCTTCGCGGGTGTCGCTCGTAGGCTCGGATCCCTTGGCTGAACTCTTGGGCTCTCATCCTGCACTGCTGACGTGGGGAGAAAGCTGCTACGCCGGACCTTGACGGGAGAGACTTTGCTTCGCCGCCAGAAACCGGATTACCTGCCACACGGGACTGCGAGGACCAGGGTGCTGAGCGCAGCAATCATCAGCTGCACCTGGTCCTCTTCCCGACTCCTCCCCTCAACGTGTCCTCACTACCTATAAAAACGAGGCCCCACCCACACGCGCTAGCGGGACGCGCGTGGGTCGTAGCCCGGGGCGAAGACCGGGCAAAGAGCGGGCCGTTTGAGGCCGTTCGAGGACGGACGAGGAAGGTGAGGGATTACAATTAACTGCTGATCCTCATTGACACGCTCCCTACTTCGTGAGGCTGAGGATGTCGCCAAGGACAACTAGGAGCAAATCCTCGACGGCCAAGGGGACCCCCTCAGGTACTTTGGACACATACTTTGTGAAAGCGGGGTCCCTCCTCATAGATGAAATTTCATTACTAGAAAGGCGAATTTCCCAAGAGTTAGAGTGGGCTCGAAGATCCTCTCTGGGCCCTCTCCAACACGTGACATCTCCGGCCCACCCTGCTAGGGCCATAACGATGGACGGGGGGGGGGGCATCAGAAACAGTGGCTAACATAGTTGAAGACTCGCTATCTGTTGCTCTAATTGACTCTTTAACAAGTCATGATTTTTCTATTCAGTCCGATCCTAGCCTACTAACCCTCCCATTACCTAGCTCGTCCATAATCCCTACTACTATCGAACCCAGTCTTATTGACAAAGTACCAACTCCAATTTCCTCAGACCAGCATAAATCAACCACTGCTTATGAGAGGGAAGGGGCAATCCCCAAGTCAAAAAAAGGTGCACAAAGCACAAGAGGAGTTAAAACCAAGATTCCTAAACATATCCCTCCCCGAGGCAACAATACTTCTAATATAGCCAGAAAAGCCATGGCGAAACCCATGAAGCAAGCCTGCTCATCCTCCGGCGCCCAGCCCAAAAACAAACAAACTACAATTGATGCCGTGGGAGACGAGGGCTTAACACTATCGAACATAGGCACACTTCTGAGGGATTTAATTAACCCCATCCTAAACTGTCTAATCAAGATAGAAAAGGCTTTAGTGCAGCGTAAGATGGATTTCACCCGTGTCGAAGAGGGCTCTGACAAAACAAGCCAGACCCCACAAATCAAATCCACACTTGCTACTAACATCTCTATACCTGAGACTAGAGGGGCGGTGGGTAGCTCGACATCACATCCCAGCCAATTCCAGCAGCTCCCAAACGTCCCTGTAGTGCCCCCAAGCTATAGCCCCATAACTAAAGCCCTCGGCTCAAGTGGTCAATCGAAGAAAGATGTACCCTCTATGGGCACTAATGGCATTGATAATAACTATAGAACTATTGACCTACCACCAGAAGCAATGCCTTATACTGTAATTTTAGCGGGCATCCCCAAATTAAATTCTGCCACTAGAGAGCCGGCGGAGGCGCTGAAGAATAAGGTAATCCACTGGCTCTCTAGGAATAGACCGCTGCCAGAAGGAATATTTAGCGAGATTTTGATGGTAAGACGAATCCCCTGGATAGGACATACCAGGAAGTCAATCCAGGGAGATTGTGTACTCATTAATTTTAGAGATCCTCTTACTGTCTCGCACATTTGTAGTTGGCCCAATCAGCCTCAAGGATCACAGATCCACTCCCTCCCTTTATCCTTTTTTTACCCAACTGCTGATCCTGAACGGGAGGAAGACTGTTGGGAACTTGTGCCCAGAAGGTCTAGAAATCAGGCCCCCACATTTATTAGAGCAATCCCATACCCCATGCCCCCACGTTTTGACTGCGCATTAACATACAATAGATTCAGCAGTCTTGATATGGTTGATTGACCAATAATGAAAGGGGTGGTAACAACAGGACCCAATGACAATATTAATAAACTGTTTAGGCCAACTACTCCTCCTGACAACACAAAAACACTTGAATTACGTCAAGTCAGGGATAAAAACACGGGTTCTTCCCTTCCAACGTGCTACCCATATGAGGTATCTGCCCCTCAAGTTGCGAAATCATGGGCCTCGGATATTCCAGGCCAGGAAAGGGGGGAAAATGACGTTTCTGCAATTGTTGCTTCGGAAACATCGAATCGTCCCTCCCTCAAGATCTTGTCCTGGAATGTGACTGGTCTGGCAAATAAAGCTAACTGCCCAGATTGGAGAGAATTTGTCCAGACCCAAGATGTTTGCCTCTTTCAGGAAACCTGGGCGAGAGAACATCTTACCCACCCAGGCTTCGCTGTATTTTCTGTGCAGGCAACATGGGCTGGCATTGGACGCCCCTCGGGTGGTCTGGCTACCTGGGTAGCCACCGATCTGGGCTGTAAGGCTGCTATATATCCACAAAATTCACCGAACATTCTCATGGTCCGGCTCGACTGGCCGAATGCAAACAGCCTTTTATTAATTAATGTATACTCCAGACCAACTAAGAATGCTCAGATCTCAAGTACGATAGAGGAGCTCTCAGGAGTTTTAGATGACATCCCACAGGGCACTCATTTTTTGATAGGAGGAGATTTTAACTCCCACTACGAGCCCCTCCCGGGAATATTGCTGGATTTAGCAATGGAGGAAGACATGGAGTGGTCCATACACCCACTGCGAGCAACAGCCCCCAGAGCTTGGACCCCCCTTGCTATACAAGTTACCGCCTTAACATTAAAATTTGGTCTGAGGGCATGTAACGGCAGGACTACCTCAGACAACCCAGCCAGCTTTACTTTTAACAGTAAGGGTAGGGAGTCAAGACTGGACTACATACTGGCCCCACTACCATTGTGGTCAAGTATCATTGACTTCTGGGTACTGCCTAGGGATGACAGTGACCATAATGCACTGAAACTAGAATTTGCCCACCCTGGCTTAGAATCTAGGATGGAATCGAGGGATCCCCGGGACACCGGTCTTGGCCTGACTCAAAATAAACGTAGAGTAAAGTGGGAGATATTTATCTCAAACCCAGAGAGGATACCTACACTCTATCAAAGGATTGTCCCTATACTCGAAAAAGCTCAGGAAATCATGGCTAATGATATAAACCAGAGTAACCATGATCAAGTAGGGCAGTGCCACAGAACCCTCTCTGAGACAGTATCTGCAACACTTACTCGTACCCTAAGGAGGCCAACTGGCTGCGTAATAGGCCCAATTTGGTATAATAGGACCTGTCGTTCTGCAAAATCAAGCCTCCTGACCTCTATTAAAGCAGGTCTGGGAAGTGAGATAATTAGAGCCAAGAGATCCGCTTACAAAACCCTAATTTGTAATGCGAAAAAGGAATGGGAACACCAGAAATGGGAATCACTTTCTATATCACTAGCCAGGGGGGATTCACGAACTTTCTGGCGAACAGTGAACACTGGCTCACTGGAACTGGCCCCAGCACTGGAGCCGAATATTTCACCTAGTGCATGGTCTGACCATTTTAAATCGCTGTATCAATTACCAGAGGGGGAGCAGGCTGCCTTTTACCCTTCATGCACTGAGGATCCTAAAGAAATCTCCCTGTTCACTTTCAAGGAGGTTAGAGCGGCTATAGCTGGATTAGCCTCAGGCAAAGCCCCAGGGTTGGATGGCATCCCAGGTGACCTTTTTAAACAGGAAGTGGACGTCTGGACTCCATATTTAGTTTTATTATTTAATTACATTTTGCGAGGCATGGAGATTCCTGCTACTTGGCTGGGCGCAGAGATTGTCCCCGTTTTTAAGAAGGGTTCCCCTCTGCTCCCAGCCAACTATAGACCCATAAGCCTCATAGATGTCACACAAAAGATCTTTGGTAGAGTGATCCTGAACCGGCTCCAGGCCTGGATCGAAGACAATAACATCTTGAGTCCCTTTCAGGCAGGTTTCAGAAGGGGGGTTTCGACGGTGGACCAGATCTTCCGATTGAATCTTCTTTACTGGAAAACAGTAACAATTGAGGGGGGCAGTTTATACACGATATTCGTCGACCTGCGGGCGGCGTTTGACTTAGTCCCTAGGGACAAACTCTGGGCAGTTTTGGCAGCTACAGGGGTGCCGGCTGATCTGCTCTTTATTCTGGAAAAACTACACAGGGGCAATTACGCATGGGTAAGATGTGGCAGAGGAGGAACCCTTTCAGATCCTTTTCCCGTTGACAGGGGGGTTAGACAGGGCTGTGTGCTTGCACCCACCCTTTTTTGCCTCTTTGTCAACGGGATCTTTAACCATCTTGACGGGATTAGTAACATCGATGCCCCAAGGTTGGCGGGCAACAGGGTACCGGCAATTATGTTTGCTGATGATACCCTGTTGCTCTCCAAATCACCTATGGGTATACAAAGGGTCCTTGACGGCTTTGTCGACTTTTGCACGATACATGGTTTGGAGATCAATACTTCAAAAACTAAATATATGATCTTCAACCCACCTGCCTCTGCTCGATCTAGCCCGCGGATAGGGACTTCCAGTCTTGAAAGGGTATACACCTTTGAATACCTGGGGGTTATTTTTAATCCCCAAATGAGGTGGGACTCACATCAGACAAAAGTCAATCTGAAGTTAACCCAGACGACGGGCGCCATATCCAGAATGCTTAGTGGGCTGAGTTATAAACCTTTAGGCCCACGCCTTCACATTTACAAAACTCAGGCCAGGGCGGCCGGACTATACGGGGGCGAAATCTGGGGACATGTACATATCCAGAAAATACAGGTTGTAGAGAATAACTTCTTGAGGCAGCTGACAGCTTTACCACCAAGCACCCCGCTATTACCCTTAAGATTGGACTTGGGCTTAAAACCCATTGCGGTGGAATTAGGCCTCAAACCTTTAATTTTCTGGCATAAATTATGGCGTACTCCAGAGCTTGAGAACTACAGAACAGAGTTACAAGATATTCTGCGCCTCATAAGAATTGATCAAGTACCATGGCTTGCTTATATTAAACATTCCTGTGAATCAATAGGAAGATCTGATCTGTGGACTGACCCAGCTAATACATGCCCAATGTCTTCTCGTAAAACTATATCATCAGCTTACTATGAGCACAACTTACGTGCCCTAGTTATCAAGGCTAGGGCTGGGTCTCTTACTGAACAGTTCTTGAGATTTAAAGATACATACATCCGGGAAACAGTCCTAGATGATATTGAATCAACACTAACCAGGAAGCTTTACCTCCAATGGCGATATGGTACTTTGCCTCTAGGCGCCCATACTGCCAGCTGGTCACCGAACTCAACATCTTTATGCCCAGCGTGTGGCCACCCATCAGAGTCCGACGTGCATATAATTTTCTTCTGCCAAGCCTACCACAGACCACGGAGATATTGGCTTCTCCCACTTTTAAAAAACCTGGGTTTTAAGCATTACATTTCAGCTTTTAGGGTTTTAAAAACTGATTTATCAGCACCAACAGTATTTGCGGTAGCGAAATTCTTAACAGCTATGTGGATCAGCCGCAATCGCTATGTAAAGTTTAAAAACTGAGGACGGTCTGATCTGAATGTTGCTATGCAGCTAATTCTAATTGAGATTTTAATATGTGGTCCATAACATGTTATTTATTGTATGTTTATTTGTTTTATTCTTTTATGGCCCAAGTGGCCGAAATAAAGTTGAAATGATGATGAAATATATGGTTAAAGATGTATTCATGTGAACAGGGAATTCACAAATCTTTGCTGGGAGTAAGCTTGGAAACCAGCAATTGCTCAGGTTTCAGACGTACTTCTGTAAACCAAAGCCCAAAACACCTTTCTCTGCAACACCACCAGTGCAAGAGAAACAGGCCAAGACACAGCAAAAAACAGTACTGCAGGAGGAATAAAGCAATGTTTTTGAAGGTCTTCACAAATTCATATAGAACCGGCATCATAACGAGACATCCAAGAGACTAGGTCAGGATTTGGATGTGCCACAGCCATTACCAAAAAGAGTAGCAACAGAACATAGGGCCACAAGTCCCATGTTATGATGTCAACCACAATCACCACACACACGGTCCCCCTTACCTACTCAGGAAGTGGAGGGTGGAGACAGACCTGTGCACAAGGCTTAGTAATCTAACTCACAGGGAGACACAGCCCAGACCTGTGGGATGACAATGATATGGTCCTTCGAGACACCGACATTGAACCGTCTATCCAAACTAAGGCCTCTCCACCTGATGATACCTCCTTGAATCATAGTATGATACAATGGACAGCAGAATATCATAAATTGCCAATGCAGACTACAGAGAAGGAAACCGATTTCTTGGTAGAAACGCTTTCCAGGAGAGAACGCATAGTCCAATATCTACCAATGATGGGCTCCATGGTGAAAGTCTCTAAAAATATTTTTAAAGATCCAATCAAGGGTATTTACACCTATGATTAAAAGAAGGCCTTCACCTTCAGACCCTATATACATCAAAGGACATCCTACTGTAAACTCCTCAGTCATGAGAACAGCACATAAGAGAGCAGCGCTATTAAGTACTGGGGAAGCTTCACCCCCTGCCAAGGGCGACAAGAACATTGACTCCGCAGGGAAGAGAGCGGCTAAAAGGACATGCCAATCAGTGGCGAACTGCAGATTCTGTGGGCCTTCTATAATGCTATAATAGAGCTACAAGTCATGAGATGGAAGAATTACAACAGCATATCCCAGAGAAATACAAGTAAAAAGGGGAAGATCTGGTTGCAGATGGAAGACAAATATCTAACGCAACAATAGATAGTGCAGACACAGCTGCAAGAGGTATGAATTCCTCAGATGGCACGTCGACATGCTTGGCTTCGCATATCAAGCTTCAAACCAGAAGGGCAACAGCACATTTTAAACATACCGTATCATTTGCTTGTTTGAATTCTTTAATGAACTTTCTGTATTCAATATACTTTTTCAATAAGGAAAAGAAAAATTATAATCTCTTTTACAGCCAATGTATAGCTTAAAAGTGGCATCTCGCATCTGATGAATACAACTTCCAACAAGTACCAGGGGTAGAGTAGTTAGCTGATCAAATAAACAAAAAGCATGAGTTTAACAAAATTCAGCAATCTAGTTAGACATGCTTTTATTTAGGTTTTAAAAAAAAAAAAGAAAAAAAAAAAAAGATATTGTTATTTGCAATACCAATAGCTCAAACTTGCAGAAATGCGAGACCTATTGCAGGGTAAGCTAGTTAAGACTCTTTTGGAGCCCTTAATCCATTGTGTACCCATTCTGAGCAGGCTATTTGGTGGCTATTCAGTCATTCTGCATAGTATCAACCCAATAAGGCAGGGGTTGCTAACGTAGTACCAGGAAGACTTCCCTGTAACAGGTTTTCTAGATTTAGACACGACAAAGGTATATACATTTAATCTAAATAAAACTAGTTTAAATATTCAGTGGGTAACCAGAAGGTTTTGCAGTCATACACACGACACCCCTGAGATAAGGTATCCACGTACATTTTCCCTAACTACCAAACAGATGGCAATGAAGAACTAAGTAGCTTACACTGTACAGCACCATCCCTCGCCTCCCTCACTGCTGTAGTGGAGATGAATGCATCGCACACGGTGTCCCTCACTGCACTGCACCTTGCCTCCCTTTCTGCTGCAGTGAGGCTACTGCACAGCGCACTGGTACCCGCACTGTACTGCACCCATCTCTTGCCTCCCTCACTGCTGCAGTGAATGCTCATCACTGTACAGGGGGCTTCCTCATATGGCAGCAGGGAGGGTGTCACTGCACTTGTAGACTACAAAACTGACAGAGCAGTCGGGCGCCCATTTGCGTTTTATTTGAAACTGCCTAGGCCCGCACAGTGCAGCAGTGACAAGCGGTGACTGAACCATACCTTGCCCCCACAACACTACACCAGAGACAAGGTGCCACTGAACATGTACCTGCATTGCTCACACTACAACAGCAGCAATCAAAGTGAAGTGAGGGGTGGGGTGGAAGAGTCACTGCTCACCTAACCGAGCAGCGCTCACCAAAAAGCAGTAATGTTGTGTCTATATTCCTATCGAGCCTCCCTCACGCTGCAGCAGGGGCCAGAAGTTACTGCATTCATACCTCGACTCTGATACTAGCAGTGGCAGGCTGCCCTCGTACGTCGAGCTCTCGCACTGCAGCAGTGATCAGATGTTACTGCTTTCACTGCTCGGCTCTAACTCTGCAGCACTGATTAGCTGCCCTCGCACACGCGGATCCCTTTAGTCATAGGGCAGCAGTGGGCAGTTGTTACTGCATTCATATTTCGGCTCTGTAGCATAGATAGACCCACCCGGTACGTACTTCAGGCTCTTGGGCTGTACCAGTGACCGGTGGTACTGCACTCACTGCATCAGCTCCCCGTTACTGTAGCACCGAGGCTTTCCCCGTACGCTTTAAGTGATTTGCCCAGAATCACAGGATGTTGAGCCGACGCTTCGGTAGCTCTGGTTGTTATGTCACATCTCCACTTTTTTTTTTACCTCAAACCAACATTTGCATTAAACCTCAATATAACGCTTAATTAAAATACAGCAGAGAAAACACATCAACAACTTGGCAGTCGTGATAAACATTTGCGCTGCATGGAAAAGTGTTGAACAGAGGATCAATCCATTCACTCCTTCTCAACAATGCATGCATGAGGGTTAATAAGAATCATTCTAAGCTCCCTTTATGTCGGGCTGAAGCAAGCACAAGGCACTACAAAACTAAAGTGATAATGTTTTGGAGAGCGCACTGCAGAAGTGGAGGGGCTCTGGGCCAGGGCCGGTTCTAGAAAGGTTCAGTGGCCCAGCGCCGATATTACCCGATGAATGTGCTGTATAGAAAATATACCTGCAGGTCTGCGGGCTGTGAGGGTCGGTGAGAAGTAGGGAGGGGAGCAGCGCACCGAGTACGGGGGTCACCAGTAGCGTCTGGCCTGTGACAGGGGGAAGGTATCATTGCAGCACACCCCGACTCCCGTTCAGCGCAGGCTTTCTTCTCAGGGCTTTATAGTTTAATTTGGCATCAGCATAGCGCTGTCCGCGGCCCATGACCCCAAAGCGCTCGTAAATGCCGCAATCCTGAGAGAGGGCCCTTGTTGTGCTGCAGAGCCGAGCGACCTCGGCCGCGCTCACTGAAGCCCGCAACGCTGTCCGTGCTCATTTCACAGAGGGGAGAGTCTTTCCTCTGCACACCAGGACTCTGACCCCGTGTTTAGCTCGAGTTTAGCAAGGGTCTTCCTGAAATGGCTCGGAAGTGTGCTTTTAAGGGACGCTGGCACCTATGTGCCCGTCCTCGCCACTTCTGATTACGTGAACGGTTCAGCGGCCTAGCGCCGATATTACCTGATGAGCGAATGAGCCAAAAAAGGTTTTTTATTCAGTAAGCATTTTAATTGCCAAGAAAGGGCTCTTCATAAATTATTTGTAAATGCTTCCATAGTCCCTCTAAAATCATCTTGTTAAGCATTCTTTTGTCGGAGCAGCTGCGACTTGCGGGAGATGGTGGGGGATGCCCCGGAGAAATGAGGTGATTTATGGCAAACAAAGTGCGGCCGCCCGGCACAATTCTATCATCCAATGCTGCCGCTGTAGTTACAGAGGCTGATCCCACAAAGGAGCGTCTCCAGTTACAGACGCAGGGGGTGATATCCAAAATAAATAAATAACGCTGCACACTGCACGCAATTAAAACAAGTACGAGCAGAGCGGATGAGAACCGAGTTAGGCGCCGCTGCTTAGGGACTACACGGAAGTCAGCATAGGATCAAGAGCAAACCGAAAGCTAGATAACAACAGCAATGATACAGGTAAACCAATCACAAGAGGAAAAACAAATTACATGGAGTTTGAGCCAACATACAGATTACTTTCGGTCTCGCTGAGACAGTGCATGCAGTGCATGCGCTGCCAAGGAGAGACCTAAAAAATTAAGCATTAAGTGGCTTCACGGATCCTTCGAGGGACCAGATACCCACACCTGTGCAACAGGGAAAAGATATCATTATGTGAGAATAAAACAATAGAAACAGGAGCTTGTAACTTCAGATCCTGTCGCCTTCCCCCACCCTGTGTCCATGCCTCAAGTGAAGGGGGCTCGGTGACTTCCACCTACGGGTGAAAATGGGCTTCGCCATCAAGAAGGCCAAATCGAGAAACCTGGAAGTTACCTTGTCCCTGTGATACAGACCCAGTATTCAGGTTTCCCGTTTATTCGTTGTTCAAGACGAGAGCCGGGCCGTGAGAACCTGCCAGTAAGTGTGAAGAGAGGGGCAAGACCATAGAATATCTAGCAGATCTACATCTGCCAGGGAACATCGGGGACAGGCAGCATCCACAAGGTGGAAATAGCGGTTGATTTTGGCTGGGTTGAGGTAGGCCCTGTGTATAATATTAAATTGTATCAGGTGCAACCTCGCATTGCGCTGTATATTAGTGTGACTCCCCAGTATTATCTCTACAAGGACGGGAATGATAGCCCTCCCAGTGGATATGCAGGGCTGCATGTGAAGGTGCAGTGTGGGCTTGCAGCGATTCAGCCCGCCAATCTATTGTGTGTCTGCCCAGTCCCATAACCTGCAGGTATTGCACAACTAAGTGGGTCGGTGGCTCATTAGTTAAGTCACCCCAGCCTGAGTTACTGCCGCCAGTAGGGAATTATATAAAAGGAACTGCACTGGTGGGAAATCAGATTCGCCCATTAGTGCTGCATAGGGGGTGATGGTCCCATCTCAACAGTGTGTAAGCCTACAGCATGCCACGGAGGCAAAGGTGACTTTTCTAGGTGTGACTAACCGAGCTAGTGCGGTGTATAAGGGGCCACGGGTCGTGTAAGGTAAAGTCTCCGTCTGTAGCAGTGGTGTGACACTCCCAATAACCGCAGGCCTGTTGGTTTTAGGTTTCGCCTGACCCAGCGCATGCGCTGGTCTGGCGAGACATTTAGTAGGTGGGTTCGAAAGTGCTACCCACATTTTTGTGCTGGCTACAAGCTTCAGTGCACGATGGTGTGCACGCGCACAGCTGCCCCCCTCGATTTTCTCGCCCAGCCATCTGCCTTTCCTGCGCCGGCCTGCAGCACAATGCCCCTCCCCCCGCTGCTTTACCGCGTCATCGCGATAGTTTTCTCTTTCAGAGTGATCGCGATGACTCGCTTTTACGGCCGCGCGGTGTTACTTTTACTGCCGCGCGGCCAATGCTTGTCATTTGTTCTAGTCATCGTCACTTAATTCTTGCAGACTTGTCTTCGCGATTTTTTTTGTTCTCATCCTTTGCATTGTGTACCTGTTGGATTTTGTTCAGAGGCGTATCTTATTAAAATCGTAAGCCACCAGAGTGCTTTCTTTTAGTTGGGAAGGAATTCGTAAACCTTTTTTAGAACACTTTAGAACAAAGTAGGAAAGTCCTGTGTTTGACTGTCCAGTTCAAATAGCCAATTGCTTTTGACTATTAACGCACATTCCCATGAATGTTTTTTTACTTGCAATTGTTTTTAATGCGGTATTAGATCTCTCGGTATTGGGTTAGGTGGCTTCTTTAATGAGGCAAACATCCTGCCTTCCAGTGGTGGCGGCTTCTTTCTTGCTCTTCTTGGATGACATCACTGTCTAGTGCCACTCACTTCTTATTTCCTGGAAATAGAAATGTACTTTGAGGAGAGGCGATCCAGCATTTGTTTCAGATGTGCAATGTAAAACCTAACTAAGGCGAATGGGAGCTTTTTGGGGGGAAATTTGGTCAGAAATGTTTCCTTTTTACAGACTGTCATATTTTCCAAGTTCGCCTGACTTCACATTCCTGGATTGCAGTCGCTGAAACAAAGCGGCCAGCGCTCTTTCCTGAAGCGAGTACTTCTGGCGCTTAACATTGGGCCACTGACGTTATTTCAAAGGGGCGTTTAAGAATGAATCGACTGGGAGCTCGCTTGGATTCGTCTTTATTTTGTTCCCCAATACACAGGGGTGTGGAATTTAATAAAATATCTACTTGTCCATGGGGCAGGTTACTTCATAAATCTACTTGTCCTGTAACAAAATCCACTTGTCCCTTTCGTGCCGTGTAATGCGGTGACAAATTATGGCAGCAATACCCTTAAAGACGATCTCCGAAATAGCCTCTCTGAATATGCCAGGGCTCCTTCCATAGCAGGGTATGAATGCTAACAATTCCCTTATGTTGCCACGTTTCCGCAGATCTACATACTGGTGCTGAAGGTAGGCAACAGTTTCAGGGTTGGAATGACCTTTTGAGTCTGTGCAAACCTACTAACTGTCAAACTGCGTCTCAAGGAAAGACGTCCTCACGATAGCACTCAAACTGCGGGTAACCCGCTTTTGAAGAAGGTACAAACGTTGTAGTTGAGTTTATAACAAGTTTAATTCATGTAACTGATCGTTAGTATGATACGGCTCATACTTTTAAAGATTGATTCAAACAGCGATGAGGTTCGCAGATACATTTTCATTCGTTAGACAAGCAATTTTTTCAGATGTCCCCGATGCATTTCGGGACTCGCCCTTCGTCAGGGGGATGATTCTACAACAGAAATAAAGGAGGACAATAGGCAAAGGTCCAGGATGTAAAACCGTAAAAACATGGTGAAAGGTGATTAGCACCTGATGAGAAACTAGTCTCAATGCTTGAAAAAAATGTCGGTAGTGCTCATATTTAAAGCATGCGAGCGAAAGAAAGTTAGGAACGCGGTTGTAGGTGTGTTAATTAAGAAATGAAACCAGTTAATTTCTATTTCGAAGTTGCGGAAAAAAGTGCTCTAAATTGTGACTGGGTGCACGGAAGGAAAACTTGAACTTAAACAGTTTAGTGAGGGGAACAGGTGTGTTCACGTTAAACGCAGGTATGAATAAAGTTAGTAGGTGCTCGGAAAAAAATACAAACGGGTAGGTGAGGGGAACACGTGTGTTCACGTTAAGAATCGTGGCGAGAATAAAGTTGGTTGATGCTTAAATCATTAACCTAAATGTCAAGAAAGAAGAAACTGTTAGATCAGAAGGTGCTCAAGAATAATGCAGAGTGCAAGTTATAGTGAAGAGACGCAAATCAGTAAATGTGACAAAAAAACGGCGGTCTGAGAAACCTGAAAATCGCCAGAAACACGGTGTGCAAAGCCTCATCGAAATGGTAGTGGGACATACACCGTAAACCCCGGAACTATATCCCGTAGACACGGACATGGTGAACACGGTGACGTTCGAGGGCAAGTCATGTGACTCAAAGAGTGTGAAGAAAGACTATCGTGCATGATGTAACCACAGTAACCAAATGAAAACAAATCGGACAATGTAAACAATTCTGGTTCGTTATTCTGGCAAATCGTGTGGCTCAAAATGTGTATGCTAATCTCTTTATGCAAAGCTTTGAGCTAGACTACATCTTATCTCAGGAAGCATGGTCAAAAAATCTGTTAATGTTTCATAGGTATATCGATTACATTTTTTTAATTTGGAAAGGCACACAGATGGAACTATTGACACAGATTACATACCTTAACTCAATCAATGAACGTATTCAATTCACTCACGAAATCAACTACAATCACATCACATTTTTGGACGTGGACATTTCTATACACAACAACCAGATAATTAATTCAGTATTTACCAAAACCACCGATCGTAATAATTTATTACACTTTTCAAGTTTTCATCAAAAATCATTGAAGAAACATCTCCCATATTCTCAACTTCTGAGGATCAAACGGATTTCATCTACGGAAGAGATTTTTCAGGAACAAAGTTGTCTCCTTATTGACAAATTCATGAAGAGAGCATACCCTGTTCCCATTCTACAAGAAGCTGTAAATAGAGCAAAAACCAAGAATCGCATGGATTTACTACACAAACAAATTCCCAAGACTCTCAATGACTCACGACTAGTCTTTGTATCCAAGTTTTCTAAACAAAGTCAAAAAATCAAGAAAACCATTCAAAAAGTTTGGCTGTTATTACAATCGGAACCTGATTTCAAAGGGATTTTTGATCAATTGCCAATCTTTGCTTACCAAAGAACACCAAACTTGCAACAACTATTGACCAAGAGCCCTCCTGAATCTGACAAATTGTACAAAGGAACCATTCCCTGTCATAATTGTGGTGGCTGTAATAACATCATGAAGGGTAGAACTATCATGCATCCTTCTAAAGGCACACCAATCAAACTCAAGGTTACGGCTACTTGCGACACCAGCAACGTAGTATATTTACTAAAATGCCCATGTGGACTTCCATATGTGGGTAAAACCGAAAGAAAAATGAAAACAAGGCTCATCGAGCACAAAAGCAATATTCGAACTCAAAATACCAAATCCACAGTTGCAAAACATTTTTTCGAAAATAAACACAATTGTAGCCAATTGAGGTTTTTGATTCTAGAACAGGTCACGATACAACGAGGGAGAGACAACAGCGCCTTCTTGTTACAACGTGAACTTTTCTGGATAAATAGACTGAACTCAGTTTACCCCTCCGGGCTCAACGAACGTCTTGAATTTAGCTGTCATCTATAATTTGTTCCCACTTCATTCAGTGCTCCTTCACATCCCTGTTATCACTTGTCTCTACTTCACTTTTCATCTTCTTTTCATTTTTTGCTTATGATTTTTTCCGGTTTTACCTTTATTTATCTCCTTACAGTTCATGTGCAACGACATATTGATGAAGTAATTACATCACACGTCCTTATTAAGTTATACTATATGTACGCATGTCTCTCTATACACATTTTGAGCCACACGATTTGCCAGAATAACGAACCAGAATTGTTTACATTGTCCGATTTGTTTTCATTTGGTTACTGTGGTTACATCATGCACGATAGTCTTTCTTCACACTCTTTGAGTCACATGACTTGCCCTCGAACGTCACCGTGTTCACCATTTCCGGGTCTACGGGATATAGTTCCGGGGTTTACTGTGTATGTCCCACTACCATTTCGATGAGGCTTTGCACACCGTGTTTCTGGCGATATTCAGGTACCTCAGACCACCGTTTTTTTGTCACATTTACTGATTTGCGTCTCCTCACTATAACTTGCACTCTGCATTATTCTTGAGCACCTTCTGATCTAACAGTTTCTTCTTTCTTGACATTTAGGTTAATGATTTAAGCATCAACCAACTTTATTCTCACCACGATTCTTAACGTGAACACACGTGTTTCCCTCACCTACCCGTTTGTATTTTTTTCCGAGCACCTACTAACTTTATTCATACCTGCGTTTTTTAACGTGAACACACCTGTTCCCCTCACTAAACTGTTTAAGTTCAAGTTTTCCTTCCGTGCACCCGGTCAAAATTTAGAGCACTTTTTTCCGCAACTTCGAAATAGAAATTAATTGGTTTCATTTCTTAATTATCACACCTACAACCGCGTTCCTCACTTTCTTTCGCTCGCATGCTTTAAATATGAGCACTACCGACATTTTTTTCAAGCATTGAGACTAGTTTCTCATCACGTGCTAATCACCTTTCACCATGTTTTTACGGTTTTACATCCTGGACCTTTGCCTATTGTCCTCCTTTATTTCTGTTGTAGAATCATCCCCCTGACGAAGGGCGAGTCCCGAAATGCATCGGGGACATCTGAAAAAATTGCTTGTCTAACGAATGAAAATGTATCTGCGAACCTCATCGCTGTTTGAATCAATCTTTAAAAGTATGAGCCGTATCATACTAACGATCAGTTACATGAATTAAACTTGTTATAAACTCAACTACAACGTTTGTACCTTCTTCAAAAGCGGGTTACCCGCAGTTTGAGTGCTATCGTGAGGACGTCTTTCCTTGAGACGCTGTTTGACATTTATTGATTTACACCTCAACGATTAGGAGGTGGTCTCACCAGCACCAAAGATTTTTTACAAGGATTACCAGAAACTACAAATTTCCTTCACTTGTGAGTGCAACCGATTCTCAACTTTTGTCTCAAACCTACTAACTTGCATGTTTTAAGGGTTTTCACCAACTCTTCTCTAATCTTTTCCCATACTGAGAAAGTTTGGATATTTACTCCTGGCAATGGCAGACATAAAACTTCTTCCTGGGTTGGGAAAAAAGTGGTTGGAGGGGGAAGTAAACTTGCAAACGCTCGGATTTTCGCATGAGCAAATCTACACATGCATATTTGCTCATGCTAAAATGCAGTTCACAAATATTTTCCAGGAGTACTATTTCTTGGCCTACTTCCGTAAGGTCTTGTTAATTCAGGAAAGTCGTATATCTGCACTTAATGCAAGGACATAAGTGCACGTTTGAGACTTTACTTAATAATTGGCCCCCTAATTAGGTCTGGAGTTAACCATGACATGTTGTGTTTATTAAAATGTCTCTCTCTGTCAGTTGGCTATCTTCACTGTGAATGACAGCATTCGGTTCTTTCACAAGGAGCATAATTGACACACAGTCGTTTTGTTCAGTGCCAGGAACGACTGTGGCAATGTGTGCTTTTTGAGACCGAAACAAGTTTTGCTTTTGCTAATGTTTGTTATAATGATGAGGGCCCAGCAGCACCCACACCAATAAGGTTTTACAAAAAACATGCCAAAACAAGTCACGCATTGATAAAACCAAAAGACTGACCAACATTTGCAGACCAATTGGCTTTACCAATGCTTGTTTGTTTTTGTTTCCCATAATCTTATTAAAACTGGTTACAGTGATTTTCCATTAGGAATATTTTCGGGAAATACTAGCATGCATCAACACATTTCACTAAATGATGCTGCTGAAAAACGCTACCTAAAATAATACAGTAGTTCAGCTAAATGTTTTTGCTTTTTTTGTGAACATTTTATCTTGAAAGCTAAGAATAATCAATCTTGCTTTCAAGCGTCTCCATATATTTGCATCTAATCAGAGAGTATTCTGGGAGCAGTATGCATAGCCTCACAGTGCTAAACAATGAAAGCGTGTGCACCTATTTTTATACTTTAACCACTGTCAGTAGTAGTCTGAGCTTACAACATGTACTTAGATCGCTCACCCTAATAATAAAGGTTATGCATTTATGAACCATAAATACAAGTTTGAACAGCGTTAAAACATGGAAACAAATATTACCTTAACCGCAGGCAATGCTTTTCCCCGATCTATCATGTGGGACTTTAAACTGACAGTCAAAGGGTTTGTGCTGCAGGGGGTTGGACCTACTTGTCCCAAGGACAAAATAGACATGGAAACTTGTTGCCCTTGACCCCAAACAATTTGTCCCGGGCGTCGGGCTATAGGAATTCCACATCCCTGATACAGAAGATAGACTGCAGCACACATCTTCGGATCAATGGTTTTTGACTTGTGACCCAGATTCTTATTCGATCATTTTGATTACTATATTTTTCTTTCGTTTAAGAAACTTTTAAATCCTTTGTGGTTCTTGTTTAAATAAATAACGCAAATCGACGTGCTTTCTTTTTATTAGCTTTGTTTATCTCCCGGTCTACTTAAAATTATTAAAAGGTGTGCGCCAATCAAGGCTGTTGGCCTAAATAGTAATATTGCGCTCTGCATGGTCGCCTGAACGTTGCGAGAGGCTAGCTACATTGAGCTTTAGGCTCTGGACCCACTGCTCGTGTCAAATGATTGGTGTTGCTGGAGAGCAGTTGTTCTCCTGGCCACTTTCATGAGCTCTATCCCACGTGGTGCTGTGCTCTCTCTCCCCTGAAGCAACCGCTCTGCTCTAGAACTCTTTCAGGGCTGCAATGTCTTGGCCTGCAGAGGGCGCACATCCCTACTGCATAGACAAGTCCAGTGCTCGTCCTGGAATTGTTTATTAAGTACCAACCAGTGAGTAGGAGACAAAGTTGTGCGTGTTAGCAAACCACACTTGGGTGTGCTGCTAATGAGGTCAACCAGGGGCGTCTTCTGTTAAATTGTGTTGGCATCTAGATGGAAGCAGCTAAGCTTTCTGTAACCATATAGTGCCCCTCTCCTTTACTGCTCTGTACTCGGAAACCCCACCCCCACAGTCCAGTAGATCTACCCATCTTGGTGATGAGCTCATGCTGATCTATTCATGATGATTATTTTATTTATTTCTCTACAATGCTCTCCCTCTTCCACTCCATTTATCACTCCCTTGCTTTCATCTCTCTTTCTATCTCCTTCACTGTTTCCGTTCACTCTCTCTGCTTCCAATGTCTCGCTCATTTAATACATCAGTCTTATCTCTGTCTCTGTCTCTCCCTATTTCACCATTCTCTACTTCTCTCTCGCACTTGCTCTGTATTAGCCTCATCTCTCTACCTCATCTGCACCTCTTTCTCGACTTCTCATATCTTTCCATTTTTCATCCTACCGGCTCTACCTGCCTCGCTACTTTGTTTACCTGACCTGTCATTCTGTGCTACACCTTTCTATTTGTGCTATCTCATTATAACTCACCTCTTCCTATCTTATTTCTCTCTAGACCTTGCCCCTCGGGTTGGCACCATTCTTAGCAGCCTACATTTAAAACTGCATGCCAGGCCTCTAAAAACAAGCATTGGCATAGACAATAGGTCTCGCCTTAGGGACCTTATAAGTTTTTAGCCATGCAACAGTTGATTTTATTGCACCAAGGATATTGTGCTGCATAACTAAATACTTATAAGGTCCCAAAAGTGAGACCTATTGGCTATGCCAATGCTTGTTTATCAGGTGATTGGGTGAAAAAAGTGAAGACTACGTGGCAGTGCCCAGAGTGGCAGCGTAGTGGCTGTTTCGGATAATTGCATGACAGATTTACATTTAGCTACCCATTGAAGTTAAGAAATGAGATAACATAGTTCCGGGTTTGGCACCGCAAGGCTGCCCTGATATATTTCCACCAATGCCACTCAGGAGCACCTGGTATTCCAGATAAATTCCCTAATGCACGTTAATGTTACTGAAATATACATCTTTGACCACTTATTCAAACAAACAGAGGAGTAAATGAATCTGCCAACCACACTACTCTTTTAAATTTTAGATACTCTGCAGGTCTGGAACCCTCGACAGTGATGTTATTCTGACCTCTTCGGTATTTGTCTTTTGCGCACTACAAAGGAACCAAAAAACTCAGTGGATTAAGCATGGGAATCAAGCTCAAATTTTTAATTTGTGTACATTTTAGCAATCCACGTGTTCGAGTAGCCAGTACATGTCAGACCTATATTGCTAATAACACAACCAGTAAATCCCCCTAAACATTTGTCTGGATATATAGAGGTAGGTTGGAGAAGTAATACAAAAACCGAGGGAGTTCCACCGTCTTCAGCAGAGCCACCTGGCCCATTACCGATAACAGCAATGTCCTACGGAAAGCCATCTGGTATCTGATAGAGGTGGTTGCGTGCATGAGGTTGCCATCAAACAGGTGCACCATAGAGTGGTATGTGCGAAAGCCCAAGTAGCGGAATATACCAAGTTGCCAGGGTGTTGGCGGTTCAATAAAGGCAAAGCGTGGGCCCAGTAAGCCCGGTGTGAAGGGACTAGGCACGATTTTGCTCAATTGACTTGAAGGCTAAACAGCATCGCAAAGTGATGCGGCGCTGCATCAATTGTGTGAGGGATGTTATGAATGTCTCGGAGATACAGTAGCAGATCGTCTACATAAAGGTATATAGCATGTAGACTATCGCCCAATAGTCTGCCCGAGGTCTCACTCTGCCTCCGGATATCCGCAGCTAGTGGCTCTATCACTAGAGAAAAGAGTATATGGGGGGGGGGGAGGGGGGGGGGGAGAGAGAAGAGTGTGCAACCCTGCCAGGTGCCCCTGCAGATCGATATTGGCTCGGACATGGTGGAGGAGCCAGTGTTGACCCTAATCAGAGCATGTGTGTATAATTGCACTAGGCGCAAAAAACTGGTTTCAATGCCATAATGCGTCAGTGCATAAAAAAAAAAAGGCCACTCCAAAGAGTTGAAGGCACCCAGTCTGGGGCCAACGTAGCGTTGAATATTCCATGACACAGGAAAAACGCCCGAGATTTAAATAGGTGCTACATGCTGGCACAAACCCATTTTGGTCCGAGTCATGGGACCAAAGGTGGCAATCTATTCGCAAGGATTTTAGCCAGGACCTTGTAGTCGGTGTTAAACAACGCCAAAAGCCTGTACGGTTCCTGCTCCATGGCGTCCCTTGTCGGGCTTGGGGAGAGAGATACAAGTGGTGATTCCCGTTGTGAGGCAGATACAGTTAAGCAGAAAGGGCCTCCTCATATAAGAGTTTCATCCAGAGAGTGACTAGTGGTGAATAGACTTTATAGAATTCAGCAGGTAGGCCGTTAGGACCCGGGGTCCTGCCAAGGGCAAGCACACAAATGGTTTCCTGTATTCAGATCTCTGCGATAGGGTCATCCAGTTCCGTCCGCTGCTCAGGTGTGATGCATGGTAGCGGGATCCTGGAAAAGAATTGACTATGTTCGCCAGGGTCAGCAGTAGTGATCGATTGATTGATATAATGATGTGTAATGTCATGTGAGCTCATCGTACGTAGATAACATTACATTAGTAGCATTAGAGTAATCATGTCCTTTTCTTTTAGTTCCTCTAGACAATTGGACACGAAGTACGGTTTTCAAGGAGTGAAATGCACTCTAAAAGACCGGTAAAAAAAAAAAAGGAGTTACCATAGCAGTCTGGAAAGCACCAGTGACTGGACTAGGATCTTATGGTCTTGTTCTGGCATGAATTGGCTGATATCCCGCTGTAACCTCAGTTGATAAAAAGCGCTCTTCGCCATCGCATTGATCCGTGTTTGCAAGTTAAGCTGCCCGTGTAGAAGAAACCCGAGGGACATTGCACTGTCAACAATGGCTGGTTCACAACTTAGTACTTCACAAGGCAATCCACATTTCTGAGAATTTCAAGTGTGAAGAGGAAATAAGGAGAAGTTAAGTTTTTAGAGGATCAAGTTTCAAATTATATAAAGTCAACCAAAGTTGAACTTTTTGAATGAGTAAGGCATCTGAAGGATGACAAAAAAAATACGCAGATCTGTTACATCATGTCCACCACCGGTTTGAATAAATAAATAGTGAACATACATCCTCTTTCAGCGAATACATTTAATGAAGTTGGTGACTGCCACAGAAAACCACATTTTCTAGGCAACACTTGTCTTATGCTTTGATTGACTGAGGTGGTGTGTCGGTGGTCTGTCTATAGGTGTTAACTGAAATCAATGTGTATACTGTACTTACAAGAAATGTTGCAGCAAATCATTTTGGTACAATTACTGCAACTAGCATAAACCAAGACTAAAACTCAGAGTATGCTTCAGATTTTCAAAATCAATATCCGTAAACTGAACTCAGTGTCTTGACCAAAGGAAATAAGTGGCCATTGGTAAAAGTAGGTGAACAAGCACGCTCTTCATATGGTTCTTCTTGAATACAGAACACGCAAGTCAATCTCTCAAAAAGGTTCACAAAGTAAATATTTAAACATTTTTAAAGAAAACACTGGAAATTAGGCTTTCTTGGAAAGATAAAGATGCCTTCAGTGACCAAACATTGGTGTTTGTGAAAAGGGTATGGGCCTCTTTTACCAACAAAAATTGAACTCATATAGGTAAGTTTTGTAAGGACATTGTGTAGGCCAACACCAGAAAGCAATAGGTTAAGGTGAATCAAGAATCAAATTACTTTGTAATTGTAGGAAGGTGGATATCGGACTATGGTTACCCCCACATTTTTTGCCTAGTGTCTAGCTGGTTTTTCGACTTGGTTGGCCTGAGATCCTGCCATTCAGGATCTCAGCCTAGCTGCTCTCTCTTTAAAATGGACTCCATGTACCCTAGGTACATAACCAATTGGAATTGGATCACCCTGTGAGCCCCTGTACCAGTGTACACTAGGTACCCAGGGCATTGGTGTATCTAAGGCCTACCAGGGGCTGAAGCATGTATTGTGCCACCCCTGGCCTGGCCTAGCAATTTGACACAACTGGCTGATCACTCAGCTGGGGTAAGTTGGTGTAACCACCTCTTACTTAGGTGTAGTATACCTATACCTAACCTTAAATGGGACACATGTTAACCTATAAAAGTCACTCCTATGGCAGGCCTTGACAATCCTGAAGGCAGAGTGCTTGGTTCCATGTGAGATGGTGCTCTGGCATGAGCTGAGCCTGTCTGCAGTGGTCGGAACAACTTCCTTCTACCGTTTCCAGATATCGTCATACCATATACTCTTAAGTGCATTATGAACCTCGCGGTTAAATGCTATCTTTGGTTTGGCTTTATCAAAACATGTCGAGTAAGGTGTCATACGAATTGGAATACTAACCCCTCGCCAATTCTAAAGAC
Organism: Triturus cristatus; assembly: GCF_964204655.1. Classification (NCBI taxonomy): domain Eukaryota; kingdom Metazoa; phylum Chordata; class Amphibia; order Caudata; family Salamandridae; genus Triturus; species Triturus cristatus. Next base: position 345,939,528 of record NC_140584.1, read on the forward strand.
GGGGTTAGCATTCCACCCTTCTAGAGGGACACGACATGTACAGTACCTGAAACCCGGGTAAAATCAGACATAGCCTCAGCTCCACAAAATGGATGCTGCCACCACAGACACAAGTCTGCCCTCCTGCTGCTGGGAGTCCTTCCAGCTTGGGAGGTGTGGACAAAGGCTTTCCTGCCAGGGGAGGTGCGAGCACCACCCCAGACAGTTTTTTGTGTATTGGTCAGGTAGGGCTTGAATGGAATCAGACATGCCTGAGGCTCACAAGGAGCCTCGGTGCATATGCCAGTTCAAACCGGTCCTGGGGCACACCAGCCCCGGACCTGGGGCGAGCTGGACAAAGGATTGGGGGTGTAACCACCCCCCTTCCTGGTCCCACCCTTAGGGAGGGACCTAGCAGGTAGTCCGGCCCCTAGAATCCGCTTAAAGGTAGGAGCTGTGTCCTAAGACTTCAGACATCCTGCAATCAACTTAACCACAAGAAGAAGACGGGAACTTCGACGCTCTGCTGCACAGAGGACAGAAGGAAATCTCCCCTATGGTCAGGGAGTGACCATCTTGCTAACGCAAGTACCAACCAGCTATTCGACGTCTGCTTTGCCGCCGCCTCCCGCCGGAGCCCGAGCCCAGAGCCCGACAAGACCTGGACCTCCAGACCTCTCACAGCCCGATCCACAGTCCCTGCAAAGAAGGAACCCGTGGAGGCACCGAGACACGTGGAGCCTGCCATCTTGAAAGACCGACGACAAGCTGCAAGCGCAACAACAGAGGCTCTCTCCAAGTTGTGCTTTGGGTCCTGAGACGCCCAACATCCGAGCAGCATCTGCACCAAAGGTGAGCCCTCCAGCATCTCCACGATCTGCGTGGGGCCCCTCTGCACTTTGCATCTCGACGCGCCTGCCCGGTCCCTGGCCCGTTGGCTAGTGGACATTTTGGCGACCTAACTTGAAATCTACGACGCTGGTCTGGTTGCTCCAGACTGGCCCCAGCTGCTCTCCGAAGGAGCAGCCCCTCTGACCTGGCCGGTCAGAACAATCAGCTTTCTTTACTCTCCACGACTCCTGCCTTTGCCAAGGCCTGTTTGCTTCTTTCGAGTCGCCGACACCGCCGACAGCAAGAGCCTGCGTGGGACAGCTCGTGAACAGACTCCTGGACGTCGTCGACCTTCAGGGACCACGTGGCTGCGGAGACAAGCTACACCTCATCACCTGTTTGCACCCGACATCGCCTGGTACCTACCTGGTGCCACGCCGGTCACTGGCTAGTGACTGTGAACACGGTCCCCTCTGCTTTCAGGTCTTCTACAACTCCGATCCACTCTTGGATCCACCGCATCTCTTCTGGACCGACCGCCTGCAGCATCTTTGTCGTCAGGCTCCATTGAATCGATAGACGAAACCCGACGCACTTCGAGACCTATGCACCCGCTTCCTGTGGGTGAGGCAAAGCTGGCACTCCGGTGCCCAAGTGTAGAGAAACATCTCTAGTGTCTGTGTTTTGAATCTTAAATTCGTAGTCCATCCAGAAGTCCCTTCTAGCAGTAACTTTTGAACTTTTACGCACCCATTGAAAACCTATGGGAGCACGCGTGTAACTTTCCTCACTGCACACGCGACCCGTGGACTTCCTGGTCACTAACTGAAGTTAGCTCCTTGTAGGCCCAGCGATTCTAAAGGCCCTAGGCCTTTTCCCTTTCTTGTTCGTGGTACTTATACCACTATTTTAGTATATGGTTTAATCGGCCACCAGGGCCTATCCATATAAAGTGCAACTTCTGTATATTGTGATACTTTCTTGTTTAACGATTTGTGCTCCTGTGCTCATAAAGAGTCTAGGGGATACTTTGAGTAATAAATACATATATATTTTGAATATATATCTGTGTGGTGTCCTTTCATTGGTATAAAGGGGGGTTACATATGGTAAAACACCTTGCTTAACACGCTTTAACGAGTTTAGCCTCAAAGACTGCTTAGCCTACGCTACCACTAGGGCAGCTAGTCCGAAAAGGTTGACTTACAACCACACCATAAGGGTTGCTTGGCATGGTACAAGGTGGTCACTTTAACTAGTGAACAGCATATACCAGGCCAACTTCTCACAGTAATGTTCTATTGCTTGTTCAGTTTCCAGCATGGAGGAACTGACAGCACTAGAATAGCGGATGTTGAACATTCTACATCTCACCTCACACGTCAGTGTTAACAGGAATAATATGACTACGCTGTAAGTACCATATCACCATAAAAAACTTTCATATACACATTCGCTCTCTAAATTTGGTTGAAAACTAAACGGCATTACATAACAGAACAGGCCCACTGTGATCGCAAATCTCTCTGAAAAGGTTAGGAGTATACTAAAGAAACAATTGATGGACAATGCAAACATTCACCGCCAGTCACAAGGATCTGGGTTTAATCCATTATTCTTTGGCTCACCACACCATCCCAGTTTGGACCCAGCCATATGAAAATCAGTCTTGACCCTGTTCGTTATGGGAACAGTCCAACCCAAATTGCCAAGCCAGGTCCTCCCTAGCCCGGAAACAAGCATCCTGTGACCAGTTTCAGGGCATCACCCTTCATCAGCCAGGCTAGCTTGAATCCTGTGGTATAGTGCGCACAGGACCCACGTCTGGGCATACCCTTCCCACTTAGGGCGACATATGCAAAAGAAACAACTGATGGATGGAATGCAGGACAATGCAAACATTCACCCCCAGTCACAAGGATTTGGGTTTAATCCAGCATTCTTTTGGAAAGAAATGCCTATTCTGGATTGGATATTTTATGTTAACAAATGCCGGCAAAGGCAATGAGTCTCGCCAACGCGAGATCCATTGGCTTTGTTAATGTTTTTTTTTAACCCATGTTTTGTAGCAGCATGGTTGCTGTACAACATGGCTGAAAAAACATGGACAAAGTCAATAATTCTGCAAAGGCAAGACAGATTTGCTTTGCTGTGCTTTTTATGGCAAATGTTGAATGTTTTTAGAGACTTCAGGGACAGCTGTGAGGGTGTGAACATGGTTGGAGCAGAATAAGAGATTAATGTTTGGAGGAACAGCCAGTTGATAAATTGCAGCCTGTGTGGTACTCAACAGGGAGCCACTATAGTAAGTAATGTAGTGCCTGCCCTCGGCTTGATACAGTGCAGGCCAAGGGGAAGTGCAGCTATCTGGTGAGCAGTGGGTCCACAACAAAAACTGAAAATTCCTATTATCAATGTATTACTTAAATAAAACAATACATTATTTTCGCATATGCACAATATTTACATTCAACTACATGTACACACCATAAGCAAGTTACATTCATCCAGCACTCCAAACTATAACAATTGACAAGCTTATAAGATTGGCATACCAGTAAGAGTTCCATGGTGGAAGGATGAAGAAACTAAGCATATCAAAGAGGCCAAGTACTAAAACCATATTGAAATATGTAATGCATGTTTAGAGCAAACAAAAATACAAAATGTAAGCAGCTGATTCCCTGCAGTGCTTTGGTGTGTGTGTCAAATCTAAGGAAGGTGAAACCAAAATCCTCATAAAGCGGTCTGTGGCAACACTAAACCAGCTGCTGCATGAAAAGAAAAACCATAAGGATGACAATGAAGCCAACCAATAGTATGTAAATGAAAGGCTCAAAACCCTTTAAATTTTAGTTAAGAGTGGACTGTGGTTTCAAACTAACCAGCTGGAAAAGAGGTTGGACTTTCGCACACTCATTTTTTTTCTTTTTAATGTTCTTGCTCATTGTTTATAACATGCTTTGCCTTTTCAACAATTAGGCTGGGCATACGATACTGTAACGCTTCCCATTATGTTCAAATGGTTGATAATTTTAATAAACTTTTTTAATCCCCGTTACAAAGTTGAGGTAACATCTGGTAACTATATTGTCGGTTCTTACTGCCAGATGTATACACCTCCAGTCCAGTAGGTGGTATAGTCTTGAACAGCACAGTATACTCGAGTCACCTATGTAGCTGGGACCCAAGTATAAAACGAGAAATACATTTTAATACCAGGCAATGTATTTAACTTCTTGTCAAGCAAATTAACAAAAGCATGAAATGAAGTAGGTGACTGCCAAAGGTTAGTAGTTCAGATGAAAAAGAGTAAAGTTCGTAACCTACATAGTCTCAATCGGTATCTTAAGTAAATGGACTTTCGGTCTGCACTCAAGCGGAGTTAACCTTTGGGCAACACTAGAACATTTTTACCAGCCTAGTACATAAATTAACACAGACCCTGCACCACAAAATACCCTCTATAGATAGCAATCTAGGATGGGTACAAATGGAGTATGTGGCCAGTGTCAAAACAGCCCGAGCAGAGCCAGTCTTGTTAAATTATGAATGATCAAAAGAGGTTGGAACCAACGGATTATGAACACAGAACTTTAAATATCCCCTTGCAACGTTACTAAAATATAGATTTTGACCACTTGTTCTAACAGAGAAGAGTAAATTAATCTGCCAACCACACTACCCTTTTGACTTTTAGATACTCTGAAGGTCTGAAACCACTGACAGTCCATTGACGGTGATGTTATACTGACCTCTTCAGTATTTGTTTTTTACGTGATGAAAAGGAACCAAAAAAGCTCTGGGGATTAAGCATGGGAATCAAGCTCAAATTTGTCCTTTGTGTACAGTTTAGTAAGCCACGTGTTTGAGTAGCCAGTACATGTCAGGCCTATATTGCTATTAACACAACCAGTAAATGTATTACATGCATGATTGTCACTAACCTGCTTTCAAAATGGTTGCAACGCTGGGGAGAAGCCAATTACACGTATGCTTAGCTAAGTGCTTAACCTGCAGCCAATACTGGCTTGTTCACAAACACTTCATATGATAAGACATGGGAGCTCATAGTTAGGTAGGAATAAGTAAAATCGAAAGTTACAGAAAGTAGCGTCCTGCTGGGTAAAAGGCCATAAATGGTATGGGGCAACTTGATGGCACTGTCAACATTACATCTGAAAGGGGAGCAGACTATGACAGCAACCTATCGCATGTCAGCATTAACAGTTGCAAGTGGTAATTCTAGAAAGACTATGGGTCCCTATCCTGTATGAAAGAGTCAAACCTTCGCCACATTTCTGGACTGCCATTTGGTTGTTTAGAACACAGCTTGCAAAACGTCGGAGCCTATCCCAACATGTGACATGGTATGAAATGTAAATCTCCACTGGATTAATCGCCTAAGACCTAGGTGACTTTGCTATTCTTGTTGAAGCTGTCATGTCAGACATGTTTCAGATGACATGGTTAGCTGCGCACCTCTCACTTGAAAATGGGAGAAGATATGTACCCTCCTCAGTAGAAATTTAAATAAAAATTGTAAACAGAAGCATTTGCTTCAAATGCTCCAAAACATACTTTTATTACTAAGACTACACAATAGGTTGTTGAATTTGTCAACCATTATTGAATTGCCAAGCATTTTTACAAGTTGATTTTTGATAACTAACTAATTTTATTATATAAACACAAATATTTGTACAGTCCAACCAATTGTGTCACAGACAGCCCTACAATGCCTGTACATAGTTGTATCAGTCATGTAGATTTTACATGTTGATTTATAAATGAAAAAAGACAGTTCTCAAAAAACTATTATACTCTATCTTAACTCAGAAAATAGAATTACCAACTGTATGAGGATCCACTCCCAAAGCAATAGGACAGAGGCAGAAGAGAGAGTGTACGTGCAAGGACTTCCCATGTTTACCAATGTGCTCTTGTTTTACAGGCAGAGAACTGAATAGAGGCACTTGCCTGAAAGTTGACAATGCATGGAAGGTAGCAATTTGAGGTGTGTCATTAGTGTGCTGCCATAGTGTGTCTGGCAGCTATCACACCATCTTCATTATCAGCCTAGGTCGAACACATCATCCCTAGTATTATAAACAAAGTACAGTAAATTTTTCAGCCGATAGTTACAACATGGGTCCATCGCTCCCAACTACACAACGATGTACAAACAAGCATCTGAATAATTCTATTCTATGTGTAAACTCAGACATGCAAATGTAGGCACCAAAGGACATAAAAAGGATTCCCTAGTAAAATAAACATCGACATAAGAGACTTAAACAATCTTCCATTCTATAATGTAATAGACCTTTCTAAGTTCTCCATATTGCTCACTATCCAGTGTCGATTTACTGTAGTAAATAATTACGCTAAGATCCAAGCAAAATGACATCTAAAATGGACAACTACTTAATGAAGAACACTGAAAAGAAAATAATGCAAATATTGACTCTATTCAACTGCATACAGAGCATCCACATTTAAAGACTATTAGCCTTTTGAACATTGAGAATTTTAAAACCATAGCTTGGTGCTATTCATTACTACACCATAAAAAAAGTGACTGATACTCTGGGTCTGAATGTGTGAGGTTTCACAGACATCTGTTAAGCATGCTTCAACTGAGCTAATTAACTGCCACTAAAAAGGTTCTTGCATCACCTGCTCATGGTTGTTCTAAATCAACTGTCAGCGTTTTTGACAGGCTGCTGTGTACACTACATAAAGTACCTTATAATAAGGACAAGCAGAGCTGCCATGTCGAGAATGAGCAAACATGTAACTTGGTTATAGCACTCTTCCTGTTAAAAGGGGCCATTTAAATTTCGTAGAGTGGACGAAGAGAGAGGAGGTAATGCAACTATTGAATACTCATTAGAGAAGTTTATTTTTTAAATAGACAAATTTGAAGATGTTAAATCTGTCTGATACTCTTACATTCAGGGGCACTGGATTTAATCAATTATGAGTCTGCAGCATAGTCTGCGCATATATGGATTTACCTTACCCAACATGCATTTAGATTTCAGAAGAAGAAACTGTTGCCTACACAGTAACAATATCTGCAGCTGATCAGTGGGGAAAAGCTTGCTACGAACAGCTGCCGTAATCTGCTCATCCCAACATATGACTTCCACCCCATTAAGCAGTCTCTGTTCAAAGCCAAAGGCCAGAGTCCCCTTAATTGCTGTGTAGTTGTAACAGGGTGCAATGCACCCAAACTACTAATGAGAGTATCATACATCCTGTACTTATTCAATCATAAATCCTTTAGGGCTGGATCCCCAAAATTAAATACTGGTGCAAATGTCTAACAAGAACACATTGTGGCGTTAACATAGGAAGGATCAGGGACTGATTTTTTTTAAGTGGACAATGCCTGTTGAGCCGAGAAATTTCCAGCACTGACATTTTAGTTGAAACTAAAGGTCATGTACTCAGAAAACACAAGGTTTGCAGGACTCTCCATGATACAAATCAATAAATATAAAACCATTTAAAAGTGAGAGAAATAGCTTTTTCCAAGACTGCTATTTGAGTGGGTATAAAACATGATACCACTTCAACAAATGAAAGTGCATATTTCCCAAAATTAAGGCATAAAAATTAGGTCATTGTAATAGTATTTCAGTATCTGGATAATTAGATGAACTGTTCTCGTGACTGGCAGGTTCAGCACTGATTTGGATATGGAAAGCCTCTTTTAGGAGTAGTATAGTGAGTGAAAAAATGATGTGTTTCAATGCTACCTGGAGAAACTGTGAGAGGTTTAGACCAGTGTTTCCCAAACTGTGGGTTGTGAGACGATTTTTGGAGGGTTGTGAAAGTCCAAGCAATTAAAAGTCTTTAAATTCTGTATTTATCTTGTCACATTTGATGTGCTTCAATGACAGAGGTCAAATGTTTGGCTGTCTTCAAATTGCTGTTTACATGGGGATCGGTCTTTACAAAGTTCACTAACTTTGCAGTCAGAGAGAAATGTAAAGTGAATTATGTGACAATCTTACTGGAGTAGAGGCAATGAGAAAGTAAAGGCCAAAAGATATCATTTTTTGTAAAACACAACAAAATGTAAAAACCTATAAATGAACTGTGGCCATTCAGCAGTTAGGAAAGCAAAAATGAAGCAAAAACGAAGCACTTTTTAGGTCGAGCCTGTAACAGCGCGCATACGCTGTCCTGGCGAAGACTTCATGCAAGGGCTTTCAAAAACTGACCTATTAATCGCACACGCTTGTGCGTGTACTTTTTGTTTTGTCCGACGCTATTGGCATTTGCGTGCGACTTTTTTTAACAAAGACAGCACGCAATTGGCCAAAAGCGGGCGCATTGCTCCGCCCATGGTCTATTGGTTGCGGTTACCCGCACGGCCGCCATGTGGTTTCAATTATCGTGCCCAGACACGGGCGCGATAATTGAAACTAGATGTCTCGCTGTGGCGCGCCCGCGCGCACCACTCGTAGGTTTGTTTGCTTACTGTTGTGCCGCGATGCTGTTCCCAGTCGCCGCGAGCATGGATAGCAGGTAATGGGCACATAACACTGCTGCGGGATGTTTGCAAGACTCCTTTCGCACACTGAGGGTTTTCTGTTTCCTGCAGCAGTTGAGCTGTTATTTTGGGACACCCCCCGCACTATCTTTACTAATTCTCATCTCCAGTGATATGAAGGCAAAACGTCGATAGTTGGTTGCACAGGGCATATGATATGCTGGAACACTAGAATGTGTCCAGTAGATCATTACAGATAGTGGTACCCAGCAGTGGCATAGCATGGGTGTCAGAGCCCCAATACGAGCAAATTTGACCGCTTGGAAATTTTCCCCAATGAATGTGTTCAGATGCAGGCACAATCGGGATACAGTAGGACCCTCAAGCACATATACCTGGTGGCACTGCACCTGCTGCACAGATCATAACTGCAGACCTGCTTATGGGTCTCGAGGTTTCTCATTCTATTTGTGTTTCCATCTCTCCTACCTCTCTGAGTTTCTCATCTCATTCCTCCTTAGTACATTCTCCTCCCTACTCTCTTCCTCAGTCTCTCCCTCTCTTCTATTTCTCACTCGACCCTATCGCTTTCCCCAGTCTCTCCATGATGTCTTTATTTCTTGCTCCCCTTGCCCCCTTTTGCGCTTCCTTATCCCCGTCTCTCATTTTGTCATTTTTCCCCTGCTTTCTTACAAACCTTCCCTTTCTTTCATCCCTTTTCTCTCGCTGTCCCTTCTTTATACTCTACTCCCCTTGCAGAACCCCCACCCTCACAGAAGAGTAAACACAGAGTCTTGCCCCAGGCAGGCACAGTTTAAAACAAGCATTGGCATAGCCAATAGGTATCGCCTTTGGGACCTTAAAAGTATTTAGTTATGCAGCACAATATCCTTGGTGCAACATCATCAACTGTTGCATGGCTAAACACATAAGGTCCCAAAGGCGAGACCTATTGGCTATGCCAATGCTTGTTCACAATTCTTACGTGTAATGGAAACAAAGATGTATTAGGATCAACAACAATCAAGGTACTTTACTTGGTGATGCACAAATTATAAATATTCACTGAAACCAGATTTCCACATTTTGTGTGTTGCAATTTAGATCAGTAAAACGGTCTGTACAAATGTAGTGGCCATTCAATAGATAATGTGCTGTCTGTAAATGGCAGTGAGCTACCACACAATGTTTCAGCTACATTAAAACAATAATAAAAACTGCCTGCCTCATATCTACTAAGTCTAGGTGGGTTGTGAATGTTTGTTGTTCTAAAAAGTGGGTCATGGTTCTAAAAGGTTTGGGAAGCACTGGTATAGACAATTTACAAGCACTCCTTTCATCACCTTTGAGAGTCTTGATGCTTTAGTGCCTGTCTCTAGGTGTTTGTAAAGCACAAGCTTAACCAGATGAAGCTTAATCATGTTGGCAGAGCACATAGTAGACCCTTACATCAGGGCTGCAGATAGTTTTGTGAATGATGGAAAGGCAAATGTACTCTTCTAACTCAAGCCCTGAAATATTTGAGTGAAGTGATACTTTTCCCAAATTAGTCCAAGAGCACATATATTATTCCAACACCAATCCGAAATATTTTGGGATGAGTTCAAAATGACCAAGTAGTTTAAAAAAAGGGATGAAAAGTTGTAATTCTCAATTGCCAGGAAGTGCTTTCCTCGTGGCACAGCTTAATGCAAAACCTAGAAATACTATTAGAAGAGGTAAGTCCGGCCACTAGTGGACCAACGGCTACAGAGACGGGGGTTGGGGGTCAGTTGCACAACTGAGGATGCTTTAAAAGGCACAAGTAATACAAGAGACAACAACTCAGAAAATGTATCTACACCACTGTTGTAAATAAGAAACAAGTACACACAATACGCTGGGAAATACACATAACACAACCCATGAAAAATGGGTCAGATCATAAATACCTTGCAAAATACTTAAAAACTAAAACATCGCTAATCAAATGAAGAAGAAAAAAAGTTACCGAACACGGGGTAAAAGATCACATAGTAGAAATATAGATAACATGGTACAGACAATGGATTGTTGACATTTTAAAGGATGACATGAAAAGGTACTAATTCGGAGACTTTGAGATGAAAACTAAGTGCTGAACAAATCACCACCCCCCTACGTAAAACCGTAAGACGGTACAAAAATGCTGGCTACTTAGCAACTAATAACAACTTAAGGCACCCAAAAAGGACAGCATCACAGAAGATTAACGTTGCCAGAGCAGGTGAAAACCTTCATCGGCATTTAGGATGATACACAATGAATCTGTGCCTTTCCTTTCACTATATAACGTTCAAACTAAGGATCAACAAACTATAAAACAGTGTAAACAAGTCAACTCTAAGGACACTTTCAAGTGTTACAATGGCAAAAAAACAAACATTATTGTGTTGTATTGGGTGCAGATTTTATATGTGACCGGACTGTCCTACAGCGATGGTACGGAGGGGAGCATCGGGTCATACTCACCACACTCGTAGGTCCTCGGGCGGCGACAAGCGCCCGAGGTCTGTTGTAAAAGCACCTCGCGGGTCGAGTCCAGGGCGCTCAAGTCCCCTTCTACAACAGCAGCTCAGTACTACTGGGCCTGAGCCCGGGAGTAGAGCCGGGGTGCTCGGGAGGGCGGGGTAAGGGGGGCGCAGGTGCTGCGTACTCGTGACGCGTATACAGACCGAGTGGCTCTCGGCCAACAGCGGCTGCACTGATGATTGAGACCAGCGGGTAGGGTCACCACAAATAAGGACACAGCTAAAACTGACCACCAGGGTCTTCTAGCAGCTTCCGAACGATCAATAGACAAAGTTACAAAGGGAAGAGTAAGATACCCATTACACCTATTTAGGGAAGTAGTATTTTAATGCCTGAAAGAAGCGCAACCCGCCTTGAAAACAAGCCCACAACAAGCCAACTACTACCAAAATAAACTAAAAACAAGCCCAAGTCGACAAAAATCGAACAAAAAAGGGATAAAAGAATATTTCATGAAAACGACGACGATCGCATATACATTGTAAACAGTATAATATTTGATAGCTCGAATAAAGTTCTTCCTTTGCAGTTGAAGCATTGAAAAGTACCAGGCTATGCGCATTACGTGTATGCAACATAGGGTGATGCTCGCGAGCCCCTATTCAGCAGCAGTCTGACAATGACGTAGTTTTTACTTTTATGTTGTTTTCGAGTTATTCAGTTAAATGTGATTTTGCATCCTAAAACAAATAACTGTAAAAGGTTAATGTATGTACAACGTAGGCGGTAACTGCAAACAGAAAAAAGTTTTAAACGCTTTCCTGCAATGGGTTATTAATCATTAAATGGAACAGCCCATTCCAAGATGGCCACCAACTTTGCCTTTAATGTAGAAACTGTTGTCTCTGTGCTTGAGGTTTTGTCTTACATTAAAGTGGTTATATTTCTCATGCATGCAAACATGTCATTGAGATCATGTACAGAATTGCCTTTTGAATTTCTCATTTTTTTCAAATTGCATTGCAAGAATTTCTAAGTGGCTTACAAGGTGGATGATGGTGGAGACACTAGTGACTGAATTTTTTTCTAGTTATCGAGCCTAGAATTTTCAATTCTATTAAGGACTCGAGGCAAGGATTATGCTTTCGCTTTCTTCACTGTTTATTAAAAAACATTCACAGCAAATAATTAAATCTCAACATACTAATCATGACATCATTAACAGTACACCAATCAGATCTTGACTTTGCCGATATATCGGACCAACGCCATTCTATGTCAGGACCAGAGGTGAGGATTATGCTTTACTTTCTTCACTTTTTAATAACAGCATGTTCAAAGATAAAGTAAAACAAACACTGCAACTGTACTACAACTGCCATGAACTACAGGGAGTAACCATGGCCTACCAATAGTCCAATCAAGTAACAGTCTGTGAATCTATATAATCCAGATCATGCCGTAGGTCCTTCCTCTTTCTTCACTGCTCCTCGTCAGTTAAGTAGCCTTTCTTTCATTTTCCTGACTAGTTTGGGTTACAGGTTTATTGGGCTTTATCTGGCATGTAGTGTTAGTGTGAATATCTGGGACTGTGTTGTGCAAGCGCTCTCTTCCAGGCAGCGGCACCTGACTGACAGTCTTTATTATGTGCAGTAGGCATTCCACCCGAGCGCATCTCCTGGTACCGCGCGGGTTCGCTAAGTGGCGCATTTTCGCGCATTCCATTGCGCCGCAGAGCAGCTTTTCAGCGCTCCTATAGTTGCTTTGCCCTGAGGGGAATTGATTTCTGCTTTTGTTTTTTTTATAAGTACAGAGCACCAGCGAAGGGGCTGCCCTTAATAAATCAAACAGGGCGTGGTATTGCTCTCACCCTCTTATCATCTCAACGGGACCATGATTACTCGCCATCACTTGCCTCTGAGGAGGAATGGCCCCCCCAGCGACACCCTCTTGCAGAGGTGGACAAGCTCATCACCAACGCCATTTCACAGGCGCTTGTCCCTCTGCAGGAGAGTGTCGCCAAACTCTCAGCCCAGGTCTTCAAGGGCAGGGGGATCCTGGGGGATGGGGGGCTGGGCCTAGTGGGGTAACTTTGGTTCCCACACACAAGGCTGGCAAGCGTGACGCGGAGCACCTTGAGGGCTTTAGCCGTCTGGCTGAAGTCTTCCAGAAGAGTGCACGCACGCTGAAAGAAGCAACCTACCGGGAGGAAGAAATACCCGGGGCAATGGGCAACGACGTCACAACAGACTTTGACCTGAGGAGGGGTTCTCCCACTTGGGGGAGAGTGGCATGGAGGACAAAGACGTATCATCTGATGAGGCCCAGGACTCGGGCAGATTTTGGCACCCGCGCTTGGCCAACTCAGACTCATACAAGGGGTCCCTGCCCCTACTGATATGTTCGCCCCGGAGGTAATTTATCGACAGCGCTCCGCGGAGTGGGTCCCTGAGAGGAAGGTAGCCGAGTATGTAGCAAGTAAGATTTGCCAGCCTCTGAGCAAGGAGGTGAGAGCACGCCTCCTAGCGGAGTGTCTCAGACCATCACTAGGGGATAACATCACAGCAACCCCTGAGATTGAGCCCAAGCTGTGTACCTTTTTTGCCAAACACATGAGGGACCCCAAAAAGGGGATCGTACGATCCTGGAGGGCATGCCAGGACAATCTTATAGACGTGGTGGGGCCCATAACAAAGATTATCGAACTTGCGGAGCAAGCAATACAGCAGGGAAGCCTCTCCCCACGGACGATATTGCCAGCTGGGCGCAAAGGGCAGTCTGCCTCCTCGGCAATGCCAACTGCACCCTCTCTGTAGAACGTCATAGTTCCCTCCTAATAAAGATAGGTCCCAAACTGGGGAAGCTTTCGTCTTCTGAGGCAGGACCTGTAGTACAGGGCACACTTTTCGGCAAGCTTTTTGCCAAGGAGTTGGTGAAGTTTGTCTCAACATTCTCGGCCCCTGACAAGCCCCAGGCATCCATGAGAAAGATCTTCCTAGCGAAGGTTTTTGGAAGGGCCGAAGAGGCAGAGGTCGCTCCTCTGGACGCCAGTCCTACCAAGGCTCTAACAGAGCCCAGGCCAGAAGGAAAAACAGGTGGCAGGATGGCTGTCAGGGAGCCCTCTACTCCTCCCGTGGCGGCGGAAGAGGAAAGATCAACCGAGCCCAGGGAGGGGCTCACAACAACAGATACAATGGTAAGCCCCAGTCTGTTATCATCTTTTTGTTTGGGGGGGGAGAGACTGCAACTGTTTGCTCACAAGTGGGCAGAGATCACAGAGGACCCTTGGGTGCTGGAGACCATTCAAGGGTACCATGTAGAGTTCTACGGGATGCCAGTGCAGGCAGTTAAGCCCCGCCCACTGTTCTTTTCCACTCAGGACGCATCCGTTATAGATCTAGAAGTTCAGGACCTTCTGGCCAAGGGGGCGATATGCACTTCTGATCTGCATGCCAGGGGCTTTCTAAGCAATCTGTTTTTGGCAGAGAAAAAAGACAAGGGCTTCTGCCCTGTCATCAACCTCAGGTCCTTCAACGAGTGCCTGGTTTATCGCCACTTCAAGATGGAAGGGATCCACCTCCTCAGGGACCTACTTCTACGGGACAACTGGTTAGCGCGTCTCAATCTCAAGGATGCATACCTGACAGTGCCCATATTTCCCCCTCATTGCCGGTTTCTCCAATTCGAATGGAGGGGGCAAATGTTCGAATTTCAGACTCTCCCATTCGGCCTGTCATCATCACCTTGGTGCTTTACAAAGCTTTTCAAACCAGTGGTAGAACATCTCGGTAGATTGGACATCAGGTTAATCATCTACCTGGACAGCATCCTACTGATGGACCAATCACGAGATCTCCTGGTGGCTCACCTGAACACCACCATATCTCTACTCCAGAACTTAGGGTTCTTTATCAACCAACAGAAGTCGTACCTGACCCCACAGCAGAACATGATATTTTTAGGTTTCCACATAGACTCCAGAGCAGCGACCCTGAGCTTGCCGGACTAGAAGATATTCAAGATTAAGAAAGAACTGAGGAAGGCTCTCAGAGAGGACAGAATCTCTTTGCCTCAACTAGCCAGGATTGTTGGCTTGTTATCATCCTCGATACAGGCCATCTTCCCGGGACCGCTCCACTACAGAGACATGCAGAGACTGAAGACGGCTCACCTTCAGAGTGGTCTTACATATTCCGAGCTGGTGACACTGGCTTCAGAGGCCAGGATGTTGATCCAGTGGTGGATCGACCACATGAAAGCATGGAACGGTTTGGTGATTTTCTGCTCCCGTCTGGATCTGGTGATAGAATAGGACGCCAGTCGTCTTGATTGGGAGGCCAGATACGGATCGACCTCCATGGGAGGCAGATGGACGGAGGAGGAAGTAACCTTTCCCATCAAGTGCCTCAAACTTCTGGTGGGATCGTTTGCTATTTGATCCCTTACGAGGGACAGAGTATTGTGCTGTATGCTCCTGAGGATGGACAACACGACAGTGGTGCAATATATCGACCGGCTGGGTGGTACCCGCTCTCAGGCCCCAGTGGAACTAGCCAAGGACTTCTGACACTGTCTCCAGCGGCAGATTTCAGTAACAGCAGAATATCTTCCAGGGGTGCTAAACTCTGTGGCGGACTGGAACACCAGGTACCTCAGGGACACCTGCAACTAGAGACTCGACCGAGGTATTTCAGACGCTGATGGCACTATGGGGTTCGTGTCGGTGGACCTGTTGGCTTCCAGATGGAACACACAGCTTCCCCGCTATGTCAGTTAGAGACCGGATCCGGGGACGGAGGCAATAGATGCCTTCCTACAGGAATAGCTAACGGAACAGGCCTATGTGTTCCCTCCCTTTCTCTTTATCCAGCGAGTGGCAGCACAGGTCAGACACCAGAGGGCCTCACTGATACTGGTCACTACGATAAGGTAATCACAAACACGGTTCCCTTCTCTTCTGGAGCTAGCCTGGGCCACCCGGTACGTCTACTATCGTTCAACGTGATCCTGATGGATCCACTGGGCCATTCACATCCCCTGGTTCTCCAGGGCCATCTTCATCTCATGGTATGGAGGATTTCAGGCGATGCTGGCAAGATATCAGACTTTCGCAGGGAGCTGATTTCCTTATCCAGCAGGCGTGGGCTCCAGGGACTACCAAGACATATAGTTCGGCTTGGAGGAGATAGGTTCGTTGGTGTGTGGAGAGACACTTGGATCCTGTGGGCACTAACGTTACCGACATAGTGAACTTCTTAGCGGAACATTTCCAGGAGGCATTGGCATATTGTACCATGAACTCCTTCAGGTCGGCTATTTCAGCGGGACATACACCGGTGAATAATGTTCTAGTAGGGGAACATCCCTGGGTAAGCAAACTCCTCATGGGTATCGGGATTTCCTGTCTCCCTGAATCCTGCTATGTGGGTCTTTGGGATGTCAACTTGGTCCCGCGCTTTTTGTCATCCTCGCAGGACAACCAATACCTTTCTAGGAAGGAAATATCAGCACAACTGGCCATGTTGCTCTGCCTCATATCTTACTAGAGAGCTTCAGATGTGCAGGCATTAGACTTGTCTGCTAGAATATTTATCCCGAAGGGAGTTACATTCAAAGAGAACAAAGACGAGTACCGGGTTGGTATCCTATCCAGCTTTCCCAGAGGCCCCTAAATTGTGTGTGGTCAGGTGCCTGAAGGCCTACGAAGACATGACAATGGAGGTCCGCCCTCCAGGGGAGCAGCAGCTGTTGATTGCCAATAAAAAAACCTTTCAAAGCTGTGCCCTCTCCGACCGTTGCCAGGTGGGTGAGATGGGTCATGGCAGAGGCCAGCATCAATACCAGTGAGTTTGGGGCTCATTCGACTAGGGGGGCTATGGCTTCCAAGACTGTCCAGGTAGGTGGTAAACTTGAAGATATCATGAATGCGGCAGATTGGTCCTCGGATTCCACTTTCAAAAGGTTCTATTATAAACCAATCTATGACGCAGTGGCACTGGGGGTAAGCTTTAAAAATGCATAATCCCGGCCTCTGGTCCTGACATAGAATGAAAAATTCCCAAGCTAACATGAAGGAAAGTTTCAATTCTATTACGGACGCAGAGGTGAGGATTATCCCCCCCCCCCCACCCCCTGGCATGCCATCTCTATGCCACCCTCCCTGGGGGACGTATGAGGTTATCTTTACATTAATGCTAAACGTTAGAGAACTGGATTCTGTGACTAACAGGGAAGTACTTTGGGTTATACTCTATAACAGAATATTGTTATGTATTGTTGTTCTCTACACATTGTTTTTCAACTTGACAGACAGACATGTTTTGTAATTTGTCACCTCATGTTGGTAATGGAGCACCTAATGTTACAGACTTGGAATGACTGTCATATCATCTATTCTCCTCATAATAGTTGTCTTTTTGACCTGTTATACTATTAAGGGTAGACAATACGTTATGTGGTAACTATTAACATTCTTTCCATATCCTCTTAGGTTCGGTTTCAAAGAAGGAATGATGTCCAGCGTGCTTAATTTCCTTCAGTGAAAAAGAGGAAAGACTACGGCATGACATGGATTATATAGACTCACGGACTGTTACTTGGTTGGACTATTGGTGGCCATGGTTACTCCCTGTGGTTCATGGGAGTTGTAGTGCTGTTGCAGTATTTTTTTACTTTATCATTGAATGTGTTGTTAATAAAAAGTGAAGAAAGTAATTCACAATCCTTGCCTCTGTGTCCGTAAAAGAATTGAAACTTTCCTTCATGTTAACTGGGAAATTTTCCATTTCTTTTTCTTTGTCAGCGACGGCTAACAGTCCAACCTTGAATTGTTGAAACCATAAAATTGGAGCTACCCAACTGTCTTTCCGACTGAAGAGCTTCATCTGAACTTACGCCGGAACATCCAGAACTGCAAATCTGGGCCAGGCTTACCCTGCTGGAATTCGACTATTTCGTCTTTTGCTCAGAACCCGTAAGAAAAAAAGGCATGTAATAGCTAATCTAAACTAGAATTTCAGTAAAATCTCATAAAAACATTCTTTGATTCATACCTAAGACACTTTAAATTTGGTATCACATAAATACATCATTGTTATCCTTAATCAACATTGTCAAACTATCTGTAAGAGGAACAGTAAAATTGATCTTAATCAGACATAAGGGTGGGTAGAAACATCGTATAAAGTTCATCATACTCTTCATTGTTATACGTTTGTTGGGATAATCCTTGCATTGGAGTCCTTAATAGAGCACCTTCACCCTACACCTCACATCAGCATCTCTTGCTAAAAAAAACTCTGGTAAAGAGTCCACTCGAGGGGCACATTGGGCGTTGCAGCACTGGCCCAACGAGGAGCTGCCTGATAATGAAGCATGACACCGACACAGGTGTGAGGGCTCTTAGATTCTTCCTTTCTACCCTACTCACAGGAACTGCATACTTTTTGTATTACATAGTATCCTATGAAGCCTGTATGCTGGACCTTAAAGCGCTGCTAGTCCCTATTTATATTTACCAGAAAGAAAGCAGAATTTTCAGTTACCCCGATATGTGAGCTGGCATTGGGATCCGGTCACGATGGCGGTGGATGCAATCCTGCAGGGCTGGTCACCCAGCCAACCTTCTACCTTTCATGATGATTCCCAGAGTAGCAGCTCAAGTCAGATAGCAGGAGCCACGCTGGTGTTAGTGACACCGATTTGGAAGTCTGAGGTATGTTTCCTGGCCCTGATGACACTCTTATGGGACCCTCCGAAAGAGTTGCCCTTCTTCACTTCGATTCATTGAAATCCCTAGGGTTGCCAACACCCACTAGTTTTGCAGGGAGATCTCAAACTTGTGTCATGGAGGATTTCTGGCGATGCTGGAAAAACAACCGACTTTAAGAGTACTCTTAAAATTTCATTCAACAGGCATAGGCTATGGGTACCTTCAAGAGGTACCAATCGAGGTTACTTTGCCTTAGAATGCCCTTTTCCTAAGGGAGGAGCCTCAGTATTATGAGACAGAAAATGGGGTGTCAGGCACGGGTAAGAGTGAGAGCAAGTATTTGAACGACTAGGCTAATGGACCCAAAAGAAGGATACTGATATACTCACATACTTTTGAATTGACTGATCGAGGATTGATCTGTCCCTATTAAATACATATTGTTCAGCTTACCTTGTGGCATCTTCTCAGTAGGAAGAGATATGGCCATTTCAATTCAAGTCCCTGTTACAATACAACACCATAATATAAACTGGGGACTCACTACTGCCCATCTGAAGGTATATTATGGGGGAGGGGGACACTGGCTCAGGTGAAAAGTTAATGTTTAAATACTTAGGTACCGATTACAGTGTCGGTCGGAAAGCCTCTGACGGCTAATCGGTGGCTTTCTGACCGCAGTCTGAGGCTTTTCCACCGACTTGGTCGGTTTGCGGCCTGACCGACCAATTACGATGTCGGTGGTCGGAACACAAACTGGCCGGTCATTCCGACTCGGTTCCGTCCAGCTCTCGGGGTCTTCCAGCCAGTCGGAACACACAGTAATCCCCGATGGACGGAGTTTCCGCCGTCGGTATTATGATGTTGTTTTCCCA
The DNA here is from genome assembly GCF_964204655.1 of Triturus cristatus. Lineage (NCBI taxonomy): Eukaryota > Metazoa > Chordata > Amphibia > Caudata > Salamandridae > Triturus > Triturus cristatus. The sequence continues at coordinate 345,958,921 of NC_140584.1, forward strand.
CAGCCTTTCCGTGCCGGCCTCTCTGACATGAAAAGACTGTCGGAAAGCAACTTTGGGGGCCCCTAGCCGGGCACCCTTGCCTCCGTGGTCAATGGTGGGTGGCCGAGTGGTTACCTGGGGTACCTCCCTGTAAAACCCTGCACTGTGTGGCAGGCACATGGTTTTAAACACACCCCTATTTCTCTAAAGAAGCCTGTATTGTGGCCAGTTTATGGCCGTGACACAAGCTCCGAATGAGAGCAGTGGGAATCCGACCAAACAGTGCTCAGTCGCATCGTAAACAGGTGGTTGGAACCCCCGACCTCAGGTCGGTCGGTCCCGAGTCCAAGATGGTGTCGATCGGAGGCAACTTTGACCGACATCATAATAAGCCCCTTAATTGTAGCCCCAGGTTCACATAATCTAATCAATTTTTTTTTGCAACACAGGCTCACTATAGAGGTGAGTGTCAATAGGTGCTTGTCAAGGGTTAATGGAGAGTCCAGGCAAAAGGTGCTGCCTACGTACCACCTCTTGAGTTGGCCGAAGGGTAGGAAGGAAGGAGAAGTGTTCCTAGAGGATCCATGCAGGCTGATGTGAATGAAGTGGCTTCACCTGAGGAGGTGAAAGAAGGTAAGAGATAAACGGGCAAAGGAGACAATGGAAGCGGGCTGCCTGACGAATGCATTTGAAAACCCCTGGGATGATCAAGAAGATAGGGGCAGAGGGGGTCATAAGGAAGAGCATGAAGCATCTAAGTGCACCGAGCCTCACAGACAATAAGTAGAGTAGAGGGATCAGCGTCAGTGACATAATATGTACTTTGCAGATCCTCAAGTAAATAAGCAGAAATAACCAACAATATTTCGAATTGATTGAAAATAAAAAAAAGGTACACTTATCATGGCTGCTCCAGCCAGTAAGAAAGAGGCGATGTTACCGGTGTCCAGATTGCCTATATGTTATACTCAACTATGATATGTTGATAAACCCATCTCTGGAGTAGCAGTTTTACACTCTAAGAACTATAGGTTGGTAGTTCTTTTGTGTTTCGATATTGATGTTCTAATATGGCTGCTATTTAATTACAGAAATAACTACTATTCATAATCTGAAGCCTCTAGTCCTGCCATATAACTATTTTTGAGCAGATTGAAGTGTCTGATAGTCAAGATGAAGAGACTCAGTAGTTTTAAGCAACCTTTACTCCTCATCCCAATATATCAACCCTCACTCTTCATCTCATGGTTCCAGCTGTCACTTCATTACAAATGCACCCAACCAGCTCCCCACATACCATAACATCATAGCCAAGTACAGAGTTGTGCTGAATGGCACAAGCTAGCAACACTATTGAAATCTTCCCCCTTTAGTTTGCAAACAACCATTCTTAAATGAAAATACAAATTAAAAAACGTGTAAAATAAAACAAGACCACAAGATACAATAATGCCATTAAAAAAAATAGAAGAGAAACAAAACCAAAATCATGCATCAAGCAAAGTAATTAGACTTTTCTAAAAGACAGTCCTTATATTTTGCAGAAAGGCACATTTGGCATCCAACCCAGCTCATGTGGCCTTGTTCAAATCTCTCAGCTTTCTGGTTGTGATTATGTACTATATCAGCACCCACTACTTGATTTTGGATAACTTAACCTCTTTCACCACCTCCATCATCACAGAAACCATCATCTAACTCATGCTTTTCAGCCTGATGTCCTCTTCCTGTAGATGCTTTGTCCTCTTCCACCCATAGCCATTCATCTCTTCACGTGAGTTTATCAGAAGTACAGTCAACATCAACAGACTACTTAAATGTCACATTCTTCCATCACTCAATGTAGCAGAGTTCCTCAGGCATTCAAACACTCTTAAGGGGCCAGAGAACCTGCTCTCCTACTTGGAAAGTTTACCTACTTTCTCTACTCGCACCCATTTTATCTCCTTCAAGTCTACAACCACAATACCAAGTTTTAAATCATAATACTCGATATGCTTTGCAGATGGAGGCTGTAGGTGGGCTAACGTGTTGCCCAACTGTTAGGTGGCTTAGTACTGTATTATTAATGATACAATAGCTATGATTAATAGTTGCTTAGAATTTTGTAATGTACTAACTTTCATGAGAAGGTATTACTAAAATTTGTCCTTGCTACATCCAATGACCACTCATTGTGCCTTGACTTACTGATTCACCCAAGATTGTCCTTGGTATAGGGCTGTTAAATCTTCATTAGCACATCTAGGCTCTACGTATTAATAGAAGGTGTCAACCGATAAGTCTGCAACATTTTTCTCACCTCCAAATCCCACTCTTTATTGCTCATCAGAGCAAACTGAATAGTTCATTTAACTATCCTATTGAAGTGCTCCATGGCACCATTACCGGAAGGGTGATGCACAGAGGCCGAAAGATGGGCAAAGTCATTCATCACCAGGTAACCTTACACAGAAAAAGATGTAAACAGTGATGCACTGTCACTAGGACTCACCTCTGCACCCTATCCCTCACAAAAAGCTTCCTAAAGGAAATTTATGACAGCGTCGGAATTCGCCCTTGAGATGATTAGCAATGCCACCCACTTCGAAAAGTGGTCCATCAGAACAATAAGATACTTGCTTTCCTCACTAAGCATTTGTACTGAACTCATGATATGTATCTCAACCATTTCCCAAGAAGTTCCTAAGGCATTTTAGGGTACTTCATAGGGCTTAATGTGGGCCCGGAAAGTATGCAAAGACTAACCAGCTCTGCTACACTCTAAACAACCATACATAAGCTGTTAAATCTCTATATGTATAAATGACGTCCAAAGTGACCCTTTGATCCTTTTCTAGCTTTTTTTGTACAATGCATAGATGACTTTCATGACACAGATTCAAAACTTTCTTCCTCAAAGTTAAAGGCATAACATCCTTCCTTCACAACAAACCCAGAAATCATGATCAACTCTCCCTTCACCTCCCAAAACATTTGAGAACACCAGGTTTTAAAAAAAAACTATGTAAACCTTCACATACAAACCATATATCATGTAAAACCCCGTCCTCTCTCTATGCTTCCAACCTTGTCAATACATCTTACCTCTTCAGCCTCAATTAGTGCAACCTGACAGTCTACCCATACATGCCAAGAAGTTTCCTTCAATGGCAGAAGGAATCTATTACGATAATCAACAACTCTATTTTCAGCACCAAGCACATAACACAGTCTGTATTTAAAGTCCTGCAACCTCATTGATAGTCTTGCAATACTTAGAGAAGCTTTCTGTGACCCACTGGTTGTTAGCAACTTCATGAGATGTTGATGATCTGTTCTTGCTTTGAGCTCTGTTCCACACACAGGACATTAAGGACACTCGCTCGACCACAGAGTACTTTTTAGGTCTCGCCTGACCCAGCACATGCGCTGGTCTGGCGAGACTTATTGAGAGGGCTCCAAAAAGTGCTACCAGGCCAGCCTAGAGCTACAGTGCATGTGCGCGAGTGCGCGCGCCGCGCTTGACCGCGATTACTTTCAATTTCACGGCCGCTTTACATAGCCAATAGGTCTCGCTTTTGGGACCTTATAAGTATTTAGTTATGCAACTGTTGCATGGCTGAACACTTATAAGGTCCCAAAGGCGAGACCTATTGGCTATGCCAATGCTTGTTCTCTATTGGTATCAACCTTTGTGAGGCAGAAGCAATAACAACCTTTTCCCCCCACGCTTCATTTGAGTCAAGACTGCGCCCAATGCTTGCGTCCGTAGTAATCACGCTCGGAGCACTGGGGTTCTAACCGTGTAAAGGTGAAGTCTTACAGATATCAATCTTGATCCCCACAAAAGCATTCTGGCATTCAACCGAACCATACAAACATTGATCTTCCCCGGAACAATTCTCTCAATATAAGCATTTTTTTTCTCATAAAACGGCATGTCGACTTTGAATGGTATTATTTTAAACCTAAGAAAGAGCACATCTCCTCTTTATTTGGAGGAGGAGCACTCTCAACCACGTCAATCAACTCCTTAGGTTTGATACCAAGAGGCCAATTTCTTGACCTATGTGGCGAAATACTCTGCAGTAAGGCCTCTTTCATCCAGCACACTCAACATACTTTGTCCCATTATAAGGATATTATATCATCTTGGAAAACAAAACACCCTCTATTTCTCTAAAAGTTTTAAATATAAGCCAACGGTGTGCCAAATGCATCATGATATTGTAAGCACCTACAGCAATGATGAATGCTGTAAATCTTCTGCTTTTATGATTAATTGGCACCCGGTGGGAGGCTGAAGAAAAGGCAATAGCTGTGAATGATTAATTTCCTATATTTTTGGACGATAACCTATTCCTCCTTAGAAGTGAAAATGTAAAGTTAATGTGTTCCAGCTTGAGTGTTTTAGATTGAAGCAGAACCTAATTCTCCTGTTGGTTCATTGCACTATCACCAAAAGGGATATTCAATCCAATGACTCCACAGCTTTATTATACCCCAGACCCCAAGCTTTTTAAGTTCTGTTTCATCTTCTTCTCTCACTGCCATATGATGTTCTATGGCTTTATGAATTACTGGACTATCATTCTCCTTCAAAACTATTCTATATTGAAAATATTATAATTGACCAACCTTGACTGAAAACATGCTTGGGAATTTCTTTATTAATCTACAACACACTACCACACTCTCACCAAGTACTAACACCTGCTCTCAGCTCCTAGTATCCAGTACAGTATCTAAATAACTTTGGTCCGTCCAACCTAACACAGAAAGTCCCTGTCGCAGCTGAGTGGCACAAGCTAGCAACACTACAAAGACACGCACTTTATTAATTTCACATTTATAAGATGAAGAACACATAATGCAGGAGATTGCTTGATGGGTGATTTATTTGCTCATGAACTAAGCTCAAAACACTAGTGCCCAAAGTACAAAATGCGGTAGGAAAGGAAAAAAGTAAATTTTTAGAAGGAATATCATCTGCATTCCGCAGCAGCTGATAGTTGTGCGGAACTGGCTTATTTACACTTTGGCTTTGATGATTGGAAGGGCGACACGGTGGAAGTAATGTACAAAAAGCTGTTGTTTTGCATGACACAAAGTAAGCCAATTGCGACAACGCGATCATCTGGCATTATAGGGATTTATCCTGGGCTTATATTGACCTCTGTATTTTAGCATTCTTCATTCAAATGTTGTGAATGGTGGTGGTTAGCATGTGCAGGGTGTTGGACTTGGCCTTCTGCTTCTTTTGTTTCTCCATATAATCCACGATGAGTTCTGTTGGGTAGAAACAATTGATTAGCAGAGCTCTTTACTGATAAACGGTATTTAGCCAAAATGACACTAGAAGTCAAAAGAATAATCTAATCATTATTCTAGACAGAATAGAAGGTAAAAACTGATCAAAACACACCGGAAGCTAAACATCAGTTTGTTTAATTTTTTTAATGTATTATTTATGATTCATAATTCATAATTTTAATAGTTCATATATGGCTGTAACATACACAAATAGTAAAACAGATATAAAAAAAAAGAACGTTACTTTGGTGAAGTGAGTGACTTAAAGTGCAAATGTGCTAATAGAAGATAACCAAAATATACATAAATTAGATACATATATATATATACATGAAGTAGGACCGTCCCTAATAAGGTACATGACGTTCTATCAACATTCTTTGGACTGCCTTCCTCTTGGTAAAGGGGTGGAGAGACTAGGGACATGAGCAGGTAGTAGAAGCGTTAACGTTTCGACCCAAAAGGTATGCGTGATAAAATAAACGTCACAGCGGGTCTTCCTCAGGACTGGAGTATGAACAGCCTATTCAAAATAACTCCTCCAAACCTGGATGTAGTATGGGAACATGTGAAAATAATTCATAACTCATGCGAAGAATAAATCTCGCTTAGCAGAGCAGCAGTTACTGATATCCAAGAAACAATGTGGGAAAGCATAAGGTAATTTCTTAGTAGCTTCAGTTGATTAGGTTATTTAAGAACTGGGGTCGTTTGGCGATCAAATTGATCAGTGATAAATCGATGAGTAAAATTGCTTCAGCTGAGCTGAGCGTTGCAGAGGGTCTTTGGCATTTGTTGCAGGAGTTCTGCTGAGATTCCAACTGGAATGTGGAATTCTCTAACTACGGAAATCAGGGACATTTTTGCACGTTATTGCTCAATTAAACCCTTGCCCATCGGTTTTATGATCTTTCATTTCTCCATTATCTTTAATGATCCTTTGTTTCACCAGCAAGGGTGCTGACTGGGCTCCCTTCTTCAGGAAATGAAATTGCGCCCTCATTTTTATCTCTGATTGCATGAAGGGCAGGCATGAATACAGCTATCTGGAAATATTGTGCAAAGAGGGCTTGTTGGCCTGCCTCCAAGGCAGTGATCCTCTGTGCCAAGTTTTCCAGCAATTGGGCAATGTTGGACAGTAGCTCTATATTCACCTGTGTCCCAGAAGGCTCTTTCTCTAACGTGAGCTGAAGTGGGCCCCAATAATGCACGCATAGCCCAGATTACACTGCCTCCATAGTGCTTCCTTCGACGTGCTGCAGTCCAGTGCTGATGATGTTGTCTTTTGCCAGTGAGACAGCACCTGCTCACTCACCTCCATCTCCACAATGTGAATCTGCAGAGATGTACCTATTGATATAGGTCAGGTGGTTTCTCCTGTAGGTGTTGATTTGGTGTCCCCCTCAGGTGCTGCATCATGTCAACTACAGTGATCAAAACTGTGCCAATCGTTGCTGATGTATTAGGTGCTTCTGTGGAACCAGTGTGTTCTCAGTAGTTGCATATGAGGTGCTAGCTATGTGCTGTATGCAGGGTGAATATGGATGGGCAGCAGGGAGTGTAGAAGCCTGGGCAGCAGAGGGTGTAAGTCCTGGGCAGTAGAGGGGGTAGATTCATGGGCAGCTTAGGGGAGAGGTGGCATAGCAGGTCATATAAGGTCTGCTCATAGTTTGCCAGCCTTGCTGCAAGGAAATATCTTGGCATCCCGCCTTGCTCCCTTTGTTGCTGGTACCAGTTACATTAGGGTAGGTATGTGGAGCAGTATATTGTGCGTTAATAGCTTGTACCATGGCTTGAGATGATTAACCATCATCTGCGTCAGAGTCTTTGAGGGCAAACCTATAGGCGGAGATGAATACGACTCTGCATGTCCATGGAGCACTTCCATAAAGTTTTAGTGCATACTGTTCACTGGTTGCACTCAAGAAAGGTGCCCCATGTAATCAATTATATCCAGATTCCAAACAGTGTAGGAATAAGGCACTGAATGACATGTACGTTGACTTGATGCAATTTTACTGTTGAAGCCTGGTCTGATGTGTCAGTGCCATGACTGAGCGTTGTCTTTTGGCATTAGCAACTTGTCTTAAAAATGACATTTTATCTGTAGAGTCATAATTTTTTTTTTTTTTTTCAAAACCTTCATTGAACATGCGCAGCCCATACACAGCATAATGCCTACAACCATCCATGGCCGGCAGCGTGCAATGGTGTGGAAAAAATAAAGATAGAGTCATAATTTCTAGTGCATTTCTGCCAAATTTCAAATGCCGTTCTGCCTGTGAACAAATGCAATTTTGTATCAGAATGTGTGGAGGGACATCCTCGTACATGCTTCATCTTTCAAAAATTAGGCTGCGTAAGCTATGAAAACATATTTGCAAAGTTCTGAATACAAGTTTGCTTATGCTCCATGTTCTGTACTCATCACTTCACACACAGCCTCCAACTGATCAACTCCTTCATCTGTTATGCAAAATTCCACAGCATAGACCTTCATTGAGCAAAACTTACATCCTGTGATGAATACTGTGCCAGTATCTCTTGGTTCCAGTATTCCACCTCACTTCACTCCCCCAGCGATGGGCCTAATCCCTGAAAGGTCCACTGGAGTGTAAGAAAATCATGTAGACCTATTTCTCCCATGTCTTCATATTGATTTGTGGGGGATCCCTTTCCTATAGCCTGTGACTGTCTGCAGTGTTTTGTCACATACCTCATTCTCAGGTCATTGGAATTCTTGTTGAGGTAATTTTAATTTTGGGAGTAAGCTGGCAATGCATTGACATGCTGGGCGAGTTCTTCCCAGAGTGGGCAATGCCTCTTGGGTGGGGTCAATGGATATTCAGTTACTATGTCAGGTCGATCCCTATGCCCTAAGCTAAAACCATTAGCTCTGGCCCTTTAAATGTGCATTTCCTTACTCTGATGGGGTTTTTGGTGTAGTGGTGGCTGTAATATGGGTGGATGTAGCCCCTGGATGGAGACCAATAGTTATTGAATGCTGGTTGTCAGAAATGAGCTTCATCAAAATGGCCACTTCCTTTTCCCAGTAAGTCTTCTTTGTTGCATTTACCGGCCCTTGGCAGCATTGTAGACCAAATTGTTGTCATTTGTGAGGGTAAGTTGACCCTCTATTTTCGCAGTCACACTCCGTTGTTTCCACAATCTGCACCTGCTCACTATATACCGGATGTGCTGAGTACCGGATGTTGTAAAAACATTTATGAGTAAAGTTTGCTCGTGAGGTTTACTACTTGTGATATTTATAGCACCCACTATTTATCATAAACCAGAAAATATACTGATTCCACAGGGTGTAATACAATCATCTAATTGTGCAGAATTCATTCGTGGAATTTAAATTTTCTAATGTGGGGGTTCAAGAGATTTTATTTTCACCAAACTTATAACTGGGGCTTAAGTGAAGTACATACATCGGTACTACCAACAGGACAAAGTTGGCCTAAAATTTGGTGAGTGTGTTTTTTTTACAACTTAAGTTACCTGCTTTGAAGACTTGTAGCCAGCAGGTTAACTCGGCAAATTAAGTGTGTGCAGCGGTGATCTGCATATATCTAGGAGAACAAACGTTCAGTTTCTGGCAGCAACAATTCAGCAGTTCCTCCTTGTAGAGGTTGATAAAAATATTATCATTAGGGTAGATCATACCACATCATATAAATGCCTAAACAAGGGATATATGCATCTCCTATTTAATGAAAAAGCTATTTCCTGCAATGCATGAATGTTATGTTATGTTAAAATTATTTGTAGAGCGCACGTACACCGGTTGAGTTCTTGGCGCTATATATAGGAGTAGCCAGAGTCCTGGTGAGTCACTCATATGCCTGGGTGAACAGCCATGTCTTAAGGAATTTCCTGAATCTCAGGAGGTCTGTACAAGATCTGATGTCAAGGGGCAGGGCATTCAAGAAACGGGGGAGCCAACACCACAAATCTGCTGCTGCCTAGCCTCTTAGGTTTATAAGATGTATGACCAAAAGGTTCATGTGGGCTGAGCACAGATTACGGGTGGGTAAACGTCTCAAATAATATTAGAGACAAATTCTGGGCAAGTGCCATGCAAGGATTTGAAAATAAGGCAGCTGATTTTAAAGGCACAGCGTTGTGATATGTGGAGTCAATGAAGCTTCCTCATAAGAGAAGTGTTTTGCCATCTAGGCTGATGAAATATCAGTCATGTGGCCTGGTTCTGCTCAAGTTGCAGTCTTTTGGCTAGACATAACGGCAGACCGAAGTACAGTGAGTTAGCATAGTCTATGTGTAAAATAACCAGAGCTAAAACTGCCTGCACCAGTGCTTCCCTTATGAGGAGTCTGCTGAATTTCCTTATCTTCCGCAGCTGAAAGAAGCAGGTAGAGACTACTGTTCCAATCTGGGGCTTCATAAATAGATCGCAGTTGATTGTGACCCAGAGGCTCTTAGTTGTAGAGGATGGGGTTAGGGGAGAGCCCAAATCAACTAGCCAGAAGTGTGAGCTCCACAGATTTTGAGCACCTCCTACCAGGATCAGCTTGGTTTTCTCTGGGTTTAGCTTGAAGTGGTTGTTGTTCATCCAGTTGCAGATGTGCAGCATGGTGGTCTGAAATTCAGACATAGAGTCAGCCGTGTTGTCAATGGTGAATATTAGTTGCAGGTCGTCTGCATAATTGAATGTACTCACGTTTCTTTCTCTTAATGACAAGATAAGAGGGAGTAGATACAAATTGAACAGGTGCAGGGATAGTGAGGATCCCTGAGGTACTCCACATGTCGACTTAAGGTTAGGTGCCGTAAAATGGGAGAGGGGAACAGACTGAGCAGTCCTCCAGGAAGGACGTAATCCAGCTAAGAGCCGGTCCCTGGAGTCCCGCATCCCTGATACGGTCCACCAAAATGCCATGGTAGATTGTGTCAAATGCTGCTGACAGGTCCAATAACACTAGAGCCTTAGGAGTGGCCTTGTCGGCATCCTTCCGTAGCTTGTCTAAAACTATCAGTATTACTGCCTCAGTTGAATGAGAGGGTCGGAACCTTGCTTGGTGGGGATCAAGGTAATGAGACTTTTCAATAAATAAGCAGAGACAGTATGCTACGTTAGATTCCAATACCTTGGCCAGGAAGGGAAGCAAGGATATGGGGCGGTAGTTGATTGGGATCGAGGGGTCTGCCCTGGGTTTTTAGGTCTTGCCTAGGCAGCGCCATTGCGCTGCTCTAGGAGATGACCTTTAGAAATTGGTCAGCTCTTTTCAAGCACTCATGCTTGTGCTGGCACCCACCTTGCGGGAGCGAGCAGCGGCGCACGTGCTAATTGAAAATAGATGGCCCGCGCGCCGCTGCTCAATCCCCAAGGTCGATGCCAGCACAAGCACGAGTGCTTGAAAACAGCTGTTCCCTTCTCAACTGCTTGTTTGGGGGACTTCAGGAGTTGTGCTGGTTGGCATCAAGACTTTGCTTAAACCATACTGCTAAGAAAAGTAGAACTCTGACGAGAAAGGGATTCTAACATTTTCTTTACTGCAAATCTTTGTGGATTTGGATTTGGATGTGGATTTATAGAGCGCATAGCTACCCTTGGGCATCCCAGCGCTAAGAGGACTTAGTTTATTCCCAGTGGGGTCGGAGCAGGAAAATGTTTAGGGGAAGAGCCAGGTTTTTAATTTTTTCCGGAATGCTAGTAAATTCTGCTCACTCCTCATGGGCAATGGGAGGGAGTTCCATAGTTTAGGCGCGTTATAGGCGAACCTGCGGCCACCCGATCTTGCCTTTTTTATTCTCGGGATGGATGCCAGTACAAGTGAATCAGATCTTAGATGACGATTAGCTTTGTGAGGTTTCATCAAGGATCGGAGTATTGGGGGGCCTTTATCTTGCAGAATTTTGTGCGCTATACAGAGCGTTTTGAACGTAATGCGCTCTTTTACTGGGAGCCAATGTAGGCTCTTGAGGGCAGGTTTCGCCGAATTCCGTGCTTTAGTTCCCGTGAGGACTCTAGCTGCGGCGTTTTGGGCCACCTGGAGTTTTTGAGTGACTGATGCAGGGGCTCCCAAGTATAGGATGTTACCATAATCAAGTCGTGAGTTGACCAGTCCCTGCATCAGTAGTTTCCTGGAATGGAAAGGAATCAGGTGGAGGATCTTACGGGCCATACGGATTAGGCCGAAGCAGGTCCCTGATGTTTTCCTGGCCTGGGTTTTGAAGTTAAGGTCCTGGTCAAGCCAGATGCCTAGACTTTTGACTTCTGTTTTGGGAGTAGGGTAGGTGCCCATGCAGGCTGGCCAGGAAAGGTTAACGGGTAATTTGTGTTGATTGCCCAGTAGGAGGATTTCGGATTTGTCGCCGTTAAGCTTGAGTCTAGAGTCCGACATCCATTGTGAGATCCCTTCTAGGCAACTGACCAGGTTTCCTAAGCTAGAGTCGGAGTGGTTAATGGACACAACCAACTGGGTGTCGTCAGCGTACATCACTGACTTGACACCAAAGGGAGTGATGATGTCTTCGAGAGGGGCCATATAGACATTAAAAAGTGTGGGGCTAAGGGAGGAGCCCTGAGGGACCCCACACTGCATGGGTAGGGGTTTGGACGTGGAGAAGCCGTCTGAAACCTGGAATGATCTTCCCTCGAGGAAGGATTTAATCCATGCGAGGGCCGAGTCAGTGATTCCCAGTTGGCTCAGCCGGTGGACCAAGATGGAATGGTCCACCGTGTCGAAGGCGGCACTTAGATCGAGGAGAATCACTGCCACTGATCCTCCTGCGTCTATGATGGCTCTCGCCTCTTCGACAACTGCGAGCAAGGCGGTGTCGGTGCCTTGGCCCGGTCTAAAGCCAGTCTGGGAGTCGCGTAGTAAGTGATTGGACTCCAAAAAGGAGGATAGCTGTTTGTTAGCTATTCGTTCAGCCACTTTACTAATCCCTGGGAGGAGTGAAATCGGCCTGAAGTTGGAGGGGTCTAGAGGGTCCAGGTGGGGTTTCTTCAGGAGGGCCTTGACCGTTGACCGTAGCCTTTTTCCAATTGGCTGGCACGGTGCCACTCCTGAAGGAGGCGTTTATTAGATAGGTGAAGGGTTGGGCAATGGTGGGGGCGACCAGTTTCATCTTACTGATGGGGGCAGGGTCCGCTGGTGAGCCACTTTTAACAGCTTTCAGGGTTTCTAAGAAAGCTTCCGTGGAGATCTGATCAAAGGCTCGCAGGCAGGGAGCCTCCGGCAGAAGGGGGGGTGCGATAGGATGGAGAGAAGCAGAGGGTGCGGGGAGTGAGGTGAGTATTTTGTCGATTTTTGCGGAGAAGAAGTTGGCCATTTGATTACATCTCACACCTTCAGGGTCAGGAGGGGGAGGAGGGTCCTGGATTTTGGTGAGGAGCCGAACTATGCGGTATGTTTCCTTCGCTGAGTTAGCTGCTGCCGCAATCTTTCCTTCAAAGAAGGTGGCCTGGGTGGATTTAATTGCGGCTTTGTAGAGCTTGATAGCGCTTCTGTATTCGATTTTGGAGGCTGTGGACCAATTTTTCCTCCAGGCGCGTTCTAATTTTTTGCAGCTCTTTTTTAGGGAACGGAGTTCCTGGGTGTACCAGGGATAGTTGGTCGATTTGTTCCTGCTAGGCATTGGTTTGGGTGGCAGAATGGTATCTAGGGATTGATGGATCCAATCCTGTAGCTGAGTTTCTGCTAAGGACGGGTCTTCGTCCAGGAGGGGGGAGGTGGAGGATAGAACCTGAGCCCAGGCGCTTTTGTCCAGTTTTCTCCACGGGCGATCCGGGGGTTGGGGAGGGGGTTTACCCATACGTTCGGTGGATAGCAGTAGCTCGAATGGGACCAAGAAGTGGTCTGACCATGGAGTGGGGATAGGGGGCCTAGCTGTGAGACGGGGGAGGTTGGAGAACACAGGATCCAGCAGGTGACCTTTGATGTGAGTCGGGAGGTTATTGAGTAGTTCGAGGCTGAGTGAACCTAGGTCGGCTTTGAGGTCCATCGCCGGTTTATTGAAGGGGTCGTTGAGATGGAGATTTAAATCTCCCAGTATCGTAAAATTCGGCGTAGTACAGGCCAGGGAGGAGACAGAGTCAATAAGTGACTCGCAAAAGTGGCGGATTGGTCCAGGGGGACGATAAACTAATAGTCCCGAGAGTGTGAGCGATGGTGGGCGACTCACTGAGAAGAGGATGTTTTCGCAGTCCAGTATGGGACTATCTCTGAATTGACATGCGAAGTAGTCTCTGTAAATAACAGCGATTCCTCCGCCGATGCCTACAGGTCTGTTGTGGAATTTAATCAGGTAATCCGGTGGGAGTGACTGAACGATATCAGGCTCTGATCCTGCTGCGAGCCATGTTTCCGTTAGGAATAGGATTTCGATGTCGGAGTCTTTCAGGAGCAGATTAATTTCCGTTTGATGCTTTGGGAGGGATCTGCAGTTAAGCAGGGCCATATTGAGGGAGATGGGTTTCAAAGTTGGCTCTAGATGGAAACTGTACGAGCATGAACGACAGCGAGAGTTCCCTTCAGCGAGCGAGATCGAGTTGCTGCAGGAGGGGGGAGCTGTGATTTCAGCTTTTAAATGGTTTATGCAAATGTGTGTGCTGTAAGCTTCTACTTCAGAGGAAATTGAAACCAGGCCAACATTTTTCGGTTAAAAAATTTCGATCCCGCTTTTAGTCTGAAAATGTTAATATTAAAGTTTTGCTTCAAAAACGTTATGAAGCATGACTGGTCAATTAAGCGTTTGTGCTTTGGCATGTTTTTGTTCTTCAGTAACTAGCAATATCCCCTAACTAAACTCATATGTCAGCGGTATACTATTTGGGTTGAAAATCGTTTTGTTGACACTTTTTTAGTGTCCTTGCTTCATCTGCTGTGTAAAAATAGCACTGCAGGGTTACTTTGCTTCTTATTCTTATTGTCTTCTGCCGCGAGCACTCATGAAATGAAAAATAAAAACAAAATAAGAATATGTAGTATTTTTAAGCCGGTTCTAAGACAGTATCTGAGTTCAAGCTGCCGTTTCTTTCTTTTTTCCTTCTGTCTTCACTCTTCCGCCTTTTTTTCATCCTTTGCTTGTGGTGATCTCGTTTGATACTCCCCTCCTGAATGCACGAGCGCTATGAGGTGCAGTGACAGGGATGTTCCTTTCTTTAACTGAGAGGTTGCATTGGTGAGGCTGTGAAAGCCTTTATGTACAGCTAAGGGTGGGTGATTCGGACGTCCTTTTTCCCCCCAGACGCCATTGATTCTGAGATGTCACTTACCTCCTTCACTTCTGTCAGTCTTCACCTTTCCTGACCTTCCTTCTGCCTGAAACCACCATTGTAACCCTTCATCGTACGCCTTGTCAGATTTCAGAGGCACAGAAAGCTTGAAAGTCTTGAAGTAACTTGTAAGTACCAAAATCCACAATCCGGTCTAAAACCAAAAGGCAACCACCAACCACAATTACAATGATGACTTGTCAGGTTTCACTGCAAACATGACAGAACAAGCATTTGCAATGCAATAGGTCTGGCATTTTCGAAACTTTGAGCTAGTGGTATTGTAAATGACAATGCCAATTGCAGGTTTTTAAAACACGTAAATAAAAGGCATTGTCATTTACAATGCCAGTAGCTAAAAATCTCACAAATGCGATACCTATTGCATTGCAAATGCTTGGTATAACAGGGGAACTATGATAACTTTTTTGAAGGCTCTAGGGACACAGCCCTGTAATAAGGACTCGTTCAACAGAGAGGGGGCAGGCTCCAGATTTGTAGAAAATACTTCTTTTAAAATATATGGTGGACAGCTATCAGTAGGGGATCCAGATTTGATTTTGGTCAAGAGTTCCACTAGAGCTTCTCCATTGATTTCCAGGAAATGATGAAGGGGGCAGGGATTTCTCCATGCCGTTGGGAGTGCCTCATAAGTATGACTAGCAGGAATGCTGGCTTTAATTGAGGAGATATTGTCGATGAAAAAGGTGTTCAAGAAGTTGCAGAACGACTGGGAAGTGGTGGGTTTTATTGTAACTCTATCAGGATTGGACAGCTCCTTTACAATTGCGAATATGGGAACTGTGTTCGCCAGTGATTTGCAAAAGGCATTGATGCCAATGCTGTTCCAGTTCCTTGACTTGAACACCTCTTTAACTGGAGGTCTATCTGTAGATATATTGTTGATCACAAACTTTATCAGAAAGTGATCAGACCAAGTGCAAGGGGACACTGTCAGTGCGGACACTGTAAGATTAGATGTCCAAATTTGGTCTAGTATGTGCCCTTTGATGTGTGTGGGCGATGTTACGTGTTGAGTGCAGTTCAACCCACTAAATGGCATATTGCATATTCTATATTATTATATTATAACCTCATCCTGTTTCACACAAAAATCCACCTGAATGAGATTAATTATATTACAACATATGATTATCTCATCATTCCTAGTCTGTTCCTGAACACATCCAAGACATTTGACGGGGTATCCTCACTCACCTACCAGGTCTCATGCTTCATCATAGGTTATCCCAGCGCTCTCCATGATCTTCGGTTTGATAGAGAGAAGACCTACACCCTGAGATCAGCGAGGCACTTATTCTGAGCTAGGATATGTGGAACAAGTTAAAAACCGATTTGGTAGCCCAGTATGTTTTTTACTTAATAGGCTACCGCTTAGTATTAACAATTGGGTTTGGGGTATCAGGGAACAAGTACCCCAACCCCACTATGGTATCAACATGTTTCTTCCTAGCGGTGCAGTAGAGTCCATGGCATTCATCAGGACAGTTATTGGATCAACTGTAAGTCTATAACCTTTGT
Source organism: Triturus cristatus (assembly GCF_964204655.1). Taxonomy (NCBI): domain Eukaryota; kingdom Metazoa; phylum Chordata; class Amphibia; order Caudata; family Salamandridae; genus Triturus; species Triturus cristatus. The sequence goes on from NC_140584.1 coordinate 345,974,987, forward strand.
ATACACTGATGAAATTGTGACATAATACTTGCTACCCGATATAGTTACTAGATTGTCTGATTACATGAAAAACAATAATATAATATGCGTGTTATATATCAATGCTCCTACAGACAGATAAACCTGAACATAAAGTTCCTCAAACTCATTTAGGAAAATTGGATCAGGTGTAATCGTGACACTGCACACGTGTATCACACCCATTCAATATTGTGTAGTGTCATGCTGTGAGAACCTGCTCATACACTCTTTCCCTAATTGAGTGTCATCTGGGCCTCATTGAGGAAGGCCCCAGGAACCCATGCAGCCACACTCTTAATTGGGAAAAGAAAGAATTGCCACCTCATAGTTGTAAACATTGCTGTTATAAGTCACTATGCTCTCCATTATCCACTTACTACACCAAGGTGCGTTTCTCGCAGTCCACCTACTGCTACTGGCTCTTCATCCTGATGATAGTGAGAGCCACTGTGTGTTTCCTTCAAATATTCCAATTGGATCGCACCTGTTCTTAATTAATCTCACCTACTCACATATTTGTGGCAGCTACAACTTGAAGGGTGTTCTCATTTTAAACATACAGCAGCAGTTGTTTACCATGCGGTGCGCATACAAAGTGATTACAGGTGGCCGCCGTTCGGGTAATGATTATTCAGTGTGAAACAGCTGCGCTAGGAAAGTATGTCCGAAAGGAATGTGCTATGTGTGTTGATCTGGGACACACGCGTGTAGATAGCTCCTAAGGGATGTTCTGAAAGTTGTAGTCTGGTGGGCGTGCCTTCTCTAAGTGCAGCATGCGCCACAAGAAGTGTGGCGCATCGGTAGCGTCATCAGTGCATGCCTAGTGCGCGTTATGTGTGCTCTCATTTGGGATAGAAGGTAAGGAGTCCAGGCAAGGAGAAACAGAATGGAAACTAGCCTGAGAATCATCCTCTCTTACTGGTCCATAGCCTCATCCAGCATTCTGTAGGAGTTTCATAATGGCCCCGGTGCTCCTCACTTTGTTGGTTTTTCCATCTCAATCATTGGAATACAGGGTCACCAAACATTATTACTGTTTATATTTCTCTAGAAAGCTCCTTCTGCCAAGTCTCAAAAGGCTTCCACATCGCTACCTTTTTTCCAGAATGACTACAGCAATTCAGCCTGCTGATATGCTGAACTGATATTACCCACTCCATACATGCTGGTGGTGCAGTTGACACCCACTTCATGCTTATCTCCCTTCGTGCAATTAAGACTAATAAGAATAAGAGTGGTGACTGTTTCTTCTGTATCTTTTTCCAGGCCCATAACCATCTAGGATGTCAAAAATAACCAGAGAGAGCCTTACCTTAATTTCTCTTTCCATTCTGTCTGATACAGCCTTACCAACATCCTGCCAGAAGAGTTGGATAGCGGGACACTGCCAGTACAAGTGGATATCATCTGCTCTCCCCAGACCACCTTAAGGATAGTACTTCATCTCTTGACCTTCCCAGATTTGATAGCTCCTTCGGAGTCCAGTAAGTCCTGTGTCCTGTAAATAAATGATTTCTCCTGAGAAGTGCAGATTTTACTGAGGCTGAAGAGAGAGTAGACATTGATAATTGCCATAAGTGTTGTAAATCCAGCATTAGCAGGTCTCTCCTCCATATCTCATTTGACAGAGTAACTGTTCCACGACACCTTGCACCAGCATCAAATACCATTTTGACACCTCTCTTGTTTTTTTGGGTGGGGGGACTGTGTAATTTACCTCCCTATTCCACATTTCATTCCCCATCATTACCCAGCCCATATGCCCAACTAGCCAACTGATAGAACTTAAATTTGGATAGCCTATTGTCTGTGATCTGAGCTAGTGTTTCTCATGACAGCAGGCAACCCCTCCCCCTCGATAATCTTGCTCCACCTTTCAACATCCGCTTCTTTTAAAGGTCTTGCTAAATTTTCCTGCAAGCAATCCGGTGTTCCAGGTGAATTTCATATTGGGCGAAGTCGCTATAGTACGGTATTCTTAGCACCAGCCTTATCTGGGCCCAGAGCTTACAAGCTGCATTTTGTTTTCAAGTTTGGGTGGCCTAATTTGAATAGAAAATGGTAACCCTCCTGAGGATTTTTCTTGTCAAAGCTTGGAATAGAGGGGAGATCTGTTGGAAGCCTCCTGTTAACAGTAATCTTATATTCTTTAATTGAAAAGCCCAGCAATATGGCTCCGCTGCAATCAGGCTTTGAAGCACACCCTAGGTGCATTCGGCACCTGGGGTGAGACCCGATGATGAAGCATGCCACCAACTAGGTTGGTGGGTGAGGGTCTTCATAAAAACAAATGTTTTTTCCAAGAACATAAACATGGAGCTTTTATTCCATAGACAACTCCATTCTATGCCAGCTTCCCCAATAAAAAAATACAAACAAGCACACAAATTTAAAAACACAAATAGGATTTCTTTTCAGGACTTCCGTTTCTGGTTAAAAAAATAAATAAATTATGCTGTGCCTATGTGGGTCTGCCTATGTGCAAGTGACCCACTGTATGCAACTGTGTCAGAGTTTGGTAGTGAGTGAATGCATGCGTGAATGTGTGGATGATTGTACGTAAGAGTTCTTACATGTGTATGAGTGTTTTGGTGTGTGCTAGAATGTCTATATGTGTTCATGTAAAAATGTGTATGTGCCTCTGTATGTGGGTAAGTGTTTCCATATGATGTTGTATATATGTGTGACTGTATATGTATGTGTGTGTCTTTGTATGCTTTTGCATGTGTGTGTTAGAGTGTGTGTGATTATATACATGTTTGTATGTCTGTGTGTCTTTGTATGAGTGTAAATATATGTGTATGTTTGACTGACAAAATGTATGTATGTGCGTGTGTGTATGTAAATATGTGTGTGAGTGTGTAAGGATATATTTGTCTATGGGATAGCTGAATGCGAGTAAGTGTAAAAGTGTGTGCTTGTATGTTACCATGTCTGATAGTGTATTTGGGTAAGATATTGTACATATGTGTGAATATTTGTGTGTGTATGTTTGTGCATGTGTGTGAGAGAGTGTGTGTGTCTGTATGTATGCTTGTATGTGAAAGTGTGTCTGTATATTGTTGTACAATGGTACGATTGTGTGCATATGTTAGTGTCAAAATGTGTTTGTGTGTATGTGTGTGTGTGTGAGTGTGTAAGGATATCTGCACTTATGTGTTAGTTGTACGTGTGTAACTGTGAAAGTGTGTGCCACTGTGTCTACATGTATGAGTGTCTGCATGTGAGAGTTTACATATATGTGAATGTGTGTGTCTGCATCAATGTGTGCCTGTGTGTGAGAGAAAGTATTTGTGTGTTTGTATGTCAGAGTGTGTGTCTGTGTATGAGTGTTTGGGAGCGACTAAGAATGTGTGTATGTGTAACTGCCAAAATGTGTACATCTGTATATGTGTATTTGTGAAAGTATGTAAGAATATGTGTTTATGTATTAATTGCATGCCAGTAAGTGTGTAAGTATGTGCTTCTGTGTTTCCATGTGTGGAAACCTGATTGTGTGTCAGAGTTTACAAAGTAATACAGGAGTTCATATATTTATGTGTACATTTGTACATGTGTGTGAGAGTGAGTTTGTTTGTGAGAATCTATATGTGTAGGATGTTAGGTGAAGTTTGTGTGTAGGAGGGTTAGGTGAGGGACAATGTTATGAACATATAATTATTTATTTCTACTTGTGATGATGACATTCATTCGTCAAAAATAAACCTATAAAGGTTTTAGTACATACACCGGTCTGGTAAATACCTAATGAAGCTTCAGTGGACTGATGGCCTTCTGCTCTAGAGTGCTTCAGATATCTAAGTAACTCTGTGTCCATGATCAGATCTACTTCGATTATACTTCAAAACATGATGCTTTAGAATTGGGCTTAGTGATATTTCATAGCGCGAATAACAGTCTCCTGAAGACATACTTGTACACCAGCACATGGTCTTTTATAAATTGTGTGGTATGGTTGGTTGTGGTGAGGAACTGACATTCATATAAGTCACTGTTCAAAGACAAAGATTGTGTGTAATACAGGCTTCCCACATACTATAGTTTGGGTGTAGTAAAGGACTAGGCTATCCATGAGAAAGTCTGTGCATAGAAGAGCTTGGCCACCTAATGGACTGCAGTGTGCTTCATTAATACCTTTGTCTGTGACTATCTGTAACCTAGGGAAAATAACACTGTTATCACAGATATTTAAACGCATGCAGATTTTACTACAGTATGTTTACCTTAATTCGTAACAACTATTATATATAAATATTTCAAATACATAAACAGATAATATTTAATGTTAATGTTCTCACACTGTGCTTTTTCACTGTGCAGATTCTTATACCACTTCTAAATATCCAAAAGTGGTCATCATTGGCAGCATTTCAAAGAAATGTTTGTCATCCTCAAACTATGGGGAAAAAATCAACTGGACTTTTAAAAAAACATAATACTGTGCATGTCAGACTATCATTTGTAAAGAGAAGATGTTCCACCTCACTATCAGTCAGACATGTTTCTATTTTTTACATTAACACTGAAAAATAAGAGATATTGCATTACCATTTAAGGCCTAAGGTGGTCGTCACCCTTGCTAGGCTGCATGTTGGCGTAGATGCTCTATTTATACTTTCTCTTTCAGTGTAAAACTACAAGTTATTCACATATGCTCATAACTTCTAGAACTTTGGTTCAAGGAATATCACATATGAATTGGGAAGTTTCCATGGTAATCTGTGTCTACATGTTAAACATGTGGTGACACACCGAGACAAGTCAGATCTATTCTTCAAGTACAGTACAGCATACTGACCTAAACTGATGGTCTGACGCTCTTGGAAAATGATGCCAACTGTAGCGTATGTTTTATGTAGATTAACCAGCTGTAAAGTTGGTGATGTTAATATTTATTTTACTGCTATCTGGTCTACACCTTTGTAGCATCAGAATGACATACTTTCCACTCTCCCTAACAGCAAAAGTAGATAGAATGTCTGCTCTACAGTCAGAACAAGAATTATTTTGTACAGGTTTGTTTAATAACTTATCAGATGACACTGATTTGCAATCTGGTATGTTTATATATACAAATCGCTCTAATTCATTATCAGTTCTTGATGAATAATGACAATACACACACACATGTTCAGGGGAATAGCTAATTCCAAACAATAGATTGATGTGAATAGTCTCACGTTTTAAAATATCTAACACTACCATAAGAAATTCCTGGACATTTTCTTGTGAATTTAAAGTGAATTGTGTCCCTCTGCTACAGACATCAACAGTGCCACATTTACCTGTTGTTGTTGTGACACAGATGCTTCTCAGCTTGAACTGTACTCAATAGAGTTGGCAGTGCCCTGCATAATTGTTTCTCTTTGTTTCCTTAAAGTTTCAGAGTAACTGGAAATGATTAGAAAAGAATATTTACAGCTACATTACAATAACAGATTACCCCAGAACTGTTTAAAAATAGATTGCCTGCCACGTCATCTACTTCTTTTACTTTTAACTTTTTCTGTGCCACTTCTTTTGTTTACCAACTTTTGTTTACTGGATAATTTTTATTGAATGAACGCTTCTTGCAGCTTTCATGTTTTTCTATAATTGGGTATAAATCCAGATGAGGTGCATACAGAACTCTCATTCGGTTGTATTCTCTTACACATGAGTTTCTCCATTTACTTTGCTCTCATCAAAATCAAGCAAGTACAACCCTGAAAGTGTCCTAATATTTGCCACTGGAACATAAGACATACCTTATTTGAAAACCCCATGATCTATACTAACCATAACTGCACCCAGATTTAAATCTTGTGATTTATGAATGGTGACGGCATAGGCTATTAACTAACAAAAACCAATCACTACATCTACTTATTTGCTTTGTCTCTTCTATATAGTCATATATGACTAATAAATACACAAATTCAGTTCTATTGGGATATGTAAAGTTTACCACATTTCCTATAGCTCCCTTTACTTACCCTTAAACTTTCAAGTTCCGTCATAGTATTATCCTGCAATTCTTACAGAGACTTAGACTTTTAACTAAAACAGCTGTATGTGAAACATATTTTTGTAGTCCTCAATGCTTCTTTACCACGGTTGTACATAGTGGTAAGTTTAAACCTTGATGTTCGATTTTATGTATGGAGGGAAAGATAATAATAATTCTCTCTTTCTCTAACTGAAGCATTTCAAAACTAAACTGTGCGCACTCATCCAACGTTGGCGGGAGAAACACAATCTGTTTGGAACTGTTAAGGAGATGTTGCATAATAATTGCTGCATTCTCTATGTGTGGAACAAAGTAGATTACATGCAGCTGTTAAAGGTATTTCTCTTCATTTCTGCAGTTCCCCCAGAGAGGTCTGGCATGCAGATTGTTTTTATGAGAGGATGTGGCGCAGTGGCTAGAGCTGTCGACTCGGGAGCTGGGGATCGGGTTAGAGGTGCCATTTCGTAATGTTAGGTTCACATGGGGGTGTTGCATGATTTGTTCGATAATTTTGCACCATTGAAAAGATGCCACTGGGAGTCACAAATGAAGGATTATGGGTAATGTAGTGCGTAATTGTTTCCTAGGTAGGGAGACCGCTAACTGATGCCTGGATCTTCGTTGCTGGCCCCTGGCCCTGAACGCACCTTGCACTTTGCCCCTAGTCCCTGGAGGGACTTGAAAACCTTCACGGCGGTCCCGCAGTGCAGGACGCGCACGGGGCGTGACTGGGCTCGGCCCGGGCGAAGACCGGGCCAAGACGGGCCCGTCTTAGCCCGTCATAGACCGGAATAGACTGGGCTGGGCTTTTGATTCACCGTTAAAAGGTACTGTGACAAGGAATATGTGATCAGAACTGTGCCGTTCTGCAGAGGTAAATCACGATTATGATCCTCTATGTGCACATTTACACTGAGACCTGTTATCCTTGTCACCTTTAATATAGGGACTATACTTGTTTGTTGACAACAGGCAATATTATATGTATTGACAGGTTAACATTATTTCTAATTGGGTTATACTTTGGCTCCTACGGGTTGTTCTGTTGGAACTGTGCAGGGCTTTATTTAATTTGTGTGCACTTCTCTTTATTTAATTTGAAATGGGGAAACGGAAAGCACCCAACGTTAAAAACAATAAGCAACTCAAACCAGGGGTGCGCTTACGCCAGTCTTTACTTAATTATCTAACGGGAGCCATGGGTGCTATAAAACAACAGATCATGACCGTAGAAGAGTCACTATGTTTGGGTAACCCAGACCCTGGTGGTGATATGGCAAGGGACAATATCCCACAGGGGTGCTCTGTTCCATCTATAGAAGTACTCCAGCCAAGCATTAATAGTTGCATTGTAAATACATCAGGGCATATATCAGGAAGTGATCAAGAATATGAGTGTCAACCGCCTTCTAAACGTGCAAGAAATCCTGATAAGCCTCCAAAGTCAATGGGGGATATAGGCTCTCCGGCTATGGAAGCCCCTCCAAGAATCCGAAACAAGGCCCCTAAAAAGGGCATGTCCCTAGCGACACAAAAACTAGAGAGCAGGAATAAACCGATTGGTAGCTCCAATTTATGTACGCAGAACGAGGTGGTTAAGATAAAAGCCAAGCTGGACTCTTTAGATACCTTTCTTAGAGTTACTTTAGATAACCTAATATGTAGAATTGGAAAAATGGAAGATACATTATCAAACTGTTTTTGTAAAGCACAGATATTGGCACAGGAATTGTTAGACGGGTATAGGAGTATTCAAGCCCGACTAGTAAACAGTGAGAGATGTCATGTTACTCACCCTGCCTCCGATAGTAATAAGGATCCGGAGCATGCACCACATCAAAGAGCAGAGAATTCCCCTATTACTAACCATGTGGATCGCCTCAACACAATCCCCTCAGCCCACACTACACTTACTCATTCTCCAAACCCCAATTCTAACATCACTAGCACCCTGAATGATAATGAAGGTGAACGGCATAAAACATACTTGGACTTACCGCCTGCCGTCACCCCCTATGTAGTGGTGCTAACCAACGCCCCGAGAATACAGACGGGGACGTTAGAGTCATGGGAGCTCCTAAGGAATAGATTGTTACATTGGCTGGGCACTAGGATGGGATTAACTGAGAGATTATTTGAAGAATTTAAGATGGCAAGGAGAGTCCCGTGGGTTGGTAGTGGTCGAAAGAATTTGAGCGGGGATTGTGTGGTGCTGACTTTTAAAACACCGCAACTAGTGCAAATAATTTTAAATAGAGCCGGAAGCCACACAATCTCAAAGCAGGGTGGTAATTTAGTACCAATAGGTTATTTTTATCATCCAATGAGTAATAACAATTTTACTAATCTGAGGGAACCACAATTGCTGGGCATGAGACATCAGTTTAATGTGCCTATCTATAATCGGTTTGAGACATTCACCAACCTCGAATCAGTTGACTGACTTCAAATGGGGGAACAACAGTACATTATAATTCCCAGTATAATGGGTACCTCGCACAGTGTGGGCCCTCTGAATTTGGTATCTGACAATATAAAAACACTGAATATGGCCCCACCGAGACAGTAAGCACAGAGATAGTATATGATTCACTACACAATATTACGATAGAACCGATTTTACCCCCTCTTCAACAAGTTAATACCAAACCAACTAATGCTATTAATAAGAGGGGTATTATTGTTTGTGGTAAAGAACAGGAGGATAAGTGTCAACTCCTGATCTGGAATTTTGCTGGATTAAAATCTAAGGTGTCTAATATTCTATGGATTGAGTTTGTGAAAAACTATATTATTGTTAGCCTTCAAGAAACCTGGGCAATAGACCCTATACATATAAGCGGCTATAAAACGTTCCACACTCCAGATATTACATCATTATCTGGCAGAGCCAAAGGGGGGTTGTGTACGTACATCTCAAACTACCTGAATATAGGAAAAATTTAATTAATGGCTACTGAACCTTACTACCACATAAATTAACTTGCATATGGATAGTACTTTTTTCATGGTGGTACTGAACTTCTATAATAATGCGACACCTGAGACGATTAATGAAATATTGAAATCCTTGAGCCGACATCTACATAATCTACATACTTGCCCAAACAAGGAGGTATTTGTGATATGGGGTGGGGATTTTAATTCCCCCCTTTGTAAATAGGCCGATAAAGAGGTCTGCGGTTTAACATTTGAGAAAGGCGACACTTTTGCACACTTTCCACATACACTGTATGGTGATTCTTTGACCAACATTATGTTTACGTTTGACTTAGGATTTGTCAATAACTTATGTTCACCCATGGTTCCTTTTAGCCCTACTTTTAATAGCCGAGGTATATTTTCTACCATAGATTTTATATTATCCTCAAGCAGAGATTCTTCACTTGTCAATAACTTTAAGACACATGAGATTGCCTTGGGCGATCACTTCCCTCTAAATGTAGATGTGATAGTGCTTAATCAGAGCACTAACGCCAGAACCATTTCCGCTGATAATGTTGATAATTTCGCCCTGAGTAGGCAAAATGGATATGCACTTAGATGGGCTACTTTGGATACTGAGGAATTTATTTTAAAAGTTGTGTCGAACTGTAAAAGTATGTTTTTGATGTGTTTGGATGAAAGGTCACCCAGCCAAGAAATTATGGAAAACTTCTTGGCCATCGAAAAATATATAAAAAATTCACTTTTTGTTGGAAATAAGAGAAAACGTAATAATAAACTAGGGTGGTTTGACACTGAATGCACAAAGGCATACTCTAAACTTAAACTTTCCGTTCATGCCACAGTAAAAAATAAGGATCTTATTAGAGAGGCAAGAAGAAATTATAAAATTGCACTTAAAACAAGAAAGACTGCTTTAAAAAAGGAAGCCTGGCGCGCTTTGCACGACGCTTCTAAAAGTCGCGACTTTTCAGCCTTCTGGAAAGCGGTGAATGCACCCTTCTTAGCTAATAAAGATATGGCTTCCATGGAGATTGCCATTTCTGAATCAGAGTGGATCCAACACTACTCAAAACTGTATAACAACTCGGTAATAGATACTCAGGGAACCACACTGAACATGGATGTTACTGCACAAGATTTAAGATTGGATTTTGCACTTAGCGAGGTTACTGAGGCAATGATCTCAAGTTCGGGTGGCAAGGCCCCAGGGCCCGATGGCATCCCTGTCGACCTTTTTAAATAAAATCTAGCCCATGGGGACCGCTTTTAACTCAGGTTTTTAATGCTTGTAGTGCATGTGGTTTCATACCAACTTGGTACGAATCTATTATCGAGCCACTTTTTAAAAAGGGAGACAGGATGAATCCCTCTTGCTACCGCCTGATCTGTTGGATTCAACAGTCAAGATCATTGGGAGGGTTTTATTAGACGGAATGCAGGTATGGGCAGAAGAACAAGATTTCATAAGCGACTTGCAATATGGGTTGCGCAAGGGCCTGGGCACAGTCGAGCAGGGCCTTAACCTGCATATTTTATTGGATAAATATACAAGGGCTAAAAAGGGAAGATTATTTATGACTTTTGTAGATTTAACGGCAGCTTTTGACTGCATCATACACGACAAGTTGTAGTCAATTTTAGAAGGCCTAGGCGTGGATGTTTTAATAATTGTATTTTTAAGGCAGCTTTATTCGGGGGCTAAGGCTAAGGTTAGATATGGGACGGGGGGAGAATGCACGAGTCACTTTAGAGTGGGGAGAGGAGTGAGGCAAGGCTGTGTCCTTGCCCCATTTCTCTTCACACTATAAATAATAATTTGGAACCCATTGTAGTTAAAGAGTGCAGGGACCTACCAAAGGTGGCAAAGCGCCCATCTCTGCACTCCTGTACGCAGATGATGCGGTTTTAATGGCTCAGTCTCCAAAGGGTTGTTGATTCATTTTCTAGTTTTATGTTGGATCTGGCACTAACTAATATTTGCTCCAAAACATTCACAATTAAATGCGGGGCCGGGTCAAATAAGAGGACCAAAACTCTATTTGTAGATGGAAGACCGATAGAGCGTACCAAAATGTTCTCATACTTAGGGATACTATCCGATAGGACAGGATCATGGTCTGAGGCTGTTAAAATTAGACGTCTGCTGTTTGTAAAGTCGTTAACGGTCCTATCAAACTTTAGTCTCAAATTAGGAAGGCGACCTCCGGCGGAACTCTTACATATTTATAGGGCTAAATGCGTGGCTATAGCTACTTATGGAGTGGGGATTTGGGGCTACGCAGACGTAAATATTCTGCAGATTGCGGAAAATATCTTTCTTAAGTTTCTCCTGGTCCTACCGGAAAGCACTTCAAACTATATTTGTCATCTGGAAATGGGTATGCCATATTTAGAGGACATTATTAAGATCCAGCCTGTCCTCCTCTGGAATAGAATTTGGACATCAGATGAAACTGGTTTTAATCGTTATATATTGGCAGATGTGCTAGGGTCTAATGGCGTCAAACATATAAGATGGTTGGAGCATGTAAAAGTGTTTCTTTAAAAATTAGGTAATCTGGAATATTTTACAGAGCCTGACTCCATGCGCAGTGTACCCAGGAAAGTCCTTAAAACCAGTTGTATGGATCTTCTGGGCGAAACTAGAGCCACTAACGAAATGAGAAAGCCTACGGTACGAGTCCATCACTTAACCTTGTTGACGCCAACAATTTAGCTGTATATACTATTAATAGAATGCGATTTTGAAAGTTTTTTGTTGACACGTTTTAGATTGGATATTTTATACAGATTGTTAAGTTTTCCTGCAGTAAATGACTGGTCCAGGGATTTGTGTAAGTGCCCGTGCGACGACGTCTCAGTACAATCAACCATCCATATCATGTTTTTTTGCAAATATTATGATACTCCAAGAAAGAGATGCATTATTCCTGTCCCATAGAATCTCGGTCTGAGACAATGCCGACCTGCATTTTTAGTACTGCAACTGTTAGAGAATGAATTTGTCATTGCATCTGTTATTGCATTTCTTAAAAATGTTTTTAACTTCCGGAAATCTATGATAATGTGACTTGTAAATATGTACTTTGGTGGCACAGGATTTGTGTTTTTTTTTAACTGCACTTTTATTGTGCTTTTATGGTTATTGTTTATTATAACCGAATAAAGATATTTGAATTGAATTGTTTCTTAGGTAAATTATAGCCAGTGCACATTATAAAGGATGAATATTTTAGTGTTAAGCAGTTATCTATATTTAACAGAAAGGATTAATTGGTGTTTATTATTATTTTGAATTGTAGTAACCCCTGAAGAAGGGAATCATCCCAAAATGCATTGAGTTTCAAACAATAAGGATGCATCATGAGGAATTGTGAACCCTCTAGTGCTGCTTAGAGAGAGCCTCACGAGGCACTGTGAAAATATGGATAAAATTGATGTATGAAAATGGAAAGAGGAAACTTGAAAAATTATTGGACTACAAATGGAATACTAGTGAAATAAAATTACAATAAAATGACTGAAATTTTGCATATATAATTGGCTGTGCATCTTGTTGAGGGACCTGATCGGGCTCTTTTGTGGGATATACAAATCACTTAATCTCCCAGTGCCCACAGACAGCGCCTGGATACCCTACGTGTAATAAGCTGAGCTATATAAATCTACTAACTATGGTGTTTGCACTCTAATTTGTTGGGGTAATCGCCATGAGAGGTGATTTAACTGTGTATTTATTTTCAATGTCCTGTTCTGATTCCAGCCGTACAAAACTCAATAAAGACTTGAAACCAGAAGAGTCTTCCTTCCTTCTATTAAAATGTATTTTAAAATATAATCATACTCTCCATCTGGAGCCTGTCGCATGATTTAGTTAACTCTGCATATTGAAAATGTAATCATATATTAACATTTCCAATACTACCTAAAAAACTTCTTCATGAATAGGGCTCCCGGTTTTATGGTATTTTTTTTCCCCACATTTCCATCTGTATTTATCCATATAAATTTTTTAATAATTTTATCTGTATTTATCCACATTTATTTTTGTGGCAAGCAAACGAAGACGCTGCAGCTAGCATTTTTCTAATTTTTTTAAATAGACAATGCACACTTTTTGGTTTTTTTATAGTGCGAGTTTGCACCAAAGGTATTGAAGTGCTTTACATGAGCACCAGTTTGATTACACAAGGTAATTTTCCTTTTTACAGACACTTGGAAATTGAAGGAATTGGCCAGAATCATGGGCTGGTGAGCCAAACCGGAGACTTGAGCCTGGTTATGTATGTTAATTCACCCCAGTGCTTAGTGGAAGCGACATCACAATCCTTTTGCCTTCACAGGGTTACACCCACTCTTAGCCCCACAGAAGTAACTTGATTCCTGCTGTGCAGCTAAGAAAATAAAGCTGAGTGAAAATCAAGGAACGTAAACAGGGCTATTAGATTCCTGATTTCTTCCTGTTACTCCCACAGCAGTGATGACAAGGCAAGTCGAGTGGTTCACTATCTGTACTCCTCACTAACGCTAATTGACCACAATGTTCAAGTCCCTTGAAATCTATTACTCCCATTTCCTTCACCCACCACCTTTTTAGTTGATGTATACACCCATTGTCATATAATTAATAAAAGAAATGTAAAGACAGATCCCACAGGTTGGCATTTTAGGCCACAAAGATTCATGCACTTGTAATGGGCTCCAGCTTTCTCAATACAATTAGAGATCGGGCAACATTTAGACATCTATACAGCTTTTACATGCTGAGCTGTCCCGCTGCTTGCCCATTCCTTTGCACTTTAAACTATTTCTCCACACAGGCAGTTACGACGAGCTGATGGTAAGACAACAGATGACGAACGTCATGTTGTTAACATGATGTCTGGGGGGGCAATGGCTGCCACATTAACCCTGTGGCATGGTCAAAACGTGTGTGATGTATTGATAAAGGCTGATAAGCACGCCCAGCCTGCTGCTGTCTGAGAGGTAGAGAGGCTCGCTCATTGACTGATCAGTCTCACTTGGCAACAGAGTGCTTAACCCAAACTCGGGAGGGCGGAGTGATGTAGAGGGGAGAATAATCTGCAGGACATCGCAGTGGCAGTTTCAGATTTTTTTCCTTAACCCCTGTGCTCCTCAGACACTGATTTTCCAGAGCAGCACATAGACACCATAATGCCGTTTGGTAAGTATTTTTCAGTTTCTATTTAAAAATACAGACAAAGGAATAAATGTGTAGTAGTAATTTATTTGTTAATTAATTAAAATCATTACAATCATGTGCACACACACAAAAATAAAATAAAAACCCATTTGAAAAGAACCACTACTTGTAAATTAATAATTAAACATTTTTCGACCTAACGTTAAAATCTTTACATAAAACAGTAATTAAAAAGCTTTATAATCAGTAGAGAACATTATACTTCCAATAATTTCCATTTAAAATGCAACAAAATAAAACAGCATATATTAGCAGCAGTTTTTGTAATTTGCAAATATCTCACTATTATCGTTTCATATTAAATGAAAAAAAGAAAAAAGCATTATGCTTACCATAATACCTTTTACTAACCGCAAAAAAAAAATTATTTTAGCAACATCTTTCTAAGGTAACATATATTAGCAGCAGATATTACAGTTGAGATCCTTTTACTATTATCCATTCATAAACTACTATAAAGTGCATTGTGCTTACTAAGGTGCTTTATGTTAGCAGCTAAATTATTTTAACTACATCTAATTAGAGTAACATGTTTTAACATCAGATAATTTAGCAGTAACACAGTTGATATAATATGACCTGTGAGCGACAGTAACTTCTAATGATAAAACATTTCATAATTTCAATAAGTAGACATTAAGAGATCATACCAACTAAAAAAAGAATGTTATCTCAAATAATTGTCTACAAACTCCTAAATTATATTAAGTTGCTGGTACTCTATAGTCGTATGATATTATTCTTTAAACAGCTATTTTTTGCAATTTCTTTTCCACAATAGTGATGAATTTAATAAAGAGATGGATAAATTTAATATCATCACCACTTAAACAGGCAATAACTGCATTCCTACATGTTCTAACTCCCGATTCGTTAAAAATCGGTTTAAGGATAGACTTTCGAGCATCAGTTAACCCTGGGCATATTGTTACAATATGCATTAAGGTTTCTTCCGTTAACCCACAGAGCCTGCAGACATTAGAGGACCATTTACTTTCCCATTTTGGTATTCCATCCTTTGTTGGATATCTACCCAACCTTAAATGAATAAATTTGTTCTTAATCAAAGGTCTCAAATGGTATGACAAATAAAGTTGAGGGGACAACCTACCAAAAGAGTTAGCTATAGTCCAAAAATGAGTTTTTTTTCTTAGGTCATCCTTGTCCATTATAGTGCTAAGCAAAGCAGCCATTTGATTCATTTCTTTCTTAAATACAGTTTTACTCCTCACTTCGTCTTCTAATTTTAAGCATTTATAATTGCTTAAACAATCATTTAAATATGACTGCCAACTTCTTGAGTATTCACCTTCTGAAATTTCGAGCCAACACAACTTCGCTAAAGATCCTTCCTCTGATCGGACTAATGATAATAAAGATTTTAAAAATACAGATTGGCGTGTCAATAATTGGTTCTTCAAACCAAATTCTAATCTTATATTGGCACGACTAATGTATTTAGGTATCTTAAAAACAGATTTGTATGTCCTAATTTCTATATCATCAAGCAATTTTGCGTCTTTGCCCCTAAAGATGATAGAATGTTTTCCATCTGTATTTAAATGTAAAAATCTGTTTAAACAGAAAACCGAGAGCATTATTCATGAAGCACTTTATTAACACAGCTGACCTTTGACAGGTGGCAGCTGAAGGAGGACACCAAAGACTATGACATGATTTTTACCAAAAAGCATGTGATGGTCAGTTCTGAGAACTACCTGCATTCTCAAATGAATGAAAGCTAGCATTAAGTTTGACACCATGCCAATCTCATAAATAATTTGGACTTTCAATTTCTTTAGGACACTTGAGACCTTCTGATAAGCGTCATCAGAAAATTTGAGCTACTCCAGATTGTTGTCATGCTCAACTGGCAACATCAGAAGACAATGCAAACACTTTTTATGTTGTGTGCAGCTAGGTCAGTGGATGCTATCACAACACAAGTAAGATTGCAATCTGTCTTTTTGTGGACATTTGTAGTAAGCCCTTTTATTTGGAAACCTTTCATAGCACCTGCCTGACCACTAACATAGAGAAGTGTAGGTTTGCATGTGGTACATGCACATTCAGACTTTCTCATGTAGGCTTCAATAGGCAACTGATGCAGATAATTGTTGGTATATTTGTAGCTGCTCTTCATTAAGTTGAGCTCCTACGTTTTCTAAGTCAATAGTTTCAGTTTTCACCTGATCCATTGTATTTCCTACCTCATCAATAGCTGTGGGTGACTCATTTTCAATAATAGGCAGCCCAAGTGGGTATTGACTATGAGTCTCTGAACTCTGACTCTCTTGAAAATTATCCCTTGTAAACTTAGCTGCTACAGTTTTCTCTTGTTGAATCTCATTATTCTGACGTAAAGTCCATAAAGCCAGACTCCATCTGGAGCAGACTAAGACTCAATTTTCTCTATTTTTGCCTGATCATCGACATGTCTGCCTTTGATGCAGCTACTGTCCTTATCTGTCCAAGAACCTATGAAATTGTCAAGTCATTCAGGTGATGACATTGATAAGACACCTGATGCGATATCAGTCTGGGACAAGCACCTTGGGCCCGATTCACAGAATTAACTTAAGACAAAATCCTAAACTTACTACTTTGTGGTATTCACAGAATGCACTTACTACTTTTGGTATTCACAGAATGCACTTACTACTTTTGGTATTCACAGAATGGATTTACGACTACTAACTTTACGTCTGCACTCGGGCCGGAAATTCTGGGCCGGAGGCGGAGCTTCCGGGCCGGAGGCGGGGCTTCTGGGCCGGAGCCAGGGCTTCTGGGCCGGAGGCGGAGCTTCCGGCCTGGAGGTGGGGATTCCGGCCGGTGGCGGAGATTTAGCCATGGCCGAAATCTCCGCCTCCGGGCCGGAAGCTCCGCCTCCGGGCCGGAAGCCCCGCCTCCAGGCCGGAAGCTCCGCCTCCGGGCCGGAATTTCCGGCCCGAGTGCAGACGTAAAGTTAGTAGTCGTAAATCCATTCTGTGAATACCAAAAGTAGTAAGTGCATTCTGTGCATACCAAAAGTAGTAAGTGCATTCTGTGAATACCACAAAGTAGTAAGTTTAGGATTTTGTCTTAAGTTAATTCTGTGAATCGGGCCCCTTGTCATTTCTATTTCAAGGTCAGATAATGATAACATAAAAAATGTACTCTGAATTTACCTTCTTTGTTGATAAGAATATATCTAAGTCCAGAATATTGATACATACAGGTTAAGTCACAAGGTTATGTCACAAACTTTCCATATCTGATAAGCAACAGTATAAAAGGCCCACTAAGTGACCACTTGGAAGAGAGGCCCTTCATCCCAGATTATTGCATAAGATACAGCCAGAAGATCCTCACAGAGACTGCCAGGCTACCGTTTTGCTACAGCTTCCCGTTCTGTGCTGAAAGCTGATTCTGAGCCAAGTCTGAGAGAAGAGGAGATAATAGTGATGCATGTTTTTCTTTTGAGGGAACACTCTCCCAGCTATAAAAAAATTATAGCCTCCTGCTGTAAACAGGTATACAGTGCATTGATTCTTCCTAAGAAACTATGGGCCCGATTCACAAAAGTAATCTGAGACAAAATCCTAACTTTACGACTTTCGGTATTCTCAAAGGGTATTCACAAAGGGTATTTAGGAGTAGTAAAGTTAGGATTTTGTCTCAGTTAAACTTAAGTTTTGGTCTTAAGTTAAACTTAAGACCAAAACTTTTTCTCAGTTAAACCTAAGTTTTGGTCTTTATTTAAAATTAAGAGCAAAACTTACGTTTAACGAGACAATATCCTATCTTTACTACTCCTAAATGCCCTTTGTGAATACCGAAAGTCGTAAAGTTAGGATTTTGTCTCAGATTACTTTTATTAATCGGGCCCTCAAAATGCAAGTTACACTAATTGATGCTCTCATAATATAGCGCATAGAAGTAGATTTTAGGGTGTTAGGCCGCTAGAGGATATTTCCACTGTGGTAGAAATGCTCATATTGTTTTCATTGCTCACAACATGCATTAGTGCTGTTTTAATAATGTTGTGTGTTGTCATTTTACAGGTGCTAAGCAACAGGATGAGCCTGCTTAAATAAACACTTTTAACTATAAAGTGTCTTTTCCTAAAGCAAGATTTGTGTGTGATATTGTAATGAGTGAAAGTGGGTTTTCAAACTACAGCATCTCTGAATCCCTGTCTAGGAACTATTAGTAACTTAGAAAGCTCAGACACCACATCAACTATGTATTGAATGAGGTTGCGTGGGGCTGCAAAACCCTATTTTTTCACATTCAATCGCTGTGGTATTGAATTAAGTGGGTGTGAAGACAACCTTATAGAGCGAAGCCAGAGTCTTAGTTTATGCAACAATTCAACATTTTAAGACATATAAGAAATACTGAACAATGAATTTGCTTTTTAATTGCATTAAAGTCATGTTCATAGCAGTCATATTTGCCTAATAATTATTCCTCAGTATGCCAAGGTTTAAAAAGTTGCAGAAGAGCCATATAAAAGAACTCTCTTTTTTCTGCAATTGGCAACTTGGTGTACAGTGGTTGATGAGACTTCGTTTGTTGTGTCTCACTAAGCAATCACTATAGCCAAATATATCAAACATCCCTGCTTCAATGTTTTCTTCAACATTGTTCATGTATGTGTAGAATTTAACTACTTCATACAGACAGCTGTCTTCCAAATGAACACTGCGATTCAGATAGTAAGTGTCCATTTTGTTGTTTTTCACAATTTCTGTGTATAAGGGTTGACCTGAGCAAGATACTCAATCTCAGCAAATTATTTAAACACTCTTTTACTTGTTAAAGCAAGACCTAAACTAATCCGAATTATGGATTTGGGCTTACCATGTAAGCTTAAAGAGCTCAGTTGGTCTCAGGCCTCAAAACAACCAATCTAATTGTGGGAAAGCATCTTTGAACTAAAGCTATATATATATTTGGTTAAAGCTTTCTATGCTGAGATCTTTTCCCATCTGTCTTTTGTTTCAGTCTTTTCAGACTAATTAATGTATGAAGTGACATATCGAGCAACAGCAATGGAATTGTCTGCTACAAATTGAATGTTCATGTTTGCATTCCACATAGCCAATGTGACAGGGTTTTACTCACTGATCACGTTAGAAGCCTCACCTTTCTTATAGTTGTGTGTATTCTTGTGAGATATGCCAGCAGTGTGTTTCACTGAAGACATAAAACTTTTCACTTTTTCTTTGGAGATAATAGGCCCAGGAAATTCAAACTGACATTTGTGTTATATTTCCCCTTTCCTCTGTATCTGTGACAACAGTATTTTCTACATTGTCAGACTAAAATCACAATACTTGGTCCCTAAGAGTCCTGTTCTGACACTCATTTGAAATCTCACATATAACATACTGCTCAACGAATAATAATACTGATTTATCAATATCTTCAAAAACGTTGGTGCCCCTTTTAACTACAGTAACACATTAAGTTTGGAACACCTCTACCTTGATATTCTTTCCTCCAAAAGCAGTCAATGACTTCCCTTAGAGGAGGATTGTTTGTTATGTTGCAGATAGGGTGAAATATGCCTTCAAATGGATGCTTGATGAACCTACAAACATTTGCTGGATCCATAGAGCACAGTTGTCCAGGGGGGTTTAAGTTAGTTCCAGAAATGTTTGAATTAGCTTTCCTGAAAAAATCATGGATGTCCTCCCAAGCATACTCAGCACAACTCAGAGTTACGAAACCAGGTGGGTGTACCTAAGTTACACAACTGTGGGCCTGATTCACAGAGGTAAGCATACACATTTATGTAAGGGTACTCTTTTTCAGTATTCATAAAACTGTGTAGAACTCTCCACCCGAACTGTGGAGTCTCAGCAGTCATAAAGTTACTATTAAATATCAGTTTAGTGAATACTGAAAAAGAATAAACGTACACAATTGTGTAAGTTTACCTTTGTAAATCAGACCCATGCACTTTCACTAATTCGCCATGCAGATGGATCGAGCACTCATTTGTTCCTCATTGACACGTCATCAGATTCATGAATTTGCACTCAAGAAAATCATCTTTACCATAAAGCGCATCTATGAAAGCTATAGCAGTCATGTGTGGTCCAGTTGTGACATGTTCAACAGCATATGAGAGGACAGCTCACTTTCAAAAAGAAGGCAAAAAATATCAGGAATGTTTTTTCTAAAACGTGCATCTTCTTAATACAATCTAGTTGATGTGCACTCAGAAGCAGGAATCTGTACTGGACAAACATCATACTGACCACCTTCTCCTGTAGGAAACAGAAGTGCAAAACAACATGCTTTTCTCATACACTGAGTGTATTCACTTGTATCACTTGATTTAATTCTAAAGCATCACCTATCGTATTTTTTGTGTTTATATATCTATTCTGCTTTAACAGAATCAACTTTTTTCAAATTGATGTAATTGCAGGGATGCTGTTTAGAAACAAAACTATGCCTGGGATCACAGAACATCAGTATGGAGGAACTTAGTCTTAAGAAGTGCCTTACCTGCCCTTCTAACCTTCTAGAG
This sequence comes from Triturus cristatus, assembly GCF_964204655.1. Taxonomy (NCBI): domain Eukaryota; kingdom Metazoa; phylum Chordata; class Amphibia; order Caudata; family Salamandridae; genus Triturus; species Triturus cristatus. The sequence continues at coordinate 345,995,696 of NC_140584.1, forward strand.
TAACAGGTAAGTTAGCACCCTAGAACACAACACCCTAAACCCTCTCAGGGGTCTCGGTAAAAGGTCCTGACCTTTCGCTCTCTCACTCATACATGCCCACAATCAACAGAAAAGAGACATGAAGAAAGCTTACAATATTGTGCTCTATCATGAAGTAAATGTGCTGCAATTAGAAAACATATGTGAGTCAACAATGTGATTAGCATGATCAGTAAAATGTACACAATTAAAAGCCCTGTCATAGCGACTGACAAATCTGCCTAAGCTTACCTTCACTATGGGAGCACAGTGATATATTAGAGGTCTCTGGGATTAGTGCCGGACCCCATACCAAGAATTCATAGTCAGCTGGTCTACATCTCAGACGGCGCAGCTCGCTCGTATCAAGACCTTTTCTCTACAAGAATCTCTCCTCTCTATTTTCAAAATGACAAGTCTCGGCTTAAATGAAAAGAATTGCCTTGTTCGAAAACAGCAGCTGGATCTCTCTATTATGTCTAGGTGTTGGTGTTCAACCACATAGAAAAACAGGCAGAATGTTGCTTGACCTTGTATGAAATGTTCAGACTGAATCACAGCAAAAGAGCTGAATAACAAAACATGTGCAGCCAATTTCTAAAATAACAGTGTTGCACAAAAACAAGCGTGTTACTTAGCGTGTGGAAAGCAAAAGTGGCCTACTAAGTGTGCAGTTAGACTAACATAGGGGAAACATTACAGTGGGCCCTATAGGGAGCTCAGAACAATGTGTTACCTTGGAAGGCTGTGTGCTGACAGAACTCACATGTTGGTCTACAACTACATGTTTGTGGAATTTGTTTTCTAGTTTCAGATATTGCAAGGCTTTTTTAAAAAAAACTTTTTCAATACTTAAACTTTCCTGCCAATTTATTTTCTTTTTTTGACAATTAATTGACAAGAACCACGAGTAGTTCTTCTACGTCTCGATCTACACCTATAGTTTCAATATTTTCATTCAAATCCAGTGGCAGATATACAATTGTTCCTTTCAGACCTTTTAGTAGCTAAGTTGGAGGTAATTTGGTTGTTTTTGGCTACATTCATACTATGGCTTGAAAAGGATGTACACTGTGAATTAGAATACTCTCATAAAGATTGAGCAGTTGAAGCTCAGCAGGAATAGACAAACGTCTTACTTATTGTGAATGGCTCTGGTAGTCATCTTGTAATGATCCAGTTTGGTTACGCATGCAATCTGGCTCATACACGAATCAAAACGATCCTCAGATATTAAGTGGAGACCTAATTTAAACAACCCTCCAAGGTCTGTCTCTTCAGTTTTAGCACAAATCTGTATTTTTTTGTTTGTGCTTTGTAATGACTCCACTGACAATAAACAGATACTTTTTCAGCTAAAGTTGCAGCATATGCAACTAGATAATTCTTGAAAGTAAATTTTCTATGATTATCCTCAGTCTGTCTTTCTGGTCCAAAGTACATTATTTGGATACCGTATATAATACTAATCACTTCACAGTAGCTTCCATGTAACAAAGCATTATTTAGAGCTACTAGATGTAGTGCTTTCATTTTTACAAAGTACAGCATTCTTACTAGTTGATTCATTCTTGTGTGGTGCACTGACAGCATTCAAATCTGGTGGAAAATGCTGCATAAACTTGCTCTGAAAGACAAACCAAGTACTTATAGATTTGATATCTTTATAGACTTTGTGAAAGCTTCATTTTTTTTTTGCTTTACAGTTCCTCTGCTATGCTCAATTAAGAAAAACCTAAGTTTCTCAATAGACTTTTGTTTTATGAAGCAAATGGTTCTAAACTTCCACTCATAGACAGGTGTTCAGGGTCTTCCCTGAAGCAACTCATCCTTGATGCCGTCTTCTCTGTTTCAAGGGACTATTTTAGTTTTCTAATACTGTACCTTCTTTTATTTCATATGCATCTTAACCCACTGCAAACACTAAACCGTTGGGTTATAAATAACTTTCTTCATTAAAAAATGCCTCTAAACTGGAAGTGTGTTTCCACTCTCCCTCAAACATAGTGCATATGTTGAATTTTTTAATTTGTAGCTTTTGGCAGCATTTTGTTTTATTTTCAGACAAATTACGAGTGCATCTAAAGATCTCATTCTGTTTAAGGCAAGAACGAACAATTTTCTTTTTAAATGAAATGCTCTGTCTACCAGACTTTCAACAAACTCTATGTCTTGCATGACACCTCTTTAAATGTTTTATAGATTTCATGAAATTAGTCATAATCCGATAGTGCCAAAACCTCTGATGAAGTTCCTTCAATTTCTTGTTTCATGTACTACATTCCTTTTACCTGTTTTTCAAATCATTTGCTCTTCTGAACAAAAGTACCAGATGTTACTTTGCATTTTGTTGGCACTCTGTTTTCAGAACTGCCTGCCTGAGACAAGTGACGTCTGTGCTGTTTTTCTAATAAATGATTAAATACTTTTACCAGTTTTATTTTTTGTCTCTGTCTTTTGTCAATGTTACCCTCTCGTAGATCCACTTCCATCTTCATAATACTTTTGCCTAATCTTATTTTTCTTCTGTTATTTTGTTGACTTGGTTAATAATTTTCAAATTCTACATTAAAGTAAAGGGTAAAATTAGAATATTTGACACAGACCTCTCCCAAGGTCAACGTGGGTGTGCTGTAGGGCGTGAGGATGGACTGGCCTCTCCGCACATGTCACTTCCCCGAGCAACATGCATGCGTTCTAGGATGTAGGGAGGTACTGGCCCCTCCGCACAGACCACTCCGCAGGGCAACAAACATGTACTATATGTTGTGGAGTGTGACTGGCCTCGCCACACAGACCACTCCCCAGGTTGACAGGCATGCACTGTACAGTGTAGGGAAGAACTGGCCTCTCTGCATAGACCACTCCACAGGGCGACAGGCGTGCGTTGTACTGTATGTAGAAGGACTTTCCTCTCTGCACAGAATACTCCCCAGAGAGGCAGGTGTGTGCTGTAGGGTGTGGTTATAGAACTTTTACGTATTGTATAATCTGTCTTGGCCACTCAAGGGACCCAGGGCAGCTCCCTGTGCGCCCTCCAGACACTAGCTGGGTCGATAAATACATTAAACAAAATTAGCTTATAAAATAGCCCCATGGAGGAACCTTCTATAACCCCCCTAAAAGTGCCGGGAGTGAGGCTATCCCATCCCTACACTATTTCACTATTGTTAATGGTGGCCACAGCATTTTTCTACAGCTAATCAGAGCGCGAGCGCCCGCACAACTCGTGAGAGCATCATGCTCTCACAGATGTGGCACGGCTAATGGGAAAAAAGCTAACCACTTGCCAATCAAATTGCTCTATCATTTAAAGTTGTGTGCCTGTAGGACTCTTGCAAGAGTCCGGCAAACCCAACCATTCAGATATACAAATACTTTAATTTCTCAAAAACTACCGAACGGATTTACACCAAATCACCAAAAGCCCCCTTTCTGGGTAAAGATCTATCTGCCAAATTTGGTGAAATTTCATTCGCCGTTTGGACTCTAGTGCTGTTCAAAAATTCCTATGGCAATTATGTGGGAAATTGCATTTTTGGACACACCCCTTTTTTCTCAGATCACCCCGAAACTTTCAAGGATGGAGCTGTGGTCAATGAACTTATTTTTTTAGGAAGGTTTGTCAAGATTTTTGAAATGGTGCCAAAGTTATTAGCAAACCAAAACTGCTCTTCCTGTGGTAATTAGGTCCTAACTATGATTATACAGTGCCGATCACCACTGTGTGACATATTCCACTTTAACCTCTGTTTTTTCAGTCAATTCGATGGTTTTAAGGTAAAGTAATATGTGGTGAATTTCACTATGACTGACATTGCACCCTCACTATATTGTCCTTTAACGCTTGATTTTTTTTCAGTGAATTTCTATGGTTTTTATTAATGTAAACTAATGTCTTTTTTCTATTCCTAACTATAATGTCACTTTGAACATTTTTCAATGTGTATGTTTTTGTGAAATAAAGTAAGCTCCTATTAAAAGTAATGTCCACAACTGTCTCCATATTGTGAACCAAATTCCCATAGTGGCCCTTGACACTCAGGATAGAGAAGCATTGAGGTCAGTGGGCTACTCAGGGTATAGATGAGCTCTAGCAACCCTAATTTACTAGCACACAACAATATCACTGAATAGATTATTGGACACTCAGTGTTCTTTCTTGCAGAAAGGAAATTTACATTTATTACCCACACACTAATAAATAATATGCATTAAATATTAATATATTTGGTGACACCCTCAAATCACATTTCACTCCTAGTGGGTAATAAACCCCATAATAACTATCCCCCCACGTATAACAGATGCAACATCACTATATAAGGAGGTGTCATTTCAAATAAGGCACTCCTACTTCCTTTGTCAAAGGGTCAGGACGTCAATCTATAAAAAATGGGCTTATTGGTCAGGGGGTCACCACATTAACATATATAAAGCAGACCAATTGGCTTTTTTAATAGTTCACCACATTAATGAGTCAATCACATAATAATTTACCATTAAAACCAATGGACTTTATAACCATAAACCGATGCATTCAGTAATATGCACACATTGCAATGTTCATTAAAAGTAATTGTCGCAAAAATATTTCGAATAAAGCACTCTTATTCAAAACAACCATAAACATGTATTGGAATCTTTATTTAACACTTTTCATGCCACTGATGTAGCTCTTTTTGTCTGATGCAAATTAAAGTCCTTCTGATGGATCGAAAGCGGTTAATCCCCTTAGGATTTTGTTGCTCCTCTCTGGCCATTCAATATCAAGTGACATTTCAGAATTAAATGTTAAGCACATTAGGCTTCAGAATAAAACCTGACAAATATTACAGTGAACAATCAAGGTTTCTTCAGGATATCACTGTGTGCACTGTTTCATCACATCCATATCCTCAAGTCATAGCCCATTTATAACTACATGCTCACTATATGAGGGAAGGCATATCTAGGCCCATTGCTCTGCTGTGGTAACCAGAGGTTCATAACTCATATTGTGATACAATACAGCCCAATTCTGCAAATCGGGACGTTTGTGACCACAAAAATGCTTTATACATCTAACCTTTAGTTGCTCACATTTCTTTTCTTTCTTGATTTTTCTATGGAGTTGTCATAATTTTCAAAACAACACGTCAGTTTGCCAAAAAGTATTTTATATACAAATTACGCAGACCCCAACATTCTGAAAGATTTCTCAATCTTATGGTGTCTGGTATTGTCTTAAAAATCAAATAATTATGGTTGATAGACTCGAAAATAGCTTTATCCACTAGACAATTCATGACTTGTTTTAGTACTTATCAGTTTTTTCTTTCTCTTTGAAGGTTCATGCAATGAATATGACCCTGCAGATAAGTTCCTCACCAAAATCAGGTCCCAGACTCTTGATTAAAGCCAGATAAGTGCGCAAGTCTTGCTTTTCACTATTGCCTAGTGAGGAGTGGCTCGCCAGGGCAGGGTATTTATACTGTTGAGTTCCAAATGGCTGACAAGATTTACAAATCTTTTATGACTGTTTGTGGAAGTTCCCAGCCATAGAAAAAATGAGAAACATTCTACTGTGAGCATCAACTACCTTGCTAACACATTCTCCTCCTGGTGGCTTGCCCTTCAAACCCACAAAGTTTATATTAATATGGAAGGTTCTATGAAGTCATCACACCCCCTCCCCCATCTCCATGCCTTTACTCTTCCGCTCAACCTGATGGGAGGCTTTCTGTGAGTGATGAGTGTTATGGATGACAGGAGGTCTACCTTGAAGGAGACTCTTATAGGCACAATTAGAATGCATATTATGGGAGACCATGACTTAAATCTTTAACATACAATGGACATTCCTGGACAGTAGGCCGGAGGTGCAGGTCAATAAAATTATTTTCTCTCAATTGGCTGTATTATCACCAGAGATGAAGATGGCCTCATGATTGTTCTGTTGGTGAATTTTTGGAAGTATATAAACCATATGTATTGTTCTCCATTAGTTTTCTCTTTGCCTCGTTAGTGTAATCACGTACTTTCATGGCAACCACTCACCACCTTTGCCGTGATTATAGTGATATCTATTCTCTGGTGAAGGCAGTAGAGATCTTTCCTTTAATTTCTAGTGAACTTTTCAAAAGTAATTTTAGTTGTTGATTGCTTGCTGAGTTTGTTGATAGACAACATGTACACATCAACAACATGATACCTACCATAGTAGGGAATCCAGGATTTGGGATGGCAGAACTTCTGGGTGTGGACGTGGAGTACAGATTGGCAGTTCAGCATGACAATTATTGTCTATACTATCATCTCTCAAAGGTGTTCAGGTCTCTTATCATGTTGACAGTATTATGGACTTTAGGTATATGACAGAAATGGAGGCCTTTGTTCAAGAGGTTTATTTAACTTGTTGATAGGTTCCCTCAAATTACGCAAATAACTTTTTATGATGCATGGAATGGATGTGGATTAATGAAGCTATGCAGTCTATTTTCCCCCCAAAAAACTTTTGTTTGTTTTATGGTGTTGACCCACAAGACTTACATTGACTGTTGATTCTCTAAAAACAGTATGGCTTATGAAGTGGTGGGATGGAAGAATAGGTATGTGAAATCTAAACTTGTCTCTTTTAAGTTTTGATGATTTGATTTTTAAATAATTCTTGACTGTGATATGTTTTACTTATACAAACCTCTGTAGTATAAGAGGCATTGCAAAGTCAATTTTTGTGTTCTTTAAATCTTGCTGTTCTTTATGCAGCTTGTTTTTAAGCATGTGAAGTTTTGTAGATTTGCTTTAAGAGAGACTGATAGAAGTGCCATTAATGCGTTGTGCAGTAGAATATTTATTTTCACACTTAGTTCAAATGGTGGCATAGGCTAAATTTCCAACCCCTTAGGATAGATATTATGCTTTTTTCTAAATGTACAAATGTGCTATTGTAAACTGGCACTTACTGATTTTCTTGTGAATGAACAGTGCTTATCTAGGATGTGCATATGTTCTTGACATGGTGGTTACTTCTGGCTTGAGTGTTGGATGCAAAAATAAAAAAGGGTTGGAAATCCAAAAAATAGTACTCAAGAAGATGAATGACAACAAGAGATCAACATCCAACCAGAGCAAAATATTGAGATCAATGAATACAATAAGTCAAAAACAGATGTAATATAAAAGAAAGAAGTGACTCAAACAGATTAACTCACCAAAGAACAAAAATATATTGCCACTATAGCATTTTGGCTTCCACCTTCCTTTCAGGAAGTGCTCCTTACCATTCATGAACAGAACATCTTAACTGATCTGTACAACAAACCTACGGATGCTCATTGGTATTGGTGCCAATCACACCACAGTAAACTCAGTATCATGCTGAAATTACCTCAGAGCTTCCTTCTCACTTCTTGAGTTCTGCAAGAGGGTGAAGACCTGACTCTTAAAGTGACAACTCTGGGACCACTCGCCTACACACCTGCTCAAGAGCTTGGATACCATCACAGATGATTATTGCATTATACAAATCAACAAAACATAACATAACATAACATCATCTAAAACCAAGTGCTCCAAATAAGACACATCAGCAGTAGCGAGGACACTCATAAAGATCATCTTTAGGAGCGTGTTAGATTACTCTAAATGCATGGATGTTCTTTGCATGACACACAGCAACAAGTTGAAAAATCTGACCCAGGGAAGTACTTATTTAGTATATCTTATCAAAATCGGAATTAAAAGAGGCAGAATCCCTTTTGTGGGCAGCTATCTTGCATCAGTTTCTAATTGCAAAATATAATGCAAAAACATTTCCATTATTGGCCACTTGTGAAAAACTCCAAAAGGTTGTTTTCCAAAACCAAAGGTCATTCCTAATCACAGAGCTTCAAATTTACGAGCTCTTATTCTGTTTTGTGTGAGCTGACATCAAACAAGCTGTAACAAAAGGCGGTGATTGACTGCTGTGATTTTCAAAGGTGCATTGACGTGAATACCTTTTACAAGCATCACCAGTAACAAATTATTTTACAGGAAGAACCTATGTCATAAGACAGCATCTTACAAGCCTATAAGCATTGAAACATGTATGTGCTTCATTGCCAACACCAAAGCTGTAAAAAAAAAGTATGCAGGGCAAACAGTAAATGACATTTGAACGCGCTTCTGCAATCACAAATCACCAATAACTGTTAAGAAAGTTGACCTTGTGGATCATTTGCTTTCATTTTTGAACATTTTTCCCTGTGGAGCATGTCATAAAGACAGAACTACTGGATTCCAGAGAAAACAATCTGGATGCCCTGTTTAAAATATTACAGACAGATGAACAGTAACCAGTGAGTTCATGACGCAAAATTGGTTTTGATTATTGGCACTTAAAAATTATGTTAACCTGTAACCCGCATTAACTCTAGCATACATGATTTATTCATTATGTACCCAAATTATGTCACTTATTAGTTTCATGTTATTCACATTTAGATTAGGCAGAGTTAAGCGTATACATATATTTGATTAACTTTAGAATGCCAGTACATATTTAAAGTTAAATTAGGTGGGCCTCGATGCTCCACGTCATATTGAAATCAATAGTTTATTTCTGCTTGCTGTGCCTAATACATTTCTGTTTCACATACCAAAGTCACCGTCTGTTCATTTAAAGTGTTATTATTTGCTAGTTTACATTTTGAAGGTCATAGTATAGTTATCAGTTGTTTGGGCTGAAATCTCAAAACCTGTAGTGGATGGGAAAGCAGAGGAATTGATACTGCCATGTGTGATATCGTGAAGGTCGTGGTGGAAGAAAGAGTTGGCATTGTATTATTTTGTGAGGAGGATGACACAAGGGACAGAAAGAACACTAAGCTTTGATTGGTCATCACCCGGTGGGAAACCTGAAGACTGTAATTCTTGGATGAACTGTTATGTTTGAACTGTGAGAAGCCTGTTAGTTAGACTGCCTGTCACTGTCCACTTTAGCAGGTGGACATTTTCTCTCATCTCATGAGACCAATGCTCCTTATGTTTCTGCTTGCAGAGATATTCAACAGCAAGTGCCTTTCTTCTGATTCTAATTGGACTTTTTATCTGCTTTCTCTTAGGTTCAATATTTGATGATACCAACTGCCATTGAAACTCTCCAACCTACCCAGAAATCTAACATAGATTTAGGGTGTTTACTTTATGGAAACAAGGCGTTGCTTCACCTTGCACATGATGCTTTTAAAATTCTAAACTTTTGTATTATTAATTGTGCTGCTTGGATTATATTCCTGCATGCTAGATTCATGAAAATGTAGGGCCCAATTCAAAAAGGCAAACTTAGACCAAAAATCTAAGTTTACGACTTTCGATATTCACAAAGGTAAGTTACGCGTAGTAACTTTACACCGCCTTGAGTGCGGATGTAAAGAAAATACTCGTAACTTACCTTTGTGAATACCGAAAGTCGTAAACTTAGACTTTTAGCTAAGTGAACCTTTGTGAATACCGAAAGTCATGAACTTAGAGTTTTGGTCTAAGTTTACCTTTGTGAATTGGGTCCCTTGATTTTACTCAATTGTATTGATTTGAGATGTAATTTGCATAATCAGATTAATAAACCTTCCTTGTTTGCGACCTATTCCTCTCTGTCATTACTATGTGGCAAATCTGCTGCACTATCAATGAAATGCTCACCAATTTGTGATTTCAGCCTCAGTTTGAGACAAAGGACCTGATTTAGAACTTGGCGGTACTCCCGTTGTCCTTCCGTGGTGGAGTTTCTGTCGCATAAACAGTTCACCGTTGTCAACGCGACGGACTCCTCTTCTGGGTAATATTATTCCGTCGCCATCAGGGTGGCCGGTATGCGCCAAGCATATTTAGATTTCACAGTTGTGCTGGCATTGTTCTAGTGGCGGATTGCCAACAGAGTGATTCCGTTGCGGGATAAGCTCAACATTGTACTATTCCTGTGGCTATTGGATGTATGTTAGCATCACACACCTGAAGTGTTTTGGCTAATTGTTTACACCTTCATACCACAGTATAAAACACACTCCATTTCAGACCATGATCCTTTCCCATTCCACTGCAGCAGAACTGTGCTCCTGAGCACTTTTTCTGTGAAGTCAGGTGTTTCTTTTCTTTCACTGTCTCTTGTTCATTTTCTCCCTTTTAGGTCAAGCCTTGACAGTGCTCATGCTCTCTCTGCAATACCTGCTGTAATCATTATACAGGAGTGTAAACCCGCCCGCTATTTACCATTGATTCACTCCTCCGTCAGTCTTCTTTGGTGGCTCCTCATTGGTTGGCACTCCTGATACATCACTTCCGTTTTTTACTCAGGAGCACTGGCCAACTACAGTTTCCTTATGCTATAGCTGTTTATTTGTTCCTTTGGGGACTACTTCAATAAAATAAAAGTGGTAAAGCTTGAAACATGCACCGCCGTAATCTGTCCCTTCCTCACTCTCTGCTGCCTGACAGCAGCTCTGCTGGGGACTCTGCCTTATCCAACCCTCCAGCCCCGCCTTTCCAAACCTATTGTTACTTTCTGCCCATATGTATTTAATTAAATTGTTACTTTCCGGCTGCCTTTCCCAAATTGTTGCCATTGCACCATTGCACGCTTTCAGTTTAATAAAGGCGGCAGGTGCCTTACTTAGACTCTGCCGCCATTGTTTCGCTGCCTAACACCTATAAATGGAATCTGCCCCCTTCTCTATACCTGTTTTCTCCCTTATACTCTGCCATAGCCTCACCCTCCCCTACTGCGCCTATGTGGGAGCACATAAAGCAAATGTAGTGTTGGAAGCGGCACAGCACCTTTCCAAACTCATTGTTACTTTACACCTATTGGTATTTTATGTAATTGTTACTTTATGGCCGCCTTTCCCAAAATTTTGCCACAGCGCCATTGCGCACTTTTAGTTTAATGGCCAATCTCCTCTCTACAGGGACCCTTGTTCTGCCTCTCCCCTATAAATGGACCCTACCCCCTTCTCTGCACCTGTTTTCCCTCTTATACTCTGCTGTAGCCACACCCTCTCCCCCCGAGCCTATGTGGATGTACAGAGAGATCTGGTCATAAATGATGTGAGGTCAGAGAAGTACACCCAGTCCTCGGTCCTGGCTTTAGAAAGGGAAATGCAGAATGAAATCCAAAATTAAAGCCAGCTACGCACCTCACCCAGAACATTTGGATAACTGAATGAAAGTACAACCCCATACTGGTGAGGAGGCCCCACAATGGTGGAGTTCTGGTACTAACAGGTTGTCCGTCACTGAGGCAGGACCACTGAGCAGACCCCACTCTACAAGGTGAGTTGTCTCCCGGATTGCCCTTCTCTATGGGGCACTCCATAAAGGTACAACCCATTATAGTGTATGCATGAACAAAAAGAACTTTAGAGACTAATCTATAAATATCGTTGTATCTTTAGGATTGATTGCACACTCCATAGCATGCCACACAACTACGATCAGCATAATTTCACTCAGCGCCACACAGTTCCATACAGTTCTACACCACACCATTCAACCCCATCACTTTTCCATTACTCACCACATAATTCAACCAGAAACCACATAATACAAATCAACAACACAATCACATAACACACCACATACATACAATCCACACCACACAATATGGCATCACTCTAAAAGATTCAACAGCACACCACATATTTAAACTCTACCTCATAACACTCCACCACAATACCATACCACATAAATACTCTACATAACACACAATCCCACTCCACATAATTCATATACACTGAATACCACATATTTTATAACTGCATAATTCCGCTGCACAACATACCACATAAATCCACTACAAACCACATACTTCCACTCCAAAACACATAAGTAAAAAACATTCACATTTACAACGCCAATACCTCTAATTCTTGCAAATAAGAGACCTATTACATTGCAAATGCTTGTTATTATTATCTTGTGGGTTATTAAATCCATTTAAGTTTGAAGAGAAATGAAATGCTGTTTATATTGAATTTGTAACCCATGGTATATTGCAGTTGCCTAACAAAAAGCTTATGCGTAGTGAAATGCGGTTTTGATTTAAACGTGCATCAAGATGGAGATTGCACGAAGAAATAATGAGATATGCTTAACATGTAATAATTGTAGATGTTTGCATCAAGCAGCATTATTAACATGTGTGTAAACCCTGATGTGTAAAGGCCTAAATGAATGTTCGTGTTGTGCTATGAAAGGCCTATTCATTTTGTTCTTATGTTAGTCTAATTGTATAGGCCTGGAATTGTAATTTCCCTGGTAAGCTCTCACATTTAGAAATAGTCAGCGAATTTCATGTGCACGCAGAAATGTTTGTTCTCATGTTTCAGTTGCAGGTGGAAGAACCTGTCCTTGTTAGTTAGAACTAATGCCTTTTGTTTTAGGAGTTAGGCACGGGGGAGAAGTGTTACTTTGTAAACAGAAGATCGATAATTGGGAGCCAGTGTTCTTTCTCACTGAGGAGGCCTGGGAACCAAGTTCAACGGAATACACATGGAGAAGACGGTGGAAAACTACCTACGAGAGGTGTCCGTTAGTATGAGGTGATCTGTGGGCATGTTCTACATTTTTGTGTTTTGTATTAGGGAAGTTCCCCGAGGGAAGAGAGGCAGACAGAGACAGGATGAGTTAGGAGAAGGGGTTTGAAGATTGATCAGGGAAGAGTATCTTAGAACGAGCTCTGTTGCTTTAGTCATCTGACTTACATTGTGAATATGCTTCTTAAGAAGTCTTCACAAGCTGACACCTTTTGACTGATTTTGTCAGAGAAATGCTAAGTAGGGATGTCACCTTAGAGATAGTGTAGGGACAGTCTAATGCTTTTCACTTTTCAGCCACAGATGAAGTCTGACTTAAATGTTGGAGCAGTCCTTGCTTGTGTTTTATTTTTAGAGCTGTTTATTCTCTTCATGATTGATCGGAGCAGACTCATCCATTGGTTTGGCTTTGTATTAGTTTCTATGTATTTTTACAACCTTGTCCTGAGGTGCTTGTATATTCAGTTGTTTTTGGCTTTGTAATAAACCCCCTAAACTGAAGTTGGGATCTGTGATCTTTGAGTCCTGGTTAATACTGGAAAGTTAATTGTTGTGATGCGTTGTTTCTCCCCTTTACACTTCTCAGCAGGTAAAAAGAGACTTCGACCTAGGGTTCCTTGTTACAATTTCTGTAGTGGATTCCAGCCTTATCAGTTGGTAGCGGGAGGACGGTTGCCTCTGCAGTAAGGGGAGAAGTTAGGGAAGGTTAAGAAAAAAAAACAAGAGATGGTGGCCCAGAAGATCAAAAGAGGAGAACGACGGTGTTTGGTGGAGACCGACAGAGAGTGACGGTGCGGCGGAAGCAGCAGTTCGCGGAGGAGTGAGTATGAATAGGGATGTTAGTCTGCGGTGATGATTTGATTGTGTGATGTCTTGCAGAGTTGGAATGAGAGTTGAGTGATTCTGGTTTCGGATTGTGAGCGCGCGCGGTCCACGTGATTCTTGATGATAGGCTCGATGAGTAGCCTAAGATCCCGGGATAGATAGATTGTGGTGTAGAAGACACCCAGAGCCGTAATTGTTGACCATTGATTGTGGGAGTTGTGAGGCGTCATCAACAAACCCACCCGAGATAGGGAACGAGAGAGTGAGTGTCTGAGTGACCAATGCAGGTCATGGGTTACTGTGTGTATAAAATCGAGTGATTGGATCCTATCAACTATTTATGTGACCGTCCGGCCATTCGTGGGCAGATGGTCTAGGGCAGTTGTCCGGTCGTGTGGTGGACAGACAGTCGATCAAGTGATTGTCCAGTTGTTTGGTGGACAGACAGTTACTTGCTGTATGAGTGAGACGTGCAAGAGTGTTCAAGACGAATTGTGAAGGAGGGGAACTGCTGAGCGAGGGGCAAGAGTGATGTCGAAGTGTGCAGCGCTGTGATAGGTCGGTTAGTGTAAAGCCGCAATGGTATTGGTGGATTGACATCAGGAAGTAAAACGAAAACATTGTGGGTAAAAGAGTTGATTTCATCATGAAATGTTTTAGGGTATTGCGAGATCTTTGTAGGGTAGATAGAGGAGTGGTAACTCGAGTGGGGGAAGAAGCACCGCCTGAGGATACCCCAGCTCATTATATGGCTACGAATGTAGGGCTCCACACTATACTTTGGCTTCAGAATTGGCAAAAGATGACTGAAAAGGAGGGAGATTTGGCTTTCCCACGTTATGGTTCATTCAGATTTGATGTGTTGTATCACTTGAAGTGATGGCTGCATTACGACCCCTGCCTAGACCATCTCAGTTTAAGAGGCTGGATGCATGGATAAGAGCAGCGCATGCAAGAAGAAGAGATCAGAGTCAGGAAGGAGTGAAGAAGTCGATCAGGGCATTTCAGGATGCACGGTGGGATGCATTGATGAAAAGATGGAGGGTAGGACACCATGGAGGGAGATAGATTATTTCCTTTGTTAGTAAAGGTAGGAGATGCCCAAAAGAGCAGGGATGAGGAGGATGATAGCGACACAGATGCCAGTCTTCTGGAGAGGTTGTTGGCAGAGCGTCCACCTCCATATAACCCAGATTCGGAAGGAGGAATGAGAGCTCGTACAGGGAAAACCGGGGAGCCGCAGACAAATTCTACTGAGGGTGTAAGAGGAAGGATTTCAACGGGAACAGAGAAAATGGGGACACAACCACTGAGGGGAATGGAGGCAAATGAAGCTAACACAGTTACCAGGCTACCGGAAGCTCTTACAGTGCCTGTCACAATGGGTCCCATAGTGTCAGTATACGATCCAGATCAAAATGGAAGCAAGGTACGGTCAGGAATGGGAGAGGGTACTGGTTCCGGAGGGAATGGGACAGCGAGTGGAAGTGGTCACCCTTCGAGGCCCATAGAAGCGAGTGCGCCGTTGCCAGTCACAGCAGTTTCCTCTAGGGGACAGGTGGAACAGAGAGCAGTGAGCGTTACAACAAACAAATGATGGACGGAATGCTGACAATGCAGACATTCTCCCCCAGTCAAGAGATCTGGGTTAAATCCATCGTTCTTTTGCCCACTACGCCACCCCAGTTCAGACATGGCCATATGCAAATCAGTCTTGACCCTGTGCCTCATGGGAACAGTCCAGCCCGAACTGCCAAGCCATGTCTTCCCTGGACCGGAATCAAGCATCCTAGGACCGGTTTCTGGCTATCAGCCGTCATCAGCCAGGATAGCTTGACTCCAGTGGCGTAGTGAGCACGGGACCCACGTCTGGGCATACCCATCCCACTTAGGGCGAAAGCGTTACAACAAACAAATGATGGACGGAATGCTGACAATGCAGACATTCTCCCCCAGTCAAGAGATCTGGGTTAAATCCATCGTTCTTTTGCCCACTACGCCACCCCAGTTCAGACATGGCCATATGCAAATCAGTCTTGACCCTGTGCCTCATGGGAACAGTCCAGCCCGAACTGCCAAGCCATGTCTTCCCTGGACCGGAATCAAGCATCCTAGGACCGGTTTCTGGCTATCAGCCGTCATCAGCCAGGATAGCTTGACTCCAGTGGCGTAGTGAGCACGGGACCCACGTCTGGGCATACCCATCCCACTTAGGGCGAAAGCGTTACAACAAACAAATGATGGACGGAATGCTGACAATGCAGACATTCTCCCCCAGTCAAGAGATCTGGGTTAAATCCATCGTTCTTTTGCCCACTACGCCACCCCAGTTCAGACATGGCCATATGCAAATCAGTCTTGACCCTGTGCCTCATGGGAACGGTCCAGCCCGAACTGCCAAGCCATGTTTTCCCTGGACCGGAATCAAGCATCCTAGGACCGGTTTCTGGCTATCAGCCATCATCAGCCAGGATAGCTTGACTCCAGTGACGTAGTGAGCACGGGACCCACGTCTGGGCATACCCATCCCACTTAGGGCGAAAGCGTTACAACAAACAATTGACGGCTGAAATGCCAGAAACCGGTCCTAGGAAGCTTGTTTCCGGTCCAGGGAAGGCATGGCTTGGCAGTTCGGGCTGGACTGTTCCCATGAGGCACAGGGTCAGACTGATTTGCATATGGCCATATCTGAACTGGGGTGGCAGAGTGGGCTAAAGAACGGTGATGGATCAAACCCAGATCTGTTGACTGGGTGTGGGTGTTTGATTGGTTCTGATGCTCCGTCCATCACCACCCCCTTTTGTACCGCTTTGTTCGCCATAAGTTGGCAGGGTATGCTCAGACGTGAGTCCCTTGCTCACTTTGCCACTGGATTCATGCAAGCCTGGCTGAAGACGGCTGAAATGCCAGAAACCGGTCCTAGGAAGCTTGTTTCCGGTCCAGGGAAGGCATGGCTTGGCAGTTCGGGCTGGACTGTTCCCATGAGGCACAGGGTCAGACTGATTTGCATATGGCCATATCTGAACTGGGGTGGCAGAGTGGGCTAAAGAACGGTGATGGATCAAACCCAGATCTGTTGACTGGGTGTGGGTGTTTGATTGGTTCTGATGCTCCGTCCATCACCACCCCCTTTTGTACCACAGAGAGCAGTGAGGACAGCGTCGTTGGCCGATTCGTGTTCTGACCTGAGGATGTGGGAACCCCAAGTAAGAGGTCCTAGTGGAAGGATGGGGTGAGGCAGAAATGGTGAGGGAGTACCGGTGTCTGAGCCCAAGCAGATGCTGAAGAAATACTGGGCCAGAGGTGAATGTAATCCAGGGTTATAGTGACAAATTCCCCAGAAAAAGGGAAAAGAAGATCAAGCGGTCTAGAGCATGGAACTTGTGGAATTCCAAGATGGCCACTGGAATTCCTTCCTCGAGGTTGGCGCGCTAGTTGTTTTAAGCGCGAGACAAGGAGCCGGTAAATGCGTGCTGAACAACTGGCTCCTCGCACTTCACCTGAGGAGTTTTGTGGTGAGACAGCGTCTCGTTTTTTTCTCAGCGTCGCGTAGATAGAGAGGTTAGTAGAGGCGAGTTTTTTCTTTGAATATCTTCTCTACGTGTCAGGTCCATTGCGTTCCTCCTTTGCGACCGCTATTGGAGAGTCTTTTGAGCGAATTCCGGACATTTAAAGGATTCTTGTTCAGAAAGAACTCTTTCATGACGTACAGCAGCTTCGAGCAATTTACTGAACAACAGCAGAGCAACCCTTGAAGTTTAATTGAACCATTACTTAGCGAGGTTCTCGAGGTTGATACTTACGCGCTAATCCAATCACCTACTGACATTTGTTAATATCGTTTGGGCAGAGTTTTTCCTTCACTCTTCAAGCGCTTACACTGAGAGACATTAAATTGTGAAGACAATTCATTTGCCAAAAGAAAGAAGAAACTAATCTACTTACCTGAGCAGCTACTTCACGGATTCCTTGGTCACGCAAGTACTATTAGAAAGAAAGAGTTAAAGAGTTGTTATTTGTGACTTAAGGTATCTTGTGATATTATACAATTGTTGCTAGAACTGTAAAAGACTTAGTTTCTAAAACAAGAGATTAGAGTTACTATCAACATAAATGTACATCATAGAAAGAAGAGAGGTTTTCAGCTGAAACAGTTAAGGTAACTAGATGAACATCAAGTTATATAGAGTAGAGATAAATGACATTGCATAGTATTTGAATTCATGTGTTTTTACAGGTACACGAACTCCTGAGGCGCCTGGTAGACGAAGAACATACATAGACGAGGTGACAGGAGATTTTCGGCTGTCTCTTCTTTCAATCCCAATTCCCCTTTCCCCCTTTGGACCAAGTTGATTCCTAGTGGATATTGAGAGGTGTTCGTTCTGGAGAGGGCTCTAGGAAATTAGCTGTGTTCTACTTCCACGCTGACTAGAGGTACTCTGACAACTGAGGAGTCAATCTGTCCCACGGAGTTTAATGGAAGGGATTCAGCGGGAAGACCAGAGTAGTGAGAGTGGAGAGTCCAGTAGTGTGTCGAGACGAGGGACAATTAAATCTGATCTGAGGGCCAAGGTGTTTGATGTGGTGAGATTAAAGGCAGAAGTGGAGGAGATAATCAGTGGAA
The DNA here is from genome assembly GCF_964204655.1 of Triturus cristatus. Lineage (NCBI taxonomy): Eukaryota > Metazoa > Chordata > Amphibia > Caudata > Salamandridae > Triturus > Triturus cristatus. The sequence continues at coordinate 346,013,717 of NC_140584.1, forward strand.
ATTTGCCTTTGAAAAGGATTGAACTCTATGAGTCAGATGAGTTGCTGTTTGTTGTGAAGGATGTGACTCGCAAGGCGAGGAGGGCACATGAGAAATTGACGGAGTTGCCACAGAGGTATGATGTGGATTTGTTCAAGACGAAAATGTTACAGGGAAACCACAGGTTAAACTACAGGGATCAGGAACTAGAAGAGAAAAGAGTTATAGGTCTGAAAACGCACATTCGAGAATTGATCATAGGGATACGTGCATGGAGCATGCTTGACAAATGGGAGGAAAGGTGGTCAAAGAATAAGAGTGCTAAGAAGAGCATAGAAGAAACACCACCTCCAGGAGGAGGAACATTAAGAGTAGAGGCTTTTCCGTTGTGAGAGGTACCGAGTGGAGGGTATGTGCATGAGCCTTTGAGTAGAGGTGATTTGGCAGCCTTTACCAATGATTTTCCTCGGCTGCGGGAAAAAAGTCTTGAGTGGTACAAACAGGTTGATCGGTTTGTCAAAATTTCGAAAGTGCTGTGGGTTGATCTGAATATCTTGATTGATATTGTGGTACCAAGTGATTTGTAGCCAGCTTGTAAGATTGCTGTTGATTGGCCGTCCTCAGAGCCTGAGCGAGATTCTGTTACACATGGTCCTTCACCTGTGGTTATGAAAAAGTATGAGCAGGTAATCACATGGTTGCAATCTAAGATTTCACCACAAGATATTGACTGGATTAAGATAGACAGAACTGTTCAGGAGCCAAAGGAGACAGTACATGCCTATTATGAGAGGCTCTTGCAAGCTTTCAAGCAGTACAATGGGTTGGATACCCTTGACCCAAAGGATATGGGACAGTTTGTCTCTACATTTGTATTAGGATTGAGACCAGAAGTTAGCCTTATGATTCAGCAACATCTGATTTGCTGGCAGAATAAATCCGTGGATGAAATTCTATGGTATGCCAGGTACTGTAGTGATGAAGTGGATTCAAAGCATTAGAAGCTTAAGGATAAGCTGATGCTGGTCCAAATGCAGAAAAGGAAGATCAGACACAGTCAAACGGAGGAACGTTAGGATGAAGACAGGGAAATAATCAAGGAGGGATTCAGAATACACTAGGTCAGGGAAAGGGGAAACCCATGGATCCTAAGACAGGAATAGATGTTGCCACCCTAAAGAAGACCACTGCATGTCATAACTGTCACAAGATCGGGCATTGGAAGCGCGAGTGTAGATTGAATCCAGCTAATCAGATTCAGCAGGAGGAAGTGGTGCAGACACCTGAGGCCATCAATACAGTGACAAGACCCAGATCTGTACAAGGGGGGACAATAGGTCCGCAGGTACAAGTTCCCCAGCCACCGAGAATCCCTCAGGGAACCCGAACATACCAACAGATGCCCTTTATCGAGACTTTTGATGAACTCGATTCAGATCCCTTACAACAACAGTGACCGAGGGGGAGGAAGACTGTACCCTTAGAGCGGACTTGGAGGTAGACCAGAGAGGACCATATGTAGAGGCGGATGTTGACGGTCACCCAACTACCTTTTTGGTTGATACGGGTGCTACCCGTTCTACTGTGAGATCTGAAATGGTTCCCAACTTACCCCTCTCGGGAGAATCGATTCAAGCCGTAGGAGTGGCGAATAGGAGAATGAACAACCCATTTACTGAGCCGATACCTGTGAGAATAGGAACATTTCAAGATCAACACCAATTTTTAGTATGCGACTCAAGTCCAGTTTGTTTGTTGGGTCTTGATCTTTTGTGTAAACTGAATTGCACCATCTATTGTACACCCAAGGGAGTAGAACTGCAGACTAGGGATGATGATGCTGCATTTAAGTTGGTAAATGAGAATCTGTGTATAGAGGAATTTCCTATGTTAACAGTTGAAGAACTCCCACTCGACCTGAGGGACTCTGTCTCTTTGGATGTATGGGATTTCACAGAAGAACTGACCAAGGGAGTTGAGCCAGTCAATATCCAAGTCAAACCCAATGCTGAGTTTCTGAGAACACCTCAGTATAATCTGTCAGCGGAGACAGTTGCAGAAATTCAGCCTTTGATTGAGTCCATGATCGAACAGGGAATTCTGAAGAAAATAATGGGGAGTCCATGTAACTCACCGATCATGGGATTGCAGAAACCGAGCGGGAAGTATAGGATTGTGCAAGACCTGTGCAAGGTCAATATGATTGTGGTTCCATGTTGTCCCATGGTACCGAATCAATCAGTGATACGGTTTCAGATCCCATGTGCAGCTGAATGGTTCACTGTGATTGATCTGTGTCAAGCATTCTTTTCGATACCATTGCATGAGGAGAACCAATTTTTATTTGCTTTCTGGCTGGAAGATCATGTGTTAACATGGCGTCGTATCCCCAAAGGGTATACAGAGAGTCCATCGATCTTGAATCAGCTTTTGAAGAAGAATCTTGAGAGTCTCGTACTGCCACAGAAATCAGTTCTTGTGCAGTGCATTGATTATCTTTTAATTGCGTCCGAGACGGAGGATGCTTGCAGGATTGATACTGTAGTGTTACTGAACCATCTAGCGCAGAATGGACACAAGGTGTCCCCGAACAAGTTACAGTACTGTTTGACTGAGGTTCAGTATTTGGGTCATCGAATAGAGAAAGGCGAAAGGAAAGTGTCACCAGATCGAATTGAGGCGATTATGAAAATGACTGTGACTACCACTCAAAAGGAAGTCAGGATGTTTCTGGGAATGGTTGGTGTTGGACTTGGCCCTTCTGGCAGGTTCACCCCTGAACTTTTTTTGCTTTTTACTGGTGACTTGGTGTGGTAATTTTTCGGTTTCTGCGCACTTTCCCTGTGTCCCAGGGTAAAGTGCGTGCGTGCTCTGAGTGCATGTGGTGAGATAGGCCTGCCCTCCCATAGGAATGCATGGGGAATGTATGTGTCCCTAGTAGTTTCTGATGCGTGGGGTGTGCAGGCCCGAGTTTGGTATGTGCGGACTCGTGGGAGTGAATGCTGCGCGATGATGTGTGCGGCGTGCATGTACCTAGTATGGAAGTGCCACTTCTAGAGGTGGGCACTTCTGTGTGCAGTGTGTCTGTCGCGTGATTGGCTGGTCATGTCATGTGACGGGCTAGGGATTCCCCAGAGTCAGGATGAGTCACCCAGTGGTGAATGGGGAGATCAGCAGCTAGATGGGTGGGAGGAGTACACCTGGGTCCTGAATAGGACAGGGTTTTCCACACACAATGCTGGCTCCGCCCCCTGTGGTGCGACTGACGACCCTAGCCCTGCCAGTGAATAGAGTGAGGGGCTGAGCACATCAAGGGTGCTCCCCAACCAGCTGCGACTGGTTTTCCCCCTCACCCTGAACCCAGAACAAAGGGGTTTGCTGTATAAAAATGGGGCTGTGTCCCCACAGAAACTGTTCTGCTTTGGATCCTGACAGAGGGGGGGGCTTGCTGCTGGTGGGGCCCAGGAGGGACCGCCATGGGGGCTACCTCCCTGCGGGAGGGCCCTGTGTGCTGGCCCCTGGGCCCTGCTTTGCCCCCTGGACGCCTTCAGGACCTTTTGGACCGTTTTGCTAGTCCTTTTTCTCTGCCCAGGCTTGGTGCAGCCTTCTAGCGCCCTGGGAGCGCTACATTGCTTTATTTTGCCCGTAGGAGCGCTGGAGCTCCGCCGCAATGCGCTGCCGTCTGGGGGGAGGGAATCCCCACAGGAGGGATTCCCCCGTGCAGCTGCCCGGCGGGTGCCCACCCCGCGTCATTGCCGCCTACTTAATTTCTCCTGAATTTGCTTTGTGGATCGCGGGTGCCCACCCCGCGTCGCTGCCGCCTACTTGATTTCTCTATTTGCGTTGCGGGTGCCCACCCCGCGACTTAACTGTCTCGAAGTTCACCGCTGCGGCCCGAGTCGCGGCAAAAGCGGAAGTCAGGCGAGAAGGTGCCTGGCGGCGGGCGGGACTTCCGGTTTTGCAGAGGAAGTCCCGCGCACGCCCCGGCAGCCGGAGGAGACGTCCGGAGCCCCGCAGGCTCCATGCCGAAGTCCCGGTCCCAGAAGAGCAGAGTGCCGGTGCCAGGAGTGAGGCGGGGCTCCCCAGAGCGAGGGAGAGCCCCGCGTTGCCGGCAGGAGGGAGAAGAGACAGAAGAAGTCCGATCCCACAGCCCCGGTGAGTAGGGGCTATCTTCCATGTTGTGGGTGCCGGTCCGAGACCGGCCTATGTCCTGAGCGCCCCCCCCCCGATAGGGGGGGGACGCTCCAACGACGGGGCACATCGTTGAAGAGCCTGTGAGGCTCCACCGAGGCCATCCTTATTTCAGAGCGCGAGTACGCTCCAAAGTCAGGGGCATGAGTGTTTTGAGCGCTAGGCGCTCCAACCTGGGGGCCATTTTATATTTAGAAGTCCCAGGGGGACTTGGGGGCCAATTGTTCTAGAGCCACGAGGCTCCAACGCTTGGGCACGATTGTTTCTCGAGCCTGCCTGGCTCCCACGAGCCTGATTGTTTCTCGAGCCCAGAGAGGCGCCCACGCTAGGGGGACATGGTTGTTTCTTTAGAGCCTCGGTGGCTCCAACGCTAGGGGGACATGTCGTTCTAGAGCCTAGGTGGCTCCAACGTCTGTGACATCATTTGAAGGGCCATTGAGAGCCCATGCCTTATTTGCCTACCACAGCTGCGCAGCACTTAGTGCCAGCTGCAGCGTTTAGGCCCTGTGCTTGTCCCCAGCTGCCCAGCAAGTAGTGGGCAGCTGCTACGTTTAGGTTGTGGCGCACCCTGGACTCTGATGTGATTTTGGTGCTAGGAAATGTACGGTGTAGTATGTTTTGCGCCCCCTGTCTTCATGCTTTTGGTGCTAGGAAATGTACTGTATATAGCATGTTTTGCGCACCCTGTGTCTGATACCTCTAAATGTGGTTATTCCTGCCTAGAAGGTAGTTTTACCTGCTTAGGTTGATGGTAGCGAGAATGTACTTCCCTGTGCGATGTGCGCCCCTAGTATAGTTATACCTAGGTGGTTAGGTCTAATGAGTTAGACCAATGAGAATTGCATAATGTGATTTATGCCCCTGTGATAGACGCAGGATAGGTTTTATACCTGATGCTAGTGTGATGACGCTGAGGTCATTATTGCGCCAGTAGAGACTGGTTGTGCTCTACAGTTACTTTGTGTTATGTTCTACGTTTACTATTGGTGATTTGTGCTATGTTCTAAGTGCTAATTCCTGACAGTGGTCCATGTGGCCCTGTCCCCTGTATATATAATCCCTTGTAAATTCTACCCGTGCCTGTTGGCACATTGTAAAGTGTGTGTTTTTATCTAATGTGTTTGGTATAATACAAAGGTTATTTTTATATAATACCTTGTGTGGAGTTTCCTTTGTGGTGGGCCTTGGGTGTTGTTGCTGGGTGCGCGCGCAAACGCTTTACACATCGCCTCAGGGATAAGCCTGTCTGCTCGTGCCAAGCTACCAAGGGGGTGAGCAGGGGTTATCTTTGGCGTGTAACTCCCCAGCCCTGACTAGAGTGGTGGTTTCTGCCTGGCTTTGGCGCAAGCCTCAGGCAACCAGAAATCCCATTTCTAACAGTTGGGTACTGTCGGCAGTGGATCCCGTACTTTTCCTTGAAGGTGAAGCCTTTACAGAGGCTGACGCACAAGGATGTGAGCGATCCAGTTCCGTGGGATCATGACTGTTTGGTCATATTTTTGGAGTTGAGAGAGGATTTATGCCGTGCTCCAACTCTGGGGATGCCAGACTTTTCATTGTTCTGTTATGAGCAAGAAGGTTTTGCTTTGTCAGTACTGACTCAAAGTCATGGAGGAGTCCGTAGACCAGTTGCCTAGTTCTCAGCTACTTTAGATCCACTAACTTCAGCATTGCCCGGATGTCTCAAATCCGTTATGAGCAGGTTATACTTGAGAGAATGTGACTTTGAAACATTTTTCCGTCCTGAATCCAGCTACTTTAATGCCTTTGCCAAATGTTGATAATGAAGATTGTGCAGTGCTTAATTTGTAAAATATTAAGTGCCAGGGGTCTGACCAGGAGGCCACTGCAGCTTGCACCACCATTGACCCCTGTCATCGCTGCCAAAACAACCACTAACCATCTCTCTTGCATGTAAATGCGACAGTTGAGATTATTCTAGGTCCCCAAAGCTAAAGGAATGGCTGGGGAGGCAGGTATTAGTAATTTTTTTATGTATATTGTTTTCCTAAACAACTGTTAATCTGCTGATCTCTAAATTACATGATCAGCTCCACCTTGTGGCAGACTGCCCTAAGTGTGGTGTTGACAATTAGGTCCCGAGCACCGGAAACCAATTAAGTGCCGGTGCTCAGCACCGGAAAGCTCCGGCTCAAATTAAGCACTGAGATTGTGAGGACCATGACTGTCTCGCTGTGACTGAATTCTGCACTAAACCGAGGCCTGACATTGTTGACGAACCTCTACTTGAGTCTGATGACATCATTTTTGTAGATGGTTTGTGCTTAAGAGACAATGTAGGTCATTTGAGAGCAGCATTTGCTGTGTGTACCATTTCTGGAGTTGTGGAAGCTGCTTGTTTACAGGGAGTATACTCCGCGCAGGTAGCTGAAATCATTGCGCTGACTCGTGCCTGTTTGGTCGCTGATCAAATCCGAGTCACTGTTTGCACCGACAGCCAGTATGGGTTCGGTGTGGTTCATGACTTCGGACAGCTATGTAACAGAGGTGTTTCTTAACGTCATCAGGATTGCACATTAGGAATGGGGAATATGTAAGACAATTGATAGAAGCTTTACAACGTCCACGAGAAATTGCTGTGGTGAAATATGCCGCCCATGGGAGAGGAAATGACTTTGTCTCTCTTGGGAATAGGTATGCCGATGAAGTTGCACGTTTTTGCGCTGAACAAGGGTGCATTTTTACAGGAGATTATACAGGAGAGAGTCCAGAAAGAACAGAGCTCAGCATGATGTTAGCCATGGCAGACACCTGGGATGTGCTCATGCGTCTGCAGGGAGAGGTTTCAGAAGAGGAGAAAGCTGTGTAGATCAGAGCAGGATGTGGGAAAGGAGATGAAGGGATTTGGGTTTCGAGCGATGGCCGAGCAGTGTTGCCAGATGACCTATTAAATCCTATGGCAAGACAGATTCATGGAACAGTGCACCTTGGAAGGGATGATATGGTGCGAGTGTTCAGACAGACTTGGTATAATCCACGGTTCCGGGCGTTTGCTGAAGCAGTGTTAGATGTCAGCAAATGAATGCTTGGATGAAGACTGTAGTTGTGTTGAGACATATTGGGAGATCTGGAGGGCCTTTCAATAGAATACAGCTCGATTTGATCCTTGATTATTACAAAGGACTGGCTGATGTGGTCCGTTCTGTGTCTCACCAGATGGAAGCTGCAACTGCCCTGACCTTGAGGGATCTCTGCCATGACCTGTGTCCCGGTGATTGGGTGCTAGTTTGTAAGCACATGAGGAAATGTTGTCTTGATGCCTGTTGGAGAGGTCCTTACCAGGTAATTCTGGTATCCAATACAGCGGTGAAGTGCGGGGGCTTGCCGATACATGCCTCCCATACTCGTAGAGTTTCAGGACCCCTGGAAGAAACAGCTCCTCTTGTAGAAGAAAATCCAGCTGTGGCACCAAGGCCACGCGAGAGGCCAAGCCAAGCTGGGGGGGGGGGGTCGCTGATGAAGCTGGTCAACCAGAGCAAGCTGAGGAGGGTTACGCTACACAAGACCCAGGTATTGACTCTAAGGGAGAAGGTAACGTTGCAAATGATATAGAGTCAGACTTAGCTGAAGTAACTGGTGTGCAAGGTGGTCAGGGGCAGAGAAGGAAAGCTGACACTGCAGGGGAATCGTGGCCTGGGAGACCAAAAAGGCTAAATCTGAGACTAGCTCCTGAGAGAGATCTTGCTCCTGTGTCGGAGACTTCTGAATCCGAGCTGAGTGAAGTAGAGCAAGCTCAGGAGGGTCCTGGAGGTCGAGGAGAGTAAATGTGCCTTGTCAAAAATACGCCGCCCCGGAGTGGATTTATCTGGTAACAGATGCCGGGAGTGGTGGGGACCAGGAGACTGAATTCTTCACAAGTGATCAGCAGAACGCCCGAGCTGAAAATCGATGTGGGATTGATAGTTTCTGGAATTGGAAATAGAGGGGGTGCTGACAATAACCGTCCCAAGACCTTCAGTATTGAGTAAAGTGCGGATTCTGATCCTTCAGGAATCGTCTTTTCCGACTTTTGGATATCAGCCACCAGCCCAAGAGATCGCGGCTGTTCGTCATGAAATATTGCAGCATGTGTTAATCGAAATTGGTTCTGAGCTTGTGAGAGACTGTGAATGAACTGTGAATTGTAAATAAATGTCTCAAAGAAGATAACCTAGGTCTGAGTGGAAGAAGAATACATTTAGGGTTTCCTGCAAAAGCAGAAAGAGGGCTAGGAAAATCTCTTTGGACTGTGTAAATAAAATCAGAGGAACCAAACTGTGAAAGAATTTCTAGGATTTTAAGGAACTGTGTTTGAACTGTTTGAGCAGCAATCTGAGGAGGAAAAGAAGACTTTTGTGTATCCTCTTATTGAGCTGAACTGACAAGTTAAAGATGGAGACTGGAAGTTCGAACTGTAGGTCTAAGTGTGTGATAGGTACATTTATTGTAGGAGTGATAGCAGCAATAATAGTAGTTGTTGTTGTATCTGTAATCATTTCACACCATGCAGAAGTTGGGGAAGTGGGGGTACAAGGGACGTCCACACCTACCACTTCTAAAACAAAAGAGGGTATTGTAGGAGCTGAAAAAGCTATGCTAGATCAAACTAGTCATATGTTGCATGTAGATTTGTCTAGAGGTGATTATACGCTTAATGCCTATGCGAAGCTGCTATATGAGTATGTGAACACAATGGATGTAAGAGACTGTTATGTGTGTATGCAATTGTCTGTGTCTGTGGAGGAAGGTATCCAATACCATAATCTCCCTTTGACATATGGTATTACTTGTAGTTTGTTGCTTAGTATGTTCTGTGACAAGGGTCACTATGAATATTATTTTTCTAATTATGACGTAGTGCTTTCGTAGGTTCCAGCTTATAAGCATTTGAATAAGTATGATTATTATAAGCAGGAAGATAGAGTAGGAAAGTATTTCAAACCTACTGCGACTCTAGACACAGCTTAGGCACATTGACACAACTTAACATGTTCACTAACAGATGTAGAAAAGAAGTTTATAGATCAAGTAGAAGATAGGCATAGACAATTAATAGGAAACGGTTACAACAAGGGAGGTAAGGTTGGGTGAAACAAGGAGGAGTTAGCCCATAAGACAAAAGGGAGTAGTGGTCCAATTGCGTTGGATTTTGAGGGAAAAGGGAAATTGTGTGTGAGACAAGTACAAACATACTATGATAAGATCTTTGTGGGAGAAAGTGTATGTAATCATACTTTCACCATTGAGGCCTCAGCAAAGACATTTTTGCAAGATGCAATACAAGTGGTGCCAAATGTGTACTTTGTATGTGGGAAGAATGCCTACGTGCAATTGCCATTGAATTGGTATGGCACATGTTATGTGGCAGTGGTATTTCCCAAGATTTACTATGTGGAGGATTTGGCCTATTTGGAGATTGAATCACATCCTAGAAGGAAGCGGGGTGTAAGTGCAGGAGAAATTGTAAGAGATGTATTTGGAGCACTTATACCAAGTCTGGGAGTGGCATTTAATGATGTCAAGATTAGAAAGCTGTCAAGCATTGTAGACAAGTTGTCAACAAATATAGCTCAGTCATTGTTGCTTGTAGATGGAGAGATGGTGTCAATAAGGGCTATGGTGATACAGAATCATCTTGCTTTGGAAGTTTTACTGGCAAACGAGGGTGGAGTCTGTAAAATGCTGAATGTCCAACAGTGCTACACTTATATACCTGACAACAGTAAAGATCCAAAGAGGTATATAAGCAACATTACTGAGATATATCATGAAGTGCATGATTTAGCCACAGAAGGAATTCGGGACAAGGTGGGAAAAGGATTTGGTAAGGTAGGGAGTTGGTTTGCATCCCTAGGAAAGGGAATTCTTGGGTACATCTTGAAACCTATCATTTTAGTGGTGGTTTGTGTGATTTTGTTGTGGGGATTAGTGAGGATCTATAAGTGGCATAGGGCAAATAGAGTTGAAAGATCTCTTAGAGAACAGAGCGAAGGATGGAAAGACTGCAGAACAGTCACTATGATAATATTAAGAGCCTAGAGAAGTTCCGACAGGGAAGGATGGCTACAAGTTCTGTTTAGGTCGGTTCTTTCTCCAGGGAGTGTGATTTGTTTTGATGACACTTGTCATCAGAAGGGGGAACTGATGGAGCACTATGGTGCTCTAAAATTGTAGGGGTGGATCATAATCACGGATAGTCCGCACCCGCATATATTCTTGTGTTGTATTAATCCTGATCGGTAGACTCGCATTATAATAACAAAATGTGCAAGTGAAGTAATAGAAAAGTATTTCGTGTTACGCAAAGAGAAATGAAATGCTGTTTATATTGAATTTGTAACCCCTGGTATATTGCAGTTGCCTAACGAAAAGCTTTTGTGTAGTGAAATGCATTTTTGATTTAAACGTGCATCAAGATGAAGATTACACGAAGAAATAATGAGATATGCTTAACATGTAATGATTGTAGATGTTTGCAGCAAGCAGCATTATTAACATGTGTGTAAACCCGGATGTGTAAAGGCCTAAATGAATGTTCGTGTTGTGCTATGAAAGGCCTATTCATTTTGTTCTTATGTTAGCCGAATTGTGTAGGCTTGGAATTGTAATTTCCCTGGTAGCTCTCACATTTAGAAATAGTCAGCGAATGTCATGTGCACGCAGAAATGTTCTGTTCTCAGGTTTCAGTTGCAGGTGGAAGAAGCTGTCCTTGTTAGTTAGAACTAACACCTTTTGTTTTAGGAGTTAGGCATGGAGGAGAAGTGTTACTTTGTAATCAGAAGATCGATAATTGGGAGCCAGTGTTCTTTCTCGCTGAGGAGGCCTGGGAACCAAGGTCAACGAGAATACACATGGAGAAGACGGTGGAAAACTACCTAGGAGAGGTAGTTTCTTAGAACGAGCTCTGTTGCTTTAATCATCTGACTAACATTGTTAATGTGCTTCTTAGGAAGTCTTCACAAGCGGACACCTTTTGACTGATTTTGTCAGAGAAATGTTAAGTAGGGATGTCACCTTAGAGATAGTGTAGGGACAGTCTAATGCTTTTCACTTTTCAGCCACAGATGAAGTCTGACTTAAATGTTGGAGCAGTTCTTGCTTGTGTTTTATTTTTAGAGCTGTTTATTCTCTTCATGATCCATCGGAGCAGACTCATCCGTAGGTTTGGCTTCGTATTAGTTCCTATGTATTTTTACAACCTTGTCTTGTGGTGCTTGTATATTCAGTTGTTTTTGGCTTTTTAATGAATCCCCTAATCTGAAGTTGGAGTCTGTGATCTTTTATTCCTGGTTAGTAATGGAAAGTTAATTGTTGTGATGTGTTGTTTCTCCCCTTTACACTTCTCAGCAGGTAAAAAGAGACATTGACCTAGGGTTCCTTGTTACAATTTCTGCAGTGGAACCCAGTCTGATCAGTTTATCATCTCAGGGTGCCAGGGATTTTACTGAGGGAGAATTGTCAGTCATGGTGTATGAAATTATTAGAGTAGAGCCACAATTGTTTGGAGCCCAAGTACAAAATACGAATACTATTATCCAGAAAAGGCAAATGTGGGCCAGAATAGTTGACAGAGTCAATGCTGTAGCAAACAACCTGCGCACACAGGAGGAAATTAGGAAGAGGTGGAATGACCTGTGGGGGAAGAGTACATTGCCTGGCCTGCAGGCATCACCTGGAGACCCAGAGGACTGATGGGGGTTCTCCCAGGTCCCCCTTATAAATTTTTCCCTTGGGAGGAGAAGGTCTTGCAGAACCTGCACCCTGAAGGCTTGACAAGAATCCCTTGTGGAGTGGAGACTGATAACTTATACTTTTGAAAGTGTCACTAAACCTAAATGCCATTTTTGCTTTCAATTTAGTGGTTGCTAATGTGTTTTGCAACTTTTTAAAACATGGAAACCCATATTTAAATTTTTTCTCTCAATTTATTTCGGTAATTTGTAGCATTATTGTTCTTTCTCTTGTTTTACTAATTGTAAATGTGTTGTCTATGTGTGAGTTTTTCTTCATGTTATTTTTTTTTGCCTTGTTTTTTTGTTTGTCTGAATGTATTTTGTTGAATTTAAGATTACAGGTTTCAATCTCCATTTAAATTTACATGATGTTATGAGGCATGTAAGTGTTTTTCACCCAATAACATATTTCATATAAGTGTTTTATATTGTAAATGTCTGTTCATTGTCACTGCATATATTTTACTAGGTGTTTAACTTACAATTTTGCAAGTGTTGTTAATGTTTAATTGAAATGACTACAACTACCATGATGCCTTGTTGCATTGTGAAAATATTATTGCAATGTTATTTTGGCCATTCTCTCTTTCCTTCGATATTTTCACATATGTTAAAGTGTAATGTATTTATTAATCTTTATTTTATGCTATGTTTTAAAATTGCATTATTGTTTAATTTTGGATGCTGTCACTTTCTTGTAATTTTGTGGAATTGGTGTTATTTCTTTCACAAATCTAAGTATGTTGACTCAAGAATGTTAATGTTTGTTACGATATATGCTGAATACAAGTTATTTTTAATCCGAAATGTACTTTGCAATGTTTATATGATGACTACTGCTACTTAGCCTTCGAATTTGTGTAATTTACAGATTTTTACCCAGCTACTCCTTGGAATGGTTTATTTAGCATTTCTCCTCTCCACTGGTTTGTGTTGAATGTTTGCTAAACTCTATGTTATACTTCCTATTTTATTTCCCATTTCAGGACATAATTTTACCTGCTTTTTAGAAGTAGTTTTGTCAGTAATTTAAACTGTTTTTGAAATGTATTATAATACTGCCGAAAGGAATTATCATCATATTAAATCACTTTTTTCCTTTTAGGTTGCTTCTATTTTTCATACAAACTCATTTGATGTATCATTCAGATTATTAAAATAATTTTTATTTTTATTTATAATAGGTCCAACACAGTAGCGGCTGCTACCAGACGGGGTGGTGGGTGGGGGGCGAATGAAAAAAAAGAAAAAAGGACTTACCTTTAATGGCTGGCACCTGCCTCTCCTCTGTCCTTGTAATTTTCCATCTTCCTGCAGTCCTGGCCGGCAGCAAGAAGCACCCAGGCACACAGGCTCCCCTGAGCCAATCACAACGCCGCAAAGCTACATTGTTGTTGGTCAGAGCACTGTGATTTCGGCGCTCAGACGGGGACAGAGAGCCTGTGCATGTTTCTCACCAGGCTGTGTAATGCAGCCTGGTGGGGAACATGCAAAATGTGCATGAACTGTTTGGCCGGCCCAACAGGGCTGGCCAAACAGTTGATGCACACTTAGGGAGTGCAAACCACTCCTCCTCTGCTCTGGTCAGGCCCACCCACCACAGGCTGCAATAGGTAACATAAAATGATAATAACTATACCTTATTATCATTTTATTTTTCCTCTGAAGCAGTGGGGAGACACTCCTCCACCTTAGCGGAGGAGCTGCCACTGACCCAACACCCACAGTACGTAAGCAACCATTTGCCACTGCCACTGATGATACCTCCACCTCCACTCCAGATCAGGAACCAGCCTTCAGTGAGGAACCCACTCCTGCACGTCTGGATGATGAGGAGCAGCCTGCTCCATCTGGTCTGCCTGGACAGACAGCTACAGTGAGTCTCATTCAGCCCACCCTTACACCTCCCACCCCAGCTGTGACCACACCTCTGCCTCTGTATACCTCCACCTCATGTGTCCAAAGGAACATCAAACCAATCTTGTGCTCCCAGTCCTGGCTGCTGTTGAATCAACACCAACACCAACACCACCTCCAGTCCAGCCATTATTCAGTGGGATGAGGCACACTAGGCCAAGGGCACAGGGTAGTGTGGGTAGGGGTAGTGGGAGAGAATCTGTGGGCCTGCAAAGTGAGGCCACAGGCAGCAGCGGCTCCTGGAGATAGTGCTGCGGGGCGGGGGCGTACCGGGGGAGGGGCAGGGGCAGAGTGGGGTTAGTAAACTCCGGCTCATGGCCGACCGGAGTAATGTAAATAAATAAATAAATAAATAAAATGAATTCCATTGCACGTACTGCATCGCCATTTGGCGTTTCAGCGCACGAAATGAAATTTATTTACATTACTCTGGTCGGCCGTGAGCTGAAGTTTACTACCCCCCACCCTGCCCGTCCAGCCCCCCAACCCCGCAGCACTCCCTCCAGGAGTCGCTACTGGCCACAGGGTGTATTGTCAGCCAGGCAACAATCCACCAAATACTGGGATCCCTCAATTAGCCTCAAGAGATGATGGGCCAGGTCCTTACAGAGCTCTGGGAGATGAAGCAGTTGCATATGGAGCACAGTGTTCAGATGGAACATCTCAACTCAAATCTGGGCTTCCTCAATGGGGTGCTGCATGATTGTTTTACCCATATATAGAGGGCTTTTCCAGCAACATCTTCCCCTTTCTGTGGTCCAACGACATCTGGGCCTACTACATCTGCCTCAGCCACAGAAAGGAAGGCCCTGCCACAAGAGGAAACACCTGCACCCACCTCAGTCCCTGCAACTGTGGCTCCAACAGTCCACCCCCGAGTGGATGGTCAGCCAGACTAGCAGGAGAGGATAGCAAGACCTCCACCACCACCAGCAAGAGGCACAGAAACTAATTTCCTCAAGTCTGTGACTACCATTTACTCTGTGAACGTATTTTCTGGACACATTTACCTTTTTCATGCTAGTTGTATTTTGGACATTGGATTTCAAACAATTTTGACTCTTCAATATTAGTTTCATGCACCATGATTGACTTATTATGTTTTGTTTTTGTTAACATCCTGTTTTACGTCATTTGTTTTGCTGAATAAAAAATATATATATATATATAAAGACTAGTGTTGTATTTCTTTTCTCAATTTATTCATTTTCTTGTTCCATCATACATCTTAAAACATTAAATAAAATAGGATTATTAATTCATAAACAAATTCCATGAAGGTAATGCTTTCACATTTTTTTTAAAGTAGACAAAAAAGAACAAAAACGATAAATCACAAACCACTATATATTTTAATTGTAATAAAGAAATGTTTCTCATATTTTCCTAATGCATTATAACCCATGCATATTCCACAAAAAGCATGCAATATTTTCATTTACAGTCCAGATGTTGCCACCATGGAAGAATGGGAGATAATCTAAAAAATCTGATTTAAAAGGCAAACTCTTATAGATGGATGTCACCAGCTGGAGTCAGATTTTCTCCCTCACAATTGGAAACCCACATCAATAACACCAATAGTGAAAATAATGGCAGTACTCCCTTTTGTGGCCACAGGATCATTCCAATACACTGTTGCAGTCTCTGTTGGAATGTTACAACCAACTTTAAGTGGTGTACTACAAGAGGTTCTACTATACAGTTAACACAAAATGTGGATTTTGGCTATGTGAAGGGAGATATGTATGATTTGGGAGGCCTACCATGTGTGGTTAGAGCAATTAAAGCAGCCCAAATTGCCTTGTTGGCAACAATCAACAGAAAACAAGTCTAATGCAATCTAGATAAATGCAATTCAATCACTGTGAAAGTTGTCTTTGTACAAGATCTGTACATCCAAAGTGTGTGTGTCTTTCACAGTATCAACCCATGTTCCCTTTGTACTTTGCAACAGCAGCATATAACTGCAAATGTCACAATGATGAAATGTCCACATGAAGATGACATGTTGAAGGAACCTAAAACAGATTAAAACAAGAAATAATTATTTCATTGACATTACAACATAGGCACATTACAAATGACAACAATTGAGGACACATTTTCTAAAAACCCTCAAAAATACACAATGTAAATAAACACAGTAGTCAATGTGTCAAAACTTAGATCAACAAACATCTGTGCCCTGGATTTACCTTAACTTGCCCTTTCACAAAAATGTCTAGCACAGACTTTTATTCTCATTAGATTAAAATTTCTATTAAATGTGATGTAATAACATGTGCATATATACTTACACTTGTGAAGAAGTTGTCATTTACATTTTGATGTAAGTCAATTCATTTCTCTTCACCACTATCATCTTCATTTGACATTTCAACATCCTCATCCAGTGGCTCATCATGGTCTTCTTCCTCTGCAATGTACAGAATATCCTGTCGCAGGGCTATGTTGTGTAACATGCAGCATGCCATAGTGATTTTGCACACCTTATCGGGTGAGTAGAGGAGTGCTCCACGAGTCCTATCCAGACATCGAAATCTGGCCTTTAGGAGCCAAAAAGCCTGCTCCCCTGGCGTCAGTGTTCTTCCATGGGCCTCATTGAATTGGACTCCCCTGGCATTGGTGGATTCTTCAGTGGTGCTAACAACCATGGCCGGTTAGGATACGCTGAGTCTCCTATATGAAATAAAAAAACAAATGAAGCAAACAATTACTTACTTATTATTTTTTTTCATTAGACTTGAATTAAGCAAAAGATTATGACAGATTGTACTTATCAGGAAGCCAGGCCCTCTCAAGTCCAAGTTGTGACATTTGCAGGGGTATGGCGCTGTTTTTTAGTACAAAGGAATCATGTGTTGATCCTGGAAAATGCACACACACACTTGTGATATACAAATCTTGTAATCACACAACTTGTACATTAATTGAATGGAAGGTTTTTCCAATTGCGGTCGTGTGGTGGAACCAAGGCAATATGTATGCCATCAATTGCTCCAACCACATATGGTAAGCGACCAATGCACAAAAATCTCCCTTCACATTGGCAAAATCCTCGGTTCATGGAAACTCTATGAAGTTGTTGATGTGTCTCAACATTGAAGAAAGAACCTCTTGTAGCACAGCACTGAAAGTTTGTTGTGACATTGCACCTGATACTGCAACAGCGTATTGGAATGATCCTGCGGCCATAAAATGGAGTACTGCCATTCATTTCACTATTGGTGTCATTTCTGTTGGATTCCTATTGCAATGCAAAAGGCCTGGTTCCAGCTGATTACATAAACCAAGAATAGTTTGCCAATTGAGGGGTATATTACGATGTCGGTGGGACCTTCATTTGACGACCTTACATATGTTGCTTTCATCTCAAGGCAAACCAATAAAAAGATCTCTGCTAAAATGTCTCTTTGTGGGGCCTGTAGGGCATTGCAGCTCCGGCCCTTCGAGGAGCATGCCCAGTGATGAAGCATGACATTTCCACGGAAGTGTGAGGGCACCAAGAAGTAATGCTGAGGATTCCAACTTCTCTGTCTCACCTTACATTACTTTACTGATTGTAACAGTACCTCCCCAATTTGTAATAGTAATTATTGACACACATTGATTCATATTTTATTTTTGCCTTGTACACACAATATACAAAGGGATTTTTGCTTTATTTTACTTTATGTGACATAAATTTACTATTCAAAACAACAAATCTGAACATTTCAGAGATGTTAAACAGTTCCTGGAGAGAACTGAAAATGGTTAAGAAAAGATACTCAAGTAATTTGTGAGCAATAATGGGAAATAACTAAACTGTGACCAAATGGTTTCTGAAGAAGTTCCCTACATAAAGGAGATAATGATGAAAATAAACCAAAGACTAAAAAGACTTGAAGCAGGCAAAATATGAAAAATTGGAAAATGCATTGAGTACAAAATTCATGATCAATGATATTTACTACAGATGGAATAAAACTATTGTATATTTCTTTACAGCATCTTCAGGAGCAGGCGAACCAGCTGGCCACTGTGTTTTAGGTGGTGATACATCTGACACCGATGGATGTAGTAGCACGGAAGGGAAGAGACAGGAACGGAGGCCACCAACTCGTTATCATCTTCGGAGGCCTCCACAAGTCACCAGTCCCATGTGGTGGTAGACCCTACAGGAACTGTCCCAACCTCATCCTTGTCCACAACCCACAGACCCATCTCCACCCTCCCTCTTGCCCCCCTCCCCATATGATTAATCCCGGTCCCCTATTAGGGCTGGAGTGTCCTTTGCCTAAGGCACCTCACCCCCTGTCTCTGCCACCCGGCTGCTCTGAGTGAGGAGACTATTGACTTCTTGCGCAGCATCTCTGTACACCAGAATACGATATTGAATGGCATCCTGGGCCTTAGCTGTCAAATGCAACAAATGGTTGCGTTTCTGGATGCCATTCACTGTTCAATGTCTGGCATGCAGAGATTGCTTGCTAAAAAAGCCTCCTCACTCACCTAAACCTCACAACATTGTGCCTCAACTCAGGTGCCTTCCTCAACCCAAATGCTAACTCCCACCCCAAGCCCAAGCACACTCAATTCTTTGCAGGCACCCACCAGAGATAAATGAACACAAACACACAAACAAACACAAACAACATACACACACTATTGACATTACACCCACAGGCACCACAACCACCACCACACCCACAAACAACACAACACCCACAACCACCACCACATGCACAAGCACCACAACAAACAGCGCACCCACAACCACCTGCACACCAAAAACACCACAAACACAAGCATCACAACCACATCAATCACCTCAACAGCACACTCATCCTAACCAACACACTCACACAAAAGCACACCTACACACAAAACAACACAAACCAAACCCAAAAGCACACACTCACCAGAATACCAAACACCAGCCAAACCATACACATCCAAACATACACAACAAACACCAGACCCACATGCAACTGAAAAACATACAGACACACACACCACAACCACACTTACCACCTCAAAAGCACACTCATCCAAACCAACACACTCACACAAAAGCACACTTACACCCAAAACAATACCAACCAAACCCAAACGCACACACTCACCCGAACACCAAACACCTGCGAAAAACTCACATCCAAACATACACAACATACACCAGACCCACAGGCAACTGCAAAACATACAGACACACGCAAATCACCCACTCCAGTTCACTCTTCCTCCAAAACCCAATCCTCTCCCACCCCTCCTACCAGCATTCCTCCTTAATTCACATCTTACCTGTCCCTAACCCCTGTCAAACCTAACCTCCCCCTTCAAAGATCCTTGAGGTGCCTGCTCTGTGCCCAATAGATGCCCCTTCCTGAGGGGGTTACCCTTTGGCAGTATGTATAGGATGCAGGTTTTGGGCAGCACTATAACAGCCTGTTGTTAAGGGAAAGGCTGTTTGTTACCCTTTTATGTTTAGCATGAAATAAGATATATATGAGAGAAGTATCTTGTTTGTTAATAAAGAAAAATGTTTTTATTTGACTAAGTTTGTCCTATCATTATTTTTCATTTACAATTCATTGATTCCTCTAAATGTTAATGATGAAAATGTGAATTACATATTTTTAAATGTCTAATTTGTAACACCCATACACTAGTAAAAAAAGAACGTGATGGACATTTAAATTTTGGTGCAAGCATTCATCGTGATAATGGACACTTACACCCAAAACATTTTTTTAAAGTGTTAATACAGGTGTGTTTACTTGAACTTGATAAGTAATATAAACACATATGCATTCTACCTTAAAAAAAATAAAGAGACAATTAAAATGTAATAAAATACAGTAAATGAACAGAGCAAGAGGAAATGTTACATTTATAAATATATAAAATGATTTTAGTTTAGACTTACATTGATTTTACAGTCATTTAAAAAAAACATTCACCTTGTCTAGTACAATTTCTACATTATATTAAATTTAAATGTTTCCAATAATTTGCAATGCGTATGTTTATGATTTGATAGTTTATGAAACAACACTTTTTTGTGTATGTGTCCCTTATCATGAAGGCTGCTTGCGCAAATTTGAAAATTAAATTAAATTATACAGGTGCATTTCTTTAATTTTTTTATACAACAACATAACACATATGCATTACACATTAGTAAAATATTTCTTGTAAGAGAGATTTCAAAATGCAGTAGATGCGGCAATGCAAACAGACAATACAAATGGAAACAAGTAAAAAAAAAGCTTACCTTCAATTCTGGTGACGACTGGGTTGATTAGCTTTGTGGTCAAGTAGCAGCAGCAAAGGAAGCACTTGAATGATCGGGATCATGTCCGAAACGAAAGTGTACAAAGAATAAAAGGTAAGTTTCAACCTTATATACCATCGACACCGCTAACTCAGGTGTGGAACTTTACCCGCCACAATTAAGTTGGCTGGAAGGTACATCGTGATTGGTCCAGAAGAAATCTTGTCTGGACTCCCTCTGACAGCCGCTTTTGCCCATTGCCCCTTCAATGCAGGCGGACAATTCTGACGGAGAAGGCGGCACACAGACGGTCTATCCTCCATAGACCCACCAGCATCTAAATTGAGCAGGTGGGCCACCTAGTAGGCGGATGTAGAAACCGATGGAAAAGTGACAGTGGGACCAGATCCGCCAAGACCTAAATCAGACCTACAGTTCCCTCTGATTAGCAAGGTGCAAAAACCAATCTTATCCTATCTAGTCTCGGTATTACACTTTCACATGATTACTGCATATTTCAAGAGGTTACAGTACTGCATTCATTTCACATGCCAAATGGAATCTTCACTGATGGTTTTTAAAAATCCAAACAGTCTTGTAATACCAGAAGGGGGAAGCCAAACCATTGTAGTGGAAATATAGTTTTCATGTTTTTTGATGAGTCCATCTGTTTGGGTCACATCTCTCTTGGCATGGTAAAATAAGAACAGCATAAATGGTGGAAGGGAGTAAAGAGAATAAACAACATTATTGCCTCTCCTTCCGGGAGCTGCTTTTTGTGTGAGAGGAACAGGCTCGGCCGGCACCGGTAAGAGCGGTGAGGCAGGGCTGGGGGGGAAGTCAACGGGATAGGTAAAATAAAAATAAAAAATAATAAAACCACTTACCTTGCGCTCGCCACATCGCCGAGTTAGCGATGTGGCTATCATAGGTAAGTGGTTTTATAATTTTTTTAATTTAATTTTCCCAATCCCATCGTCTGTCAACTGATCCCCCACGCCCGCCCCACCCCCCTTCTCTCACCTGTGCCAGCCACGCCTGAAGAGGAACCTCGCTTAGTTCTTGAAAGTACTAAGTTATATAAGAATCACATAAAAGTATATAAATAGTATTATATGTAGTTGCACCCTATTGGGTCGCAGCTAAATCTTAATCATGGAGCTGAGCACAGCAATTCAGATAGAGCACATTCCTAACTTGTTGTGATAGACCGATGTAACAGCAGCTGAATCTTTGCCTCTTGGCAATGGTGGGAAAGAATCAGGGAATACAACTCTTCAGGAAGCAAGGCTATGAGACAATACCAAAGCTGCAGAAAGAAGGATTTAGTACCTAGGCAAGGCACCAGAAAGAAGTCCTAAATAACTTGTAAGAATGGGGGGATGAAACATAATGAGGTGCATGAGAAGGGTAACTAAGCAGGATTGAAGAAACTACATGAAAACACCTATTTGCAGGTAATCCACTCTCTGCGGCACTACCTCTTGTACTGTCTCTTTCGGTCATAACCCAGGAACACTAGGTCTGTCCCCCGACGTGACACTCCCTATTTCTTATGTATTTGCTCCTAAACACCACCAATAAGAGTGCCATTAAGCTGTCTGCCATGTGTACCACAGGTCCTGCCTGATATCTATGGACCGTGGTGAGTGGGTGTGCACATGGCCGCAATGAAGAGAGTGACATCCCATGTGTATTGTTTTGTGTGCGGTGGAACTGTTATACCACAGCAGAATACATGAAACATATTTAAACCAAAAAATCATGAGACGGTGTACAAACACAGGTGCAAAATCCCCCTTCATGTACAGTCAATATGAATAGGTATAAAGGTATATAATCAGTCAGTACAGAGAATAAAATGTGGATCTAAGATGTTACATTAGGTGCCAAACCTGTGCATCAGTGTGATATGTTTGGTTTACAGCACTATGAGGTGTAATATCACCTTGGTGCAACATCAGTATGAGTGCAGAAACCTTAAAGGAGCACAAGTGACATTTAGGTACAAATCACTTTAATGTCAAAATCCCTTTTAGGTGTACACGCATATGTAGGATTCAGACTTACTCTTGGTGTAACATCAATAGGAGTGTGAAATTATATGAGCAAATATATTTATTTAAAAAAAATAATTGATGTAAAAAATGTGCAAAACAACATTCAGGTCAAAATTTCCCCTGCTGCAACATCAGAAGGAGTTGGAAAACACTTTAGAAAGAGAAACACATTTAGACACACAAAATTATTTAGGTGCAAAGTCACATTTAGGTGTAATATCATCGTTGGTGCAAAGTCAGCAGGAATGATGACTTCACATTTATGTGCACAAAAATGTGCAATGCAGAGAAACAATGCATCAATAAGATGTCACATTAGGGTAAACAATGTGAATCATTATGGCATCATGCTTGGTTAAAAGCACTCTGAGGTGCAAATTTACTGATGGCGCAGCATCAGCATGAGGGTGGTGTGGAAAATGTTCAAGAGCCCAATACTTGTTTAATTGTAAAATTAGTTTTTGGTGCAAAATCATTCCGATGCAGCATCAGAAAGACTGTGGAAACATCTTTAGGTTCACAGATGTGTATCCATTGCAGTGTATGGACATTTCTCTCCACGCTCCAGAATTTCGGGGGGCACACAGAACATAAAAAGCAGTGCTTTAAATGGGCAGGTACTGTCTAGTACTGAGTACCTGCAATTCTTTCATTTGAAAAGGAGAGAGAGTACCTGCACTTCTCAGCATTGCTGTAATACATTAATGGGAGAGTACTGGCACTTCTCAGGACCCAGCAGGTACTCTTATTAGTTGAGTACCTCCACTTCTATATTTCCATTTAAATCCCTAACTAAGGGGCCGATTCCGATTCCGCCGGAAAACGAACAGACTGACACGGACCCGGACTGAATACCGACCAACACGGACCAGCACCGTACGACCCGTGCAGTACTATGCAACGCGTGTGAATTCCAACCGACACGTATGGAATATAAGCCGTACGACCGAGCCGTAGGGAAAATAGTGATCCGGCCGGAAAACCGACGCAATTTTCACCGACCGACACGAACCCGACCGACCCGTACCCGCGATGTACGATTAGCGCAGTACGATGCAATGCGTGTAAAACCAGACCGACTCGCACGGAGACCAAGCCGCACGACCGACACGCACATACAACCCAGCACACAAGCAATAGAGAACGCCGCGAACGACGCGTACCAAACACAGAAACAGGCAGCGTGAACGAGGCGGAGAAGCCCGCACGAGACAACAGCAGCGTCCGTTTCCGTCACATGAACGTCTCCTTCATGCCTACAAAACACAAAGGAAAAAAGACAAAAAAAGGACCAAACAAGCAATGAAAAAGCCAATAAATACCAAATAAAAAAAACATGGGACAAAGACACACCCACAACTCCAACTATATAAAGGACTACAATCACTACCATCATCCCTTGCAAACAGGAGACACAGCCAGCAGCAAACACCAGTACACAGCAACCACAGACACTCACAACTCCCCCATCACACAACTAACACACCATCAGCACCTCATACAAAAGCACACACACATACTCACAGCAAAACCAACAACAACCCACCACCACTTGCACCCTCACACACACATCACTCACCACCACCACCCATCACCATGCCTCCAAAGAAGAATCCGAAGTTCACACATAGTGAGTTAGAAGTGCTGGTAGACAAGATCATCAGAGTAGAGCAACATTTGTTTGGTACATTGGTTCAAAGCACCCCCATCTCACAGAAAACCAAGCCGTGGGCGAGGATTGTGGACAAGGTGAACGCACAAGCACCAGCAAGGCGCACAAAGGATGACATCCAGAACAGGTGGTATGACGTGCGCAGGAGGGTCAAGAAACTCATCAAAAAAGATCACGCCCTGAGTCAGTGCACTGGCGGTGGCCCTCCTGCCAACCCAGTCTACTTCAGGACCTGGGAGGAGAAGGTGCGGGACTTCCTACCACCAGAGAGCGTCCATGGCCTAACACACATCCCAGAGCCTGGTGAGTACACAAACAACATACCCAAGATTGTGTGGCAAGGGCACAGTGAAACCATGCACCCCAAGCAAAGCTACACTAACCAATATATAATCAGCCCAAGATGTGTATGCCAGTCAGACACACACAATACCTGCCATCTCATAGTGACTGGGGACTGTGTCATGACATGCACCAACCTACAAACAAATAGAGCAAGACAGTGGCACAAAGCCAAATACACCCTGCCAGACAGTTTGCCACCACAAACACACCACCTCACAGTGCAGCTGACTGTCAGGAAGGAATAGTGGGGATGCAGGTGAAGTGAGTGTAGCCAAAAGCATGATTGGGCCTGTAGTCACAGATAATGCACACCCTCCTGATTGGCCCATCAAGACTTCTCTGAAACATGCCCACATCACAGGGAGGGGAAAATGACTGACAAGATGGCTGACACTGGGTCCTGCTGTGGGGAGCACAAGGCCCTGCTAGGGCTTGTGTGCTAATCAGAAGCAGGACACCACTGACTGACATCCTGAAAGACAACTTGCACGCCCTACAATGGAAGCACGTTTCATGATGGGAAGGAGGACTGACAGCCCTGATCATACTACTCAGCATGGGGAGACACCCCCTCTCAACACAAACTCCACACAACTCACTGGGTACAATGCATTGACACACACCTCATTGAAATATCAGCAAAAGATTTCCCGTACTGGGTGCTGCTGTGTGAAGCACAGGGGCTCACTTGGGACTTGTAGCCAAACAAACACCAGGATTTCACAGTCAGCCATCTTGCCATTGCTGTCACACCCCCTCACAGGGAAGCAGAGTCAAGAGGGAGGAAGTATGGGCATGCTGGGAAGGGGGGTGTAGCCAAGAGTATGATGGGAGTCGCAGTCACAAACAACCTACACCCACCCACATGGCCCAGCAAGATCAAACTGAACCATACTCGCATCACAGGGAGTTGGAAGGGACTGACAAGATGTCTGACACTGGGCTCTGTCGTGGGGAGCACAAGGCCATGCTGGGAAATGGCCAGCATCATACATCAGGACTACACAGTCAGCCATCTTACCATTGCTGTCACACCCCCTCACAGGGAAGCAGAGTCAAGAGGGAGGAAGCATGGGCATGCTGGGAAGGGGGGTGTAGCCAAGAGTATGATGGGAGTCGCAGTCACAGACAACCTGCACCCACCCACATGGCCCAGCAAGATCAAACTGAACCATACTCGCCTCACAGGGAGTGGGAAGGGACTGACAAGATGTCTGACACTGGGCTCTGTTGTGGGGAGCACAAGGCCATGCTGGGACTTGTAGCCAAACAAACACCAGGATTTCACAGTCAGCCATCTTGCCATTGCTGTCACACCCCCTCACAGGGAAGCAGAGACAAGAGAGAGGAAGCATGGGCATGCTGGGAAGGGGGGTGTAGCCAAGAGTATGATGGGAGTCAAAGTCACAGACAACCTACACCCACCCACATGGCCCAGCAAGATCAAACTGAACCATACTCGCCTCACAGGGAGTGGGAAGGGACTGACAAGATGTCTGACACTGGGCTCTGTTGTGGGGAGCACAAGGCCTTGCTGAGAAATGGCCAACAACAATATCTAACTCTGTCTGTGACAAGCTGGGAAAAAGCAGTGTACAGGCAGTCATCTGTTTGAAAAGTAGAAAATGTCATGTTTGTGAATCAACGATGCATGTACAAACATAAATCACATTGTGTGTCTCTTCCAAACACAGGTGGTGCTGGGCACCCAGCACCAAATGACGAGGATACCCAGTCCCAGACTCTGGTGGACACTGAGCTCTCTGGTCTGACTCTCTCACTGTCCTCTTCAGATGACGACGACCAACCTGGCCCCTCCGGTGTGAGCCATCATGCAGCACCAGCAGCATCAACATCTGCCCCCCTTGTACCCACGCCTCCAGCATCTGGACACCGACAGGGCACCCCCGCCAACACGGACAGACCAAGGACAATCAACACCCACAGCACAGGGACACATGACCCCACGGAAGCTACAGCCAACACCACCAGCAACACCACCCAAGGGGTCCCAGTGTCACCTGTGCATACCGCCGCTGGTCCTGCCCGTGTGGAGAGGGGTGCTGGGAGGGGTGGGAGGCACAGGGCACGCCTTGCAGAGGGGTCTGGACTGCATGATGACCCCCAACTGGCACGCATCTTAGATGCGGACTAGGATAGCACCAGAGGATTTGGCCAGGTAGTGGGATCCTCAAGGACATGCAACACGAGCAGGTCGCCCACCATGCCCGCATAGAGGCCAAGTGGGATGAAATCACTACGGTGCATCGGGACATACTACAATGCCTCCGCCAGATCAACACCAACCTCTCCACACCCCCCTGTGTGCCCACAACATCTGTTGCAACACCATCTGCCAGTGCCACAGGGAGGGAGGAGGACTCTGGCGGAGAGTCCCCTGCACCGCAGAGGCCTGCACATGAGCACCCCCCCCCCCCCCGGAAGAAGAGGGGTCGTCCGAAGAAGGACATGTGAGAGGCAGATGTCCCAGGGCCTCCAAACCTGTTCTGGACAATGTTCTTTGTGCGCAACCCGTTCACCTTGTCCAATCGCACACAACTCACCCACATGACATGGAGGGTTCATGTTGGGCCAATGTATCAGATGACTGTGGACTTTACTCTGGACATTTCATTTACCAGCACTTCCAACTCCAATGTGAACTTTGGATTCCCAAACCACTGTACAGCACCCACCATCCTGTGCACTTCTCTCACACATGTTTATAAATAAACTCACCAGTATACCATACTTGCCTCTGTTGTGATTCCAACTTGTCATGTTCAGGGAGATGTCGATCTGCTACACAACACAGTGCATGCCAAATACTGCAACAATGTGACCAACGTAAGGTGAGTCATGGGGATGTGACACATGTGAGGGACACACACCACTATGGCAACACAAAATATACTCACCATGGCCATGTTACTCATCACACACAATGAGGTTGACCTGAAACACATTGGCATGCACAGACACAACACCAAGCCCAGTCAGTGGTAACAAGTCCACAGGTGAGATAAGCAGATGTCACTCAGATGTGGTAAGACAGACAACGCACATAACAAAGCGTAGCACAGGTTCATTACACATCAGCAACACGTTTCTTCAACACTAGTTGCACGGTAATTCTACGTAACAGCGGACACACGCTCACAATGTGTTGGAGAATGGAAGTCCAGGGATGTGTGGTACATGAGTTGATGTGAATTGTCAACTTCCACACTGGTGTTGGCTTCTGGGTGTTGGGGGTCAGTGTTGACCACACAACAGGCAAAGTACCCTGGGAAGGACAGGCAAGATACAGTCAACAGCACAGAAGAACAGGAGAGAAATGCAATACACATGCACAAAACATGTTGCAAAACACCTACACAAACACTAGTTAGCAGTACTACCCTATTGTGGCGTACACACCACCTGAATGGACACATCACAGCACGCATCCAGTCAAGTGGCACACAGACACACTCAGACAGCAACAGAGCTGGCTCAAAACTTTCCAGGCTACCTCCATACATTCAGATAACAACCCTGGAAACTCACATTCAGGTGAAGAAGTTGTTGATGAGCTGGGAGCGGACGTCACCATCATCTTCATCATCACTGGCATCTTGGCCCAGGCCGGGATCCTCCACAGGTGCTGGAGGTTGGTCGTCGTCATCGTCATCCTGGATGAGAGGCACCTCCTTCCGCACGTTGTGTAGCATGCAGCAGACAAGGATTATTTTGCACACCTTTGCAGGCTCATATGGGAGGGCCCCCTCCGGTCTTGACCAGGCAGCGAAAGCGGCTTTTCAGGAGGCCGAATGTCCGCTCAATCACCTTCCTGCTCCGATCATGTGCCTCATTGTAGCGCAGCTCGGCTGGTGCCACAGGGTTCTTGAGGGGTGTCAGCAACCACGGCATGTTGGGGTATCCGGAGTCACCTACACACACAAAAATGAACAAGTAGCTGAGTTTTGTAGGAGTGCGGAATACACCAGTGACAAACACACACAATGAGAAACAGTCAGTACACACCGACAAGCCAGGCACGCTGAGCTGGCATCTGTGACATCAGCGTTGCAATGCGACTACTCCTCATAATGTAGGCATCGTGCGCCGAACCAGGGAACCGTGCACACACATGTGTGATCGACATGTCAGCAAGACAGACCACCAGAGCATTGATCGAATGGTAGTGCTTCCTGTTTCGGTATGCCTGCTCATGTGCCTGTGGTGGTATCAGGGCAACATGTGTCCCATCAATAGATCCGATGACGTTCAGCATCCTCCCCAGTGTATAAAAGGCATCCTTAATTTCAGAGAGTTCATCTGGGCTCGGGAACTTGATATACAGGTCGAGGAATTGCAACATCCCCTCCAAGACATCCCGTAGCACCCGACTAAACATTGTTTGCGACATACCACCAGCAGTAGCCACAGTGTACTGGAAGGTACCGGTAGCAAAGAAGTGCAGGGCTGCCATCACCTTCACCTCTGGGGTCAGTGCTATAGGGTATGTCCGGCCAGGTAGCAGATGTGGCGCCAACTGCTCCGCCAACTCTGCAATCAGTGGCCTGGTGAAGCGGTAGCGTCTGATGCAGTCACGTTCCTGCATGGTTGCAAGGTCTGGGAACGGACGATGGACAGCTGGTGCCCTGCAGTACAGAGATGCACAAAGGAAGATTGTCAGTACATCCACCCATGTGGCCATGACCACGATCACTATCACATGCTAGTTCATGACATTACACAATGTACTGAGGTGTGTGCTGTTGGGCATGGACACATATGTCACCTACAAGACCACCACCTCACATCTCAATTCCACATGTCCACATGAGTCCCATGCAGTGCAATGGCCAATCATCTGGCTGTGTCACCCAACCTATGTGCCGCTGCAACGTTCAAAAAACACACCCCAGTGACAATTGAGGCCTCATGTCTCCCAGGCATCACAGATCTTTACCATGCAGAAACCCAGGCTCTCTGTATTGCCACATCAACACAGCAATGGACATGGCATAGCACGTACACACCACAAGGCAAGCGTAAGTTCCACAGGTAGTGGCCACTGTTGTTCCTGCCGTCCCTACATGTACGTCTCTTAGACACACACCCCATCAAGGTTGATGCATATACCACATGGATGTGGAGACTGTCACCCATTGGTAACATGTGACCAGACACATCTGAGACACAACATGCACACTGACTGTGGGTGCACATCAGTATTGTGGCTACAGGTCTCACTGTGATGTACATGCCATCAACCCCAGGATTCAGGGTGTATGTGACATGTCCTAAACATATCCAACGTGACACTGTGGCCTTGACTCATGCCCATTACTGTACAATTGCACATCACAGTGGTAATGTGCACAACACACAAAGGATTCTGCCCCCATGTACACGTGCACAGCCTAGGAGTGGCTGTACAAAGTGCCAGCCAAAAAAACTTCTGCGGCCCCCCAAACACCCTGGGAATGCAGCCTTACATGCCATGGGACACTGTGTGGCCAATGCTATAGTGTGGCAGGTGTGCGCAGGTGTCCATGGCTAGTATATGTGTGTTGCATCCGTATAATAGTCACACTAATGCATTGCACGGGTCATGTCCGAGCCGTGCGTACGCTTTGTCATTGAATGCAATGAGGTCCGACGCGGGTGACAATGCGTACGCATTGCACGGGTCATGTCCGAGCCGTGCGTACGCTTTGTCATTGAATGCAATGAGGTCAGACGCAGGTGACAATGCGTACGCATTGCACGGGTCATGTCCGAGCCGTGCGTACGCTTTGTCATTGACTACAATGAAGTCCGACGCGGGTGACAATGCATACGCATTGCACGGGTCATGTCCGAGCCGTGCGTACGCTTTGTCATTGAATGCAATGAGGTCCGACGCGGGTGACAATGCGTACGCATTGCACGAGTCATGTCCGAGCCGTGCGTACGATTTGTCATTGAATGCAATGAGGTCCGACGCGGGTGACAATGCGTACGCATTGCACGGGTCATGTCCGAGCCGTGCGTACGCTTTGGCATTGAATTAGGTCCGACGCGGGTGACTATCATGCATACGCGTCGGACAGGCATGGTCCGAGACAGGCGTACGCCTTGGCCATTGAATCGTATGAAGACGGGTGCATGTGTACATTCAAAATACGCGTTGTACAGTCAGTTGAACGAGCCGTGCGCACCCATTAGCTCTGGACTGTCATGGAGACGGATGCGGATTCAAAAGTTGTACGAGTTGTGCACTGGAAATTCATTTGGATGCCTACAACAATGTTGCAATTTACAGTGTTCCATGAAGGTGAAGATTTGAATGATGCGGAAGGCGTGTACGAGTCGTAATTTTAAATGGATTGGCCAGATTCATAGAATGCAACCGTGTTGGACCTATCACTTGGGACACATGGCACAGAGTATGCCTCTGCAGCACAGGTATAAGGCTGGCTGGCCCCCAGGGAGCTCACTTGCCTGCACTACATGCTACTGGACCACATCCCTGCTACCACTGCTGCTGTCTATGCATCCTCTGGCTCCTGCTATGGCACGTACTCTGGAGAGGGCCCCAGCCTTCACTGAGGAGGAGAACCAGGACCTGCTGGACGGGCTCCTTCCAGAGTACAGAAAGCTCTATGGGAAACCAGGGGAGCAGGTGAGTGTGCATGCCACTGCCTTCCTAATTATGCATGTTGTCTGACTAGCAGTACTAGCAGTGTGTACACCAGTGGCAAGCAGTCTCAATGACTGCTTTCATCCCCCAAAGTGTGTAGGTACATGCAATGAATAGTATTCCTGCTGCAAAAGTGCATTATTGCAAGCTCAAACTATCCAGGCATTGTTAACATGTCAGACATGCATGTGCTTTTGCAATCCCCATGGTTGCACTACCTGTGTAATTGTTTTCCCTTTGTGATGATGACATGTCTATCCAAATGTGTGCTGCAGCAATTTGGGGCATGTGTGTTAATGTACTTTTCACTTTGTCCTCCTCACAGGTTGATGCCCACCAGAAGCAGGAGATCTGGCTGACCATCGCCCGGGCTGTTCGTTCTGTCGGGGTCTAAAAGCGTCAGATCCGCAACTGCCAGAAGAAGTGGCAGGACCTTCAGGGCTGGACCCGGAGGATAGCTAGAGTCCAGCTGAAGCTGTCACCTCCACGCAGGAGGGGTGGACACCGGACCCTGACTCCCCACATGCTCCGGATCCTGGCGTTGGTCTTCTCGGACATGGATAGGCAGCTGAAGGCCAGCCAGCAGCAGGAAGGGGGTGAGTCCATGACTGATCTGTGTACTATGTCTGACATGCAAATAGCAGTCTTTTGTCCTGCTCACACTTCCATGTTACGTAGCTCTTGTAGTCCCAAACTCAGGTCCCTCATTTGTGTGATGCACCCTCCTCATCTGTTCCACAGGTGTGGCCCCTCCAATCTGTTGCTTGTGTCACTAGGGCACTGTGTCCCTGCAGTCAGCTATGCTTCAGGTACCGGTCAGCATCAGTTCCCGTGAATCTGTTGTGTGTTTCATGTGTGGGTCAATTGTTTACACAATGCCTGAGATCTGACATGTGATCTGTGTGTGCCCTTGAGATGTGTACCAATTGCTGGTCTGACTCGCAACATGTGGCTGGGGTATTCCAAACAAACCCATGCAGCAGGGGACTCCAATGTAGGGGCCTCAGGACTATGTATAGCAAGTATGTCACACTTGCTTAGCCACCTGACTACTGTCCAGGGCCAAACACTGTTCCACTTAGTCCTGGCCAGTCATGCCCCCTCAAGGGCATTTACAAGCACTCTGTAATCCCACTCCTGTGTATGAAATTGAAGGTTGTGATCAGTGACATGTGCCCTCAGGTGTCTGCCTCTGTGTCATCAGGGTGTGGCTTGTTGCTATGTACAACTGTGGTTGCATGGCAGACTGTGATGTGTTAATGTACAGGGATTTGTGTTTGCTGACACTCATATGTCTGATTTGCATGATGTGGGGTCTTCTGGGTCCTGGATATTTTGTTTGCATGGGATGGGCAAGTGTGCCGGTCATCTGCTGAGTTTGCTTTACCCCAGAGCTAGGATTGTGAGTCAGTGCATATTGTTGTTGCCTGTGACAGGAGACAGTGTTGACTGACTTTCAGGGCATACCAGTGCCATGGCATTTAACTTGCTATGAGTGAGCCTGCATTGTGTTCAAGTGTGCACCATGCACCACATTGTGGCATTGACCATCAGGACAGGAGTACATCATAGTGTGTGTTGCTGGCATGCATCACAAGCATGTGGAATGAGTCTCTTCCCATCCCTTCATCCGGACACCTGTACTGAGTCAGTAGCAAGAGATGTGCTGTGTGTACAGTGACATACTCCTACATGTTCATTTACATGTACAACTGATGTGTGGGTGGTGCATATTGGCACATTGGGGTGTTAGCATCCAACATGCAACGCACATATGTGTGAAAGTCAAGGAGGGATATGTGTGCCATGGTTGATGTTGAGGATGACAATTGTCTTATCCTAAACAGTGTTGGCACTTTGAGCTGTGTTCAGATGATGATGCCAGGGCTTGCCCTGTGATGTGATGTACTCACTGTCGTGTGTGCAGTCGGTGCAGGTGACTGATGTAGTTCTGTTACTTCCTATTCCTATCCAGATACATCCACGGCCACAGGAGGGGACAGCTCCACGGACCAGGAGGAGCCACAGAGCCTTACAGGGACAGAAGGAGAGGAGTCGGGTGGACCCAGTGGCACGGAGGGCGAGTTGAGCCACACAGAGGAGTCGTCAGCACAATCCCCCCCAGCTGAGGGCCACAGCAGCTCTGAGGATGACTCCCTTGTGGAGGCGGGTGTCAGCAGCCACCAAACCCCAGCTAGTGAGGCTGTTCCCGTCCCCGCCACCGCCACCACCACCACAACCACCCCCTCCCATTGGCTTCCATCTCAGAGGTCCCTGTGGGCTCCCGTGTTCGTGAGCAAGTCTCCTTTGTGCCAGGCACCGCACCCTCTGCCCCTGTGTCTCCTGCTGCCCTGAGTGAGGAGTCTGTGGACTTACTTCGACAGATCCATGTAGGGCAGACATCGATGCTGAAGGTCCTCCATGCACACACAGGTCTGTTGACACAACTGGTGTCATTCATGGAGGGCATTTCCTCTGGCATGTCTGCCCTACAGAGGACCAATCAGTCCGTGGCCTCCTCCCTGACGGCAGCAGTGTCCCTCCTCCAACAGTCTCGCACCCCTCCTACCCCTGCACCACCCACGATTCCTAGCACCCTACCTGTCCCAACCACAGAAACCCCCAAACTAAGGTCTAGACGTGCACACAAGCAAGCGCAGGGGACTGATTCCACATTTACAGGGGCTGGTTTGCTGACACACACACAGTCATCCCCAACCACTCCACAGTCCTCCGAGACCTCTCCCTCCCAGCCCCCTTCCCTTGCCTCACCTGCAACATCATCCCCCCAGAAGCTCTTCCTCTGTGACCTTGGCCTCTTCCCCATCGACCCTGCAGATCCTGATTACAAGGGGAAGAGGAAGTCCCCACACACAGAAGGGAGTGCCCCTCACACCCGGACACCCTCCCCCAGGCGCAGTCAGACCGAGACGCCCACCCGCAAGTCCCCCTGGCGCCAGAAGAGCAAGACCCCCCCGCCACCACGCAGCTCCAAGGCAAAGTCTCCGTCCTCCATCCCCCAGGTCACCACTCCAGAGGTTCCCCCGCCACTCCCTGCCCCGGGTTCCCCCACACACAGATACACCATCCCCAAAATGCTAAGGCCATCCCCCCTAGCACTTGCTCCTCCACAGCTGGTCAGACAGTTGGTGCCACTGATGTGGGGACCGTGTCCCCCACCCGCCCTGCCGGCCTAACCTGTCCCCCATTCCGCTCTCATGGATGTAGGCACTGCTTTGGAGTCCACGACCACCCCGTCTGACTTGGGCACTGCAGTGGTGAGCCAATCCACTCCATCTGACCTGCCCACTGGAGTTGTGCCGGCACTCACCCCATCTGACTTGTGCCCCACAGTTGTGACAGCACTCACCACTTCAGTCAGCTCCACTGCAGTTGCAAGTGTCTCGCCTACATCCCCCACCTCTTCACTGCCTCCTTCTGCTGCGCCCTGATCCTCTCCCTGCGGTGCCTGGCCTGCCCCCATGTATGCCCCTCCCAGAGGATGACCCCGGTCCTTAGCAGTGCAGGCAAGCAAGGTGTGACAGTTGCCACTCTAGTTCACTCCTTGGCATTTGGACATGGACTGGCCATTGGCCTTTTGTTTGCACAGACGTTTAGATTTTCATATACTGAATTTGTCACTCTAGTTCACTCCTTGGCATTTGGACATGGACTGGCCATTTGCCTTTTGTTAGAATAGACGTTTCACTTTTAATATGCTGAATAAAGCTTTTTTCTTTATCCCTGTGAACTTGATTTAGCTGTACATTACGTTGATGTTGTTTTACATGCCCTTGCACCTGTAATGCTTGGTTTACAATGTGGAATACTGATGTGTTGATGTGAGGTACTCCCTGTGGTCCATGAGATATGTATCCTATTCTGGTGGGTATCCATGTCATCCTTTGCAGCTACCTGGGTGTGTCAGGATCAACTATTTGTGTATCTCTGTGAGCATTTCATTGGCATGGTCACATCTGTGGCTTGCACCCCTGCACATATGATGTGCTTCCCATTGTCCAATTTGTCACTTCCCCATACTTTGTGCTCATCAACACTGGACCTACAGGTGTGGGCATCATTGTAATAGGAGCAACTGGGGCCTCTGTGCAACTTGCTAGACATATGTTTTGGGTATGTGCAGATGAATTAGGGGAGACTCACATACCCAGGCTGTTGTGACCAGAGCCTTCATTGTGAGGTAACTGATGGCTGACTGACCAAGTGTTCTGCAGACATGAGTGGGACTTGCGTTGAATATGTTTGGCACAGCTGGGCTCCCACAGGAGTTGTGTCCCCTCAAGTAAGTGTGTTGTCCAGTGACATGACCTGGGCCCATGGTGTGTGTTGTATGAGCATGTGTGTGTGTCCACATCCCTGTTCATACACAGACAGTGTTCCCTTGATATGTTCCTGTTGTTGATGCTTGCTGAGTGGTACTGGGTTCATCCCACTACTTTTCCAATGGGCTACCAGATGTGTGGGTGCATGACACACTACTGTTAATTGGTGTATCATCATTGGGATTTGTCAGTTCTGAGTGGTGATGATGATGGGACACAGTCAGGGATCCTCAAGGCACCTGTTTATTTGCTAAATCATGAAGTTGTCCCTAGGTGGTAGTTTTCAGTAATTGAGACATTTGTATGTGTGTGTGACTGCTCCCACTTGTCGGGTTCATGGCTGCGATGCTGGCAGGTGTCAGCATGTGTGCCTTGTGTTTCTCCTTGGCATTTGCATTGTCCTGGGACTGTGGCAGGGATTCTGACGGTTACAAGAGCTTTGAGGTCATGGCCATGTACCGCATACTGTGCAGTATGTCTGTCATTCTCCAGGGTTGTGAACTGTCCTTGTGTGATGTGTGTGTGAACCTTAGTTCCTCCCAACATTCCTGTGTTTGTAATGGGTGCATGTGCAATGTCACCTGTCCATGTGGGCTTCACAGATACACATTGTTGCAGTTCAGGGTGTGTGGTGTTGAGGGTGGACTGATGTGAATGTTTGCATAGGTGGTCCCCTAGCTCCTGTTTGTCCATGGATGAGGGACCATGCTGAGTGATTTGTGTTTGTGTATGTGTGATGTACGTTTGTGGCACAGGACACGTCTGGGTTTCCCAGTTTGTACGACATCTGCCTTTAGCATCACAGTGGAGGTGTCATGCATGCTTGTGTCACCCCAATGTCTGGTCCCTGGGGGTAGTGGTGTTGTGTGTCAGTCTCTTGCTGTGTTAGTTGGTGTTGATTCCAGCTTGTGTCACATGTGTCTGTTGTGCTCCCTCTCATCTCCCAATGCCTGATTGCCCACTGAGGGTGTCCCAATGATGGTTTACGTTTGTATGGCACTGTGCCCACATCTGTGTCACTGTGGTTCAGCCCCCCTCATGTGTTGTGTAGTTGCCTGGGGATACTGTGACACACACACACACACACACATGTTGTGTCCGATGTGCAGTGTGAGTTTGCCTGTTTGTGTTTGTGCATCTGCACCAGTGCATTGGTATTGCTGTTGTGGGCCTTTGTCTGGATGCTATTTCTGTGATATTGCATGCTGTCCCTGTAAGTCATTTCACATCATTGTGCACATTCATCCTGGTTGTTGGGTGCCATTGCTGGCATGGAATGTGAGTTTGTGAGCTGACACCTACAGTCTACACATGTTGTTTTGATTGGTGTGTCTATTTTTGAGATGTGTGCATGCTTGGTGATGGTCACTTCTGCTGTTGCATCATTGTACGCTGTATGCATTGTCAGCCCCCATGGGTGGTGCTTGTCTGCACATGGCCGAGAGTGTGTTATGTTTTCACAGCACTGTTAGCCTCACCACATCTCTGTGTGTATGGGACACAACCACTAGTTTGCCCCAGAAGTGTTTGATGTGTTGGGAGCAGGGATCATACATGCTGTTTGTTATTTGCATCTTTGACCCTGATGACACTTACCTTTTGGTCACTGTGATGATGGGGGTTTGGTCCCCATCACCACAATGCTCCACATCTGCTGCATTTTGTGAGCCCCCACTTAACTTCTGTTCTACACAGTGAGGGGGTGTTCTTTTTACATTGTCACAGTGCTAGGGTGAGGCTTGCCTTGTGTATGTCACACTAATGTGTTGGTCACACATGTGCTGTTACTTACATTGTATGCTTGTAGCCATAATCACTGTTGTGGGCATTTGTCACAGACTACACACTGTTGTCATGATGTTATGGGGGATGTATTTTGCGGACATACCTGATGCTGGATGTGTTGCGCATCACCCATCCTATGGCTGGGGGTGGCAGGGGTGATGGGCAACATGAGCCCTATGGCTGGGGTGGCAGGGGTGATGGGCAACATAAGCCCTATGGCTGGGGGTAGCAGGGGTGATGGACAACAGGTCCCCTGTGAGTGGGGGTGGCAGGGGTAATGGGCAACATGAGCCCTATGGCTGGGGGTGGCAGGGGCGATGGGCAACATAAGCCCTATGGCTGGGGGTGGCAGGGGTGATAGGCAACATAAGCCCTATGGCTGGGGGTGGCAGGGGTGATGGGCAACAGGTCCCCTGGGAGTGGGGATGGCAGGGGTGATGGGCAACATAAGCCCTATGGCTGGGGGTGGCAGGGGTGATGGGCAACAGGTCCCCTGTGAGTGGGGGTGGCAGGGGTGATGGGCAACATGAGCCCTATGGCTGGGGGTGGCAGGGGTGATGGGCAACATAAGCCCTATGGCTGGGGGTGGCAGGGGTGATGGGCAACAGGTCCCCTGTGAGTGGAGGTGGCAGGGGTGATGGGCAACATGAGCCCTATGGCTGGGGTGGCAGGGGTGATGGTCAACATAAGCCCTATGGCTGGGGGTGGCAGGGGTGATGGGCAACAGGTCCCCCGTGACTAGGGGTGGCAGAGGTGATGGGCAACATCAGTCCTATGGCTGGGGGTGATGGCAACAGGTCCCCTGTGAGTGGGGGTGGCAGGGGTGATGGGCAACAGGTCCCCTGTGAGTGGGGGTGGCAGGGGTGATGGGCAACATAAGCCCTATGGCTGGGGGTGGCAGGGGCGAGGGGCAACATAAGCCCTATGGCTGGGGGTGGCAGTGGTGATTGTCAACAGGTCCCCTGTGAGTGGGGGTGGCAGGGGTGATGGGCAACAGGTCCCCTGTGAGTGGGGGTGTTTGTGGTGCTGGCCATGCAACCCCTATGGTCGGCTGTTGTTAGTGGCAAGGATGTGGATCCCCTGTGTGTGTGTGTGTGCCAGTTTGCAGGTACGTGTCATTTGTTTGTGTTGTAGGTGTCTAACTTACCGCCTGCGCCGTCGGTTCCTGAGCTGGTCATAGATGTAGAGTACTGGTATGACCTGCGCGATGGGATTCATGATGTGTTTGTGTAGTACACGCTGCTTGTTGCTCCGTATCGTACTCGCTGCAAGCTGGTCCGTCTCGTAGCCGTGGATTGATTTGTGGTGCGAATCGTAGCTGATATGCTTGTTTTCCGGATGCTGTGATGTCCCGTGCGTGACGACCCGTCCGGCGCGTAGCAAGTACGCTTCGTACTTGTCATGCCGGAAACTGCTATGGATACTCCTTCCGGGCGGCTCGGTTCATCTTTAGGAGTTACGGCTCGGACGGAGAATGGGGCTTGATTCATAGCCTACGTGTTGGTCGTGTTTTTGGCAGTTATGCGCATCGTACTTACTCTACAGGACGGACCGGCTCCGGGTACGTGTCGGTCGCACGGAAAGGCTACGGACAGCTGTCCGACCGGCCATCGGAATCGGCCCCTAAGTGTAAAATAAACGTTGTCCTTGGTGCAACGTAAACAGCATCATGCTATCACATTTAGGATCAAAATCACATTTAGCTGCAAAATCCCATTATGGTACAAAATCACCATTGATGCAACATCACAACAAGCATAGAAACAATGTTTATGCATACAAAAGTGTCTCCATTGCACTGCATGGGTATTTCCTTTTGCTTTGCATGAACTACGATGGACTGCACTTTTTAAAGCAGTCAGACATGTGGAACGCCATGGTGAAAACTAAAAGCTTGAATGACAGTTTATTTAGGCAGTGGTTGAGGTGAGCCAACCAAAACAAATAAATGGCTAAAGTGAGCTAAACTAATGCCTTCCGCTGTGGATGTTGGTCGAGCCTGGGCAGTGCATGCGCTGCTTTGAGAGGCATACTTTATTCAGGTATGGACTTGAAGCTCTGCCCATTTTTCAATTGGCTCCTGTTACTGTTGTTTCTAAATGGTTGCTTTTGATTTATGAATAGGGTTAGTAGTCCCTCCTTAGTACCGCCTTGACTGCATTTGTAACCTCCCATGAGGGCTGGACTTTTTACTTGTGTTGTTACACGGTCTATTTTATCTACAGTCTGTGAGCACTATTTACTTTAATGATTTTCCCCAATTGCAGGCATGAAGCGCTTTCCTACAAGGGTGCCCGCTTTGCCTCCGGGCGCCGTGCTACGGTTTTAGCTCGGCGCCCGCTTTTACATTTTTATTACCAATAGGGCCAACTTGAAAAACAAATGCTTTTTTTTGTAAAAGCACCCACTTCTGCGCTTTCATTTTAATAGCAGCCGTGCACCTTTCTTTCGACGAGCCGCGTCTAAAGAAAGGGGCGTGGCCGCCATTAAAGTGAAAGAGAGGCATGGGGTGCTTTTTATAAACAAGCATTTGCAATGCAATAGCCTTCACATTTGAGAGAGTGTAAGCTATTTAGGGTGACCAACCGTCCGTAAATTTCACGGACAGTCCGTAATTTCGGCCGTCTGTCCGTTGTCCGTGAAGGATTCTTTAACGGACGCCATTTGTCCGTAATTTTAAGCGGGCACCGATCGCACCACCCTAAAGCCAGTACAGCTTCCACCCACCTCCCTGCTTGACTCCGATGCTGTTGAGGTCGGGTGTAACAGACTCCGATGCAGTACCAAAGCTCAGATACCCAGCAGCATTGGAGAGGCACAGCGGGATGGCAACCCTCACACCTTCAGCCCTTGATGAGCTGTTAAGAGGTGTTTGAACGTGACTGAGAGGGAGGGGCTGCAGCTTCAGGAGCAGGGGCATCTATTCAGATGCAAACAGCCCTGAATGCATCATGTTAGCAATTTAGAGGGGCCTCACACATTCCCTTCCTGCCCAGGTCCCCAAAAATCGTAGAACCGGCCCTGATTACACCGAGGCAGCACGTGGTTCTCTTCACAGAGCTTAATTGCTGTTACTAAATTGTAAGCACACCTCGGTTCTTCAAACATGCAGTCTATAAAGTAATAAAATAAAGAAATGGCACAATCGCACCCACACTGATTAACAAAGTATGGAGGACAATCAGTTAAATCAGTTCTCTTGGAGTATCTCCTTTAAGTACTGTACATCACAGTGGGGGATGGCAAAACTAATATTTTAGAAAGAGAGCCTGTCGTCTCGTTGTCTTGTCCAGGAGGGGGTGAGGAGCCCTACCCCACCCTGGAAGAGACCAAGATGATACTAGAATACTGCATGCCCACCCCTGTGCCCACCCTGGTGGATCCTGTCCCCCCCCTCAGTGATGGCTCCTGTCCCCCCATGTGGTGGCTCCTGTCCGCCCCTCCGCCTGTGATGGCTCCTGTCCCCCCTGTGGTGGATCCTGTCTCCGCCCTGGGTGGCTTCTGTACCAGTCCTGGAATGGCTCCTGCAGCGAGGGTGAAGTTCTTGATGGGCCTCTTCTCAAAAAGGCTCAGCTCAAAATTAATATGAAAAGGTGAGCAAGTGAGTAAGTGAAGGGATGAGTGGATGGCTGGATGAATTAGTGAAAGGGTGAATGGATGAATGAAAGATTGAATAGATGGATAATGAGAGAGGATGGATGGATTGAGTGAGTGGAAGGATGGATGGATGAGAGAAAAGGTAAATAGCTGGATGTATGGGTGGAAGGGTAGCTGGATGGGTAAAAGGGTGGATAGATGAGTGAAAGGATGGATGAGTGAAAAGGTGGATGATGAGTGGGTGGATGGATGAGTGAAATGATGGATGGATAAGTGCAAGGGTGAATGGATGGACGGATGAGTGAAAGGGTGGATGTAAGAATGGATGAGTGAGTGAAAGGGAGGGTAGGTGGACAAAAGGATGAATAGATGAGTGCAGGAGTGAAATGATGAATGGATGAGAGAAAGGATGGATGAGTGATAGAGTCAATGGATGGATTCATGAGTAGATGGGTGGGTGGATGGATGGAAGGAAGGATGGCTATGTGAAAGGGTCGATGGAGAGAGAAAGGGAGGATGGATGGATGACTGAAAGGGTGGATGGGTGGAAGGATGAGTGACTGGGTGGATGGATGAGTAAGTGAAAGGATGGCTGGATGGGTGAAAGGGTAAATGGCTGGATGGATGAGTGAATGGATGGATGGATGGGTAGAAGAGTGGATGGATGAGTGTACAGATGGATAGGGTGAAAGGGTGGATGGATGGATAATGGATGGATGAGTGAAAGGATGCATGAAGGGATGGATGAGTGAAATGATAGATGGATAGGTTTGCAAATGGTTCCATATGTTTGGATATGGCTGGGCTTACTTATATACTATTGCGCAACCTCCTCTGATGTGTCTGTAAAACTTACCTATTGTCCTGAAGTTTTGTCCTGAATTTTGACCCTTTGTCCTGAATTTTTACACTCACCGTCCTGAATTTGCACCAATGCCAGTTGGTCACCCTAAAGCTATTGCCATTGTAAATGACAAGGCCTTTTATTTATCTGTTTTAAAAACCAACATTTAAATAAAAGGCATTGTCATTTACCATAGCAATAGCCCAAACTCTCGCAAATGCGAGACCTATTGCATTGCAAATGCTTGTTATTACATGAACTCCAGTACACACTTTAAAGCTACTGTAACTAGACATAATAAAGTGTACTTATTTAACTTATTCCCACTCCCACATAAATACATATGTTAAAAATACGAGGGATTTTACCATCCAGCGAGCCTATGCGTCTAGCTTTAAAAAAAAGTGTGAATGCCAACAATTACTCAATTTGGCTATAATTTGTAAACTAAATATTCATCAAGTATTCCGTTTTACATAACCTGCTCATTACGCTATTGTTGACAAAGTTTCATAGCTACGTTTGCATGTGAAAAGTTGCACGCTGCGCATGGCCGCGGCATTAGGTCACGGCGGAAGTAGCACAACGCGCCTGTCTTTATGTCTAACGTAGGAAGAGGGCGATATAAGTCTACGTTTGGCCGTCCTTCTTCAATTTCATTAGGTTCGATTCGTCGCTACGCGACGGGAGTAAACAGTATGGCTGCTGGGAGTGTTATAAAGTGTCCGAAGGAACTATTGACTCTTCACCGTACCTTGCAGGTAAATGAAAATATATATACACACACAAGGAAAATTCCCTGCTCAGGTATTGCACAGCTGTCTACGCCATTTCTATAAATAGTACACCCCAGAGCCGTAAAATATTGTAATTGTCATACCCTCTGCACTTGAATTTTACTGAATCAATTATATTGCAGACATAACATGCATTGGCTTGTATAAGCGCAGGTGTCTCAGATCTTATTTCCAATATATTGCTGCCTTTTTTCAAAATCAATTATCCAGTCTCAGCGTGTACTTACGGTAATAGGTTATCAGATCTAACGCTGCATTGTTTGCTATACCTTGCTATCTGTATTCGAAATGAATGTTTTCAGCTAGGCTTTGCTTTCGGCGAGCTACATTGGTTATATACCAGCTCCCATGATTGTACATGGGCTGGAAGAGGTGGGAGGAGATTTTCGTTGTGCTCTGCCAGGGATGTCGATATTCAGGACCTGATTAAGTAAATACACCGCGCTGTCTACGCATACTTCTGGGTTTTAAATCTTACTCCCCGTTCACTGCGCTAGTTTCCAGTGCATTTTATCTATGCACCACATACGTTGTAATATCTCAGTGTT
Organism: Triturus cristatus; assembly: GCF_964204655.1. NCBI lineage: Eukaryota > Metazoa > Chordata > Amphibia > Caudata > Salamandridae > Triturus > Triturus cristatus. The sequence goes on from NC_140584.1 coordinate 346,056,463, forward strand.
CATGCACGATATAAGGTTACATAGCTACATTTCTATTGCATATGTTATTTACCTTAATGTCACAATGGTCTTGAGTTATCAGACCTCGGTAGTCAAGTCCTGCAGGGGCCACCCTATTTCAGCGAGCAAGTATTACGCATCCCCCGTCTCAGGCATTACAAGCATGAGGAGATATCAGGCGAATAAATGTACCGAGTTCTACATTTGCTCAGTGAAAACACTTTATTCGACTGTACAACAATTACTCCATTCCTGTATCTAAAACAACAGAACCAAAATTCTTTACTGCAGAATTTGATAAATCCAAATGATAATGTGAAATAAATGTCTGAGGAGCCGACCATGTCCCCCCTGCCCTACAAATCGCAAGTAAAGAAGCACCACCCGCCTCAGCCCAAGAAGCCGAAACCGCTCTTGTAGATCAACCCCAGACATCCTGAGGAGGGTCACACACCCAGCTGACCTTTGAGCCCGTGTAATAGCCCCTTTAACACATCTACTCAGCATGGGAGCTGACATTTTTTTCCTTTGTTGGTGACCCCACATAAGATAAACTAGGAGTTAGAGACACTAAAAGGGTTTGTTCTCTTTAAGTAGCTCTACAAACTTCTTGGTGTATCCAAAGTAGATGTCAGAATCTGGAGACGATAGAAAACGTGGCATTATTATCTCCTGGGAAGAATGATACTTGGACTGCACATTTGGAACAAATTTGAGATCAAACCGAAGTACAACCCTATCTAGAAACATACTTAAATAGGGAAAATTAATCAAAAGAGCAGAAAGTTCTCTTAATCTTCTGGCAGAGGTGATGGCTAAAAAAGGCCATCTTCTCTCAATATGGTGCAGACTAGCATCCATGGTTCGAATGGAGCCAACTGGAAGACTTAAAGGACAATTGACAAATAGAAAGTGGGTACTGCATTATGAACTGCTGGCATTTTGAGTCTAAAACTTGTAAGAAGGTGCGCCACCAAAGGAAATATCTGAGAGAATTCATGAGATGAACTTCTGAATGCACGAATTGCAGCCCACATGGCGGTGAGGTTGGTGGAAACTAACCCTTTTACAAAGCCTTCCCTCAAAAACTCCTAACATGTGAAAAGGGGAAATAGAGTCTGGAGCTGCTGATTTCTGAGTGCACCGAGTGAAAAGAAGCCCAATGTAAGTCTTCAGAGTGGGTAGCTTCCTAGAACCTTATATGTCTTCTGCCCAGTGCTTAATTTGTAAAATATGAAGTGCAGGTGCTCAAATGTTTGTCGGAGGCCACACCCACTTTGTTCTGGCTCCACCCACTTACTCTATAAGCTCCACCCACATCTTCAACTGGCACTGCTAAAAGTCAAATATAATACCTGTTCTGAATTTCAGAAAGGGAGCCTTCCTCAGAGGAGGTTCCCCGTGAACCATTTAAAAAAAGATTAAAGCAAAAGTGCATTTAAAGCATAATTTTGGAATAAATTAGCTAAAACCACTAAAGCATTGAAAAGGAACAATTTCAGTGCTCTGTGTGCTGATTTGGGGAAAGGACAATACTGGAGGTAGGGCATGCCATTTTTAACAGAGTCTATGAGTTCAAAGATACAACTTTGACATAGCTTAAGTTAACCCCTTCGGTGCCCGCCCCTTTCCCCGCCCTGTGCCGGCCGTTACATTAGCGGGCGGGGTTTGTGACGAGCTGGACTCGTCATGGGCACAGCGCCACCGCGGCCCATGACGAGTCCAGCTCGTCACGGGCATTGAAGAGGTTAAGTGACAAAATAAAACAAAATGTTGTGAAAACACTAGTCCAAACAGATAAACTGAATAAAATCATGCAGTACACTTGAATGAGTCAGCCTCTGTCACTTTCAGTGGCCGAAGGGGTATGGGGTTAAGGTTAATCAGTATAGTGGAGTATAAATGTGAAGGTGCATGGCTGTCTAGGGGAACTTTTCCAGACTGAAGATCTTGTGGGCCTGCAAAGTGGTGGAAGTCCTATCCCTCATGACGACGGGGGAGCGTCACTGAAAGCCTTGGACCTGGGAGCTTTAGTTTTTAGCCCTGAAGTGCCCAGGGCCAAGTGTCTATCAGTGACAAAGTAGTGTGGGGTCAGCAAATCTCACTGACCACATCCACTCTGTTACGAGTAAGGGACTGCACCCTCCTCTCATTGGTTGACTCATAGCAAGGTCAGCCAATGAAAGGAGGCGACAATGCCAATCGCCAGGAACCAACAAAGCTTCACCAATGGGGGTCACTTTTATTGTGGTCCCCGGGCCTATTTTTTGTCCCAGTCAAACCCTGGTAGGGGCGTAGCTATCAGTAGTGCAACAGGTGCCGTGACACTGGCGTCGGAAGGCATGAACGGCCCACTGCACACCAAATAGCAGACTTTTTTTTAGGGATTGTGTGTCCCAATTTTCTTGTCTGCAGCACACTGGCTGGTGTCTCTATCCCCTCCCAAAGTTTTATTTTTATTTTAGCTCTGATTATGTCTGTTTCTTTTGATTGGGGTGAAAATAATACGGTATGATTCACAAGCGTTTCACTTTTTTTGGTCATATTTATCCTCCTGTGTTTCATGATGCCCAGAGGGTTTATATTCGCCCTGATTTACAAGTGTTTCGTGGGTGGCAAGGCGACTCAAATATGGCCTGATTTGATATGTTTTACGAGGAGTGAAAGAGCTTGTATTTGGCGTCAGAGTCGGTGCTTCACGTGTGGCAAGGAGGCTCACGTATAGTCTGATTTACGATTGTTTAATGATAAAGGCGTTAAAGGAAAGCAGAGGTGACGATTTCATGGTTGGTGGAGTTAAACACACAAATACTAACTTCTCTTCAATTTTCCAAGACATTATTCCTCCTAAAAGTGGATACATAGGATGCGGACTGTCATTCCTCAAAATGTGACAATGGTGTTTTCAAGAAACGACTGGTGCAAAGTAAAAGTATAGTGGATTAAGCTCTGTAAATGCTATTTCACAACTTTCTATGAAAAAGAGCGTACCACACATCGCCATAACACAATTTCTGTTCAATATGCTAAAAAAAATCCCCATTTAAAGGTTGGCAGTGTTTCGAACACTCTTCAGCAAACAGAATCAGTATCGAAAAGCGCTATGGCTTCAGGCCACAATAGGGTGACCAATTGGCATGGGTGCAAATTCAGGACGGTAAGCTTAAAATTCAGGACAGAGGGTCAAAATTCAGGACAAAAATTCAGGACAGAAGGTCAAAATTCAGAACAAACCTTTGTGAAAAAGGTACATTTTACAGACACACCAGAGGAAGTTGCTCAATACTATAATAGTAAGTAAATAGACAACCACTTAAGTACAAGTCAAAATAAATTTATACGAGGTTGAGAAAATCATGCACTTCACAATTATTTGGTATGTGTGCAGCTTTGAGCAACTGTGCAGGTCTTTTTGTGGTATTTCATATGATAATTTACATTCTGTCATCCATTAATTCTTTCATCCATCATTCAGTCTTTCACCATTCATTCTGTCCTTCCATCTGTGTGCCCATCCATATCCAAACCTTTTCAATCATTTACAAACCTATCCATTATCTAGCCTTCCATCCATCATTTCACTCATCCATCCCTTCATCCACCCACCCTTTCACTCATCCATCCATCATCCATCCATCCTTTCACCGAATCCATCCTTTCACTCATCCATCTACTCTTCCACTCATTCATCCAATCACTAATCCATCCAACCATTTACCCTTTCACCCCAGCCATCCTTCCACTCATCCATTTAGTCTTCCACCCATTCACTCATCCATCCAACCATTTACCCTTTTACCCATTGAGCCATCCTTTCACTTACTCATCCATCCACCCAGTCACTCATCCGTCCACCCTTTCACTCATCCATCCATCTAACTCTCTACCCTCCCTTTCATTCATTATGCATCGTTCACCCATCCATTCTGCCAATTATTCATCCATGCTTTCACTCATCCATCCATCCTCCCTTTCTCTCGCCATGCCCCTTTCACTTAGCCACCCATCCTTTCTGCCACATTTTACCTATACACCCACCCACTCATCCACCCATCAAGTTGCAGACAAAAGATGCTCATCAAGAACTTCACCCTCGCTGTATTTCCTAAAGCAAGGGGTGGGGTGGGGTGGGCGAGATTCACTATGCACCTGCACATAGGCAATCTGAAAACTTGGAAGTCATGCATGATGCAAAGTGCCAGGACGTGAGGTGACTGTGACATGGTGTTGTTTCCAGGGCTTTACGTGGGATAAAAAAAAGTCGGGGTCTCTCCAGGGGGTGTGTCTGATTTAATTAAGCGCTTGGCTTAAAACACGTAAGCTAAAAATATGTGCTGAGCATAGTGCGCCGCCCGACTGGTATTTTGCTGTTTCTGTCATTGCATCCAGTAACATTAGACTTTCAGCAAGCCATGAGTATTGGCTTTGGCAATGGATGTTAGTTGCATAAAATCAATTAAAAAAAGCAGCAACTATGGCTTTGTTGTAAATAATATTAACAATGCTTCAGCTCTGAAATGATGAGACTGTGAAAGAACTATAATTTCTTCTTCTAAACTTTTTTACTTTGCACACTGTAATTGTGGTACTTCTCTTCTACATATTCTTTTTGTTTGCCTGCTTGGTGTAACTTTTCCTTCTGCTGCAATAGTATTTTGGAAGAAAGCCTGGTAAAGAAAAGGGTCTGGGTCACGGTAATCCTACAGTTTGTGTGCTGTGTCCCCTTCAGTGCACCAGAGCCCATTTGAAACAAGAGCTAATCCCAATTCCTCATTTTGGAGGTCAAGACTGAATGAAGTGCAACATGTCACCCGAAAAATGTTGTACACTGTTTCACTGGTGTTTAGTAAATGCTCAGCTCACAACACCTAGATTTGTGTGAGAATCAAAATGGGGTTTAAAGTTATGAAATTTCAAGTCAGCCTTGTACTTCTGTAGGCTATCTTGACTAGTGTTCAATGTCACGCTCAAGACCACCGCCTTAGAGGAGTCTTAAATGTAAATGTCGTCCATCTAACCTTAAGGGAATGCCCTGCCCCAGGGGGAGACTGGAGGAGGCCCCCACATGCTTTCACAGCCCAGACTGGCCAATTGTCATTCTGGATGTGGCAATCAGCCGCATACAGAATGACAATGGGCGGGGGTGGGCTGCTCTTGTGCTTCACAGATGAGTGCGAGGCGCCCCATCAAGGGGGCTGAGGCCTCTCACAGGGAACTCTTCTGTTTCCTGCAAGGCCCAAAATTTCAGACAAAAGGCGTCCGTAAAAAGGATCCTCACGGACAACGGACGTGAGGTCCAATTTAAGGACGGTTGGTCACCCTAGGCCACAAAAATAAAATCTTCCCTAATGATAGTCAATCGTGTTTATGGCTGTGTGCTGAACAATTACCCAGATCCCCCTATAATCACAGACACAAATCGTGTTCAGCTCTGAGATGACAGTGCAGCTGTCTACAGGACCTACTGCTTACAATGTACATAGAGTATACTTACGGTCAGCTCTCTGTGACCATTGGTGTATTTGCATCCGCTTCTTAAAGCCATTGCCTTAAGACATTCTCCGTCACATCTTAAGTCAACCAAGAGGGGTAGTTTTCTGTCACCACAATGCTATAGTCCGTTTGCTGTATTATTCTGCCTTTGAATGAGTGATTTCATTGCAATGCATGGGTAACTATTTTATCTAAAAAGTACACTCAACCATCACACTGTTTGTGATGTGCAATTCTTTATATCATATATGCATTGTATATAGAAAGCAACCATATTGTTACTGAAACTGGTATTTCGTTTATGTTACTGACCTGCTTTAAGTTGTGAGCCTAAATCTACCATCATCATCGTAATAATCGTCGTATTATTCATATATATATTATGGAGCGTTTGGAGCCGCCGGAGGTGAGCTGCCTGCTGCCTGCCTCCAGCCCCACGGTCCACGCCTGTGATATTACAGTTACAACCAGACCGGCTGAACCCCCATCACTCTACCCCAAAAAAAATACAGCATTGGTGACGGCATACGGGCATAGATAGTTAGCATTGGCATCCCTAGTTAGCTGGCTTCGCTTAGCTAGTTAGTTTACAATCAATTACTGCTGCAGCTTAACTTAAAACTTTTAAGTGCTTAACTTCTAATCTCTTACCATTACTCGTGGTGGTGGGCCGGTGGGCAGGGGGGCACACTCTGCTAGCTGCACTGCCTCCTTGTACCTTTGCTGTTTGCTTTAATAATTAGTACGTGCGTACTATGATTGATTAGGCGGCGGCAGCCTGGTGCTGCCTGATTGCTACCAGACCGCAGTCTGCAGTGCCAGACCGTCCTGTAGACAGTACTACTGGGTGCCAGACAGTTGATCGATGCCTACACTGCACACAGCCCAGCCAGCTCTGCCCTTCGTCGTCGTCGTTGGTCGGGCCGGGGCCGCCGGGCTGACTTAATGTCGTCGATGACTCATGGGGATCTGCCACGGTGGTTATGCTGGAGCAGGGCAACTGGTGGCTCCGTTGGCTGCGCTGCCGACTTTGGTACAGGAAACCAGGGTTCAAATCGAGTCTCGAGGTCCCGTCCACATCCTGTGATTCTGGGCAAATCACTTAATCTTCCTGTGCCTGAATATGTAATGTAAATAGGGTGCTTATGTACAGCGCTCCAATACCTTTGGGTCGAGTTCGCGTTATATGATGCAAAAAAAAGAGTGAAAATAATCTGTGCGCGCAATATCAGAACCTCCGGCTCGGCCCCAACGCCCGCCCAAATAAATCAGTGTGTGTTCCTGTAAAGTCGTCTCAATGAACACTCGAGACACGCGTGATCTTTCCGCTATATTTATTTGCATGCGAATGAGCAGTTACTCCGAGGAGCGCCGGCCAACACTCTCTGTCCCTCGCTGCGGCGCGCTCTCTCTCACCTCGCTCCGCGCTCGCTCTGCGCGCGCATCCGGCGCCAACGTGCCTGCCCGCGTCACGTCAGCGTGACGCGGTAACAACTAGACCGCTACATATCTCCCCCTTTTACCAACCCAAAGATCAGTCACTTACAGTTCGCAGTCCAGTTCAAAGTCTTGGAACCTGGAAGGCCTTACAACTTGTCTTCCGCTCCTGGTCACCTTACCACTGTACCCTCGCGCCACTTGGCTCTGTGTCTCCTCACGTTCTGTTCCTTCAGTCATCGCTCCTCCACTGTTCATATTACCTCTGGGCCTGTCCATCTCTGCCACTGGGGTCTCACCCCCTTGCTCTCCTACTTGCTCCTCTCCTACATCTGCTTCTTCCCTTTCTTCACTTCCGCTCACCTTATTCCCTTCATCCACGTCTTCCGTGCCTTCACCTTCCGGTTCCCACTGTTCCCATCTCAATATCTTGTTGCACCGGGCCATGCGGTCCTGCGACCACACATTCCCATCGCTGAGCAGGGCCGCTCTATCATACACTTCCTTGACCTGCATGGGCTTGCTGTACTTGCTGTCTCCTTTCCTTTGTAGGGTAGCCAACTTTACTCTCACCCATTCTCCCCTCACTAACCGAGTGTCCTTCACACTCCTCCTCTTATTGTAGTTATTGGTGTAGATGGTTTGTGCCCTCTCCAGATTTGCTCTTACGACCGCCGGAGACCATTCGCTGGTCACTACCTTCTCCTTCCAGATTCTGTTGTCGTGCGTGAAGGGTTCACGTCCTCTCAATATTTGAAACGGGCTGTACCCCGTGCTTGTGGGTGTTATTCTGTAGGCCCATACCATATTCTCCACCGCTTTCTTCCAGTCTTTGTTACAGGTGATGGCCGCTTGTATGGCCCCCATCACCACCCTGTTAAATCGTTCCACTAGACCGTTACCTGCCGGATGGTATATGGCCGTGTGCTTTACCGAGATGCCGTTTCTCCCCATGAACTGTTTCCATTTTTCTGATGTGAACTGGGGCCCATTGTCGCTCAAGATGGACTTGGGAATTCCCTCCCGGGTGAATGTCTCCGATAGGAACTCCAGGATGTTCTCCGTATCCATGGATTCGCTCACTTTTATCTCTGGCCATTTGGAATAACGGTCGATGAGGACACACACATACTTCTGTACGCTCTGGTCATCCAGCACCGGTCCTAAAATGTCTATCGACAACTCTTCCCATGGGTTTGAGGGAGTGTCGAATTTTCCCAGTGCCGGGCGTAATGGCCTCAACGTTTTGTCGGCCCCTTGGCATTGGGGACACTCCCTGACGTGTCTCTCTGCTCTCATGTCCATGCCTGGCCACCAGTAGTTCTGTTTCGATCTGGCTTTGAGTTTCCCAATGCCAAGGTGGCCTTCATGTAATAAGTCCAGCAATTTGTTGATGAGGTTCGTGGGGGGGATTACTCTGTCTCCTCGGTAGATGAATATGCCCTCGTCTCCCACTGTCAGTTCTTCTCTCACTTCATAAAAAGGTTTGAGGTTGGTTTTCACCTTTTTCTAATCAGGCCACCCTTGGGTGATGTGCACTTTTGCCTCCATCAGGTCAGCATCTTCTTCATAAGCTTCAGTCCACTCTTGTATGCTGATGATCTTCTCTTGGTCCTCGCTGAGAGCCACCATCTCTCCTCTGTCCGCTGGGTCTTCCTCCCCCGGCTCCATGGCCGCCGCTCGACTCAGGTAGTCCGCCACTCGGTTCCTGTTTCCAGGGATGTACTCCACGTCATATCTGAATTCCAACAATTTTAGGGACATCTTCGATATCCTGGGTGTGGCGCTGGCGTGTCCGCACGATGTTAAAACCTTCACTAACGGCTTGTGGTCCGTTTTGAGCAGGAATCGGGTACCCCATAGGAACTGCCGGAACCTCGTCATGGCCCACACTACCGCCAACATCTCCTTCTCAATGACGCTGTACTTGCCTTCTGTCTCCGTCAGTGCTCTGGAGGCGAAGCTTATTGTCTCCATGTCCCCACTTCCTCGGTCTTGCATGAGTACAGCGCCTAACCCCTTGTCGCTGGCGTCCGTGATGAGTATGGTGGCGCCTTGTGGGTCGTACCCCTTGAGTGGTATTGCTTCTAGGATCCCCTTTTTGATGACTTCAAATTCCGCTTGGGCTTCCGGTGTCCATTGGAACACCGTGCTTTCTCTGGTCAGCCTCCTCAAGTTGTAGGTCTTGGATGCGAATTGTACCACGAACTTGCTGTAGTACTCCGCCATCCCCAGGAATGATCTGACCTCCTCCTTGTTCTTGGGGGACGGTGCTTCAACGATGGCTTTCACGTTCTCCATCTTGGGTGTGATCCCCTGTTGCCCTATTTCGTGGCCTAAATAGGTCACCGATTGCAGTCCCAACCGGCATTTCGACCATTCCGCCGTGAGACCTTTGGCCTCCAGTGTCCGTAATACCTTTTCTAGTGTCCGGTCATGGTCCTTCCTGTCTCTGCCCATCACTAGTATATCGTCCTGGAAGTACTGTACGTCCTTGCAGTCTCTGAACAGTTGGTGCATCATCTTCTGGAAGACGGCCGCCGCCGAGGCTAGCCCGAACGGCATGCGACAAAATCTGTAGCACCCAAACGGGGTAATGAACGATGTGAGACTTTTGCTGTCCGGGTGTAGAGCTACCTGGTGGTAAGCTGATGTAAGGTCGATGGTGGAGTACCACTGGACTCCTCTGGTTCTCGCCAGCATCTCCTCTATCTTGGGAAGGGGAAATTTCTCCACCACTATGTTCTTATTGAGTTCTCTCAAGTCCACACAGAGCCTGACCTTCCCGTTGGGTTTCATCACGACCACCAAAGGCGCCAGCCATTCGGCACAGGTTATGGGTTCTATGATGCCCTTCTTCTCCAGATCTTGGAGTTCTGTCTGGACAGCTTCCCTTACTGCAATGGGCACATTCCTCACTTTATGTGCTACTGGTGTGGCTCCTTCCTTAAGTACTATTTTGTGTTGAAATTTCTCCATTTTTCCTACTGTGCCCCCAAACACCTTTGGGTAGTTCTTCTTCCATCTATCCATGTCCGGCCATTCCTCCTGGTCTGTGAGCAGGATCTGTTCCTTCCCCCCTGGGTCGAGTTTTATGCCCAGGTCGCCCTGGTCCAACCATCCCAGGACGGAGGGTCCTTTCTCGGCCACATACAGTTTGCACCACGCTGATCGGCCTCTGAACTCGAACAGTAGACATCGGAAGCCTAGCATGGGAATGCGATCACCATTATATGTTACCGGTCGTATGTCTAGTTTCTCCAGCCCAGGGCCCAACTTGGTTTGGAATTGTTCTACCCACACTGCTCTCTGTATGATGGTAAATGGGGATCCGGTGTCTGCCACGACTGAGATGGTTATGCCGCCCATGGACATCTCTAGGACCGGTTTGGTTGATCTCTTGGCATCCACGCTCAATACCTGATCGTATATACACAAGACAGTGACCACCTCTTCCTCCGTGGCTTCTTCCTGGTCTTCTGTGCTTTGGTCCATATATTTCACCACTCCTTTCTGCTGTTTCTTCCGACACACCTTCTCGTAGTGACCCATGATACCGCAGTGCATGCATTTGGCTCTGAAGGCCGGGCAACGTCTGTCGTGGGCTTCGTGGGACCAACTTCCACACCTGTAGCACGTTTTCTTGTTCTCGCTGTCCGCTTGTTTCCCTTGCCATCTGCTGGTCCCTCTGGCTATGGGTGGTTTGGTTTTCTGGTCCCTGCGGTGATCTCCCTCCTGTATCCTGTTCACCATGGTTGGGGTGACCGTCTCTTTCCTGGTAGCATCGGCGCACCTCTTTGAGAGTTCTGCCCTCTTCACTATGACCATTACTTCTTTGAGTGTGGTGTCCCCACTCGCCCACAGCTTGTCTTGCACGTTTGCACTGGTGGTGTGCATGATCACCTGGTCTTTTATAAATTCGTCTTCCCACAGTGCGTACCTGCACGGGGCTGCTAGCTTCCTCAGTGCTGCTACATACTCTTCGATGGATTCCCCCACCTTTTGTTTCCTTTGCTGGAAGTTATATCTATCTACCGAAACACAGACGGTGGGGCGGTATCGCTCATCTAGGTCCTCCACCGCGTGCGCATACACATCATCGTCTGTGTCTTCTCTCTTCGTGGGTACTAAACTCTTGTATATTCTCAGTCCTTCTGGCCCTAGATTTAGTAGCAGGATGCGTTTTTTTCTCTGAGGAGTGAATTTTTCTTCGTTCTCGTCCTCCAAGACCCCTATGAAATTGTCTATGTATTCCTTCCAGTCCTCCCATTTCATCATTGGTTCACCAGGTTTCGTTAGGAATTGCACCGGTGCAATCGCATACCCTGCCGGGGTACTCATCTTTACTTCCTTGGTGCTTGTTTCGTCGGTGGCTTTGCTCGGGGGGCTGCCTGGGGTGTTGTCGTTGTTTCTTGTGTGCTTGATCCTCTGGGGGCTCTTGTCACTGGACCCCACTTCCTCCTCTTTGGTAGCCAGTGCAGCGCTCTCTGTGCTTGATTACGTGCGAAGGCGGCTCGTGTGCTTTTGGCGGTTGTGGACGGCGTCGTCCCTGTGGCCTGTATGTGGTTCGGTTACTGTACCGTGGCACTGCCACGCTCCTCGGTTGCTCTGTGCCTTAGATCGACCTACGCGGTTGGCGAGGGCGTATCCCGTGACTCCCCCCACTCCAGGCGGCCTGTGCTGTGTTCTGTTTGGGGCCCGATGGCCTGGTAGCGTGTCTTACTTCAACTCGTGGGAGCCACGTGGAGTGTTGCCCTCTACTGTGCTTCCCCGTCGGTCTGGTTTCTATCCCGACCTCGTCGCCACTGTAAAGTCGTCTCAATGAACACTCGAGACACGCGTGATCTTTCCGCTATATTTATTTGCATGCGAATGAGCAGTTACTCCGAGGAGCGCCGGCCAACACTCTCTGTCCCTCGCTGCGGCGCGCTCTCTCTCACCTCGCTCCGCGCTCGCTCTGCGCGCGCATCCGGCGCCAACGTGCCTGCCCGCGTCACGTCAGCGTGACGCGGTAACAACTAGACCGCTACAGTTCCGAACTTCCGGGGCCCGCCCACCCACTGGAAAGTGGCAAACAGTCAACAACACTGCGTCTGCGTAAGAAGGGCCCGCGTCCGCCATGATGATGATGACATGTATAATATTAGATGTAATTATCATTGAATACTCTCTTGGACTTGGACTTGGCCTGGGCAGGGGCAGCAGGGCTGCTACGTGATTAAGAAGTGTGAGTCGCGGCACTCGACTCGAGTAGCAACACTAAACGCCGTGATGCTGACGCCGGTGATGACACTATGACTCACCCACTCGGCGGGATACTGTGAAAAAGACGCCGCGGGCCTGTGGCTGCACCGAGTACAATAAAGGTATATTTTTAGAAAAACAATAAAACATCAATGTGGGCGTGCGCAGCAGAAGTGTAGACCCGGCCCTGATAATTAAGTGCCGGTGCTAAGCACCGGCAAGCACCGGCACAAATTAAGCCCTGCTTCTGCCACCTGTCGAGAACACCCCAGCTTCTCTAAGCCTAACCTCTTAATTTTCAGGCTGACAAGCTCTAGAAACATGAAACTTTATGACCGAATACTGAAGAAGAGAAGGTACGAAAGGAAAAAGAAACTGATCATCTACTGCCATCTCCAAGATTAAGCGAAATTAAGGGCATCGCTGCCAAAGTGGAGCTATCAATTTCACCTGGAATTTCTCCTCCCAAATCTTCTGCAGGACATTCAAGAGGGAGGGAAACGAAGGAAAGGCATACAGAAGATGCTGCGGCCATGGAATTGACAGAGCATTCACTGCAAAGGCTTGAGGACACCAGGTTTCTGAACAAAAGAGGTGGAGCAGCACATTCGCCCCCGGGAAGAAAAAAGGTCTATGGGCCAGATGCATCAACAATCCATTTTGCGAGTTCCTAATTGCGAATTATTGCGATTCGCAATTAGAAATCGCAAAATGGAATGCATGAAAGTGTGTTTAACACTTTCTGCGATTCCTAGGGGATCGCAAATGACCTACCTCATGAATATTAATGAGGTAGGTTGCAATTTGCGGCCCCCTAGGAGTCGCAAATATCACCGGGATGGTGGCCTGCTGGGGTCAGCAGACCACCATGTCTGTGATTGCTTTTAAATAAAGCAATCTTTTTTCTTGTAAAGCATCCCGTTTTCCTTAGAGGAAAACGGGATGCCTTACAAAAGAGAAAATGAAAACTTTTCCTTTCATTTTCTAAGAGCGACCACTGCCTGCGTTTACAGACATTCACGATGGGGAAGGGGTCCCTTGGGGACTCCTTCCCATTTGCGAATTGGTTACCACCTACTTGAAGTAGGTGGTAAAATGCAAATGTTTTGCAACCACATTTCAGTCGCAAAACATTCATGCATACCGATGCGATTCGGTATTAGGAAAGGACGCCCTAAACACGTCCCTTCCTGAAAGCCAATTGCAAACCCATTTTGCGATTTGGTAAAAGGTTACCGAATCGCAAAATAGGGTTTGCTGCATCAAAAAGGATTTTTTTTTAGTTCACAAACTGCCGATTCTGTGAATTGGCTGTTTGCGAAGGAAAAAAATGCTTGATTCATATGGCCCTTCGTCTGGTAATTCCTCTTCACCTGAATATAAACTTCCCTCACTGACAAAAGATACTCCTCTGCCCTTTAAAATATGTTAGTTGTCATATCGTTGTGGCATTAGTTCCTCATGCCCCCTTGACGATTTATGTAACACTTGGCTATCTGATTGTCTGTTCAGATTTCCAAATGCATCTCATTCAAGTGAGATTGAAAAGCTCATCAAATTGCTGCCAACACTCTCCAACTGGAAGAGAAAACCTTCTCTGTCTCTGACCACTGTCGGTTGACCTAGTGACTGAGAAACACAGATCCCCAACCCCACAGACTCGCATCAGTTGCCAACACTTGTGGTGGTGGTAGTTGAAAAGGGAATCCCTTCACTAGACTGGACTCTGACAGCCTGAATTGAAGCTCTTTGACCACACCTAGCACACTGGAACTAGACTCTCGAAATCCTGAGACGTCTGATCCCAATGATCCAGTAGATGATAGAGAAAAGGTTTCAAATACATTTGGGCCCATGGTACCACAGCAGTGGTTGCTGCCATGTAATCGTGTGCTTTCAACCAGGCTCAGGTTGGAGCTTGTGTCATTCCCAACAAACGTTGAAAATGCGATTGTAGAGCAATGACCCTCTTCTGTGGCAGGGAGGCAGTTTCTTGTTGGGTGCTGAAGAGCCCCTCTATAAAGGTCACCTTCTCTGATGGAACCAGTCAAAACATCTGTTGGTTGATCAGCCAATCTAGATCCTGAAGGAAGGAACAGACCATATCCATGTTCTGCTCAGCCTTAGAGAAGGAAGAAGCACACAGAAACCAGTCGTCAAGATAGGGAAATATACCAATGCCCTTCAATTGTAATACAGCTACTACTGGAACCAATACCTTTAAAAACACCCTTGCAGAGGTATTCAATATGAAAGAAGAGTTTGGAACTGATAATGATTGTTCCTGATTTAGAATCTCAGATATTTCTGACTGGCTGGATGAATTGGTACAAGGAAGTACAGGGTTACAAAAAAGTTTGCAGTGAATGGTAATTATATATTGATCTTCAGTGACCCCATTTTGATTGTCTGGACGAGAATACAAGTGTTGATTTCCTTCAGATCCATAACTGAATGATAGGAACTATCCTGTTTCAGAATGAGAAACAGTTGAGAGTAAAGGCCATGAAACTCGTGGGAACTTGAACAATTTCTCCTTTTTCCAGAAGAGCTTGAATCCCTTGGAGCATAAAATCTCTCTTGTCCGATCTCTTGGCAATGGTGTATATCTGAATAGATTCATCGGTGGATCATCCTTCAACTGCAATCGATAACCAGTTCTTTTGAAGGAGAGGACCCAATTGTCTCGAATTGACTTCTTTCAATGATGATAAAAGAGCCTCATTCGACCGCCCACCTTCAGATAATCATTCGGACTGATCTGTGGACTGAGAAGATTGTTGCCAGGATCTGGGTGCCCTGGACCCGGCTGTCAAAGGGATGCTTGTCCTTCTTATTTTGCAACATTCATTTCTGAATAAATTATTTCTTCCCAGGGACAAATTGGAAGGGCTGAAATATCTTTTTCTGATCCACAGACTTTTGCCCCATCACTTTCAGTTAATTCCTAAACAACTTCAGACGAGTGAAAGGGAACTTTTGGATGAGAGACCACTGTGCCACATCTAACTTTCATGGGTGCATTGACAGAAGTATCCTTCCTTGAAGTGCTGCACCAGCCGAGGATGCTGCTGACCATAAGCTGTGAAACAACACATCTGACAAAAAATGTGTTAATAGCTCCATAAATGCTAAAATTGCAACATGATCCGAACCTTCCTGAAATGCATCATATAATTTCTGAAAGTCCTTCAGGAGAACCTGCATTGGATAGGCTGCATAGGTGTTTGTCTTTAAAACAAAATTAGATATAGTGTAAATCCTTTAAAAAAAACTCTCTACCTTCTTTTCCACCACATCCGATAATACAGAATCTTCTGTAGCCAAAGAGGATTAAGAAGCCATTGAAGAAAGAATAGTGTTGACCGTAGGCAGATGAGAAAACTGTTCTTCAAATAGTCAATGGGATGCCTCTAGGAAAAAAGCGAGGTGTAGTTAATATATCAATGTCTTTCCTCTCATTCATGACAATGTCTTCGATGACATAATAGAAAGGGAGGTTGTCAACTGGGAAGGAGCTATACTGTGAATACAATTCAAGATGTTCCAGCTTTGTGTGCTCAAACCCTAGGACATTACGAATATGCTCCAACAGTTCTTGCAATTGAGCTCTCTGAACATAGTTCTTCTTGAGACCAGACTCCTGCTCTTCATTTAAGGCTGCCCTAGACCTTTTGGCAGCAGATTAACTTGAGGCAGATTCAACTGCTTGTTTTATTAAGGCTTGTAGATCACTCTTAGTTATCTACAATACCTCCTCATCTCCAAGAGGCTCAGGAAGATTCCTTCTGCTGGCTGTCTTGGCATGCTCCATTCTAGAGAAAACGATAGGTTGTAGAAGAGGAATAAGCCTCCGTACAGAAGCCAGCTAATATGCAGACCTCCAAGGAACACTTCTTATTTATATACTGTTGTCTAGCCCCTAACTCTCATCAATCTAGAGGAGATAGATAGATAAAAAAAGAGGGAACATACCTCGGGTCCCTGTGCAGGATAGTGTGCATTACCCGAGGATGAGCACCAGAAGAAGCAGGTCTCTGCCGCACCAACTCCCCACAACCCATTTCTCCCTGCCCCAGCTCTGAACATATACCTTAAAGAAAGGTCAAAAATACTAAGCAAATCAATGCCAATAAACTTGCAGCAAGGATCAGCTCTCGTCTTCAACCACCTGATGATCAGCATACTGTGATGGGCTGACCTCACACTAACAGGAAACAATATCTGACATACTCAACCAAGCCACCCCATTAAAACTCAAGACACTCAGGAACAACCCAAATGTTTCTGGTGCAACAAAGAGCTAAAGAGAGGAGAAACCTCAGACTGACCAAAAGAAGATTTAGACAAGACTGCCCATCCTCAAATCTCGGTCTACTATAGGTACAAGAAACACACCATCAAAGCAAAAGCCACCTTCTTTCAATCCCAAAGAGATAATGCCAGAAACCGCCCCAATAAACTCCACAACATCATCAGGGAAGCATCCCCATCACCGTCCTGAAAATATTTGCCACAGTGGACCACAGTGAGGACTTCTCAAATTTCTTTGCTAACAAAATCACGAAGATGAAACACTCTGACCAACAACCCTGATAACAATGGGCCTTCAGTTACCCCAGACCCAAACTTAGGGATCAATACCGACAAAACCACCATGCACCCCCATTTCTGCCCCGGAAGAACAACACGGCATGGCATGAACTCAAGGCACTTGCAGAAGACAAACTCATCTAAGTCATATCATACCTAAATCCAGTGACTCACATAGTTGGACCCATTCCCTCATCCTTAATCAAGGAACTCAGCCATCTCATCACACCTCTTTGAACAAAAATAATCAACAACTCACAATACTAAGAAACAATCTCAAACTACTTGAAACTAGGTCAGGTCACACTGCTTCTCAAGAAACCACAAGCAAATCCTGAAGATTTGAAGAACTTCTGCACTTTGACCAACCTACTGTTCTTGGCCAAAGTCCTTGAAAAATGCATACTGTCGCACCTAAGTCAACATTTGAAGGCCGTGACCTACTCAGCATCTTTCAGTCAGGTTTCAGGGCAGTCCGCATTATAGAAAGAGCCATCCTCACCATCACCAATGACATCTTTAGGATGTTGAGTACAGGGGACTCATGCCTACTCATACTCCTAAACCTCTCCTCGGCGTTCAACTCATTCAACCACAACATTCTCATAAACAACCTAAAGTCATGTGTGGGTATCAACAGCACAGGTTTAAACTGGTTCACCTCATACTTCAGTAAAAGCTCACTGATAATTAAACTGAAAGATTCATTCTCAAACCCATCCCAAATTAACAAATGATTTGCTCAAATTTCAATTTTATCACCCACTCGCTTCAACCTTTACACCGAGCCCCTGACTGCAACATCACCTATATGCAGATGAAAATCAGCTCTACCTAAAAGTCTTCTCCAGTGATGTCCTCCACCTCAACCAAACCCTAAAACAGTACAACACTATATCATGTAAAGCTCTACTCTCCCCAGAAGACGGAATTCCTCCAAAACTCCCAACAAGGCAACTCCTCACCAACCCAAGGCTGGATCACTCACCTTGATGTGCTCATCTGCAGTCCTGTAATCATTAGCTGCACCAAATCGTTTGGAGTCACACTAAACAAGACCCTGAGCAGGACTGCTTACACCAATTCGATGCCGAAATATGCCTTGTACAATCTCTGTCTCCTCAAAAAGGTAAAACCCATTATCATCAAGAAGGTTCTAACAAGTGATACAAACCTGGGTTGTATCTAGACTGGACGTTGGAAATGGGACCCTTACTGGCACACAGAAACCCACCCTGTTCTCATTAAGGCCCTTCTCGAAGCAGCAGCCAGACTCATCTAAGGAAAACGACGCTTCAACCACATCACCTTCACTCACTAGACTAAAATGGCTCCTAATCGAAGCAAAATGTATTTTCAAGACAGCCTTCATTACACACAAATCACTTCACATTAGGACTCCGAGATACCTAGAGTGAAAACTGACCAGGTCTGGAAGGAATCACGGTGGGTGAGTATGGCATATGTGCTACAAATATGCGATGTTACATGGCATGCGATACATCGCATGCCATTACAACGCAGTCGTTACAATGACCGCGTTCTTACATCGCACAGCATTACAACGCAAGTCGTTACACCAACTTGCTGTAGGGGATGACGGATGTTGGAATAGTATAATTTACTATTCCAACTCCAGTCTGTGCAACAGTAGGGAAAGTATTGGATTTTAAATCACACGCCTTCTGCCCCCTACAGCAAGTCATTGTAACGACTTGCATTGTAATGGTTTGTGATGTAACAACGCAGTCGTTGTAACGACCATGTTGTAATGGCATGCAATGTATCACATGCAATGTAAAGGATGTCTCCCCTCTGCTACTCATACGCTGGCTGCGTAGGTCATATGCCCTACTCACAGCTGGCTGCGTGGGCCATATGAGCTACTGCTGAAGCTGCCTAGATTCAAGAAATAAAGGCCACACACACTAACGCCTTTCCTGAAAACATGCTTAAAGTCCCTTCCACCAGAGGTAGGGGGCGTTTTTTGTGCCTTGGACACCGAGGGAGGTAAAACTCATGAACTCTTGAACAGGGTTGTAGCTAAATGGACGGCAAATAGAAAAGTGTCGATGGCCAAATATTGGTTTCACCCAGAGTGCCAGATAAGTTGAGACATACCTGTCATTTTCATTGCCTAAAATTGACTCGACTGTAATGTACCCAACATTAATGTGCAACCCATATAACCTCTCAGTTCTCCTGCTTTTATTATCTCACAGTTCAGTTCACCCTAAGAGGGACCAAAGTTGGCACAACCTGTAGTGTCACGTTTTGAAGTTTTTGGTATTGAGAGAGTGGGTGCACACAGTGCAAAGTAACCTATGCACAACATTTTAGTTAGGACGGAACCTGAAAAATGTCAACAAAGCATTTCGGGCTGTAAACATGTCATAGCACACTTCTAATAACAATAACACAGAAAAAGCATACCAAGGACGACAATGCCTATTTCCAAAGTAAAAGAATTCGAGCACATAACAGCTGATGCCAGCACTGTCAATACAAGCCTCATCTATTCAAAAGGTAACACACAACCATAAATGTATTTGAATATTTTGCATGTTCAATCAAGTTTGCATAGTGTGTGTTTGAGATAATTCAATGCTTGCCTTCCTCCACAGCTGCTTGAGCACTCGCGTCCTCTAACCAACTTTCATTACTTGAATTACCTTCAGATTTCCTTGTCTTCTAGATGCCACAATCAGTGGTTTAATTCGCAGTCTCTTCGTCCTGTGCACATTCCAAGAGACTCGGCATGGTGTAAAACTGAAATCAGTCATCCCTTCAGCCTCGCTGACACGTTATTCATGTTATTGATTGACACGTTAGGTCTCGCCTGGAGTTAGCAGCGTGCATGCATTGCTCTCACCATGCAAGGGCCTTTTGCGATCGATTCAGCCAAAGCTGAACAGGCATGCGTACGGATGGACAAATATGGCTGCTCTCACCATTCAGACAAAGCTAAACATGCATGCTTACGTACGGACAGTGGACAGTCCGACGCCATCTTGTTTTGCTTGTGCCAAACAAAATGTGTACGCGTATAGACAACAGAGGTGAACATGCGCGCGCATGGCAGCGTGCTTTCGCTTTCCCTCTCTCCAAATGAAAAACTCGAAGTCCCAGGATTCAAAGAAAACAGAACTGGAGGTCGTTTCCCGCTTCCGTGGGACACGCTGGTATCTTTTCCAGTCTCTGTACTTCGTACAGCTTTGCGGAGTAACAGAAAGCAGAAACAGAAGTAACCAAAGGCTGTGGCCCACAGGGCCAGGGATATCAGAAGCTGCAAAAGTGAGCGACATTAGCATAAGTCCATCAGTCCCGTAGCAGTGCAGCGCCTTTAAAGCGGAAGGTGGAAGCAGGCGCGGATCAGAGGCTGCGGCGCGCCAGCAGGGGAGGTGGTCTCGGGAGTCACGACCCCCAGGAGAGAGGGAGCGAGGGAGTGGCGGAGCACAGTGCAGGCTCGGCTCCTTCTAGGAACGGAGGGTGGGAGTGGGTCTCACCAGAACTGTCATACGCAGCCTGGACATACCTTAGAAACCTCTGTTTGGAGCGCGGTCTGAGGCTGCCTCAAAGCACTATCCGGGCAAATACGTGGAGGACGTTTCATCTGTTGCTCGAACTGTCAATTACCCACGCTTAATCCCAGCTATCTCACTTCACCGAAATAGTGTGATCCTCGACAAATCTCTTCATCTCCAAGCTACTATTGAGGTCACGTGAAAAACTGTATATTTTCCTGTGTCAAGGGGCTTTTTTCCTCTGAGAAAATTGGGGCCGCTTCTGCAATCTGGGGGTTTCCGAGACCCCCTCCCATCCGGACCGCATGAATCTCACGATGACACAGTAGATATTTCCTGGAAGCCCAACAGCTGGACATGTACTTTTTTTGCTGTGTGTGAGGTCTGGGAAAGAGAGGTTTGGGAAATAACGCCCTTCATCACGTCTTGTTGTTACTTGGTGGCTTTGGGGCTGTCTTTGTTGAAGAAGGAGGGACCCCCGTGCACAGGCCCCGCGGAGGAGCTTGGAAGTGTGTGGGCTGAAGCTGGGCCAGCTGTTGGACTTGTGGCGGGAATGAGGATGGGGCGTGCCTGCCATCGAGGGGTCTGCTGATGGTCTGTGGCCTGCTGCTCTGCCTGAGGAGGTGAGTGCAGAACACGGGGACTGGACACGTGGGCCGGATGGGGGCTTCCACATACCTCTTATGCATGAGGATGATGATGATGATGATGACAATGAAGGTTAATAGTTGTGATAATAATACGCGCTTGACATAGCGCTGTCACCGCCTCTAAGCGCAGTCAACAATCGGTGTTAATAGAGCTCAAGTGAGTGGTGCAGTGGGCACAGTGTGGGAGCACGCTCGGTTATGCATAGGCATGTCGCATAGAGACCCCAAGAAAGCGTTGTGCTCCGCCCTGCTGCTTGCCCAGGCCATGTCGGTTTGTTGCGTAAGTTACAGTCAATGGATGAATGTGTCTTCTTGTGTACACACTTTGAGCTATAACGGCTTCAGGCACGTATAGAGCTTGGCAGATGGGAGAGTCGAGGCACATGCAGCCCGATGCCCAGAAGTGACACGCTCGTGAGGTGACATGTGCATGGGATGGTTTGCCTTACACTTCATAGTTCAGTTAAGTTGGGGGTCTGTGTTTTGCACCCAGTCCTTGTGATCCAGCAGTCGCCAGTTTAACCAGTAGCACTTCTCTTAATAAAGTGCTACACCCAAGTTAAGTAATACTTTGCTATGTGATGATATACTTTATTATATTCTGCCATGTGTATGTTATGTGTTGTCACGTGCTACGCTGTACGTCATGGTGTATATCATGCTGTGCTCTCGTATAATCTATGTTTTGCTTTGCTATTGTATGCTATATGTGATCATATGTTTGTTATATATTATTCTGTGCTGTGCTCCGCTGCTCTGTGTTATGTGTTGTCTTGCGCTACGCTGCATGTTATGGTGTCTATCATGCTGCCTCTGGTATAGTCTATGCCATGATTTGCTATGTTATACTCTATGTTATGAAATGTTTTGGTATATAGTAAACAGTGCCCTGTGTTGTTCTGTGCTATGCTATATGCTATGGTGTATATCCTGCTGGCTGTCCTGTGATTTAGTCTATGCCATGATTTGCAATGTTATACTGTATGTTCTTGAATGTTATGTTATATAATATATTGTGTCCTGTGTTGTTCTGTGTTATTCTATATGCTATATATCCTGCTGGCTGTCCTCTGGTTTAGTCTATGCCATGATTTGCAATGTCTTGTGTTATAGTGCGATGTGCTGATATGCTGCTCTGTGTCCTAAATTATGCTGTGCTATGCTGCGCATGTTTTAGCTATTTCTAATGTGCTTTTGTGCTCTGTTATGTTCTATGCTGTGCTATGTTATATATGATTCTTTTCTATATCTCAGGTGCTGTTGTGTGCTGCGCTATCTTATATGCTGTGCTATGTTTTATGCTATGTTATATGTTTTCTTATGTTAAGCTGTGTGATATGGTCTTCTATCTTGGGTCAGACTGAACAGTATAATTCCGCCAAGTCACACTGTTTTCTGTCCTCTTATGCCATACAATGCACCACTGTGTGATACACGCAAGGCAATGGGATGTTGTATTATAATATGGGCTCTCTGCTGAGTAGACTACAGAATTCAAGAGGGCGCTGCACACGCTCATTATATCCTGCAAATAAAAGCAGGGCCGCTGGAATTGTGCGATTCTGCAGCAGTGGAGTTTTCCACATAATTGAGAATTTGCCGCATTTTCCACTAAGTTGCAGACTTTAACAAAAAAATATTTCTAGTTAAGACGTATCAAAGTTAATAACGCGCTACTTCACAGGGGACTGATTCCAGCATTTAGGGGTTAAACTGATATTAATAAAGTGAAACCAGCCCATATGGTGTTAACAAGGGTAACAACAAGCATTAAAAATGCAATAGGTCTCACCTTTTATTAAGTTAAAGCCATTTGCTTTGCTATACAATACCATTAGCAAAGCAAATGACTTTAACGTAATCAAAGGTGAGCCCTATTGCATTTTCAATGCTTGTTTTATGATAGATCACTACTAAAACATGAGGGGTGGCGGAGGGCTTTCGATACAAGGGTGCATTACATCTGCAAACGAGTGCCGTTCACAATAACGACATAAAACACAAAGGTCTGGCGGCCTAAATGCAAACCAGTGCGTTCAGAAAAGTGTACATACATTAGTGGTCAGAGATACACATGGATGACAGTGAGAGGAGAGAGAACTAGAATGAGAAGGAGTGATTGACAGGGTGGACCTTGAGGGCATTGCTAGGAGTAGACCTCTAGTACAGATTATAGTGTAGATAATACACATCATAACTTTAGCAGCATTTAATCCCATAGAATTAATAGACGCCTTTAATACCATAGGATAAAAAGCAACTGGGGGAGGCTTTTGCATGGAATAACTGGGCTTGGAAATGAAGTGTGAGATGTTAAGCCATGTCGAAGGTGCTTATTTACAATAGATTTGAAGATTTGCAGTGAGGGCACAAAATATATGTGAATGGGTAAGGCACTCCAAATTCTGGTTGTGTTTTCTTTTACATGAGGCGAGCTGTTTTTTTGTGAGATACAGGTATTTAACATTGAGTGGGTTTAAAGATTTCTTGTGTGAGTAATACGTCTGGCAGCTGAGTGTATAATGGATTTGAGAGTGATCTAAGCAAAGATAGACTTAAGTTAGGATTTTGTCTTAAATTTGTCTTAAGTTTGTCTTAAGTCTGTCTTAAGTCTGTCTTAAGTCTGTCTTAAGTTTCTCTTAAGTCTTTCTTAAGTCTGTCTTAAGTCTTTCTTAAGTTAGTCTTAAGTCTGTCTTAAGTCTGTCTTAAGTTTGTCTAAAGACAAACTTAAGACAAAATCCTAACTTTTGTGAATACCAAAAGTAGTAAGTTTAGGATTTTGTCTTAAGTTAGTTCTGTGACTCGGCCCCCTAATGTGAAGCCCAGGGATTTAGCGAGACTCTACAGTTTTATGGAAGTGCTACAGGGCTTGTAATTTGTCATCATTATGGAAGGAAAGCCTTAGAGCTTTGGGGCAAGTAAGTGGAACTCAGTCTTTCGAAGATTACTTTTTTATTTTCATTTGTTACATTCGTGAGCAGTTGTCAGATAGGCTCTGTTAACGTCTTCAGTACTGTACATCTGCTTTTGGGTGCTATTCAATACCTGCTTTGGAAAAGATCTCACCAAATGGTTGGGCCTGTAGGTTGAATAGCAATGGTGCTGAAATTTGTCTTTATGGTATTTAAAATGGAACAAGCAATTGGTTATATTCTATTGTGGCTATCCATTGAATAAATAAGGAGGATTGTTAAATTGGATTATTTCATATGCATTATCAATGTAATGTGCAAAATCATATAACAAATTAGGGGTGCGCAGCTTCAAGAAGTCCACTGTATCAATGAAAGTAGGAAAATAACTTCTTCATTCAAAAAATGTTCTCATAAAAAGTCAATTGGTTTTTACACAATCCAGCCAACGCGTTTCATCCCCATAATGGGAACCTCTTCAGGGCAAACAAAAAGTGTCCCAAATCTGAGTACACTTGTTGAGCAGACATATCCGCAACCGTAAAGGTAAAGTATGCAGCTATTGAAAGCGGTGACACTTTCCAGTGAACAGTAACCTCCTGTCTGAACCTGGATGGAAAAGAAGCAACGTCCATCAGGTATATGTGAAGACGAGGTCTGTTTGTGGTGGAAAGCCCCCACCACGACAAATCGGCGACTGAATGTAGGCTAAATATGGCCGTAAATGACTTCAAATCCAATTCTGGTTGCAAAACGGGGACGGGATCCAGCCGTAATATGGTGGTCCTACCCAAGGATAAATCAATAATTACTACAGAGCTGTCTTAATTGCCCAAGACCATCAACGGAGGAAAGGCTATATAAATCTTCAGTCAATGTGGCGAAAGCCTGTACTGGTCAAAAGTCAGCTACCTTTTCAGGGATTCATTTTGAGTAAACCCTCTTGTGACAAAGTGTATTGCACCACGACCACACAGGTTGATAGGTCAAAAAGGAAGGAGTTCCTCTATTGAGAACAAAAGTGACCGTCCGTCTTCCTCCGATGAGGAGGTCGTGGTGCAATACACTTTGTCACAAGAGGATTTACTCAAAATGAATCCCTGTAAGGGTAGCTGACTTTTGGGCATGTCTTTGCTTTCTCTGCATAATCCTAGTATTCATTGTGCAGCCAAGGGTACGATTGAATCACGACTATTTTCAAAATGGTTGGATGCTTTCATGTACCTCTAGGGAACATAGTCCTCCTAAATGTATGTGCAGCTGTTAGGTGTGCTATTTCGTTACCCCTTTGTTTTCATAATTCAGTGATGTGCACATATCCACCCCCATACACCTCTCTGAATGGGTAAGCTTTGAACACTGTGCACTTTTTGTCTACTCTCACAATCTGGTCCTCCAGCATCATCTTTTTTTTGTCTTTTACTTTTCCGTATGAGCCCACCAATCTTTAACCTGTTGTGCATCACTCCACCTTTGGATGTTACCATCTAATTCCCTTAGGTGTAATTTTATTCCAGGTGTTTGCATTTTCCTGAGAATCCTTACCTATGAACATATTGAAACTGTTCTGTAGATGCTGATCTAACCCCAAACTCTGGGGCTACTCCTTCTCGAATTTCATGAGTCTCACAGCACACTTGGCAGCTTTTTTGCAGACGAAAATGAGTTCCTCTTTGTTGTACCCATCTATAAATCTTAACTTCTTTCTTCAAATTCTGCCTTTGTTCTCAAAATATCCAAAGCTCCTATTGGAGCATCCCCCTTTGTGGTTTCTGACTCTTGACTATCCTCAATCTCTACAACAGGCATACTCACAACTGGGTTTGCTCCTATTTAGGTTGGGCTCCTGCATCTAAGGTGGCACCAATGCCTGGTGTAGCAGAGACTATTATAACTCTACATGTACCTGGGGATGTGGCAATGACATTAGTACTCGGGGCTCCTAATAGTGGAGATGACGCAATTAAGGGCAAAAAACCTCCCTCAGGGAGATCTTGATCAACTGGAGCACTTGCACCTGTGTCTACAGTCTGTGGGGGTCCCATGGGCTGTTGATTCCCTCCAGCCTGATAAACACCGTATACGGAGGTGGTTGAGAAGCCAACAAATTATCTATTAAAAAGTCATCACTAGAGTCACTATCACCAGTCTCATCTTTCATTCCTTGACTTCCACCCCCCTCAGATACTTTCTTCCTCTGTGCTCTGTCCCTTGTTAATGCAGGATACATCTTTATAACCGCACAGTTAAGTTCTTTCTTGTTGGAAGTGGGGGTCCTAGGCACTCACCGCCGTCACCAAATGCGGGAGGTGGGAGTCCCTGACCCACACCGCTGTTGCCAGGTGCGAAATCCGGACCCCTTGTTTTAACGTTAGGCTAAGTAAGGACACCGTCTGAGATAGCCCTGCTCACCCCCTTAGTAGCTTGGCACGAGCAGCCAGGCCCATCTCCAAGGCACGAGTGGACAGTATGTGCAACCACACTCACAACAACCCACTGATGTCACCACAAATAGACTCCACACGAGTTTTTATAAAACGAGTCTAATCTTTATATAAGAAGATATACGATATGACCACACGATACAAAACCAACATATAATAATGGGTAGTATTCCTTCTGGTGGGCTTGTAGGTTCTAATCCCAACCACCTCTTCTAACCAACAGTTATGTTTACTTCTAACCATTCCCAAAAGGTTAGGCAGGTCGATTGCTAGAATCACACACGTTGCAAAAGAAAAGAAATACCGCAATGCGTAACGATATTCCCCCGTACTGTGCACTAGAGAAACAATGCCATACGTAGCGCCACAATCATGTACTTTGCAACAGAAGGAATAATGCAATGCGTATCACCACCAGCATGCCTTGTGCAAGGAAGAAACAAAGCAATGCGTCACGCTACAATCATGTACTTGTGCAATGGAAAAACAATAAAAGGCGCCACGTAATAATCCTGGACTGTGCGGTGAAGAAATAATGCAGTGTGCCACGTTACAATCATGTACTCTGCAAGGAAAAAAAACAGTGCGTAGCGCACCCAGCATGGAGTTCGTCAGGCACAAATAAGGCCAGGCGTCATACGACAGTTCGATAGGTCGTTAGTAGCAGTAATGCAAAGTGTAATATGACAGTTTAGGTGCTCTGTTAACAGTTGCCCCCAATCATTGATCAATGGTGACACAAAAGTACCGCTTCTCACTCCGGCCCCAGTACTGCCCCTTCTTGGGCCAGCACAGGCCTAGATCCGAACCGAAGCATCAGGCTCGTGCAGCTGACAGAAGCGAGAGGCCGAGAGAGTGTCGCTCCAGGCCCGCACCCCACCCCAGGTGGTGATCCACGTTACCTGGGGGGGGTGTGATCCCACTCTCCTCTCCTCCTTCAGCGAGTTGGGCCTTGATCCAGAACTCCGTCAAATGGGCACGGCGAGTTCGGGCGGCGGCTCAGCTCCTCCGGGGCTGCCGGTCCGGGCCGCTGCTGTTTCACGCCGAGGGTCCGATGACCTGGCCCTCTTTCCGGCAGTCTCAGTAGACACTGAGACCCGCCCTCAGCACTGTAGAGACCTACTTAGATTTCGGTGCGCACACCACCCAGGCACTCCTCACCAGCGCCTTACGTTTACCGCAACCTGCACTCTGCGTGTCCGAGACTCGCCTCTTCTTTGGTGCACACGATGACCAGGCGCTCTTCACCCACGCCTCGGCTTGCACCTCAACATGCACCCTGCACATCCGTCCGAGTCTCACCTCTTCTCTCGGTGCATATGATGACCAGGCGCTCTTCATCAACGCCTCGGCTTGCACCACGACACGCACCATGCTCGTCCGAGTCTCACTTCTTTTCCCAGTGCACACAATGACCAGGCGCTCTTCACCAACACCCTGGCTGCAACACGACACGCACCATGCGCGTCCAAGATTCACTTCTTCTCCTGGTGCACACAACGACCAGGCGCTCCTCGCCAACGCCTCGGCTGCACTACGACATGCACCATGCGCGTCCCAGACTCACTTCTTCTCCCGGTGAACACAAGGACCAGGCGCTCCTCATCAACGCCCTGGCTGCACTACGACGCGCACCATGCGCGACCGAGTCTCTTCTCTTCTTCCAGTGCACACAACGACCAGGCGCTCCTCACCAACACCTCGGCTGGACCATGACAAGCTCCTTGCGTGTCCGAGTGTCACTTCCTCTCTTGGTGCACACAACAACCAGGCGCTCCTCACCAACGCCTCGGCTGCACCATGACACGCTCCTTGCGCATCCGAGTTTCACTTTCTCGCTCGGTGCACACAACGACCAGGTGCTCCTCACCAACGCCTCGGTTGCACCACAACACGGTCCTTGCGCGTCCGCGACTCAGTTTACTCTCATGTGCCCATGATAACAAGGCACGAGTTCTGAGGGTCTCAAGCTGCAAAAGCATGGGCACACCGCATTGCTTGGGACTTCTACGGAAACTTTTATGTTCCTGTGTTTCCAAACAGGGAGCCAGCTCACCTCGGACCCTTGGGGTTCAGGACACAGCACAAAGCACAGTCCTGTTCAAGAAGGGGGGACACCACCAACTGCAATGTTCCTTCAGTCTCTTCCTTAGTAAAAGCTACAAACTGCAGGCCAGCCCCAGATCACAAAGCAAGGGTCAGTCCTATCCAGAACTCTCTTCAGCAACTTCTTCCTTGGCTTAGGTTGTTCTTGACCATGAAAAAGGTCAGAGCCTCTGCAGACTCGACCTGTCCATTTCGCCATTCAAAACAACACCAAATTATAGGGGTTTCAGTTCTCTACCCCTTCATGACTTTGAAGTTCGTATGTGCTCAGGGGGTCCCCTCCCTAAAACAGTTCTGGGTGTCTCCCTCCCAGTGTCACCTTTCTCCCTTTGATACTGGGGTTCTGGATCCTTAATCACTCATCTGGAGATGGGTCAATTGGTTTATAGCACCAGCCCAGGCCTTTTCACCTCCCGGGCTTCTCCTCCCCCTACTCTCCAGATGCAGGGCAGCTTGGTGCCATCTCAACCCCTCCCTGGGTCAAGACCTCTCCCAGGTCCTCTCACCTCACAGATCCAGACAGTCAATCCACATTCAGCAGAGACACACTGAAATGCTTAAAGCACAAAACTCTGCCACTTTCTAAAAGAGTGGTTTCTGAACACACAGTGACAAAACCACTTTCATAGAAAGATGTGTTATGACACCGTGAGTTCATACATACTAAACTTAACCTCTCCATTTTAAACTGATAGGAAACTAGGCTAACAAAACACAATACCCAGCCTCCCCCATTCTGTCCTATGGGCAGAATGGCCTTTCACCAGTGAAAACGAAATGGAGTGCTTTTCACTGTCAGAAAATAACACACACCGCAGTACATGTTCTGCATTTTACTTACACTGCCCCCTGCCCAGGGGTTACCCAGGACCTACCACAGGGGTGCCTCTTGTGTATGCAAAAGGGAAAGTCAGGCCTATCAAGTGGTTGCACTTGTCAGGACAACATGCCTACTTAGCACAATGCGCGCAGGCCCTACACTGAAGGCCTGATTTCCCTTCTCTGCGCGCCTTTGCATTACTAGCCCCTGCACACACAGTGCACATCACTAGGGACTTTACTAGTAAAGCAAGCATACCAATCATGGCCAACCAATTACCATCACACTTTACATAGGGAACCCTTGTACTTTGACACCGATTAGCAGTGGCAAAGTACCCAAAGCATCTAAATTGGCAATACATTGTCAGGTAAACGGTCTAGGGGGAAAGCAAAAAGTTTAGGGAACTTTAGCCAAAAAGGCCAAGTCCTCCATTCCTCCATTCATGTTGTTCTGCATCTAATCTCACTTCCATCCAATTACCGACCTTATTCTTTGTTTTGGTCTAGCATTTCTCCTTCTCTTCATTTGTGCGGTATATTCTCATGCATTCAAAGCCTCATATTGTGCAGGTCTCAGTGGAGGTTTCATCTCTTACAACACTTGCCTCAAATTCTCAATTATTCTCAAAGTAAAGGAGGGATCATGTGGGGGAAACTGCAAGGACTCTTTATTTGCAGTGATCTTATTCCATTGTTTGACCCAGATACACATGTTGTAACTAACCCTGGTTGTCATGTAATGTGCCGATGTGCCCTCTGGAGGGGCCTCCTCACCCTCATGTACAAGTATTCTCATACCATCACTAAACAAAGCTCTCAATTTTTTAGAAAATTTTCAGTTTTACCCTGTGTATGGCTCATCACAAAATTAATACATTTCAGTTGAACTAAGTGGCAGTACTCAGCAAATCACAATGCAATATGCAAAAACAGTAATTCCCTATCTCAGAACGGCACCACTATACTGAACACTCACAGTGGAGCACTCTATGATGTAATGATCCATTCCCAGCATTGCACACACTCCAACCGACCTAAACCCGCGTGGCACCGCGTGACATAAGTTGCAGCACCTCACAGCAGCTCTCACTCAGTAGCTATCAGCTTTGCATAAGCAAATTATTGGAATACCAAAAACAAAACAATAACTCTTGGCTGTTCCACTAAAGAAAACTCAGTTACCATTTATTCTAGGGGAAGAATGAGGAAATAACACCCTCCCCCACTATCACGCTTAAGTGAAATCACGACCAGCAAGAAATCACCCTGACAAGTGAAGTCTACTCCTGTGCACAAGGATTCAACCGAATACCAATCTCAATTAATACACACTCACAATAGAAGTGTAACAAGTTCCTGTCTTTTTGTGAGATCGATAGCGCTTCACGGGCCGACACCACAAAGCTTAAGACACAAGTCACAACTTTATATAACTCAATATCTATCCCAGAATCTTAAACTATGACGAGTCCAATAATTACCAATCTTCAACTCTTTTCAGCAATCGTGTTTCTCTTCATAAGTGATATACACAAGCAGCATTTCAGAACTAATTTCTACATGGGGCCATTATGGACCCAAATGGATACCCCACTACGAACACACTAACTCAACAAAACCGCAAAACAGCAACAATCAGCAACACACAATCAAAGATATACTCACACTTCTAGGACACCCCAAACGCTTCAGGAACACCAAAACACCACCAACTTTCCTATTTGGGCCATGCAATTTCGATGACGCGACCTGGGCTGGGGCAGATTCTAACTGACTCTGAGGTAGATTCTAACTTACTAAACCTCAGCGGAAACCATTCACCGCTACCAAAATTGTTGCAGCGGGATGGGATTTGCACCATGCAGATCTTTGGTGCAGACTCAGGTACAAACTGCACCTAAGCGGATGATGGACTGTTCGTCTTGGGCTGAGGTTTAGCATCAAAATATAGGGAGACACTCAGTTTACTGCAAAATAACGCTCCACAAGGTGAAGAAAAGGAACTTTTTTTCTTGTATAACACTTACCCACCAGGATTGCCCCTTGGTGGCAGGCTTCATCATAGGGTCTTTCCTGTTCCGCTACAGAATGAGGCGTGCTTTGACCTATGAATTACGTGGGAGCACTTATAGATGTATTATTATGGTGTAGAATGATGATAATAGGAGTGGGGGTAGTTATTTAATGTGGGAAAAAAAACTTAAAAATATCTGGCTAGCAAGTAAACTCTTATTTATTCTGGCCTCTAGTCGGTATGATTAAAAACAGGGAGAGGGAATGGTGGATAACTATGTGCCTGCCTTCCTAAGGGTTGACATGCTACATATAAGAAGGTGATTATACCCGCTTGGTATTCACTGTTTTGTAATCTGCAATATATAATCATGGGAGGATTTGTCTGCCAAAGGTTTGGCAGAAAACATACTTCAATCAACATGTATATATTAAAGTACTCCAACTACGAGCTGTTTATATACATTCTGAACACCACCTGTTTGTGTCATAACTAAAGAACTAATACATGCTAAAAATAGTGGTGAGCACTTCTAATAAAATTTGTGTACCTTCTAACACACAACACATAGCAACATAAACATAGAAATGAATGTGAGACACATACATTATTTAGGCAACTGTTTTCCCTCATGTATCCACCGGTGGTCAAGGTGAACTTATTGTTACACTCTGCTGGGTAAAGAATGTGCCTATTATGTCATATTCAAGGTGCATTTCTTATATCGAAATTGGCTGTGCCGTACTCACCACATCAAAGCATCCTCTCGGGCCATTCACCTAAAGGACAGATACGCACTGGGGTCCGGATATTACTGGTATCATCCCCATGCACTGGTTTAATAGCCAGTATCTCTGTCGGCGGTGAGATGTACATATGAGATGTGACATTTTGGATGGGAACTGTTTTTCTCCAGCAAGGATTGTGAATAGCTTCCATATGATGGACTTGGGTGGAGACTTAGAATCTTAGGCCTCTTCTTCATTCCTCTCTTGAGCAGTTTCCCTCTCAATTTCCTGGGTACTGGCATCCTGCCTAGAAAATTGATAAAGATAAAGGTGGAAAAAAGGAAAGAACAGCTAAACAATCTAGCTAGCTTCCTTTACTGTAGCTCTTTCCTATAGCATGGAGTGTAGTGATATATACAACAAGCATTTGCAATGCAATAGGTCTCGCGTTTACGCGAGTTTAAGCTATTGGCATTATAAATTACATTGCCTTTTATTTATGTTTTAAAAACCAAAACATAAATAAAATGCATTGTCATTTACAATGTCCATAGCTCAAACTCGCTAAAATGCGAGACCTATTGCATTGCAAATGCTTGTTTAAATCGCATCTATGTGACCTGTAGGCAGCGGACTAGGATAGACCTCTGGAGGAAGGCACGTTGTGTGGGGTGTTGGGGGCCACTCTCTTGCATTTGGCCTGGGCTTGTTTCGGTATTCAGGGATTCTGGAAGGAGATGGTGCCTATAATTGTGAGGGCAATGGTCTTGGCGATCCCTCTAACTCCGCTGGCATGCCTCCTGAGGGTGGTGGTGAAGCCCAAAGGATGAAAGATTCCCTACAAGCTTGTGCTACTTTCAGGCGAATAGCCATTGGGTGGATGATTACTCGAGTGCTTCTAAGGTCTTCGTGGCTGCATGATTTTCTAGAATAGAGGGTGGCGGAGAAGATGCACAAGCGCCTTACCCGTCCTGATTAGGTTCCCTTGGACACGGTTATGCTGTGGGGGTCCCTACTTAATAGGTTTACTGATGAGGGTGACTCTGGCTCAGAGGATGGCTCAGATGGTGAGTTGTGATTTTGTGCCTATGCCAATGTATAATAGATGTGACAACCATGTATGGCATTGCTGTATCACTTGCCTTTTACTGGGCTCGATGACTTGGATTCAAAATGTCTTGCTCCCTTACTGGTTGTTAATTTTTCTGCTGCCTTTGTTCTGCCGTGCACACTGCTATACTACTTGTACTGCCGTAATCTGTGAATGTGATGTTACTCCTTATGTACGTTTGGGGACATGACCTGCATATTTATGCTGTTTTCTGTTGTACAAAATGAATTAAAAAATTTTGTAAAAAATATGCATAAAAATTATAAATTACCCTGATTTGTTCATCGTCGTGTATGCTGTACTGAAAATAACCGAAGCACTAATGCTTTTGTTTGGAATTTTCTTTCTGAATACTCAGGAGTTTAGCGCAATCTCACGTATTTGCCTTGAAAACATTTTTAAAACTCGTTGACAATTATAGAAGTCCAAATCCAGCAGGTGGCTCGTACATTCCACCCAAATCGTTTGATTTAAATATGTGCACCCTGAAATGTATCCAAAAGTATTATTGTTTTTTTCATGTGCTTTTATTTCTTGCATCTCTAAGAAAGTGGTTCTCGTGCCAATGCTGTCAAACATAAGAAATGCATCGGCTTTGTGCAGGTAAATCTCGTGGATGTTATTAAAAGTGAGAGTTTCACAACTGGATGTCTGAAATTCGACGTTTTCGTAAATACAGACAAATGCGCGAATAGCTATTCTACAGTCCTGCACTATATCCATAATGCACACTGGGCCATCATTCTTGTTCGATGTGTTTTTGTTTTAAACATCAGCCACATGCATCCTTTACAAAGGTATCAATAATTATGCTCGTGTTAAACCGGCAGATGGCACACATGCCAACTAGTTCTATTTTCAGCAACTTAAATATTTCTATTTAATTTCTTTCGCCTAACAGATAGCCACATGCCTAATACACATTTCTTCCAGACTAACTCTGGGTGCCCCAACCGTAAACAAAATGTGTTTTTTCGAGCATCAGGCGATGTGAAAACACATAACAAGGCAACAGGTGCACAAGCCCACGTATCTGCACAGTGACAGGCACGCAGCGTGGACATTCTTTGCATATGAGGGGTCTTTCCTGTGAAAACCACGGGAGGGGAAGGTGTGTACGCAACGACTGAAGGACAACTAACAACAAGGGGAAGAGGGAGGAGAACTGGTGTAGGGAACAACGGGCAAACAATATCGATGAGGTAACAACAATGGCGAGGAAGCAAGAGCCAACCAAAAGTGCTTGAATTTGAGAGCGACCAGCGGAAGGACACTAATAAAACAACTCAGCAGTACTTGGCACAAGCTCCATAGAAGGGAAAAAATACATAAGGAAGAAAGTACCACCGGTACTCATTGACCAATGAGAAGCAAGGAAATGAGTAAAGATGAAGCCAACCAATTATAAAGCATTTGCAGGCTCTAAGCACAATTGTTTTTTTTTTTAAAACAAGAAATCTCGCAAGCGACAGCACATACCCGGGCTCTGGCCCATGAATCGAGGTGGTAAACTACAATACGATGTTAACCACGGAAAGATAGTTTGTCACAATAAGACACCCTGATTAAACGTATGAGCAGGGGGTCGTTAGGCTATGCAGCTGGAACTAACATGCGGAAAAGGTTCTTTTCATATGCTCCCTTTGAAAATAAGTTTTTTTAAGCAAACAGTCACCTAACTACAGTGGCTCAAAAGCAAAGAGAAACAAGTTCCTCGTGAAACCTACGCAGACTTAAAATTAAAGCAGTAATGCCCTGTCGAACGAAAACCGTGCTACGCTTACCAAAGATGACGAGTTTTCAAAAGTTCCCCAGTGTGAATCGCCGAACCGCCGTGATATCGTGTTAGTGAGTGCTGAAACATGGCTTTCGTCCGACAGGGCGTTACGTGCAGCCGCGAAAGTGAAAGTGATCGCGATCAAAGCGGCCGTGCGGCTGCTAAAGTGAAAGTAAGTGCGGCGCGCGCCCGCGCACATGCACTGTGGCTCTAGGCTGGCCTGGTAGCACTTTTTGGAGCCCACATACAAAATGTCTCTTCGAGCCAGCACATGCGCTGGGCTCAGCGAGACCTAAAAAGGACATGAATTACTTGACTTTTGAATAATACAGTCACAGAAACCAATTATATCTTTCCAATGGTGTTCAAGGATTTGCAGATCCTCAGTGGAACCAATGGCACACTCTGGACTTCTGTTCCCAGTACCACAGTTTTTAAAAGGATTGACACATACAAAGTTTGAAATGTACCACTAAAGAACTGAGTTTCAAGTTACCCTTATAAACTCCTGACCTCAAACAATAAAAACGAGTTTGTTTTCTTGTCTGATTCAATTTTGTACAATGTTACGGGATTCGCAAAAGTGTATTTGATGTCTTGGTACCTGGAAAGAAAGTCCTCCTTTCCCGATCTCATGAGAGTGGTGCGGCACCAGAGTATTGTTTCTGTTGGTGCTGTGGAGGATTTGTGAATTTGAAAAACACAAAAAAGGAGATATCTGGTTAAACAATCCGCACTATATGAAAAACAAGCCCATAACTTCTAAAGACCACCCCTCATAGGCAGTAGCGGCTGGTAATGTGGACGAGTGGCGAAGAGAAAGGGGCATGGCCAACATTAAAGTGCTATTGCATTTGCGAGAGTTTGAGCTATTGACATTAAAAATAACAATGACTTTTATATATGTGTTGGGTTTAAAACACATAAATAAAAGGCATTGTCATTTACAATGCCAATCGCTTAAACGGTTGCAAAAGCGAGACCTACTGCATTGAAAATCCTTGTTTTTTGATGGGGTTAGGCACTGAAAGCAGCAGACAGTAAAGTCATAAAACAGCAATTAAAATGTAGTTGTGCCAACAGAGTAGATACATCAAAGAACACACACCAGAACCCATTTTCAACATATAGGTCATGTTACATCTGCAGTTTAACAAAAGGTCTGTTTGCTGTAACCATCCTCAAAGTGCCATGGTCTTGATGGACATCCCATCCAACCAATGGCAAACAATGAAAAACACATGAAAGCCAGTGGCTAAGAGGGTTTACCAAAAGCCCATTCTCTGTCTATAAGGGTGTTTCTTTTTGTTATATTGATGACATACGTTCTCGCAATAAACATCAAAGCTGCCTGTAGAGAGACCCAAAACCCACTGGAATTTGTCTACTATTGTACAGTAAACTAACCATAACTTGCGTCCATGAGACTGAACCTCATTTCTGAGACAAGACTTGCTAAGGTAAGGCAGAGTACTCATAATTTCCAGTCCCATGCATGAGTAGTTGATGCATTTCAGGATTTTTCTGTGTATTCTGCGATTTATAGTGGCGACTCTATAATGGGATTAAGAAGACTGTAAATACAAGGCTGCAAAGAGAGCAAGCATTGACAAAGCAAATAGGTCTCACCTTTTTGACCTTTTAGCGTTGCCAGTGCTACTTGCCGATTCAGTTCAGCATCTGAAAAAAGAAAAGCTTTTTGGCACTGCACTGAAGCATCGGGGAAAAAAGAAGAAAAAAGCACAATGACTTGAATGCGGACATGAGTCATGACGCATATGTGTGTATGCCTCATGATGCTGTGACTTATGTGCACATATGCGTTACCACACGTGTGCACTTATGCACAATGAGACTGCCATTTTTTTCATTTTTTTATTTGCTATTCCATAATGCAAATCATGGAACAGTAAATTAAAGAAAAACAATTTAAACCTGCACATTTTAAAATAGGAGTGTTCTGGCAGGCCCTACAAAAAATATAAAAATAAACTTTTCTCAAGTAAGGACCACCATGGAGAGATAGGGTAGCACAATAGGGCCAGACGATCATCAACAAAGGAGCAAATTTATACAAGTCCAAAAGTGCATTTCAAAAAAGGAGTGGGCCGTATGCAAATGGCAGCTGCCGGCCCCCTCAAAAATGTACAAAGAAACTTTTTTTTAAAGACCACGACAGAAGAGGCATGGGAGCAATAACAGAGAAGCGAGATAAGTGAACACAAGGTAAATAAATAGAGAGGGAGCAGGGGAGCAACAGAAGTGATGGAGGCAGCGAGGAAGGGAGATATTTTTTTAAAGAGCCAGAGAGGGTTGGGGGAAGCAATGGACAAGCTGGGGGTAGGGGAGGAGAAAGAAACAGAGAGCGTAGGAGGTATTCGAGGGAGGGAGGCAGAGCAGCGCAAAGGGAATAGAGCTAGAAAACATATGCACTCCCATGGAGTACTGAAAGAAAAAAAAGTCACTCCCTGAATGTAAATACAAGTCATCCAATCAAAAGGATAGTAAAGAAGCTCTGCTCTGGGGGAGGGACAAATAAAACAAGAAGGAAAGCAGTTGAATAAGAATCCCAAAAATATTACGCAATAGGCTGGCTCTAAGCTCACTGTTTTTTCTTGGTATAATCCACCAAAGCAGTGGCGTTGCTAGCCACGGCCGTAAGGGCATGAGGGGGAGGGAGGTGCTGGCGATATTCCTGCGATTGCCGCCCGTGGCAAACACATAGAGGGGGGGTGTGCCGCCACCCCCAAAACTCATGCCGCCTGGGGCGGACCGCCCCCTCCGCCCCCCCCTTGCTACGCCAATGCACTAAAGGTCTTTCGACAAAAGATAGATAAAAGCTGTCTGTAGGCAAAACCTAAAAACCAACCAGATGAGCTACTCACACATGGAACTGGGAAATGGGGCACTCTGGTCAGGCACTGTACTGTAAAAAGAGTCGTTCTTTTTAGGTTTTGAACATTCAGTACGCAGATCATTGACCTCAGACACTTGTGAGTTTTGCCTTATTAATATGCCTTCTTTCACCTGAACAGCTTTTATCCTGATCTAACACCATAGCTCAGTGGGATCAATTAATTTTGAAGGTTTGTCATTTCTTCACCCAGGCCATACCGGAGGAAGGTCCTTCTCCTACCTCGTTGCCAATACTTGGAACACCCTGCCTCTCCACCTCAGGCTATCTCAGTCGCTGACCTAATTCAGGAAGGCTCTCAAGACCTGGCTTTTCAACTGATCCTCAACACCCATCAGTACCTGCAGCCCCCCCCTCCCCCCCCCCCCCCCCAGCGCCTTGAGACCCTCACGGGTGAGTAGTCACGCTTAACAAACACTGATTGATTGACCCACCATGTACTCTACCCAAAATAGGTCTTATGTACTTTTTTTAAATGTATGTGGAGTTCCAGTGTTTTTGGCTTGCTGGGATATGGTGAAGATCTTTTAGGATGAGTCAACAGTTAGAACGCAATGTAGACTTGCAGGTGAAGGAATTATTCAATTACGTCAGCCTCTTTTGCTCTTCTACAGAGTGCGGAAATTCTCATTTATGGCCTTAGACCTGTTTTGCAGAAAGAGCAGCTTGTGTTAAGATATACGTGTTTGGTTACTTTAACTGACCATTATGCTGTCCACGGTAGCTCTGTATATTTTCTTCTGTTACCTTTTATAGTTTTGATTCAGGTTGTATCACAGAAGTAACATCTTTCAGGTATTGAGGGGGAATGGCAACAGGATTGCCACAGAGAGAGGAAAGGACAAGTTACTTCAGTTTTAGGCCTGGGACAGAGTACTCAAGCTTGACTGCACAGTTAAAGAGCAGAAATGTGAAAGAGCACTAGAGGTTAGAGGGGAAATGCAGTAGTGTAGCCAGCATGTCATGCGCTCAAGTGCAAAGACGGAAATAGGCCTACTGGCTGCTGTTTGAATGATAAAATATTGCAATAATTAGGGTTCAGTGGTCCCCTCAGGCCTTTGGTCCCCGATGCCACTGCACCTGCTGCTCCAATGAAAGCAGCGACCCTGGAGAAACAGCCAGGAGAGTATGGCTTCGATTTCAGGCAGAAACGACTTATTCAGAGCCTGACTGAAGGAACAATCTTACCAAGGCTTGAGGCTGGAGAAGACGGACCTGGAATGGGTCACTCGGCACTCAGAGCTGGAAGCAAATCCTAAGTTTGACTGCAAAGCCTTGTTGACTGAAGACCAACTCAGGAGCCTAGACACAGATATGCTGTTGATTAG
Source organism: Triturus cristatus (assembly GCF_964204655.1). Lineage (NCBI taxonomy): Eukaryota > Metazoa > Chordata > Amphibia > Caudata > Salamandridae > Triturus > Triturus cristatus. The sequence continues at coordinate 346,095,560 of NC_140584.1, forward strand.
AGCTCAGAGACGAGTCTAGTGCCCTCAGAGACGAGTCGGGTGCCAGAATGAGTCAGGAGGTTGGACACTCAGGAGAGCAGGCTCAAGGGCAGCAACACATCTGACAGGTGTTCGAGGCAAGCTGAGGCAGGGCTCTGACTCTGACCCAACAGCGTGATTGTGACATCACGGCTTGTCTATTGTGATTGGGGGACGTAGGCACCGATGTCAGAGACTGTCTGTTCACATCATCCAATAGATGTGATGTGTGCATGGGGAGGACAGAGGGCTACAGAAACACTCACTGTAGTTTGTTTTTATTTAAAGAAGTAAGAAGTTTAGATGTGTTATGCTGAGTTCCTGCTTATCAGTACATCCATCAGCACATTCCACCCAGTGTGGGATTTCTATGTTTTGATTGTTTTAGACGACAAGCCATTCAAACCTAAACGCATGTATTTTTTAAATTTGGAACTGGAAAATGACTGTTTTGTAGCATCCAAGATGGAGAGTAGGATATCACTGGACGTGAGTAAGGTAACTGTGTAGTGATGGCAAACATTGGAACTCTTATTCGGGAAGTGATCCTGCAGGTAGTATGGGTGGGTCATTGCTGAAGTAGCCACAGGAGTTGGCCGCAGTTAGCAGAGTCTCTCATGTACAACTCTAGTCTTGAAGACAGTGGACCCTATTCACAAAGGGCTTTTGCACTTGTGGCGGAGGCCACGCAGTCATGGCGGGGTGCCCGCTTTTGTGGTGGGACTTCCGCAAGAAGAAACTGTAATGCGGAGGTCCGGCCATGAGTGCAGGGGCCCCCGCCATGACTGTGGGGCCTCTGCCCCGAGTGCAAAAGCCCTTTGTGAATAGGGTCCACTGTGTGGAGCTTAGAGTTAAAAGCCGAGTCCTCCTTCGCATGGTGGCACCGTGAGGTAGAGGCAAGGATGGGACATTTTACCTTGAACCCTTGTCCAGTCCGGGGTCAACAAATATAGGTTGGTAAGACCATCTGGATTTCCGGCATTACACTAGATCCCCAAAATTGGTTGTCTACACAAGCTCGGTCACATAGGAAAACATTTCTTTTTTTTTACAGCTGCAAGATGCACATCTGCACAGGATACAATATACACAAATGTCGAACATAGAGCTGACTTACCTCCCCCCTCAAAGTTTTCAACAGCTTGTACATGCAGGGCAGGCAGCACCTTCTCACTCTCCTCAGTCCACAACATCATCAGTCACTCACTCAGTCATGACCGGGCAAACACCCAGGGACTCAACACTACTCCTTCTTTATGGAAGCAGAAGACACCACCCGCGCCCAATCAAGACGACTCAAAGACAGGAAACTCAACACATCGCTTATCATCTGTGGCAGACCTCACCCAAACGCCCTCTTCCTGCATTGTACCTCATTCACCACAGAAGAAACAAGCATTGGCATAGCCAATAGGTCTCGCCTTGGGGACCTTATAAGTGTTTAGCCATGCAACAGTTGCATAACTAAATACTTATAAGGTCCCAAAAGCGCGACCTATTGGCTATGCAAAACGGCCGTCAGGCCGCGAAAGTTAAAGTGATCGCGATCGGGTTCACGATCAAACATCAAAGCGGCCGTGCGGCCGCGAAGAGTGAAACTAATTGCGGTAAAGCGTGGTGCGTGCGCCCGCGCACATGCACTGTAGCTCTAGGCTGGCCTGGTAGCACTTTTTGGAGCCCTCTCAATAAGTCTCGCCAGACCAGCGCATGCGCTGGGTCAGGCGAGACCTAAAAAAGCAGCCAGGGAATTTAAAGCTGCACTGGCTGGAATTGTCACCTCATTCACCACACAGGGGGCCAATTCATGCAGGCTAGTCCACAGCCAAATAACTTGCCTCTGCACTGCCCCTCATTCATTATGCACTTCATGCATGGCAGCCACAGGTGCATATCATTTTGCTACACTGATATTTGTTCATGAGAAAGGGAACCAGGCAATGCATCGCACACCATGGCATATGCCCATGTACTGCTCTGATACTAATTTATCACTCTATGCAGGCAGGCCACAAGCATTCACCCTCCTCCCAAATGTATACTCATTGGTAACCTTCAAAACACCTTTCCATCAAGATCAGTGGCATAACGCTCTCTGATGGGGTCCCTCTGCAGAAGGTGGTGAAGGGCACCTGCCACTCCGAGGTCTCAGAGATATTCATAGGCCTAGGCTGAATGGGTGAGGGGCATGAAGGTTGAGGGCCCACTTGCACCGCAAGGGATGCAAAGGCCTGCATTATGCTCCTGACCAAGGGTTCTTCCTATCCTGATCCCAAGATCCCACATTAGGACCAACAAAGCCAGCCAGTGGAAAGCACTGCAAACCACATGCCTATGTTATCAAGGCAGCTTCACACTAAATCTAGAGGAGAACAAAATCATTGTGGATATTATTTGATCTGAAAGAATATTGGGAATGTAGGGAGAACGCTGAGAGTTGCCAACTGGCCTCATGCCAACTGGATGATCACCTTTCCCAACCAATGCATTTTAATCATTACTGGAACAGACCAGTCCTTCATATCCCAGTGCTAAGTGATGTTGGCTCAAAATCCAGGACTACATAAAGGTGCCCCTGAGGGCCTGGACCCACTTGGCAATTCTGCTTGCACTGTTTCTGGACCTCTGTGATTGCAACTGTCTCACCTTCATAGACAGGCTGCACAACTTTGTTGTTACTTACAGTAGATCATTTATTTTATAACTGCCCCTACAAAACTAAAAACCATGTTATAATTTCAGATTGTTTATTGAAGATCCCGTTGAAGAATGCTAATTACTTTTCTTTAGACAACCTCTTGAGGTGTCCCACACTGCTGTGACATGATGACATCTGGATCGGAATGTGTTCTTCCGCGCAGTAATCAGATTCATGGACAAATTCTGAAAGGTAATGTATACTATTTCAGAATTTGTTACTTCTCTTAAAAGATGCACTCTTACTCCTCAGCTCCAAGAGGGGGACACCAGTAGTAATATGATGCATGCTAAAAGCTGCCTTGTCTTGTGTTGCTAATCTCTTGGCTTTTCAGTTGGTTTCATCTGTGTCAGAAATCAGTATCAATCTCTGAAACCCAATGCTTTTTAGAGGGTTCAGTCCACATTGTAAAATCTCACTTTTGAAAATGCTGGACATGGTCATCCAATACCTGTGGCCACTGGTCAGGCTTGCGTCCCTATAGATTAATTCATGTCACCCCTATAGGGCAAGAATGCTCTAATGATGCCAGGGACAGAATCACATTAAAATCACTCCTGCTGCCTTCTTGAATGAGTTTCCTTCAATGAGAAAGTAGTGTATAATTAGCAAAGAAAACATCCCAAAAATATCAGGCTTTGTTGGTCTCTTTGGGGGATTTGTATCTAACCTTGAGAATGGGAGCCGTGGATTGAAGCCTCGTACAAGGGTAGACAATGCAAAGTCAAGCAGACATAAATCCATGCCAGATTTTCAGGATGCCAATGGCGAACAAAAATGGTTTCCATTTAGATGTTTTGTATGTAAGTCTATCTTATGGGATATCCTGAATATCTGGTTTGGAATCCTCAGTCTTGGACGTATGTGTTGGACACTCCCGACATAGTATAGAACTCCTATTTGCTAAGTGCTCTCAGTTTTGGCCTATTCCGAATGCCAGTGTACTCACTCACTTTGCCTTTTCATAGGTAGTAGCTCTATTGGAAGCCATTTATTATTCATTTGTGAGCGGATCCAATATGAGCCTTTTTATTGAGAGTGACTTGGTGATGAATTGTGGTCGCACAATCATAGTGAAACTCTTAGGCCTCGAGTATGAGTGCCCCGGAATTATCCCCACTCTGAAATTATTGTTACAGTGGTTCATGGTATTTCCCGGGGAATAACTGAGTTTAACCAATTTTGGGGAATAACGTATGGGAATCTTTATTTCCATGCCGATCCCTGCATGTTTTCCCCAAGTCTTTCATAGGGAGATGTATGAGGGGAATCCCAAGTTACTACCCTGAATATTTCAGGTAATGACACTACCTGAGTGTCCACCCATGCGCCACCGCACCTTGGATGGGTCTGCTTTGAATGGCACTGGCAAGGTATTTTTTAATGAGAAATAAGCAAGATAAAGCATGGAATCTATCCAACTACAAATAGAATTGAGCCTATCCTTCGGCTCTGTCCCACAAACCCAAAAGGATCAAAAAGCTGTTCTTGCTTACAAAAAGGACTGGACAGGTTCAAATGAATTGCTTCGCTGACACCCCAAGAGTAAAATAAAGCGTGCCATTTAAATTCAGGAAAAGTGAAACACTACAAATCAAACTTCTGATTCATTTGGTCCACAGATGCAACATTGGAGAGAAACTCTGAATCAGGTTTATGAATGACCCCCATCCTCAAGAATTCTCACAAAGGGGAGAGTCGGCACAATAAAACTCCTACTTTGCCAGTCCCATTGGCAGTGGTCATAGCCACTAGTAATACAACCTTCATTATCAAAAATGTAATATGCACAGACTCAAAGAGCGAAATACCTTAAAACTTAGGTAAATTCCATAGAATCATGGGGGATGAACTCAGGACTGGACAAGGAATGCTCCTTCAAAACCCTAAAGGCAAGAATTGCATTCTCAATTTTTGCCCGCAGGGTCCTCCACGTAGAAACTGCTGAATTGTTCTCAAAACCTTCTCAAAGGAATTGAAGAACTGACCTGCGAAGAGAAGGCCACACTGAACAGAAAGTAATGACTGATGTAAACGAATTCTGAAAAGCTCATTAATGATGGGAGTGAACCTTCATGGAGGAGGGGCGTTTAGACCTTTGAATGGCTTCAGCAAGATGACCCAGAAGCCCCTTGTTCTGTAACCTGTATTGACACAAAAAACATATTTGTTTGTTATGGTGGTTGTGGGTGTTGTACTTTGGTGCCTGTGGTTGTACATTCAATAGTGTGTGTATGTTGTTTGTGTGCTATACTATTTGTAACAAAAGTGGTCTAACACATTGCCTACATATACTTTTGAAGCAAACTCAACATGTATGTGTAGTGACACATTAATAAGTAGTACTTACCAGTCTTTACTCCACCAGGGACTTACTCCGTCAGGAATCCACCACCAGCACTACAGGGAAATCTAAATAGGCTCGGCGCAAACCCTTCGGCCTGATGGGGACGGAGTCCTGTTAGGCAGTAGAGAAGTCCACTGCATCAAAGAGGTGCGTTGCATACGCGACGATAAACAGTCTATTGATGTGGACTGAGGTTCAACGAGCCCACATCTAAATATGGCGGGCTGGACTTGTAATCGCTGCCACAGAGGGACGACAGGAGTCCCGCTAAGATCTAACTCAGGACCAAAGTCTTTGCAAGCAGTTGTCGGCTGTTTTTTTGTTGTTGCTATCTTTAGCCCAGCAAGGACTTGCTGTAGGCACTGTTAGAGTAATTTCCCTTCCCTTTTGGCTTTTTTGCATTTACCGGACCAACTGAGCTTGTTTAAATCACCAGTTGTAGTGTGCTTGCTTAAAGTTTTCTCACAGTGTTTGTTCAAATGTTACCACCCCCCTCTTTCTGCTGCTGCAGTGGGACCTTAATTTGGTTCTCACATGTCTTATGTATACCGTATTTGCACCAATGCACATCTGTCCATTGCATTTCTTGACTCTTAAAATAGTCTTTCTGATTGCAATAAATTAATCTCATCTCGTGACAAGCTCTGTCTATTCAGCCTTCATACAACACCCTACTCTCGGACAAACCAGTGTTCTGGACCAGATCAGCTTTTTCACTAATGTTTGCAACTACTTTTCTTGTCAGCCAGACCATCACTCTTCTGGTATTCTTTGCTTCCTCGCACCCCTCAAAAGAAGAGGAGAAAAGCCATCATTTGTACCCTAGAAATGCTTTACGTTTTTACATCGGTTTTACCAAGGATATTGGGTGGACGTGCAACTCTTAGTGGGGTTCTCTAGGGCAAAGGAGGGTAAGGCAGTGCAGAAAAGGACCACATTGAGACGGATAACCCTCTTTATTAGGATCTGCTATGTACGGGCCAAGAAGCAGACTCCAGAGAGCCTGAGAGCTCATTTGACCACACCCAAGGCTGCTACTACAGAGACGGCATGTATAGCACTCATTATGGAAATCTGACAGGCTGTTCTATGAGTGTCAATTCACATGTTCATAAAGCACTACAGCTGTGATAGCCAGGTCCTGCGGGATGGGCACTTTGCCCGTTCAGTCCTGCAGGACTTTTCTGGTTGATCAATTCGACAGACTCCTCATCTTGGGAGGTACTGCTTTGATATTTATTCACAAGGTGAGGAATCTTCCGTTAGAAGTACAGATGAGAAGAACAAGTTAATTATCTTTGGTAACTCTTTTTCTGGTAGCTATTTTAACAGTAGATTCCTTTCTGACCTTACACTTCCCCGTTCTGTGAAATGGTCTTTTTATCCATCTAAACAGGTCTCAATCTAGATGTCTGCACACTGTCAATTCTGTTCAATTATTAGTTCTGCTTCCAAAGGTGCAGACAGAGTCAAGAAAGAAACTGATGTCAGCGCGCAAGGGTTATGCTTATATACAGCTCTAATGTTCCGGAGTGGTATGAAGCTGATGCAGAGCCACATGACGCTAGCTGTCAGTGAACAGGAGCAATACAATGAAAAACCTCTGGATCCAGTCTGGCACCTAGGGGTATTCACATTGTGTGGAATCTGTGGTTAGATAGGGTATCCACCCGAAAGAGCACTGCCGATGGTAAGTAACTTGCTCATCTGCTCATGATGGTTCCTGCATGGAGCGGCCAAGTATTAAGTAAGTTGCTTGAGTGGCCTGCAAGAATAGCTACATGTGATCATACCAGAGAGGCTAATGATTGAATAGGTATACAGAATGATCTGTAATATGACCCGTGTTAGATCACTCACAGAGGCAAATGGCTAAATAGCTATGCCGAGTGCACTGCAGGCTTATGTTAGTGTGACGATACAACAGAGATCAAGGTGTGAACGGACATACAGAACATGGATATCACAACCGCATCTGTGTGATTGCAACCAGAATCTAAGAAATGAGCATGTGTGCAAACTATACAGCTGTGGTACTTGCAGATTAACATTTTTGTGAGGCCAATAATTGGAAAGGCATGGAAACAGAAATTATTGAACACACACTATAGGTGATTGCTCAAGAGAGATACAAGAGAGTAAACTGACATTTACTTTCTACTCCTTCTTAAACCTCAGATATAATTTACTCCTCAGAGAGGCAACAATCCAGTTGATATAAAACCAGCAGCTCTCTGACACCAGTTACAGATTGAGCCATATTGTTGAAGAGAGTCCACAAATGCTCTGGAAAAGCCATATGGAACTCCCGCAGAGATTACCTTACAAAAATTAGAAAATATGTATCATTTATCCAGTTGTCATCTACCCACCAAAGCCATGCATCCTTTCGCCCACACCATTACACCTATCGATCCTCCTTTCTTTTTTGTTGCCGTCACCAACCTATCCACCATCATCTATTTGTTCCGTTTTCCACCCACAGCCAATCATTCATCTGTTCACCTAGGTGCATACATTTGTGACAGCATGCCTATTTTTGTCAGTCCCTCTTATTGAACCTGTACATATGATGTTGGTGAGTGTGGTTGCCTCTTTGTGGTTTTAGTCTAGGTGTACACATGGGTAAGGCTTTAAATGAGCAGGTGCTGCCAGATTCTATTTTAGGACCGGAGGCTCCGATTATGCTTCTCTTCCTTTACTGCACAAAACACAGCAGCCAATGAAAAAGACCTTTACATATAACATAATCTATATATTCAATGATGCCTTGCCATTACCCACCAATCATAGCCCAGTAGCCAATATAAGTACAGTCAACACCATCTTGAGAACCTCTATCTTTGCTGTTCGGCAGTCCAGATAAGTGCCTCTGTATTTCTTGACATATGCTTTATTCATTCTCTGTTTATTCTCATTGTGTATTTCTTATCAACATAACGGTGTTATGGAGTAGTTTTAATTCGCTGTTGCATACCTTTGCACCCATTTAGACCCCTAAGGGGTAGTCTCTTGCGTCCTGTTCTCGGCCCTTGCGACCGGGAGAGGGTACGTGCATTCTTTGGCTGGCTGTTGCACACAATGAGTTTCTCCTGTTCCAGAAAATCCGTTCTGGACCTATCGCAGCTCTATCTGGCCGTTTCTGTTACTCCCTTAATCAGACCTGAGCTAATGAGCCTGTGGCGCATGCATAGCCCAATTAGGCTACTTTTAAGCTCTATCTGGGCTATACATAGTCCTCTTGCAACTCTTCCTCGCCGACGCATTCCTTTAACGTTCGGCACCGTGCTAATTTAAAAAAAACCTTCACAGCGTGGTCTGGTCGCCGGCTTGGCTGTAATAACAGAGCATCTGCCCTTTAGTTCGAGCGGAGTGCACACTGCATTTACTATCTACATCTAGGCTCTCCCTAATGCTCCACATCTCCCTGTACATGTGGGCTGCAATCATTTCTGAGTACAGCAATTGCTGTGGAGCCTGATTACAACACTTTTCCCTCTGCACTTGGGGCTGTTCCGCCACCCCCCCCATTATCCATTGGGATAGACTTGACTATGGATCTTCATATTTTCCATCATGACTGAGTGGGTGCCTTTTGAGGAGGAGGAGGAGGAGGAGAAATATGAATCCTCCTATGAAGAGGATCAAGGGCACCATTTAGAGGACAGATTGTCCCACTGGAAGCTTCAGGGCAGCAGTCCGTCAACAGGGCAATTGAGACTACAGTCCCTCTTACAGTCTATCAGGTTTTGGTGGCTGCCTTGAAGCCCATTACAGCCAAATTGGAGAGGTTTGCCAAATGGCATGTGTTTGACCAGTAGGCTGCCCTGAAACCTACAGAAGGTAATACTGATCCGCCTTGCAAGGCAAAGGCCATATGATTGGCCTCATGCTGACGCCTTGTCCACCATTTCCTAATGCTCTCTTGGGGATCAAGAATACTGTTCGGCCCCTTCTCCCTCCAAAAAGTCTTAGTCCAAGGGTAAGTCAAATACAGACACAGATTCTACACATACAGACTCACCTCATTCTGATCACGATATCACCTTGAGACGCAAAAAGGCCACAAAGTCCACCTCTTTTAAGCCTCTGGTTTTTCCCCACTCCCCCTTCCAACCTCTTCAACTTGAACCCGGAGGACATAGTCCATCCAAGGTCATTTGACTGGGCCCTAGCTCCTGCGGTGTTAGAATACCTACATGATAAGTTGTGCAAAGGGTTTGACAAAGAAGTTTGCAATCGGCTTAGGGCGGAATGTCAGAGACCAGACCTTCCAAACAAAGTTGCAGAAACTCCCAAGATCAACCCTAGTATGTTAACATGTCTCAACAAGTTTGCTAAGGATCCCAAGAAGGGCATTGACCGCTCCTGGCGCAGGTGTCAGGATAAGATACTGGATGTCACAGGGCTCCTTGCAAACATTCTAGAAATGGCGTTAATTGCCAAAGAGACAGTTTCCCCTTTTGACCACGAAATCCTGGTAGGGTGGACCCATTGTGCCATATGCCTACTGGGAAACGCCAATTGTGCTATGTCCTCTGAGAGATGGAAGTCCCTTCTGATGTGTATGGACACAAACTTAATTGAGCTAGCTTTGGCGGACTCTGGTGCCTTAGCTGAGGGACAGCTCTTCCGGGACAAATTTGTGAAGGACATATCAAAATTCCTTACCACGTTTAAGACCCTAGATAAGGCGCAATCCAACCTCAAAAAGGTGTTCCAAGCAGGCTTTTTGCTCAGGTCGGGCGAGGCAGGGGCCGCTCTCCAGGCCGTCCCTACTACCAAGTCCCTCCCAGGGGAGCTTACAGACGTGGTCGAGGAGACTGTCAAGACTCCACAAGAAGGGGTACTTTCCTCGCGTCCAGACAACACTTCTCCAGGCATCGCTTTAACAGAGGTGGGTCCAGAACAGGATTCCAGTACTCTAATTCCACAGATAAGGGTCATCATTATCTCTGAGGCTCAACTGGGGGGTCGAATACAACTTTTTCATTGCAATTGTAGTCTTTTGACTCAGGATGCATGGGTAATACAAACCATTCAGGGTTTCCGGCTGGAGTTTTATCAGGCACCCTGGCAACAGGGGTTCCCTCAACAGCCACAATTTTCTCTACAAGAGTCCACTTTTATAGATGCCCAAAATAGAAGACTTGCTACAGAAGTGAGCAGTGGCCTATTGCGATTCTCATGCTGCGGGTTTCTGCGGCAACAAGACAGGGGGGGGGGACGCAGATTGGTCCTGAATTTGCAGGAGTTCAACTATTATATCACATACTGGCATTTCAAGATGGAGGGTATTCATGTTCTGACAGACTAGTTGCATAAAGGGGATGGGATAGTCTGTCTGGATTTCAAAGATGCCTATCTATCTGGTCCCATCTTTCCTCCACACAGGCGGTTCCTTCAATTCCCCTAGAGAGACAGGTGGCTGGAATATTTAGTCCTTCCTTTCGGGCTTTCTTCTGAACCTTGGTGTATCCCCAAGATGATGAAGCCGGTGATAGGCCACCTCAAGGAGAAAGGAGTACGCATGATCATTAATTTAGATGACATTCTGAACATGGTGCACTCCCAAGAGTTAGTCACTCTACATCTGCAGATGATGATATCTCTTTTACAAGACTTGGGATTTGTCATCAACAGGACCAAATCAATCCTTTGTCCTTCCCAGACCATAGAATTCCTGGGTTTGTAATCAACCCTCAGTCAGCTCAGCTGCATCTTCCCAAGACCGAGTTACGGAACATAAAAAAGGAACTGAAATCTGTCCTTTCCTGTAAGTCTCCCTGCAGGCAATGACTCGCCTAGTCGTTCTGCTAACCTCCTCCATTCAGGCAATATTTACGGGGCCGCTTCACTACAGGGCCCTTCAGAGGTTAAAAATTCAGCATTTAAACAAAGGGCTTAGCTTACACAGATCAGATACCTCTGACGGAAGGCGTGAGAGTGGAGCTCCAATGGTGGATGGGACATGTGGATGCGTGCAATGGCAGAGCCATCCTTGGGTCTCATCCAGAAGTGGTTACAGGGTCAGACGCCTGCTGTAGAGGATGGGGAGTGCATTGTGGAGACATCTCAACAGGTGGCAGGTGGTCTCTCCAAGAGTTAGAACTCCATATCAATTGCCTGGCGGAGTCCTTTGCCTTCAGGACTCTCCCCCCAAAGAATAGGTCTTGTTGCATCCTCCTCAGTATGGACAATATATCGGCGATGAGGTACATCAACAAGTTAGGGGGCACATGATTGTCCCTGCTGGTGGAGATAGCCAAGGACTTTTGGCACTATTGCCTGAGCCACAAGATAGCTGTGAGGACATTCGGGACAATTCAACGAACTAGCAGATTGGAACTCCAGGTACCTGATAGATAACAGGGATTGGAAGCTCCAGTCTTGTCTGTTCAGGTTGATCCAGAATGTTTGGGGTCCCTGCAAGGTAGACCTTTTTGCCTCCACACTGAACCGCCAATTGGATGAGTTCTTCAGCTCAAGGTTGGATCCATTATCGAAGGCGACTGATGCTTTTTCTCAGTATTGGTCGAAGGACCTGAAATATGCCTTTCCCACATTCACAATGATTCCCAGGGCAGCTACTTGGATCAATCGGCAGGTAGCAGGGGTGGTGCTTGTCACCCCTGTGTGGAAACGCAACCTAGGTTTACAGACCTCTTTGAGTTGACGTGCAATTTCCCTCTCCTTCTTCCTTGATCTCAGATGATGCTCCAAGGCCCTCAATGGGGAACTGCATCCTATGGCAATATCGGAGCAGTTGTCCCTAATAGCCTTGAGGCTTTTCGGCAACAGTGGAGTTTGCCAGGCTTTTCGGATGCGGCTTCAGAGTTCATTAAACAGGCCTGGGCCCCCTCCACCAGAAAGAGGCATTCTTCGGCATGGAGATGCTAGATGGGTTAGTTCTTGGAATGGCACATGGATCCAGTGGTGGCAGAGGTACCTCACATAGTGAATTTCCTGTCTCAGAAAACAGCTGAGGGTTTATCGTAAAGGTTGGTGAACAACTTTCATTGTGCTATTTCAGCGAGACATGTACAGGTTAATGATAGGCCTGTTGGGATGCAACCTGTCATCTGTAAACTTCTTAAAGGTATCAGGGTAACTTATCCTCCCAAGTCCAAGTATTCCATTTTATGGGGCATGACTTTGGTCTTAAACCCTTTTGAAAGATGGATGGGTAATGATCAATTGTCTAGAAAACAGTTTTCGGCTAAACTAGCTATGCTCTTATGTCTCATGTCGTGTAGAAGGACTTCGGATGCCAGAGTTCTGGACATTGTAGATAGAGCATTTACTCCTGAAGGAATTTCATATACAGTTACTGCAGGACAGAAACTTTTTCAAAGTGTATTGAGTATCATGTATTTCTCAATAATGATAAAGTGTGTGTTGTAAAATGCTTGAAAGCTTATGAGGAATGTACTCACACATTGAGAAGTGATACCTTGGGTCAGTTGTCGATTGCTTTACAAAAACCTTTTAAACCTGTGTCATCGTCCACTATAGCCAGGTGGTTAAAATCAGTGATGGCAGAGGCTGGTATAGATACTCAAGTGTTTGGAACTCATACTGTTCGGGGTGCTATGGCCTCTAAATCCTTTATGTTAGGCTCCACTATTCAGGATATCATGAAATCGGCTGCCTGGTCATCTGATTCTACTTTTAAGTAATTTTATTACAAACAAGTGGGTGATATTACCTCAGTGGAATTCAATAAGCTTTAAACTAACATAATTGGAGTCTCCAGTCCTGAAATAGAATTAAAAAGTTGCTAGCAGTCGCACCAAGAATTTTTAATTCTATTATGGAAACGGAGGCGAAAATTATCCTACCCAAGAATATCATTTATTAGTTTGGAATGTCACGATTTGGCTGTTCTTCTTTCATTGTTTACCCTACCCGTATTTATCCCTCTGGGGTATATGGCTATTATGAAGCCTTATTTATTTTATAGGTTCCTATCAGAAGACGGATTGAACACGTTCAAATGTCGCTCCCTGAGTTTGCGCTTCGCACTCCTGTTGCTGGCTAGCTGCTGCTCGCGAATTGATGACGCCCGCTGGAGTTTTCTCTTCGGGTACTGTTGGTTATCGCTGGGGTTCAAGTTCTTATGGACTGTTCTGAACAAAGAAAGAGGCTCTCAAGATGGTGTTGAATGTACTTATATGGGCTACTGGGCCATGATTGGTGGCTAATGGGCAAAGCTTCTTGGAATATGTAGTTTATGTTATATGTAAAACATTTTTTCATTGGCTGCTGTATTTTGTGCAGTAAAGGAAGAGAAGCATCATCCTCACTTCCTTGTCCTTAATAGAACTGAAAATTCTTGCTGCAACTTTTTAGTTCTGAGTAGCTGCACCTCCTTAATTTGAAAGAAGAGTATCGGCAATTCTCAACAGCCAATACCAGGTATTACACAACACCGGTGCTGTGACATAGCGAGCTCCTACAAGTCTATATTTTAATGTTCATGCTTACGGGATATATTGCTTGTGTGTCATTGCGTCTGAATATCTGCTGGTCTTTTTGTGCAGTTACTTGTGAGCACCACACAAAAGCCACTCCGCAGTGGATACAAGAAACAACGAGCAGTCGCAGACCTAAACCGTTCCTGCTCAATCAGTTATACCGTAGGCAGAAGTCACAAAACGAAAGTAGCTTCTAAAATCTTTTATCACCAACCAGACTAATGACCAGTCATAAATCACATGCCTCTAAACCATCAGGTTTATGATTCCCACGTATGTGTTCTCTGCTTATACGAGTCTTTAACTAAATACTAATTAGTGGACATCTCACAATTTTGCTGTTATAGTAAACTATTTTTCATTTTATGTCCTAAGGCTGCCATCTAGTGGTCATTTGAAGATACATTTTCTTTTGAAATAAAGTGGCATTGCCAAAAAAGAAATGCTGTTTTCAGCGTGTATTCTTGGACTTAATTCGTTTTTGTAGACTCTTAAAAACATGTTTTTCTAAATAACCCAGAATAAGTTATTCTATATAGAAAGGAATTGCAAAGGAAAGTATCTTGTCCAGCAGAGAAAGCCTTATCCTGCTCTCTCAGAAATTAAAATGTAACGTCTGTAATGGCCTCATCCACTTCCCAGAGTATACGTACAGACAAGATGGGGACAGTCACTGGGGACACTTTCAAATAGCCCCAGTAACAACTTTCATTCACGTTTCAAACATTCCCAAAGACCACCACACTGTACCTTTTCGAATTTCGTACCAACAGGCTGCTCCATAAGAAGTGAAAATAGACGAAACAAAAACACATATATAGAAAATGTGATGCAGAAATATTAGAATTTTTAAACATTTTGAGCCAGATGAACGATCGTTTTAGAGGTCGCAAATGGAGAATCGGGCTGTTTGTGAAGGCTTAAAGAGCTTGTGCAATGTACAAACCCTATTTTGCAAGTCGGTAACCTATTACCGACTCGCAAAATAAGGTTTGCGAGTTACTATTAGGAAAGGGCATGCCAAGAGCATTCCTTTCTAATAGCGAGCCACAAGAGCATTTACAATTGTTTTTGTGACTGGAATGCGGTCGCAAAACAATCGCAGTTTACTGCTTAATTCAAGTAGGTGGTAAGGCAGTCGCAAACAGGACTTTGTGACTGGCAGTAAAAACATTTTTTAAGAGCAGGCAGTGGTCCCGGGGACCACTGCCTGCTCTTAAAAAATGAAACAGAAACGCTTCATTTTTCTTTTTGAAACGCATGCCATTTTCATTTAAGGAAAACGGTCTGATTTTTTTTTTTTTTAAGTTGCTGTATTTAAAAGCAAACACAGATATGGTGATCTGCAGTCCCCAGCAGGCCACTATTGATGAGGCAGGTCATTTGCGACCCCATTGGGAATCGCTAAATATGGCGAGGTACCTTAGTACATTCATTTTGTGAGTCTCTAATCGCGAGTCACAAAAAACCTCAATTAGCGGCTCACAAATTCAGAAAGTCGTACACCTGGCCCTTTATGTTAATATCAAAATATTTTAGGAGTAACAGTAATTTTAAGGTCACTGTGCTAGCCTTGGGTTACTCTCGGGGTTAGCATTAGGCTCCAGGTTAGGGGTGTTATTAGGCAGATTGTATGGCTTAGGCTCAGGACTATGATTTTCTTGGAAATAAGATAGCATCAGGCTTAGGTTTAGGGTTTTGAGTAAGCATTGAGATTGTCTTTAGTGTTAGTTCTTTAGATGTGTTGTTTTACTTTTTAAACATACAGGGCCCGATTCACAGAACTAACTTAAGACAAAATCCTAAACTTACTACCATTTTGGTATTCACAGAAGGCACTTACTCATTTTGGTATTCACAGAAGGCACTTACTCATTTCGGTATTCACAGAAGTTAGTAGTCCTAAGTTTAGGACTCCTAAATGCCTTCTGTGAATACCGAAAGTCTTAAAATTAGGATTTTTCGCAGTTTAGTAGTAGTATAGTTAGGACTCCTAACTTTAGGACTCCTAAATGCCTTCTGTGAATACCGAAATTCTTAAAATTAGGATTTTTCTCAATTTAGCAGTCCTAAGTTTAGACTTAGGACTACTAAATTGAGAAAAATCCTAATTTTAAGAATTTCGGTATTCACAGAAGGCATTTAGGAGTCCTAAAGTTAGGAGTCCTAACTATACTACTACTAAACTGCGAAAAATCCTAATTTTAAGACTTTCGGTATTCACAGAAGGCATTTAGGAGTCCTAAACTTAGGACTACTAACTTCTGTGAATACCGAAATGAGTAAGTGCCTTCTGTGAATACCAAAATGAGTAAGTGCCTTCTGTGAATACCAAAATGGTAGTAAGTTTAGGATTTTTTCTTAAGTTAGTTCTGTGAATCGGGCCCACAGATACTATATTTTCAGGATTATAGTCATTTTCATTATAAATAATCATAGTTTTAGGTATTCATATGTTGTTTGCTTTCTATATAATTGTTTTTATTTATTACAGTATAGGTATTTTGACTTACCACCTTTTTCTGTAGTAGTAAATGAAGTTTGCAGTTGAAAAATTCTGGAAATCCAGAATTTGTGAATCAGGATTTACAAATTCAACTTTTTGATTTCATGAGCTATGCTCATGACTTGGCATTTTTTAATCATGAACATAAAAATAACCAGATAAACATGTGAAATTTTCCCCTTTATGATGTTTTGGTTCAGTCATTTACCTTTTATGGAGAATTCCTAAACAAAATCACACATGTTGCAAGTTTGGTGTGGATGTCGAACAAAATCTCTGCTGCCAAAATCTAAATGACTGCTTAGATGTACTAATTCGGTCTCTAGTTGTGAAAGAACTAAGGAGCATATCACCAACGAGGTGATATAAAATTATCGCCACTTTTGCGTCCGTTTTTGGGTGAAAAGCGGCGATAATTTTATCGCCTAATGAGCAAGGTCACGCTATCGCGTGAAACCTTGCATTAGCGCAAAGATTCTTAACGCCCAGCTTTGCATCTCTAATGAGATGCAAAGTGGGCGTTCCTGATCTGACATGACTGGAGAAATGTCGCTAAGCAACATTTTTCCTATCATCAAGCCCCACGCTATGTAGCATAGCGGCAAGAAAAGTAGCGATAACCCCTGTTATCGCTACTTTCCTTACGCCTGCTTATCCTATGTAAGGTGGATATCGTGGCTAAGTTTGTGGGGCCCTATCATCAAGCTAACACCAAACTTCGTGAGATTATCGTTTCCAGCGATAATCTCACGTTTGGCAGTTAGCGCAAGGATTTTTATCGCTTTTGAGATAAGCGTTGCTAATAGCACGCTATCTCAGCGATAAAAACCCACGTTAGCTGGCGATAATTATCCTAGCGCTAAGTGCGCTTAGCGATAATTATCGCCGGTTGTTGCTGATATGCCCCCACATTGTTAGTTTGACAAAGGCAAATACTATACATAATGAGTTTATTTTTTCAAGTGTTTGGTAACGAAATTATGCAAGTTTGAACAAGAGCAACTGTATTAAGTTGATTTTCTTATTTTATGTATCTACACTTCCCATAGTTTGTATGAGGTTCTTCAAACTCAACAAAAGAGCTTTTAAAAGTTAAAAAGTATCTTATAATTTTGTTAGATGTATTTAGATGTTATAGTGCATGTTTCTATATTTCTCCTTGAAGTGTTAACATTGTTTCTCCTTGTTGTTATCCTCTTAAGGTTTCAAACGTATGACGAAAAGTACACCCTCAATCCCCACGAAATACCAGACAGTTTGTATCCCTAATTCTGAAAAAAAGGGCTTTAGTTCCAAAGCTCAAAGATTTCAATATGATGCCAACCAGGTAATCAATCATTTTTTTTTTTATTATTAGGGGTTTGAAGTAGTTAATTGTTCAATGACAGAGCTTTCAGATTCTCTCCCATGGGAAGCCTAAAAATTGAGCACACCGAGGGAACATCTAGAAATGGGAGTTTCTTAAAAACATTTGAACACATTGGTTGCATTATTGTTTAACGATACAACTCATCTGGATCACTGTCTGGCAGAGAGTGAGCCAGAAAATTCCCTTAGGTATGCACCTGTAGAGTTCTTTACTGTGCCAGTAAATAATACAACACATTTATCGGGATTTCCCCTCATCCTGACAATTGTTTGAGATCCTCGAAGGATCCAGAATCCAGTATGCACATCCAGGTGCCATTTTGTGAAATACTCTTAATTTGAAACAGGTGGTGGGTCAAACTGTTTTCAAGGTATTGCTCCTTGGATTCTAAACTCAGGCTGAAATGGTTTCTCCTGGAAAGCGTCTTACCAGCCCCCGGCCCCCACCCCCTTCCCCAACAAATTACCTATTTTTAATCTTATCCCTTTGGGACTTTGGTTACTTCCCAGCAGAATTTTAATTAGTGGTCGGGAAGTAATTTCCCTCCTAATACCCCTCAAAGCCTTTTCAGTGTTGAAGCCGAAGTAATGGTTAACATCCTCCCTCCCACTCTACCCTGCAATTCCTTCTTGCTCATTTCTTTGTCTTCTAATCTGTTGGCTTCCTTTCCTGCTTCCTTTGACTGCATCTTTGCCCCTCAGCTTGGAGGTCTTTGTACTTTCTGAACTGATTCTCTTACATGCAACACCTACCACTGGCTTTTTCTTTAAGCAAACTATAGAAACTTTTCATGAACATGTTCTTTTCTCATATAGAATGAATCATTATAGCAAACCGTGGCCCCCAATTGTAGAATGTCCTTTGAACCTGCTTCTTTTCAGGGTCCCCCAAAAGAATCCCATAACATGAATGTTTGGTGGCCAACTCCACTTTGCCATCTAGTGCATTCAGGGCACTCACTGCTCTTCGTTTAAAGGATGTTACATCCTGGAGTTCCAGGTTCCAAGTGGAGAAACATTCCTCTGCCGCCTGAGTACATTTCCCAGCTATGACCACTTCTCTCTCCACCCCTGAAACTCTGCCTTCCACTTTTCTAACCTACAATCACTGCTGCAGATTCTTTCACCCCTTCCAGTTTTTAGTAATCACCTCCAGTGCACCCATCATATCTCTCTGTCCCCATAGGACATCTCATATGGACTCCTTTCTGTTATCCTCTTCTTCCACCTCCTTCCTCCCCACTTTACATGGTGAAAAAGTCTTGTGTTATTGTGGATTGTTTCCACACCTTGAAAACCATCAAATAGGAGCCCCAGCCTTCAAAAGAGAGGCCTAGAGCCTCACCGGGTCTCCAAGCGCCGCTCCAGTCTATGAAACATTCTTCCTCTGAACCCACCCCGTCCACACAGGCCTCCAATGCTCCTCTATTCAGACTATTTCTGGTTACATTGATCCCCATCTCAAGTCTCCTAGAGGAGTCAGTGCACACCTGGTCTGGAAGCCCTGCTCATCCGTCTCCTTATACTGTCCACCAACCATATGTGTCCCTCAGGTCTGAAGCTGGAGCGGGCCATAGGATTACTGCAACCCAGCAGCTCAGCAAAGCACACCCATTTTACATGCTGCCCGGCGCCACCCCATGTCATTTCTTTTATAAACCTCCTCCCTCTCCATCACCTGGTTCCACCACCCACTTCACCGACTCCCCTGCACAGCCCTGCCAGGCCTAATTGCCTTCCTTCACTTCTTTCTACCCTCCTGTTGCCTTTCACTCCAGACTTGGCTGCAACCACTATTCATAACTATGTTCCCTTCTACTTCTGTGGTCTTTGATAGTGACTTGAGTACCTATATAACCGCTTTTGAATCACTTTGTTGTAACCTTTGCCATTTGATAAGCACTGGCACACTTGTCAATATTTCCAAAGCTGCGACTGGTGAAGAGAAAATTCTGACGACACAAAGGAACGAAGCGAGTCCCAATCAAGGAGATCGCCAATTGTTTTTATTCCCTGTTCTTCCCACAGAGCCCATCTAAGCGGTTTTCGCTCTATAATGATTCCCTTATTGTTCCAAAGTGGTGCATCCTTATGAACGGTACTATCCACTCTCAAGAGTCAGAGCAAATCTCTCCGAGCGGCCCACATAGCCCTTATGGTCGTAGGACAAAATGGAACTGAGAATTGTACAATATACCTAAGCCCCCAGGAGCCTTAACAATATTCCGCTCCCTTGTCACCCAATTTGGCTGATCAGTAACAGGAACCAACAGACGTGCCAGTTGCGATAAATGTTGAGCTAAATAGTATAGGTGCATTTCAGGGAGCCGAAGACTACATGACCTAGAATCTGCATGTAACCATGACGATTTAAGTCCTGGTTTTCTGCCTGCCCTGATAACACTCTTAATACTCTGATTTAAAGTGAGATGGGTAAGTGCAGAAATAATCAAGGGAAGCATACCAAAAACATAGATATATTTAGGGGCTGTCACTATCTTAATTATCTGTACCCTACCTCAGAAAGAGACCTGTAAGGTGGACTGTTAGACCTGTCAGCCCTTTGGGTGGTCCCTCCTCATCATTATTTATTTTGTCCCACTTTTGCCTCAAACCCTGTTTGAATTTTTCCTTTTTTGGGAACCACCAGACTTTTTCGTGTTGCTGCAGATTCAGGGAGCCATTTTATCTACCCCTGAAACTTCTGTCTGAGGGCCTGGAGCACAAAATGGTGGCCATCTGTGACATCACCAGCATCCACTGGAACCTACCAGCACCTTCCAGAACATTCCAGAACCCTGTGACCGTTGGAGGCGGTTTAGAATGTTGGGAAGCTAAGACAGAGAGTTGGCAGTTGGAGCTGGCAGTTGGCACCTGACTGGTGAAGAGAGAGCAGCAGAAACCTGAAGGAGGAAGGAGTGAGGCAGCAGGGGTGGAAACTTGTGCCTGGAGTGGGGTCCATAAACCCACCCTTGATACTAGTCCCTACTGACTGAGCCCAGCCTGGAGCCCTGTGTGGGAAGCAGTGAGAAAAACCATCTTAAGGACCTGGACAGCAGGAACAGGCCTTAGAAGTCAAGAAAGCAAGTACCTGACCTGGATACTGGTTTCCCTGGAGCCGGACGTCGAGTAGCCTGGAGACCTGGAGCCTGAGGTGGAGAAGCGGCGCTGACTGGAAAAGCAGACGTCGTACCCAGAGCCGCCAGAGATCGTGAGAGGGCGCCGACGGAGGACGTGAGGAGTACCAGAGGTCGAGGAGGAAGTTAACCAAGGTCGAGTGAGCGGTGTCGACGGGGGAGTGAAGTCCGCCCTCCGGAGTCGCCGGAGACCGAGGTGAAGTGTGCCGGAGGTCGGGAGTGGAGGTCGCACTCCGGAGTCGCCGGAAACCTGAGGAGAGGAGCACCGGAGGTCGGGAGTGAGGATCGCACTCCGGAGTCGCCGGAAGTCGACATCGAGCCCAGGCCGGCCGACGTCATCGAAGCTGAGGTCGCCATCGGACCGGAGCCGCCCGAAGTCAACATCGAGCCAAGGCCGGCCGACGTCATCGAAGCTGAGGTCGCCATCGGACCGGAGCCGCCCGAAGTCGACATCGAGTCAAGACTGCCCGACGCCATCGAATCGGAGGTCGAGATCGAGCCGAGGCCGCCGACATCGAACCGGAGCCGCCTACCGGCGTCGTCAGGAACTGACATTGTGCCGAGGCCGCCGACATCGAACCGGATCCGCCTCACGGCGTCGACACGACTCCAGCGGCGTCGGAGCATCAGAAAAAGGGCAGTAAGTGGAATAGAGGGCGCCAAAGGCCCTGTGGAATCCTAAGAGACTACTCTAGGGGTTAGAGAGGTGCTGGAACCAGCTGGACTGTGCCAGGGGAGAGCTGAGACTAATTTAGAGGGGTTGTGTAGAGTGAGAGAGCCAGGTCTCTGGTATCCCCCCCTTGATCTACCTCAGTTTAGGCCTCAGCCTTGTCCAAGCCAGGGAGTAGACACCCTCAAGCCTTCCACATCCCCACAAGCTGTGCCTGGGCCAAATTAGCCCATAGTAATCTCAAATGTGATCTGATTATATGAGTGTCACTGTCAGCTTTTAATTATTTATTGGAGGCACTGTATTTATTGTATTTAACCTATTTATTGCTTCACTGTATTTATTGGTCCACAGTATTTATTGATGCACAATATTTATTGGTTTACAGTATTTATTGCCTCAGAATATTTAATTGCCTGTATGAATTGCACTTATATTTATGCCTTTAATATTTATGATCACCCCTATTTATTGAATCATTAAGCCAGTATTTATTTGACCTGCACTATTTAAAAAGCTTTGTATATTGTGATTGTGTATTATTTATCTAATCAGCAACTAAGAGAAAAAGAAGATAAAGAAAGATATTTTTCATAATTTTTACGGTGTAGAGTCGTTTTTGGAACGGATGCACGCATGGTTATTGTATGGGTATGTCGTATGCTTAGCACGGAGCCTGATTCCTGACCACTCGAGCCAAGCTACCACACTGTATGTCCCGGAATATACTCCGTTACCACCAACCCTTACCGGTGTGGGAGTGGAGATTTTCCAACATGGACCATCTCACAAAGTCCTGTTCCATGTTATTCATCAATGGCTGGATATTATTAACCACCATATTACCCAAACCTCTATTTATCAGCAGACCCAGATACTTCAAACCTGAGGCCTTGCATGTGAGACCAAAATTGTCTTGTATGGTTCTCTGATTCCTACAGGTGAGTGACATCGCCTCACACATAGACTAATTCATCTTATATCTGGAGAAGCCTTGATTAAAGCCATGAGTTGGGGAACAGAGGAGGCAGGCTCACTCAAAGTCAACAAGAGGTCATTCGTGTATAATAAGAACTTGCAAGCACCAACTGGTGTTCCCAATTCCTTAACAAGCGAAGACTGGCATATTGCTGCCGCCAATAGCTCAAGTGCTAAAAGGAACAACAAAGGCGACAGTGGGCAACCCTGACTCGTGCCTCATAAAATTTGAAAGGGCTTTGATAAATGACCCCCATAATCAATCTGCGCTGAAGGAACTGAGTATAACCACTGAATTTTGGACGATAAAACTGGACCTATACCCACCCTGCTTAAGGTACAAAAAGATACCTGCACTCTACCCAGTCAAAAGGCTTTTTGGCATCCAAAGAACGCAGCAGCTTGTCATTTGAATCATTCCGTACTTGCCTTATTACATTGGACTAGAGACGCATGCGATTAAGAGAAGAACCATCTGGCACAAAACCCACTTGAGAGCTGTGTATCAGGATAGGTAGAACTTTCTATAGGCGAGTTGCAAGGACCTTTGCAAGTATCTTCATGTCTGCATTAATAACGATGATAACTTGCACAATTTGTAGGATCTTTCTCGGGCTTCAAGATTAGACTGATATTTGCTCTATTAAACTCTGGTCGAATGACAACATCGCCTTCTGGCTCCTTATAAAGCCTATAAAGAAGCTGAACCATAAATTCTATGTTTATCTTATAAAAATCAATTGGGAATCTGTAATCTCTTGGAGCTTTATTATTTGACATACTCCTGATAGCCTCTGAGATCTCCTCCTTTGTGATCGCTCCCTCCAGGAGCAGACTACCCTCCTCAGACAAGGAAGACAAATGAAGATCCCGTTAAAATTTTGTTTAGAGGCGGCATCAAAAGGGGCGTCTGAACTATAAAGTGCTGAGAAGAAGCATGCAAACGTTTCTGTGATCTCTACTAGGTGTGTGAGTAAAACATGAGTTTTGCTATGAATCGCAGGAATAGCAGAGTTTGCCTCTCTCTGACGCAATTGAGCTGCAAGAATCCTGCCTGCCTTTTGACCTTGCTCATAATGACGCCACTTAAGAAACGGAGGGCATATTCTGCTTGCGTAGTGAAATGCGAATTAAGATCATATAATGCTTGCTCTAATTAACATAAGGAAGCCATTGTGGGATGCTGTACATATGTACATATGTTTCAGTAAGATCACTTACCACCCTCACCAAACGAGATTGTGTATCAATAATTTCCCGCTTGCGTATCGCTGAATCCCGCATGAGCATACCTCTCAAGGTGGCCTTTCCTACTGGCCATAACATCTGTAGAGAATTGATGTAAATGGCCAATACGTTTTTGTTTACTCTCCAGGGTACGGTAACAGGAGACATTCAGTCTCCAACGCTTTGATGCTGGGGACATGTGTCCTAAATCCAATTCCAAAACTGTTAGGGCATGATCAGATTTCTCCAGGGACAATCCAACAATCACTCAGGAAAGCTAAAGAGGCATGGGACAGTAGAAATAAATCTATCCAACAACAAGTTTCATTGGCACAGGAGATACATGAATACATGTACACTCCCTATCCCTAGGGTGTGTTGAGAGCCATGGGTCCTTCTAACCATGATCATTCATTACATCATTCAAGATTATTCTATCCCTTGCCAGAATGATCTAAATGTGGATCAAGCGTAATATTTCAGTCTCCCCAATAATTGTCTTTGTGGAACCAAACTCAGTCAACAGTCTGGATAGTGTTGAAAAAAGAGGATGCCCGATACTGGTTAGGGGGGTGCACCAATCCTAGAATCAAAATCTGATCCATACTTTTAAATCAAACGTAATGGCCCAATGGATCTGTCAATGTTTTAAGGACAGTAACCAGTTCAGATTTATGGAACAGAATGACAACTCCACACCTTTGTGAAAGGTCCAAGAATCAGAACGAGCAGGAGGCAGTATACTGCTACTAATAACACAGCCTACCCAGTCCCTCCTTAGTTTACTAGATTCCAGTACTGAAAGATGTGTCTATTTGCTATAAGGCTATGTCTGAAAATTTCGATGCAATGTAAGACAGAACCTTTTTCCTCCTAATGTAGTGCGTAAGTCCATTAACGTTACGGGATAGTATGCACAAACGTTTGGATTGTGACGTTAAAGACATGGATCAAGGATAGAATTAAGCTATTCACAGTTTGAAGGCAATGGACTAAAATTAAATTAAGAGAGAGGAATGTGGGATTGAAAATGATGAAACAATGCTAGGGTTCTTAACTGTGAATATGTCTTCGGTGTGTATGTCTTCCAATAAGCCTGTTTCAAAGGGATCACTTTTTGTCATGTTAGCGGACAGAGCTACAGAGAGAGTATGATTTGCTTAAATGGCTATAAGCTTACCGCCATAGTGCATTTTGGTGACTATACCATGAGAATGGGCACTGATCTCCTTCCCCAGGTAATATCCAGCCCCTTTGCTTTTGACACACCCTTACAGGACATCGGTCTATCCTGTTGTCTGCCTAGCCATGTGACTGCCCTCTTTGATATGGCTACTCACTAGTTTTTTCGTTATAGAAGTCACTTACTGTATTGAGGCTGCTTTTAGGCTCTCACACTATATTCATATAATGTGAAAAAGACATTCAGAGCTTGAGAAACATTTTTTTTAGGTCCTGTGACAGTAGGTGCTATTGGCCAATATCCATGATGGATACTGATATTTATCATTGATGTTTCAGTGCTTTAGGAAATGTCATTCTACTTAGATGATACTGTTACTCATTCTGTAAAGTTGTCTCTCAAAGGTGGCATTAATGAGCAGTCAAGGCTCACTCCGTAAGGTGGTAAAGGGATTGGAACTAACACAATAATCACACTCGATAAGCTTTTTTTTTGTTTTATTTGGAATAGGAAAATGCCAAACATACAAACATGGCAGCTTTTGCACACCAGTTGATAGCAGGCAAATATGCAATTCAACATTAAGGTGCACATTGCGTTTTTTGAAGCTCAGAATTGCACATGCACGACCCCTCCATCCAGCCTCCCTCTTGCCTCACAGTAGATGTAATCATTCAGTCTCTTTGGCACTGCTTGAGGTGTGTCCGTGGGCCAGCAAGCATAGGGCTAGTGCCCTGTCTCCAGGGTGACCACAGGCAGCACCAACTGATTCTGCCCTTATCCCAAATATCTAGACAGTGAGGATGCATCCACTCCGAAGGCTTCGACTCCGCAAGGAGAACTGAATGTTGTCTGAATGGCCCCCAGAGGTCCTTGGGACCCAGCTGAACCATAGCTAGCAGGCATTCAGCTGCTCCTGGCAGTATGAGGCATCCGGCAACCAGTCTTTAACTTGAGGCAAGGGGCTGCCTCCCCAGGGCATCACTACTCACCATTAGGCCAGCAAGGTGGCAGCAAGTAGAGCGACGAGGGGCGTCACAGGAATTCAAGAGTCCGATATCTTATCCACAATGTGTAGCACTGATGATGAAAAACCTACAGTCCCCAGACACCTCCAGGCGAAGTGGAGGAAATCAGCTTTTCCCACACACTTGATAAGTTTAATATCTGTCCGAGTTATATCTTTTATTATGCCCTGGTTTAGAATGAATAAAAATATGGGCTTCTGATAGAGACTTCTAACCGGAGATTCCTCACTTTTTAGGTCTCGGCTAGCGTAGGCTGCACAGACGTGCGCAGTCTCGCTGGCGAGATTTTATGTTTTGGGGTAGCTTTCACTAGTGGAGTTTAAGCCCCGCCCCTCTTTTCCATTGGCTGGCGTCACCGTTTATGCTAAACGGTGGCCAGCCATTGGAAAAGAGCTTCCAGTGACGTACACTTTTCTCTTTTAGAGCCGTCCCAGTTGGACTGGCTCATCTGACTTCCTGCAGGCGTAAAAGGTTTCTTATCTCTATGGGGCCAAACACATGGCCCCATAAAGATAAGAAACCTTTTAGCAGGCGAGGCTTTCAAACTTTCAAAGGCAGCGATCCTTCAGGGGGGGACAAGGCAATGCCGAGCGCTTGTTCTCGCGAGCTGTCGGGGGCAATTTAAAGCTGTCTATGGCAGCCTCGTTTGGCATTTTGCAACTCTCTCCTTGTGCCCGTCTGAAACTGACAACCCACACGAACACCAGCAGCGAGTGTACCCCGCGTTTCTCCTGTACCCTTAGTACACGCGGATCCTGCTATTCAGTGCAACACTAGCCATTGAGCGCCTTCGGGTTCAAGAAGCTGCCGCAGCTCATTGAAGCTAGATCTAGACGTGCGGCGCCCTGGAAAAGTGCAAAAAAATAAACAAACTGTGGCGCCACACACCCCTGCTAAATGGTTGAGGCCGTCGCTTTCCTGTCTTTGAGGGGGGTGGGCAGCGAAGCAGGGGTTGTTTGCAGTGCTGGGTTTGGGGGTGCAGGGAGGGTGGGGGCGCGGCAGAAAGCGGCACCCACTTCGCGTCCCATGTGAAAATATTATTTTAACTCTAAGGTTCCCGTAGGGTGTCGCAGTCACGAAAGAGGGTTTCGAGAGTTAAAAGGCAATGAAAAGAAGTGTTTCATCATGGTGCTTACAATAACACGGGGCTTAAAAAGAACCCTCTGGTTTGAGGAATCTTCTGCGATATTTAAACCAGATCAGATCTGTGCAGGATGGATTCCGCATTTGCTGTAAGTGAGGTCAGTCGAGCGTCACTGGAGTGAGTTGTCATTCACAGTGCTAGAAAGCGCACAATTGAGTCAGCAAGCTCTGTAAAAAAAAATATTATATAGTCGACACTCGGATGTGTCGCTTATTTCGTTACTTGATTTAGTTCTCAGTCTCCCTATCTCAAGACTCTTCTGGAAGAGGTGTTTTACAGAACATACATCAACCTTTAAAAAAATGTAATTCTATTCGATTGACCATTCTCAAGGCGCTAGTAAGCCGTTGTATACCGATTATAAATGTAATTACTGTGTATATCTAGTGGAAAACCTATAGTAACCCTTGGCCATTTTCACGCTACTGCAGTGTGAGGAGTTCTACGGGTGGTAAAGAAATATTTGCTATATCATTTTTTATGATTTAGTACTCTCTACAGCGTTTCAAGGCGGCGCACTATGGAATGCTATAAAAATTACACAAAACTATTTCTGTCTGTATATGCAACTATAAAGTACTAAATAGTTTATTTTTCCACCTGCATTCTTTGCAGTGTGAGGCATTTATATAGAATACACATATATATATATATATATATATATATATATATATATATATATATATAATATTTTAAGTGTAGGGGTCTACAATTAACTACTCATTCAAGTCTCAAGGCTCCGCTGTAAGACGCGATACAGAAGCTACCCAAATGTCCTATATATCACTCTCTTTCTTCCTCCCAATGCTCCGCAGTACTTGGTGGGATACAGAACATGTGAAAATACTGTATAAATAGTGCTATTGAATTTAGCAAGTGTTCTGCAGCCCTCGCGTGCATATTTTTATTTTTCATAGCACTATATGATTTTGTTCTACATCGCAAGTCTGTGAAATAAAACGCGCAATACAGAATAGAATGTAAACATTTGTGTATAAATCGCTTGTTTAGTACTCTCTCCCACGTTTACGGTTGTACCTTGGTTCCAGGGTGACAGCCCCAAGGATAGGGTTGTATTGCTACCGGTGGGTTGTGTGTCGTGCACATTTTGGTGGTGATGTACCCATTTCCAATAGGATGCATATTTTCTTAACTTGCTATAACCCGTGAAACTGTTTCTTGATTGTGTAAATTGGACTTTCTAATACTGAAGGGCTTCTCGGCCGTGTAAAAATATGTTGAATCATTTACATTTCCGGGGGTTTTAACATTCAAGCGCTTTTATTACTTGTGTCATTCTTTGTTTGAGTGAGCTTTGTTGAATATCGGTGCTTTTTACTCGATCCATTTCCCCACATAAATGAACGTGCATAAAACACTTTAAAGCGGGTAACAGCAAGTATTCTCACTTTGATCCACAACACTCCTGTGAACCGTGAAGC
The DNA here is from genome assembly GCF_964204655.1 of Triturus cristatus. Taxonomy (NCBI): domain Eukaryota; kingdom Metazoa; phylum Chordata; class Amphibia; order Caudata; family Salamandridae; genus Triturus; species Triturus cristatus. The sequence goes on from NC_140584.1 coordinate 346,123,780, forward strand.
GCGTCCCCGGGAATCTTGGGGCTGCTGGCGGTGTCAGTCTGGCAGTCTAAAGTGCCTGACTCCGGCTGCGGCTGTGCGCGGCTGCCGCCCTCTAGCGGCCATTGCAGGCAGAGCAGCGGCTGCTGCAGAGAGACCCGAGTAGCGCATGGACGGTGACCTGAGCCCAGTGGTGGCTGGTGCCATTTGATAGTGGCGGGCGTAAAGTTTCTGTCGGAGTGCACGGCACCGTGGCGAGCAAGAGCAGCCAGCAAGCCCCAACATCTTAAGAGGGGTTCGGGGGTCTTCCCCACGAGAATTTTGAAAAAAGAGTGGGTAAATGGTGCAATTTCAAGCAAGTTTGAGAAGCAAGAAGGTTAATAAAGCAATTGTGAAAGTGCAGTTATTACATTCATAAAAGGATGTCATATAACATATAGATAGAAATGTTTCTGAAGCTAGGCCCTTCCAGTGCCACGCACCTCTGAGAAATATACACGATGTGTGTCAGCAGGTATCTTAAGCAGATTTAAACTCTCAGAGTGATTCAGCCATACATAAATACAACAAGAGCAGGTTTAACAAAAGGTCAAAAGAACAACGAATTACATGCATATTGTGAATGCAAGTGGCATCCAGATGTTTGCATTCTCATATATATTTGATCCAGACTCAAGCAGCATGACATTTAAGATTCTCATTCATTCAATGTGTAGGCGCTGTTTACATTGAGTTCAGCCATAAGCCTCAAATACAGATGTGCCCTCTCAGACATCCCTTAACATAGTCTGAGGGCACCGCTGGATAAAACTGCTTTGCATCCCACTATTACTGTATTTAGCAAACGATGGAGCAAGAGAGTGTGTGCATGTTAAGTGCATTCATAATCCTACAGGAGTCACGTGACAGAGGAAACGGAACTTGCATCGCTTCCCCGAGATTTTCCAATATTTAGAAATGCATGCTTTATTTTAAATGTGCAAACTTTGCAGATCAATCTGAATTAAAAAAGCATCAAAGCAGGCGTTAAAACGCATGACCTAGAAAATTGCCTCATATTTTTTGCCTGCCAATAACCAAGCATATAACAAAATAAGGCGACAGCATCTGTGCTCTTAATCCCAGTCAGCACAGGGCGACGCGAGGGATGCAAATACAATAGAAACACAGCACTGTACTACAAGCGAGCCCATGAACTGCTTTGGCTGCACTGCCCATGCCCATATTAATGATCTTGCAGCGCCCTGCTGAATTCAAAGCAGGCATACATGCTATAATCCCAGACCAAGTACAGGCACATGGCAGCGAACGCACATCTCATCTGCCTGGCTGCACGAGGCGAGCCAAGCATTTCATTTCCTAGCTCCATGTTACAGTGACAAGTCAAACTAAAATTCACACCTGTGGTCTCGCTCCGCTCACTCCCAGGAGCCCTTATCACACCAAACACTGGACAGGGCTTTTCGCACCTTTTAGCTCCCCAAGAAGGAAGATATTTCTATTTGACATGAGAGTCAAAATAACTTCTTTGGTCTACTTAATTCCTGATGTTTCATCTTTAAAAATAATACATACCATGTACAAATAAGTTGGGCAGCAAAATAAATAAAACATCAATTTCGATAGTTAATGTTGCTGTCATTTCTCTACGGCGATGTATCATGTTTTAAATACATTAAGGCTGCGAAATAAACCGCATCTATCCCTCTCACAACAAAAACACACAGGCATGGCTAAGAATCTCCTACAGCTTCACATTCGAACCAAGAATGTTCAGGCTTAAAAAACACCATACCTCAATTGCCCAAAAACTCAAGGGTGTCTCAAAGATTGGGGCAGTTAGTAGCATAGCCTTTGGGTTACTTCGTGTTTCAGAGCTTCTTTTATAACTATTGATAGTAAACATTGCTTTCCTCTCCAACTTTTATGTGTGATCTCCTGGCTTCTGCTTCCACCATGATTTAGAGGTAGAATTTCTGAGTCCACAGATAATTTTACACAAGTGCATATATTTTGTAGCATAACTCCCTATTATTATTATTATTAAATTTGTTAGGTGCACAGCTACCCTATTAGGGTTTCCCGGCGCAAATGAGTCTAAAATTAGACTAAGTAACTAGGCCAGTTGCTGGATGAAGAGCCAGGTCTTAATGTCTCAACGGAATTTTAGATAGGAAGGTTCCTGTTTCACATGATTAGGAAGGGAATTCCAAAGTTTAGATCCAAGGTACGAGAAGGAGCGTCCGCCCATTCTTGTCAGTTTAAATCTGGGAAGCGCCAAGTTACCCTGAGTGGAAGAGCGCAAGGCGCGATGCGGCGTGTAAGGGCAAATGAGTTCACGTAGATACACCGGGGCTGCGCCTTGCTTTATTTTAAAAGAGAGCCTTAAATTTGATAAGGCTACTAATGCAGAGCCAATGAAGATCATGAAGAAAAGGAGTGACAGAGGCTCTCCTTGCAATATGACAGAGAAGACGCGCTGCAGAATTTTGGACCATTTGCAGCCTCTTCAAGAGTTCCTTTTTGCAACCTAAATAGAGTATGTTCCCGTAATCCAAACGGGAAATAACAAGAGATTGGACTACGGTTCTTTGTGTAGAAGAAGGGAGCATCCAGATTATTTTCCGCAACCATCTTAGTATGGAGAAACAAGTGCCAACGGTGCTCACTGCTTGTTGCCGCATGGAAAGTTGGCTGTCAATAATAAAACCTAAATTGCGGGCTTGGGCTACCGGCTGAGGAAATGAACCCATTTCTTGAGGCCACTGAGAATAGTTCCAGAGATGTTTATCTTTGCCCAAGATGATGACCTCCGTTTTGTCCCCGTTTAATTTTAGGCAGTTGGTATTCATCCATTCCAAGACTTGAAGCAGACCATTCCTTAAAGAAGATATCGTATTGTCTTTAGAAGAGGATAGCGAAAAAATTATTTGAGTGTCATCTGCATAGGAGTATAGGGTGAGCCCTGCGTCCTCAACGATGGTAGCAAGGGGACGCACATAGATATTAAAAAGTAATGGCCTCAAGGTAGAACCCTGAGGAACTCCATATGCAGATGCACAGGAAGTAGAAGAGGAGTCAGAAGAAAAGACTTGAAATGAACGGTCGCTAAGAAAAGAGGTCAGCCATAGCAGGGCTGGACGTTCTACACCTGCTAACTGAAGGGATTTCAACAGAATGGTGTGAGACACAGTATCAAATGCTGCGCTCAAATCTAATAAGATGAGCGCCATGGTCTCACCCTGATCTAAACAATGACGTAATTTTTCAGTTACACCCAAAAGGGTAGTTTCAGTAGAGTGGTGTGTTCTGAAACCCGATTGAGAAGGGTGCAGGTATCCAGACTTTTCAATATGAGCAGTTAGGTGAAAATTGACATGTTTTTCCAGAATTTTACAAAATACTGGTAGAAGTGAAATGGGGCGGTAATTAGCCAAGACCGAGGGATCGGCATTGGGTTTTTTCAATAGAGGAACCACCTTCGCGTGTTTCCAATCAATTGGAACATGGGACTTGCGTATCGAGGTATTGAGGAGGCCTCTACAGAGTCCCAATGCAGCAGGGGAAAGTTGTTTTAAAATATTAGCTGGTAAGGGATCCAAAGGGGAACCTGAATTTACCCTGGTTTGACAGTATTTAAATGATTCGTCATCGAGGAGAGACCACTGTGAAATTTTCACTATGTCAGGAGGGGAATCCATGTACATCGTATCTATGCCAGACGAATTTAAATCCTGAGAAAAGGTAGGGACAAAATTACTATATATTGTCTTCACTTTCTCCATGAAAAAATTAGCAATGTTGTTACATTTGGTAGCATCCAGGGCAGGAGGTACGGGGAGAGTGTTTGCCCCAGACAGTTTTTTAACCATTGAGAACAAGACTTGAGGTTTGTTCAATGAATTAGTAATGGTCTTAGAAATATACATTGCTCTTGCTGCCTTACAAGCGGCATGATATTTATGAAGAGCTGTCTTGTAATCAACTTTACAGTTAGGAGCATAAAGTTTTCACCACTTTCTTTCTAGAGCTTTACATTGTGATTTTAAAATCTTCAGGTCTTCTTTAAACCATGGAACTGGGGTACAATGGGATGAGCAAGTTTTCAACGAGGGAGGCAGTCAAAGGTTAATAGAGGAAAATAGCCAGTCCGATATTGCCTTGTTTAAAGAGGTAATTGGAAGTGTCGGATCTGGAAGATTCCTTTCAAGGAGATCATTTAATGAGTCTAGATTCAGCTTATGCCAGGGTCTCTTACTCCCCGAGTCAGATATTGGCAGAGACACTGGAGAATCGAGTACCATAAGTTGGAAGTGGACCGCAAAATGATCAGACCAACTTAAGGGCAGGGCAGGACAGTTACAAACAAAAGAAAGATTAGAGAAGATAGGGTCTAGTAAATGCCCTGCCAGATGTGTAGGTCCCTTGTTGTGGAGAGACAAGCCAAGGGCTTCCAGGTCAGCTAAAAGAATAGAGTTGTCCAAACTCGTTGGGTCTTCCAAATGGAGGTTGAGATCACCCAAAATCAAAAAATTAGCTGCTTGTAGAATGAAAGGGGTAATTAAATCTGGCAGAGAGGATGACCAATGTCTTGCATAACCAGGGGGGTGATAAATGAGTAGTCCAGAGATGGTAAGTTGCGAAGATATAGCAAGTTTAAATAAGGCGGACTCGCAACCTGGGAGGGATTGGGACTCAAATTTACAAGAATAATCAGATTTAAAAATAACCCCTATCCCCCCACCTCTTCCCGTACTCCTATCGCTCCTGACAATGACATAATCGGGAGGGAGAGCCTCAACAATATCCGGCCCAGAGCCATCATGAAGCCAAGTTTCAGTGACAAACAGGGCATCAGGTTTTTTCGATTGTAAAAAATCATAAATATGAGCCTTGTTTTTCGGGAGAGAGCGACAGTTTAAACTCCAAAAGTGAAAAACATTGTCTGCTCCTGGAAGTGACATATTCTTTGAAATAGATAAAACAGAAGCATTTAGAATAGGCTTCTGGCGTTTTTTAAGGCCGCGTCCCAGAGCAAAATGGCAATTAGCACACACAAATCTTTGTAGTAGATGTGTGGCTACGTTACAAATAGGAGAGGCCTGACCTCGTAAAGACCTCAGGTCAGCGGCAGAATATTTTATAATATTAGGCATTGAAATGGCATGCAGAGGGGTCTTATCCGGCACTGGGCACGGCAGGGCGCGGACGGGCGCAGACGGGCTTGCCTCCCGCTCGCACCCGCTCCGTTCGCGCACGGCGCGCGCCTGCTGCGCGCGCGCGCTGCGTGCTTGCATCCGGCAGTCCAAATAGAAGCCGGTGCGAGCTGATAGGCTCGTGAGTCACGTGACCCAGTAGGAGTCAGCAACTGAATGATTCAAAACAGCGCCATGTTAGGCAGTGCAAAATAGCAATGATGAAGGCTTAAAAGATGGGAACAAAAGAGTTCCGGTGAGTTTCTTTTTAAAATGCGGGTCAGCAGAGTTAAAAACAATACAAAATACAATTTAAAATGATAGCCGTGCAACAGATATAGAAGGTCAAGTACTAACGTAATGTTAAAATACTGATGCAAAAGGTAACAAGTCCCCTCTGCAAGGCTAGGAGGCTAAGAATAGATCCCTTCTTCTGGGCCAAAGAGCTACGATCAAAGATGACATCACAGCCTCATCAAAGGTCAGCATGGCTCCGCATGGGCTAAGTGTAATGCCTTAGTAGATAGATTACAACCGTTAATGGCCGCCAATGACTGTCAATCACTGACCTCTGCAAACCTTGTCGATGCCTGTGCGAGCCAATTATAACCAAGATTCACACACACAATGACTCCGTCCCACCCAGCTGAATTGCCCTTATTCAAATGAAGGGGCCCGGATGTTCTATTTCTTTAAATGTACTAACACCGCATGTTGGTTTTGACTCATTCGCCTCTGCAACACTCTGAAACGCCAGGCTCCCAAGGAGTGACAGTATAGGGAAGAACATTATATTTGTGATTAAGGATTCGAACAAGAGAACACATTGTGTGCTTGGGCCCACGCAGCATGGACGTGTTTGTGCACACAGTGCATCCAGCAGTTCATCTCTATGTTCCATTGTAGGATGCTAATCTTCTTACAACGTATTTTAAGCTATGGTTTTCAAGTTTGCCTTTAACTTGGGGGTAAAAAACTCCCATGGTGTGCATTATCTGTACACAGGGAAGAATCTGAGTCTGTTCAACTCTTGTTAAACCCTGGGACCATGAAATGGCTTTATACCACGCAAAACAGATACATACACCACTCCTAACTGCAAGAGCCAGCAAACAGCCCAGCACGTGCCGCTTCCTATCTGCGCCATCTCTAGATCCTATTCCATGGTGCTTAGGTAACAACAAAAAGGAAATGGATTTAACTCCCATTGGCTTCCCTGCAGCAATTCAAACAAAAGTGCAAGAAACAAAGTTATTTTCCAGTGTGGCAGGTGTTCGTGTCAGATTCTGCCCGAAGCAAACAGACAGTCGTGGGCTCTCAATACTCGCGGAAGGGGGGGTTTCATGCGGGGGTTACCGTAAAGGGGGGGTCGTTAAAATAAATTTAAAAACAACATTGAAAACTTACCTGCCGGGTCCATGCCGCCTCTGATTCTGGGCAAGGTTTGCCCGCCTCTCTGCTGCTCGTAAACAGGAAGCATGCTCCCGCCTTCCTCCCTTACTGTAAGCAAATCACAACGCTGCAATGGCAGCGTCGTGATTGGCGCTAAGTCCCGGGCAGCGCCCAGCCGGGCACCAGTAGGGACGCCATTTTCTCTATGTAAAAATGTAGAGCGCGCATGACTGCTTTGGTCGCCCCCAGGGCTGACCGAGCAGTCTGGGCACCTAGAGCGCTACAAACCACTCCTCCCTGACCAGCTCACCTGCCCGCCCCAACCAGGCAATCCGTCCCACCCGCCCCCAACCAGGCATATCCCTGACGTCTGCTTTCTCGCAGCGCGAGAAGCAGGAAATAAAATGGTATTTTAAATACCATTTTATTTTCTGCTTCTGGCGCCGCGAGAAAGCAGTAGGGCGGTGCCCCAACGCCCTAATGGAGCGGCCGCCACTGCCTGAACCAGCTGTATTCTAGCCTCTTTGTGTCGAGCCTGCCCTCATTCATACATAAATGTTAATTCTCAAGTGGCGATGTTCCTATATAGCACTTCAGAGCTGACAGGTCCTTTAGAACGCCTTCAGTTTATTAGCTGATAAAGCCTAAGGGACAACGAGAAAAAGCTATTTGCCCAAGATCACACAGTACTGTTTTGTGTTGAATCTGGGAATATAATACTCCTTTTGCCAGATCAGCGCTGACACTAAATAGAAAGGGCGCAGAGACAGCTCGCGATCACCCCACGAGACGCATTTGCCTTAAGTAGACGGCTGTACTCATTGCATCGTAGGTGAGCATGCGCTGAGAGTGGCATTGACGATGTTGATAACGCGACACTTTGTAGGGGAAACCTCAAATGGGATTTACTGCTCTGTAACACAAAATGTTAATTTAATCTTCACATATTTGGGGACATATTAACAAGGAACGGGGAAAATTAACGCTAAGGGCGCTAAGCGTTAAGTTTTTTAACGTCCGCTATCGCTGGATAATATCGCCTGGTTATCACATTATTAACAACGCTAACCGCCTAGGCGATAAAAAATCCAGAGATAGCGACATTTTGGGAGGTTATCGCTGGTAATGCAGCGATAAAACTACAAGGATAGGGATATCCTTGTTGATAGCCCATGGTGGATTTAGCCATGTAATCCACCTCCCATTGGATTACATGGCTAAGTCTGAAAATTAGCAGACGTAAGAAAGCAGCGTTAACCGTGGTTAGCGCTGCTTCTTTTGTCTCTAACAGGGTTAGCGTGAAGCTTGATAATAGGAGAAATGTCGCTTAGCGACATTTCTCCTATTATTTTGCTCTGGAACGCCCCCTTTGCATCTCATTAGAGATGCAAAGGGAAGCGTAGTGAAAAAGGGTGCTAACATGCGATTTTGCATGTTAGCACCCTGTTGTTGATAGGGCGATATTTTTATCTCTAATTCTTTGGCTTTAAAAGCCAAAAAAGCAGAGATAAAGCCCTTGTTAATATGCCCCTTGATTCACCTCCTGCTCCTTCTGCCCATTGTATTAGCAAACTTCCGAAAATAGTACATTTTGTGGACATCTAACAAGATTATTTCAGCAGCATCCGTGCGTGGGATGTGATTTCAGCACCACGGACATCTCTTCCCCGGCCCTGCGGTGCCTCCCACAGGGTCCAGCCGCTCTTCCAAGGACGTGTTGTGAGACTTTACCGCGGAGCGTAGAATATATGCGCCTCCAAATGGCACTGGGAAGAAACAGCTGTTCAAGTTCTCCAGAGGATGTTTGAGGACTTTCGTCCATCTCATGGTGTGGAAGTCTGAGTGAGCAACCGAGCAAGAAAGCAGCATCTTTTAAGACCTGGTGTAGCCAACCTTGAAACATTGCGTTTCTATAGTGGATATGAATTCTCCATTATCAGCCAAGGTATTGCACGACCACCGCTCTCGCCAGTCAGTCAGTCAAGAAAAACTTTATTTGGTTTTCACAACTATAAAGCATGATACTAAAAAGTTGTTCAAACGTAAATTACAAACTTTAGGCTTCACCGAGCAAGAACCCGTGAGCTCGGAGACTCCTGAGGTGAGGTTCCCAACCCCAAGCGGCTCGTAGGCTGTCCACTGCCCCTTCCTGTCTGTAGTGCTTGACAGAAGTGCCCAAACCCTCTCCGAGCCCCCTCTCTTGGCAAATAAGGAATGGACCACTCGATAGAAAGTCGTTTGCCCAGGATCACACACTTTGAGTCAACCGGGGATTATGAGTATTTGAACGCAGTACAGATGCTGCCAGTCAGACCTCCCCCCCCTACATATGCAGTGAGATGTGATGTGTTCACTGCCAATTTTCAGAAAGTAAGCTTAGTTAGCATAATTATCCATAGGGGTCGAAATAATGCTCTTAGAAAATACAAATTAAGGGGCATATTATCAAGGAGTGCGCTAAAATTATCGCCGCTTCAGCGGCAGAAAACTGCCGCTAAAGCGGCGATAATGGGCTTGATAATATGCCGCAGAGAATTCCCATAGAAGCCCATGTTGACACCAGAACAGGGCTTCTATGGGAATTCTCTGCGGCATATTATCAAGCGCATTATCGCCGCTTTAGCGGCAGTTTTCTGCCGCTAAAGCGGTGATAATTTTAACTCTGTTTCTTGATAATATGCCCCCAAATCTTTTGTATGAACCTTTCGGAGCAGTCCGTTCACTTTACAGTTTCCACATAGTGCCAGTATCCTTTCTAATGGTTCATGAGTTATTCATCTCGAGATATAGGCGATACCTGTCTCCAAGCAATGCCCACAGTGGGCTGTTGCTGGTGGCTACACCTCGAAGCCTAAACTTTAGTGTAAATGACACTCCCTAAATCGAAACATGCTTTTAACCTGTTTGTGCCTATTAAAGAGTGGGGTGGATCTAAAAAACCATAATTTATTTGAAATCTTCGTTATATAGGGCCATATGTAGGTAGCCCAATACCGGTCGGTAACGGCCGATTTTCGGTAATTATACCGTTACCGACCGGTATTTAGGCTTTTGATATGTAGGGGGATCATTTCTGTATTCGGTAATTTACCGAATCGGTAAAATTACCGATTCGGTAATTTTACCGATTCGGTAAATACCGAATACAGAAATGAGATGTAGGGGGAGTGTGTGGTGGGTGTGGGGATTCGTTATTTACCACCAACTGAAAGTTGGTGGTAAATGACGAATGACTCAGTAAATGCATTTTGTGGCCCTTAGATGTGTGCAATGTGGCAGACACACATGCCCTCAGGGCATGTATGTGTGCCACATGTGCACACATGCAGGAATCAGGGGTGCAACAGGGTGTCAATGTGACACCCTGCCACCCTTGATTGAGCTCCCCCCATTACCGATTCGGAATTTACCGATTCGGTAATGGTAACTGGCTTCCCATTGATTCCTATGGGCCTCCTGGCCCATAGGAATCAATGAGATACAGGTTACCATTACCGAATCGGTAAATACCGATTCTAAAATACCGACACTTACCGAATCGGTATTTTTTTACCTACATTACATTTACCGATTCATAAATACCGAATCGGTAAAATTCGGTATTTAAGAATCGGTAAATGTAATTTACCTACATAAGGCCCATAATGTGGTCCCTACTGATTCTGGAATGCACCAGTGGTATTGGCGTCGGTGACGGAGGCCCTGAACCACTGTGCATGTGGTGATGCTACCATCTGGCTTCTCGGGTATCACAACACATGGGACTAAATGTGTGTTTACTGGAAGTATACTTACGTTCACGGGATTTCCACCCCCTGCTTAAAACGCTAAAGTCTCTGCTAGTCGTTGTTACCAACAATTGTCTGCAAAGACGCACAGTTAAAACATAGGCGGATTAATCGTGCTTGCAGATGTCACTATAAAAGGGACTTCGAGCAAGTTACACTAGGTGGCGACTTGCTTCAAATGTCTCCCACGACTTTCTGGTTAGCTTCTTCGAGGAGCACATCTGGTGCTTCGGGTTGAATTCAGTAGTAGTTTTAAACAGCATTTAGAAAATTGAAGTTTTCGCACTGGGAAACCATTTACACAGACTCTCATTACCATCAGTGCTAAAAGTAGCCCAGTGCTGCAGCGAGCAAATATTGCCTTTGGGATGGCACTTGATCATTTGTTTCGTTCGAACACTATGGGAATACATTTTCAAGGAATCGATAGTCCCAGCTTGGCAGCTGAAGCTGTGAAGAAACCTACTGGTGCATGCCAGGAGGTGTGGTGCTTGAGCAAATAATGTATTTGATCACTTGGACACCGCCTTAGATAAAAGAACAAGCATTGAAAATGCAATAGGTCTCGCCTTTTATTAAGTTAAAGCCATTTGCTTTGCAAATGGTATTGTATAGCAAAGCAAATGGCTTTAACTTAATCAAAGGCGAGACCTATTGCATTTTCAATGCTTGTTGAATACTTCCCCCCCAGTATCAGACTGGATCCAGAAAATCTCCAGCTGTACCTTTGCATGCCATTAGGTGGCGCCGGTGACTCCTCACCAGCGTTGTTTTGTACTGGATGTGACCTACACACACCTATATAGGTCCGACAGACACAGTTGCAGAGCTATCCCTCATCTGATTAAGATTGTTAAACTCTTCTAAATCCTATGTTGTGCAGGAAAAATATGTCACCTCCCAAATCTACAGGATTCGAACCTGTGGAGAATGTCTGTGACTGTCCCACCGCTAGTGCCTACGGTCAGATTACAAATCTGAGGCCTGCAATGATTGCACTTTGATGCACCCAGAGACCAGGAGCCAGGAAGCAAAGCTCTTCATTGGAAAGCACCGCAAGACCCCACGCTGGAATCAAGTGAGGTTTAAAGTTAGGCCCTGATTCTGCTCCCAAGGTCTTTCCTGTGACCGGTCTTCTTCTGGAAGTACTCGAGAAAAGTCCAAGGAGAAGCTTAAAAATTCCAAGTGAGATACTTGGCCTAGTCCTTCAACTCTGGGTTTCCTGAGAAGGCATGAAGGCGTCATCATGCCTCTGGGTCACGCTCCCGAAGTCAGTCTACTGGAATTTGGCCTGTCAGTGACAATACAGCAAATTTAAGACTTCTGCTATGCCATGCTGGACCTGGCCTGGCAGTTCAGGCTGGACTGTTCCCATTGGGCACAGGGTCAAGACTGATTTGCATATGGCCAGGTTCAAACTGGAATGGCATGGTGAGAAAAAAAAACGATGGATTTAGGTCCAGATCTCTGTACTGGGGTGAATGTATGGCATTGTTCTGCATTCTGTCCATCAATTGTTCTTTTTGCATTTGTCACTCTGAGTGGGACGGGTATGCCCAGATGTGGGTCCCGTGCTCTCCATGCCACTGGTGTCAATCTATCCTGGCTGATGAGGGGTGAAACCCCGAAACCGGTCCTAGAATGCTTGGTTCCAGTCCAGGGAGGACCTGGCCTGGCAGTTCGGTCTGGACTGTTCCCATTGGGCACAGGTGCAAGACTGATTTGCATATGGCTGGGTTCAAACTGGAATGGCATGGTGAGCAAAAAAACAATGGATGTAAGCCCAGAGCTCTGTACTGGGGTGAATGTATGACATTGTTCTGCATTTTTTCCATCAATTGTTCTTTTTTCATTTGTCACTCTGAGTGGGACGGGTATGCCCAGATGTGGGTCCCGTGCTCTCCATGCCACTGGAGTCAAGCTATCCTGGCTGATGAGGGGTGAAACCCTGAAACCAGTCCTAGGATGCCTGGTTCCAGTCCAGGTGGGACCTGGCCTGGCAGTTCGGGCTGTACTCTTCCCATTGGGCACAGGCTCAGGACTCATTTGCATATGACTAGGTTCAAACTGGAATGGCATGGTGAGCAAGAAAACAATGGATTTAGGCCCAGATCTCTGTACTGAGGTGAATGTATGACATTGTTCTGCTTTCTGTCCATCAATTGTTCTTTTTGCATTTGTCACCCTGAGTGGGACAGGTATGCCCAGACGTGGGTCCCGTGCTCTCCATGCCACTGGAGTCAAGCTATCCTGGCTGATGAGGGTTGAAACCCCGAAACCGGTCCTAGGATGCTTGGTTCCAGTCTAGGGAGGACCTGGCTTGGCAGTTCGGGCTGGACTGTTCCCATTGGGCACAGGGTCAAGACTGATTTGCATATGGCTGGGTTCAAACTGAAATGGTATGGTGAGCAAAAAAGCGATGGATTTAAGTCCAGATCTCTGTACGGGGGTGAATGTATGACATTGTTCTCTGCATTCAGTCCAACAATTGTTGTTTTTGCTTTCGTCACCCTGAGTGGGACGGGTATGCCCAGACGTGGGTCCCATACTCTCCATACCACTGGAGTCAAGCTATCCTGGCTGATGAGGAGTGAAACCCCGAAACCAGTCCTAAGATGCCTGGTTCCAGTCCAGGTGGGACCTGGCCTGGCAGTTCGCGCTGGATTCTTCCCATTGGGCACTGGATCAAGACTGATTTGCATATGGCTAGGTTCAAGCTGGAATGGCATGGTGAGCAAGAAAACAATGGATTTAGGCCCAGATCTCTGTACAGGGGTGAATGTATGATATTGTTGTGCATTCTGTCCATCAAATGTTTTTCTTTTTGCATTTGTCACCCTGAATGGGAGAGGTATGCCCAGACGTGGGTCCGTGCTCTCCATGCCACTGGAGTCAAGCTATCCTGGCTGATGAGGGGTGAAACCCCGAAACCGGTCCTAGGATGCTTGGTTCAAGTCTAGGGAGGACCTGGCCTGGCAGTTCGGTCTGGCCTGTTCCAATTGGGCACAAGGTCAAGACTGATTTGCATATGGCTGGCTTCAAACTGGAATGGCATGCTGAGCAAAAAAACAATGGATTTAGGCCCAGATATCTGTACTGGGGTGAATGTATGACATTGTTCTGCATTTTGTCCATCAATTGTTCTTTTTTCATTTGTCACTCTGAGTGGGACGGGTATGCCCAGACGTGGGTCCCGTGCTCTCCATGCCACTGGAGTCAAGCTATCCTGGCTGATGAGGGGTGAAACCCTGAAACCAGTCCTAGGATGCCTTGTTCCAGTCCAGGTGGGACCTGGCCTGGCCGTTCGGGCTGTACTCTTCTCATTGGGCACAGGCTCAAGACTGATTTGCATATGACTATGTTCAAACTGGAATGGCATGGTGAGCAAGAAAACTATGGATTTAGGCCCAGATCTCTGTACGGGGTGAATGTATAACATTGTTCTCTGCATTCTGTCCAACAATTGTTGTTTTTGCATTCGTCACCCTGAGTGGGACGGGTATGCCCAGACGTGGGTCCTGTGCTCTCCATACCACTGGAGTCAAGCTATCCTGGCTGATGAGGGGTGAAACCCCGAAACCGGTCCTAGGATGCTTGGTTCAAGTCTAGGGAGGGCCTGGCCTGGCAGTTCGGTCTGGCCTGTTCCAATTGGGCACAAGGTCAAGACTGATTTGCATATGGCTGGCTTCAAACTGGAATGGCATGGTGAGCAAAAAAACAATGGATTTAGGCCCAGATATCTGTACTGGGGTGAATGTATGACATTGTTCTGCTTTCTGTCCATCAATTGTTCTTTTTGCATTTGTCACCCTGAGTGGGACAGGTATGCCCAGACGTGGATCCCGTGCTCTCCATGCCACTGGAGTCAAGCTCTCCTGACTGATGAAGGGTCAAACCCTGAAATCAGTCCTAGGATGCTTGGTCCAGTCTAGGGTGGACCTGGCCTGGCAGTTCGAGCTGGACTGTTCCCATTGGGCACAGGGTCAAGACTGATTTGCATATGGCTGGGTTCAAACTGGAATGGCATGGTGAGGAAAACAATTATGGATTTAGGCCCAGATCTCTGTACTGGGGTGAATGTATGACATTGTTCTGCATTCTGTCCATCAATTGCTACTTTTGCATGCTGCACCTACTTAGCATGTTACTGGGTCCCTGTTGTGAATTTGTTGACCCTAAAGAACTGAGAGGCCTCTCAACTAAGCTTTTGCGGGTGGTTGCTATTGGCACCAGTTAGACCCTCTGGATTCATTCTAGACTGCGGACTGGCTCCACTACTGGTTCCCTCCCCGGTAGCACAACCAACACTGGAATCCAATCTGCTGGTGCTGATGCGGGGGCCATCGACTCCAGATGATGACGGCTGTCCAATGCTGAGAGGGTGCCACTCCAATCTCGACCAAGGCTGCACACTTCTTTATCTCACAACGCCTTTACCATCCTTCTGATTCCGATACAGTGCCTCTGCCTTCCGAAAGGGCTCATACCCTTCATGAGTTATTTGACACAGAATCCGATAATGGGAGTTATGACACTGTGGATGAGATTGCCCATCCGAACTAAGAGGAAAACTAGAATGAGGATCTCCAGGATGAAAGTGGTCTGGATACCGCCCCAGACACTGGTCTGATTTATCCCCCAGGGCCTGCTGCAGAAGACATTTCCTTCTTCGTTATGGTCATGCAAAGGGAGGCAGTGGTCCTTGAGCTTCATCTTCCCCACCAAGAGGTTAAAACCACTGTTATGACGGAGGTGTTGCAGCCAGGCCAATTACGTTCTCCTGTTTAATGAGACTCTTACAGATAGATATGCTGTAGGATACCTGTGCCAAATGGTTGTATGATGGAACCACTCATGCTTTTACCAGACATACCTTTACAATGCAGGCAATATGACGAACACATTGCTACCACACTTTCCTTTATCATGCACGTCATTTCAACGAATTGGCTTAAAGAAGCGCTGGATTTTGAAATAGTAGAATTTACTATTCCAACTCCAGTCTGTGCAACAGTAGGGAAAGTGTTGGGCTTAAAATCCAACACCAAAGGGAGGATGATAAACTTTGCCGCCATGCAGTCGGAATATCAGATGGAGGAGGGGGAATATTTCCACTATCTCCAGGTCAGGCATGCAATACACTGTAATCTCAAGGATGGGGAAAGATTGCTAGAATATTCCCCGTTGGAAGACAGGCTTCTGCTTGATCCAGTGATTGATAAAGCTATCTCACTCACATATAAAAAGCTAATAAACAATACTGCAGACCCCCTGAGACCTTAACGAGAGGCCTGGGAATCAGACGTGGGCCTCCTCGAGGATGATGACTGGACAGAGGCCCTACAGAGCCCCAGAGAAATAGCGATATGGGCATGGTTTCATCTCGTCCGGCTTCGAAATGTTCATCGTTCCTACATCCCTAGGACAGTACAACATCGCATTGGCTATTGTGGGTCTGACAAGTGCATGCGTGGATGTAACGAGACTGGGACATTCTTCCATATCCTGTGGGAGTGTCCTCTGATTCAAAGGTACTGGAAGAAGGTGGCCCAGATCCTGTCTGAGGTGGTAGGCTCCACGGTCCCGGTGGACGCTAGGTGACATATCCTTGGAGTGACTGAGGAGGTACTATGGCCTAAATGAACTACAATCTGGCTCTCATTGGCGGGCATAGTGGCGAAACGAAACATAGACTAAACTATGGGGGGCTAGTGAGGTTCCTTCGGTGGGGGGCTGGAAAAGGGATCTCGATTGGTGTCAAAGGGCAGAACATACTGTGTACCAGAGTAGAGGGTGCCCGCGGAAGTGGGAAAAGATTTGGGGAGCCTGGATGGCATACCGGGGGGATTTATTGACCGATTGAGGGGCATCACCTACCATCGTGTAGTGGGGCTCTTGGGAACACGGTGGTCGCCTTGGGGTTATTAGTGAACTAAGGGAAATGTACATTAGGAATAATGTCATGTAATGTATTTGCTGGTCAACTGCTGAATAACTTGTCTCATTGAAAGGAAATAATTTTTGTTGTTGTCAATAAAAAGATGTTTTAGAAAAAAAAAATCCAACACCAATCCAGCAACGCGTTCCCTAAAGCAAGTCGTTGTAACGACGTGCATGGTAATGGAATACGTGGTAACAACGCATTTTTTGTAGTGCCCATGTTGTAACGGCACTGCGTAGTTCCGGCTGCATGGTATAGGCTGTTTCCCAAGCCAAACCCTTCTCGAGTTAACCTGTTCATCGCCAGATCACCAGACACCATCAACCTTCTCAGGATGAACCCAAACTGATTTCCCACTACTCTCGCTGACATGGAATCAAAGGTGATAAAGACCTTTGGTAAGAGGGTTTTCTGCTCTAGAAGTTTGGACCTTTGCTCAATCAATGCCAGCTGCCACTTAGGCTGCTAATCTCACACCTGGTGGAACTCTGTGGCTCAAGTCTTGTCCATGGTTCCGGAAGAAGCACAGGCCTTTTTTTCTCAAGCCATGTAAGATGGTTGTGATATGGCCTAGCTCACCATCCGCTGTGAACTGGATACCACTGACTTCTTCTGCAGGGCTACTGGAAAAAGTGTTGCCAGGCACACATGGATGTGGTCCACCGGCTTTTTGGGAGACGTTCAGGCTGGTCTAATGGACAGGCTGTTCATTGGCTCCCAACTGTTTGAAGATAAAGCGGACAAGGCCCTGGAACACTTCAAAGATAGCAGGGCCACAGCGCATTCCTTGGGCCTTTCTGCTCCCCTGCACCAGCCACACCAACAGTTGCCCCCGTCTGTGCTTTGCTAGAAGCCACAGCTGTGGTACCCATAGGAGAGAATAACAGGGACAGTGGACAGCCCAGTCTTCAACCACCCCAGCTGCTGCTCCCACCAAGCCCTTGATGGCACACAGCAACACTGTTGGAGGCAGGATGCACTTCTTGCTGCAAGGGTGTCAGGTGATAACTTGGAACTGGTGAGTCCTGTAAATTGTTCATAGGGGTTGCGATTTGCTTGAACCTCTGCCACATCTTCCACTATCCTCAGAATGGCTGAGAGAGGACCATCTTTCTGTCTTGCAGCAGGAAGTGCAGGCTATTTTGGCTAAAAGAGCCATAGAAAAAGTCCCAGCGCCAGAAGTCAGTTATGGTTATTATTCCAACCATATCAAGGTGTCAAAAAAAAGATGGGGCCTCTGTCTCATATTAGACATTTAACCTCTCAAAGCCTTTCTGTAAAATGACAAGTTCAAGATGCTCACCCTGGCCTGGGTCTGCCCTCCTCCTGGAGACTAGATGGTCGCACTTGACCTGTAGGATGTTTATGTTCACATCCCCATCCCCATCCTGAAGGCCCACAGTGTTTACTAGCGATTCACGCTAAGCCACAATCAGTTTCAGTTTATGATACTACACTTTAGCCTCAACAGTGCCCCTCTGGTGTTCATGAAAGTGAAGGCCGTGGTTGCAACACATCTTCAGATGTCAGGGGTCCCAGTCTTCCCTTACCTCAATGACTGCCTACTGATGGCAGGTTCACCACAGGCAGTCATCTCCTCCGTCCAGCATACAGCAAATCTCTTAGCATCATTTAGGTTCACTATCAACATGCCAAAGTCACACCTAACTCCTTTACAGCATCTCCCCTTCATTGGAGCCATTCTGGAAACGGTTCAGTTTCATGCTTATCACCCAGAAAAGAAAGTCTAGGGTATTCAGAGTTTCATCCTGATGGTTCCCTCACTGTCCCTGACCCCATTTAGGAGGACTCTGACAGTGCTGGAACTGACGGCCCCCTGCATCCTGCTGGTCAATCATGCTAGATGTCATATCCCGGCTCTGAAGTGGGATCTGAAGTTCCTGTGGAATTATAATATACATGACTAGCGGTTGTTGGTAGGTTGCAGTCTTGCGAATTGTAAATAATCTGTGCCGCCACCTTATTTTGTATAACTGAAGGACTGGCCATTTCATTTTGCTATTTCATGTGCTGTGTATTGTTTTCTTAGTACTCTAAAGTTAATTGTGCTGTTGTTATTCATGTTCAGTTCATTGTGTTTAATTAATTGTTCTTCTTTGTTTGACATGATTTAAATGTTTAAGTGTATGACAAAATTTGGTCAATTTATGCAGGTGTAATAAAAACACCAAACCAGTTTAGTAGTTAGAGGTGGTTTTTGTAAACATCTAATCAATTTCAACCACACACCCAGACACCCTGTTGTTTAAAAAAAATAAAATAAAAAAAATAATGAAAACCTAGCACTTTGCGTCAATGACCAAGCCCTGGACAGACAATCATATCCCAGGTACCTTACAATCTAGATAATGAAATTAGTACCTGCTAAGCAAAGCCACATGGACTAGGTATATTACTGTCCATCCCGATTTCTTTCTTCCTCACAAGAACAAGCCGCTAGGTGATCTGCTCTTTGTTTCACTCACCCTGATTCCGAGCCATGAAGGGCATCCCGAATCTATATCAACAAAGTACCTCTTAGCCACACCTGGGGGGTCATTATAATCGCGGGCAGATCACCACCGCCCGCCCGGCAGTGGCGATCATATGGTGACACAGTTTGTGTTACTGCACAATCACTGTACAAATTGTCCCATGTGGTTTTCTTATGTTTCACCTACCTTTATATTTAGAATAATCCTCCCTGTTCTGTTTTTCAGTGATTACAAGAAAGCTGAGTCAGGTAGGGTGTGTAGACAGAAATGATTAATTCATCCTGCAATTGCAGGGAATTTCTGCAATGTAGATAACTTATGCACAATTAGTATGATATCCCTATAGGCGCTCTCGCCTGTTTCTCTCACCTGGCTCGGCGGGCTAGTGTAGACTTATTAAACCAGTTAGAATGCCAAAACCAAGTACTATACATTGTAAGAGACTTTATAGTGTACCCCCAACTTGACAACATTAGGATACCGTACCATATGCCACCAAGGATTCTCATGTGGCATGGATCTGTGGGCGGAGTACCTAGGCCTTACCTTCTGCAGCACATAGCGCCGAGACACCTATGGGTTTTTGCACGCTTTATAAGTTGTTTTAACATAACATAACATAACATAACTAATCCTGTTTGGGTTCTGGAGTAGCGTGCTACCTGCCAAAAAGCGCTTCAACACCTCATCAGGGGTAGCAAGCGCTATTAAAATTCAAACCCTTCCCTCTTCTATCCCTCCACTATCCTTTTACAATCCAGATAACAAACTAACATGTCCGACGCTCAAATCAGATTAATTTCATATTTCCCTACACTAATTCACCAATAATCCTTCTTGGGATCCGGAGTAGCGTGCTACTCACCAAAATATGCTTCAACACCTAATCAGGGGTAGCAAGAGCTATATAAATGCAAACCTTTCCCTCTTCTATCCCTTCACTATCCTTCCCAATGCAAATCACAGACTAAATTATGCCAGCCTGTCTATGGCGGTTCAACCACCATTGAAAGGCTGGCGGGGATGTACTTTGGGGGCCCATTGTGGGCCCCCCTTGTGCAGGGGCATGTGGAATTTGCACTTGGGGGGCACCTATAGTGCCTCCCTACAGTTCCATGCACCAGGTGGCAGGCACAACATGGTGCCTGTCACGTAGTGCAGGGAAATGCACAGCATGCCTTTTTACCATTGCCAAAGAACAACAATAGGTCTTGGCTCCAATCAGTAAGACTGAGTCCTTGAACAACAAAACAATACAATTGCCAGTGCTGATACTCCTTTATGAAATCTTAACTGCGGCGCATGAAAAAATCTATGTCAGCCTGAAAAAACAATTTGACTTTTCTTTAAATTCTCAGAAGTATTTTTTTTCTTTTCACAAGACAACACCTCTTTTTGATTTTTAGAGACAACTACAAAACATTCAAATACAAAAGTATATACAAAATGTACAACTCAAAACTCATCCCATACATTTCTGACCACAATCCACTCATCTTTCATTCCACATTCACCACTTCCAACCCACACTACACCACAACAAAGGCCCTTCCTGGTATTATACTGTCCCTATTAAATTTTAAACAAAGGGGCACAGCCAAACAACAAACTTTTTAAATCATCCTTTAGTGCACCACTATCCTAAAAATTAAAATTTCTTTAGGATTCAATAGTCATTAATAGTGCACATTTCGGAACAAACATTAAACAATTGTTTGGCAAAACAACGCAAGGTCGACGCGTTTCGAACACCCTATTTTTTGAAGGGGTTGTCCTCAGGACCACACAAGTTTTTCTTATTCAAAATACAACCAACCGATCTCTGGTTGACTGAATTCCAAGTTTGTAGGATTGTGGTATCCAGATTGTGTTGTCTCCGCTGTATAATAATATTTCTTTGAGTAACTTTTAAATCCACCCGCTGGAGGCCTCTCCCGGTGGCTACTTTTTCAATACATCTTCATTTGCAGCAAAACGTCTTTCTAAGCATGTCAAAAGATCCTGCTGCGTGCAGCATTTGTATTTTCTTTTCTTCCTTTTTATCACGCTCGAGCTCGTTACGTAGCTTTTGAAAATCTTTTGTGTTTCTTCTATCGAGCAGGTCTCCGTATCTATTTCGTTTCTGTTTGGTCCCAAGCGGAAACGAAATAGATAGTAAAAGTTACTCAAAGAAAAATTATTATACAGTTCTGTTTATATGCTTATTAGCTACACAAACTGCCGTGCAAATATTACATCTCCAGCCATGCCTCTTTTAGACAGCTTTTGCCACTGCGTTACGTGCGGGCATCACCCATGGCCACCATACGGGCATACCATGTGGTCTACACACTTATGGACTAGCAGTGGGGGCCACACTCATGAACCAGCAGTGGGGGTCATGACATTAATGAAGTGGTGGCTGGCCTGGGTTCTATGACATCTGTTCTCCTGCCTTTGAAGTCCAGCTTATCTCCTTAGCCTATCCTTGGTTTTCCAGGAAGCAAATCTCCTCCCACCAAATGGCTGTATTGTTTCAGCCCCAGGCCTCTTCACACCTAGTCAGGGAGTAGTTTGGCTCAGGCTATCATAGGCTGACCAATCAGATGAGGCTCCTACAGGGCTGCTTTAGGTACATTCAGGATAGTAAGTTCTAAAACTACTTTCCTGTAATAGTTATCACAAATCAGGCCTTGGCAAGTTGTTGGATTTGTTATAACTATTATTTTGATACTTTGAATGATATTGCTAGCTAGCTCCAATCAAAAGATAGACTTTATTAAGTTTAATAAAGCCTTCCCATGTTAGCCTACGGGGCTAGCACCACTACAATAGGTGAAAACTACTTTTCCTGTTTTTCGGTACAAGGGCATATACATATTTTATATTGTCCCTGCTTTTTGTGACAATGGATATAGAAAGGTACTTGTGGGCTTTTGAAGTACTTTTAATTCCAAAGTCGAATTTGGACATCGTTTTCTTTAAAACCATCCTGCAGGACTGGCTTTACTTTAACACCAGACACCACAACAGTGCACATTTAAGTGCATTAGGTCCACGGGTGTCTCTAAACCTACAATCCCTACCATATACTAGGGACTTACAAGTAGATTGTCTTGGCCAATTAGAATGAAACCAATTACCATATACCGTTAGACGACAGTGGCCTGGACTTGGTGAGCAGAGCCCAGGGCACTTTCAGAGTCAGTAAACATAAGCATCTGTCAAAAAATGTGGGGTGATCCGGGCATAAAGGATAACTTTCCTACACGTAGATTGTAAAGCAAGCCTGGCTGTTTGCCAATTGGGCAGCTAAACATAGCCATACTGCTAGATAGCGCCAGGTGTTTGTTGTGACCTAGACTCTGCAAAATGTTCTGGTGATCATGATATATTTAATTAATGACCAACACCAGAGTTCTTCATAAAGCACAACTCAATGCTTCGTAAGGAGATTTGATAATCTCCGCTCAAAATTAAGGTAGTGTTTGAATACACAAGGGGTAGAGAAAGGAGTAGTGAGTAGAACAAACAGAAAGCAAGTGATGATGAACTCTTCTCCCGTCATGGATATGGCTACTGGTGAACCCTCTACCCGTTCATCAGAATGTAATAGTTGTTGACAGGAAGAGTATGTAGCAGATGAGTTGGGTGAGTTCTGTCACAGGGACTATGTGGGGAGGATATAAAGGACTTGACCCGACAGTTGGAGGGGGAGGGCATGAAGAAAGGCGGAGGGGATATTGACTTTTCTGTAGTGAGAACTACTTCTGGTGAGTAAAATCATTGTGAGTTACTGAAGGCCAAGCAACTCGGGAATTGTTACCAGACACCACCACGCCCAGGTTCATTGAATGTAAGCCTAATGTCCATAGAGCCAAATACTATAGCCTTATAGCCCGCCGTAGCGGCTATACTGGCTCTTATATGCCCGCTCCAGCGTTAAAGGCTCGAGCCGAAGGTGAGGGACTTTAACAAGGGAGCGGGACTTTAATAGCCGGTATAGCCCAGCTACGAAGGGTTACAAGGCTATTAGAACATTCTGCCACTTGAGAGCAGAATGTTCCGACAAATAAAACAAAGGCCTCTCGGAGTTTTGGGGGACTTTAAATTCCCTCGGGTTCTGAGAGGCCTTTGAAAACAACTTTGGAATGTTGCTTTGCGGGTCTTTACTGGCCCGTAAAAGCATGGAGCACTCCATTGTCTTCAATGGAGCTCCCAACATTCCAATGTTCTGATATGGTTTAAACAAAATACTAGTGGCAGTATGACAGGGCTGCCATGTGTGCTAATAGGAGCTTGGTCTTTGTGGATGTTTAAACATGTGCGTATATAAATTGTAAATATGTATACAGGTGACTAAGAACCTGTGTCTTATGCACTTGTGGCACAGGACATACCTTTGGCCATATGTGGCACAATTACATGTATAATACAATTTTTTTTTTAAATGAAGAATTTTAAAAAGCAGAAAAATGTTCAGCAAAAATATTTATAAGATGGAACCTTTTTTTCTGCACTTAAAATTTCTCCCACGTAAAATAATGGTTGTATTTTTCAGTTACAAATATGGCACCATGTCTGCCAGCCACTGGGCGCAAGATGCCTGCTGTGAGTAAAGGCGACACTGAAATGGGAGGAAATTAACCTGAAGAGTTACCTTTATCTTTATATGAATTCCATAAAACTCATCATTTAAACTTTCTCGTATTTCCAAGTTTCACATTTACAAACAGCAGGCATCTTGCTTCCAGTGGCCTGTAGACAGGGTGCCATATTAATAACAGAAAAATACAGAGTACTGCCAGTCTAACAAACATTTGGGAAAGTGCATACATTCAGTGGTAGCATTTACTATTCTAACCCCAGCCTAGTAAATACTGGGGAAAGCTCTCACATTGGGGAGATCAGAATCACTATTCTAACTCCAGTCTAACAAACTTTGAGGAAAGTGCAAAAAATTGAAAGTAGTAGGAGGTCAGGTTTTCTATGCTAAGTCCAGTCTCACAAGCATCGGGGAAATGCATACATTGGGGTGATCATATTTACTATTGTAACTCCAGTCTAACAAACATTTGAGAATGTACATACACTGTAGAGTTTACATACAACACACCAAAATAAATACCAATTAAAAATATTAAAAATATTTCATAAATGTTCAAAAAATTTAAATTTAAATTTATGAACAATTCTCGAAAGCACAAAAATAATTCTTAGCATACGACATGCAGGTTTAAGATAAAAGTAATAAAATCGTTCATGAAATAAAAATGATTGTAAGTTCAATGTGATAATTAATTATTTATTTGTTAAAGGATACCCATACATTTCCCAAGCATACACAACATCCAAAACATAGTATAAGAATAAAACATGGAAAACACAGAAATATCAAACATTAAAAATGTAACATATTAACAAAATTAACAATAGTTAATAGATACTTTAGAAAGAACAAATCCCACCCAATCCCCAATGCACAAGACAATCTATCGAATACATAAAATTAAAATGTATCAAACATATACACACATATTTTTATAAAATTACAAATACTGACATATATATCTATACATTTTAAATAAATAATTTACATAAGTAATACATTAATCAGTTATCCATTTATACTTATTTTATTTAAACACTACCCATCCAATCCCTCAGGAAATCACATAACTAGAATTATTAAATAATTACAAACTTTATCAACGTTGTAAACAAATAAAAAGCAGCACCTGTCAGGGCGCACCGACTAAGAACAAATTTCCTTCCACAGGAGCAGATGCTAAATCCCAACTCCCACCTGCAGGTGAGTGGGCAGACTGAGACAACAATCTGCACAACTCCACCAACAGGGGGGAAGGGGAAATGGGAAGACAAAGAGAGACCGTCTCCAGATCCAGTAATCCTCTGCTACCTCTCTGTACTTGAGCTTCTTGGAACTCGCATCAGAAAAGGGAAAGCAGAACCTGTACAAACATTAATGTTCCATTGATTAGTACTGTTGTCTTAAATTCTACTTTTAACTATAAGCATATTGTACATATGAGAATAATTCTTAACAATATATATTTCTACACACACCTGGATATTTAGGAAGGCTAGCCACTCTCTGAGACTGAAGAAACTCTAACACCTTGTCTATTCAAACCTCTAGACCCTTTGGATGGTGGTCTGAAAGAACAAATACTCAATCAGTACTTATATATATAGTTCCAAGGTTTTGTTTACAGTACTTTTCACATTAACTTTGAATTCACGTGCAAAAAACTCTGCAACAAGTCTTTGAATTAGGCAAAAAGAAATTAGAACATTCTTACAGTTTAAACTCCCGTGCTGAAACCAAGAAAAACGTGTTTTGCGATTCTCTAATTGCAATTTTTAGGGAATCGCAATTACAGAATTGCAAAACGGAATGTAGGTAGGATTAGCAAAATATTTTGCGATTCCCACCTATTACTTATTTGCGAATCCCAAATTGAGATTCGCAAATAAGGAATACCTTGCCATTCATTCCTATGGGCTAGAAGGCCCATAGGAATGAATAGGAAGACATTCTCAATTTGCGATTCTCAATTAGAGAATCGCAAATTGAGAATGCAATTTCAAGGTTGCAAGGGTGTCAATAGGACACCCTTTTGCACCCCTGAAATAAACATGTGTGCACATGTGGCGCACATACATGCGCTAAGGGCATGTATGTGCGCCACATGGCACTTTGAAAAATGCAAAAAAGTGCATTTTTCAAGGAAATCGCAAATTACCACCAACCTGAGGTTGGTGGTAATATGCGATTCCTTAAGCCAAAATTGCACAACTTGGGTGCTTCCTACATTGCCTTTAAGGAATCGCAATTTGGGATTCCTTAAATGCATTAGCAAAATAAGGAATCGCAAATTTTGCGATTCCTTATTTTGCGTGTGGGTTTTTGTGTGCTACATAGCACACTGCCCAAATTGCGATCGCAAACGCCGAAATTCGGCATATTTCAAGCATTTGTGATCGCAATTTGCCTTCCTACATATGGCCCGAAGAATCTTCTTCTTTAACTCTTTATCTTGAGAAAGACACTCTGAGGCGACTATTATATTGAGACACTAGTCTCCACAGAAAATAAGTCTCTGGTGTGCACACCGCTATTTAATGGGGGGAACTTACAAAATAGCTGAAGTTCTTGGAAAAAACAAGAGAACCTGTGCATTAAGAAGACGCAGCTCCTCAGACCAGTTCCACAGTTGAAGTGCGCCGTTCAAAGGGATCGCGCGCTGGAAGAAACACTTCAGCGCAAGAGCAAAAAAGACTAGATTGCAACAATTGATTTTGATGGCGGCCGCCATCTTGAAATTCTGGGACACCCAGTGCTGGCGATTTTGAACAGTAAATGATGTAAGAACATCTTAGAATGGAAACGTTGCAGGTACCAATGAGGGTAAATTGCGAAAAGAGTCTTTTTCCTTTTGGGGGAACAGTTTAGAAGGCAAGCAATAGCTTTCCTGACAGCACCTGCCCCAAAGCCGTTGTTTCTGTGAAGGAAGGGGCGGACCACCAGCCCCAGCTCACTCCGCGACAGTAAGCTGCCCGCGCTATTTTCGTTCCAGGAGGCACAGGATAAAGCCCAACTGGGCTCCCGCAGCACGGGTCACGCCCGGGCGAAGACCAGGTCAAGAGCGGGCCCGTCTGTGGCCGTCTGAGGATGGGCTGGGCCTACTCTCTTGGCCCTTCCGTTTGGGACTCAGTATTTTGCTGCAGTGACTTGAGGCCTACTGCAGAGGTGAAGTTTTGTAACTATTTTTAACACTGCCAACGATGAACTAAGCTTCCCTGAGGTAACGATTTGACTAGTTCTAACTGTTTTTAAGCTTGGGCCATTAAGTCATGAGTAGATGGAAAGCCACACCAGCCCTAAATCCCACCAGTGCCACATTGGATGGTTTTCTGTAAAAAGGTCTTGGGGGCAATCAGTAAGGAAATTGAACTGACGGAGCGAAGACATTCACTCGCCCCTATCCCATCATTATCTCCTCCGGCCCCTGCAGACATTATTATTAGTGATACTGAGTCTAGGACTCTATTAACACTCTTTCCAGTGGTGAATATTATTGACAAAGCCAATGTTCTTATAAATGTCGATACAAATTTACAAAAACCTAATCTGACTATGGAGGAAACCAGATGCCCACAAGTTATTTGGGGGAAAATAAAAGGGCAGAGGTGGATCCCAATCAAAGGGGCAATGCCCCGTGGTAAAAAAAAACAGGCAAGAAACATCAAAGGGGAATGTCATCAGACCAAGTGGTGGTGCGGGGAGGGGGGCCACCTCAGAGAAAATGGTCACCTCCTTCCTTACTAGAGTTAACCAAATGATATTTGAGGCCTTGAACCCTATCCTAGAACGGTTGGGACACATTAAAGAACAGCTTTGTCTAGTGGGGAGGGACTCAAAAAAGAAAACATCATATAGTACACTGAGAGATGCGGCTACACATACTGATAATCAAGAAGTCACCCCTGTTAAAGGAGTGCTCTCCTAACAATAACACATACTCCTATTTTGAATGTAGATCCCCCCCAATAAGTCTAGTTTCCTAACTGAACGGGCCGCTTGAGAAACAGTTCCTTCTAGAAAGACCCAACAGGTAGGCCAAGGGGGTAGCACTACTGAGGAGAAATGACTTGCCCAGGGGCGGCGGATCAGTGGCAGATTGCATCATGCAAACTCTATTTGTTCAACACACGCATCTATTGGTGGGGAAGGGGTGCGAGATCTATTAAATTTACCACCAAATTGCACCCCCTAGATCCTGGTACTAGCGCGAGTCCCCCCATTACCACCTGACTTTCATGAAGACTGTCAAAGTCTCATAAACAAGTCAGCCCACTGGTGCACTAGTAAAACAATGTGTGAGACTAAGCTGCTTAATAACATCATTATGGCACGGCGGGTGGGCTGGTTAAGCTGCACACCGAAATCGGTGGGAGGAGACTGCATGGTCTTAAACTTCAGGGATCCTAGGTGTGCATTATTTGTGTCGACTCATGTTAATGATATGATGGGCGTGAATGGTCCCGTACGGGCATATACCTTGTTTTTTTTTTATCCTTCCCACACCGGACCTAGCACTTTAGAAAGGCTAGATCAAACTAGACCCAAATATTGTAATTTTATGCACCCACAGCCTATCACCCAGACAACCCGTTTTGAAGCTCTTTCTGGCTTAACTGATATTGATTAACTGCAGGATCTACCTTGCCAGCCAAATGATGTGGGAGGTTTGGAATATTTATGCAATAATCAACGGGAAATGGCATGCGAGGAGGAAAACAAACCTGAAGAGGCCGTTTCTTTAGTTGGTGGTATATCTGATGTGCCTGCTAATATAATTAGGGGGTTGGCTCAGCAGGAAAGCACTGCTACAAATGTTAAAATCCTATCCTGGAATATAGCGGGTATTCATTCAAAATTGGGGAACGAGAACTGGTTGGGCTTTATTAGAGGTTTCTACCTCCTATGTCTACAAAAAACCTGGTCCTCAGATGACATCTTTATTGATGGTTCCCGCTCTATTTGTGTCCCTGCAACCCTGTCTCCATCAGGAATAGCCATGGGTGGTATTGTGGTGCTTAATTGAGGTAAAATATGGATCTGTAAAAGCCAAATGTATAATCACATCCCCATGGTACCAATTAATAACGATCTCCGGTCTGGCTAAGGTTAAAATACTATTGGTGAATTGGTACCATAACATCTTTGACAAAGACAATTGTCAAGTAATAGAGGCCCTAGAAATGGACCATACCCAAGCCACCTCGAAAATGGCAGCCATTATGTATTTTATGGGTTGGGGTTTTAATTGTACCATTTGTAAGTACAGCTGTCAGCGTGTGTGTGGGCTGGAAGACACCGAGGGTCAGCCCTTGTCTCTCTTTATTCACTCTCTTCATGGTGAAGCCCTAAATTCTATTCTCGCAGCAAATGATCTAAGTTTTTTAAACATTTATGAGTGCAATCTTCTCTCGCAGTTCTCAACCTTCATTGGCAGTGGTAGGGTTAGCTCTGTCGATTTCATGCTAATGACAAAGAATTGTACCACTCTCGTTCAGGATTTTATGATTAAGCCAAACTGTGCAAGTGATCACTATCCTCTTATTGTTTATCTTAATTTAAAACCAAAAATGGGGCATAGTGATGAACGTCTGAATCAATATAACTCCAATAAAAGAATCAGATTGAACTGGGGACTGGTAAGCCCTTTAAAATTTGAGGAAAATATTATTATAAGTAATTATGATTTAATAGAAGGGTGCTTGCAGCTAGATTGCTCCCCGGCAGAACTGATTCGGGAATTTAAGTTACTTTGTTGTGACATAGCCCAGAGGCTGACCAGGAATGTCACCCAAAAGCAACCCTCAGAGGTGCGATGATTTAACACAGAATGCTTCAAGGCCCACAAGGAATTATGAAGTGCCCTGCATGTCATTCCCGTGATTGAGAGTTAATTAAAATAACGAGGCATAAATATAAAAAGGTGATAGCATATAGGAAGACGGAACTGAGGAGGATGGCGTGGGAGGACTTGGAAAAAGAAGGCTCTCTCAAAGATTTAAAAATAAATTGGAAAATTATAAGTCAACCATTGTTCACTGAAGATGCAAGGCAGATGGACTCACTTAGGTGAAACATGGGAATCCCACTTCTCCGGTATTTCTAACCCCCTACACAAGGAAATAGAGGAGGAACCAGAGGAAATACCCATTCATTTAACTTTAGCCACACAACTTAGTTTGTCCATCACAGTTGGGGAGGTGGAGGTGGCTTTTAATGCAGGGTATCTGTCTGCAAGCCCCCGGCCCAGATGGGGTGCTCCTTGACCTTTTTAAAAGAAATCCTAATCTGTGGACACCTCTACTAACAAATGTTTTTAAAGCAGCCATTATCGGCCCATTGCCCGCGTCATGGAAGGAAGCAATTGTGGTCCCCGTCTTCAAAAAGGGTGATAGAAGTGACCCGTCATGTTATAAGCCCATCTCATTGATTGATGCCACAGCAAAGGTACTGGGCAGGGTCCCTCTTGCATGTTTGGAAGATTGGGCATCCACTAATGGGATCATGTCTGATACACAATATCGTTTCAGGAGGGAGGGGGTGGGGTACAGCTGAACAATGTCTTAACCTATCCCTAATTATCAGTAAGCACATGAGGTCCATAAAGAGCTCTATCCACCTGACCTTTATGGACATATCTAGTGCCTTTGATACTGTCAACCGGGATAAATTATGGGGCATGATGGAAGGCATGGGTGTTGAAAAAGTGTTAGTAACCCTCCAACGCAGGCTTCATTCCAACACCACAGTCACTATACGATATGGCAGCAAAGGGGAAAAAACTCACCCAATCATCACACCGGAGGGTGTTAGGCAAGGATGCATTTTAGCCACTTTCCTGTTTTTAATTTATACAAATGGGCTGGAGGCTTTTTTATTAAGTAGGGAACTTGACTTCCCCAAAATTGGTAATAAACCTGTTCCTCTATTATCATATGCAGGTGATACAGTTCTATTGGCAAGGACAGCTATGAGCTTGCAGAAATCTCTTGATGCTTTTACTGATTTTATGGCCTCTCTTGATCCAAAAGTTAATTTTATCAAATCATAAACAATGGTATGTGGCCCTAAGACCACAAAACGAAAACGTTTATTGTTCAGGGAGAGAAGATAGAAAAAGTTAATAATTTCTCCTACCTGGGCAATTTATTTAATGACCAGATGAAATGGGAACCACGTTTAATCACTAGAGCACAGCAGACAAGTAGGGCTGTGGATGCATTAATTCGCTTTGCTTGTAAATTGGGGCACAAGCCTGTGAAGGAATTGATTACCCTCTACAGAGCTAAGTGTCTCTCTATTGCCACATACGGGGTTGGGGTTTGGGGCTACAATAAAAGCCAACAGCCCCAAGTAATAGAATACAAATTTATCAAAAGATTACTGATGACACCGAAAAGTGCTCCTACCTTACTCTGTCATACGGAATTGGGCCTAGAGTTTATAGAAGACCGTATAGGCAGCTCCTCTCAGTATTTATGGGCCAAGATTTGGCATTTGAATGACCTAATGTTTTCACAAGATGTCATCAAAGAATGCTTAAAATCAGATAATGCCTTAAAGATACCCTGGCTTCATTATCGGAGGGGAAAATATTATGAGATAGGTCTGGGACTCTTTTTGAAAATCCCAAAAGAATCCCTCCAAATGCCAAGGGAGTCATTAAAGAAGCGTATTGCACTAGGGGCAATATGCGCAATCATCAGCAATATGGTGATATGGGAGAGCCCCACTGGTTTCCGGCTACGCTACAATTTTATTTAACTTTTTCTATCAACTCTCTGTTTAGATTTTGTCTAACAAGGTTCAGCTTATGCACTGTGCACTTTTTGTTGGCGTTTCCATGCCAAGGAGGGTGGACAGGCAGGCTCATGCCCTGTCCGTGTGATGTTTCTTCCAGTCAAAGCACAATGCACTTTGTATTATTTTCCACATTGCATAAATCGGCGCGGACGAGATTTTTGCCGCCATTATTAAGGAATATTCGACCGTTTTCGTATATTGATGGTTTTAATTTTTTGCACACACTGGCAACCGCTGGCATTTGCATTGCGGTAGCTAATTATATATGGGGTTCTATCGCAAGCAGAAAGCATTATGAGTAAAATTGTACAAGATCAGTAGGGTAACAGTTTGCTGCTTAGATTGAGTTTAAAAAAAGAAATAACATGATATACCTGGAATTTTATGAATTGCTTTTAAACTTTTTATTCCGGATGTCTCATGTATGGTATCTTTTCGGAAATTGTAAATCTTTTTATGGTTCTTTGAACAGAAATAAAGTTATTCTTTACTTGACATTATTAGATATACTGTTTTAATAAAAAATAATGCCTAATCAATCATCCAATGATCCCAGCAACACAAATAAAAAATATACATTACAATAATATTTTAAAATTAATTAAAAATAGACCTCACAGTAACATAGACAATATAACAATACATAATTCAGTACCATAAACAACATAATAAGATATATTACAGTAAACAATATTTTAAACTTTGATATTATTGTGATATATTTACTTTTGCTATTTTTATCCAAAATATTTTTGTAGTCAAGATATTTTGATCATGGTAATATGATCACATAGTATTTATGAGCTGATATATAGGTGACAGACCTCTTGTACTACAGCTAGGGTCAATATAGGCAAATGGGTGCCTGGTAAGGCAGAGAATGGGGGCACAATAAAACAGTCTTTATTGCCCGCAATTAAGTATATAAGGCCATCAAGCTAAAAAAGCTGCTATAAAAAACTCTGGTAATAGGTGCTAGGTCAAACAAAAAAGCTGGTTCATGTGTGTCAATCCTGCAGCTCAACCTTCTCACCCTGCTCCTCCTAATTGCTCATTCTTCAATGTCACCACCTTCTTCAAGCACACCTATTTTCTAGTAAGATTGGCTATTTTTCTGAAAACTGTAGGTGCGTCTCCAGAGCCTCCTGTATTAGGTGTGTCTCCTGCAGCCTGTGCCAACAGTGCTTTGGCTCTGCCACTTATGTGCCTCAGTACACTTTGTTGAGGGCACCACCCACAAGCAATTGGCAGAGGGAAGAGCGAATCTGCGCACCAAGACTGTGCATTGGGATAAAATGCTGTGCCAGTTTGCCCATACCTAATTGTCTGTTCGGGACTAGACGTAGTGCCAGAAAACTCACTTAATTAATGCTGGAACCTTGACAAGCTTGGACAGGGTGAAGGGTGTCACGGCAACATACTGACAGCAAGGAAAAGCTGTAATTAACCTGCTTCTTTTCCATTAGTCTTTCCACTTCTCTCCATAGGCCAAGATGTACGAAGCACTGATCGCAAAAAATCGGTTGCAATTTGTAACAAGTATTTTGGTGACCAATGTCATATTTTGCAATCCAACCCATGTACTAATAGATGGGTTTGCAAAATACTGAATCGGAGTGGGTCTCAGTTTGACCTACCTCATTAATATTAATGAGCTG
This sequence comes from Triturus cristatus, assembly GCF_964204655.1. Lineage (NCBI taxonomy): Eukaryota > Metazoa > Chordata > Amphibia > Caudata > Salamandridae > Triturus > Triturus cristatus. Next base: position 346,156,613 of record NC_140584.1, read on the forward strand.
TGTCGCAAATTGCGACCCACTATGATTCACAGACATCAAAGGGATGGTGGCCTTCTGGGGTCACCAGATCAATATGTCTGCGATTGCTTTTAATTAAAGCAATTTTATTTAAAATGCAGCCAGTTTTCTTTAAAGAAAACTGAATGTGGTTAAAAAAAGGGAAAGTTTAAATAACATCTTTTAAGAGTAGGCAGTGCTGGAAAGGATCACTGCCTACTCTTAAAATATGCTTTTGTCAAATTTCCAAAGGGGAAGTGGTTACCACTACGTTTGTTTAGGTCGTTATCTTCTGACTGGATTTTGGTCACAAAACATTAATACATCCCATTCTGAATCAGTATGTGAAGCGACACGCCCAAATAAGTATTTAATTGCAAATAAACAATTTGCAATTTGGTAATGTGTTACCAATTCACAATTTGGGTTTCCTACATTCCAAAAGGCCTTTTTGGGGTCGCAAATGACCAATGTGGTGAATCAGACCATTTTTTAATGTAAAATGCCTTCTTACGTTTGACCCCATATCGCTGTAGTATTTGAACGGATTGTCTGACAATGCACTTATTAACAGTGAGCAGGCCCCGCCTCCATGTGTAGAGGTGAAGCCTCCAGGGGCCTGGGAAGGCACACTGACTGTGGGCCACGCTCTCAGTGAGATTCTCCCAGTCCATGCTGACTCCATGGCCCTTTTCGGAATAGGCCCCTTCCAATGGACGAGTGAATGGCGCAACATGCGTAGAGTGGAGGAATAGTGCAGTACTTTACATTCCCATACAATGAGGAAAACGTCATCTCTCACACCAACTCTAGTGCACATTACTGTGACATCACTATCCATTTTAAGGTAGCTCAGTGTGCATCATAACCACCCCATATTGCCACATTGATAATTCTGATTAAAAGCTACCCTATTTATATGCCGAGGGTAGCATATATATCTACCTAGAACACCAGCATAGAGGTAGTGCATAGTGTTGTGTGATTGGCCTTCACGTTGATCCCATTTTTACCATGTTCTAGGTTAGCTTTGAAGAGGTTATGTGGAAATTTGCATGTGTGCTCAGGACATACTCCTGAGCTTGTCTGGGAAGTGTGTATGTGGATTGTGCTGTTGAGTTCGTCAGAGAGTTGATGTTTGTGGAAAACAGGTGGAGTGACACATACATACCTTGGTTCTCACCTGTTATTCTTTCTTTTGTGCTAGAATGAAAATCCAGGTCCAGGGTTTTATAATGTCACTCACAAGTCAGCTGAGATAACCAGCACATCCCTGTCAAAGAAAGGCACAGGATATTTCCCTTCCAAGGTAAGTGAAGCGAACTGTGCTGATCCGAGTCCTAATGGTGCATCTTGCTCTTCATAGATGAAACAGAGCCATAGGTGAAGCTCAGGTAGCACATCACCAGGGGTAACCCCGCAGAGTAGGTGCAGGGGCACTGAATCCATGCCAGGTTATTAGGATAACCACTGATGATGCAAATGAGGTCCATTTAGGGTCACTGTATTTAAATTTGTTAACATCAATAAGATCCAGCACTTCTAGACCTGTGTGCATGTAAGATGCATTTTCCTTCATAGTTAGCTCTTGATTTGGCAGTTTACCTCATCACCTAGATCACTTTTGATCCCCGGATTTTTAAATATAGTTGGAAAACCCTTGTAAAATGTCATCTTTTATTACAGCCAGAGAAGCCGGACTTGGGTGGTAATTAATCCCAAACACACTTGTGGTGGACTCACTTGCTGTGCTTGTTCAGATTTCAAAAGTTCGTTGTTTTATTGAGCTGATATTAAAAATAGCTGCACTTATTGTCTGTGATAAAATGGGACATTTATTTTGCTTTCGCAGCCATGAAAGGGAACATAATGAGTTTGCGTTACTTTAAAAAAGTGTAGATGGTCTGTCAGGGAAGATTAGGAGGCAACATTACATTTACAGGAAATAAATTGAAATTATGTTACAATGCAGGGATTTCCACATAAGTAGTTATGCCCTTATCTATAGTTTTGGAACGAAACCTTATTATGACAGAATGTTTGATCCCTTTTACACCAAAAAAGCAGTAATTTAGACCTCTGGTTATGAAATCGAAATGATGTGGGTGTCAGTTGTAAAGCTAGATTAACAGGTTTAATGTCAATAACAATTTTGGAGTAAAGAAATATGTTATTGATCTGAAGTACATGCCCATTTAAGGGATAAATAGGGCAGCACAGGTTTGTTAAGTTTTCATTGTGTTGTCTTTGTTTTCACTTGATCAGTCTCTTTCACTTTTTTTGGTAATGTAGAACTTGTGTGTTATTCCATTGTTCTACACCTTTAAATGTAAAATAGTTTGGACTTTTGGTATAATTAGAACACTTTGAGTTGTATTCCTTGTTTGTGTTGGACTTCACACAACCCAAATAAGTGACTACATTGTTTCCAGAACCTTCTAGGGAGGATCATCTACTTTTCTCTACAACACCTCTAGGGCGATATGTATGATCATTTCATTTTGTGACTTGCAAATTGCGATTTTTAGCACCTCACAATTTGTCTCAGACATATTTAGCAATTCCCAATGTGGTCGCAAATGACCTACCTCATTATTATTCATGAGGTAGGTTGCAATTTGCAACCTATTGGGAACGGCCTGTAATCACAGGGATTGTGGCCTGCTGGGGTCAGCAGACCACCATGTCTGTGATTACTTTTTAAGCAAAGCATTTTTTTAACAAATGCTGCCCGTTTTCCTTACAGGATAATTGGATGCATTTGAAAAAACAAAAAAGAAAAGTTTCCTTTTCATTTTTTTAGAGTAGGCAGTGGTCTCTGGGACCACTGTCTGCTCTTAAAAAACGTTTTCACAACCATTACAAAGGGGAAGGGGTCTCCTGGGGATCCCTTCCCATTTGCAACTGGCTTACCACCTACTTGAAGTAGGTGGTAAACAGCGATTGCTGTGCGACCGCATTCCACCCACAAAACCATCGTACACCCCTCTGCGACTCCCTATTAGGAAGGGACTCCCTTGGCACGCTCCTTCCCAATAGCGACTTGGAAAACCTATTTTGCAAGTCGGTAATATGTAAAATAGGGTTTGTACATGGCAAAAGCTGTTTTAGAGGTCGCAAACGGGCCGAATCTCTGTTTACAATAGCTAAAAATTGTCGTAAATGTACCCCAAAGTAAAGGTAATGGTATTGTACATTGTCAGTCATTCAAATAGTATATTTTACAATAAATTCTGTAAAATGTTAATTAGAGATGTGGTCATATTTATATATTTTTTTCACCAAAGCCACTATGACTGGATTTTTCCCATTGGAGTTTACATTTTGTTCATAATTTCCACAGGTGTCTCGTGTTTCCAGAAGCAGAATAGCAAGTACCCCTGCAGCAAATGCATACTGTATTACACAAAGACTTATGACCCGAAATGACTTCAGTAAAGGATATTCAAGCATGTTTCGTCGACCTCTTGCTCTGAAGGTAGAACAAAAGCCAACGCCTGCACCAAATCAGTATGATGTAAGAGCAAATTAATTTTCTATAAAACAATTTTGATCTGTTTTTCAGATAATCTTCATCAAACTATTAATTGTGTATTTTTTCATAATCATTTGGTTCTTTCATTGGGCTTTATATGCAGACAGTTGTCTGAAGGCCGATCTATTGTTTCCAGTCCATAACATATATTTAAATGTTTGCTCATGATTAGATAGCTTTCTTGTCTGCACTAGCTGTCCCCTCTTAATTCAATGACATTCCTCTTTATTTTTTCATTTGTCTCACAAGGGGCACTTTGATATCATAGTGTTTTGACTAGGTGAATTGTGTTCTTCCAGTACATACTTTTGAGGACTCTTTTTAGGTCTTGCCTTTCGACATTGCATGCACTGTTGCTGTGAGAAATATTGTTTACTATAAGTGGCATGGAGCCTGCCCATTGCTTACCAATTTGTTGCCTTCTTTGCCACTCTTATTTGCTGCCTCCTCATTGGCAAGCACTTGTCAATGTCACTTCCTGTTCTTTTGTTTAGAGCATGGACCATGTGCTGGTTGATTTAGTTTGATTAGTGTCCTTTCACAATCCATCCACTGTTCTCTGTGATTCAGGTACTATTTTCTATATTCTTGTCGTCCTTGTTGATTATTCCCCTCCCACCCTGTCGCTTCTTCCTCTACCAACCTCACACGTTGTTCATGTTATTTCTTCCCTTCTCACCCCCACCTTGTGTTGCTTCTTAGTCTTCCACCCCCACCCCCACCTCCACCCATGTCCATGTTTCTTCTTACTCTCCACCCTTGTCCATTTAGCTTCTTTCCATGTATACCCCACCCTCCCATTGTCCATGTTACTTCTTCCCTTCAACCTCCCACCCTCCTGTTGTCTATGTTGCCCTTTTACTACCAACAAGAAAAAAAAGTGCTATGACATTGCCATTGCTGGCCGGGTCAAAGGGCTTTATTTCTAACTTTACATTTAGCCATGCTGCAGAGCCAAGCTGCTGTACAATATGGTTAAAAGGCATTGGCAAAGCCAATAGCTTTTGCATGGGTGGCTTTGCCAATTTTTTTTTATTTTCTATTGTGCGCTCCATGGGAGTGCATGTGTTTCCTTATTCTCCCTCTCCTTGTTTTCTTCCTGGCTCTCAGATGCTTGCAGTTGAGCTCTGTGTTTTATTTTTTTAAATATTATTTTCTTTTATTATGCAGGTCCAGCAACTACACAGTGCTGCTGGACCACTCACAGGCTTTTGTTGTACTTCATGTCTACTTTCAATTAACTTTTTATACTTTTTATTTTACCATTCTATTGTTAGAGTGGTAAACTAAAAATGGCTACAATGTATCATGACGCATGCACACAGACGCAATCATGATGCATGGCAGCTATCTTTAAAAAACCCATTACAAGATTGCCAGCCGTGCTTGTAACTTGATTTATGCGTTCTAGGTGCTAGGCAATAACACATTGGCAAAGCCAATAGTTTGGCCTCTGAGCTGTAAATCTCAACACTTAACATACAACACTAATCGATGGTTGGCGGTGCGGCGGCCGTGGTGTCACAGCGGCTGGAATGTTTGATTTATAGGCGAGCCTAAAAAGCATACTGTCATCGTGACTGTCCCTTCAGAATATCCGTGCATGCTGTGGCATGCACCATGTTATGCATGCCACACAGTGCATGCACAACCGTAAACGTTTGGGGGAGCACATCATGTGCCCCCCGCACACACCCCCATATGCAGATTTGCTCTGAGGCCCTGTCGGGGGGCCCTTTACGTGTCTTTTGACCATGCATTTCATGGCGGGGTCGCGGTGGTGACATTTTTGGTGGAAAAGCATGTCGTAATCTTCCTGGCGATACCAGCATTGGCACTGTTGCGATTCCAGCCTGCTTTTCCCACTGCGGTGGAATCTTATATCCTGGTGGTGGTGGCGGTCTTGTGGCGTCCCACTGCCACCATCATAATTGGGTGGGAGGTCCGACACGATGGCGGAGGTCAGACCACCATCCACTTGTACGGCAGTCCCAGGACCGTTGTAGTTGTAATTAGGCCATTAATCTAAAAAAACACAAATACTTCAAAAATACTTTGGATCAACCAAAAGTCAATATACATTAGAGGTTAATAGCTATAATGGATTTTTCTTTACATTTTTTTATTTTTTATTATATATTTTTTTATTAGTCCTCATACCTTCTCCAATCTCAAAATAAGCGCCTTGCACGTTGTGATGACCCTGGTGCCTAGTGGATTGGATTAACCTCTTCAAGCAACAAAAACAAGCGTTGTTTATTGGGTCCCCTCTTGTGCAGCTTGCTTCCTAAGCCCGATGCTATGAGAAGATGTAATCATCGGACCAGTGATTTTACCCAGTGCTAAATATGTTCCATACCATGCCCCCAGCAGTTCTTGTAGATTCTCTCCTCTCCACCTTCTCAAAGAAGGTCACTGAGCTCCTCCACTCCTGCCACGAGGGGTCGGAGCTTTCAGTCCAGAATTTACAAATTTCCCTTCTTACTATGAGGATTAGGTAGAACATCAAATGCCTTTGTTTTACATTAAGACATGAGCCCTTTAGATCTTGCGGCCTCATCCCAAACATAATTAAATCCATGCTTACCTCCACTTTGGTACTAATCACGTCAGAAATGGTCTTACCAACAGCAAGCCAAAACACTTCAAGCTCTGGACAGGTGGCAAACATATGCATGTCGTCTGCATCAGCTCTTCCACAACACTTGCATTTGGAGTCGCCATTTCTTTTAAATTTATCCAATTGTTTGGGAGTCCAATTTATTCTGATGAGAGTACAAAAGTGGTTCTTCCTTAATGCAGAAGATTTAACTGTCATATAAAGCGTAGATAAAGATACTTGCCATAATTCTTCCAGCTCGACATCCAGCAAGTATCCTTCCCATGGCGAAAAGGGAGCTCTCAGCCTTTCGTTGGCCGCCATAAGTAGATGTGAGTACCATAATGCCACTTCCTTCTTCCGAGCCTGTAGGTTTTGAAGGTCCGTTTCCATTTGATTGGGGCTTTTCCTTATCCAGTCTTGATTTTTCATCCATGATTTTATTTGGAATATTTTAAATCTAGAGATTCTCCCTTCGGTCCTGTGATTCTAGTACTCCCAAGTCAAGTTATGATCTGCGTCTAACAGGTGCCCCCATCTACTTATATCACTCCGTCTCAAGGGGTCTGCGAGAGAATCTAGCATAAATTCTGGAGCGCCAGGGGAGTCCCGTATATATGACCACATGCTGTAATATGGGATACCCACAACAGATCTAACTTCGAACCAGATCTTAGCCACCGCTGTAAGGCATTTTAGTCTGACCTTCTTGAAATACTTTGTGGCCCCAAATTTGTACAGGAAGCCTTTTGCAGACAGTTCGTAAAGAATTGCTCTATACATTCCACCAACTAAAGTCTCATCTGGGCAGGATAAACTATAATGGATTATGCTGCCCATTGATGCGTGATGTGAAAGTCAGCCATTACTGATTTTCTCATAAACACTACTACAGTTATATTCTGCAAATTTGCCATAAGAACATCTATGCATGTTCTCATAAGGCACTAATAGGTGGAAATTGATGACGGAATTAATGCTGTTTGGTAGAACAGCTGTTCTTTGCCCCAGGATCTCTGCTGCTGCTCATTTTCCTGTTTTGATTTTGCTAAGAAAGTAAGATAGAAAAGCTTGGACCTCCATACGCTGTATTTGAAGGAAACTGATACAGTATTGAATTCTAATTCCCTACCTATTGTGAAGTTTGCAGACTAACAGTTTGTCCAATTAACTTCCTCTGGGTGCTTTAACATACTTTGTCATATATATTTTGTGCTCTTCAAAAGCAGCAAAGGGATTTTAAACCTTGCAAGCCAAGCAATAGCACAGAAGGGAGCTGGCAGTGTAATGGCAGGAATAATAGGAAATACTGTGTATGCACCTTTTATATCAGTGATACAGTCAAATCTTGGCAAAAAGGTTATCCTCAAATAATGCTAACTGGCATATGTCACAATACTTTGGGATCCGTAGTAAAAGGTAAGTCATTTGCACCAAGTATTAGTACTTCCTGATTTTTACAATGAGTATCAATACATCTTAGCATATATACAATACTCTAGTAATGAGGTAATACAAGCACTTCTGCTCACAGAATTGTTATTGAGGGACGAGAGACCCCAGAATTTACTTAACCAAATTTTGAGGGACAGGTAATGACCTATGTTTTTTTTTTTTCTCAATAACTAAAGTTCCCTAGTTGAACAAGTCCTACACACTACTAATCGTAAATATGTGTCTCCCTCTGAGAAAACATCTATGCTGACCATTAGACACCTCCCACAGCCTAACGTTGCTCACTAACAATGAGTGAATTAGAGAAACCTCATGCACATTCAATATCTAGCTTGCTCTCCTTCATCCAAAACACCTTGCATGTTCCACAACCTCTGATCAGCAAAGGCCGATCACGCTGATATTGCTGAGCCCATTGCTTTTAACAAACAGGACCTTTTTTGCTCCATGAAATCCTGGTTAACTGACTACACCCAGTATCCACAGATTCCTTATTTCCACAAAATTATATTATAAGCAGGAAAGACAGACAAACCAAGCTAGGTGGTGCAATCATGAGAGAGTCTATTAAATGCTCTCAGGATACAACTCCATCCAACATCTCTTTGGAATACCTCACAATTGCAATCTCTGTCTCCACTACTTGCATATCATATATCAGCCAGGAAACGTAAGGCATGCTTTGTGCTGCAAATAACAAATTACAACTCAACTAGTCAATGTTTACTTCAAACAACATCTTTCTAGATGACTTCAGCATTCACTGGGGAAATGAGAAATGCAAATTGTTCAAATATCTCAACTCCCTCTTACAACTCCATGACCTACATCACCACTCTCCCCTACCAATGCACATCAAAGGTCATAGTCTAGACCTCACCATCGTCAAGCCTTGATCTAATTCAGCCATGATCCATGTTTAATGATCTAACTTCTACCCTGTTTCATTTCTGCTACCACTTCTGCATAACCCTACTGCAGATAAATAGCAAACTCAAAAGGTATGGGAACTCTCCTTCAAAAACCTTAATTGAATGCCATAGAGGTACATATCACACAAACGTTACACTTAAACTTATATAAAACAACTATGTATTCAATACTAGAGACTAATGACAATATCATTTATTTAGCTAAATACACTATAGCCCCCTAAAAATTGAAACAGCATCAGAAAGGTTCACAACCGGGTTTTTGAGTGAGCTAAACACCACCCAAAGAAATATACAATGGTGAAAATGCCTGGATATTGTCTAAATCACCAATTCTCCTCACAAAACTCAAATCCCTAAGGAAAAGGTCCAGTCAATCACCATGCCCGAAGCCAATTTTCTTCAGATTGAAATGGATCAGTCCACAAACCCAGCGAGAGCACAATTCATATTTGTTCTTTCTAGCATCAGCTCCCCATCCAATCTATCGCTAATAGATCAACGAACGAATGTAGAGTTTTCTCAGAATGCCTCCATAACAAGGTCCTTACAATCAGAAACAAGTTTGCCTCCACAAATCCCAACATCAAACTGATAACATCAAAAATACTGAACAATTGGGACATTTTCAATCCTGTCAGCTTCGAGAAGCTCGACGTGATCATCAAAACCCCCAGGACATACCATAGAGGACCCATCTCACATCAACAAAACCTATTTCTAGGTATATGATACTGCATGATGTAGAATTGTCAATGCTTCCCTTGAATAAGGGAGTTTACCAAGACACTATGAAATGTGTTTAAATCACCTCACTATTAAAGAAACCTGTTCTCAATTCTAAGGATTTGTCTAACCACCATCCAATTTCCACCCTTGCATGGTTGAGTAAGACAATGAAAAAATGTGTCTCTATTTGATTAACTGAATATAGCAATTCAGGAAACCTCCTCACCTTTCACCAACTTGGTGTCTGAATATGATATAGAATAGAAACATCCTTTCTAAAAAGTACTAGATTCTGTTCTTTGGACACTGAATGAGGTCAACTCCTGCCTCCGTACACATACAGATCTCATTGCAGCATTTGACAAATTCAGTCATACTTTTCACTATGCGAGGTGTGTGACCATATGGCGGTCTCAATACACTACTATGCCGACACCCAGGTTTACCTAAAAACCTTCTCACTCCTTTACTTCTTCACCCTCTTGTCTGCTCTAGTAGGTACAATCCTGGATGGCTGTAAATGTCCTTAAACTAAACCCTAACACGTTTTTCTCCAATAGTAAAAAAATAGCTTAAAAACTGAATCTTGCCGAATTCTTACCACCACTCCTAACTGTGGTAACCTTGCTTGGAATCATTCATGGTCCCTCATTATCCATAATCCTTCACATTAAACGAAGTAATAAAAGCAGCAAACATTCATCCAAAGGATTTGAAAAAAGGAGATATTTTTCCTCCATATATCCTGAAATGTGAAGCTCATGCTTCATGACTGTCTTTGGCAATGCTGTTCTAGCAAGTCTACTACAATCCACCCTCTCAAATTGGTTCTCCATTCCACAGCTAGAATTCTTTCTTCCTTGAAGAAATGTGACCATATCACCCCAATTTTCACCGATCTACACAGTCTATCTATTGAGTTAAGAATCACACTAAATTGGGTGCCTAACTTACAAACCAGTTCTTTGCCACTAACCACTCTACTTCTCCAAACTCCTAAAATTATCAGGTGGCATGAGATACTTCAGGAGTAAAGACTGCTTTCTGCACAACACACAGCCAACATCAGTCTATCACAGTAGCTGCAACACTGTTATTGAAATCTCTTCAATGGGCCTCAGAATCAAATCTACCTTACTGTTTCAGAAAGCACCTGAACCCTCACGTCTTCAGACACCATCTAACTCTACCTGAATATTCTCTGTCCTCATATTCTTACACTCCTGTTACTCCAAATGCACTTGATCCTGCTTCCTCTCTCCACTTTTTTTCTTGAGGCTTTGCTCGAATGGGCAATTTTGTACTGCCTCCCTGCTATCCTACTGTCTCTATTTTATTGGTCTCCCTTTACTGCTGGTGTTCTATCTTACTATTTGACAATCTCAATTGGCTGTCAGGCAGCAATCGTATTCAACTTGGTCCTCCTTCCTTTTTCCAGCCTTACCCATCCCTTCCTGCAAGGCCTCCTAATTTGGTCCTCTCTCCTCTGTAATGTCTCTCTATTCATCTCTCTCTACTATTAATTGGACTGTTACACCTTAATTGGCCTTTTGGTTATTGTATCATACCTAATCACTACAGACTAAATGGTTGACCTCATTTCTATAGTCTATTTGCTTTTTGATGTAAGATTCAGGGCCTTATTACAACTACAAGTGTCGAAAGGGCAGCTGTAGTCGCAGTGGCGGTCCATGGACCACCAGACTGGCGGTCCATTCGCCCTATTATGACTTGGGCCGTTGGACCGCTGCAACTACAGGGCATCTGTGATCGTGCGGCGGTTGCTTAGCGGTCAGAGGCAGCAAAATGCTGGAGGTGCCTCTGCGGCACCGACAAGCATATTACAAATTACCCCACTGCCAGCATTTTCATGGCAGTGAGCCTGCCATGGAATGGATGGCTGTGAGGCCACTCAGGGGGCCCCTAGAGGGCCCCCTGTTTCTTCTGGGCCTGGAAATACATGGAGGGGAGCGCATGATGTGCCCCCCTGTATTTTGTGCATTCACTGTTCCTGCACTGAAAACATGCAAGAATGGGCTGTGGTGGTCTCATGGTGGTGCATGTCTAAGGTACACCTATGTGCCTTAAATACACACCACAATGGTCCCGCTGCGGCAGATCCTCCCCCACAGGATTGACTCGTATTCCGGTGGGCGGTCTGACTACGGGTTTGGCAGTCTTACTGCAGGGCGCTGGTGTGGCAGCCCCTGCAAGACTGCCAAACTTGAAATAAGGCTCCTAGTGTTTTTTTTTTTACATGGCTTTTTATTTCAGTCCATAACATAAATAAATACATCATAAATTCATTACAGATATCAAAGCACATAAATATAGGGCTAATAAAAAGAGCAGTTCATCCTTGAGATAAAAGCAGAAAAAATACATAAAATGATATACATGCCTGGACATTGCAAACATTATACCTGAAGATAAAAATTCAATCTTTCATGTGATCAATCATTGGGTCCCAAATCTGTGTGCCCAACTTCTAACTGCGTGGACCTTTAAAAGAATAGAGGCTATACTTAAGATTAATTATACCGTAAAATCTGGCCCTCCAAACCGCAAAAGTGGAAACTTCCTTCTGTAACCACATGGAAGACATACAGAGCCAAGCCACTGCAGTGGCTAAAAAGATCAGATAACGGAACTCATGGGCCGGAAGCCCCTGGATCAGGTCTTCCTCAGTTCCTAGCAACATTATAGATGCTGTGATCTTTATCCCGGCCCCAGTTATCTCCGAGAGGACTCTCTTAATATGTCCAACAAATTGAGTCAAATACCCACATGTATAAAAATATGTCCAATATCTGCCAGATCTGCTGCACAAAGGAAACACTTCCCATCATTTACTCCGCCCCACTTGAGCATCTTTGCAGGGGTGCGATAAAGATTGAATAGGGTCTTAAAATGTTGTGCCTTTAATTTAGCAGAGATCAAAATCTTCCCGGCTATATCAATCGATTGTTCCATGGAGAGACCTTGACCCCCCAAACGATTATCCCACTTGAGGTTTTGAGTATTAAGATCGTCCCTCCCTGTATCCAACAGACAATTATATAATACCCCAATCTTAGCCCTGCGTCTGATAGCCTCAACAAGTGGGTTCGGTTCTATCACCCTCTGCCTTTTACATAAGAAATCTTGGATTTGTAAAAACTTTAAAAAATGTGTTTTAGGTAAATGGTATTTATTGGCCAATATTGCAAAGGAAGAACAAAGACAACCCTCATAATAGAAATCACCTATTTGTGCGATCCCCTTACATCTCCATCTATTTACTGTCCAATCCTAAAAAACGGCAGGCAATAAAGTTGATGCAAATGTGTGTAGTCCGAGACCCCTTCAATCTGGAAACCTTTTCGCACCACCTTCCAGACCTTAAAAGCTGCAACTAAAACCTTAAGACGGGTCTTTTTATAATAACTAAATTCCAACATTTTAAATAAACAGTTCTTAACTTCAGCACCCAACAACATCTGATATATGGACAGGGTCTCAGCAATATTACCAGCCTCCTCTCCTGTTAGCAATATTTTGCAGTATACAGGCATAATAGTATAATGTAAAATCGGGAACTGCCCATCCACTTTTCTCCCGTGGAAGAGTCATGAAGCGCATTGCTCTGCGCAGCTTCCCCGGGGCCCATAGAAATTGGGCACAAATTGATTGCAACTGTTGTAGCTGGCCCCGGGAAGTTCTAATGGAACTAATCTAAAGAAATATAGAACTTTAGGCAAGATGTTCATTTTAAGAATGTTACGCCTTCCCACCAGCGACAGATGTAAACATTCCCATCTCTCTAAGTGTTGTTTGACATTGATGAGGATGGAGCCCCAGTTAACTTTAACCAACTCCCTTAAACAAGTCCTGATCCTAATACCCAAATATGTCGCCTCCTCGGTCACTCTAGGATCATCATTGCCGATTTGATTCATACCAATAATCTGAGTTTTAGAGACATTGAGTTTATAGCCTGATACGGAACCAAACCTGTACGCAAGTTGCTCAATCTCCGGAAAAGCTATAGCGGGATCAGGTGTTACAACTGCTATGTCGTCAGCATAAGCCAAGACTCGAAACTGCTCCTGTCTAGAAATGACAGGTTTAATCTCAGGGCTCCTCTCCAACATGTTTAAGAAAGGATTAATATATAGTGCAAACTACAGTGGTGAGCGGGAACATCCCTGTCTCGTGACTCTAAAGATGCTTACCGGTTCAGACTCTAAGCCCATTATACAAATTCTAGGAGTGGGGGACTGATACCGAACCTTAATGGCCTTGATAAAACCGGGGCCAAACCCCAGCCATTTCAAAACCGTCCACAGAAAATTCCAGGCAACCCGGTCAAATGCCTTTTCGGCATCTAATAAAAACATCCCAAACATATTACCTTGAACATTTGCAGCATTTAGCAGGGTCACAACCCTAATAATGTGGTTAACTGTGCCCCTAGTAGGTATAAACCAGTGTTGTTGTATTGTCACTATTGGTTAAATGACTTTGACCAACCGGGACCCCAAAATATTTGCATATATTTTCCCGTCACAGATCAACAGGGATATAGGTCAATAGGATCCCGGGAGATTTGATGGTTTATCCTTTTTTCTAAAGACGATGATATTTGCCTCATCCCAAGATGCCAGTGCAGCACCAAATTGTGGCTCTGAAAGACCGCCAAGATATCTTCCTTTATTTCCTGAAAAAAGGTCTCATAAACCTCCAGTGGTACTTTATCGGGCCCGGCCACCTTACCACTGGCTAACATATTTATGGCCTTGCTGAGTTCCTCCATAGCGATAGGCATGTCCAGGATAGCTATTCAAACAAAGGGGGGGTCCCTAATGCTTGGATGGGTAGACAGGGGGGATAGGGAACAAGGAAATCTTCGAAGAAAGAACAGAACCCACTGTCTACACTAAGTCTGATGTCGTTGGGTCCAAGATTGGGTCACATTAATAAAAGAAAAAGACCAAGGGCAGAAATTGACTCAGAATAATGAGGAAATCAGAAGAATAAAAATAGAACAATTTTATTTTAATAACGATATTCACAAATGATAATTTTTTTGTAAGGGTTAAGCCGTATGGCATACACAATGTTTTGTCTGTACATAAAGGTCCCACACGTAAAGACAAACAGACATACACTCATTCAAACGACATATTCATATACAGATCAAATGCAATACAATACAAGTGCACACAATATACATTTAAATTTGCCAATAGAGTTTAAAAATCGCCTCAGCGATACAGGACTTGTACAAAAACAGGGGGTTATACTTCAGGTAGGCTCGTGCATTACCAATTGGTGGGGATAAATGAATTGCTCAAAGGGCATGAGGGAGCAAGGGCCAACGCACGTTTCGGTGTGAACTACACCTTCATCAGGGCAACGAAGATGTAAGGCGTGTGGGACAACACAGAAGGAGCCTATTGCAAGATCATAGGAAAAACAAAAGACAACAAATCAACAAATAAGTATTAATGCCGTTTAGACAAAAACATTTGGGCAATATACAGTTACATGAAGGTATCTACTTCATAGTTTGCTGAACAGTATTAGGATATTGGGGGGATAAACAAAGAGGTAAAGGGGTAATTATTTCAATGAAGAGTCAAAAAACATTCCCAAGGTCACAACGATATATAAGAGGATAACATATCAGGCCAGGACTGGTGGAGAGCTTGGAGATAGATGAAGTCGAAGTGCACCCAAGAGAATGAAATCAAGACTTAGATAATCAGGATTTAAGTGAAAAGGTAAATACACACCCGTGAAATAGAGGATATAAAGTCCAAAGAAGTACAGCTGTGGTTCGCCAATCACCAACAAATAAATTAGAAGTAGATAATAAAAATAGGAAAGATGAATATGAAGAAAGACTAGGATAAAGAGTAGAGGCGATGGAGGAAGCATCGTACCTTTATATCAAGGATGCCATTAACATCTGGGGTCTTCTATGGGATATACAGGAGTGGAAGGATGTAAATCAGAGTACAGATCAGATCTATGGATGAAGAAACAAAGGGAATACCCAAGAATGAGCTAATCTTAAAATCCATAAGAACTAATAAATAGCCTAGGTATAGAGAGGGAATAAAGGTATGCGTAGTGGGCGTAGCTTACCCGGAATAGAGTCCAATCAAAAGAGGTTTGGAGTACATAAACAGGTACTGGACAGAGCTTAGGGGGGTCGTCACGAGTGAAAACCACCAAGGTATTACAGATAAGGATATCCCAAGCTATCAAAAAAAGAGACACAAAAGATTTTACAGTGAAAAGATAGTCAAGGGTACACGGACGTGTACACTAGGATATGTATCAAGTAATGTAAAGCTTAGAACACTAACTAGATAACAGCGAACTTACCCAGCTGATGGCAGACCTTCAGACGAGGCCGGAAGTAGAGAGAAAAACTCCGCAAGACAGTTTCTTAACGATGCGACCATGGAGACACGGATAAGGATAGTCACAAGTCCGCCCATTAGATGAAGGGTCTAAGGGAAATAAAGGGAAACATACAGGTCTGATACAAGAGGTGTTGATTACTGATAAGCGCGGGGGTCAGGGAAGCAGTATCTCAGGCCGCATCAGAGCGCTAGATGGGAACCCAGATGATAAGGAGGGAGGGTACAAAGGTCCTGGGGGTAACGATACAATACGGACAAATGCTTAGCATAAGAGGTGGAACAGACGGGGATTAGCTGCTACAGGATAGCGAAACGCGAGACAGCTGATTCCATCCGCGAGCAATAAGTAGAAGGGCAAGTAGATTCCTACCGTAGATCAGCTTGTCAAGCCAGCGAGGACGAGGCAGCAAAGGTCGAATCCGATAACGGAGGGAATCAAAGTTCGGGCTTACGGAATATAAATACGGCCCGACTGGTTCGAAAAAACTAAAGTGGGGAGTTCTCGCGTGAATGGGAAGGCCGTGAACACAAAGGAGGGACCAATTTTAGAGAGGCCGATCAATTTAGGCGGCCATGTTGGAACGGGATAAATGGGGAAGGGTAAGAGATAGCCAGGACGGCCTGGACCAGGGCTAAAATGCTAGGGTAACTATGGGCGAATAAATAAAGAAAATGAATAGGGCAGCGAAGATGAATACAACAACATGCTAGGGCGTGATACAGCACCAAAAATAGAAAGTGGCTGAGAATGGGTCATCAGTCTAATGCTCAAAAAATAGAGTAGAAGAAGACTGTATGAAGTGACGGTATAAAGGAATACTTTCTAAAAGTTCCTGTAGGGAGGAAGATAAAGAGTAGGACACTAGAAGGGGAAAGGTTAATATCAATGGAAGGATCTTGCTAGATAACAGTCAAAGAAAAAGGGGGGGGGCGGTCCTCATAGGGTAAAACAGGACCCATCAGGAGGGGGCCAGTTCATATAATGGCATTTTCCCAAGGGCAGTTCTCATTAAGACCCTGTGTTACAGAGTTCAGATAGTAAATCCAGAACACATCCCTCTTTTTTCTCAAGGTCGTGGGGTCCTTACCCGCTGGAGAGTGTATTTTTTCCAAGACAATCCATTTGAGGTCTTGTTCCGAGTGTGCAAGGCTAGTCCAGTGGGAAACGAGGGGAGCCCCTGATTTTTTTAGACGAATGTTGGATTTATGTTCCCCAATCCTCAGACGGCATTCCCTGCCAGTTTCACCTATGTAGGTCAGGTCGCAAGGGCAGAGAATTGCGTGAACCACATTAGTGGTTCGACAGTTGGTCATTTCCGTCAATTTGATGGTTCGTTTATTGATGATAAGGTTTTGTTCAACCAGTGCGTTGGGACAAGCTTGACAGGATCCACAGCGGTGGTGGCCTGTGATAGGGGGTAGGCCAGTAATCGACAATTGGCGGAGGGAGGGAGAGCATTCTGGTAGTTTGCCACGGACAAGGTGATTCCTAAGGTTTTTGTTCCGTCTGAATGCAAACAGGGGTTTGGACAATCGGTCATTGTCGTCCATGTTGAGAAGGTACCAGAGGGAGTTGATAACCTGACGGATTTTGTGATTGATGTTAGAATGCCGAGTGACGCAGACCAGTCGGTCAGAGATCTTGTCATTTTTTCGTTGGAATATGGTATCACGGTTGTAATACCTGGCTCTCTTGAAAGAGTTCTTAATCAGTCTGGGGGGATAGCCCCTATTCAGAAGCTTGGTTTTCAGGATGTCAGCCTGATGAAGGAAATCCTTGATTTTAGTACAGTTTCTTCGGAGCCGGAGAAACTGGCTGAAAGGGATACCCTCTGTTTGGCAGCGGGGGTGGTAGCTGTCAAATTGGAGCAGTGTGTTCCTGGCGGTGGGCTTGGTGTATAGGGAGACATACAGAAGGTTGTCTTTATGTTCAACCCACACGTCAAGGAATTCAATCCTTTTATTGCTGGAGTGCACCGTGAATTTCAAGTTTACATCGGCTAGGTTTACCCTTTGGACAAACTCATCAAGAGAAGTCTGGTCACCCTTCCAGATGAAAAAAATATCATCTATGAAGCGGGACCAGGCGTCTACATTCTCAAAAAAAGGAGCGATCTCGTTGTAGATGTTCGTCCTTTCAAAAACCCCCATATATAGGCAAGCCACACTAGGAGCACAGGCTGCCCCCATACTAACTCCCTGGGTTTGTTGGTAAAATCCGTTGTTAAATTCAAAGTAGTTTTCACCCAGTATGATTTTCAGAAATTGGAGAATGAGGGGGGCGTTGGTGATGTCGGGTTCTGAATCTAGGATTTCTTGAATAGCTGATAGGGCTCCTTCTTGGGGGATGTTAGTATATAAGGACTCGACATCCATGGTGACCAAGATTTCTCTGTCACTGTGGTAGTCCAAATTCTCAATCTTGGCGATGAAATGGCCAGTGTCCTTTACAAAGGATTCAAGATTCGCCACCAACGGTTTTAAAAACTGGTCAACGTACTTAGATAGGGGCTCCGTAGCCGCCCCAATTGTCAAGACAATGGGTCTGAGGGGGGGGGTCAGATACATTTTTGTGGATTTTAGGTATCCCGTAGATGATAGGTAGTCGGGTATAGGTAGGGGTAAGGAACTCGGCTTCATTGGTACACAAGTACCCATCGTCAACAGCGTTGCGAACAATCGTCAAGATACGCTGTTTCAAGGCCGGTTCAGGATTGATGGCAATGTGTTTGTAATGTGTAGAAACTGATAAAAGGGTGTTCATTTTATCAATATAGGTTGGAGTGTCGAAAATGACAATACCCCCACCCTTGTCGCATGGTTTGATGGTAAGTTGTTTGTCAGCTCTGAGGTTGCTGAGAGCGTTGTTCTCCTCTTTAAAGAGATTAGGAGGCGGTTGAGAAACAAATTTTATAGTTTGTTGGATTTTAGTAAGCACTGCTTTCTCAAAGATATGGACTTCGGGTCCTAAGGAGTCCAAGGGTGGAGTGAATTCAGACGGGGGTCTAAGCCCGGATAAGTTGTCATTATTATCAACGGTTGGCCTAGTCTGGAAAAACATTTTTAGTCTTATTTTTCGAAAAAAAGAGTGGAGATCCTTGATAAATTCAAATTTATTGAAATAAGTGGATGGAACAAAGGACAGTCTTCTAGACAGCAGTTTGGACGTCTCAGGGTTGATGGTTTTACATGACAGGTTAAACACAGGAATGTTATTTATGTTTTCCAATTTTGCTGTTGCCTCGTTTGGATGTACATCTGAGGTTGACTTGGATCCTGACGGAATCCCCTCTGTCTGGAGTTCCGGTTCCTGGGACGGAAATTGCCTCTGCGATTCCCTAAAAAATGATTCGACGGGGTGGTATTGTCGTAGTTTTCTTGTCTAGATTGATACACCGGATTACAGTTGGGGTTATAGTTAGTATGTTCCTCGCTATCTGAGTCAGTGGTATCAGAAAACGTGACAACCCGTTTGTTGTTCCATCTGGTACTGTTAGGGGTGTTAGGATAACTGGAATAGGTTCCTTCTGTGTTGGTATAGAAGTTCGGGTTCAAATATGGGTAAGCACGTTCCTGGGAGAAGAGTCTGATGTCTTTTTTGAACTTGTCAGTCTTTCTCTTGATAAGATATTCCGAGAATGAGTCAAGTTCACGAGAAATCTCTTCCAGTTTATTTTTGCCTACCTCAACAGCGTTGTCACGTTTGAGTTTTTCTTCCATTTCCTCAATTTCTTTTTTGAGTATGGACAGGACTTCTCTCGCGGTTTCAACTATCAGCATCATCCAATCTCTGGAGCATCTATTAGAGATTAGGGCCCATTTTTCAAGAAACATTCTAAGTTCAACAAATAGGCCCGGGATGTTACGAACTCGTAGGCCTATGGGGATGGTGCCCGCCTTAAGATATTCCAGCATAAAGTTGGCATGTGCCTCGGTGCGTTTGGATTTCTTCTTGAGGTTCAAAAGTTTCGTCCATTCCTCTTCGAGGCCCCTAGATAGCGTGAATTGTTTATTGCTATCAGTAGTGATCCCGATCATGCGGGCGAAGTCTTCATCTGCGAAGCCAAAAGTTTTTATGCTTTCCATGATATTTATCGGATAAAAATGCGAGAAAAAAGGGGGGGGGGGGGGGAAAGACTGAAGTGGTCACGGAAGGGTCCTATGGCAGAAATAAGGTAAATATATATATACTGTCAAGACCAATCAACACCAGAAGAGGCTAGTGAGGGAAATAAACCAATAGAAAAAGACAGGGTGCACAGCATCAAATACAGCCAAAAAACGCCAACCAGAAGGTACAGGCACGAATAACACAAACAAAACCCCCACAGCTCAGGGCTGTGAAGACACTATTCAAACAAAGGGAGGTCCCTAATGCTTGGATGGGTAGACAGGGGGGATAGGGAACAAGGAAATCTTCGAAGAAAGAACAGAACCCACTGTCTACACTAAGTCTGATGTCGTTGGGCCCAAGATTGGGTCACATTAATAAAAGAAAAATACCAAGGGCAGAAATTGACTCAGAATAATGAGGAAATCAGAAGAATAAAAATAGAACAATTTTATTTTAATAACGATATTCACAAATGATAATTTTTTTGTAAGGGTTAAGCCGTATGGCATACACAATGTTTTGTCTGTACATAAAGGTCCCACACGTAAAGACAAACAGACATACACTCATTCAAACGACATATTCATATACAGATCAAATGCAATACAATACAAATGCACACAATATACATTTAAATTTGCCAATAGAGTTTAAAAATCGCCTCAGCGATACAGGACTTGAACAAAAACAGGGGGTTATACTTCAGGTAGGCTCGTGCATTACCAATTGGTGGGGATAAATGAATTGCTCAAAGGGCACGAGGGAGCAAGGGCCAACGCACGTTTCGGTGTGAACTACACCTTCATCAGGGCAACGAAGATGTAAGGCGTGTGGGACAACACAGAAGGAGCCTATTGCAAGATCATAGGAAAAACAAAAGACAACAAATCAACAAATAAGTATTAATGCCGTTTAGACAAAAACATTTGGGTCAATATACAGTTACATGAAGGTATCTACTTCATAGTTTGCTGAACAGTATTAGCATATTGGGGGGATAAACAAAGAGGTAAAGGGGTAATTATTTCAATGAAGAGTCAAAAAACATTCCCAAGGTCACAACGATATATAAGAGGATAACATATCAGGCCAGGACTGGTGGAGAGCTTGGAGATAGATGAAGTCGAAGTGCACCCAAGAGAATGAAATCAAGACTTAGATAATCAGGATTTAAGTGAAAAGGTAAATACACACCCGTGAAATAGAGGATATAAAGTCCAAAGAAGTACAGCTGTGGTTCGCCAATCACCAACAAATAAAATAGAAGTAGATAATAAAAATAGGAAAGATGAATATGAAGAAAGACTAGGATAAAGAGTAGAGGCGATGGAGGAAGCATCGTACCTTTATATCAAGGATGCCATTAACATCTGGGGTCTTCTATGGGATATACAGGAGTGGAAGGATGTAAATCAGAGTACAGATCAGATCTATGGATGAAGAAACAAAGGGAATACCCAAGAATAAGCTAATCTTAAAATCCATAAGAACTAATAAATAGCCTAGGTATAGAGAGGGAATAAAGGTATGCGTAGTGGGCGTAGCTTACCCGGAATAGAGTCCAATCAAAAGAGGTTTGGAGTACATAAACTGGTACTGGACAGAGCTTAGGGGGGTCGTCACGAGTGAAAACCACCAAGGTATTACAGATAAGGATATCCCAAGCTATCAAAAAAAGAGACACAAAAGATTTTACAGTGAAAAGATAGTCAAGGGTACACGGACGTGTACACTAGGATATGTATCAAGTAATGTAAAGCTTAGAACACTAACTGGATAACAGCGAACTTACCCAGCTGATGGCAGACCTTCAGACGAGGCCGGAAGTAGAGAGAAAAACTCCGCAAGACAGTTTCTTAACGATGCGACCATGGAGACACGGATAAGGATAGTCACAAGTCCGCCCGTTAGATGAAGGGTCTAAGGGAAATAAAGGGAAACATACAGGTCTGATACAAGAGGTGTTGATTACTGATAAGCGCGGGGGTCAGGGAAGCAGTATCTCAGGCCGCATCAGAGCGCTAGATGGGAACCCAGATGATAAGGAGGGAGGGTACAAAGGTCCTGGGGGTAACGATACAATACGGACAAATGCTTAGCAGAAGAGGTGGAACAGACGGGGACTAGCTGCTACAGGATAGCGAAACGCGAGACAGCTGATTCCATCCGCGAGCAATAAGTAGAAGGGCAAGTAGATTCCTACCGTAGATCAGCTTGTCAAGCCAGCGAGGACGAGGCAGCAAAGGTCAAATCCGATAACGGAGGGAATCAAAGTTCGGGCTTACGGAATATAAATACGGCCCGACTGGTTCGAAAAAACTAAAGTGGGGAGTTCTCGCGTGAATGGGAAGGCCGTGAACACAAAGGAGGGACCAATTTTAGAGAGGCCGATCAATTTAGGCGGCCATGTTGGAACGGGATAAATGGGGAAGGGTAAGAGATAGCCAGGACGGCCTGGACCAGGGCTAAAATGCTAGGGTAACTATGGGCGAATAAATAAAGAAAATGAATAGGGCAGCGAAGATGAATACAACAACATGCTAGGGCGTGATACAGCACCAAAAATAGAAAGTGGCTGAGAATGGGTCATCAGTCTAATGCTCAAAAAATAGAGTAGAAGAAGACTGTATGAAGTGACGGTATAAAGGAATACTTTCTAAAAGTTCCTGTAGGGAGGAAGATAAAGAGTAGGACACTAGAAGGGGAAAGGTTAATATCAATGGAAGGATCTTGCTAGATAACAGTCAAAGAAAAAGGGGGGGGGGCGGTCCTCATAGGGTAAAACAGGACCCATCAGGAGGGGGCCAGTTCATATAATGGCATTTT
Organism: Triturus cristatus; assembly: GCF_964204655.1. Classification (NCBI taxonomy): domain Eukaryota; kingdom Metazoa; phylum Chordata; class Amphibia; order Caudata; family Salamandridae; genus Triturus; species Triturus cristatus. The sequence continues at coordinate 346,179,216 of NC_140584.1, forward strand.
CCCAAGGGCAGTTCTCATTAAGACCCTGTGTTACAGAGTTCAGATAGTAAATCCAGAACACTTCCCTCTTTTTTCTCAAGGTCGTGGGGTCCTTACCCGCTGGAGAGTGTATTTTTTCCAAGACAATCCATTTGAGGTCTTGTTCCGAGTGTGCAAGGCTAGGCCAGTGGGAAACGAGGGGAGCCCCTGATTTTTTTAGACGAATGTTGGATTTATGTTCCCCAATCCTCAGACGGCATTCCCTGCCAGTTTCACCTATGTAGGTCAGGTCGCAAGGGCAGAGAATTGCGTAAACCACATTAGTGGTTCGACAGTTGGTCATTTCCGTCAATTTGATGGTTCGTTTATTGATGTTAAGGTTTTGTTCAACCAGTGCGTTGGGACAAGCTTGACAGGATCCACAGCGGTGGTGGCCTGTGATAGGGGGTAGGCCAGTAATCGACAATTGGCGGAGGGAGGGAGAGCATTCTGGTAGTTTGCCACGGACAAGGTGATTCCTAAGGTTTTTGTTCCGTCTGAATGCAAACAGGGGTTTGGACAATCGGTCATTGTCGTCCATGTTGAGAAGGTACCAGAGGGAGTTGATAACCTGACGGATTTTGTGATTGATGTTAGAATGCCGAGTAACGCAGACCAGTCGGTCAGAGACCTTGTCATTTTTTCGTTGGAATATGGTATCACGGTTGTAATACCTGGCTCTCTTGAAAGAGTTCTTAATCAGTCTGGGGGGATAGCCCCTATTCAGAAGCTTGGTTTTCAGGATGTCAGCCTGATGAAGGAAATCCTTGATTTCAGTACAGTTTCTTCGGAGCCGGAGAAACTGGCTGAAAGGGATACCCTCTCTTTGGCAGCGGGGGTGGTAGCTGTCAAATTGGAGCAGTGTGTTCCTGGCGGTGGGCTTGGTGTATAGGGAGACATACAGAAGGTTGTCTTTATGTTCAACCCACACGTCAAGGAATTCAATCCTTTTATTGCTGGAGTGCACCGTGAATTTCAAGTTTACATCGGCTAGGTTTACCCATTGGACAAACTCATCAAGAGAAGTCTGGTCACCCTTCCAGATGAAAAAAATATCATCTATGAAGCGGGACCAGGCGTATACATTCTCAAAAAAAGGAGCGATCTCGTTGTAGATGTTCGTCCTTTCAAAAACCCCCATATATAGGCAAGCCACACTAGGAGCACAGGCTGCCCCCATACTAACTCCCTGGGTTTGTTGGTAAAATCCGTTGTTAAATTCAAAGTAGTTTTCACCCAGTATGATTTTCAGAAATTGGAGAATGAGGGGGGCGTTGGTGATGTCGGGTTCTGAATCTAGGATTTCTTGAATAGCTGATAGGGCTCCTTCTTGGGGGATGTTAGTATATAAGGACTCGACATCCATGGTGACCAAGATTTCTCTGTCACTGTGGTAGTCCAAATTCTCAATCTTGGCGATGAAATGGCCAGTGTCCTTTACAAAGGATTCAAGATTCGCCACCAACGGTTTTAAAAACTGGTCAACGTACTTAGATAGGGGCTCCGTAGCCGCCCCAATTGTCGAGACAATGGGTCTGAGGGGGGGGGGTCAGATACATTTTTGTGGATTTTAGGTATCTCGTAGATGATAGGTAGTCGGGTATAGGTAGGGGTAAGGAATTCGGCTTCATTGGTACACAAGTACCCATCGTCAACAGCGTTGCGAACAATCGTCAAGATACGCTGTTTCAAGGCCGGTTCAGGATTGATGGCAATGTGTTTGTAATGTGTAGAAACTGATAAAAGGGTGTTCATTTTATCAATATAGGTTGGAGTGTCGAAAATGACAATACCCCCACCCTTGTCGCATGGTTTGATGGTAAGTTGTTTGTCAGCTCTGAGGTTGCTGAGAGCGTTGTTCTCCTCTTTAAAGAGATTAGGAGGCGGTTGAGAAACAAATTTTATAGTTTGTTGGATTTTAGTAAGCACTGCCTTCTCAAAGATATGGACTTCGGGTCCTAAGGAGTCCAGGGGTGGAGTGAATTCAGACGGGGGTCTAGGCCCGGATAAGTTGTCATTATTATCAACGGTTGGCCTAGTCTGGAAAAATGTTTTTAGTCTTATTTTTCGAAAAAAAGAGTGGAGATCCTTGATAAATTCAAATTTATTGAAATAAGTGGATGGAACAAAGGACAGTCCTCTAGACAGCAGTTTGGACGTCTCAGGGTTGATGGTTTTACATGACAGGTTAAACACAGGAATGTTATTTATGTTTTCCAATATTGCTGTTGCCTCGTTTGGATGTACATCTGAGGTTGACTTGGATCCTGGCGGAATCCCCTCTGTCTGGAGTTCCGGTTCCTGGGACGGAAATTGCCTCTGCGATTCCCTAAAAAATGATTCGACGGGGTGGTATTGTCGTAGTTTTCTTGTCTAGATTGATACACCGGATTATAGTTGGGGTTATAGTTAGTATGTTCCTCGCTATCTGAGTCAGTGGTATCAGAAAACGTGACAACCCGTTTGTTGTTCCATCTGGTACTGTTAGGGGTGTTAGGATAACTGGAATAGGTTCCTTCTGTGTTGGTATAGAAGTTCGGGTTCAAATATGGGTAAGCACATTCCTGGGAGAAGAGTCTGATGTCTTTTTTGAACTTGTCAGTCTTTCTCTTGATAAGATATTCCGAGAATGAGTCAAGTTCACGAGAAATCTCTTCCAGTTTATTTTTGCCTACCTCAACAGCGTTGTCACGTTTGAGTTTTTCTTCCATTTCCTCAATTTCTTTATTGAGTATGGACAGGACTTCTCTCGCGGTTTCAACTATCAGCATCATCCAATCTCTGGAGCATCTATTAGAGATTAGGGCCCATTTTTCAAGAAACATTCTAAGTTCAACAAATAGGCCCGGGATGTTACGAACTCGTAGGCCTATGGGGATGGTGCCCGCCTTAAGATATTCCAGCATAAAGTTGGCATGTGCCTCGGTGCGTTTGGATTTCTTCTTGAGGTTCAAAAGTTTCGTCCATTCCTCTTCGAGGCCCCTAGATAGCGTGAATGGTTTATTGCTATCAGTAGTGATCCTGATCATGCGGGCGAAGTCTTCATCTGAGAAGCCAAAAGTTTTTATGCTTTCCATGATATTTATCGGATAAAAATGCGAGAAAAAAGGGAGGGGGGGGGGGGGAAAAGACTGAAGTGGTCACGGAAGGATCCTATGGCAGAAATAAGGTAAATATATATATACTGTCAAGACCAATCAACACCAGGAGAGGCTAGTGAGGGAAATAAACCAATAGAAAAAGACAGGGTGCACAGCATCAAATACAGCCAAAAAACGCCAACCAGAAGGTACGGCCACGAATAACACAAACAAAACCCCCACAGCTCAGGGCTGTGAAGACACTATTCAAACAAAGGGGGGTCCCTAATGCTTGGATGGGTAGACAGGGGGGATAGGGAACAAGGAAATCTTCGAAGAAAGAACAGAACCCACTGTCTACACTAAGTCTGATGTCGTTGGGCCCAAGATTGGGTCACATTAATAAAAGAAAAAGACCGAGGGCAGAAATTGACTCAGAATAATGAGGAAATCAGAAGAATAAAAATAGAACAATTTTATTTTAATAACTATATTCACAAATGATAATTTTTTTGTAAGGGTTAAGCCGTATGGCATACACAATGTTTTGTCTGTACATAAAGGTCCCACACGTAAAGACAAACAGACATACACTCATTCAAACGACATATTCATATACAGATCAAATGCAATACAATACAAATGCACACAATATACATTTAAATTTGCCAATAGAGTTTAAAAATCGCCTCAGCGATACAGGACTTGAACAAAAACAGGGGGTTATACTTCAGGTAGGCTCGTGCATTACCAATTGGTGGGGATAAATGAATTGCTCAAAGGGCACGAGGGAGCAAGGGCCAACGCACGTTTCGGTGTGAACTACACCTTCATCAGGGCAACGAAGATGTAAGGCGTGTGGGACAACACAGAAGGAGCCTATTGCAAGATCATAGGAAAAACAAAAGACAACAAATCAACAAATAAGTATTAATGCCGTTTAGACAAAAACATTTGGGTCAATATACAGTTACATGAAGGTATCTACTTCATAGTTTGCTGAACAGTATTAGCTAATTGGGGGGATAAACAAAGAGGTAAAGGGGTAATTATTTCAATGAAGAGTCAAAAAACATTCCCAAGGTCACAACGATATATAAGAGGATAACATATCAGGCCAGGACTGGTGGAGAGCTTGGAGATAGATGAAGTCGAAGTGCACCCAAGAGAATGAAATCAAGACTTAGATAATCAGGATTTAAGTGAAAAGGTAAATACACACCCGTGAAATAGAGGATATAAAGTCCAAAAAAGTACAGCTGTGGTTCGCCAATCACCAACAAATAAAATAGAAGTAGATAATAAAAATAGGAAAGATGAATATGAAGAAAGACTAGGATAAAGAGTAGAGGCGATGGAGGAAGCATCGTACCTCTATATCAAGGATGCCATTAACATCTGGGGTCTTCTATGGGATATACAGGAGTGGAAGGATGTAAATCAGAGTACAGATCAGATCTATGGATGAAGAAACAAAGGGAATACCCAAGAATAAGCTAATCTTAAAATCCATAAGAACTAATAAATAGCCTAGGTATAGAGAGGGAATAAAGGTATGCGTAGTGGGCGTAGCTTACCCGGAATAGAGTCCAATCAAAAGAGGTTTGGAGTACATAAACTGGTACTGGACAGAGCTTAGGGGGGTCGTCACGAGTGAAAACCACCAAGGTATTACAGATAAGGATATCCCAAGCTATCAAAAAAAGAGACACAAAAGATTTTACAGTGAAAAGATAGTCAAGGGTACACGGACGTGTACACTAGGATATGTATCAAGTAATGTAAAGCTTAGAACACTAACTGAATAACAGCGAACTTACCCAGCTGATGGCAGACCTTCAGACGAGGCCGGAAGTAGAGAGAAAAACTCCGCAAGACAGTTTCTTAACGATGCGACCATGGAGACACGGATAAGGATAGTCACAAGTCCGCCCGTTAGATGAAGGGTCTAAGGGAAATAAAGGGAAACATACAGGTCTGATACAAGAGGTGTTGATTACTGATAAGCGCGGGGGTCAGGGAAGCAGTATCTCAGGCCGCATCAGAGCGCTAGATGGGAACCCAGATGATAAGGAGGGAGGGTACAAAGGTCCTGGGGGTAACGATACAATACGGACAAATGCTTAGCATAAGAGGTGGAACAGACGGGGATTAGCTGCTACAGGATAGCGAAACGCGAGACAGCTGATTCCATCCGCGAGCAATAAGTAGAAGGGCAAGTAGATTCCTACCGTAGATCAGCTTGTCAAGCCAGCGAGGACGAGGCAGCAAAGGTCGAATCCGATAACGGAGGGAATCAAAGTTCGGGCTTACGGAATATAAATACGGCCCGACTGGTTCAAAAAAACTAAAGTGGGGAGTTCTCGCGTGAATGGGAAGGCCGTGAACACAAAGGAGGGACCAATTTTAGAGAGGCCGATCAATTTAGGCGGCCATGTTGGAACGGGATAAATGGGGAAGGGTAAGAGATAGCCAGGACAGCCTGGACCAGGGCTAAAATGCTAGGGTAACTATGGGCGAATAAATAAAGAAAATGAATAGGGCAGCGAAGATGAATACAACAACATGCTAGGGCGTGATACAGCAACAAAAATAGAAAGTGGCTGAGAATGGGTCATCAGTCTAATGCTCAAAAAATAGAGTAGAAGAAGACTGTATGAAGTGACGGTATAAAGGAATACTTTCTAAAAGTTCCTGAAGGGAGGAAGATAAAGAGTAGGACACTAGAAGGGGAAAGGTTAATATCAATGGAAGGATCTTGCTAGATAACAGTCAAAGAAAAAGGGGGGGGCGGTCCTCATAGGGTAAAACAGGACCCATCAGGAGGGGGCCAGTTCATATAATGGCATTTTCCCAAGGGCAGTTCTCATTAAGACCCTGTGTTACAGAGTTCAGATAGTATATCCAGAACACTTCCCTCTTTTTTCTCAAGGTCGTGGGGTCCTTACCCGCTGGAGAGTGTATTTTTTCCAAGACAATCCATTTGAGGTCTTGTTCCGAGTGTGCAAGGCTAGTCCAGTGGGAAACGAGGGGAGCCCCTGATTTTTTTAGACGAATGTTGGATTTATGTTCCCCAATCCTCAGACGGCATTCCCTGCCAGTTTCACCTATGTAGGTCAGGTCGCAAGGGCAGAGAATTGCGTAAACCACATTAGTGGTTCGACAGTTGGTCATTTCCGTCAATTTGATGGTTCGTTTATTGATGATAAGGTTTTTTTCAACCAGTGCGTTGGGACAAGCTTGACAGGATCCACAGCGGTGGTGGCCTGTGATAGGGGGTAGGCCAGTAATCGACAATTGGCGGAGGGAGGGAGAGCATTCTGGTAGTTTGCCACTGACATGGTGATTCCTAAGGTTTTTGTTCCGTCTGAATGCAAACAGGGGTTTGGACAATCGGTCATTGTCGTCCATGTTGAGAAGGTACCAGAGGGAGTTGATAACCTGATGGATTTTGTGATTGATGTTAGAATGCCGAGTGACGCAGACCAGTCGGTCAGAGACCTTGTCATTTTTTCGTTGGAATATGGTATCACGGTTGTAATACCTGGCTCTCTTGAAAGAGTTCTTAATCAGTCTGGGGGGATAGCCCCTATTCAGAAGCTTGGCTTCCGGCCTCGTCTGAAGGTCTGCCATCAGCTGGGTAAGTTCGCTGTTATCCAGTTAGTGTTCTAAGCTTTACATTACTTGATACATATCCTAGTGTACACGTCCGTGTACCCTTGACTATCTTTTCACTGTAAAATCTTTTGTGTCTCTTTTTTTGATAGCTTGGGATATCCTTATCTGTAATACCTTAGTGGTTTTCACTCGTGACGACCCCCCTAAGCTCTGTCCAGTACCAGTTTATGTACTCCAAACCTCTTTTGATTGGACTCTATTCCGGGTAAGCTACGCCCACTACGCATACCTTTATTCCCTCTCTATACCTAGGCTATTTATTAGTTCTTATGGATTTTAAGATTAGCTTATTCTTGGGTATTCCCTTTGTTTCTTCATCCATAGATCTGATCTGTACTCTGATTTACATCCTTCCACTCCTGTATATCCCATAGAAGACCCCAGATGTTAATGGCATCCTTGATATAAAGGTACGATGCTTCCTCCATCGCCTCTACTCTTTATCCTAGTCTTTCTTCATATTCATCTTTCCTATTTTTATTATCTACTTCTATTTTATTTGTTGGTGATTGGCGAACCACAGCTGTACTTCTTTGGACTTTATATCCTCTATTTCACGGGTGTGTATTTACCTTTTCACTTAAATCCTGATTATCTAAGTCTTGATTTCATTCTCTTGGGTGCACTTCGACTTCATCTATCTCCAAGCTCTCCACCAGTCCTGGCCTGATATGTTATCCTCTTATATATCGTTGTGACCTTGGGAATGTTTTTTGACTCTTCATTGAAATAATTACCCCTTTACCTCTTTGTTTATCCCCCCCAATATGCTAATACTGTTCAGCAAACTATGAAGTAGATACCTTCATGTAACTGTATATTGACCCAAATGTTTTTGTCTAAACGGCATTAATACTTATTTGTTGATTTGTTGTCTTTTGTTTTTCCTATGATCTTGCAATAGGCTCCTTCTGTGTTGTCCCACACGCCTTACATCTTCGTTGCCCTGATGAAGGTGTAGTTCACACCGAAACGTGCGTTGGCCCTTGCTCCCTCGTGCCCTTTGAGCAATTCATTTATCCCCACCAATTGGTAATGCACGAGCCTACCTGAAGTATAACCCCCTGTTTTTGTTCAAGTCCTGTATCGCTGAGGCGATTTTTAAACTCTATTGGCAAATTTAAATGTATATTGTGTGCATTTGTATTGTATTGCATTTGATCTGTATATGAATATGTCGTTTGAATGAGTGTATGTCTGTTTGTCTTTACGTGTGGGACCTTTATGTACAGACAAAACATTGTGTATGCCATACGGCTTAACCCTTACAAAAAAATTATCATTTGTGAATATCGTTATTAAAATAAAATTGTTCTATTTTTATTCTTCTGATTTCCTCATTATTCTGAGTCAATTTCTGCCCTTGGTCTTTTTCTTTTATTAAAATGTCCAGGATAGCTACCTCCTCCTGCCCTAGCCGCTCACTAACTAAGTTCTGCAACAATATCTCACTTGCTTGCCCCCCAGGGTTATCTTCTGTATATAATTCCTCAAAAAAGGTAGGAAACACCTTTAAAATCTCCCGAGGCGTATCTAGTAAGTTGCCCTATGTATCTTTCATAACCTCAATTCTTTGTGCAACTTCTTTGGAACAAAGTCTTTCTGCAAGACACCGCCCGTGGCTTTACCTTACTCGTAGACGTTCTCTTTATAGAGCTTATATTTAAGGGCAATGTCCCTACTCCACTGTAAGTTACCATTAGCCTTGCATCGGGCAACTTCAGTTTGTAATGCAGTGGTGTTGGTACCTGCTAATATTCCCTGCATAAGATTCTCTTCCACTGTTTCGAGTTTTGTATATCACTCTTGGATCACTAACTTCAATTGCCTTTGTTTGTGTAATCCAAAACTCAGGACCCCCACCCTAAACCCGACTTTTAAAGCATCCCACACATAGCCACATTAGGTTGAATTATGATTAATTTCCCAAAAATTCTTAATCCACTAATTGATATGGTCTACAAATACATCCAACAGTAATTTCCTATCAAACAATAAATATCTTGGAACCGAATAGGTGCTGATTGCTAAAATATCCATCACCAATGAACCATCATCTGCCGTGATCCTAGCGAAAAATGTAATCTTAGCTCCTGCAAGTAGTGCTGATGATATAAAAAAATAATCTAACCTCACTAACTTTTTGTGTGGATGGGAATAAAACGTATATCCATGATTGGGGTCCCGCGGCACCGCTCATGCATCAATCGATCCATGGTCAGCCAGAAGGTGCTGTAATGCCTTAAACACCTTAGGTTTCCTACCCTTATAGTTCTTTATGCCTGACTGCAGGTCCCAGCAGCCTAAGTGTATATTAAAATCCCCACATAAAATTAGAGGGTTTGGCCATGATGCCAAATCCACATTAAGCCCCTCAAATACTGACACTTCATCAAAATTAGACCCATACACTGTGCATAAGGAAAACTTAACAGTCCCCATAATGCATTCCATAATGATCCATCGACCTTGATTGTCATCCAGCGTTCGGCCTGATCCCTGGATTCCACATTTAGCTAGCACTGCTGTGGACTGTTGTGTACATGTCAATACCGAGTAACCTAACTTGGCTAAGATCTTCCGTTTGCCCCACAGAATATGCGTTTCCAGTAGGCAAACCAAGTCGGGATGCATCACACATTAACTCAGCAGCCATGCTTTGCCTTATCCTATTATTATTTAGCCCACACACATCAAAAGAGCAGATACGCAATCCTGAATTAATCATCCTATCCCCATCAAGTGTAGCTGTCTTCCATCACTCTGTAATCCTGTTGTAAAGCACCATGTGCCTGCGTTCTTCTGTCTTCATTATGTTATGAATTGATTTTACTTTTCCCACCTTCATCCACCACCACCCCCCACCACGCCCCCACACACCCCAACCCCCACCTACTCTCCCATGCCCTATCCCAGGGTTTCCACTGAGACCCCATCCCTATCCTCCCCCATCCCTGCAGTAAGGCATTAGGACCAATGGTCCCTGATATGACAAGCTCTGGCTACCCAAACTGCCCCCTGCATTTTCTCATAAATGTATTGTAACACAGCAAACCCCATCACCTACGTAGCAGACAACAAAAAAAGTACATGTGAGAAAAAGAGACACCAAAGAGACAGAAAAAATACAGCATAAGCTTTACCACCCAATTAAATACCTGGAGCCAACCCCTATCTAGATAGATTGTAAATACTCTTTGGCCAGCACCTCCAGGTGAAAAACTGAGTATGTTAGTTATGTATGACTTTCAGTTTAGCTGGGTTAAGCAGGAAGGCTTGTGCACTTATGCCTTGGAATGACTCAATGAGCTGGCGTAACTGCCTCTGTTTCTCCACCGTCTGGTGGCAGAAATCTGGTATGACAAAAAATGCATCCCCTTTGCCAGCCCTCTTTCTGTCTGGACATGCAAGCTGATACACAGCCTGGCAGGCCTGAAAGTTGTTGATTGATATTAATATTGCTCTAGGTCAGGGAGAAGTTTGTCCTGGTCTTGTCCGCAGCATAAATGGGAATCACTGTGCTCTTTGGATCTCCCTCTGCCAGTCCAATTGCAAGAGTTCAGGTAATGCCTCAGAGAACAAATCAATGATAAAATTACGAGGGTCCTATCCTTCCATGCCCTCTGGTATCGCCAGAAATCTCAAGTTCTTTCTCCGAAGGCGGCTTTCCAGGTCTGTTAGTTTCCACTGTGTATCCTCCTTTAATGAGCGCATTGATTCTGTTGCCACCTTCTGGGCTGCCAACTCGTCTTCCAGGAAAGAAATCTGGGCCTCTGCTTTGTTGAATCTCACTGTAAACTCAGAATATGATTTTGCAATACGTCGGACAGAGTTCTGGAGTTTGCGAGAGGCACCTAGGGACCGTTGATTCTCCGTGTGCGTCTCGGCCCTATGAGCCATTATAGTTTGGTAGATCAAAGCCCATGAAATATCTTTTGGTTTCTCTACTGTTTTTACTATTATGCTCAGCTATGCGCCCACCATCTGCCCTCAGTTCAGCTGCGAAAGAATAGTCCCATAACAGGACATCATTGCCCACCACCTGCATGACACACTCTCCAGCATCATGTCTCTTGCGTACTGTCCGGGGGCTGGTTTCTGAGGTATCGGTGCCCATATCCTCAGGGTGCATGCTGCCCAGGGAACCATCCCTGAAGCGAGATTTTGAAATTGGCTCCATCTCAATTTCAGATGAATCATAAGGGTCTGATTGGGAGAAAGAATTATCCCCCAAATTGGATTCTTTAATCATGATCTGTGTGTCGTTATTGATCCCTGCACCCGGGTTCTCTACGTTCGGTAAGGTATCCCTCTGACCCTCCCTTAGGGTGGTTTTGCCCCGCACACCTTTGTCAATGTCATTGTGTCCTGTATTGATTTTAAAGGGGTTGTGTATGGCAGGCTGCCAAAGAAAGACCTTCACCCCCTACTATTCTCAAGGTACTGTGTTTACCAGTTAAATCCGTAGCCTGATGTGCCAAGTCCCCCTTAGTAGTTCCCTGGCTTGCCGATAGATTTAAAGATTCACCAATCTCTACTGCCAGTCCAGCAGTTTTTTTCTTTTCCAGAGGTAAACAAAGAGGGAATAATGCGCTTACCCACACTTTCTGTTTGCGCACCCCCACGTTTCTCCCCCACAGCGTCTCCAATGTTTCCACTCTTACTGATTCAAAGTTGAGGAGCTCTTTACGGCTCCAGCTGCATCCATCGGCATACGAGATTTCCCTCTCCCGGTCTTTGGAGGCATTGCCAGGTCAGCTCCGCCCCAACTCCTCACATAGCTCCCAGCCATCGCGCCAGCAAAACAGTATAGACGCCGATACCAAGCAGGTCCACACGCGAACCCCAGGAACTATAGCAGCCTGATCTGCGAAATCACTGGAATACTCCTGATCTTGCCGGACCAGGTGAGACGGGTAGTGTAATTTTAATCAGTCGTTCATAGTTTTCAGATGCAGGCAGGGCGGTCTGGGAGCGCCAGCGTACGCATCCAGCAGAGCGGACACCAACATTCCTCCACCAGCTCTCAGTGTTTTAATGTAAACTACCCACATAATTAAAGGTTAGAGTGGGATGTACCCCAATTCACTTATCCTGCCCATGTTGGGCCAGAGTTCAGGATAACAGTGGTCTCTGCCCCTACCCCCTGAATGTAAACTGCTCTCTACTGCATACACCTATGTACTGTGTTTTATCTCTCAAACCTTATTAAGGTTTTAAGACCTTTGTTTTTTAATTATGATGCTGTCCATAGGAGGAAAGCTGTGGAGCCATTATCAGAAATGCGCTATTTAGATGTGGCAGTTGGAATTGCTCAGCTTTAACGGTCTGTTAAACAGAGTTTTAGTGATAAACAGTAGTGGGTGTCGGGCAGTCAAGATGGGGTTCAAAGATTGATTTGAACTGTTAAATGTGCTTTTCGAATGTTTTATGGAAAATTGTCTAAATAAACCTGTTACCTACCTACCCACATAATTCAAATTGATTGAGGGTTATCTAAAACTGTTAAATATATAAATAAACAAATAGATAAATAATGAAAACTGATGCTCACACTATCCTTTTACTCCCTATACTACTATAAAGCAATATTTTGCGGAGAACTGCAGGGGTGCAGGAAATTAATGCATCTCTTAATTGTTTTAAGATTGGAGATATTTGTATAAATCAAAGTCAATTTGATGGGCTTTATCTTTTGTCTAGGCTTCTCTTTCTTGCTGCATACCAAACAAAGCTGTATCCGCTCATTCTGCATTTTTATCCAAAACCAGACGGGAGCTTCTGCCTCTGCAACCACTGAAGGGACCCTCCCCCTGTAAGTAGCCAAAAAGATATAATGGAACTGGGATGGATCAGATTTGGCACAATGTGCGTTGGAAGAGCCAGTGTTTTGGGGAAGGGCAAAGCTAAATGACTACCAACAGTGAACCACATTCCTGATGTTGGGAAGAGCAAAATGTTGCATGCCTAGGTTGGCAAATTTCTGCCCATAGGTACTTTGTTGTTTTGCATTTTAACACTTGGAAGTTCTATCCTGCACCATCTTACTATGGCAACAAATTTGGCAGTTTTCTGAAAGATTTAAGATTCACCTTTCTTACACTGGAAACTTATTTGGAAGAGTAGATGACACAACCACAGTTTTTTGGACAAGCACTCAGTCATGAAGAGTGGTTATGGATTGTCAGCAGAGATGGTCTACACCCAAACAGTTCTCACGCTCACTAATCTATACTTTCTTGTACATGCCTGATGTTATAAAAAGTTAAGGGAGAAAATGGGTGTAAAAATGGAAAGAAGGGAAGGGTGGGCTGGTGAGCTCTGTCTTTGAGAGCTGTGAGTCTGAGGATGGGTAGTGTGGGATTTAAACAGGGTGGACAGGGAACACCGTTAGGTAGGTTTTAGGACTGATGAGCCTTTCCCCTGGGTGACATATCCTGGAGCTCATGCAGCAAACTCCCAGCAAGAGCATGGACAAGCTAGGAGTAACTGATCCACGTTTAGGAAATGTTTGGGAGATAGGAATGGGTTATAGTGGGCAAGGAACAAAAGGCAAGAATTCCCAACTTTAGGAGTGAGAATCTGAATTCAGCATATTTTGTTTTGAAAACATATATTATTCGTCAGATTGTAAAAACGTTGCAGAGCTCTGCACCCCAGAGACAACTGCATGTTCAAGCCATACATTACCACTGAAGCAATCGACTTTTAGCGGTTACATCAGAGTGCATGACAGAATCATACAAAGGAATACGAAGAAAAAAAACAACAACCCCCCCTGAATTCAGCATATCTAATTATTATTGAACCCCATTTTCACCTAAGCAAAGATTCCGATTAAAATAATCAGGTTTTTAAAAATGTTATACCTTATTTTCATCCATCCAGAATGTTGTGTCTATAGCTTGTCTTTTTCTAAAGTAGACCACCCTTAACTTACCTTTTTCCAAGGATGGTCGGCCTAATGGAACTCCTAGGGCGGTGGGATGGGAGTGTGATCCTGCCATCAGATGCATTCTTTTTTTTTTTTTTAAAACCGTTTATTACAATCTCAAATATATACAGGTATGGGCCTACAACCTTCCGGCCGGCCGCTAAAGTGACAGAAATAAATGACATATATACAATAAGGCACTTGGCGTTACAGAGACGCTAAAGCAGGAGGTATCAACAACGTGGGCCACATAACTCTGAGCCCACAATACGGTTTCGTTTTATACAACACAACAACATAAAACCACACCCGCAAGGCAACCCGAGAGCGAAAGTGACAACATATGCTCCTCAAATGGGGGGACCCCGACCATACACTAAAATCGAAGGAGGGGAAGGGGAATAGGTCCGGGACTGGGAAAACACTGTGCCCGGGATTGAGGGAGGGGGTCATCTAGGGGGACGGAGCTGGTGAAGCGGGAGGCAACAATGGCGGGTCGCAAATACCCCCGCGGTAGGCGTTCCAGGGGCCCCACACCTTCAGCCACGCCCCGCGCCACATACACCACCTTCTCTCGGAACATGCACCAATCCATGTGTTCTTTCCAGGCCGACACTGCCGGGGGCCTCTGGGATCCCCACAGTTGAGCGATGTCACGTTTAGCAATCATATAACCCAGCGTCACCCATCGCGTCTGCGGAACCGAGTAGTCGGTCGGTTCCCACACATTCAGCAGGCATCTCCTCGCTTCAGGCACCAGCACGACATGCGTAACCGCTCGCAGGACCTCATGCACACCACGCCAGAATCGCTCCACCCTCGGACATTCCCACAGAATATGTAAAAAAGTCGCCAATGCACCGCACCCACACTTACACAGTCCATCCTCGGCATAGCCCATACGCAGAAGCCCTGGCCCCGTCATGTACACCCGGTGAAGTATCTTAAGCTGGACGAAGCGAAGGCGAGCCGGGATGGCCACCTCCTTCGGGGAGGCCACCGCGGAAATCCAGTCCTCGTCGTCCAGCTCCAACCCATCGGCAACCCAAGCCTCGCGTAGCCCAGTCAGTAAGCCCGAGCGGTCATTAATCAACTTCTTGTAGATGAGGGAGATCGTGCTGTCCGGAACGTGGCCATCTAGCACTCTATCCTCCAGTGGGGAGGACTCCGGGATGGCGGCCACGTCTGGGAAGACAGAACCCAGTGCGTGACGGACCTGCAGGTATCGAAAGTATTCACTGCCCTGCAGCTGAAACTCCGCCTGCAGTGTCTCGAATGTTTTGAATCCTCCCCTCGTCCAGAGGTCCCCCACTGTACTAATGCCTATCGTGTCCCACCTATCGAAGCCCTTCGAGGTCCATAGGGCGCCCAACCTCTCAGACGCATACAACGGTGACGCCCGGGTCAAACGGTCCTTCCATCCCATAGCTGCATTGGCCGCGTGCCATACTCGCACCATGACACGCGTGGGTCCCGTCAGGCGGGAATCGGGCACGCTAGTGTAGAGCGCTCGATTGTAATCGCCACCGGGCAGGAGCATCTTGTCCATTTCAAATGCCGGGTTTAAGGCGGGCCCGTAAAGGCCATGATTAATTGCAGCTAATTGGGAGGCCCAGTAATACCGCTTAATATCCGGGAGGGCAATCCCTCCGTCATACCACGGGAGCGTCAACTTTGCCAGAGCTATACGCGGCCTCCCGTCCCAGAACAGGCGGCGCTGCAAACTCTCCACCTCAATCAATCAATCAATCATAGGCATTTATAGAGCGCTCTACTCACCCGGAGGGTCTCAAGGCGCTGGGGGGGGGGGGGGGTGCTGCTACTGCCCGAACAGCCAGGTCTTGAGCTTCTTCCTGAAGGCGAGGTGGTCCTGGGTCAGGCGCAGGTCGGGAGGGAGGGAGTTCCAGGTCTTGGCGGCCTGGTAGGAGAAGGATCTTCCTCCTGTTGTCGTTCTTCGGATGCGGGGGACGGCGGCGAGGGCGTGGCTGGCTGATCGGAGGTGTCGTTTGGGAGCGTAGAAGTTGATGCGGTTGTTGAGGTAGCTCGGGCCTTGGTCGTGAAGAGCTTTGTGTGCGTGGGTGAGGAGACGGAAGGTGATTCTCTTGTTGACCGGGAGCCAGTGCAGGTCTCTTAGGTGTCCGGAGATGTGGCTGTGTCGTGGGATGTCGAGGATGAGTCTGGCTGAGGCGTTCTGGATCCGTTGGAGTCTCTTCTGGAGCTTGGCGGTGGTTCCGGCGTAGAGGGCGTTGCCGTAGTCCAGTCGGCTGGTGACGAGTGCCTGGGTGACATTCTTCCTGGTCTCGGTGGGGATCCACCGGAAGATCTTCCGTAGCATGCGCAGGGTGTTGAAGCATGACGAGGAGACGGCGTTGACTTGCTTGGTCATGGAGAGGGAGGAGTCCAGGATGAAGCCCAGGTTGCGTGCGTGGTCTGTCGGTTTGGGTGCGGTGCCCAGGGCGGGGGGCCACCAGGAGTCGTCCCAGGCGGAGGGCGAGGATCCCAGGATGAGGACTTCCGTCTTGTCCGAGTTCAGCTTCAGGCGGCTGGTCGACATCCACTCGGCTACCTCTTTCATTCCTTCGTGAAGGTTGGCTCTGGCGGCGGCGGGGTCGTTGGTCAGGGAGAGGATCAGCTGGGTATCGTCGGCGTAGGAGATGATGTTGAGGTTGTGTTGGCGTGCGATGGCCGCGAGGGGGCTCATGTAGATGTTGAAGAGGGTTGGGCTCAGCGAGGATCCTTGAGGGGCGCCGCAGATGACTTTGGTGGCCTCTGACTTGTACGGTGGTAGACGGACTCTCTGTGTTCTTCCGTCGAGGAAGGAGATGATCCATTCCAGTGCCTTCTCCTGGATTCCGACGTTGCGGAGGCGCTGCACTAGGGTGCGGTGGCAGACGGTGTCGAAGGCCGCGGAGAGGTCTAGGAGGATGAGGGCCGCTGTTTCTCCGTTGTCCATCAGGGTTCGGATGTCATCGGTGGCAGCGATGAGGGCGGTCTCGGTGCTGTGGTTGGCTCGGAAGCCAGACTGTGAGGGGTCGAGGGATCCGTTCGTCTCGAGGAAGGCGGCCAGTTGCTTGTTGACGGTCTTCTCGATGACTTTGGCTGGGAACGGGAGCAGCGAGATGGGGCGGTAATTCTTGAGTTCGGTGGGGTCCGCTGTTGGTTTCTTGAGTAGAGCGCTGAGTTCGGCATGCTTCCAGCTCTCAGGGAAGGTGGCGGTGGTGAAGGAGGTGTTGATGATGTCCCGCAGGTGGGGTGCGATGACGGCGTCGGCTTTGTTGAAGACGTGGTGAGGGCAGGGGTCGGTCGGAGATCCGGAGTGGATGGAGTTCATCATGCGGACGGTTTCTTCGGTGCAGATCGGGGTCCAGGCGCGGCGGGTGGAGGTGGGGGGCGGTGGTTCGGTCGGGTTGGACGTGGCGTTCGTCGGTAGGGTGTTGAAGCTGTTGTGTATGTCCGCGATCTTGTTGTGGAAGTAGGAGGCGAGGGAGTTGCAGAGTTCTTGCGATGGGGTGGTGTCGTTGTTTCCGGCGTTGGGGTTGGAGAGCTCTTTCACGATGTTGAAGAGTTCCTTGCAGTTGTGTGCGTTGTTATCCAACCGGTCCTTGAATGCAGTTTTCTTGGTGTCGCGGATCAGTTGGTGATGTTTCCGGGTGGCAGTTGGTGATGTTTCCGGGTGGCGGAAGTAACGCGCCGGGACCAGGTCCATCGAGTTCTGGAGAGCGTACAGAAAGCGCGGTAATGACATCATCTTGAACAATGCCGCCCGGCCGAGCGGCGAAAGCGGCAAGCGCCGCCAGCGCGCGACGTCCTCCTTCAAGCGCTGGAGGGGGGGAAGCAAATTCCGCTCGTAGCGGGCCACCGGGTCCAGCGTAATATAGACGCCCAGGTAACGAAACCCCTGCGAGGCAATCTGGATCGAGCAGCCCCACGGGAGAACAGGAGCCTCCCCGGAAAGCACATAGACACAGGATTTAGCCCAGTTGATGACAAGACCTGAGTTACGGCCGAAGGAGCGCAGAACATCGACCAGGACAATCAGTGATTTACGCGGGGAGGCTAAGTACAACAGGATGTCGTCGGCGTAGAGGGACACGCGGTCCTCATACTCCGGGGTCCAACGGAGACCACGGATAGAAGGGTGCCACCGCAGCCACTCCGCCAGGGGTTCCAAGGCCAGTGCAAACAGGAGCGGCGACAGGGGGCAACCCTGTCGCGTGCCCCGTCCCAGCACGAATGGGGCCGAGACTCGACCATTCACCACCACCTGCGCCAATGGGTCAGAGTACAACAATTTGACCCAGCTGATGAATCCCGGGCCAAATCCAAATTTCGCCAACATCACCCAGATGTACGGCCACTCGAGCGTGTCAAACGCCATGGTGGCGTCCAAGGACGCCAAGATGGCCGGCTCCCGCACGAATGGAACACGCGCGAGCACCCCGTGCAAGCGCCGCAGGTTAAGGGCCGTGTTGCGATGGGGAATAAAGCCGGACTGGTCTTGGTGGACCAGATCGCCCACCACGCCGACCAGCCGGTTGGCAAGCACCTTGGCGAGGATTTTAGGCTCCGCATTTAAGAGCGAGATCGGCCGATAGGATGTAACCCGGTCTCGCGGTCTCCCCTCCTTGTGGATAACCACGATGGTAGCTAGACGCTGGTCCGGCGGGAGGGAGCCCCGCGAGTGGGCCGCAAGGAACATCGCGCGGAGGTGAGGTGCCAGTACATCCGGTCGCAGCTTATACAATTCGATAGGAAGGCCATTCGGGCCCATGGCCTTGCCCGAGGCGACCGAGCGTATGGCGAGGGCGATTTCATCCGAGGTGGGAGCGGCATCCAACGAATCCCTGTCCTCCACTGAAAGCGAGGGCAGCGCGATGTCCCGCAGCAGGGCATGGGAATCCTCCTCCGAGCAGGGAGAGACCGGAGAATATACCTCGCGGAAATAATCCGCGAAGCAAGAAACAATGCCTTCCGGCTCAGTAATTCGTACACCATCCATCCTCTCAATCAGCGGGACCACACGACTAGCTCTCTCCTTCTTATCCAACCACGCAATCAGTTTGCCAGCCTTATCACCCACATCGTACAGTCGCCCCTGTTGCTCTCTGCTAAGGCCCCTGGCCGCCTCCGTGACGAGGGCCCTATAGGCCGCCTGTTTAAGGTGTAGAACATGCAGCGCCGCGTCAGTCACCCCACTCCCCAGACCACCCTCCAATTCAGTAATTTCGGCCTCCACCCGGGTCACCTCCTCCTGTGCGCGTCTGCGGGCATGGGAGATAAAGGAGAGGGCCTCCCCTCTGAGAACTGTTTTGAAGGCTTCCCACAGGGAGATAGCCGACGGGACGGACCCCACATTCTCCTCAAAATACCGTTGCAATGATTTAATCAGGTCAGCACGAATAGTGGGGTCACGCAGGTACCAAGCATTGATTGGGGCTACCCTGCCCTCTCCCCTCGGGAAGACACCCAAGTGCAACAGGAGCGGGGAATGATCTGAAATACCCCGCGCCAGATGGCGCACCTCTCCCACCCTCCCAGCATAGGCCGCAGGGACAAGGACATAATCAAGCCGCGAGAGGCTACCATGGGCACCCGAATGGAAGGTGTACTGCAGCTGGGTGGGATGCTTTAAACGCCAGCAGTCCACCAATCCCAGTGTGTCCAAAAGGCCCGCTAACCACGCCTGTGCCCGGGGGAGGTCCCTAGGGGGATGACGATCCATAGTCCCAGAAGCCACCGCATTGAAATCCCCCCCAACCACCAGAAGCCCCCCCGGGAGGTCAAGGAGGAGGCGTCCCAGATCTGCAAAGGTGGTGGACTGTAGCCCCGGTGGGACGTACACAGAGACAAAGACAACTACCTTGCCCTCCATCCTCCCCACCAAGACAGTGTAGCGTCCCCTCTCATCATGGCGCACCTCGTCTATTTCTAGCGGGAGCGAGGTCTTGACCATGATGCCCACCCCCCGCGAGCCTGATGTGAAGCCCGAGTGGGCCACCAAGCGAAAGCCACGGCGATTCATGGCACAAAAGGAGTTACCAATAAGGTGTGTCTCCTGCAGAAAGACCACATCAGGCGAAATCCGTTTCAGATACTGCAGGACCACACCCCGCTTGATCCTATCACCCAGTCCGTTAACGTTCCAGGACAACAAAGTCAAATCCCTACCCCCCATCACATAACGAAGCCATCATTTGTCCCCCCCAGAGCATCTCAAAAACAACAATACAATAACGGGTTTGCGTTGCGGTAGAAACGAACCACACCCCACCCCAACCCACCCAACCCAACAGAACTCCCCCCACCCTGCACCCCTGCATGAGCCCAAACAGCCCCCCCAAAGTGCAGTGTGCCTGTCGCCCCATAGATAAGAAAACTAACTGGTCCCCCAGAGGAGGAGGGAGATCCCCCAAGAGACCCCACACGACCTCCACAGGAGGGGAACTTACCCTAACAGTCAATAGTGACAACAACGCAGTCCAGAGCAAGGCCTACCATTAGACCCTCAGTCCTGATCCGGCGGGCCCTCCCCACCAACCGCACCCCCCCCACCCCCCCGGCCCCGATCTCCGGGCAAAGTGTCTAGCCAGTCCCCGGCCACCTCGGGTCGATCAAAAAAGTGCGTGTGGCCATCCACCTCCACTCTCAGCTTAGCTGGAAAAAGCATCGCATATTTGAGATTCAGGTCCCTTAGGCAACGTTTAACACCAAGAAAGCTCAGTCTCCGCTTTTGGACTGCCGGAGTGAAGTCAGGATAGAAATTGATGTCCATATTGTCAAGTTTGACCGGCCCTTGTAGCCTGGAAGTCTGTAGGATAGCGTCTCTGTCCCGAAAATTGAAGATCCGGGCGATGAGAGGCCTCGGAGGGGCTCCAACCTTAGGCCTACCCCCGGGGACCCTGTGGGCACGCTCCACCGCAAAGAATTTACTCAGCCCCCGAGGCTGGAGATGGGTGAGAACCAGGTCCTCAACAAATAGATCCGCCGCCTCCGCCTCGCGTCCCTCCGGCACCCCGATAATGCGGACGTTGTTCCTCCGGGCCCGACCCTCGGAATCCTCCAGTCGACGATTCATCAGGGCGCTCGCCTGGCCAAGCCTGCGCACCTCCTGTTGGAGGGCCGCCACGTCCGTTGTGAGGCCCGTGGTAGAGTGGGCCAAAGAGTCGACCCGGTCGTTGGTTTTAGACAAATCAGCCCTCACGAGGCCCACGTCCACGAGGACCGAGTCAATCTTCTGCGCCAGAGTGTCGAAGCGCTGGTCCACCGAGGCCTTCATCTCGGCGATGGCGCCCATGACGTCTCGGAGGGTCAGGTCCGTGGGCAGAGCGGAAGCATCAGTCGGGCCCGTAGGGGACCTACGCGGCGCCTCTGGGGATCCCTTCTGGAGGGTGTAGCGGTCCATACTGTTGGATTGCTGGGCCGCGCCACGGCGGGTCGATTTTATCTTAGCCCGATCGCCATCTTGTTTTGTGGACATGGTTTCAATCCCCGAGACGAGTCAGTCTCCTCAAGAAAAGGGGGGGGCCGACAATCCAGTTCAAGGGGTCCAGGGGGGAGCGACCACCGCTCCGCAGGACGGACCGCAGCTGGCGGACCGGCAGGGCACCCCAGCGAGACCACACCACCGCACACCGCCCCGCAACCCAACCTCGCCTGGCAGCAAGGAGGGCGCAAAAGCGAAAGTGAAAGTGCGGGGTACGCGAGTCACCCAGCCTTGCCCGCCGCTGTTGTTCACTTTGTGTCCGGATCGCCCCACAACTCCAGTACGGGGGGCCGGTGTGGAGAAGGCCGCAAACCTCAATCGATGCTCCTGCCGGTGTCCGAGGTCCGATTTAAAAACGGAAAACGGGCGTCACCTCTGCTCGGGCTCACAAATACAGTCCCCTCAGCTGGGACAGGATTCTGTCAGGATTTATGCAGGAGGTCGCGGAGGTCCTCGGGAGCCTCGCACCTACGCGGCCATCTTGGTTGCGCGCTAGGCTCCTCCCCCTCAGATGCATTCTTGAAGCCATCTTTGGTCAGTAGGAGGGGTTCCTGGGTGGAGAAGGATGATTTCTGATCATTTTCTGACACACAAATATCAATTAGAAGTAAAGGTTAATGTTCGCCTTACATTTTCCCAAAAGATATTGCAGGTGGGCATATTTCCCTGCATGAGGTGGGGCCTCAGGTAATAATGGCAAGGGATATTGATTCCCTTTGCTTTTGAAACAGCTTTAGCCAAGAGGGTTTGCCAAAGATTGAAGAGGACTACATAACAGTATGGCCTGTTCCCTAAGCGAGCATTGGGACCAGTGTCATGCTTCTTCTTTGCCATACAAGTAATGTGATCCATTTGTTCTTTAGAGCCAAGGGCAGATGTATGACCGTTTTTAGCAGTCGCAAACTGAGAATTGGGCCGTTTGTGATCACTAAAACGGCTGTCAGCATATAGTAACCCTATTTTGTAAGTCTGTAACCTACTACCGACTCGCAAAATAGGGTTTGCGTATCTCTGATAGGAAGGGGTGTTATAAGGGCATCCTTTCCTAATAGTAAGATGCAGTGGCTTGTACGAATGTTTTGCAACTGGAATGCGGTCGCCAAACGTTCATCTTTTACTGTCTCCACGAAGGCGGTGTAACCCATTCGCAAATGGGAAGGGGCCCACAAGGGACATCTTCCCCTTTGTGAACGTGGTTGCCAACATTTTTTAAGAGGGACCACTGCCTACTCTTAAAAAATTATGAGGAAACTTTTCATTTTTTTTTTTTTTTTTTTTGAAAAACCTTTATTTCTTCAAGAGTCTGGACACAGCTATTTAGCCGACAACCCGGAGGTTCGGCAGCTTCGGTAGAGAAGGACAGAGAAGCGTCCACATTGCATTAGAGGAGCAGTGAAAAGATTCAATTTTTAAATAAACGCAAACACACAACAAACCCCAGCAAGGCAAGAACACTGAATGCCCATGGTGATAGCCCCCAGGGGAGGCCGGACCCCAATCATCTAACAGTCACAGTACTGTGATAAGAGGAAGAAGGGGGACAGCAGAGGCCCAAGAAGTCAATTAACCATCACATCTTATATACTGAGCTGGAAAGAATGTCAAGAAGAAAGCTGTTCCTCGGGAGGATCCAAATCAGGGGCAAGACATATTCCCCCCCTGTATTGATTCCACCGCCCCCAGATGGCGTGCCACTTCCGAGGGCGGCCTCTAGCGCAATATACTGTCTTTTCCCTGAGCATACTCCAGTCCATATTTTCTTTCCACGCGGTCAATGTGGGGGGCCCCGCGGAGCCCCACAATCGCGCGATATCTCTCTTAGCGACCATGTTACCCAGAGTCACCCATTGGGTCTGTGCCTCATCGTGATCAGTGGGCCCCCAGACATTCAGGAGACAACACCGCGCTTCCGGCTGCATAGCAATGCCCGTCACCTCCCCCATCACTGCATGGACTCTCCTCCAGAATTCCGTGATGACACCACATTCCCAAATGATATGCAGGAAAGTACCCACCATACCACATCCCCTCCTACATAGGCCTTCCTCAGAGAATCCCATATGAACCAGCCTTGGCCCCGTCACATACACTCGATGCAGTATTTTGAGCTGCACCAGCCTCAGACGCGACGGGATCGCAACCTCCTTGGGAGAGGAAACAGCAGACTGCCAATCCTCGTCATCCAACTCGAGTCCATCCCTAGTCCACTGGTCCCGCAGCCCCAGAAGCATATCCGCCCGGACATTTATCAATTTCTTGTAGATGAGCGAGATCGTGCTCTCAGGCATATGGCCATCAAGGATCCGGTCCTCCAAAGGAGAGGACTCAGGCACCTTCTCACCCTCCACGAGAACTGACCGGAGGGCATGACGCACCTGAACATAGCGGAAAAACTCGGATGTCCCCAGCTCATACTCCTTCTGCAACTCTTCAAAGGACTTCACCCTCCCCTTAATCAGCACATCTCCGACCCTGGAGATGCCGATCAAGTCCCATTTATCAAAACCTTTTGTATGCCAAAGCCTACCCAATCTTTCAGATTCAAACAGCGGGGTAGCAAGGGTGAGCCTATCCTTCCAGCCCAGCGAGTCAGTTGCCATCTTCCACACACGCACCGCCACCCCAGTGGGCCCCGTGAGGGACGAGTCCAGGGACCGCGAGTACAACGCCCTGTGATAGTTACCACCACGCAGCAACCACCTGTCCATGGCATAACCAGGGCTGGGGACAGGACCATAGAGACCATGATTAATCGCGCTCAGCTGGGTGGCCCAATAGTAGCGTCGGATGTCTGGAAGCGCAATACCCCCATCATACCATGGAAGCGTCAACTTAGCAATTGCTATTCGCGGCCGCCCATCCCACAACAACGTTCGTTGGAGGCTTTCGACCTCCCGAAAGTAGTTGGCCGGTACCCAATCTAGAGTATTCTGCAATGCGTAGAGGAACCGGGGAAGAGACATCATTTTGAACAAGGCAGCGCGCCCAACGAGGGAGAGCGGCAGCCTCCGCCAGCCCTCTACATCCCGCCGCAGGTGCGCTAGGGGGGGGAGCAGGTTCCTCTCATACCGCAAAGCGGAGTCCGTGGAGATAAAGATCCCCAGATACACGAAGCCCTGCCGAGCGATCTGGATCGAACAAGTTCGCGGGATCGGTGGAACCTCGCCACTCAGAACATATAAATACGATTTACTCCAGATGATGACGAGACCCGAATTCCTACCGAAAGATGTAAGAACGTCACAGACCACTATAAGTGATTTCTTGGGCGAGGCAAGATACAACAGGATGTCATCAGCATATAGCGAAATGCGGTCCTCGTGTTCGGGCGACCATCTAAGTCCCCGTATATCCGGGTGCCAGCGTATCCACGCTGCCAGCGGCTCAAGGGCGAGGGCGAACAACAATGGCGACAGGGGGCAACCTTGCCGAGTACCCCTCCCAAGCTGAAACGGAGTCGATGCCCGGCCATTTACGACCACACTCGCAAGGGGTCCCTCATACAGCAACCTCACCCAGCTCACAAAACCATGGCCAAAGCCGAACTTGGCCAGCACAGCCCACAAATATGCCCATTCCACCGTATCAAAGGCCATCGTGGCATCGAGAGACGCCACAATAGCTGGTTCACGCAGCGTGCCCGCCCTGGCGATTACACCATGAAGGCGCCGAAGGTTTAACGCAGTGTTACGATGCGGAATAAAACCGGATTGATCTGGGTGGATCAAGTCTCCAAGTACCCTGATCAATCGGGCCGCCAGGATTTTAGCCAGAATCTTCGGCTCGGCGTTAAGGAGTGAGATAGGCCTATATGAGGCACACTTATCTCGGGGTTTACCATCTTTGTGTATAACAACAATTGTCGCCAGTCGCTGATCCAACGGGAGGGTCCCGCTCCCCCGCGCCTCCACGAACATGGCGCGCAGGTGAGGGGCGACCCTATCCGGAAACAGCTTATACAGGTCAACCGGCAAGCCATTCGGGCCCGAGGCCTTACCCGAGTTCAGCGCGCGGATAGCTCCCGCCACCTCATCGACCGTTATGTCTCCATCAAGATCATGCCTATCTACGTCAGAGAGACAGGGCAAAGCGATATCACGCAAGAGGTCACACGAGTCCTCCGGCGGCCTATCCGACACTGAGGCATAAACCATACGGAAATAGTCCGAGAAACACTGTACAATCCTCTCAGGTTCCACAATCACCTCTCCCCCCTCTCCCGTCAACTCCGGCACTACTCTATTAACCCGTTCTTTTTTGTCCAGCCAAGCTAGGAGTTTCCCGGCCTTGTCACCAACATCATACAGGCGGCCCTGCTGTTCCCTACTGAGGGTCTTAGCGGCATTCGTCACCAGGTCCTTATACTCGGCTTGCTTCAAGCTCAGCTCATGCAGTGAGGCCTCTGTAACCTCCTCCTCGAGCGCTCCCTCCAAAGCCACGATCTCCTCCTCAACCTGCATAACCTCGCCATCTCTCCGCCGCTTGGCCGCCACTACAAGGGAGAGGGCCTCCCCTCGCAGCACGGTCTTAAATGCTTCCCACAGCGACACAGCCGAGTCCACGGATCCATGATTGTCCTTGAAAAAATTATCAACTGTCTTCACCAGTGCGCTGCGCATCTTGGGGTCTCGAAAGTACCAAGGGTTAATAGGAGCCACCCTTCCCCCTCCCTCACGGCCGACATCCAGCCTGACCCACACTGGCGAATGGTCCGATATACCACGCGCCATGTGCCTGGCCTCGGACACCAATGAGGCGTGCGCAGCCAGAGTGAGCAGGTAATCAATCCTAGAGAGGCTACCATGCGCCCCGGAGTGGAAGGTGTATTGGCTCTGTGTGGGGTGCCGGAGCCTCCAGCAGTCTATCAGGCCGTGTGTCTAGAAAGTCCGGAAGCCACTTCTGAGCTCCCCCTATGTCTCTGGGCGGGTATCTATACAGCAGCCCAGAGCCGACAGCATTGAAATCACCCCCCACCACAAGCATACCCCCCGGGAGATCCAGCAAGGCCCTACCCAGATCTGTAAACGTGGAGGCCTGCAGGGCCGGCGGGACATAAACCGAAACTAAAACCAAAGTTCTTCCCTCCCACCGCCCCGCCACCGCCACAAACCTCCCCCTATCGTCAACAATGGTGGAGTCCACCTCAAATGGTAACGAGGCTCTGACTAGGATGCCCACACCCCTGGACCCAGAGGAGAATCCCGAATGAGCTATGAATTTATAACCCTTCCTATTAAGAGCATAGCACGTGTTACCTTATAAGGTGCGTCTCCTGCAGTAGGGCGACATCCGGCAATGACCGTTTCAAGAATTGCAAAACAATCCCGCGCTTAATGCGATCCCCCAAACCATTAACATTCCAGCTAATAACACTTAAACCCCTACCCCCCATCCCCACACGTAAAGAGGCCCTCCCCACACCCGAAGAGCCACCATGGAACAGTCCTGAAAATAATCACTACGCCTTGCAGAAACGAACCCCCCAACAACAAACCCAAAATCCCAACTATCCCCCCCACCCTGCACCCCTGCTGCAGCTTACAAAGCCCCCCCAACTTGCAGTGTGCCTGTCGCCCTACCAAACCCAAAATCTACAAAAAGTACCCTAAGGGAGGAAAGAGCTCCCCTCGTCCTCCCACAACCCTCCGTATTTACTGCATTCTGTTCAAGTCATTAGCTAGAGACAAATCGAGTCAGTCCGGTTCCGAAGACCTCAACCTTGTTCATCCCGGCCACTGTCCCCGTCTGCGGCAGTGACCTCTCCCGTCCGTCGTCGGGGCAGAGCGTCCACCCATTCATCGGCCATGACAGGCGACTCAAAGAAGAATGTTCGGTCTTCGTACACCACACGTAGTCTGGCAGGGAAGAGCATGGCATATTTCAGTTCCCTCTCCCTAAGCCGCCTCTTCACCCCCAGGAAGCCCTGCCTCTGCACCTGCACCTGCTGGGTGAAGTCAGGATAGAAATTCACCGACGCGTTCTGGAAGGGGACCGGGCCCGTCACCCTCGATGCTTGCAGGATAGCGTCCCGATCTCGAAAATGAAAGAGCCGGGCGACAATCGGCCTCGGTGGGGCTCCCACCTTGGGCCTCCCACCCGGCACTCTATGGGCCCTCTCAACTGCGAAAAACTTCCCAAGACCCTTAGGCTGCAGATGGTTAAGCACCAAGTCCTCCACGAGCAGGTCTACCGAAGTCTCGTCCGAGGACTCCGGGACCCCGATAACGCGCACGTTGTTGCGCCTGGCCCGGCTCTCAAAGTCCTCCAGCCGACGGGCGGCGAGATCACTCTCGGTCCGCAACTTACGGACCTCGGTCTGTAGTTCCGAGACATCATCAGCGAGGCCCGTGGTCTTGAGGTCCAGGGTTTTAACTCGTTCATTTGTTTTGCCCAGATCCGCGCGGATCAGATTAACGTCCACCAAGATGGTATCCACTTTGTGCGCCAGGGCATCAAACTGTCTCCCAATCGAAGTCTGCAGCCCTTCGAGCGCGCCCATGACATCCTGCAGCGAGAGCTCCGGGGCCAAGGGTGAGGCAGTCTTCTGTGTATCCGGCGACTGGCTCGGTCCACCCGGTGACCCCTTCTGCTGGGCATAGCGGTCCATATTATTGGCTTGAGTATAGGCTCCCCGCCTGGTGGCCTTAGGCTTCAGCCGATCCACCTCTGCTTTGCCCGACATGGTTGGTTCAAGCAGGTCGGTTCAAACAGGACGGCCCTCTCTCAGCGAAAGGAATCAGGAGTGCTCAGTCCTGCGATGGGCCGCCAGAGTAGCGTGCAGAGCGTCCAAATGATAATAAAGCAGCCGAGAGCACTCCCTGGGCAGGGCAAACAAAGGGCGAGAAAGTGAAAGTGAAAGGATGGGGACCTCCGTCCGGTAGTTCACACCTCGCCTGGCCGCTGTTGTTCAATTAGAGGTCGGGCATCCTGCCAACTCTAGCCCCTGGCATCCCTCGGAGATAGGCCTCAATCCTCCGCCATGCGTAACTCCGGTTCCCGGTGGGCGATCCGACCTCGGGTAGCATCAATCGCCTCCCTGACAAGTCATCTGCACGATGCCATGCATACAGACAGGATTAGAGACAGGATAGTCGACGGAGGGCACGAGGGTCTCGGGAGCTCAAAGCTCACGCGGCCATCTTGGTCAAGCGCTAGGCTCCTCCCCCCTCATTTTTCTTTTTTAAATGCATCATGGTTTCCTTTAAGGAAAACGTGTTGCATTTCAGAGAAAAAAAATAGTTTTATTTAAAAAGCAATCACAAACATTGTGGTCTGCTGACCTTAGCAGACCACAATCCCTGTGATTACAGGCCATTCCCAATGATTCGCAAATTGCAACTTACCGTATGAATATTAATGAGGTAGGTCATTTGCGACCCCATTGGGAATTGCCAAATGTGTCTGTAACACATTAGTACATTTCATTTTGCGACTTGATAATTGCGAGTCGCTAAAAAGCTCAATTTGCGAGTCGCAAAATGAAATGGTCATTCATCTGGCTCCAAGTGCCTGGAAAACCAGGTCCTAATTCATAAAGTTTCATCTACGAGTCGGCGCAACATGTGCTTAGAGTACTCCTCAATTTCCAGGAATAGGTCACACCTCCTCATGGAAGAAAGTTTTGTAAATCAGTCCCATTATGAGTTGTTGTTGGTTGCTGTTGTGCCCTAAGCCCTACTAAAGGTGAGGGTGAGAAGGTACTTCCCATGTGAACCTATGCAGATCCAGTGCGGCTGGCAGAGTCCCTTCAAGCCCAATGTCATTGTTTTATGATTGGTTGCCAGAAGTCCAATGTTTTCTCACAAGATGTAAGAGCCATTAAGTTTATCCAGTGTAACCGAGTGCCTTGAACCATTCTGTCACTATCTTCAGGTCCAAAAGAAGGTTGCTTCGAGAAATCTTTAAGCATACTATATAAATCCGACATTCCGACATAAAAACAAGCAACCTAAAAAAATGAAAAAACATTACAGTATTCAAACAATATGTTATTTTGATTCATGTTGAACTCATTATATGATCATATACTGATTATTTGTTTCTCTTTAAATGTGTAGGTCATTATACTATTAATGATTCTCTGGTGAAAGAATCACCCAAAATCATCAAGTCTTCGTTTAAATCTAAAACCTTACGAGACAGTTGGGCTGGCCACTCAGCAAATCCCGGACCAGCATCCTACCATCCATATGAATCATCTGAACCAGGGCAAAAGATAATATATCCGTGAGTTCTGCTTCTAATCTATCTATTCACTTGTTTATTGGACGAGCATCTAAACACCATCAGCAAACTACTCTCCTCTCTGCTGAAGGCACCGAAGTGCGTATCTTATGCCATGTATTAGTGTTGCCAACTCCATGTGCGGATGTCGCTAACTCAACTTACAATGAACAGCCAAATGTACTAACCTTTTTATGGTCACAAACACTAAGAGTTTGTGACTACAAAACTGTTTTTCCTATGTATCTATCCCATGTTAGGAGTCTGTCGACTCCTAAACCGGGATTGTGACTAGATATCTCTTCAGTATTAGGAAGGATTGTGGCTTAGGTGTCCCTCACAATTACCAAATGTGTACTATATGTAGAAAATGTTTCTAGGTAATTAAGCAGCGGCCTCCGCTACCACTGCCAACTCTCAGAGAAACCTTTAAAAAAGAGAACTTCTTTTTTTAAATTAGCCTCATTTTGAGGCAGTGCTAAATAACATTTCTTTATTTAAAAGTGGTCACAGACATGGTGGTATGCTCAGCCTTGCCGGGCACCATCTCTCTGACTCTTCTGATAGAGTGATAAGCAATTTGTGACCTATCTAATAAAGATAAATTAAGTAGGTCAGATTGTGATCCATTCCCATTAAAAGTTTAGAAACTGGCCAATTAGAATATAGGTCGGGTCACAAAATTCTCTACTAGTCCAGAAATACTGGCCTTAATTTGCAACAGTTTTTGTGACCCGCATAATGACATATCTGGCCCCTCACTCATC
The DNA here is from genome assembly GCF_964204655.1 of Triturus cristatus. Taxonomy (NCBI): domain Eukaryota; kingdom Metazoa; phylum Chordata; class Amphibia; order Caudata; family Salamandridae; genus Triturus; species Triturus cristatus. Next base: position 346,209,399 of record NC_140584.1, read on the forward strand.
TGCATTTTTTTGCTTGTTCTGCAGAACTGATGGGCCTTCCAAGGTGTAACCTCAGCTCAGGATATTCCCAGGGAACCAAATTAGCATTGGAAAGAATTTCACTCCCACTGTCAAACCAGTAGAATGTGCATTCTGAGTGGTTGGGTTACAAGGAAGAACTTTTAACCTTTCGCAAAATATATTTTTGAAAAAGAATTAAGGAAGTCAACTTATGTCTAGAGGTTTTGTACCCAAACCTCTTTATCTTCCAAAACGGACAGGATTGGCTTTGCCACCAATGGGAACTTAGTACGTTTTTGTGATTCCTTATTTAGGGTTAAATCATGCAATGACCTGTAGACCATGTTGCTGGCAGTCCTAGATGCTGTAGGAAGTTTGAGAGAAGTGGAGGGAAAAGTTAACATATACCTCTTACTTACCTTAAGACCTGCACAGTGTCTGTTGACACCTTCAGTTCACATACACATGTTTTCTTAAGGGGAGTGGAATAATAACATATATGTCAGTAGTTGCAGGCCACATTCAATGTAACAGTGTCTCTGTAACCGCCATGAAGCTCTAGTTCTCCAGTACAGATTTATATGGTGACAGGGGCAAATTCAGGCCTTTGGCTCCATTGTAGATACAATAATGAGGGTTGTGAGGATTGTGGTGTGTTATATGGTATGGTATGGTATGGTATGGTATGATATGGTTGTGTTACATTAACATGTAATATACTCACAACACAAACCATCTTGGGTCCAGTCAGGCTCATTTGTAAAACTGTAGCTGTGGCTTTAAGCAGTAAGGCTTAAACAAAGGAACTAGTGTGAAGCATTTAAAAGCAGCAAACAACAAAATAAGAAAGTCACACAAAACAAACAAAATCTGACACCAATTTATAAAAATAGATAATATTTTTATGAATTTTAGACACCAAGATGAGCAAAATCAACAGGAGGTTCTAGAGATATAAATTTTAAGTAAAACATAAATCTCAGCTTTTTAGTCCAAAGTACAGACAAGCATTGGTAACAGTAGAGTTTTAAAACTTTTGAAAAGTTTGAAAGAGTTGTATTTTGCTACCCCGGCCCAACTGGGCAACCAGTTCCAACAGGGAGAAGGTCAGGGTGGTGGATAGTGAGTATTTGGACAATTACGTGGTCACCAAAGCAACTTCAAGTCTAGTTACACACTTTACATCAAGACCTCCATAGACTTCAATGGATGGTCCTGATGCTGGGGATGCAGGATACTGAGGATGCTGAGAGATGCTCTGGGTATTGTGTGGTCGATGGGGGCCTTCCTGGACGTATTCCTCGGTTTACGGGTAAGCTGGGGCGAATATGGCCACAGGGGTCAGGTCCCTCGAAATCCTATTTGAGCAAGTAGAAGCTTAGCAGCAGCTGAGGTACCGATCTTTGATCAGAGTGGGTTTAGCTGTATCCTTTGGTGAGGGCTAGTGTCTGTCTATGGTGACCAATCCACACCCTGGCAAATCTCGTGAGTCTGGCAGACATAGGTGCAACGTTCGAGTTTGGAGTGGAGGTCTTCTTGTCTGCACATCAGCAGCGATTCCTTGAGAGTGGCTACTGACTGGCCAGGATAAGCGAATTTAGCTTTCATGGCCCTGGTGCTGGAACACCAACTGACCCTTGGAGTCACTACATTAGTCTGGGGCTCAGGAGCAACGTTTCCTTAAGCCAGACCCAGTCCTCCCTTTCTTAGCCCAATGAGTAGCAGGTACAGTCCAGTGGTTGATGCAACCTTCCTTGCCAGCTGCAGGGCTCAGCAGGGAAGCCCTTCTTTGGGCCTCTCCCTGTTCCAAATGTGACCTGAGGTTCAGGGGGTCAGGGGTGCCATAATTATGCCCAGAAAGTACCCGAGGGGGATCATGCCATTGCCAGGCAATGGACTACCAGGATTCCTCCTGCCCTATGACAACTTCCTGCTATGTGGGGAATCTAGACATCCCAAAGTGCACTATTCGGCCAAATTTCAAGAAGTCTGAACCCTTCCTAGGATGATTGGAGCTTGATAGCCCACCATAGAGGTGGGGCTCCCTGTGGCCTACATGTCCACAAAAAAAAATGCTTTGGCAACTGGTTTCCCCTTTATGTTCCCTCCACCAGCACGTCTGCCTGAACAAAAGGACAGCCCAGCATTAGTGTGATCGCCATTTGCCCACCAAAGGCGGCTTCCCCTTTGAAGCTCACCTACTGGGCCAGGACCCTGTTGGCTTACTGCAAGGAGGAGACAACACTTACCTCTGTGGCAGGCCTCTATTGTTCCTGAGTCTGGGAGTCATTCACACTACTCCACAGGAGGGCAGAACATTGTCTGGTGCCCAGCAACTGTGGCAACTTTCTAAAAGTGAAATAAATTTGACTTGCTCACCAAGTTGGATTTAATGCTGCGATTAATATGATACCTTGAAGTACCCATGTTAGTAGTCACATTCAGAAGTTAGCAGGATTTAGATGTCAGTCTGTAATGCTGTGTTAGCCAATAGGGCTACTAGCTTTTCCACAGTAAAATAACAATTTGGAAGCTTTACTCTTAGGACACATTAAAGTATATGGCCCACTTACGACTATACATCTTCATGCCTTAGGGCTTGATATGCCTTCTTTAGAAGAGACTTACATATATTGTTAAAGTAAGTGGGGGCTTTGCCATTGGTTTAAATTGTAAAGTCAAACTAACAGTTTCAAAACTGCCCTTCCAGGCTGCAGTGGCACGTTGGGAGCCATTTTGTGCTTTGGCACATATAGGGTTGTCCAATCAGTACTGCAGCCGTGATTGGACACCCTAACTTACCTACCCTGAGTACCCTTGGTACACTAGAGACTTATAAGTAATTAAGCTTAAGCCAATTGGGCGTAGCCAATTCAACATACATTTTGTAAGGGGTTAGAACACTGGCACCGAGGTCTGGTTAGCAGGCCTTTGTGCACTCTCAGAGCCGATAAACCAGCAGCATCAGTCCAAACTTTGGGGATGTTCATGCATAATGAAGCTTTCCTTATAAGGGTACAATCAAGCAATCAGAGCATCTTGGGTATTAAACTGCACAGATGTGAATCCGGATATCCACATCCAGGCAGTTCACCTTCCTGGCCCCTAACACACACCTCTACTTACCTGTCTATTAAAATCTTATTGTCTGCGTACCAGAATTCACAGTTCTAGTATGTATGCCTGACGCCTCTGTCTCCTTTGTTTGGCTCAAGATTTTGCTAACTGCAGTTTGGGTCATACTGTCAACAGATGTTTATTTAACTCCTGTCTTTCAGTCCATATTTTGTCTAGTTGCTCTCTTGGCTACACCCTTACCTAACCCATTGCTTGCTTTATGTTCATCTAATTTTACTTAGCCAGTGCCTTCAAGTAAACTGCTTAATGCAAAGGACATGTTCATGTCAGTTTTTCAAAACCCTACTGATTGGTTATTGACTTAATGTCTGCTTACTAAACTTCCTACACTTTAGGTATATATATGTTAGCAAAGCTTTAGATGCCATTACTGTGTAATGTTAAGACATTCTATGATGATCCACTGCCCATACTCCTCCAGGATTGGCTGAACACGAACTTTGAACCTTAAAATGTAATCTTCTTTGTGCCAGCACTGCTGGTCATGCATTACAGTCTAGATGTTTACCATTTCGCTATGGCCTTTTTTGATCTCCATTATACTGGACGTATTGACTTTAACATGCATTATGATTATATACTTGGCTTCTTACATTGTGGGATGTCTACATATTTGATGCATCTAGATGTTCCATGTTCTATGTGCCTTCACTGCCTTGGGCATTGCTGACAGTCCCCTTCTTAGGAAAATTACCTGGTGCTCAGGCTCTCTCAAATAAGTATACATGACATAATGAAATGAACTGTGGCCAGATGCGTCGTCATTGATCTTACTGAAAGCCTGACATGAAGCAGTGCGCAAGGTCTGTTAGTGAGTTCCCATGCCGTAGACTAAGTTGCAGTGTCGAAGCCCATTCAGTCTCCGACTGGCACAGGAGAAAAGCTATTGGACTGGACAATGGTGTTTTTTTAAAATGAAATTGCCCATATGATGGTGATTTGTCATGAGTTATCTCTTTCGCCCAATATTCAGCTCCATCGCCTAGTTGCCATTGATACCCAGATTTTAACTACCTTTTATCAATCAATCAATCAATCAGTAGATTTGTAGAGCGCGCTACTCACCCGTGGGGGTCTCAAGGCGCTGAAGGGAGGGGGTGATCTGCTACTGCTCGAATAGCCAGGTTTTGAGGTGTTTCCTGAAGGTGAGATGGTCCTGGGTCAGTCGTAGGTGTGCGGGAAGGGAGTTCCATGTCTTGGCGGCTAGGTAGGAGAATGATCTGCCTCCAGTGGTGGTTCTGCGAATCCGTGGGACGGTGGCGAGGGCGAGGCTGGCGGAGCGGAGCTGGCGGGTCGGAGTGTAGAATGAGAGGCGGCTGTTGAGGTATTCGGGGCCCATGTTGTGGAGTGCTTTGTGTGCGTGGGTGAGGAGTCTGAACGTGATCCTCTTGCTGACGGGGAGCCAGTGCAGGTTTCTCAGGTGGGCGGATATGTGGCTGTGGCGAGGGATGTCGAGGATGAGTTGTGCGGAGGCGTTCTGTATGCGCTGAAGTCGTTTCTGGAGTTTGGCTGTAGTTCCTGCGTATAGGGCGTTCCCGTAGTCCAGTCGGCTGGTGACGAGGGCCTGGGTGACCGTCTTTCTGGTTTTGGTAGGGATCCACCAGAAGATTTTCTGGAGCATGCGCAGGGTGTTGAAGCATGAGGATGAGATGGCGTTGACTTGTTTGGTCATTGTGAGGGAGGAGTCCAGGATGAATCCCAGGTTGCGTGCGTGGTCCGTGGGAGTCGGTGCGGCGCCCAGCGCTGTGGGCCACCAGGTGTCGTCCCAGGCGGATGGGGATTGACCGAGGATGAGGACTTCCGTTTTGTCTGAGTTCAGTTTCAGACGACTGAGCTTCATCCATTCCGCGACGTCTTTCATTCCTTCCTGGAGGTTGATTTTGGCGGTTGCTGGGTCTTTGGTGAGGGAGAGTATCAGCTGGGTGTCGTCGGCGTAGGAGATGATGTTGAGGTTGTGTTTGCGTGCGATGGCGGCGAGGGGGCTCATGTAGATATTGAAGAGGGTTAGGCTGAGCGAGGAGCCTTGGGGTACGCCGCAGATGATCTCGGTGGCCGCGGAGCGGAAGGGAGGGAGGCGGACTCTCTGGGTTCTGTCGGAGAGGAACGAGGTGATCCAGTCCAGGGCTTTTCCTTGGATCCCAGTGTTGTGGAGGCGGGTTATTAGGGTGCGGTGGCAAACGGTATCAAAGGCGGCTGAGAGGGCATTGGAGGATGAGAGCGGTTGTTTCCCCGTTGTCCAGCAGGGTCCTGATGTCGTCGGTGGCTGCGATGAGGGCAGTCTCGGTGCTGTGGTTGGCTCGAAATCCGGACTGGGATGGGTCCAGGTAGTTGTTTGCCTTGAGGAATGCAGTCAGCTGTTTATTGACGATCTTCTCGGTGACTTTTGCCGGAAAGGGAAGAAGAGAGATGGGGCGGAAGTTCTTGAGGTCTTTTGGGTCCGCTGTGGGTTTCTTCAGAAGGGCGTTGATCTCTGCGTGCTTCCAGCTCTCTGGGAAGGTGGCTGACGTGAGGGAGTTGTTTATGACGTTCCGGAGGTGGGGTGCGATGATGGTGTTGGCTTTGTTGAAGATGTGGTGGGGGCATGGGTCAGAGGGGGAGCCAGAGTGGATGGTGTTCATGATGTGGGTGGTGTCTTCAGTGCTGACGGGGGTCCAGGCGCTGAGGGTGGTGGAGGGGGCGCTGGTTTGGTGACTGGAGGCGGAGTCTGGGCGCCGAAGCTGTCGTGTATATCGGCGATCTTGCGGTAGAAGAACGTGGCGAGGGAGTTGCAGAGGCCTTGCGACGGTGTGATGTCGTTGCTGCTGGCACTGGGGTTGGAGAGCTCTTTTACGATGCTGAAGAGTTCCTTGCTGTTGTGGGTGTTGTTGTCCAGCCACTCTTTGAGCGATGTCCTTTTGGTGGTGCGGATCAGCTGGTGGTGTTCGCGAGTGGCGTTCTTGAGAGCTGTCATGCTCTCTGTCGTCCGTTCGTGGCGCCAGGTTTTCTCGAGAGTTCGGCAGGATTTCTTTGATTCTTTGAGGGCGTCAGTGAACCATGTGGTTTTCCTGTTGCCGGCCTTGCCTGGGGGGTTCTTTAGTGGAGCAAGGGCATCGGCGCAGTTGGTGATCCACTGTGCGAGATTGTGGGCTGCGTTGTTGGTGTCAGAGGTGTTGGTTGGTGGGTTCTGGCTCAGTGATGTAGTTAGCTGGTCTGTGGTGACTTTGCTCCAGCATCTGCGGGGATCTGTTGCGGGCGGTGGTGGGATGTAGTTTTCTTGAAGGTGAAATGGATGCAGCTGTGGTCGGTCCAGTGTAGTCCGGTGGAGTGGCTGAAGGAGACGTGGTTACTGGTGGAGAAGATGGGGTCGAGCGTGTGTCCGGCGTAGTGGGTGGGGGTGTTCACCAGTTGCTTGAGTCCGAGGTTGGCGAGGTTGTCGAGCAGGGTGGTGGTGTTGTTGTCGTTATTGTTCTCCAGGTGGAAGTTCAGGTCCCCTAGGAGGATGTATTCTGATGAGGCGAGGGCATGCGGGCTGATGAAGTCGGCGATGGTTTCACTGAATTGTGTGCGCGGGCCCGGGGGTCTGTAGATGAGAGTTCCTCTGAGGGTGGTCATGGGGTCGGTGTGGATCTGGAAGTGTAGGTGTTCGGCGACGGTAACGGTGTCTTCGGTGTTGGTTGTGACGCTGATGGTGTTCCTGTAGATGATGGCGATTCCTCCACCGGTTTGGTTGACGCGGTCCTTGCGGGTGATCTTGTAGCCGTCCGGGATGGCTACGGCGATGTCGGGCGCTGAGGAGGCGTTCATCCAAGTTTCCGTGAGGAAGGCCACGTCCGGTGCTGTTGTATCGAGGAGGTCCCAGAGTTCGACGGCGTGCTTGTGGATGGAGCGGGTGTTGAGTAGGATGCACTTGAGGTGGTTGTTGTTGTTGCTTGGTCCAGGGTGTGGGGTGCCGGTTCGGAGGCAGGTGAATTTGCAGGCTTGGCAGGTGAAGGGTCCGTGGGTGCGCCTCTGGGTAGCTCGGTAATATGAAATTGACTCCCAGATCTTGTTTAGGCCTGAACAGAAAGCAATGATTACCTAAAATGTCCCTTCTTTTTAGGAAGCTGCTTATAAATGTCTCACACATTAAGGAAATGAGGGACTGTTTCTCCCAGTAGCTGAAGCAGTTTCAATTGATGTGCTATCTTGGGGTTAGTCTGCCCAGCAAACAAATTATCTAATATTCACACAGACATTACAAAGAGGTAGACTATAAGATGGCCTCCAACTTCTGAGGTTGCTACATATGATAGTTCAACTATTTACATGTTTTGGCTCCAGTCTACATCTGTTCCCATACACAAGTGTAGGAGTGATGGTTGTGTAAATGCTCCATATTAAAAGGATTAAGAGAATTAAACTATTTAGGCTTGTACCAAATATTTTATAACCAAATATGGGCTTTATGAACCATATTCTTTCAGCTTTGATCACATCAGGACCAAGTGTATGCATGCTCATCTTCTTCCTCCCATAAGATCCAAGAGTACAAAGTCCTTTCAAGTCACTATCGTGACATAGGGTAAGAGCATAATGACACATAAACACTCATTCACTTTTAGTAACATCCTTTCTGAACCTTGTCAACCCTGTTCCCTATCTCTTGAGTATTTCCTACTGGTCTTGCTATTTTGTTCACTGAGAAGGCAAGAAGGGAAATAGTGGAGGTTTCAATGCACTGCATTTTGTGCTCGAAATTATCATATGCAAGTTATTGTAATCAGTAGCGGCTGGCAACATTGAAATATGGTGCGACGTGATGCCCAAAAAACTCACCTTATATATGTTACGTTTGCTGGCCACAGGGTCTGGTTGCCGTCTCTCTCTTCTGGCGCTCTCCTTGGTGTCTAGAGGCAGAAAGGGAGGGACTTTTTCCGTTGTGCCACGTAAATCCAACCAATCCTGGAGCTACAGCGCAGCTAACCCAGTGCTCACTTCGAGGCTGGGGGCCTGCTGCTGAAATTATTCGGTTGTTTCTCAGCCCTGGGTTTGCAGGCTCTGAAGTGCACATGTCAGATTGGCCGGCTGTAGGCAGCCGGCCAATCTGAAATGTGCACTGGCAGGGGGCTGAAATAATAGTGCAATTGCACTAAACACCCAGCCCCGTCCTCATGCTATAGTAGCCCGAGCCTGCTACACATAATAAAATGGTATTTATTACTATTTTATGAATGTGTGTGCCTGCTGCGCTGGCAGCAGACAGGGCAACGCTCCTCCGCCGTAACGGAGGAGTAGCGGCTGAGTGTAATAGTCCAATTGTAAAGCACAGTGTTCATGGATTAGAACAGTAGTTTTTAAACTTTTGACTTCTGATGACCCCTACTAAATCACTACAGGATGCCAGGGACCCCAGGCCTTTATCTCCCCACATCATTCTGATATCCTCCAATTTCATGTTTCACACATTATTGCTTTCTTCTTCTGCATCCGCATTTCACTCTCTCCTTCTGCATGTACTCCCTGGCATCTCACTCCCTTCACCACCCCCTACACACACAACATAACCCACCCATTCAACTGTAAACATGTTGGCCCTGTCAATATTTCAATAGCTTTGAACCTCCTTCACACACCATCACATACAATCACAGTTACAATTGGCACATGCCACCACTGCTGTGTGCGTGGTGCAGAGAGATCATGAATTGGATGTTGAAGTAGTTTGAACACCTTAATGACCTGCTGAGAAACTCATTCTGCCTTCTGCCTTAGCTCCAAACCTTTCATTTATGCGGTGGGGGGATATCTGACTTCCAGTTCTAATTTTGGGAAAGGCAAATTATTAACTTTTCTTAAACGTTGGTTCAGAATATTAGGAAACCAGTATTGCTGGATGCAAAGATGTATCAAACTGAACCTCATCGTAGAGCTCAAGACTAGAAAATGCTTTCACCAGTTGTTTGGTCTATGCTTCGTATCAGCAACAATGAACATAAAACTGCGGTGCTCTGAACTTCTCCTTTTCGTAATACGTTTACAACCATTGGAATTGTGAATAAAAAATATCTCTTGATGATCAAGATTCCATCTTGCTCTCTGCCAAGGCCAGTACACTATTTACGGAAGATGCTTTTGCTGATGTTTGAGGTCATACTATAAATGGAGCAAGTTCGAACTACCGCAAGTCCCAGCATCTTGTTTTGTAACATATATTTAGTGCTATGATAATCCATCGAGGTGATGAAAGGAATGCATAGCTGATTGTGTGGGTATATGTGAAGATTACCAGTATGGCCCACATGACTTTTAGCATGCTTCTTCCCAAAATCCAGTCCCATTTTGTAGGGAAGTTATCCTTTTTGCCTGATCACCCCCATTTTCTAACTGTTGCTGGTGGTTACTGACTCAGAAGGTGCCATGTGCTCTGCTAACCAGGCTAGGGCCAGTGCTCTGTCCTCTAAAGATATATGGTAATTGGTATAATCCTAATTGGCAAACACAACCTAACTGTAAGTTCCTAGTATATGGTAAGGCATATAGGTTTAGAGACCCCAGTGAACTCAATACACACAAGGGTGTACTGCTGTGCCTTCTGGAGTCATTTTACAGCCAGGCCTGCCTTTCAGGCGGGTTTTTAAAATAAAACTATGTTATATTTTTTGTCTTTGGAATTAAAAGTACTTGCAAAGTTCAAAACTACCTTTCTATAGCCTTATTGCCCGCCATAGCGGACTATACCAGCTATTAAAGGCCCGCTGCAGCGTTAAAGGCCCGAGCCGAAGACCCAAAGTGATCTCAGGTCTCTGTACCACTCACTGGGTACAGGTGCATCAACACAAGCTCATCAGCTCAGTAGCTCAAGGGAGCCTTTTAAAACTGAAGGAGGGTGGGAGCACTCTGCCTCACATTCCATAACTCATTTTTCGCCAATGCATCATTGCGATTGTAGTGCATGAAAACACTTCAATAATTGTCTTTAGTTTTTCACTCTTGTTGGTGCAGCTTGTGCTGCGTAACTCTAGATATGTTTGTGGATTCATTTCTTCATCAGTACCGTGTAGATTCTGTGAAATGGGTAGGACTGTGGGTACTCTGCAGAACTGACTGTAGTGTAGTGCTTTCTCATGATAAAGGGACAATAATATAGCCTTATAGCCCGCCAAAGGCTTCAGGAAGCCTGAGGGGATTTGAATCCCCTTGCGCTCCCTGAAGGCTTTGTTTTATTTGTTAGAACATTCTACCCTCTAGTGGCAGAATGTTCTAATAGCCTTATAGCCCTTCGTAGCATGCTATACCAGCTATTAAAGGCCAGCTGCATCGTTAAAGGCCCGAGCCGAAGGAGTGTATCTCCTAGCTTTGTCAGTAGGATACTTTTGCCACTGGGCATTTATCAGGAAGACAAAGGAGTAAAGTCAAAGACATCCAGAAGTTCCAGGAATGAACAATAGGCCGTGTTAACTGTTAAGTGAGATCACACCTATGAGGTGCGTTTTTCTAGTGATCACCGACACAAATGTTGGGTAACCACATTCAGTAAACATATGGCGAATTCCTATCTGTTAATTGAGGTTACTTTGTAAAACATGCTTGTATGAAGCTCACCTTTTTGTGGCCTAACTGGTTTATTTCTGGGATATGGTCAATCTGAAATTTGGTCAGGAATGGGAAATGGGGGGAAGGGGCGTGGCCAGCCACTAACCAAGGTGGCTGTACACTGTGTGAGCCCCGCAGCCGCCACTGAATCATCCCTACTATCCGGGCCATATCCGACCTGTGTACACATAGAAATTGCCTGCCTGCTGCTGTGGAGACTGTGGCTTACTGCTGTGGACTTCCCGACACTCTCAGAGATTGTGGAGACGAGAGATCGGAGGACATCTTGAAAACCACGAGACAAACCTCTTAAGACGAGGGCCTGTGGCAGAGCTTGCGACGGGCCGACACTTTGCTGGTTCCCCCCTCCTGCATCATGGTGCGAGCTCCGCTTCGGAGGCCAGTGGTGCAGGCAGCAAAGGATTCTTAGTCGCAAAGACCCATGACTGCGGAGCCCCTGAGGTGGGGCTGAGTGAGAGCAATACTGTCCATGGAGCCAGCGGTGCCGTCCCAGTGGGCCACGGGTGCCGAGCCTCGAGAAGGCCCTGTGATACCTCTGCCTGCCGGACCTGTCCCTCGAACAACTATGGTGAGCAGACCCCTTGCTGTGAGACGGGAGAGTATAACTGTGACCATGGGGGTTGTGACTCCTCTCCTACCCCACATTTCTCCCCCGGCCTGACTCTGGTGTGCCGAGCTGCAGCTTGGCCTCCTGCTCTCTGCCGGCGGCCTGCTAGGTCTGAGATGCGTCAGAGGCCCAGAGCAACCATGATACCTGGGACCTTGACTATGGGTGAAAAGTGGAACCTGCAGGAGGAATGCTGTAACTGATGGCACAATTGATTGGGTCCATCGCCCGACTATGCTTTGCCTGGGCCTAGCCAGCCGGCTGAGGACATCCTGCGAGCCCCAGGGTACATTGGGTGCCCCTGCGTGATCGCAGATTATGGTGGCCACATATCTCTGTTGTGCCCTGGGTTAATGCTGAGAAAGACTTGATGACCTCCCCTCATTGATTGTTGGCACTCCCTGGGGCGGTTGCCATGAGGCCCTCCCTATTTAGATACACCACCACTGAGGAACGATGACCACTGCTGCACATCTCAGTCCAGCTTGTGAAAACTGATGAGACAGACAACACTCCTGGGGACGGACGTGCAAAGAGACGCACCTGCAGACCCTTGAATAAGTGGGCCACAAAACCTCTTGCAGCTTGGATGGGGGAGGCGACCCCACACTCATCTGTGGGGGAAAGAGAGCAAGGATCTGGTCACCCCTGCTTTGCCCCGTGCCCTCCCCAGAGTTCCTGGGCACATGGTTTGCATAGAGGCCGTAGACTCATGCAGACCAACAACCTTGGTAAATACACAGTTGTTATGGCACCGGCTGGTGGACCGAAGAGGGAGCAAGTGAGCACTACCATAGACCAGGAGACCTGTCCTCTTTCCGAACCTTCCTTATGCAAAATAATGGGCACAATAAAAGAACTTCTGGGCACGCTGGAACCTTAACTAGACACTGTCACAATTGATGTTAATCTACTGTGTGCAGATGTCTGAAATATCACCGAAAAAGTAACAGCAGCCACAATGAACATTATTGGTTTGCTTTCCCGAACGAAAAGAGTGGAAGAACAAGTTGAAGCGCTAATGAAACAGAATGCTGGTAATACGGGCCGCTTGCAGGACCAAGAGGGACGAGCCTGATGCAACAACATACGGGTCGTTGGGGTCTCAGAGGGAGCAGAGGGGCTAAGTACCAATCTCTTTTTGGAGGGCCTCATCCTAACGACACTCCGTCCGAAGAGTCTGCTGGAATATTTTTCAATTGAAAGAGCACATAGGGCACTGGGGACCCATCCGCAGCCGGGGGCACTTCCGTGCCCAATTATAGCAAGAGTGTTTAACTACAGGAATCAGGACGTGTTCCCCCAGGCGGTCCTAATTCATGGAGACCTCCTCTTTGAAAACATGACTATCCGCTTTTTTACTGACTTCACCCTTGAGTTGCAGCAAGAACGATGAAACTTTGACACAGTTAAGAAGGCACTTAGAGATAAGGAAATAAAGAACATGGGGCTGTATCCAGTCATTCCCTGAGTAGCAGCACAGGGTAAAACACTACATTTTACTTCGCCAGCCGAAGCCTGGGACTGGATGGAGGGTTGGAGAGTGGCTGGTTGAAAAGGGGCCGGAGAATGCAAGTCCCCACACTTGGACAGAGACCCTGAGGTGCCACGAACAGATCATTTTGTGGGACCGTGACCCCGAGACACCCACAAAAATACATAAGTGACTATCTGCATTTTACAATGGGACTGGTAAAATGGGGGCGGGTGGTGGGGGGAGATGCAAGCACTGGACACTGGACAATGTCATTGAGGTATACATGTATGGGTTGGGGAGATTGCCCTCATAGAGTATGATAAAGGGCACAGGATACATAGATGTTTTCAATGGTTATTACATTCAGGATATAGGGGGATTCCATACTGAATATATTGATCCTGAATCTGGTCACGTTGGCGGGAGCAGTGCACCCTTGCTGCTATATGCACATGTTAGGGCGACAGGCACTCTGCAAGTTAGGGCTGTGGACACTTCTAAACTCACGACGTAGGGACGCAGGGACACAGGGAAGGGGGTTTGAAATATTTTGCTTTATTACTTACCTTCCTGACTCATCACCTGAGGGTGGGGGGCTAGGGAGAGGGATGCCACAAAACAAACTGGATGAGTGACCAAAACAGGATGCCTCTAACCTTGGAGATCCCGACCCCATTCACACTACTCCCGCATACCAATGACAGGATATAAAAAGTGAGACTTGAATGCCTGGACATGGAATGTCAGTGGCCTAGGCAACAAAGTAAAGGGCACACTCGTCCTTCAATATTTGCAGCAACATGCTCCTGACCTAATACTCTTACAGCAAACACACCTATGGGGAAACCATTATAAAGCCCTTGATTGCTTTGGCTACTAATTACTGGGATGCGCGGGCTACTGTACATGAGGCACAGGTATAATCATCAGAAGGACTCTGCCATTCACCCCCTTACACACTTGGCAAGGTCCTCATGGATGTTATGTGGCCTTGACTGGGACCTGGGAAGACATTACATTAATCATTTGCTCTCTCTACATGCCGCAGAGGCTCCACTCCGTCATATTGCCGAGAGTGAGTGCCTTACTCCTAGAAATGTCTAAGGGTACCCTCATATTAATGTTATCATGGTGGCTGATATAGACAAGAGGAGCGGGGCCTCCACGTTGGCTGATGTGGGACCACTACCAGCCTTAGTGTCGGCGTTGGGCTTGACAGGCTTGTGGAGGGAGCACAACCCTCAACAACAACAATGCACATATTTCTCTGCCAAACACAGCAGCTTCTCCCGACTTGATTACATCTTTACGCACTGTGCCCAGGTGGGAGCTTTCAGGGCATCCACACATTATGCACATGGGATCTCTGACTAGTTCCCAGTGGGAGTTCTGCTGATAGTGCTGGTGTGTGACACCACCATTATCTTAAGGCTAGACCCATGGTTTCTCAGAGAACAGGAAATCAAGGAGAAACTCAGATCCACCATGGATCTTTATTTTTAGGAGAATCAGCAAACAGTCGCCTCTGTTTGTGTGTTATGGTAGGCATTCAATATGGTTCTTCGAGTTCAGGTCCAAGCTTTGATAATGGGGAAGAAGAAAAAGACCAGGGTTGAATGTGAGGCAATAGAAAAAGACATAGTAACCATAGAGAGAAGGGTCTTGGAGGAGGGAGGGACTGACCTGTGTCACCGGCTGCACCTACGCCAGCAAGATTTAAGGGTTCTGGCTGAAAACACAGTGCGTAGCCATGGTCTGGCGATGCAGAAACAACTGTATGACGTGGGGGCCACCAAACTCCTAGCCTAGTTAGAAAAAAGAGACAGAGATCAGTACGGGGAAATGGGCATATAGATAGACAGGGCGATTTACAAACCACCAATATGGCAATATCTGACACCTTTGCAACCTACTACGAGACACTATTTACTCCCACTAGTGCCAGGACTGATGCTGACTGTAAAGAGTTCCTAAAATAACTTGTTCTCTTGACACTTTCGGTCAGATCAGTCTAGCTTTATGCCATGTAGGAGCACCCCATTTAACCTGAAACCTCTGTACGGAGTGCTCAATATGACTGACCAGCCCTGTGCAAAGCAGGCAGTACTTATGGCCCTGGATGCCAAAATAGCATTTGATAGTATAGAAGGGCCCTATATCTTCGCCATGTTAGCCAGACTGGGATTTGGGCCGAAAATTCAGACTCCTCTACCAGGCCCCCCTGGCCCAGGTTCACATTTATGCGACAACGTCCCGTGCCTTCGCAATGAGAAAGGGGACTCATCAGGGGTGCCACCCTTTCACTCATAATCTTTGCCCTGGCACTTACGCTGCTTGCGGCCTAGATTAGGCAAGACATTGGGAATCAGAGCAGACAGAGGTTGGGAGGAGCATGTCACCCTCTATGTTGATGACACCCTCCTTTATGGTACACAACTATATTTCCCAGTGGCAGGCATCCTGACAATTTTTGATCTCTTTGGCCCAGAAGAAATAGCTTTACGGGCCAGGTTCCATCTAGTTTAGTTTAAGATTTTACATAGAACATTTTACTCAAGGATATTACTACATAAAATAGTCACGGCTGAGTCACCACAGTGCCTCAGAGGATGCGCCCAAGAGCGCACGCTCTTTCATACACTCTGGGCTTGCCCGATGATACAAGTGTACTGGTGCAAGGTCACTGAGGTGATGCCCCGGGTTGTCTCACAAAAGGTGCCCTTGGATGAAAATGGCTCTTATTGATGATGCAGGGGGAGGAACACTAGCCCAGATTAAAATTGGATCAAAATGGCGGCCGGGGTAGTGAAACGCAATATAGCAAGGACCTGAGGCTCTGAGACCCCCCTGAGTATAATGGAATGGGAATCTGACCTGGACTGGGTTGAAAGAGCAGAAGAAGTTGTTTATCGGAGCTGTGCCTGCCCCAAGAAATGGGAAAAGGTGTGGGGACCCTGGTTAGAATTTAAAGGCATTGATCCATGATAGAACCGGGGAGGTAAGGGGTGGAGGAGTGTATGCCTGAATAGTATTGCAAGTATTAAAAGTCCTATGTCGTCATCAGGCCATACAAGTTCCGATTGTGACTACATCACTGATTCACCAGTTGACCGGTAACTCGACACTGATTGGGAGGTGTATTCCTCTCCCGTATGTATTTTATGACGAATAATGTTTAAATAAAAATAGTTTTACAAAAAGAATGGGAAACAGATCTCCTGCAGCACATTACTACGACCAAAATGTCCGACAGGAACTGTGTTTTAAGCATACAAGCTTGTCCGAGCTGCACTTTCAAAGGTGACCTAGACAACCTTTTGCTTGAATCACAGAATCACTCTGGCCTACACAGACACACGGCATCAGTCACATATAAAATACTATGTAGCACTGTAACAGAAACATGGCAACATTACCCTAACCTGGTCACATAAACTGAATACGCATATTTCCATCGATTTTTTGTCCATATGGTGTAGTATTTGAAACAATTGCTGCTCGTGCGCGGTTCCACAGCAACACAGGTGTGAATAGTAAACAGGGCTCAATGAACACCAGCACAGCCCGCAAAGAGGGGCCTTTCTGTTAAGGACTTGCATTAGAAATGCAAAGCTGGGGGGGCGTGGCTTAACGCCAGCGGAAGATGGCGGACCTTCCGTGAGCTCTGTGAGACCGGCGCATCATCTGCCTGAATTATGCGAGCTTCGTGAACCCTCAGAGGTGGACAGCACGGATTTCATTGTCGGAACATCCTGGCTACATTGTGGCACCCTTCACTTTCTGCTAGGATCGTTCGTTAAAGGTATTTTGATGGTCGCGCTGCTTCCTCAGATGTAGCCGCCATTTTGTCACCGCGAGCTGACGCCTGTCATCTCCTCATGCTGCCGATATTTATGCGCGCGTCTTCACATGTAGCCACGTTTCTAGCTTTACCGCTGCTACTCACTGCAATATGCTCGCTTGTAATTCCTTTTAAGCACCAATGAAGATACTGGGCTGTTCTTTTGGCTGGACTTTTTGAATGGTGGTTATTATAGAGAGCTACCCTCTTGGCTCGCTGTGGAACTTGTTTATCACCTTGCAGCTTCTCTTCTCTCTACATTGGCTACCTATACCTTGTGATGCTGCATGTTCTTTCTGAATAAGTACTGCTTCTGCATGCCACTGACTGCTCATCTTTTAACTGAACTTTGCCATTTTGCGACGTGATCTATCTGTGGGCATTATACCTCCTCTTCTGACACTATATGGCCATTCTCTTCAGAGTCAGTTCGCAGTGGATTTTTATGGAGGAGAGGGGAGAAGGAACTTCATATGGATTTCTCTTATTTTGCAAGGGATGACATATGTACCTGTACCACTTGGCACGTTGTTGTGATGATGCTGGCGAAGCGTGGTTCACGCCAGATGAGTGTGGCGACGTCGGAGTGAGCTCCCGGAGCTGGCGTGCTGAATTTGCGCTCACAGGCTACTTGATGTGTCATTAATCAGAGGAGAGCTCCGCTGAATGCATTATTGTGTACCTTCAGGAATCTTCGTTTGCCGCTCTCCAGATCGGTAAGGCGTCGACTTTGCAAGGTGTAAACACAATTTTGAGGAGAGTTTTCACATTCAGGCGCCTTGTAAGGGGAGATATCTTACTGGACCACAACTGTGTTTCATCTCACACCTTTGTTGTTTCCTTCTACATCTGCGTGGCCTTGCTTGCTTTGCTTCGACTCAGCGTCGCTTCGACTTGTGGTGCCTACAGCCGGTCTTTCACACCTACCTGTCCTCCTTAATCTCAGGTTTCCTATATTTTCATCATTGACCAATTGCTTCGTTTAACTAACTTTCAGACTTTTCATGGGCAAACTCCGGAATTTAAAGCTGGCTACTTCTTCTCAACTCCCTGCGGACTCGGATTCAGATTCTCCTCCTCAGGACATGGTGGACGCCGCGGCACCAAAATCAGATTTAATACGAGGAGCTATCCCAAAAGCGCGCACCAAAGGAAAGCTGCCGACCTCTCTAGCTTCCTCTAAACTCCTGAAGAAAGATCCACCATCTCCAGAGAGTAATTCCTCATCCGCTTCCATGGATCTCATTTTGGAAGAACTTCGTGCGTTCAAACCCTTTATGGAAGCTACCACAAAGAATATGCAAGCTATGCAGGAAAAATGGTCATCTCTAGAGTCACGTGTTAAAATTTTGGAAACTTCCACAGACTCTTTACAATCCTCTTGCTCCCATATTCCGTCAATGGAGGCGGAGATAATTCTACTTAAGCGTCAGACAGAGGATTTAGAAAATAGGAATCGTAGGAACAATCTACGTTTGTATGGCCTTCCAGAACTTACAGAAGGGTCCAACCCCACCGTCTTCTTCCAATCCTTTCTTGCCAAAATCTTGGATGCTCCGGCCTTAACTTCCGTTAACATCCAAAGAGCTCATCGCCTCGGCCCGAAGGTCACCAGCAAGCCTAGAGGTGTCATTATGTTATTCCTGCAATTCACTGACCTCCTACAGGTCCTTTCAGCTGCCAAGCTCAAGAAGCAAATTATATGGGAAGGTCATCGCCTCTATCTTTCACAAGATGTCTCCAAGGCCACTGCAGATCGACGGAAGAAGTTTTTGGACATGAGACCTCAACTACGGGCCCTGAATGATAGATATGGACTACTACATCCTTGTCTCTTCAAGGTCACATATAAAGACAGAACAACCACATATGACGACCCTGCAGCCTTGCAGGCGTTTCTCCAACGGCATCGCCCAGATGTTGTGGATGTATCCGGACCTGGTTGACAAGACTTGCTCCTTCTTCTTGGATTTCGTTGTTTATGATTCTGTTGTCTCTCCATCATCGCTGATGTTGTAAATCTTCTACTGTCTCTCCTTCCGATAGCCGTTTTTCACTCTCTTGTATCTCCTATGTAGTTCAACTGTATTTTGCTTCTTTTTTCTGTTCCCTGTGACACGTCTTTCCCTTCAATTGTATATCTCTCTTGTTTCTACAGATATCTCCTCCCTTTCTCCTACCTTGATGTGCCACGTTACTTTCTATATGTTGCGTTTTTGGATCCGTGGTATTTGAGGTTTGTTGTCTGCTCTGAATGTCGCCGCCGCTGTCTTCTGGCGCTACCACCCCATCCTCGTTCTTGAGTTTTTTGTTCGTAAGTATGTTTTTCAGTCGTTCGTTTCAAACGTGTACTGTCTTCTTGTTGGTTTCTGTTTCTGTCCTTTTTTCTATACTTGATCTTTTACCTCTTGCTTTTTCCTCTCTTTTTTCACTTTCTTTCACCTCCCATTTCCCCTTCTTGTCCCTTCCTTTCTTTGGACTCAATATTATATTCACAGTGGTTCCTTCCTTTTTCTCTTTTCCTTTTCTTCCTCTTTGCTTTTTCTCCTTCCGCCCTCTCTCCTTCCTCAATTCGTTACAATTCTCTCAGTTCTGTCAAGTTATTTTCTCTGCAATAATAAGCATGTTGTTATTAGCCGCTTCTTTTTGCTGTTCCATTCCGTGTTACATCGTGGAACGTTAAAGGCTTAAACAATCCCATTAAGAGGCAAAGGGTTTTATCACATTTAGCAAGACTTGAGTCTGATGTTGCCCTCCTCCAGGAGACTCATCTTTCTGATACGGAGGCTCTGAAACTCAAGCGTTGTTGGGTGGGTCACGTTTTTTGCTCTCCCACAGTTTTTAAGAAAAATGGTGTTGTGATATTATTACATAAAAAGTTCAATGTTTCCTCAATTGCTCACGAATGTGATGTTGATGGTCGATGGGTTATTGTTACACTGCTGATAGATAATATTCCTATCACTCTTTTTAATGTGTATGCCCCAACTGGGATTGACAGATCATTTTGGCCCTCTATTTCAACTAAGCTATCCTCCCTTTCTGGAGATTACATACTTCTTGGGGGAGATTGTAACCAAGTTGTTGATCCCTTCCTCGACCGCCATTCCAATGTTAAATTTGTCCCCTCTAAGATGCATTCTCAATTTGTTAACACCTTTCAAAATAATGCTTTGGTGGATATCTGGCGATTGTGTAACCCTGATCTTAGGGAATACAGTTTTTACTCCCCTCCACATCAATCACAATCCCGCATTGATCACCTCTTCCTTAGTAAATCCCTTTCCCAGCACGCTTACGCTCTGACATTGGTTCCATCCTAATCTCGGACCATGCTCCGATTCACGTGGACCTTGACTTACTTCCTTTTTCCCCTCACTCTGGCAGATGGCGTTTCAACAACGCTTTGCTCTTGGAACCTACTTTTTGTTCTGAATTTACTGTCTTTGCCACAGAATTTTTCCTTTTCAATGATACCCCGGATTACTCTTTTGTTACTGTTTGGGATTCTTTTAAAGCAGCCTCTAGGGGTTTTATTATTAATTTTGTAGCCCGACGAAAGAATCTTCGAGAAGCCAAGTCCAAACGCATTCTAGCTAATATTAAGACTTTAGAGCTTGATTACCATGCTTCTAAATCTGAGATTTCGCTTAAAAAGCTTATTGATGCGAAAATCTCCTTCAATAGGTTTACAACTGATGCTGCCTCTAATCTTTTGCTGAAATGTAATTCCAGGTATTATGGGGGTAAGAACAAAATGGGGAAGCTTTTGGCCAATTACTTAAAGGTAAGAAAGGAGCGTACAAAGTTTGAGTCCATTAAGACTTCCACTGGGAACTCTTGCTTTAAAGATAAAGACATTCTTTCTGAGTTTGTTAAATTCTATGATAATCTTTATACCCTCGAGCACATCCCGGAGACTACGGATCTTATTTCATATTTTCATTCGCTTCCCTCCCCCCCGGCTTCTCACGTTGATTTTGCTGCCCTAGAACAGGACATTTCGCTTTCTGAAATTTCCCATGCTGTTTCTAAATTGCGTCACAGTAAGTCTCCAGGCCCTGATGGTTTCACTATTGAATTCTACAGCCACTTTGCCTCTCTACTTCTCCCCAAACTATTACTATTATTCCAATCCTTCCTTGCTGTGGGCTCTTCCAGCGGCTCTTTCCAACAGGCTTTAATCTGTTTAATTCCCAAAGAAGATAAGGATCACTCGTTATGCAAAAACTACAGACCAATTTCCCTGGTTAATACGGATTACAAAATTCTGGCCAAAATTTTGGCATTGCGCATGGATCCCCTTTTACCCGACCTCATTGGCCCTGAACAATCAGGCTTTGTCAAGGGACGTCTCTCTTCTGACAACTCCCGTGTTTTTCTTAATATACTTAACAAGGCTTCCTCTCTGTCGCTTCCCTTCGTGGCTATTTCTTTAGACGCAGAGAAGGCCTTTGACAGGATCGGGTGGGATTTTATGTTTCAAGCCTTACGCTGGATCGTTTTTTTTTCCAAATTCATCTCTATTATTTCTTTACTTTATTCTCATCCTCAGGCCTCCATTTTTGTCAACGGGATGACCTCGGATTATTTCTCGTTGCACAGGGGAGTGCGACAAGGCTGTCCTCTATCTCCCCTACTTTTTGTTTTAGCCCTGGAACCCTTTCTTACTAAAATTCGTTTGGACAACAGTATTTCTGGTTTTAAATTTGGTTCGCGTCAGGTTAAACTCTCAGTCTATGCTGACGATATTCTTTTTTACTGCTCTGATCCTGTTTCCTCTATTCCCTCTTTTCTCCAGCAGGTGTCTTCCTTCTCCGCGGTCTCTGGTTATCTCCTAAATGCTGATAAGTGCGAGATTCTACCTTTAAACCCTATTTGTCAAAAGCATCTTTTTTCCCAAACGGGTTTCTCATGGCAAACGTCTAAGCTCAAATATCTGGGTGTTTGGTTCGCTCCTCTCCTGTCTGATACGCTCAAATTTAATTTTGATTATGTCTTCAAGAAAATGGACACGGCTATTCAACGTTGGCACCCGCTCTTTCTATCCTGGTGGTGTCGGCTCAATTCTATAAAAATGATGTTATCCCCTCTTCTTCTCTATACCATTTCCATGCTTCCAGTACACATCCCAGTTTCCTTCTTTAAACGGATTGATTCCTTGTTGCTGAAATTCTTATGGAATGGCAAGCGGTCTCGGATAGCTTTGACTTCATTGCGCAAGGATAAGGCCCAATCTGGTGTGCGCTTTCCGGATTTCAGAGAATATCATCGAGCTTTTTCTCTGAAACAATCGTCCCGTTGGTTCTCTTCTGACCTTCCGCACTACCCGCCCCTCTGGTTAAGTATGGAATCTTTATTTCTGTCCCCCTTTACCTTTCGCAAGTTCTTATCCTTCACGTCTTCTTTAGTTCGCTTTCGTACGCCTGTTATTTCTCATTCCCGTACTCTCCTTTTCCCTTACCTATTATCATCTTATCCTTCCCTCCTTTCCATTCGCGAACAACCGATATGGCACAACTCTCTTATCAAAATTCGCAATCGCACCATATTTTGGAAGTCATGGCATTCTCGAGGATTGTGTTGGATCTCTCAATTAATTTCCCAAGATACTCCTCTTTCATTCCAAGAACTTCAATCCTCTTTCTCACTGCCCTCTTCTGCTCGATCGCAATATAATGCCCTTCTCCCAGTCTTGATCTTGTATCTTCGCTCCTTAGCACCATCTACCGACATTCCTCTAGACCGCAGAGCCACTTCTTTATTATTGGAGACGTCTCCCTCAGCCTCTGCTATTTATAACTCTTTTCGATACTCCACTGACAGACTAAAATCTAAACTCGAGATTGCATGGGAATTGGATCTTTCTCAAGACTGGCCAATACCTTTTTGGGACAAAATATGGGCTAAGCTTCATAAGACCTCTAGAGCTGCTAATAATACCCAAACCTTATACTTTATTTATAACAGAACTTTATGTACTCCACATGCTTTATCCTGTTTTTCACCTGACACGTCCCCTATTTGTTGGTCCTGTTCCTGTCCCATTGCAGATCTCAAACACATGCTGTTTGAATGTCCTCCTATTTCCAAATTCTGGCACCTAGTTTGGACGCAAATACAAAAAATATTCCAACTTCAAATCCCCTTTTCCCCTTTACAAGTTTTTCTAGGTTCCCTATCACCGTCACTCCCGCAATCTCTATTACTTGACCTCCTAGTTGCTGTGGCTCTTCATACCATTACTTCTAATTGGAAGCAGGCTGCAAATGTCTTCTATCAATCTTGGTGGAATGCAGTTTGCTTCCATCACCGCCTAGATACTAATTACGTATCTCCCGTTTCCCTAGCAATTAAACGTGACCTGCTTTGGCTTCCTCTGGTATCCTATCTCTCCTCCTTTGCTCCAACACACGCCTCTCCAGGCCTTGACACAGTTGAGGTGCGTAAGCCACCATGATAGTCTTGTTTCTTTAATGCCTCTTTGCCATGATATTACGTTCTACTATATTATATTATATTATATGGTATTTTCATTCCTATAGTAGGTTCTGTTCATGTAATCCGCATGCTTGTTATTTTTGTTTTTAATGAGAGTTTCTATTGAATTGCTTATTCTTTGTATATGCTTATCATGATGATTATACCTTGTTCCCCTCCCTTTTCCTTCCCTTCTTATTTCTTCAATAAACTCAAACTTAAAAAGAAAAAGAAATGCAAAGCTGGCGAAGGTACACTTGTGCATCTAACATGGTTTAGCTTGAAGTTCTATACGTTATAGCAGAAGGTATCCCAAAGAACCAATCTTGCCCCAGACGCTGACATTCCCTTGTCTAGTGTTTTCATGCTAGGTGTTGGTTTTCACCTATTAACTGTGAATCTCTGACATAATATCGATCCTACAAATCTCGATATTCACATATGATGCAGAATTGTACCTTCACCTGCCTGTTTGTTTGCAACCTGCTGGACTGCCACGGGACTCGGAGTCCCAGAAAACGCCACTCTTGAGGAGGAGAGGGAGCCAGGCAGTACGCCCGCGCCGCTCACACTGAAAAGTGCTGGTTGCTACGTGTAGCGCAGGACGCGTGCCGCCTGCACACGGGCCAAGGGCGGGCCCGTCAGTGCCCGTTAGAGCCCGGAGGACGCTGGGCTTGGCCCCCCCTCTCGGACTTGGGATTCAGCGGTAGGAGCTTGAATTAGTGGTGCAGGTTTTTGGGGTCAGGACCGCCGGGACTGGAGAGGAAGTTATCGATATAGGAGTCCTGCGGACATTTACCACCATGTTCAAGAATGGGAAGGTAGGAGGAAGCTTTTTTGGCATTTGAGTTCTGGATAGAGGTGCCAGGGTTGAGTGTGGGATATCTGAGTCCTTCTCAGCTCCACCTGCCAGCCTGTCTGTTTAATTACTATTTTACTCCTGTTGGGAAATCATGGGGAAACGTGAAGGCCCGACTTCAGGGCCAGCAGCCTCTACGATGGATTCCTTTTTACTAAGAGCTCCTGGGATAATAGACAAGGAAATTGAGCTGGTGGCCCGCCGGCTTTCCCGTTCACCGGTACGTTCCCCTGTTCCCAGCCCACTACGTATATTGGTGGGTAGTCCAACACAGTCTGCTCTGGATATCCAACTGAACTAATTGGATCAAGGACCCTCATTTATTCCAGCAAGGTCCCCAAGCTTGGGGGCTGAAGGTGGTCATGAGCAGGGCCAGACTGGCCGTAGCGGGCACTGGGCAATCCCCTGGTGCGCCGCACGGGTGAGGGCCGGTTTTGGGCCCCTGGGGGCCAATTTTGTTACAGGGCCATTTTTGCAGCATGGTTGCAAAATCAGCCCTGTAACAAAATCGTCTGAAAACAGGCCCTGGCAGAGAGCTCGGCGGCACCCCCAAGCCCCGGGGGGCCGTCCGAGCACTTTGCCAGGGCGGGTTTTGGTTCCCAGTCCGGCCCTGGTCATGAGCTAGATGCAGGGCTAGTTATCAATACCATGTGTTACAGGAAACAGCGGTCCCTGAAAACAGAGAGATCAATGGTACAATAAATATAGCCACAATCTGTACTATATTTCAGCCAGTGTCCAGCCGGACAGAGGCACTTTTAATACATAAAATATTTAATTCCAATAATTCAAGGGATGTAAGTTCAATCACAGTGGGATACAAGCCTGTATCCTAGAACTCACATATCACATAGGAAACAATCCCCTTTCACTTTGCATTGATGCGGCCACGGAATACCTTCCTCTTCAATTTGCGAGATGAATTCCTATCACGGACCGTGACCATCACCCCTGGAATTTCATAACCCGTAGGCCCTGACTTCCTTCCCTCGAGTGCCTCACTCGTCACCTTGGACTCAATCGGAAACTTTCCATGTCCTTGACGATGTTTATCCGCTAAACCTTTTTCACTCAAGGCTTTTGTGCATGGGCAATTTTTATTTAATTAGTCCTGATGATGATCCGATATCCCCCTGATAAGGATCGAAACACCCTTGACATAGTTGTCTACCTTACACACTCTATTTATTGTATATAAATTATTGTGAAGGTGACTCTTTGTGTATCAGATGTTTCACTATCTGAAGTATTTACTGATTGAAACATCCATGAAATTGCCTGAACCCTCTTTCGCACTTTGTTTCCTATGTGATATGTGAGTTCTAGGATACAGGCTTGTATCCCACTGTGATTGAACTTACATCCCTTGAATTATTGGAATTAAAAATGTTATGTATTAAAAATGCCTCTGTCCGGCTGGACACTGGCTGAAATATAGTACCGATTGTGGCTATATTTATTGTACCATTGATCTCTCTGTTTTCAGGGACCGCTGTTTCCTGTAACATATAAGTTCCCAAGGTCCCTGACCAATCCCTTTGGGTGCCCTTGTGTTTTTTTCACATAGTTATCAATACCATGTCAGAGTCTGTAGGTTTAACCACGTCAACCACATCAAATAAGGGCCTGGGTTGCAATGCCAATGTCAAGTCAGGAAGACCGAGGGCTGGGGTTGGACAAGGAGTAAAAAGGAAAGGATTGTTGACAGGGGCCAAATCAAAATGTCCAAGAGCAGAGGGGCCAGGCCAATGTGCCAGCAAATCGCAACCACTGACCAAGGATGATATGGCGGCCATGATGGATGGCTGGATAGGTTCATTGTAGATAAGTATAGATCGTAAACTAGACCCTATTAGGCAACGCTAAGCCACAGTGGAGTTGGAACTTACAAGGAATTTGCCACCATAGGCCAGCTGGAGACACCAACCCTCAAAGCAGCTCTGGGGGGGCTATAATTAGTCCCCAATCTATGAGCGACATAACCGGTGAGCAAGGGCAAAGTGGCCATATGCTGTTTCCACCATCATTACCTGGACAAGGTAGTGCCAATCTCCCTTCACGGCCCATGGTGGACCCAATAGCCTTGGCGGTAGACTCATTGAGCGGAGCAGTGGCATTAAAACCTCAGTGCCCCACAGCCTGCCCCGGTCCAGCTAAACCCATACCGGGGGATACATCGAGAAGTGGGGAGGAAGCTTCAGATGCTTGAGCAGTAGATTCCAGGGGGCAGAGCCAGAGGCTACCATCTTCCACCTGAATCTTCACCCTATATAGTAGTACTCGGGAACGTACCGGTGCTTCCTATGGGTGCTGGCGAAGATTACGATCAATTTAAGAACAAGGTCTTGCACTGGCTGAATCGTAACACTGCCCTTGGCCTAAGGTTGGAGATATTTATAAACATGGTGCGCACAGTTTCCTGGGTTGGGCGGTCTACAAAAAACCTGGAAGCAGACTGTGTAATTGTTAACTTTAATAGACCCCATTTAGTAGAGAGAATCTTATATGCAGAGAAACAGAGTAATCCACATGGGGCTGTCTCATCTATTATGGCTCTTCCTTTTGGTTTTTTTAATAGACCTTTTAGAAGGGTGATGAACAGCAACCGGATGGACGGATGGAGGTTCCTGGTCTATCCTCTTCGTCCCTAGCCGGATCGGCAGACGGTGACACAAGACATACCTTTTCATAACAGTTTTGCTCCTTTTGATACGTTGGACTACTGCGATTAACTCGCTTGTATAGAACCAACAGGAACATTGTCCCCCCATCAATCGAAAACAGGGGCCCTTGTTACAGATCTATGGAATGGTAAGGCTTGCAAATTCCACTCATGGAATGTAGCCGGACTAGCAAGCATCTAAAGGATTCAACGTGATATGCCTACAGGAGACATGGGACAATACGAACAGCTTTTTCTTAGATTGATATAAGAATTTTTTTGTGCCAGCCGTTCCCTCACGGGTGGGAAGATCTAAGGGTGGGCTGGTAATCTATGTCTACATGAATGTTCATTGTTGCATGAAGGTGTTATCAACTGATAATCCTTCTTTGCAGGCTATATCTTTTACTCAGGGGGTTGTTAATCTGTTGCTGTTGAACGTCTATAATGCCAATTCCGGCTCTTTAGATACCTGAAATATCTGTAGGATGGGCTCTTTTTTAAGGGATGTAACCATCAAGGCCAATTTTAACGGTCATCTTATGATCGCAGGAGATTTTAATACCCACCTATGCGGGGACCCGACATTAGGAATTTTAACTGATATAGGATAGCCGCCAATGTCGGGCATGCATGTAGAACATACCAAACAGGGGGACATTCTTAACTCCCTAGTTGATGAGTTTTATCTTGTTCGGACCATGAGTCAGTCGGACCAAGGTATGAAACCCATCAATCCTACTTTCACAGGGAGGGGGAGTGCAACATTTATAGATTTTATATTGTTTCGTTCACCTTCTACCAACTTCTTTTAGACTTTTTTATCGAAGATAGCATTTTTAGTGACAACAACCCATTGTGTATCTCGACTAGATGGCCCCGATTGGGGAAATCTCAAACGAAAGTAGCCAGGGGGACACTAAGGGCAGTAGATGGCTTAGGTGGGCACAGATAACGCCTGTCTCCTTCCATGAGTCCTTACTAGCCAAGTGTAAAAGGGAAATCGCCATCTGTACGATTGAGCAGGAAGAGGCAGGGTTTGGCCTAGAGAGGCTTTCTCGGCCATTTCACGTACAATTGGACATCTACCTAAGGCGCTGCCCACGGATTCAATGGGTCGAGTCACAAGATGGTTTGAGCATGACTGTTCCCCTGCGGCCAGGAGTTTGAGGAAGGCTTTAGGTACTAAACTGAGGGATCTTGTATTGGTGAAAGAGTGTAGAGGCTTATATAAAGCAGTATTAGTAAGACGCAAGGCCGAGCTAAGGGAGGAGGCATGGAGTAAGATCATTGAGACCTGCACCTTGAAGAATAGTAACCAGTTCTGTAGTATTGTCAACAGTCCATTTTTATCAGGAGAAAACACACAAGTCCTTGACGCACATGTTACAGAAGAGGAATGGGTTGGTCATTTCGAGGAAATGTTCAGAAGCCCGCTAGAGGCCAGCATAGCCATTGGCAGTGGTGAAGGGAAATCAGCCTTTGTCATCACAGCTGATGAAGTTAGCAAGGGTATCACAGGGTTATCTAGAAATAAGGCCTCTGGATCTGATGGTTATCCCCCTGATCTTTATATATCTAACCTACAGTTGTGGGCGCCAATACTTACTACTTTTATTAATGTTGAAATAGGAGAGGATCCGCCTAGTACCTGGGCCACATCTACTATAGTCCCAGTTTTTAAAAAAGGAAACAGGGATAGTACACTTTGTTACAGGCCCATATCCCTATTGGACTCTTCTGTCAAAGTTGTGGGACATATCCTGCTGGACAGGTTGACTACATGGGCAGAAGACAATAATATTCTTGCTGATATTCAATATGGATTTCATCCAGGGAGGTCGAAAATCGATCAATGTTTGAATTTGTATATTATTGTCAACAAATACACCATCGCTCGACCCGGTAGTGTATATCTGGCCTTCATGGACTTGTCTTCAGCCTTCGATCACGTGGATAGAAATAAGCTATGGGAAACACTATTGTGCATGGGTGTGGACAAAGATATCATCCTTTTTTTATGCAAGCTTCATAGGGACACCAAAGCGGTGGTACGGTACAGGAATGACTACAAGGTCTCACGATAGTTCCCTATCCGGATAAAGGGTTCGACAGGGATGTATATTGGCCCCTTTTTTATTTAATTTATATATTAATAACTCGGAGAAGGTATTAGTTACCACACAGGTAGATTTTCCGCTGGTGGGACGGTGTGGTTTGTCAGTACTATTGTATGTGGACGATGCTGTCCTTATGGCCCGGACCGCGAGGGGTTTGCAAACTTTACTTAACTCCTTCGTGAAGTTTATGGAAGACCTGGACTTATTGGTCAAAACGTTAAGTCATATGTGATGCGGGTGGGACTGAGTACAAAGAAGCCCTCTTTATTTAAGTTTGTGTCTACCCCAGTTCCCATGACTAGTGCCTTCTCTTACCTGGGGGTCATGCTAAATTTGGGCCCCTTGAAAAGGAAAAAGCAAGGAGAATTTTTACCAGCAAATGCTGCAATTTTTAATTTTGGCTCACGGTTATAGAAAAAACCAATAGATTTATAGAGCTAAATGTTTGTCACAAGAGAAGTATGGCAGTTAAATATGGGCCACATATCTTATGAGGAGCTACAAAGAGTTGAAAATAGGTTCCTGAGACAACTCCAATGTGTACGGTATTTACGCAATTTACAGAACCGTATCTCTTAGGGCTTCCCAACTTGCATGATTGTTTTTATTGACAAGGTTCGGATTTGACTTATTCCAACTTCTACATGCTCACCCTTGTGAGAGTAGCAGAGGCACGATTTTGCCCCTATGTGGTTGTGATGGCAAGTCCCCTGAGGACATGATTCATTTTTTAATGTTCTGTAGTAGTTATGAGGTGCTGAGAAAACTTATTTAAATCCAATTTTAAAAAAGACAAATGTTTATGAAATGCTTCCTGTTTTTACCTTAATAGCTACTTTACGGCATATCCTTAGTTTTTCAAAGGCTGCAGTTAGGTTTAGATCTAGCTGTGATTATGTTTTATAAGTGGAGTAGGTCCGAACGTGAAATCATCTTCCTATCTTTTAACCTGTTTGATCTGTATTTTATTTGTTTATTTTAGCATGTGTTTTATAATTATGAAGTAGTGATTGGTGACTGAAGATATCTATGGTTGGGAATATCTTGTATTGTTGTCACCCTGACTTTTGTGGTTTTACTTTTACAAAAGCCAAATAAAGTATTATTGATTGATTGATTGATTGATTGATTGTACCTTACCGCCTTTATTGACTCATAAAACGATTTTGATCTAACAAATAGAACCGCTTAAACACTGTGTTTAGTATGCAGATGCACCATCAGTCAATCTTACAGCACTTTTATACAACATAGATGCTAATAAAGGCTGCTAATAAAGTAAATACTTGTCTATATAGGCATTTGTGGGCAATAACACTGGAAAGAATTAGCTCTGAACCTTTCTGAGCTCTTTCGTTTTACTTTGGGGATTATATGGACTGGATGCTTTTTCTACTAAAGTCCAATGTTGGTAGCGTTGACCCATGTAAACTTTTTCATTACAGTCGAAAACACTACTTGTGTATCTCAGCCCCTGCTCTGCCAGTACCAGAACCTCCGCCTCTTCCTGCACCTGGTCAGTATGAAATAGTGGATTTTGAAGGACCCTGTAAGCAGTGTATCTCTAGTGCTGTGTTCTTGTCCAACACGAGCCGCTGGACGGGAGACATTTCTGGGAAAGGAATACCAGGACCAGGTAAAATCATTTGTAAGGTTTTGAAACAAATGTGTGCAATAGCATGTTCGTGTCCACATATTGTGTTATTGATGTTGTGCAAATGTTTGTTTCCTCAAAAAGTTGGATGTTACCTACACAAATAAACAAATACATACAGATTGACCTACTTTACCAACATCCATTAAGTATAAATTAATACTTAATGACTCTTTGGCTTCCATCAGCAGCTCCTCTAAGGCCTGATTACGAGTTTGGCAATGTGGGAGTGGGACAGCCCCAAAGCCGCACTGCCAAACCCGGGTGTGCACCGCTTGCCAGATTATTACTTTTTCAGGCCCCTGAGGGCAGTTCTTTGGGGGTCCCACGGTGGTGCCTATGAAAGAGGCGCATAAAGCAAAAAGACAAGGGAAAGCACGCAAAAAGATGCCCGGTATAACAATACACATACCCCTTTTCCCCACCTCCACCCCCCCTTTTATAAGATAGTGAATCAGGTACATTTTACATTAAATATGAGCTTCTATTTCAAGTCTGTTCATTGCTCCCTGTAGGATTTTCCTTGCTCCTCCTTGATTGTTTTATAATTGGTAGGTGTTACATGTTTAGTGTCTGTTTTCTATTGGTTTATTTAAAGACAGCATACTTTTCGGGCAACTAATCAAGGATTAATATTACCATTGGCTTTTGCTAGCTCAAGTCTGTAGAATGTATTGCTCCAGTCACAGTGGCTGTTCCCAGAATACAGTGGCACCTCATTGTCCTTTGTATCACTTGATTCTACCCAAAAACATACCTGGTCCTGCATCTCTACTGCTTATTTTTCAATCAGGGTATTACTCCTGCTCTAAATTAACCTGAGAGGCAGAGCCCCACACCCACAACTACTTTCTCTAGGTGCTAGGTCCGCCACGTTCTGCTATTGTCAGACTCCCTTAGGGGAGGAGATAAGACAAAATGAACAATTGAAGAAATCACAAATAATATAGATATGGGCTTTTGTATATATATTTTGTAGTTTCTTAAAGCACTGCTAGTCATCCTATGCTTACCTAATAGCTTTGAAAAGTTTGTCAGAAAATCTTTAATTGCGGATGGAGGGGGGTAGAAGCCTTGTTGGGTGTTCTTCAGGAGTTACACCTCTGTATATTCTGTCCAATCTGAGTCATTCCCCCATCAATTTGGATGTATTATTTCATTTATAAAATTAGTGACACAATATTGAACTAATTGAAAAATTGAAATTTTAGTGCCTTACATACATATATGCCTCATTATACCTGTGTATAGACGTACCATACATGTGGATGTTCCTTTACATTTCTGTACCATACAACCAACAAAATAAAAATGTCTCAGCATCGACCACGCCACATTCCCTCCTTCCCTTCATGTCTACACCTCCAGCTATGGTGTTTCTAGTCAATGGGTGTTCAATCTAATTCTCCAGTTCTTCTACCTTCTGATTTCCTGAGTATCTTATCATTTGCCTTCAATTAGCCAGAAATACAATTTAGAGGTAACCTGACAGAGTAGCTGCTGTCAGAATATAAAAATGTTTTATTCAAGTTATTTCTCCTTTCAAATGCTGTGTGGTATTAAAAGGGCACAGTAATGTGTCGAACATTCACACATTCACCAATGGCCTAACATTATCAAACAAAGCTAGTGAAATTGCTCCCTTAGTTTGATAGTGCAGGTTGGATTTAGACTAAGCTGAAGTGATTACAGCAGAACATTTACCTGTCCAAGCAGTTGATGATAGGGATAATGATTTTTACCACTGTTTACGTCAGAGTTAAAACTAATTTTTTGTTTTACTTTAATGTTATGAGATAGTATTATCTGTCCCCGTAGGAGAGTAATGGAGGTGGATCCTTAAGTATATCCTCCCATGTATAGATAAACACAAAAAACTACTTGAGGATGATGAAGTTACAAGTTACAAATTGCAGACCGGATACATTAATAGGCTGATATAGTGGTCAAAACATGTTGGTAATCACAAGATTTTTTCAGGTCTGGTGATTCATTGTCTTTCACCTTCTGACCAACTTTCAGGTGCCGATTACGATCCGGTAAAAAAATTCCCCGTACGACTCGTATCCGGTCTTTTTACCGTACGAATCGTACAAGTGCCGTACAAACTGGCAATTACGATTCGCATGGTAAAAAGTCCATACGAATCGCATTGGGAATTATTCCCCACACGTCCTCGGGTCGGAAAATGTGTCCGACACGTCCACGGACGATTTACCGTACAAATGTGAAAAGTGAAGTCCGACCGCGGAATTACGATCCATCCCGTGAGTCCGATGTTACAACCGTATGGAAAAAACACCGTCCGCACCGAACTCCCATAGCAACCATGGAGACATGTGCCCGCATACGCGCCGACCCCCCCCAGCCCCCGTATGTATGTGCCGACCCCCCCAGCCCCCATACGTTTGAGTCGTACCCCCCCAGCCCCCGTACGTACGTGTCGTACCCCCGTGTATGTACACCCGTGTACGTTCGAGTCGTACCCCCACCCGTGTATGTACAACCGTGTACGTGTCGTACCCCCCGTGTATGTACACCCGTGTACGTGTCGTACCCCCCGTGTATGTACACCCGTGTACGTGTCGAACCCCCGTGTATGTACACCCGTGTACGTGTCATACCCCCCGTGTATGTACACCCTTGTACGTGTCGTACCCCCCGTGTATGTACACCCGTGTACGTGTCGAACCCCCCCGTGTATGTACACCCGTGTACGTGTCGTACCCCCGTGTATGTACACCCGTGTACGTGTCGTACCCCCGTGTATGTACACCCGTGTATGTGTTGTACCCCCTGTGTATGTACACCCGTGTACGTGTCATACCCCCGTGTATGTACACCCGTGTACGTTCGAGTCGTACCCCCACCCGTGTATGTACACCCATGTACGTGTCGTACCCCCGTGTATGTACACCCGTGTACGTGTTGTACCCCCGTGTATGTACACCCGTGTATGTGTCGTACCCCCCGTGTATGTACACCCGTGTACGTTCGAGTCGTACCCCCACCCGTGTATGTACACCCGTGTACGTGTCATACCCCCGTGTATGTACACCCGTGTACGTGTCGTACCCCCGTGTATGTACACCCGTGTACGTGTCGTACCCCCCGTGTATGTACACCCGTGTACGTTCGAGTCGTACCCCCACCCGTGTATGTACACCCGTGTACGTGTCGTACCCCCCCGTGTATGTACACCCAATCACAGACCTCAGTGTATATTTGGAGGGTGGCCCTCACAGAAATACTCAATCATCTCTCCCTAATATTAAGGTTTCAAATACAGATTCTTAAAATTGGGATTGTTCCTTTACAAATGCAAAGAGGTCATTTTGTCTGACTAAGTTCAGCTTAGGTGTGTAATATGTTTTGTTTATCAGACCAAGGATGATCAGTGTGATCCTGGTCTTGAAGTGCTGAAATCTGGAATAAAGGCAATACGAAATAATGTTAAAAAAGAAGCTAATCCACTCATGCTTTCCACACATGGGCTACAGTATGTACTGGTATTGATACTTGGATTTTGTGTGTTTTTCTCAGAGTGGCTAATCTCAGATTTTCATTTAATTATTAACTGTCTATTAATCTTGGGTCTTTGAATTCTATTTTAATGCTTTTTATTTTTTAGACTTTGCCACACATGTTCTTATCCCTCAGTATATATGCTTTTTCCGAATCACTGACATAATATCGACCACCACAATAGTGTGATAAGTAAATATTGTGTCAAAATTATCAATCACCAAAATATGGTTTTTCCTATGCTTATAAAGGTAAAAACTAAAATATTTTAAAAAAGATATCTTTTCAAAATCTTATTGTTAAAAAACATACACAAATGTCGTTTTTTATGTATATATGGTCTAAAATAGTAAATCTGAAATATTTTAATATATAACAATAATTTAATGTAAATTTAATACATTTAAGTAACATGTGATACTATCAGCCGCGGTCCGTAACAGCTGTGGGACAGTGGGGGCCGCGTTGAGGGGGATTTCGAGGGACGATGTGGCTGTTACCTGCAAGGACCGCGGCTGAATACTATATACAAATATAAACTTAGATATGTGTCTACGTATATATATATTCACTGAAAAAACCATAGGTTTCACACATGTTATAGTTAGCGGAAATTTTACTGATAAAAAACCAATGAAATTCCCCCGTTATAGTTAGTGCAGGAAACTATAACTCACGCGACCGCAATCCTCTGCTGATGCTAATACTGTATTTAGACACTTATTTGCCCATGTCTTCTTCCATAAATTTTTAGCTATACATATATTACAAATATTTTTTTTTCATAAAGACACATATGTCATCAGCAGAAGATTGCGGTCGCGTGAGTTATAGTTTCCTGCACTAACTATAACGGGGGAATTTCATTGGTTTTTTATCAGTAAAATTTCCGCTAACTATAACATGTGTGAAACCTATGGTTTTTTCAGTGAATTTGCAAGGTTTTTTAAATGCTAATTCCTAACTATAACGTGTGTGAAACCTATGGTTTTTTCAGTGAATTTGTACGTTTTTTTAAATGCTAAGTTACTTTACGCCATTCGTGGCGTGCGCGCCCACTTAACGCAGTTCGTTCCGTGCGCGCACGGTGTGCTTCACGCACCGTGCGCGCACAGTGAGCACGCGGTGCGCTTCGCGCACCGCGCGCCCACTTTACGCAGTTAGTGCCGTGCACGCACGGTGGCCACGCGGTGCGCTACGCGCACCGCGTGCCCACGTTACGCTAGATGGGCCATGTACGCACGATGCGCTTCGCGCACCGTGCGCACATGGAGGACATATTATGCGCTTCCTTGTGATAGGTAATCTGTTGAAATTTTTTTGGGAAATGCTGTGCTCTTATATGCCATGCACAAATGGTGGACCTTCGGCCACCATTTGCACACGGGGTGGAGAGTGTGGGTTTTTTTTTTATTTAATAATTATTTACCGTACGCGTACGGTAAGCGTAATCGGCGAAATTTTCTAAAAATAAAAAATTACCGTTTTTTGCCTTGGGGGATCTTTGAAGACTCAACTAACATGGTTATGTGCATGGGCGCTGTATAAACAGCCCCTTTATATGTTTTTGGCATTTGTTTATCAGCTCCCCCCTCAGAGTGCGAGAGAGAAAATGGCGGCCGCCGCTTCCTGGTTTCGACCGATTCGAATGTTTACTAAGATCTAAGGGCTAATCAGAATCGCGCTCGCGCACGCCACCGTACGCGTACGGTAAGCGCACCGTAAGCGCACCGTAAGCTGGCTCAGATATATATATTGATTTAAAGGCTATTTTCTCAGAATCTACTGAACAGATTTACACCAAACCTACAAAAGGCACTTCCTTGACCTGAGGACTACCTCTCTGCCAAATTTCAAGTAATTCTGTTCAGCCGTTCGGGCTGTAGCTGTGTCTAAAGGTCCTATGGAAAAATGCATGGGAAAAACGCGTTTTGGGACCCCCCTTTTATCTCAGCCCCCGCTTGACGAATCCCCCCGAGACTTTCAGGGTAGGAGCGGAGCGTAGCGCCCCACCTATTTTGAAAAATTCGCAAGGATTCGTTGACCGGCGCAAAAGTTATTCAAAATAGAATGTTGCGGATTTCCTATGGAAACGTGGTCCTAACTATAACTACCTACTGGCGACCGCCAGTAGGTAATATATATATATATATATATATATATATATATATATATATATATATATATATATATATATATATATATATATATTATATATATATATATTTATATATATATATTTCTCCTACGTTGGCTCCCCTTGTCAAAATTGTTGGCGCTTCGTACCCGTGCGGTGTCCTTACGGTCGAGCCAGACTGTTAACGTATGCAACAGTTCCTTCAGAAGAAAGCACAGGGTCGCACTCCGCAAAAGTTTGTAATATGAAATCTTTTATTTCATTTCTTGGCCCATTGTGATAATATGAAAAGCCACAAATCAACGCGTTTCGGTCTTGACTCAAGACCTTGATCACCATGATAAAAGATTTCATATTACAAACTTTTGCAGAGTACGACCCTTTGCTTTCTTCTGAAGGAACTGTTGCATATATATATATATATATCGAAGAGTTCCAACTCCCGCTACTTCCAACCTCCTTGCGGCGGCGGCGAAGAAGGAGACTCAGACCCCGCTGAACTTATGGCAAGATGTTTATTCTTGAATTACAACCCACGCATTACGCGTTTCGGGCCTCAGGAGCCCTTGATCACATACGATTTCGTAAATCGCCATTACATTTTTTATGTGTTTGCTTAGTGTCCGCTCTCTCCCACCATTCTGCGTCACATGATAGTTGTCATGGAAGAAAGACTCGCTTTATGCAATGACTTGTACGAAGTCCTTTACAAATAAACAACTTAGTGTGCAATTGTGTATTTTCACAATGCCATCATAAAAAACCCACCGTATTCAACATAAATATTGTTAAAATACATATGCCCTAATGTTATAATTTTCTATGTCTATACACATATATATTTGTCATGTGTAATGAATGTATTTCAGGATGAATCCATCAATGCATAGAATGTAGCAGCAAATCTTGAAAATAAATAATAAATAAAAAAAGCTCATTACTGGGTAAATCCAGTGCAACGACAGAATAAAGTGCATATGTACAATAGCAGCAAGAAAAAATTAATTAATGTTAGTGTGCAAAATGGTGCAAGATGTGCAAAATATATAAATATAAAGTGCAATCGAATGTACAAAAAAAGACCAATTTCAGTATAATAAATATGCAAACAATTATAAATATTATTAACAGTAAAATTCCGCTCATGAAAAATACTATTAAAAAGACATATATTATAAGATTGCTTGTTAAAAAAACTTTTCATTATACTTAAAAAAGGTTCAGATTAGGGAAAAATTATAGTCTTCTAAATGGCGACAGATGTTACATTTCCAAATGTACATTTTACATCTCATCTATGTACCTTCTATTAGTATTCCTAATTTTTACTTCGTTAACACATGGGTGATGACAGGGCTTTGTTTATCTTTATCTCATGGGATTACCCTATGTTGCAAATACAAAGTAACATCTCATATTTTGATATAGGAATTCATAAAAAATTGTGCATATCCTCAGTATTATTCAACCCATTAGGCCACTTGCTGTCGAACTCAAGAATATATATATATTTACCACAACAATCTCGTCATAGACCGCTGCTCTCTTTAGGACGGGTGCCGTCGCCAGCGGTGACAAACCGCTATACGTCCTCCCAAATACACTCTGCGTTCGCAAAGTATGCAGCGCACTCGTAAGTTAATTTTCAACGTTTATTTCGCCCAAGCCATCGTAGCTGACAAATGCGTTTTGGCCTTAACGGCCGTTGTCAAGGCCATAAATCCACACTGTACAAGATTTCTGACTGGACTGCATGGCTTTTTTATTATCTTGTCCGTTTTCCACATCATTCTAGGTTATAATTATATTGAATTTATGATCTATGCATGATTTGTATCAATGACCAGGAAGAGATGGGGTACATTACCAAAGATTGTACAGTGTGGATTTATGGCAATCATGTCATCCTGGCATTTATCCATAGTTTTGTAACAGCCGGGGATTGCTGGAGCACTTGCCAGTGTACACGCACCTTTCCCTTTCCGCATCTGTGGTCTAGGATCTCAGGTGTTCCACGTGCCATCTAAATACTATGGCCTGTGTTTCATACACATACATTGATCCGCCCATTATGACTTACGAATCAATCTAGGATTTGTGGCCTCAAGTACGGGCATTGGCCTCATTATAAACATCTAGGCATTATATACATAGACATATGTATACACATCATTATTCAATGATGATATTGTTAAATGCATCCATTACTGAATCATGTCTAGCGTGGACATTACTTCTATTTGTGACCTTGACAATTAGTTTGTACATTAGATGTCCTCGATTAGGAATCATATTGTACGATTCATGGATTACTTGCTATGTACCACCCACATTGCCTTTTGCTTGTTTATTATGCGTAAAGTTGTATATTGACTTTGAATTTTCTAACTTTATTGTCCTTGCCGAAATGCTTGAAGTACACCTTGATTCCGATTGTAGTATTTCTTCACTTCCCATGAATGGAGCACCTGTATTTCTATGGGGGATTGTGCACAGGTCACACACTTAAAAAAGGCTTCCCCGAAACGCGTTGTTTGTGGGCACAATAAAACATCTTGTGCTGTGTCTGGTGTGCTGCTGTTTTCCTTTTTGAGATTTCCTGGAAAGACTCTCTCTACACACGTATATATATCAATGATGACCGCAATTAAATACATTTTGAAGCACTGAATCTGTGGTCCGTAGCTGTCTGTGGAGAAATCCGCGTATCAATGAATCAAAGGATATATACATTTATATATATAAATATATTATATATACGTTATAGTTAGCTGGACATTTCCCTCGTACAAAACCATTGAAATTCCCCCCGTTATAGTTAGTTAAGCTAACTATAACTCGCGCCCCTGCAATGCACTGCTGATGATGTTACATATTACATCACTCATGACACGGTCAGTGACATCACTGATGACATCACTGATGACTATGCAAAATAGGGCCTAACTATAACTACCTACTGGCGACCGCCAGTAGGTAATATATATATATATATATATATATATATATATATATATATATATATATATATATATTACCTACTGGAGGTTGCCAGTAGGTAGTTATAGTTAGGACCTATTATCCATAGGAAATCTGCAACATTCTATTTAGAATAACTTTGGCTCCGGTTGACGAATCTTTGCGAAATTTTTAAAATTCGTGGCCCGCTCCGGTCCGCTCCTATCCTGAAAGTCTCGGGGTGATTCGTCAAGTGGGGCGGAGAAAAAAGGGAGGCCCCAAAACATGTTTTCTCCATGCAATTTTCCATAGGGACCTTTACGGAATTACACCAAATTTGGCAGAAAGGTAGACCTTGGTTCAGAGTCATGCCTTTTGCTTAAATGGTGTAAATCCGTTCAGTAGTTCCTGAGAAAATAAAAAGTAAAATCACATATATATCTGGGCGGAGCCTAACCACACATCTCATCGTGAGATCTGATTGGCTATCAGCACTTCATCCAAGAAGTGTTGGCAGCCATCTTGGGACCAATATACATGATAGCACCTCATTAACCCCTTGCATGCCCGCCCCTTTCCCCGCCCAGTGCTGCGCCTTCCATTAGCGGGCGGAGTTCATGACGAGCTGGACTCGTCATGGGCACAGCGCCACCGCAGCCCATGACGAGTCCAGCTCGTCATGGGCACTGAAGGGGTTAAAAAGCATTGCAGTTAATAGAAGGTTTTAAGACTTTAGTTACATTATAAATCATTTGTTGATGGTACCATACTCATGTTAGGAATTGTGGTATGTTCTAAGGTGATTTTACCATGTGAAAAAACCTTCTGCTGGGATATCATGAATCATGTTTGAGAGAAAAATATGTTCTCATGCTTTTCCCACAGAGGTTTGGTAGGTGATCTGTAAGCTAAACTGAGAGCATATTTTCTGTAAATTAACATTATCTTTCCCAGTCATGTGAAAATGAAGTCTGACATTCTCAGTAAAACATGTACATCCAAAAAGGGCAGAGACTGTCAGTTGATTCCTTTGTGTTCTACTGCAGCTTC
The DNA here is from genome assembly GCF_964204655.1 of Triturus cristatus. Taxonomy (NCBI): domain Eukaryota; kingdom Metazoa; phylum Chordata; class Amphibia; order Caudata; family Salamandridae; genus Triturus; species Triturus cristatus. The sequence continues at coordinate 346,249,479 of NC_140584.1, forward strand.
CCAGAGTGTTCCAAAGAACAACTAGAGCGCTAACAGTCCTACTTATGACAAACGTATGGCATAAATGAAGCCATCTTGATTGGAATAAAGTGGTAACTCTTAAAACATTTAATTTAAAATGGAACAAAATGAGGGGGTTCATTTTGCCATAGGAAGTATGATTAGTGCTGCAAAAAGAAAAATGAGGGCACATTTTGAGTGACTTCTCAAATCCTCTTCTATTTCATTGACAAATTCTGACATGCAGACTGAAACATGCACTTTGAATACCAGCAGCAGACTTCCCTGGTGATCAGAAGCTTTACTACAGTGCTAACATTCTGAATTTATGGTAAATGTGTGACACATCTGAATCACTTCTTGATGGAATCAAAGTAAAAAACTGAAAGTATTCCTACTGAGGAGACTGTAGTAAATGAGGAAATTAGGAAACTTCATAACAAATAAGATTCCCAAGATGGCCGCCAGAGACAAAAGAGCCCAAATGTAGCACACATATCACCCAGATGTAGCCCAAGTATAGCCCAATTACAGAATGTCCCAGAGTGTTCTAAAGAACAACTAGAGCGCTAACAGTCTTACTTATGACAAAAGTATGGCACACCTGAAGCCATCTTGATTGGAATAAAGTGGTAACACTGAAAACATTTCATTTGCAGAGGAACAAAATGAGGGGGTTCATTTTGCCATAGAAATTATGAATAGTGCTGCAGAAAGAAAAATTAGGGCACATTTTGACTTCTCAAATCCTTTTCTATTTCATTAAACAATTCTGACATGCAGACTGAAACATGCACTTTGAATACCAGCAGCAGACTTCCCTGGTGAGCAGTAGCTTTAGTACAGTGATCTAATGAGCAACTAGAGTGCTGCCATTCAGAATTTATGGCAAATTTGTGACACATCTGAATGCATTCTTGATGGAACCAAAGTAAACAAGCATTTAAAATGCAATAGTTTTCGCCGTCGTTTAAGTTAAAGCAATTCTGTTTGTAATTAGGTGGCTTTTTAGCTTTGCTTTTATTAGTGTTTTTCAAACTTTCATGTACATAACATGCATATGCATGCATATATATATATGTATATGTATGCATGCATTTATATTTATATAGATATGCAGATTATATATATGTTTATGTATGTATATATATATACACATACATATATAAATGCATATGCATATATATGCATATATATATGTGCATATGTGTGCGTGTAGAGAGAGGTAGAGAGGTAGAGGTGTAGAGGTAGAGAGGTAGAGTTAGAGATGTAGAGGTAGAGAGGTAGAGAGTAGTATAGAGAGAGGTAGAGAGAGGTAGAGAGTAGAGGATGAGTAATAGAGAGTAGAGAGTGTGTAGTAGAGAATAGTAGAGAGTAGTAGAGAGAGTAGCAGAGAGTGAGTAGTAGAGAGTAATAGAGTGAGTATTAGAGAGTGAGTAGTAGAGAGTAGTAGAGAGTGAGTAGTAGAGAGTAGTAGAGAGTGGGTGATAGAGAGTGAGTAGTAGAGAGTAGTAGAGAGAGTAGCAGAGAGTGAGTAGTAGAGAGTAATAGAGTGAGTAGTAGAGAGTGAGTAGTAGAGAGTAGTAGAGAGTGAGTAGTAGAGAGTAGTAGAGAGTGGGTAATAGAGTGAGTAGTAGAGAGTAGTAGAGAGTAGTAGAGAGTAGTAGAGAGTGAGTAGTAGAGTGAGTATTAGAGAGTAGTAGAGAGTGAGTAGTAGAGAGTGAGTAGTAGAGAGTGAGTAGTAGAGAGTGAGTAGCAGAGAGAGAGAGTAGTAGAGAGTAGTAGAGAGTGAGTAGTAGAGTGAGTAGCAGAGAGTAGTAGAGAGAGTAGTAGAGAGTGAGTAGTAGAGAGTGAGCAGTAGAGAGTGAGTAGTAGAGTGAGTAGTAGTAGAGAGTGAGTAGTAAGGAGTGAGTAGTAGAGAGTAGTAGAGAGTGAGTAGTAGAGAGTAGTAGAGAGTGAGCAGTAGAGAGTGAGTTGTAGAGTGAGTAGTAGTAGAGAGTGAGTAGTAGAGAGTGAGTAGTAGAGAGTGAGTAGTAGAGAGTAGTAGAGATTGAGTAGTAGAGAGTGAGTAGTAGAGAGAGAGTAGTAGGGAGTAGTAGAGTTGTAGAGAGTGAGTAGTAGAGAGTAGTGGAGTAGTAGAGAGTGAGTAGTAGAGAGTAGTAGAGAGTGAGTAGTAGAGTGAGTAGTAGGGAGTAGTAGGGAGTAGTAGAGAGCAAGTAGTAGAGAGTGTGTAGTAGAGAGTGAGTAGTAAAGAGAGTAGTAGTGAGTAGTAGAGAGTGAGTAGTAGAGAGTGAGTAGTAAAGAGAGTAGTAGAGAGTAGTAGAGTAGTAGTGAGTAGTAGAGTGAGTAGTAGAGAGTAGTAGAGTGCAAGTAGTAGAGAGTGAGTAGTGGAGAGTGAGTAGTAGAGAGTAGTAAAGAGTGAGTAGTAGAGAGTGAGTATTAGAGTAGTAGAGAGTGAGTAGTAGAGAGAGAGTAGTAGAGTAGTAGAGAGTGAGTAGTAGAGCATTAGAGTGAATAGTAGAGAGAGTAGTAGAGAGTAGTAGAGTAGTAGAGAGTGAGTAGTAGAGAGTGAGTAGTAGAGAGTGAGTAGTAGAGAGAGTAGCAGAGAGTAGTAGAGTAGTCGAGTGAATAGTAGAGAGTGAGTAGTAGAGAGTAGTAGAGAGCGAGTAGTAGAGAGTGAGTAGTGGAGAGTGAGTAGTAGAGAGTAGTAGAGAGCGAGTAGTAGAGAGTGAGTAGTAGAGAGTGAATAGTATAGAGTAGCAGAGTGAGTAGTAGGGAGGGAGTAGTAGAGAGAGTAGTAGAGATTAGTAGAGAGTGAGTAGTAGAGTAGTAAAGAGTGAGTGGTAGAGTGTAGTAGAGAGTAGTAGAGTGAGTAGTAGAGAGTAGTAGAGTGTGAGTAGTAGAGAGTGAGTAGTAGAGAGTAGTAGTAGAGAGTAGTAGAGAGTGGGTAGTAGAGAGTGAGTAGTAGAGAGTAGTAGTGAGTGAGTAGTAGAGAGTGAGTAGTTTAATTTAAAAGGAACACAATGAGGGGGTTAATTTCGCCATAGAAATTATGATTAGTGCTGAAAAAACAAAAATTAGGGCACATTTTGAGTGACTTCTCAAATCCTCTTCTATATCATAAAAAAATTCTGACATGCAGACTGAAACATGCACTTTCAATACCAGCAGCAGACTTCCCTGGTGAGCAGTAGCTTTACTACAGTGATCTAATAAGCAACTAGAGTGCTAACAATTCGAATTTATGGCAAATGTGTGACACATCTGAATGCCTTCGTGATGGAATCAAAGTAAAAAACCTGAAAGTATTTCCTACTGAGGAGACTGTAGTAAATGAGGAAATTAGGAAACTTCATAACAAATAAGTCTCCCAAGATGGCCACCAGAGACAAAAGAGCCCAAATGTAGCACAAACATCACCCACATGTAGCCCAAGTATAGCCCAATGACAGAATATCCCAGAGTGTTCTAAAGAACAACTAGAGCGCTAACAGTCTTACTTATGACAAAAGTATGGCACACCTGAAGCCATCTGGATTTGGAATAAAGTGGTAACACTTAAAACATTTAATTTGGAAAGGAACAAAATGAGGGGGTTCATTTTGCCATAGAAATTATGATTAGTGCTGTAGAAAGAAAAATTAGGGCACATTTTGACTTCTCAAATCCTCTTCTATTTCATAAACAAATTCTGACATGCAGACTGAAACATGCACTTTGAACACCAGCAGCAGACTTCCCTGGTGAGCAGTAGCTTTACTACAGTGATCTAATAAGCAACTAGAGTGCTACCATTCAGAGTTTATGGCAAATATGTGACACATCTAAATGCCTACTTGATGGAACCAAAGTAAACAAGCATTGAAAATGCAATAGGTCTCGCCCTCGTTTAAGTTAAAGCAATTCTGTTTGTAATTAGGTGGCTTTTTAGCTTTGCTTGAATTAGTGTTTTTCAAACTTTCATGTACATAACATGCATATGTATGCATATATGTATATGTATATGTATGCATGTATTTATATTTGTATTTATATAGATATGCAGAATATATATTTGTTTATATATGTATGTATATATACATATACATACATACAGATATATAAATGCATATGCATATATATGTGCATATGTGTGCGAGTAGAGAGAGGTAGAGGTGTAGAGGTAGAGGTGTAGAGGTAGAGAGGTAGAGGTAGAGAGGTAGCGAGTAGTAGAGAGAGAGGTAGAGAGAGCTAGAGAGGAGGCGAGTGAGTAATAGAGAGTAGAGAGTGAGTAGTAGAGAGTAGTAGAGAGTAGTAGAGAGTTACAGTGAGTGAGTAGTAGAGAGTTGTAGAGTGAGTAGTAGAGAGTGAGTATTAGAGAGTGAGTAGTAGAGAGTGAGTAGTAGAGAGTAGTAGAGAGTGAGTAGAGAGTAGTAGAGATTGAGTAGTAGAGAGTGAGTAGTAGAGAGTAGTAGAGAGTGAGTAGCAGAGATAGAGTATTAGAGAGTAGTAGAGAGTGAGTAGTAGAGTGAGTAGTAGAGAGTAGTAGAGAGTGAGTAGTAGAGAGTAGTAGAGAGTGTAGTAGAGAGTGAGTAGTAGAGTGAGTAGTAGAGAGTGAGTAGTAGAGAGTAGTAGAGAGCGAGTAGTTGAGAGCAAGTAGTAGAGAGTGTGTAGTGGAGAGTGAGTAGTAGAGAGTAGTAGAGAGTGAGTAGCAGAGAGAGTAGTAGAGAGTGAGAAGTAGAGAGAGTAAGAGAGAGTAGTAGAGTAGTAGAGAGTGAGTAGTAGAGTGAGTAGTAGAGAGTAGTTGAGAGCAAGTAGTAGAGAGTGAGTAGTGGAGAGTGAGCAGTAGAGAGTAGTAGAGAGTGAGTAGTAGAGAGTGAGTAGTAGAGAGTAGTAGAGAGTGAGTAGTAGAGCGAGAGTAGTAGAGAGAGAGTAGTAGAGAGTGAGTAGTAGAGGGTGAGTAGTACAGTAGTAGAGAGTGAGTGGGAGAGAGTAGTAGAGAGTAGTAGAGTGAGTAGTAGAGAATAGTAGAGAGTGAGTAGTAGAGAGTGAGTAGTAGAGAGATAGTAGAGAGTAGTAGAGTAGTAGAGAGTGAGTAGTAGAGAGTGAGTAGTAGAGCGTAGTAGAGAGCGAGTAGTAGAGAGTGAGTAGTAGAGAGTGAATAGTAGAGTGAGTAGTAGAGAGAGTAGTAGAGAGTGAGTAGTAGAGAGTAGTAGAGTGAGTAGTAGAGAGTGAGTAGTAGGGAGAGTAGTAGAGAGTGAGTAGTAGAGTAGTAGAGAGTGAGCGGTAGAGAGTTGTAGAAAGTTGAGAGTGAGTAGTAGAGAGTGAATAGTAGAGAGTAGTAGTAGAGAGTAGTAGAGAGAGTAGTAGAGAGTAGTAGAGAGTGAGTAATAGAGAGTGAGTAGTAGAGTAGTAGCGGGTGAGTAGTAGATAGTGAGTAGTAGAGAGTAGTAGAGAGTGAGTGGTAGAGAGTGAGTAGTAAAGAGTAGTAGAGAAGTAGAGAGTGAGTAGTAGAGAGAGAGAGTAGTAGAGAGTAGTAGAGAGTGAGTAGTAGAGTAGTAGAGAGTGAGTAGTAGAGAGTGAGTAGTAGAGAGTGAGTAGTAGAGAGTGAGTAGTAGAGAGTAGTAAAGTGAGTAGCAGAGAGAGTATTAGAGAGTAGTAGAGAGTGAGTAGTAGAGTGAGGAGTAGAGAGTAGTAGAGAGTGAGTTGTAGAGAGTAGTAGAGAGTGTAGTAGATAGTGAGTAGTAGAGTGAGTACTAGAGAGTAGTAGAGAGAGTAGTAGAGAGTGAGTAGTAGAGAGTAGTAAAGAGTGATTAGTAGAGAGTGATTAGTAGAGAGGAGTAGAGAGTGAGTAGTAGAGAATAGTACAGTGTGAGTAGTAGAGAGAGAGTCGTAGAGAGTAGTAGAGTAGTAGAGAGTGAGTAGTAGAGAGTAGTGAAGTAGTAGAGAGTGAGTAGTAGAGTGAGTAGTAGAGAGTAGTAGAGAGTGAGTAGTAGAGTGAGTAGTAGAGAGTAGTAGAGAGTGATTAGTAGAGAGCAAGTAGTAGAGAGTGTATAGTAGAGAGTGAGTAGTAGAGAGAAGTAGAGAGTGAGTAGTAGAGAGAGTAGTAGAGAGTGAGAAGTAGAGAGAGTAAGAGAGACTAGTAGAGTAGTAGAGAGTGAGTAGTAGAGTGAGTAGTAGAGAGTAGTTGAGAGCGAGTAGTAGAGAGTGAGTAGTGGAGAGTGAGCAGTAGAGAGTAGTAGAGAGTGAGTAGTAGAGAGTGAGTAGTAGAGAGTAGTAGAGAGTGAGTAGTAGAGAGAGTAGTAGAGAGAGAGTAGAGAGTGAGTAGTAGAGAGAGTAGTAGAGAGTGAGAAGTAGAGAGAGTAAGAGAGACTAGTAGAGTAGTAGAGAGTGAGTAGTAGAGTGAGTAGTAGAGAGTAGTTGAGAGCGAGTAGTAGAGAGTGAGTAGTGGAGAGTGAGCAGTAGAGAGTAGTAGAGAGTGAGTAGTAGAGAGTGAGTAGTAGAGAGTAGTAGAGAGTGAGTAGTAGAGAGAGTAGTAGAGAGAGAGTAGTAGAGAGTGAGTAGTAGAGAGTACTAGAGAGTGAGTAGTAGAGTAGTAGAGAGTGAGTGGTAGAGAGTAGTAGAGAGTATTAGAGTGAGTAGTAGAGAATAGTAGAGAGTGAGTAGTAGAGAGAGTAGTAGAGAGTACTAGAGAGTGAGTAGTAGAGAGTGAGTAGTAGAGAGTAGTAGAGAGAGTAGTAGAGAGTAATAGAGAGTGAGTAGAGAGTGAGAAGTAGAGAGTAGTAGAGAGCGAGTAGTAGAGAGTGAGTAGTAGAGAGTGAATAGTAGGGAGTGAGTAGTAGAGAGAGAGTAGTAGAGAGTTAGTAGTAGAGAGTAGTAGAGTGAGTAGTAGAGAGTGAGTAGTAGAGAGTAGTAGAGAGTGAGTAGTAGAGTAGTAGAGAGTGAGTGGTAGAGAGTAGTAGAAAGTAGTAGAGTGAGTAGTAGAGAGTGAGTAGTAGAGAGTGAATAGTAGAGAGTAGTAGTAGAGAGTAGTAGAGAGAGTAGTAGAGAGTAGTAGAGAGTGAGTAATAGAGAGTGAGTAGTAGAGTAGTATCGAGTGAGTAGTAGAGAGTGAGTAGTAGAGAGTGAGTTGTAGAGAGCAGTAGAGTAGTAGAGAGTGAGTAGTAGAGAGAGAGTAGTAGAGAGTAGTAGAGAGTGAGTAGTAGAGAGTGAGTAGTAGAGAGTAGTAGAGAGTAAGTAGTAGAGAGTGAATAGTAGAGAATAGTAGAGAGAGAGTAGTAGAGAGAGAGAGTAGTAGAGAGTGAGTAGTAGAGAGTAGTAGAGAGTGAGTAGTAGAGAGTGAGTAGTTGAGAGTAGTAGAGAGTAAGTAGTAGAGAGTGAGTAGTAGAGAGTAGTAGAGAGTGAGTAGTAGATAGTGGGTAGTAGAGAGTAGTAGAGTAGTAGAGAGTAGTAGAGAGTGAGTAGTAGAGAGTGAGTATTAGAGAGTAGTCAGTCTGTGTCAGTCAGTATCAGTCAGTGTCAGTCAGTCAGTGTCAGTCAGTCAGTGTCAGTCAGTCAGTGTCAGTCAGTCAGTGTCAGTCAATCAGTGTCAGTCAGTCAGTGTCAGTCAATCAGTGTCAGTCAGTGTCAGTCAGTCAGTCAGTTTCAGTCGTTCAGTGTCAGTCATTGTCAGTGAGTTTCAGTCAATCAGTGTCAGTCAATCAGTGTCAGTCAGTGTCAGCCAGTAAGTGTCAGTCAATCAGTGTCAGTCAGTGTCAGTCAGTCAGTCAGTGTCAGTCGGTCAGTGTCAGTCAATCAGTGTCAGTCATTGTCAGTCAGTTTCAGTCAATCAGTGTCAGTCAGTGTCAGTCAGTGTCAGTCAGTAAGTGTCAATCAGTCAGTGTCAGTCAGTCAGTGTCAGCTAGAGCAGCTCTGCTGACCTGGTTCTCTGACTCTAAAGCAGCTCTGCTGACCTGGTTCTCTCCCTCTAAAGCAGCTCTGCTGACCTGGTTTCTCTGGCTCTACAGCAGCTCTGCTGACCTGGTTCTCTCCCTCTAAAGAAGCTCTGCTGACTTGGTTTCTCGGGCTCTACAACAGCTCTGCTGACCTGGTTCTCTGACTCTAAAGCAGCTCTGCTGACCCGGTTCTATGGCTCTAAAGCAGTTCTGCTGACATGGTTCTCTGGCTCTAGAGCAGCTCTGCTGACCTTGTTCTCTCCCTCTAGAGCAGCTCTGCTGACCTGGTTCTCTCCCTCTAAAGCAGCTCTACTGACCTGGTTTCTCTGGCTCTACAGCAGCTCTGCTGACCTAGTTCTCTGGCTCTAGAGCAGCTCTGCTGACCTGGTTCTTAGGCTCTAGAGCAGCTCTGCTGTCCTGGTTCTCTGGCTCTAAAGCAACTCTGCTGACCTGGTTCTATGGCTCTAAAGCAGCTCTGCTGACTTGGTTCTCTGGCTCTAGAGCAGCTCTGCTGACTTGGTTCTCTGGCTCTAGAGCAGCTCTGCTGACCTGGTTCTCTGGCTCTAAAGCAGCTCTGCTGACCTGGTTCTCTGGCTCTAAAGCAGCTCTGCTGGCCTGGTTCTCTGGCTCTAGAGCAGCTCTGCTGACCTGGTTCTTAGGCTCTAGAGCAGCTCTGCTGACCTGGTTCTCTGGCTCTAAAGCAGCTCTGCTGGCCTGGTTCTCTGGCTCTAGAGCAGCTCTGCTGACCTGCTTCTTAGGCTCTAGAGCAGCTCTGCTGTCCTGGTTCTCTGGTTCTAAAGCAACTCTGCTGACCTGGTTCTATGGCTCTAAAGCAGCTCTGCTGACTTGGTTTCTCTGGCTCTACAGCAGCTCAGCTGACCAAGTTCTCTGGCTCTAGAGCAGCTCTGCTTACCTGGTTCTCTGGCTCTACAACAGCTCTGCTGACCTGGTTCTCTGGCTCTAAAGCAGCTCTGCTGACCCGGTTCTATGGCTCTAAAGAAGTTCTGCTGACCTGGATCTCTGGCTCGAGAGCAGCTCTGCTGACCTGGTCCCTTGACTCTAAAGCAGCTCTGCTGACCTGGTTCTCTCCCTCTAAAGCAGCTCTGCTGACCTGGTTCTCTCGCTCTAAAGCAGCTCTGCTGACCTGGTTTCTCTGGCTCTATAGCAGCTCTGCTGACCTGGTTCTCTGGCTCTAGAGCAGCTCTGCTGACCCGGTTCTTAGGCTCTAGAGTAGCTCTGCTGACCTGGTTCTCTGGCTCTAAAGCAGCTCTGCTGACCTGGTTCTCTCCCTCTAAATCAGCTCTACTGACCTGGTTCTCTGCGTCTAGAGCAGCTCTGCTGACCTGGTTCTATGGCTCTAAAGCAGCTCTGCTGACCTGGTTCTCTGGCTCTAGAGCAGCTCTGCTGACCTGGTTCTCTGGCTCTAAAGCAGCTCTACTGACCTGGTTCTCTCCCTCTAAAGCAGCTCTGCTGGCCTGGTTTCTCTGGCTCTAGAGCAGCTCTGCTGACCTGGTTCTCTGGCTCTAAAGCAGCTCTGCTGACCTGGTTCTCTCCCTCTAAAGCAGCTCTGCTGACCTGGTTCTCTGCCTTTAGAGCAGCTCTGCTGACCTTATTCTCTGGCTCTAAAGCGGCTCTGCTGACCTGATTCTCTGGCTCTAAAGCAGCTCTGCTGACCTGGTTCTCTCCCTCTAAAGCAGCTCTGCTGACCTGGTTCTCTGGCTCTAGAGCAGCTCTGCTGACCTGGTTCTCTGCCTCTAGAGCAGCTCTGCTGACCTGGTTCTATGGCTCTAAAGCAGCTCTGCTGACCTGTTTCTCTGGCTCTAGAGCAGCTCTGCTGACCTGGTTCTCTGGCTCTAAAGCAGTTCTGCTGACCTGGTTCTCTCCCTCTAAAGCAGCTCTGCTGACCTGGTTTCTCTGGCTCTACAGCAGCTCTGCTGACCTGGTTCTCAGCCTCTAGAGCAGCTCTGCTGACCTGGGTCTCTGGCTCTAGAGCAGCTCTGCTGACCTTGGTCTCTGGTTCTAGAGCAGCTCTGCTGACCTGCTTCTTAGGCTCTAGAGCAGCTCTGCTGACCTGGCTCTCTGGCTCTCCAACGGCTCTGCTGACCTGGTTTCTCTTGCTCTACAGCAGCTCTGCTGACCTGGTTCTCTGCACTCACGATGCACGCACCCGACTTCGCGAAAATATGTTTAAAAATAATATAAGTTTATTATAAGTACAAATTTATTATTTTTATGAATATCTTAGATAATCTCTTGCCCTAATATGTATATTAAAGACACATATATATCATTTTGGAACACAATTTTTTTTGGCGGGAGTCGCGCACCAAGCGCGCCCCAGCACATATATGACGTCACGCGGGACCCGCAACCGCGCAAGCATCTCGTACCGTAATGCGCATGTGTCGCGAATGCGCGGGAGCAGGAGTCGCGGACTGGTCGCATACCAATCGCGCATAACTGAAAAACACGCAGCCGTCGCACACCGTACGTGGATCCTTCACTTTTCTAAAATGGCGGCTAGAATGCGCGCACCCACCGTGATGTGTACGCTTTGAGTGTGCAACTCCGAAATTTTTAAAAAAAATTTTTAAAGAAAATAATATAAATATATTAAAATAAAAAATGAAAACAAGAAAATTAATCAATATTTCATTTAGAATTTTTTTTTTTTTTGCAATTTTCAGAAAAATATATAATGTTATTTAATGAATAAAATATTTATAAATAAACAGTTAAAAAACTGTAGAAAATCAGTACAAAAAAATAGGTATAACTACTATCACACTTAAAAAATAGCATTTAAAAAACCTTTGAAATTCACTGAAAATAAGCCATAGGTTTCAGAGACGTTATAGTTAGAAATTAGCATTTAAAAAAGCTTTGAAATTCACTGAAAAAACCATAGGTTTCAGAGACATTATAGTTAGAAATTAGCATTTAAAAAACCTTAGAAATTCACAGAAAAAACCTTAGGTTTCAGAGGTGTTATAGTTAGCTGGCCATTTCACTCGTACAAAACCATATAAATTCCTCCGTTATAGTTAGTTCTGCTAACTATAACTCGCACACCCGCAATGCACTGCTGTTGATGTCACATATTGCATCATTCATGACATGGTCAGTGACATCACTGATGACATCACTGATGACATCATAAAATTACGTCATAAAAATGTGTACAAATCTTCGCTGGCATTAAGGCCCCTTGGTTGTTTGGAATCGAATTGTAAAATGTAAGTTGTTTCCAACCTCATTAATTTCGATTCCCTATCTCCTCCTCTTTTCTGGGGGGCTACGGCTTATATAACAAAATATTTCAGATGTTTGGGGTCACTGTTATGGCTGATCTTAAAATGCCTTGCCACTGGATAACTTTCATCATTGTTGATGATGGCACGTATATGTTGGAGGATCCTCTTATGTGCTGCTAGTTTGGTACTGCCAATATTCTTGAGATTGCAGCTACATGTTAAAACATATACAGCGTATTCTGACTTGCAAGTGAGATGTTGTCCTATACTGCAAATGCTAGTATTGAATACCGTTGTATATGTTGTGGTGTTGACGCCATATTGGCAAGCCTTGCAAACAGAACACTTATAGAATCCTTTTCGTGCAGAGAGCCAGGAACCCTTGCCCTGAACTTCTAGATTGCTCCTTGTGAGTGACATACCCATGCTGTTAGCCTTTCTGAAAGTTACAGCTGGATTAAAGGGTAATATCTTGCCAATCACAGGATCGTCTCTCACGATTGGCCAATTGTGTCTCACAATTGCCATAATCTGTTTTTCTTGTCGTGAGAAAGACAAAATCAATCTAGTGGGTTCCTCAATGACATCTTTACCGATGTTTTTCTCTATATATTTCAACAAATCAACTTGTGCCAATGTTTTGGACTTGGCAATTGCTGCATCAATTACCTCAGTCCTATATCCTCTAGCCAGGCACCTATTGCGACTTTCCCTCTGTTTGTAGTTACAGTCGTCTTCTTCACTGCATATTCGCCTAATGCGCAACATGTCCCCATAAGGAATACTTTTGATAAGATGGGGCGGATGTGCGCTTGAAGCATGCAGAAGTGTATTTCCTGCTGTAGGTTTCCTGAAGAGAGTTGTTGACAATTTGTTTTTAACTACCTGGACCCTCACATCTAAAAATGAGACCATGTCAGATGTAAAATGTAAATTGACTGCATTTTTATTCAATAGATCAATAAAAGCAGTAGCACTTTCCACATCGCCATCCCACACTATGAATAAATCCTCAATGTAACGTAACCAGGTTACGACATTCGTACTATATATGTGCTCATGTTGTTGCATGAGGACCAGCTCCTCCCACCATCCCATAAACAAACAGGCGTAACTGGGGGAGAAGCTGGCCCCCATAGCAACACCCTACATATATATATATATGACGTCATCAGCAGAGGATTGCGGTCGCGTGAGTTATAGTTGCCTGCACTAACTATAACGGGGGAATTTCATTGGTTTTTTACGAGTGAAATGTCCACCTAACTATACCCTGTGTGAAAGCTATGGTTTTTTAAGTGTATATATATATACATATATATATATATATATATATATATATATATACAAAACAATTAAACAATTAACATAATTATTAGATTATTTAATAATTAATTATCAATGTAAAAAATTGGCCATTATTTAATTCTTAATTAACTTGCAACACTATACTGCCCACAAACCTAGAAGCACAAATAATAATATAACTCAAAAAAATAAATGTAACACAATTAACATTATAAATAACTAAGGAAATGGTAAATAATAAATTAACAATAAATCATTAATTAAATAATCAAGTATTTATAAATTAATCTCCTATTAACTATTTATTAAGTTATTCATTAATAATTAACATATCACACTGTACCTCTACAACCTCACCTACCCGCATCTAACAAATAACTTGCAAAATATAATTATTACATAATTTACATCATTATTGAATTAAATAATAATACATTACTAATACATTGTTAATTAATTATTAGTTAATTAACTTCCCACCCTATACCTCTACAAACCCAGCAATCCGCACCTAACAAATAACTTTAAAAATCTAATTACACATTTTGCATATTTAATAATCAATTAAATAATTAATAAATGAATCATTGATTATGTAAACTTAATTCACTTCCCACCCTACGCCCCTACAAACCTAGCAACCCACTATGACAGTATCAATTATTATTATATCTAAATTAAAAATTATAAATCACTTAACAGTTCAAAGTTTATTTAAAAATATTAACGATTATACAAACAATATTAACTCAAAACGTTATATGGAAATGAGCAAACGTGAAGATAATAAAAAAATTATGTTATTACAACTATATTATTGAAAACGACAATACTTACCTAAAAAATCGATATTCGTCAGAACAATATTTCTGCTTCATGAAATTGTTAGGTCACAATATTTTGCTGCACTGCGGAGCACCATGAGGTTTTGCATGGTACCTGTAAGGGTTCAAGAAGCAGGTCAGTGTGCCAGACACAGCCTCTGGGCTTGGGGCTGCCAGTGGTGAAGGTGCTTGCCTTCAGTAGGCAGTTTTGGGGTATTGCTGACTGTCTCAATCATTTTGGATATTTGTTTGAATTCATTGCGAGAGCCCATATTATCGGCCTCAACGCGCCGGGCTGGAACAAGAGCTAAAGGGCTGGACAATGTTTTAATATCTGCCGATGTTGTTCCGAGCAAGGGTCAAAGCAAGCACGTCTGACCCTCCCGGGTGAGAAATAAGGGGTTCCTCCCCTATAATTTTAATGAAAGGGACAGTGCAATACATTGTAAAAAATGTTTCACATATATTGGTTAAATAGACATGAAGCCTCCTTTGGAGTTCGGCGGTAACTGAAAATCCTCCAGTTTCTTTAGAGAGAGTGGAGTAGAAGTGACTGGCTGAGTTTCTACCACTGTACTGACCGCAGGACGGAGAAGATTCAGCTGAATCTCGAGCACAGGCGCACAATATTATACAATAAATTGGGCAGGCCTTGTATTCTAGTTTTGCAGAAACGTAGACTTGATTTTCATGAATTTTTAAAGCAGATCTGTACATGTTTTACAATTTTATTTTCTCCTGAGCCACTACTCAATAAAGAGAATATAATTTTTAAGGTTTGAAAGGACATTCAATAAGTGCCATTTAATCGTACTATTTCCAATAAGGTTTAGCACCTGTTACCCCTGATTTGTCTTTTGATACCCCTGCCACTGACCTTAGCTTGCTGTTTGATAACGATGGTACTGCCCTTGCCACTCCTGGTTGCAGGGGTTGAAACCATTGTGTCCTTTCAAAAAAAAAAAAAAACCTGTCAGCTATATATGGGCACTGAATGAATGTGGGCTAACATAGAATATTTTTTTGTGATACTCTAATAAAAACATTGAAAGATGGCTGCCCATGTATGTGCACAGGTGGCTATGTAGTAATTGTTTTTAGGTCTTATAACAAACAACATTCCATGATGGCCGCCATTACATGTGCACGAACGTGTAGCTACCTTACAATGTTTTATGACAAAGCATAGCAAAAAACATTAGAAGATAGCTGCCCTTCAGTGCACCAGGATGCCTATGTATGGGCGGCCATATTTAAATGTTTTTTTTACATCATAAAAATCATTCAGCACAACTAATCACTGGCAAACCCTACAGCTTGGAAGCCAAAGCCATGCATGTCAGCTTCCCTATAGCCTGTTTATTTAGTTTCAAGTTCTGTAGAGCAATCCATGTCCAATTGTGCTCACTTCAGAGCTTATTTTCTGCTCCTTGCTCTCCCCCTATCTCAAGAGTAAGAAATAGGAGACTTTTGCACAGCAAAGGGTGGGACAAGGGATCAACAATGAGAAGTCTGTATCCATGGAGATGGGACTTACTACTTAAAACAATACGCATAAGCAAAAACCTGTCCAAAGGAGTATGTACAAAAAATTAAAGACTTTCCATGAAGCACGATGAAACACAATCTCAGGTTAACTCCTCATAGGAGTCTGGTTTCTGTTTATCACATTGTAATGTGCCGAAAAGCAGGGATTGTGGTTTACGAACGAGAAGCCTCCGAGGCGAGCTCTTTAACCACACTCCCAACTCGCGGTATCACATTCCTTACTGATGAAGGCAAACAGTAGCCTAAGGGGATGGGTGGAGAGACGAGAACTGAGGCACTACCTCCTGCAAGGCCTTCTACATTCTTTCCTTGATTACCCTGAGCCGGCTCAGGGCGCTGGATACCTGTGTAATGATCTTTAAATAATCAGCATATAATCAGGTGAAGCCAGTTCCATGAGTGGTTTATGTTTTGGATGCCTGGCACACGACCACCAATGGAATTCTTAACAATCTGTTTTTGACACAAAAAGTCTGCTGCTGATGTGCACATTATTTATTCCAATCAAAAGGAACACAGGACTAAAGTTGGGAAGTTACCTATTTGCATACGGGTGTCCAGTGTAGGTCTTTGTAGTCGGATCCATGCAAGATTTTCCAAACAGGCCTCTACTATGTGAATAGTTTCCATTTAAAGTGACTGGGCTCTATGTCATGTCAGAAATGAGGGTGTTGGAAAACGAGGCAGTATCTGTGAGGCCTGCACAAATAACATGTCACATTTGTCCTTCACTGGGAACCAAACACCCCATTGTAGCGCTTGACTCTCAGAAGGTAGCGTTGCAGAGCAGTCTAAGGCTTACTCAAGGGAGGTGGTGTGGGCTAGTAATCGCCGTTTACAGGTACGCAGAAATAACACTCAATAATTGATTGTCCAGTCTGTACTTTGCTTTATAAAAATAAGAGTACATTTATTAAACACACACACTACTCAATGCTATGCATCAATTTATAAATATACATAAGCTGTTGGAATTACTTTGTGACCTTTCATAACATCTCCACCCCTCATGCAGGGGGGGTGGGGTCTAGTACCACCACTCCCATGTGTGCACATCATCTTCCCCCCCAATGCAGTTAGTTGAACATAACCTGGGGCGAGGGCCTTGCGCATTGGCACCATCTCAGTGGCGACTCACCCCATTATCTCAACCAGCATTTAACATAGGCCCACCTGCCCTGGTGACACATAACCCTGACTGAGCATCCCATACTGACCATAAAGTATACACCTCTACATCTTAGGGGCTAACAGTCTGGGTTCTTGTTCACTAATGCAGCAGCAAGAATACATGTTTAGGCATCCCTTTAAAATGAGGTACTTATTAGACTTGATAACCTTTTTTAATGCATTTCAATTACAACCTCTAAAAGGCATCACAGAGATATCACAGGATTAAGCATATGCAACCAGACACCCTAGCAGGAATGTTTAGCAACATAACCCCATTTGGCTTATGACTGTCACCTTACCCAGGTACTTCACATAACACATGCTGGTTGAGCCTTTGAGGGGTTATTTCTTCAGAGTCCCCACAGGCTTAGAGAGGGAACTTTTCCTCTGCGTGCTGGGGAAGACTGAGTGACTCCTGCAGCTCCCCCTGCACCTTGGCACTTACTGGGTGGTGACCTCGTTCTCCTGGGGCCACCATCCACAAAGAAAAGCTGGTTTTCCCTTGCAGGCCGGTCCAGAGCCGCGCAACCTGCTTTCCTTCGCGGGGGCCCGGTCCCACCCGGGCCCTGCCGCATCGGCTGGCTCGTTGGGGGGGTCTGGTACCACCCAGACCCCCAGGTAAGTGTTTTCGGCTTGGGGAGCCCACCCCCGCGGGCGCTTCTCTCTTCACGGAGGCCCGGTCCCACCCAGGCATCCTACAATGCCTCTGCATTGGAGGTCGGCCCGGGGAGCCCCCCCCAGCTGCCCCTGCCGTCTCCCTGCCCAGCCAGCACCCTCGCGGGCTGCTGAAGGAGATGGCACATCTTCGGGGTTCGGAGATGGGGTCCCAGGCCCCCCGTGCCACCTTTACGGGGGCGGGGCGGCGATCCCCGACTTGCGTACTTCTGCGAGGGCCAGGGTGGGCTCCTGGCACCCCACGTGCACCTCTTCACGGGGTGCGTGACGGCGCTCCTCGGCTTTAGTTCTGGGCATCGGGCCCGAGTTGGGGTCCCGGGCCCCTACCGGCTTCCTTGGGGGGGGCACGATGGCGCTCCCCACCTCCTCCTCCTCACACGGGGCCCAGAGTTGGGATACCGGGCCCCTTCCCCGATCTTCACGGGGAGCGCGATGGCACTCCCTGGTTTCATTTTCGGCGGGGGCCAGGGTGGGCTCCTGGCAACCCGCGGGGGCACCTTCACGGGGTGTGCAACGGCGCACCCCGACTTCACGTCTTCTGGGGCAGCCCGGGACCTGACCCACCCCGGGGGCTCATTCAAGAATGGCAGCGGAGCCCCACGCGCTTCGTCGTCGGTCTTCTTGGAGGTCAAAGGTTGCCTACCTTCTGGGGGCATATCTCCCCAGGGTACCGATCTGCGCCATTTTTGCCTCCTCTTGCTCCTGGTGGCGCTCCCCAACCACTGGGAGCACTCTCCTTTCCCCCCTGGGTCTCACAGAGGGGGGATTCAGCAGGGAGCTATCTTCACTGGCTCCCTGCGCCAGCCTCTCACCTGGCTCTTCTCCTGGGCCTCTCTTCTCCTTATGCCGAGGCCCAGGCTTCTCTTCACTGGTCCTGGTCTCCCTTTGTAGCGCAAGTCAGGGTCCTGGGCCAGTCTGGAGGTTCTTCCTTCCAGCTGCCCATGATGCCAGGCTCCAGCACCAGTCATCCTCAGCAGACCACACCCCAGAGAGAGCTTCTCTTCCTGTGAAAACACTTTTTAAAGAATGGGGAGGGGGCTGGCAGGAAGTCTCTGTTTGTCCTATAAAACAGCGACACATCACTTCACTGCCCCTGCTCCCTCCTTTCTGCCCAGGCCTCTGGGCTGGTTCAAGATGGCGTCGTCCAGGGGTCTCCTGCCACATGGACTCTGAAAGCCCCTTCCCCCCATGCTGCCTTCTCCCTTGTGCAGCTTGGTGCCTGGCACCAGGTGACAGCTGCTGATGGATTAGCGTGTAGCTCCACCCATCTTTTCTTCTTGGAGAGGAGGCCTTCACCCTTGGAAGGAAGGTCATTAATCCAGCCTGCCAGGGTCAGCTCAGCCAGGCCCTGGTTATGAGCTGAGTCAGAACAATATGACAGTTCTGGATGACCCAAAAGCAGTACAGATATGGCTTTGGACTCTGCAGAATACTTCTTCTCATACAAGTTACAGTGGACTTTAGTGCGTGTCTGGAATTCGTAGGCCTTAGGAAAGTGAAACTAGCCCATGAGCTCCACATCCCCATAAGAGAATAATGAAGCGAAAAACAGTAAAATACACTGACTTTCCCTGGCATGTTTCTTCCCAGTGTATAAAGCTTATTCCATGTCACCACCCAGCTCTGCATAAGTCGTGCCACACCATTCCATCTGTACCTGCTCCTTGGCTGTGCATGCCAGGAATCTCCCCTGCGGAGCCCCTAGACGTGTGCCCCTTACTCCAGCTGCGGCACAGCGGCCTAGTCAAGCCAGGGGGACACCAGTAAAATCCACATGCAGTCTCTCTCATCATGAGCTCACTGTGGGTGAGTCCCAACTTATGAGGCTCTCCCACAGTTAAAACTCAACAATTAGGTGCTCAAAAAGCGAAAAATCTGGGTGGATCAGATGGTCAGAACCACCTTCTAACAGAGGGTCTCTAGTTGGCAGTGATGTGCACCCTGTTCAAATAGGAATCCTTCCTTCTAGACAGGGTAAGGGTGTTACACACCCAAGATAACCCCTGGTCACCCCATTGGTAGCTTGGCAGGAGCAGTCAGGCCTATCTCAGAGGCAATGTGTTAAGAATTTGTACATAAAAAGCACAGTGAAAACACTATAAATGGACTCCACACCGGTTTAAAAAAATAACCAATCTTTATATAAACTAAACAAGACCAAAATGACAAACATCCAACATACACAAGGAGAAATGTCACTTTTCACAAACAATTCAGTCCTTAGAACTCTATGGGCGCATTGATTTTAGAACAAAGTACTTTGGATGCGTCAAACTCAGAGACGAAAAACAGCCACAAAGGAGTGAAGCATCAGAAAACACCAGCGATGAGTCGATTCTTGAGTCCCAGGGGAATGGAGGCATCAGTTCTGCTGTACGCAGGGGAAGTGTTGCGTTGATTTCTAACTGCGAGGAAAATCGATGCGTCGAATTCCGCAAGCCGCTCCTTACTGCAGGGCAATGCATTGTAAACTTGGTGCCCAGGTGTGATGCACGAAAAATCCAGGCGCGCTGGTGTCGATGCCATGGTGATGGAACAGGCGATGCGCCGATTCTTCCAGCCGCGAGCAGGTGATGCATTAATTCCTTCAGCCGCACAGCAGGGCCTGCATCGGAGTCAGCGCGGGGATCTAGGATGTCAGAGACACAGTACTTTGGACTCAGGCTACGGCGGTTCTTCCAGCCGCGAACAGACGCTGTGTCGATTCTTCAGCTGCACCGTGGCGATGCATTTGTTTTTTAAACCACAGGGCAAGCTTGCGGCAGGAAAAACGGCACTGAAGGGTGATGCATGGATTTTCAGCTCTTGAAGCAGCAAAACCACCTCCAAGGGCCTGGAATTGGAGTTGGCACCATTTGGCAGGTTAGAACTCTCAGCAGAGGAGTTGAGGGAAGCTACAGATGAAGTCTTTGATGGCCCTGAGACTTCATATTGGAGGCAAGCACACACAATCCCTTGGAGGACCTTGCTAAGCAGGATAAGAAAGTACAGTCCAGTCCTTCCTCTACCCAAAACAGAAGCAGCAGGCCAGCACACCACAGCAACAGCCTAGTGGCAGTTCTCCTCCTACAGCTTCTCAAGCTCTTCTTCTTGACAGAATCTCCTATTGATCCAGAAGTGTTCTAAACATGTAGGGTTACAGGTCCAATACTTATATCCCATTTCGCCTTTGAAGTAGGCCCACTTCAAAGGATAGTCTTTGGAGTGCACAGATCCTGCCTTGTCCTGTCCTGCCTCCAGACACATTACAGGGAGGTGGAGGCAGCATTGTGAAAGGACAGGCACAGCTTTATTCAGGTGTTTGTGACACCTCTTTCCATCACTCTAGCTCAGGAAGGCCCATCAGCCTGGTGATGGCAATCAGAATAAGCAAGACACACCTCAGCTCCCTTTGTGTGACTGTCTAGAGTGTATGCCCAACTGTCAGTCTAAACCAGACGTGGATTCCGCAGGCAGGCAGGGGCACAGGATGGTAAAGCAACAAAATGCCCACTTTCTAAAAGTGGCATTTTCAAACACACAATTTAAAAACCACCTTTATCGAAATATGTTTTTAAATTCTGAGTTGAGGGAACTCAAACTCCAAATCTCTATCTCTTCCCAATTGAAAGTTACACTTGTAAGATGTTACAAGCCAGCTCCAATGATAACCTATGGGAGAGATAGTCTTTGCAGTAGTAAAAAATGAAATTAGTGGTATTTCACTATCGGGACATGTAAAACACACCAGTCAATGTCCTACCTTTCACATACACTGCACCCTGCCCATGAGTCTAAGTTGGGCCTACCTTAGGGATGCCATACATGGGATGGTTTGGGCCTGGTAAGTGGGTGAACATGCCAGATCGACATGGGATTTTAAAACTGCACTTGCAGACACTGCATTGGCAGGCCTGAGACAGGTTTGCAAGGCTACTCATGAGGGTGGCACAATTAGTGCTGCAGGCCCACAAGTAGCATTTGATTTCCAGGCCCTGGGCACACACTGATTTGCATATGGCTAGGGGTGGCGTAGTGAGCAAAAGCACAATGTATTTAACCCAGATCTCTTGACTGGGGGTGAATGTTTGATTCATTCAGCATTCCGTTCATCATTTGTTGCTGCAGCAGAGTTAAAAAACCAGCAAAAACCAAGTCAAGCATACAGTCAAAAATACAGGGAGTAGAGACACAAAGACAGGGGAAAACACGTCAAGGATGCCAGGCTTAACAGTTCAAAGGTAAATTTGTTCATAAATGTAATTTTAGTCCAAAACGTAACCTTTTTTTTACCTTCCAGGAATTCACAAGGCAATTCCTAAATGATTTCAAGAGTGTGGGAAAACCTGCCCCAGTAAAGCCCGTTCAAGGGGTCAGAAATGGTCATTCCAAGGAATATATGACGTTACACCGCGAACAATTACAACGCATGACTTTACAATGCAGCTTTTACATCGCAGCTACCATTACATTGCATGATTGTACAATGCATGCCATTACAACGCATTGTTTAAAACTACGTTACAACGCATTCCATTACAACGCATTCCATTACAATGCATACCATTACCATGCATAATACTTTTAGGGCAACAGTAGGGTAAGTGTTGGATAGTGTAGGGGTAAAAATGTCTATTCCCACTCCAGTGAGTGCAACAGTAGGGAAGTGTTGGATAGTGTATGGGAAAAAATTACTATTTCCATGTACCCCAAGACCCATACCCACCCTAAAACTAAAAAATCTCCATTACGTACCTTATAATGCGTTGTAATGGCATGCGTTGTAATGGTATGCGTTGTGATGGCATGCATTGTAGTGACATGCGTTGTAATGGCATGAGTTGTAATGCCATGTGATGTAAAGGCAGTTGCTTTGGAACAGTTGCGCTGTAAAGGTAGTGCGTTGTAATGACTGCGTTGTAATGGATTCTCTCCCGCTCCAAGGCATAGTTGACCTTGGAATTTGGGAGTGACCAAAAACATTTACATCTATTAGCATTACCAGTCTCCTCTCTCAACTTTTCCAACCCTGAAAATCCCATTCCAGGATGAGAAGGGCAACTGATCACTTCCAGATTTGCTGACGTTGTAGGGTAAATATGTCCTCCCATAGAAAAATGTTTCCCCTGTGGAAAAAAGTGCATTAGCACACATAGCTTCTATTCCTCCTGTGCAGAGTTTTTTGCTACAGTGAACTCCACAAAGGAAGAATAGGTGCTTTGGGAACAGTGACATGACATTACCGCAAGTATGGCTGGAAACCTGCACCCGGTGCAGCTTTTCAGGTGTTTTTCTTGGAATGTTTGTCAATAGAAAAAACTAATAAAATCTAGACGAATAGGGCCCAAGGTATTCACATTTATGTCCTATGAATATCATAAGAATCTAACATGGATTGGCCTTCTTGGGTGTACATTGGACATCGATCTGAGAATCCAACCATGGGCCCAACTCAGCCTACAACGTAGTTTGTGATTTGTATCAACTTAACTTCCCTAAGTTACCCATTTTCCTTAATTCTTGTCCAGTACCCAATATAATCTTGTACTAAATAACATATCAATCTAATCTCACCTTGCCGACTACTGTGTACAGTGACTCGCCTCTAAACAATAATAAACGCAATCAATCATGTGATGTCATCAGACTGCTTTGACCCGAATCAACGAGAACCCCTGGTCTACTCCCCTTCGGAGAATGTTATGACACAATGCAGTTGGTTGAAATATGCTATACAAATCCAACCAACACAACGCGACGTCTGTACAGTTCAGCAGTCACCATGCTTGCTATAACTTGAAGCAAAGTGAGCGAACAAGCTAGGTACCAAGAAAATGGGGTTTCCAAGGATTCTCCACAGATTAGACACTAAAAAGGGACACCCTCATGGCTGTATTGCCCTGTCTATGTCTCCTAACTGCAAACAAGTACTGAAGAGTGGTTAATCCTGGCTGGAAGCAGAGGGCATTGCTAACTTTTCAAATACTGGTGTTAACATTCCTTCTGTGGTTGTGGTACTGCTGGTTCTCCTTTAGAAAGCTTCCTCATACAGTACTGTCTTCCCCAATCCCTTACTACATTTTGGCCACAGTATCATTGCCCTCCGTATAGAAAATCTCATAGGTGGCGGGTAATTTCCCTGCTGGCCAAAAGAGACTGCCTGGAAAAGAAAAGTTTAAAATCACTGAGTGGACTGTTTTTTCACATTTACAACCAATTGTGCTTGAATGGAGCTCCTTGCAGATATGTCTTTGCTGGGGGAAGAGGTGTTGTATGGATCACTCCTTAAGTACAATGTTTCTTTGGTTTCCTCCCTAAGGATGGGATCAGTGACGCAACAAAACTTGACGTGGCCCCCCTGCAAAGTACATGGAGGGCCCCCTCCATGCTCCGGACCCAGTCAGGAGCTCTCAGGCCAGATGCCTGCCACCCATACACAGTGCCAGAGGGTTCCCTCTGGAGCTCGTGGGCCCCCTGCACTGCATTGGCTGCGTGGCGTGTTGTTAGGTCACTGGATGGATTGGGTACCCCCATACTACCCGTATTTCAGCAACCTTATTGGAAATGACACTGGCTGCTGCATGACTCATGCAATAATGGTCTTCTTGTGGGTGCTGTAAACTCTCGGGCTTCATTTTTTTAAAAAATGACAAAGCCCGGCGCTGCAAGTCATTTTGCTGCACCAAGCGGTGTCATTTTAAAAGCACAGGGATGCGTCATATTACCAACAATATGACGCATAGGTGGGCTTTCCCCTGCGCTGGGCACAATGTTCTGCCAGGCGCCAGCACAGGCACCCTTGCGTCATGTTGCAAGGGTACTTGCATTGCGGAGATGATACTTTTTGTGCAGAAGGAACTCCTTCCTGCACAAAAACAATCTGGAAAGAGGAAAAAACGAGGCGCCACTCCTACGCTTCCCCTGTGGAGGCGTAGGATTCTGATGCATTCCCAGCTTTACAAAACTTTGTATATCGGGGAATGTGTCAAGTTCCATGGATGTTGCGTGGGAACACCCACAGCAACACCCACAGAACACCCCTTCCTCGCAGAGTAATGTGTGAAAGGGGCACATATTTACAAGGCCATGAAAAGTCACGCAGGGTGACTTTACGAGGCCCTGTAAATATGGACAGGCACACTGTGCCGCCGGTGTGTCAAAAAATGTGATGCACCGACGGCACAATGGCCTTATAAAGGAGGCTCTCAGTGCACCATCTGCCTAATACTGATTAGGTATACGGAACCAGTGTTCTCAGTGGGCAGGGTTTAATTAACATGCAGACGTGTCAATGCAAAATACGCCCACCCATTTGCTAATTGGGCTCTGTGGGAGTTTCCCTCCAGCAGGACCCTCTTCCAATTCATGCTGCCCCTTTCTGTAATGGATGGAACCTCTCCCAGTGCTGTCTGTTTCTGCAATGTGATATGGTAAATTAAGCATAAAACTTTGATCTAAAGGTGTTCTGCTTATGTCTTGATTCTGTTGTACAACTCTTCGATAAATCAAGGGAAGCTATTCTTTTTCATTGTTTGTGGTAGCACATTGCATTTAATGTATTCCTATTTTAACTTCCTATAAGGATGAAAAAAAAATGATAATTTTTGGGGTTAGAAATGATATAGTTTCAAAAATGCGTGTCACTAATTTTACAGGCCAATATGCCTAAAAGTACATTAAGATCGCAGTTTTTTCAGAATGAAGGCGATATGAGTACTTTTAGATTATTCAACTGCGAAACAAATAGAGACCATTGCCTGGGAAAAGGGACAAAAAAGGATCTCACGTCCGACAGTTCTGATGCCTCTAAAAACAACCCATGTGAAGCAGATCAAAGAAAAGGTAAAGAAAACACACAAAAACGGTTTCACATATCCAGTGTCGGAGAAGGCAAAATCCAACATCACCTTGCTAACAATGACAAAGTACTTTGGCCAAACTGTTGTCAATCTCTGTTGTAAAATAGAACTTTGGATTGCAAGTTCTTTGAAGGGAGAGCAGTCGTCTCCAGCAGTAAAGTGGTTCAGTGAGAGCAAAAACACAACTCAAGCTAAAAGTGAGATGTGTCACTAGGCACAATAGCAGGCATTGTTCACTCTGAGACAGCCAATCACAGTAAATCAGGAGTAGAAACACAGTTGTAAAGTAACATTGTACTCTTCTTGGTATACAATTACATAGACAAACGATGCTAATACCCGAAAATACAACTATAAAGAAAAGTGTTGTATCAAGAAAATAAATTTACAAAGAAAAATATAATAATATCCTGCGGAAACAAAACTGAACACACTTTCCCCACACATGAGTGCAATTAAGGCCAGCCCTTCCATAGGGTGAGGTAATGCATGACGTTGGTTTGGTCATGCCCAACTGAATCGCGGAGGAGTCAGCGCGCTGTACACAAAGAACAACAGGCGGATGGGGCTAAACACCTACATAAACAGACAATTAAACGATGAGGATAGAATACCACACATAAAGATAATGGCAACATTAGAAAACCAGTCTCAACAAGATGTAAAGAGGGAAGACAACAGTAAGTAAATCAGGAAGCAAGAAGTCTGACTGCTACTTGTGGAGATGGGGGATATGAGAGGAGAAAAGTAAGGAGGCAGAGGTTAGGAAGGATAGGAAAAGAAAAGCTATGGGTCAATAAGGTTTAGGGAATGAGAAATAAGGGAGAACTTGAGGAGGGGACCTCAAGTAGAAATGAGCCTAGAGTATAGGTCAGGAGACAGGGGCGAAGTAAAATAGGATACGAAGAGAGGTGGGGATGAAAGGGCAAGAGGGTGGGTTTGTGGTATTTATGTGGATAGAGAGTTGTAAAAGAAGACTGAATTAGAGAGAAAGTAGGCATGAGGTCAGTGAATGTGGAACTTTGTTCGAGAGGCCTTGCATACAAAGGTTCTAAGGGATTATATGAAGAGAAAAGGCAGAGGTAGAGGCGGGTGTGAAGACACCCGCAGAGTTGATGAGCGGTGGTCCAAAAGGGGGAAGTAGTAAATAAAAATCAGTAAGTCTATAACTAAAATGAACTTAGGCAGATTTTAAACATTGGGGTGCATATTTACAAGCCCTTTGCACATGCCGAGAAGTCCGGTGGTGCACAGGGCTTAGCCATATCTGCAAGGCCAAGTAAAGCCACCATGCATGGCTTTTCATGGCCTTGTGGATATGAAATAAGGTAAAGCATTGCAAGTCGCTGTCTTGCTTTATGCTGCGGCAAAGAGGAATTACATGGGTGTTGCTATGGTTGATCCCACCCAACACCCATAAACTTTTTCACTGCCCCAGATTTACAATAGCTCGTAAACCTGGGGTAGCGCAAAACCTTGCGCTTCTCTAGAGCAATCAATCAATACATTTGTAGAGCGCACTACTCACCCGTGAGGGTCTCAAGGCGCTAAGGTGGGGGGGGGGGAGCTGCTACTGCTTGAACAGCCAGGTCTTGAGAAGTCTTCTGAAGGTCAGTAGGTCCTGGGTCTGTCGCAGGTGGAATGGGAGGGTGTTCCATGTCTTGGCGGTGAGTTGGGAGAATGATCTGCCACCTATGGTTGTTCGGTGGATGCGTGGGACGGTGGCGAGGGCGAGGTCAGCGGAGCAAAGCTGGCGATTCGAGGTGTGGAAGGTGAGTCGTTTGTTGAGGTATGCTGGTCCGGCGTTGTGGAGTGCTTTGTGAGCGTGGGTGAGGAGCTTGAAGGTGATCCTCTTGTTGACTGGGAGCCAGTACAGGTCTCTCAGTTGGGCAGTGATGTGGCTGTGTCGGGGGATGTCAAGGATGAAGCGTGCAGAGGCGTTCTGTATGCTTTGGAGTCTTTTCTGGAGTTTGGCCGTGGATCCCGCGTAGAGGGCGTTGCCGTAGTCCAGCCTGCTACTGACTAGGGCCTGGGTGACCGTCCTTCTGGTTCTGGTGGGGATCCATCTGTAGATCTTGTCCAGCATGTGGAGGGTTTTGAAGCAGGAGGAGGAGACGGCGTTGACTTGCTGGGTCATTGATAGAGATGAGTCCAGGATGAACACTAGTTTGCATGCTTGGTCGGTGGGTATCGGTGCAGCTCCCAGCGCGGCCGGCCACCAGGAGTCATCCCAGGCAGATGGGGTGGAGCCGAGGATGAGGACCTCCCTTTAGTCTGAGTTCAGTTTCAGGGGGCTGTTCTTCATCCATTCGGCGACGGCCTTCATTCCTTCGTGGAGGTTGGTTTTGGCAGTGGCGGAGTCCTTGGTGAGGGAGAGGATCAGGTGGGTGTCATCGGCGTATGAGACAATGTTAAGGTCGTGTGATCAGACGATGTTGGCGAGCGGTGCCATGTAGATGTTAAAAAGGTTTGGGCTGAGAGATGATCCTTGGGGTACGCCGCAGGTGATCTTGGTGGCTTCGGATCGGAATGGGGGGAGGCGGACTCTCTGGGTTCTGCCGGTGAGGAACGAGGTGATCCAGTCCAGGGCTTTGTCGCGGATCCCTGCGTTGTGGAGGCGTGTGTGTAGGGTGTGGTGGCAGACGGTGTCAAAGGCGGCCAAGAGGTGCAGGAGGATGAGGGCCACGGTTTAATGGGAGAAATGTTTACACTTCTCCTTGTTTTTCCTCTTTCCAAATGTGCTGCATTGTGTAGCACACATGGAACGAGGAAAATACCTCTTGTGATTGTTTTTGTGCAGAAAGGAAAGAACAATCCTGCCAACAACTCCTGCGTTGGTGCTTAGCTGCTAATTGTGTGCTGTCACTGACTGATGGGGCAGTAATGCACCGTATCGTGTAAATACAGTGCATTCCTGCCATTTCGAGTTGGCATAGGGCAGCGCAGGAAAATGACTTGCTGCGTTGCCGTACGCCAATACTTAGTAAGTATGTGCCTAGGTTTTATGTCCTGTGCCACACTGAAGGAGGTCTTTAGAGCATGTCACATCAACTGGTAGTAGGTCCCAGAGGGTGGGGGGCTGCAAAGAAGAAACACTGTGTGGCAGCTTTACAGGAATTTATGTTTTTGGATTTCAGACTAATCTTAGCAATTCTCCACAAGTTCTTGATGTCACCAAAGATTTTAAGAGATGCACTTAAGTAGTCCAGATAGCGAATGTGAATGGGTTTGTATGTGATGCACACTGATTTAAATTTTATTCTGGCTTCTAGAGGAAACCAGAGAAGCTCTTTCAGTACAGATGAAAAAGGCATGAAAATAGCCATTTTTAAGAGTACGATTCTGCAGGAGACACTATGATGTTTTGCCTAACGCACCGAAAGCCATCGCAGAATATGTGAGCGCAGTGGTCATGGGTACAAAACTTCCAATAGGGTGTTCTTGGAAAGTACACCCACTTTTCAGGCCATCCATTGTCCTAGCCAATAATCAGATCACCATTGTAAACAACTCCTCACCCGAAACGCACACTCAGAAACTTTGAAGGACACAACAAGCTTTTAGATTGAGACACAATGTAAAAGACCTAACAGCAGCTCTGAAATTCAATGACACTGTTTCCTGGAAAATTAACAAAGCTGCCACACCCCCTGCTCTCATCACATCTTAAAAATCTGTCAAGGCAAATTCAGATGCAGCAAGCACAGAGGTGGACGATTCCAGGTGCTGCTGGCGCCTTGAAACACACCAGCAGGTATTGAAAGCAGAGGATAGTCAAAACAGCTCCCCCATCTGATGTCACTCGTGTGTCTGGGGGACTGCACTAGGGCGCTGGTAAGCAGGAAGTTCACACGAGGAAAGTGACACATTCCCCTTAGTACAGAAACCTGTCAGATCTGCGATCAGATATCTAGTTACTCTGTAAGGAGAACTGCTGACACTTTCACCTTGGTATTCCTCAGAATACATTTTTTTCTAATGTCACTGTAGTTCAAAATAAGTCATTTTCTCCTCGCATATCGCCTCTCATATACACCGCCTCTTTATGTGCCGTATGTATTTCTGGTTAGGCACCTGTGTGCAGCTGCATGCATGTTAGCAGCAGGTTGGAACGTCCTGTATAACTTGTGTTGAGGGAAGGGAGCTTATCTCGTGTGATACGGTGTCAAGCGAGGGATCATAGACTACCATTGACTTTTCACTACTAGAAGTGCTTAGTGTTTTATGTGAACCTGCCCTGCAAATACTCTTGTATCCCGCAGCTGGGGTTTGAGCGTTCGCCCTCCTCAGTTCCACTGATCCTTCGACATCTGGCTCCTTAAAGTGACTCTTTCAAATACAGTTCGAATCAACACAGTGAGTCCAACATTGATTGACTTTAAAGGAGCGTATCATCTAAACGTATGGTATATAAACAAATCTTACATACAATATGAGCAATTTCTTGTGTATATCAATCTTTACATGCTGGCAAACTAGCCTCCTATCCGTATGTTTTATATCTGTGTCTTCATCAAAACTCTGTAATAAAAGTGTCTGACATAAATTTGAGATCTATCAGACGCGTGCTCTTGCTTCTAGCCCGTCTTCCAGAATTCGTCTGCGACAATCTACTCTGCTACCAACGTTCAAGGACCATATAAAAGAGCACAGGAGACAACCTCATAGGCCACTGTATCTCATCACCTATAGCTCTATGCTGTCCCTCACCCACTCACTTCTCATCACAGTTACTTAGACCTCCCCCTCACCTGCCTGCTTCCTGGTGCCCTGTTCTTTCCACTCATTCCCCAGTTCCCTGTCATGGTGCACTGATCATCGCATCACACTTTAGGGCAGATTTACTTTTTGTGACGCAGCGGCGGCATTAATAATGTGCCACATTGCGGCTCATTTACAATGTGACCCATCTAGGGAGATGCGTCACGTTGTAAAGCCCTGCGCCACATTATACTTGCGTCAGGTATAATGTATGCAGGGTGGGCGTTCCCGCACGGGAAAGCCTCGTAGGAGTGACGGAGTGAAATCTACAAGATTTTGCTGCACCACTTCTAGGACGTCACTGCGTCAAAACACTACGCCTGCTTGGAGCAGGCGTTAGGAGTGACGCAGTGTATTAGGAATAGGCCTGCCCATGCATTGCTGGAATTGCGTTGTGCTTGCGACAGGACTCCAGCAATGCATGCCATTTGCACTGACAGATGCGTCAAAGTTTCTGACACATCTGTCAATCTTTGCACCATAGTGCGGCATATTGTAATTACGGTGCATCCATGGTGGCGCAAGGGAAACTGATGCAGCTATACAAATGCATCAGTTTTTTGTAAATAGGTCCCTTTGCATTTTGGGAATTAATAGCCTTCATAAAAGATAAAAATATGGATTATAGATAGGCTTTTATACAAAGGACGAATAAAGCCATATATTATTATAATGTAAGTCTTTAAGTGAATCTTTTCCAATATATATACTTTCAATTTTTGTATAGGACGTGCATGTAATTTATGCATCTAAAAGAAAGCTGCTGTGCTGCTCTGTCACCTGGGTTGGCTGTTGTGCAATGAAGGAAGCTTTTGCGTTGGAAAAGAAAAATGTAAATGTTGTACTAACATTATGGAGATTATATAACTGTACAGAAGTTGATTATATGTAATGCACTTACTGTCAAACATGGGATGCTTCGTTGATTTACAATGACAGGCATTTGTTATGAGTGTGACATGCTCTTGCCCTTAAACAAAAACCCATCCCTTGTACTGTAACATGAGAAATTATACGGAAATTTGACAAATTCTCTGTAAATGCGTGACGTGTTCCTCCCACAGCCTGTGCTTGTTGCACAACCAGAGCACCATGAAAGCCTAGGGATATTTTCCATATCTATATATTCATGTGACTTCCTCCTCTGAGCCATGCACGAATCCTGCCACACTGAGGACACAAGAATGACGCTAATTGTATTTATGAACTCAAGAACAGTGAAACCTTAACCTCAAAAAGCAGCAATCGGCTGAATAATATACACATTACATAGGAAAAAAATACTTTTGTGTCAGACAAAAAACCCTCATAGTTGAATTGGCAAGATTCACTAAAGTGGTTCTTACCCGGTTGAGAGCTTAGCCGGACCCTTGGGCACCTTGATAACCCCAGCAGTGAACACTGTGGTGTCAAAACGACTGTTTGTAACTTTAATGTCCTTACCTCTCTTTGATCCAGACTAATATTTCTGATTTTATTTGCTCTTAAAGAACCTTGAGCAGTGGCACAACTTCTTAAGTACATCTATTAGTTTATTTTTATATCACAAATATATTTCGTTTTGTATATGCGCTGTCTTCGCATCTTGACAGTCTTGGATTTTTTTTCCATTTTTTTTGTTGCATAAAACATCTCACTATGTTGGTCTCTCTGAACCTTTTATTTTGATTTGTCAGACGGAGGAAGCAGAATATGTGCCTGTCTCCCATGTGCTTTTAGAAAAGAAGGGGGGAACCCATAATAACCCTTTGGCATCTGGGTACTTGAACAAGTATAAAGGAAAAACTAACGCCTAGGGATTAATAATATTTCTACGTTCTGGTGACGAGAAAGATTAATTATCTCCTCCCTTGAGTTATTTTATCCTCAATGTAAACTATGTTATCATTATTCTTAATAGTCATACATGGAAAATCCGACCCAACAATGAGTATATCTTTCCTTAGATCTGTGTCTAAGTATATTTATTGTTTTGTATTTCAACATTAATATATAGAGAGATTAATCTTTCAGACATATATACAAAAACATTTATAATATTTACAATCTTTACTTACAAAAAATCAGAAATCAATAAACATATACATCTATGAAACCCTATATTTCAATTAGGATGCTTATAGGATTAATCTACTCAAGCATTCCTTTCTAATGAAGATCAAACCTATTCGAGAACTTTTGAGATCTTTTTTAATTATGATCTCTACTTTCATAAAAGTACTCTGCTAACGTGAATCCAAAATAATCAATAATTCAACTGAATGTCTTCCAAGTCGTTGTCGACGCGTTTCAGCCACAAAACTCTTAAGGCCTCATCAGGACTAGGGTACATGTATATATAATTTCTTCAAATTTCACTAATAGAAGTCGTGCTGCCGAGGTGTCTTGTAAAGTGTTCGTAAAATATTTCTCCAAATCTCCATCCAATGTTGTTTATAACTTGAAAAATCTTCAGTTTTTCACCCGTGAATGCCTTAATTCATTACACGAGAACCGTGAGAAACAATGGAAAACCGCAGACGTCGCCTCTTAATGTGCAAGTTCTTATCATCTAAATCCCTCGCGCTTCCGGCTGTCTCCCATGTGCTGCCTTTTTTAATGCAACTTGTAGCTGTGCATATTTGTTGTGGAGAAATGCAGTGGCTAAGGGGATCATTTAGCCCATGGGTACTCACAAACATTTTCCCGGGGGCCCCAAAGTTCGGTCTTTGGTATGAGCGACGGCCGCACTGATGCCAGAGGGGGGTGTAAAGTCGGTGTAGGGGAAGCAATGCATGTAATCAATTGTGCAATGTGAAACCAGAAAACCTGTGATGAATCCCGGCTTCTCCACTTGACCAAATTGTGTGACCTTGGGCACATGTTTTATTTCAATTTCCTTCCTTTTTCTTCATTATCACATTTAAGAGGAATCGAAATACATGACTTCAGGATGCATGCATGTCAAAACCATCTCCTGTGCTTGGATGTAATCACTAATGACATTGTTGTCAGGGTGGGAGTGGGGAGGAATGAACGTTTCTAAATTCATGTTTGAAAACCATCACTTAAAGAAAAATACTTTTTAACTGCACTGCTATAATTTAATTTATTAAGGTGAAATGGTTCTACAGGTCTATGAAATAAACTTTTTGAATTTTTGAAAGACTATTGTATGTTTACACGTATGCTGTCTTAAAAAATAAAGGTGTTCCTAAAGTTAAGTGCCTAGTTACTTCCTTTCCCTAACTGCAATTAACCTTCAAATAAGTGCTTGCTGTATATTAAAAGAAAAATGTAATGTTAGTGCTGAGTTAAGTAAACAGCAGCTCAGTGCTGCTGCTGCCCAGGGGGCCGCATGTAAAGGTCAGGAGGTCCGCATGCGGCCTGAAGTACTGGGTATTTCAGACCCAGCGGTGCAGGGGCACACACCCTATGACTTCGGGGTTTCACCCTGTTCCGGACCTACAGAAACACAGAGTCTTCTGGGTGAAGTCAAAGAATCGTTTATTGGCTGCAGACCAATGACAGGTATCCTAGAAGTACAACAGCGTGTATGTTCTCAGGAGACTGCTGAAAATCATAGGAACGGACTTCTCCTTAAGTACAAAATATCATGCTCCAGGCATACATTCCTTGGTTTACGATATGGTCATATAAAGGCATACATTACAAACGAAAAAGCAGAGTCATGATGACCATCCCACATTCCAGTTCGGCCAGCCCACAATGATTTACACAGGAAGGTTCAGATCCCATGTTTGAAGTAAATAGACCCCCCAATAAATATGAGCATCTCCTGTTTTGGGAAACAAGTCATAAAGCAAGAACAAGCAGGTGTGGAAGAGATTAGCCGGGGGATTGTGTAGAATGAAAGAGTTTTATGACGGGTCAAGCCCTGATACGAATCACAGGTGGAAGGAGGAAGGGGAGCTCGTGAGACCGGTTTGACCCGGGGCAGCAGAGCCAGCTGCCCAGGTCACAGAGAAGTCAGAGGGAAAGCCCGTGTACTGTGAGGCCCGTATTAACTCCATCATAGCCTATGTGAGGGCAATGACAAGATGGCCACTGCTTCCAAAATGGAACCCGCGTAGTTGAGCAGAATACGTGTACACAGTGCATTCGTAGCTAGAACGGCACATAAAGCACTCGTACGTGCCGCATTTACCATTTGCGGTTCGCTAATACCAAGGTAGACAGAGGTAGGGCCCTGTCCCCTACGCGGTTCCGAGTACCAAAGTACGACAGACCCTCCTTTTGCCCTTACATAGGCAATCACTATACTCATCTTAATCCGAGTCTAGGTCAATGTTCACGAAGTCATGGAGATGTTGCTGTAGCATCATCCTATTACTTAGCTCGTCCCTCGATACAGGTTTCCTTACACATAAGGTAGCACAGAGGCCACATATCGCAGGAGCACACTGTATGCATAGACAGAACAGGAAAAGAATGGCTAAGATCATTCCAATGACCATCAGAACTTTCCAACCCCAGGCAGATATCAATTCCCAGAACCATCCCATCAGTGACCAATCTCCCTTATCCACGTGTATGGCTTCAGATATTTTATGGAGTTTGGAGATGGCTTGATACACTGTTGGAGCATTATCTGGTATGAAAATGCAGCAACTGGATTGGATGACCTTGCATACCCCACCGCGGTCTGCAAGAATAACGTCTAGGACCATGCGGTTCTGCAAAGTCATAAGGCGATCCGCTTGGAGCTCAGCTGTCAAATTACTAAGGGCACCAGCCGTTACATTGACGGTGGATTCAACCACACGAGTCAGCTGTCTCAGGTTCCTACTATTGACCATAGGTCCCCAAAACGGCAGGAAACCCAGGAAAAAGTCTCCTGCTTCCTGACCGGCAGTGTCCTCCTTACTAATCACACCTCTCACAACTCTGGTCTTGTGATAGTCAGAGGCAGCAGTAAATGTCGGCGGTAGCAAGTTCGCAATATAACATGTGCCCGAGAAATCAGGGGGCAGCCATGTATATGCTCGGTCATGACAGATGAAATATGTGCCCTTAGCAGCCAAAAACGCAGGGGAAAACTGTGACGGGAAAGTGTACGTTTCAGTACAGTCACTTCTTCCCAGTTGAGCCCTAGGGTTCTGACCATTACCCTGTAAGCAGAACCGACCCATGTGGGGTACGACCCAGATTGGAGATGAGATTTTTCGCTGTCTTTCACCCAGACTGATACTATACCCCGTCGCGTTCCATCCTACATAAGGTCTCAGCTCTTCTTTGGGAATGGACGAGTATGCATTAATATCCCTACTCATATCGGCAACTCCTTTCATCAAAGCCTTATTATTGGTGATGGGTCTGATGGAACGCGGTTGGCGAGGGGAGTATGTATCTAGAGCATAGAGAAACATGGTTTGGAATGCCCATGACGATCCATTGTAACTGTACGGCAGCACCAGGTAGGGAATACCCTTGTTAGTGGTATGGGGCATTAACCCACAGACCCAGCAATTGGTCGTATTCATTACCAGTTGGTGCTGGTGCAAGAGTTGGATAAACGAGTTATTTACGAACTCTGATCGTCGGGTCTGTTCGTGCTCAGGCAAAGGGTGAAAAGAGTGAGAGGAGGCAGTAGAAAGAGATATAGGCTGTTGAGTGGGTGCAATGGGTTTTGGAGCAGAGAAAAACACACATCCTATAATAAACATCATGATACTACACAGTGTAACAAAGCACAAAAAGACAAAACATTTACTTTTTACAATTCTACACATCCTTGTTTGAGAGTTCATTTCCTCAATCGGTCTCTCCATCCTACAAAACTCCATCCTCTACTCGGGCCGCTCGCGGTGGATGAGTTTCTTCTGCTAAGGAGTACGCCTGTCAGTCCAGGGAAACGCCCTAGACCAACCAGAACCGTTGACCTAGCGTCTTCGGCCTGTACCCCAAAGTCTTGGCACCGCGACCCTGCGGCAGAACCCGGATGGTGGTTCGAAAAACAAAAATCAAGAAAGTCCTTCAGATGGGAGAGCAAAAAATGTCAAAAGGGAAATAATGAGGAAATCTTTATTTGTCCATGGGCCTAGGTCTCAAGTTATAGCGGAGACGGCCAGGTGCTGTTTGGTCTTGAAACAAAAGTTCAGGCTCAGTGGTGTCCAGTCGATTTGATGGCGGCACAGCTTCCTGCAGAATATTGTCACTCTCTTGGACTGAAGCTGTGTCTTTTAGGCGTGCGTCACTGAATGGTACAAAGCGAGGTACAATGTCTGTCTCTGAGTCGGCGATACCCTCGTTGACCCACTGGTCATATGGCAGAGGCAAGGGAACTACCTTGCAGTGAGTACCATGAATCCAGTGCTTCTTCCCTTTCACTCGCACTGCTGATCTTGTCGAAAGAAGAACAAGATGGGGGCCGATCCAGCGAGGTTCGTCGTTGCCCTTACGCTGGAAATTCCGGACCAGGACCCACGAGCCAGGGTTGATGGGGTGTCCAGGAGGTTCAGAGGCTTGGGGAAGAGTATCATGTACCTGTTGGTGCAAAACACGCAGTTTAACAGTCAAATCATACAGGTAATCGAGCAGTACTGGATGCTCTATTTCACTGAACTTCGTAGGCCTTGGCACACCCCATACGTTGGCCGGGCGGCCAAAGACTACTTCATAAGGACTAAGTCCCACTCGTGAGTGTATCGTCATTCTGGTGGACAAGAGTGCTAGAGGCAGAGCGTCAGGCCATTTAAGACCAGTGCTCGCCTGGATTTTGGCTAACTTGAGCTTTAAGGCTCCATTGTAGCGTTCAACTAGTCCAGCTGATTGGGGGTGATTTGCAGCGTGGAATTTCTGCCTTATGCCTAAACCTTCACATACATTCTTCATCACTTTACCCACAAACTCACTACCATTATCACACCATACCATTCTCGGCATCCCAAACCTGGGGAAAAATTCCTTCACAAGGGCTTTGGCTGTGGATAGGGCAGTGTTATCTTTCAGAGGATAAGCCTCTACCCATTTGGAAAAAGCACAAACAACCACCAATACATATTTCAGGTTGTTGCATCTTTCCATGTGAATAAAGTCCAGCTGCAAAACTTCGAATGGACATGATGGGGGTGCAAAGTGACCGGCCGGAGTTGGGGTTCCCCTACCAGGGTTGTACTTCAAGCATACTATGCAATTCTTGACCACATTCTCTGCACACTTGGGAATCCCAACATTCTGCCATACTGGAGCCAACAACTTACAGATACCTTTCGTACTGATATGCGCCATTCCATGTGCCATAGTAACCACTGGAAGCACATATGCATCAGGCAACAACCATCGTCTATGTTCTGTCAGGTCAATCCAACAACCATTCTCATCCAACTTACCCATACTCTCTCTCCACTTGCTTAACTCTTCTTCTGTAGCTTCAGCCTGAAGCGACTTCACACTCTCTATTGTGTTCTCACACATTCCCACATCATTAACCCATCTTGCGGGGCCTGCAACATACATTCTAGTCTTCACATTCTGTGCTGTCTCTCTCGCGGTCTCATCAGCAAACGCATTCCCACGTCCAACATCATCTGTGACTTTCCTATGCGCACTGCATTTCATGATCGCAACTTGCAAAGGTAGGATCAGTGACTCGAGGAGATCATTCACCAACTTGCCATTCTGAATTTTAGCTCCATGCGACGTCAGGAACCCACGCTCTTTCCACAAACGCCCAAAATTATGAGCCACGCCAAAGGCGTACTGGCTATCTGTGTATATGTTCACTCTCATTCCTTCAGACAACACACATGCTCTCGTGAGGGCGATCAATTCTGCTGCTTGGGCCGAATTATGTGGCACTCGTGCAGTTTCCACGACCGTATGTAAAGTCGTGATAGCATATGCAGCAGTCGTGTCACCATTAGGGAGCTTGAAACATGACCCATCTACCCATAAAGTGCCATCACATTCAGTCAGGGGAGTATCTTTGAGATCTACTCTCCCTTTCGTCTCTTCTTCTGTCCTGAACAGACAGTCATGTTGCTCAATCTCATCTGAGTCTGCTGGAATCGGCAATAATGTGGCTGGATTCAGCGTATTGCATCTTTTTATGTGTATGTGATTCGCTAACAGTGTGAGTTCATACCCCGATAATCGCGCACTAGTCAAGTGTTGTGTCTTGGTTCTATTTAATAATGTGTCTACAGCGTGTGGAACCATGACAATCAATGTGTTGTCCATTACCAGACCAGCAGATTGTCGGATAGACATCGCTGCAGCAGCTGTCGCTCTCAGACAGCTTGGCAATGCCCTCGCTACAGGGTCCAAGGTGGATGAAAAATACGCGCATGGGCGCGGTCTGTCGCCAAAAGGCTGTGTTAACACTGACAACGCACATCCATCTTTCTCGTAAACATACAATGTAAAAGGCTTGCTATAGTCAGGAGTGCCCAACACAGGAGCTGAACATAATGCATTGCGTAATTCCACAAAACTTTTCTGACACTCTTCAGACCATGGGATAGGATTCGGTGTGTCTTTGCATGTTAATGCTAATAAAGGTTTTGCCAACAAAGAAAAACTAGGGATCCAATGCCTACAGTATGAGGTGATGCCCAAGAAAGCACGCACTTCTCTCTGTGTCTTTGGCACACTCAACTGTGCAATGGCTTGAATTCTTTCTGGGGTCAGTCTCCTTCCCTCCTTCGATAAGAGATGACCTAAGTAGGTCACTTCTTGTCGACAATATTGCAGCTTAGAGAGAGACACTTTGTGATGGTAAGCGGATAAATGGCGCAACAGTGACAATGTGGCTCCTTTACAGATCTTTTCAGTATCCGCAGCGATCAGTAAATCGTCCACGTACTGGATCAGGATAGCGCCACTAGGTAAAACAAGTGCATCAAGCTGCGCTTTCAAAGCTTGACTGTATATGGATGGACTCTCGCAGTAGCCTTGGGGAGCGCGTTTGAAGCGGAAGCTTCGGCCTCCCAGACTAAAACCAAAAATGTCTCTGCTCTCTTCTGCAATTGGGATACTAAAGAAAGCATTCTTTAAATCGATCACTGAAAACCATGCAGCAGAGGCTGGAATCATCGTTAACAAGGCAGTTATATCAGGGACAACCGGAAACTGAGGCACAACAATCTTATTAACCTCTCTAAGATCAATCACAAATCTGTAAACAGGTGGCTGTGAAGGGTCCGTTCTTTTTAAGACAGGTAAAATCGGACTATTGCAAACGTTGCCTCTTGTCTCTTCAATCACACCCTTATTAATCAAGTCGCTGACAATGTCTAACAATGCTTTCTGGCCTTCATTAGAGATCTTGTACTGGGGAATACGTGGCAGTCTGACATTAGCCTTTAAAGTCACCACATATGGTGGTATTTCCAAGAGGCCCACATCATTGGGACCAGTAGCCCAAAGGGCATCCGGAAGGGATGACAATTCAGGTGGCATCGTGTTTTTAGACAAATACATTGGAGAAACCACTTGCTTGCCTAATGTAAGTTGTACTCCTGAAGGAGAACAATACAGTGTAGCGTGCAATCTTTTCAACAAATCTAATCCCAGCAAATTCTCACCACAACCTGTTGTCAGGATCAGGGGCGCTTTCAGCTCGCAAGGTCCAACGGAAAGTGACATGGGACTGGAAATCGGGTTCCTAACCGGGGCGCCAGAAAAACCTACTGAAACATTTATATCGCCAGACAAAGGTGCGCCAGGGAGTTTGGAATGCATGATTGAACTCTTTGCAGCACCAGTGTCTAGCAGAAAAGGCTCCGTTACATTTGCTGTAGTCACCTCAACATACGGTCCACTCTGATCCACTGGCACTGAAACAACTCCCTCTCTCTGTCTATGGCTATCCTAGTAATCATTATTCTCTGCATCACCATCTTCTG
The DNA here is from genome assembly GCF_964204655.1 of Triturus cristatus. Taxonomy (NCBI): domain Eukaryota; kingdom Metazoa; phylum Chordata; class Amphibia; order Caudata; family Salamandridae; genus Triturus; species Triturus cristatus. The sequence continues at coordinate 346,288,621 of NC_140584.1, forward strand.
CATAATAATCATTATTGTAATACTGAGCCGTATTACTAGTCGCATTAGCTTGCTGATCAAAACTATTAATGGCGCTTTGGGGCGGAAGAGGACGCGCGTTTTGGGGAACACTCCCACGCCCTCTGCCTCTAGGAGCTTGCTGACCACCTCTACCTCTTGCGCCATACGCATTACCGTTCCGTTGCATTAATTTAGGACAACTATATTTAAAATGACCTTCCTCTTTGCAGTATGAACATTGGTTGGGACCTACAGGGACACGTGGTTGATAATACCCATTCATTTGCTGATTAGTCTGAAATTGTTGGGGTTGGTGATAGACACCTTGGGGTTGTCTATAATTATTACCGCCGCCACGTGGTGGATAGGCCTGCTGTAAAAGGACCTTTGTCTTTAATTCCTTCGTTTTCTTCTCCGTTCTATCTTTCTCGTCTTTATCTCTGTTCTCATAATACTGTGCAGTAGCCAGTATTTGCGCTGAAGAAGAAACAGCCCAAGAACTCTCTGAATCTTTCAACTTTTTACACAGGTCAGGGAGTAAATTCTGCACAAACTTATCCACAAACAACCGTTGGCCACCCTCAGTACTCATATCTTGCCCACTGTGGTCAATAAACGTTTCCTCAAACCTAGTAAAGAAGTCTGACACTGTCTCATCTTTCTTTTGCTTACATGCAGATAACTTGTCCCAATTTACGCGCATCGCAGGCATTATTGTCTTCATATACGTGATGATTCTACCAGGCAATTCAGCTACTAAAGGTTCTGGTTTCGCACCACCCGTTTGTCTAGCATCAGCAGCAACAATGTTAGCCCAGGTATCCCCTAGTTCTGCATTGTGATCTACATTACGAATTGATCCCCATAGAGGCTGTGGAACAACATTACCAAACAACATGTCTATGTCGGCCAGATTCATAATGCATGACCCTGCCGTCTGTGACAACTCTTTATAATAACCTGCTGGGTTTTTACGGGGATCAGGCAAGGACTGCTTAAGTGCTAACACCTCAGAGCGCTTCCATGGAACATGCACCCAAACACGTTGGAAATGCGCTGGCACAGCGGGGTTATTGCCGACAGCTGCAACTGCTTCTTTCCATACCGGGGGAACTTCTCTCATAGGGTATTGTCGCGCTTTTGCCTTTTTCCCCACAAGGACCTCTTGTTCAAACAATGACTGTTGGCAATCGTCATTCCTTAAGGACAATACAACCGCAACTGCTTTATCTACTTCGCGGTCCACAATTATACCAGTTCCAAAATCGAACCTCACTCTACACAATTCCTGCGGGTTCGGATTTCTACCACTATCCTCCAATTCTTCACAGAGAATTTCGCACATTTTCTCGAACACATATCTCTGTTTAGGGGCATCCCATTGATGGAAAGTGTTGACAACTGATTCCACATCATACAGTGAAGGGAAAACGATCCATCTACGCGCCATATGATCTATTACCTTTTTCTCATCGGGGTTAGGCAATTGGCTGCGCAACTGCTTTCGCTGTACACCAGGAGTTGCACCAGATGACCCAAAGAGAGGCGACATTAATGTAGTAACCACATTGGCTAAACGCTGTCGCGCTGAAGGAGAAGCTGAGGCGAGAACAGGGGGAAAAACAGAGGGAAGAAAAGAGGATGTAGAGACAGGCACTGGAGTGGTAGAAGGAAGAGCGTTAGGGGAGGCAGTTACTGAATTAAGCAAAGTCGCAGGAAGTGCGGGGGTAGTTGGAAGCACTACCGGAGGCGCTTGAGAGGACTGCGCTACAGGAATAGGAACTGGTTGCAAAGCAACTGGCGGTTGCGGCAAGGCTTGCAGTATATGCACTGGAGGTGGCATATTTACAAGCTGGGGAGGCGCCGTGGCAGTTTGAGCATACGGGGGTGGCGAACTCAACAAATGCGACATTAAGGGATCTTTCTCCTTTTCTTCTGACTCATCCTGCTTAGAATGTGGCAAAGCTGGGTAACATTTGTCAATCCCTAACTTACGCTGCCTGTGCAATTGCTCATTCATTTGCTCCTCTTCATTATCTTTAAATTGTACAGCTGCTTGCATTACTGACATACCTCTCTCTCTCTTATTCTTTTTCGCTAGCTTAATTTCCTTCTGTTTGGCTTCCTTTCGCCATAAGCGGAAAGAGTCAAACATCGCCGGCCGGGCTTTCTTCTTAAACAATTTAATTTCCAGGTTATCTAAAATATCGGTATCAAAACTACCATTTTGGGGCCATTTTAAAACACCGTCTTTCCTGGTGTAGTGGATCCACACTTCGTTATATGCAATGGGGCCTACGCCATGTTTCACATAGAGCTCATAAGTTGGAGTTCCAACCGGAGGAACCGGACATGATTCTTCCAGCTGGAAATCTTTTCCACAACCCAAACAGAATAATCTACCAAATAGTCCAGAACCAGGCATCTTCGCTCACTAGTCTAGATCCAAACGTCAAAGGATTATCGATTACGATATTCTCGTGAATACACGAGTCCTCTGGCTTTGGGGTTTGCAAACACCAAATCACCAATTACCAAATCAAATCAAACGATCCCGAGGGATACCAAAACAAATGGGAGACGCTCCACTTATACTTAACTGAATATTGCTGATCGATGACGTCACCAGAAGACTCTCTCGATTGTTTCGCTCTCTCAAACTCGTCAAGGGTCCAAAACAGGTCGATTAATCAGGGCAGCAGTCCTTCGTAGCCGTCGGGACGCGGAGAACCTCGCAGAAAAGACTTTCGGACCACGTCGACATGCAGGGGTCGATGAAGTGGCGGCCTTCCTCCAGAATTTCCACACGAAGCTCCTCACGAACCTCTGGCGTGGACTGGTACCGCTGAAATCGGCCCGAGTTGGGCGCCAAACTGAAGTACTGGGTATTTCAGACCCAGCGGTGCAGGGGCACACACCCTATGACTTCGGGGTTTCACCCTGTTCCGGACCTACAGAAACACAGAGTCTTCTGGGTGAAGTCAAAGAATCGTTTATTGGCTGCAGACCAATGACAGGTATCCTAGAAGTACAACAGCGTGTATGTTCTCAGGAGACTGCTGAAAATCATAGGAACGGACTTCTCCTTAAGTACAAAATATCATGCTCCAGGCATACATTCCTTGGTTTACGATATGGTCATATAAAGGCATACATTACAAACGAAAAAGCAGAGTCATGATGACCATCCCACATTCCAGTTCGGCCAGCCCACAATGATTTACACAGGAAGGTTCAGATCCCATGTTTGAAGTAAATAGACCCCCCAATAAATATGAGCATCTCCTGTTTTGGGAAACAAGTCATAAAGCAAGAACAAGCAGGTGTGGAAGAGATTAGCCGGGGGATTGTGTAGAATGAAAGAGTTTTATGACGGGTCAAGCCCTGATACGAATCACAGGTGGAAGGAGGAAGGGGAGCTCGTGAGACCGGTTTGACCCGGGGCAGCAGAGCCAGCTGCCCAGGTCACAGAGAAGTCAGAGGGAAAGCCCGTGTACTGTGAGGCCCGTATTAACTCCATCATAGCCTATGTGAGGGCAATGACAAGATGGCCACTGCTTCCAAAATGGAACCCGCGTAGTTGAGCAGAATACGTGTACACAGTGCATTCGTAGCTAGAACGGCACATAAAGCACTCGTACGTGCCGCATTTACCATTTGCGGTTCGCTAATACCAAGGTAGACAGAGGTAGGGCCCTGTCCCCTACGCGGTTCCGAGTACCAAAGTACGACAGGCCCCGGGCCGTACTTTGAGTATTACAGATTAAGAGTTTGGTGGCCTATCTACCAGTGAGACACCCTGTAACAGTGGTGCTCGCTCCTTCTATTTAAGGGTGGGGCGACTTTCACTGGTTTTCCCTATCCTAGTCCAAGGCTGTAAGTTCAGCAAAATGCTTGGGGTAGCGGAAGTGACATTATACACCATTTGAATTTTGAACATCACAGGAAGTGATATCATATGACCTTTGACCCCGAGAATTCCCAGGAAGGTATGTCACACGATAGTAACCCTAAAGACGTCACAGTAATTGACATTGCTTAATTTCCCAATTGTAAGAAATTGGGTTGTTGGTTTACTGAGGTGTGAGCCCTGGTCAAGAATCCCACATGAGGTTAGAAAAAGAGAGCTTAATTTAATAAAGCAAGACTAAAATGACAAAAACCCAATTAGTAGAACCAGAGTTATGAATTTTTAAAGAATCAATTATGAATTTTTAAAGAATAAATTAAAAATAGAGCCAAAAGGCGTAAAGCACCAACTGTGGAGATCTGGTTGTGTCGGACCAGGACAAAGTCACAATTTCAGGCCAACTGCGATGGAGCATGGGCCTGCTTTAGAGATCCAGATAGGCCTGCTGAACAAAAGTACCTTAATTCCTGGTTTGCGGAGTGTTGTGTGGATCCGCGTCGGAGATGCGCCACACTGTCGAAGCGATGCATTTGTTCTGAGATGCGTAGAGGTTGTGGTGGGACGGCCTGCATCAGAGTTGAGGATCCCACCAATGGGGCTTGCGATGCGAAGTCCCGCTTCATGGATGCGGTGTGCAGTTGGGGCGATACGGCGGTTCCAAAGATCCACGAGGCTGTGATGCAGAGTCCGTCATCGAGGCTGCCATCAGCGAGTGATGAGAGGGTCTGCACCGAAGATGCGTTACACAGTCAGGGCGATTAGGTGGTTCCGAAGAGCTGTGATGCAGTGCGGGTTTTTGTGATGGGTGCAATCCACGCAGCAACTGTGATGTGTCGGATCTACTCTGGTTTGGGTGATGCAGCAAAGTAGATGCATTGGTTCTGCTGGATCCACAGAGGTTAGTAAGCACTTCAAACCCACTTCCAAGGGGCCAGTAATGGGGGGGGGGGGTGGCACCACTTGGCAGGGTAGACTCACAGATGGCAGAGTCCAGGTGCGATGTTGTGGGAAGCCTGATATGTCCCTGAGGCTCCAGATCAGGAGACCAGCTAAATAGCCCTTGGAGTCACTCTGGGTACTTGCTTCAAGAGATGCAGGTCCGTTCCTTCTCATCCAGGCAAGAAACAGCAGGCCTTTCACTTTCACCCCTGTTTGTTGAAAAAATATTACGTGACTATCCATGTTGGGCACTTATTTTCGTTGGTACAAAAAGCACTATGTGAAAAAGTCAATATATGTATTGTAAAGCAATGTCATTTATTTGAGTACTCAAGTCTCTTTTTCGGTTAAAATTGTAATTTATATGATTATGTTTCATATTGCCTTGTGAATGCACTTTGTGGATGGACTATAAAGGTCCACAAAAAAGAGTCTATCATTGTAAAATAGTTATTTTATTTTTGTGTGTCACATGTTTGCCAGTATGTCTTGATTCATATGCATAACAGACGAGCTTCAAAATATAGAAGTGTGAGAATGAACATGAAGAATTACCTGAATAAATAACCAATGTCTGTTGGTAAAAAGAGGGGTGGAATAATTACGTAGACTACACATTCATCACATAAATCTATGGTGTAGGAGGTATTACCTTGTATACGGACAAACTACTGATCCTGCACCCTATTGCCTCAACAGGATCTCACCCCGTCACGATAGACACACTTTCTAAAAGTGGCATTTTCAGGATTACAATTAAAAATCCTTTTTCACCATAAGTTAGGATTTTAAATTGTGAATCCATACCCACCAACATGAACTGAAAATCTCCTCCCATTTGAAACTTACACTTATAACATGTAATAAGGCACCTCAAATGTTATCGTATGGGAGAGATAGGCCTTGCAGTAGTGAAAATGAATGTAAGAGTTTTTCACTATCAGGACAATGCAAAACTTAAAAGTACATGTCCAGCTTTTTAAATGCATTGCACCCTGCCCTCTGGGCTGTCCATTGCCTACCCTAGGGATGACTTATATGTAACAAAGAAGAAGATTTGAGCCTGGCAGAAGGTATATTTTGCTAGGTCGAAATGGCAGTTTAAAACTGCACAAGCGCTCTGCAATGGAAGACCTGAGACATGTTTTAAGGGCTTCATAACCCTTTCCATGCGTCGGATGGCCAGGAGCTGTCTGACGCCACAGTCCTCAAGTGCGTCATACAGCTCCTGTCCATCTGCGCACATTGCACAGGAAATCTCTCTGGTGCAGGCATCAGCGGGGTTTCATTTCAATCAAACAGCCTTGGGAGCTTGGGAAGAGCTTCCCTAGCTCCCGAGGCTGATCTGATTGTTTCACTGAAACTAAGATCAGCGCACACATCACTCTTATTTCAGTTTAACTGCCTACGTGCTCAGGGGGCTATCTCAGAATGTAGGAAGATCAGAGAGGTATCATTTGAAAGAGGAGACTCACTAGTGGATCCCTGCTGGGGATCACTGGAGGAGGGCGATCCCCAAGCAGGGATCCACCCACCAGACACCAGGGAGGGAGGAGTGGCCCCTTGGGCAAGGGCCATTGCTCCCTTCCCAATTTTTGGGCATATTCAGTCATTCTGCCCCGCCGGGGGACGATGGAGACAGTAGTCCCAGGCTTGGTGGCCATCTAGGGAAATCTACCAAACCGAGACATTTCTGAAAACCGGGTAGGAAAATGTTGGGAGAGCCACGCAAGCCACACCTCCCTGGACTCCCCTGGGTCTCTAGTTTCTGAAATATCTGGGCTTGATACTTTTCCCTAGATGCCCACCAACACTTTTTGTTATCGATAGATTTGAAGTCTCCACAGTATTTTTTGGGGCGTTTCCTGTTGTGGGCACTAGGCCTATTCACACAAGTGAGGTACAATTTTTTGTTGGGAGACTTGGGGGAATGCTGGGTGGGTGGAAGTTTGTGGCTCCCCACAGATTCCAGAACTTTCCATCACAGAAATGTGAGGAAAATATGTTATTTTTTACAAAGTTTGAGGTTTGCAAGGGATTCTGGGTAACAGAACCTTGTGAGAGTCACACAAGTCATCCAACCCTTGATTCCCCTGGGTGTGTAGTTTTCAAGAATGTACACGTTTGCTAGGTTTTCCTAGGTGTCGGCTCAGCTAGGGTCCAAAATCCAAAGGTAGGCACATTGCGCAAAAGAGTCAGTTTTCACTGGAAAAATGTGATGTGCCAATGTTGCACTTTAAGCCGTTTCCTGTTGCGGGTACTAGACCTATTGACACAAGTGAGGTACCATTTTTATCGTGAGACTTGGGGGAATGCTGGGTGGTTGGAAGCTTGTGGCTCCCTGCAGATTCCAGAACTTTCCATCACAGAAAAGTGAAGAAAATGTTTTTTTTTACAAAGTTTGAGGTTTGCAAGGGATTCTGGGCAACAGAACCTGGTGAGAGCCACACAAGTCACCCCATCCTAGATTACTCTGGGTATATAGTTTTAAAAAATATACAGGTTTTCTAGGTTTACCTAGGTGCCGGCTGAGCAAGTGTCCCATATCTATAGCATGGCACATTGTGTAAAAAGGTCAGTTTTCACTGGAAAAATGTGATGTGCCCATGTTGCGTTTTGGGCGTTTCCTGTCATGGGCACTAGGCCTACCCACACACGGGAGGTACAATATTTATTGGAAGATTTGGGGGAATGCTGGGTGGGTGGAAGTTTGTGGCTCCCCACAGATTCCAGAACTTTCCATCACAGAAATGTGAGAAAAATGTGTTTCTTTTCACAAAGTTTGAGGTTTGCAAGGGATTCTGGGTAACAGAACCTGGTGAGAGCCACACAAAGCACCCCATCCTGGATTTCTCTGGGCGTCTAGTTTTTAATAACTATACAGGTTTGCTAGGTGCTGGCTAACCTAGGGTCCAAAATCCACAGCTAGACACATTGCGAAAAAAGGGTCAGTTTTCACTGGAAAAATGTTATGTGCTCACGTTGGGTTTTGGGTTATTTCTTGCTGCGGGCACTAGTCCTACCCACACAAATGAGGTACCATTTTTATCAGGAGACTTCAGGGAACCCAAAACAGTAGAACAAATGTTATTATCAATTAACTTTCTATGCATTTCTGACTTCCAGATGTAAGACAATGTGGAAAATTCAGACGAATGCCCTTTGATTCACATGCTAGTACGGGTACCCACAATTTTGGAGATCTGCAAATAACCACTGCTTCTAAACTCTATATTTTGTTCCCATTTAGGAAATACATAGGTTTCCTTGATACCTATTTTTCACTATTTATATTTTACCCAATGAATTGCTATATACCCGGTACACAATGAAAAACCATTGTAAGGCGCAGCTCAGTTATTGGCTCTGGGTAACTCAGGCTCTTGTAGAACCTACAAGTCCTATCTATCCCTGCAACCAGATGGGTCCAGCAGACATAACGGTATATTGCTTTCAAATATCTGCCATATTTAAAAGAATTTACAGGTGAAAACATTGGCACAATTGGCTGTTTTTTTCAACTCCATTTCAATTTTCTTTTAATTTCAACTGTTCATTTCTATAGGAAAACCTTGAAGGATCCACACAAATGACCCCTTGCTGAATTCAGACCTTTGTCTACTTTTCGGAAATGAATAGCCTTCCTGGATACATTATTACTTTCACACCTATTTCTGCCACTAACTGGAAGGAGGTTGAAAGCACAAAAAATAGGAAAAATAGGCTACGTCCCAGTAGAATGCCAAAACTGTATACAATTTTGGTTTTCTGACAAACGGGAAGATGGCAATTTTAGCACCACAAACCCTTTATTGATGCCATTTTCAGGGAAAAAACAGACGCTTTCTTCTGCAGCACTTTTTCCCCATTTTTTTCCCAAAAACCCAAAATGCTGCTTTATTTTGGCTAATGTCTTGGTCCCCTCCAGTGGAATCCACAAACCCAGGGTACATTTAAAATCCTCAGGATGTTAAAGGAAAGGACGCAAATTTGGAGTGAATACCTTATGGAGACAAAAAGTTACAGGGCCTAAGCTATAACTACCCCAAATAGCCAAAAAAAACTTAGCAAAGGGGGAAAGGCCTAGCAGTTGAGGGGTGAAGTGGGTTGCACAATCAGTGCTGTAGACCCACTAGTAGCATTTTAATTTACAGACCCTGAGCACATGTAGTGCCATTTTACTAGGGTCTTATCAGTAAATTAAATAGGTTAATTGGGGATAAGCCAATAATATCATGTTTAAAGGAGAGAGCACAGGCACTTTAGCACCGGTAAGCAGTGATGAAGTTCACAGAGCCCTAAGACCAGAAAAAACGAGGGCAAAAAAAATGGACGCAGAAGGTAAAAAGTTGGAGGGGAGACAACCCTAAGGCTGACAGCTCTAACACATATTAATTGCATCATTAATATAACTGCACAACACAGACAAATGTCTATTATTAGATTCACTTATATTAGCGTGCTGGCATAATATGCTAGGTGAACATTACTTGTTTTTTTCTGTATTAAATGAAAAAAAATTGTTTGTTTGAAGAGGATATAATGTCACAAAACACTGAACAGCATTAGAAACCAAATTTCTGTCATAATTTAATAGTTCTCCTAGTGTATATCATCGGGAGAGGAAAAATTGAGATTTAAATAACACAATAGTAGTTACATCCACATGTATTAATTGATATACACGTATGTTGAATATGATTTACGTTATTGGCTTCTATCATTACTTATCATAAATACATTGTGATATATGATCATTTACAATACACTGAGGGGAAGGTCTTATTATTTTAATGTATTAGATATAAGGAAACATGGCAACAATTTGCGAAAAATGTGGTTGTTTTTCAGTTCATTTTTTACTCAGTCAGAAAAGTGTGTAGTTCACTGCTGAGTTTAGTTTGAAAAACCTAAAGCATAATGTCTGTGTGTCCCCATGAAAGATGCAGAAAGTAACCAGTGGTTATTAAGACCCTGTTTACCTTTCGCTCTTGTAGTGATGGGTGGGGATCGGTGAAAGTCGTGGGCCCTAAACTGTAGTAAATGAGCAAAGCGAATAAGCCTGACCTCTTCTAGGAAGGGTTTGGGGTGTGGAGGGTATCCTCCCAAGAAAGGTTTGAAAAAATGTGGTCAAATAATGCTATTAGAACAATAGAATGTTGGGAGCTCCATTAAAACAATGTAGAGGCTCAGGGCCAACAATGGCTGGTATAACCGTTCTGCCTAAACATTCCAATGAGTTTTTTTTTCTCACTGTTTATTTTAAGAACATAGTACCATCAGTGGGTGAAATGTTCTAATATCATCATAGCCCTTCTCCCTCGTGCCATACCGGTTGTTAAAAGTCCTCATCCTCGTTGTAGGCCCTCATCTGGAGCTTCGGCCTCGAACTCAGTTTCAGGGCCTTTAATAACCGGTTAGCTGCAGTGCTAATAGAAAATGGTTGAATGATGGAACAACGCATGCATTCATCCCGCATGCCTTTACAATCCGTACAAGCATAACCCACTACCACACACCCCATTACCACGCATGCCATTACAATGGGCATTCATCAGGACACATTGAAAGTGCCATTACAATGCATATAATAATCACACATACCACTTCCGCGCAAATTTTTATAACAAAATTATGGTATGTGCTGTACTGCTTATAACATTGAAAGCTGCACTCAGGAAACAATTGTGCAGCTCAGCGGCTCCATTTCGAGAGAGGCTGCCACGGCCGCAGTTCAGGCATCAAAGATGCACTCTCACCCCATACTCCCCTCTCATACCGATGCACCCACCAGTTAACTTACGAGGGGCGTAGTCCAGGGGTGATCCAGCTCCTCCGTACCTGCAGGTATATATGCGGTATGTCATGCACCACTTCCAGCACTGCCTCCGGCGTGCTGTCTTAAGGCTGTCCCGCTTCCCTAGCCTTTCTTGTCTGGGGGCCATGGCGAGGGCAGGGTAGGAAGCTGTTGCCTGGGGTACCAAACCAGCAATGTTGGCGGTGACTGCTTTAAAAGTGTTGGACCGACACCATTTAAGTAGTTTCTCGCAGTCAGTCTTGCAGTCCAGTTTACCCGTTGTACACCCCATAGAGATGGTCAGTCAGGGGGTCCCCAGCCACAGCAGACACTATCCGGTGGGGGTCCCACCGGGTCGTAGGGCTCCATGAAGCCCACAGTCAGGTTTAATGTCCGAGACGCCTCTGATGGGGCCGAGAGTACGCGTCCATATTCATTGCAGGCTTGGCCACATCCCCAAACACTTAAGCCAACACCTCAAACACTAACCCCTAAAAACGAATGTAATTAATTTAAATATTAATATGCTCTTATCACAACTCCCCAAAAACCAATTAAGCCACAAAGCCATTACCACGCATATGCCTTTATCATTCATGGCTTCACAACGAAATGTGTTGGAAAGGCATGCGTGGTAAAGGCATACCCATGGTAAAAGCATGTGTGCTAAAAGTATGCTTACTTAAGGCATATGTGTGGTAATGGCTTCGTGCTAGCGTCACGCATGGTAAAGTCACGCGTGGTTATGACCGTGTTGTAATAACTGTTTCCCGTAGAACATTCTCTCGTATGTGGTGTGCCAAAGCCGAGGGTTGTGCCTTCTCTTGCATTACTCGCGATGCCTGAAATACTCTCCCCGGCCACATCAGAGCTGCCAGCTCGGTCCTCGAATTACAGAAGAAACTAAAAACCTGCCTCTTCCAGTTGGCCCCCGTCAGCCAGGTCAGACAGGCCAGACTCTTCCCCCTTTGCAGGTCCCAGGAAACCCTTCCTGGTGAATTGTAACCTACATAACATAACATAACACTGAGCCTACCTCCATGGTAGTTTGTTTTAAGGAGCTGAAACATATTCGGTCTAGTAACTTAGGGGCATATTATCAAGCCCGGCAATAAAATTATCGCCGTTTTAGCGGCAGAAAACTGCGGCTAAAACGGCGATAATGGTCCTGATAATATGCCCCAGAGAATTCCCATAGAAGCCCATGTTAGATGTCCTTCACATCTAACATGGGCTTCAATTGGAATTCCATAGAGCATATTATCAAGCCCATTATCGCTGTTTTAGCGGCAGTTTTCTGCCGCTAAAGGGGCGATAATTTTATCGCCTGGCTTGTTAATATGCCCCTTAGTTTCCAAGAAAGTAAGACCTGCACTCTTGTGTTCTTCTTCTGTGATGCCATGATGTCTTATCCCCTTTTAGAACAAAGACCACAGGCTGGGTATGAGGTGCCTGTGCAACAGCACATCAAGACCAGACCTAGCCCACCTTCCAGAGTATCTCATGAGTGCTCGATGAGCCTCCATTGGATAGTCAGTCTTAGTTAACCATTTGGTGAGCAGCATTACCCATGTCCCTGGCACACTGGTGGTAAAGTCAATGCTTACCAAGCACTGACGAGAAGGTCAGGATATGCCTGAATACGGTGTTGTTACACATTCAGCCTAACATATTTTGTGATTTCATTACATGCTGTATTTAAATTTACAACAACGAATATTAACTGATATGTTAGGAACACCTCAACTTGTCCCATACTGTAATTTACTAACTTATTGAACCTTTCTCCTCACTGTAAAGCTTTCCTTTTCTCGCTGGCCTGTCCCAATCCTCTACTCTCGCATACTTACATATATAGGGGCTTAGACTGACACTCTGCTTTAAGGTTGCACTTATTCTGTACCATCCAAAACCTCTGATTGCAAAGTTCATCTGCGTCGCCCTGGTGAGGCGGGTGCAGCGTTGACAGGTGCAAGCTCCTGTCAATCCATGGACTCTACCCAAACAAAACTGGGAGGCGTGCACTCCAGTGATAATACCTGTTTATTTCACAGGTTATTTTTGTATCATACTGTGACTAAAGTCCTTTACAGGTTCAGCACATAAAGAGCATGGCTTTCCTACGGTACTAAAACCTCACTGGGGATCAGGCACCAACATAAAAGATAGGCGTTAAGTGGGTTATTTCTACTGATAGGGTGCACCCACCACCAGTGTACTTCTCAGTACTAGAACTGTACTTCCTACAAGGGAACGCTTGGTTCTTCGTCCTGTGGCGCGCCTGTACCATGGCCTGATTCCAGTACACCCCACGAAGGGTCCAGGCAGCAGGAATGTATGTTTGCTGAGTTTTCCAAGGTCCAGAAACTTCTTGACACTAATCTGACCAGCAAAGTGTGGAAATCACAGAAAGAAACTAAGAAACAGCAGCAGAATAACAGAGAAAAAAAACTAGCGCTACAAAAGCTCATGACATCAGTTATGGGGCATCAGGGTTTGCAGCTGCGACCCATGGCTTGCCCCTTGCTACCACTGGCACTGCTTTTGCAACCCCTGGCCTCAGAGGTGGCAAAATCAGGGGCCTAATGGACCCTGGTTGGGCCTAATGGACCCTGCTTAGGCCTAATGGACCCTGGTTGGGCCTAATGGAACCTGGTTGGAGCTCCACTTGCATGGTTCTATCAATTTGTTTATTATACAATTAGTGAATAATATTATTAACTATTAGTGTAATAAAAATGATGTACATTAGCTGTAATATGACCCTATCTGGAAGTTAAGGTAAGTAAAAAATGCTATCAAATGTATGTTGTGTGCATGCTTGAGGGTGTGTGTGTGTTTATGTGCGCGAGAGCGTGTGAATGTGTTAGTATGTGTAAGCATGTGTGTGTGTGAGTCAAAGTAAAGGTCAAATGATGTGCGATGTCACTTCCGCTACCCCTGGCATTTTGGTGAATTGACGACCATGCAAAAGTTGTAGGAACGGTGATCAGGAATGCAAGGCCCGCAGGATGACTGAGACAACCTTGGAAAGTGGAAGCATGAGAACACTACCCCATTGAGCCTTTGTAAGGAAGTGAGGACCAGAGGTCAAGTGGATGACCTCACATCATGAGGATGAGCGACAGAGGCAGAGTGGGACACTATGGTATGAATGGGCCCCCACACATGCAGTCTAGCCTGGTAGGCCACGGCCAGCACTGTATTGAGAATCTGCTACTGCAACGATGGAGTGCACCAATCAGGCGGGAGGCGAATTAAGGTTTTGAAGCCTAACGGACAGAAATATTCTGGACTACCGCCTGCTTTATAAAGCAAATGTTGTAACTCCCCCTGTTAACTTCATTCTCGTAGCACTGACGGTTGCAACAACTGATAATACATGATCATCTGAGCGATCAAGGGAAAGGCCTTCTTCAGGACCCTGATTTGCTGGAGCAAGTGTATGTTATGTGAGTTCTTCAGTTTTGCAGCTTCTGAGCTATCACCTAACAGATGACCAGGATCACTGGAATTATGCGAATGGACCAAATTATGTGGCACAAAAAGGCAAATTATGTGGCTGAATGCAGCACATTTTCAAGCAGCATCTGTATGGGCTAAGAATTCAACTCCTTAATATCAGTTTAATTCCCAAGTTCCTCTGTGTGACAAAAGGCTGCAACTGCGTGGCAACACGCGTGTTAGTGTTTGTAGTAAATTTTGATCTGTTTGAATTTGAAACTTTTTTTGTTAAAATCTGTCATGTATGTAGATGTGTTTTCTTGTGGCAAATCCATCATTATGCGAAAAAAAAGCAGTGACCCCAGAATCGCATACTGCCAATGGCCCTGCTCTTGGCCGTCTAAGTGGATTCATTCAGCCCGGCTTCCCCTCATCTGTTTTATTTGTGTACAGCAGTGCAGCCCTTTACAATGAAGGCAGTGTCCAGTAAATTAATGTATTCCATCCAGCTGAACAAATCAGACCAGCAGACCTTGTGGGTTCTTACTGCAGGCGGGCCCTGATTCTCGCATTAACAGTAGGCACCAACTATGCAATAACATCTACCGCAAATATACTATGTTAGTTTGTAGCTGCCAAATTATCTGTGGAACATTTGCTGTAATCAGGAGTTAAACTCTATCACTCTGAATTCCATCACTAGAACTGGTGATAATCAAATTTGTTAATTAGCTTTTTTGGTGGGGTCGGCTAATTTTAAGGAGAGGATATCTATGTCTCAATTGGGGTAGCAATGCTTGTTTTAAACTGTCTATATGGAAACCTATTTGTACAATATGTACATGTTAGTCGTCCCATTAATCCCCTAAAATTGATAATAGATATTGGTCAATATTATTCATATTATCTAGTTTGCCTTTCATTTCATTTTTTCCACTTTTATTTAATTAAAGGGCATCGTTTTAGGTTGCTTAATAGCGTATATTTATTGGTATATAATTGAACGATGAGCATGAATTTTTAATGTGCAGTTTAATATTCTGGAATTAATTAACACTTTCTCTCAACCTTCCTTAGCTCAATTATAGATTGAATAGAATTTCCATATAAATGCATACATACATATATACAATCCTTTGAGTCATTCTGACTCTCATACCTTCCGTATTCTTTCCTGTTGTCCATATATTCTTACTACTATAGTTCTTTAAATGCATTTTCATTGATGGTCTAAAATCTAGCACATCTGTGCCTCGGAAAGACTTTCTGCCAAATATGGCGGCCCTTCCAGACCCATGTTAGGAGGGACAGGGAGCTGCTGGTTCCGAGAATGCCGGAGAACCTTCGTGTTTCATTAATGAGGGCCTAACGTCCTTGGAGAGTGAAGAAGATGAAAGTGTAACTAATATGTAACCCTGAGAGCAAAGTGGCAGAGCGCCCTACAATACTCTACTCGATGAAGTCTGTCTCACTAATTTATGTCCTGACACTAAGTTGTTCATAGCCACAATTCTTTCTTTTTTGCTTCTCAGATCTTCTGCATGAATTTCGTGTATTTATGCCCTGGATAGAAAAACTTAAATTAAGAGAGTAAAAACGGAGATTAAAAAAATGCTACAACAACATATAACGCCCGGAAAAGTGGCTTATAAATGAGTACCAAAAATTACAGAGGCAAATGTAGATATTATGTAAGTCAATTAGATTTGTCGATAACAAAGAAACAAAAAATGTTTCTTAAAATCAGGTTTTCATCATGTAGGTTTTTGCTATGCGTTTTCTTTCTTTTACAAGCCGATCCCTTTAGTTCCTTCCGTGCTATTTTGTTATCGAGGATTCTCCTGTGGTTGAACGTTTTGTTCTGGTTTAGTCTGTAAAGGTGGAATGGTGCGTGATGAGGTCAGCAGGTGGCGCTGTGTCCTTTGGCTGGATGAGTTATGAAGGGGCGCGCAGAGTCAAAACAGTAACTGCTTTTATTACAGGTGCGCGAGCCAACAAATACAGGGTAGGCCGAGCCAAGAGTCTGGCTCGTATCTTAGAGCCCGTGTACAAGCCGAGCCCTAAAAATGCTTGCTATGTAAATAAATCAAACAAACATCAGGTAAAATATGATAGTTTTTTCAACTTTCAACAAGTATTGGCATAGCCAATAGGTCTCGCCTTTGGGACCTTATGTGTTTAGCCAGAACTTTTGGCTATGTTGTAGAGCATTGTGGCTGCCGTGCATTATGTTGAAAAGTTATAATAAAAAGTGTTAAGCATTTTTGTTACCTTTATACAAACGAAGACAACATTATATACAACTGAAGAAACCTGATTAACATCTTCAGCGCGGCGCGGATTACCGCGCTGTGCTGAAGGGTTCGTGTGCGGGCGGGGCCATGGCGGAGCGGTTCCGTCATCCGCACAGCGCAACCGATGCGCATGACGGAACCGCTCCGTCATGCGCATCGAAAGGGTTAAAAAAAGATTTTAACATAAAAAATGTCTTCTACTGTTTTTGTACTTTCACTGCTGGCAACTTCTTCCTGCCTGTTCTCATGCTTGTTTGTTATAAAAAAAATTGTTATGGGGGAGCGGGACATAAATAACGGGGGAGTGGAGGTTGGAAAACAGTAATTTAATTAGAACACGAGCAGCGGACAGACACTAGGGGAGAATCAACAGATGCCAGATTCCAAGGGCAGACTGAGGTGATGCTTAGGTGGTGCGCTGATGCAAAATGGTGGTGGTGAATGAGGCTTGATTCTCAGGTGGTGACACTGTATGGTGTGGATTGGAGGTACGTTGTAGAGTTGAAATATGTTGTTTGGTGTGTAATTATGCGGTGTGTATTGGAAATGTGTGGAGTTGAATTGTGTGGCCTGGAACTGTGGTGTAGAGTGAAATTATGCTTAGTGAAATTGTGTCATGGTGTAGAATGCATTTATGTTGACTGATGGTATGTGCTATAGAGTGCATTTATGTGGAGTGTATTTATGTTGCATTGAGTACAGTGCAATTATGTGGCGTGTAATTATGTGGCACTGAGTGGTATTATGTGGAGTGTATTTATGTTGGATTGAGTAGAGAGTAATTATGTGGCATGTAATTATGTGGTACTGAGTGGTATGTGAAGTGTATTTATGTTGCATTGAGTAGAGTGTAATCATGTGGCGTGTAACTATGTCGCACTAATTGGTATTTTGTGGAGTGTAATTATGTTGCATTGAGTAGGGTGTAATTATGTGGCTTGTAATTATGTGGTACTGAGTGGTATGTGGGGTGTATTTGTTGCATTGAGTAGAGTGTAATTATGTGGCGTGTAACTATGTCACACTGAGTGGTATTATGTGGAGTGCATTTATGTTACATTGAGTACAGTGTAATTATGTGGCGTGTAATTATGTGGCACAGTGTTATAATGTGGAGTGTATTTATGTTGCATTGAATAGAGTGTAATTATGTGACTTGTAATTGTGTGGTACTGAGTGGTATTATTTGGAGTGTATTTATGTTGCATTGAGTAGAGTGTAATTGTGACATGTGATTATGTGGTACTGAGTGGTATTATGTGGAGTGTATTCATGTTGCATTGAGTAGAATGTAATTATATGGCGTGTAATTATGTGGCAATGAGTGATATTATGGGGAGTGTATGTTGTATTCAGTAGAGTGTAATTTTGTGGCGTGCAATTATGTGGCACTGAGTGGTAATATTTGGAGTGTATGTTGCATTGAGTGCAGTGTAATTATGTAGCATATAATTATGTGGCACTGAGTGGTATTGTGTGGAGTGTATGTTGCATTCAGTAGAGTGTAATTAGGTGGCGTGTAATTATGTGGCACTGAGTGGTATTATGTGGAGTGTATGTTGCATTGAGTGCAGTGTAATTATGTAGCATATCATTATGTGGCACTAAGTGGTATTGTTTGGAGCGTATGTTGCATTCAGTAGAGTGTAATTAAGTGGTGTGTAATTATGTGGCACTGAGTGGTACTTGGAGTGTATGTTGCATTGAGTGCAGTGTAATTATGTAGCATATAAGTATGTGGCACTGTGTGGTATTATGTGGAGTGTATTTATGTTGCATTGAGTAGAGTGTAATTAAGTGGCGTGTAATTATTTAGCACTGAGTGGTATTATGGGGAGTGTATGTTGTATTCAGTAGAGTGTAATTATGTGGCGTGTAATTATGTGGCACTGAGTGGTATTATGGGGAGTGTATGTTGTATTCAGTAGAGTAATTATGTGGCGTGTAATTAAGTTGCACTGAGTGGTATTATTTGGAGTGTATGTTGCATTAAGTGCAGTGTAATTATGTGGCATATAATTATATGGCACTGAGTGGTATTGTGTGGAGTGTATGTTGCATTCAGTAGAGTGTAATTATGTGGCGTGGAATAATGTGGCACTAAGTGCTATTATTTGGCGTCTATGTTTCATTGAGTGCAGTGTAATTATGTAGCATATAATTATGTGTCTCTGAGTGGTATTGTGTGGAGTGTATGTTGCATTCAGTAGAGTGTAATTATGTGGTGTGTAATTATGTGGCACTGAGTGGTATTTGGAGTGTATGTTGCATTGAGTGCAGTGTAATTACGTAGCATATAATTATGTGGCACTGAGTGGTATTGCGTGTAGTGTATGTTGTATTCAGTTGAGTGTAATTATGTGGCGTGTAATTATGTGGCAGTGAGTGGTATTATTTGGAGTGTATGTTGCATTGAGTGCAGGGTAAATATGTAGCATATAATTATGTGGCACTGAGTGGTATTGTGTGGAGTGTATGTTGCATTCAGTAGAGTCTAATTATGTGGTGTGTAATTATGTGGCATTGAGTGGTATTTAGAGCGTATGTTGCATTGAGTTCAGTGTAATTATGTAGCATATAATTATGTGGCACTGTGTGGTATTAAGTGGAGTGTATTTATGTTGCATTGAGTAGAGTGTAAGTATGTGGCGTGTAATTATATGGCACTGAGTGGTATTATGTGGAGTGTATTTAGCTTGCATTGAGTAGAGTGTAATTATGTGGCGTGTAATTATGTGGCACTGAGTGGTATTATGGGGAGTGTATGTTGTATTCAGTAGAGTATAATTGTGTGGCGTGTAATTATGTGGCACTGAGTGGTATTATTTGGAGTGTATGTTGCATTGAGTGCAGTGTAATTATGTAGCATATAATTATGTGGCACTGAGTGGTATTGTGTGGAGTGTATGTTGCATTCAGTAGAGTGTAATTTTGTGGTGTGTAATTATGTGGCACTGAGTGGTATTTGGAGTGTATGTTGTATTGAGTGCAGTGTAATTATGTAGCATATATTTATGTGGCACTGTGTGGTTTTAAGTGGAGTGTATTTATGTTGCATTGAGTAGAGTGTAATTATGTGGCATGTAATTATGTGGCACTGAGTGGTATTATAGGGAGTGTATGTTGTATTCAGTAGAGTGTGATTGTGTGGCGTGTAATTATGTGGCACTGAGTGGTATTATTTGGAGCGTATGTTGCATTGAGTGCAGGTTTTTAATTGTTTAAAATTAAATGCCAATATGTTTAGTATCCGTTTCCTAATGTTGATTTTTGGGGTTTCTGGGAAAGCTGTGTGCGGTATGAGGGAGAAACGTGAAATGCACTAAAAGAGCTATATGCAGCTTAAGGGTCTAATCTAAAGTAAATACAAAATGGACCGTATACAACCCAGTGTTAGCAGTGAGCCACAAACAACGTCAGCCCCTATACGGGCCTGGCTGAAAGCCACAGCGGGTCAGTAGGTAAAAAGAGGAGCCCCACTGCCTTAAGGGAATAAATAGTAACCAGGACAAGGCGCTTCACCGCCATAAGGTCCTTTCCAGCCATAATGGATAATATTGTGAAAATAAGTGTTAGGGCAAATAAATAGTTTGGATACAATGAAGTGAAATAAGCACCATGCACAGTAGCTTATAATTTACATAAGCACATTATTTAATTTGCTTAAAAAAAAAAATGCACCCGGCCTTGTTGCTAATTAGGAGAAGCCTGCCACTACATTTATAAAAGTGGGCACCTGCTGTGAAGGACAAGCAAACTGAGACTAAAATGCTGCCTGCCCTCCATCTGGCACACTGCGCGCTGTCGCTGATAATTACAAACAGATGGCACACGAACACACTGCTGCTCGCTCCCGAGCATCCTAGGCCAAGCAAGAAAAAAGGTGGGACATGCGCCCACCTTTGGCCAATTGCGTGCTGTCTTTCTTAGAAAGACGCACTGCAAAGGCCAATAGCGGGACATAAAAAAGAAAAGCACACGCACAACCATATATTCCTAGTTTAAAGCCCTTACTAAGGCCTCGCTGAGCAACGCATGCCTGCTGGGTCAGGCGAGATCTAAAAAAGTCTATTTCTTTAGCATGTGGACGCTTTGACACATAACACGGCGCTCAGAAGTACTAATTAAAAGCGCTTGTTTTTAAAAGTGAAGTATTAGTGAACGTAGTGAATTAAGAGGCAAGACAATTGTCACGTAAACGCGGAACCAGACCCAGATTATTATAGATCAGCCTTGGTAAAATGAGAGGAGGGGTGAGGCTTGGGCAAAAGGGGCCAAGAAGTCGAGTGACCCTGGTTAATGGCGGGTAAAAAGGGTTATTGTTAAAGTAGGAGAAAGCAGTGGTTTTTGTTCACCCGCCTGTATGAGGCAGTTCCACAACAAGCCCTGGTGCACAAAGCATTCAGTTACAGGGCAACTACATCAGAGTGTAGGGAGTGAAGAGCACCAATCATAAATTAGCAGCGGCTCCTTCTCTGGGGCTACAGGGCGCAGCCCCCTGCCTCCTGTGACTCCCGTGTGCATTTTCATTTTAGCAGTGCTTATAAAGGCACTCGTGTTTTCAGGAACACTGCCAGTGGCCAGGTCAACATTCATTGCCTTCTCTCCAGGCTCCCGATGACAAGAGGATGAAGAGGAGGGGCGGCTGAGGCATGATCCCCTCACACAGGCATTATCCATTTTATTTAGCAGGCATACTGTGCATGCCTCAGCTAAAATATGGCTGTCAGGGCACACATCAGTGCACCGCTGAAGCCAATGAAAAGCAACACAGAGCAGCAGGGGCAGGATCCTCATAGACTCTTATAGGGCTGTGCTTCCAGTCCTTTCCATATTTTTTAGAGGGATTGAGATGGGCCTTCCCTTTTATAATCTTGCCCTTGCAGCTCTGTCTTGCTCCTTGTTGGGTATCCTGGCTTGCTGGGCCCACTGTCCCGCATCGGATTCCTACTTTGCAGCTGCCATGGAGCCACCGAGTTGCCAGCTTAGAAAGCAAGGTAGGTAAAAAATGCATGTGTGTATGTGTTTGTGAGTGTTTGGCTGTGATTGAGAGTGAATGGATCGAGTGAAAATGTGTGTGTAAGTGTGTTTGAGAGCGTCAGTGAGAGTGAGTGAAAATCTGATCTGAGTTTGAGAATGTGAAAACAACAAGAAACTAAACCATTCAGGCAGAGGAGTGGTGTGCACGCAGCTAATCATCTTCACACTGTGGAGAACGTATTGTGAAACTTCTTGAGAGCAGAGTTCCCCTCCCACCCGGGGCCACCCCAGGTCTTATATCTGGTCCGGTGCATATGAGGCCTAAGTACTTCCAAACCTCGCGCTGTCTAGTTCAGTCTCGCTGGGCATTGGGAGAGCGCGCGTGCTGGGTATCAGTCCCGGTGTCTACAGTGGCGTCCACTTCCACCTCATCCTCCTCACTGCTAGTTCCCCTTGGATTCTCCCATTCTGCCAGCACCTTACACACATTACCTACATATATATTATGACACATTCATGTGTGTAGTAAGATGATGTTGAGTAGTAATTACCTGTCTCCACACCACCATGGCCTCTCTCCGACAGGACTCTGCCACCAGAAAGCCACCACCACAACGAGAACATGTAAATCAGCTTGGCGCAAACTGTCTATTGCCACAACATCTTAATACAGCGGGCAGACTGCCGTCAGCTTGACAGAGTACTTGGAACCGCGGCGGCAGCAGGACAACGGTAGTCCTGCCCAAATCTAAATCAGGCCCCAAGTATTTACATATATTATCATGTATGTTGTGTTTATATTGACTTGTGTGGGTTCCCCTAACAGGAGGCTGCTGTGCTTGTGCAAATTATGATTTCCAGAGCACATGGTTCTGAGAGAAAGATGCCCTCACCAGCTCCATATGGACACTTTGGTGCATAGGATGTATATATGCCCCTAAATTAGTGAGGCCAGATAGCATGCTGTGAGACGTGCCCAGAGGGACACTACACTGAAGAGCATAAGGTCTGCAGCTGATATGAAGAAAAGGTATTATCTGGCTTGGCAAACAAGCAACAATAAGGTGTCAAGAGCAAATAGGGAGGTTTAGTTAGTAGATTAGCGCTATTTAGTAAGTAATGCTTGGGGGTCTACTTTCTGTTCATACTCATAATACTTCTGATTGCGGAGTTTCTAATGCATATGATTGACATTAGATTGGTGCATAATAAACACTAAATATTCTACAATACATTGGTGTGTCTACTGTTTTGGTGGTTGTTGAAGGGGTCTGGCCCAAGACTTCTCTTTATATCTTGCAAGAGCTTCTCTAATAGACCCTTTGGGCCCGATTCACAAAACTAACTTAAGACAAAATCCTAAACTTACTACCATTTTGGTATTCACAGAAGACACTTACTCATTTTGGTATTCACAGAAGACACTTACTCATTTCGGTATTCACAGAAGTTAGGAGTCCTAACTTTAGGACTTCTAAATGCCTTCTGTGAATACCGAAAGTCTTAAAGTTAGGATTTTTCTCAGTTTCGGAGTAGTAAAGTTAGGAGTCCTAACCTTTAGGACTCCTAAATGCCTTCTGTGAATACCTAAAGTCTTAAAATTAGGATTTTTCTCACTTTAGTAGTAGTAAACTTAGGACTCCTAAATGCCTTCTGTGAATACCGAAAGTCTTAAAATTTGGATTTTTCTCAGTTTAGGAGTCCTAAAGTTAGGACTCCTTTACTTTACTACTACTAAACTGAGAAAAATCCTAATTTTAAGACTTTCGGTATTCACAGAAGGCATTTAGGAGTCCTAAAGTTAGGACTCCTAACTTCTGTGAATACCGAAATGAGTAAGTGCCTTCTGTGAATACCAAAATGGTAGTAAGTTTAGGATTTTGTCTTAAGTTAGTTCTGTGAATCGGGCCCTTTGTTTTCTGGATGTCTCCAGTATTGATATGAGTGTAGTCTAAAAGAGGGGAAGTCTGTTGTCCTTTTGTCTATAGAGACCAAGGGTACAAAAACATGTCTAGGGGGATTATATATAACTGTGTTTAAACTCAAAAAGAAGTGGGCCCACAACAGTTCAGATCTTGTCATCAGGAGCACGTGTTATTCAAATTTGGAGGTGATTACAATACATAGAGAAATATAATTCCACTCAAGATACTATCTGTCTATGTTTGTGCCATAAAAATACCATAAATAAAAATAGTAACTTGTTTTGTATAGAGCTTAATTCTGCAGTTTATATAAATGTCTGAGCGCAGCAAATGTAAGGTCCCCATATCAGCCAATATACTGGTACTTGATTTATCGTCCGCAGAGAGATGAAAGGCTGAGTTGATCTTGCCAGGATTCAATGAAGTGAACTGGTGTCGCACATATATGTCAACAGTTAGCACTTTACTCACTGAACCATCTTCATAGCCAAGTTTAATTTGCACGCTACAATTCGCATGCCCCTATTGATTAATGGTGCAGGGATCCAGCGGCGGCTCCTCCGTTAAGGCGGAGGAGTGTCACATCACTGTTTTGCAGCAGTAAAATAAAGGAAACATAAAATGATAATAACTTGAATTTATTAGCATTTTCTGTTTTCCTGCTGCTGCATATTTGCGGGCGGGGCAGTGCTGCTCTGATGACAGAGGAGCAGGGGGAGGAGTGGTTTGTCCACTCCAAGTACGCATAAATGTTTGGCCGGCCTTGCGAGCACAAATCGTCGGCACTCAGGCCAATCTTGAAGCTGCTGAGAGCAACTTCAGGATTGGCCGGAGGGTATTCTGGGAGCCTGTGCCACCTTGAGAAGAGAAGCAGAAGAGCGGGACGCGGCCATCTGCAGGTAACTTTTTAAACAAAATGGTTTTTATTTTTCTATCCGCAACCCCTATGCTGCCCCTACCCTCAAGCCCCCACTCCCGCTGCCCTGCCGCTCGTCCAGCACACCAGCTGCTACTGGCAGCAGGCCTTTGAAGCTTCCCTGTTGAGCACTGTGCCCGTCCCGGGGAAGTAGGTGTGACACCTCCACACAGGATGTACAGTCCTTGTGGTCCAAGAAACAGAGGCTTTCGACCCAGGGGTCCAGAAACATGTCTGGTGGTGGCAGGCTGCCTACAGCTAGTCTGTGACCACACCAGGGTTGGTAGGTTTTCAGGTGGCACCTACGAGGTGCCCTCTGAGTACATGGTACAACAAATCCCACACTGGCATTAGTGTGGGTTTGCTGAAAGGAGTAGTTTGGTACCAAACACTCCTGGGTTCAGAAAACCATTATGTTGCTGGGAACTCAAGTTTTCGAGTTTCCAGCCCATGTACTCACTATGGCTTCCCTGGCACTTATTATATTTCAGAATGGCCTTAAATATTGTATGAGCATATCTGCTCATGTAGATATGCCCACACCTGTGGTATAGTGCACCCTGCCTTAGGGCTGGAAGGCCTGCCAGAGGAGTGACTTATCTATACTTTAGGCAGTGCCCAGTGTGCAATGTCAACTTTGTCGTTTTGTCTGCGCCAGGCAATGAATGCTACAGTTGCAGTCTGCATGGCCTAGGTGAGCCCTCTTCACTACTATTGCCCTAGATGCCCTAGATACCATATCAACAAAGGTAAAGGGAGGCATTGGGACCTATCTGCAAAAAAAAAACTATTTGGACACTATTGTACTTTTATGTGTTCTGTTTTCTGTATGGCTAGCCTTGGAAAGATGATAGAGAAAAGATTTGTGAACTTGCAACTGAATTTCTTTGAGATCCACCAATGTCCCTCAAGCATTTAGTGGGATTTCAGATTCAAATGTAGAACTGAGACCTTTGTTAACACTGTTTGAAATGACAACCTATGTATGACTGAAAATGGTGCTAGGACTTTACTGGTGTTGTTGGACCTCTCTGCCCCTTTGAAATGGAGGATATCTATATCCTGTTTGACAGCCATCATACATAGGTGGCTCAGTGCTTTTTGGGTCACTGCACACCAAGTGATAAATGAGGATCCTTTCTCTATGGTGAACTCACTACCATCAATAGACGTATGCGATGATAATTGTAATTCACAATGCTTTTTAATATTTTCATAGATGTACCTGGATGACACCCAACTTATCTCACATTCACACAAAACAA
This sequence comes from Triturus cristatus, assembly GCF_964204655.1. Taxonomy (NCBI): domain Eukaryota; kingdom Metazoa; phylum Chordata; class Amphibia; order Caudata; family Salamandridae; genus Triturus; species Triturus cristatus. The sequence continues at coordinate 346,314,091 of NC_140584.1, forward strand.
ACGCTGTCGCTTCCTGGCAAAACACCCAGATAAAAATCCAAGTTTGGAAGCAAGCCATTTGTATTTTGGTAAAAAAAAAAGAAAATCTCCAAGATGGAACTTGTCTTCTTTAGAAAAAGATGACCTTTCCCTGCCTCCCTCAAATGGAAGTCCAGGAGAATGCTTAGCCACCAAGGACATGTGAGGAGAGGTGAGGAGAGGCTCTGGCATCCGGCTTGGGAGTGGTTGTGGATCTGGGTGTCAGATAAGAATATGGTGAAGGCCAATGAGTGTGTGTGCACACTTTGCAGTGGTGAACAGATGGAGTATGCTCTCCCTGATTAAGAAATTTCTGTTAAAATCTTGTGTTAAATCCTGGCTCTCCCACAGTTTTTTTTGACAGCCATTAAGGCACAAGGCCCAAGCACTGTAAATCTGTCTCCTTACTGTTGACTCATATATGCTTATCCCACTTCTTGGGACACCCTCTGGATTTGAATACTTCTTTTTCCGCAGTCATGCATTTATCTAGTTCCTGTGCCCAACCGCCTGAGGACGGCACCTCAGCTGCTTCCCAGTGCATTGCTATTGTGCGTTTCACCAGTGTGTAGCCCAAAGTGACCCAATGCTGTTCCATCCCCGTAATGTCTGTTGCCTCCCATATGTTGAGGAGCCCCAGTTGTGGAGTCACTTTAATCTCTTTGCCTATGGCCCCATGCATGTGTTGTGTGACCCTTTCCCATAAGGCCCGTATGTGGGGGAATTCCCATATAAAAGGTAGCCTCTTCGCGAATCCGACGGAGACACAGTGCATCTTCTCTGCGCCCTATCTTTGTAAGCGTAACCCCAGTGAGATAGGTTCTATGCAGAATGCAGCACGCATAAAAAGAGGAAAAAACGTATTTTTCCTTGTTGCACCACTCTTACACCTCCCCCGAGGCGTAGGATTCTGACGCATTCCCAGCTTTACAAAAATGTGTAAATCTGGGAATGTGTCAGGTTCCATGGATGTTGCGTGTGAACACCCTCTGCAACACCCATGGAACGCCCCTTTCACGCAGAGTAATGCATGAAAGGGGCCCTTATTTACAAGGCCATGAAAAGTCAAACAGGGCCTTCTAAATATGGGCAGAAACACTGTGCCGCTGGTGCGTCAAAAGAAGTGATGCACTGGGGAAGCAACGTCCTTGTAAATGAGGCCCGTATTTTAGATGTATTTATTACTGTGAGAAATTCATTTTCAAATGTCTTTGAATCCCAATTGAATTGCGACTACATGGCTGTCGGCCATATTTGCATGAAACATCCTTGACCAATCCTTTGACAGATCCCTTGAAGTTCTGAGTGAAGTAATGTAAGTTAAATGACACATGCCCAAAGTCCACCGGTGAATGAGTAGTGCTTCTCAAACGCTTTAGAGCAAGGACCCAATTTTTAGAATGACAAACTTTCACGACCCACCTGCCTTTAATGGACATGAGGCTGGAGATTTTTAATGTAACTAAAACATTGTTTGGTAATGCAGTCATTTACAGACGGCGGGGTTTCTGTTGAAATGTCCACTAAATTTGCACAGACACAGTTTTACTTATAAGAAATATTGCACACATGAAAATGTGTGGAACTCATGTATTTATCATTTGCGCACCACCAAGTAAAGTACTTTGATTTGTTCTAATCCTCTTAAAATTTTGTTTCCATCACACTTCAGAATTACAAAAAATGCTACATTTTTCCATTGGTAACTTCTGAATGTGTACAGTTCACATTTTACAGGTATGTACATCTTGCTGGGTGTTACAAAAAGTGACATAGCACATCCTTTCCTTTCACTCTCCTCGTACCCCAGCAAGATTGTCACATAATTCTCTTTACTTTTTTCTCTGACTGCAAAGTGAGAGAAGCTTGTAAACACCAATCCCCATATTACAAAAAACAAGCAGCAATTTGTCAGAAGACATAGCCTGACACTTGACCTCTATCTTTGAAGCGCAGCAAGTGTGAAAATATAAATACAGAATGTAAAAGCTTCTTTATATTTTGCCTGGGCTTTTGCGATCCACCCAAAAGCGGCTGACCACACACTAGGCCTGGGCTAAAATTTCGTTCCGTTCGCGGAAATTGCGATAATTTGACATTTTCGCGTTCCGCGGAAAGCGCAAAAATGTCAAAATTTCCGCATTCCGCAGCTTGGCGATAATTAGTTTCTTGCTCGCGCTGTAAAATAATACATTCTCGCGCGCGCGCGATCGCCTTACCTGAATCCCTGCGTTCGCCGACAAGTTTTCTTGATCCGGTCGCGTTCTCCATGAGATGTTGTATTGTTTTTAGCCATTTGCGCTGTCTCGCGACAGTTCGCGCCCTCAGTGACGTCATGAGTCGCGCGATCACGTCTTTCTTCTCGCGATCATGCACCGCGAGACAACTGAAAACAAGATGGCCGCGCCCGCGAGCAACCACATGGGTAAGTTGGCGAGCCGCAACCATGCAGAAAATCTTGCGAACATGCGGGAAAAAAACTTCCGCATCTTCGCGATATTTCCGCGTGTTTGCGATAATTTTTAACATTTTCGCGATAATTTGCGAAAGTGGATTTCGCAAATTCCGCCCACCCCTACCACACACCAGAGGGTTGCGACCCTCAGTTTGGGGAACATTGGTTTACGCCAAGAGTGGGCAACATCACGAATAGGCAGCCTAGACCCAAGTCAGATTTTCAGGCTATCTATGAATATTTAAATTAGTTCAATTTATATTAATTATATGGAAATGTATGTGATGTGTCTATCCTAAGAATGTATTGGGGGTTGGAGGACACGGAACTTTCGATAGACCAGCATAGAGCAGTTTAGACGAGCTTTACATTTTGTGGAACCGAGATACGCCTCCTCGTATGATTATTTCAGCAGGGTTATGCTTGGCAACGCCCTAGTTTTCAACTATCGGCACCATCATCTGGATTGCAGCCTTTTTACAGTGAGGCTGGTTCACACGGATTTCCTTGAAGGTTGGCCCCTGAAGAAGGGGCTTTTTTCGTCCCGAAATGCATCGGGCATTCATGAACAAAAGTCTACTTTATGTTAATGGACTAAATTATGTATAATCACCAGAATGCAACTACCATCATGGATATATTTACATTCATGTGTTGAAAATTGCCTATATTGTATGTTCAATTATGTGTTTTCATTATGATTTATTTATTGACATATAAATTGGATATTTAGACGCATTAATGGTTTAAAGTATCTCATGGTTTGATGATTTGTCTCTCATGAGACTTGGGTATTAGCACCCAGTGAACTGTGCACAGCACCACCAAGTTAATGTACTTGTGACAGTTTTATCCTAAGAATGTGTCATGGATTCCACCCTTCTGGACCTACGTTGGAATAGTCATTTATTGGTTTCATTTAAAACTAGTTCTAGACTGTGCTTATGAGCTATTCACAATGCATGCGTACGTTATGACAATTTCCTCGCATAAGTTAGACTCGGAAAATGTTGTTTTGACTCAAGCCTGGATTTTATGTCTTCTGAATGATGATCCTAGCAATGAAAAATCAAAGGGACTGTGCTCAGGTATCTTGAAGTGCCCACAAAGTATTGTGAAGTTTTTGCTTATTCGTTTACCAGTAAACATTTTGTCGTTGCAGATGCGTATTATCCACAGAGAGCAGGAAAGCAGTCGTTTCACTACAATAGCAAAGACAAGTGGATTCCAATGTGATGACACCAGAGGAACAGATCACCATCTAAAAGAAAGTGAATAAAAGTGAAAACAAGGAAAATTCCCAAAGATTTCCTGGTTATTACTGCTGAACAAAACCTTCTGTCATTTAAAGTCACAGCAGATTCTAGGGAAGCAATCAACTCGTCAAACTGGAAATCCTTTCTTGTGGCAGTAGTTTCATCACTGGAGAGAAATGAACCAATATGTAATTGTAAATGGCGTCACCATTCTAAGGCAATTCTAAGCAACCCAATGTTTCACAGGTATAGGCTAAACTGCTTATGCCAAATTTCCTATCCCTTCCTCCCTCCAGTGCCGATGGCAATTTGTGCGACCTGTAGTCATGCCAGATTCCATAGGGATGACTCCCTGTGGCACTTCCAGCTGCAGATGTACCTTTACGCTTGATAGATATTTTCAGAGGGATTCCTGACAGGCGTAAATAGTTTTACTACTGTGTACTACAGGTCTGTGGAATTACGCAGTTGTAAATCTCATACAGGGAATTAGATGTAGGCCGCCGAAGGCGTGGTTTGCTCAATGCTTTGTAAGTGTATGACAGCAATCACACTTTGGCATTTGTGTATATTCCCAAACTCCAGTCCAAATATTTCCAAGCCTGAATATTTCTTACCGTGAAAATTAAATGTCACTACTACAGCAACGGGACTTGGAGAAGATGTTTGGAAGGGGTTTCTCCACAGGGAAAATGTTTTTCACGTGGTGAAAAAAACACGAAAAGGGAAAAATGTGCATTTGCGACTAGGGCTTCATTTCATCAGCACCTACTTTTACAATATATTCAAATATGCATTGGGGAACTGGGAGCCTGCGTAACATGTCAAATGGCATTTTTTAAGGAGTACACATCTGGCCCACCTGGAGTACCTTTCCATGCATAACAGTGGCCATGTTTGCAAATGTGAAAAAAATCAAAAAAGCATGGCTGCAGGAATTTCCCGTGGGCATACTGAAATAATTACATATCCATATCTTGTATCCAGTTTGATGGTTCATAATGCTGCCCAGAGGACTTCTGAAGTATTGGGATTTTTGAACATTTGAGTTAAATAGTGCAAAGCCATTTCCTCCTCATCTCCTTCCTCGTTCCATTCCTTACACTAACTCTGCCCCATAGCTTAACACTCATAAGCTCAAACATCTCTTGCTATGATTCTGGCTGAGGCCAACCCGTCAAGCCTTCCTTGTTCTACCTCACATCCTGGTTTTAGTTTGTGTTCAGCCATTACTTTCACTATTCCATTGAAAGCAAAGTTGTTGCTGTAGTGCAGTTCAAGAGGACAGAAGACTGCAATAACGAAGTAGATGGTGTGTGGCCCATCTCATGTATTTTTACGGTGCGCCAGCCCATATCATTATTTTGTTGGCTTTATTTGGGTTCTAAGGCCTGTGTGGTTTGCAGCAAGATGTCCGACTTTCATGTGTGTGAATAAATGGAATACAAAAACTGAGAAGCCACATTGGAGGAAGCCAAGTCACGGAGAAACAATTTTAGCAAAAGACAATTTTAAGGAAAAACAAAAAATTTGAAAATTAAAGGAAACATTTTATAGGAAAGATTGTTTTAAGGAAAAATCCAAAATTACATTAAACTTTGGTGGAGGTTAGGACTACTGTGAGGCTTTTGGGTTCAGGAATGGCTAATGTTTAGGGTGATGAGGGGTTTTAGGGGGTCAGGAATAATTGGAGTTTGGGCATAGAAAGGGGTTTTTAGAGTACAGAGATGGGTGGAGTGGTGGGGTGTTGAGGGTTTTTACCATTCCTGGATGAGTGTTGTTGAGGTGTGTGAGCTGTTTTAAGGTTTCAGGGGTGGGTGGAGTGTAAGGGTGTTGAAGGGTTTTAGGGATCATGGGTGGGCAGAGTTTAGGGCTGGTGAGGGTTTTTATGGTTCAATTATGCGTGGAGGCTGGTGTGGAGAAGAGTTTTTAGGATTTAGGATGGGGTGGAGGTTAGGGTGGTGAGGAGTTTTAAGGACCATGATGAGTGGAGTTTAGATGTAGAAAAAGTTTTTAGGGTTCAGGGATGAGTAGTTTAGGGTGATGAATTATTATGGGTAATGGATGGCTGCTGTTTAAGGGTGGTGAGGGGTGTTTAGGGTTCACGAATGAGTGGAATTTGGGTTTTCTGAGATGTTTTAAGGAATATGGGATGGGTAGGGTTTAGGCATAGAATTTTTTTTTAGGGCTCAAGAATGGGTGGAGTTAGGAAAAGTGAGTGATTTAGTGGTTTAGGGAGGGTGGATTTTTGGGGTATAAAGAGCTTTTAGGCTTCAGGATGAGTGTAGTTTAGGTGTGATGAGAGGTTTTAGAGGAAACGGATTGATGGTTTTTAGGGGTTGTGGTGAGTGGTCAGTGATGGATGGTTACTGGTGGTGAGGGGTCAACGAATTAAAATCATTCAAAGTAATTGTTTGACAATGTAAAAGATATAAAAATGAAATTATGTCCCCTGAAGAAAAGCACTGAAATAAATATCTCAGACAAAACTGTTTCTGAAAGTATGACCTGCAACCATTGGATTTACACTTAAACAAATAAGTATTCAAAAGCTAGTTTTGACCAAAAAGACATTCTCTTAATTGGATTTGACGAAAAAGTAAATGCCATTCATTCTGAACATTTCCATTAAACAGTTTAGATTAAACGTTTTTTAAGTAATGGTATTCCATGAAATCATTTTTCTATGAAATCACATACAGCTGTCCTACCGACTTCATATGTGAAGGAGTAGACTCGTACTTGGTAGCGTGCAGGCCTGCTACTTAACAAACAAGATACCATACTGACTGTTTTACAGTGAGTAGGCCTGCTGCCTTGATGAAAGAAGGAAAGTCATGTCTTGACAGCACGTGGGCATGGTGTTCAGGCCAATAGAGTGGTGTAAGAGCCCACATTTGTGATAACAGTGCGTGGACTTGGACTTGCTAGGTTGCAAGTTCGCAGATACTAATGTAAGCAAAAATATCTTTGCTAATTAGCATTCCCAGGAGGTGTGTTGGCTTGCTGGGGAGCCCCATTTACTGCAAGATCATGCAAATAAAAGGAACATGGTATTGCTAAATATATGGCAAAAAGGAGAGCATTCTTAGCTGAAGGTGCCAGAGTCCTGCCAAGGATCAGTACGTCCTCTCTTTTAAGCACTGAAATGTCAGTTTCATACATTTTTGTTTTGTGTACATGAAGTAATTGTATTGTAATTACTTTTATATAGTGCTTATTACCTGTATAATAATGTATTATTAGTTGAGGTGGGTGGTCGGCCACTTAAAGGAATACTAACACTTGTCAATGTGATATACAAAAGCCACTAAATTAACCTGAGCTCAACCCCTGGTGGCTATGTCACAGAACAGACAGACTTAACTGGGCAACGCTTGAAGTATATAACAAGTATTTAAGTTAAACCACTATGCAATAAAACTCTCAAACTGAATTAGGAGAGTCTAGTCAATTTTATGACACATAAATTTCAAAACTCCAATATGGGGGGGTCGCAGATATGATACGTTTACGTTTAAAGTCAAAATAGTGCCAAAAACATTAAGTACCAATGATAGTTTATGGAAGCGGTAGACCGTGACTCAGGTGCTATTTCAGACCAACCAGAATGGAGCACACCAATCGGGTTTGTCCAGGTGAAATATTTTACCTTATGACTTAGGGCCTGATTTAGGGTTTGGTGGATGGAGTAAAGGAAGACAGGGTGGCAGAGGACTTCATGTCTATCAACCTGCCTTTACTCTACCTGCCAAACATAGAGTTGTTCTTTGGCACACGGAAGTCTTGGAAGTTTCTGTCAATGAAGGATAAGTTTGACAAACGGTTCCATCAAACACAACGGCCAGCTTTTAAACTTTTCCAAAGTTTTCTATTTTTCAAAAACAAACTCACAAAGAGGAAGTTTGTTTTAAAAAAAATAAAAAACGAATCTAATGACCCCCCACACCATTGGAGTTTTCTCATGGGGAAGGGGCCATTATTCTTTTTTTACTGCCCCTAACCGCCAGGATATTCCTTGCGTGGGAGACAGTAAAATAAGAAAAAGCCCTCTGATCGCCCATTCTACATATGGCAGACAGTCAGATGGCTTATTGCCGACAGCCCCTAGCCCCTACTCTCTTGGACTGTCTGAGCAAGGCTTATGCTAATGAAGTAAATTTTACTCCATCATCATAATCCTGGTGGTCTTTCCACTTCTAAATCGGGTGGGTTGGCCGAGAGCATGTTGGAGAAGGTACTCTGCCACCATGGTGACAGAGTACCTCCTCCGCCAAACTTTGAATGAGCTACTTAAACATTTTTATGGAGCTTGAAATCTTCTAGAGGGCCAGGCCTAAAGTTATCTATGATGAAGTGTTATCGAAATCGTACACCGATCAGAGGTCCCGCTCATGCTTTGCAGGACCCACTGATGCTCTGGAGGTCTTGGAAGTCCAAACATTTTCTAAGTCACAAATTTTCATTGTCTCTGGAGCGGCTCCTGTGGGTCGCCTTTAAGGCTCTCAGGATCTCAGGACAGCACTTAGGGGCCGGGCATCACTCCAGCAGATGCCACTATCAGGATCCATTCCAGAACTAGATGGTAGAAGTCAATTGGTTACTTCTGCAAAAGTAACCACAGCCACCTAAGAGGTCAGACAAATTACCCTTAGTGCCCACTGTTTTGTCTAGGGTACAAGAGGGAGCAGACCCAGTCCTCCAGGGCCCCTCTCAGATTACAGCAATGTGGGTCAAGTTCTCTTCTGATCTTCCACAGGTACAGTAAATGTTCTGTGGAAGGTTCCTTGGAGTGCCACATTTATGGTTTACAGTAGCCAGTGAGAGAGAGTGACTCCTGGCCCCTGCCTAAGCAATGAGGCAAACGTTCCCATGGGCGACCCTACCAACGTTTTCCAGCAGTTCCTATTTGCCCTACTGCAAACATTCCCACAGTGCACCTTACTCCTAAAATCCAAAATGTAGAAAGCCTTCCTCCCTTGTGCAGAGCCCTTGTGTCCACCTAAATGTGTGGCCAGAGAAAAGTGTCCACTCTAAACTGTTTATTGTGGTGGCATTCCTCCCACTGTTCTCAGAGCCGGCTTAGGGAACAAAGGCTTTTCCCCGCCAGGTCTCTCCTTACACTAAACTGCAAATGGGCAAGCTTTACTTCTATCCCTTTCATGTTAATGAAGTTCCTGGAATCTCCCCAGTTGTCCCTAATGAGCTGATATGGATCACATGCCCCATGCCAAGCCCATCCTGGCACCAGGCCTAAGCCATCATCCTACTCTGGGAGCTGTTTTCATACCTGATTAAGGCCAGGTACTGGCTGGGCAGCTGCTGGCAAACTAATGCAAATTAGCCCCTAGGACAGGTCTTCAAACCTTTTTACTCTGAGCCCCCCCTAAGCAACATTTTTTGAGGTCAGGCCCCCCTCCAAAACTTTATGGCAAGGATTGGGGGAGCAGGAGGTACATGGCTGCGTGCAGGGAGCGGGGCTTATGAGATGATTTCAGGAATACTTTTTGTATAGCTTATGAACCACACTAAATATGAGACTTATAAAACAGCAAATGCATAAAAAAACTGATATTATCCCAAACAAACTGCTCCCATAATTGGGGTGTTGTGAGCCCCTCACACTATTTGACCCCAATGCAACTATACCTGCTGAACTAATGATAACTGTAGTCATGAGTAGCAGGCTATCTCCTTTGCATCTTTTACCTGTTCCCCACCATGATGGATCATCACCTCGGTCCTAATGCTTGAAAGGAAAATAAGCTCTGATGCCCCTTTAAAGGTAGACAGTCATAACTGTGGTGCAGTGGGCCCCTCAAATCCCCGGGCCCCAGTCCTGCTGCATCTGCTTCCTTAATTATAACCAGCAGTGGCCACTTACACACTTGGTAGCAGTACCAGCTTCACTAATGAATGTCCCTTTTAAAAAAAAACACATATTGTCCCCTTCTTTGGGGTATCTCTCTGAAGAAGCTGTATCTCACCATTTGTAAACACAAAAATGAGTCCCCTTACTGTGCTCCCTATTCTGGGCCTTCTCTTTGACAATATCTATGAATCTCGCTCCTTTCCTCTGTCTCCTAGACCATTACTGTGAGGCCCCAGGGATTGAGAGGATTTGGGCTCTGCATCTGAATGCAACCCCGCTGGCCTTCTACCTGCCACCCCATGGACTCAGCTTTCACAATGCCCCTGAATGGTCAATACTAACTTTGAGATGCCTCAGTCTAAAATCGATGTGTGCTGTGGTAGTGCAGAAAGTTAAAAAAGAAACCAGCCTTCTATTGATTGAGTCACTTAAAGCCACGGCCACTGGAATTATGAACTTCTGCAGCAGCGTTTTCCACATAATTATCAGATTACTGCATTTGCTACATAATCTACAGATTTCAACGAAAAAACTTGATTCTAGCTCAAACGGAACAAAAGTTACTTAAAGCGTGACAAAGCAGTGGAAGGACCTTTGCAAAGATTGAGTGGTAATCTTGTAGTTGCTTACTGCTGTATTTGGGTGTTAAATTGGCACTAATGAGGTGAAATATTTCCCTGATAGCATTACCTTGAGTTAAAATGACAAAATAATGAAGTAATGCTGACCACAAAATGTGGCGCATTGTGCCGTATAATTTACCTTTTTCTGCTGCATAATTTAGTCAAACCTGCCGCATAATGTTGTCCTCTTCTGCTGAAAAATTCCAGTGCCTCTGCTTAAAGCTTCATGGTGGCAAAGATCTATTCTTTTTGTGATGTAATGTAAGGGTGTTATCAGCTGAGATCTGGAATAGTGGAGACACTTACAAAAATGTCTGCATTAGATACAGTTTGATTACTTATTACTAAAAAGTATATTTTGTAAGAACTTGATTTATCTCAATCACTGCATCATTTTGCAGCAGCCTAGCTTAGAGTAAGTAAATACTGTTTTAAAATAATGACTTACATATTCACAGAGCTTTCTGCCACTGGCTGGGGCCTCAGAGCACTATAAACAGGGCCATTGGAATTATGCGGCAGGAGAAGGCCAAATTATGCAGCATGGTTGACTAAATTCTGCAGCAAGCAAAGGTGAATTATCCTGCATAATGCTGCATATTTTGTGATAGCATGACTGCATTATTTAGCTTTTTTTACACTTGTTAATACTGTCCTGACCTTTATTGCCCCTCATAAGTACCACATTAACACCCACATATAGCAATAAACAACAGAAAGGTGACCAGTCAACCTTTAGAAAGGGCCTTCCTCTGCGAGGTAACAAGTGTTGCTGCATTTTTAGTAACTTTTTTTCACCGTTTGAGCTAGAAACAAGTTTTTTTCAATCTGCAAATTATGCAGCAGATGATGAATTATGTGGCAAATGCGGGTAATCCATAACTATGCGCTGTGAGTGCAGGTGAGCGGGAAAGTGGAGGGTGAGAAGAAGGAGTGAGTTGTCTGAAGGCAAGGTGTATTCCGAGACACTTGAAGTAAATCAGCACCTTATTGAAGGGGCGTAGGGTTTTAGATACAAGTTAAACTATTGCTATTATGGCATTAATTAGGGATCGAGGGTGAAGGAAATAAATAATGTGCTGATCCTGCAACAAACTTCCAGTTTTATGATTAGGATTGCCAGGTCATTATTTTGATGTCGCAGACTGTACAAAAATAAACAGTCACCTAAAGCCCTATTTTTAGCACTTATCCATGCGTACTTCGAACAGCAAATATTAATAGAAAGCACTTTTAATTGTGTTCTAGGGTGGCCTGAATGATCCATGACTGATAATTAAAGAAAACAGGCCCTATTTAGTGTCAATACAAGGTCTTTGCAGGCTCTTTAAACATACATGGCTGGCATTATTTCTATTGGCAACCCTACTTTATATTCCTTTTCATGAAATGCATTTCCACTCTACAGCAGTAAATGTAAAATACAAATGTAAGGATTAGGCAGAGTGGGGGCCCAGGGGGTACTGGAAACAGAAAAAAAACTAAGCCTCGGTAACCAGCTGACAAAGGTATGCAAATGGTCTTTATAGACCTGTGAAAAACTCGGGCGTGCTGGAGATAAGACCCCAGACACTGCCCAGCCAAGGCAACAGCAGCACACTCACTGACCTCCGGCCCCACGTAAATGAAGACAGCTTGGAAATGCAGCAAATAAACATCGCCATACTTCCAGGCCATCTTCATTTACACGTACTTGCAGAGGCCTTTGCGCCCCCCTAGAAACCCATTCAAGCCCCCCAGTGGGGCGCATACCACAGTTTGAAGACCTCTGCCCTAGGAGCTCCAATTTCTAGGCAGGAAAACTGAAACTTTTAAATGTTTTCCTAAATATTTATTGAAAATCTAACTTTACTAATGAATTAGATTTTTAAGAAATATGAAAATTAGACTTTGAATGACTATTCTAGATGTTTCCTGATTAAAGCTCTAGATTAACGTTTATAATCTGTACCAGTTTCTAGGATTCAGCTACAGTCAGTGAAAAAAGATTTTGGGGCTAGTCGCTGAAGGCACATGCCAACTTTAATTTTATACATTCTCCCCTTTTAAATATCAGGCACCCTATCTTGTGGACAACATGGTGAACGTAGGGGTGACGTATTAATGTTTAAAAGCAGGGTTTTCTACCTGTCAGAAAATATTATTTTGACACGTATGACAGCAAGTTGTTAGGCTACTGCAAATAGGGTATGCATGGTAGCCTGAAACCAAGTTTTACAGGCCCATTCTGTGAATGGGGCAGTAGATGCAGCAGTCAACATATGGCATATAACTTCCAGGCCTAGATGCATTTTCTACACCATATACTTGGGATTTGTAGGCAAGTGAAATATGTCAATCTATGATTCGCCATTTAACCATCAACAAAGGAGGAGCATGTGCACTTTTCTCCTGTTTAGCAGGAAGAGAGTGCATGGAGTTCTAATGCCAGCAAAACAGATAGGTCAGAAGTTGGGGGGGGGAATCACCCTAAAGATTATTTCCTAAACTACCCCTGATGAGTCACTGAAGCACTTTATGCTGGACAGCACATTTCTCCGGGAACTCAAGGTAAATTGCTAATCTAGTGATTATTGGTTATTGTTAGTTATTGAGGTTAGGCTTGTGCTCTCAAAAAATGCATTTACTCCAGTTTCTTTATTATTTAAATGAATAGGCGTTTGGTATGATAATTAGTAGGGTTGAGGGTATGTGTGTGCCTGCAGATGGGAGGATGAATAGAGGAGATAGAGATTAGGTATTGCTAGAATGTAGGTATGACTTTCAAAGGATGAGGTAGGATTTTTTGAAATGTTGAAATAAAATGCGGTCAATTTGCAAAAATACAGTAACAAAGATTAAGGTAAACATGCATGTGGTTTATAGTAGGCTGTGCTCAGAGATAGGGAGCATGCTGAGGATGGAAAGTAAGGAGAAGGTAATTCAAAAGAAAGAGAGAGGTCACAAAAAATTTAGGTCAAGGTAAGTTTCTCATGAAAGATTTTGGTATTACCAAGGAGGCTTTATGAGATAGCACGCAACCTGAGGTTGCAAAACTATGGAAAGAAACAACATTATTTGCATGTGAGATAGTGCTATATTAGATCATTTGAAAGGCCCTAGAATCAGGCAAACATTCTATATCCTGCTACGCTACTGCTACACCACCTCTTCAGCAAAGAAAGCTGATCAGCTCAGCAGTTGGAAGCGTAAAGTAATGGCTAGCCGCATACATAGGAAAATATTGAGAGTTTTAGGCTGCGCTCGGATGAAGTAATAACCTCCTGATCCCAGCAACATGAGAGAATATATGGGATAAATAAGGCAATCCCTGAAAAGGAGATTCTGCAAATGCCGGAGCAAATGTTTTCTGAAGTTCAGCCTTCAGTTTGACTCACAGTATTAATTAGAAGAACAAGGTAAGGTCCCTTTGGATGCTCCTAGTCTATCATGGCACAGAATGGGGGTGAGGATATCTTCCCAAGCGTATTAGCTATATTCATTCATGTGGCTGGGGAGCCAGACACTGAAGTGGTGAGCTTCAAGGATGGACCCCCTTTAGAAATTCCATGAAGACTTTGTTATCAAGGGATGGTGATTAGTTCTTCCCAAACGCCACTGGTCAATGGTAGAATTGCGGGTGGCCTGTAGTTTATATTGTTGAAGGCCAGGAAGCTTCTAGGCCAGACTATCCCTTTTTCTGTCCCAAATTGCTGCTTCAGGAAAGCTTATGATTGCTGTGTGGAGAAATGTCACACCTAATGGCCCTAGCCTGCTGTGAAAAGCATCACTTTACCCAAAGGCTGAGTCTAGATACCAGCCTAAGGAGGACACTTGAAAAAAACCATACCAGTTCTACATCATGGGACATCATTGGTGCCATTGGCAGACTGTGGCCTGATCTTTCGGTTAAATGTAGCTGTATTACAGAAATATAAATGTATGTATGTACTTCTGGCAGTGAAGACACATTCTCCCTGACTATTTCAAGGTGCTGCTATGTAGCTTTCAGAGGGTTGTTGATTGTCTGCCTGCTTCAGTAGGCTACTTTAACCCCATAAAAGCTTCCCCGAAAGCAAAAGGATGACTCCAGTGAAACCATCAGCTCTCATTTTGCCAAACAAAGCAACAGTCTACCTCCTAAAATGAATGTCCAAATGGGCCAAAAAAAGAAGGTGTTCTTGCTCTCGTTTAATTTCTTGCTATATTCCCATGTTTACAGAAAAAGGAAAAAAGGTGGGGAAAATAGATGCAAATTTCCACTGTCTGACTTTACAAGGGGCTACTTGGGTTGGGGTGTTTAGGGCATATTTAAAGAAAGTGCAGATTGAGGATGGTGTTTTTATTGTCCTGGCAAGATGGCATAGTGCACACATAGGCAGCATCATACTTCCTCTCCTCCTTATTCAACTAGGCAAAGAAGGGGCGAGGAGACAGGCCATGGATACAGGGAAAGATGCTCATCCCAGAATGATCACAGAGACAAATCCAGGCACTGGTGAAGTCATGTTCTGATGCTTGTCATTATCATCAAACTAATATTCTTCCTCCTCTGGCTTCACCTACATCCTCATGTTATTCTCATTGGTCAGTATCATCTCCTTCTTTGAGTTCTTCATTGCCTTCTCCTGATTATAATGAAGATGAGGTGGCTGCCAGAGGGAAGTGTAAGGAGAAGACAGAGCTACATGCTATTTATGTTTCAATCTTCAGCTGCTACAGCATGAAGAGCATCCAGGGCCAAGTAGCAATGCTTCAGCCATTTTCACACACCAAATATTACTAAATTACTGAGGATGTTGGAGTGTCTGACCTAGTTAATAAACAATGAACCTGCGCTTAAAAGAACATTTGCATGACTTACGTTTGACAACGATGGTGGAAATATATGTGGTGTATGCCTCACAATCCATAGTTAGAGATTTTTAAAGTTTGTCTTCAGCAATCAGGGCACTGCATGCAGAATTGTTGTGTTGTATTGTGCAGATGAGGGAAAATTGCACAGCTTCCCTTCAGAGGTGCTTGCCGATGAAGTCATCAGCAGTGCTCATTCAAAAAAAATTGATTCAGCACAATGCTAAGCGATGTGCTGCAACGCAAGAATAAGGAAGCAGAGTCTTGCATGGAAACTCACAGAAAACACTTGAGTACAAATTCCTAAGCAGTGAATGGTGTCAAAGTGTAATCATATAAAATGTATACGTTTGCAAAAATTTCAAATTTTACAGAGTGGGATAGTTTTATATTCCTCTTGCCCATGCAGGCATGGCTGGCACAGGTAGGAGCGGTGGGGTGGGGGTTAGGGGGGTGAGTTGACAGATGACGGAATAGGTTAAATTAAATAAAAAAAATAATAAAACCACTTGCCTTGCGCTTGACGCATCGCCAAGTTGGCGATGCGGTGAGCGCAAGGTAAATGGTTTTATTTATTTTTTATTTAATTTTACCTATCCCTTCGTCTGTCAACTTCCTCCCCACCCCACCCTGCCTCACCACCCCACTGCTCTTACCTTTGTCAGCCGCGGCTGTGCCCATTGCTTGTGCTCAATTTCATTTGGCTTTAGGATTTCATGCCAAGTCAGATAACGCTGTATCACTTGATTTGCTGTGCGCCAAATCATTAGAGCTGTCTCCTTCATGTCATGCACTTTCTGCATACATCAGCGGTTGGTTGGCCCTGAGCAATGCAATCTGTTTTTGGCACTGTGGTCATTCCAAGGTATAAAGTAGCTTTTATGTGAGATAGTTGATTGCTGCTTGTGCCACTTTCCTTCATTCTCAAAAGCTCATTGTCACTGAAGTGCCGTCAGTAAGCTATAATAAATTTAGCCCTAAATTTGGAGCTTGTCTAGACCTGAGGACCACTGAGCTTACCTGTAGGTAGACAATCTCAGGTGCGGATCCTGGTGTGATGTTGTGGCTCACATCTGGGTCATAGGACATAGCGGTCCCCATACTTTTAGCATCCTTCTGGTTCTTCAACAGGGATACGGCCTTTGGCTGTTACAACATTGGAGTTCACACTGCTTGTATGGGAATTGGGTGCTGTGGAGATGGCATGCGGTTGTCCTACTCTGTAGAAGGAGAATGAGAAGGGCCTGCAGGGAAATGGGTAGCAAGAACCATCACCATCTGGGATTAACTCCAGGAAACTAGGATTATTATCCCAATCCAAGATTGGTGCCTGTAATGGTTATACCAATTGAGCATGTCACACTACCACTCCTAGATTCTTCACACTATCAATTCTGTGTTCTTCTATCTCCTCCCATATGCAGTCTACTGCTATATAAGGAACTTTCCCCTCCTTGTATCCAAATGTACTCAAATATGTTTCAACAGGATTGTTTCCTACATATTTCTGTCCCACCTTTCCTTTTTGCTTGTCCTCCTTTCTAATGTTGCCTGGTACTATTCAGCTACTGTTCCACCTGGCCCTTGTCCTAAAGGTTTTGTATGCCTGGTGGGATTTTCCCTCCTAGTGCTATTTCTTAGAAGAGACACACTAACTTGTCCTTGGGACTAGCTGCAGTGGGAGTCTCCCTTTCCTCCAGCAACCAAAGTAATGGAAATGTGAGCAATCATTGCACCCCGCCCTTTGACCCTATGAATTTGTGTGCGCTCTTACCACAAGTGGTGTTATCAGTTTCTTGTAGCAGATCTGTGCTAGGGAAATGATTCCATTGTTGGTTATAATAAACATGTGGTTCAGTTCATCTTGCTTAACATGAATAATCATGTTTCACAAGTGTTTTTGAGCATTTCTATAAACCTCAGCCTAATGGGCTATTGGAAAGATCCAAGCATATAAAATCAGTTATGTTGCAAGTGGAGGTCTGGATTAGAATTTTGATTAGATTAGAATTTGGATTAGAATAGTATTTGGGAACTAAATTGCTTAAACAAAGGGTGTTTGGTGTTTCTGGATGGTCAACAAGTTGTTGTGGTTTCTAGGTATGTGGTAAAAGTGCAAGACAGTGACTAGTGAAGCAAGGGCCACAGGGAAAATATGACCAATGGACCTAAATAGCATTTTAGGGTCCTGAGCTTCCTGGAGAATTGGACAGGTTTGATGTAAATGCCTTCAGTGGGTCAAGATGAGTAACAACCCGATAAAGTGGAATGGGGGCAGAGAGTGACACAGATGTGTGCGATTTGCCCAATGGTATGTGTAATGGGCAGAGCCTCTAGTACTAGTGACTCTGAACTTCAATGGGAAAGGCAGAGCATGTGACTGATTTCGACGTCCTGTATTGTTAAATGACTGATTTCTTTACTTTTTAGGTCTCGCCTAGGCAGCACGAATGCGCTGTCTCTCCAAGTCATCCAGTAATCCGTATCAGTGGTGAAACTCCACCTATTGCCGCCTATTGCCTTTTTATTGGCTTGGTCGCTTGTCAACTGAAATCTTTTGCTTTTGACTGGTTAATCTGTCTTTTAGTTCCTCCTTTATTTGTTTGGGAATGCCTGTGCAGCACCGCCTAACTACTGTAAACCTGCCACTAGTGTGCTGAAGTATTTGTCTTGGAACATTTTTTTGTTTTTGGTGTCGTTCTTAATTTGTTCGTGCATGGTATTTTTTTTGGGGGGTGAACGGTGAGTTTTAATGATTGCATTTGTGTTGCGATGATTTTAGCACTGATTAGCATTATGCCCACACATGCTTTCCACAATCAGTTTAAGGGAAACAGGACCCCGGTACCGCAAATCCCTTCCGTGCAGGTACGGGTGTTGTTGTCACCAGGAGAGGGGGGTGGGCCCTTAGCGATCACGATGCACAGGAGTAGCGAGGCAGCTCCTTCGTGTTGGTGACTTGTGAGCTTTTAGTGTTGAATTTGTAATAAATAATGTTCTGTGAATCTTATTGGCTGTTAGCTTTAGGGAGCACATTTTGTTTTAATCGCACCACTAGTGTGGTGAAGTATTTGGCTTTGAATTTTTTTTCGTGTTTGGTGTTGGTGTCCTTCCTACTTTGCTGGTGCATGGAATTTGTTTTGGGGGTGACCAGTGAGTTTTAATGTTTGCATTTGTGTTGCGATGATTTTAGCACTGATTAGCATTATGCCCCCACATGCTCTCCACAAACAGATCCTTCGTGTTGGTGACTTATGAGCCTTTAGTGGTGAATTTGTAACAAATAATGTTCCGGGAATCTTATCAGGCGGCAGCTTTAGGGATTCGCGTTTGCTTTTGTGTCACTGGGCATACCAAAAAAACCTTACAATTCACAGTGCTCTACCCTTTGAAACAAAATGCAGTGTGCCAGCCAGAATGCTGTAATAAAAGTAAAGCAAACATGTGAACAGTTTCTGCACTTCATGTTTTAATTTTTCTCCGACAATCAGCATGCAGTAATAACAGAACAATACCTAGACACACACATTTACAATGTACGTCGACCTGCACTAACCAGGCAATGCGCGCCATTCTGCTCTTCACACGGCCCTTTGTACTGGTCACTATGCAGTAATCTTGGTAGACTGCACACGCGATATACCCACATTTTGCATTCCACATGTTTGTTTTGTATATCAGTCAGCATGCAGTCACTGCGAAAGGGATGTGGCCTAGTGGTAAGCGCTGCTGACTTTGAACCGGGACAACATCCTGGCTGCTGCTCAAAGTCGCATGATTCTGTACCACCTTGGAACTCACGTTTCAGTTTTAAAATTTGCTGTACACCGTGTGATTTTGGGCACATACTTGAAATTTTTAAGATGCACTAAAAATACATGTGCTTGGGACTGGAGCAGAAGCTGTTATGTTGATTATAAGGTGCTTGTGCTAAGCACACGAAAATATTGGCTTATATTTACCAGTGTGCTCATCTTATATGTAAAATACCACTACCTAATATGAATGCCTGGAATCTGGATTCAATCCTGGTTTTCTATAAACATACTGGAACGCTTTTATAAAATAAATGTAGTCCCATGTACTTTATGGCCTGTGTGGCATTCATAAAATCAATTGTAAATGTTCAAATCCTTTTCCGTGTGTGTGTCGCGTTTCTTGTATTTTGTACCTTTTTGCTGTGACCTAAAGTTGTTTTTGCACGCTGTTTTTAAGTTACTGATCTGCATCTCACAGATGCTGCAAACACAAGGATTAGGAACTTTACAACGGGGCTTATTTACACTCAATTAGCTCGCCTTGGTTTCCTTTCGCAGCTGTAGGGAACATGCTAATGTTTCACACTACAGCAGACTTTCAGGCTCCTTTTTCCCTCCAAAACAAATGCTAATACAGTGGGATTTATTGACACAGCTACTCGAACCAGCGTAAAAACGTTTTTGTTTTAAAAAACAAAGTTCGAATCATATTGCAACAAAAAAGTGTATTTTTTCTTTGATAATACTAATTTAGTTTTTGGGTAGCTGCAAACATATTGGGATAACACGGCCCCTTGTACCGGTGATTACTTTGTTACTGATCGTGCTGCCGGTTGGTGCCGCGGGACTTCCTAGATCTTGGGATCCCGTTTTGTGGGTTTGTGTACTCTTATCATTGAGTGACCCAACGAGAATCTTGGGACATAACTAATACGTACTTGTTGAGCTGAAATTACTTTCTGGTGACCATCACCGTTATTACTGATTATCGTACTAACAATTTGTTTCTGGAATACTTATGGGACTACCTATACGCGTTGGCTGAGGTTTTATCAAATACTTTTACATTACAAGAATAAAGGAAATACAAAGAACTTCATTTTGAGCTTTGACTTTTTGCTGGTGCACCTTCCTTTTCTGTTTCAATCTTTTCATCTGGTCTCCAGTGGAGTCTTCCTATGGTGGACTCCAGAAGAATTATGCACAGGACTTTTTATATGTTTGTGTACTGGGATTGATGTGCAGAACCAGGTGTCAGCCGTAGTTGTTTTCTTTTTTGTTTATCAGTCAGCATGTAGTCACCGCGAAAGGGATGTAGCATAGTGGTAAGCGCCGCTCACTTTGAACCAGGACAACAGCCTGGCTTCTGCTCAAAGTTGTGTGATTCTGTACCACCTTGGAACTCACGTTCCACTTTACATGTGAACTCTGCCAATCAGCATGCACTAATAACAGAACAATGCTGAGGCACACAAGTCTGTGATGTTGGTGTACTACTCGACCTGCAGTAACCAGGCAATGCGCGCCATTCTGCTCTTCACACGGCCCCTTGTACCGGTCACTATCCTGTAATCTTGGTAGACTGCACACGCGATATACCCATGTTTTGCATGCCATATGTTCGTTTTGTATCAGTCAGTCAGCATGCAGTCACTGCGAATGGGATGTAGCATAATGGTAAGCGCTGCTGACTGTGAACCGGGACAACATCCTAGCTTCTGCTCAAAGTTGTGTGATTCTGTACCACTCAGCACCACCTAAACACCAGCACAACACCAAAGTATCACACAGAACAACATCAGCATCACTCGCACACATCAGTATCAATAAACAACACCACAGCATCACTCAGCAACACCTCAACATCACTAAACACCACCTCAGCATCACTCTGCAACACATCCACAGCACCACATCAGCACCAACACATCATAACATCATCAATTCATCACTAACAGTGCAGCACCAAAACAGCAAAAGCACAGCACCACCTCAGCTCCAGTGCACCAACACCTCAACATTAACACAGTACAGCACAACACAGCACAATCTCAGAATCAGCGCAACTCCAGCCAGCATCAATACACCAACACAGCCAAAATTCAAAAGCAAATCAGGACCAACACAATACTGCTTCAGCAACAGTGCTGCACCACCGCAGCATCAGCGCTGCTCCACATCAGCATCACTACAACACCAGCAGTGCAGCCCCACATCAGCACCAGCACAGCCATACCACAGCAGCAATTCAGCACCAACAAAGCACAACTTCAACATAAGTGATGCACTACATCAGCATAAACTGAAGCAACATCAACACAAAGCCTGCTTGACATTACAAAGCAACACAATTGCACAGCAGCCAGACTGCTCTACAACATAACTTAAAACAAAGGCCAAACCAAAACATCTGGCTAATCACTTATAAGGTCCCAAAGGCGAGACCTGTTGGCTATGCCAATGCTTGTTGCTTGTGGGATCAGAGGAGGAACCTGCATAGTATTATAGTTATCATTTCTTTGTTGCCAGTGTATCTTACGTGTGATAGCTGTTGGTGACTTGTAACCTCCCTATGCAGCCTCTGTATTGTTACCCCATGCCTGGGGTCTTCTCAGCTTGAATTAATCTCAGCCACTGGGGATTTCTCAGGCTGTATGCCAGACCATTGTTTTTACCCACTGCGCCACTCTAGAGAGAGACCTGCCATGTGCAAATCAATCTTGGTTCTGCTCCAGTAGGAGGAGCCTAGTCATAAACTGCCTGGCTAGGGCTCCTTCAGGCATGATCACAAGCAACCCCAGACTGGTTTAGACCTACGTGATGGAAGGAGTGGTTTAATTAATGTCAGCCACTAGCAAATGCATGGGTCCACCTCACAGTGCATCATTTTTTACTCAACAGTGCCACTCTAGACACAGACTAGCCATATGTAAATCAGCCTTAGTCCTGCTCCGATTGGAACATTGCAGCCTGAACTGACAGGTCTCCACCAGATGGGAACATAAGCTATACTTAGGACTCAAGCTATACATCACTGATGAGGCCTAAGTAGGCGAAAGCTGATCTATGTTGTTTGTGTTCCTGTTTGGAGGGTACCTGGCCAGACAGTTTGGGCTAGACTGTTCTTGTCCGAACATGACCATTTATGTAGGGCTGAGTGGCTTAGATTGATTTTTAGCATTTCTGCCATCACCTTGTTTCTTGTCTTTCTATTCTGTTCAGTCAAGACCAGGGACATAGACAGTATTAAATATTTAAACTTTACTCAGCTAACATCTCAAAATAAGCTGTTTCTGCTATTGCTTCAAGATTGTGGAATTCCTCTCAGCTTGTTCAAATTCATCTTTCTCCAATATTGATGTGTTGTTCCAGAAAGGATTAAAAGTAAGTACTTCAAGAACGGTATGTTGTGTTTTTATTCTTTTTCCTTCTGTTTTTGGAATGTAGGCTGATTTTTGTTTTGTTTTTGTGGGGTTTCTTTTGTACAGCATCACGCTGCCCCTAGGCAGTGGTGTCATGCATGATCATGCCTCTCCTCCCCTGCAAAATGTGGCGTGGGCCCCTGAGTCTCTGTAAACTGACAGATATTCATTGGCTAATAGTTGAATTGGGTGACCCCTTTGCGTTACGCCCCGGCAACTCGGGTTAGAGGAGTGCTTAATAAAGTATGAAAGTAGATAGAAATTATAGCTCTGACATTTAGCCCACAAGGGTGGATCAGCGTAATAAAGTTGAGTTTGACAACTTGTAGCTCTTTGAAAGAAGAGCGATAGATTAATTTACACTACAACATTAAAGTGTCACTGAGAACCTCCCTCCTTTTAATCAATCTGTAATCTTATAAAGCGCTACTACTTACCTGTGAGGGTCTTACGGCGCTGAGTGGGCGGCAGAAGTCTGCTTAGGAAGGAAAACATCCTGGATCAAATTGTTGCCATGGAATGTTGCATGGCTGTAATAAAATATCAAATTTTAATTGCACCATTCTGAGTGGTTGATTACAGTGCATCTTGACATTCTAATTACACTTATGAGAAGTTATTAGCAGAGGCGTTCATATTATATTTAAGGCTCTTTTTATTCTGCCCTGCCTTTAAGGACACTTGTTCTTGGGAATTTAAACAGTAGGTACTTTGAATGTGAGAAAACATTGTTGCTGCAGTTTCACATTGGCCACGTAGGAGTGGGAAAATCGTCCTGCCTTATGTACTCTCCTATTTCCAACAACTATATATCTCAGCATGTGTGACATAGTGGCAATTATTCCTGGAAGCCGTTACTAAAAAGAACAACCGGTCATTGATTCTGACAATGCTGTGTAGTCAATTTAGGATTTGTGTATAGTGCTTGTACGACTTCACAGTGACCTCACAGTTCAATGCAGACAAGATGGGGTGGAAGGATGCGTGGAAGAAAAGACTGTTGCTGGGACACATATCTCAACCAGGCTGGAAGCCATTTGTAGGTCGAGCCTGTAGGCAGCGCGTGTGCGCTGTCGCTTGACAACCTATTGGGTTTTTTTTAACTCTAAAAAAGGGCTTTTAGCCCACCGATTAATTGCAATTAATTGGCATCATTATAACTCTTCTTTGTTGTCTTCTAATGCTGGAGCCCATGCAAGACGTCACTTCCTGTGTTACTTCCTTTCGGTTTGTGACGCATGGACCAAGTACAGATTGTTTTTCATAACTAGTAGTCTGTTCACTGGTCACTCTGTGATTTTGGTACTATTTCATCTTTTTTATTATATAGCTCCAACTCGACCCGACCCAAACGTATTGTAGCGCTTTACATCTGTGCCAGTTACATCACACAAGTTCACCTTAATTTCTTGTAGGCATGAGGAGATTAAAAGGATTTGCCCAGAATCACAGGATGTTGAGCACGTGGTCCCTGCTTGAAGATTATACTTAAAATACATATTACAAGTTAACGTATGGTCTATAATCAGTATTTATAATACATATACATTTGTGAAGGGTTAAAAATCTGAACTCTTTTTTTGCCTTCTCCTAAATATCAAAAACCTTTTTTTAAATGGCATCCAGCACATATGTTGGCAATGGTTTGTGGCCGTCCCCGTTTGCACATTAATCTGGTGAGACAATGCGATAAAATGCTACTGAATTTTCCGGGTGTCCTCCTTTTGCCTCGTCCCTGAATGAGGAGCAGTCAGGAGTATTTAGTTGCTAATGTATATATGCCAATAGACCCGTTTCAGGAGGGAGACTGCTGATTTTTTAGGCTAAAAATATTGGCATGAATGGCTAATGGGATGCCAGACAGCTAGTGTGGGGAGCAGAGGTTAGCCTTGTTGCGCCAATCCCAGCTTGAGTACCCTCCAATGACTACAGCACAAACAGAGCTCAGTATTACATATCCTTATTCTTCTACATGTAACTGCAAACTCAACATTTTAAACTAGCCTTCATTGCATTCCGCTCTATCACTTACGCCACAGCTCTATGGAGTCCATCAGGAGCAAAAGGTTCCGTCATTGCTAACTCACAAGACACTACATCCCTCCCTTACATTTCGTAAAAAATGTGTGTTGTTAAATAGATTTATAATGTTTATGTTTTTGTATACATTTTTATTGATATTATTCTGTGTTTGTAACAGCCCTGAAGAAGCGCGGTGGAGCCCGAAACACCTGTTGGCTGTTTTTGTTGGCTGCTTACAGTATATAAGGCTGTTTTGGATGTATTGACATGAAAAAACCTGAAGAAAGAATAAAAGAGACTTAAGAAATTAATCAAGAAGAAGGGTTGTGAATAGTTGTGTTTGTTGAAATCTCAGTATTTCGTTTTTTCATATGATTGCAACATAATACCGGTGAGGACCAGTAACTGGGATACTTAGCGCCGGGCCAGATTTTATTTTAATATATTTTTATTTTTCATAACAAGCACAGCAATTATTCATATAGTTCATTTTAGATTGGGTACATTGGGTACAGACCATCCAAATCAGAAAAAAAAGAAAGAGAGAGATAAGGTCACAACACAGCATATGTTTGGAGACACACCACCTAAAAAGCTAAATACACAGTAAAGCCAAAAGGGGAAAAAAAAATTAAAAAATGGGGATATTTTAGAGAGGGTATGAGGAACGGAGGTAGGCTCGATTTATATTACAATCTTTGTTAGGAGAGAGTGCTGTATCTCACAGAGCATTTCATATATATATGTATATATATCTTAATTATCACAAACCGATCTTCCTTCTAACTCTTTCTTCCATCTCTGTACTGGACCCCATATATGTTCCCCCTCTGCCCCTTCCGTTCATAAATTCCTCTTTCGAGGTTATAAATTGAGAGAAGCCTGGCAATCCATTGCTGGAAAGTTGGTGGTTTAGGATCTAGCCACGCCGAGCAGATACAGATTCGCAGCACCGCCATAGAGAGAAATATTAAATATTCTGAAGTCTTTATTGCTTCATCCTCCTCCATAATTCCCAACAGAATTACTACTGAAGTAAGATGGATATTAACTTTTAAAGAATGTATAAAAATATTCTCGATTTCTTCTATTAAACTGTGCAGCTTGGGACACGTTGACATCATGTGAATCAAATCTGCATCGTAGTTCTCACATCTGGGGCACGTAATGCCCTCTTGCCCTCCCCCTTGTGCGATTTTTGCTGGTGTATAATATAATGAAAAAACAGTTTTATAATGTTGGGCTTGTAATCCTGCTAGGCAGAGGGCAGTTTGCCCCAATTCTAAAGATCTCTCAAAAGCCTCCTGTTTTATACCAAGTTTATCTCCCCTTTTTTTGCCATGCTTCTCCATATCATCAGCCTTTAATAAAGCCAATTCAAAATACATTTTCTTGATAGTACACTCTTGTCCCATTTTTAGTATATCCATAATTTTTATTGGGGAGAACCCAGTCACCCCTCCTGTTTTCCCCTTCAAAAAATGACGAATCTGTAGATATTTGAAAAAGTGTTTTTTATCCACCCCGTACAAACCTGAACTTCAGAAAATGAAAAAATTCCCCTTATCCCCATGATATCTCCAACCTTTTGAATTCCCAATCGCCCCCAATCTGCCATAACTCTATCGGAAAAAGTTTCCGGAAAATTGGGATTCTTATATAGCTGTGTATAGTAGTGTATCCTGCCAATGCCTATTTTTTTCCCTAGTGCCCTCCAAATCTTATAAGCGGCCGATATTGTCTTAAATCTAGTCCGCTTAAAGTAGCTGGGCTCTGTAAACTGTAGGAAGCAGTTGGTTGCCTCTTCTCCTAGTAATAATTTGTATATCTCTGGAAGGCTGTTTAATGGCTCCTTAGTCTGAGCTCCAACTAAGTTTCTCATGTATTGTAGGGCTGCCGCCCAGTAGTATATCCTAAAATCAGGGACTGCCCAGCCTCCTCTTTCCCTAGGAAGTGACATAAATCGTATAGCTCTTCTCGTTTTGCCATGGGCCTAAATGAATCTGTTAACCAGATGTTCTAATGTTTCAAACCATCTCTTCTCAAATTCCAAGGGGATTGCCCTGAAGAGATATAATATTTTGGGCAAAATCATCATCTTGACAACATTAGTGCATCCAACTATTGATAAATGCAAATTGTTCATTCTATCTAGGTCTTTCGTAGCTTGCATTACAATCGGTTTAATGTTTCTATCTCCTAAGGTATCTAAATCTGTAGTTATAACTATACCAAGGTATGTTGCCGAATCTACCACCCTAGGATCATCAATTATAGTCATCTTGTATTTAACAATTTGCGTTTTGGTTTGGTTAAATGCATATCCAGAAACCGAACCGAAAATTAAAGCTTTGTTTTCAATTGCCACTAATGCTTCCCCAGGTTTAGAGGTTATCACAGCGATATCATCCGCGTAGGCCAATATCTTGGTCTCGAACCCATATGATATAATTGGATGTATTCCTTTGCTAGCCTCTAGTCTTCGGATAAGTGGATCGATATATAGAGCGAAGAGCAAAGGTGAAGAGGGGCAGCCTTGCCGTGTACCACGCTTAATCGCCAAGGCTGCCGTATATCCACCGGTTATTTTTAAATAAGCCATCGGGTCTCTATAGAGAACCTGTACTGCCTTTATATACCTATCTCCAATCCCGAACCAACTTAAAACAGCCCATAGATAATCACATGAGACCCTATCGAAGGCCTTTTCAGCGTCCATTAAGATTAGAGCCATAGGATCTCCCGAGACTATGGTGGAGTCGAATAGTGTAATGACCCTACGTATATGTTGGGTGGTCCCTCTTCCTGATATAAACCCATGTTGGCAGGGATGTACCATTTTTCCAATAATTAAGTTAAGCCGCATTGCTAATACCTTTGAATACATCTTTGCATCACTATTCATTAGCGTAATGGGCCTATAAGAGCCAGGGTCTCTCGGTGGTTTACCTTTTTTTAGAAAAACGATTATCTCGGCCATTGACCAAGAGTTGGGTACAGCGTAGCCTAACTGAGCCGTCCTTATAATATTTACCAAATCTGGGCCGATAACCTCTTTAAATATTTTATAGAATTCAAGAGGGATTTTATCAGGCCCAGCAGCTTTACCTGAAGGTAAGTCACTGAGTGCTGCATAGACTTCATCCTGCGTAATTTCCCCTTCCAAACTATCCCTTTCTTCTTCTAGTATAGTTTCCCTAGGGATTTTTCCCAAATAATCTTGAATGCCATTCTTCTCTATCAGCTGATTCTCACTGTATAAATTTTGATAGTAGCTACGAAACACATTGTGGATCTCAGGTACGTTTGTTACAGGGGAGCCATTGCTATCACTAATCTTGGAAATTTCTCCTATAGCACTCTTTTGTCTTAATGTGGCAGCTAGCGTATGCCCCACCTTTTCACTAAATTCGTGGCATATTTCTCTTTTTACTAAATATCGTGCAGCTATCTTTGTTGTAGAGATATCCCCTATCTCTGATCGTATGACTGCAATTCTCATCATAATGTTCTCCAGTGAATTACCACCAACGATCGCAGCCACCAATTCCTCTTCTACCACTGCTAATGCCTTGCAGAGTTTATCCAAAAGTGCCGCTTCTTTTTTTTGGCGTGACAGGCTATAGCTTAACGTTTCGCCTCTAACTCCGGCCTTAAAGGCATCCCATACAGTTCCTGCACCTGTGCTACCACGGTTAACCCCCCAAAAAAACGCTATCCATTGATTCATATGAATCACAAATTCTAGGTCCACCAAAAGCCCTCTTTCAAATGTCCATTCTCGCTTCTGCTTAGGGCACTCTGCTAGAGTAACAGTGAGTATCAAAGGGTTGTGATTGGAGACAACCCGGGGGTATTTTTCTATACTGCACCTTGATAACATTGTTCTTGTAACAAAGAAGTAATCTAATCTAAAAATTGATTTATGAGGCGCAGAAAAAAAGTACTACTTGTATCATTAGGCCTAAGTCGCCCCCATACATCTACCAAAGCATTATTCTGCAGAAGATTAGAGAGGGCGTGGTAAACTTTTTTTTCCGGACCATCATAGACCCCCCCAGTACTCCCCCAAGATCCACCGATACCATCAATGTTAAAATCCCCACACATTATCACTGGGGTAGGCCATAAAGCTAGTTCAACTTCCATAAATTTCAGAAACTCTGGATCATCAGCCGTTGATCCATATACAGTACAAATAGTAAATGTCTCATCCTGCAATGTGCATTCTACCAGGGCCCAACGCCCCCATTTATCTGCAGCCTTTCTTTTGATCGCTAGTTTCCGATGACGAGCTAGAACGGCTACCCCCCTTGTCCTTACTCCCTGTTTAGTGGCAATAATCAGCTTAAATCCCAATTGTTCCAAAAGGTACCCTCTAGTTTCCTCGATGTGGATCTCTTGAAGGCATAGAATGTCTATGCGCAGTGTCTTAAGATATGCAGCAACTCTAAATCTCTTTCGTTGATCATTAAGACCACACACATTAACAGATGCCACTCTAATACTTATTTTTATGTTTTTGTTTGAAGCTTAATACTATGCTGCAACCTTCCTACTCCAAAAATCTGCCATCTCCCTTGTACCACCCCCAAATGTCCTGTGCTGTGCTGCGTACTTTCATCCCCTCTCCCTCCCCTCCCCTCCTCCCCATCTTCCCCCCACCCTGTCCTGCCCCCCTAACCTCACTCATACCTTCTCCTGCTCCACCCCCCCCCAATCCCATGACAGGCAAATAGGTCACTTATGACCTATATGTGGCTGCCTAACTTGATCATCTCTGGTCGCCGCTACTGCACCCCCCCTGATTTTGCCCCCCACCAACTGCTGCCTCCAGACCAAGCTTGAATCCTTAAATCCTTGTTATTTTCTCTTTTTTTTCTCTTTGTGCCCCTCCCCTAAGCCACACCCCACCTCACCTAGTAGCTTTCAATTCTTCCAGATACTCTTGTGCTTTGATCTCTGATCTAAACATTCGGGGCCGACCATTCACCACCACCTTGAGCCAAGCTGGATATAGCAAGTATGCCTCGCTACCCCTCTCCTGAAAAGGTACAATCATCTGCCGCATTCTCCACCTTCTCTCTACAGTGCTGTGACAGAAGTCGGGCCTAGCGAAAAAAGTATGGCCATCAAAAGAACGTTTAGTGTGTGGTTTTGCCTTATCTAGTATAGCTTGCCTTAATAAGAAATTCCCAATATAGACCAGGACTGCTCTAGGGTGTGCTGGCTGTCCTGCATTCTGACTCTTTCTAACTGTAAGAGGATATCGATGTGCCCTCTGCACCTCGGTGGCCCAGTTCCATTGAGAAAGATCCGGGAAGGCACCCTTCAATAAGGACACCACAAAGGCCAAGGTGTCACCACCCTCAATATTTTCCTCAAGGCCCAGAAGTCTAACATTGTTCCGCCCTGTCGGTTCTCAAAGTCTTCTATCTTCCACATAAAGTCTTCCGTCTGCTTCTCCTGTTCCTTCTTGGATACCTGAATCCTCTCTACATCTTCTTCCAGTTTCTCAGTCCTCAGCTCAACCTGGTCCACCCTTTCCACCATATCCGTATACAGCTTGTTTACCTTTTGTAGTGGTATTTGAAGCTTTTTGGTCGCTTGGTGTGCTCTGCGGCTCTCTTGCCTGGCCTCCCCTTGCATCTGCTTAAGAGTGCAATATAGCAAATCAAGCGAGGCCGGGGGAGCAGCACCCTCTCCAGCTCCAGCTCCAGGAGCTTCTGGTGCTTCTGGTGTATCCCCATACACTTGACTAGTAGCTGAGTAATCCCAGTTTAGCTCCTTTACTGCAGTAGCTTCTAATCTTGCATTTAGCAGTTGTTTTGACCTCCGTTTCAGGGTCATGCATCTACGTGCTGCTGCCCCCTGGGAGGCAGAAGATGTCGCTGAGTCTGATTCATCTGACGATTTTTCCTCGCTGCTGGAGAAATTATCTGAGTCCTCATTTACAGAATAGAACTTGTCGGTATCTGGGAGGCTGAGTGGTATCCTGCCCTTTGTTGTTAGGTTACTCCTTCGCTCTTGTGTATTCAGAATTTCTTTATCCATCACGTTAGAGTCTGCGCCCCTGCTATTTATAAGATTGTTTATAGAGGAGTTTAGAGCAGCCTGTACTTTTCTTTCTTGGCAGCACGCCATGGTTAGCTCTTCCTCTATAGCATCTGCCTCTAGAATTTTACTTAATCCCTCTTCTCCTTTATCTTCCTTTTGCACTTTTTTGCCGTGACTCTCACTACCATAGACGTCCTGTTCAACTCTCTCCAGATTTTTGCCAACTGTCGAGACCACAGAAGCATCTGTAGTGCATAGTGCTCGCTTATCCCCAGCAGGGGGAGCCCCAGGTTCAGCCTTGTCCCTCGATCGGCTTCCACGATCGTCTCCAGCTACTGTCTGCCCTCCGGTCTCCAAAATCGCTGCCACACTTCCACTTGCGATCACAGCCTGCACGGGGGAGCCTGCCGTCATCCCAAAAGCTTCTGTCACTGTCGGCTGCCGCAGGGGGAGTTCTTTCGTGTCACCTTGTCTAGCCCAACCGGCGGAGACATCTGGAGCACTTGTAGCACTCGAGGCCGGTCCAGCGTCATTGAAGCCGTTTTTTTTCACCGATTTGCTCTTGACTGATGCCGCTCGACCACGGCCAGAGGATCCGGGGGGTATTTGCGACATTTGAACCCCCTGGGAAACTGGAGGTTCAGTGCCTCTCGTTGGTACACCGGATTTATCCCCCGTCGTTCTTGCCGCTCTCACATCCGTTCTTTTCACACCAACCATTGGCCCCCTGTCTCCAGAACTCAGGGAGAGCAGAACAAGCAGCAGCCTCCTCACCACGCTAGTCACTGCGGCAACCCTCCTCAGGTAGCCTTTGAAAGTCAGCCAGGTGAGTGGATACGGGTATATCACCATCCTTTCTTATTCTATCCTAATATTTGATCGCAGCAGATCCATTGTGTCCAGTATTTTCCCCAGGGAGGGAGGCGACTGCAGCAGCGACTTTTCACAGAGATCAGTCAGCGGCCATCTTGCCTGAAGAAAGAATAAAAGAGACTTAAGAAATTAATCAAGAAGAAGGGTTGTGAATAGTTGTGTTTGTTGAAATCTCAGTATTTAGTTTTTTCATATGATTGCAACATAATACAGGTGAGGACCAGTAACTGGGATACTTAGCGCCGGGCAAGATTTCTGTTACCCAAAATGTTTAATATATATATCACAGTCGGGAGGTGATAATGCCACACGTCCCAAAACTACTTTTTTAGACGAATATCGGCTCATGAAGAAGAGCCGACAGACAACAAGGTCTACACCCAGAACAAATCAAGAGAGGATTCCCCCACACCAAGGGAAAGAGGGAGAGGAAGAGGAAGGGGTACCAAAGGAAGAGGCGGAAGAGGGATAGACAAAGGAAGCAAGAAAGAGAATGCAGCGGAGTACATGGGAAAAAGACAGACCCGATCCAAGAAGAACTGTTAATGGATTATGAAATGGTAAACCAAACAATTGTTAACTTAACAACCAAAACTTTGAGTAATAAAGACAAACGAACCTTATGCCTGGGACTCTCTTTCTGTCCAGCAGTTCCAATGAACTACGTGGACAGCAAGATTGATGTCTTTAAGTTCTGTAGAAAATTCAAATTGAGGAAGTGGAACAAATTAAAACCAGTGAAAAGTAGAGAATATCAACATTTAGAACGCCTTACCTACGAAGAAGATCTCACAATTGGTGACATTGATGCCATGGTCACTCTTCATGAACTACAGAACAATCCAGATGGAACATTATTGAGCGTAGACTCCCTCCTTATCCTCGATGAATTAGAAATATGGCATTACAAAGCCGCATGTAGTAAATTTAAGCCTAAGTCCACTTTCCTGCCAAAAATGAACCATGATAACATTGACACTTTTCAAGAACTTGTTGGCAATGATTTTCTTAAGTTTAGACAAAAAAACTGGTTAAAAAAAAGAGACATTTTAAGTATAACCTTACAAATGCCCTAAGAATAGCTATGAATGAATTAGCTGCAGATGAAAATATAGTGGTAAGGCTCGCTGACAAAGGGGTAAATATTGTTATCTTAACAAAAGAAATGTATATAGCTGAGGCCATACGCCAATTAAATGACAACACCACATACACACACTCAACTCGAATAGAGTATAATAACAGCATTACTAATATTTGGGAGAAATTGAACGAATGGAAAGATAAAGGGCTGATAGAATGGGAAGAATTTTGTTTTCTTAAAAAAGATTATCCAATTCTTCCTGTTATGTACCTGCTTCCTAAAATTCATAAGAACAGAGAGAATCCACAAAGAAGTCCTATCATTTCTTCGAGAGGTTGGGTTCTTGAAAACATCTCACGATACGTTGACCATTTTTTAAGAGATTTTGTTTCCACCTTACCTTCGTACGTAAGAGATACCAAGGACTTCCTTAGCAAAATTGACAGTTTTGAATGGAGGGATGACTATATACTATTGACCCTAGATGTCAATTCATTATACACGGTGATAGACCATGAACAGGGAATACAGGCATGTGCACGCTTCTTAAAACGCAGGAATATCAGATTCCTGGGACACACTAACATAATTTTGGACATGATCAGATTCTGCCTTTGCAATCATTTTTTCATGTTCAATGACGACATGTACAAACAAACACACGGTACCGCGATGGGCACATGTTTTGCGCCCAGTTTTGCCAACCTTTTCATGGGAGCGTGGGAAGAGGACAATAGTACCAATATTCACTTTCACAATGCCTTTACTAAGGTCAAGTTGTAGCTTAGGTATATTGATGACATTTTTGTCATCTGGCACGGAGAAGAAGGTGATTTACGCAATTTCATCGATACCCTAAATGAAAATGAGAGAAACCTCACACTAACTAGTACTATCAGTAGAAGGGAGGTCGAATACTTGGATACAAGGGTACAAGTGGTGAAGAGTAAAATTCGGACCATCCTGTACCGTAAAAGTACAGCAGGGAATACTTTGCTTCATGCTCTGAGCAGCCAACCGCACAACTTGAAATGGAGTATACCATACGGGAGTTGCTCAGAGCCAAAAGAAATTGTAGTACTACAAATGACTATCAGAATGAAGAAAAAGTGATGATCAAAAGACTTAAAGAAAGAGGGTACCCATCTTGGGTGCTTAAAAGAGCGATCGAGAAAGTAACAAACATTGACAGAGGCAAGTTGTTAGAAGATACCTTAAAGATGCCC
This sequence comes from Triturus cristatus, assembly GCF_964204655.1. Lineage (NCBI taxonomy): Eukaryota > Metazoa > Chordata > Amphibia > Caudata > Salamandridae > Triturus > Triturus cristatus. The sequence continues at coordinate 346,347,590 of NC_140584.1, forward strand.
ACTGCCAATGATGAAGAACTTAATGAAACACGCACGATTCTCACATCTAATGGTAACTCCAATCAAATACGGAAGGCTATCACACAAAATTGGAAGATACTAAAAAGTGATCCTGTAATAGGAGAGGGTTTGCCAGATAGACCGAGCATAACCTATAGGAGAGGACGCAGTTTAAGAGACCTCCTTATACACAGTGATGTGACAGCAAATGTGAATAACAGGGGCATTGACTTACAGGGTTTCTTTCCATGCGGCCATTGTAAGGCCTGTGGCAACAGCCGGATGATCAAAGAATTTTGGAACACCAGTACCAACACCATGGTCAGCATAAAGCAGTTCTTAACATGCAACAGTACATTCCTCATTTATGTGCTGGAATGCCCATGCAAGTTAAAATACTTGGGCAGTACAACACATATGGCGAAAAAACATATCATGGAACACATGAGGGCAATTACAAATCTAGACAAACAATATCCCATTGCCCGTCATTTTGAAAGACACCATTTTTCAGATTGCACTAAACTCTCCTACTATGGTATAGAAGAAGTTCTACCTAATAAAAGACGGGGAAATCGGACTTTGAGACTCAGGCAACGAGAATCCAGGCACATCATTGGTATGTGTACTAAATTCCCTAATGGACATAATTTGGATGAGGAAATGGCAATCCACTTGCAATTAGAGTAGAGGCTTTACATGTTGTCTTAACTGCATATTTTTAGAATACTACTTTTAAGATGCTAAGTATATCTTTCTTTGTTAATGCTGAGCGACAGTTAATAACTTATATTTTGTGTATTTCTCTCTCGCAGGAGGAAAGGAAGGGATCATGTCTCAATCCAGTGGCAACGGGATCCCTACCCTTTTCTTCATATATCTTCCTGCTACTTTTCAAGATACAGATAAAACTTTTTCAGACGTATTTTTCATTTGATTTTATGAATTTTTGCACTTGGGTCGTTTTATTTGGAAGAAAAAAGATTGAGGATGATACACAGGGGGTGAACGAGAAAAGAAGCTAGGCAATAGTTCTCTTCCATAATTGTATGATTATGTCCCTAATTTTAAGCTACAGTAACTTTCATTAGATGGAGCCATACTGTGTCTTAATAGGTACAACATACTGTATTAAGTAAGATATCTCACCTTTATAAACATATATACCGTGAACTGACATCTCCGGGCTGGATACTAACCTATCCACTATCTGGGTTGGATGTGACTCCAACACACATACGAAAATGTTGCTACTAATAAAATTGTACCATACACACTAGGATACTCTGGGGGTAATGAAACTACAAATGTAAAAATAAACCAAATATACGATAACCATTTGGGAAAGATGGGTCATGCCCGCATCAGTTCTCTTTTAATGATGATCACACTTGCTAATGTAAGATTTTTCTGCAGGAGTATCCCACTAGGGGTCACAATAGTATACACGCTTTGATGAATACAACCAGGACTTGTTGCGAGCCAAAAACCAAATTGACTAAACAAACGACACTTGATAATTATTTGGAAAGATTGGGTCACATTTTGTTTTTCTCGCATATGCGCATATGCGTTTCTTTCATTTACGATTACATTCGTTAGTGGAAGTTTGTTTTGCTGCAGTATTCCACAGAAGTATAAAAGACGATTACAACACAATGATACAGACTGCCAATCAATGTATCATTACTGGATATGTTAACATATACTATACAGTCTATATTAGTAATTCTTTGTGATCATTTGACACAGTTTTACATTATCAGATGGCGCCCAAGAAAATGGGCATTTAACTACAATAATGAAATGTTAGTCCTCTTACACTGTTTATGACATAACACGGAAGAGTATGTAATGCTTTATTGTTTTGCAGTATCGCTGTGTGAACAAGCCCGTCTTCGGGTGACACGAGTCACGGCGGGTTTATGATGTGAATAAACCCCCTTTGGTTGCTATACTCCTGTGGTTTCCTGATGTGTTTTTGGCCAGAGTGCGCGACTGGAACTCCGTTTCTTTGGATATTATTTGCCGGCTTTCTCTGCCAGTTTCGCGCCACCCCTCACAGGGCTTGAACTTCAGAAGGAGGCTTTTTGGATTATATATATATATATACATATGAGGAGGCTGGAAGTAGGGGACACAAGGACGCTTATTCCCAGCAAATTCACCGGAGTCTCCCACTTTTGCTCGAGGTATTCCAGCGAAGTGCATGATGGTACCAGTTTTTGTTATACTATTTGCATAGCTTGGGGTGTTTTTTTAAAAGTATAGGCTTAGGGGTTTTATATTTTGTACTTATTTCAGAACACAGTGTGTTGTATATGTCGTATTGTAAAGCACTTATAGCACTTTTATATTAACCGTTTTTTGCACATAGAGACTTAATGTGAACAGTCTTAGTGGAGGTATATGCCTATGGACTAAGGTTGGAGATAAAGGCAAACGGATATAAAACAATATATTTTCAGCTTTGCATTTATGCAGTTTATAACATTATTCAGTAGACATCGAATCTGTAATAGGTTCCTAGGTGGATTGATTGAAGATCTTTGACCCTTATTTGCAGAAATTTGCACGGATAGCTTAATTTTGCACAGATGCCTTTATTTTGCACAATTATCTGTTTACATATTGATGAAGAATATATATATTGATATAGCAGGGTCCCAACATCTCTTCCACATATAAGTTGGGCACTTAAGTCACAAAGTGTTTTTATTTTTATTTTATGGAACATGCAATTTTATACATATTTAGGTATTTATTTATTTATGTATGTATACAGTAATAATGTATTGTATTTGCCACTTTCCAACTCTAAGCATTTACGCTGTGCACAATTACTAATGTTACTATCAGTGCAAGATATTGTGAAATCAGAGACACGTTGAAGTTCACAATTGAAGTATTTTCTCTATGTCAATTCAGGTTATCATGTGACTCACAGGGGGGTTGGACACCAAGCATTTGCTAAACAATGCCAGACGCTATTTTCTTTGTGTGAGCAAGGGCACAGCGTGCTCGAAACGCGTCAACAGAGGGAAAGGTTTTAAGAATAAAAACATCTACCTGCCTGAGCCGTTGGGTCCGTTTCTCTCATTTCGCATTCATGGAAGTAATGAGAGTTTGCTTTTTGAAGTAACAACGGAAGCTGGTTGTCTCCGACAACGGCACCCCCTCCCCTGAAGTGGCCTCCGCCTACAACCGACATCGAGAGGATCCCGGAGAGGATTACGGAGCGGTGGCCCCCTTTAGCAGCATGATTACCTACAGAAGCCGAACGGAGAGCGAGGACGACTGGGTCGGAGGATCCGTTGACAGCGCATTCCGGCTGTGAGTAGAAATAATAGTGCTGCGCACAAGTGGGGAGGTATCGGCTCGGAGGTAGTGGGAAAAGGGAACGGCGACTCCATTAGACAAATCCCTTCCGTACTGAAGAATAACAATGTCAGCCAGTTTGGAACAGGAGCGGGAAGCTGCAGCTGAAGAACTGTTTGGCAATCTGCCTCAAATAGGTATCGTTACAGCAAGTGTGGACAGCAGTCAAAATGGCACAAATCACAACGTGAGACAACTGTTAAAATCTTTAGAGAAGAAAATGAAGAGTGAAATCACGAAATGGTGGGAGCATAAGTCCCCCACCAAATATGAGGAAGTTGGACGAGTCCCTAGGGGGCTCAGGATTTTATTGGCGCCAAGCTTTGAGGAACCAAATCCCGCCATGTTAAGAGAGTGGAGGGAAAGCAACTTGTCGGCATCTATGAATTTAGTTAGAATTCTGATCAAATATGCAATAATAGATTGCCGAACCCTGCTGGAAGAAATAGACACAATCAATGAAGAACTTGACAAAGTGGTACATACTGAGCAAAAAGACTTAATTATCAAAACGCGCAAAGAAATAAGTGAAAGACTGCGCAAACATGAGGACAGGATCAAAATCCGTAAATCGCATAAGCTTGCCCAGGACTAAATGGATTATGAGCAAGGGCAAATTTATACTTTTTCACGTAAATTCGAGCATGTGAAAAAGTTCAAATTAAATGGTAGAAATGTCACCAACAAACCACCACAACAGCAAGGTAACGTTGAGGTTACACTGGAAACTGAAGGCGAAACGGCATCGCTAACAAGTGCGTCTGGGTCTGACTTCAGTAGCAATGAAGGGTTGAATTCCAAATTAGTACTTGATCTGGGTGAAGAAATTTATTTTTTAGCAGAGGATCGGAGACAAACGCTCCGCCCCAGAACCCGGAACAACATTACAGAAAAAGGAGGAATGCGAGGAGAAGAGCAAGGAGAAAAAAGCACAAACAACAAAATGCAGCAAAAGAAAAAACTTTGGTACAGGAAGAAGCGGTAGAAGACTTAACCATCATAAACCTATCAGACGTTACTCTCACGGCAGAAGAAAAACAGCTCCTCTCTTTGGGCCTCAACTTTTGTCCAGAAAGTACATTCAATTATGCCAGAACAAGAGTAGATATCTTTTGCTTCATTCGCAAGTTAAAATTAAAGACATTTTTTGCTATCAAAGCGGGTAGCGCCAGTCCTAATGAACCAACGGAACAGCATAAAGATGAGACCACAGATCCAGCAGTTCAAGCTGCAGATGCTAAAATGTTTTTAACTTTACATGATTTGGGAACAGCATCCAGCAATGCATCACAAACAAATGATGCAGATGAAATCAGCACACAAAATCGCCTACAGAGAATCAATATATCCCAAAAGGGAGCAGGAGAGAGTCAGTTCAAACCAAGAATCACCTTTATCCCTATGATGCCAAAAGATGCCATAGATATTTTTCATGAGTGCATAACTGAGGAGTTAAAGAAACTGAATCGGAAAGTAATTAAGCAACGTTATCAGCACAAATCTTACAATGAACTGCAATATGGAAACTTACTGAGGAAGCTCAGCGACAACCAAGAAATAATAATCAACAAATCCGACACGGGTGGGAATATTGTTTTATGGCCGAAAAAAGAATATGTCAAAGAAGCTATGAAACAATTAAACAATGATGAATGCTATAAAAGATCTAATGGGACGGAATACAAGAAAGCTAAGGAAGAGTAGAAACAATTATTGTCTAAGTACAAGAGAGAAGGCTTAATATCATCTACTGAATTCAACTTCCTACACAGAGAGAATCCAGTTATTCCAATTTTGTATCTAATCCCGAAAGTACACAGGATGATCTCTCCAACACCGGGTAGACCAATCATTTCGGCAATAAACATTGTGAGTGAACATATCTCCCAATACATTGATTATTACCTGCAAGACTTTGTAAAGAATCTTCCCAGTTATGTTAAAGATACTGGTGATTTCTTGAAACTATTGAACGCTGTGCAATGGCAGGATGGCTGGTGTCTCATAACATTGGACATTGAGTCACTATACACCAGCATCAATCATAAAACAGGACTCAAAGGATCCAGTATTTTTTAGAAAAAAAGATCATGTCAATACTATGGTCACAACAAACTGATATGTGAATTGATTGATTGGTGTCTGAACAACAACTTCTTCATGTTTGGTAAAGAAATTTGGAGACAAATGAGGGGCGTGGCTAAGGGATCCTGCTTCTCCCCCAGCTATGCTTGCTTGCATGTTGGCTGGTGGGAGGAGCAGGTCCTGAAACCTACTCCAAATATTAATCATGTTCCACATTGGTTAAGATTTATTGATGATGTTTTTTGTTTGTGGGATGGAGATGAAACTAGTGCACAGGAATTTGTGAGGTCTTTAAATAACAACACAAGTAACCTCATCTTTACTTCTAATATAAGCAAAGTGAAATTAGACTTTTTGGATGTACAAGTCTCAGTGAGAAACCACACAGTGGAAACATCTTTATTCAGGAAAGCCACTGCTGGCAATAGTATTCTACATGCAAGCAGTCAACATCCAAGACACCTCATTGAAAGCATCCCATATGGTGAGCTATTGAGTTTAAAACGAATTTGTAGTTCACCAAAATAATTTGAAATATGCTCCAGAGAGATGGTAGGGCGGCTGAAGGAAAGAGGATACAGTACATTAGTTCTTTCCAGGGCACTCAACAAAGCACATGAAAGTCCCAGAGAGTCTGTATTGCTACCCAATAGCCAAACTGAGATTGACGAGGAGGTTATTCCCCGCCTCATTACGACATTCAGCAAACAGGAGAGAAAGATCAAGTCAATCATCAGGAAGAATTGGCCTATTGTTCTCACTGATGGTGTACTAGGCAGTAAACTGCCTGAAATGCCCACCATCACATATAGAAAAGCTAGATCCCTGAGAAGTCAATTGGTGAAAAGAAGTCCAGAACTAGGCACAGGCAGCACATGGCTTAAGTCAAAAGAAGGTTTTTGCAAATGCACATCTTGCAGAGCGTGTAAGTTTGGCATCAATACAACCCAGTATAGCACTCCATTTTCAGACAAGAGCGTAAACATCAAGGGAAATTGTTGCTGTAGAACTGAGTATGCGGTGTATGTTTTGACGTGCACCTGTGGCTTGCGTTATGTGGGTAGCACTAGACTACAGGTGCACGTCAGAATTTTGCAGCATCTCAGGGCGATCGTGAATAATGACAATGCATATCCGGTTGCGAGGCATTTCAAAACTGTACATGGTGGTGAACTGCGATGCCTTTCTTATTTTGTGATTGATGCTGTGGTCCCCCTTAGAAGGGGTGGCAATAGAGACAAACTTTTAAGAAAATTGGAGACACGCTACATTTTAGAACTTGACAGCAAGAGTCCCAATGGATTGAACACAACTGAAGATTTGCATAATTTCCTATGAACATGTGCCATCATTGCGGTTTCTCTGGTGTAATTAATTTAATCGCATCACATTACAAAATGTATGTGATTTACAGTGGTCTTAGAGTAATGGGCTCTTTTTGAATTACGGAATGGTAGCATACCTAATTAGGACAAATTAGTGTAGATTTTGTGACTTCACTGACATTTTTCTGTAATTTTCTGCAATTTTCTGATGTAATTATCTGGTGCTGTTCTGTATATGACCAACTTGTAACAGCATACTATGGCAGTTTTCCGTTTTTGTTATACTATTTGCATAGCTTGGGGTGTTTTTATAAAAGTATAGGCTTAGGGGTTTTATATTTTGTACTTATTTAAGAACACAGTGTGTTGTATATGTCGTATTGTAAAGCACTTACAGCACTTTTATATTAACCGTTTTTTGCACAGAGACTTCATGTGAACAGTCTGAGTGGAGGTATATGCCTATGGACTAAGGTTGGAGATAAAGGCAAACGGATATAAAACAATATATTTTCAACTTTGCATTTATGCAGTTTATAACATTATTCAGTAGACATCGAATTTGTAACAGGTTCCTAGGTGGATTGATTGAAGATCTTTGACCTTATTTGTAGAAATTTGCACGGATAGCTTAATTTTGCACAGATTGCTTTATTTTGCACAATTATCTGTTTACATATTGATGAAGAATATATATATTGATATAGCAGGATCCCAACATCTCTTCCACATATAAGTTGGGCACTTAAGTCACACAGTGTCTTTTAAAAAAAAACAATTTGGAACATGCAATTTTATACATATTTAGGTATTTATTTATTTATGTATGTATACAGTTATAATGTATTGTATTTGCCACTTTCCAACTCTAAGCATTTACGCTGTGCACAATTACTAATGTTACTATCAGTGCAAGATATTGTGAAATCAGAGACACGTTGAAGTTCACAATTGAAGTATTTTCTCTATGTCAATTCAGGTTATCATGTGACTCACAGGGGGGTTGGACACCAAGCATTTGATAAACAATGGCAGACGCTATTTTCTTTGTGTGAGCAAGGGCACAGCATGCTCGAAACGCGTCAACAGAGGGAAAGGTTTTAAGAATAAAAACATCTACCTGCCTGAGCCGTTGGGTCCGTTTCTCTCATTTCGCCTGCATTGGAGTACCCTGTTATAGTTAGTTCAGCTAACTATAACTCGCGCCCCTGCAATGCACTGCTGATGACGTCACATATTACATCACTCATGACATGGTCAGTGACATCACTGATGACATCACTGATGACATCTCAAATGACATCACTGATGACATCACTGATGACATCATCCATTGAGTATATGTTTCTGAACAGTTTTATTATGTTTAATATATATAGGGAAAGGCCTGTTGAAAAATAAGTGGGTGTACGTGTGTGTGAATGGATGATTTTCTAGGTGCGTAACTGAGTCTATAAGTGAGTCATTAAATGTATTTTACTGCAGACTAGTGACTAAACTGTGTGAATGTCTGTATGTGTCTGTGTGTTGGTGTATAAGTGGCTGCATGGTTTTGTGAATAGCTATATGAGTGTCTATATGGGTTATTGATTGGTTGTCTGAGTTTCTGTATGGTTGCCTGAGTGTTTGTGTGGGTAGGGTGTGTGTGACTCTGTGACTAGATGTGTGAGTGGGTGATTCAGTGGGTGCATGTTTTTAAGAGTGCATCTGTGATGGACTGTATGGTTGGGTGAGTGTATGTATGGGTGTGTTAGTGATTGAACGTATATCTCAGTTGTACATGTGTCAGTAACTACATATGTGAAACGCAGTGTATATGTGTGTAAGAGTATATAACTATCTATATGTGAGAGTGTGTGATTTTGGGAGTGGCTGTATGCTCCATAGTGCAAGGATATCTGTGTCATGTGCTGTTTGTTTTTCTGCAGGAAGACACTGAATTTGTTAGTATTTTTATGAGTAAGTGAACTTGAGTGTTTTTAACTGTATAGGTGAGTAATTTTTACTGTGATTAATTATTTGCATGACTGACTAGATGTGTCAGTACCCCAATGGATGATTGGCGGTGTGTGAGTGTCTATAGGTGTATAAATGCACAGAGTGACTGTAAGTATGAGTGACTGTACAGGTGAGTGAGTGGAGATGTATGTAGACCTAAAAGTCAATGAGTGGGTGAGTAGTTATTGGTATTGGAGTATCTATGGTTGTCAAAATGGCCGTCTGAAATTTTGAGTCGGTGTATCAAAGGTTATATTAGGGTGTGAGAAGATGCACTAATTTATCACATGGATGACGTCATCAGTGATGTCATCAGTGATGTCATTTGAGATGTCATCAGTGATGTCACTCACTAGATAGACACTCATGTAGCTATTTGCAAACCCATGCAGCTGATTACACACAAACAGACAGATGGATACAGACATTCACACAGTTTAGTCACTAACCCATGCATTCAGTAAGATACGTTTAATCACTCATTTATAGAGTCAGTCACGTACCTACTAAATCATCCATTCAGACACTTATACACCCACTCATTCCTCAATATGCCTTTCCCTATATATATTAAACATATTTAAACTTTACAGAAACACACAGTCACTGGATGATGTCATCAGTGATGTCATCAGTGATGTCATTTGAGATGTCATCAGTGATGTAATCAGTGATGTCACTGACCATGTCATGAGTGATGTAATTTGTGACGTCATCAGCAGTGCATTGCGGGGGCGCGAGTTATACTTAGCTGAACTAACTATAACAGGGGAATTGCTAGGGTTTTGTACGAGGGAAATGTCCAGCTAACTATAACACCCCTGAAACCTATGGTTTTTTCAGTGAATTTCTAAGGTTTTTTAAATGCCAATTCCTAACTATAACGCCCCTGAAACCTTTGTTTTTTTCAGTGAATTTCAAAGGTTTTTTAAATGCCAATTCCTAACTATAACGTGCATGAAACCTATGGTTTTTTCAGTGAATTTCAAAGGTTTTTTAAATGCTAATTCCTATCTATAACTTATCTCTGAAGATATCATGAAAAGCATTATTTTTTAAAAGTAGGGTGCACATTAGTTTTGTGGAAAAGCGTCTTTGTGATTGGTTAAGAAAAAGCAGTTTCAACGTGGAGTACATATCATAGGATAAAATTTGCTCAGCTCAACCACACCTTCTACTTGCATTAAGAAGGCACTGTTCGAACTTAAAACAATCGTCAACTTTTAACCTGCACGTGTCGTTAAATGTTCAAGAAATTGTTACAAAAAAATATCGTAAAGTTTTAAAAAATTGATGAACTTTTAACCTGCACGTATTGTAGAATGTTCTAGAAAGTGTGTTGATAGAATACGTTGCACTTCTGACTTCTATGTGTTGTTGAATATTTAAAAAAACGGTTCATATGGAAAATTAAAAAGAAACCAATAGAGCAGTTTTGAAATCTAAAAGAATCAAGGAACTGTTCTAATTTATTCTTTAAATGTATTTATGTGTGCAGCAACAAAATTATAGACAGAACAGCACTAGGAAGAGGAAGAAGCAGGGAGTGGGGGAGGGGGGGAGATGGGCAGAATGGCACACATGCACAATTAAGTACAACACGCATATAGACTAACAATGGCCAAAATGAAACACACCAACAAGGAGCACAAGTCACACAACCTGCCAACATCACACCACTGAACGAGCATAGAAGTGAAAACCATGTGGAATTGATACAGGATGTGTACAAAGGCCAGTCGTTGGTGTTGTGGGATGTCTGCGACCGTGGTCATCATGGATGAGATTCCCAGCATGTGGCACATGGTCGAGTTCACTGTGTGTTATGTTGCCAAACGGCTGCTCCTCCCTCCCACGAGCCCCCACACTTTTGTACGGTGAGCTGTTGTATCTCGTGCACTCGTACGGCACGCCATTGTAATGCCTATTTGCGCATGTCCTGCTACATTCCAACTACAACATCACAGTGCCGTTTGGAGGTGGTGCATGCCACTTTACAACATCGACTGCTGCGGATCTTGTAACAGGCCACACCAGAACACAGAGACACACTTACCGCACTTCCTGTACACGGACATGTCCGAGACACCCCGTTCCCCTTGCCGGATAGGCACACCCCTGCACTGACCTGTGAACAACAGACCAGCACACGCCAGTTGTGCATGCAGGAGGATGCGTACGTAGCTACACATCCAGGCTCACTGCCAACGCTGAGGTGACAGCACACTGTGATGTTGCAGGGCTCGTGCCTATCATGCTAAGACAATGACCACAGGGACAAACTTACTAAGATGTGGGTTTGGGGGGCATTGGCGGTCCTGGAGTTGTTGAGATGAGTCTTCTGGCCCTCACGGGTATCCCTGTATCATGCTCATTGACTCTATGGCACCTGTGGGTGTTCTGGTTTGGCTCTTGGCTGTGTTCCCTTTCATGGTGCAGGTAGTTGTCCTGCTTAACACCAGCAGAAAGCAGGTGTAAAATCCCTGGTGGTAACGTGTCTTATCGCCGGAATTTGTTTCGCATTGCAATTGGTGTGAAAGTTGTGATGTGATTTTTTTCGTGTGCACAACAATATACGAACTGAGTAGTGTATCTCGTCAAGATCCAGCACCTGACGCACTATTCCCAATCAATATAAATACAATGAGATTTCTTAATAGATTTTGTGTGTACACTGTAAGTGCAGCCAATACCTCAGTGCAATACAATACAGGATTTTAGAATTCAGAATAAATCGCAAAGTTGCACCTCGTGTCTTTTTGCACGGGAACGGCTACTCTCCATTTCATTATCAGCACTTTAACGGAAGTAAAGTTGCGATAAATTTAACACACTATTCAGAAGTTGGTGCAAACTGCAGATATCACCAGTATTCCAGCGATAAGTGCCCCAAAATTTAACACCATGGTGGACTCCATCAAATAACAGTAATAAGAACAAGAAAGAGTCACACAGCAGTTAAGAGAACAACCAAAAACATTATTTATTTATTTTTCAAACGTTATTATTTATAATAATAAATATATAAACGATAAACTATTTTCAAACTTTATTTTTTTATTAACATAAATATAAACAATAAACTAATAAACAAAATGTAACAACAATAATACAAAACAACAAGGCGGAACACTCCTGTGGGAACCACGGATGTCGACGACAGACCTGGAAAATCAGAAAGATTGTTAAAAAAAAACAACATGGTATTCTCAACAAAATACCACAAGAAACAAATCACAGATATATAAAATGCATACAGCTAACAACATTTTATAAGTTTAACTTACAAAAACTGTAAATGTTGCCGCTTTAAAATATTTACCGAATCTGAGGAAATTTTTTTGCAGAAGGCACCACGCCCACAACGTTTTTCTTCAATGGTGAAGAAATTTGTAACTTTTTCCAAGGGGCAAACAAAGACCAATGCCACCTTCTTCATTCGCAAGATTTGCCAAAGAGTTCTGTTACGAGGGGATCCTAACAAAAAATACTCGTGCGGCACAGCATGTATGATGAAACACCTAAGGACCCTTCATCTAAACAATCTTGCACGAGAAGAGTGCAAACAGATGAGAAACACTCCTGTTCTGTATCTGTAAAAAAGAATCACAAAAAAAAGTATATTGATAACTTTCAAATTTATACTATTCCATTACTGTACAAACACATTTTATATAAAAACTGACTAAGAAACTATAGCCCTGAACCACGAGTGTGACGATCGTTAAAACACTACATACATAGTGCATACTACTTTGAAGCAGTTCATGCCCTGAAGCCTACCTCACTAAAAGACTACATGCTAACTGACTAAATGATTACAGTACTATAAGGAGACACACTGGGTGAGGGACAGGGTGTTTGCTAGAAGAGTATGAATACTAACTAGGGAATTGAAGGTGTGAAACACAACTGTGTAGGTGATTAGAGGACTGCATCCATACTGCATAGGCATTTAAAGCAGTCCATGTGCTAAGGCCTGGCTCACTGCATGACTACTTGGGTACTGACTGAATGATTAGAGTACAGCAAGGAGAGTGCCTAGGTGAATTTATAAGAGCTAGGCTTTTCGCACAGGGAATGGATTAGTACTTGGTACTGAATGAGTCACTAGAGGAGTGCAAAGGCAGTCACAAGTGCTGGACTGTATGGATACTGACTAGGAAATTGAAAGTGTGAAAGACAAGTGTCTAGGTGGTTAGAAGACTGCATGCATAGTGCATAGGGGTTTGAAGCAGTCCATGTGCTAAGGCCTGGCTCAGTGTATAAATACTTAGGCACTGACTGAATGATTAGAGTACAGCAAAGATAGTATCTTGGTGAATTTATAAGTGTTTGGGTTTTAGCACAGTGAATGGATTAGTGCATGGTGCTGAATGGGTCACTAGAGGACTGCAAAGGGAGTGACAGGGTATTTCCTGGAAGTGTATGGATACTGACTAGGGAATTGAAGGTGAGAAAGACAATTGTGTAGGTGGTTAGAGGACTGCATGCATAGTGGATAAGGGTTTGAAGCAGTCCATATACTAAGGCCTGGGTCACTGGATGAGTACTTGGGTACTGACTGAATGATTAGAGTACTGCAAGGAGAGTGCCTGGGTGAATTTATTAGGGTTTTGCGCAGTGAATGGATTAGTACATGATGCTGAATGGGTCACTAGAGGAGTGCAAATGGAGTGACAGGGTGTTTGCTGGAAGTGAACGGATACTGACTGGGGAATTGAAGGTGTGAAAGACAAGTGTGTAGGTGCTTAGAGGACTGCATGCATAGTGGATAGGGGTTTGAAGAAGTCCATGTGCTAAGACCTGGCTCAGTACGTGAATACTTAGGCAGTGACTGAATCATTAGAGTACTGGAAAGAGAGTGTCTTGGTGAATTTATAAGTGTTTGGGTTTTGGCACAGTGAATGGATTAGTACATGCTGTTGAATGGGTCTCTAGAGGACTGCAAAGGAAGTGACAGGATGTTTCCTGGAAGTGTATGGATACTGACTAGGGAATTGAAGGTGTAAAAGACAAGTGTATAGTATGTTAGAACACTACATGCATACTGCATAGACATTTGAAGCAGTCTATTTGGTACTGACTAAATAATCAGACTACTTCTAGGACAGTGCTTAGGTAAAACGTTTAAATTTTCAGTTCTGCCACAGTGAACAGAATAGTACATGGTACTGCACCTTAGTGTCAAACCCTGACTCATTTTATCAATGCATAAGCAAAGACTAGCTTCTAATGCTACTAAAACTTGACAACATGAGAGGTTTTAAATTAGTTATCTGTCAGCAAATACACAATGTTACCAAATGCTTCTCTCACAGTGGCTCTCAAATGCACATAGACTCACAGTGTGATTCTAGACAACAACCACTATACCTAGGAGTTTACCAAAAATCATTCACTACTGTGGAAGTGGTAAGCGAACTGCACACAATCTTCATATTTCAGGACTGCACTTTTATGTCAAAGCCTGACTCATATAATCAAAGCATAAGCAAACACTGGCTTCTAATGCTACTAAAACTTCACAACATGACCGGTTTTAAAACAGGTATATGTCAGCAAATACACGATGTTACCAAATGCTTCTCTCACAATCCTTACCCAAATGCACACAGACTCACAGTGTGATTTTAGACAAGCAACACTATCCTAGGAGTTTACCAATACTCATTCACTACTCTGGAAGAGTTAATGGTACTGCACACAATCTACATATTTAAGTACACCACATCAGTGTCAAAGCATGACTCATGTAATCAACGCATAAGCAAAGACTGGATTCTAATCCTACTAAAACTTCACAACATGACAGGTTTTAAAACAGTTATCTGTCAGCAAATACATGATGTTACCAAATGCTTCTCTCACAGTGATCCCAAATGCACACTAACTCACAGTGTTATTCTAGACAAGCACCACTATCCCTATAGTGCAAGTGGCAAGGGAACTGCACACAATCTACATATTTCACAACTGCAATTTACTGTCAATGCCTGACTTATATAATGAAAGCATAAGCCATAACTGTCTTCTAATGCTACTACAACTTGACAACATGACATGTTTTACAACACTTATCTGTCAGCAAATACACGATGTTACCAAACACTTCTCTCACAGTGGTTCCCAAATGCACACAGACTCACAGTGTGGTTCTAGACAAACAACACTATCCCTAGGAGTTTACCAAAACTCATTCACTACAGTGGAAGTGCTAAAGGAACTGCTCACAATCTACTTATTTCACGACTACACTTTAATGTCAATGCCTGACTAATTTAATCAACGCATAAGCAAAGACTGGCTTCTAATGCTACTAAAACTTGACAACATGACAGGTTTTAAAACAGTTATCTGTCAGTAAATACACAATGTTACCAAATGCTTCTCTCACAATCCTTACCCAAATGCACACAGACTCACAGTGTGATTTTAGACAATCAACACTATCCTAGAAGTTTACCAAAACTCATTCACTAGTCTGGAAGAGTTAATGGTACTGAACACAATCTACATGTTTAAGTACAGCACATCAGCGTCAAAGCATGACTCATTTAATCAACACATAAGCAAAGACTGGATTCTAATGCTACTAAAACTTCACAACATGACAGGTTTTAAAAACATTATCTGTAAGCAAATACATGATATCACCAAATGCTTCTCTCACACTGATCCCAAATACACACTAACTCACATTGTGATTCTATGCACCACTATCCCTAGGAGTTTACCAAAACTCATTCACTACAGTGCAACTGGTAAGGGAACTGCACACAATCTACATATTTCAGGACTGCACTTTTCTGTCAAAGCCTGGCTCATTTAATCAAACCATAAGCCATAACTGTCTTCTAATGCTACTAAAACTTCACAACATGACAAGTTAAAACAGTTATCTGTCAGCAAATACACGATGTTACCAAATGCTTCTCTCACAGTGGTTCCCAAATGCACACACACTCACTGTGTGATTCTAGACAAACAACACTATCCCTTGCACTATACCAAAACACATTTCTTCATCTAGAAGTAGTACTACATTTTAGTATAGAAACATAACATAACTAATTTCACAAATTCATAAACAATGACTGGTTTCTAATGCTACCAAAATATAAAAACTGCACAGTTATCTGTTTACAAACACATGAAAAACACAACTGCTTATCACAGAATGGTTTCTAGATGCACACACATTGTAGAGAAAAAAAGTACTCCCTACACTTTAGCAGGAAAAATACATTAGTCTGATTAAAATCAAAATAGTCTACATACATCCCCTCACAATTAAATAACTCATCTTTCAAGTTCTTTTGTAGATTAAGAAGTATATCAATCACTCACCATATTTTCTTTTACAGAATCTCTACACTGTGCACCTCTCAGCAAAAGCAAAGAATGAAAAAGTTTCCCTTTCATTTTCCACACATATACATGTAAACATCAAATCACAATCCTTCGCACATAAACTCAAAAGCAAACACACATTTCTATTGGTTAAACATTTCAACCCTTTCCAACTGAAATACATTTCAACCCTTCCCCCAATCTGCCTTCTGCCTGTTACCATAGAAACAGGTCATGGAACACTGCACTGAGCTCACAGGTCACAAGTTCAGCACACAATGTTCCTTCACAAGACAGGAAGTGTGCTTGACTTTTCAACATATCAGCTTATCATATATAATGTTCCTTACAATCTGTTTTTGTAAACCAATAACAATCATACCTTTAAAAAACAGAAATATACACCCTACCTTTCAGTGTAGAAAGTTGTCATACAACCAATGATTTCTTGTCGTTTTTCAAAAAACGTTGCCGTGGATCCGCGCACCCACCGCGAGAGAATCCGTGCATCCAACGCGATAGGATGCGCGCACCGTGCGCGCATTTCCCCGTGGTTTTTTTTTTTTAAAAAGGGGGCCCCAGGGGGTCCTTCTGGGACCCCCTAAGCACCTCTAGAGGGTCGGAGTATTTCTACTCTGCCCCCTTTATATGTTTTACACACTTATTCCCCTTGCATCTTCATCCTCGCTTCTACCGAGGCAGAAAATGGCCACCAACAGTTCCTGGTTTCGAATGTAGAGAGACACTCGACAGCCAATTAGCATTCAGCACGCGATCGGGAAGGTGCGCGCTCGGTTCGGGGAGGGTGCGCTTACGGTGCGGGTACGGTCCGCGGATCCTCCGCGGCCATAGATATCACTAACTTTTTTACCCTAATTTTCTCAGGAACTACTGAACAGATTCACACCATATATGCAAAAGGCACGAGTCCGAACTGAGGACTACCTCTTTGCCAAATTTGGTGTCATTCCGTTCAGCGGTTCGGGCTGTAGCTGCGACAACAGATCCTATCGGAAATTGCATGGGGAAAACGCGTTTTGGGACCCCCCTTTTTTCTCGGTCCCGCTTGACGGATCACCGCAAAACTTTCAGGGTAGGAGCGGAGCTGGCCGAAAATTTCGCGAGGATTCGTCAACCGGCGCCAACGTTATTCCAAATAGTATGTTGCGGATTTCCTATGGAAAATAGGTCCTAACTATAACTATCTACTGGTGACCGCCAGTAGATAATATATATATATATATACATATGAGGAGGCTGGAAGTAGGGGACACAAGGATGCTTATTCCCAGCAAATTCACCGGATTCTCCCACTGTTGCTCGAGGTATTCCAGCGGAGTGCATGACGGAGTGCATGATGGGATAGAACTACTGATGCGTTGCCACGATAATGAGCTGCAGACAGACTGAGGCATTTGAGAAAGGCTGATTGCCGAAACCGGTCATGCCGAATTCTTCAATAAATGTCCTGTGAAACCCCGCTGTGTCCCTTTCTTCTGTTCAAAGTGGAACAAAGGTGTTATATATATATATATATAATTAATTCTCTTCAATCAGTCTTTTTGGCGCTTTAATTGTTTGACCTGATCTTGTCATAGGAAACTGGGAACTCTCCCCATCACTCGATCTCCTTTCTTAAAGACAATGTTCTTCACATGTAGCCTTTTGTCATCATACACTTTGATCTTTTGTTTATAAACCAAATCCTTTTCACAAGCTGCATTCTCATTTCTCTCTCTCTGGTCCATTGAGGCAACTTCTTTGTCATTGCTCTCCCACACATCAATATCACAGGACTTTCACTTGAGGTCAAATGAGGTGTTAAATGATAAGCCCTTAGGGTAGATTTCAACACAGTGTTTAAATCGAGCTTTTCAAGAGTAGCACACTGCACTGATTTCTTTAACATACTCATAAGCGCTCAACAAGTCAGTTGGCCTTAGGCCAGAGAGGTGTTCTCTTATGATGCTTTCTATTCAGATGCTCTAAGAAATCTCTAAACTATCGACTGCTGAAAGGTGGGCCGTTGCCAGATTTAAATATGGCTGGAACACCCCAGGTCGCAAATATGGCATCTAGTCTCTCAATGACTCGTTCTAGAGTGGTAAATGAGAAACCTCCAATTAACAGAAATCAGCAGTATTCGTCCATAATCTTCATCAGGTGCTGTCCGTGCAAAGGTCAATGGCTACTCTCTCGCATGCATGCTTTGGTAGTTCTGACATGTTTAAGGTGTGTTGAGTAACTTTTGCAGAAAGGCAGTTGCATAGAGGATAGGACATTCATTTTTTTTTAATCCTCTCACCAAGATAAGGGAACCAGACTCGGTCTTGGAGATCTTGTTTTGTGGCAACGATTCTACGAGGTCCTTTGTGGGCCACTTGAATTATGTTCTGTCGCAGACTCTCCGGAATCAGGATTCTCGACCCTTGCTGCATAACTCCTTCCTGAGGTATGGACAGTTCATCTTTGACATTATTGTATTTTTGTTGTTCACCATCAATGGAGAGAAGTAGTGTGTGTTGGTTCCATGACTGGTGTGTAATTTTATCTTTCAACTTTAGCATGTCACTATCATGGCTCTTTGTAGGGATAATCTGGGCTAACCAAATGCCAGCTGGTGTGCTTGATTTTACAATTAAATTGATTTAGGCTTCAGCTGTCTTCGAGGGATTACAGTGACCGTATATAGGCACTCTGGAAAAGTAGTTGGCAGGGTTCTGATATTACGCTGGTACAACTGTACTCTTGTAATCATAGCCCCTATTTATAAATGTGAGGAGGCATCTTGGCCTTTGGATTGCCAAATACAGTCAGTAAAGCTTGATGATCAGTTACCAGCGTAAAAGGCTTTCTGTACAGGAATACATGGAAATGATCACAAGCGAATCCCACGGATAAACTGTATTTTTCAGGTTGTGAAGAAGAACGTTCTGTTTGGGACAAACTCCTACTTGCCTATGACACAATATGCCTTTGAGCATTTTTTGTGTCTGTTGTGCTGTGCAAGGATAATGCCTAACCTGACTGGGCTAGCGTCAACAACAACCTCTGTACGAAGCTTTGGATTAATGTTTGCCATTTCAGTAGCATTTTCAATTGGCTTGTTGACATTTTTTAAACTTTTCTCACATTCATGTGACTACTGAAATGAAACATTCTTTTTCGTCAACTCTCTCAATGGGGTACTTACAGTGGCAATGTCTCGTATATATCTGGAACAGCAACTGGCCATGCCAAGAAATGAACGACCATAGAAGCATCCTGTCGGGGATCAACTTTTGACAGCTCTTGTACTTTAGCAGGATCGGGGTTCATGCCGCCATCAGAAAAGATATGGCCAAAGAATTTTAGCTTTGTCTTGCAGACTCACACTTGTCTGCATTCAAAGACAAACTTGCATCAGCAAGCAATCAACATACTTGTGAGAGAGCTTTATTGTGCTCTTTTTGTGAAACTCTGAAAACCAATATGTCATCCCTATGATTGAACGCATTCATGACAGGCTATATGATACACCGAATGATGATTTGAAGAAGTTCTACAGCCAATGACACTCCAAAACTTAGTATTTGTATCGAAACAGACCAACATGTGCAGAAAAGGTTGTAATGTACCTGCAATTTTCTTCGAGTTTCAACTGATAATAATCTTTATTCAAATCAAGGCGAGTGAAGCCCTTTGCACCATGTAATTGCATTATTATGTCAGCAATGTGTGGACCTGGATGTCGTTATCATTCAATGGCCTTGTTTGCCTGACACATGTCAACGCATATGAATACAACTCCTTCACTCTCATTTTTGGGCACTACTACTATGGGAGAAGCCCATGGCGTTGGACCAGTAGAATGCTCAATAATATCATGCCTAAGTAACGATTCAAGTTCTTTTTCAATAGCTTCTTGTAAATTAAATCAATTTGTCGAGCAACAGGACGTACATCCTCATTAATATGCAACTTTACTTTCATAGTCTTAAGCTGTCCTGAACCACATAACAATGAAGGGAATTGATTTGCTGCTTTGTGGTGAGCATTCATATTGTAGTTTATGGAAATCAGTCCCATAACAGCCATTTTGCTGAAACTGAGGAGACAAGCACTTGATGATGTACCTTGAAGATAATAAATGGGAGCTTGCACCATAGTTTTCCTGTGTTTCATCGTCGCTACAAATGAACCATGACTTTTTAAGGGCGTTGATGCAGTCTATGTATACACATTGGTTTTTGATGGTGTAAGTTGCAGTAATGAATTCACTATATTTCTTTTCAGGCATAAAGTATATTGATGTACCACTGTTGATAATGAAAGGTATCGAGCAACCATTTCAATGTTTAAATGACTTTGTTGCTTTGGCATGCCGACTTTTCTTTGACTGACATTTTTCTTCAACCAGCTCAACATGCTCATGCTTCTCTGAGGTAAACATCGACATGGCACAACCATCTTCTTCACTTTCACTTGATTCTGATACAGAAAAACTGTTCAACGATGATTTAGAGGACAATCAACTTTGTTCAGTGTTGATTTGTCTTAACTGATGTCACCGCTTGCCCTTGTAGGTGTGCATTGAACGCTGCTTTTGGAACTTTCTGGCAGCCATTTGTCTTCACACCGTGATGCATTTGCTTTTTCCTTCGCTTTGGAGGCAGTCACAAAATGGTTCTCCTTCTCATAGCTTTACATATCTGTCCAATGCCGATATTTTACTTTGTGTGGAAATGAAAATCCACATTGTGTAGCCATCATTTTGTGTCCTTCATTCTTTTACTTTGGCTTACTTTTCACACTCATGACTGATTCACTATGAGCACCTCCAGTCTCCATGTCAGCTGCTTGTCTACCAGCACAATCTTCAGCTCTGGCAACCATTAACACTTGCTCCAGACTGAGAGTTTCTCTCAGCATTCATCGACTGAATAAATCTGACAAGCAGTGGCGACTTCTCGAGGTAGTGCTGCAGGGCGACGGGCGGGGTGGGGGAGGGGCAGGGCGGGATGTTAGTAAACTCCGGAATACGTCCGAACGGAGTTGAGTAAATAAATAAATAAATAAAACAAATTACAATGCACGCTGCAGCGTCGATTTGGCTTTGCAGCACAAGCAATGTAATTCGTTTTATTTATTTATTTATTTTCTCAACTCCGTTTGGCCGTATTCCAGAGTTTACTTTCCCCTACCCTGACCTACCCTGACCCTCCCCCTCCCCTGTCCCACTACCTCGCAGCACTCCCTCGAGGAGCCGCCACTGCCGACAAGCATCCATCAATAACTCTAAGAGGCATAGCTTCTACATCATTAAAAAATCATTGAAAATACAGTGTTTGATTAGTGTGTTGAGTCTCTCTACAAATTCATCTTTGGTTTCACCAACTTTCTGGCGTACTTGGTTAAAAATGTATTTTTGGTAGTCAACATTTGGCACTGGATTAAACTTGAGATTCAATATTTCTTTTATCTGATGGTATGTGACTTCTTCATCAGTTTGCAGCATTTTCTTTATGACTTCTTTTACACCATCCCCAGCAAGATTTTTGAGATTCTTGATAATCTTCTTGTTATCAGTCTCTTTAGGTGCATCAAGGAAATCATCAAATATCTCAACCCCAGTAGACTATCTATCACCAATATTCTGCTTTTTGACAGTATCAAAAGGTGGTGGTGGTTTCAGAAATGCTACATAGTTATAGACCAGTGTGGAACTTACTGAGGTGGGAAGTACCACTCTTTCTGACGCTGTTTTATGATCACTGCAGGCTTGTTTGCGTAAACTATTTTGCTTTGGGACGTGCTGGCCTTTGAGTAATCTTTGAGATTGAATGGAAACATTGCTTCTTTCTTCACTGCCATCTGAAAACGTTTGTTATTCCGAGAGTCGCTCTTGGCTCTTTATTTTTCGAAGACCGGTGGAGTTGTTCTGTGTCCCACTCAGCAGTTTTGGTGGTTACCCATTTCGGGTATGGATAACTCAGTAAACGCAACCTTGGGTGTGTCTCCCTGAGCCACTTCACCGAGTGCAGTGGTACGATGACACTTTTTAAAGGGTTCGATTTGTCAATTATTTCTACTTTTTTAAACGTCAATTTGCACTTTCTGACAACTGGATGATCTATGCCATGCAGTGCTTCTCTTTGCAGAGTTATTTTGAAATTTTTTAATATTAATGGCTGCTCTTTGAAAACCTGGTTGTATCCGCCTTCAGCGTTAACGCTCAGTATATAACTATCTTGCATGGCAGCACAACACCTTTATGTGTGGCTTCACAGCAGCTGGACCTGTGCTTTGACTCCACATGTGTTAAACGTTGGTTCCGTACTTCGATGACTGCACATGTGTCACGCACAAGCAGTTTGCTTGGACCACGGCAAACTCTCTGGGAGAGCACTTTGGGTTACTTATCCCAGATGTCGTTTCCCGTTGTGGCGGTCTTCCTAGCCCGGTACTCACCAATGACTACGCCGCACATGGAGCTTAGTATTACACGTCTTTATTCTTCTGTGTGTAATTGCGAACTCAACATTCTTAACCGGCTTTCATTGCTTTCCACTCTAACACTTAAGTCACAGCTATACTGAGTCCATCAAGAGCCAAAAGGTTTCCGTCATTGATTGCTCACAAGACACTACAAGCAGGCCAATAGCAAATAATGTGGGGACACCCCCTGCACTTATCGGAAACAAGAAGCGGTTTTCAGAATCAAATACACATACTATGCCCATCACAGGTCATCCTATTGATCCGTTGTTAGCCTGCTCAACACTGTGGCTTGACGCTGTCTTCTCTCGACCCGATAGCAAAAGTAAACCTTTGTCTATGAACTGTCTCGTTTGCCGTTTAGCCATATATTTGGGATTTCTATAGCCAAAGTTTCACATGTAAATGGGGTTCCAGGCATGGCTAATTCATTTACTGTACTTTTGGTGAAATGTCATATTTTTTCCAAGATTGTGTTTTTTTCTGGCAGGGTTGTCTGTAAACGTCTTCTGTATAAGTGGCAGGAACTTCTTGAAACTATGGTGTAATTCAAGGAACTGGACATTGAATATTACGATTGAAATTCGTAATTGATTTCATTGTATAATATCAAGTAGCTGGTCTACACTAGAGGGGAGGAAAAATATTATTTCGCTCTTTGTTTCGCTGATTATAATAATCTAGTCTTTCTTTCCCTTCTTGCTATGTGTCCGTTTCTTTGCGTCATTGTTTTTTTGCTTTGTTTAATCTTTCTACGTGCTTATATACCATTCTTGGTTATATTTCTCTTATTTTTGTCTTTGTCAGTCTTTGCTTCTATTTTCTACAATTTGGTTCTTTCTTCTTATCCTTCCTTTCTTTTTCTCTTCTTCATTCCTTCTTTTTCCTCACGTCCTCTTTTTTTGTTTACCCTCTTTCCCACCCGCCGATCTGCTCCCATGCACAGGCTTGTTATTTTGCAAACTTCTGCTGCAACAGATAAACTATCAATTAGCTTTAATTGGCTGCTCGTTTATCATACAAAGACTGTGTCACAGTTTTAGCCATAAATAGATCCGAGTATCTCAAATAGCTCGCGCGTTTGTGCCCTTTGAGACAACCGTTTTAACAAGTATTGCATCGCCCCCTAAAGGTTGGGAGCAGAATTGTTACGTTTTTCCCAGCCTTAAAGCTCCTGTCTCTATGCAGAAAACGTTCTGCAAATTCCCGCGTGTGCAGTGCGTCAGCTCCTCCTCAAAGGTTAACTAGGTTCAATCAGTTTCTCAGATGAATACATGTGAATGTGGGTTGTCACAGTTACAGATCTTTCTCCATTACAGAGAATTGCATTCCAAAGAGACTTTTGAGCAAGGTATTGGAATGTAAACTTGCAAATAATAAGAATTTGTTCTCCCACATCTCATTTTTCTTCTGATTAGCCCCTCAGAGAATCTCTTAATTCCTCTGAATGCGCTTCCACCATCTCCTTGCAGCCAGGGCTACCTCCAGATTGCGTTGGGTTATGGGACAGACAGTCCGAGAGCCTTCAGCACCACATCTTGCTGTTCCTTTTGTCTAATCTCCAAATGTTCAGTCAGGACCTCCTCTATGGTCCACAAAATAGTACTCTGGAGTGTGTCTTCTGGGGCACCTAACACTCAAAGATGATTGCCCTGTGTGGTGTTGTCCTACACTTCCAGTGTCTCATTCATCTTCACTAAAGCATCCGCAGCATTTTTCAGTAAGGTCTCAAGTTCCAGTAAGTTACTTGTTCTTCAGTTGCCTTAAGTCGCCCCCTTGTTTATCCCTCTTCCCCCAACTGTCAGCACCCTAGTTTCAAAGTCCAAATTGAATTTATTGTTTAATTTGATGCCAAACAGGCAATACAAACATTGTTTACGACAAACAAAAATATCATATTATAAATTAAAAGCATTATTCTTTTTGAATGTTTTATTTAGATTTTTGATAGATATAAACAACATGCAATCCAGACACCAGGGGAGATAGTTCATTCTTAAGACCCTACATCTTGGCAGAATAAGGTATCTACACCACACTAACTGTATAAAACAAAGCTTCAACTTTCACCTCCCTCACAAAATGCTAATGACCTTACCGAACACTACAACAAATCCATCATCGAGGTCCTTGACCATATTGCCCCAGCCACATTAAAACCACAAAAAAACAACCCCGCCAAATCCTGGTTTAATGCTGATCTTAACAATGAGAGACGCTCGCTTAGGCTGACCGAACGCACGTGGAGACAACACCCCTCCTCCCAAAATCTTGCCCTCCTCAGAACCGCAAGGGCTAATTTAAAAAAACACATCCTCAATGAAAAGGCCTCCTTCTTCCGTGCACAACTCGACCAGGCTAAAAATAGACCCAGGGAACTATTCAGTATTATCAAAAATCAAACAGCTTCTGCCCCCTCCAAATTGATGGCCTCTATCGAAAGATGTGAAGAAATTGCGAACTTCTTTTCAGAAAAAATCACCAAGATTGACCTATCCTTTGCCGTAATCCTTCCACCACAGTGCTCATCACCCCTCTTTGACCTCCCATCCAAGTCTCCTTTTACACCTTTGCCCCCCCCCCCGACTCTGTTCATCTACCTCCCGCCGTCGCCCCTCCGGAACATTCCCTCACCCGCCCTCAGCTAAAAAATAATGCATCTTGGCTTAACTTCAGCCCAGTTACAGAGTGGGAAGTCCTCAACATCATTACTAAGCTTAAACCCTCCTCTCATACCTTGGACCCTCTCCCAGCTAACCTTGTTCAAGATTTAAAGCATATCATCGCACCTTATTGGACTACCATCATCAACTCCTCCTTGGCCACACGGTGTGTCCCTGTTTCCCTCCAGCTTGGCCAAATTACTCCCACCCTCAAAAATGCTCCTGCTGACCCCACCGACCGTAACAATCTGCATCCTATCTCTAATCTTCCTCTTCTATCCGAGGCCCTCGAAAAATGCGCCTTGCTCCAACTGGACAAGCACATTGACTCTTTCAGCCTTATGCACACATTACAGTCAGGCTTTAGAAAGGGCTGCAGTACTGAAACTGCTATGCTCAACCTTGTTGATGAAATCCATCACTCCCTCGACAAGGGAGAGGCCTCCCTTCTCATTCTTCTTGACCTCTCTGCTGCTTTTGATACTGTTAACCACTCCGCATTACTCAACACCCTCAAAGATTGTTTCAGCTTTAATGGTCCTGTCCTCGAATGGTTCATCTCCTTCTTTCAGCACAGAACCCAACAAGTTAAAATCAGCAATTGCCTCTCTAAACCCATTCCTGTCTCCCTGGGTGTTTCCCAGGGTTCTATTCTCTCTCCCTCTCTATTTAACCTCTTCATGGAACCCCTCACCCTTATTCTTAAGCAAGTAGGAATCAACTACCACCTCTATGCTGACGATACCCAGCTATACTATAAGATCAAATCCCAAGCTGACGTTCTGCACCTCAATGATGCCCTGACTAAGATTCAACAGTGGTTCCATCACAATCACCTGAAACTCAACCCTAAAAAAACGGAAGTCATTCTCTTCGCTCCTGAAAACAACTGGCTCCCCATTCAACGCTGTATCTCTGATCTCAAAGCCCTCAACTGCTCTTTGTCCACCTCTAACACAGTTAAATCCCTCGGAATAAGCACTGACCAGAACCTCAGCCTTTCTCCCCACATAAGAAATGCGGCCAAAGGCGCTCTCTTCTCTCTACTTCACCTCAAGAAAATAAATCAAACCCTTCATTCCTGCTGATGACTTTAAATTAGTTGCTCAATCACTAGTACTTTCCAGACTGGACTATGGTAATGCCATTCTCTCTGGAACACCAAAAGCCCACCTAGTCCCAATCAAATCAGTCCTTAACCTTGCGGCCAGGCTTATTGCTGATTGTAAGCGGTTTGACCACATCTCCCCATCCTCAAAGATCTCCAATGGCTTCCCATCGAAGGCAGATCCACCTACAAGAATGCTTGCATTACACATAAAGCCTTGCATCTTCATACCCCGTCGTATCTCTCAGACAAACTCTACAAAGCGGGATGCTCTAGAGAAATGAGGAGCACAAACACTCTCATGCTAGTACCTCCCTTGGTTAACAAGAAATCTACACAGTTACGCTCTTTCTCCGGAAATGCACCTACCATCTGGAACTCACTCCCCAAAGATCTACGTTGCAACCCCTCCTACCTCAGCTTCAAAAAATACCTCAAGCGGCACCTTCTCAACAAATACTGGGGTCCTTAACCCTGCCACCTAACTGGGTTTCACAACCTGCCCATGATGGTGCTTTGTTCTCACCACCTTATACCTGACTTACTACCCCCCTCATTCTTATATATACTTCCACCCTCCCCATACTAGTTCTCTTATAATCACTGCCTACTCCTGCATGCTATCTCCTCTCCCATCACCCTCCTTAGTTCCCCCTACCTCCATACTCCTCCCCTCATCCCCAACCACTCACGCTAGCTCAACTATCCAATTCTGGTTATGGCCTATTTGTACTCCTGCTTTTTTTGTCCCTGCATTTATTGTTCTTTGCATATTGTTCTTTTTATCTTGCACTTTTCCTTTTTTTACAAATGTTATATTGTAATTTGTTCCTCTCCCAACCCTTGTAAAACGCTCTGATACCTTTGGGTCTAGCCAGCGCTATATAAAACCGTTTAAATAGATAAATAAATAACTGTGTTAAAATGAGCAACATGTTGTAGCTGGTCCGTGATTAAGTTTTACACTTAGTAAGGGCTCAGTACAATATGTAAAGACTTACACGCTCGTGACTCAGGATCGACTCGTGCTGCAACAGGAAGGATCTGACAAATCCTTTTGGTGAGTCTCAGGATTCCCACTTCAATGTAGTTGCCCTTCCGTTCACAACAATACGTCATGTCCGGAGGCCATGCTGTGTGTGTGTGGAAGGTCTGGTGCCACCAGCCTTTTAGCCAGATGAAGGGCCATGGATACAAATCTGTGAATCTTTTTTTGGAATCGACACCGTGAAGCCCAGTATGTCTAGCACTGGTGATGAAGCAACAGCTCCCCTGACCATTACCTTCAAGGGGCCAAACACTTCTTTTCAGAACCATAATACAAGGGGCAGGACCATGCCACGTGAAGGAAAGTTCTATATATTTACATTCCACCATTCACGGGGCATAAAATGTGGCCACGTTGTCAGGAGTGAAATACAAACAATTAATACATTTAGAGTAAATCAATGTATTTCTATAATTAAATAGACAATTCTTTAATATGAGAGCAGCAATACTTACAGCATGTGCCAGACAGTGGGCGTCCCAGTTCAGCATCCCAGGGACCCCTGGCAGCATAATCTTAAATTTTGACACCATTTGGAAAAAGGTCTATACCCCCAGCTTTCAGTATGTTTTCTGAGGCCTTTTCAATTGTGGATGGTAAAAGAGGATTAGGTATAATACTCAGTAAACGAGAGCAGGGTACATTGTTTCCAGCCTCTCTATTTCCCACCAAGTCCAGCTGGAACTAACATCATGGCTTCAAACAGTTGACTGTTTGCAAAATACTGTAATAGTGAATAGGGCTCAGACAATGCTCATTCCATTCTACATGTGTCAAGGAGGTCTGAGCCCTGAGACAATATTTAAAATAATGTGCTTGTGCAATAAAATAATATAGAAATGGATCAGGCACTAATTTGCCTTCCATAGCTATTGGTTGGATTAAGGTCTCTAAATAAATGTGTGGCTGCTTGCAACCCACCACCCCATATCAATCTTAGCAGCACTTGTCTGAGTTGACCAAAGAACTTGTTAGTATGCAAATAGGGATATTGTTGAAAAAAAAACCCCGACATTTAGGTAATATCTCCATCTTGATGAGCGAGATATGCATGAACAGGAAAGCTGCAACCAATGTTCAATGCACCCTCTGGGATAATCCTTGGGACCAGGACAGCAGCAAACTCCTTAAAAACTTCACCTGGAGACCATCGCCTCCAGGAGCCTTCCGACTTACAAGACTAGCTGTTGCATTCTTAACATCTTCCATCGTTAAGGGGGCTCCAACATCTCTCCCTACATCCAAACAAGGGTTGCATCTTTTAGGTTGCCAGCTATATCAAAGGCGGTATAGGTCAGGTGAGACTCGTATAGCTAACTGGGCATAATATTGGTTGAAGATTAACAACATATCTGGAGGTGATGTCGTGATGGAGCCATCTCCCATAGAGATAGCAGATATCTGTGTAGTATAAGTACAGGCTTCAGGCCCCAAGGCAGTGTTTTACCTGGTCGATCTCTTCCAACAAATGCCCTGGCCCAGGCATTGTTGCCCAGAAATAATGCTCTGTGTTCTTCTGTCTCCCAAAACTCTTCCAGGGTCTCCTGTAGTTTGAATAGCAAAGATTCATTCCCGCTCTACCAATAGTCCTGCTCAAGATGCTTACGCTCATTTTCCAGCAGGTCTAGTTTTGTGAATAACGATTTATTTAAGGATACCTGCACCTTTAGCAATGCAAATGCCCCGAGTATGTGCTTTGAACGCCTCCCAAATGAGACACCATGCCCTCATTGAGCGTGAACAATATATTCCAAAACATTGGGCCTAACCTCGGAGTGAAATCTGAGTCTGTAATTCAGCTCCCTTCAGTCAGCAATAATAAATCTGTGGCCGAGGAGGAATACTGGCTAAAGAGAATACAACTGGGGAATGGTCTGATGATGTTCTGGGTAGAATAATTACTTCACACAATTTCCCCATTAAGGATTGCGACGATTCTCCATGTATCTTCTCGATTATACAGCTTCATAATTTGTGAGATTACAGTATTCGCTTTATGAAGCAGTCCATGGGTACCAGAAGCTCTATCCTGTTGTGTGACTAACATTTAATTAGAATGGCTCCCACAACACTAGCAAGTCTGTGAAATGTCAACATTTAAATATGATGTCATTGAAGAATTCTAGTGCATCAACATTGGGGTCATATTTATTTTTTTGATAAGCAATTTTATTGTTTTTGACAATAAACAAACACCAGCAAATCAGCAGTGGACACAGAGGATAACAAATCACAGTCAAATGAATGATCAATCCCAGAACGCTCAACCCCATAAGCTTCAGTTGGATCTAAACAATGTGTACACAATTTTGACTGCTCCATGGTACCCAGCCATTTGCCCCACAATCTACGGTACTTCTTTGGACAACCTCGTGCTTCATACATAGGTTTTTCTTGTGTTGCGCACCAGTCCACCCCCTTCCGCCACTTCCCAGAGCAAGGCGGAGCTGAAAGCTTCCAAGAAGCAGCTATGTCTCGCTTGGCCACTACCATAGCCATGTTGAAAAATAGTTTCTCGTTCCTAGACCCATTCAGCCCATCCGTAATCCCAAGGAGTGATTGCTGTGGGTCATGGGGGACTTCCCACCCCAGGATTTCTGTGAGTTCTTCCTCAATGTCTCCCCAGAACCGTGCCAACAGGGGACATGCCCACACCATTTGGAAAAAGTCAGCCGGGTCTTGGCCGCACCGTGTGCAGAAAGCAGTCGGATAAAAGCCTGCCTGATGGAGGCGTATTGGGGTTAAATAGGCGGCGTGCAAATAGTATAGTTGGATCAGGCAGAGTTTAGCTGGGGCCATATTTATTAAACAATAGGAAAGGCATCGAGTTAAGGCTGCCGACCTCTATGACAGCCCCCCTTGTGGGTCACAAATTTATTCATGTAAAATGAACTTAGTTATTTTCTGTATGAGAGCCACAACCCCCTGGAGTTTCTGGAATACAAAGATAAATACCTGTGCTGGTCCAAGTAAAAGGAAATACATGTTGTATGTTGATGACGTGCGCCTCTTGAAGTAGAGCTACATCAATCTTATGATGGTAAAAGTAAGCAAATACATGATGGGCTTTACGAGGATTATTAATAAGCCTCGGCGGAGTTCGCAGAGTTCCGCTATGCAGAACTCTTCAAAGTGCAAAAAAAACTCTGCCGTGCTACGTGGAGCTCTGCAAGCAGTGGAGTGCAGTAAATAAATGCCTTTGCGGTGATTTTAAGTGCCAGGTGCTTGTCCGGACTGTGCAATCATTGCGAACAGCACCATGCGGGCGCTGCTTCCTTTCTGCAGCTCCAGTAGATTTTTACTCGAGCTGCAGCTTTCTCAACGCGAGCGGTCATGAGCATGCGCGACCACTCGCAATGAGAAATCTGACCGCCGCGTTGAGAAATCTCGCAGAGAGGTTGATTTTCCAGGCTCGCACTCACCAACTTGATATTGATGATTGCGAACGAGGAAAAATCTCACCGGGAGGTGGATTTTCCTCGATTGCCAAAATGATGTTGACGAACGAGAGCGAGGAATAAAACTCCGCTCCACAACGCGAAGCAGAGTTTTTGGGAACTCCGTGATCTCTGCGTAATTTGGAGTGCAGAAATCTCCGCAAACCCTGCGAGTTTAGCGGAGTTCACCGCTCAAGCTTAATTATTAACGCTTGTAATTTCCAACAAATTATTGTCAGTATGGTGGCAAAGGAAGGTTATAGGTCACATGCAGACGTGAAATATCAAACATTATTTAAGTGCCTACATTATACCTTACACAGTGTGTCTCACTAATGGCAAGCAAATGTACAGCCAAGCAATTCACACAACACCCACTACACCCCAGTCTCACCTCTTCCCACACCAACCCCAGCACGGCAAAATATTCCCCTGCAACTAATGAAAAAAGAATAAAGTAATGCACTGACCCACATGTCACATAAGTCGATCTCTACACTTAAGGGTGCCTGAGTGTGAGCATCTGGGCCAGGATGAAGAATAAACCATCACTGCAATACAACAAAGCCCGCTGATCCATTTAGCCTCCAGAGGGTATGAACTCTGTCAATAGTATCAAAGTACAGCTCAACAGTGTGCAATCAACACATACAAGTTATTTGAATGTACCAGCATCATTACAAAGGATGGCATAATAAATAATTAATCATCATCATTGTCTCTTAAGTCAGTAGTTACGCTGCTCTGGTTCCCACGAGTGGAGCCTGGACTACTAGTCCTGATGTAATTCCTCCTCTCTGTTTCAGATGTGTTTCAGTGAACTCCAATTATGAAACCGGTTGACTGGAACAATGCACGTTACCATTATGCTCCACTCACAGTTTAGCTGGGTGTAGCATTGAATACTTGACAGGCAGCATCGACTTTACCTCCAAGAACGGTTTTCTAGCCTCCTGTAACAGCGGTGAAAGGCAGAACACAATGGGAGGGAAGGGGAAGCTAAGAACTGGGCAAACATGGGCAAAGAGGCCTGCCTTCTGCTGCTGCCAAGACTCCTGTGATTTTTGTGCGCAGGATTACTGCCTGGTATGATCAGGTCTGGTGTTCCAACATCCCGGAAAATTGGCTGCAGGAAGACGTGCTCACTTAGGATCAGGTGTAGTGGAATTCCGCATGGTAATTCCACTGCCTCATAATCAGGGCGTATGTGTGTAGGAAGGATCCCCTCACCTTGCTTGGTATCAGATACCACTTAAATTATATTTTGTGTGATCTGTACCTAATTAGTTCAGTATAAAAAGACAGTAGTCCTGATCGAAATGTTCTTAAAATCCCAACCTCAAATTATAATTTATTGACCCATTATATTTTTAGGAGATCTTTAGGGTATTAATATATAGCGGCTAGTTCGTCATGCTACCAGCCCTCAGGGCTTCCCACCATATTTGTACATCTCCATCAGCCAGGTCGGTATGTGTCTGCCTTCAGTGGAGCGGCGGTCCAGCAGCTCCATTGAGGACTGAAGCTTTGCTGAGCGGGTGCCATGTTTGATGTCCACACTCAGCAAAGCTTTTGTTTTCCAAGAATAAACTCACAAGGAGGAAGTTCATTCTTGACAAATAAAAAATGTATGACTCCTATGCACAAGGAGGTTCCACCCGCATGTGTTGGCTATCAAGCAACTTCCCTGCCTGGTGCTCAGGCAGGGAAACTGGTGTCGGTCACTCCAACTTCATGGGGTGGGATGACTGCCACTGTGACCTGATGGCCTTCTGGTGTATCGGTCATCAGGGCAGATGGCCTTCTGGTGCATCGGTCATCAGGGCAGAGGTTTCTGATGGTAGAGCCACTTCAAATGCTACCATTGGACATTCGATGCTTTCCTCGACTAGAAGCAGAGTGGGGGAGCAGCATGTTTGGTGGGGTCTGAGCACTGCCGATTTACAGCGGTCCTCGAAGTTACTCCATGTGTCTTCTGTCTTTTCAGTGCCTGAGAACCTCTACAGCACAGTGCCTTTATGGAAGACCATTTGTTTTTGATAACATTTTGAAACATTGTCATTTATTTCAATGTCTTCCTGATTTTGCTGTGTTAGAACAAATGTTATCTATAGTGTAGACTGGAACCTCTCTTTTTTATTCAGATAACTGAAGCTCTTCAGTGGCAGTCCAACGGGAAATCATAATGAAAATATAGGTTTCTGCTGTTTCATGGATTTTCTTCATTATTACTTGAAATGACTAGTTTTCATTCCTTCATTTTCTTCCCCTCACAACGAGGTTCTTCATAATAGTTTTCTTTTCTTTGTCCATAATGCCCCTGAGGCTGATTTTCTGGTTCTTTTTATTGTGCAGCATGCAGAGCTAGGGGTATCTTCCCCCCACCGCGGTATGGTAAGTGCGGTAGAGGATGGGCAGTTTCTCCTCTGTGGTTACTTTGAAGAGTTTGTGGCACTGCTTGGACTGCGGTATGTGGTTGTCGGTGGCTGATGTGGCCTGGCCGATCTTGCTTTTGGAAGGTTAACACCAGGGATTAGAAGGCAGTGATGACTGTAAGCTTACTATCTGCGTTTTCTGAGTTTAGCTTGCCTTGTATCAGAGGAGTTTTTCTGTCTTTTTCTCATTTTATCAATATTGGCCAAGTGAATCAATCATGCGGGAGTGGCAATGAATTGGAGCTACCACGTACTGACTGCTGTAGAAGAGATGGTTCTGATCATGATACATGTTCTAAAAAAGATCCCAGTGGTACAAAATAATGATGTATATTTCATGGAAAGGGTGTCCGCGTTCACGTGCAAGCCACTCCTTCAGAAACTTGGCCTTGATTCAGGAGACTGCGTGGGGTATCACCTAGGTGTGATTCTCACATTTCTTGGCAACGTGATAAGAACACACAACCATAATAGAACTTCTTGGAAGACAAGCTTGACTCTGCCTCTTACCGATCAGGCTTTTGAAGTCAGGCATCACATGAGCTGCACGAATTAGAGCAACAAATTACATTCCCTGATCATAAATTCCTTTCAATGTCCTCACTTTTATATTTCTCTGTGACTGTCAGCACCTCTGAGTTTGTCTATATTCGTTGTTCTAATGAAAACTTAAATGTTACCCTTTTACTCAAATATATATTTTTTATAGTATTTATAATACTATTGTTAAACCTGACAGCCACTTTTCTGATCTCGTTTTTGCTGGTTTTAGGACTCTGTGAACTTTAACACTGCTAACCAGTGATAAACTGTGTGTGCTCTCTCCACTAAACATGTTAACATTGGTTTATTCCTAAATGGGCATATTTAGTTTACTTATAAGTCCTAGTAAAGTGGTGCCTCCTGTACCCAGGACCTATAATTTAAATCCTACTATTGGACCTGCACCACTGACGTGCCACCCACTCAAGTAGACCTGTAACTAACCATGTCTCAGGCCTGCCATTGCAGACCTGTGTGTGCAGTTACACTGCCATGTAGACCTAGCAAAATAACCTTTTGCCAGGCCCAGCCCTTCACTTTTTATACATATAAGTCCCCCCTAAGGTAGGCCCTGGACAACCAAGGGATGTATGACGTTACAACGCACACTTTTACAACGCATGCAATACAACGCATTTTTTACAACGCATAATCCATTACAACGCACTACACTTACAACGCATGACACTACAACGCATTTTTAAAAACTACCTTTACAACGCATACCATTACAACGCATAATATTAAATTGCATTTAAGGTAAGTATTAGATAGTATAGGGGTAAAAACTACTTTTCTAACTCCAGGGGGTGCAACAGTAGGGTAAGTGTTGGATAGTATAGGGGTAAAAATTGCTATTCTAACTCCAGGGGGTGCAACAGTAGGGTAAGTGTTGGATAGTATAGGGGTAAAAATTGCTATTCTAACTCCAGGGGGTGCAACAGTAGGGTAAGTGTTGGATAGTATAGGGGTAAAAATTGCTATTCTAACTCCAGGGGGTGCAACAGTAGGGTAAGTGTTGGATAGTATAGGGGTAAAAATTACTATTCTAACTCCAGGGGGTGCAACAGTAGGGTAAGTGTTGGATAGTATAGGGGTAAAAATTACTATTCTAACTCCAGGGGGTGCAACAGTAGGGTAAGTGTTGGATAGTATAGGGGTAATAATTACTATTCTAACTCCAGGGGGTGCAACAGTAGGGTAAGTGTTGGATAGTATAGGGGTAAAAATTACTATTCTAACTCCAGGGGGTGCACCAGTAGGGTAAGTGTTGGATAGTATAGGGGTAAAAATTACTATTCTAACTCCAGGGGGTGCAACAGTAGGGTAAGTGTTGGATAGTATAGGGGTAAAAATTACTATTCTAACTCCAGGGGGTGCAACAGAAGAGTAAGTGTTGGATAGTGTAGTGTGATATTATGCGTTGTAATGGTAGGCGTTGTAATGGAATGCGTTGTAAAGGTAGTTTTTAAAAATGCGTTGTAGTGTCATGCGTTGTAAGTGTAGTGCGTTGTAATGGATTATGCGTTGTAAAAAATGCGTTGTAAGTGTAGTGCGTTGTAACAGTTGCGTTGTAAAGGTTGTTCCCCCAACCAAGTGGGCAGGGAGCAATGTATTTAAAAGGCAGGACATGTGCTTTTAAGTTTTACATGTCC
The DNA here is from genome assembly GCF_964204655.1 of Triturus cristatus. NCBI lineage: Eukaryota > Metazoa > Chordata > Amphibia > Caudata > Salamandridae > Triturus > Triturus cristatus. Next base: position 346,383,095 of record NC_140584.1, read on the forward strand.
TGGTAGTAAAAAACTCTCAAAGTAGTTTTTCACTACTTCAAAGCCTATCTCTCCAATAGGATAACATTGAGAGTACCGTATTATATTTTGTAATTGTTATTCCCAATTGGGATGCGATGACCAATCTTTGGGGCTGATTAGGATGGTGGGCGGACTTTAGTCCCCCAGCCATCCCAGTGGAAACAGGACCAGCCGCCAGACATGCGGCAGTCCCGCAGCCCTGATTAGGATGCGACCGCAACCCTGGCAGTTGCATCCTGCATATTTGACATTGCGGTGGGTGCTGCGCACAGCAGCACCTGCCGCAATGCCAAAATGGCATGTTGTGCATTTGCATGCACAACGTGGCAGGCACAACGCGGTGCCTGCCACCTTGTGCATGCAAATGGAGGGGGGTACCATGGGTATGCCCAAGTGCACCCCCCACCTCCCCCACCCCGCGGGGCCTGTATAGGCCCCCCAAAGAACATCCCCGCCAGCCATTCTATGGCGCCTTCACAACACACCATCCTAATATGGATGGCACCATATTAGGGGCCAATTTCGCCCGCCCGACAATCGGGACGATTGCCGAGTGGCGGAAAAGCGGCGTACGCACTTTGCATCTGCCACGAAACCCCCTACCATTGTAATATGGAGGGGGGTTTCACTCGTTACGATGTCGTGGCGAATGTCACGATATCATAATGAGCCCCTAAATCTGCTGTCTCTGGAATCCTAATCTAAAATCCTATCTTATGTTGAAGTCAGATTTTAAATTACAATTCTGAAAATGTCACTTTTAAAAAGTTGGCATTTTCTTACTTTAGCCATTTGGTGCCTGCTGCCTGTCTCTGATCAGTCTGAGATGGGTGACAGCTGGGCTTTGTGTATTCCTCCTAGACAGCGACACATAATAGGAGCTTCGGTGTGACTTGATGGGCCATCCTGGCAGGATGAGATGGAGGAGCTGGATCCAACCCCACTTATACCTTAATAGGCTGTGTGCTGTACCCACACAAAGGGCTGCATACCCCCCTGTAGTGAGTCTGGAGCCAGAACAGGACCGGCAGGGCCTCTGTGCAGTTCAAAGGCCTGTCTTTGAAGTCTCCCCCACTTAAAAAGGCCCAACTGGGTATAAGTACTGGACCTCTGACAACACCACTTCAGTGCACTTCTGGACCTGTGAAGACTCTGTCAGGAAGAAGGACTGATGTGAAATGAAATGAAAAGAAATTTTATTAAGCGCGACTGCTGCCCAAGGGCGTCCAAGCGCTAAAATAGAAAAAGATAGTGCCTCGTAGCGTGATAGCTTCGGGAGTGGTTATTTAGTGAAGAGGAATGTTTTAAGCTTTTTTCGGAAAGACAGCAAATTAGAATCAGATCTGAGATATAGAGGGAGAGAATTCCAAAGTTTGGCCGCATTATGGGAAAAGCATCTACCTCCTGCTCTTGATCTCCTAATCCTAGGAGCTTCGGCTAGAAATGCTTTAGCAGAGCGGAGTTGTTTGCTGGGTTGGTAAAGAGAGAGCAGGCAATGGTTGATCTTTGGACCAGTATTCCAAAAGGCCTGGTGAGAGATGCACATGGCTTTAAATTTAATTCGCTCCCTAACAGGGAGCCAGTGCAGAGTCTTCAGTCCTGACTCCACTGATGCTCTACAAGGAAGCTGAAGCAGCATGCGCGCAGCACAGTTCTGTATGCGCTGAAGTTTTTGCAGGACATATTCCGGTGACCCTAGATATAAGGCATTACTAAAATCCAGTCTAGATTGAATTAAGCCCTGTATCGCAACCTGCTTGGCTTCAAACGGTAGAAGCGGGAGAATTTTCTTCCGCATTCTAATGATTCCAAAGCAGGTTGCAGAAATCTTGGTTGCTTGGGTGTTCAGGGTTAGGGAATCGTCCAACCAGACTCCAAGACTTTTTATGTTGGTTTTTGGGATGGGCGGGGTGCCCAGACTAGAGGGCCATAGGAGGTCAATGGTAGACAGTGCTGGTGGTCCAAGTAACATAAGTTCGGTCTTATCACCGTTAAGTTTAAGGGACGAGGCTGTCATCCAGTTTTTGACTTCTTCCATGCAGGCAGTCAGGTTGGTCTGTGCAATGTCACAATTCCTTTGCGCAAGGGAGACCACTAGCTGAGTGTCATCCGCATATGTAATGATCTTGATACCATATGGGTGAACAATCTCAGCCAGTGGTCTCATGTACACGTTAAATAAGGCGGGACTAAGTGACGAACCCAGCGGAACACCGCAGGCCAGGGGTTTACTTGAGGAAATACAGTCTCCATCAAAGACCTGAAAAGTCCTTCCACCCAAAAAGGATTTAAACCAGGCTAAAGCGTTCCTTGATACTCCCAGATTAAGGAGTCGGTTCAGTAGGGTTTCGTGGCTCACTGTATCGAAGGCTGCACTTAGATCGAGGAGGATGACTGCCACTGATCCTCCCCGATCTAAGATCCGCCTAGTTTCCTCTATTCCAATTCCAATTCCATGTTTAGGACGGAACCCTGTCTGAGAGACATCAAGTAGATGATTATTCTCGAGAAACACAGTCAGATGGAAATTAATGTGTTTTTCCAGAATTTTACTCGCCCAGGGTAGCAGGGAGATGGGGCGATAATTACCGTGATCCGTAGGGTCGAGGTTAGGCTTTTTCAACAGTGCTCTCACCATGGCTTGTTTCCACGTAGGTGGGACACTGCAGGTGATTAAGGAGGTGTTAAGCAGCTCCATAGCAGCTCCAACAGGGTGGGGAGAATGATTTGACTGACTGACACCATAGTCCGAGGAGGGGCAGAATCACGTGGGGAACCTGATTTTACTTGCTGTCTAAGAGTCTCTAATGTGTCTAGATTAATCAAAGGTAAATGATCCAAAATCATTCGTGAGGAATGAGCCGTTTCCAAGGTAGAAGAAAAATCATTGGGGGGGGGGGTTCCCGGGCTGAGACTACAAATGATGAGTAAATTTTATTGATTTTCTGATAGAAAATTTCTGCTAACTCATTACAGCGGGAGAGAGTATTGTCATTGGGGGTCCCGGGTGAAGGAAGTTTAGTAAGACTTTTAATGATATGGAAAATCTCACTCGGTTTTGATCTGGCCTTCATGATTTTATCACTGTAGTAGGAGGATTGCCTGGATTTTATTTCTGATTTGTAGGCTCTGATAGCCTCTCTGTACGCGATTTTATCTATAGTGGTATAGCCCAACCGCCACTTTCTTTCGAGCTTTCTGCAGTGCCGTTTTTTTGCTCTAAGCTCTTCCGAGTACCATGGAGCTGTTTCTCGTACCCTTTTTAGGCTGATTTCTTTTACAGGGAGTACAGAGTCAAGCGAGCTACGAATCCAGTCGTCGAATTCCTTGTTGTCCAATGAAACATTCTGTGAGAGAGAGGGTCTGGTGGCTGTCAGATGACTGATCCACTGATCTAATGGGAGCCTAGACCAATTTCTCATCTTACGTGGCGTGGGAATGTAGGAAACAGATCTAGCTAACGACCAAACAAAAGGGATTAGAAAGTGATCAGTCCATGGAAGGCGAATAAGGGGCTCTATCTTGAGTTCCGTACTATTGCTAAATACAAGGTCCAACAGGTGTCCTTTAATATGTGTTGGGGCCAGAACTAATTGCTCCAACTGAACTGCGGCCAGACTTGCTATCAGTTCTTTAGCCAAATTATCTGACTTCTTATCAAAATGAATATTGAGTTCCCCCAATAAAGTAAAATTGGAGGAAGACGTCGTTAATTCAGCTACATGGGAGGGTAATGCCATGTGAAATTGATTCAGGGGGCCTGGGGGGCGGTAAATGAGAATCCCTGAGAAGCAATCGTTGGGAGAAAATTTAATAGACAAAGACAGACTTTCACATTCCGGAATAGAGTCTGATACACATAAGCACGAATATTGAGCCTTATAAATGATTGCCAGTCCCCCGCCTCTTCCCTGAGCACGATCTTTGCGTGCAATTTGATAGCCAGGGGGGCATGTTTGCACTAGGTGGGATCGGATTCTGGAGTTAGCCAGGTTTCTGTTAAGAAAATGGCATCGGGTGCGAAATCCTCCAACAATAAGGAGATTTCCGTGCTATGTCTTGGAAGGGACCTAAAGTTTAAAAGAAACATTGTGAAGGTTTGAGGGCCGGCTTCCTTCTGAGCAGTATTGATCCTTGCGTTACAATATTGGCAAATAGTGGGCAAGTCAAGCGGGTAGTAAGAATGCCGGCAGTTAGTTTCCGCAGGGGGTCGTAAGTTATGGAGGAAACCAGAGCTGTAGGTGTTTCCCTGGGTCGGGCGACGGCCAGGGGTTATGGCCCCTGGCCCGGTCGGCCGCGGACGGGCGCAGACGGGCTTGCCTTGTGCGCGCCTCCGGCGCGCCCGCGGCGCGCCCGCTGCGTGCGTCCGCTGCGCGGTCGACGGGGAGTGCTCATAATCTAGCAGGAAGAGGGAGGGGCCGAACGACTATGCCGTCAACCCAGCTCTACCCCCAATATGGCGGCGGCGTTTTCCCGATCTGAGGGCCGAGGGCCGATTCAACTGAGGGAGAGGTGAGTGGCAGGGAGGAGTGAATTGTGCAATGAGCAGTCGTTAATCACCACAACATGTACACATACGCATAAAGTTTTCAATTTAAAAACATGTAAAAATACTTTCCATGCACACCTAGTCTCCTGGCTTCCGCCTCAGGAGGTTCCTATCCAGTTCTGAGGAGGTGCGCTGAAGGCGGCGCTTAAATAATCAAGTGGGTCGGGAGGTCCCAACGGCTATGCTGTCAACCCAGCTCTACCCCCAATATGGCGGCGGCGTTTTCCCGATCCGAGGGCCGAGGGCCGATTCAACTGAGGGAGAGGTGAGTGGCAGGGAGGAGTGAATTGTGCAATGAGCAGTCGTTAATCACCACAACATGTACACATACGCATAAAGTTTTCAATTTAAAAACATGTAAAAATACTTTCCATGCACACCTAGTCTCCCGGCTTCCGCCTCAGGAGGTTCCTATCAAGATGTGCTGCCAAAAGTACTGTCACTCTGCAGGACGAATATTTTGCTGCACTACTGCCTTGCCGTGCTGACCTGCTGCCTGCTGCCGTCTTGCCTGTGTGAGGGGACTGGACCTGCATCACTTGAACCCAGAGTGACTGCAAGGGCAAGCTAGCTGGCCTTCTGATCTGACCTCTCAGGGACATAAAAGACCTCCAACCAACCTGCTTCTACACCTAGACTCTGTCATCTGTGAGTTTACATTCCCAAGTGGTGCCATCCCAGCCCTGGACCCTTGCAGGTGGGCCTAAGGTGTTTCACCCAGTGTAACCGATTCATCCTCTGCTAAGCGAGGCATCCCAAAGCAGAACCGGCCCATCTCCTCAGCTGAGTGGCACAGCTACTCATCTTCAACCAGAACGAACATCTCACCACTGCTGCGTGGATTGGACCTGTTGCAAGAAACTTGGATTGCCACTACATACTGAATCTTGGGACAGTCACTGCGCAATGCTTTTCCCGATGCAAGCTCCTCACATCCCTTGTCGACGGCAGCCTCGATGACGAACTTCTGCATTGCAGCTTCACCACTTATCGGAACCAGCGTATTGTCTTCACTGTGCCTCCCATCCTCCATACATGCCTTCGCATTACAAGCCCAGTTGACAGGGTCCTCGACGAAGACACATCAGGACCTTGGACTGCAGCCTCATTGTGTCTCGGAATTAGCGTATTGCCTCTACTATGCAACACATCTTTGACCTATATCCATGCAAATGCTCCGCAACTAGGATTAAGGTACTTTGGCTCAGTTGATGTGACCCGTAACCACTCCACATAGGGCAACACATGAAACTCTCCTACAACACTTGAGAGTGTTGTGTGGATGTGGTTACTGGGGAGAACATGGCGGCCAGCGCTTGGCCAGTCGCGGAAGCACCATCGGAGCTCAGAAAATCTCGCTGTTACCATGACCATATGAGCGTTGAATTAGAATGGACTTAAGCAGACTCAAGGACTGAGCCCCTTATCCGATTATTTAAAGTTTTAAAGAATACTTGCGTGAGGCTGATCGAGGCCGCATTGCATTGCGTTGAGAGTCGGTGAGTCTCCGTGAGAGGGAGCAGCCTGAGTGCACCGTCTCTCGGTGGCGGAGTGGAGGTTGCGACGGAGCGGCCGTGGGGCAGGGCGGCCCTGGAGCTCCGTAGAGGGAGTGGTGTGGCAGCCAGGATCCCCTCCCCGGGGGAAAGGAGGGCGTGGAGTTAGCAGGTTGGACGGACTGCCCGGAAGGAGCTGTGTTCTGGGTAGGCATCTGGAGGAGCCGCCCGATTGCAGCAAGGGAGATCTGGAGGAAGACCGGAATCGTCGGCTTCTTCCTCAGGAATCGACTTTGAACTCTGGTCCTACCTGGATTTCGCCCCGAACTAGTGGTAAGGAGCAGTTGCCCCCCCCCCCCACCCCCCCCTCCCCCCCTTCGATATGCCCTTAGAAAACTAAAAAGAGGCAAGGGATGTAAAGGAGCCAAGGGAGGGGAACGAAAGGTGGAAATAAGGCCGGGGCGAGGCGGTGGTGGAGGGCAAAGCTACTAAAAGTAAGGCAAACGGGAGAAAGTTTTCAGTACAGAAGCGGAAGGCTGCCCAGGAGATCAAGGTTATTCCCTCCCTTAAAGCATTTTTTAAGGTCGTGCCTCAAACAGTATTTCTGGCAGAGAGCAGGATTGAGGGGGAAAAGGAAGAAAACAAAAAAAAAGAACATAGAGAGAGCAATATCCCCTGAAAAATCAGTCTCAATTGAGGCCATAGACGAGTGATAATACATCTCCCAATAGGTATAAACTATTGGCTGGGCCTTCTGCCGAGGAGAATATAAGCACCCCAGATACATTGGGAGCTTACAGCAGGGAGCCATATCAGCTATATCAGTAGTTCCGGGTCTGGGTCCAGGTACTTCAGGGAGAGAGGATCTACCGCTGAGTGGATTGTTGAGAGCACTGACTGTAGAGATTAGATCAAGATTTGAGACATCGGAAGGGAATCAGAGGGAAATAAGACAAGCCTGTGACACCCTGGAGAGAAAGATGGATGACCTTAGCAGTAGAACAGTCTTACTGGAGGGGGAGATAAAGGAGCTTAGAGAGAAGATCAACACAAACTCAGTGGAGAATACAAAATTAAAGTCATCAGAATCTGAGTATTTAGACAGAGTCGAAAGGTTGGAGAACTTCCAGAGGAGAAATAACATAAAAATCTTGAAAGTGCCTGAAGGTAGGGAGGGAGAAGATATCAAAACCTTCGTAGTTCGCCTGATAATAAAAGAGCTGCAGCTAGAGGAATCTGAAGAAGAGATAAGTAAGGATATTCAGCGTGTACACAGAGATCCGTACAGGCTAAACACGAATAGGACGAAGCCTAGAAAGATCCTGCTTAACTTCCTAACTTTCTCATTAAAGGAGAAGATACTCTCAAAAGCACTGAGCCTGAAATCCGTAGAAGTTGAGGGGGTAAAATACAAATTCAGATCAGATGTTTCAGCTGTCACTTCAAACAGGCAATGGGAGCTCAGAAAGAGGAAGGACCAACTGAAAAGTTTAGGAGCAGTAGTCCAGCTGAGATTCCCTGCATATTTGAAGGGGATGATTAATAATAAAATGCTTATCTTTCACTCCTAGGAGAAGGTAGATGAGGTCATAAAAGACTTTCAAGCAAATGGGATGTAAGAAAGGAAAAGATTTTTTTTTTCCTTCATTACTCTGTTTACTCTGCTTAGTTAGTAAGGAATACAAGTTGTAATGCGAAGCATTATAAGAAGATCAGTGTAAGGGAAACGAGATGTGGGGGAAAGGAAAAAGGGAAGGAAGGGGAAAAAAATAAAATATAAATAATAATAATATTAAAACATAAAAAAAGGTGAAAAGGGATTAAAATAAAAGAAAAATTGGAAAGTCAAAATTCGAGAGAAAACCCGTATAATTAAAAAGGAGATGTGAACCGCACAATGATTTCTCTTTTTCAAGATTTTTCTGTCTAGGTCCAATTTTCTATTATAAAAGCTCATTGGGATGGAAAATTCACACTAGAAAGTAATTCGCTCTGAGGGGAGATGCATATGGCCCTTTGGCCTTGGAGAAGGTGGGGTTCTCTATGGGGGGGGGGAGGGTGCATAGGGTGGGGAGCAGCGGGGGGAAAAACCTAAATAAAAATTTCCTCTAGAGTCTTTTTTAATGCTTACAGAAACAAATTTTTAGCAGTTATCAATGATGGGTAGTAAGAAGGAAGCGACCATAAAAATCCTGTCTTGGAATTTAAATGGCTTGCGGGTCAGAGGTAGGAGGGCGAAAATTCTCCAGTATCTAAAGGATTCCTCAGCCTAGATTATTATAGCTCAGGAAACTCATTTAACTGAGAAGGAGACAGCAGAGCTTCTTAAGGCTACGAAATGGGTAGCGCATATTGCATGTACAGCCCAATCAGCAGTGACAAAAGGGGTGGTAATTTTAATCCATCGAGGACTACAAGCGAACCTGGACTCCTATACATCTGATAAAGCTGGTAGATGGGTAGTAGCCAAAGTAAAAATCTTAGCTCAGCCTTTCACGCTAGCGGGCTACTATGGGCCGAATCATGACGAGATGGGTCCACTACAAGAACTGATGGCCGAACTTTTAAATTCGTCGGATCCAATCATTTTGGCTGGAGATTTTAATGTTGTATTGAATCACGTATTAGATAGGTCCATGCATAGTAGAGCACAGACTAATCCTAACACGCATAGTTTAATTAAGCAAATGATGGAACAACTTGGCCGGCTGGATATATGGAGACAAAAAGCAGGGGAACAAAAAGGATTTACTTTTTAAAATAAGAAGTATAGGCATAAAGTCTAGGATTGATTACTTTTTGGTGGACTATAAGCTGAAGGATGAAATACAGCAGGTTGAACATGTGGGAGTCCATCTGTCAGACCACTCAGCAGTGATGCTTACATTGAAGGATAGTAAGGTTGGTACTCAATCCAGATGGACCCTCGATCGTACAATTTTGTTGGAAGAGGACGTGGTCCAGGCTCTTAGAGTAGAGACAAAATAATTCTTCGAACTCAATTCTGGATCCGCAGCCCCTGGGGTCACATGAGATGCCTATAAAGCTTTTCTTAGGGGCAGACTTGGGGCACTAGCCACAGAGAAGAGGAGGAGTTATTACAAAGAAGTGGCGGTACAGGAGGATAAGATTCGCTCCCTGGAGGAAAAACTAATCGATCCAAGTGCAGGAGAGGTGGCTAGGATAGGGTGGCTCCAAGAATTGTCACAGGTAAAGGCAAGTTTATCAATCATATTGCAAGAGCGGGTGAGAAAGTGATGGGAGGCTAGTCAATTGGCCCATTTTGAATATAGTGAAGGATGCGGCAAATTACTGGCCTGGAATGTAAAGAAGGAACAACTAAGAAATAGAGTTGAGGAAGTCATATGTGATCAAACGGGGAACCTAGTAGGTGACAGCAGAGGAATTGAGCAAGTATTTCAAAGGCATTTCGGTAAAGTCTATCGAGAAGATCTCAACCCATGTAAAGATATTCTTAAAAAATGGTTAGGACAGGGCATGGGAAACCCATTGACAACAGAAGAAACTGATCTCCTAAATAGAGATGTAGACGTTCTTGAAGTGGAAAAGATAATTGCGCAGCTAAAAAATGGGAAAGCCCCAGGGCCGGACGGCATTCCTCAAGAGGTCTATAAAGTCTTGGCTGCTACTCTATCTCCCATCTTGGTCAATCTCTTTAATGAGCTGTATGTTAAGCAGTTGGACCTTCCAGCCTCCTGGAAAGAAGCCACAATATCGCTAATTCTGAAGCCTGAAAAATGCCCCAAAAAATGCGACTCATATCGCCCTATTTCCTTGCTTAATAGCGACTACAAGATTTATGCTAAGATCTTGTCGGACAGATTAAATGGAATGATGGCTGAGCTAATAAATGACGATCAAAAAGGTTTCATTCGGGGAAGATTTTTGAAAGAGCTGACCTTTACATTGGTTGGCACAATAGATCTTGCGACCACTTACAATATTCCTCTTGCCCTGGTGGCCTTGGACGCTACCAAGGCCTTTGACCGTGTAAACTGGGTCTATCTGAAAGAGGTAGCTGCTTCCCTGAATCTAGGTACAAAATTTTGTAATGCTCTTGCTGCTCTCTATCAAGCTCCAGAAGCCAGGATTTTAGTTAATGGTTCTTTAACTCAACCTGTTATAATATCTAGAGGAACTAGGCAGGGTTGTCCTCTGTCGGCCCTGCTTTTTAACTTTTATATAGAGCCACTGGCAAGAAAGATCAACGAGGACCTCAAAATTTTACCTTTTAGTTTCTCTGGTTGGGAAAAGAAACTAGGGCTCTATGCGGACGATATCGTGATTTTAACAACAAATACTTTGACAACTTGGCCCCGTTTGATGGCTCTAACGACAGACTTTGGGAAGGTCTCAGGATACGAGGACAACAGTGATATGTCTGAAATTACGTCCTGGAACATCGAGGCGGTAACTGGCAAGGATGAAATCAGGTATCTAGGCGTCATGATATCTCATGACATTAATAATATAGCAAAACTCAACTTTTTTAAAGCCCGAAAGGAGGTCATAAAACTTTTGAACACCTGGTCCCATCTCCAGCTATCACTTTACAGAAGAAGTAATTTAGTCAAAATAGTAATTCTCCCAAAGCTTACCTTCCTCTTTGACGCTATTCCTCTGCCTTTTAAGACGGATTGGATCAAAAAGCTACAAGGTGACCTAGGTTCGTTTACATGGGCGAGTAAAGGACCAAGAATAGCTTGGAAGAAGCTGAGGAGAAGGATTGAGAAAGGAGGCTTAGCCTTGCCGGATTTACTTTTTTATTCATGGGCGTTTCTCTTAAAAAACGGAAAGTGTCTTTTTAACTCCCCAAGTCCCTCTATGACAGGAGGCCTGTGGTTCACAATTGCGAATCTTGAGTCAGGAGGTAAAGAGGGTTTTCTCTTCAAATATGCTGACCCCAAAACATTTTAAAAGGTCAGGTTGAAGATCTTGAGCGGGCTTGCATAGACCTGGTATAAAGTGAGGAAAACCTTAAAAATTCCCTACCATAGTTTTTTAGCTCCTATCTGGGATAGTCCCGGCTCCCCTGAGTGGACAAAAGACATTCTCGCTAAACCATTGTTAGAGGGGGCCCTCACACAATGGGACCAGATAATTAGCGAAGGTGAGCTTATTTCCTGGGAGAGTTGTAGCCAATTAACAAACTTTCGCCTATCTAGGTTTAAATACGCTCAAATGCGAAGTTGGTTCTATGACCCACTAACAAAGATAGGTGAACAAAATGATTTGGAGTTTAAGCTGAAGCAACAGCCAAGCCAAAAGAAGGAGTTAGCGACCATCTCCTGGCTACTGGTGGAAATCGAGGATGGAGACTTTACACTTCCTGTGGAACTATGAGGAAAATACTTGCCGGAATCTTCGCTGGAAAAATACTGGCAAGTATCTATGTCTATGCTTTTTAAATCGGTTAAGCCTGCACACCTGAGGATAAATCATCTTTTTTCCATCCATAGGGCGTATTGGTCACCCTTGAAACTGTCAAAATTTGGGAGAGGAGGTGAAGTCTCCTGCCCGAAGTGCGGTAACATGAAAGCAGACGACGTCCATATGTTTGTTGAATGTATAAAATTGCAAGCTTTCTGGAGCGAAGTATGTATGGCGCTGTCTCAAATGCTTAAGCTGCATGTTAAGGTAAGCGTTTTACTTGTTATCTTAGGTCAGTTGGAGCCTAAAGTTAAACCTACCAAAGATCAGGTAAGGCTTATCTTTGACATTGCATTGTTAGCACGTAGGGAGATCTGTAAGTTATGGGTGTCCCCCCTCTCCCCTAGCTTGGACAACTTGTTGGTTTCGGTTAAATACATAGCCACCCTAGATAGGATGAGTACTAGAGATGTTAACTTTTGGCTTTCCTTCTTTGAATGGTGTGATGTTTTAAATGACAACAGAAGGGATTCAGCTGTCCTATGATTACGCCTTATCAGCCTCATCAGGTATTTGGGTTTAGTTCCTTGTTGTCTTGTCTGCCGGTTGGAAAGTGAGAGGGAGGAGACAGACAAATGGACAAGAGGGTAGATGGAGTCTGAGTCCAAGGGCCATCAGAAACCTCGATCTCCCTCTCTACTCGTACCTACCCGTACTGCTGGAAAGCACAGGAGCACAGGCATCTAGATGCCCATTATGTGCAAGTGGAAGAACGTCATTGTTTTTTCTTTCCACTAAAAGAGGCTTATGAGGACAAATAAAATAAAAATAAAAAACACATGAAACTTTCCATAACGCCAAACACAGTCTTCCTCTGAGTGTATCTTTTGGTCGCCATTATGATCCTTTGGATTTCCTTTTGGTTCTGTCCTTTTCTTTCTGTCTTTCTTTTCTCTCTTTTTCTTTTTTTCTTATGCTCTACGATACTTGACCTTCCTTTATTGTAGGTGTTGAGTATCCAGCCTTTGATTAAATCAGGATTATATGAACCAAGCAATTGTATTGTTTTAACACCACCTGGAACTTATGTGCCTTTACGGCTTCACCTCCAGTGGAGCAGAAATATGCATTTAGTCCACCATACTAGTAATGCAATTGATGCTACTGACAGTTCCTATATGACATACCTTCTTTGACAACATACATGGCTTATGTTAGATGTGTTAATCAACACCTACCTGCGTTATCATATATGCAATTTCATTTTTTTCTTTGTTGTTATTTCTTTCTAAAACATCCAATAAAAACTATTTGGATAAAAAAAAAATTAATTCAATATCTCAAGTTCTACTTATTGTTTTTTTTGTTTTGGTCTTGTCTTTACTTTTTACATTTAGCTCTATGTTTCTGACCCGGCGTGGAATATTTTTGTGTTATGTTTTCACTGTTTTAGTGTTTGGAGTGTTGCACAAATACTATACGTGCCTCTAAATTTCAGCCTGACTGTTCTGTGCCAAGCTATCAGAGGGTGAGCACAGACTAATTTAGGGTTCGCCTGCCTCTTACCCTAACTAGGATTGTAGTTATTGCTTGACCAGGGCTTGACTCTTCACAGTAAACATGTGAGAAGCCATAATTGGTTCACCCTTCTGCCTTGTATTCCTTAAATATAGGAGAAACTGTGTTGTTCACAGTGCTTAATTTGTGAAACAATCTAGGTAATGAGAGATTATTTAGACACATCGAATGTCTCAGGGGTAGGGAAGAAGTTTTAAATGTCCCAGAAGGAGCAGGAGATCTCATTGCATCAATTGATTTAGAGGTAGATTCAGTTGGATATTTGGGGAAAGCTGTAGAAGGATTAAAGGCTTTGAAAATCATGTGAAGTACACATAAAAGTGATGGATGGAATACCTGGATTAGTCAGGTTGCATCCCAGTGCATCGTTATTTTGTACACCATGCCACCTTAGTTTGGACACAGCCATATACAAATCAGTCTTGATCTTGCTCCAATGGGAGCAAACAGTTCAGCCCGAGCTAGGTCATAGGACCCATCTTCTGCATTCCCTACTGAGGAGATTGTATTTCCCACTGGAGTTCTTCTTCTATTGGAGTTTTTGGGATGGCTGCACCTAAGTGTAAAAAAAAAGTTAAGGAAAAGATAACTCTGCTTGGTCTCATGTGGCCTGAAACCGCCCAGTGGCACTATCCTGTGCCTCCCATGCCACTAGTAAGCTTCTGCCATCATGTGCATAGTTACCAGCATATTCCTCATTATACCCCATGTACATTCACAAGGCAGAGGCCTATCTGTTGTCCAAAAGGTTTGCATACTTGCTTCAGGTACCCAGGACCCTTATCTTCATGAAGCTCCTCACCTACCACTTCCTTGTGTCAGCATCACATATCACAGCCTTGCACTGAACCTACTAACACCTGTCCTAGGAGCAAAAAAGCTTCAACGATGAACACACATCATTATGTCATCAGTCAACGATTCCAGCAGCAATTTTCCCTGGCGGCCTCAACTTCTCTAAAGACACTACTCCCAAAACCATGAAAAAAGCAAAAATGACACCATCAAGCAACTCTCCAAAGGTGACAACCAACCTGGTCTCCCCCACCATTAAATCTGAGTGAATGTCAGTGCTTTATACAATTGGATTGGGCTGAAATTCGGGCTCCATTCTTAGTCGTTATTCTTCCATGAACAATTTAACACCTCCAAAGGTCCCTCATTGAAACAATGAATCAAACAAGACCGCAGCACTCAAGTATCATTAATGGTGTTTTCAGCCTATTCACAGTCAACACTGTTCTTAAGACCAATGTCAACATTTAAAATAGAAAAAACAGGAAACAGCTTTACTTTTACTTTACACTGAAGCTATGAAACCCTGTATCTCCCAATCTGGGGGCATAACCAAAAGGATCCACGTCCATTGCTGTCACAATTCTGAAAGGTAAATCTCAGGAATCTGCTTTTCCTCGTTTGGACAATGGGCATAATGTGCCCTTGGTTTTTTCCTTAATTTCACTGAAAGCAAAATTGCATACAGCAGCCCTGCTTGTTACCTAACTGTTTAATGTCAACCAAAGTGTGCTGTGCCATGCATCACTATTGCATACCACACCACACCACACCGCACCTGATACCCCTTCATTGCCTTCTTTAGCTTTTAGCCAAATGGCATAATCAACATCAAAACCTCTACCCAGCATTATTGCATACACATTTTATTTATTTTAACAACAGTGTACAACATGACCATCATACACACTTCGACATAGTAGTCACATAATCCCACCACCTGCCCCAGATCTTCTCATGTTTTCGGGGGTAACCCCGTGCCTCGTTTATAGGTCGTTCCTGCTGGGCACACTAGTTTATCCCCCTACTCCGCTCTGCCACTGGAGAGGGCTCCAGTGTTTTCACCTGCAAGCAAAATCGCTTTTGGCCACCAGTGTTGCCACACCAATAAAAGTGTGTTCCATTCTCTGTTCCCCCACCTTCTCCAACAGTCCCAACAAGGCAACCCTTGGGGTAGGGGCTAACTGGTAGCCAAGAGTCGTGGAGAGCTCCCCCTTAATCTCTTTCCAAAAGGGGGACCAATAGCAACATTTGTTTTAAAGATACCTTTCTTTTCATTATATTCAAACACACATTTGATATGTGATACCGTTCATACCAAAAAAGGGGTGATACCAGAATGGCGGAGCCCGAATGTATTCACTAAGGGGCAGATTTACAAGCCCCTGCGCCACCACTACGTCACTTTTCGTGACGTACTGGTGGCGCAGGGGGCTCCTCCATATTTAGAAGGAGAGGAAAAGCCACCCTGCGTGACTTTTACTCTCCTCGTAAATATGGCCCCTTCACACGCAGCACTGTGCGTGCAAGGGGCTTTCCATGGGTTCATGCATTCTACAGCACGCATTAAAAGAGGAAAAAGCCTCCTGTGATTATTTTTGTGCAGGAAGGTGTCCCTTCCTGCACAAAAAAATCTCCCCATAACGCAGGCATCCTTGCACATGGTGCCAGGGTGCCTACGCCAGCGCATGGCTGCAGTTTGTACGCCAGCGCAGGGGAAGCACAGAGATGCGATATATTCTTGAAAATATGTCGCATCTCTGTGCTTTCCAAACTAACGCAGCACGGTGCAGCAAAATGACTTGCTGCACCGTGCTGCGTTACTTTGTTGGAAATCTGCCCCTAAGTATTTTGTAGCAGCCAGGCTATTGTTATGCTAACTGCCTACGCTACTCATTTATCAGTAAAACAGAGGTGGTAAAGTGCATTGTACATCAGCGTGAGAGGAAAATAAACCAAATGACACTCTTGACTCAGAAAAAAAACAAGTACTAAAGTGGCAGTACATGTGTAATTCTTATTTCAGTTACAGATTTGTTTGTGAGCAGTTTTCCGGAGCCTGACCCTGCAGTTTGTGTTATGTTGCGTTGACACGGTTGGCCCATTGCCCTCTTAAACCTTCAGCCGTCTCACCTTTTTTCATATCATGACTATCCTAAAACGTCAGTCTCGAATACATTGTATCATTGAATGCTCAGTGGCACAGAATGCAAGGTATTCAGTGCTCTTTCAAAGGTTTTTGTTAAATATTTAGTTTTTATTATTAAAGACATGATTGACTTCAGCAGGAATAATGGTTTGGACACGAAAAACACATTCATCATGTAGATGGCACCCAGTAAATGGATTGGTAATGACAATATCATACAAAGAACTTTAACAATTGAATTATTCATCCAAGATTGTGATTGGGTGACAGATAATGCCCACCCAATCACAATCTGATTGGGTGGGCCCCCACCCACTGTCCACCACACTATCCCCACCCACTGTCCACCACACTATAATAAGAGGGGCAGTCTTGGCGTTTTACATGAAGTAGCAACAAAAAAAGCATCTAGTCAAACTGGGAGGAACGCGGCATCAGGACAGACGGCTTTGGTGCGGGCCCTGGTCCTAAAGCCAGGTCAGGAGCGTCGTATGGGCAAATTTGCTGGGGGTGAGGAAGTAGGGGTGCAGGCAGTGGGACTGATAAGCAAGCGCAGAGCAAGGGCAATCCTCAACTATCGAAGGGTAACTATGTGCATGATAGGAGACTGGTCTGGAGACAGTTGGGGAGGGCGAACTTGGGAAGGAGGGGTTGAATAAGAAATCACAGGCAACAGAGACAGCAGAAGGTGGGGAAGTTGGGGAAGGGGATAAGAAAGAGAGCAAAGAGGTGAAGAAGAAAAATATATGGGTATGACGAAGCTCTTAAGGGCTCATTTAATGTTAGACACTAAAGAGCATATTTGGAAGGGGGAGTATGTAGAGCTCTTTAACTTACTGCATCGAGAGATACGGGTGAAGGAGGGTTCCAAGGAAGAAGAATATGAGCTGTCCTGCGGCCCTGGGTGCCGGTTAATATAGAGAATTGGACAACGGCTTTCCTTACCTACACGAGTGTGTACTGCGAAAAGTACCTGGAGAGGTGCATTGCGTTGTTTAAGTATCTTGATGTATTGCCAAAGGCACAGGTGACTTTCTGGTGGTTAAGCTTGGGTGCATTACTATGAGGAATTTCGGGCATGCCTCGCTGAAGAGGAAGAAGGGGTTTGGGGGAACTCATTAGTTTTTCTGGTGGCTTCTCGCACATCAGTTGGAGCATTTATTAAAGAAACATTGGTCATGCTGCGACCCAGTTGAGGTTTTGGGGGTTAGGGGGAGTTTATGAATGGAATGTGTTAGAACTGGGGGTCTCTAGTTGGCAGAGGTAGGTACCTTTGACCAAATAGGGACCCTTTCTTCTAAGTCAGGGAAAGGGGATTAAACTACTGGATAACCCCTGCTCACCCCCTTGGTAGCTTGGCCTGAGCAGACAGGCTTATCTCAGAGGCAGCGTGTTAAGCATTTGTGAACACATACAGTAATACAGTGAATACACTACAGATGGACACCACACAGATTTTATAAAAATAAGTATTCTATATATAGACTTAACAAAAGACCACAAACTGTACTTAAAATTGACTTAAAGATGGTAGAATTAACTGAGTTCAGGTTGATGGTAAATGCGACACAGTTCTCACAAAAGTACCTGGATGCATAACGCAAAATAAACAAAAGGCTCGCAGCATTGGAGATGCGTTGGTTCCTTGCTTCGGGGGAGACGATGCATCGCGCCTCAATGCTTGCGCAGAGTAGGGAATGCGTCTTGATCCTTACTGGAGAGGAGGTGATGCATAGATTCTCGTGCTGCAGCCCGGTTGCGTTGTGGCAAGATGGCACCTCGATGCGATGCGACAATCCGGTGGATGCAATAAGATGGCACCCTTGATGCGACGATGTGAAGACGATGCGTGCACGCCCTGGCAGCCTTGCGGTGACTCTGTACTTTGAAGCCGCGACAGGCCCTGCGACATGCTTCTCCGGTGATGCGACGGCGACCCTCACGGTGGCAACACGCTTCTCCGGTGATGCGTCGGCAGACTACTGTAATATTCTGCACGATGATGAAAGTCCTTTGAAAGTTTCTTCTCCTCTACTTGGCACTGAAGATACCACTGTAGGCCAACCCAGCAACACAACACAATGGCAGGGGGGCAGTACAACTCCTACAGCTTCCTTTGGTTCTTCTCCTTGGCAGAGGTTTGTCTTGTTGTTCAGAAGTGATCTAAGGTCTTGGGGTCTGGGTTCCCATATTTATACTACTTTTCTCTTTGTTCTCTGATGTCAGAGAGGCCTTTGCCTAGTCTAAACCAGTTCTGGTCAGTCCTGGAGCACTTTGTTGACAAGACTCCTTTCCTTTCACAGTGCAGGCCAGGGACATCAGACGCACCACAGGAGGTGCTGAGGATCCATACAAAGAGATTAGAGCCCTGAAGAAGTCGCTGCGCACAACAATTAAGCGTGATGAAACACGTGTTGGCTAAGGATCTCAAGATTAAACTGAAGTGACTGTTTCAACAGAGGAACAAGAGTGTTTTTTATTATTGTCAATGATACATAATATATACTGTTGGCGTGTGCAAGGGACTGTTGTTTTGATTTATCAGTGGTTATCCACACATTGGGGAGGAGGCTGACTCTACCCACCCTTATGCACTGCAATCATAATTGTACACTAGTATATACTCACTGCGTATTTCCCAGCAGCGCCATTACCCTACACAATCCACCGACCAAGAAGTATGACTGAAGCTTATTGTGGTGGTGCACTGTCAGTTACAGACAGCGCAATGACCACTAAAGTTGCACAGATGTGCAGATTTTCTAAAAACTATGCATCAGGCAAATTATAATGTGCAGAAATCTAGTTTCAGTGAATATTTATCATTTGTGCATCACCAAGAAAAGTGTCTCGATTTGTTGAAATCCAATGTAAATATGTTTCCATCACACTTCAGAATTACAAAAAAATGTCCTTCAGTTGTACTTTACGAAGTGCTGTTGTTTAACGTTGTTGAGCGTTAGATTCAAATTCACATTCTCAAGCTTTTTCTTGCACAGTCCTTTGTACCCCAAAAAGATTGTGGCACAGTTCACTTTACAAAATCCTCTCACTTTGCAGTTAGTGAGGAACAAGAGTGAACACCATCTCCATTTTATAGGAATAAGCAGCACATTGTCAGGAGACATAGCCTGACATTGACCTCTGTATTGAACTCACAACAAATGCCACAGGATAAAAACAACATTTAAAGGCATCTTTATTGCTCTCTTACCGTTTGAACTCCAGCATGATAATTTTTGGGGTGCTGCAGCACCACCCACACTCTTTCCAGTGCCGTTGGACTTGACATGCAGCAGCAACTTGAACTACCTGAAGAGAATGTATTGTATTTGCAGGAGCAGCAAGCAAATTTTTTTTTACATATTCAATATGATTTGGAATTAGTGCGTTGACCACCGTATGGCGGCAACTATCCAAGAAAGGTGGTATATTTAGAATGGTTTTCAGATAATAGAAAACAGGCATTAGGTGCCTTCTTCACACGTGGGCTGAGCCAAACAACTGTTCAGAGTGTAAGATGATGACTAAGTCATGTAGAGTTTTACATACAGGATGAAATTTCAAGTAGGGGCTCCATAGTAAGTGGCTAATTAAGGGTATTATTGGCTAATGCCTCTTCTGCTATGAAAGGTGATTGTGTCTAGAAGGGATTAGGTCTTGGGAAATTCCACCAAAGAACCACACGGAGAGCATGAGGCAGAAGCGAGGAGGACAATGGGCCTTGTTCAAAGCTTATGTATAAGGAATTTGATTCTCATTTTAGACAACAATAGAAGCAGTGGAAGCGTACATATATTAACAAGCATTAGCAAAGTCAATAGGTCTCTCCCATGCAAGAGCAATTGGCTTTGCCAATATGCTTTAGCGATGTTGTACACCAGAGTGGCTGCTATTTAGCATGGCTATAAGTTAGTGGGTAAATGATAGTGGCATGTAGTGTTGTAAAGTGGAGTAGAGTGGAGACAGGCTTATCTCAGAGGCAGTGTGTTAAGCATTTGTGAACACATACAGTAATATAGTGAAAACACTACAGATGGACACCAAACAGATTTTATAAAAATAAGTATTCTTTATATAGACTTAACACAAGACCACAAACTGTACTCAAAATTGACTGAAAGATAGTAGAATTAACTGAGTTAAGGTTGATGGTAAATGCGACACAGTTCTCACAAAAGTACCTGGATTCATAACGCAAAAAAACCAAAAGGCTCGCAGCATTGGAGATGCGTCGGTTCCTTGCTTCGGGGGAGACGATGCATTGCGCCTCAATGCTTGCGCAGAGTAGGGAATGCGTCTTGATCCTTACCGGAGAGGAGGTGATGCGTAGATTCTCGTGCTGCAGCCCGGTTGCGTTGCGGCAAGATGGCGCCTCGATGCGATGCGACAATCCGGCGGATGCAATAAGATGGCGCCCTTGATGCGACAATGTGAAGACGATGCGTGCATGCCCTGGCAGCCTTGCGGTGACTCTGTACTTTGGAGCCGCGACAGGCCCTGCGACACGCTTCTCCGGTGATGCGACGGCGACCCTCACGGTGGCAACACGCTTCTCCGGTGATGCGTCGGCAGACAACTGTGACGAAGACACGCTTCTGGGGAGATGCGGCAGTGGCACACTTCTCCGGCGATGCGACGACTACAGCTGCAGCGGTGACACGCTTCTTCTTGTTGCGTCGTGCATCCAGCTCCCAGCGACACGCAGGTTTCTGCAAATAGAATTCCCAGCAAGGAAATTCAGAGGGGAGCTGGTGGTGAAGTATTTTGGACCTGAGACTTCAGCAGGAGGCAACCACAAGTTCAAGCCCTTGGAGTAATATTCTGCACGATGATGAAAGTTCTTTGAAAGTTCCTTCTCCTCTCCTTGGCACTGAAGATACCACTGTAGGCCAACCCAGCAACACAACACAATGGCAGGGGGGCAGTACAACTCCTACAGCTTCCTTAGGTTCTTCTCCTTGGCAGAGGTTCGTCTTGTTGTGTCAGAAGTGATCTAAAGTCTTGGGGTCTGGGTTCCCATATTAATACTACTTTTCTCTTTGTTCTCTGAAGTCAGAGAGGACTTTGCCTAGTCTAAACCAGTTCTGGCCAGTCCTGGAGCACTTTGTTGACAAGACTCCTTCTTTCCTTTCACAGTGCAGGCCAGGGACATCAGACGCACCACAGGAGGTGCTGAGGATCCACACAAAGAGATTAGAGCCCTGAAGAAGTCGCTGCGCACAACAACTAAGCATGACGAAACACGTGTTGGCTAAGGATCTCAGGATTAACCCCTTGTATGCCCATGACGAGCTGGACTCGTCATGGAGCACAGTCGCGCTGTGCCCATGACGAGTCCAGCTCGTCATGAGGCATACCCTAGGGAATCCCTCTGGTGCGGGCACCAGAGGGATTCCCTTTCTGCACAAATAGCCTCGGGAGCTGGGGAAGAGCTTCCCCAGCACCCGAGCCCCCCCCCCCCCCCTTTCACTGCAATGACTATCGGCGCGCACATCGCGCCGACGTCATTACAGTGAAACTGAAACTGAAATGAGCCAAGAGGCTCATTTCAGGTTTCACTTTGTACGTGCTCAGGGGGCTATCTCAGCCCCCTGAGCACGGACAAAGACGAGAGAGGTATCGTTGGAAAGGGGAGAATCTCCCCTTTCCAATGGTACCCCTCCCCAGTGGATCCCTGCTTGGGGATCACCACAGGAGGGCAATCCCCAAGCAGGGATCCACCCATTAGACACCAGGGAGGGGGGAGCGGCCCCTTGGGCAAGGACCTTTGCTCCCCCCTGTGTATTTTTGGGCATTTTAGTCTTTTTGCCCCCCCTGGGGGGCAGATGGGGGCATTAGCCTTCATCTGCCCCCCCGGGGGGGGGGTAAAAAGCCCACTAGACACCAGGGAAGTTGCGTAAAAAAATAAATAGGGGTGGGGGCTGCCCAAAATGGGCAGGCCCATGCCCCCACCCCCCCCAATCAAACAGTCTTTCTGGCCCCCCGGGGGGCATATGGGGCATCGGCCCCCAATCTGCCCCCCCGGGGGGGCAAAAAGCCCACTAGACACCAGGGAATTGCTAAAAAAAAAAATAGGGGTGGGGGCTGCCCAAAACCTGTCGCGGGTACTTGGGCCTCCCACACGAGTGAGGCACCGTTTTTATCGGGAGACCCGGGGGAACGCTGAGTGGTAGGAAATTTGTGTCAGCCCGGTGATGCCACAACTTTCCCACACAAAAATGTGTGAAAAAGGTGATTTTTTCAGGTAAATTTGAGGTTTGCAGGGTATTCTGGGTAAGGAAACGTTGGGGGATCCATGCAAGCCATACCTCCCTGGAATCCCCCAGGTGTCTAGTTTTCAGAAATGTGTGGGTTTGGTAGGTTCCCCTAGGTGGCCGCCGAGCACCGGGCCAAAAACCCAGGTGACCCCCCTTGCAAAACCAGGTCGTTTTGAGGTAGGCAATTTTCATGTCGCCTCAATACGTTTTGGGGCCTTGCCTGTCGCGGGTACTTGGGCCTCCCACACGAGTGAGGCACCGTTTTTATCGGGAGACCCAGGGCAACGCTGGGTGGTAGGAAATTTGTGTCAGCCCTGTGATGCCACAACTTTCCCACACAAAAATGTGTGAAAAAGGTGATTTTTTCAGCTAATTTTGAGGTTTGCAGGGCATTCTGGGTAAGGAAACGTTGGGGGATCCACGCAAGCCATGCCTCCCTGGAAGCACACGGGTGTCTAGGTTTAAAAAATGTATAGGTTTGCTAGGTTTCCCAAGGTGCCCGCAGATCTAGGGTTCAAAAACTACAGCTAGACATTTTGCCAAAAAAGGGTCATTTTTCACTGCGAAATTGAGGTGTGACCACGTTGCGTTTTGCGCCGTTTCCTGTCGCGGGCACTAGGCCGACCCACACAAGTGAGGTACCGTTTTTCTCGTAAGACTTTGGGGAACGCGGGGTGGGTGGAAATTTGTGGATCCACGCAGATTCCGGAACTTTCCACCACAGAAATGTGGGGAAAATGTGTTTTTTTTGTCAATTTTTTAGGTTTGCACAGGATTCTGGGTAACAGACCCTGGTGGGAGGCAGTCAAGTCACCCCATCCTGGATTCCCCTGGGTATCTAGTTTTCACAAATGTATAGGTTTGCTAGGTTTCCCAAGGTGCCCGTAGAGCTAGGGTTCAAAAACTAGAGCTTGCCAAAAAAGGGTAAATTTTCACTGCGATATTGAGTTGTGACCACGTTGCGTTTTGCGCCGTTTCCTGTCGCGGGCACTATGCCTACCCACACAAGTGAGGTACCATTTTTATCGGGAGACTTAGGGTAATTCAGTTTTGTAAAGGAACTGTTATTATCTATTGACTTTCGATGCATTTCTGCCTTCCAAATGAAAGATATTGTGTAAAAAAGAAGTCATTCTGAAAAATGACTGATAATTCTCATGCTAGTATGAGTATTCCCAATTTCAGAAATGCGCAAATATCTACTGTTTCTAAACTCTATATTTTGTTCCCATTTCAGAAATACATAGGTGTCTTTCATACCGATTTTTCCATGTACACATTTTTACAGAATAATTACTATATACCCGGTACATAATAAAAAACCATTGCAAGTTGCTGCTCAGTTTTTGGCTCTGGGTTCATCGGGTTCTTGGTGAACCTACAAGTCCTATATATCCCCACAACCAGTAATGTCCAGCGGATGTAATGGTATATTGCTTTCAAAGAGATGTCATAATTAGAAGAAGTTACAGGTGAAAACGTTGACACGAAAGGCTTTTTTTTCAACTAATTTTCAATTTATCCTATATTTAACTGTTAGTTTCTATAAAAAAACCTTGATGGATCTACACAAATGACCCCTTGCTGAATTCAGAATGTTGTCTTCTTCTCGAAAATGTATAGTTTTCCAGGATCCATTATTGCTTTTGTACCCATTTCTGCCATTAACTGGAAGGAGGTTATGTCCCAGAAAAATGCCAAAACTGTGTAAAAAATGTTGGGTTTCTGACAAAAGTCTGGTATCCTCGAAAAGCTGGGAAAATGGTGATTCCAACACCACAAACCCTTTTTTGATAACATTTGCAGGGAAAAACCCAGATGCTTTCATTTGCAGCCCGTTTTTCCAATTTTTCCGAAAAAACCCAAAATGTTGCTGTATTTTGGCTCATTTCTGTGACCCCTCTGGGAGAATCCACAAACCCTGAGTACCTTTAGAATCCCCATGATGTTGGAAGAAAAGGACGCAAATTTGGCGTGGATACCTTATGTGGTCAAAAAGTTACAGGGGTCTAAGCGCGCACTACCCCAAATAGCCAAAAAAGGGCGTGGCACAGGAGGGGAAAAGGCCTGGCAGCGAAGGGGTTAAACTGAAGTGACTGTTTCAACGGAGGAACAAGAGTGTTTTTTATTATTGTCAATGATACATAATATATACTGTTGGCGTGTGCAAGGGACTGTTGTTTTGGTTTATCAGCGGTTATCCACACATTGGGGAGGAGGCTGGCTCTACCCACCCTTATGCACTGCAATCATAATTGTACACTAGTATATACTCACTGCGTATTTCCCAGCAGCGCCATTACCCTACACAATCCACTGACCAAGAAGTATGACTGAAGCTTATTGTGGTGGTGCACTGTCAGTTACAGACAGCGCAATGACCACTAAAGTTGCACAGATGTGCAGATTTTCTAAAAACTATGCAGAAAGCAAATTATAATATCCAGAAATCTAGTTTCAGTGAATATTTATCATTTGTGCATCACCAAGAAAAGTGTCTCGATTTGTTGAAATCCAATGTAAATATGTTTCCATCACACTTCAGAATTACAAAAAAATGTCCTTCAGTTGTACTTTACGAAGTGCTGATGTTTAACGTTGTTGAGCGTTAGATTCAAATTCACATTCTCAAGCTTTTTCTTGCACAGTCCTTTGTACCCCAGAAAGATTGTGGCACAGTTCACTTTACAAAATCCTCTCACTTTGCAGTTAGTGAGGAACAAGAGTGAACACCATCTCCATTTTATAGGAAAAAGCAGCACATTGTCAGGAGACATAGCCTGACATTGACCTCTGTATTGAACTCACAACAAATGCCACAGGATAAAAACAACATTTAAAGGCATCTTTATTGCTCTCTTACCGTTTGAACTCCAGCATGATAATTTTTGGGGTGCTGCAGCACCACCCACACTCTTTCCAGTGCCGTTGGACTAGACATGCAGCAGCAACTTGAACTACCTGAAGAGAATGTATTGTATTTGCAGGAGCAGCAAGCAAATTGTTTTTTTTACATATTCAATATGATTTGGAATTAGTGCGTTGACCACCGTATGGCGGCAACTATCCAAGAAAGGTAGTATATTTAGAATGGTTTTCAGATAATAGAAAACAGGCATTAGGTGCCTTCTTCACATGTGGGCTGAGCCAAACAACTGTTCAGAGCAGGCGCACAACACCCATTGGGCTCACCGGGCTTCAGCCCCCCGTCATGTGTGTCAGCCCGGCTGAGACAGCCTCGCGGGCTGGCGTCCGTCTAATTGCAGCCGCACCCGAGTACTTCACGGGTCTTTAAAAGACCATTTACTCGTTAATGAGGCTTTTGTTGTGTTTTCACCCCTTCTTACAGCCACTCTGCCTATGGCTGGAAGACTTAGCCCCCCAGAAATCTTTTTCAGCCCCCCCCCGAAATTTGGCTCTAGTTGCCCGCCTGGTTCAGAGTGTAAGATGATGACTAAGTCATGTAGAGTTTTACATACAGGATGAAATTTCAAGTAGGGGCTCCATAGTGAGTGGCTAATTAAGGGTATTATTGTCTAATGCCTCTTCTGCTATGAAAGGTGATTGTGTCTAGAAGGGATTAGGTCTTGGGAAATTCCACCAAAGAACCACACGGAGACCATGAGGCAGAAGCGAGGAGGACAATGGGCCTTGTTCAAAGCTTATGTATAAGGAATTTAATTCTCATTTTAGACAACAATAGAAGCAGTGGAAGCATACATATATTAACAAGCATTAGCAAAGTCAATAGGTCTCTCCCATGCAAGAGCAATAAACAAGCATTAGCAAAGTCAATAGGTCTCTCCCATGCAAGAGCAATTGGCTTTGCCAATATGCTTTAGCGATGTTGTACACCAGAGTGGCTGCTATTTAGCATGGCTATAAGTTAGTGGGTAAATGATAGTGGCATGTAGTGTTGTAAAGTGGAGTAGAGTGGAGTGTTATGGAGTGGTGTACAGTGGCATACAGTAGAGTTAAGTGGCGTAGAGAGGAGTGAAGTGGAGTGTCATGAAGTAGCGTACAGTGTTGTGGAGTGTTGTGGAGCTTGTTTAATGTAATTGGTGCTCATGTAAAGTGTTTCAATGCCTTTGGGTGGAGTTTGAGCTATAAAAAAACTGTACAAAGCGGTTCGAAATAAAGCCTTAACATATTGAAAGATCAATAGATACCTATTTAGTGCTGGTTTGTACAAAGTGAAACCATAAAATCCGGATAAATCACAGCTTCCCCACTTACATTGTGTGATCTAAGGCAAATATTTTATTTCACCACAACTCCATTTTCTTCACTATCATGTATGAAAGCACTTTCAAACGTGAGTTCAGAATACCAGTTGTGCAAAAACCTATTATGTATGATTGTCAGGGGAAACATCCACTAGTACGCGGACATTTCTTCGCGTACCGTTACTACGCAAGGGTTAGTAAGCATGCGATGTAACAACGCGTCCCTTTAGTACGCATGCTGTTACATCGCATGCGTTGTACAACGCATGCGTAGGGGCGGGTACTAGTCACGGCGGACATTTGCAAAGAGAGTCTGATGGAGGAAGCCGGTGGAAGCATGAAGGGGGAGAAGATTTGAACCACGTGTGTAAAGAGGTAAGTGGGGCTGTGTAGGGGCTGTGTAGGGTAGTGCATGGTTGTGTACTTGTGTAGTGTATTATGGTTTAGTGAAGTGTCGTTGGGTTAGTGTTTTAGGGTTTAGGGTAGTGTTGTGGGTTATTGAAGTCTAGGTTAGTGATTTAGGGTTTAGTGTAGTGTCAGGGGGTTATTGTTTTAGGGTTTAGGGTAGTGTTGTGGGTTAGTGTAGTCTAGGGTAGTGTTTTAGGGTTTAGTGTAGTGTCATGGGGTTAGTGTTTTAGGGTTTAGTGTAGTGTTGTGGGGTTAGTGATTTAGGGTTTAGGGTAGTGTTGTGGGTTAGTGAAGTCTAGGGTAGTATTTTAGGGTTTAGTGTAGAGTCGGGGGGTTAGTGTTTTAGGGTTAAGGGTAGTGTTGTGTGTTAGTGAAGTGTAGTGTAGAGTTTTAGGGTTAAGTGTAGTATGACACGTTATTCCGCATACCATTATTATTACTAGGTAAGTTTTTACTTCGCATACCATAACACTTTCATTGTAATGGTATGCAAAGTAAAAACTTGCGTAGTAACGGTTATTGCTAAGTAATAACCGCGTAGTAAAAGCATTCGAAGTAATGGCATGCGAAATAACGTCTCATATTCATTGTCAGTGGGTCAAAAAGCTGTTGACTACATTGTCATCCCGTTCTTGGCCTCTCAGTACAGCGTACAGTGTAGATCACATTAGCAGGCAGAATTATAAATTCTGCCTCACTTAGAAGCAAACAGGACCCATGTTTCTGATCTCGCATATACTTCTGTGTCTAAAGGCAAGTTGTCCAATTAAATTGGAAACTTGCTTTCTAGAAATCAAACATATTTCCGGGCAGGATAACTTACATCCCAGAAAATATGTATTCTATGTCTAGAAATTTTGTAGACACAGAATGTATGCTGTGATTAATTACTTTAATAAGCATTTTCGTCCAGGATCAATTAAGAATGATTATTCTGCAAATGCCTAAATTGCTCCAAACAAAAGACTGCTGTCACATGCACTCTACCTCTGAGCTGTGCATCACGGATCTGCTCCCTGGGATACATCTGGTTATACTCTGCAATTGCGTTTAAGTGCTGCAAACATTTTGGATTGGTATGTTTTAAAAGTTATACCAAACTTTCCATGAGTTTAGTCTCATGACTCTGTGACATCAGGCCCTCTTCCAAAGGCTGCAACCCCTCCCATTTGCAACTCGTCACCCTGTGACGACTTGAAAAGGGAGCGGTGCTGAGAGACAGCTCTAAATAAATGACAAGCAGCCCCTGGTGTACAGGGCTGCTACTGTAAACGCCCGGGCTGCTTCAGAATGTGACGCTTATTGCATCATTAGTGGGTGGTCCTAGAGGATCCCCAAGTAGTGCAGGACCGGGCGGACAGCATGTCCGCTCGTACACTGATTATTCTTCACTGCTGCCAACTGACACATGCGCTGTTGCGCATGTATCCAATTGAAGAAACTGGTCGACTGCCTGGCATTAACTTTAAAGAACGGACTGGGAAGACGGAGACCAGGCAGTCCAGTGCGAGTAAATGCTTTTAAAATAATGCAAATAGGATGGTAATTGCTCTTTGGATTTACCATCCATGTTGTTGCACATAATTAGGAGGGCGTAGCCCCTACGCCCACCCCCAGAAACCGCCACTGGGGAAGTGGCATAGAGTGCATTGGCGGAGAGTTCAGTAAAGTGGCACAGAGTGGTGCAGTGTAGAGTGCAATGGCTTAGAGTAAAGTGGCACAGAGTGGAGGGGCACAGAGTAGAGCAGCACAGTGTAGAGTGGTGTAGAGTAGAGTGGCATAGAGTAGAGTGGCATAGAATTCAGAGACAGAGAGTGCAGTACTGCAGAGTAGAGTGTCGTAAAAAAGTGCTATGGTGTAGAGTAGAGTGGCAAAGAGTGCATTGATGTAGAGTGCAGTGTCGTACAGTAAAGTGATGTAGGGTGCAATGGTGTAGAGCTTAGTGGCATAGAGTAAAGTGACTCAGAGTAAAATGGCGCAGAGCAGAGTGGTGCAGAGTAGAGTGGCGCAGAGTAGAGGGGCATAGAGTAGAGTGGCATAGAGTAGAGTGGCATAGAGTTCAGTGTCAGAGAGTGCAGTGCTGCAGAGCAGAGTGTTGTAGAGTGCAGTAGTGTAGAGAAGAATGGCGTAGAGTGCATTGGTGTACAGAGCAGTGGTGTACATTGGTGCAGAGTAAAGTGACATAGAGTGCAATGGTGTATAGTATAATGGCGTAGAGTATAGTGGCCTAGGGTGCAGTGGTGCAGAGTAGATTGGCATAGAGTGCATAGGTTTTGAGTAAAGTGGTATAGAGTGCATTGAAATGGAGTACAGTGATTTAGAGTGGCGTATGGTAGACTGGAGTGGTGCTGAGTGCAGTGGCACTGAGTGCAGTGGCATAGAGTAGACTGGTTCAGAGTAGAGTGTAGTGGTGCAGAGTAGATTAGAGTGGCATAGAGGGGTTGGCATAGAGTGTATTGGCATACATGGAGTGGTAAAGATGTAGCACTGGTGTAGAGTACAGTGGCATAGAGTGCAGTGTTGCAGAGTAGGGTGGCATAGAGCGAAGTGATGCGGAGCTGTGCAGAGTGCAGTGGTGAAGAGTGCAGTGGTGCATAGTAGAGTAGATTGGGGTAGAGTGCATTGGCATAGAGTGGAGTAGAGTAGAGAAGAGTGTAGTAACTCAGTGTGGAGTGGTGCAGAGTAGAGTGCAGTGGTGTGGAGTGTTGCAGAGTAGAGTGGACTGGGGTAGCATGGAGTGTGCATGGTATGGTAGCATACTGCCATTTCAGACAACACATCTTCAATTGAAATGACCATTGCAGCTGCACTAACAGTTTTACTGATAAAAGTATACAGTGCACAAACGATAATATATGGAAATGTCATCACCCAGTGTATTGATTTCATCGCCAGCACAGTTCATTTACAGACATTTAAATGTTGTTGTGTGTTTGAAAAATAATAACATCTCTCACTTTGAAGTCAGAGAAAAAAATCTAAACACCAAGCGCCCTGGAGGACACAGCCTGACATTTGACATCTGTCTTTGAAAGCACAGCAAATGTGACAAATTAAGAACAAGATTTAAAGGCCTGTTTACACGGAGCGAGTTTGTGGAAGAATACAGTAAACAAGGTTTGGGCAGTAGGAGGGATAAACTCGAGCTGGACAGCTTAAAGCAAATAAAGCCAGCAAATAGAAAGCCATAAAATGTGAGTTACAAGCCACAAAACCAATGCTAAGCAATGGGTGGAATGCATTCCTAGGTCAACTTTCTGAATGTGCCCAAAATGTCTTTAGCAAACCAGACAGCTTTGCTTTCTGGTAGGCTGCAACCTAAGAAGCAGTGATGAAAGAATAGAAAAACCTGTGGAACACCCCAATTGAGAGCTCTATTTTTAGGTTAAAAGATAAGAGCTGTTCTGACTTGAACCCTGTCTGTAAAACAGGAAGAGATCCAGGTAAGGGCATCATCAGAAATTCCTTCTTCTTGTAGTATAGTAATGAAGATAGAATGATCAATGGTGCTGAATGCAGCTGATAGGTCATCAAGGACCAAGGCTGCCGTCGACTATCTACTAGCCAACATATATTATCCACTACAGACAAAACCACAAGTTCTGTATTCCTGTCAGGATGAAAACCGCACAGAAGGGGGTCCAGAAGATCATGTGATTTAATAAAATGCTGGACATATTTTTCTAGGTGTTTAGACCACTAGGGTAAAAGAGAAAATGGGCAAATATTGTTCTGATCAGTGGGATCCGGGCCAGATTAATTTAGAAGTGGTTTTACTACTGCAGGTTTCCAGCATTTACGGACAATGCCAGACGGGTTAAACAGCTTAGATAGTTCTTCAATGAAAGGAAGACTGAAGTCGCTAAGTTAAATTGCTGGACCCAGGTTTGAAGGAAAACCTGAGTGCCTACTCTAAGAAATAACAGAGGATAGGATATGACCTGAGATTAGAGCAAATGTATTAAAACCAAGATCATGAACAATATTAAGAGGAGAAGGGTCACATTCAGTCTGGGCAGAAATATTCTCGTTACGAATATTAATCATAATAAGATTGATTATATTTGAAAAAATAAGGGCAGTTTCCCTAAAGTGAGACAGAGCCAGAGATTGCATTGTACGTTGCATTTGGAAATTGCAGTTCCTTCACTATAAGAAAAAACAGTATTTAGCTAAATCGGAAGCCTGGGTAATGTGGGTGTTATAGTACTTGTATTTGTCATCTTTTATTTTTTGCCTGTAGTGTACTCTGCATTCTTTACAATAGAAATAACTTTTAACTTGGGATCATAATTTCTTCTCCAGGGTCTTTCAGCTTGTCTGGATTCAAGTGTAAGTTTCTTTACTTCTAGAGAAAACCATTATTTTTTCTGGATTTCTTTAATAGTTTCTTTTGTCATGTCTACAGAAGGCCTGCTATAAAAGATTAGTGGGTATCCACTTAAAATAACATATCAGAAGTAGCAAACGTAATGAAGGTCTAAGGTAAAAAAATGGCTTAAAAATAAAAGAGAGGAATGATGAGGTGAATATTGATCATAAGTTGTGTGAAGATAACAAAATAAACTATTGCATCATGAAGGTCTCTTTATACATGTATTGTAAAGGACAATTTTTATCCTTTTTTGTTGTAATTTGACACCACTTCTAGGTAGCGCCCTAAAACATCACATTGTCTTATGAAAGAGCCGACCCAGCATAGGCACTGGAAGCAGGCTTGCGGGGGGTGCAGCACCCCCAGCAGCAATCTCTCCATTAGAGTGGAGGAGCACCCCCCGCCACCAGCAGCAAATAAAATGATAATAAAACGGGTTATAAACCTATTTTATTATCGTTTTATTTTAATCCCCTGTACCTGCCCCCAGGAATCTGACGAGTATTGGGGGCAGGTCCAGGGGATGACACTGATGGTGGGAGAGTGGTGGGCACTCCCTTCACTGCGCATGAGGGTATGGCCGTTCGTCTCAGGCCGGCCAAACCCTCATGCACAGTTAAGCTCTCTCCAGCCCGAGAGAGAAGGCACAGGCTCCCAGTCTGTCTGGGAGCACAAGTTGCCGGCGCTAAGGCCAATCCGGAAGCTGCTCTCATGCGAGAGCAGCTTCAGGATTGGCTGCAGGGCAGACTGGTAGGCTGTGTCCAGGGCAATAAGCAGGAAGGGCGTAATGCGGCTGGAGACAGCAGCGGCATTAAGGTATGTTTTTTTCTTTATTTACTTTTTTTCCCCCCCTAACTACCTCCCGCCCCACCTCCCTCCTCTGACCTGGGACTTTGGCAGGGGGTAGGCCACTACTGAGCATCCCCACAAATAACCATGCTGGAATTCAGAAGGTGAATGCTTAATTAAAATGCCTTCAAATTTTGTTCTTATTTTTGCTGTACTTTCAAAGAGAGAGCTTAAATGGCAGGCTATCAAGTTGCTTTTTGTTCATTTAACATGGAGATTGGTGCTTACTTTTCATTCTCTGACTAAACAGTGAGAGGATTTTGTAAATAGAACTATGTGACCATTTTGCTTGAGTACAGGGAGTATGAAAGGAAACGCTTCAGGGTGGTATATTTTTTCTTAACAAAACAACATTTGAATACCTGTAAATGGACTGTACGCATATTTCAAAATATATCAGCAGTTAACACAAATAAAGCTCTTTTTTTGTAATTATGAAGTGTGATGGAAATAAATACTTTAATTTGATCAAAACAAAATCAATATACTAGGTGATGCCATTTCTACACATTACTTTTTGTGCACTGTATAGTTTTATTAGTAAAACTGAATGTCTGTGTAATTGTAAGGGTCATTTCAATTGTAAATGTGGTATCTGTAATGGCAGTGTGCTAGCACACTATGCATACTCCACTCTACGCCACTCCAATTTACTCGGCACCGCTCCAATCTACGCCACTTCCCTTTATGCATCTATACTCTACTCTGCACCATTCTACTCTTTGCTAATGCGCTCTACACCACTCTACTCTACTTTACTCCACCCTAGGCCACTCCACCCTACGCTGTACAACTCCACTCTACACCACTGCACTCAATGCCAACACACTGTATTCCAATGCACTCTACTCTGCACCACTCTGCGCTATGCCCTTGCACTCTATGGCAATCCACTGTATGTCACTCTAATCTACTCTACACCACTACACTCTATGCCAATGCACTCTGCACCACTTTATGCCATTACTCTACGCCCCTCTACTCTATGCCACTGCAATCCTGCACCACTATACTCTACACCAATTCACTCTATCCTGCACCACTCCACTCACCGCCACTTCACTGTACTCTGAAACAATCTACGCGATGCCACTCCACTCTACGCCACTCCACGCCACTCCACTCGCTGCCACTACACTCTATGCCATTGCACTCGACGCCACTCTACTCTAAACTACTGCACTCTACACTGCACCACTATAGACTATGCCACTGCTCTCTATGCCACTCCGCTGTACTGCACTGCCCTCTACGCCAAAGCACTCTATGCCACTCTACTCTATTGCACTCAACAACTCTCCACTCTCCACCAGGTAACTCTACGCTACTCAACCTACTGCACTCTATGCCACTGCACTCTGCAGCACTCCACTCTATGCCACTACACTCTAAGTTACTATACTCAACTCTACACCACTCTACACCACTGCACTCTATGCCACTCTACTCTGCACAACTCTATGTCACAGCAGTCTACCACACTCTGCTCTAAGCCACTCTACTCTAGTCTGCACCACTGTACTCCATGCCACTGTATTCTATGTCACTGCACTCTATGCCACTATACTCTGCACCACTGCACTCCACGCCACTGTACTGTACTATGCACCACTCTAATCTATGCCACTGCATTCTATGATGCTGCACTATATGCTGCTAAATTGTATGCTGCTGCGCTCTGTGCCACTGCTCCCTGCGCCACTATACTCTGCAAGACTCTACATCACTCCACTTCACTTCACTGTACGCCACAGCACTCTACTCTGCTCTGCACCACTTTACACCACTACACTCTATGCCACTCTACGCAACTGCACTCTACCCCACTGCACTCTACTCTGCACAAGTGTAATCAACACCACTGCACTCTATGCCACTCTACTCTACTCCACTCTATGCCACTTCACTCTACACCTCTCTACTCTACACCACTCCACTCTATTTCAATGCACTCTGCCCAACTTTATTCTACACCATTCCAGTCTAGGCCACTGCACTCTACTCTGCACAACTCCACTCTACGCCACTCTACAACACTGCACTCTATGTCACTGCACTCTATGTCAATACACTCTATTCCAATGCACTCTATGGCAATCCACTGTACGTAACTCTAATCTACTATGCACTCTACCCTGATTACTGTACGCCACTCTACTCTATGATGCTGCACTCTACACTGCACCACTCCACTATACGCTACTTCGCTCTACTCTGGAACAATCTATGCTACACCACTAAACGTTACACCACTCCACTCTACGCCATTCCACTCTATGCCACTCCACTCCACTCCACTCTATGCCATTCCACTCCACTCTATGCCACTGCACTCTATGCTACTCTACTCTAAACCACTGCACTCTATGCTGCACCACTGTAGTCTATGCCACTGCTCTCTATGTCACTCTACTGTATGCCACTGCACTCTATGTCAATGCACCTCACACCACTCTACACCACGGCACTCTACTCTATAACACTGCACTCTCTGCCACTGAATTCTATGCCACTCTACTGCAGTACTCCACTCTAGACCACTGCACTTTACCTTTTTCTAATCTGCTCCACTCAATGCCACTGCACACTATTCCACTCCACTCTATGCCACTCTACTCTATTCTGCACCACTGCACTCTACGCCACTGTAGTCTATGCAACTGCACTTTATGCCACTCTACTTTGCACTATTATACTCTGCACCACTGCACTCTACACCACTGTACTCTACTATGCACCACTCTATTCCATACCACTGCATTTTATGACTTTGCATTGTATGCCACTGCACCCTTCGTCACTATACTCGGCAACATTCTACACAAATGCACTCTACATCAGCCCACTTTACTCTATGCCCCTCTACTCCACTCTACTGTATGTCACTGCACTCTACTCTAATCTGCACCACTCTATGCCACTAACATTCTAAGCCACTCTACTCTACTCTATGCCACTGCACTCTATGCCACTATACTCTGCAACACTCTACACCAGTCCACTATGCTCTATGCGCCTCCACTCCACTGTACACCACTGCACTCTACTCTACTCTGAACCAGTCTATGCCACTACATTCTAAGCCACTCTACTCTACTCTACACCACTGCACTCTACTCTGCATAACTGTACTCAACGCCACTGCACTCTACGCCTCTCTACTTTACAGTACTCTACATCACTGCACTCTATGCCACTTTATACCACTACTCTCTACTCCACTCTGCAGCACTTCACTCTACGCCACTGAACTCTTTCCCACTCTACTCTGCACTACTGCATTCTATGCTAATGCCTTCTACGCTACTGCACTCTATGCCAGCCACTATGCTGGAGCCACCATTAAAGATACTTCACGGCTTTCCAAAAGACCCTCTCAACTTTGGTATCAGGCTTCAACCCCCACCCACATACCCTTTAGTTCTAACACTCTGGATTATATGGAGATCAAATGCACCTCATGTGATTTCCACACCAATCCCAGGGACCATTTTACAATTGAACAATCAGGGCTGATCTCTACCTTTGTAGCAGCTTTGATTAATTTTCGGTCCCTTTCAAAATATGCAGACAATGTCCACGACCTTCAGTATGGGGAGGATCTTGACACTCTCTTTAACAGAAACCTGGCTTACAGGTTCCTCTGTCCCTGACATCTGAACGGCAGTTCCCAAAGGCTTTAAAATCTTGAGGAAAGATTGAGACAAGGGTAGAGGGGGAGGGCTTGTGATTATCTATAAGGAGTGTTACACTCTTGTCCCCCTGCCCTCAATAGATTTGGATAGAGTGGAGGTTTTAGGTCTTAGTCTCTCCCTCCCCCCTAATCAATCGGTGTCTGGGGCACTAATTTATAGGCCCCCAGGTCCCACAGGAGGGTTCATATCCTCACTATGCAATGCTTTTGCCCCTCTTACCCTTAGATATGCACATTGCATCCTGTTGGGAGAATTCAATCTACACATGGAATGTGAAAATGTGCGAGAAAGTTTGTACTTTTAGAGAACTTGGCGGTTTTGGGCCTTACCCAGTCAATCTTTTCTCCCACTCGTCTCCCTGGTCACACGCTAGACCAAATCTTTACTTCTCTACCTCTTGAAGTTGACGTTCTTTTCCCTCTGGTCTGGTCAGACCACCAGATGCTCAGGTTCAGATGGGCCAGGCTTTGAGGCCCACCTGTTAACAGAGGAGACTTATCCTGTATGGTAAGACCCTTTCGTAAAGTTCAACCTGAAGCCCACTGCAGTAGGCTGGAAGAGGGAAATCCCTCTTTCTCCGGCAAGGTCGATGAGAACGTTAGTCTTATTGATAGTTGGATCGAGCCCTCCATTCAAGCCTTAGCTGCAGAAAGACCGAAACAGTTGCATCGGACTAAGCCATCTTGCCCATGGTATAATCATTCTCTCAAAATAACCAAGCTAGAATGTAAACATAAAGAGAGAGACAATGGAGGGTGACCTACTGCCTTACAGCAAAAGCGGAGTATAAAGCAGCTCTAGGAAACTATCATACAGAAATTAAATTAGCAAAAGAATTCTACTTTGAGGCAAAACATTTAAATGCGGGAAATCATTCCAAGGAGGTTTTTAAAATTGTTAAATCTTTCACTTCTCCCAAAGCATGTAAAAACCATAAACTACCTTCCCAGGAATGGTGTGAACAACTCGCCCTTTTCTTTCATGAAAATAGCTAATATCCAGGCTAGCCTTCCCCACCTGGAGATGAAAGCGGTGCCTTGACTTATAGCGTATATACGGTAGCCAACACAAGGAGAGGATAGATGGAGCGCTGAAACTTTTCAGACACTCACACCCAGTCACAGATCTGGGTTGAATCCATCATCGTTCTTTAGCTCATTTGGCCACCTCAGTTCAGACACAGCTATATGCAACTCAGTCTTGACCCTGTGCCTCATGGGAACAGTCCAGCCCGAACTGCCAAGCCATATTTTCCCTGGACCGGAAACAAGCATCCTGATACCAGTTTCAGGCTAACAGCCATCATCAGCCAGGCTAGCTTGAATCCAGTGGCAAAGTGAGCAATTGACCCACGTCTGGGCTTACACTGCCAACTTAGGGCGAACAAAGCAAACACAAGGAGATGATGGACGGAGCGCTGAAACTTTTCAGACACTCAACCCCAGTCACAGATCTGGGTTGATTCCATCATCGTTCTTTAGCTCACTTCACCACCCCAGTTCAGACACAGCTATATGCAAATCAGTCTTGACCCTGTGCCTCATGGGAACAGTCCAGCCCGAACGGCCAAGCCATGTCTTTCCTGGACCGGAAACAAGCCTCCTGGGACCGGTTTCGGGCTAACAGCCCTCATCAGCCAGGCTAGCTTGAGATACAATAGCATCCAGGGAGGATGTGGAAGTGTACAGTCCAGTTTTGGCTCAGTTAGTATACCCTACCAAAGATAACGTCATTTCTCTTGAGTCCTATTCTCCGATCCCCATGGAAGACTCTCTTGCATTAAGGTGCCTCAAATCAGGTTCCCCCTTGGATCCAGGTCCCACCTTTAGCCTATCCCGTGGGGTGGAGGCTATTAACCCACTGGTGAATCAGCAGCTTAACACCTGCCTCTCTTCAGCTACTATCCCAAAAAATGAAATCAGGCAAAAAATGTACCTCTTCTAAAAAAAAAAACAGGCCGACCCCACTGATAAGGCCAATTACAGACCGATCTCTCTCCTTCCAGCTCTCTCGGAAGTTTTGGAAAACATGTAAATCAACAGCTATCCTCTCACTTAGAAATCAATAACTTGTTACATGCTAGTCAATCGGGGTTTCGCCAGAAACTGTAGCACTGAGACAGCATTGTTGGAGGTAGTCGATTTCATCAGACTTAGACTGGATGTAGGTGATAGGGCGTTGCTGGTTGTGTTAGCTCTATCGGCTGCTTTAGATACGATCTCGCGCCATATCCTACTGGCCTGTCTCAGCTTGGTAGGAATTAGAGGGTAGGCCTGGAATTGGCTTATATCCTTTCTGGAGAGGAGAGGACAAGAGGTGTGGTAATCCCATATTTCTGCCAACTTTCGGAAATTGAGGGTAGGACTGCCACAGGGCTCTGCATAGAGTCCCACATGATTTAATGTGTAGCTTACTCCTCTGGCTACCCTGGCAGAATCACTAGGGTCCAAAATTGTGTCATATGCAGATGACACCCAACTGTATTCTCTTGGAAGAAAAAGGAGGCATTCCCAGGTGATAAAATCCGTAATTGCATCAGTGCAGTGTTTAGGTGGCTCTCTTTAAATTACCTCAAATAATATGCTGGGAAGACCGAGCTCCTCTTCTTCAGTCATGATGCAGAGGTATCTTGGCAGTCTTTCTGGCACAAAAGAAACAATTGATGGACGGAATGCTGGACAATGTAAACATTCACCGCCAGTCACAAAAATCTGGGTTTAATCCATCATTCTTTTGCTCACCACACCACTCCTGTTTGGACCCAGCCATATGCATATCAGTCTTGACCCTGTTCCTTGTGGGAACAGCCCAGCCCGAACTCCCAAGTCAGGTCCTCACTGGACCAGAAACAAGCATCCTGGGACCGGTTTCAGGGCATCACCCTTCTTCAGCCAGGCTAGCTTGAATCCTGTGGTGTAGTGAGCACGGGACCCACGTCTGGGCATACCCTTCCCACTTAGGGCGACAAACGCAAAAGAAACAATTGATAGACGGAATGCTGGACAAAGCAAACATTCACCGCCAGTCACAAAGATCTGGGTTTAATCCATCATTCTTTTGCTCACCACCCCAGTTTGGACCCAGCCATATGCAAATCAGTCTTGACCCTGTTCCTTGAATGAACAGTCCAGCCCGAACTGCCAAGCCAGGTCCTCACTGGACCGGAAACAAGCATCCTGGGACCTGTTTCAGGGTATCACCCTTCTTCATCTAGGCTAGCTTGAATCCAGTGTTGTAGTGAGCACGGGACCCACGTCTGAGCATACCCTTCCCACTTAGGGCGACAAACGCAAAAGAAACAATTGATGGACGGAATGCTGGACAATGCAAACATTCACTGCCAGTCACAAAGATCTGGGTTTAATCCATCATTTTTTTGCTCACCACCCCAGTTTGGACTGAGTCATATGCAAATCAGTCTGACCCTGTTCCTTGTGGGAACAGTCCAGCCCGAACTGCCAAGTCAGGTCCTCACTGGACCAGAAACAAGCATCCTGGGACCGGTTTCAGGGCATCACCCTTCTTCAGCCAGGCTAGCTTGAATCCAGTGGTGTAGTGAGCACGGTACCCACGTCTGGGCATACCCTTCCCACTTACGGCGACAAACGGAAAAGAAACAATTGATAGACGGAATGCTGGACAATGCAAACATTCACCGCCAGTCACAAAGATCTGGGTTTAATCCATCATTCTTTTGCTCACCACACCACCCCAGTTTGGCCCCAGCCATATGCAAATCATCCTTGACCCTGTTCCTTGTGGGAACAGTCCAGCCTGAACTGCCAAGCCAGGTCCTAACTGGACCGGTTACAAGCATCTTGGGACCGGTTTCAGGGCATCACCCTTCTTCAGCCAGGCTAGCTTGAATCCAGTGGTGTAGTGAGCACGGGACCCACATCTGGACATACCCTTCCCACTTAGGGCGACAAACGCAAAAGAAACAATTGATGGACGGAATGCTGGACAATGCAAACATTCACCGCCAGTCACAAAGATCTGGGTTTAATCCATCATTCTTTTGCTCACCACCCCAGTTTGGACCCAGCCATATGCAAATTAGTCTTGACCCTGTTACTTGTATGAACAGTCCAGCCCGAACTGCCAAGCCAGGTCCTCACTGGACCGGAAACAAGCATCCTGGGACCTGTTTCAGGGCATCACCCTTCTTCAGCCAGGCTAGCTTGCATGCAGTGTTGTAATGAGCACGGGACCCACGTCTGGGCATACCCTTCCAACTTAGGGTGACAAACGCAAAAGAAACAATTGATGGACGGAATGCTGGACAATGCAAACATTCACTGCCAGTCACAAAGATCTGGGTTTAATCCATCATTCTTTTGCTCACCACCCCAGTTTGGACCCAGCCATATGCAAATTAGTCTTGACCCTGTTACTTGTATGAACAGTCCAGCCCGAACTGCCAAGCCAGGTCCTCACTGGACCGGAAACAAGCATCCTGGGACCTGTGTCAGGGCAACACCCTTCTTCAGCCAGGCTAGCTTGAATCCAGTGGTGTAGTGAGCACGGGACCCACGTCTGGGCATACCCTTCCCACTTAGGGCGACAAACGCAAAAGAAACAATTGATGGACGGAATGCTGAACAATGCAAACATTCACCATCAATCACAAAGATGTGGGTTTAATCCATCATTCTTTTGCTCACCTCACCACCCCAGTTTGGACCCAGCCATATGCAAATCCGTCTTGACCCTGTTCCTTGTGGGAACAGTCCAGCCAGTCTTTCTGGCCATCTGATGCCCCCCCACCGCTTACCCAAAATTAATCGGTGAAAAATGTGGGCATTAAATTTGATGGACAACTGCTGTTTTACACCCAGGTTTACTCGGTGGTGGATACTTGTTTTGCCCTGCTAAGTATGTTGCGACAGTTTCTGTATCTTTTGTTACAGTTAGACAACAAGAGATCCAAGCCATGATCACATGACTGTTGGACTATGGAAATAGACTCTACATGAGCCTACCCGACTACCTGATGGACTGGCTGCAGCTTGTCCAGAACGCAGCTGCTCGAGCAATATTCGGGTAACCCTGTAATTCCCATGCAACACGACTTCTTCATGGTCTTCACTGGCTCCAGGTGAGGAAAAGAATCATCTTTAAGATCTTGCTTTTTGCCCAGAAAACTTTATATGGAGCTGGCCTGGGCTATCTATGAGCTAGAATTAAGTTCTATATCCCCCTGGAGAAACCTTCGATCTGTAAACCTTTGTCTTGCCAAAGTTCTGTGGGTTAGGAAGGCAAGGTCTGGGGGCAGATCTCTCTTTCTCCTGGGCCCATCTTTATGGAATAAACTTAAGCTGACAATCAGATGCATCAAGGCTACCCCAGTGTTTCAAAAAAAGCTCAAGACTTGGTTATTTTCTAGTTCCTAAGTCCATCCCTCTTATTCCCTCGGTTGACCCTTTCTTCTGCATTAGAGCCAGGACACTCCTTGAAGTAACAGTTGCACTCTAGAAATAATCTACAAAAACATAAACATAGTCTATGCCACTGCATTCTATAATTCTACATTGTATACCGCTATGCTGCTGAACTCTACGCCACTGGACTGTACACCATTACACTCTGCAACACTCTACTACACCAATGCACCCTACACCGGTCCACTCTACTCTCTGCCACTTTACTGTACTTCACTCTACGTGACTCCAATACACAACACTCTATGCCACTCCACTCTATGCCACTCTACTCCAGTCTTCGCCATTTCACTCTACTATACTCCACACCACTCTCTTCTAAGCCACTAACTTTTAACCATGCTGAACAGCAGCCACACTAGTGTACAACATGGCTAAAACACATTGGCAAAGCCAATAGCTCTTCCAAAGGTGAGACCTTTTGGTTTTGACACTGCTTGTTAGCCTTTGGACAATCTAGGTCCAGCAGAGTGAAAATTCTGGAAATTCAGTTGGTTATTAAAAAACATTCTCCAACCACTGGACACCAAGGGTCATATAATGCATTGGTCTATGTTACAACAGTGTATGGTAGTACAGATTGAGGATGTCTATTTGATGATCAAAGAATATCACCGCTTGCAGCACATACACTAACTCAACAAGATATTGCATACACTGCAGCAAGTGCAGCACATAACGTAACAGGGTTGCTTACCAAATTTGTAGTTTGCGTTGAATGTTGAAATCACTGCAGCACCCCTTCAGAGTACCACAGAGAAACTGTTCACAGTCTTTTCTGTTTGTGTGCTGGTTGCCCCAAACTTTGAGGGGGAACTGATGGACCCCATGCAGGGGCCTAACCGTACAGTGATGGGACCCCACTGCACAATGCAAGGAGGGAACCCTGAGCCTTTCATATCTCACAGATATGCATCGACCTTGGCCTATACGGGGGCCCTGAAAAGCAGTGGATACCGGTAATTTTACCATGGAGGGGGTTAAAAAATGCACACACTCACCTCACTCACATCCATGCATTCACACACACACACCCATTCACACTCACCAACAAATACACATAGATTCATACATACATGTATGCACGAAACAAACTTAACGTAATTGCAGCACTCCGAGAGGAAAGCCCTGGAGGTCCCGGGAGGGTTGGACTTGCTGCCTTCCCTCATTTGCTTACCATAGGTCCTCCAATAAAATATAACGTGTGAATTTGTAAAGCACACCTACTCCCGTAGGCCTTTTGGCACTGAATAACAGATGTTTATTGTTACTCAACTCAATGGTACTCATTTTATCGACCTCAGAAGGATGAAAGGCTGAGTTGACCCACTAAGATATGAGCCTGTGACTATGAGGTTGAACACAAGCCCCATACAGTGGACACATTAGTCTACTAAGCCACCAGACCCAGCTAGGAGGGAAGGCAGCAGTCCCAAGCCTCAGAAGTACCAGGAGGGTTGTGACTGCTGCCTTCCCTCATTGACCTAGGAAAGGCAGCAATCCTAACCTCTTTACAGAGTGGGGATGGGGTCAGTGAGACCACTCTGTGACGAGCCGTCATTGATTAACACTCAGCCCTAGGCCCTTCAGGGCTTTAAACTGAAGCACCCAGGTCTAAGGCAATCGGTGACACTCCCCCTGATCATGGGGGAGAGGGCTTCGAGGCACTTTGCCAGGCTGAGGAGGTCACGCCCACAGGGCTGTGAAATCTTCAGCTTGGCAAAGTTCAGCTCTTGGAGCTGGAAGCCTGGACCTTCAGCGCATGTCTAGCTCTTGGCTGCTTGACCTGAACAAGAAGAGTGTCTGGGAGACTGACCCTTGTTCAGCCTGACAGACACTCTTCTTGCCTGGAAAAATGTGGGGGTGTGGTCCCTCAGCCCATAGGGATGGGCCGGTGCTGCTTGAAGGTTTGGGTTACCCCAAAGTGGTGGGGCCCTCCTGCACCGCAGGGGGTGCAGGCTTTTGCGTTATGCTCCTGACCCCACGAGAGTGAGAGCAGTGACGTGCCACAAGGTGCCATATGCCCTCTGAATGTACACTTACAGTTTCGCTAGTGCTGCACTGTCTTTGTCAGGGCACTCCTTGGCTGTCTTTGAAGGAG
The DNA here is from genome assembly GCF_964204655.1 of Triturus cristatus. Classification (NCBI taxonomy): domain Eukaryota; kingdom Metazoa; phylum Chordata; class Amphibia; order Caudata; family Salamandridae; genus Triturus; species Triturus cristatus. The sequence continues at coordinate 346,426,426 of NC_140584.1, forward strand.
GGCACAGATACACCCACTGGCCTTTCAAAACAGACACATACGATAGAAAAAGAGAAAGTACAAAGGCTTCTGCTGGCTCCGTAAACAGTCCAATGCTAAATCAGATTAAATAACCTTTTGGGACCGTGCCAATGTTATTTCTGAGTCTGTCTGCTCCTCTTGCCTGTTTATTCTACAGAGCCTCCTTGACGCCTTATTTTGTTGTGGTACTCTCGAATTCTTTTTGTCAAGTGAAGCATAGTGTGATTTGTCTTAGCCTCTGCTTTCTCAGCGTGTTGAAAGAGAGCCTCGGTGCAGACTGTGTGCTGTGTTCTTTTCGGGGTGTGTCTGCGCATATTGTCTTTCTTTGCGTGCCAGAAGTGAGCCACCGCTGCATGTCAAGGGATGAAGAGAAGTCGGATTTTACTTGTAAAGCAACATACCTGAGCCCTGTTGAGTCATTCGCAGGTATTAGTCAAAATGAACAACTGGGTTTAGCGTGCAGCTGTTTCCTGACGTTTTCCCGCATTCCGCATCCTATAGATTAATATTGCAATTTTAAGAGTATATCTCGCTCGTGACAGGCTGTCCTGGTGTGCCACAACGACTCCACCGTCCTTCAGTCTTTTCAGGCTGATCCTACCACACACTTCCTACTCTTGTTACTTGTTACTTTCTCCCTAATCACCATTACTAAACTAAACAATTACAATCTCTATCAATGAAACAAAACCAAATATAACCACATATTCATATATAACTAATTTGCCAAACACCCACTGCTCTTTCTATTCACGAGGTTCCTCCTGCATTTTTCCACTCCCCTAAACTCTCTTTACCTCTCCCCAGCAGTTTAAGGTGACTTCGGGTTGCTTGAACCGCTTTACAATTAACTGCAAAACCTGACATATAGCGGGCACCGCTGGTCTATCTACTGGCATATATTTTCTTCTCAAGCTTTATTTTGCCCGAAGTCAGTTATATCGCATAATTCTCTTGATGGTTCTGGCAATGGGAAAGAAATACCTTCACAGAAATACCTTTTAGTCTTTTACTTTTCTTGAAACAATTACAATCCAGAAAAAGACAGTATTTCAAAATATTAGAAAATAAAACAAAAATGAGCTTCTAACCATGGGCAAAGCACAGAATTTGCAGTGAAGAGATTGGGAGTCATGACAGAGAAGCTTCTGGGATTTTCAAGACGTAGGAAATTGGATCATTAATTGAGGCGTGTAACTGCCCATCTCGAGGAATCATCACAACCCTTGTCAGGATGAACCCTCAAAGTCACTAAGTTATCCTGAGGTCAACCCGCCTCGGTAGCCATGACAGAAGGCTGATAGGCATAATTTAGGTCACTGTGTCAAGTCCTTATGCAGCACCAAAACAGTAATAAAGTTAAAATGCAAAACAATTGAAATTCAAACCTAACTGGCAAAATAGAGTGACAGTTAATGAACAAAATGACAGAAAAATGACAAATATCCAATAAGGGGAACCAGAGACATAAATTGTTAAAGTTTCATTTAGAAATATCACCAAGAAAAAGTAAAATGGCAATGATAGTAAATGGTCACGGTGGACCAGGACATAGGTAAGAATTGAGGCAGTCTGCAATGGACTCTGGGTCGGATATATCAACAAGGTTTGTCCTGGTTAAAGATTTTACCTTCTGACCTAGGGCCTCATTTAGATCTCAGCAGACAGGTTACTCAGTCACAACAGTGACGGATATCCTGTCCACTGAAATGTAAATCCCATTAGATATCATGGGATTTATATTTCGGCAGACGGGATAATCTTCACCGTTGTGACAGAGTAACCCGTCTGCTGAGATCTAAAGCAGGCCTTAAGTCTTTGAAGTCCTAATTAAACACAGGAGTACACATCTAAGGGGAGGCACTTAGAGAGTCCAAGGGTGTCAGGCAGAGGCCAAAAGCAGGGTCTACTCCAGGTCCAGTTGCCACTGGTCACCTGGGTACTTCCAGGAAAAGACCTGCTGCAGCTTATTGTCTCCCTGTAGCCACAGAGGCCAGCCAACAGACCCTTGGAGTCCACTTCTTTGTCCTGGGTATAAGAGGGAGTAGGTTCAGTCCTTCAGGTCTCCTCTGTCACGACTTGCTCCCTGCATTCTCGTGTCCACCACCAGAGGGCTGAACTGTGGGACTCTCCAGTGCCATAATAAGCTACTGGACCCTCCCGTTCATGCATATACTGACTTCCAGCAATTTGGTCACTATTTAGGAATTGACATCCATTCCCAATCCAAGACGGATTTTGTGGAAGCCAGCCTGCTCATGCCTGAAACTCCATTACCTAGAATTCTCTGCTCACTGCTTCGTCTCCACCCCTGCAGGCCAAGGATGGGTGGAGGAATTCAGCTCACCTGTGGCTGGCTGCTGCTGGCCTGCACACACCTGATGCACAAGATTACTGTGAGCTCTTTTAAGCCCCAGATCCCTTGTGTCCTGTGTTGGTCATTGTAGCTGTGTTCCGGTGAGACTGATCGTTGTTTCCTGAGCTTTTGATATTCCTTGATTCCTGAGCTATAAATAACCCTTGTGCCTTGATTTCTGAGCTATAGCTATTCCTTATGCCTGAATTAACACTGCCTGCAGTGCTACCTTGACTCCTGAGCTATAGTAATTTCCTGTTCTTGAACTAGCACTGCCAGCAGTGCTACCTTGGCTCTTGAGCTTTTGCTCAATTCTTGTTTCTGCTCCTGCACAGCCTTCAGTGCTACTGTGTTTTCTTGTCTTCTGATTCAATACTATTCTAGTATACCCTTGTAGCCTCCCCTTCTGTATATCTTTTTCCAGTCCCTGCTTTTCTTCCCATTTCCTTCGTTCCAGTTCCTAGTTTACTGTCTGTCTTTTCCTGCCGTCTTGCTTCTTTTACCTTATATGTTTTGTTGCTTGCTTTCTGCCAAGTGTGCCCTATGATTTCCTTCCTTTCCTGTTAAGCACCCCTCCTGGCTAGCTCCTTGTCCATTGTGCTTGTATTTATTTCTACCCCTTTTCTGTTACTGCCTTGCGTGTTCCTATTTGATTACCAGTATCCGTGTGCACAGCTGACAACCTAAGTGGTGTTTCTTGTTCACTGTGAGTATTGTCTTTGAGTTACATTTATAATATCACCATAGGTATCAGCTCCACAGACCCTGCCTTTGCATGCGTATCCTATATGTGGGTATTTGCAGTCAGCATCTGTAACAGCAATTGTGGGTGAGGAACTTACTAAGCTTCAGTCTTACCGTGTGGAGCTCCCGAGTGCTTTACCCCACATTCCCTTTATTGTTAATGTTGTTGTGTGTGTATTTATATATGTATATATGTCTGCACGTCCATCTGGGTGTAGTTATTCTGAATGCTAAATTGCCTCGTGAGTGCCCTTTCTTTCTGAGTCTTAGCCATCTTGTTCACTTTCCAGGCTTCTCCTTTGGATCTCTTTTCTCTTCTGACTTCCTGTGTGATCCTGGGCAGTGCTACACTCATCTTTCTGTTTACGTTTTCTACCCAGTCGCCAGTCCTTGCCCAAGTCCCTGACTGTGTCCCAGACAGTCCTGACCAGTTCCCTGACATCCTCAAAGGTTACAGAGAGCAGGTCCAATCTCCTTCTGATCTTCCGCAGGTCCAGAAAGTGTTCTGATGTTGGTTTGACATTAGTCCCTGGTACTAGATTGTGGGTGGGTGTGACTCATGTCCCCTCTCTAAACAATGGGGTAATAGTTCCTAGGCCCTGACCTACCTACCTTTGCAGTAGTTTCTGTTTGTCTTACTGCAAACATGTCCAAAAGGCAATTGTTGGGGCAAATCTAAGATGGCCACACTCAACTTGGGCTCTGAGGGCTAGGGTGTGTGTGAGGAGTGTACTATGGTAATACTAGGGTTTCCACATCTAACCCTAATACCTCTGTACCCACAACAAACTCAGAGACAGAGGTCTGGTAGAACAAAAGCAGGGTCCTTCAGCAGTCAGACAGGGGATCCACAAGAATTGTCTTGGAATACTGTTCTTTCCCCCTCAACCATGCCCAAGTGTTACATATGGCTCATTACATATGGCACAACAGAACTGTCAATGTTTTTGGCATGTTTTTTTAATGCCACAATTAAGGACATATACTCCTCCTTGGAGATGTCCAATGCTGGAGGATCAAAGTCAGATCTCCCATCGGATTTTCTGGTAGCTCCTCTGAAGGATTGCCGCTTGTGCTCCTTTCCTCCTATACTTCAAGAAGACACTGAGTGGATGTTAAGTGGAATTAGATCTGGTTCCCCTTCTGGAGCCCTGTACCCTGAAGATTTTGAAACTGGGAATGGAGGCTATTGACCCACCTTTGACCACAATCCTCAATGCTGTCATTACCTCTAGCCGTGCTTAAACATCTCTTAAAGAAACCCTCTCTGTACCCTGCAGAACTAAAGAACTACAGGCCTATTTCCCTGTTTCCTGTCCCAGCCAAAATCTCGGAGAAACATCTGAACCTCCATCTTAGTACCTATCTGGAGGATCATCAGTTGTTCGATGGCTCGGAGCACGGGTTCAGAAGTGAGCACAGTACCGAGACGGCGTTAACCGTTGTTTTTAACAACATTCGACAACAGGTTGATACTGGTCACACCACCTTACTGATCCTTCTGGACCTGACAGCAGCCTTCGATACCATCTCTCCCCTTAGATTGGCTAAGAGGATCCGGGAAATAGGGATTGAGGGCCTTGCCCTTAATCTGCTTACATCCTTCCTTATGGAACGGTCACAAACATTTAAGATGGGACAATTCTTCTCCGCTCCTAAACAATTTTTCTGTGGAGTCCCCCATGGATCCTCATTGAGTCCTACCCTTTTTAGTATTTATGTAGTCCCGCTTGCCAGGGTTGTTAGATCTTTTGGCCTAGAAGTGTTATCCTACGCTGATGACACTCAAATCATGATTACATCACTGAGAGTGTCGAAGCGTCAGCAGCAAATTTTTTTCATTGCTAGCAGGTGATGGCTTCATGGATGGTAGAGAAGTATCTAAGACTCAATGGGGATAAAACTGAGATCTTAATTTTCAGAGGCAAACACGGAATTTGGTCCGAGGCCTGGTGGCCAGATATGCTTGGATCTTGCCCTTGCCCTAGCCTCAGTGCCAAAAAACTAGGCATCATAGGGGACACCTCCCTCTCCCTGGGCCCCCAAATAAATAGAATAGTTTCTACCTGTTTTGGAATGATAAGGACTCTCAAAAAGATCTTTCAATTTCTCTCCCTCCCTTCGCGGAAACAGGCAGTGGTGGCCCTTGTGCTGTCTAGATTAGATTACTGCAATGCCCTTTATGTAGGGATAAATAAGGGGCTCCTACATCGACTTCAACTTGTGCAGAATGCCGCTGTCAGGTTGGTGATGGGCCTTCCTAAATTACACTCTGTATCGGCAACCATCAGAAGCCTGCACTGGCTCCCATTAGGTTGGAGAATTGTGTTTAAAGCCCTGTGCCTGGTGCAGGACAAGGTAATATTAATATTCTACGTCTCACTTTTAAATACCATGCACCCTACCTTGTGGACTATAAGGATTACATTTGGGTGACTTACTAAAATGTAAAAGGGAGGTTTTTACCTGTAAGAAAAAGAGCTATTTTAATATGTCATACTGCCACTTTAGACTGTAGTAGTAAGGCTACAATAGTAGGCCTGAAACCATGTTTTCCTTTTCACACTAGTTGATAGCAAGATACGGTCTGCAGCCTATGGGTGACATTTCACTTCCGGGCTGACAATGCACTTTTTACACCCGAAACTAGGGATTCATAAGCAAGTTAAAATACTGATATGTAATAGGCTAATTCAACCATGTTTAATTATGTTTAAAGAGGGAACACATGCACTTTTCAGCTGGCTAAAAGGGTTAAAGTGCACAGAGTTCTTAATCCAGCAAACAAAAATAGGGTCCATCAAATGCGAAATATCGAGGGTGGCCATGCAGAACAGGCAGATTTCCTACACACGACCAGTTCGTGTTTCCCAAAATGTCTTTTGAAGGACCTTGGAATGTGCAAAGGGGCATTGAGCTGTTTCAAGTGAGAGTCATCTCTCCTTGCTAATAACCCCACACATAGTTAGATTCCAGGATCTTCCTCATGTTGGACATTCCTCATCTAAAATTTCTCCTCAACATTGACAACCATGGAAAAAGAATGGCAGTGTTTGGTGGCAACACAGCTCATGAGCATATGTCGGGAAAAAACAGTTTGAAAAAAATATGAAATACATGTACCCTGAGAGCTGCAGATATGGACAAACACATTTGTCAAACAAACAATTTTCTTGGCATCCTCTTTTGCATTTTGTTGGATCTTTTGTATGTATTCAAAACCTTCCTGGTATGACGTGCTATGCTACCAGGGATGCTGCAGTTGTTTACATGTTTGTAATTATGTGCAGTATCAAAAATATGCTTATTTCTAACTGTGTCTTGAACAAGATAGAAATACCATTCTCTTGGCACATAACCAATTAATGAAGATAAACATCAGTAGTTAACATAGATTTTTATTTTAAATGCCACATTAATGACCTTTTATGAGGTTGCTACTTTCCTGATTTAAGTAGCCTACTTTAAGTCAGGTGGCTGTGACCCCTTCCCCTGCCGGAACTGCTGGCTGTGCAATGTAATGACTTTCTAGCACAACATCTCAGAGTCTGGGAAAAGCCTCAGCTCAACAATTGAGGCTTCTTGCAAAAAAACACTTTTCCTGTTTGACAGCTATTTGCCAAAGATATAAAGTCACTAATCAAATGCCTACTCAGACAAGGGCATTGTCTTTGGGCTCAGTCACTCAATAGAGAGATAGAAACTTAGACAAGACTCTAGCCCACCATCATACTTTTACTTTTAGACATTAGCTTGTTTTCAGGCTCAACCATTGCTCATATAAAGATCAGGGCCTCTTTCTCCCTTAACATAACTATCAGGTTCCTTTCAATTTCTTTATGTAAATTCTGAAAATGGAAGTATAAAGACTTCTTGCTATTGCAGAGGTCTTCAAACTTCTTAATGTGGCGCCCCACTTGTAAAAATATCATCGGGCCCCCCCTCAATTTTCTAACAATTATTCTGCTAAATTAGCAATTTTTAAATATGTCTAAACATATTTAAACCTTGTAGTTAAGTTCTTTTATCCCTTTTACACATACTCTCAGTCAGGATGTAAATGACAAATGATGTTAGTGATGGCCCATTACGAAGTGGCTTACTGCCGCTCGTGTTTTTATCACTTAATACAAAGCATAATGCTTCTCTTAGCCAGAGCATGCCCCCGCCCCTGAGATCACTTATGCCCCCCCCCCAGTTTGAAGACCTCAGTGCCATTGTGTTAGCAATGTAGGTATTATTATACTGTTTGGCTAGCTTTTCTGAACTGCCATTCTGTCTGAGAATGGTAAACAGATGATAGGCTGACCATTATTTCTAATAATAATCTGCTAATCTCTTTGCAGGATTTGAAGATGAACAGTGGTCCTCTTTCTATGATTACTTCTTTGAATACACCATAGCATGGATAGAGAAAGTATCTGTTCCAGAAATATGTCAGCAAGTCCTTTGGCTGTTGGGTCATTGTTAGAAATGTGGGGCATATTTACAAGGAGTTTGGCTGCACTGACCTTTCACCAATTTGAAATGACAGGAATGCACTGTATTGACAAGATACGGTGCATTCCTGTCCTTTCAGCTAGCACCGGTGCATGTTTTGCAGACGTGCACCAATGCATGCACCCTTGCACCATGGTGCAAGGTTGTCTGTGTTGTTGGCATAATTGTTTTTGTTCAGGATGGAGCCTTTGTCAATGTCGACAGCCTACTGTCATCATCTAGATGCGCAAAGGGGGCCCTGCATCGTCGTCCAACTCCGTTGAAGTGAATGCACTGCATCATCATCATGCAATGCAGAGCATCCTCGTCAAGCCAAACCGGCTGTGGGTCCGCTGTCGTCGAGCAGCCTCTGCATCTGCATCGAAAAGCGATGAGGATGAATTTCTCATGCAGTCGAGACAATGCGTAGGTTTTAGCAGAATTTTTGTTTAGTTTAACTTTATCAGAAGTGTCCCAGCGTTATGAAGCTGAGTGCAGCAAAAGTAGAGCACAACAGGAAAAGTATAACTGGAAACAAAAAGGCAAATATTTACAAGGCACTGTGCCACGAAGAGTCAATTTTTGTGACGCTCCGGTGGTGCTGTGCCCTGCTCCATATTTACAGGGCAGTGCTAAGCCACTTTGCATTGCTTAACGCTGTCTTGTAAATATGGCCTCCTCGATGTAGTTTTCTGCAGCAAAGGGGCGTGCAATGGGTATTGCTGTGGGTGTTCATTGCTTTTTGACACTGCCCCAGATTGACAAGGGTCTGTAAATCTGAGGCAGTGCCAAACAATTACACCTCCCTGGGGGAGACGTAAGAGTGGCGCAACAAGGAGAAATACTTTTATTTCTGCTTGTTTTTTGCTCTTTCTATGTGTGTTGCATTTTACAGCACACACAGAAGGAGCAAAACACCATTGATGATTGTGTTTATGCAGGTAGGTGTCCCTTCCTTCACAACAACAATCATGCTCGCAATGCAGGTACCCTTGCACCATGGTGTAAGGGTGCCTGCGCTAGTGCTATGCTGCTTTTTATGCGCTTGCTAAGGGGTGAGTACAGGAATGCCCCGTATTGCTGTAAATACGATGCATTCCTGCACTTAGAAAATAAGGCAGCTTACTGCGGCAAAAGTGCTTTTAGAACTGTGCTGCACCATTTTCATACACATATGCCCCCAAGTTTCAATATCTTTCTGAATGACAGTTCAACGGGTGCTAGCCAAAGGTACAGCGGTAGTGAGTTCCAAATTTTGGGAGCCAAGTAACTGAAGGCGCAACCACCCGCTCTAGCTTTCCTGATTCTAGGAATGTAGGCCAGATTGTCCGTGGATGATCTCAGAGTTCTACTAGGAGCATAGGAGTGACAATATCCTGCAGATAAGCAGGGCCTTGACAGGAAAGTGCTTTGTAGTAACAACAGAGAGCCTTAAAGGTGATTCTCTATTTCACTGGTAGCCAGTGCAACTTCTACAGGGCGGTGCTCATAGAGGCTCACCTGGGAAGCCTGAGCAGTGTCCGAGCTGCCATATTCTACACAGTTTGAAACCTATTCAAACCCGAACAAGAGAATCCTAAGTACAGAATATCACAGTCATCCAGTCTGGATATCCCAGCACCTGGATTACTGTTTTGTGGACAGACTCATGAAGAAGGAGAAGTATTTTTATTTAAAGATCTCCAAATCCCAAAATACTTTCAGGCAAGGGCATTGATCTGGGCATCAAACAAGAGCTTCTCATCCAACCACATGTCCACGATCTTAATCTTGAGCATGGGGGATGGTAAAGGGCAGAGGTTGTTTGGCCACTAGACATTAGACCAAATGTTTGAATGCTTGCCCAGTACATATTTAAATAACGAACCAAACCACATTCACTGGATGATGTCATCAGTGATGTCATCAGTGATGTCATTTGAGATGTCATCAGTGATGTCACTGACCATGTCATGAATGATGTAATATGTGACATCATCAGCACTGGATTGCGGGCGCGTGAGATATAGTTAGTACAACTAACTATATTGGAGGAATTTGAATGGTTTTGTATGAGTGAAATGTCCAGCTAACTATAACACCCCTAAAACCTATGGTTTTTTCAGTGAATTTCTAAGGTTTTTTAAATGCTAATTCCTAACTGTATCAGGCCTGAAATCTATGGTTTTTTCAGTGAATTTCAAAGGTTTTTTAAATGCTAATTCCTAACTATATCAGGCCTGAAACCTATGGTCGCCAGTAGATAGTTATAGTTACAACCTAGTTTCCATAGGAAATCTCAAAATTCTATTTTGAATAACTTTGGCGCCGGTTGACGAATCCTCGCGAAATTTTCAAAACTAATGGAGCGCTCCGTTCAGCTCCTACCCTGAAAGTCTCGGGGTGATTCGTCAAGCAGGGGCCGAGAAAAAAGGGGGGTCCCAAAACGCGTTTTCCCCATGCATTTTTCCATAGGACCTTTAGACACAGCTACAGCCCGAACGACTGAACAGAATTACTTGAAATTTGGCAGAGAGGTAGCCATAAGATCAAGGAAGTGCCTTTTGCAGGTCTGGTGTAAATCTGTTCAGTATTTCCTGAGAAAATAGCATTTAAAAGCATATCAATATCTATACGCGCGCACCGTGCGCGCACTTTGCGCGCACCCTGCCGTGCGCGAGCGCAATTCTGATCGGTTGTTAGATGTCGGTAAACATTCGAATCGGTCGAAACCAGGAAGTGTCGGCCGCCATTTTGTCTCTCTCAGTCTGAGGGCGTGAAAAACAAAGGTGGAGAACGTGAAGAGTGGACAGTTCCTGACCCCTAGCCTTGGTCAGGGGGTCACAGAAGGACCCCCAAGGGAGAAAAAAACGATTTTTTTTTTTCTTTAAATCGTGAGGTGCGCGCACCCTGTGCGCACTGCGAACCGTGGGTGCTCGGTGCACGTAGCGCACCGAGTGCCCACCTCGCGCGCACGGTGCGCGAAGCGCACCTCGCGCGCACGGTGCGCGCACGGTGTAAAACCTGCAAAAAAACCAAAAAACATAACTTAGCATTTAAAAAACCATACAAATTCACTGAAAAAACCATAGGTTTCACACACGTTATAGTTACGAATTAGCATTTAAAAAACCTTGCAAATTCACTTAAAAAACCATAGGTTTCACACATGTTATAGTTAGATGGACATTTCACTCGTAAAAAACCAATGAAATTCCCCCATTATAGTTACTGCAGGCAACTATAACTCACGCGACCGCAATCCTCTGCTGATGACGTCAGATATTACATCACTGATGACATATGTGTCTTTCTGAAAAATAAATATTTGTAATATATGTATAGCTAGAGATTAATGGAAGAAGACATGGGTAAATAAGTGTCTAAATGCAGTGATGTAATATCTGACGTCATCAGCAGAGGATTGCGGTCGCGTGAGTTATAGTTGCCTGCAGTAACTATAACGGGGGAATTTCATTGGTTTTTTACGAGTGAAATGTCCAGCTAACTATAACATGTGTGAAACCTATGGTTTTTTAAGTGAATTTGCAAGGTTTTTTAAATGCTAATTCGTAACTATAATGTGTGTGAAACCTATGGTTTTTTCAGTGAATATACATATATATATATATATATATATATTACCTACTGGCGGTCGCCAGTAGGTAGTTATAGTTAGGACCCTGTTTCCATAGGAAATCCGCAACATTCTATTTTGAATAACTTTGGCGCCGGTCGACGAATCCTCGCGAATTTCTCAAAATAGGTGGGGCGCTACGCTCCGCTCCTACCCTGAAAGTCTCGGGGGGATTCGTCAAGCGGGGGCTGAGATAAAAGGGGTCCCAAAACGCGTTTTTCCCATGCATTTTTCCATAGGACCTTTAGACAGGGCTACAGCCCGAACGGCTGAACAGAATTACTAGAAATTTGGCAGAGAGGTAGTCCTCAGGTCAAGGAAGTGCCTTTTGTAGGTTTGGTGTAAATCTGTTCAGTAGATTCTGAGAAAATAGCCTTTAAATCAATATATATATCTGAGCCAGCTTACGGTACGCTTACCGTAAGCTTACCGTACGCGTACGGTGGCGTGCGCGAGCGCGATTCTGATTGGCTGTTACATCTAAGTAAACATTCGAATCGGTCGAAACCAGGAAGCGGCGGCCGCCATTTTCTCTCTCGCACTCTGAGGGGGGGGCTGTAAACAAAGGCAAAAAACATATAAAGGGGCTGTTTAGACAGCGCCCATGCACATAGCCATGTTAGTTGAGTCCTCAAAGGCCAAAAATGGTACATTTTTATTTTTTGAAAATTTCGCCGATTACGCTTACCGTACGCGTACGGTGCGCTTACGCTAAAAATTTTAATAAAAAAAAAAAAAACTCTCTGTGCATGGCATATTATTGTCATCACTTACAAATTAAATTTAACAGATTACCTATCACAAGGAAGCGCATAATATGTCCTCCATGTGCGCACGGTGCGTAACGTGGGCACGCGGTGCGCGTAGCGCACTGCGTGCCCACCTTGCGTGTACGGAACTAACTGCGTAAAGTGGGCGCGCGGTGCGCGAAGCGCACCGCGTGCTCACCGTGCGCGCACGGTGCGCGAAGGGCACCGTGCGCGCACGGAACGAACTGCGTTAAGTGGGCGTGCACGCCACGAATGGCGTAAAGTAACTTAGCATTTAAAAAACCGTACAAATTCACTGAAAAAACCATAGGTTTCACACACGTTATAGTTAGGAATTAGCATTTAAAAAACCTTGCAAATTCACTGAAAAAACCATAGGTTTCAGACATGTTATAGTTAGCGGAAATTTTACTGATAAAAAACCAATGAAATTCCCCCGTTATAGTTAGTGCAGGCAACTATAACTCACGCGACCGCAATCTTCTGCTGATGACATATGTGTCTTTATGAAAAAAAAATATTTCTAATATATGTATAGCTAAAAATTTATGGAAGAAGACATGGGCAAATAAGTGTCTAAATACAGTATTAGCATCAGCAGAGGATTGCGGTCGCGTGAGTTATAGTTGCCTGCACTAACTATAACGGGGGAATTTCATTGGTTTTTTATCAGTAAAATTTCCGCTAACTATAACATGTCTGAAACCTATGGTTTTTTCAGTGAATATATATATATATATATATATATATATATATATATATATATATATATATATATATATATATATATATATATATACATATATTACCTACTGGCGGTCGCCAGTAGGTAGTTATAGTTAGGACCACGTTTCCATTGGAAATCCGCAACATTCTATTTTGAATAACTTTTGCGCCGGTCGACGAATCCTCGCGAATTTTTCAAAATAGGTGGGGCGCTACGCTCCGCTCCTACCCTGAAAGTCTCGGGGGGTTTCTTCAAGCGGGGCTGAGATAAAAGGGGGTCCCAAAACGCGTTTTTCCCATGCATTTTTCCATAGGACCTTTAGACAGGGCTACAGCCCGAACGGCTGAACAGAATTACTAGAAATTTGGCAGAGAGGTAGTCCTCAGGTCAAGGAAGTGCCTTTTGTAGGTTTGGTGTAAATCTGTTCAGTAGATTCTGAGAAAATAGCCTTTAAATCAATATATATATCTGAGCCAGCTTACGGTGCGCTTACGGTGCGCTTACCGTACGCGTGCGGTGACGTGCGCGAGCGCGATTCTGATTGGCTCTTAGATCTTAGTAAACATTCGAATCGGCCGAAACCAGGAAGCGGCGGCCGCCATTTTCTCTCTCGCACTCTGAGTAGGGCAGCATAAATGAAGCTCAAAAATGGGTAAAGGGGCAGTATATTGAAATAATAATCACCCAGCAATGATATACGGGCCCCCAAACAACCCACAAGGCCCAAAATAATTTTTTTTTTTTTTCGAAAAATCGCCGATTACGCTTACCGTATGCGTACGGTAAAAAAATTTAAAAAAAAAAAAGTATCCACACTCTCCCCACCCCATGTGCAAATGGTGCCCGAAGGGCACCATTTGTGCATGGCTTATGAAATAATTGAAATTAATAAACAAAACATTTCACAATGATGCGCATAATATGTCCCCCATGTGCGCACAGTGCGCGAAGCGCATCGTGCGTACATGGCCCATCTCGCATAATGTGGGCACGCGGTGCACGCAGCGCACCGCGTGACCACCGTGCGTGCATGGCACTAACTGCGTAAAGTGGGCGCGCGGTGCGCGAAGCACACCGCGTGCTTACTATGCGCGCACGGTGCGCGAAGCGCACCGTGCGCGCACGGAACGAACTGCGTTAAGTGGGCGCGCACGCCACGAATGGCGCAAAGTAAGTTAGCATTTAAAAAACCGTACAAATTCACTGAAAAAACCATAGGTTTCACACACGTTATAGTTAGGAATTAGCATTTAAAAAACCTTGCAAATTCACTGAAAAAACCATAGGTTTCACACATGTTATAGTTAGCTGTACATTTTACTGATAAAAAACCAATGAAATTCCCCCGTTATAGTTACTGTAGGCAACTATAACTCACGCGACCGTAATCCTCTGCTGATGACATATGTGTCTTTATGAAAAAAAAATATTTGTAATATATGTATAGCTAAAATTTAATGGAAGAAGACATGGGCAAATAAGTGTCTAAATACAGTATTAGCATCAGCAGAGGATTGCGGTCGCGTGAGTTATAGTTGCCTACAGTAACTATAACGGGGGAATTTCATTGGTTTTTTATCAGTAAAATGTACAGCTAACTATAACATGTGTGAAACCTATGGTTTTTTCAGTGAATATATATATATATATATATATATATATATATATATATATATTTTTTTTTTCACTGAAAAAACCATAGGTTTCAGGGGTGTTATAGTTAGCTGGACATTTCCCTCCTACAAAACCCTAGAAATTCCCCTGTTATAGTTAGTTCAGCTAACTATAACTCGCGCCCCCACAATGCACTGCTGATGACGTCACATATTACATCACTCATGACATGGTCAGTGACATCACTGATGACATCTCAAATGACATCACTGATGACATCACTGATGACATCATCCATTGAGTATGTGTTTCTGAACAGTTTTATTATGTTTAATATATATAGGGAACGGCCTGTTGAAAAATAAGTGGGTGTACAAGTGTGTGAATGGATGATTTTCTAGGTGCGTAACTGAGTCTATAAGTGAGTCATTAAATGTATCTTACTGCAGACTAGTGACTAAACTGTGTGAATGTCTGTATGTGTCTGTGTGTTTGTGTATAAGTGGCTGCATGGTTTTGTGAATAGCTATATGAGTGTATATATGGGTTATTGATTGCTTGTCTGAGTATCTGCATGGGTGCCTGAGTGTTTGTGTGGGTAGGGTGTGTGTGACTCTGTGACTAGATGTGTGAGTGGGTGATTCAGTGGGTGCATGTTTTTAAGAGTGCATCTGTGATGGACTGTATGGTTGGGTGAGTGTATGTATGGGTGTGTTAGTGATTGAATGTATATCTCAGTTGTACATGTGTCAGTAACTACATATGTGAAACGCAGTGCATATGTGTGTAAGAGTATATAACTATCTATATGTGAGAGTGTGTGATTTTGGGAGTGGCTGTATGCGCCATAGTGCAAGGATATCTGTGTCATGTGCTGTTTGTTTTTCTGCAGGAAGACACAGAATTTGTTAGTATTTTTATGAGTAAGTGAACTTGAGTGTTTTTAACTGTATAGGTGAGTACATTTTACTGTGATTGCATGACTGACTAGATGTGTCAGTACCTCAATGGATGATTGGCGGTGTGTGAGTGTCTATCTAGGTGTATAAATGCACAGAGTGACTGGAAGTATGAGTGACTGTACAGGTGAGTGAGTGGAGATGTATGTAGACCTAAAAGTCAATGAGTGGGTGAGTAGTTATTGGTATTGGAGTATCTATGGTTGTCAAAATGGCCGTCTGAAATTTTGAGTCGGTGTATCAAAGGTTATATTAGGGTGTGAGAAGATGCACTAATTTATCACATGGATGACGTCATCAGTGATGCCATCAGTGATGTCATTTGAGATGTCATCAGTGATGTCATCAGTGATGTCACTGACCATGTCATGAGTGATGTAATATGTGATGTCATCAGCAGTACATTGCGGGGGCGCGAGTTATAGTTAGCTTAACTAACTATAACAGGGGAATTTCTAGGGTTTTGTACGAGGAAAATGTCCAGCTAACTATAACACCCCTGAAACCTATGGTTTTTTCAGTGAATTTATAAGGTTTTTTAAATGCCAATTCCTAACTATAACGCCCCTGAAACCTTTGGTTTTTTCAGTGAATTTCAAAGGTTTTTTAAATGCCAATTCCTAACTATAACGTGCATGAAACCTATGGTTTTTTCAGTGAATTTCAAAGGTTTTTTAAATGCTAATTCCTATCTATAACGTATCTCTGAAGATATCATGAAAAGCATTCTTTTTTAAAAGTAGGGTGCACATTAGTTTTGTGGAAAAGCATCTTTGTGATTGGTTAAGAAAAAGCAGTTTCAACGTGGAGTACATATCATAGGATAAAATTAGCTCAGCTCAACTACACCTGCTACTTGCATTTGGAAGGCACTGTTCGAACTTAAAACAATCGTCAACTTTTAACCTGCACGTGTCATTAAATGTTTAAGAAAATGTTACAAAAAATATCGTAAAGTTTTAAAAAATTGATGAACTTTTAACCTGCACGTATTGTAGAATGTTCTAGAAAGTGTGTTGATAGAATACGTTGCACTTCTGACTTCTATGTGTTGTTGAATATTAAAAAAAATGGTTCATATGGAAAATTAAAAAGAAACCAATAGAGAAGTTTTGAAACCTAAAAGAATAAAGGAACTATTCTAATTTATTCTTTACATGTATTTATGTGTGCAGCAACAAAATTATAGACACAACAGCACTAGGAAGAGGAAGAAGCAGGGAGTGGGGGGAGGGGGGAGATGGGCAGAATGGCACACATGCACAATTAAGTACAACACACATATAGACTAACAATGGCCAAAATGAAACACACCAACAAGGAGCACAAGCCACACAACCTGCCAACATCACACCACTGAACGAGCATAGAAGTGAAAACCACGCTGCATTCATACAGGATGTGTACAAAGGCCAGTCATTGGTGTTGTGGGATGTCTCTGACCGTGGTCATCATGGATGAGATGCCCAGCATGTGGCACATGGTCGAGTTCACTGTGTGTTATGTTGCCAAACGGCTGCTCCTCCCTCCCACGAGCCCCCACACTTTTGTACGGTGAGCTGTTGTATCTCGTGCACTCATACGGCACACCATTGTAATGCCTATTTGCTTATGTCCTGCTACATTCCAACTACAACATCACAGTGCCGTTTGGAGGTGGTGCATGCCACTTTACAACATCGACTGCTGCGGCTCTTGTAACAGGCCACACCAGAACACAGAGACACACTTACCGCACTTCCTGTACATGGACATGTCCGAGACACCCCGTTCCCCATGCCGGATAGGCACACCCCTGCACTGACCTGTGAACGACAGACCAGCACACGCAAGTTGTGCACGCAGGAGGATGCGTACGTAGCTACACATCCAGGCTCACTGCCAACGCTGAGGTGACAGCACACTGTGATGTTGCAGGGCTCGTGCCTATCATGCTAAGACAATGACCACAGGGACACACTTACTAAGATGTGGGTTTGGGGGGCATTGGTGGTCCTGGAGTTGTTGAGATGAGTCTTCTGGCCCTCATGGGTATCCCTGTATCATGCTCATTGACTCTATGGCACCTGTGGGTGTTCTGGTGTGGCTCTTGGCTGTGTTCCCTTTCATGGTGCAGGTAGTTGTCCTGCTTAACACCAGCAGAAAGCAGGTGTAAAATCCCTGGTGCTAACGTGTCTTATCGCCGGAATTTGTTTCGCATTGCAATTGGTGTGAAAGTTGTGATGTGATTTTTTTCGTGTGCACAACAATATACGAACTGAGCAGTGTATCTCGTCAAGATCCAGCACCTGATGCACTATTCCCAATCAATATAAATACAATGAGATTTCTTAATAGATTTTGGTGCCGATCACGATCCGGTAAAAAATTCCCCCGTGCGACTCGTATCGGGTCTTTTTACCGTACGAATCGTACAAGTGCCGTACGAACTGGCAATCACGATTCGCATGGTAAAAAGTCCATACGAACCGCACTGGGAATCATTCCCCACACGTCCCCGGGTCGGAAAATGTGTCCGACACGTCCTCGGACGATTTACCTTACAAACGTGAAAAACAAAGTCCGACCTTGGAATCACGATCCATCCCGTGCGTCCGAGGTTACAACCGTATGGAAAAAAAACCGTCCGCACCGAACTCCTACAGCAACCATGGAGACATGTGCCCGCATACGCGCCCAACACTCCCCCCAGCCCCCGTACGTCCGACACGTACCCCCCGTATATGTATACCCCCACCCGTCTAGGTACACCCCAGTACGTTCCAGTCGAACCCCCACCCCAGGACGTGTCATAGCCCCGTCTACCCACACCCCAGTACGTTCCAGTCGTACCCCCACCCCAGTACGTGCCGTACCACCGTCAATGTACACCCCCCCACCCCAGTACGTGTCGTACCACCGTCCATGTACACCCCCCACCCCAGTACGTGCCGTACCACCGTCAATGTACACCCCCCCACCCCAGTACGTGTCGTACCACCGTCAATGTACACCCCCCCACCCCAGTACGTGTCGTACCACCGTCCATGTACACCCCCCCACCCCTGTACGTGTCGTACCCCCCGTGTACCTACACCCCAGTACGTGCGAGCCACACCCCCACCCCAGGACGTGTCATAGCCCCGTCTACCCACACCCCAGTACGTTCCAGTCATACCCCCACCCCAGTACGTGTCGTACCCCCCGTGTACCTACACCCCAGTACGTGCGAGCCACACCCCCACCCCAGGACGTGTCATAGCCCCGTCTACCCACACCCCAGTACGTTCCAGTCGTACCCCCACCCCAGTACGTGTCGTACCACCGTCAATGTACACCCCCCCACCCCAGTACGTGCCGTACCACCGTCAATGTACACCCCCCCACCCCAGTACGTGCCGTACCACCGTCCATGTACACCCCCCCACCCCAGTACGTGTCGTACCACCGTCCATGTACACCCCCCCACCCCTGTACGTGTCGTACCACCGTCCATGTACACCCCCCCACCCCTGTACGTGTCGTACCCCCCGTGTACCTACACCCCAGTACGTGCGAGCCACACCCCCACCCCAGGACGTGTCATAGCCCCGTCTACCCACACCCCAGTACGTTCCAGTCGTACCCCCACCCCAGTACGTTCCTGGCGCACCCCCAACACAACCTCCTAAGTACGGAGCGCACCCCATGCCCCAACATCACAACCGCATGTACGAGTCTTACAAAGCCACACACAAGGACAAAATCGTACAACCAAATGGCCCATGTACACACCGTACACACGCTCAAAACGCACGTACACAACAAGGACAAAACAAAACAACTCAACAATACACCATTCGAAAGGCACACAGCCACTAAACATGGCCAACAACCACTAAAATAACACAATCACTGACCTGCAACTGTCAAAAACAAACAGAGGCCCAATACACCACCACTCCTTATAACACACCCACCCAAAATTCAAACACTGCCACACCCACCCATGGACCAATGAAAAGGGCCCACACACACAAACCATGAGCCTTTGCAACAGACCCACTGCTGCCAGACACCACAGAACCAGACTACAAGCGACACCACATCTTACACTTGCACACCTTCACACGACCACCCTCACAAACACCCTCTCATCACATTCACACACACACACAACCATCCACACCCCCCCCCAACATCCACACCCCCCCCCACACCCACACCATCCCCACCCATACCCCTCACCATGCCCACTACCAAGAATCCAAAGTTCAGTCACCGAGAGTTGGAGGTCCTTGTTGATCAAATCCTCAGAGTCGAGCCACAGATCTTTGGAACATTGGTCAGAAGCACCAGCCAGGCAGCCAAAACAGCCATGTGGCAGACCATCGTCGATGCTGTGAATGCTGTTGCGGACACCAGGAGGACCAAGCAGGATTGCCAGAACAGGTGGTACGATCTGCGGAGGAGGGTCAGAGCCAAGAGACAGGAGGAACACGACCAGGCCAACGCCACCGGAGGAGGGCCCTCCCGCAGAGCCGTACAGTACCATCCCTGGGAGGAGAGGGTGATGGCCATACTGCCGGTGGAGGCAGTTGAAGGAGTAGAAGGACTCCGAGACCCGGGTGAGTACACAAACAACGCACCTCACATGGGGGGAACTGCAACCACAACCAAAATTAATAACAGGCACGCAACCACCACAAGCCATCGCATTACTCAACCACACTCCATGAGCAGGCACATGCCACTGCTGCCACCATGCCCCATGCACCCAGCTGGACAATGTCAAGTCACAGGCCACAGAAGACAACAACACATGACACGGTAACCCGGATGGCGGGAGGCTGGGCACCAAGAATCACATAGTGCGACTCCAAAGCAGACAACAATGCCCTCTGCCCATATGGCCTAGGTCACAGCCAGACAAACACGTGTCCCAACACAGGAATGACTTGCCAGCAAATGGCGGACGCCTTGCATCAACACATGGGGGTGAAGGCACTGTTTTGCACATGCCAGCAGCTAATGAACAGCCAACAGTGTGAAAGAGTGGCAGCACACACCACCACAGCAGCAGCGCACAGACACACAGCAGACAAAATGGGTGCCTGGAGATCAGAAACAAACTCACATCAACAGGCCAAGGGCCACTCAAAGATCTGCTAACAGTGTGTGCCCAGGAAGCTGGGCCAAGGTGACAGAGGGTGACACACGGAGGGAGGGAGAGGGGGACACAGAGGGAGGGAGAGGGGGACTGAGAGGGAGGGAGACGGACAGAGGGAGGAGGCTGACACACGGAGGGAGGGAGAGGGGGACACAGAGGGAGGGAGAGTGGGACTGAGAGGGAGGGAGACGGACAGAGGGAGGAGGCTGACACACGGAGGGAGGGAGAGGGGGACACAGAGGGTGGGAGAGGGGGACAGAGAGGGAGGGAGAGGGGGACTGAGAGGGAGGGAGACGGACAGAGGGAGGAGGCTGACACACAGAGGGAGGGAGAGGGGGACAGAGAGGGAGGGAGAGGGGGACAGAGAGGGAGGGAGACACAGGAAGATGGACAGAGGGAGGAGGCTGACACACAGAGGGAGGGAGAGGGGGACAGAGAGGGAGGGAGAGGGGGACAGAGAGGGAGGGAGACACAGGAAGATGGACAGAGGGAGGAGGCTGACACACAGAGGGAGGGAGAGGGGGACAGAGAGGGAGGGAGAGGGGGACAGAGAGGGAGGGAGACACAGGAAGATGGACAGAGGGAGGAGGCTGACACACAGAGGGAGGGAGAGGGGGACAGAGAGGGAGGGAGAGGGGGACAGAGAAGGAGGGAGACACAGGGAGAGCAAATCAGTCCTTTGGTGTGTGGGAATGTCTGCTCGTCAGCAGGTGGACTGCGTGCATGTAGACAAGGGTGGCCAGTGCCAGAACCCCCCCTCTTCATCATGGCAAAACGGAGGGCCATGTTACAACCTGTAAACGAGCACAAGGACAGCCACCTGCATCATATAAGTGTGTGGATCCACTCCATGTGCACATGTACAGTGCTACAAGGAAGGCGCAAATGCATAGCTCGGCACACATGCACACTCCACTGCTGACTGCAGTCACACTTGACGCAGCAAGTAAGACTGTGCCACACATAGTTAAAGGGGCCAAATTGGTGCCCAAGGGACACACACATGCACAAGTGCACTGTGAGTGGAATGCAAGACAGATCCTAATTCCAAGAGGAAATGTGCCAACTTTGTAACGGATGAAACATGGATGTTGCATGGATCCAAATTAACATTGTCTCTCTCACACACAGGTCAACGTCGTGCTGCACCCCCCAACACTGGGGGGGAACACTCACAGGACCCGGATCTGCAGGAGACCGATCCCACCGGCAGCGACCACTCTCACCACTCTGCGGACGACCCCGACCGACCTGGCCCCTCTGGTGTCCAACCACCTGCAGCACCTGCGTCAGGTACAACCGTGCCAACCACCACCCCCACTCCTGCCACATCCCAGGAGACACCCAGGATCCCTGCCCCAACACCACAATGCAGCCAGGCTCGCCAGGAGGGACACGGTGTCCCGGGCACCCAGGAGGAGGCAGGCGACAACGCCAATGCCACCCCTCAGGGGTCCCGGAGACCCGATGTGCCCACAAGTGCAGGCCAGACGCAAGTGGGCAGGGGTGGTGGGAGTGGAGGACGGCGGAGGCGCGAGCCTGACCAGTTGGCTGGGGATCTGGTATTTTCCCATGTCCGTAACATCCTGGACTCATACCGGCAGGACACCACGGGCATGGCCCAGGTTGTGTCCGTCCTCGAGGGGATCAAGGTCCAGCAGGCCCAGCAACATGCGGAGCTAATAGCCTGTCTACAGCTACACCAACGGAGGATGGAGGACAGATAGGCTGAGCAAGTGACGGCGTCCCAGGGGATTCACGCTGAACTCCGTCGGATGGCCGACACCATGGCCGACCCTCCCTGTGCCAGAAGGCGGAGAACATCACCACCCACAGGGAGGGATCATGAGGAGGAGGAGGAAACATCCGACGGAGCATCCCAGACGTCGTCACGGCCTGCTGCTGAGGTTCCCCGCAGGAAGCCGGGTCGTCCACGGAAAGGACCGTGAGGGTGGCTGCTACATCACCATCTCCCAGGACACCTGGCCTGGCACCTGGCCCACTGGAGCAACAGCATCACAGCATCAAGAGACATTCTCTGCCACATGGCCCTGCTGGTCACTGGCTGACCAATGTTGACAAAGACTGTGGCATGGACTCTGAGGATTTCCAATGGCAAGGACACCAACTCCCCTACTGAACTTTGGATTCCCTAATCCCGGAAAGCCCCTCACTTTGGCCCCCCCCCCCCCCAATAATAAATCACACTATTAAGAGTAGATGGCTGCTGGTAGCATTATTACCTAACATGTGTCTTGTACAGTCTAAACATGCCTGAGTCATCTGTTCACTTCAACCATCCACACCCTGGGGCCTGAGTCTGGCACAGGACACATGGGTCACAGTTTTTTAGGCAAGACAGACATGGAGCACCATACACACCCGTGATGGTCAGAACCAGCTGAGGGGGTGGCCGAACAACCGTTCTGACAGACACATTGAGTACAGCAACAGTCATGCGCAGAGGTCAGGGATCCTGGCCCGTGTCCTGGGGGGCACCCAGGTACGTGTAGACAGGTGGCAGAACCATGTCCTGCAAGCTTGAGTCCGGTGGATGCAGAGAATGGGGTCATGGACAACGTTGGATGCATGGGGATGGCACATGTCACAATACCCACACAGTTATGGACATCATGCCCAATACACAGTCTCAGCACACACACACAGCTTGCATCTTGCCACTCGACACATTGACACATAGCCACAATCAGGGAATACCATGCCAGACATGCAGGATGCACCGTGCCAACACACCAGCATTGACTGAGAAGAGGCACCTTGGAGGCATAGGGACACCTTTAATAGTCATGTTTTTGGGATTGCAGAGGCAACTTGAAGTACACATGAACACATCATGTGGAGTAACATGTGGCTCCAACACTGGCACCCCCCTTCTGCAGCACAAATGCGTGATAGCCATGGAACTGGCACACAAGTGTCGGCTAACAGCTAAATACCCACAGCTGCTCACGGAGAGACTGCCATACACCATACATCCGCTGATGTGGAAGTCCCACGCCATGTCAAGACAATGTTAACCGTATGTGTCCGAGGGCAGTGTCACACACATTGATGCCTTCATCACAATCCACTATCCCATCACTGATGACTGACAACCAGGCAGCCCATCTATTCAGGTGTACCCAGCTGCATGTCGTGTCCCATGGGGATGCCACATGTCTGCAGAGGAACCAAACCCCGACCTGGGCAGTGTGCACACATCGTGAACAACTGCCACACCCAATACACCCCAGATGCATCCCTTACCCCATGGAGACTTCCAAACGTGTCCGTGCCTGTAACGCTGAGTCAGCCCACGATGCCATGTCCATGAGGAATAGCAGTGCCACAACAATGCAACCAGAAGACGGCATGCGCAGGTACCTGGGGAA
The DNA here is from genome assembly GCF_964204655.1 of Triturus cristatus. Lineage (NCBI taxonomy): Eukaryota > Metazoa > Chordata > Amphibia > Caudata > Salamandridae > Triturus > Triturus cristatus. Next base: position 346,450,232 of record NC_140584.1, read on the forward strand.
GAGAGACACACAAGAAGTCAGCCACAAAAAGCACAGCCACTTGCATGTGCATTGACTCGACACATGTATGGATGACAACATGCCAGGTCACAATTATGAGTGGGGAAATACTACCATCACTGCCACCATCACTCCAGTGACACACCCACACACACCTCTGACTCACGTGCCATACATGCAGGTGGAGACACGCATCACAACACATGCCACACGGGGACCAAGGCGTGCACACTCAGACACTGGTACTCACCACTAAGCAAAGAAGTCGCGTATGAGCCGAGTCCGGATGTCCTCTTGCGGCTCCACATCCTCCACATCACTAGCCCCATTGCCAAGCCCTTCGTCCTCCACGGGTGGATGGTCCTCGTCATGTTGATTCAGGATGAGTGGCACAGCTCTTTCAACTGCCATGTTGTGCAGCATGCAGCAGACCATGAAGATCTTGCAGACCTTCGCCGGGGCATATGGGAGTGCGCCGCCGGTCTTGTGGAGGCACCTGAATCGGCTCTTCAGCATGCCAAACGTCCTCTCTATCACTCGCCTTGTCCGGCCATGGGCGGTGTTGTAGCGGAGCTGGGCCGGCGTGATGGGGTTGCGGAGAGGTGTCAGCAGCCAAGGCATGTTGGGATAGCCAGCGTCCCCTAAATGGAAAGCACATGGATATCGTTAGAACTGGCGAAGCGGTAGTGCTGCTCGGCCAAACAGAATACAGGACAGACAGACTGTACCCACCAACAACACATGCCCGTTCGTTGCGCAGCTGCATCATCATATCAGGCATCCCGCTACGCCTCATGATGTAGGCATCGTGTGCTGATCCTGGGAAACGAGCACAGACATGTGAAATCACCATGTTGGACAGACACACCACAAGGGCATTGATGGAGTGGTAGTGCTTCCGATTGCGGTACGCCACCTCCCGTGCGTGTGGTGGTACCAAACCTACATGTGTCCCATCTATGGACCCAATGACATGGGGCATCCCTCCCAGGGCATAGAAACCACGCTTGACCTCAGTCATCTGTTCAGGGGTTGGGAACTTGATGAAGTCATCCAGGTGAATCAACATGGCCTCCAAGAAATCATGCAGCACACCGCTGAACATGCTCTGGGACATGCCACCAACATGAGCTATGGTATTTTGGAAGGTACCCGTGGCAAGGAAATGTAGGGCAGCCATTACCTTCAGCTGGGGTGTCAGTGCCGTAGGATACCTGTGCTGCGGTTGCAGGTGTGGTGCCAGTCTCGCCGTCAGCTCCAGAATCAACGGTTGGGTGAAGCGGTAGAGCCGGATCCTGTCATTCTCCTGCATGGTGGCCAAGTCTGGAATTCTTCGGGCAACAGGAGGCGCTCTGCAGTAATTTGGAAGTGACAAGGAAGAGTGAGTGCACTACGAGAACAACTCATGTCTACTGAGCACATGTAAATCTGGCAATACACACATGCCACATAGGGAGTCAGGCATGTGCTACATGCCCAGGACACGTATGGATGCAAGGTGACACTCCTTCCAAGACCCAGCTACACACGGTGATTGAGAACCTCCCCATGCCACGCCATGGAAATAGCTGTGTCCCAGTGCAAGTGCACTGCCCGACGCAAGACAGGAGTGACATACACCCACACATCAGCAGAAGTGTGATGCCGATTGCAGAGACTGGCAGCGGAACACTTGAGCCACAGGTCACATGACATTACACTAGTCCAGCCCACACACCTTGCCATGAAGGTGCACATGTCATGACTCCCCACACATTCCTTGTGAGTTTGCTGACATGGCCTTGTCACACTACTCCGTGTCCCTTGCATACATGTGCACCTCACATCCGATAACACATGTGGCATGGTGTTGGGAACAGTGTGCAATGACAATCTACACACAGCCACATGTTGGTTGCTGCAACGGCTGCAGCTTTTGAGGGTGCTACAACATCAACCTGATGTAAATCCCGGACACGTATATGGCACAGTCACATTGTGCACTGTGGGTAGTGATAAGTCATGTGTCATGACCCCTGTACCGGGCATCATGGGACACTTCCGTGTGTTGGTGTCCGTGCCATGCCAGTGACGCTCACCCCAAGTGCGCAGTCCCACATGCACACATGTCAAAGGAGTCAAGGGCATGCCTGGCACACATTGCACCCTCACACAGTACACATGTACACATCTCATCATACATCTGGTGCCTTCTCCACTCAGGAGGCATGTTCCACATCACAGCCTGTGACACCTGTGCCCCACACATGTGGTAATGCACAGACGATGCCTTGATGTCCATTCCTGGACAAGTATATCCATCCATGGACAAGTATGTCCGCCCTATTCCTACATGTGTGTCGCCTATCACCACAGTGATGTGTAAAATCCGCCGTACTGCTGCTGAGAGGGCCTGTGCATGTTCCCAAATCACTGTGGGAGTGCTGCCGTATGTGTACCCATCGTGATGGCGAGCGTAGATGCGAGTGTACGGTCCGTACCACTACGAGTACGCATACGCGTGCAGACCCATAGTGATAGAGAGCGTAGATGCGAGTGTACGGCCCTATCACTATGGGTCTGCACGCGTATGCGTACCCGTAGTGGTACGGACCGTACACTCGCATCTACGCTCTCCATCACTATGGGTCTGCACGCGTATGCGTACTCGTAGTGGTACGGACCGTACACTCGCATCTACGCTCTCCATCACTATGGGTCTGCACGCGTATGCGTACTCGTAGTGATAGAGAGCGTAGATGTGAGTGTACGGTCCGTACCACTACGGGTACGCATACGCGTGCAGACCCATAGTGATAGTGAGCGTAGATGTGAGTGTACGGTCCGTACCACTACGGGTACGCATACGCGTGCAGACCCATAGTGATAGAGAGCGTAGATGTGAGTGTACGGTCCGTACCACTACGGGTACGCATACGCGTGCAGACCCATAGTGATGGAGAGCGTAGATGCGAGTGTACGGTCCGTACCACTACGGGTACGCATACGCGTGCAGACCCATAGTGATAGTGAGCGTAGATGTGAGTGTACGGTCCGTACCACTACGGGTACGCATACGCGTGCAGACCCATAGTGATAGTGAGCGTAGATGTGAGTGTATGGTCCGTACCACTACGGGTACGCATACGCGTGCAGACCCATAGTGATAGGGCCGTACACTCGCATCTACGCTCTCTATCACTATGGGTCTGCACGCGTATGCGTACCCGTAGTGGTACGGACCGTACACTCGCATCTACGCTCTCTATCACTATGGGTCTGCACGCGTATGCGTACCCGTAGTGGTACGGACCGTACACTCGCATCTACGCTCACTATCACTATGGGTCTGCACGCGTATGCGTACCCGTAGTGGTACGGACCGTACACTCACATCTACGCTCACTATCACTACGAGTACGCATACGCGTGCAGACCAAAAGTGATGGAGAGCGTAGGCATGCATGTACGGGCCGTTGCCATGCATTTGGGGTGCCCTAGGGCCCCCACACGCACCGTACCTGTGTGTGATGCTCCAAATTACATAGGGGACAAGTATTAAGGCCTACATGCATGCTGGTTGTCATGGAGACCAAGTTCAAAATTCAAAATTGTTCTGGAAGGTGCACAGCAGAAGTCAGTTGGGATTTGTCTACTTTGTTGCAATGTGTTTGTGGGGCTGACATCATGCAGGAGAATGAAACCGATAGAGAACCCACAGACTGCTAGGTTTGAAGGGATTGGTGGAAACATAGGATGCAAATGTGAGTGACCAATCTCTCTGTACTCCTGTGCATGAGACTGGGCAGAAGGGCACATATAAGGCAGCCAGGTCCCATGAGGGAGCACTTGCCTGCACATCTTTGCATTCGTCGACCCAGCTGCTGCTACTGATTCCCTGGAACCATGTCAAGGGCTGTGGAGAGGACACAGCCATTCACCCTGGAGGAGAACATGGCTCTGCTGGATGTGATCCTCCCACAGTACTCCATGTAGTATGGGCGACCAGGTTATCAGGTGAGTGCATAGGCCACTGCCACAGACTGTCCCTATGTGGTGACTGTGACTTCTGCCATTGCGTCCAGGTGTAACACACATGCCATGTACTGTCGGGGGGGTCCCAGGGGGGGGGTGCCTGATGTCTCCCAGCAGTGCCCTGAGACAGGAGGGGTGGGTGTGGAGTCCTCCCAGCAGTGCCCTGACACAGGAGGGGTGGGTGCAGAGTCCTCCCAGCAGTGCCCTGAGACAGGAGGGGTGGGTGTGATGCACAGTATGAGCCTTGATCATTGATTGTGACATTGTCATAATTCCACCTGTGTACCCACTGTGGCACGTAGTGCTTTTTCCCTCACCAGGGGATGATGTCCCTATGACAAAGGTGCAATGCGTTGGCTGCATGACATGCCTTGTTGTAACCAGCTAATTTGTACCCATATGTCTCTCTGTGACATGTGGCTGGTGTATTGATGTGGTGTCACTTGTTCCTCCTCACAGGTAGGCGCCACTGCCAAGGAGCAGATCTGGCTGACCGCCGTCAGTGCCGTGAGGGGTGTGGATGGTCGGAGGCGGAGCCTGCCCCAGGTGAGGAAACGCTGGCAGGATATCCGGTGCTGGACGCGGAGGATTGCACGGCTCCTGCTGGGGGACTCACCTGAGAGCCACAAGAACCGCGGCCGCCGCCGTCTGAGCCACCTCCACAGGCGTGTGCTGCCGGTGGTCTTTCCAGACCTGGAGAGGCGCTTACAGGCGATGCAGCAGCCGGAAGGGGGTAGGTACATGTGTGTTTGTTGTGTGTCACCGGCATTTGTAAGGGCACAGTAGCATGAATCCACTGGCAGGGTTTAAAGGTGCTGTGCAGATCCTGTTTGCCCCAGTATAGCGCTGTGCCCCTGCCACCCTTCCCCTCCTTGCAATGTGTTCCCTGGTCTGTGTGTAGTCACTCCTTCACAGGGTAATGTAGGCTGGCGCTTTGTCCACGGGAACAATGTCTGTAGCATCATGTGTGGGGGTGGTGTGTAACAGGTTGTGGGACCTTGCCTGTGCACTGTCAAGTTCACTGCATGTGGGTTCCATGTCAGTTGGCACTGATGCTGACTCCAGACATGGGAGTTGGTCTCTCATGTGTCATGCCTTACAGCGCGCATGTCCTATGTAGTGGCCTGTGACATGATGTGCATGAGTGTGCGATACACATAGTGCAGGGATGGTGACGTGTGTTGCAGTCATTACCATTCAGTAGCATGTAGTTGCGTGCCCACTACTGTCCCCTGGGGCACCTTTTCCTCAGTGGTGTATGTGTCATCATAAACGTGGCCACTGTCAGTGTCTACAGCGTAAGTTGTGCTCTGTGCCATTGTCCCCTGTCACCATGTATATAGACGTGCTAATTTGTACAGGTGTCCACTGTGCAGCCTGACCTGATTGTCCTTCTTCATACTCACAGTTGCCAGTGCCTGTGTGTCTTGTTATACTCATCTGAGGATGGGCACTGGTACCTCATTATTTGTACAGGCGCACCTTGGCTGTTTGGCGTCCAATCTTGCTTTTTGCCTGCCCCTGTGTGTATCACCCAGACTATAAGATGTTGGTGCCACCTGTGTCTCAACAATTTGCCTCGTGTAGGGTCTTGTTGGGGCGGGCAATGCCTATGTGTTAAATCCTGATTACCACTTGCTGGGTCTGGGCAGTGTGTGATGTGCCTGGACACACACGCAATGTGCAGTGACAGAGTCATGTTGTGCATGTTTTCAGCATTACCTATGCAGCATGTGTCTCAAGTTCATGGTAATGGTCCCTGGTCATCGGTATTTTCGCCAACGCTGTGTGGTGCAGATGCAGTGCTGGATTGTCCCCAGGGCCTGGGTGCTATGTCAGACTCCTTTTCCTGTGTTTAGCTATTGTCTCATGCTCTCCATGGTATTTCAGTGGCATGGTGGCTCAACCAACTGTGTGTTTCATGCCCTACATCGGTACCCTGTTCAGTAGATGTTAGGGATCTTCCTTTTCAGGCCATGCAATGTTACCTATGTAGATTGGACTCATGTGACAGATGTGTACAGGTGTCTGAATAATTTCTGTCTCTCCACCCTGCCCACAGCATCGTCGGGGGACACAGAGGGAGACATGGACACAGACCAGGCGGAGGGACCGAGCACCAGTGCCAGCCGTGACATCGGGTCTGGCACATCGAGTGGGACAGAGGCGGAGGAGAGTGTGGCCGAGGACCTGTCGACTGGCACATCAGACTACGAAGCTGACAGGTCCGGGGACGATGTCTCCGAGTGGGCGGTGGCTGCACCAGCAGCTGACAGCGGAACAACACCTCGCACCGCCCCCTCAGTTCCCATCAGCCGCCTCCCACTTGCTCGTGTCCCTTCCCAGCGTGCCCGGTCACAGCATGTCTCCTTCCTGCCAGGCACCGCACCCCCTGCCCCTGTCTCCACTGCTGCCGCCAATGCAGAGTCTGTGGACATCCAGCGGCAACTGCAGGTTGGTCAGGCTGCGATCCTTAATGTCCTCCATGCCCACGGCAAAACCCTCACCAACATCGAGGCTTTCTTGGAGGGCATTCATTCATCGCAGGCTGACCAACGCAACTTGCTGAGGTCCATCGACTCCACACTGACTGCAGCAGTGGGTCTCCTGCAGCGCGACCTCCCCCCACCTACCCCTGCCCCATCCACACTTCCCACTCCCATGCCTGTCACACGTACACCCAGACGTCGGCATGCACCCACATCAACGGACACGGGCACCACACCAGCAGGGAAGGTCCACCGCACTCCTCCTGACACGCACACACAGGGTGAGGTAGGCACACCCACTGGGTCGGGGGGCAAACGTGTGACACGCAGCCATAGTGGGAGTCCGCATTCCACCCAGTCCACTCCCTCCAAATCCCCTCCCCTCAGCTCTCCTGGCCACATCTCCCCCAAGGACTCCTTCATGGCTGCTCTGTCCCTGAGCCCCACAGTTACACCACCACGCAAGCGGTCAAGGAGGTCCCCGGTCAGGGTGGTTGAGTCTCCCCCCCTGTCTCCACCCTCCCCCGGTGGCGCTGCGACCCATCCCTCTGACCCACCCCCCTCCTTGGGGCCTGAGGTCCCTTCGGGTGCAGGGGACTCCCTGGAGGACCTTGCAAAGGTGTGTAGTGCCATCCTGGCCTCCGCCTTTGGCACTGACCCACCCCCTGTGGTGGAGTCCTCCATCCCTGCACCCACAACGCCGCCCCTTTGCCCTGATGTCCCTGCGGTGCCTGTTGCTTCCCCCCCCCTGATGCCCTCACCAGTGTGGAAGACGATGCCATTTGACTGTGCAGGCAAGGTAGGGGACACGCATCCCACTGTGTCCCCCATCCAGCTGAGAATCATTGACTGCCCTATGGGCTTTGTGAAGATTGAACTGCCTGCGATCCACGGACATTGTGCTCATGCTGAATAAAGCTTAATTTTGTTTTCATTATCACACTACTGCTATGCTGGTATTGGTGGGGCTGCTACATGGTTTTGGGTGGTGTGTAAGGGTTTGGGTGTGTGGGATATGTAGTAGTGTACTGCTCATTGGTGGGACCCTGTGATCTGTGTGCCATCACAAGGTGTTGGCTAACTTTCTTTGTTCATGTAAGCAGTTACTGCATGGTGCACTTGTCCCAGGGTGTATTCCTTCCTCTGTGTACCCAGCTTTCTTCCCTGCAGGGTGTTCCCAATGTTTAGCGCAGAGCTGTGTCTACATGAGCTGTGTGTGTGACGGAGCCCTTCTACTTTGGCCATGCATGCAGGGCCATGTCTCCACCTGCGACAATCGTGGCATCCTTGGTGATCACTGTACTTGTGTGTGGAGTCTGTTGACATGAGTTCATGGGGACATGTTCCCTTGTAGCCAGTATGCGTGTGGATAATTCTGGCCTCACACACATGTGTTACACCCCTCCAGTCTCAGGGCACTGCTGGGAGTGATGGGCACCCACCCCACCTGTCTCAGGGCACTGCTGGGAGGACTCTGCACACACCCCTCCTGTCTCTGGGCACTGCTGGGAGTGATAGGCACACACCCCTCCTGTCTCTGGGCACTGCTGGGAGGACTCTGCACCCACCCCTCCTGTCTCAGGGCACTGCTGGGAGGACTCCACACCCACCCCTCCTGTGTCAGGGCACTGCTGGGAGGACTCTGCACACACCCCTCCTGTCTCTGGGCACTGCTGGGAGTGATAGGCACACACCCCTCCTGTCTCTGGGCACTGCTGGGAGGACTCTGCACCCACCCCTCCTGTCTCAGGGCACTGCTGGGAGGACTCTGCACCCACCCCTCCTGTGTCAGGGCACTGCTGGGAGGACTCCACACCCACCCCTCCTGTCTCAGGGCACTGCTGGGAGTGATAGGCACCCACCCCTCCTGTCTCAGGGCACTGCTGGGAGGACTCTGCACCCACCCCTCCTGTGTCAGGGCACTGCTGGGAGGACTCCACACCCACCCCTCCTGTCTCAGGGCACTGCTGGGAGTGATAGGCACCCACCCCTCCTGTCTCAGGGCACTGCTGTGAGGACTCTGCACCCACCCCTCCTGTCTCAGGGCACTGCTGGGAGGACTCCACACCCACCCCTCCTGTCTCAGAGCACTGCTGGGAGGACTCTGCACCCACCCCTCCTGTGTCAGGGCACTGCTGGGAGGACTCCACACCCACCCCTCCTGTCTCAGGGCACTGCTGGGAGTGATAGGCACCCACCCCTCCTGTCTCAGGGCACTGCTGGGAGGACTCCGCACCCACCCCTCCTGTGTCAGGGCACTGCTGGGTGGACTCTGCACACACACCTCCGATTTCTGGATATGTGCGCTTGGCACATACACGGTGGGGGTACGCACAATGCATTCGAGGTGAGGGTACGAGTCTACTGACACTGGTGTGGTGGGGGTACGCTCCGTACGTCCGCGGGTGTGGGTACGGGTCGTTCTTACACTGTTGGCATGGGGGGTACGCTCCTTGCATACGCGGGTGGGGGTACGGGTCGTACTTACACTGTTGGGCTGGGGGGTACGCTCCTTGCATTTGCGGGTGGGGGTACGGGTCGTACTTACACTGTTGGGCTGGGGGGTACGCTCCTTGCATTCGCGGGTGGGGGTACGGGTCGTACTTACACTGTTGGGCTGGGGGGTACGCTCCTTGCATTTGCGGGTGGGGGTACGGGTCGTACTTACACTGTTGGGCTGGGGGGTACGCTCCTTGCATTCGTGGGTGGGGGTTCGAGTCGTACTTACACTGTTGGCATGGGGGGTACGCTCCATGCATACGCGGGTGAGGGTACGGGTCGGACTTACACTGTTGGGGTGGGGGTACGCTCCGTACGTCCGCGGGTGGGGGTACGGGTCGTACTGACACTGTTGGCATGGGGGGTACGCTCCTTGCATACGCGGGTCGGGGTACGGGTCGTACTTACACTGTTGGGCTGGGGGTACGCTCCGTACGTCCGCGGGTGGGGGTACGGGTCGTACTGACACTGTTGGCATGGGGGGTACGCTCCTTGCATACGCGGGTGGGGGTACGGGTTGTACTTACACTGTTGGGCTGGGGGGTACGCTCCTTGCATTCGTGGGTGGGGGTTCGAGTCGTACTTACACTGTTGGCATGGGGGGTACGCTCCATGCATACGCGGGTGAGGGTACGGGTCGGACTTACACTGTTGGGGTGGGGGTACGCTCCGTACGTCCGCGGGTGGGGGTACGGGTCATACTGACACTGTTGGCATGGGGGGTACGCTCCTTGCATACGCGGGTGGGGGTACGGGTCGTACTTACACTGATGGGCTGGGGGGTACGCTCCTTGCATTCGTGGGTGGGGGTTCGAGTCGTACTTACACTGTTGGCATGGGGGGTACGCTGCATGCATACGCGGGTGAGGGTATGGGTCGAACTTACACTGTTGGGGTGGGGGTACGCTCCATGCATACGCGGGTGGGGGTACGGGTCGTACTTTCACTGTTGGGGTGGGGGGTACGCTCCTTGCATACGGGGTGGGGGTAGGGTCCGTACATATCCGTCCCCACGCTATGTGATGTTTGTGCGGCCCGTACCCAGGCCTTTGCCACGTGGGTGCGATCCGTCCCGCCATTGTTGGGGTGACGTGTGTGGGCGTGGTCCGACTCGTACCCACGCTCTTCAGGCGTGGGTACGGGACGTACCTGTCTGGTTGTGTTGCCGGTTCGCGTGGTGACGGACTTCCGTTGTGGCGGTCGCTGGCTTATCAGGACACGCCCCCACCCCCTCGTGGTGACCAGGGCATGGGAGTCAGGTATGTCCAGCCCATGTGTGGTGTGTGACTTATGTGGTTGTTTTGTGGCCTGCCCTGGTCGTGCCACCCCCACCCCACCCCACTTTCCCCCCTCCCTTAGTTATTCTGACCTTCTGCGGCGTCTGCGTCGTAACCTGTAGAGGAGGTGTACTGCTATGAGGGCAGGGATGACTCGTAGGTTCGGGTCCATGTCTGTCCGTCGCGTACTGGTCCTCCTTGTTCGCGGCGTCGTCTGTCCGTCGCGTACTGGTGGTCCTTGTTCGCGTCGTCCTGATTTCACGGCAGTTTTTGGCTGCCGCAAAATATTCACCGTGCGGGGTGACGTCGGTGCGAATCGTGATTCCTGGGTCGTGAATGGCTGGCTGCGTGCGTCCCGACGTCAGGTCGGCGCTTTCCCGGATCGCATTGGTAGGTGTTTTTTGTTCGGTCGGGCTTTTTTACGAATCGTACGGTAATGGTGTACCCGTGCGAATCGTAATTCCTTGTTTGTAAAAATTGACGACCGGGTACGCGTCGGGCGGAGATTATGCTCCGTCCGACGGTTCGTACCCGGTTTTTGCAGGATCGTGATCGGCACCTTTGTGTGTACACTGTAAGTGCAGCCAATACCTCAGTGCAATACAATACAGGATTTTAGTATTTAGAATAAATCGCAAAGGTGCACCTCGTGTCTTTTTGCATGGAAACGGCGACTCTCCATTTCATTATCAGCACTTTGAAGTAAAGTTGAGATAAATCTAACACACTATTCAGAAGTTGGTGCAAACTGCAGATATCACCAGTATTCCAGCGATAAGTGCCCCAAAATTTAACACCATGGTGGACTCCATCAAATAACAGTAATAGGAACAAGAAAGAGTCACACAGCAGTTAAGAGAACAACCAAAAACATTATTAATTTTTTTCCAAACTTTATTTTTTATAATAATAAATATATAAACGATAAACCATTTTCAAACTTTCTTTTTTTATTAACATAAATATAAACAATAAACTAATAAACAAAATGTAACAACAATAATACAAAACAACAAGGCGGAACACTCCTGTGGGAACCACGGATGTCAACGACAGACCTGGAAAATCAGAAAGATTGTTAAAAAAAAACCAACATGGTATTCTCAACAAAATACCACAAGAAACAAATCACAGATATATAAAATGCATACAGCTAACAAAATTTTATAAGTTTAACTTACAAAAACTGTAAATGTTGCCGCTTTAAAATATTTAACGAATCTCAGGAATTTTTTTTTGCAGAAGGCACCACGCCCACAACGTTTTTCTTCAGTAGTGAAGAAATGTTTAACTTTTTCCAAGGGGCAAACAAAGACCAATGCCACCTTCTTCATTCGCAAGATTTGCCAAAAGGGTTCTGTTACGAGGGGATCCTAACAAAAAATACTCGTGCGGCACAGCAAGTATGATGAAACACCTAAGGACCCTTCATCCAAACAATCTTGCACGAGAAGAGTGCAAACAGATGAGAAACACTCCTGTTCTGTATCTGTAAAAAAGAATCACAAATAAATGTATATTAATAACTTTCAAATTTATACTATTCCATTACTGTACAAACACATTTTATATAAAAACTGACTAAGAAACTATAGCCCTGAACCACAAGTGTGACGATCGTTAAAACACTACATGCATAGTGCATACTACTTTGAAGCAGTTCATGCCCTAACGCCTACCTCACTAAAAGACTACATGCTAACTGACTAAATGACTACTTAGCCCCTTTGGCCCCTATTATAGAACAACTAGGGGTAAAGGTCATCTCGTATGCTGATAACAATCAGCTTGTGTTTTCCTTTAAGGAACACTCGGAGACTGCATTCTCTTCCTTTAGGAGTTGCCTTCTAAAAGTAGCGTCCTGGATGACGGACAACTGTATGAAATTAAATGCTGAAAAAACGGAGATACTCTTTTTTAACCAACCTTCTCCTCCCAGATCAGAACTCTGGTGGCCTTTGGAGCTGAACCCCCCCCCCCCCGGTACCGTCAACGTCAGCCAGAAATCTGGGCTTTAAATTCGATGCCAATCTGTCTGGCAAATCACAGGTAGGTCAGGTCTCTGCTGCCAACTTTTGGAAACTGAAAGCCCTGAGAAGATTCCTGAAGCTAATGCCAATCAGCTGTAGAAAATCAGTAGTCCATGCAGTTGTCATCTCCCGAATGGACTATGCCAATAGTCTTTATCCGGGGATGCCAGAGTATCTGGTCAGAAAGTTGCAGGTGATACAAAATGCAGCAGCAAGACTTATTAGGAATGTCCCTTTTCGCCATCATATTTCTCCACATCTCCGTAGCCTTCACTGGCTTCCTGTAAAGAGACGCATTGAATTTAAGGCACTATCTTTGGCCTTTAGATCATCCTGAGGCCTGGGGCCTACCTACCTTAAGAACAGACTCCAGAAATATCACCAAACTAGGGCACTTCGCTCTAATCAACAGGAGCTACTGGTAATCCCTCGCTTTAAGAAAGCAAGGATTGGCGGCAGGGCCTTTTCGGTAAGAACTACCACTCTATGGAATACTATGCCAGAACAGCTACGGAAATCTCCATCAGAACTGATTTTCAGGAAAAACCTGAAAACATGGCTGTTCAACCGGACTTAACTACTTTCAGTGTACCAACAACCGCTCTGCTCTTCTGCAAGTGCCAGGACACCTCCGTTGGAGGTAGCTGTGCGCTCTATAAATGTCAGTAATAATAATAATAATAATTACAGTACTATAAGGAGACACACTGGGTGAGTGACAGGGTGTTTGCTAGAAGAGTATGAATACTAACTAGGGAATTGAAGGTGTGAAACACAACTGTGTAGGTGATTAGAGGACTGCATCCATACTGCATAGGCATTTAAAGCAGTCCATGTGCTAAGGCCTGGCTCACTGCATGACTACTTGGGTACTGACTGAATGATTAGAGTGCCTAGGTGAATTTATAAGTGCTAGGCTTTACGCACAGGGAATGGATTAGTACTTGGTACTGAATGGGTCACTAGAGGAGTGCAAAGGCAGTCACAAGTGCTGGACTGTATGGATACTGACTAGGAAATTGAAAGTGTGAAAGACAAGTGTCTAGGTGGTTAGAAGACTGCATGCATAGTGCATAGGGGTTTGAAGTAGTCCATGTGCTAAGGCCTGGCTCAGTGTATGAATACTTAGGCACTGACTGACTGATTAGAGTACTGCAAAGATATTATCTTGGTGAATTTATAAGTGTTTGGGTTTTAGCACAGTGAATGGATTAGTACATGGAGCTGAATGGGTCACTAGAGGACTGCAAAGGGAGTGACAGGGTATTTCCTGGAAGTGTATGGATACTGACTAGGGAATTGAAGGTGAGAAAGACAATTGTGTAGGTGGTTAGAGGACTGCATGCCTAGTGGATAAGGGTTTGAAGCAGTCCATATACTAAGGCCTGGGTCACTGGATGAGTACTTGGGTACTGACTGAATGATTAGAGTACTGCAAGGAGAGTGCCTGGGTGAATTTATTAGGGTTTGACGCAGTGAATGGATTAGTACATGATGCTGAATGGGTCACTAGAGGAGTGCAAATGGAGTGACAGGGTGTTTGCTGGAAGTGAACGGATACTGACTGGGGAATTGAAGGTGTGAAAGACAAGTGTGTAGGTGCTTAGAGGACTGCATGCATAGTGGATAGGGGTTTGAAGAAGTCCATGTGCTAAGACCTGGCTCAGTGCATGAATACTTAGGCAGTGACTGAATCATTAGAGTACTGGAAAGAGAGTGTCTTGGTGAATTTATAAGTGTTTGGGTTTTGGCACAGTGAATGGATTAGTACATGCTGTTGAATGGGTCTCTAGAGGACTGCAAAGGAAGTGACAGGATGTTTCCTGGAAGTGTATGGATACTGACTAGGGAATTGAAGGTGTAAAAGACAAGTGTATAGTATGTTAGAACACTACATGCATACTGCATAGACATTTGAAGCAGTCTATTTGGTACTTAGAAACTGACTAAATAATCAGACTACTTCTAGGACAGTGCTTAGGTAAAACGTTTAAATTTTCAGTTCTGCCACAGTGAACAGAATAGTACATGGTACTGCACCTTAGTGTCAAACCCTGACTCATTTTATTAATGCATAAGCAAAGACTAGCTTCTAATGCTTCTAAAACTTGACAACATGAGAGGTTTTAAATTAGTTATCTGTGAGCAAATACAAGATGTTACCAAATGCTTCTCTCACAGTGGTTCTCAAATGCACACAGACTCACAGTGTAATTCTAGACAACAACCACTATACCTAGGAGTTTACCAAAAATCATTCACTACTGTGGAAGTGGTAAGCGAACTGCACACAATCGTCATATTTCAGGACTGCACTTTTATGTCAAAGCCTGACTCATATAATCAAAGCATAAGCAAAGACTGGCTTCTAATGCTATTAAAACTTCACAACATGACCGGTTTTAAAACAGGTATATGTCAGCAAATACACGATGTTACCAAATGCTTCTCTCACAATCCTTACCCAAATGCACACAGACTCACAGTGTGATTTTAGACAAGCAACACTATCCTAGGAGTTTACCAAAACTCATTCACTACTCTGGAAGAGTTAATGGTACTGCACACAATCTACATATTTAAGTACACCACATCAGTGTCAAAGCATGACTCTTTAATCAACGCATAAGCAAAGACTGTCTTCTAATGCTACTAAAACTTCACAACATGACATGTTTTACAACACTTATCTGTCAGCAAATACACGATGTTACCAAACACTTCTCTCACAGTGGTTCCCAAATGCACACAGACTCACAGTGCGATTCTAGACAAACAACACTATCCCTAGGAGTTTACCAAAACTCATTCACTACAGTGGAAGTGGTAAAGGAACTGCACACAATCTACATATTTCACGACTACACTTTAATGTCAATGCCTGACTAATTTAATCAACGCATAAGCAAAGACTGGCTTCTAATGCTACTAAAACTTGACAACATGACAGGTTTTAAAACAGTTATCTGTCAGTAAATACACGATGTTACCAAATGCTTCTCTCACAATCCTTACCCAAATGCACACAGACTCACATTCAACACTATCCACACAGTGACAATCAACACTATCCTAGGACTTTACCAAAACTCATTCACTACTATGGAAGGGGTAAGGGGACTGCACACAATCTACATATTTAAGTACAGCACATCAGTGTCAAAGCATGACTCATTTAATCAACATGTAAGCAAAGACTGGATTCTAATGCTACTAAAACTTCACAACATGACATATTTTAAAACAGTTGTCTGTCAGCAAATACATGATGTTACCAAATGATTCTCTCACACTGATCCCAAATACACACTAACTCACAGTGTGGTTCTAGACAAGCACCACTATCCCTATGAGTTTACCAAAACTCATTCACTACAGTGCAAGTGGTAAGGGAACTGCACACAATCTACATATTTCACGACTGCAATTTACTGTCAATGCCTGACTCATTTAATGAAAGCATAAGCCATAACTGTTTTCTAATGCTACTAAAACTTGACAACCTGACTGGTTTTAAAACAGTTATCTGTCAGCAAATACACGATGTTACCAAATGCTTCTCTCACAATCCTTACCCAAATGCACACAGACTCACAGTGTGATTTTAGACAATCAACACTATCCTAGGAGCTTACCAAAACTCATTCACTAGTCTGGAAGAGTTAATGGTACTGAACACAATCTACATATTTAAGTATAGCACATCAGTGTCAAAGCATGACTCATTTAATCAACGCATAAGCAAAGACTGGATTCTAATGCTACTAAAACTTCACAACATGACAGGTTTTAAAAAAGTTATCTGTAAGCAAATACATGATATCACCAAATGCTTCTCTCACACTGATCCCAAATACACACTAACTCACACTGTGATTATAGACATGCACCACTATCCCTAGGAGTTTACCAAAACTCATTCACTACAGTGCAACTGGTAAGGGTACTGCACACAATCTACATATTTCAGGACTGCACTTTTCTGTCAAAGCCTGACTCATTTAATCAAATCATAAGCCATAACTCTCTTCTAATGCTACTAAAACGTCACAACATGACAAGTTAAAACAGTTATCTGTCAGCAAATACACGATGTTACCAAAAGCTTCTCTCACAGTGGTTCCCAAATGCACACAGACTCACTGTGTGATTCTAGACAAACAACACTATCCCTTGCACTATACCAAAACACATTTCTTCATCTAGAAGTAGGACTACATTTTAGTATAGAAACATAACATAACTCATTTCACAAATTCATAAACAATGACCGGTTTCTAATTATACCAAAATATAAAAACTGCACAGTTATCTGTTTAGAAACACATGAAAAACACAAATGCTTATCACAGAATGGTTTCTACATGCACACACATTGTAGAGAAAAAAGTACTCCTTACACTTTAGCAGGAAAAATACATTAGTCTGATTAAAATCAAAATAGTCTACATACATCCCCTCACAATTAAATAACTCATCTTTCAAGTTATTTTGTAGATTAAGAAGTATATCAATCACTCACCATATTTTCTTTTACAGAATCTCTGCACTGTGCACCTCTCAGCAAAAGCAAAGAATGAAAAAGTTTCCCTTTCAGTTTCCACACATATACATGTAAACATCAAATCACAATCCTTCGCACATAAACTCAAAAGCAAACACACATTTCTATTGGTTAAACATTTCAACCCTTTCCAACTGAAATACATTTCAACCCTCCCCCCAATCTGCCTTCTGCCTGTTACCATAGAAACAGGTCATGGAACACTGCACTGAGCTCACAGGTCACAAGTTCAGCACACAATGTTCCTACACAAGACAGGAAGTGTGCTTGACTTTTCAACATATCAGCTTATCATATATAATGTTCCTTACAATCTGTTTTTGTTAACCAATAACAATCATACCTTTAAAAAACAGAAATATACACCCTACCTTTCAGTGTAGAAAGTTGTCATACAACCAATGATTTCTTGTCGTTTTTCAAAAAACGTTGCCGTGGATCCGCGCACCCACCGCGAGAGAATCCGTGCATCCAACACTATAGGATGATGCCACACCGTGCGCACATTTCCCCATGTTTTTTTTTTTTAAAAAAAGGGGGCCCCAGGGGGTCCTTCTGGGACCCCCTAAGCACCTCTAGAAGGTCAGAGTATTTCCACTCTGCCCCCTTTATATGTTTTACACACTTATTCCCCTAGCATCTTCAGCCTCGCTTCAACCGAGGCAGAAAATGGCCACCAACAGTTCCTGGTTTCGAATGTAGAGAGACACTCGACAGCCAATTAGCATTCAGCGCGCGATCGGGAAGGTGCGGGTACGGTCCGCGGATCCTCCGCGGCCATAGATATCACTAACTTTTTTACCCTAATTTTCTCAGGAACTACTGAACAGATTAACACCATAAATGCAAAATGCACGAGTCCGAGCTGAGGACTACCTCTTTGCCAAATTTGGTGTCATTCCGTTCAGCGGTTCGGGCTGTAGCTGCGACAACAGATCCTATGGGAAATTGCATGGGGAAAACGTGTTTTGGGACCCCCCTATTTTCACGGCCCCCGCTTGACGGATCACCGCCAAACTTTCAGGGTAGGAGCGGAGTGGAGCTGGCCAAAAGTTTAAAAAATTTCGCGAGGATTCGTCAACCGGCGCCAACGTTATTCCAAATAGAATGTTGCGGATTTCCTATGGAAAATAGGTCCTAACTATAACTATCTACTGGCGACCGCCAGTAGATAATATATATATATATGGGGAATTTCTCCGCTTACGGTGTATATGTAGCCTTCAATCTGACTTAGAGCAATGTCAGAAAGAAGCATCAGACCGATTCCTTGCTCGAGGCTACAAACCATCTAACCTCAAAAAAGCCCTTGACAAAGCTAATCTTTGTCCTCGGGAAATATGCCTTACATCTAAACAACATCAGGTCACACCCAATAGTTGTGAAGTGACTAATGAGGTCATGCAACCTATCAGATTAATCACTACATTTTGTAAACAAAACAAGACTTTCCGCAGAATAATTTACAAACATTGGCCAATTGGGCTGACTGATATGACTCTGAAATTTTTGCTGCCCAGTTTACCTAACATCACTTTCAGGAGATCTCCCTCTATGAGGGACGCTTTGGTTAAATCCAGTCCTGAATCCATGGCCAAAACCACCTGGCTGTCACGATCTGGCTTTTTTAAATGTTCATCGTGTCGTGCCTGCAAATTTGGAACCAATGTTTCTGAGTACTACACAGCATTCAGTAACATTCCGGTCCAAATAAAAAATCACTTTACATGTCGTACTGATTTTGCAGTGTATGTGCTTGAATGCACGTGTCACCTCAAGTATGTTGGCAGCACTAAATTACCGGTTTTCAATCGTATTTTGCAACATCTACGTGCGATTGTCAACTCGGATTCCACGTACCCTTTTGCCCGACATTTTAAAGCCATTCATGCTAACAAAATCTGTGACCTTAAATATTTTGTCATTGGGGCAGTCCCCCCCTCAATTCGTGGGGGCAACAGAGAGAAACAACTTCGGCAGTTAGAATCCTCTTTCATTCTATTACTTGACACTAAAATGCCTAATGGAATGAACACGAGCGAAGATCTTCATAATTTTTTGTAATTATCTGTATGGTTAAGGTCTGTTGTTTGAGCAATCTGTCAATGTATCACTCAACTTGCTTTGTCTTTATTTCACACTGGCGGCCCTAAAACGTAGCATCATCAATGTACTTAACTTTGTTTATCTGTTTGAACAGAAAACTTTTTTTCTCTGTTCTGTTTCGCCCTCTCTCCTCCTTTTATTTTATTCCCTTTCCCTTTTTGACCAAATATTTTTATCTCTTTTTTTTCCTTTATAAACGATATTATATCGTTTTTCGTTTAATTTTATTAACTTGTCATTCTGGGAGCATTAATATGTATATTCATTAGAACTAATTAATGGATTTTAGACCTATTCGTCACATCTAATCATGTCAGAGATCAAATGTTAGTACTACAGAATTATGGGGCACTTGCCATGAATTTTCATTTGCTGTTTATTACTTAAACCTTTGTTCTTTACAAATTGCTGATATATTTATATCGTTGATTAATCAATTTGGATTGAACCACAGTGATTTATTTGCAACAGTGATTATGACGCTATACTCCCACAATTTAAGTATTTTGTTTATGTTTATTTTGACTCAAGTCTGTGATTGGGTGAAAATGGGTTTTTAATGGGAGGTCCGGCATCAGCGCGTCAGGTGATCAAGATCGCGGAGGCGATCGAAACGCGTCTGAGGCGGACACTTGTCTGACGAATTGAAAATAAAGTGTCAGGATTTGATCTTTGAGGCCGCTTGGTGTATTTCTTGGAATGGCAGTTTTGAACATTGACTGAGGTCCGTACCTGCGTTGAAACTCCCTTTGGGATATCGGGAGGTCAGGACTTTGTCTGTATTATATATATATATATATATATATATATTCACTGAAAAAACCATAGGTTTCACACAAGTTATAGTTAGCGGACATTTTACTGATAAAAAACCATTGAAATTCCCCCGTTATAGTTAGTGCAGGCAACTATAACTCACGTGACCGCAATCCTCTGCTGATGCTAATACTGTATTTAGACACTTATTTACCCATGTCTTCTTCCATAAATTTTTAGCTATACATATATTACAAATATTTTTTTTTCATAAAGACACATATGTCATCAGCAGAGGATTGCGGTCACGTGAGTTATAGTTGCCTGCACTAACTATAACGGGGGAATTTCAATGGTTTTTTATCAGTAAAATGTCCGCTAACTATAACTTGTGTGAAACCTATGGTTTTTTCAGTGAATTTGCAAGGTTTTTTAAATGCTAATTCCTAACTATAACGTGTGTGAAACCTATGGTTTTTTCAGTGAATTTGTACGTTTTTTTAAATGCTAAGTTACTTTACGCCGTTCGTGGCGTGCGCGCCCACTTTACGCAGTTCGTTCCGTGCGCGCACGGTGCGCTTCGCGCACCGCGCGCCCACTTTACGCAGTTAGTGCCATGCACGCACGGTGGGCACGCGGTGCGCTACGCGCACCGCGTGCCCATGTTACGCTAAATGGGCCATGTACGCACGATGCGCTTCGCGCATCGTGCGCACACGGAGGCCGTATTGGGCGCATCGCTGTTAAATGTTAAATATTGAATATTATGTATTAAAAAATATATGCCATGCAAAAAAGATGGCCTACGGCCCCCGTTTGCACATGGGGTGTGGAAAACGTGGACATTGTTTTTCGTTTTTTTTTACCGTACGCGTACGGTAAGCCTAATCGGCGATTTTGCGAAAATTCTAAAAATTTAATTTTTGGCCTTGTGGGTTCTTTGGGGACTCGATAATCATGACTGGGTGGTTGGGAGCTCTCTAGGAAGCCTCTTTTGTTGTTTTCCGACTTTGAATTACCTCCACTCCCCTCAGAGTGCGAGAGAGAAAATGGCGGCCGACACTTCCTGGTTTCGACCGATTCGAATGTTTACTAAGATCTAACAGCCAATCAGAATCGCGCTCGCGCACGTCACCGTACGCGTACGGTAAGCTTACCGTAAGCGCACGGTAAGCGCACCGTAAGCTGCCACAGATATATATATTGATTTAAAGGCTATTTTCTCAGGAACTACTGAACAGATTTACACCAGACCTACAAAAGGCACTTCCTTGACCTGTAGACTACCTCTCTGCCAAATTTCAATTAACTCTGTTCAGCCGTTCGGGCTGTAGCTGTGTCTAAAGGTCCTATGGAAAAATGCATGGGGAAAACGCGTTTTGGGACCCCCCTTTTTTCTCAGCCCCCGCTTGACGAATCCCCCCGAGACTTTCAGGGTAGGAGCGGAGCGTAGCGCCCCATTAGTTTTGAAAATTTCGCGAGGATTCGTCGACCGGCGCCAAAGTTATTCAAAATAGAATGTTGCGGTTTTCCTATGGAAACAGGGTCCTAACTATAACTACCTACTGGCGACCGCCAGTAGGTAATATATATATATATATATATATATATATATATATATATGTACACACACACATATATATATTACCTACTGGCGGTTGCCAGTAGGTAGTTACAGTAAGGACCTATTTTCCATAGGAAATCCGCAACATTCTATTCCCAATAACTTTGGCGCCGGTTGACAAATCTTTGTGAAATTTTCAGAACTTTTGGCCAGCTCCGGTCCGCTCCTATCCTGAAAGTCTCGAGGTGATTCCTCAAGCGGGGGCCGAGAAAAAAAGAGGGTCCCAAAACGTGTTTTCCCCATGCCATTTTCCATAGGAACCTTTAGTCGCAGCTACAGCCCGAACTGCTGAACGGAAGTACACCAAATTTGGCAAATAGGTAGCCCTTTGTTCAGAGTTGTGCTTTTTACGTGAATATATATATATATATATTTTACCTACTGGCAGTCGCCAGTAGGTAGTTATAGTTAGGACCTATTTTCCATAGGAAATCCGCAACATTCTATTTGGAATAACGTTGGCGTCGATTGATGAATCTTCGCAAAATTTTCCAAACTTTTGGCCAGCTCCGGTCCGCTCCTATCCTGAAAATTTCACGGTGATTCATCAAGCGGGGCCAAGAAAAAAGGGGGGGTCCCAAAACGCATTTTCCCCATGCATTTTCCCATAGGACCTGTTGACGCAGCTACAGCCCGAAGTGCTGAACGGAATTACACCGAATTTGTCAAAGAGGTAGTCCTCAGTTCAGACTCATGCCTTTTGCTTAAATGGTGTAAATCTGTTCAGTAGTTCCTGAGAAAATCAAAGGTAAAATCACAGATATATCTGGGCGGAGCCTAACCACACATCTCTTCTTGAGATCTGATTGGCTGTCAGCACTTCATCCAAGAAGTGTTAGCAGCCATCTTGGGACCAATATACATTATAGCACCTCCTTAAAAAGCATTGCAGTTAATAGAAGGGTTTAAGACTTTAGTTACATTATAAATCATTTGTTGATGGTACCATACTCATTTTAGGAATTGTGGTGTGTTCTAAGGTGATTTTACCATGTGAAAAAGCCTTCTACTGGGATATCATGAATAGTGTTTGAGAGAAAACTATTTTCTCATGCTTTCCCCACAGAGGTTTGGAAGGTGATCTATAAGCTAAAATTAGAGCATATTTTCTGTAAATTCACATTATCTTTCTCAGTCATGTGAGAATGAAGTCTGACATTCTCAGTAAAACATGTACATCCAACAAGGGCAGAGACTGTCAGTTGATTCCTTTGTGTTCTACTGCAGCTTCCCATAGTGACCTAAAGAACAACTAGAGCACTAACAGTCCTACTTATGACAAACGTATTGCACACCTGAAGCCATCTTGATTGGAATAAAGTGGTAACTCCTAAAACATTTAATTTAAAAAGGAACAAAATGAGGGGGTTTATTTTGCCATAGAAAGTATGATTAGTGCTGCAGAAAGAAAAATTAGAGCACATGTTGAGTGACTTCTCAAATCCTCTTCTATTTCATTAAAAAATTCTGACATGCAGACTGAAACATGCACTTTCAATGCCAGTAGCAGACTTCCCTGGTGAGCAGTAGCTTTACTACAGTGATCAAATGAGCAACTAGAGTGCTAACATTCTGAATTTATGGCAAATGTGTGACACATCTGAAGGCCTTCTTGATGGAATCAAAGTACAAAACTGAAAGTATTTCCCACTGAGGAGACTGTAGTAAATGAGGAAATTAGGAAACTTCATAACAAATAAGTCTCCCAAGATGGCCACCAGAGACAAAAGAGCCCAAATGTAGCACAAATATCACCCAGATGTAGCCCAAGTATAGCCCAATGACAGAATGTCCCAGAGTGTTCTAAAGAACAACTAGAGCACTAACAGTCTTACTTATGACAAAAGTATGGCACACCTGAAGCCATCTTGATTGGAATAAAGTGTTAACACTTAAAACATTTAATTTGCAAAGGAACAAAATGAGAGGGCTCATTTTGCCATAGCAATTATGATGAGTGCTACAGAAAGAAAAATTAGAGCACATTTTGACTTCTTAAATCCTCTTCTATTTCATTAAAAAATTCTGACATGCAGACTGAAATATGCACTTTGAATACCAGCAGCAGACTTCCCTGGTGAGCAGTAGCTTTACGACAGTGATCTAATGAGAAACTAGAGTACTAACAATCAGAATTTATGGCAAATGTGTGACACATCTGAATGCCTTCTTGATGGAACCAAATTAAAAATCTGAAAGCATTTCCTACTGAGGAGACTGCAGTAACTGAGGAAATTAGAAACTTCATAACAAATAAGTGTCCCAAGATGGCCACCAGAGACAAAAGAGCCCAAATGTAGCACAAATATCACCCAGATGTAGCCCAAGTATAGCACAATGACAGAATGTCCCACAGTGTTCTTAAGAACAACTAGAGCGCTTACTGTCTTACTTATGACAAAAGTATGGCACACCTGAAGCCATCTTGTTTGGAATAAACTGGTAACACTTAAAATATTTAATTTAAAAAGGAACACAATGAGGGGGTTCATTTTGCCATAGACATTATGATTAGTGCTGAAGAAAGAAAAGTTAGGGCACATTTTGAGTGACTTCTCAAATCCTCTTCTATTTCATTAAAAAAATTCTGACATGCAGACTGAAACATGCAATTTTAATACCAGCAGCAGACTTCCGTGGTGAGCAGTAGCTTTACTGCAGTGATCTAATGAGCAACTAGAGTGTTAACATTCAGAATTTATGGCAAGTGTGTGACATATCTGAATGCCTTCTTGATGGAATCAAAGTAAAAAACTAAAAGCGTTTCCTACTGAGGAGACTGCAGTAAATGAGGAAATTAGGAAACTTCATAACAAATAAATCTCCCAAGATGGCCACCAGAGACAAAAGAGCCCAAATGCAGCACAAATATCACCCAAATGTAGCCCACGTGTAGCCCAATGACAGAAGTGTGCAAAACACTTTTTTGTGTTTTTGCAGTTTTATATAGTGGAGACTTGTCAGGTATTGGAGTGCTTTACACGAGTATTGGTTACATCACACAAGAACAAATTCATTTTGGTTGTAGACATGGGGAGATTAAGTGATTTGACCAGAATTACAGAATGTCAAGCTGAAGCAAAAACTCCAACCTGGTTCGCCAGTTGCAAAGTCTGCAGCTCTGGAAGTAACACCACATCCTCTCCCCTAAGTGCAACATTTAATCAAGTGGTCAACTGGATAAAAAAACATAAAGATAAAAAATAATTTAAAAGTGCTTTGTTGCTATTTGAAAACTCAGTAAATATGTCCTCATTTTAGTTTTTTAGAGCACTAACCATAATTTTTATGCAAATAAGACCCTCTCATATATGTAATTTCTAAAGGAAATGCTCTAGGTATTACAGTGTTGATTACATCAAGATGACGTCAGGCGTTCCATACTTTTGTAATAAATATAGAATGTTAGCAATCTAGTTGTTCATTAGGATACTGTTGAGAGGCAGAGGCCAGGGGCACGGAGTCTGAAAATTGAAGGCAGGTAGGAGGGTGCAGAGGCAACAATTTGACCACACTGGGCAGGCAGGAAGGGCAGTGGCAGCACAACAGACTATGAAGGGCATTGGAAAGGGGGGCAGGGGCAACAAACCAACAATACAGGACTGGCAAGAGAGGCTGTGGCAATATAATAGACCATTGTGGGCAGAAGGAAGAGGCAGTGGTAGTACGACCATACATGCCAAAAGACCCGATTCAGCCAGGAAACGTCCAATTTGTTTTAGCTCAAATGGACTTTATTTGATCTGTCTCCTGTCTACAATCTCCTCTTTTCACTGTAACTCAAAGGAGAAAATCAATACCCCAGTTTTTTTTCAAAATCTCCCTCTTACCAAGTTCAAAATGTTCGCAAGTATGGTACATTGGATCATGGAAGGCAGGAGGAATTGGGGTAGGGACATGAACTTGGATAACAAAGGAAAGGAGGGACATGGACAGGTGCACCAAACTGACCCTACAGGGCAGGCATCAGGGTTTGCAGCAGCACAATACACCACACAGGGCATGCGGGACGGGAGTGCAGCACAACAATCCATAGAAAGCAATAGGGAGGGGACAGGACCATGCACATGGACAGCAGAGAACAGAGGGGAAAGAGGCAATGTTAGTTAGCTGACCATAATAGACAAACAGGAGAAAAAGCTGCAGCATAACAGACCATAAAGGGCAGGAGGGATGGATTACAATGGAACAGACAAGCCAGGAGGGAGGGAATAGGGGTCTGCACATGGACACAGAGGGCTGGGGGCAAGGGGGCAGGGCAGGAGAAGCAAGATGACCATGGAGGTCAGGCAGGATGGGCACTAGAAGCAAGACACACCATGGAGAGCAACAGTGAGACTATGATGGCATACACACAGACCATGGAGGGAAGGTGGGAGGGGGTCAGGGGCAGCTAGCTGACCACACAGGGAAGGTGGGAGGGGCCGTGGCAGCACAGAAGACCATGCATGGCAAGCGGGAGGGTTAGTGGCAGCACAATGGCTATGATGGGAAAGAAGGAGGGTGCAGGGGCATGCACAAAGGACCATGGAGGATAGAAGGGAGGGTCAGGACCTAGGCACAGACAAGAGAGTTCAGGGGAAGGGGCCTCACAACAGACCACGTGGGGCAGGCAGGAGGAGCAGTTGCAGCACAACAGACCAGGGAGGGCAGAAGGGTATGGCAGTAAAATGGACCATGGAGGACAGGAGGAAGGGGATAGGGGCATGGAATGTGGACAGGCAGGGTGGAGGTGGCAGGGACAGGTTACAGTCATCTGACAATGCTAGGCAGGTGGAAGGGGAGTGGCAGCTCAACAGAACACTCAGAGTAGATAGGAGTGGCAGGTCCATGGAACATGGTGGGCAAAAAGGATGGAGCAGGGGCATGCACAAAGACATCGGAGGGCAAGGGGAAGGAGAATAGGGGCAGCAAGCTAAGCACAGAGGCTAAGCAGGAGGTCAATGATGGGCATAGAATTGGGCAATGGAGGGCAGGAGGAGTGGACTGGTACATCATGCTCAATGGAGGGCAGTGGCAGCACATCAGACCATGCATCGCTGGAGGGAGAAGGCTAATTCATGGATTCAGACAACAGAGGATAGGGAGGAGGTGGATGGGGCAGCAAGCCAACTGTTCAGAGAAGGCGGGAAGGCCAGTGGCAGAACAACGGCCACACAGGGCTGTAATAAGGGAGCAGGGACATGGACTTGGAGAATGGATGGCTAGGAGGAGGGAAGGCAGGAGCAGCAAGCTTGGGTGGGGGCAGCACAATGCCAGGCCCTGCTTCCAACCCCCCACCATCCATTGTGATATGCATCTTACTTAACGTTAAAAAAAAACTAGAAATTTGCTGACAAAAAGAAAAATTACAGGGACGGTATTGTTAGACTCAGATTTCACTCATACACAACCAGTGAAATTCAGCAGTTATAGTTACCTGAGCTAACTATAACTTACGCCCCCGCAATGTACTGCTAATGACCTCAGACATTACATCATTCATGACATGGTCAGTTACATCACTCGTGACATCACTCATGACATCTCTAATGAGCTGTGAATGGAATGGAACTATAATCGCTAGAACTTTATTTAGGGATAGTGTGTGTATGTTAGCACCCCTTTTTTTCCTTTTCTTTCGTGTAAGAACCATTATAATACGCAACGTGCCCAGATTAATATGGCCGATAGCCTTTCACTTTAAAGTAATGTGTAGTCCATTGTTTATGTTGATGTTTGCAATTCTAAGTATGTTTATTATGAATAAGTCACGTTGACGAACATACGGGTATGGCGGTCAAGGGGTAAGAAATGCTGAAATGACATTGTGTGCATATTAACACTTGTTTTCTTTTCTTTATTGTACCAATTCCTGAATTTTCACATCGTGACCAGGCCAATATGGACGCCAGCTTTTTGGATTAAAGTAATGCACTGCTGATGACGTCACATATTACATCACTCATGACATGGTCAGTGACATCACTGATGATATCTCAAATGACATCACTGATTACATCATCTACGTGATCATCTGATGCACCTCCTCATACCCTAAAATACAGACTACCATTCTTGAAACCATAGACACACCAATACTAGTACAGTTGCAATATTCTTTGCACTATGCATGCAGACCTCTAATCAGCTACATAGCTTTGATACAGTCTTTTAAATACTCAGTTAGTACCTATGAAGGCTTAGGAATCCTTCTGTCTGTCCCATGCACTTCTCCATTCAACCATCCAGCACTATCTACGTATCCTATCACTCTGCCAATACCTAAGCACTTATAAATTCAGCACGCACTTTCTTTGCAAAACTGAAATTACTCCAGTTATTAGTCGTATACTTAAGGAATGGCGTAGTCAAAAACACAAGTGCAGGTACAATATTTTGTACACTATGCATGCACACCTCTGACCAGCTACAAACTATTGATACACTCTTCTAAATACCCAGTTAGTACCTATGCAGTGTAGGAATCCTCCTCTCTGTCCCATGCGTTTCTCCAATCACCCATCCAGCACTATCTACTTATCCTATTACTCCACCAATACATAAGCACTTTTAAATTCACTATACACTCTGTTTGTAATACTGTAATTATTCTAGTTACTAGTCATGAACTTATGGAATGGCCTAGCTACTAACACAAGTACATCTATAATATTTTGTGCACTATCCAAGCAGACCTCTAACTAGCTACATACTATTGATACACTCTTCTAAATACCCAGTTAGTATTCATGCAGTGTAGGAATCGTCCGGTATGTCCCATGCACTTCTTTAATCACTTATCTACCACTATCTACTTATCCTATCACTCCACCAATACGTAAGCACTTATAAATTAAATGTTCACTCTGTTTGCAGCACTGTCATAATTCCAGCTACGAGTGGTATTCTTATAAAATGACCTAGGCACCAACACAAGTACACATAAAATATTATGTGCATAATCCCTACAAATCTCTAAGCAGATACATACTATTGGTCCACTCCATTAAATACTGAAGTAGTACCCATGCAGCATAGGATACCTCCTGTCAGTCTCATGCAATTCGCCAATCACCCATCCAGCACTATGTTCTTATTGTATCAGTCTGCAAATACCTAAGCACTTATGGGGCAAATTTACAAGCACCCTGCGCCACCAGTATGTCACTTTTTGTAATGTAGTGATGGCGCCAGGCACTCCTTCATATTTACAAGGAGAGGAAAAGCCACCCTGCGTGGTTTTTCCTCTCCTTGTAAATACGACCCCTTCATGCACAGACCTTTGCGTTGAAGGGGCGTCTCATAGGTGTTGCTGTGGGTGTTCCCACACAACACCCATAGAACAAGACACATCTCCAGATTTATGAGAAATCGTAAATCTGGAGATGTGTGTGAATGCTGCGCCATCCTAGAGTTGGTGTAGCAAGGCGCAACGAGGAGAATTGTTTTCATTTCTCATCATTTTTTCCTCTTTCAATTCATGCTGCATTCCACAGCATACATTGAAAGAGGAAAATGCCTTTAATGATTGTATTTGTGCAGGAAGGTGTCCCTTCCTGCACAAAAACAATCTCCACACGACACAGACATCCTTGCACCATAGTGCAAGGGAGCCTGTGTCACCGCATGGCTACAGTTTGTGCAGCAGTGCAGAGGGAAGCACAGAGTTGCAACATATTCATGTACATATGTCACATCCCTGTGCTTCGGAAGTTCCACAGTGCAGTGCACTTAAAGAGCTTTCAGTGTCACCCTGCAGTACTTCCTCATAAATCTACACCTATAAGTTCACCATACACTACTAATGCATTCTTTCAGTCAATCATGCTGTATACATATATTCAACCAAACATTCACACATTACCTTGCAATTATAGTTCTTTCTTTAACCAGATAAGGTAGTTCTGATAAGAACTTTTTTTTCTTCTTTTTTCTTTTGTATTTTTATTTGTTTGAACACTTTTGTATTTGTTTTGTTTTTTTCAAAAAATGAACAAAAAAAAGAACAAATGAAACAGGAGACATTTGGAATTACTTATCATTCCAAAAACAAAACAAAAAAAAATTAACAACGATGGTTGCGTTGCGCAGCACAAACTGCATCCACCGACTGCTCACTGAAGCATATGTTTCTTACACTTCACGTAGTGTTGCTCGAGAAAGGCGAATTCTGGCCTAAAGTCCATTGCAAGTGTTCCTGAGGATGCTCCAGATGTACTTGCCACAACAGGTGAGGGGTTCAAAGCAGCTCACCTCATTTCCTCGAGAGCAAGATTGAGAGGATGTGTGGTCCGGAGATGATTGTACATAGAAGCAGTGCCACAAGAGTATTTGTTTTTACTGCCTCTTGACAGGACTCGGTCACAAATTTTGCACGTCACCTTTCTTGCATTTACTTTCTTCTCTCCAGGTGGAAAAGTAAAGAATTTCCACATGACAGATACCGGCCTCTGTGGACGTGGTGCCTCCTGCAAGAATTCTCCTTCAGAAGATACTTCCTCCTTCTGTTGCTGCTGTCCAGATGCCATTTTGTTTGATATTTTTTGAAATACACCAAAAAAAACAAGCAAAAAGGGTTCTTGTAGGAAAAGAGATGTCTCTCTAAAGATGCTCCAACAAGATGGATTAAAATAGGTTTGGTCCTTCAATAGTTACAGGGGGCAATGTTATGAACCAATGAAATATTTTTTTTTTAGGTCACATGGGATCCGCGCACTCTGCGCTCACGAAGCACTCACCCGACATGACTTCGCGAAAATATATTTAAAAATAATATAAGTTTATTATAAGTACAAATATATAATTTTTTTTGCCATTAGAATTCTACTCACAAGCACTTTACCATTCCACTCAGTAGTTTTAGCCAAATACATGGGGTGGG
Organism: Triturus cristatus; assembly: GCF_964204655.1. Lineage (NCBI taxonomy): Eukaryota > Metazoa > Chordata > Amphibia > Caudata > Salamandridae > Triturus > Triturus cristatus. The sequence continues at coordinate 346,480,454 of NC_140584.1, forward strand.
CATGGTCCCTTAGATTAAAAACCCTCCGGTCTAGTGAAAAGGTGCATAGGTAGGCCCTCAAATATGATTATTACTCGTGTATTAACTTTTTTAGCACTACTTGATCATCAATGTTTAATCTATATCATCGCGTCTATTTCTATGTTTAATATCCCTTTTACATAAAACTTTTATCTATTTATTGTAAAGTTTTTACATTTTTAATCATTAACTGACTTGTTTTACTTGTATTCGTTTTTTGTGTTTGTGTCTTGTATGAATTATTTTAATTCGAATAAAGACTACTATGATGATAATTTTTATGAATATCTTAGATAGTCTCTTACCCTAATATGTATATTAAACACACATACATATCATTTTAGGACATTAAAAATTTTTAAGGGAGTCACGCACCCAGCGCGCCCCAGCACGTATATGACGTCACGCGGGACCCGCCAACGCGCAAGCGTCGCGTACCGTAATGCGCGTGTGTCGCGAATGTGCCGGAGCAGGACTCGCCGACTGGTCGCATACCAATCACGCACATCACGTAATATTAAATGTATATGATGTAACTGAAAAACACGCAGCCGTCTCACACCGTATGCAGATCCTTCACGACGTTTCTAAAATGGTGGCTAGAATCCGCGCACCCACCGTGATGTGTACGCTTTGGGTGCGCGACTCCGAAAAAAAATTGGAAAAAATAAATTAAAAAAGAAAATGATATAAATATATATTTTTAAAAAATAAAAAAAATAAACAATATTTCAGTTCTAATTTTAAATAAAATTACTTTTTGGCAAATTTCAGAAAAATATATAATGTTATTTAATGAATAAAATATTTATAAATAAACAGTTAAAAAAACTGTAGAAAATCAGAACAAAAAATAGGTATAACTAGTATTACACTTAAAAATTAGCATTTAAAAAACATTTGAAATTCACTGAAAAAAACCATAGGTTTCAGAGACGTTATAGTTAGAAATTAGCATTTAAAAAACCTTAGAAATTCACAGAAAAAAAACAGAGGTTTCAGGGGTGTTATAGTTAGCTGGACATTTCACTCATACAAAACCATAGAAATTCCTCTGTTATAGTTAGTTCTGCTAACTATAACTCGCGCCCCCGCAATGCACTGCTGATGATGTCACATATTACATCATTTATGACATGGTCAGTGACATCACTGATGACACCACTGATGACATCTCAAATGACATCACTGATGACATCACTGATGACATCATCCACGTGACAATCTGATACACCTCATCATACACTAGTATAACCTTTCATCACTCACTGTAAAATACAGACTACCATATTTGAAACCATTGACACATCAATACCAGTTACTACGTACCCACTCACTGATTCCTAAGTCTACACACACAACTACCCATTCAACAACAGAATCACTTATAGATGCAGTCACTAATTAATAGAACACTATCAAATGCACATATACACATATATAGACATTGACACATCAGCATTCATCTTAGTCGGTTATGCAGTCATCCTACTCACTTATGAAAAAAATTAATCACACTTACATTTACTCACTTACACAATTATACACACAACACCTCATTTATTCAAACACATAGTAACTCATAGTTAATACGTTAAAAAATCACCATTACAATTATACACTCATTCATATAGTTACGCTCACAATCACTGACTCTTATATATACTTATTTATGTACACCAACTCTCACATACATTGCCTTTTATTTTTTTACTTTGTTGAAGATGTACAATTAAAACATATATTCGCTCACCAACACACAAATAAATACACTTAGTCACCCAAACAACTGTTTCCACATGCACTCTTAAACCTATACACCTAGTCAACCAACCATTCACACATCTATGCATAGAGTTACACACACCCCATCCAACCACACACAAACTCAGTGTCCCATACAAATACTCACCAAACTAATCAATAACTAATATACACACTCATGTAGTTAGTGACCAACTGATGCAGCATGCTATACAACAACAGAGACAGTGATGCACACATTCACATAGTTTAGTTACTAAACCATGTATTAAGACACTTTTAATTACTCACTTAAGCAGACAGTCAGACAGCTACTAAATCCTCCATCCAGACAGTTATATATCCACTCAATCTTCAATACAGATTGGTATATATATAATACATATTTAAATTTCAAACTAAACCACATTCACTGGATGGTGTCATCAGTGATGTCATTTGAGATGTCATCGGCGATGTCATTAGTGATGTCACTGACCATGTCATGAATGATGTAATATGTGACATCATCAACAGTGCATTGCGGGTGTGCGAGTTATAGTTAGCAGAACTAACTATAACGGAGGAATTTCTGTGGTTTTGTAAGAGTAAAATGTCCAGCTAACTATAACACCCCTGAAACCTATGGATTTTTCTATGAATATATCTATAGATATATTCACTGAAAAAACCATAGGTTTCACACACGTTATAGTTAGGAATTAGCATTTAAAAAACCTTGCAAATTCACTGAAAAAACCATAGGTTTCACACATGTTATAGTTAGCTGTACATTTCACTCGTAAAAAACCAATGAAATTCCACGTTATAGTTAGTGCAGGCAACTATAACTCACGCGACCGCAATCCTCTGCTGATGACGTCAGATATTACATCACTGATGACATATGTGTCTTTATGAAAAATAAATATTTGTAATATATGTATAGCTAAAGATACAGTATTAGCATCAACAGAGGATTGCGGTCGCGTGAGTTATAGTTGCCTGCACTAACTATAACGTGGAATTTCATTGGTTTTTTACGAGTGAAATGTACAGATAACTATAACATGTGTGAAACCTATGGTTTTTTCAGTGAATTTGCAAGGTTTTTTAAATGCTAATTCCTAACTATAACGTGTGTGAAACCTATGGTTTTTTCAGTGAATTTGTACGTTTTTTTAAATGCTAAGTTATGTAATTATTTTTAATTTTTGCACGCACGGTGCGCTTCACCATGCGCGCGCTGTGGGCGCTCGGTGCGCTTCGCGCACCGAGCGCCCACATTGCGCATTTCGTACCGTGCACGCCTCGCCATTTTTTTCAAGATATCAATTGTTGTTTTCTCCCTTGGGGGTCCTTAGATTTATATATTAAATGTGATTGTTAATTTTTTTTTTTTTTTTTACCGTACGCGTACGGTAAGCTTACCGTACGCGCACCCCGCGATTTTTTTTAAAAATTATTAAATTTATTTTTCATACTTTTTGGCCCTTCGTGAACCCCCTGATGAACGCTAGGGGGTCTGCAACTTCGCTCCAATCAGAAACGCGCTCGCGCACGGCACCGTACCCGTACATTAAGCTTACCGTAAGCGCACGGTAAGCTGCCACAGATATATATATTGATTTAAATACTATTTTCTCAGGAACTACTGAACAGATTTACACCAGACCTACAAAAGGCACTTCCTTGACCTTATGGCTACCTCTCTGCCAAATTACAAGTAATTCTGTTCAGCCGTTCGGGCTGTAGCTGTGTCTAAAGGTCCTATGGAAAAATGCATGGGGAAAACGCATTTTGGGACCCCCTTTTTTCTCAGCCCCCGCTTGATGAATCCCCCCGAGACTTTCAGGGTAGGAGCGGAGCGTAGCGCCCCATTAGTTTTGAAAATTTCGTGAGGATTCGTCGACCGGCGCCAAAGTTATTCCAAATAGAATGTTGCGGATTTCCTATGGAAACACGGTCCTAACTATAAATATCTACTGGCGACCGCCAGTAGATAATATATATATATATATATATATATATATATATATATATATATATATATATATATATATATATATATATATATATCCTCCAACAAAACCGTCCAAGCTTTCAGGGGCACACTCCCAGCAAACTGCACCATCCGGTGTGCCTCACATTGACATAAACTCGCATTGCTGCTCCCGGTCATTCTCCACAGACCTGACGCGTTTCGAGGCTTCCTGTCTCTTTCTCGAAGGTCATTAGCATATTGAATCGCACAGGCGGTTCTCTTTCAAACATTTTATTTGCGCTGAGTGCGCACGTTGCATGTTGGGCTTTGTAGTCCCAGAGAACAATATTAATTACCTATAGTAGGTCCTGCACTGTATTTCAATTTTTAAAAGCCCTTTTTCCACCCTTAGTGGGCCCCAGAGCAGCAGGCAAGATAAATTACTCCCAGTTTGCTGTGACGTGGCAGGGTCTCGATAAGTTCCGACCCCCGGCCTCCCTTTCACTTTTAGGATGTTGCTGCCCCTCACGGCAGGACTACCTGGTTTATGGGACACTGAAAGTTTACTGAGTAGCCAGCATGTTCAGCATTTTTTTTTTGTTTTTGAAAAACAAACTTCCAAAGTGGGAGTTTGATGCTAAAAAAACATTACTAGTGACTCTGACGCCCTGAGAGTTTCTTCTCAGGGTGTGTGGTAATTTTGTTTCTCTTCAGAACGTCTGCTTTATGTAGAGTGGAGGGTCTGAGGTTCTTTCACAGATGGCCACAAGTCTGTTGGCCCATTGGTTTAAGGTTTCCACTGGTGGAGACAGCGGGACTCTGCTGGGAAAAAAAATACAGTCTGCCTGATTCTCAATAGAGTAGGTGAACTGTTAGTTTGGCATACAGAATACTCTGCAAAGTTTGTGGCAGACTTCCCTATCCACCACATTCTAAGGTGCCGATTAGGATCCGGTAGAAAAATTCCCCGTGCGACTCGTATCCGGTCTTTTTACCGTACGAATCGTACAAGTGCCGTACGAACTGGCAATCACGATTCGCATGGTAAAAAGTCCATACGAACCGCATTTGGAATCATTCCCCACACGTCCTCGGGTCGGAAAATGTGTCCGACACGTCCTCGGACGATTTACCGTACAAACGTGAAAAGTCAAGTCCGACCGAGGAATCACGATCCCACCCGTGCGTCCGAACTCACAACCGTCTGGTAAAAACACCGTCCGCACCGAACTCCCATTGCAACCATGGAGATATGTGCCCGCATATGCGCCAAACACTCCCCCCAGCACCCATACGTTCGAGTCGTACTCCCCGTTAATGTACACCCCCCCTGTATGTACACCCGTGTACGTGTCGAACCCCCACCCGTGTATGTACACCCCAGTACGTTCGAGTCCTACCCCCACCCCTGTACGTGTCGTACCACCGTCTATGTACACCCCAGTACGTTCGAGTCCTACCCCCACCCCTGTACGTGTCGTACCCCCGTGTACCTACACCCCAGTACGTTCGAGTCGTACCCCCACCCCTGTACGTGTCGTACCACCGTCAATGTACACCCCAGTACGTACGAGTCCTACCCCCACCCCTGTACGTGTCGTACCACCGTTTATGTACACCCCAGTACGTTCCAGTCGTACCCCCACCCCTGTACGTGTCGTACCACCGTCAATGTACACCCCAGTACGTACGAATCCTACCCCCACCCCTGTACGTGTCGTACCCCCGTGTACCTACACCCCAGTACGTTCGAGTCCTACCCCCATCCCTGTACGTGTCGTACCACCGTCTATGTACACCCCAGTACGTTCGAGTCCTACCCCCACCCCAGTACGTGTCGTACCACCGTGTACCCCCACCCCTGTACGTGTCGTACCACCGTTAATGTACACCCCAGTACGTTCGAGTCGTACCCCCACCCCTGTATGTGTCGTACCACCGTCAATGTACACCCCAGTACGTACGAGTCCTACCCCCACCCCTGTACGTGTCGTACCCCCGTGTACCTACACCCCAGTACGTTCGAGTCCTACACCCACCCCTGTACGTGTCGTACCACCGTCAATGTACACCCCAGTACGTTCGAGTCGTACCCCCACCCCTGTACGTGTCGTACCACCTAGTACCCACACCCCTGTACGTTCGAGTCCTACCCCCACCCCTGTACGTGTCGTACCACCGTGTACCCACACCCCAGTACGTTCCAGTCGTACCCCCACCCCTGTACATGTCGTACCACCGTGTACCCACACCCCTGTACGTTCGAGTCCTACCCCCACCCCTGTACGTGTCGTACCACCGTGTACCCCCACCCCTGTACGTGTCGTACCACCGTCAATGTACACCCCAGTACGTTCGAGTCGTACCCCCACCCCTGTACGTGTCGCACCACCGTCAATGTACACCCCAGTACGTACGAGTCCTACCCCCACCTCCTGTACGTGTCGTACCCCCGTGTACCTACACCCCAGTACGTTCGAGTCCTACCCCCACCCCTGTACGTGTCGTACCACCGTCTATGTACACCCCAGTACGTTCCAGTCGCACCCCCACCACAACCTCCTAAGTACGGAGCGCACCCCATGCCCCAACATCACAACCGCTTGTACGAGTCGTACCAAGCCACACACAAGGACAGCACCGTACAACCAAATGGCCCATCTACACACCGTACACACGCTCAAAACGCACGTACACAACCAGGATAAAACAAAACAACACAAGAATACACTATTCGAATGGCACAAAGCCACTAAACATGGCCAACAAACACTCAAATAACACATTCACTGACCTGCAACTGCCAAATACAAACAGAGGCCCTAAACACCACCACTCCTTATAACACACCCACCCAAAGTTCAAACACAGCCACACCCACCAATGGACCAATAAAAAGGGCCCACACACACAAACCATGAGCCTTTGCAACAGACTCACTGCTGCCAGACACCACAGACAACTTACAGCACCTTACTACAAGCTTCACCACACCTTACACTTGCACACCTTCACACAACCACCTTCACAAACACCCCCTCATCACATTCACACACACACACACCTGCACAACCACACCCACAACCATCCACCCCCCCACCATCCACACCCACACCCCACCATCCACACCCACACCCCTCACCATGCCCACTACCAAGAATCCAAAGTTCAGTAACCGAGAGTTGGAGGTTCTTGTCGATGAAATCCTCAGAGTCGAGCCACAGCTCTTTGGAACATTGGTCAGAAACACCAGCATGGCAGCAAAAACAGCCATGTGGCAGACCATCATCGATGCTGTGAATGCTGTTGGGGACACCAGAAGGACCAGGCAGGAATGCCAATCCAGGTGGTACGATCTGCGGAGGAGGGTCCGAGCCAAGATGCAGGAGGAACACAACCAGGCCAACGCCACTGGAGGAGGGCCCTCCCGCAGACCCGTACACTACCAGCCCTGGGAGGAGAGGGTGATGGCCATACTGCCGGTGGAGGCAGTGGACGGATTAGAAGGACTCCGAGACCCGGGTGAGTACACAAACAACGCACCTCACATGGGGGGAACGGCATCCACAACCAAAATCACTAACAGGCACGCAACCACCCCAAGCCATCGCATGACTCAACCACCCTCCATGAACACGCACATGCCACTGCTGCCACCATGCCCCATGCACCCAGCTGGACAATGTCAAGTCACAGGTCACAGAAGACACCAACACATGACACGGTAACCCGGATGGCGGGAGGGTGGGCCCCAAAATTCACATAGTGCAACTCAGAAGCAGACAACAATGCCCTCTGCCCATATGGCCTAGGTCACAGCCAGACAAACAGTGTGTCCCCACACAGGAAAGACTCGCCAGCAAATGGCGGACGCCTTGCATCAACACATGGGGGTGAAGGCACTGTTTTGCACATGACAGCAGCTAATGAACAGCCAACTTTGTTAAAGAGTGGCAGCACACACCACCACAGCAGCAGCGCAGAGACACACACTACACCCAATGGGTGCCTGGAGATCAGAAACAAACTCACATCAACAAGCCAAGGGCCACTCAAAGATCTGCTAACAGTGTGTGCCCAGGAAGCTGGGCTGAGGTGACAGAGGGTGACACACAGAGGGAGGGAGAGGGGGACAGAGAGGGAGGGAGAGGGGGACAGAGAGGGAGGGAGACACAGGGAGACGGACAGAGGGAGGAGGCTGACACACAGAGGGAGGGAGAGGGGGACAGAGAGGGAGGGAGACACAGGGAGACGGACAAAGGGAGGAGGCTGACACACGGAGGGAGGGAGAGGGGGACAGAGAGGGAGGGAGAAGGGGACAGAGAGGGAGCGAGACACAGGGAGAGCAAATCAGCCATGTGGCGTGTGCGAATGTCTGCTCATCAGCAGGTAGACTGCGTGCATGTAGACAAGGGTGGCCAGTCCCAGAACCCCCCCTCTTCCCCATGGCAAAACACAGGGCCATGTCACAACCTGTTCACGAGCACAACGACAGCTACCTGGATCATATAAGTGTGTGGATCCACTCCATGTGCACATGTACAGTGCTACACGGAAGGCGCCAATGCATGGCTCGCCACACCTGCCCACTCCACTGCTGACTGCAGTCACACTTGACGCAGCAAGTAAGACCGTGCCACACATAGTTAAAGGGGCCAAGGTGGTGCCCAAGGGACACACCCATGCACAAGTGCACTGTGAGTGGAATGCAAGACAGATCCCAATTCCAAGAGGAAATGTCCCAACTTTGAAACTGATGAAACATGGATGTTGCATGGACCAAAATTAACATTGTCTCTCTCACACACAGGTCAACGTCGTGGTTCACCCCCCAACACTGGGGGGTTAGACTCACAGGACCCGGATCTGCAGGAGCCCGATCCCACCGGCAGCGACCACTCTCACCACTCTGTGGACGACCCCGACCGACCTGGCCCCTCTGGTGTCCAACCACCTGCAGCACCTGCGTCAGGTACAACTGTGCCAACCACCACCCCCACTCCTGCCACATCCCAGGAGACACCCAGGATCCCTGCCCCAACACCACAATGCAGCCAGGCTGGCCAGGAGGTGCACGGTGTCCCGGGCACCCAGGAGGAGGCAGGTGACAACGCCAATGCCACCCCTCAGGGGTCCCGGAGACCCGATGTGCCCACAAGGGCAGGCCAGGTGCAAGTGGGCAGGGGTGGTGGGAGTGGAGGACGGCGGAGGCGCGAGCCTGACCAGTTGGCTGGGGAACCGGTATTTGCCCATGTCCGAAACATCATGGACACATACCGGCAGGACACCACGGGCATGGCCCAGGTTGTGTCCACCCTCAATGAGATCAAGGGGACCCTCGATGAGATAAAGACCCAGCAGGCCCAGCAACATGCGGAGCAACATGCCTGTCTACTGCGACACCAACGGAGGATGGAGTACAGACAGGCTGAGCAAGTGACGGCGTTCCAGGGGATTCACGATACACTCCGTCGGATGGCCGACAACATGGCCGACCCTCCCTGTGCCAGAAGGCGGAGAACATCACCACCCACAGGGAGGGATCAGGAGGAGGAGGAGGAAACATCCGATGGAGCATCCCAGACGTCGTCACGGCCTGCTTCTGAGGGTCCCCGCAGGAGGGCGGGTCGTCCACGGAAAAGACCGTGAGGGTCGGCGCAACATCACCATCTCCCAGGACACCTGGCCTGGCACCTGGCCCACTGGAGCAACAGCATCACAGCATCAAGAGACATTCTCTGCCACATGGCCCTGCTGGTCACTGTCTGACCAATGTTGACAAAGACTGTGGCATGGACTATGAGGATTTCCAATGGCAAGGACACCAACTCCCCTACTGAACTTTGGATTCCAAACTCCCGGAAAGCCCCTCACTTTCCCCCCCCCCCCCCCCCCCCCCAATAATAAATCACACTATGAAGAGAAGATGCCTGCTGGTTGCATTATTACTTAACATGTGTCTTGTAAAGTCTAAACATGCCTGAGTCATCTTTTGTCTTCAACCATCCACACCCTGGGGCCTGAGTCTGGCACAGGACACATGGGTCACAGTGTATTAGGCAAGACAGACATGGAGCACCATACACACCCGTGATGGGCCCAACCAGCTGAGGGGGTGGCCGCACAACCGTGCTGACAGACACATTGAGTACAGCAACAGACATGCGCAGAGGTCAGGGATCATGTCCAGTGTCCTGGGGGCACCCAGGTATGTGTAGACAGGTGGCAGAACCATGTCCTGCAAGCTTGAGTCCGGTGGATGCAGAGAATGGGGGCCTGGCCAACGTTGGATGCATGGGGATGGCACATGTCACAATACCCACACAGTCATGGACATCATGCCCACTACACAGTCTCAGCCCACACACACAGCTTGCATCTTGCTACTCGACACATTGACACATAGCCACAATCAGGGAATACCATGCCAGACATGCTGGATGCACCGTGGCAACACACCAGCATTGACTGAGAAGAGGCACCTTGGAGGCATAGGGACACCTTTATTAGTCATGTTTTCGGGAGTGCAGAGGCAACTTGAAGTACACATGAACACATCTTGTGGAGTAACATGTGGGTCCAACACTGGCACCCCCCTTCTGCAGCACAAATGCGTGTTAGCCATGGAACTGGCACACAAGCGTCGGCTAACAGCTAAACACCCACAGCTGCTCACGGAGAGCCTGCCATACACCATTGATCCGCTGATGTGGAAGTCCCACACCATGTCAAGCCAATGCTAACCGTATGTGTCCGAGGGCAGTGTCACACACATTGATGCCATCATCACAATCCACTATCCCATCACTGATGACTGTCAATCAGTTCGACCATCTATTCAGGTGTACCCAGCTGCATGTCGTGTCCCATGCTGATGCTACATGGCTGCAGAGGAACCAAACATCGACAGGGGCAGTGTGCATACATCGTGAACAACTGCCACACCCAATACACCCCTGATGCATCCCTTACCCTATGGAGACTTCAAAACGTGTCCGTGCCTGTAACGCTGAGTCAGCCCACGATGACGTGTCCATGAGGAATAGCAGTGGCACAACAATGCAAGCAGCAGACGGCATGCGCAAGTACCTGGGGAAGAGAGACACACAAGAAGTCAGCCACAAAAAGCACAGACACTTGCATGTGCATGTACTCGACACATGTTAGGATGACAACATGCTAGGTCACAATTATGACTGGGGAAATACAACCATCACTGGCACCATCACTCCAGTGACACACCCACACACACCTCTGACTCACGTGCCATACATGCAGGTGGACACACACATCACAACACATGCCACACGGGGACAAATGCGTGCACACACAGACACTGGTACTCACCACTAAGCAAAGAAGTCGCGTATGAGCCGAGTCCGGATGTCCTCCTGCGGCTCCACATCCTCCACATCACTAGCTCCATTGCCAAGGCCTTCGTCCTCCACGGGTGGATGGTCCTCGTCATGTTGATCTAGGATGAGTGGCACAGCTTTCTCAACTGCCATGTTGTGCAGCATACAGCAGACCATGAAGATTTTGCAGACCTTCGCAGGGGCATATGGGAGGGCGCCGCCGGTCTTGTGGAGGCACCGAAAGCGGCTCTTCAGCATGCCAAACGTCCTCTCTATCACTCGCCTTGTCCGGCCATGGGCGGTGTTGTAGCGGAGCTGGGCCAGCGTGATGGGGTTGCGGAGAGGTGTGAGCAGCCATGGCATGTTGGGATAGCCAGCGTCCCCTACATGGGAAGCACATGGACATCGTTAGAACTGGTGAAGCGGTCGTGCTGGTAGGCTATGCAAAATACAGGACTGACAGACTGTACCCACCAACAACACATGCTCTTTCGTTGCGCAGCTGCATCATCATTTCAGGCATCCTGCTACACCTCATGATGTAGGCATCGTGTGCTGATCCTGGAAAACGAGCTTAAACATGTGAAATCAACATGTTGGACTGACACACCACAAGGGCATTGATGGAGTGGTAGTGCTTCCGATTGCGGTACGCTACCTCCCGTGCGTGTGGTGGTACCAAAGCTACATGTGCCCCATCTATGGACCCAATGACATGGGGCATCCCTCCCAGGGCATAGAATCCACGCTTGACCGCAGTCAACTGTTCAGGGGTTGGGAACTTGATGAAGTCATCCAGGTGAATCAACATGGCCTCTAAGAAATCATGCAGCACACGGCAGAACATGCTCTGGGACATGCCACCAACCTGAGCTATGGTATATTGAAAGGTACCCGTGGCAAGAAAATGTAGGGCTGCCATTACCTTCAGCTGGGGTGTCAGTGCCGTAGGATACCTGTGCTGCGGTTGCAGGTGTGGTGCCAGTCTCGCCGTCAACTCCAGAATCAACCGTCGTGGGAAGCGGTAGCACCGGATCCGATCATTCTCCTGCATGTCAGCCAAGTCCGGCATTGCTCGGGGTAGAGGCGGCGCTCTGCAGTAATTTGGAAGTGACAAGGAAGAGTGAGTGCACCACAACAACAAATCATTTGTACTGAGCACATGTTAATCTGTCAATACACATATGCTACAGAGGGAGTCAGGTATGTGCTACATGCCCAGGACACGTATGGCTGCCAGGTGGCACTCCTACCAAGACCCAGCTACACACGGAGATTGAGAACCTCCCCATGCCATGCCATGGGAATAGCTGTGTCCCAGTGCAAGTGAACAGCCAGACGCAAGACAGGAGTGACATACGCCCACACATCAGCAGAAGTAGGATGCCAATTGCAGAGACTGGCAGCGGAACACTAGAGCCACAGGTCACATGACATTACACTAGGACAGCCCACACACCTTGCCATGAAGGTACACATGTCATGACTCACCACACAATCATTGTGAGGATGCAGACATGTCCTTGTCACGCTACTCCGTGTCCCATGCATACATGTGCACCTCACATCCGATACCACATGTGGCATGGTGTGCGGAACAGTGTGCAATGTCAATCTACACACAGACACATGTTGGTTGCTGCAACAGCTGCTGCTTTTGAGGGTGCTCCAACATCAACCTGATGGGAAGCCCCCACACATACATGACATAGTCACATTGTGCACCGTGGGTAGTGACAAGGCAGGTGTGGTAACCCCTGTACCGGGCTTCAGGGGACACTTCCGTGTGTTGGTGTCCGTGCCATGCCATTGACGCTCACCCCAAGGGTGCAGTACGACATGCACACATGTCAAAGGAGTCAAGGGCATGCCTGGCACACATTGCACCGTCACACAGTACACCTGTACACATCTCATCATACATCTGGTGCATTCTCCACTCAGGAGTAATGTTCCACATCACAGCCTGTCACACCTGTGCCCCACACATGTAGTAATGGACAGACGATGGCTTGATGTCCATCCATGGACAGGTATGTCCGCCCTATTCCTACCTGTGTGCCGCCTATCACCACTGTGATGTGTAAAAACCGCCGTACTGCTGCTAAGAGGGCCTGTGTACGTTCCCAAATCACTATGGGAGTGCTGCCGTATGTGTACCCATAGTGATAGTGAGCGTACATGCGTGTGTACGGCCCGTACCACTACGAGTACGCATACGCGAGGACACCCATAGTGATAGGGCCGTACGCACGCATGTACGCTCACTATCACTATGGGTGTCCTCGCGTATGCGTACTCGTAGTGGTACGGGCCGTACACACGCATCTACGCTCACTATCACTATGGGTGTACACGCGTATGCGTACTCGTAGTGGTACAGGCCGTACGCACGCATGTACGCTCACTATCACTACGTGTACGCATACGCGAGGAGACCCATAGTGATAGTGAGCGTACATGCGTGTGTACGGCCCGTACCACTACGAGTACGCATACGCGAGGACACCCATAGTGATAGTGAACGTAGGCACACGTGTACGGGCCGTTCGAATGCATTTGGGGTGCCCTAGGGCCCCGAAACGCACCGTACCTGTGTGTGACGCTCCAAATTACATAGGGGACACATGAGGGACAAGTATTAAGGCCTACATGCATGCTGGTTGTCATGGAGACCAAGTTCAAATTTCGAAATTGTTTTGGAAGGTGCACAGCAGATGTCAGTTGGAATACTTCTACTTTGTTGCAATGTGTTTGTGGGGCTGACATCATGCAGGAGAATAAAACCGATAGAGAACCCACAGACTGCTAGGTTTGAAGGGATTGGAGGAAACATAGGATGCAAATGTGAGTGACCAATCACTCTGTACTCCTGTGCATGAGATGGGCCAGCAAGGCAGATATAAGGCAGCCAGGTCCCATGAGGGAGCACTTGCCTGCACATCTCTGTATTCCACGACCCAGCTGCTGCTACTGATTCCCTGGAACCATGTCAAGGGCTGTGGAGAGGTCACAGCCATTCACCCTGGAGGAGAACATGGCTTTGGTGGATGTGATCCTCCCACGGTACCCCATGCTGTATGGGCGACCAGGTTATCAGGTGAGTGCAGTGTCCACTGCCACAGACTGTGTCCCTTTTTTGTGACTGTGATTCCTGCCATTGTGTCCAGGTGTGACACACATGCCATGTACTGTAGGGGGGGTCCCAAGGGGGGGAATGCCTGATGTCTCCCAGCAGTGCCCTGAGACAGGAGGGGTGTGTGCAGAGTCCTCCCAGCAGTGCCCTGAGACAGGAGGGGTGGGTGCAGAGTCCTCCCAGCAGTGCCCTGAGACAGGAGGGGTGGGGGCCTATCACTCCCAGCAGTGCCCTGAGACAGGAGGGGTGGGTGCAGAGTCCTCCCAGCAGTGCCCTGAGACAGGAGGGGTGGGTGCAGAGTCCTCCCAGCAGTGCCCTGAGACAGGAGGGGTGGGGGCCTATCACTCCCAGCAGTGCCCTGAGACAGGAGGGGTGGGTGTGATGCACAGTGTGAGCCTGGATCTTTGATTGTGTCGCTGCCCTCATTCCACCTGTGTACTTTCAATGGCACGTACTGCTGTTGCCCTTCCCCAGAGGATCATGTCCCTACGACAAAGGTGCAATGCGTTGGATGCATACTAGGCCTTGTTGAAAACAGCGAATGTGTTCTAATCTGTGTCCCTGTGACATGTGCCAGGTGTATTGATGTAGTGTCACTTGTCCATCCTCACAGGTAGACGCCTCTGCCAAGGAGCAGATATGGCTGGACGCCGTCAGCGCCGTGAGGAGTGCGGAAGGTTGGAGGCGGCGCATGTCCCAGGTGAGGAAACGCTGGCAGGATATCCGGTGCTGGACGCGGAGGATCGCACGGGTCCTGCTGGGGGACTCACCTGAGAGCCACAAGAACCGTGGACGCCGCCGTCTCTCCCACATCCAGAAACGTGTGCTGGCGGTGGTCTTTCCTGACTTGGACAGGCGTCTACAGGACATGCAGCAGCCGGAAGGGGGTAGGTACATGTGTGTGTTTGTTGTGTTTCACCAGCATTTGTAAGTGCAATGTTCCATGGATACACTTCCAGGGTTTATGGTTCTGTGCTGATCCTATCCCCCACAGACTTGCTGTGCTCTCCTGCCTCCCTTCCCCTCCTTGCAATGTGTTCCCTGGTCTGTGTGTAGTCGCTCCATCACAAGGTTATGTAGCCTGACACCTTCTACAAGTGTACAATGCCTGCAGCATAATGTGTGGGGGTGGTGTGTAACAGGATTTGGGACCTTACCTGTGCCCTGTACAGTTCTGGACTTGTGGGTTCCATGTCAGTTGGCACTAATGCTGAGTCCAGACATGGGAGTTAGTCTCTCAAGTGTGAGGCCTTACAGTACGCATGTCCTGTGTGGTGGCCTGTGACATGATGTGCATGAGTGTGCGTTACGCATAGTGCAGGGATGTTAGCGTGTGTTGCAGTCATTCCCATTCAGGAGCATGGAGTTGTGTGGCCACTACTGTCCCCAGGGGCATATTTTCCTAGGTATCATGTGTGTAATCCGAATATGTCGACAATCTCTGTGGCTACAGCATAGGTTGTGCTCTGTGCCATTGTCCCCTGGCACCATGTATATTGACGTGCGATGTATTACAAGTGTCCACTGTACAGCCTGACCTGATTTTCCAAGTACATACTCACGGTGGCCATTGCCTGTGTGTCTTGTAGCAATCATCTGATGATGCCCATTTGTACATGATTCTTTGGACAGGCTCACCTTGGGTATTTGGTGTGCAACCTTGATTTCTTGCATCCCATGTGTATTTCACCCAGACTAAGAGATGTACGTGCTTCATGTGTCTCCATAGATTTGTCTCATGTAGGGGGTGGGTGGTGCGGGCATGGCCTACATGTCAAGACCTGTCATCTCCTTGCTAGGACTGGCCAGTGTGTGATGTTTGCCTGGACATACACTCAAGGTGCAGTGTGCCAGTCAGGGTGGGCATGTTATCAGTATTACCTATGCT
Source organism: Triturus cristatus (assembly GCF_964204655.1). Lineage (NCBI taxonomy): Eukaryota > Metazoa > Chordata > Amphibia > Caudata > Salamandridae > Triturus > Triturus cristatus. Next base: position 346,496,581 of record NC_140584.1, read on the forward strand.
GCATGTGCCTCTTGTTCCTGCCTATGGTCCCTGCTCATCCCTATTTGCTGCCACGCTGTGTGGTGCTGATGCAGTGCTGGATTGTCCCCAGGGCCTTGCTCCTCAGTCAAAATTCCATATCATCTCATTTGCTAGTGTGTCATGCTCTCCATAGTTATTCCATGGCATGGTGGGTAGAGGAACTGTGTCTTGCATGCCCTACATATGTACCTTGTTTTGTAGATGTAACTCTTCCTTTGTATCAGGCTATGCACTGTAACCTACGTAGATTTGACTCATGTGACATATATATACAGGTGTATGATTACTTTCTGTCTCTTCACCCTGCCCACAGCATCGTCGGGGGACACGGAGGGAGACATGGACACAGACGGCGCGGAGGGACGGAGCACCAGTGCCAGCGGTGACATCGGGGCTGGCACTTCGAGTGGGACTGAGGCGGTGGAGAGTGAACCCGGGGACCTGTCGACTGGCACAACAGAGTATGAAGCCGACGGGTCCGAGGAGGATCACTCCGAGTAGGCGGTGGCTGCACCACCATCTGACAGCAGCCCTACATCTGGCACCGCCCCCTCCATTGCCATCAGCCGCCTCCCACGTGCTCGTGTCCCTTCCCAGTGTGCCCGGTCCCCACATGTCTCCTTCCTGCCAGGCACCGCACCCCCTGCCCCTGTCTCCACTGCTGCCGCCAATGCTGAGTCTGTGGACATCCAGCGGCAGTTGCAGATTGGTCAGACTGCGATCCTTAATGTCCTCCATGGCCACAGCCAGGTCCTCAACAACATGGAGGCATACTTGGAGGGCATTCATTCATCGCAGGCTGACCAACGCAACTTGCTGAGGTCCATAGACTCCACACTGACTGCAGCAGTGGGTCTCCTGCAGCGCTACGTCCCACCCCCTACCCCTGCTGCCTTCCACAATTCCCACTCCCATGCCTGTCCCACATACACACAGACGTAAGCATGCACCCACCACAACAGACACGGGCACCACACCAGCAGGGAAGGTCCGCCGCACACCTCCTGACACGCACACACAGGGTGCAGTAGGCACACCCACTGGGTCGGGGGGCAAACATGTGACACGCAGCCAGAGTGGGAGTCCGCATTCCACCCAATCCACTCCCTCCAAATCCCCTCCCCTCAGCTCTCCTGGCCACATCTCCCCCAAAGACTCGTTCATGGCCGCTCTGTCCCTGAGCCCCACAGTGACGCCACCACGCAAGCGGTCAAGGAAGTCCTCGGTCAGGGTGCTTGAGTCCCCCCCCTGTCCACATCCTCCCCCAGTGGCGCTGCGACCCATCCCTCTGACCCCCCCCCCCCCCCTCCTTGGGGCCTGTGGTTCCTTCGGGTGCAGGGGAGTCCCTGGAGGACCTTGCCAAGGTGTGCAGTGAGATCCTAGAATCCACCTTTGGCCCTGCCCCACCCCCTGTGGTGGAGTCCTCCATCCCTGCACCCAATTCGCCTACCCTTTGCCCTCCTGTCCCTGCGGTGCCTGTTCCTTCCCCCCCACATGATGCCCTCACCCCTGTGGAAGATGACGACTCATAACTGTGCAGGCAAGCTAGGGGACACGCATCCCACTGTGTCCCCCATCCAGCTCGGACTCCTGGACTGCCCTATGGCCTTTGTTATGATGGGACTTACGTCATACTAGTTTTTTGCTCATGCTGAATAAAGCAATTTATTTTTTGCCCTTGGAACACTCCTGCATTGCTGGCATTGCTGTTGGTGGGGCTGCTACATGGTTGTGGGTGTTGGTCATTTGTTGGGTGTGTGGGAAATGTAGTGGTGTGCTGCTCATAGGGGGGACCCTGGGATCAGTGTGCCTCACACGGTGTTAGCTACCTTTCTCCATTCATGTAAGCAGTTGCTGCATGTTGCAATTGTCCCAATGTGTTTTCCTTCCTCTGTGTACCCTGACTTCTTCCCGGCAGGGTGTTCCCAATATTTAGTGCAGAGCTGTGAGTACATTAACTGGGTGTGTGACGGACTCCTTCACCTTGGCACATGCATGCTGAGCCATTCTCCAGCTGCATCATTCGTGGCATCCTTGGTAGTCATTGTACTTGTGTATGTGGACTATTTACATGACTTCATGTGTACATGTTTTCTTTTTGGCCCTATGCATGCGTATACTTCCATCCTCGCACACATGTGGTACATGTACTGCAGGGTCTTTGTGCACCTGACTGACATTTGTGGGCATGGTATATGTGACTACTCCACCCTTTGCGTTCCATGGGCACTGCTGGGAGGACTCTGCACACACCCCTCCTGTCTCAGGGCACTGCTGGGAGGACTCTGCACCCACCCCTCCTGTCTCAGGGCACTGCTGGGAGTGATAGGCCCCCACCCCTCCTGTCTCAGGGCACTGCTGGGAGGACTCTGCACCCACCCCTCCTGTCTCAGGGCACTGCTGGGAGTGATAGGCCCCCACCCCTCCTGTCTCAGGGCACTGCTGGGAGTGATAGGCCCCCACCCCTCCTGTCTCAGGGCACTGCTGGGAGGACTCTGCACCAACCCCTCCTGTCTCAGGGCACTGCTGGGAATGATAGGCCCCCACCCCTCCTGTCTCAGGGCACTGCTGGGAGGACTCTAAACCTGTCTCAGGGCACTGCTGGGAGTGATAGGCCCCCACCCCTCCTGTCTCAGGGCACTGCTGGGAGTGATAGGCCCCCACCCCTCCTGTCTCAGGGCACTGCTGGGAGTGATAGGCCCCCACCCCTCCTATCTCAGGGCACTGCTGGGAGTGATAGGCCCCCACCCCTCCTGTCTCAGGGCACTGCTGGGAGGACTCTGCACCCACCCCTCCTGTCTCAGGGCACTGCTGGGAGTGATAGGCCCCCACCCCTCCTGTCTCAGGGCACTGCTGGGAGTGATAGGCCCCCACCCCTCCTGTCTCAGGGCACTGCTGGGAGGACTCTGCACCCACCTCTCCTGTCTCAGGGCACTGCTGGGAGTGATAGGCCCCCACCCCTCCTGTCTCAGGGCACTGCTGGGAGTGATAGGCCCCCACCCCTCCTGTCTCAGGGCACTGCTGGGAGTGATAGGCCCCCACCCCTCCTGTCTCAGGGCACTGCTGGGAGGACTCTGCACCCACCCCTCCTGCCTCTGGGCACTGCTGGGAGTGATAGGCCCCCACCCCTCCTGTCTCAGGGCACTGCTGGGAGGACTCTGCACCCACCTCTCCAATGTCACGATATGTACGCTCATGACATGCACGGATGTGGGTACGCTCCATGCATTCGAGGTGAGGCTACGGGTCGTACTTACACTGTTGGGGTGGGGTACGCTCCATACGTACGCGGGTGTGGGTACGGGTGGTACTTACACTGTTGGGGTGGGGGTACGCTCCATGCATTCGAGGTGTGGGTAGGGGTCGTACTTACACTGTTGGGGTGGGGGTACGCTCCATACGTACGCGGGTGTGGGTACGGGTCGTACTTGCACTGTTGGGGTGGGGGTACGCTCCATACGTACGCGGGTGTGGGTACGGGTTGTACTTGCACTGTTGGGGTGGGGGTACGCTCCATGCATTCGAGGTGAGGGTACGGGTCGTACTTACACTGTTGGGGTGGGGGTCCGCTCCATGCATTCGAGGTGAGGGTACGGGTGGTACTTACACTGTTGGGTGGGGGTACGCTCCATGCATTCGAGGTGTGGGTACGGATCGTACTTACACTGTTGGGGTGGGGGTACGCTCCATACGTACGCGGGTGTGGGTAGGGGTCGTACTTACACTGTTGGGGTGGGGGTACACCCCATACGTACGCGGCTGAGGGTACGTGTGGTACTTACACTGTTGGGGTGGGGGTACGCTCCATGCATACGGGGTGTGGGTACGGGTCGTACTTACACTGTTGGGGTGGGGGTACGCTCCATACGTACGCGGGTGTGGGTACGGGTCGTACTTGCACTGTTGGGGTGGGGGTACGCTCCATACGTACGCGGGTGTGGGTACGGGTCGTACTTGCACTGTTGGGGTGGGGGTACGCTCCATACGTACGCGGGTGTGGGTACGGGTCGTACTTGCACTGTTGGGGTGGGGGTACGCTCCATGCATACGGGGTGGGGGTACGGTCCGTACATGTCCGTCCCCACGCTATGTGATGCTTGTGCGGCCCGTACCCAGGCCTTTGCCACGTGGGTACGAACCGTCCCGCCATTGTTGGGGTGACGTGGGTGTGGGCGTGGTACGACTCGTACCCACGCTCTTCAGGCGTGGGTACGGGACGTACATGTCTGGTTGTGTTGCGGGCTCGCGTCGTGACGGATTTCCGTTGTGGCGATCGCTGGCTTAGCTGGACACGCCCCCACCCCCTCGTAGTGACCAGGGCCTGGGAGTCAGGTATGTCCAGGGCATGTGTGCTGTGTGACTTTGGTGGGGGGTTTGTGGCCTTCCCTGGTCCTGCCACCCCCCCCCCCACCCCCCTTTCCCCTTTCCTTAGTTGTTCTGACCTTCTGCGGCGTCTGCGTCGGAACCTGTGGAGGAGGTCGACTGCTATGAGGGCCGGGATGACACGTAGGTTCGGGTCCATGTCTGTCCGTCGCGTACGGGTCCTCCTTGTTCGCGTCGTCCTGTGTGTCCGTCGCGTACTGGTCCTCCTTGTTCGCATCGTCCTGTGTGTCCATCGCGTACTGGTCCTCCTTGTTCGGCTGTGTGTCCGTCGCGTACTGGTCCTCCTTGTTCGCGTCGTCCTGTCTGTCCGTCGCGTACTGGTGGTCCTTGTTCGCGTCGTCCTGATTTCCCGGCAGTTTTTGGCAGCCGGAAAATATTCACCGTGCGGGATGACGTCGGTGCGAATCGTAATTCCTGGTTCGTGAATGGCAGGCTGCGAGCGTCCCGACGTCAGGTCGGCGCTTTCCCGGATCGCATTTGTAGGTTTATTTTGTTCAGTCGGGGTTTTTTACGATTCGTACGGAAATGGTGTTCCCGTGCGAATCGTAATTCCATGTTTGTATTTTTGTACGACCGGGTACGCTTCGGACGGAGAATATGCTCCGTCCGACGGTTCGTACCCGGTTTTTACCGGATCGTAATTGGCACCAGAGTGTGGCATAGTAATGTAGGCAAAGGCAATGAATGCAAAAACGTAATCAGTACAGCATGTCTAGCTTTAGATAAACTACTGGAATCACAACTCCTTTTGTATTTCAAGGTCTTTTTGCCAAATATTTCTCCACCAGGTATACATGGCATACAATTCAATGGTCTTCCAGATCCAAAAGTAACTGATATACACTTAGCAATATACCAGGAAGGCATCTGCACACTGAGTAATATGTGTTTGTTTTCTGATGTACATGCATTTAAGTATAGTACAGCACAATAATATTGAGTATTAAATACAGTGGTACAAAAATAGCATAGCTAGTATGTCAACTATAAATATATTATGAAGGTTATGTTTCAGATAGTAAACAGGTAGATGGGTCATTTGGATTGATCCACAGGTAACCTATTATTACTGATCGTCTCTGACTTTTCCTGACACACAACTAGGAAGCTTCATGGGACCACATAAGTTCTCAATCTGTGATCTTTCTATATATTTGGGGATTTATGTCCCTTTCAGACTACCTAATTTCATGGAATCAGGGGTGGAAGGGTTGGATGTGTTGTCTGGGAAATTAACAATAAAAGCCCCTTTCCTGACCCTTCCTTTTGCTTTATCTCTGTATGTATCTAAATAGGTATGTACTTTGTATATGAATGTTTGTGGAGCTTGCATAATGGGAGCCTAGCCAAAAAGGGGGCAGAGTGCTATTCAGTGCCAAAGGCAAGAATGCAGTCAACAAGTCTTGGAGAAGTGCCTGAGAGTATATTCTTATTTGATTGAGATGTACTGTTCTTTCAAGAGATGTCTTCAAATATTTCCTGAATTCTAGCAGTGTTGTGGCGATCGTTATGGGTATGTGGATGTTGTTTCAGATCCTGGGTGCATAGGTGGCAAATGCCTTGTGCCTTCTTTTTAATTTATTACACTACTTTGTCTCCATTCTGATAGTGTGCCGGGAGTGACCAGGTGTGGTGACTTTGTAAACCAGATAGATTGGGGTGCTAGTTGTGATGGCTTTGTAAATACTGCAGCTGGTTTTGATGATCATGCATGTCAGCAAGGTGAGCCAGTGGAGTTCCATCATAATGGGAGTATTGTGATCATATTTCTTCAGGTGCTTGATGAGATGTGCAGCGGCATGTAGGATGCTTTTGAGGCAGCCAATGTATAGTCTAGAATGTGAGAGTATGGGGGTTGGACCAGCAGTTCTGAAGTCGCTTTCAGGGATCCAATCTGGTTGCTAAAGATATGACCTCACCAATGGTTTTTAGGGGTGACACCACTTGAGCGAGAGCATCGTTGAACATGTCTCCTAAACCTCTTTAAAATCAGAATGCCCTCAGCTCACTGGCTGAGTTTTGTCTAATAGTTAAATTGGCCTATGTGGGTGATTAGATGACAGCTTCCCTGACTGAGACCCGCGAGTTTTGATATGGAGGACTGTTCAATTTTATATATTTCAAACATGGCTTTGAGCATCAGTAAAAATAAGTCATAACCATCAAGCAGGGGATGGCAGCACTCAATCAATGATGAACCTTGCCCAAGCACCGGACACCTAGATTCATGAGGGGAAAACATATTGACTTTCCCAAAATCTTTACATTGGTACAGTCAATAAAAAATAGTATGCACTGGTCAGGATGCAGGGGAGTTGTCTTGTGAAACAAGTGAGTTTGCTGTACCCAGAGTTTGGTGGGGCAGGAGTTCCCACAATTACACTCCTGCCATCACAGTACAAGTACCAACTCCTAATCCCTGTGGTTGAGCCACATGGGTCCCCTATCAAATAAGTGGGGTTTTCCACTTTATCATGAAGTAAAATTAGGGTTTTATTGACGGTTTGCAGGATTATGCTGGGAGGCAATGAATTATGTGCTCATTATATTCAGTATGGCTTTGGCCATACCTTGAATATCTTTGCCCATTCCCAGTAATGTTTGGGTTTCAAGGGTCAATGCCTTGCTGCCCGTTGAGTACATGATCACCGTGCTATGCCTCATGTGTCGCACTGCATGACAGGGCACTATCACTTTGGCCAACTAGTACAAGCTTGTCCCAAGACCACACCAAGATCAGTAAACTGGGGATTAATGAGTCTAGGAAGGGGTAAGACTAGGGGATAAAATGAGTTATAACAGGAATCTTCCCCCACCTTTAGTCCACCATCCACCTGACCAATATGGCTTAGAAAGAAACACCTCCAAAGTAATTCTTGTACACAAAGCAATTGCTTCTATGCTAAGAACAGGGTCGCAATTATTGTTGCAATTGCATTTGTAATGCTGAAAAAGATATGAGGAGAACATATCCCAAAACAAAACAAAAAGCGCCTACCCATAGGCAAAGCACAGTACTTTTAGATTTAGAGGTCAAAAACAGTGACAGGGTGCAGCATCTAGGATTACAAGATAACTTCCTGTTTCCTAGAAGGACTATTTCTTTTAAGTACAAAAAAATGTGTTACTTCAGCTGAGCTGTTTTTCACAAGTGGGAATGGAAACTGCCATTTCAATGGAGGCCACCATTTCAGATTGAACTGACAGAGATCAGCATACTTTCCTCTGAGTTACATCCATAGCTGCCAGCCCCCTGTGTTTCTTCACTCCCCACAAATCCTATAAACACCAGACATCATGGCTCCCAGGAATCTTACGGCCCACCTTCCCGGAGCAGTACTCCAAGCAGGTAAGCATGCCCATATCTGATCCCTACCTAACTCGTGCTGCCTTTACTGACAGAGATGTGGCTAAAGGTGGCATGTATCCCTTGGAAGCAAGAATCTTCATTCTCAACACGCATAAAATCAAGGCTCAGGTGTGCTAGCAACCAAAAGGACTCTCCTGGGGTTCAGATCTTTACATACACCCACTTACAAATAGCACCAAAGGGAATCCTCCAGGCTCCGGAGAGGTCAATGGACCTTTTCCACTGTGCTCAGAAATAGAGCTCTCTGCGGAATAAAATCATCAAAACATCATAGTCTTTATAATTTACTATCAGCAAATAATGAGAGATTAATATAGTTTTAAAGGATTTTATTATCAATAGGGTAAGAATGTCCTTTTTTTTATTCCATTTAGTAATTTACAGAAATAATGAAAGAAAATGTAGAAATCAGCAATAAAAATACGTGTTCCATAAAGAACCCCATATTAACTAACTAAGGGACCTATTCTAAATAAGAACCCATAAAGAGTTCCATTGAAAAAGAGAGCAAAATGAAGATAGAACTTCTCATGAAGAGTAGTTCTTGGAAAACTCAGCCAAGTTCCCCACAATTGCCATTGCAACTGTTTAGAATAGCGATCTGTGCAGTAGCATTGATCACAGTTTAATAAAGGCATCACTTCAAGATCTCTGGAAAGAAATCAATTCTCCATAAAGAAGAGTCTCAGGCAGAGGGGAAATCCAGCAGCAAGACTACAGAATGGGAAAAATGGAAGTAGAGGTGTGGTGTGTTAACTAGCTAGGAACACTCGTTATTCTAACCTTTTAATACATGTATTGACTTCTTGCAGAAGCCTTCACTCGATACCCAATCAGAACAACTCGTAACGTGGTGTTGTCAGTCGTACAATGCATCTTCTTTTGATTCCCAGAGTCTGCACTCTCATCATCTGGCTTGTTACAATTTTCAAACATAATTGTTACATGAGGGAAGGTTCCCATGAAAACCCTCTTACCTAAGCTAAAGATGCATTATGAGTTTCAATTCAGAAGCAAAAGCTAGTCAGAAAATGTGAAAACATATCAAGTTAATATTGAAGCAACATTTATAAGGCTACATCATCAGTTGTTGAAGCAACATTTATAAGGCTACATCATCAGTTGTTCTTAGTATTCTCAGTGATAATGATCTAACATGGGGTGAGAGGACATGAACATAATACTAAAGTCAGCACATTGCTAGGATCACATGAATGTTAAGCCGTTGCACAGTGTGCTTTACTATGAGCAGAGGTCGAAAAGAAAGCCTCAGGCCTGGTCGGTGCACAGGCTAAAGTATAGTTGCTCGGTGCAAAATTTTGAAAACATGCGATTATAAATGAAGCATTTCTATTAATGATTTTCGTGTCTACAACTGTCACTCTACAATATTTTTCAGTTTTAATTATTTGTTATACTAGAGGTAATCACACAATTTCTAAGTCACTTCTAAACATGCATTTCGTTAATTTACTTTAAACGTTTTAAGTTGCATTCCTAATGTGCTGATATATGTTGAATTCTAAAAATGTAGTCATCTCTCTCAGGTGCAAGCACCAGATTCTGAGTAGGATGGCTCTTTGACCTGCAGTTTTTTCCTGTGCAAATGCCCCTGGGTATCACCTAAAGGAATTTGCATGGGTTAAACAGGCCACCTAGGGAAAAAAGTGAAACTACAACCTAGTCTTACTTACTAAATATTACACTGCTTGGGGGGAATACTCTGCCCAGACGGTAATGGTATTTGCGCCAGGCGTTATATTTCTGCTAACCAGGTGGAATGAGTGGGTAAGTAGACAATACATGATGGTTCACCACTGTAGTTTTACAAATCTGAGTGGGCTTCTGTGGGTCAGGTGAGACACAGCTATAGTCCATAGGCTGAGTAGCTGCTGCAGCATATGCCTACGGCTATAATCAGGCCTTCACTCCAACTAACTGTAGGGATAGCCACACTTCGGCACACCCTAGGGTTGTACGGTCCAGTGGCCCCACTGCCTCACCAGACCCAGCTGTGCTTCCTTCCCCTATTTGTCTGCTTACAAGTGAACCTCAAAAGGAATGCAGGGAAGGTGCAGGTGCGCAGACACTAAGGTACTCTTTAAGCCTTCGTAGACCACTTTGCTGAGTGTTAGAGTGCCGGAACGGCCAGGATCAGTGTAGTGCTGGTTGCAGATTTCATGATCGAATACTTGCATGGGATTCTTTGTCCCCTCTATACAGGTGACTGTGATATCTCTTTGTGTATTCATTGACTTCTTTGTACCAATCGAGATTGTCACCTCTGCTTGCAAGAACCTTACTTGTGATAAATATCCGAGGTTGGGAACCAATCATATATGAGCACTATTTTGTACTAGATATGTACCCAGGCCAGAGAGCCAGGTGGAGGCATTAATGTACATATGTATGTCACAGAGGGTCTGGATTACCCCTACATACACACGTTCGCATTCATAAGTTAGCTGGTAACCAGATTCAGGTATGTTAGCCCTCTGTTCTTTATCCAAACCTCTCTTCTCTTTGCCCAGTGTCATCTTAATGATTTTTGCGAAGACATATTTCAACTGTTTTTGTGTGAAACCTGTTTCTGAAAGTTTTTTTTAGCATCATGCGGGCTACTACAACTAGCACAAAAGTCATAAACAAAATTCAATGTTTTTACGAACAGGCGGCCCCAAAAATTTATCTTGCATGGGGCCCCAAAAATCCTTAATGCACCACTGCTGTTTTTTTTTTTTTTTTTTTTACAAACGCCTTACTCCTACTCCCGATTTATTCCCTTTTCTACAGACCCCTTATTCCTTCTTACCACCTTACTTCCTTTTTTGCAAACCTCTCACTGCTACTCTCACTTTACTTTTTTCTTTCAACCTTTTACTCCCTCTCCTACCATTTTTTGCAAGCCTCATACTCCCACTTTACTAGGTTTTCAAACCATTCACTTCCTGCCCAATTCCAGTCCTTTTTTCACGCGCCCCCTTACTCACACACCCGCTTTACTCCTTTTCCAAATCCCTCAGTTCCTCTTTCACTTTACTTTCTTTTTCTATAAACCCCTCACTCCCACTCCTGCTTTACTCCCTTTTTTCATACTCCTTGTTTTCCTCTCCACTTTACTCCCCTTTTGTTTTATTAAGCATTTATTCCCTCTATTACTTTACTCCCCCTTTTTTTTTTTTTTACAAACCCCTTACTATGTACCCTTCCCTATTTTATATATCCACCATCTTTCTTCTTACCTGGCTGTCCTATAAAATCTTTTCCTCTGAAACATACTTTTGTGGAAAAGGTCTCTTATCTTTGCAACTTTTCTCTGAAAATGAAGTCGTATTAGTCGGCTTTCTTGAGCCCACCCTTATTTTATAAATTCATTAAATGACGAATTACCATAAGCACTTAAATAAGCGCAATTGTCACCAAGTTTAATGGGAGTCGGTTTACCAACTTCGGAAAGAAGGAAGGCCAAATCTGTTAGGCCTCGATTCGAACTCTCGACCCTACAGAAATCTCCAAACTTGCGCCGTCTTGCCAGGGATGGCTCCCTGTTATGCTTTCCCAAAAATGTCAGTTTGACTATAACTTCCCCATGATTACTTACATCAAAACACTATCACGACGTGAATATAAAACAAGTTTGTTTGTTAACATCTCAGTTGGTTTGTTATGCCTCGCGTTGCTTCACGAAACCTAGACAGCCCAAGGCCAAATACGATATTTGCATAGTGACGTCTGGTAAAAACAGGGCTCTAGCGAGTTTGTGGTCATGGAACATCTGCATTTTGTCTTCTCATTTGAGGACGGAAATCCCCCCGTTCCTCGGCTTTAAAGATGAGCGAGCAGGCTGGTGTTAGATTTAACGACTGTCAACTAAGTATGCAAAAGCACAGAGCAACCAAACGGCACCTGAGGCCGGGGCAAATACAGGTGGGCAACCTGCAGCAAGGGAAAATCAAGAGTTTGTTAACAAAAGAAAGCACAACTATTGTTTCATTTACGAACTGCTGGGGTATAATGAGCTAATTCAGTCAGTCATCATATGTTTTTACAGAATTTTAATACCTACACAGTTAACATGATCTAAACCAAGCTGTATATAACAAATTGATAAAATGATGAATGGGGTCTATTTAAAGTTAGTTGGCCATCATACAGCTGCATCCCAGCCATACCTGGCCTGCCTCACTTAAAGTTGTCCACTAGTTTGACAGACATTTCTTTCAACTATAACAGCTCCACTTCAAGGAAAAAACAAGCACTGTCAAAGCAATAGGTCTCACCTAGGAAACGAGAGCAAACGGGGTTGTCAATATTCATTCATGTGGTACAACAGTGTACCGCCTGCCCAGCATGAATTAAAACAATTCAACAGTTCTGTCTTAGGCAAGACCTATTGGCTTTGGCACTATGGCTTTCAGTAACTCAGTAACAGATTCTTCTTGTTATAGACCAGATGATAAACCAGCGCGAAGAACAAGGGAGGCTGCTGTTGAAATCAACAGATGTTATTGAATAGATTGGCTTGAAATTGGGGAATGGCTAGCCACAGCCTGCTTGTGGAATCGGAACAGAATTGGGATCCCAGCACTGAAGATCGGGCACGTTAGAGTCACTTGGGCCTAGATAGAGGAGTGTTGCTGAGGTACGAAACCGGATGCAACATAATATTACCCAGGGGCGCAACAAGACCCGATCTTCAGGATGACTAGTACTAAACAGTGTTGGTAGGGCCACCATTTCACACACTGGAGGTCGAGACAGTATAAGACTACACACTTGGAAGTCCAATAAGTCAGGGTTTAATGGTCTAACACATAGAAAAGGCATATGTCCATGCCTTTTCTGTCCTGCAGAGGCACATTAAAGTCAGATCTTCTGTCTTCACCAAGGCATTCCCCTGAGACACTGAGCACTGCTGGAGCTCAGAGAGGGTCCACAGGCCTGCGAGCATCGGATGTCTGCAAGATGGTTGGTACCAAGTGAGTCCTGTTCATGTCAGAAATGAAAGCACTGAAGGCTTACTGGAAAAGTGTCTTTTCTGATTAAAAGAAGCATGAACTGCATAGTGATAACATGCTTCCAGGAAACAAGAAGATGTGGGTGGAGGAATCTCCCAATGTGTCAAATAAAGTGTTCCCACAGACATTGGGAAATAGGCTTACGGTGTGAAAAATAAACCGGGATAAAGAAAACCGTGGAAGCTTTTATCTGGTTGTCACAAAATGAGGTTGACTCACCAAGAACTCAAAAGGAAAGGGTATCCATAGAGAATATTAAGCTGGGTACCTGTTCACAATGTAAAAGCATGTACGTGTTGGCATTTCTATAGCCTGTACCTAACCCGAGAGCAAAAGAGCGTTTCCCGTTATGGGAGGCGATGGAAAATGATGGAAGATTGCATTCATCAAGTGGTGGCTTATTTCTTTTTGTTATACACACTTACACCAGTATCTCCCACATTTTAAATTCTAGGCATATTGTGATTAAATGATTTCCCTGATCTGCACAATTTTCAGTCCAAGCCAAGCTGGATTGAAATCAAGGTCCTCAGATCGACAGCTTAGTCACTAGACATCTTGTTTCTTAGTTGATGCACTCCTTGTGAACACTCATGGTCTGTTGATGTTTTAACATAGCCATTAGGCCACATTCCTCATGCTGTTTACTGAGCGGACCAAATGCAAATCATTTTGGTATTTATGTTTTATATATGGGTAACACCTGAATTTGAATTTCTCTTATGTAAGGTTGAGGTTTATCAAGTTGCATATGCACAATGATTCAAAGTTAAGTACACACAGAGCATGCATAATGGGTAACTGTGTAATCTGCTCCATTATTATCATTGAGGGGTTCTGGTGATATCTTGGGCCCTGTGGTTTGTAAATCTCACCAGAGGTCTGAGAGGGCACTGACAAGGTACCCGTTATGTATTTCTTTTATATAACAAGATGTTTTATTCAAAGTGCAACTAACAATGGGCATTGACTGGAATTAAAATGTTAAGGTTTTGTTAACCTGTCACAGATACTTGATAGAACAATAGGCAATGGTGAGATCAGTGGATTTATGTGACTCCGTGGCTGCAGAGTTTACAGCTTAGTTATTGATTTACTGAATTTGCCACATAATTTCCAAAATATGTAGATTTCACCAAAAGTGATGTCTCCAGCTCAAAAGGGTGAAAATAATACCACCTGACAAAGTACTGCGTAATATGCATTTTTTGGTGCATCGTTTCGATAACCTTGGTCCTCCAAGCAGCATAATCCTAGTAGCCTGGACAATGTAAAACCTTTGCACAGTGGCGACAAATTCTGTATTTTACATGTAAACCTGAAATATTTTCCTTATTTCACGGTTCCATAAAAATATGTGGGTTTAATTCCACTGCTTTTTGTGCAATAAAAGCATTACAATATGTAATACATGCATTTTTACTTGAAGATGTAATGACTTCTCAATAATCTTCATTTTTAATCATCAGTGTAGAGCAGAGATCGTGGTGGGGATGTGTATCTTTTTTTATGTGCTATTTTCTGTCATTTATGGTAGTGTTCAAATAGTGGATACATCTTTCTTCAGTTTTTGGGCCCAAATACTTTCTTAAAATGGCTAAACACTGCTGTGAAAGAAATGAGACTATTTTGTAAATGGCAACAATACAGCCAGTTTTCATTTTGTTCGCCCTAAATACATTTTCTTATAAAAATACACACTTACACCTAAGATAAACTTGAACTCAGTTACTGTTTCTTTCTCTCCAAATGAAAGAAGATTAGGCAAAGATGCACAGATTTAAAAGTATGCATGCTGCAACAGAAATTTATCATCAGAAATAGAGTTGGTAACCATATTAGTGAAGGAGCAGAAGCCATGTAAAAATTGCATTTATTCTTGTTATGGTGAGCATCGACAGGAGAAGACACTTCTGCTGGATTCAATTTATACAGCCAGAAGGAGACCTGTGAGTAGACCCATGCGTCTGGAAACGCCTGTCCTTAACACTGCTGCACCGGGCTCCTGTAGCTCCAGCCAGGGCACAATGCTTGCTCCCTTAACCAGTGAGGAACTCATGTTCCTTCAACTGAACAGATGCATTTCACAAATATCCATAACATAAAGTTTGCCTTAACATAGTGTTGTGGTGTTGTTCATACATCTCTCTCTCTCTGGTGTTTCCTGTTTCACGCTCTGTTTCTGTTCTTTTCCATCTCAGTCACACTCTCCTAATTATTTTCTTACCTTTCTGTTTGCACACATTGTTAATTCTCTTTCACTACTATCTACCTTGTCTTTCTGTCTCTGTTCAATCAGTTCTCTCAATCCCTTCTCTCTCACTGTCATCCTCACTCTCATCTTCTCCCCCTCACTCCCTATCAGGAAGATTAACCTGAGAGAGAGAGATGTGTGATACTCCCACAGAATAGCTGGTCCTGGTTTCTCACTTCACACAGTACCTCAGGTTTTACATTATAGGAATGAATTCTGAAAGAACTCAACTCTGGCTGAAAACTGGCTCACCCTGATCTATGTCTGCACAGGGGCTCACCACTGTCTGCAACAGCGCTCAGCTGCATACTTGGAAGAGCTCAGCTCTGTCTGCCCAGGGTCGCAGTGCTATGTATGTTGGAACTCATCTCCAGCTTAATGAAGGAAATTACCTATGGGTGCACGGTCTGTCCTTGATCTGTGCATGGGTTCAGCACTAAGTATGCACAAACTTAGATGCATGTGTGCTGGAGCTCAGCTCTATCTGTGGAGTGAGTTCAGCTCAAAAAGATGATAAAGTGTGTTTGTGGCAGTGCCTCAGTCTTCCTGTATGAACAAAAAACTAATTTTCTCTGTGGAACTTGTGTCTTCTAAGTGTTCAGCCTATCTCCAGAAGAACAACCAACTTCCTCGCCTTAATAAAAATAGGCCCAGAAATAAGCTTCTTGATACTGAGCAGACTTCACACTTTTGAATGGTGATGTTTTAATGAACTTTGTACTGCAGGATTTTGGACAAATGGAGCTGATCTCCATTCACTCTGTCTTCTTATCCCTCTCAATGGCACTCTCTTCCTTCCCAGAGTGTGATTTGTTGTGAACGTCTTATAGATGTTCATTGCTTTTATGTATTTTCGCATGTTCTTTTAGTCTACGGGGGTGCTAGAGGGCGCCAAGCAATATGGCCGCACTTGCGTGAGGCTCTTGCTGCTCGGACACTATCCTGCTGATATCCTGCTCATCGCCAGTCCCTCATCGAAAGAAACGCCACGATCTGATCAGCGGAAACTGCCTGCTGCCAGATGCTGTATTAAGAACCCTTGAATTGCCGGGATACGCTAGTAAATTGCTTTGTTTATCCCCGACCCACTCTGCCTAAGATGGCGGCTGCCATAGCCGAATGGCCTCGCTACTAACTGCATGAACCCAGAGGTCCCTACTGAGCCTAAGCGGACACCCCACAAGCTCGGATGCCTGCGCAGACCTCCACAATCTATGCATTGGCCTGAGGCTCTGCCACCTGGGTTGCTGCCGAGACGACCAAAGAGCCGAGGCCCGTTTTTACGGGGCCTCACCTGCGGCGGCCACACCAACATGCCTGCATAGCTGCTGAGGCGCCCTGCGGCCTGCCGCTTCTATCCTATGCCCAGCAGCCTCCTGCATTGCCTGCTCGGTGAGTACGCCTCCCCCAGGGGCTCTGCCCCGTTCTGCACTGCGCTCACTTTCCAGCAGCACACACCAGCCTCCCTGCTTGCCTCGTGGGCCTGGCCCAACACCTGCTGGGCCGCCCTCGACCTGCTCAGGGGTCGGAGCGGCTGATGCATCTCCTGCTGCCGCTTCCACGCTCTCCTGTCTGCCTTGCACCCGCCTGGCCCCCACCCAACAGCAACTTTGTGAAATCGCCTGAACGGCTTGCGCGCCGGCAGATTCCTGACACGGCTGCCCACTCCTCTGGCTTGCACCTGGCCACGGGGTGCATCACTCCAGTGTTCGCAGAGGCACCAATTCCCACGCTGTACCCCGGCCTGTGATCCTCTGACGGGCCCGCACCTCCGCACTCTCTGTTCTCCAGCCCTGAGACTTGCAGCAATCAACCAACCCACCCCATTGCTGTCGTCTGGCACCACTTCACGGCAACTTTCCAGCTTCCTGCTTTGCATTACTGCCCGGTTGGGAGCCCCTTGGAGCTCGCATAGACTTCGCCCAGCAGTCGGGGACTATCCCCATTTCTGCCTATCCTGAGACCCCGCCTCGCTGCCTCAATACCTGGGGACTGGTAAAAACCCACTACAACCCCTCCACTGCCTCTTCACCTATACCTGCAATGCCGCTTTGATCTCCCGCTGGGTGGTGGACTTTTATTCGCCTCCTTGGACCCGCACTATCCAGCCTGTATTGAGGGCCGATTAACGCCAAGCCGCTCCATTCTCCTATTTATTTATTTATAAAGTTTTATATAGCGCAAATGTGATCCGCGAGGGTATCAGAGCGCTTTACAATATACAGTTTAAAACATAAGTGGATGATGTAGTATACAAGCAATTGAAATGTGTCAATACGTACAATAGAGAAATATAATATATAGATAACAAACATAGGTGCCCCGGAATCAGCAGGATATTATACAATAAATGGTTATTGAGCATTAGGTGGATGTGCTAATAAACATACATATAATAAACTCCTTCGATTCACCATGGGTATGAAGAATATGGATAATATAGTAGATCCGGGGCCAACTTAACTTTATGCTAAATAGAGTTACTGAGCATTAAGTGGCTGTGATAATAATCATACATGTAAAAATCTCATTCATTCCACCGGAGGAAGGCAATTATATGCGGTTCTTATAGGTGACTCGGTGTCAGCCTAGAATTAGACTTAGGAGGTGAATTTGTTCATTAGTAGTATTTTTACTTCTTTTTTGAATGCGGTAAAGGAAGCGATTCCATGCACCGCCGGAGGTACGGAGTTCCAAATCTTAGGTGCAATCCCTCAGAAAGCTCTGCAACCAGTTCTCTTCTTATGGAAGGATTGTGGTTTCAGAAATAAAGTACTCTCACTACGAAGTTGTCTGCAACCTCCCGACCTTTCTAGCTTTAGAGAGAAGTTACTGGGTGTATTGTTATGTAGAGCTTTATGGGTCATGCAGGCAACCTTTAGGTGTATTCTAGCCTCGTAAGGCAGCCAGTTCAGGGCTTTCAGGGTCGTAGAGATGTGGCTGTTTCTTTTTGTTCCTGATACCAGTCTAGCCGCAGCATTAAGTGATGCCCTCAGCTGAGCCAGCTTGTATTTGGGGAGACCGCAAAGAGTGGTGCTTCCATAGTCTAGTCTTGGTAGCGCTAGGGCTTGCACTGCCATTTTTAGGTCGGCCTGAGGTAGGAAGGGTTTGAGTTTCCTTAGTATACTCAACTTGTGAATAGCTCCCTTGGTGGCATTAGAAATGTGCGCCTGCATATTCAGGTGTTTGTCTATCGTGATTCCTAGGGATTTTGCTGAGTCAATGATGAGGGGAGCACAGTGAATCTATCTTAGGTGTGTGATTTGGTGGAGAAATGAGAATGAATTCAGTTTTTTGGGTATTCAGCATGAGGTGGTTGTTAGTGAACCAACTTTGCGTGTTCAATAGAATTGCATTGAGGGAAATGAAATCTTCTGGAGTGGAGATTTTCAAATACAGCTGGGTGTCGTCTGCATACAGGTGATATAGAATGTTTGCTGATTTCAGTGCGGTCCCCAAAGGTTCCACTAGTAGGTTGAAAAGAATGGGTGATAAGGCTGATCCCTGAGGGACACCCAGGGTTACCCCGGAGGGTTGCGAGAGTGAGTTCTTCATCTTGATTCTTTGTGTTCTGTTATTTAGGAGCCCGCTGCCCACTGGTGGGACTCTCGCCCTTTCATAGCCAACTGTGGGGTCCATCACAGGCAGAACCCAACACCACTCTGGACCCTGCGTCGCGCTGCCAGCGGCTGCGAAATACTTGGCGCCCAAACTTGCTTGTGGAATCCTGTGTGCATCGCGCCTTCCGTTGTTCCTCCACCTTGACCGCTGATAAAACCCTGGACATGGAAAAAGTCTTGAGAGTTATAGCTGCTAAGAACGGAGATTTGGAATCTTGCTCAAGATGCAACAACCTAGGTGTCCCAGAGTCAACTGCCACGGGGAGAATGGAGGACTACATGAAGTGCATGCTTGCCACTGCCCTTGGCAGGGAGGCCTTCTCACCGGTCTTTATTGTAGAAAGAGCGCACCAGTCACTGGCCCCTGTCCTGTTCCTGGTGCTCCTTCTCGCCTTATTATAGCGAGGCTTCTTAACTACAAAGACCAGGGAGCACGGCCAGGTTCGCTTTGACGCCGTGGAAGTATCCCTATACTCAGATTTCACCATGGCTGTGCAGGAGGCACAAAGAAAATTCCTACAGGTGAAAAAGAAATTGCAACAAATGGGCATCGCCTATGCCATGCTCTTCCCGGCACGTCTCAAAGTCACGCACTTGGGAAAGCAACACATATTTACCAACCCACAGCACGCTCAGAACTTTCTGAAAACTTTTCCTAAGAGGGCCACAGACCGCGCCTCCCCCTCCGTCCACTCCCATGACACTGGCAACACTTCAGACGTTGAGTAATGGACCGTCTCTCTGCTAAGAACATGTCATGGGCTCTTTACAGCACTTCTAATTGACCCGTTCTTTTGAACATGGGTCATGTAACACTCCTCACTAACCCCCAACTACAAACAGGCACCAACACCCTACAAAAAACAAAAATAAAAAAAGAATGGAAAAACAAAAAAAAACAGCGCACTCTTGGCGATCTCACTTTACTGCTATGATGGACGCTATCCCGGACGCGGACCACTCCGCAACACACAGGACTGGATGAGACTTATCCTTCCCCGAGCACCCTTGCTGAAGCAAGGTGGATCTGGTCCACCCTCTGGACGCTACCCACTCAGGGAATCCCTAACTTGTCTTTGTTATCTAGAGTTATAGTTCTGTATCCACCCTCCCCCGATGGGAGTATGGTACATGGGCCATTGGGGAAGGGGGGAGGGAATCATGGCACAGCAGAATTGGGCTGATGATGTGGGAGGAGGAGGGGAGGGAAACTGTGTACTGCCACTTACTGCTAACCTACCATGACAAACCACACTTGACGCAACTGACCTGCTTGACCGCTGTTCGCTGCCCTTTAAAAGAGTCATGACATATCACCATGGAGACTCGACCTGGTCCCCCTAAATATAACTTTCTAACCTGGAATGTGCGTGGTCTGGGTGATTCTCGTAAGCGCCGCCACAGCCTTTCCTATCTGGACCGACACAACTACATTGCGCCCTGCTCCAGGAAACACACCCTAATCCCACAAGCCCACCCACGTTTGCCTCCTGCTGGGCGTCTAGCAGATGCTTCTCTTCATATTCCACTTATGCACGAGGCACTGTTGTCTTGGTCAGACATACACTCCCCTTCACTTTCATTGGGGCATATGCCGACCCACAGGGGAAATACAGTATCCTATGGGGTAGGATAGCGGCCCAATCTATCACGCTGGTATCCTGCTACGGTCTGAATACGTATGACCCCAAATTCTTCTGAGTCCTCTGGGGAAAAATCCTAGACTCCGGCTCCACACACGTGGCTAGGGGAGGAGATTTTAATGTCACTCTTGACCCAAAGTTAGATCGCTCACATACACAACCCCACCACTATTCCACTGCTCGCCATACCCTCAACCAGATCGTAGCCGACCACTGCGTAGTGGACGCATGGCGCAGCCTTCACCCATGTACTAAAGAGGGAACTTGCTTCTCCTCTGTACACTCCTCCTGGTCCCGTATAGATAGCTGGCTCATCCCAAGAGGAATACTCCCCTGGCTGTGTGGAAAGAGAGAGACGCCATAATATGGAGATGGCTAAAATGCAACTAGAAGATCAGAGGAAGAGAGATCTTGAGAACAAGAAGCTAGAGTTTGAAATGATGAAAATGAAGCTTGAGCATGAGAGAGCATTGAGGGAGCTGGAGATTAAGGCAAAGAATGGAGAGACCTCCAGTCCCTCTGGTGGCAGCATACCAGTAGTACAAACATAGAGCAGAGTATACATTCCTAAAAAGGTTATTAAGGATTTCACAAGAGTGAGGATATTGGGCAATGGTTTGCCGCCTATGAAATAGCTATGGTGTCCCACCGGGTCCCTGAGAAGGATTGGGAAGCGGGGTTGTGGGGACGGTTTGTGAGTGAGGAGAGAGACGCCTTGTTGGATCTGCCCCTAGAAAGTAGAATGGTTTATGAACACATGAAAGAAGCGCTGATGACCCGCTATGGGTTGACCCCTGAGATGTACAGACAGAGGTTTAGGTCCTGTAAGAAGTTGGAAGGTACCACATGGGTGGAATATGTGTCTTTTTTTTGCAGAGCAATGGAACGCTGGGTAAAACGTAGCAAAGTAGAAGCTTTTGAGCAACTGTATGATTTGATTGCATGGGAGCATCTATCCGAAAACTGTTTTCCTGAGCTACGCTAACACCTCATTGATTGCAGGCTGACTAAACCTAGGAAGCTTGCTGAGGAGGCGGAGCGCTGGGTCAGTACCAGGGTCCACAAGGGTCCAATGGGAGACTTTGCCAGAGGTAGGCAGGGTCCCCAGCAGAGAAGTGGGGGGGACAGGGGTTATCAAGGGAGTTCCACCGAGGGCCCCAAAGTAATACCCAAGGGAACCAAGCAGTGGTGTCCCAGCCTCCCCAAGAACGGAAGCCAATGCCCCCGACAGGTAGGCCTGTTCACAGGGGACTCCCTACTTGTTATCATTGTGGCCAAGTGGGCCACCGGTCCTTTGATCCCCAGTATCCTCAGAGGACTACTGTCGCACCCCCCGTGCGCCACCCCGCCAGATGACTAGTGTAGCCTTGGAAGGAGAGGAGATGGATGCCCAAGAGGGGTGGGACCCTGTACAGTTAACCCTTGTCTCCCTAGGAGACTGCGAGATAGACCCTAAACCTGCACTACCTGACAACACTAAGAAATACAGGCAGTGGGTGACCATCAATGGCCATAAAGTAGAGGCTCCCAGGGACACGGGAGCCAGTATAACTGCTGTCTGCTCCCGGTTGGTGTCCCAGGAGCAGATCATTCCCCATGCATTCTGCCCAGTAGTATCAGCCGACAACTCAGAGAGCCAATGTGAGGTGGCTCAGGTTTCCTTCGAGTGGGTGGGGGGTCTCAGGAACTCTTCCGGTAGATGTGAGGCTCGCCATGCCTGTAGACTGTCTGTTGGACAACGATTTGGAGAACTCCCCGTGGGCTATGGTGGAGAGGAGTTCTCACTTGGAAATGCTGGGTCTGCCTGAATGGGCTTGTGCCACCACTCGGTCCATGGCAGCCAAAGAGGGTGTTGAAAAAAGTATGGAGCCTGAAAGTATGGCCCAGATCCCTGCCTTAGAGAGAAGGAGCAGGGGGCACGGGAAATCAGCCCCCTTAGTTCCCACGGCCCAGGAAGGAGCAGCCCTTCAAGGGGATGCCCTGGAGCCTATTGGGGAACAAAGCACTGACTTGGGGGACCTGCCTGAGCTGACCCATTGGCAGCAGGAGTGGGGGCCCACCAGGGAGGACTTTTGTGAGCAGCAAAAAGTTTGCCCTTCTCTTTAGGGTATGCGGCGTCAGGCTGCAGCCCAGGCAGCAGGTGACATGTCTGGTTCGCATTTGATCTATTGGGAGAACAGTCTCCTGTATAGTGAGCCTAAGGCTGCTGAGCCGGGGTCGGCCTGTGTGCTGGTGGTACCCGAGTGCTTCAGAGCCTTCCTACTGGGGTTGGCTCATGACATTCCGTTGGCAGGACATCTGGGGCAGACCAAGACCTTTGAGAGGCTGGTCACCCACTTCTATTGGCCCCAGATGCAAAAAAGTACAGATACTTATTGCAGCACCTGTGAGACTTGCCAGGCAAGTGGGAAGAGTGGGGGGAAGATCAAGGCCCCACTCCAGCCCTTTCCAGTTGTGAGTACCCCATTTGAGCGAGTGGGATCCGGTACCCTGAAGCCATCCCGCTCAGGACAGTGACGGCCCCAGTGGTGGGACGTGCACTGATGGGGTTCTTCTCCCGTGTGGGGTTCCCCAGAGAGGTGGTGTCTGACAGGGGGACCAACTTCATCTTCCAGTATATAAAGTCTCTGTGGGAGGAGTGTGGGGTTACTTATAAGTTCACCACTCCTTACCACCCCCAAGGAAATGGTCTGGTTGAAAGGTTCAACCGGACCTTGAAAGGTATGATTATGGGCCTAGAGGAGCCCCTGAGGCATAAGTTGGACGTCCTCTTGCCATGCCTGTTATTCGCCTACCGTGAGGTGCCCCAGAAGTCCTTAGGGTTCAGCCCCTTTGAACTACTCTACGGTCACCCAGTCAGAGGGCCTCTGAGTCTGGTCAGTGAAGGCTGGGAGCAATCTCCCAGGAAACTTCCCCAAGACATATTTAGCTACATCTTGGCCTTCAGGAACCAGACACAGCATTTCAGAAAGATTGCTGAGGCAAATCTGGAAGCCAGCCAGGAGGAGATGTAAAGTTGGCACAACCAGAATGCCACTCGGGTCGAGTTTCAACCTGGTCAGAAGATTTGGGTACTGGCCCCAGTGGAGCCCTGCGCGCTCCAAGATAAGTGGACCGGTCCATTTGAGGTGGTGGAGCGCAAAAGTCAAGTTACCTCCTTGGTGGACTTTCAGTCGCCCAGGAACCCCCTGCGGGTCCTGCATGTGAACCGCCTGAAGCCCCACTTTGCGAGGTCTGAAGTGGGCATGTTGCTTGCCACAGATGCTGGAATGGAGGAGGAGAGTGAGCCTCTTCCTGACCTCCTGTGCGCAGAAGAGAAGGATGGGTCAGTTGAGGGTGTGGTCCTCTCCACCACGCTGACCCCTGAGCAGCAGAGAGATTGTCACCAGCTGTTTGGACAATTCTCAGATTTGTTTGCCCTAGTGACTGCTGTCACTGACTGGTGCGTCCATGAGGTAGACACCGGGGACAGCCCCCCTGCCAAGCCTAAGGCTTACCGGGTGTCTGAAGGGTCAGGGCCTACATTAAGGAGGAAGTCTCCAAAATGTTTGCCCTAGGGGTGATTGAGTAATCTAGCAGCCCTTGGTTCAGCCCAGTGGTCTTGGTACCAAAGGCTGCCGCACCTGGTGAGGCCCCTGAACTAAGGTTCTGTGTGGACTACCGAGGTCTCAATTCGGTCACCAGGACCGACGCGTACCCCATCGCCAGAGCAGATGAGCTCATTGATCGGCTAGGGGCTGCCCGGTACCTCAGCACGTTTAATCCAACGTATGGGTACTGGAAGATCGCCTTGACTGATGGGGCAAAGGAGAGGTCAGCATTCTCCACCCCAGATGGGCACTACCAGTTCCGTGTGATGCACTTTGGGATGAAGAATGTCCCTGCCACCTTTCAGAGGTTGGTCAACCAGGTGTTGGCTGGGCTGGAGGATTTCAGTGCCGCCTACCTGGACGACATTGCAGTGTTCAGTTCCTCCTGGGAGGATCACTTGCGCCACCTCTGGGAGGTGTTGATGGTGCTGCGCAGAGCAGGCCTCACAATCAAGGCCAGTAAGTGCCAGATTGGGCAGGGTTCTGTGGTGTACCTAGGACACCAAGTGGGGAGTGGCCAGGTGGCACCCCTGCAGCCCAAGACTGAGACCATCCTGGCTTGGGAGCCCCCAAGGACCCAGACGCAAGTGGGGGCCTTCTTAGGACTCACGGGGTACTACAGGAGGTTTGTCAAGGGGTATGGCAACATTGTTGCACCCTTGACTGAGCTGACTTCCAAGAAGCAGCCAAAGATTGTGAACTGGACTGACACCTGCCAAAAAGCTTTTGATGCCCTCAAGACTGCCATGTGTACAGCACCCGTACTCCAGGCACCCAACTTTGCTAAAGAATTTATTGTCCAGACAGACGCTTCAGAGCATGGGGTGGAGGCTGTTCTGTCACAGATCAATGAGGAGGGACTAGACCAACCTGTAGCCTTCATCAGTAGAAGGTTACTGCCACGGGAACAGAGGCGGAGTGCAATTGAGCGGGAAGCATTTGCTGCGGTCTGTGCGTTGAAGAAGCTGAGACCATACCTGTTTGGGACTCACTTCCGGGTTCAGACAGACCACAGGCCCCTCAGATGGTTGATGCAAAAGAGGGGTGAGAATCCCAAGTTGTTGAGGTGGTCCATTTCCCTACAGAGGATGGACTTTACAGTGGAACACCGCCCTGGTGCTGACGGTCTGTCCAGATTTTTCCGCCTTAGTGATGAGAACTTCCCAGGGGATGGGTAGTTCTCCTCACATTTCAGCTAGGGGGGACACGTGTTAGACCTGGCACCATTGGCGTGAGTCTCCCTTCCATTTTTTTGCTGTGCCTCCTCTGTTTTTCTGGTGATAGATGCTCTGGACGCTGCGCCACTGCCATTCCGTGCTGCAGCGCGGATGCTCCCTGTGTAAAGATGACATTTGAATTGATGTATCCCTGATTGGCTTATTTGGTCTACCTGTTAGTCCCTAGTAATGTGGCCTGTTTGTGCCCAGGGCTGGTAAACCAAACGCTGCTGGTGGGCCTGCAGCGCTGGTTTGCGCCGCCCACAGAAGCAGCTTGTAAAGTGTATCTCAGACCTGCCACTGCAGTGTCTGTGTGCAGTCTAGAACTGCCATCTTGGCTGTGAAGTGCACCCACTTCCCAGCCCCTGAACCTTCCCTTGGCATCATGTAAGCCACCGCTATGGTAGGGTGCATTGTATGTGTAAGGTAGGACATGCTCTGATGTGTGTAGCATGTCCTGGTAGTGAATTACACCCAATTTCGTTTTTCACTACTGTAAGGCTACCTGTTCTCCACAGGCCAGAATGGGAGGTTTGGCTATTACATTCTATAGTCCTAACTGACCCATAGAACATGGTAGAAAAACGAATTTAGAATGCCTGAGCTCAGAATATTAAAATACATCTTTTAGTGAAGTTTATTTTTATATTCTGTGTTTGAAAATGCCACTTTTAGAAAGTAGGTATTTTCTTGCCTAAGCCTTCCAGTGTGCTCTGCTGTTATGTGTATTGGCTGTCTGGTTTTGGAGGGACAGGGCAGGCTGAGTCAGACCTGGGTTGAATAGAGAGATCTGCATTGGAGTGTGGGGAGGGGTAGCTCCTGGACCTGAATAGGGCTGTGCCTGGCAAGGTGAATGCTGGCTTCACCTCCCACTGTGCGTCTGATGGCAGACCCCCTCTTTCTGAAAGGAAGGATGCAGCCTGGTAAACAAAGTGCTCCAGGGCTGGGCAGAACTGGTTCTGGCTGGTTTCAGTGACTTGTAGCGTCTGAGAGCAAAGACTTTTGGGGTATAAATATCTGTGCTGAAACACCTACAATTTATATTGCCCCTGGATCTCAAGACCAACCTCTGTCCGTGGAACTGAAGGAAGCTGCAGGAGAGGACTGTCCTGGTGTTGTGTGCTGTTCCCTGGATTGGCCTGCAGTAGTTTTCATTGGACTGGAAATAAGAGGGAAAAAGAGCTGTAAGAGAACTTTTTAATCTTGAACCTGCAATCACCCAAGGGCTAGAGAGAGAACTAGCCTCCTGACTGAAGTCGCAGGACCAGTAGACTTCATTTTGTCGCTAAGGCCTGTTAGCGAGCCGCCGCAGCCGAGGAGCGTCAAGAAAATCATCGCACTGCTGCCGCCGAGGGCTCGCTGGCCTGATCATCGCCTGCACGTTTGCGGGCCTCAAAATTATCGCTAAACCCTGTTAGCGAGCCGCCACAGCAGCGGAGCGTCAGGAAAATCATCACACTGCTGCCGCTGTGGGCTCGCTGGCCTGATCATCGCCCCGCACATTTGCGGGCCTCAAAATTATCGCCACATCTGCGGAGCGTCAGGAAAATCATCGTGTGGCTGCCGCTGAGGGCTCGCTGGCCTGATCATCGCCCGGCACGCTTGCGGGTCTCGAAATTGTCGCTAACACCCGTTAGCGAGCGGCCGCGACCAAGAGCGTGAGGAAAAACATCGCTATCCCACCGTAGCAGCATTTTTGTGGATTATTGACAACAACATCCCGGAACTGTAAGTAAAAGGGTCGCAGAGACCATTGCCCTGAACTGAACTTTGCATTCCCCATTTGAACTATTTTTGCAGCATCCAGAGAGAATTATTTTTGCACAGTATTGTGGCTTTCTCGTTATTTGGTCTTGTGATAAGCCTATTTATAAAGATAACTATTTTTTTATATCTACCTGTGTTGTGTCCCTTTGTAATGTTCCTCACTGTATTACTGTGTATGGTCATAAACGCTTAACACACTGCCTCTGAGATTAGCCTAACTGCTCGTGCTACGTTGCCACAGGGTGGAGCAGGGGTTGTCAAAGGGGTGCAGCCCTTCACTCTGACTTAGGAAGAAGGGTCCCTGCTTGGACAGTGGCCATCCACTGCCAACCAGAGACCCCCATTTCTAACAGAGACCTCAAACACACTGAGACTCAAATGCAGATTACTCCTACCCCCGAAACACGGGCATGCATACGTGATTTATTAAATGACTACCAGGAAACTGCTAAGAGGGAATGCAGATTTAGAGGGAAATATTTCCACACCCGCCAATATGGAGAAGGCGAGAGACCAGGAAAGGCCCTTGCGGCCTTGATTCAACCCCCTCGAATTTCCAACACCATATTAGAAATCACAGATGAAGAAGAGCACACACACACAGAGACACATCAGGAATCGCAGCTATTTTTAAAATGCTTTTACAGCACACTGTACAAATCATATAGAACACACCCTGTCGACTTCACCTCTTCTTTGATGACACCGCGATTGCCTGGCTTGGAGATAATCAGAGGGAATTCCTCTTGGCCCACCATGAGGATGAGGATATCACTGCCGCCATCATGCAGCTTCAGTCGGGCAAAGCCCCCGGCCCTGACGGCCTCCCGGCTGAATTTTATAAAACCTATCACCATATCCTTATCCCGGTCCTGCGGCATGTCTTTAAGGAGGCTAGAGAGATGGGTATACTCCCCCAGACGATGTGAGAGGCGCTCATTATCTCCCTACCGAAACCTGACAAAACACCTGCGTAATGCGATTCCTACAGACCCCTCTCCCTTATCAATGTCGATGCTAAAATATTAGCTAAGTTAATTGCGAATCGCATCAGCCCCCTCATGACTGCCCTGGTCTTCCCTGACCAGTCGGGGTTCGTGCCCAGCGGAGGCACCTCCCACAATCTCCGGACGCTATTTGCTGTCCTACACGACAGAGATCCAAATATGAACGCAGTGACTGTCTTTTTGGATGTCACCAAGGTGTTTGATTCCCTCGAGTGGGATTACCTGGCATTCGTCCTTAACCGCATGGGCTTCCCCACCCCCTTACTGGCATGGATTAACTTACTGTATACCGGCCTGAGTGCCAGTGTTCTGATCAATGGTACTAGATCCCCCCCTTTTACCATCGCCAGAGGCACCAGGCAAGGTTGCCCATTATCCCCCATCCTCTTTGCCTTGGCCATTGAACCCCTGGCCGCCAAGGTACATCAACATTATCGCCACCACGTACTCATTTATTCCGAAAGACAGATCCTGATCTCTCTCTACGCCGATGACCTCATTCTTTATTTACGCAATCCAGAGGAGAGCCTTAATCCCATCCTATGGCTGCTTATCCTGTTTGGTCACCTCTCTGGCGTTAACATTAACTGGGGTAAATCTCAGATATTCCCTCTCACTGACCCTACACCGTGCTTTACCCCAGATTACCCTCTCCCATGGTGTGAAGACACCATTAGGTATCTTGGAATAATCGTTACCCGCAGCCGCACTACGATGATGGCATCAAACTACGGGCGTGTCTTGGATCTTCTCACTGATAAAATTACCAGATGGATCGCCATTCCCTTATCCATGGCCGGGAGAGCTTCACTTATAAAGATGGTAATCCTCCCCAAGCTGCTATACCTTTTTTATTAACATCCCTCATGCCCCCAGCAGACACATCTTCCAAGCCATGAAAACCCAACTAATCCGCCTTACCTGGGGAGGGAAACAAGCTCGGCTACGCTGGGACATGCTCACTCGTCCCTTCTGTGCGGGAGGTTTCGAAATCCCTGATCTGAACCTGTGCTTTAGCTGTGCTCACGCCCAGTATGCTAAGAAAAAGAACACCTTGTCCCAACTGAAATCAATTAGACAACAAAACTATTTTCAAAACCTATCATGAATTGAAACACGAAAGGAAGGCTTTACGAATTGCCTGTTATTCGAAACATTTTTGTTTATTACACATTAATATTTTTTGTGTGAACGGCAATTTTAATTAATAGAAGACTGTACATTGCACATACAAATACATTCAAAACCAATGACAATAAACTAAACAATACCCTAACGGATTTATACATTCAATCATCAGACATTCTTGGCCAATCCATTCATACCAAAAACTGACAGACACTAAACTAAACGGTCCTTTTGCCACCTCTCCCTTTTAAACACAAATTGTTGTCCGCATTTTATGCGTGTTGAGACATTTTCTTTCTTAATATACACTTGAAGAACCACAAAAGCATTTAGGGCAGGGCTTTTATATAGAGTGTGCGGAGGACCGACTGGTCGACGCCTTTCGAACCTCTATCTTTCTGAGGTTCTCCTCAGGACCAATTAATTTCTTATGAACAAGTGTCAGCATGGAACCTTGACCTGCTTTGGTCTTCCAACGATTCAACCAGCTAGAGCCGGAGCCTGCAGTCAATTGTCTGAATCATCAAAGGGGCTGGTTAAATTAAACGTTCCCACGTAGTTTTGACTTTATTGAGTCGTATTCCTTATCTTTTGCTTCCAACAGGAACTGATTTCTTCACAATTGACGGCGTACCGCGAGCCCGTGCATCCGCATCAGGGACTCCTCGCCTGATCAGGAAGTCCATTATGCAGCATACTGGGCAAACCCTCCCCCCCATATATGCCTCACTTGGCGATTGAAAATGGTTACATCGCTCCCACCCGCTGCTCTGCATATCTAAGCGCAGTTGTCACCCGTAACGACTCGCTTACTCAACTGTAGAATGCACCATTAGCGCCTGGCACGACCTGGCCAGTCACCTCCAACTTATTGTGCTATATTCCCCCTTGCTACCTCTCCATGGCCGGCTAAACCTACCAGTCACGTGTGAAGGAGGCTGCAGTCAACTCCTTCGAAAGCTTTCTATCACAACATGGGGACAGCTCTACACAAACAATACATTTCGCTCCAGCGATAATTTCTTCGGCACCACAGTGCCCACTCCCCTAGAATGATTCTACTATATCCATCTGCGACAAGACGTCAAAACTATTACCTCATGCTTCCCACAGGAACCTTCTTTACTGTCACCATTGCATAACCTCCTGCAAAAAGACGCCCCTGCGCATAGAATTTCACTGCTCTATCGTACCACCCAAAAAGATGGCATCTATGACCCCCCTGCATCCAGGATTCGGTGGGAGGAAGAACTAGAATCCCCCATAACTGATGACCAGTGGGTTTTGTGCTGTCAGCAAACTGTACACATTTCAGCTAGCAGCCGGCTGCGCATCATCCATTATAGGTACCTACACCGCCTTTACTATACACCTGCGCGCCTCATGTGACTTCATCTCCGCAACTCTGATCGCTGTGACCACTGCGGGAGGGACGGAGCAGACATCCGCCACCTGGCCTGGGACTGTCCCCCTGTTAGGAGGTACTGGACGGAGGAGCTGGGAGCACTTGACAGAATGACTGGGCTGCACATCCCCGAAGACCCTCTTGTCACACTCTTAGGGTACACGGTAGCATTGACTTCCTCACTGCGGAAGTACATTTCCCTAGCACTCCTGTTTGCCAAACGACGTGTGGCCTGCAGATGGGGCAGGGGAAGGGCTCCCAAATTTAAAGACTGGTTGACCGACCTTACCTACTGCCAAGAACAATTGCACACCTATGCTGAACTCCTGATGCCCTCTTCCCGCTCTAGAGACATTTGGTCCCCTCTACAGTCATATCTCCTGGAGCAAACCACAGCTGATGACCCTGCCCCAGAGCTTCACCCAGGTAACTGAAGGAGCCACTGAATGCCAAGTGGAGAGATTCACCCGCATCCCCACCAGACTATGTGGAATACAACTTGTTGGTCGAGCCCGAACAGTTTAGCTCAGATAATGTGTCTAGGTCAGGACATGACTATATTGCATGTTTGGTCAAATTGCGATTCTGTATTACTAAGTGGTATTGGGGTTTGTTGAATATTGTCACTTTTGTTTAAAAGCAATAAAGAAATGTAAAAAAAAAATTATTTTAGTCTACATTTGAAGTGAGGACATTTAGAAAGAGCAGGAAAGATCAGGTTGAGACAAGGAGACAATGATAAATATGAAGTGAGACTAGGGTGAAATGTATGCGGTGGGAAGGGGCAGGTTTAGAAAAATGAAAAAGGAGTATAACAGGTAACAGGAGAGAAGGCAGCGACATGTGGAGAGAGTGGCAGGAGGGACATAGGCAGTGGCGGCTGGTAACAAGTGGTAGGGCATAAAAGTTCGAGATGAGTGCCCAGTGGTGAGCGAGCGAGCAAAGTGCATGTGTCCCAACTTCACAAGTGTCACAACTTCACAAGAACCTACCTGCCTGATGCACGTGTCTGACTCAGAGTGTCACAGGAAGGCAGGCAGGCAGCAGGAGTGGGGCAGGCTTCCGCATTTGTTTTAAAATGGTAAGTAACATTGGTACTGGTGTTAATTTTAAAACAAATACGGTATGCGAATGCTGGGTTAAGTGGAAATAGGGTGAGTGCAGCCCCCCGCCCATTGACGGAAACCGCCACTGGACATAGGGCAGGATAAACAGTTCTGAGGTCTAGGTGACTACCTATCGGCAATGCAATAGAAGGTAGACTGCACTGTAGCACATGGAAAGGAAAGATTTGGCCTGAGCAGAAAAGCAAGGTTAAAGAAAAAACATAAGCTTTGAACTCTTGTCTGTGAGCACCAAGATTGAGCTTCAAAACAGTTGGACTCTGAAAAAAGGGGAGCCAGGTGGACCATGTCTCTGAAATAGGTGTGTTAACCCATGGGTCTACCCTGACTGGTTTGGATCCTTTGAAATGTGAATGTGTCTTGGATTTGGAGCACGCACTGTTCTCCCTTTGGCTCAAGGTTTTCCAATGACCATCTTCCACTTGCAGAGATGGTGAGGATGATCAAGAGGTAGAACATATGAGGGTGGAGCAATCTAGGGAATACCATGCTGCAGAGGCAGAAAGCTCTGGTGGTAGAAGTGACAGGTCATGTTTATCCACAGCATCATTTTGATCTGGCTCTTAAGTCTATTATATGTCTGTACACCAAATGAAAATGTGGAAGAGGCACACAAGAACCTTCTGGGAGGTGGACTGTGAGATGTCTAAGGGGCGTAGTCCAACTATGATCCCCTCACACAGGCACAATCCATTTTATTTTGTAGACATACTGCACCTGCCCCAGGCAGCACAATATATCTGCTCAAATGAGGCTATCAGGTCACACATCAGTGCATCCCTGAGCCAACGAAAAGCCACTAAGTGCAGCAGGGGCAGGATCCTCATACCTATCCCAGATTCTTGTAGATCTGTGATTCCAGTCCTATCATTAGGGCCACCGGAATTAAGCAATTGTGCGGCTACAGCATTTTTCGTATAATTATGGTTTAGCCACATTTGCCACATAATCCTTCATCTGCTGCATAATCGCCAGATTTTAACAAACAAAAAATGTTTCTAGCTCAAACGGTTCAAAAGTTACTAAAAACCCAGCGACATGTGTTGCTCCGTAGCAACTGGTCACCTTTCTGCTATTTATTGTTATATTTAGGTGTTAAATTGGTATCAATGAGGTGCAACCTATTCCCAGAAAGTATTAACAAGTGTAAAAATGACAAAATAATGAAATTATGCTATCACAAAATGTGCCACATTAACCCGCTTAATTTGCCATTTGTTGCCACATAATTTAGTCAATCCTGCCTTATAATTTGGCCCTCCCTGTGAGAAAGTGCCCCCTTTCTGCATGGTTGCCCCTGCTTTTTGCTGAATTTCTGATGTACTTTGACTGAGTGTTCCATGGGCTCCTGCTAATCAGGTATCCAGGGCCTATGTTCTTTCCCTAAAAACTGCATTGAAGCCTAAACCCAATTAGTACTCTCTGGACACAGGCCAGCCCCTGGTAAATGGTACCACAGGTACCTAGGGCTCTGTGACCAGGGAACGCCTCTAAGGGCTGCAGCACTTATTGTGCCACCCTGAAAGGTCCTGTACCTTTACACTCACATACTGCCTTTGAAGGCTGCATGTTTTGGTCCAGAACAAAGTGAAGAGTCGACATGGCACACATCCCTGTGTGCCATGCCTACAATCCACTGCCCTGGCATAGATCAGTCACCCCTCTAGCTGGGTGCACCATACCAGTGGTGAGTGTACAGGTGCATGAGCCCTGTACCCCTACAGTGTCTGAGTCCATTCTTAGACATTGTAAGTGCAGTGCTGCCATTAAGAGTATATGGTGCTGGGAGTCTGGCGTTACGAACTCCACAGCACCATAATGGCTACACTGAAAACTGAGAAGTTTGGTATCAAACATCAGCACATTAACGCCAGAGTGTGATTTAATGAAAAATGCACACATAGGGCATCTTAGAGATGCCCCCTGAAAAATGACCAACACTAGTGTCTGGGATGAGTGGCTGCTCACCAGCTGCCACCACCAGACATGTTTCTGGACCCCTGGGTCGAGATCCTGCCATTCTCGGGGGCCTGAAACAATGCACATCCTGGGGCGAGGTGCCAAGCCTCCTTCCCCAGGATGGGCAGGGCCCACGAAGGGGAAGCTTCAAATGCTTGCTGCCTTTGTGAGCTTCCCCAGACCACTTGCTGCTTTCAGCAACTGGTCCCCACTGGTTCTGACCCCACTTTGGGCAGGAGAACCGTTGGGAAAAACAAGTGAGGAAGAGAAGAGTGCCCACCTTTGCCAACCCCACCCCTCAGGTGGGAGAGGCGAGGTGAAGCACAACTCTCAGTCCCCGCCATCTTGCAGATGGGGGACCTAGCCAACCAGAGTGAGACATATGCCCCCCTCCCACTGGAGGGTGGCATAATAGGGGGTGTATCCACCCCAAGGAAGGAACCCATTGGTCCCAACCTTTTATTTACCTATAACACCCCTAAATCTGGTACTTAGGGGCACCCCCGAACCTTGCTTCCTCAGACAAGAAACCACAAGAAGAAAAGAAGAAGAAGGACAGAACAGCCGTGCCAAAGCTAACAAAAGGAAGACACCCACTGACTTGGCCCCAGCTCTACTGGCCTGTTCCCACCTCAAACCTGCAGAAGCAAAACCCTGTGTCCTGCAGCCAGCAGCCTCAAGAACCCTGTGGACCTGCCCTGCCTTCCAAAGTAAAGACTTTGTCTCCCGTGAAAACCA
This sequence comes from Triturus cristatus, assembly GCF_964204655.1. Lineage (NCBI taxonomy): Eukaryota > Metazoa > Chordata > Amphibia > Caudata > Salamandridae > Triturus > Triturus cristatus. The sequence continues at coordinate 346,530,825 of NC_140584.1, forward strand.
GATTTGTTCACCAAACAGACTCCAGCTCCGGCAGGATCCGCGAGTCTGCACCACTCTGCACCTGACGCCCAAAGCCCGAGTTTGAGTGGCCCAACACCAAGAAGAGTTTTCCCCAGTGATCCTGACCTGAGATTCAGTGATCTCTGACCTGCCTTAATCCTCCAGCCGACGCCTGCAGCCTCAAACCAGAAGGTCCCCGAATCGGGACCAGGAGCTGGTAATAAGATCGGACCCTAAAAGTCACCTCTACACCCGACGCCCCATGGCCTTGGGTGGCCCAACCGATGGTGCCTAGCCAAGCCCCAGCATCCCAACTTACCTCTCCAAGTGGTGGTCGTATCCAGAAGACCTTCGTCCCTGAGCCTGCGGTGCGTTTGCAAACCGGAGAATCCCCATTGAAAGCTACAGGGCGCCCAACGCCAAAACAGCACTCTGCACCCGTCCGCCCCAATGCTGCTGAGGGTGCACCTTTTGTGCTGACTTGAATCCCCATTTACCCTGAGCTTAAGTCCAGGAGCTGTGCTCCCACAACCCAATGGCCTACTTGTCAGCAGCCACCAACCGATGGCCCCTTATCCCCAGTTGGATAACATTGGGCCTCATCACTCTGCACCTGGCTGCTCTAGTGCCGCTGAGGGTGTAACAAGAGGGCATCCTTGACCGTGGGGGACCCCTGAGTCTAACCCCAGAACACCAACTCCCGCAACTGAACACTTACCTATGAACCGATAACCCTATTTTTCTCCATAGGCTAATGATCCAGCGCAAAAACCCTAGCAACAGGGAAACAACCTACACCGATATCCTCACTGCGTCACAGACCAGACGTCACACTAACTCATTCACACATGCAGTCATTGGTGGGGCCCATAACACCAATACTCACACGTTACTTTCACACCGGTCTGCACACACAGGAGGGATGACTGATTTAAGCGCTGGACATGTGGGGGAAACACCTTATACCCTATAGGGAAGGGAAAATCATTTACAAAATATACATTAACGCCCTTTCGCCTACAGATCCTTAATCCTAAACATCAAGGCACTCCTCCCACTTCGGTCAAATGGACCAAATTAGATGGATTGGTTGATGGTGATTTAGAACCAGCTAAAACACATTTTAAGACCTCAGAACCTATCTCTTGAATGAAACTCACAACTCCTGAATTCTTGTTTATCAATAATTGTTTATCTAAAATTTCATAATGATCTAAATTCGCATTTTTCTCGTCAAAATTTTAGAAAGTTTATATCAAATTTTTAGTAAATCGCAGAACATCATATTTACCTAATCTTGCTATTTGGAGTCCTCTAATTCATTGGCTCTGCATAATTTTGTCATAAATCTTCCGAAAGCAAGCCAAAGCTCAAAGTTCTTTGCTCAGCATGCTACAGTCCCAAAGATCGGCAAAGGACCAGAGACATGCAGCATCTATCATTGCCCGCAGATTTAGGAAAAGTTCGCAGTCATCAGATGATCGGGGAGCATCCGGACCTTCAAGGATTCAGGAAAACGCGTAAGCGACGTGACCCAAAGGTAAGAGCGAAACAAGCCAAACGAGTCTCACGAGTCTAACAGGTCTAACAAGTCTACTCTCTCTATTCTACTACTTCTTTTATAACACAATGAAGTCAAGAAGATACAATATAATATTTTAGAACAGTCATGATTGGCTCGTTGAGATCGTCCGATGTCAGTTTTAAGTTTTCAGTTCAGTTCGAGTGGTGATGTCATGAGTATGTCCAAAAGTCGGCTTGTTCAGGTTTATTGTAAGGTCGATGGTTCTCTGTTTTTTTGGCTGATGTCCCACTCTGTCCTTGTTCGGGGACATGGTGAACAAAGGTCGTGACAAGGTTTAGGAGAATTCTTGCGCATGTGCAGCTCACTCTGCGACTCGTGGTACAGTGGCCACTTCGTCGTGTGGTGTCAACGACCATCTTGGATTTAGGCCCAAATGCTAATTTAAGCAAAACAAGCACAAAAGTGTAATTAATAAATAGAAATAATGAATCTAATGTTAACCCCTTACAAATCCCTCTATGTGCTTGTATTTAACTAGCGTAAAGCAACATTTAAAGCCATTATATTCACCTTTTCGGTCCGCCTCTTGGGCAACTTTACAAAAACAACATATATCATGCAGTATTCTATTTAACACATATACTACTGTTAAGATGCGTACAGATTTTCATAAAGGTTATTTTAGCCATGCAAATGCAAATCCCACGTGCAATTTCGATATTAATAATGTTGGTTAATAAACATGTAAAGCTCGTTTAATAATATTATAGTTAATAGATTATTCAATTAGTATTTTCATGCAGAATAGAGGAGGTATACAAAACTTTGCACTACCCGCTCCATCAATCCCCCCCATTGGTGATTTTATCACCACACCATTAAAATTTTGTATCAATTTGTCATAAAAAGCTAAATGAATTCTTTAGTTTAGTTCACATTTCTGTTTCCCCAATTTCTTCTCTTCTTGCTGTTTTATACATATTATCTTTCATTTCTTCTAATTCTACTTCTTCAAATTCCCTCTCTTGTCTCTTATTCTGTCTTCTTTTCAAATGTTCTCTTTTTAACTTTTTCTGTATTTTCTTTCTTTTATAACATAAACATCCTAGTCTTAAAATTAATACTAATAAAATCACACATGTTAATGGAAATAAGATCCTACCTATAAATGTACCACCTAAGTTTAATAAGAAATCTTTAATGGAAGAAAGTTTCTTTCCAATCTTTTCCCAAACACTTTCAACCTCCAGTGGTGCAATTTCCTCATGCAATCCAGTTATATTTTTAATGTAGATCTTCAGATCTTTACTTTCGTCCGGAATGTAAGTACAACAATGTTGAACTTTCAGCATTCCACAGACTCCACCCTCTTTTGCCAATAATATATCAAGGGCAAGTCGATTTTGCATTACCATGGCACGCATGGCAACCATTTCAGTATTTACCAATAAGAATCCTCCAGCGGTGCTTGTTGACAAGCGATCCACTACTGTTGATAGCTTTCTAATTTTGTGTGCATTCAGAGATATTCCCACTGCTGGTATCAATGCTCCAAAAATGTCTCCTACAATTTCTGACCAAGATTCTCTTTTTCTACGTGTTAGTAGACTACCTAACTTATGTACACCAGCTTCTCCTCTTCCCATGTGGAATATCTTTGGGAAAACCAGACCTACATTACATGTGCCATACCAATGATCTGGCAACCGATAATGTGCCTTGTTCCCGCAGATAAAATATAACCCAGGAAAAACTGGATCATTTCCTCCTTTAAATCCCCATCCACCCATGATTCGGTATGTTTCATGGCTTTCACTGTTACCTACAAAGTAATTATCATACGCAGTTTGATTCCTTCTAATAACAACTTCCCTTCCTGAGGCCAATCTAAAGCCATAGTTGGACTAGCTTCTCCCTTCAAGTGTTTTTCCATTTCAACATCCCAGGCTGTCTTTTCCTCTCTTCCTTCAGATGCTTTCTTTTGCATTTTCAATCTCCTTTCTTCAACCATATCTAATAAAGTCTTTTCCTCTTTCTTTAAACTGCAAGTCAAATTATTTCTAAATATATATTCTAATGTTAGTTCTTTAGTTTCTAAGAAAAATTCACCTAACACCTTTGCAGGCTTTACTTTGTTCAATTTGTTAACTGCAGGTACTTGTGAAAATATGTTATCTACATCTGAAAAATAATATTCTAATTTCCCAATTTTGTAAAACAAACTAGCTATCACACTACATGTTATTCCATAGGTTACTGGAAGGTGATGGTAGGTCACTCCCTCCGATACAGATGCAGGTAACTGCATGCCGACGTAACAATCCCTCACATCCATTGTCTATACATACTCATGCAATAGTTTTGAAAATACATTGTTAGAGAAATCATTTATGGACCTGTCTTTATGAAGATAATTCTTATCTATTTTAGTCGGATATACTTTCTGAATCTTTTCTACATTAGTTTTATTCTCACTATGTCCTTCTATTGTATCTAGTGTAACTTTAAATGATATCATCAAAGCTAATACACTCCACAGAAGCATTAGTAATCCTGTACAACAACAACACATTTTAAACCACCTTCTAAGAAACGTACATTTAGCTTTTCTACTTTCTGTGTTTGCCATTTTTGTAAAAATGATCAGTGTCTTTTGACTTAGCCTCTTCTACTTCAAAACTAGTCTTGTCTAACCCAAGACTCTAAGCACCTACTTGGTTCTTTCAGTTATGTCTTTTTCTGTATTTTATTATCTTTCCATTGGCAGCTTTTTTTTGTCTTATTCAGTTTGGCATTTGCTTGTCTTTCACTTTTCTCTCGTAATCTTGATACAGAATTTCCTGAACATCCGTTTCTTCTCCAATATTGGACAAGATAACTCTCAGGATTTCTGATTCTTCGTCTTCCTCAACCACTTCTTGTACAGTCACCTCTGGGTTTTCTTGGCTGTCCACCTCTTCTTTAATTTCAGGCAGGCCCACATACGTCAATTCCGGCGACTTATACTTCTGGTTAGGTTTTCTCATTCTTTTGTTTTCCTCTGCTGTAGTTATTTTCTTATTTTTTGATTTTTCTTGACTAGATACTTCATTCACTTGTTCCGCTCTTGGTGAAGTTACTTGTGTCAGTCGGTATCTCAATCTCTTTATTTTGTTTGGCCAAATTTCATCTCTTGTGGATCTTTTCGATTTATTTCCTTTATCATTCTTTTTAGCTCTCCATGCTCTCTTTCTCAAGACTCGACCTTCTGGTACTTCTTCATTACTATCCTCTGATTCTGTTACAACTTGCTTTTTGCTTTCAGCTGTTCCTCTTTCCACCACTTCTTTAACTTTCCCTACTTCTGTCCCTCCTCGTGGTTCTTGCACACAATCTTCCTGCTGACTAACTATCCCTTCTTCTAACTGGATGTTTGAATTCCCTACAACTCCTTCCGCAAGAATCTTTCCCTCACTCTCTGTATCTGGCACCTGTTCATCTACCTTTGTTATTTCAGGTGGAATTTCTCTCAGCTTCCCATCAGGAACCTCCTTATCAACAATTTATTTGATTGTCTCTTCTGTCTCTTCACTGCTTTTCTCTTTTCTCCAATGTACCTGTGCTTGTTCAGTCTCCGAGTCTGAGCTAGTATCAGAAATCTGTAATTTCCTTCTCAAGGGAGTATTTTCTGGGGCAACAGTTAAATCTGGTTCTGATTCCCCCCTTTCAGGATTTTCTCATGTTCTTATTTCCTCAGCATACGATTCAGAACTAGTCTCTGATTCTTCAAAATATTCTCCTTCCTTGTTATCCACTGGATTTGGGATTCTCAATGTGTGACTAGCATGTATCCAGTTATTTTTTCCAGCACACTTCACAGCTGTTGTTGTGGTCAAAATCACTTGTCGTGGTTTTCCCCAACGTGGGATCAGACAGTTTCTTCTTCTGTGTACTTTGATTCTCACCCAGTCTCCTGGGCTCAGATCATGAGCTTGCTTCTTTTCAAGGGTGGTGGCATCCGATCCAACCTGATGAAACACAGAATGAACTGCGTCAGCCAGCCCCTTACAGTAATCCAACACCAAGTCAACAGTTATAGGTAACAGCTTGTTGACTGGTACGAAAACATGTTGCATTGCTCTTCCCATGACAATTTCATGGGGACTCAGACCTGTGTTCTTATCTGGAATAGATCTAATAGTCATGAGTACTAGAGGCAAGACATCAGGCCATTTCAAGCCTGTGGCTTAACACATTTTTCCCAATCGGTTTTTAATGGTGTCATTCATTTGTTCCACCACACCAAAAGCCTCTGGGCGATAGGCACAATGTAGTTTCTGTTATACATTCAATTCTTCACAAATCAATTTCATGATCTCATTATGGAAATGTTTTCCTCTATCTGATTCAATTGTGACTGGGAACCAGAATCTAGGAATGAATTCCCTCAAAAGTAATTTTGCTACTGTGATTCCATCACTTGTTCTTGTGGGATATGCTTCTACCCATCTAGAAAACAAACAGACCATCACTAGAACATACCTCAACCTGTTACAGGGAGGCATTTCAATGAAATCAATCTGCATTCTGGTGAAAGGCCCTCCTTCTCGACCTATCGTTCCTAGACTTACCACTGTTTTCCTCCCAGGATTGAACTGCTGACATATAAGGCATCTTTGACAAAGGCTCTCAGCAACAAGTCTGAATTTTGCATTATACCATGTTTGCTTAAATGACCTAATCATCGCATCTCTCCCTATGTGTCCTTGTCCATGTTACATCCGTGCCACGGCAGACACCATACTATCAGGCATGACTGGTCTTCCATCTCGATAGACCCACACATGGTCTGTTTCTCTTGGTGCACATCCTGCTTTTACCCATTGTTTCATTTCCTTATCTCCTGCTTCTTCCTGCAATTGCCTCACTTCTTCCCAAGTACTCACAATGTTAGTAAACTGTAGGGGGCAAGAATTCATTTCCCTTTCTTTCGCCCTGTTGATCGAATTCTGATTACGAGCACAATATTGAGCCATATCGTTGGCGTACTTATTACCAACTGCGACATAATCTCCCGTCTGAACATGAGCAGCACACTTCACAACGGCCAATTGTTTAGGCAGCTGTATCGCCTCAAGCAACTTCCCAACCACTTCAGAATTCTTTATAGGAGTTCCACTTGAAGTCAGAAATCCTCTCTGCAGCCATATCTGACCGAAATCATGCACAACACCGAAGCCATACTGACTATCAGTTATCACAGTCACTCTCACATTCTTTCCCAACTTGCATTCTCTAATTAAGGCTACAAGTTCAGCAACCTGGGCTGATTTTACTCCGTTCAGGTAAGATGCTTCCATTACTGCTGCAACTGTGCATACTGCATATGCTGCACTTAGAATTCCTTCGTCTGTTCTCAAGCATGACCCGACCACAAACATCACAATGTCACTTTCTGACAATGGTACATCTTTTATATCAGGACGTGGTTTGGTATAGAAATCAAGTACATCCAAACAATCATCACGTCATGGACTTCATCAGGGCTGCAGGCAAACAAAATTATATAATAACCAAACTACATAAGCATTATCAATGAGCAAAGTTCATACATCTGATTAACATGGTGACTTGAAAATTTTTTTAAAGAAAATTACAATTTATGGTGCTGGATAATCTAATAGGTTTAAGTGGTGATCGGAGCCAGAAATATAGTGTGATGTGTCCACCGAAAAGTAGAAAATATTCCGTAAATGTAGGAAAGGAAGTGAAACACCTGAAGGGGTGTAATTTGTAGGAAAAGAAACCTGAAGATAAACCAATCACAGTGAAAAGGAAATAAACAAGGCTATATAGGCCATGAAGACAAGTGCGCTATCATAACTATTAATCTACTAGGTAGCGCCATAACCCATAAGTTTATAGTAAGCACCAAATGTGTTTTCTCTGTTTGTGACAGTACCGCTGCAATAAGACGTAAACGGAGTATAAACTCACCTAAATGAAATATGATCAAGGGCTTTAACTATTAGGTCCAAAACCTAATGTTGCATTCCACGAACTACAATTAGTAAATAAAGATAAAAGAAAAGTATCATCTTGAGTAGTTATAATCCAATTGGATTTCCTTGCTAGATACTAGATAAAATAAAGGCATACCGGTAATTTCCAAGGAGTTGACTTAACTCGAATTCTTTACGTTTTCTTGATATTAAGTATTCCAAACTGTTAATGGATCATTGTACCCTAAGGTAAAGAAAAAATATACCAGACGATAGTATATTTAACTACTATGTATTGAACATAAATTAATTTGACTGTCGTCAAACGTAAATGAATTTACAACAATTTTGGCAACAAACAGCCAAGGGAGAGCCTAATATCAGTATGGTGTTTGATTTCTGGTCACCTAAGCACGAAATGAGTAACTAAGCCTGTTTGAACTACTACGCCTAGTCCAATTAGACTTGATACTACGAGCGAAAATCGAACTATGTATAATAGATTCTAATATTTACAGCGCTCACCCACTAGCTTGAATTGAAGTAGCTATCGTAATTTGTCTATAATTAAAGTAAATCCAATCAGCAAATTGCCAAGGGAAAACCGCATGTCAATGTAGTATTATAACCCTATTCGGTAACCTATCATTTTAGCGTAAAACAAGTTATAAGCCCCGTTAGGTGCCTATATCATATCCAACTACTTTTATCACTGCTATCTATCAATATTACATATGTTATCTAATATGATATAAACAGGATCAACAACTGACGAGTAGTAGATCGTCACTAATCAGCACAGTGAGTTCTGCTTCATCCAGTAATGTTTCAGTCCCAGGAATGGAGGGAACCACAGAAGGGGTGCCCAATGTACTCCCGAATAATAGTTTTTTACGGGAAGTACAACGGATAAGAATAGGCAACAAAGAAAACAACAACAGAGCGAGAGAAGAGCTAAGAGTAAAGCAAGGAGAGGCTGTAGGGGGGGCATCAAATCTAAATACAAGAGAGCGAGTCAATACCAGATCCTGGAGCAAGGGCAAACAATAAATCAAGATACAGAGAAAATACAGGTTATTAACCTATCTGATATTGTGTTGACTACAGATATGATTTCGGTACTGAGTAAGGGTATGGGTTTTTGCCCATCACCAGTTTGTGACATGACAAATGTGAAAATAGATCTTTTCAAATTTTCGAGAAATCTCAAATTAAAAAAGTTTTTTGCCACTAATATAATCCCAAATAAAAGAGGTACAACAGATACTATGGTTGGTGATCTTTCTATTCAAGATATTAGAGATAGAGTTTTACTTTTATCTATCACTGAAAATGAACAGGACCCGATCACAATACACCAGGTCCTGCAAGATCTTGATTGTACAACAAACCTAAGGGAGGATAGTGGTCTAAAACTGAAGTCAAAATGGGTTCCACACCTTGCCTCAGGCAACAGTATTGATTTGTTTTACAAATTGGTTGAAAAAGACTTAGATGCCCTAGAAAAAACTATCAATCATCGGAAATCGTTCCCCCATGTTGATAATTTAACACCTAAAGAAAGACAAACATTGAAACAATTGAGGGCAGACTCATCAATTACAATAAGAGAAGCCGACAAGGGAGGCAATATAGTGATAATGTCTACAGAATACTATGAAAAAGAGATACTGGGTCAATTAAATAACACATTGTGGTATAAAAAACTTTCTGGCAATCCGATTCCTACTATCAAGATCAGGATTAATGAACAACTTAAAGAATGGAATACTACAGGTTTACTGAGTGATGATGAATTTCGTTATCTTTTGATTGACAAACCTAGATACCCATGTATGTACACAGTACCCAAAATCCACAAAAATGCAACCTCACCTCCTGGGAGGCCAATTGTGTCGGGAATTGGTGGCCCAACAGAACGTATTTCAGAGTTTGTGGACACATACTTACAACCTTATGTTCACAACTTACCATCCACTATTCGAGATACAAAACATATCCTTAATACACTTATGGATATACCCTGGGATGAGTCTATGACCCTAGTCACACTAGATGTGGTGTCTCTTTACACTAATATCACACACGAGCAAGGCCTACAAGCTTTACGCTATTATTTGGACAAGAAACCAGTTGAATTTCTGGAACATTCGCAAATGATAATAGATATGTCGCGAATGATCTTGGAGCATAATGTATTTCTTTTTGGGGGGGAGTGGTACCAACAGACGTGCGGTACTGCGATGGGTTCCAGATTTGCGCCATCTTTTGCCTGCCTCTTTATGGGGTGGTTCGAGGCGGTGCATATTTGGGGCCCATCGGGCACGAAATGGCAGGAATTTATCGTGTTCCTTGGCCGTTACATTGACGACTGCCTCCTAATATGGACTGGCAGCACTGAAGAACTTAATGCTTTCTTTGAATATTTGAATGACAACCCTTTCAACATGAAATTTACAATGGCTCAAAGTAAACAAAAAATTGTGTTCCTAGATGTGGAACTTTTTGTAGAAAATATGGGCATCTGTAGCCGGATGCACAGAAAGGAAACAGCATGTAACTCAGTTCTGCATGCAGCTAGTGCTCACCCTAAAACACAAGTTAATTCGATTCCCTATGGAGAATTCTATAGAGCACGCCGAAATTGTAGCAAGGACACTGATTTTTCTAACTGTTTAATAGATATTGAAGAAAGATTCCTGGATAGGGGTTATGACAAAAATATAATTGAGAAAGCAAAAAAACGAGCTAGTCTTCTCAACAGAAATGAGACTTTAAAATCACACTATACTGTCAAGGATAAAAAAGAACAACCAGTAAGAATGGTAACTAATTTCCACCCTTGGTCGCATAAAGTATTTAACATACTTAAACGGCATTGGAGTCTTCTCACATCAGACTCAGATCTCAATAAGATCCTGACCAAGTACCCTAGCCTTACTTATCGTAAAGGTTTAACAATTCGCAATATGGTAAGCCCTAGCTACCCAAAGAAAAAAGACACAAATATTACCTGGCTACAGAGTAGAAGCTTGGGTTTCCATAAATGCGGTGATTGTAGCATGTGTAAACACGCCTTAACAGGAATTAAGGAGTTTTCTTTTAACGGATCCAGAAAGTTTCATATTACAGAGTACATCAACTGTAACACCAAATTTGTCATTTATGTTATTATTTGTAACTGCTCGAAGATCTATGTGGGCAGTACGGTCAGGAATCTCAAAATTCGAATCGCTGAGCACTTTAGAGCATTAAAAAACATGGATGATAGATATCCTATAGTCCATCATGCCTTAGAATGTTCAGAACAGAATAAATCTCAGAAATTCAAATTCCATGCATTAGAATCAGTACCTAGTGACATCCGAGGTGGAAATCGAGAATTAAAGCTGCGGCAGACTGAAGCACGCTGGATTCTTAGGTTACATGCGGTAAATATGGGGATAAATATGGAAAATGAATTACAATACTTTTTGGGCGCATAACTAATGTGCTTCCATATGTCTCCATTTCATGTCAGCCGCAAATAATAATGTTAGTAACAATAACATTGTGATACATGATACAGTCATTGTGAACCATTCTCTGTTATTTCATTGTAAACCTCTCCTTCTAGCCTCTCAATGTATTTACTTGGAAATTTTATTCAATTTGAATATGTACACCAATTATGTAATTGGTAATTATTGTTGACCCTGCCACACAAGAAATCTGTTATGGTGGGGGTTCACTTTGGTGTTTTCTTGTGGTAAAAGGTACTTTTCTTTACTTTCTGTTTCACTTTTATTTTCAGCTAGTGAATCACGTATAATTGATTTTCTGTATTTTTACAGACCGTTGACTACTTATAGCCATCACACTGAGAGAAAATACATTGACACCACATTAATAGGTCTCGGTACGAGGAAACTATCGTGTTGATGTAATGACTTTCATTTAATAATGACTATCAACCCGAATACAAGTAGGCGCTTGTGACTGATGTTGAGCTTAATACAGCGTATTGAGATTCAGGTTGTATATCAACCACTCTAAGATGGCGCCCAACGGGGATATGAGAATCGTACGTGTCAGTCCGTTTTCCAATTGGACTATTTATTCCCATTCAAAGATGGCGCCGATTGCAGACGCCGATATACTGATACGCGGTCGTGATACAAGACCGGTTTGAATGCTTTCAGGTAAGCGCTGACTATATCATATTAGATAACATATGTAATATTGATAGATAGCAGTGATAAAAGTAGTTGGATATGATATAGGCACCTAACGGGGCTTATAACTTGTTTTACGCTAAAATGATAGGTTACCGAATAGGGTTATAATACTACATTGACATGCGGTTTTCCCTTGGCAATTTGCTGATTGGATTTACTTTAATTATAGACAAATTACGATAGCTACTTCAATTCAAGCTAGTGGGTGAGCGCTGTAAATATTAGAATCTATTATACATAGTTCGATTTTCGCTCGTAGTATCAAGTCTAATTGGACTAGGCGTAGTAGTTCAAACAGGCTTAGTTACTCATTTCGTGCTTAGGTGACCAGAAATCAAACACCATACTGATATTAGGCTCTCCCTTGGTTGTTTGTTGCCAAAATTGTTGTAAATTCATTTACGTTTGACGACAGTCAAATTAATTTATGTTCAATACATAGTAGTTAAATATACTATCGTCTGGTATATTTTTTCTTTACCTTAGGGTACAATGATCCATTAACAGTTTGGAATACTTAATATCAAGAAAACGTAAAGAATTCGAGTTAAGTCAACTCCTTGGAAATTACCGGTATGCCTTTATTTTATCTAGTATCTAGCAAGGAAATCCAATTGGATTATAACTACTCAAGATGATACTTTTCTTTTATCTTTATTTACTAATTGTAGTTCGTGGAATGCAACATTAGGTTTTGGACCTAATAGTTAAAGCCCTTGATCATATTTCATTTAGGTGAGTTTATACTCCGTTTACGTCTTATTGCAGCGGTACTGTCACAAACAGAGAAAACACATTTGGTGCTTACTATAAACTTATGGGTTATGGCGCTACCTAGTAGATTAATAGTTATGATAGCGCACTTGTCTTCATGGCCTATATAGCCTTGTTTATTTCCTTTTCACTGTGATTGGTTTATCTTCAGGTTTCTTTTCCTACAAATTACACCCCTTCAGGTGTTTCACTTCCTTTCCTACATTTACGGAATATTTTCTACTTTTCGGTGGACACATCACACTATATTTCTGGCTCCGATCACCACTTAAACCTATTAGATTATCCAGCACCATAAATTGTAATTTTCTTTAAAAAAAATTTCAAGTCACCATGTTAATCAGATGTATGAACTTTGCTCATTGATAATGCTTATGTAGTTTGGTTATTATATAATTTTGTTTGCCTGCAGCCCTGATGAAGTCCATGACGTGATATAGTCAGGACGAAACACGTGTTGGCTGACAGGGGGCTCACATCGAAGAAGCTCTATCAACGAATAAAAGACAAGACTTGAACAATTTGAAATAATCTGGGAAATATTTTTTGTTGTGCACTTTCATCATTACTTGGACTTTACTTTGGAACCATATTGCTCGGTTTCAAAATTGTTGATGTTCAGGGTAGACTCAGTCTACCGAGATTACGACATTTGTGGTTGTCGTATTGTTAACCTAGTAGCAAGGGTTCATTTTTTACACTTAGAACGAATATACATTTCTCTGCGCATTTAGTCCTTACCACTGTAGCTTGGTTTTCCATCCAAACAATCATGATCCACTTCGTCTCTGACTTCTGCATTCTCAGCATCAGGCAGTAACGTTGAAAGATTTACATTCAAGCATCTCACAAGGCTCACATTTGTTGCACCTAATATGACCTTCTCATATTTAGTCAGCCGACTATGTGTCATGAACTGAGTGCGACTCCTTGTTAAAAGGATTGCCACATCATGAGGTACAAACACTCGCACAGGATATCCCATCACAATTCCCTTACTCTGTTCCAGACTCTTACAAGTAGCAGCTACTACTTTCAAGCAACCTGGTAATGCTACAGCTACAGGGTCTAGCATAGCTGAAACATATGCAATTGGTCTTCTCAATTTTCCATGTTTCTGTATTAGTACAGAGAGTGCACATCCATTCCTCTCACTGCAGTACAATTCAAACTCTTTATCGTAAACAGGCATTCCTAATGCTGGTGCTTCACACAGACTGTCTCTCAATTGTTTAAAAGCTGCTAGTTCTTCCCTATTTAAGTCAATGGGGTCTTTTACATCACTTCTCGTCAGGCGTACCAAAGGTTTTGCTATCAAGGAAAAGTTACTTATCCACTGACGACAATATCCAACCATTCCAAGAAACATTCTAACTTCTCTTTGCGTCATTGGAGCTCTCATTCCTTTTATTATCTTGATTCTGTCTGTAGTTATTTTCCTCAGTCCTTTTTCAATTTTGTGGCCTAAATATTGTACTTCTTTCTGACAAAATTGTAATTTTGATGGGGATACCTTAAGTCCTCCATCTGCCAAATGGTTTAGCAATGCTATGGTGTCCATTACACAAGCTTCTCGAGTCTTTGACGCCACAAGTAGGTCGTCAATATATTGGACTAGTACTGAATTCTCTGGCATTTCTAGGTCTTCTAAGGACTTTTTCAATATCTGATTAAATATCGAGGGGCTTTCTGTATACCCCTGTGGGATTCGGCACCATGCCAAAATACGTTCGCCAAAACGGAACGCAAAAATTTGCTGGCTATCATGATGCAATGGGATGGAAAAGAAAGCGTGACACAGATCAATCACTGTGTACCATTCTGCATCATGTGGAATCTGATACAAAATTGCAGATGGATTTGGTACAATAGGACAACATGACACAACAATTTTGTTTATCTTTCTCAAATCTTGCACTATTCTGAACTTTCCATTAGGCTTTTTCAGTCCCATAATTGGTGAATTACATGGACTACTCATTATTTCTCTCAAAATACCTTGTTTAACAATTTTCTCAATTATAGGAGTAACTCCTTCAATTATCTCAGGTGTCAATTTATATTGAGGAACATTTAGGTAGCTTTTCCTTCCTTCACTGTTATTTTTACAGGATCCACATTTTTCATAAATCCTACATCTTCTCCTGTGAAATCCCAGACTTCAGCTTTTACTGTATTTTTCAATTCTTTTGGTAGTTCATCAAGGTTGAATACAGCAAAGGCTTCAGTAATCTCAGTTTCCATATTAGCCATAGTCATTTTATACAGTACGTCTTCATCAGGGGTCTCAAATGCTATGCCATCAGGGGTACAAAATATGGTGCAATTCATCTTGCACAGTAAGTCTCTCCCTAACAAATTTACAGGACTTGAATCGCACACAACAAAGCGGTGCATTTCGGAAAATTTCCCTATATTGACTTTTACTGGTTCTGTGAGATACGTTTTTATCTGTCTGTTGGATACTCCAACCACTTGGATTGTTTCGTCCGAGAGAGGAAGATTCTTAACATCAGCTGACCCAACAGTTGATCGAGTAGCACCAGTATCTACTAGGAAAGTAATATTTTCATCATTTACCTTTCCATCCACAAAAGGGCCTGTCTGGTCTACTTCTAGAGTTGCGCCAAGTACGCACTCTTCTTCCGCCCTTCGGCACCGTCAATAACCTTCTTCTGACTCACTCTCATCGCATTGTAGCCAATACTGCGAAACAGCGCTAGCGCGCGGCAGCTTAGTTATCTGTTCTTCGTTGTTACGCTCTGTGGAAAAGGCGGTTTTGGCGCCTGATTCTGTTGGGCAATAACCTGCTGCTGTGGCTGCGGTTGACAACTCACCTCTTTCTGTACCTGCGAATTCAATGATGCATTATCATTGTTAGTATTTGGAGGAAATTTACACTCGGATTTCCAGTGCCCTATTCTTCCGCAATTATGACATGACCATTTCTTCTTGGCTTCTTCTATATTGAATTGTCCCTTTCCTTTTCCAGCATTAAATTTAGGTTTTGGTCCTGCACCATTTGCTTGTTCTATCAACTGAGCTTCCTGTCTTTATGCCACTTTTACCTGTGCCCACATAGCCTTTTCTTTTAACTTTCGCTGCTTGGCTTCAATTTCATCACTAAAATATTTTGCATGTCTTAGTACTTCATCTATTTTCTTATTTTGCCAATCCACTGTATGCTGTTTAATAATTTCACTGATTTCTGGGCGTAGACCGTATACAAATCTATATACAAAATGACTTAAATCTTTCTCACTTAAATTTTCATCACCAATAAACTGCTTAAAGGCAAGGATTAACCTCTCATAGTATGCGTGTACTGACTCCTTAGTCTCCTGATGAGTTTGATCAATTTTTACCCAATCACTCTCTTTGGGAGGTACCTTGTTTTTCAGGCAAACAATTACTTGTTCATATTTTTTCATGACTTCCGGGTCAGGGGCTCCTGTTTTTGGATCCCTAGGGTATTCTTGTGTAGGCCAATTTATCATCAATTTGCACTCTTTCCATAGATCTGCTGGTACTATTATGTCAAATAGACTATTTAGATCAATCCACAAAACTTTTGATAATTTTACAAATCTATCCACTTGCCTATACCACTCGACTGTTTTTTTTCGCGTAGCCGACGGAAATAATTGGTAAATGAAAACATTTCTTGCCTAGTCCAACGAACATGTACATATTCTCCTCCTGGAATTTCTCTCATGGGACATTCTGTCACTACCTTTTCTTTTTCTCTTACAGGGAAAGCTGCAAATGTTTTATTTGAGGCATCATCTCGTTTTCTAAACCATCTACTTTTTCATTTATCTACATCTCCCCATTTTCTCAACAAAATGATTATGTCTTTAATCTGAGTTATTCTTCCTGTGGTGTTCAGATTTTCAATATCTTTTTCAGAAAAATCTACTCTGTAGGGTTTTTGTAAGGCTTTTACTCTTTCCATGCCTATACCCATTTCATTTGCCACTTCTTCTAGTCTTTCATGTAGACTCTTTGCTCTCCATGTTATGCTTTTGCATAAAAATAGTACTTCTTCATCCTGATAATTTTTTCGCTTTCCTGTGGGGATAGTCCCTACTATTAATTCTTCCAAAACCATCCTTAGCTTGGCCACATCTATAGATTGGGATTATCTGTCTTGTCTCTGTAAACTCCTTAACCATTCACTTAAGTCTTCTGAAGTAGGACCTACTGGTTTCTCTTCATTACCTCGTTCTGGGTCTCTTGGAGTTTCTGATACAGATTCTGTAGTCGTTATCATTCTTTCCACTAAACCTGGATTTGCTGTCAAATTGTTAGGCGCACTCTGTCCTGACGTACTTACTGTTATTCTCCATGGGTTCTCATCTGAACCTTTTCTTGGTCTCTCAATCTGTCTATTACTGTTATAAGGGACCGTTAGACAATGCTCATTATCTGTCTGTTCATCAAAAATTGGCATTACAGGACCTATAGTTACGGGAACAGTGACGGCTTCTAAGTTTTTAGTCAATTCCCTAATCTTTTCAGTTACCTCTAAAGTGGTTTTCGCTAATTCTGCCGAATTTTCATTATTCATTTTGCCATCTTGTTTTCTCTCTATTTCTCTGAAGGAATTATTTCTCCCTATCTCTTGGGGTACTGATTCAACTTTTATGTTTCGCAAAGTCTCTCTCATTGGGGTACTTGGTGTCAACATGTCAGAATCTGGTTGATACGGGGGTGGATTTTTATAAAACATGTCGTCAAGAACATCATCCTCCGATTCATGCACTCCATACCCTCCTGATTCAATATTATGTCTCTTTTCTGTACATTTTCTTCCGCTAATTTCTTCAGCATGTCTCACAGGAAACAAACCATCAGTCATATTTGCACTCCTCATTTTGTCATCATGATTCTCCTGTCCATGTGATCTACCAAACATGTATCTATACCTTCCGCCACTCCTCTGTCTTTCTCTGTCATGCATTTCATCTTCCCATTCAGTCAATGCTTCAAACTGTTTGTCTAGGTCTCGATTCTAGATTCATCATTCTTTCTCTCAAATTCCTCAAAACCGCTAAATTAAATGAACCATGTTCTGGAAATGCCAAAACTCCATCATCTTTTGTATACTTTGCCCAATTGTCCAACCAAATACAAGCATGGTATCCGTATTTCGCAACCATGAAGGATGCGGGCGATTTTGGTGGAGGAAGCAACTGTCCCTCTCTAGTCTTAATCGGTTTGTCCTTTTTAAATAAACTCTTGATTTTTCCAAACTAGGTCTTTTTCTCTTTTTCTGGTGGATCGTAATACATAATTTTGTCTTCCGTGAATCGCTAGATTTTCCCTATTCTGTTGTTTTAACCAATCGTAGCGCGACTCACACTAACGCACCAATCCGGAGCGTCTATGTCACTTCTGTAATTCTCCAATCCCAGCGCGACTCACATTAACGCACCAATCAAGAGCGTCTATGTTTCTTACTGACTAGCCAATCCCAGCGCGGTCTTTCTGACGTCAGCTTTTCTCACTACTCCTGCTTCTACTGACCCCTCCTTTACAAAATGTTCTTGGTGAGCTCTTTGCGTTCTTTAAACTTACAAATCTGTTAGTAACGACATAAAAACGCCACCATTATCTGTTTCGCTAACCAAAGAATAGTTAATGACCTTTCTTACAAAAATTCCGTCTTTCCCGAGAGCAACGCTTACCTCTGCCCTACTACGGAATCGTTACTTCCGTTGATAAAGTAGCACATCCCTCTTTCTTACCCTTCTAACAAGCATTAGCTAACCGTTTCTCCAGAATTAAGACACCTAGTTGGAGACGCTCTGCTCCTGAGAAATAAAACCAGAGTTTCACAATTAACCTGAATGCTATTTCATTCACGCACTTTCATATGGAAAATGTAGTTCATTCACACAGAATTCTGTCTTTCCCGAGAACAGCGAGCAGTCTGTCCTGCTACAGAATTATGACACTCATTAATAAAGTAGCACTTCCCTCTACTTTATTCTTCTAGCAAGCTTAGGGAACACCTATTACCTTTCCAGTGATAAGTGTAATCAGAGTGCCTTTTGGACTCCTGGTACCTAAGACCAAAATTTCACAGGTGACCTTCGCTACCATACATTTCTCTAATACAGAAAATGTCTCTAATGGCAACACACAACGAGGTTACCGAATTGAACCCAGACAATGCGCCGTGCAACTCCAATCCTCACACGTTTTCCCCGTGTACCTACAGGGCAACAACAATTCCGTCTTTCCCGAGAGCAGCGCTTATCTCTGCTCTACTACAGAATCGTTACAAACTTCCGACTTCCTACATCCCAGAAGCCGTCAAACAACACAGAACTGAACGCGACTCAACATAGAGTGTTAATACATAAACCAATACTTTCCCACAATCAATAATCAATAAGCTATTTACAAGCAATAATCACCAAACCAAAACAATAATAACCATCATCCTGCTACCAGAAAAACTGATCCAGCGCAAAAACCCTAGCAACAGGGAAACAACCTGCACTGCTATCCTCCCTGCGTCACAGACCAGACGTCACACTAACTCATTCACACATGCAGTCATTGGTGGGGCCCATAACACCAACACTCACACGTTACTTCCACAACGGTCTGCACACACAGGAGGGATGAATGATTCAAGCGCCGGACATGTGGGGGAAACACCTTATAACCTATAGGGAAGAAAAAATCATTTACAAAATATGCATTAACGCCCTTTCGCCTACAGATCCTTAATCCTAAACATCAAGGCACTCCTCCCACTTCGGTCAAATGGACCAAATTAGTTGGATTGGTTGATGGTGATTTAGAACCAGCTAAAACACATTTTAAGACCTCAGAATCTATCTCTTGAATGAAACTCACAACTCCTGAATTCTTGTTTATGTTTATCTAAAATTTCATAATGATCTAAATTCGCATTTGTCTCATAAACATTTTAGAAAGTTTATATCAAATTTTGTGTAAATCACAGAACATCATATTTACCTAATCTTGCTATTTGGAGTCCTCTAATTCATTGGCTCTGCATAATTTTGTCATAAATCTTCCGAAAGCAAGCCTAAGCTCAAAGTTCTTTGCTCAGCAAGCTACAGTCCCAAAGATCGGCAAAGGACCAGAGACATGCAAGCATCTATCATTGCCCGTAGATTTAGGAAAAGTTTGCAGTCATCAGATGATCGGGCAGCATCCGAACCTTCAAGGATTCAGGAAAACGCGTAAGCGTTGTGACCCAAAGGTAAGAGCGAAACGAGCCAAACGAGTCTCACGAGTCTAACAAGTCTAACAAGTCTACTCTCTCTATTCTACAACTTCTTTTATAACACAATGAAGTCAAGAAGATACAATATAATATTTTAGAACAGTCGTGATTGGCTGGTTGAGATCGTCCGATGTCAGTTTTAAGATTTCAGTTCAGTTCGAGGGGTGATGTCATGAGTTTGTCCAAAAGTCGGCTTATTCCGGTTTATTGTAAGGTCGATTGTTCTCTGGTTTTTTGGCTGTTGTCCCACTCTGTCCTTGTTCGGGTACATGGTGAACAAAGGTCGTGACAAGGTTTAGGAGAATGTTTGCGCATGTGCAGCTCACTCCGTGCCTGGTGGGACAGTGGCCACTTCGTCGTGTGGTGTCAGCGGCCATCTTGGATTTAGGCCCAAATGCTAATTTAAGCAAAACAAACACAAAAGTGTAATTAATAAATATAAATAATGAATCTAATGTTAACCCCTTACTAATCCCTCTATGTGCTCGTATTTAACTAGCGTATAGCAACATTTAAAGCCATTATATTCACCTTTTCGGTCCTCCTCTTGGGCAACTTTACAAAAATAACATATATCATGCAGTATTCTATTTAACACATATACTACTGTTAATATGTGTACAGATTTTAGTCATAAAGGCTATTTTAGCCGTGCAAATGCAAATCCCACGTGTAATTTCGATATTAATAATGTTGGTTAATAAACATGCAAAACTCGTTTAATAATATTATAGTTAATAGATTATTCAATTAGTATTTTCATGCAGAATAGAGGAGGTATACAAAATTTTGCACTACCCGCTCCATCACTAACATTGATTGTTTTTCTATTAAATGTTTTTAAGTGTGGAGTTAGAAAATCTAAGAAATCCTTTAAAACTGTAACTAAATAATCAAAACACTTTTACTTACCTGTTTACAGGAAATGTCCCAGTGCAGTATCCAGGTATACTACACTGTGTAAGAAAAGTAATCTGCAAAGTAATTTATATGACATTCTATTCAAATGCCAATACAAAGTATATGTACAGTATATCAAAAGCATTGCATTACTAGTGGCTCTACTGTAATCAAAACAAAGTGCTTATACAATTGCAATTCAAACTGTTTACAAACTGCATTAGTACTATAAAGTATTTATTGCTTACCTGTTCCAGGGTTGCTTGGTTCTAGAAAATAAAATAACTAAAAGAATATTTTTATACAAAACCAATTGGTATGAAGTTCAGTCTTTGGGTGTGTGATATCATTTGCTGAGTTAGTGTGTACAACAAATGCTTAACACTACCCTCTGATAAAACCTTATTGCTCGACCACACTACCACAAATAGAGAGTAAGGTGCTATTTGCTTTTACCTCTGCCTACCTTTGGGGCTGCACTGGACTCTTTGCACACTATACCTGATCACACAACAGAACACTTAAATTGTCTTTAGAATTCTGATTTTTTTAAATTGGCAACTGTTAGAAATGGGATTTTTGGTTGGCTAGGGCTTGCGCCTAAGCCAGGCAGAAACCACCACTCTAGTAAGGGCAAGGGAGTCACACACTGAAGATAACCCCAGTGTTGTACCTCTACCCTCCAGTTCTTCCTTGCCTTTCCTCTATCTTGTATTCCCCTATAGAATGTTGGCTTGTTGCTTAGTATCCCTGTCTTATTGTTCCATGATTCAAACTGTGGTGGAGCTGTTGGAGTTGTATGTCTCCCACTCTGGCGCTCCTGTCTGCAGTGTAGCCTGTTTGGATTAAACCTGCTCAACCTACAACGTCTACTGAGTCGCTCACTACAATTTTGTGGCGACGATCCTATGCTACACAGTCACACGCTGGACCCTGCGTGCATCTGACTGCCTCAACGGTGTGCACCTGTGCCTTCCCAGTTGCGGTAAGACTGTTCTGTTTTTTTTTCTTCATCAAGATTTCACCCGCACACCGAGGATCACATTTTCCAGGATCTCTACTCTACCCCTGCACAGAAAGTGAAAATCTACGCCTGCACAGAAAGTGAAAAATTACCTTTCAAAAGTGTGATTTGGAGTGCTCACAACTAGCGGGACTTCCGATGCTTCACGTCAGTATTTCGCCTTGCTGACTTTGCAAGCGTGTGGAGTCTTCCGCTGGCCTCCATTCACATGCGCAGTATTGTCTAAAAGTCAGTCTTCTTCCTCTGCGCAGTGGCAGTTGCAGGCCTCACGCCTGACTTGCCTGACCTGAACCGTTTTGTATCCACAGTCTCCAGCGGGACATCACGTTCCGTTTTCAGCGTCACCTGGCGGTCATTTCTCAAGAACTTTCTACGTGTTCACATCAGCGACGATTGGCATGTCATAATGCCTTAGAGGCTGTTAGCATTGCAGAGAACGTTTTTGTGGTTGCCTAGCGACCCAATACTCAGCTGATCATCACGACGATCAACACATCTTCAAGCTCATTTTTTTTAATTTAACGCGCAGATCACCATATCTTAGAAATCCAGCTGATCTTTACGATGATCAGCACGTCTTCAAGTATAATCTTCAATGCAACGATCAGCACATCCTGATCCTCATAGAAGTGTTTACTCCACGCCTCTCCACATCTTTTCACGACGATTGGCACGTCTCATTTCGATTGGCACGTCTCATTTCGCTTATATAAACTTTGAAAAATGCATGTTTACATCTGCCGATCATGACAATCATTTTTTTTTCTTTTCAATTATTTGTTTAACATTTTTTATTATTTATCCTGTTTCTGTTGAATTTGTCACTCAACTTTCTTCCATATCTATTTAAGTGTATTTTAACACACTCAAATGTACTCTACGTTTCTCTCGTAACAAGTATACTACCATTACTCTTACCTTTATTAAATTCCTATCTCTCATTTTCTCGTTCATCTGTCACCATGCAGTCTGTTGCTCCTCCTACTTCTTTTTTAGAATCTCCTGGGGAACCACCTGTTCGAGGGGAGGTCTGGTTTGATGCCTTTCAAACCTACCTAGGTGCTATTGGAGCCTCTAGATTTTCCAGTGAAAGAAAGAAATATCTTCTTCTTCATGCTCTAGGATTTGAAGGATGTTCTATATTCAAGCATCTCCCTGAAATTAATCATCTTTCTGATGACATTGTTGATGTATATCAAGACACCATAACCAAACTCAAGTTGAGGTTTGACAAACATCCCAGTTTGATGGTCCTCCGCCATAAATTCTTCAAAAGACAACAGAATGAAAGTGAAGATGTGGATTCCTACATTTCAGTGCTACGTAACTTTGCCTCCTTTTGCCAGTTTGAAACTTTCACTGACCAACTGATCCGTGATCAGTTTGTGTGCCATTGCAAAGACAAAGAAATTCGTCAAAAGCTTCTCTCTCTCGCAAATCGCTCACTCGACGAGACTATTAAAATAGCAAAAAGTATTGAGACATCTTTGACATCCTTAAAAGAGCTGGACGAGAATGCTTCTGATTCTGTCAATGTTGTCATTAGCAATCAATGCTAAAGGGAAACAAAGTCTTTCCAAGTCTTCATCTTCAACGAACAGCACACGCAAAGACCTGAGTCAGGGTAGCAGTGCATCTGATCCCCCTGTTAGTAGACATATGTGCTACCGTTGCGGAAATCCTCCTCACCAAAAGGGAGCAGAGTGTCCAGGGGCTAATGTAACGTGCATCTACTGCAAAAAAATAGGGCACTTTGCGAAAGTATGTTTGAAAAGAAAAAAACAATACAAACATGTTGCATATGTTCTTGAGTCAGAGCAGGAATCTGACCCAGAAATCATTTCTGTTGTCACTGATTGCCAGGAGGTTGTATCTAATGTAAATGACTCATGTGAGTGTGTGGATCCCATTGTAGAGGTCATCATAGGAGGAAAATCTCTTAATCTGTTAGATGCCAGGATTACGATGCTAACTCAAAAATGATTTTTTGACACATGGGGAGATAGACCTTAGCAACCCCCTGACCGCTCCCCAGTCTCGTATGAGGGACGCAAAATTGATCTCCTGGGTTCCTTCGAAGACAAGCTTGTTTTCAAAGACAGAAGGATCTACGGTAAAATCTATGTCGCTGTAAAAGGGCTAAACATTTTGGGGTGGTACCACCAAGGTTTATTTGGAATGATCCTTAAGCCAGGTACAAATGAACAAGTACTTGTTGTCTCAGAAGATCAACAACTGTGAAAGTGGAAGGAACAGTTTCCTTTTGTTTTTGGAGAAAGTTTAGGAACCATACGGGGTTTTCCACACAAAATTATAGTCAAGGAGGGGGCCCTTCCCATTAAACACAAAATGAGGGGTGTACCTTTCAGCATGAGAGATGAACTAGAGAGAGAACTCAAGTCCCTATGCGATCTGGGGATCATCGAGCCTACAGAGTCTCCACTCTGGCTCTCTCCCTTGGTGGTCGCACGCAAGAAATGTGTCAAACTTCATGTTTGCGGGGACTTGAGGTCTCTCAATAAGGAGATCTGGGTCGACTCTCACCCCCTTCCAAAAATTTGTGATCTTTTTTCAAGTGTTAGGGGGTCTAGATACCTTTCAAAGCTGGATCTGGCCAGCGCTTATCACCAGATTGACCTGGATGCTTCTTCTCATCCCCTCACGGCCTTTGTGTCACCCCTCGGAACTTTTCAGTACAAACGGATGCCGTTCGGGCTTGCCTCGGCGGCTTCGGTTTTTCAAAGGGTGATGCAGAACATGTTAGGTGGTATTAATGGGGATCTTGTTTTTTAAGACGATGTTCTGATTCACTCCAAAGACATCCCTACACACAACACTTTACTTAAGAGAGTGCTTGATGTTTTTAAGAATCATGGTGTGGTTGTAAAATCTGAGAAATTTAAATTTCTTTGTGATAAGATTGAATATCTGGGTCACCTGATTTGTAGCGTTGGGATCAGACTTAGGCAAGGTCTGTTAGATGCCATCACCCAAGCCCTCTGCACCATCTGATAAGACGGATATCAAGTCTCTGCTGGGACTACTGGAATACTATTCCAAGTTTGTTCCGAATTATGCTACCCTGGTACGTCCTATTTTTTCCCTCCTTTGCAAAGGGGTAACGTTTGCATGGACAGATGAGTGTCAGTGTGCTTTGTGTTGTGTGACGTCTTCACTCATCAACAGTGGGGCTCTGAAACCTTTTGATCCCAATCTCTCCTCTTATATTACAGTTGACGCTAGTCAAGTGGGTCTGGGAGCTGTCCTTACTCAAGATTCTCTTAAGGGAGAAAGTACGGTCGCTTTTCCCTCCTGAGTTCTGAGAGACGCTGATTTGCAATACTCTGTAATTGAAAAAGAACTACTGTCCTATTTATGGGCTATTGAAAAATTCTGACCCTACATTTGGGGCAGATGTTTTACACTGAAAACCGACCATAAGCCCCTTGTAAGTATTCTGAGTTCTTGTAATGGGAAGTCTTGTTCTCCATGCATTCTTCGAATGGTTTCTCGACTGCAATATCAGTTCGACGTTGTACACATTTCAAGTTGTATGAATGTCAGAGCCGATTATCTCTCACGCTTTCCCTTAGACATTATCAAGGGTGAGGGTACTCCTTCTGATGTTGGGGAGGAAGACTCTGATGATTGTTTTGTGGCATCTCTTGACCTTCCTGAGCATGGTCTTGATTCTGCTGAGGGGTGGATAAGAGCTCTCAGTGAGGATGATGTGCTACAACGTGTGTGTGGGTTTGTCAGGTCTGGCTGGCCCACAGAACGTGTCCTGCCACAGTCCTTACAACCGTTCTGGAAGGTGGAATCTGAGATTTCTCTGGAGGGTGGTGTGTTACTACGTGGTGATAAACTCATTGCCCCTCAAAGCCTCAGGAGAAACATCATCACTAAAGCGCACAAGGGTCATCTAGGAACCACGGTCACCAAGCGATGGGTTGGCACATATTTTTGGTGGCCCCCAATGGACAATGATGTGCATGAACTTGTTGACTTTTGCTCCATTTGTCGTTCAGCTGATAAAGGTTTGAAGGTGAACACTCCTCCTCTACTGCCTATTGAGTGTCCTTCCGAACCATGGTCTAAGGTAGGGTTGGACATCATGGGACCTCTAGAGATTTTGCCTGGTGGGTGTTGGGTGTTGTTTCATCTTTGTCTTGGTTGATTATGCATCGAAATGGCCTGAAGTCAAACTTGTTAAGGACATTTCTTCTGCTTCTGTTGTTTCCTTTTTGAAGGACGTATTTTTGAGGGCGGAGTTTCCTGATACTGTGATTACGGATAACGGTACGCAATTCACAAGTTCTGGTTTTGAATCTTTTCTACGATCATGCCACATTAAACATGTCAAAAGCTCCCTCTATCACCCACAATCCAATGGGCCCGTGGGGCGTGTGAACAGGGTTGTGGGGGACTGCATTAGGTGGGCGAGATCCTCTAATTGTGATATTTCCAGCTCTCTTGATAGTATGCTCTGGTTTTATAGAACCACCCCACACTCCACAACCAAAGTCTGTCCTTCTGATCTTTTGTAAAGAAGGGAGAGAGTAAGTTCGGTTTGCCCACTCCTGTTACCAGGGTAGGAAGGAATGCTGTACAAGTCGAAGGAGGATGGTGGTGGAATGTCAGTAAAATTGTAAAAGTTAAGAATGTCACTCCATCTGTTTCAACTTTTAATGGCTCTCCTTCCACATTAACCTCTCGTGGTTTTGAACATGCTAGACCCTCTATTGTTCCCCTTAGAAGGAGCACAAGATCAAGGTGTGTACCGTACAGATACCGTGATTGAAATATTAACCTTTTTCTTTTAGTATTACTTTACAATGTGTTTGAAATTATCATTACTGTAGTTGCATTTTCCTTTCTTCTCTTTTCCCTTCTTCCCTTTCTTTTCCCTATCTATCTTTTCTCATTTTATTGAGAAGAGAGGATATGTTGTATCTTTACCCTCTAGTTCTTCCTTGCCTTTCCTCTACCTTGTATTCCCCTATAGAATGTTGGCTTGTTGCTTAGTATCCCAGTCTTATTGTTCCATGATTCAAACTGTAGTGGAGCTGTTGGAGTTGTATGTCTCCCACTCTGGCGCTCCTGTCTGCTGTGTAGCCTGTTTGGATTAAACCTGATCTGCTCAACCTACAACCTCTACTGAGTCGCTCACTACACCCTGCTCCTCCCCTTGGTAGCTTGGCACGAGCAGTCAAGGTTATCCCAGAGGCAGGTGTAAAGCGTTTGCGCAACACACACACACAGCAGCAACACACTAGGCACACCACAAAAGAAACTCCACACAAGGATATATAAAAAATAGCCTTTGCACATTAGAATTGTAACCACACAGATACACTGTGCCAACTGGCACTAGGCAATATTTACAGGAGATTATGTACACATGACAGGGCCAATAGAGCCACTGTCAGAACCTTTAGAAAGCACTAGTAACAAGTAGTAAATAACACAAACAGTCTCTATTGGTATAATAATGACCTCAGAAAACACAACCAGTTGCTACTGGTAAAATACTGTGCACAACATTATATCACCTTAGCAACATAAACACATGATGCATAAATCCCATTAGATCAGGCATACTCAGCAGCACAAACACAGTATGCAATAAATCACATTAGCCAATAGGCATCACAAGCATAATCACATTATGCAATAATAATGGTGCATAACACACTGAAATGACCCCCAGGCCAACTGGCCTTTCTATGGGGCTCAAATGCCCTATGTCCCAAGTGTCAGGGCATAGCTGCAAATGCAGCGAAGCAAAGTGCACAAGGTGCTGGGGCGTGGGGTGCAACTCACCCCTTTCTCACCCACATCTGGCCCCCAAAAAATGCTACTGCTGCCCGTGCTGTCGCGGGGCAGCTGGGAATCCGGCACTGGCACTCACTGTGCCAGGGGAGCACTAAACATGCTCCCAAACTCAGCCCCCATACGTTGCAGCTGCCCGCGCTCTTGAGGTGAGGCTGAGTAAAAATTAGCCCTGGCACCACTGTGTCCACTGGGTCCCCACTGGGACTGTGAAAGAAAATGGCCCCACCGTTGGAGCGGCCCGCTCTCCTGCGGGACCGCTCAGGCACCGACAATGTGCCTCTGGGAGCCCCTCTCACCTGGGCTCTTCTGGTGCCTCCTCTGGCAGGGGGAAGGCACCGAAAATAGGCAGAGTAACGCCCCACTCACCGGGGCTGCTCGGGTACTCTGCTCCCCTCCTTGCGCAGGTCTTCAGGTCTCCGCCAGGTCCTCAGGTACCGACAGTGTACCTCGGCCAGACCCGCCCTGGGGCATCTCCTGACTTCACCCAGGCCTGGGACTTCGATGTGGAGCCCGCGAGGCAGCTGGCCCCGCCCACAACCAGGCAACTTTTGCCTGACTTCCGGCTCGCTCTCGGAGCGGCGGCTTCTCCTCTTCAGCAGCAATGCGGGGTGGGCACCCGCTTTTAAATGGCCAATGCGGGGTGGGCACCAGCTCAAAACACCCAAAGGCGGGGTGGGCACCCGCTGTCCTCTCAGCAAAACACGGGGTAGGCTCCCACCGACAAACAGCACAAATGCGGGGTGGGCTCCCGCTCAGAGCACAATGCGGGGTAGGCTCCCGCTCTCCTTTCGCAGCGTCAGGGCGGGGTGGGCTCCCGCTCTGCTGCAGAAGCGCCCACAATGCAGGGGGATCCCCACGTCGCAGCCCAGTTCTGCAAATTAAAATAGAAACACACCTCTCTACCAGCAATAAAAAGATAGAGCTCACAAGGCGCTTAGTTCAAAGTCCAGGGGGCAAAGGCTGGGCCCAGGCATGCCAGCACACAGGGCCCTCCCGCAGGGAGGCAATCCCTCGTGCCGGTTCTTCCTGGAGCCCAGCAGCAGCAGCAAGCCCCCAGTCACAAGAATAGCACAACATTTTCATGGGGTCACAGCCCCTATATTTATATCCCATATTTGCTTTGTCTGCCCTGGCACAGGGCTTGGGGGAACCAGCCTAAACTGGTTCTGGGGGATTTTGGAGCACTTTGTTGACAAGGCTCCTCTTCCCTTTTGTCAGATGGGGGCTCGTCATCAGACACACCACAGGGGGGCGGAGACAGCCTTCACATAGGCAGGCACAGCCCTATTCAGGGGACTACTCCCCCGACTACTCCAAATGCAGATGCCCTATTCAGCCTAGCGCCTAGCGCTGACTCACCCTGTCCCTCCTGGAGCCACACACACCTTACCAACCCCTGTCACTCCAAAACCAGACATGCAATCCAGTTCAGGCAGGCAGACACATAGCACACAGAAATGCCAACTTCTAAAGGTGGCATTTCTAAAATAGTTATACTAAATATGCACACATCATTGCGTAGCATTTACTATCACTATTCCAAATATACTAACCTTGACCACGCTGCTCCTCTCATATCAG
Source organism: Triturus cristatus (assembly GCF_964204655.1). NCBI lineage: Eukaryota > Metazoa > Chordata > Amphibia > Caudata > Salamandridae > Triturus > Triturus cristatus. The sequence goes on from NC_140584.1 coordinate 346,559,932, forward strand.
GAATTACCACTGACACATTTATCAGGGAATCCCCAATGCATTCCTATGGGAGGGCAGTCTCACAGTATTGAGAAACCAAAAATGGCCGTTGGTCACTACCAGGACATGTCACCCATGCAAGGTATATGTCCTTCCTTTTACCTACAATGTACCCTGCCCATAGGGCTAGCTAGGGCCTACCTTAGGGGTGACTGACATTGTAGTAAAGGGGGGTCACAGACATGGCACACACTTTAGGTGCCCGTCACGGAGGCAGTAACACTGCGTGCACAGGCCCTGCAATGGCATAGGCCTGAGATAGGTTTGAAAGGCGAACTTTGGTGGGTGGTGCAATCGGCACTGCAAGCCCACCAGTAGCATTTAATTTACCCTCCCTGGGTATATGAGATATCACTTAACAAGGGACTGACAGGTAAATTAAATAGGCCAAACAGGTGTAGACCAATCTTACCATAAGTAACACAGAGAACACATGCACTTTACAATGGTCAGCAGTATTAAAGTGCCCCGAGTCCTAAAACCACCAACACCATGTCAGAAAAAAGGCTAGGAGGAAGACAAAAAGTTCAGGGATGACCCTGCGAAAAGGGCCAAGTTCAACAGCAATTTGTTCTCAAATTACTAAAAGTCTTGTTAGGGCCTTTGTTAAGTCCCTTTAGAATTTTTGAAAAATTAAAAGTCACTTTAGCTAGATTTAGAGGGGTTAGAAATCTTTTTGAACAATGTCTCATAACAAGAACCCAGCTATTAGTGAAGATGACAACAATGGCATAGAGGACCAAGTTGAGGAGCTCGACCTCACACCTTACCTCCACTTGTCTTTCAAGGAGGTAAGGTCCCTATACAAAATAAAAAATATAACCATGGAGTCCCATCCCACCAAACAAAAACTCCAGGAGCTGTTGGCTGGGTATGGTAAGGACCATCCCTCTGAGAATGGTGAAGACCTCTCAGATGTGGAAGAAAAAGGAGGGGATGAGGATGCTATCCGACCTCCTCAACCAAGAGAAGGAAGTAAAAACGGGTGGGCTATGTTTAATGAGGTCCAGCATACAAGCCCTGAAGTAATTAAGAAAGAAAGGGTATGCCGTTCCTCCTGGTCAGGGGAGTTTGTGTGAAATGTACACTCTACCCCAACGTGGAGACAAAGTGAAAGATAATGTCTAGACAGCCTGAGGACTTAAAGCACGTGGTGGGTGGGGGAACCCACACTGGTGGAACTAAAACCCTCACACACCCAGCAAGCTAGGTGTCATGCTTCATCATCTGGGTTTTGCTCCTCGTCGGGTCGGCGCTGCAATTCCCAACGGGCACCCAAAGATGGGGCTCTTTAACGGAGATCTTTTGTTCCTCGCCGAAAGTTGAGTGCAAGTGAGGGCCAGGTAAGTGTAGACGTTGGTGAGTGTATTATAAAACAGGGTTGGTTAGTCTGAATAACGAGTTTATTGGGTCAGTAAACCACCCTATTAAAAACGATATGAGTGGCGGTAGTCTGGACACAGTGAGTCAAAGACTTGCTCCGCTCAACTCAGATGGTCAACATGTTTCTCGCCTAATGGTCAGGAGGATCCAACGGCAATTCATCAGGACCAATGTGGTGTGAACTATCTACAAAACGTGAGGGTGTGTAACAGGATATTAAATTATTGTGTTTGTGCCTGGACAAATCTACCCTATGAAAGTGTGGAGAAATCTAACACTTCCGCATAGGAGTGGCCTAAGGATTAAACTAGTGCCGCTCCAGTCGGTGCGTGGCGAGCCTCTTGGGATGGCGTAGTAGCCTGGGTTCTGTTGCCCAAGGGTGGTTTGTAAACCTACCCCGCTCCGCCGAAACCGGCTATCCGACCTCCCCCACTTCATAGGGAGAAAAGGGACCAAGTGCCCCTCACTCCAAGAGTAAACCTCTCAGTATCTAGATCCTACACAGGAGGATCATGTACTACTGAGGACATTGAGGACAGCCTCAATGAAGAGGACAGCCTGCTAGCAAGGTTGACCATAAGATTGGATCTGGAGACCAGACTCCTGGTTCTAGAGAGAGAGAGAGAGAGAGAGAGAGCAAAGATGGACTTAGCTCCCATCAATGGTGGCAACAATTTAGCTAATAAGGATAAAGAGCAATCTTATGATCCTAAAATGCCTAAAATGCCCAAATGAAATGAGAAAAGTGCAGAAGTCACACTGGGGGGCACTCCTTTGGGAACTGTTCTCTGTTAACTGCAGAGACAGATTCCTGACTCTTACAGGGGCAGATGCTAGGTCTTATGACCTCATGAAGAGAACTCCAATTGATGGATTTGGACTCACAAATGAGGAATATGGAATTCGATTCAGGGGGGCTCACAAAACCCCAAACCAATCCTGGATTGACTTCGTAGACTACTCAGTTAAGCCACTAGATGGTTGGTTAACTGGACACAATGTGCATGATTTCAATGGACTTTATAATTTGTTTATTAAAGAACATATTTTAAGTAATTGCACTAATGAAAAGTTGCATCAGCAATTGGTAGATCTAGGTGTAATTTCTCCCAAAGAATTGGGATAGAAGGCAGACCACTGGGTTAAGACAAGGGTGACAAAAAAAACTTGGGGTGACTAAAAGAAAGGGGTTACAAAACCTCCCCAGGGGAAAGGTGGTGAGAATCCCCAAGATAAAAAGCCTGAGGGACCCAAAAACCTGCAAAGTGGGGGTGGGTCCCAAAACACTTCCCAGTTCAATAATAGGTACAGGGGGAAGAACTTTGATCCTGCAAAGGCCTGGTGTACCAACTGTAAGAAGTTGGGATACTTAACTGGAGATGCTGCTTGTCCTAACAAGAAGCCCCCTACTCCTCCTGCAGCTACTCCTGGTGTAGCAAGTTTCCAGATGGGGTCAACAGTGTGCCAAGAGCAAATCGGGTTGCAGACTGAAACAGTTCTAGTTTCAGAAGGGGAAGCTGAGTTTTCCACTTTAGCTGTGTGGCTACCTAACTTAAAGAAATACTTACAATACCCTTGGATCAATGGACCTAGGGTAGAAGCTCTGAGGGATACAGGTGCCAGTGTCACTATGGTGAGAGATACACTAGTTTCCCCAGAGCAATACTTGATTGGGAGAACTTACCCAGTCACCAGTGCTGACAGTGTTACCACTAACCATGCGATAGATATGGTGACATTAGCCTGGGGGGTGTTACTGGCCTGAAACAGATAGTGGTCTCTCCAAAGCTTACAGCTGCATGTCTATTTGGTAATGACCTGGAAATCTCAGCATGGGCTGAGGTTGAACTAAAAACCCATGCAGCAATGCTGGATATCCCTGAGATGGCTTGTGTAAACATAAGAGCACAGATCAGAAAACAGGGTGAAAAAGAAGTGTTGAAGTCTGAAAGTATGGTCCAACCTTCCAAGAGAAAATGTAAGAAGACTGGGAAACCAGCTTCTGTACTGCAAGAGGAGCAGGACCCCTCTCCTCAGGGAGAAGACTTGGACATCCCAGAGGGAACTGAGCCCATGGAGCTTGACCCTTACCAGATTGAACTCCTAGGCCCAGGGGGACCCTCAAGGGAAGAGCTGTGCCTTGGACAGCAGGACTGTCCAACTCTTGAAAGCCTGAGGGAGCAAGCTGCTGCACAGGCAAAAGGAGATGTCAGTGGCACCCACAGAGTTTATTGGGAGGAGGGACTACTGTATACTGAAGCCAAAGACCCCCATCCTGGAGCCACTAGGTGAGTGGTATTGCCTCAGATGTACAGGGAGTTCCTGCTAACTTTAGCTCATGACATCCCCTTAGCAGGACATCTGGGCCAAACCAAAACCTGGGAAAGGCTAGTCAGCCACGTTTACTGGCCTCAGATGTTTCGGAAAGTCAAGGAGTTTGTTCTCTTCTGTGTCACCTGACAAGTCAGGGGCAAAACAGGTGGACACCCAATAGCCCTCCTGATACCACTACCTGTAGGTGGGTTCCCTTTGAAAGGGTAGGTGTGGACATAGTGGGTCCACTTGAACCTCTCACAGCATCAGGAAACAAATTACAAATTAATTCTAGTACTAGTGGATCATGCCTCTTGCCACCAGGGAATATATGTTCTTACCCCACATTCCAACACCACACATACCATCACAATGCATTTGTAACAACGCAAGTGCTGTTACAACGCGTTACCATCACAACGCATACTTTTACATCGCATATGCCATAGGTTTCAGAGACATTATAGTTAGTTGGACATTTGACTCATATAAAACCAGAGAAATTCGCCCGTAGTTAGTTGAGCTAACTATAACTCACGCGCCCACAATGCACTGGTGATGACATCACATATTACATCACTCATGACATGGTCAGTGACATCACTCATGACATCACTGATGACATCTCAAATGACATCACTGATGACATCATCCACGTGATAGTCTGACACACCTCCTCGCACTCTAATATAACCTTTGATACACGTACTCTAAAATACAGACTACCATTTTCGAAACCATAGACACACCAATACTAGATACCCATCCACTGATTCCTATCTGTATATTGTGAGCTAGACATACACTCATAGAGTCACTCATACATGCTGTCACTCATCATTACATCAGTATGGTATCCACTCATATACCTATACATACATTCACACAGTGTTATTGAGCCGAATGATGTATCTAAAATCTTTGTTTCAGAAATATCAAGTAAGAGTTGGGTAATTCATAAGTTAATCTCAGTTTCATTTCCAAGTGTGTAACGTTGCAGTGACTCCAACCATTATTACACTTTAAATAAACTGTATAATGTCCACTTGTGGTAGTACTTCCAGCATGGAAAACAATAGCAACTGTTGCAAAAGGTCTTCCAGAAATAGATACTTAACTAGCAACAACATTTTTAATTTTGGTTTCCACTTTTCTTTTATTTGGTCCACAGCGTTGCAGCATTATAATCAAATATTTTCCATATCTTTGTAGGCATAATATAGATAGCATTGTTGATTTACAACGAGAACAGATCATCTCATGATCAGCTTCTTTTACTAATTTGGAAAATGGTACAGATTTGCAGTCATGTATTGTCAAATATAGAAATCATTCTCTGTCAACTATAGGGCTTGAAGTTAATGAACACTGTTCACTTTTATGTTCGCATTTGTAACTGAGTCTAAATAAACTCTCAATCTGAATTCCTTCATCTTCTAGTACTCCAAGCATAACCATCAGAAATTCTTGTGCATCTTGTTGTATATTAGCACTGAACGTTAAAGATCCAGTACATGTATAAAACAGTTGGCTAATACCAGAAGCAGAATGGATCTTACTTCTATCAGTTCTCAATTCTTGAAATTAAGTATAAAGTGCCGAACATAATCTTTTTTCCTGACTTTTCATAATTTCACCATAAACATCTTCAAGTTGAAATATAAAGTTTAGAATAACATTACCATAGCAGTTGATACCAGAAGCATTTTCTAATTGGTATCCGACAACATCATCACTTGTTTGTATTTTCTGTTTCTTTACATCTTTTTTTTCTCTTTTTCTTCTCTTGATTTTGTTTCTGCTTTCCAACCATAGTTGATTCTTCAACATGTTTGCGTTTTGAAACGACTAGTATTAGCGCTTCCGGGTCGCATAACAACATGCGAAGCGGAATACTACGGATGAATAACATGCTGTCAAAGATTTGTTACTGACACAGACATGAGGTTGGATTTACGGACTATCCTTTATTCCCGCTTTGAGACTCTTCATCGGTGACGTCAGGTGCTTAGAATCCTGCCACCCATGCCGGTGCCGGAATTTGGGGACCTTATTTGATTATTTTGACACACGACGTTATTGGACGTCATGTTTTGATACATGTGGAAATAAATTCAAGAATCGACATATTAACTTTGGGAAATACCTAATACAAGGATTCGTAATTTGGATACTTTATAAGAATATAATTCGCGGATAACTCACATTATCACAAATTACCTTTATCAAGATTCAGCCTTTAATAGGATTTTAAAGCCTTGAGAAAGTCGTAGGCTTAATGCCATTAGCGACGAAACGCGTTGGCACAAGGAATTGGAAGAATTTTGGAAATTAAACAAGAAGAAGAACAAGAAAATAATCTATCTATTTGTATTACTTTCTGAAGAATATTTTTGATTATTTTTGGTGACGTGTGCTCTGAAAAATTGTGAATGTTTGTGTTTTGAACACACAACACGTTTTTCATAAATAGGATGGTCACCTAAACTTGGAGCATAAAGCCTTCTCAAACGATTATATTCTCTTACACAATTAACATCAGCACTAACCTTGTTCTCATCAAAATCAATTAAATACAAACCAGACGACGTTCTAAGTCGAGATAATGCAACATATACCATTCCCTCTTTAAACACAGTTCTTCCTACATTTACCATAGCATTATCTACACTTAAACCTTGAGATTTATGAATAATTATTGCATATGCTAAACAGAAGGGAAACTATTTTCTACTAACATACAAGTCTTTTACAAGCAAAAAACGTACAGCACAACGCGCAATCTGTTTTACCTCTGTAATCTGATCAAATTTAACTTTCAAGAATTCAATTCCATTTCTTTTTTGATATTTCACAAAATCAACAACTTTCCCCATTGCTCCATTCAAAAAATCTTCTTCTACATGCAGATTACGCCTCAAAATTACCCGACAGTTTAAACATACATCTAAATGTTTTTCTAAGCCAGCAGTTTTTGATACAGACTTTTCCAGAGAATCCAATTTAGTCTGTAGTTTTCTGAAAGAAGAATTGTTATTCCTTGATGCTCAATTTTATCAATAGCTTCAATGTGAACTATTTCTTGATTTTCTAATTTCATAAGCTTTCTATTAAATGTATAACACTCTTCCACTGTAGCCATTAAGCAAACTATAGACTTTTTTTATTTCATTTTCTTGTACATTACTTCTGCTGGCGTGTTTTCATTTGTAAACAAGTTCTTTAGTAGACGACTTTGAAAAGCTTGTATACCATGTTTGCTTAGAACACCAATTCTTACATCTTTTAGAATATTTGCATAATCTTCATCTCTTGCTTGTTGCATATTCTGAGTGAGTTCTTTATATTCAAAATGTAACCACCAATTCACATTTCCAATACTTCCCAAAGATTTCTTTGTGTCTTCATGTAGAAGAGTTTTAAACACTGGTTCTCCAAATATAATTAAATGTTTTCCTCCAAAGAGAACGTCGTAATCTGTTTTTAATACCTGTTGCAATCTTAAGTGTACAAAAGCAAGCATTAAGTTTGAGACCATGCTCACCTCATCAATAATTAATGGTTTCATTTTCTTCAGCACTCTTGACACTTCATGAGAAGCTTCTCCAGACAACTTCTGATATTGTAACTTATTATCATGCTCAACTGGTAACATTAGTAATCTATGCAAAGTAACTCCTTTAACATTGTGTGCAGCTAATCCAGTTGGAGCTGTTACCATAGAACATAAATGTGAACCAGTAGTTTTTTAAGATAACTGGTCAAAACTTTAATTAAAAAACTTTTACCTGTCCCAGCTTGACCACTGATGTACATCAGAAGAGTTTTAACCCCTTGAATGCCGATAACGAGCTGGACTCGTCATGGCACACAGTTCTCGTGTGCCCATGACGAGTCCAGCTCGTCATGAGGCATTCCCTGGGAAATCCCTCTGGTGCGGGCACCAGAGGGATTCCCTTTTAACCAAAATAGCCTCGGGAGCTGGGGAAGAGCTTTACCAGCTCCCGAGGCCCCCCCCGTTTCCCTGAAATGACGATCGGCGCGCACCTCGCAGTTTCCCTTTCTACGTGCTCAGGGGGCTATCTCAGCCCCCTGAGCACATAGAAAGACGGGAGAGGTATCGTTGGAAAGGGGAGAATCTCCCCAGTGGAACCCTGCTTGGGGATCGCCACAGGAGGGCGATCCCCAAGCAGGGACCCACCCACTAGACACCAGGGAGGGGGGAGCGGCCCCTTGGGCAAGGGCCTTTGCTCCCCTCAGTTTATTTTGGCAATATTTAGTCTTTTTGCCCCCCGGGGGGGCAGATGGGGGCAGTAGCCTCAATCTGCCCCCCCCCCGGGGGGGCAAAAAGCCCACTAGACACCAGGGATTTTTTTTAGAAAGTAAAAATAAGGGTCGGGGCTGCCCAAAATGGGCATGCCCATGCCCCCACCCCCCAGAATCATTACAGTCTTTCTGCCCGCTCTGGGGGGCAGATGGGGCATTGGCCCCTAATCTGGGCAGAAAGCCCACTAAACACCAGGGATTTGTTTTTAGGTTTTTTTAGGGTGGGGGCTGCCTGAAATGGGCACGCCAATGCCCCCACTCACCAGTCACCATTACAGCCTTTCTGGGGGCATTGGCCCCTAATCTGCCCCTTCGGGAGGGGCGGAAAGCCCACTTGACGCCAGGGATTTTTTTTGCACAGTTTTATTTAGGGTGGTGAATTTTATTTAGGGTGGTGGCTGCCCGAAACGGGCTCGCCAATGCCCCCACCCCCGCCACTATTACAGCCTTTCTGCCCCCCTGGGGGGCAGATGGGGACAGTAGCACCCACTCTGCTCCCGGGGAGGGCAGAAAGCCCACGTGAAGTGAGGGATTTTTTTTGCGCATTTTTGTTAGAGTGTGGGCTGCCCAAAATGGGCACCCAAATGCCCCCACCCCCTGCCACCATTCCAGCCTTTCTGCCCCCCCAGAGGGGCAGAAAGCCCACTATCCACCAGGGATTTTTTTAGGGTGTGGGCTGCCCGAAACGGGCATGCCAATGCACCCACCCTCCCCCCACAAAAATGACAGTCTTTCTGCCCCCCAGGAGGCAGGTGGGAGCTGTAGCCCCCAATCTGGCCTCCCCTGGGGGGCGCAGAAAGCCCACTAGAAACCATGGATTTTTTTGTTTTATTAGTGTAGGGGTAGAGGCTCCCCAAAATGGGCATGACAATACCGCCACCCCACCCCAGAGAAATTCCAGTCTTTCTGCCCCCCCGGGAGGGCAGATGGTGGCAGTGGCCCCTGATCTTCCCACTTGGGGGGCAGAAAGCCCACTAGGTGCCAGAGAGTAGGCAGGCTTTTTACATGCGTGGGGTTGGTGCTGCCCAAAATGGTCATACCAATGCCCCCACCCCCACAAAAAATAGCCACAGTCTAACCTCCCCTTTAGGGGCATATTGGGATGAAACACCCTTCCCCTATTCCCCCCCAGGGTGGCAGAAAGCCCACTGGGCTCCGACTTTTTTTTAGCAATGTGCCTACCTGTGGATTTTGGGCCCTAGCGCAGTTGGCACGTAGGGAAACCTAGCAAACCTGCACATTTTTGAAAACTAGACACCGAGGAAAATCCAGGATGGGGTGACTTGACTGGCTCTCACCAGGTTCTGTTACCCAGAATCCATTGCAAACCTAAAAATGTGTCCAAAATAACAAATTTTCCTCACATTTCTGTGGTGGAAAGTTCTGGAATCTGCGTGGGTCCACAAAATTCCACCCACCCCGCGTTCCCCAAAGTCTTCAGAGAAAAATGGTACCTGACTTGTGTGGGTAGGCCTAGTGCCCGCGTCAGGCAAGGGCCCAAAACGTATTTAGGAGACATCAAAATTACCTATCACAAAACAACCTGGTTTTGGAAAGGGGGTCCCATGAGTTTTTGGCCCCGGGCTTGGAGGCCACCTAGGGAAACATACCAAACCCACACATTTCTGAAAACTAGACACCAGGGGGAGTTCAGGGAGGTATGGCTTGCGTGGATCCCCCAAAGTTTCCTTACCCAGAATGCCCTGCAAACCTCAAATTTAGCTGAAAAAATCACTTTTTTCACAAGTTTTTGTGTGGGAAAGTTGTGGCATCACCGGGCTGACACAAATTTCCTACCACCTAGCGTTCCCCCGGGTCTCCCGATAAAAACGGTGCCTCACTCGTGTGGGAGGCCCAAATCCCCACGATAGGCAAGGGCCCAAAACGTATTGAGGCGACATCAAAATTGCCCATCTCAAAACGACCTGGTTTTGCAAGGGGGGGTCACCTGGGTTTTTGGTCCTGTGCTCGGCGGCCTTCCAGGGAAACCTACCAAACTCACACATTTCTGAAAACTAGACACCCAGGGGATTCCAGGGAGGTATGACTTGCCTGGATCCCCAACGTTTCTTTACCCAGAATGCCCTGCAAACCTCAAATTTAGCTGAAAAAATCACTTTTTTTCACACATTTTTGTGTGGGAAAGTTGTGGCATCACCGGGCTGACACAAATTTCCTACCACTCAGTGTTCCCCCGGGTCTCCTGATAAAAACAGTGCCTCACTTGTGTGGGAGGCCCGAGTACACGCGACAGGCAAGGGCCCAAAACGTATTGAGGCGACATCAAAATTGCCTACCTCAAAACAACCTAGTTTTGCAAGGGGGGTCACCTGGGTTTTTGGCCCAGAGCTCGGCGGCCACCTAGGGAAACCTACCAAACCCACACATTTCTGAAAACTAGACACCTGGGGATTCCAGGGAGGTATGGCTTGCGTGGATCCCTCAACGTTTCCTTACCCAGAATGCCCTGCAAACCTCAAAGTTAGCTGAAAAAATCACTTTTTTCACACATTTTTGTGTGGGAAAGTTGTGGCATCACTGGGCTGACACAAATTTTCTACCACCCAGCGTTCTACCGGGTCTCCCAATAAAAACGGTGCCTCACTCGTGTGGGAGGCCCAAGTACCCGCGCCAGGCAAGGGCCCAAAACGTATTGAGGTGACATCAAAATTGCCTACCTCAAAACGACCTGGTTTTGCAAAGGGGGTCTCCTGGGTTTTTGGCCAGGTGCTCAGCGGCCACCTAGGGAAACCTACCAAACCCACACATTTCTGAAAACTAGACACCCAGGGGATTCCAGGGAGGTATGACTTGTGTGGATCCCCCAATGTTTCCTTACCCAGAAAGTCCTGCAAACATCAAATTTAGCTGAAAAAAATCACTTTTTTCACATATTTTTGTGTGGGAAAGTTGTGGCATCACTGGGTTGACACAAATTTCCTACCACTCAGCGTTCCCCCAGGTCTCCCGATGAAAACGGTGCCTCACTCGTGTGGGAGGCCCAAGTACCCGCAACAGGCAAGGGCCCAAAACGTATTGAGGCGACATCAAAATTGCCTATCTCAATACGACCTGGTTTTGCAAAGGGGGTCCCCTGGGTTTAGGAAATTTGTGTGAGCCCAGTGATGCCACAACTTTCCCACACAAAAATGTGTGAAAAAGTTGATTTTTTTCAGCTAAATTTGAGGTTTGCAGGGCATTCTGGGTAAGCAAACATTGGGGGATCCACGCAAGCTATACCTCCCTGGAATCCCCCAGGTGTCTAGTTTTCAGAAATGTGTGAGTTTGGTAGGTTTCTCTAGGTGGTCGCTGAGCACCGGGCCAAAAAACCAAGTGACCCCCCCTTGCAAAACCAGGTAGTTTTGAGATAGGCAATTTTCATGTCGCCTCACTACGTTGTGGGCCCTTGCCTGTCGCGGGTACTTGGGTCTCCCACACAAGTGAGGCCCCATTTTTATCAGGAGACCCGGGGGAACGCTGGGTGGTAGGAAATTTGTGTCAGCCCGGTGATGCCACAACTTTCCCACACAAAAATGTGTGAAAAAGGTGATTTTTTCAGCTAACTTTGAGGTTTGCAGGGCATTCTGGGTAAGGAAACTTTGGGGGATCCATGCAAGGCATACCTCCCTGGAATCCCCCGGGTGTCTAGTTTTCAGAAATGCGTGGGTTTGGTAGGTTTCCCTAGGTGCCGGCAGAGCTAGGGTTAAAAAAGTACAGCTAGTCACTTTGCCAAAAAAGGTTCATTTTTCACTGCAAAATTGAGGTGTGTCCACGATGCGTTTTGCGCCGTTTCCTGTCGCAGGCACTAGGCCGACCCACACAAGTGAGGTACCATTTTTCTCGGAAGACTTTGGGGAACACGGGGTGGGTGGAAATTTGTGCATCCACGCAGATTCTAGAACTTTCCACCACAGAAATGTGGGGAAAATGTGTTTTTTTGGGCAATGTTTTAGGTTTGCAAGGGATTCTGGGTAACAGAACCTGGTGGGAGATAGTCAAGTCACCCCATCCTGGATTCCCCTGGGTGTCTAGTTTTAAAAAATGTATAGGTTTGCTAGGTTTCCCTAGGTGCTGGCAGAGCTATAGTTCAAAAACTACAGCTAGGCACTTTGCCAAAAAAGGGTCATTTTTCACAGCGAAATTGAGGTGTGTCCACGTTGCGTTTTGCGCCGTTTCCTGTCGCGGTCACTAGGCTGACCCACACAAGTGAGGTACCATTTTTCTCGGAAGACTTTGGGGGACACGGGTGGGTGGAAATTTGTGGATCCACGCAGATTCCAGAACTTTCCACCACAGAAATGTGGGGAAAATGTGTTTTTTTGGCAATATTTTAGGTTTGCAAGGGATTCTGGGTAACACAACCAGGTGGGAGGCAGTCAAGTCATCCATTCCTGGATTCCCCTGGGTGTCTAGTTTTCAAAAAGGTATAAGTTTGCTAGGTTTCCCTAGGTGCCGGCAGAGCTATGGTTCAAAAACTACAGCTAGGCACTTTGCCAAAAAAGGGTCATTTTATACAGTGAAATTGAGGTTTGTCCACGTTGCGTTTTGCGCCGTTTCCTGTCGCGGGCACTAGGCCGACCCACACAAGTGAGGTACCATTTTTTTCGGAAGACTTTGGGGAACACGGGGTGGGTGGAAATTTGTGGATCCATGCAGATTCCAGAACTTTCCACCACAAAAATGTGGGGAAAATGTGCTTTTTTGGCAATTTTTTAAGTTTGCAAGGGATTCTGGGTAACAGAACCTGGTGGGAGGCAGTCAAGTCACCCCATCCTGGATTCCCCTTGGGGTCTAGTTTTCAAAAAATTATAGGTTTGCTAGGTTTCCCTAGGTGCCGGCAGAGCTATGGTTCAAAAACTACAGCTAGGCACTTTGCCAAAAAAGGGTAATTTTTCACTGCGAAATTGAGGTGTGTCCACGTTACGTTTTGCGCCGTTTTCTGTCGCGGGCACTAGGCTGACCCACATAAGTGAGGTGCCATTTTTCTCGGTAGACTTTGGGGAACGCGGGGGGGTGGAAATTTGTGGATCCACACAGGTTCCAGAACTTTCCACCACAGAAATGTGGGGAAAAGGTGTTTTGTTTGGCAAATTTTTAGGTTTGCAAGGGATTCTGGGTAGCAGAATCTGGTGGGAGGCAGTCATGTCACCCCATCCTGGATTCCCCTGGGTGTCTAGTTTTCAAAAATGTATAGGTTTGCTAGGTTTCCCTAGGTGCCGGCAGAGCTATGATTAAAAAACTACAGCTATGTACTTTGCCAAAAAAGGGTCATTTTTCACTGCGAAATTGAGGTGTGTCCATGTTACGTTTTGCACCGTTTCCTGTCGAGGGCACTAGGCCGGCCTACACAAGTGAGGTACCCTTTTTCTCGGAAGACTCTGGGGAACGTGGGGTGGGTGGAAATTTGTGGATCCAGACAGATTCCAGAAATTTCCACCACAGAAATGTGGGGAAAATGTATTTTTTTGGGCAATTTTTTAGGTTTGCAAGGGATTTTGGGTAACAGAACCTGGCGGGAGGCAGTCAAGTCACCCCATCCTGGATTCCCCTGGGTGTCAGTTTTAAAAAATGTATTGGTTTGCTAGGTTTCCCTAGGTGAAAATGTGGTGTGTTCCCCTTGGGTTTTGAGCCATTTCCTGTCGTGGGCACTATGCCTACCCATACAAGTGAGGTACCATTTTTATCGGGAGACTTAGGGTAATTCAGATTTGTAAAGGAACTGTTATTACCTATTGACTTTCGATGCATTTCTGCCTTCCAAATGAAAGACATTGTGTAAAAAAGAAGTCATTTTTAAAAAATGACTGATAATTCTCATGCTAGTATGAGTATTACCAATTTCGGAAATGTGCAAATATCTACTGTTTCTAAACTCTATATTTTGTTCCCATTTCAGAAATACATAGGTGTCTTTCATACCGATTTTTCCATGTACACATTTTTACAGAATAATTACTATATACCCGGTACATAATAAAAAACCATTGCAAGTTGCTGCTCAGTTTTTGGCTCTGGGTTCGTCGGGTTCTTGGTGAACCTACAAGTCCTATATATCCCCACAACCAGTAATGTCCAGCGGATGTAACGGTATATTGCTTTCAAAGAGCTGTCATAATTTGAAGAAGTTACAGGTGAAAACGTTGACGGAAAAAAGGCTGTTTTTTCCAACTAATTTTCAATTTATCCTATATTTAACTGTTAGTTTCTATAAAGAAACCTTGATGGATCTACACAAATGACCCCTTGTTAAATTCAGAATTTTGTCTACTTCTCTAAAAGGTATAGCTTTCCAGGATCCATTAATGCCTTTGTACCCATTTCTACCATTAACTGGAAGGAGTTTGTAAGCACAACAAATAGCAAAAATAGGCTATGTCCCAGAAAAATGCCAAAACTGTGTAAAAAATGTTGGGTTTCTGACAAAAGTCTGGTATCCCCTAAAAGCTAGGAAAATGGTGATTTCAGCTCCACAAACCCTTTTCTGATAACATTTGCAGGGAAAAATTCAGATGCTTTCAATTGCAGCCCGTTTTTTCCCCCAAAAAACAAAATTTTGCTGTATTTTGGCTCATTTCTGTGACCCCTCCAGGGGAATCCACAAACCCTGAGTACCTTTAGATTCCCCATGATGTTGGAAGAAAAGGACGTAAATTTGGCGTGGATACCTTATGTGGTCAAACAGTTACAGGGGCCTCAGCGCGCACTACCCCAAATAGCCAAAAAAAGGCGTGGCACAGGAGGGGGAAAAGGCCTGGCAGCGAAGGGGTTAAAAGATGAACACACATATTCTTTTTTTTCATGCAACAAACCATGTTCTATCTGGTCTCTCACTTGTACATGTATTTCTTTCTGTTAAACATTTAGTTGTTCTTCTAACTTTCCCAATGTAATATTCTCCTTGTGTGCTTATTGGCTTGCAATTTCGACTTCATGCATAGCAATCGCTGCTTCATTTTCCAGTATTGGTTGTCCAAGAGGATCTTGACTACATTGACCACTTCTTTGACTATCTTGAGAACTTTCATTAGCTATTTCAGCTGTAATAGTCTTTTCCTGTTCAACTTCATCATTCAACATTTTTAAATATGTAGGGAAAATTGTACATGCAATGCTATCTTTACATGCATTAAAAGAATCTTCATAGCAGTCAAATTCTCCAAGTAATTCACTTTCGCTACGCCATGGTTTAAAGAGTTGGAGACGTGCTAAATAGTAAAGTTCTCGCTTATCTGGAGTTTCACAACCGAGTTTCTTGTGGTTGATAAGATTACCCTTTGCATGTTTTACTAAACAACCATGACATCCAACTACTGCATATTTTCCTTCTTTTAAATTCTGTTTAACATTTCTTTTGAAGCTGTAATGTTGAAGTACTTCATACAGACATAGCTGTTCCAGATGTCGACTCCTTTTCGGATAGTATGTGTCCAACATATTAGTTTTAAGAATGTCTGTACTGTCTGGTTCATTTGCTGCTAAGTATTCAATTTCTTCTAATGATTTCAACACTCTATTCCATGAGCAGGGAAGGCCTAAACTTACCCAAATTATTCCTTGTGACTTTGAATATAATCTTGAAGAGCACAAGCGGTCTGAACATTCATAGGATCCAATTTCTCGGTGGGAAAGCATTTTCAAAGTAAAGCTGTACAATTTTTTGCTTAGGCTTTTCTCTTGTGCAATTTCTTCCCACATTTGTTTCATCTCTGTTTTTTCTGATTTTGTTATGTACGATGTAACATTCCACATTTTTAAAATGACTGGATTGTAGTCATTGAAATACTTTGACACTTCTGTTCTTTTTAAGTTGTTGGTATTCTTTGGAGATTTCCGAGTTATTGTGTGCCTTACAGAAGAAAAAAATGAATTTACTCTTCCTTTACAAATGACTGGACGTGGAAAACCAAACCGATATTTGGTGTAAAATTTTCCTTTATACTTGTATTTTCTTCTGCAGTACTTTCCATAATGGTGACTTTGGAAACGTAAAACTTGCTGCCTCAACCTTCTATCTCATTCTTCTCTTGGAATCTCACATGTCACATACTGTTCGATGAAAGACAATACTGTTTCATCAGAATCAGTTCCAAATTTAGGTGAATCCTTGATCCATAGTAGCATATACATATGAGGTGCACCTCTTGCTTGGTACTCCTTTCTCCAAAAGAAATCGGTAACTTCTCCAAGAGGTGGATTCTTTTTATTGCAGATAAAAGACATCATAGCTTGAAACCTATGATTAAAATATCTGCACACATTAACAGGATTCAATGAACACAGTTCACCAGGAGTCTTTATTTCAACATTTTTTATATTGAAATTCACTTCTCTTAGAAACTCCAGCAAATCTTCCCATGCATACTCTGCACAGCTAAGTGTGACAAACCATGTTGGTGTACCTAAGTTCCGTAACACACACTTGAGTTCTCCATGACGACTATACCAATACTCATTTGTTCCACGTTGACATGCCATCAAATTGATTAGCTGTGCTTTAAATTTTCATCTGTTTCTTGAACTTTCTCCATAAATTCTTTCACAGAAAGAAGTGATTGATGAGCTTTAAGTATGTGGTTCACTGCATACGACAGAGAAGATAGATCACTTTCAAACAAAAGGTGAAATATGTATGGAATGCATCGAAATCTCGGATCTCCAGAATATAATCTTGTTGACCGATATTCTGAAGCTGGAATCCTTACAGGTCGATTATCATATAGTCCACCTTCTCCAGTAGGAAACAGCTGTGGAAAACAACGAGCTTCCAAGCTTTTCTCACATACACTCATTGGAGTTCCCTGTGCTTTTTTCATTTGAAATAACTCAATGCTGCTTCCTATTACTTTTTTTGAATGCAAAGGACATATTTCATAAATCTCTTCAGTCCTTCACTTGTCCACTTTCTCTATTTGACCACTTGAAATTTCACATTCATCTTCTAAACTTATCACCTGTTCATCCACATTTACAGTTTTGTAATAAATATTATTCTCTATAAGATATACGGTAGCCTTTTCAACTTCATTAACATCCACACATTCTTGCCATATGTTCCGACTCTTTGTTGGTACACCATTATCTAGAATGACTACTGCCTATTTTCCTCTTTCTCTCCAGCAATAGTTTCAATATTTTTCTTATAATCCAAAGTAAGTACACCACTCTTTCTTTCAGCCCTCTTTTCAACTCTGTTGGTGGCAGTTTACCTGTTTTAGGCTCCATCCAAATTATAGTTTGAAAAGGATGAACAGAATGAATTAGAACCAACTCATATGTATTCAATTCTGCCAGTTCCTCCGAAATAGCTACTAATTCTAAGTTATTATGTACTGCTCTAGCAGGCATTTTGTTCTCTTCTAATTTATTGTAACAATATTTACATATACGTTGATCACTACCTAACTCAAATCGACCTTACACCAAGTAAGTTGCAAATTCTTTCCACTTACTTTTGTCCTCCTTTTCACTTTTCAAATACAAATCAACATTCCTAGTTTGACTTTTATAATGAGTACGTCGACAACAAACACAAACATAGTTTGGTATTTCAGAACACACTACATTAAACTTTCCAATTTCTTCTAAGTGCTAATCACTTTCCCATCTCCTTCAACATCTGTAATTGTCAAACTTTCACTTTCTATGGACTGCTCTTCTGAACCAAAATATCGCATTTCAATATCATCACACTTTTTTTGAACATCTGATAAAGAACCATGTACAGTTTCCTTACAAACTTCCGCATGTCTGAATGGTGTACTGCTAACATCCTCAAGTGATGAAAAACACTTTTACACACTTTTTTTGAAAGACAAGCCAGAGAATGCCCATGCTTCTCAGTATATTTTTTTACATTACATGGATCTAGTCCTTGTAACAACTTAATCTTCTGTTTAATACGCTTCTGTGTATATTCTCGTAGCAAATTTTGCATTATATCAATAGATTCCTGTTGAATACTACAAATACTGCTACAACCCCACTTATAGACAGGAGCTTGTGTACGTTTCCCTTCCACTTCTTCAGCTATTAACTCTTCTGCACTTTTACCAACCAATTCCTCTTTTGGAAGGGGACAACCATCCTGAACTTTGTAGCAACGACCTCCAGTATCAACTGCAAATGGTAAACTATTTTCCAGGAAGTAACTTCCCTCATTAAAAAAAGGCTCACTAGTAGAAGTATGTTTCCATTGGCCACTAAAGATTTTGCAAAAGTTGGTTCTATTCACAAGTCCTTTTCTTCTACTTTTCTCTTTCAACACTTTGATTATTTTATCTAACACTTTGATCCTCTTCAAAATCACAATGAATAACTTCTGTTTTAAAGTGAAAGCAGTATCCACTATACTTTCAATACGCTTTCTTTTTATATTTGCAGCATGTTTTCATTAAATTCTGAATCACTCTAGTTCGAAAAAGTCTCTGACAAATTTCTTCAAATTGTTTTTGTCTCCGGGTAAGAGATACTGTTTCTTTATCATGTTTTCTTCTCCTGGTATTTGAAATTGAAGTCTGCTTCTCCTTACTTGAAAAATTCTTCTTTTTCCTTTGTGTGATGTTATTTTCATTAAATGTTTGTAATATTTTTCTCTGAAATTGTCTAGTGCTTTTACCAGAAGAAACTGTTTGTGTAGTACTCTCATTTTTTTCTAATTGAAAATCTTTCCTTTTTTTCAAATATATATATTTTTTCAATTTCCTTTTCTTTTCAGTTCTTCTAGGCATTTTCAAATTTTAATCCAAACAAAATAATTTTCTGGAAAAAAAATAGATTCAATTATTTTTTACATCTGTTCAATATATTAAAATAATAACATACAATTACATAAGTTCTACTGACGGCTTCCAGAGGCAGCGCTGCAACGTGATGGAGCAGGGCAGGGGAGCACTAGGATGACGAGTACTGCCATAGAACATGCAGCAAGTATTTATTTAATTGTTTACATACACCTTTACAATTTATATGTAACTGCACTACCTCCTACTTTTCACCTCTCCGCCGCATCCCACCACCCCACAGCACTCCCTCTGCAACCCACCGCAGACAACTTTATAGATAGTATTTTTTAAAATTGTAATCTATGTACTTAGGATGATATTATCAATCAAAAGGCACACAGAAAAATTACCATTATTAGCCTAACAATTTTATCTACAACTTGGCAAACATAACACTGCACCCAAAGCTTTAAGAGGGGGCGGTTTGTGGGGTCTGAGCACCGGCAGTTTATTTTTGGGGGCCTCGAAACGGATCTCTATGGGGCTCTATTTTCGCGCCTCGCAAAGGTAGTCCATTGTTTTTTTTTTTATTGGACTGCAGTGAGACAGTGAGAGCATGCACATTCCTCACTACTGAGAAGTGGAGACATCATGCCAGGTGAGGCGCGTTGTTGGAGTAATGAAATCCATTAAGGAGAGCCATTTTCTCTCAGGATTTCCCTTCTCTTTTCGCAGCGCAGGAGCAATATAATCGTGGCATGATTAGCAGAGAGACCACCAGGCGCGCAACGCCCATTGCCCCGGACTCCCTGAGACAGCTTCCCAGGCGCACACACAGAGCCGCACCCGAGTACTTCACAGGTCTTCAAAAGACCATTTGCTTGTAAATGAGGGTCTGTTCTTTTTCACCCCTTTTTAGAGCCCCTACATCCCCACTCTGCCTATTGCTGAAACAATTAGCCTCCCCCGAATTTTCGCTCTGGTTGTGCCTTTGGAGACCACCACACGCAGCCACCATCAGCACGACCCTGCTCTCACCTTTCACAGTGTCTTGTTTTAGTGCTATGAAAACACACACTTTGCCTGACATTTTATTAAGAACGGCATTAAAATTATCGCCGCTTTAGCGGCAGGAAACTGCAGTTAAAGCGGCGATAATGAGCTTGATAATATGACCTTGTGAATTCCCATAGAAGCCCAGATTCACACCAGAACCTGGGCTGCTATGGGAATTCACAAGGGCATATTATCAAGCCCATTAGCGCCGCTTTAGCGGCAGTTTCCTGCCGCTAAAGCGGCGATAATTTTAACACCGTTCTTGATGATATGCCCCTTTGTTCTCACACCCATTCTTAAATACGAAGATAGTAGCTTTAGAATAACCTTTATATTCCTATACTGTGCTTCACATGGAAATATAGAAGTGCAGGTTCTCACCACCCCAAATTAGCTGTCTGGTATACTCTCTCAAATGTAACAACTACAGGTATTCATTATCTGTCAGTCACGGCCAGTTTAAAGCAGTGTTCCTATGTAGAAATGGTCAAAACGTTATTTTTCTAAATTTACGACTTACACTAAAAAGCTGCTTTACATCTCTTTCGCTGGATCAACCTTTGTTGAAAACACCACCAGAGAAGGGTGGTGAACTATGGTCCACAAATAGCAACTCAAAGCTTTCTTGTTCTTTATCAGAAACATCTGCCTGTCAATGCTTAACGCCAGCCTTTCTGGCCCCTTAAGAGGCTGGGTGGATGAGTATAATACGCGGTATTTAGGATCGGGGGCGGAGGGTGCCCGGAAATAAGGACTGATAGTTGAATAAAGTGCGAGTGGATGGATGGCCAGATGGATGAATGGATAGCTAAATGGATGGATGGATGGATGTATGAATGGATGGAAGGATGAATGGATGCATGGACCAGTACTTAGGATAGACGGGTGGGCTGATAGATGCTTAGGATTGGTTTTGGGACAGATGTATATATGGACATATGGGTGTATGACTGGATTGATGGCACAGTGCTTAAAATAGGCGAGTGGGCTGATAGATGCTTAGGATAAGTGTAGGGACAGATGTATGTATGTATGTAGGTAGGAATGTATGGATGAATTGAAAGATGGTTGGATGGCACAGTGCTTAGGATGGATGGATCCAGGGCTTTAAGTGGGCCGAGTCTGAGCACCGGCAGTTATTTTCAGGAGGCCTCGAAACGGGTCTCTATCGGGCTCTATTTTCGGCCCTCGCAAAGGTAGTCAGTTTTCTTTTTTTTTTTTATTGGACTGCAGTGACAGCATGCACATCGATGTGCGCATGCTCATTTTGCTCACTACTGAGAACTGGAGACATCATGCTAGGTGAGCCATGTTGTAGGAGGAAGGGAAATCCTTTAAAGAGTGTGTTTTCCGAACGTCGGATAATTGGAGGGGATTTTCTTAAGCGCACAATGCTAGTTATCTTGATTTAGACCACACCCCTACTTGCATAGCCCACACCCCTTTAAGAGGTTTGCCCCGCCCCTTTTAGAGCACCCCCAATTTTTTTTCCAACTTAAATCCCTGACTGCGCAATAGTAACACAGAAATGGTCCAAGCTTCCATTTAAATCTACAGTGCCACCAAGTTTCATAATTTGCCATCAACGCTAGCAGCCTCCCACCACAGTGCAAGAGTGACTATCAGCACGAAGATTTGTTATTCACAGAAATGTTGTGTGATTTGCGTAGCTGTGTGCTGGAACACTCATCACCAAAAGGTATTAAAACATGCAAATTTGCGAGTAAAACATATACCATACCATAAAGCGGTTCATAAATGGGCCCAGTGCCACTACACCACCCTCATCCCCATCCTTGCTTAACCTTACGAAATCACAGAACGAGCCCCAGCAAACCTTGTAGAGCCACTATAGCAATACAGGGACTTAATTTCAACAAGTGTCTGCCGGAATGCTCAGCAACAAAAGATATTAAAACATGCAAATTTCCAGATAAAACATATACCATGCCATAGAGCGCTTTATAAATGGACCCAGTGGCACTACATCACCTTTACTAGCTACACATGTGCACGTTACAAATGTCCGTATTATAATCAGCAATATACCCACCTCTCCCACCCCCACCCCTGCCCTTGCTTAACCTTACGAAATCAACCAACGAGCCCCAGCACTCCCGTTAGCGCCACTATAGCCATACATAGTCTTAATTTCAATTGATGTCTGCCGGAACGCTCATCAGCAAAAGGTATTGAAACCTGCAATTTTACAAGTAAAACATACACCATACCATAAGGTGGTTTATAAATAGTCCCAGTACCACTACACCACCTCCACACCCGCCCTTGCTAAACTTTACGCAATAAAACAAAGAGCCCCAGCGAACCTGGAAGCGCCACTATAGCTATAGAGAGGCTTAATTTCAACAGATGTCGCCCGAAACGCTCATCAACAAAACGTATTAAAACATGCAAATCTGCGGGTAAAACATATCCCATCCCATACGGCGCTTTATAAATGGTCCCAGTGGTACTACATCACCTTTAGTAGCTAGACATCTGCACGTTACTAAAGTCTGTGTTTTAATCACCAACATACCCACCTCCCCCACCCCCAACCCCGCCGTTGCTTAACTGTACGAAATCAAACAGAAACCCCCACCATTCCTAGTAGCGCCACTATACCCATACACGGGGTTCATTTTAACAGGTGTCTGCCAAAACGCTTATCACCAAAAGTATTCAAACATGCAAATTGGGGGGGGGGGGCTGTAAAACATAAACCATCCCATAGCACGTTTTATAAATGGGCCCAGTGGCACTACACCACCTTTACTAGCTAGACATCTGTATGTTAATAAAGTCGTTTAAACACTCTGTAGAGTGTATAGCAGATGATGGGGAGAGTAAACAAAGTTCTAATTCCCAAACTTTTGATATACCGTCCCTTTACTGTATGTATATTAAGGACATTAAATGGAATGAAAAAATTGACGAGTGATTCAAAAGGGATAGTGAAGCTGAGCACCGGTAAAACCCGGACCACTTAAACACCTACGTATATTCAGCACAGGGACACAGCCTGACAATTAGTATAACTTATAATCACATGTAGTTTACTAATGTCAAGAAAGTGATACAGAAAATATACAGAACATCTTAATTTCTTTTTTTATCTCTCACACATTTATAAAACATCTCTTCTAAAGAAACACTCCCCAACCACTTCTATTTCATAAGAACAGACAATCATTAATATGTTTACTACCATATATGTTAGTATATCTACCTTTTTATTATTCACTAGTCAGAAACTACTAAAACTATTAACTATACCCAAATGCAAACCAAAAACGATGTTCATATTATATCTCAACCTATGATCAAATGATTCAAACTATGCGCACATATAAAAGGAACGTATCACTTTTACTATCTCCATCGCCTCTCCATGTAATCTCCAAACACTGTAGACGGCCTCACAGTACAACAACCTACCTAGACTTATATTCAAATCTACCTCTCAGTGTCAAAAATGAGACCACAACCTGTCCACATAACATTTCTGGGTTTAGTTTTATCGCTTTTAACTTAATAACACACACATCTCCTACCCCCTGCCCCCCTTCCCCACTATTTCCACAAAAAGTTTAATTTGCAAACGTGTGACATTTTGTTTATCTCGCCTGATGCATTAGCAAACCTAAATTAACGCTGTACCTCATTTTCAAAACCATACAGTCCTTTAAAGATGACAAACTACACTTCTTCTTTGTGAAAATTCCTAAACATATATAAAGTACTTATTTAACAACAGGTCAAACTTTATGCATATTTTATAACCAATATAAAACACCACACTTTACTAACAGTATATTATTTTGAAATAAAAAATACTTTCAAACTTAAAAATATCACCTCGAATCCTTAATCGCTACTACAGAACACATAACACACCTTGTTCATTTCTACCTCACCTTTGGATTTGGTATGCAGATTTCAAATGTCACACATGCATGCAATTCTTTTTTTGTCACACAGTACATGTAATGCACCGCTTTCATCAAGAATGGAACCAATAATGGCACAATTTGTCTGTCGCTCCACACATAAATACATGTAAAGAACAAATCAGAATACTTCATTCCTTCATCGACATTCCAAAACTTATCTCCATTGGTTATTTTGTAATTTTCCATATGAAAAGCTACTTAATATTCCACACCACTTACAGGTCAGAAGTTCAACCTATTTTATCACCACACTTTCAGGAACATTCTACGACACCTGCAGGTTTAAAGTTCATGTTTGTTTTAAACGTAACGTTTTTCTTTCAGCATATTCTCGAACATTTAACAGCACCTGTGGTTTAAAAGTTCACCACTCTTTTAAGTTCCAAATGTACCTTCCAAATGCAAGTAGCACGTCTGGTTGAGCTGAGCACACTTCATCCTATCGTATGGACTCCAAGTTTAGACTGCTCTTTATTACCCAATGACAAACATGCTTTTTCACGCAACTAAAATGCACCCTAGTTTTTAGTACCCAATGCTTATCTTCCAATCAATTCTCATTTTCTGTGCAAAAAGAAAAATATTTTTCCCCATCTTTAAACATATCTCTTACTCTACGAAGGAACTGCATGAGCTACAGACATCTTTCCATACCTCCCAGCCATACCTTCAAAATGCTAGTGTGGATCGTAGGACATAGCTATGTTTTCTGGTGCAAGAGGTATGCAGAACAGAGACGTATTGACTTAGACCTAGGTTTACAAAATGTGGACATTAAATGGCTTGCACAGAGAGGATTGAAGTGGCACCAATTGTTGCCTTTGGTTAAAACCTGTTTGCATCTCCAACACCCTCACCTCATGATTGTGCATTGTGGTGGAAACGACCTAGGCACATTGACTGGGGAAGGTTTGGAAATGCTAATGACGGACACCTTTCGACAATTGATGTTGCTTTTTCCTCAAACTGTCTTTGTATATTCCAATATATGCCAAAGACAGAAGTGGAAATAGTCCAACTAATTTTGTCCTCAGTTTGAAAAATCTAGGAAGAATGTCAACAAAGCTGTGTCTGCATACCTCAGAGACCATAGAATGGGGTCGATGTACAACAACAACATACGTTTTGATATGGCTGATATCTACAGAAGTGATGGAGTACACTTAACAGGTCAGGGAAATCGAGTTTTTCTGAATAACCTGAAGCTGTGCATCCGCACTTATATGTAGCTCCAACTAATAAACACAAGGGCTCTTTTTAGAGCCGCCTTATAACTGACAACTTAGGCCCGCTCTTTTAGGGCCAGGTAACGGCAACTCCCACACCCTCGCCAAAATGTATTCTCCACACAGCTGCGGCGCAGCGGCCAGACCATCTGACTTTGGAGCACAGAGCTCTCGCTTTGATCACCGACTCTAGCGACAACTCAGGATAGCACCATGTGACTCTGAGCAGTAGCTCACTTAATTTCCACGCCGGCCCCCAGCGCCTGCAGACCCGTACGAGTGAGTAGTTATCACTTTACAAATACCGGATTGATTGGAAACGGCAGAATTTAACTTCACACTCCCTCTGTAGCACCACCCAATCACCCTACAGACGTCACACTGTTTAAAACAAAACGTCCTCCTAGTACGTATGCACACATGCTGACACCACTTGGACAGGTGTGCCGCAGCGGCCAGAAAACATGAGTTCAGAGCACAGGGCTCACGGTTTAATCCCCTGCTCCGGCAGCATCTCAGCTCAGCACCATGTGGCTCTGGGCAATAGCTCACTTAATAACTCACATAATTTCCATGTCTGCCTCCAGGGCCTTGAGACCCATAGCGGTGAGTAGTTTGCACTTTACAAATACTGGATTGATTTACCTTCGCACTCCCTGTATAACACCACCTAAGCACCATATACAAATTACTGTGTTCCAAACAAAACTTCCTCCTACTATGTATAAAATATTACTGACACTACTTGCACAGGTGTGGCACAGCGCCCAGAGCACATGACTTCACAGCAAAGGACACACAGTTTGGGCTCACGGCTTCATTCCTGAGTCCACCAGCAGCTCAATTTAGCAGCATAAAAAAAAAAAAAACACGTGTCCAGGGATGGCTAACGCTTGAGCCGGTGGAGCTGACGAGCTCATGGTTACGCACCTGTGCGCTATGAGAGGTACTTTACCTGAGAACACTTATTTTAGCAGCCTACACAGCAACCCTACACACTCACCTACTCCCTGCTGACGAAAGGCAACTACCTAGTCGAAACACGTGTCCAGGGATGGCTAACACTACACTTACTTGCACTCAAGACTCGGGCATAGGCGTACCCGCCGATGCTGACTTCAGGGACCACAATTCTTTGGGGCAACACGCTGGTAGGTAGAGCAGTGTGCGACCAATTGGACTTTTAATATTCAGGCTCCTTGAGCCGGTGGAGCTGACAAGCTCATGGTTACGCACCTGCGCGCTACGAGAGGTATTTTACCTGAGAACACTTATTTTAGCAGCCTACACAGCAACCCTACACACTCACCTACTCCCTGCTGATGAGAGGCAACTACCTCGAAACACGTGTCCAGGGATGGCTAACGCTACACTTACTTGCACTCAAGACTCGGGCATAGGCGTACCCGCCAACGCTGACTTCAGGGACCACAATTCTTTGGGGCAACACGCTGGTAGGTAGAGCAGTGTGCGACCAATTGGACTTTTGTTAATATTCAGGCTCCTTGAGCCGTTGGACCTGACGAGCTCATGGTTACGCACCTGCGCGCTACAAGAGGTACTTTACCTGAGAACACTTATTTTAGCAGCCTACACAGCAACCCTACACACTCACCTTCTCCCTGCTGACGAGAGGCAACTACCTCGAAACACGTGTCCAGGGATGGCTAACGCTACACTTACTTGCACTCAAGACTCGGGCATAGGCGTACCCGCCGACGCTGACTTCAGGGGCCACAATTCTTTAGGGCAACATGCTGGTAGGTAGAGCAGTGTGCGACCAAATGGACTTTTGTTAATATTCAGGCTCCTTGAGCCGGTGGAGCTGACGAGCTCATGGTTACGCACCTGCGCGCTATGAGAGGTACTTTACCTGAGAACACTTATTTTAGCAGCCTACACAGCAACCCTACACACTCACCTACTCCCTGCTGACGAAAGGCAACTACCTCGAAACACGTGTCCAGGGATGGCTAACACTACACTTACTTGCACTCAAGACTCGGGCATAGGCGTACCCGCCGACGCTGAGTTCAGGGACCACAATTCTTTGGGGCAACACGCTGGTAGGTAGAGCAGTATGCGACCAATTGGACTTTTGTTAATATTCAGGCTCCTTGAGCCGGTGGAGCTGACGAGCTCATGGTTACGCACCTGCGCGCTACGAGAGGTACTTTACCTGAGAACACTTATTTTAGCAGCCTACACAGCAACCCTACACACTCACCTACTCCCTGCTGACGAGAGGCAACTACCTCGAAACACGTGTCCAGGGACGGCTAACGCTACACTTACTTGCACTCAAGACTCGGGCATAGGCGTACCCGCCGACGCTGACTTCAGGGACCACAATTCTTTGGGGCAACACGCTGGTAGGTAGAGCAGTGTGCGACCAATTGGACTTTTAATATTCAGGCTCCTTGAGCCGGTGGAGCTGACAAGCTCATAGTTACGCACCTGCGCGCTACGAGAGGTATTTTACCTGAGAACACTTATTTTAGCAGCCTACACAGCAACCCTACACACTCACCTACTCCCTGCTGATGAGAGGCAACTACCTCGAAACACGTGTCCAGGGATGGCTAACACTACACTTACTTGCACTCAAGACTCGGGCATAGGCGTACCCGCCGACGCTGACTTCAGGGACCACAATTCATTGGGGCAACACGCTGGTAGGTAGAGCAGTGTGCGACCAATTGGACTTTTGTTAATATTCAGGCTCCTTGAGCCGTTGGACCTGACGAGCTCATGGTTACGCACCTGCGCGCTACGAGAGGTACTTTACCTGAGAACACTTATTTTAGCAGCCTGCACAGCAACCCTACACACTCACCTACTCCCTGCTGACGAGAGGCAACTACCTTGAAACACGTGTCCAGGGATGGCTAATGCTACACTTACTTGCACTCAAGACTCGGGCATAGGCGTACCCGCCGACGCTGACTTCAGGGACCACAATTCTTTGGGGCAACACGCTGGTAGGTAGAGCAGTGTGCGACCAATTGGACTTTTGTTAATATTCAGGCTCCTTGAGCCGGTGGAGTTGACGAGCTCATGGTTACGCACCTGCGCGCTACGAGAGGTACTTTACCTGAGAACACTTATTTTAGCAGCCTACACAGCAATCCTACACACTCACCTACTCCCTGCTGACAAGAGGCAACTACCTCGAAACACATGTCCAGGGATGGCTAACGCTACACTTACTTGCACTCAAGACTCGGGCATAGGCGTACCCGCCGACACTGACTTCAGGGACCACAATTCTTTGGGGCAACACGCTGGTAGGTAGAGCAGTGTGCGACCAATTGAACTTTTGTTAATATTCAGGCTCCTTGAGCCGGTGGAGCTGACAAGCTCATGGTTACGCACCTGCGCGCTACGAGAGGTACTTTACCTGAGAACACTTATTTTAGCAGCCTACACAGCAACCCTACACACTCACCTACTCCCTGCTGACGAGAGGCAACTACCTCGAAACACGTGTCCAGGGATGGCTAACGCTACACTTACTTGCACTCAAGACTCGGGCATAGGCGTACCCGCCGATGCTGACTTCAGGGACCACAATTCTTTGGGGCAACACGCTGGTAGGTAGAGCAGTGTGCGACCAATTGGACTTTTGTTAATATTCAGGCTCCTTGAGCCGGTGGAGCTGACGAGCTCATGGTTACGCACCTGCGCGCTACGAGAGGTACTTTACCTGAGAACACTTATTTTAGCAGCCTACACAGCAACCTTACACACTGACCTACTCCCTGCAGACAAGAGGCAACTACCTCGAAACACGTGTCCAGGGATTGCTAACGCTACACTTACTTGCACTCAAGACTCGGGCATAGGCGTACCCGCTGACGCTGACTTCAGGGAGCACAATTCTTTGGGGCAACACGCTGGTAGGTAGAGCAGTGTGCGACCAATTGGACTTTTGTTAATATTCAGGCTCCTTGAGCCGGTGGAGCTGACGAGCTCATGGTTACGCACCTGCGCGCTATGAGAGGTACTTTACCTGAGAACACTTATTTTAGCAGCCTACACAGCAACCCTACACCCTCACCTACTCCCTGCTGATGAGAGGCAACTACCTCGAAACACGTGTCCAGGGATGGCTAACGCTACACTTACTTGCACTCAAGACTCGGGCATAGGCGTACCCGCCGACGCTGACTTCAGGGACCACAATTCTTTGGGGCAACACGCTGGTAGGTAGAGCAGTGTGCGACCAATTGGACTTTTGGTAATATTCAGGCTCCTTGAGCCGGT
The DNA here is from genome assembly GCF_964204655.1 of Triturus cristatus. Taxonomy (NCBI): domain Eukaryota; kingdom Metazoa; phylum Chordata; class Amphibia; order Caudata; family Salamandridae; genus Triturus; species Triturus cristatus. Next base: position 346,589,215 of record NC_140584.1, read on the forward strand.
GGAGCTGACGAGCTCATGGTTACGCACCTGCGCGCTACGAGAGGTACTTTACCTGAGAACACTTATTTTAGCAGCCTACACAGCAACCCTACACACTCACCTACTCCCTGCTGACGAGAGGCAACTACCTCGAAACACGTGTCCAGGGATGGCTAACGCTACACTTACTTGCACTCAAGACTCGGGCATAGGCGTACCCGCCGACGCTGACTTCAGGGACCACAATTCTTTGGGGCAACACGCTGGTAGGTAGAGCAGTGTGCAACCAATTGGACTTTTGTCAATTTAGCAGCATGACACTCTAGGCAATACCTCACTTAATTGCCGTACCCTGCACTTTCTGACCGTTAGGGGTCACTAGTTCAGCGGCTTTAGTCCCGAGTCCAGCAGCAGCTCAGCTTACGCCCCAGCGCCATCAGACCCATACGAGTGAGTAGTTTGCACTTTACAAATACCAAATTAATTTGATATGCGCACATTTACATTCGCACTCCCTGTATAACACCCCCTAAGCACCCTACACAAGTAACAATGTTCGAAACAAAATTTCCTCTGAGTAGGTATAACTAAATGCTGACACTACTTGCACAGATGTGGCACAGCGGCCAGAGCACATGACTTCACAGCATATGACACACAGTTTGGACTCACGCTTTCATCCACGAGTCCGGCAGCAGCTCAGCTTAGCAGCATGAGACTCTAGACAATACCTCACATATTTTCCGTACCCCAGTACTTTCAGACCAGTAGGGATCAGTAGTTCGTCCTAGTAGGTATAAACACATGCTGACACTACTTCCACAGGTGTGGTGCAACTGAAAGGGCACCTGACTTCACAACATAAGACATACAGTTTGGGCTCACGCTTTAATCCCCGAGTCTCGCAGCAGCTCACCTTAGCAGCATCAGACTCTAGGCAATACCTCACTTAATTTCCGTAGCCCAGCACTTTCAGCCCGGTAGGGATGAGTAGTTCGCTTCGCACCGCTGTATAGCACACCGTAAACACCCCACAGAAGTTACAGTGCTCCTACCCTCCTCTTTCCTCCTTTTTTTCCTCTTTTTCCCCTTACTGGCTACAACAGAATCACAAAATGGCTGCCAACACTTCCTAGTTGCAACCGCTCGCAGCCAATAAGCAGCAAGCTCGTGCTCGTAATGCCTCAGCCAATCAGATGGCAGAATTCCCAAATATCGATATTTGTAAATTTCGATATTACTCCAAAACTACAGAACGGATTTACAACAAATAAACAAAAGCGTGCTTTCTAGACCAATCCTCTTCTCTCTGCCAAATTTGGTGTAATTCCGTTCACTCGTTCGACCTGTAGCCTGGTCTAAAGCTTCCTATGGAAATTAACATGGAGAAAACATGCTTTGAGACCCCTCTTTTTTCTCAGCCCCTCCTTGACGAATCATCCCCCAAACTTTCAACATAGGAGCTGATTTGAACAAAAAATTAGTTTGGCAAATTTCATGAACATTCATCAAAATGACGCCAAAGTTATAAGCAAAACAAAAAATGCTCTTCCTATGGAAACTTGGTCCTAACTATAACTACCTACTGGCGACCGCAGGAGGAAAAAAAAAAAAAAGATATATATATATATATATATATATATATAGACCGTCCCTTTTGTTTTTACACTTGGTGTCAAAGAAGAAAAAATGAAAAAATAAATATATTTTAATTACCTGATTTGCCGTGCCGTGGAATCCCTCTGATACTCTGGTGGGGGACACTGCCAAGTTGTTTCGAAGATATATATATATATATATATATATATATATATATATATATATATATCCAGTACTCGTCCTGCAAACCTGAATGTTGGAAAGGACGAAGCAAACCCAAGTTAAGTGCTTTGAAGTTTATTCCGTGCCCTGCACCGCCGCTATTGCGCGTTTCAGCCCTCTAGGGGCCTTGGCCATTTGGGTGGGACTCCAAATTGAATAAATTAAGTGTTCCATACTCACCTGTTTTCGTCATTCATTTGTACCAGTGAACAAGAGCTTCAATACAGCCCGAAACGCGTACGGCAGAGTTTAAAGGCTTGGAGGCATGCTGATACTTTTCCTCTTGTGGCGCCGAGTGCAGTAACCCCTGCTTGTGTGGTGAATCCTCAAAGGCAGTTTTGTGGACAGAATATTAAGCGGCCAGCCTGTTCGCAGATTTGCCCCGCCGCGGTTTCAGCGGATCCGGAGTGCTCGTAAGTTTATGGGCACGTTTCAAGCAGGCAGGGGGCCTGAGCCACAGTGCATATTTGGGGAAGTAATCAGTGGTGCCACTGTGGCCCTTTACCCAACCGGGTTACATATTTGAACTGTGCTGGTGGAAACAGTGCACATGTATAAAGGAACGTATTTAAAGTCATCAGGCAGAACACAGGACTATAATATCCAGAATGCCTAACGAAACGCCCATTTGGGTGGGACTCCAAATTGAATAAATTAAGTGTTCCATACTCACCTGTTTTCGTCATTCATTTGTGACAGTGGAGAAGAGCTTCAATACAGCTTGAAACGCGTATGGCAGAGTTTAAAGGCTTGGAGGCATGCTGATACTTTTCCTCCTGTGGCGCCGAGTGCAGTAACCCCTGCTTGTGTGGCGAATCCTCAAAGGCAGTTTTGTGGACAGAATATTAAGCGGCCAGCCTGGTCACGGATTTGCCCCGCCGCGGTTTCAGCAGATCCGGAGTGCTCGTAAGTTTATGGGCACCTTTCAGGAAGGCAGGGGGCCTGAGCCACAGTGCATATTTGGGGAAGTAATCAGTGGTGCCGCTGTGGCCCTTTACCCAACCGGGTTACATATTTGAACTGTGTTGGCGGAAACAGTGCACATGCATAAAGGAACGTATTTAAAGTCATCAGGCATATCACAGGACTATAATATCCAGAATGCCTAACGAAACGCCCATTTGGGTGGGACTCCAAATTGAATAAATTAAGTGTTCCATACTCACCTGTTTTCGTCATTCATTTGTGCCAGTGAACAAGAGCTTCAATACAGCTCGAAATGCGTATGGCAGAGTTTAAAGGCTTGGAGGCATGCTGATACTTCTCCTCTTGTGGCGCCGAGTGCAGTAACCCCTGCTTGTGTGGCGAATCCTCAAAGGCAGTTTTGTGGACAGAATATATATATATATATATATATTCACAGAAAAAACCATAGGTTTCAGGCACGTTATAGTTAGGAATTAGCATTTAAAAAACCTCAGAAATTCACTGAAAAAACCATAGGTTTCAGGGGTGTTATAGTTAGCTGGACTTTTCACTTGTACAAAACCATTGAAATTCCCCCGTTATAGTTAGTTCAGCTAACTATAACTCGCGTGCCCGCAATGCACTGCTGATGATGTCACATATTACATCACTCATGACATGGTCAGTGACATCACTCATGACATCACTGATGACATCTCACATGACATCACTGATGACATCATCCAGTGAATGTGTGTTTTTCTGAAAATTAAATATGTTTTATATATGTATATCTCAAAGTCGATGGAAGAATAAATGGGTATATAAGTGTCTAAATGGATGATTTGTTTTTGAAAAATTGATTGTGTAACTGACTGATTAAGTGTATCATAGTGAATACATGGCTTAGTGAGTAATGTTTAAATATGTAAATATCTGTATCAGTCTCTCACTTTGTGTATAAGTGGCTGCATGGGTTGGTGAGTAGCTACATGGGTGTCTATATAGGTTATTAGTTGGTTTTTTGAGTATCAGTCTGAGTGTCTGCATGGTTCGGTGGGGGGTATTACGTAGTGCATAGGTGCATGAATGAGTGACTCACTCTTTGTAAGTGTTGAAGACAGCATGTGTGCAGGACTGTATGGGTGGATGAGTGTGTGTATGGGTGTGTTAGTGAGTGAATGACTGTCTCAATAGTGTCTTTATGAGTAACTACATATGTTTTAAACTAGTATATGTGACTATTGGTGTATATAAGTGAGTATATGTGAGAGTGAGAGATTGAAAGAGTTCCTGTATGAATAAGTATGTGTTTCTATAAGTGATTGTTTAAAAGACTAAGTATGTGTAAGTTTCCGTAGAAGTAAGTGTTGTGGTGTGTGTATAACTGTATATGCAAATAAATGTATGTTTGATTCTTTATTAGCATGAGTGACTATGTGTGTGAGTAACTCAATGGATGAGTGGCATTGTGTAACAGGATGTATAGGTGTATGAGTACATATGATGAGTGAATACATGTATGAGTGACTGTATAGGACTGTTGGTGAATGAGTGGATGTGTATGTGGATCTTAGAATTACTGAAGAGGTTGTTGTAACTGGTATTGGTATGTCCATTGTTTTGAAAAGTTTAGTCTCTATTTTTGAATGTGTGTATCAAAGGTTATATTAGGGTGAGAGGAGGTCTGCCACTCTATCACAAGGATGATGTAATCAGTGATGTCATCAGTGATGTCATTTGAGATGTCATCAGTGATGTCATGAGTGATGTCACTGACCATGTCATGAGTGATGTAATATGTGACGTCATCAGCAGTGCATTGCGGGCACGCGAGTTATAGTTAGCTGAACTAACTATAACGGGGGAATTTCAATGGTTTTGTACAAGTGAAAAGTCCAGCTAACTATAACACCCCTGAAACCTATGGTTTTTTCAGTGAATTTCTGAGGTTTTTTAAATGCTAATTCCTAACTATAACGTGCCTGAAACCTATGGTTTTTTCTGTGAATTTCAAAGGTTTTTTAAATGCTAATTTCTAACTAGAGATAGGACATGTGAAGAAAGAAGAAAAAATGCACAGAAAGAAAAAAAAGAAGTGCAGAAAGAAGCAACAGAAGTCTTCAAAGACGAAGAAAAGTGCAGGAAGAAGGATAACGTGCAGAAAGAACAAAAAGAAGAGCAGAAAGAAGCCTTGTTGCAAAATCATCCTGTACCCTCAACTTTTTCAGACGGATACTGGTGGTAACTGAGTCTGACTAACCAGTCCTAGAGCCAGTGCTATGTTAAAAGACACTTAGAATACAGTGAAAACACCTACATACACTAGGGAACATTATGCGTTGGGGTCCCCCTGTGATTAGCATGACCTCCTCTGTAAGCCCCTAGTATATAATAGGGCAGGGGGATTAAAACTACCTCTTAAAACAGGCCACAGGGCGTTTTTGCACACGTTAACTCAGGCCCCGTCCCCTCCCTTCACCACTGTGTAAACACGCCCTGTGTCCGTTTTTAGTTGGGAGATTAAGTTCATTTGAATCCTGAGGGTCCCTAGGGTCCAACTAGCCCACTAGGTACCTCCAGTAAGTGCCACAGAGCTGCGTTGCAGAGAGGTGTAAAAAGTGGCACGGCCTGGACCACCTCTCTGCAATGCAGCTCAGTGGCGCTTACTGGAAGCACTTGGTGGGCTAGTTAGCCCCCAGGGGCCCTCAGTATTGAAGGAAAATTATATCCCCAATTTAAAACGTGCCATAGTGCGTGTTTGCACACGTCACCTCAGGCCCCGTTCCCTCCCTTCACCACTGTGTAAACGCGCCCTGTGGCTGTTCTAAGTTGAGAGATTAAGTCCCCTTGAATCCTAAGGGTCCCTAGGGTCAAACTAGACCACTAGGTACCTCCAGTAAGCGCCACAGAGCTGTGTTGCAGAGAGGTGTAAAAAGGGGCTTGGCCTCAGAACACCTGTCTGCAGCGCAGCTCCCTGGTGCATACTGGAGATACCTGTTGGGCTAGTTGGCCCTCAGGGACCCTCAGTATTGAAGAGGAATTAATTCCCCAACTTACAACTCGCCAGGGGGCGCGTTTGCAGAGTGCTGCAAGGAGGGGGCGTGGCCTCCGGCACGATGCTAGTCTTTTATTTATTTTAATTTTTTTAAGAAGGGGGGCTGTGTGGTTCCCCTTCTTATTCTAATTTATTGGCCCTGATGACCCCATCCCCCAGGGCCTGTCTCCTAATTATATTTTTTTGACCCCAATCCCCAGGGCCGGCCACTGTTTTTTATTATTTTAAAAAAATATATATTTATAGACACACCTAGGACATGCTGGACAAACCGTACGTACCTATCACCATGACGATTTGCGAGATATTCATTAAAAGGCGACTATGCATACAATGAATCCACGTGGAATGTATTTACACCACTAGTGAAGCTCTGACATGTCTGATGCCCTACCGTGCCTAATTCCGGTAGACACCCTTGTCGTTTATTTATACAAACATGGGTAGCTATTGACGGGCACATTTAATACACATGCACACCAAGCCATTCAAAGGGGATTCGACAAAAATTCGACCAAAACTATGCAAGAAACCCCCCTCACGGTTAATAAAACACATATACACTGCCGGATGTGTAATACTTTTTATTTTACTCTCTGGAAAGGGGACAAACATCACTTGAGAGTCACAGCGCGCTCCTGGCAGAGCCCAATGCTGTGTTACACCACCATTGCCTGCTGAGTGCCACACACCTCTGTGTTGTATTCCACTAGCTAGTGCATATGCTATTACACTCTCTAGCCCTTGTGCACTGTAACACCACCCCGTGAATATGTCATGCCACACTTGTCTTCGCACGGGTTATATTGCCCCATCTAACGTGCCTTCCTCGATGCCTATGTTATAACGCACAGTGCTATGCCATACATATTACAATCTGGGATCCATATCTTTGTCACAGTGCATATGCAACGTTACACTCCCCAGCACATATTTTATATTACAACTTTAGAGACTAGTTAGGTTACACAACACTGCCCTGTGCATATTACACTCCAAGGCGCATATCGCATAGCACACGCTAGTGCCTGTGCTATCTCGCGCTCTCCAATGAATCTGTCATTGCGCACAATGTATTGCATATTATATTTCACGCCCGGTTCATCTTATATCACACTTTTTGGTGCATAGTTTATACCATACACTATATCTAGTTTTCATTTTCAATCGTGCTCTCATGACTATGTTCTATATAACATTGTGTTCACCTACCCTTTTCACGGGCATTACATTTTGCGATAGGGGGTGGAGGGTCAGGGGGTGTTTCTGCCAAGTGAGCCCGGAGTCACAGTCACAAACGTCCTCTTCTTCCTGAATAAAAGTGAGATTATGCTGCATACTTGTTCATATTTTAAGTAGTTCGCACAGACACATGTTTTAAAAACAATAAAGTTCCTAATACCCGCCTTCTCTGAACAGTTAGCTTGCTGCCCCATCCCCCTCCTCCCTATCCTCTGTTGTGTGAATCCATGGACAAGCCTCCTCCCTCCTGCCATGCATGGTCTGATGTGCTGCCACTGCCCTCAATTTAGTATGATGTACCAGTCCACTCCTCCTGCTCTCCATTGCCCAATTCTATGCCCCATCATTGACCTCCTGCTTAAACTCTGTGCTTAGCTTGCTGCCCCTATTCTCCTCCCCCCTGCCCTCTGATGTCTTTGTGTATGCCCCTGCTCCATCCTTTTTTCCCACCATGTTCCATGGACCTGCCACTCCTATCTACTCTGAGTGTTCTGTTGAGCTGTCACTCCCCTCCCACCTGCCTAGCATTGTCAGATGACTGTAACCTGCCCCTGCCACCTCCACCCTGCCTGTCCACATGCCATGCCCTTATCCTCTTCCTCCTGTCCTACATGGTCCATTGTACTGCCACACCCTTCTTCCCTACGTAGTCTGTTGTGCTGCAACTGCTCCTCCTGCCTGCCCCGTGCGGTCTGTTGTGAGGCCCCTTACCCTGAACTTTCTTATCTGTGCACAGGTCCTGACCCTCCCTTCTATCCTCCATCGTCCTTTGTGCATGCCCCTGCACCCTCCTTCTTGCCCATCATAGCCATTGTGCTACCACTAACCCTCCCACTTGCCATGCATGGTCTTCTGTGCTGCCATGGCCCCTCCCACCTTCCCTGTGTGGTCAGTTAGCTGCCCCTGAACCCCTCCCACCTTCCCTCCATGGTCTGTGTGTATGCCATCATAGTCTCACTGTTGCTCTTCATGGTGTGTCTTGCTTCTAGTGCCCATCCTGCCTGACCTCCATGGCTATCTTGCTGCTCCTGCCCTGCCCCCTTGCCCCCAGCCCTCTGTTTACATGTGCAGACCCCTACTCCCTCCCTCCTGGCTTGTCTGTTCCATTGTAATGCCCCTGATCCATCCCTCCTGCCCTTTATGGTCTGTTATGCTGCAGCTTTCTCTCCTGTCTGTCCATTATGGTCCTGCCTCTTGCCCCTCTGTTCTCTGTTGTCCATGTGCATGGTCCTGTCCCCTCCCTCTTGCTTTCTATGGATTGTTGTGCTGCACTCCCGTCCCGCATGCCCTGTGTGGTGTATTTTGCTGCTGCAAACCCTGATGCCTGTCCTGCTGGGTCTGTTTGGTGCACCTCTCCATGCCCCTCCTGTCCTCTGTTATCCAAGTCCATGTCCCTACCCCATTTCCTTCCATGATCCAATGTACCATACTTGCGAACAAATTGAACTTGGTAAGAGGGAGATTTTGAAAAAAAAACTGGGGTATTGATTTTCCCCTTTGAGTTACATTGAAAAAGAGGAGATTGTAGACAGGAGACAGATAAAATAAAGCCCATTTGAGCTTAAAAACATTGGAAGTTTCCTGGCTGAATCGGGTCTGTTGGCATGTATGGTTGTACTACCATTGCCTCTTCCTTCTGCCCACAATGGTCTATTACATTGCCACAGCCTCTCTTACAAGTCCTGTATTGTTGGTTTCTTGCCCCTGCCCCTCTTTCCACTGCCCTCCATAGTCTGTTGTGCTGCCACGGCCCTTCCTGCCTGCTCAGTGTGGTTAAATTGTTGCCTTTGCACCCTCCTACCTGCCTTCAATTTTCAGAGTCCCTGCCCCTGGACTCTGCCTCTCAACAGTATCCTAATGAACAACTAGATTGCTAACATTCTATATTTATTACAAAAGTGTGGAACGCCTGACGTCATCTTGATGTAATCAAAACTGTAATACCTAGAGCATTTCCTTTAGAAATTACATATATGAGAGGGACTTATTGGCATCAAAATTATGGTTAGTGCTCTAAAAGACTAAAATAAGGACATATTTTCTGAGTTTTCAAAAAGCGAGAAAGCACTTTTAAATTATTTGTTACCTTTATGTTTTTTTATCCAGTTGACCACTTGATTAAATGTTGCACTTAGGGGAGAGGATGTGGTGTTACTTCCAGAACTGCAGACTTTGCAACTGGGGAACCAGGTTGGAGTTTCTGCTTCAGCTCGACATTCTGTGATTCTGGTCAAATCACTTAGTCTCCCCATGTCTACAACCAAAATGAATTTGTTCTTGTGTGATGTAACCAATGCTCATGTAAAGCACTCCAATACCTGACAAGTCTGCACTATATAACACTGCAAAAACACAAAATAATAAGTGTTTTGCACACTTCTGTCATTGGGCTATATTTGGGCTACATCTGGGTGATTTTGGGCTACATTTGGGCTCTTTTGTCTCCGGTGGCCATCTTGGGAGATTTATTTGTTATGAAGTTTCCTAATTTCCTCATGTACTGCAGTCTCCTCAGTAGGAAATGCTTTCAGTTTTTTACTTTGATTCCATCATGAAGGTATTCAGATATGTCACACATTTGCCATAAATTCTGAATGTTAGCACTCTAGTTGCTCATTAGATCACTGTAGTAAAACTACTGTTCACCATGGAAGTCTGCTCCTGGTATTAAAAGTGCATGTTTCAGTCTGCATGTCAGAATTTTTTAATGAAATAGAAGAGGATTTGAGAAGTCACTCAAAATGTGCCCTCATTTTCTTTCTTCAGCATTAATCATAATTTCTATGGCAAAATGAACCCCCTCATTGTGTTCCTTTTTAAATTAAATGTTTTAAGTGTTACCAGTTTATTCCAATCAAGATGGCTTCAGGTGTGCCATACTTTTGTCATAATGAAGACAGTAAGAGCTCTAGTTGGTTTTAAGAACACTCTGGGACATTCTGTCATTGGGCTATACTTGGGCTACATCTGGGTGATATTTGGGCTACATTTGGGCTCTTTTGTCTCTGGTGGCCATCTTGGCAGACTTATTTGTTATGAAGTTTCCTAATTTCCTCATTTACTGCAGTCTCCTCAGTAGGAAATACTTTCAGTTTTTTACTTTGATTCCAAAGGCATTCAGATGTGTCACACATTTGCCATAAATTCAGAATGTTAGCACTCTTTTTGCTCATTAGATCACTGTAGTAAAGCTACTGCTCACCAGGGAAAACTGCTGCTGGTATTGAAAGTGCATGTTTCAGTCTGCATGTCAGAATTGTTTAATGAAATAGAAGAGAATTTGAGAAGTCACTCAAAATGTGCCCTAATTTTTCTTTCTGCAGCACTAATCATACTTTTTATGGAAAAATGAACCCCCTCATTTTGTTCCTTTTTAAATTAAATGTTTTAAGAGTTACCACTTTAATCCAAGCAAGATGGCTTCAGGTGTGCCATACGTTTATCATAAGTAGGACTGTTAGCGCTCTAGTTGTTCTTTGGAACACTCTGGGAAGCTGCAGTAGAACACAAAGGAATCAACTGACAGTCTCTGCCCTTGTTGGATGTACATGTTTTACTGAGAATGTCAGACTTCATTCTCACATGACTGAGAAAGATAATGTGAATTTACAGAAAATAAGCTCTCAGTTTAGCTTATAGATCCCCTTCCAAACCTCTGTGGGAAAAGCATGAGAAAATAGTTTTCTCTCAATCATGATATCCCAGCAGAAGGCTTTTTCACATGGTGAAATCACCTTAGAACATACCAAAATTCCTAAAATGAGTATGGTACCATCAACAAATGATTTATAATGTAACTAAAGTCTTAAAACCTTCTATTTACTGCAATGCTTTTTAATGAGGTGCTATCATGTATATTGGTCCCAAGATGGCTGCCAACACTTCTTGGATGAAGTGCTGACAGCCAATCAGATCTCAGGATGAGATGTGTGGTTAGGCTCCGCCCACATATATATATGATTTTACTTTTGATTTTCTCAGGTACTACTGAACAGATTGACACCAGACCTGCAAAAGGCACATCCCTGACCTGAGGACTACCTCTCTGCCAAATTTCAAGTAATTCTGTTCAGCCGTTCGGGCTGTACCTTGGACTAAAGGTCCCTAAGGAAAATTGCATGGGGAAAACGCGTTTTGGGACCCCCCTTTTTTCTCAGCCCCCGCTTGACGAATCCCCCCGAGACTTTCAGGGTAGGAGCGGAGCGGAGCGCCCCACCTATTTTGAAAATTTCGCGAGGATTCGTCAACCGGGGCCAAAGTTATTCCAAATAGAATGTTGCGGATTTCCTATGGAAACACGGTCCTAACTATAACTATCTACTGGCGACCGCCAGTAGATAATATATATATATATATATATATATATATATATATATATATATATATATATATCAAAACGCACAGGTTGCCCATGAGGGGAGCCACACACCTCCAGACTCACACCAACACGTGGGTGGAAGTGCACACAACAGGCGTTCCGCTTTCCATTCGCCATACGCGTTTCGAGCTCAGCAGCTCTTGATCACTGGCATAGAGGGGCAGGAGCCTGGTTTGAAAGAACGCTGCTTTATTGGCTTGATACGAGTCCCGCCCCAGTGGGCGTTGTCAATGAGGCATGCTGGTTATGATAGTCCCAATATACTGCCCAGGACTCTGATGTTCTTTTGCCCAGTGGCCCCAGTCCTGCCACTCGATATGATAAAATCCCCAATCAGGAGGAAGGCTAAAAATATCCCGCTGAAGTGCATCTCCAATGTCACCATGTGCGAGGCTCTGTCAGTCCCAAGGAGTGCCGGTAGTTTCCCTGCACTCGGGATCCGCCAAACCGACGTCGGGGCTCCCCGCGGCCGAGCGAGCCGCTATAAATCAAAACGCACAGGCTCCTGCCCCTCTATGCCAGTGATCAAGAGCTGCTGAGCTCGAAACGCGTATGGCGAATGGAAAGCGGAACGCCTGTTGTGTGCACTTCCACCCACGTGTTGGTGTGAGTCTGGAGGTGTGTGGCTCCCCTCATGGGCAACCTGTGCGTTTTGATTTATAGCGGCTCGCTCGGCCACGGGGAGCCCCGACGTCGGTTTGGCGGATCCCGAGTGCAGGGAAACTACCGGCACTCCTTGGGACTGACAGAGCCTCGCACATGGTGACATTGGAGATGCACTTCAGCGGGATATTTTTAGCCTTCCTCCTGATTGGGGATTTTATCATATCGAGTGGCAGGACTGGGGCCACTGGGCAAAAGAACATCAGAGTCCTGGGCAGTATATTGGGACTATCATAACCAGCATGCCTCATTGACAACGCCCACTGGGGCGGGACTCGTATCAAGCCAATAAAGCAGCGTTCTTTCAAACCAGGCTCCTGCCCCTCTATGCCAGTGATCAAGAGCTGCTGAGCTCGAAATGCGTATGGCGAATGGAAAGCGGAACGCCTGTTGTGTGCACTTCCACCCACGTGTTGGTGTGAGTCTGGAGGTGTGTGGCTCCCCTCATGGGCAACCTGTGCGTTTTGATTTATAGCGGCTCGCTCGGCCGCGGGGAGCCCCGACGTCGGTTTGGCGGATCCCGAGTGCAGGGAAACTACCGGCACTCCTTGGGACTGACAGAGCCTCGCACATGGTGACATTGGAGATGCACTTCAGCGGGATATTTTTAGCCTTCCTCCTGATTGGGGATTTTATCATATCGAGTGGCAGGACTGGGGCCACTGGGCAAAAGAACATCAGAGTCCTGGGCAGTATATTGGGACTATCATAACCAGCATGCCTCATTGACAACGCCCACTGGGGCGGGACTCGTATCAAGCCAATAAAGCAGCGTTCTTTCAAACCAGGCTCCTGCCCCTCTATGCCAGTGATCAAGAGCTGCTGAGCTCGAAACGCGTATGGCGAATGGAAAGCGGAACGCCTGTTGTGTGCACTTCCACCCACGTGTTGGTGTGAGTCTGGAGGTGTGTGGCTCCCCTCATGGGCAACCTGTGCGTTTTGATATATATATATATATATATATATATATATATATATATATATATATATCAAGACTCCAATTTTGTGCAAAAAGTTCTCTTATTGCTTGGTCGGCATGACGCCTTTCGGCTCGGATGAGCCTTGATCACATGACGATATATTTAAATATATATACATGTATTATTTTTAAAAAACCTTAAACCCCAAAATTACCCTTTGTACCCCAATAACTATACATCCCCAAAATTCTAAAATTACCCATACCACCTCAATACACATACGCCCTAAACCCTCAAATAACCCTGGGCACCCTAAAACTAAAACCCACCCTAAACCCTAAAAATACCCTTGCACCCCAAAACCCAAACCCACCCTGAACCCTAAAATTACCATGGACACCTAAAAAAAAACAGACCTTGAACCCTAAAAATACCCCTACAACCCAAACAAACACTAAAATTATTCTGGGCACCCCAAAACCCAAACTTACCCTGAACACTAAAAATACCACTACACCCCAACACCCAAACAAACTCTGATCCCGAAAATTACCCTTGGCACTCCAAAACCCAAACAAACCCTTAACCTAAAAAATACTCTTGCACCCCAAAACCCAAACCCACCCTGAACCCTAAAATTACCCTGGGCACCCCAAAACCCAAACCCACCGAACCCTTAAAAACCCTTGCACCCCAAAAAACAAAGCCACTCAACCCTAAAAATACCCTTGCACCCCAAAACCCAAACCCACCCTGAACCCTGAAATTACCCTTGGCACCCCAAAACCCAAACAAACCCTGAACCTAAAATTACCCTGGGCCCCCCCAAACCTACCCTTAACCCTAAAAATACCCTGGGCACCCCAAAACCCAAACCCACCCTAAACCCTGAAATGACCCTGGGCACCCCAAAATCAAACCCATCCTGAACCCTAAAAAACCTTGCACCCCAAAAAACAAATTCACCCTTAACCCTAAAAATACCCTTGCACCCCAAAACCCTAACCCACCATGATCCCTAAAATTACCCTTGTTACCCCAAAACCCAAACTCTGAACCCTAACATTACCCTGGGCACCCCAAAACCCAAACCCACCCTTAACCCCAAACATACCCTTGCACCCCAAAACCCAAACCCACCCTGAACCCTAAAACTACCCTTGGCTTCCCAAAACCCAAACCCATCCTGAACCCTAAAATTACCCTTGGCACCCCAAAACCCAAACCCACCCTGAACCCTAAAATTACCCTGGGCAGCCCAAGAAACAAACTCGCCCTTTACCCAAAAAAATACCCTTGCACCCCAATACCCGAACTCACCCTGAACCCTAAAATGACCCTCTGCACCCCAAAACCCCAACCCACCCTGAACCCTAAAATTACCCTTGGCCACCCAAAAACCCAAACCCACCCTGAACCATAAAAATACCCTTGTACCCCAAAAACAAACCCACCCGTAACCTTAAAAATACCGTTGCACCCCAAAACCAAACCCACCCTGGACCCTAAAATTACCCTGGGCACCCCAAAACCCCAACCCACCTGAACCCTAAAATTACTCTTGGCACCCCAAAACCCCAACCCACCTGAACCCTGAAATGACCCTGGGCACCCCAAAAACAAACCCACCATGAACCCTAAAAAAACCTTGCACCCCAAAAAACAAACCCATCCTTAACCCTAAAAATACCCTTTCACCCAAAACCCAAACCCACCATGATCCCTAAAATTACCCTTGGCACCCCAAAACCCAAACAACCCCTGAACTCTAAAATTACCCTGGGCATCCCAAAACCACCCTTAACCCCAAAAATACCCTTGCACCCCAAAACCCAAACCCACACTGAACCCTAAAATTACCCTTGGCACCCCAAAACCAAAACAAACCCTGAACCCTAAAATTACCCTGCACACCCTCAAACCTACCCTTAACCCTAAAAATACCCTTGCACCTCAAAACCCAAACCCACCCTGAATGATAGAATTACCCTGGGCACCCCCAAAAAACACTCAGCCCTAAAAATACCCTTGCACCCCAAAAATCAAACCTACCCTGAACCCTAAAATTACCCTAGGCACCCCAAAACCCAAACCCAATCTGAACCCTAAAATTACCCTGGGCACCCCAAAACCCAATCCCACCCTGAACCCTCATATTACACTTGGCACCCCAAAACCCGAACCCACCCTGAACCCTAAAATTTCCCTGGGCACCCCCAAAAACAAACCCGCCATGAACCCTAAAAATACCCTTGCACCCCAAAACCCAAACCCACCCTGAACCCTAAAATTATCCTGTGCACCCCAAAACCCAAACCCACTTTGAACCCTAAAATTACCCTGGGCACACCAAAACCCAAACCCAAACCCACCCCGAATCCTAAAAATAACCTTGCACCTCAAAACCCAAACCCACCCTGAACGATAGAATTACCCTGGACACCCCCAAAAAACACTCAGCCCTAAAAATACCCTTGCACCCCAAAAACCAAACCTACCCTGAACCCTAAAATGACCCTGGGCACCCCAAAACCCAAACCCACCCTGAACCCTCATATTACCCTTGGCACCCAAAAACCTGAACCCACCCTGAACCCTAAAATTACCCTGGGCACCCTCAAAAACAAACCCGCCATGAACCCTAAAAATACCCTTGCACCCCAAAACCAAAACCCACCCTGAACCCTAAAATTACCCTGTGCACCCCAAAACCCAAACCCACTCTGAACACTAAAATTACCCTGGGCACACCAAAACCCAAACCCACCCCGAATCCTAAAATTACCCTTAGCACCCCAAAACCCAAACCTACCCTGAACCCTAAAATTACCCTTGGCACCCCAAAACCCAAACCCACCCTGAACTCTAAAATTAACCTGGGCAGCCTACAAAACAAACCCGCCCTTTACCCTAAAAATACCCTTGCACCCCAATACCCAAACCCACCCTGAACCCTAAAATTCCCCTGTGCACCCCAAAACCCCAACCCACCCTGAACCCTACAATTACCCTTGGCCCTCCAAAACCTAAACCCACCTTGAACCATAAAAATACCCTTGCATCCCAAAAACAAACCTACCCGTAACCCTAAAAATACCCTTGCACCCCAAAACCAAACCCACCCTGAACCCTAACATTACCCTGGTTCACCCCAAAACCCCAACCCACCCTGAACCCAAAAAATTACCCTTGGCACCCCTAAACCCAAACCCACCCTGAACCCTAAAAATACCCTTGCACCCCAAAAACAAAGCCACCCTGGACCCTAAAATTACCTTTAGCACCCCAAGATCCAAACAAACCCAGAAGCCTAAAATTACCCTAGGCACCCCAAAACCCAACCCCGCTCTCAACCCTAAAAATACCATTGCACCCCAAAACCAAAACCCAACCTGAACCTTAAAATTACCCTGGGCACCCCAAAAAACAAACCCGCCCTGAACCCTAAAATTACCCTGTGCACCCAAAGCCTCCCTCAACCCTAAAAATTCCCCTAAAACCTATATCCCTACACCCCAAAAACCAAACCCATCCTAAACCCTATACTTACATGTAAAATACATATGCCTTTAACATTTATGCATTTACAACGAAATTCATTGTACAGGCTTGCGCGGTACATGCACATGCGTTGTAATGGCATTGCAGAGTAATGATATTTGCGTTGTGTTGGAATGTGGGGTAATGGTATTCGTTGTGAAAATTCCGTTGTTATGGCTGTTTACTGCCACTAGGTATCCTGAGACAATTCCCCTTACGACTACCACGGCTCCTGCAGTAGCCAAGGCCCTCATTGGTGTCTTCACCAGGGTAGGGTTTCTTTTTTTTTTTTTTTTTGAAACCGTTTATTGCAATCTAAAATATATACAGGTATGGGCCTACAACCTTCCGGCCGGCCGCTAAAGTGACGATAACAAATGACATACATACAATGAGGCACTTGGCTTTACATAGACACTAAGGCAGAAGGTATCAACAACGCGGGCCATATGGCTCTGAGCCCACAATACGGTTTCATTTTATACAACACAACAACATAAATAAACACACACCCGCAAGGCAACCCACGGTCGAAAGTGGCAGCACGTGCTCCTCAAATGGGGGACCCCAAACCATCCACTGAAAACCCCCGAGAGGGGAAGGGAAACAGGTCCGGGACTGGGAGAACACTATGCTCGGAACTGAGGGAGGGAGTAGACTAGGGGGATGGAGCTGGGGAAGCGGGAGGCAACAACGGCGGCTCGCAGATATCCCCACGGTAGGCGTTCCAGGGGCCCCATATCTTCACCCATGCCCCAGGCTTACCCCGCGCCACATACACCACCTTTTCTCGGAACATGCACCAATCCATGTGTTCTTTCCAGGCCGACACCGCCAGGGACCTCTGGGATCCCCACAGCTGTGCAACGTCCCGTTTAGCCACCATATAGCCCAGAGTCACCCATCGCGTCTGCGGAACCGAGTAATCGGTCGGTTCCCACACATTCAGCAAACATCTCCTCGCTTCAGGCAACAGCGCGACATGCGTAACCGCTCGCAGGACCTCATGCACACCACGCCAGAATCGCTCCACCCTCGGGCATTCCCACAAAATGTGCAAAAAGGTCGCTGAAGCACCACACCCACGCTTACACAATCCGTCCTCGGCATAGCCCATACGCAGAAGCCTTGGCCCCGTCATGTACACCCGGTGGAGTATCTTAAGCTGGACGAAACGAAGGCGAGCCGGGATGGCCACCTCCTTCGGAGAGGCCACCGCGGAAATCCAGTCCTCGTCATCCAACTCCAGCCCATCGGCAACCCAGGCCTCGCGGAGGCCAGTCAGTAAGCCCGAGCGATCATTTATCAATTTCTTGTAAATGAGGGAGATCGTGCTGTCCGGAACATGGCCATCTAGCACTCGATCCTCCAGGGGGGAGGACTCCGGGATGGAGGCCACGTCTGGGAAGACGGAGCCCAGTGCGTGACGGACCTGCAGGTACCGAAAGTATTCACTGCCCCGCAGCTGAAACTCCGCCTGCAACGTCTCGAATGTTTTAAATCCTCCCCTCGTCCAGAGATCCCCCACTGTACTGATGCCTATCGTGTCCCACTGCGCAAAGCCCTTCGAGGTCCACAGAGAGCCCAGCCTCTCAGACGCATACAGCGGTGACGCCCGGGTCAAACGGTCCTTCCAGCCCATAGCTGCATTAGCCGCGTGCCATACACGCACCATGACACGCGTGGGTCCCGTCAAGCGGGAATCAGGCACACTAGCGTAGAGCGCGCGATTGTAGTCGCCACCGGGCAGGAGCATCTTGTCCATTTCAAATGCCGGGTTTAGGGCGGGCCCATAGAGGCCATGATTAATTGCAGCTAACTGGGAGGCCCAGTAATACCGTTTAATATCCGGGAGGGCAATCCCTCCGTCGTACCACGGGAGCGTCAACTTTGCCAAGGCTATACGCGGCCTCCCGTCCCAGAACAGGCGGCGCTGTAAACCTTCCACTTCACGGAAGTAGCGCGCTGGGACCAAGTCCATAGTGTTCTGGAGAGCGTACAGGAAGCGCGGCAG
The DNA here is from genome assembly GCF_964204655.1 of Triturus cristatus. Classification (NCBI taxonomy): domain Eukaryota; kingdom Metazoa; phylum Chordata; class Amphibia; order Caudata; family Salamandridae; genus Triturus; species Triturus cristatus. Next base: position 346,607,736 of record NC_140584.1, read on the forward strand.
TGACATCATCTTGAACAACGCCGCCCGGCCGAGCGGCGAAAGTGGCAAGCGCCTCCAGCGCGCGACATCCTCCTTCAAGCGCTGGAGGGGGGGAAGCAAATTTCGCTCGTAGCGGGCCACCGGGTCCAGCGTAATGTAGACACCCAAGTATCGAAATCCCTCCGAGGCAATCTGGATCGGACAGCCCCGCGGGAGGACAGGAGCCTCCCCGGAAAGCACATAAACACAGGATTTAACCCAGTTGATGACAAGGCCTGAATTGCGGCCAAAAGAGTGCAGAACATCGATCAGGACAATCAGTGATTTGCGCGGGGAGGCTAAGTACAAAAGGATGTCGTCTGCATAGAGAGACACGCGGTCCTCATACTCGGGGGTCCAACGGAGACCTCGGATAGAAGGGTGCCACCGCAGCCACTCCGCCAGGGGTTCCAAGGCCAGTGCGAACAGGAGCGGCGACAGGGGGCAACCCTGTCGCGTGCCCCGTCCCAGCACGAATGGGGCCGAGACTCGACCATTCACCACCACCTGCGCAAGTGGGTCCGAGTACAACAATTTGACCCAGCTGATGAAACCCGGCCCAAAGCCAAACTTCGCCAGCATCGCCCAGATGTACGGCCACTCGAGTGTGTCGAACGCCATAGTGGCATCCAAAGACGCCAAGATGGCCGGCTCCCGCACGAACGGAGCACGCGCTAACACGCCGTGCAGGCCTCGCAGATTAAGAGCCGTATTGCGATGGGGAATAAAGCCGGACTGGTCTTGGTGGACCAGGTCGCCCACCACGCCGACCAGCCGGTTGGCGAGCACCTTGGCGAGGATTTTAGGCTCCGCATTCAAGAGCGAGATAGGCCGATAGGATGTGACCCGGTCTCGAGGTCTCCCCTCCTTGTGGATGACCACGATGGTAGCCAGACGCTGGGCCGGCGGGAGGGAGCCCCGCGAGTGGGCCGCAAGGAACATTGCGCGGAGGTGGGGTGCCAGTACATCCGGTCGCAGCTTGTATAACTCGATAGGAATGCCGTTCGGGCCCATGGCCTTGCCAGAAGCGACCGAGCGGATGGCGAGGGCGATTTCGTCCGAGGTGGGGGCGGCATCCAGCAACTCCCTGTCCTCCACAGAAAGGGAGGGGAGCGCGATGTCACGCAGCAGGGCATGGGAATCCTCCTCCGAGCAGGGAGAAACCGGGGAATATACCTCGCGGAAATAATCCGCGAAGCAAGAAACAATGCCTTCCGGCTCAATGACACGCACGCCATCCGTCCTCTCAATCAGCGGGACCACACGACTCGCTCTCTCCTTCTTATCCAACCACGCAATCAACTTGCCCGCCTTATCACCCACATCATACATTCGCCCCTGTTGCTCTCTGCTGAGGCCCCTGGCCGCCTCCGTGACGAGGGCCCTATAGGCCGCCTGCTTAAGGTGCAGAACGTGGAGCGCAGCATCAGTCACCCCACTCCCCAAATCACCCTCCAATTCAGTAATTTCGGCCTCCACCCGGGTCACCTCCTCCTGTGCGCGCCTCCGGGCATGGGAAATAAAGGAGAGGGCCTCCCCTCTCAGCACTGTCTTGAAAGCCTCCCACAGGGAGATAGCCGACAGGACTGACCCCACATTCTCCTCGAAATACCGTTGCAAGGATTTAATCAAGTCAGCGCGAATAGTGGGGTCGCGCAGGTACCAAGCGTTGATTGGCGCTACCCTACCCTCCCCCCTCAGGAAGACATCAAAGTGCAACAGGAGCGGGGAGTGATCTGAAATGCCCCTCGCCAAATGGCGCACCTCCCCCACCCTCCCGGCATAGGCCGCAGGGACAAGGATATGATCAAGCCGCGAAAGGCTACCATGGGCACCCGAATGGAAGGTGTACTGCAGCTGAGTGGGATGCTTTAAACGCCAGCAGTCCACCAATCCCAGTGTGTCCAAAAGGCCCGACAGCCACGCCTGTGCCCGGGGGAGGTCCCTAGGGGGATAACGATCCATGGTCCCAGAAACCACCGCGTTGAAGTCCCCCCCAACCACCAGAAGCCCCCCCGGAAGGTCAAGAAGGAGGCGTCCCAGGTCCGCAAAGGTGGTGGACTGTAACCCCGGTGGGACGTACACTGAGACAAAGACGACTACTTTGCCCTCCATTCTCCCCACCAAAACAGTGTAGCGTCCCCTCTCATCATGGCGCACCTCGTCTATTTCTAGCGGTAGCGAGGTCTTGACCATAATGCCCACCCCTCGTGAGCCTGACGTAAAGCCCGAGTGGGCCACCAAACGATAACCACGTCGATTCATGGCACAAAAGGAGTTACCAATAAGGTGTGTCTCCTGCAGAAAGACCACATCAGGCGAAATCCGTTTCAGGTACTGCAGGACCACACCCCGCTTAATCCTATCCCCCAGCCCGTTAACGTTCCAGGACAACAAAGTCAGGTCCCTACCCCCCATCACATACAGAAGCCATCATTTGTCCCCCCGAGAGCAGCTCAAAAACACCAGTACAATAAAGGGTTTGCCTTGCGGTAGAAACGAACCACACCCCACCCCAACCCACCCATCCCAACAGAACTCCCCCCACCCTGCACCCCTGCATGAGCCCAAACACCCCCCCAAAGTGCAGTGTGCCTGTTGCCCCATAGAAGAAAACTAACTAGTCCCCCAGAGGAGGAGGGAGATCCCCCAAGAGACCCCGCACGACCTCCACAGGAGGGGAACTTACCCTAACAGTCAATGGTGACAATAACACAGTCCGGAGCAAGGCATACCATTAGTCCCTTAGTCCTGATCCGGCGGGCCCTCCCCACCAACCGCTCCCCCCCCGCCCCCCCGGCCCCGATCCCCGGGCAAAGTGTCCAGCCAGTCCCCGGCCGCCTCGGGACGATCAAAAAAGTGCGTGCGGCCATCTACCTCCACCCTCAGCTTAGCTGGAAAAAGCATCGAATATTTGAGATTCAGGTCTCGTAGGCGACGTTTGACACCCAGAAAGCTCAGTCTCTGCTTTTGGACCGCCGGGGTAAAGTCAGGATAGAAATTAATATCCATGTTGTCAAGTCTGACTGGCCCTTGGAGCCTAGAAGTCTGCAGGATAGCGTCTCTGTCCCTAAAATTGAAAATCCGGGCGATGAGAGGCCTCGGAGGGGCGCCGATCTTAGGCCTACCCCCGGGGACCCTATGGGCCCGCTCCACTGCAAAGAATTTGCTCAGCCCCCGAGGCTGTAGGTGGGTGAGGACCAGGTCCTCCACGAACAGATCCGCTGCCTCCGCCTCTCGTCCCTCCGGCACCCCGATAATGCGGACGTTGTTTCTCCGGGCCCGACCCTCGGAATCCTCCAGTCGACGATTCATCAGGGCGCTCGCCTGGCCAAGCCTGCGCACCTCCTGTTGGAGGGCCGCCACGTCAGTTGTGAGGCCCGAGGTAGAGTGGGCCAAAGAATCGACCCGGTCATTTGTTTTAGACAGATCGGCCCTCACGAGGCCCACGTCCACGAGGACCGAGTCGATCTTCTGCGCCAGAGTGTCAAAGCGCTGGTCCACCGAGGCCTTCATCTCGGCGATGGCGCCCATGACGTCCCGGAGGGTCAGGTCCGTGGGCAGAGCAGGAGCATCAGTCGGGCCCGCGGGGGACCTACGCAGCGCCTCTGGAGATCCCTTCTGGAGGGTGTAGCGGTCCATGTTATTGGATTGTTGGGCCGTGCCACGACGGGTCGACTTCACCTTGGCCCGGTCGCCATCTTGTTTTGTGGCCATGGTCGCAATCCCCAAATCGAGCCAATCTCCTCAGAAAGGGGGCAGACAATCCCGTTCAAGGGCTCCGGGGGGGGGGGGCGACCACCGCTCCTCAGGACGGATCGCAGCCGGCGGGCCGGCAGGGCAGCCCAACGAGGCCACAGCACCGCACACCGCCCCGCAACCCAACCTCGCCTGGCAGCAAGGAGGGCGCAAAAGCGAAAGTGAAAGCGCGGGGTACGCGAGCCACCCAGCCTCGCCCGCCGCTGTTGTTCACTTTGTGTCCGGATCGCCCCACAACTCCAGTACGGGGGGCCGGCGTGGAGAAGGCCGCAGACCTCAATCGATGCTCCTGCCGGTGTCCGAGGTCCGATTTAAAAACGGAAAACGGGCGTCACCTCTGCTCGGGCTCACAAATACAGTCCCCTCATCTGGGACAGGATTCTGTCAGGATTTATGCAGGAGGTCGCGGAGGTCCTCGGGAGCCTCGCACCTACGCGGCCATCTTGGTTGCGCGCTAGGCTCCTCCCCAAGGGTAGGGTTTCTAAGGAGGTGGTTTCACACAGAGGTTCCAACTTCATGTCTGCTTACCTCAAACACATGTGGAAAGAGTGTGGAGTACAGTACAAGTTTACTACACCCCACCACAAATCAATTGTCTTGTTGAGAGATTCAACAAGACATTGAAAGACATGATTATAGGGCTCCCTGAAAAACTCAAAAGGAGTTAGGATGTCCTCTTACAATGCTTGCTTTTCACCTACAGAGAGGTGCCTCAGAAGGGAGTAGGGTTTTCACCCTTTGAACTTCTGTTTGGCAATCCTTTTAGGGGACCACTCTGTCTTGTAAAAGAGGGTTGGGAGAAGCCTCTCCAAGAACCAAAACAAGACATTGTGTACTATTTGCTTGGCCTAAGGTCCAGAATGGCTGAGTACATGGAAAAAGCATCCAAGAATCTTTAGGCCATCCAGGAGCTTCAGAAGCACTGGTATGACCAAAATGATGCACTGGTAGAATTTCAACCAGGGCAAAAGCTGTGAGTATTAGTGCCAGTGGCACCTAGGGCTCTCCAAGACAGATGGAGTGGCCCTTACCCCACCTTGGAAAGAAAAAGTAAGGTCACCTACTTAGTTGACCTGGGCACAAGCAAAACACCCAAAAGGGTGATCCATGTGAACCGCCTTAAGATTATCAATGACAGGGCTGACATCACCATGCTGATGGTGGCTGATGAGGATCAGGAGACAGAGAGTGAACCTCTCCCTGACCTCCTCTCATACAGCCCCAAAGATTGGCTAGTAGATGGAGTTGTCTTTTCAGACACCCTCACAGCCCAACAGCAGACTGATTGCAAGCAAGTCTTGCAGCAGTATGCTGAGCTCTTTTCCTTGACCCCTGGTCAGACAAACTGGTGTACCCAGATGTGGACACTGGTGACAGTGCACCAGTCAAGAACAAAATCTATCGACAGTCTGATCAAGTCAAGGAAAGCATCAGAGCTGAAGTCAGCAAGATGCTGGAGTTAGGGGTTATTGAACCCTCTGAGAGCCCCTGGGCTAGCCCAGTGGTTCTGGTTCCCAAATCTCATCCCCCGGGTGGAAACAGAGAAATGAGGTTTTGTGTGGACTATAGAGTGCTCAACTTTGTCACCAAAACAGATACTCACCCTATCCCAAGAGCAGATGAGTTGATAGACAAACTGACTGCAGTCAAATTTCTGAATACCTTTGACTTGACTGCAGGGTACTGGCAGATTGGCATGGCACCAGGGGCAAAAGGAAAGACAGCATTTTCCAAACCTGATGGGCATTATCAGTTTACTGTTATGACCTTTGGTTTAAAGAATGCCCCTGCCACCTTCCAAAGGTTGGTGAATCCAGTCCTTGCTGGGTTGGAATCCTTTAGTGCAGCGTATCTAGATGATATTGCTGTCTTTAGTTCCACCTGGCAGGATCATCTGATTCACTTTGGGAAGGTTTTGAAAGCCTTGCAAACTACAGGATTAACTATGAAGGTATCCAAATGTCAGATAGGGCAGGGAACTGTGGCATACTTGGGCCACGTTGTTGGTGGAGGCCACGTGCAGCCCTTACAGCCCATAATCAAGGCCATCCTGAACTGGGCAGCTCCAACAACCCAGACCCAAGTCAGGGCATTCCTTGGCTCGACTGGGTACTACAGGAGGTTTGTGAAGGGATATGGGTCCATTGTGACTCCCTTCACAGAACTTACCTCCTAGAAGATGCCCAAAAAGGTAAACTGGACAGTTAGCTTCAAAAGGCTTTTGACACCCTAAAAGAGGTAATGTCCTCAGCATCAATTCTAAAAGCTCCAGACTAAACCAAGCAGTTCATTGTGTAGACTGATGACTCTGAGCTAGGGATAGGAGTGGTCCTATCCCAGCCCAATGATGAAAGCCAAGACCAACCTGTTGCTTTTATAAGCATAAGGCTTCTCCCCAGGGAGTAGCGTTGGAGTGCCGTTGAGAGGGAGGCCTTTGCTGTGGTTTGGTCCCTGAAGAAGCTGAGACCATACTTGTTTGGGACTCACTTCCTAGTTCAAACTGATCACAGACCTCTCAAGTGGCTAATACAGATGAAAGGTGAAAATCCTAAACTGTTAAGGTGGTCCATCTCCCTACAGGAAATGGACTTTGTAGTGGAACACAGACCTGGGACTGCCCATGCCAATGCAGATGGACTTTCCAGGTTCTGCCACTTAGAAAATGAAGACTGTCTAGGAAAAGGTTAGTCTCATCCTCTTTTCTTTGGGGGGGGGGGGGTGTTGTGTGAGAAAGTGCCCTCTTTCTGCAGGGTTGCCCCCACTTTTGCTGAACTGCTGATGTACTTTGACTGAACGTGCACTGGGCTCCTGCTAATCAGGTACCCAAGGCCTATGTTCTTTCCCTAAAAACTGCATTGAAGCCTAAACCCAATTGGCACTCTCAGGCCACAGATCATCCCCTGATAAATGGTACCACAAGTACCCAGGGCTCTGTGAGAAGGGAAGGCCTCTAAGGGCTGCAGCACTTAGTGTGCCACCCTTAGAGGTCCTGCACCTATACACTCACACACTGCCTTTGCAGACTGCGTGTTTTGGTGCAGAACAACATGAAGAGTCGACATAGCCACATTCTTGTGTGCCATGCTTACAACCCACTGCCCTGGCATAGATCAGACACCCCTCTAGCTGGGTGTACCATACCAGTGGTGTGGGTACAGGTGCATGAGCCATGTACCCCTACAGTGTCTGAGTCCATTCTTTGACCTTGTAACTGCAGTGCTGCCATTAGGAGTATATGGTGCTGGGAGTTTGTCATTACGAACTCCACAGCACCATAATGGCTACACTGAAAACTGAGAAGTTTGGTATCAAACTTCTCAAGACATTATGCCCACACTGATGCCAGTGTGGCATTTAATGAAAAATGCACATAGAGGGCATCTTAGAGATGCTGCCTGAAAAATGAATACCACTAGCTGCTCCCCAGTTGCTACCACCAGACCGAGAACCTGCCGCTCTCGGGGGCCTGAAACAATACACTTCCTGGGACGAGGTGCCGAGCCACCTCCCCCAGGATGGGCAGGGTCCACGAAGGGGAAGCTTCAAAGGCTAGCCGCCTTTGTGAGCTTCCTCAGGCCACTTGCTGCTTTCAGCAACTGGTCCCCACTTGCTCTGACCCCCCACAAAGGGCGAGAGAAATGGCGGGAAAAACAAGTGAGGAAGAGAGGTGTGTCTACCTTTGCCAATCCCACCCCGAGGGTGGGAGAGGCGAGGTGAAGCACAACTCTCAGTCCCCGCCATCTTGCGGATGGGGGGATCTAGCCAACCAGAGTGAGGCATATGCCCCTCCCACTGGAGGGTGGCATACAAGGGGGTGTACCCACCCCAATGAAGGGACCCATTGGTCCCAATCTTTTATTTACCTGTAACACCCTAAATCTAGTATTCAGTGGCACCCCCAAACCTTGCTTCCTCAAAAAAGAAACCACAAGAAAAAAAGAAGAAGGACAGAGCAGTCGTGCCGAAGCTAACAAGAGGAAGACACCCACTGACTTGGTCTCAGCCCTACCAGCCTGTCCCCACCTCAAACCTGCAGAAGCGAAACCCCGGTGTGTCCTGTAGCCAGCAGCCTCAAGAACCCAGAGGACCTGCCCTGCCTTCCAAAGTAAAGACTTTGTCTCCCGTGAACACCGGATTTGTTCACCAAACAGACTCCAGTTCCGGCAGGATCCGCTAGTCTGCACCACTCTGCACCTGACGCCCACGGCACAAGTTTGAGTGGCCCAACAGCAAGAGGATGATCCTGACCCGAGGTCCAGCGATCCCTGACCTACCTCAAGCCTGCAGCCGTCGCCTGCAGCCACAAACCGAAAGGTCGCCCCAACTGCGAACAGGAGCTGGTATTCGACATTCTATTCAAATGCCAATACAAAGTATATGTACAGTATATCAAAAGCATTGCATTACTAGATGCTCTACTGTAATCAAAACAAAGCGCATATACAATTGCAATTCAAACTGTTTACAAACTGCATTACTACTGCAAAGTATTTATTGCTTACCTGTGTCAGGCTCGCTTGGTTCTCGAAAATAAAATAATTAAAAGAATATTTTTATACAAAACCAATTGGTCTGAAGTTCAGTCTTTGAGTGTGTGATATCATTTGCTGATTTAGTGTGTACAACAAATGCTTAACACTACCCTCTGATAAAGCCTTATTGCTTGACCACACTACCCCAAATAGAGAGTAAGGTGCTATCTACGTTTACCTCTGCCTACCTTTGGGGTTCCACTGGACTCTGTGCAGACCTTACCTCACTTTGGTATAGTATATACAGAGCCAGCTTCCTACACCCCCCTGACACATATTTCCAGTGGCTCTGCCTATCAAGAAGCTGAGGGGGTACTGAGGTGGGTCCTTCCCTTTTCAATCATGCCCTTGCTGCTCCACCTGGCTTCTCGTTGGAAATCATGGATTGCTGATTCCAATGCCCAGCAACGTATTCCTAACCTGTTGCTGCCATGGAGCCTCCATGTTGCCACCTAAGTAAGGCAGGTTATTTGTGTTTGTGTATGTGTTTGTGAGTGATTGAGAGTAAGTAGGATTGAGTGAAAGTGTGCATGTTTGAGAGTGTCAATGAGAGTGAAAGGGAGAAATAGAGTTTGGGAGTGTGCATGAATAAGTGAAAGTGAGTATGAAGGAGTGAGCAGCGGCAGCCAGCCACAGGTAAACGCGGTGAGGCGGGGCGGGGGCAGGGACGGAGGGGGGAGAAGTTGACAGACAACAACATAGGCAAAATTAAATAAATAAATAATTCCTTTTCTGTTGTCTGTTGGCTTCCCCCCTGCCGTGCCCTGCCTCGCCGTGCTTACTTGTGCCGGCCGCTGCTGGGAGTGAGTGAAGGAGTATGAGTGTATTAGAACATGTTATTGATTGGAGCTTGTGAGAGGGAGTGGAAGTGAATTGTGTGTGTAGCTATCAATAGTGCAGCTGGAGCAGTTGGACCTGGGCCCAGAATTAGTGAGTGTTTACGTGTGTTAGGAGGTGATTATGAGAATCAGTGAGCATGAGTACATTTATGTTTGAGTAACTGTGAGGGGGAGGGAGTATGAGTGAGAATGAATAAGTGAGAGAATAGAGATAAGAGTGAGTGAGGGAAAAGAATCTAAGGCCCAGATTATCAAAACTTTCACACAACGCAGCACAGCACCCAAAGTTGCTGCATTCCATGTGAGGGGTAGAGCAGGAAAACGCCATATCTGCAAAGTTATAGCACCAGCCGCTCTCTCCAGAGCACTGCTAAACAATTAGACTACAGAGCACCACACACACACACCTTTGCGCAATAGTGCAAAGGTGTCTGCATGAGTCTAGCATTGGCTTTGTACTGAAAGGTTGTTCTTCCAGTAAAAAATACTACGCTTTGACTAACTTTAAAAATGTTCCTACTTCAGATTTGTGCACCAGTCCGGTACAGATGCAAAGTGGGAACAGTTAGGAGAAATAAAAGCATTTTTCCTTTTTTATGCCTGCTTTCATGTGTCATTCAATTTTTGATGCAAAACACTATCTACTATTGTTAGTAGATAAGGTTTTATGCCAAAAACCATGGGTGGTTGTATGGGAATCCCCGTGTACAACCCATGGAATGCCACTTTGACGCAGGTTAACGCAAAGCAGAGATTTGCATTGCTTTGTGTTACTTTCAGGTAACTTTCGAGTGTAAAACAGTTTTGCACTAGAAAGCAAATTAAATAAAACATTGTGCAGAGGTTTCCATCACGTTATGCAAATCCAGCGCAAAATGTTTGTGAAACTGGGTCTGAATGTGAGCGGGAATTAGAATGAGTGAGGCAAAATTAGAAAAAAAAAGGGGGAAACTCCTGGGTGGTAGTACACCCCATTGCTTTCATAGATCACCAGCTGCCACTGACGCTGGTACTGATTAATGAGATTTGGCCTAATGGCCTAATGGCCTGAGCTGTCAACTTTGGAACTGGGGAATGAGGTATAAATCCCGGCATCAGCTCAGCATCCTGTGATCCTGGGCAAATCACTTAATCCCCCAGCGCCTAAAAAAATAATCAGATTTTGTGTAATGTAATCTGGTGCTCAAACCTTTGGCTGGTTTGCTCAATATAAAACTGCACAGATACAAAACACGACAGGCAGCCAGGAACATTTGACCAAGAGGACCCGGACTGCTACCCACAGGACCTCCTTGCTATCTATCCACCCCACCCTTATTTTGCCAAAATAATTTTGCATGTCCTTATGTTTTTAGTCAGTACTTGGAACTTTGTGGGTGTTGTTTAGCAGCCCAATGATGAAGCATTCCACAATTTTGTGTGTGACTGCAATTTTTTTAAACAGAATACCTTTGACGCCTGTTCTTGTGGCGCGACTTTGTTCATGTCTAGCCTTTTATAGACAACAGAATGCAAGGAATCCCATGGCATTCTTTTCTGCCTCTGCTTGTTGAGCAGTAGACTGAAAATAAGTTTGTCAGCATTTTAATTTTTTTAAAGCGCTGTGATGCGTCCTGCGCTGGCAGTATCATTGCGTTTTTCTTTTAATTGTGGGTGGGTAGGGGGGCAACATAGGCAGCGGGAGGCAAGTGACAACACAGAGGACAGGAGGAGCGAGTGGGCCAAGCAATAACAAAGAGGGCATGATTGGACAAGAAACAACATGGAGGCCAGAGGGGCAGGACAGGGCAAGCAACAACAGGGGACAGAGGGGACCAAAGCACACTCATTAGAGACATGGGGCAGGGGAGGCTCACATGATGGTGAAGGCCTGCAAACATATGCACTCTTATGGAGTGCTTCAACAAAAAGAAAAAAGTAGCTCCTAAAGCTTAAGCAGTGAAAGTACACAAGAACTTGGAACATGCTCAATGGTAGGGACAAATACAAGAAGAGGAAGTGAAGCCAGCACACACTGACCAAAGAGAAGCAAGCAAATGACTGTGATGATGAAGCCTGTCAAGACTCGATGGTTTGAGTATGCTCCACAGGATCAGTGTGACGTACCAAATGGGTCTACCTCTCGATATCCCCAATTCTACTTAACCTCTTCTGTGCCCATGACGAGATAGTCTCGTCATGGAGCACGGTTGCGCTGTGCCCATGACGAGACTATCTCGTCATGAACCCCACCCACTAATACAACGCCCGGCACAGGAGGGGGAAAGGGCGTGGCACTGAAGGGGTTAAGATAACGGCACAGAATATTTGGGGGATCAAGTAATAGAAAGGGTATGGGATAGGAACAGCGAGGAATGATACCTGGAACAAAATAGCAATAATTACTTGAACTGTTCCTTGCTCAAAAAAAACAAATCTGAAGTAAAATGATGAATACAATAATTACCTAGCACCCAGCAGACATTCCCTTTGTGATTGGCAAAACTATTTACAAAGTACGTGTCTCAAAAGGTCCACCCCACTGGATAGTGTTACCATGAATGCGTCAGCTGAAAAACAAAGAGTACATGAAACACCAATGCATTCACTCCAGCAACATAAATAACTTTGACATTTGAACAGGAACTTTCATACATACCGCAAGCACGGCTTTTAATTTTGCCAACAAACGCTCTATTCACAGGGTCTGCAGGTTATCAGTCTTGATTCACTTTGGTTAACTTCACCATAAGAAAGACTTTTGCAGAACGACCTACTCAAAAAATAGCTCAACAAAAGAAGAGGTTGGAGTCTGCAATTTGCAATGTCACCATGGAATTCCATCAATGGAGAAATGTTTAAAGCTCAGGCACGCTCCAACACAATTGATTTTCTTAAGTCCCACAATTAATTGCCTTGAGCACTGCTTTGTTGATCCCCACTGAATGATTTCCCAAGCCCAGCACCAAGCGGGACTCAAGAGTTCCAAAATGGAATTTAAAGCTACTCACGCTTCCATAGTCCCTTCGGTGCCATGGATGTAACAGTTACGTCCATGGCTGTGGCGCTACGGTGGCATGGATGTAACCGTCATATCCAAGGGACACCACTGCCTAATCCCTCCGCTGTAAACAGCCGAGAGATTTCCTTTTTGTATTTGCCTCAGGAAGAGCTTCCCCAATCTCCTGAGGCATTTTAATTTCAATGTAATGACGATCGCACGCATGGCTTGCTGACGCATTACATTGAAATTGAAATTGAAATAGTTTCAGTTACACTGCTTCGGTGCTCATGGGGCTATCTCATCATTGGAAAGGGTAGAATTTCCCCATTCCAATGAACCCTTTCGCTGGTGTATCCCTGCTTGGTGATTGCCGCAGGAGAGGGATCCCCAGGGATTTACCACTAGACACCAGGGTGGGGCTCCCCCTTGGGTAAGGGCCTTTGCTTCCCGTTACTATATGGCCATAGTCAGTCTTTCGGCCCCCTTGAAGGCAGATGGGGGCAGTAACCCCCAATCTGTTCCCCCCCGGATGAGCAGAAAGCTCACTGGGCACCAGGGATGCTTGGTTTTTTTTTAAATAAAAGACAGGTGGGGGCTGCCCACAATGGACATGCCAATGTCCCCACCCCCAACATAAAAGAGACAGTCTTTCTGGCCCCTCTGGAGGCAGATGAGGGTTATTACCCCCGATCTGCCCTCCCGGGGGGCAAAAAGCCCACTAGACACCAGTTATTATTATTCTTCCAGCACTTAGGTGAGGGGGTGCTGTAAATGGGCACTATCATGCCCCCACCCCTACTAAAAATTGACACAGTCTATCAGCCCCCCTGGGATGCAGACAGGGGTAATAGCCCCCGATCTGCTGCCCCTGGGGGGCAAAGAGCCCACTAGGCACCAGGGATGATTGTTATTTTTTATTGAAAAAAGGCTGCCCTCAATGGGTATGCCACTGCCCCTACCCACCAATCAATCAATCAATCAGTCAGGGGATTATAATCGCACTACTCACCCGTGAGGGTCTCAAGGCACTGAGGGGGTGGGGGTGTGTGGGTCCGCAGCTCTGTGTAGCTGAAGAGCCATGTCTTCAGAGTCTTCCTGAAGGTGTTCAGGGAGGGAGCACGTCTGATGTCTGCCGGGAGCTCGTTCCAGGTTTTGGCCACAATGTAAGAGAAGGATCTTCTGCCTGCTCTGGCTCTGTGGATGCGTGGGGTTTCGGCCTGTGCGAGGTTGGATGATCGGAGGTTTCTTTTGGGTACATGGAAGTTGATTCTGTCACTGAGGTATTTGGGTCCGGTGTTGTGTAGGCATTTTGTAGGTGTGGGTGAGGATCTTGAAAGTCACTCTTTTCTCCACAGGGAGCCAGTGGAGCCTTCGTAGGTGTTGGCTGATGTGCTTCTGCCGAGGGATGCTGAGGTGTTCTAACACAAAAGGGGCAGTGTTTTAACCCCCCGGGGGACAGAAAGCCCACTAGGCACCAGAGATATGTTTATGGACATGTCAGAGAGCAGGATGGGCAAGGGTTGCTCCCCTTTTTTTGTGAACACATTTTGGCGACACATCAACGATATTTTTAGGCACATCTGCTCCCACGGTGTGCAGAAACCCACTAGACAATAGTGAAAGATTGTGTGTGTGTGAACTTGAGTTTGGCTGATGGTCTGTGTTTAATGGCGTTTAGCTGGGTGTGTGTAAACCTGCATTTTGCTGGTGGTGTGTGTGGACTTGTGCTTACTTATTTATAAAGTTTTGGATAGCGCGAACATGACCTTGAAAGGTTTCAGAGCGCTTCACATCATGGAAGGAAAGAACATAGTAAGAGGGGAGATTACGAGGGGGTAACAGAGAATAACAAAATTGAATGATAAAAATGTACCCGGATGAGAACCAACAATGCTTAAGAGGGTATAACATACAACCCTGCGCTTTACAATTGTTAGGCCAAAAGGAGTGTAGTATGAATGAGAAAGCAGACGATCTACGATCATTTAAGGCAAGAACTTGTTCATTAGTATGATTTTTACTTCATGTTTGAAGGCAGCCGAGTGGGGAATTTTGCGGACTTCCGTTGGGAGGGAGCTCCAGATCTTCGGTGCTAAGCTAGAGAAAGCTCTGAGACTCATTCTCTTTTTGCGAAAGGTCTGAGGTTTCAATTGGAGAGAATTCACACTTCTTGATGATCCACCACCTCCTGATAGTTCAAGCTTTTGAGCCAGGTAACCGGGGGTTTTGAAATTGATGACTTCATGTGTCAAACAAGCAATCTTTAGCTGTACTCTTGCTTTGAAAGGTAACCAATTTAGAGATCTAAGTGCTGGGGATATGTGTTCAGTCCTTTTTGTCCCCGTAATCAGTCTAGCAGCGGCATTTAGGAGGCCCTGAATGGGGCCAAGTTGTATTTGGGGAGGCCACAGAGTGTAGCGCTACCGTAGTCTAGGCTCGACAGGACATGGCTTGAACCACCTGCTTGAGGTCCACTTGAGGGAGGAATGGTTTTAGATTTTTAAGATTCCTCATTTGGTGATTAGAACCCTTGCACATCATTCTGATACGATTCTTCATGTTCAAGTGCGAGTCCAGTAGCTGGCAGTGTGTGTGGACTAGCACTTGGCTGGCAGTGTGCGTGGACTGTCGCTTAGTTAGCGGTCTGCATGGATGGCACATCTGGCGATGTTCATGGAATGTGATTTTTTTTAGCTAGATTTGTGGTTTGCAGAGGATTCCCCCGGGTGTCTAGTTTTGAAAAATGTCTGGGTTTGGTAGGTTTCCCTAGATGGCTGCCTAGCCCGGTACAGAAAACGCAGGTGCCCCCCTTGCAGCACCAGGTCGCTTTGTGATACATCATTTTTATATCTCCACAATACTTTTTGGGGCCTACCCTGTCACGGGTACTTGGCCCACCCACACAAGTGAGGTGCCATTTTTATAGGGAGACCTGGGGGAATGCTGGGTGGTAGGAAATTTGTGTCGGCCTGGTGATCCCACAACTTTCTCACACAGAAATTTGAGGAAAATTTGATTTTGTAAGCTAAATTTGAGGTTTACAGCGGGTTCTGGGTAAGAAAACATTGGGGGATCCACACAAGCTACACCTCCCTGGACTCCTCTGGGTATCTAGTGTTCAGTAAAGTCTGGGTTTGGTAGGTTTTCCTAGATGGCCATCGTACCCAGGACCAAAAACTCCCTTGCAAAACCAGGTTGTTTGGTGAAAAATTATTTTGATGTCTCCACAGTAAGTTTTGGGGCATTTCCTGTTGCAGGTACTAGGCCGAGCCACAAAGGTACAATTGTTTTTGGCTGACTTAGGGGGAATGCTGGGTGGGCTGAAGTTTGTGGCTCCACGCAGATTCCAGAACTTTTTATCACAGAAATGTGAGGAAAATGTGTTTTATCTTACAAAGATTAAGATTTGCAAGGGACTCTGGGTAACAGAACCTGTTGACAGCCACACAAGTCACCCCATCCTGGATTGCCATGGGTGTCTAGATCTAAACATTGTACAGATTTTTTAGGTTTTCCTAGGTGCCGGCTGAACTAGTGCCCTAAATCCACAGCTAGACAAATTGCAAAAGAAAGGGTCAGTTTTCACTGGAAAAATGTGCTGTGCCCACGTTGCATTTTGGGCCATTTCCTGTCATGGGCATTAAGCTTATCCGCACAAGTGAGGTACCATGTTTATTGGCAGACTTGGCGGAATTCTGGGTGTGTGGAAGTTTGATGTTCCCCACAGATTCCAGAACTTTCCATCACAGAAATGTGAGGAAAATGTGTTTTTGATTTCAAAGTTTGAGATTTGCAAGGTGTTCTGGGTAACAGAACCTGGTGGGAGCCACACAAGTCACCCCATCCTGGATTTCCCTAGGTGTCTAGTTTTAAAAAATGTACAGATTTGGTAGGTTTTTCTAGGTGCCGGCTGAGCTAGGGCCCTAAATCCACAGCTGGGCACATTACAAAAAAAGGGTCAGTTTTCACTGGAAAAATATGATGTGTTTACGTTGCGTTTTGGGCTGTTTTCTGTCACGGGCAGTAGGCCTACCCACACAAGTGAGGTATAAGTTTTATCGGGAGCCTTAGGGGAACACAGAATATTAGAGCAAGTGTTATTACCATTTGTTTTTCTGCCTTCCAAATGTAAGACAGTGTATAAAAAAGAAATATTTTTGAACAATAACCTCTAATTCACATGCTAATATGGGTTCCCACAGATTCAGAGATGCACAAAGAACCACTGCTTCTAAACTCCATATCTTGTTCCCATTTCAGATATACTTAGGTTTCCTTGATACCTATTTTTCACCTACAAGCCTCATATATCCCCGCAACCAGAAGGGTCTTGCGGACGTAATGGTATATAGCTTCCACAAATCTGTGAAAATGGAGGCCCAAATTGCTGTTTTTGCAGCACAATTTCAATGTTCTTTTATTTCAACTGTTCTTTTCTATAGGAAAACCTTGAAGGATTTACACAGATGACCTCTTGCTGAATTTAGAAGTTTGTCTACTTATCAGAAATGTATAGCTTTCCAGGATCCATTATTGGTTTCACATCCAGTTCAACAACTAACTGGAAGGAGGTTGAAAACACAAAAAATATAGTTCACAAGCGACCTTTGTGCTGCTCAATGCTTCAGATGAGGATGTGCTCTGGCACGCAGGAAAGATTCCTGGTCCGCTGTACAACAGTGAGTAAACACAACTTGAACTCACTTGCTCCCCTCTACGTTTGTTAGGGCTCAGACACACTTTTGAATGGTGTAGGCAAGCACTGCGCCACTCGTGGGAATTCTCGAATTATGAGCAGGTAAATCAGTCCCCCTGACCCCCACCTGCCTATGGTTTGCTTCTAGGCTACTAAACAAAGCCACGATGTGCTGCTTCTCATGACACTGATCTGACTTTCTGTGGATTCCTACGAATTTGCACTTTTACTGGCATTTTACGCCCACTTTCATGAACTATAGAGATTGCACTCTATTGTGAACTTCTGGCGCAAAACTCTTTTTAAACGTGACGAGTGATCATCAGGATAGTGGTAGCGCCACCCCCCATCGCACAGCTGCCAGCGCTAATATGGTAATCTGGGCCAGAGTCATGAGTGAATCTTGGAAATATCTCTCATAAGCACAGGAAAGTGTTGCAGGACCATACACTACAGCACCGCCTCACCACTTACCGACTGGGCACTTGTTGCTGCGCACAGATTGCAGGGTCTCCACATCAGCACAGTTCTTTCCTGACAACGGATGCTGTTGTTGTCCAGTTACACCCATAGGGGCAGTGGGTACCTCCCTTCTCCAGTACCAGATGCTCTAGGTAGCTGCTCTTAATTCCTTTGCGGGTTCTAGCTCTAGGTTGCTGTGCTGCCTTACACAGACACCCCTGTTCATCTCTGAATAAACCTTTGCTGTATGACATAATGAAACTGAAAGCATCTGTCAGTTAAAACAGAAAGCAATTATTTTCCCAATGATGAAAGCTAGTTTTACAGGTTGAGTAGCCAATTTCTGATATTTATGTTTCCCTCGTCTTCATTGCTTGATTTTGCTCACAAAAAAGTGTTACTCATAGTTGTTGAAATGTCACTCATAATTACACTGACATTATGAAAATGTCACACATAGCAATCTGAAACCTTGGCAGCTATTCTTCTACACAGGGTACTGTGAACACCCCACTTGTATGTACAATGCATGTTCTCGTGCCAGTTTCAGGGCCCTGAGGGCACCATGAGAGCTATCGCTCTCTGCATTGTTATTCACCCCCTGACAAAGCCAACCAATGGTAAGTAATGTGTTGGCTCAAGGTCCATTGTAAGGTAACATGTCTTTCAAACTACAGTGCATGCAATGTTTCAGGTGAGGTCTGATGATCAATGGTGGTAAGACTGCATGATTTTGGCAATGTTATTACCATAAATAGAATCCTCAAAAGCATGGGTCCATCTTTGGAAATAGCATAAATAGTGTCCCTGTGTTCTAGGAGTTTACTTCCAGAATACGAGGTGGGTTTTAAGACTTTTCTATCTTGGACCATTATGGTTTTTTAAGTATCGATATTTTGGCTTCAATATTTTGTTCTCAATATTTCTGTACTATGTTATTATATCTTCAATTTTCAAGGGGCACACCTATTGGGAAAGGGTCTGTTCTTCCTCCAGTCTCATCAGCCTTTCTGCCCCCTGCCCCCACTCCCGGGGCGCGGATAGTGGTTGCTCACATAAAGGGATCCACACAAGTCACACCACTCCGAAGTCTCTTGGGTGTGTAGTTTGCAGAAATGTCTGGGTGTGGGAGGTTTCCATGGGTGATATATGAGCCCCCCTCTGCTCCACTGCACAGCCGTCTCTCTATGCTTCTGGTGATGGATAGAGCGGTATATATCCCCAACCGGGTCCCCAGGGTGGCAGAAAGCCCACTAGACACTAGGGAATATTTAGCAGCAGTACAAAAAGTAGAGGCAGCAACCCTTGTGGCATGAGCCTGTGCTCCTCTTCACTTCTGGACACATCAATCTTTGTGCACCCTCTGGGGAAGCAGATAGGGTGTGCTTACCCCCAGTATTCCCCATATGGGGTAGAAATCGGCCTAACCCAACCATTACTATTTTTTAATTAATGTAGGGGGGAGCTGCCTCCTGGGCATGGGCCTGTGCTTTCACCCACCCCCAAGTACAATGTTCTTTCTGCCACCCCGGCCCAGAGAGGGAATAGGGTGTGTTTACGCCCAATCTGCCCCCATGGGTTGGAAAACAGCCTAGTAGACCACCAGGAAATATTTGTATTTACTGTTTGGCAGGTGCAGAGCACACCTCTGGGGATGGGCCTCTGCTCCACTCCACCCATGCACTACAGTCTTTCTACTCCCTTGGTACAGAAGGAGACCACCAGGCAATATTTCTATTTACTGTTTGGTGGGACAGCAGCCTCCCTGGTCTTGGACCTGTGCTCCAACCTCACCCTTGGGGACAAGAGTCTTTCTGTCCCCGGAGGAGGGGTTGGTGATGTTTAGCGCCAATCTGCCTCTCAGACCACCTGGGAATATTTGTATTTATTCTTAATGAACATTGTGATACAAGGATATTGTGGACAAAATATCCAAGACCAAAATATTGAAAGAGATGTGCATATAGAGGAAGCATAGATTTACTATTCCTAACTCTACATCTACATACGTAGACTATATATATATATATATATATATATATATATATATATATATATATGTATATCAAAGTCCACATTCACCCAAAGTGCGGGGCGCACTCACAATCACATGAATAAAAAAGGGAAATAAGACTGGTATCTGTTTGCTGGCATTCATTTTGGAGCAGAAAGCCTTTGAAAAAGGGAGGATTCCTGAAACGCGTCAGGCTCTGCTGATGCTGGTGGCACCTTGGTTCTCCCCTGCATGTTGAACGCGCTGATTGTGAGTGCGCCCCGCACTTTGGGTGAATGTGGACTTTGATAAATACGGCCGACCCGGCCGGGGGACGCACCGCCGTGGACTTTGGCGGTTCCGCTGCTGATTTTTGATCAGTGCTGTGGAACATTCTGGCGTCATTTGGAAAGGGGGAGTAACAGAAGGGTGCACCCGTGATTGTGAACTTTATTTTCCGGATGTCTGCCATCAGCCCACTGGGGTATTATTTGGTACGGACTACCAGTCCCATAATTCATTGCTAATATGCTTCTCACCTGAGAGTCATCGATTTGAATAAAAAAAGAGAAATAAGACTGGTATCTGTTTGCTGGCTTTCATTTTGGAGCAGAAAGCCTTTGAAAAAGGGAGGATTCCTGAAACGCGTCAGGCTCTGCTGATGCTGGTGGCACCTTGGTTCTCCCCTGCATGTTGAACGCGCTGATTGTGAGTGCGCCCGCACTTTGGGTGAATGTGCACCTTGATAAATACGGCCGACCCGGCCGGGGGATGCACCGCCGTGGACTTTGGCGGTTCCGCTGCTGGTTTTTGATCAGTGCTGTGGAACATTCTGGCGTCATTTGGAAAGGGGGAGTAACAGAAGGGTGCACCCGTGATTGTGAACTTTATTTTCCGAATGTCTGCCATCAGCCCACTGGGGTATTATTTGGTACGGACTACCAGTCCCATAATTCATTGCTAATATGCTACTCACCTGAGAGTCATCGATTTGAATAAAAAAAGGGAAATAAGACTGGTATCTGTTTGCTGGCATTCATTTTGGAGCAGAAAGCCTTTGAAAAAGGGAGGATTCCTGAAACGCGTCAGGCTCTGCTGATGCTGGTGGCACCTTGGTTCTCCCCTGCATGTTAAACACGCTGATTGTGAGTACGACCCGCACTTTGGGTGAATGTGGACTTTGATAAATACGGCCGACCCGGCCGGGGGACGCACCACCGTCGACTTTGGCGGTTCCGCTGCTGGTTTTTGATCAGTGCTGTGGAACATTCTGGCGTCATTTGGAAAGGGGGAGTAACAGAAGGGTGCACCCGTGATTGTGAACTTTATTTTCCGGATGTCTGCCATCAGCCCACTGGGGTATTATTTGGTACGGACTAACAGTCCCATAATTCATTGCTAATATGCTACTCACCTGAGAGTCATCGATTTGAATAAAAAAAGGGAAATAAGACTGGTATCTGTTTGCTGGCATTCATTTTGGAGCAGAAAGCCTTTGAAAAAGGGAGGATTCCTGAAACGCGTCAGGCTCTGCTGATGCTGGTGGCACCTTGGTTCTCCCCTGCATGTTGAACGCGCTGATTGTGAGTGCGCCCCGCACTTTGGGTGAATGTGGACTTTGATAAATACGGCCGACCCGGCCGGGGGTCGCACCACCGTGGACTTTGGCGGTTCCGCTGCTGGTTTTTGATCAGTGCTGTGGAACATTCTGGCGTGATTTGGAAAGGGGGAGTAACAGAAGGGTGCACCCGTGATTGTGAACTTTATTTTCCGGATGTCTGCCATCAGCCCACTGGGGTATTATTTGGTACGGACTACCAGTCCCATAATTCATTGCTAATATGCTTCTCACCTGAGAGTCATCGATTTGAATAAAAAAGGGAAATAAGACTGGTATCTGTTTGCTGGCATTCATTTTGGAGCAGAAAGCCTTTGAAAAAGGGAGGATTCCTGAAACGCGTCAGGCTCTGCTGAAGCTGGTGGCCCCTTGGTTCTCCCCTGCATGTTGAACGCGCTGATTGTGAGTGCGCCCCGCACTTTGGGATGAATGTGGACTTTGATGAATACGGCCGACCCGGCCGGGGGTCGCACCACCGTGGACTTTGGCGGTTCCGCTGCTGGTTTTTGATCAGTGCTGTGGAACATTCTGGCGTGATTTGGAAAGGGGGAGTAACAGAAGGGTGCACCCGTGATTGTGAACTTTATTTTCCGGATGTCTGCCATCAGCCCACTGGGGTATTATTTGGTACGGACTACCAGTCCCATAATTCATTGCTAATATGCTTCTCACCTGAGAGTCATCGATTTGAATAAAAAAGGGAAATAAGACTGGTATCTGTTTGCTGGCATTCATTTTGGAGCAGAAAGACTTTGAAAAAGGGAGGATTCCTGAAACGCGTCAGGCTCTGCTGATGCTGGTGGCACCTTGGTTCTCCCCTGCATGTTGAACGCGCTGATTGTGAGTGCGCCCCGCACTTTGGTTGAATGTGGACTTTGATAAATACGGCCAACCCGGCCGGGGGACGCACCACCGTGGACTTTGGCGGTTCCGCTGCTGGTTTTTGATCAGTGCTGTGGAACATTCTGGCGTGATTTGGAAAGGGGGAGTAACAGAAGGGTGCACCCGTGATTGTGAACTTTATTTTCCGGATGTCTGCCATCAGCCCACTGGGGTATTATTTGGTACGGACTACCAGTCCCATAATTCATTGCTAATATGCTTCTCACCTGAGAGTCATCGATTTGAATAAAAAAGGGAAATAAGACTGGTATCTGTTTGCTGGCATTCATTTTGGAGCAGAAAGCCTTTGAAAAAGGGAGGATTCCTGAAACGCGTCAGGCTCTGCTGATGCTGATGGCACCTTGGTTCTCCCCTGCATGTTGAACGCGCTGATTGTGAGTGCGCCCCGCACTTTGGGTGAATGTGGACTTTGATATATACATGTGATCAAGGCCCTCCGGGGCTGAAACGCGTAATGGCTGCTACATCGCTGTACTGAGGGGAAAATAAACGCACTTTATCGCTTATTTGATGTGGTCTACGCTCCTTTTGGTTGGAAGGATTGAAAAAGCTTACGAGGAGTTCGTGGATGTATATATATATATATATCACTAAAAAAAACATAGGTTTCAGGGGCGTTATAGTTAGCTGGACATTTCTCTCGTACAAAACCCTAGAAATTCCCGTTATAGTTAGTTCAGCTAACTATAACTCGCGCCCCCGCAATGCACTGCTGATGACGTCACATATTACATCACTCATGACATGGTCAGTGATATCACTGATGACATCACTGATGACATCTCAAATGACATCACTGATGACATCATCCATGTGATAAATTACTGCATCTTCTCACAAACCATAGATACTCCAATACTCTTAGGTCTACATACACCTCCACTCACTCACCTGTACAGGCACTCCGTACAAGACTATCATATGCATTTATACACCTATATAGACACTCACACACCGCCAATCATCCATTGAGGTACCACATTCTTACGCTCTTATACAATCATCCAGTGACTGTGTGTTTAAATATGTTTTATATATTTATTGTAAAAGGCCTGTGGAAGAATGAGTGGGTGTACAAGTGTGTGAATGGATGATTTTCTAGGTGCGTAACTGACTCTATAAGTGAGTCATTAAATGTATCTTACTGCAGACTAGTGACTAAACTGTGTGAATGTCTGTATGTGTCTGTGTGTAGGTGTATAAGTGCTGCATGGTTTTGTGAATAGCTAAATGAGTGTCTATATGGGTTATTGATTGGTTGTCAGAGTATCTGTATGGGTGCCTGAGTATTTGTGTGGGTAGGGTGTGTGTGACTCTATGCATAGATGTGAGAGTGGGTGATTCTATGGGTGCATGGTTTTAAGAGTGCATCTGTGATGAACTGTATGGTTGGGTGAGTGTATGTATGGGTGTGTTAGGGATTGAATGTATATCTCAGTGGTACATGTGTGACTAACTACATATGTGAAAGGCAGTATATATGCGTGTAAAAGTATATAAGTGGGTATATGTGAGAGTGTGTGATTGTGAGAGTGGCTGTATGGATGAGTGTGTGCTTGTATCAATTATTGTATAAGAGCGTAAGAATGTGGTACTATTTTTATGAGTAAGTGAACTTGAGTGTTTTAACTGTATAGGTGAGTAAATTGGACTGTGTTTAATTACTTGCACGACTGACTAGGTGTGTCAGTACCTCAATGGATGATTGGCAGTCTGTGAGTGTCTATATAGGTGTATAAATGCATATGATAGTCTTGTACGGAGTGACTGTAAGTATAAGTGACTGTACAGGTGAGTGATTGGATGTGTATGTAGACCTAAGAGTTAATGAGTGGGTATGTAGTTATTGGTATTGGAGTATCTATGGTTTTGAGAATGGACGTCTGAAATTTTGAGTCGGTGTATCAAAGGTCATATTAGGGTGTCAGAAGATGCACTAATTTATCACATGGATGACGTCATCAGTGATGTGATCAGTGATGTCATTTGAGATGTCATCAGTGATGTCATCAGTGATGTCACTGACCATGTCATGAGTGATGTAATATGTGACGTCATCAGCAGTGCATTGCGGGGGCGCGAGTTATAGTTAGCTGAACTAACTATAACAGGGGAATTTCTAGGGTTTTGTACGAGGGAAATGTCCAGCTAACGATAATGCCCCTGAAACCTATGTTTTTTTTAGTGAATTTCTAAGGTTTTTTAAACGCCAATTCCTTACTATAACGCCCCTGAAAATTTTGTTTTTTTCTGTGAATTTCAAAGGTTTTTTAAATGCCAATTCCTAACTATAACGTGCATGAAACCTATGGTTTTTTCAGTGAATTTCAAAGGTTTTTTAAATGTTAATTCCTATCTATAACTTATCTCTAAAGATATCATGTTTAATGATTTTCATTGGATTTCTATATTTTTCAAATTCACTCTAATGAACACACACTGTCAATAAGATTGTAGAGAAAAAAAGTACTCCCTACACTTTAACAGGAGAAATACATTAGTCTGATTAAAATCAAAATAGTCTACATACATCCCCTCACAATTAAATAATTCACCTTTCAAGTTGTTTTGTAGATTAAGAAGTCACACACCAGATATCACTCACACCAGATTTTCTTATACAGAATCTCTGCACTGTGCACCTGTCAGCAGAACCAAAGAATGGCAAAGTTTCCCTCTCATTTTCCACACATATACATGTAAACATCAAATCACATTCCTTCCCACATAAATTCAAAAGCAAACACACATTTCTATTGGTTAAACATTTCAACCCTTTCCAAATTACATAAATTTGAACCCTTCAAACAACCAACGTTTTCTTGTCTTTTTTCAAAACTGCATCTTAGCCACCATTTTAGAAACATCTTACTTTCCAAACTGCCATTTCTTTTACAGAGACGATCTGAGTGCATCCAGACCTCCTTTCAAGATGCTTAGAGTGTGGATTGTGGGACACAGCTATATTTTCTGGAGCCAAAGGTATGCAGAAAACAAAGGCATTCACAAAGACCTAGGTTTGCCAAATGTAGACATTAAATGGATTGGACAGAGAGGGTTAAAGTGGCACCAATTGATGTCATTGGTGAAATCCTTCATGCAAATTCAACACCCTGACCTCATAATAGTGCACTGTGGTGGCAATGACCTAGGCACTTTGACTGGGGTAGGTCTGGAAATGCTTATGAAGGACATCTTTGCAGAACTGATTTCACTTTTCCCCAAAACTGCCTTTGTGTATTCTAATATATGCCAAAGACAGAAATCGAACTGGTCCGATCATTTTTGTCCACAAATTGAGAAAGCTAGGAAACATGTGAATAAATCTCTTTCTGCTTTTCTCCGAGACTATAGAATGGGATCCATTTACAATAACAATCTGCGCTTTCATATGTAAGAGATGTATAGGAGAGATGGAGTACACTTTACTGATGAAGGAAACAGAGTCTTCCTCAACAACTTTAGACTCTGTATAGGTACTTACTTATAAGTACCAAAAACTCTCAATGAACACAACGGCTCTTTTTAGAGCCACTCAAGAACAAAACACTTAAGCTTGATCTTTATCTCCCAACAATGAATTTTTTTTACCTTGGATCCGCGCACCCAACGCGAGAGAATCCGTGCACCCAACGCGATAGGATGCGCGCACCGTACGCGCATTTTGCCATTTTCTTTTTTAAAAGGGGGCTTCTGGGACCCCCTAAGCACCTCTAGAGGGTCAGAGTATTTCCACTCTGCTCCCTTTATATGTTTTACACACTTATTTCCATTGCTTCTTCAGCCTCGCTTCTACCGAGGCAGAAAATGGCCGCCAACAGTTCCTGGTTTCGAATGTAGATAGACACTTGAGAGCCAATTAGCATTCAGCGTGTGCGATCGGGAAGGTGCGCGCTTGGTTTGGGGAGGGTGCGCTTACGGTGCGGGGAGGGTCCGCGGATCCTCCCCGGCCATAGATATTTATGTACTTTTAACTCTAATTTTCTCAGGAACTACTGAACAGATTCACACCATTTATGCAAAAGGCACAAGTCTGAACTGAGGACTACCTCTTTGCCAAATTTTATGTCATTCCGTTCAGCGGTTCGGGCTGTAGCTGCGACAACAGATCCTATGGGAAATTGCATGGGGAAAACGCGTTTTGGGACCCCCTTTTTTCTCGGCCCCCGCTTGACGAATCACCACGAAACTTTCAGGGTAGGAGCGGAGTGGAGCTGGCCAAAAGTTCGGAAAATTTCGCGAGGATTCATCAACCGGCGCCAGACTTATTGGGAATAGAATGTTGCAGATTTTCTTCTATGGAAAATAGGTCCTAACTATAACTATCTACTGGCGACCGCCAGTAGATAATATATATATATATATATTCCAAAACTTCTCGTACTTCCTTTTGCGGCGAACAGAGAAAGACGGACCCAAACAGGTAGGCAGTTGATGTAATTTATTAACTCCCTCTGCGACGCGTTTCGAGCACCCTGTGCCCTTGATCACACGAGAAAGCAAATGTCTGCCAACTTTTTCAAATGCTACGTGTCCACCCATTGGTCAATCACAATTACATAGACATAGAAGAAATATTATAAAAAACAACCGGTATTTTTTGTTTGTTTTCGTTTGTTTTGGACTTTGTAAATATACATTGCTTTTCTTAACAATCATGTGAAAATACAAATCGTTTTTCGGCTGCACAATGCTTTGGACATAAAATAGAGACATTTGAAGAATAAAAATACCCATATAAATATGTATATATTATTATTTCAGAATGATCAGCTAAAACATTTATGATAAAAATATATATATCCATAAATATGACTTTAAAATAATTGTGCAAAAAACAATCACTTCTTGTGCAAATATGCAAAAAAGGAATAATTAATCACTCTTATCTTTGTAAACATTGTCATTTTGTTTTAGCTATGGCAAAAATAATCTAACTGCATCAATGCAATTTGCTATTATCAATATGTCTCTGAATGTCCACCTATATTTAAACCACAGTACAAATATCCCAACTGTTTTTATAGTATCCTAAATATACCAAAAGGTTGTAATCTAAATATTAATTTTTTATTTTTTCTATTCTGTTAATTCCATCTTCTATAGAATATGCAATATCTATAAAGTGCTTTAATAGTAGCGATAAACAAGAAATAATCTAATGTTGAAAACACCCTACAAAAAAAGTGCTTTAAATACGAATTTATGTGTAGAAAAAAGATACCCAACATTGCATAAAATTTGTCAAGAATTGGTCCAACTAACGAATCATACATTAATAAATATCAGACATAAAACATCAGATAAAACCTGATAAAAAATATCCGATAAAAAAATTTATATATATATAAATATATAAAAATATAAATATATATGGTGGTTCCTTAATTCTGTTCTGACCTGGTGTACTGAAAAACAGGCACTAGAAAATACCATTGACATATAACTGAAAAATATGCGAAAAGCTGATTGTTGTTCATAAGAAATTATGCATATCTTCTGTAGTGTTCAGACCATAGGGTGCCTTACTGTCAAGATCTAAAATAACACGTGTTTCCAGTCTTCTTAATAATTTTTCCCTATTGCCCCCTCTTCTTAGTGGTGCAATGGCATTGATTACGTAGTATGTAAGGCAGTTTAAATCATTATTGTGTATGGCCTTGAAATGTCTGGCAACTGGATATGTACTATCATTATTGACAATTGCCCTGAGATGCTGTAAAATCCTGACGTGCACCTGTAGCTTAGTACTTCCCACATAACGTAAGCCACAGGTGCACGTCAAAACATACACCGCATACTCTGTTCTACAGCCAAAGCTGCCTTTAATGGCTACTTTGGTCTCAGAAAAAGGAACTGCATAATGTGTCATGTTAATGCCAAATTTACATGCACGACATGAGGAGCATTTATGGAAACCCTGCCTAGGTTTAAGCCATGTACCTGATGTGCCTAGTTCTGGACTCATTTTAACTAGTGCACTTCTCATAGATTTTGACTTTCTATAAGTTATTACAGGTACTTCAGGTAGCCTGTTTCCTAATACTCCATCAGTGCAGATAATAGGCCAGTTTTTCTTAATGATCGACTTGATCTTTCTCTCTTGTTTGTTATATGTCATTATTAGGCGAGGATCTTCATCCTCTTTGTTTACATCATTTGAAGTGTCTTTGGATGAAAGCAATGTTTCCCTTGGTCTTTCTTGTGCTTTTCTCAATGCATTGGTTAGTACTTTTTCACTGTAGCCTCTAATACGCATTCTATTCAGTGCATCCTGTGTGCATCTTTCCAATTCATAAGGTGTGCTACAAATGCGTTTTATTCTTAGTAGCTCACCGTAGGGTATGCTATCAATTAGGTGTTTTGGGTGTCCACTACTTGCATGTAATGTGCTGTTACCCGCTGTTGATTTCCTAAACAGTGATATTTCTAACTTATTGTTGATAACCATGAGTTGTACATCTAGAAACTCAATCATTGTACTGCTTATTTTGGAGGTGAAAATGAGGTTACTAGAGTTGACATTTAAAGCTGTTATAAACTCTTGGGCTTCTTTCTTATCACCATCCCAAACAATAAAAACATCATCTATGAACCGTAACCATTGTCGCACATGATGCACATTGTGGACCCTTTGTAGGACCTGTTCCTCCCACCAGCCTACATGTAAACAGGCATAGCTGGGGGAGAAACAAGAACCCATCGCTACACCTCTGACTTGTTTTAGGGTTTCTTTTCCAAACAAGAAATAGTTGTTGTTTAAACACCATGAAATCAAGTCTAATATCATTTTGATATGTCCATAATATTCAATGGGTCTTTTATCAAGAAAGGATTTGACAGCATTGAGTCCGTTCACATGATTGATACTTGTATATAATGATTCAATGTCCAAAGTTATTAGAATCAGACCTTCTTCCCACTTTGTGTCACTGATCTTATTCAAAAAATCTCCTGTGTCCTTGACATAACTTGGTAAATTCTTTACAAAGTCCTGTAGATAAAAGTCTACAAATTGTGAAATATGTTCACTGACACTGTTTATAGCAGAAATGATTGATCTACCTGGTGTTGGCGAGACCATTTTGTGCACTTTGGGGATTAAATACATCACGGGAATAACTGGACTTTCAACATGCAGAAAATTAAATTCGGTTGATGACACCAAACCTATATATATATATATCTATATATATATACACACATATATATATATATCCACAAAACAAACCTCCAAGAAGGGGGCCCCCAACCCTGCAGGGTGGTCTCAGCTGACGGGAATGGAGAGACCCTTTGAAGCGCAGCAGTGCACAAAGGAAAGAAGCGCAGAAGCCCAATTTCGAATTAAATCCAAGCATTTTATTTGTCAAGAAGGTGGCTGCACATTAAAAATCCTTACGCATTTCGGCATTACTGCCTTGTTCACAGGTGAGTAGGATTGCAGTCTGGAAAACCAATTGCCTAAATCCGTGATGTCACGTGGCTTGTGACATGGTCCTACGAATACCAGAATGCACTAAAGTTGTTCCTCATGCTGTAAACTGTGGTGCAATACTTCTTTATGCTTAAAACATTTTGCAGCTTCTGCAGCACACATAGAAGTTACAAAACGCCATTTCAGTTTGTATATGTGCAGGAATGGACACCTAAACAATCTCCCCCTGCAACAGATGGTGCCTACGTTGGTGCTAGGTGACTAAATTAGCACCAGCACAGGGGGAAACGCAGGGCTGCACCGTACCCTTGTAAATATGGTGCAGACCTGCGTTTCAGAAGTGGTGGAGCGTGGCGTTAAGCCAAGGAGGCTAACGCTGCGCCCGGCCACTTCCTCGTAAATATGCCCCTAAGTTTCAGATATATGTGCAAAAAGTGTCAGCTGCAAATGATAGATCCATTGTCAGAAATGTGTGCTTGTAGTTGGAACCACTGTGGAAAATTCACCAGTGTGGTTGTTTTCCACAGGTATGAGTTTAGTTTTTAGGGTGGAAACATGGGTGTGGTCAGTGGAGTGCTGGGCATTCCTTAGGATAATGATGTTTTTTCGAGTATTTTCAAACATTCATAATAACTCATAACACCCAATGTATACACTTTACCTTCTTGATAAATATGTAATTGTGCATTTAAGAGTGAAAATCCCCATGCATCCCTTTTTTGGCAGTGCAAATAGTGGATTTCTTTAGCTGAATATAATCCTTTGCATGCTTCCAAAATACCTGTAATGCTGCGGATTGTAGGCACCCTGGACGAGCTATAGGAGTACCTGTAGCGGAATAGGAATATGTTGGGCGATATACAACTTGAGTAGATTACTGGATATTCTCCTAGGGATTTTTATAATGACCCAGAAATTACAGACATGTTTGCAAACTGTAGGCAGAACCTAAGAGTGTAGATTTCCTTATGTGTTTGAGAATCGGTCCCAGAATCATCTAAGAAGAAATGGGCTCCCTTCACACTGTTTGAAAAATGGCCTCACTACACCTAGGTTGGGTAGTAAAAGACATCTATAATTGGAGCTCTGTGAGCTCAGGGAGCCTCTTGCGCCTCTGGGCCCCGGTGCTCCAGCACCTTCTGCACCCTTGCGGCCTAGTTTATGAGATTTTGATGTAGGGCAGCGCCGCAAGGAATCTTGCTGCACTGCCCTATGTCAAAACAATAAGGCAGGAATGTGCTATCTATCTATGTGCTATATCTATGCGCTATATCTATGTGATATGGCGCATTCCTGTCCTTTTCCCCTGCACCAGCGCACAATGGGCTGCCGTGCGCCAAGGCAGGCCCCCTTGCACCATCATGCAAGGGTGCCTGCGTTGCGGGGCTGACTGATTTTGTGCAGTGGCAGGTATGAAATGCGTCGGCAACATAATAGTAAGGCTGATTGTTTGGCTGAGTGTGACTTGCGAGAGATGTGATTAGCAGATGGATAAAATAGTACTGTGGAGGAGGGTTTGGAGAGATGTGGTATGATTGTGCTTAGGACTGTGGCGGAATGATTTGCGAGTGAAACAATGAATGCATGGGGGCGAGACTGATAAGGAGGGAGGAGGTGAGTTGCAAGATTGGGTTAAATGTGAGAATGCTGATGGTTTTGAATGATAGTCATGAAGTGTGTAATAACAGATATGGGAGAGGATGGAGAGGTTTATATGTGGGGTAGATGTGGGTTAACAGTGGTGAGTGGTAAAACGAGTGAGACGGAGAAAGTAAGGGCAGAAATGAGTGGGATTGTTTGGGAGTTGGCGATTCGCAATGGAGCCGGGGTAAGCTATAGAGTACAAAGTCGGGTGGGCAGGCTAGTTTAGAAATCGGAGACAGTTAGGCCTAATAGTAGGACGTGGGGGAGGTAACAAACGGGGATAGACAGCAAATCCTACCAGTATCATGGTTAACATTGGCTACCTAAGAAATATGAAAAGTTTGTCTAACAACACAGTTTTTAAATTCATTTGCATATTAATGTATTCATTTGATGTTTTAAATGGTAATATCAGTCATTTCATTTGTTATTGCAGTGACCCCTGATGAAGGGCACCAGAGGCCCGAAATGCATTGGGTATTAAAATAAAAGACACTGTCCTTGACGAAATTGCTTCATTCGTGTTCTGTACAAGAGGTTCAGATGGCCCAGCCTTAACATGTGAAATCTTGTAAATTGGCAAATCCACTCCGCGTGTGGAGAGAAATTGTTTGGAAAAATTGAACGAAAGTGTGCAGAAACTGGATTATATTGAAATACATGCAATTACTTTGTGAAGTTGGATAACTGCCTAGAATAGGCAACTCCAGTTGTGCGTTTGGCAGGGGCGACAAAAAACTGCCCCTATCCTGAGAATGCTATAGAATGCAGCACACATAGAAAAAGGAAAGTACGAGGAGAAATTAAAGCATTTCTCCTTGTTACTCCGCAGGGGTGGCCTTAGGTTCTGATGTATTCCCAGGTTTACAATTTCTCGTAAATCTGGGAATGTGTCAGGTTCCTGGGTGTTGCATGGGAACACCCACAGAAACACCCATGGAACACCTCTTTCACGTAGTTTTCTGCGTGAAAGGGGCACATATTTATAAGGCCATGACAAGCCATGTATAGTGGCTTTACATGGCCTTATAAATATGCCGTGGCACTTTGACCCCCAGGACCGTCAAAAAAGTGACTTTCCAGCGGCGCAAAAGTGCCTTGGTCTCCACGCCCCTGCTGTGTTAAGGTAGCAGGTAGGAGAATGGTGCACACCTGCTTTGAGGGCGTTGCAGAGACTCCCACCCAGACGTGTAACATTCTGTGCCTTTTCCCAAACGCAGGAACTCCCAGTTTATGTCAGAAAGCCTCGTTGCCGCCAGCGCCCAATGT
Organism: Triturus cristatus; assembly: GCF_964204655.1. Classification (NCBI taxonomy): domain Eukaryota; kingdom Metazoa; phylum Chordata; class Amphibia; order Caudata; family Salamandridae; genus Triturus; species Triturus cristatus. Next base: position 346,639,887 of record NC_140584.1, read on the forward strand.
TCTACCGCCTCGGCTCCGGCTCCAGCCTGTCCCAACTCGCCAGCGCTCGCCTCCCTTCTGATGCTGGCCCCCTTCTGCGAATCTGTTTGTGGTGGCAACATGCAAACTAAACACTGACTGTCCGTTAACTGCCTCGAACGGCCGAAAATGTGAAGAGCTAGGCCTCCTGGGCAGCTGACACTCACACAATTAAATAAACGTTGCACCGCTGCAAATATGGCACCTCTGCTCTCCTGCACTGTTTGCTGCTTGCTTGATAGAACATGGCTGAAACGGGGGCAGGTGCCACGAAAGTGTGAAGGGCAGGGAATTTCCCCTGTTTCTATGAGATTGAACTTTCTAAAGGGCATACATCTAACTCAGAATTGTTTAGCGTTAGTGGTGCATATACTGCAGACAGTGCAGCTAGAAAACAATGAGCAGTAATGGGCTCTCTCCTGCACACTTTTTGGATACGGCCTCTGATCCCTATAACTAAGGTGCATATTATCAAAACAGGCGATAAAATTATCGCCGCTTTAGCGGCAGAAAACTGTCGCTAAAACGGCGATAATGGGCTTGATAATATGCTCTATGGAATTCCAATTGAAGCCCATGTTAGATGTCCTTCAGATCTAACATGGGCTTCAATTGGAATTCCATAGAGCATATTATCAAGCCCATTATCGCCGTTTTAGCTGCAGTTTTCTGCCGCTAAAGCGGCGATAATTTTATCGCCTGGCTTGATAATATGCCCCTTTGATCCTTTCCTCATCACACACGGTGGCAAAAACTGCGCAAAAGAGAATTTGCTCCATTTTTGCTTCAGAACAAATTTTATTCCATTTGTCCCTTTATTGGCTTTCATGAACAGAGACTCTCTGTCTGTAGAACTTTTGGTTGCAAAGTCCACCCAGGGATATACTCAGGTCACTGGAATTATGCGATTGTATGGCTGCTGCGATTTTCGCATAGCTATAGTTTTACAGCATTTGCCACATAATCTAACCTATGCCATATAATCTGCAGATTATCACCCCAAAGATTTTTTTTTAGCTCAATCGAGTCCAAAGTTACTAAGGGCCATATTATCAAGACAGGCGATAAAATTATCGCTGCTTTAGCGGCAGAAAACTGGCGTTAAAACGGCGAAAATGGGCTTGATAATATGCTCTATGGAATTCCAATTGAAGCTCAGGTTAGATGTCCTTAACATCTAACATGGGCTTCAATTGGAATTCCATAGAGCATATTATCAAGCCCATTATCGCCGTTTTAGCTGCAGTTTTTTGCCGCTAAAGCAGCTATGATTTTATCGCCTGTCTTGATAATATGCCCCTAAAATGCAGCAACACGTGCTGATGTGCAGTGATGGGCCCTTTTCAAAAACTGAACTGTTCACCTTTTTGTTGCTTATTGCTATATTTGGGTATTAAACTGGTAATAACGTCCAGACAGTGTTACCAAATTTAACAAGCATAGGCAAAGTCAATAGGTCTCACCTATCAATCAATCTATCAATCATTTACATACCGCAACACTTTCACACCTAGGGGTATCTGGAAGCTGAGGTTGCTGCATTTGCATTGAAAAGCCAGGTCTTGCGTCGCTTTCTGAAGTCTGCCAGAGAGGGGTGCTGTTTGGAGGTGCAGGTAATTCCAGACTTTAGGGGTGATGTAGGAGAATGTGTGGCCCCTGCTGTGGGTGCGATAGATGTGGGGGACATGTGCGAGGGCGAGTGAAGTGGAGCGCAGGTGTCTCGAGGGATGATGGAAATTTAGGCAATGGTTGATGTAAGATCATCCTTGTTTGTGGAGAGCTTTGTAGGCTTGTGTGACCATCTTGAACTGGCTTCTTTTCTGGACAGCGAGCCAGTGGAGGTTTCTGAAGTGAGGAGAGATGTGGGTACGCTTGCGGAGGTCCAGGAAGTTTAGTCTGTGGGATCTGACAATGTCAGCGTGGGGGATCATGTAAATGTTGATCAGACCTCGGTCCAAGGATCGCACTCTCCCCGGCAGCTCCGCGGTGCTCTGCGTCGCCTAGAAGCCAGCCCCCACCATTGCAGGGTTCAAGACTACCTTGATTCCGGGTTTCTTCTTTGCGAGTGGTGACTGTATTTTGTTTTCTGGTGTAATTGTGGTGTAATTTTGCCGCTGCTGTTTATTTGTGCCGCTGCTGTTTATTTGTTTATTGGTTTCTCTTGGTCCATTTTGTTTTCCCTCTCAGCCCCTCTGTTTTTCCCGCCGCCACTGACCTCTGACTCCTCCCCGTACCGCCCGCTCTCGCTTCCCAGCTGCACATCCCTCCCCCTCCCCTACATTATGGCAACCGCTGCGGGGGAGCGCGTGTGAGTCCTCAGACCTCAGTCCCAGGATCGCACTCTCCCTGGCAGCTCCACGGTGCTCTGAGTCGACTGGAAGCCAGCCCCCTCCGTTGCAGGGTTCAAGACTACCCTGATTCCGGTTATCCTCTTTGCGAGTGGTGACTGTATTTTGTTTTCTGGTGTAATTGTGGTGTCATTTTGCCGCTGCTGTTTATTTGTGCTGCTGCTGTTTATTTGTTTATTGGTTTCTCTTGGTCCATTTGGTCCATTTTGATTTCCCTCTCAGCCCCTCCATTTTTCCTGCTGCCGCTGACCTCTGACCCCTCCTCCTGCCGCCCGCTCCCACCTCCCAGCTGCACGTCCCTCCCCTACATTGTGGCAACTGCTGCGGGGGAGCGCGTGTGATTCCTCAGACCTCGGTCCAAGGATCACACTCTCCCTGGCAGCTCGGCGGTGCACTGCGTCGCCTGGAAGCCAGCTCCCTCCGTTGCAGGGTTCAAGACTATCCTGATACTGGTTTTCCTCTTTGTGAGTGGTGACTGTATTTTGTTTTCTGGTGTAATTGTGGCGTAATTTTGCTGCTGCTGTTTATTTGTGCTGCTGCTGTTTATTTGTTTATTGGTTTCCCTTGGTCCATTTGTTCCATTTTGTTTTCCCTCTCAGCCCCTCTGTTTTTCCCACTGACCTCTGACCCCTCCCCCTACCGCCCTGCTCCCGCCTCCCAGCTGCAAGTCCCTCCCCTACATTACGGCGACCGCTGCGGGGGAGCACGTGTGAGTCCTCAGACCTCGGTGCAAGGATCGCACTCTCCCCGGTAGCTCCGCGGTGCTCTGCGTCGTGTGTAAGCCAGCCCCCTCTGTTGCAGGGTTCAAGACTACCCTGATTCCGGTTTTCCTCTTTGCAAGTGGTGACTGTATTGTGTTTTCTGGTGTAATTGTGGTGTAATTTTGCCGCTGCTGTTTATTTGTTTATTGGTTTCCCTTGGTCCATTTGGTCCATTTTGTTTTCCCTCTCAGCCCCTCCATTTTTCCCACCGCCGCTGACCTCTGACCCCCCCACCGCCCCACTCCCACCTCCCAGCTGCACGTCCCTCCCCCTCCAATAGGGCGACCGCTGCGGGGGAGCGTGTGTGAGTCCTCAGACCTCGGTCCAAGGATCGCACTCTCCCCGGCAGCTCCACTGGGCTCTCCGTCGCCTGGAAGCCAGCCACCTCCATTTCGGGGGTCAAGACTACCCTGATACTGGTTTTCCTCTTTGCGAGTGGTGACTGTATTTTGTTTTCTGGAATAATTGTGGTGTAATTTTGCTGCAGCTGTTTATTTGTGCTGCTGCTGTTTATTTGTTTATTGGTTTCTCTTTGTCCATTTGTTCCATTTTGTTTTCCCTCTCAGCCCCTCTGTTTTTCCCGCTGCCACTGACCTCTGACCCCTCCCCCTACCGCCCCGCTCCCGCCTCCCAGCTGCACGTCCCTCCCCTACATTATGGCGACCGCTGCGGGGAAGCACGTGTGAGTCCTCTGACCTCGGTCCAAGGATCTCACTCTCTCCGGCAGCTCCGCGGGGCACTGCGTCACCTGTAAGCCAACCCCCTCTGTTGCAGGGTTCAAGACTACCCTGATTCCGGTTTTCCTCTTTGCGAGTGGTGACTGTATTTTGTTTTCTGGTTTAATTGTGGTGTAATTTTGCCGCTGTAGTTTATTTGTTTATTGGTTTCCCTTGGTCCATTTGGTCCATTTTGTTTTCCCTCTCAGCCCCTCCATTTTTCCCACCGCCGCTGACCTCTGACCCCCCCACCGCCCCACTCCCACCTCCCAGCTGCACGTCCCTCCCCCTCCAATAGGGCGACCGCTGCGGGGGAGCGTGTGTGAGTCCTCAGACCTCGGTCCAAGGATCGCACTCTCCCCGGCAGCTCCACTGGGCTCTCCGTCACCTAGAAGCCAGCCACCTCCATTTCGGGGGTCAAGACTACCCTGATACTGGTTTTCCTCTTTGCGAGTGGTGACTGTATTTTGTTTTCTGGAATAATTGTGGTGTAATTTTGCTGCAGCTGTTTATTTGTGCTGCTGCTGTTTATTTGTTTATTGGTTTCTCTTGGTCCATTTGTTCCATTTTGTTTTCCCTCTCAGCCCCTCTGTTTTTCCCGCTGCCACTGACCTCTGACCCCTCCCCCTACCGCCCCGCTCCCGCCTCCCAGCTGCACGTCCCTCCCCTACATTATGGCGACCACTGCGGGGAAGCACGTGTGAGTCCTCTGACCTCGGTCCAAGGATCTCACTCTCTCCGGCAGCTCCGCGGGGCACTGCGTCGCCTGTAAGCCAACCCCCTCTGTTGCAGGGTTCAAGACTACCCTTATTCCGGTTTTCCTCTTTGCGAGTGGTGACTGTATTTTGTTTTCTGGTTTAATTGTGGTGTCATTTTGCCGCTGCTGTTTATTTGTGCTGCTGCTGTTTATTTGTTTATTGGTTTCTCTTGGTCCATTTGGTCCATTTTGTTTTACCTCTCAGCCCCTCCATTTTTGCCGCTGACCTCTGACCCCCCCACCCACCCGCTCCTGCCTCCCAGCTGCACGTCCCTCCCCTCTCCCCTACATTATGGCAACCGCTGCGGGGGAGCGCGTGTGATTCCTCAGACCTCGTCCATGGATCGCACTCTCTCCAGCAGCTCGGCGGTGCTCTGTGTCGCCTGGAAGCCAGCCCCCTCCATTGCAGGGTTCAAGACTACCCTGTTACCGGTTTTCCTCTTTGCGAGTTGTGAATGTATTTTGTTTTCTGGTGTAATTTTGCTGCTGCTGTTTATTTGTGCTGCTGCTGTTTATTTGTTCATTGGTTTCTTTTGGTCCATTTGTTCTAATTTGTTTTCCCTCTCAGCCCCTCTGTTTTTCCCGCCGCCACTGACCTCTGACCCCTCCCCCTACCGCCCGCTCCCGCCTCCCAGCTGCACGTCCCTCCCCCCTCCCCAACATTATGGCGACCGCTGCGGGGGATCACGTGTGAGTCCTCAGACCTCGGTCCAAGGATCGCACTCTCTCCGGCAGCTCCGCGGTGCTCTGCGTCAACTGTAAGCCAACCCCCTCTGTTGCAGGGTTCAAGACTACCCTGATTCCGGTTTTTCTCTTTGCAAGTGGTGACTGTATTTTGTTTTCTGGTGTAATTTTGCTGCTGCTGTTTATTTGTGCTGCTGCTGTTTATTTGTTTATTGGTTTCTCTTTGTCCATTTGTTCCATTTTGTTTTCCATCTCAGCCCCTCTGTTTTTCCTGCCGCCACTGACCTCTGACCCCTCCACTTACCGCCCCGCTCCCACCTCCCAACTGCACGTCCCTCCCCAACATTATGGCGACCGCTGTGGGGGAGCACGTGGGAGTCCTCAGACCTCCGTCCAAGGATCACACTCTCCCTGGCAGCTCCGCGGTGCTCTGCATCGCCTGTAAGCAAGCCCGCTCTGTTGCAGGGTTCAAGACTACCCTGCTTCTGGTTTTCCTCTTTGCAAGTGGTGAATGTATTTTTTTTTCTGGTGTAATTGTGGTGTAATTTTGCCTCTGTAGTTTACTTGTGCTGCTGCTTTTTATTTGTTTATTGGTTTCCCTTGGTCCATTTTGTTCCATTTGTTTTCCCTCTCAGCCCCTCCGTTTTTCCCACTGCTGCAGACCTCTGACCCCTCCCCCTACCACCCCACTCCCGCCTCCCAGCTGCACGTCCCTCCCCCCTCCCCTACATTATAGCGACCGCTGCGGGGGAGCGCGTGTGAGTTCTCAGACCTCGGTATAAGGATCGCACTCTCCCTGGCAGCTCCACGGTGCTCTGAATCAACTGGAAGCCAGCCCCCTCCGTTGCAGGGTTCAAGACTACCCTGATTCCGGTTTTCCTGTTTGCGAGTGGTGACTGTATTTTGTTTTCTGGTGTAATTGTGGTGTCATTTTGCTGCTGCTGTTTATTTGTGCTGCTGATGTTTATTTGTTTATTGGTTTCTCTTGGTCCATTTGGTCCATTTTAGGTATCAAAAGATTCGGGTTTAAAGTCTGCAGGAAGACATGGCGCTCAGAGGGTAAACGTATAAGGTATCAAATTGCAACAAATGGGTATGGTGCTAACTGGAAGGGGAAACCCTGAAACCCCTTGATTTGTGCAGGGAAACCCTAACACACAATAGAAATTTACGCAAGCCAGTGCACACAATTCAAATTACAAAAGGCAAGGTACATGCATAAGAACAGAGATAAGCTGAATCCAACGAAGGTATCAGGTCTTCTTTAATAAGTTGTAAATAAACGGCCAGCCGACACGTGTTTCATCAGAGAAAAGAGTCTCTGAATCTTCAGGGCTGGAAAGATACAAAATCATGACTAAAATCAAAGTCATTATTCGAGACACAAGTACTCCTAGGACAGAACCATCAACCTAATCTAATAAAAGACCCTCACAAAAGGAAAAGACAAAAACAAGACATTACCATTATAATCAAAATACGTTCTTCATATTACAATTCTTTAAAAACATTACTTGCAATAAACATAATAGTGGAAGATATACAAAAGTGTGTTCACCTCCATTCACCATGTGGATAGAGCCACCAAAATACCAACCCAAGTAAAAAGTGCACACAAGAAAACACCCAAGGCGAGATAAGAAAAGAAAAACGCTGTAAAATAAAATAAACAATAATCACACCACCATGAGGCTTGTCTAATAAAGAAATGAGATATATAGGGGCATAAACAAGCCCATTAAATACCTGTATATAAATTCCAAAGCAGAAAATCTAAGGGACAATGCTCGGTCATGAGCGGAAATCTCAATCGAACACGAAAATGAATACCTGCCAGGTACAAATCTCTGATTTCAAATACTGGAATAGACACAAGGAAAAAAAATGAAAATATAATGTGACAAAACCTACAAAATCAGACCAGAAGGACATAAGTAAAAGCACATAATGCAAGACACAATATATCTCATCAGACTTTAACATACTCCAAAGAATAAATTATTTCAAAATTAATCACACCTCACCTTTAGTATTTCTAGGTACAAAGACAGAGTCGCGCCAATGAAAATAAATCCCACATAGGGTTAAGTCACGTACAGCAATCCTTATTACGACAAAGACAAACACCTAAAGAAAAAAAAAGAAAAAAAAAAAGTAAATTCTAAAGGTGAGGTGTGATTAATTTTGAAATAATGTATGCTTTGGAGTATGTTAAAGTCTGATGAGATATATTGTGTCTTGCATTATGTGCTTTTACTTATGTCCTTCTGGTCTGATTTTGTAGGTTTTGTCACATTATATTTTCATTTTTTTCCTTGTGTCCATTCCAGTATTTGATATCAGAGATTTGTACCTGGCAGGTATTCATTTTCGTGTTCGATTGAGATTTCCGCTCATGACCGAGCATTGTCCCTTAGATTTTCTGCTTTGGAATTTATATACAGGTATTTAATGGGCTCGTTTATGCCCCTATATATCTCCTTTCTCCATTTGGTCCATTTTGTTTTCCCTCTGAGCCCCTCCGTTTTTCCCGCTGCCGCTGACCTCTGACCCCTCCCCCTACCACCCCGCTCCCGCCTCCCAGCTGCACGTCCCTCCCCACTTCCCTACATTATGGCGACCGCTGCGGGGGAGCGCGTGTGAGTCCTCAGACCTCGGTCCAAGGATCGCACTCTCCCTGGCAGCTCCACGGTGCTCTGCGTCGCCTGGATGCCAGCCCCCTCCGTTGCAGGGTTCAAAACTACCCTGATACCGGTTATCCTCTTTGTGAGTGGTGACTCTACTTTGTTTTCTGATGTAATTGTGGTGTAATTTTGCTGCTGCTGTTTATTTGTGCTGCTGATGTTTAATTGTTTATTGGTTTCTCTTTGTCCATTTGGTCCATTTTGTTTTCCCTCTCAGCCCCTCCATTTTTCCCGCCACCGCTGACCTCTGACTCCTCCCCGTACCGCCCGCTCTCGCCTCCCAGCTGTACGTCCCTCCCCCCTCCCCTACATTATGGCAACCGCTGCGGGGGAGCGCGTGTGAGTCCTCAGACCTCGGTCCAAGGATCGCACTCTCCCTGGCAGCTCCACTGTGCTCTGAGTCGACTGGAAGCCAGCCCCCTCCGTTGCAGGGTTCAAGACTACCCTGATTCTGGTTTTCCTCTTTGCGAGTGGTGACTGTATTTTGTTTTCTGGTGTAATTGTGGTGTCATTTTGCCGCTGCTGTTTATTTGTGCTGCTGCTGTTTATTTGTTTATTGGTTTCTCTTTGTCCATTTGGTCCATTTTGTTTTCCCTCTCAGCCCCTCCATTTTCCCCGCTGCCGCTGACCTCTGACCCCGCCCCCTACCGCCTTGCTCCCGCCTCCCAGCTGCAGGTCCCTCACCCCTCCCCTACATTATGGCGACCGCTCCGGGGGAGCGCGTGTGAGTCCTCAGACCGCGGTCCAAGGATCGCACTCTCCCTGGCAGCTCCACGGTGCTCTGCGTCGCCTGGATGCCAGCCCCCTCCGTTGCAGGGTTCAAGACTACCCTGATACCGGTTATCCTCTTTGCGAGTGGTGACTGTATTTTGTTTTCTGGTGTAATTTTGCTGCTGCTGTTTATTTGTGCTGCTGCTGTTTATTTGTTTATTGCTTTTTCTTGGTCCATTTGTTCCATTTTGTTTTCCCTCTCAGCCCCTCTGTTTTTCCCGCCGCCACTGACCTCTTACCTCTGACCCCTCCCCCTACCGCCCGCCCCGCCACCCAGCTGCACGTCCCTCTACCTCCCCTACATTATGGTGACCGCTGCGGGGGAGCACGTGTGAGTACTCAGACCTCGGTCCAAGGATCACACTCTCCCTGGCAGCTCCACGTGCTCTGCGTTGCCTGGAAGCCAGCCCCCTCCGTTGCAGGGTTCAAGACTACCCTGATACCGATTTTCCTCTTTGCGAGTGGTGACTGTATTTTGTTTTCTGGTGTAATTGTGGTGTAATTTTGCCGCTGCTGTTTATTTGTGCTGCTGCTGTTTATTTGTTTATTGGTTTCCCTTGGTCCATTTGGTCCATTTTGTTTTCTTTCTCAGCCCCTCTGTTTTTCCTGCCACCGCTGACCTCTGACCCCTCCCCCTACCGCCCCGCCTCCCAGCTGCACATCCCTCCCCCTCCCCTACATTATGGCAGTGGACACACTGAGCGGGCACGCCACTGGCGCGCCGAAGGCGTGCCTAAGGCAAGCCCGTTTGTGCCCGTCCGCGACTCGACCACGACCAGTGCCAGGAACCTGGTTCTCCGAGGCCCCACCGCTACGACTCAACCACCCTCCACGCACTCAACCCCGGAAGACACGCGGACTGTGCAAGATCCTCGCCAAACACCACCCAAGGGCATTTCTCATGCAGACCCTGCCTCAGATCCTTCACTAACCAACAAACCTCCCACGACTGACGAAGGCACGTCTGATGGACGGACCACCAAAACCCTGACTTGCATCCTTCTCAACGTGCCCTCCCTGCACCGACACGCCGTAGAGATCTGGGACCTTATCGACACCCTCTCAGTCGACGTTGTCTTCTTCATGGAAACTTGGACCAACGCCACCTGCGGCCCGACATCGCCACTGCCATCATCGATGGATACAAGATAAAGAGAAAAGACCGTCCGCACCGCCCAGGAGGAGAACTCGCCATCACACACAAGACCCCCCTCCGACTCTCCACATCCAGCACGAGTGACCCCCATTCCAACACAGAACACCTCCATTTCCAGATCCAAACAAGCCCCAGGACCATGCTACGGAGCACCCTCATTTACAGAACGCCAGGACCTCGCACCCACACTGCAACTACCATCGCCGAGCTCGCCGCCTCCCATGCCATCACTTCTTTGGACTGCATTCTACTCGGGGACCTGAACTTATACCTTTACAACAGCAACGACCCCGACTCCACCACTCTCCTCGCCAACCTCGCCAACCTAGGACTGAAGCAGCTCTTCAACACGCCCACCCACAGAGCGGGACACACCCTCGACCCAATCTTCGCAGGAGGAACAGACATCTGCTTCAGCCACACCACCCAGCCCCCCTGGACTGCCCACCACTGTGTCCATTTCACCTTCAACACCACCACTGCACCCAAACCCCCCCTGCACCCGCCATGACGGAACTGGAGCAAGGTCAGAGAGGAGGACCTCAACACCACCCTACTTCAAAAACCCCCATCGCCACGACCAACACCAACGCCGCAGCCAGGGAATTTCACCGCAGGGTCTCCTGCTGCACCGAGAAGCTCGCACCCCTCGACCCCCCGCCAAACACCGCCCTCTGAAAGCTGCCTGGTTCACCACAGAACTTCAAGAAGCCAGACGCTCCTGCAGACACCTAGAGAAAACCTGGCAAAACCTGAAAACCACGGAAGCACGGAACAACCACAAGAGCGCCCTAAAGGAATACCACCAGTGCATAAGAGACACCAAACGGAGCTTCATAAGAGACAAAGTCCAGATCAACGCGACCAACGCCAAGGAACTGTTCAACGTCATACAGCAGTTCGCAAAACCCACCTCTGCGAAGCCACGGACGTCACACCTTTCCAGGAACTCTGCGACAAACTGAGCTCCTACTTCCATCTGAAGATCAAGGCCCTCTACGACAACTTCAGCGTACCAATGACGAACACCACCCCCCTCCCACCGCCACCGCCGATCCAACCATCACGGCCTAGGATCGCGCTACCATCGAACTCATCACCGTGTCCATGAAGAAAACACACTCAGGAGCCCCAACGGACCCCTGACCACCGCACATTTTCCACAAGGCTGCCAACGTCATCACACCCGAACTAGGACGCACCATCAATGCCTCCCTCAGATCAGGCATCTGCCCAGACGACTGGAAACGGTCAGAGAAAAAACCCCTCCTCAAGAAGTAAAACGGCCGATCCAACGGACATGAAAAACTACCGGCCCATCTCTCTGCTCCCCTTTGCGGCCAAAGTCACCGAGAGACTCGTAAACACCCAGCTGACCGCCTTCATCGAAGAGAACTCCATCCTGGACGCCTCCCAGTCTGGATTCCGCAGCAACCACAGCACCGAGACCGCCCTCCTTGCCGCCACTGAGCACATCCTCATGCTACTGGATCAGGGACATACGATGGCCCTCATCCTACTAGACCTCTCCGCAGCCTTCGACACGTCTCACATAGCACGCTCACAGCCAGACTTCACTATGTGGGAATACAAGGAGCCGCCCTCGACTGGATCCAATCCTTCCTCTCCGGCAGAACCCAGAGCATTCCACTCCCTCCCTTCCTCTCCAAACCCACAGAAATCAACTGCGGAGTACCCCAGGGATCATCATTCAGCCCCACGCTCTTCAACATCTACATGGCCCCCCTCACTGCCATCGTCAGACAATACAGGCTCAGCATCGTATCCTACGCCGACAACACCCAGCTCATCCTCTCACTCACAAAGAACCCCAAAGACACCAGACTCTGCTTCCAGGAAGGAATGAAGAACGTGGCAGCCTGGATGAGAGACAGCTGCCTGAAGCTCGACTCAGAGAAGACCGAGGTGCTCATCCTCGGACCCTGCACCTCTGCCTGGGACAACACCTGTTGGCCCTCCACCCTCGGGAACCCACTCACCCCTGCACAAAACCTTGGCATCATCCTTGACTCCTCCCTCTCCATGAACCGGCAGATCAACTTCATCGCCTCCACTAGTTTCAACTGCCTTCCCATCCTCTGCAAGACCTTCAAATGGATCCCCCCTGACTGCAGAACGACCGTGACGGTCCTTCTGCAGTCAGGGGGGACTCATAACCAGCAGACTGGACTACGGCAACGCCCTCTACGCCGGAATCAACAAAACTCTTCTGCACAAACTCCAAACCATCCAGAACTCCACAGACAGACTCGTCCTCGGGACACCGCATCACAAGCACATGACCCAACACCTATGAGGCCTCCACTGGCTACCCTTTAAGAAGAGGGTCACCTTCAAACTCCTAACCCACGCCTACAAATCTCTCAACAACATTGGACCCAAATACCTCAACAAGAGAGTTTCCTTCCACGTACCCAAGAGAAACCTCCGCTCCGCCGACCTCGCCCTGGCAGAGGTCCCCCACATCCGCAGAAACAGAACTGGCAGGAGAGCTTTCTCCTACATCGCAGCCAAAACCTGGAACGAGCTCCCGGTGAACATCAGATGCTCCCCGACCCTGCACATGTTCAGGAAGGACCTCAAGACCTGGCTCTTCGACTGATCCGGAGCTGCCCTCCCCCCAGCACCTTGTGACCGTCACAGGTGAGTAGCGCGCTATATAAACCCCCGATTGATTGATTGATTGAACAGAGTGGGGTTGAGGGAAGATCCTGGGGGCACGCCTCATATGATGTCTTTGGGAGCGGAGGTGAAACGATGTAGACGGATGCTCTGGGTACGTCTTGAGAGGAATGAGATGATCCACTTGAGGGCAGCCACGGTCCGTGCAGGTAACAACGGTGGGGCCGTGTAAGGGGGGATTTTGAGGGACGATGCAGAGGGAAAATTAATTATTTATTTAATTTTACCGCTGCATCGTCCCTGAAATCCCCCCTTACACAGCCCCACCGCCCTTGCCTGCATGGACCGTGGCTGCTTGAGGGCATGTTGTTGAATACCGATGTGGAGTCTGTCAATGAGCATGTGTTGGGCGACAGAGTCGAATACTGCCGACAGGTCAGGGAGGATCAAGGCTACTGTTTCTGCTTGTTCGAGGATCGTTTTGATGTCATCTGTTGCGACGATGAGTGCGATCTTGGTGCTCTGGTTAGCCCAGAAACCTGATTGGGATGCGTTTAGTAGGTGGTTTTGTTCCAGGTAGTCATGAGATGTCGGTTGATGGCCTTCTCGAGTACTTAGGCTGAGTATGGGAGCAAGGAGATCGTCCAGTAGTTCTTGGGGTCACTGGGGTTGGCTGCGGGCTTCTTTAGAAGGGGTCTGATTTCTGCGTGCTTCCATCCGTCTGGGAAGGATGCTATGGAGACAGCAGCATTGAGGAGGTCGGCCAGTTCAGTGCTGATATGTTGCATCTGAGGGTGAAGAGATGTTGGAGACAGGGCTCAGTGGGTGCCCCAGAGTGGATGGAGACCATGATGGTCGTGGTGGAGTGGACGTCGACTGGAGACGAGGTTATTATGGCTGGACTGAGGTTCATTGGTTGGATGAGGTTGTCAACGCTGAGGGAGGTGGGTTAGGGATGAAAGTTGTTGTAGATGTCAGCAATCTTGCTGTGGAAATTGTCGGATAAGGAGTCGCAGAGTTTTTGGGAGGGATTAACCTTATTTTCTGTGGCAGTCGGGTTAGAGAATTCCTTAATGATTTTGAAGAGTTCCTTGGTGTGGTTAGCTGCAGCTAGTAGCTGGTCCATGATGGCTGCTCTTTTAGCCTCCTTGAAGTGATGGTGGTAGTCACTGAGTGCTGTTTTGTGTGCAGTTTTGTCGGAGGGGTCCTTTGTGATGCACCATTGCTTCTCGAGTAGAAGACAGTTGCGTTTGGTGGTTCTGAGCGCTGGGGTATACCAGCTGGCTTGTCTTCTGTCGGTTTTTGCCGACTTCAGTGGTGCGACTTTGTTGGCGTGCTTGTTGATCCAAACAGAGAAGTTGTGGTCGGCCTGGTCGAGGTCGGCTGATGTGTCGGGTGGTGTGGTGCTGAGATTCCAGTTACGTTTCCCCAGCTGTGGTGGGTGGAACTTTGGTGCTTGGTGATGGTGTGCTGGGCGTTGAAGATGGTAAAATGGATGATTGTAAGGTCGGTCCAGGAGAGCTCCATGGTGTGGGTGAATTTGATTCTGTAGCTGGAGGAGAAGATAGTGTTGAGGGTGTGTCCGGTAATGTGGGTGGATTTGGTGACTAGTTGGGTGAGTCCAATGTTGTTGAGGTTCTCCATTAAGGATGTGGAGTTGGCACTCTGGGGATCCTCAATGTGGAAGTTGAGGTCGCCAAGCAGAACATAGCAGAGGGAGTCCATGGCGAGGGGGATGATAAAGTTGGTGATGGTGTCGCAGAATGCTGGTCGGGGTACTGGTGGTATGTATGCAAGGGTGTTTCTTATGGTTGTCTTGGCGTTGATGTATAGTAGGAAGTTAAAGTGCTCCATGATAGGTGTTGTATCGAAGTTTGTGACAGAGCATCGGATGGATAACTTGAATATTATGGTGATTTCTCGGCCGTTCTTGTGGGGGCAGTCCCAGTGTATCATCTTGTATCTCTCAGGAGTGGTGGTTGCGATGTCTGGGTTAAAGGCTAGAGGTTAAGCCATGTCTCGGTGATGAAGATGACGTCTTGGGTGAGGGTGGTAATGGTGTCCCAGATTTCCATGGCATGTTTGCTAAGGGTGCGTTTGAGCAGGATGGAGTGTAGTGGTTCCGGCTTGTTGGTGGTCTTCTGGGATTTAGTAGTGTTGGGTCCTGTGTGGGTAGGCGGTCCTGTGAGGCAGGAGAAGCTGCAGTGGTGACAGGTGAAGGGTCCATCGGTGGACTGCTGGGAGGAAGTACAGCAGCAGGAGCCTTGGCATCCGGTGTTGAGCTCCAGGAGCTAGTTGGTGGAGTAGCGGTGGATGGTGGGCGGACCATGGGCCCTGGTGCTGGGCGCAGTCCAGGCACAGACGGGCACATACGGGCATGCCTTTGGCACACCTTCGATGCGCCGGCGGCTCGGCCATGCTGTGGCCTTCATTAAATAGGCCTCAGTGAAGGGTACTGAGAGGCGAGAGAGGGGCAGATCGGGAAAAGAGGGCAGAGCGGAAGGCGGGCACAGAAGGGTGTGGTCGGAGCTGCGAAGAGTCTGGGGGTGCTGGAAGCCTGGGGGGAAGTCTGCTAGCAGCAGGCACTGTGGCCTGGAACCAGGGAAAGAGGTCTGCTGGCAGCAGAGCAGGCTCATAGGGCATGAGCAGTCCAAGGACAGCAGTGGCAGCAGAGAGAGCTGGGAGGCCTGCTCAATTAGGTCCAGGCTGCGGCTTTCATTAAATAGGCCTCAGGGGGGTCATTGGAGAGGTGGGAGCGGGGCAGAATGTGAGCAGGAAAAGTGGGCAGAGTGGGAGACGGGAAGAGGAGGTCACGGCGAGAATGGCGAGGGACCTAGTGGGCTGTAAGCCTGGGTGGGGAGTCTCCTGGCAGCAGGCACTTGGGCCTGGAACCAGGGAAAGAGGTCTGCTGACAGCGGGGCAGCATCCAAGGGCAGGAGAAGTCCAAGGACAGCAGTGGCAGCGGGGAGTGCTGGGAGGCCTATACAAGAGCGATTGGCTTTGGCAATGTGTTTTTGCCATGTTGTACACCAATGTGGCTGCTGTTTAGCATGGCTATAAATTAGTGACATGGAGTGTCCTAGAGTGGAGTGCTGAGCTAGAGTGTCGTAATCTGCATTTGTTGGAGTACAGTGTCATAGAGTGTAGTAGGGGGAGTAGAGTGTCATAGAGTTGAGTAGAGGAGAGTAGAGGTCAGTGGTTCAGTGGCAGAGAGTGTAGTATAGTGCAGTGTCATAGAGCACAGTGTGGTAGAGTGGCATGGAGTGGGGTGGGTTGAAGTGAGTTGAGGTATGTATGAATGAGTGAAGCAGCATTTATAGAGCGCACAGCTACCCGTAGTCACCTGTTAGCTCGATAGGGCTGGTCCTTTCTCTCCTATCAGCTTGTGGGTAATGCACAAGGCCTTAAAGTGGACTCTCTCCCGGGCGGGGAGCCAATGCAGAGCTTTCATGGCAGGTTTTGCAGACTGCCGATCCTGAGTCCCCATGAGGATCCTTGCGGCTCAGTTCTGTACTGTTTGAAGTTTGGCGAGGACTGAACTCGGGGCTGCAAGGTATAAGGCGGTGCCGTAGTCCAGGCGTGAAAGAATAAGCGCCTGGACCATGAGCTTTCTTGCCTGAAAGGGGAGCAGAGGAAGCACTTTACGAAGCATCTTTAAGATGCCAGAGCAAGAGGCCACCACCTTTCTGGCCTGGACTTTAAAGCTGACATCTGAAACCAGCCAGAAACCCAGGCTTTTTATCTCAGACTTGGGGACAGGTGCCGAGACCATCGAGGCTGGCCACATGGTATCTGCCTTAAAAAGAGAAGGATTGCCAAGGAGCATACGCTCGGTTTTATCGCCATTTAATTTTAGATAAGATTGTTTCATCCACTTGGCTACTTCTTCAAGGCAGGTACAGAGGCAGGTGGAGGCCCTGTCTGAGTGGTTAAGTCCAACAACCAGGTGGGTGTCATCAGCGTTGGTCACAATGTGCACCCCATAGGGAAGAACAATGTCCGCAAGGGGGGGTCATGTAGGCATTAAAAAGTGTGGGACTCAGGGAAGATTCCTGAGGAACCCCGCAGTGGAAGGGCCAGGATTTAGAGGTGGCCTTACCCTCGAACACCTGGAAAGATCTTCCCTCCAGGAAGGATTTCAGCCAGGTTAGGGCTACTCCGGACACACCCAGATTTCTGTGTCATTGGACCAGAATGAGGTGGTTGACCGTGTCAAAGGCCACGCTGAGGTCTAGAAGAATCACGGCAGAGGAGCCTCCTGCATCGAGTATCTTTTTTGATTCTTCCAGGACTGCTAATAGAGCCGTTTCTGTGCCTTGGCGGGGGCGAAAGCCAGTTTGAGAGGGATAAAGAAGATTATTAGATTCCAAATGAGCAGAAAGCGCCGAATTTACATGTTTCTCCAGTATTTTGCTAATTCCTAGGAGGAGCGAGATAGGTCGGTAATTGCCCAGACAGTCTGGGTCAAGGCTAGGTTTTTTCAAAAGGGATTTGACCATTGCTTTTTTCCATAGGGGGGGAACCACCCCTGAGGATATGGAGGAGATGATAAAATCCAGAATGACCTGACCAACTGATTCTGCCACCTGGTTCAGAATCTTAGGCGGGGCAGGGTCTCTGGGCGACCCGCTCTTAACGAGTGCGGAGGTGGTCTGAATTGATTCATAGTTCATTGAGGGGAAGGTCTTTAAAGAATGTTCCGTACTCCCTGTGTGTGAATCCTCAGGGTGAGGGATAGTGTGGCTATCGGTTGGGGCAAAGGATCCGTAAAAAGTTTGAAATTGGTTATAAAAATAATCCGCAAGTTCGGTGCAACGTTGGTCCATGGCTAAGAGAGTATCGGGAAGAGAAGGAGCTCTCAGTAATTTCTTTGCGATTCGGAATGTTTCACGCGGGGTTGGCTGCTAAGGAAATTTTTTCCTCGAAGTAATAGGCCTGAGCTTTTTTAATTTCGTAGGTTTTGATAGCCTCCCTATATTCCTTTTTCTTGTTTGGGGAGAAGTCCTTTCTCCAAACTCTTTCAATTTTTTTTACAGGTAATGGGGTGGATTGGATTGGATTGGAGTGGATTGGATTGGGGTAGAGTGGGATGGATTGAGTGGAGTGCTGTGGATTGGAGTGAGTGGGCTCATAGGATGATTGAAATGGGGTGAGGTGGATTGAATTTGGGTGGATTGTAGTGGGTGGTAAGGATTGGATTAGAGTAGGGTGTTTAAGAGTGGGGTGAATTAGAGTGAAAGGGAGAGGGAGTATTGGACTCCACTGAAGGGGGTGGATTGGATTTGAGTGGGGTGGATTGGATTTGAGTGGGGTGGATTGGAGTGGGGTGGTTTGGACTGGAGAGGGGTGGATTGGATTGGAGTGAGATGGATTGGAGTGTGGTGGGCTGGATGTATTGGATTGAGTGGGGTGGACTGAACTGGGGTGGGATGGATTGGATTTGGTTAGAGTGGGGTGGGGTGGATTGGATTGGGGTAGGGTAGGGTGGATTGGAGCAGAGCAGTGTGGATTTGATTGCAGTGGAGTGGGATGGATTGGAATGGGATGGACTGGATGGGGTGGATTAGAATGGACTGGGGTTGATTGGATTTGGGTGAACTGGAGGGAGGTGGATTGGAGTGGGGTGGGATGGAGTGGGGTGGAGTGGAGTGGGGTGGAGTGGAGTGGGGTGGAATGGAGTGAATTGGAATGGTGAGGAGTAGGGTGGATTAGAGTAGAGTAGATTGGTTTATAGTGGAGTGGCTTGGGTTGTTGTGTGGTAGATTGGATTGTGCTGGATTGGATTGGAGTTGGGGTAGATTGTAGTGGGAGGGTTGGATTTGAGTGGGATACAATAGATTTGGAGTGGATTGGATTTGAGTAGGGTGCATTGGATTGGAGTGGGGTGATTGGATTAGCGTGAGGTAGATTGGATTGGGGTGGGGTGGATTGGAATGGGGTGGATGGGAGTGGGGCAGATTGGAGTGGGTGGATTGGAGTGGGGAAGATTGGAGTGGAGCAGATTGTGTCGGATTGGAGTGGGGCAGATTGGTTTGGATTGGAGTGGGGCAGATTATTTTGGATTGGAGAGGGGCAGATTGTTTTAGATTGGAGAGGGCAGAGTGTTTTGGATTGAGTGGGGCAGATTGTTTTGGATTGGTGTGGGGCAGATAGCTTTGGATTGGAGTGAGATGGATCGGGGTGGATTGGATTGGAGTGGGATGGGGTGAGATGGATTTGGTTGGATTGGAGGGGGTGGATTGGATTGGGGTGGGTGGATTGGGGTGAAAGTGAGGTGGAATGGATAGGATTGGGGTGAGGTTGATTGAATTGGATTGGGGTAGATTGGATTGGGCTGGAAGGGGTGGATTAGATTGGTGTGGGGTGGATACGAGTGGGGTTAATTGGGAACAGTGGGTAGATTGGGATTAGGTGGATTGGATTGGCGTGGGGCAGATTGGAGTGGAGGAGTTTGGAGTGGGGTATATTGGAGTGGGACGGTTTGGAGTGGAGCAGTTTGGAGTGGGGTAGATTGGAGTGGGGCAGATTGGAGTGGGGCAGATTGGAGTGGGGCAGATTGGAGTGGAGCAGTTTGGAGTGAGGAATATTGGAGTGGGACGGTTTGGAGTGGAGCAGTTTGAAGTGGGGTAGATTGGAGTGGGGCAGATTGGAGTGGGGCAGATTGGAATGGGGCAGATTGTTTTGGATTAAAGTGAGGAAGTTTGGAGTGGAATGGACTGAAGTGGACCCATTTGTTTTCATTGGAGAGGGGCAGATTGGAGTGGGCAGGATGTTTTGGATTGGAGTGGGGCAAATTAGAGTGGGGTGGATTAGAGTGGGGCAGACTGTTTTGGATTGGAGTGGGGTGAATTGGAGTGGGCAGTATTTGGAGTGGGGTAGATTGAATTGGGACAGACTGAAGTGGGGCAGACTGGATTGGAGTGGGATGGATTCGAGTGGGGCATATTCTTTTCGATTGAAGTTGGTCTGATTGGAGCTGGCGGACTGGAGTGGACAGATTGCTTTGGATTGGAATGGGGCAGATTGGATTGGGGCAGATTGATTTGGATTGGAGTGGGATAGATTGGATTGGGGCATATTGGAGTGTGGTAGATTGTTTTGGGATGGGGTGGGGAAGATTTTAGTGGGGCAGATTGGTTTTGATTGGAGTGGGGCAGATTGTTCTGGAGTATGTGGGGCAGATTTATTTTTGTTTGGAGAAGGGCAGATTGTTTTGGAATAGATGGGGCGGATTGGAGTGGGGCAGATTAGATTGGGGCAGATGGTTTTGGATTGGAGTGGGGCAGATTGGAATGGGACGGATTGGAGTGGGGTGGATTGGAGTGGGGCAGATTGGAGTGGGCCAAGTTGTTTTGGATGCGAGTGGGGCAGGTTGGAGATGGGCAGGTTGGAGTAGGGCAGATTGTTTTGGATTGGAGTGGGGCAGATTGTTTTGTATTGGAGTGGGGCAGATTGTTTTGTATTGGAGTGGGGCAGATTGTAGGGGGCAGAATGTTTTGGATTGGATTAGGCAGATTGTTTTGGATTGAATTGGGGCAGATTGTTTTGGATTGGAGTGGCGCAGATTGTTTGGAAAAGGCAGATTATGATGGATTAGAGTGGGGCGAATTGGAGTGGGGCAAATTGGGGTGGGGTGGGGAGAGGTGTTGTGGATTGGTGTGGATTGGAGTGGGGTGAATTGAGTTGTACAACTCTATTATATGTTAAATAATTATTTCAGAAACTGCACATAAGAAAGAAACAATGTCGTTTTGCAATAAATTAATTCTCATCCTTTGAGAACAGCACCAACACAAGCAAAAACAAGCATTGGCATAGCCAATAGGTCTCGCCTTTGGGACCTTATAAGTGATTAGCCAGATGTTTTGGTTTGGCCTTTGTTTTAAGCTATATTGTAGATCAGTGTGGCTGCTGTGCAGCTGTGTTGCTTTGCAATGTTGAGCTGGCTTTGTGTTGATGTTGTTTTAGTTTATGCTGATGTAGTGCATCACTTCTGTTGAAGTTGTGCTTTGTTGGTGCTGAATTGCTGATGTGGTATGGCTGTGCAAGTGCTGATCTGGGGCTGCACTGCTGGTGTTGTAGTAATGCTGATGTGGAGGAGGGCTGATGCTGAGGTGGTGCAGCACTGTTGCTGAAGTGGTGTTGTGTTGGTCCTGATTTGCATTTGAATTTTGGCTGCGTTGGTGTTGGTGCATTGATGCTGGGTGGAACTGCGCTGATGATGAGATGGTGCTGTGTTGTGCTGTGCTGTGTTGATGGTGAGGTGTTGGTGCACTGGAGCTGAGGTGGCGCTGTGTTTTTGCCGTTTTGGTGCTCCACTGTTAGTGGTGTATTGATAATGTGCTGTGTTGGTGCTTTGTGGTGCTGTGGTGGTGTTTATTTGCTGCTGTGCTGGTGCCAATGTGTTGCAGAGTGATGATGCGGTGGTGTTTAGTGATGTTGAGGTGTTGCTGAGTGATGCTGTGGTGCTGTTTATTGATACTGATGTGTGAGAGTGATGCTGATGTTGTTCTGTGTGATACTTTGGTGTTTAGATGGTGCAGAGTGTTACAAAATCACACGACTTTGAGCGGAAGCCAGGATGTTGCCCCGGTTCAAAGTCAGCAGCGCTTATCACTATGCTACATCCCTTTTGCAGTCACTGCATTCTGACTGATACACAAAGCGAACATGTGGCATGCAAAACGTGGGTATATCGCGTGTGCAGTCTACCAAGATTACTGCATAGTGACCGGTACAAGGGGCCGTGTGAAGAGTAGAATGGCACGCATTGCCTGGTTACTGCAGGTCGAGTAGTACACCAACATCACAGATGTGTGTGCCTAGGCATTGTTCTGTTATTACTGCATGTTCATTGGTGGAGTTCACATGTAAAGTGGAACGTGAGTTCCAAGGTGGTACAGAACCACACGACTTTGAGCAGAAGCCAGGATGTTGTCCCTATTCAAAGTCAGCAGCGCTCACCACTATGCTACATCCCTTTCGCAGTGACTGCATGGTGACTGATACACAAAACGAACATGTGGCATGCAAAACATGGTCATTTTGCGTGTGCAGTCTACCAAGATTACTACATGGTGACCGGTACAAGGGGCCGTGTGAAGAGCAGAACGGCGCGCATTTCCTGGTTACTGCAGGTTGAGTAGTACACCAACATCACAGACGTACATTGCAGACGTGTGTGCCTAGGCATTGTTCTGTGATTACTGCATGCTGATTGACGGAGTTCACATGTAAAGTGGAACGTGAGTTCCAAGGTGGTACAGAATTACATGACTTTGAGCAGAAGCCAGGATGTTGTCCCGGTTCAAAGATCAGCAGCGCTTACCACTGGGCTACATCACTTTCGCAGTGACTGCATGCTAACTGATACACAAAACGAACATGTGGCATGCAAAACATGGGCATTTCGTGTTTGAAGTCTACCAAGATTACTGCATAGTGACCGGTACAAGGGTCCGTGTGAAGAGCAAAATGGCGCGCATTGCCTGGTTACTGCAGGTTGAGCAGTACACCAACATCACAGACGTACATTGCAGACGTGTGTGCCTAGGCATTGTTCTGTTATTTCTGCATGCGGATTGGCGGAGTTTACCTGTAAAGTGGAACGTGAGCTCCAAAGTGGTACAGCATCACACGACTTTGAGCAGAAGCCAGGATGTTGTCCAGGTTCAAAGTCAACAGCGCTTACCACTATGATACATCCCTTTCGCAGTGACTGCATGCTTACTGATACACAAAATGAACATGTGGCATGCAAAACGTGGGTATATCGCATGTGCAGTCTACCAAGATTACTGCATAGTGACCGGTACAAGGGGCCATGTTATCCCATTATGTTTGCAGCTAGCCCAAAACTAAATTAGTATCATCAAAGAAAAAATACACTTTTTTGTTGCAATATGATTCGAACTTTGTTTTTTAAAATAAAAACGTTGTTTTTACGCTGGTTCGTGTAGCTGTGTGAATAAATCCCACTGTATTAGCAGTTGTTTTGGAGGAAGAAAGGAGCCTGAAAGTCTGCTGTAGTGTGAAACATTAGCATGTTCCCTACAGCTGCGAAAGTAAACCAAGACGAGCTAATTGAGTGTAAATAAGCCTCGTTGTAAAGATCCTAATCTTTGCGTCTGCAGCATCTGTGAGATGCAGATCAGTAACTTAAAAGCAACGTGCAAAAACAACTGTAGGTCACAGCTAAAAGGTACAAAAAACAAGAAACGTGACACACACGTAAAAGGATTTTAAAATTTACACAATTGATTTTATGGATGCCACACAGGCCCTAAAGTACATGAGACTACCTTTATTTTATAAAAGCATTCCAGTATGTTTATAGAAAACCAGGATTGAATCCAGATTCCAGGCATTCATATTATGTAGTGGTATTTTACATATAGGAAGAGCGCACTGGTAAATATAAGCCAATATTTTCGGGTCTTAGCACCTCATAATCAACATAACAGCTTCTGCTCCCGTCCCGAGCACATGTATTTTTAGTGCATCTTAAAATTTTTAAGTATGTGCCCAAAATCATACGTTGTAGAGCAAATTTTAAAACTAGAACGTGAGTTCCAAGGTGGTACAGAATCAAGTGACTTTGAGTAGAAGCCAGGATGTTGTCCCAGTTCAAAGTCAGGAGCGCTTACCACTAGGCCACATCCCTTTCGCAGTGACTGCATGCTGACTGATCCACAAAACTAACATGTGGCATGCAAAACGTGGGTGTATCGCATGTGCAGTCTACCAAGATTACTACATGGTTTTTTGACCGGTACAAGGGGCCGTGTGAAGAGCAGAACAGCGCGCATTTCCCGGTTACTGCAGGTTGAGTAGTACACCAACATCACAGACGTACATTGCAGACGTGTGTGCCTAGGCATTGTTCTGTTATTACTACATGCTGATTGGCGGAGAAAAATTAAAACATGAAGCGCAGAAAATGTTCACATGTTTGCTTTACTTTTATCACAGCATTCTGGCTGGCACACTGCATTTTGTTTCGAAGGGTAGAGCGCTATGAATTGTAAGGTTTTTTTCCGTATGCCCAGTGACACGAAATCAAATGTGAATCCCTAAAGCTGCCGCCTGATAAGATTCCCGGAACATTATTTGTTACAAATTCATCACTAAAAGCTCATAAGTCACCAACACGAAGGAGCTGCCTCGATTTGCGATACCGGGGGCCTGTTTCCCCTAATCTGCTTGTGGAGAGCATGTGGGGGCATAATGCTAATCAGTGCTAAAATCATTGCAACACAAATGCAAACATTAAAACTCACCGTTCACCCCCACAAAAAATACCATGAACTAACAAATTAAGAACGACACACAAAACGAAAAATTGTTCCAAGACAAATACATTAGCACACTAGTGACAGGTTAACAGTAGTTAGGCGGTGCTGTATAGGCGTTCACAAACAAATAAAGGAGGAACTAAAAGACAGATTAACCGGTCAAAAGCAAAAGATTTAAGCTGACAAGTGACCAAGCCAAAAAAATGGCAATAGCCGGAGTTTCACCACTGATACGGATTACTGGATGGCTCGGAGAGATAGCGCATGCGCGCTGCCCAGGCGAGACCTAACAAAAGAAAACAAGAGTACAAAGTGAGAAAAGTAGACTTGGCAAAAAAAAAAAAAGTTAACTATATTAAGTAAATCTTTTCAATTTTGTGTGTCCTGCTGGGTATATTTTTGCCAATCAGGCAGTCACACGCCTTCTGTTTGCAGGACAATAAACGTTAAAAAGAACAAAATAGTACCTCAATCACTTCGGGAGCAGCGGACGGGCACTGATTAAGTTGAATCAATCCGTGCATGGTCCCTGCTCCACAGAGAGGAACAAAAATGATGTTAGGCTTGCCTTGGCGAATTACAACACTGCCATACAGGCCAGCAAATGGTAAGCAATAGGCGGGCTCTAAAGCCTTTTTGTTTACAACAGTGTCTCGCATGGCAAGATGCATGAGCTAGCGCATGCTCTTGCAGGCTTGACTTTAAAAATGACAAATTATGAAGTAATACTATTATAAGATGTGCTGCATTATGCTGCATTCTGTGCTTTTTCTTTCTGCATAATTTACTCAAACTTGCCACATAGTTTAGTCGCACCTCCTGCATAATTCCAGTGTGGCCCTAGATATACTGTTACTCTGCAGTTATGATATTACCCTGGGCAGTTTTTGCACTCAGTTACTTGTTTTTCCAATCAGAATGGGTACTTTATGGGTATTTATGTGGGGAAAACCCTTTGTGCAAGAGTAATTTGTGCTCGACTAAGAATGTAAAATTAGACTGTAAGTGTGTCTGTGATGATCCTGGATCTGCACTTGTGTGCGATGTTCCAAGGGTGAAGTTTCTTCCAGTGTCATTTGATTGATTCAGAGTGACCAGATGGCTGAGCTATTAAGACTCCTGTGCTTCTGGTAGGGCAATGAATGTGTACATTAAGTGGCTGCAATATTAAACTAAGAATCCATGGAGTAAAGCCGATGATGAAATGGCCCATCTATGTGTGAACTTCATTGTTAGTGTGCAAGTTTCAAGTGCTAGAGTGGAAAGGGGGTGAACAAAGACTCCAACAATCAGCAAAGAATGTACTCAGCCAGACCATCATGAACATGAAGCAGCCATGATTGCAAGAAATCTGCAGCCCACAAGAAAAGAAAACAACAGGAGTTGTAGCCAAGAGGACTGATGGATTTCCAGCTGCAGCATTGAGGGAGGGTTTGAGGTTTGTGTCAGATTTATAGAGAACTGAGACATTGTGGAGTTGAGGGCGAATGCCATTTATGTATGCAACCTTGGATGTGAATCTGAATTTTACTATGATCTTTTTACAACCTAACAGTGAGTACCTTAGACTTCTGCTTGACAGGTAGTGCAGAACGAATGTTGGGGGCTCAGTTTCCGAAACACATATTTCTGCTTCTATAATATAGATACCTTTAAATTATGTGAATTGAATTTTAGGAAAAACTCATCCTACTGAAGGTTAAACCTAGGGCCAAGGACCTAATTCATATGTTGGCCAATTGTCCTGCATTAAACCTGTGACTTCTCTCGTACAGCGATGGACAGACTACTTGACTTAATCTCAAGCACCACTCTCTGCTGCATTCCAGGCCATCATTTATGTTGCTCACTGTGCAACTACAGGCAGGGATCAAACATATGCATATTAATCTTGGCCTCATCAAAAAGATTTACAGTCCAGCCCAAAACGCTAGGCCAAGTCCCCTCTATAGGGAACACGTGCAACTCCTAACTGGTTTCTGCCTCCTTTAGTCTCATCAGTGAGCTGCAGCTTCACTCCTATGGCACAGCGAGCTATGAACTCACATTTGGGCTTATCTGTACTATTTTGAGTCATTCACTGACAAAACAAAAAGTCATGGATGGGATGTTTGAATTAATCTGAGTCACTGGTAATTACTCTTGTTCACATTCCACTCCATAATGTATTGGCTTATTGTGTAACTTCATGCAGAGGTGTCCCATATGCATGCAGCCCAGCCAAAATGGCTAGGCAACATCCCCTGTATATGGGAGCACAAGTGTTGGCACATTGCTGTGTGCTCCACAGGCGTCCATCCTTAATTCTGTTACTAGGCAGGTGAGCAGCCAGCATCACAATGCAGTTAGTGGGATGGACTCGAGATTTGGTACACTGCAGTGCTCAGTATGAGTTACAAAAGAAAACAATAGACATAATGTAATGTCGTGTAGCTTCTAGGACCCACCAGGACCAGTGCGTTTTGGATGACCTAAACTGAGGGCTTGGTGTGCAGACAGACTCTGGACACCCTCACAGGATGAGTCAGCTGCTAGACCAGCTAGCTCTACGGTGCCGCTACCACCCCCTTGTGTGCTACAGTGGTGTGGGTAGTTTCTGGCAACCACTGAACATGACAACCCTGATTCCTCAGGTATCGTGAAAACAATACGGTATCTTTCGCTCAGTCACTCGTGCTTGCTTTTCTCAGAATACATAGAATGACGATTGGAACGGTTTTAATAATTATTTATTGGTCAAGCGTCAGTCTAGTGTGAAACATGTTAGCTGCGACAGTCAAAAGACAGGAGCAGACAAATATAATCGCTAGTACCAATATCGTACAAAGTAGATACATTTCTACTATAGTGCTAGTAGGATTAATAAAAGCACATTAAATAAAACAATAGCATTGGCGTACTCCTACGATGCGTAGCCTACCTAACCGGGCCTAGCCTAGAGGTGTAGGTGAATCATGTGTGTGTAAGTGCTAGGATATGTCCTAATGGAACCTAATGGAGTCAGGAATTCCCAAAGGAAGTACTAACCCCTCACCTGATGGTTCTGAATGAAGGACCCCTTCTCTGCGTCAAGGATGGCACCCCGCAAGGGATGTCAGGTCTCTGCCTGTTGAAGGATCAGCCTGCTGAGTCTCGGTTCAGCTCGGAAGGAATTCTCCTCTGTGTGTCTAAGGGGGAGTGAGGGTCTTTTATACTAAAGTGGTCACTCCGGAGTTTTTCTAGAATCAACATGTTTTGAATACATTCGCTAATCCCCTGCTAATCCTTTTCTAAACAAATATGATCATGCACAGCTGGCTGTTGGCCATGGATGAAAAAAAGTGGTGACCCTTGTACAGAATAAATCTACAGTGCCTGGGGACATGTTCATGTACGTCAGGTACAGGGATTAAGATATGGTACCAAGAGCCTGATGTTGGAGAGACAGAAGGAAGCTACTAGGTAAAAGGTCACCTGTGTAAGACCGTTATGTCGTGTAGATGGAACACAATGTATGTAATCGGTATGTACATGATGGGACTAACCTGAAGGACATGACACCCACTCCTCATGAAATGTCAACAAGGTCAGCTAGGTAATGATAGCAGATTCTAAAAAAAGGCATTACAAGCCTTTACATTAAAAGCATACTAAAAAGCACTAACAAATGCCCATAAACGCAAGGTCTATATAAAAGGTACTCTTCCCTAAAAAACATTCATTAAAGGACCTCTATATTCAAATATAATGTCATTTTTTTCTGAGCACCTTGAAAGCCACTATTTTCAATTAGAGCAGAGAACAAAACAAAGTCTGTTCGACCTTCAATTTGATACATGTTTAAAAATTGCCTAAACGGTTCCCAGCACAGAAGAGGCCAGATTGTCTAAGAATCCTGCGCTGAAGCCTCAACATCACTGTACATGTCAGCTGCAGGAGGCAGTCCTTCCAGTTCCTCTAGTATGATATCAAGTGAGCAGAGGTGGTCATCATAGTTGTTTCCTACGGCAGCCATGGGGGAAGAAGTAGATGTCTGTGTGCCTGAGACTGATGCTTGCACATTTGTTGCAGAGCTGTTCTCCAGTCCAACAGGAGCTGAAGCATCCCGTGGGGGCTCTAGGAATGCCATCATCAACATGGGAATACGCTGTGGACAACTGTGCACATGGGCCCGTAAAAGCACCAGGAGCATGTCTATGTCTGGCGGCACAACCGATGGAAGTGTGAGACAAAGGTCCAACATGCGTCCGAACCCGCAAAAGAGGCAGCGGAATAATGGTATGATGCAGCCAAGCCAGGCGGGTCTGTAAGACAGGAACCAATGCTCGCTCACCTCTTGAAGCTGAGGTAACCCCAATAAGAACACCAATCGCTCACAACAACGTCGATCCAGCAGTGCTCTCTCCATGTCTTGAGTGATGCTGAAATATATTGCGAAGCATAGAAGTAAAATGAGAATGCCCAGTACTGAAAGCAGGACCAAGGGAAGCCCTCCAAAAATGCTTCCAAGCACGGAGTGTATAAATGATGGAATCACTCCGAAAATGGTTTGAAAGGTGGTTAACAGACCTGATCCAATGCTCTTAAGTAAGTGTACTATCCCCTTGTATCAGACATGTTAAACATACGATGGATCATTTCTACAAAATGGAGCAGGAATTTCGTTCGGACCAACGCCCGTCTCTTTGGCGAAGACCTTGCCACTTGGAGATCAAAAGTCTCTTGGACTGAAGTTAAGGCCACATTATGCTGAAACAGCTGGCTTTCAGTCTGCTCAGAGAATCAAACCCTATGTTGGATACATTCAGTGAAGGCCACAGTGGTGGCTCCCTAACTGTGCGAGCTGGGGGAAACAATACTTGCTTACAACAAACAACCCTGGAGTTGATGGTCACTAGATAAGCAATGCCGGGCGTCCACTACGTGAATTTATTGGGCCTCCAACATAGTTGATGAGAATTTTTTTGAACTGATAAACAGAACCCAGTCACAGCCCTGAAGAGAAGCCCTTTAATTGAAACGGGCTTCGAAACGCGTTGGCATCATTTGGACCAACAGGGGACCAGCTAGCTTTA
Source organism: Triturus cristatus (assembly GCF_964204655.1). Classification (NCBI taxonomy): domain Eukaryota; kingdom Metazoa; phylum Chordata; class Amphibia; order Caudata; family Salamandridae; genus Triturus; species Triturus cristatus. The sequence goes on from NC_140584.1 coordinate 346,668,773, forward strand.
TAAATTATACAGTAACTGAAGAAATTAGTGTTAAACTTTGTTAATTCTCTTTTGCTGGAATTGAAAATATCCCCATTGGATGGTACCCTGAGTTAGTTCTTTAGGGTTACCTTAGCAAATCTGTGTTGCTGACTGGCAACAGTTGACAGTACATTAAATGGACAGCTAGGTACTTCTTTTTCTTATATATTTACTGGCCCAATCTAGCTGTGTGGTACAGGACCCACCCCTTTTGCTTATATTGGGTGTCATACCACAGCAGTCTTGGTCATTCAGCATCAAGTAACTCCCATTTGAAAGTAACTAGAAAACCGGATGAATTGTGGCAGCTGGAGAACCCTTCAAGTAGCAGGTCAAGTTCGCTATTGACGCATTACATGCACCGTGCAGCGATATTTCTTTACACACTAAAGACCCACTCAAGGCCTTTTTGCAGTTAAAACCACTCAGAAACACTTCCTTGTCTTTGATCCTGCACCTATATGTGTACGGTAACTCTCAGGTTTCTCATATGTACCCTTCGCCCAATGCTTCATACCTGCCTACTGGGTAATATTTCAGGCAGTACTAGAATTGGAATGATGTGATTGGCAGCGTGATATAGCCATGAATTTAAAAATTCCATAGACGGTGAGCCTGCTACAGTAAAAGGTAACTTCTCTAGTTTTTCAATGTGCAGCAAGGTGTACTTCTCATCTCTGAGTGCCATGATCAATTGTCTGTTGGTCAGATTGTAAGCCAAAAACAGATTTGTGTCTTTAATTGTCATGGAACGTGGCCAGAACGCAATGATTGAAGCGCCCAGCTTAGAAGCATAATAGCACGTAACTGTGATTGTCCATGTTGTAAAATAGACAAATATATCGATAGCTGAGGACACAATGTTGGCCAGTGAATAAATAGGAGACAAAAGTGTGGTCATGCCATTGTCTACCATAGCTAAAGCCTTTTCCAGGTTAATTCTATCTATTTCACGAAGTCTCTCTGCACCCTTCTGTTGGGAGACCTTCCAAACCTCATTATACATGGTGTATAAGAAGCGTTTCCTACGTAGTTTCCTGAGACCTAACAAGAAATCCCTAAGATCCATGTTGTCTGACAACAGGGACAAGTGTTGTTTCACCTGTGATAGTGTCGAGGTCTCTAGTCATTCTAGGCACAACTTCCTGACACTATAGGAAGTAAATACCCCTGGGTCATCTGTGTGTACATTGCGTGAGTCTGGCCTATGGATACTAAACCCTTCGGTAGTGCCCTTGAATCTTGCATTACTCATATTCGTGTCTACAGGCCAAACCAACTAACGCTTTAAATTGGGAGATGATGAATTGTATGCACTTGAACCATGTGCCCCTTCACTTGTTAGTGTGTTATTTGTGTAAACCTTAATAGGTGTGGGTGAAGAGATGCTCAGTGTTTTCAGGTATTTGATTTGTGAAAATTCATAACAGATAGTCTCTTGCGCTGTTCTGTTCAGGAAAATCATTTGTAATGGTATTTGGCAAACTCTAAATAATGCCTCAGTTCTGTGAACATGCCACTCTCTTGTCCCCCAGATGGATTGTGTGTCTATGGTGTCTGTCCAGTAGTTGGAACCCTGTATAGATAGTTGGGAGACAGAGGTGCTGAATATATCAGCTTTGTGTTTGTCAGCATAATTTTCTTTGCAGTTGCATTAGATTGTGCAAGTTTGTAGTACACCAATTTTGGGTCGGATGTTTTAAACCTTGAAAAGTATACACATTTCTGTGCGAATGTGGCAGAACTACACTTTGGTGAAGTCGGGCAATGTTCCCATTGATGATGCGCATTAGCAGTGCGTGGTACACTTGCTCTATGCAACAAATGATGACCATAATGCTGGTAACAAAATATGATACCGTAATCGGTTGCACCTTCATACAATTCCCTGTAAGAAAATGCAGCAGATTGTTCTAAATCTGAAAGTATAGTATTTACAGTCTTAATGTCCCAATCATCAGATAGTATACTGGGGGTTATGAAATCATTTAAAGAAATTTTAAACAAATGTGGAATTTTCAAATGTTCAGTGGGGTCATATACATCATAAGAAACCTTATTCCAAACCATAACATCCGGTATTGGAATTGCAGTAATGTTCACCAGGGACAAGCCTCTTTGTTCATGGTGTGTTGACATATGTGGTTTCAGGACCAAGTTCACAGATTGTACTGCGGAGCTGTCTGGGAGATAATGTCCGTTCCGAAGCAGTAAAAAGACAGTCACTGTGCCAATCCAAATTAACAGGTATACTACCCCTATTGCGAACCAAATATGAAACCAAGGTGGCACTAAGTAAGTCTTCTTGAGCAAAAGATAGAATTGGCAAAAAAGATATTTTTTTGAAATTGATGGCATTTGATCAGGTTGAATTGGATCTGAAGAGAAATCATCGAAGTTGATGAAGTAGCTAGACGCAGTTCGATCTATCTTTGGTAGCTCCACAGTTTTTGTAGAACTGGCAGATGTGTCGTTTGAAGGCACATTAATGTAGACATCATTGTTAGGCCGAATTGCAACTTACATTGTTATTTCTTCTTGATGTTTTTCAATTTCAATTGGTGTGATTTGTACTCCATTATTCGTTACTCCTTCACATTGTGTAGGTGAGTCTTGAAAGGTTATTAGTCTTTCCATCTGAACTTCCTGTATAGTAGCAAGAGGAGATCTGCAGCTACTCAGGACCCCACACATCCTACTGTTGAGGATTGGCCACATGATGCGGTTTGATCAGATTAATGGAGGCAAATCTTTTTTCTTTTTTGCCGGCAAGAGGCCAAAGTAGTACTGCTCTTGTTCCCATAACTGCCAGGACAAGTACAGCTGTTCTGTAAGACGGCCCAAACTCTCTTCTATCCACGATATTTTCCCTGACAGGTTCCCAATCTTTGGGACCCAGGCAGGTCTTGCCAGTGGTGGTGCGTTTGACTTGGACATTGCTTTGTAACGCTCAGAATTCACTGAGTTCCTGTAAAAGAGCCAAACAGTCATTCAGTTCAAATGGTTTTGCATTCGCCACTGTGCTGGCACAATTGAGATCAGGTACCTTCATTCTTGTCCCAAACAGGATGACATAAGGGGTATGGCCTCCCAAGGACTTTTCTTGGCATATTGTTAAGTGCCCTCTGGACCCCATATAAGTGATTGACCCATGTACCACCCGTGCCTAATACCCTGGCTGTTAAGGATTGCTTCAGGACCCGGTTTTTCCTCTCCACCACTAAATTTCCCTCGGGATGGTAGGGGGGAGGAGTACCACAAGGCCACGCCCATACTTTTTATGGCTTCATTGTAAGCACTAGAGATAAACACAGGACCAGGGTCGAAATGTAATGTGCCAATTGCGTATGTCCTGATGAAGACTCACAAATCCTTTATAACAGTTCGAGCGTCAGCTGAGTGCTGGGGCCAAACCCATAGGAACTTAGAGCATGAATCCACTGCCACCAAGATGTTTTTGTAAGCCCTGTCTGAATTTAAGGGGCTGCAGTGGTCCAAATAGGCACATGCAAGAGGTCTGTCTGAAATAAGAAATGGTGTTTGTGGTGGCTTGTGAATGGTGGAACCCTTCATCTGCTGGCAAATATTGCACGTCAGGACATAGTCCTTTGTTTGTTTAGTCAGCCCCGACTACCAGTAAAGCTGCTTCAATAATGAAATTCTTGCAGTGACTCCTTCCTGTGCTGAGCCCAGACCCTCGTGTGCAGCTAGTATTAAACCTAATCTGTGATCTTTACTTGGTATTACTCAATCCCCCACTCCTGGAATTTCAGCATATGGTGTGTTATGCGCATCTAACTTGTAGGAGCACTTGAGTGGAAAACCTCTTGGCAGGACGGGTGAGCCGTTCTTTGAGGCATTGATAGCTTATATTATATCTCTGTCTATTCTCAAGTGTGAACGAGTGATTGCGGCAACGGCAGCAGTTCGCACTGTCACCTTTGCGGCTTCATCAGCCAGTCAATTCCCTTCAACATGTATGCCAACACGCTGATGACTCAAGGTGTGAATAAGTTGAGCCCCTGGCAGGCATGCTTTCAGCTTTGCCACTTGTTCCCATAACAATTTATGTTTTATCGTGCAACCCTTGGCATCTTTAAACCCATTCTGGCCCCAGGAGTGAAGATATTAATTGTAAGATTGCACACAGTAAAAGGAATCGCACACAAACAGTGTGGGGAATTCACGATCCCTATACTGTAGTGATAGTATCAGGGCTTTCAGTTCTGCCAGCTGCTGAGTACAATCTCCTAGAGACTGCATAGTCGTATTGCTGGGGTGGAATTTACCGTCCCGCATCTGACCTTTCACCATAGCGAATGCAGCACTATACTGCAGTTTACTTTCTATGGCAGGTTGCGCTGAACCGTCAGTATAAATTATGTATTCGTACTGATCAAGAGGCAAAATTTCATTCGGTATAGGATATTCTTCATACTGCAGGAATGCTTGTATTCTGAATCTTGGACCGTATCTGTATTCTACATCTGTTGCAGTGAGAGAATTAGCCCATTATATCCAACGTGGATGCAGTGGCTTTGCATGTGGAATGCTGGCTTTAGTTACCGCTTCTAAAGTCGGTATAAGGGTTGCAACAATGATGTGTTTCCCCTGTGCTAGTGCTCTTTCTCTCATTAAAGCAGTCTGTACGGCTGTCAGAATTTTTTCTGTTGCTGCAAACCGATTTTCAGCATTTGTGTACAGGTGAGATTTGTATGCAAACTGTCTCACCTTCATTGAACGTGATGTAGGTGTACCCTGATAACCCGGGGACGACCCGTATTAACAGGTTGCCAACATTTACTCGTATCTGCAAGTGTTTTGAAGCTATCATGTCAGCTTGAACTGAATGTAGAGTGTCAGTATGTTTTTGAGTCCACTTGTTTGCTGTAAAATCAGGTCGGATCAAGTTGTAGATAGTTTTTACTCTTTTTGCGTAGTCTTGAATGTATGTTCTGATAAAATTTAGAAATCCTAATATGGATTGTAAACCTTTCAGAGTTTTAGGAGGCTGGATTAGCGCGCATTTCTCCAGAAAATATGCAGCCTAGCTTTTGCCTTCACTTGACAGCTTATATCCCAAAAATAGGATGCTGAGATAGGCAATCTTTGATTTTTTTAAGTTAAATTTGTACCCCAAATTTCCAAAACCAACAATTATGTTGTTCACCCTGCACAAGTGATCAGGGAACTCATCGTCCGTCAGATAAATATACCCGGGACTGCCCTTTTAGCCTTGAGGCAGCCAACAAAACTGACGCTGAGTGCTGAGGGCAGAAAATCCGGTCAAATATCGGCTTTCAGGAGCTATATTTTGGCAGAAGAATCTATTCAAGATATCTAGTGTTGTTTTGTATTTCTTCCGCACAATGTTCTTCATAAATGCGCCACTATGTGCATTCTGAACTGAAAATGTTTTTGTGCATGTGTTCAAATTTCTATAATCTAAAACCAAACGATGTGTGTTGTCGGATTTCATTATGAGAAACAAAGGGTTGTTCATCGACGAGGTGCAAGTTTCAATCACACCTTGGTATTCAAGTTGGTCTAAGATTTCTTTGACCTGTTTTTTTGCCTCATTTTTAATAGGGGACTGTCTCTTTGGAGTTGGAGTAGCTTTTAATGGTATTTCATGGTGTTTGGACTCCACGTCCCACCCTACATGGTTGTAGTATAATGCTGGAGCTAGCACTGTTTTAAGGAAACAGAAACGAGGTCATAAAAAACTGGCAAAATGACGCTTTCACCTTTTGGGCAATCCAGTATAAATTCAGGCGGCCAATCATTTTCTGCTAATAGGGTGTCGTATACAAATGTCAAATTCTCCCAAAAGAAACCTTTCTTTTTTCTTGAGATGTCCTCCTCTATTTGGAGATTAATTTCATGCAGCCGGTATAGGACACTCACTCTTGTATCAGGTGTTTCCACCGTGATGTATTCATTCAAAACTGCTGTCACCAGAAATTCCTTCAGGTTCTGGAAAGCTGTTGTTACTTCTGCTGCGCTGTCTAACATCGTCAGAGCCCATTCCCTGTTCAGAAGCTGAGTCCTCAGTAACCTGGGCCTTTCCCATTTTTAAGCCAGCTACTTTCTTCTTTTTGAACCGAGTCTTTGTTTTAGCTTGCTCTTCCTGTTTGATAATGAAACCTGATGAGCAATGTGTTTTCCTTTTTCCCTTTGGCCGATCTTCAAGTTTTTATTCTGACCGTCCTTGCCTCTCCGGGTTTTTGATGAACCCTGAAAGGAACAAAAGGAACGAGTATCAGTATCCTGATACTTGTCAGGTTTCCTAATGTTATCATGAGTCCCAAGGTTGTACCTCTTTTCAGAGGAATCCCATTGGGGCGACCCACCCTTTGATCGTAAAATATTTCAGGTATTATTATTTTTAGGTTGACTACTATCCCACTTCTTTTTAGAAGAAGTGGGTGCTTGCTGTGAGTTCTCATCCTCAGAACTACTCACCACTAGTGGATTCCCTGGTTTGGCTCTCAAACTATCTCTACATAGTGAAGCATAGGTTTCTTCGATACTTTTTGGTAATATCCGCTCCTAATTTGCAGGGGTTGTTTCCCCTAGGCATTGGCGTATAGCCACCACTGCTGCGTCCCCCTTAATGTTGCTCAGCATAATTGCCAAGACTTGGTCAAAATGAGCCATCAGTTTCATCCCCAAGTCCATGGCAGGTGCTGCCCCATACTCGTTCTGTATCTGTTTCAATACTTCAGGAATAACTGAATAGTTGGGGTACCGTGTATTCTAATGTGTACTGCATCAAAGACCCCATGTGGTACAATCCTCAAGTGAGGGACCCATTCCCATTGGCAAGCAAATTGTTAACATTCTGTGTTTTTCCTACGGACCTGTATGGGGAAATACTGCTTCCAACTCTGCTATTTTTGAGCAATTCAGAATGGTACTTGATTCCTCTTTGATGGGAATGCACCCATTATTGCTTTTAGTGTCTGTGGACTAATTATTGGTGTGTGTTGAGACTGGACTGTACCATGTGGAGCAGTTCTCGCAGGTTGTACTGTGAGTGCTCGCATGACGAACTGGACAATGTGTCTGTATAGCCTGGCTATTTCTTTGTATAGTGTACGCACTTCCCCTACTGGGAGTGTGTCTATCTCAGGATGTGGAGTGTAAGTCGCTAAGACCGGCCATGTTGCTCCTATACAGAGCGGACCGAGTCTTACGACCGAAGTTGTATGATTTAGGGCACCTTTAAACCAGTTTTTAATGTTGCTGGTAAGTTAACGGGACTTCAATGTCCTCGTAGGGAATGTATTCTTCCGGTGGATCCACTTCAATGTATCCATGAAATAATATTGTCTGTGGATGTGCAGGTGGGAATTTAACCAGGAATAGAATACCTCTGATCTGAACACCTCATGTGCCTCAATCACGAAGGTAACATGGCCACTGTTGCAGTTATCTATGTTCTAACAATTTCAGAGTTATTGCCTGTCAGCAGTTCTCTGTGATGTTTCGAGCGTTAGTAAATCCGTCTTCTTCCCCCCTTCCACAACCATTTGCGGTTTCAGTCATTTTGAATGGATAAGAAGGTAAGTAGTTTAAGAGTTAGGGTTTAGCACAATATGAGAACCTTTGATCCCTACAAGCTTGTTTAAAACCTTCAGCCAGTACACAGGGTGTGCCTGCTCAGCTGAGGCAGATTTACCTTCCCACTTCAGACGTCACTGAAAAATGTGAGTAGGGCTGTCTGAGAAAGCATGACAGAACTACTCAGATTTTACTATTAATATAGCAAACAAACCAACGTTGGCGGCGCCATGTCGTGTCGTTCCTAGGACCCCCCAGGACATGCGTGTTTTGGATGACCTAAACTGAGGGCTTGGTGTGCAGACAGATTCTGGACACCCCCACAGGATGAGTCAGCCATTGGACCAGGTAGCTCTACGGTGCCACTACCACCCCCTTGTATTCTACAGTGGTGTGTGTAGTTTCTGGCAACCACTGAACATGACAACCCTGATTCCTCAGGTATCGCGGACACAATACAGTATCTTTTGCTCAGGCACTCAAGCTTGCTTTTCCCAGAATACATAGGATGATGATTGGAACGGTTTCAATAATTATTTATTGGTTAAGCATCAGTCTAGTATGAAACATGTTAGCTGCGACAGACAAAAGACAGGAGCAGACAAATGTAATCGCTAGTACCAATATAGTAAAAAGTAGATACATTTCTACTATAATGCTAGTAAGATGAATAAAAGCATATTACATAAAACAATAGCATTGGCGTACTCCTACAATGTGTAGTCTACCTGTTAGACCTGGCACCTTGGCGTGGGTCTCCCTTCCATTTTTTTGCTGTTGCCTCATGTGTTTTTGCTGGTGTTAGATGCTTTGGGCACTGTGCCACTGCTGCCCAGTGCCACAGTGCAAGTGCTCCCTATTGTAAATTGATGTATGAATTAGTGATTCCATGATTGGTTGGTTTGGTTTACCTGTCAGACCCTACTACAGTGCACCAGGAGTGCCCAGGGTAGGTAATCCAAATACTGCTGGTGGGCTTGCAGCACTGGTTGTGCCACCCACAGAAGCAGCCTGTAAAAGTGTGTCTAAGGGCTGCCATTGCAGAGTCTGTGTGCAGTCTGGTACTGTCATGCTGACTGGGCAAGTGAACCCACTTGCCAGTCCCTAAACCTTCCCTTTTCTTCATATCAGACACCCCTATGGTAGGCCCAAGGGCAGGGTGCATTGTAAGTATAAGGTAGTACATGCCCTGGTGCGTGTGGCATGTTCTAATAGTGAATTACAGCCATTTTCGTTTTTCACTATTGCAAAGCTACCCGTTCTCCATAGGCCAGAATGGGCAGTTTGATTATTACATCTTATAATCCTAACTGACTCAGGGAACATGGTACAAATTTAAATTTAGTATGCCTGAACCCAGAATGATAAAATACATCTTTTAGTGAAGTTGTGCCTTCCCTCCACAATGCTGGCTCCACCTCCTGTGGTGCGTCTGATGTCTCTGCCCTGCCCTCTGAAAGGAAAGAAGGAGTCATGTAAACAACGTGCTCCAGGACTGACCAGAACTGGTTTGGGCTTGGCAAAGGCCTCTCTGCCTCCAGAGAACAAAGAGAAACTTGGTATAAATATTGGGACCCGAACCCAAGAACTTTAGATCACTTTGGGAAACAAGAAGAAACCTTTGCTGAGGAGTGGAACCAGAAGAAACTGAGGAGAGACTATCCCTAAGCTGAAGTGCTGCTTGGGGGATTGGCCTGCAGTGGTTGCCTGACTGCCAAAGAAAGGAGAAAGGACTTTGTGTGCATTTTCATTCAACTTGTGAAGGATCTCCAAGGGCTTGGAAAAGAGCTTGCCTCCTGCTGAAGTCTCAGGGACAACAGACTTCATACACCATCTCCCCAAGAGTTCTTTTAAAGTGCCTGCAGTTGTGCTGGACTTTTTGAGGACTTGCGTGGCGCAAGGGGCTGGAAGCTGTCGCTTCACAACACGAAGCGCCTCGCATCGCCGGAGAAGAGGATCGACGTTGCCGCAGACGCCGCCGCATCTCCGGGAAGCGGGTCGCAGAAGAATCGTTAAGTCAACGCAGGTCCACCGAAGCACCTCGCATCGCCAGGAGAAGAGGATCGACGTCGCCGCAGATGCCGCCACATCACTGGGTAGCGTGTCGCAGGGCCTGTCGCGGCTCATTGCAGGAGAAGAGGATCAACGTCGCCGCAGATGCAGCCTCATCCCTGAGAAGCGTGTCGCAAGGCCTGTCGCGGCTCATCGCCGGAGAAGAGGATCGATGTTGCCGCAGACGCTGCCGCATCACCGGGAAGAGTGTCGTAGGGCCTGTCGCGGCTCTCATCGTTGTGGAAGCAACTCGCATCGCCAGGGGAGAGGATCGACGTTGCCGCAGACGCCGCCACATCACTGGGAAGCGTGTCACAGAGCCTGTCGCGGCTCGCATCGTGAGGAAACATCTCGCATCGACGGAGAAGAGGATCGACGTCGCATCAGGCGCCGCCGCATCACCGGGAAGCATGTCGCATCAAGAAGAAAGCGCCATCTTTGTTTATTTGCACCGGATCTTCAACGCATCACCGTCTTTGCAACACTTTTGTTGCCCTGCGTGTCGCAACTAAGGTACATTGAACTCTGAGTGTCGCATCTGCCATCTTAAGAGAACTAATCTATATTCTACCATTTTAAAGTAACAGTATTGTGGATGTTTGTCGTTTATGGTCTTGTGTTAAACCTATATAAAGAATACTTATTTTTGATATAAAACATGTGTGGCGTCCATCTGTAGTGTTGTCACTTGATTACTGTATGTGTTCACAAATGCTTTACACACTGCCTCTGAGATAAGCCTGTCTGCTCGTGCCAAGCTACCAAGGGGGTGAGCAGGGGTTATTTTAGGAGTCTACCCCTTTCCCCTGACTAGACGCAAGGGTCCCTATTTGTCACAGGTACCTACCTATGCCAACTAGAGACCCCCAAATCTAACACTACCTAACCGGGCCTAGCCTAGAGGTGCAGGTGAAGCATGTGTGTGTAAGTGCTAGGATATGTACTAATGGAACCTAATGGAGCCAAGAATTCCCTGGGGAAGTATTAACCCCTCACCTGATGGTTCTGAATGAAGGACACCATCCCTGCGTCGAGTATGGCACCCCGCAAGGGATGTCAGGTTTCAGCCTGTTGAATGATCAGCCTGTAGAGTCTCGGTCCAGCACGGAAGGAATTCTCCTCTGTGTGTCTAAGGTGGAGTGAGAGTTTTAATACTAAAGTGGTCACTCCAGGGTTTTTCTAGAATTTACATGTTTTGAAAACATTCGTTAATCCCCTGCTAATCCTTTTCTAAACAAATATGAACATGCACAGCTGGCTGTTGGCCATGGATGAAAAAAAGTGGTGACCCTTGCACAGAATCAATCTATCGTGCCTGGGGACATGTTTATGTACGTCAGGTACAGAGATTAAGATATGATACCAAGAGGCTGATGTGGGAGAGACAGAAGGAAGCTACTAGGTTTAAGGTCACCTGTGCAAGACCGTTATGTCATGTGGATGGGACACAATGTATGTAATCGATATGTACATGATTGGACTAACCTAAAGGACATGACAGTAATAGAGGAAAAATAAAAGAACCCAAAGGTGTCTGACCCTACTTTGCTTATAAGGAAATTATATCTTATGAGCGATATACCCCAGATTTTTACCTCAATTTTTTTCCGCTGGCTATAGAACGCTGTGCATTGTAACCCCTACTAAATTGGCATATCCCTGATTGGCATATTTAACTTAGATACAAGTCCCTAATATTTGGTGCAAAAGAAAACCCAGGGCCTTTCAGTTAAATGTCACAAGTGGGGTACAGTTCCCATTGTGCCATCCATTACAGTGACAGTGTAAACATGACTGCAGGTCTACACTCTATAGCCTCGCTGTGCAGTTTTAAAACTGCAAGTTCTACCTGTCAAAAAAAATAATTTAATGTCTGAAACCTTTCTTTTAAATATTAAAATGTCACCCCTAAGTAGGCTTTATTGCCTAAAAGGCAGGGGCATGGTATGTAAATGTAGGATGCGTAAAGATTTATTTCACATGCCCTTACAGTGATAAGGCCCCAAAAGGGATTTTCTTTATAGCAAGGATGGCTGTTCTATAGGAAAGCAGAGGGGTCCAGCATTAAATACAAAATTATATCTCAAAATAAAACTAGCTAGAAAAATAAGTAAATAACTATTTTAATAGTTATTACAAATCCAATTTAATGGTGAAATCAGATTTTTATTAAGTATAAAGGAAAAATAACATTTAGAAAGTTATCTTTTACCTAAGTGAAGTTCCTTGATGCTAATCTGCATTTTGCTCTCCCACTTCTTCTAACCAGTAATTAGCATTTGAGTAGCTCTCTTGATGAGGTGCAAACTTGTTCCTAGAGTTGTGACAAAGGCTTGGGGTTTAAGAAGGAGTTGCTGTGCCGTTGACAGGCTGGCCTATGGGCTGGGCCCGAACCTTCATTCACTTCACAGACGCCTACCCGGTTACAAGCAGATGTAGCTAACACCCAGGCCTGCCCCTTCATTTGTCCTCCTACCCAGACAGGCTTTAAACACTGTGGGCCTTCTTTTAACATTGCAGTGTCAAATCCTGCTGGAATCTCAAAACCTGCTAGGCGGGTCTTCTTAGGTTTTTCATTTAAAACCTTTGGCGTACGTCAAAGAGGCAAACAGAATACCAAACCAATTCTTGTGTGTCAACAGTCTGGTTGCTGCAACCACTTCTTTTAGTTCTACCAGACTTCTGTCTCCAGGTTTATTGTGGGAAGGGGGGGTACAATGACTGCTTTAACCTGACTTTATTGTTAGATGTGGGAGAAAACTAGGATTACCATTGTACACCCCCCCCACACACACCCAGCCTTCAGACCCCAGGTTTAGTGTTTCGAAAGACGTTTGGCTGCTTGAAAATGCCCAGAGTGGGTCGGGTTAGCTCTGGGAACCTTTACCCCATTGGTTAGACCTTTTTCAGAGGTCATCCCCCCTTGCCCAGATCAAACTAGCTTGTGCAAGGCATAAAAGTGTCCTCTCAACGCACCCATTTCAGAACACTCCTAAACCTGGGGAAGAATAGAAAATGACTTAACCTTCATTTTGAGACCTGAGAAGAGCCCTAAAGCCTGGAGGTGCTCTCTTATTGTAATCAGGACAACGTGGTGTACGCCAAAGGTCATAAGGCTGGCTTCCTGTACAGGGATACAACTAGCTACAAGAGGCCTTTCCTGCAAGTGCCCTGTTGACCAGTAGCAACTGGACCTGGATTGGACCCAGCTGTTGGCTTCTGCCTGACACCCAGTGAGTCTCTATGTGCCTCCCCTGAAGTCCTGGGGGCTTTAGAGGTGCACTCCATTGGTGTATTGGAACTTAAAGGTCTAAGTCAGAAGCTAAAATCTTCTGCCCAGAAAGAATCTGGATGGTGTATCTGGCCCGCACTCCATTGCGGTCAGCGTCAAATTCCAACTAAGTCTTGTTCTACTGCAGCCATTTAGTGGTTCACTCTGACAAGGACCGTGATTATTTCTTGAGGTGGTCACTGACCTCCCTCAACTAATAACTTCAGCAACTAAAAAGCTAATATAGTCAAAGATGGGAGGTACATTGCCTCTTACAATGAAAGCAAAAGCTGATACAGAAAGTAAATCAAAAGTATACAATTACATTGCCATGATGTATCCGGCACAAAAATAAATGGAACATCATTCTACTAGCAGGGCTTTCACCATTAGTAGCCCACAGTTTGTGTGTTTGATATTTTATTTATTTATTTTTTTTTATTTTTGAAACCGTTTATTACAGAATCCAAAAAATATACAAAGATGGGCCTACAACCTTCAGGCCGGCCGCTAGCAAACAGAAGGAGCATATAATACAGACAGTAGAACGCACGCTGCGGCAGAAGGGAATTCACAGGAGTTGAAAGAGGCGTTGGCAGCCACACCATCCGGACCCCACACGACGGTTTCATTTTTATATAAATAACAACAAAAAACAAGTCCACAAGGCAACCCACAGTCGGAAACAACAGCATGTGCTCCCCTAGGGGGGGGACCCCACCGATCCATAGGAATATCGAGGGGGGGAATAGGTCAGGACGGGGACTAAGTAGACTCATTGCCCAGAACCGGGAAGACAAACAGGCTAAGGAGACGGGGCCGGTGACGGATCAGGCAGTAGCGGCGGGGTACAGATTCCCCCACGGTAGGCGTTCCAGGGGCCCCATACTTTCACCCATGTCCCAGGCTTACCTCTCGCAACATACACCACCTTTTCCCAAAACATACACCAATCCATGTTGTCCTTCCACGCCGAGACAGTCGGCGACCTCTGGGAACCCCACAGTTGCGCAATGTGAGTCGCCCACCACGTCTGCGGCACTGAATAGTCGGTTGGCTCCCATACATTCAAAAGACATCTCCTCGCCTCAGGCAACAGCGACACATGCGTAACTACCTGCAAAACCTCATGCACACCACGCCAGAATCGCACCACCTCCGGGCATTCCCACAAAATATGGAGAAAGGTCCCCAAAACCACACCCACGCTTACACAACCCGTCCACAGCATAGCCCATACGCATCAGCCTCGGCCCCGTAACATAGACCCTATGGAGTATCTTGAGCTGGACGAAGCGAAGGCGGGCCGGTATGGCCACCTCTTTCGGGGAGGCCACCGCAGACACCCAGTCCTCGTCATCCAGCTCCAATCCATTAGCCCCCCACGCCTCACGAAGGCCGGTCAGCAGTCCCGAACGGTCATTGATGAGCTTTTTGTAAATTAATGAAATCGTGCCATCCGGGACATGCCCATCTAGCACTCTATCCTCCAGAGGGGAGTACTCCGGGATGGAGGCAACGTCCGGAAATACGGAGCACAACGCATGACGAATCTGCATATATCGAAAGTACTCCCTGTCCTGCAGCTGGAATTCTGTCTGCAGCACATCGAACGTTTTGAATCCCCCCCTCGTCCAGAGATCGCCCACCCTGCTGATGCCTATCATGTCCCACTTCTCAAAGCCCTTCGAGGTCCACAGGGAGCCCAGCCGCTCAGATGCGTATAGTGGCGTCGCCCGGGTCAAGCGATCCTTCCACCCCATCGCCACGTTAGCCGTGTGCCACACCCGTACCATGACCCTCGTGGGGCCCGTCAGCCGCGCGTCATGCGAGCTAGAATAAAGCGCCCGATTATAGTCACCACCCGGCAGTAACATTTTATCCATCTCAAAGGCCGGGTTTAGGGCGGGCCCGTAAAGGCCGTGATTGATCGCATCCAGCTGGGAGGCCCAGTAATATCGCTTGATATCTGGGAGGGCAACCCCCCCGTCGTACCACGGGAGCGTCAGCTTCGCCAGGGCGATACGCGGCCTACCCTCCCAGAACAGTCGGCGCTGCAAACTCTCCACCTCGCGAAAGTAGCGCACCGGGACAACGTCCATTGTATTCTGCAAAGCGTACAGGAAACGTGGCAGCGACATCATCTTAAACAATGCCGCCCGGCCGAGCGGCGAGAGCGGCAAGCGCCTCCAACGCGCGACGTCCTCCTTCAGGCGCTGGAGGGGGGGAAGCAAGTTCTGTTTATATTGGGCCTCCGCGTCCAGGGTAATGAAGACACCCAGGTACCTAAATCCCCGTGGGGCGATCTGGATAGGACAACCCCGCGGAAGGATAGGATCCTACCCAGAGAGGACATACACACACGATTTAGCCCAGTTGATGACCAGGCCGGAGTTGAGGCCAAATGAGTGCAATACATCAACCAGTACTATCAGTGATTTACGTGGGGAAGCCAGGTACAGAAGAATATCATCAGCGTAAAGAGATACGCGGTCCTCATACTCGGGGGTCCATCGGAGACCACGAATAGAAGGATGCCACCGCAGCCACTCCGCCAGGGGCTCCAAGGCAAGCGCGAAGAGGAGCGGTGATAATGGGCAGCCCTGCCGCGTGCCCCTGCCCAGCTCAAACGGAGCCGACACTCTACCGTTCACAACCATCTGCGCCAGCGGTCCAGAGTACAACAATTTCACCCAACCGATGAATCCCGGGCCAAACCCAAACTTCGCCAGTGTCGCCCAAATATATGGCCACTCAAGTGTGTCAAACGCCATAGTGGCGTCCAGGGATGCCAAAATGGCCGGTTCCCGTATAAACGGGACACGCGCGAGCACCCCATGCAAGCGCCGCAGGTTAAGCGCAGTGTTGCGATGAGGGATAAAGCCGGACTGATCCTGGTGAATCAAATCGCACACCACGCCAACCAGCCGATTAGACAACACCTTGGCGAGAATTTTGGGCTCCGCATTCAGCAGCGAAATAGGCCGGTAGGACGTGACCCGGTCCCGCAGCCTCCCCTCCTTGTGAATAACCACGATAGTAGCCAGACGCTGGTCTAGCGGGAGGGAACCCGCCGAACGGGCCGCGAGGAACATCGCACGGAGATGCGGCGCCAGCGTATCCGGTCGCAGCTTGTACAATTCGATGGGAAGACCATTAGGACCCATGGCCTTGCCGGAAGCGACCGAGCGTATGGCGAGGGCAATTTCCTCAGAGGTTGGGGCGGCGTCCAACAACACTCTGTCCTCCTCCGAAAGGGAAGGCAGCGCGATATCCCTAAGCAGGGCATGGGAATCCTCTTCCGAGCGGGAGGACACCGGGGAATACACCCCACGGAAATATTCTGCAAAGCAATCGACAATTTCTTCCGGTTCAGTGACACACACACCATCCAGTTTCTCAATCGACGGGACAACTCGACTCGCTCTCTCCTTTTTATCCAGCCACGCAATCAATTTCCCAGCCTTATCACCCACATCATACAGCCTCCCCTGTTGCTCTCTACTGAGGCCCCTGGCCGCCTCCGTGACGAGGGCCTTATAGGCCGCCTGCTTGAGTCGGAGAACATGTAATTTGTCATCCATCACCCCACATTCGAGGTCGCCCTCCAACTCAGTTATTTCAGTTTCAACACGGGTCACCTCCTCCCGCTCGCGCCTCCGGGAATGGGAAATAAGGGACAGGGCATCCCCCCGAATCACCGTCTTAAATGCCTCCCATAGCGAAACCGCCGATGACACCGACCCCACATTATCGTCAAAATATCGCTTAAGGGACTTAACCAACTCTGCGCGAATGGTGGGGTCACGCAGGTACCAGGGATTAATCGGGACCACCCTACCCTCTCCCCTCGGGAGAAAATCGAAGTGCAATAAGAGCGGGGAGTGGTCTGAAATACCCCGCGCCAAATGGCGCACCTCCCCGATCCTCCCCGCATGCGCCGCCGGCACCAGGACATAGTCTAGCCTTGAGAGACTGCCATGGGCCCCGGAATGAAAGGTGTACTGTTTCTGCGTAGGATATTTCAAACGCCAACAATCCACCAGCCCCAAGGTATCCAAGAGGCCAGACAACCACGCTTGGGCACGGGGGAGATCCCTAGGGGGGTGACGGTCCTCAGTTCCGGAAACCACAGCGTTAAAATCCCCCCCAACCACCAGAATCCCCTCCGGAAGGCCAAGGAGGAGGCGCCCCAGATCCGCAAAGGTGGTCGTCTGCAACCCTGGCGGGACATAGACAGAAACAAAAATATTCACTCTGCCCTCCATTCTACCCACCAGAACCGTGTAACGTGCCCTGTCATCATGGAGCACCTCATCAACTTCCAACGGGAGCGAGGTCTTGGCCATGATGCCCACACCCCTTGAACCAGACGTGAAGCCCGAATGGGCCAGGAGGCGGTAGCCCCGTCGGTTCATAGCACGAAAGGAGTTGCCAATGAGGTGCGTCTCCTGCAGAAAAACTATGTCAGGTGAAATTCGTTTCAGGAACTGCAGGACCACACCTCGTTTTATCCTGTCCCCCAGTCCATTAACGTTCCAGTACAAAAGACTCAGTCCCCTACCCCCCATCATAAACGAAAGCAATCACTCGTCCCCCCGAGAGCACTTTGGGAATAGCACGACGATACTTTTGCCTTGTGGTACAAATGAACAACACCCCACCCCAACCCAACCGCCCCAACAAAACTCCCCCCTCCCTGCACCCCTGCATGAGCCCAAACAGCCCCCCCAACTTGCAGTGTGCCTGTTGCCCCTATATAGTTGAAACTAGGTAAACCCCCTAGAGGAGGAAAGAGTACCCCTTCGAGACCCCGCACCACCTACAAAGGAGGGAGAACGAGTACAAAAAACGTGAGACCCTAAGCTTGGCCGAAAGCGGCAGCATCTTCGTCCAGAGTGAGTCCCAGTATCAGCACCTCAGTCCCGGTCCAGTGGGCCTTCTCCTCCCACAGCCCCCCCCCCGCCATCCCGATCCCGACCCCCAGACAAAGTGTCCAGCCAGTCCCCGGCCGTTTCAGGACGGTCAAAAAAGTGAGTGCGACCATCCACCTCCACCCGCAGCCTGGCCGGGAAGAGCACGGCGTATTTTAAGTTCATGTCCCGAAGCCGCCGCTTGACGCCCAAGAAGCTCAGTCTCTGCTTCTGGACCGCTTGGGTGAAGTCAGGATAAAAGTTCACCTCCATGTTCTCCAGCTTAATCGGCCCTTGCAGTCTGGAGGCTTGCAGAATCGCATCCCTGTCCCGAAAATTAAAAATACGGGCAATAAGAGGCCGCGGAGGGGCTCCGACCTTCGGCCTTCCCCCGGGAACTCTATGAGCCCTCTCCACGGCAAAAAATTTACTCAGTCCCCGAGGCTGGAGATGGGTGGTGATCAGGTCCTCCACAAAAAGATCCGCCGCCGACTCCTCCCGTCCCTCAGGTACTCCGATGATGCGGATATTATTCCTCCGGGCCCGGCTCTCGGAATCCTCCAGGCGCCGATCCATGAGCGCACTCGCCTGACGAAGCCGGTGTACCTCCGTTTGAAGGGCCGCCACCTCAGTCGTGAGGCTCGACGCGGTGTGGGCCAAAGAATCGACCCGGTCGTTAGTCTTCGAGAGATCAGCTCTCACCAGGTTGACATCAACGAGGACCGCGTCGATTTTATGCGCTAAAGTGTCAAACCGCTGGCCCACCGAGGCCTTCATCTCAGCAGTGGCGCCCATGACGTCTTGCAGAGTCAGATCTGTGGGCAAATCCGGGGCATCCGGGGGGCACTCAGAGGTCCATGATGTTGGCCTGATGTGCGGCGCCACGCTGGGTCGACTTGGCCTTCAACCGATCTCCATCTTGTTTCGTGGCCATCGTCGCGGGTCTCACACCCTCACTAGCCACGCAGTAAAAAACAAGCAATCAAGGCCACGAGCTCCGGGGGGCCACCCCAGGATGGCGGAGCGGGCCACAGCAGGCA
This sequence comes from Triturus cristatus, assembly GCF_964204655.1. Classification (NCBI taxonomy): domain Eukaryota; kingdom Metazoa; phylum Chordata; class Amphibia; order Caudata; family Salamandridae; genus Triturus; species Triturus cristatus. The sequence continues at coordinate 346,687,636 of NC_140584.1, forward strand.
GGCAGGGTCTCCCAGCGAGGCCACCCCAACACAAAGAGCGCCGCGATCCCACTTGCAAAGACAGCAAGGGGGCGCGAAAGTGAAAGTGAAAGTGCGGGGTACGCGACTCGCCAGGCCCAGCCCACCGTTGTTGTTCACTTTGCCACCGGGTCGCCCCCAAACGCGAATCCGGGGTCAGGAGAGAAGTAGGCCGCAAACTTCAATCGGTGCTCACTCCGGCACCCGAGGTCCGATTCGAAAACGGGAAACGGGTACCACCTCGGCTCAGGCTCACCGACACAGTCCCCTCAACCGATGCAGGATGAAGACAGGATAAACGTAGGAGGTTGCGGAGGTCCTCGGGAGCCTCGCACCTACGCGGCCATCTTGGTTGCGCGCTAGGCTCCTCCTGTTTGATATTTTTTAATGAAAATATATCATTATAAATAAATACATTAAAATTTCAGCAATCAAAGTGGCATGCAAAGTCCTCTGCCAGGTGTTCAGCTCACTCGTGATGGGCCACCATTTGCTTATCCATTATTAGATAGGTTGCATCCTGCATTTGAGTCCACTCAGCGATGTCACTGGTCATGTGACCTGCAGCAACAAGATGTGGTACTCAAAGAGTGGCCTTCAAAACTCGGATACAAGTGACATAACGTAGCTATAGTTTGGTATTTTGTTGATAACGCGTCACAGAGGATCATTTGCTAGTGGCTCCTTGTAAACCTACTGGTTTTGCAACTATAAATTTCCTGTATCTTTAAGCCTTTGCAAAATACATACAATCTTTGTGCAGAGACCTCAAGTCACTCAATATGCCACTGACTACTCTGGGAGAATCTCATTTTGACCCTAAAATCCTACATGTCGACTCTCAAAAACGTCCTATTTTGGATCTCAAAATGTCCTTCATTTACATCTCAATCTTACCTTCAATTTGAACACAAAAGTATCATCATGTGACTATCAATTCTCACTTCTGGGCTAGACTGCTTAGAATCCTCAGCCTTACCACGGAACTACCAATATTATAATCATGGTGCATTGCCACAAACCAAAGTAATAAGCCTTACAGCACAGAGCTGGCACATCTGCACATTGAACTTGAACATAGAGGCCATTGACCTCACTTCCAGGGCAGCGAAAGGGAGTTTTCTAAATCTGCCAGTTTAAAAAAAATCATATCTACCAGATGCAAGAATGAGATTGCTTGCTTGGAATATACAATTTATTGTTCAATCCACTTTGTGTAGGGTGGGAGAGTTACATGCAATGCACAATCTAATTCATCTTAGTTTAGAAATCACCCAAATAGGGTTGATAGTTTATGAGAGCAGCATCTTCTGATCTCTAGTTAGTGAACACATTGTTTTCCAGTTCATTTTGCTAGTCCTCTCCCAAACCTATCAGATACTGTATGCTCTCTAGATTGCTTGGGAGGGGGGCCATTAAACTTTGATCTGAGAGTCACTTATTTTTAGATGCCTCTGGTAGTTGCTGATATATGACATACCTAGATCACTGTGAGTGGCTTAAAGGGTAGACAGGCTGTCAGCATAAGTGCACCACATGTTTCAAGACATATCATAATTCTCTAAAAGGAAGTCCCTTCCGGTTGTCACTTCTCAGAGATGTCACGCCAAGAAGCCCTGTAGGAGGCTTTGAAAGGGCAAACACTCAAGGAGGTGTTCTCTTTCGAAGGCGCTGCACATTTACTGTAATTTAATAATTGCTAGGAACACCTACAATTACAATAAGAAGGTGTGTCCAGCTGTTTCTCAGAATCTTCGAGGAATTATGGCATTCATACACTGAAGATATCTCGAAATGAGAACATGCTAGTGTGATGAACCTTTGCATTCTGGGCTGTGCTAACTTTGTAATATACCGGCAGTCTTCAACTCTGGGGCATATTCTCAAGGCAATATCGCCGCTTTAGCTGCACTTTTCTGCCGATAAAGCGGCTATATTTTTATCGCAATATTCACAAGCTGTTGGTAACAGCCGTCAGCGACAACTTTTAGGCAAAATGGACCATTTTCAACATGGCTGTCAGCAATAATTATCGCTAATGATACGCAAGGGAGGCATTCCCTTGCAAAATCTGACGTTAAACCAAGATTTCCCTATTCACAAGGGGAATCCTTAATTTCAGAGGAAGAAAAAAAGAGGCTCTAACTGCAACTAGAGACAGTTTTTTAAGACCAGAAAATATCTGGTCTTAAAATGGAGAAAACCATTGGGGCCTCATTTCAGCAGGTTTTGTTGCTGGACCGCGCTGCAAGCAATGTTGCTGCGCTGCCCTGCTACAAAATTACAGGGCAGGACTGCGCACCATCAATAAGATAGTGCGCACTCCTGTGCCCCAGTCATGAAAATGATTGCAGCGCTGCAACAAGACAGCGTTGCAACACTTCTCACTACACCCTGCTTGCGACAGCATGGATGCGCTGTACTCATTGGACAGCGCTCGATGACGCAAGTAATTACAGTTACATCAGGAAGCCTGACGTATCTGTCTGCGCTAAAGTCACGCATTGCTGCAGTTGTGTCACAACCATGACGCAACTCCAGCAATTCATGGGGCCAGCCTTGTGGTACTGCGTCATCCTCACGCCTGCCTTCAGGCAGGCGAAAGGTACTGACGCAGTGCAGTTCATGAGGGGTGCCCGAAAGTCTGCGCTGTTGGAGAGCCATCGGTGTTGGTTGTGCGCTGCTGTGTCATAGTTTGCAAGCATTGGTGGAGTATTGGTGCGGAGGGAGTTGATGAGACGTTCTTCGTTGTCCTTGATCCAGCTGCGAGGGTGTGCGATTATGGCGGTGGCATCCGGTGGGCAAGGTGAAGACATGATGTTACTAATAATGGTCGGCCCAGGAGAGTCTGGTGTTGTGGCTGCAGTTGAAGTCCCCCCAGGTGGAGGTGACATGCTCAATCGTGTGTCCTGCTATGTGGCTTGTTGCGGTGACTTGCTGCTTGCGTCTGATGTAGATGAACTTCCACAGGAGTGGGTGGTGTCCTTGTCACTGGGGTTGACCATGAGGAACTTGAGTACACCGAGTAGGATGTTGTTGGTGGAAGGGAGACCCTGTGGTGCAATTATGTCTACAATGGTATTGGAGAATGGGGGGCTATGGCCCAGTGGGCCTGCACATGAGGGTGCCATAGAGGATGTGCTTGTGCTTTGTCCGGATCTCGAAGTTGAGGTGGTCACCATGGGGTCATTAGAGTGCGTGGTCAGTCGGAGTGTGCTTCTGTAGGTGATGGCAATGCCTCCTCCTTGATGGTCGGGGTACTCCTTGCGGGAGATACTGCCGCTGTCATTGATGGCGATGGCGATGTCTGGAGGTTGGTCCTGGCAGGTGAGGTGGCGTCCAGGGTTGATGGCAAGGAGGGTGCTAGCATCGTAGCGGTGGAGTGTTCAAGAGGAAGGCTCGTTGGTGCTGAGCGCGGTCCAGGGGCAGATGGAGTCAAACAGCGTATGCCTTTGTCATGTGAGACGACCATTCCAACGCAGGCAGTACATCATTAACAATGCAACTCTGACAACGCATGTGCCTTCACATTGCGTTTGATTACAACGCATTGTGAGGTCAGTAATGGTGTAATTTAAATTATCATGTGTGGGTATGTTTTCAAGGTATAAAATATGAAATTTGGGGTGTTTTATGGTGTAAAATATGAATTTTGGGGTGTTTTATGCTGTAAAATATGAAATTGGGGTGTGCATTTGGGGTTAATTATGAAAATTGGGGTGTGCATTTGGGGAAAATTATGAAAATTGGGGTGTGCATTTGGGGAAAATTATGAAAATTGGGGTGTGCATTTGGGTCAATTTAGAGTTTTGGGTGTATAATGGGGGGCTCAAAAAGGAATTTCTGGTTTCACGTTTGGGATTAGGGTGCACAGGTTAGTTTAGGGTTGCACTCACTGGAGTTTGAATAGTGATGACTCCGTAATGCAACATCTAACATACTGTTGCAATGTGCCTAGTATTAGTATACATTGGAATGGAATGCTATGTCATGTAATGCGTTGTAACTACGTATGTGCCTTTGGCACACAAGTGTTAGTCCCGCTGTGCATGTGCGCACAGCGTCCGCCATTGAGAAGTGCTGGGGGGGTGATGGACAGCTGTGAGGTTGTAAACTCCGGAACAAATACAGGATGGTGCCTGGATGCGTGCATGTGTGTCTGAGCGGGTGTCGTAAATATTGTAATGAGGAATGTCTTACCTCGAATCCGGGCCACGTGTCTTCGTAGCTCATGCTCCCCTGCATCTGCTTCCAGGAACAGGAATTCGGCAGCCAGGCTCCCTCCTCTGAGTCAATCGCAAAGCTGCAATGCGGCAGTGTGATTGCTAATTTGCAAAGGGACAAGTCATGCAGCCAGGGGCCGGAGGGGTGGGCATATTCTCCATGCAGGCTGTAATGCAGCCTGCGCTGCAAACAGGGAAGTGCGCATGACAAAACAGTCATTGCGCACTTGAGTGGGTATGCCAATCCACCCATGCCCTGCTCAGTGGTTGGAAAAGTCCTACCCACCCTCCCATCCCCTGAGGATATATAGCATAATTACATCAGTTAGTTATCATCATATGATGATTGTTACTCTTCAGCACTGCTTGAGGCAGTGGGGCAACGCTCTTCCGCCATAGCGGAAGAGACGCCACTGGGGGGGGGCGTCAACTACATGTGATAGGCCTGAGCAACTTGACCCACGGCCCTCCAGCGCAACGCGTCCCACCTGGACATTGACACCGTGGAGCAATCAACTGCACTCTCTTCAAATCTGTGATTCAGTCAGCAGGAGCCTCAGCCAGGTGTGATTTCACTAGGCTGGGTACAGCAGTCACCGACTAGTCTGCTGGTGGGCCTCCAGATGCAGTTGATGCTGCATGGCCCCCTTAGGCGTGACGTTGCAGTGCTCACGCGACACAAGTTCGGCGTAGCACAGAGGACTCACCCTCCACAGCGTACGACCAGCCCAACATCATCAGGCATGTGTTGCAGGGAGAAGGCACACACCGTTGTTAATCCCCTCCATGCACCCAGGTGTAGTGTTGGATCGTAGAATGCGATGCGTACCTCACTTCATTGGTGCGCATGAGCGCCTCTACCATCAACAGCTCCATGGGTCGCAAGGCGGTCTTCTCACACAGGTCAGCAACGTGTCTCCTGCCAGACTTCACCACCAGGTATGGGCGATCGTTGCGCATCAATGTTTACCGCCATGAATCATCAACTACACAGCTCCTTCACATCCCACTCCAGGCTCCAGACACAGGTCCAGCAAGGTATCAGGCATCCAGACGAAGGTCCAGCGAGGCATCATGGCTCTCATCCTGGTCTTCCTGGATGTTGGATGGCTTGCAGGGGTTGTTAATATGTGCTGCACTTGTCCCTGTCTGCTACATTCTGCATCTTATTGTATTTTATGCCTATTTACAATTGGAGGTTGACTGTTAGGAAATGTTTGCATTAGAGGCAAGAAAAATAAAGTTGGCCTGACTAACTAGATTTGTATTGCCGCTAATGGGCCTATCGCTAGTTGTCGGCCACTAATGCAGGAATTCCTATCGTCATCGCACTGATGTTAGCGTGAGTTTTCACCACTGTTCCCTGTTACTATTGAGATGTACCGACGGCTTGTTAATACGCCGCTAACATGGCAATAGTATTCAGGGTTAGGCGGCGCTAACATTTCTGCCGATAACTGACGTTGGCGATAGTTATCACCCGTCATTGTGAATATCCCACATTATATTTTTAACTTTCGTCTGGCTAACATGCTAATCCCCCACATGACAGTATAGTGACTGATTTTAAACTGCACTAGGAAAACATCCAATGGACCATTTGTAGATGGTCTGGATCTGAACATCTGAAGAAACTGCTGTGTGATGTTGAAACGGGGCGAGCTGTGACAAATAAAGTCAGTTTAATAATCCAGACATGCACCTTTGGTGTAATTGGACATACAGCAAGATGAGAAGTGCAGACACATTGCAACAGCCTAATGGGATGCAGAAACCTCCCTTCTTTCTGCTAGCTATTGTGACTCGATAGAACACAGAACAATAAGCCACACATAGCCAGGTGAACTCCCCATTCTCTTCCATAGTCTTAGGTACAAACACTACATAACTGGACACTTAAATGTATTAAAATAGTTTTGAAACCAGAGCGGTCTCATGTCCTCGACTGAAGTGTGCATTGAGGGGCATATCACACATGGCAATATCGCCGGGAGTAACGATAGGACTTTTCTGGCGATAATTGGCCTATTGTCACGCATCGTCGGCTAACGCAGGATTTAATATCGCCATTGCAATGATTTTAACGTGGGTTTTAACACTCCTTCCCTGTCACTATTGCCATGTAGTGTGGGCTTGATAATACCCCGCTAACATGGCGATAATATTCAGGGTTAGGCGGCGTTAACTTTTCTGACGATGACTGAAGATGGCGATAGTTATTGCCCGTCATTGCGGATATCCCCCTCTGTTTTTTGTAGAATGTTCTTCATTTATAAAATATCAAACACCAAAGCAATAAGCGATCCCAAACGTTCTCAGGTTTTTATGTGGTATCAGTAGTAAAATATGGACCTAGTTAATACCCCACTCAAAACATAGTGTGAACGTGTCTAACAACATATGCCAAATTCACACACAGCAAGAACTAAGGGGCATATTATCAAGCACGGCATTAAAATTATTGCCGCTTTAACGGCAGAAAACTGCCGCTAAAGCGGCGATAATGGGCTTGATAATATGCCGCAGAGAATTCCAATAGAAGCCCATGTTGACACCAGAACATGGGCTTCTATGGGAATTCTCAAGGGCATATTATCACGCCCATTATCACCGCTTTAGCGGCAGTTTTCTGTCGCTAAAGCGGCGATAATTGTAACGCCGTTTCTTGATAATATGGCCCGTGATCTTTACATCAGTAACACATTGAAGGAATAAGCATTAGGCAAAGTAAACATCCATCCAAATAAAGTTTCCAAACACAAAGATTAGTACAATAATGTATGGTTGTTGCTAAAACAGGTTCAGTTGCCCCCAATCATATTTGAAGTAAATGTATATAAAGCTTATATAAGTGTAACTTATCGCAATAGTCAACAGGTATCTAGTAAATCTGGCATGGATCCAGCCCCTTAGACCTACTCTGGACATCCCTGAACTAAAGTATTCAAGGTAAAAAAAAATCCAGATCTTGATAATTTACATTTGAGATCTCATACACTGATTTATTTTCAGCATTTTGTGAAATGTTATGTTCATTGCTTTTTTGTGACTTATAAGTACGAGTACACATGTTATTTATTCACTGGGCATTTGTAACAAGCTAGCACCACTGCATAGCCAGTTTATTTGTGTAACAAATTTGAATATTTGCAGCAAAAGAATATAAACAATAAAACCATGCGTGATACTGCTGAAAGATAAGCTTCAACCTTGCTCAAGGAAGTCAAGTGACAAAAGCAAACTGGAGATAAGGTAAAATAAAACTTGCACAAGAGTTACAAAATACCAGAACCAAACAAATTAATATGAACATTATTGTGGGCTAACTAAAACAATTAAACTGTCACATGACAAGAAAACCAAATGGAATCCTAACATTCAACAATACTTGATAAGAAGGAAAATAAAAGGACGGATTCCGAATTGACAAACTTGATTGTGGCAATTAGATGCGCAAGCAAGCGCAATTAAGAACTAAGGGGCATATTATCAAGCACGGAGTTAAAATAATCGCCGCTTTAGCGGCAGAAAACTGCCGCCAAAGCGGCGATAATGGGCTTGATAATATGCCGCAGAGAATTCCAATAGAAGCCCATGTTGACACCACAACATGGGCTTCTATGGGAATTCTCAAGGGCATATTATCAAGCCCATAATCGCCGCTTTAGCGGCAGTTTTCTGCCGCTAAAGCGGCGATAATTTTAATGCCATTTCTTGATAATATGCCCCGTAGGGGGGTCCCAGGCTTTTTTCAGGGCAAAACAAGAGAAAATTCCCTCCCGGTTTAAAAAAAGCGCGTGGATCTCCACAAGCTGGGAGATGCGGACACTAATAGGTGATTGAGTGGGGCTGGGATCCTTGACGACTGTGTGACTACAGGACCACTCCTCAGTTTGCATCCCGAAGAGATACGGGTTGTCTTCCCTAATTGGGTTGGACACTAATTAAAAAGAACCACCAGATCCAGGATAAGTATATCCAAGAACCGGGACGTGGAGACAGCTATCTGCGCTACATAAGCAACGTGCTTTTTTGAACCGGGGAGGGAATTTTCTCTTGTTTTGCCCTGAAGAAAGCCTGGGACCTTTTGGGGCCACGATAAAAAGGCTGAAACATGTTGGCAACAGTATAAGGGGCATAGGATCATTAAATCTTCACAACCCCATTTGTTCTTTAATTTTAATATCCCCTGAGACTCCAACAATAAAGAGACACCTGGAGTTTCCAGAGGAGTTTTAATCTTTAACCCTCTGACCTACTCTTTTGAGCTCCCTGAAATACGGTCGAGCCCACCCTGACCTTTAGGAGTCAGGGTGAACCCGACGATGAAGCATGACACTACTAGAGTGGGTGAGGGTTATCAAAAAAAAGGTTCTGCCTCCAGTCATGCAATTGAAATAATAACATGCCTTCATAATAGAATAGCGCCCGAAATTATAGTGCAACTTTGTGTTTGTGAATATATAGTTGGGAGGACCTATCCCTCCATTCTCCTTCTAGTACGGCGGAAGACCCTCTCTACCCTTCCGGCATTTAGCCAGAGTTTCTGGGAAGTGAAGAGGGCACCTGAAGCAGAGAGCTGGCCAACAAGGCACTGTAGGGCTCGGCATATGACATGGAATAATCTGCAATCAGGATTGGTCAGGTGTCCTTTTGAAGGAACTAGTATTAGAAGGAGGGTGAGACCCCCCCCCCCCCAGAAGCTTAAAAGGCTGAAGCTGGGGGATCAATGGTGAAGCACTGACCGCAAGTGTTGTCACACCCACCCACACCTGCCAGGACAGCAGGCATTGCAGCAGCAGCAAGCGAATGGGTGGAAAGGATACACTGCAAATAGTTTAAGGAAAGGTAGACAGGATTGCTGATTGGCATTAATGCCCATAAGGGCAGCCAGTGGGCCATCATAAGGAAAGGAGTTCCCATAACAGTGGTCTTTGGGGTGCCTGATGGTTGGGATGCTGGGGGGCAACAGAGAGAGCCAGAGGGGATAGTATAAATCGGACAAACGCTTGCAGCCCAGGCAAAGCTGGAAAGGACCTCTGATGTCATTGGTAGCAAGGAAAGCCTAGAAGCTGCTGTGCACAGCCCGAGCTGCATTCGCATCCAGGGCACAGACTAGAACCTGTCGGGTTGGTACTCTCAAAATTGATTTATGCTGTTTCCAAACTTAAGACTGGGATCACTGATTTATGATTGCATGATGGATGTATGACTGACTTTCTTGTATGATATATGGTCCAGATCAATGGGCGAATGATCTATTGCTGTTTTTTTTTTTAACAATATATTTTATTGAGTTTAAACAGTATATACCAGGCCTTGGCCCAAAGGATACATTTTGATGGAAATATGTGACAATGTATACATCTAATCGTAACTTCTGAAATACCTGCATATACAACAATAACAACATTGCGCAGTGCATCTCAAATCCCACGGAGTTATAATTGGATGTACGATCTGGAAGTTTTGAATGATATTCCTGGTTGTACAATGTCCGGTCTCATCCGGGGAACAGCTCATTGGGGGCTGGAGTGACAAGGGGAGGGTAGTTCTATACCCCGGTAATCCGCCCAACGCAGCCATATTTTCCTATGCTTTTGGGGGCAACTACGAGCTTGAAACACAGCAATCTCGGCATTCATACAATCATCAATGGCCTTTTTTCCACCTGCCAATCGTCGGCGGGGAATCGATTGCTGTTTTGATGATTTATGACCTTCCCGTAATTTATGACTTAATTTCAATAAACAGAGATCTTATATCTTCAACCAGGGTCTCCGTATGTCCTGGTAGCCTATCTGAGGCTGGTTAAGTCTATTCAGTGGCATCAGCCAGAGATCACTTCAACTGCCCCAGAACTCCTAGCCCACACACTCCATGTAGACTCCCTTGGCGGGAACATTCTAGGATACCACACAGCAATACTCATTTTTCTTACATTTCCCAAGTGAAATGTGTTATGTATGAGTTCATTTTGAGTCAATGATTTATTCGTACAAACAAGTACAGATAAACTTCAACTTAAAATTTTGTAAGACGGATCCTCAAGAGTTTGAAGCAGGAACTGCCTGCAGCTATCCCAGCGAATGATGCATCGTTGCAGACTCACGAAAGGCGAAACACTGGTCATATATCACTTCCGGTTGTGGTTTGCTGTCAAAGGGCACTTACACGGATCTAGAGTCTTGCATGACTCTGTGACATGAGAAGGGACTGGGATAATCTTTAAACAATCACAAATGTGATGCATTTTGGTACATTCAAATAAGGGTTTTTGGCACATCTTTCTCGCAGCTACTGTGGATTTCCGCTTTCATTCATGTGTTTGTTTTCATGTTTCTGAATTTCATTTTAGTTTAGCAATACCCCATGAAACAGCAGAGAAGGGGGCCACACAGATGCCATACTTTGTCCCATAAGCTGCAGAATGCAAACCTGCAGGAGTTGGTATTGCCATATCCCATGTCCTGGCTGTCTATACCTCGCAACTTAAATTGCTGTAGGTTTTCAGCCTAAGGACTGGAAATGAATCAAGGGAATGAGACCTTTCACATAGCTGAAGTTTCAGTGATCTAAATGATTGGAGTGAGTGACAGGGCAGTGAAAGGAAGTAGCAGGGTCCCACAGTTACTCCTGTGAAATTGTGCTCTTCCTACATCAACCTATGCAGATATGCAGCACTTGAAGGCATAGTGCAGTGGGGCAGAGGACATACAGGTGCTGCACCCACAGATGTAACAAATTAAAACTGAGAAGAAAAAGGGGCGTCTTGGTGCCCCCCTTCTCCATTGTTTCATATGGTAGTGCTAAATCTAGAGGAGGTTCAGAAACATAAATACAATTAAGAAAACCAGGAAAGCGCACAATAGATTTACAATAGAAAACGATGTGCTGAAAAGTCATAGTCAAAGATAAAATAATTAATCATAATTTTGTTGGTTTAAAAATATCACAAGTGATTGATATGTTACAGAATCATGAAATGTGAAGACTCCTGAACTTGGCAAATTGCCCTTTGTGACCAAACCTAACAGGAAGTAATATCATCTTTCGAAAATCTGTAATGATGAATGGTTTGCTGTGATAGCTGCAGACAATACCTTCTTAAAATTCTTGCTCAACCGTCTTGCAAAATTTTTTGTCAAATTTCACTTGCATCGGTTTGTACGAATAAACAATTGACTCAAAAAGAACCTGTAAACAACACACTTCACTCAAGAAATGTAAGAAAAAAAGGCACTGAAACAATAGCCTTGGTAATATCATGCCACAACAATATTGATTAATGCATACAATGAAAAAAAGAGAATAAACAAGAGATAGTTTCTATTTAATTGAATTTTGCATATCTATTGCTGTTTGATATCTTTTTTTGGATCGTAAAATCTGATAAACATAAAGATTGCTAATAAAATACAATGAATTCATATTTTGACTTAGATCATATTGAAGTGCATGTATCCTGTCATTTCATAACTGATGCTATAAAGCCTAAGAAACTAAATAATTGAACGAATTATTAAAAGAGTTTAGGAACTTAATTCTGTCTATGCAATGAAAAACTGTGCTTCTTTTTTATTGAACACTCATGATGCTAATTATTCAGTACACACTTGTAATAACATATTAGAGAATTCCTGTTTTTTAAAAAAAAATCTTCTTCCCAGCACTAGTCTACTATATGCCTATAAGGGTATGCAGTCCCTGTTAGAAGACACTCCATCATTTCACTGAAAGCTCCTATGCCAACATAATGTCAAATATGTGCTGGTCGTCCATTTCTGTTCCTATTCTAATCATTTTTTTCTTTTCACTTCTATTGAACTGCTGATTATTTTCACACATCAGAGAAATAGATATAAGATCAGTGCTGGACTCAAATCATTCTAATATGACAAGCTGCTAACAAAATAGATATTTGAATTATTAGGCAAAATGTGATAAAAATACCGTTAGCCTAATTCTCTTTCTTCTACATGTATCACTGAACGTCCATGATTTTTTAATTAATATCATATAAAGACATCCAGTGCCTTTAGATTGTCTCTTAATATTTCTTCAATGCGTTTCATTGAAGTTGACTTATAAATTCCACCTTTTTCATGAATAATACAAGTATGTATCTTCCATAAAATTAAAGGAATCATTTCATGCAAAATCTATAAAATGAAAAGAAACATGACATTTTAAAGACATGAACAAACTTCCATATGGTAATATAAAATTCTGAACAATACATACCATACTAGTATACATCACAACTACCCATCAAACAAACGAAATTCAAATTAATTCATACACAAATAATTTTCCTATACTTCCAAATCAATTATAAACAATAATGTGCTTAAAGGCCTGAGAACTATTTAGATTAAAAGACCAAATAAGACCATCCAATATCATATGGTATTCATTGCCAGTAATTATCCTTTACACTTTCATGCTATATCCATCGTTCAGGAATCACACTATCCATACTTTGCAAGAGTAAAACACACTCAATTCACTAACATTCACCAAGTTCACACATCACAGGTAATTACATCAACCCTATTCACTCACCCAATATAGTTCTATCATACATAACTGGACAGCTGAAGTCTATTTCACCCAACATATATCCCAGCCAAACAATGGTCCACTCCATCCAGCATCAAGGATAGGGGCCTGAAAAACATTATTATAGTGCTCATTTCAAGTATCACCTCTCTTGATGTTGTGATACTACATATGATCGCTACACTTTCCTTATTGCACTTCCTCCAAGATGTTCGCAGCAATATAATGGAAAAGTATCTTTACTGTGCCTTGCAGATGAACCAGGATGAAAATCATCTAAACCTGTAAATGTAGTGTGCTCCTGTTTTCTGTGAGGCACCTTGTAGCAGTTTTCACTCCAGCATGCTGTAATCCTAAAACTAGCAATGCTCCTACATGGGCCACTTGGCAGAAGGCTTTTAAAAATCAAAAAAGGGTAAGCCAAATGCCTTGCCAAGGTATTCACTATGTAAAATCAGAGGGCTACTGCCCATGTCACCACATTTAATAATCAATAAATCAAGCCAGTTTGATTTAACATGAAAAAATAGAAATTACCATGTGGTCTTTACATAGAGAAAATCATGAAATATTTAGGAAGCATAGACTCAAAACATAGACTGATGTGAACCTGAGATGTTCCTCTTTTTATAGCAAGCATTTTCGGTGCCAGAGCAAGAAAAGGCATAAATGAATTATACCACTTCTAATTGAATTTGTCAGAGTTCACAATGTAAACCCCATTCCTATTGTATTTGACCCCTACCTTCCCCCCCTGTGACCCCCGACACTGCTTTTGTGACCCCAGACATCAATTGTTAGTTTCTTCCCCTGTTTACTTCAAGGGGTCGGGGCTATGTGTTCCTCCCTCTGGCCTGCTGTTGCCTGGCCTTTAAAAAGACCACATACATTGCAGTAACTGTCATCACTATCATTTGTGATAAGTGAGAGATGACCTCAGTGCAGAGTGGAAAGGCGTTACTCAGTTTCTTCTGCGCAGGTCTGCCCTTATTTGCCCACATGCCACGCATTCACTTGTTCAGTTGAGGCGGACAATCCATGGCCTGGTGTGTGCGTAAGTATGGCTGTCACTGCTTGACCAAAGATGCCATCTCCCATGGCCATGGGCCACTCCTCAGCGTAAGCCTCGGGCTCTTCTCGAGAGTGGCTTCTGGCTGCCTGTAGTATTTCTCAGGTGCTCAAACCAACTGCCCATCCTTGGTCCCCATGCGTTCGCTTCCACTCCAAATCTGGAGCCATGCCAACACAGGCCTTGCCAATGCTGTTCTTCCAAACTGCGGGCAAGGTTGGAGTTGTGGGTATTTTTGGGCACTTGTCTGCGGGGTCAGCATCACACATCGTCCAAATGTGGCGTTGGAACAAAACATTAAAAAACCCAATAAAACTCTGGTATAAACAACTGACCAGTGTCACTGTTAATATACACCTTTTCAAAAATATTAGCCATTTAGTATTTGCCACTTGTGTGTTAAACCTACATAGGTGTCTTTAATTAACAGTCTTTTATATCACACAAAAAACTCATGCGTTTTCTTCTGCCGATTCTTTTCAATGAGTTCCCACAGCAGGCTGCTAGATGATCGAATGTTTTGGCTGAGTCTGACTTTCCCTACTTTATAGATGTGCACCCCTGCTTTTCCTGGATTTTGTTGATCACATTTCTCCGCTCTGTTTCAATTAGACCATATTATTTGACTTCTTACTCAAATATACAGAAGTGCCTCAGGGACGGATTTGGCATATGCAGCGTGCAGCACTACACGAAAAATACACTAAGACATAATGTTCTCGGACGTGTAGTATTCCCCAAGCTGATGAATAGCTTTGCAATTTTCAGGACGCATCCCGAAATTGCAATGCTTCCTGATTTACAAATGGCTTTTTTGAAATGTGCCGTTCTCTGTGTAAGATGACAGGCCATCTAAAAGCTGGTGGCCTCACAGAAACACTGAAAGTGGCAAAGAATAATGGCAGCTCTACAAAACTGAGAGGATGGACATGTAACTATTACCACACTTTAATTTACATATTCTAACATATTGATAACATCAAATAGATATTTATAAATCTGAACTATTTAATAATAGAAATTATCCTTAAAGCGAACAGTTGTATAGTTCAGTAGACTCATGAACATATACAGCATGGAAATCATGCTGGACATCTATGCAGTGGTTTTTACAATTTCAATTATATATAAGGAAATGTGTCATGAAGATAAATTCTTCTTGAAACCGTGAGAGAGGGGTAGTAATTCCAGCTTTAGTACTTCACCAAATCAGTTGGAAATTCTACACATATCAACTCGCCTCCCTGTGCCCGAAACTGTGAATGTGTGATTAAGAGATTATTTTAACACATGCATTGTGATAGTTAATTGTTCCCTTTTCAATTCACATGATATCATGGTGTCTGAAATCCAGTGTTAATATCCCCACAAGTACTTCAAGGTTCAATGTATGCCACTGCTAGGTAAGCATAAGAAAGTGTTTCTGGGTTCTATGTCTGGTATAGCATTCTGATGGGCTAAAAAGGTTTCTAATCTTGTAATAGGAAGTGTCATGGTAGGTGCTCTTGTAGGATATTTTTTTCTTCGTACGTGCAGATGCGTGCACATGTGTCTCTGTTCTCTACAAATCATTCAGGGTCAGTGTGATGGCAATGGGCTGAGAAAATTGAGATGCCAGTCAGATTTTCTTGTTTTGGGATTGCAGAACGGGAGGGGGCAGATTGTACTTGTAATACACTAAGTCCATAGGATCAGAATAATGGGCATGAGTTAGTGTTGCCAAGAGTTTTCTTCAAGTTTGTTATTTGATTTTACTTAGTCCAGTGTGTGGTAACATCATGGCTTCCAGACCATTTGGGATCCAAAATGTAAGAATGGTGGTCTGGTGTCCCCTGTTGGCCACCATCCCTGCATTTGCAGCCATTCAAAGGAGGTTGAAAACTGTGAAATCTTGGCCGATGCACAAGGGGAGATCCCCTAATCTGAGCAGGAAGGGTGAAGGGGTTCTTCCACAATACTGAAAGAAATGCCGGAGGGATGAATCCTCCCAATCTCATTCTGGCACTCAAAAAAGGTATCCCACCTTAGTACCTAATATGTTGGGCACTATTCTCTTTTGGTGATACACCATCTGCTCATAGGCAGGGATGGAAGCAATTCCTTTTTGTTAAATAACTCTCGCACACTCTAGTAGTGTCATGCTACATCATTGGGTTCACCCTGACTCCTAAAGGTCAGGGTGGGCTCGACCGTATTTCAGGAAGCACTTAGGAGAATAGGCCTGGGGTTTCTAAAGATCAAAACTTCTCCGAAAACTCAAGCTATCCCCTTATTCATGGAGTTTCAGGGGATATTAAAAGAAAGAAGAGTAAAGGGGTCATGAGGATTTAATGATCCTATGACCTTAATGTTGCTGCCAACGTGTTTCAGCCTGTTGAGTTTCACCCATCTGGGTCCTAGGCTTTCTTCAGGGCAAAAAAAGAGATTATCTACCTGGATTGCAGTAAGGTACTACCTTATTGTGATATAAAGTGCAGATAGCTGCACCTAAAAACTGGTCTGGAATATACTTATCGTGGATCTGGTGTATCAGATTTATGTGTCCAACCCTGCTGTGGTTGACTAGTCGTGTCTCATAGGATCACAGAGTAGGGGGCAGTCCTGTAGTCAAACAGTCATCAAGGATCCTGCCCCGCTTAATCACCTATTAGATTCGGCATATCCGTCTCTCAGACCTGCATAATTAATATTCACTAGACAGGTACTTTGGTGGTCCTTTGTGAATGTATAATTTGCAATATGGATTTTTCGTACAGAGGTCACATTGCAAACTCAATGGAAAACAAATTGATTGAGGTGTGAGGGGACAGTACACAATTT
Source organism: Triturus cristatus (assembly GCF_964204655.1). NCBI lineage: Eukaryota > Metazoa > Chordata > Amphibia > Caudata > Salamandridae > Triturus > Triturus cristatus. The sequence goes on from NC_140584.1 coordinate 346,704,328, forward strand.
ATGAAAGAATTAAAATTAAATATACGTCCCAATTGTAGTATTGTATCTTGTGTGTTGTATCCCAATTATGGTATATTTTATCACATAATATACATGTAAGCTTAATCTTTTATTTGAACGTATAAAACAAATGACAAAGCACCTCTTCACACCATGAGCCTCCCTAAAACTTTGCTATGAAAGTACTGATTATTTCATGAGCGTTCTTTCAGAGCTTATTAGTAAATGTAAGTGTGAAATTGTATTGAAAATGCACTATTAAACCCTATTTTATAATAATTTTTGAGAGAGAGAACTCCCACCGAGCCCTCCCTAAAAGATAGCTGGCTAACTTGCCACAATTAAGGACCAATATTATACCCCACTCCTATGCCCTTTCAAAGATCATGTCAGCACCCCGTATAGGTGGTATCTAAATAGACATTAGAGTGTGTTGTGTTGTTATATTATTCCTGTTGTTATTGTGATGCCATCAGGTTTAAGGCCATGGAGTATCACTTCCAAAATATTCAGGATAATAGGCCATATGATGTCAATTCCTGTGATGCCGTTAAGGTCAAAGGATAGATGATGTCACTTCCGCTACATCTGAAATTTTAGTGAATCGGCACCCATGGGTAGACCCTAAGCATGCATTGAGAAGAACATTGACTTGTCTTTAGAGAGTTTGTTGTGACTGGACCTAAAAAGGGATATGTGTACGAAACCAATTCCTATTGCATTTGTCAGAGAATTGACTATGTAAAACCCAATCCTATAGTATTTGTCTATAACTTCTAAATGTAATGCCTCTTCCTGTGGTGTTTGTCATCGATTTGACAATCTAAAATGCCTTTCTATTGCATTCGTCAGAGGGTTCACAATGTAAAGCCAAGCCTATGGTGATTGGCAAGGACAAATTATTTTTCAGAGAGTGCACAATGTAAAGCTACTTAGTATTTTTTTGGGGAGGGAATAAAACATGTAAAACTCCTTCCTATATTTGTCAGAGTTTACAATGTGAAACCCTAATCTACTTTATTGGTCACGGAGTGAAACTGTATTTTCCATGGCGCCTGCATTAGCAATGCCCCTATAATATATTAGAATTATTAACTCTTTTAACTCTGTATACCATGTATGAATATTTATCAATCTGGGGCCCGATTCACAGAACTAACTTAAGACAAAATCCTAAACTTACTACCATTTTGGTATTCACAGAAGGCACTTACTCATTTTGGTATTCACAGAAGGCACTTAGTCATTTCGGTATTCACAGAAGTTAGGAGTCCTAACTTTAGGAATCCTAAATGCCTTCTGTGAATACCGAAAGTCTTAAAGTTAGGATTTTTCTCAGTTTGAGAGTAGTAAAGTTAGGATTCCTATTCGGGCCCCTATTGATTGGACTGTGCTGCATCGATATAAATAAATGAAAATAAAAATAAAAAAAGTTTCTAAGTCAGAAGGTAAACTTTAAAACATCATATCTCTGGCTCTACTTATTGGGTTTTTGTCATTATGTTGTCATTTTATTTATTTAAATATGTTCTATTTTTCTATATTGGTTTGTGATTTTTCTTGTGTTGTGTTGTCACTTTCTTACTGTTTGAGTAATGCTTAAATACTTAACACATTGCCTTTATGCTTTGTGCTAAGCTAACAGAGAGTTAAGCGCAAGTGTATTCAGTGACTTTTGTCGTTAACTCTGACACCAGGGATTGTGATTATTATTTGAGGTGGGTTCTCATCCCCTCAACTAATGCTCAACTTAATTCCAGGCAGTGGAAGGTGTTGCATTTATAAATTGTTGTACACATTTTTGGCAGTCAGGAGCCAAATTCCACCTGAGATAACCCTAGACTCCTATGGGTGTTTACATTTCAGAAATATCTGGGATTGGTAGGTTTTCCTGGGTGCCGACCGACCCTGGGCCCAGACACCACAACTACCCACATTGCCAGAAAACTGAAATTCTAGGCAAATCCTTTTTGCATTTGGGAACATTTCCTGTAGTGGGTCATTGTCCCACTCACATATATAGGGTTCAGTTTTGATCAGAAGAAATGTGGGAACACTGGATGTAAGGAATTCCGTGGATCACCACAGATTTCAGAACTTTAACTCTTAGAAATTAGGAAAATCTATAATTTTACGCAAAATGTGATTTTTGACAGATATTCAGGGTAAGAAAAAAGTGGTATGATCCATATAAGGTAGACCACCTTTGACTCCCCTTGGGGTCTATTTTCAGAAATGTCTGGTGTTTATAGGTTTCCCACTGTTCTGGGCGACCTTGGGCTCAAATATTGCAGCTACTCACTTGACCAGAAAGACTCAAATTCAAAGGAACAATCTTTGTGACTCCAAGTTGCATTTGGAGGCTTTCATGTTGCCAGGTGAATAGCCCACCTGCAAAAGTAGGAAAGAAAGAAGACATTTTGCAACCCACTTCTGAATCAAATGATAGTATGGGCAACCTCAAATTCAGAGATGCACAAATGACCACTATTCTTAAACACATTAAAAATGCACCTATTTTTCAGTCACTAGATTTCACCTTCTAAATTGATATATGTTTAGAATGCAACAGAAAATAATTATAAGCAGCAGCTCAGTTGATAGCTCTTGGTATCACATGTTTCCATACAAGAAACAAACACTGCATATCTCGATATCTATTCATAAGGTCGGAGAGATTAATCGTATGCTACTTTTGTGAATCAGCCATCGGTGTAGAAAGTTACAGATGAAATAATTGTCACCTAATTCAATTTTTTCCCACTTGCTTTTATTGTGTTTTTTATTTCAGTGATTAGTTTCTATTGGAAAGCCATGCATGATCTACACAAATGTTTCCTTGTGGAATTTAGAATTTTGTCAATTTAAAAACAAATGATAGCTTTCTGGGTTCACCCAAAAATGTCATACCTCTAGCACCCCACAAATTCCTAGTAGGTATAATCCGCAGAAATTGGAAATATTGAATACCACGTTTTAAAAAAAAACCTTTTTGCTACATTTTGGCAACATTCTTGTTTTTTCCAGGGGAATCCACAAAACCTGCCTTCCTTTAGAATCTCCAACACTTGGGTGAAAATGGACTCAAATATTTCAGGATACCATTTGTGGAAAAACATTATGAAGGCCTAAGTGCAACCTGCCTCTGAACCCTTAGAGCAGAGGATTCGGGGAACCTCAGCACTCAAGGGGTTAATGAAGATAGCAGGCATGTTTTCGATTAAATACCTGTAACAATACCTATTGATGAAGGTGTGTGGACCCAGTAAGGTGCCATGTGGGTAAGCACCCCGTATGCCGTCCCCACTTGTGACAGCCCTTTTAAGCCAGATTCATTTTTTATTATAAAATGTTGTTAGGTAATATCTATTATTTGTTTAACTGATCCTTTGAGTAGTTGATCCAACTTCATATACTTATTTGAACATCAATTAAAATGTGGAGTCCAATATCTTTGTCACTGCAGTGGATCCAATTTCCGAAGGATCCTGAAAACTACCTGGAAAACTCAGCTTAGGTAATAATGCATTATTAGTATTTTTGTCAATCAAGAATACTTAGAAATTGATGTTTTCTTTTTTTCTTCATCTTCATTTGAATTCTTTTAATCACAAATTACAATCATGTTCACAGGAAAATTACGCCGGTGTACAATCCGTGGCTCCCACAAGCTGTGTGTGTTCTAATAATGGTTTTCAAATTTTGAATCAGATTCTTGAAAAAAAGCACAGTGCGAGATATGGATAAGAAGCGTAAAACAAACTTCAAGCAGTGATCAAGAAATGTGCGTGCAATGAATTCTGCAATTTAAGCCTACACCTGTTTTGCTGAGATTTCTCAGTCTCAGCAAATGTTTTCAATACTTCAGTCTTTGACTGTTTAAGTTGTTTGATTTAAGAGATGGTTTACTGGAGGACTGCCAACGCGGTAGGGCTGTCTACAAGAGAAAAATGCCAAGCATTTCATTAACTTAGTTATTCCAAACCAGCTTTGCCACAAGTTAGTAAATCATGCCTTGAGAATGACACATTTCTTGAGAGATGTCTCATTTTGCAAGTGCCAGTCATCCAGCATGTATAGGAATCTGAGGCACTCCATCTACCTGCCATCAGTCTCATGCAAATTCCTGTTCATATGGGTTAAGAGTTGAACATAAGGGGTGGATTCTTCACCTCTTTTTTAGAGACTCTAAAGAGAGGGAGACCCCTTTTGGAAGCCACACTGTTATATCCTGATGTAACATGAGTTACAGAGGGGAACCCCTCTGGAAAGTAGTGCCTGATAGCACAAGAAGGAAAGCATAACATAACATGTATTTGTAAAGCGCACGTTCACCCAAGGGTATCTTGACGCTGAATAACAGATGACTATTGTTAATCAACTCAATGGTACTCATTTTATCAACCTCAGAATGAGGAAAGGCTGAGTGGTCTTTCTAGGATTTGAACCTGTGACCATGAGGTCAAGTACAAGACCTACAGTGGATGCTTTAGTCCACTAAGCCACCAGACATTGCATCAGTGATGAAAGGCACAGAAAAAACTCCAAATTGCTGGATCCTAATACTATGACAGTTCTTGCAAGACTGAAAATGTCAAACTGGATAAGACCAGGGCTAGATCTAGGAAGGGCTGAAACAAAGCTGTGCCCGGAGCTTTCAGTATTTGAGCACAGCAGAAGCTGGAACAGAGCTGAAGATGGCAGGACTGGAGCAGAGCTCAACCTGGAGCTGAGCTGGAAGGTTGTATGACACAACCACACTTTCCTTTACCACACGTTCCTTAACAACGCGGGCGGAACAATGAATGCGTTTGAAGGCGAACGACCTTTACAACGCGGTCGTTACACCTCGGTATGTTTACATCGCTGTCATTACAACGCAAGTCGTTACAACGACTTGGGCTGGATGGCGCTATACACTAAGGAATAGTATGATTTACTATTCCAAACACCTTCCCTACTGTTACGTAGGCTGGAGTTGGAATAGTAAATCATACTATTCCTAAGTCCAGCGCCCTCCAGCACAAGTCGTTGTAACGACTTGCGTTGTAATAACTGCGATGTAACGTACTGCGGTCTAACGACCGCGTCGTAACGTCACATATTCACGTTTGAACCATGCATTCCCTTTACAATGCAAGTCGTTACAACGACTTGCCTTAGGGGTTGATGGACTTTGGAATAGTATCATTTACTATTCCAACTCCAGCCCCCACAACAGTAGGAAAAGCATTGGACTTTGAAGTACAACGCTGTTTTACCTAAAGCATGTCATTGCAACAACTTGGGTTGTTCATCGAATGCATGGTTCAAACGCATTTGTTGTTTTGCCAGCACTGCAAAGGCAATGCGTTGTTCAGCGGTCGTGGTATTTGCTGTTTCCCGAGCTGGAAGGACTAGATTACTAGACAGAGCTGGTGTGGAGCAGAGCTGAGGTTAGAACAGAACTGGAAGGAGTGGAGTAGAGCAAGATTAAAGAATACAACAGGAGGAACAAGTCTGAGGAGTTGTGATGTACTGGCATGCTGGTCAAAACTTCGTTAAATACTGGTAGAGAAGGTGCTACCTAACATGAAGGGGCTGGTCTCAAAAAGGGACATTCTGTAAGGGCTTTCATGTTTAGTGGCCAATGGAGCTTGCCTAACGGGGAGCTGAACTGAAGCTTCCCGCTTCCAGCCTTGCCCATATCTGGCCCAGAACCATAACAGTATTTGGTGAGAAAAGAATTGTCACCTCATCTTTGAGGGCAAAATACATTGAATGTATGGAAAGGGCAGTGCCAGCTTTAAAGCAGACAATGCAGGAGAAGACCTCAGTTTTATAGGATAACTAGGTGCAGGCAGATGTAGCAGCTGCTAGCCCTTAGCACTGCTCTTTAAAAAAAAAATTCTGAGTTTTATACAGGGTGAACTTGACTCAAAGGTATTGGGCATCAGCGTGCCTTACTCAAGCACCAGTTGTGTTACGTAAGGACACATTCATTTTTGTTAGGCACAGGGAGATTAAGTGATTTGCCCACAATCACAGGATGTTGCGTGTCATTGCAGAGACTCGAACCCGGTTCCCCAGATTTGAGGTTGATCGCTCTAGCCGTTAGGCCACATCCTCTCCCTCCTGTTCTTGCAATCCCAGTTACAAGGGCTTGGATACTGCAGCAAGAAGAGAGTAATCAAAGCTCTAGGATATCAGCATTGAATAGGAGTCTGTGAGGTAATAGTTTAAACCCTTATCACGTCAACTACCATGGCATTATGATGAATCTATGTCCAAGTTATTGGTGCCCCAGATTCTGTCTGAAAGTTGGTATTGCTTTCCACCTCGATGAACTAGTTTATTTTTAGAATCCCTCATGCTGGGAAAACATTATCAAAAGCCTCATTAAATCTTGGTAGAAGGAGGCAGTCTGCCAAGGTCCAGGTCACAAGGCTGCCAATTTCAAGAGAGTGATAGTACCTGCTTGATGGCATTTCCTTCTCAGGCACCAACAGCCTGCCAGCCCCCTAGCGGCATTTGCTACTCGATTCTGTGATATCCTGCTAGTGTGACAGAATGGTGCTAAGGTGAGGGTGGAACCAGAATCAAATATCTTGCCTCCCTACAGCTCAGGAAATCCCTGGATGTTTCCTCACTAGCCTCCCAAAAGGCTGGGGAAATGCCTTAGGATTCCTTAGCCCTGTGGAGTGGTAGACGGTCTTTGTCACTCGCACACATCAGGGTGCACTTGTAACATGAAGAATTCCTGCTGTTCTGGAATAGGCACACAAGAGGGGTAGATGTTTGGGGAGGAGTCTGGGCTCCGTGTCTTTGAGGGTTGGGACAAAATAGGAATCTCCAAAATAGGAGCTATACTTGATAAAGGGGTACTCATGTCTTTCCTTTGATGATACTGGAATATCAATTACAGCACACTCAGTTTCTGAAATATGTACAATTACATCACGCTTGGCGGGCAGAGAGTTTGGAGGAGGCTGACATCCCAGAATATGCTCTCCATAGAGGGGCGCGTCTTGAAGGAGACACTGGGCGGAGATGCAATTTCTCAGACATACAGAACCATAAATAATAACATACCTGATATCTTGGGGCAATTAAGGGATGGTGACGAGATTTGGGGGTTATGGAGGACATGGATTTGGAGGATGCATTGATGCATCCCGGGTAAGTGGCAATCAAGTCTTGTCTTAGCCTAATTCAGTTTAAGGTCCAACACAAAAAACTGCATGCCATGGGAAGAGCTCCCACCCCCATGTGTCAGAGATGCAAGGGGGAAATAGGCTCCTTTATGCATATGATATGGGATTGCCCTCTCATACAGAAATACTGAAAAGGATCATCCGAGAGTTTTCACACATACTGGAGGAACAACTCCCCTTTGCCCCTAAATACATTATATTGGGGACTCCTAATGATGTAGACCTGTCCTGTGAAAATCTCTTGTTTAGTGCTTTGGGCTTAGTGGTGGCCAAAAGAGATATTGGGAGGTACTGGGGTGTCCTGAAGGTTCCCTCCCTACTGGAGTGGCGATGCAGAATGGACCTCTACATGGCAGCTGAGAAGATGACATATCACAGTAGGGGTTGCCCCGTAAATTTCTTAAGATATAGCGATGGTGTAGGGCGTACTATTGCATGGACATTCTGAGTGATAGTTTGACTTTCGATGAGGCCCAGGTGGCATAGGATTGAATGTGAGGGTTACTCAAGAAAGCATTTGATATGTCTTCTTGTGGTGGCAATGTAGATTTTCATGTCTGGTGAACTGTTCTGTGCAATACATAGTTGCTCGTGTATAACGCTGATGCACATACGCAGTGCTTGGTGCCTGTTGGACAAACATTTCAAGTGTTCCTTTTTTGATGCTTTCTGCATAAAATAATAAAAATACATTAAAAAAAAAGAATTCCCTCTCTTCGCAAATGAAAACAAGCAACAACTATTCCAGCCTGGATCAATGACATGAACCTGGATAGATGTGGACCTCAACTTTCACCCAGTGCGAATTCTCTCTGATTCATTCTGGACAGCAAGCACACCCTCAAGAAACATATTGCCAAGAAAACCAAGACAGCCACATACCAACCCTTGGTATTAAAGAAAGTGAAACCATTTCTCCCAGAATGCAACTTCTGAACCGTTGTTTAGGCTCTCACACTCTTGGATGTGGATGGTGGTAATACTCTGCTTCACAATCTCCTGGTTACCACACTGCCCTCCCTTTAAGACATCATATATGCAGTATATGCATATATGCAGTAGTGTTGGACTTGGCCCTTTTTGCAGGGTCATCCCTGAACTTTTTGCCTTCCTCCTATATTTTGTCTGACCTGTTTTTGTTGGTTTCATGACTCTGGGCACTTTACCACTGCTGATCAGTGCTAAAGTGCATATGCTCTCTATGGTAAATTGATGTATGGATTTGTGATTCCATGATTGGCTGATTTGGTTTACCTGTCCGTCCCTAGTACAGTGCACCAGGAGTGCCCAGGGCTGGTAATCCAAATGCTGCTAGTGGGCTTGCCGCACTGGTTGTGCCACCCACAGAAGCAGCCTGTAAAAGTGTGTCTAAGGCTTGCCATTGCAGAGCCTGCGTGTAGTCTGGTACTGCCATGCTGACTGGGCAAGTGCACCCACTTGCCACTCCCTAAACCTTCCCTTTTCTTCATATCAGACACCCCTATGGTAGGCCCAAGGGCAGGGTGCATTGTAAAGATAAGGTAGGGCATGCCCTGGTGTGTGTGGCATGTTCTAATAGTGAATTACAGCCATTTCCGTTTTTCACTATTGCAAGGCTACCTGTTCTCCATAGGCCAGAATGGGCAGTTTGGTTATTACATCTTATAATCCTAACTGACTCAGGGAACATGGTAGAAATTCGATTTTAGTATGCCTGAACTCAGAATGATAAAATACATCTTTTAGTGAAGTTGGTTTTAACATTCTGTGTTTGAAAATATCCCTTTTAGAAAGTAGGTATTTTCTTGTCTAACCATTCAAACCTGCCTCTGCAAGGCTGTGTATTCCTTGTCTGGAGTTTGAATTCCAGGGGGCTGGGAAATTCCCGGAGACAGGGTGAGGCAGCACAGTGCTGAATAGAGAGATCTCCATGTAGATGGGTGGGAGGAGTTGCACCTGGGACCTGAATAGGGCTGTGCTTTCCCTCCACAATGCTGGCTCCACCTCCTGTGGTGCGCCTGATGTCTCTGCCCTGCACTGTGAAAGGAAAGAAGGAATCATGTAAACAAAGTGCTCCAGGACTGACCAGAACTGGTTTGGACTAGGAAAAAGGCCTCTCTGTGTTGTGTCCTACTTTGATGTTGATGTGTTGGTATGTGTGGATGTGTCTTTAAGGTGAGAGTGTGAGCGTGCATGGAATGTCACTGAGTAAGTGACATTCGGATTCGGGACAGTAGCAGTTAGTCAGCGGTGGAAGTAGAGGTGTATCCTGGCGCTCACCTGTTTATGTACCTTGTTCAATAAAGTATTGAACTACTTCAAGGATTTGTGTCTTCACTACAATTGGCGACGATGGATGGGATAAGGAGAAGAGAAGCGGCGCGCAAAGGACTTTTAAAAAAAAAAAAAAAAAAAAAAACGGAAATTGATTGGAGCAAGGTGGATTGTATCGTGAATCATCGTGACCCCACCTGGATCGGATTTTTGACATCAACGAAAAACGAGGTTAAAGCAGTGAAAGGAAGTTTGGTGGTACATACGTGCTGTAAAGGAAAGGATTTCGGACAGTTGAGAGGCCCGCGCAGGGAGCGTGATACGATTCGTGGTGGAGATTCCAGAATTCTGAGCGTGTGAGCTTCTGACGTAGGAGGTGCGTCCGGACACGTCAGGAGCATGCGCATTGGAATGTAATCACGCAAGGTCACGCTGCGTGACCCTACGTAGTGGCCATTTTGGATGAACTGTTTTGGTATCGGTTGCTTGGCAACACAAGGATACGAGCGCCGAAGAGAAGTGCCGTAGAAAGGGAGGCACAGGGGGTTTTGAGCAGCGGAAAGCAGCGTAAACAGGTGAGACTGCCGGGGGGAACACCACGAACAAAGTAGTGGAGCAAAAGAAGATAAAAAAAAAAAAAAAAATACTTCATATTTAAGTTGAAACATGGGTGATGGGGATAATGAAGGAGACCCCACAAGTGTGGAGATAGCTCATCAAAATTACTCTATCAGTAATCCACACACCTTTTGGGCGACAGGAGCGGAACCAGGTATTAGATGGTTAGAATGGAAGGAGTACTTTATAAATTACATTTCAGCGGTGGACGAAGCTGGGAAGATGAAACCTGAACAGAAAAAGAGAATACTTTTACATTCATTAGGGCCTATGGGGTTGAAAACCTATTTGAGGATGTCCAAAGTGATAGACACAAGTTTAAATACATTTGAGAATGCGATAAAGGATATGGACAAATATTTTGCCCCAAAGGTTTGTATAGGAGTAATTAGGCATAGATTCTTTCAAAGGAAGCAAGCTAAAAGCGAAACTGTGGATGACTGGTTGGATGATCTGAAGAAATTGGCGATAGACTGCAAATTTGGTGACTTACATGATGATTTAATTAGAGATCATTTAGTCATGCACAACAACAATTCACCTCTACAGGACCGCTTATGGGTTAATGGTGATGCACCACTGGAGGACGTTTTGGCCATTATGAGAAAATCGGAAATGTCAGGGAGGTGCGCAACTGTGGTCAAGGCAGCAGAGAAAGAACCGGAAAAGATGACAGAAGGAGTATTCAAAATACAGAGTAAAGCTAAACCTAACGTTCAACGTCCACAAGGGAGATGGACAAATCAACCAATGAGGAACCAGGGGAGAGACTTCAGGACTGAGGAAAGAAGATGCTACCGTTGCGATAGCAAGGAGCATTTAGCCTTTAGCAAAATGTGCCCTGCTTTAAAAAAAAAATGTGGTATTTGTGGATTGTTGGGGCATTTTAGCAAAATGTGTCGTAGGCGCAGTAATGTAAAGTACATTTGGGATGGTGATGAGGAGGATGATAATTGTGAGGACGAATGTGTAAAGAGTGTAAGAGGGAATTTCATGTTGAATATAGAGGATAACTCTATGGATGGGAAACCTATTTGTGAGTTCTCTAGGTGGTGTTAAGGTGGTGGTGTATGCGGTTTCGGGTTCACCCTACACAATCATTAATGAAGAAATATGGAAAGAAAAACGTGTAGGGAAGATCGGAAACCAATTAAACAAATCAGATGTAAATCCCATTAGCTATACAGGAGAAAAGATTGACATGTTAGGTTTCAGGTGGTTAACATTCCTTTTTAAGGGAAGGTCCACAAGAGGGAAGTTGTACGTAGCTAAGAGGGGACCGTCAGTTTTGGGGTGGTTCGATCAGAAGGATTTGCATATAATCTTAGACCCTAATAGTGTGGAGAAAGTGCTGATAATGGATGAGTGCAGTAAAATGAGTGAGGTTTTGAGCAAAAGATTTCCTAAGGTGTTTGGGAAAGATTTAGGGGAACTCAAAGGGTTTGAACACAAGATTGTATTGAAAAAGGATGCAATACCAAAAGTACACAAAGTAAGGCCCATTCCGATTTTAATTAGGGATGAGGTGAAAAAGGAAATACAGAACTTGCTAGGCAAGGGGGTGATTGAAGAAGTGGAGACATCGGAGTGGATTTCTCCGGTTGTAGTTGCCCGCAAGTCCAACGGAAAAATCCGTTTGTGCATAGACTTGCGCCATTTAAACAACAATATTGTGATAGAAAAGTTTCCTTTGCCTAAAATCAATGAGATGGTAGCGTCATTGAGAGGGGCTACATGGTTCTCTACCATCGATCTATCCGCGGCCTACCATCAGGTCGTACTGGAACCACATTCAAGAAGTTTAACAGCATTTATTACCCCATTTGGGTGTTTCCAATTTACACGAATGCCTTTCGGGCTTGCATCCGCTGCAGCGGTTTTTCAGAAACTAATGCACAGGTTGTTTGGTGATGTGGATGGTGTGCGTTTTTTTCAGGATGACATTTTGGTTGCGGAAAAAAGTAAAGCGGAACATGATAACAAACTGATTCAGGTTTTGGAAACTTTGCAGTCTGTGGGATTAACTGTTGAGTTGACTAAATGTAAATTTGCGCAAAGGAGCGTCTCATATTTGGGACACATTATAAGTGAGGAAGGGGTGAGACCTAAACCTACCTTGGTTGAGAACATTATTAAGTCACCAGCTCCTGTGTCTAAGGAAGAGATAAGGTCGTTTCTGGGAATGGCGGAGTATTGCGCAAAGTTCATAAAGAATTTTGCGTCAAAAGTTTACAATATTCGTTCTCTTTTAAAGAAGAACGTCAAATTTGAGTGGAGCAAGGAGTGTGAGAGAGAGTTTATGGAAGTCAAAGTGGATCTTCAAGCGGTGAATGCCCTTGCCAGTTTTGATCCGAATTTGGAGAGTTTGTTGACCACGGATGCTAGTGACAAGGGGCTTGGTGCTGTGTTGTCACAGAGAGGTAAAGATGGAAAGGAGGAAATTATTCTATTTGCATCTAGGGCATTGTCACCAGCGGAAAGTAAGTACCCGATCATAGAGAGAGAGGCATTGGCGTGTGCATGGGTACTTGAACATTTTCGTGCTGTTGTGTGGGGGAAGCCGGTGCTGATTCGTACGGATCATAGACCATTGGTTCGCATTTTATCTAGTGAGGGTACGGCAGTTGCTTCGGCTAGATTAGCCAGAATTTCGATGAGGATGAAAGAGTTTATTTATAAGATGGTTCATGTTCCGGGAAAGGAAAACGTGGTGGCGGATTGTCTGTCAAGATTGCCCACTCCGTTGGAGGAATGTGTGGATGATCCGTGGGGGAATTGTAGTGTGGCTTTCGTACACGATTCTGGTGCATCCGCTATTAGTAAAGGTGAATGGTTGGAGGAGCAGTTAAAGGATGAGGTGTTGGGGAAAGTGTTGGAATATGTTTCTAATGGGTGGCCGAGGAAGGCGGGTGTCACCAGGAGTATGCAATCTTATTGGGAGGTACGGATGGAATTGGTTCTAGACAGGGATGTGTTGTTGAGAGGAGATAGAATAATTCCCCCAACAACGTTGCGTGGAAGGATTTTACAATTATGCCATGAAGGGCATTTTGGGATTGTCAGGACAAAGTTGATTGTGAAGGGCATGTTCTGGTGGCCTGGAATTGACAAGGAGGTTGAAAATTTTGTGAAGAGTTGTTCAGTTTGCTGCTCAGCAGACAAGTCTCTTAAAACACTAAGACCCACTATGAGTGAGGGTTTGATTCCTGAGTTGCCGTGGGATACCATTGCGGTAGACATTTTTGGACCGGTGGGTGAATTGAAAGAGTATGGGTTGGTAGCTATTGATTTGTTTACCAAGTGGCCGGTGGTGGAAATTGTGGAAAGGGCGGACACCCAGTCTGTGTTGAGATTTTTAGATAACATTTTTGTGATGGAAGGGTTGCCGGGTTGCATTCTTACAGATAATGGGGTGCAGTTTCTTTCTATTATGGCAAAGGAGTATTTTAGAAGGTGTGGGATTAAACACAAAACTACTGCGTTGTACAACCCAAGTGGGAATGGTACGGTAGAACGTTTCAATAGGGTAATTAAAGGAGTCATACAGGCTTCAATGAACAAAAATCTGGATTGGAGGATACAAGTACAGAAAGCTGTGTGGTCATACAGAGTTACGTCTCAAGTTCAAGCTGGGTTATCTCCTTTTGTTATGATGAGGGGTAGAACGCCTAGGAGTAAGTATAATCCAAATTGGTTAGTACAAAGTGAGGTACAACTGTGGTCTCCTAGTGATGTACGGGGAAGGTTGGAAGAGATGCATTCAAAGGCAAAGGTTTATTATGACAGAGTGCATGGTGCTAAGGAGGTGAATGTTGAGGTTGGTGATTGGGTACGGGTCAGGAAACCTTTCAGAGTTGTTAAAGGAGAGAGTAGATTTGAGGCACCCAAGCAAGTAATGGAGGTTTTGAGGAATTCTGTGAGATTAAGTGATGGAAGAGTGTGGAATTTGAAAGACATAGCTGTGGTTAGCGGTCGGGATGGAGATGATCGTATGAGAGATCAAGGGGTAGATTTTGACTGGGTGGAGGATTATTTTGAGAATAGTAATCTACAATCGCAGTTAGCTGCTGAGGAAGCGAGGGACTGTGAGGTGGCTCAGGAGGATAAATTACTTCATGGGGGTGAAAGGAATTCTTCTGCTGTTACGGAGGGGGAAGGGTCTGTGATGCGTCCGCCAGTCATGGTAGCTCCAGCACAGGGAAGCGTCACGGTACCTACACATGGAAGTGCTGTTTCAGGTGAAGGTGATATTGGAAAAAGGAAAAGGATTTTGCCTAGTTGGCTCAAGGAGTATATTGTGTAGTAGTGTTGTTTTTGTTTTGTGTTCCGGGATGGAAGCTGTTATTTTATTTTGTTTTTTTTTTGTTTTTTTATTTTTATTTTTGGTGGTTGGTCGTGTTTGTTATTTAGGGGGGGGGGATGTGTTGTGTCCTACTTTGATGTTGATGTGTTGGTATGTGTGGATGTGTCTTTAAGGTGAGAGTGTGAGCGTGCATGGAATGTCACTGAGTAAGTGACATTCGGATTCGGGACAGTAGCAGTTAGTCAGCGGTGGAAGTAGAGGTGTATCCTGGCGCTCACCTGTTTATGTACCTTGTTCAATAAAGTATTGAACTACTTCAAGGATTTGTGTCTTCACTACACTCTGCCTTCAGAGAACAAAGAGAAACTGTGTATAAAAAGGGGACCCAGACCCCAGAACTTTAGATCACTTTGGGAAACAAGAAGAAACCTTTGCTGGGGAGAAGAACCAAGGAGAAACTCAGGAGAGACTATCCCTGAAACTGGGGGATTGGCTTGCAGGGGTTGCCTACTGCCAAACAGAAGAGAAAGGAACTTTGTGTGTACGTTTGCTCAACTTGTGAAGGATCTCCAAGGGCTTGGAAAAGAGCTTGCCTCCTGCTGAAATTTCAGGGACAACAGACTTCAATCACCAGCTCCCCAGAATTCTTTGGAAGTGCCTGCTGCTGTTTTTGGGCCTTCTGAGGGACTGCGTGTCACAAGGAGCAGGAAGCGCGACTCACAGAGAAGAAGCGTGTCGCCATCGCAGCCGCTGCCGTCGCATCACTGAACAAGGGTGTCGCCTCTGTAGCTGTCGCATCGCACCGCATCACGAGAAGCGCCCCGCAACACCGAAGAAGCGTAGCTGGTGCATTGCACCACATCAAGAGAGGAGTCTCGCATCGAGGAAGAAGCGTGTCGCCGCCGCAGCCTCTGCCGTCGCATCTTGTATGACGCCGCTGTAGCATTCGCATTGCACCGCATCAAGAAAAGCACCTCACATCCACGGAGAAGCGTGCCACAGTCGGAACTGCTGCAGTTATCGCATCGCTGGAGAAGAGTGTCGCCGCCAAAGCCGCTGTCGTCGCATCACTGGACAAGGGTGTCGCCGCTGCAGCTGACGCGTCGAGCCGAGATCTCTCACAACATCGGAGAACTGAGCCGCATCAGGAAGATCTTCACGTCTTTATTTCTTTGCACCAAACTTTCATCGCATCAACATCGTTGCAACACTTTCGTTGCCCTGCGTGTCGCATCTACGGGTACATTGAACTAAAAGTGTCGCATTTTAAGAACTAATGAGAACTAAGCTAAAACTAACATTTAAAGTAACAGTATTGTGGATTTTTGTAGTTTATGGTCTTGTGGTAAATCTATATAAAGAATACTTATTTTTTTATATAAAACCTGTGTGGTGTCCATCTGTAGTGTTGTCACTTGATTACTGTATATGTTCACAAATGCTGTACACACTGCCTCTGAGATAAGCCTGTCTGCTCGTGCCAAGCTACCAAGGGGGTGAGCAGGGCTTATTTTAGGAGTGTACCCCTTTACCCTGACTAGAGGCGAGGGTCCCTATTTGTCACAAGTGCGTACCTGTGCCAACTACAGACTCCCAAGTCTAACAAGTAGCATGCCCCATCAAAGACATGAAATATGACCACATCAACCCCGCCCTGATGGGGCTCTAATGGCTGTCCTTGCCAGCTCGCACTATCTTGAAAAAACGTTGCATCATCTGAAAAAACAGTTACAAACCCAGCACTTTTACTCTCCCCCCCCCCCCCACCATTGCACTCTACGTGACGTGAGTCAAGACGAGTGTGCAGCTTTCTTTTGCTTATCAAGGTGCCAACTACGGGGGTGTTTGGCCTGATATACACAAGATCTTAAGTTATTTCACCCACCCATGTAAGGGAATCTACATGGTGTTGTGTGAATGCTGAATGGCCATAGGTCTTTGAAGATTGTGAGAATACAAATGAATACTTCTGAAGAAGTCAATTTTTGTGGACAAAACACGTTGCCTGTCTTTGCCGTAATGTTTAGGGTTTCTATATAAGTGAAAATAAGAAGAACTGGAACATTTTGAAATGTGAATGGGACTTTATTTATGAAAATACCAAGTGTGGTGTACCTCCATTTGTACTGTTATCATGTTATGGCTATAAGGTTGCACCTTCGAGTGTGTGGACACAGATACGAAATGGATTGTTTAGATTTATTTGTATTGAGGACAATGGGGAGGTGCTGTTACTTTTGACCTGTTGTCCTGTTCGTTTGTTGCAACTTTTCCCTATTTGATTGACAAGCTCACCATCTTCAGAGGCTTCTGGCACACCAGGAGCCAAGACACCATCAGACTGTAGCATCTTTTGGCTAGACCTCTGCTCTGTCAGTACCATATACGTATATGTACCATATATATCAATATACATACATGCATGCATAAATACATACATACATACAAATATTATCTTCAATGGGGTGCCCAAGCATTTCCTGACAAATAGTTTGTCTTGGGGATTTAATTGCTGGCAATAAGTCTGTGTAGCTTGTACAAAAAAATCACAAATGACTGCTCCAAAATGAGATATACTGAAAGCCAAACTCTGACTTGACCTTTATGAGATAGCATAAAAAACATAAACATGAAAACATGCCATTTTAAGGGTTGACGGGTCGTTTTTCTACTTGAAAAAATAAGATATCTTACGAGAAGCTTGCATTTAGTTAGTATATCATGGTTTTGGAGCAAACCACTGGTATTTGCCAAGAACCTTCAATGCAGATACATTGGCCAGCTTCAGGAATAGAAGTTTGCAGGCACTCGTACGTTGGCCATCTGGTGAGAACCCCCTTCTGGAGAAAAATAAATATGATAAATTGATTAGGTAAATGAATAATTACATAGGAAGCATGTATTTAAAAAAAATAGTTTAAATGATTTTGTATGAATTCTGCAATTGTGAGTGTGCTATATATACTGTAATCATGTTAATGGCAGAAATCTAGGTTCGAGTCCCGTCCAAATAAAATAAAAGAACCGCAAATAATTTCTTTAAATAAAAGACCTTTGCCAGTTGGATTTGAGAAGCTGAGAATATCCTTCAATTTAAAAAATTCAAGATATCAAGCTTTGGAGAAACTTTCTCCAGAACAGATTTTCTCAACTTCATTCCTATCCAAAAACACGTAGCCACAGTGAGACATAACTTATTCAACCTTTTCCACAAGTGACCACAATGTGCCATGCAACAGTTATACAAGACCCCAAGTACACTTAGGTCTCTCAAGGAAAGGACTTTGCCTTAGGTACAAGCAAACCACAAGCATTGGCATAGCCAATATCTATCGCGAATAGGTCTCGCCTTTGGGACCTTATAAACCTTTAAACTATGTTACCCAAGAGGACAAATATGCCCAAGTAGAAAAGAGAGTGCTTGATGTACCCAATGATTGAAGATCTGAAGTGTGGATTAAAATGATACACAGACCCTAATGCACAAGCACATGTTAGAAGTGCCTGTGCATGAAGCAGAGAGACCGTGAAGTTTGCGAACTTAGGGGCATATATACAAGCCCCTATCGCCACCGCAGTGTCATTTTTATCGACGTTGTAGTGGCGATAGGGGCTTAGCCGTATTTACAAAGCAGTGTTAAGCCACTTAACATGGCTTAACGCTGCCTTGTAAATAAGGCCCCTTTCACGTTATGGTTAGCGTGAAAGGGGTGGGCAGTGGGTGTTGCACCCATTGATTTTGATGCTGCCCCCTATGTACAAGGGCAGCATACATAGGAGGCAGCGCCAAAGCTAAGACCAGGTAAAACCTGGTCTTAAGTTGGCAAAATGAGGAGAAATGCATTATTTCTCCTCATTTTTGCCTTTTCCATACGTGCTGCCTTGTGCAGCACAAATGGAAAAAGCAAAATGCCATGGATTGTTTATTTACAGGAAGGCCATTAAGCAGCACACATGAAAGTGACAAAATGGCATTTCAGGATTGTTTATGTGCAGGAAGGGACACCTTCCTACACATAAACAATCCTCCCCTGCACGCAGACACCCTTGCACTATGCTGCAAGGGTGCCTGCGTTGTTGCTATACTGCTAAGTGTAGCACCATCGCAGGGGGAAACGCAAGGCTGCACCATACGTTGTAAATATGGTGCAACCATGCTTTTCAGAAGTAGCAGAGTGAGGCGTGAAGCCATGACGGCTAACACCTCTCTCCGCCACTTCTATTGTACATGTACCCTTTAGTTTGGTGTGGGTGCAAATCCTGTATTGTTGATCCCTGGTGAGTTGAACTACTACTTCTGAAACAAAGCCAATGGAGGTACCAATGGGTGAAGTGGACTGGCCTCAAGAGTCCTGTGACCTTAGTGACAGAGTCGTAGGCCTGCCCCCAAGACTGGAGGTGAACTTCAGTATGGATTGTGATGGGCAGGCCTTCAAGTTTAACCCACACTTTCAACCGCTACGGTCCACCTGCTGGTGGTAAGACACCAGGGCTTTTAAGGTCTAGCGGTGCCTTATAAGGACTAGCATGGGAATGTGCTCCCTCAGCAGAGTGGTCTAGTGGACTGGTCATGAAGGCTGAATCTGGTTCCCCAGTTCAAAATTCGGCAGCTCGGACCATAGTGCCACATCCTCTCCCTCACTGAACACCATACTGCCCCACTGATAGAAACTGGCACTGCCTTTAGCTACAACCCAAATGTGCCGTGCGATAAACACCTGGATGTGACTTAATTCAAATTCTGCACTAGCAAGATTAATATTCTGCCTGGAAAAAAAGAAATAGCATCCAGGAAAAAGCAAACATTCATAGGGAATGCAAGATTAAGTAAAGCATGTGAAATGTAAGCAGGAACAACATGGTTACCTTAACGCTTTTACACTCGTTATTCAGAAGTCAATGAGAGTTTTTGCCAGAAAAGTTAAGGACATGACTACAGGACCTGGAAAGGATCCCTTTCAATGTCCATTGCTTATATCCTTACAAAATATGAGCAGTATGGTTTAAAAAGACCATATCCCTAAACACAGCCGCAATACACATTTTATAAACTAAAATAAGGAAAAGAGCTGATAAGGATCACATAAGGATCACATTGAAAGTAGCGCTTCACTGGCAAACTCTGTAAAGTGGCGCTAATGTGTGTGGGTGTGAATAACACAAATATAGGGGCATATCATCAAGCGGCAGCGATAATTATCGCTGGCCGCGTTTAGCGTGCACATTTCTAACGCCGTCTATCGCCGGATTCTATCGCTCGGTTAGCGCACTATTAACAACGCGCATCACCGAGGCGATAGAAATCCCGGTAATAGTGGCGATAAGCGGCAATATGGCGGGATTTCCAGCGATAAAAAACAGCGTTAGGGAAAACATTGTAGATAGGGAGATGTGGATTTAGCATTACAATCCACCATCCATGATACATATGGCTAAGTCGGAAAATTAGCAGGAGTAAGAAACCGGCGATCTACCTGGTTAGTGCTACTTTTTATGCCGCTAGGCGGGTTAGCGATTTCCTTGTTGATAGGGAGAAGCGGTGTTAGCGATTATTTTCGCTGAATTTCAGTCGGGAACGCCTATCTTGCATCTCATTAGCGATGCGAGGCCCAAAGTAAATGGGCGCTAAGGCATGGATTCACGCGTTAGCGTGTTCATGCTGATAGGGCGATAAAATTATCGCCGCTTTTCGCCCAAAAACGGATGCTAAAGCGGCGATAATTTTACCGCCGGGCCTTGTTGATATGCCCCCTGGCCACTTTGTGACCAAGCTGTCTTGCTTTATTTAGTAATTTTCGTATTTTGAGACTTTTTTCTCTCTGTCCTGAGGCTGCACTTTAGAATAGAAAAATGTCGGGAATAGACATTTCCAGCAAAAGTGTTTCTTTCTCTTTTGGATCCATTTCACTGGGGAACGAACGAAGGAAAGGAGAGGAAAGAGATGTAATGGCCGTGTATTAAAGTCACACTTTTCTTTAGCATGTGAGGAGGAGCGAGACAGCGACAGAAAAAGAGGGAACAAAGAGAGGGGGAGCAGCTGACAGCATCACAGAAGGAGAACAAAGTGTACGCTTTTCAAGACTGCAGAAGTATGAAGCTAATTTTTACGAGAAAATATTCACACCAGAACCTGGGCTTCTAGGGGAATTCACAAGGGCATATTATCAAGCCTGTTATCGCCGCTTTAGCGGCAGTTTCCTGCCGCTAAAGCGGCGATAATGTTATCGCCGTTCCTTTATATTATATCCCATACTAGATTAACAGCAAGTAAATAACTGTTATTTCTGCTGCCAATCAGTTGTAACATCTTCATTAGTTTGCCACAGAATATCAGGAACATTTTGAGCTATGGGACAGTTGAGTGATGAGAAGTTACAACTAAAAGTTTACTCGCAGAACATCCCACAGAAATTGAATACCAGAAAGTCTATACTGGCTGGTAAGCAGTTTCCTTCTTATTAAAGTAAAACAGCATGCCGCATCCTAATATATAGAAAAGTAACCAAGAACATAAACAGTTAAGTTTAGGAAATGGCTCTGGGAATACAGCGTTTCAAACAAGCCCTTAAAACCATCACTGCACAAACCCCCTGACCCATAGAAATCAAAGCTTAGGTTTAATGGGGCTTGTAATTTCTCTTCTTTAGCCACAGATGTGATTTGGGCAGTAACTTAAAAGAAATAAACAGAGCGATAAAAACAGAGGCAATTTTTATATTGCTAGTACAATATTTAAAAATAAATGACGCTATGTATTGTCAGTTTTACACTAGTATGAATACCTGATCAACACGACTGGCCAAAGGACGTTTTAATAGCAGTTCCTTTATCCAGCTGGACACAGTGCTTAATTTGTGCCGGTGCTTTCCGGTACTTAGCACCGGCACTTATTCATCAGGGCCGGGTCTAGACATACCTGAGCGCCAAGTCCGCCAACTCAGCTTTCTCAACATGTGTCACACATTATGGGCACTTTATGCAGTCTCCGGTGAAGAGCCAGTCGATATTTCACACAGTTCAATAAATCCATTACTTTAGTCAGTGTTGCGGTGGGTGGGCCACTGAGTGGACTGGATTTGGTCCTGTGTGCAGCAGCTGCAGCGCAAGCGTAACTTTAAAAAAAATCAACTTTGCCCGCCTTGTCATGACGCACACACGTACGACGCACCGGCACCATTCAGTCAGACAATTTGAAGCAAACAGCAGCGTGCCGTGCAGTGCAGGCCTCGCAATCAGATTAATAAAAGCAGTAAGTAATGCTGCTTTTTCTTGAGCTTGCCGGCCATTACAGTTTTATGCCAGTCAGATGAAGTCCACCACTGTAGTTTGACTGGTGTGCGGCCCTAGGCCTATTCCCAGAGAAACGAAACGCTCGTAAAAACGCTGTCCATTGTTCTTTCACATATCACCCCACGTTGTGGAACGGGATAACTCCAGTAATACAGCCTTACAGTTTAAAGTTTTCATTTCAATTGTACCCAAACGCGAGCAGGAGAGAAAAGCTTTTGTAATCTGATACCGAATTGACGGCAGGTGCCTTTTCTGGCCCTCGAAGTAGGCATCAGTCTAATTGTAAAAAAAACGTGCATTGGCAATTATTAGATGAAGTGAAAATTGATGATGTGAGATAAAGCCACATAAATCACCGTCGCCCTTTCCACACAACTCTTGCCTCACATTGGAGATTCCCTCTGCACACCACACAGTCCAGTAAACTTGTTGAAAGTGACAGAGATGCACATTTATGTGCCAAAGGTTAAATTCCAAACAGTCCTGTGTTTAATATGTATAGCTATTAAAATGCACTCTGGTCAGGGCTACTTGCTATAACAGAGCCTCTCACACGAAATGTTAGGAGCATAGGGGCTGGGTTCGCCATAAGCAGGGGGTGGGAGAGGAACGAGGTATGAGAAGTGTAATTTTATTTGTACCCAACTCGCTCCTACTGGGAATGATGCCCCGCCATTCATAGCTGCTAAGCTGAAATATGGATGATTTCCTCAGAGATAACTAGTTTTATCCTGCTCTAGAGACGGCCCTCGAACTGATCCTCACTTCTGGGCTCTACTTAGGAATATTCTTTTGCTGAATGCTTGTTTTGGCTTCTGATGTTCTAAACCAAGTATTGCAGAGAAACATTACTTTACGTTAATATAGAGTGGATAGCTCAGTGGATTAATGTGCATGCATTTTATCACAACACATTTGTATGAGGTTTTCATCTTACGATAGTGACTTAACTCTTTCCTACTGTGTGACCCTGCAAAACAGTTTGTTTACTTTTGTATGTGCGTCTCTATAAATTGAATCAGAGATCAATTTGTGATCGGGTGGGAGGCAGGTAAATTGCTACTGAGAGTTAAGTCTGTATGATTTAATTTGTTAGTATCACTACCAATCTATACATTTATATGACACCTAACCAGCAGACTATAGAGATTCTCATTTTATGATATTGTGTCCCAAGCTTTAACCTCTTCTGTGCCCATGACGAGATAGTCTCGTCATGGAACACGGTCGCGCTGTGCCCATGACGAGACTATCTCGTCATGAACCCCACCCGCGTGTGAAACGCCCGGCACAGGAGGGGGAAAGGGCGTGGCACCGAAGGGGTTAAGATCGGCAGTTTACACATTTTGCAAATTGCCTGGATAGTTGTTTTGCTGCCTTAAAAATCGTTTTGAGTGCAGAAGTGAGTGGTCGTGGCGCAGCCCTTGTAAATATTCAGCCAGCAGCTGGCCCCTGATTGCAGGGGCTGGTTTAGACTGTTGATAAAGAAGTTGATTTATTTGGAGTGTGCCACATCGGGATGCAGAGTTCAGAAGGAAGGAACCAGTAGAGCAGAGGGAAGGCGCCTGGGAGGCCTTGCACCAGTGAGCAGGTCTAGTGAGGCTGCCGATATTGTAACTTGTGACTGACAAGCAATCACACTTGCATACTGGGCAGACCCCTGGGAGGATGGAAGGGTTGGGACGTTTCTGAAACTTGAGGTTGGCTTTGTTACTGGAGGCCAATTTTTTAGCAAAATCGGCCCACAGTAACAAAATAAGAAGGCTACTGGGACAGTCTGCAGTCTGCTCCAAGCCCATGATGCTGCCAGCCTCCCCTTCTCCCTCAGAGCCGGTGCCAGCAGCAAGCACAATATAGGGCGCATGCTCAGCGTGCACACAGCTTAACACGTGCTGACCCTGCACTGCTTTTTTTCCTTTTTAAAATAGACATCACCCCATCCCCAGGACCGTCATTCAATCTGGTAGCCGAAAACGCTACAAATTTGACTGCCCTAGTGTGGTTAGTCTGCCTTGTGCCCGTGGCCCTCCACGCCACCATGGCACGCATTTGCATATTATTTGATGCTTATGCTGCGTGCGGCACAGAGCAGAAGCATTAAATAATATGAAAATGCGTACCTGGACTCCCCAGTAGTTCCTCTCTGCAATATGCAGGAGCCCCTCCCTTCTGATATGTAATCCCTCGCTGGCTACCCCTTGCCTTGCACACGTGCAAAAGGCTCCCTGGGTGCTTCTGTTCCAAGGCAGAGTGACCTCGAGTTTTAGACCAAGACTGTGTGGGGCTTTCTCCTGTGTTGTCGAGCCATGAGGGTAGAGGGCAGCACAGGCAGAGCGGACTGGTGGTGGTGGTTATAACCTGCTAAGTTTGCATTGTCCAAACTTAGTGTGCGCCAATTCCATGCGTTATGGCCTGGGTCATAGGTGCTGGAAATAGGCGTGTGGATGCTGCTGCAGCAGCCCCAAATTAATCCGGGTAGAGTTCAAATGGGGAGTGGCCAAAATAATGCTTTAACACTTTTCATCTTGTCACATTTTCTTTGCATTCAAAGATAGGTCAAATGGTAGGCTATGTTATCTGACAAAGTGCTGTTTATCTTTCTAGGACTGTAAAGTTAGTGGCTTTTGTAAAACGAACTATCTGTAAAGAAACTGCATACATATTTCAAAAGTATATCATCATTTAAAGAAGTGAAGCACATTATTTTGTAATTCTAAAGTGTGATGAAAACAATGATTTTATTTGGAGCAAAATTAAAAAAGACACCTTACTTGGTGATGTGCAAATTGTAGATATTTTCTGAAGCCCAATTTCCACTCATAATCGTTTGACTGGCACATAGTTTTATCAGTAAAACTGCAAGTCAGTGGCATTTTTTGGCAATTTCAATGGAAATGGGCTGTCTGTAATTGACAGAGCACTGCTACAGAATGCTTTAGTAATATGTTTGCAACAGTGGTTTCCAAAATGCTCCACTGCTTACATTACCACACCCTCGCCACCTCCGCCGGAATGAGCAAGGCTAATTTGCTATGCTTGTCCTTTGTGTGATGCTTGGATTTTTCACAATCCTAACACTTCAGTGATGCCATTGTCACTTTAGACAATTTGTTCCAAAATTGTGCTTTAAATGCAGGTTAGTTTTAATCTTTTTCAAAATGGTCATGGAGTAGGGGAACCTCCTATCAAAACCTTATTTGAGGAAGGCTTCCTTGCCGAAATTCAGATTGGGTATTACATCTGGCTTTCAGCAGGGCCAGTTGAGGATGTGGTTGGAGCCAATAGAGGAAGTGGGCGGAGCCGGGGGAAGTGGGATTGGCCTCCTACAAAAATTTGAGCACCTGGACTTAATATTTTACAAATTAAGCACTGGCTGGACACATTCAAATTATTCCGGAGTTTCCCATATTCTAGTGTTTTGAGTAATCAGGGTAAGATGCAGCTGCACTGCCCCCACCCCAGTCTTACTAACAACTGGACTAAAGCACCAGATTAGCACTGGTTCTGACCAGTGGCATAGCAAGGGGGGAGGACGGTCTGCCTCTGGCGGCATGGTTTTTGGGACGGCTGCCGCAGGAATCGCCAGGACCCCCTCACCTGTCAAGGAAGGCCACCGCGGGCGGCCAACGGTCTAGACTGTTTCTGACATCAGAGCAGACTGGCGTCTTCTTTTTTTTGAACGACTTTTGCTGCCTTACACCTACCTCTCATATAATGCGATTTATTTAGTGCAAACGCCTACAAGTCAGCCAACTGACTACATCGGCCAGGGTTTAAAGGTCCTCTTAAACAAGTGTGTGACTCTTTGAGCTAGCTACAGGCTGTACTCCGTGCACACGCACCATCAACGTTTCAAAGCTTTGACTTACGTTGAAGTGTTGCGGCTACCCTGTCTCTACATGGCACCACTAGTGTTTGGAAGGGGCCCGGTAAAAGATTTAACACCTGACAAGCAAAATAAAGTTTAAGGAGCACACAATAACAAATAACAGTGTGTGTTTAGGGTGGGAGAACCATACATGATTTGAGTGTGTTTCCCATATGGTTCGAATGTGTTTGAAAGAAGTGGAGAATGGGAATTTGAGGGAATTAATCGGGAATATGATTAATGAAGAAACAAAAGAGAATCTAAGCCCGCCCGACTTCAGAGTGGGTTGACCTGCTCTAAGTCTCACCTGTGGCGCCAGTACCGGGTAGGTGCCACTTGAGTGGTCGGGTACAAGTTGGAAGTCAGGGGCACTGAAGGGGTTGGCTCGGCAGAGATGGGCAATGGAGGAGTACAAAACGGTACAATTTACATACTGCAACAATTAAAACAAAGGCTGTTAGACAAGTAATACGACAAGTAATACGTGCACGTCCCTGTGCGTATACATCCTTCACCCGCTATGCACCCTGCTATGAACAATGAAGGTACTGTGTCAGTTGCACACTAGCCACAAGCCCGCAAGTTTGTTTATGGACCACCAGTGAAGCTGCCTTGGCCCCCAAGAGTTGCCAAAGCCCTGAGCCTAAGTGGTTCCACCACACCCAGTCTTTAAGGTGGCCCTGCCTCCAAGTGTGCCACCGCCTAACTCATTGTTTGAGTAAGCACTAGTGTGAGGTAAAATGCAACAGAAGTTGCACAAGCCTTGCCCTGGTGACCGAGGCTCGCAAAGCACAAATTTACAAGCATTTGCAATGCAATAGATCTCGCATTTACTAAACTCTACGCGGCTCATCTGAAGAAAGGGGCGTGGTTGCCATTAATGTGAAAGCGCTGCATGGGGGCTTTTACAAACAACAGTTAAAAGATAGAGAAAAAAAACATGCATCTGCGTTTGGCGCTGCAAATAAACCAAAGGCGCGGCTGCCACTGTGGCATGCCGTGCTATGGGGAAAAAAAATGAAGCCAGGATAGCGCGTCCTGCCTGTTTACAGGCATGTGAAAAACAAAATAGTGCTCGAAGTGTGTAATTAAAGCCTATCGAGCAACAACACACGTACAATGGTGTGTCACCATGGGAGGTTACAAATGAAGACAAGGGGGAACTAAGGAGGGACTATCAAGCCTATTAACGAATAAGAAACTAGCATTTACCAAGGACAATGACACTAGCCAATGAAAAATATGGGCAGGGAGTGGGCATAGCTTCCCCTCCATACTCCAAATACAGCATGCCTCGCAGAGCAGCGCATGCGCTCCCAGGCTCAGCCTAAAAAACAAGACAAGTGGGTTAACGTCCTGCGAAAACGCACTGGGATCAATGAATATATAAGCAGAGGGTCACAGCAAAAAAACTCCCAAAGCACACAGTTCAAACCATATACTTAAAACTTAATCTCTGAGAAGGTAGGTATTTGCTCTGAATCCTGGAGACGTCAATACTAACCATGTTATGCCCAGTTTATCATATGAACACCCTTTCTTTTTGATGGCTGACCTGAGGACCGTGTGATCATGTCTACCATGTGATCGTGTTGGGAGATGAGATAAGGGATATTCTGACTTGGCTTGTACATTTTATCCAACAAGAACATCACTGGGAAAGCTGCTGCTTCTAAACTCTTGCTCCTTGGCACAAGCTTCGTCTCAGCCTGTTGCTAGTGGAGCAAAGAATATATGAGGAGGGGCAGGACCTCCTTAGCTAGTGGAAGGTTTTTGGACACTGTGAATTTCCAGACTCCAGGGACCTCTTTTCAGCCTACTCCGATGGTGTTTGCTGGAACTGTATTGTCTCCTCTGCACAGTGCTGCTTAAGCAGAGCTTAACTTTGCTGTACTTGTTCCTATGCCAGTCCTCAACCTGAATGCCTTGGCGTGAACTTCACATTTTGTGGTGTTATTTATAAGTTTACCTTTTCAGACTTGTAAACAGAGTTGGCCCTTTAAGCACCTTTTAGGCTTTGTGTGACTTAGCCTGGTTACTGGGGCCCAGTTTTAATGAGCTTCAACAGAGCCTATTCATAAAAGCTTTCATTTTATAAATACAAATGTAAATTTAAATCTATTTAGATGGTAAATGTTTACATGCTTGGCACATACATGATAACTTGCTCAAAAGGTGTTCTGCTTGCATGCACATTTCTTCATAAGCATTTTATCACAACAGTTGCACATTCTGTCCATGGCTACAAGCACACTGAGCATGTTGTCCTTGTGTTTTGTTGCCCGATTGGAGACAGGTCTGAATCTGAAACACAAACAATCACATCAGTGTTGCACCTCGGACACAGTGTGAATGGAACCAGGCATTTATTATATAAACTGCCTCTCAGCCAAATTCCTCAGTGGAGCACTTCAATGGATTATCCTGGAACGTTCACCCGTGACTGAGATCCAGCCCTGCTGACTCCAATCCTTTTCCTGAAAATGATGGTGGTCTGTTCTACACCAGACTGAGTTCCTGATACATCACGCATCAGTATGGGGAGTTAGGTTGCTCCAAGCGATCTGACCGAACGCATTCTCACTATACTCTCTATAGTATAGGCAGTGTTAGGTAGGACTATCAGTATGATAATAATAATAATAATAATCCACATTTGTAAAGCACGAACAATCACCCGTAAGGGTCTCTAGGCGCTGGGGGCCGTCGGGAAGATTAAGCAAGCAATTGCCCAGAGTCACATGGTGGTGGGCTAATCTACCGCCGGCGCCAGGGATCGAACCGTGATCCCCAGATTCTGGAGTCAGTCACCCTGGCCACTGCGCCACACCTCTTCCTAATATAAATTTATAGATCCATATATTCCCTGCAATGCCTGATGGTTGAATTATTCATCTTTGTCACTATTCCTGTAATGCTGGTTACAAAGCTTTGCTTCCTTCCACTAATAATCGTAGCTCATTTTTTACACAAGAATACAATTGCTTCAATACATATTTGAAATGCCAATCTGTGTATTTCTTGTGTCTCCCTGTATGCATGCCTAAGTAACAACGAAAGGGTGGATCTGTTTCCATGATTTCCTTGGGGGAATTAGGGTCGGCATGTTCTGAGGTTGCAGACAGCATCCGGCACGCTGTCAGGTTAGCGGTCCAGATGGCACACTGTGAGCTAGATGGGAATTGGGTCAACATACTCTGAATATAAGAGTGGACTCAGTCCCCATATATTGAGGTTTATGTTGTCCAGAAGCACAGTCTTAAGTAATTATTAGAAACCGTACGACATGGCACCACCAGCGTTATAGGTCAGGTACTTATTTAATGGTTTACTGAGTAGTTCTTACATGTGTCCAAATCGCTTGGTCACCTTATACGGAGACATTTGCGGTGTTAGAGAATAATCCTTCTCAGCTAAATAGGCAACCCCGATTTTTGCCTGTAGGTTGTTTAAACTTGAACATTTAATAAGGATCACCCCACTATTCCCTACCCTGAATTTTGTTGATTAAATATGGTGAATGCAGTATGAGTGGTTATTCCACTAAATTGCAGACAGGCAATAACACAGATGTCATTACGACAAGGGCTTCTCTTTATGGGGGAGATGTTACCTTCATGGCAGAGGCCCATGAAACATATAAAACAAAGGTATTGTATTCATTGACAAATTTTCCTGCAGCAGATTCCACTACACAAACATTTCATATATACACAGTAGCTGTAATACCAGGCCAATACAGTCTATGATGATTTAGAAATATCAATAACATTTCAGGAACATCAAAATTGTTCCAAGGTGCGCTACTTCATCCATTAAGCACTGTGTAACTGTGTCCCCTCAGCAATGAGGGAGCAACATGACCAGTCCTTGGCGGCTATATACCATACACAACTCTAACAGCATTCAATGTAGTAGAGCTTCATGCCCTTTACACAAGTCTAGTTAGACTACAGTCGTTTAACACTTTTCGTTATGCAAAGAATAACAGGTTCAAGCTGTGCAGCCACGTTTAGCAATGCCTGCAATTAGTCCAATTTCTATTAACGCAATTATGGGTAAGGTTACCACCAGACAGGAAGCCGTTCTGGATTGCACAAAAAACATACCAGCTTGAAGCAGTATTTCCCTACCTGGGACTCCAAGATAAACATAGAATCCTACCACTAGGGCTGGTTTGACTTGATTTGAGTTGGTTTATTGATTTATAAAGTGCCGAATCACCCCATCAGGGGTATCTCCGCGCTAGGACTGCTGTAGCCAACCAGGGAGCGACAACTCAGAACAGTAGAGTTTTCAGCAGCTTTCTAAATACCAGGAAGTCAGAGCATTGGTGTAGGTGGATGGGAAGTTGGTTCCAATAGAGGTTAGCCAGATGGAAGAAGGCTTTGCCACCCATGCAATCTTTTTTGAAGCATGGGATATGCAGAAGTGCTTTGGACCCTGACCGGAGGGACCTGGATAGCTGGTATCTGACAAATTTGTCTGATAGATAGCTGGGACCCAGGTCGTATAAAGATTTGTAGGCAATGCAGCAGAACTTGAATTTTATCCTTTTTTGAACCAGGAGCCAATGGAGCTTTTGAAGTAAGGGCAGAGAAGCTGTTCTAGGAGGGACATTGGCAACCAGGCAGGCCGCAGTGTTCTGGACAACCTGCAATTTATTCAAGTAAACCTTTTTGGCCTCTTGTGTCCTGATTTTAGAATGTTATTACTGTTGCTATGTTAGATACACGGAATGTGGTATACCCTTATTGAGCATACATCACGCTTCTGCCTACTCTCTCCTTTATCATCACACCAATCCTACATTTGGCGATGATCGGACTACCCACGTGTTCCTGCTAGACCCCAACACATCGAAATAAGCGCCTCAACAAGAAAAGAAGACATCATTACCTTCATGCTGCCTCTTATATTTGTTCCCGTTTTTTAAATGGAAGAGGAGACCTGTGGTGAAGCGATGAAGCAATGAAGCGATGTAAGTACTTTTATTTTGTAAATCGCTGACGTTGCTGAAGTGAAGGACAGCTTGCGCGTGTACCTTCGTGTTTCAATCACGTCACTGGAGCGCAACGTAAGCGTAAGCTCGAGAACCTGAGAGACGCTGTGTTCACACGGTATGGTTTCCATGGTGACACAAAATTGACTCCAGAGTTCTTCGCGTGCCAATCAAGTCACTGGAATGCGACATTGTGTCGGCTTGAGAACCTTAGAAACGCTGTGTAGTTTTCATGGTGAGGCAGTAGCATGTGGTTGACTTCAGTGTTCTTCACCTGTTGTCCGCACGGTGCTCATTGCGGGTCCTTGCTGATGTGCACAGCTTCCTATATTTAAGTGATTAACTTCCAGCGTGTCTGAGCTGTGTTTAATGCGGATCTTCGCTGATGCGCACAGCTTTCTACATTTAGTAGCGCATTCTCGCTGATGCGCACAGCTTTCTACATTTATTATCTAACCCCAGTGGTGTCTTTGAGCATTAGAGCTGTGTTAATGCGGATCCTCGCTGATGCGCACAGATTTCTACATTTAATAGCGCAACTTCGCTGATGCGCACACTAATGCAGATCTTCGCTGATGCGCACAGCTTTCTACATTTAATAGCACAATCTCGCTGATATGTACAGCTTTCTACATTTATTATCTAACGCCGGTGGTGTCTTAGAGCATTCTTTGTCTTCTATGCACAGCTTTCTACATTCAATGTCCTCCATAGCAGGTTCAGTTGGCAGTTGTTGGGCTTTCTTTTGTGCACGACTTTCATAGCTTGCCATCGCTGATTCTCACAGTTTACTAAGCACATTTATTAGAGTTTCCTGCCATCATTGTGTGCATCTTCACTGATACACACAGTTTTTGGACTGATTATCATTCATCAACGCTGATACACACAGCTGTTGTACCTACATCAAAGTTTAGCTTTGTTTTTCTCTGTTATATTATTTGTTGTCTCAAGCTTACAACCATGCAAAACATTCCTGCTCCAGCTTTCTTCTTATCTTCAGCTGGTGGACCTAGTATAACCTGATTGAAGTGGAAAAAGGTTTTTATCAACTATGCTCATGTTTGCGGGACATCTCTCAGCACTGAAAGAAAAACCTCTTTATGAATGCATTGTTTAGGGGCTGAGGGGCAAGAAGTATTTGAGCATCTACCTGATCTTTCAGACAGTGAATCGTCCTCTCTTAATGAGTTTGAAATTTCTATAAAAAAAACTAGATCAACACTACTTACCAAAGAAGAGCACCGTTCTAGAAAGATTTTACTTTGGTAAGCGAATGCAAAAACGAGATGAATCAGTGGAGCAGTACGTCACAGAATTACGTAGGTTGGCTTCAAATTGCAATTTTGGTTCAATTTTAGAGGAGCGTCTCAGGGATCAAATGATGTTAGGTTGTAGTATTGATAAAGCTAGAGACACTTTGTGGCAGAAAGATAATCCTTCTTTACATGAGGTGGTTACAATTGCTAAAACATATGAACATTCCAAAACATGTCTTGAGACTATAAAAAAGAATGATTTACTTGAAAGAAATCAGAGTTCTGTGCTCACTATAGATTAAGTCAAGGGTAAGCAGGATGGAGCAAAGAATAAAATGTTAAGTAAAGCGGTTTCTCATCAAAACAATTTCAAAAACTTCCAGGTGTGGAAACTCGGGCACCATGGCAAATTTCAAGGACTGTCCTGGCTGGAAGGCTTCCTGCACCACTTGTGGTCGCAAAGGCCATTTTACAAGGTGTTGTAGATCTGGAAAAGATTTCAAGAAAGTTAGAGAAGTTAATTTATTTGAAGAAGAGGAAATTTCTCAAATCAAGGGTTCTGGGGGTCCCATTGATAGTATGTTAATCAATGATGCACCTGTCAAAATGTTATTTGATTCTGGTGCAAAGACAACGTTGAGTCCCAAGAAGTTTTTTTATCAGTATCTGTTAAAAAAGGTCAATCTTATGAAACCAGATATAAAACCGAGGGGATACGGTGGAGAAATTATTGATCTCCAAGGATGGTTTTGGGGAACGATTGATTACAAAAGCAGAATTATTCCCGGGAAAGTGTATGTGTCCAAGAAGGGAGATTCTTTAGTGAGCTGGTTTCACCAACGTGATTTGCATGTCTTTTTAGATCCTAATGAGAGTCCCACAGTCTGTTTGAGGGACATTCCTTGTGTTGGTCAAGTGGCTATAGGATGCAAATCCTGGGTTACTGAGTTCCCTGAGGTGTTCGATGATAAATTAGGGTGTCTTAAGAACTACATGCATCAGTTCAGGATTAAACCTGGTTCCCTTCCTAAAGTGGCAAAGGATTGGAGTGTTCCCCTTATGGTGAAAGAGTATGAAGGTGGAGCTTGACAAATTATTGGCCAATGGGATTATAGAAGAGGTTGAGGCAACTGAATGGCTTTCTCCCATAGTTATGGCCCGAAAGGCCAATGGAGAGGCCAGACTCTGTGTGGACCTAAGAGAACTCAATAAGGCAGTGGTTGTGGATCACGATCCACTACCTAACAGTTGTGAGATGTTGTGCTCTCTTGGAGGAGCTAAACATTTTTCTTCGCTTGATTTGACTTCGGCCTATCATCAGGTCAAATTACATCCCTCCTCACAGAATCTTACAGCCTTCATCACTCCCTTTGGTACGTTCAAGTTTTTGAGAATGCCGTTTGGCCTTATCACAGCAGCCTCGGTCTTCCAGAGGGTCATAGAACGCATTCTTAAGGGTGTTGAAGGAGTTAAAATATATCAGGACGATGTCTTGCTGTTTGGTGTGGATTCTCAAGAGCATGATGTTAGGTTGAGATCACTACTGAAGAAGTTGAGTGATGCTGGATTAACTTTACGGGCAAATAAGTGCAAATTTGATGAAGCTGAAACTGAATATTTGGGTCACTAGGTCTCTGCGAATTGAATTAAGCCCAAGGCAGCATTGGTTGATGCTATTTGCAATCTTAGATCTCCACAAAATAAAGACAAACTTGAAATTCGAATTGGTCGAATGTGTGTGATGAGGAATTCTTACATCTAGGGAGCCAAGAAAGAAGTCTTATTTGATGGCGGATGCCAACTCTAAAGGTTTGCACATGGTTTTGTTTCAGAAATCCGAGGGAGTTGACAAAGTTGTGTTGTTCTTGTCCAGACCCTTGAGAGGGGCAGAGTTTAACTACTCTTTTGTGGAAAGAGAGGCCCTAGCCATCTACTGGGCTATCCGTAAATTGCGTAAATTCCTTTAGGGAAGCAAATTTGATGTTCTCACGTATCATAAACCATCGAAAGAAGTTTTTGCAAAGAAAGGAATTGATTTTGTTTCTCATCGAATTCTAAAGTGGGTTGTTGCATTGCAGGAGTTTGATTTTGTTGTTTCATATCTTCCTGGAGTCTAACATTCTTGCTGATTTTTTGGCAAGGTTGGGAAATGATCAAGAAGATGAGGTAGAAGGTGATTGTTTTGGTGGTGAAGAGTTCAAAGAAGAAGTTGATGTTTGTTTGATTAGTGATGGTATAGTTTCTGAAAGTGATTGGAGAGAGGCTTAAGTGACGGATGCTCTTTTACAAAAGGTGTTGACTATGATTTCAAAGGGTTGGTGTGAAAAGAAAGTTTGTGATGAAGAGTTTTTGGCAGGTTAAGGATGAATTGTTGGTTGTGTATGGTCTGCTCATGAGAGGTAGTAGATTGATTCCTTCGCATACCTTATGGGATAAATTATTGAAAAATGCCCATGCCAGCCATATGGGTATAGTTAAGACCAAGGAGAGGTTACGGGAGGCTTATTGGTGGCCAGCAATGGATGTCTGGATTGAAAGGGAGGTTAGAACGTGCACAGAGTGTGCGTGCAGCGATAAGGTCTTGAAGTGTAGAACTCAACCCATGGTGTTGAGAGAGAGTTCAGATGGGCCTTGGTTGGACATTGCAATAGATATTTTGGGGCCTGTTAAAATAAGGTCTTGTGATATGTATGTCTTGGTGTGTGTGGACATGTACTCACGTTGGCCAGAAGTTAAGGTGGTGGGGTCGGTTGAATCTTCTGTTGTGATGGAATTTTTGGATGGTCTCTTCGAAAGGGAAGGTTTTCCTCTTTCTTTGCTTTTTTACAATGATGTACAATTCACCTCAACTGTGGTGGATGAGTCCCTGTCCTCTAGGGGCATTAAACACAAAAAAACAGCTACCTATCATCCTGAAAGTAATGGGATTGATGAGAGGTTTGTGAAGGTGCTGAAAGAAACCATACAACAGGCTGTAGTGAATGGAACTGATTGGGAGGAAGCCATAAAGAAGAAAGTGAGAGAGTACAGGTTTACCCCACACTCTTCTACGGGAGTGTCCCCTTTTCGCTTGTTCAAAAAGAGGAAGTTTGCCCCTCTTGGGTTTCCTCTAAAAGACTTTTGGTTGATGAAAAGTATGATTGTGTGGAATGCTGGAGAGAAAGAGAAGGTGTGGTTAAGGAGAAAAGGAGGTGATGGTATGATGAAAGGAAGGCGGTGAAGTGCACACTTGTTGCTGTGGGTGATTGGGTGAAAATAAAATCTCCTCGCTTGGGCAAAAGTAGCTCAAAATGTGGTGTACCTTTTAAAGTAATAAAGGTTTTCAAGAATGCCATCAAAACTAGTGACCACAGAGTTTGGAACTTAAACAGAGTGGCTAAGTGCCAACCGACAGAAGTGTCTGTAAGTCCTAGTGTTGTTCCACAACAAATGTCTCTCAGGCCTCGCAGAGTACTTCAACGGCCTGCCAAATTTCAAGATTATATTTAGATATATTTACATTGTGCAGAACTTTATTCAGTTTGTTTATAGTTTATTTTGTTGTTCTTGTTTTCATTGAGAAGGGGGAGATGATGTAGTGTTCTGATTTTAGAATGTTATAACTGTAGCTATGTTAGATACACGGAATGTGGAATACGAAGGGTCATAGAATGTCAGCAACTGTTCAGTTGACAGTTGCAGGGCTTGATGTTGGATGGGGTTGTTTCAACTGGACTCAATAAACCCTTATTGAGCATACATCACGTTTCTGCCTACGTTCTCCTTTATCGTCACACCAATCCTACACATTACAGTAGTCCAGGTTCCCCGGCAGATGAATGTGCCATTTTGGCCACAGTTTTTGCTGCAATGTATACCATAACACATAGTACACCATCCATAGCTGTTTTGCCTGATGTATATTCAAAATGAATATGGGGCTGCTCCTGCCCTTTATTTGGGGACGAAACTAGTTGGCAACTAGACCACAGTTGCCTCAATAATATAAAAGAGGAAGAAGCAGCAGCTGTGGCAGTGTGCCAATGCCTACTAGATCAAGAGTGTGAACTACCAAACATTATTGATGAAACCTATACATCCATTGGTTGAGATAATTTGGGAGCCAGACCTAATAAACCACAACGAAAGGGTAATTCTGAAAAAGATAACTCGAGACAGGCAGAGTCTTCTAAAAACACTGGGATTTACAAAAAAATAAAGACAAAGTCACAGGTGGATCTCCCCAACTGGAGTCCTCTAAAAAATGCTATAATCTGCGTAACCGTGAAACAATTAAACATCCTGATAGGTATCAGTATACTGAAACACGTCCTTCTTGTTCCTTTTAGGAGACATCCGAAAAAAGAAGTGGGTAGGACAATCAGAGCGCAAATCAGAAGAGTATGAGAAACTTCCACAACAAAATCCTTAATTCAAAAAGAAGAAAGTGGCACGTATTTCCCTTAAATATGCCACACCTTTTGAGGTCGGTGCTTCGGAAAAAGGAGTGAGCACTAACAAAGCTAGCCAGCACGGCAGAGGTCACAGTAGTTCACCAGAGTATTCAAGAGTTTCTGGTGGTGTGAGCAACTAACGATTTTTATTCAGGTGGAAACACCAGATTAGAGGGTTAGTTAGGTAAAGTAGCTTTTTGGGTAAATGTAATACCTAGATATGACTTTCTCTTAGCTGAAATGGATTGGCCATTTGAGTTTTTACTGAAAGTCCCACAAGGGAAAGATGTAATAGTACCATCTTTCTACGTCCTCATTGCTGAAGGAGTAAAACATGTATATGTCTCGCACAAGTCCGGGCATTATGAAACAAGCATGTAGGCTGGGACCAAGATCCATCTTATCATGTAATGCATTTGAGGACCAACCCTATTAAATATGAAACTAAATACAAATGTTAGAGAAATTCTAACACAATTTGAATATCAAGGTATAATTGAGCCTTGTATCTCACCAATGAAAAATCCTCTGTTTCCAGTAGAGACAGCTGATCATTCATACTGCTTAGTTTTAGACTACAGACATTTAAACAGTCATACACGCACATTTGCAATATAAAATTCACATAGCGCAGTACTAATGAACAATACTGTGTGCAAAAAAATACAAAACAACATTACACATTTCAAACAACTTTTTCTGCTAAAACATAGCACCTGAAAGCAGGGATTTAACCGTGTTCACTAAGCTGGGTCACAGAAACGATTTTGCCAACTCCCACAGAAATATGCACTTTTTTATCCACCAAATACAATTAGAAAGCTACAATGACTTTTGGGCTTTCTCACCTTTGGTGGAATATTCATGCCAGACTATGCTGAATGGGTGAAACCGTTTTATGAATAATGCGTCCAGACTTTTCAAGCACACATTAACACCAGAAAATACACAGATTTTGAGAACACCACAAACTGATATGCTTGCATATAAACATTTACACAAATGTGTAAGCACCACAAATTTGGTGATCGGCATAATTACGGGAACCACTGGCTACACATGTGTCAATTCAAAGGAAGGTGATACAGTACCAATTGCATAAATTGCATTTATATTCAAATGCAGAAACGTGTTTAGCACCTACTGAAAAAATACTGACTGCAGTTCAGACAGCTGTTATAAAGGAAAGATCATTGGCTCAGAGAAAACGCATATTTGTGGTTACTCCCATTCCAGCCTTAGAGGCTGTCACAAAGGTCAGCGTTCTTAACACGAAAGCCTTACATACTACATGGATACGGTGGGCCACCTCCTTAACAGCTACTGACGTAGGCTATGTCTTTGACCCTACATTACAAACACAAGTTTCGTACAATATGAACAACAATGCCCTTTGTCCAATGACATTTTTCCTCTTGACCAGTATGAATTCATTTTCTACACTGATGGTTCAGCCCAACCCGCAGTTGGAGCTTAACAGCGATACTGGGCCCCTGGCTCAGCTGTATGTGGCATGATGAGGGATGGAGTCTTCCATCCTAAAAAACCTTTACACAATCTCCAGGTGAATGTACTACACAGCTGGATGAACTCAAAGCTCTAATTCTGGCACTAGAAAATACCAATCCTGAATTCCCACAATAATAGTGTGCGATTCATATTATTGTGTTCAGTCTTTCAATGAGCACTTACCATCATCAAATTACTTTATTTCGGCCTTCAGTGCAAAAAGAAAATACATAATAAGTAGATACAAAAGTACATTTCAGCACAGAAGGCTCATGATTCATATAAGTAGATACCAAAATTGATGCAATAAAACAATAAATTATCAACTTGCACATGCAGGATAACATGCAGAGAAGGTTGTTATTGTTGCTGGCATACAAGGTCTGAAACACAGGGGTGTAACATGATGGTCAGCATATTATGAAGGAGGGGAGAGTGCCTTTCTTTGAAGTATCCACATAGAACCTAAGAACATGGCTATTGGAATGGCTAAGTTTGGCTACAGTCCAATCTCAGATTGCAAAGAGCAGTGGAGGGAATATGCTTGCACAGTTCTCTGCAGGAAGGTGCTAGCCAAGTTCCACATGAATGGGCATAAGCTGGGCAGACAAAGAGAATGTACGAGACTCTCTCCGCTGAAAAATTACAAACAGGACAAACATCAGTGCCCCCGCAAGACCATTTTGAAGTAAAGGCTCTCAGGGGAGAGCATCTAATCTAAACTGGAAGTAAAACTTCCTGTCCATGGGAACCGTCACCTGATACCAGCATGCTTCATACCCACACAAAAACTTGAAATCAAGAAAATTGCTAACCAGCTCAGAGGAGGCAGCCTTCCTAAAATCAATGGCCGCTGTGGCTGCCTAGTAGAGAAACTTCAGTGAATTCCCAGACAAGAAGCAGGTGGTAGCAGGATGGTCCCAGAGATCAGACAGCCCAAGGGCATAAAATGACTCTTTGATGTTCATAAGCCAGGGGACTTTAGAGTATTGGTCTACTCCCTTACAACCTGGAGGGCAGAAGCGCAATGTGCGAGTTCTGGTGTGGTACATAGAAACTTCCAGTACAACAGGGGGCGTAAACTGGCTTTGCCAGCTAAATTTATTACTCCCATGTCTAGAAAGAGCAGATACAAAGGGGTCCTACGGGTCCTAGGGGGAAGCGGGCAAGGTTACGCTGGAATTTATATTCCACCCTGGTTAATATCTCAATGTTGGTAAGGCCCCACAGCTCCGCCTCGTAGAAGACCGACCCCAGAGCCTAGCCTCATAAATACGCAGCGCAGGTAAAATAGTTTTGATGTAGGATGCACAGATTTCTTTAAGTATTGCCCCTGACGTTTGCTTAAGATTTACGGCTGCTTTGTTAACATGAGGTTTCCAAGACATACATCCGCTAAACATGACGCCCAAGTAGATAAAGGAGTCCACCGACTCAAGAGGTGCCCCCCTCAAAACTATACTCTTCTTAAAAGATTTGTGGGGGTTAAACCACATCAGTTTTGATTTGGTTGTGTTGATCTCCAGACCCTGAGCGAGGCAGAACTCATTAAGGTGATTCAAGAGTTTCTGAAGCCCGCTCGGTGCCTTAGAGATCAACATTATGTGATCAGCGAATAAGAGGATTGGGGTTTTAGTTTTAGCCAAAGAGGTAGCCTCCACATCAACCTGAGATAAAAATTAAACAATGTTGTTAATATATAGGGAGAAGAGTGTGGGGGCCAGGGCGCAACTCTGACATACACCTCTAAGGACTGGAATCCTGTCGGTCAACTCATCCTGTTTCCCCACCTGATGTGTGTAAAGTTACCCTCATGGAGGCATATCACCAGTGACAAAATGTTCAGGGGTATTTTCAAGTCAGTGAGAACCTACCAGAGGGTGGGACGTGGGACCAGATCAAAGGAAGATCTATGGTCGACAAAGGCAACATAAAGGTTGCCCTTGCCGATGAGAACAGGATGGAAATAGATCAGGAGAAAGCTGAAGGTCTCTCCGATGGTGGAGACTTTCATCTGGAAGCCTGCTTGAGAATGTCCATCTCAATCATTCAGTCCTGGATTTTGGCAAGCACGCAATGACAGAAGAATTTTTGGAAGCAGTCGATTAGACTTATAGGTCATTCGTTGTTTGGTTGGGACCTTTCTCCTTTTTAGGTCGAGCATTAGCGCACATGCGCTGTCTGCAAGACCTACTGTAATTACTCATACTTAGTGTAATCCCATCTGCTGCTTCCTATTGGCTCATTCAAGCATCGCTCTTCTTCCCTGCCTCCTAACTCGTTTGAGCAGCTGATAGCTCACTTCCGCTTAAGGCTGAGTACAGTTTCCTTTCGCTTTAATTATTTATCTTTGTTTGGGAGAACTCCTTTTTTTTTCTTCTTTTTTTTCCCTTTTTTTACCGCTGGTCCCTGCTTGTTTAGTTTCCCTATGCTTGCCTATCTGCATGCCACCCACTTCAGGGCGCACCCCTTTATTTGGACAGTATTTGCCTTTCTGCACTAATATGCAAACAAACTTTGCCTTTTGTTTTATCAGCACGCTTCATGGTGCATTTTGATGGCGCCTTTCTGGGGTTACTGATGGGCAGCACAGGAGCCCTCAGCTGCAGAAGTGCTTCGAGTTTACTTTTAACTACAGGAATGTTTATGAGTTTGTAGTTTTACTGAGGTTGGGCTGTGACTGCATCTATTTTACATTAACATCGGCCACTTACAACTTAACACCTGCATCTGGTACCCTCTGACCCTACACTTACAGGCCTCCAAGAGCATGCTGTCCGACACGTAACACAAGTGACGCCTGCTGGGCGTCCAGTTATTCAAGGTCACCTCAGAAGCGAGAACACCAAGCACAAAAGTGCAATTCGGTGTAGCCTGTAATTTACTCACCTGCCCTGACGTCCAGCCCCTGTAGCCATGGTAATGCGGTGCCACAACCCTATCAGAGGCCTCTGGTGGGCAAACGAGCTTGTTCTGAGCAGGAGCTCCCGCGCTGTGCAAGCTGCTGGACTGGTGCTTTGCAAAGGCGTACAATACAATTAATGTATTTATATGGATAGCATGGCGATTTTTAATAGCTTATTTAACACCCTGTTAATATTGAAGTCAGAAAAAGAACATTTCGTGACTGGGCACCGAGGCCTCGTAGTTACCATAAGCATACACAGCTACACAAGGCGTTTAGTACGGACCGAGCCGGTCGATGTAATTCATGTAGTGCATAAAATACTCCTAATACCTTCAGGCTAAATAACATGCATTCACCCTCCCGTCCACTGAATTGTTTTTTTGTCCCATCTCCCCGCCTACCAGGCAGTTCACGACTAGGAAGAAAAGAACGCGCCTTTTCCCGGACCTCCTTTTATAGCGACGTTATCGCTACTTAGTAGATATAAAAAAGTAAATTAGTCCTTTCAGTGCGATAATAGGACACACCTGACATGCTATAAACACAATTAATTCCTGAGGCATAGGGTGCATCAGGATCCCAATAGCCATGGCTGAAGGCCCAGCAATGAAATGGTGTGCAAGTGCCGTTTTACGCACACGCTTTGCGAACGGTTGTAAAACACATTTTACTGAGCATTAAAGAAACTCCTATGCATTCTTTCATAATCAAAGAGGGTTTGATTGTTGACACATAGGCTATACACCAATCGAATACAGTTACTCTTTTTTATATTTGGAAGTAATCCCCGTCCCTGTCTAGAGAGGGTGTGGCTTAATGCCTAGGGGGTTCGATTTTAAAGATGGGGAACCAATTTGGAGTTGGAAGGAGGCTCAAACATCCTGTGATTCTAGGCAAATTACTTAATCTCTCTGTGCCTAAAAATGCAAATGTGTCCAACTTTAATGCAACCAGTGCTCATGTAAAGCGCTCTGATAACTTTGGGTCGGGTTCACGCTATATAAAACCCCCAAAAACAAACCAAAAACCCCCAAAACAAACACACAGTCTGAGCCTGGCGTTTAGATAACAGCCAAATGCATTCTGGTACTTGTGCGTAAGCACAAGGGAATATTAGTGGCATTCTGTGGGCTGTTGTCTTGCCAAAGATGGACTTGTTTGTCACGAGCCTACATTTGGAAGTATAATTTGTACTGCTGAAGAATCTGTAACTGCGGCATACATTATGCTGAGGATAAGACAGAATAGTTCAAAAGGAATGGCACAGGTATCTGGTGTGGAGGACGGATTAGCTCCTAAAACTGCAGTTAGAGAGAAAGCTCTTTCTCTCCCTCCCGTGGCGGGTTGCTCACATGGACCCTAATGAGGATGCAGCGCGTGGCAGTCAGCGCCAGTGCCAAAGGATACAGGGGGAAACGTGGATGGACGACCATGCTATAAAGGTCAAGCGACTCCATGTCACCAACAGTCAACAACTCTGGGTGATTTTGTTTTTAAACAAACCCTTTATCTTGAAATGTAATCTAACTTTTCACACACAGAATCAAGACTACATTTAATAGAATGAACGTGGTAAGACAATAAAAACCCTAGGGGTGGAGCGCTACGTTCTTGGGGAGATGATGGGCAAGAGAATGTGGGAAGTGGGGAAACAGGTTCCAGCTTTGGCATCTGCTCAACATCCTGTGATTCTGGGCAAGTCAATCAATCTCCCTGTGCATTCCAAAAGAAGCATTTGC
The DNA here is from genome assembly GCF_964204655.1 of Triturus cristatus. NCBI lineage: Eukaryota > Metazoa > Chordata > Amphibia > Caudata > Salamandridae > Triturus > Triturus cristatus. Next base: position 346,746,703 of record NC_140584.1, read on the forward strand.
AGTGCAATAGGTCTCGTATTTTTGACAGTTTGAACTATTGGCCAAGCAAATGACAAAGCCTTTTATTTATGTTTTCAAAACTTGCAATTGGTGCACAAACATCACTTTGTACTTATAGTGCTTGCTTACGAGAAGCAAGGCTGGCGGTAACTTCACCTCTTTTACTGCCAGCCTTGCTTCTTGTAAGCAAGGACTATAACTACAAAGTGTGTGTTTAACACCGCTTGCAGGTTTTCAGAATGCATAAATAAAAGGCATTTTCATTTACAATGCCAGCAGCTCAAACTCTTACAAATGCGAGATCTATTGTATTGCAAATGCTTGTTTGTGGATAGCTATTACGATGGCACCTTTCCAAGATTCAGGAATGGGAGCCCCTTCAGCGCTAGCATTGGCAATGGTTAAAATATAGTAAGGCCAGACCTCTGTATCAGATAACAAATGTTAGCCAGATCGCCATCCAGCCTTGCAGTCCGCCCCCTGGCAATGGCTGAGAGAGATTGAACCACAACCCAAATATCAAACAGAGGCATTTAAGGGAAGGGGCAGGGCGGAGCCAAAGTGGTAGCATTGGAGTGCTTAGGGGGTTGTCTGTGTATAAATTACTAAAATAGTTGACCCAACCAGAGGCAGCAACATTGTTTATAGGTTCCATTGCAAATGAGGCACCACCGGGGGAACCAACTGCCAAAATTGAGTGAGATCTCTGTCTACAAAGGCATCGTTAAGAGCACTCCGCATCTGGTTGTCCCATTTCTTTTTAGTGAGGATAATGGCCATATTGTGGGATACAGGGCATGCATTTGCTTTGAATAGCTCTGGCAAAAAAGCACTATAGCTTGCAACATTCTTTATTTAATCGCAGGCAGATCTTATGAATGCCGTGCTTTTTGGAAGTAGCCAGGACAGTGAAGTGCTCTAATATGTGATCAAAAAAGGATGTGTGAATGAGGATCAATTGGTATGGGGCAACTGTATGGCCGGTCTCAATTCTTCAAAACTACCACCTGGATAAAGGGTCTAAGGGAAATTTTTTTAAAGACCTGCCCAAATTCTAATCCCCATGACAAGACTGTATACACACAACAGAATAGGGGGTCTAATGGTAGACAGCACAAGAATAAAGAGAGGGAAAAATAGTGTGTGAAATATCAAACCCATACATAGTCAGAGCAGAGCACGGAAAACCATCAAACCGACTCAACCAAAGAGACCAATATTGAGAGCAAAGTCACCTCTCACGATCAGTTTATATCATATGGTCTCCACCTAAAGCCGAGGTATGCCTCTGGATCATAGAGACTTCCTCGTTAGTTCAAGGCTCTATTGCTCACTTGGGTTGATAAAAAGAAGTCCAGAAGGCACGTGACAGACTGTGACCACCAGACAAAGGAAGTGCAGTGCAAAAGAAAATGTGAATTTTAAAAAGAGATTGTGTGAAGAGTACGATATAGTTCACTCACTACGCACATCTCGATTCGACATGTTTCAGCCTTCACGGGATTATAGCCCACGGCTTTCTTCAGGACCTATATAAATTAATGCTACTGCATTCAATTGATGGATTTCAAATAGTGCATATGAAAAATGTGAAACTTAACATAAGAAGTAGTAATAAATACAACCTCACGTTGTCCTAATCCTCTAGGTGAAATCCCTGATCACGCTGGGTAAGCATTGCGTAGATTCTTTCACAGCAATTAATCAGGCATATTTAAGAAGATTTGCTTGTTTGTAGACGGCACATTTTTTCTGAATTGGTTTATTATGTGTGTTAATTGTCCTTTTTCCTCAGGTGATGCTAGCACCCTGTGATATAGAGGATTAGGACAACGTGAGGTTGTATTTATTACTACTTCTTATGTTAAGTTTCACATTTTTCATATGCACTATTTGAAATCCATCAATTGAATGCAGTAGCATTAATTTATATAGGTCCTGAAGAAAGCCGTGGGCTATAATCCCGTGAAGGCTGAAACATGTCGACCCTCATTCAACAGTGACTAGTTAGCACTGCTTGGTATATAGTTTTTGTTACACACCTTTTTAATCGAGATGTGCGTAGTGAGTGAACTATATCGTACTCTTCACACAATCTCTTTTTAAAATTCACATTTTTCTTTTGCACTGCACTTCCTTTGTCTGGTGGTCACAGTCTGTCACGTGCCTTCTGGACTTCTTTTTATCAACCCAAGTGAGCAATAGAGCCTTGAACTAACGAGGAAGTCTCTATGATCAAGAGGCATACCTCGGGTTTAGGTGGAGACCATATGATATAAACTGATCGTGAGAGGTGACTTTGCTCTCAATATTGGTCTCTTTGGTTGAGTCGGTTTGATGGTTTTCCGTGCTCTGCTCTGACTATGTATGGGTTTGATATTTCACACACTATTTTTCCCTCTCTTTATTCTTGTGCTGTCTACCATTAGACCCCCTATTCTGTTGTGTGTATACGGTCTCAATTCTTACCATTACATCATTGAGATCAGCAGTTAAGTTAATAGAATGTCCGGGCGGCCTGCCAGTTGGCACTTACACTATTGGCGCCTAAATGGATTCAGAGACTCCAAAGGGAATACTATCAAGCATAAATTGCTTTGGGGAAAGGTGCCACATTTGACAGAATGTTAATTCATACATTGAGTCACCAGAATGCTGAAATGTACTTTTCAGGGAATTCACTGGCTGATGAAGCCGCAAAGGCAGCAGTCCACACTGCTGTCATAGCTGCAATTACTCATTCCCAATATGAGAGTGAGCGAGACATCATGGTAGCTGTCACTGATTCATGCTGTGGCATACCGTTACCTAAAAAATATCCAGCAAAATTCTCCTACCTACTGAGTGCGCAAAACATACCTTTTACTTGTATTCCCGGAGTGGTGGATCAAGTGATACCAAATTCAGACCACAGGCTAGAATTAAATGCAGCTACTCATGAGGAGTTAGCTTCTGCCCATGCAGGTGTAGCGGCTACAGTTTCACTACTACAACAAAACTATTGGTAGTATGGTCTATACAAATAGACTAAACTATATGTCCTTAGCTGTGACATTTGTCAACAAATAAAAGTTTTGGCTGCAGCACGCCCATGGCAGACACCTCTCTTAGTCTCAAACAAGTCTTTGGGTTGTGTGTATCTCGGCCACTGCAGACCACTAAACTAAGATGGTGTCTTTAAATGCATTCTATTAGCAGTGGATTTATGTTCTGGATTTCCATGAATGTGACCAAAGCAATCGGCTGAAGCTCAAACTGTTATGTAAGATCTGCAAGACTTCATCGGGACATATGCAGTATCTGCATCCCACTAGGACCAGGGACCAGCGTTTCCCTCTAGGACTTATCGGGATATCATGGGCCCCCTGGGTGTGGCTGTGCATTATTCCCCCCTATCATCCTGAGGGAAATCTGATAGTGGGACTATAAGAAGTCTTTAACAGCTAAACAATTAGGTTCATGTCGTAGTTGGATCTATCATTGTATAGAGTCCAGATAGCTTTAAATAATCTCCCTACAAGATCCTTGGGAAGCCGAGCTCCCTGTGAGGTCCTGTTTGGCATCCAGATGTGTGTTCAAGATCTTGATAATCCAGGCACAGTGGCGGCAGATATGGCATTTGATATCACTGAAAGTTTGCCTGTCTTATAGGAACCCAAAGACTTCTGAGATGACCGTTCGAATGAACAACTGAAATGTTCTGCCACTGAAGAAGTGATGGTGCAATCATCGACTCCTGGCTGGATTCCAAAGATTGGGGATGTAGTTCGAGGAAATATTGTCGATAAGGAGTTTGGACCGTCATACAGAGCATCGGTGCTGGTCCTGGCAGTTGAAGGTACCAGACAGCACTTTTGCCACCCCTTTCTAGTTGTAAACATAAAATATTTGCCTCGATCAACCTCATCAAACCACACCATGGGGCCACCCCTACACGGTCGGCCATGAGGGCTCTTGAGTAGTTACCTGTCTCCTAGCAAACTGAAAAATCCCTCTACAAACATTAAAAAATACAGATATTTCTACTCCCTGGCAGGGGATATCAAATACTGAAGTGTTACTAACTACTTCCTTTTACTACTGCTAACACCGACTGCTCACCATATGTGAACTCACAGTCTTCGACTACCATTCGACTACCAATCCTAACAATGCAATTGTTTAATATGATCCACATTTGAAGGTGTCTAACAGTTCTACACTGCCCCATGAGTCCCTGGATTTGCCCAGATTGCCTCTGTCTATTTTGCCGACATTGATGACTTTTCCTCGGATTCATCAGATACACCATTGCATGGGATTTGTGCATCTATTTTTTGGCTAGAACAGACTTACTTGATTCCACCTTGGACTTCTATTTGGATTGCCAGTTCATCATGTTTCCTTTTTGCTTGGATTGGCTTTGGGACAGTTTTCGTTTTGCTCTGCTGTTAAACTGGTAGCTGAGGTACTGAAGCCTCATTCTTCATCACATAAAGTGCAAAGCGATCTGTCCCTTGTGAACATTTTTGAATTTCCTGTCCCAGATGGCATTGTTTGGGATAAGGTCCCATTTGATATTTTTTGTCCCACAGAGTCTTCACAAACGTCTTATGTATTCAAGATTTCAATGAGTGATGTAATTACTCCTGGCAGCTTATTTGATTATTGGGATGTAAAAACAGTTATGTCTATGCTTTCTGAGATAGAATATTACACTGAATTTGAAACAAAAAATATGTATAGTACATCTGTTAATAATAGTGAGATGTCCTATTATCATCATTAGGGGCACCATTATTTATACAGATCTAGTACTCCACGTTCAGTTTATATTCACACACAATAGTTACATTGACCGACTCCACCTCTGGCAATCTCAAAAACATACCTGCAGAAGTTTGCATATTTTTCAGGCAACAACACTGTAGACCCAGTGTCTTATTACGTTAAACTTACCCCTTCCCCAGCAAAGAAAAATATGCAAAGCGAAAGAAAATTGGTTTATTCGGCTTCCTTTATTTACCAATTGTCCGTACAAGGTTATGAATTTTGGAAAGACAATATTGACTTGAAATCAATTTGGGAAACAAAAGATTGGCACGTCCAGGGCAATGAGGCATTGTTTAGAGCTTGTCTTATACCAAGACAAATGATTTTCCTGAACAAAACAGTACAGCAAAGAAATTGCCTGGATTTGGCTAAAATTAAAGACATGAATATACCAAACATTCCCTCTATTGCACGATAATTGGCAACATCTTACTAATTACAAAGAGAAACAGCTCAATAATATGATAAAGAATGGTACATATAGTTCTTCACATTTCGGTTCAGATGGATGTCTAGTCTGGCCATAGACACTAATGGTTCTCATGCTAACTTTTCAAGCAACACAAAGGGTTTCAAAACAAACAGACCAGACCCACGTTATATGCAGATACAACACTCAGGAGTGGTTATTACATACAGTGTGGGAAAGTTATGGCAGCAATGGTTACCAAACTCCACTTTACATGCTGTTCAGGAACACTCATCTCTTCTTTCTGATGACATGGATTTACAAGATTTCTTGTTATGTCCTAGATCACCACATCATAAACGCTTTCCATATGCCATATACGATGAACTTTGAGAAGTTTCCCAGCAGAAAGATGCTGAACTGATAATAGAAACTGTCAGGCCTGCTTAGGAAACGGCTTTGACTGTTGTTGATAACGGCATGGCCACATTATCAACTAGGATTTATTCTCTGAATAACAGTGTGTCTTCAACAATTGGCATCATACAAAGTGACATTTACTTCTTACAGCATGGGCAAAGTCAGCTTTGATCAATCATGCATTTATTTATTTATTTATTTATTTTTTAGTCCTCATTTTGCAATACTTGTGTCAGGTTTTGATATAGGAGACCAGTGCAGCCATTACGATTTTCCTAGGCCAACAACTCAGGGTTTTTCCGACAGAGAGTTTTTCCTTGCAACTGGAAACCTGTTTATCGCCTAGGCACAACGGGGGAAACCGATAGCCGTTAGTCGTTTGGAGTATTGCCAGGAGTAAAATCATTGGACTTAATTTTGGTCACGAGAATTATGAAAATGTTCCCAATTTTTCCCAAAAGTTATATTTCTTTCTAGGTCTTCCACTTCTATCCAATTTATTCACTCTACCAATTGATTTGCACCAGTCTAAATGGTTGGGTGGTGTGGCGCAAACCCAATTTATACATATTTCTCTACGTGCCAAAAGGATTAATACAAAAAGTAAATTCTCTTGTTTTAAGCCTAAGATGCTTGTATTTACCTCTGTTTTATGAATCCCAAAAAACACCAGTTCCATACTTATAAGAATTTGTTGGCCGAGGAGATCTGTCAGTGTCTTACCAACTTTTATCCAGAAGTCTTCGAGCTGGGGGCACTGCCAGAACATATGGATGTCGTCCGCCTTGTCTTCACCGCATTTTGGACATTTTTTCACTTGTTGTTGGCTTTTGAACTTTGAGAGTTTCTTTGGAGTCCAATAGGCTCTGTGAATGGTGAAAATGTGATTTCTCCTTAATGCGGCGGACTGGATAATACCCCAACATTTCCCCATTGATACTTGCCATATGTTCAGAAGATCTGTAGACGGCAGTGAGGTTCCCCAGGTCGAATCTGGAGTTATGAAGTTTTCTTCTCCCGCTGCTATTAGAGACCAGTACCACAATGAAACTTCTTTTTTCTGGGGACCAACTCCGAGCATTTTGAGCTCCAGTTGCTGGTTACCCTTAAGTGGTTCTGTTATTGAGTTTATCCAGCTTGATAGTTGATAATATTTGAACTTTGATAGGTGAGCTTCTGTAATTTCCGTCAACAAGTCCCAGCCGATTAGTGTGCCATTTAGGATTAGTTCCCCCCAGTTCAGGATCCCTGCTCTCCTTAACGGTAAGGCCAGTCAATCATGCATTTAAGCTGGATTTTACAGACTTTAAAATCTATTTGCGTGCCCTGGAAATACCTGAATGTGACTAATTTATTTTTGCCTTATAATTTAACACACTCACAAACAATACTGGCAAAAATAGATGCAACTTACACAATGTTAAGCATTGAGCATTTAGAGAAATTACCCTTCACCAACCTGAAACACTATTTGCCATATGGTTAATCCAAAGATTTATCTCGCTGCCGATTTCCAAGTTTCACTTTACATCATGGATGAAACATTTTCAAGTAGGGACAATGAGGCACTAAGGGAGAGGTTTGTACATGAGACATGGGTCCTGCCTTATGATTACAGGTGCAGGAATGGGGAAACTGACGTATTTCTCAGTGGAAACAAATGTGAAACTTTGTTTGGCTATTCCATTGTTTGTAAAGAGATGATGCTTCTTGGTGCATGTAACACGTCTATGGCCAACTTTTTCTTTTTGAATAATCTTTATTAATTTTCTATTCAGCACATCATACAGCTTTATGTACGTCATAATGAAGTACAAAACATAATACATCTTCATTTGCATGGTTGTGACTTCTAGGTGGGGGGGCAAAGTGCTGCATTCAGTTTGTCTCCCAAACATTGGAAGCATAAGTCACTTCAAAGATTGGCAACAAATAGTACTGTACTTAGCTATATTGGAACTCAATGCCAAAGAGAAAAAGAAAAGAGAAGAAACATAGAAAACGTTCAAACTTGATACCACCGTGCGAGTGTGCCTTTTTCTATATATGTTGTATGTATATATCTGCATAATATACTGCTCGTGCAGAGTGCTGACTGGCGGGGCCCTGTTGTATTGAATACGGTTATGGGAGCAAAGTGATGAGGAGAGGGCGTTGGCCAAATGCTGCATTGTATGTGGGTGCGATCCAGTCATGTCAGAGACGTGAGGCAATCGCCCCGAGGTGTCGTGTCCGCACATATGTGCGTATGTCCCCGTTTCCCTGTTACAAGCATTACCGGATGTGGGTGCTCGAGGTGTCGTAGTTGCTTTAGGCATGGGCACAGCCGTGTTCATTGTCTATTGCCAACTTTGTGTTTTTTCTGAAAGGTGCTCCAGCTGCTTTGATTCGGCTGGCATTCAGATTGCTTTCAAATAGATGCTGAACAACCAAGGTTGTTGTGGGATGAAACTGAGAGTACAATATATGGTGATGTTTTCCAGAGTTATGACTTGTAATAGTGTGTTATTTCCACCTCAAAGAAGTGACAGTATGGCCTTCAATTGCTATTTTTTTAATATGAACTTTGACAAGTTGAGCAGACTGAAAACTTTCTTTTTTCAGAAGGAGGTGTCATTAACCTTTGCTAGAGAGACGTTTGATCTCCAAGTTGGAAGGTCTTCCTCTCAAATACAATTGCTACTACGCACAAACCTCCCTCAACCTTTTGGAGAACTTGTGCACTGCATACTTTATGCATCTAATACTGAGGGAGTAGTATCCTTTTTTAAATCAATTGGGTCTGGCTTAGTGAGCATGTTCCAGACTGTATTCCTATCCTTTATACACTCTCTAGTTTCCAGTGTTTTGGGGGGGCATACCATTAGTTTATTCCTGATTGTTGTGATTTTGGTCCTTTTTTTGCTGCTCTGCAATGAATGTTCCACCTCAAGGCCAAATGGTGATGAAAAAGCCATATGTCCTGCTATAGTTGTGAACGTATGGTGCAGTATTTTGGCGTGTCTTTACTTCAGGAGCTGAATGACAAATGGTCTTTGTCCTTTCGACCTGTATGGTTACACTGTGTACAGCCTGTGTTCTGCTGTCTGCTGTGCACTTTCGAGTGTGCACTGGATATATGCCTTGGAATGCAACCGGTTCAATCTATGGATACAGAGCTGCAGGTGCGTCTTTTGAGTATTCATCTTCAGTGGTGTCCTATGAGACTACCTTTGCTGCAAGATGCATACTATGATCCTTTAATGGATGCTTCAGCTCCTGTATTCATGGATTCTGGCGTCTCCTCTGTGGTTACACTACCGTCTGACACACCATCAGTGGCTGCTGATTGAGCTGGATACAACCATGTTTGTTCTTTGGAACTTGCGGTCCGGGGCACAATGCGGAATATCATATGCAGTAGCTAGTTCCTTCATGGTTTTGAATGACTCTGGGAGCACGGAAATCATTTCTGGAACATCCTGAATTTTAATTTCACTTCTTATATTTTTTTATTGGTTTTTATGCATTTATTAATTGCATGCTTTTAATTGGTATTTTTTAAATGTCATTTCGATTTTGTTTGCTTCATTATTATAGTGCATTATTATTTTTTTTATGATTTTAGCTTTAAACACATGTTAAGTTTAATTTTCGGATATGCTTTTATGTTTAGTTTGAAGGGAAAGTCTCCCTCCGCACAAGGAGTGTGTGTTGTGGGGTTCAACAGGGCCTGGGCACAAAATCTTCCATTTTACAAATACATGTTTAAATTGACATTGTTTTAGATGGTGACTTAGTTTTTACGTGCATCGCATGTACATGCTAACATACTCTTGTAGATTCTGTCAAAGGCTACAAGAACACTCAGCACACCGCCCTTGCGTTTTGTTGTTCAGTTGGAGACAGCTTTGAATTGGAAAGACAAACAATCACATCAGTGTTGTACCTCTGACACACTGTGAATGGAACCAGGCTTTTATTATATAAACTGCCTCTGAGCAAAATTCCTCAGAGAAGCACTTTGATGAATTATCCTGGAACATTCGCCTGTGACTGAGATCCTGCCCTGCTGAATCCAATCCCTATCCTGCAAAAGACAGCGGTCTGTTCTACAGCAGACTGACTTCTGATATATCACACACAGGTAATGGGGAGTTAAGCTCTCTATAGTATAGGTAGTGTTAGATAGGATTATCAGTATGATATATATTCATTTAGCGATATAATTGCTGAAAAATTATGATGGTTGAATTATTCATCTTTTTCACCATTCTTGTAATGCTGATAACAATGCTTTGTTTTCTTCCACTAATAATTGAAGCTCATGTTTTTCGCACAAGAATCCAATTGCTTCAATAAATGTAAGAAATACCAATTTGTGTTTTTCTTGTGTCTCCCTTTGGGCATGCCTAAGTAACAATGAAAGGGTAGATCTGTTTCCCTGATTTCCATGGGGGAATTAGAGTGGTCATGTTCTGAGGTTGCAGATACCATCCTGTACCCTGTCAGGTTAGGGGTCCAGAATGGGCACTGTGAGATAGCCAGGAAATTGGCCAACATAATCTGATTATATGAGTGGACTCAGTCCCCATATTTGGATGTTTATGTTTGTCAGAGGCACCGTCCTACTTAATTAGTAGGAACCGTATGACACAGTGACATCCCCACTGTAGCTTCTGAAGCTGTGGGTTCACTACACTACAATAATGGCATGGTCTCAGTCACAGTTTTGGGTTTATTCCTGTCTTAAATAGTTGTAGAGCTAGAATAGCAATATTTTTCCAATTTAGACAGTGGTAAATGGTTGCTTGTCACAGGAACTGTAAAGGAATGTGCTGCTTTGGCTAGAAATATAGACACATTTGTTGACATATCTGAAGAAAACAACAGAGCATCACAAAATAACATAAACAAAGCAACATAACAATACTATTAACCCCTTCCATGCTCATGACGGAACGATTCCGTCATGAGCATCGGTTGCGCTGTGCTCATGACGGAACCGTTCCGTCATGGCCCCGCCCGCGCTCGAACCCTTCAGCACCGCGGGGGAATCCGCGCAGCGCTGAAGGGGTTAAAATGTAACAGGGCACAACAGACAAAACATTAAAATTGGAGCACAGCACAACAAATGCTGTGCACCACAACACACTGCAACAATGCAGCACAAAACTACAGCAGCACAATCAACAGAAGACATCACTACAACTAAATGCTGCACAACAAATATGTACAAGCCTGCTTTCACAATATGGCACCAAGAACACAAAATAGTGTCAGGCAAAAATATTTTGTGATACATCCCATGGCCTCTTGACCCTTCAATAATTTTTTCCATCTCCTCCTACTTACTTTCTAGAGTGGCTTTTTTAAATGTCTTTAAGGGCTCTGACCTCCATCTGCAAATCTTTGCTGCAACATCTCCTTTTCTTTTTCTATTTCCACTTCACTTAGTTTCACCTTTCGCATTGTGTCTTTCTTTTTATCTGGGCGGGTAGGGTCTCTCCATCTCCATTACCAGACACCCCCTTAGCATATTGAAAAAACTCATATTCATAACGTTGCAAATTTAAAAGAAATATATTCAATGACTCTTATTTTAAAAAAATGTAAATTACTAATAAAATACAGATTTTTGTTAACAAAAACTTCCCAAGTATAACATTCAGGACGATTGAAAATCACCAAAAACCGATTTTACTGAGCATTATGTCAAGTGCATTAATGTTGGTAAAAAGACTAGGCAAAAATTATTGCAGAGATCGATTCAGTAAGATCTCTGCACAAGACAATTTCTGTTAATTTTACTTTCAGCATATCTATATTTTGAATAGCTGTGGTTGGCAAATATCTAAGAGAATTTATCCAGTTTAGTAAAATGTGAAAATGTTTGTCCAGAGTTTCATTAAATAGATGAATGTGAAAAATGTCTGGTTTGCTAGCAGACATATAAAACACCCTCCCTAGCCATTCGGTATACATTTCTTCCCACCTGCTTTGATCCCTGTATACATTTCTCATAATCTCACCCATTTTTCCTGATCATGCTCTATGTTGATTACAATCGTGTATAATAACTTTATTTTTTAAGAATTAATGTCAATCATCTTGTCTGAAATTTAAACAAATACTGACACTGGTCGGCGAGAGTTGCCATCGGCCCCACTCTATATGTGTGGGGAGTGACTGAACAATCAGGTGCCCGGTGGCTCCCATCCCACAACTAATGAGCATGAACATTGAGAATGAAGAGTAAGCAGTGAAGGAGCACCCTCACTCATACATGATGTAGGGAGTGCTCTTGTGTGGAACTTGCTGGTTAGAGGTGGCGGGCCCAGGTCTTGCTCATGCACAGCAGCAGCTAGTCTGGGTAACGCCAGAGAGTGTGTGACCCCTTGGAGCAATAGAGTGTGGAGACATTTGTGATCTGTGGCTGAACCAGGGCAGCGTCAAAGTACGGAGCTGGTGCCATGAAGTGCAGAATGGAGGAGTCAGCCGTGCAGGTTGGAAGCTGCCTGGCAATGGGTGATACCTCTTGAAGGGCTGTGCACTCTGGATTGACTCACAAGCTCCCACTTACTTCTCCTTTGATAGTGGAGGGATTTTTGACTGAGTTGCTTCCCCCATACTGGCCATTTTGTATTTACATAGTTTAAAATTACCTCTAGTATGTCAAGGCCAGCAGTTTGTCATGGATAGCCCCTCTCCCAGTATGACATTGTTGTCCTCCAGAACACCAAAGATTCCCTCAGTTATGCCAGTTCGTGGAATTTACCACAGGAGCCCAATATTTCAAGAATTACTTTTAGTGTGTTAGTGCCGCATGCCATGAGTTACTTCCAATAAGGATCATAGTTTTGTTTCATTCCGATAACACTTTCTGACTCAGTGTATCAAAACAAAGTAGCTCTCCATGAGAGGTTCACATATAAACTTAACAACATTTTAAAGACCTATGAGCGTGTGTGGGGGAGAGTTACTGGTGGATGTCTCTTTATAAGTGATGGTCGAGCATGCCAGCCCCCATTTTGCAGTGTTCTTTCACTGATATCTTCGTCCCAGGGATGGTCTAGGATCCCTTATATCACCAGCCTTCAATACCTGTTTGGTGATGACTCTCTTAATGTGCACTGCCCTTATCCACATCTTACTATCCTCCCCGCCTATTGGCAGCTACCTTGCTTCTTCTTACTGACAAGGGAGGGCCCTCCTTGACAAATGTGCCCTTCTATCCCTTTACCCACTGTGATTCTATCCCTTTACCCACTGTGACTGCAATGACAAAGCAGACGGCGATTTGGCCCTCACTTTCTGGCACAGGAGCGGTGCACAGGATGTGTGACTCCATTGCCGGGCTCATCCGGACATGCTATTATGCACCAATATCTATGGTATGTGGGTGGGTGGATGGTTCTAGCTTTCTGGTTTAGTGATATTTTCGATGATTTTCATTGTTTTTGTTAGCAGTGACTGTAGCAGCTGTACGTTGTACTCTACGTATAAATGTTGACACTTAGTTGAGTCAAGAAAGGTAGGACTACCACTACATTCGGTTCCTATACCTGTTTTTAGTCCCCCTCACGTTATGTCTAATGTAAATTCCGGCTCCTCCGAATCCCTTTTCCCTTCACCCTTCATTTGCAGACCCCCCCTTATCACCCCTCTTTTCTTCTCTTTCTCCCCCTTGCCCAGAATAGACATTCAGAACAGTGATCCTGCTACATTGACTAGGTGGAGAAAAAGGGTGAATTGAAAAGCGAGACAGGACCTAGACTCATTGCGACCCAGTCGCTTGCACATTCATTTCCCCCGATTTCCTGGGACTCCTGTCCACCACCACTCACCCACCCCTCCATGTTGTGCTGAGTTGTCTTCTATGGCTGTTTGTATTGTATTGTATTTTTGACGATTGAAAATGCAAATGAATAAATACATGTTACGCCCCTGTAAAGCACCTTACATATTACATCACTCATGACATGGTCAGTGACATCACTCATGACATCACTGATGATATCATCCACTGAACAACTCACACATCCACTCACACACCCACACAACCACTAATACACCCACTCAGTGATACATAAAGCCACTTACACACATACTCACCCATACTGCCACTCACACAGCCGCTCACTTCCAACACACCAACTCACACAGCCACTCACTCACCCATACAGTCACTCACACACCTACTCACACAGCCACTCACTTCCCACACACCTACTCACACAGCCACTCACTCACCCATATAGCTACTCACATACCCACTTATTCACCCATAAATCGACTCACACACCCAGTCCCTCACCCAAACAGCCTCTCAACAGAGCCTCTCACTCACCCAAGTTGAGGTTAGCTCAGGTAACTATAACCGCTGAATTCCACTGGTTTTGTATGAGCGAAATCTGAGCCTAACAAGAACGCCCCTGTAACCTTTACTTTTTTCAGTGAATATATCTATAGATGTATATATATATTATATATGTATGAATATTTGCATAAATTACTATATAGTCTTTTATATTAATTTGTTTACTTAATATAATGTAAAATAAATATGTGTCATGAATTACGTCATAATATATATATATATATATATATATATATATATATATATATATATATATATATATATATATATATATATTCACTTAAAAAACCATAGGTTTCACACATGTTATAGTTAGCTGGACATTTCACTCGTAAAAAACCATTGAAATTCCCCCGTTATAGTTAGTTCAGATAACTATAACTCACGCGACCGCAATCCACTGCTGATGATGTCACATATTACATCACTCATGACATGGTCAGTGACATCACTCATGACATCACTGATGACATCATCCTTGTGATAGAGTGGCGGTCGCGCGAGTTATAGTTATCTGAACTAACTATAACGGGGGAATTTCAATGGTTTTTTATGAGTGAAATGTCCAGCTAACTATAACATGTGTGGAACCTATGGTTTTTTAAGTGAATTTGCAAGGTTTTTTAAATGCTAATTCCTAACTATAATGTGTGTGAAACCTATGGTTTTTTAAGTGAATTTGTAAGGTTTTTTAAATGCTAATTTATGTATGTATTATTATATTTTTTATATATTTATTTTACAATAAACTACCTATGTATATAGTTATAGATTGACTGTATCCTGTAATATGGAATGGCTCAGCTCTTTTTTTTTTATTTGGATAAAGTTGAACAGCATAGTTAATATCTTCTATAAACTTATAAACAGTTTAAAATGTTTGTTTTTTAAGGTTTTTTTCACGGTGCGCGCACCCCGCGATTAAAAAAAAAAAAAAAAATGCTTTTTCGCCCTTCGGGGTCCTTCAGGGACCCCCACACAAAGGCTAGGGGGTCAGGAACTCTCTACCCTGCCCCCTTTTCACGTTCTCCACCTTTCTTTTTCACTGTCACACACAAAATGGCGGCCGACACTTCCTGATTTCGACCGATTCGAATGTTGACTGACATGTAACCACCAATCAGAATTACGCTCGCGCACGTTATGGTGCGCGCACAGTGCGCGCACGGTGCCCGCATATAGATATTTATGTACTTTTAACTGCAATTTTCTCAGGAACTACTGAACAGATTGACACCATATATGCAAAAGGCACATGCCTGACCTGAGGACTACCTCTTTGCCAAATTTCAAGTAATTCTGTTCAGCCGTTTGGGCTGTACCTTCGACTAAAGGTCCTATGGAAAAATGCATGGGGAAACGTGTTTTGGGACCCCCCTTTTTTCTCAGCCCCTGCTTGACGAATAAGCCCGAGACTTTCAGGGTAGGAGCTGAGCGGAGCGTCCCATTAGTTTTGAAAATTTCGCGAGGATTCATCAACCGGCGCAAAAGTTATTCAAAATAGAATTTTCAGATTTCCCATGGGAACTCGGTCCTAACTATAACTATCTACTGGCGACCGCCAGTACATAATATATATATATATATTCACTGAAAAAAACATAGGTTTCAGGGAAGTTATAGTTAGAAATACGCATTTAAAAAACCTTGGAAATTTACTGAAAAAAACCATAGGTTTCAGGCACGTTATAGTTGAAATTAGCATTTAAAAAACCTTGGAAATTCACTGAAAAAAACATAGGTTTCAGGGATGTTATAGTTAGTTGGACATTTCACTCATAGAAAACCATAGAAATTCCCCTCTTATAGTTAGTTGAGCTAACTATAACTCGTGCCCCCGCAATGCACTGCTGATGACATCACATATTACAGCATTCATGACATGGTCAGTGACATCACTGATGAAATCACTGATGACATCTCAAATGACATGCACCTCATCAGACCCTAATATAACACTTGATACACCCACTCTAAAATACAGACTACAATTTTTGAAACCATGAAACCATGAACACACCAATAGCAGTTAGTACATATCCACTCACTAATTTGTAGGTCTACACACACATCCATTCATTCACCCATACACTCACTCATACATACAGTCAGCCATCAATACAGCATTATCATATCCTGTCACATATCTATAAAGACACTCACACACCGCCTCTCATTCATAGAGTTATTCACAGACCTAGTCAGTAATGGAAATAATCAATCACACTTTCATTTACTTACCTGTACAGTTATACACCTACCACGTCACTTATTTGAACATATACTAACACATACTTACACTCTCATACAATAACTAATATAAGCACACACTGATCCATACAGGCACTCTCACAATTTCATATAGTCATTTATACAGTCCAACACTCATATATACTGCCTTTGACACATGGAGTTACTTACACATGTACCACTGAGGCATCCATTCACTCACCAAGACACTCATACACACACTCACCCAGCCATACAGACCTTCACGGATACAGACTTGAACACATATACCCAGTGAATTATCCACTCACACATCTATGCACAGTCACACCCCCACCCACCCACCCACACAGACACTCAGGCACCCATACAGGTACTCAGACAAGCAATCAATAGCTCATATAGATCCTCATTTGGTTGCTAAACAAACCATGGAACTGCTTACACACCAACTGACAACCTAAACTGTGTGAATGTCTGTATCAGTCGCAAACACGTGCATTGAGCAAGAAACAATTAATCACTCACTTATACAGTCAGTCACACACCTACTTAATCATCCATCCTGACTCTTATACACACATTCATTCTTCAATACACCTTGGCATATATATATATAAAACATATTTACATTTTATAGAAACACACATTCACTGGATGATGTCATCAGTGATGTCATCAGTGATGTCATTTGAGATGTCATCAGTGATGTCACTGACCATGTCATGAATGATGTAATATGTGACGTCATCAGCAGTGCATTGCGGGGGCGTGAGTTATAGTTAGCTCAACTAACTATAACAGGGGAATTTCTATGGTTTTCTATGAGTGAAATGTCCAACTAACTATAACATCCCTGAAACCTATGTTTTTTTTCAGTGAACTTCAATGTTTTTTTAAATGCTAATTTCTAACTATAACGTGCCTGAAACCTATGTTTTTTTTCAGTTATATATATATATATATATATATATATATATGTTTATATATATATATATATATATATATATATATATATATATATTCACTGAAAAAACCATAGGTTTCACACATGTTATAGTTAGCGGAAATTTTACTGATAAAAAACCAATGAAATTCCCCCGTTATAGTTAGTGCAGGCAACTATAACTCACGCGACCGCAATCCTCTGCTGATGCTAATACTGTATTTAGACACTTATTTGCCCATGTCTTCTTCCATACATTTTTAGCTATACATATATTACAAATATTTTTTTTTCATAAAGACACATATGTCATCAGCAGAAGATTGCGGTCGCGTGAGTTATAGTTGCCTGCACTAACTATAACGGGGGAATTTCATTGGTTTTTTATCAGTAAAATTTCCGCTAACTATAACATGTGTGAAACCTATGTTTTTTTCAGTGAATTTGCAAGGTTTTTTAAATGCTAATTCCTAACTATAACGTGTGTGAAACCTATGGTTTTTTCAGTAAATGCGATTTTTTTTTAATTTGTTTTATTAAGTTTTTTTTCGGGTGCGCGCTGGGTGCGCGCACTCGGCGATATTTTTTAACAAAATATTAATCTTTTTTTTTGCCCTACAAGGTCCTACTTTGACCCCCTTACAATGCCTACTGGGTCTATGTCTACCAACTCTGCCCCCTTTTCAAGTTTTCCCCCTTTGTTTATCACCCCCTCTTTATGCGATAGACACAATGGTGGCCGCCGCTTCCTGATTTCCACCGATTCTAATGTTTACTAAGATCTAACAACCAATCAGAATTGCGCTCGCGCACGGCGAGGTGCGCGCACCCAGCGCGCACGGAGCGCGCTTAGATATATATATATTGATTTAAAGGCTATTTTCTCATAATCTACTGAACAGATTTACACCAAACCTACAAAAGGCACTTCCTTGTCCTGGGGACTACCTCTCTGCCAAATTTCTAGTAATTCTGTTCAGCCGTTCGGGCTGTAGCCCTGTCTAAAGATCCTATGGAAAAATGCATGGGAAAAACGCGTTTTGGGACCCCCCTTTTATCTCAGCCCCCGCTTGACGAATCCCCCCGAGACTTTCAGGGTAGGAGCGGAGCGTAGCGCCCCACCTATTTTGAGAAATTTGCGAGGATTCGTCGACCGGCGCCAAAGTTATTCCAAATAGAATGTTGCGGATTTCCTATGGAAAAGGGGTCCTAACTATAACTACCTACTGGCGACCGCCAGTAGGTAATATATATATATATATATATATATATATATATATATACATATATTACCTACTGGCGGTCGCCAGTAGGTAGTTATAGTTAGGACCACGTTTCCATAGGAAATCCGCAACATTCTATTTTGAATAACTTTGGCGCCGGTCGACGAATCCTCGCGTATTTTTCAAAATAGGTGGGGCGCTACGCTCCGCTCCTACCCTGAAAGTCTCGGGTGGATTCGTCAAGCGGGGGCTGAGATAAAAGGGGGGTCCCAAAACGCGTTTTTCCCATGCATTTTTCCATAGGACCTTTAGACAGGGCTACAGCCCGAACGGCTGAACAGAATTACTTGAAATTTGGCAGAGAGGTAGTCCCTAGGTCAAGGAAGTGCCTTTTGTAGGTTTGGTGTAAATCTGTTCAGTAGAATCCGAGAAAATAGCCTTTTAATCAATATATATATCTGTGGCAGCTTACCGTGCGCTTACGGTGCGCTTACCGTACGCGTACGGTGGCGTGCGCGAGCACGATTCTGATTGGCTGTTAGATCTTAGTAAACATTCGAATCGGTCGAAACCAGGAAGCGGCGGCCGCCATTTCGTGTGTTTCACTCAGAAAAAAAAGAGTGATATCTTGAAAAGGGGGCAAGGTGGAGAGTTACAGACCCCCTAACATTTGTAAGGGGGTCAAAGAAGGACAGAAAAGTTCAAAGAAAACATTTATTATTTTTTTTTTTAAATCGCGGGGTATGCGTACGGTAAGCTTACGGTAAGCTTACCGTACGCGTACAGTAGAAAAAAAAAATAAAAAGAGAAATAAAATTCAGATTTAAGTGTTTAGATATTAGGGGGCTCTAAAAAGAGCCGTTGTGTTTATGAAGTGATTTTTTAGTGGTACCTACAAGTAAGTACCGATGCAGAGTCTAAGGTTCAAGAGGAAGACTCTGTTCCCTTCATCATTGAAGTGCACACCATCTCCTCTATAAATGTCTTGCATGTCGTAACGCAAGTTGTTGTGGTAAATGGAACCCATACCATAGTCACGGAGGAAAGCAGAAACAGATTTGTTGACGTGCTTTCTTGCTTTGTCAATCTGCGGACAGAAATGATTGGACCAGTTCCATTTTTGCCTTTGGCATATGTTAGAAAACACAAAGGCAGTTTTAGGGAAAAGTGAAAACAGTTGTGCAAAGGTGTCCTTCATAAGCATTTCCAGACCTACCCCAGTCAAAGTGACTAGGTCATTGCCACCACAGTGCACTATTATGAGGTCAGGGTGTTGGATTTGCATGAAGGATTTCACCAATGGCATCAATTGGTGCCACTTTAACCCTCTCTGACCAATCCATTTAATGTCTACATTTGGCAAAGCAAGGTCTCTCACCATACCTGTTTTCTCTGCAAACTTTTCACTCCAGAAAACATAGCTGTGCCCTACAATCCACACTGTGAACATCTTCCAAGGAGATTTGGATGCACTCAGGAGGTGTAATTCAGTAGAATGGGAAAATGAAATGAAAGACAGTTTGGAAATGGAGGAATACATATTTTTTTCATAAAAAAAAGAACTGATTGGCTGTTTCATACCATTCTAGAATAAAAACTAGGCTGCATGTGTAAATTAATAGAAGCATGTTTTGTACAGAAAAATGTGTTACCAAAGAACAGTACTTTGGATTTGCTGTTAGGTTTGAAAAGTCAAGCACTCTTGCTCTGTGGAATTGAAACATTGTTTGGCGAACTTCTGACCTAACTCCACACAGCAGTGTTCCATGAGCTGTTGCTATGGTAGCAGGCAGAAGTCAAGTTGGGGGAAGGGTACTAGGCAGAAGTCAAGTTGGGGGAAGGGTACTTTTGGAAAAGGGTTGGTTTTCAACCAATAGAAATGTGTGATTACATTTGAAAAAAAGGGGGAAGCACTGAGATTTTAAATTAACATGTATATGTGTGGAAAAAGAGAGGGAAAGTTTGCCATTATCTGGTTCTGCTGAGAGGAGAGAGGTGTAAAGAAAAGAGATCCTGGCTCTGATAATCTGCTGTTTGAGTGCCACATTTCTTTCACAGCTAACTAATTTTAAAGGTGAGTTTAGAGTTTGAGAGGGGATGTATATGGTAAATTAAGAAATGAATAATAGAAATGGAATTCCTTTTGTTGAAGTTGTGTTTATCATTTTCTGTTTTGGGAGAAATTTAAATGTGAGGAACATGTAAAATAATATGGACTATGTTTTCACGATAAATTAAGGTGTACTGGTATAAAAAAAGAATAGTTTAAGGGTTTGAGGTTGGACTCAGTAATGCAAATACATTCAGCATCACTAAGGCTGGTTGCCCTTGCTGGAATGTAGGCAGTCACCCAGGTTACACATGGTGGTGGTCTGAAAAAGCAGTTTGGACATGTGCTTTTAAAAAAATCTGAAAAGTGGATTCATAATGTGTCAGTCTGTAAAAGTGATTATCACTTGTCAAAAAAAAGAGCAGTAAGTGTGCTTTCAAATTGGCAAAGAAATTTCGTTTTGTGACTAATGTGAAAACATGACTCTGTGTGCAAAGAGGAATTATAGGCAGAGATTTATTGCGTATTGCTCTGGTGATTTCACAGTTGCATTAGATGGAAAGGGGGAGCCATTTTTTGGTGCAGAAGCAGACTCTTAGCACACACCCAGCTGCTTACCATGTTGAATCATGCACAGTATTTACAAGCGAGTGGGGTTTGAGGTTTCAGTCAGTAATGCAAATACATTCAGCATCACTAAGGCTGGTTGCCCTTGCTGGAATGTAGGCAGTCACCCAGGTTACACATGGTGGTGGTCTGAAAAAGCAGTTTGGACATGTGCTTTTAAAAAAATCTGAAAAGTGGATTCATAATGTGTCAGTCTGTAAAAGTGATTATCACTTGTCAAAAAAAAGAGCAGTAAGTGTGCTTTCAAATTGGCAAAGAAATTTCGTTTTGTGACTAATGTGAAAACATGACTCTGTGTGCAAAGAGGAATTATAGGCAGAGATTTATTGCGTGTTGCTCTGGTGATTTCACAGTTGCATTAGATGGAAAGGGGGAGCCATTTTTTGGTGCAGAAGCAGACTCTTAGCACACACCCAGCTGCTTACTATGTGGAATCATGCACAGTATTTACAAGGGAGTGGGGTTTGAGGTTTCAGTCAGTAATGCAAATACATTCAGCATCACTAAGGCTGGTTGCCCTTGCTGGAATGTAGGCAGTCACCCAGGTTACACATGGTGGTGGTCTGAAAAAGCAGTTTGGACATGTGCTTTTAAAAAAATCTGAAAAGTGGATTCATAATGTGTCAGTCTGTAAAAGTGATTATCACTTGTCAAAAAAAAGAGCAGTAAGTGTGCTTTCAAATTGGCAAAGAAATTTCGTTTTGTGACTAATGTGAAAACATGACTCTGTGTGCAAAGAGGAATTATAGGCAGAGATTTATTGCGTATTGCTCTGGTGATTTCACAGTTGCATTAGATGGAAAGGGGGAGCCATTTTTTGGTGCAGAAGCAGACTCTTAGCACACACCCAGCTGCTTACCATGTGGAATCATGCACAGTATTTACAAGCGAGTGGGGTTTGAGGTTTCAGTCAGTAATGCAAATACATTCAGCATCACTAAGGCTGGTTGCCCTTGCTGGAATGTAGGCAGTCACCCAGGTTACACATGGTGGTGGTCTGAAAAAGCAGTTTGGACATGTGCTTTTAAAAAAATCTGAAAAGTGGATTCATAATGTGTCAGTCTGTAAAAGTGATACAATTACATTTTAATTATAAATTAAATTGTTGGGTGGGACAGGTAAGTGAGAAATTAGAAGGTCTCTTTCTTCCACTTTATCTCAAAAAGATTTTTAAAAATTAGTTATTAATTTCTCAAGGATCTTGAGATGTGGTAATTGATTTTTAGTGTTTTTAAAAAAAAAAAAAAAAATACGCTTACCGTGCGCGTACGGTAAAAAAAAAAAAAAAAAAAAAGTTTCAAAGAAAAAATAAAAAAAAGTTGAGAGGTAAGGTTGGCTCTTATAAGAGCCGTTGGGTTCATACAGGGATGGAGGAAAGAAAGAATGGGAGTATTATGAGCGTCTACAAACATGCTGGTCTATCTTATTGTTAATAAGGGTAAGACTGATCTCCCCAAAAACAATAAGACCACCACATCTTGTACACCTCATTTCAACCCTCCCAAATCGAGGGTTGGTGTCCACAGGAAAAGAAGAAGGTGATGCTCCAACATCAGAGGAAGGGCTCAGCTGAGCTGCCGATGATGTACTCGGCTGAGCATCTGAGGCTGGGCTCTGGTGACTTACTGAAGAGTTTTCTCCAGTATGTCGAGCAAAGGTCCTTGGGTGTCTGTCCTGGAGGTGTCTCTTCATAGAGTGATTTCCAAAGGAATATTTCTTCCTTGGATTTCCTCTTGATAAAACACGACCACAAAGTATGCAAGTGACCAATTGAGCATTCACCTTTTTCTCCCCCTCTGGAAAAGTGAAATACTCCCATACAAAAGAAGTCTTTTGTTTCCTCCTTCTCTGGATCATGGTGGTGCTGCTAGCCTCACTCTCAGAAGAGGTCTGCTGTTCTGCCATTGTATCCCAATGTCAATCCAGCTCCTGCTCCTAGAGAATCACAAGCAGAAATGAGGGGAATGGGTGTGGTGTGGGAAGAATCTGGAACTGAAAGTAGTTTCAACCAATGAAAAGTGTTCTTTCAAGCAGTAACGAGGGGAATGGGTGTGGTGTGGGAAGTTTCTGGAAGTGAAAGTAATTTCAACCAATAAAAAGTGTTCTTTGTAAGTCACATGACCTGCCGTGCGCGCACGTGACGCTTACGGTGCGCTTACGAAGCACGTACGTCACACTCGCGCATGCGCATTACACGCCCCTGCGTAACCGCGACGTTGCTTCCGGGTGTACGCGTACGTCACGCACGTATTGCGTATCGCGCATGCGCATTACACGCCCCTGCGTAACCGCGACGTTGCTTCCGGGTGTACGCGTACGTCACGCACGTATTGCGTATCGCGCATGCGCATTACACGCCCCTGCGTACCCGCGACGTTGCTTCCGGGTGTACGCGTACGTCACGCACGTATCACGTACGCGCACCGTACTTATGACGTACGAAGCGCGTACCGTCAGCTTACCGTACGCGCACGGAAAAAAATGCATTAAAAAAAAAAAAACCTTTCCATAATGCAGGATATAGTACATATATTATTTTATACAAAGGCTTAAAAAAAATGACAAAAAAAAATTTGCATTTAAAAATCCGTACAAATTCACTGAAAAAAACATGGGTTTCGCACACGTTATAGTTAGAAATTAGCATTTTAAAAACCTTGCAAATTCACTGAAAAAACAATAGGTTTCAAACATGTTATAGTTAGGGATTAGCATTTAAAAAACCTTACAAATTCACTGAAAAAACCATAGGTTTCACACACGTTATAGTTAGGAATTAGCATTTAAAAAACCTTAGAAATTCAATGAAAAAACCAAAGGTTTCACACATGTTATAGTTAGCTGGACATTTCACTCGTAAAAAACCAATGAAATTTCCCCGTTATAGTTAGTTCAGCTAACTATAACTCGCGCGCCCGCAATGCACTACTGATGACGTCACATATTACATAACTCATCAGTGATGTCATCAGTGATGTCATTTGAGATGTCATCAGTGATGTCATGAGTGATGTCAGTGACCATGTCATGAGTGATGTAATATGTGACGTCATCAGTAGTGCATTGCGGGCGCGCGAGTTATAGTTAGCTGAACTAACTATAACGGGGAAATTTCATTGGTTTTTTACGAGTGAAATGTCCAGCTAACTATAACATGTGTGAAACCTTTGGTTTTTTCATTGAATTTTATATATATATATATATATATATATATATATATATACATATATATATATGGATAAACAAAGCGCCCTGAAGCTCGAGAGGGCACTCGACGATGTTCTGCCCATCCGGGCTGTAGGCCTCTCAGTAGCCTGCTTCCCAACAGTTTAAACATCCATGCCCGACGCGTTTCGAGGCCAATACGCCTCTTCCTCATGGGCTCTTTCATGACAAACACGGACAGCTCACCTCTGCATTCAAACCATTATTTTATTGGATTTTTTTAATTGATCCGGTGTGGCTTGTGCTCACTGGCATGATGGTTGTCGTAGTCCATAGAGGTGAGTAACATTATATTCCCTTAAGTAGGTTCCATGTTTTCATGTGCATTAAGAGTTCATAGCCTTTAGTAGGAAAGGGAAACCAGGTAAGGCGAGCTGTTTATTCATGTTGGAACATCGTGCCGTATGACGGGAAACTTTCCATCACAGCCTTTCCTTTGCTCAGAAATGGTGCTCCTCTCCACGACCGGGCAGGCCGTGTGCAAAATGTGGATAAACAAAGCGCCCTGAAGCTCGAGAGGGCACTCGACGATGTTCCGCCCTTCCGGGCTGTTGGCCTCTCAGTAGCTCGCCAGCCTGCTTCCCAACAGTTTAAACATCCATGCCCGACGCGTTTCGAGGCCAATACGCCTCTTCCTCATGGGCTCTTTCATGACAAACACGGACAGCTCACCTCTGCATTCAAACCATTATTTTATTGGATCTTTTACCTGGTTTCCCTTTCCTACTAAAGGCTATGAACTCTTAATGCACATGAAAACATGGAACCTACTTAAGGGAATATAATGTTACTCACTGTATTTAGACACTTATTTACCCATGTCTTCTTCCATTAATCTTTAGCTATACATATATTACAAATATTTATTTTTCAGAAAGACACATATGTAATCAGTGATGTAATATCTGACGTCATCAGCAGAGGATTGCGGTCACGTGAGTTATAGTTGCCTGCACTAACTATAACGGGGGAATTTCATTGGTTTTTTACGAGGGAAATGTCCAGCTAACTATAACATGTGTGAAACCTATGGTTTTTTAAGTGAATTTGCAAGGTTTTTTAAATGCTAATTCCTAACTATAACGTGTGTGAAACCTATGGTTTTTTAAGTGAATTTGTACGGTTTTTTAAATGCTAAGTTATGTATTTATTAATATATTTTTTTTCAGGTTTTTCACGGTGCGCGCACCGTGCGCGCGCTGTGAGCGTTCGGTGCGCTTCGCGCACTGACCACACACGATGCGTTGTGCGTGCCGTGCGCGCACCTCGCGCTTTTTCGAAAAAAAAAATTTGTTTTTTTCACCCTGGGGGGTCCTTCAGTGACCCCCTGACAAAGGCTAGGGGGTCAGGACCTGTCCACCCTGCCCCCTTTTCATGTTCTCCACCTTTGTTTTTCACTGCCTCAGACTGCGAGACACAAAATGGCGGCCGACACTTCCTGATTTCGACCGATTCGAATGTTTACTGACATCTAACAGCCAATCAGAATTGCGCTCGCGCACGGCAGCGTGCGCGTACGGTATGCTTACCGTACGCGCACGGTGCGCGCTTATAGATATATATGTACTTTTAACTGCAATTTTCTCAGGAACTACTGAACAGATTGACTCCAAATATCCAAAAGGCACATCCCTGACCTGAGGACTACCTCTATGCCAAATTTCAAGTAATTCTGTCCAGCCGTTCGGGCTGTACCTTGGACTAAATGTCCCTATGGAAAAATGCATGGGGAAAACGCGTCTTGGGACCCCCCCTTTTTTCTCAGCCCCCGCTTCACGAATCCCCTGAGACTTTCAGGGTAGGAGCTGAGCGGAGCGCCCCACCTATTTTGAAAAATTCGCGAGGATTCGTCAACCGGTGCCAAAGTTATTCAAAATAGAATTTTCAGATTTCCTATGGAAACACGGTCCTAACTATAACTATCTATTGGCGACCGCCAGTGGATAATATATATATATATAGATATATATACATATATATATATATATATTTATATAGACACAAATATAGGTGTTTGTGTTTATATAATCTATATAGATAGTATTAAATAGTGGAATGTATTTACTTTACAATATATTATTTTTATATAGTATAGTATTTAATATTTACTACTACAAATTGTATAGATATTGTTTTTTTTTAAAAACAATATTTTCGTGTGTTTTGGATAATACTCTCTATGATTTTAAAACAAAGAATTTGTAATTTTCATTATAAGTATAGGCCCACGATATTGTGGAGAACTATATTTTTGGCACAGTATTTTTGTCAATGATATTGTTTGCCACAATATTGTGTCATTGAACCCCCACGCCATATCCTGCCAAGGATTGATGTGCACATTATTCTGCTCATCCCACTTTAGGTGCATATAACCACCTCACACCTATTTACCAGCAGAGAAGGAAGAATCTGGGAAAGGGCAGCAGCGAAGGCAGTAACAAAAAAAACAACAAAAAAAGAGAAACGAGAAAACAAAATTACTGGCTTTCCGGCGGTCAGACTAGTAAATCAAAAACAGACACCAGCATGGGCAAACCAACTGGCGCAGGAAACGATACAGGCTCTAGACCAAAGCCATCGACAAGGGGGCAAGCACGGTTGGAATCTACCGCCACGGTGCAGTCATCAGCCTCAAACCTACATTTAACAAATAAGTCAATCAGTAAATACTTTACGCCATCGACGCCAACAACGCCAATGCAGACGACGCCAACAACGCTAACAACGCCAATGTCAACACCAACGCTAATGCCAGTGCCAGCAATGCCTGCAAAAAAACAACTAGGAAAAAGTATGTTATACAGCAGGGCATTAGTACATTCAACACCACAAACTGCTCCTGGCCTGAGCTGCGAAACAGGAAGTCCAGATAATGAGACACGGCTACCCTACAGGATTAGCACTGGAATGGAGAAAGAGGGGTTAGAGCTGGGAGACTCAGAAGTCTTTGAATCAGTCACACGGCCTGAATGTTGGGGCACACATGAGAAAAGGCTTGAAGCCTTAGACCTTTCTTTGTTTGGGGAGAAAGAGCAAGACATAATGGGGCAAGTACATCAAGAAATATTGGAAATCTCATCGGTTTCAGAGCACACGGAAGTGCCGAGAATGCCTCAAGAGGAATTAAGTCAGGGGAAATTGGAAGTCTTGGAAATATCGTCAACACTGGAACAGACAAATAGAGTCATCCAACAAATTCACGCAGAGGCTAAAACAAATTTACAGGCAGGGGGCGGGGTGGGGACAACCAGCATAATTTGTCTCAATCCATCTGATACAGAGTTCATCAATAATTCAAAGCTTTGTTCTGGATCAAAATTCACTCTTGTTGCAGGAGGAACAGGAGGAACGGAAAGAGAACAGCCTTTTGGGAAATCAGAATTTGCTCCACTCAACCACCAAAACAAAATGTACACTCCACAACGGATGTTTCAACCAAAATTCTCTGCTATCCTCAATAAATTCTACTTTAGCAACAACCATCAACACGCTTACATGGCAAACGCAAAAACTGGAAACTCAGATGGATACTATACAGGCTCTCGCAATAGCCATGATTAACATCGAAACTAAAATCAATATCCTAGACGGAAAAATGGAGTCGTTGAGCCTGCAACCATTTGCTAGGTGCTCATGACTTCCAATTGTAGAGCAACTTAGCACTTTGCTTGAAGTGCTAACATCCATCATAATAGAATTAAAGCAAAGACAAGAGGCAACTATAGTTCAGAGCCTGCAAAGAATAGTCAAAGGGCCTGCAAAAGATGGCACACAAAATGGCACGAATAGTCCGTCAGGAGTAACAATCCCCCCAAATGAACTACAAACTGAAATTGGAGTAAGCGTTGTAAAAACAACGAGGGGAAAACCAGCTTAGCAGAAACAAATCCGCCACTGACGAACACACAAGACAGTAAACCAATTTTGTGCGTGGGTATATCTCCATTAGTTTTGCAGTCGCCATCAGCTCCCCGTCAAAGCAAACATTGCCTGAGGAATCTATAATCTATGAGAACTCACATGGAAACAACAGTGGGGTCACAAAATTAGAGCACACCACAGAACTGAGTAAAAACCTTTCAAGAAGGGCGAAGAAAAGTCTGAAAAAACAGACCAAAAACTTAAAACAACAAAGAAAGGCAAAGGACTTACACCTGGGCGCTAGAGAATCCATCGATGTTTGAGCAAAAAAAATAACTCGCAACACAGGTGCCCACACACAAGAACCCTGAACCACAGAAAGTTTTTCCGATCTTCCATAGGGAAAGCCAGGTGAAATATCATACTATACCAAATAATCCTATAACCGAAATAATTTCAAACGGACCAGTCAACAATAAGGAAGAGCAGTCACAGCACAAATCAGACAAGTCTCCGCAATTGGTCAGTATAGGCAGTCTGAACAAGGTATAGCACAAAGAAAGCCATATCCCATAGCCAAATTCAGCAGACAGCACTAAATAGAGAAGTGATAGCATCTACATCACTGAATAATAGTGAGTTACAGGGGTCCCAAGAAGCCAATATCGACAACGAAGTATCTTCTACAAATACGCGACGATTTGCCGCACATTCCCTCGCGGCCAGCCAACCAGTACAAGGAAATATAGAGGAGAAGAATAATACAATCATTTTTACACCTGAATACATATCACGGGGAAGTACGGACACATTAAACAGGTCCAACATTCTACACATTTTTCATCACATCCCAGAGCTCTCAACCATCTCCAGTGAAGACCTCACCCAAGTTCAAATTAAAATCCTGGACAACAATACAACCAGAGAGTCAACAATACTAAAATGGACCGACGGCTCGTTTGTACAAAAAATTATGAAAGAAAAAGAAAGGTTTGCAAACTGGGGGATTAATGTTCACACCGCAGAAGAAGAGAAATATCCATTTATGCTAAAAAGAGGATCGCGTTTAAATCCAACACAGCTCCCACGAAAGTCCATTTTAGAAGGGACAAATTATGTCCCTCGCACAACAGCATTCCCTAACATAAAAATACAGTTTTTGCCCGAGTCCACTCAAACAAAGGGCACGTGCTCCTAGCATACAAGGAAATGCTTGCCTGAGCAATAAACCAGGCAACTTCCTCAAAATAATCTCATAGAATGTCTACGGGCTAAAAGCCTCATTCCAGAACAAGGAAGTATTTGAATTCTTGCAGTCAGGGGACCTGTTATGTCTGCAAGAAACTTGGTCGCTCATTCCAATGGCCATACCAGACTTCATGGAATTTCAACAGCCTACAAAAAAGCATAACATATTTGGAAGACCGTCGGGGG
Organism: Triturus cristatus; assembly: GCF_964204655.1. Taxonomy (NCBI): domain Eukaryota; kingdom Metazoa; phylum Chordata; class Amphibia; order Caudata; family Salamandridae; genus Triturus; species Triturus cristatus. Next base: position 346,776,301 of record NC_140584.1, read on the forward strand.
TCTTATCAATATACACGAGGATTAGTAGCAATATAAAAATAAAACCTTTATTAAATATGGCCATGGTTCAGGCAGTCCTAGTACAAGGATTGAAATTAAACTGATGCCCAATAAAGATCATTCTCGTGAATATCTACTTTAATAGCAATGAGGCCCCCAGACACAGTGACATGAAAACGCTAGTGGATACCCTTGAGGAATTATTCAGCAGTCAACCAAACTGTGGGATCGTAATAGCCGGAGATTTTAATACGAAAAATCTTGGAATGAAACCAGACGAAGTTTTGCCCTCAGATAAAGCAGGAATGATGATTAATAAATTCTTAAATATACACAGACTAAAATCAATACAAATGTGCTATCGCATTAAATTGGCCCCCAACAAAGACACACAGGGGCTATCTAAATCACCAATTGATTATATGTTTACGTGTGGTCGCCTCTATGGGCAAGTGACGGAATTTCAAAAACTTCCCATTCTAACTAGTGACCATCTTCCACTTGCCATATCTATCATCCTACACACGGTCCGCCTTCAGTCCATCATTTCCGTGGGTAATGGCAATGGAGAAGAAATATATGCTTTGCCAAGGAGACTAAAGTGGAAAAAAATAGACACAGCAGCCCTAACACGGTGGAAAAATAATTGGCCTGGAACTGCCGAAGATTTCACGACAGGTAAATTAATGACTATGGTATACTAACTTCTGAAAGGTAAAAAACACTCTCCAGTCTCTATAGAAACGTCTTGTCGCCAATTTCATCCACGATGCGAAAAAGTGGAGCAAAGTAAGAGGTCGCTCAGAACAGCCACACGGATCCATAAGCAAAACAGAAAATACGAAACATATCAAAGCCAATTCCTAGCAAAGAAAATCCATAGGAAAAACGTGTGGGACAATAAAAGAAAACAACAAGACTCGGAGTGGCTACATGTCTTTTCCTTGCTAAACCCAAATAAACAGGCTGAGTTCTGGGCATATATTAACAAGCTCTCTGGTCATGGCCAAGACAGGTGCAATGTGGTTGCTAGTGACATATGGATAACCTATGTAACAACATTATATTGTGACGCACAAAATCTTACATCTGCGCACAATCAAGGGCTCTCTTTCATCACCGCTCTGCCCGAAACCTCACTAGCAGCCGCAGAAGACAAATCCGGATCGGCAGTGGTAATGAACGCATCAAATACGGAGATACCCCCAGAAGCCCTGGTTGTAGGGAAACGCGTGACAACAATTAAAAAAAATATTAGAAAGGATGGGGCACGAGGCCCTAACGGGTTACCAGGGCAATTGTTTAAAGAAGACCGCGACTTCTGGAGTAGCATACTCACGCCGCTCTAACAACATTGTCTGGCAAATTCAAAAATTCCAGAGACTTGGAAAGAATCTTTACTACAACCTATCCATAAAAAGGGCAATACCGGGGACCCCTCAAATTACAGGTTGATAGCCCTTTTAGGCATTGAGCCTAAAGATTATGCTAGTCTCCTTCTACAAGACCTGCAGACGTGGGTTGATGAAAATGAAATCCTACCAAGCTGCCAAAATGGCTTTAGGCCAGGAGCGTCCACAATGGATAATATTTTAGCCCTTGCTTACATGATAGAACAGACTACACAGGAAAAGGCTCTTCCTCTATTTGCATGTTTCGTGGACTACTCCGCAGCCTTCGACGGAGTCAATCGAAGTCTGTTGTGGCGGAAACTACAAGGTTGGGGGATACCAGAGACTCTTTTAAAGGCAATGATTAGCCATTACACTGGAACTTGGATACGGGTGAAAACTTCAATGAATTCTGCTACAAAAAAGATCCCAACAGACCGTGGTTTAAAACAAGGTTGTGTATTGGCACCTTTGCTTTTTAACTTATACACGGCAGACCTTGCCAAAACAATCCTTCTATCTCCGAAAATTGGCTCAAACAGATTAATTTTAATACAATATGCAGATGATATGGTGCTATTAGATCACACAAAAATAGGCATGCAAAGACTATTGGACGCATTAAATCTTTACAACAATAAGAATGACCTAAGAGCAAATGCAGGAAAAACAAAGGTAATTATATTCGGAAAGTATGCCAACAAACTCGGACAACATTGGAGATTGGGCAACTTGAAGATAACAACAGTAACCAAATATAATTACTTAGGGGTCTGGCTGATGAGTAATGGGAAATCAACAGCTTACCTCGCTTCAGCAGAAACAAAGGCCAAGGCAGTGACGTTTGCCTTGTGCAAGCTTAATAACAAACTAAATAGCCAGACAACAAAATCTATTAGAAGAGTTATAAGGGCCAAGCTGCTTCCCTCAATTACATATGGCCAGTTAGCATTCCCTGCGGCTTTTGTTAATAGCCTTGAACATATCAACTGTCGAGCCTACAAGCGAATTTTCCAGATCCCAGCACATACACGTAACATCTTGGTGCGACTGGAATTTGGGCTGAACAAGCAAAACTACGAACATTGGGCAACGTTCGTGCGGTATCACCAAGGGGTTTGTGCGGCCCATCCGAATACTATGAAGTCAATTCTTAAAATGATCTTTATGAAAGCCAACAATTCATGGAGCAATGGCCTGAAAACTGCCTGCACTGCATTACAGCTTGACATGACCAAATTGCAGGATCTGATCTATCAGCCCGGCACACTAAAATCCATATTAAAAATTCAAGTTGGAGCACTATCCAGGGAAGATGACATGAAGGAGTTGAATAGTTCCAAAAGTAATATTGGGATACTTGTAAGCTCCTATGAAGATCGGCAATGGCAACCATACCTCGACGCTGCATTAAATAAGATCATTTTAAAGCAAATTTTATCAGCGAGGCTTATGGGCTTGCCGATAAAAGATATCAACAGGCGCTGGAAATCCATAGAGGCAATTACTACTTGCAGACTATGGGCCATATGTAGGAAACAGTTTTGCGATCGCAAACAGTGCGAATCGCAGGAATCTGGGTGTTTGCGATCGCAAAACATACTTGAGCCATGTAGGAAAGGTATTCGCAGAAGAAGAGTGCGAATCGCTAATTTAGCGATTAGCTATTTAGCGTAAAGTGGAGTCTGCGAATAAATCTGCGTAATCGGAGTCTGCGCCCCAGTATTTGCGGAAATCGCTGTTACCGAACTCGCAAATAGCGATTTCGCAAAATGACATGTTCAGAAAATTCGCAATTAGCGAATCTGCAAAATTCGCTATTTTGCACTTCCCAATTACCATCAACAATGAGCAGGTGGTAACCAACTGCAACCTATTTAAACAGGCCCACAATGCCACAGTGCCTTTCCACCATGGCTGGGCTGTACGTGATAGCCAGGAGGCTGCGAATCAGGGATGCCACACAGAGAAGGAGACGCCAGGAAAGGATCTACAGAGCACGCATCACCCTCTTCCAAGTGACCGATGAGGAGATCCATGTCAACTACAGGCTGCACCCAGACAGCATCCTGGATTTAATTGCTGAACTGACACCCATACTTGACCACCCCACACGCAGGGCACACTCCATTCCCACCCATGTACAGGTGCTGTGCTCACTGCACCTCCTGGCATCAGGTAGTTTCCAGGGGGTCATTGCCACAGCAGGAGGTGTCTTCCAAAGTGCTCTATCGCGCTTCTTCCACGCTTTCCTGGATGCAATGGTACAGAGGCTGCATCACCACATACAATTTCCTAGCACAGCACAGGCACTGGATCAGACCAAGCAAGATTTCTACCAACTTGCACAATTCCCCCATGTCATTGGCTGCATAGATGGGACACATATCGCTATTTCACTCCCATCACATGATGAGTATGTATTTCGCAACAGAAAGTCATATCATTCCCTGAACATCCAGGTAGTGTGCAATGCCCAACACATAATCACTGATATTGTGGCCAAATACCCTGGAAGCACACACGACTCATTCATGTTTCGCCACTGTGCATTACATCGCAGACTCACAAATGGTGATTTTGGAGAGGGCTATCTGCTAGGTAAATGCATGTTAAACACACACAGAGGCAGTAGAGTGATGCAGTGGCAGGACACTATTGAACATTAATCTGCTTATGCCCCGCAGGTGACAGTGCGTATGCTGTACGAGACTACATCCTCACACCGTACCTGAATCCAGCAACTGCAGGTGAGAGGGGGTACAACAGCGCACACAGAGCTACACGCTGTGCCATTGAGAGGACCTTTGGAATCCTAAAGAGCCGTTTTCGATGCCTCCATAAGAGTGGTGGAGCGCTACAGTACAGCCCTGAGACGTGTTGCAAAATAGTGGTTGCCTGTGCAATGCTACACAACATCGCTACCAAGAAAGGAACCCCAGTGGACCTGACAGACTCTGAATCATCAGATGAGGATGGACCAGCACCACATCGCGCTCCCGCAGGAGGTGCTGGTGCAGCTGCCGGACGTATGAGATGTGATGAGATTACCCAAAACTACTTCTAAGTGAGTAATGATGACACAATGAAACTGATTGGTGACTGACAGGGATGTTTATTTCTGTGTTATCAGGCATTGAGTGATCTCACGTTGTGACGTCAAACTCCCTGCATGCACTTGTTTGTGTCACAGTGCAAAGAATAACAACAGACACTGAGTCTACATGGACTGTGTTGCATCACACATGGCCATTAGTCCCTTGTGTCCCTTCACCTCCTACGTGCACGGCCTGGTGCGCCTCGCTGTGTGCGCGCTGTGCCCTCCCTTGACTCATCCTCCACTGTGCTCTGTCGTGCACTCCTGCGTCTTTCCTGTGGTATTGGGGGAGTGATGCTGCTCCTGCTCGATTGTCCATCAGTGTCCGTGGCTGCAAGTGCACCTATGCCACCTGTGGCGGTTGCGCGCATCTGGTCCACCGCATGTGTGACCTGCACCAAGACACTGCCCACATCCTGGCAGCAGTGGGCCATCTCGCGCTGCATGCCAACACATCTTCTGGCCAGCAGGGATGTGGCAGTTGTGTGGCGGTTCACAGCCCTTGTGTATAGGTCCAGCCGTGTGTGAAGGCGATGTCTGTCCCGGCGCCGCGCTGCCCTGTCCCACGCTATCTCCCTGCACAGTCCCTCCAATGCACCAGTCATGGCCATTACTCCTGCGCGCAACTCGGTCATGTTGTGGTTATGTGCTGTCAGCTGCCGTTGTATTGACCTGATTCCCTTCACTTGCAGGCGCTGCTGCTTCAGCATGCTGCCCTCCAGGCCCGAGAACACCGTGTCCTCTTCAACAGGTGCAGTGCTGGTGGACGCCCGTTCCCTGCGTCTCATCCCTCTCCCTACTCTTGATTGTTCAGGGGACTGTGTTTGTTGCTGTCCTGCATGCTGCCTGTGCACTGGCTGTTGCTCCTCTGCTGTGTCTGGTGCCTGTGTCTCCAACAGTGGTAGTGGTGGGACAATTATGCGACGCCTGCATGGTGCTGTGTCGGCATTTGTGGCTGCGCCCTGATCCTTCTGGCATGCCTGGTCCTCCATCTCAGCTGTTGGCTCACATTCAGCCTCACTATCCAGTGTTGTTGGTGGTGCTGTGGATTAAATGACACACATTAGTACTGTGTCCTGTGTGGTATTTGTCATGCATTAGTTTCAAGCAATAAAATCTCATGGGTACTATCGGTCTTTTTCTATCTCTGCATGATGGAGTCCTTCCTATTCCACCTGTCTGTGTCTCACTGGCACAGTCATCAGTGCATGTGACTATGTTTCCCATAATGCATTTCTGTGTGTGCTGTGTGACATTTACTGGAGTTGCAGTCAGGTTGCCTTTTGGGGGATGTGGGTGGTTTGGGGATGTAGCAGGGGGTTTTGCCATGCACCTTACCTTGTCTGGTGTCTGTGTGTTCTGAGCTGTCCAGGTCAGCCACTCCACTCACGCTCTCAGGCTGCAGTGTGCCCTCCACCAGCTCCTCCAGGGGCGTAGGATCGGTTGCAGTGGAAGGGCCCCCACCGTTTTTTTTTGCCTCTGCCAGTCTTGTTGCCACCCTCTCCTTTGACCTCTGCCGCATGTCATACCATCTTTTACGTAGGTCCTCCACACTGCGGTGTGTGACACCAATGGCATTGACTTTCTCTTGGATGTCACTCCAAATCTTGCGCTTCCTGTCCTCAGGTACTCTCAGGGAACTTTTCCCAAATAGGAGATCATGGTTGCTCACCACCTCCTGTGTGAGGACCTCCAGCTCCCTCTCACTGAATTTCTGTTTCCTCTTCCTTGCAGGTTCCTCATGCTGCTTTTCAGTCCCCTGTGAATCCATTTGGCTGGTTTCCAAATGCAAAGCTGCACTGTTCTCCTCTCCACTCAGGCTCTCACACAGCTACTGGCTCACACACAGCTGCTGGCAATCAGGTGCAGCATGGGCAGTCACACTTCCTGGTTGTGATGTCATCATTCTGCACCTGAATTGCAGATTCCCAGATTTGCGATTCCTTAATAGCGTTTTCGCAATTAAGGAATCGCTATTAGAGTAATCGCAAAATTATTCTGCGAATTTTTGCTAATCGCTAATTATTCGCTAAAATCGACCTACATAGCTATTTGCGATTCGGAAAATGCGATTCGCAAAAAATCGCAATTTCCGATTCGCAAATTCCATTCTACCTACATATGGCCCTATGTCACCAGTATGAAGAATCCATGGTCCATCTGGTCTGCATATGCTATTGCCTAACACACGCACGTCGCACTTTACTAAGACCATTGTTTTTAAAATATGGGACACGTAATTGCAAGGATGCCATGAAACTTTTGTTTAGCCTGGAGACACCGATGGAACTGGCTAGGTTTGCTAAATTTGCACACAAAGTTAAAGAACGTCTAAGTAACGCACCTTGCACTTTAGAATTTTAAGACTGCACTTTGGGCACGCCCAGACTTCGATTTGTATGCTGTGACAAGATGTATCTACTCCGCACTTAGTCGAAATCTCTCTTCCAAAATAGGTCTTTGAATGTCTCTCTATGTTGAATTTTTATATGAATTTGCCTGTTTTGTGAAGTTTCTGCCCAGGGTAAAATTCCCCGGTTTAAAAAAAAAAAAAAGAGAGAGCCGGTGCGTACCCATCTCGCACTTTTTATTCCCTGTACTTTTCATAAATTGATACATGGGTTTTAGTGTTTTTATAATCTATGATCTGTATTTTTAGGATTTGTTTTACTGGATGTAGTGCATCAAATTTGTAGTAGTTAATGATGCCTATTGTAGCAAGTAAGTTTTGTGGATATTATATAGGAGACTTTTTGTAACAATTTTTGTTAATTGATACAATAAAAAATATTTATTCATTCATTCATTCATTCCCCCACCACCACTGGGGAAGGTCAGCCTCAGAAACAGGCAACACATTTTGATTATTTTGTGATTGACCTTTCGGACAGTTTGCTTTGGGGGAAAAAACTTTAAAATTTGAAACTGTGCTGTGAAATTGCATCATATAATTAAAAAAAAAAAGTTCTTAGCAGAAGAACACCCCTGACTCACAACATTACCATCCAGAACACATCTAACCACAGCCACCATTCATTTTATGCTCGCTTGACGCCTTGGAGTTATGGGTCCAAGTGGAGGTTATTGTAATTTTCTGGCTACTCCCTGGCTTAGATTAGCTCTTCCAGTGCTCTGTTTATGTGAAAGGGCCCTATGTTTGGAAACATTTAAACTTTTGGGACCTAGGAAGCCAGAGAAGAAGAGCACTCCACTAAACTCCACCTGTTAATCAAGTCTTCTGTACATGGTTGCAGAATTTCTCCAGAAATTGTCACCCGTCAAGCCCATAAAAGGATCCCATGTTGAGTGACTGCCTACTTGATCCACCAATCAACGAATATTCAAGCAGCTAAGACACAGTGGCGCATCCTTGGACGAACAAGGGCCTAGTTTGCAGAGTAACCTAAGCCCAAACTTGACAGCAGGTCCAAATTACAAGCAATTGACAAAGCTTCTACACACTGAGCTATTCAAGGTCAAAACTGAAATAACAGATTGTATTTCCACTATCTCTCACCACCTCTGCTTGAAGCTGTTTGAATTGCATCAAAGCATCACATTTTGTTAGCACTCCAAGGTAACCAAAAGGAGGTATGCAATATTTTATAAAAACAGAATACAACCAAATAAATAAATATATAATCAAGGAGACAGTAAAGAAAATAAGTGAGAGGAGAATCGTTTTCGTTCTTCAAGTTTATAAAGCTTTATTAGATAGCATATTCAAAGTAAAACATCAGTACAAAAAATATAAGTAGAGAAGACACAGGCAATACAGCAAAACAGTATAAAGAGGAAAATCATTATACTCTAAAAAGATGCCAGTGAAAGGGTAGGGCATATACTTAGGGAAAAAGCATTTTAAGGTTTTGATTCATGGGTGGGGAGGGCAGAAAAGAGGAGAAGGGGAGGAAGGGAAGGGAAAATGCAACCAATGTACAAGATAAGCATCAAATAAGTACCGTAAGCTAGCAACTGAACAAATGCATAAGATAGAACTATATGTAGAACATGAACAATGATAAATAAAAACAGCAAATTAAGGGACATGTTGAGAAAGAAAATTAGTTAGTGGCGACCATAACAAATCCTTTTTGATCAAAAGGGGAACAGTGGTAGCAAAAGCACGATCCAGCCGATGGTGGTGACACAATAAATTCCACCATGCATTGTATGAAATCTTCGAGGTATCTTTCCAGTTGGACGTAATTATCTGTAAAGAAATAGCTATATACAAGTCTATAAACTTACGTACGTTAATAGAAACATCCCAAATAGGAGCCATACCACCCAAAAAGATATGGACGATCTCAAATGTGTGGTTGGTAGCTAAGATATTGTTCAGTTTAGCCCAAACACGGGACCAGAGGGACTTAACCAACGGACAGTGGAAAAACATATGAAAAAGGTCACTATTGTCAGAGGGGCAAGACCAACATTTCTTAGAGTCAGTTAACTTGAACCTATAAAGATCAGAGGGAGTGAAAAAAAGTTTATTATAAAAAAAATACAAGGTCTGTGTGGTGCCAGCAGAACGTGAGGCAGTATGTAGCTTTGACCACAAGGAATTCCAAACTTGAAGGGAGAACTCTTGGGCTAAATCCGTTTCCCAGGACAGTTCAAGTTTGGACTTTGTTCTCTCTACAGGGGAACAGGAGAGTAACTTGTAAATGGCAGCAGCTTTAAGGGGAATAGAGAAGTCCGGTGGCGGGAAAGTGGTTGGGTCAGTGTTGGAAAGTGAGGCGCCCTGAGAGATAAAGAGATCTAAAGAGTTTTTGAGCAAGGGAAATTGGGAGGAGTGTGTATTTGAAAGTTGGAAAGAGGTACGTATATCAGAGAAATCGCGCAAGGAATCATTGCTAATTAAGGAGTCAAAGGTGATAATACCTTTATCTATCCATTCTTTCCAAAAAAGAGCTCTGTGATTAATCTTAATGGATTTATTATACCAAATTGGGATTGAGGAATGAAACTTCAACGGTGAGAGGGAAGAGCGAAAGACGGAAAGAGCAAGTGCCTTAGAGTGTTTAAAGATAGGGGTAAGGAGGCGTTGTGGAGGATGAGACAATCGGGAAGCCGTAGCAAATGTGAAAGGAGAAAGCTGCGCAAGCTCTATAGCGCTCCAGGCTGTCAAAGGGGGATCAAACAGATCAGAAAGAAAAGGCCAGATCTGTTTTAGTGTGAAAGCCGAGTGAAATCGAACAATGTTGGGAAAGTTAACACCACCTAGATCTTTAGGTTGTTGAAGACGGGAGAGAGAAATCCTCGCCTTACGTTTATTCCATAAAAATGTAGTGAAAATGCGGTTTATGGTTTTGAAGAAATGGAGAGGAAGGGAAATTGGAAGCATAGAGAGATAAAAATTAACAATCGGAAGAAGCATCATTTTAATAGTGGCGAGCCTTCCCCACCAGGATAGAAAAAGGGGGGACCAACGCTCTATAAGGGAAGAGAGCTTTTTAACTATATCTTGTTGATTGAGCCTAACAGTCTCTCTAATAGAGCTAGCGTATAGGATACCCAGACATTTAATATTCCCTGAATTCCATTCAAAGCCCGAGCCCTGAAACATATGAGGAAGGCAGAATTTGTTAAGTGGCAAAACCTCAGATTTATCAATATTAAGTTTGTACCCGGAAACCCGAGAATACTCTTGTAGTAGAGAAAAGAGCGTGGGCAGAGAGGTGGAAGGGTTAGAGATGTAAAGCAGAATATCATCAGCATATGCTGTGAATTTGATATTAATGTTACGAAATACGAAGCCAGTATAGGATGATGAACGACGAATTTTTTCCAAAAAGGGTTCTAACGCAAGAATGAAAAGAAGATGGGAGAGAGGGCAACCTTGTCTTGTGCCTCTATGCAAGGAAAAATAAGAGGATTGAGAACCATTAACCCAAATAGAAGTGGAGGGAGCAGAGTATAACAGTTTAACAAGATGGATGAAGGGGGGACTAAATCCATGCCACCGCATAGCACCAAACATGAAGTCCCAACAAACCCTGTCGAATGCCTTTTCGGCATCTAAGGTAATAGCAGCGATAGGGGAGTCCATCTTTGAGGCCAAATGAATAATATTAAGAAAGGTTCTCGAGTTGTCAGTAATGGATCTGCCTTTAACAAAGCCAGATTGATAAATGTTGGTGAGATCTGGGATAACCTTATTAATACGAGATGCCAAGACTTTAGCGTAAATTTTACAATCTGTGTTGATTAAAGAAATGGGTCGATAATTTTTGCAGAGGGAGGGATCTTTATCTTTTTTAGGGATTAAGCATAGCATAGCCTGAGTAAAAGAACCTTGGGACTTCCCTAGAATAACAAATGAGTTAATCAAAGAAAATAAATGTTGTAACAAAATATCTTTAAAGTGGAGATAGAACCGAACCGTGAAGCCATCAGGGCCCGGGGTTTTGTCTTTGGGAAGAAGAGTAATAGCACTGAGTAATTCTTTTTCAGAGAGAGGGGCGTCAAGTAATGCGAGGTCCAAAGGACTATCCGAGGACTTAGGGAGAGATTGAAAGAAGGACTCAATTTGAGCAGGTGAGGGAACAGATTCCGGTGTATAAAGCGTGGAGTAATACTGGACAAAACAATCGAGAATTTTATCGTCAGAATGTTGAGGATTTCCGTGTGAATCAGTAATAGTTGTTATTTTAGATTTTTGTTTCTTAATTTTTAGATAATTAGCAAGAGACTTACCAGCCTTATTTCGTCCCCCATACATCTTAGAATGAAAATTGAGAAGAATATTACTCGCAGAGTCCCAAGAGTGTTTATTGTATTGTAACTTTGCCTTAATAAGGGAAGAGAGCACTTCTGAAGAATTAGTGGTATAGTAGAGGTGCTCTAAATCCTTGATTTGCTTAAGAATTTGGGCCGACTTTGACAGAGCAGTTCTCCTTTTCCGTGAGACGAAAGCAATAATGAAGCCTCTGGCAGCCGCCTTGAAGGAGTCCCAAATAGAGTGAAAGTGAGGGGTGGAATGGAGATTATTTGTAAAAAATTCCTGCGCAAAAGATTTAAACTGCTCAACAAACTGTGAGTCAAGGAGGAGCGAATTATTAAAGCGCCAACGCCTGGAGGTGGGGGTAGGTGAGGGAAAGTCTAGATCAGTAATAACCGGAGCATGGTCAGATATAAGAATTGAGCCTATTTCTGAGTTGGTCATAAATTGGAAAGAGTGTTGTGTGAGAAAAATATAATCTATACGGGAATGTGAAGAGTGCACTGGGGAGAAAAAGGAGAATTCTAAAGTATCGGGATGAGAAAGTCTCCATGAGTCAATAAGACCTCTAGAGGAAATGGCGTTAACAAAGGACTTTTGCATTCTATTGGGTACATATCTGGTATGTGATTTACGATCTAAAAATGGATCCATGAGTTGGTTGCAGTCACCACCCACCACCAGATTATCACTTGCATGAGAAGAAAGGAGCTTAGAGAAGTCCCCCCAAAAGGATAAATCAACACCATTCGGGCCATAAACACTGCAGAAAGAAAATTGTGAATTGTTAACAGTTACCTCTAGAAATAGCCACCTACCACAAGTATCATGGAGTTCGTTGTGCAGTTGAACAGATAATGACTTATGAAACAAAATAAGAACACCATTTTTGCCATTTACTGCTGGAGAGCAGAATGCCTCTCCCACCCATTGTCTACGCAACGAGGACAAGTCTTGAGAGTTAAGGTGAGTTTCCTGTAACAGTGCAACATGACATTTCAATCTTGCTAAGTGAGATAAAACACGTTGTTTTTTAACAGGATTGCGAACACCCTTAACATTCCATGAGATAATACGAAGACCATTCATTCCCGAGAATGAGGTAAAGATAAGCAAAAAGGGATATGAAGTTTAAGACAGCGTAGAAAAGGAGAAATAGGCTGAAAATAGAAGACACCCAAGTAAAAAGCAGAGTAAGTAACAGAAGGCAGAGAGAATAAAGTAGGCCACCACCGAAAATACAGTGGTAAAGGTGGAAAAGAGTATAAAAAAAGAGGGGTACCATAATCAGGAAAAAGAGGAAAGGGAATATGACTTGTGACAAATAGTAAAGAGGTTGCCAAAAACATAGAAATGACACGGATGAAAAGGAAAGAAGGAAGGGAAGACACATAGCAAAAAGGGGGGAAAAGCGAAGAGGAGAACAGGGAAAATAGAGGAGAGGATGCAGGGGTACAGAGACCCCCGAAAGGTATCCAAAAGAGGGTGACAAAAAGCCAACAAGCTTTAGCCACAGAAGGCAGGTAAACGAAAAACATTACTGTGAGAGGGGGGCGACGTGAAACAAAACAGCCGCACTAAAAGGAGCATGTAGGATAACAAACTACCACAGAGATCAAAAGAACTAGAAGACAAAAAGACTATAAACTGAAAAACTAGAACAATATAGCAATCAATTATAACAAGTGAAGGAACTTACCAAACATCTAGGGAAGGAAACAGCAACAGAATAGGGTAAACACCAAGAAACAGCAGGATAGGACATAGGGTGACCTTAACAAGAACGTCACACAAGGGAATCCTGCAAAACAAGGGAAAAAACAAGGGATGAGCTAAGAAAAAAACCAAAATGATATAAGAGTTATACAGTAATGAACAGAATAATCTCGAAGAACAAAATCGTCCTAGGCTTTAAGAGAGAGAAAAAAAAAAAAGTCCACTAGGGTTTGCTCAATTCCATAAGCTCTCCCTTATGAGTATGGATGAACTTCCGCAGGTCAGCAGGGTCATCAAAGCTAAAAGTTCTCTCCTTATAGGTCACTTTGAAGAAACAAGGGTGGATTAAACCATAGCGTGCATTCATAGATCGCAAGGCCGGTCTAAGGTCCAAAAATTCCTTTGGCCGGGAGGCCGTAGGCTTGGAAACATCCTGAGAGAAAAATATCTTGTGCCCTGACCAAATCATTTGCTTATGCTGCTTGGAGGCCTGAAGAATTGACATAAGATCTGAGTAGAGGAGGAAATATGCTATGATTCCACGAGGTTTAGACGCAGAAGATGCATTCCGAGGCCCCAGACGATGAGCGCGCTGTATATTAAAGTCTGAGGATTTCGGGAGGCCAACAATTTGAAGGACTTGAGATTTAAGCAATTGAATCATGTCAGACCCCTCCGAACCCTCCGGAATACCATAAATGCGCAGGTTGTTGCGCCTATTGCGATTTTCCAAATCCTCCGCCACCTTCTTAAGCTGATCAACTTCCTTGGTGAGAGTGTCAACTTTAGTAACAACATCCTGCGCATCGCTAATCCTCTGCTCCACATCCGACAGTCTCGTATCCAGACTAGACCACTTGTCGTCCAATCTCTGAAGCGTGGCAGCAGTGTCTGTCATAAAAGGACGAATGAGGCGCAACTCCTCCATAATATCCTCAAGGGTGAGAGGCGACGGGGACTTAACTGGGGAAGGCGGATCTTTTTTGGTGCGTTTGACAGAAGGAGTACTTGAGTCCTTCCTTCCCCCAGCGGAGCCCCCATGGGGTTTGGTTGGATGTGCGCCCTCCATGCTGACGGTGTCGCAAGCAGGTATGACAGAAAAACACAGTGGCAGAATGCAGGCAGGACAGCGATGATAAAACGTAGCAAGAGCAAGAGGAAGCGTAGCAAAAAATTGAAAATGACCGGAAACAAAACAGCAACAGGTACAGAGTCTCCGGAGACACAGCTGGCTCCCTCTGACGTGGTTACCAAGAGATGCAGTGCGCAGGGGCCACAAAAGCAGCAGAAGAGACCAACCACTAGCGATTGCTGGCACAAAAGGATGGCATAAGGTATATCAAAGCAGCCACTTCCGTGATATCATAGGAAAACAGCATAGGACCAACCAGATAAACACAGTGGCATCAAAAATAGGAAAAAAAACGTTGAAGAAAAAACAAAATGGCGGCCGCCATCTGAGGAGAGCAGAAATTGCACAATTAAAGCGATAAAAAACAGCAATTTGATCAGGAAAACCTGCCAAAATAGTCTCCACTGTTTCCGACGCTCGAATCCATCCTTGGAGCGAAGCTCCGTTGCCTTAATGAGGCACCTTCACGCTCGAATCGGCATATTCCGAGCGGAGCTCCTCACCCGGCGGCCATCTTGAATCGCCGCGCCGCGCGCTCCCCATCGTTTTCGTTCTTGAGAAGGAAAATGAGAGTATGACGTGTATGTCAAGGCAGAAGTATATAACTCAATATTAAGGATAACGACACACAGACACTTTCATTCTGTGGGCAAAGAAGAGAGGAAGTGACAACTAGAGCCAGATGTGGGGTTAGGTGGGGACGAAGAAGAACATGAAAGGAAACTAAATGAGATACGCATTGGATCGTATACAAAGGTGTTTCTGAAGAAGCCTGTAGTACCCAGTCACGAACTTTGGACGTTCATTACTTTATGAAAACATTTTTTGTTTTCATGACAGCAACCTCTACCAGTGACCCCATGTTGCCCAGAGGGACAAGAGTGTAGATTGATATGAAAAATGAAGTTGTATATTGTACTGGTGCGCGGTCTAGTAGTGGGAAGGGCGGAGCATGGGAGGAGCGGGAGGAAGAGGAGGCGCCAGGAAAGGAAAAGGCAGTTAGAGTAGGGACAGCGAGGTGTAAGGAAGGAATAAAGAAACCTCCGTGAACGTCCCGTGTCTGTCGTCATTGTGGGGGTGTCGCAGGGGAACACGACAGCTGGCGACGAGGATGGGATGAGCGGCAGGCTCTCCCGAACCCAACGAGTGAAAGAGCCCGCCGGAGAACGAGTGGCTGCAGGAGACGGCCAGAGCGCTGACGCGCGCGCGGTGCACCCGGAGCCTGACCCGGGGCCTGCAGGCAGAAAAGGAGAACGCGAGTGAGAAGGGGAAACCTAAATCCTGCTCGAGGGTTCCCCCCCCGCGAGACAAGTGCTCCGCAAAAGCGACCTCACTACATGAGAGCCCCCCCCCCTGCGCATAAAAAGGAGGATGCGCGCGTGGGCCTGAGCAGCAGCAACAGCGGGGAGGCCTACTTACCTGGTGCCAGTTGCAGCCTCACGGAGTGGGTGAGTGAAGCTCCCACAGCAGCGCTGCGGCAAGCAGGAAGCAATGGTCGAGCCTCGTGTGAGGCCCTGTGTGGGTGGTGATCCGGCGGCCATCTTAAAACCAGGCAACCTCTGAGGGACACCCTTACTAAAGTGAATTGGCGGCCATCTTGAAGTCAGGCGCCAAGACAAGTTCTCAACAAGCACAAGCAAAAGTAAATGTGAAAATAAACAAGCACAAGCAAAAGTAAATGTGAAGTAAACAAGCACGAGCAAAACAAAGACAAGGGAACAAACAAGCACAAGCAAACTCAAGGCAAGTTCTCAACAAGCACAAGCAAAAGCAAATGTGAAATAAACAAGCACGAGCGAAACCAGGACGAGGGAACAAACAAGCACAAGCAAACTCAAGAAAAATTTGGCAACAAACACGGACAAAAGCAAGCGAGAAACACAAACAAGCACGAGCAAAGTCAAGACAAATTTGTGAAAGCACGTGAGCCGACAGAAGGGATCTGAGCCGAACACACAATATCAAACCACGGATCACCGACACGACAGGAGGCGAAACCCATCGTCATGGGGCTATCACACCTGCGCCCTCCGGAGCCTCTGGCGCTCGTCGTCGGTAGCAGCATGGGTCCTCGCTGGGAAGAATGGATCGAGGACTTTGAGGACTACATCAAAGGCTCCAAGGTGCTCGGGGATGAGGATCAGCTAATTGCACTACGCAATCTTGTGGGGAAAGATGTCAGCAAGATGATCAAGGAAAATCCCGCTGCGGATGCAGGAACGTACGCCAAGGTACGTGAAGCCCTGGATAAAAAGTTCATACACAAGAAGAACGTGGACTATGAGAGGTATGTGTTCCAGCGGGCGCGTCAAGAGAAAGATGAAATAATGGGCGCCTACATAACGCGACTTCGGCGGTTAGCGCGTCACTGCAACTTTGAATCGTTTTCGACGGATGACGCCATACGCTTGCGCGTAATCAACGGCTGTCAGTCAGAGACCCTTCGAAGAAAACTACTAAAGAAGAGTCACACCCTGGACGAAATCGAAGAACTAACGAGAGTGCATGACCAGGCCGAGGAACAGGCCAAGTCCATGGAGTCAGGGTGCACGGAGCGCAAGGAGCTTGTATGTCAAGTGCGCACCAGTCGTCCCCGCCGAGGGTCGAAAGAGCGCGAGCGACACGCCCGACCATCATCGCGCCGTCGCTACCCAGAACATCGGCGACCAGACTCGGGGAGGAGGAGCAGGCGGCATGATCACGCAAAGAAGGCGGCTGCGAGACGATGCTACAGATGTGGGTATGACTTTCCGCACAGCGGAGCATGCCCGGCTATGGGACAACAGTGCCGCAAGTGTGGCCGAAGCCATCACTTTGAAGCTATGTGCGGGGAGTATCGCCGTGAGAAAGACAAGAATGCACCTGAGTCATCGCGAAGCGACACCCGCCAGCACCATGTGCGAGCAGTGCATGACCGCCAGAAGTCATCATCAAGGTCCTCCCATTCCAGCAGGGAGTCGCGGTCGTCCAGGTGGTCAAGGAGATCTCCATCTCGAGAATCTGGGTCAACATCAGGCGACCGAGAGTACTCGGTGGAGTACGCGAACATGATCGCTGACCCAGACCAACTCAAAAAATATCCCCGACTGGACATCAGTGTCGGTGACCATAACACGAAGTTTGTGATGGACAGAGGGGCGTCGCTGAATTACATCCCAGTGACAGAATACAAGAAGATGAACCCTCGCCCCCGACTGAGCCCTGCGCACGTCCGTGTCTACACCTGGATGTCCAGGAAACCACTTCCGTGTCTTGGGAAGTTTCCAACTGTACTGAGGCACCAAACGACATCAGTCCCAGCGGTGATACATGTCATAGAGGGTCCGGAAGCGGACTGTCTTCTCAGCCTGCCGACGGCCGAACGATTAAGACTGGTAGAAATTCTCTATCGCGTCACCAATGACAGCGACATCATCCACAAATTCCCGAAACTGTTCACAGGACTTGGGAAAATGAATAGAGGCCAGATCCGCCTGCATATCGATGAACAGGTTCGACCTGTTGCCCAACATCCTCGGAAGGTTCCTTTTCACCTTCAGCAGGCTGTGGAAGATGAACTACAAGACCTCTTGACAGCCGACATCATCGAGCGTACAGAAGGCCCCACGCCGTGGGTGTCGCCAGTGGTGATTGTCCCAAAGAAAGGAACTCCGGGGAAAGTCCGACTCTGTGTGGACATGCGCATGCCCAATACAGCCATCGAGAGAGAACGCCACCCAGGACCCCACTTGAGTGACATGATAGCCGCACTAAATGGTGCGCGAGTGTTTTCCAAACTAGACCTCAACAAGGGGTATCATCAACTGGAACTCCACGAAGACTCTCGGTATATCACAACGTTCGCAACGCACCTGGGGTTATTCAGGTATAAAAGGCTGAATTTTGGCATATCATCAGCTGCCGAGATATTCCAAGAAGCCATCCGGCAGACTATCCATCATATCCCCAACACACTGAATTACAGTGATGACATCTTAGTGTATGGGGCGAACCTTCAAGCTCACGACACAGCCCTCGACCGAGTCTGCCACGCCCTCTTGGAAGCAAATCTAACACTCAACAAAGAGAAATGTGAATTCCATCAAGCACAGCTGAAATTCTTCGGGCACATCTTCTCTGGTGCGGGGATGAAGCCTGACCCAGACAAAGTGAGCTCGCTGAACGACACCAAGAGCCCACGAGATGTCAGCGATGTGCGGTCCTTCCTGGGAATGGCGAGCTACTGCTCACGGTACATTGAAGACTATGCCACTCTCAGTCACCCCCTTCGGAGGCTGACCAAACAAGGCCAGGCATTTGAGTGGACTCCAGAGTGTGAGCGAGCCTTTCAGGACATCAAACAGGCCGTAGGGAAAGCTGACAGTTTGGCGTACTTCAGCCCGGACCGCAAGACCGAAATCACAGTGGACGCGAGCCCCGTTGGTCTAGGTGCCATCCTGGCTCAGTACGATAAGGACACTGACCAGCGCCACATAGTGGCCCATGCCAGCCGAAGTCTTTCCGAGACAGAGAAGGCCTACTCCCAACCCGAGAAGGAGAGTCTCGCGGTAGTGTGGGCCTGTGAGCACTTCCACGTGTTCATATACGGAAAACATTTCACCATGGTGACGGACCACCAAGCGCTTGTCACCATCTTTGGGAACCCGCGTTCCAAAATGCCACCCCGTATCGAACGCTGGGGATTACGTCTGCAGGAATACACATTCACCATTGTCCACAAACCGGGGAAGTCAGCTAATCCAGCCGACTACATGTCAAGACACCCCGAAGCCTCCCAACGTCCCACTCCATCTGTGGCCGAGGAGTACATCCACTACGTAGTGGACCAGGCGCGGCCGCCGGCTGTTCCTCTAGAAGTCATCCAACAAGCCACCTTGCAGGACGAGCTGTTGCAAAGGGTGATCCACAGGGTACAATCACATCGGTGGCGACAGGACGACACACTTGAAGAGAGCGATCCGCTGAAGCGTCAAGAGCTGCAGGCGTTCAGAAACGTGAGCGAGGAGCTATCCATCACAGCGGAGGGTCTGCTCCTGAGAGATCACCGAATCGTCATCCCACAGCAACTACGTCAGGGAGTCATTAATCTGGCTCATGAGAGCCATCGAGGCGTGGTTGCGACCAAGAGGGCTCTTCGCGAGCGTGTCTGGTTCCCGTTTCTTGACAAAATGGTAGAACTTACCCTTAAAGACTGCCCGCAATGCCAAGTGGTAGGGCGCGGTGATCCTCCAGCCCCGCTTCAAATGACACCACTACCATCGGGAGTGTGGCAGGAACTGGCCATGGACTTCTATGGCCCCATGCAGTCGGGCAAGTATGTGCTGGTGATAGTTGATGAATATTCGAGATTCCCCATTGCCCGATTTGTCCCTTCCACCGGAGCAGCTGCCACGCTTGCCGTCCTAGACGAAGTGTTCGCAGCCTGGGGAGTACCCAAAGTGTTGAAAACGGACAATGGTCCCCCGTTCAACGGGCAGGAGTTAAGTGACTTCATGAAATTGATGGATGTTCGACACCGGCGGATAACGCCGCTATGGCCACAGGCCAATGGCACTGTCGAGAGATTCATGACCACTCTCAAGAAAACATTCCAGCAGGCAGTGTTTGACAGAAGAGATATGAAATCAGCCCTCAATGACGTGCTCCATTCATACCGAACAACGCCGCATGCCACCACAGGCAAGTGCCCCGCGACACTCATGCTGGGGCGCCCTGTTCGAACACGGATACCTACCTGGGAAGGAGCTCTACGACCAGTGTCCCCAGGTCGTATCCATCGAGAAGTGGTGGCTGCCGATAGGGCCCGCAAAGAAGGCATGAAAACGTATGCTGACGGCCGGAGGCGAGCTCGGTCGCTCTCGTTCCGAGAGGGAGACTGTGTAGTAGTTAAGCAGGAGCAATGTAAGAAAACGGATAGTAAGTTTCGAGCAGAGCCCCTGACCGTCACTCGACAGAAGGGAACCATGTTGACGGCAGAATCGGACAGTAGGCGCATCACTCGAAATGTTTCTCACTTTCAAAGATGTAGCTCGGCTCTGCAGGAAGCACTGGAGTCGCGGCTAGAGTCGCCAAGAACTGAGCGGACTGAGCAGCGACGTGCAACTGCCACTGACCCGGAGGGGGAAAGTGGCGGCAGCCCCATCGCGGCAGCAGAAGGCCGGTCTCTCCGACCACGACAAACAATTCACCAGCCACGACGGCTAATCGAGGAGATGTAAATACTCTGTGAGTTTTTTCTGTTAACAAAGGGGGAGATGTACTGGTGCGCGGTCTAGTAGTGGGAAGGGCGGAGCATGGGAGGAGCGGGAGGAAGAGGAGGCGCCAGGAAAGGAAAAGGCAGTTAGAGTAGGGACAGCGAGGTGTAAGGAAGGAATAAAGAAACCTCCGTGAACGTCACGTGTCTGTCGTCATTGTGGGGGTGTCGCAGGGGAACACGACATATATATATCCACACACAATACTGAGTGTCAGCGACAATATAATACAAACATGGTAGCTTTCATAACAGAGTATGAGTCATGCCGTTTTTTCTCTCCAAAAATCAGTGTGTACAGAATTAAACTTAAAACGGGGTGGGGGGGAGGAAAAAACTGTTCTCTTCCTACAGGCACGTGATGCATCATGGGAGGCGGTGCATGCCTGTAAGACCACCGAGCCGACCTTCTCACAAAACGATGTGCGGCGCTGGGAAACAGACTTCTGTTGTACCGTCTGCCTCTACGGATGATTACATTTTATGGGCTTTTGTTCCAGTTTTATAGCGAGAGGCGTATTTTAAGACCGAATACTGCAATATAATGCTTTTTGGTGAAAACAGAGGTGGACTGGTTTTAGAGTCTGAGCTCTTTTGGAGTGCTTTCAGTTCTGAACTCTTTGGGAGTGCTTTCAGTCAACTAGCAGACTCTGAGAGGCGAGACATGGAACAAGTCTGCCTCGGCCTGCCTGACTTCAGAAGCACTGGCCTGTAAGTGAACCCCTTCAGTGTCCTTATAGGCCAGTGTAGCGGTGGATGCAAGCCCCTCTGTGTCTGATATCATGCAGGGTTCGACCTTTGGTGGTGCCCTGGGCGGAACCAATCCAGCACCCCTCCTGCTCCTCCCAAGCTTTACATAGCTGCCCTTTCTAGGCACTCTGCATTAAAGGTTTTAGCGGTACAACTTAATAGTGCTGCTGCTGTGCTACAGGTTTTCTGCAGAATTGGGAAGCGGGTGGTCTTATGCCTCACGCAGTTGTCGCCCTCCTTCCCAGTGCCCCTTCATCATACATGCAAACACTAGATTTAGAGATTTATTGAACAACTCGAGGGACTTTAATATCATTAACTTGCAATAAATGCATTTTTAAGAGGGATACATTTTGCGAGTCCATAATAGCGAATTTTACCGATTCGCTATTATGGAATCGCAAAATGCAATGTATAGAAGTGTCGCAAAAGAAATTGCGATTCCTACATATTCCTTAATAGCAAATCGCAATTAAGGAATGCCTTCCCGTTCATTCCTATGGGCCTCCATTCATTCCCATGGGCCTAGAGGCCCATAGGAATGAATGGGAAGACATTAGCAATTTCCGATTACCAAATTGGTAATCGCAAATTGCAAATGCAATTACAAGGGTGATAGGGGGCCAAAAGGCCACCCTTATGCTCCCCCAAAAATGGTAAGTGTGCACATGTGGCGCACAAACATGCCCTAAGGGCACATGGCACTTAGAAAAATGCAAACATTTGCATTTTTCTAGGAATTTGAAAATTACCACCAACTTGAAGTTGGTGGTAATTTGCGATTTCTTAAAAAAAGGTCGCAATTTTTACCTGCTTCCTGCATTGCATTTAGTGTATTGCAAATTTCGATTCCCTAAATGCAGTCGCAAAATAGGTAATCGTCAAAATTGCGATTCCCTATTTTGCGAATGCCTTTTGGGATGATGCATCTCATCCCAAAAGGATTTTTACCGTTCTGCGTATTGGCCCGTTTGCGACCGGTAAAAGGCTTGATACATCTGCCCAGAGAGCGATGTAAAGTCCGCTCCCGAGCCTTTACTGTCAACACCATATCTTCCGCGGCTGTCTTTCCCTTGCTGCGATTGCTTTTCCCAGTGGGGCTCCATTTTGTGCTCACAAATCAGACCCTGGCTGATGGGCACCTCAGGCAGTGACCTGCTACTGAAAACATATTACCCCCTTCACCCTCTCACCTGAAACACCTGTTATGATGCTAAACTGAAGGTGAGCGGCTATGGCAGCAGTGAGAGTGAGAGGCAGAAGAAAAGAAGATTGGAGAGGCAGGAAAATGGAAGAAGATTTAGGAAAGTGAAGGGAACAAGATTTTAGCGAGAACCTGAGGAACATAAGCCACCCGGCCACTGCAATATTTTGTAGTGCAGTCAACACCCTGGGCCGGGAGTATATAATAAAGGGTGACGTCAGTGCACGTGGCTGACGGCACAAACGGAGTACCTGAGTAGACGTCCCCTATTGCAGCTCTGCTGTTAGTAGTTAGGCCTGCCTTGCCCCCACCCCCCTAGAAGTCGGTTGAAGCCCCGACCCCATGTCCCAGGGTTGTCCCGTGATCTCCTTATGCTACGAGGGCCATGAGGAGTATTACATTGGCGACGAGGTGAGAGCAGACCCCGTGGGCGGCCACGTGTCTAGTGCGTGGGCCGGCCTTCGCATTCGGCCGAGTGGTTGGGACCCGCTGGGGGGACAGCAGGTGGTATCTGTGCCCGGATTGAGGGGCTGCGCTGGGACGTGGGGGTGTAGTGAACCCGTCCCTGGTCTCGGCGTGGTTTCCTGGCCTGCTGGGCTCGTCGCCGGGCGGAAGTCGTCCGTGCCTACCCGGGACGGGCTGTGGCGTGGCCTGGCGCAGACGGAGTGACGTGGATCTTTCGCCCAGCGGCCGGGTATAACTGCGGCTGCCCCGGCGGTGTAGTGTGTCCTGCCTGAGGGTGTGGAGTACCCAGCGGTGATGCCGCATTCACCAGGCAGGGCCGTTACCCCGGGAGCGGGCGTGGCAGGAGGTCGGCCTGATCGCATGGCCGCGAAAGCCCTCCCGGAATTCAGCCAGTTAGCAGAGCCAGCGATAGCGGCTCCGCGCTGGAGGAAGTGGCTCGGACAGCTGGAAAACTATTTTGTTGCCATGAGGGAGACTGACAATTCAGTAAAGAGGTCGCTGATGCTGTTGATGGGTGGCGATGAACTTTATAACCTGTTCCAGGATCTGCCCGACACTGGTGACAGTGACGACTACGAGAAGGCGGCCCGGGCCCTGAATCGCCATTTTGATCCGCAGGTTAACCCGGACTTTGAACATTTCAAGCTGCGGCAGGCAAAACAACACGATGATGAGTCCATTGACATGTTCTTCGCGTGACTGCGCAAATTAGCCAGCACCTGTGTGGGAATCGATTGCACATTTGAGACCAGAGCACAGCTGATTGTGGGGTGCAAGTCTATAGAACTACGCCAGCTGATCCTGCGACAGCCGGGGATAACTTTGGATGAGATTCTGGTCTTGGGGAGGTCGCATGAGCTGGCTGATGTGAGGGCCGGCGAGATGGAGATGGCATTGGCGAAAAAGTCTGCTGGAGCACAGCCGCTGTTCCCGACGCCCATCAAAGAGGAGAGGGTAGATGCGCTCAAGAAAGCGAATAGCCGAGAGGCCGGAGCTGGCGCCGAACGGGAAGGCAGGCGCCAGAAGCGGGAGTGCCGGAACTGTGGCATGGGGGCGCATGCACCAAGGGTGTGCCCAGCACAAGGAAGACAGTGCCTCAAATGCAACAAATATGGACATTTTGCAAAGGTGTGCCTGAGTGGGACACAGCAGGGTGGAGGAAGGCCTCCGAGACAAATACAAAAAAATTTGCTAAGGCGGTGCAGGAGGAGGTCGACTTGGACAGCCGATATCAAAAGTTGGCGTCCACTGAGGACAATGTATTTGTCATCTCACACATCCGGGGGGTCAACACTGCCAAGAGGTCACCGCCTACATGCCAAGTGTGGATATGGGAGTCGTTTGTGCGGGCGCTGATTGACACCGGGGCGTCCGTGAACATGCTGGATGCTGACCAATATAGGAGGCTCAGCCCGAGGCCTCGACTGATGCCGAATGCAGCCAAAATTCTCACTTATGGAGGGAGCACTCCGATTCTGCTGCAGGGAGTCATTGATGTGGAAGTCAAGTACAAGGACAGAACCACTACCACTCGCTTCTATGTTACATGTGATCGTGCCGGATCGTTGCTGAGTTGCCACACGGCCAAGGATCTGGGGCTAGTGATGTTGAAAAGCATATACACCAGTCGCAGGCGGACTGGATCCTTGCCGAGTTTCCCGAGCTGTTCCGGGGGTTGGGCTGCCTGAAAGGAGTAGAGGTCCAGTTGCACATTGATGAGTCTGTCCAGCCGGTGGCGCATCACCACTGAAGAGTGCCGTTCCATCTCAGACCACTGGTGGAAGCCGAGCTGGACCGTCTCGAACGTGATGGAGTCATCGAGAAGGTGTCAGGTCCAACGCCATGGGTGTCGCCACTGGTAATAGCACCCAAGCCAAAACAGCCGGGGGCCATTAGGCTGTGCGTGGACATAAGACTGCCGAACAAGGCCATCCGCAGGGAGAGGCACATCACCCCGACCATTGATTAAATTGTAACAGATCTCAATGGGGCACGGTGGTTCTCGAAAGTGGACTTGAACTCTGGGTATCATCAACTGATGCTTGCGGAGGAGAGCCGATACATCACTACTTTCTCCACGCATGTGGGGCTGCACTGTTTCAAAAGGCTGAGCTTCGGCAGCTGAAGTGTTTCAAGAAGCAGTCCGAGAGGCACTATCGGGCCTAGTGGGAGTCATCAACGTCAGCGATGACATCCTGATCTACTCAAAATCGCTGGAGGAGCACCATGTGAGGTTAAGAGCTACTCTTCAGCGACTGGTAGAACAAGGCCTAACCCTGCATCAAGCAAAGTGTGACTTCTATGCTACAGAGGTCGAATTCTTTGGGTATCGATTCTCGGCCCGGGGATTGCAAGTGGATCCGGCTAAGGTGGAGGCCATCAGGACAGAAGCCATTCCTCAAACGGCCTCCGAGGTGCGAAGTTTCTTAGGGATGGCCAACTACTGTGGCCGGTTCATTCCACATTTGACCACTCTCTCGGAACCTCTCCGGCAGCACACCAAGAAGGATGTCACGTGGCAGTGGTCTGATAAGGAAGCACAAGCGTTCGCCGACGTCAAGAAGGCTCTGCTGAAAGTCGCAACCGTAGCATACTTTTGGCCGGGAGCGACCACAGAGCTTATTGTGAATGCTAGCCCGGTGGGACTAGGAGCCGTGTTACTACAGAGGACAGACCAGGATGAGTGGGTGCCTATTGCATACGCCAGCCGGGCACTCACAGCAGTGGAAACCCTCTATGCGCAGATCGAGAGGGAAGCCTTGGCCATACGATGGGCGTGTCAACACTTCAACATATACCTGTGTGGGCACACGTTCACCGCGGCAACGGACCACAAGCCACTGGTGCCTCTCTTCGCGGGCACGGCAAGGAATGGGCCTCCACAAATCGAGAGATGGGCTGGACAGATTCAGCAATACCGGTTTGAGGTGGTGTACCACCCGGGAGCAAGCAACCCGGCTGACTATCTGTCACGGCACCCTCTGGCTCTGAGTGAAGTCCATGGGCAGGAGGTGGATGAAGGAGCAGAGGTATAAGAGGAAATTAAGAAGGCGTCGCTGCAAGATGAGTGCCTACAGGAGGTTGCCCACGCGTTACGTGACCATCAGTGGAAGTGGTTCCTATGGGGAAATGACAGAAGATCAGCTGACGACAAGGAATATTGGGAGACCCTGTGGAAGAGCCGAGGATAGTTGAGTGCGTCGGGGGATGGCATAATCTTGCGGGGCCCGCGGTTAGTGATACCAGCAGTGCTGCGAGGCCGAACGTCGATCTGGCGCACCAGGGGCACCAAGGGATCGAGAAGACCAAGGCCCGCCTGAGAGCTAAAGTATGGTTTCCAGGTATGGATCGGATTGTGGAGGACAAAGTACAGAAGTGCCATGCATGTCTGGTAACGGGGGCTGACCCGCCCGAAGCGCCCATCATAACGGAAGAGCCAAGTATGTCACCATGGGCGCGAGTGAGCTTGGATTTTGGGAGCTTCCCGGATGGGACGCAAATGGTCATGTTCGTGGACAGCCATTCGAAGTTTCCAGTGGTGGAGGTGGTCGCATCGACGGCCTTTGAGTGCATTCAGCCGGTACTGGAGAAGACTTTTGCCCTGCTGGGAATGCCGGAGGAGCTCCGAACAGACAATGGGCCGCCGTTTCAGGGACAGGAATTCCGTGTGTTCTTTGATCAGCATGGCATACGACATCGGAAAATAACACCCCAATGGCCCCAGGCTAATGGAGATGTGGAGCGGTTCATGAGGACATTAAACAAAGCATTAAGGATTGGGGTGGCTCAAGGTACCAATCTGGAATCCTGCTTGTACCAGTTTTTGAGTGCATACCGTCAAACGCCTCACTGCACCCAACGATCTCCTGCTAAAAAGAGCGGTGAGGGATGGTATACCCAACATTGAAGTGTGGACCTGTGTTCCCTCGAATGTGCGCGCCTGAGCGCGCGCGCACATCAGTGCCCCCGAGCGCGCAGTGCTGTGTGTGTGTGGCGCGCACACACATCCCATAGAGCATTGGCGTTGCCACTGCAGCACGAAAAACGGGCATTTCAAACGCGCAGAGGAAGAAACATTTAGCAAGTGCTCCCTCCCAAGGAGGGAGCACTTGCTAAATTTCTTTTGTCTGCTAGAGTGCGACTGTGGGGCTCATTGTTTGCTTATGTTTAAGTATTCGTGTTAATTGCAGAGCCCGTCAGGAGCTGCGATTAACATGAATGCTTTAAACAAAAGCACACAATCTGCCGACAGCAACACTAGAAAATGAAAGAAATGCAGCACCAAACACAGCGTGTGTTTTTAGAATCACCTAAAAGCACATGCTGTGTTTCTAGACTTGCTGCATTTCTTCTCTTAACAGAGCTGAGCTGCCGGGTGATTGTGTGCCTTTTTTTAAAGTGTTCATTTTAATTGCAGCTCATGAAGGGGCGCTGCCATTAACATGAAAACGTTAAGAAAGGCGCACAATCACCCCGCAGCTGCGCTCTATTAAGAGAAGAAATGCAGAACCTACAAACGCGGCATTTGTAGGTGACTTTTGCACGTGCATTTATCTTGTTTTTTAAGCTGTTGTCACAGCCTCAGCTGCTTGCACAGATTTATTTCTGTGTTTTTGTGCTGTCCTGTTCAGACAGAGTTAGCTCTGTCAGTGCAAAGTGGTATATATTTAGCAGCCCGAGAGCAGTGCCTACGTTTAAGTATGCCTCCTCCCGCGCCCCACATGCTGAGAGACAACCGCCTCTCCCTGCAGGCCAGCCTCGGACAGATTGAAGCGCGGAATCTGCAGCAGGTCCTGTTTCTAGGAGCTATGAAGGCCGTCTACTCTGAAATAGTATTGGCTCCTTCTCAAGGAGGGCATAGGGCGCTGAAGCTGGAGCAATGAGAAACTGAGCTGCCAGACAGATGTCACTCCATGAGAGTCAACGTAAGCAAGGTACTTCCTGCACATCCACGATACCACCACCAATACCGCCAGCAATCGAGAGGGAAACACAGCAGACTTGGGGTATTGATAATCCATCCTTGTTTCCTTTTGGAGCCTCTGATGTCATCCGCCCCTGTCTCAGCACACATAGGCTGTATGCCGCCACACCTGTGACATGTTCCCTCGGGTTCTTCTCTCTAGGACATTAATCACTGGAGTTATCATGACAATTTTATTGTTGCCTAGTATTGCTGTTTGCCAGGAAAGAGGCAGCAAGTACTTTTAGAAACATAATATACTTGCACCCGAAGTCAGCGCCCGGTGCGATCGCACTGCCCTAGAGCCACCTTGCTCAAGGATCCTGTGACCTCGTTGACTATCGCGCTAGGGTGTGCTGCTTCATAGGCCTGCCCGCAATACTGGCGGTGAACTTCAGTATGGATTGTGGTTGACAAGCCTTTAAGGTTAAACCACATTTGCCATTGTTAGGGTCCACATGCTGGTGCTAAGACACCAGGTCTTCTAAGTTCTAGCAAGGGAATGTGCTCCCTACGGAGAGTGGTCTATTGGACTGGTCATGAAGGCTGAACCTGGTTCCCCAGTTCCAAATTCGGCAGCTCTGACCATAGTGCCACATCATTTCCTCCACTGAACACCATACTGCCCCATTGAGAGAAATTTGCGCTGCCGTCAGCTACAACCCAATTGTGCCCCGCTATGAACTCCTGGATGTGACAGTTCAATTACCCCGCAGCCCAGCACTATCAAGAAAAGAAATACACCAATATAGCTGCCAAGGTTTCAAATTGCTATGTGGGACGGTTTCAAACAGGCCTTAACACCATTCACGTGGATCTGTATGTGAGGAAATGCACCGTATTTTCACTTTTTTAATTAAAAGTTTGGCGTGATATTTGGCGCTGCACCCACTTGCGCGGTCTGGTTATTGGTGCACATAGCCTTGGTTGCAGCACACAAAGACCTTACACTACCGCACACAGAGGAAAAATATTAGAGGGATCATTGATGTGGACCCCTGCGGTTCTGGATGTGGAGCGGTCCCAGGCCCGCCGACAAAGTAACAATAACTGGGCCAGCAAGAAAAGAAGGGCTCCACGTGCCGACATCCAGGTAGGAGACTATGTGGTAGGAAAAGATTGACACCCGGGATCCAAGTTTCACACACCATTTGAGCACGAACTATGGAAGGTAGTGAGGGTCCAGGGAACTTTGGTCGTTGCGGAGAAGGGAAATCAGAGAATAGCCCGGAATATGTCGTGGTTGAAGAAGGCCCTGGGTCCGAGTGAGGTGGTGTCGGAGCCCAAGAGAGAGGTGTGGGAAGAAGCAGAGGCAGAAGCGCCGATAGAAGGGAGCCAGACGGCCAAGGCTACCCTTGACAGACCACGGGGGTGGCCGAACAAAGTGATCCTGGCCCCAGCCGTGACAGCCAGCACCAGGGTGCCAAGAGCCGAAAGGACCGGGGCAGGCCCCCTACTACGGGCTACGCAATAATCCGGAGCCGAGCTCCAGGTTGCGGGACTTCTTGTGTTGAGGGCTACAAGATGAAGGCTGAACGGTTGGTGGCTGTGAGACACTTGGTGGAGGTGGTCTCAGTAAGTTACTATAATGACATTCTGTTACATTTGTTATTCCAAGTTTCTAGGTTAGATGGGATGTAGTGAGCCACCCGGCCACTGCAATATTTTGTAGCGCAGTCAACTCCTTGGGCCGGGTGCAGATCAGGGAGTATATAATAAAGGGTGAGGTCAGCACACGTGGCTGACGGCACGAACGGAGTACCAGAGTAGAGGTCCCTTATTGCAGCTCCGCCGTTAGTAGTTAGACCTGCCTTGCCCCCACCCCCTAGAAGTCGGTTGAAGCCCCGACTACATGTCCCAGGGTTGTCCCGTGATCTCCTTATGCTATGAGGTCCCTGCGGAGTATTACACTGACAACCTAGAGCAGCATGCCACCTTGAGTAAAGCACTTCGACAC
Source organism: Triturus cristatus (assembly GCF_964204655.1). Taxonomy (NCBI): domain Eukaryota; kingdom Metazoa; phylum Chordata; class Amphibia; order Caudata; family Salamandridae; genus Triturus; species Triturus cristatus. Next base: position 346,805,956 of record NC_140584.1, read on the forward strand.
CTTGTCTGGGGTAGTGATACACTCTATACTAGAGAAAGTACCCCCTGCTGTACATGATAAGGATATTGCAAGTCACTGAGGAGTTCCATAGGCCAACTACCTTTATGAGGTTATGGACCTCCAAGCTGACTGGAAATATCCTTATCATGTACACCAGGGAGTAATTTATCCCATATAGTACATGGTTACACCATCACCTTTCCCACAAACCACTTAAAATCTTGGTGCGTGGCTCTTTCATATGAAAGAGCTAGCATGTTTGCAAAAATGAAGAATAAAAATAAAACCTCTAGTACAAAATCAAACACATCAAAAACCAGTCAGTTATTTGTTGCAAACAGATATTAGAAGCAGTTTAATATGTCAGTTTTAAAAAAAAAGCTGCACTAGCTTGCGTGTGTAGAAACATGAAGAAAGAATCTAGCTTTTCTCTATCTAAGGAGTGCAAAAAGTCTACATGCTCTCTCTGCTTGTCATTGTAAGATAAAAATAGAGCAGAAGAAATAAAAGCAAGGTTCAGTTTTAGTTCCTTTAAACAGCTGCTTCAAGTATGCTCCATGCCCTGACCTGCCTTTCACCTCAAATTTGATGTCAGAACTCAACTAAATTATTAGTTGAGTACTGGTATCTTTTCTTTACAAACGGCGACTGGGTGTGTCACAAGTCACCAGAGAGAAAAATACTTTTATTTGATTTCTTTAATATCATAAAAGGGTGGAGTGAATCATCTGGGTACATAAAATATCAAACAATTGTTCTGGTTTAAAAATAAATACTATGAACTCATTTATATAAATGGTAAAGTAGTGTTAGGTCTGTTTCTATGTAATGTCCGACACTACTAAGAAAGCGAGCTTCTAGCTGAGTTGCTTATATCTGTACATAAGCCTGCATGGTTCTCTGGGATATAATAAAGTGCTAGTGCTTTGGGCGTATGAACTGCAGAATTTAAATTAAATGAACGAGGCGATCCTGCAAAGTCAAGATCAGTTCATCTGTCGTTCTGTTCTAGTTCTTTTGCCGCTAGGTTAAAAAAATGTATTGCCGTGCAGGACAATTGGAAAGACGGGCCTCCTAGGCATTTTATAATGGCCGCTCTGCAGGTCCTTGTTTGTTCTCTCCTCAGTATTGGCCGTAACAGGGTTTTCCAAGTGTTTAGTAGCACTGGACAGATACATAACAGGTGGAGTAGTGACTCTTCTCCATGACCGCAAAGGCGGCATTCCTTTGTCGACCAGATTTGTTTCCATTCTGGGTTAAGGTCTTTCGATGGGAAGGATCCCAGCCTCAAAAGGGTCAGATTCAACTTGCCATGTTTTGAAAAGTGTTCCAACAAATACGGTTGAGGTTTCAGCGATTTGCAAGATGGCATCACCACCCATGCGTGTTTTTTTAGGGCCAAGGGGGCTTTATCTATTAACAGTGATTGTTGCTTGATGGCTTTGTTGGCCATTAGTTTAAACTCAGAGTAGGCTGATATTGTAAGCCAAGCATCCTCTAGCTATAATGCTGAAAGGGATTGTTTTAGAACTGAATATACTGACTTGCTTGACCTGGATTGCTTTTCGACCTCCTGCCAACAGTGGTGGGCTAAGGTGTTTTCCTCTGCAGCCCTCATTCACCAGTAATATTTGACCAGGACTCCTTGTCTTTTTGGTATCTGTTTTTTTAATCCAAATTCCAATCTTACCTGGGCTTGAGAAGTGTGGCGTGGAATTGAGAATAGATCCTTGAAAAGACTAAATTGTGCTGTGTTTAAAACTGTTGAGTCCTTAGTATTTAACATTTTTGAACTGTATGAAATGGATGGCAAGAATGGTGCTGCTATGACTTTTAATAGATGGTTGGTTGAACAATTGATTAGTTTTTTCTGCAAGGTTTTAAATGCAAATTGCAGTTGCTTTGCTTTTACTTGCCAAAGGTCCAAGTGTTGCTTGTAGTTGAGATGGCAGTCTAGTTGTACCCCCAAATATTTGTATGTTTCCACCTGGGACAAGATGTTGTTGTATAATGTCCAGGTAAATATAAGGTGTTTTTTGTGGGCCCTGGAAAAGCACACGTCCTTTGATTTTTGGAGGTTGATTACTAATTGGGCTGAGGATGTATATTCTGCTAGTTGGGTGATCAGCCGCTGCAATCCTCGAGGCGTTTGGGAGAGCAGGACAATGACATCCGCAGTTTGGAGGCTTACTGTTGGAACATTTCCCAATTTAGGAGGGTCTCCTTGTGTTAAATGAAGGTTGTTCTCTAAATCAGCTGTATAGATGTTGAATAGACAGGGAGCCAGAACGCACCCCTGTTTTAAGCCGTTGATGGTCGGGATTTTGTTAGTTAGACTTCGCCCGTCCCCCTTTTTTATTTGGAGCCATGTTTTTCAGTAAGGATTGATGATTGCCTCTAACAATTTTGGTGGAGCTCCCCAAGATTTCATTTTCGCCCTCAGCTTGGATCTGGGCACTTTATCGAAGGCTGCTTTGAGGTCTACAAAGCACGCATAAAGGACGTTTGATTTGACGATAGCTTGATTGGCCAAGAGGGTGACTGCAGTTAAGTTCGCTAAAGTGCCCATCCCTGCCCGAAATCCTGTTTGCATTTTTGGGATTAGGTTTGTACTACTAACTCAGTCCTCAAGGTCTGCCAACAATTTTGATGCATAGATTGTTGTCTCAACGTCGATGAGCGCTATCAGTCCGTAGTTGGATGGGTCAGAACGCGCCCCTGATTTATATATGGGTTGTAAGATGCTTCCTTGCCAGGAATCTGGAAAATGCGAGTCTCTAAAGTGTATGTGAACAGGGAAGTTAGGTGGCCGGACCAAATGGATGGATCTTTTCTAAATAAGGCGTAAGGTAGGCCGTTTAGCCCCGGGGCTTCGTCTGGTCTCAGATGTTTTATGATGTTCAGTGCCTGCTTTTGTGTAATCTGTAGATGGTGTTCCGTTGGATCGAACCTTGTTGTTTCCCGAGCTTCTGGATGGGTATTGTTATCTGTTTGATTTTTTGGGTGATTGAGTGAATTTTTTGATGATGGTATACTGATTTCAGTATCTACTTTCTGGGTATCTCTGGGTTTTGGGGCCTTGGAGCTTGTTGTCTTGATGGCTACCATCCCAATCGCTTTTAGAGGTTAGGAGATGTGACGTCATATTGTACATGGCTTCTATGTGGGCTTTCCATGTATGTTCCATAATATCCGAATTGAAATGTTGGTTTTTACCATTTAATAAAAAAATTGATGTTTGCCCAAAATATTTGGAGTGTGTTTGCTTGCTGGTGTGGAGCATTTCCATCAAGAATTGTTCATTGTATGTTCGCTTTGCCGCCTTGATTTCCCTTTTTAAATCTCTTTTCAGTTTTGTCTATTCTTGTAAGGGTCTTTTGTGTGAGTTGTGAGCCCAGTGTATGCATTGATCTTAGGTGTTTGTTTAAATGTTTGTATTTTGTCCTTAGGTTGTGTGTGTACCAGGCTGCCCCGATGGTTCTGGGGACTTTATGGCTGGTGGAGTGGTTGGAATTTTTTTTATTTAAATTATTGACAAACGACTCCCTGGCCTCTATGTCGAGTGGCTCTGCTTCGGGTGATGCCAATAACGAGAAATATGTCTCCATGACGGTGTCTATGTTATTTTTGTTCCATGTGAGTCATTTTAAATTGTAAGATTGAGTTAATAGTGTAAGAGTCTTGGCTTGCCCAGACCTTTTTAGAACAATGGTTAATGTAAAGGTTTGTGCATGTTGATCGCTTTCTGCTCTTTTCTTTTAGATTTGAACTCCATTCTTTTCAGATCACTAGATTTTTTTTTTTTTTTTTTTTTTTTAAAACCTTTATTGACAGTTCAATAAGAACAAGTATGGGCCTACAACCCCCCAGGGCCGGCCGCTAAGCAATCAGAGCAATAACGACAAGTATAAACACAGGCAGCACTTCGGGGAGCAAAATCGTACTGCTAATACTGTGAACAGCGTAAGTAGGGCACCAGGAGAAAGAGGTTTTCATTTTATGATGAAACAAAGCAGAAGGATCAGGTGACAAGCAATTTTAAAACAACGATCACGGATATGCAGAGTAATGAACGTTAGCGATTTACAGCAATCTATTCGGTCAATGGCGCAAACACAAGAACATCAGGATGGGGAAAAACATAGTATACAGTTGCGCCCGCAGTCCCCCGCCAGAACTCCCCAAGAACACCCCGGAAGTTGTGAACACATGGAACGGCAACGAGGCATAGCAAAAGGAGGTGTATCACGCTGATCCCCGAAAAAGAAAAACAAAAAGAATCAGAGAAGAAAAAGGAGGCCATGGAAAAAAGATGAAAGAATACAGAATCCCCTCCCCCAACCCCCCACCCTGCACCTCTGCAGATGAGTACGCCCCCCCCCCCCAGCAGTGTGCCTGTCGCCCTGGAACCAGACCCGAAATGTAGGAGAATAGGGAAAAAGAAGTAGGAAAGGACCCCCACCAGACGGGGGGGTAGAGAAAGTATTTATAAACTGGAGGAGGGCCTTCATAACAGACCCCCGGCTTCTCCCTCCCGCACGGTAAGGTTCCCCTAAAGTGAACAAGGAACAGCACAAAAACAATCTTCTCAAACCACGATGGGGAGCATTATGCACCTATTGTGCCAGTAGCCATGTCAGGAGAGCACACCACCCCAAGCCCGCCCGTCCACTAGGCGACCACCCCCGAGGGGCCAGCCTCATCCCTGACCACTCTGTGGAATTCTGCCCATGCCAACCCCTCGACCCAGCACCATACCCAATGTTCCTAGGCAGAGGAATGTCCAACAACGACAGAGAAGCGACGCACACAGGCGGGGTGGAAGTCTCTGAGCATCAACACAGTCCGCCGCGTGAGGAAACAGGCTTCCCAGTGCTGCCCCAGGATCTGCACTGCACGCAAGGTTCAGGAAGGCAGAAGCAGCCAAAGCAGACATTAGTTGCTGGAGTTGTCTCTGGGTCGCAGGAGGGCATGCACGGGATGAGGCCACCACATCCCACTCAGGTCCAACGCCTCCGGGACAGATCAGGCCCTCAGAAGGTCGAACACACTGTAGCACACTGGCCGGGGCGTCCAGTCGTGTACTAACCTCAGGGGTGGCCGCCACAGCGTCCTCCTGCGCGCAGTGTGGGTAGACTCTGTGTTCGTGCGGACAGGCGGGCCGCCACTGCCCCAACTCCGACGCCACACCATCGAGCTTACTCCCCAAGATCACGAAACCATGAACCAAGGAGGAGTGAAGAGTACCAAGAGCCTCGAGGAGGTCGCCGTACCCCAGCTCAGCTCTCTGTGATCTCGCCGCCACACTCCCAAAAATCGTACGCTCACAGGCCCGCTGCGGCCCAGCGGACAGGATGGTAGGCTTCATCGACCCAAGATGGCCGCCAAGTATGCCCGACCCTCACCGGGGCCGGGACCCCGGGACAAGCGTCGCGATGTCCACGTCGCGGGTGACCGGGTTCCGGGGGCAGGCAAAAAACTATCCGTGGTCACGGGCAACAGTCGTCCCCACCACGGACCAGCTCCCGTAGAAATCCGGGGGCGGCCCGCAATGATCGGGGCAGGATACGGACGGCGGCCGGGCAGCTCACCAGCAAGGCAGGGGCAGTCGCCGGAGGATCTAAGATTTGCACCCCCGGTCATGCACTCGGTCAGCTACACTGGGCAGTAGAAGTGACCACGCTGAAATGTAGGCCGAGTTTGGCACCGCTCCGGTGGGCCGACTCCACCCAGTCACCACCGGCCGCTGTTGTCGCACTGCCACCCGGCCACGGCGTCCACTCGATGTCCCGGCTCCAGGGCCGCACAGGCCGCAATGGTCAGATGCAATTTTCTCCGGCGATAGCACGGCTAGAAACCTCGGAGTCACACAGTCGGGAGCCCCTCTCCTTCAGAAACACGACCACGTAGCACAGGTTGAGGATCTCAGGCAGGATATCCGTGCGGGATGCGGAGGTTCACGGAGCCGGGAGTCTACGCTGCCGTCCCGGTCGCCATCTTGGCTCCTCCCCCCCAGATCACTAGATTTGATGTGACTCAGGGCTGGGAGGGCTTCTTGTTGTTTTTTGGCTCGTCGCTTGGGGTCTCTATTATTGCTTTTGCTAGGCTCTAGGTACTGTAGAACCAAGTTTGGTTGATGTTGTGCACTGTTTATTTTTAGTGCTTTGACGGTTCGTTGCCGATTTGACCTCCATGCCTCCCAAAGGGTGTGCTCTTGTCTTGACTTCTTTCTTTTTGCACCTCACCTCTGAAACAGCTTTCTTGTTGATGTCAGCCACCTGTGTGCTGTGAATGCTCGCTTTTGTCGTTGTTCCTTGAGGGACTGAAATTATGTTGTTTTCTTGGGTAACCTGGGTGGTTGTTGTGTTTGGTTCCCGCCTAGCCAAAGGATTGAATATGGTATATATTTTCCTTGTTGGTGGGTTTACACTTTTTTGTGGTTTAGGGCTATTTGAAATGGCATCGTCTTTCATGAGTGAAGTAGAGTGGTCCCACATACAGACAACATTCTAGATTCTTTTTTCAGTTTTGTCCTTCACGATTTTTTTGTCATTTGCGGTGAGCGTTATATTTTTTAGCGGCGGCGCATTTGGCCCTTGTTTGTTTTTTTTCCTTTTCCTTGCTTTCCTCATGCGTTTTCGTTTCCTCTTCATGAGGGAAGTTGTCGAGACTGCTTTCATCTGCTATCAATAGTGGGTTTGAGCGATTGAGTGATGCGTCTGGTGCTTCTGATTGAGATTGTTTGCTCGCTTGCTCAAGCTCTTTCCAGGCATCTGGAATGGGTGAGCTTGCGCACTCAGGGACCTTGTGGGTCTCCTTGTCTCTGAGAGTATGACTCCGAGTGGCCTGGGGACTCACCTGGTCTTCTCCCTGGAGTTCCTCATGGTTGCGGGCTCTTGCCAGTTCGAACTTTGATTGAGGTTCCCTGACTGCCAAAATACAATTATGGCAGTGACGCTTAACTCAGTGACATCCCCCTGGGCACAGCAAATTATCCTGCATGGGGCAGGTTAAGAATCATTTAATAAAAGATTTCCAACGAAGTTGTTTGACGAATCATATTCAGAATTCTTTATTTATTCATATGAACTCGTAGGTGCTTTTCAAATTAAATCAGTTGAAACATGTTGAATCTGTACATCCAAATATACATATCTCCCTATGCATTTCGGGCTGGTCGCCCTTCGTCAGGGGAAGTATATAGTGGAAGAGGCTCTGATGTGGAGCGGTAGGCTGTTATACACTTTAGGAGCAATGTAAAAGAATGCCCATCTTCTGATCTGGTTCTGTGAATGCATGGGATGTGTGCAAGCAGACGTCCTGCAGAGCTGAGGTCTCTGGGTAGTTGGTGGAAGGAGATGCAACTGTTCAGGTAGGTGGGGCCTGAGTTGTGGAGTGCCTTGAATGTGTGTGTGAGGAGTTTGGATTGAACACATGTGTATTGGAAGCCAGTGTAATTCCCTGAGGTGTGGTGTAATGTGAATTCTGTTGAGGATGAGTATGGATGCCGAATTAATTCTGGATAGCCAGTAGTCTTCTAGTGAGTTGTTTGGTGATCCCGGTATAGAGGGCAGTCAAGGAAGGTCCAAAAAGTTGGGGTTTTCACAGGTTGGGAAGCAGGTGTAGTGATGTTGAGAGTGAGTGGAATGGGGGAATGGAAGTTTCTCCTCAGATGGGTGCAGTACTCTGCGGTTACATGCTTGGACAGTTTTCGGCATGAGCGAGCATGGCCCAGGCACAAGGGGCCTATATACAGAGAGTGCACAAGGACCTGATCCACAAGCTGCTTCTAATTTATAGTAATGTATTGCAGTTGTATTTATAATACATAGGATTCTGCAATCCCTGTATGAACAGCAATCTCTACATTCATTATAATTGGTGACTTGACAGTGCAAAGGGGTACTTGCTCAGTTGACGTCGAACTCGATCTACTTGGATGCGCAGCGGTGTGGCACAGTGCTGAGGTGAAGCAAGGCGAGCTCTGCTCTGCCCCTCCCGAATCCCGATTCCTGGCCATTCCCCTGTGACTGGCACGGAAGCCCGCAGTCGTGTCAGGAGTGGACCGGACCCGGCAGGAGGGAGGCCATGACGACCAAGGCAATCGTGGACTGTGGGACAAGACACCCTGCGGTAAGCGGCAAGTGCGGCCGCCATTAGTGGGCGGCCACAGTAAGTGTCAGCCCTTGGCCGTTTTGCGGAGGCGGCCCAGCTAGGTTGGGTGCAGCCTGCAAAACCACCATGCATGCCCCGCTTGCCCCCCAGCCTCACCCTCAGCTCCCCTCCACCCTTTCTGCATTTCAAAATAGGCACACAAAAGCAGCACACCTGCAGTCCCTGCACTTTCAGCTCTACGTGTTCAATCGCCAGCTCCCCCCCTGCCAACAGTGCAATTGGCTCAATAGCGCACAGTAGCGCACAGGTAAGGGGGAGCGCCGTCAGCAGACCTGAGTACAAGGGCCAAAGGGCCCTAGAGTAACCAAGAGTAACCGGGGGAAAAAGTGCAAAGTGAATAAGGAAGGTCACACCAAAAAAAGGAACAATGGATAAGGAATAAGGAAAGAAATAAGAGAAGAACAAGACCAAAATCCTCCGGCAGCCCATCCTTGTCTCCACCTAAGCTCACTTCCAGCCCGGCTAGCTCGGCTAGCTTTTGCAAAGGGAGTTTCTGCGGCAGCCACCGACCAGACTTCGAGGCAGGTTTTAGGCAGGTCCCTGCAAGGTTCCAATAAGCGCCCACGCCCCAAGCCACACCCGAGTTGAGTACACCCATCATGAGATCAGGTGAGGCCAGAGGCGTGGAAAAGAAAATACAGGGCAGGCCCAAGAGGAAAAAAGGGGGCCCACAAGGCATGGAACACACCAACAAAGCGCCTGGGTCAGAGTCATCAACCAAACTAGACACAGATAAAGGCAAAGAGGGAGAGCCGTCCACAACCACCGTGCACAGCGCAAACACGCAGGACTCAGTGACAGAGATCAACTTAGACATTGCCATAGAAGGACCCAAAGAGGGAGAGCCGATCACAATTACTGTGCACTGCACAGGTGCCAAAGCCAGCAAGTGGGCAATGATTACAGACTTATTTAAAGTATGCCGCAGACTTTCACCCGTGAGCCACAAAGACCACAGGGACCATAAGGACATTAAGCAAGGTAATAACAATACTGACCCCTATGTGAAGGCATTGAGGACCCCTTCCACAATAGTTGCGACAACAAAAACAAAGACATACAATGTATGGAACAAAACGATCTCCTCTCGCCCATCAGAGAAGACCCAAGCATGCATTTAACCAATCAAGATCTACCAATACTTAATGATCTAAATTCACTTGCCAACTTCCAAAGGGTTCACCTTCAGCTGAAGAAGCTGAAATTCTAGCTTTTCAATTACCCAACCTACCATAGGCAGTGCTAGGCATACACACCTGCTTAGTGTCAGACCACCCTTAGGGGTGATGGTGCGCTGTACAAATGTCAGGATCCGGGCCCACCGCGCCTACAAAAACTACTACTCCCAGAAACCCCTGCGCATGGGGGGGCAGAGCCAAGGGCATAAAACGCCCAGGACGCACGCACGGCGTTGTGCGTAATTAACGAATTGGAATATTGAGGAGCGGGTTCTCGTTTCAGGCTTTCCCGCGTTTGAAATTACAGCCGCTGAGATTGCTGGCGTTGCGGCCGGTAGAGAGCGGAATCAGAGGCACCGGCGGCAAGACCGCACTTCCTGGGGAGCCGTACAGTCGGTACGGGCTTTCCACTAACAGAGGCAGGACCGGAGGCATTTACAAGTAGCTGCGGCACCTGAAAACACGCAGCACACAGAGTCAGAAAAAACACGCGAAAGCAGCGTGTTTCACCTATGACGGAGACGGGAGTATCTCCAAAGAACTGCAAGTATCGGGGGGTGAAAAGCGCAAATCCCTGGTGGGGGTGTGTGCTGGTGCTCACGGATCCTGAGAGTTGTGATTGTACCTAACATTTGCAGGTTCTCCTTCGAGGGGCTTATCGCCCTCAATTACTGTCCAGAGAGTCCTTAACACTAAAGACCTGAATGGTCTGGAACATTATTTCCACTGGTGAAAGTATCGGATGTTCGAGCGGTGAGGAAACCGCCATGTACCGTGCTGTGGTATGACTGGTTCCTATAACAGGCTGGGGGGCCATTGGATCTAGCGCACTGATATAGCGCTGAAGGGACAGCCATAATGCACTCGAAACAGGATCCGTAGAACAGACATTCTTAGTTCTCAGTTTCTGTGCTCCAAGGGGGTGTGAGTAGTAAGCCATAAGGGTGTCCAGCCACAGCGACTTAATATCCCTACTTACAGGGCCTGAGCCACTCCAAAAACCAGAGGTAGAGCAGGATACAACAGATTCCTCTCTAGTGGTCAGAACGCTCATGTGTGTATGGTTCGAGCAAATCGAGTTGTGTTGGTGTGTGTTTCTAAGGAACCAAGGAAGCTTTTACTAGACTTGTTGAATTGGTAGTGAGACTAATCGAGAATAGTTAATTGGTCTTGCAGTATCACATTGTTATTGTTTGTCTGTTAATGTTTTCTTTACAGGTTCTACTCCCCGCTGTTCCCATCCTTCCCTTCCCTTCCCTCGCTTGATTGCTCCAGTCTTCCGTGCCTTTAGTGCAGGAAGTTGGTGACGTTGAGAGGTGGACCCCATATAGCGTCGCCCGAATCCTGAGGAGTAGCGGACCTGGGTCTGATTCACGACAACAAGTACACATACCATAACACTGCCATTCTATTTGCATTCCCCACCATGAAATGTAAATACTTCCCCTTATATCTTCTAAAGTTCGCTTCCTCATCTATCCTTTAAGCCCTCTGCAGTCCCACCTTGTATCCCTTGGCTTCCACTCATTCTCCTCTTAGTTCTCTACTCACTGTAATACTTTACTCTAGTACAACTCTGCTTTGTAGCTAGGCTCAAGCTATGTACATCACATAAATATATTAAAAAATACATTAATACTTGCATACAAAAGCTGAATACACAAAAAACATATAACACTATTTACCTTTCATAGATAGCTGCTCAGTCAGGAGGAATGTTGAATACCTGTTAAATGATTTGTAATCAGAGATAAGGAACAAGTTCTCAAGAAGTTTAAGTGACTGTTAAGGAGTGATGGCTAATGAATCATTTTACTTCAAGGTTAAGATGTAGGTGGATGACAGTGACAAAGACGGAGGTCAGTCATGCATGGAATGTGTGGAATGAGAGTTGGCATTAAGGAAGAGAAAAACAGCTCCCTGCAAACACCATCCTTGCAATAGCCACAACAGCATGTGGAGGTACAGGTGTTGCACCTCATGCCAGAACACCCCCTACACTTTCAGGAGTTCATCAAAAAATCTTGGATGGGCAGGGAGAAGATTAAGTTTAAATAAGGAATAATCCTAAGAAGTCTGAGGACTCACATTTTTAAGTTGTTGAGTCACGGATGGCAGAGACAGGATAGTGGTTGGAACCAAACAGGTATTAACAGATCTCCTTCCAGAGACAGTGGGACAGCTTGTCTTTCCAAAAAAAGGGCAGCGTTATACTAGTGCAACCGCACCCTCTGACAGCCACTGAATACTTGGGTAAGTCTGTCTAATGGGAGGAGGTTGGAAATGTTGTGGACATCTCCAGGCGCGGCCCGCGCAGGTAAGAGCGGTGTGGCAGTGGGGCCGGGTGAGGGGGGATGTCAACAGACGATGAGAAGGGAAAATGTATTATTTACTTAATTTTCCCTCGTGGTTGTCTGTTAAATTCCCCCCAAACCCGGCCCACCACTCTTATTTGCACGGGCCGCGGCTGGACATCGCTGCCCTGGATGCACACTTGAGGCTCACGTACAATGAAGTTTGCGATGCAACCAGCCATGTCCTCATATCCTCTACATTACCCATGGCAGTGACAATGCAGTTTTCACTACCACTCCTAAATCTATTCTTCATGGAGCTGCACAGGAGCATTTGTTGACAGAAGCAATTTTATTCCATTGCCAGAGCAAGTGATGCTCCTAACGCTGTCATGCATAGTGGGAAGACAAAATCTAACCCGCCCACTGTGGGCAGAAAGAAAATGAAAGTAAAGGAAGAAAAAACACCAGTGCAGATAAGCGGTCTCACCTTTACTGGCATAAGCATAGCTGCCACATTTTAAGTTTGTTAATGAGTGGCATTTCTAGGTTTTTGTAGTGCGCTTCTGTGTGGCATTTCAATGCATTATGTGTGACACTATTACAATGTAGGAAAGTGAGACATTACCACTTTTTTGCTGCGTTCTGTTCTAGAAATGGTCATAATAGCTCTGAAACGCCCCTGGAGTGTTTTGGAAAGTGGATAGTTAAAAAGCCAGGATTGTCTCAAGATCTCAGTTAAAACAAAATAGGATCACTTGGTAGTTGTTTTGGATTTAAGACTTCCCGGTCCCTCTCCATTACATGCTCTGAATAATGGGGAACAGACCCAGGAGTCCACATTTTTCTTTTATAACAATAGTTCTGTTAAATTCTGACGGGAGCTGGGAGGCAAACAATTACTACAAATACAACAGGATGGGTGCTTGCGAGCACGATATTATCTGGATTACTTTGGTCACTGTGATTCTTTCAACTTCATGTATTAACAAGCATTCACAAAGCCAATAGATCTGGTGTTGTCTGCCAGACTTTTGGCAAATCTTGTTTTGTTTTGTCATGGTTTTTGCAAAATATTATTGTTCAGGAAGCTTCCAGGTGTTTGCCAAACTATAATAAAATCATTGACTGAAGGCAAAAAGGTTTTTGGGTCTAAAACAAAAACACACATTGCCATAGCACTCCCAGACATTGAAGGGAACATACTGTGTGTGTGAATGTACTCACTCTGAAAGGGCAGCCGGCCGTAACTCATAGTGAAGTCAGCCAATGCCTGACTTGGGCTGATGCATTGCCCCTTGATGCATGCTTCAGTTGGTTGGAGAAAAATGTGAATGACGCAACCGCAGGCACATGGATGAAGTGTTGCTGAAACCCCCTATAAGTAACTATGTCATACAGATAAGTTTAGTCAAATCAAACGTTTTTGACTAACACAAACTTTAAAAAGCCAGTCGTTCTGCTGTTGGCTGCCATCCTCTTGATTTTTAGAAAGAAGGAAAGAAAGCAAGGAAATAGCAACAAAGAAAGCAATCAAGAAGTCAAAAGAAGGCAAGAAAAGAGTAAGAAAACAAGAAAGAAAGAAGGAAGGCGAGAAAGAAAGAAGGCAAGAAGAAAAGAAAGCAGGTAAGGAAAGAAAGCAAGGAAGAATGAATGAAATAAAGAAAAAGGAAAGGAAGAATTAATGAAAGAAAGGATATAAAGACAGAAAGAAGGAAGGAAAAAAGAAGGAAAGAAAGAAGGAATGAAACAAAGAAAAAGAATGAAAGAAAGAAGCGAAAGAAAGTAGGAAGGTAGCAAGAAAAGAAAAAAGGAAGGAAGGAAAGAAAGAAAGAAGTAAAGAAACAAGGAAAGAAAGATGGAAAGAAAGAAGGACAAAAGAAGAAAAGACAGAAAAAGAAAGAAAGGAGAGAAAGAAAGAAAGAAAGAAAGAAAGAAAGAAAGAAAGAAAGAAAGAAAGAAAGAAAGAATGACGGAAGGAAGGAAAGAATGAAGGAAGGACAGAAAGAACGAAAGAAGTAAAAAAGAGTGAAAGAAAGTAATGAAAGACAGCAGGAAAGAAAACAAGAAAATTGAACGAGGGAAAGAAAGAAAGAAAGAAAGAAAGAAAGAAAGAAAGAAAGAAAGAAAGAAAGAAAGAACAAAAAATAAAGAATGAAAGAAAGATAGAAGTAAATAAATAAAGAAGGAAAGAAAGGAAGAAAGTGAAAAGGAAAGAAAGCAAATACGGAAAGAAAGCAGGAAAGAAGAAAAGAAAAAATGAAGATATAAAGCAAGAAGGAAGGAAAGAAAGAAAGAAAGAAAGAAAGAAAGAAAGAAAGAAAGAACACAGAAAAGAGAAAATAAAGTGAAAAGGAAAGAATGAAAGCAAGCAAGAAGCTAGAAAGGAAAGAAGGAAGGAAGGAAAGATAGAAGGAAAAAGATAGAACAAAAGAAGGAATGAAAGATGGATAGAGAAAAATGGAAAGAAGGAAAGAAAATAGGAAATGGAAGAAATAAAGATGAAAGCAAGACAGAAGAAAAGAAAGATTGAAAGGAGTAAAGCAAGAAAGAATTAAAGAAAAAAGAAAGAAAGCAACAAAGAATGAAAAAATAAGGAAAAGGAAGAAAGAAAGAAAGAAAGAGAGAAAGAAAGAAAAAAGAAAGGGAAGAAAGAAAGAAAAGATAGCAGGAAAGAAAGAAAAAACAAGGAAAGAAAGAAAGAAAGAGAGGAAAAAGGAAAGAAAGAAGGAAAGACAGAAGGAAAAAAGCAAAGAAAGCAGGAAAGAAGGACAGAAAGTAAGAGAGATGGAACGAATGACAGAGAAAAAAGAAGGAGGGAAAGAAGTAAAGAAAGCAAGAAAAGAAAAAGGAAATAAGGCAATAAAGATGGAGAGAAAGGAAAAAGGAAATAAGGCAAGAAAGATGGAGGGAAAGAAGGAAGGAAAGACAGAAAGAACGACGGGAGGAAAGACGGAAAGAATGACGGAAAGATGGAAGGAAAAAGAAAGGAAGGAAGGAAAAAAGAAGGAACAAAAGAAAAAAAAGAAAGAAAAGAAAAGAAAGACAGAAAGTAGGAAGCAAGGAAAGAAAGAAGTATGTTTGATATTGAAGCTTTTGGTTTGTGTAATTCATGCAAAGTAAAAAGAGACTAACTGAATATAGAGCAGTTTCCACTGGATGAAATCTGTTATGCTGTTAAATACCAGCAGTCAGATAAACAAATGACACTTCAAAAGAAATTTACAAAAACATTGGCAGAATACAGAAACTAGTGAAGAGGGAAATGTAGCCTGTGCTCACATCTGGTAGAAAGGTCGTGCTTTCACCTAAGGCTTGAGACATAAAGGGAACACTAAAGTAATTATAAAGTAAAAACAAAAAGACTAGCACTGAAGGGAACTACCTTGTCTGTGGATATGTTGATTGTGAAACAGAAAAATGCAGCCACTCTAAGTAAAGTTAACCAGTGGCTGAAGTAGGCTGCCCATTGCCCCATGCTGTATACTGTAGTGGACAGAAGCAGAAGGTAAATGACACAACCACTGACCAATGGATGAAGAGAGGTGGCTGAAAGCCTTTTTAAGTAAGAATATTATGCTTATAATTTTAGTAAAAACCAAAAGGTCTTGATTAACGCCAAACCTAAAATGTGCACTGTTTTTTTTAAAGTTCACAGGCAATGTGTGTTTTTTCCAAGTGATATACCAACAGATTGCATGCATCAAAATTGTAAATTAAGAAATACCTAATTGCGAATTACTGAGAATCGCAATTAGGTAATCGCAATTTACCATGCATGAAACTCAAAGAGTTTCAGATAGCGATACCGAGGGGGTTGCAAATTGCTCTACCTTATTAATATTAATGAGGTAGATCGCAATGTGCATCCCCCTAGAATTGCAAAAATCACGGGAATCGTGGCCTGCTGAGGCCAGCAGACCACCATGTCCGTTATTGCTTTTAAATAAAGCAATTTTTTGGGGGGAAAGCAGCACGTTTTCATAGAAAGAAAACCAGATGCTTCACAAAAAGTAAAATGAAAAGTTTTCTTTTCATTTTTTAAGACCAGGCAGTGGTCCAGTGGTAATATACAAATTTTTTGCGATTGCATTCACGGTCACAAAACATTCATGCATACCATTAGGATTCGGTATTTGGAAGGGACGCCTTAAACACGCCCCTTCCAAATACCGAATCCCATACCCATTTTGTGATTCGTTAACAGGTTACTGAATCGCAAATTGGGGCCTGCTGCATCTGAAAAGCATTTTTTGCGTTTGCAAACGGGGTGATTCTGCGAATCACCCTATTTGCGAATACAAAAATGCTTGATGCATGTGCCCAATTGTCTTTATTGGAGGGCCCGGGGTAGCTGTACATTTGGTTAGTTTAGCTCTGTCAAGTGCCACGCATGTGCATGATAATGTCCAATCCTTGTGGAGAAGATTATATAATACTAATATTCAATAGTCTAACCCGAGACGCATGCCACTTGGCAGGGCTGAATGCGGAAGCCAGTAGGAGCTAATGAAATGCCATGCTTTTTTATGTATGTCCTTCACTCTGTTTCTCAGTTACATGACTCTGACTGCTACAAACTGATTGCATCTTGGAGAAACTGGGATTCCCAGCTGACTGTTGTCCTCCTACAACTTTCTGGGAGCACCAGAACCTCTTATCTGCCTTATTGGTGGTGTGAGCCACCTCCAGCACCTTCTTTAAAGATGGAATCTGCCCAAATGATACGACTACGTTTTATATCAACCTTCTCCTCGAGAAATTCTTCGCTTGGTCCCGTAAACCCAGACAATTATCAACCAATTGAAAACACATTGCAACAGAGTAAGCGGGTCGAAAGGGATGTATTCATGTAAAGCACAGATTTTTTTGCAAGCTTCAGGCTGATGCTTAAATTGGGTTTCATCCCAGCCGTGGGACATAATCCTTCAACACCGATACTAGATTTGAAGGTTCAAGTAGACAGTAATGTTGTTTCCTGATACTACTTGACCTCGTGGCTGTCCTTGTCATGGCCATACCCTCTTGCTACTGTTCCATGACACTGGAATGCTTATTTCCCATTTGTTGCTGCAGCCTTTATACCTGAAACTTCTTTAAGGCCCATCATTAAATTCATGTAACATCTACCTCAGAAGCATGCTCTATCTCTTTTGATGCTTTATCCTCAACCGCTACAATTACAAGACAGCATGCAGAAATTCCTCAAATTAGAACCTTAGTCAGATGCAGGTTGGTCAGTGCTTGGGTGGTGTATCATCACAATACATTGCATTCATGACCTTTTCCCATCTGAAGAGCGACACCACAAAATGTATAAATGTAAACACATGCCTACATCTACATAATTACCTTCATATTTTGATGGTCTATATTTTGGCAACAATATTTTTGTAGGACAATATTTTCTCCACAATGTTGTGGCAGTGCAACATGGACAATACCCAGTTTATCATTAATTTGCGATATTGTTCTGGCCAACTTGCTTCAGATCTGTCCCTAACACCCAAGGCCATTGGAGTGTGGATGGCAGCAGTGCTTAACTTTAGCCGGTAGTTGCAGGTGGAGCTCACTTGCACTCATTTTTGGGGACCAGCACTTATGTAAAACATTAGCAAATCTCAGAATATTAATAGATGTTCAGCTATTTTACGATCCCAGAATTTCAGCCCTTGTGAGATCTTGCTCTCAGCTCCTGTACTCAGATCATTTTTAATCCGATTAAATTTGACCTGATCACTGAATATCTTAAACAACTGCTGCTCTCACTTAAAAAGGTGTGAAGTTTAAATCTGTTTTATGGTAAGAACACAAAATTCCTGCTTGATAAATTCTCAAACTATGTACCTGGAGGTTGTTAGGATCAAGAAACAATCTGGAATTTACAGCACCAAGGTCAAGACTCACTAAACAGGGCGGTCGATCTCTATGGGTCCAAGGTGCTCCCCTTTGGACCTCTTCAGCCTTTTCATATTAGAATCGAGCTTAACTATTTTAAATTCAGGCGATTCAGGAAAAAAAATGCATAGGTCTTCAGTCAGTAAAACAGGGTAATTCTATTTGCTTCATTCTGCTAATTTTGCTTGTTCCGCAAATGAATCTCTTTTTGGTCAGAGTAGTCTACAGCAACATAAAGATATATTACTAACAGTATTGTATCACATTTTTTTCTTTCAGCACTTTGTGAGAGGGCATGAGTTTTCTAGTTCTCTTCCTTTTGTGTGCTGTCTTTTTCTCCTTAAGCATCCACAACCTGCACACCCTCCAAGTCGCTCCCGCGCCCCACCACAAGCTCGTCCATTGGTTTGCTCATTTCTTTTCTTTTTAATATTTTTGTTCCTCCCCCTGGACACAGCCTCAAGTGCCACCATTGCTCCCTCAGCCCGCACTCACTTCCTGTTGCTTCAGCAGCCTCCCATATGCTCCTCCTTTAACCCCAACCCTGTCCCCTCTAATGGTCCTTTCATTTTTTCAAATCTTTGGGGTGAGTCCTGCAGCTGGTATATTTGGTGTGGTTTTATGGAAACATGCATGCGTGGTAATGCATGTGCACGCATGCGTCATGCATGTGCGCCTATAAAGCAGCTGTATCATGGCACCCTTTTTGGTATTTTGGACAGAACATTGGCAAAATGTGTTTTAGTGGATGCTGCATAGCATCGACAAACTGCATTGCCAATGCATGTTGTGATTTGTCATTGCAAGTGTCCATGGGCTAAATGTGGATCTTTCATGGTTTGTAAGTGCACCTTCCATTTTGCCTAGAGACAGCTTTGGCTCTCATTTCGGCCTCAAGATTTCCAAATAATTCATAACAAAAATATGTACAGCTTGCCCACTGCAGCTATTGGCTCTTTTCACTGTAAGTAATGACACTGTGCTCTTGCAGATGTGCACGTCTGCCTAAAATGTAGTCTACGTCTATACCAGGGCTAGTGGGCCTAACTCTGCTTTCAATGTACTACTCCAATATGCAAACAATACATGTTTGGAGGAGAAAATTGCACCAGTTTGATTTGTTCCAGGTTGTACTTGTGTGTGGGGCCACTGGGAAATTAGCAGGGTCTTTCCAGGTTTGAGGAAAATGTAACTATAAAAACAATTTTGGGGCCAAGGATCAAGATGTAATTGCCCTGATTAATGAGACATGAAAGACACATCGCTTATTTTCCCTGTCCTTTCCAGGCTGCTCTCCTGACACAGCCTTGTTGCAGTAATCTTCACATTAGGGTAGTATCAAGCACAGCGCTCCCAAAAAAGAGGCACAAAGAGGTGTGAGGTGTCATCAGCTGGAAGTGTGATCAAAGAAGGGTCTCCTTCACCTTGCACAGTAGAATCTACAGTTACACCCCTCACCCCACCCCCTACCTGAGCTGATCAGCTGTCTTTGCTGAAGTGGTGATCTTGTGGTAGCCTTGCAGTGTACAGACTGTTTGTCTAATTCTAGTACATATTTAAATTACTTACTATCACACTATCTTGACATGCAAGTAGCATTTCTTTCTACAGTGTGGCATCCTCATATTGCCTACTGTCTTAAAAGGCATGCTCTATATTTCTAAAATCCGACTTGGAAGCTGACGTTTACTTGCCTCTCCTTTTTAATCTCAAATGGTTCTTCCGTTCCATTCTTTGCAAGCCTTCTCTCTCTGACCACTACGTTCTCTAAGTCACATGAATTCGTGCTTTAATGTCTAGTTATATATGCATTTCTGCAAACTGACGCAAATATTTTCAAAGACCACAGCCTCCCTTCTTTGAAAACCATAGCCCTGCAACGTAACAATGTTTAATCTCTCACTCAGCAATTAGGCCCCCCAGCCATCTGCATGAACTCAAGTACCCGCCTCTCTAATGATCAGACACAATTCCTATTAATGTAATCTACCACAAAGAAGGGAGTGAGTACATGTAGTGGTTTTTGTGTGAGCACACAAATTTAATCCTGAAAACCAACAATACCCGACACCACTGGAATTGTGATTTCAGAGCTGCGTGCTGCCCGGCGTAAAGCACTTCAACACCTCATCAGGAGTAGTAAGTGCCATAAAAATTCAATCATACTGAAATATAGCACAATGAATGACAGTCCTCTTTCTAAAATATCCCACAAAAAAATTAGATGTTCTTTGTATTGTGCCTAATTTCCCTGTTGAGTCCCTGAAGTGCCTCCAGCTTGTCAAGTAAGCTACTACTTTATTTGCTGTGCTTGGTTGGTAAAATGTGGTTTACTTGCATGGCTTTTGTGGGAAGCACTGGCAGTCATGCTTGAAATTGTCTGGCTATTATGTGCGAGATTTGGAGGGAGTGCTCATTGCAAACATATTTCCGCACTTCAGAGTGGAGTGAAGCGAGGTAAGTAAGATTCATGAGATGCAATTGCAACACTAACCATTTCCTGCCTGGTTAGGTAAGAGGCTGGGAGTTTATAGTTTGGCCTGTGTGGGAAGTTAGTCTCCCAGAGCGTTGTTTGAAAGACAGAGGCTGGCTTTCAGATATGTACCATCTTCATCTAGTCTGACTCGGGACTGGTTTAGCTCTGTGTTTGGGAACAGCCCAGTCTGTACTGCTCTCTGGGACTCAAGGGGGTCACACAACACTAATCTTGCCGGGAGTGAGAACAAGAGCTTGGCTATTTGGACAGAGAAAAAAGTGTTGCAAATCTGAAATGTGTTTAAGGGGATGATGGCAGGGCCAGTCTGGATCGGAGCATCATACTTTGGTAATGTATGTGAAGTTTGAGTTGAGAGAAGATCAGTCTGACACTGATGGAGCGCGGGTCACCAGCTCTGGTCACACATACACCTAATACTCACCTGGGCCCAAACCACATTCACACAGTAAGCTAGTGAAACCCCGCTGGCATCAATTTTGTGTAATACCTGTAATTCCATTATACACCATTACCAAGTCTTACCAATTTAATACATTTTATTTCATTTCCTCGACGAATCAGGTTGCTGAGCTAGTTTAAGGTAGAATGACATTTACGTCTTCACTCTGAATAACCACAGACTCAGGAACTTTTGAAAACCTTTATCTAAATGTATTTGTGAGTCAAAATTCAATTACAATTACAGTAACCACCTTCATATCAAGAGGTAGAAATATACAAAATAATTCATAGTAAATTATAATGATCAATGATGACGGTACCTGAAAAAGGAAAAAGGGGGGAAAAAGAGAGAAATGGGCATAAAAGACAGATTTTCTAATTATATTTACTGATTGGTCTGAGATGAACCCAACTCCGTAGATGGGAGCCAGATAGAATCTCCAGGACAGCCAGATTCAGATCTGGAAGGGTAACCTCCTCTATTGTGCAAGTCGGCGTTGCACCCCTCTCTGCCACTACTCTCCTCGAGTATTCCAGTTCCGCGACCCCTCTAGATGAATAGATTTATCGATCAGTATCTCGATTTCTCGGACAGAGTTTCTGGAAGCAGCAAAGTCTGCGACAGAATCTGGAGCAGCATATACGTTGGGTCAGTGACGAGTCAGAATGACAGATCTGACAAGTCGGACGAGGTCTCTAGCTATCTTACCTCAGTTATACTGTTCTTGATTCATGTACCACCCCCAAATGTTGCATTTCATGTTTTCCCCCTGTTCTAATTGGTTGGAATGAGGAGGTGAGTTCATCACACCACTTAAATTTTTAAATTTTTCTATGAACCATTTTCTATGTGTCTGCCCCTTAATTTTCTTTTCCCATAGCTTTATTCCCTCACGCATTTCACATTACTCAGTGAATAAAACATTTTATTCAACATTGTTGCATTCATTGGGGTCATCAGTGCGATGTTCCCAGACTTCTTTTGAAGGTGTCCTTGGCCGAGTGACACAGGAGCCATCTTTATTTCCAGCCAGTCTTTATGCGCATGCGCACAGTTCATACGGGTAGAGATTCCAGTTACCCTTCGAGGCCCAAATAAGAACTAATAATAAATTCAGAAAAAGACACATTAGAACACAGAACGAATGATTTCACTATATACCACTTATCTCTACTCTATCCCCATTTACTTATTTTAATCTTTTGCATTAGTATTTAGTACAACTTATGAGGTTTAGTTTATCAGCAGCAGATGCATTAGCGTGTGAGTTCAAAGCGGCCATCTTTAGTGCCATTGCGCAGCTGCAAAAGTTTCCCACCAAAAGCGACAGAGTCATACTATGTAGATGCAGTAGACGCATGCGCAATAGAAATCCCGCGTTTTGTCGGCCATTTTAGGACATTCATGTTACGGGTTAGTAATGCACATAGACAAACTTCCCCTAGATAAAAGTGTGCGTGGTGTATTTGCGGTTTTAGTATTTACAAACAGATTGGTTACATTGTTACATGTTATTTTGAGAGGATTGAATCCTAGCAAGTTTCTTTTACGAATCCTTGCTCCATCAACACTATAGCTGGCCCAGTGGGCGAAACAGGGAGCAGTGAATGGGATTTGTCTCAGTCATCACACCTGAGCTTGTGATAGTGGCCTTTGTGGCCAAAGATGGCGTCACAGAGAGCTGTCTTGTCACTATCCTTTTCACACAGAGAATGTGTACACCCAGACAGCTTGCCCGATGGACTTATTAGTCTTTTTCTTGCCTCTCTCCTTCCCTTTCTTCTAATGCATGTCTGTGCACATGTCACAAATATTTTTAAAAAACAGAACTGTTGCGACTACACCAACTTGACGACCTTGGTCTCTTGAAGAGACATCTATGTAGTCAACCCATCGTCATACGTAATTTACCCAATATAACCAAGACAGAGCCCTTCTAGGCTGTCATGGCCGCTACAGAACGCTTTGCGAGAGAACAGGAACGGGACACTATATAAATCGGTATTATTAAAATAACATATTTCTTCTAAATGCATGTCTGTGCACCCTTCACAAATATTTTAAAATAACAGATTTGCTGCAACTGCACCATTTTGACGACCTTGGTCTCTTGAAGAGATATCCATGTAGTTAACCCATCGTCACACATAATTTACCCAACATAACCAAGACTGAGCCATTCTAGGCCACTGGAGAACGCTTTGCGAGAGAATAGGCATGGAACACCATATAAATCCGTATTATTGATAGAACATATTTTGGGATCCACACCTTTTTTAAATTAAATACGGCGCCTGGAGATCGCTTTGCAAAAGAACAAGCATGGTACACTACATACGGTGCCTTACATGCTTTATATGGAGGTCTACCCTTGTTTTGGGTAGCTCAGCTATTGGTTCATATGGAAAATATTTTCAGTTCCTCGTTTAATGGGAGGTAGCCATTGGCTTGAATTTTAAGCAGAGTCCAATCACCATATCATATATTTGAACATAGCTGTAAGGGCTGATACTTATACGGAGCCGATTGCTAAGCTCTTCTGGAACTCTAAGATGGCCGCCGCCATATTACTTCACAGGATGCTACTTTCTATGGAGGAGGGCGTCATCTGTTTCCCAACTACTTATTGAGGAGAGCCATGGCGGCCTCATTACATGCCGGTCTTGCGTACTCTGCGGACTGACTCGTTGAGACGATATGCACGAACAGCTTGCCAAACAGTGAGTACACCCGTGTATGAGTTGATAAGTGTCAGGCATGAGGTTACGTGATTTAAGTTAACAGATCTGATTATGCGCGTTTGAGCAAGTCAACATCCATTTAGTAGCTATTCTGCCGACCTGACAGGCGTTTCAGTTATTTACCAGGTTTGCGTGGAGCCTAGACCCTACATTTGTCCGGCTCTTAGCGAAGAGATATGTATATTTGTTAGCCTATTCTCACCTGCGTATTTGACCTGAATGGCAAGAATAGAAGGCTACAACCACCGTTACCTTTTGCCTAATGATTTTAGTGGTGGTTCCACAAGCGTAGCTTAAAATGATGCCAGTCATGCTAGCAGAATTTTTATCGTTGAAAGTGGCAAACACCCTCCTAGATACGAGATATAAACTATGTTTGCGCTTATGCTGCGCTACACATGAGTCTAACTCGCGTGGCCACACTGTGATACCTGACAGTTTGGACTAAGTCGGCATTTCATCCATACACCACCTTCCTTTAGAATCTCAGATATGTCCCACCCAGTTTACACCAGACGCATTGTGCTTTTCATATTTAATGTACCCACGTGGCGCCTATGTACAGTTGATCCTATGCAGATATCATGGATTTCTTCATAGATCTCCTTATTTCCCGGATTCACAATAAGGATTACACAACTTAAGGTAAGACGTTGATGACTTCGCCTCTGTCTTAAATGGCCTACACTTTGAGGATATTTCATTTATTCCATCTCTTATTACTCGTTACAGAATATTGATTATCACACCAGCATTTCATACTTTGGGTTCTTGCTTGGTCGTATATGACAAAGTAGGTCTAAGACTATTTTTCTCCCACCTACTACTCACCACTCACAAACCTACACTTGGCACTAATACAAATTAGGAATGCATGCCTTTATCCTTTATGTAATAAATGCACAACCATTGGCATGACCAAACCGTACCTCACCGTATTCACAATTGATCCTTACTGAAAAAAGAAAATAGATATTTACCTTATCAATGCACAAGCACGTATTTTCTGAGATGATGGACACTCTTTGGTGACACTTTAGGGTCGGGTTGTGGTAAATATTTCGTTACCGGTACTATTTTTATGCGGTAAAGTCTATTAAGAATAACTCAGTAAATATAAGAGGCAGAATCCGTGGTATTAGAGGTTTTAAAAGGCTTTATTCCTATACAAAGGAATACAATTCGAATTGTAGGCTTTCTATTCCATCACCACGAAAGTTCAGGAAGGAAGGGCATACATTATTGACAGATAGGCAGTTTTATAGAAAATACATTACAGTGAAACAGATGCAAGAGGCGTAACAGCTGATAGTACAGATAAAAGGTGCATACGTAACTAATAGAGGCGGATGTATGGGCGTAATTTAATAAACGTCATTATACATGATGTAACAAGTGGGTGGATCCATAAAAGAATCCTGCAATGTCAGCAGAAAATATTTGGCAGAGATGCGCGCGCAGCCGCATGACGTGTGATTGACGTACAACTAGAGGGTGAAGGGGACTTGACATTTAGCTCTACATGTGGAGACAGAAGTCTGGGGGTTATGTCAACCTAATCCCAAATCATATCTAATATCCTATGTTTAAAGAACTGTGTTATCCAAAAGGAAAGGTCTCTAGGATAGAATCTATTCTATACTGACTGTTAGTGCGTGTACAAGCGTCTAAGTGTCTACATGAGATGCGAGGGGGTAGGAATATTCCATGGTAACGGGGCCTATGAATTACTTGCATGAGGACAGCGAGGCCTGGCCCTTTGCACGGTAGCTGGAGGAATGTTTACCTAAACTGCTAGACAGGAATGCATCGGATGAGGAGCGGAGTAGATAATCTTGAAGGTGAAATACAGTTTTTGGCAGGCAATATGCTGGATCAGGCACCGTTAGCCGTGCAGGGAGTAGGACAAAGTTCATGGATACAGATGCAGGCTCAGACTGGAGCTTTCAGAGGCAGAAGGCAGAAAAAGGCTTGATGACAGAATTCAGGGCCTACTCGCCTGAATCTGTAAAAGGTGGAAAGTGAACCACATAAAGTCGGTGGCCTTTCATACTTAGGAATGGAATATCTGACCCATTCATGGCGGATCTGAAAGAGGACATGTTGACGGTGGACGCACATATATTTGCGTCTTCAAAACTGGAGCAGGAGGGAACATATATGTACTTATAGCATGCACATGGAGCCGTTGGGGTCTACGATAGGGGACATAACTGATCACAAAATTCATATTTCCTCATTCCCTCCTTGTCCCCTACGGACCCTCAGGAGATATCGATCTTCATCAATCCATCGATCTGTTCATATAGCATCATTTGTTCTTCTTTCTTCTTCCGAGATCTTGAACGAAAACTTGGATGTGGGATACACGATGTGGCACACAGACCACAAATCGCTGGCCCACATTGTAGACATAAGCAGCAACTGAATAGTATGAGAAAGCCAATACCTAGGAAGGATAGGATTCTCCATCCCCAGGCTGACAACACGCCCCAGAACCAACCGGACCAAGTCCAGGTGCCTGGACTCTGGTGTATCTGGCTTACAATCTTATGAAGGCGGGTTATGGCTTTATATACTGACGGCGAATTTTCTGGTATGAAAATGCAGCAACTTGATCCGATGACCCTACAAGCTCCGCCCCTATCGGCCAGGATGACGTCAAGGACAAGACGATTTTGAAGCACAACAATCCGCATAGCAGACTGCTCTTCTGTTAAATTGCCTAAGGCGGAAATAGTTTCGTTCACTACTGCTTCAAGGGTTCTGGTTAATCTACGTATCAGCTTACTATTAGTGACTGTACCTATATAGGGAAAGAAACCTTTATTGAAATCTGTGTATTTTTCCCATGCTGTTTCAGTGTAATCGACAATTGGGAGATCTCTCTGCTGTCTATTGTGTACTAAATGGGTATTTCGGTGATAATCAGGAGGAGCTAGGAAAACAGGTGGCAGAAGGAATGCTATGTAACAGGTACCATCCCAATCTAAAGGTAGACATATATATGCGGTCTGGCCACATATGAAGTAGGAATGATGGGAAGCTCTAAATGTAGACTTGCCTTGATCACTGAATTTTATTACAGTGGTGCATTTACTATGGCCCATGTGTATGGAACCATTCTTTCTTATACATAATTCCCCTTTTACTGGGAATACTGACATGGCGGGCAAGATTGGTGTAGCTTCAGATTCAACGTTCAGGATCATGAGGTTAAGTGTAAAATTACCTAATCCATATACTTCATTTTCTAGATCAGTTCCTGTTCTTTTGGGAAGTCCCTCCTTGTTAGGGTAGCAGACTTTAAGCAAAACTAAGTTCAGGTTTCCCCATACCCAGTTGTCTTGATAAACTGCGGAATTTGAATCTAGGGAATTAATCAAACTAAACCATGCTCCACAGGAGCCATTGTGTGTGAACGGATAGGGAAAGAGGGGCAAAACTCCTTTATAGTTCTGATAGGGAGGGAGTCGGCCACATATCCAACAATTTGTGGCATTGCTGGTCTGATGGGAATGATGTAACATACTAATGAATGTGTTGTTGCGCAGCGCAAATCTATAGGACAACTCATGCGGAGGTAATTCGCTAAAAGAATGTTCTGCAGTTACATTGTAAGCACGCTTAAGAATAGGGTAATACATGTGCAATAGTATGCTGGAAAAGATAATCAGAAGGCTTAGAAAAAACAAAATTAATAATGTTACTGTAGGGGGAGGAGCCAAGATGGCGACCGGAGCAGACGCTTGAGCGCCCGGCTCCGCCGGCTCTTGGCCTCGGACTATCATCCTGATCCCTATCCTCGCCGATTTTCGAGGTGAAACGTGCGCGACGACGCGCTGACCGCGCCGCCGCTTTCCCGGAGTCTGAGCCCGCCCGGATGCCGGAGCTCTTGGTGCCTTTGTTCTCCGCGCTGGACCCCTGCTCCATTGTGGCCTTGGCTGGCCCCCTGGAAGCGCCGCAGTCACTGGACCCCCGGCGCAAATCTGAGCCCCGCGGCCCCGATCCCGCCTCACACCACGGACTGTCGCCAGACGAGCCGGGGGAGAGACGCCCGGACACCTCCCTCACCTTTCAACTGACGGCTGGAGCTATAGGGTAAGCCCCGGTGTGGCGGGTCTCCTGCCCCGCTCTGTGGCCCGCGCTGTGGAAGGCTGCAGACCCCCTTCTTCTATTGCCTAGTCGGCTGCAAAGAGAGTCCGAGGGAGGGGAAGCGACTGTTGGCTTTCACCTGTTGCGGCGCGGACCTGCGGGGAATTGCCTCCTTGTTACGACCCCCCCCTGGCCACCGTACCGTTCAGCGGTAAACCATGGCGTTGATTGCCTGCTTGCGGCTGGGGGGTGATGCCCCGGTCTCGCCTGTTGCCCGCTTCGCCCTCCCTCTACCAGACTCCAGCTCCACAGTGCCGTCCCGGATTGCTGCCGATGTGGGGGCGCAGCTTCCGCTGACATGCGGCTCCGTTCTGGCTGCCCTGCGGGACTTTCGTCTGCAATTGTGTGTTGGCTTGCAAACGCTGAGTGAGCGGATCGACTCCATACTGTCGGCTGCGGGTCGTGAGCGCCCCGTTTGTTCTCAACAAGACGTGGGTCTGCCAGTGCTTCTGTCCTCTTGCGGGGACGCAACGACTGGGAATAATCGTGCTACACTGGTGTCTGCATCTGGCTTTCCCGGCACCCAGGATCAACCGATCTCCTGCTCAATTGTAGACACTTTGTTTCCCCGTTCATTGCCGCCTGCTTTGTTGTTGCCTGCCTCACCGCGCCCGCAAGATTATCCAGCCGAGCGACACCTGACGTCCTCGAGGAACTGTTCACGGTGGCCTACGGCTTCTTTTATGTGGAACTCCTGTACTTTACAGGCCAGGTCTGGATTTTATATGGTGCACAAGGAGACCTTAATAGATGATTGGCGGCCATTTTGTGACTCTACTTCTCCATCTCCTTCCAAGCGGCCATATTGTCTTTGTCTGCACGGGCTGCGGGGCCTTCATGTGGGGGCTGGTCTAATCTTGCGCCCGCGATCGGGCCAGGGCTAGATTGCTTTCTATCACCATGGATTCACGGATGGGCTGGCCTGGGACTGGAACGGTCTGCACATGTTGTACGCACTCGTCGCGATTTGTCTGCCTCCATTATATTGTTGTGACACGTTATCTTCACACGATCGCCTTCGGGCGTAGTGGGTTCTCAGTGTGTGGAGACGTAGTTGGCCGGTGGTTTCGGGCGCTCCAAGATTACGTGGGCTCCTCCCCGCTTTCTTCTTTGTTTTCTTATTTTCTTTCCTTTATTCCTACTTTCTCTCTTGTCTATATTTCGGGTTCATTGGGCGACAGGCACTATGCTGGGGGGGGGGCAGGCCGTAGCCTCCGCATTGGTGTAGGGTGGGGGGGTAATTTACTGTTTCTTTTTAGTTCTATGGGCCTTTTTCTTCTATTTCTCTGCGCTGTCCTTGTTTCCGATTCGGGGTCCGGGTGTGGGGTGGATTGAGTGGGGGCGGCTTTGGAGGGGTGCGTATTTACTCCTGTGACTATCCTGTTATATAACTGCATCGCCTCACTGTCTGAGATTTTCTATGGCCGTTTTAATGATGCTGCTGCCCTCCTGTGTGATGAAGCCATCGTGCGGACTCGAATCTCCTTGGTTCTATCCTCTACTGACTTTTTTTTTTTCTCGATAAAATTATTTTGAAAACCTTAAAATTAACCTCCACTTCTCCTTCCCCTGGTGTCAAGGATCTCTCCAGTGTATAACTCCTGACTCGTTGCTAATTTTGATCATTGATGCACAGGGGATGTAATGTTTGTCTTAGTGCTTAACTGTTTTGTGGCCGGCCTGATGGTTGTAGGCCCGTATTTGTTCTTTTCATATGCACAAATAAAGGTTTTTCAAAAAAAAAAAAAAAAAAAAAAAATAATGTTACTGTACAGTGACTACGAAGTGATTTACAATACGCATGCTTCTTAAGCTTAAGCTGCATCTGATGATTTCTTTCTCTATTCCGGTCTAGAGGATACATGTCAGAGACAAATTCAACCGATTCACCTTGGAGAGGACTTAAACAATCAAATTGTCTGACTTGCTAGACCTCAATTTTAGTTTGTACAGTTCTGGTTTTGAGTGTTCAACCAAGGGGAGCTTTGAGTCTGTCTGTGAGGGAATACAGGGTTGAGTATTCACACTGGATGGTAGTCCATAAAATTTCTTGATATGACTCGAGTGCAACCACCCTTTCCGTCCCTCGATTTTCACGGCTGTCCTTGTGGTTAGTAGAACCAACTTAGGCGACTTCCACCTAGGCTCCAGTTGGGTCTTCCGGTCGAAATTCCTGACCAAAACCAGGTCACCAGGAACCACGTCATGGGGCTTCACCTCAGTATTATCGGGAAAAGCTGCGGCTACCTGTGAACGACAAGATTGTAGTGCATACATCAAGGAAGCCAGGTAATCTGTCAGCATATTACAGTCAACATCAGTGATTTTGCGAGGTATAGGCGTCCCCCACATATTTGGTGGTCTACCGAAGATCACCTCGTACGGGGATAGCCCTGTTCGAGAATGTGCTACCATTCTCATGTAAAAGAGCGCAACTGGTAAGCCTACTATCCAATCAACACCTTTTTCCCTACATATTTTGGACAATCTAATTTTCAGAGTTTGATGATGGCGTTCCACGAGACCTGCTGCCTCGGGATGCCGGACACAGTGGAATTTCCATTGGTAGCCTAACAAAAGGGAAACGTGTTTCATTAGTTCGGATGAGAACGGCTGGCCGTTATCTGAGTAGACAACACGTGGTAAACCGTACCGTGGGAAGAATTCTCGAACTAACTGTTTGGCAGTAGTCGGGGCAGTGTAATCTGAAACCGGGTAGGCTTCTGTCCAACGGGAAAGAGCACAGACAACTACGAGAACATATTTGAATCCTCGACATCGTTCCATCTGGATATAATCCATCTGGAGGACTTCAAAAGCATGATCGGGAGGTTGAAATCCACCCTGCTCTACGGGGATGCTTTTACCTGGATTAAACTGACAACATATCATACAGGTACGAACTTTTTGTTTAGCTGCTGCTCGCAAGTGTTTGTTGAACCAAATGTGTTGAATGCTGTCTAGCATAGCTTTTTCTCCTAGGTGCGCTGGACTATGTATTGTGTTAATGATAACTTGAACCATGGAGTCGGGAAGAAACCATATAGATTTTTCCTTCGTCATCCATCCTTGATCCATTTGGATCCCTCCTAATTCAGTCCATTTCTTTATTTCTTCTGGTGTAGCATGTGTCTGTATGTCAATTACATCAAGGGCGGGATCCTTAACTGTCATGCAATGTGTTGGTGTCGGAACTATTGTCTTTGTCATGTCAGTTGTGTGAGTCTGATTCTGAGCAGTCTGTTTAGCTATTCTGTCAGCTAGGTCATTACCCTGAGAAATAATGTCGGTAACTTTTGTATGGGCTTTGCATTTCATAATCGATATTGCAGTAGGTAGATGAATCGCGTCTAATAGGGCTTGAATGAGGGGTCCGTGTTGGATGTGGGCACCGTGAGAAGTTAAATAACCTCTCTCTCGCCACAGTACGCCGAAGTCATGAACGACTCCGAATGCATAACGTGAATCCGTGTATATGTTGACTTTCTTATTTTTGGCTTGAATACAGGCTTGTGTCAGAGCGATGAGCTCTGCTGCTTGAGCGTGTTAATACAATTTGTTTCAATGACTTCAGTGTCTGTTGTGACTGCGTAAGCGGCCACTAACTCTCCTGTACTTGTTCTCATACATGACCCATCTACATACAATGTTAAGTCTGGATCTGACAAAGGGATATCTGTCAAGTCTTGTCTGGGTTTCGTCGTGATAGTAATGACTTCGACACAATCATGTGCCAATGGATCTGTTCCGCCCACTGGTAACAGTGTGGCAGGATTTAACGTATTACAACGTCTGATTTCTATGTGTGGCTGAAACAATGTCAATTCGTAACCGGTGAGTCTCGCTATAGTCAAGTGTTGTGTTTGTGTGCGGTTCAAAAGAACCTCTACTGCGTGTGGTACTTGTACTGTCAATTGGTGTCCTAACACTATGGCATCGCTTTGTCTGATAGCTAAAGCTGTTGCTGCCACCGATTTCAGGCACGCAGGAAGAGCCTGAGCTACTGGATCTAATGTACTAGAGAAATAAGCACATGGTTTGTGTGATCCTGCTTGTTCCTGAGTGAGTACTGACAAGGCAGTACCTTCGCGTTCTGTAACAAAGAGTGTAAACTGTTTATTGTAACATGGTGTTGCTAAAACGGGTGCTTGGCATAAAGCTTTCTTTAAGCTTTCAAAGGCGTGTGTATGTTCTTGAGTCCAAGGGAGGACAGTCGATGTGGCTGCCTCCTGTGTTGTCAACTGGATGAGTGGTTTTGCTAGAAATGCATATTGAGGGATCCACTGCCTACAGTATGAAGTGAGGCCTATAAAAGCCCGCACCTCCTTTTGTGTTTTGGGTGCTGACATATTAGCAATTAACTGGATGCGGTCGGGTGTAAGCTGCCTTCCCTCCTTGGACAGCGAGTGCCCAAGGTAAACAACTCGCTGGACACAGAATTGCAGCTTAGAAGGGGACACCTTGTGCCCCTTGTCGGCCAGAAATTTCAAAACCGTCAGTGACGCTGTCTCACATTCAGGTTCGCTTCGGGCGGTGATCAGCAGATCATCGACATATTGAAGCAAGGCAGTGTTAACTGGCATGTGGATACTGTCAAGTTCTCGTTTCAGTGCTTGGCTATAGATGCTGGGGCTTTCTGTAAATCCTTGAGGTGCGCGTGTGAATTTAAAACTTCGTCCATTTAAACTGAATCCGAACAGATATTGACTTTCCGGATCGATTGGGACACTAAAGAAAGCATTCTTGAGATCAATTACAGTGAAGAACGTTGCTTCTGAGTCAATAGCTGTGAGTAATGAAGAGATATCTGGGACCACAGGGTATTGTGGTACAATACATTTGTTTAATTCGCGCAGATCAATAACTAATCGATATACTGGTGGTGCTTTTGGATCCGTTCTTTTAAGAATCGGAATTATCGGGGAATTACATACATTGGAGTCGGTTTCGACAACCACTCCTTGTGCAATGAGCTCGTCAATGATTTGCAGTAAAGCCACTACAGCATCTGGTGGTAACTTGTATTGTCGCATTCGTGGTAGTACTATTCCTGTTTTTAGTGTGACTCGATATGGTGTAATATTCATGCAACCAACATCAGTGGGGCCTTGTGCCCATAAATGTGTAGGTAAATTCTGCAGCCGGTGATCCATGTCTCTGGACACGTAGTGACCTTTAAAGTCACGTAAAAATAATCGTACTCCTTCCGGAGAACAACATATTATAGCTCCTAGAGCTTTCAATGTTTTTATACCTAACAAGTTTTCTGGACATGACTTAGTAAGCAATAAATCTGTAGTACGTGTCAATGGACCAATCGTGAGTGGAAGAGGTTGTGTTACGTCATTAATTATGGGTTTTCCTGAGAATCCAAGGGAAATATTCTGTGAGCCTGAGAGGGGTGCCCCTGGAACTTCACTGCGTCTTATAGTTGTTCTGCTTGCCCCTGTATCAAGTAAAAACTTTCTGTCTTCCCCTAATAGTTCACTATGTACATAAGGTCCCTCTTGGTCTACAGGAACCTCTATAAGGGGTAAGCCAACTTCCCTCTCTAGGCTATTTCATGTGTAAAGCTGATAATCGGGATAATCTGCTTGTGCATACTGATACATCTGTTGTGTTGTCGCTTGTGTTGCAGCAATAGGCTGCGCTTGTGGTGGTGCTACGATCTGTTGTGGAGCTGCCTGTTGCGGAGCTAACCTAGGTTGTGCATGCTGAGGGATTTGTTGTTGATTCTGATCCTGTCTAGGTGGACGTGGTCTCTCTTGGGTTCTACCTGTAGCAATATTATGTTTCAGGACTGGACAATCGTGTATATAATGACCTTGTTGTTTACAATAGTTGCATGTCCCTTTCGTAGGACCTGCGAAATCACCCTTTTGATGACCATCAGCTGGAACTGACTGTGCAACAAGCATTTTCATTTTTGTATCTTTCATACGTCTTTGTTCGTGTTCTTGTTCTTCTCTAATTCTATTGTGGTGATATTGTAACATCTGTAACATCTGTGATGGGGTATTACCTTGCCAGGTACTTTCGAATTTCAATACTCTATTCTTGACTTGCAGCAGAGAATTTTCAACTAATTTTGTCACAAACAGATGTGGATATGACTCACTACTTGCTTTTATGCCACTATTTATACCAAAACATTTTTCAAATCGGGAATAGAAATCACTAGTGTCTTCATCCGGCTTTTGTTTACAGGCTGATATTGCACCCCAGTCTTCCTTTTTCGTAGTTAATAAACGTGGCAGTACCTGTATTAGTAATCCTGCTAGTGCTGTAGTCTTTTCCCCAAGTCCTGCTCCTGCAGCTCGGGCCCTTTCTTCGTTTTCTAATGCTGTCCAATCTATCTTTTGGTCTCCCACCTCCCATTCCTTTTCTTTGAGTTTCTCATAAACACCGGCGGGTAATAGGACTTTTAATATTTTCATAATGTCGGGGTAGGTATACTCTCCCATGAGTAACATGTCCTTTATTTCACGGTGGAAACCTGCTGGGTCCTTGTCATGGCTGGGTACTACTTTCTTCATTTCTAATAATTCCAGTTTAGTTATAGGCGTGTACACAAACACGCGTGTAAAGTTATTACCGTCACCTCTGATTGGGTGTACTTCGCGTAACGGGTTCTGTCTATCTATGTGATACATTTTTCTTCCCATGATGGGAACTGGAACGTGTTCTGGGCATACGAAATTTAAATATTGGTTTCGGGATTCTAGAATTTCCCTAATCAAATCAGTACCTGACCCTCTCCATATGTTCGTGAGTAGTTCTGTCAATATGTCAGGTAAGGGTCCTGGATCGGAGTGTTGGCTTTTATATAATATAAGGAGGTGTTGAATCATGTATATACTAGCTAAACGCTGTTCGTATGGGTCAAGATTCAGAAACGTGCGTGCAAGTACATCATCATTGTATTCGCTGGGACTGTCAGCCCATTGTACTGCTGACCTGGCTAATTCTTGTTCGTCCATGGAATCGAGCATATGGTACCCCCTTCGATCTCGGAGTAATTTATCAGCGGCTTGGAATAGGTGTTCAGGGGATCTTGTATTTAACATAGGGGTTTGAAAATGTCTATTATGTTCTGGACGTATCGGGCGTATCGGGTCATTAAAGCCTCTAGTATTATTATGGGGTCTTCCTCTACCTACATAAGCTATCGTTTCTAATTGTTCTGATTCTTGCTCCTCCTCTTCTTCTGATTCTACTCTGTCTGTTTCTCGTCTTTCTTTATGTATTCGTTCTACTTCCTTGCGGATCTTTCGACACATGGCGATTATACACGCCTGTCTATCATGTTTCTCTTCTGATATGTTCTGACCCCATTTGACAAGTCTTTGCATGGTATCGTGATCTGCCCCAGGCCTGTCTTGATTCCTAATTACACAATTTATGAAAAAACGTAGTAGTTGTCTTTGGACATCCACTTTCTGGTATTCCATAGCTTCGTTAATACTTTCTGGACCTCGCCCTGTTTGGACAAAGCGATATATTTCGTCTAGGTGTTCACCCATTCCTGGTATCGTCATTAAATATAATGTAGCTCGTCTTATACGTAGTGATGATATGAGCAATTTATCCTGTCTACCTGGTACTGGGTCGTATCTACAATCCACAAGCTGTTCTTTAAACATGTCGGATGTCGCTAGTTGGGGTGTACGTTGGAGTGCTAAATCTCTAAGGGTCTGTTTATTTCGCGGCGGGGTGGCAAACATGTCTGTCGTACCTCCTGTAGCACCATCTGAGGTGCTAGGCACGAAAGGATTCGTTGGGCGTAGGATAGAAATCGTAGATGCGGGAAAAACTGTAGAAACGGACGGACCTGTTGGGACTTGCGTAGGAGTTTGTGGTTGCGGGGGTACAGACGGATGCTCTTGGTGTTGAACACCATCGGCAAGCGGTATGTGTGGTATGGCATTAGCATACTCGGGAGCTGCATCATCTAAATAGGAGGAAAGGAAAACGTCCTTTGCTGTTTTGGGATGTGTTTTGGGATGTGCTTTTATCGGGAGCAATGGAGGAGTTAAGTCTTTTGGTATTTCCGGGGTAGCCTTAGGCAACCCTTCGGCCAGAAGAGGATACATACCATTCATAAGAGTGTTTCTTTGTCTATCTATTTGTTCTGAGTTTACTCGGGTACCTTCCTCAAGTAATAGATTTTCTCGGGTTTTATTTGAATTCTCTCTACCTTTCTCTTCCTGTCTGAGTGCTTTTTCTGTACGTCTATATGATTCTTTACGCCATAATTCAATGGCATCTTTCTGTGACTGTCTGGCTTTCTTTTTCCATAATTCTTCTTCTACTCTCATGATGCAATCTGCATCCCAGGTCCCCGCTGCGGGCCATCTCTGACTCTCTGGTAATTCTTTGGTGTAGTCCACCCATAACTCAAGAAATAATACGGCATCTAGGCCATGCTTATGATACATAAAGTACCCTGGAGTGTCCCTAGGTGGAATGGGAACAGCTTCTTCGAGTACCCCTTTTCTGGTTTTGATCTGTCTTAGTTTCGAAAAGAGCGGCATTTTTAGACCTTATTACTAGAACACACTTTATACAATGAACACAATAATGAACAGTCATTCACACCACAATATATAGAACATATTAAAATATTTAACACTTAACAGTTTTACGAACAATAATAACTAATAGAAAACTAGTTACTGACATAATACTGACACTAGATAGTACTTATTTATATGCAAGACATACTATATATACTGCTAAACAGTACAGATACACTGCTAAAACAGTGCAGACCGGACTTGTGTACCCAAACCCGTCTTGACCGGCACAGACTATGTGCACGTAAAATGCCTCCCCGGTAATGGTACTCACCGGGTAGCTCGGAACGGAAGGCCTCGGAACGGAACTGAAACTGGACCGGACTGGACTCGACTCGACTGGACTCGGAACTTCGGAACCTGGTGGGCCTCTGTATACCTCGGATCTTGCTCTCTCAGCTAGGCTCTGGTCGGGATACTTCGCACTTCTCACCGCCTCGTCTGGGTGTTGATCGCAGCCTCAGTCGTCCCCGCTTGGCCGGAGGGAGATACAGGAAATCCTGCAGGTACGCGTTTTTGTCCGTTCAGCTGTGGCAGGAGACCGGGCCTGCAACGCACCGCCGGCGCGTGAGATGAGAAAGTGTCCCTGTTCGGGCGCCAATTTATGTGGTAAATATTTCGTTACCGGTACTATTTTTATGCGGTAAAGTCTATTAAGAATAACTCAGTAAATATAAGAGGCAGAATCCGTGGTATTAGAGGTTTTAAAAGGCTTTATTCCTATACAAAGGAATACAATTCGAATTGTAGGCTTTCTATTCCATCACCACGAAAGTTCAGGAAGGAAGGGCATACATTATTGACAGATAGGCAGTTTTATAGAAAATACATTACAGTGAAACAGATGCAAGAGGCGTAACAGCTGATAGTACAGATAAAAGGTGCATACGTAACTAATAGAGGCGGATGTATGGGCGTAATTTAATAAACGTAATTATACATGATGTCACAAGTGGGTGGATCCATAAAAGAATCCTGCAATGTCAGCAGAAAATATTTGGCAGAGATGCGCGCGCAGCCGCATGACGTGTGATTGACGTACAACTAGAGGGTGAAGGGGACTTGACATTTAGCTCTACATGTGGAGACAGAAGTCTGGGGGTTATGTCAACCTAATCCCAAATCATATCTAATATCCTATGTTTAAAGAACTGTGTTATCCAAAAGGAAAGGTCTCTAGGATAGAATCTATTCTATACTGACTGTTAGTGCGTGTACAAGCGTCTAAGTGTCTACATGAGATGCGAGGGGGTAGGAATATTCCATGGTAACGGGGCCTATGAATTACTTGCATGAGGACAGCGAGGCCTGGCCATTTGCACGGTAGCTGGAGGAATGTTTACCTAAACTGCTAGACAGGAATGCATCGGATGAGGAGCGGAGTAGATAATCTTGAAGGTGAAATACAGTTTTTGGCAGGCAATATGCTGGATCAGGCACCGTTAGCCGCGCAGGGAGTAGGACAAAGTTCATGGATACAGATGCAGGCTCAGACTGGAGCTTTCAGAGGCAGAAGGCAGAAAAAGGCTTGATGACAGAATTCAGGGCCTACTCGCCTGAATCTGTAAAAGGTGGAAAGTGAACCACATAAAGTCGGTGGCCTTTCATACTTAGGAATGGAATATCTGACCCATTCATGGCGGATCTAAAAGAGGACATGTTGACGGTGGACGCACATATATTTGCGTCTTCAAAACTGGAGCAGGAGGGAACATACATGTACTTATAGCATGCACATGGAGCCGTTGGGGTCTACGATAGGGGACATAACTGATCACAAAATTCATATTTCCTCAGGGTGACGGCTAGATAAAATGGCAAATGAAACTC
Source organism: Triturus cristatus (assembly GCF_964204655.1). NCBI lineage: Eukaryota > Metazoa > Chordata > Amphibia > Caudata > Salamandridae > Triturus > Triturus cristatus. Next base: position 346,843,742 of record NC_140584.1, read on the forward strand.
CTCCTTAAAAGAATAAATCTTTGTTTTAGATGCTTTGCCCTGAAGAAGTCTGCGGTGATTGAAACAGCAATGGACGAAACATGTGTTGGCAGAAGGGCATGTCTAAGATGATCGAATAAAAAAAAGAATTCTGAAACCACGATCTCAGACTGGAATTTCTGTGTGAATGGAGACATTGCGATTCTGATCACAGAGAGGCTAACAACCACACTGGAGTCCCTGAATGCCATTTGCTGGCCTTCTAGTGACATTCAGGGCAACAAAGGAATACAGGCATAAATAATAGCGGAAAAGCGGCTGCACAGTATATTTTCAAGTGGCACTCAGTCCAATGAAAAGACAACAGAGACCTCTATATTTAAATCAACTGCATTAACAGTTTAATAGAGATTTCCTTCAACTCCTTTTCCTTCGCTGGTATTTCCCCATAAATTAGAGATGGGAGATTCCTCCAGTTCCCCGGCACAAATGGGGAAAAGGAAAGTCTTTAGGTTCTCTTTAAGCTCTGCTGAAGCAGCAATTTGAGCGGGAGACAATACAGTTCCAGCAAACACCCTAAGAGCAGGCTGGAAAGAGGTACTCCCTGGAGTATGGGAATTCACAGTGTCCAAAAACCTACCACTAGCTAAGGAGGTCCTGTCCCTCCTCCTACATCCTTTGCTCCACTGGTAACAGACTGAGAAGAGGCTTGTGCCAAAGAGCAAGAGCTTAGGAGCAGCAGCTTTCCCAGTGATGTTCTTGTTGGATAAAATGCACAAGCCATGGCAGAAAATCCCCTATGTCATCTCCAAACACTTTCACACTGTCCTCAGGTCAGCCACCGAAAAGAAAGGGGAACTTGTACCAATGGGCTCTCTTTGGTATCACTGCCCACCAGTGTGGAGTTTCATTATAATGCAAAGTTATCCCCTCACATGGAGAGTCAATCTTCTACTCTGTCCTCTTTCCCTTTCCACGTGTAAAGTATTTGTGGTCTACCGTGATTTAAGTTGACCCCAGTGTGGGCCTAGACTAACTGGGCAGCCCACCAAGGAGGCACACTGGCAACCTGGGGGACCTTCCCTCTGGAGAAGGTGACAGTAGTTCCACCTAAGTTATGCTGGTGTCTCCTCAGCAGACTCTAGCTTGAGGTACACAGTAGTGTGTAATCTAATCCTTGTCCCATATCATCTGACTCTTGATGAGTGTGTAGGGATGGCCTCGTCTCCTGCCAGTGCCTTCTGGGCAGTGAGGATCAAACAATGGTGTTCCTTGACCCTGAGTTCCCCAGGCCTGCCCGAAGCCAGTGGGCGATGTCTGGAGGATTCCCAACCATGGCTCATGGAGCGAGGAACTAGCAGACAACAGCACCAGGTATGGCATTCACAAGCGGCCCCGGTCACTATGGCCTTGTCGTTCCACTTCTTTTAGGTTGAGGTTTTCTTGGAGAGAGTGTCAAAGCTAGGCTCCCAGCAGGGCAGGAGCTGGCTGCGATAAACACAATCTGTCCCAGCCTCTCAGCATGCCTTCCCAAGCATAAGAAACTCCTTCAGGGGGGCAGAGGTGTAAGTAGACTTGATGCTGCATAAGACCCCTGTAGCTGTCACCGCACAAAAAACCAAACCCTGCCGTCTCCATGCCCTTGCAAGTTCTTTTACATTAAACATGTTTACACCTAACCATAGGAGCGTTTAGCTGTAAATACAAACGTACATTTCTCAAGTGTACACACACAGACAGCAGCACTGGACCCTTTATACCAGAATACGAGCACGCATGCCAGCATGATGCACACTGGTGGGCCTCAAGGCCCTACCCGGTCTAAACCAATTAAACTGGACGCATAAACACCTGAACCGAAATTTCAGCAGAAAGTAAAAGCCTATTAAACATGTGGCTGTACCATGAGTGCATGGTACTATTCAGCAAGACTTAAAAAAAAAAAAAAAACATTAACCTTTGACGTATAATAGCAAAAGAAAAGAGATACTCATATAGCGGCTGAATCGCACAATCAGAAAACAGAAACCCTGGCATCAATCCCGGCTTCCCCGCTTACCCAAAGTGAGTCATCTGATCCTATGCAGGTATTTTATTTCATTGTGCATCCCTTTTCTCATTGTTGCATATGAGAGCAACTCGAAATTCGTGAGTTCTGGATGTTCTGCAGTTATAAAACCTCTCTAGTATTTGATTTAATAGACTATACGGTGGATCAAGGTATAAGAATCTAGACCACATGTAGTAGACATGACACCTGACTAGCCTCTCAGTTCACTCACGTCATTTCAGTCAGGGCGGGGCAGGAAGTTTCTAAATTCATGTTTGAAAATTACAACCTTTAATAAATGCCTCGCAATGCAGTGATATAATATGATGTACAAAGGTAAAACTCCTCTGTATGTTTAAGGGATACACTGTTAGGAATTTTGAAGAGAATGCATCATATTTTTTGCATGGTGTTTGTTGTTAGATTTACGCGCCAAACATTGCCAAGGCTGGGCTCGCGCTTGGGTTCCTAGAGCCAGAGCCGAACCTTGACTGTTCCGGGTCACCTCTACTCTGAAGTGACCACAGGGTGCCATGCAAGCGTTATAAAGGACCCCAAATACACAAAGGTCTCTCAAGGAACGGGCTCTGCCTTAGGTACAAGCAGACAAAAAACAAGACAAGTGGGTTAACGTCCTGCGAAAACGCACTGGGCTCCATGAATATATAAGCAGCGGGTCACAGTAAAAAGACTCCCAAAGCACACACCTTGAACCATATGCTTAAAACTTAAACTCTGAGGGGCAGATTTACAAGCCCCTTGAGCAACTTTTGCGTCATTTTTAACATTGGAAAAGTGACGCAAAGGTGGCGCTAGGGGCTTGTACATCTGCCCCTGAGGGGCTTATTTACAAGCCCCTAGCGCCACTTTTGCATCACTTCACACATGGGAAAAGTGACACAAAAGAGGCGCAAGGGGCTTGTAAATCTGCCCCTGAGAAGGGGGGTATTTGCTCTGAAGCATGGAGGCGTTGTTACTACCCATGGTAAGGCGTTACCAGATGACAGAACTCTCACTGTTTAAGGAATATACCCTCTGCACTTCCTCACAAACTAAGAGACCATACAGGTGTCATGGCTGTCATTTACCATGTATTCCCCCAAGCTTCCAAACATTTTCATGGGTATTAGCTTGCATCGACTGCATTGGAGAAGTGAGGCGGACTGATGATGAAACATGCCATCCATTGGATGGGCGGTGGCTTCCATCCTTGAACAGGGAGGGTTTTCTCATCAGGTAACCACTCTTGCAACGTCTCATTCCCCATATCTAGGCAGACAGTTTCTTTGTGGTTTTTGGTGAGACACTAGACTAGCACATGAATCTCCATCTTAGTTGGTGTCAACCATAGAGTTCTGTGGTCCTGGGTGATGATTTGGAGCATCAACAGGAGGCAACTAATTTGTTGGATGAGCTCTGAAAGACACTATTATTACATGTGCTTTGTCTGATATATCCCCTTTTTGTCATCTGGGAGATAAAGATGCCCCAGAATTAAACATTATGGGGATAGAAAGAAAACTTACAAAATATTTCCCCTAATTAATACAAATTCCTAGTCAAGCATATGTAATTAATTTGAAAATGAGATTTACAGTTACCAGACGACTGGATGTCAACGGGAGGGACATGTTTCCTGCTCTGGAACGTCATGAATCACCATAATGCATTCTGAGAGTTGTAAATTTGTTTCACATCAGTTGAACCACTGCTACTAAGGCGTTTGTAAAGGAAAGACCAGGCATGGAAATATGTCATTTGGTGATTATCCTTTTAATACATAGCTTTCAAGTTTCCTAGGTATGTGCGTGGCTAATTAGGCAAGTCCTGCTATTTATCTTAAAATTCTGGGACTTGTAATTTTGGTTTTATACTGTATTAAATACAACTACAAGTTCCAGAATTCTACGAAAAAATAACTAGTCACGCATTGACCTGGGAAACGTAAACTTGGCAGCTATGTATAAGGTGGGTTCAATATGCTAGGTCAGAAAGCTAGAGTTCGCTTCAGGGGCCATAAGAAAGAAACAAACCAGTTCACTATGATTTATGCATTCCTGCACAACTCAAGTGTGCACTGCGCAAACTGCTTGCACTTCATAACTTACAGGTTCACTAGTTTGATCTGCGCAAGGTCTGGTTGTGCTAAGCAAAACTGTGTGATCCTACTAATGAACATGTGTTAGTCTGGTGCACACCATTATCCTTCCATCTACTGGTGCACACCATTATACTTTCATCTACATACTACCGTCTCCACCCTAACTGAATGAGGCATTTCCATCCCAGACAGACCTTAAATCACGCTCAGGATATCATGATCCCGTTTACTTGAAGTCTTTTTTCCATCTCCATGTATATGAAATAGGAGATTACCTCTCCGCCCGCCTCATCGCCTGTATCTGTTCTATCCTGTTCGCAGCTGCACTCATGTACAACATTATTTCTTTTAGAAATTGTATTGCTTATGTAAATATTGTTTAATTGCAGTGGGAGCCCTCGCTGCTCGTTTTGAATGCTTGTCGGCTGCCGATTCGCTCCCTGCTCATGTGCTGGGCTGGAACAGGGAGCTTAAGCAGCGCCCGTTGCCAGTGATGTTTCATTCATGTGCTTGGCTGGGGCAGGGAGCTTTAGCACTGAGCATGGCCAGAGGCGTTTTGAGTACCACAAATGGTGTCTCAGCCCTACTCTGGTGCAATTGCCGCTGACCGAGGCACCCACAGGGGGCCACTAGAGAGGTCAGCACTCTAGTGTCGCCTGGGCACCCCACACCCCCCGCCCCCCTTTAGGGGCAGGGACTCCAGTTGGAGTCCCCCCCTCCTTCCTGCCTGGTCGTGATGCTAAGGGGCATCACTTCCTGGGCGTCCTGGACTTGGGGGAGGGTATATATCCCTCCCCCACCATTTTGGTGACCTCTTTGTTCGCCGTGCACGCCGTCTGGAGGGTCGTGAGCCGCCCGTCGTCCCGTCTTCGCTTCTCGGTGTGCGCTTTGCATCTATCACGGTGAGTGCTGCTTGTCATCCCCCACCCGCCCCGGGCCCGGCCCTGGGCAGTACCAGGTTCCACGGGGGCCAATGGCACGGCCCGCTCCAGGGATGTCTAGGCCCCGATGGGGGGCTCTTGCTGCGCTCTTAGATGTTATGCTAGCGCAGGTGCACCTAGTCAGGCCTTTGCGCACACTATCCCGGGCCAGCACGCCCTTCCTGCATGCGCTGGTAGGTGTTGTCTCTGTGCCTGGGTTATGCGTCCGACCTTGGAGCAGAGGTTGTAGGTGCGAGTCCCTGTATGTTCTCCAGCTCATCTGTGCGGGCTCTGCTTGTTCCCTCCAGTGGCGCGGCGGGGGGGGGGGGTGCTGGACTTCCCGCCCGTGGCGTGCGCTGCTCCCGGCACTCCCCATCCCTCTCGGGATCCCATTGCTTCCAAAGCCTGCACCGATCGGCCACGGGCCATGGCGGGCTCCGGGGTCTCCCTCAGGGTGTGCCTGCTATTTCTGCCCGGCCTCGGTCCGTGTGGCAATTGGTACCAGTGGGGGCAGCGGGCGCAGTCCCACAGGCCAGCGTTCATCTCTCCACATGCCAAATGGCTCCACCCTGTTATTACTCTTGGTGTTCGCCCGAGAGAGCTACAGATTGAAGGCAGTAAATCAGAGCCTGCTGCTAAGGTCCATTCAATCTTTATTCCGACCTCGCTGGTAGCGGCTCTTGTGCGCAGCCCTCTTGTTCTGACCTGGGGGGGGTGGGGGCCAGGCGGTGCTCGCTGCCAGGTCCCTCGTTGCTGGCCGCACGAGTCTCTGCGCCCCCTCACCCCCTCCCCCTTCGTGTTCGCTTTCATGTTGGGCCCTGGATGTTTCGGGGATGGGGGTTGTGGCCCCAGGTGGTCACCTTCCGGTTCTGCTGGGGGTCATGCACGCTGTTCTTGTGGCGCGGTCCTCTCCTGTTCTCGGGCCAGGGGGCTGGCGCTTCCGGTGCTGGGGGTGTACCTCTGGGTTCGTGCTGCTCCCTCCCCGGTGCGCAGGGCTCAGCTGCCGGCCGCGTGGGGTCTGCACCCTCACTCCCCTGCTTTAGTGCTCTCACCTGGGGTTTGGGTCAAGGCACACGCCCGTGACCGGGTCCTGCCCTGGGTACGTGAGCCCCATTTTTGCCTGGGTACTGCACCGCCCACCCCCAGTGCTGGGGTGAGTCACTGTGGCCTAATGGCTGGGTCTGTGACCCTCTGTCTCAGGTTAGAGCCTGGTGTTCTCTTCGTCGTGTCCCGGCCCTGTCTTGGGTGTTAGAGCCCCACACTGCCCTGGTTCCTGCTCTGCCCCCTCCCAGTGCGGGTGGCGCACTCGCTATGTGCTCCCCCGGCGCCTACTCCTCACCGGGGCGGCGCCATGCAGAGGGCAGTCAGCTGAGCGTCACTGTTGCCTAACGGCCTTGGGCTTTAACCCTCATTTGCTTGGTACGTGTGCTATTCCTGGGGTTTCTGTGTCCTCAGCCTCGGAGGAACCAAGGGGCAACCTCCCTGTCCCCGGACCTCCATCCTGGGGACAGTATTTCATTCATCGGGCGCTACACGCGTTCACCCGGCGGTGCGCCTGTGGAGCTGGGGTAGCCCAGCACCGGGTGCTGGGGGATTAGGGTACCCGCGGCCATGGCTCGAGCCCCTCGTCCTGCTGCTTCGTGCACGTGGGGTCTCATTGCACCATGCGGGGGCCGGACCCCTAGTGTGCCACTTCTTGGTACTCCTTTGGAGGAAGGGTTCCTTCTACTCAGTTCCAACAAGAGCCTGTCTCTCCCGGTTGATTTCTATCTCCACTGTGTGCGGTCATTTCTCCAATCCTTAGCGGCCCGCGAGCGGCCTGGGTTGGGTTCCTGGTTGGGGGCTTTATATTGAGCGCTCCTTCTTTCATGTTTATCTTGCCGGTGCCCTCTCCTTTGTCTCGGCTGTTGCTTAGGAACAAGTTTCGTTGGCAGACTTCCTGCATTAAACATTCCTCTTCCCGCTCGTTTTGTTTTTCAGCTGCTGTGGCACTTAGCAGGTCTCTAGTGGAGAAGCTCGGGCTCGAACATTTAGAGACAAGGTTAAGGTAACTATACGGGTGGGGCCAGAAGTTTAGATGGCCTCCTGGGTGCGAAGGCACGCCGCGTAGGGCGCTGGTTTGCATCCACCGTACCTTTGCAAAAGGGAGTGGACACAGTCCAGCGTTCGGTATTGGAGGACAGTACCGTGCCTTTCGGTGCCTTACCCTTGATTTTTGTCTTCACTAGCAAGTCTCTTTGGGACGGTCAGCGCAGATACGCTGGATTCCACAAGGGAGACACGCACGCAGCAGGTATGGGCGCAGGGGGGGCAATTTGGTTGAACAGGCAGCAGCATATGTAGTTTTTCGAGCAGGGAGATATGCTTGCCCTGTTCCGTTACGCATGGTGGCAGAGCAGAGTCACAGGTTGTGCCCGCGTTGGGGTGTTGGGCCTGGAGAGCTGGTGCATGGGAGGTATGGGGCAAGCTCCTTAACCTTTTCCTTCATCTCCACACACAGTGACTCCGAAGCTCGTTCCGACTGGCACCAGCGATTCGTCCCTTTTCCCCCGGGTGTAAGTAAGTAGGGAGCCAACGAGGGGGGGCAAAGGGGGTGTTCCCGGGACAGGAGCTGGGCAAGCCGGGCATGGCTTTGTTGGCTAAAAATATCTTTTCCCTTATTCTTCCAGATGGTGAGTCATTCGCAGGAGACAGGATGGATAGTCAGGGCTCCCCACCGCCTTTCTCGCAGAGGTCCCAAGTCAATGAGACCCAGCCAGGCATCTCCCAAGATGCGCGGATCGAAGCTTTCCTTGACCTGGCCAAGACCAAGTGATTGGCTTGGGCTACAGAACTTTTGAAGGCCAATAATCCCGAGGACTCAGGAATCGCCATTGGGATCCCGTCCACAGAACACGAGCCCAGTGATGAGGCAGGCCCCACTAGGTCTAAGAGGACACGCAGACCCACGGTCAAAGACTTCCCAGCAGAACCGCTGCCAACCAAGAGCCGAGCCATGGCCCCCCGCGTAGCACCACTCCCCTTCTTTCCGCACCCCCGGCCCTGGGACCAGGACCAGCACCCCCCACGGCCAGCAGCTCGCCCCCTGTGGTCTACGCGACAACTGAAGACTTGGGTAAGCTCACAGACACTTTGTGGAGCTTCTAGGCGGAGGTCAGAGCGGGCCTAGCTTTGGCCAGCTCACCCAGTGGGGGGGATGTGCCGTTCCTGCCCTTCCTGTTGGGGCACCTGGGGACCCGTCCATCACGCAAGTCTGGGAATGGGGGGTCAGCACGGTTAGCGCATCTCCTTCTCAGGTTGGGGGTTCGCCCTTGGTTAGCTCCTCAGAGGCGGGTGGGCAGCAACTAACGGTTGTGGCCACCCCGCCGCCGGCCTTTGTCACCCTTCCCTTGGTACCGCCCCCGGTGGCGACCGTGCCCTCCGTACCTCAGGTTGTCTCCACGATCACGCGTCCATCCGAGTTGCCCTTTGCAGTGGTACCCAAGCCTCTGGTCACCATGGCACCACTGCTTTCTGGATGATGCTGTTTGGGCAGCCAAAGAGGGGATTTGGAGGAGAGAGTTCATAGACATATTCACTCTGCTCATGCATGCGGCCGAAGGGGTTGACACTAGAAAAATGGGGGGTGAAGACGAGGACAAGAAAGTGCTTTTCCAATCCTGACCAGAGAAGAATATTGGCACGTGGGGGCAAGCTTTCGCCATCCTGGCAGCAGTGATAATGGAAAAATTCCCAGAGCAGGGGCCGGGGCTATTTCAATACACCAGCATTATTACCTTATGAGACAAGCAGGGGATGGGATGGTACCGCTATGACTGCGATTTCAGAAAAAAGATGGCCATGTGTCCAGAGTTGGAGTGGGACCAATTGGAGATGAGGCTTTGGGTCATGCACATGGGAAAGCGCACAGTTGAAGGGACAGTCAAGCCTAGCACTTCCAGCAGTGACAAGCCCAAGGACCTGAAGCAGGATGCGAAGGGCCATTCCAAGAAGTCCTTTCGAGGAGGTCGCAGAGGGGGCAGTAAGCAGGGAGCTAGAACAGTGTACAACGGGACCTGCAGGTTATTCAACGCAGGGTCTTGCTCTTGGGGGAAAGCATGTAGGTTCTCCCACAACTGTAGTAAGTGTGGGGCCTCCCATCCTGCCTCCTCCTGCTCCAAGAGAGACAGTTTAGCGCCGCGACCGGCTAGGCAGGATAAGTAGACCAGCCTCTCCCTCCTGCCCCCCCCACCTCCTCGCTCCCTCCCACTCCCACCCAGCAGCTTTGGCCCCCCTGGGCTCCCTGGAGGTGGGTCTGCCACTCTTCCTTTGGCTAAGGGTCCGTCCCCCATCATCATCGCCAACCTCCTCCCCCTGATCCATGAGTATCCCAACACCAAGGACAGTTTGCTCTTTGCTGAGGGGTTTGTGGTGGGATTCAGAATTCCGTACCAGGGCCCCCTAGTGAGCATGGACGCTGAAAACCTAAAATCTGCAAGGGATCATCCTGAGGTTGTGCTGGCTAAGATCGAGAAGGAAGCTGCCCTGGGGAGGGTGGCGGGCCCCTTCAGCCAGCCACCACTTCCGCACTTTGTCATCTCCCCGCTAGGGGTGGTGCCCAAGAAAGAGCCTGGGGCCTTTAGGTTGATCCAGCTCCTGTCGTATCCGGAAGGGGATTCAGTGAACTCTTGGTTAGACGGGGGGATGTACTCGATGTCCCACTGCTCCCTGGACCTGGTGGTGGACATGGTCAGGAGGGATGGGAAGGGAGCATGGTTGGCTAAGTCAGACATTGAGTCGGCTTTCCGCCTGCTGCCGGTCCACCCTGACAGCCAAAACCTCCTGGGTTTCAAATGGCAGGGCAAAGTCTTCTTTGATAAGTGTATGCCCATGGGTTGCTCCGTGTCTTGTGCCTACTTCGAGGCGTTCAGCTCCTTCCTGCAATGGGTGCTGATGAATAGGTCCAAGGTTGAGGGCGTAACCCACTACTTGGATGAATTCCTGTTCATCAGAGGGACAGATACGCAGGAGTGCAGCAGAGGCTTGCAGTGCTTTCAGGACTTGGCTAGGCACCTGGGGGTTCCGTTAGCACCTGGCAAGACTGAGGGTCCGGCGCAAGTCCTGACTTTTTTAGGCATCGAGCTGGACACGGTCATGGGGAAGTCCAGGCTCCCTGCAGACAAGGTATAGGTGCTGCGTCAGGACATTCAGGCATTGCTGGGGAAAGACAAAGCCACACTGGGTGACATCCAATGCCTCTTGGGCAAGCTTAACTTTGCAGCGAAGGGGATCCACGTGGGGAGTGTGTTTGCCAAGAGACTAGCGAGGGCCACCACCAGGGTTAAGAAGAAGCACCATTGGGTCCATTTGGGGACAGGCTTGAAGAAAGTCCTCACCATGTGGTGCGATTTCCTCACACAGTTCAATGGGACGGTGATCTGGCGGGCACCCTGGGTGGACAGTAAGGAGCTCTGCCTCTTCACGGATGCTTCAGGTAGAGAGGGCTTTGGGGCAATTTTGGGTGCCGACTGGTGTGCTCTGGAGTGGCCCAATGTCTGGCGCAAGCGTAACATCACTGCAAACATCACTGTCCTTGAACTGTTCCCCATCGTCATTGTACTACACCTATGGCCTGAGACACTATCAGACAGAAAGTTCCTATTCTGGTCTGATAACATGGCGGTAGCTCAGGCCATCAATGGGCATACAGCCAAATGCCCGTTGGTCCTCTGCCTACTCAGGGAGTTGGTCAGGGCTTGCCTGCGCTGTAATGTTGAATGCAAGGCAAGGCATATTGAGGGGGTCAAGAATGTGGCAGCTGATGCTCTTTCTCGTTTTCAGTGGCTCCGCTTCAGGGAGGCCTGGCCGCGGGCAAGAGCACAGATGACCCCCTTCCCGGCACACACCTTTGGAGGATCCTGCAGTGGACCAACGACTGAGAGCAATGGGGGAACGCGCGCTGGCTCCAGGTACTAGGAAGCGTTATGGGGCACACCTGGCCACCTTCAGGACAGTGTCAGAATCCCAGGGACTTTCTTCTCTACCATTGGAGGGCAGAGTACGGGCATTTGTGGTTTGGGCCAGGGAGCAGGGGAAGAGCCACTCCTGGGTGTATCACCACCTGGCGGCCGTGAGCCATGACGCCAAGCTGATGGGGGAGCTCGACCCAACTAAATCTTTTGTCATTCGGGCAGCCCTCAAGGGGTGGGTCAGGGATGAGCCCAGGGTCCCCGACATTAGGGCCCCTATCGATTTCGACATTCTCAAGGGCATGCTGGGTGTCTTAGACGGGGTCACCTATTCTAAGTTTGAGGCAACCCTCTTTGCAGCAGCTTTCTGCTTGGCGTTTTTCCGCGCCTCTCGGATTAGTGAACTGGTGGCGAGATCCAAGACCGACAGTTCGGGAGATGCCTTAAGCATTCAAGATGTGTCCCTCACTGACACCCTGTCCATCCGCCCTCGGCAGTCCAAAACAGATCAGGCTGGTCAGGGTGTTGATGTGGTACTAATGCCGCTAGGGGACCTCAGGTTTTGTCCGGTCCACAAGGTCAGGGAGTACCATGCGTGCCATCCTCACGCCCCCGGCTACCTACGTGCCCCTTGACTAGGTACCAGATGGAAAGAATAATTAGGGCTAGTTTATCCAGGGCAGGCCTGTCCCAGCCAGATAAGAGATACTCCAGCCACTCATTCAGGATAGGGGCGGCTACGGCTGCTTTTAAGGTAGGTATGGAGCCAGGGAGCGTAAAGAAGGTGGGGCGGCGGGAGTCTGATTGTTACAAACGCTATGTCTGCCCTTGATGTACTTTATTTACTTGTAGTGTGCAGTGAATTGCAGTGTTTTCATGTCTTATTTTGCGTGTTATGTACAATCATTAAATGAGTAGAGCATGTAAATCGTGTCTCTTGTCTTACTAGGGCTCCCAGTATCGGTGATCGGGCATTCATGCATCTCCAGGGTGGCTCAGTAGGCATCGCACCAGAACTGGATGCGGCGTTTCCCACAGACACAGTTTGAGTGGATGGGTTTCCATGGCATGAGATGGAGCAGCCTCAGGAACAAATTGGATCAGAGACAGGCAGCGCAGGGGGTTCCACCCCAAATTTCTGTGATTCACTTGGGTGGGAATGACCTCATTGCCTTGGGTAGAAGGTTGCTCTTGCAGGCCATAAAAAGCCATTTAGGTGAAATCAGCAAACGCTTGGGGCAATGCGAGGTTTTCTGGTCAGAGATGATTCCACGCAGAATGTGGCTAGGGGCTAAATCTGGGGAGGCGGTCGAGCATTCACGGAAGTGACTTAATGGGGCAATGCGCAAGTTCACTGACCAGCGGGGTCTGGGATTCATCAGACAAAAGATGATTCAAGAGAAGGTGAAAGGGTACTTTGAGGGCGATGGCGTTCACTTATCGCCAGTAGGCACGGACCTTTTTCTCTTAGACATAAGCGAGATGCTCGAGCTGAGAGGTTGCAGGTAAGACCATGGCAAGACCATAGCTGTGGTGGGGGGGCCTGGAGGTGACGGGGGCCACCTCCAGAGCTGTGGCGGAGTTACAGGGCGATCTGGAAGCAGGCTGGTACCAAGGGTACCTCTGTGTGGCACCATAGGGGGTGCCAGAGCCAAATCCGAGGAGCCTCATGGGAGGGTCCTGAGAAAATAAAGATTATGACAAGGCCTATGTGTCCCCTATGTGTTCCCCAACGTTTCGTGTACATGCATGTACGCCATGCATTTTCCTTCCATGGCCTGTCAACCATGATGTCTATGCTATAACGTGGCCTGCCATCAAGTCTCCCATGAGAGAAACAACAAATCTGCACTGAGGCCTACACGTTTTGCATCATGTTTTCCTGCACTCGTGCCATTTTCATGAAAGCCCATTTTGTGGCTCAGCCGGAGCCCGAAAAGAGGTTTCAGGCCTCAGATGCTCTGAGAGCTGCAGCTGCGTATCCTTGGCCTCGCACACTTGGGCCTCAGCCAAAGGGGCCCAGTCCGGGGTGCCGAGATAGTATTGAGCACGATTATCTGCTTACTCCTAGTGAATGACATTCCTGCCTGGAAAAGGAGGAATAAACAAAACCCGCCTGCAAAGGATAGAGCCTAGCCTTTCTGTCTCCTTTTCCGTGATTGCAAAGCTCACGTCAGTGAAAAGCCCATAGCCCCCATGTAAGGCCCACGCAGTGAATAAAGAAATAGAAGCCACATCGGATCTTGGTGATGGGCAGCCTATGTCACAGATCAGTTCCTGCTCCGGACTTTAGATATCAGATAATACAAGATGTGCTGGTCGTCCTGACACTGAAGGCCTCTCTTCCAGACTCCCCGACTGCACAACAACCTTCCCCCAGTTACACGTCAGTTACACGTCATGCTCGAGTTGAGCACAAGTAAGGCAAAGTTCCAGTAAAGTTCCAGCTGATCACGCAACCCCCTCCAGGTACCCACCCACCTATGACACTCACCTATGACTCATCAAGTGGACGCCCACATGGACGCCCACCTTCACGCCTACTTACACGCCCACATGCTCTTCTCTCATTCTCTCTTGCTCTCTTGTGCCTGAAGCGCTCCTGCTTACGTATAATATTGAATGTATATATATTGTACTCTGTGAATAAAGTTGCAGAAGACCCTTCCTGATCCCTTGTGGTGATGGTACCATTCTCCCTATAACTCGAGTTATTGGAATAAAGCCCTTTTGAACCTGATACCACGGACTCAGCCTCTTGCTTTATGCATGATCCTATTGATACCTATAGAAATTATGAGTGCGTAATACTTTATTTACGACATTTTATGGCGCCCGAATAGGGACGAATCCCCTTCCCCACGCGCCGGAGATGAAGGTCCAGTTTTGCCCCCTTCTACAGCCGTGACGGACTTCAAGTGCGCACGTCGCGGGTTTTCCCGCCAACTCCCTCAGGCCAACCGAGGAGACGGACTGCGACCAGGCATCCATACGAGGCGGTGAGGATTGCGGATCGTCCCGACCCAGAGCCCACCCTGCGAGAGAGCTGTGTCTGAGGTTTCTAGAGATCCGCCAAAGATACGCCATTCCCGCGCATGCGCAGCGTCGAGAGTCCGAGGCCTTCAAATTCTGCTTCCCGGTGAGTTTCATGGGGGTTGCATAAAGACGGGTTCATTTAATGAACATGGTAAAGACGTGTCTCACTTGTGAGACCGGTATGGTTGTGCTGTATTCCAGTGCATAGAGTTTTCAAGTATTCAAGTATACAAGTGCATGCATAGAGTCATTCAAGTATTCAAGTATTCAAGTATTCAGGTGCACCGATTCAACTGTATGAATGTTATTGTCTTAGTCAGGTTCAGTTAGGTTTGAATGTGTCAGGTTTGTATGTAAGATTGTTTCATTGTGATTTTGTTTTTGGTTACATTTCAACATGCCGTTGTTTTCGAAACTGCGTAAAATAGGTACTAGGAAAGGTGTATTAGAGGAATCAGTTAACATTCCGCCTAGAGACACACCTGGACATTTCATGTACTGTAAACAGAATGCATTATGAAGGTAGAGGAAGAGCTATGGAAGAGAAAATGTAGACCTGCTCAGAAGGATGCCATTGAGTTTTGGCGCAAGGAGTCACATAGAAGAACAGAGAAAGAGTTCCACAAAGCAGAGAGAAGTAGACAGGAGTCTGAAAAAGCCAAAGAAAAAAAAGTTACAGGAGGAAGGGGAGCGGGTCAAAAGAGAACAGGCTGAAAGAGAAAGAAAGACTGTCGTTGCTGGTATTTATCCCGTCCTTTCAGAGGAACTAGCTAGAGTGGCCCCAGTAGAAAGACCCGTTAGAGTGCCACCGCAAGTACCCCGAAAAATAAGACCAACAGCATCCGAAGCGTTTGTTACCACCTACCTAGAGGAATCCCCACCAGCATACCTAGACGGATCTTTCCCTGCACCCCCAACACAGGCCCAGCTCCAGGAGCTCGAGGACGGCGGGGAGGGATCCGGGACAGCATCAGGAGGGGGGCCGACTATAAAAGTAGACATCTCCGAATGTATATACGATCCA
Source organism: Triturus cristatus (assembly GCF_964204655.1). Lineage (NCBI taxonomy): Eukaryota > Metazoa > Chordata > Amphibia > Caudata > Salamandridae > Triturus > Triturus cristatus. The sequence continues at coordinate 346,858,800 of NC_140584.1, forward strand.
GATCCAGGAAAGGTCAATATGCTCGTGATTTCACTAAGACTTAGACAAGCAGTCGCATATTTGGAAAAATTACCAGATATGGATAAACACCTAAAGAAAATGGACAATTTCATAAGAACAAGGGTGGGTCCTGAGTGCATAGCAGAGGCCACACAAAACAGAAAAGTAATTATTAAGAACTATATCCTTCGTTTCCTAATTAACTGTCTGATCAGGGAAAAAGACGAAGGTGACGGGGACGTACACCCTTGTTATATAGGTTGGAGTGATCATATAGATGCCGGTCAGCATGATAAATCAGGACAGACAAACAGCATGTTGACCAAAATCCGAAAGGCAATAATAGCCTCACACGAAGCAGGACCGGACGGAAAGGCTGAGTCATCCTCTGATGACGAAGCTGGGGACAAAGACAAAGTACTATATTCCCTTGAAAGTTTATTCCAAACTACCGAAAAGGCCCTGAATAGATGGATAGGTAACGACCAGCCCCTCACCCTGACCGAAAAAGAATTAGCACGGTCAGCGACCCTGTGGGTGTCCCAAAATGATACATATAATAATGATATAGAAGCCCAAAGGTTCTTGAGCCTCCCACCAAATGCGCATAGCTGGTGCTTACATGGTCCAACATTTGATTACGTTGTCAAAAGGAAATTGAGAGGGGTGTAGCTAGAAAAAAGAGCAACCCCTGTGATTTGATGACACCCCTAATGTACAAAGTGTTAACGAAAAATAATTAGTGATCGGTTAAAAGTTTAGCTTGAGAAAAATTGTGGGTATTTCGAATTTGCAAATTGTTCAAGAATACAGGTTTGTGTTCTTGGTGGTTCAGTGAGCCAATGTGCTAGGTCCAGATGGTTGTGGGTCCTGATTCACGCTGAACATGCAGAGACTCCCACCCATTAGAGGTTGATAAAATAAATACCATTGTGCGAAGTAATACCCAATCTCTGCTCTGTGCTAGTAAGTTATGTGCTGTACATTATTCACCGTGAGCGTTTTACTAATCTGAGATTGGAAAAATAAGATTACGATCCCCTGAAAACAAATTGTATATCAAAAACAATTTTTCAATAGGGCGAATTATTGCAGTTTATATGGAATTGGGAAGACTTTTTGTCTTTGACAGCTTCAGAGTGAGGAGAAGGTGGGGGCTAAAGAGCGCAGAATGTGATGCAGAAATCGAAGGCAGATTCTGACCTTGAAGCCTGTAAGGTGGGGGCTAGGAAAAGGAGCGGAAAACGGGAGGTGAAATCACTGCTTAGAAAGCTTCTCTGACATAGCATCTGTGTAATGCCTGCAGCCGAAGAGCCTTGAGGGCCAGGAATAGATAGAAAACAGATGGCTGGCAGCCCAGGCTCAAGCTGGGCTGAGGGGCTATTTTTAGCTTCTCCGATACAGACAGGGCAGCTGAGAAAAAAAACTCGAGAAGCCTTCCTTTGTTCTTTTCTGTGCAAGACTAGTGCCCCGAGGAAATGTCTATGGAAGACTGTTGTTTTTCTTTCTTAACTTTTGTTGAATTGATTCTAGAACAAAAAGTAAAATGATGCTCTTGCTTGAAATTTTAAGGGCTATATGCCTATATAAAAACGATTTTCAAATTTAGACAATTTTCACAGTGGAAATTGTGGCCCAAAGCTGCCACCAGTTGGATTGGCAAAATGATCCAAAGGTTACAAGTATGAGAAGAAACATGAGATATGCGCCTTCAAATAGGAAATCAGGGTACATTGTGTTGAAATAGATGCATAACACCTTTCCAAAAAGAAATGTTCGTGTGTTTTTCATTTTTGATTATTCTTGCTGGTCCTGTGTGTCAGAAATAACACAGTGAGTCCAGCTGACAGCTGCTCATCATTAAGATGACCTTCTGTCAGATGGGGGGTGAGTAAGGCAGGAAAGGAAAATCAGTTACTGATTATAAGCCTGACAAATTAAGCAGGCCAGAATGTTCGCCTCTGAGCTGTAGGTACGGTAATTGCGCATCATTGCTCATTTATATATGTTATTGTAATTTGTCTATGCTTTCTGTGCTTGGTATACTGATGGCTTGGCATATGTATGTTTTTTGTTTTTGTGTCATATTGACCAGTCTGTTTAGCATTAATACAAAGTTCTCCTGTGCGGTACAGAGATGGTCGTGATGACGTCAATCTTTGCGCAGCGCTTGGCTGGAACTTGTTTACAATTACTAAATTTCACAGACATGATATTACCATCATCATGTCGTTAAAATAGCAGACAACACGTTATCAGTGTATGTCTAATTGGTATTGGAGATGAATAAAAAAAAAAAAAAAGAAATTATGCAAGACTAAAATATGTGTCACATGACTGCCCTTCTCTTATAGACAGGCAGCCTCGGTCATATGTTTCCAGATTGGACATTAAGGAACCATTATGATCTGTACACTCGCATCTTAACACTTAAAATGCCTGTTTTAAATAAGGACTGCCACCCCAGAGTGACAACTCTGCCTTTTAGAATGTTGTAAACGGGTTTCCACCCAGTAGCCCAGGGTTTGCCTGCATGCCTAAAATCTGTTGCAGCAACGGCCTTAGCCATAAGACAAAGTGACTCGATAGTGCTGGGCCACCCCCTGACAGTACAAGTACCGCATGCAGTAGAGGTTCTCTTGAACCGGACACAAACCCAACACCTGACTGTAGCGAGACTGACAGGTTATGAGCTGACGTTATTTCAACCACACATAGAGATCAGACGATGCAACATACTGAATCCTGCTACTCTTTTGCCCTCCAGTACAGAAAACGTTCCACCACATGACTGTGTTGAAGTGATACATACCGTGACTAAATCAAAACAAGACTTGACAGATGTTGCACTCCAAGACCCTGACCTAACACTCTATGTTGACGGCTCATGCATGAGGACGGGGGCGGGAGAATTAGTGGCAGCATATGCAGTGACCACTGCTACTGAAATAATAGAGACTAAAAGAATAGACATACTGTCAGCACAAGCAGCAGAGCTCATCGCTCTGACACAAGCATGCATAAGAGCTAAGCACTTGAGAGTAAACATTTACACCGATTCACAATATGCATTCGGGGTAGTTCACAATTTTGGAGTACTATGGAGAGAAAGAGGTTTCTTGACCTCTCACGGGGCCAAGATACAGCATGGCCCCCTTATACAAGCCCTTCTGGAAGCGATACATTTACCGACAGCCATAGCTATCCTGAAATACAAAGCACATACTAAAGCCACAGATACCATTTCTCAAGGCAATGATCTGGCAGACCGAACTGCTAACCAGACAGCTCAGACCCCACTAGACATGACGAACTCATAGATACCATCAATGACCAAAGCCATGACAGTCAGGGATCCTTCCAGGGATGTACAAGACATACAGACACATGCTACTCTAGACGAATTAAAGAAATGGTCGGAACAAGGAGGGGTACTGACTGATCAGGGTTGGATGACTAAGGGCAAAGCAACATGGTTTCTTCCTGATTCGATGGTACAAGTGATCATAAATACCGCACATAGTCCTGCACACTTAGGAGAGAAAGCAATGCTAGACAGCTTACAGAATATCTGGTTCAACAAGCACCTGCGTGCAGCAGCGAAACAAAAGGTCAGAACATGTATGATCTGTTGCCAATTCAATCCAGGTAAAGGCATTCCGGTGGAACAAGGTGGATTTCTCTCCACCTGCCCATCCTTTTGAAGTCCTCCAAATGGATTATATCCAAATAAACAGATGTAGAGGTTACAAATATGTCCTGGTACTCATGAAGCAGGTGTCCCTTCTGTTAGGGTATACCTGGAAGTCTCATTGTGTGCGACATCCTGAAGCAGCAGGCCTTGTAGAAAGGCACAATCAGACCTTAAAGACAAAACTAGCAAAGATTTGTGCAGAAAAAGGTGTAGATTGGATGATAGCCCTGCCGGTTGCACTCTTTTACATGCGAATGGTAGCCCATTCTAGAACTGGCTTATCTCCTTACGAAGTGGTCTTTGGTAGACCACCGAATATGTGGGGCACTCCGTTGCCTAAAAAGATTACTGATGTTGATAGTAACATGCTGACAGATTACCTGGCTTCCTTGATGCCTGCACTACTCTCTTAGCATTCGCAGGTTGCCGCCGCCTTCCCTGACAACACCCAGGTCAAGGAACACTCCATCGCTCCTGGGGATTATATTTTAATAAGGAACTTTGACAGGACGAGTCCTCTTGAGCCGAGGTGGAAGGCGCCGAAGTTAGTGCTATTGACGACGAGGACAGCCGTTAAAGTCGAAGGACGGAAAGGATGGCTGCATATACACCACTGCAAGCGCTACTTCGGGAATAACGACTCTTTTAAAAAGGAAACAAACTTTTCAGACTTTGAGCCCCCTTTACTAGAGGAGACTCCTCAGCAGGAGTACAAAGCTAAACTGAGATCTAGAAAGCCAGACCCCGTTTGATCAATTAAGTCCACTAGGTGGTGAATCGGTTGAACATGTATTCTGACTTGCATAAGATCTCGGACAATGATAATCATAAAAAGAGCAAGATGAAAAGCAAATACTGTAAAATATTACGTGGTAGATGTATAGTGACTTTGATTTTTCTATCTCTTCTGTGCATCACGATAATATGTATCAGCTGAATACTACATGCTATTTTTCCTCCTATTGCCTCACTCTTACACTACTCCACTAATGATACCATAAAGCACACATTTAGTGAGCTGCCATCCTATGAGCTATCCTATCGACTTGCCCTGCACAACAATACCTTTATTCAGATGCTGCACCATTCACATCAGACTAGCAATGCTACAGACTGCTGGGTCTGTGGCCGACTTCCCCCGTATCAGAAGGTGAAGGGAGTGTTGCCTCTTTTCCCTTTTCCGTTCTCCCATAATGGTTCTTGCGGAGCATGGTTTGCCTTAATGACATCCATCAACGGTGATGCCAAAGAATGTCAAGACAAGGAGTGTAGGGGTGACTGGGTATGGGGTAACTTGAATAAAGTCATGAATGAAGCATGTTTCCCAGACGAAGAAGGTCTTCCCCAAAGAAAAGGTACAGATCTAGAAAATGAAGAGTATCAGCAAGGAAATGCGACCCTCGACTTTATAATGTTGAATATCAAGCCCATACACAATGTAGGTCCATCCTCAATTACAGTCCTGCCAGTAAAAGGGGACTTGTGTGTCAGAAAAGAAGGCTCAGTACATTTGGGGCACAGCGAGTGTAATACTATAATAAAGTTTAAAGACAAAGGAAAGTCCTATTTCAGAGCATCACGACACACCTACTTTATTTGTGGCCAGACAGCCTATGTACAGCTGCCCTTAGACTGGGGTGGGACGTGCTACATATCATTTCTTTTATTCCTAATAACGCACCATCTGTATACAAAGCAATAACAAGGCTCCACAAGATTGCCCAAAGCATACATCAAAACCCAGGCACGTGGACTTGGTCCAGTTGGCTCTGGGGAGTAATATCGGCATGGGGATGGAAAGTGTTGACCGTCTGTGGGTTAATACTACTAATGGTATTCAGTTGTTGTCTATGTCTGCAGTGTGGCCCGGCCATTTGCGGCCTGTGTGCTACTGCATGTGTTCCACGTCCCCATATGCAAAGCATTGAAAATGGAAAAATAATGCTGCAAGAACAGATCGACTGTCTCATGAGAATAGATGTGACATGAAGGGTCCACTAGGGGACAAGGAGGGAATGAGAAAATAAAGATTATGACAAGGCCTATGTGTCCCCTATGTGTTCCCCAACGTTTCGTGTACATGCATGTACGCCATGCATTTTCCCTCCATGGCCTGTCAACCATGATGCCTATGCTATAACGTGGCCTGCCATCAAGTCTCCCATGAGAGAAACGACAAATCTGCACTGAGGCCTACACGTTTTGCATCATGTTTTCCTGCACTCGTGCCATTTTCATGAAAGCCCATTTTGTGGCTCAGCCGGAGCCCGAAAAGAGGTTTCAGGCCTCAGACGCTCTGAGAGCTGCAGCTGCGTATCCTTGGCCTCGCACACTTGGGCCTCAGCCAAAGGGGCCCAGTCCGGGGTGCCGAGATAGTATTGAGCACGATTATCTGCTTACTCCTAGTGAATGACATTCCTGCCTGGAAAAGGAGGAATAAACAAAACCCGCCTGCAAAGGATAGAGCCTAGCCTTTCTGTCTCCTTTTCCGTGATTGCAAAGCTCACGTCAGTGAAAAGCCCATAGCCCCCATGTAAGGCCCACGCAGTGAATAAAGAAATAGAAGCCACATCGGCTCTTGGTGATGGGCAGCCTATGTCACAGATCAGTTCCTGCTCCGGACTTTAGATATCAGATAATACAAGATGTGCTGGTCGTCCTGACACTGAAGGCCTCTCTTCCAGACTCCCTGACTGCACAGCAGCCTTCCCCCAGTTACACGTCAGTTACACGTCATGCTCGAGTTGAGCACAAGTAAGGCAAAGTTCCAGTAAAGTTCCAGCTGATCACGCAACCCCCTCCAGGTACCCACCCACCTATGACACTCACCTATGACTCATCAAGTGGACGCCCACATGGACGCCCACCTTCACGCCTACTTACACGCCCACATGCTCTTATCTCATTCTCTCTTGCTCTCTTGTGCCTGAAGCGCTCCTGCTTACGTATAATATTGAATGTATATATATTGTACTCTGTGAATAAAGTTGCAGAAGACCCTTCCTGATCCCTTGTGGTGATGGAACCATTCTCCCTATAACTCGAGTTATTGGAATAAAGCCCTTTTGAACCTGATACCACGGACTCAGCCTCTTGCTTTATGCATGATCCTATTGATACCTATAGAAATTATGAGTGCGTAATACTTTATTTACGACAGTCCTTGAAACTGTGTCGGCACCCCGCTAGTCCTTTGGGCGGTTGTGGGCCTGAACAACCGGGGGGTTTGCTATGCGATGCTCCGCCCTGAAAGGGGCGTGAGTAAGAAGGTACCAACAGTCACGTGATCAGGGAAGAGGATCACTAGTAAGGGCAGCACAGGCGGGGTTCGCCCCAGTGCTGCCTGGCTCATCAGGCGGGCAGGCGGCCCAGTTGATTGCCTGCCCTTGGATCGCCCGTAAGATAACCTACCTATTACAGAACGGTGTATGTAATAAACCTGCAGCAATTGTACCCAAACAAAAAATCTGTGTTGTGTGTTTATTCTTCGGAAATGTATATTATGTTGGAGGGGTGGAAAAGGATGCCAATGACGATACTATGCTGCTGACCGAGGCACCCACAGGGGGCCACTAGAGAGGTCAGCACTCTAGTGTCGCCTGGGCACCCCACACCCCCGCCCCCCTTTGGGGGTAGGGACTCCAGTTGGAGTCCCCCCTCCTTCCTGCCTGGTCGTGTCGCTAAAGGGCGTCACTTCCTGGGCGTCCTGGACTTGGGGCGGGTATATATCCCTCCCCCACCATTTTGGCGACCTCTTTGTTTGCCGTGCACGCCTTCTCCCTCCCTACTGCTTACCCGGCGTGGTGGTGGCAGGAGGGTGGCAGAGAATATTGTAATGTTTTCCTTTTTCGTTGCAGGCGGAGTTACAGGGCGATCTGGAAGCAGGCCGGTACCAAGGGTGCCACTGCGCGGCACCATAGGGGGTGCAAGAGCCAAATCCGAGGAGCCTCATGGGAGGGTCCTTGAAACCGTGTCGGCGCCCCGCTAGTCCTTTGGGCGGTTGTGGGCCTGAACAACCGGGGGGTTTGCTATGTGACGCTCCGCCCTGAAAGGGGCGTGAGTAAGAAGGTACCAACGGTCACGTGATCTGGAAAGAGGATCACTAGTCATGGCAGCACAGGCGGGGTTCGCCCCAGTACTGCCTAGCTCATCAGGCGGCCCAGTTGGTTGCCTACCCTTGGATCGCCCGTAAGATAACCCACCTATTACATAATGGTGTATGTAATAAACCTGCAGCAATTGTACCCAAACAAAAAATCTGTGTTGTGTGTTTATTCTTGGGAAATGTATATTATGTTGGAGGGGTGGAAAAGGATGCCAATGACGATACTATATGCGTGGCAGGGTCAGTGGCGTAGCTAAATCTTTTGCCACCCATGGCGGTCCCTGCGTTTGCTCCCCTACGACAGTTGCAGGTAGGAGCTAAGAGTGGGGTGGCAGCAGGGTTGGATTGGGATTAAAAATTGGCCCGGGCACGCTAAAAAAAGTGGCCTACATTTGCATATTGCCTTTCCGCAAAACACTGCTTCGGCGAAATTTTATTTTAAAAAAGGGGGGGGGGCGGTTTAAAAAAAATGCACGGATTAGTTTACACTGGTGAAACACACCTGAAAATAAGTGAGGCCACCTTTGCTCAGTTCCCCTGCCCCGCTCAATATGTATATATTAATGGGCCGTCCCAGCGAGAGAAAGGGTGTGACACCTCTGCCCGTTGATAAAGCGGAGGTAATGGATGCCCATCTATCTCAAGAAAGGCCACTCCGGCACCCACTGAGTCTCTGGCGGCATCGAACAACGCAGAAACCACCCAAACCGGCCCTGAGGCCGCTAAAAAAGCAGCCCACCGCTGCATATCGGATGCTGGCCCCTCAGGCATTGCCTGAGTGCCCGCGTTACCAATCTGACGCTGGGTGGCAGTGGGTAAAAGTGCTGCTGCCCCCCGAACTCGTGCCGCCCAGGGCTGACCACCACCCCTCCCCCTGCCTACCCTTGCTATGCCACTGGCCAGGGTCGAGAGGACAAGGATGTTGCAATCATATAATTTACAGTTGTCACAGATACGAGAATTGTTTCGAGACGCCTTCGATTTAAGAGACCCTGCTTGTAGAGCATCCTGTGGTGTGTCGCAGTTTCAAATCAGTTGTTTCCTGATGCGTCAGAGTTTCAAATCAGTTGTATCCTGATGCGTCAGAGTTGCGTCTACTCACTTTGGCCATTGTGGAAGCTGTGAAGGCCCTTTAAAAACACAATACAGAGACTGTCCAACATGAGGAGGAGTTCCTGCACATATGGGGTGGTACTACAAGCTCTGGTTAGAGGCTGTTGATACTGCTCTCTCTGAGCCTCTGGCAAAAAAGCAGAGGAAGGATCAGCATGATGATCAAGACACCGATCAAAAGGGAATTATGTACAAGGCAGTCAACTTTCTAACCTCCTTAAACAGGTCAGAGCAGTGCATGGCTTCGAAGAGAAAACCTGAACAGGAAGAAGGGTGTTATGCTCAATTTAGAGGAGCCCAAGTTGACGTCCTACACTTTCATGATGTAAGAAAACAAATACCGCTAAAGAAATGGAAGGATACAGACACGGCATCAATGTTTCATATCTTTTCAAAAAGATACTCATTGGAAGACTTTGATTCTTATTTTCTATAACCCCCTAAGGCAGAAGTCTTCAAACTTTTTTGCTCTGAGCCCAGCGTAAGTAAAATGTTTTGAAGTCCAAAACCTTATGGCAAGTATTGGGGGAGCTGGAGGGGCAGAACTCAGCGCACGGGCCTTACTCGACCATTTAATGGGTCACTTTTTTTATAGCTCATAATCCATATTAAATGTGAGGCTCATCAAAGAGCAAATGTGTCAGACAAAAACAAACAAAATCAGAAACTGGCCAAACATACATTGCTCCCCATAACATAGTTGATGTGAACCCTTCACACTCCTGCAAAGGCTGCTTGGAAGGCTGTATAGACTTTAATTGGCGGAGTCACTTGAAGGTTCACGTTGACAAGGATTTATTGTTCTGAGATGTAATGTAAGGGTGTTATCAGATAGGTTCTGCAATGCATCCTTGCAATGGACACTTATGAAAATGTGAACAATAGGCTAAGTGCGATAAGGTATTGCTGAAATATATACTTTAAGAGCAATTGTTTCATCTTAAAAACTAAATTAATTTGAGACAACATATTTTTATGATGTATGTAATGCAATTTTTAAATATTGGCTTACATAGTTGCAGTGCTTTCTGCCACAGGCTGAAACACATACTGTAAATGCAGTCACTATTCCTCTCTGCACCACACAGGATTCAATTATGTGACCCACTGGACTCACACACATATCTGCAGTGATAACATTAACCAACTGAGGTTTTATAATGTAAAAGAGTTGATTTGTTTTATAGGGAGTGACCTGAAAGTCAGAGAACAACAAACATGTTACATAATATTTTGCTCTTTTTAGGCATGTCTTTACCCCTGCCAACACACTCATTAGCCCCCACGCCCACAGTACTCAGGATTACAGATTTCATGTTTTTATGTAGTTTAACTGCTGCAAATGAAGATAGTCTGAATACGAGACAAATACACAATGTCACGCTTCCAGGCCATCTTCATGTACAACTGCTTGCAGAAGCATTTGCTCCTCACTGGGAATGCTGTCACAGACCTCTAGGTGGACGCACCCCACAGTTTATAGATCTTTGCCTTGAGGTAAATAATATTCTGGCTTTGATGGTTTTTACTTCTTCATTAAAGGGGTTTATAAAAAAGTGGAGGTAACTCAGGATATTGTTTGGACCACCTAATTTTGTTACTGGAGTTAACACCGACCTGGCATATCCCTCGCATGTTCTCCTTAAGGATTTTCAGTGCCTCCTTGATTGTCTTCAGGAGAGCGACATCCGCACCTTACTGGACAAAGGAGAAACAGCAGCCCTCATCCTCCTCGACCTCTTAGCGGCGTTCGACACAGTCTCTCACCACACCCTAATACGCAGACTCCAAGACCCAGGGATCCAAGAAAAGGCCCTCGACTGGATCTGCTCCTTCCTCTCCGGCAGAAAGCAGCGGGACAGACTCCCCGCTTTCCTCTCGGACCCTACACATACCACCTGGGGAGTCCCCCAGGGGTCCTCCCTCAGCCCTACACTCTTCAACGTCTACATGGCTCCACTCGCCCCCATCGTCAGAACCTACGGACTCAACATTGTGTCATACGCCGATGACACCCAACTCATCCTCTCCCTATCCAACGAACCCAACACCGCCAGACATATCTTTCGAGAAGGCATGGAAGCCGTCGCCAAATGGATGAAAAACAGCTGCCTACAACTAAACACCAACAAAACTGAAGTACTCATCATGGGCCCAAACCCTGATGCCTGGAACGACACCTGGTGGCTCCCCGTCCTCGGAAGCCCGCTCACCCCCACGGACCACTCACGCAACCTGGGAATCATCCTGGACTCAGAGCTCAAAATGGACCGCCAGATCAACTCTGTTTCGTCCTCCTGCTTCCACACCCTCCGCCTCCTACGTAAGACCTTCAAATGGATCCTTCTCGAACACAGAAAGACCGTCACTCACGCCCTGGTCACCAGCAGGCTCGACTACAGCAATGCACTCTATGCCGGAATAAACAAAAACCTCACCCGCAAGCTACAGAACATCCAAAACGCTGCCGAAATACTGGTCCTCAACCTGCCAAGACACTGCCACATCTCCCAGCACCTGCTCACACTCCACTGGCTCCCCATCGAAGCTAGAGTCACCTTCAAGATGCTAACCCACACTTACAAGGCCCTCCACGACACCGGACCAGCATACCTGAACATCTGACTCAAATTCCATGCACCCCAAAGGACCCTACGATCCGCCCAGCTCTACTACGCCATGGTCCCCCGCACCAGAAAGACCAGATCGGGAGGCTGCTCCTTCTCCTTCCGCGCGGCCAGAGCCTGGAATGACCTTCCGCTCCACCAACAGACTACATCGCTCCCCATCTTCGCAAGAAACCTCAAAACCTGGCTCTTCAACAGACCCCCTCCTTGATGGACTGGAACCTGTGAACCCACCCCCCAGCGCCTTGAGACCCTTACGGGTGAGCAGTTGCGCTTAACAAACACCTGATTGATTGATTGAATGATGACCCTATACCCTCTTTAACTAAAATGCAGCTAGTTTCCTGATTTTGGCCCAATGTTTCATTCTATGGACTCTGTGTGGCATAATCCTTAGCAGGAGCAGCTGTTTCAGGGAGACATTTGTTACTGATGAAGTCCTGGAAGCTCGACCACTCTCAAAGAACTCTAATTCAAAAGTTACCTTTCATCTGCCCAAATGTGTTTGGTGGTGAATTGATACTATGATCAAAAAGCAGCTGAAGAGAAGAAAATTCCCAACCTGTTTAAGTTGTTCTCTGGAAATAAATATGTTCTATCAACACAACTGCTTCAGAGGGCACAGGATAAATGCCCCTTTCATGGCTGGGTTCGAGGTCGGGGGCGGGGGGCGCTTGTTAATATAATCAGACCAGTTATTCCCCAAAATCAGTGACAGCTACAGAAGTGACTATTCTGGAGTTGGTGCGAGGCTCCAATTTTTGCTTATCTGTGGATGGGGTGCATTTCGGACACTTGGGTTCTCAACATCTTCAAGGAGAGGTACTCCATTCCATTTTCTCCCAAGCCTCCCAAGCACAAATTTGATCCTAAATACTTACTAAAAAATTGTTTTAGAGATAATCTGTGCTCCTGGGAGTCAACCCAAGCAAAGCTAGAGAAAGAAGCAATAATACCGGAACATGATTATATTCTATTTTATTCTGTTTTTTAGTGCCGAAAGCTGATGGCAGATGGAGCAGGTATTGGACTTAAAGGCATTGAAAAATATTTCCAGGTGTAAACGTTCTGTAAGATTGCCCTCCAGTCCATCACACTGCTAATATCTGAGAAAGATGTTCTAGTGACTCATGACTTGCAGGATGCCTATTTTCATGCCCCTTTCCATCCAGACAGGACAGTCAAGGTTTCTTGTGTTTCACTGTGGGGGACCAACTTCTGCAGCTTCAAGCTCTTCCCTTTGGGCTTGCAGCATTTTCCAGAGTCTTCACAAAGTCAATAGCGCCTGTTGTTGCTTAGCTTCAGGTAAGAGAGCTGTCAATAGTTTTGTATCTTGATGACCGACTGTTGCCCACCTCTTCTCTTTTTAAGACCCATCAGGATGTCGAGAAAGTGACCGAAGTGTTGCAGAAATTGGGGTTCATAATAAATCTTCAGACGTCAAAGCTTCAACCTTTACGGATCAAGAATTGTATTGGAACCCAGTTTCAAAACAGAGTTGGGTCGAGTCTTTCTGTCTCAGAGCAGGATTATGGCGATACAGAACAACTCATATTTTGTGCTCAGTCTACATTCACTCGGTGCCAGAGGGTGGTGAAAGTCCAGGGATCGATGGCAGTGGCTACGGCAGCAGTCACATGGGCAGGTTTCCAACTCAAGCCCTATGTATATCACTTGCTTCACCATTGGTCCCCAAGTTCCCAGTGGTTCGATCACTAGGTTGCGGTGACCCGTAAGATACAACAGACATTGCAATGGTGGTTAGTGGAAGACAACTGTCGATAGGAGTTCCACTTGGTCTCTCTCCCCCATGGCAGCCAGGCCACGGATGCAAGCCTATGGGGTGGGGAACAACTCAAGAAGACCTAGACAGAAAGGGTAAGTGGTTGAAGGAAGAGAAGACGCACTCCTTGAACTGGAGGGAGCTTGCAGAGGTGTGGAAGACATTGCAGGCTTTTGGTCACCAGTGAAAGAATCAATTGCCATTGTCAGAGACAATCTGGTGAAGAGGGCCTATTTATTTTATGTATATAAGTATTTATAGAGCGCACTTATCACCAAAAAGGTATCATGGCACTAAAGAACCTTAAATACCAGGGGGAACAGAAGCTGCACAGTCAACCAGAAAAAAAATTGAGAATTACTGAGGAGAGCCAAGTTTTCAGGACTTTTCTAAAAGACAGCAGGTCTACTGAGAGTCTTAGGGAGGCAGTAAGCTGATTCCATAGTTAAACTGCTCTCACTGTGACAACCCCCTTCCCTTTCTTGTTTTCTAAAATTTAGGGGCAGGCTAGGTTGACCGATGAAGAGCAATTCCACAGGGAATACCTTTGAAAGCGATTCTGCAGAGGGTATGGTCGAAGTCCATGAACAGCTTTAAAAGAGCACATAGAGGTTTAAAAGCTATTCTCTGCTTGACTGGTAAACAGTGCAGCTTCCTAAGGTTTTTGAGGCGGACAACCTTCAATAGTGATTCAGAGCCAGGTTTGCCGCAGCAGCCTGAACTGATTCTAATAAGGCCTGCTCAGGATCACACTGCGAATAATTAAGGTGTGAGGCGGCAGTATTGGAAGCAGCAGGCCTTGAAGGAGCGAGGGACAAGTCCCGGGTACTTTTGTGGTATGATCTTCGAGGGACAATTTATTACCAAAAATAACTCCCAGATTGCAAACCGAAACAGAGGAGGTAGACTCGTCCTTTACTGGAAGGGACAAGAGGTTTCTGTGAAGATTCAATGGAACTTTATTTGCTGGGCAGCATAGGAATTCTGTCTTGTCTCCATTAAATTTGAGGGTATTTGAGTTCAGCCAAGAGGCAATGTCCTTCACGCAATTATGGAAAACATTAACTGATGTCTGATGATTACTGTCCAATGAAAGAATCAGCTGAGTGTCGTCTGCATAATTCACTATTCTGAGGTCGTAAGATTTGACATGGGTCACAAGAGGTTTCATAATTGAACCGGCAGGGTAAAACAATGAACACCAGTCTGAACCTGCTCGCAACACAGATAATGTTGGGCAGAGGGTCACCTTCTAGCATTAACAGCAGTATCATGATTACAGTTAAGGGCAGATGGCCTCAGTAGAAACCTCCCATCTTCTGTGATGTTTCATCTGTCTGTCTAGAAATTGAATCGGATTTGTACATGGTTTGGAATGCCATGGACAGAACTCTTTCCATCAGTACATAACGCATTGCTTCAAGTGTTTTGCACTGAGACATACAGCGCTCAAGCTTAGGTGATAGATGTTCTCTCAACCCCTTGGCCCAGGGGGATTCTGTATGCTTTACCTCCAGTTCCCATCCTCCCGAAGGTGCTTCGGAAGATTTTGGAGGACAGGACTTTGGTCATTCTTGTAGCACCATTCTGACTTCAATGTCCTTGGTTCTCACTCTTGTTATCCCTGTCCAAAGGGGATTATCTTCACTTAGCAGTACCCATTCCTCTTCAGTTTCCTCTTCCGCCGCGAATACACCTTCAACATCACAAGCTGCCGGCTTGAAATTTGAGAGGGTAGGTTTGCAACATCTAGGGAGTTCGAAAGAGGCTGCAAGGGATAGCTAGTCTTCCAGAAAGCAGTTTACCTTGCTGACCAACAAAAAGCACTGGGCATCATTCCAAAGATGGTGGACTTCCAGCTGATTTGATCCTCTGTCTTTGGATTGGTTTAAGATTCTTGAGTTTTTGAGCACTTTTCCATCAACTCTTAAAAACTTGTAAGCTAAAGACACCGGCAGTGAAACTCAAACCCTAACACGGTATATATCTACAGTATTAGGAGTGTTAGAACAAGCCCCCTGTGAACCGTTGTAGGAAACTGATTTTGCATGGTTGTCTTCAAAGACAGCCTTCTTGATTTTGAATATTTCGACAAAAAGGCAGGAGGCATTGGGTGCTTTGGTGATTTCCTATCCGTAATTGCGATTTTTCCCAGACAGACTAGCTCTCAAACTTCACCCCAAGTTTATTCCCAAAGTAAACTCCTGATTCCAGCTCTCCCAGAAGATAGTTTTGCCAGTTTGCAAATCAGAAGCAGGTGCTTGGGCCTTCATCCTAGATGTCAGGCGGGCCTTCTCCATCTATCTAGAGCACACTTAGGAGTTCAGAAAATCTAATTCTTTATTTTTATTTATTTTGCATGGATCTGTGAAAAAGGGTAAGAAGGCAGATTCTGAATTAATCAATCAATGGATTAAACTAGCCGTTTCAGAATCATACAAATGTGTAGGTGTTTCTCCTCTAGCTCTTATAAAAGAAAAGTCCATGAGATTAATACCTGCATCTTGGATGGAGTTGGGAGGTGCATCTCTACAGGAGGTATGTGGAGCTGCTACATGGTCATCGCATTTCACATAGTAAATCATTATAAGTTGGACCTAATTGACGAGCAGGGCTGTATGTTTTTTTTCTTGACAGTGATAAAGAGACACAATGAAGTAATTGTTGCTTAAATAAAATGTGTTCTCTGCATCAACAATTAGTCGGTGCAGGTTCTTTGGGCTTGATATCCTCATTCAGTTAGGACTGGGATGAGGAGGATGCAGATGTGGAAGTAATGTGTTCATTCTTTAGCATATTTATTTCACTTCCATTGGAACAGGGCGGGTCTCAGACCCCTGGGTGCAGACCTTGCAGAGCCTGTCCTGCGGATTTTGCACAAAATTATTTTATTCTTATGAATTCACAAGGGAGAAAGAAAAACACAGCTAATGCACAAAGGGGTGGAAGTGTACAAAAGGAGGCTAGCACTTTCACTTGAACAAAGTCTGACTTGGCCTAAGTACAGTAGTGTTTCTCAGGTAAGTACAATGGCCAATGGGGAAAGGGTATTATTCTCAGGGACATCCGCCTTTTCGCAAAATAAATAAATATTAGGAACTCACAATCTTTCAGGGAGTGCAGCTGCAGATTGTGTGCATGAAATCTATTTCAGTGAATGAACCCCATAATTGGCAGGGACTTTAGACATTTCAGTTACAAAGTGTCTGATTAAAAAACAAAAAAAAGTACATTTAATAGATATGATCTAACACTTACAAACTTTTCGTAAACATCTCTTTCTGGGGCACGAAATTTTAAACTATACCTCCATTTCCATGCAGTCACCTTAAACTAAATTTGTGAGATTTTTTGCGAGAGGAAAATTCACTGGTGCTGGGATAAATGTCAAATACACGTTAGCCTTTTTTTCTTTCTTCCATGTAAAAAATAATCTTTATCTGTGAAGAAACATGTTTTCCCTTAGACTTCTAAAAACGTGAATTCCTTTGGGGGCTTTAGCACATTGACACAAAGATTTTTATCACTATAGTTAAGTTAGAAATTTGGACATAATAAGCCATTGGCATTCCTTGTGAGAACCATCAAACTTAGCGGGTTTTCTCCCTAACTATACCCTTTAAATAGGCACAAATAAATAATTTTGCTTGTCGTTGGTAGAATTTAAGATTGAAAAATTCCCCATATCTGGATTCTGAGACAAAGGTTTGGCAAATTTGAACCCTGAATCCAACCTTTAGTCAACTGAAAAGATTTTTGGAATCAAGCCCATGACATCGTCTACTGCAAATGCAACAAGGACTGTTAGCTTTTTATACAGCACTTCATATCTCACTGCCGTCATTTGCATGTGCTGTAAGTAACAGCTAATATTATCTCCCAATGCAATATTACTAAATGTACCCCCCTGAGAAGAATTCAGGGCTCCGATGGCCTTGCATGAGTTGAACTCCTGACCTGCAGATTACTGCCTGCTTCAACAGGACTGTTCAGCTCTTTGTGCCCTCATGCCGGCCTCTGGGGGTCAGATTGCTAGAAAGCCACTGACATCCATTTCGCTTGCTCTCTGTCTCCCTTTCTGCACCAAATTGCACAGGATCTCTTGTGCGACCCTTTAGAAACATTGCTTGTCTGGCTTATGATCTGTTGATGGGTGAAGTTGTTCTCAGGGTATTTGCTTGCGCCGGATCTTACAACACAATTGTCAATTGACATTTGAACAGAGAAGGATTACAAGAGGAAGAAATCAACTAAGTATGGGGTTTTAAAGTGTCTTCCGTGCGTCTTTGCGTTTTTTTAGGATTAGTTGAAACTTTATGACTTGCGTTTTTTTTGGTTCCTAGATAAGCTTTGCGTGCCCTCTTTAAGTCACAAAGTGCTTATCCAACATGGTCAATGTAAACGCCTATTGTACTCAAGTTTGTGAGAGTTGTCACGTGTGCAGGAACAGTAGTCACATAAATCAAAGAAAAAACAAACAAAATAAAATACTAGTGAAATTCTATATGCCCTTGCCAGACATTCTCTGCCTGCTTAGAGGCTGGGATGGTGACAAGTTGTCAGAGACCCGCGCGCTGTCATGTGGCTGGACTCTACCACAGAGGATAAAGTGAATTAGTTAAGGTGTGATTTCAGCACTTCCTTCTTGCCTCGTTCTGGTTTATTGCCACGTTTTTTATGTCCATCCTCTCCTCCGAGCTGTTCTAGGACACACAGTTTCTCTTAGGCACCATTAAGAAGTCTGTAGTCCTAAATAGAGATCAGGGCATTTTGGAGAATGTCTATCTATATAGTCCAGTGGGAGAGGCGCCACTAGGGCCAAATTTCGGGGGGTGGGTGGGGGCCATTAAAAATTTCGGGGCGGTGGCTGATAAAGTCAATTGGGCGTTGTGTGCCTGTCCAGTGGTGAAACCCAAAATGATGCTCCCCCGCCCCCTTGGAAAATGTGATGAAGGGCCACTGAGTCTCCCGTATCTTACAGATATTTATTGAACTTAGACTGAATAGGGGGGCCCAGGGCTTTAACTGTGCCGGGTCTCACCGGTGCTGAGCACCGGCAGTTTTTTAAAGGGGGCCTCGAAACGGGTCTCTATGGGGCTCTGTTTTGCGCCCTGGCACAGGCCGTCCCGTGTTTTTTTCCGGACTTCAGCGGCATCAGGCACATGGATGTGCATGTGCTCACACTGCTCACTTCTCACTAGCGGAAAAGTTACGGCATGACGTCATGCCAGGTGAGCGTTGTAGGGAAAGGGAAATCCTTTCAAGTCATTTTCTCTCTGGATTTCCCTTCTCTTTTTGAAACTCAGGAGCAGCAACATTGCCGTGGTGTCAGCAAGGCTTTCAGTGGAAGCGTTTTCAATTTTATATACAAGCTATAGTTGCTGCTTATTTATCTTATGCAACTAACAACCATTGAAAAAGCCAATAGTCCTGACTTGCTGTAGTTATGGTGTTACTTGTATCATATTTCTGGATGCAATGACAGAAACAGCAAAATACAAGTCGGGCGCGCCACATTATGCTAAGCACAGATTTTTAGTTTACGTGTTTTTAAGCCACGCCCTTAATTACATTGGCCAAGCTCCTTTGAGAGACCCCCCACTTTTTTCATCCCACTTAAAGCCCTTGATATGGTCGCTGGGAGTTGTCATTGGCTTGATGGCACCTAAGGAACCAATAAGCAGATTAGTACTCTGATGCAAGAGGGATGGGGCACATCTCTGAACCAATCACTGCTGCTGGCCAACTTTTGACCTGGATAGTCCGAGTGGACCCGAGTCTCAAGATATTTTATTCACTTAAATAAGACTTTTTTCTCAGAATTCCCGGAATCAGATTAATTAAGTCGAATGTGTCAATATTTTAGTATGGGGTTTACATTTGCGATTGCACAAAAAAGGATTTGAGGATTTCTCAGAACGAGACCTTGCGTGGCGGAAATACTTTTTTCCGGTGAGTGTCATGGACATGGGAGACGGCAATGTGAGTGTGGTGAACACACACAATGCCACAACTTTCTGTCTATTCACACACATTTTAAATGACCTTCCCAAACTTATTGCACTTTTAAACCTAAAACGGTGTAGTTAGGTATCGGAAAACCCCCCAAATCCCCACATTTTGTGTAGCTGTAAGGAATGTGATTGCTTCCTATAAAAATGATTTTCACCTGAAAAAGGGGAAATTAAAAAACAGTTTGCAAGTGTACTGTGCCGCTTTTCAGCAGTTGTTAGGGCAAGGGCTCAGTTCATTCTGGAACCCATTTTTATGCTCAAGAAATTCCACAATAAAAGAATAAATAAATAAACAGAATAATAACTCCTCTGAAGTTTTCTTAAGTTGCATGATGGTTAAGAACTTCACCCTAAAGGTATTTCATTCGTAAATGTTTTATTTGAAGTTTAATATCAGGAGCTCTGAACTGGGCTGTATTCGAAAGGTCAGGACTCAAAGTGGACTGTTTAATTTCTCTCAAATATGATAAAATATTGAATATTGTATTTCAACAGGGCTACAAAATAAACTGCACTTTTATTGCAAACGGAAATAGTGCTAAAGACGTAAGTAAAATATATAGCTGAATTTTCCAAACAATAGGTCAGAAGGTCCATAGAAGCAAACCAAAGATTTCTTTAAAGTATTTCACTTTTAGGTAGTGTGTGCTGAACGAAAGGCTTATTGTGGGGTAGATACAGGGAATGGTGCTATGATAGATCTTCTTTGAGTATCTCACTTGTAGGTAGTGAGTGCTGAGCAAAACCCTTATTGGGGAGAGATGCAGGGGATGGCACTAGGATAGATCTCCTTGAAATATCTTACTTTTAGGTAGTGTGTGCTGAGCGAAAGCCTTACTGGGAGAGAGATACTGGGGATGGTACTATGACATATCTCCTTGAAGTATCTCACTTTTAGGTACTGTACGCTGAGTAAAACCCTTATTTGGGGAAAGATGCAGGGGATGGCACTAGGATAGATCTCCTTGAAAAATCTCACTTTTAGGTAGTGAGTGCTGAGCGAAAGCCTTACTGGGAGAGAGATACTGGGGATGGCACTATGACATATCTCCTTGAAGTATCTCACTTTTAGGTAGTGTATGCTGAGTAAAACCCTTATTTGGGGAGAGATGCAAGGGATGGCACTAGGATTGATCTCCTTGAAATATCTCACTTTTAGGTAGTGTGTGCTGAGCGAAAGTCTTACTGGGAGAGAGATACTGGGGATGGTACTATGACATATCTCCTTGAAGTATCTCACTTTTAGGTACTGTACGCTGAGCAAAACCCTTATTGGGGAGAGATGCAGGGGATGGCACTAGGATAGATCTCCTTGAAATATCTCACTTTCAGGTAGTGTGCGCTGAGCGAAAGCCTTACTGGGAGAGAGATACTGGGGATGGTACTATGTTAGATCTCCTTGAAGTATCTTACTTTTAGGGAGAGTACACTGAGCAAAACCCTTATTGGTGAGAGATGCTGGGGAAGGCACTATTATAGATCTCCTTGAAATATCTCACTTTTAGGTAGTGTGCGCTGAGCTAAAGCCTTATTGGGGAGAGATGCCGGGGATGGTACTAGGATAGATCTTCTTTAAGTATCTCACTTGTAGGTAGTGAGCGCTGTGCAAAACCCTTATTGGGGAGAGATGGTGGGGATGGTACTGGTATAGATCTCCTTGAAATATCTCACTTTTAGGTAGTGTGCGCTGAGCAAAATCCTTGTTGGGGTGGGGAGGCTGGGATTGGTGCTGTGATAGATCTCTTTGAAGTATTTTTGTCTCACTGTTAGGTAAAGTAGGCTGAATGATACACTTACTCGGGGAGATAATTCTTATGGTGCAATGATCCAACAACTGATAACGGAGTACAATTAAAATAATACAGAACTAAAAGTCCAACCCAATTTCGTGAAAATATCTATTTTTTAAAATTTAAATAACTGAAACAAAACAGGTAAAAATGATAAAGTAAACGGGATTGAAACAGTTTTAGCCATTTCATTTAAAGTCAAAGGGAGCAAACAATAACTTATACAAAAAACAGAAACCCATTCCCACCACTAACACAATATATGTAGGCAATACGTCCATAAATTAAACTGTGTCCACAAACCAAGCAAAAAGAATTTTTTAAAATTATTTTTTCACATTTTGATTTATTTTTCTAAAAATGATGGTGTGCATATTACTGTAACTGTTGTAGCAAAATTGCTGCTGATATTCAATTAATACATATACATCAGGTACATTATAAAATGGACTTTAACACAATAGAAAAAAGACAACAATCATATGCGTAAACCCAACTGTAATAAACAGCCAAACAATGTTTAAAGTTGATTGAAACCTATCAAAACAACAGCAAAAAATACAAAATTATTAAGAAAATACAACATAACCAAGACAGTGAAGCGCTTCACAGTTACAGTAATATGCACACCATCATTTTTAGAAAAATAAATCAAAATGTGAAAAAATAATTAAAAAAAATCTTTTTGCTTGGTCTGTGGACACAGTTTAATTTATGGACGTATTGCCTACATATATTGTGTTAGTGGGGGGAATGGGTTTCTGTTTTTTATATTGATTATTCCCTGACCTCCTTCCCCTCCCATTCATTGCTTCAGGGTCCCTCTTTGTTGTATTATTGTTATTAGCAAACAATAACTTACCAGCCTTTGGAATCCAACATTCCCGATGGTAAACAATGAAACACAGTGTTGCTATGTCTCTTCTTTGCAGGAAGGGGGCAAGTTAGGCGGGCTAATGAGGTCACGCCACGTTATAGGTCTTCCGGCTTTGCCCTGGAAAGCATTGTGCTATGGACACATATGTTCTAATGTACTTCGTCCCTCTCCAGTGGGGGATGTCTCAAGGCTTTATGTGAATTGGGCAGGGTGGCAGCTTGCAGGGTAGAGTGTTTGTGGTAGTCAAAAGTGTCCCGTGCAAAAGCTGTTATGGCTGTAACTTCTCTTGGCAGGTGGTAATGTTTTGCCTCAGTCTGAACAGCATCTTAAAGTTTTTGGGCAATAAATCTTGCAGTAAATCGTCAACAATTTTTGGATGCTGCAAACCAGGCAGTTTTCCTCAGGCTGGCTGCCTTAAATCCAAGTCTCAGCACACTGGGTGCCAATGTCTCCCTCCCTCCAGGTAGTAGGCTGTTAGATTCAAAGAGCGCCATCCACAGGTCTGTGTGCGATGTACTCTTCCTTGACTCCATGAACATGAATCAGACCTCTGGCACTTGGGGTTCTATCAGTGGCAGGCTAGGCACCAGGAAAGACAGAGTACCGCATTATCCTAAATGAAAGACCAGGATGATGGCTTCCCTCTCTTTAGATGGCACTCTCTTATCAAGAGATGCCGCTGGTGGAAGGAGGGGAACACATCTTCTCTGCCTTTTACTCTAGGGAGTGGGAGTACTCTTCAGCCAAAGCCCTTCCCATCAGGAGTTTTGCCTCCTACCATGGTATTTCCTAAGTGGAACCTCAAATCCCATTGGTTCAGGATTTACTCTGTTGGTGCCCAATCTTACCCTTCCCATAAATTGGCATTTATCGGGTTTACACCAATGTAACGTCCAAATATGAGAAATTGGATTTGGTGCCCAGCATTTCCTTCCATTTCCATTATGGCGCAGGTGTTTATTTCCGGTGAGTATCTTTATTCCCGTTTGTCACTCTGCCTTGCTGTAGAGAGAGAAGGGTCGCCCGACAGCCACAGCATGGGGAGCTGACGCCCTGCTGGGCTTGGGTCTAGAAGTCTGACCTGCGCCTCCCCAGAATAATAGCTTTACCATCTGTGCTATTAATTTAATAAACCTTTCTCTCTGTCCCTCCTTTCTTAGGAACTTCAAGAAAAGGTAATTAATATGTAGATTTCCATATATTCAGCACAACTCCCTGACAGGAGCGTTTCGTTAGGCTCCAATAAATGTACAATTTAGACGAAAAAGAAATTGCCCTCTTTTCAGTATTTCAGGCTTCACATGAAATTACGTGCACCTATGAATACTGTTGTGTGTCAACGTGCTGCCAGGGACTAGCACATTGACAATTTATTTAAAAAGAAGCATTTTAGAGCAGAGACAACAATACAAGCCTGGTCCACTATCGGAAGTCAAAAACAGAGTGCAGAAAACAGCAGCTCTCAAGCATACCTTGCAAACATTGATACTTACTGTGCTTGCTTCCAACTAGAATTTTCCATGGGCAGCACACACTGTCCTCACTGCCAGCAATATGGCGATATGTTCAGGGCTGTTGCATGGAAGACGCCTACATGCAAATGAGTCTTGCGCCTTTCCTCCACAGCCAGCGCAATTAATTTTTGTAACACAGTGCTGGTAGTTTACTGGTCTAAATCTGGACAATGGGCTTTGGGGGGCAGCCGACCATTGGGATGTGTGCCCCCCAGGGAGTTTTGGGCAATGGTGCAGCCCAGGCTACATTGGGCTTCTTTTGGGATACATTTGGGCTGGGCTTCATTGGGCTTCAGGACCATTTTTAACCTGCCATTTTATAAAGACAGACACCATTTTGGTAGGTGGCATTTTGGTAGTCTAGTCATGAGCCTTTTTTCAAAACTATTAGTAGGGTAGATTTGGGTATAGAGGATTCTTGTGTACAAGAAGCCAAGCACAGAGGCAGGTCGCACGGATCTGCTAACCCCTGGCGCACGTGTCATGGCGTGCCCAGCAAGGCTTGCAGCGGGCAGTGTGGTGGCAGCAGTCCTCGCATACTTGCCCGTGCGTCGTGGCTAGCTGGGGAACAACAGTGCACAGGTAAGCATAAGGGGCCGCTCGGTAGCCAGGAGAGCAGTCCTGAGAAGTGAGCGTGGGTCGCGCACTGGGAAAGGCCGACCACATCAGCCTGCATTGGTATTTATGGGCGGGGAAGGGTGAGGGGTCAGGTCCCGGCCAGCAGGGAAGAGGAAGGCCGCAGGCAGGGAAATTGATGTAGCGCTTCAGAAAGTGGCGTACCACTCCCCTGTGGAGCGTAGTGAAGGGGGGGAGAAGGGGAAAGAAGCCTTTGATGGCGGTAGGGAGGGGAAATTGAATGGGATGAGCTGTCTGCCACAGGGCAGCAAACCGGGTAGGGGGTGGTAGAAACTGTCAGGCCTGGGCCCAGCAGCCAGAAGGGGCAGGAGGAACAGGAGGGGTAGGAGTAGGAAGACAGGTGGATGGGGGAGCAGTGAAATGTCCTCCAGTGTCATTATCTGCAGGGGGTTGGTTAGAGAGGGTCCCCAGAGCATTGCCTCCTCCTTGTCCCTCTCGCCGAGTGCCCCGTACCCTCCTTGCTGGTACCGCCTCCTCACCAAAAGCGTGCTGGACCTAAGTCCGCCACGGGGGCTTCACCCCACACCACTGCCTATACCCCTTACCATTCTTTCCTCCCCAGGCCCTCCTCATCACTCCACTCTAGAGATGTCGCTATTAATGTGGAAGCAGGTCCTTTAACATATTGCTGGCCCACCCCACTCTCCAGCAGATAAACAATGCTTATCTGCCAGGGTGTGGTCCAGCAATATGTGTATGATTTCTTTTTTGTGGGGCTGCCCGGTTCTGCGGACTGTCAACAGCAGTTAACAAGTTTTCAAGATCTTATGGGACGAAATTGGGGCACCGCTGGCTCCGAGAAAAACTATGGGGCCATCAAAGATGCTTTCGTTCCTGGGTATCGAACTGTATTCTATATCCATAGAAGCGTGCCTCCCGGTGGGCAAAAAGGTGAAAATGCAACTGTTATTGGGTACAATGGTGGAACAAGCAAAAGGTGACAGCCAAGGAAGTGCAGGTCTTTCTCGGACATTTGAACTTTGCGTGTAGAGTAGTCAGGATGGGGAGGACTTTCTGTAGGTATTTGGGCATGTCCTTAGCGGGGTTGTCATTGCCTCATCATCACATGCGTCTGTCTGCGCGCACCAGGGGGGACCTGTACATGTGGTGCAGGTTCTTCGACGATTTCAATGGGATACCAATGATCACTTCAAAGAAATGGAGTGGGATGTGCGGACATTGTCAGATGCTTCTGGGGGGATTGTTTTTGGGCTTCACTGGCAGGGCAAGGAGTGCATAGAAGAATGCCCGGCGGCATGGAAGTAGGTGGGTATGAGCATTGCATTTCTGGAATTATTCCCATTAGTCATGGCAGTGACACAATGGGGGCAGGAGCTTGCGCATAGAAAGATTTTATTCAGAGTAGATAATATACCAGTTGTACACGTGGTAAACAACAGTCAGCGAGAGATGAAAAGGTACTTAAACTGCTGTGAGTTTTCATGATGTGTTGTTTGGAGCATGATGTTGCCTTCAAGGCAAAGCACATGCCAGGTGCCACAGAGACAGACAAAGACAGGATGATGGTACCAGCAAACATGTGGAGCATAGGAGAAAGAGGCTGCTGCAGTTAGTGGCAGGGTCATTGGTGTAGTCACCAGAAAAGCGTATGCTCTGCCCTGGAAAGAGTTTCAGGTGGGGGGCAAAGCGGAGTTCAGAGCAGTGGGACAGAGAAGAAGATGTAGTACAGTTTATCCTCACACTGATTGGAAGAGGGCTCTCAGGGGTCACAATAGCAGGAAAACTGGCAGGAATTACCTTTATGGGCAATCTCTTATGGGGCTATATGCCTTCGTCCGTGAAATAAAGGTTGACGGTTGAATGCCACAGTCGGACTTACAGTTGCAAGATAAGGATGCTAAGGGGGGGCAGGAAATTTAGGGGTTGGGGGAATTGGATGAAGTACTGTATAGTGAGGTCTAGTTTTGTGAGGCTAGAGCCTATAGTGATTTTATGTATGTGCTCTTGTCTTCAATAAAGAGCCCTTTTGCACACAAGAAGCGAGTATGTGATCTGTGCTGCCCTTTTTGCCGCAGGAGGCTTTGGGGGGCTGCCCATCATCAGGAGGTGAGGGCCCCAGGGAGTTTAGCAGTTTGGGCTGGACTGTTCCCATGAGGCACAGGGTCAAGACTGATTTGCATATGGTCAGGTCTTAACTGGGGTGGCATGGTGAGCAAAAGATTGGTGGATTTAACCCAGATCTCTTAACTGGGAGTGAATGTTTTTATTTGTTCTGCATACTGTCCATCTAGTATGTGTCTTTTGATTACCTGGGGAGTTTAGGGCAATTGTGCAGCCCAGGCTACATCAGGCTTCTTTTGGGCTAGTCTTCATTGGGCTTCAGGACCATTATATAAGCGGTCGGCCCGGGCTGTAAACTGCACACTGCGCTCTGAGTGCAGAGTTCCTTAATTCCGCCTTCCTGGGCACGAAGTGGAGTTATTTTCCCATTCACACACTCAAGATTTGTTTTGGCGCTCGTGCCATAATACTCTCTGGCCGCTAGCGAGCTCACACGATACTTTGCACTCGCTTGCTTCTGGCCGCAATGGCGCAAATGTAGTGCTGATCATGAACCGCTCGAGCAGCTTTTGAGCTCGAGTGTCGTGTACCCCACAATGCTTACCTCGGCTTGTGGAGTGATTCCGCAGGGATGACAAGAGCGCCCGCCCCTGCACCCACCTACCCCTTAAGGACAGCAGAACCCAGCAGGGATGAGAGGAAAGCAGGGAAGGGAGCCAGTGGGAAGGCAGGAGGCGGCGGGTTGGGTCAATGGACGGTGGCTGGAAGACAGGGAAAAAGACCTAGTTAGTAGGTAACCCCACTCTCTCTTGTTCCACCCCCGTAATCCACACACAAGAAGAACCTCGTTGTTTCCTCTAGCGAGGACTCACCAGTGTTGGACAGGCTACGGGCCTTAATCCTTATGCCGCTTCGGGCAAAGAAGGTGAGGGGCTGTAACGCTGATCAAATGCCCTCCAACTGTACCTCGCTTCTGAAGGCGCACGACGGCGCTTGGACAAAGTATGTACGAGCTCTTCCCCTTGGCTGATGGTGAAGCAAAATAAGTAAAACCCAGAAAGCGCTCCTGCGCGATGCTAACAAAATAACTACGAGGCGCTCCTGCGTGGTTCTAACAAAATAACTAAAAAGCGCTCCTGCGCGGTGAATAACAAAAACAAGCCCCGCAACACTCCTGTGTTTGCTAGGCTCCAGTTGTGGAGGAGAGGAATTACCTCGCCTCGATGTTCGGCGTCGATTACCTCCCCTCGATGTTTGGCGTCGATCAGTCAGAAGGCTTCCCCAACGGTTCTTCAGATGAAAAGGGGCGGCTCTTGATCGGCGCGGCTGGGCTCCGGATACGATCTCCGCTCCTCGGGAATCAAGAAGGAATTCGAAGCGGTGAGTTGGCGGGAAGACGCGATGATATGCGTTCTTCCCGGAAGTGCTTCTCATGACCTCACGTCCGTGGTGAGGACTAGACCGGGAACCTGCTTTGGACCGGAAGTGAGTCTCCCGGTTCGTGTCTGTGTGTGTGGATGCGGGAGTGCCGGCAAATGCCGCGACCATGACATCGAGAAGCAGCTGAGAGGCTTTTTGAGAGGATTTTCTTCTCCAACAGGCCATTTGAGGTTTTTTTGTGTGAAAGAAGTCTTTTTTTTACAACAGGAAGGAAGTGCCCCAGAGACTCTGACATCCTGCTCCAGTCCGGCGGGTCCCTCCCAGTGCTTTGTTCATCTCCTGG
Organism: Triturus cristatus; assembly: GCF_964204655.1. Taxonomy (NCBI): domain Eukaryota; kingdom Metazoa; phylum Chordata; class Amphibia; order Caudata; family Salamandridae; genus Triturus; species Triturus cristatus. The sequence goes on from NC_140584.1 coordinate 346,886,698, forward strand.
TCACTTTTCATTGCTCTTTGAAGCTGGAAGGATCCCTCTTCTTGTCTGCTGCATATAGACTAATGGATTTAAGGAATTTGCATTTGATATTTCACAAGTAAGTTCAGAAACTGTTGGATAAGGATGTTGAATGTTTTGATTGGGGGCGTGCACCATGATTTTTTGTACTTTTATTCAATTTTTTAAATTTATTGTGGTGGGTGGCCTGCAGTTTCAGCAGGGGTCTAGTTAATTTTTTTGCATGTAATTTTTCTTTTTTTGTGAAGGAAAAATGTTGCACAGTTTAGTACATGTTCTCAATGTTTTTTAATACATTTGCAATCTTCATCACCAATAGACCTTCCAGCCAGTAGGCCCAGCACTAGTCATGGGTACATGAAACAACTGTTTCTGTTGTGTCTGTTGAATTGAAACATCATTTAGGCCATGGTTGGCATTGAATTTTTTGGGGGGTATTTCGATTTTTTTCTGCAAACAGGGTATAGGTGGGGTAATATGTTTGATGCTTTGGAGGATGTTTGTTGTTGTTAAAATGGCGAGCCCAGTAAGATTTTGTTTTTGGCATTGCTGAATTTATTCTTTTCTGCCCTGTGTTACCAATTACCATGCCTCCTTTCTTTGTTTGGCCAGTGTGAAAGTGTATTTCCCATAGGCCACCATTTGTCTTTGTTCCCCATGCCATGTGGCATGGGGCCATTTTTTAGGTCGAGCATCAGCGCTCATGCGCTGTCTGCAAGACCTATTGCTTTCACCAAAGCCACGTTATTCCCACTTGCAATTTACCATCGCTTCGGTGCTGCGTCGCTCTTTTTTGCTACCCTCTAAGTCGTTCACTCAGCCGTGATTCACTTCCAGTCAAAACGAAGGAGCACCGGCCAAGCATAGTCTTCTTACTCTCAGTTTCTTCATCTGTGTTCTAGAGAACTTTAAAAAAACGCAGTCCTTTCCAAAACCAGATGGTGAATGGTAACATACTTTGCACCTAGTGTCTCGTCTTTCAATGTGGCATTTATGTAAGTGGTGTTTCAATGTGGTGTGTATGTCAGTGAAACTTCGTATTTTTTTAGTTTTTTTTCTCGCAGTTTTATATAGCGCAAACTCGACTTATATGAGAGCTCTTTTCATGGGCCACCATTGCATTACAGACACATATTCCCTTTAGAGGCACATGAAGATTAAGTTATTTGCCCAGGATCACAGCATACTTGAGTGTCTCTGCCGTTAGGCTAGATGCAAACGCTGGTAAGGGAGGATGAAGGATCCGTGAACTTCCCGGGGGCGTGAGTGACATAAGCAGTCACCCAACTAATCACTCTAGGGGGTGAGCGCGGGTCTGGGCCCTAGGTAGGGCTTATCTACTCGTGTACAATTTTGACCATGCATTGGTGGCTTGTAAAGCTCTCAAGTGGGGCTTTGTCAGGTACGAGTAGAGCACCCAGTTCATGATTTAATTTTGCATTTTGATACTTATACTTTCGCTTTTCTTACTATAACTGCAGGGCTACATGTACTAATATAAAAAAAACTATAATCCGAATTTGATGAGCTACTTGCTATGTTTGGCACCATCTTCATGATTTTTGGTCGAATTACAACAACTATTTTCTTTTCCTAAAGCCTGCTGCGCTTATCGAGGTAGGTGGCAGTAGGGTAGATGAGAGAGAGAAAAGAATTCTCAAGCTTCCCGTGTTCATCTGTGAGTAACTCACCCATTCCAGATAGTTTCCTTTTTTTATTTTTGTATAATGGGATAAACATGGACTGCAAGACATGTGCATGTAACAGGTAGACCTATAAGCCGTGCTTGTGAATCCTTGAGTGCAGGGTTTGAGAATGGAAGGGCATAAGATGACAATTCTTGCATACGGTTGGTTACCCTGACATATGCTAGTCTTGATTGGCATTGGGTGGCAGTTTGGCATAGGATGCCTTGTAACCATAAGGCAGCCCTTCCTATCATCTGCAGTCCATCCATTTTGCATGTGTAAATCGCCCCGGGCATAGTGGAATTATCTGTGACATGCAGTGGCCGTCCTTCACCTGTGATAATGATACATTTCATTCTGATCTGTACACATTCAGGTGAGGTTTAATCATTGCAAATTATACCTTTTTGGGGGGAATTTACATAGTTTATGTTCATATCAGTACATAAAGCAGTTTAATTTGGGAACAGAAGGTGCATAATAGTAAATAAAAATTCTAATGTTTTAAGGCAAATATTTCTTAGTTTCAGGCTGGGTCATTTTGAGATGTTCAAACACATTTTTAGTAAAATCTGATATTTGGTCAAATAGATTTCTTTTCTCCATAAATTTAAAGACTTTGACCTGTTGAAAACTATGAATTTGTACCAAAGTAAGTGCAGGGACAAAATAAATGCACATATTGCCATATACTTCCATTATTTACATTACAGCTCGATTTTGTTGGTGACAAAGTCCACAAACCAGCATCTGTGGTAATTATTTCATCACTTATGTGGAAATATTTCTGAGTTGATCGAGATATCTCTTCATAACATTAGTAATTCTAAATGTAATTGTTTTCCAGGGTCTATGTTTACGTGATTGGTTTAACTTGAGGGATATGCCTATTGAATGAGGACGGATGTTTTCAAAGTCCCTTCTTAGGAAGCAGCGGCCTTTGTTTTGAATAATGAGACCTTGCAAATGTCAGAACCAAGGGGCATATTATCAAGGACGGCGTTAAAATTATCGCCGCTTTAGCGGCAGGAAACTGATGCTACAGCGGCGATGATGGGCTTGATAATATGCTACAGAGAATTCCAATAGAAGCCCATGTTCTGGTGTGAACATGGGCTTCTATTGGAATTCTCTGCGGCATATTATCAAGCCCATTATCGCAGCTTTTAGCGGCGATAATGTTAACGCCGTCCTTGATAATATGCCCCCAAGTTATTTCAACTGCCTGAGAAACCTACAAATTCATCTTTCAATCATTTCACACATTCCCGCACAACTAGAAGAGTCGTGCTCACTCAGAAAATTACTGGAATATTGCAAGAGTGCTCTTCCAGAGTGGTGGTCTGTAAAACCTAGCATGTTTAGAACTTCTTAAATAATTTGTGTTGCTAGATCCACTAGTGGGCTCAATATTTGCAGAATTCTCATTGCAGGAGAAGAGGAGGCTGACATTGACGATGTCTCCTTCAAGGTAGGGCTTCTCGTACTCATTACATGCTGGGTGTCACTTTTTTAGGTCGAACATGGGCAGCGCATGCGCTGCTCTGCGGCATGCTGTATTGGAGTATGAAATTGAAGCCCCGCCCACTCCCCGCCCATATTTGTCATTGGCTTGTCATTGCCCTTCAAAAATGCTGGCTTCTGATTCGTTACTAGGCTTGTTAATCACTCCTTAGTACCGCCTTGTCTTCATTTGTAACCTCCCATGGGGACTGGCCCTTTTACCTCTGTTGTTACATGGTATGTCTTATTTAGTCTGTGAGCACTATTTGCTTTAATGAGTTCCTACTACTGCAGGCACAACGTGCTTTCCTGCAACATTCAGCGCACCATGCACGCTTTCATTTTCCAAGCGGACCGGGACAATGGTGCCCGCTTCTTTGAAATGAAATAGGTCTCGCATTTACAAGAGTTTGATCTATTGGCATTGTAAATGGCAATGCTTTTTATTTATGTGTTAATTAGCAAAACAGATAAATAAAAGGCATTGTCGTTTACAATGGCAATAGCTTAAACTTTCGCAAATGCTAGACCTATTGCATTGCCAATGATTGTTTGTATAGTCAGTGTCAGTAGGCCTGTATGTGTTCTTTGTTTTCCATGCCTCCTGCTTGTTGTTGTTTGACCAAGTTGCTGGTGGCCATTTTGTGTAGACAGCCAGTGTGCTTTTGCCATAGGCCTGCATGTGTTCTTCGTTGTGGCCATGCCTCCTTGCTGGTTGTTGTGACCATGTGTCTGGTGGCCATTTTGTGTAGCCAGCCAGTGTGCTTTTGCCATAGGCCTGCATGTGTTCTTTGCTGTGGCCATGCCTCCTTGCTGGTTGTTGTTGTTGTGGCCCTGTGCCTGGCAGCATTTTGTGTAGCCAGCCAGGGTGCTTTTGGCATAGCCTTGCATGTTTTCTTTGTTCCCCATGCCTCCTGCTTGTTGTTATGACCATGTGGCTGGGGGCCATTTTGTGTAAGCAGCCAGGGTGCTTTTGCCATAGGCCTGCATGGCTTCCTTGTTGTGGCCATGCCTCCTTGCTGGCTGTTGGTGTGGCCATGTGACTGGTGGTCATTTTGTGTTGCCAGCAAGTGTGCTTTTGCCATACTCCTGCATGTATTCTTTGTTTTCAAGGCCTCCTGTTGTTGTTGTGATCGTGTGGCTGGTGGCCATTTTGTGTAGTCAGCCTATGTACTTTTGCGATAGGCCTGCATGTGTTCTTTGTTTTCCAGGCCTCCTGCTAATTGTTGTAAACATGTGGCTGGCGGCCATTTTGTGTAGGCAGCCAGTGTGCTTTTGCCATATACCTGCATGTGTTCTTTGTTATGGTCATGCCTCCTTGCTGGTTGTTGTGACCATGGGGCTGGTGACCATTTTGTGTAGGCAGTCAGTGTGCTTTTACCATAGGTCTGCATATCTTCTTGCTCAGTGTTGTTGTTGACCATGTGTCAGTAGCTGGCAGCCATTTTGTGTGTCCAGCCAGTGTGCCCTTGCTATAGGCTTGCATGGAAGGATGATATATCAGTTTAATAATATGCTTGAGACTAATTTCACTTATTGTTATTTTTTACTTGTAATTTTTTATTGTATTTTTTTATTGTACTTTTTTTAGTTTTAATTTTCTATTTAACTTTGTAAAAAATGTAATTGAGTTTTTATTCTTTTTCTATTGTAATTTTTTTCCCCATTTTGCTTCTGTTGAGCCTTTATCCATCCATCCACACAGCCGCGCAACAGCATTCAGTTTTTTAGGTACATATTAATTCGATTTAGAAGCCATGTCCCCAGTAGTGCAGCAGCAGAATCACCCATCTCAGTGACTTCACAATGGCATAAAACTCTGAGTGAGATGGAGATACCACAGCATACAGCGACTGCCCCACCATCATGCACATTGAGTATACAACCACAATCTACTTCTTGAAACACTCCTGTCAGTGGCCCCAGAAAAGAAGAACATCCAGGCTACTATTGTGGGCATGTTTAGGCAGGTGGAGCCCTACAAGCATAACCATCCAACTGCATGGTTGTACTATGAGAAGCTCGCAAAAATACTAGCGCAGGACCTCTTTCCTTTTTCTTTTGTGGAAAGAATGGGATTCTTAGAATTTGTGGTAGCCATCTGCCTGAAATGGAAGGTTCCAAGGTGGACCTATTTTACCAGAGTTGCTGTTCCAGCGCTGCATCATGATGTGCTGCAGTTGGTTGGATAAGCTTGGCAGCAAAGTGTTGTTCCACTATCCACCTGATGACAGGCATGTGGACCAGTTGCCAGGCGACTTATTACATTTGCATCACTGCACACTGGATCTCTTTTGTGGGGGTAAAGCAAAAGATATCTGCAGGTCTTGGTCCTGAAGAAAGTTTTAGGAGCATTGAGCAGCATGCAACAGTGGCCATGTTTGTCATGGAGAAATCACATACAGCTGTAAACATCTTGGATGAATTTAACAGCAAGGTGTATGAATGGCTGAGACCCAGAGGTCTCAGAATTGGATTTGTTGCCACACACAATGGCAGTAACATGGTCAATGCCATGCCAGATGGAGGCTATTTCAGGGTCCTGTGTTTGGCCCATTGCATCAGCTGGTGGTGTAAGACTTTCTCAAAAAAGCAGATATAGTCAGCAATATACTGTCCCCCTGCAGAAGCCTCTGCACCCATTTCAGCTATTCTTTCAAAGCCCTGAAGCAGTTGCGGATTATTCAGCATAATATTAGAGCACCAGTTAAAGCCCTGATACAGGAGGTGCCAACACGCTGGAACTCGATCTATTACATGTTGCAACATCTCTTTGAATAGTAAAAAACAGATTAATAACTATGTAATTCTAAGAGGAGGGAATGCAATTGGAACTACTACTATGACCATGGATGTGCACAAATGGGGCCTAGTCAGATGCCTGATACAGATGCTACTCCCTTTTTTAGGTTTTCACACGAGAAGTTAGCAAGGGGGACAGTACGATGGGCCAAGCTATCCCTTTGTTGCATCTGCTACAGGACCAGGTAAAAAAGGTGTCTGAAAGGTTCTCCCCCCCACATGTGAATGAAAACACAGAAGCACATGCCTTGGATGAGAGCTTAATCCTTCTCTTGGCTTGTAATACAAGGCTGTAACATGACATCATCACATCCAAAGGGTACATCTGTGCCACATTACTTGATCCACAGCACTTACAAATTCTACTCACTTTCATTCCTGTTTCTGAAGGGGATGTTACAAAACACAAGACGTGGATTGTTGAGCCAGCCAAAGACCTGGAAGAAGAATGGTTGGAACTTAGAGTCCTACCCTGCAGTTCTAGGGTGCTACCTTCAACTTCCAGAGAGGGTAGTCTTGTCTCACAGACGCCAATGACACCATCAACCAGAACACCAGCAACAACAGCAGCAGAAGGACCGGACCCAACCTCTGCATTGTATTAGTTTCAATTTGCAGGCCTTAAGTCCAGTACAGAGGTGATGGCAAAAGAGGTTGAGCAAGTGACAGCACCAATGACCATCCACAGGATGTTCCAGGAGTATCTGGATGATCCAAAAGAGGTCTATGTGGATCAAAATCCATTGATGTTTTGCTATGGGATGATGCGCCAATGGCCAGAGCTCAGCATGCTGCCAATAAAGTACCTGGCTTGTCCTGTCACCAGTGTGTCAGCTGAGCGTGTGTTCAGTGCAGTTTATGTGGTTGTTATAGTGAGAAGGACTAGTCTCTTGCTTCAAAATGTGGATAGAATAACTATGATCAAAATGAACCAATATTTCATACCACACAATTACACTGTTCCTGAAACAGCACAGGAGGAGGAGGATTGGTCAAAACCAAGTGTGCAGCAGTGTGCTTTTGAATCTGTACAACAGACTGCGTAGTACGTTTTTAAAATGTGGCCAAGTCAGAAAGGAGACAGTGAATTTGATGTGCCAGTTCAGGAGCAGTGTGCTATTTTTAGCACTTGTGAAACACAGGGAAAGAAAAGTATGCTCCTAAAGTTGTGGACTGTCACATTTCTTAATGCTAGACAAATACCGATGCTTTTGTGCCATTGCGCATTGAAAGACACTGGACAGAAGACAATAAGACATAATGTGATTTGCCAATGGGAGGAAGCAACTGTTATTAAATGGCATATACAGACAGAAACTGCAGTTTTGCATGAACAGTTAGTGCAGGTCCCAATGGAAAGTTCAGGGGTGGTATTTGAGACACAGGATTTCCCTGTGAAGTGGCAGATTGTACTGCAAAGCGCAGTTACTGTGCATGACAGAACCTTTAATTTCCTTAGAGATGAAAAGGCTAAAATCTTGGAGACAGAGGTGGTGACACATGACTCAGATTTGGTATACATGACTAAATATGAGCACCCAGGAGAGAAAGGCCATACAAACAGGTGGGCAGAGAATGAGGGAATGCATATTCCCCTAGATTTACCTAGAACTATGATTCTTATGTGTCAGTATGCACAAGCCAGACCAGTCCCACAAAAGGTGAAGGGGGAGTTGAAGAAAGGAAAATTACCAGAGCAGATGGATTGCCTTGGGCTTCAGCCAATTGATAAAGGGAGCACGTATTCAGCAGTGAATGGAAAAATAGCCAGGAAGGAGACTGCCCCAACCCTTCTTACTATTCAGGGAAAAAGAGAGTTTCATCCTAATGCCAAGAATTCAGAGGTTATAGCGTGGGTAGAATTCTCAGATAATTCCCCAGAGCCAGCAGAGAACCGTCCAGACAGGAATGATAATATTGTGCCTTCATACTCAAAACAGAGAAAGGAAAATGTGTGCTTTTTGAAAATTGTTTTTTGCAAGAAGAGTGATGCTTGTTTCTTTTCCAGGTCATCATACTGTGACTTGTTGGTGTGCCTGATGTCCCTGTCCGTGTCTGTGTACCCCGTGAGGGTGGGACCTCTCCCCTCCCTTCCCAACCGTGGAGTGATCACCGGACGGTGCAAGCTGACATCCTGTGGCTGAACAAACCAGACAGACCTCCAAGAATCATGAACTATTTTATAAACATGCAGTTATCATTTTAAATGCAAGAAGGCTGTGTGTCTTTCACACAGAAGGACATTACTTGTTCTGCAGATGCTAGTTACTTTGAAAAGAAAGAAAATTGTGCAATTGAACTTGCAAAAGATGGTTTTTCACTTTTGAGATGTTGATGTTGCCTTTATTTTTTAGCACCAAAATATATAAGTTTTGCTGCTTCTTCAGTAGAAGTTCCAGTATTAGCCATTTGAGACATTAGGAGCATTACTGATTTCACATGCTTGATTCTATTTGCATCATTTATTTTGTGTATCCCTCAAACATTTATTCTTGCTGAGCATCCAGATATGCATGATCTATTTTTTACATGATTTGAAATGATTATTACATGCCTTTATGATTTCACTGTTTTAATGTGTGTTTCAATTATACTTGTGCTTTCAGTTCAGCACATGAGTTTATAATGTTACTGCTTTAACATGTGTTGCAATCATAGTTGTGCTTTCAGTTAAGAAATGCAGTGTTTCAATCATAATTGTGCTTTGAGTTAAGAGGTTCAGTTTTTGATATATGTACGTGATGATAGTCAAAGGTCATGGGGTGGAATGTAGTGCTAGAGGCACTCTTGTGGTTTGACACCCCATGATGACCTTTGACTACCATTATTTTAACTGACTTTAGTGTGCTATTTTATCCTAGTCTGGATGTATGACGGCCCTGCATATGCCTGCTTTTCTTACACGTTTCTTTCTTGTAATGTTGCTGTCTTTCAGTGGGAGCTGTCACGGAGTAGAACAGCCTTGCCAAGAATTGAGCGTGTGGGATGTGCATTTGAAAGCGTGAAAGGGAGAGAGAGTTGTGATAGTTACTTTTTGGTTTCGAAGTGCAGTGTTGTGGGCAGTGATGCACACATGTGCTCGGTGTTGTACATTGAGAGATTAAGTATTTGAATCTATAGGCAGTTGTGCACAATTGTGCATTGTGTTGTACATTGATGAGAATTATGAAGTTCTTACTATTGGCTTTGACATGGCCTCATGTCATTCTTGTTTCCTGACTTTGCCTTGCTTCAGCTTTTCTGCCTGCACAGCAGTGCTTGCAAGTTGCTTGGGTTATTCACGTTCAAGGTCTTTTTGTGAGGGATTGTTTATGTACCTGGAAGGCTTTGTGAGCTTCGTCAAGATAAAGGCTGGAACATGCGAGATTTGGAGAACACCTTTCTGCCATGGGAATGCTTGCTTGGAACCTGGCCAGTTCAGGTAAGATTCCTCTGGCCCGGGGGGAGGTCTTTCCCAAACCTCCTAGTGTGTTTAAAGCTGAGGGGTGCAGACTCAGTAACCGGGATTTTGGAATCCGAACAAGGACGGACGCGTCTATTTTGGGCAACCTGGTTGCTGAGCTCTGAACCCCGGCTGTGAATCCCCCGGCCAGAAGTGGGCTAAGATGCAGATGCAGTGTTTTTGCACCAGGTGAAGTGTTGAGTTTTGATTATTGCCATTGTGATGTGAGCCAGTGGCTGTGATCATTTGATGTGTTTGTGATGTGTGAGTGAGTGTGCTTTCTATGTGATGTGTGAGTGAGTCAAGGTGCACCTCTAAAGTTCTCATTTGATCTATTCAGTGTATATAACTTTCTGATCTTTTGCATGACGTCCAGTATAGTTGCTTGAGTATTATCCCATATTATTTGCTACTTGTTTATTCATCAGTATTATTCATGCATTATATTTACAAAGTGTGTAAATATTGCTTGCATATAAACATATATATATCTCTTTGTGTATTTGACTCTTGTGCATTTGACTTCTAGGAAAGCCTTTCTAGAGAGCATTGTGTAAAATAAAACCCCAAGCCTTATTCTAAGAGAGAGAGTCCTTGCATTTTGCAAAATAAAACCCTTTTCTAAAGGTGCTGTGTTAAAGTCTTTGCTGCGCCGGGTGCTGGGCTACAGTGTGGAAGATTCTGTATTATCTGATAGGCACAAGCAAAACAGTTAGCTGACAAGTTTGCGGATGAACTCTGCTTCCTGGGCTAAGTACGCCAGTGCCCCCACAGACATTTTTTATTATTTCTCGTTAAACTTCGATCTGTGCAAAAAAAAAGTAGCTAGTGGAACATTATTATTTTTGTGTCAGATTTATGCTGCCTCACCATTTGTTTTGTCAAATATATTGCCGGATTGCAGTTGGTCCAGTGTGCATTGAAGAAGCCTCTATAATTCCTTCATGACACTGGAGACAATGCCTGCCCTCCTTGCATGCCTATTGTCTGTCTTTTGGATCATTTAGCACTAGCAGGTCTCCCCTAGAAGATCATTGATTTACAAGAGTGCCAACACAAAATTCCAATGTGTTGCCTGCATCATAATTGAATACCTAATAGCTAAACTACCCGTGCTGGGATTGGAAGAGGTAACTATAACTATTGCAACGGTGAGTGAGTGATTGTGTGAGTAATGATGAATGATAATTCATGTGGTGGCAGACAGTAAGGGAGGGTGTGAACGGTAATGTGGGAACTTTCTTGAGATGATTGATTTGCTATGTTTGGGGCCTGAGTGATGGGCGGTCATTTTTTCCCTGGAGTTGATTGGCCTTTACAAACTTACTTAGCGAAAATTAATTGACCAGTATGGTCCACTCCTATGATCCTTCTGTTTTTATCATTATCTAGGAAGGCTGCCCCAGACAATCGTTTGAGGCTGTCTAATTCTATCTGTTGCTTGCATCAAAGGGTAGATAGTTTACCTACCACTGGGCTTGATTTGGAACTGGTAATCATTGTACCAATGAGTGATCTGATTATTGAGTGATTGTGAGTGATGATTGATGATTCATGTGGTGGCAGACAGTTAGGGAGGGTGTTGAACTATAATGTGGGAACTTGCTTGAGATAATTGATTTGCAATGTATGGGGCCTGAGTGATGGGTGATCATTTTTTACCTGATGTTGATTGGCCCATTCACATTTAGCCAGATTTCCTTGCAGTGTCCTCTCTTTTTTTCTGGTTCTTCAGAGACCAGAACAGTCACTTTAGTTAACAAACAAAAACAAATGCAAAATGCTGCAATTCTGTTTCTCTACTTGTTCTTCAACGGCAGGGCACTACAAGTCTATCTTGCTCGAGTCAGGACTGGTCTGGGACGAAGTTACTCATAGTCAGGAGGAGGATAGAAGAACTCAGGGTGGGAGCTGCAGTACTACCTCATCAACAGCTAGAAGCAAGAAGTTATAAGCTTGAGAGGTAACCAACAGTCCAAGGCCTAGCACACGGCTATGTGGAATGGAGAGAGATGTGTTTATTAGTGAAATGCTGCTGTGTGTGTCTGTGTTGCACTGGTGGCAAAAGTAAAACTCTGAGCCAGCAATTATTTTGTGTCATCATGTAGTAGTCGGTGTCAATTATTTCTAAAGTGTTGATATAACCCATTAACTCATTGTTTTGTATTTCCTTTTAGTAGCCTGTGATGGATAATCCTTCTGATTAATCCTACAGTTGGTGCTCACCTGGATGGAAGTGGGACCTTGCTTGTGAAGTTGTGATGCCTTCCCTGTTATTGCTTAATCTATATTCAGGTAAGACAACTATGGAGTGAAGTGAGCTAGTTAAGTTAGTAAGTAAGTAACTAACTGCTACTACAAGTAATTGTTTATCTAGGATGTTGTAAACAATATAGGTCATGGCAGCATCCCACCTAATGTTAGAGAGGTATAACTCTATAAATAAGTGGTACACTCTTATAATAAAAAGGCTGTGTGAAAACTGAAGGCAGCAGTGCAATGTAAAAGTAAAACAAACTACTCCAGGCATATATTTCAATAAAATATAGTTTCCCCTTTATTTTTTTACTCACATTCCCACCCTCTCCACCCTCACAACATGCCCACCTCTCTCCCCAAAAAACTGACACAAGCTCCAATGTCCCAAAATCTGAAATGTTCAAAGAATAAAACCTGGACCAAACTACCTTAACAACAAGTCCCTCCCACTGAAGGATTATTTTAAAAAGGGCTTAAAGGGGGCATTCTGTTTCTGGGTCCAGAACTGGACCAGGTTCTGCTCCATTGTGGAGAGCTGGCTCTCTATGTTGTTTAGCTGCTGCAGGATGCGCTTCCACAATGCCCTGCTGTTGTTAGTGTGGGAGGGGGTGGAAGCAGTTGATGTCAGCTGGCGGCAGCGCTGGCGATGGGATGGCTGGGAGCCTGGAGACTGATGGGGACCGGCTGCACTGGGGCCCGTCTGAGAGGCATCTACTTCATCCTCCTTCTCTTCCAGGACATCCAGCTGCAGTTATTCTTGTAGTATGCGGTCTAGCCTCTTCTGCCGCAGACGTGCCACTTTCTCCTGCCTGTTGGTGTTGGGTGCTACGGGTGGACCAGCAGGAGTAGCTATATTGAGAAAAAGAAAAAGAAAAAAGACAAATTGTAAATAATGCATGTGCAAACAATTCTTTGAAATTAGTGGGTGGCACAGTAGCAGTACATTGCTGGTCCCCTAGGGCCATTGGAATTTGATGCGATTATGATTAGGAAAGTCACAAGGCCAATTCTATGTTTTACCCACATATGCCTTGCATAAAAAGCACTGACTGCGTGGCAGAAGATGAGTAAGGCAGATTAAAACCAGATTAAGATAACAGTGATATTTTTTCTTTTAAGGGCTTTTCAAGTAACTTTAAACTGACACTTTGAGTGGAAAAATAAATGTTCTCTCATTAATGAGTACTGCATTATGCACTATGGAGTACAAGTTGTGTGTTGTGCTAAAATAATGGAGCCATGCTCACTGTTAGCCAGCGTATTCAGTATTTTGCTACTGTCTGCAGCTGGGAAAGCTGTAGTTGATAATTATCTATTTTTAATTCCAATGGTCCTGCTCTTATTTAAATGTATTTCTCTTTCTACTAAGACTCCAAAGAGGTAGATTAATAATAAATAAGATACAATGTCACACACCTCACGTATGAAATGCGAATATTAATTATCCTGTCTGCCGTAAGTAGATGTTGGGGAAAATGAATGATGTACTGCACTACAGGGAAAGGGATGGGCTACAAAGATTGTACTTGGCTCGTTCGTCACAGTGTATCCCCTATGCCAAACTTGATATCAAATCATGCACTTGTGGTAAATAATTTAATTACCGGAACTTAATTTGATGCGGAAAATCTATAACAATAGCTCAGTAAAATAAGAGGCAGAATCCGTGGTATTAGAGGTTCGGAACGGGCTTTGTTTATTCCAGAATCAATTTAAATTGATGAGCTCCATATTCCATCACCACGAAGGTTCAGGAAGTGAAGACCCTACTTTATTGACAAGTAATCATTTTTATACAATAGGCATTACAGTGAAGCAAATGCAGGAGGCGTAACAATTGATAGTAAAGATAAAACATACATGCGTAGCAAAAGTGGGTGTAACTGGGTGTAACTAAAGAACGTCATCAGGTATGATGTCATAATAGGGTGGTTCCATGAAAGAATTTCGCAATGTCAGCAGAAATACTTGGCAGAAATGCGCGCGCAGCAGCATGACGTGTGATTGACGTGCAACTAGGGGGTGAAGGGGACTTGACATTTAGCTCTACATGTGGCGACAGAAGTCTGGAGGGTCAAGTCAACCTAATCCCAAATCATATCTAACATCCTATGTTTAAAGAACTTTGTTATCCAAAAGAGAGGTCTCTTGGAGTAGAATCTTATTCTATACTGACTATACTGACTGTGAGTGCGTGTACAAGCGTCTAAGTGTCTACACTAGATGCGGGGGCAGAAATCTTCCATAGTAACAGGGCTATGAATTACTTGCATAAAGACAGAGAAGCCGGGCCTTTTGCTCGGTAGCTGGAAGAATGTTTACTTAAACTACTAGACAGGAATGCATTGGGTAGGGAGCGGAGCAGATAATTTCGAAGGTGAAATACAGTTTTTGGCAGGCAACAGGCTGATGTCAGGCACCGTTAGTCGCGCAGGGAATTAGACAAAGTTCATGGTCACAGATGCGAGCTCAGACTGAAGCTTTCAGAGGCAGAAGGCAGGAAAAGGCTTGGTGGCAGAATCAGGGCCTACTCGCCTGGACTGTAAAATGGCATAAGTGAACCATATAAAGCCGGTGGCCTTTCGTACTTAGGAATGGAATATCCGGCCCATTCATGGCGGATCTGAAAGAGGACATGTTGACGGTGGACGCACATGTGTTTGCGTCTTCATAACTGGAACTGGAGGGAACATACATGTACTTGTGTTTTATACATGGAACCGTTGGGGTCCAAGATAGGGGACATAACTGACCAGAAAAATCCATATTTCCACACACTTACTCCCACTTTACTCACTGGCCTCGCCCACCACCACATATTATTTCCAACAAATTATTTCGCTGGGCAGTAAGTAAGGAAAGAAAACTTTACTTACTCTACTGCAGGGTAGGGTAAAGGGATTAGGCGGGAGGGTAAAACTTTTGATATAGAATAGAGGTGTCACTACACTGATCATCGATTCATCATCTTTGGCTTATTCAGTCACTGTAGTCAACATAGTCGAAAGGGAAAAATCTGAACAGGTGTAAAATAAATCTGTTATGGGAAACCATGAAATATTTATATTATTGAATTACTTTACTTCACATGGTTATAAAATCAAATGTGGCACATGCCAAGAATGGATTTTCCAATTTTGTGGTAGGCTGGGACAGAAGAATGTAGGAAAAAATAAAGGAATGAAGTACTATGAGGTGACTAAGTGGGTGAAGAGAAACACACCTTGTGTATTCGGTTTGCAATGCATTGAAAACTTTGTATATGCTCTATTAACTGAAGCAAATGCACATTGCACATACAACACTGCAGCCACGAATTGAGCCATACTGCACTTTGGTCATAGGTGTCAAAATGCAATGGGCGGGGATGGGGGTGATGAATTATGGGTTGGATACATCTGGCAATCTTAACAAATGCAGTGAGTCAAGAGAGTAGAACAACAATTTTTTAAAAATGAACCCCCCACTTTAAACCATAGTTCTGATGACCCTACATAAACAAAGTAAGCAAAGTAGTTGAGCAGCACGGCCCATTGTATGAGAAGAGAAATCCAAATATTAATTTATCCTTTCATTCTAATTCCCCCATAGCCACCATAATTAAGCTTTACGTTCTCTCATGCAGTCTTTCACCAAAATTTCAAATCCATTATTCATCCATTCAAAATCCACCCTTTCTTCGAACCATCCTTTAACCCATCTATCCCTTTACTCACCCATGCACCTTTCACCCACCCATCCACTCATATACTATTTTCCTTTTTTTAATCTTCCTTTCTTTCAGGATTCCCTAAAGTCGTCAATGCTCATTATGTGAGTTATTGGTGAGTTGCAGATAGAAGAGGCCATAATAACTCAACCACCACTGCCGCTGGTAAAGCTGGGGGTTCACTGTCACAAATTGATGATGCCCCAGTACTAGCTAGTGAGTACAACAGTAATTGTCAATCAGCAAGCAATTATGTTACATACTAGTGCCCGTCCCCGCTGCCGCTTCCCCCCTTAAACTGACTCTACTCCCGCAGCGGCACTGGAGCGGGCATCATTGGTGGTCTGTGTGGCTAGAATAAAACATTATACATATTTTAGATGTCAGATACGCCACCCATTAATTTCTTCAATCAAAAAATACAACCACAATACATCACAACAGTTCGGTTAGCTTTGCAGTATCTTCTAACAAAAATATCACTTTGGGCATTTGGTTGATTCACAATGTTAGAAAAGCCAGGGGTGGAATAATGGCCAATAAAACAGCAGAAACTAGAAACTGGGTCACATAATAGTATTTTTCTAAAGTAAACTAAACATAACCTACCTTGATGCTATACACATGCTATTTGGAATTGTTGTTATCATTGTAGAATACAAACACAACAAATAATTAGCCCCGCAATCTTGTCGCCTAGCAGGTCCAGTCTAAGATATTTGCCCAGTGGTACGTCAGCTGCAAGACGGTGCGCTGAACCTTGTTGGTGCACCACATGCACAAGAGTACCCTCCTACAGCACAGCCGACGCTCCCACAGGGGTCCTCGGCTACCGGGCCTGCCGCCTGCTGACAGCATGGAGGGGAGGTGATGCTGCACAAAAAAACTAGCCTGCCACCTACTCCTTGCTAAAGACCACCCAGGGCTGCACACCTGGGCGATGGCGCTACCCACAATGTAGACGACTCTCTGCCAAGGCCCTGGGTGCGGTAAAGAAAGATGAGACAAGAAGAAAAAGGAAGGAAAGGAAAAAGGAAATAAGGAAGTAAGGGGAAAATAAACAAAATACAATTAGTCACGAAAAAACACCAAATAAAATTTAAAATACACAAAGACACACACTAATATACTAAATAAAAATGAGGGGTAGACAAGTTTGATAGGGGAAGGATTACAGAGATTAAAGAGGGATTGAAAATTAGGCCCAGCACCATAACAGAGAGTAGACGAACAACATGGATGAGCCCACATGAACCGCGTGGTGCTGTACACTCGTGGTGCGCCTCATGCACAAGCGCACACCCCATTACAGCACAGCTGATGCTCCCACAGGGGGTCTTTGCTATTTGGCCTGCTGCCAGCATGGAGGGTGGTGGCATTCTACAAAAAAACGAGTGCTGCCACCTCCTTGATGAAGATCGCCCAGAGCTGCACACCTGGGCGGTGGCGCCACCTGCCAGGTAGATGACCCTCTGCCATGGTGCTGGGTAGGGTAAAGAAAGTAGAGAAAAGTAGGAAAAGGAAGGAAAGGAAAGAAGATATAAGAAAGTAAGGAAAAAATTCAGAAAAATACAACAAGTCACAAAAAAAACTAAAAAGAATTACAAAAAAACATAAAATACACAAACACAATGACCCACACTAATATACTAAATAAAAATGATTTGTAGATAAGTTTGATAGGGCGAGTATTAAAGAGCTTAAAGAGGGATTGAAAATTAGGACCAGCACCATAACACAGAGTAGATAAACAAGATGGCCGAGCCCACCCGAACTGCGTGGTGCCGTTCGCTTGTGATTTCCAACACAAGGATGCACATGAGAACCGCCTAGTGCCATATGTGCACAATTTGCAATGCAAGGACGCACTCCGAGTTGCACATCGCAACCCGAACAGGTGCCTGGTAAACTACACCCACATGCAGAACTCTTTGTAGTGCAGCAACGTTTTTGGGCCACTAAGTGGAGTTCTGTGTTGTGCAACTCTATGATCTCCACTCGGGCCTAACAACCAGCCATTTTATAAAGAGAGCCACCATTTTTATAGGTGACACGGTGGCCGTCAGTCTAGTCAGAAACCTTTTACCCACCCACCCGGCCTTCAAAAAGATCAGGTTTCTTGTTAAAAGGGGGGGGGGATGTTTGCTAATTGAAAGATCTTTAGGCAGTTTGTGTTGAACTCAGGTGTTCGAAAGGGGGAGATTTTGTATTTGGTTGCCCCTTACAGCAGGTTCAGGCGGTAGGCAGTTTCACTTACCATGGTTATACAATAAGATGATGGTTGTGAACACAGGGGAAGTAGGACAATGGGGGGGGGGGGTAGTAATAAAGTTAAACCTGGAGGAAGCAAAGGAAAAGTTATGAGTTAGGATGCCTATATAGTTAGATGATAATAGATGTAGTTAAAGGGTTTATCAATGTAAAGGTTGACAGGTCCGTGCCACGGTAGGAGTTACAGTTGCAAGAGAAGGATGTTAAGGTGGGTGGAAAATTTAGGGGTTGGGGTAGAGGGAACTAGGTGAAGTACTATAAAGTGAGGTCAATTTTTGTGAGGTTAGGGCCTAGGGTTATTTTGTGTGATGTGCACCTGTCTTCAATAAAGCTGCCTTTTTCACACATATAGCAAGTATGTGTTCTGTGCTGCCCCATTTGGCCTAATTCTAAGTATTCCAACTCTGACTGCTTTCACAGAGCAGCCTAAAACTTTACAGTCTTAAATTGTGTACAATGAAACCATAATGTCGCTAATGCTGCAAGGTAATCTCCTCATCTACTCACCAAACTTAATGGACAGATCAAATTAAAATATAAAGATCAGCTTTTCATGTCGAGTTGGCAACTTTGTTTTCTTAATTTTTAAAATTCCTCTTTCACTTGCATTTTTCTTGTATTTAGGACGTGGAAGAGAAAAAAGAAAATACTAAATTGTGAAGGGGTACTGAGGTGCAGAATGACTGATGTCCACCTACTCTGAGAGGCTGGCTCAGTGAATGCAACTTTGGCTACAGACAAAATGTTGTGTTCTGTGGAACAACGTTTATTAGGCAGTTGTAAGTGTTACAAGCGAGAATTGTCATGAAGAATGTCCTCTCAGATACAATCAAGAACTCCAGAGGTACACACCAAGGCTGCCCATTCTCCCCCTTGTTATTTGCCATCTATGTTGAGCAGGGCCACTGGAATTATGCCATTCTGTGGCTGCAGCATTTTCTGTATAGTTATAGACAGTGTCAGCCGGTAATTTTACCAGGTAGATGGGCAAGGTAGGGGAGCCACACATGCACACATACACCTCACTCACACTCTTTCATTCACACACGCACAGGCACCCATTCACAACACTCACTAACAAATACACATACATTCATACATACACATACCCATGCACCAAACAAAAAAAAATAAAACGTACCTCAACAGCAGCTCTCCTACAGGGAATCCACAGAGGTCCCAGGAGGATTGGGAGAGCTGCCTAACCTCATTGGCTAAACAATGAAAAAACGCAGCAAGAATGCACTCAATGTACTAATTCAAACACTTATCAATGATGAATACTCTTAAAAGGCGTAGTGTAATAATAGTGTGTGCACCAGATAAGGGGCTCTGCAGGCCACCTAATTCAAACAAAGAAAGCACATTACCTGGAAGTGTATCCAGGTTAATCCGGTGCACCTCATTGGCTGACATTAGATCAGTCAATGAGGAAGGCAGCAGTCCCAATCTAGTCACAGAGTGGGATGTGGTCAGTGAGGCAGTTAACCCCACCCCACTCTGTGACGAGGGTTCACTGATTGACACTTGGCCCTGGGCACTTCAGGGCTTAAACCTGAAGCACCCAGGTCTGAGGCAACTGGTGACGCTCTCCCTTGTCATTGGGGAGAGGGCCTTGAGACACTTTTGCCAGGCTGAGGAGGTGACGCCCACAGGGCTATGAAATGCTCAGCCGGACAAAGTTCAGCTCAGGCAGCCAGCCTGCGCATTTTGCGCATGCCTAGCTCCTGGCTACCTGACCTGAACCAGAAGAATGTTTGTCAGGCTGACCTTTTTCGTACTGTCAGTCTTCTTGACTGGAAGCAGGCGGGGGCGTTGCTCATCAGCCCATATGGACGGATCGCTGCTGGTTAAAACGTTGCCGCATTTGCTACATCATTCATCATCTGCTGCATAATCTACAGTTTTAATAAAAGAAATTGTTTCCAGGTGAGACGGGTCAAAAGTTGTTAACCATGCGGTGACATGAAAAGAAGCCAGAACGGTAAGTTCATTTGAAGTAGTTTAATTGCCAACAAGACAGGAGTTGCCGTAGACCCATCCGACCAGCTCCTGGATCCAACCATTTCTCCCGCACCTCCCGTTCTAGAACCCCTTGCCAGGTGGAACTCCACCAGCACTTCTGGAGGCACAGAAGAAACGATACACAACCGAACACATCTAGTGAGTACAACAGTAATTGTCAATAAGCAAGCAATTATGTTACATACTAGTGCCCGTCCCCGCTGCCGCTTCCCCCCTTAAACTGACTCTACTCCTGCAGCGGCACTGGAGCGGGCATCATTGGTGGTCTGTGTGGCTAGAATAAAACATTATACATATTTTAGATGTCAGATACGCCACCCATTAATTTCTTCAATCAAAAAATACAACCACAATACATCACAACAGTTCGGTTAGCATTGCAGTATCTTCTAACAAAAATATCACTTTGGGCATTTGGTTGATTCACAATGTTAGAAAAGCCAGGGGTGGAATAATGGCCAATAAAACAGCAGAAACTAGAAACTGGGTCACATAATAGTATTTTTCTAAAGTAAACTAAACATAACCTACCTTGATGCTATACACATGCTATTTGGAATTGTTGTTATCATTGTAGAATACAAACACAACAAATAATTAGCCCCGCAATCTTGTCGCCTAGCAGGTCCAGTCTAAGATATTTGCCCAGTGGTACGTCAGCTGCAAGATGGTGCGCTGAACCTTGTTGGTGCACCACATACACAAGAGTACCCTCCTCCAGCACAGCCGACGCTCCCACAGGGGTCCTCGGCTACCGGGCCTGCCGCCTGCTGACAGCATGGAGGGGAGGTGATGCTGCACAAAAAAACTAGCCTGCCACCTACTCCTTGCTAAAGACCACCCAGGGCTGCACACCTGGGCGATGGCGCTACCCACAATGTAGACGACTCTCTGCCAAGGCCCTGGGTGCGGTAAAGAAAGATGAGACAAGAAGAAAAAGGAAGGAAAGGAAAAAGGAAATAAGGAAGTAAGGGGAAAATAAACAAAATACAATTAGTCACGAAAAAACACCAAATAAAATTTAAAATACACAAAGACACACACTAATATACTAAATAAAAATGAGGGGTAGACAAGTTTGATAGGGGAAGGATTACAGAGATTAAAGAGGGATTGAAAATTAGGCCCAGCACCATAACAGAGAGTAGACGAACAACATGGACGAGCCCACATGAACCGCGTGGTGCTGTATACTCGTGGTGCGCCTCATGCACAAGCGCACCCCCCATTACAGCACAGCTGACGCTCCCACAGGGGGTCTTTGCTATTTGGCCTGCTGCCAGCATGGAGGGTGGTGGCATTCTACAAAAAAACGAGTGCTGCCACCTCCTCGATGAAGATCGCCCAGAGCTGCACACCTGGGCGGTGGCGCCACCTGCCAGGTAGATAACCCTCTGCCATGGTGCTGGGTAGGGTAAAGAAAGTAGAGAAAAGTAGGAAAAGGAAGGAAAGGAAAGAAGATATAAGAAAGTAAGGAAAAAATTCAGAAAAATACTAGTCACAAAAAAAACTAAAAAGAATTACAAAAAAACATAAAATACACAAACACAATGACCCACTTTAATATACTAAATAAAAATGATTTGTAGATAAGTTTGATAGGGCGAGTATTAAAGAGATTAAAGAGGGATTGAAAATTAGGACCAGCACCATAACACAGAGTAGATAAACAAGATGGCCGAGCCCACCGAACTGCGTGGTGCCGTTCGCTTGTGATTTCCAACACAAGGATGCACATGAGAACCGCCTAGTGCCATTTGTGCACAATTTGCAATGCAAGGACGCACTCCGAGTTGCACATCGCAACCCGAACAGGTGCCAGGTAAACTACACCCACATACAGAACTCTTTGTAGTGTAGCAACGTTTTTGGGCCACTAAGTGGAGTTCTGTGTTGTGCAACTCTATGATCTCCACTCGGGCCTAACAACCAGCCATTTTATAAAGAGAGCCACCATTTTTATAGGTGACACGGTGGCCGTCAGTCTAGTCAGAAACCTTTTCCCCACCCACCCGGCCTTCAAAAAGATCAGGTTTCTTGTTAAAAGGGGGGGGGGAGGGATGTTTGCTAATTGAAAGATCTTTAGTCAGTTTGTGTTGAACTCAGGTGTTCAAAAGGGGGAGATTTTGTATTTGGTTGCCCCTTACAGCAGGTTCAGGCGGTAGGCAGTTTCACTTACCATGGTTATACAATAAGATGATGGTTGTGAACACAGGGGAAGTAGGACAATGGGGGGGGTAGTAATAAAGTTAAACCTTGAGGAAGCAAAGGAAAGTTATGAGTTAGGATGCCTATATAGTTAGATGATAATAGATGTAGGTTAAAGGGTTTATCAATGTAAAGGTTGACAGGTCAGTGCCACGGTAGGAGTTACAGTTGCAAGAGAAGGATGTTAAGGTGGGTGGGAAATGTAGGGGTTGGGGTAGAGGGAACCAGGTGAAGTACTGTAAAGTGAGGTCAATTTTTGTGAGGTTAGGGCCTAGGGTTATTTTGTGTGATGTGCACCTGTCTTCAATAAAGCTGCCTTTTTCACACATAAAGCGAGTATGTGTTCTGTGCTGCCCCATTTGGCCTAATTCTAAGTATTCCAACTCTGACTGCTTTCACAGAGCAGCCTAAAACTTTACAGTCTTAAATTGTGTACAATGAAACCATAATGTCGCTAATGCTGCAAGGTAATCTCCTCATCTACTCACCAAACTTAATGGACAGATCAAATTAAAATATGAAGATCAGCTTTTCATGTCGAGTTGGCAACTCTGTTTTCCTAATTTT
The DNA here is from genome assembly GCF_964204655.1 of Triturus cristatus. Classification (NCBI taxonomy): domain Eukaryota; kingdom Metazoa; phylum Chordata; class Amphibia; order Caudata; family Salamandridae; genus Triturus; species Triturus cristatus. Next base: position 346,909,190 of record NC_140584.1, read on the forward strand.
TAAAATTCCTCTTTCACTTGCATTTTTCTTGTATTTAGGACGTGGAAGAGAAAAAAGAAAATACCAAATTGTGAAGGGGTACTGAGGTGCAGAATGACTGATGTCCACCTACTCTGAGAGGCTGGCTCAGTGAATGCAACTTTGGCTACAGACAAAATGTTGTGTTATGTGGAACAACGTTTATTAGGCAGTTGTAAGTGTTACAAGCGAGAATTGTCACGAAGAATGTCCTGTCAGATACAATCAAGAACTCCAGAGGTACAAACCAAGGCTGCCCATTCTCCCCCTTGTTATTTGCCATCTATGTTGAGCAGGGCCACTGGAATTATGCCATTCTGTGGCTGCAGCATTTTCTGTATAGTTATAGACAGTGTCAGCCGGTAATTTTACCAGGTAGATGGGCAGGGTAGGGGAGCCACACATGCACACATACACCTCACTCACACTCTTTCATTCACACACGCACAGGCACCCATTCACAAAACTCACTAACAAATACACATACATTCATACATACACGTACCCATGCACCAAACAAAAAAAATAAAACTTACCTCAACAATAGCTCTCCTACAGGGAATCCACAGAGGTCCCAGGAGGATTGGGAGAGCTGCCTAACCTCATTGGCTAAACAATGAAAAAACGCAGCAAGAATGCACTCAATGTACTAATTCAAACACTTAACAATGATGAATACTCTTAAAAGGCGTAGTGTAATAATAGTGTGTGCACCAGATAAGGGGCTCTGCAGGCCACCTAATTCAAACAAAGAAAGCACAATACCTGGAAGTGTATCCAGGTTAATCCGGTGCACCTCATTGGCTGACATTAGATCAGTCAATGAGGAAGGCAGCAGTCCCAATCTAGTCACAGAGTGGGATGTGGTCAGTGAGGCAGCTAACCCCACCCCACTCTGTGACGAGGGTTCACTGATTGACACTTGGACCTGGGCACTTCAGGGCTTAAACCTGAAGCACCCAGGTCTGAGGCAACTGCTGACGCTCTCCCTTGTCATGGGGGAGAGGGCCTTGAGACACTTTTGCCAGGCTGAGGAGGTGACGCCCACAGGGCTATGAAATGCTCAGCCGGACAAAGTTCAGCTCATGCAGCCAGCCTGCGCATTTTGCGCATGCCTAGCTCCTGGCTACCTGACCTGAACCAGAAGAGTGTTTGTCAGGCTGACCTTTGTTCGTACTGTCAGTCTTCTTGACTGGAAGCAGGCGGGGGCGATGCTCCTCAGCCCATATGGACGGATCGCTGCTGGTTAAAACGTTGCCGCATTTGCTACATCATTCATCATCTGCTGCATAATCTACAGTTTTAATAAAAGAAATTGTTTCCAGGTGAGACGGGTCAAAAGTTGTTAACCATGCGGTGACATGAAAAGAAGCCAGAACGGTAAGTTCATTTGAAGTAGTTTAATTGCCAACAAGACAGGAGTTGCCGTAGACCCATCCGACCAGCTCCTGGATCCAACCATTTCTCCCCCACCTCCCGTTCTAGAACCCCTTGCCATGTGGAACTCCACCAGCGCCTCTGGAGGCACAGAAGAAACGATACACAACTCAACACATCTTCCCCCTATACAATGAAAAAACAAGGTAATGAAATAAAATAAAATAAAAGCTAAGGCATAAAATCATAGCAAAAGGAAAAACATGACGGAGAAATGCATAGGACAATAACATGTTAATGCATAACATAGTCAGGAAACATATTGGGAAGTTTTGTTAACCTGGAGGAAGGAACACGGTTCCTGGCATCATGGCAGACCACACCCTGATTAGCACGAGACACAAAATGCTCAGGTGCCACGTCATGATGTGACTTAGGAACTGAGATTTTGTTTTTGTTCCACCATCTGCCATCCTCCAGTTTCGCCGCACTTTTGTTGCCTCTCACAACAGTCTTAAAACCATAAAACTTGGATTTACCCTTGGGTGAAATCCATGGACACTTGACCCTGACTAGATCTCCAACTTCCACTCTCATCTCCCTAGTTCTTGGCTGAACATATTTGTTCTGAGCTTCCACTCTTTTCTTGCTTACCTCCTTCATCTGTGCTTGTAGTTAGAATAAGAGCATAGGGATCCTTTTAGTCTTGATGAAGGCCGGATAATGATGCTATAACCGGCTGAAACATTGCGACCTCTATGAAGACGGGGGGTGGTGAGTACGTTATCAACTCACACCACCATCATCCGTAAATCTTTTTAGCTCTGACTAGGGAATATATGAATACAATTATTATACAGATATCTCTAAGTTAGTTTTAATATTATAAGTTTCTGCACTTCTATAGGATCCTTTCTTTTTCCTGTGTGTCTTTATCATTGTTGTATTGTTTACCCCTCCCTATTGCTCCGTCTCTAGCGTTGGTCTGCGCAGAGACGTTAGTAGCAGCCCTATGATGAAGCATGCCACAACTTGTTGTGGGTGAGGGCAGTTTTAACAAATGTGGTGTGCTCCCCCCTTATATGAGGTCGAACAAAACGTAGACGACACTTGAATTACCCTACCTCTTTGATGTGTTGTGATATAATACGTGAGGAGGACGAGGTAGGGTGTATCCTTCTCCCCCTCTTTGTTAGATCGTGTGGATCATCCTTAAAAATGTCAGTCTACTTTGACTCCCATCCTTCTTCCTTGATAGTTTGTACACAGTTTAAAACTTTCTTTAATATGACCTGGTGAGGATCATTGGGATCCAGTACGATCCCTAAATTACCTTGGTCATGCCACCCTAACAAACAAGCATCATCTTTGGCTACATACACAAGCAAACCCCTTGAGATTTACTGTTCTTGAAACATAAATTGGCATAAAATTCACCTATTACATCAATGGTTTTCCCACCGTAACCAACTGGTCATATTGTTGAATGTCTTAGAGAAATCCCCTGTGACTGAAAAAAGATTTCCCATATCTTGTCACTAATAAGAGTAAAAGAGGATCTAGAATCAGCTTGCATTTTGATGTTCTCTCCGTTGACGTTCAGTACACACAAAGGTCCTCTTACTTCTTGCGTGCTAATCATGTCTGCATTAGCACTGTGCACATATTCTTGAGATCCTGTTACTATGTAAATTTGGTCTTCTTCACTTGAGGATGATTCTCCTGTGGGTTGTTCTACGTTGAGCACTTTCTTGGATGAATCTGAATTGAATGACATTCTGCCAGCAGACTTACAGACTTTGGCGAAATGTCCTTTTTTGAAACATTTGGTGCAGGTTTTATCCATGGCGGGACAAAATCTGGCATTTCCATGATGAGGTGTGCTGCCGCATCGGTAGCACTCCCAATGCTTGTTCGAGGGTTTGATGCCAACTTTCACAATTCCACTTGTTCTTTCTTGGGGTGGTTTATCTTTTGAAGTTTTGTATTTGCTTTTGACAGCTAAAACTTCCTGGGTTGGCGTTTTAAGATTTGAAATTGCCAGTTGTTCCAGATAAGATGTTGTACTTTCAATCCTGGTGGCTATTTCTAATGCTTTTTGTAAGGTCAAGTCAGGTTTGGACAATAAAGCTTCTTGAACCTTTTTATTGCTTGTTTTTTCTACTAATTGGTCTATAATCATTTCTTCTTCAAATGCTTTATATTCGCATGACACAGCCAAAATTTGTAAAGCACCCACATAGCTAGATGCAGACTCTTCAGGTAACTGCGCCCTTTTGTAGAATGTGTGCCTTTCTAATGTAACATTTTTACAGGCTTTAAATCTAGTATCAAGAGATTTAATGTCTGTTGCATATTCATCTTCACCTTCAATGAACAGTACACAATATGTGGAACATGTTTCAAAATACTGCGGCCTTCTGAACCTAAACAATGTCTTAGAATGGCAAATTTCTTTTTGTGTGTGAATAAATCGCCGTCAAGAGCATCTAAATATGCCTCAAAACTTTCTTTCCATTTTTCCCAATCAGATTCAGGGAAAGCAGGATTAGGTGTGAATGCAGCAGGAGACATTATGGCTTGTTACATGACCGAGGAGATGTGCTCAAGTTAATTGAGAGTACTAAGTTAAAAACTGGAAAAGTAACAGAAATACAAATTCAATAAATAAATTGGTCAAAATTAGTGCAACAAAAGCTAAGAATGGATGTTTGTAATGTTACATGTGAGGAAATACACTAGAAAATAAGGTGCATGTGTCACCGCTTGAATTTTCCATTTGATAAGGGACACACATGGAAATGGGTGTGTGTATCACCGAAGTGGAAGAAGGACACACTGTTAGAAAAGGTGGTGTGTCACCTCTGTGTTAGGAAAACCGTAGGCGTTAAAAGTTATTAGGCTGGATTCAGCCCAAAGCAAAATGGCCACCACGTTGAACACAAAGATATGCCCCAATGAATAGAAGCAAAACCGCAGGTGTTGAAAGTTATTAGGCTGGATTCAGCCCAAGGCAAAATGGCTGCCTCGTTGAATGCGAAGGTGTGCCCCGAAGAAAAGAAGAGACAGTTTTGATGAAAGTGAGGCTTAAGATGGCCGCTGTGTGGTGCTGCGAGGCATGCATTCATGTGCGTAGCTCCGAATCGCGGCAGGCAGTGTGTCTCAATATATGTATTTAAGACACAAAATGGCCGCTAACGTAGTATGCATGTGTGCACACGTTAGGCCAATGCAGAACAGGCAGGCCAGGCAAAGGTCAGGCAACTCGCGCCGGAGCTTGCAATGGTTACAAAATCGCAGAGACTCCGAGGATACACAAACAGCACCTCAAATGATAGTGATGCTCCATGGATGTGCCAACAGAGCAGAAATTTGTGCTCTTCATCGGATTCAAGACCCATCTTCTTGAGGGACGAAGCTGGCACAAGGATTCGTTTCTCCGATGTTGCTCGCTGTGCACGCGTGGAGGTCTTATTGGCTGGCAACTCGTCGCCAGTGAAAAGAAGCCAGAATGGTAAGTTCATTTGAAGTAGTTTAATTGCCAACAAGACAGGAGTTGACATAGACCCATCCGACCAGCTCCTGGATCCAACCGTTTCTCCCACACCTCCCGTTCTAGAACCCCTTGCCAGGTGGAACTCCACCAGCGCCTCGAGAGGCACAAAGGAAACAATACACAACCCAACATGACACATGGTGCAGCGAAGTGGAAGGCCCTTCACAAACGGTAACTGGTCACCTTTCACTTCCTTATTGCTGTATTTGGATGTTAAACTGGCACCAATAAGGTGAAACCGTTTCAGAGACAGTGTAAATATGTTTGAAAATGCCAAAATTATGAAGTAATTCTATCACAAAATGTGCCGCTTTGTGCTGCAAAACTTGCCTTTTCTTGTTGCATAATTTAGTAAACCTGCCACATAATTTCTTCCTTCCTTGCCGCATAATTCCAGTGACCCTGATCTTGAGGCATAACCAAAACATATATTAGGAAGCACTGTTATATGCCCAGTCAAATTCAATAGGTATGGCATAAAAATCTCCACCTATGTGGATGATGTTTCCATATATACTACGTAGGTCTGTGACACCATAGTTACTATTGAAGAGGAAGCTTTTATGTTTGGAAAAGTATCGGGTGTTCACCTAAATATATCTAAGACACAGACATTAGTTAACCATACAATTATTCAGTCGCGGACCTTGCAGGTAAGCGCAGCTGGGTGGATGCGGGCCGGGGATGAGGGGTGAAAGTGCCAAACGGCGGAATAGGTAAAATAAAATGAATAAAAACCACTTACCTTGCGCTCGGCGATGCGGTGAGCGCAAGGTAGGTGGTTTTATTTATTTATTTATGTATTTATTTTACATATTTCATCGTTTGTCACTTCCACCCCCCACCACCGCCCCACCGTGCTTACATGCACGGGCCACGACTGCACATGTCCTACAAGGAACCTGCTCAGTCAGCAGTCAGCACTCCCACAATGACCCTAGAGGCAAGTTCAAAGGGCAGGACTAATGATAACAATAATAATAGTAATAATAATAATACTATCAACAATAATAATAACAATAATAATTATTAATATAACAATAGCAATAGCGATAACAATAATAATAATAATAATAATAACAATATTATTGCTACTACTAATAATAAAAATAAAGATAATAATTATAATACGAGTTTTTTTATAGTGCTGAATACAAAACATTTGTCGTGTCTCAGTAAAACAAAAGTTGTTACTATTACCCAGTTTCTGCTACTCAATCTGCCCATCTTAGAAGGTTAGTGGGGTGAGTGAGCCTTGCCAGGATTCCACTCTTCACTGCCAGAACAACATATTTTACAATTTTTGTTAATTACGGAAGTCTCAGCAAAAAAGTAATTCGGTCCATCATACATTTAGAAGAAAAAGAAAATCTTTAATATCATATGGTTCATTTAAAATATTACATTATTAATCCATAACATTTTGATAAATCAATTGCCTATTTCTTAGTCATAAACATCGTTGAAGTCCTTCCTTCATTGGACCCAGATAATCCTAAATTGTCATTCCCCTTTTTCACTTTGATGTTTTAGATAGTCCTTCGCAGCTCATAAATGTTCAGAAAAAAGGTCCAGCATTCCTCGACCTAGGTGGCTCCTGATCTGTCCACTGTTTGGCAGTGCATAAGTGTGCAGAACCAGCTGCAAGTAGCAGAATGTCCCTCTCTGAGTCTGGATATCTTCATCTGGGCCAATTATTGCAGTCTGTCATCATTATGTCTCGGCCCACAATTGCACTCATCCTGTGCATCACCACATCCCAGAATCCCCTTAACTGCTGATAGATATCAAACACGTGACTGTCTCCAGCTTGTTCCATATCACACCTTGGACTTTTACTGCATTTCCACTTAAATTGTTTTAGAGGAGTACAACCTACTAATTACTTAAAACTACAAATTTCTTTCGATTTATATTTTCTGTGCAGCTCTGGTAAGTCAAGTAGGCCCTGATTTGCAAATACTTGAAATATCTAGGTCTGGGAAACTTACACTCTATCTGAAATTTATGAAAAAAATCGAAATATATTATGATTATATGAATCCGCAATTGTCCTAACCACTTTAAAAGCCAAGATATCACAGCATTGATTTTGGATGAGTTTCCAAATAAAGGTGTATCGTGAAAGATGCGTGAATTTAAACACCATCTGACAAGCTTTCCATAATCTAAGGGTCGATCTCCCCCCTCCAATGTAACCATTTTATAATAGTTGGGATCAATAATTTTAAGAGAGTACCCATAAGCTTCTTCGTCTAGACATAAATAGTGGTAATATTATTAGCCGGATATGTTGTCCCCCGGACTGTCATCCTCTTACCCATTGCAGCCCAATAATAAAAAAATGGAAACCTGGGCGTGCCCAGTCGCCACTGTCCAGAGGTATCTTCGAAAACCTGATCTCTCAGATCTTTCTCCATCTCCAAATGAATCTATGTATTGCAGAATCCAATTTCTTATAGACTAAGGGGCATATTATCGAGCCAGGAGATACAATTATCGCCGCTTTAGCGGCAGAAAACTGCCGCTAAAGAGGCGATAATGGGCTTGATAATATGCCGCAGAGAATTCCAATTGAAGCCCATGTTAGACGTCCTTCGCATCTAACATGGGCTTCAATTGGAATTCCATAGAGCATATTATCAAGCCCATTATCGCCGCTTTAGCGGAAGTTTTCTGCCGCATTTTAACTAAACTGATTCTGCCTATCAGACTAATGGGTGGTCAGTTTCAGTTTTGCTTGAATGTTATACATTCCACTACCAGAGTTTCATATTTTTTATTGACTATCAATAGAACATCATTGAAAATTCATGCTCCAAGGTACGTGGCCTTGTCTACAACGTGATCATCAAGTATAATAAAAATGCAGAGAGGCCCATGCAGAGAAAGGGCAGCTGTAGAACGGAAATCATTTGTCCTCCAGAGAAAACTTAACTCATACTTGTACTCCTAAGCACGTGATAGATTTATGCGTTTTGGGAATCCACTTACATATGCAGTCCTCCCGCTGGGAAGCTGTACTAGTAACAGCTTTGCAGGCTTGCTAGTGGGAATATCATGTGACGTTTGCTATTTCCCTGGTGCAGAGATGTAAGCACAGTACCACTCTGCACCACTGTGCAAATGCACATTTATTTCTTTTTATGCTTAAAAAGTAAAACGTATTTTATTTTTCCCAGCAGAAAAACCTCTTTCACTTTGCTCATCTGTGAAGTTTGAGGGAGTTAGGTTCCCATTCTCACCCTCAGTGGAATAACTCAAGCTAAAGGGCTCGAGGGAAGAGCAGTTTGTGAATGCCAACAAACTCACAAGTTTGCGGGTGTACACACATGCTTCAGACAAACCATGTACTCATCTGCCCACTTCCTACTTCTTCCTTGGCGTTTTCTAAGCATAATTGTACGGTGGCAATGCATTCAATTGCACATGGGAAAACCATTTACACTCTTCAGGTATCCTTTTGTCGTTCATCAAACCACTACCCCTCCTGGGGTGGGGGATCGAGAGAATGAGAGGGGTTATGGGCGCAGTGTGTGCCCTCCCAAACAAAATAGAAATCACCCAAAAACATAGGCAGCAGGGTTATATGAATTTTAGGAACCCATCAAAGGGATTACCCAGATACTAAGGACCTGGATGTCTAAGTAGTCTTTAGTGGCAAGGGCCCAGAATTTACCTAAAATTATAATGTAATGCCTAACACACCACTCTTGGTGTCATGCCTCATCATCGGCCTGCCACATTGGTCAGGAAAGCTTTTGGTGATTAATGGGATCCCTGTTTTATAGAGAAATCTTATTTTTGAGAATGGGGTACGGGTTTTAGAATGTAGGTTTAAAAATCTTACACTCCTTCCAAAGGATTTTGCTTATTTATAGGAGGGCCAACAAGATGATTAAAAATCAACGGATGATGCTTTGGAGTGATTATTACACCTGCATCTTTTAGGTCGACATGTTTCAGTCATGAGCTGCAGGCCCCAGAATGAGGTCGTTGGCTTTCGTAAGGACCACAATCCCTAGTGCTCAATTTAATATGCATTCACACAATAACCAGCACTCATACAGTGAAGAAAGAGTATTGTATTTGTTGCTGGAAAATACTCATGTTTTTGGTGAAAATTAGATGGTCCCTAAATGTAGGGCCGGTTTTGCCATATGCAAGAAAATACCAGGGGAGGATTTTAATGCTGGTATACGCATAATCCTAGGGAGATACCTTTCACGAGAATGAGTCTACAAGGTTACTCTTGTATGTTCTTTTGGATGTAGCTTAAGATTTTTAAACCTCTAGTCTGGATCCAATATGATGAAGCATGACATCAAGGGTAGTGTGAGAAACCTTGCCTTATAGTTGTTTGTGATTCCTAGGTCCTTGCTACTTAAAGGCAACACAGGCACTCAGGTCTCCAGTATCTGGGAATCTCTTTGTTGGAACCTTGAAATGCACGTTTAGGTGGTTAGTATCCTCTTGTGGTTGCCTGTCAGGCCAAACTGGAGTAATTTTGGTAAGAAATATACGGTTGCAGCTGTAATGAATTGTGAATCTTGCCTAATGGACCTAAATTGAACAAATTTACTTAATTAGTGACTGTTTCTAAATTCTGTCATGAATGTGGTCCTCTTGGACCTGCACTGACCATCGCTGTTCTATATCATTCTTGTACTCAGGCCCTCCGGCCCTACTTGAATCAGGTTGCCGTGACCATAGCACATTCATGCTGCAAATGGTATATTGGTAAATATCATGATTACCCATTGTAAAACCCTTTTGCATTTTCATTGAGAATATTAGAGTAATTGACTGGATCATCACCAGAAGTTTCTTCCCATTATAAAATGAGCTAAAGCATCTGCTTGGTCAAGTAGTCTGTAACCAGTGGAGCCTTCAATATGATATATTGTCCATCAAACCAGTCAAGTGAAAGCACACCCATATCAAGAAATTCAAGCTAAACATTAGTCCATCTAAATCAGGAGTTCATACGCACGGAATCCACACCAGAGCTGACCTACTTAGTCAGGTCCTGGTGTTAGTTTCCTATCAAACAGCTAGGATTCTGTTCTAATGTCTAATGTCTGACAGTTCGCACTATCATTGTAGATGGCCTCATTCGCCGAAAGATCACTCAAAGGGATAGTAGGGTTCCTGTTTCTTCGTTCTTTTGCAGCCAAAAGATATGGGATATTTTCACAAGACCACTCAAATAAATGACCCCTTCTCTACTGCTCCTTCTTCTGTTGCCTCTTCTAATCACCTCACCACATAATAAACCACTACTTCCCTCTCACGCCCTAAAATCTAAAACCTTTCCACTGCTTCTTCAAAAACAGGCTCCCGCTCAGTAGAGTCAGAGATTAGTAAATGCTGCCTTAGGCAATGCTTTCTCGCTGAGCTCATCGGTTTATAAATGGCAGTCAATCGCTTTCAACTCCAAGATGTCAAAAACTACTGATGCCATCCATAATCTAGGGCCTGTCAGGACTGACTCATGCCTTTCTATGCTCCATCTGCCCTCAAGGAAACTCTTTTGGGGTCCTCGTTCAGTCCTTCTCATCCTTGACCTGCTCTCCACCCTCCCTATGCTAGCGATCTAAAAGCCCCAGTGCATATTGTGTATGTCTGGGTGAAATGTTAATTAAGCCAGGGTAATAGGAGTAATTTCAGTAATTACGCATTAATCTTGTGAGGTGAAATTACGGGATTATGCCAGTTTGAATATTTAAGAGTAATTTGGGGCAAAAATCATCCCACTGGAGCAGAGGAACAACGAACTAAGAGAGCGTGAACAGCTACTGGCTACTGGTGTTTGTGTCCTGTAGCAGTTAGTGCTATTTTCAAAGAAGCAAAATGCTTCTTTGGGTCCATTTTGGATGCAAGGGTGCATTTTGTACTAGGGAAATGGTGTTTAATGCTGGATTATGCTGACCAATGTCAAACACTTACCCCCAGTACAGAGATCTGAGCCTATATTAATTGGGGCAGATTTATGAGCCCCTTGCGCCTCATTTACGCCGCCGTTGCGTCACTTTTGTGACGCAGCGGCGGCGCAAATCCTGCGCCATGCTGCAGGGTATTTACAACGTGACGCATCTGGCAGATGCGTCACGTTGTAAAGCCCTGTGCCACATGTAGGCGTTCTGGAGCAGGGGGTGGTGTTCCGGCACAGGAACGCCTCCTAAAAGTGGCTGAGTGAAATCTACAAGATTTCACTCAGTCACTTTTAAGGCCATGCTGCGTCAAAACCCTGCGCCTGCTTAAAGCAGGCGTAAGGATTGACGTAGCATGTAAGGGATAGGGCACCCCCGAGCCTTGCAGGAGCTGCGTCGCGCTTGCGACGCAACTCCAGCAATGCGCCGCCTTTCTGACAGGAGATGCGTCACACATCTGCCCATCCGAGTGCCACGGTGCACCGCATTGTAAATGCGGCGCATCAATGGTGGAGCACGGGTGGGCAGATGCGTCGCAACTCTTCTGGCGCATCTCTGCTGATTAGCAGAGATGCGCCAGACGTCATAAATCTGCCCCATTGTTTTTTGCTCACCACGCAACTCCACTTTGGACCCAATCATATGCTAATCTGTCTCGACCCTGCCGCCCATGGGAACAGTCCAGCCCAATCAGCCAGGCTAGGTCCTCCCTGGACCAAAAACAAGCATCCTAGGACTGGTTTCAGGGTATCACACCTCATCAGCAAGGATAGCCTGAATCCAGTGGCATGGTGAGCACGGTACCTACTTCAGGGTATCCCCATCATACTTGGGGTGACAAATGCAAAAAGAACAGTAGATCGAGGAAATGATGAACAAGGTCAAACCCTCACCCCATTACAGAGATCTTGGCCTAAATCCATCATTTTGTTGTGTGCCACGCCACCCCAGTTTGGACCGAGCCATGTGCAAATCAGTCTTGACCCTGCCATCTGGTTGAGACAGTCCAGCCCAATCTGCCAGGCCAGGTCTTCCCTGTACCAGAAACAAGCATCCAAGACCGGTTTCAGGGTGGCACCCCCCATCAGCCAGGATAGCCTGGATCCAGTGGCATGGCAAGCCTAGGGCCTACATCCAGGTATCCCCGTCCCACTTGGGGTGACAAACACAAAAAGAACAATTGATGGACAGAATGTTGAACAATGTCAAACATTCACCCCAGTATAGAGATTTGGGCCTAAATGCATCACTTTTTTGCTCACCATGCCACCCCAGTTGGTACCCAGCCATATGCAAATCAGTCTCGACCCTGCCCCCCATGGGAACAGTCCAGCCCGATCTGCCAGGCCAGATCCTTCCTGGACCAGAAACAAGCATCCTTGGACCGGTTTCAGGGTATCACCCCACATCAGCCAGCATAGCCTGAATCCAGTGTCATGGCAAGCACGGAAGCCATGTCTGTGCATCCCCGTCCCATTTAGGGTGACAAATGCAAAAAAGAACAATTGATGGACGAAATGCTGAATAATGTCAAACATTCACCCCCAGTACAGAGATCTGGCCCTAAATCCATCACTTTGTTGCTCACCTCGCCACCCCAGTATGATCTGACCCAGCCATATGCAAGTCAGTCTCGACCCTGCCCCTTGTTGGAATAGTCCCGCCCGATCTGCCAGGCCAGGTCCTCCCAGGACCGGAAACAAGCATCCTAGGACATGTTGAGGGGTATAACCCCTCATCAACCAGAATAGACTGAATCCAGTGGCATGGCGAGCACTGGACTCATTTCTGGGTATCTCCGTCACTGTTGGGGTGACAAATGTAAAAACAATTGATGGACGGAATGCAGGACAATGTCAAACACTCACCTCCAGTACAGAAATCTGGGCCTAATCCATAGTTCTTTTGCTTACCACCCCACCCCAGTTTGGACCCAGCCCAATGCAAATCAATATCGACCCTGCCACCCGTGGGAATAGTCCAGCCCAATCTGCCAGGTAAGGTCCTCCCTGGACCTGAAAGAAGCATCCTAGGACATGTTTCAGGGTGTCACCCATCATTAGCCAGGACAACCTGAATCCAGTGGCATGGCGAGCACGGGACCCACTTCTGGGTATTCCAATCATACTTTGGGTGACAAATGCAAAAAAACAATAAAGCGGCGAAATGATGAACAATGTCAAACCCTCACCCTATTACAGAGATCTGGGTCTAAATCCATCATTTTTTGTGTACCACGCCACCCCAGTTTGGACCAAGCCAAACCCAATACTCTTTAAATACAATGTCATTTTAACTCACACCTATTTACTGCAAATCTCCTCCTAATGAATTTGTTTGCCACAATCTGTTCTAGTTCAAGTTTTTAAAGAGTTTCTTAGAATTGTACTAAAAGCACGGAGCTTGATTAGTTATAAACTTATGTACAACTATCCATGAATTTTAACCTACTATGTTTACATTGAGTTTTAATGCAATCTTAAAAGTTTATACCTAATTATGTTATATCATGTATTTGTATTTGTATTTGTTGACCTCAGTCGAGGTCTGAATCAAATAAAAATTATGACTTTGACTTTGACCAAGCCATATGCAAATCAGTCTCGACCCTGCCCCCGTGGGAATAGTCCAGCCAAATCTGCCAGGCCAGGAATCCCCGGGACCGGAAACAAGCATCCTAGGACATGTTTTGGGATATCACCCCTCATCAGCCAGGATAGCCTGAATCCTTTGGCATTGTGAGCACGGGACCAACGTCTGGGTATCCCCATCCCACCTGGGCTGACAAATGCAAAAAGAACAATTGATAGACGGAATGCTGAACAATGTCAATCTGGGCCTAAATTCATTGTTAGTTTTGCTCACCTCTCGCCACCCCAGTTTGCACCCAGCTATATGGAAATCAGTCTCCACCCTGCCCCCCATCGGAACAGTCCAGCCTGCTCTGCCAGGCCAGGTCCTCCCTGGACCGGAAACAAGCATCCTCGGACTGGTTTCAGGATATCACACCACATCAGTCAGGATAGCCTGAATTCAGTGGCATGGCGAGCACTCAACCCACGATTGGACATCCCCATCCCACTTGGGGTGACAAATACAAAAAGAACAATTGATGGACAGAATGCTGAACAATGTTAAAAACTCACCCTAGCACAGAGATCAGGGCCTACATCCATTATTTTTTGTGCTCACCATGCCATCCCAATTTGGACACAGGCATATGCAAATCAGTCTCGACCCAGCCCCCCAAGAGAATAGTACCGCCCAATCTGCCAGGCCAGGTCCTCCCTGGACCCGAAACAAGCATCCTAGGATATGTTTTGGGGTGTCACCCCTCATCTGCCAGGATAGCCTGAATCTAGTGGCATGGCAAGCACAGGACCCACGTCTGGGTATCCCCATCCCACTTGGGATGACAAATGCAAAAAGAACAATTGATGGATGGAATGCTGAACAGTGTCAAACACTCACCCCAGTACAGAGATCTGGGCTTAAATCCATCATTTTTTTCTACTTATCATGCCACCCCAATTTGGACCCAGCCATATGCAAATCAGTCTCGACTCTGTCCCCTGTTGGAATAGTCCAGCCCGATCTGCCTGGCCATGTCCTCCCTGGACCTGAAACAAACATCCTAAGACCAGTTTCCGAGTATCGACCCTCATTGTCCAGGATAGCCTGAATCCAGTGGCATGGAGAGCATGGGACCCACGTCTGGGCATTCCCGTCCCACTTGGGCTGACAAATGTAAAAAGAACGATTGATGGACGGAGTACTGAACAATGTCAATCTGATCCTAAATTTTTTTCTCACCACGCCACCCCGGTTTCGACCCAGCCATATGCACATCAGTCTCGAGCCTGCCACCCCCCCATGGGAACAGTCCAGCCCGCTCTGCAAGGCCAGGTCCATCTGTTTTTTGCTCATCACGCCAGCCCAGTTTGGAACCAGAAATATGCAGATCAGTCTCGACCCTGCCCCCGTGGGAATGGTCCAGCCCAATCTGCCAGGCCAGGTCCTCCCTGGACCGGAAACAAACCTCCTCGGACCGGTTTCAGGGTATCACCCCTCATCAGCCAGGATAGCCTGAATCCAGTGGCATGGCGAGCAACGGACCCATGTCTGGGTATCCCCACCCCTCTTGAGGTGACAAATGCAAAAAGAACAATTGATGGACGGAATGCTGAACAATATCAAACATTCACCCCCAGTACAGAGATCTGAACCTAAATCCATCGGTTTCTTTGCTCACCTTGCCAGCCCAGTTTGCACCCGGCCAAAAGAAAACACACAAGCAGCAACCTGTAAAATGAAATTAAGAACTGCTGTAAAGCAGGACTATAATCAATAGAATCTGGTGAATTTCCTCCTTTCACTGATTATGTTGTTTAAAGTGAAAATGTGTATTGCAGACCACATCCATTTTAACATTGCTGTTAGCTTGTAATTTCTGAGAAAGCTACATGTCTCCTCTATAACCAAAAAAGTCTTGTCAATTTTTTTGGGGTATTTAAAGCGAGGTGGGGCTTATTTGAATTAATGTTATATATTGAGTCAATGACTCTAGCATGTGAATACAGTGCTTTGTTTACTTGCATTAAACACCATGTAGTGTGGATAGCTAGACAAAATGCAATTTTTTAAATGTATAGTTTGGTGGAGTGCCTTATGCTATTTTGTCGGTAATATTTTGTGAATGAACCACAGGTAATTTACCCACGAAATGTTTTGTTAGTGATGGGTTGATTTCACAAGTCAGCTCTCTTGAAAATATTGAACCTAGTGAACCAACTTAACTCATGAAACACTAACTAACTCCTGTGCCTGAACTGTAGTATGTTTGACCAGCAAACCTTCGCTGAAATCCCAGCTCCCAATTTTGGCCAATCTGTGTTAACACAGGCAAATAACCTAAGGCCATTGTACCTCATTGTACTTAATTGCAATATTTTGGAGCACTAACAAGTAAATAAGCCTAGACGTATCTCAATCCAAAACAACACCATCTATACCTTATCAGAATCTTCCATATATTACATCATTATCTATAAAGAAAGTCTACCAATACATGCCTAATAAAAGTCATTGAGGCATTCTTTTTCAACTATTTAAAATATGTTAAAATTACAGCTCCTAGTAAATGCCACTTGATGCAGTAATTATTGTAACAAAGAAATGTAAAAATATTTTAATACAATTTTAAGGCGTTTTTGTTCTACTTTTTACATGTCTTGACTGGTGACTTTTGGGATAGGCCTTTTGAAAGTTCAGCTCGTGCGTTGGTTTAATCTCTACTGACTCGGCTCTGGTTGGCTCGTCTTATCAATTTTGGGGCTTGTCCATCTCTAACACAGTGGAATTAAGCACCCAACAAATGCATAACATGACATGATATAACATATAATACATACCATAAACAAAATTGGAAAATCGGTTCGGTGTGGTGTTGGCTGTCAGTATTTTGGGTTTGTGAATGCTTGATTTATTTTACCATGGTTGTTACAAAACATTGTCGTGTGAGCTGCTGCGCCCTCACTAATATAAAAAAGAAAATTGGAATAAAAGCAAAAATATATTTTCGTCTCAAAATGCACCAATATCTGTAGTGGTCCCTGGCACTAAAGGGAACTTCTTCTTTGTGGATGTGGTCCTTGTGAAAGAGCATACTCCCATCACTCAACAAAACATCAATAGATGACTAGGGCTGGATGAAGCTCCTATATGCAAGCATAATATATATATAGTTAGGTGGATATTTCACTCGTACAAAATCAGAGAAATTAGGCTGTTATAGTTAGTTGAGCTAACTATAACTCGTGCCCCCACAATGCACTGCTGATGACGCCACATATTACATCATTCATGACATGGTCAGTGATATCACTGATGACATCACTGATGACATCTCAAATGACATCACTGATGACATTATCCAGTGACTGTGTGTTTCTGTAAAGTTTGAATATGTGTTCTATAAATAAATGCCAAGATGTATTGAAGAATGAGTGAGTGTCTGAATGGATGATTTATTAGGTGTGCGACTGACTGTATAAGTGAGTGATTAAACATGTCTTACTGAATGCATGGGTTAGTGACTAAACTGTGTGAATGTCTGTATCAGTTTGCTAGTTGGTGTGTAAGCAGCTGCATGGGTTGGTGAGTAGCTACATGAGTGTCTATATGGGTTATTGTTTGGTTGTCTGAGTATCTGTATGGGTGCCTGAGTGTCTGTGTGGGTGGGTGGGGGGTGTGTGCCTCTGTGCAGGGATGTGTGAGTGGGTGATTCAATGGGTGTATGGGTTCAGGACTGCATGTGTGAAAGACGGTGTGGGTGGGTGAGTGTGTGTATGGGTGTGTTGGTGAGTGAATGGATGTCTCAGTGGTACATGTGTGAGTAACTACAAATGTGAAAGGAAGTATATGTGAGTGATGGAGTATATAAATGACTATATGTGAGAGTGAGTGATTGTGAGAGTGGCTGTATGGCTGAGTGTGTGCTTGTATCAGTGATTGTAGAAGAGTAAGTATGTGTTAATATCTGTATGAATAAGTGAGGTGGTGTGTGTATAACTGTATAGGTGAGTAAATGGGAGTGTGATTGATTCTTTGCTTGACTGACTAGGTGTGTGAGTAACTCTATGGATGAGTTGTGGTGTGTGAGTGTCTGCATAGGTGAATGAGTGCATATGATAATGCTGTATTGATGAGTGACTGCATGTATGAGTGACTGTATGGGTGAATGAGTGGATATGTGTGTAGACCTAGGAATCAGTGAGTGGGTATATAGTAACTGGTATTGGTGTGTCTATGGTTTTGAAAATGGTAGTCTGTATTTTAGAGTGGGTGTATCAAAGGTTATATTAGGGTATGAGGAGGTGCATCAGATTATCACGTGGATAATGTCATCAGAGATGTCATCAGTGATGTCACCAGTGATGTCATCAGTGATGTCACTGACCATGTCATGAATGATGTAATAGGTGACGTCATCCATAGTGCATTGTGGGGGCACGAGTTAAAGTTAGCTCAACTAACTATAACAGCTGAATTTCTCTGGTTTTGTACGAGTGAAATGTCCAACTAACTATAACGTCCCTGAAACCTGTGTTTTTTTCAGTGAATTTCTATGGTTTTTTAAATGATAATTTCTAACTATAACGTCACTGAAACCTATGGTTTTTTCAGTGAATTGCAAAGGTTTTTTAAATGATCATTTCTAACTATGATGTCCCTGAAACCTATGGTTTTTTTCAGTGAATTGCAAAGGTTTTTTAAACGCTAATTTCTAATTATAACGTCCCTGAAACCTATAGTTTTTACAGTGAATTTCAAAGTCTTTTTAATGCTAATTTCTAACTATAACATCCCTAAAACCTATGTTTCTAACTATGCCTACAGATGTAGGACATGTGCAGAAAGAGGAAGAAAGGCGCTGAAAGAAGCAAGAGAAATGCAGAAAGAGGCAACAGAAGTTCAGAAAGAAGAAGAAACATGCAGAAAGAAGCAAGAGATATGCTGAAAGAACCAATAGAGGTGCAAAAAGAGGCCTTGTTGCAAAGTCATCCTGTGCCCCCAACTTTTTGCTGCTGGTACTGGTGGTAACTGACTCTGACTAACCATGCCCGGAGCCAGTGCTATGCTAAAAGACACTTAGAATACAGTGAAAACACCTACATACACTAGGGTACATTATGAGTTGGGGTACCCCTGTGATTGGAATGACGTACCCTGTAAGGCCCTACGACATATTAGGGCAGGGGGATTAAAACTACCTCTAACTCAGAGGTGCAGAAAGAGGCAACAGAAGTGCAGAAAGAAGCAACAGAGGTGCTGAAAGAGGCAAGAGAGGTGGAGAAAGAAGCAAGTGTAGTACAGAAAAAGGAAAGAGAGGTAAAGAAAGAGGCATGAGAGGTACAGAAAGAGGCAGGAGAGGTGCAGAAAAAAGGATGAGAAGTGCAAAAAGAGGCAAGAGAATTTCTGAAAGTAGCAACAGAGCTGTAGAAAGAAGCAAGAGAAGTGCAGAAGGAGGCAAGTGAGGTGCAGAAAGAAGCTAGAGCAGCACAGAAAGAACCAACAGAGGTGCAAAAAGAGACAAGAGGGGTGCAGAAAAAGGTAGGAGGGGTGCACAAAGAGGCAAGAGAGGTACAGAAAGAGGCAGGAGGGGTGCAGAAAGAAGGAAGAGAAGTGCAGAAATAAGCAACAGAGGTGATGAAAGAGGCACGAATGGTGCAGAAAGAGCAAGAGAAGTGCAGAAAAAAGCAACAGAGGTACAGAAGGAGGCAAGAGAGTTGCAGACACAGGCAGGAAAGGTACAGAAAGAGGGAACCGGGGTGCAGAAAGAGGCAGAGGGGTGCAGAAAGAGAAAAGAGGTGTACAGAAAGAGGCAAGAGGGGGCAGAAAGAAGCAAGAGCAGTGCAGAAAGAAGCAACAGAGGTGCAAAAAGAGGAGAGAGAACTGCAGAATGAACAAAAGAAGTGTAAAAAGAGGCAAGAGCGGTGCAGAAAGAGATATGAGAGGTGCACAGAGAGGCAAGAAAGGTACAGAAAGAGGGGTTCAGAAAGAAGGAAGAGAAGTGCAGAAAGAGGCAAGAGAATCGCTGAAAGAAGCAACAGAGGTGTAGAAAGAAGCAAGAGAAGTGCAGAAAGAGGCAAGTGATGTGCAGAAAGAAGCAAGAGCAGTGCAGAATGAGCCAACAGGTGCTGAAAGAGGCACAAAGGGTGCAGAAAGAGCAAGAGAAGTACAGAAAGGGGCAACAGAGGTACAGAAAGAGGCAAGAGAGGTGCAGAATTAAAAAGAGGGGTGCGGATAGAGGCAAGTGATCTGCAGAAAAAAGCAAGAGAGGTACTGAAAGAGGCAAGTGAGGTGCTTAAAGAGGCAAGAGGTCTGCAGAAAAAAGCAACAGAGGTGCTGAAAGAGGCAAGTGAGGTGCATAAAGAAGCAAGAGAGGTGTAGAACGAGGCAATAGAAGTGCAGAAAGAAGCGAGAGAGGTGCAGAAAGAGGCAAGAGGGGTGCATAAAGATGAGAGAGAAGTGCAGAAAGAAGCAAAAGAGGTGCTCAAAGAGGAAAGAGGGATGCAGAAAGAGGCAAGAGCAGTGCAGAAAGAACCAAGAGAAGTGCAAAAAGAGGCAACAGAGGTGCAGAAAGATGCAAGGGAGGTGCAGAAACAAGCAAGAGAAGTGCAGAAAGAGGCAAGAGAATTGCTGAAAGAAGCAACAGAGGTTTAGAAAGAACCAAGAGAAGTGCAGAAAGAGGCAAGTGATGTGCAGAAAGAAGCAAGAGCAGTGCAGAAAGAACCAACAGGTGCTGGAAGAGGCGCAAAGGGTACAGAAAGAGCAAGAGAAGTACAGAAAGGGGCAACAGAGGACCAGAAAGAGGCAAGAGAGGTGCAGAAAGAGAAAAGAGTGGTGCAGATAGAAGCAAGAGATCTGCAGAAGAAAGTAAGAGAGGTACTGAAAGAGGCAAGTGAGGTGCAGAAAGAGGCAAGAGATCTGCAGAAAAAAGCAACAGAGGTGCTGAAAGAGGCAAGTGAGGTGGAGAAAGAAGCAAGTGAAGTGCAGAAAGAGGCAAGGGAGGTGCAGAAAGAGGGAGGCAAGAGAGGTACAGAAAGAGGCAGGAGGCGTGCAGAGAAAAGGAAGAGAAGTGCAAAAAGAGGCAAGAGAATTGCTGAAAGTAGCAACAGAGCTGTAGAAAAAAGAAGGAGAAGTGCAGAAGGAGGCAGGTGAGGTGCAGAAAGAAGCTAGAGCAGCGCAGAAAGAACCAACAGAGGTACAAAAAGAGGCAAGAGGGGTGCAGAAAAAGGTAGGAGGGGTGCACAAAGAGGAAAGAGAGGTACAGAAAGAGGCAGGAGGGGTGCAGAAAGATGGAAGAGAAGTGCAGAAATAAGCAACAGAGGTGCTGAAAGAGGCGCGAACGGTGCAGAAAGAGCAAGAGAAGTGCAGAAAAAAGCAACAGAGGTACAGAAGGAGGCAAGAGAGGTGCAAAAACAGGCAAGAGGGGTGCAGAAAGAGGTATGAGAGGTACACAAAGAGGCAAGAAAGGTACAGAAAGAGGAAAGAGGGGTGCAGAAAGAAGGTAGAGCAGTGCAGAATGAGGCAAGAGAATCGCTGAAAGAAGCAACAGAAGTGTAGAAAGAAACAAGAGAAGTGCAGAAAGAGGCAAGTGATGTGCAGAAAGAAGCAAGAGCAGTGCATAAAGAACCAACAGGTGCTGAAAGAAGGGCAAAGGGTGCAGAAAGAGCAAGAGAAGTACAGAAAGGGGCAACAGAGGTACAGAAAGAGGCAAAAGAGGTGCAGAAAGAGAAAAGAGGGGTGCAGATAGAGGCAAGAGATCTGCAGAAAAAAGGAAGAGAGGTACTAAAAGAGGTGCTGAAATGGGCACAAAGGGCTGCAGAAAGAGGTTAGAGAGGTGCAGAAAGATGCAAGAGAGGTGCAGAAACAAGCAAGAGAAGTGCAGAAAGAGGCAAGAGAATTGCTGAAAGAAGCAACAGAGGTTTAGAAAGAACCAAGAGAAGTGCAAAAAGAGGCAAGTGAGGTGCAAAAAGAAGCAAGAGCAGTGCAGAAAGAACCAACAGAGGTGCAAAAAGAGGCAAGAGGGGTGCAGAAAGAGGTAGGAGAGGTACACAAAGATGCAAGAGGGGTATAGAAAGAGACAGGAGTGGTGCAGAAAGAAGGAAGAGAAGTGCAGAAAGAGGCAATAGAATTGCCGAAAGAAGCAACAGAGGTGTAGAAAGAAGCAGGAGAAGTGCAGAAAGAGGCAAGTGATGTGCAGAAAGAAGCAAGAGCAGTGCAGAATGAAACAACAGGTGCTGAAAGAGGTGCAAAGGATGCAGAAAGAGCAGGAGAAGTACAGAAAGGGGCAACAGAGGTACAGAAAGAGCCAAAAGAGGCGCAGAAATTAAAAAGAGGGGTGCAGATAGAGGCAAGTGATCTGCAGAAAAAAAGCAAGAGAGGTACTGAAAGAGGCAAGTGAGGTGCTTAAAGAGGCAAGAGGTCTGCAGAAAAAAGCAACAGAGGTGCTGAAAGAGGCAAGTGAGGTGCATAAAGAAGCAAGAGAGGTGTAGAACGAGGCAATAGAAGTGCAGAAAGAAGCGAGAGAGGTGCAGAAAGAGGCAAGAGGGGTGCAGAAAGATGAGCGAGAAGTGCAGAAAGAAGCAAAAGAGGTGCTCAAAGAGGAAAGAGGGATGCAGAAAGAGGCAAGAGCAGTGCAGAAAGAACCAAGAGAAGTGCAAAAAGAGGCAACAGAGGTGCAGAAAGATGCAAGAGAGGTGCAGAAACAAGCAAGAGAAGTGCAGAAAGAGGCAAGAGAATTGCTGAAAGAAGCAACAGAGGTTTAGAAAGAACCAAGAGAAGTGCAAAAAGAGGCAAGTGATGTGCAAAAAGAAGCAAGAGCAGTGCAGAAAGAACCAACAGAGGTGCAAAAAGAGGCAAGAGGGGTGCAGAAAGAGCTCGGAGAGGTACACAAAGAGGCAAGAGTGGTATAGAAAGAGACAGGAGTGGTGCAGAAAGAAGGAAGAGAAGTGCAGAAAGAGGCAAGAGAATTGCCGAAAGAAGCAACAGAGGTGTAGAAAGAAGCAGGAGAAGTGCAGAAAGAGGCAAGTGATGTGCAGAAAGAAGCAAGAGCAGCGCAGAATGAACCAACAGGTGCTGAAAGAGGCGCAAAGGATGCAGAAAGAGCAGGAGAAGTACAGAAAGGGGCAACCGAGGTACAGAAAGAGGCAAAAGAGGTGCAGACATTAAAAAGAGGGGTGCGGATAGAGGCAAGAGATCTGCAGAAAAAAGCAAGAGAACTACAGAAAGGGTCAACCGAGGTACAGAAAGAGGCAAAAGAGGTGCAGCAATTAAAAAGAGGGGTGCGGATAGAGGAAAGAGATCTGCAGAAAAAAGCAAGAGAGGTGCTGAAAGAGGCAAGTGAGGTGCATAAAGAAGCAAGAGGGGTGCAGAAAGATGAGAGAGAAGTGCAGAAAGAAGCAAAAGAGGTGCTCGAAGAGGCAAGAGGGATGCAGAAAGAGGCAAGAGCAGTGCAGAAAGAACCAAGAGAAGTGCAAAAAGAAGCAACAGAGGTGCAGAAGGAGGCACGAGGGGTGTAGAAAGAAGGAAGAGAAGTGCAGAAAGAAGCAACAGAGGTGCTGAAATGGGCACAAAGGGCTGCAGAAAGAGGTAAGAGAAGTGCAGAAAGAAACAACAGAGGTACAGAAAGAGGCAAGAGTGTACAGAAAGAGGGAAGAGAGGTGGAGAAAGAGGCAAGAGAGTTGCACAAAGAAGGGAAGGGGTGCAGAAAGAGGTAGAAGAGGTGCAGAAAGAAGCAACAGAGGTGCCGAAAGAGGCAAGGGAGGTGAAGAAAGAAGCAAGTGAAGTGCAGAAAGAGGCAACAGAGGTGCAGAAAGATGCAAGAGAGGTGCAGAAGCAAGCAAGAGAAGTGCAGAAAGAGGCAAGTGAATTGCTGAAAGAAGCAACAGAGATTTAGAAAGAACAAAGAGAAGTGCAAAAAGAGGCAAGTGAGGTGCAAAAAAAAGCAGGAGTAGTGCAGAAAGAACCAACAGAGGTGCAAAAAGAGTCAAGAGGGGTGCGGAAAGAGGTAGGAGAGGTGCACAAGAGGCAAGAGGGGTATAGAAAGAGACAGGAGTGGTGCAGAAAGAAGGAAAAGAAGTGCGGAAAGAGGCAAGAGGATTGACAAAAGAAGCAACAGAGGTGTAGAAAGAGGCAAGGGAGGTGAAGAAAGAAGCAAGTGAAGTGCAGAAAGAGGCAACAGAGGTGCAGAAAGATACAAGAGAGGTGCAGAAGCAAGCAAGAGAAGTGCAGAAAGAGGCAAGAGAATTGCTGAAAGAAGCAACAGAGATTTAGAAAGAACAAAGAGAAGTGCAAAAAGAGGCAAGTGAGGTGCAAAAAAAAGCAGGAGCAGTGCATAAAGAACCAACAGAGGTGCAAAAAGAGGCAAGAGGGGTGCAGAAAAAGGTAGGAGGGGTGCACAAGAGGCAAGAGAGGTACAGAAAGAGGCAGTAGGGGTGCAGAAAGAAGGAAGAGAAGTGCAGAAAGAAGTAACAGAGGTGCTGAAAGAGGCCGAAGCGTACAGAAAGAGCAAGAGAAGTGCAGAAAGAGGCAAGAGAGGTACAGAAAGAGGCAAGAGATATGCAGAAACAGACAGGAACGATACAGAAAGAGGGAACAGGGGTGCAGAAAGAGGCAAGAGAGGTGCAGAAAGAGAAAAGAGGGGTGCAGAAAGAGGCAAGAGTTCTGCAAAAGAGAGCTATAGAGATGCTGAAAGAGGCACAAAGGGTACAGAAAGAGGCAAGAGTGGTGCAGAAAGAGAGAAGAGAGGTGTAGAAAGAGGCAAGAGAGTTGCACAAAGAGGGAAGAAGGAAAAGAAGTGCGGAAAGAGGCAAGAGGATTGACAAAAGAAGCAACAGAGGTGTAGAAAGAAGCAAGAGAAGTGCAGAAAGACTCAAGTAAGGTGCAGAAAGAAGCAAGAACAGTGCATACAGAACCAACAGAGGTACAAAAAGAGGCAAGAGGGGTGCAGAAAAAGGTAGGAGGGGTGCACAAGAGGCAAGAGAGGTACAGAAAGAGGCAGTAGGGGTGCAGAAAGAAGGAAGAGAAGTGCAGAAAGAAGTAACAGAGGTGCTGAAAGAGGCCGAAGCGTACAGGAAGAGCAAGAGAAGTGCAGAAAGAGGCAAGAGAGGTACAGAAAGAGGCAAGAGATATGCAGAAACAGACAGGAAAGATACAGAAAGAGGGAACAGGGGTGCAGAAAGAGGCAAGAGAGGTGCAGAAAGAGAAAAGAGGGGTGCAGAAAGAGGCAAGAGTTCTGCAAAAGAGAGCTATAGAGATGCTGAAAGAGGCACAAAGGGTACAGAAAGAGGCAAGAGTGGTGCAGAAAGAGAGAAGAGAGGTGTAGAAAGAGGCAAGAGAGTTGCACAAAGAGGGAAGAGGGGTGTAGAAACAGGCAAAAGGGGTGCAGAAAGAAGCAAGTGAGGTGCAGAAAGAGGTTAGAGAGGTGCAGAAAGAGGCAAGAAAGTTACAGAAAGAGGCAAATGAAGATCATAATGAGGCAAGAGAAATGCAGAAAAAGGCAATAGAGGTGCAGAAAGAGGCAAGTGAGGTGCAGAAATAAGCAAGATAAGTGCAGAAAGAAGCAACAGAAGTGCAGAAAGAGGGAAGAGGGGTGGATAGAGAGGCAAGAGGGGAGAAGAAAGAAGCAAGACAGGTGCAGAAAGAAGTGCAGAAAGAAGGAACAGAGGTGCGGAAAGAGGCAAAACGGGTGCAGAAACACATAAGAGGGGTACAGAAAAAGGTAAGAGAGGTGCAGAAAGAGGCAACAGCCATGCAGAAAGAGGGAAGAGAGGAGTAGAACGTACAAGAGATTTGCAGAAAGTACAAGAGATTTGTAGAAAGAGGCAAGAGAAGTGCAGAAAAAGAAAGAAATGTGCAGAAAGAACCAACAGAGGTGCAAAAAGAGTCAAGAGGGGTGCGGAAAGAGGTAGGAGAGGTGCACAAGAGGCAAGAGGGGTATAGAAAGAGACAGGAGTGGTGCAGAAAGAAGGAAAAGAAGTGCAGAAAGAGGCAAGAGGATTGACAAAAGAAGCAACAGAGGTGTAGAAAGAGGCAAGGGAGGTGAAGAAAGAAGCAAGTGAAGTGCAGAAAGAGGCAACAGAGGTGCAGAAAGATACAAGAGAGGTGCAGAAGCAAGCAAGAGAAGTGCAGAAAGAGGCAAGAGAATTGCTGAAAGAAGCAACAGAGATTTAGAAAGAACAAAGAGAAGTGCAAAAAGAGGCAAGTGAGGTGCAAAAAAAAGCAGGAGCAGTGCATAAAGAACCAACAGAGGTGCAAAAAGAGGCAAGAGGGGTGCAGAAAAAGGTAGGAGGGGTGCACAAGAGGCAAGAGAGGTACAGAAAGAGGCAGTAGGGGTGCAGAAAGAAGGAAGAGAAGTGCAGAAAGAAGTAACAGAGGTGTTGAAAGAGGCCGAAGCGTACAGAAAGAGCAAGAGAAGTGCAGAAAGAGGCAAGAGAGGTACAGAAAGAGGCAAGAGATATGCAGAAACAGACAGGAACGATACAGAAAGAGGGAACAGGGGTGCAGAAAGAGGCAAGAGAGGTGCAGAAAGAGAAAAGAGGGGTGCAGAAAGAGGCAAGAGTTCTGCAAAAGAGAGCTATAGAGATGCTGAAAGAGGCACAAAGGGTACAGAAAGAGGCAAGAGTGGTGCAGAAAGAGAGAAGAGAGGTGTAGAAAGAGGCAAGAGAGTTGCACAAAGAGGGAAGAAGGAAAAGAAGTGCGGAAAGAGGCAAGAGGATTGACAAAAGAAGCAACAGAGGTGTAGAAAGAAGCAAGAGAAGTGCAGAAAGACTCAAGTAAGGTGCAGAAAGAAGCAAGAACAGTGCATACAGAACCAACAGAGGTACAAAAAGAGGCAAGAGGGGTGCAGAAAAAGGTAGGAGGGGTGCACAAGAGGCAAGAGAGGTACAGAAAGAGGCAGTAGGGGTGCAGAAAGAAGGAAGAGAAGTGCAGAAAGAAGTAACAGAGGTGCTGAAAGAGGCCGAAGCGTACAGGAAGAGCAAGAGAAGTGCAGAAAGAGGCAAGAGAGGTACAGAAAGAGGCAAGAGATATGCAGAAACAGACAGGAAAGATACAGAAAGAGGGAACAGGGGTACAGAAAGAGGCAAGAGAGGTGCAGAAAGAGAAAAGAGGGGTGCAGAAAGAGGCAAGAGTTCTGCAAAAGAGAGCTATAGAGATGCTGAAAGAGGCACAAAGGGTACAGAAAGAGGCAAGAGTGGTGCAGAAAGAGAGAAGAGAGGTGTAGAAAGAGGCAAGAGAGTTGCACAAAGAGGGAAGAGGGGTGTAGAAACAGGCAAAAGGGGTGCAGAAAGAAGCAAGTGAGGTGCAGAAAGAGGTTAGAGAGGTGCAGAAAGAGGCAAGAAAGTTACAGAAAGAGGCAAATGAAGATCATAATGAGGCAAGAGAAATGCAGAAAAAGGCAATAGAGGTGCAGAAAGAGGCAAGTGAGGTGCAGAAATAAGCAAGATAAGTGCAGAAAGAAGCAACAGAAGTGCAGAAAGAGGGAAGAGGGGTGGATAGAGAGGCAAGAGGGGAGAAGAAAGAAGCAAGACAGGTGCAGAAAGAAGTGCAGAAAGAAGGAACAGAGGTGCGGAAAGAGGCAAAACGGGTGCAGAAACACATAAGAGGGGTACAGAAAAAGGTAAGAGAGGTGCAGAAAGAGGCAACAGCCATGCAGAAAGAGGGAAGAGAGGAGTAGAACGTACAAGAGATTTGCAGAAAGTACAAGAGATTTGTAGAAAGAGGCAAGAGAAGTGCAGAAAAAGAAAGAAATGTGCAGAAAGAAGCAACAGGAATGCAGAAAGAGGCAAGAGAGGAGCAGAAGGAAGCAAGAGTGGCTTGCACACCATTAGTACTAATTTAACACCCACATTTAGCAATATGTAACAGGTGACCATTCTAGGTTTGCAAAGGACCTTCCACCATGCTGTAACACTTGTCGCTGCATTTTTGGAAAACGTTTGAGCCATTTGAGCTAGAAACAAGACTTTTTTGTCCAAATCTGCAGATTAGGGAGCAGGTGATGAATTATGTGGCTAATGTAGAAAATGTATAACTGTGTGAAAGTCGGTGCAGCTAAACAAACACTTGTTTCCAGTGGCCCTGCTCATACCTCTGACTAGGTCCTCAAGTGCTCCTGAGTGATTACTTCTTTTTTTGCCAAGAGGCGTGTTTGCAGAGTGGTGTAAAAAGGGGCATGGTCTTGGACCACCTCTCTGCAATCCAGCTGTGTGGTGCTTACTGGAGGTACCTGGTGGGCTAGTTGGCCCCCAGGGACCCTCAGTATTCAAGGGGACTTAATTCCCCAACTTAGAATGTGCTAGGGGGCGAGTTTGCAGAGTCATGCAGGGAGGGGGCGGGGCCTCTGAGGAGTTGCCGGTTTCTTTTTTCTTTTTTCAAATTTTGTTATTTTATGGGAGCGGGCCATGTGGCCCCTCCTTCCCTGGGCCACTTTTGGCCCCGGCAACCCCATCCCCCATGGTCTGGCAGCCTTGTTGTTTTTCAAAATAAATTTGGGGAGGGGGACCCCACTCCAGAGGCCAATTATGGCCCCAGGACCCCATCCCAAGGGGCCTGGCCTGCCTTCTTTTTTTAATTCTTTTTTTTGGGAGGGGGCCACTGGCCCTCCTGCTCAGGCCAATTAGGGCCCCGGGGATCCAAGCCCCGGGGCTGGCCTTCCGTTTTTAGTTTTTTTTAAATTTTAATTAAAGGGGAGGGGGCCGAGTGGCACCCATCCCGGGCCCCTTATGGCCCCTGAGACCCCATCCCCAGGGGACGGCCCTCAGTATTGGGGACGGTGTGGGGAGCCCCAATGCCCTGATGATTCCAGCCAGCTCCCCACAAGCAATTCTGCTTTGCTTTTTGGAAGTGAGAGCAGGTTTCCTGCTCTCGCTTCCAAAAAGCAAAGCAGTGTTTGCTATGGGAGGGTCGGAGCCATGCTCCCGCCCTGCCATTGCAAACAGCAATGTCCCGGAGGTGGGCACCCCAGGACATTGCAGGAGCCGACCCTGGGGGGGGTGGCAGTCCCTGGGGCTTGGGTGGGCTGCGATGGCCCCCCAAACATAATTAAAAATGCCCCAGGGAGGTGGCGGTCCCTGGGGTTGCAGGAGGGCCACGTGCCCCCTGCAAACTATTTCAAAAGCCCTTGGAAGGTGGCGGTCCCTGGGGCTGCGGGGGCCCATGCGGCCCCCACATACATTATAAATATTGCCCCCAGAAGGTGGCCCACCCTGGGGCTTGAGTACAACGAAGTGCAGGAGCCTGTGCTTTGTTTTTTTAAATTTTCTTAGCTGGATTCGCGCACCCAGCGCAAATTCGGCCATTTAAAAAAAAATGCTTTCTTGGCCCTGGTGGTCCTTGTGGGACCCCCCTGAGCAGGCCTAGGGGGTCAGGGTGTTTCTACCCTGCCCCATTTTTATTTGTTTATTTATTTTAAATTATGTTAATTGAAAGCTCACAGCAAGGATATACAAAGGTCTGAATAGAAGGGACAATCAGTAGTCACATAAAGCAAATGGCAGTGTAAGCATAGTTTACATCAACATCAATACTAAAGAACAGAACCCCCACCCACTACCCTCCCAAACCATCGCCTCCCCCACCCAAACCCAGGCAGAGCAGATCACCAGATAGTACACACTCAAATATGTCCTGTACATTATAAATAGATACCGATGTGACATATAAAAGCAGAAAAGGGGCAGGTGCAATGACAGAGCTCTAATAGCATACCCGTTGTGGCATATGAAGTAGGATGCGTAGGTCACCGCCATTTACATTAAATCTGGATGGGACAGCAAATATGCAGTCAGTGGGGCCCAGAAATCCTCGGGGCGCGAGGCTACGAACAATTCCTCCTCATAAATCACCAGCTGGTCCCTACAGTAAAGTAGATCGCGGAGCCATTTTTTAACTGTAGGAATGGTTTTAGTTCCCCAGCACTGTGCGACAGCCCTTTTTGCGAACAATGTGGACACCGCAACTATGCTTCTATTACAGGGCTTAAGGGGTTTCACATACCCTAGTAGGCAGAGCTCGGGAGTGCAATCCACTGGTTCTGTCACCACGTCTGCGAGTACCTTGGTTACTTTGGACCAAAATGCAAAGACACCTGGACACGTCCAAGCCACATGTAGAAAATCAGCATCCACTTGCAAACACCGCACACAGCACGCGGACTCACGCAAACCATACCTACAGAGTTGCAGAGGAGTATAATATAGTTGATGTAAATATTTAAAGGGAATTATGCGAAGATTACAATTCGCCGTGAGGCGGCCAGTAGGATCACAACACTCTTTCCAAATATCGAGAGTAAGGGAGGAACCTAGCATTGTCCGCCACCGGAGGTAAGTTGGGGAGTCTTCCTGGTCATGTTCTCGCAAAGAGGCGTTATAAAGTATAATAATTAAGCCCTTGCGATCCTCACTCGCCAGCAGCGCCTGCAATGCTTGCAAAGCCATGGGCTCCTCCGGGAAATTTGGGTACATAGTCTTGACAGCTTGTCAGACCTGGACGTAAATAAATCTCAACATAAATCCGCGATCAGTATCCCCTTGTACTGCACACAGAGTTCTGAACCGACCATGCGCTTACAGGTCTCCCATCCGGGAGATACCGACTTTTGCAAGCACTTGGAGGGCAGACTTCTCCCACGCTACCGAGATGTCAGGGTGCGAGGCCAGAGGCAGCAGAGGAGTGTACAAGTACGGCAGCTGCGCTCGTTTCGCTAGCATTTGCCAGGCCCATGCAGTGCACTGCACCGGATTTATCTCAGTACAGGGACCTCCAGATCCCCCAGAGAGGGTCACTGCCTGCCATGGCATAGGTAAAACTGCATCTGATTCAATAGACCTGTGTGGTTGAAACCGTTGCGGGAATTGCCAATAGTGCGCAAATTGCGCCTGTGCACATAAGTAATATAACCGAAAGTCAGGAGCCTCGAACCCCCCCCCGGTTGAAAGGCTGAACTAGAGTGTCCCAGCTGCATCTAGGTTTTCTCCCACCCCATACAAATGTAAGTAGTACCGATTGGAGCGTCATGAACGTCGCCCCGTTCAATTTAATAGGTATATTAATAAAAAAGTATAGCAACTTAGGGAGGAAGGCCATTTTCAAAATTGCTATCCTGTCCGCAAGGTAGAGGGGCAGGCACGCCCTTCGCTCAGCCAATTCAGTGATACGCATAATGGCGCAGCCGTAGTTCTCTGAGATTACCTTACCTGGATCTCTATGGAGCCAAACTCCCAGATATTTCACAGGTTCGGACGTCCAAGTTAATGGGAAATCCAACTCTACCTCCCTCATGCCCGTTGTGAGCGGGAACACTACCGACTTCGCCCAATTGATCCCAAGGCCCGAATATCGCTCAAATTTAACATATTCCCGGAGCAGTGCAGGCAAAAAAGTGGCTGGCTCGCGCATATACAGTCACATATCGTCTGCATACAATGAGACCGAAAGTGGTCTCTGCCGAAAGCGTAGCGCAGCTGCTGCATGCCTCTGATGGAGCTTGCAGGCTAAGGGCTCCAAAGCGAGCAAGAAAAGCATAGGCGATAAGGGGCAGCCTTGCCGAGTGCCTCTTTCTATCGGGAATACCGAGGAAACCCATCCATTAACAAGCACACACGGGCAGCCGGTTCCTCATAAAGCACTCTAATCCATTTAGTAAAAAACACGGGGAGACCCATTCTTGTTAACACAGTAAACATATAGACCCAATTGAGAGAGTCAAAAGCATTCGCTGCATCAAGCAGCACCGCGACCGCCTGGAAGTCAGACTCAAAGTAGTGCAAAGTGAAGAAGACAGTGCACAAATTATGAGTCGTGGAGCGTGCAGTTACAAATCCGGATTGGTCAGGTAAGACCAGGAGAGGAACCAGCGGCTGGAGCCTGGTAACGATCATTTTCGCCAGGATCTCCGCGTCTATATGAATAATAGAGAGAGGCCTATAGGACTCACACATGTTAGGGGGGTTGTCCGGTTTCAACAAAGTCACCAGCAGTGCCTCCTTAAGAGAAGGCGGCAGCCGACCCTTCTCATAAGCTTCCGCATATACGTCAAGAAGCCTGGGGGCAAGCTCCGATACGTATGCCTTATAAAACTCGCTGGGAAGGCCGTCCATCCCACGTTTCACATTCTCAACATCAAATGGCTGCACAAGATATTCCCGATGGGAGGTAGAAAGCCATCCCAGCGCAACGTCGTCGAGATATTCATCTATTTCGTCAGATGGTGGAGAGTCCCTGGCTGCATAAAGTTTGGTATAAAATCGTATAATTATATTACACAGCTCTGGGGTAGAGCAGTGTGCAACCCCACCCTCACCTAACAAATCCGTTATAGGCTCCTGGCTACGAGGTGCTGACAATTTTTGCACTAAGAATCGGCTCGGTCGACCCCTTTCCCCGTAATACCGAGCAGAACTACGACGGGAACGGTGCAATACCTCCTGGTCTGCTGTTTCATTATGTTCCGAAACTAAATCCCTTATTTTAGCCAATTTATCAGGAGAATGATCGAGTTCATACGCACGTTCAAGGGTCGAGATGTCAGACGACAATTTATGAATCCTACGACTAAGATCTCTGAGCACACCAGATTGCACCCCAATACAAGCCCCTCTGATAGTAACTTTAAATGCTTCTCACAGCACTCCGGCACTTTCAACAGAGCCCTGATTTTCCTTAAAGAAGTTTTGAATGGCTTCTCCTATCGTATGCCAAAAAACTGGGTCAGTCAACTCAGTCGGTTGCAATCTCCACATAAATGGTGGGCGTGCGCATGCGTGCGTGCCACATGCCCAACTTTCACAGCCCAAGTACACACAGCTTCTGAAACGAGACAGAAATCTATACGGGACCACGTACCATGCACAGATGATACAAACGTGCCCTCTCGACCAGCAGGGTGACGAAGACGCCAAACATCATGTAGGTGTCTAGCATCTAGCAGCCCCAAAAGCACTTCCGCTGCTTGTTTAGTCCTCGCTATCCCACTGCCAGCCCTATCTAATGTAACATCAAGACAAACATTAAAATTGCCTCCCCATATCACTGCAGCTGTAGGAAACATCGAGATTCCGCACCAATCGTCAGAAAAAAAAGACGGTTCATCAGTGTTCGGTCCGTAGACCTTAACCAGCAACACACTCACGCCACCTAGTTGCCCATAGACTATCGCAACACGACCATAGTCGTCTATGTCAGTGCGATCCACAGTGAAAGGGACACCTTTTTTAACCAGAATCAGCACGCCGCTAGAGTAGGTAGAATAAGAGGAGGCAATCCTCGCAGTCGCCCAGCGAGCACCCACTCTCTGCTCTGATTCCTTAGTGAGGTGAGTCTCCTGAAGAAAAGCTATATGTATCTCCATCCGATCCAGATATGCAAGTACTGATCTTATCTTTTTTGGATTATTAAGCCCACGCACATTCCAGGTGAGGAAAGTAACCTTACCACTCATACCATCTAGACAGTGTCAAGGAGCTGCTTGCACCATAGAGTACACTCTGCAACCCTGAGGAATCATATTGCTCATGAACAGGACATGCAAAAAATACTTGCAATAACAGTCTGCCATTGCCTAAAAATACCACACCACCCCCCACCCACTTCAGCGACCCAAACCCGCCAAAGTCATCCCGACCCAACAAACCCCCCACCCAACAGATCAAAACAAGAATAAGATGCATTCGGGGTACACCCATGTAAGGGGCGCAGAGTGCTACTAGCCTCCCAACTAGTAGGAGGTGGTCGAGCAAGCTAGAAATGTGCCAATCAATCAAACTGTAGTTCACACAGCGTGAAACATTATAGCGTGAGTCGCCCCACGGAGAGAGACAAGTGGCAAACCAAAGCACAATCATTAAGTAGGCACGTAAGAGCATGAGAACTGAGCATTCCTAAGAAGAAAAAGGCAAATAGGTAAGCAACACTAATGCAGAATCAACTGGTGTAGCAGTCAGTCGTCTTCTTCCTGAGGCGCGCCTGGCCTGGGCCGCCTGCACTTAAGCTGCTTTGCATGTTCGAGGGCAGCCTTGGGGTTGGAGAAAATTTTTGAGTCCCCCTCCGGACCTATACGCAATCTTGCGGGGTAAAGCATTGCATAGGGGACCCCCTCCGTCTGCAAAAACTTCTTAGCTGCGGCAAATTCCCGTCTGGTAGATGGCACAGCAACAGTGAAATCAAGAAAAAAAGCCAAGGTATTGCCCTGGTATTCAATACTTCTCACAAGCCAGACGTAGAATAGTGTCACGGTCTCTATAGTTCAAAAGTCTGGCTATTATGGGACGAGGCGGAGCGCCAGGCACAGGCCGCGCCGTCAAGGAGCAGTGATCTCGTTCAACAACAAACATCGTGGAGAGGTGTTCAGTGCCAAACAGTTCCTTAATTAAATTCTCCAGATAGTGCTCCATTTTCCCCACATTTGTAGATTCCGGCACCCCCGTGAGTCTAACGTTTTTGTGCCGAGACCACGCATCCAAGTCCTCGTTCTTGGCCTGGATGAGGGACAACACCTCCATATTGAGTGCCTTGCCAGCAACCTCGTTCAGACCATCCTCAGTTGTCGACACACGCTGTTCAACCTCACCCATGCGAGAATTTTGCTTCTCCAGCTGTGGCGATAAGTAATCCAGGCGGTGATTTACTGAAGCCATGGTGCCCTCTATAGATTGGAGGCTATGTTGCATTGCCAGAAGAGTAGTTTACAGCGTGGGGGGACTGTCGCTCCGGGCCTCTGTCTCGGATTCGATGCCGCCTTTTCTGAGGCTTTCGCAGGCTTACGAGCCTCAAAGGTGAGACGTGGCTGTGTTTTATCAGTTCTCCCCATGGTAAGTCGGGAAGAAATCACCCCACCCAGGCAAGCAAGAGATACTCTGGACACTATGTTAGTGTCGCAAATTAGGACGAAGGTGGAGCGGGGGCGAGCGTATTAGGGATCCGTAAGGGCCACAGAGAATCCACCAAGCCAGAACTAGAAAGTGAAGGTACAACAGCGACTCCCTATCTAGCAGACTACTTAGGGGACACACAAATCACCTGACAGACCAGCAGAGCGTATGGCACTGGAAATGCCCGGTAATGCAGCGGGAGGACCTGGGGCAGCTCTCAGTGAGGTGGCGGGCTGCTCAAGCAATGCAGCAGTGTGCACCGCCACCCTCAGCACAGTCCAGGGCAAGGGCACAGGCAATGAGGGGGCCAGATGCACGGTAGTAATTTCAGGGAAGCGTCCACGGACTTCATTAAACCAGGGAGGAGGCCAGGAGTACCAGCAGTAACACAGGCCCAACCGACTGGACGATGATCACAGGGATGGACAACCCTGCAGTTCAGGCCCCAGCTACTAACAGGTCCGTGGCACCGCAAGTCGCATGCTCCCACTGATCCCAGCAGCAGCAATCAAGGCACCGCACCCGCCAGGGCCCCCACCCGCCTCCGCAGCCACAGGCCCTGCAGGCACCTAACCCCACTCACCACAGCCAGGAGCGACGCGGTCTGCCGATAGCCCCCAGCTGCTCAGTTCCGGCCCCGATAAGTGACAGACAAGTGATCCCTCTCCGCAGTGCGTCCCTCCGCTCACAGCCGCCAGATGATCAGCCAGGCGCCACGCTCCCTCCGCACCCACAGGACCGCAATGTAGCTCCGAGGAAGGCCGCTCTCAGTGAGGTGGTGGACTGCTCAAGCAATGTAGCAGTGTGCACCGCCACCGTCAGCGCAGTCCAGGGCAGGACACAGGCAATGAGGGGACCAGATGCAGGATAGGAAGGTCAGGGTGGCGTCCACTGACTTCGATATACCAGGGGGGAGGCCCGGAGTCCCAGCAGTAACACAGGCCCAACGGACTGGATGATGATCACAGGGACAGACAACCCTGCAGTCCAGGCCCCAGCTACCAACAGGGCCGCGGCACCGCAAGTCGCGCGCTCCCACTGGTCCAAGCAGCAGCAATCAAGGTACCGCACTGGCCAGGGCCCCCACCCGCCTCTGCAGCTGCAGTTCCCGCAGGTGCTGCACCCCACTCACCACAGCCAGTCCCAGGAGCGACGCGGTCCTCCGATAGCCCCCAGCCGCGCAGGTCCGGTCCCGATAAGTCACTGGCAAGCGATCCCTCTCCACAGTGCGTCCCTCCGCTCACAACCGCCCGTCGATCAGCCAGGCGCCGCACTCCCTCCGCACCTACAGGTCCGCAATGTAACTCCGAGGAAGGCCCAGACAATGAAAGCTCCTCATTGTCCGCAAGACTAGATCAGCGGTAGCGCCCGAGAACCGCCATTTTGGAAGGATAGGTCGGGCAGACCAGCGAGGCGGATCCACAGTGCAGCGGTGATCTAAAGTGAACTTATAAGATCCCAGCACCATTGAACAGGTACCCCAGTACCAACCAGTCCAGTCAGGGTCAGGGATGGCGCGATTTCAGGCAGATAATTGTCGGATATCGGCTCGGCCGGGCGGAGCAGCACTATGGTGTGGCCATTTTGCCATGCGCCCTCTAGCGCCCCCCCCTTTCTTCAATGTTTTTCCTACTGTTTTCTTGTGACTCGGTTACTGAGTCACAAGATGGCTGCCAACACATTCTGGTTTGGAGTGTTGGCAGCCAATCAGAATTAAGCTTTTGATCAGGAGGGTTCGCGACTCCTCCTCAGTTCTCAGATATATACATTTTTATTTTTTTAATTTCTCAGGAACAACTGAACGGATTTACACAATTTAAAAAGGGCCTCTTTCTGAACCAAGAGCTATCTTTTTGCCAAATTTGGTGTAATTCCGTTCAGCAGTTCGGGCTGTAGCCTGTTCCAAAATTTCCTATGGAAATTAACATGGGGAAAATGTGTTTTGGGACCCCCTTTTTATCTCGGTCCCCGCTTGACGAATCACCCCGAAACTTTAAAGACAGGCGCTGACCTGAGTGAACCATTAGTTTTGAAAATTGCGCGAAGATGTGACAAACGGTGCAAAAGATATTGGCAAAAGAAAAAACGCTTTTTGAATAGAAACAAGGTCCTAACTATAACTACCTACTGGCAACCACCAGTAGGTAATATATATATATATATATATATATATAAAATTCCGTTCAGCAGTTTGGGCTGTAGCTTTGTCTAAAGTGTCCTATGGAACATTACATGGGGAAAACATGTTTTGGAACCCCCTTTTTTCTCGGCCCCTGCTTGACGAATCACCCCGAAACTGTCAAGATAGGAGCTGACTGGAGCGGGCCACTAGTTTCGACAATTTCGCAAAGATTCGTCAACTGACGCCAAAGTTATTGGGAAAACAAAAAAAGCTTTTCCTATGGAAACTAGGTCCTAACTATAACTACCTACTGGGGAGTGGGCGGCCTCACAGCTGACATACTCAGGGCATTACTATATGCTCAAACCGGTTACTAAACCTCTGTTTGCTGAATGGGACTGCCTGCATGCCCTGGTTGATGTCACTTTACAGTAGGGGCTGTAAAAATGTGAGCAAAATTTAAAACCATACTGTTGTCAGAGACTTTACCAGCAGCTCGCTGATTGGATGTATGTGCACCAATAAGATTACACCTAACAGTATGTAAAAGCCCCATGTAAACCAACTCTGTGAAACACAACGCTGGCAATGAGGAAGGCATTCGCCGAAACGCGTCTGCCGGGTGTTTTTTATTTGTGACTTTGTACCAGTATCTGAGTGGTGAATAAAACTTACCTGCAGAGGTCCTGAGCATGTGTTAGACCCGTTTCTTTGGTAAAGGCGGGATTGATTCTGGATATTGTTGCAGCGGTCGGCGCTGCATGCTGACACGCCTCTCGTTCTGGAGCTCCGACGACAAGCCGACAAGCTGTTTGGGAGAAGTGCTGAATGCACACGGCGGCGCCCCCCTGGCCGAGACAAGAATTGAGGTATCGGGGAGAGAGCAGCAAATTATTGCTGAACGGGACACCTCTAAGTTATTATTACCGCCATTGATAATCCCGCAACAGAGAGTGGGTGGCCTCACAGTTGACACAGTCAGGGCATTCCTATGTGCTCGAACCGGTTACTGAACCTACGTTCGCTGAAAGGGACTGCCTGCATGCCCTGGTTGATGGGATTTTTCGGATGTCACTTTACAGTAGGGGCTGTAAAAACGTCAGCAAAATTTAAAACTATACTGGAGTTAGAGACTTTACCAGCAGCTCGCTGATTGGATGTATGTGCACCAATAAGATTACACCTAACAGTATGTAAAATCCCCATGTAAACCAACTCTGTGAAACACAATGCTGGCAATGAGGAAGGCATTCGCCGAAACGCGTCTGCCAGGGGTTTTTTATTTGTGACTTTGTACCAGTATCCGAGTGGTGAATAAAACTTACCTGGAGTGGTCCCAAGCATGTGTCAGAACCGATCTTTGGTAGAGGCAGGATTGGTTCTGGATATATATATATTCACTTAAAAAACCATAGGTTTCACACATGTTATAGTTAGCTGGACATTTCACTCATAAAAAACCAATGAAATTCCCCCGTTATAGTTACTGCAGGCAACTATAACTCACGCGACCGTAATCCTCTGCTGATGCTAATACTGTATTTAGACACTTATTTACCCATGTCTTCTTCCATTAATCTCTAGCTATACATATATTACAAATATTTATTTTTCAGAAAGACACATATGTCATCAGTGATGTAATATCTGACGTCATCAGCAGAGGATTGCGGTCGCGTGAGTTATAGTTGCCTGCAGTAACTATAACGGGGGAATTTCATTGGTTTTTTATGAGTGAAATGTCCAGCTAACTATAACATGTGTGAAACCTATGGTTTTTTAAGTGAATTTGCAAGGTTTTTTAAATGCTAATTCCTAACTATAACGTGTGTGAAACCTATGGTTTTTTCAGTGAATTTGTACAGTTTTTTAAATGCTAATTTATTTATGTATTATTTTTTTTATATATTTATTTTACAATAAACTACGTATGAAAAATTATTTTTTTTTTTTTTTTTTTTTGGTTTTCACCCTGCAATTTTTTTATTTTTTTTTGTAAAAAAAAAAATTTTTTTTGTGTGTTTTTCAGGGTGCGCGCACTGTGCGCGCACCCCCGCGATTTTAAAAAAAAAAAAAAATTTTTTTTGCCTTCGGGGTCCTTCAGGGACCCCCTGACAAAGGCTAGGGGGTCAGGAACTCTCTACCCTGCCCCCTTTTCACGTTCGCCACCTTCCTTTTTCACTCTCGCACTGAAAACAAACAAAATGGCGGCCGACACTTCCTGATTTCGACCGATTCGAACGTTGACTAACATGTAACCACCAATCAGAATTACGCTCGCGCACGTTAGGGTGCTCGCACGGTGCTCGCACGGTGCGCGCATATAGATATATATATAGATATAGATATAGATATATATATGCTTTTAAATGCTATTTTCTCCGGAAATACTGAACAGATTTACACCAGACCTGCAAAAGGCACTTCCTTGACCTTATGGCTACCTCTCTGCCAAATTTCAAGTAATTCTGTTCAGCCGTTCGGGCTGTAGCTGTGTCTAAAGGTCCTATGGAAAAATGCATGGGGAAAACGCGTTTTGGGACCCCCCTTTTATCTCAGCCCCCGCTTGACGAATCCCCCCGAGACTTTAATGATTATTGAGGAATGTTCGGGCACTACATCTCCCACAATTCCTGTATTACGCCTGGAGGCGTGACTGTGTATTTAATTGTGGGATTGCCTGCCCGCCATTGCACAATCTTTCCCGGCAGCCTCTGAAGAAAAGGAAACTTGAAACGCGTCAGGCTCAAAGGGGAAGCTGTACATTGTGCCCGCTACCGGAGTACTTCCATACTTGATAATAAAAGGCTGGTAACCTTTCTCTGCTGTCTCGAGTGCAACTCTATTGGGACTACCTGGGTTTGAATCTAGAGGCGGACGCCCATCCGCCGAGTTTACACCACCCTGCAATTTTGAGGGGGCCACGAGGATGGATTGACTTCCTTAATGTGGAGCGACAGAGCAGGTTTGAGGAAGTACACTATTGCGTGGCTCACGTAGGGCTTCATTAACTACAGTTATCAGTGCGCCTTAAATATTGGGGAATGTTCGGGCACTAAATTTCCCACAATTCCTGTACTACACCTGGAGGCATGACTGTGTATTTAATTGTGGGATTACCTTCCTGCCACTGCACAATCTTTCCCGGCAGCCTCTGAAGAAAAGGAAACTTGAAACGCGTCAGGCTCAAAGGGGAAGCTGTACATTGTGCCCGCTACCGGAGTACTTCCATACCTGATAATAAAAGGCTGGTAACGTTTCTCTGCTGTCTCGAGTGCAACTCTATTGGGACTACCTGTGTTTGAATCTAGAGGCGGACGCCCATCCGCCGAGTTTGCACCACCCTGCAATTTTGAGGGGCCCACGAGGATGGATTGACTTCTTTAATGTGGAGCGACAGAGCAGGATTGAGGAAGTACACTGTTGCGGGGCACACTTAGGACTTCATTAACGACAGTTATTAGTGCACCTTAATTATTGGGGAATGTTCGGGCACCACATCTCCCACAATTCCTGTATTACGGCTGGAGGCGTGACTGTGTATTTAATTGTAGATTTACCTGCCCACCAGTGCACGATCTTTCCCGGAAGCCTCTGAACAAAAGGAAACTTGAAACGCGTCAGGTTCAAAGGGGAAGCTGTACATTGTGCCCGCTACCGGAGTGCTTCCATACCTGATAATAAAAGACTGGTAACCTTTCTCTGCTGTCTCGAGTGCAACTCTATTGGGACTACCTGTGTTTAAATCTCGAGGCGGATACCCATCCGCCGAGTTTGCTCCACCCTGCAATTTTGAGGGGGCCACGAGGATGGATTGACTTCCTTAATGTGGAGCGACAGATCAGGATAGAGGAAGTACACTGTTGCGGGGGCTCACTTAGGGCTTCATTAACTACAGTTATTAGTGCGCCTTCATTATTGGGGAATGTTCGGGCACTACATCTCCCACAATTCCTGTATTAAGCCTGGAGGCATGACTGTGTATTTAATTGTGGGATTACCTGCCCGCCACTGCACGA
Source organism: Triturus cristatus (assembly GCF_964204655.1). NCBI lineage: Eukaryota > Metazoa > Chordata > Amphibia > Caudata > Salamandridae > Triturus > Triturus cristatus. The sequence continues at coordinate 346,949,653 of NC_140584.1, forward strand.
TCTTTCCCGGCATCCTCTGAAGAAAAGGAAACATAAAACCTGTCAGGCTCAAAGGGGAAGCTGTACATTGTGCCCACTACCGGAGTACTTCCATACCTGATAATAAAGGCTGGTAACCTTTCTCTGCTGTTTCGAGTGCAACTCTATTGGGACTACCTGTGTTTGAATCTAGAGGCGGACGCCCATCCGCCGAGTTTGCACCACCCTGCAATTTTGAGGGGGCCACGAGGATGGATTGACTTCCTTAATGTGGAGCGACAGAGCAGGATTGAAGAAGTACACTGTTGCGGGGGCTCACTTAGGGCTTCATTAACTACAGTTATTAGTGCGCCTTAATTATTGGGGAATGTTCGGGCACTACATCTCCCACAATTCCTGTATTATGCCTGGTGGCGTGACTGTGTATTTAATTGTGGGATTACCATCCCGCCATTGCACGATCTTTCCCGGCAGCCTCTGAAGAAAAGGAAACTTGAAACGCGTCAGGCTCAAAGGGGAAGCTGTACATTATGCCCGCTACCGGAGTACTTCCATACCTGATAATAAAAGGCTGGTAACCTTTCTCTGCTGTCTCGAGTGCAACTCTATTGGGACTACCTGTGTTTGAATCTAGAGGCGGACGCCCATCCGCCGAGTTTGCACCACCCTGCAATTTTGAGGGGGCCACGAGGATGGATTGACTTCCTTAATGTGGAGCGACAGAGCAGGATTGAGGAAGTACACTGTTGCGGGGGCTCACTTAGGGCTTCATTAACTACAGTTATTAGTGCGCCTTAATTATTGGGGAATGTTCGGGCACCACATCTCCCACAATTCCTGAATTACGCCTGGAGGCATGACTGTGTATTTAATTGTGGGATTACCTGCCCCGACACTGCATGATCTTTTCCCGGCAGCCTCTGAAGAAAAGGAAACTTGAAACGCGTCAGGCTCAAAGGGGAAGCTGTACATTGTGCCCGCTACCGGAGTACTTCCATACCTGATAATAAAAGGCTAGTAACCTTTCTCTGCTGTCTCGAGTGCAACTCTATTGGGACTACCTGTGTTTGAATCTAGAGGCGGACGCCCATCCGCCGAGTTTGCATCACCCTGCAATTTTGAGGGGGCCACGAGGATGGATTGACTTCCTTAATGTGGAGCGACAGAGCAGGTTTGAGGAAGTACACTGTTGTGGGGCCTCACTTAGGGATTCATTAACTACAGTTATTAGTACGCCTTAATTATTGGGGAATGTTCGGGCACTACATCTCCCACAATTCCTGTATTACGCCTGGAGGTGTGACTGTGTATTTAATTGTGGGACCTGTATTATGCCTGGAGGTGTGACTGTGTATTTAATTGTGGGATTACCATCCCGCCATTGCACGATCTTTCCCGGCAGCCTCTGAAGAAAAGGAAACTTGAAACGCGTCAGGCTCAAACGGGAAGCTGTACATTATGCCCGCTACCGGAGTACTTCCATACCTGATAATAAAAGGCTGGTAACCTTTCTCTGCTGTCTCGAGTGCAACTCTATTGGGACTACCTGTGTTTGAATCTAGAGGCGGACGCCCATCCGCCGAGTTTGCACCACCCTGCAATTTTGAGGGGGCCACGAGGATGGATTGACTTCCTTAATGTGGAGCGACAGAGCAGGATTGAGGAAATAAACTGTTGCGGGGGCTCACTTAGGGCTTCATTAACTACAGTTATTAGTGCGCCTTAATTATTGGGGAATGTTCGGACACCACATCTCCCACAATTCCTGAATTACGCCTGGAGGCATGACTGTGTATTTAATTGTGGGATTACCTGCCCCGACACTGCATGATCTTTTCCCGGCAGCCTCTGAAGAAAAGGAAACTTGAAACGCGTCAGGCTCAAAGGGGAAGCTGTACATTGTGCCCGCTACCGGAGTACTTCCATACCTGATAATAAAAGGCTGGTAACCTTTCTCTGCTGTCTCGAGTGCAACTCTATTGGGACTACCTGTGTTTGAATATATATATATATATATATATATATATATATATAATTAATTTTTTTATTCCAATTGCCCTTGCGCAGCGGGAAGGCACTCAACAGCGCTCTGTGTGTCATGCGCCTGCTTTCTTGTTCCACTGTATATTAGGGTTGCCCAACGTGTTTCAAGGTAAAGACCTCTTCATCTGGGGCAGCAAAGAGGAAACTGCAACTCGCTTTCTTGATGTAAACTGCCTCTTTTATTTGGTAAGTACAGCCGACCCCCAGTGACGTACGCTGAGTGCAAATCATTGAATGCATGCTGAGACATCGAGTCCCGAAGGCGAGAGTCATTGCGTCCTTAAATAAGTGCAGGTTGCTCATTCCAATTAACTAATATTATGCCTTAGTAGGTAGCGGTTGAGTCCGGCAGACTGATTAGCATATAAACGCTCTGGTCTTTACCTTGAAACGCGTTGGGCAACCCGAATATACAGTGGAGCACAAAGCAGGCACATGACACACAGAACGCTGTCGGGTGCCTTCCCACTGCGCAAGGGCAATTGGAATTTAAAAAAAAAATATATATATATATATGTATATATATTTATAAAATCAAAAGGTAATGGCTAATACCAGACCTAAAAAGAGTTCTGATGCAGCCAAAAAAACAGGAGGCAAGTAACGCTTCATTAAGCAATCTATCTAAAAATAAACGGGCCAATTCCCGGAGAGATAATGGCAGCATTACAGCACTGCAATATGGATCACAAGGTTTGGTCCCTTGAAATGTACAGTCTTCGTAGCCACACCTGTACTAATGACAGCCACAGAGCCAGTGTGCAAATATTACGCAGACAGCCTCGCCCACCTCATGACATTTTTAATAGGCAAAAGTCAAGCAGGCAAACACATTGTAATAATAAAAGACAATGATGCATTGAGGTCATGGTGCTGCAAATAGATTTCATAAAAGCAATGAAGAAATCTAAAAGAAAAGCTGTTTCTCAGCGAGCAAATATATGTTTAAAGTAATAACTTATGGGGTGTTAACATTAGCTTTCTGTATGTTTAAAGGATGCTCGAATAAGAGAGCGAGAGAGCCTCGCAAAAGTGCCATTTGCTGATACTGTCTCGGAGGCAAAACTTTTCCATAGATGCGCCACTCCGTTCTGACAGTTTCAATTAAAAAGAGATGACTGGAAGCGTGAAGAGGAGACAATACAGTATAAGGTCAGATTCTATTACAAATGACTTTAGATTAGACCTGGAAGGAGTTTGTGGAGTTCTGCGAAGTGCCGAAAAAACTCCGCTATGCTCCGCGGAGTTCCGTAAGCGGCAGAGTGAGGTAAGTTGCACTTAGAAAAAGCACATTAGTCAAATAATGAACTCCCCATAAAGAACAGTTCCAGAAACTCATCTGAGTTCCCCAGCAAGTTTCAGTAGCAACTGTTAATTAAATCAAGGAAAATTAATCACAGTAGTAGCTATGATCAACTGTAGGAGAAAGCCTCCCAGCAAAAAGATTAGGGTAAAAGGAAATTGCTGTTAGCATTAGCAACAAGCAATCCAGACAATAATAAAGGAAAATAATGCATAAAGCATCGAGGGTAAGATGGCATGGAAAGGAAGAACGGAGTAGTCTCTCTAACAAGGAACATGTATATGTGAAAACATAAAACATTTGCAACAAGTAGCACAATTCAATCATCTTAGTCCAATGGAAACAGGTCTTCCGATGATCTGTCGTCTTTCCTCTCATTTCTCATAGTAAACATATATGCCAGTGAGTAGTTATATAAAAAAAAAAATAATATGCCTTGCACTATGGTGGACCTTGCCCTTTTTGCAGATATATCCCCAAACATTTTGTCTCCTATTTTGTTTGACCTATTTTTGTTGGCTGTAGGACTCTGGGCACTTTACCACTGCTGGTCAGTGCTAAAGTGCATATGCTCAGTGTCTAAATTGTATTGGTGATTGGTTATCCATGATTGGCATCATTTATTTACTGGTAAGTCCCTAGTAAGGTGCACTATATATGCCCAGGGTCCGTAAATTGAATGCTTCCAGTGGGTCTGAAGCACTGGCTGTGCCACCAACATGAGTAGCCCTGTAAACCTGTCTCAGGCCTGCCATTACAGTGTCAGTAAGTGTAGTTTTCAACTGCGATGTCGACCTTGCAAGTACACCCACTTGCAAGGCCCAACCCTTCACATTTGCTACATGTAAGGAACCCCTAAGGTAGGCCCAAGGTACCCATTTGGGCAGGGTGCAGTGTATGCGAAAGGTAGGACATGTACTGGTGTGTTTTACATGTCCTGATAGTGAAATACTGCCAATTTCATTTTTCACCATTGCAAGGACTAGCTCTCCCATAGGATATCATTGGAGCTGCTGCATTGTAACATTTTACAAGTGTAACTTTCAATTGGAAACAGCGAGAGATGTCCGAGGCAAGATGGCGTCCACTGGGTTGGACGCGTAAGCCGGCTGCTCTCGGGTGACCACCTTGAATACCTTTGAGAGAGGAGCTGCAGGGAAGGGCTGTGTGCGATGCTGATTGCCGCGGCCGCATTTTCATCTAAATTGCGCCGCTTGCAGTGTCGCTGTTGGTGGCTGTGCGTCCGGAGTCGGAGCTGGCGTTTTCCTCCAGCGCCTGCATACTACGGCGGCCGCAGAGGGCTGGACAGAGCCGCGTTAACGATGCCTCCCAAGGCAGCAAGAGGGAGGACTCGCCCTCTGGTGGACAACGCTGAAATTTCAACTAAAAATACATCAAACACAGTGAGTGGCTCTATATCACCAAATAAAGACACTGTGTTAAAGGGAGGAAAAGGAGGGAAATTGATGGAGAACATTGTAAAGCGCACTATACCGCTATTATTCTCTGCTGGTAAAGCAAAGGATAAGGGGGAAGCTATCCAACCTCCTAAATGCATATCTTCTGCGATGGCATTAGGACTCACCTCAGAATTAGAGAGGATTGAAAGTGCCTGCAATTTGAGAGATGTTGACGCCGTTGATATGGATAACATCAGTGTGGGATCACCCCCTATATCTAGGGCTGTCCAAGTCAGAGAACACGATGAGGATATTAACAGGGAGGGGAGGTTTCCCAGCAATCCAGGTGAACCCCCTACTCTGGTACCTCTTGTTGGTCCCGATTCTAAATCCAGATCGATTAGGGACCATGACACCGGCTTGGCTGCAATTCAGGACACAATAGGTGACGCTACCAGTCACAAATCTACAATGCAGGATATAGATACTGGGGACAATTTTTTCTCATTATCTGACCAGTCAAACTCCTCGAATGACGACCTTGAGTCTATGTTAGGGGCTTCAGCTAGAGCTGGTCTGCAGGATGATGAACGTAGTGATGGTAGTGTACAACTGGAGGATTCTGGGGATATATCAGATAGCAGCCCCCGTACAGTGCGCAAAAAATATAGATCTGAAAAGCGGTCCCAAATCTAGGAATGGTGGCAATGGAAGCGATGTCCTACAGTGGGACTATTCCTGCTCAACTGATTTAAGCATTGAGAGGGGGCGAGCCATGGGAACCGCAACAGAACCATCTATCAAGACGCCCGAGGATATATCTTTAACATTGATCTATCAAACTATGGTCACTCACAGAGAGGAAGCCCGAGTAGAGAACCAGAGAGTACAGGGCTCATGTCGCAAAATACAGAACTCGGTACGACGTATAGCCAAGACCTGTACTGAGTTCCCAACAAGATTTAGTGAAGCAGAAGCAAGAATATCCTCTCTCGAAGACGAACTGGATGTACAGAAGGCTTTAACCGAATCTTTACGATCCCTAAAAGATGATACACAATGGAAACTGGCTGACATTGAAAATCGCTCTCGAAGGAACAATCATAGAGTTTTGCAAATTGCAGAGGGGGTCGAAGGTCAAGACCCTCGCAAATTTATCATCGATTTATTTATGGAAGCTTTTCCAGAGCTGAGCAAATGGGATTGGTCAAGAGAAGTAGAGAGAGCGCATCGATTCCCATTTAATCTTCGCCCAAGACCTGGCCAATCTTTGGATAGACCCAGAGTGATTATGATCTCTCTTAACAGTTTCTTGGCTAGGGAAGATGTGTATTCTTTGGCACGCCCTGATAGAAAAAGCGCAGGGAAAGGGCTCGAATTTTTTGTAAGGCCTGACTTCTGCCATTTAACGGTGGAAAGGCGCTGGCACTTACGTCAGCTTATTGCACCATTTCAGGCCAAAGGAGCGCAAGTCTTTTTGTTAAACCCAGCCAAGCTAAAAGTTATTGTTAAGGATCAAACCCGTTTTTTTTCCTCCGAGATAGTAGCAAAGGAATTTTTACAATCTTTGTGAAATGTGCTTAAATGGGGGATCTTAGTATGAAGTTGGTAGATTGAAAAGCTGGGCAGGAATTCAGGTCCCAATTTGTAACTATATCTATTGTTTTTCTGCTTAATTTTTTTTTTCTCTCTCTTCCACTCTTCCCTTTCCCTCTCTCCTTTCTCTCTTTCCTCTCTTTTGTGTGCTGTTTCACCCTATGTCGAAATCTGGTGTTATAATCAAGGCATTGCTGGCATCAGCAATAGGTCTATGGTCTAAGGATGTTTTAAATTTACATGATCTATATGATGACTTGTCTGGTTCATAGGGTGATGGGCATGGTGCGGGGGCATTCACCCGGGTGTTGGGAGCTTGACATCACAGGGACTATTGGTCCCAAAGCCTCATGGAAGGGTAGGGGTAGGGCGGGGTGGGGAGGGTTCGGGAGTGAGCAATGGGGGGTTGGGGGGTCTGGGTGGGGTAAAATAAAAATAAAAATCCACAGTATCGATATAACTTTGAGTTTGAGCTTAAGTCTAAGCTTAATTGAATTAATGTCTGTTTACAGAGAATTTAATATTGGATTGCCCCTCTATTTATCTGATGGCTAGATTTGGGCTCCGAATTTGTTCACTGAATGTATGTGGCCTAAACAGCTATAATAAAAGATAAAGGGTAGTTGCTTAACTTCGAGTGATACAACCAGATATTCAACCAGATATGGTTTGTTTACAAGAAACCCATGTACCGTGGGGTAAACGTAAAATTCTAGCGGAAATGGGTTTTGTGCTTCTAGCAGCTTCTCAGCAATCTATATCCACCCGGGGAGTGGCGGTATTAGCTAAAACTGCTATACAAAGTACGGGACGGGTATTGGCTGACAAGCTGGGGCGGTGGCTTATCGTAGAATGTTCAATAGGGGAAAAAGTATTTACGCTTTGTACTGTTTACGGCTCCAATTTTGATGAAGCCTTGGTGATGCAAAAACTTAATGTGGAGCTCGCTTTATGGCCCACCCCTTTGGTGCTATGTGGAGATTATAATATCAGCCTGACTAATGAGGAACTTCAGTCGGACACGCAAAATTGTAATGGTAGGAAACCTAGAGTTTTCAAGGCACTATCTCATTTACTTATGGATCATGGTTTGGTTGATGTATGGGATTATCTTTGTCCACTTGATCCTGGCTTTACATTCTATTCCCATCCCCATCAAAAGCTAGTACGACTAGATTAATTTTTTGCATCGCCGACGTTATTCACAAAAGCTAAAATCCTAGTTTCTTCAAGAATTACATCTGACCATGCACCAGTAGTCCTTGATATACCCGCATTAGGCTTTTATGTAAATCTAAGAACTTTTACTTTTAATTGGAAATTGCCTCTGGAAAAACTTTTTATAGATCATATTAAAAACTCGATCAAGGTTTTTTTTTCAAGATAATCGGCATTCAACCTCCGCTGGAGTCCTATGGGATGCCTTTAAGGCCTGGCTTAGAGGGGAGGTCCTGAGTTATGGATTGTACCAGCAAAAGAAAGCTAAGCTTGTAATGCAGGAATTGTATATTCAGCTTAAGGCTGCGGAAGAAAACTTAACACAGGGGATTTGGGCTAAGAATGATATTATTGCTCTACAGACTAAGGTGGCAAGATGTAGGGCTAACATTAATTTATCCTGGAGCAAGGAAATCGCTGCTAAATATCTAGTATATAAAAAGGAATACTATGAGTATGGAGAAGGGGTCGAGCGCTGCCTGGCTAATAGATTACGCTCTAAGGAAGCCACCTATAGAATAGCTGGTATGAAGAACCCGTTAGGTGATATGATCTATGATCTTCAGGAAATTGTTCAGATTTTTTTTGAATTTTATGAAAATCTCTATTTGAGAGAAGAGACAGGGGTAAATACAGGGGACTCAGCAATACAACACCTGGTGGAACGAATCGGTCAGGAGGAGGCAGAGATTTTAGAAAACCCTATTACTATGGCAGAGTTAGAACTAGCCATAAATGGTATGGCGATTGGTAAGGCAGCGGGCCCCGATAGGCTCCCTTCGGAGGTGTATAGGGCTTTCTTTCAGGAGATTAAAATAGATCGATTGGCCGTCCTCCAAGCCGCTCAAATGGGAAATGCACCGCAATCTTGGGACGAGGCCAACATTGTTATTTTTAGGAAAAAAGATAAGCCACCGGATTTGCCAGGGTCATATCGCCCGATCAATTGTGATGGGAAGATTTATGCTAAAATCCTGGCGAATAGGTTAGCAAAGGTTATCTCACCTTTAGTCTCCCAAAGACAACATGGATTTATTCCCAGCCGGGGGACTGTGAATCACATTAACAGAATTGTGACGCTCTTTGACATTGCGCAGGTTGAGGCTAGGGATTTAGGGCTGATCCTATTAGACGCCGAGAAGGCGTTTTATCGTGTGGTGTGGGATTTCCTCTGGGGGGTTATGCAGCGGATGGGGTTTGGTCAGGGTTTTATCCAAGCTGTAAAAGTATTATATCGATCGCCCACGACTAGGATCTGTTCTATGGGTCTGGTATCAGACCTCTTAAAAATTTTAAGAGGCACACGGCAGGGTTGTCCTTGCTCTCCCCTGCTGTTTGCCCTTTATATTAACCCTTTTTTAACAATGTTAGAGAGAAGTACTCAGATTAAACCTTTTTGCGTACTGGAAAACCAGTTCCGTGTATTCGCATACGCGGACGATATTGCCATTATAACATCTGACCCTCATGTTGCTATATCTGAAGTAGAACGCCTAGCATCTGAGTTTGGCGTGGTGCTGGGCTATAAGTTGAATACATCTAAAACCCAGATTCTGTGTACTAAACAGATCATGGCCAGCGGCCCCCGAGTGGTTAAGGAGGTTACTTATCTGGGAGTTAAGATGCGAGAAAACCTGAAAGATCTGGTCGATATTAACTGGGGGGATATCACTCGCAAAGTGAAGCAATCGCTAGATAGTTGGGAATGCCTACATCTCACTTTGGTGGGTAGAGCTAACATTCTTAAAATGAATATACTCCCGAAGGTGTTGTATTTCTTTAGATCTGTACCGTTGGAGGTATCCCGTGCCCAGTTACAACATCTGCAAGCACTCTGTGCTAAGTTCCTGTGGGCTCCAGGGAAACACCGGAGAGCAATGCATCCGATGACTCTTCCCAGAGAGAGGGGGGGGTGGTCAGTCCCCGACTTTACACGCTATTATTATTCTTGCCTTCTGTTGAATATGCAGATAATGCTGACTGGAGAAGATGTCAGCAATTTGGCCGAGGCTCCTTCAATTTATCAGATGGTTTTGGGTTCAGAAGTCAAGAACTGTCTGTTTAAGAAACTGGATAGAAGCTATTATAAAAGAACACGTTTTAAAATTCTAGGGGCTGCATTCAAAGTCTGGAATGTAGTCCGAAAATTATTACAAATTCAAAGATTAAACTTCTATACTCCAACCACGGCCGTAGGTATTTTGCCATCAATATTTCATGATCAAGTTGTTAGTAGTTGGAGGCGGAATGGCATCTCTCAAATCGGGGATTTTTATGAGGCTAGGGGGCTTTATACTACTTTTTCAGATTTAGCAGAAAAATTCTCTCTCCACAAAAATCAGTTTTTTAAATTCTTACAAATACGTGATTTCTTGAGTAAAGTACCAACGATGATGGTACCACTCAAAAGGGGTCAAGAAAAAATAGGGGTTCTTTATAAAATCCTATTAGCTTCAAGGAGGGATGATTTGGAAAAATATAATTGTAAGTGGGCTGCAAAAGTTGGAGAGCCTGGTGTGCCTATGGAGAAGGCTATTGCCATTGCCGGGGAAATTTGTTTATCGGCGAATCTTAAAGCTTAGTGTTTTAAAACTGCATTCAATCTTTATCATACTCCGGCCAAGATGATGAAATGGGGGAGGCGCAATGATGGCAAATGCTTCCGATGCAGCACGGACAACGCTGATAGTCTCCATATTTTTTATGACTGTGTTAAACTTAGGGCCATATATACAACACATAGAGAAATTCATGACAGAAATTGTGGGGGTCAGGGTCAAAATCTATGCCTCTATGATGTTGCGGGGGTTGGTGAGGATCTCGAGCAAGGGGGACCCATGCATAAATATCGGTTTTTGCTTTTTATCGCTTTGGCAGTTGCTCGACTATGTCTAGCCTCTTTTTGGCTCCAGTCGGAAGTACCATCTTTTGAAATGTGGCGAGCCCGGTTCTATAATATATATAACGTGGAGCACAGTTTGTATTCTGTGAAAGGATCAAGGAAACGCAAATTAGGTTTATACATATGGGGGGCAATAGCTGATCATATGAAATGTTGAAAGATAACCAATCCAAATTAAATTAATTCTTGTTTTGTGGTATAATGGAATGAAATCAATTGTTGTGTTTTTTTTGTGTTTTTTTTTCTCGCCATGTTATTTGATTCTGTATGTACTTCATTGATGTTTTTGATACTGTGGATAATAAAAATATATTTTAAAAAAAAGGAAACAGCTAGAGATTTTGAGTTTGGGCTCTCTGAGCTCAGAATTTAAAAACACATCTTTTAGGAAAAGTGGTTTTTAAATTGTGAGTTTGAAAATGTCACCGTTGGAAAGTGGTCATTTTCTTTCTTTACCATCCCATGCCTCTGCCTGCCTGTAGAATCTATTTCTGGTTTAGACTGACTGGGGCCTGTTTCTGTATTCACTCTCGACAGTCACATCAACAGAGATAAGGTGTGCCCTGCATATCCTGATGGTCCATCCCCATGCTGATGGGCATTTCTGAGCTAGAGTGGTGGATCTGTCACCTGCACTTGAAAAGGGCTGTGCCTGGCCTCTCACAATGCTGTCTCCACCCCCCTGGAGGGTGTTTGGAGCCAAGACCAGCCAGGACAAGAACCTGTGCACTACAAAGAGAATCCTTTGAAGAATGCCTAATTCAAAGGCCAAAAGGGGTATAAGTATTGGACCTAAAACCCCAGACTTGCTCACAACGCTGTCTCCAAGCCCCCCCCCCCCCCCCCCGTAGTGTGTCTGGAGCCAAGACACGGCAGGACAGGAACTTGTTCACTACAAAGAAAATCCTTTGAAGAATGCCTACTTCAAAGGCCAAAAGGGGTATATAGGTATTGGACATTAAACCCCAGGCTTTTAGAATACTTCAGGATCAAGAGGAACCTCTGCCAAGGAAAGGTGCTGAAGAGCTGTGAAGAGGAGTTCTGCCCCTTTGTTGTGTGTTGCTTTGTTGGGTTGGCCTGCAGTTGCTGCTTCTGCTTTGGAAATGAAAAGAACTGAAAGGACTGGACCTTTGCTGTGTATCCTGCTTGTAAAGTTTCTCCAAGGGCTTGTGTGTGCTTGCCTCCTGTTAAGAAGTCTCAGGGCCAGCAAAGACTTCACCTGCAGAATCCCTGAACTCCACTGCTGAGAGTTCTAACCTGCTTTGTGGTGGCAAATCCAGTTCTGTGCACTTAGAGGTTGTTCCTGCTGCAAAGATCTACTTGACACCATCAAAATTGATGCATTGCCCTTCCATTGCCTGTTTGTTCCGATGCAGCACTGCCGTGCAGGAGAACTTTCCACACACTGCCGCCATGCAGCCAAAGAAATCGATGCAGCACCTGCCTGCAGCTGAAGAAACTGCCACAGCCCGAGTTCAGCGCACTGTGTCTCCGAAGTCTGGGACCACCACACTGACTCCGACGCAAGCCCTGCTGTAGGGCTGACAAGATCAATGCATCATGGGAGTGTGGCTGAACAAACTTACGCAGCATCTGTTTGACGCCGCATCGATCTGCAGTGTGTCCGGATTTCTATGCATCGCACCTGTGTGCCACGCATCTCCGATGCATCACCCGCAAACTAAAAACATCTTGGAATCGACGCCTAGCTTCCCCCTACATTCTGGATTCGACGTAACACTTCTCCTGCATGCATCAGGACTGACGCACCGCCTCCCTGAGGATTCAGGAACTGATGCATCACTGTGTTTTCCGACGCTTCTGTCCTCTGCAGCTGTTTTGCCTTGCAGATTTTGACGCATCTTTGGTACTTTGTGTAAAATCACCACATCCATAGAGTTCTATGGACAGAATTGCTTGAAACCTTGTAAACGTCATATTTTGAGTTGTGTATGTTGGATTTTGTCGTTTTGGTCTTGTTTGGTTTAGATAAAGTAACTTTATATTTCTAAACTGGTGTGGTGTCCATTTGTAGTGTTTTCAATGTTACTGTGTGTGTTATGTACAAATACTTTACACATTGCCTCTGAGATAAGCCTGACTGCTCGTGCTAAGCTACCAAGGGGGCGAGCAGGAGTTATCTGGGTGTGTAACTCCCCTATCCTGACTAGAAGGAAGGGTCCCTACTTGACCAGGGTGCAAGCCACTATAGAACCTTTGCAGGCCTATTCTGTTGGCTGTTGTCACTGTCCCACTGTGTGGACAAAGGGCTAGTCAAAAGCGATGAAACATTTCTATCGGTAAGTCTTGCTGAGACCATGCAAAACTACATCTTCAGTAAACTCAACATTGCTAATACTCATCATAAAATATACAGAATACCTTGTTTAGCGAAATGAGGAAACCATATGGCGTGAGCAAATAAAGAAATACATTTCTTTTAGAGCAGCACATTTTAAAGTGATGAACACTTTTACAGTCTGAGGATTAGATCAGCAGTTCTGAAAGGCATTTATTTAAATGTCAAGCAGGAGTCCAAATTCTTTTTTCTGGCCTAATCATAGAAGCAATTGGGTATGAGAACCTACTACTTAATTAAGCTGCACGTTTATTTTTACATGCTCAAGAAAACATCTTCTCTTATAGTATAAAGCTACATGATTTATTTATCACATTTTAAAGAAGCATTTCTATGTTTCCTCTTCCACTTCTATGGATAAGACAAAGTTAAACACATTTTCTAATGTCAGGCCCATTTTCTTCAACATTAATCCAAAGTCAATTTTCACAAAATATTTAGACATTAACAGTCAATCCCTTCTGATGATTTTTTAATCATCACTCAATAAGGTTTCACATGTGAATTTGTTTCAGAATGCACTTTCATCACCAGTCGAGTCCTGTCGCTTTCTTTTTCTCCCCCCTAAATTTTAAAAATTACATGTAGTCATCATTGATAATACTATTCATTCCCATATCCCTTTCATATAAATTCTTCTGAAGATCTTTCAGTTTTTTGCGTAACAAATATTTACAACTCAGTAATAGGGCATACAGAAATATTAACCAAATACCCACTATTACTATTGGCATTATTTTAGTTTTCAATATACCTTTCCCTTCAGTTGAAAACCAGTTACCAATGGTGTTTAATCCTGTCCCAATATTTTCGTACAGACTTGGTGTTTCCAGTTCATGTAATTTCGGTTTCTAAACCTGAAATGTTCTTTGCATTTTTTTCTGTTTCTTTACTTGCATCATGTATGCTTGAACAGCGGTCAGTTAACCTAAGAATTCAGCAAACTCCTCCTTTCTCTGCAAGTAGTATGTCTAAAGCAAGAGGGTCCTGCAAAATTATAGCAACTAATTCTGTGTTAATCACAAGCAAGGTTCCAGATGTGCTGGTTGCCATTTTGTCAAATACTGTGGCTAATTTCCTAATTCTTTCATCATTTACGATGACACCTACAGGTGGAATTACTGCTCCGAATGGGCCCTATTCACAGAACTAACTTAAGACAAAATCCTAAACTTACTACCATTTACTCATTTTGGTATTCACAGAAGTCACTTACTCATTTTGGTGTTCACAGAAGGCACTTACTCATCGATGAGTAAGTGCCTTCTGTGAATACCAAAATGAGTAAGTGCCTTCTGTGAATACCAAAATGGTAGTAAGTTTGACGATTTTGTCTTAAGTTAATCCTGTGAATCGGGCCCTATATTTCCTACTAACCCAGTTCCAGTTTCTACACAAAGTTCTGTCTATGCTCTGGTGTTAAAGTTAGTGCATTTAAGCTTGTAACATGATAAATCTTTGGGATTAATATGCCTAAATAGCGAGCTCCTTCCCAATCAGCTGGCAACAGGAAATAAGCATTTTGTCCACAAATGTAGTAAATCCCTGGAATTGCATTTTCGTGTCCCTGTAGTATCTGCCAAGCAAGAGCCCCCTGTCAATTTGAATGTGTGTTCACGGCTACTAATCCCTACACGTCTTCTTCTTTTTGGTGTTTTCTTTTAATAAACGCAAATCTTCCCTTTGTGTCGGCTGTCTAGTCTGAGTTTAGGGTAAACCATCTTCTTTCTAAATTCATTTTCTTCTTTCTTCCAAGCATTCTCTAGAACATCACCCTTTTTGTCTGAAATTTTTGTCATTTAAATGGACCTTTCTTCTAAAGCCATTATGCATGCCTTTTTTACAAGTCGCATTAGACAGGTTAAATTGTTTTATTCGCCTTTACACTATCTATAGGTGCATGTGGAAAGAAATAATACTAGACTGTGTCCATCTCTTTTACTTGTGGCTGTAAAATCATGCTTTCTATCAAGGGTACTCCAGAATGTACAAAATTATGATTAGAATAAAAGTATTCAAACGCCCTCATTTATAGACTAATGATAGTAAAATATTACAGGAAACGGCATAAGACAAAGGTATGAGTGCGTAACCTCCTAAGAAACACAAGTGGGTAAGTGTGCACAAACATAGCAGTCCTTTGCTTCCATATCAGTAGTATATTCTTGAACTAACCTAGAATAAATGTTAGTAGAATATTCATCCTTTTTATAACTTACAAAGGCATAACTAAGAGAATTTCCTCTAAGGTCAGGTGGGTATTAGCAAGATTCCTTCCATTTAAGCTCTGACTCAGGTGTCAAATAAAACCTTATTAGTACTATAGTGATTATTATTACTGTTATTACAAAAACTGATCCCAGATACACTTACACTTACTTCTAATGCAACACATTACTCTACGAGTCACACAAAAGCTTAGTTTAGTAGTTTTATTGAATGGCTGCTCTGATACAGTTAGTGATCTCCTCATTTTTGTTTGAGGTTCAGATTTCTAAATAGACAATTCTTAAATCTACTCTGTGTTCTTCTAAAACGTTATCCCTAACTCTTCTGTAGCTTTTTCTCGGGCCTAGATTAATCTTCTGTAAAACAAGCAACTAAAACAATACACCTATCAATTTTCAGAGTTTCTTTCCAACTTATTTTTACTTTAAAACATGTTCAAATTGGTTTGCGTTGTCTTTTGGCTTTCAACGTGCCTGTAATAGTTCAGATTTCGCCATTGCACAAGTCTTCTAGTTTAACGTTCAGACCAGTGTTCGCATAATAGGACCATTCAGGTGCAGGGTATTTGCGGCGTGGTACTCATGCTCTTTTGGATCTCCGTATTACTTGTTGATTTGGATCTATATCACTTTCTTTGTCTGTTTCGTCTACTTTAGGTATGAGCTCTGGAATCCGAGCTACTGAATTACACCTCCTTGGGTTCTTGATTTCATAGATCTTTGGCCAAACTGCTTGCCTATTTATTCTCCTTACTCTGGTATTTGTTGCTTCGCCTGGGTCATTTTCGTCTTCTCACACCACTCCTTGAGTACTTTCAACTTGGGCTCCAATCTATACTTTAATTTTGTTAGTGATCTCAATGCCACTTTGTGTTACTTCAGGCACTTGCACGTGTCTTCTCATTTGCTGAACTTCACCCCTTTCTTCTTGTGGCACTGGTGCTGCTGGTCTGTGTGGGCTCTCTTCTGGCAGTGCAACAACCAAAGCTCTTCTTTCAGGATCAAAGACCAAAGCCACTTTTTCTGGATTGCTCACTCTTTTGGTGTGTGAGGCATGAATCCAGTTTGCAACTCCAGCACACTTAACAGCAGTGTTCGTAGTCAAGATTGCTTGGAAGGGGCCTTTCTATTTGGGTTCCAGACAGGTTTTCCGGACGTGCTTCTTGATGGCGACCCAATCTCTGGGACTGAGGTCGTGGTACGTTTCTTGCTAGAAGTCTGGTGTGATCGCTGATACCTGATGAGAGACAGAACGAACCATGTCAGCCAATTCTTTGCAATAATCCAAGATTATGATGTCTGTAATATACACAAGGGCATTTGCTGTATTTGCAGTTATAGCTGGTAATCTCATTGCCCTGCCCACCAGGATTTCATGTGGTGATAGTCCTGTTTTCCTGTCTGGGGTACTTTGATTGCTCTTTAACACCAAAGGTAAAGCATCTGGCCACTTTAGGGAGGTTGAAGCACACACCTTTGCCAACTTGGACTTGATGGTACCATTCAATCGTACCATGATACTTGGTGCTTCCAGTCTAATTGCAATGTAATCTTTGCTCACTTTGTAAGGCTATACAAATCATCTGCATCAGTTCATTGTTGAAGTGTGTTCCTCTATCTGACTCAAGAGAAATTGGCATGCCGTACCTAGGGATCAGTTCCCACAAAAAACAACTTGGCTACAGTCAGACAGTAATTTTTTCTACTCGGGTAGGCTTCCACCCAGCACGAAAAAATACAAACAATCACCAGGATATATCTCAGCCCGTTATGTACAAGCATCTCGATAAAATCCATCTGCATCCTGTTAAAGGGACAACCTGATCTCACTATGTGTGTCAAGGTGACGTGTTCTTTTCCTTGTGGTTAGTTGCTGATATACTACACACATGTGACAGATCCCTTCTACAAACCTTTTGAACCTGGGGTTGTACCAACTCTATCTGAATATTCTCACCATGGCATCTCTCCACAAGTGTGTGCACCAGTGATAATATTGTGTAATGGAAACAACAAGCTATTGGGCAACACTGGACTTCCGTCGACTGATATCCAAATGTCATTGGCATCCTTCTTACATCCTCCTCTTACCCATTCAATCTGTTCTGCCTCTGACACATTTTCTTTTCCTCATTTCGGTTCGTCCCACGTGTCAGTGACTTTCATCAACATGGCAAAATAACTCTCTTCCTGAGGTTCACATTTGAAAGCTCCATTAAAAGTACAAGCCAACAGTGCGCAATACTTTGCAAATGAGTCAGCGTATCGGTTGCCCATGGCAACATATCCATTTCCATTCTGGTGACTTGGATATTTAACTACAGTAATTTCCTATGGCAACTACAATGCAGCCAATACGTTCATGACATGGATTCCATTCCGTATTGCCATTCTTATTTTTACTGGGACATTCTCTGATATTGGATTCAGTATCTGTTTATTTGGAACTCCCACTACTTGGATAGTTTTCCCCAAGAGCGGTAGGTCTGGGACTTCCACTGTTCTTACAGTAGAACAGGTAGCTCCTGTATCGCTGATAAACAATACGGGGTGGCCGTAATCCTCAGCATGTACATATGGGCCACTTTGGTCTACTTCTAAGACTGCGTCAAGTATGCAATCACCCTCCCCTCTCAGGCACTGTCATTGGAAATTATCAGAACCAGAACCATAAGTTTCAAATAAAGGGGATTGTTGCAATAAGTTCTGGCTTGGATTTTGAAATTGCTGTGCAGCTTTCTGAAATTGTGGTATAGGATTCTGATTAGATCAGCAGTTCTAAAAGGCAGTTTATTTAAATGTTAAGCAGAAGTCGAAAACAAGATTTTCAGGCCTAGTCGTAAAAGCACATTAGGTATGAGTGCCTACTACTTATTTAAGCTGCACGTTTATTCTTACATGTTCAAGAAAGCATCTTCACCTACGGTTTAAAGCTACATGAACTATCTATCGTATTTTAAAGAAGCATTTATATATTTTTTCTTTTCTCTTCTATGGATAAGACAAAGTTAAATGCACTTTCTAATGTCAGGCACATTTTCTTCAACGTTAATTAAAAGTCAATTTTTATGAAAAATGTAGACTTTAACAACGGTAAGAGCGCAAGCAATAGATACATTTAAACACTCACTCACCACGTGTAGCAGCAATCGGTGATTTGAAGACTGGATCGAATCTTTCATTTAGGCATTTCATAAGTCCTTTCTACAGGTTCTTGTCTGCATCTGGGAATGCTATCAGATCTTCAACTTTATCTCCCACACCATTCCAGTTGAATATAGCCAGAGCCCCCAGAGGTGTAATGGTCATGCATGCTTCCAGGAGACTACTGGGCACTAGCTTGGTCCTTCAATGTAGGTGTAGTGGTCATGCATGCTTCCAAGAGACTACTGGGCAGTAGCGTGGTCCTTCAATGTAGTCTAAACGGGTCTACCTGCCCCTCCCTAGTTGGTCCATTTTCAATCTCCTTAACGTCAGTATGAGATGCTTCTGGGCCGAGGTATGCATCTCCTGCTGTTAGCCTGGAGGGGGCTCCAACTTTATTATTCTGTAAGCCCCTGATAATTCTGTTGCAAACGCTGCCCTAATAAACATCATCCCCTCAAATTGTGTGTTTGGCCGATTGCCCCCATAATTCCTTTTAAGGATCTTAATCTATTGAACTCAATGTGGAGCCTTGTGTCTTTCTGCCATGCTTACAGCTGCCCTAACCCTTCATCATTGATCTCACGTAGTAGCTCTTTGACAGGCTGTGGCCTTCCTCCAATTTTGCACCTTTCCAGCTTGTCTGACATTTTTGTGCACACGTGCTGACCCTAAAATGGCCATGCCAGCTGCATTTGCCTAAACTTCGAATTACTGTGAGGAGACCCATAACTCCCTCCCACCAGAGGGCCATTGAAATCGGTGAGTAATCGATTCCATATTAAGTCCGTTCTGACCCCAGCATTCATGCAGATGTGATGTTGTTTTGCCTGTGTCCCCCATTTGGTCCGCCAGGCTAAACACCTGCAAAAGACCTTCCGAACAGGCTTACACCTGCTGCAAAATTCAACTTGCCTAGCAGCCTCTGAATGTCACATAAGATGACTTTTTTCTTTCCAACAATGCTCGAGATTGCAACCCTTAATATTTCCAAAGTATTCTGTTGAAGTCTACGTAGCTCCTATGTCAAGCCTATCTCTAACTGCAGTACTATTATCGAGATGTTGGGGCTGCAGTATTGTCTTTCACCAAGGACACTCCTAGTTATGGTGCCACGTTCAGCAATGCCTTCAGTAGGGAGGTCACTGGTGGGAGGCTGGCTGGTGCACAAAAGAAAAGTTGCCCTGGTAGTGAAGTTTATCTTCGCTTGGGTGCTGCTGCTGCGGTGCCCATTCCAGGAATGTGCTAAACATCTCAAATTAAGAGCATGACACCGAGCAGCCTGTAGAACGGTATTGATCACTAAAAAAAATTATTCTCAAATGGGATATCGAGCAGCCTAAAGCTTTCTTGATTCACTAATAACAATCAGATTGCAGATTATATGTTCGCATTATCAATTAGCACTCCCTTTCCTGTTGGACTAATTATTATTATTATTAATATTAAGTTTGTATAGCGCCTGAATCACCCCTGAAGGGGTATCTCTGCGCTCGTGGAAAAACGTGAGAGTGCTG
The DNA here is from genome assembly GCF_964204655.1 of Triturus cristatus. Classification (NCBI taxonomy): domain Eukaryota; kingdom Metazoa; phylum Chordata; class Amphibia; order Caudata; family Salamandridae; genus Triturus; species Triturus cristatus. The sequence continues at coordinate 346,969,342 of NC_140584.1, forward strand.
GCACTATTAGAGGAGTCTAAAACAGAAAAGTTTTCAAGGACTTTCTAAACTGAAGATGGTCCGAACATTGCCTCAGTGTAATAGGGAGCAAATTCCAGTACCGGGGAGCGAGATACGAGAAAGCTTTCCCCCCTGTCCTTGACTTGTTAATCCGGGGAACTTTGAGGAGGGATTTGGAGCCAGATCGAAGATCTCTAAGGGGAGTATATTGGTTAAATTTCTCCTGAAGGTAGGCTGGACCATTACCAAACACCGCCTTATGAACGATGCATCAAACCTTGAATTTTATTCGTTTGCGCACCAGAAGCCAATGAAGATGCTGAAGCAGCGGCATCGAAGGTGATCTGTAAGGGGCGTTTAATACCAGCCGAGCTGCTGTGTTTTGGACTACCTGTAAGCAGTCCAGCGAGGCCTCATTAGCCGAGACCAGCAGAGCATTACAGTAGTCAAGTCAACTAAAAACTAGCATCTGAATGAGAGTCTTCCATGGAGAGTCTGTAAGGAAAGGAAATACTCGTTTCAGGAGACTCAGCACATACAGAGCTCACCGTGTGGGCCACCTGCTCCTTCATGTTCAAGCTCTGCTCAATGCTAACCCCTACGTTTTTTACTGATGTCTTTGGGACGGGAGAGACACCCAGCTCCCCTGACCATCACTCTGGTGTCCACAGCAATGCAGCCTCTCCGAAGAGCATAATCTCAGTCTTCCCAGCATTTAATGCAGAAAGTTGTTACACATCCACTGAGATATTGCTAACATGCCGGAAGAGAAAGTGGTCTGTGCCGTCGCTGAGGATTTGTCGAAAGAGAAGGTAAGCTGGGATTCATCCGCATATGATATTGGCTTGAACCCATATGTCCTTAGAAGATCGGCCAAGGGAGTGACATAGATATTAAATAGGGTGGGGCTTAGGCAAGAACCTTGATGTACTCCCTTGGTCAGCTTCTTGGTCTTAGATCGATAAGGTACAGGTTAACTGTCTGGGAACGATCAAAGAGGAAACTAGTCATCCACCGCAGGGCCCCTCCCTTTATCTCTGATTCCTCTAGTCTCCTGAGCAAAATCTGGTGGTCCACTGTGTTGCATTGTCTATGCTGGCATAGTTAACAACCCCGCTGTTCACTGACTCCCCTGGTGGGTGCAACAGATGATATACTAATCAGAAATGACTCGACTCCTTTTTTGGAACTAATCCCAATGGGGACATTATGAATTCGGACCACCACCCTTCACATCTTTACCTCCTTCCGGATCTTGTCTTTAACAACCTGAGGATGCTCAGCAGCCGATCTCTAATTTCTGCATGTATTGCAAGTGAGTGGTCCTGTGTTTGGAATGGGAAAACCTTTCTGAACCCCCCCTCCCCCCCCCAGCAGTTCTCTGACCTCTCCCTCTCTCTGGTAAATGTCTTTGTATTTTGTGAGTGCCAGTGTCGAAATCGGTGATCCTGTCCCCAGGCCTGCCATATCTCCACCTTTCGCTTGAATTTGCTTCACTGGATGGGGGTACTTTACCTCGGGCCGCCCTTGCAATCGCTGGCTGTGCCCCCCCTGCAATTCCTGCATACATGTCTAAACTTGCAAGCCATCCCTGATGAACAGTCCCTCTTCTCATACATCCGGCACACGGCACTCAAGCCCTTGTGTCCCCTACTCTTGTGTATCACTTGGGTTTTATTGACATTCTGTGTTTCTCCATCTTCCCCTTTAGGGGGGGGGTCTGCTGAAGAGACTGCTTCGCATCCTGCTGGAGTCTGCAGTCTGCAGAGGGCGTTAAAGTTTGCCCTGCAGTGACCCCATAGGCCACTTTGAATACAGATGGCCTGCCATTGGCTGCAGCTTCCTGCTTTGGTTTGTGCCCTTAAGTGCCTTGAATTTTCATAGAATTCTTGTGCACTCTCACTGTACTGCCCCTACCCGCACACCGCTGCCTGGATGGGGCACATATTTGATCGCAAGAGGTGTAGCCAGTCTCTTCACCCCAATTAAGGTTTCATCTTCTCAGCCCGCTTTGCTGGCTGGTGCCTTCTCTCATCACTATAAGATGACAATTCGATGTTGTGCATGTACAAATGAACATTAGTTTAATTTCATTTCCTCTTTTTTCCCCATGTTAAAAAATGTTTCCATAAGTACAACCACTAAAAATGGAGGCGTTCAATGCCATTTCCAAACCTAACTGCACAGCTATCTTTTTCTAGGTATCATTTTTTACGTGTCAGTTTATCTGTGTAAACAGGGTGTGAAACATTACAAATGTTAGTCAAAATCCACAGTTATGCCTTTGCGTTTGTTTACTATTAACATTTATGCTTGGTGGATATGCAGAAACGCATGTACAGCATGATCAAATGGGAAACGTAAGCAATTCAAAATATATTGACGCTTTAAAACTAACAAAATATTCCAGCATTTCATGATAAGCCTCTTATCACAATTTAAAAGTCTGCAGACCACTGATATATTATTTTGTTTGCAACAACGTTTGCAATCAGGATTCTCCTGACACTCCCACGGTAACGCCACTATTCAAGAAAAGTGAAAAATTGCACACATCTGGTTGACTTGACGGTGTTTTCGGCGGAAGTTGTGAGTGTCAGGGTCAGACTGACCATTCTGCCACTCTAGTATTTTCCCAGTGGAATGCATGCTGGATGACTGCCATCAAAGCCCAGGCTAGTGTACATCTGCACAGATACTGATTTTGCTTAATTGTGTAAAACGTTTTGTGAATGGGCTCTTCTGTTTTTAGGTCGAGCCTGAGTCAGCGCGCATGCACTGCCCTGCGAGACGTTTGGCAGTGAAGCCCCGCCCACTCTCCGCCCATATTTTTCATTTGCTTGTGTCATTGCCCTTCGTAAACGGTGGCTTGCGAGTCGTTATTAGGGTTGTTAGTCCCTCCTTGGTACCGCCTTGTCTGCATTTGTAACCTCCCATGGCGACTGGCCCTTTTACTTTGGATGCGGCACGGTAAGTCTTATTTAGTCTGTAAGCACTCTTTTCTTTAATGGGTTTCTCCTACTGCAGGCACGACTTTCCTCGCCATGCCCACTTTCACTTTCAAGCAGCCCCGTACAATGGTGGCTGCTTCTTTGAAGTTAAATAGGTCTCCCATTTACAAGAGTTTGAGCGATTGCCATTGTAAATGACAATAGCTCAAACTCTCGTAAATGCGAGATCTACTGCATTGCAAATGCTTGCTTAGTCATCCTGCAAAGACACTGCTCTCCAAGCAATGGAATCAAGCTGACTGATTCGGGGATCTTGACAGTTTTCTAATGTCACCTATCCTTAATTATAAAACTGGAAATTTTGAAAAATGCCCGACCATTTTTTTGCATTTTTCAATATTTGGTTTTCAAACTTTGGTTACCTCTTAGTACCAATGTCAACAGAACGGGGATCAAGTGTTGAAGGCAGGGCCAGGCGCCTTTTTTTTAATTCTTTTTTTTTTATTAAGCAGATACATAGGGTATTCAATAATACAACGAGTAAATAACCAGGGCCTGGCACCTATAGAGCAATATACCCCACATCCAAGACTGAGAAATCAATGGACTCCAAAGTGAGTAATTGTAGCTGCATATCTTGATTTTGTAGTCTTGGGAAATCATATAATCTCCCTGTACCTGAGAATGTAAAATGGGAAATGTAATGTCATTCTAAGATGCAAATCCCCATTTGATGTAAACCATCTTCATTTGTCTCCCGAGAACTTGAGTTGTGTGCCATCGAGCCCCTCCTAAATGGGAAAATGCCGCAATTCAGATCAGATAACCGATGTGTAAGTTTCCTTACTAATAATAAGGATGCTGCTGCTAGTCTAATATAGACCTAGGAGTAAAGAAAAACCCACAGGATAAGAGAGGGTAAGGAGTTTCAGACAGAGCATTCTCCCTATAAATACACATTAAAAAGTGTGTGTACCCCTCAAAGAAGCACCACCCGGGCAGTAAGGGTCAGTCACATCATCAAGACCACCTGTGTTTTCCTCTTCTGTGTTAGAAAGAATGACTACACAATTGATCATCGTCCCTCACATCGCCTGAGTGCAGCTGTTCTTTCTCTAAGGACTAGTACATCCTCCATATTATTAGAAAGGTAACTGTAGGACCGGGGGTCACCAGGCCCTATGGGGGTAGCGTGACTCGAGCAGGTAGGCATCCAAAGGCTTACGTGTAAAGTGACCATACAGCACACACATCCACTGAGACAGGAAACGCACGCAATAATTGACACCACACCAGTAGGTTGAATAAAGCCAATCAGTTTTATCTAGATCAACATCAGCATCAAAAGCATTAAAACATCAAAACCTGGCATGGCAGCAAAGCGCGGCACCTGGCGATCCTGGGGAGCGTCAAACACAGCATTTATGCAAAGCGCTGCACATAGCAAATTATTAGCGCTTCAAATGGAGCATTTTAACATAGCGCTGCACATAGCAAATTATTAGCGCTTCAGATAGAGCATTTTAACATAGCGCTGCACATAGCAATTCAATAGCGCTTCAAATGGAGCATTTAACATAGCGCTGCACATAGCAATTCAATAGCGCTTCAAATGGAGCATTTTAACATAGCGCTGCACATAGCAATTCAATAGCGCTCAGAACATGGCATATAAACATAGCGCTGCACATAACCAATCAATAGCGCTTCAAAACATGGCCCTTAAGCATAGCGCTGCACAAAGCATATCATTGAGCCAGAAATCAGAGCGCTGAACATTGCATATCATTGAGCAGGAAATCAGAGCGCTGCCCCTGGCAATTACTCCAAGCGCTAAGTATGGCAAGTATTCAAAGCATTAACCTGGCAAGAGTCCAGGCGCTACTCATGGCAGTACATTAGAGCAGTGCGTGGGGCAATTCCTCTATCTCTTCCCCCCCAGGATAGCTTGGGCGGACTCTCTGCACCCCACAATGCCCGGCGAATTTGACAGTTAATGAGCCTGGCATGGGGCGGGAATCCCGGGGGCCGGGGACCAGCTTCTTCCCTCTTCGGGGTCAGTGGGGGCCCGCCAGGCTCACGGAGAAACGTCCCCGGGGAAGGGGCGACTCCAGGGCCTCTCTCCGGCCCTCCGCCCGCCTCTCCTGGGGGTTACCTTCACGGGAGGTCTTTTCCGGGTTGTCCGGTGCTCCTCGTCTGGGCGGGGGCTCTCGCGCCTCCGGGCCCCTCCCGCCAGCCGCCTCCGACGCCCGGCGGTGTTCGGGCCAATGAGGCCGATGTGGGGCTTGGGGATTCTTCCAGACTCCGGGAAGGGCGCGCCCGCAGCCGCCAATGGCAGTGCGGCCTGCGGGGGCGCGGCCCAGATCGCGAATCCCAAAGCGGCAGAGGCGGCGCTGAAGAGTCCGCCCCCGTCAGGTGACACAGGCCTTGGCTTCCGGGCCTAGCGCGGCCCTTGCTGGATGGCTTCAGGCCTAACGAGGCCTTCGCTGAGTTCCGGCGGCCCACTCCGCCCTGGGGGCCACGTTACCTCGGCTGCGACAGCAGTGACGAGGCCCCGGGCTTCTCCGCGGGCCCCGGTGATGGCGGGGGTACTCTTTCCGGCCCCGGGCCGCAGCGGTGAGTGCTTTTCAGGTCCACCTCAGTGGGGGGGGGGTAGAAATTAAGGGTTGGCCTGCAGCGCGGGGGGTGGCGATTGATTTGGCGCTCAGCGCCCCCTTTTTCCCTCAGAGACGCCCCAGCTCGGAGCAGGCAGGCAGGCTGGGAGGCGGCAGGCCACACGCCAGTAGCAAAACCAGCTAGAGGGGGGCAGGCAGCTGGGATTGCAGCACTCACCAGCAGGGCATAGTCAATTCAAATGTAGCGCCCACCAAATTAAGCGTTCTCCTTCCGCCGGCAGCTGGAATATCGCGCTCTCTTTCCTCCGGGACTGCAGTCAGGGTCCCATGAGGCGCTTGCTGGTTCCTGCGCCCTTGGTTGAGGGTTCCTTGAGGGGGGAGTTGAGTTGGTGGCTGAAGGCGGACTAATTAGTCTCTGCCGGTCGTCCCTGGGTTCTCCTCCCGCCGGGCCAGATCAGTGGGTTAGTTCAGGATCCCTCACTCAACATAAAAGGCAGCACCTAGGCCCTGTCACTTCCAGTGGCATAGGTCCCTGTCTAGGCCCTACTGCCTAAAACTCCTGCGGAGGTTCCTCCAGGTCAGCATCGCCCCAACTATAGTTTTCCCTCGCCCTGTGGACAGTAGAGGGGTGTAGGTAAGCTCAGGGCCCAGCACACAGGCCCATGTGGTGGTAACCCCTGGCAGCAGGTCCCCTCTCTCTCAGGTCCACCCTCTGACTGAGCACATGGCAGCCCATCTCCGCCCTTTATACGCCCCTCACCCCACCTACCAGACAGTGCCAGACGCTTCTAGAAGCGTCTGGGAAAACTGGTTCCAACTGGCCTAGGGGGAGGGGTTGAGCACCCTGGGTGCCAGGCTTCCCTCCAAAAGCTGGGGTGGCTGGGAAATAACCACTAGACTGTTAACCCAGCTCAGTCAGACGGCACAACCACACAGCTATGGCATCCATTTTAAAAGATTTAGGTGTAAATGGGAAATCTCCCTCTGCGTACATCTTTGAACAGTATTCAATATTTCCATTGACCTAACATGCGATTTCCCACAAAAGCGAAAAATTTCAGGGAAAAAGGGCCAAGTCCAACAGTAACTTATACATCTGCTGTCTGATCTGGGTTCTAATATTTTTTTCTATTTTTGGGCTAGCAGGGTTTACCCAGTCGGATATTAATATTCCTCCTTGCTCCCTTTAAATTTATACATTGTGCCACATAAATGCCACTACATGGAATTAATCAATGGTTGTAGGTTTAGTTTTCTACAGCTCCACAATCGTTGTTCAACAATAATAAATACTTGGCCGCATATTTACTATCTTGAACTTTCACTCTGAGGAGCGCTGTGTAAGAAATCGCAGTGCTACACGGCACGAATGATACAAAAATGTGCAAATCAGATTTACAAAGAATCGCTAGGCGACGGTGTCATTGGTGGCGCTCGTGCTATGACAGCCTAGTGTGCAGCAATGCTGACCAATCAGGCAGCTTGCCACTCTGATCCTGCCAGAAGGGCCAGCTTGGAAGAGCCAGGGGGTGGAACATTACTTTGGTCCCGAGGGGTGTGAGTAGACTAAAGAAAATGACACACACTTTCAAAATGGCCCATATGGCAGTACCAGAGTGCAAGACACACCAGTCCAAAACTCAGGGGTATATTTACAACGAAGTGGCGGAGCACGGCGTTAGCCTCCTTGGCTTAACGCTGCACTCCACCACTTCAGAAACACAGGGCTGCACTATATTTACAATAATATAGTGCAGCCCTGCGTTTCCCCCTGCACTGACGCTAACCTTAGACGCCTAGCAGCAATGCAGGCACCATAGTGCAAGGGTGTCTGGGTGCAGGGGAAGATTGTTCATGTCCGGACAGCTTCGTGCATATGAACAATCTTTAAATGGCGGTATGTAACTTTTATGTGTGTTGCTTAATACAGCACACATAGAAGTTGCAAAACTGCATTTTTGTGGGGGGGATATTCTTTATGTGAAAGGAAGGGTCACCTTGCTGCACATAATCAATCATTGGCAATTTGCTGTTTCTATGTATGCTGCACAGCGCAGCACACATGTAAGCAGCAAAAACGATGAGAAATAAAGCATTTCTCCTCATTTTGCCTGTTGAAGACCAGGTTTTCCATGGCCTTAATTTTGACGCTGCCTCCAATTTACACCACACTTGTAAATAGGGGGCAGCATCAAAATCTATGGGTGTTGAGGTGGAACGCCTGCAGCAACACCCATTGCCCTCCCCTTTCACGCTAAGTACTGCGTGAAAGGGGGCCTTATTTACAAGGCAGTGTTGGGCCACGTTAAGTAGCTTAACGCTACCTTGTAAATAAGGCAAAGCCCCTATTGTCACTTTTAGTGACGTTGTGGTGGCGATAGGGACTTGTAAATATGCCCCTCAGTGTCATGCTCAGCCATGTGCTATGGTACAAAGGCGAGCTGCCAGCGATGTTTAGCATAGAATTTGTACTTCAGGTACACCATCCGTTACAAATTCTAACATGAACATAACTGCAAAAGGGCCAGCCACGGAAGATGTGTGCTTTCGTGTGACGGTTAGCTTTCTGCGCTAAAACCTTATAGGGCAGGTAAGTTGATCGACACCGCCATTTGAACCCCTGTGCCTTGCATGAGCGCCAGTTGACACTCCTAGCGAAGCTGGTCCTCTGTGCTATGAGCCATTGTATATGATATTTCCACAATTTGTATAGGCCCAGAATGCTTTCATAAGCTGAGCGCCCTTTTCTGATAATTATTGGATGCTTTAGCTCTGTGTGCATGGGGATGGCTCCACGACAGGGTCACAAGAAAGGTGGTTCCTAGATTAGCTGGGGTCTTGGAAACTGCCAACCCAAAAAATATTAAAATCGCATGAACCATATTTTCCCACATTAATTTGGCCTATTGGCTGTGATTTTGTCCTTTTAAACTTTTAAACTCTGCATCTCACCACATTCTTGTGTCATTTAAATAATTTCCATTTCTTCATGGTGGAAGTTGTCAGGATGATTTCCCACCAATTCAGTCTTTTTAAATTGATGTGTCCCTCTCCCACTCATCTGTTTCCAACCCTTTTTCTCTCCATTAGCTCTATACAAAGCACAATCTGAATTTTTCATTCGGATCTCCAGAAGTTTTCGACACCAGAAATAAAAAACACAAAATGTACTATGTTCCTTTATTTACTATTCTTGAATGTATTGCTGAATTCTCTGGACATAAAGCATCATGCTAACTGAGAGTTGACCAATAGTGTTCCACAAGGACTAGATGTGTGTCTCTGGCAAATAAAGCAGGAGAGCAGAAGAGGGTGGAATTAGGGCATCTGGGATCTAAGGGAGATCATGTCTAAGCACCCCAGTAGAATATGTAAGGATCAAGTAACGGGGTGGGAAAGTTGGCAGGCATCAGAAAATGGAGATGCACACCAGGGAATTAGAAGGTTATTATTACATGTTCTGGTATTATAAATCAAAGGAACCACTCATTACTAAGTGTATTCTGACTGCAAGACTTAGCTAAACCCTCCTCTTGGCATCAGAAAGTGACAGAGTGAGTAGCACAACAAGCATTGGCAAAGCCAATAGCTCTGACCTTGGCATGTATGCAATTTTCTGCACATATGTATGCAATATGGAATACGTTGACAAATGTAAAAAAATATAAAAATAAAGGAGTGGCCCAGCAACCGAAGAACTCTATACTTAAAACTGAACTTCACTTTTTTTCACATGGCTCTGCATTTTTGATCCATCAAATGCAATCACACTCAGTACACGACAGTCAATGCCCCAGGCTACTCATTAAAGGGACCAAGATATTGATGTATTAAAAGAGTTTTGTTTCTAGTACATCTGGGGACTGTTTGCATACTGTTGCACAACTATTACCAAACACGTTTCCTAACAAAAAAAGCAGTCCTTTTGAATTTGCCAATATTTGTTTTTTATTTGATTTTATTTAAAGGTTATTTTCTATCACTAATTCTCTTTACCCTCACCCCGCCCTATAACCTGATTGATTTGGGGACTGATTACTGTTGAATGGTATGATTGAGGCTACATGATTAGGAAACTCTGTGACTCTCGCCCTTGTCTACCTATGATTTTACTCCTTAAAGCTTATTTAGCCCTTTCTCCCTGGGCATCCATATTGGGCATCCGGATGAAGGGCATCTTTCTATGGTACCTTCCCTATTTTAGCTGTGGGCCAGGAAAGGGCTATGGACCAGAACCTGTAGTTGACCATCTCATGTCCATCTTCATCTTAACCCCTTTGCCCCTCCAACTCATCAAACCTTCCATTCCTACTAATTCATCCATAGCAATACCCTACTGTCAACACCATATACCTGGGAACACCACCCATCTTGTCAATACCATGTCATTCTCAGATGGACTCCATACAGCAATTTCTAAGACTTCTTGAAATTAATGATGTATAATAATGTGCTGCTCCTTACTTGAGATCTATTGCGGTTGTCTTTAACCAGTGCATGTTCATGATTCACATCATATGCGGCATGACTTAAGGATCATCCCTCAGCCCCACTCTGTTCAACATCTACATGACCCACCTCGCAGACATTGTCAGATCCCATGGACTCAACATCATCCCCTACGCAGACGACAATCAGCTTGTCCTCTCGCTTAATAAGGACCCCTCTAACAGCAAAACCAACCTCCGCAACTCCATGCCCGACGTAGCTGACTGGAGGAGAAACTACTGTCTCAAATTGAACTCAGACAAAACTGAGGTACTGATCTTTGCAAAGAACACCTCTGCCTGGGACCACTGCTGGTGGCCGGAAGAACTCGGACCAACACCCACACCAACTGACCACACTCACTACCTCGGCATAATTCTGGACAGCCATCTGATCATGAAACAACAAGTCAATGCAGTCTCCTCTTCCTGCTTCCACACAGATTTTCAGATGGCTCGCAGTAAATACCAGAAAGATCGTTACACAAGCCCTCGTCACCAGCCGCCTTTACTACGGCAAAGTGTTCTACACTGGTATCGCCACCCAACTCCTCAGACAACTCCAGACAATACAGAACATGGCTGCCCGACTCACCCTGGACCTCCCTAACCATACTCACATCTCTGCCCACCTCAGAAACCTCCACTGGCTCCCTGTCCAGAAAAGATGCCAGTTCAGGACGCTCACACACGCCTACAAAGCCCTCCACAAATAAGGACCTTCCTTCATCAACCTTCAGCTGAACTTCTATCTTCCCTCGACACACCTGCGCTCCACTTCACTAGCCTTTGCACACGTCCCTTGCATTCATCGCACTTGCAGCAGGGGCCGAACATTCTCCTACATCACCGCCAAAGTCTAGAATGACTTCCCCCAACACTTCCGAACGCCACCCTCCCTAGCAGTCTTCAGAAAGCAACTCAAGCGCTGGCTTTTCTGCGCAGACACAGCAACCTCAGCGCCCAGATGCCCCTATGGGATGAAAGTGCTTCGCTTTAGAAATGATTGATTGATTGAGTCACTCGCCTCTTTTCTGGCTGGTCTTCCTAAAGCTTCTTCTTTGGCTACCTGTAACCAGTGCATTGCTGTATGCCTTTCCTCTGTCTCCCTGGGCACTCTCTAAAGAACATTTAGTATTGCTACGTGTCTCTTGTGCATGCATCTCTGTTACACCTCAATCCTCCAGGGAGACCTCTAGAGATCTTTCAACACGGCTCACCTGTTGCTCCAGGGGGTACATATAAAACATGTTGGCATCCTATGCATGCTGCGCCTCTGACACTCTGGTGAACTCTATAGAGACTACTCTTGAAGGCAAATAATGTGTGAATATGAGCACTCACTCCTCCTTGCACCATTACACCCGAGGTGCAGTTACGGAGAGAATAAGAGCACCACTCTGGTCACCAGTGTTTAATTTTCAACAGAATAAGTGCTGGTGCCCAAAGAGCTCCTCAGACACCAGTAGGCGTGCAATTAAATGTCAGCGGACCGAATACCAAGGCTGTGTAGTCTCGAATCCACCCCAGGCATTATTAAAATCCACTAACAAACACTCCCCACCCCTTTCTGTCCCTTTTGCTGGTTTCTGCCTTTCTCTTCCTCCGTCTTTCTGCTTTGTCCCTTTTCCCTTTCATGCTTTGGGGAAAAATAATTGCTGGTTCCCTAAACATGAGAGCTGGGGGCCCCCACAGGCAACCACCAGCTCAAATTAAGCACTGCTGATCACGCTTCCAGTGAAGGGCTCTCCTAAGGTACATTTGCTACCAATTCCCCAATGAGCTTCAGTGCCTCTTTAGGAGTATAAAGCACTATAAAAATGTAATTGCAATACAATATATTCAGTTTGCAAATACAACTCACTCTCATTCATGTCAGTTCACTGCCAAGATATCCTTTCTTGGTGAGTGCCCCAAATCATGTCACGACTTGTATGGTTCGCTTCAGTGTCAAGCAAGCAAACAAAGGGACTTCTTAGAAGGATGTTGGACAAACTTTAACAGCAGGCTTCACAGTCAGCCTAGGTCTCCACTCTATTAAGAAATACGTTTTTGAAAGAGAAGCTTTAAAAACATCCAAAATGTTTACTATGGTTTGGGGTCATTCAAATTCATTGTTTGCTTCAAAGACAAACCTGTAGGAAAGAGAGGTGTGGGACTGAGGGGTCTCAGGACACACACATGAAATTGGATGGAGGAAGAAGGAGTTATAGGATGAGGCCAGCGGTTCCTCTGCGTTCTCTGCTACAAGTCCAGAGTAGAAACATAGCAACGGGAGACTTCCAGCAGGTGAGATGTTTATAATAATGTAATGATGATTATTTTGTGCTGCTGAAGTGCCTGCTTTTGGTGAGATGAATAAAAACAGCATTTTTGTTAAAAAAATATATATTTTCGAACGGTGACTTTTCAAAATAAATGTTTCCCACCAACAGATTTAACCTATATATAGTTCAGACAATGCATTTAGAATCATTCACTAAGTGGGAGTTAGAAGTTGCACATGTCATACTTTTGATGCAAAATCATAAAGAATGTTTCAAGCTCGAAATGTACAACTATTGAGCTAGATAGAACGAGGCCAATGGTTTGCTGGGTTTTGGTAATAAATACTTCGTAGCTATCCTGATGGAATTCCGAGAGTACCATAGAAGCTGTAGAATATAGGTTTATAAACTTCAATTTAGAAATGCATGGATGAATAATCTCTCATTTTATCCCAAAATGGGAAGTCAAAAAGAGAGTATAAATTTGCAGAGTGAGTAAATGCACAATAAATGCAGACTGAAGTCTGAATCAATAAATGGAGTGCGAATTGACATTATTCAAGCTATCAAGACATTCCACATGGCAAGCTTCTTTGAGATGATTCTGACATTAACAGAAGAAGTCAAAGAATGATATTTGAGCAATTCCAATTTCTGTGATTCATCATTTGTGATGGCAGCTGGACGTTCAAAATGTAAAGTTTCCTAACTTTTTCTAGCTTCATCTTTACAGTGCGAGTATGTGTGGGATATGGTGGTCTGGACAGCGGTGTGAAGTTGTGACCAAGAAGCGAGGTTGGCTCAATGCAAAATGAATGAATGAGTGGTAAATCCATGGTTCTGGTGTCTTTCTCCTGTGACCTCTCCGGGAACTTCATGACATGTCACCTCCATCAATGTCGGCTTTAGGGCAGTGGGACCAGTGCAGCCGCACTGGGCCTTGACCTGGAGAGGGGAGGGGGGCGCTGACCTCAGGTGGGGCGCTGTGTTTCGCAATAACTTACGATTTAAAAGCAGCTGATGCAGAGTTTCTTGTGCACACAGAGTTCATGCAGCAACAATAAAAATGTCAAGATAACTCTTGTGATTAATGTTCCTGCTACAGAGATAGGTTGGAGGTTTGTCTAGTGGCAGTTTTGCCTCGCCATAAATTAGCACAGAGGGTTAATATGCCTGCTGCAGAGAACAGATCTGTATTTTATGTGGATAGCTGAATGGATTGGTAGAGGTAGCCTGTACCAGCGCTTTATAACAAATGAAATGAATGTGAGGGTGGTTCTATGGAGAGATGAGGGGCTCTATTGCCAGGTGGTAGTGAGGGAATCTGAGCAGGAGGTTATGGGGGGGCAGCAAAAAAGATTGTTGCACCGGGCACCACAAGCGCTAAAGCCCGCCTTGACCTCAATGGTGCTGCATATGACCTCGGGCTAGGCCCAACAAAGATTGGGGGAAACTCCCTCCAGTGGTACTGTGTCTGTTTTCTGTCACCCTGCAAGCATCCTCAGAAGGTCCAGGATGATGGAAAGCTGTACTAAAAATGCAAGGCAAATTAGCATGTTGGTGAAGATCAAAATAACTTTGCAGCTAGATTTCTTCTGCATCCTCCAGGATTTCCCCCAGAATTGGAGGCGAGTGCTGGGAAAGAATTTGGAGAGCTCATCGAGAGGATGTCTGAACTTTTTTTTAATGCTGAGGGGAAGGTATCTTTCGGGAGACAGGAGTATGGTGCTGTGGGAGGATGGATGTGGCTTATTAAGGGACAAGCGAGTTGATCGCTCTCTTGAAGTTCGCATTTAATGAGTTGAAGATACTAACAATGGAGTCTGTGGTGAAAGGTTCCAAGAAGCGCCAGCTGGGCATGAGATGTCAATGTACCATGTGCGAGTTGTTGGTAAAGTCAATGTTGTGCAAGATGTAGCTAGGTTTTTATTGATGAAGTAGGAGCAACTGATGTCAGTTATTATATTTGATTGAGGTTGGGGTGGCAGCAATAGTGATCTGTTATCTTGAAGCATCGCTGTCATTTTTGTGAACTAAGTTGATTTTTTCAATCTGCTTCTATATAATGCTTCACAGGTCAGCTAAATAGAATTTTAAAATAATTTTAAAGATTACAGCAGAAAACACTTAAGTGGTGAGAATCAAAGGGCTGAGTGTAAGTGCAATTGGATTTGTATAGCGCTAACTACCCCTGAAGAGGAGTTGAAGTGCTTAATGTTGAATTATTAAGTCTGCATTTAACATTCTTGTTTGAAAGCTTACTGGCATGATTTAAATATAAGATAAAAAAGTACAAAAACATTGGATATTTATGTCATTTTATTTTACTTAAAAATCCTGAATATCTGGCATGGATCTGGCCCTTCTGTACATACTTTGGGCACCCATGCACAAAGTCCTAAGAAACTCATTACACTTCTTTGACAATAACAAATGTATATTATATTTAATTGTCCCAAAAATATTTAGTTTTGGGGTAAATGTTTGTGGTGTCAACAGAGGTTTGTTGGAAATTAGACATAGAGATGCTAGGCGTGTAAAGGATGATGAATGGTTGGAACCAAGGGCACAGCGATCGGGACATGTTTCAAGACATTCCAGATCAGCTCATGGGTCTGCATCCGAATCCACACATAATCTTCTGGGACCCTGTTACATGTAGGGCACACTGTTCTTGTTTGCGCCACGGCGCACCTTTAAGCAGGTGCACAGGTGCAAATAGGGACAATGCACCCTATTACAATGAGTGTGTTGCACCTACAGCAGCTACAAACTCGCACTGCAATGGGGGCAACGCAGTCAGTGGAATATGACAAGGCTGTTTCATAGCCACTCTGTGCAGGAGGCAACCCGCCTGCACTTTCAGGAGAGGCTACAGATCCCCTGGCAAGCGGGTGCAGTGAGTGCACCTCCTAAGGTAAAGTAATTTCCCATGCAAATGAGAGAATGCCCTCTGAAGATAGCGCTGGCACTACTTGTGCGCCAGTGCTATATATATCACAGAAGGGGCCTCTTCTGTAATACCATAGTGCCCTGGGGATGCAAAAAGTGGGAACACATGCCCGTTTCGCCCCCCCCCCCCCCTCTCCCTATGTGCCAATCCAGCCCCTAGTAAACAGGGCATAGGCTACATGAAGTAGATATCTGGGAATTTTACTATCCATAAAATGCTAAACCCAGAGTAAAAAGGCAAAATGAACAGCACTCACACACCTGGGGTTTATTACACATATCACCCTGAAGGCACAACAGGCGTTTGATGATTTTGGCCTCAGAATGACCTCTTAGTCCTTGTTCTACACTGAGGATATTTTATTGGTAGGTGTCACCTTCTGGTAATACACAGAGAGAGGCACTGGTCCGGTTCACCTGTTGAATCTACGTACACATGGGTTTCAAATGCTGTGTTTCTTTAGATGTGCAGCGTTTCCACAGGTTTTGGGCTGATGCTGCAATCATGGCCATATTTACCACTTTTAGTTCCTCTGCCTTCCACTCACTAGGGATTGGCACATTTGAGCAGAGACAGAGCTTTAAATTGGCTATATGGGATTTTGTGTTCTGCATCCTTCAACTATGGCCTTGGGATTGGCCCAGAACTGATTATGCTGATCTGCCTCATGTGTGGTGGCATCACTGTTAGAATCTACACTCTTTACACGTTTTGACAACCTTTCGTTATTCAGTAGAGGCCGCAAAGAAAGATGCCCCTTATTTATCTTTCTTATTGACAAGTGATCAAACTATTGCATGACGCTTAACTTTTTATTCCTTGGGCAATCCACAAAGACTCTCTTAATAACATTGTCTCTCTATACGCGGATGAAGTGCTACTATACATTCCTGACACGTCAACTTTTCTTCCCTGTATATGTGTCACATAGTTTTCCTTTGGAGGCTATGCCATTATGGACACTTATTTTTCTAGTTTCTGGACACACTCCTATCCTATCAAAAAATCAAGTAATATTCTGCTTGAGCAGGAGATTCAAGGACTCGACCTGTCAGGAATTGATGTCACAACCAGCAACAATAGTTTATTGGGCATGACGAATGGCATGGGTGGTACTAACCGATGATGCATCATATGTGAGGTTTTATATGATTCCTCCATGCCAGTGCTATGGTTCTTTTGTCAAATCCTGAAGTAGTGAAATAGTTTATCAGTGTCAAGTGGAAAGCTACTTAAGAGCTGGCCTGGGCAAATTTTTTATAAAATAATTCTGATTATTGTCTTTCATGTATTTTGTATAATTTTTGTTTTACTTTCACTTTCACTTTGCATATAATTATTGTTGTCAGGTGATTGGTTCAAGCAGAAATGTATACATGTCTACATTATATGTGTGGCGTAAATGTTGTCAAAACGCAGTGGAGGACTGTACACCGTTAATGGAAAGGAATCAATCAAACGTTGATTGGGGAGTTGAAGGGAAGCAGGGTTCTGAAACTAGAGGTGGACTACTACTTCGATCTTATGTAGTTTTCTTTACCAAGGTATTTTTTTTAACTCTTTCATAAGGAGCAGGGTTGGCCAGTTCTGATGGATGTACTGGTGTACTTCCGGATTCTGGGTGCATAAATGGAGAAGGCCTGATGCCTCCTTGTCTTTACTTTGTTACGCTTCTTTGTCTTCAGTCTGATGCTGTCCTGACTGTGGGTGTACCAAGTGTTACCAGAGGTACTGAGCTTGTCAGTGAGATAGGCATGGGTGCCCGTCGTGATGGCTTTATAAATGATGCAGATGGTTTTGAAGATGCCGGAGACAGGCAAGTAGTTCCATTATGATGTCTCCTCGGAACTGACAAAAGAGTCAATGGATGACAGTACTTCGGGGAACAGAAAGAGGGACTACTATTTGTAAATGTTTCTCACAACTCGTGTGTCTGACACTATCAACATAGCGAGAGCACACTTCAGTCCCTGTGAGAATGGGACTTTGTATTGTCATAAAAAGGAAGT
The DNA here is from genome assembly GCF_964204655.1 of Triturus cristatus. Classification (NCBI taxonomy): domain Eukaryota; kingdom Metazoa; phylum Chordata; class Amphibia; order Caudata; family Salamandridae; genus Triturus; species Triturus cristatus. The sequence goes on from NC_140584.1 coordinate 346,986,624, forward strand.
GAGGGACAGTAGAGAGCTCTGCTTTGATACTGGATGGGTGAACATGGGCGTGTCTATGAGTTTTTCAGTATGGAACTAGGCTGTGTATTGCTTAATTTTGGGAGATTGCCTTCGGGAAGTCCATGGTAAGGGAGTTTTACTACCTAACTTGATTTTTTAGATGGTTTCATGAATCAGAGAGACCCAGGACCAGATTAGAAATCAAAATAAGCCCCAGCAGGATTTTCAAACCAGTTCGACACTGCAGGAGAAATGCCTGAAGAGATCCCACCGGGCCACTCATATACGGTCCAGGAGACATGACCTGTCTGTGATCTACTGAATGTCAATGCTGCAAGGCTGAACTGAAGGAAGATGGTCTTGTCTTAGAGAGGGTGTAGTAGGCCTACCAGGGCGCATCATTACAGTCTTGAGCTGGTGCCAGGATGCTCTAGAAACTGGGGCTACCATAGCTCTAAAGTGCTGAATGCCCATTTCCCCTGCAGGACTACACATACACAACTGGCATCAGCTGTGGAGTACTTTGCTCATCTTGCCTTTGTTGTGTGCCGCAGACAGCCAGGGGCAGCTGGAGCGCAGCAAAAGACTGGGGGCCTACACTTGACAGGATAAGCTGCCAGTGAGGACCATTGACACATCTCAGTGTGACCACCAGATAGTGCCTACAATGAAGACGCAAACCACTTTAACACCAAAACATGGAGATCCTGTAATCCGGTTTCAAATACTCTACGTCACAAGCTGCATTTTATCTGATGGGTAAGCTAATTTTAATGATAAACAAATAATTGAAATCTATCGAAGTATAACTGGTGAAAAGATTCGATGTGTGAGTCGACAAATGTTGTATAACAGCTTTGTGATTCACGCCTTCAAAGATCATTAATCTGCCTGACAGACCCCCGAGGACATTGTCAGGGCAGGTTTAGCCTAACATGAACTGTCATTCTGAGGCAGGGCTGCGGTGCTTCTGTCAAGGGAAACATTCCAGTATCACCTCCTGGACTTTGCTCACTTGTCACAGCACTGTTTACTTTACCAACAATTGCAAAGAAGCTACAAGAAATCCCCGCCCCTTCCCCACCTCCTGAGAGGTTCAGTGCTGTTCAGCACTTTTTGGCATCTCCTTCTGTTCATCCAGTGACACAGCCATGAGATTTATTTGAAGTCTTACACTATCAACCTTAGGGTCTACAAAGAAGATTGCAAGTGCACACATTCATAGCCACACTGTGCAAACCCATGTCTCCAGCCAGAACAATCTGTATGCGTGCATAGGTACTGCAGTCTCCAAATGACTATATACTGAGATGGCAATACATATGCAGTTGTATGATAAACCACTGGCGAGCCAAAAAACACCTGATCCACCTGATCATCTAAAACCATCGCTCTCTCATGCCCTATCGGACAGATTCTGCCCCCCTCTGTGCCCCATATCCAGTTGTCAATCTCAAATGAACCATTTGCTATCAGTGTCTGATTGGAAACCAAAGTAAACATTTTTGCACCAGCCCCACACTGCAGAAGCCCAAACCTATAACAGAACCAAGGTTGGGCCATGGCAGGCAATCCTACTGATAATTCAGCCTCTTGACCTGCAGTTAACCCGGAAAAGAGGCAGAGCGGCCATCTCGACTCTGTTTGTTATGCTACCATGACTCATGCAAGCCGGTATTCCAAGCTTTCTTTAAAGTGATACATTGAAGGAGGCCTTTGCTCCCTAGGAATGTCATCCATCTCTCATCTGCCATAATTCCAGCAACCTTTCTGCTCCTGATTCTCCTGGGTTATACACCCAGTAGGCTCTGCTCTCAGATGAGGACTTCGCTCTCACTGACTATAAACTCAGTGTTGCATTAGGGTCTGCTCACTCCATCTGTGGTTTGGGTAGTGTACCTTCTCCAACTGGTCTCTTCTCCAGGTGGATATGAGGTAGGCTCCATAGTGACCTTTTGCCCTGCTAGTTACACTGGTGACGTGCAATACTATTGCACACAACTTATCTCTGGCTTCTTATGTTTTCTCCAGCAGACCTTTAGAGTTGTCCCTACATGCTTACGCTTCCGAAGGAGGCTCTTCTTACTAGAAGAGTAACACCAAACCTTCTGTTTAACCACCATCCAGAGGACCACCAACAGCCAGAGAGATATTGAATGCAAAGAGGGAGGGATGGTAATAGCGACTCGTACTCTTTCTCTCACTCTCCTTCTCTGCATTTTTCTCCGCCCCTGCCAAAACCTGTGACCAATTACACAGAGGCACCATCCTGATTTACACTGCTGCCCATTTGGACTGCAGAGATTGTATCCCAAATAAGGTCAATTCACAGAAATGCGAACGAGAGGGAACTAAAGCAGATCGCTTTTCAAGAGAATATATGCGTTGCCTTGAAAAAGCCTCATGCTGCAACTTACCATGGCGAAACCTGTGTCGGCTGAACTTTTCACAAAGGCTTTGCCTCAGCATCTGAAATGTTTTCCTTAGGATTATGATGGATGAATAAATCATACCTAGTCTCACATAACGGCCCCAAAGATTTACATTTTCATACAAGGAAGTTCTAGGAGCCTGTTACAGTTACAGGTAGAAAATTTCACTTGGTAGGGGGTAATTCCCGCTTCGGCTAACAGCAGCAGCTCAAAGTTCACCCGAATGTTTTAGGTATTTGCACTAATCATAGAGGACGGGTCCAGTTCAACAGCTTAATCTAGACTGTATATTATACCTTGTCGACTTTATTTAGTAAATAGGGTTTAGTGTCAGAAATCTTGGGTGGTTGCATGGCAACGCCCATGCTCCACTCATGGTACTCCCCCTTGGCGCTAAGTAGTTCAAAGCAGCGCTATGGTTTACGTTGCTTTACTTTCATGTTATTTCCAGCGCTAAACAAGTTTAGCACTGGAAAGTAAATCAGAAAAAAAGATTTTGTGCTGATTTGCGTCACTTTTGTGACACAAACACCATGTAAAATCTTAGTAATTCTCTTCCCATGTCTTTTAGCCAGTAAAAGGGAATCATTGTGCTATAGGAGGCACCAGTGAGTCCCATTTAAAAATGTTTTGGCAGAACACAGGGAGCGGCCCAGATTGTTTTTGTGTTTAGCTGTCAAAATGCGTGATCATTGTTTGCTTTGTGGTATGTGTTGGCCTAATTTGTGCCAGTGGTTGGCTGTGGTCAGAAATGGCACATATTTTTCTGGACTTGGACTTACTTTTCATCTTTGACCCAGGGAAAGAGAGAGAGAGCCTGATAAGGGAGAAATAAGGAGGAAGAAAAAGATAGGAAAACAGTGGCAAAGGGAGAAAGCAGGTATGCAACAGAACCCTCAAGAGTAGGATAATGAGTCATCTAAAGAGACAGGAGTTGCCGACTGGTGGAAGGTGTAGGCATAAGGTGGAATGAAGACTTGGCAGCCATGATATTCAGCAACCCGGCCATCTGCACATCTGCAGCGCAGGATGAAGGGCTTTAAGAAAAACTTTAGACCCTGCACAGATTTGTTTTAACAAAGCACTGATCTTATTGTGTGGGATTGTGGCTGTATTCTAGCAGAGTGATATGGCATCAATGTACTAAAAAAATGATAGACTTTACTATCACTATAACCCCACACAACTCTGTCCTTCTATAGGCAGTGTTTAATTTGTAAAAGGTTACGTACAGGGCCCAAAATTTTCGCCAGAAGCCCGTGGCCGGTGCTATCGAATGTTGGGGGGTGAGGATAACAAGGCTGCACAGTCATGATACCACCTCATGCTTCTATCCTCCACCACCACATACTCCCTGCCTGTTTATCTCACTCTTTCAGGTTCTTTTTCATCCATGCTTTCTGTCTTTCTCTTCCTCCTCCTTGCTTTCTTTTGGGGTTTTATCTTTCTTGCTCTAAATTAAAGTCTGATGTGGTAAAATAAGTGCTGGTACCCAAAAATGAAGACTGATGTGCCCTACCTGCAACCACCGGTTCAAATTAAGCACGGCTTCGAGGGTGAGAAGTGACAGAAACATAGGGGTCAAGAACGGTAATGTAAATACGTACTTAAATACATACTTACATACATAATTACATATTTAAAGCTTTATCAAAATTGATGTGATTCGCTCTACTACCTAAATTCGGTGTTTCACATTCTGAAAACTGGTAATGAAATATGTCCGCCTCCAATAGTGCCTGTTAGGGTGAATTTAGCCTCCCTGATTTACACCACTCAAATATGTTAATACTAAGGTAGCTTCATGTACGACAAGGAATTCCTAGAAGTAAACAACCCTAACTTTTTAAATAACAATATGTAAGTACAATTTTCTCTGTTTCATATTATACCCTTTATTACAGAACAAGTTTACATAATGTACAAAAATATGGGTTGAAATAGAAAATAATATCATAGTTGAAAATGGTATTTTTGAAATGACATAAATGCAGCGTTTTTTTCGGAAAACATAAAAAAGAAGCACACATAACACAAACATAACACACAGAAAATAATTTGATGCTTAGAAATGTATCAAACAGTGTTGCAAAAAACCTGTAGCCTGTTAGGATGGCGGGAATGTAACAGCCAGTTGATCATGTCGGCCTTTTTTGTGCAATATAGGAGGGTTGCACGTGCCCTTAAGAGCTTTCACAGGCTGTCACAGGGCAAGAGGCCCTGCAATATGCATTTAGCGTTGACTGACAGCCATATTCCCTTCTGGCTGGATTATGCACTTCCGGGTCACATAACCTACTGGACCATCCTTCAGGATACCTGTGTAAACACATTACATTAGGTTTCTGTGGTCAAAAACGCGACCCAATGGCGACACTCATTAGGCCCGTTGTGTCATACTTTTTGAACATATGGCAAAGGTTGTGTGAAAACAAAGCAGTATGTTGCTTTCCTGAAATGCAACACATGAAACCATGGCAGATTCCAGCCAAACATGGATGAGCTTTGTGGTTATAATGCGCGAAAGAATGGCTCGGATGGGACACCATAGCTTTTGAGACACGTCCCCTCTGACCCCATCCGAGCGGTTGCTATGCCACTAGTTTTAGAATGCTAATTCGCAGTTTCTGCTTTAACTCTTTGTGCTCCACGCTTGTAGTTCGTGAAGGCGGTCCCTCTTTAGACTTTTGAAAGTGCCCATCGCGGGAGAACATCTTGAGACTCCATAGCCGGGATGAGGAGGCTGAGCGCATGCGCAGTTGGGAAACCACAGTCTGCTGGGCCAAAATAAACACTGGAACAAAGGTATTCAGTTATCAAGGTTCAATGGGAGGTTTCTCCGAATCCGCTTTCACGACTGCTTTATAGGTTTCCCCAGAACAGTCAAAAGTTCATAAACAGCTCGCCTTTACAAAATGTATAAAAAAAATAAAGATACATAAAAAATCAACATGCGCTCCAGCGATGCAAACTTTGCATGTGTGCTTTTCCACAGTCACTTTGTTAAAGCGGCTTCAGAATACTTCCATTATGTCTTTGGGTGGCACCGCGCCTGTGGGAGTGCATGAAAGCAAAAGGCTGAGGTTTTCTGGCGTCGGAGGTTTTAGCCCGTTCCAATTTTGCCTTTCATCCACAGCTGGCAGAGTTTGTGTTAAGAGGTCCAAAAATGCAGGCGGTGCGTCATTACAGCTCCTTTAGTGTGATCTGTATTTTTCCCTCCAGCTCCATCATGTCAAGCAGAAAGGCCATGTGGTTGCTATAATGTTGGATGATGTTGTTATCCATATTGACGAGAATTCTAAAAGAAAAAACAATGGTACAGGGCTTAGAAGGTGGGGATTTAAAATTATAGTTATTTTTAGGTGATATTTTAGCAATGTTAAGTACTTATTCTACTGAAATGTATCATTTCACATATTGAAAGGAGCGACTCAGTACAACTCAGTTGAAAACATTACCATTCTGCAATTGTCTGTTGGTTTTTAAGAATTGTGAACTATCTCCCCAACACCCCATTCTCAGTGATAGATGAGTGTGAGCCCTCTTCCGTTTTATCTATGTTTCTTAGGACAAAACTTTTTTTCCCACCTTTTCCCATCCAATTCCCTCACACATGGATGACACCATAAAAACTGATGGTAGCGTAATCGGCCTCCAGCATTTGCTGGATCTTCTGGATGAACATTAGGCAACCAAGTTGATAGGAACCAATTGTATCAAGACTAAAATCATGTGCTGCAGTTGTGTGGCTAAGCAGCCATCTTTAAAAATGTGGCTACTTTTTATTAGAAACTATGGGTAACTGGTATTACTTTTTTGATAAAGACTTGTGTCAGGTAAAATGAAGGAGTTGGGAAAAAGAGACTATTTTACAAAAGGGCCCAGAAGTTGTACATACAATGGTTTTACTATCGACTTACACAAATACTGACTAAATATAGGGAGGCACCGATTCACTTTTCGTAAGACTACATCTACTTACCTTGATGATGTGGTGGTAATCGACAGCCGCGGTCCGTGCAGGTAACAGCTGTGGGGAGTTGGGGCTGCGTGGGGTGGATTTCGAGGACGATGCAGAGGGAAAGTTAAATAAATATTTCATTTTCCCTCTGCATCGTCCCATGAAATACCCCCCACGCGGCCCCACCACTGTTACCTGCACGGACCGCGGCTGATAGTCGATATTGTGGAGTAGATGTTTTGCAAGTCAATACTAAAACCATTACACATTGGTATAACACTAGCACAGAACAGCTTTAAAGACAATGAAGGGGTTTTTTCAAACGTGTAACAGCATGACGCCTCCTGCAACCAAGTAAGCAGCAGAAGTAAGGGATCGGAAGGCTAAATGTTCTATTTAAAGTCTTGAAGACAGGATAAGAACATCGGGGGTGAGAAAGAGCACTGGCGTGGAGATGATGCCACTAGAAGTTGGGGTATTATCCCGTTATGTACATCCCCTACAGGACACTCTATCTTTCTTTATGCATTGCTCCATGATCTGATCAATTCTCTAATATTGTTCATGAGCTAGGGGCTGAAAATACAAAGTACTCAAGAGTGATTCAGTTTCAAAGTGTTGGGCTCTTTTTGATTTAAGTGGTTCAACCTATGTGGCAGCTTCATGGATCAAGATATGTCTACATTACAGGGTGAGTGTGATTTGTCAGTAGTCTGTCTTTACCATTACTCCAGACTCTTGCCTCACAGAGTCCTTTAAATCCGAGAGCACACATGCTTTACTAATATCAGATGTCAAAATCAAAATATTTCTTTAGAATTGAGACACTTAGGGCCCCGATTCACAAAGGTAAACTTACACTTTTATGTAACTTTATGATTTTTTTGCCATTCACAAAGGAATTTTGAGTGTAGTAACTTTACAACTGTGGATTCCCTGCACTTGTGGCGCAGATTCTGCACATAAAAAGATAAGACAGTCGCAAAGATACTTTTTGCAACATTCCTTTGTGGATTGCAAAGAATTGTAAAATTACACAAAAGTGTAAGTTTGCCTTGGCAAATCGGGACTTTAATTTTTTTAACAGTATATATGGGTGGAAGACGACTGCAAAAAATTCACCATGCAGGGATGACACAGTGTCTTTCCCTCTCTTCAAACAGAGGCCAGTCAGCCTCCAGTGAAAGACGGAGGCATTGTTTCAAACAGCAGCTCTGTCATTCACTAATAAGCTCTCCTCAAGAAATGCCAAAATATCTGCGTTCAGGATAGCACATTTTGGTTTGTGACCTGCAGCACTGCACCAGTCTACATAGAGAGCACCTAGTTTTCTTTTGGGAACAAAATGTTTATTAGTTTCAAACTGAGAAGTCAAGACTTTGTACAGTGGATGCCCACAGATCCCACCCCATTCTGCACTTCCATGAAACTCCCACTGAATCTGCGATCGAGCCATTTCCAGTCCAGTGGCCCAGACCCTGAATGTCAATCACACCCATGGCTTACCCCAGCAAACAAACATCTGACCCGAATAACCCAAACCTCTCCTAAACTAAGCCGTGCTGTGCATCCTTGAACCATGTCTACTAGCAATGAGTCCTGACGTGAAGAGTCTCCAGTGTCTGTGGAGTGCACCTAGTTATGGTGAAAATAGGTAAAGTATACTCGATTTGTAATTTGGGACACGGTGTTACTTTTATCCAGTTTAATGGTACTCGATATAGCAACCTTTGTAGGAAGAAAGTGTCTGTTGGCCTTGAGAGAATTCAACAAAGGAAACACAGGTTACACTAGATGTATACAGAAATCCTTTACTTGCTGAACCATCATGCCAGCTAAACCTTACCTCATCAGGCCCACAATGTGTGCTGGCACACAATGGGTGCCGGAAGCAAGGTGTCAAATCTTGACAACCATGCAATCTGCATGATGACTAGCTTGGCATGTTACTTACGTGCACCCGAGCTAATCCACTTTTAATTGGATAATAACTGAGATATAATTTATATTGCCCTCGAAGGTAGGAACCATGGTATTGAAATGAGATGTTATTCTATGAAACCTCGAATGACTAGCTTCACTAGCCATTATGCTTTTTTCAGTCTTGGGCTGCGTAGGCGCTAGTATTTCAGGCAAGCATAGAAATATCTGTGGCCTCCCCAGATCTCCTTACCTTATTTTCAAAGGTGACAAAGAGGAGGACGCGCTGAATGTAGCTAATCTAACTCAATGGTCGCCATTTTGAGCACCCGCTAACACCTGCTGGCAGGGACTCATGACGGCTATTAGAGCGGCTGTTTGCCATGAGTGCATTGTCACCTGAAGCAACAGCCCTGCACAATGCGTGACCTGCCGTCATTTGAATTCACTTGTCTCATTTTACTTGAAAAGAAAGAGCAGGAATTGGGCCTACGCCAACAGCACACAATGGCCGACTAATCCATCATGCAGTCATCCATGCGAGCAAAGCCGATCATATCGGTCTTCACCCAGAAGACTTTCTGTATAGGATTTATGAAAATAAACTTTGCCATTTCCTGGAATTCCTCCACCTCAAATTAAGGGAGTGAATTGGCGTGCTAGGTGATTCATCCAGGTACTTAAGAAATCAGAGTTGAAAATAGCAATTACATCTCTTTAAATGATACACCCACAGTTAGTCTCAATTTTTCCTTCTGGCCTGAATAGTAATTCCGTTTGGACAGCACAATGGGGCTTGGCCGCACACTGTCTCCGATTGCTATGAAAGCGAGAGCGTCCTGCACAGGGCACACACCTTGTCTATTTGCACAGGTCTTACTAGTCTTTCAGCAAAACAAATGTTTAAATAGCATTCAAGGTAAAGCTTTTCAGGCTTTGTGAGCGACCTAGTGCGTGCACATGCTAGGGTCACAATGGCCTGGCATGTGACTGACCACGCCCTAGTTCTAGCTGCCTCTTAGGGGCACCAACTCATAGGGAAATCTCTGGATTTCACTATATCCAAGCTCCCTCTGCCGAAAATACTGACTTGTGATCTACAGACAAGAGACTTAAAATGTCCCTATTTATTTGTTATCTTTGTTATGGATTCTTCATATATGTATTTATGTTCTTTTCATTATGTGAGACATTATGTGTGGTTATCATGCTATTTCCTATAGATATAAATCACCTTTACCCTATAATATAGACATATCCTGATATATACACATAAATCTTGATATATACATATATAGCTTGATATATACATATATATACATATATCTTGATATATACATACAATCAAGATAGATCTACATTATAGGGTAAGGGTGATTTGTCAGTAGGCTGTCTTTGCCATTACTCCAGACTCTTGCCTCACAGAGTTCTTTAAATCCTAGAGCACACATGCTTTACTAATATCAGATGTCAAAATCAAAACATTTCTTTAGAAATGAGACACTTAGGACCCGATTCACAAAGGTAAAGGTATATTTTTGTGTAAGTTTACGATTTTTTAGAAATTCAGAGGAATTTTAAGTGTAGTATCTTTATGACTGTGGATTCTCCACACTTGTAACGCAATATATTTATACATTCACTGAAAAAACAAAGGTTACAGGGACGCTATAGTTAGGCTCAGATTTCACTCATACAAAACCAGTGAAATTCAGTAGGCATATTTACCTGAGCTAACTATAACTTGTGCCCCGCAATGCACTGCTTATTACCTCACATATTATATCACTCATGACATGGACAGTGACATCACTGATGACATAACTGATGACATCTCAAATGACATGAGTTATAACATCATCCTGTAAGTGTTTTTCATAAACGTTTCTGAGAGTTAAAAATATATACTAAGCTACTGCATTAGATAAATTACTATTCTTTTTGTAACACTAATGAGTGATACTGTTTCTAATATATATCACCTGAGTGGCACTGACACTGTCTGTATCAGTGTGAGAGTGGATGCCTGAGTGGCTGTATGAGTGTGTGAGTGGCTGTATGGGTGAATAAGATGGTATGTGAGTAGTTGTATGGGTGACTGTGGGACTGAGGGAGTGGCTGCATGGGTGTGTGTGTGAGTGACTGTATCGGTGACTGTGGTGACCGAGTGACTATGGGTGAATGAGTGTGTTTGTGAGTGGCTGCATAGGTGACTGAGTGGCTGTGTGAATGACTCCATGGTTGAGTGACTGGGTTTGTAAGTGGATGTATGGGTAGGCCAATGGCTGTTTGACTGGGGGTATGGGTAGGTGAGGGAGTGGCTGTTTTTCACAGAAAGTATTTGAGTGAGTGGCTGTATAGATGATTGAGTGTACACATGAGTTATTGTAGTGATGTGTCAATTGGTATCTATGCAGCTTTGTGGATGAGTGAATGGATGTGTGAGTGGCTGTATGGGTGAGTGAGTAGCTCTGTTAGTAGCTGTATGGGTGAGTGAGTGGCTGTGTGAGTGGCTGGTGAGTGAGTGGTTGTGTCAGTGGGTATGTGAATGGGTATGTGAGTGGTTGTATGGCTGTGTGAGTGAGTATGTGAGTGGATGTATGGGTATGTGAGTGGGTGAGCGAATGGTTTTGTGGGTGTATAAGTGGCTGTATGGGTCTGTGAGTGGCTGTGTGCATGGCTGTATGGGTAGGTGAGTGGTTTTGTGAGTGGCTGTATGAGTTAGTGAGTGTTTGTATCAGTGGTTGTATGGGTCTGTGAATGAGTATGTGAGTGGTCGTGTGAGTATGTGAGTGGGTGTATGAGAGGTTGTATAGGGGTGTGAGTGGGTGTGTGAGTGGTTCTGGAGATTATGTCATCAGTGATGTCATTTGAGAAGTCATCAATGATATCAACAGTGATGACACTGACCATGTCATGAGCTATATAATATGTGAGGTCATAAGCAGTGCATTGTATCTCTTCCTGCTCATTTCTGACCTCTATCTTCCCTCTTGCTGCTCGTTTCTGACCTCTATTTTGCCTCTTTCTGCTCATTCTGCCTGTTATTTTGCTTCCTTCTGCTTGTTTCTCACCTTTATTTTGCCTCTTTCTGCAGGTTTCTCACCTTTATGTGAGGGGTGGGTGGTAAACTCTGCTCTGCAAAAGCAAAGGGCACTTTATTCTCCAAACAGTAATGCCAAGAGGCATGTTTGCACAGTGGTGGAGTAAGAGGGTAGGGCCTCTGACAAGATCTCAGTAATCCAGCTGCGAAAGGGGTTTCATTAATCTTGTTGTGTCAGACGTACTGGTGGTAACAATAGGGCTTCTTGGCCCCCAATTACCCTCAGCAGCCAAGGGAATGTCATCTCCCAACCAGCAATACGGCAGGAGGAGTGTTTGCAGAAAGGTTGAGAAAGGGGGGGGGGGCTCCAACGAGGTCTCAGCAGTCCCGCTGTGTGGGAATTACTGGTGGTAACAGGAGGGATTCTTGGCCCTCAAGGACCCTCAGCATCCAAGGGAACTTCATCCCCCAGAGAGTAGCGATTTTTTTACCGCAAATTTGCTAATTTACATATGGTAATTAAGTATTACTTTACATTGAAAACCCCTAGAAGCTCACTGAAAAAAAAACAAAGGTTAAAGTAACATTATAGTTAGATGAATTTGTCAATGACAACATTAACGTTTTGAAATGAAAAAAACTACAGAAATTCACCATTTATAGTTAGCAGCACTAACTATAACTTGCACCCCCATCATGCACAGCTTATGACCTCGCATGTTACATCACTCATGACATGTTCTATGACATAATTTTTGACATCTCAAATAACATCATTGATGACATCATTGATGACATCATCCAAGGTTTGTTTTGCTGTATATTGCTCTATAAATTACTATGGCATTAGAGGCCTGACAGTAAGTACAACATAGCTCATGAGAATATCAGCCGTCATTACTGCCATCAGACACAACTCTCTTAGGTAAAGAAACCATGCATTATGTGCAACACTGACCCTATGCCATACACTCTACGGATATCATAGTTCACATTAACAATCAATCACAGATATATAGGAAACCCTCATGGAGTATGGTGTTCAATATGTATACAACAGAGAAAGCCAAGTTCCTAAAAAAAGTGAATGTCAGTTTCAGCCCAAATTACCTACTACGGACAGCTTTTATCTGTATGAAACACCTGAAACTCACTGAACCTACATTGAGAAAGGACGTTGATATAAATAGAGAACTGGGTACTTTAGACAGTGCTTACTCTATGGCAAGAGTTTACTTGATACCTGTTTGCAAACAGTGACATTTTCATAAGAAACATACCGCAGAGTATCAAAAAGTATCTACTGAAAATAGTGTACAGTCTATGAAACAGTTGCCAAAAAATACACTATTTGCTCAAAATAACCAAGATCTGAAGGTGCTAAACATCCTACTACCTGCACCCTGTATACTGTTCTGAAAACTTTACAGATAGCCCATGTTCTCACACAAAACAACCACATGTATATAGGTTAGTATCTAGTGCACAGTCTTCTGAGTTATGTAGAAATTGTCATGCCAACACAATTCTGTCTAATAACTCATGGCTGCTTACAAAAGTTAGTACCTACTACGTACTTGGGACATAATGAACACAAGTCATTAACTGTCACCTGCACACAGAGTTACTTTTGAATACTAAGATTTGTAATGAATTGAATACCTCTACACACCTATGGTGCATTAGGAGCAGATGTGTTTTGTAAACACTTCATCCATTAGCTGGACCCATGTTGTACAAAATTAGGTTGACAAGTAATATGGTACTTACCCACCACTACATAAACTCTAAAAGAAACTAGCACACTCATTGGATGATGTCATCAATAATGTAATTTGAGATGCCATCAGTAGTGCCATAAATGATGTCATAGAACATGTAACGAGTGATGTAATATGTGAGGTCATGGAGAGGGCTCAAGTTATAGTTAGTGCTGCTAACTATAACTGGTGAATTTCTGTGTTTGTTTTTGTTCAAAATGTTAATGTTGTCATTGACAAATTCACCTAACTATAACATTACTTTAACCTTTTTCAGTGAATATATATATATATACATATATATATATATATATATATATATATATATATATATATATATATGCCATACAGCAGTTAAAACTGGCCCACTAACATGTTATTTAGAGCAACTGTCCTAATAAACACACATTTGCATATTTATTAACACAGTGCAAAGGTCTAATTTTAGTTTATTCCACAGTGCAGCAAAATTGACAGAAGAAAAATACTTTTTACTGCCTCACAGACTACAAGTAGCAATTATTTTACACAGAAAAGCATCTCTCCTAAAAGTCACTAGGTTTCTTCAATGAGATTTTACCTTGCTGCACATTAACCCCTTGCATCCTGGTTTTGGTTAAATACCTTTTGTTAAAACAAACACACATGAAAAAAATTCCATGGCATAAACCATGTTTGCAGATGGACAGAGTTTAATATGCTATTTATCACCGTTGTTGAGTGAGTGGATGGGGCATCATGACTCACTCAAGCTTTGCCTCTTGTATATCACGGTCCTTTCCCACAATTAGAAATTATAGTAACTTGGATATTATACGGAGTTCATCTGTGTATGTGTATATATATTTTCTGCCCTTGCATCTTGCTTCTGCATACAGAATGGGCCGAAGGGTCAGTCCACTTCAGCCATTGGATCTCTTCAATGTGAGGGGTGGCATTTTGCCATGTACACATCCACCTAAAAAAGAATCCACTTTAATCCATTGGCTACTACACTTTCCTCCAAAGTCATTTTTGCAATGGGTTATTTTGCACTTTTTGTTTTGCAAACATATGCAACCAGCCATTATTCACCTGTATTGTTACTTTTTTATTACTTTTGAAGTCTATTGTGTGTTTGCAAAAATAAATCAATAAAAATTACACTTTGCAGTCTTGTCCAGGTAAAACCAGTTGGCTTTGCCTATGATTGATAGCTTTGGTTGTTGATTGGTGAGAAGGTTCCTAGAGGATGATCTCAGGCACCGTGATAGTAAGGCGGGAAGGACATAGTACCGTCTGGTTAGGTAACCTGACAAATTCTATGCACCCGTTCTGAGGTTCCTGGTTAAGACATAGGGAGGGGGGACTAAACAGGCCTCGTTGCCCATGCAACACAGGGTCCTTGTTAACGCTGCAGAGCACCACAGATAAAATGAATAATGATGGCCAAACTGGCAAGAAAGTGGCTTGACATGAGACACCGCACACTCAATGCGCTATTTAAAATTGTTAAGTGGGGGGTGAAGGATGACGAGCCTTAAAGGTGTGTAGAAAAAAAGGTAAGAAAATGCCTTAATGTTCACAACAGCACTGATAGCAAAAGCGGTCTGGCAGCTGACAACCATGTGTGAGAAATACCACATTTTTGGAACCCTTCACTGTGAGGTGAATGGACAGCATTGTGCAGGAGCGGGGACACAAAAGCAAAAGTTCTCCAAAGGACACCCGCTCTTGGCGTGTGCAGGCAAAGCCGCGACTTGCCTGCTATTGATGTCCTTGCTTTAATTTCGTTTTGGCAGGCACCCATTCTGCCCAGGGCCTCTCGAGCCCACGCAGCTGCGGTGCAGCCGTCAGCTCCACTACAGTGTGCCCACGCGCTTAGGCAGCACACACAAGTCCAGGAGAGTGCCTTAAACCCATCAAAGTGGCCGTCCGGCATAGGAAAAAGACAGTTCTCTTTCCCCAGTCCTGCATCCCTGACAATCGCATTAGGTATCCCAAAATGGGCTTTGTTTGATATTGTCTGCTTGGGATTTGAGACTTATTAGGACATCCTTGCCGGATAACCCTTTTAGATTGTGCACAGCTGCATGCTTGGATGCCAAAGAGTTTTAAAAGTAGACGGATCTACTTGGAAGTGGGGAAAGGTACATGACAGGCTTGTGCCTCTGGAGGCCTGGTAGGACTGGGGCGGAGACAGTAGCATGTCAGGTAAAGCCTGGCACCCAACTGACTCTGCACCCACCTGGGAGCTTTTACAGAGGGGTCTGTCATCCAATCCGCTCTTTTCCTTATGATTCAGCCCACCTCTCACCGTCACCGAGCTGAGCCTCGGTCCTTCAGGACAATCGGTTATTTTATTTTTTAGCTCTTCTTGCAAAGGATGATGGGAAGCAGTGCATGCTGTGCCGTCTGTTGCTTTCCAGTTAGGAGACAACAGGGCACTCTTTCTGAAGGATCCTTGGCGGAAGTCCATACCATGGCCTTTGTGCGAAGGTGGCCTCCTCCGCAACCACACATCAAAGGACTCACAGCCTGCAGAGGGTTTTAATGTGGTGTTACCACTGAACTAAAGACACCAAAGTAAACTGCCATTAAGGCTGAAAACAATATCTGTTATTTATTTTAATGCACACAGCATCATTTTAGTCATGTGAATAACTATTCAAGATGAGAAGGATAGAGGTCCTCGACATAAAGATGAATTAATGCACGAGTAAACTATGAGTTTTTCTGGGAGTAAATCTCATTTTGACAATAACACTGAAGTAGAAGGTCTACTACGAAGCAAACAACTGATAGTATAGTGGAGAAAATGCGATGTTTAACATGAATCAAATTTTGTATTGCATCTTTTCGTAGAATGCTTAAAAATATGAAAATAGTCAAATTATTCATCCCTTCTTCTTAAGGAACAATTCTTTAAAAAATGGACTCCTGAAAGTATCAATCAACGTTATAACAACCTGTTCAACATTGTGGAAATATAGCAACACAAAGAGAGAAAAAAATCTCATGAATCAATTTGCAGTGCATTGCCTTTTAATGGTTTTATGTCACTGCTAGTTTTATGTTTTTGTAATGAAAATAAGATACATGATTTAAAAAGTTAACTTTGCATGTTTGTTTTGTGTTTCCAAAGACGTAGCGTTTGCAATACGTGAACAAGAAAACTGAGGAAATTATTTTGGAAAAAAGCAACCCAGGTTCCATTAAAGAGGCTTCCTGTGGACATGATAGATTGGGAACCTGTTTACTTACATACCAGCTAAATTGCCTCCAAACCTTTGCAAAGGTCAAAGGGATTTTCGTAGGCCAACCTACTCAATCCCTCACATATTTGGGGGTGAAATAGCCACCTGCGGGTTTCTGCATTAATGTATTTTGAGAACGTACCAGCACTTTACAGCTTTGGGTGAGATACAATGACTATTAATAAGATTCCAATAAAATCCCCTAAAGCCCAAGGGATCAGTCCATTATCCTTTAAGAGACATTACACAATACAGGCTGCTAAGGACGCATTAAAGGCTGGATTTCTGTTCGAGGACACTATCCCACCTGTCCGTGCCTCTGGGAAGTACTCGTGTTGCTATGTTTTGACCCAAGACTTAGAAGAAGAGGCATAGGAATATTTGAGGAGAGGATCATTTACTATTCTTGCTCTAGTACTCACATTTGTAGTAGCTTTGGTGAACTTTTGGCAAGCAGGGACTCTGATTACGAATGTGCGGAATGCATTTGCATGTGTATCAGAGGCTGTGGGGCACTAATAGATGGGACGCTTACTCCACCATAAGGACTTGTGGCACACAATGCGTAGAAGGCAATATTACGCACTCTGCGGGTGGACAGTAACCTGTCAGCCACAATTCCCTTGCTGCTGCCACTGAGAGCCGAAGATAAAGCATGCAATGTAACTTCTCTATTTTACTAGCAAATGCGTAACTAACACTTAAATGTTACGTTTACATGTGGAGAAGTGTGGCTCAATGATTAGAGAGGCAGACCCTGATGCAGAGGTCTAGCCTGGGACCAGGGTTCAATTCCCCGCCTCGGCGGGTCTTGGGCTCAAAAATTCCACAGACCTGATAATTCTCATCTCGGTGCCTATTCCAATCATGGAGTCCCACTCTGCAACTCTGGGCAATAGCTTGCATAACCTCCACAATGGCCCCCACAACGCTAAGGATGCCTGGCCTCCACCTTGGGGGTGCCCAGGAGTGGACGCCTCACAGGGAAAGCCAGGATGGGTTCCACAGCGGTATTCGTACAAGCGCCTTGGGACCCTTGCGGGTGAGTAGTGCGCTATACAAGTATCAAATTTACATTTACATTATTCACACTAGTCTATAAGTGAGTTAATTATGAGAATACTTAACAATAACGTGTTTTAATATAGATTTTTTCTGGAAATCAGTGCTCCATTAACTGTACTCGTGAAATTCCTTGCCAAAAAACTATGTTATTTGTTCAGTTTTATATAAAGGCCTAAATACTTCCATGCTTATCATTTTGGCCTCAAATAACTTCTAAAGCATAACAATATTGCTTCTTAATGGTTTACCTGTGATTGCATGGCCCTTGTAATAAGAGCCAAAAACTCCACAGCTAAACACTATGTTCTGAAATCTATGAAAGTCTTTGACTTCCTGGCTTCCATGTGTGGTTGCTTTTTAACTTTCTGTCCTTAAAATGTCCCAAAAAGGTCTTAATTGAAGCCCTGCTGACATACAACTTTGTAGTGCCTTGAAAAACAACTCTGGTGGAAATTCTGGCCGACATGTAACAAATGGTGTCCGCAGGATCCGATAGCTGACATTAGTATTAGTACATCTTCACAACCATGGTTGATGAACGTGTTTTTTATTTTAGTTGCATCTAAGAGCTGATTTTTGTTACCAAATGAGGTCTCTTGGTGCAAATGTTCTTAAATGTATCAAATATTACCAGTCCAAAATCCCATGTGCCTTTTGTTCATCAAGAGGTTACCTTTTCACAGCTGGTCAACTGCAATGTCTCTCAAGGATGTTAACCAACTGAATGGCAAGCACTTGTATTTTCACGTAAAAATAACAAACTACACATTTTTCAATCAATTTGGATTGCTGTTTATGAAAATGGGAATTTACTCACCCTCGTTTGCACTTTTTATACACTTTGTGAATTCTGTCTTCTGGCAGTCCATATTTTTCTGAAATCTGCAGGAGAAGAAAGTGTAGTTTTGTGATCTGAGCATGTTAATGAAAGTGCTTCATATGAAGAGTTAGCAGATATACTGGAAGGGTCTTAGCCCTGCAGACACGTGGATATCATTTCAGGGTGCATGCTGCCAGCTCCTGGAGGCATCAGACTTCCACATGTAAGGTCTGGTATGGAGTACATCTGCATGGTTTGTCAGCGCTAATTTAAAATGTACCCGATACATAAATACCAATAATTGGCAGCCTATGAAAGAAACTATTTCTTGGTTCCAGTGACTCTTTTTGCCCCTGGTTTATTTTAAATTTTCCTTTTTGGTCACTTATTTTATTGACTTTCTTTTTCTCTAAAGAATGCATTGATACATTTGTATTTAATTCTTCCCATCACCAGTGTCACCATACAGGTGCTTGGTCCATTTGCCTGATGTGTCCCGTTTGTTTTGTCAGCATGGCCATGCGTCTCCTTCTCTGTATCACAATTTTACCTATTCTTCTGTCTCCTGCCCTGTCCCATGTGTATCCTGTCCTGGGTCCCACCGTACCCCCGTGTTTCTTCCTCTGTGTCCCAGTCTCACCATTCTTCTGCGTATTCTGCTCTCTGCATTGCTAACTTGCACCCAGCACCTTGGGGAGTATGGTATTTCCCAGTTCCTGCCATGCTGTCATGCCCAGTATCACACGGGTTGCAGCTAGAAGGAGACCTCGGTGAACCTACCATTCTTGTTCCCTTGCCGCATCTCTTACAGAATGCCTGGATCCGCACTGAAGAGACAACTGCTCTTTCCAGTGACGCCGATTTGGGGGTGGCAGTTTTGGTTGGATGGTGGTTGAACTACCATATCAAAACATCATTATATTCTCTAGGGTTCAAAACCTACAGAGTGAGGTCTGCGGAAACCCAACCAGCTATGCAAGTCTGGTGCACTACTGCTTTTGTTATTGGGGGCCGATATTGCAGCTCTGCTGCAAAACCGGCCCCCACCATTGCAAAACTGGCCTCCATCATTCCAGCCTCCCGGGCAAAACACTCAATGCCCGGTATGGCATGTCCGGCCCTGACTACACCACAGCTGCTACCGTAGGTTCATCTGTCTGTAGGCATAGTCATCCACAGGTAGGCCGACACTCTCACCTCGCATAGACTCCACAGACCAGCAGACTCTCCAGACAACTACCTTGTTCTAAACACTGACCTACTTGCTGTGAGAATGCGGCCTACAGATGATGGGGTCAAGATAACAAACCTGTTTAGCGAAACAGTCCCCCAGCAAGCGCGTTCTGTTTTATTGTTTTGGGGTTTGGGTCAAAGGTCTTGGAGCACAGATTGCTAGTTAGACCAGAGTTCAGCTGGTGCTCCAGGTGGTTTTGGGTCTCATGCAGCTGCTGACGACCTGGCCTTTAGGTCAGAGGTTTTTCTACATTTCAAGCTTATCAAAGCTCTTGAAACAAGTCCAGCAAACTTTCATACTTGGAGATATACATTTGCGTTCTTCAAGTTAGCATTTGCTCTGTCATCATCTCAGGTGGGCATTTCAGTGCAGAAATGCTGTCACATATACATCAGCCCCTGAAGATGTGACAGGAAGAGACATCACGTGACCCTTGACCTAAAGATGGGCCATTCTATGATTTTTTTTTATTAACAATCATTGTTGCTACAGCCAGCAAAAGCTAAATGTCATGGTTACTTTAACTGATAACCAGTGAGATTGGTTAAAACACAGCGTTGAGTAACAGGCCGCAGGGGTCGCAAGCAACAACTTAGGGGTAGCAATATTAACTCTTAAAAGACTCCACTAAGGAACTGGTCCGTCGTTAACCCCCTGCACGAAAGGCTTTGTGTGCTTACATCCCTGGAGCCAAAAACATACACTTAGGAAATGTTTCTGCCAATGCATAAAGCGCCAGGCCCGGGCTGTCATCAGATAAGCCTGTCTGTATTTTGATTTTCGGAGTCCGTTGTGTCAGAGCCTGGGCTGATAAGGATCACGGGGGCGAGCATGCGGGCCGGCAGTTACAACATGGCGGAAGCTTCCAAAACAAACAGAAAGCTGCGCAGCCTTCCTCTTCACGTCTCACGCAGGCCGAGGTTTTAGTGGAAGTAAGAAAACATTCAAAGGGAGGGCGCACAGTGGAGTTCTCCACGGCAGTGCATGAGTTAAAAACATAAATCAATAAATAAGTACAGCGGCCCAAAGGTTTTGTCAGGACCCTGCGGCCATCGCTGCTGAATGCCACCAAGCCTGCCTAGTTTTTAATGCCACTCATGCGTCTTTCTCCCCCCCCTGCACTTCCTGCCTCCTTATCTCTTGCAAGTTTTTCTTCATCCCTGCCATCTCCCTTTGCCGCCGTTTTCCTATCTTCTTCTCACTCGATCTGCATTTCTCGCTGTTGCTTTGTGTCAAAATCTAACGATGAAATCTCTGACAATGAGTACACCTCAGAAAGAAACGCTGCTCTCGGGCATCCTCCTCGGGTGCAGCGTGCAAAGCTCCATGATGACATCATCGCCGTTGACCTTATTCTGAGCGTTTGCTCGGGAAATGCTGGAACTAAAAATAGGATTTCCCTCACAGAGGTTTTGACAGGGCCTTCCTTCTGAATGGGCCACACAGGTGGTCGCCTGAGGTGTTGCCTCGTGGAGGGGCGGGAGCTCACAAGCATCACCAATTCCTCCAATGTTTTGATTGCAAGGGCAAAGGTTGAGGGTGGGAAGATCACAAAAATGTACCGTCTAGTGCACAATAATACTTTGAGACGGTCCTGGCATACACACCCGTGTGCATTTTTTTTCCCACTCAACGGGAGGTACAAATGTATTAAAAAAGAACCGGCTCATTGAGCTACCCAATGACATCCACTCAGGCTTTTCGATTACCAACCTACATTGATTATGCGTCAGCTTACTTTCAACATGAGGAACCTCAGTGGTGATTACAGGGCGTAACACAGGCCCCTGTGGTGCAGGGGGCCCCCAACCCTTCAAAGGGCCCCAGTTCAGTGCAACTGCAAAGCCTGTGAATAATTGTGAGATACTGGGGTGGGAGGGGCACTGGGCGTCATACATTTTGCGTTATGCCACTGGCGTGATTATGTGCCTAGTGAGAAGTTTAAGAACTTAAACGGATTTTACTATGCTTCCGGACGAGGGGCCCAGCTCGATATCAAGAAATAAAGCGAAAGTAATTGTTTTACAGAAAGAAAAGCAAAACGAAAATAAAACGCATTAACAAAAATAAATAAGAGATCAAACAAGTCACTAGTGTATTTTTGCATTTATACTGATTTCTAATGGAACATCAACCTCACAAGTTCAGATCACAGAGCATAGAACTTCCACGAAATAGGACTAGACTGAAAGAGGACTGTACGGATGTCAGGACACAGGGCCGGCCAGCTCTTGGAAGAACATGGCTGCCAGAGCCATGATGGTGGCTTCCCAGGCCAGGCAGAAACTGTGAAATGCCACCAGATCTGTGTTATGTACTAACCACAGCCCAATGGCACGGTCACTGCCAGTGTTTCTTCACAGCAAGAAGACACTTGCCCAGCATGGAATTTCTGAAGATTTCTCAACGGGACCGACTATACCCCAATCTTATGGAGATCCATGATAAAATTCCTCTTTTAATGTTCATTGTAAAGAATCTATCCATCTATCTATCTATCTATCCATCCATCCATCCATCCATCTATCCCTCTATCTATCCATCTCCCACCAGTAAATGGAAAGGGTCCCTTGGTACTGTACACAGAGAGGTATAGTTGAAGAGCCTCGTGAATCTCCAGCGCAAACTAAGCAGAGAAGAGACAGGTTTTAAGATGTTAACAGAACTTTAAACATTCTTGTTAGAATAGCTAGAGTTGGGCTTGGGATAAAAGTTAGCGTTATTATAAGGGATAGAGTGAGATGGTGTTAGGAATGTTGGTCATTTTGGCATTCTTCATAGCTGCTCCTTCATTATTGCCAAAAAACTGTAAAGTATTGAAGGCTTCATCGTATTCAGTATTACATTTCTTTATCACAGTATTCATTTTGAAATAGAATTTACTGCAAACCCAGTTCTGCTAAGAATCTCTGACCCCATTCTCTCAGTGCCAAGAAGCCATCCCGTGGTGTAGGATGTGCTTAACAGGCCAAATACTGTAGTATTTGGGCCGTCTATAGGCTCTGCAGCTAGAAGTTAAACCTCCTGGAGAATCAGTTCGCATTTAACTTATAATCTCACAAGCACGTCATATCTTGGCCTTGAATTGATGTCGCCTCGATGGGTTATGAGGCTAAAAATCCTTTACAAAAATGTTTTAGCCTGCCACAATACAGTGAAGGTAAATGGACACAGCTTTATTGTTTTTATCTGCACATCTCTGTGCCCTGACAATGCATAAGTTGTCACAGTACATAGACGGTAAACTAAGAAGAGCACATCTATTCATACGTAAACGTACTTACCTTCACAATACCATGGTGGGTAATATTTGGCCACTGTATTTTTGTAGGATATTTAAAACATCACATTTTCGTAGGATTCCCACTGACTGAGGTGAATGGGCATGATATCCAGTTTCTCATTTAGGATCATGGTCTAAACATAAACACTTTTGAGAAATGCAGAGCCATTCACACAAAATACTTATTGTTAGTGAAACTTACAGCATTTCTTAACCCTTGAAGGTCCGGCGTCTTCAGCATTAAGGCATCAAATACTTCCTCGGATTCTTGACGTACATACAACAATACTAACAAAATAAAAATAAGGATTTCAGCATTTTTTGTTTATAATAAAAGTAACAGAGATCAGTGCTGGAAGATTTTAAAATAAATACCATGTTTTATTAAGATGTGAAGTTGTTCATGCGAGAGAAATAGTGGGAATAAGAGAAAGAAAAGACAGGAGGGAAAGAAAGAAAAAATGGAAACAAGTGAGAAGAAGGAAAAAGTGAAAGAGAAGGTGTAAACAAATGGTGAAAGAGAGATCGAGGGGGTCAAGGAGACAGCTTGAAAGTTGAAAATGCTGGGGAAAAAAGAGGGTTCTAGGAGACAAAAGGAGTTAAGAAGAAGGACTTGCAAGTAGAGAGGGGGAGAGGACACCTGAAGAAAAAAGCTAGAGGCTCACAGATAGAGAGAGAATGGAAGAGAGGAGAAATAAATGGGAGCGAATGAGCACAATAACCGGGTAGACAGTACAGTTATACAACAGATCTAATATGATCTTTGGGTTAGTGGTTGTTCTGCTCATGGGGGGCTTTGTCTCACTCTCTGTGTGCCTTCTGGCAGATATTTGCTTTCCTTTTATTGACCCATCACTGTGCTGTTTTATTCGTCAAGATGACCAAGGAAAGGAAGCTCTCTTCTCCAAAGCATATGCTGCTTAAGCCCAAATCCTGTCCAATACTCGAGTATTCAGTTAGTCCTCTCCTCCGCCGTGAATGATTGTGGAAAAACCAAGTGCATTGACAATATATGCTCATTCCACTGAGCGCTGCCTCTGACTCTTTCGAGTCAAAGGAAACAGGGCAGGATGAGCACTTTTCAAGCACTTCTCACAACTACGGTGAGGTGTCATATGTGGACTGTGTTCAACCAACCCCCAGGTGTCATTTGGGCAAAAACAATCAGAATTACAGAAATGTTCACAAACCAGTGAAGCCACAATAAACAATGACCTAGTACCACATGAGGAGGATTTCAATATTTGAAGTATTTCTTTAAGGGCTCCTACAAAAAAAAAACAGAGACTGAAAGAGGGTATTTAGAAGATCCTGCCTTTTGGGACTAAAAAAATCTTAAATTCCTGCAAAAACCATAGTAGGCAAATTTCTTTAAATGCAATTATGGTCAATTCTCCATTGATCAGAAGAAACTCATTCTTTGCAGCATTTGTGGAAGCTGGGTAATTTTGAATTTGAATGGCCTGACCTTTGAGGTTATTCCTCCAAACCATCTTCTTTTCACTAACTTTCAAAGCACTGAAGTCACAATACTCCAATGCCAGTTAACATTTGCATCATATTTAAGGCACATTAGTGACTATGTAAATTATGATTGGACAACAGTGACCTATGAGGGCAGCTCTACTGTTCCAAATCATTGTATTTCATCCAATGCATAAAGCGATGGAGCCAGCATGGACCGATATTCATGCATCAGGTGTACCATCTTTTGAGAGATTTATATTTGACTAGATACGGGTTGGCCAGCAGTAGCCAATGAGGGCCAGAACCACTGTTTACTTTGTTCCCAACAATTATCTTCCATCCAACTTTGAAAGCATCAAAGAAGTTATGTTGTTTCGACACTCAGAGTCTGGTACTGATCATAAAGCTTCAACATTTTTTTAAAGGTTTGTGTCTAACCAGATTGAGATTGTCCAGCATTAGCCGCTGAGTGACAGATCAGCTTTTCCAAACCAATGTCTTTTGTCCATCTCTCAGAGCATTTTAGCAAAGAAAGCCGACTGCTGATTAATAGCACTGCCCTCATCTTTTAACACATTGGTCTCTATTTAGATCAAGTTTCCCATTGTTAATCTAGATACGGTGGCAGATGGTCCTGATATCCAAATTTGCTAATACCATAAACAAATAAACTAAATTAGAATTAATTACATAGACAGTGGTTATCCTGACAATCTGGAGATGCTCCGGCCCAATTTGGACAGACCTGTACTATATGAAATCCTCCATGTATTCGGAGACTTGAATTCCAAAAAAAGTAAAACCCACTCAAAATCTCTCTCACTAACACTCATATACCACAAACACCTACTTCCACAAACCATACCCTCTGACATTCTCCCAAAGGTGGTCTGAACGTATTGAACTTTCTGCCATCACTCTACACGCCTTCCCAGGCTCTCTTCCCTTCCACTGGAAACAGGAGCTTTTCCACAACAATTCCGGGTCATGCCTAATCTCCCCATTTCCTTGACTGACAGCGTTTAACCCCCGCTCAACATAGAGAACCCTACAAAAAACATTCTCCCAACTTCAACACCTTACTTCAAAATATGAAGATAAATATAATTAAGTTTGCCTGCGTTCGGACTGTAAATGTGGCCCATAGGCTCTGTTCACTAGCCATTGACTCCAGTGCCCACTGCGAGGAGTCACCCTTTAAGATAACTCGTATAAAAACAGGGGCATCATTAGAATCTATAGTGTCATTCTGGAGCTGCACTACATTCAAAATTACCCACCCCTGCCCTGTGACATTAATGCCAAATTACCAATGGTGGGGTCAACACGCAGGCAGGTTCCCTTTATTTTTTGTAAACTATGTTTTATACCCTCTCCTTCCCTGTAT
Organism: Triturus cristatus; assembly: GCF_964204655.1. Taxonomy (NCBI): domain Eukaryota; kingdom Metazoa; phylum Chordata; class Amphibia; order Caudata; family Salamandridae; genus Triturus; species Triturus cristatus. The sequence continues at coordinate 347,012,232 of NC_140584.1, forward strand.
CGCTCCACCAATCGACTTCCATCTTCTGGTCCCCAGCCTCAGTTTGCACCGGCCTCAGGAAGAGTTTAGCACTATGCAAGCCTCCAACACGACAAAACATGAAAAGCCATACAAATTCTAACAAAAGGCGCATGGCTGGTTGGTTGAACTTGCGGATAAGTTCATAGAAAAGGTTCTTTCAAGTGGGTAAACAAACTAAGTGTGTTTATTTAACCTGACTCACAATGCGGCTGACTCCTTAGTGACTATCAACCCCTGCTCAGCCGCTATAAAGCATCCAGCCCCTTTTTTATTTGATAGATTTGAGCAAGAAATGCTTTTTATAAGCTTATAAAACCAGCTTGGCTCTAGCAGTGGAGTGGGAGTGATCGGCGAAAGAATTACCTCTTTGTGAAAGATCCACCTTAGGCTGCTTGGACGACGACGGGTCATATTCACTGGCGAAAGACTGGCAGCTTCTTTTCATTGATAACCTGAGAATACAGAATACAGCTCTATCAGAAACAGCTAGTAATCAGCTCATGCATTAATACAGAGTTGCACAAATAACATCAAGCAATATGGATACCAGTGTGTTCCATCACTTTCTAGCTGGTGAAATATCGACCTACAAACATATTGCGTCCACAATATCGACCTTACCGATACTTTGCAAGATAAGTCTAGGAAGGTGGATGTGGACTTGAAAATAGTAAATATATTTATACTACGAAGTGATATTTGATGTAATGGTTTCGATATTTTTGTTGCTCGATATTTCTGGTGCGACATGGTGATATACAACAGATATGATAGTAAAATATGAAGACATAAATCAATTGAAAAAGTACAAAAAAAAGTACAAAAAAAGCTCTTGGATGTAATGCCACTTTTCAGACAACAACTCCAAAAGTTGGAACTCTCACCCAAACATATACACCTGGTTGCCTCATTAAACCAGTTTAAAACAAGTTAAAAGACCATTTGCACAGCTACTGGTTGGTTTTAGGCCCTATGTACCACGCAGACTGTCTCTATTAAATGGACAAGAAAGAAGACCCTAAACGCACCCTTGGGTCAGGAATGGTCAAACAGCGGTCAGTAGCTAAAAAGCCGACCTGCGATGTGGACTGGTCGTTTCATGCCTGGCTCTAGTCCTGAATGCCGCGTGCTGCTGTGGTTGTGGGAGTGTTATATCCAGGGGAGTGATGTGGGCCCATGAAGACACTTTGATTGGGGAGGCCCCTACATCGAGCAATGCGGGAACCCACTCTTATCATTGGCACGTGTATCTGTGCTGTAGCATCAACAAGCTCTTTTTGCTCTATGTTTGCCGTCCCACTACAGACTGTGGCCTCAGAAGTCCCCATCTACATTTTTTAGAATTGGTTGCTATTTTACTTCATACTCTAATCTCTTTTCACCTCATGGAGCTAATATGTATTCACCTATCGACAGGGCCCCGGGAATAATGCAATTGTGTGTTGTGGTGATTTTAGCATTATTATAGATTTGCCGAATTTGCCACATAATCCCTCATCTGCCACATAATTTGCAGATTTTCACCCCCAAATATTTGTTTCTAGCTCATTTGGTTCAAAAGTTAATAAAATACAGCGACATGTTGCAGCGCAGTGGAAGGCGCTTTGTAAAGCTGGACTGATCGCTTTTCTGTTGCTTAAATCTAATTTTGGGTGTAAAACTGGTTCTAATGAAGTGCAACCAATGCTCATACATTATTACCAAGTTTAAAAATGACGAACTAATGAAGTAATATTATCAAAAAACGTGCCACATTATGCCGCATAATTTGCTTTTTCTTGCTGCATAATGTAGTGCCTGCAACATATCTTGATCCTTTCCTGCAGCATAATTCCAGTGGCCCTGCCTATAGTGGGTGTCATTTAATGTGCATTTAGCACAGACACACACACAGACACAAAAAACATTGTATTCCACTTTAGCAGGTGAGCATAAAATCACTATTATGACCATTCTACAAATACTGCTGTTCTACTAAATTCCAATCCATAATTGAAGTTATATGTGAAGTTAATATGTACACATACTAAGTAAAGATTGACAAGTACAGCATTTTAAGAATGCATTATCAATTACAATTCATTTCAATGTACCTGTCGTTCTCCTCCTGAGCAGCAGGGAGTACCTGAATAGGACAAGAAAATAAAATATGCTTTTTTAGTCACAGTTAATGCATCTGTTAAATATTTGCGGAGTTTCCCCAATAAACCCTTCCCGTGTTACTGCTTTTTCTTTTTTCAGACCTGCATTCTTCTTTTTCAGGCTCTTTCTTCTATGTTATTTTTAAAGAGAGAGGTTTGTTTGGTTTGGGGATTCCTGTATTAGGAACAGGGTGCGCTCCTGCAGCCGCGCCCTGCTCTGCGGATCAGGTACACATGCTCTGTGGCTCCGGTACACCGAGCCCCTCGATGAGCACACGTTTTCTAAAGCTTTTCAGTATGTATGTTCTGAAACTTATATGTATTTATCTATTGGCATTTGTAGCGCATAAGTCAGGTTAAAGAATAATTGAGCCCTGAACGTGGGCCTAGGCATTGGTGTGGCAAGGGTGCTTGTGGAAGCAAGTAAGGGTTGGACTTGGACAAAAATAGGCCCATGCACCAAAATAAATGTGCCCCCATTAATGAATCAGATAGATCAAAGAAAGGGACCCACATTTGAAAATCAGGTCAGTTTTGAACAATATTTTGCATGATATGGGCGATTGCATGCATTTGTGCTTGCTGCAGGCAATCCTTGTGTTAATATTAATGGGGAAATCAACACTACAAAACGGTTCACTTGGCTATAAAACAGACCCACACACTGCTAAAAAAAAAGTCCCATACACTGATCTGTCAGACCAGCCTATCGGACACTGCCTGGTTGCCCTATAGGCTAGTCCGAACCAGGAAGCAAGGAAAAGGCACCTCTCAATGATCTTTAGCAGGGCTTTCAGTGGGCCAGGTCCTGCGGGTGCTCAGCCCCGGCAGTTCTTAAAAGCAGGTGCTGAGACAGGTCCCTATCAGGCTCTCCATTTTTTCCCTCATGGTGAAAAATAAACCTCAACTCTGCAGCAGTACCACAGCTGAAAGCTTTAGATCTAACTTCAAAAAGACTCGTCTTAGTTCTTTCACAGTAGCATTTTCAAAGTAATATACAACAAAGCCATAGTTACTGCTTATTTATCGTGTGCAACGAACCACCATTGACAAAGCCAATAGTCCTGGCTTGTTGTATGTATAATCTTACTTGTATCATATATCTGAATGCAATGACAGAAATAGCAAAACCCCAGATGGGCGGCACACTATGCTAAACACAGATTTTTAGCTTACTTGTTTTTAAGCCACACCCTTAATTACGTCGGCCACGCCCCTTTGAGAAACCCTCCAGTTTTTTCATCCCACTTAAAGCCCTGCTCTTTGGCAAGTAAAATACAGCAATAATCCAGTCCCCGGTGCCACCGCACCTGCTGCCCCATTAATAGTCGCTGAGTGACAGCCCTGAGCTAAAACTCGCAGTTGTTTACAAGAAATCGGGACGATCATAGCTGGTGAATTCTGTCGTGTGGTGTTTTAGTGTTCTCTGAAGGAGTTGGATAGTTACGTGAGAATGCGAAGCGATATTACGTTTATTTTAGGACATAACGACATATCAACATCGGTGCACACGTAGGGGGATACGTCAGAGACGTTTTAAGGCAGGGGCAAAGTGGGCTCTGGCCCAGGGCCCCAGACCTTCAGGGGGCCCCCTGACAGACCCAGCTCTGTTCTGCAGTCTTGCCCTGATGACCTTGAATAACTCTTACACAGATTATTTCAAATACCGTTTTCCTTTGCTTTATTTTCCATGTGATTGATATGTGAGTGTCTATTATAGACATTTTGTAGAGAAAAGTTGTGTTAATGTGACATGCAACAGCCATAAACAAGTTATAAAATCAAATCAGAACCACACATATGAGAAATGGGAGAGTGTCACAGAGATTATTTGCAGTAATATTAGTGAGCAGCTGCTACGTTACAATATTGAAAACACACATCACCAGGGGCGTAGGAGACACTAAAATTCTGGGGGGGACAGGGACAACCTTGTGCACTTTCCAGTGACCCTATACAAATCACCGCCCGTTAAACAAATACGATCGCATACTTTCGGAGTGAAATATTGAGAAAAGCGGGCATGTAGTCACAGTTTGCATGTATGCTTTATTGTTATTTACATTCATATAGTAATGAGACCAAATGTTTAAAAAAAACATATATATGAATCTTGCATCTTAATGCACAAAGCAAACAAAGGCCGCTGACTTAGGGTGGGGGCGTCGTGTTTGCAAGTGCATTAGGGTTTGAAAAGTACCTGCTGCTGCATTCCTGGTCTCCAGCAATTTTCAGGCAACAATAAAAATGTGAAGATAACTTTGGTGATTAATGTTCTTTTTTTGAGAGAGATCGAAGGCTTGTCTATTGAAAGTTTTAATTCAATAGGTCAGTGAGTTACTGCTTTTGTCTGAGATATTCTTTTGGTATTTGAAGTTTATAAGTTAAAATCCTAACATTGAACAGTGAGCTATTAACCGTCATCAAAGAGCTGCATAAAAACTTGACTGTATAGATTAGAACGTTGTGATTTTTCCCCAGTCTTTCCCTATCCTAATGTTGGAAAATGGGTTCATTAGGATAGAAATCAATTCTGATTATTGAAGAGAACCCCCCAACCATGGTGTTATGTTCTACATTCTGAGTTTGTGTTTCTCTAGTGTTGCAAAGCCGCCCTGGGCACTCCCCAACTTTTTGCTGACTGGTACTGGTGGTACCTGACTGACTGACCCTGGCCTCTGCCTAAAGCCAGTGCTATTCTGAAAGAGGCACTTAAAAATACAGTGAAAACACCTACATACACTAGGGTGCACTATGGGTTAGGGTACCCCTATGATTGGCATGACCTCTCCTATAAGGCCCTAGTACATAATAGGGCAGGGGGATTAGAACCACTTTTAAGTCCCTAGAATATAATAGGGCATGGCAGTTTAGAGGCCAGCAGCCCTTTCTGCGCTTGCATGTGTGCACTGCTGAAGCCTGAGGTCAGTTTAAAAGTAGCCCTGTGCTTTTAAAATGCAAATTGTGCCCAAACTCGACTTTTGGGTTTGGGGAACTTACAAATTGATCAACTACAATGTTGGGGCAAAATTAAGTGGAAAAATGTTTTCCACTTAACTATGGCTGTATCATATTTGCCACATAATACATCATCTGCTGCATAATCTAACGATTTCCTCCAAAACAATTTTGTAGCTCAAACAGATCCCAAATTACTAAAATAAATGTGACTTGTGTTGCTGTGAAGTTTAGGGCCCTTTGCAAAGGTTAGTAAAGAAAACAATTCCTAAGAAAACAATTGGTCCCAGACACTCCTAATGACACTCAAATTAATACCTGTATGAGAGTGTAGTATGCAATCAATTCATACAACCAAAAATGTATAATGTAAAGGCACATTCAACAGGGAAATCTCATAGATAAGAGGCCAACCAAAGTCAATTAAATTGCAAACATCAATTTATTTCCCGCTGAATCATATTCATAAAATGCAAACTTAGGGGCTGACTACGATGGCAGGCGGACTTCAGTACCACCGCCATCGAATCAGGGAATGGGACCGCTGGCCTTCAAGGTGGAGGCCCCACGATAGGCATTACAATGCGACTGCCACTACGGTGTTCGCAGTGCCTATCTTTTACATTGCAGCAGGTGCTGCTGGCTGCATCATCAGCCGCAAAGTAAAAAAAAAAGGAACATGTTAAATATATCGGTGCCTGCCGCATGGTGCAGTGATATGTTGTGGGGCATCATAGATGCCCCCCAGGACCCATGTCTGAGGGCCAGGGGTAAAAGGGCCTGCTACGGGCCCCCAATGTCCCTTTCGCCAGCATTTCCATGGCAGGTGAACCGCCATTGATAAGCTGGCGGGTAAGGGACATCGTAATCCCTGCTGCGGTGCATGGTAGGCACCACCAGCATTGTAGGAACCACAAGCCCCTCCACCACACCGGCGGGCTCAAGAAGCCCGTCGGGTGCGTGGTGGTTGGTCTTTCCGACCGCCAGGTAACCACCCGCCATTGTAATATTGCGGGCTGTGATGCAGTCACCAATGGCGGTGGGACCGCCACCGACGGGGTGACGTGGCGGTCCCACTGCCATTATAATCACCCCCTAAGTTTGGTGTGCATGCAAATCCTACATTGCCAACCCCTGGCAAGTTGCACTGCTAGTGCTGGAAAAAGGCCAATGGAGGTACCAATGGGTGAGGTGGACTGGCCTCAAGGGTCTTGTGACCTCAGTGACAGATTCACTGTCGATCTAGGATGTGCTTCTTCATATGCTTGCCCGTAAGACTGGAAGTGAACTGCAGTATGGATTGTGGTGGACAGGTCCACCTGCGGGTGCTAAGACACCTGGGCTTCTAAGGACTATCGGGCCTTCTAAGGTGTAGCATCAGAATAAGCTCTGTCAGGAGGAGTGTGGTATGGTGAACTGGTCATGAAGGTCTGAATATGGTTCTCCAGTTCCAAATTCAGCAGCTCTGGCCAGAGTGCCACATTCTCTCCCACACTGAACAACATACTGCCCCACTGAGAGAAACTCGCACTGCCTTCAGCACAACTCAATTGTGCTGCGACTAAATTCAAATTATGCACTAGACAACAGTAAAATGCTGCCTGAAAAAAAATGAATAACACCCTGGAAAAAGCAAACACTCATAGGGAATGCAAGAATAAGCAAAGCATGTGAACTGTAATCGGAAAAAAACATGGTTACCTTAACGGTTTTAAACTCATTATTCAGAAATCAGTAAGTGATTTTGCCTGAAAAGTTCAAGACATGGCTACAGGACCAGGAAGGGACCCCTTTCAATGTCCATTGCTTATATCCTTTCAAAATTTATGCAGTTTGGTTTAAAAAAGACCACATCCCCAAACACAGAGCCGCATTTTATAAGCTAAAATATTAAAAAGTTGAAAACGATCATATTAAACGTTTCCACTCTACCCATCAACCAGGTATTGCAGTCCCTTTAGGAATGGCGCACTTACCCACCCTGGGAAAACAATGTTGTTCAAAGAAAGAAGATAAAAAGAAAGTAGCGCTTTCACTGGCAAACTCTGTAAAGTGGTGCTAATGTGTGTGGGTGTGAATAACAGTCTGGCCTCTCTGCTGTCCACTCTGTATTGCTTTACTTAGGTATTTAACTATTGTTTCTCTCCATTCCGAGGTGTTTCTTTTCAATAGAAAACGGTCTGAAAATGAGGACATTTACAGCCAAAGTGTTCAGCCTTTTTTGGATCAATTTCACAGGGGAACAAATAAAGAAAAGGAGAGGCAAGAGAGAGTACCTTAAGAGCTGCCTCTTGAAATCAGCGCGTAAGCAGGAGCGAGACAGAGACAGAAAGAGATGGAGGAATAAAGAGAGGAGGGCAGCCGCCAGAGGCAGATCAGGAGTAGTGGACACGGTCCTTGCCATGAAGGAAAAGAGACAGCATTTATTTTTTCTCCGTTCTCTGCCCTTCCCAGAACGGCTGAGCCTTCCTGCAGCAGAACAAAAGGCAGAGGGCGGGTGGCCTCTGACTCCAGGCAGGTCAAGTGCAGGGCCATTAGGTAGCGCTTTCGCGTGCTAATGGCCCTGCGATAACAGAAGGGAGAGGGGAAATTCCTTTGTCCCCTCGTCCCCCCCACCCTTGTCCCCCGTGTCCCCCCACTCCAAAATCTGGGGGGGGATATATCCCCGCGTCCCCCACACTTCCTACGCCCATGCACATAACTATCCCTGAATATTACATGTAAATATCATTAGAATTTGGACGAGTGCGCATGTGCATTTTCAATGACCCAGCCAAAGAGGGCATGAAAAAGCTGAAATTGGATCATGAATTCAAAACTGTTCCTAACAGGGGCCCCCAAAATATGCTTGGCCCAGGGCCCCCAAAATCCTTAAAATGTCCCTGGGATACGTACCACGCCGCATCGGTGCATGTTGGAGAAGTGCACGTTGGGGATGAACAGCACGGGCTGGGTTTCGAGGTCGGCTTCCGGCCTCAGGTACGTGATGTCATTCCCTCGATAGCCGGCGAGCAGCGATGATTTCACATCTACCCAAAAAAAGACACATCATTCTCATTTTAGCTGTCGCCGCAATTTGGAAAGGAATCAAAACAATGCAGCATGTCTCGAGCTCTTCGATCGAAACCCCCCCCGGGCCGCGTTGACAGGGACACGGTGATATCGGCAGGTGTAAACTGAGGCGGTGCACCCGAGCCGTGTGGCGCGGCTGCTCCCGCCTTAGATTAACGTGATACACTACATGGAGGCGTAATGCGCCTCATTTATTGTCCTCTTTGTGTACTGACGAGCCGCCTCCTTTCACTGGCTGCGGGGCAGGGCTGACAGACACGCAGAGGGAGCGTGTGTGCGTGCCTGGGTGAGCAGCTCTGCCTACACAGAGCACGGCGTGATTTTCCATCAGCTGACAGGTGTTCATGTGCTTCGAGCAATATTCAGAGGTGCAAGCATATCAGGATTTGGGTGAAGAGAGCTTCCAGGGTCTATGCGTGAATAGCTCATCCAGGACAGTCGTTTTGCTTTGCATCCTGGGACTTGTAGTACTGATTTTAGAATAGGATAAATTGGATGGGAAGTCCCAGAATGCAAAGCAAAAACCTGGACTAGATGTGCTACCAACTCATGGACCTGCGAAACTTGTGTGCTCTGTGATTGCCATAATGCATCCGCGCCCCCTGACAGATTAGGTTCATTGCTTTTATTCATGTTAGGTAGAGGAATAAGGAATAGTGGCAGCATCTGAATTCTCAAGTTCCCTAGGTGCGTTGAGTAGCTTATCCACTCCAGACGTTTACATGAGCTGTGGAACTCACTGTCCTGATGTTAAAAGGTGGGCTATAGAACTACAAACCCCAGAATGCATAGTAAACACATGGAGTGACTGTGCGACTCCAGCACAAACCTAGGAAATTTGAGAGCTTAGAAGAATTTAACTCTGACCCAAGGGGTCACTGGTTTTCGCTGTCTTGGATCAGAATGGGGTATGGTTCCATTCTAAATAAAATCTATTTTCGTATGGTTGGTGTAGCAAATCCATGAGCGTCACTTTGGATAGCAATGAATGTGATGTGAAATGAAGCAGTAGTGTTAGTAAACGCACAAGTGTCATCGGTAGGTTCTGATCAGTTTTCACATCACACAGTCACATCAACATTGGTGGCATTGGAAGATGGCCAAATGGCTGTCTAAATTTCATTCTCTATGACCAAATGAACGGAGAGCACACACTAAGGCACGTCGGTGTAGGGTGAATTCCGAAACTTTACTAAACACCCCTTCGAGCCTAGAGCTCTCAAGAAAACCACAAAATGCACCCAACACAAGAACCTACGCTCGTGACTGGCACATAGTCTCAAAATCCCAGCTTTGAAGAAAAAAACACATAGCACTACATCTTTCTCTGTGCAAGCGGCTGTACTATGGAATTTGTAACAGCCAAAAATAAAACGACTGTGAACCATCTCAGCTCATCTTAGCTTCAGAAGATAATACTCACAGCACAACAATCTACAGCAATAGTATGAACAAGACAATAAAAACAAAAAATATTTTAAAAAATGACCTCCACTATGCATACAACAATGCTTGTAAATGCATACCATACACAATTAATATATATGTCTATGTATATAGACATTGTAATGTGCATGCACATACGTGTATTTAAATGAGTCTACATTTTGTATAGTGATGCCCCATTATGTCTATGTATATCTGAATGCATATACACATATATGGGTGTATGTATCAGTATCTATGTTTTATTAAAAAAATCTGTTCTATATATCGCGATGTAGGTATACTCCTGCATTACAAGTAAATGTGGATATAAATTGGAATTTACAATGACTACTTTTGTGTGCACCAAGGCCCTTTCCATTAGCGTAATATGTTTTATTACTACGGTCAATCTATCCCTCGCATAGATGTTGACTGTTTCCATATCACGAGAGTACATTTGAATCAATCCTGAGTTTTCAACAAACAGCACTATGCATGCGGGGGCTTGACGCTACTCATGCCCCATTACAACCACTGGCCTGCATGTGCTTGTACGCTAAGAGCAGCGGGCTAAAAACACAGGACTGGCTAAAAGTCACCCGGATGACCAGGGGTCAGTGGCCAGCTGTGCGCGCTCTCGCTCACTACTCATCATGGAACACCTAGCTGGGAATCTTGCACTCACCCTTGTTGCTGGAGTCTGGGCACTTGCCTCTCCGCCTGAACTGTTTCCGCTCTTCGTCTCGCATTTTCCTCTCCGCCCCCTGTCACAGAAAGAGAACCCCAGTTCACGTTTAGATCTTAGACTAGGCACGAGAAAGAGCTTATCTATCAAAAAAGACAGCTTATGGCAAGAGAGGAAACACAAAGGAACAAAAGAAAACAGCATCAAAAGGACAAGTTCAGGCGGCCGGTTGTTTTCGCATAAAACTTTTTACATTTTTTTTTTTAAGTGCATGGCTGCCAAGTAGGCCGATGTCATGTGTATCACTTTCACCTTGTAGTTTTGCAACCAAAACTTTGCATTCTGGTAATTTCAGTTTTGCTTTTACCATTAAAACTATGTGCCTACAAATCCCAGCTTGCAAAGCCTGAGTGTTTTAACTCCATGGCCAATCGATGATGCCACAAATGTAAGCTGATTATACAATATAGAGAATAAAGAAGGAATACAAATTTTGAAGGTGCATTTCTGAATTGCCATATGACGATGCTTGGATCATGTCACAATTGACCCTTTTTTCCAGTCATGGGCATTTATTTAACAAATCCGTACATTCTAGGAGTTGTTTTTGTTCAGTTCAATGGAAATAACCTGCCTATAAAAAATTATGTGTAAAATGAAAACACAGGACCAACAATGCTGTCTGTTATTGTCGTGTAGTCACCTCATAAAGCAACCCAAAGGCTACTCAAATTCGTTTTGACTAACCAACATATAGCTTTTTAAGTATCAAGGCTTTCGAAACTGAACTCATGCAGCACTATATCGACTGTGGTGAGGTGACTTATCGCTCACAAACACTGCTGCCAAGTGGCACCATGTTATGTGTGATACCTACAGCCATTCTTGGCTTTTTAGCCAGCAGCACTGACCAAACAGTTTTTTTTAATTGCAATGTTAAATCCAAAACTACAAGTCCCACAATGCATTTCGTTGTTGGTTAAAAAGCCTTGGCTGTTTCAAAATGTTGCTTATGGTCTGGGGTCATTTAATAGCGCTGTATAAACCAAATACTTTGTAACTGTTTATGAAGGGAAACCAATAAGTAAGGAAAACACTGCATGTCTTGTGAATTCGGTAGGAAACCAAACAACAGTAAAAAGCAGATTAGAGGTTTTACTTTTCTGGGAAAAACAATGCTCTTATCAGTTCATCTCCCCGGTGCCCTGGGCTGCAGAAACCTGTAATTTAATGACAGCGCCATGGAGACAGCCCTGCAAATTATGAGGCTCTGTCTGTCCTGGATTGTGCCGATAAAATCATTGTAAACTCAATCTTCGTCCACTCGTAAACCGAGCTTTCTCTGTCAATAGGAACCGTCATGAACGGTGCCTGCTCTTTTCTGTGAGCCACCCGTGATTTCAAAAATATCCCAAACCACCCACCACCCCACGCTAAATGTAACTCTGTTTTGATGTTTCTATCTATACATTTTTTGCAGAGCCCTCAGGCTTTCATGAACTATGTGCGAGCAGCTCATCCTGTCCAGGTTCTTGTTTTATGTTAATACACTTTTTCTTTCCTCTTTTATCCCATCAGAAAATTAGGCCACTCCCAGCAAGCAAAGACGGGGCGGCTCCTCCGTTAAGGCAGAGGAGCATCGCCCAACTAACTAAATTGCCCCCAGAGATGAAAAGATAAAATGGCAATAAAGTTCATTCAGTACCATTTTATTTTTCAGTACCCCATCCCAAGCAGAGCGTCAGGACAGGGGGTGGGGCTTTCTGATTTCTGTTGCTGCCAGTCAGGCAGCAGCAGAAAGCAGTGATGGGCAGGGCACTTTAAGTTTAAAGTGCGCATGACTCTTTGGCCTGCCGTCTTACGACGGCCAGCCAGAAATGTGCATTTAAACCCCTCTAACCCAGCTGTCAATGACAGCAAGGTTAGAGACAGCATAGGGCTCCAGTATCCTCAGGCGTGCCGAAGGAGGCCGCTCCCTCCAATCCTGGCACTTCTTTCATGCTGCATGAGAGCAGCGCCGGGATTGGTCACTGCAGTTTCCTGGTTCCTGCATTGAAGCCTGTCTGCCTGGAAAAGAACCAAGCGAGGATGACATTGTGCCAGGAAAGAAAGTGTAATTATTTTTGTAACTTAGTTTTTACTTTTATTTTTGTCCTACCACCCTCCATACATGCCAGCCGCCACTCTGCGCAAAGACTAAACCCAGACTTTGGGCCTACCCACGCATCGAACCAGGTAAGTTGAGCGCTTTGCCATTAGCCTTGCCAGTGACTTTGATGCAGCGGGGCAATTGTACTGCTCCGACTTGTGGTACAGCAGACAGGTGAATTAATGCACAAGTGCCAATACCTAAAACACCTGCATCAGTGGAGGGTGTCACACGTGACATGGGATCAGTGGCGTCATGAACCCCCCCCCCACTTTAGGAGCTTTAGCATGGGATGGGAGCACTGGAAAGGTACATGCGACATCAATTCTTTACATTGTTGTTCATGGCTCCTTTGTCTTTTATTGGAAACACTGACACAAAAACAGAAGCCCACTAATTTCATTGCAAGTGAATAATATGATGAAGCTGTGGTGGAGAGTAGCAAATGGATGAAGAGAGCGCAGAAATAAAGGGGGGCAGGAAGGGAGAGAAATGTATGATTAATGTGGAAAAGGGATGAAAGAAGGGTACATGGTGAGAAACAAGGAATAATGATGGAGGGAGAGAGAAAAGGAAGAAAGGAAAAAGAATATTGCGAGAAGAGCAGTAGGAAAGCAAGTCGAAAAAAAAGAAGGATGAGAGAAAGAGATCAAAAAGACAAATTATGGAGAGAGGAAAGAGAAGAGATAGATGGGGAAAGGAGGAGAGGAAGACAGAATAAAGGGAGGAAAAGGATGGTAAGAAAGCATGATTGAAAGAATTAGTAAAAAAATGAAGAAATGTGATAAAGAGGGAGTACACGGAGAAAAAAATACATGAAAAAAGCAGATGTGAAATTTGGAATGAAAAAAGGAAAGATAGAATTAAATGAAAATAAAAAAAACAAAGAGAGAAGGAAAGAACTAACCAGCGCTGGTTGACCTGCTTGCTGACTCGGTGGCATTGGCATATGGTACAAGTGGTGGGTAGTTTATTTTGTGGCTATATCCTTGCCTGTGGCACTGTGGATGTTAAGGATAGACTGACTCTGCCCTGCCAAGGTTTTAACCTCCTACCTCTACCTCCCTGGGTGGCACACAAGACCCTGGGCAGACTCCATCTTAGCCACCCACCCTCTGCCTATCCTGCAGTACAGGCCCGAGTACAGACCCTCTTCGGCTACTGACACAAAACATTCACAGACATTTTCGAGATGGTAACCCTGCCTCGTTCTAACTTAAACTCATACGTTTTTAAAGCGAGCCATATGGATAAATCACATTTTAAAGATGTGGGTGCCATCCGCGATGAACACACATGTATTCCACAGTCCTCTCGCTGATAGTATCCAGTGCGATCATGTGTGCCAGCACAGCCCACAGAGCTGGCCCGGGGGCGTTGTCTCTTCTGCATGGGGTCAGGCCACACCCCCTCAGCGGGTTTTCCAATGCAGACCAAATGAAAGGAGGGGAGACATGAAAAGGGATCATGGGCTCCAGCAGACTAATTAATGCAGACGAAAGACAATGCAAAGAAACCGCGTGTTTATTTCTGTTAACAGATTGAAATTAACAAAGGGCCGGGCCAGGGGCACTCCTTTCAACCAGAACACTTGCCACAGAAAGGACACATTCCCCAGCGTTCGTCGAGACGCCACCCCAGAAACAAAGGCACAGACGCTGCTGTTGTGCGCGTTTTCCCCGAGGAGCCGCCTAGTCCTGCTCATTCAATGACGCCCAGCAAAAACTCCGAATACAGTCACACACAGGCTGACAAAGGTCTCCCTGTCACGTGCGACATCTGCATTCAGTGCTGGCTTTCTAGCTAACATCGTTTTGCACGCTGGGGTTTTTAAGCCCGGACTTTTTAAGAGAAACTTGTACAGTACAAGGGTTTGGAAGGCAAAAGTCGGTTGACAAAACCAGTGGACTGGCTAAAGATGTAAACAAAAATGCACGTGTCTACTTAGTGGCTATCCCTTCAAAAGCAACAGACACATCTCTAGAAGATGTTCAATAAACAGACGCATTTCCCTCTCCTGGTATGAATGGTTTAATATTTTACTCTATGTAGGGAAACAGCGAAGTTCATAAGGTGAATAATACAGAATACCATCAATATTATGGCGAGAATAAAATTGAACTAACGCAGCTGTCAAGTGGTCCCATGACGTTTATAAACATAGGCATTTTAGCTTTATAGCCAATGGGGCTCTGAATGCTCAAATATGTTAGTTCATGTGGTGGATGTAACAACAACTAGAAGTCTCAGAATGAAACTTTTACACACAAGTTTGGTATAGTTGAAGTAGTTTCTTACCACAAGGTCCCTTGTTGGCAGCTATGGGAGAAAAAAATCTCTTATAATCTGGTTTTTAAGTAAACAATTTATCAAGGGGTTTCACCCCCACAATCTGTGGCACAAGTTGCAGGCATGTAAATCATTTCATGAGGTCCACTCAGTGCTCACGTTCAGCAGGTGGTTGAAGTGGGGCCCACCTGCACTCATTCTCGAGGTCCGCCACTTATTTTTCAAAATCAGACTTTGACCCAGAGCAAGAGCGATAAAGACATAAGAGTTGGTGGAGACAGGGGAAGGGAAAGAAGCAATCCGTCCGGCCAGCTGCAGCAGTTCCTGCCCTTGCTGCGGGACCTCCTAAGAGGTGGGCGGGGTGGGGCGAGGAGGTGGTCAGCAAAAAGGCCGAACACCGTTTGTTGTAGACCCCTACAAAGGCCACACCCTTCAACCCATCCCACACACCGCAAGAACACCCAAGTCGTAGGCACGCCAGCCAACCAGAAGGCGGGCCCTGTTCAATCAAGGTGTCCCGGGGACCTGCCATCTTGGAGTGGTCACAAACAGAAATTCAATTCTAATTCTTGTAAAAATCTCAACTTGTCCCATGTCAGATGCATGGGATAATGACTAAGTATTTTATAAAGAGTGCTTGCTGTTTTCCTCCAGTCAAAGACACTTTATCGCTTCATAAGAATGAAAGCCTTTTCAGGCCTTTTGGGATTTAAAACTCTGCTTCTTGTGTTACTCAAGGATCTAATCACAGGTCCCAGGAATCCGCTAAGTGTTCTTACTTGGTTCAGCTAAGTTGCTTCACTTGTAGTTTTTCTTTTCTCATCATAATCCCAGCTCTTTATGAGCCACTGACATGGGACAGCTTGAAATCTTTTTCTTGATTGACCCTTGCCTCGTGTGCTCTTACATGAAGGGCGATCATTGGTTCTTACCTTGTCACAGAATATTTTGATCTGACAGACGGCCCGATGCACAAGTCGGTTGGTCCCAGTGCCACAGTCATAAGTGTCGATCTGGAGATTTAGGGGGACTCCTTTCACGCCCTTTTGTGAGGAGAAGTCGGTGCTCAAGCAATTAATTCCAATGAACATCTGTGGAAAGAATAAGGCACTTTAGTCTTTTGCGTTGTAGATTCTAGTATACGTTCCTTGACTCTGTTTTTTTGTTTTAGATGTACTTGGGGTTTCTGTTTTCCAACACTCCCTGAATCATGCTCTGGTCTAAAAAAAACATACTTTATAAAAAAATTGCATAGCTTAGCTGCCAACTAACCTAGTGTCATGAGATGCACCAAATTCCAGTTCTAACAACACTGTGCATGCTGGGACTTGTAGTTTCACAATTTTGTGCGAAGGATTGGGCTCAGGTTTCTGCAGCCAGACGTGGGCATCGAGGCTGGTAGAAAGTGACCCTACTGGTAAGTGGCATGTGGTAGCCGTGCTATAGTGATTTGAAATTATGTTTACTTCAAAGAAGGATTAGGATATTGCTTTGTCTCCATTATTGGATTCCTGCTGGCATTACACTGCACGAGTGGATTTAATTATAACCTAGATCAGCTTTTATAATCTCTTTGGGTCATAGCTGCCCACATCAGTCGGTTCTGACTTTTTACCCTACAGCTGTTCATACCCTGAGATCTTTAACCCCAGACCTACACTCATAAATGTAAACCTATAGATATAAGAAGCGAAAGTGGTGGTGCATGAAAAGCATAGCCTGGACTGTCTGAAAGGGCCATGCATGACATGATGCCGCTTGGAATCCGGATTGTCTTATGCACGTCATTGACAAGTGTTCCTCATTCGTCTTTGCCACCATCAGTGTAACTCAAGAACTAGCCTTGCCTCTTCAGACAAGGGAGGTGAATATATGTATACATATTCCCTCAACTAATATTTTTATGCGGATTTGCACATGCCTTCCAAGACGTTTAATTAAGAGCTTATCAAGTAGTGTGAATCCCTAAATTAGGGTTTTTCTCAGAGCTATCCAACTGAGGCCTGAAAAATCTGTTGAGAACTGGCCTCAAATGTTTGAGGTAAATTGTATGTAGTGACATGTAACTTTGTCCTGGTGTCAGCAAAATCTTACTTTGATATTGTGCTGGTGCTGAAAAAGTCGAATTGCCTTTTATGCAGCTGCTCGCCAAAGGCATCAACAGCCATCAAAACAATTTAAGAACATGTTTGCATTCGCTTTTACTTAAATTCTACAATGAAGCTGTGGTTCAGGGTCATATAATCTTGGTATTTTGGTTAGCATGCATGCTCAGAATTTATGCTAGAGACTCCTGATTTTAAAATGCAAAATTGGCTTTATTGACATTTTCCTTCTTAAATTTTACTCCATTTCAATGCAACGCAAAGGCAAAATTACAACCCCTATTGTTTTTCGAAATCTACTTTTTATCTGGATACAAATTTTGGAATGGTGAGTTACAAAGGTTTAGAAAAAAAAAACTTATGCCAGTTCACTGCTTGCATAAAACCTGGGGGCTCGGTCACAAAATATTTTTTCCTATAAGTGGGTCTTACTCAAAATATAGGAATAAGTCCCATCTAAGTTTGCAGTAAGACAGCAAAGCTCTGAAAAAACGTGTATTTGGCTCTGAAATTGCTTCAGAAATGCACGTTCAGGTGTTTAACCTGTGCAGGTTCCTCTAGGCCATCACTTCTCTGCTCATTTCCTCCTGCTCCCCACCAGACATTGAGCAATCTTCCAAGAAAGCTCGAGGCTTGAAGACAGGTGTAAGGGGAAAATGCCTGTCTTCTGAAGTCATGGTTCCTAGCGTTTTGTTTTGCATACCTTCCACCCGGAAAGAGACTCTTTTTCTGTTTTTTGTACATCTTAACTGTGGGAAGGAGGTGGGAAGGGGGTTGTGCAACAAGTGCAATGCCGATTTCTGATTGAGTCCAAATCCCGGCGCCTTTGCTGAAAGCGCCCTCTCTTTTCTCTCTGCAGTCACGCCCGGCCAGGGCCCCCGGCCACACTGTAGACAAGGGTTCTCTTAACTGCTAGATCAGTGCATTTGTCATGAGCTGCCCCCGGGTGCGGGGCGACATGCCTGACATGTCTAGTTTCTGACAGCTTGGCCTCCTCGATGTTTATCGACATCTCAGCGTCGTAAAAAAGATGATCTGCCTCTGGGCGCTAACCACCATGAAAGGCATCTCTGCAAATGACAACTGTCCAAGTCAAACCTTGAGGCTGTCTTATCATTTCCATCAGCCAGTGTCTCTTACAAGGAGAGCCGCGGTGAAGAGAAAGTAGCACTAGTGACAGAGCTGTCCTGCATCTGTGGGTGGTTTGGAAAGAGTGACATCCCAAGCTCTGAGTGCCTAATCCCTGGGCTTTGCAGCAAGAGTCACAGTAACAGGCGAAGGGCAAACTAGGCCTTAAATTGACATTGCCAAGATTGAAATGGCTACTAGATACTGGGATACATCTTGCTTCACTACATTACACTTTTGGTTTCCGGAAGAGGAAATAACTTCTTAAGAGTTGACCATTTCAAGAACGTGCAGGGGGATGTGCTTGAGTGGATGTTTCCCCTTTAAAACTTGAGAAAAAACCTACTCCTAACCTTAAACAGTCAAAACAAGGCCTGGTCAATAGAAACCAGCTAAAAACATGGACACAGACTCAACAGTCTCTGATACTACATGGCCACCAATTATGCATCAGCGCAAATCAAAATATCTTTTCTCTGATTTCTGCATACCTTTCCTTCTTCGTGAATGTTCCACACAAAAGACAGCGCATTGTAGGCCACTTCCTCTATGTGCTGAACTGTGTTGAAATTTTCTTTATAGTCAGCTGAAATCAAGACATGAAAGTTACAGTTACACCAGATATCTTGAAATGAGCTTTCATTGGACAATACGGAAAAAGGAGATGGCACATTAAATACACCCCAAGACTATGTGACCCTGATGACAATGACAAATATAGGATATGATCGATATACAGAAGTGAAAAATGCTTGTTTGTGTTGCAGATTTTGATTGTTTAAAATGTAAATGAATACACTAATGTTTAAGGCATTCTAAAATGCTTGAATGGCCCACATGGTCACAGCTACATGAAACTGTAGAGGGAGTTAACGCTGACGGTGATAGGCTATCTGTAAGCTTCAAAGGCAGCATTAAGCCCTTGTCGCCAATCATATAGTGTCTGGGCGTCCAGAGCAGATCCTGAAGAGCCGGACCCATGGTACATTTTTGGATAACCAGTGCATATGTAAATTATTTCCCATTTAGTTTTGTTGTATGTAAAAATACCTTATGTGGATAGTGGGAAAACGCAACATGGATTTGCCCCCGAATGACCCATGCTGACGCCATGGATATAAACTAGAGAAGTAATGCTGACTAAAGAGAGCAAAACAAGACAGAGACAGTCTAGGGAGGTGTGGGAAGTTAAGCTGATGTGTGTAAGCTGTTGTAGTAAAGCCTTACAGGACTCACTGAGAGTTGAGACCAGCTTAACTTCTGTGACAGATATGTGCATTCTAATCAGTTGTAGTTTGTTAATGCTGCATATGCTGTCAAGTGCTGCGTCCTAGGTCTACATTAGAAGTATTCAGCAAAGGCTGATCGCATATTTTCAGGATAAATGTAAAAAAATTCCCATTTACATTAATTGTTTGCAAATGTATTTCAAGAGCAACTCTTGAAAATCTGGTCAGGCGCTCAGAGAGCAACTCTGCGAACCTGTACTCTGACGTTTTTAAAATGTGCATTAGACATAAGTCTTTCCTCAGTGATTGTTTTACGCCTTTATACACGTGGAAAGCAGGGACATTTTAAGGATTTTGGGGGCCACTGTTTGAACCAGCTTTGAATTTATGATCCAGTTTCAGCTCTTTCATGTCCTGTTTGCACACAGCACAGGCACACTGGTCCAAATTATAAATCTGTTAAGATCTTATATTCATGGATAGTGATTTTTACAGATAAATACAGACAGAAAACTATTTTTTTCCTGTCTGTATTTATTTTTAAATACGGAAAAAATGTCTTCTTTGGATGTTTTTTTCTACTGTCAATCATGAGTGCCAGGTCAGTAAGTGTACAGATTGAGAGGTAGGGCAGATGAAAAAAAGACAATACATTTCCTAATTAAGCTTAATTAAGTGCAGATCTATAGTTATTTATGCTATTTTGCAATGCAAGTGTTTTCAGATAATGCTATTGCACTGTATACTGCTGAAACCTTTTGGACATTCAAATGCAAATGTTCATTTATCAGTCAAATAAATGTGGAAAAATACCCATTGCAGCTTCATTTATACAGAAAACACAAAATAGAAATGGATAAATACAGACAAAATTGGCAAAAAATAAATATGGATAAATACAGACGGAAATGTAGAAAAAATAAATACCATAAAACCGGGAGCCCTAATTATAATGCAGCAACACCTCACTAATATTATTTCAAATAATCTTTGTGACCCCCCTCCGGTTTCCCAAATTGTTTTGATCTAAAACAAGTTTTTTTAATAGATGTTACAGGGTTTTGAAAAACAAACATTTCTCTGCAAAATGTTAGTAATAGACTCCCATTCGTCACTCACACTAAAAATAAATTGAAGAAAAATGGTATTTAAAACTATCTGTTTAAGAATGACTCAAGGTCATCAGGACAAGACTATCTACAGGACTGAGCCAGCTTTATCAGGCCCCCCTTGAAAGGCTGGGGCCCTGGACCAGGGCCCACTTTGCCCATGCCTTGAAGAGTCTCTGGTCTAGTCCCCTGTGTCCACTGCAAAGCCAGCGCAGGCGGATGCAGCCGCCTCTGCTCCTGCGCAGATGGTACTGCCCTTGCCACAATGTCCTTTAGCAGGAGCTGAATCATTATTATCGGGCAATGTATTGCACCATGCCTAGATGAGGAACTGAGTCATGTACTCAATGGATGCTGCTCGGCGCATTTAAGGATTGCAACATATCGCACAATCGCAGCTTTTGCTCTGGTTAATGCTTGCAACGCGGCTAATAAGGAAGTTGCCTATATTGGATTTCATCCCAAATGTGACAGCGCGCTGTACCTACAAGCTTGAGGTCATCATTCACCGGAGGCGGGGGCACTGAGCCAGTACCTCATTGCTGCTCGAGTCATATGGCCGCCATTTTATTTTATTTCCTTCCTTAGAGGGGACTTTCGCTCACGCAGGACTCTGTCAGCAAGGACTCGGCACAGGGTTGGACGGTCTAGCTAATGAATATGAAGAAGCAGGCGCGGAAATGTCTGGTCCAGCTGACAGACCACTATGCATATTCAACACAGGGCAAAATGGTCAGTCTCTAAAAAAGATAACCAATACTCTATATGCAAATGTGCTGAATTGATGGGGAGTAACATCTATCATTAGCTCAACAAGACACGTTTTATAGTTTTTGTACTCAAGTGTCTTAAAATAAAAATAAAGACCATTGATGAAGCAAACAACACAAACCGATTTGCCTCTTCGCACTTGAATAATAAGCGGTACTGTCACGCCACGCAATATTACACATTTTATTCACACTAGTGAAGCATTCTGGCATTTCAATTTGTGACCTGCAATCTCTGAGCGCTGCACCTTCCACTTAAGTAGCTCTCTGCTCTGCTATGAAAGGTGACTAGATGTGTAACATATTCCAGTTTTAAAGTAGTTGTACATAGCGATATTTATTACAAATTAATGATAAAAATGTAAGTGCTTCTTTCACTAATCTAATAGACGTGCATTTACAGCAGGTCGCCGTACCAACATCGATGACCCTCTGCTTGGCGGTGGGCTGCCGCGAGTGCCAGTGCTTCCAACATTTCAGCTGCTCCTCTGGATTCTTCTCGTTGTCGAAGACGACCATAACAACGCTCTGTGGACCAGAGAAACGAGAATTAAGTAAAAAATGCAACTTATTTTTAAATACAAATAATACTAATTTGACCCTAATTTCTTCGACATGCGGGTAGTGGAGAAACAAGAACTGTCAAGAACTTTAACAATGGATCCGTGTCTTTGAGTGAATTTTGAGACTGGCCAGACATCACTAATCTGAGGTTCATTATATTGATGTCACTGTTTGTTTGTAATGTTTCTTTCTTTGCCTACCCTGGCCTGTCTTATTTCCTAGTCGTGGCCTGAGCACATTACCTGCTCCTTCCACAAGGCCTGGTCCTCTTCCCAAGGACTGATATCTACTCCTCGCAATGTGAGGGCCATTTTGATCTCCTCACAGTGAGGGAAAGATAACAGCCAGATCCCTGCCCCCGCCTGCTTAATGTGATGAATTACAATTTAGAGCAGACTGCTCCCTGGAGTATTTAAAAATTGATACTGTTGTGATTGCCTGATACCATGAGAAAGTGAGAGTCTGCTTTTTAAGATATCCAGCTGTGAATGATTGCTTGTGTTTTCCCTTGCTTCCACAAGCTTGTGTCATTTCCTGGTCACAGTTAACCAATCAGACTTCCTGCAGCCTGAGCCCATCACCTGGCCTTTCCCCATACCTGTCCTGGTCTTATTACCTTGTCTTGTAGGCGCCATCTATAGCTGCTTGCCTATCCCTTTCCATTCCACCCTCTGCCCTGAACCTACGCAAGCCTTCCTCCAAGGGCATCCAGACTACGTTGCTAGGTACGGATCAGAGAGGGTAAGGGTGTCTTCCTGTCATCTTTCCTGTTCGCACCTGTTGGGGTTAGGAAATGCCTGGACCTTTATCCCTTAACATTTATCTTACAACTCTCCTCCCTTTAACCCTTTCTTGTCTTCAATTAACACAGCATGCCAATTAGATTCCTTCAGGAACATTAGCCTACTGCCAACAGTACTAGTACGGGGTATGGCAGATACCCAGTTTGTTACAGAACCAGGTCCCACACTGTTTGACTCCACAAAACACTGACACAGGCTGCCGGTACCCAGCGCATGGCCGTATGTTGCTCCTCTCTTGCTCCTGGGTGGAAACTAAAGAGAATGTTGTGGGCTACTCCTGGATGTACCCTACAGGGCATCCATCCAGGCTTACTGTAACAATTTCGCACCGAAACTACACCACCACTACTACTCCTGCATTGCCCCATACAACATTTATCCTGCTGCCTTTTGCTTGTGCACTCCCAAGGGTTGTTCTTCTATAACTCCCTGGTAATGCCTAAAAAGGGTTTACTAGGGTACCCTTTCTCCTTTGTGCCTGTCGGTCATTTCTCATGTCTCTTGGGTGGTCTCTTGAGATAATTTACAGTGGCTGACTGTATCCATGCATTCCATAGGCTGCTTCTCTGTCAATCCTATGTGGACCCTGTAGAGATCCACTCAACCAAGCGTAACAACAAATCGTATCTCCCACGCCTCTTCCTGCCATTACAGCCCTATTTACAGTGACCAAAGACAGGAAAGGAACACCACTCTGGTCACCACCACCCACATTTAAATGCTTCCTACATCTTCCAAGAAAATACTCCCCCACAGTGTAGCCTGCTATCCACCCATGAGGGATTTTTGGCACTTTGTCATGGGTATAAAGCACTTTATAAATGTAATTACAATTCGATAAAAATGAACGATCGCACACACTGAGATTACTCAGGGAATTATCTATTGTTTGTATTTTCAGAAAACACTTTCTGCTGAGCTAGGCAATTAGGGAAATAGGCTGCGCAAATGCAAAACGTCCTCCAGGCTGGGGAATCCCCAAGAACTGCTGTGTACATGACCCGGAAGTAGTGGGGATTTCCACCGTTTCAAACCGGCGCTCTTTTTTTGCTTCCCCCCCCCTTCCCCAACTGTCAACTGGAGAAAGTCAAATGTAATCATTAAAGTGTCTTTTTTTTTAAGTACAAAGCAAGTTACATACACTATTCATCCAGTGAAAACTTTACACTCAAATATATAAGAAGCAGTCTCTATGGTGAGAATCTCATCTGTTTTGTGATATCCTTCGAAATATACAAGTTGGACATTAGTAACTCTGGGTAGTGCGGCTGGTTTTACACAGACACCATAATATTTTAGGTTGTTTGCAAGGTTATAATAAGATGTACAGAGAAAGACTGAACGGTGGGAAAGACAGTGGGGGTGAGGGAGGGAGATTATGATATTGACTTAGCAAGAGTGACAGAGGCACTAATGCCATACATGCCAACATTTTAGGACCGGGAAGTGGGACATTTTGAAACAGAAATCGGTAGAATATAATTTCCTCATTGACTTCTACCGAAGAAGATGCAATTTCAGGCTGGAGACAGCTAAAATAAAGTCCTTTTTGGCTTCGAAAAACAGTAGTCTCTCTCCTGAATCGAGTCTATTGGCATGTATGCTAATGCAAGCCAGAAAAATAGGACCCTAGGCCTTAGGTTTGTAGTAAACAGCAGTTATAACTGTGGTGCAGAGGACCATAGTGCCACTGCACTTGCTGCACTGTTGATCGCTAAGCTCCATGTGGAAGTCACTTCATGACGTGCTTCGAGACAAGTTATCGGGTAGCAATGAGAGGCACAAGATTGAGATTTACCACTAGCTGAGATGCAAAGCCATGAAATTTCAACATGTCCACAATTTCTCTTCAATTATTTTTTTATTTTGAATTGGGTACGAGTGCAGGGATCGGAAGGCAGCACTCTAGCCCTCTCATACATGCCACCCTTCCCGAGGCGGGAGACTACCAATTTCAAGGCGAGTCTACTGCCTCCCGATTCCTGCATACAAAATCCTGATTCCTCTGTAGGCATCTGGTGACAGGGACTTGTTTTGTGTGACTCGGAGTGTGCACTGCCAGTATCCTGCTCTTTTGCCACATTCTCTCTGCCTGTCATAGCGCTTTCTCCGTGCTCCTGACAGGCAAGGGAAAAAAATATATATATTTGCATTTCTAATATCCAATCCTGCAGCAGCACAGTTGCAGTTCCATACATGACAACAGACCCAATTCGGTCACAACAGAAGTCAATGGGAGAAATACAGTCTCCCGATTATTTTTTGTAATTCTCCCACTTTCCTCTTACTAAATGTTGGCATGTATGCCCTCTGGTCAACAAGAGCTTTTAGGATAAACATAGCAGGATTAAGAAAAGGGCTACAAAAAAGATACCCATGCATAGTAGAGCTGCATGTGGTGTAGATCTGCTAGCCAAACCTACAGCCATGGGAACATAGGGCAGAGGGGCCATGACGCCGTTTGGAGATTGGAGCAAAGTTCCAAAATGGTGGTCCTCCTATTTGGACAGATCAGCTCCACCTACTTGGAAAATAGGCGGAGTTGATAAATCCAGAATTGGCTGGCTAAGTGCATTGCTGGTACAATCTTAGAGTCTATGAAAATGATCTGACACAAGAAGAAGCACTGCTAAGGAATAGCATATATATATTTTAATACATGCAAACAAACCAATTCTTTCTCTGAAGCAATGTTGTACGTGTTGCATTTGCAAACATTGTAGCACATTCATTCTCAGACTAGTGAGCGGCTGCCAATCCTCTTTTTAGTGTGTGTGTGTGTGTGTGTGTGTGTGTGTGTGTGTGTATGTGTGCAGATGGGTATCAAAAATGCCTTACCTTCACTTTGTTCGAAGATAAATTTAAACACTTTCCACCTCCAGTTGTTCTGAGAGTGACGGGGTAGAACTGCCCCTTGTTGAGGTATGCCATCGGAGAGTCTCCGGATTTGACATGAATCGCCTTGGGAGAGCCCAGAGTGTATTCAAAATCCCTGAAGATACCAAGAGAGAATGTTCTGTAAATACTCAGGCCAACAATCCAAATACTGCAGTAATAGCAATGCAATAATACTGCAACCAATATTTTTGACAAAACCGACAGTGCTATTTCCAGGATGCACAACTACGCATGGATTATAATAAGCAATCCCACATAGACCCCTATTGAATTGAGACTATCACCGGAATTCGGTGGTTTCCATGTTATTCTGTTATTCTGGGAATTATTGTTTTGCAACTTCTTCTAGGTTTGTCCTTGAGCATATGTCCCCAGAAATGCATGTGGTAAAATGAATGGGGTACGACAACTTTACCTGTAATACTTATGTGGTTGTTAACTTCAGTCTACACCCATACCAGTATTCACAGGACATTTTTAATATGAGCGCCAGTGTTAAGGGATTCACTCTCCCCAGGATGAGCATGAAATACACAATCTGGCTAAACCAGTTGTAAAGGAATGAACACCATGAATGCATTAATAATTCAGTTCTGTCAAAAACAAACTATGATCTAGAAAGCCCAGGAAGTTCAGCTTTGAATGACATTTCCCAGTGTAAACTGGGATATACCTCAATCACAGAAATGTTATGTTCAACCAACCTCTTTGTGCCTGAGGGAATGTAGTCTTCAGAGCAGGTGGGTTCAGCCTGCGTTCGAAGAATGTCATGAAAGATGAGCGACTGCAAAAAAAACAAAAATAGAAATAGATATAAGTAGGCTACACAGACTTGTGTGGACTTTTGAATAATCTGCAAGCCAGACCTGGGAATTTTAGTAGAGAACTATGGTGCCATAATCTCACACTTGGTGGTAATCTGCTGACCTAATGAGAACATTACTTTATATTCTAGGAATATATTTTGGAATTATATTCTTTTTTCCTGGAGATAATGAGCACCCCTATGGTTTGTGAGTCTGGTTTACATCGGCTTTTACCTCCTGGATCTCAAACCCCTCCATACCCCACCACTTCTTGAGCTAATTTGGTCTTGGGGGTTTCAGGGGTGTTGTGGTGGGATGTTTTATTACCTGAGAGGAACTGAAGTGCAAGCCCATGAAGGATTTATAAAACTGATTTGTCAACTTTTTTAATGTATACATCCACGAAACCTATGAGAACTAGGCCTAGGATATATGGCCATTTTTATCTTCATTCACATTGTAATATATCCTTGTCGCCGGCTTTTCATACTAATGTGATGAACTGCGTTTCCTCCGCACACATTTTGGACTTTGTGTTAAAGGCACCAGTACTACAGCTGCTTAGTGCATCTGCCGATGACATTTATGCAGATGTGGCCTCTTCCTCGCGCCAGAGACCTTGCTGGCATTTCTGCAGCACATAGGTACTTGTTTATAGTCCTCAAGGACTGCACCGAGTTTGGTGTTTGGGTACATGATGGCTATGCAAATAAGCAATTTGTTGCATTTATATGTGTCATGAATAATCATTGTGGAGATTCTAAAAGCTGTATGCTAGATTTGGTGGTCAATGACGGTTAGCGAGCACGCATACTTTAAAGCATCACATCTGGAGGTCTCAATAAAGAACCCTTCTTCTAGATTCACCCCATCACTGAACACGCTTGAATCCTCTGAAGTGTTTTTTGGATGCCTGTGATGTGTGTTTCATATGTTGACTCCTCTGTATCCTACACAATTGCAAGTCCTTGCATTTATCTTTACAGTGCTTCTGTCATAAATAGCATCAACAAATTAGATTCCTAGGAACTATCCCTAATCTGCCTTTGTCCATCTTGCCTTAGAGAATCCAGAGCTAAAAACAACATTTCATGTAAATCCTCGCTAATAGTTTAGTCAACATCAATAAAACAACACTATAGGTATAGAGTGGTCGAATGCTGCCTGGTGTTTTCTTTTCTTGTCTTAATTCTTTAGAAAAAAGGGAAATGATATAGAAAAATCATAATATACGGATAAGGGGTACATTACAGAAATTGTAGAATGTCCAGAAATGCAGGAAGTGTTGAATATTTCGAACCATATGTGCCTTGAGTGGTAAGACACATACATGAAATGGTAAAGCAAATTGGGATTCACAGTTTTTGTACCTAAGCTTGCAATCCAGGCAAAAGAAAGTCCCTACCTCAGGCGGATCGTCTTTAAATGTGCTATCTGGCTGCCAGCGTTGTTGGGAGGGAGCCACATGTACTGTCTCAAACAGAGAGTTCAGAGTGTTTTTTTCGTAAACGTTGCAAGAAGAGTCCATGAAGTCATCGGTGGAGTTTGCATCTAACTTGCTCGTGCTTGGTGGGGGGATAGATTTATCCAAGCTGAAGAGGTAATCCAGGCCCAAGAGGCTCTGCTTTTTATGTCCATCACAGTACTCTTGCGTCATGGAGGCGTTCTCAGCTAAAAACTTCATGATGTGCGCAGAACTTTCCAAAGTTGAAATATCCGACTCATAGTCCATATTACTGAAATTCCTACAAAGATAACCATATATACAAAGTTAGAGAAATACCTCCAAAGTCAACCACAGATGTAAAGATAACAATATTTGAATAAGTAGCCCCACCTGGAACCCTGCCCATTACACTCTCTTTTTTAATCCAGGTTGAATGTATCTCCTTGTAGTCAATGTACCCATATTGATATCGTATAGCAAATCATTGGGGTTCCTGGAAGGCCACTTGATGAGTAATGAACAGGAGAAGAAAGGACTGAGCTGAGGGGTGATCCCCAAGAAAAGGTCATTAAAATAACTTGAACCACAAGTAACATTACAGTAAAAAAATTAGATGCACTCAATCAGATACAAAAAATTCTCAGGCATGATCCATGACAAATGTATTAGTCTAATTTGAAGCACGCCTATACTTTTCCAAAATGAACCATGGGAGACACGGTGCAACAAATGTCTAAGCCAGGTTTAAGGAAAAAAACTAGAAAGGGAGAAAGTGAATTTGGAATTGAAAGAGCTGCAGAGAAGTTTACACCAGAATGAGGTGCAGAGAGAGGTCACATCATCTCCAAGAAATGTCAAGCCTCAAGGTAACACGATTATTTGCTGACCTTGATGGACTGATATGCTAGGACATCAGCACAGATTCCATAAATCACGTAAAATACAGGGTAAAGCAAAGCAAAAAGAAGAACCTCACGTCACCTTTCCTTGTCATCAAAGCATGCTTCCTGCATCTCCCCAAAACGGAGCCATTTTTCACGGCCATAGGCCATAGTCCCGGTGAATGTTGAACTTTTTGTAAGAAATATAGAATGACCACCAGAAAAGCACAACTCTGGTTCTCGTTCCTGCAAAATGCCAAATAAGTGACTGTTGTCCATTCATGATACTTTACTTCTCTCCTGGCTATGCACGGTCAGCAGGAAACCCTAAACTGATACCTTGTATGTGCCACCCTTATTTCCTTTCATTTCCTATTTTTTATCTTGACATATAATGTAGACCTTTTAACCCATGTGCATGTACAGAACCTGAATATGGCATTTACCTAACCAAGAAGCGAAATAAGGCTGCTGTGAATTATGTGAAAAGTTATAATCCAGAGAGGTTGCATACCAACTTTAACCCCAGATCACTGCTTGCGTCTCGCCCCATTTTTCCCATTCCCCTACCCATTCATGTATAGTGTTAGTTTAGCTGTTTTATTTTCCATTTAAAACCGTGCAATATATATATCTTTGTTTCCACTTTCTCACAGAGGTGTAGTAATGAGAAAGATTTCCAAGACAGTTAAGAACTAAAGGCATCAAACATGCTTTGGTCAAACAGTCCTGGTGGTGGGTAACAAGTACAGAGAAAGGCTGCCAGCGTACTTGTATACTTAATCCCTGAAGAGTACACACAAGCTGTGTACAGACAGAATCCATTAGCCGTATCTGGGATCAAAACATTCGGATGGTAAGACTTCCACTCGAGATGGACCAATGTCTAATTCCAATAACTTCTCTTCACTTCGATAGAAGAGAATACTGCTGAGCATTGACTTGAGACCATTTGTCTATAGTAAATCAATGGAGGGATACTAAGCGTGATCTATCATATAACCATCCGATTTCAGCAGACAAGGGCTTCAGGGAAAGACAAAAAAGCAAGAGCACTCCAGGGACAATCCATTTTGATGACATGAGACTCGAGAACATATAAAGATCTGATTGAGAAGGTTACTACAATACGTAGGGAGAAACTGTAATCAAGAATCGTCTAACCTTTTCACTTGCTCGCTTCGTCCAGCTGGCCCAGGTGGAATATTGATTCGCTTTTCCTTTGGAACCTTTTTAAGGAGGAAAAAAATCATTATTACCTGTAAAATATGTCCTAACATCTTAGGATAGAAGACAAACAAGTAAATATGGACACTTCCAGAGGTGGAGGTAGATGTTTCCCATTCGATTAACATCTTAAGGGTTACTCGATCCATCAAGGGACTAAAAATATGGTGTTGAACATTAGATGTCGGAACAAATCCAAACTCTTCTCTTAGGGCAATTACATTTGAAGGCGCCGCCTCTGTGCTCATTGTGTCTAATGCCCTACACTGCCACTGCATCATATTTTTGGCTAATAAAGAGCCAAGCACATGCAAAGTAATTATTTTACAATAATAATGACAAGGAATATTTCCTAGCACTCATACGTGTTATAACATGGCTTTCGGCTTCATAAATAGAGTCTGCATGGCATATTTTTTAACCATGGGTACCTGATTCAATAAAGCAAAGTCTATTACCATTTTTTGCAATGGTGAATAAAACATATGGTTTTAAGATGAAATAACAATTTTGTTGTCCATTTTTGTTATGTTAGTTTCTAACAGTGCTGTGCTTTTTTCATTGGAATAACAACTTAAAGAATCTCAAATTGATGCCCTTAGTTGCCCAAAGCTTTGGATGCCCTTAGCTGTCCAAAGCTAGTCCCAGTGAAAAGGCAAGTTGTTTTAATTGACAATGAAAAACCTGTATATAAGTACAATGCATGAATCACAAATTAAATTATAAAATCCTATATTAGTGTACAATTGAGGTTAACATATGATTGAATGTTTCCATTCAGACTAAAATAATTGTGTATTCTTTTTTAAAAACTTAGTCAGTGACTGCGAACGCACCTAAGAAATATGTCAATCAAACTGGTTAAAAATAAATAAATACATATTATGGAAAGTTAATTGAATATGGATGGGTGTACATGGTGCACTTGCTCATTGATCGATGATAACTGGACATCCTCGTTGATAAACAATACAACCAAACAGGAAACAATTATTCTCTTAACGGCGATTGTTTATTCTAAAGGTGGCTTGTAAGTTGAAGCAATGACTCATTTTCTAGCCATTGTTCTTCTATTTATCGATTCGCTAAAGGACGATGATGTTCTATGCTCTAATTATTGCCTGTCCTCTTCTGTAAGCATAAATGTCTCTTTGAACATTGTGCAGGATGTATTTTACGTGGACAGAGCAGGGATAGGAGAAATATCCCTCCCACTAGAGGTGTGCAAAGCTTTCATTATGCAAGCAAAGTCTTGCAAAGATCATGATTATCCGACTATCATTTTTCCGCCAATGTGGAGAACATATTTATAAATACATAAGTAAAAATGTATATCTATGCCACAGCTCATTTTTGGAATGACTTTTGGAATCACTCTTTATATTGAGACATGCATGAGGTCCCTTCTTAAACGTGACCTCTATGTAGTACAGGGAAGTAGGGAAAATCCAAAGCATATTTAAAGAAGGCGGCAGCATGAAGCATAAGAAAATGCTTTACCCTATAATAATCGAATAAAAGATTCAAAGCAGCCGCACTGTCATCATCTCCGTTCACCCTCATCATGGCCTTGGTGGCAACCGTCAGTGGGTTTTCAAGGTAGTTCTTCCAGGCTTCGTCGTCGGTGTAGGCGTATTTCTGGAGGTTTGCGCTCTCGTTCTGTAGCAGCATGACAGGTCGGAAACTAGGGAGAAGAGCAACAGAAGGATCTTACAAATGAGACATTGGATTATGCAGTAGAGATGCTCAACAAAATCAGAATTGCATGTTCATTGGTTCCTACCATCTATTTGTGAGGTGCTGATGTACTTAACAGAGTATACACCACCGTTACTTGATTTAGTGCCCGCCTAACTCTAAAGAGCAGCAAAGCACTTTATAGAGAACAGTGTATCTTCTAGTGCGGTTATTTCAGCCATAGCGTAGCGCCGTACTGAGACAGGCATGGTGTGTGGAGTCCAGCTGAGCCCAGAATGCATGACCCAAGTCATTATAACTGGGACGGCACTAGAGACTACCCTGTACATTTGGTCCATTCTCGTTCACAATCTACCCAGAATCTTGCAGAGTCAGAGCTAGAAGTAAAACCCAGAGATTACCAGGTCAGCATGTTGGCCAGTAGATCACCTCTCCACTTTTGATCTTTTCAGCCAGTTTTACTTTTTCGAAACATGCATTTATTTGGAATAAAAGATGCATACCTTTCGCTAGCCCAACAGTAATACATAAAGTGAAAATGTAATTCTAGATTAAGGCCTGTATCTTTTCTAGATCAATCATTTTTTTGAAGTGCTTCTTGTACTACCTGTTGTCAGAAGTTAATCACATGTTCGATGAGAGTTCTAGAGATCAGCTCCAACTGGAGAGAAGGTTGGAGATCTAAATGTGGACTTTTTATTTTGGTTAAATAGCATATAATTGATTGCTATTCTACCTCTACCCCATCCCGTTCCCAGGTATTTGATATTAAGTATATTGCACAGAATTTCATGATATACCATACTTGTACATATCCATTTGCAGTGAAATTAAAGTCCCTACAAAAGATCGGGACCCAATCTACTAAGACCCATTTGGAAACCTGAATGCTCAATTTGCAGACTGGCAAAGTAAGCAGCCAGCACCAAGTTTTCACATTTGTCTGCAATTTGCAGTGCCCCCTATGTGCTAAGAGGTCACACTGCAAAATGCACAATTTCAGGGGAAGTCACAAAAGGACCGGCCTGATGAATATTAATTACAAAAGTAGCAATTTGCAATGCCCTGAGCATGGTCTGCACATGCAGGGATGGCGGCCTGCAAGGGTCAGTAGACTGCATCTTAGCATTCACCCTTCCCTCTTCTATCCCTCTACTATCCTTTTTCAATCCAAATTACAAACCCACTTGTCCACCACTCAAATTAATTTCATATTTCCCTAAACTAATTCACCACTAATCCTTTTGGGGTTCCAGGGTAGCATGCTACTGGCCGAAAATCGCTTCAACACCTCCTCAGGGGTAGTAAGCGCTATATAGATGAAATTACAATTAGATTTTACCTTCAGAAACAGAAACAGAAACATTGTTTCACTTCCCCTTCTCATTGCAATTTGTAATGATTCACAAAATACCTTTCTAGAATCAGAAAGAGTCCCCCCACATAAAAAAGGGGGTTTAGTACGAGGCCCAATACCATTTTACGGATTCTTTTTTTCCCAGTGAATGTTGGCTCTTCTCCGTTTGTACTCTCTCTCACAAGACACAGGCCGCACTTCTTTGTGGGCTTGTTTGCTTTCTTTACAAATTATAATCATTTTCTTAAGACTACAAACACTTCCATACACTGATTGCCATGAAATTACAAACAAACACCACAATATCTTATGGCCCTCAGGTCTTTCCTCATACCTTCTTGCGACAAGCCGTCTTTGCATATGCAGCATTGAAGACAAATCTGGTGAAACAAGCGGGAAATTCAGTGATGGCATAATGACCACCTTCACTCGTGCATGAAAGAAGGAAGACAATCATAGAGGGAGTGCCATCCTCTCAGTTGTATTTAAATGGTTGTTGATGTCAGGTCTATGAGACGCCTGAGGAGCACCAGGGCTGATCCCCTTTGCCTCCATGCACTGTAGCCCATCATTCTCCCAGTACAAAATAGCGACATGCAGAGATATTTTAAGGCGTGGGCATAGTGGGCTCTGGCCCAGGGACCCAGCCTTTAAGGGGCCCATGATAGAGCCAGCTCTTTTCTGCAGAGTCTTGCCCTAATAACCCTGATGAATCCTTAAACAGATTATTTCAAATACCGTTTTCCTTTCATTTATTTTTAATGTGGATGATGTGTGGGAGTCTTTTATAGACATTTTGCAGAGAAATGATGTGTATATGTTTCATGCAACAGCCATAAAAACGTTTCTTTTAGATCAATACAGGACCTCATATATTCATATGTCAGAGAGATTATTATTTGCAGTGATATCAGTGAGCAGCTGCTGGGGTACAATATTGAAAGCACACCTCATTATCCGAACAGGGGCCTCCAAAATACGTTTGGCACAGGGCCCCCAAAATCCTTAAGATGTCCCTGGTAACATTGCTTGATGACTCGCTTCCAGCTCCAGTCCTCGGGGCCCCATTGGAAGCCCCACACAGTTTGAAAGCGGGGAGCAGCTGCAACAGAACAGTCCCCGCAAGAAACAAACAGAAGGTCCAAACCATAAGTGGGCTGCCCTGCAGCAGCGGTACCTCCATGAGAGCAAATGAGCGTCGCCCTGCCGCTGAAAGTCCAGGGTAAAATGAAAAATAAAATGGTAATAAAACAAATGTATTACTATTTTTTTTTCATTCAGGCAAGCAGCCGAGCCTGAGAGGGTGGGGCTGGCAGCAGGAGGGAACAGTGGGCACACCGGACTTCCAGGGCGCTCTAGCCAATCCTGGCGCTGCACTCATGACGCCTGAGCAGCATAAGAGCAGCGCCAGGATTGGTAGAGGGGAGTTGGACGAGGCTCTGGAAGCTTGCGGCCTGTGCTGGAGGAGCCACTGAGTGCTGAGACAGGTAAGTTAATCTTTATTTCTTTATTTTAATTTAAACTAACTCACTGATAGGAACTGTGAGAAACTTGCAGTACCTTCAGCTTCAACTTCAGAGCTCTTAATCAGGCCCCGTTATAAACACTGATTAAAACGGATCATGATTGAGAGATCATGATTGAGAGCTTTGACACCGAGCCTAAGGGCACTGCTGTTTTTTTTTTACCAGTGCCTGTCAGTGGGTTAAATATTCGCCCCACCAGTTTTGTTTGCCGCTGGCGGCCACTGCTGCTCTGCCTACCCAACCTGACTGCAATATTCTGATATATACATCAATCTGGTTAATGTGTGAAGTCGCTCAGTAGAACACGTATTGCAATTATTTTTAATTGCGGTCATTGGAGACGTCTATCCCCCATGCTCCTTAACAGAACCCTTCTAACAGACTTCCTCTTTCTTTTTGGGTCCTTCTCCCTCTCCCTACATACAGGCAATCATTTAGTTTAGCATCCATCATTGGTTGAAAAGGGGGTAGGGCCCACTCCAAAGCCCCAGTGTGATCCAGAGGGCAAATTAAAACCAGCAATTCATCCCATCTGTTTCCTAGTTGGCTGCTTCCATGGCACTGCCCACTCCATATGTCCAAGACCCACTGTGACCACGGCCACACAGAGCGGGGCACACACTCCTCGCCCTAGGTCTTTCTTTGAGAAGAAAACAAGACTTTTCTTTAGCTTCCATTTATTTCAAACTCAGCCTAACACACACTTTGTAATATAGAAGTTGGAACTATATCACAAAAGTCACATTTCTTCTCAGCAAAGTCAGTGGTTACACAGTCGACTAAACCATCAGAGCCATGCCTTTTGTCCCTAAATATCAAGTTGTTATTTTACTGTGAGGGTTGGCGTCTCCGACAGTCTGCAGTGGTGACCAGTCACGCACAGCGTCTTGGTAGTGGTTAGCTGCTTTTCAATAGACAGACTCTGCCACACTCCCTCCTGTGGCATTTGTCAAGGTAATATGCCACACACTTTGTGGTTGACAGCATTTGCTTTTGTCCCACTCCTGTGCGGCTTCGTGCCTGAAAGAGCGTATTCAGGGAGAGGGAGCAGAACATAAGCAGTCATGCTCGGCTGTGGGTCTCTGTTGTTACTAGACGACAATGCCTCGCCGTGCTGTACATGACTTCACCAAGGGTGCAGCTTGTTTGTTTTCTAACTTTTTTTGAGCCTGACATTTGGTGACCCCGTTGAGATGTCTATTTTGCTTGCTATTCTTCAGTCATTTCGACACCGCCTTCGCACTGGGTATATGTTTAGGGGTGTTGAAAGAGGATCAGACGCCAAAGAAACTAGATGTCCATGCACTCAGTCAAGTGGAAAGGCACCTGTCTTGCACTCTATTTCTCTTGTTTTTATTCTTAATTAAGATATTTATGTTCATTTCAGGCAGATTTGTATGTTTTGCTAGCCCACCACTAACAACAGCACAGAGCTGAGTGAACATGCAGAATATTGCACCCATGATCTGTATACAAGTATTTTATAATGCAAGAATGTGCAACATCTGAACCCGTTGTCGGGATAACTACTGAATAATATGTAAATAGGTTCGATTTGGATTCATTGCAAGTAAATATCCTGAAAAATGGGCATACAGCCGAGCTCTCAAGACCAAGTTGACAACCCTGCTGGATGGGATGTTTGATGACTCTTGGCCAGCAGTACTGTCAATACACAGTATTCGTGGGAATTATAATATATGCAAAGTTCATGGCTATGATATTGCCCTTGCTTATTATGGATTTCCAACAGTGATAGTAAGAAAGTGTTACATCTCTACCTTCTACTGAGTCACATTGGCAATTCTTTTAGCAAGAGTCATCTCCTTCCAAACTACGTAAATGTTTGAGTATTTGTATGTAGTCAAGGTTTAAGATTGCACTAAAATTGCACCCAGAGCGCACTCTTTCATGGAGCCTGGTTGATCAAGGACAAAACACCCTGAGAAATAGCCTTAAGTGAAGAACAGAGTATGCAAATATATCAATATACCCCAAATAAACTATACTCACTCGAAGACCAAAACACACTTGATGGCTTATTTGAAACCAGCTCAGAGTTTGGAGCCAGGCACCTGTAAGATATGGAGACCAGATATTTCATCTGGTGCTTGCGTATCTTTGGGTTAGCTTGTGTGGAGCTGCTACCCTTCATTCTGTTTATGTTCAGGATGGCCAAGTCTTTTTCCTATGTCTTGCAGATTATTATGGTTTCATTGGCTTCCAGATTCGAAAAATATGTGACAACGTTCGCTTTGATTTCCCAGACCCACTATGGGCAAACCTCTCTTCCTAAGTTGAATGCTACCTTAAGGTTAACTATTTCTAGTTACCCTCCTCCCATTGGAAATGTCTACATCTTGGCCTTGAAAATTTGCACACCCTATCTGAAGTGAACATAGAGCCTCAAACTAATAACAAACATGGGCCAATCTCTTTTAATCTGCAACAAAGCAGGAAGGAGTAGCCTCTCCCGCTAAAAGTGTAGAAAAGTTCTTGGATGTTTATGAGGGAAAATGTCGACTGCAAAGTTCCTCTGTCTCGTTGAGAGGCACTGGAACTGTCAAGTTTCTGACACTGAAGCCTCATCTACTCTTCTGGGATGACTGGGAAGACCATCTCTCCCTGGGCTGCGTGGTCACCGTAGAGGTCTCACCACCCTACTTAGGGTGGCTCTACTGCCCCTGATTTTCCTTTTCAGGTTCCCTCATATAAGGCAAGCAAAACCCAATGCTGGATACACAAACAATGGCAACTAAGCACAGGGAGAACACTCTATGCATGCCAGAGCCATTGATTTTTTTTTTTGTGGGGGGGGGGGAGTGTTGATGACAAACAAAGAGACCTCTCCTTGGGCTAAAGCAATATGGTGGCCCGCTTGGCATTCGACTCTGACAAAAGTGTATCCTCCGCATTGGCTGATTCGTTAAAGCGATCTCTACCGGGGACAGTATGCCACAATATCAAGGGAAAAATATTGTTATAATAAAATATTGTGGCTCAATAATTTCCAAAGTAAGTATATATTGTTAAGAGGTACTATTTGTAACTCCACAATTACATATTTTAAAGATATATACATCATCAAGGTACATATATAAGGAGCATACATAGTAAGTAAAACGATGCTTACCTATATAAATGTACCTTCACACTATTCTTGTAAAAGATATTTAAGTCATGGCATTGTTGTATAATGATGTTGTGATCACGACATTCTGACAAAACCACGCCACGCAAGTAGATACCCCTAAATACAGCAGGTGTCCCTCCACAGGTGGGCAAACATCAGGGTCTTCGCTGACCTTGCAGGCCTGCCAAGGTCAAAATCACTCTGCCAGTGAAATGTGACGCTCTGCATGCTGATTTATTCTAGCTGACACTAATTGCCGCACTTGAACGAAGGGAGCTTCTACCGGGCCCCTTGAGTGCTAACCGCCTTTGGACAAGCTGAATTAGGCCATATTGTGCAAAGAAGGAAAGTAGATGGCCGCTGAAAGAGATCAGCGCAATGAAAAGATATCTATTGTCTGCAAAAGTGTGTAGGTGGTGAAGGCACACAAATGCGAGCATGACAGGAGGGCGAGGCTGTTGGAGCCCGTGTGATTGACGAGGGTGTGTGCCCTGACAGGCGCTTGCTCATGCATTTTGTAGCTGGCTAGAAGGGAAAAATGGTTAATTTCGTGTAATTGCGCATGGGAATTCCTGCTGCGTTGCGTTTGTTATCGAGGCGTCGCGGGAACCGGGCGTCCCCCCACCTCCCCCTTCACTGAGCTTGAAACGTGTCGTTGACCACCTTTGCTGTGTCGTTTCTGCGGGCAGGTGATGTAAACACAGGGGCTTGACAATACAAGCTGCCTGTCAGGCAACCTGTTAACAAATGGCGCCCCTTGAATACAAACGCCTTTTAATGGCCCCTGTGATGGGCGGCTGCTAAGCGACTGGTCTGGGTAACAGGATAACCAGTATACAAAGACTAAATATTTATGGGTTCGTGGTGGTCCTGGGAGGCGTCGCCTCGAAATTAAGGTTCTGTTTGGGTAGGTTTCAGGTGAACGTATGTACACAACATACATTTATTTACTCAGTATATAAACAGATGTATAATTTGTCGTGGGGACGCAGGAGAGGGCTGGTGATCCGCAACAGTGCGTAAAAGCTATGTCTTTTTATTATGGTCACATTCACCCACCTCTTCTCCCCCAGAATGAATGGATGGATGCTCGCGACCACAGATAACTTACACAACCTTTAGGTGGTATAGAGAAATAGTCTTCAAACGGCTGTCGTTTAACCCTTTGGAGGAGGCCAAAGGATACTGATGGAGGCGCTCGACAAAGATGAGAGAAGAATCGCCAAAGCCCTGCCTGCTTTTCTAGCTCAATTCATTTTGAGTCCAATATTACACACGCCAATCTGTAAAAAAAAAACATGGCAGCAACAATGTGCCGCTTCTGCCTCCCATGGTGAAGCCTGTCACTGTAGCACAGGCATTCCTGTTAGCAGCTGCATTTTAGCATGAATTCTGGCTTTATTAGTGCATGCGTTTCCCCTTGGGCTCGCGAAGGCTCTACCCAAGGTGTGACTGATTCCTCCTCAGCCCACTTCGGGAGCACCACACTTTCGAGCACTCTCCCTGTTTAACTTTACGCAAGTAGCCCCTGAATGAAAGTCAACGATAGAAGCCTGAATGTGGGACTGGAATAGCAATAAGGTAAACTATAGTGCCATTATGCATAGTCTTTGGAACCACCTACTGAGGGTGGGTCAGATCCCATCCCCATTCAATCCATGGATCCTTTGCTGGCACCAGTATTGAGGGTACCACCTCACTTCAACAACTGGAGTGCTTTGTGAAAATTAAGAGACTGCATGATATGACGCTACCTATGGCCACCACTACGTGTCATGTTGGCGAGTGAACACCCATCTGATAGCGCCGCTTATGAATGTGGATGGGAAGATGAGTAAGTTACTGAGTGAGAGGGTGGCGGAGTGAGTGAATGAGGGAGTTTTTCAGAGGATATGATAGCATTAATCAACTGGTGGGTGGGTGAATGAGAGAGCAGAAGAGGGTTACTGGGTGAGTGAGGGAGATCGAGGGAGTGAATCAATGACAAGAGAAGCAGTATGCCAGTGTTGTGACTTCAAGGCACCTGGAGACTAACAATGGGTGGTTTAAAGGGATAATCCTGTGTAGAATGTCATATTAGGCCACAACACCCAAGCATATATTTAACAAAATAACATTCTCGAATGATATGTTCATTGTAAGCTGCAATATGCCTCGCAATAGACAGTGCAGTCGTGTAAGCACGACCTAAAAAGGAAGGGCACGGCACAATGAATACTCATCACCTGTGCATCCTTCCTTGGGTAATTTAAGCTCTATAAGTATACCTCTTCAGCGCTGGTGAAAGTACAAATTAGACGACTGATGTCCTAAAATGACCGCAACTCTAACCATAGTAACCTAATTCCACAGTGAACATGAAACAGTGTACACAGAGCTTCCAGGAGCACATGATTTGAAACACCTGCGTTGCCGATACAGTACAATGAAATATGCCTATATTCAGATCCAGATCTGTGTACATTAAGAATATATATATATACCGGGGTGGTGTGGTGAACAAAAGAATGATGGATTTACTTTTACATTACCCCCTTACCCTTCTGCTCACCATGAACCAACAGATGTAACTCGTAATTGACGTACATTCTGTAACAATGTGTAACTTGTAACCTATGTAACTCTCCTCATGTAAAGCGCTCTGATACCTCTGGGTCTAGCCAGCGCTATATAAAACTCAAGAAAATAAATAAATAAATAAATAAACAGATCCTTGTGACTGGGGGTGAATGTTTGCATTGTCCAGCATTCCGTCTATCAATTGTTTCTTTTGCATATGTCGTCCTAAGTGGGAAGGGTATGCCCAGACGTGGGTCCCGTGCCCACTACTCCACTGGATTCAAGCTAGCCTGGCTGATGAAGGGTGATGCCCTAAAACCGGTCCCAGGATGCTTTTTCCGGTCCAGGGAGGACTTGGCTTGGCAGTATGGGCTGGACTGTTCCCACAAGGAAAAGGGTCAAGACTGATTTACATATGGCTGGGTCCAAACTGGGGTGGTGTGGTGAGCAAATGAATGATGGATTTAACCCAGATCCGTGTGACTGGGGGTGAATGTTTACATTGTTCAGCATTTCGTCCATCAATTGTTTCTTTTGCATATTATTTAAACAGGAGACATATTTAAACATTGCAGTTAAATTCTGTTGCCATTTTTCCCAGCTAAGATACAAATGACAAAAGAAGCTAGCGATGGCCCATTACAGAGGGGCTTACTGCCGCTCATTTTTCACCACCACTTAAAACAAAGCACTGCTATCAGCATAATGCTTCTTTTGGCCAGAGCCTGCCTCCACCCCCCGATCACTTAAGGCCCCCCTACGGGGGGTTGCCCCCCAGTTCGAAGACCCCTGCTCTAGGGGCCTACTCTGCCTTTATATCAAGGTAGATAAGTTGGGTACCATTAAATTGGAAACATGGTAACTAACATCTATTCTTTGCAGTGCTATGAAACTGTAAAAATGTGCAAGCAAGCACTGCAAATTGGAATCAAGGTAACATCTGTCCTTTGCAGTGCTATGAATTTACCAAAGTGTGGATGCAAACACTATACAACCAAAAACAAGTTATTATGAAAGTTATTTCTTTTCAACTGGAGAAGGCTCAGTGATCAATATTCATGAAAAGCATTAGCATGAGTGACCTCGCAGAGGAAGGTGAACATCTGCAGCCCCATGTTTAG
Source organism: Triturus cristatus (assembly GCF_964204655.1). NCBI lineage: Eukaryota > Metazoa > Chordata > Amphibia > Caudata > Salamandridae > Triturus > Triturus cristatus. The sequence goes on from NC_140584.1 coordinate 347,053,336, forward strand.
TCCCATGAGTAATGCTTTTACAAACGAGGTGGATATTCCATACATACGGCTTAATATAAGTGCCATAGGATTAAATAATACTGACAGGAAATCCGTCATGTTTGTGAAGGAGTAACCCATCCGCGTAAGTGTAAATCAGGAACTATGGAAAGCAGGCAGAAAAAGCACATGCAGACAGGCACACAGGCTGATAAAAAAGATACCCTGAGACAGGTGTGGAATCAGGCAGGCAGATATATAAGAAGTAGGCACAAAGACAACCATGTGGAAGAGCAGGGAGACGCACACAGTCAAGACAGGCAAATAAGAATACTTTACAAAGTACAAGCAGCAGGCAAGCCGAAGGCATGTAGACAGATTAGCTGCAGATAGGCAGACACAGAGCCAGTAGACAGCGAATACTAATAAACAGAGAGGTAAACAAACTGACAAATGGGCTGGCAGGGGATGGTAGGCAAGCAGTGGGCAGGCAGTAGGCAGGAAGGCAAGCAATATACAGGCAGAGCGCCGGCAAGCAAGAAAGCAATGCGGTAGACAGGCAGTACACTAATCAATAGACTCGCTGAAAAGCAGCATGGTGGACTGGCAGCCAGGCAGGCAGGCAGAATGAGAAAGGTGGAGGGAGTTAGAAGATTCACAAGCGCAGAAAAGCAGACAGAGTTTAAAATACACAAATAATTAAGTAAAACACAAAACTTCAAGTCCTCACAAAAATATGCATATAGTGATCCTGGAAGGGTGAACACAGAACAGTTACAGTAGGTCTATGCTCACTTTCCAAGAAAGGTTTTCCCACTTTATGGTCCACTAAAGATGTCCAATGCAGGGCCATAAGGGTCGGACCCTTGCAAGATGCTAACTGTTGACTATGTGAATGAATTCTAGTTAGATTCATTGTACGTACCTTTATGTTGTGTGGCTATTCTAATTATCTAGCATGAATTCTGCTCTCTTAGACATATGATTAATAGTCCAGCACTAACGTAAATGTCCCATTTTTTTCCCTATACTTTCAATTTAATGTTCACTATTTGCGTAATGCTTTGCTGCATAGCACTTAGTCTGTTATGTAACAACCCATTTCTCCACATACAGAGAGTGGGTGAGCCACTTTGCTACTTCAAGCTCTTAGTCTCTTAAGCACTTTAAAATAATGTTAGGTGCAAACAGGAAATGTTCCTTCACGTAGATCTTAAGATGCAATGACTGGGATGCTATTTTCAAAATAGTAAATCTATCTGAAAGACATTGAAGACAAAAAAAAACATGCTGCCTCCATGCAGCGTCAGCACCTCGTATTGTTTTGTGATTTTTACTGGCCGAAGTATCTCCACGCCTCGTGCAGTTGAGCTTTACTAACACACCTTCTGCTGCACAGAAATTTGCTTCTGGCAATCATAGTTTCGACCGCAAAACCACAAGGAGGAGGCCTTCGCATTAACCCTTTGCGAGCCGCTCAGCATGATTATCACGTTGTTGCGTGATGATCCCTCGCTGACATTAATATCCGCTGATTAATATGGTGTTTAGTGATCGCTTTGCACATTCCAAATAGTTTACAGACACAATTTGCATCTAATTATCATTTAATTGCTATGAGTTGTCGCTCAGTGTACGTCATAACTTAGGGTGGCTGAGTCAGCAGTGCAATTGTCAGGTCATTTAGGTTCTCGAAGGCTTGCATCCCATTGGGCGGAACTCTGAGAGCATCAGTAAGCTTCTTACAGAGTAGATACCGCAAAGCTTCTTTATATCTGCCCACATTTAATAATTTACGGATAAGTCTGCATATTTAATTTAATAATATTAGGTTAATAGTACTTAATCCTTCACACCTCAGCTTGGAATGTGGGGAAAAGTTTCCGTCTGCACAGGTAAGTGCAATGCGGGATCTTGAAAAGCATTACTGTAGACAGAGAAGTGCGGATTTTTTTTCCCCAATATAGGTTCACATGCTTGGAATGAATGCAGCAAAACATTTTGTAGAGCAAGACCGCGCTACAGAGGTGCGCCGATGTTACCCCACGGAAAGTAACACCGCCTGAGAGAAAAGGAGTGATTCAATTAATCACAAAACAAACCATTGCTACAGAGAATTGATGACACCTTCCCAGGAGTAGATCAGTGGTCTTACAGAGAAGAGCTGTTACAAACCTTTGAAGAGGAACCCATCCATACAGAGAAGTCAGGGGCAAGTCCCTTGAAGAGCAGAGAGATTCCGACACTACCCCATGAAGGTATTCAAACTACTGGCACAATCCCTTCACACCAGCACTTCTAAGATATTCAGTGAACAGTAGTATGTACCTTGGAGGACACAGTACTACTGAGACGTTCTGCCACCATCCCATGAACAGGCTTACAGTCCTACAGGGGGAAAGCGGGTGTTCTCAAATTAAAAGTATTATGCCCTGTAGGCACACTACTTTCATGTTGCGAAGTCATGTTTTTTTTCTCTTTTAAATGTAGAAGGGGCACTGCATGTCTTTAATATAAATATACCACTGGACCACACTTCCAGTTTTCTTTGGGAGGTAAACCTGCCATCTGCCACAAAGCCCCTCTCACTATATTGGGCATGGCTTGCTCATGGAAAGCCTCTATAGGCAAAACTAACCCTCCATGGCGTCTCGCCCTAGATTGGGCAAAAAGATCCCCTTCCATGTGCAAAACCCACAAGCGCAACAATCTGTCACCGAGCTAAGTGGCCAAGTACTTGGCAAACAATTACTATACAGAATCATATAATATAAGACATATACTAGTTGACCAGCATTGATCCCAGAAGCATTCATTCAGGTTCTGATGAATAAATGACAACAGGTAGATAATAAATACACACTTTGGTCATGTCTGGACAAGATTGACTTTAAGTTAAAAGATGCTTGGATTTAGCATCATTGTATATATGAGTGGTCACCAAGTGCCAATGGTAGGTCCACGTACCATTGAGAATTAGAGCTGATCCATTATGGAATGTTGTGTGTTCACCAGCAGAATCTTCCCTTGGCAGGCAAGTACCACCAGAGAGAGACTCCACCACTGGTCCCTGGCAGATATTGGAGAGCATGACGGTATGTGAATGGTGTTGCCTCAATGCACATATGACTGTGCCCCCGATCATCACCGAACAATCGGCAGTGATGTGCAAACACTGCCCACATTTACACCAGGCTTCTGCTAAATGTGGATGGTGTTTACGGTCAATAGAGGCACCCCTGAGACCTGCCAAAGTAGAAGGATGTCCAGGGAATTTTCTCCATCGTCCTGTATGTTGAAATGACACATAAATACTGCGACCCCATGAGGGGACACCATATGGTTCCCCTCGACAGATGCAGATATTTCCAGTGACTCTCATGTAAAGCAGCTGGCAGAAAGAGCTAGGGAGACAGGAAAGGGTAGGCTCTGTCCTTTTCCTACTCGCCCATGGTGGATAGAGATTATTTTATGTACTCTCCCTCTTCCAATGCAGAATATCTTATCACAGGCAGTAATGTACAATTTGAGTGTAAAACCAGAACGTGCGGCACAAAGTAGTTTGGATACAGATATTTCGAACTCATTGCTATGTTTTATAAGTACCTAAATCCTACCTACATTCAGGATATGGCGATTTACCTTAGAGTTCTATACCCTTCCACCGAAGGCAAGGTTCATGGCCTTGTTCCCTGTTCCGGTCAAGGACGTAAGGTATAAAAGATATTTAAGAGGTGGTCAGCGTAGTTTGTGAGATGACTTTTAAAATGTATTTTTGTGGCTAGAGAGATTCCCGCCATCCTGCCAGGTCAGTAGAGGCCATGGCCTCCACTCTCTTCATTGAAGACAATCTGCTCTATTTAGAGATCTCCGCCTGCCTGCGGGAATCTCTAAGCCTTCAGCGCGACTGCTGCTTTTTGGTTACATTTGTGCTGTATTAATACCTCTACAAGCATAAACATGGAGGTTTCTCCCTGCGCTTGGTGGCCATTGAGCAAAATCCCAGAACAAAACCTCCATGTGTCTCATGATGGTCCTGGGCACATACATCTATTGATGGTCACCCTGCCATAAATAGGGCAGGGCAACTGTCACTATGACCTGAAGGCACTTTGACCAATGGGCTGACAGACTAAAGGTTTCTCATGGCAGAGCCAGCTGAGGCTTCATCATCAAAAAAACTGCAGTTCCCCCACCTCTAAAACGGTTGAGGGGGTATGGTTAATTTGGGGGGGGTAGAGAGGGAGACAATGCAGCAGATTTACGGCAATGCTGGTGGTCTGCCATCCTCTAAATAATCTGCTTTATGTCTATGTAATCACTTCTAGGTTTGGCATCATTGTGGTTTGCAGATAAGGTTTGCTTGGATATTCAAGGAGGAGAAGTTAGTAGTGAGGCTGAAGCTTGAGGTGAGGGTTGTGTTTAATGTAGGATTGAGGTGAGGATTAGTAAAGGTTATTGAATTGATTTTATATTATTATTAGGGGAAGTTTATTATTGTATTTCTTCATTAGTGCAGAATATGTTTTTAGTCAGTTCTAGTCTAAATTTTGATGATCCTTTGTCTTGGGTGGGTTCATACACTTCATTATCTACTCAATGCACTGCTGCAAACCTTTTTTCGGGATACAGCTACATGGCCACTCAGCATACAGAGAAGGCAAACCCCTATCACAAGTACTGGAATTTAACACAAGAAAAATTTGGGGTAATTGAGAAGACCTCACATGCAGGACCTCCCATGCCCTTTGACTCCTGGTGACATCCCTGGAAATGACATCATGTGATATTTTATCCCTGTGATGGGAACTACACTTTTATATGACTTTGTGATAGTCTTGAGGCTGCAGCACACTGGTACACAGGGACTGATGACAGACACTAACAAAGAACTACCGAAACATAGAAAAATCTAAAGACAAGCTTACTTTTAAAAGAATAATCTTTAGATTCGTAAAACCACAGTAGTCACAAAGTAGTTACCAAGGCTTGCAGTGTGTTGTAGCATGTATTCAGCACTTCAAACCCCTGTCAAGCTCCTAAAGTGCCAATAGCAGCAATAAGTAGGAAGCAATTTGTATCATGAACTATCTCTAAATAAGCCCCCCACTTTTCACAAGACTCTTGAACACAAAATAATTCCCCAGGCATGGTCATTCCTTTAGAAAATCACTATAAAGGCCTGGAGCCTGATTTAGTGTTCAGCCGACATAGGGCATCCGCCAAAAAGGGAGGGATGTCCTGTTTGCCCTACTTAAAGTGCGCATAGATGTGTATATACTGTAAATAGGGCGTAAGGATATCCGCCCGATGCCCACATCTGCCAAACTCTAAATCAGGCCCTTGATTGCTTCAGAAGTGGTCACACTTTGTTCTTCATCTGCCTGCAGTAACTAGAAGCCTCGCCACTAACAGCTATGCCAACCCCATGCTTTCCTGGCTTGCATTCACAGCGCAATAAAGGCATTATTGAGAGAGCCAAGACAATGTGACTATACAGAAGGCGTGGGGATGGGAGGACCAGCTGAGGGGAAGAGAGGCGGACAGACACAGCAACCCTCTTTTAAGAAGAGAAAAAGAAGACGAATCTTAGATATGTCACGCATGCCACAAGAAGCGTGACTGTGCCTACATATAGGGTATCGTAGGCCGCTGCCTTATGGTGCCACCACAAATGGCCTCAAGAGGGCACCAGATGACGAAAAATGGTCTCACAAACGCTGTGATGTAAAAGGAACTGGAGCTTAGAAATGTCAAATCATTGCACCAGAGCTGACCGCAAGAATTAACTGGAACAAAACCAGTAACTAAGAAATAGCAAACTCTGTCACTCTGAGCCAAACAATTGACATGACGAGCAAACAAAGACACCACAGATTCATCACCTATCATGCTACAGTGCAGATAAGAACGGAGGATGCAAGCACTTACCAAACAACAAGTGCACAGGTTTCGAACAAGGAAAGCCTGGCACTGGCTCTAGCAAAACTAGAGTATTACGTAGCAGGCCGGTGGCTGTAAAATAGTCAACGATGTAATGGTTGACGGTCTAGAGTTTACGCTGTGTAACCGCACGTCATCCGCAGGCCAGGCGTGGCCTGCGGAATCCAATAAAGGGAGCCAGCCCGCTCGGGGGCGAGGTTTCCAACTGCATCACGTGTGTGGCGCGTATCATTTGCCTTGCGGCTCCGTGGCAGCCCGCGCCCCGCTCCCCGCCCGCAGGCCCTGCCTCTGGTCCCCTCCCCACACAACAAACCACATGCCCGTCTTTCCGGCATGCACCTGACTCTACCACAGCCCCAGTTGACTCCAGTGGTATTGCACTTACTAGAATATCGACTAGTTATGCCTACTAGCCTCTTCCTAAGGGCTGTGCTGTGCAAAGGTGTGGGCGGGTACCACCAGGGCTACTACACTGAACCAACACAACAACCAATGGGATGGTCCTCTCTGTGGAATTTCTCACCACAATGAGGCAGACTGTTATATGCAGGGCTACTGGAATTAGGAACGTTTGTGGCTGCAAAAACTGAATTTGAATTTCCTCCATTACATAATGCACCATCTGCTGCTGAGTCGGCACATTTTCACACAAAAAATCAGTGGAATTTCCTTCCTAAAATGTTCACTGGTCATCTTTCTGTTTCTTACTGCGGTGTCTTCAGTGTTAAACTGGTGCTAATGAGGTAAAACCTTTTCCCAGAACACGTAAACCTGTTGTCACAAAAAACGGTAAAACACGCCACATAACGTGCCTTTTCTTGCTGCATATTTTAGTCAGCGCTGCTTATAGGAAATTCTGTTCTCCATGCCTATAGAAGTACCTTCCCAGTGTGGTTTTGTGTGTTGAGTGTCTGCCATTTAGTGCAGTAGTATACCTCTACTTGTACTTTGTACTCTTGTATAACATGCAGACGTCTCCTTTCCTTTGTAACGTATCGTTTGCTACCTCTTGTATTTTGTTTGCGTTTGATACTTGCACAACGGCCACCACTGCCTCATGTAACGTAACTTTTATTTTAGTGTTTTGAGTGTCTGCCATTTATTGACCTCTGTGTACTTTGTATGCTCTTGTAACCTGCACACGTCACTTTTTTCCTTTTGTAACGTATCGTTTGCTCCCTCTTGTATTTTATTTGCTCCTGATACTTGCACAAATGCCACTATTGCCTCATGGAACGTAACGTTTGATTTTGTAACATGCTCACTTGTAATTTTTCTCCTTATGTATCATTACTGCTCCTATTGTGAAGCGCTCTGACACCTTCGGGTAAAGTCCGCGCTATATAAAAACGCATTATATAGATAAAATAAATAAAAAAATAATTTTGTCCTCCCCTGCCACATAATTACTGTGTGGCCCTTGTTATATCATTGGCGCCAAGAGGCAGTGAAGATTAGTTCCTCTGGCCTCTCTCTGCTGCCGTGTCGAAGTCGCATTTTGTGCGCGGGGCGCTGAGCTTTTTGGCTAAAAGTGCATGAAATGCACTGCTTTCATGGCAATCATTTTGGACTTGGGCGAAATTAACTCGCGCGTTTTTGTTAAAGTCAACCTCTCCAGCATATTGTGTTTTTTTGAACGCATCATTCACGGGATTGGAAACGGAAAATTAACTCCAAAAACGTTGCAAAGACGCCCTCGCCATCTTGGTACACAGGTCGGGCCTGCCACAATGACGTAATGATCACAAGGCATAGATACTGAGAGGAATACACACAGGCAACCCCGTAAAATGCAGATCTGCGTATTTAAACCCTGGATTTGGTAAGGGTTGACGTTTGAGGTGTATCCGAAAGTGTTCGGATTTCGGATAGCAATCGCTTGCAAGCCTGGTCCTGCTTAGAGATTATCTCTGGGCGCGTTTTCAGCAGCAGTTCCGTAAACTCGCGACGACCCATCGCGGTGTTTGTCTCTCTGCAGTGTTTAGGGTGGGCCCCTCTCTAAATCTGCCCTGATTACCCGTTCATACAAAGCGGTTACATTACTAGCGCCTAATCAGCCCCAGTTCCCAAGCGCCGCGCCCTCTGGAGCTGAAAATCTTCGACTCGAAATTTGTCGAAATCTGACGACTGTGTGGCCGGCAATTATGGCCTTTAAAGATGGACCTGCTCTCGCCTCTGGCAGTAAACGCCAGCTCTTGAAGGGCCCCGGGCTGTTTTTAGATAATAAAAGAGGATTACATAACAACAAACGTGTTAGCGCTCTGAAGTAACCAAAAGTAGACACGCAGAGCTTTAAAAAAGAATGAAAAATAGTCATGAAAATAATGAACACGACAAGCGGAACCCTGCTGTCTAGATTTAATATTGTCTTCGCTTAATATGTAATAATAACTGATTGTTTATACATCTTTTCTGCTGGTTCTGTGCGTAATTTGTCAACCACTGAAGGATGGATGGCTGATTTGGGCTTGTCTGATTCGATGTTGTGACTTGCAAATAACGCACGTCAGCGACGAGCGCTTAACTCTTGGTCTCACCTTGAAGGGTTTCTGGGGTAAGAGAAAATCAGAATAAATGGGACCGATGATCTGGTCGAAAAGGAATACGTCCAAACACAGTCATGGGAAAGAATTTTGGCAGTGAGATTAGGCCCGTCACGGAATAGGCTCCGCCCAGATGCAGCGCCAGCAGTTTCTGACAATGTTTATAAGGGCAAGTAAACAAACTTCTTAGAGAGGCGCAGAATGTATTATTATTGATCAATGTGTATGGCATTTTTTTGTTTGTTAATACTGCAAGAAAAGGCTGAAACCTGGACTGTCATCCTGTTCTTTGTTAATGACTCATATTCATTGAATTTCACACTAGCCAAGGGGTAAATAATGTATATTTGCCATATATTAACTTGTAGATAGCTGCCTGCACTCTTTGACTTCCTCTGTGGGAGTGGATTGGACAAAGCACTAAATTGAGAGATTTCTTAAGAGGCTGCTGGTGCAAGGAAGAGTCATTCAACTCTCCGAAATTCTTCCAGGGGTGTATCTAGCTAGAGTGCAGCAGGTGCAGTCACACCGGGTTCCAGGGTTGTGACTTGTGAGGGGGCCACTGACTCCACCCAAATGTGTCTGCTTTTTACTACCAAACTAGGGCTGAAGACCGTTTTCAGGGCGCGCGTTGGAACCCCTGGAACCCTTGTTGCTGCCATTGATTTCTCCGCGGGCCTCTTCACCAGGGAGAGGGAATCTCCGTCGCCTGTCAGCTGCATATGAAAGTCCCCCACCTGCTGGGCTGAGGTAAATAGTGCTTTCATGTGGGTTTGGCCGTCCACCCTCCTAACAAATTAGACTGACAGCTGAATGTGAACATCTCCGGCCCCTCCACCTCCGACCGCTCATGTCTGTTCTGTGGATGCCCACAATGGCAGATCAGCCCCTACAAGCCTGGGTCACCCGCCCTCCTCAGAAAAGTGCACTCTGGCCTCCTTGACGCTGCGTGCAAATATGGCGCCCGCTGTGACTCGGTCACCTGCAGCAGACCCGGGAAGGACTTCAGGGGTTCCCACGTGTCACAATGTGACAGTTTCTGGCGTATGATAAGCAGTGAAAAGAAAACGCAGCACGTAATTGCGGTGACGGAATATTGCAGCATACACATGACGTCACATGCTTACCTACAACCTGCCCCGTGAAAGGGTGCATCGCAGCCTCTAACAAGCGGATGCACATTGGAGGGTGACAATGGTCAGAGTGTATGAAATGTAGGTGGGACATTGTGATGGATGCGGGATGGATTCTGCTATAAGCTGCACACACGAAGGCGCATTGGAAACTGAGGAGGGTTCAATGCGCGTGAAATGCATGGTGGGTATTTCTAAATACTCTGTACACATGACGTGTGTATACACTGCTGTAGACTTGCTGCCTTCAAAATGCACATTAACTACTACTAGAGGCCTTGCCCGTCTTGTAGGCACATTGGACGCTGCTAGTTGCCCTTTAACCATGATATGCACACCAGACACTTCTGTAGGCTCTCTACACGAGATGTACACATTGGATGCTAAGAGAGTCTCTGGCCCATCACACCCCATTGAACACCTCTACGTGCAAACTGGACACAGCTAAAGACGGTACCCAAGGGGCCACAGGGACACTGCGGGAGGCTTGGTGCACGCCACACGTGCATTGTGTGCTGCTCGGGCTCTGCCTCCGTGACATGCACACACAACACTGCAAGAGCGGGTGCCCCAGACATGGGCCCGCAGGGAGCCACGTCTATGTTTATTATAGTGCCAAATACCCCTACGCTACTTCATGGCGCGATACCTCCATGATGCATTGTCACCCACACATGCCTGTGACAGGCCGCATCCCTGGAGGCTAAGCAGGGCAGGGGTGCTGTACTAAACATAGAAGTGGCCACATGAGCAGAAACGTGGAAAGAATAATCTTCGTGTCAGAGAGTTCATGCAGAGATCCAGAACAAAGACAGCTTCTGTGTAACATCAGTGCCACTGTGAGCGAGGGTCCTGCAACCATCACCTCTCTCAATGCTGTTCAACAATCACAAAGACTTTGATTTGCAGCTGACAGGCATCAAAATGAGCACCCCAGACGGGTGGCTGCTACAAGAAGTGTCAATAAATTGTCCGACCAGAGAATACCATTGTGTTGCATAGGGGCCTAGTTTAAGACGCAGTGATCACCGCCAGCCTAATAATAGATTACAATAAAACGAGCTTCCAGTGTTTTGTGATTCAGTGAAGTCTCACATATGCGCGGTTCACGGTTGTGTCACACATGAAGAGGAAAACAGCAGTCGTACATTCCACCTTTGTGATGAGCAGGGACGCGTGGATTAACTATTGATAAATCACACACACAAGCGTGTAACTAACTTACAACACGACACTGGGAGTTCAAAGGGTTCCTGGCACGCCCAGAAGGGAAGGGTTTCAACGAGGACATCTTTGCGCGCGTCCCTGGAAGTTTGCACTAGTGGTAATCGGGTCAGAGTGCTCAGGGGACACCCGCAGCATGGTTAAACGCCCGTCTCCTCTAAGTACAGCACACGCAGGCGCCCCTCCACCCTCTCTGGTGTGTGGAAACCACAGCCCACATCTGAGCCTGACACACGTGAGGCGCAGTGTATGAGCCACGCTCCATATATGGTAACCGGAAACCTGCACTAGTGCAATAGCCCGAGGCGGCACATGTGTGATGTGTGTACAATCTATTGCACTGAGAGCATGCTCAGTAATGTGCCAGTAAGTGCACTGCATGGGAAATCAACTATGTAACACCGGAAACAGTGACATGCCGGGACCCATACACGAAATGAGGGTATAGTCCATTGAGAGGAGACCTGGTCAAGTCACCGCCGTGCACTGTGTGTGAGATGTCTGTACAACCACCTGCACCCCTGAACAGAGGGTACACTCAACGACAGGCACACAGACATACACATATCAATTGCACCCACTGACAACTATCTTGTGTAAGCGAGTACACACGCACACTCAGAGTATGAAAAATGTACCCCGTAGTAATACTGCACAATGGATGTAATCACTGACAGGCAAGCTCACATATGAAATATGTGTGCAGTTCATTGCACAGTGCATGTTTGTTACATATGAAATGTGTGTGCAGGCAGTGACACCAATACACAAAAAAACCTAATACCTGACGATGTCTGCCCAAAGTCCATCCGGCCCAGCTCCAAATTGCGACGCTTTACACATTTGCATAGCGCATTCTACAATCAGATAAGTCTCTAAGCGCTAAAACCAATTCAATGTCCCTCAATGTACTGTCACCGAAGGAAGGAATAACTCGTCTGTGTTTGACCTTCTGAACTCCAGGTCTCTGCAGCAGGTGCTCTGAACCACTAAGGTACTCAAAGCTTGTACTAAGTTACATTTCGTGAAATGCTCATAACTGCACAACATACAACGTGGCTGTCTTAACTTTCAATTTGGCGGATCCGCTCTGTATCCCCAGAGTAGACGACACACGCCACCAAAAGTCTGGCGAATAAATACAGTTTGTTTCTAAATGGCAGGGAGCAGCCCTCTTTCTTCCCTGCACGCATGGAAGTGGCCCGAGGTGTGAGGGTGGATTCCTGAACCTAGTATTCGGTGTCAGCACGAGGCATGTGGGGACACGAGCCCTGAACATGCCTTCACAAGCGAGCGCTGCGAGCCGGTGATGCATGCTCAGAGGCACTCACTCGGCAGGTGCACTAAGCAGGTGCCCCGACCTGCACATGCTCCAAGCACACGGCTCAGAGTCAGGAAGATTTACAAAAATCACTGACACTTTAATGTCCGGCCTTGACAGCTTTGGGCAGAGACTTTCAATGAACTATTAGCAGCCACTGAATACAAATATCCTTCATTAAAAACAATTAAAAAATCGTACAAATGTTTGCTTTTTTTTTTTAAAACACCCATGTTTGTGACTATTTTTTTTTCAAACTCTTCCTAGCGATGTTTTAGGCACAGAAAACATGGATCAAAGGCCATTTCTGTGCGTGAGCGTGCGAACTTTCGGTAACTGTATGTTTTGTGCCTATGTATTAATATCATATAGCAAATGTTTATCTTCTAAGGTATACACTGACTTGGCTCACTATATTTTTCCGTTTATATATTTCATGTGTGTATTTTTCCGGGACTGTCTAGGCAATGTATGTAAGATCACAAAAAAACGACAACCGAGCATGATATGGGAAGGTACTCATACACTTAAGTAAATAATAATCTACACTCACGTGTGGGTGAAAATATAGGTGCATATGTGTAAGGTCAGATAATACACACGTATGTGAATGAATAAAATAAATATGGACAAATAGACATACACATATATACACTAAACGCACTCATTATAATTTACACGTTGCTACGTCACATTAATGAATGTAATAAATGATTTCTGTCCCAAATATATATATCACATAAAAAGCCCTCTTCCTAGGCAGCCAAGGCTGCTTAACCTTAAACAGCGAGCGGCGAAGGCCAGTCCCCAATGAAAGCACACGTGCGCAGCAGTCAGGCGGACAGGCCACTTACTCGAGGTCGTTGGACATGTTCCCCGGCATTCCCAGGCTGTGACCGGCTCAGTGCAGTGTCTTCTCTCGTCTGTTCCTGCTCCGCATAGACATCGGCCGCTCAGGCTGCTGTGCAGGTATTCTGCTGACAGGTGGCTTCCCTGCAGAGCGCCCTCTGATTGGCTGAGGCGACAGGTGCCGCGAGACAGGTACACCTCGGCAGGTGCAGCCTTTAACCCTGCGTGCGCCGCCGGCCGGGCTTAGGGGAGGGGGCGAGAGGTGAGCAAGAGGAGGAGGAGGAGGTACTTTCTTATTAAAAAGAGGTAGCAGTGCCCTGAGACACGAGCGCGGTTGTGAGGTGGAAGTCAAATTACTGAACAAGCGCCGTCTTGTTCAGGTTTCGAGTTGCATAATCAAAACACTCCAGGTTTTTACCTATTTATTGGACTGGAATACAACAGGCCAAGGTGGCGCAGCGAATACGTTTTCAAAATTCCGCATCGCTCTTCCTTGTTTCCCTTTCCACTTTAATTACCCAAATCCTCCCTCCCTTCCTTCCTTCCTTCCTCCCTCCCTCCCCCCTACTTTCTTCTTCCATCCCGGTTCATCTATTCTTGTCTCCTATTTTTCCTCCTTACTCTTTCACTGCGATCTTTCTTCGCTTTCCCTTCATTATTCCGTCTTCCCAATTTCCCATCCTCTCCTTTCTCCTCGTCATCCAACCTCCCTTCTTTTATTCTTCAAATCAATCCATGTATGCTTCCCCCTTCCGTTTTTGCTTCCATAACCAATGCCTCCCATCCTCAAGCCTGCCTTCCATCTGCACAAACATTTTTTAATATAATATTTGCACGTACCGTGCCTTCACGCCCCGACGCTGGTGAAATATGTGCCCAGAATCACTCAACGTGGCAAAGCGGGTGACATCTCAAAGATATATACACTATGCATACATTTATAATATGTATTGATAGTTGCTAGAACTCTATATGACAAATCCTTGAGTGCCATTATGTAGTGTGTTATATGCTACATCGCTATATTTCATGTACATATAATTAGCATAATGGAATGGTATGGCACAGATTTATAACCCGGTAGTGCTATGTCACACAGAGCCAGGGTAACAAGATGGCGTCCAGGCTGCCCCTGTGGAGGTGTATGCATACTCTCGTGCTGCACTGCACCTGCGCGCCGTGCGCTCTCTCAGCCTCCCCGAGCTCTCCCGCAGCTCCTCTGAGTGAAGGCTGGGGCTGTGACTCATGGGCAGGGCGCAGAAGCCGCCTCGGTTTCTGGGACATGTCGGCACAGGCCTCAGATAAAACCCATTCTCGGTTTCTCTGTCTCAGGATACCTGGCTTCTTCTCCCGCTCCCTGGGTTTCGCCTTAATGCCGCCCTCCATAGCAGATCTGTATCTGTCTCTCGCCCTCCAGCCTTTCAGTAATTATGTGTCCTTTTTAGCTCGCCCCCGCGCCACTCCTCTTTCTAACACCCCCGCTGCTTCCCTCTTTTGACCCATTATCTGCCTTTCATCTCTTTGAATCCCTGGGAAACTCACCAAGCGCTCTCTGGGCAGGGGGGAGCGACCATGGTGCTGAGGTGTCTGTCCCCTCTGGAATCAAAAAGACTCAGGGTCTAACCCCGGCGTCTTTAGTCAGATTGCCTAATGGTGTGATCTGGGACAAATCTCGCCATCTCTCTCTCTGTCTCTGGGCCTTGTTTCCCATTCCCACCAAAGTCAATGGTGCATTCAATTGGTTTAATCCCTTCAATTAAACACTAAGTACATTTTCGACGTTTACAGGTTGTTTTTTTCGTTCCGACTGTATCTGTCAACCGGCCTCACTCCTGGCTTCCCCAGCTTTATATTGTTCAAAGACTGGACTCTGCTTTACCCGAGTGTATGTTATGCCATGATTATGCTATGCTATTATATTGACATCTCTGAACAGTGTTCATTCTAGCATCAATGTGGCCTCGGAGTGTTATTGGCGGCGCCTGTCATTATAAGATAAACCTTGGCAAATGAAAGTCGTGTCTAGGCATAGCTGGTTGCAACTGGCACGAGATGCACATTCCTTGGTGTAATAATAATATTCAACTTGCGGTGCACGCAACAGGTCCTCGCAGATGACCCCATTTATACCAATGCAAACTGCAACACACAATGCACGCTCTGGGGAAAGAGAAGTACTGCAGTTATTGCGAGCTGGACATATGTTACCCAGTAACAGATTTACTAAATCGGTGTAATTTCGCGCAATTTACGCATTTCGAGTTGCTGGAGATGTGCGAAATTTCATGTGTTTTTTTGTTGCACTGGGGAGACTGGTTTAAGTAGAATTTTTGCAGAAAGAAACTTTTCCCTCAAAGAAGACCATTTTCTCCTTGAACTGGTCTTTTGCCAGTTTTTCACGTTTTTTTTTTATGCAAGTTACACTCATGTGGAAAAAAGGTACTTGGGATACCCGCAAAAGATATTTCGCATAATATACATAATTTGGCGAAAATGCACATTTTACCCCCAAATGCGAATTTAGAGTCTGCAAAATGCTCGATCCTCCGCCACCAAAAGGCCGTCTTCTCAGAGTTTGGTGTGAGTGCAATGCCACTGTCTGTTCTTTACTATATGCGCCAGTGCACCTTGGGTATACCTGACCTACAATAAGACACCTGAGCATATGACAGTATTTGCTGCATAGGGTGGAAGCAGGTGCTCATATGACTCTGTTTCTTGTACATGCTCCCTGTACTTGGGCATTGTGGAGGACTGCTCTTGGACATGTGTGATACGTGGCTTATTACACTAGGCTGCGATGGCACAAAGTTGCAGTGCCTGAAATATGGTATCACCCCCACCATGTAGAGGTAGGAACTGGCATGTGGGGCAGTGATGGCATGCGATGCATAGACGTTCTTATGTGGAAATTCTGGGCTGATGAAACAGTACATGGGATACAATATTTTTTTCTGGGTATAGACATTGGTGCCTGGGTATATGAGGCCGCACCGGTCTATATCATGCAGTAACATGGCAGATTAGGCCAGTACCTATGCATATGAAACTGCGCCTGTGTATGTGAGGCTGTACATGGGCACAAAAGGCGTGTGGGTGGCTATATACTCCTGCACCTGCTATTAGCATCCACAAGTGGCTGTAGCTGGCACATGGAGTCTCAGCCGGGGTATGTGGCTGTTAATTGTTAATTATCACTTATATGGCATTGCAGCATCTGACAAGACCTCGCCATATACTAATGTAAGCAGGCAAGTGAGAATGCATTTAAGAATGTGTGCTGCCGGGCTTATCTTACATTTGAACCCAAGTCTCTGTTTTGAATTTTCTCCTGTATTCCATCAAATCTACTCTGTGGCTGTCCTGCGCCTTTTGTGCTCTCTGTGTATTCCTTGTGCACTGTAACCCTCTGTTTTTCACTCTTCTTGTTTCTCAGGCCATGGCTTCCTGTTTCTCATTGCTTTCTTTCTCTTGCAGTCTCTTGGTCCCTCACAAACCTTCTGTATCTCCCTCTTTCTCTGCCTCTTGGTCCTTTTGCCCTTTTCTATCTTGAGCCATTGATCATCATATGTCTTCCTCCCTCGCCTCATCTCCTGGTTTCCCCCCCATTCTATCAAACTCACACTTTCTCTTTCCATTCCCCTCTCCATCCCTGACCCTGAGCCAACTCTTTCAATCTCTGATTCCCTGCCTATCTGTCACTCTCCCTTTGCATTTATCTTGTCCCCTTGGATCTCCCCTTCTCTCTCTCTCCAGTTTCCCATAAAATTGGCAGCAGAATTTCAGCTTTTTTCCACATTTTCATTGAGCGTTTGAACTCGTGAGGATGAGTAAAGGTGACCAGGGGGGTACGAGGCATCAGTATACTCTGATAATGTTTCCAATCGCCAGTGGATTAGCAGGGCATATGAAAATATCAAGAGAATAGCTGCAGCTGGGTTACAAACTTCAAAGAAATTGAGCAATCCACTTTATTCCCATCAGTGCTGCTTGATGATCTTGGCGGAGAATCCAGTTACAAATGTTTTCTACTGAATTCAGTTGCACCGTAGGGATTTCTGAGCATTGGAGGGTAAAGGTCTGGAGGAAGTAACCCTGATCAAATAAAAAAGATGACTGAAACCAATACATACCAATAGCCGGTTCCACCATGCAACTGGAATCTAGTGGAAGGGTCTCCGCAGCATTCCAGTATTTGTTCTTCAATAGGATTATACTTGGTCAAGTACAAACCATTAGTGGTAGTCAACAGGACCTTCTCCTAGAGGGTTGGTAGAACTGGGAAGCTCTTGAGCTAGAAGATGTAGATATAATTCATATTAAGTATTTGAAAGCCCTAGTAAAAATCTTACAAGGCCAATATGTTGTGCATCATATGTATTTAATGTTTTGCTGTGGTTGTTTTAACCTTACAGCTTCACTTATATTTGAATGTCTAGAGTAATTTAATATTAGCCACTGGTGTTTAAACTATTTCCCCTCCCTTCCGGTTTTAACAGATAACCGAAACAAGGTACATGGTGTTAATGTAACCTGGCCAGGATGCCCAGTTTTGGTGAAGTGGAACAGCCAAAATATGAATGTATGTAACTACATTTTTGTGCTAAGAATAAAATGTACCCTTTTAATAAAGAAAAGAAACATAAACTGAAGTTATGTTGCATCAGTAAAGGGTTGCAGACGTGCCCTCATTGCTTTGAGATTGCAAGGTGACAGACGCACAGGGGACAGACAGGTCCCCATCTCATAAAAAACCAAGCATCAAATCAATATACAGAGGATTGTACGGTATGCAAATGTTAAATAAATATAACATTATACTCAATTTGCGGTTACCCACTAAGTAAACTCTTGTATGGTTGTTTCACCCACACAAATAAATATATCGGACACATATAGGCTGAAATCGCCACTATAAAACACACGAGTCACTCCCTACAACCCTTTCATCGCGCCCGAGGGTTGTCTTCACAAATCGCAGTCAGTTTCGCACCCCCGGCTTCCGTACTCTACTGAGCAAATGGGTATGTCAAACTCGGCCTTGTTTTCTTCTTAATATTAATGCTACATGTTCTGTGTACCGTCATACAGCGCTTTATGTAAATAAGAGCTCTAGCTAACGAGCAGTTGTGTTGGTACCAGGCGGCAACGCCCATTGGGCTCAAAGGGCCTCAGCCCCTGCTTCCTCCCGTGTGTGTCAGCCCAGGCTGTGACAGATTCCCGGGCTAGCGGGTCTGGCGTCCGTCTCACTGCAGCAGCACCCGAGTACTTCACAGGTCTTTCAAAGACCATTTACTTGTTATGGACGCTTTGTTACTTTTTTCACCCATTCTTAGAGCCCCCCCCGCATCTCCACTCTACATATTGCTGGAAGATTTAGCCCCCCCACCCTCCGAAATATTTAGTAGCCCACCCCGACATTTGGCTCTAGTTGCGCCTCTGGATGGTACCTATATGACAGGCCTTGCAGCGATTAAAGGGTCGGCCGCCCAGGGATTCGATCGCGTGCGTTGCCTAGCAAAACTTCTTCCCAGTGGCTAGATTGCAGCATTGAGCGACCCGCCACCTTCACCAGAACGAAAGGTCCACTCCTAATTGAACTGATCACATCAGCATGATATTGGCCAGGGTGCTTTGAAGTGAGGATTATTGAATGGGAATTAGCAGGCCTTTCATTCACAGAATGAAGTGTGGTAAAGTTCATTGTATCCAGCACACCTTTCTGTCCCAAATTAAACCCATATTAAAACCTTTGACTTTAAACAAACCAAAACATTAGACCATTGTTCATATGAGGTGCAGCAACAGGGGAGGCCCGTGAGAGCACAGTGTGACCGAGGGCATACGAATTGTAGACAAAGGGCAGGACAATGACATAGGTGGGGTGGCAGACAGTCACATGGGTCCACCATAGGAGTCGGCTCCAGACCAGACACCAGAGACTGAAGAGCGGAGGCGTGTTTGTTTGTTTATGCAATATTGTCACACGTCGCCTGCAATAACAGGGCAGTGTTAAATTTAGAAAAGTTGTCGAAATTGTTTTTTTTCAGTGCCACCAATTCACAGGTATAACTGTGAAACATGAAAATATGCTTTTCTCAGACACTTTTTCAACATTTTAATCAACAATTCCATCTTTTTAAAACTAAATATGTTTCACCTTCGACCCCAACTTATTTTTGAAACTTCAGTTTGACTTTGCGAAGCTTTCAAGTCAATTTTTCCTAAATGCCATATTTTTGAAGTTTGCCACCAACTTGAGTTCCAAGAAAAAATGTCGCCAATAGAGTAAAGAGAAAGCAAAACTCTTTGACTTCACTAAATATTGCTGTATTCATTTTGCAGACATTCACCGCACAGAAACATCTTTTTTTTATTACTCCTACAGAGTAGCAATCTTCAAGGACGTTTATTTGGCCAGGACAGGGGGGGGGGGGGGGGCACCTGTATGTTTATCTTTATTGGTACAATCCAAATTTAAGGCAAACACTCATAAAGGTGCTTGGATTGCCAGAAAGTCGAAACAAACCGCACAAAAATTGGCCTCTTCATATGCATCTAGAAAAGGTCTACAGCTTGTTCTGGGAGCTGTTGAATTTTCTGGTTGCCGTTGTCTGGTCAATGCTCGTAGGATCTTACGACTCACCACTGGGCAGGTTCCTACTATTCCCACTTATTTGCTACATCACCTTCTGCCCTCTCTTTCACTGATGAGCGTGCGCTTTTCCCACACTTCAGTGCAAGACCTATCTTTGTCACTCCTGGGGTATGGACTATACGTTGGGAAACGAGTCCCCTGGCCAAGGAATGCAACAATAAAGCAGAGAGAGAAGTTTAGCAGAGCACTCCACACTCCACACCAGTGAGACTTGGAAAGGTGTTTATGGGTCTGACATTGCTCCCTGTTCTTCTACATGTACCTTGGACATGATTTTGAATAGGTTAGGTTTGGTCTTGCTATTGATATCAAGTGGAGAACCTTTGTGGATTTTCAAACTCAAATAGAAGAGTGAGGTGGTGTATCTAGTGCACATCTATAGTATGAATTCATGCATGTGATTTAATTTGTCCATGTGATAATTTACTGGTTGTTCAGCTTGAGTTGATGTAAATGAGAGTTGTCAAGCACAGGCCAGAAAGAGCTGGGAGCATGCCAGATTTTTTGACCTTGCCTTCTAATTCACTGTTCATATATCTTATGTGGCTACCCTGCCATATGGTCCGGTACGGCCTACCGCCCCCTCCTCCCTTCTACTGTGACAGAAACCAATATAATCATTTTGTTTGGAATAGGGGGTCGTCGACCCCCGATCGTATTTTATTAACAAAACACACATATTTGCACACAAATATATAATTACGCAGAAATGACAAGACAGGATTCGGTACATTTGATTCATTCCTAACTTTAACCAAGCTCTAATACATAATGTTCCTATCCTAGTCTAAACATATTGCTGATCACATTTCTGCGTATTCCTTTTGGGCCTACGGCAAGGTCAACACGCTGGCCCCTCCCCCTTTAATCCAAATTGTCCTGCGCACCCTAACCAGAGTGCGCATGCGCAGGGGGCCCAGCTGACCCGGAAGTACTTCCTTCCAGGCAACCCCCATATGTTCAAGACTTACTCCATAAAGGGGCAAAAACGCTGGCCCCTCCCCCTTTAATCCAATTTGTCCCACGCCCCCCAACCAGAGTGCGCATGCGCAGGGGGCCCAGCTTAATCGGAAGTACTTCCTTCCAGGCAACCCTCATACGTTCAAGACTTACTCCATAAAGGGGCCATGCAGACAGCGCAGCTTACTTACGCCCGCGTGCGGGGTGGCCAACCAGCCAATGGAAAGCGTAACCCCCCTTTGGCCCCGCACCATTGCAACCAACCGGTTGTAACTGCCCCTGGAGTCTGGTGAGTGCCACATGTCCCTCCCCTCTGGGTGCCCCACTTAATAAGGCGCCCCAAAAGATTAGTAAATTTAGTCTGTCCAACCGATGACCTTACCGCACAGGCCTGCATAGTTGACCGACTATCAGGCCCCCCCCAAAAACCCAAGGTCATACTCACCATTGAAATTGGTCCCACCAAGCTAAAATGTTGCCCAGGAATATCTCGTTCCCCAACCTAGAGAGGTGAACCCCATCTCGCCAGTAGCAGACGTCCCCTTTTATGCACCCATGAGCAATCACTTGTAATCTCGGTACCCTAAACAGCTTGTCTATTTTATTATTGATCCTCTGAACCGAGTGATTGAGAGCCCTCACTGATTTTCCCCTCCCCGCCACTGAAGCCTTGGTATCATGTGCGACCACACAATAACCGCACCTGGGCAGTGCCTGGCCAGCCATGCTGACTCTGACAGTACTGTTTCAATCAGGATCCTCCTAATTAGGTGCACCAAGTCGTTACCACCAAGATGTAAAATGATAGCGTCGGCGGGAGTGCCAATGGAAGCAAGCATGTGACCCATTAGCTCCCTGAACCTGTCGAAATGCAGCCCCCGTGCCCAAAAAAGGAGCCCCTGAAACCTAAGCGCTTTGCGCGGGCTGCTCCATTTCCTGCAATAAAAGGGTTACTTAGACGGGAGACATACGAATGGCCGAAAACACACGCCTGACGTTCCAACTTGGCGTCCAGAGAATCGACTTTTGTCGTGGTTGTGTCTTCTTCGTGATGAGGTGTCGCTGTCTCTCTTCCTGCGTGACAGGCCACTCCAGTCCTGGATCTTTCGGTCCACCTGCCTACCCACATCTTGCAGTCATTGTGGTGTGGAGCGCCTCCCATGTAACCGTCATGGATCCAGCCATACATAAATGAAAATCAAACACCGATGATTAGTATTTTGTAAAAGATACAGTTGTGATACAATGCGTGACACAAAATGAATGCAAGATATCATGGGCATCCCACACACTATAAATGCACAAAGTGTTCACGGTAGGTACAGTGTATCGCAGAACCGAGTGCAGAGATACCGCGTGACGAACCACAGACCTCTAATGCGTGATCAGGTATATATAGGGCAGACCGATAGCGTGTGCTACAACACCGACATCCAATGAACCAGTGTTCTGGCACCCGGGTGCAGAGATAGTGTGTGACACAATAAGTTAGTAATATGCATAGATACAAGTAGAGCACCTGTGACAACCACCAGCATATATTGCTGCACCCCCCTGTGACCTAACGGGTTTCTAATGTATAGATGTCGTTGCAATGCGCTTGGGTGACCTCACCCGGGCCACCGCCTCGCAAGACTGACCTCAACATATGACAGCTTGGAAATCTAGGTGTGAATGGCCACTGAAAGGCAAGTCACATTTTGTACTGCAAATGCCAATGATTTGGCCATTCTGATGGCAACAAAAAACCCTGCAGCTGCCACCTTTCTATGTGACCCTTAAAACTCGCATGGGCATGTAACATTGAGCTCATCGCATTCTGATGCACCGGCCCCCCTCGTCACGCTAAAGGTGTATTACAAAAATTGCCCAGTGAGAGTTTCTTGTGAGACTTCAGCTCCTGGAATGCCAGAATCTGAGCACAATGCTGCTGTTTAATAGAACCCTCCGGGAACCTAATTCCAGTATTTGCATCAAAAAATGCCGTCTCTCTGTGTTTCAAAACAGGCATGATAAAATGATGGATCTAATCCTATCACTGCGTTTGCGATCCCATGGAATCAGCTAAGGCACACATCAAAGATTTCTCAGAGCTCAAATTGTGATCGCTGGCTGACTGTGGGCTTTCATAACCAGGCAGCGTGAGTTGCGGCTGCCTAACTTGAGCATTCCATATGACCCTGGGCTAAACACTACCCTAGCCACTCACTCACTGCAGATCATTTTTAATTGTATGTTGGTTTTCTGTAATATTTGGTCTTGTGAAAGTTTTTAGTAAAGATACCTTATTTTTCTAAAACTGGTGTGGAGTAAATCTGTGGCGTTTTCACTGTGTTACTGTGAGTGTTGATACAAATACTTTACACATTGCCTTTGATAGCCTAGACTGCTCAGGCCAAGCTACCTAGAGGGTGAGCAGGGGTTATTTTAACAGTGTATCCCCCTTTCCCTGACTAGAAGCAAGGGTCCCTACTTGGACAGTGGTACCTACCCTGCCCACCAGAGACCCCCAGATCTAACATTGGTCAGTCAGCTGAACAAGACCCTCCTTGTGTAGATAGCTTAATACACGAACATATATAGTCTAGGAAGATGCAAAGGCCCTGCCATTTATGACAAAAAAGGCACAAGTGACCAGAAAACAGGCCTGAATAACAAAACAGGCCGGAGAGAAACCTCCCCACACTTGCTCCCATGTTACGGCGAAAGTCAGTAGCTCTCACAACGCACCCCCCGGAGATAAATTGTACATAGCCTTTGAACCATATGCGTGAAATATTGGTGGAAAGATCACCCATTGTTCGAGGTGCTCAAAGTTCACTGTGAAGTAATACTTAAAATACAAGTTGTGGCTAAAATCATGAAGGGAAAGTCAGCCATGCCCATCATAGCCAATAGTAAGTGCACAGCATAGCTGCAGATACTTTAAATTTTATAATCCCATTTAAGGAATACCCCAGCATCAATGCCCATGTAATATAGTGCTATAATAACCCGCATCAACGAGCTACAGACCCCAAAAACCGCTTCCGATGGTGCAAGTACATTGTTGACAATAGCTAATTCGTTTTAAGGTGTCTTGACACTTGTAGTTTTAACATTCCAACTGCAGTGCCCCCCGCGTTGAACCCAGTTGCCTGCCCTCTAGATTACCGCAAGAACAAGGTCTGGTGCTGCCTCCGCAGAGGCTGGGGGAAGCTGCGTCTCCCCTGACCCAGGAAAATTGGCATGATAAAGTAAAAGTTCCATGAACAACCCTTGCTTCCCACGCGTTTGTTACCAAATACCTTTCAAAAGTCATCAGAGCTTTCATAACATAATCTGCCCAGCCCCTGACCCCACAATCGTCTAAATGTGGCGCTAGCACTATGGGGAATACATCACCCCAACATGGCTTCTCAGATGTCCCACCTCCACGCTGTAAACGATAACCCCTGCAATGTGAACTTTCCCTCAAGAGCGAGCTGCACAGTAATACAAAGCAAACCACAACATTTCTGGCAACTAACTTACTGTCACATACATCTACAACCTTGAGAATAAGAGTCTAAGACCTTAAGTATTCTGCCACCGCGACTCTCCCGAGGACCAGCAGGCGCTTGTTAGCGAACATGCTCCACAGAACAGCTCATCCATTCAATGCAACGGCGGCTGATCCCCCCTCGCTATAGCGTGCGATGCAACCTCGCAGCAAGCGCTCCTTAATAAAAGCGCTATTTTCCCAACATCTTAGTCCTGAAGCAAAGAGTACCTTAAAACCCATTGAACGCGCCCCATTATCTAACTCTTGCTTGATGTAATGGACACTTCGGCCCCCCCGTGGTCAAGCCACCCTGCAGCCCACAATGATGTCGGCACTTCTCCTCATCGCGCCTTCGATCCACCGCACTGCAACAATCGGCCGCTCTGCCCGCCGCTAACAGTGAAATACTAGGAACAGTCAGTAACTTGACCCCAATCTAAACTGATGGCAATGCTGCCAATGGCGGCATACTACTACTAATTACTCGCGATATCAGCTGACGCGGCACCTAAATGCGCGGCTGCATCCATCAATACCGCTCACGCCTGACACCCGCTGGTAGCCCGATGGTCTGGAGCTCCGCAACCGCGATGGCGCGACCATTGCACTCGCCGCGCATCACTCCCCCGGGTCCCGGTCCTGCAATCCCTCGATGTGTAAGCCTTGACGCGAGGATGCCGAAAATCCACTAATCGCCAGCGCCGAATGGGACCCTCCAACACTACGATTTTGCACTGGGCTCCGCTGCAACGTGGTAAAATTAGCAATATAAACTTCTCCCCAATCGCGCTGCCCACGCGCTGGTCCCGCCGCACAAAACTGACTTCTGGTTGTTAATCAGGCGCTTTAACCAACTATAGCTCAGTTTTCCCCTACTGAGCCATGGCGCTTCTCTCAACTCAGCTGATAAAATCAGGCGCTCTAACAAACTAAGGCACAGCTTTTACCAACTAAGCCACAGCGCCGCTCCCAAATCACCAGATCCATACGCATGTCCTGCCGGGCCTCGCCTCTTCACAAAAGTGAGCTCGCACCAGCCGCTTGTCTTTGGTCCCGGCGAACGCCTTGCCCAGCTCGCACTAGCCGCTCCGATCGGGAAGTTCCTCTCCCACACTGATCCGATCCATACGCATGTCCAGCCGGAAAATTACTTCGAGCCGCGCCTTTCATGATGCGCGGAACAATGCCTGGCTCTCCACGCAACTTCGGCGCTATCCCGCTCGCACCGCACTGTGGATAAAACGAAGACGCGCTGTGGGGGGAACAAAGAGAAAAAAGGTTAAAGGTCCTCCCGAGGGAGGAGGCACACGTGACGGGTGTGCTGCCGAGGGGAGCGGAGAACAAAGAGACTGCCCTTCGCGCTCCCCCCGGCTTTATAGGACCGCACATCCACCAGCTAAAACTGGTTCCTGGTGAGGGAATCACCCGCGCCCCGGAAGTGATCTGATCACTTCCTGGGCGTGGCGGAGTCTTCCATGACCTGGAAGCGATCCAATCGCTTCCGGGGCACGGCCCCCAGCCAATGCGGGGGCCAACGGAACGGGAAAGATACGGGGGCACGGCCGACCACCGGCATCGGCCCCGCCTTCCTCTTTTGCCATTTTGCCATTTTGACATTGTTCTACCCCTTCCTGGACCAATGCTGGAAACCAACATTAACATATTCTGTTGAGTCATAAAGTGTTAGCATTTTCTGTGTTTTAGTTTCACAGGCAGTTTCCTCAAATGTTGACAATCAATCAATCAATCATGGCATTTGTAAAGCGCACTACATACCTGCGAGGGTCTCAAGGCGCTTGGGGGGAGGGGGGAAGCTGCTACTGTTCGAAGAGCCAGGTCTTGAGAAGTCTTCTGAAGGTCAGAAGGTCTTCGGTCTGCCGCAGGTTTATGGGGAAGGTGTTCCATGTCGGCGGTCACTCTTCGGATGCGGGGGAAGGTGGCGAGGGCGCGGTCTGCGGAGCAGAGCAGAGCTGGCGGGTGGGGGTGTAGAGGCTGAGTCGGCTGTTCAGGTACGTTGGTCCAGTGTTGTGGAGTGCCTTGTGTGCGTGGGTGAGGAGTTTGAAGGTTATCCTCTTGTTGACAGGGAGCCAGTGTAGGTCTCTCAGGTAGGGTGTGATGTGTCTGCGGCGAGGAATGTCGAGGATCAGGCGTGCAGAGGCGTTCTGGATGCGTTGAAGCCGTTTCAGGAGTTTGGCCGGGGCTCCTGCGTAGAGTGCGTTTCCGTAGTCCAGTCTACTGCTGACAAGGGCCTGGGTGACCGTCCTTCTTGTTTCGGTGGGGAGCCACTTGAAGATCCTGCGAAGCATGCGGAGGGTGTTGAAGCAGGAGGAGGAGACGGCGTTGAAGCAGGAGGAGGAGACGGCGTTGACCTGCTTTGTCAGGGAGAGGGTAGAGTCGAGGATGACCCCTAGGTTGCTTGCGTGGTCGGTGGGTGTTGGGGGTGTTCCTAGTGCAGTCGGCCACCAGGAGTCATCCCAGGCTGAGGGGGTGGATCCGAGGATGAGGACCTCCGTCTTGTCCGAGTTCAGCTTCAGTCGGCTGTTCCTCATCCAGCCGGCGACGGCCTTTATTCCTTTGTGGAGGTTGGTTTTGGCAGTGTGGGGGTCCTTGGTGAGGGAGATGATCAGCTGGGTGTCATCGGCATAGGAGATTATGTTGACATCGGGCCGTCATGCGATGTGGGCGAGTGGTGCCCTGTAGATGTTGAACAACGTTGGGCTGAGGGATGAACCTTGGGGTACGCTGCAGATGACCTCGTGGCTTCGGAGTGGAAGGGGAGGAGGCGGACGCTCTGTGTTATGCCGGAGAGGAAGGAGGAGGTCCAGTCCAGGGCTTTCTCTTGGATTCTGGCGTCGTAGAGGCGTGTCCATAGTGTGCGGTGGTAGACCGTGTCGAAGGCGACTGACAGGTCCAGGAGGATGAGGGCTGCGGTTTCTCCGTTGTCTAGCACGGACCTGATGTCATCGGTGGCAGCGATGAGGGCAGTTTCGGTGCTGTAGTTGCTGCGGCACCCGGACTGGGACAGGTCCAGGATGCTGTTCTCCTCGAGGAAGCTGGTCAGTTGTTTGTTGACGGCCTTTTCGATGATCTTCGCTGGGAACGGGAGCAGGGAGATGGGTCAGAAGTTCATGAGGTCCTTTGGGTCCGCCTTGGGTTTCTTGAGTAAGGCGTTGATCTCTGCGTGCTTCCAGCTCTCCGGGAAGGTCGTTGTCTCGAAGGAGATGTTGATGATTTCCAGAGATGGGGTGCGATGGTGCTGCTGGCTTTGTTGAAGATGTGGTGTGGGCAGGGGTCTTCCGGGGATCCGGAGTGGACGGTGTTCATTATCTTGATGGTGTCGTCGTCGTTGATGTTGGTCCAGGAGATCAGGCGGTTGGTGCAGGTGGTGGTTGTGGGAGCGGGGGTCTCAGTGGTTGCCAGGGTGGTGATGGTGTTGAAGCTGTCATGGATGTCTGCGATCTTGTGATGGAAGAAGGTGGCCAGCGAGTCGCACAGGTCTTGTGAAGGTGGGATGTCATTGGTGTTGGAGCTGGGGTTGGAGAGTTCCTTCACGATGTTGAAGAGCTCCTTGCTGTTGAGTGCATTGTTTTCTAGGCGGTCTTTGAAGGAGGTCCTTTTGGCGGATCTGATGAGGTGGTGGTGTCTGCAAGTGGCATTCTTGTGGGCGGTGTAGCTTTCCGGTGTTCGTTCACAGATTCAGGTTTTTTCGAGTTTTTGGCATGTTCGCTTGGAGGCCTGGAGGTCTTCGGTAAACCAGCTGGCTTTCTTGCTAGTGTGGGTGTTGGAGGGCTTCTTGAAGGGGGTGAGGGTGTTGGTGCAGTCGTTGATCCACTGTTTGAGGTTGCGAGCGGCGGTGTCGGTCGGATCTGTGGGTGGGTTGCGGGCGAGGGAGGTGGAAAGCTGGTCTTCAGTGATTTTGCTCCAGCAGCGGCGCAGCATCTGTTGGGTGCGGTGGTGCGTGGTGGGTTTCCGGAAGGTGAAGTGGATGCAGCAGTCATCGGTCCAGTGGAGCTCGGTGGTGTGGTTGAAGGAGATGTGGGAGCTTGCGGAGAAGATGGGGTCAAGCGTGTGGCCGGCGAAGTGGGTGGGTGTAGTGACGAGTTGTCTGAGTCTGAGGTTGGCGAGGTTGTCGATCAGGGTGGAGGAGTTGGTGTTGTTGTTGTTCTCGAGGTGCAAGTTCAGGTCCCCGAGGAGGATGTAGTCCGTGGAGGCGAGGGCGTGTGTGCTGACGAGGTCGGTGATGGAGTCGCTGAACTGTGCTCGTGGTCCGGGGGGTCTGTAGGGTTCCTCTGATGGTGGTGTTGGGATCGGTGTGGATCTGGAAGTGCAGGTGTTCGGCGGTGCTGAGGGTGCCATCGGTGTTGGTTGAGACTTTGAGAGAGTTCCTGTGGACGATGGCAATTCCTCCTCCTACCAAGTAAAGTGCAAGTTCCCCTTGGAACGAATCTAAATAACATCTACCATATACGTGACATAAAATAAATGGAACTTTAAAAAAAAAACTCAGGCTAATGAGTTCAATTAAGATCTACACAACAAATAAAAACTTGTTACGAATATTTCTTTTAATTAAAGTTACATAAAAAATCATTACAATTGCATAAGGAAAAGATCCTCTGCCTTATTAGCCTGAGTTTTTTTTTAAAGTTCCATTTATTTTATGTCCTGTATATGGTAGATGTTATTTAGATTCGTTCCAAGGGGAACTTGCACTTTACTTGTTAAGAGTACCTTATCCCTTTGGTTTTAAAGGGGTCTCTCTCTTTAATATATAATTCCTCGTCCTACTCCATTGGTGCGGTCCCTGCGGGTGATTTTATAGCCTTCCGGGATGGCTATGGCGATGTCGGGTGCCGAGGAGGGGTTCTGCCAGGTCTCCGTCAAGAAGGCGACTTCTGGGGTGTTGGAGTCCAGTAGGTCCCAGAGTTCCACAACGTGTTTGCGTGCGGAGCGGGTGTTGAGAAGGATGCATCTGAGGTGGTTGGGTTCTTTGGTAGGTGGGTTGGCGGGCTGGATGCTGGTGAAGCTGCAGTTCCGGCAGGAGAAGGGTCCTTGGGTGCACTTCGGGGCTGCCAGGCAGCAGGTGCATGATCGTCCGGCGTTGAGTGCGTGGAGGGTGCTGGAGTCGTAGCAGAGGCGGGTGTCGTGGCATTCGCGATGGCCAGGGGTCCTGGCGCTGGGCGCAGTCCAGGTGCGGATGTGCGCAAACGGGCTTGCCGTAGGCGTGCCTTTGGCACGCCAGCGGCGCACCCGCTGCGTGCGTCCGCTGCGCGGCCGCGCAGCGGCTGCCATATATGGGGAGGAGGGAGGGAGGTGCAGCTGGGAGGCGGGAGGTAGGGGCAGCGAATGAACAGTCAGGGGGGCGGGCCGCAGGGGAAGCAGCTGCGAGAGCTGGAGCAGTGGACGGCACAGGGGCAAGGGCACAGAATCACGGGGGCACAGAAGGAAAAACGGGGCACAGATCGCGGGGGCATAGAAAGAAACAGAGGTCACAGATCACGGGGGCACAGAAGGAAAAACGGTGCACAGATCACGGGGGCACAGAACTTACCTCAGCAGCGGCAGCTGGGGCAGGGACAGGACGCACAAGTAGTGCTGTGGGGAAGGGCAGCGACCAACCTAACAAGGTCAGGGGTCGCTCACCTCACCGTGCAGCAGCGGCCATATATGGGGAGGAGGGAGGGAGGTACAGCTGGGAGGTGGGAGGTAGGGGCAGCGTATGGACAGTCAGGGGGGCGGGGCCTCAGGGAATGCAGCGGCGGGAATGGGAGGGGTGGACGCCACGGGGCAAGGGCACAGAATCACGGGGCACAGAAGGAAAAACGGGGCACAGATCACGGGGGCATAGAAAGAAACAGAGGGCACAGATCATGGGGGCACAGAAGGAAAAACGGGGCACAGATCACGGGGGCACAGAACTTACCTCAGCAGCGGCAGCTGGGGCAGGGACAGGATGCACAGGCGGTGCTGTGTGGAGGGGGAGCGACCTACCTAACAAGGTCAAGGGTCGCCTACCTCACCGCGCAGCGGCAGCCATATATGGGGAGGAGGGAGGGAGGAGCAGCTGGGAGGTGGGAGGCGGGAGGTAGGGGCAGTGAATGGACAGTCATGGGGCGGGGCCGCAGGGGATGCAGTGGCGGGAGCGGTGGACAGCACGGGGCAAGGGCACAGAATCACGGGGGCACAGAAGGAAAAACGGGGCACAGATCACGGGGGCACAGAAGGAAAAACGGGGCACAGAAGGAAAAACGGGGCACAGATCACGGAGGCACAGAAAGAAACAGAGGGCACAGATCACGGAGGCACAGAAAGAAACAGAGGGCACAGATCACGGGGGTACAGAAGGAAAAACAGCACACAGATCATGGGGGCACAGAAAGAAACAGAGGGCACAGATCACGGGGGCACAGAAGGAAAACGGGGCACAGATCACGGGGGCACAGGAAGAAACAGAGGGCACAGATAAGAAAAGAACCAGTAATTCTTTCCATGACTGGCATAGCTATGTCTTTTGAGAAGTCAAGATGTTACATGAATTCTTCTGCTTAATCAGACAAAGTTCAAATTTGGTTTGCCAGGGGCACGTTTATGTCACATCCTTTAGCATATGCACTGCCTATGTTGGGTTCAATTGTCATGTGTTTCATGTAAATCTATCTCACGTGACTATCTATAAAATATGCTACAGAGACTCTGTGAATGGCACCCATGGTGTAGATTGTGAGCTGCAGTAACAAATCCACATAACACTTGGGGAACTACTTTTTATTATTTGGTGTGTTCATGTTTCCTTGGAGTGGTCTTTGTCGAAGAGTTCTAAAGTGAGTTCAGAAACTGTAAAATACATTGTTTGCTGATCTTACTGATCTGCCCAAGGGTACATTTATTTATTTATGTTTTGTATAAAATCCTCTATCTAGAAATCCAGCCAGCTGTGTGTCTGTTCTTTGTTCTAATCTGACAATTTGTTTACAATTTTACTAAAATACCAAGAGATCGAAAAAATAAAAAGCAGCAGAATCATTTGACTATTTTTTAACTTATTGTGCACCCAAAGGCGCTATCACCACTTTCTCATGGGTAGCTACTAACTTATACTTCCGTTCGTGTATGCCACAAAACTCCTATGTTGACACTCATCATGTGATACACTACTTTTATACACCTTTGCCCTCATTTCAACTAGGGTGACGCACTACTGCTGACAGGAACACCCCATTCTTCCTGGTAGTACTGAACAGCCTATTGTACATAGGTGGGTGGAGCTGCACACTGGACAGTGTGGTTCATAAATGGGATTTTCTTGTAGGAAAAGACCACCATGTCTGCCGATAGGGCTAATTTGCATGGAGGCATGTTGGTGTGAATGAGACAAACTCCCTCGCCTTGCTGGTGCTGGGAATTCATTTTAGGGCTAGGGAGGGAAAAGTCACGATGCTCAGACACAGAATTAAACCAAAAATGAGTGCAGGAGGAGTATCATTGGTACACTTTTGTAAAGTGGACAAATTGTCAGTTTTTATGTTTTGCCAAAAAAGAGAAATCATGCTTACTTAAAAACTCTCCACACTTGTTTAACACCTGGAAGAGACATGTTACCTCTAAATCAGGCTCTATACGCCAGGTCTAAGTGGGGGAATGACCTTCCACTCTTTTAATGCTCGACAGAAGTTGTCAAAGGTGAACCACTGCTGCACCATCTGAGCCAGCAAAGTAATCGTCATTGTAATCATCAGTGGATGGGCTCTGAAACCACACATATTGTACAGTTCATTGCACTTGTTCTGAAGGTGCTTGCAAGGGAAATCACTGACACGGTTTGTTATGTAGAAGGGCCCTCGTGGATTTTGGGTCTCACAAACCATCAGACGTTCTTGTGTGTTCCCCCATCAGGAAAGATAGCCCTTCACTTGATTGACGCTTCTTAGTTTCAGATGATACCGGAAATACTCTAGTTGCTCATGCACAACGCGGATATAGATGAAGCCAATAGGTAGCTAGAGTTCTGTTGTATGCGTTGTGGTAAATTTTGTTATTCTAATCAAACTCCAGCATGCACTGTGGACACATAACCATTTACAACTGCGGAATCCAGTCCTATGGTATTGTGGCTGTTCAAGAAGAGTAAATGAAATACTACCAATTGTATCGAGAAGTTTGATGAAAAAGCAGATGTCCACCCACCACACTACATTTGGCAGACACACCTTATTCAAGGTGCAATGATTCCCTATGAAAGATGTAAGCTAAGGAAAATATTATCCTGAAACAATACACACAAGACAACGCAGACAGAGAATCTATCCTAAACTGTACCTCCCCTGTAGGAGCATTTATGTTTTTCACACCAAAGAAGAAACAGAACTGTGACTAGGCATCAAGCATCAACTATCAGCTCTTAGACCAGATTGCAAACAAAAAATAATACTTATTGCTTTTGATTCCCAATCTGGGGCCATATTACAATAAGTTCCCCGGGGGCACGACGGGCGCTTGCGACCGTTTTGTGTGCCCCCAGGGCACTTTAGTATTACAGAAGGGGGTGCAGATGCATGCATGTGCGTCTCTTTCATTAATACCAATAGCGCTGGTGCACTTAAAGCTCCATCGCTACCATCAGGGGCCGTTCCCTCTTTTGTGTAGAGGCATTCCCTATGCAAACGAGGGAATTGATTTGCCTCTGTGCCCGCGCCATAACACAGACATGGGCGCAGAAGCAAAGAAGCACTCAGGGGGCCCACTCACTGTGAGCCACCTTTAAGATGGCGCACTGTGAGTGGGTCCTCTGAAAGCAGCCTTCTGGAGGGGAGAAAGGGGGTCCTATGGACCCCCCAGACATCCCCTTGCAGGTGGGTGCAGTCACTGATTGCACCCACCTGCAAGGGAATCTAGAATCCCCTTTAAAAGTGCATGCAGGTTGCCGCCTGCACTGTGAAAACATGGAGCGGCTTCAAGCGTCCGTTCCGTGTTTTCACATGAATGCGCTGCCCTGGGGGCAACGCAAGTTCGCGGCTGCCCTGGGGGCAGCGCACTGACCATAATGGGGCGCATTGTTTGCACATGGCACACCTTTTAAAAGGTGCGCCGTGCGCAAACAATGACAATGACAATGCGTAATACGGCCCCTGTTGGGTTACGTTTGAGGTGCAACCATATACACCAAACTGTACTAGAAAGAAGCATTCAACCTAGTTCAAAGGTACCGAAGACATAAATGGGAAGACATAGAGGGGGCATTATGAAAACCTGGGTTGCTCTTTGCAGTGGTCTGTTCCAGCATTTTGTGAATGGAATCTTTGGGGATAACTTGGGCTGGTTTGTAAGAGTAATAGAGAGCAGAACAGTGCCATATCTCTTTACCTCCAAACTTAAGATCCACGAATAACTACCTTATCTTCAGAAGATTACTCAAGAGTTGGCTCTTCCCCACATAACCACCATACTCAAACATAAATATACAGCAAATCCCTCTGTTTATAAGCATTTATTTGGACTATAGTGTGTACCTACATATGTATTGCTTTGTATAAACATGTATAATAATAATGTTTTAAATATATAGATATTTGTTATTGCTGCTCAACCAATGTACATATTACTATGGTTATATTATTCTATGTTTGACAGGTGTATAGGTGACTGCATACATAAGTAAATATTTTATCATAACTATTTATCTGCAATTGCGTCACTATTGAATTACAAAAAAAAAAAAACTAAAGTACAGCAACACTTGAAAGTCTGAGTTTATTAACTACAACTTAAATCTACATATATTACCTTCCTTATACATATATATCTTCCATGTACTTATGTTATCTTTATATTTATCGCTTTTCTTCTAATTCAGCATCTCCAATGCACTATCGTATGTCTCACCCTATACCTCTTGCAATATATCCTCTACCTCCACTCTTACTCATCTCAAACCTCATTCTACTACCCTTTCCAATGCAGTACCATATTTCTCACCCTATACCTCTCTCAATATATCCTTAAACTCCAAGGAGAGGAGTTGGCCTAACGGCTAGGGCGGTCGACCTCGAATCTGGGAAACTCGGTTCGAGTCTCGGCAATGATGCTGAACATCCTGTGATTCTGGGCAAATCACTTAATCTCCCCGTGCCTAACAAAAATGAATGTGTTTCCTCATGTAACGTAACTGGTGCTATGTAAAGCACTTTGATACCCGATTCGGGTCAAGTTCGCGCTATATAAAACTCTGCCAAAATTCCAAACCTCATTCTACTACTATGATCGCCGAAATAACCCTTTCTAAACTCTTCCCTCCTTGCATCATCTCATACCTCTTTTACTATTCAGATCTCCCAAACAAGCCTTTCTAAACCCTTCCCTCTGACTCTTTGACCGCCACCTCCCATTTACTCATCCCAAACCTCCTCTTACTTCTATGAACTCCCCCCAAAAAAACTTTCTAGACCCTTACCTCTTCTATCTCTCCACTCTACCCACCCCTGAACTCTCAAGCCACTCTCACCTCCCTTTACCTCTACCCACTATGAATCCTCAAGTAAACCTCACCTCCCCTTACCTTTACCCACCCGACCCTAAAGTCACCCTCACCTCCATTTCCCTCTATCAACCCCTGAGCCCTCAAGACCCACTTACAACACTTTAACTCTAGCCACCCCTAAGTCAACAGGTCACCCTGACCTCTCTTTACCCTTACCTACCCTTGAACTCTCAAGCCACCCTCACTTCCACCTCGCTTTGGTCACCGAATGCCAGCTTCACTTTCGCTTTCTGAGTTTGTCCTTAACCTGGAGCACGGCCTAAGTACTGCTTTCCTTGCACAAAGACCTTCCATTGCTCGTCGCTTTCAGAAGTACTTTTTTTCCTTTTCCCTGCACCCTCTTCCTTCAGCAATGTTGCTTGCTCTGCCACCTACTCTCCTGTGTTGTTGCTTGTCAGATCTGTCCAGCCCTCCTTGTTGCTTGCCCCCTCCACCACCCCCCCCCCCCCCCCTTCGTTGCATGCCCCGTCCTGGTTTACCAGAAAAAGAGCACCCAAAAGTCACACCAACAGGTTTCAAGATGCTAAAAAGATGCAAACGTGGCTGTGCTTCATGTTCTGCATGGTCTTTTTTGTGGTGTTTTTACAGGGGCCATAAATGGTAAGAGAACGCCTGAGCAAGGTGGATTACAACTTATGCGGGCATGACAATTTGAAATCAATCAGGAAACAATAATAATAAGTCGAACGTGTATTCAAAAATAGATATTTATTAAATAGAATCTTATATAAAAATATGTTTCTATATTTCTTGATATATATATGTGTATCAATAATCTAACAGATCATTTAATGTTAAAATCAATTAAAATCATTCAGTATTATGCTTACATGAATCAATATTGCACAATTTAATATACAAAGGACAAGAGACCTAGAGATATACAATAGGTAATTCAATGATCGAATCCATGATCACAATTCAACAATTTGGTAATGGATGAACACTGTATGTGGAAACTGGCGGTATGTTGTTATTCTACGCGCATTTCGGCAATGCTTTCATCAGGCTTCCGTGTCGGAAATCACTGTATGTAACTGGTCTGAAAGATGTCTAGAGGTTTCCTACTGGTTGAGGAAAAAGGGTCACAAAGTACCACTTGTAAAGTGCATAATAGCAGGAGAGTGCACTGACTTCTATCCTGAGGCTTGAATTGGCTGTGTACTATTCCAAACAGTCCAAGTGATAATGAGATAAGCGGAGGGAGATGATGACAGCCAGTATATCGTAGCAGATGAGCTGAGAGATCCGGTGTCTAAATCAAAGAGATGCTGAAACTTCTTTGTAGTTAAAACTGTAGGGCCATCAAACGCTATTGGCGCTTATTAATGGAGTATATTGATGCCCATGGTCGCTTTAATTGAGATCAGTATTTCGATAATTATTTTATCATGCCCGCATGAGTTGTAATCCACCGTGCCCAGGTGTTCTCTTACCATTTATTGTTTATTCCCTGTCAGGGCACATTTATCCTGAACACGGGGGGCCCGGCTCTTTCCCAAATAGTTTTCACAGGGGCCAACACAGTGAACTTCAGTCGACAATTAATAATTTTTTTTTGTAAAGACAGAGAATAGTCCCATACTAGAAAATGGATCACCAGCGGTGGCCGTGTGATAGCACTTTTTCTTTTAGCTTTCAGCCATAGTGCACAGCAGCCATGCTGTTGTACAACATGGCTAAAGGAAATTGACAAAGCCATTAGTTCTCCCACAGGCGAAACCTACTGGCTTTGCAATGTTTGTTTCCCTGCTTGACACCCCAGAAAATCTTGGGTTAATCTTGGAGTAGTGCAATTTAGACTCCACCCTTACACGTCACAGAAATGCCCTTATGTACTTACAAGTGACACTATATTTACTGTGTCCTCCTTAATCAGCACCAATGCTATGATATATACCCACGTCCTTGCTTATCGGCTTTCGGTGATCATTTTGGAGTTGGTCGATCTAAACCAGCATGGTTTCATCCCTGGTCAGGAGACACAGCATTGCATGGTAATACACCAATCTCGGC
This sequence comes from Triturus cristatus, assembly GCF_964204655.1. NCBI lineage: Eukaryota > Metazoa > Chordata > Amphibia > Caudata > Salamandridae > Triturus > Triturus cristatus. Next base: position 347,090,019 of record NC_140584.1, read on the forward strand.
TCTGGAGATGGCTTTTTCTGGTGGTGGTACAGTCTGTATGATATGTCTGGATGCAGAGAAAGCCTTTGAACGGGTCTCTTGTCCCTTCCTTTGGGAAGTCTTGGAGTCCGCGGGCTTCGGCTTAATGTTTGTCTCCAGAGTTAGGTGTCTGTATGCTGGTCTTAAGGCTAGAATCCGCAGCCCTGGTCTAGTATCAGATTCCATCAATATTTTCCTGGGTACCGAGCAGGGGTGCCTTCTCTCCCCTCATCTATTACATTATACAATTAACCGTTTATCCAATCTCCTAAGTGATCAAAAGAGATACAGCCACTGAAGCTGCACATTTATGAGGTTAAAATCCTGGCAAATGCGGATGATGTGACTGTCTCCGATAAGTGGCTTAAGAGCAGTAGTCTCAGCAGCCCAGTCATTTTGGGAGGTATCCGATTATACGTTAAACTCAGATAAGACCCAGATTTTGTGTATTGTTGCTCCGTTAGTTTAGGATGGGAGGTAGGTCCAGTCATTGGTTTATCTGGGGGTTATCTTATCTATTAAAACCCGGAGATCCTTGAGAATAATTATGGGAAGCTTTTTGAAAACACCATTGACATTTTCCTGAAGTGGAATTGTTTCTGTCTGGGACTCATCGGGCACTGTAACCTAATTAAGATGATCATCCTCCCTTGGTACCTGTATCTTTTTTGCTGTATCCCACAATGCCTTCCTGCAGTCTTTTTCACTAAAGTGGAGGCCTTGTGGCAGAAGTTTATCTGGAGTTATCGGAAGCCTCGCTGTAAAGTTCAATTTTTACAACAACCTAACCCCTAACAACCCCAATTCTTAGGTTTTATTACTTGGCGTCATTTTCACCATATCTGCAGCTTTTATTGGGGTGGGGGGTAGCCTCAGGGGCGTATGTTCCCTGAGTTCTTACCTCTAAGCTACTCTATACCCTCAGGAGTGGGGATTATGGACACTGTATATTTTAAGTGAACTCGAATCAAGATATTAAAAGTCATTCATCTTATTTGCAATTCATTTAAGTGGATTTTTCCAGGCATTACCCTGTTTAACCAGCTTGCACATCTGGGCTATATTCCCAATTTCCCTCATTGTGTTCATGAGGGCTTCAGGGAGGCTTGGTGAAAGGTCAACCTACTGATTTTATTGCAGCTATTTGAAACAGATGTATTCTCTTCATACAGCAACAGTTTTCTCTTCCAGCCACAGTTTTCTTTAGATACCTTTGGATGAGGCATTTGCTCTTCAGTCTTAATGAAGAAGATTTGCGCTGCACTGATAACCCCTGTTTGGACCTTGTAAGGAATGCTCCTCTAAAGAGAAAATTGGGCTGGTCTATAAGGTAATTTATCTGTCATCACATGGCAACATGGTTGACTCTTTCCAGCTGAGGGCAGATATGTAGAGTGCTTTACTCAACAATGAAGTAACGGCTGCGGACCTTAGGCGCCGCAGCGTGCTGTGTCTCAATCAAAAGATCCATCAGATCCACCTGTGCACTCTCAGATGGTAATTTGTTAGATAGTAGCTTGTCAGATGGTTTAGTTATTAAGACAGAGACAGAAGGAGTTACTGTTTCCATGTGAGAGCCCAGTCTTGCCCAAACCCAATCCAAGCCCTTAAAGCCCATGTTTTGAGTCAGAGGATTGTCAGAAATCCAGAAGTTCACAAGACAGTTGTAACAACTGAAAAGTGAGTATCAATAGGGTCGGGCATTACAATTGCTTATGTCTAGCCTTGGGTGTTTTGCTGAGAGTGCGTGGTGAGATGTGGTGATGTTTTAAGTTGTTATGCATACGTGGAAGTGCTTAATGCAAAGTTGAAGTGGTTATCGGCTCGATGTAGCCTAAGATCCTGGGACAGTAATAAGTTATCAGTGTAGAAAACACTGTGTTGTAATTGTCTGCTAAGTTTTGTGGTGCCTTTCGTGAGGTACAGTTGACGGCACAACTGAAATAGGACATTTATCTTTGTGTGAGAGTAAGACCTGGTTGGTGTGGTGGGTCCTTTTGCACAGGTGTGAAGGGACACTAATCTGGGTGATTCTACACTGGGCGAGGTTTCACTCGAGTGTGAGCGCGAGTAGGCCAATAAGGGTTGCTCTGAACCATTTCTTGTGTAAATGAATACTATTGATTCTCTACTGGAGCAGACACAGTTGTTGAATTTGCTTGGCATTGTTTTGTGCTTGTATTGCAAAGCTTGTGAAAATTGGACAGGGGGTTGAGCCGCTGAAAGGAGTGAGAAGTACACCATAGTGTGCAGCGCTGGGATTGGATGGTTGGTGTTAATTCTGCGCTGTTATTGGTTGACTACGCCATAGGGGGCCGCACTTTTATTGGTTGTTTGCGCTGAACTAGATTTGTGGGCAACAAATTATTTCAAGGTTTGAAACTAAATTCTACTTGTGATTGTTGACATTATTGTTAAATTCTTTAAGGCTCTAAGAAATTTGATTAGGGGAGATGTGAGAATAGCCATTCGAGAGGAGGAAAAGATACAACCTGAAGATATGCCAGGTCCTTATATGGCTATAAATGTGGGCCTTCACACATGTAATTGGCTGATTGAATGGCATAAGATCACTGAGAAAGAAGGTGCAGTGATGTTTCCATCGTATGGCACATTTATTTTGAGAATCATTGAAAATTTGAGAACAGTATTGTACAAAATAAAGCCGCCTCCTAGGCTCACACAGTTCAAAGCACTTATTGCTTGGAAGCATGCAGTGCATGTTAGGCAAAAGGAAAAATATCAGCGAAGAGCCTGAAAGGCAGTGCATACAATTGCCAGTGCTAGATTGGATGTAGAACAATGACAGTGGGGAACTGCTACAGTAGAGGGAATTAGACTGTACACTGTATTGAAGTGTGAAGAACCGTAGAAAGAGAAAGAAAAGAAAGGGAAGGGAAAAGGGAGGAAAAGATAGGAAACCCACAGAGTAAAGGTGAAGACAGTGATAGTGATTCTAGCGATGATTTCTTAGATGTGTTATCAACGTGTCGACCGCCATATAATGTGGTCCAACCGAGGGACTTTATGATGCAGTTGCCAGTGGAAACTCTGGAATAGCCACTGCACCAGTAAATATGGGAGTATATACAAGTCAGAATCTGATGGGAGAGCGTTCAGGGATTAGTGCCCCTGTTAACTCCACTGTTCCCAACACCCCAGATGCAATTGCTGTTCTGGTCACTATTGGTCCTGCAGTTCCTTTGTATAAACCCTAGTCGGCAGGAAACACAAAACATACTATGACAGTTCCTACTAGGGTAGATATATCAGCTAATTCTACTGTGGTCCCAGGAATAGGAAGTACTACTTTAGTCCCGAATCAGGTGAATAGCCCCTATGTTGCCGCTACAGCATCAACCATGAATCATACAGTATTTACTTCTGTAGAAGAGTCTGCTAACTTTAGACATGTCTATTTGGAATTCACCTCAGAGTATTATCAACAGAAACCCGGAGAAAGGATAGTGTCTAATACCTATGTAGTACAGAATGGTATTAACTCAGAGAACTAGATGATTCATTTATTTAATTCTTAAATGTGTGCAGTGGATGTGGTCAAACTAAAGTTAGAACTGAACGAGATGATATTAGGAATCCTTGATCTTTCCTCATTAGATACCTACCAAGAGAAAAACCTTGTATTCATGTGTAAAGATGTTATCAAATGTGCAGGACAAGCTCATGATAAATTGTCTGAATTGGCCAGAAGTTGTGATGTAGATTTAAGCCGAACCAAGTAATTGCAGAAAAGTTATCATGTATGTTTTGATGAGATTGACATTTGCAGTACGAGAACTCCAGGAATGTAAATGCAAATTAATGAACTAATTATTTGCATCCGAAAATGGAGTGAGCTAAATGAGTGGGAAGGTAGATGGGCAAAGAAGCGAGATCAAAAGAAAACAAAGGGAAAGCAGCCTCCATCTTTAATAGATGGAGAGGGTGCTTCACATTTTCCATTGGGGGAAGTGCCTGGTGGAGATCATGTCCATGTGCCTTGGAGTAGGAGTGATCTTGCGTCATTCATCAATGATTTCCCAAAGTTGAGAGAAAAGTCAGTGGAATGGTATATACAGGTTGAGCGATTTGTGAAGATTTCATAAGTCTTGTGGGTGGATTTGAATACTTTCTTCGACATTGTGGTACTAAGTGATTTGTGGGCAGAATGTAAAGTGGCTGTAGAGTGGCCAGAGAAGGAATCTCAGAGAAATCCAATATCACATACCCCTTTACCATTGGTCATGAAAAAGTATCAACAGGTGATAACCTTTTTGGAAGGAAAAATACCAACTAAAGACATTGATTGGATCCTTGTCATTATTGCAATTAGTTAGGGCATTGGACGCAGGAATGTTATCTTAATCCCAACAGTGTGATGAATAAGAACCAGGATCAGAATTCAGGGTTTACACAGCCCAAGAGTAATTACCCTGTATGCAAAATTCTAATGTTCCCCAAGTTCCAGTGATGCGGTTTCCACAAGCCCTGAGGCCACAGCAAAATGTAAATGGTCCTCAATTTAATTCTAATCAAGTCCCAAATTTAAATCAGAATTTCTTCCAAAATCAGAATGTGTTCCAATAATTTCCTATGTTTCATGTGCTTGAGGGCTTCGGCTCTGATCAGTCACAATGACAGTGCCTGAGTGGGGGAAGATTGCCTACTTGGAGCAGTCTTAGAGGTAGACCAGAGTGGTCCATTTGAAGAAGGTGTGATAAATGGCCACCCAGTATCATTCTTGATTGATACTGGTCCTACCCATTCTCCTATTAGAACAGTGGAAGTTACACACCTACCCGTGTCAGGAAAATAATCCAAGTTGTAGGAGTTGCAAATAGCGAACCCCGTAATATGTTAAAATAGGGTCCTTTGAGGAGAATCACCAGTTTGTGGTTTGTGATTCGAGTACTATGAGCTTATTAGACATGATTTATTGTGCAAGTTAAAATCCACTATCTACTGTACTACGAAAAGAGTAGAATCCTGGACTCATGATGGAGCTATCTGAATTAAACTGATGAGTTGAGAACCAGAGGTTGGGTTGTATCCGGTAATGTCATCTGAGGACTTACCACTGGACCTTAAGGCTACAGTAAAGCCCGAGGTCTTGGACTTTTCAGGAAAAGGTATTGGTCTCATAAAGGTTGTTGATCCTGTCTGCATAAAAGTAAAACCTAATGTTGAATACTCAAGAATCCCACAGTATAGTCTGACCCCTGAAACAATTGCTGGGATTGCTCTAGTGATTGAGTCAATGATACAACAAGGCATTTTGAAGGAGATAATGAGAAGTGCATGTAATTCACCCATTATGGGTTTGCAGAAGCCTAGCAATAAATACCTCATAGTGCAGGACCTGAGAAAGTTTTAGCAGCATTGTTGTTCCCTGTTATCCCATGGTAGCAAATCCAGCTGTGATTTTGATTCAAATTGTATGTGAGGCTGAGTCGTTCACTGTCATTGATCTGGGTCAGGCCTTCTCTATACCCCTGCATAAGCACAGCCAATACCTCTTCGCTTTCCGGTTCCAGAACTGTGTTTTGGCATGATGAAGAGTCCCCGCATTTTTTGATATGCACACTCCTCTAGTATACGCTTTGAACGCCTTCCACAGAGTGGCTTTAGATGTCTCAGATCCCTCATTTAATGTGAAATATTGACTGATCACTGCACCTAACTCCGCAACAAACACCGCATCCCTCAGTGCCATATTAGGGAACCGCCATGGGCGCTTCACCCCACCTGCACGTGGTACACACATCTTCGCCACCACCGGCAAGTGATCTGATAGTGTACGTGGGAGGGTTGTCATTTCAGTTACCCACAGCGCCAGAATGGGCGACAGGAACCAATAATCAAGTCAGGTCCACGTGTTATGTGGCACGGAGTAGTGAGTGTATCCGTCCTCCCTGTTATTACTTTATCTCCACGAATCTACCAGCCCAAAGCCATCGATAATATCTAGTAACGCCCTTCTAGCCCTCAACTTTGTGTCCACTGTGGTGGCGGTACTGTCATGCACCAGGTCGAGCAATAAATTAAAATCCCCCCATTCAAATCAGGTCTGCCCCCATGTGTGTGATATGCATGTGAATGGAGTCAAAAAACTGAGGATCATCAACATTTGGCGCGTACACATTCACCAACAGTACAAAATATTCCAATATGTAACCCTTAAGCAGGATAAATCAGGAGAATGTCTGGCAGAATTCCTGGGCATCATGAGAGGAGTCAAAGATCCCGGATCGTTCATCCACATCCACTTTGAGTCACGCGGGATACAGCATCCCGTAACGCAGACCCAGCTTGCGAAGGCTCGCTTTCACTCCGGTGTATTTCCTCTTCACCTACTGCACCATTGCAGTGAAGTTCGGGTACAGGGAGATGGAAGAGTCCAGCAATTCCAGCCTGCCCTTTTCCCGCACCATTCTCAGAACAGTATCCCTGCCCCTGAAATTAGGAAGATGTACGATGATCGGTCTCGACGGGCAGCCAGGGTTACGTTCCACTATGTAAGTTGTGGTGAAGGACACAGCCCCGAACATGCCGGTGAACAAGGACTCCACAAACCGGTCCAGCTGCCCTGTGTTTGTAGATTCGGGCACACCCATAATTCGAACATTATGGCGGTGCCCTGAGCTTTCAAATCCTAATTCTTTACTGAAACGGCTTTGAGGAGCTTCTCCATTCGTTCCAGCTGCCTGGTGGTCTGAGCTGTGCCATCCTCTAGGTCGGATATTCTCCCTTCTGCAGTGGCTAAGCAACCCTCCTGGTTGTCAAGTCGGGCCCCCAATACCTCCATTCTCCTATCCAAACTATCAAAGCGTGTATCCAGGGCCCGAAACCCAGCCCTCAATTCCGTAAGGACGTCATCAGGCCCCCCACTTCAGCAGTGGAGGATTTACCCCCCTCTGCCATGCTTGGTTGTTTAGTGGCTGCCATGTTTCCAGGTGGCTTGAAAGAGAGGGTGGTTTGTTTGGGGTCCTTATGACCCATGCCACAGTCGCTGGGCCCCCCTGACCCTGCGATATAGGCCTGCCCCAACGACTGATCTTCGGGGGATGCACCACGCAGGGTAGACTTATATGCCCACCGCAGATGTGTAAGACGCGAGCCACAGAGCCCCTGCTGTGCCAGGGGAAGGGGAGGGGGCCAGCCAACTGTGATTTAATGGAAAGGGAGGCGGCTGCCTCCTCCACTCCCAAAATGGCCGATCCTGATGGTAAAAGGGGAGAGGAGGGAGCCACCTGGCACCCACACGGTGCACCTGGCTCGCCGGCCGGCCACCACCACCACGGGGCCACAGGGGGTGTGCCCGCGTGCTCGTAGACAGTCTCAACAGCGCACACCTGTAGCTCCCCACCACCACCGTGTGGTTAGAAGATGGGTGCTCACTTCAGCCAAATAGTGTGCAGGATTATCATGCCCCTGTTGCCTTATGGGGGGACGTGAGGCAACGTATTGGTACTGGGGTCCCCAGGGCGATGTCACGGCACAGAGAGGAGTAATGTAGCTCTCAGTGGGCCAGATAAGCCGTTCCTGAGGGCAGGGCAGGGGAGGGGAGGGAGAGGCCGCCAAGTATGTCCCCGCAGCACCCAGCTTGCCGGCCTTTTCCCAGGCTTGCCGACGTCCCCTGTCACCGCGGGTGTGCCTGCAAAACAAGTAACAAAAGAACAGCACCCTATGGCAGCCCCCCCACCTCCTCTCCTTACCCCCACCATTCTTCTGCAGGTGCTCACTCTGCTCATGGCTCCAGCTTCACGGGATGCACTGCAGCACCAGCCACGCGAGTCCCTGGCTCCGCCTCCTCCTGCCAGGCCACAGCAGCACTCAGCATCTTCTGTTGGTGTAAGACTACACCGCTACGCACATGAGCCCTCCGACGGGCGGCAGTAATGCTCCCGATCCCCTGCACGCCATCTCTAGCACGGCAGGCACCTGAACCTTCCCCCGGGCGGTCTCACGTCATGCACTCGCAGGCAGAGCTTCAAGCCAGTGAAGTGTCCCGCTCACAGCAGTGGTGATGATAATGTGACAGTGGACAACCGTTACGCTGATGAGGTTGCACAATACTGTGCTCCTGGGTCACGAACATTTAATGGTGAATACATGAATGAACTTGAAGGTGAGACCAATGATAACATTTTATTGTCAACAGCTGATATTTGGGAGGATGTGAAGAGATTGCAGGACAAAGTGTCAGAGGCAGAACAGCAGGGTTGGATCAGAGCAGGATGTGTGAATATAGATGATTATATATGGGTTTCTGTAGATGGAAGACCAGTATTCGCGGACAGCATGCTATTGCTATCCCCAACGGCAAGACATTTTCATGGATCGGCTCCTATTGGAGGGACGCCATGGTCTGGTTGTTTAGACAGCATTGGCTTAATACATGATTTAGATTGGTAACTGAAGAATTGTGCCACAGCTGTGTTGTGTGTCAACAGATACATGTAGAGAAAATAACTCCAGTGGCATTAAGTCATATAGTAAGATCAGGAGGGTCATTGAACAGGCTACAGATGGATTTTATCAAATTGCCTGTGTACAACGGGCTTAGATATGTCCTAGTGGTTGTGTGCATCTTCTTGTGTTGGGTGGAGGCCTACCTGACCAGAAGAAATAACAGTCTCACAGTAGCTAAGTTATTGTTGACGGACTTAATACGTAGGTTTGGTTTCCCGCCATCGCTGGAGTCAGACTGAGGGACTCATTTCAATGAGGTCCTGAAAATGTTGTGTGCAACGTTACAAGTGGAACAGAGATTACATTACAGTTATCAGCCAGAGGCTTCTGCCATTGTGAAGCAGGTGAATGGAATGTTGAAAGCCAGATTGGCCAAAGTGTGTGCATCAACACCTCTTAAGTGGCCAGACGCTTTACCAATTGTGCTGATATCTTCATAGTGTTCCTGACTGAAAAACAGGATTTTCCCCGCACAATATTATCATGGGGAGAGCAATGAGACTTACTGCAGTTCCCGCAAATGTGCTTACGAACATTAAAGAAGACATGATTCATGACTATTGCAAGAGACTAGCTGATATGGCCCATTCTGTGTACAGTCAGGTTGAAGCTGTTGCAGCCTCTCCACGTCTAGAGCAGTGCCATGACCTCAGTCCTGGCAACTGAGTCTTGGGGAAGAAACACATTCAGAAATTAAGTCTAGAGCCTAGATGGCATGTATCGTACCAGGTCATCCAAGTGACGAATACTGCTGTTAAGCATGGGGGTCTTCCTAACTGCATTTATGCAGCCCACATAGTCGGAGTCCTCTCGATTATTTGACAGTACCTCTTCTGGAAGTGGACCCACAACTGAGAGACAGCAAGAAGAGTTTGCACAGAGTACTGAGACTCGGCAAGAGCCTTTGACGGCACATCCTCTGTCTGAGGGGGGGTCTTGATGAACTGGCAGTTGAAAAGTCTTTTCCTGAACTGTTAGCTGAACCAGACTGTGAGAAGTTGGCCTGGTATATGATGTTCACTAGTTAAAGTGACCACCTTGTACCATGCCAAGCAACCCTTATGGTGTGGTTGTAAGTCAACCTTTTCGGACTAGCTGCCCTAGTGGTAGCGTAGACTAAGCAGTCTTTGAGGCTAAACTCGTGAAACGTGTTAAGCAGGCTGTTTTACCAAATGTAACCCCCTTTTATACCAATGAAAGGACACCACACAGATATATATTGAAAATATATATGTATTTATTTCTCAAAGTATCCCCTAGACTCTTTATGAGCACAGGAGCACAAATCGTTAAACAAGAATACGTTAGAATACACAGAAGTTGCACTTTATATGGATAGGCCCTGGTGGCCGCTCAAACCATATACTAAAATAGTGGTATAAGTACCACGAACAGAAAAGGGAAAAGGCCTAGGGCCTCTAGAATCGCTGGGCCTACAAGGAGCTAACTTTAGTTAGTGACCAGGAGGTCCACGGGTTGCGTGTGCAGAGCAAATAGTCACACGCGAGCTCCCATAGGTTTTCAATGGGTGCGTAAAAGTTACAAAGTTACTGCAAAGAGGATCTTCCGGATGGACTATGGACTCAAGATTGGAAACACAGACACTAGAGATGATACTCTACACTTGGGCACCGGAGTGCCAGCTTTACCTCACCCACAGGAAGCGGGTGCATAGGTCTCGAAGTGCGTCGGGTTTCTTCTATCTGTTCAATGGAGCCTGAAGACACTAGCCAGTGACCAGCGTGGCACCAGGTGGGTACCAGGCGATGTCGGGTGCAAACAGGAAGAAAGGTGCAGCTTGTCTCTGCAGCCACGTGGTCCCTGAAGGTCGACGACGTCCAGGAGTCGGTTCACGAGCTGTCCCACGCAGGCTCTCGCTGTCGGCGGTGTCGGCGACTTGATCGAAGCAAACAAGCCTTGGCAAAAGCAATTGTTGTGGAAAACGAAGTAAGCTGATGGTTCTGACCAGCAAGGTCAGAGGGATTGCTCCTTTGGTGGGGAGCAAGGGCCAGTCTGGAGCAACCAGACCAGCAGTGTAGTTCTTGAAGTTCGTCGCCAAGATGACCACTAGCCAGCGGGCCAGCAACCGGTTAGGCGCGTCGAGTGGCAAAATGCAGAAGGGCCCCACGCAGATCGTGGAGATGCTGGAGGGCTCACCTTTGGTGCAGATGCTGCTCGGGTGTTGGGCTTCTCAGATCCCAAAGCACAACTTGGAGGGAGCCTCGGTTGTTGCGCTTGCAGCTTGTCGTGGTCTTTTCAAGATGGCTGGCTCCACGTGTCTCGGTGCCTCCACGGGTTCCTGCTTTTCAGGGACTGTGGATCGGGCGGTGAGAGGTCTGGAGGTCTAGGTCTTGTCAGTCTCTGGGCTCGGGCTCCGGCGGGAGGCGGCGGCAAAGCAGACGTTGATTCGCTGGATGGTGCTTGCGTTAGCAAGGTGGTCACTCCCTGACCACAGGGGAGATTGGCTTCAGTCCTCTGTGCGACAGAACGTCGAAGTTCCCGTCTTCTTCTTGTAGTTAAGTTGATTCCAGGATGTCTGAAGTCTTAGGACACAGCTCCTACCTTTAAGCGGATTCTAGGGGCCGGACAACCTGCTAGGTCCCTCCCTAAGGGTGGGACCAGGAAGGGGGGTGGTTACACCCCCAATCCTTTGTCCAGCTCGCCCCAGGTCCAGGGCCGGTGTGCCCCAGGACCAGATTGAACTGGCATATGCACCGAGGCTCCTTGTGAGCCTCAGGCATGTCTGGTTTCTTTCAAGCCCTACCTGACCAATACACAAAATCCTGTCTGGGGTGGTGCTCGCACCTCCCCTGGCAGGAAACCCTTTGTCCACGTCTCCCAAGCTGGAAGGACTCCCAGCAGCAGGAGGACAGACTTGTGTCTGTGGTGGCAGCATCCATTTTGTGGAGCTGAGGCTATGTCTGATTTTACCCGGGTTTCAGGTACTGTACATGTCGTGTTCCTCTAGAAGGGTGGAATGCTAACCCCGTCGCCAGAATTGGCGAGGGGTTAGTATTCCAATTCGTATGACACCTTACTCGACATGTTTTGATAAAGCCAAACCAAAGATAGCATTTAACCGCGAGGTTCATAATGCACTTAAGAGTATATGGTATGACGATATCTGGAAACGGTAGAAGGAAGTTGTTCCGACCACTGCAGACAGGCTCAGCTCATGCCAGAGCATCATCTCACATGGAACCAAGCACTCTGCCTTCAGGATTGTTAAGGCCTGCCATAGGAGTGATTTATAGGTTAACATGTGTCCCATTTAAGGTTAGGTATAGGTATACTACACCTAAGTAAGAGGTGGTTACACCAACTTACCCCAGCTGAGTGATCAGCCAGTTGTGTCAAATTTGTTAGGCCAAGCCTGGGGTGGCATAATACATGCTTCAGCCCCTGGCAGGCCTTAGATACACCAATGCCCTGGGTACCTAGTGTACACTGGTACAGGGGCTGACAGGGTGATCCACTTCCAATTGGTTATGCACCTAGGATGCATAGTGTAAATTTAGTAGAGAGAACAGCAGGCTGGGGGTCTGATTAGCAGGCCCACAGCCTCAATATGTCAAAAACCAGTGAAGCAAAAAGCAAAAATTTGGGGTGACCATAGGATAGCAGACCCTACTCTCCTACACAACCCCCCCCCCCAAACGCAGGGACATTAAACTAGCCTTGACCAGTCTCGTCTTCATGTCCTAAGTGGAAGTACCTGGAGAGACCATCTGCATTCCCATGGTCAGTACCTGGCCGGTGCTCCACTGTAAAGTCCATACCCTGTAGGGAAATGGACCACCTAAGCAGTTTGGGGTTTTCACCCTTCATCTGATTTAGCCACAAGAGGGGCTTATGGTCGGTCTGAATCTTGAAGTGAGTGCCAAACAAGTATGGCCTCAGCTTCTTCAGGGCCCACACCACAGCAAAGGCCTCCCTCTCAATAGCTGACCAATTCTTCTCTCTGGGGGTCAACCTTCTGCTAATAAAAGCAATGGGTTGGTCTTGACCATCTACATTAAGTTGTGACAGCACAGCTCCCACACCCAACTCAGAAGCATCTGTTTGGACAATAAACTCTTTGGAGTAGTCAGGACTTTTCAGGATAGGTGCAGAGCACATGGCCTCCTTCAGGTCATCAAATGCCTTTTGACAGCTTACTGTCCACTGAACCTTTTTGGGCATCTTCTTGGATGTCAGATCATTAAGAGGAGTCACAATGGACCCATAGTTCTTAACAAACTTCCTGTAGTACCCAGTCAAGCCCAAGAAAGCTCGAACTTGAGTCTGGGTGGTTGGAGGGGACCAGTCCTTGATGGATTGTATCTTACTCTCCAGTGGTTGAACTTGGCCTCCACCTACAAGGTGGCCCAAATACACAACCTTACTCTGCCCTATCTGGCACTTAGTAGCCTTGATAGTGAGGCCTGCCCTTTGCAGAGCCTCAAGAGCCTTCTTCAGGTGGATCAGGTGATCCTCCCAGGTGGAGCTAAAGACAGCAATGTCATCAAGATATGCTGCACAAAAGTCATCCAACCCAGTAAGGACTTGGTTCACCAGCCTTTGGAAGGTGGCAGGTGCATTCTTCAGACCAAAGGGCATCACCACAAATTGGTAGTGCCCACCTGGGGTTGAGAATGCTGTTTTGGCCTTAGACTCCTCAGCTAATCTGATTTGCCAATAGCCAGCTGTCAAGTCAAATGTGCTCAAAAACTTAGCAGAAGCTAGTTTGTCTATGAGCTCATCTGCCCTTGGAATAGGGTGTGCATCTGTCCTGGTGACAGCATTGAGACCCCTGTAGTCCACACAGAACCTCATCTCTCTCTTGCCATCTTTGGTGTGAGGTTTGGGGACCAGAACCACTGGGCTAGCCCAGGGGCTCTCTGAGGGTTCAATGACACCTAATTCCAGCATTTTGTGTACCTCAGCCTTTATACAGTCCCTGACGTGGTCAGGTTGTCTGTAAAGCTTGTTCTTTACAGGCAGACTGTCACCAGTGTCCACCACATGGGTACACCAGTCAGTTTGGCTAGGTATTAGGGAAAACATGTGTTGAAATGATCGTAGAACTTGTCTACATTCAGTCTGCTGATGGGCAGTGAGGTTGCCTCCAAGGGTCACTCATTCCACTGAGCCATCTTCAGGGTTCTGAGACAACAGGTCTGGGAGAGGGTCACTCTCTTCCTCCTGTCCCTCATCTGTAGCCATGAGCAAGCCCATGTCTGCCCTGTCAACATATGCTTTTAACCTGTTAACATGGAGTACCCTGTGGGGACTCCTGGGAGTTCCTAGGTCCACCAAGTAGGTGACCTCTCCCTTCTTTTCCAGGATTGTATGGGGTCCAGACCATTTGTCTTGGAGTGCTGCTGGGGCCACTGGCTCCAACACCCATACCTTCTATCCTGGCTGAAACTCAACCAAGACAGCCTTTTGGTCATGCCAAGCTTTCTGTAAGGCCTGGCTTGCCTCAAGGTTTTTGGATGCCTTCTCCATATACTCAGCCATCCTGGAGCGGAGACCAAGTACATAGTCCACTATGTCTTGTTTAGGCTTTTTGAGAGGTAACTCCCATCCTTCCTTCACTAAACACAGTGGGCCTCTTACAGGGTGCCCAAACAACAATTCAAAGGGGCTTTAGCCAACCCCCTTTTGTGGGACCTCTCTGTAAGCAAACAGAAGGCAGGGTAGAAGGATGTCCCATCTTCACCTGAGCTTTTCAGGTAATCCTTTGATCATACCCTTTAGGGTCTTGTTGAACCTCTCAACAAGCCCATTGCATTGTGGGTGATAAGGGGTGGTGAACTTGTAGTTGACACCACATTCCTTCCACATAGCTGTCAAGTATCCTGACATGAAGTTGGTACCTCAGTCAGAAACTACCTCCTTAGGAAACCCCACTCTGGAGAATACTCCCAGCAGGGCCCTGGCCACAACAGTTGCTGTAGTGGTCCTAAGGGGAATTGCCTCTGGATACCTGGTGGCATGATCCACTACCACCAGTATAAATCTGTGCCCAGATGCAGTGGGGGGATCCATGGGACCCACAATATCAATCCCCACTCTTTCAAAGGGAACCCCCACCACAGGTAGTGGTATTAGGGGGGCCTTTGTTGTGCCACCTGATTTGCCACTGGCTTGGCAGGTTACACAGGAGCGACAAAACTCCTTGGTATCTTCATTCATGTGAGGCCAGTGAAAGTGAGGGACAAGCCTGTCCCAAGTCTTGTTCTGGCCTAAGTGTCCTGCTAGAGGAATATCATGGGCCAAGGTAAGAAGGAAGCCCCTAAGTTGCAGAGGTATAACCAACCTCCTGGTTGCACCAGGCTTGGGGTCTCTAGCCTCTGAATAAAGGAGCCCATCATCCCAATACACTTTATGGGTACCTTGAGCATTCCCAGCAGCCTCAGCAGCAGCCAGCTGTCTGAGGGGTTCAAGAGAGGGACAGGATAACTGAGCCTGCCTCAAGTCAGCCCTGGAAGGTCCCCCTGTCCCCAGAAACTCAACCTGATCAGGTTCAAGCTCTTCAGGGACAGTTCCTTCAGGGTTCTCTGGATCAGCTTCCTGGGAAGGTTGATCATCACTCTGAGGCAGGGGGGAAGGTACAGCCTTGACCCTCCTGTTCTTCTTCTTGGTAGGTGCTTGGTCCATTGTTCCAGGATCCAAGACCTGTGGTTCAGTAAGGCACTTTTTGGCCTGTGACCTGGTCACAGCAAGGACATGTGGTGATATACCTAACATCTCTGCATGTGTCCTGTACTCCACTTCTGACCATAGAGAACTCTCTAGGTCATTGCCCAACAAACATTCTACTGGGAGGTCTGCACTAACCACAACCCTTTTGAGGCCAGTTACCCCTCCCCATGAGAAGTTAACAACTGCCACTCTATGTGAAGTAGTGGGATTGCTGGCATTGGTCACCAGGTAATTCTCACCTGGTATGTACTGTCCAGGGTCCACAAAGCCTGGTGTCACCATGGTGACACTGGCACATGTGTCCCTGTAGGCTTGAGCCACTTTTTCATTAATTAAAGGAGTCTGTCTGTACTTGCCCAGGTTACTGGGGCTCACAGTCAGGGACAAATCAATGTCCCCATCACAGATCAGGACTGCCTGTGTCAGGGTTCTGTCTAAGTCAGAATCTCCTTCAGTTCCCATAGTGATTCCCACCACACCCTTTGTCTGGGGACCAACACTGCTAACAGTAGTACTGGGAGCAGGTGCCTTAGGGGCAACAGTGTTGGGGGCTCCACCCTTTTTACAATCACTAGTCCAGTGAGTTGTATTCTTGCAAGAGTTGCACCAGGGTTTATTTTGACCTTCTTTCTTCTTCCCTTTAGGCTGGGACCCACCCTCTTTAGTACTAGTTTGGGGCCCTGTTGAAGACTTCTGGTCTTTAGATTTCTGATCTCCACCCTTTTGGTCTGTTTTCTTCTGATCACCCCCTTGGCCCTGGTTCTGGTTCTTTTGCTTAACCCTGGTTCTGACCCATTTGTCTGCCTTCTTTCCCAATTCTTGGGGAGAGGTCAGATCTGAGTCAACCAAGTGTTGATGCAGTTGCTGGTTCTGACAGTTATTTAAAATCTGTTCTCTCATCATCAAATTGTACAATCCTGTATATTCAGATACCTTACTTCCCAGCAACCAACCCTCCAAAGCCTTAGTGGCACATTCAATGTATTCAGACCAGTCCTGAGTCTGTGTCTTTTGGGTGTCTATGAACATTAACCTGTACTGTTCAGTGGTTAAGCCTAACCCATCAACTAGGACACTCTTCAGGACTCTGTAATTTCTGACATCCTCTTCTCTAACAGTGAGGAGTCTATCTCTGCCTCTCCCCTCAAAGGAGAGCCATAAGATTGCTGCCCACTGGTCTTCAGGAACCTGCTGCACTTTGCAGGCTCTCTCAAGAGCAGTCATCCATTTGTGGATGTCATCCCCACTTTTGTAGGGGGGCACAACCTTGGACAGGTTCCTATTATCAAAGACCCTATCTTTGTCCTTAGGGACAATGCTGCCACCAGTGGGTATAGACCCACTCTCTTTATGCTGCCTAGCCTTGCTCAGTTTCTCTTCCATCAGAGCTACTTCTAGCTCCTACTTCCTGATCCTCAGCTGGGCTTCTTGCATTCTGGCCTCATGCTCCCTCCTCTGAGGGGTGGTCATCCTTCTCCTGGAGTGACTTTGAGAGCCTCTAGAGGTATGAGAAGCATTAGATTCACCTGAGTGATTCCTTTGCCTTCCAGCCCCCTGGTTAAGTCCACTGGGGAGATCTAATGGGGTGATCCCATTGTCAGTCCCCAATAGCCTTAAGTTAGCTGGGCCACGTATAACACTTGGCACTGGGCTAGTTCTCCCTTCATCCTCACTACCTTCTGTATCCCCACCACTTTCCTCCTCTGTAGTATGATTCTCCTCTAAGGGATGACCATTGGAAAGGGGTACTTCAGTAGCATCTTCAGAAGGGGGGCCTCCTGTTCCTGTCCCTAAGGGGCCTAACTGGGAGGCTTTCCTGAGAGCTTTCTGATCTTCATCAGCCTGTAAAAGCTCTCTGAGTTCAGCAGAAGTAGGATTCTTGGGCTTTTTAAGGCCCCTGATATTTGCCAACTGCCTGAGCTCATTTTGGTTTAGGGTAGCAAAGATGGATGATGCCCTCTGGGGGTCACTCTCAACAGAGATGGGTACATTGGACCCCTCTGCCCCAGCCATTGCTCTTAAGTGTGGGTGGATGTGTTGCAATCTACCTACACTTGGGTTTGCCTACTAAACCTATCTAGTAGTTGTAGTCAGGGTGTGCTACTCCCTTTGCTCTACAACAACTAAGTTCAGTAGAACTTAAGTATATCTAATCTTGTTTTATATGTACCTACAGGTACCTATGTGATCTTTCAATTGGTAACCAAGAGATTACAATGGTAAAACACAGCAAGCTCAAATCCAACCGCTGCTCACCAATGTGAGAAGTTGGCCTGGTATATGATGTTCACTAGTTAAAGTGACCACCTTGTACCATGCCAAGCAACCCTTATGGTGTGGTTGTAAGTCAACCTTTTCGGACTAGCTGCCCTAGTGGTAGCGCAGGCTAAGCAGTCTTTGAGGCTAAACTCGTGAAACGTGTTAAGCCGGCTGTTTTACCAAATGTAACCCCCTTTTATACCAATGAAAGGACACCACACAGATATATATTGAAAATATATATGTATTTATTTCTCAAAGTATCCCCTAGACTCTTTATGAGCACAGGAGCACAAATCGTTAAACAAGAATACGTTAGAATACACAGAAGTTGCACTTTATATGGATAGGCCCTGGTGGCCGCTCAAACCATATACTAAAATAGTGGTATAAGTACCACGAACAGAAAAGGGAAAAGGCCTAGGGCCTCTAGAATCGCTGGGCCTACAAGGAGCTAACTTTAGTTAGTGACCAGGAGGTCCACGGGTTGCATGTGCAGAGCAAATAGTCACTCGCGAGCTCCCATAGGTTTTCAATGGGTGCGTAAAAGTTACAAAGTTACTGCAAAGAGGATCTTCCGGATGGACTATGGACTCAAGATTGGAAACACAGACACTAGAGATGATACTCTACACTTGGGCACCGGAGTGCCAGCTTTACCTCACCCACAGGAAGCGGGTGCATAGGTCTCAAAGTGCGTCGGGTTTCTTCTATCTGTTCAATGGAGCCTGAAGACAAAGATGCTGCAGGCGATCGGTCCGGAAGGGATGCGGTGGATCCAAGAGTGGATCAGAGTTGTAGAAGACCTGTAAGCAGAGGGGACAGTGTTCACAGTCACTAGCCAGTGACCAGCGTGGCACCAGGTGGGTACCAGGCGATGTCGGGTGCAAACAGGAAGAAAGGTGCAGCTTGTCTCTGCAGCCACGTGGTCCCTGAAGGTCGACGACGTGCAGGAGTCGGTTCACGAGCTGTCCCGCGCAGGCTCTCACTGTCGGCGGTGTCGGCGACTTGATCGAAGCAAACAAGCCTTGGCAAAAGCAATTGTTGTGGAAAACGAAGTAAGCTGATGGTTCTGATCAGCAAGGTCAGAGGGATTGCTCCTTTGGTGGGGAGCAAGGGCCAGTCTGGAGCAACCAGACCAGTGGTGTAGTTCTTGAAGTTCGTCGCCAAGATGACCACTAGCCAGCGGGCCAGCAACCGGTTAGGCGCGTCGAGTGGCAAAATGCAGAAGGGCCCCACGCAGATCGTGGAGATGCTGGAGGGCTCACCTTTGGTGCAGATGCTGCTCGGGTGTTGGGCTTCTCAGATCCCAAAGCACAACTTGGAGGGAGCCTCGGTTGTTGCGCTTGCAGCTTGTCGTGGTCTTTCCAAGATGGCTGGCTCCACGTGTCTCGGTGCCTCCATGGGTTCCTGCTTTTCAGGGACTGTGGATCGGGCGGTGAGAGGTCTGGAGGTCCAGGTCTTGTCAGTCTCTGGGCTCGGGCTCCGGCGGGAGGCGGCGGCAAAGCAGACGTTGATTCGCTGGATGGTGCTTGCGTTAGCAAGGTGGTCACTCCCTGACCACAGGGGAGATTGGCTTCAGTCCTCTGTGCGGCAGAGCATCGAAGTTCCCGTCTTCTTCTTGTAGTTAAGTTGATTCCAGGATGTCTGAAGTCTTAGGACACAGCTCCTACCTTTAAGCGGATTCTAGGGGCCGGATTACCTGCTAGGTCCCTCCCTAAGGGTGGGACCAGGAAGGGGGGTGGTTACACCCCCAATCCTTTGTCCAGCTCGCCCCAGGTCCAGGGCCGGTGTGCCCCAGGACCGGATTGAACTGGCATATGCACCGAGGCTCCTTGTGAGCCTCAGGCATGTCTGGTTTCTTTCAAGCCCTACCTGACCAATACACAAAATCCTGTCTGGGGTGGTGCTCGCACCTCCCCTGGCAGGAAACCCTTTGTCCACGTCTCCCAAGCTGGAAGGACTCCCAGCAGCAGGAGGGCAGACTTGTGTCTGTGGTGGCAGCATCCATTTTGTGGAGCTGAGGCTATGTCTGATTTTACCCGGGTTTCAGGTACTGTACATGTCATGTCCCTCTAGAAGGGTGGAATGCTAACCCCGTTGCCAGAATTGGCGAGGGGTTAGTATTCCAATTCGTATGACACCTTACTCGACATGTTTTGATAAAGCCAAACCAAAGATAGCATTTAACCGCGAGGTTCATAATGCACTTAAGAGTATATGGTATGACGATATCTGGAAACGGTAGAAGGAAGTTGTTCCGACCACTGCAGACAGGCTCAGCTCATGCCAGAGCACCATCTCACATGGAACCAAGCACTCTGCCTTCAGGATTGTTAAGGCCTGCCATAGGAGTGACTTATAGGTTAACATGTGTCCCATTTAAGGTTAGGTATAGGTATACTACACCTAAGTAAGAGGTGGTTACACCAACTTACCCCAGCTGAGTGATCAGCCAGTTGTGTCAAATTTGTTAGGCCAAGCCTGGGGTGGCATAATACATGCTTCAGCCCCTGGCAGGCCTTAGATACACCAATGCCCTGGGTACCTAGTGTACACTGGTACAGGGGCTGACAGGGTGATCCACTTCCAATTGGTTATGCACCTAGGGTGCATAGTGTAAATTTAGTAGAGAGAACAGCAGGCTGGGGGTCTGATTAGCAGGCCCACAGCCTCAATATGTCAAAAACCAGTGAAGCAAAAAGCAAAAATTTGGGGTGACCATAGGATAGCAGACCCTACTCTCCTACACAGACTCAGACCGCCTAGTGCTGTGTCATGCTGGGTAGAAGCTGAGAAGGCAAGAAAGAGAGAGATTAAGATTGTCTACAGAACGAGGAATGAGTACTGTCCCAGAGGATACTGAGGATTCTGGCCTAAGGGACAGCAAAACTGAACAACCTGTACTAATCATATCGAAAAGAGCTAGAGTTCTGTGTCGGGGGTACTCATCGCTTGAGTAGACATACTTTACAGCAAATAATGATGCAAGAGGAGTATGTGATTTTGGGAATAACAGTGAGATTACAGGTGATTCTCTGCGAATCTGCAGTCATTGTTGAATTGTGTTTTGATATTGCTTTGTCAATGAATAGGCTGACCTGAGTTGTCATTGGCTTGATCCCTGAATTGACATTTGGGCTCTGGTTTTACTAGAGATTATTAAATGAACATTGTTAAAAATATTAAGAAGATTACCTAGGTCCAAGACTGCAGAAGGAGCATGAGGGTGACACTTAAAAGAACACAGAGTAGGGCTAAGTAAGGCTTAAGAAGACCTTGTAATTAACTTCATCATATGAGTTATGGACTTTGTTTGTCATCTGCATAAGTAAAAGCACACAGGAGACAGCCACGTGCTGCAAACCTTGCTTAACGGTCTGATTCTACAGAAATCATGGAAACTAATAAAACAAATATACAAAGATATATATTAGTAGGGATGTTGTTTGCCATTGTTGTAGTATTAATTGTTCTCCTTGTAGGATTCTTTTCACCTACATTTACCAGAGTAGATGAGCTAAAGCCCAGTGTTACCTCTAAGAACCCTAGTCCTAGTTATCATGCACTAGATTATAAAGCTTTGCAACTAGATTCATCTAGAGGAGATTTTTCTTCAAATGCCTATTTTGATTTTCTTAATGAATATGTTGACACTATCGATACAAAGGACTGTTATGTCTATACGTAGTTACAAGTGTCAGCAGCAGAGGGAATTACCTACCACCATATTCCTCTTACATATGGAGTTACCTGTAGCCTTCTGTTTTTGTTTTATGGAAAGGAACATTTCCAATATTATTACTCAAATTATGATGTGGTACTTCCTGAAGCTCCTTTGCTCAAGTATTTGAATAGACATTTTCATACAGAGACAATGGAAACAATTAACAGTTTCCTTAGACCAAAAACGACACTCGACTTGGCTTATCCTCATAGAAACAATTTGACCTGTTCTTTAACTGAGCTTGAGAAGAATTTATTTAATTTAACAGGAGACAAGAATAGAGCAATAGATGTAAGGGAGAAAACAGGATGGGATCAAAGATGTGTAGGACCATGGGATAAGGAAGAAGCAAAACACAGAGCCTCTGGAGTAATGCCTGCCCTACTTCTAGATTGGCAACATAAAGGGAAATTATGTGTGAGTAGGGCTAAATCATCCCTAAACACTATGTTCATGGGTAAAAGTGATTGTGACCATATTTTTGAGTATGTAGGAGTACGATTTCTGTTCTTGGGAGGACAAGATCCTATTATTACTGGAGTTTATTTTGTTTGTGAGAAGCATGCATACTTGAAATTGCCCAAGGATGGTATGGTACATGTCATTTATGTGTAGTTTTCCTAAACATTTAAGATGTGGAACATTTGAATGATCCTGTGTAGGAAACGAAAACTAGATCTAAACAAGGTAGTAGTGGTGCTGAAATTGTGGGAGACATTTTTGGTGCAATGATTCCATCCATTGGTGTAATCTTGAATTATTAGAAAGTTGCCCTCCATAGTGGATACATTGGCCACAAGTACAGCAAGTTCCTCATTGGCTGTAGATACTGAAATGGTAAGTATGAGATCCATGGTTTTGCAGAACCTTCTTGCATTTGACATCCTTTTTGTGAAAGAGGGTGGAGTCTCCAAAATGTTCAAAGTCCAGCAATGCTGCACCTATATGCCTGGCAAGAGTGAGGACCTAAAGCAACGTATTAAGAACCTAACTGATCTAAAAGGAGATTTGAAGGAATTAGAAGCTACAGGTGCTTAAAAAGCAATTGGAAATGGAGTTTCTGCAATAGGCAGATGATTTGGAAACCTACGAAGTGGAATAGTGGGTTTTATCTTGAGACCTCTTATTGTTGGCACCATTTGTATGATATGTTTGCTCATTATCTTGAAAGGATACAAGAGTATAAAAGCAAGAAAGGAGGGACAACATGGTAAGGGATTGAAAAGAACTAGAAGGGATATGGAAATGGAGGAGAATCAGTGTAGGTTTTATGACGAAATGAAAAACCTGTAAAACACTAAACGGAAGATGTTGAGAACTTCAAGGCTTTGACTTGATTTCACCTGAGAAGGATTCATATGTGTGTCATTCTAATGGCTAACATCTCCTACAGAGGGGGGATTGGAGTAGCATTATTTAGACTCCCCCTTAAATATCACAGAAACGCCCTTATGTACCTTCGTGTGACACTATATTTACTGTGTGCCATAACTTGTTTCACATTGCAACAGATGTCTTACAGAGAGCTCACTCTTTGAGACAGTTTCATGATTTCTGCTCTGATACCCCCTTTCAAACATAAAATTTTCCATCTATCCTCATCCACTGTTTTTATACTGAACTCTCATTATTCCGCACCATGATATCAGTCACTCTCTCCTTACTCCTCATGTCCTCCTCCTGCCCACCCATCCCTCCCCCTCCACTCTTGTTCTCTTTGCCTCAATTCTCCTCAACCTCACTTAACTCATCCACTGGCCCAGCACTTTCTCCCCTCTCTGCTCTTAGTTCCTTCCCATAATTCCTCTCTTATAATTCCTCTACCCGTTTTCTCTCCATTGCTATCCCTTTCACTGCACTCTGGTGATGCATTATCACAATTTTTTCATTTGTATTTAACAGCATGTTAATGCACAATACATATAACTATTATATTTTTATAGACGTGTGATTTTACATTTAGCTTGATCATGGTCTACGATTCTTGTGTTATGGTTGATCATAGTTAAAGTGTGTTCATGGTAAGTCAGTCATAATAAGTGTAGACCTCAATCTGGGAATTCTTGTTGAAACTGTGTGTTTGGCTGGTAATGTGCTAGCCGACTCTTTATTCTCATTTCAGAAACTGCTAACTGCAATAGTTTGAATAATAATGCCATCTGTTTTAATCTGCATCAGAACTTATTGCTGATAGTTTTGGTATAACATTTTAACTGGTTTCATGCATCTGTGTCCAGAACAGTTTGACAACAATGTTCTAGCCAGTATAAGATATTGTCTGAAGGCCACGCTGCTGTGAGCTGTAATGCCTCAGAAGGAGAACAACTATCATCAAATGATGATTTTGATTGGTACCTGCCTCCTGGGAACTATAGGGAGATGCATTTCTCTTTGGAAATTGTGGGGCTTATTTCCAAGTCCCTTGCGCCGCCGGTTTGTCACCTTTTTATTTACGCAGAGGCGACACAGTTTACTGGCCCATATACAATGCCACGCAAAGCGACCCTGTGTGGGTTTTAATGGCCTTGTAAATATGGGCCTTTTCACACATTACTTTGTGTGACAGGGGTGTGCCATGGGTGATACCATGCAACAACCATGGATTCTGCCGCATTCCCAGGGTTACAATCTTTCGTAAACCTGGGAATGCGTGAGAATCTTACGCCTCCTCAGGGGAGGCGTAAGGGTGGCGCAACAATGAGAAATACTTTTATTTCTCCTTGTTTTTCCTCTTGCTATATGTGCTGCATTCTGCCATTGATGATTGCTTTTGTGCAGGAAAGTATCCCGTCCTGCACAACAACAATCATCTCTGCAACGCAGGCACCCTTGCACCATGGTGGAAGGGTGCCTGTGTTGGCGCACGGCTGTTATTTTAGCGTTGGCACAGGGGAGAGCACAGGGATGTGCCGTATCGTTGTAAATACATTGCATCCCTGTGCTTTGAATATGACGCAGCTCAGCACCGCACATTGACTTGTGGCACCACACTGCATTGTTTATGAGGAAATGAGGCCCTGTTGGTTTAACTATGCTTTGCAGAGTTAGAAAGAGCCAAATTGCTCTTATCCACCCTTGAATGCAGAGGTCCCTCTTCCTCTCTTGAGACTTTATGTCTATTTCTTTGCTGCTCATAGAGTTAAACTCTAGCCAAATGTATTCTTCTTTGCCTGATTGAACCTTCATTTGGTTCTGCCTCAAAGGCTTAATTGCTGAAACATACTGCTTAATCTTCCCTGACTTCAATTGAAACCATAACTTAGCATTAGGGAGTTTCCCTTCAGAGGAACCAAATCTTTCATGATTTGCCTACAATAATCTTTAACCCCTTCGATGCTGCGCAGATTCCGCCGCTGTGCTGACGGAATCTTGCGCGGGTGTGGTCATGACGGAATGGTTCCGTCATGAGCACAGCTCAACCGTGGGTCATGACGGAACCATTCCGTCATGAGCACCGAAGGGGTTAAATAACTTGGCTTTGTATTTGCTATTATGACTTGCTTTGGATTATACCAAATCATGCTGTAACCAAGTGATTACTGATTGATGGCTAGTCTGACTGATTTGAGTTTGTAACTTTGACAATCTGCTAATAAAACCTTTATAGTTTGCAAATTTACTACTCTCTGTCATTCTTGTGTGGCAAAATATGCATCACCTCTTGTTGATATGATCTTGAACTGTTGAAGTTAAGCCTCAATTTGAGAGAAAATCCATCCATCCAAGTGCAATTTGTACTTGAATTTGCACTAGGGCTTTGCATGGTACAAACCCCATCCCACGCTCCATCAACCCTCACATCACTTCCAACCCACATGCCATGTACTCTCCACCCCTCTTCCCACCAGCACCACTCTCTCCCCTCCTCCTCTTCCCCTTCTTTTTATTTACCCTCTTCTATCTAATCCTCTTCTAACTCTTTCATCCCCTCCCCTTTCCTCGACTCCTACTGTCTTTGATTTCCTTCCCTTTATCCCTAATGACCACACAATTCCCTTTTAATGGTTACTTTTCTCCTTTGCTGTTACTTATTTGCTCTTTCACTTTGCATTTCAGTTCCTTTACTCATCTTCGTTTCCATTATACAATTTTTGTGGCTTTCTCATTTTCCTTTCATCAATTGGTTTCGCACACTAAGCCAGAATGCACTATAGCTTTTTCCCTTAGTCACCAAATGGGGAAAACTCTTTTATACATCAGGCCCCTGTTTGTTTTTGGTTAATTTTTAATCTTATGAATGAATGAATGAATGAATGAAATGAGATTTATAGAGCGCATTTCTACCTTGAGGCCTCGTAGCGCTTAGGACCGGACAGACAGTGAACGTGGCAAGTTAATGGGTGGTAGTGAAGAGGAGAGTTTTAAGGAGTCTACGGAAGGTTTGAAGGCTGGATTCCCTAAGAAGAGTGGGGGGCAGAGAGTTCCAGAGAATGGAGACATTCCAAGAAAAGGAACGTCCGCCCCATCTGGATCTCCGAACTTTCCTCGTAGTGGCGAGGAAAGCGGCGCTAGAGCGAAGACTCCTAGAAGGTTGGTAAGGGGTGACCAGAAGATAGGTAATGGCTGGTCCAGTTTTCCAAATGGCTCTGTGGTCCAGGCACATGGCCTTAAATCGAATTCTGGACTGAATTGGCAACCAATGAAGTTCTCTCAGTGTGGGTCTCGCTGATTGTCTCCGTGGGATCTCAAGGAGTAGGTGAGCCGCACAGTTCTGAATTACTTGCAGTTTTTGGATGATGGCCTGAGGGGCGCCCAAATACAGGGCGTTCCCATAGTCCAAGCGGGATAGGATAAGGGCTTGCATCATAATCCTCCGCGCCTGAAAGGGAAGTAAAGGGAGGATTTTCCTTAACATCCTCATCAGACCAAAGCAGGTAGCTGAGAGCATAGTGGCTTGATGATTAAAACAAAGGGAACTGTCGAGCCATATACCTAAGCTCTTGATCTGGTGCTCTGGGGCAGGCATAGTGATAAGACAGGTCGGCCAGGAGAAGGCCGAGGAGGGTGAAGGAGACTTGCCTAGAAACATTAGTTCTGTCTTGTCCCCATTTAACTTAAGGTGAGATAGTGCCATCCATTCGGCTAGCGCCTCTAGGGAAGTGCCCAGAGCGCACGAGGACCCCTCGGGTGGTTTAATGCCACCACCAGTTGGGTGTCATCCGCGTAGGTAATGATTTTTATGCCGAATGGAAGCACTATCTCAGCCAAAGGCGCCATATAGGTGTTAAAAAGCGTGGGGCTCAGGGAGGAACCCCACTGCTGACAGGTCATCGAGCTGAGGTGGCAGTACCCTCAGAAACCTGGAAAAATCGGTCCTTCAAAAAGGACTGAAGCCAGGTGAGAGCCAGATCCGTCACACCGAGACTTTCTAATCGTTCAAGCAGGATGTTGTGATCCACAGTGTCAAAAGCGGCACTGAGGTCTAGCAAAATAATTGCCGCTGAGCCGCCCTGATCTAAAAGTCTCCTTGCTTCCTCTGTCACTGCCAAAAGGGCCGTCTCTGTCCCAAGCTTGGGACGGAATCCTGTCTGGTAGTAGATTGTTGGACTCTAAGTAGTGGACTAGAGTAGAATTTATGTGTCTCTCAACCAGCTTGCTCAGCCAGGGAAGGAGAGAGATGGGGCGATAGTTGGCCATATTAGAAATATCTAAGTTAGGTTTTTTCAGCAAGGCTCTGACCTGAGCACATTTCCAAGCCGGTGAACCTTTCCCGAAGTAATAGAGGCATTAAGAGTATTCAAAATTACTGGGCAGATAGCATCAATAACTAAAGTGAGATGTTGCGGAGGAGCAGGGTCCGTGGGCGAACCTGATGTTACCCTGAAGATAAGTGTGCTCAGCAAACCCTCATCAAGCAGAGGGAACTCCGCTAGGGAGCAGTGTGGATCAGAATGGAAACTCTCAGTGTGAGAGGTTACAGACTCACTCTGGCCAGGAAGGAAGGATTGAGATATCAGTTGAATTTTTTGATGGAAGCATTCCACCAGATTGTCGCAGCAAGCTTGTAAATCCTCTGGGTTGGGGGGTTTTTGCGGTATGGAAATAAGAGATTTGGCAATCCTGAATATCTCCTTAGGAGAGTTGGCGGCTGCACTAATCCTGTTCTCATAAAATGCGGATTTCGCGATTTTAATTTTGGCCTTATACCCAGAGCCACTGGAATTATGTGGCAAGGGAGGACCAAATTATGCAGCATGGTTAACTAAATTATACAACAAGAAAAGGCAAATTACAGATGTAATAAACAGGATGAAGGGGGCTGGGTACACATATTTTCTAAGCGTAATGAAATGAATGAAATGAAAAGAGCATTTGTAGAGCGCGATGGCTACCCTGAGGGGTCCCAGCGCTATATACAGCTGCGTGTGCGTAAGACAAAAGAGGGGACCTAATCTGAGGTATTAAACAGCAGCGTTTTAGCCCCTTTCGAAAAGATAGATGATTAGACTCTGAGCGTAGGTGAAGGGGGAGAGAATTCCAGAGTTTGGACGAGTTGTAAGAAAACAGCCGGCCGCCGGATCTGGCTCTCTTAATTTTTGGCACCGTGGTCAGAAACATGGAAGCCGATCTGAGTAGTCTAGTGGGAAAGTGGGGAGAGATCAGGGAGTGGTTGATGGTGGCGCCCATTTTCCAGAAGGCGCGATGAGCAATACATAGACTCTTAAAGGATATTCTTTCCCTGATTGGAAGCCAGTGAAGTTTCCTTAGTTCGGATTTTACTGACAGATGGCGGGGAATCTGCAGAAGAGTTCGTGCTGCACAGTTCTGAATCACCTGAAGCTTATTGAGAGTAGCCTGGGGGGCCCCCAGATAGAGGGCATTCCCAAAATCTAGACGAGATAATATGAGGCCTTGGGTCATGATTTGTCTGGCTTTAAAGGGAAGTAGGGGAAGGATTTTTAGGATGAGCCTAAATATGCCGACACAGGTAGCTGAAAGTTTAGCTGCCTGGTGGGTGAAGTTAAGAGACTTATCCAACCAGATGCCCAGGCTCTTAATTGAGTCCTTGGGGATAGGATAATCCACCGCAATTTTGGAAGGACGTTTTTATCATGATTTCTCATTTCTTGTCTTTAACAATTGCCCCATCATCTATGTTGGTTTTATTCGGTTCATCAGGGGAGGTAAAATGTTTAACGAAATATCTGCAGTATTTTATAGTAATTTTCATAGCAGTTGCAAGGTCACTTGTCCTGCAAAATTGAAAAACAAATAAACATCCTAGAATTGACCATTGGGTTAGTAAAATGTGCAGGACTTACAGATTTGAGGAGGCCTATCAAAACGTGTAGGAGCTACTGTAAGATGTAGAGCTATCTGGGCAAATTTCGCCATTCATTTCATGTCTGAGTAAAGTATATTCCAAGTGCACTGTTTTTTAGGGAATTAGGGGCATATGTATCAAGCTATTTTGAGGTCGCAAACATGGCGAATTGCAAAAAAACAGTGTTTGCGATCGCAAAATAGACTTGTCCTATGTATAACATAGGTTCGCAGTGCTAAATAGGTATACGCAAAATTTGCGACTAACTATTTTGTGAGCCCCAAAATTTGCGATCAATTATTGCAAAATCGCAATTTGCGACACGCTATTTGCGAAAATTGCAAATAGAATAATTGCAAATTGCGAATTCGCAAAGACATGTATAAAAAAATAGCAATTTGCGAATTCCTGAAATTCGTCATTTTGCACATGGATTTTACCACCAACTCATGGCAGGTGGTAACCAGGTGCAACCTATTTAAACAAGCCCACAATGCAACAGGCTCTTCCACAATGGCAGCGCTGTATGTGATAGCCAAGAGGATGCAAATTCGAGCTGCAGCACAGAGAAAGAGGTGACAGGAACGGGTCTTCAGAGTGCGCATCACTCTGTTCCAGCAGACTGACGAGGAGAACCATGAGAAGTATAGGCTGGACTCAGGTACCATTATGGACTTGATAGATGAGCTAAAACCCTTGCTGGAACATTCAACACGCAGGACCCACACCATTCCAACCCATGTGCAGGTACTGTGTTCACTGCACTTACTGGCCTCAGGACGTTTCCAGCGGGTGATAGCAGCAGCAGGAGGGGTCTCCCAGAGTTGCTTGTCACGCTTCTTCCATGCATTTTTGGATGCAATGGTACAGAGGCTACATCATCACATCCAATTCCCCAGCACACAACAGGCATTACAGCAAACAAAACAGGACTTCTACCAGATTGCCCAATTTCCCTATGTCATTGGCTGCATGGATGGAACCCATGTAACCCTCTCACCCCCATCAAACAATGAGTATGTATTCAGGAACCGCAAATCTTATCATTCACTCAACATACAGGTCATCTGCAATGCGAAATATATAATCACCGATATTGTTGCAAAATACCCTGGCAGTACACACGACTTCTTCATATTTCAACACAGTGGGATATATAGACGTCTCACTGGTGGGGATTTTGGCAAGGGCTACCTGCTAGGTAAATGCATGTCTAACACTCTAACACACAGTTAAGGACTGAAGTGAGAGAACTGTGATTAACCTCATGTCTTTCATCCTGTAGGAGACAGTGCATATGCTGTGCGAGATTTCATCCTAACACCGTACCTCAATCCAGCCAATGCAAGGGAGCGAAGATATAATTGCACACACAAATCTACGCGCAGTGTAATTGAGCGGACATTTGGGATACTAAAGAGCCGGTTCCGCTGCCTGCATAAAAGTGGGGGAGCACTCCAATACAGCTCAGATACCTGCTGCAAGATTGTGGCTACTTGTGCCATGCTCCACAACATAGAAACTAAAAAAGGCATTCCAGTTGAACTTACTGATACAGATTCAGATGAGGATGAGGGTCCAGGTCCACGTT
Organism: Triturus cristatus; assembly: GCF_964204655.1. Classification (NCBI taxonomy): domain Eukaryota; kingdom Metazoa; phylum Chordata; class Amphibia; order Caudata; family Salamandridae; genus Triturus; species Triturus cristatus. The sequence continues at coordinate 347,120,040 of NC_140584.1, forward strand.
GCAGACCAGCAGGTTGTGTAGGGGCAGCTTCGGACTGACAGAGACGGCCCGCAAAACTATTTCTAGGTGAGTAATGATGACATATTGAATAAGATGATTTGTGCATGACTGTGTTTTATTATTGTCTTAGCTGCGGGTAAATATCAGTCACACAACCCAAGCACACACTTTATGTGTGTCACAATATGTTGCACATGTTATGCCCACAGTGCATGGATGAAGTTCAAACAAAAGTCCACATGCAATGGGTTGCTTCACCCATTGTCATTGTGCTGTGGTCACAGTTTATTTTTTGCATGCACGTCCTGCTGTTGCACGCTCAGGATGCTGACTGCTCTCCCTTGAGGCATCCGGTATCGTTCCGTGCCTCCCACTGCGCCGTCTGGGTTCTGCAATTGGTGGGGTGATGCTGCTTCTGCTTGAGAGCTCCTCCCTATCCACTGAGCCCAGGAGTCCTGTGCCAACTATGGTAGCTGTCTGCAGCTGTTCAACAGCATTTGTCACCTGCACCAACCCTTTGGCCACATCCTGGCTGCAGTGTGCCATTTCAACCTGCATGCTTACTGAGCGGCGTGACAGCAGGAAAGTGGCAGTACACAGGCGGTTGACAGCCTTGCTGCAAGTGTCCAGACGGCTGTAGAGACGTTGTCTCCCCCTGCGTCTGGCTGCCTGGTCTCCCTTCATGGTGGCACACAGTTCTTTAATTGCGCCCATCATTTCCATGATGCCCTCCTTCATGTCACTCAGGTTAGGGTTCACAGACACCAGCTGCCAGTGTATTGACCGCATTGATTTTGTTTGCAGGCGCTGTACCTTTACCATGGTGCCTTCCAGTCCGGCAAACACCATGTGATCCTCAACAGCAGCTTGGCTGGTGGTTGCCCTTGGCCTGCGTCTCCTGCATGTTTCTTCCCTACTGTGCACAGGGGGCTGTTCTTAGACCTATTCTGCACTCTGTCTCCCTCTAACAGTGGAGGTGATGGCACAGCATGACGCTGTCTCTGTGGGACAGATGTTGGCAGTGTGGTTTGCTCTGTACCCTCTTGCCCTGCCTGGTCCTCTGTATGTGCTGCCTCCTCATCTCTTGGACTGTCATCCTGTGTTTCAGGTAGAACTGTAAATGAAAAGGCACATTTTAATTGTGTGTTCTGCTTCACATTGTTCACTGAATAAAGTTATCTGATTTTGGGTTAGCTAAGTACTGTTGAGTGTTTTTTGCCTTTACTGATTTACTTCTACTGATTCTACTTTGCTGCGTCTCATTGCTCCACTGTATGATGCGTGTGACTACATCTCCCATGATGCATTGCTGGGTGTGCTTGGAAAAGTGTAATGGAGTTGCCTTTTTGCTTTGTGGTTGGCGCATTCCTGAGTGTGTGATTGAGATGCTAATCTGTCAGGGATGATTTGGCATGCATCTTACCTTGTCTGGTGTTGGGAGGGTTGGAGCTGTCGATGTCAGCCACACCACTGACACTCACTGGCTGAAGGGTGGACTCCACCAACTCCTCAAGGGGCGTTGAATCAGTTTCAGTGGATGATCCCTCACCAGTCTTCTTTGCCAATGCCAGCCTTATTGCCACCTTGTCCTTGGACCTGGAGCACATATCGTACCAGCGCTTGAGCAGGTCACCAACAGAGCGCTGCGTCACACCAATGGCATTGACCTTTGCCTGGATGTCCAGACATATTTTTCTTTTTTATGACTCTGGCACATGGAGTCATTTTTTTCACCAAAGAGCAACTCATGGCTCAGGACCATTTCTTCTACGAGCACCTCCTGCTCCCTCTCACTGAACCTTTGCTTCCTTTTCATCCCAGCCTCCTCCTTCTCCTTCTCCTTCTCTGGGGTCCATTTGAATTTGTTGGAGTTGCAGTACAAAGTGGATTGCTTCTCCTCCCAGCCTTTCACACAGCCTCAGGCAAACAGGAACAGCATGGGCGGTCACACTTCCTGGGTGTGATGTCATCAAGCTGCTCCTGAATTGCAGATTCTCTATTTTAGTGATTCCTTATTTGCGATTTTGCAATTAAGGAATCGCTGTTAGCGAGTTCGCAAATGAAATATGCACATTTTTGGTAATCGCTAAATTCTCAAAATGCGATTCGCAAAAAATCACATTTTGAGAATCGCAAATTCTGATTTTCATACATATGCCCCTTCATCTTTGCACTTTACTAAAATATTTGCTGCTAGTTGCACAAGCACTTTAAATAGTTTTTGATATTTACATGCTAGACTGATGTAGCCATTGTATGAATTTAGGATTGTTAACTGCGCATTAATAGCCACTAATGAATATATGTATTGGTTTTCCTGGGGAAATACCAGGAGGAAGCAAAGGCCTGGTAGATTACCTGAATATTGCTTAGTGTGGGTTAGTGAGGAATATATTCCAGATTTTCTTTCCTACTCTTACTCTTTTCGAACTGGCTTTTATTCAATTATATTAAAGTCAATGATAACTCTGATCTTTGTATGCAATATTAGATGATGTATTTATGCTGTTTGCTATTTGATATCCGCTATATCCATCTTTTTTACCCATCCTGTAATGTCATGTTTCTTTTATTCCTGCAAACATTTTAAAAAAAGAAAAGTCAAATTATGCTGCATAGTGTGGAACATTTTGAGATAGTATTAATTCATTATTTGCTATTTTACACGTGGTAACACTCTCTGGGCAAAGATTGGGCTAAACCGTAAAAGAAGTTGAAGTAGATGCACCTTTCTCTATGTCATCCTTGCACTTCCCGTTGAGTAAAACACTTGCACTAGAGGGATTTTCTGCACCATTCCACAAACCCCGTCACCATCATTATTGTCATACCAAAATCACAGAAACATCTCTAGTTGTCTGTGAACATCCCAAATTGTGACTGTAAGAGCTATGCCATCATTTTGGCACTAGCTTAAATCAGGCCTGGCAGAATTTCAATTACGGTGAAGTAATTTCAGTAATTCCATGTTACTCTTTGACATGGAATTACTGTTAATAATGCAATTATGCCCCTAAGGTCAATTAATAGTAATTTGGGGGAAATATCCTACAGCAAGAGCACATTTACCAAATGCGAGTGGCTGCTCATGCTGCTGTTTAAGTTTTGTCACATTTAGGGCTATTTTCTTAGCACAAAATGTGTCCCCACCAATGTTCCCTCTAATTTCTTTCGTCTGTGTGCGGCAGTTCAAGATCTCTGTGCACTGCAAACAAGGCTATGTGCACCAAGCAACTGATCATGCATCTGAGTGCTTCACTCAGCAATATAAATCTTTGGCAATAACCACTCCAAACCTTTGTTGACAATGAGTGCAAAACAGGTGCATTACACACACATACAGCTCTATTTAATAAGGTCTTGAGGCGGTTTTGCAATGCAGTTTTAGAAAAGGACAGGACACAGAAGGTGCTACCGTTATAAATATTTACTGAACAGCAGGGTTGATGCAAGCAGTCAGAAGAATGAGGCAGTTATTATTGAGCTTAAACCAGGATCCGGGCTGGACCTCGTCAAATATGCTAACATTTATCCAGCCGCAGGATTCCGCACCCATAATGAGCGCCGCAATCAACCCGACAAAGATGAACCTGTTTTGTGGATTATAACATTTATCCCAGTTTAACTCACCAACACCGGAACACATTGAGCAGGGCCCACAGGTTGTCTGCTTTCAGTTCTAAGCAGAAACTTGCATGCAGTGAAGGGGATTTCTTATTTACAATTTAAGTTGGCCCAAAACACAGGCCTCATTTAAAGGGCCAGCAGCCCTACTTTAGTTTAAGAATGATCCTGGCTGGGAGCCACCTGGAACCTACTACCTAGATTCCAACACAAAGGAGGATAAACAAAGGCACACAAATATCACGTTATAAGTCAAGTACATAAAAGAAACATTTCAAGCAGGTTTTTGACTTTGTTTACCCTTCCTACATAAGCTACATGCATTTACCCTAAGAGGTAAAGTATACGTTAAGAGTGCCTAACTGGGAGAAAAAAAAGTATGGATTTAAAATGTAACCGTGCTGGGGCTGTCTGTATTTATAAAAATGTATTAATACACAAGGGAATCATTTTTAGCAGCACCATACGACAGATATAGAAAGAAAACAATAAGGTTCTAAACACATGCCTTGCAGTTTGCAAGAGGCTTGTTGATGCTGGTATATAGTTCACTGTGCTACATTAGGATTGCAATTTATGTACTGAAAGACATAAAGGATATGTGTCAATAGTAGTAGCCCACTTACCTATCTAAAAAATGTGATTTACATGTTACAGGTTGTGCTTTACAGGAGATGCATTAACCCTCTATGCAGCATTATGAGTCAAAACCGGAACTAGACAAAACGATTATTTCTCCAGCAACTACACTAACCACCAGAGTTATATGACCATTACTATTATCCCCTAAGGTATCCTGGGCACACAAAGATCTCTGCAGAGGGGGTCTTAACCCCATGAGATATTTTAAAATGCAGCCTTTGCAATCAATTAAACTAGAAAAGATTTAACATCACATTTGTTCTTGTTGCCAATTTCTTTGCTGCAGAGTTTAAAACAAGTTTAAGTTAACAGCCAGAGACTGCTTTGCATGACTCTGTGACTGCACCCCTTTTCTGAGTTTGCACATCAATGAGGTCTCTGTGGTGGTTACATGGTGAATTGACAAAAACGTGCATGTGGTTCTAAGATCAGCTCCCACTAGAAACAAGCATTTGCAATGCAATAGGTCTCGCATTATAAAAGTGTGAGCAGCTGGCATTGCTAATAATAATGCAACACTAGCTATTGGCTTTGTAAATGATAAATAAATGCCATTATGTGTTTGTTTTATAAAATAGATTAAAAAAGGCATTGTCATGAACAATGCCAATAGCTTAAACTTTTGCAAATGCGAGACCTATTGCATTGCAAATGCTTGTTCTGTGTGCAGCCCTAATTTCCTTTCCTCTGCGTGGGTAAAGACAAGCCAGCCATCTGTTCTGGGAACGTGGTCCTACGTAAACATGTCACCTTGCAGTCAACGTGGCGCTGGCTGGTTCCTGAAGAGCTCTTCTTAGGAAAGCACTCGCTGCTTCTTTAAATGACCAACTTCTTTTCTGCTAATTTTTATAGGTTTAGGGACGTTTCGTAAGAAATACTGTTCTTGTATATTTTTCTCTTTCGAGTTATTGAACCTATTAGTATTCAGAGATCTAGGCAAACGTGTACAGACTAATGGAGAATTATGTACTTGGAAGCATCAGTGCTTTAAATGGAAAAAAAAAAAAATGCAGGCACTAACTAAATGTAACAGAAGGGGCGAAGCTAAGGGCGTGGCTTGGAGACAAGCAGTTAATTTGATATGTTCTTGGTGTGAAACGGTGCACAATTACGCAGCAACAGTTCTGCTATTTGTAGAGCATTCTTTTTGTCTATGTATTTGTTGTTAAATGCATATAATTGCACAAACATTGCAATGCACACACATTTTTATATTCACTGAATACCAGCGTATGTCCAGGACATTTGACAAACCATGGAAATATTTCTTGATTAAAATATTTTCCCTGATCTTTAAGGTGGAAATGTCCCTGGTTAGCTCAAAAAGGCACACAAACCCACACTCTCAGATATTCACCAAGTGGTATGCAAGCATAATAACCATACACAGATAAAAGCACAGATACTCACCCAATTATATGCTTTTCCACACAAGCCGGTACAGAAAAACGAAAGGAACAGAGGGCAGAAAGGCACGAAAAACGAGTGGCACAGAGGGCAGAAGGGCACAAAAAAACGAGTGGAACAGAGGGCAGAAAGGCACAAAAAAAAAGAGGGAAACGAGTGGAACAGAGGACAGAAAGGCACAAAAAAAGAGTGGAAAACGAGTGGCACAGAGGGCAGAAAGGCACAAAAAAGAGTGGCGCAGAAGGGCACAAAAGACGAGAGGAGCAGAGGGCAGAAAGGCACACAAAAAACGAGTGGAACAGAGGGCAGAAGGGCACAAAAACGAGTGGAACAGAGGGCAGAAGGGCACAAAAACGAGTGGAACAGAGGGCAGAAGGGCACAAAAACGAGAGGAGCAGAGGGCAGAAAGGAACAAAAAAAGAGGGAAAACGAGTGTAACAGAGGACAGAAAGGCACAAAAAGAGGGAAAACGAGTGGAACAGAGGGCAGAAAGGCACAAAAAACGAGGAAAAACGAGTGGCACAGAACAAGAGCGCACTGAAGCTGACTCGCCAGAGCAGCGCTAAAGCGCTGTCTCAGACGAGACCTAAAAAGCCCAACAGAGTCATTCATTCCCTTAACTCCCCAAATTCTAACAGCACCATAGGTAAAGGGCTGCACTCTTATTTGTACAAGCTGACCCCTGGAAATATTTGAAATGTACAACATTCAACAAACATGTTAGAATATGATAAAGTTGCATTCAATATTCAAGAAAGTGTATTTCTTTAGTATGTGGAAGTGTTTCCCTTTAATGCCTCCGAATATTTGGAAAGTATTTATTAAAAGTGAGTGGTTTTAAACATGCGCCTAGAAACAGTCTATCACATAACCGGGGCAGCTACACTTCTGTGGATTAAATGCAGAGCAGTTCCACGACAATAAATAAATATATGCTGTCTACAATACTTTCATCCCTGCGTTGTGCCCCCAAATGTTGCTAGTTTGTTTCTGTTTTATATAGCGCTAACTTGTTACAGACACTGGAGCACTTTGCATGAGCACCAGTTGCAATACACAAAGACTCATTAAGCTTTCTTTTTAAGATATGGGTAGATAAAGTGATTTGCCCGAAGTCAAGGTATGTTGAAAGAGCACAGCTTGGAAACATTTTCCCTTGAGGGTACACACTCTCTCCGCCCCCCCACCCCCCAGTACCAATGAGAGAGCAGGGAAAGTTCTATGTGCATAGCCAGCTGCCCCTGGGTTTACTTTTCTGAGTGCCCTCAAATTACAGCCTGATCGCAGCCTCTCACCCAGAGCCATTAGGTTTAATACAGAATCGCTGAATAAAAATCTCTGTATATTAGGATGCAATTTCAGAAGCTTTTCTGGGGGCCAAACACAATTTTTTTTTTTACTTGCTTTCCAACCTGGCTCTTCCGTTCCAAAGTGAGCAGAGCTTCCATTACACCACACCACCTCTGCAAAGCTTCTCTGGCTCCTTACATCAACAGAGCAAGTAGCAAGTGTAGAAGCTGAGAGCTCTGTAATCTGCAGCATACCCAGAGTGTCCATGGCAGAATAGATGCCCTTCCGTCTGGCCTTGCAAAAGCACCGCCACTGCGCCACACACTTTGCCCAGAAAGTGACCGTTTTAGGCTGTTCATCTGCATATGTACATTTACATACGTGGTTGAGGAATGGACTCGTGGTAATATGCGCGCTTTGCAAGTGTTTATGGGTGTTGAGGGAAGGCTTGTGCGCGCACGCACACTGGCGCATGTTAGAGGGAACTATGGTCCCCACGTGTATTTTGAAAGTGAGGGTACAATTTGCACTACAAAACTAGTGCCAAAATGTTATGTTATGTTACTATATCTACTAAAGTGCACATACACCAAACGGTCTCTTGGCGCTAGGTAACTTTATAGCATGACACAGGACACATATTAATAGGCTTGCTGTAGTAGCTGAGTCTTTAGTATCTGTCTGAACTTCCCATATTTTGAGGTGGTCCTGAGTTCCAAAGACAAGGAGTTCCAGACACGAGGGGCAGTGATTGAGAACTTGACACCACCTTTTCTATTTCTCTTAAAAGGAGGAGTCACTAAAAAATTTCAATGAGTGGATCTAAGATTTCGAGTGGGGCAATAGTTATTAATCCGAGATATAATAAAACCTGGACTTTTCGTGTGCAAGGCTTTGAAAATGGTGCAACAAATTTTGAATGTTAATCTCTGTGCAACTGGGAGCCAATGAAGGTATTTTGTCACTCAAGATAGATGGCAATGCTTGGTAAGTTGATAAATTCCGCAGAGCAGCCTGATTTTGGACCAACTGGAGCCTCCGTGTAAGCAGGGGCGTAACAAACACCCCCGCAGCCCCCGCGGTGCGGGGGGGCCCCCAGTCTTCGGTTAGGTGAAGGGGGCCCCCTCAGCTCTTCGGTAAAGAGCTGCGAGAGAAAGGCTTGCTGTAGAAAGCAGGTGCAGTCTGAAGCCGGCTCTGAGCTCCTCGCGCTGACCCATGACTGAAGAGAAACAAAGTAACAAGTTACATTGTTTCTCTTCAGTCAGAGCCCGGCCGGAAAAGGGATGGGGGTGGGGGCCCCAGAGAGATCATTCCCCACAAGCCACAGCCTCGGAGAAGGGAGGAGGCAACACAGAGCTGACAGGGCCACAGGAGAAGGTTTGCAGCTCCATTAACAGGACTCTGCGGGGACGCATTGGAAGGTAAGCAAGCATTGGAAATGTAATTTGCCTCGCATTTGTTTGAGTTGGAGCGTCTCCCTGGATGGCACGTAGTGTTTCCTCAGTGGCCTGCAGTGGCCCCGATGCTGATAGTGAACATGGAAACGTTCCCAGGTCTCCACAGAAGAGATTTAAAAAAATGTCTCAAGAATGTTTGAATATGGATGTACGTGTACAAAATGACAGAGAGTACTTTTTTAAATAGTTCAATATAGCGCAAGCTCGTCCCCAAGGTATTGGAGCGCTTTACACGAGCACCAGTTACATTACACAAGGCCACACTTATTTTTTAAGCACGGGGATATTAAGTGATTTGCCCAGAATCACAGGATGTTGAACCAATGCTGAGACTCGAGCATGATCCCCCAGTTCCAAAGCCTGCATCTCTGGCTGTTATACCACATTCAATTTGTATCAGTGGTCTTCCCAGTTGCAAAGGAAGGGAGAACATGTCTGTGGTTATTGCACATTTTTGAGCGACATTTGAGACCAAGTGCAAAACTATCTGGAGCCTTCAGCAAAATTCTATTTTTTATGGTTTTTGCTCCCTCCTTGGAATTAATTGGTAATATTTGATGCTTTTGGTATCAATTTGGCACTGTCTGGTGCTGGCACCCTCGGCACCTGCCTAGTATTATTGACTCGCTTTATCATCAGCCCCTTTATTTACTTTTAGACTCTGGCCATGGGCGTACGTACCAATGGTGCCGCATGTGCAGTGGCATCGGGCCTAGGAATGGGAGGGGCACACTGACTATAGCTGTCTTTCAGTACCCAACCAGGAGCCAGGGGGCATTTTCACCTCCTTAAATGAGGGCGCGTGAGGCTCATACTATGCCACTGACTCCAGCTTAACTGAAAAACTCACATTTTAGGGGCCTCCAGTCCAGAGTACTATAGAGTTGAGGAAAGTCATTCCCAGGTTCCACAGCACAGAACCTTCATTTTCTTTTTTTTAAATACATTTTAGGTATTCAGTTTCTGCCCATGCTGTGCACTTTTTATTTTATTTTTGTTTTCCTATGAATTCTATTTCTTGTTATTCACATTGGTAATATTTTTTATAGAAGAATCCAATACAGAACAGGTTATAAATTGGTACTTAAAGTCTAATGAAACATAGAACGAGCCCCCAGAACAGCAACGAAATGCCAAAAATAATAGAGATATATTCAGGTAAATAAATCGGACTGGAGTGTAGCAAACTACCACCAGAGTCATATGGGAGCGAGTAGGATACACATAAGAAGGGAAGGACATTGTGGGTCGGAAGGGGAGAATCCATGTAAGATGTCATATCTAATAAGTGTTGGCAAAGCCAATAGGTCTGACGTTGGTTGCAGGACTATTGGCTGTACCAATGTATGTTTCTTTTGCTGTAGTTTATTATGACGTTATTGTTCCAAGATCGCTAATAGAGGCTGAGAGAAGAAAGACATGAAGAAATCATTGAAATACTACAGGGTGTAAATACAGTGGGTGGACAGTGGTGTATGAGAGACAATGAAATACAGGGTATAAATACAGTAGGTGGACAGTGGTGTATGAGAGACAATGAAATACTAAAGGGTGTAAATACAGTGGGTGGACAGTTGTGTATGAGAGACAATGAAACACTACAGGGTTTAAATAGAGTGGATGGACAGTGGTGTATGAGAGACAATGACATACAGGGTGTAAATACTGCAGGTGGACAGTGGTGTATGAGAGACAATGAAATACTAAAGGGTGTAAATACAGTAGGTGGACAGTGGTGTATGAGAGACAATGAAATACTAAAGGGTGTAAATACAGTGGGTGGACAGTGGTGAATGAGAGAATGAAATACTACAGGGTGTAAATACAGTGGGTGGACAGCGGTGTATGAGAGACAATGAAATACAGGGTATAAATACAGTAGGTGGACAGTGGTGTATGAGAGACAATGAAATACTAAAGGGTGTAAATACAGTGGGTGGACAGTTGTGTATGAGAGACAATGAAACACTACAGGGTGTAAATAGAGTGGATGGACAGTGGTGTATGAGAGACAATGACATACAGGGTGTAAATACTGCAGGTGGACAGTGGTGTATGAGAGACAATGAAATACTAAAGGGTGTAAATACAGTAGGTGGACAGTGGTGTATGAGAGACAATGAAATACTAAAGGGTGTAAATACAGTGGGTGGACAGTGGTGAATGAGAGAATGAAATACTACAGGGTGTAAATACAGTGGGTGGACAGCGGTGTATGAGAGACAATAAAATACAGGGTGTAAATACTGCAGGAGGACAGTGCTGTATGAGAGACAATGAAATACTAAAGGGTGTAAATACGGTAGGTGGGCAGTGGTGTATGAGAGACAATGAAATTCGAAAGGATATAAATCCAGTGGGCGGACAGTGGTATATGAGAGACATCGAAACACTACAGGGTGTAAATACAGTGGGTGGACAGTTGTGTATGAGAGACACTGAAATACTACAGGGTGTAAATACAGTGGGTGGACAGTGGTGTATGAGAGACAATGAAATACAGGGTGTAAATACTGCAGGTGGACAGTGGTGTATGAGAGACAATGAAATACTAAAGGGTGTAAATACAGTAGGTGGACAGTGGTGTATGAGAGACAATGAAATACTAAAGGGTGTAAATACAGTGGGTGGACAGTGGTGAATGAGAGACAATGAAATACTACAGGGTGTAAATACAGTAGGTGGACAGTGCTGAATGAGAGACAATGAAATACTACAGGGTGTAAATACAGTAGGTGGACAGTGGTGAATAAGAGACAATGAAATACTGCAGGACGTAAATAAGGTTGCACGACATAGACCATGAATGAAGACAGGGCAGGGAGCAAACACAGTGGGCTCTGAAGTCGTGACCCGCAGCTGTCCTGCAGAGAACTGTACGCCAGTGCCCCATAGCCAATTACAGACCCCGCATCACGCGTAAAGGTCAAGCTATTTTTATTCTCTAAAATTTTTCCCCATACTCTCCTAAATAAGTAACCATTCCAGGATGGTTGATATGCATTTGACCTGTGGAAGGGTACACAGGTCTGATGGGAGTCCTTGTGTACTGTGTGTAAGGCTGTGACGAGAGTGGGTGGACCGTTAAAGAGACAAACAAGGAAGCCGTTCATATCTTGCTCTCTCTTTTCCATAGTGCCTGCGACATGGCTTTGTGTAGAAAAAACTATCACTAGGTAAAGAGGGGAGCTTGTCACGGCCACTAGTGAGATGCTACAGAGCTGCCCCATTTCAGCACCAGCAACGTTCCATGATTGTGTACCTAATAAGTAAAATAAAATTACATAATGTTGGCCCTGCCATAATGGTGGCACATATCGGCCCAATGTGCTCACCCATGGTATAATGGAGCCCAAACCGGGTAAAATGCGGGCACTGGCATAATAGTGGTAATTCCTGTCTGATTGCGTGGTGCACAGCCCTCCTGCTTGCTTCGGCATAATGGCGGTAATTCTTGGCATAAGATTGGCGCATATGACATGCAACTATGACACATAGATATTCAAGGCGGAATCTATCATGTGTTGTAGTGGTTCATGACAAAATGTGAACTTTTTCACAAAAAAGATAACTTCTTGATTTAGGGAATTTGAATTATTTTTCAAGAAGGAAAAGCTGGTATTTAATAGCAAAACTTTTCTGCTTTCATAAACTGACAAGCTGATATTTTGGAGACAAATGACTGAATTTATTTAAAGCTGAAATTTGAGTGGTTAAAGGGCCCACTTGGGAAGGCCAACCCCGAACACTCCTCTTTCACTTTGGTGTGCTTGCTGTACTCACTTGCTCCTTCAACTTGGTTCTCAGCTTTTCGTTACACCACTTTTAGGATTCACCAGCCGCCACTGGTGCATGCGCAGCAGGCCCCTGACCTGAGAGCTCCTGACTGAATCCGGAGCGTGGGGGGCCCCCTCCATATTCTTTGCAGGGGGGCCCCCTCAAGTTTCGTTACGCCACTGCGTGTAAGGTGATTAGGAAGACTCACGTACAGAGAATTGGCATAGTCAATTCTTGACGTGCTCAAAGCTATTTTAACTTAGACCAAGGCGTCGGTAGTCAGAATGCTGGATGCAAGTTGGTGAAAATCCTACCCCAAGTGCTCATTTAGCAGGCAGCTGCTCACTCTCTTTTCCTGTTCTGTTGCATTTAGAACTATTTATTAGCGCAAAGGCAACCATGCGTCCAATTCGGATGCAAGGCGGCATTTTTGTGCTACGAAAATAGTGCTAAACGCAGAATTACGCTTTTCGCATAAATCTGCATAATATCACTGTTTGTTTTTGGATAATTCCGCATGATTCTGCTGTACAGAATTACCCAATTTACACCCACCCCTAGCCTAAGCGTGAGCATGCACAAACTCTGAGATATGTCACAGATAACATTAGTGAAAAATAGTTTTGGGGTGATAATGTAAGATGATTGTGTCACATAACAGAAATGTTAGACAGCTCAGCAGCTTGGCTGTTGCCTTAGCTATATATGCAGAAAAACAGCTCTCACAAAGTATCTTGGTCTTTTCACTGTGCCCTGCTTCACAAATTCCAACTTTACCTCTTTTGTTGCATTTGTGTGGAGTTTTTCCTCAGACGGTAGTAAGAGTAAGTGAGAATAATTTGCCCATATCAGTTTGAGACAAGGCACCAGGCAACATTGTCCATCTCTTCCTACTAGAACCACGTTTACACACTGTCAGTGCTACAGCCCCTAATGTTCCCTAGGTTTGACTACGAGAATGCACAAATCTCCATCTAGCATGCCAGGAGGCTGCCCTCCATGGAGCTCAAGGATAATTTCAGAGATGGAAGATCTGCCCATATCAGTCTAATCCTGATCTTACTCAAATGACCCCCTGTCAAAGTCATAGGTATATTTAAGTTGCATGCATAGTGATCCCCCAATGCCTCACAGACAAATAAATCATATACAAGGGAAACAGCTTACGGCAAAACTCATGCAAATCTTCCTGAAAATTCAGATTTTCAACAAAGGACATTCGAACAAGCTGTTAGGATGTTAATGTCCGCTGCATGCTGTACAGGCATGCTTTCTTTCCTTGAGTGCACGCCTACATGTGTATCTGAGATCCTTACTTTTATTTTGACCCTAGTGTCATGCTAATTTAAACGTGAGCACACAGACCTAGGTCTGCCCCTGCCTATGAAATGACCCGGACCTGCCCTGGGACCAGGAAGGGTGCCCTGCACCAAACGTGTACTCATAATGGACAGAGGACTTCTGTCCCTGTCCAGGGCATAGCACATAAAGTAGCTGTGGTACTGTACCATGTTCTGAGATTGGCCGTTTGACCAGGCCATATTATCTGTGTCACTGAGAGTGTGACCTACAGGATCCTTCTGTGTACAGTGCTGCTATTATGTGAATGCCCATAACCTTGCGCTGACATTCTATGGACATGCGTACTGCATGCGTGTATGTAGTGTGAGTGTATCACATGTGGAGTATTAGGACTCTGTGTGTGACTACATACTAAAGCCTGTGGGATCCATTATGGATGCTTCTCTTTTGGCTTGGCACAAGGTGGAAGATGAGGACAGCTCCCCCAAACTGTGGAAGTCTATTGCCTGCACGCCTGTGGCTGGAGGGAGGAGATCCAGACACCGAAAAGAGGAGGATGGAAGCAGGGCTTTTGTTAGCAAGAGGCTGTTGATTAGTTTGTTGAGCCCTGCCATTTGGTTGATGGTACGCAAAAGAGGTGGCACTGCAAGGTGAGGAAGTTCTTGGGTCAGGGCTGCCATTTTATCTAACACAGGCAGGCTCATAATCTGCACACTTCATTATGCCCATGTTGTGAGTAATTCAGCTTGTCAACATCCCCAGTCTTACCTGCTTTGAGAAGCATCACTCTACATAAAGAATGTGTCTGGTGAGCAGACTCTGAAGGTCTAAACTCAAACAGGTTCTAAGGTAGAGACAGTGGATCCACATCTATCTAGAAAATGTGTATGAAAGTGGAACCCAAACCACTTCACTTTATTCCAGTTCCAAGTCCTTCATGACCAAGGAATGGAATGCTCTGTAGAGTATTCTGCTGTGTGACTAGGGCAGGCATATACCTGACGGCCAATCTCCTAGAAGTGAGGGGACATCACCTGAATGCTGCATCCTCTGCAGGAGGAGCGAAGGGTCTGCCTTGTGCCTAAAAGCCTTTTTGGCTGACTGCAGAGAGAAGGAAGGAATCCGTCTGGCCCTGCAGGAGGAGAGATTGTCCAGGACGAGAAGCCCAGTGTGTCCCTGGACAGAGGGACATACAGAGAAAGGCTGAATGCCTGGGAGTGAAATTAGGAGTGGTCCACCGTAAAGAGTGTCCCCCAGTGTCTCAGATGGTTCTTGGCAGGAACCATGAAAAGGCCACAAGAATGCAACAGCCCACTCAGGGATGCAACTGCCTTGGTAATTGTGTCAGCCAGGTCGGGGTTGCAACAGCCTTGGGGATCATGTTGGCTCCTTCAGGTATGCAGCAGCCATGGTGTTTGCCTCAGCCTGGTCAGGGCTGCATTTCTGTGGTGATTGTGTCAACCAGGTCAGGGTTATAATTTCTGTGATGATTGTGTCAATCTGGTCGGGGCTGCAACTGGCTCTGTGAACATATCAGCCTCATTAGTGCTGCAAATCTCCTGATGATCACCTTGGTCTGGTCACAGCCTGTATCTACTTTAGATTCAAGGGGGTTTACATCCATCCCACTAGCCAGACGGGGCCCCAGCAGCCAGGTACATACTGGCACAGAAGGTCCAGGGCCACCAATCACTGCTGAACAAAACACAGTTGGCTGTGAGAGGAGAAATGCAGGCCGTGCCCCACCTTCTGTGTTGACTCCAACAACAGTGGGCCTTCGCCTGCTTGGGGGGAGGTACTAAGGGCCTGATTTTGTGTGTGCAGGTTTGCTGTCTCGGTGGACTGTTGTGTATTATATGGTTGTGCGACTTACAGTGTAATACCTTCACAAAACAGTCTCTGGTCCAGGCCTGTTCCTAAAATATCTAGCTCAACCCAGGTTAGATGTGGCTACGAGCATGAAGGCTTAAACAAAGGAACCAGTGTAAAGCATTTAGAAGCACAAAACAACGAAATAAACAAGTCACTCAACATGAAACAAATCTGACACAAATTTATAAAAAATAGGTTACATATACATTTTAGACACTAATATGAGAAGTAATATGAGAAGTAATACATAAATCTCAGATTTTTCAACTCCAAAGCGCAAACAAGCATTGGTAAGCGTAAAGTTTGTAAACTTTTGAAAAGTTTGAAAGAGTTGTGTTCTATTCCGGCCCAGACTGGGTGACCAGTTCCAACAGCGAGAAGATCCAGAGGGCCATTAAAGAGTATTTGGACAGTTACCTGCTCACCAAAGGAAGCCCAAGGCAAGTTCCATACTTTACATCAATCCCGCCATAAAAGTCAATGCAGTGGTCCTGATGTTGGGGCTTTAGGATATTGAAAGATTCTCTGGGTGCTGTGCAGTCATTGGGTGCCTTCATGGGGTTATTCCTCGGTCTACGAGTAAGGTTGGGTGACTATGGCCACAGGAGTCGGAGTCCCTCGAAGTCCTCTTTGAGCCAGTAAAATCCCAGTAGCAGCTGTGTTATCAATCTCCCATCACAGTGGGTACAGCGGTATTGTTTGGTGAGGGCTAGTGTCTGTCTTTTGCAACCAATCCACACTCTGAAAACTCTCATGGCTGCAACTTTTGAGTTGGGAGCAAAGGTGTTCTTGGTTGCATGTCAGCATTCAGCAGAGATTCCTTGCGAGTGACTACTGACTAGCCAGGATGGGTGACTTCAGCTTATTTTTTTGATGGCTCTGGTGCTTAAATAGGGGGTCAGTCAACTGACAATTGGAGTCACTACTTTGGTATGGGGCTCTGGAGCAACGTTTCCTTGAGCTAGGCACCACAGGCACAGTTCTCTCATTGCACGTTCAAAGGAGAAGCAGATGCAGTCCAGCTGTTGCAGCAGCCTCTCTTGCCAAGTCCAAGGGTCAGCAGGGCAGTCCTTCTTCAGTCCTCTGTCCAGTCCAGATATGATCTGAGGTTCAGGATGCCAGGGGTGCCATATTTGTGCCCAAAAAATGCCCTGGGGGGGATGAGGTGGTCACTAGCCAATGGGATATCAGGATCCCTCTCACCCTATGACTACTTCCAGCTATGTGTGGAATCTAGAAATCCCAGAGTGCATTATTCTACCACTCTCAATATGTTTTAACCCTTCCTTGGATGATAGGAGCTCGGTAGCCCACCCTATTGGTGTGGCTACCAGTGGTCTACACGCCAATGAAAAAAACAGTTTGGTAACTGGTTTACCCTCTCTTTTTCTACTGCTAGCCCATCTACCTGAGCAAAGGGCAGATATACACTAGTGTGATCACCATTTGTCCACCAATGGCAGCTTCCCCTTTGAAGCTTGCCTTTTGGGCCAACACCCTGTTTAGCTTTCGGCAAGGAGAGGTAACACCTCCCTCTATGGCAGGCCTGTAGCCTGGGAGTCATTCACACTACTCCCCAGGAGGGAAGATAACTTTCTGGTGGCCAGCAACTGGGAAAGGCCACCAGATACACTGGACAACAGTGTGGCAGCTTTCTAAAGGTTGCCTTTCATTAAAAGTGACATTAAATTCAACTTGGTCATCAAATCTGGTTTAATGACATGATTAGTTTGATATCTTGAAGTATCTATTTTAGTAGTTCTATTCAGAAGTTAGCAGGCCTGAGATGCCAGCCTGTAACTCTGGGTAAGCCAATGGGGCTACTAGCTTTTCCACAGTAAAAACAACATATTAGAAGTTTTACTGTTGGGACATATTAAAGTATATGTCCCGGAACATACAGGGAAGACATATATTGTTAAAGGAAGTGGGGGCTTTGCCATTGGTTTAAATGGCAATGTTGAACTAATGTTTTAAGAGAAATTGCTGTTCCAGACTGTAGTGACAGGGTGAATGCCATTTTGTACTTTGTCACATGCAGGTTGGCACAATCAGTGCTACATCCCAGTGTGGACACACTAACTTACCCTTGGTACCATATACCGGGAACTTATAAGTAGCTCAGTTTATGCAAATTGGGGGTAGCCACTTGAGCATACATTTTGTAAGTGGTTTGAACATTGACACTGAGGTCTAGTTAGCAGGCCTCAGTATTCGCCCAGAGTCAGCATTTTCACTCCTGGAGTAAAAAATGTGCTTTCTCCTGCTGAGTGCACTTTTTAAAAAGGAACAGACAGAACAACAAAGGGTAGGGGAAATCAATGATTGCAGGTGCAACACAGCCTCTGCACAACTTCTGATGCCACAGGCTCTGATTAATGGGACTAGAAACCTTTTGGAATAGGCCCTATAATGTTTACAGTAGAAAGTGAAATGAAGAACCCTCTGGGGAGAGGACTCGTCACAGGGACAGATTAACACATTGGTACAATTAAATTGGGCCAGTGGGAAACCTAAATGCCACCTTACTATGCCCAGCCTGAATCTGTATAACAGGACTCTGTCCCAAGTGGTATCCATCCAATACAAATGCGATTCCATAAGGGAGGTAGATTGCAGGTTGGCATACTCCCTAATGAAAATTTTAGCCATTTTCTCTCTACGCAATCTGTTCCTAGTTAGGAACACTTTCTTGACCTACGTTAGATCAGCCTTGGATATACAGGAAGGGGAGGAGAGAAGGTTTTCTGTTTGATATAAGACAACTCTGGGATGGAGAGGTCTCTATCACAGGTGAGGCAGTCCAAAATCACCTTCCTGTTCAAGCCTGCATGTTGGTTCGCCCAGATGGCACACCAAAGTACCAGCAGGACCAATTTAATGACGTCTTCTGCAATCCCAATGCCAAGCTCCTGGTAGACAATATAAAAGGCGCATGCTGGGAGTTCAACTAGAAGGTGGCACAGGGCCCTGTTCTCTTCTGTCTGAAGGGCAGAGAAATTAGAATAGCCCCAAATGCCAGCCCCATAATTGAGAATGGGGAGACATTTGCTCCTGAAGACTTCCAGCAAGGGGTCAATGAACTTTTTACTGATGCAGAAGGCTAGGCTGTAGATAAAACCAGCAGCACAAGCAAACCTTTGAGATGTTTTGTTCTTACAGGGGCCCGGTTTCCCTTGGCATCAATAACCACCCTCAGATAGGTAAACTCCTGGGCAGAGGGGACCTGATGGCCTTGAAGATAAACGCTTCTTTGTTTCATAGATTTTGATCAGCAAAACATAGTGTACATTTTCGAGCAATTAGCAGTTAGGCAAAAGGATCCCATGAAGCCAACAAATTTCTGGAAGAGGGTGTTTAAGTTCATATGTGTTCCTCTCATTAGATCAGTGTCATCGGCGTAAAGTAACGCGGGATCTTCTTTCCTGCCCACCAGTGGTACGTTCGCCGCACAGGCATACAGAGTCTCCTCCAGATCATCGATGTACAACAGGAAAAGAATAGGGGTCAATACGCACCCCTGGTGAATGCCCTTCCCCAGCGGGAAGCTGGAGGTGCGCTTGACAACAGGTCTATACCTCACAGACACTGATATGTTGAAATGTAGTGCACACAGGCATTGGGCTAGCCCTGGTTCCACCCCCAAGACGCTCAGCATGTCCCACACCTTGGACCTGACCACACTGTTGAAGGCACTAGACAGGTCCACGAAGGCCAAGCAGATGGAAACCTGCTTAGCAATGTTGAATTTGCTAATTAGCAGGTGTAGATTAAGACATTGCTCCACCATGCCCAGCCCCTCACGGAGCACCTCCAATAGTTTGTTTGACTCCGTGACCCAAGACAACAAGCGGTCCAATACAACCCTCCCAGTGATTTTTACTGTGGAGTCCAACAGGGATATTGGGCAATAACAACTAGGAGACTATGGGTCACCTTTTTTGAAAAATAGGGACAATGGTGCCATGAGTTTGGGAGGCCACAGCAAGGAAAGGCATTCAAGCAGTTATGAAGAAGTGGGGTCCATCATTCCGGTGCAGGTTTATACATATCCTTAGGGACCCTATCTGGGCCTGGGACTTATTAGATGGAGACATAGTAATGGCCTCATGGACCTCTTCCAGGGTGAATCTCATAGGAACCTGGTAAACCACCTCGGTCTCCTGAGAATCCTGTGGCATGTCATGGCAATATAAAGTGTAAAAGTGGCTCACCCAAGCCTCTGGGCTGAAGGTAGTAATAACTGAGTTGTCAGTAGATCCCGGGGTACTGATATCCTTAACTGCCCTCCAAAAGGACGTAGAGTCCTTCTTCCTAAAGAACTGTACCAACCTCCCCCAGTGCTCTATTTTAATCTCTTTGCACCTATTGCTCAAGTCCCTTTTATACACCACTCTACATTCTTTAATTTTCTGACTATCTCTAGATTTCTCCTTTAGGGTCCTATGCAAAATTGCAGAGGCCTTTCTGCAAGAGGAGTCAAACCAGTTTGCCTCAGTCAGTGCCGGCCTAACTGATTTAATAATGAGGCTACTGATGGCAGACCCCAGACGGACGAAACTGTTAGCCATTAGACATGGGTCAGCCAAATGAGCTAGACAACTGTGTAGAATATCAAGTTAATTATTGCACAGGCTTTTCAAAACCGTCCCTTGATCCTCATTCCTCCAAACTAGGCGAATGCCCCTGGAACTTAACAGTTAGGGAAAAAGACAGTGGCGGCTGCCTCTGAACAGGGGCGGTGAGTCGGGTGGGGGGATTAAAAGAATAAAAAAAGTACCTTCTCCTCATCCTCGCTCTTTTACAGCCCAGGAAGCACCCAGGCTTCTGGACTCTGCCAGCCAATCACGATGCTGCAGGAGCAGCATCGTGATTAGACTGAGCTACCTGTTTGGATGCTCAGGCAGTGCCTGGTGAGGCTGGGCATGTTCTCCACGGGGCTGGAGAACATGCCAAGTGCGTATGATGGTTTGGCTGACCCTAGAGAGCCGGTCAAAGCGTAACTGCACACTTAGGAGTGGGTAAAGCACTCCTGCTCCCTCTGATGCTGGGACCCCAGCCCCGCGCCCCCAACCTGGCTGTAGTCTAAAACAAAAAATGATAATAACTGCTTGTTATTATCATTTTCTTTTTCTTTTACACTGCTCAAACGAGCAGTGGGCCGACGATCCTCCGCCTTAGCGGATGAGCCTCCAATGGAAGAAAAAGGAATGCCACCCGCCCTACCTTTTTCCTGAGGAATACCAAGACCCAATCATAAAGGATTGTGATCACTCAGGGCTGTAGTAATGGTGCCTCCACATGTGATTCACCTCCTGAGGAACCTGGAAACGAATATGTAGTCAATGATTGACCCATAAGCCCCCTAACAAAGTTAGGCTTTTGAAGGATGGGCTGGATTGCCAGCATCACAAGCATTAGGAAGGTCAAACACATTGGCAACATTCAAAAGTGCCCTGACTTTCGGGTCCCCCAGCTGGAAAACACCCATTACACAGGCTGTATTCAAAATTGCTGACTTATCGGCCTGTGGTAGATGACCGAGTTTGGTATTAAAATCACCCCAACCACAATGTAGAAGCCCAAATTCAGGTGGGCTAATCCTGATTCAAGTTCTGATATGAAACTTAACAGCTTAAAAGTGTTAGTGCATGCCTCAGCTTCAAAGAGTCCATTGTAAAAATTGATGACGACAAAATGAATACCATTTGGCTAAATTAACAAAATGGCTTGAATAGCAGGGCTCTCGCAATGTAGTGGGCACATTTTACAACCCAGGGAAGCTTGCAAGTAAGCCATTAGACCACCCTTGGCCTGACCGGCAGGTGACTAGGTTGGTGGTACCACCCATCAATGCTGACAAGTTCTGTGGTCCATGTTTTTTGTAGGAACATCAAATCATGGCTAGAGATGAGTGCAGCCCAATTATCATTGTCCTTTTTATTATGTAAATAAGCGATGTTCCAAAAGAGAATTTTATCCTGAGGGATGGAGTTGTCCTGCAGCATCAGGGCACCCTCGATGTTGTCTGCCAAATGGGGGTGAGATGTGGGGAGACTAGCGTGGCCAACACCCGGGGGAGAACCACCAGAAACCACAGGAGGCAGAGGGATAGATGGTGTATTGGGGTATGCTGTACCCCGCCTGTGTCCAATGTCTGGGGCTTGACCATCCTCTAAGGGGCAGGCTCAAGGGACTATTGAGGCCATTCCCGAGTCAATCCACATCGGTCAAGCTCCCCAGGTGTCAAAAATGATTCAGCACGCGGATGTTATAGGTGTGCGAGTGGGCTTGCATATGTCCTTGGATACGTTCCAAGATGTCTGAGGTGGTATGTAGGATGGCCAATTGCCTGCTAAAATAGCCAAGTGGTAGCATCTTGGTGTTGCTTGGCTTATGTGGGTCTTGAGGAAACCCCTAAGCAGGTTCTCTGCTACTCAAGGATTTCAAAAGGAAATAATGATTTAATCACCTAGGTATACCTATTGTGATGTCCCCACCCATCCTACTCTTCTGGCTATTAGCACTTCGTTATATAACTAGTCTCAACACCACATATTGTCGTGGATTCAATGGGTGGATTTAGAAATTAAGTCCTCAGTCGACTCTAACACAAGGGTGCAGGGTTGGCACCTCCGCCAGCACGATGTTGTCGGGGTAAGCTGCAGGTGGCAGATCACATCTAGATGAAGGAGCTGTGGGTGAGTCCAAGGAGTTGGTGGTAATAGTGTTATTTATGTGGGCAGAGGAGGACCCCCTGGGTAACCCTCAGTCTGGGGTGCTGAAGTGATGTGGGCAGTTGGGCGAGATACAGCAGGTGCCATAATATTAAAACCTTTCCCTGGGCCCAGACCTTCCCTTTGTTTTAACAACGTCTGGCTGGCGGGTCTCTTGTTGTCCCCTTACAGTGGCAATATGGGTGGATATACGGGCGAAGCTGGGGTGCCCAGAAGCTTTATTAGGGAGTAGATTGAGTAGTGTTGCCTCGATAGACTATGGGTGAATGATCAAGGCTTTCAGCTTAGCATCCAAGATTGTTTCAATCATTTTACCCAAACTGGCCGACCTCACCTCTAGACTGTTTTAGGGGGCCTATCACAGCTAATGGAATCACGTCCCTTCAGAGCCAGGTAGGATCTGGAATTACAAGATTTGCGGGAGTTGGCTTTTTTGTGTTTACCACTTGATGGTTTGGGAGATTTATAAGGTGACTTGATAGTCGGAAAGACACAAGTAGGGGATGAAACCACAGGTTAAGCAAGTAAAGTGCATGGGTGAACCCCCACATTAGTAGCCTCATCCGCAGCTGCATCTATTTCTAGCTGATGTATGAGCTCAGGGGGAAAAATGTGTATACATACCACATCGTCTCAGTGGGCTGCAGGAACAAGAGAAAGCCTTCTTTCAACAGAGAAAATTTCTTTATCAATTTATCCTATGATCTTTTCAATGTAGCCATTGATCGTAGTGGTCTTTTTTTGGCCAAAGATCCCCCCGATCTCAGCTCTAGTTTTCATTTGGACATACTTCCAAGGTGATCTAGAGCTCAATGAAAAGACCTCAGGGTCTCTGCATGAGTTGCTGTCAGGCCCAGCACACAGCCAAGCAACATCCTGAGGGATCGGTCATGCTCATTGAGCTAGCAGCCTGCTGGTAAAAGGGTTTACCGGAGGAGGGGAATATGGAGGGAAAGACAAAAAGTCTTACCCCGTGAAGCAGGAGTCATAGGGTTGGCCCAGCCCAGCCTCAACCAACCTCAGACGGGTGCAGATGGGCCTGCTCTTGGCCTGTTCATTGCCTGAGCACACACTCAGCTGTGTCCACAATGCGTACCATGCCACAGGAGGAAAAGTGCCCTTTTGTAGCACCCAACAGGTGTTCTCCCACCTCCTCTCCCCTGCAGCTGTCAGGCAAATGCTGGCAAAGCAGTATGGGGCATGAGCCCACCCCCAAGCAGGTCTCCGCAGTGTCACGGTGAAATATCAATCTTGATTAAATAAAAGAGAGGATTTGCTAAACTCATATTGACCAACATGTGGGGAAAGGTAGACATGGATTAAATAATAGTGGAACATATATTAATTACATACTAAGCAAGTTACTTACAAGACTATCCCATACATTTGGCAAGTACATTGACAGATTCTTTTCCACACTTACTTGTTAAAGGAACAAAGAAGTTCCTTCACCAAATTAAAGTAAAATAAGGATCAGGGAGGAACAAATTGAGCTTCATTTACCAATTTGCATATCTAATTTATTATGTTGTGCACTGGCACCAACAACTACAACACTCTATGATAAGGCAAAACATTCAACCTTACTGGTGTATCTCTTTTGGAATGCAGACTCGTGTCGATACTGTCGCGAGCCATCTATCCTCTGTAATAACTTGTTGCCACCTGTAACACTTCCCGGGCGGGTGCGGTCCAAGGTGATAAATAAACGGGTGTATGACCGCACGGCTCTTCGCCGGCAGTGAGCCACAATGTGCCTGTATTTTTGTATTGGATATCCAGGGGCTTGTGAGGCCTAAGCGGGGACAGAGTGACACCTCCCCCATCACAGATATCAATGAGCCCATTGAGGAGCGAGAACTGACTTACCTGGTGTTTAGTGCTCAGAACAGATGACACTGGAGAGTGAACAGTTTCCAGAAACCTTTGCATTACACCCTCTTATTTCAAGATCATGCTTTATGACAATTGTTTAGTAACACATTGAAGACAATGTCCAAATCACACTTTAATCTAGTATGGTGTAGCAGAAAAAATAAGGATTGATAGTGAGACTTAAGCTTGTGCCTATGAGGAAGGTGTTCCACTGATTAGGGACACTATTGAGTCCTAGCGCTTGTTGGAACAAAATAATGCTAGGTAAGTGAAGGTCATTTGATTACAGACCAAGACGTAACACTGACTAGTGAGAATATTATGCTCAGCGGTAATACACTTTTCCATATATATAACTCTAGTGGAAACCTAGAAAAGAAACTGAGAAGTAAATTAGAGCAGCACATACATTCAGAGAAAGTAGGCCCTCTTGATGAAGATCTGTGGTCTAAGATCTAAAAATCTCTCTTAAGACTAAAATATCAGCAAATTTACCAATCTGTTGTCTAAGTGTAAATTCAGTCTAGATGGAGGCTTCCAAAGAAATCACGAGCATTTTTGTTTTAATCTGACTGCGAACCTGGTTTTGGTGTGTATGCTTCGGTGCACATTAGCAAGTTGAGCAAATGGGAAGTACCAACACTTGATCGCCTACTTGCTACAAGAATCAAATATTGTTCTAGGTAACACTGATATGATCAGCTGTGAAATGGTGCTTTCATGAAGATCAGGTATCTCCAGTCAGATTTAGTCAACACAGTTTGTTTCAGAAAGTCCCTGTTAGGTACACGTCCATAACACAAAAGTAAAGCTTAGACAAATACTCAATTTTGCAAATACAGTACATTTCGGTTCCAAGCCTTAATACTTTGACTTCATGAAGCCATTTGCATATATATGTTTATATATATGAAGGACTGTATTAAATAGCAACGCTGTTGTGCTTTGTAAATTTAATTATTTGTAATTTCTTACTTCTTACTTTACTACTTTCCCCATAATGACATTTCAAACTAAATGCAGTTTTTCTGTGAAATATGAATGATGTTTTAGCATTTTTTTAAATTTATATCATGGTGACAATTGCTGTCTCTGAATTGTTATCTGTGAAACTTTAAAAGACATGCTTAAAAAGAAGTATGAACAACTCCTTCGGTAGAGATGGAGGAGTCTGAGGCTGCCTTCTCCTTTCAATGGATCAAAAAAGAGATTACATACTTGCTGATCAAGATTACTCCTAGAGTAGCTTATTTGTATGAAGCAAATCTTCCTTCCCGCTTTGTTAAGGCGATTTAAATCAGATTTCAGGCGATGGGCTCTGATGTACCTTACTTGGATAGGTTGCATGAATGCGATCCAAAATGATGGCCCTTCCACACACACTTTATCAGTTTCAAGGGCTTCCAATTGAAGTACGTATGGAGTTTTTCTCTGCAGCCTGTGCGATGTTGACACACTTCATATGGCAAGGTCATAGGGCCAGAATATCCCACAAACTGTTGACGCTTCTAAGGGAATCTGGAGGTCTGGCCTTACTGGACCTGTTGGTCTACTACAGAGCGGCGCAGCATAGAGTCTTACCTGAATGGTCCCTTAAAGCCTTGGACAAACGCTGGCTCCACATGGATAGGGCGATAGTAGGATGGGTAATTTGTGATATCGTGTGGAAGCCCAAGCAGGATTGTCCACGGAACGCTTACCTAAGCTCCCCCACAGCTACTATGCTAAAAGTATGGGACACTGGCTAAATTGCATGGGCTGATGACCATCCCTTCTCCGAACACGCCTATCCACTATAACGCAGCATTTCCTCCAGCACTTCTCCCAGGACTCTTTGCTAGCTGGCAGGTAGGAGGCTGTACAACAATCTCCAAATTATTCCATGGGTGGGACATTCTGACATTTGAGGATTGCCATCGTAATTTTAATCTAGCGGCTTCCGGAAATTTTCACGTCATCCAATTGAAACATTGGGTACTTGGGTACTACAACCTCACATATGATTCAATGCCACCAGGGAACTGTTCCCTATAGAATGCTTTGCAAGACATGCTGGGGCAACCTGGGGTTGTATCTCCTTTCTTTATACACTCATGCTGTCTACTAGGCCCATCCCTACCCCACATCATGTATCTTTCTGAGAAACTCCACTGGAATCACCGTAGAGGACAAATAATGGAGCACGTTATGCAGAGATATCTCTAAGTTTAATCGCTGCATGGGTTTGAGGGAGGATCACTATAAGCTCCTCTATGATTGGTATCTTTACCCTGAGTAACTACAAAAAAATTGCGAATATATCAGATGCATGCTGAAGGGGATGCAGGATGTTGGGAGATTTCCAAGATTCTGGTGGGACTGCCCTTTCATTCAGCCCTTTTGAAAGGAGTGTATCCTAGTGTGTCCTTGTGGCTATCCGGGCTCTTCTTCAAAACATCAGTTCCTGGGAGATCGCTCTATTCTCTGAATCTTCTTGGGGCTGGCCAAGATGGCCTTAGCTGCGGCATGGCATAAACCCGAAGCCCCATCCATTTCCCAATGGCACTCCGGACTTTGGCACGCCCTTACAGTGGAACGTATGACTGGCATTCTATCTGAAACGAGGAAAGGCTTTGACTATATGTGGGGCCCCTTGGTACAGTTCCTTTTGAGGGGACTTCCTCTCTTCTCCTGCCACCTCTGTCTAAGGGTACTTCATCTTTTCCAGACATAGTTCCGCCCCCACCCCTTCCTTCCCTAGGGCAAAAGTTAAATGATCTCAAGCGAATGTCCTTCACCCACTACATTGCTCCTGGGATTTTTTTACACTCACTGACCCATCCATGCACGTTTTGTTGATAGATTCTTTAGTATCCTGAGTTTTTTCCGTATATGTTTTCAGTTTGGATGTTTATTTTAAAAGGAAAGGGTGCTTTATTTTCAACAATTAGCAACACTACGTGAATGTTATTATTTGCAATGTATGTTCTACCTGAAGCCAGCCAATTCTTTTTGATAACCTGCAACTGTCATTTGCGTGCCGTTGTTGGCTTGAAGGTTTATTAACAGTGTAATGTGATGTACTGGTATTCTTTAAATTCAATAAAAATAGTATTATGTTCTGTCTTTTTCCGTTACAAATTGTATATTATTATTTGTTTATGCAGTGGGTGCCTTGCTGTCTTAACGCAATCATTGGAGTATCTGGAGTATCAGAAAAAGGCATTCAAACTTGTAAACTGCAAGATGATCTGCTGTATGTACTTTGTAGGCTCTGGAATATTGCTGCAGGACTTGTCTGCTTCTGGTTTTACATTCTGCTTACGGGATTTTGTTTTTTTTGCAAAGCATCCCTCTCAGGCTCCTCCTTGGATAACTATTTTTAGGTCTCGTCTACGCAGCACACATGCGCTGCATAGGAGAAAGACCTTTAGCCATCGATGCACCTTTTCAGCCAAAAACGTCACGCATTGCATTGCTTTAATGGCAACGCGTGCACGTCTGGCTATTCCCTTGCGGGAGCGAGCTTTGACTCCATATGTTTGTAATTAACTTGCAAACCTATGGTGCCCCTGCTCGTTCCCGGAAGGGAAACAGGCGCAGGTCCCCTCCTGTCTTCCCTCCCCCTGCTGCCTCCTTCTATAGCGCGAGTCGCGCACACGTTTGTTTTCTTTAATGGCGCACCTGTGCTTGTTGAAAGAAGCTTTCTCTTCGTTACGCACGTGTATGCAATTACTATTGAGAACATGCGTGCCTTTTTCGATCAATCACTTAGGTCATTCATAATTAACTCTGGGGTTAATGTTTTCACTTCAGTGATTACTCTTATTTAAACAATGATTGGAAAGCACTGCCTTTGTATCCTAAAACTTAATTATAATCATGACCCGCCATCACGAAAACAATTTCGAATATCGCACAGTCATGCGGACATTACTGCACGCTGGTTTCCAAATATTATCGTGTTCCCTCACTCACTCATATTTCAGATTGCCCTTTCTACGTGTCAGTAATGAGCACAGGCAGAGCACAGCATGATTCTCCAATGGGATTGTCCACTTTGAGCTCGGTTGTCACATCTAATAAAATTACTGGGCGGCAGGGCAGTATTGTCGCCAGTAAACAATGTTAACTGACACCAGAAAACGTTACTAATTACTATTTTTAATGCGTATGCATAAACAGTATTTAGATATACAACTCTTGCCATGTGCTCTAGCTGTGTTTTGGAGGGGGTACAGTAAGTACATACACTTTATTTGTTTACCTCCTTCACTCATGCACAGTCTTTGCCGTTTGCTGCGGTAACTCTCCTGTGGCCAACACTGCGTCCAGTTCATATATCCGCACCACCTACTCTCTCTGCCCTCTAGAACCAACTCAAAACCTGCTAGTAGCGTAATCGCCCCATTTGAAAGAATAAGACCGCTCTGCAGGACCAGACAGGCGTGTAATCCACCAGGCATTTCTCCGGTAAGGTGGAGCCTTTTGAAGGCGGTTTTAGGGCAGGGGCCTCCTTGTGCATCGGTCACTTTCTGCAGCTCCCAGAGGTTAATTGTAGGAGGAGCGGGAGGGAGGGAGGAAGGAAGGAAGGAAGGCTGGTTTGAGCACTCTTGTCAGGGCTGCTTTAACCCCGCAACACCTCCCCCCGGTCTGGCCTCTGTCTGCTCTCTGTAACCGCCTCAACTATTTCGCCCTATCTTCGACCCTGCCCTGAGGCCCCATACCCACAGTCTTTCCTATAACTCCTCTAAGCTCATAACCTGAATCTCGTTACCGCCGTGTGTCTTCCTGCTTGCGCTCTGCCGGGTCTTGCCTACAGGCCTCTAGACTGAACTCTGCTCGCTCCTGACAGCCACACGTCCCTTGCTCGTGCTGTGCACCCGCACTCACCTTTATCAAGGCTTCTAACAGTAATTAATGCGAAATTATCATGCCGGTTATTCCTGAGCGGCTCTGTACGTTTGTGCTCACATCCAGCTGTGTTAATGCTACTTTCCAGATCGTTTCAGTTCAATAGCTCTTCTACGCATACTCTGTGACACCCTGCATAGCACAGCGTCCCTGGCATTGCTATACCCTACGCAGCTAATACGGCTTTATGATAAACACGTGTATACATTGATTGAGGCTGTTCCGCACCTTGCCTCTCACTCCTTTTGTATTTAATGTTTCTGGAAATAGTTTCTCCGTACTTTTACTCCAAGCATAGTGCAACTTCTCCTTGTACAGTGCCCTGAAACCTGTTTGCAGTTTTATTTCTTATTTTCCATGGTACAATCTACGCCAAAGTCCTTGCGTTAGTGCTCCGAGAGGGCTCTTGTTTAATGCACACCTTGGCAGCCATTGTATGTATTTGGGCAGGATGCTTCTTGCTGTGTAGTCTAGCGCCAGGCTATAAATAACCCTCCTTACGAGGGTAGGTAATGAAGTGAGCGTGCGCTGCACCCTAGGGACATAGAGTGCTTTGCGATTTTCGGTGGTTCTGTCTTGTCTGTACCTTCTTCCCACAGCTTGCGCACACACAGGAACCCTGTGCTGATTCCCAGGGCACATAACAAGGGACGGGCACAGTGGGGGTTGCAGGAGCCTGGGTCTTGGAAAATCCTAGTTCTAGATTTCCAAAGTGTAGCAAGATGAAACAAGCCTTAGCAAAGCCAATAGACCAGTTGTTTGCCAGCTTTTTGACTTTCTCAGTGCTTGATTTGAAATCAAGATCAGTGGATCTCTCAGGTGGGTTTCTCTATCGCGATAAAGGGTTCGTGGTAGATTGGTCTTGGAACTGTGCTTTCACCCAATCCCTTTGCTAAGGGCCTCATGACGTGGGCAGCCCTCTCCTACATTATATATACACCCTCCTGGAAAAAAGACCTGCTCCATCGTTTCCAGTTTGCTAGGCAGGGTGCGGAGACGGTGCCATCCTTACCCTGCTTTAAACACGGTCTGTTGAGTTCATTCTCGCCCTGGATCTCAAGGACTTCTCAAATGCTTCCTGTTCAGAACAACAACATTCCAGTAGTTTCCAAGATACATCCTGCAGGCTTCTTGTACTATAAACCTTCAGAAGACTAACCAGTCTCTTTCATTCAGGAAGTAATTAGACAGCAGTTATCAGCCAGGCCACTCCGATTTCCTTTGGCACTAAAGGTTTCTGCTAAGGACTTGGCCCTGGACCTATTTCATGAACATGGGTAAAGGTTTTCGTTTATCTTTGTGATGGCTGAGCTCCTTCTTTTCATTAACTTGTTCCTGGAAAGTCATGAATTTGCTTTTGCATAAATTTGGTGAAACCCCGAAACCGGTCCTAGGATGCTTGTTTCCCCCCGAAACCGGTCCTAGGATACTTGTTTTCAGTCCAGGAAGGACTTGGCCTGGCAGTTCGGGCTGGACTGTTCCCATTGGGCACAGGGTCAAGACTGATTTGCATATGGCTGGGTCCAAACTGGAATGGCGTGGTGAGCAAATAAACGATGGATTTAGCCCAGATCTCTGTACTGGGGTGAATGTATGACATTGTTCTGTATTCTGTCCATCAATAGTTCTTTTTGTATTGTAATATATGGCCACCATATTAACATGCTTCTTTTCCGGGCGTGAGACAGTTTCAGAGCGAAACCTTATGTGTGATTCTTACTGTCCTGACTCCTGTAAGGAGTTGGATTAGGGTGGTTAACCAATGTGTTGCTTTGCTATGCGCCGCCTGCCTAATTTATGCTTCCTTGCGGAACTATCTGCTATTTGTGGATGTTGATGTCCCGGCATGGACGTTTTAGTCGTTGAGTTTGGGAATCTAATTGCAGAGCAAATTAAACCCTCTATACATCTTGTTGAGGTGAGAAAGACTCTGCTGTGCATCCTGTGCTAGGATTGGAGTTGGAAGGGAGAGCAATATCACATTTCCATTTACATACTGTCCCATTTGTGTCGACAAATAACTCAATGCACCCTTGCAAATTATGCATTTGTGTTGTGCTTCTCATTTTTGACTTAGTCTTAACAGGGCTGAATTTAATGGAAAACTGTTGCATACAATATGCGGGAACAGACTATGACAATTGGTCTGTAGTATTGTTTTGTAATAGGTAGGATATGCAAGCTTTTCGGCATGGTAACTGATTTTTATTCCTTAGATGTTAATTAGTTATTTTCCATTGGTTATCCACTAACAGTCTCTTTTGAAAAAAAGAACAACGTTAAGGTACACACTTATTGATCTAGCTATGTGGTCCTTAGCAGTATATCAAGCTGATATTGTTGGCGCCCTTGTTTTCAAAGTAGGGCTCTATTTGTTACACCTTCTTGCCATTAGTGATTATTTGTATAGATCTAGTGATCAGTAAGCAGAAAAACAGATACAGATAACCAGGATAAAAGAATGAGAGACCTTTTCTGATGTCGCAATTTTGTATTGCCACATACAAAAATTACTTCAGATGAAAGGAGGAACATAAAACGAAAACTACATCAAAGTTAAGGTTAGCACTGTTAAAGAACTCGGATGACCTTGTCTTTTCTTTTTAACACCCAAATACACAGATTTGGAGCTTAGCTCATCCCTATTTGTTTTTTGTCACCAAAAAGCCAAAGCTATTCATACAGTTCCACACTACACAATTCAACTCCACACATTTCCAATCCACACCCCATAATTTAACACCAAACCACATAATTCAACTCAACAACACAATTACACAACACATCACATACATTCAATCCACACCACAGAATTCCACATCATGACACAAAATTCAAACGCTCACCACATAATTAACCTCCACTACACACCACTCCACAAAAAAAAATACCATTCCACTTAATTACACTCCATAACACACACTCGCACTCCACATAATCATTCTACATTCAATAACACATAATTACTATCCACATAATTCTACAGCACACCATGTCACATAATTACACTCCACAAACCCACTCCACACCACACAATTCCACGCCACACAATTCCACAATTAACTAATCCAATGCAACCCACATAATTCCACTACACACCACATACACACACTCCATAGGACATAATAAAAGACATTGCCATTTACAATGCCAATAGCTCTAACTCAACAAAATGTGAGACCTTTTGAACTCCCAATGCTTGTCTGACATGGAGCGGGCTGTGATACACCCACAGATTGGGACAGTCAGTCCTTCCGCTTTACGGTATGCAGAATAAAAGGATGTTTGATGGGCTCCAAAACCAAAGGCCAGTTTCTAGGACAGTTCACCTCACTAATAAAATGTATTAGCAGCTCTAAAACTAAAGACTTTGGGCCAGATGTAGGTAAATGCATTTTTGCGATTCCTTAATAGCGATTTTTAGGGAATCGCTATTAAGGACTCACAAAATGCCATGTAGGTAGGAATCGCAATATTTTTTGCGATTCCTTAATATTCCTTAATTGCGAATTGCAAATTGCGATTCGCAATCATAGAATACCTTCCCATTCATTCCTATGGGCCTAAAGGCCTATAGGAATGAATGGAAATTGCGCACGCAATTTGCGAGTACCCAACAGGTACTCGCAAATTGCGTGCGCAATTTCAAGGGTGCAAGGGTTCCAGAGGGACACCCTGGTGCACCCCTGAAATGTGCATGTGTGCACATGTGGTGCACATACATGCCCTATGGGCATGAATGTGTACCACATGGCACTTTTAAAAAAGCAAAAAAGTGATTTTTTAAAGGAAATCGCTAATTACCACCAACTTGAAGTTGGTGGTAATTATCGATTCCTTAAGGCTAAATTGCACTTTCATTTTTGCTACTTACATTGCATTTAAGGAATCGCAATTTGGGATTCCTTAAATGCAATCGCAAAATAGGGAATCACAAATTATGCGATTCCTTATTTTGGGGCTCATTGTGTGCTACATTGCACACTGCTAATTTGCTATCGCAAACGCTGAAATTCTGCAAATTTCAGCATTTGCGAGCGCAAATTGGCTTCCTAAATCTGGCCCTATATGAGCTAATGTGAGCAGCAGAGGGGAAGTACACAAAACCCAGACAACACACATCAAATAGGTTCAGTATGGTCTAGGTCTGCTTTATAGGTGTACCTACTTGCATGGTCAATTTGCAGGTTAATGTGCTGTCTGTGTGACTGTAGATAGCAAAATAAAGGTGTTTGGCTCACATACTAATATTGATTGCAAAGGACAGGAAAGAACACATAGGGACATAAGAACCAAATAGATCTCATCATCTATTTCCAAATATTCATGTTAAATGGTCAAATCAACTCGGTGGTAAAGTATTTCCGCTGACAATTGCTCAATTTAAGGCCCTGAAATAGGAATCCTGTGTATCTTTTAAAAATCCTAAGCAACCGAAGGTCAATGACTATCTGTAAGACATAGGAAACTCAGGGGACTGTCATCCTATTCTGCATGGGGGGTCATTTTGTGTTACGCCAGTGGGTCCTCAAATGGGAAGAAATTAACTTGGGCCTTGGCCTCGTTAATAACGGCTAAGAGACAATGTGTGCTCTCTCCCTTTTGTAAAATTGCTTATATTTTCATGTTCTTTTGAAAAAGGTTTCTTCTAGTTTCATAACACCTAGTATCCTCACCACGTCAATCCCAAGGCTTATGAATAAAAAATAATTTAATATGGCATTAATGATCATGTACTTGACATATAAGCCGTGGGATTTTTTATTGCAAAATTGGTTTTAATACATAAAGAAAAAATTGAATTTATTTTGTTATTTGATTTTAATATTATGTATATGACTTATGTTTTTCAGCCCTGAAGAAGTCTCCTGAGTTGAAACGAAACTAATTGGCTACTCGTTAAAATCTGATTTTACGAAGATCTGAATAAAAGAAGTTTTTAAAATATAAAAAGAATCTGTGGATAAATAATGTGCAACTAATGTTCTTTAAACAATGCAAAATATATTTATAGGTGAGAAATTGTGTGTGCTGGTCATCTTTGTGTATTATGATCAAATAGTGTCAAACAGTGTCCAAATGGCTGACAAAATATGTTAATAAATTGGCTGTCCAACTGCACGAAATCTGTATTTCTTGCTGGGATCCTACTAAAGTAGGCCCTGGACAACCCACAGGACAGGGTGCAATGTATTTAAAAGGCAGGGCACACACTTAAGTTTTACATGTCCTTGTAGTGAAAAACTCTCAAATTTGTTTTTCACTGCTACAAGGCCTATCTCTCCCGTAGGATAAACCTGAGATTTCCTTATTGCATTTTAAGTATAATTCCCAATTGCGAAGAGATAGATGTTTCAGGTTTGGTGTCTCTCTTGAATCACAGTTTCACATCACAAGGTATGGTGAAGTCAGATTTTAAATTGCAATTCTGAAAATGCCACTTTTAGAAAGTTGGCATTTTCTTAACTTTAGCCATTTGGGGGCCTATGCATCAACAATGCCATTTGCGATTCCTTATTAGCAAAAAATAAGGAATCGCTAATAAGGAATAGCAAAAGGCTATGCATGTAGGAATCGCTATTCAAATAGCGATTCCTTAATATTCCTTATTACCGAATCGGTAATACCGAATCGCTAATAAGGAATACCTACCCATTCATTCCTATGGGCTTGGAGGCCCATAGGAATGAATGTAAAGCCAGTCTGTATTAGCGATTCGGTATTACCGAATCGCTAATAGCGGGAGCACTTTCAAGGGTGCCAGGGTGTCAAAAGGACACCCTGTTGCACCCCTGAAAATGATATGTGCACATATGTTGCACACACACATGCTCTAAGGGCATGTGTGTGCGCAACATGAAACTTTGAAAAATGCACAAAAGTGCATTTTTCAAAGTTTTTGCAAATTACCATGCAGTTCATCTTCATGGTAATTTGCTCCCCCTATTAGCGAAATCGCTAATTTTTTAACTTTGATGCATTGCATTTAAGGAATCTCACTTTGGGATTCCTTAAATGCAATCGCTATTTAAGGAATCGGTATTTAAGGAATCCCTATTTAAAGAATCGCTATTTAAGGATTCCTTAAATAGCGATTTCTGCTTTTGGGTTGATGCATTGGGATTGGGTATTTTTTACTTAATACCGGGAGCTATTACCGAATCGGTATTTTACCGACTGGATTTTGGGTTGATGCATGAGGCTGTTGGTGCCTGCTGCCTGTCTCTTATACACATCTGGGGAGGGTGACAGTTGGGCTTTGTGTATTCACCCTAGACAGCTACACACAATGGGAGCATCGGTGTGACTGGGCAGGATGGGAGGGAGGAGCTATACTCAGCCCCACTTACACCTGAAAAGGCTGTGTCCTGTTCTCACACAAATAACTGCATACCCCCTGTAGTGAGTCTAGAGCCAGGACAGGAACTGAGGATCACTGTACACTTCAAAGACAAAGTCTCTCCCACTTCAAAGGCACAACTGGGTATAAGTACTGGACCTCTAGCTCCAACACTTCAGTAAACTTCTGGACATGTGAAGACTCTCCCGGGAAGAAGGACTGCATTGCTCCTGGGGACAGCTATTCTGCAGGACTGCTGCTTTTCTGGACTCCTGCGTTGCTGTGCTGCCATGATGTCTGCTGTTCCCCTGTCTGGATGAGAAGGACTGGACCTGTATCACTTGAACCCAGATTGACTCCAAGGGCTAGCTGGCTGGGCTTCATGATCTGAAGTCTCAGGGACATAAAGGACTTCCCACCTACCTGGTTCTGCACCTGGACTCTGCCATCTGTGAGTCTGTTCTGCCAAGGGATGGCAGCTCAGTCCTGGACCCTTGGTAGTGGGACTAAAGTGCTTGCTCCAGCACAGCCCATGCATTCTCTGTTGAACTGGTGTATCGCCCCTGTTGAGTGGATCAGGAACGGTGCATCACTCCTGTTGCATGGATCAAAACCAGCACAACGCCTCTAATGAGTGAATCCTCCCTGACGCATAGCCATCAGATCCACCACTGTGCATGTTTTTCCTGGTGCAAGCTCTTCGCATCCCCGTCGATCACATTCTCGATGACGCCGTAGAATCTCTGCATTGCAGCTCTTCACTCATCGGAGCCGACGCATCGACACTACTGTGCAGATCAGGACCGGCACATCACCACCACTGTGTGGATCGACACTGATTCATCTCTTTGGCTGTACCCCTGAACTTCGAGGCCGATACAACCGGGATCAAGGTACTTTTTTTCAGCGGGCCTCACCCAGTCCCTGAATTCGATCTGAGCTCCATCGCGTTCGGGCTGAACTTTGACTTTGTCCAGGTCCGGTATGACCAGTTGTCCCAAGTATCTGCTTATTGCTTCTATATTATATTTTACACTTTACTCTTTCAAATTCATATCTCACGTTCTGCTTATTGGACTTTTGTCATTTTGGTCTTTTTTTATTTATTACATTAATTTCTATTTTACTAAGTTGGTGTAGTATCTTTTTGTGTGGTGGTTTCCCTGTTTTACTGTTTGAAGAGTTGCACAAATAATTTTCATATTGCCTCTAAGTTAAGCCTAACTGCTTTGTGCCAGGTTACTAGGGGGTGAGCACAGGTTAATTTAGGGTTTGCCTGTTTCTTACCCTGACTAGGATTGTGGTTGCTGCCTGACTTTGGCTCATACCTTAGTCAATCAACAACCCAATTTCTAACACAAGGTCAATAATATTAATCGGCTTCCAAGTATATATACCTTATACGTGTGATTTTCTGATATTTTGGGCCTTGGCAATGACTGCCACTTAAACATGGGAAAAGGTAAAAAAAATACCCAATTTTTCGCTCTTCATTTCCAGTATTTGAGGATGGCCCAATTTTGGTGTCCATTGAGTTGGGCAGCATTATCTCATATTGGTTTCTAACCACTCAACAGTCACGTCTGAATTTATTGTGTCTGTACTGGGCGCTCCTCAGACTCATTAAAAGGTCATTGTTTTGTGGAAAACCCACTGCAACACCCATTGCCCGCCCCTTTCAGGCTATAGCGGGAAAAGAGGCCTTATTTACAAGGTGGCGTTAAGCCACATGTCTTAACACCGCCTTGTAAATAAGGCAAATCCCCTATCGCCGCCACAACGCCGTGAAAAGTGACGTGGTGGCGATAGGGCCTTGTAAATAAGCCCCTCAGTTTTTGCTTCTTCTTTCCTTTGTTCTGTATTGTTCAGTTTCAATATTGTGTGTTTGATCGTTTGTTCTGTGCCTTGCGGAGGACACCAGGCAACTAGTTCCACTCTTCAGGAATGGGGAGGACCTCAGAGAGAGAATGAGAGAGTGGGGCCTCTGGTGTGTGAAATGTAGCATCAATGATACATTTTATTTTTATATAGAGCTTGCTGTCACAGTTTGTGCATTTTGTAGCTTGCAGATACCATATTTACTCTTAACCAATTCAAAAATAATTAACCAGTGTCAGGAAAATGAAATGCTGAGTCTGTCTGGTCGAGGTTGGAATATTTTACTATCAGGTAATGCAAAGATCTAGCAGTCAGTGCTAACGTTTTCATTTCTTTATTCATGTTTTTTAATGTGCCCTAGTTCAGTTCATGCACAAGCGAGTTCTCATTTAATGAACTCTATTGCTAATCGCCATTAGCATGAACAGGTCACCATGTATATGACGCCCATTCTAGGATGGTGCCAAGAGGCAACACTTAAAGAAGAGCATATGGTCTTACAACCCATTTCTTGCACACAATTGACGCCTTTCCTTATTATCTAAAATCTCAATTCATAATTGATACTGCAAATCAATTACATTTTTGATGATCAAAAACAACATTTCCCATCTTGGAACAAACTCGTTCAGAAAGAATTCTGGACCACTGACTTAACGACTTAATGAAACTCTCAAACGGGCCCCATCATAACCACCCACCTGGGCTCACCCAGAGGCAACTCAGTTCACAATATGCACTTTGACAGTCATATATTGCATGAAAAAAATACAGAAACCCAACATCTGGAGAAAGTAAATACCAGATTGTGAGATGAAGAACTTATTTCATATACAGAGATTTTCAAGAGGAACTACTGGCGAGATGGAAAAGTGTTACGAAGTAATTTTCTAAAATGTTTACTAGGTTTAAGATGCCACATACACATTAAAGAACATGATTTCTTCGCAACACTTTTCATCCTTCGATTAGCTCATTTCGAACTCATTTCAATTCATCTTAGTCTATGAAAATAAGTTCTTAATAGTTTATGAACGCGACTTTAATTAATCACGGTTTTTGCAACTGGCACTGTTTTAATTAGGAAGGGAAAAATTGTAAGGACCATTTTAAGGGAATCGGTTGCACAAAGATATGTTTTTTTCTTACAGAAATCTATGGTAGTGCAGTGCCCAACAAATTGCTACATCTGTTTGAAACAAAAGGTGCTGTGTGCAGCTCCCCCCAGGCACCGTGCAGCCAGGCAGCACTTAAAACTGAAACCCCTATGCTGCAAGACTAGGTCAAAGGACTATTGTTTCACAAGGAACTGTGCATTGTTTTAGGGAATCTGTGGAGACAAATTTGTGTGTTAGGAGAATAGATTGCATGGGCAGAACAACCTAAAGGGGAGCTTAACAGCTCTCAGAAGCATGCAACTTTATCCGTTTCTCCTAGTCTTCTTATACTGGCTGTAAATATCTCAGGGCATATTTATGAAAACTGACACATCGCTGCAGTAATGCAGTGATATGTCAGAAAATGTTGTGCTGTGGCACGACGCTTTGACGTGACAAGGATGCGTCATATTTCTGGGACGGCACACCATGTTGTAAGATCCCAAGGTGCGTGATAAATGTTCACACATCGATGGGAAGGATGGCGCAAAGTGTTGTGACGCATCTTCTCGCAATGAGACGCAAAGCTGATTTGCGGGTCGTTAAGCTATATTTACGTGCTGCAAATCAGCTTTGCGTCACATTGCAGTGCTTTGTGCTTTGAAAAGCCTCAAAAAGCAAACACAAGCAGTGAGGGCAACAACCCAACACCAGCAGAGATGTCCAGACAAAATCCCAGGAAAGAGGAAGAGCAATTTCAGTGAGGAAAAGAACCAAATATTAATATCTAAGGTGGCAAAAAATGAACACCATCTCTTTGTAGCCTCCAAATTGCCATTAGAGAAGAAAAACGCCCTTTGGCAGTACATAGTGTATAAGGTTAACTGTGTAGGCCTAACAAAAGGACAGTGCCAAAATGCAAGGAGTGCTGGTATGATTATAAGCGCAGGACAAAAGAGAAACTGGCCAAGAACCTGAGGGCAGCACAGAGGACTGGAAGAGGTCCTGAGGACCAGGAGGCATTGGACTCATTGAAGGAGCAGGTGGTGACAGTCATCCCAACAGAGTTGGTGGAAGGAGTGGAAGGACAGGACAGTGCTGCGGCTGAGGAAATGGAAGATCTACAGGCCTAGTGTCAGTGAGAATATGGTTAAAACTGTCACGTAGCGCAGCAACACTCTTTGCAGTGCCGCACTGCGCTGTGTGCAAGGTAAAGGACAAGAATGTCTCACATGTTAACTTATACATCTTTTTAATGTAATGTGTTTTGCCCAGTGACAAATTGCTCAGGCCAGACGAGCCCTCACATAGTTTGTCAGGTTCATACGTGATGTGCTGCCACAGTCTAGGTTGCCGTTTGAATACTGTGCCTTGTAGTGTAATGTATGACATGAGTGACCAGCACTACAAGTCCCACAATACAAAGCACAAAACCTGCACTGGAGCAACACATCCTGCATGGTCCTTGGAAATCTGCACAAGGTGACTGTGACAATGCAGGCCCCATTCACCATGAGGCAAGTGTGCTTGTCTTGGGGCTACGCAGCCAAAAGTAGAATAAAAAGTCATGATCTGGACTGGGGTTGCCAGAGCAAAAACTTCTCACTCGCAAGGGGATCCAGGTGCTCAGTATGTGAAGGATCATGAAGTAGGATCATGTGAAGAGTCATGTGTACAGTCACTAGCATTAAACCATATTTCACGCAGCTGTCCTGATGTGCTGGGTGAGATTACACAGGTATTACCTGCCATGTCAAACACTAACACCTGTCTTGTACAAAATAATATTTGGGGTGGGGGTGAATGTAAGTGATGCAGATCAGAGGTACATGAGTGTCTGTTTGCAGCATAGATGGTTTGTGAGCTTGATGGGCCTCTGGTAGTGTGCCGCAATGTAGGTGTGACTGAGCACATTGAACTGGCAGTGTCTGAATGGGGAGCCATTGAATCCCAAGGAGAGGATGTGTGATGTGTGTGCCACAAGGTAGCTTGAGTGATAGTCATGCACTGCTGTGTGATAGTTTCCCGCTTGTGTAGCAGCTGTGAAGGGATGCCGTAGAGGAGAGCATTGATGTACGACTATTTACATATGATGTGAGTTTGGGTGATGCTGTAGCTGGTGACAGGAGGCAGCCATATGCAGAAACGTCTGACTAAACTACATAAGTCAAAGCTGGAGGATGTGAGACAGGGAATTGTGAAGTGTAAGGTGAGCTAGGTGTCCAGGATGATGGGCAGGTTTTGGGGATGGTTGGAGGGCGAGGTGTTTGAGCCTAGTCATGTGGGCAACAAGGGTAGGTAGATGTTACAGGATATCCTCACTACTAATTTGTGCGGTTTAGCATGAACCATAGCTCTCACCTACAGGTAACCATGGTTGTCAATTGCATGGTATAGCAAATGTAGGTGTTGTAGGTGAGTCCTGAGAGTCAATGTCTGACCTGGGTGTCATCAGTGTGTGAGGGGCAGTTTAGTTCTTGGGTCTGAATGATGATTGGCAGAGGAGTCATGTACAGCTATGAGTGATGGGGTTGAGTGAAGAGATTTGTGCTTCTCAGTCGATGCGCAGCTTGGGTATTAGTGGTTTCATATTTCCAAGTGTGACAGTGCCTATCCCCATCAGAGATGGTGCACATTGCCTATTGCTTTGGACTCTGGAGATGACTGTGTGTACTAGAAAGCTACAGGATTCCACACAACTAAGTACACTATGGCAAGTACATGCCCTTACCCATTCCTGCAGTGTAGAAAGGCAGATTTCTGTGTAGAGTTGTTTGGATGAGAGTCAAATAGGACCCCTCAGTCACATGTATGCACATATTGCACGCAGGGCAGTAGAGCAAGGCAGATTGGATTGGTATAATGTGTGAAAGGCAGAGTGTAGGACCAAATCTAATAGATGACAAAAGAACATTTCTTTTTCTGAAGCTGTGGGCTAAGAGATGCCTAGAGGGAAGGCAGGCCCCCTGGTGACATGGTGCAATGTTCTCAGCAGTGGTTTAAACAAGTGAATCTTACATTAATTTGGTCCTTAAAATATGCAATCTGCTAAGCAACATAGTAAATGGTGCCCTTACCTGCACTCACCCTTTCAAGCTGCATAACTGCCTTGCAATGTGTGGTATGACACAAAAAAGGAACCCTTGTCCTACTGTGGTTATGTGAACAATGTAAAGATATTGCCATGTGGAAGGCAACACCAGTATAACTTGGCCTCTTTTTTGTAGTAACACATGGTCAATACATCTATGTGCAACATAAAGTGAATGAAAAGAAAGTCTGCTTGTCACCCACTTTACTAATGTCATCATCTATCATAGATCATCACGGTGAGTGGTAGGAGTCAAGTAGCGGATAGTTGATGTGGTGCAGGCGGGGATGAAGACCATAGTGGGCAGTCTAGATGAAGTCTGTAGGTGACTCAGCCCTAATAAGGATACACCTGAGGCAATTAAAGGCACCTACCCATGGCTCCATATGATGGATGAGTCCCTGGCTGACATTGCTGGTGTCATGAGGGAGAGGCAAGAATGACAGGCCTCAACCTCTGACACCAGTGAGGTTGCCACCAGGCTAGGGACCATCATCAACATCATGGCATCTATGGAGGCAAGTTGGACTCCTACATAACAACAATGGCTGCCCTCCATAGTAATGTTGTTGCATTGTTGATAAGTAATCAGTCCCTTGTCAGAGCTGTGCTGCCTTCCTTGCTGGCACAGGCAAATTCTGCTGGGGACATGGGAGCCACATGTTCTGATTCTGACGACCATGTGCCTTAGATGCCTCCCACACAAACCCCACCAACTGCAGGGGAGGGACAACACCCATCATGGGGAAGATGTAGGCTTCACCAGTTTTGGTCACCAAACTGGCAGGTAACATTTGTCTGTGCCTCATAGCCAGTTTTGCAGGGTAAACAGCCCTTATTACGAATCCGTCACCCCGCATATTGTTACAACGCGGTCGTTACAACGACCGTGTTGTAACAACGCACACCATTACCTTGCACGGCGTTACAACGACTTGCAGAAGGG
Organism: Triturus cristatus; assembly: GCF_964204655.1. Classification (NCBI taxonomy): domain Eukaryota; kingdom Metazoa; phylum Chordata; class Amphibia; order Caudata; family Salamandridae; genus Triturus; species Triturus cristatus. Next base: position 347,162,268 of record NC_140584.1, read on the forward strand.
GCAGAAGGTGTTGGATTTAAAACCCAACACTTTCCCTACTGTCCGCACAGACTGGAGTTGGAATAGTAACTTATACTATTCCAACATCCAGCGCCCCCCCCCACCGCAAGTTGTTGTTACAACTTGCGGGGTAATGGTATGCGTTCTTACAACGCGGTCGTTTTTACGACCGCATTGTAACAACATGCGGGGTGATGGCAAGCGGAGTAAATAGGCATATTTGTTTTGCAGTTGTCCTATGTCTGTCATCATGCCACCTCCTTTGTCACCCAGGACTGTACCTTTTTGTTTGAGCACCTATTAATCTTATCCCTAGTGGACTTTTGAAGAAGCCTACCATCGCTAATGGCAATTTTTATCTCCTCACTGAAATTCTCCTCACCTCTACATGTCGCATGACATATCTCCTAAATGGATTATGTCTGGATATCTTTTGCTCACAATCAATATTGGCGTCATTGCCCCAAACATTGCAAAAAAGCCCATGCTGAGCCAACCAAATATTGTAAATAAATTCACTATTATAAGCCAGAGTTTTGTATGTTTGTTGATGAATGGACTACTTATGCCATGGTGGGTGTGTATTAACATAACTCACTTCAAAGCATCTCAAGGAGAGTGAGCAAAAGTCACTAGCACCTGCTCTCTTTCGATATGCAGCAACAAGTACATCCACTGCAATGGCATAATGAGGAATGTGTTGCTTCCCAATGGAGTGACAATAAACTTTAGGTTCTTGACTGACACAGTGAAAAGCTCCAGCTAAACACACAAATGTCTACCTTCTGAACATGGGATTTTGAGCCATGTGAGCCAATAACACTATTGCACTAATCCACATATTTATGGCTCCGTGAACATGACAACATGATCAAACACATAGGATAGCCACAATGCTCTCACTGAAGAGATCCTAAAGTACATAAATTATCATGCGTGCACTAATGAAAGGCAGATAGTCATACCCACACACCTAATGCATCATACCTGTGACACACAAGGATACACAAAGGCAATCCAATTCCATGTATGTCAGTATGCAAGAAATGTAAGCCCTTACTGTTGGGGCCCAGTATCAATGGGTAAATGCTTAATAATGCTACTTTGGGGTAAGTAGGGTAAATGTGTTCCTCTGCCCCTGAGATACCTCTTATGTTTTGAGTGTTAGTGTAACGACACATTACATCTATGGTGCATTGCACACGCATATTGCTGCATGAGAGCCAGAGCACAGAAGCAGGCACAAAGCAACACCTCCAGGGCCGGACTTGCCGTAGGGGGCACCGGGCATTCCCTCGATGGGCCGCTAGGGTGGTGGGCAGTTTTGGGCCCCTGGGGCGCCGTTTTTGTTACCAGGAGCCAGCAATATCGGCCGAAACCGGCCCTAGCTAACAGCTCAGACGCTCCCCCTCTACCCCCACCAGGGTGGCCGGCCGAGCAGTTTGCCAGGGCCGATTTGGGTTTCCAGTCCTGCCGTGAACACCTCCCCAGGGGAAGATGACATGGGCAGCTTATGGGCATGAATCATTGAAAGCAGTTACCCAAAGTGAACTGCATCACTTACCAAGTAGTCAATGCCAATGAGAAAAGAGGGTCTACAGGCAGGTGTGGACACATTCATGAATTGTAAACAGCCAACAACAATGACCCACTTGCACAATGTTGCCAGAGTGTGAGCGGTACCAGAAGGCACCAGTGTGTACCATCGCAGCCTGGAATCTGTAATCCGTTGTGGCAAAACGATATATACTTTACTTCCTTTATCACTTTCACAGAGTGCAACAGTAGTATACTGCCTGTGAAATGTTTTAAGTGAAGATTACAAAAGAGGTCCACTTACAGTGGCTAAAGTTTTAAAAGCCACCACGCTTGTCTTAATTGTCAGGAAGACTATCAATTAGCCATAAGCCACTGACAAAACAACACTTATCTACAAAGCCTGCAGGTCAATAGCTACATCATGTACTGAACTCAACTTACACTATGCAAGGTACTCATGAATATGAAATGATGACGAAGTAGTGAAAGCAGAAAAAAATAAATATGTATATGTATATATATATATATATATATATATATATATATATATATATATATATAACTATTTAATCTACCTACACATATCTAGTCTAAACTAACTAACCTTAACACTACCTTACACTATCCTAACTTATCCAAAACTATCTTACCTACTATACACAAATGACAAGTTAAACATCTACCCCCCCACCCTCCGTAATACACATGGATCGGCACAATACAGACAACCACCACATCCCAAACATACAGTACCTATTCTTGTAAATTTAAACAAATATGTATATATATTTAAATTAAATATGTTTTATGCACACACTAAACATCAACCCCCACCCACTTAAAAATCTACCTGTCTAAAAACACACCTAAAACGACTACCTATTTAAACATGTAAAAACTAACATTGACACTAACATACACTATAACTAAACTAAATCCTGAATAACACTATGCCTAAACTACCAAAACAATAAAAAGAACATGAAAATATCAGAGAAAGGAAAAAGTCTGAGGGAGAGTCAAATTTGAGCACTAGTGTGCTCCATGACCTCCTGTAGGGTGAGCATAATGGCCCTGAGGCTTGCCAGCTCCTCCTCAATCCATTGCATGCTTATTTTTAATTCTTATTTTTATTTGCAGTTCTTGCTGCCTTTGAGGGCCTGAATCCTAAATAATGATCCTGTTGCAGGGTTTGGCTGTATGGCCTGTGTGACTGGCACATGATGGGCTGTAGAAGGGCCTGGGATGGCTGCGGATTGTCCGCCTGCTGTTGGACAACCTGCCGTTTTTTGTCCCTATTGCCATGCCCTTGCTTCTACCACCTTCCTGCATGCCATCTGCCTGCAGCCTTGCCTGCTTCATATTTCACCCCCATCCTCTTATGGGCCTTGGAGACATGCTGGATGTTTCTAGGGAGCTGTCATGTTGTCTAGGGAAGTTAAGGAATAACGTATCATCTCAAGTCAGGAATGTACATGATGTCTCAAATAATAGACTTTCATTGCTATACATTTACATTTGGCAGGCCAGGCCAGGCCAACATCAAATATTGAGGAAGCGATACAAACAATATTCCTTCTGTACAAATACATCTCCTAATCAAACAAGCCCCACTGACTCAAGTGTTGGCAGTGTAGGTATATGATATGGCAATGTAGTCACAAATGCACTTATAACCATATCATTCCTGACACTAAGTGGCAAGCGTGATGATGTGTCCATATGGAATAGAACACATCGTCCAGACATGGAGACTTTGGTGTTGGTATTGCATCATGCAATTGGGTTTGTCTTGTGCTCATTGACATATGTGAAATTAGTTACATCAAGCAAGTCCAGGCAGTGTGCCTCTGCATTGCTTTACTCATCTGGAAATACTCAAGGCAACACACATTGTTGTCTTGATTGACTCAATGCCAGGTAATCAAAACATAAATGGGGGGTGGGTAGCTACTCCTGTAAGACATAGCTGGTGTGGACCTCACTAATATAGTCTCAGGCAAATACCATGAAATCTACCATATAGCTTCTGGTAAACAGTTGTAGCAATACCATGGTGACCTTGACATATTCTAATGTCTGCACACACATTTCCTCACGGCTATGTTCCTTGCCACACATGAAGAAATAGGCAATGCATGTCAGGAATGTTTGATTGCATGTGTTGGGGAATCCCTGGGGAGTGGGACCCACAGATCTGTCACGACACTGATGCTTGAACGAGTGGAGTTCCCGGAAAACCGAAGGTCCTGGAGCCCATCGGAGAAGCCGGAAAGTGGACTAACGCCAGGAGGCCAACGACCCCACACTTTGCCTCGCCACTCTCCAGGAGGAGTGTGGCTGGAGCAGGTACGTCGCCGTCTACCGGGGTTTTCTAAGTCACGTGGAGGGAACGGGTAGAACTTCGAGGGTGGGCATTGCTTTCTGTTCTCTGTACACTTGGTGGTGGTCCTTGGTGAACCCTCTCACTCCCCTTCCTTTTTAACCGGTGGCCCAGAGTGCCTTCCACTGATCAGTGGTTTCTTTCTTTTAATGCTTTGGGACGGTCCCGGTCGGCGCAAAGAAAATGGAACCCTCGTCGAGCACCAGCAAGCCTTCCCGGAAACACCCAAGAACCAAAGAAACTTTTCCCTATAGCTGGAGGCTGTAGTCATTGCTTCATTTTTTTTTGTCAATAAATTCCCATTGATACTTAACCATCCTGACCTACTCCTCGTTTTTGTAGACAGTACTCTCCACAGTTAAACCAGCCCCAGGGGCACGCGACAAAATTGGTGTCAGAAGTGGGATTCTACCATCTGATACAAGATGGAGAACCTGATCACACAAATGAGAGCGGGACAAAGCAAACTGGAATGGGCCGTGGAGAAGAACGCCAGTCAAGCGGAAATGGACAGGGCTGTAAACACAACCTCTGCTTTACAGGCCCAGGCTGACGACCTTACCAAACTGGCTGAAGGACCACTCTGCCTGGTACAGTGGTCCCCTACAAAAGTATGTGGCAGGAGATGACCCGGTCTCTTTCTTTCTGAACTTTGAAAGAGCTGACCGGGCCAGCGTGTGGTCCGCAGACTGGTGGCCATTCTATTTAGCTCCCCTACTTACCTGTGAGGCACACGCGGCCTATCAGATGGCCAAAAGGGACCGTACAGCTGCCTACAGCCATGTAAAACAGTTTATTTTGGACCGGTTGGGCACCAATGATGAGGCTCACTGCCTGAATTTTCGACAAGAACGGGGTGCACCTGGTGACACCCCGATAACATTGTTTTGCGAATTGAAGGATGCCGCCGACCGTTGGTTAAAGCCCTTAAAATCTACTCGCGAGGAGATCATGGACAAGATCTACCTCAAACAATACCTTGAGGCACTACCTTATGGGACACAAAGGTAGTTGCACCAACATGCGGGTCTGACCCTGGAACATGCCATAGAGATGGCCACATCGTATTCCAGGGCACAGAACCGAGTGATGGTAAAAGAACCAGAGAAAAATCCGAAGACCCCACAACCTGGAAAAGCAGAGAAAAAAAACACCTAAACTGCTATTTGAGCCCCCAAAAGCACGATACGGGAAACCAGACGATCTCCCTTCATCTGGACCCCAGTGTTATGAGTGTGGTGAGTGGGGGCATATTGCCAGATTTTGCAGAAGGAAAAAAGGAGAAAACAGAAGAAGAGCCGATGGACGTGAGCTATTGTAAACTGCTTATGATGGAGTATGAATGAGTGGCTGTATGAATCACCAGAATATAAACACTGTTTACCATTTTACTAAAAACCCTCCTCTCTTGATGGGGAGAGATACCAATGATGGTCAACTATTGTGTTTGTTATTGTGATTGAGATATTAGAATTATGCAAAGTAGTATTATTGTGTATAATGTGATGAGTATGCCTCAATGGCTAATTGTTTGTTTTTATTAAACTTTTTAGATATTGTTTTTACAAAGAGTTAATTTGGGAGACACTGATTCTTGTCCTGAGGAAGGTGGTTTCTAATCAGTTATATCCACCGAAACGCGTCGACGCAACACAAAGAAGCCAGACTGTAGATTGGGAAAACATTTGTAATTTAAATAAATCAAGTATCTGGAATCACTGCCTCAAGGAGAACGAATGATCTGAATCTAATGTCTGTCTTCTATAGTGACAAGAAAACATTTTTCTTGTATGGTTCTCCCCAATTCATGATATGTGCATTTGGTCTGGAAGTGTCTTTTAACCTTTTATGGTTTTCTATTATTTGATCATAGTTTTTATTTTTTGTTTAACCATAGGATTTCACATTACCAATGATGACTGTATGATTAATTGATCTTGTCTTAATGAGAATAAATATTTTTAAATTTGTAATACTTGGTCTACGGATGGTTTTGGTGTCCTATTCTGGTGATTAAATGGTTTGATGTAAGTTGTCGCTTGGTGTCCATCACTGCCTTAAGGGGGACTTTCTCTTTTTTTGACTTTGTCCATTTCATGCCCTATCCCCTTCTGGAAAATAAGGGCTCCTCTCATTTTATTTTGTATCGGCTGGCCAAGGACGGTGAGGAACCCCAGTTGTTGGTGCCAACCGGGTTCAGAGACCAAGTCCTTTTCTTTGCCCATGCCCACCTCCTTGCGGGGCATTGTGGGGCAGAGAAAACAGCACAGTCCATACTTCAGAGCTTCTTCTGGCCAGGGGTCCACGCTTTCGTACGGAAATACTGTCAGGAGTGCCAGATATGACAGAAGAGAAACCCTTATGTCCCTCCAAACGTCCCGTTGAACTCCCTTCCCTCATTGGCAAACCGTTTGACAGAATTGGTATGGACCTCATAGGTCCCCTTCCTAAGTACACCCGGGGTTACCAATATGTCCTTGTGTTGGTGGACTACGCTACCAGATACCCAGAAGCCCTTCCCTTGCGTTCAGCCATGTCCACTACAATAGCCCAGAGACTGGTAGAAGTCTTCTCCAGGATGGGGTTCCTCCGTGACATCGTCACAGACCAAGGAACCCCCTTTGTGTCAAGGTTGATGAAGCAGGTCTGTAAGGAATTAAAAATACTACTTATAAAGACATCAGTCTACCATCCCCAGACAGACGTGCTTGTGGAGTGCTATAACGGCAACCTCAAGCTCACCCTAAAAAAAATGCTAACTGGGTATGGGAGAAGCTGGGACCAGCTGCTGCCGTTAGCGTTGTTCGTACTCAGGAGTCAAACATAAAGCAGTCTTGAAGTTTCCCAATTTGAGCTTCTCTTTGGTAGGAAACCTCGGAAGCTATTAGAGATCACCAAAGAAAGCTGGAAACAAGAAGGGGCCCAGGAAGCCCAGTCCTTGTTGGACTATGCTAATCAAATCAAGTCTAGTCTCCATAAGTTGAGAACCCTAGCTCATGAATCGTTGGAAAGGGCCCAAGAAAAACAAAAAACATTTTACGACACAGGAAAAAAATGGAGAGAACTAGAAATAGGGGATTGGGCTTTGGTTCTACCTCCATCCTCCACTCACAAGTTGAAGAAGGAGTGGCAAGGTCCCTTTCAGGTGTTAAGGAAAATAGGGAAAACAACGTACATCCTGAGTCTTTCCTCAAGTAAGACCCAAATGTACCATATCAATCTCTTAAAAAAATGGCTAGGTCCTCTGCCTAAAAAAACCCACTGTGTTTCCACCATGGAAAATCCATCTCACACTGTTCACGACACCGTGATCAACTCTGATTTGACAAACACAGAGGAGGAGGAAATTATGCCTTCCTTCTTACTTACAAAGACATATTTTCCGACCAACCCGGAAGAACACATTTGGCTATGCATTCGATCCCAACCCAAGAAGGAGTTGTGATAAAACAAAAACCTTATAGGGTCCCTGAGGCCCATCGGGTTGCTCTTCAGAATGAGGTGTCCCAAATGCTAAAAACCAGAATCATAGTACCTTACCACAGTAACTGGTGTTCTCCCGTGGTGCTCGTACCAAAACCGGAGGGTAGCATCTGGTTTTGTATAGCCTTCCGAGCAGTAAATAGGATGGTTATCCCCCTCCCAGGATTGATGAATTGATAGAACACCTGGGTGAGGCGCGCTATATCTCTACGATTTACCTCACTAAAGGCTACTGGCAGATACCCCTAAACCCCGAAGCTCAAGTGAAGACAGCATTTGCTACACCCGATGGTCTATACCACTTCACGGTTCTCCATTTTTGGTTACACAGGGCTCCTGCCAGTTTTCAGAGGCTGGTGGCTATGGTACTAGCTTCCCACCTATACTACACCTTTGCCTACTTAGACAATATAGTAGTTTACAGCAAAACCTGGAATAAACATCTGAGGCATCTCGAAGCCGTCCGAGCTCAGAGCTGCCCATTTGCACATTAATGCAAAAAAAATCCAGGTTCGCCTTCCAGAAAGTGAAATATCTGGGATATGTTTCGGGTAAGGGTCTGATTGAACTCCAGACTGAAAAGGTGAAGGTCATACAGGACACACCATTCCCCAGCACTAAACGAGAACTAAGGGCAGTCCTCAGTTTAGGAGGGTACTACAGACACTTCATCCCTCAATTTGCCGACATTGCTGCCCCCTTCAGGGTTCTTCTTAAAAAATCAGTCTCCTCTTCACGTCTACACTCCCCCTCGGTCCCTGAAGGTCAGGCCTTCCAGACACTTAAAAACGCCCTAACCACATCCCCTGTATTGCTGACACCCGACTTCCAGAAGTCCTTTGTCCTTCAAACTGATGCATTGGGGGTGGGTATTGGAGCAGTACTTTCCCAGGTGGACAGCAAGGGTGCTGAAAAACCTGTACTTTACATTAGCAGGAAGCTGTTCCTTAGGGAGAAGGCCTATCCCACAATAGAGAAGGAGTGCCTGGCAGTGAAGCGGGGAATCGAAAAGCTAAGATACTATATTGAGGTTAGGACCTTTGTCTTGTATACGGACCATGCCCCATTGACTTGTCTACAGCGGAACAAGGGATGCAACGGCCGAGTGCTCCGTTGGTTTCTGACACTACAGCCCTTCAAGTTCGAGGTCCGGTAACGTAAAAGGCACGGAGCCCTTGAAATGCTCACTTTCTCTCTTGTTATCTTCTTTCCCCCGATCGGGGAAATCCTGGGGGAGGATGTGTCGGGGAAACCCTGGGGAGTGGGACCCACAGATCTGTCACGACACCGACGTTTTGACACTCCTCCGTGTGCAGGACTGGGGTGGCCCCTTTAAGTCCACTTGGAACCAGCCGGAGGAGACAGGAGGAGTGACGGCGAACCCTGCGTTCCTATCTGGGACTCCCACCGAGCAGAAAGAGGAGGGACGCATGTGCAGAAGCGCGCAAGCTGAAGAGGAGTGGAGCTGACGAAGAGAGAAGACCAGAGGATCAGCAGCGGAGTCCCCGGAAAACCGAAGGTCCTGGAGCCCAACCGGATAAGCTGGAAAGCGGACTAACGCTAGGAGGCCAAGGACCCCACACGTTGTCCTGCCACTCTCCAGGAGGAGTGTGGCTGGAGCAGGTACATATCCGTCTACAGGGGTTTTCTAAGTCACGGGGAGGGAACGGGTTGAGCTTCGAGGGTGGGCACCGCTATCTGTTCTCGGTACAGTTGGTGGCGGTTCTCGGTGAACCCTCGCACTCCCCTTCCCTTATAACCAGTGGCCCAAACTGCCTTCCACTGATCAGTGGTTTCTTTGTTTTTTTCTTTTATTGCTTTGGGACGGTCCCGTTCGGAGCAAAGAAAGCTGAACCCTCGTCGAGCACCAGCAAGCCTTCCTGGAAAAACCCAAGAACCAAAGAGACTTTCTCCTGCAGCAGGAGGCTGTAGTCATTGCTTCGTTTTTTATTTTTGTCAATAAATTCCCGTTGAGACTTAACCATCCTGACCTACTCCTCCTTTTTGTAGACAGTACCCTCCACAGTTAAACCAACCCCAGGGGCACGTGACAGCATGATTGAATTCACATCTGTACAAGTTCTTTATGGTGTATATTGTAGGTAATCTTGCACCATAAGTTAAGGGTGACAGTGTTGGTGCTAGCCAGTAGACGTCAACCCACCAATAATTGATCAGTGTAATGGGCTGTATGCTGCAGACACAGTGTATCCCTGCATGTGGACTTTTCCGCATTGCATCACATTTATTAACTACCTGGTATTATATGAATGCCTCTCAGAAATGGGACATAGGGCATACGAAGCCTTGAGTTTGATATTTCACTGCAATTCCATGTGCAGACTGGTAACATGTGCCCAATGTCCTTCAAAATATTCTATTTGCACTGAGGTAGGATTCCTGACCTTCTGTCATGACCTGCCAAGCCACATGCCCATACCCTGCTATGTGGACATCTACACTCACAATGTGCATCAGTGATGTAGTCTGGTAATGATTTGTCCAACACCATGGTTATTTAGCGTTGGAGGCCTACATCCTTACAGCCTTCATGGCATCTGTGCAAACGTTCCTCTGTCACCCCATCTCACATTTGTATGATCAGGACTACTCAGACTAGTAATGTTTGTGCCATGTGTTGAGTGTAAAACTATACAACCGTGGACCATCTGCAGATTTAGTGCCAGATGATGATACGTGTGCTCTAAGCATCCAAACTGTAGGTGAGCAAACATCACCACAACCGGTAAAGATGCATGATTCATGTTGGCCTGCATACATTGCCCCTACACACACAGTAACATACGTCACTGTCCATTTCACAATATTCTGTGTTTTGTTGTGTTTGTACACTGAGTGTTTGTTTGGCTACAGGTGATTCATACACCCACATACACATCATGATGTAACCACTATCATAGATCCCACACAACCTTAGAGAGACACCACGATGTACTTATTTCACTTACTGGTAGAATTGGCTTGCCAGAAGGTCTTAACCTCACCCCTGGTGTATGGTGTAGGTCCACCTACAAGACTATAAATGGAGCATTGCATTAGGAATAGTGCCAATACAAACTGTCTACGTATCATGAACAGTACTATGACATCCCAGTGACTTGGTATATTCAATAAGTTGGACTCACACATGTCTATATGAGATCCAGCTAGTTACCTTACATGACAGAGGTGGCTCGATGTTGACACACAGAGATATCTCACATCACATGCCTGAAGCATGACTTAGGCATTGGCTGTTTTGTGTACTGCTAGGCAGTATAATCTCAGGGCAGCTTGCACCATGACACAAGGGTGAAAGCCACTGGCCAAAGGCAGGGCAAAGTAGTGCTGGGATGGAAAGGACAGGTATACGAGGTATACGCGGTATGTGACATTGTAAGGACAATATCGGACTATTAATGTCACAGGGGCACAGAGTGCTGACTAGTGCGAAGCATGCTACCTTGCAACATGGTGCAAGGGTGCATGATTTGGAAGACAGTATAAATTGTCAGTCCAGAAAGGCCCACCTTCTGCAACAAATACAATTTTCAGGGGCATGTTGTACTGTTTATGTGTGTTGAACAATGCAGCACCCATGAGAAGGTGAACATCATATGAGAATGATCATTACATTCCTCCTTACACAGCACCTGTGCAGGGGTTTTGTACATAATTAGTGATCATTGGGTAACCCTGTGTGCTTCGGAACCTGTGTATTGATAGTATAATCTACAGTTCGTTCTGTCGGGCAAACCAATTGCTTAGCATTCAGTTACCAATACAACATAAAAAGAAATGTTTGTAAACATCAAGTTTAAAATACTAATATTTTAAGACAACCAATGAAACACACCAGAATACCAAGTCATTAGTTCAGATGCAGTATTTACTCTGTTTTAAAGAAAGTATATGGCTGTCACATAAATAATTTCATCAACAACTAGACAAAGTGACTTTCGTGAGTTAAGTGCAATAAAGTGATATCATGAGTGAAACATTTACAGAAACATACAAATAACACACATATAGCCTACAAATCAATATGGGTCTGTCCTTTCACAAGTTTATATCCCATGTTTTCACAACAACCCTATCATATTTTTATGGCCTTGGGGTGGGGAAACTGGTGGACATGAGCAGAAAGAGTGTCAACTTTTCGACCCAGAGGTATACGCAGTTCGACAAGCATCACAGCGGGTCTTCCTCAGGACTGAAAACACAGATGTGGACAGCCAGATCATACTGTGCTATGTATCACACAGCAGAGCTTCTGAAAATAGTGGGTGATGTCAAACAGCAATGTTTGGCACAATTGTATTTAAGTTGAATCCAATGTCTGGTTAAAATCTGTACGTCGGTCAAGCAGAAATTGCGAGAAGTATACTGCAATTTAGTTAATGGGAAGAAACCACCATCCGGTTAAATTCTTTAATGCGAAGCTGTAGCAAATGAACTTGTGGGAGCAGCACATTTAATGAATTTTAAATGAGAATCCACAATCCGGTTGGAATCTTCATGCCGATACTGCGGTAATTACTTTAGGATTGCAGTGAAAAGCCCATCTTAAATAATTTTTACATTAGAATCTACCATCCGGTTAGAATCTTCAACATGCCAGACCGGGGGAGAATGCACTGCCCATCGATGTCCCTTGTGTCTGATGGTACAACTGGTCATGGAATTGAAAGAATTTTCTTTGAGAGCCAGGGAGGGTCACTTAAGAATGAAATTCACTGGAGTGGGGGAAGTCCAATTCCAACAGAAGGGTGCTCTCTATCACTTCCAATGTGGCATCTTGTGTAATATTTGTATAGAGGGCCTCAATGTTGAGCGTCAATAATGGGGCAATTCGATTTGTATCAATGATCTCTTCAATGAGGTTCAAAACATCCCTCATGTCCTTAAGAAGGGATGGAGTTCTCGTGACAAGAGGGTGTAGGAAGTGGTCACAGAATTTCAACAGGGGCTCAAGTAGCGACCCTATCCGAGATGTTTTAAGGCATGGGCAAAGGGGGCTCTGGCTTTGTCCGAGACACAAGGGATATGATTCTAATCTGTCACTAATAACATCTCCCCTTGTTTTTATTAAATAGGGAGATTCCTTCATTGTATATGACTGCTTGCTGCATCCAATATGGCGCCCGTCTTCGGATCCAGTTTCAGCGACGGTGTAATAGCCAACACTTGGATACTTCCACACCTGCTCCCCATCAACTATTGTACACGGAACTTCTTAAGGACTGCCCATTTGAGTCTCTAGTCATCTCTAGTCACCTCCGAGGTGGCAGAGCGAGGGGTAGGTCAACTGCCAGACGCGCTTGCATCTTACAGTGAGTAATCTTTCATCACAGCACTGGCTCCACTGGACCGGCCACGCTGGCATCTCCTGTCTCATGTGCCCGCATTTATTTGATCTGCTCCATTAGGTTGACCCACGGTACTTAAACACCAGTGAGCATTCCGCTCTGCCATTCATTGTTAGGGTGCAGTTTTCCCCATACATGGTAATCCTCTTCATTTGGGACAGAGACTGTGGATTACATGTCTGTTTGTTGGTGTGTGGTACCTTTGTTAAAATCATCTTTAAACTGGGACTTTACACACCTGCACTCTTAGGGTGGAGACAAACTCAGCGGGCACCTGTCCATATCGTACAGCATGCTACTGTATGTTTGTTTTGCAGACCTATTTTGCTTCATTTCCTTTTCTAAGTCGGTTTTATCCTAAAGGTACTCTACACACTAGTGTTATTGTTGATGGGTATGGTCTAATTCACAGTAGATTAGGACATTGGTCCTGATGAATTGCCATGATCACTTATGACAGTAAATAGGTAAGAAACATATTGACCTTCTTTTAAACATCACCTTGTGGTTGATTGAACCATTGTATCCACTTCTAGCTAGCAATTGATTTTTACCACAACAAGGAGACCCAGTATTAAAATTACTTTGGGTATTCCTTAGTTGTGTTTACCCCTACTTTACACCAGATTACTCACATTATCACACCCCCACCACACCTCACTCTTCACTTCAGCAAAAAACAAAAGAAATCCGTCAAAGAGCCCCCCCGTGGCACCCATTGGGCATTGCAGCACTGGCCCAACAAGGAGCTGCCCGATAATGAAGCATGACCCATATCAGGATGCATTGAGGCTTTTCTCCTGAGGGATTAGATCCACCGATCTGTCTCTACAGGTAGCCCCCTCTTTCATCTGTCAGGAACTGCATACCTTATGTTGTATATTCAGTGATGTAGAAGAACCAGTAGCGGCTCCTGCCAAAGTCCCATCTCCTCTGGTGTTTCCCATTCTCCGGGAGGTGTCTCTTGTAAGACTCAATTTGACTGCCTGGAGACTGAGAAGGCAGGATTAAGATTTCAGTGGTTATCTGGTTCAGTCTTCTCTTCAATGCGAGCCTCCAGATGACCATCCACTAGAGCGTCCTGGACGTCAGTAAATGGTGTTTGGAGAAACAGTTGCTGCCCCGGTCTGACTCTCTTCCTCAAGTCTTACAATTTCTTCTGGATGGGTTTTCCTTGGAACTTTGTCCTTCGACCCTGAAAATCCAGTGGGCAACGATAAGGGCATTTAGGGCTCCTTGGGGAAATTTAGTAGATACCCTGGGTCCGATGCAGAGTTTTTTCAAGGGATTTTCTACTCTCTGCCTGCATTACCATCGCTCTGTCCAGCCTGGGATCTTACACTAGTCTTACATACTTTGAAATATCCACCTTTGAGCATGTTCACTCAATAAATAGCCAGACCTTAACTTTGAAAGTGTTTTTCCTAGTGAGGAAGGTTGGGGGAACTGTATGCACTGTCATTTATGATTACATTCCTTAGAGTCTTGAAGATAAAATTGTGTGAAGATCAGACTAGGGGTTTACTCCTTAGGTGAACTCTTCCTTCCATTCTCAACAAGAGGTTATTTTGCCAGTTTTCTTTCCTGGCCCTCAATCTCCTGACAAGGTCAGTTTTCATTCTTTACATGTATGGAGTGCAGTTCTGGCATATCTGGAGAGAGTGGAATAATTCAGGCTGGCCACTTACTTATTTGTTAATTTTGGACCAGACAGGAAAGGTCTTAAACCCTCCACCCAGACTCTAAGTAGATGGATTCAATTCTTGATTTCCCTGGCCAATAAGCAGTATGGGGTACCTTCACATCTGGGGGGTACAGGGCAGGTCAACTAGAGGTACGTTGGCTTTTCTGGCAGAATGTCAAGGAGCGTCCTTATCCAAGATTTGTAGGGCAGCCATATGGGCATTTCTGTCCACATTCATCAAACACTACAGGGTCACGCAGTGTCCTGCATTGGAAGAGGTTTTTGCATCTAAGGTTCTGTCTACTGTGAAGTGACAGTAGTATGATGTAGGACAATAAATTACTTTGGTTCTGCAGAATTCAGCATTTGTTCTAGCTTTTCTTATAGCTTAGGTACATCCCTGCTAAGTAATTTGTCTAAGCAAGATGGACAAGGGAGTACTGCATCGATTACTTACGGGCAATTGCATAACTCGGAGTCTGTCTCTCGCTTAGATTAATTACACCCTCCCTACCACCCTACAGTACCAGGCCTACTGTATGTTTATGAGCCTGGTGACTAAGCAGGGGGGAGGATCTTTTATAGGTTTTAGGGAGGAATGTTGGAGAAGCGCAGAGGCCTCAACTAAGCAATTAATCTAAGGGAGAAATGGGTTTGGAGTAATCCAGTTATCGGTAAGTAATTAATGCATTAGTCTGCATGCACAAAATGTACAGATCCAAACCCAGGCATTGACAATTAAACATCTATTTAAAAGTGTGCACATTTTCCAACTTATTCTTTAGTAAACTTAGGTTGTGACATACAAAATCATGATGCCCCTTCCCTTCGAGAGCAGAATGCAAGGAAAATGCGGGGAAAAACCACATCGTGGCATTGACTTAGGAAAGATGTGAAACTCTGCAAACTATGGGGCTTATTTACAAGCCCCTTGCTCCGCGGATACGTAACTTTTTATGACTGACTGGTGGCACAGTGTGCCGCCCCATATTTACAAGGGCACGTAAAGCCACACTGCGTGCCTTTTCGTGGCCTTGTAAATATGGCCTTTTTTTACACAGCACTTTGGGTGAAAGAAGCATTCCATGGGTGTTTCTGTGGGTGTTTCCATGCAACACCCATGGAACCTGACACATTATCAGATTTACGAGTAAACCTGGGAATGCGTCAGAATGCTAGACGCAACGAGGAGAAATGTTATCATTTCTCCTTGATTTTCCCTCTTTCTATGAGTGCTGGATTATGGAAGGAGGAAAACAGCTCTTGTGATAGTTTTTGTGCAGGAAGGTGTCCCTTACTGCACAAAAACATGCTCCCCGCAACGTAGGCACCCTTGCACCACAGTGCAAGGGTGCCTGCGTCAGCGCATGGCAGCCAATTGTGCACCAGTGCAGGGGAAAGCACAGGGATCCATCATATTGTTGTAGATATGACGCATCCCTGTGCTTTGAAAGTCACTCAGTGCGGTGCAGCCAAATGACTTGCAGTGCCGCGCTGAGTCACTTTCTCGTAAATTTGATCCTATGAGTAGGCCAATAATTAGGATGTGGGCCAGACTTTGCTTGCATAATAAAAAAAAATGTGCACACTCCATCTTCAATCCCCTTAGTAGCGAAAGCTTACCACTATAATGATGCCTTTTACCCATTTATTTATTTATTGTTTCACATAATGTGAACTCAATCCAACATGGTTTCAAATCAATTTATGTACATAAGAGGGATGTGAGAACAACAAACACACGTCAACCAAATATTGACTGGAGAACATCACAAAACAAGCATTATTTAGAGCACAATATTTGTTAAAGATTTCCTGAGAGTTTTGGTACAGAGGTTAAGAAGGTAGGGAATGGTGCATTAAAGTTATTACAGCACAGTGTCTGAGAACTGCAGAGCATTACAGCATGAGAACATATAAAATAGGTGGCGGCAGATTAGCCGGTAAGCATGGCAGATCAATAGCATTTATCTGTTGAAACATGGAAGAGGTTAGTAGGGGGATAGCAATGGGGTTAAAAATATAAGGGGCCCAGAACCTAAGAAAGGCAGGATATATAGTTTTGGAGTGTCGATAATCAGAGCACACAAGCCACAGCATAGAGATGTAGATAAACATTCTGCAAAAGATACCTATACCTATGTGTACACTCAATAACGGTGTCTCAAGAGTAGTGTCTGTTCATTTTGTATCAGTTGTTTTCTGTTTGTAAACTTTAATTCTCTCTTTTCCTCAAAGTATTTCTCAACACCTACCCAGCTCTGAAGCTGCCTTGATCAGCATGTTAAAGGGATACATGAAGAATTGAGAAATGAGGAAGTCTATATACAGAGAGGAATTCAGAATGAAGAAAATGCATTTAACATTCCATTGACAGAAGAAACAATTACACAAACATGAGAATGCGGAACATCTGGCCCTCCAGTACTTACCTTAACCAGATAACTAAAGCGGACTCTAACCATAATCTTAAACATAACCCAAACCCTGAGCTGAACCATGACATTAAAACTGACCATGGCGTTAGCCTAAACCACAGACCTAAGCTTGAATCCACTCCTACTAGCGCCCTAAAGGAGAACGTTTAGCCTAAATATGAGCTTTAAAAGAACCTCATTCCTAACCCCAACCCTCATGGGATCAGGCAAGGTAGAACCTTAGTTTTATGGACATCCAATGCGATGAAAGCAAACTTTATAAGGCCACAAATATATATGGCTGTATGGTACAGAGGGAGAGGTTAAAGGATTTTCTTCAATATTAAAAGTTTTTTACTGTTTTTGTCAAAAATGTGTCTTTACATTTATGTAAATATGCATTACCTCCTCGTCCCTCTTCATCGTCATCATTTATAACATTGAAATTAAACACTTTTTATGACAGGTCTCCAGCAAACTACCTACTGCTGTTTGATTCCCCATTTAAAGATGCACAACCTAGTAGGCAGTATCTGGTACCCATGGTGCCTGGTTACTGCAGCATTTTTGTAAGACCTCATGTCTTACAAATGCAACAGAGCAAGCTGCACTTCCCCTGGGCCTCTTAGCCCTGAGGTTTGTCTAGGGTAATTGTGTTCAGGTGGTAAACGTCGCTTTTCGGGGAGCAGAGTTGCAGAAACCGACAATGAGGGGTCATATGCTTGTAAAGACTGTACAGGGTATGGAGGCCTATCTGAGCCTGGCACGTAACCCGCAAACTAGGTTTTTATTGGCTAGGTTCAGAATTAACCTGTTACATTATCTTTTAGCCGTACATAGTGGTTGGGCTAACACGGGGCCTAGGTTGCCCTGCAGCTGCGACAATAGGTCTCCGCAGGACACCTTACACTTTGTTATGCTTTCTGAGTATTTGAGTAGGCCTAGGAAGAAATGTTTAGCTCCTCTTTTAAAGTCTCTTAAATTTACACAAGTAACCCCTGCCCTTGTTTACCTAACGATGCATCCTAAAAAACTTGTTTTATATGTCATAGCTTGTTTTTTATGAGCTGAATTAATTTCTAGACGGTTGGGACCTGACTGATTTTAAGATTGTTATGAATGTATTGATTTTAGGTTGATTTTAACTATAAACGGGGATCTTAAATGATGTTTTGTTGCATGCTTGGTAACATTTTATATCAGGTGGTTTTATGATACATTTATCGTACTCTTTTATGGTTGTTGCTGCCTACCGAATAAAGATTTTATGATTATGGTGTTCGGGTGGTGTGCACTCTTATCACTGTCATGGGTAAGTGTGTTTGGGTGGTGTGTACTCTTGTCAGTGTCTACATTCTAGGCTAAGTGTGTGCGGATGGCATGTACACCTGTCAGTATCAGTGGTAAATGTTCTGGTGATGGTTACTCTTATCATTGTCTGGGTTAAGTGTGTTTGGGTGGTGTGTATCCCGGTCAGTGTCTCGAATAACCGTGCTTGGGTGGTGAGTACTCTTATCACGGTCTGAGGTGAGTGTTTGAGTGGTACATACTCCTGTCAGTATCTGGGTTAAGTGTGTTCAAGTGGTGTGTACTCGTATTGCTGTCTGGGTTAAGTGTGTTTGGGTTGTGTGTATGTCTGTTAGTGTCTGGACTCTAGGGTAAGTGTCTATCAGTGGTGTGTATACCTGTCAGTGTCTGGATTATGTTTGTTTGGGTGGTGTGTACTCCTTTCTGTGTCTAGACTCTATGGTAAGTGTCTTTAGGTGGTGTGTACGCCTGTTAGTGTCTGGGATAAGTGATTTGGGTTATGTTTACTTCTTTCAGTGGCTAGAGTAAGTGTGTTTGGGTGGTCTGTACTCCTGTCACTAACCATCTATTTCTGTTCTCTTGCCTCCCTGTCTGGTGTTTGTATTGATCCAGCGCAAGACTGGAAAATGGGAAATAACATTTACCGATACCCTCCCTGCGTTGTAGACCCGACGTCACACTAGCTCATTCACACATGCAGTCATTGGTGGGGCCCATAACACCAACACTCATACGTCTCTCTCACGAGTCTGCACACACAGGAGGGATGAGAAATTCAAGCGCTGGACACGTGGGGGGAACACCTTATAACCTATAAGGAGAGAAAAGTTATTTTACCAAATATACATTAACATCCTTCACCTATAGATCCTAATCCTAAACATCAAGGCACTCCACCCACTTGGTCAACGGACCAATTTAGTTGGATTGGTTGATGGTGATTTAGAACCAGCTAAAACACATTTTAAGACTCAGAATCCTTATTTCCCTTAATAAAAAACCACAAACTCATATTTCTTGTTAATCAATATTTGTTAATCTAAATTTTCATAATGATTTATATTTGCATTTGTCTCATCAAAGTTTTAGAATTTCTAGATCAATTCAAGTAAATCGCAGAACATCATATTTACCTAATCTGGCTATTTGGAGTCCTCTAATTCATTGACTCTGCATAACCAAATTTTGTCGTAAATTGTCTGAAAAAGCAGGCCAAAGCTCAAAGTCCTCTGCTCCGCACATTACAGTCCCCAATTTATCAAAGGACCAGAAATTGTGCAAGCATCTATCATAGCCCGTTGATTTAGAAAAAATGTGCAGTCATCAAGCGGTCAGGCTGCATCTGGACCATCAGGAAAGGCTTCACGAACATTGCTTCGAACAGGGAAAGATGAAGTAGTTGTACCTCTCCCTATTCTACTACCCTTTTTATAATAAAATCAAGTTAAAGAAGATACAATTTTAAGCTTTAGGACAGTCGTGATTGGCTGGTTGGGATCGTCCAATTCTTATTCCCAGATTCTTAGTACAGTTCGAGGGGTGAGGTCAATTGTCAGCGAAGTGTCGGCTTGTTCCGGTTTACTGTAAGGTTGATTGTTCCCCTATCTTGGAGAACCTCCAAATTCACATCCTTGACCGGGAACATGATGAGCAAAGGTCGCTCAGAGGTTCAGGATATTTCTCGCACATGCGCAGCTCACTCCGCGCCTCACGAGGCAGTGGCCACCTCTGCGTGCGATGTCAGCGGCCATATTGGATTAGGCCCAGATGTCAACTTAACACAAAAGAATAATTAATTCATAGAAATGGTGATTCTAATGTTATAACCCCTTGCTAATCCCTCTATGTGCTTGTATTTATCTAGCATATAGCGACATTTAAAGCTATTATATTCACCCATTTTGATCCTCCTCAATGATGCAACATCACAAAGCAACATATATCATGCAGTATTCTATTACCACATATACTATTCATAAATATGCGTACAGATTTTAGTTATAAGAGTTATTTAGCCATGCAAAATAGCAAATCCCATGTAAAGTTTAAGTTTTAACAAGGTTGATTAGTATACATTCAATACTCGTTTAATATTATTATAGTTAATAGATTATATAATTAGTATTATCATGCAAGAATAGAGGAGGTATACAAAATTTAGCACTACCTGCTCCATCAGCAGATTAAACAAAAACAAACGTGGTGCTGTCAGTGCATTTTTGTTAATTTTTAGACGAGCCCAGAAAATATTTTCTTTGTAACATATACCACAAACATTACCTAAATATGCTATAGTGTCCTCAAAATTAAAACAATCGTATTTCTTTAACATATGGAAGCTTGGGCATCATTAAGAGGGGAGACAGTTAACATGTAAACCCTTGCACTGACCCATATTATTAGAGAGTAACATTATAGTCTATAAAATCAAACAATAGGTTTTTGTACAGCTGGTATTCTGAACTCTCATATTTGAAAGTGCTTTCACATGCCGATAGTGAAGAAAAAGGAGTTTGGTAAAATAAAATATGCGCCTAAGATCACACAATTTAAGCGGAAAAGCTGTGATTTATCCATAATTTCTGATTTAACTATGTACAAATCAGCCACTCAATGGGTATCTGCCTTTTTTTATGTTAATGCTCTGTTGTTACTTCTTTGTGCATTTTTCTACCGTTTTCATATAGCACAAACTCTACCCAAAGGTGTTGCAGTGCTTTAGTGAGCAACAATATTAGTGGGGGAGGCACTCGTTAGTTTAAGAGTAAATCGACGTTAATCTTTTTTTATCTTGAGTCCATTTGAATTGTGCGTGCTGTAGAGGAGGCATGCAACAGTCCGGAATGCCAATCTATTCATCAATATCAGGGTCTATGGGACCCAACCTCCACGCACTGTTGCTTTCTGATATCAGATATTTTAGTAGTTCTCAACTTTTGTACATGAGAATTTTATAATGTTCAGAAAAAAATTAAGCAATATTCTGTCGTTGATTCATCTCAATTTTATTCATTGGATGTTCAAAAAATGTTCATTGTATTGATTTCGATTAGAGATCATATAATTCAATACATGTAACTGGTTGCCCAATGCATTTTGAGCCTAAACTGGCTCTTCTTCAGGGGCTCATTCTCTATAACATAAACAACATGAAAATTACAATGATGCGAAAGCGTCATCTTGCACATTTGCTAAGAATGTACATGCATGATTTAATTTGTGTTATCACTATGATAGAAAGAGTGTAGCCTGGGAGAACCACACCGGAGGAGTGACTTAGCTGAAAGAGAGTATAACGTGGAAATTGGGGAAGTAAAGTGTAAAACTGACTTAAACCGAGGACTACGCCACGATAACTAATCTCTATTAGTGAATATCCCAGAGACAGCGCGAAGATTAAATTTTAAACTGATTGAAACTTTCATCTTCCAGAAAGCGATACCTTTTCAAGCCTGAATCCTGATTCACACCCAAGATTAAGGTACACATTTTATCCCACCTCGGTTTAAGTCAGTTTTACACTTTACTTCCCCAATTTCCACGTTATACTCTCTTTCAGCTAAGTCACTCCTCCGGTGTGGTTCTCCCAGGCTACACTCTTTCTATCATAGTGATAACACAAATTAAATCATGCATGTACATTCTTAGCAAATGTGCAAGATGACGCTTTCGCATCATTGTAATTTTCATGTTGTTTATGTTATAGAGAATGAGCCCCTGAAGAAGAGCCAGTTTAGGCTCGAAATGCATTGGGCAACCAGTTACATGTATTGAATTATATGATCTCTAATCGAAATCAATACAATGAACATTTTTTGAACATCCAATGAATAAAATTGAGATGAATCAACGACAGAATATTGCTTAATTTTTTTCTGAACATTATAAAATTCTCATGTACAAAAGTTGAGAACTACTAAAATATCTGATATCAGAAAGCAACAGTGCGTGGAGGTTGGGTCCCATAGACCCTGATATTGATGAGTGCTTTAGTGAGCACCAGTTACATCACACACGTTAATTTAAAAGAGCAATGCCAAGTAACCACATAATCTATTAGACCCTATCTGTCACCACCAGTCACTTCTTCTCGCAATTCAACACCCACACAAACCCATTTGTTCCAACCAGGAGAGGATTCAACCAGTATTCCCACTTTCTAATCCTGCATGGTGCCATTATAACCATATGGACACTATAGACAAACCTATGCTTCCGCCTCCAATGTTGGCATGGTTGAATATCAAGAAAGGCTGGCATGAACAGGTCATAGATCTGAGATCATTTGCAGGTGGGTGACCACCATTTCTGTCACCACTCACAGCCTCTTGAGCACCAAGAATTATTTTGAGGATGGTTGTTAACCTTAGGTGGCTTCCAGCATTAATCAAAAATGCATTCCACAGCCGACTACTGACTTTGTTATTATTATTGTATTTTGTTTTATTGCTGTACTGGGACTGTGCCAATTATTGTATTTTGTTTTATTGTTGTACTGAGACCGTGTCAACTTGCCTGCAGTCGATTTTACCTGCGTTTTTGTTGCTGTTGACTTCAAGGTGTGCTCGTAGAAGTGCTAGCTCCAGCTGTTTTGGCTAAGCCCTTCCAAGAAGAAATTCAGTCACACACAGAACTCACCTTCCCATTGTGAAGATGGAAAAATGTGCAATTGATGAATGACGGGTCATGTAATGTGGAATTGACAGATTTTTTACTCCCTGTAACATATACAGCTCTTTACCTAGTTTTTAAGGAAAACTGTGATGAAAATTCTACTATTTTGCCACCATTTTTTTTTACAATTGTCCTTGGGGAAGTTGAGCTCCAACACGCTGACAGGGAGTTTCACTTGCCTGGCACACCACAAAAAGCACTGGACTATTTCATTAACCCCTTTGCATTTTTAGCCAATCCATGTAAAAAAACAAAACTGTACAGTGAAATACTGCATTTGACCTTGTTTTTTCAAAATGTTCTTGTAGGCCAGAACCTCCTGAACCCTCTTTTAGAGGGTCAGCCTTGCTCGCTTGCTCCGATTTCAGGTACATATATGTTCGCCCTATCTCTTTCAAAGTTTACCAGCCGCCACTGTAGAGCTCTCGCTTTTCCCCGTTTCATGTCTGAGTAGCGCATGCAGTCCGCGTGTTTTTTCTTTGTGGTCTGGTATTTGTAGTCCTCTTATTCAAATTAGAAAACCAGGACAACAAGTTCCACAATGCACAGAAAACCCCGAGCTTGGCGAAGCACTCATGCGCTCAGCTCGGAAACTCGAGAGCTGTGAAGTTGTAGTCTTGTTTGTTTCTGGCATGGAGCGGGGGCCAACCCTGCAACTGGGAGAAACCATCAGTCAGGGATGGGTGTGTTTGCGTTTCCAGGTGTTCGTTTTCCCTCATTAATTGAAAGCACGATGTTTCCCACCAACGCAAAGCTCATATTGCCTCAATAAATGAGTGTTTGTATCTGTCTTCGTCAGAAGAACATAGACAATGTGTGTTTGTTTAATGGCCCCTTTTGTTGCTTCAGCTGATGATTATTATGGCTGTGCATTATCGGCCGCGCAACACCTGATATGAGCAGTTTGCACCTGTGTAAGTGCAGCTGCAAAAGCAATGCAGATTGCTGTGTGTGTGATGTCTGTCTGCACCCAGCTCTGTCTTGACTTGTTCATATACTGTTTTATATTTTAAGGCTGGCTTTAGATTGAGTCTTGGGCTAGTTTAGAAAAATAAACGTTAATTGTGATTTATTTGTATGGAAGCCAAAACGGACTTTTTTTTTGCAAACAGCGCTTTGTATGCGGGGATTTTGAACTCTCATTTACAATGTTACAACTGAAACTGCAAGTCCCAAAATGCAATGTGGCCTTGGCTAAAAAGCAGGAAGTAGTTGAAGATGCCACCCGTGGCATACAGCTTAATTAGCAGCTATGGCTTGTATAGAGCATTCTACATTCCTTATAACAAGCAAGCAGTTTGACTCAGTCAAGTGCATGTTTAGCAGTGAAGCGTCCAATAGGTCACCGGTTTGAATGTTGGTCGGCCAGCTAAACTGTCCATCCACCGGAGGTTGTTAATTTCAGTTACATTAAATTGGACCTAGAAACGCTTGCTAATAATAGGAGATATGTTCTGTTGGGTACAATGTAAACACATATTATTAACATCAGTGTATGTGCATGGTAAAAAGAGGACATTGTCATATTTCACTGGGCTGTGTGCTACCCGTGTAGTAATCTCTCTGTATTTAGTAGCATATGCACAGCTGCACTCCTTGCTATGTTTTACACCTTCAATCGTCCTAGGGTTCAGCTAACAGAATTTCGTATGCTGATATTTATGAGCAGCACTACAAGTCCCAGAATGCAATGTTGGTAAGGCCGAACTCGCTGAATGTTTCATACAGGTAGTGTGGTTTGGCAGCTATAGAAATGCGTACAGTACATAGTATGTGCCTATGGTGACTTATGCTATGATATAGCTAAAATGGGACAATTGACGTGTTCAAGTCACATGATCTGAATTAATTATTAGGCTCCGGTCATTTAAAAAATGCGGGAAAGGAAGAGGACACATTGTGCATCTTTTCTGCAGAACTGAGTGGGTCCTGGGTAACATTATAGCATCGTTGTTTAGTCTGAGGGAAAACAAAATACAGAAACTAGCTGTCAACTTGCCTCACGTCATGACGGCGACGTTTAACCAGTCCAGGGGTTTCAGCTAACAGTATTTTACATGCTGGACTTTGTAGTTTCACTTTCCCTTTTAAGCATAGCTTTAAATCGGAGCACGCACCTGGTGAAGGATCTCCCTCTTGGCGTGGAGCCAGCTGGAGTTATGCGACTCTATGTCCACTGAATATGTGTACATGGATGTCTGCTGGTGGTGGTACTCGAAAATGCTCAACTGCAGGGGATGTTGAAACTCTAATGCCCTTCTGTGAGAGGTGGTGATCAACTGTTCATGGGAAAGATTGCACTGGACCCCGGATAGGCCACATTTCTGCACTCACTGGATGGTCACTGTCAAAAGCGGAAGGGAGTAAACAGCTATCAAGTAGCCCCATGCCACGAGGGTCACGTTCTGTCAGCCCTGGTTTCATACCAAACCAAACTAAGCATGATGACATGTTAGCACTGTTGACTAGTAAACCAAGACACTAGTTAATGACCCTCATAACGAGTTCTGTGATTGAAGGAAGTGAAGAGTTTAAGAAGTTCTCATAAAGCAGGACTATTCCCTCCTCTTCTCTCTCAAACATGCTCTGAATTCCATATTTATTGGATTTCACATGCAAACCCATGGTTACCCACTAGAGCCATGCCGTAAGGGCTTATGTTCTCAAGATACTCATGTCTTCAGCAATCAAAGCTATGCACAATTGGGTTTCGAGAAATGAAGTCGAAATGCAGGGCAATAAAAATCTGAAACTGAATTAGAAATATGGAGTACAATGTAATAAGCAAAATTGCACCAAAATGATCCAGTAAGGGGAACAGGAGATATTACTTCTTAGAGTTTTGAGTAGAAATAGTGCCAAGAAACATGAAATGAGAATAATGGTCAATGGCTGTGGTAGACTGGAACTTAGGCTTAGTTTGATGCAGACTACTACGGTACACAACAGGTGAGCTAGACCAACCAGGTTTGTCATGGTCAAATATTTCACCTTCTCACCTTAGTCCTTTAACCCCATCGATGCGTGTGACGGAGCGGTTCCGTCATGCGCATCGGTGGCGCTGTGCGCATGACGGAACCGCTCCGTCACGGCCCCGCCCGCGTAACGAACCTTCAGCACGGCGCGGTAATCCGCGCTGCGCTGAAGGGGTTAAGCCAAAGGAAAACACTTCCAAAGCCCCTTAAGACCCCAGGGGAGGCACTTAGAGACTCTTATGGTGTGAGACAGAGGCCACACAGAATGGTCAAGTCCAAGTCTAGTTGTCACCGGTCAGCTGGGTAGTTGCAGAAAAAGGCCTCTTATAGCTTGTTCTGTCCCTGCTGCTTTAACTTGAGGTCAGCCTTATGAATCTTGAAGTCCACTTCTTTGTCCTGAGTACAAGAGGGAACAGGTTCAGTACTCCTGGCCACAGACAGCGGGTTCAGTTTTTTTTACGATCTTCCTCAGGTCTAGGGGTGTTCTGAGAAATGGTAGGTGGGAATGACTCCTGGGAACACAGTACTTAATGGGGGTAACATTTTCCGGGGCCAGTCCTATCCACTATGTGTATTTGCAAAATGGCAGAAATCTTCAGCCAATCTAAACTTGGTCACTGAGGGATGGGGTTGTGTGCAGAGTGTACTGTGGACATTTTAGTGTCCACCCACATCTAACTCTAAAATCCAGAGACAGAAGTCTGGTAAAGCAAAGCAGGGTTTTCTAACAGCCAGACAACAGATACACCAGAATTGTTTTGGCATCCTGTTTCCCTTCCTTTCAAGTGTACCCCTAGTGGTATATGTAAAAACTTAGAGAAAGATGTTGGATGGGACAGAGCAGGTCTTTCAGCAATCAGACACTGGATACACAAGAATTGCTTTAACATCCTTTTTTCCTTCCTTTCAAGTATGCCCCCAGTGTCATATGTAAAACCCAGCAGTCCTTTGAAACAGGATTTAAAATTCAAGCAGGACTTCATACTGTGATGTCAAAAAGGAGGCTTGCACCCCCACCCTGCATATTCTGTCAGGTTCCGAGAAGTCATCACTGCCCATTCAGGTCAGCCTATTATTTGCTTCCGAGCGGTGCATCACAACTGTTTCACAACAATTCAAATGCAGATTACTGACTGGCAGACATAGAAGAGTAAATTTGCATTTAGTCTCTAGGAAATTCAGGCAGGGAAAAGGTAACTTTCTAAAAGTTACCCTCCATTAATATTTATTAAACATCCAACTTCATCATTGAAGGACATTTTTAATGACCATTAAAATAGTTTTTAAAATGTTATTTGTAGCTAGCTCCAAGTTGTTCAAACTACTGCGCTTCGGCTAGCACCATGTTTCTCTGTCCTCAACTATATTTTGTCTGCAATAAAACTGAGGAGGAGGTATGCCTCATATTTATTTTAGCCCTGATGATATTGGTAATAGTTTTGAATGAGTGCTAGTTACCAGGTGTGCTTATATAGTAATTTTATACAATTGGCTAAATGTATACTTAGATTATATTTAATGATGTTTTAAATCTGTTCTAATTAGATGTGTTAAGCTTTTTTTAATAACCTCTGAATCTGAAAAACTATATGATGTACACTGCATTTTTAATTATCTGTTTTTCTGGTCATTGTTATGAACTGTTGAACTGAACTGATAATCGGTATGCTGTAGGTTGTTGCTGAGGCTGGCAGCGATGAATACTTGTATCATAAAAGCGAGACTTCAATATCTCATGGGGAGATGGCTCTGTGCTCTTCTGGACCAAAGAGTGGATGCCTAGGGTTAGGTACAGTTTGTGGTTGAATGAGGGAGGTTGTTCACTCTTGGGGTTAAGGCTTCTTGTACGTACAACTTAAACTCTTGGAAAGCTAGTGAGGATTCTCTGATGTTAGTATTAGCTATATTTAACCCCTTGAGTATGTTATCAATTTTGTGTTCAAGCTTGTTTAGCTAGGTAGTCCAGTATGAGGACATATAGAGTTCGTGGGGCATGTCACCTCTCTTGTAATCTGTAAAGTGTGGTTCCGTCGGATGTTTTTCCCTACGGTTGGATATGGGTGTGTGCTCTTTGTGACCAGTGGAGTCGGAGTTGGGCAATCGCCATATTGTATGTGAACTTACATGCCCATTCATTGGATGGTTGGAGTCATTGTGATGTATCTTTCCTTTGGAGGTGTCTGGAGCTTCTTTTGTGATGTGTTTACCTCTTGAACTCTTCTGACATTTTGAGCTAGGAGTACAAATGCTGGACTTACTGATGGCATTGATGTGTTTTTTTTAGCTTTAGTGATCACACACATTTGAGAGTACTCAAAAGTCTTTGTTCCGGAGGGGGCATAGTCTTGGGCTCTTAATATTTATATCTGGCTCATCTGTTGAGATTCCTTCGGTTCTCCGTTCCTTTCTATTAGTCATTGCAATCATGTTGGGATGTGTCCCAGGCTTTTGGCTGGATTAAGGAGGACTGGAGTTTGGCTACTGTCCTGATTAGTAATTGTCAGCAGTTACCGACAGGCTCGAGTTAGAATGGTCCATTTTTGCTGTTTATGACCAATTGCGTTATCGCGTATAAGGAAGCTTTTGACGCTTCAATGTTACAACGTGGTTTGAAACAGGAGGACTAGGCGTTTGATATTATCGGCAAGCTGGCGGTTAGAACTTTATTCAAACTTGATTTAAACTTTATTATATGTGGTACAGTTGAGAACAGTTTTGAAGGTTAACCTGAAGGAATTTGGTTATACAGATATTTACTGCAGCGGTGTCACTAGGGTTGGTGTCACCCAGTGCGGTAACTCATGGTGTCACCCCCTCACGACTTACCCCAAGATGGACCTCCTCCGAGTCCGCCAGTGCAAAGCGTGTTTTTAAGCACGTCTAGTGGGCGTGGGCAGTGGGCTGATGAAAATGGCGGGTCCGGGAGCCACGTGAGAGACGTTTCGAACATCGTCGACATCTGGATGCCGACGTCGTATAGCTAATTGGACAATAATCTTGGCCGGTGGCCGGGTAACGGGTTCCTCCTGATTTATGTAGCGATTTAAAGCAGAGGCTCAGCAGTGGTGTCACTAGGGTTGATGCAAAACCAAAACTATAACACGTTGTTAGAGAATTATTTAAAAATAAAAAAAAATATCAAACATGAATTAACTCTCCTGCCTGCTCATTACAATCGGCAACACAAGGTGACTCATGTTCTAGAATATTGTGTTTAGTACATCTATGACTTATTGAAAATACGGTACCAAACACAAAGAAATAAGGGTATAAACAAAAAAATAAATGAGTCAGAATGAAGTAATGAGTATATTGTGTTTAATATTGTGTTAAATTGTGTTAAAATGAACAGTGCATTCGAGTCTATGGGCTTGTTATATGATGCATGTTAATTCATGTGTGTCGACAGCACACGTAGCGGTGTAGCACCACTGGATTATTTAGTATAAAGGTTTTCCTTTTCAGAAAAATATAAACAGAAAATAGGAGTGCACCTCTCACCCGTATATTATTGCTATTCCAAGAAGGCCACCCCTAAAAACTCTCAGGGTTAACAGCATGAATCTCAAGTCAACTGTCCTATCTTCCATTCATTGGAACAACTCCGTAATCTTATTTCTGTTTTAGTGTAACTCTGCAGTCCTCTTTCAGTTTCAGTGCATGTCCTATTTCTGTGGACAAGCACTTCTGGGTTGCTTTCAGTTAGGGAGGAAGGTCAGCAGGCCCCGTTTTTGGTTCCATTGACTCCGAGGAAGGGCCACCATCTTAGAAGGATTGAAGAGGAATGCCAAGATGTTTGTGAAGCGGGCAAAGGCACTGAAATTGGACAGGCTCCTAAAGTGAGTCACCTCCGGGGCGGAGAAGCTGACCCACAGAGGCCTAGCATGAGCGGCAAGAGGCCAGCAAGTCTGTCTCATGTAGGTAGCAACCTGCCTCCCTCATGTGTGCCTGGATGTGGGACGCTTTCAGGGGATGCGGTCCCACATTAGGAATAATTTCAGTACCATGCTGTAGCACCATCAGGTTGCCCCGGGACAAACCGGGGTTAGACCTGAGGCTGGCGCACCTAGCGGCCCAAGCTGTGCAGGGTGCATCTGGTCTGGGACCTATGCACGCTTCTTGTAGATGCCCGTCCTTGTCCTGGGGACCAGGCCCATAGCCAGGAATATTTGTTTGGGGGGCATGGCCCGAGCAATGACAGCAACATAAGAGTGGTTCAGTGGATGGGAAAATAAGCTTTCTCATTGAATTGTTTAAATAATGTTTACATTTTGGTAAGAATGTAAAGACTGCTGGAAGTAGGACATGCAGTGAGAGTGGTGAATACATTTTAGGATAGTGTGGGAAGGGCTCACTGAAGTTTTTTGATTTGGTTAGTAAACACAAGGACGTTATCTTTGTTAACCACCACAGAAACAATGGATTGCCAAGCACTCCCTTGCCAAATCACACGCTGGCTTTAGAAATGCATACCAAATCGAAATTTGGTAGGAGTGAGTACATAATACCTATTAAATTGCATTTCAAAATGCTAAGCAACAATTGTTTGCTACCATAATTTGGTTCGCAAACCATTCTTAGGTTACCAACTCCTCAAAAGTGGTTGTAACCCATTCACAAAAGAGAAGTAGTCATCTTAAGACACTTTCCCTGTTGTAAATATGAAACGAAAGTTTGGAGTGGGAAGTGGTCCGGTGGAACTCTAAAAAACAAAATTGTAAATGCAGCACCATTTCTTTCAAGACAAAAGTGCTGCGTTTAAAACAAAGAAATATCGAAAATGAGATCACAGACGTGATCTGCTGACAGCAGGCCACCATTCCTCTAATGGCCATCCATTGGAGTAAGTCACAATTTGTTACCTGATTCATGAAGAGTAATGGGGTAGGTTGGATTGAGCCTCACTCCAAATCCTTATTGTGCGAACCGACCTATTATTACATAGGCCGGTTCACCAAATAATGTAGCTGCCACAAAAATATATGTTGTAAATTATGTTTATCTGGCCCTTAGTTTTTGTTATGAATTGCTAATAATAATTGCATAGTAAATGTCCTTTGCATAGGGTTATACAAATAACAGATTTCTATTATTATCATTCTTCTTTTTCTTATTGGTTCACAGAGATAGGAAACTGTTCCTTTCCCCCTTTAGATCTTAACACAACATAAGAAAGAACATGGGCAGGGTATTTTACAATGCTCACTGTTGTTCCTTAGTATTCTCTCTCCATGAGGGTAAAATTATATATTTCCAGTACCAGAAAACAAATAGGCCTGATGCAATGGCATAATATCTGCAATTCAGTGAGGAGGTGGTCAGGACTGCCAACTGGCACCAAATATGGGCTGACTTCATTCAGTTGTGTCTTTTTAGCCAAAACCTTTTTGGGATTTGCAGACTCACTTTTCCAAACGATGGTTGAGTTACATATTGTAAAGTGTTGTTGGCTATAAGGTGGTCTGGCAGAAGATGTCAACGGTAACAGTTGACAGGCATTTGTGAGTTAGTGGGAAATAGATAGGTTATCTTATTCCAATTAGATAAGTTCTATCCATGTGATGAAGTAATCTCATAGGGCCTCCCATTTTACTTTTGACTCGTCCACTCTCGGTGTTATGTGTGAGTGCTCTTGGGTACCCCACCCATGTACGAGACAGTCGGAAAGTTTAAAGGCATCCATTTGTTGTGATTGTGTATCTACAGTACTTTAGTTCAAAATGTTTCCTTCTCTGTTTTGTGTTGGTTTTCCTCCCATGTGTCTAGCATTGTGTTAAAATTATTGGTCTATGTCCATACCCTGCCGCCCCTTACTTCTTCCCTGCATTAAGATGTCTACCTCCACCTTAAGGGCTGGTCTCCTAATGTCTCTATTGACCTGGAGGTGCAGTAATTGAGCCTGCTGAAGACCAGCCTCTTCTTCCTCTCCCTGATAAATCTTGCTCAGCTCACTTATTTTATCTCTCCTATCAATGTGTTCATCTCGGGCATCCAACTAAAAGGAAGAAGGATAAAAGTGTCTGCCTGTGGTGTGTTCCCTATTTGTGCCTGATAGATGTGAGGGCTTCAGCCAGAGTTTGGTATCCTTCCTTCTCTGTTCTTTTATTTCCAAGCCCCTACTCACTCCACCCTGGGTGAACTCCATAAACTACTGTTCTGGTGGTTGATTCTATGTCTAACATGGAAAGACTCCTTTGTAGTTTAACAATCCCTCCAATGGATTACTCCTTTGTTTCTCCTGAGTGAACATTATACATCACTCTTTTGATGTTTCAACAGCACTTCCAAATAGATACTCTTCTGTTTCTCCTTGATGCTTCTAGACAGACTTCACATAATACATAGAAACTTCCAATCCCTGTAAAAAGGCTCATGCCTAATTTCTTTATAACCGTTGAGTTGGGACGCATCTAGTCATCTATAATAAAGAAACAACATAGCTACTCAACTATAATAAATTACTACAGTTGAGTTCGGACATCAGAATGCCTGCTGACAGAAGCCATGATGAAAGGCAGTTTAATACCTTTACGGTGAGACGGTTTTAAAGAGTGGGCGAGACCGCGTCGGCCAATGGACATGTGCAGCACTAGTCAGGTAGTGCTCACGACGGCCGTTGGTTAACCGAAGCAGCGAACGGGTTAACCAATGAAAATGGGAGCTGGCTATTCCTTTTGATATATTTTTCTAAAAAAAAAGGTAGACCGCAATGAACAGATATTCATGCCAAGGTGTTTATTTTTTTGTACATTATAGGTCACTGAAAGAGAGTTAGAATCTCTACAAGTTTCTACACAATCTGATCTACATCCTTTTTAACGCGACCTGCATTAAAATGATTCTATTATATTTTTTAAAAAATTGTACGTGCATTTGGTGCGCTTAATTTCGCACTATAGATTCCGCTTTTATACTTCTTATCTGTAATGAACATGAAAGACACCAAAGCCCAGATAACTAAACATTTTGTGCTGCTTTTGTGTCACAGAAGTGGTGCAAACCTGTGCACATTTAAAAAAAATCTATTTTCCAGCGTAAAACTCGAGTTCCCTCAAAGAAACACAAAGAAGCCCTTAGCTTTGCATTACTCTGCAAAGGGAGGCGTTGCAGGTGGTAAAAATGAGAAATACTTTTATTTCTCCTAACTGTTCCCACTTCACATGTGTGCTGCACTGTAAAGGGGGCATTGCATGGGTTATGTATGTGTGTTCTCATGCTACCACCCATGTTTTTTGATGTAAAACCCAATCTAATAACAATAGAAGGAAGGGTTTTGTGCCAAAAAATAATGCCACTTTGAAACAGGCGTTAAAACTGAGAAATACTTTTATTTCTCCTAACGCTTCCCACTTTGCATGTGTGCTGCACTGCACAGCATACATCCAAAGTGGGAAAAGTTTTAAAGTTAGTCTAAGCACAGTAAAAAACATGCAAGACTCATTTAGACACCCTTTCACAATAGTGCAAATGTGTGTGCATGGCACTCAGCAGCCTGATTGGGCGTTGGTGCTTGGGAGAGAGGTGGAGAGTCCTATATCTCTGTAGATATGGCGCTTTTCTTCAATCCCCTTGTCACATGGCACAGCTTAGCCTCGTTGGTTACTGTGCTGCATTGTGTAACACTTTTGATTATCTGGGCCCAAGGTTTTAGGATGTTTGCAGGAAGGGGGATGTTATACTTGTTCTTCGGCTTTGCCCCTCTATATGGACTCCTTGGTGACTTGCAATGTCCTTCTAATGTATGTCAGGGGAAACTTTATACCATTTATAATACTACTTGGTGATTTAACAATGACTCCAAAATATGTATGGTCTCCAGTTGGCAGTTAGTGAGCGCTGTATACCATAATGGACCCTTCTGATGCACTTCAACAGTGGATTCCATCTATAGTGCATGCAGGTGCGGCTGAGTCTTTCCCACACCCTCTGCAACACTTATGTGCAGCTACACTCCATATGATTAGGGGTGGGCAAAATTTGCGAAATTAACTTTCGCAAATTATCGTGAAAATGTTTAAAATTATCGCAAACAAGCGGAAATATCGCGAAGATGCGGAAGTTTTTTTCCGGCATGTTCGCGAGATTTTCTGCATGGTTGCGGGTCGCCAACTTACCCATGTGGTTGCCTGCGGGCGCGGCCATCTTGATTTGAGTTTTCTCGCGGTGCATGATCGCGAGAAGAAAGACGTGATCGCGCGACGCATGACGTCACTGCGGGCGCGAACTGTCGCGAGACAGCGCAAATGGCTAAAAACAATACAACATCTCATGGAGAACGCGACCGGATCAAGAAAACTTGTCGGCGAACGCAGGGATTCAGGTAAGGCGATCGAGAGCGCGCGAGAATGTATTATTTTATAGCGCGAGCAAGCAACAAATTATCGCCAAGCTGCGGAAACCGGAATTTTTGACATTTTCGCGCTCTCCGCGGAACGCAAAAATGTCAAATTATCGCAATTTCCACGAACGGAACGAAATTTTCGACCAGGCCTACATATGATATGTGCCATTATGTCATCATATTTTTATATTCTTTAATTTTTTGCAGTTTTATATCTCACAAAGTCAACCCGAATGCATGGAGTGCTTTACATGAGCACCAGTTGCATTAAACAATATCAAATGCATGTATTTATTTTAGGCACAGAGAGATTAAGTGATTTGCCTGGAATCACAGGATGTTCAGCCGATACCGAGACTTGCGTCAGCAGCACATCCTCTTCTATCATACCTCACACTCTTCACCTAACATCTCCAATAAAGGTCAAACCAAAGGACAACCCTTTCAACCATGCACCAAGCAGTTGATACAAATTGCGTGTTTCAATATCCTTGTCACTGGTATAAAGCCTATATAAAAATAAGGAAACCAGACCACCCAGAAATGTAATTTAGGCTTTGCTCGAGACAGGCTCCTTGCTGTGTAAAAAACAGTACAATTGAATACAAATGTTTTCCAAAGTCCAATCTGCATTTTATGAATGCTAACATTGTGTCCCAAGCCCTAATTTGTTTTTATGCTTCCATTTATTTTGTAATTTATATTTATTGTAGCCCTGCATTGCATTTTTAATTCTAATCTGCAGTTTATGCATTTCTGAAAGTGATTCCCTGGCACACCTGCATTTTAATTTCCAGCTACAATACCAACATGAACTTCTTACTCTTACTCTAGTCAAGATTGCATGTATTATAATTGTTAATTGTACAGTTTGCAGCCACTTATTGGGACTCAAATCATATTGGTTTGCAATTGGAGTGTTTAAATGGAAGAGGAAAAGTGATTTGTTCATCATCATATAAAGAATGCTAAGCTCTTTTCTTAAGGAATATTTATTCTTATCTGGATTTCACTTTAGCTTACATTCTGTGTTTCTCCTGATGCAAAAAATGCCTGGATGGTACTGAGCGTTTCTTTAAATCTCTCCATGTCATCTGCCCACTGCCAAGAACATTTGTTGGGGCCATTCATCAAGATGGGGGTGCCGGGCCCTGCTGGGCCCCACCGTGGCTATGGCCATGCTGGGAACATCAGGCGTGAACATCGTCACAGCAGCCACGGAGCGCCACTCACCTGATCTCCACGCCTTCACTGCCTTTGATGTATCACGTCCTACGCTTCTTGCCAGTCCGGATGGGGTGGCTTGCGGTCACTAGTAATGTGAGGGTTCTAAGTGGGGTCTGCAGTGCCGAAACGATTGATGAGCCTTAGGTAGCTGGTATCACTTGAAAGTGATTATAATCCTCGTTGTTTGGTAAAAGTAATAAGGTTGGATGGCAGGGTAAAGATGGCGATAGTCACAAATTATGATCCCTAAACCCCAGAACTCCCTAATATGTTGCTCTGTCTCTGCGGCCATCTTTCCTATCTATCTCAAAGTGTGATGTGAGGCGCTGTATTATAAAATTGGATGCAAGGTCTTGGTCTGTACTATAATTAAATATAATTTACTTTCGCCTACTCATGTGTGATGTGTGAACTCACTGATGTTGCACACACACAGGAGACAGAACAGTAAATAAAGGTAGAGCAGTGGTTTCAAACTGCCAGAAGACTGACCACAATGTGGTTGACATGTCCCCACGGTGGTTGTGGTGTGTAGACTGCACACTGTGTGATAGGGTTCCATGGGACTCTTTGTGTTCCCACGTTTTGAAGAACACTGAGTGACACTACCTAGGTAGTTACTGAGGCCTTGAAGAGAATCTTTGCCTGTACAAGAGTACATGGGTAAAAACATCCCTCATTTTCTTAGTGCCACTCACCTGTGTAAGATGAGGGAATCCCTCCTTCATGTTGTGCAGGGGCATATTCTACACTCATGCAACTTGTGCTTGAACAACCGGTCTTACAGAAGGGGCTGTGCAACCATCTGCCATTCCTTCTAGAAGGAAGAAGTGGGTGCAAATAAATGGCCAATGTAGGCTGGGTAGTTCGGTATTCCAATTTCAAAACTGAACTCCACCAACCTGTTAGGCAAGACATTCTCACCTCCCACAGGCCTGAATACAGTGGACAAAAGGCAACTGGTCATCAGTTCTCTCTGCCAAAAAGTATGGGCTTCAAAGGTGCCCTCTTGGGTGCTTGTCTTGGAAAATGAGGCAGTGGAGTTATAAACACCATGAAATCACATTGAAAGTGTATGCACAAGCATAAGATTAAACACAAAGCGACCATACGGGTAGGGATTAATGGTAAATTCCCACCTCGGCCCACGCTGAAGGGAGGGGCCTCCCTCTCTAGAAGTCCTGGCAGAGTGCCACACGCTTGTCCCAGTCTCCTGCGTTCATGCTGATACGTGCAAATTTTAATATTTCCACTATAAACAGGGGATACTCATTTGTAGCCTGTAAAGTACTGTTTGGATAGAAATCCAGAACTGGATGAAGCAACCCTTTTGCAATAGAGCAAGCAGGTTCTATAGATTTAGGTGCACACGGTGGACCAAAGAAAGATTTACTACCACTCACACAATAGTCTTACAAGTGTAAGATAGAGCAGGCAGCGGCAGCCTGTGCAGGTAAGTGCGGTGCGGCGGGGCGGGGCGGGGCGGGAGGGGTGGAAGTCGATAGAATAAGGAAAAATAATTAAAGAAATAAATCCTATTCTGTCGTCTGTCATCTTCCCCTCCGCCCGCCCCACCGCGCTTACGTGCACCGGCCGCGACTGAAAGCAGAACTGTTAAGGGGTATGTATTCCACAACTGATCTTCAGCACAATATTAAAACGGCAACACTTTCTTTACACTGATTCTAAATTCCAGAGCGAATACTCTTCAATCATAAATTTATGAATTTATTATGAAGTTTTAGAAAGCGCTGTGTGTCCCCTTCCGGGATGCACCTCTATTCTGTGTTGAGTTCTGTCAAGGGCAAATATGAATAGTTCTTTTTATGCTCTGACTTGATAATGCAGCTGTAGCCAGACAGGTATGTGAGGAACACTAGCGAGGGGCCTGGCTCCACCCACATGTTCGGAGCCTGGAGTTCATGTTTTGATAAGGCAAAAGTTGTGTCCTTCCACAACAAAAGTGCTTGCCCTTAACAAAAGCTGTGATAATTGTGTTTATTTTTCAAGCTGCCTGAACGTCAACTTTTATGGGCACACACATGGTATTGTAAAGCCATTAACCTATCTTAGATAACTAGAAAACTGATGGTGTTTTTCTCTGGCAGCAGCACAGATGGGAGTTGGGCAGTCATTAACCTCTATGGGTACTTAGGTCTGGTTTGAAGGTTCAACCGTCACCCAACCTTTTAACTTTAAGTAATATCACCACAGTTCTTTGTTTCCACACAAATGTATACCCATTCCCATGCAATTTACTTGTAATGCTTCACATTACTATACAACATTATTTTAAAGTCCGTTTAAATTGCCAATGCTTGTTTCAAATCTTTCCTGATCTGCATGTTACATCTCAGATTGAACCTAAGGGAATTTAAGACTCTAAAAATAAAATTTTGTGCTTTGGTCCAGATTTTTGAAACATCCTTGTATAAGTTGATTTACTAAAGACTTTCTTGTGACACAATAGTTGTATCTCTATTATGCTTGCCACTGAAAGGGCCAGGACCATAAGTTCTAGACCTGTACTAGAGCCACTCTGATGGTTCTTTTTTGCAGCATGAAAATGTAAAGGGGAGAAAAGTCATTAGGAAAAAGTCAATTAACCAATAACTCTCCTTAATACATAATAACTCACGGACAACTACTTATGGTTAGATGATTTATTACAATGCCAAAAATAACTGAACAAAGAGACACCTCAGTACGAGGGTGTGGAAATACAATGGAATCAAAAGGAAGCCAAATCTATACTTCCAATTTAGACAGAGCAGCATGAATAAAACAATTAATTCAAGATGTAAAATACAGAGAATCAGGAAGCATGAGTCCAATTTTCCCTGCAACAAGGGTTGATGAGTAAAAAGCATTAAATATATCCCTATTCTAGCACTAAAGTGTCATCCCTATTTAAGCATTTTCAGGAGAAAGGATAAAAGGTGCCAGTGCAGGGGGGTCTTCCTAAGAAGTCACTCCATCATCGATGGGTCAACCAGCTTGACGCCACTATCGCAAAGAAAGAGCTGTCTAGCTTGCTCTCTCTCTGAAGGCAAGAGAGAAGTGGGGCTCTTTCCTGCGTTCCAGCCAACAGTTATCCACAGGTAAAGTTCCCAAAATGCATTGTGTTCTCTCCATCCACTCTGGGTACGGTCCTGGGGGTATTTTTCCACAGAGGTGTCCATGTACCTTCCTTGCAACAGTTTGTTTTTGGTTCCCAGACCTTCTCCTGTGTGAAACAAAGCGACCTTCCCTTATCAACTAAAGCCACATGATTATAACTTCTTCTCTCTTTGCCTAGCTAGTGAAACAAAGGAATTATTATATCTTAAGAGCGCTTCTTCACTTGCAACACAAAACGTGAGAAAGAACAGATTTCACAGCACACATGGATTTCAACTATAAATTCTAAAGGGAGAGTTTTCAGGGACTTGCATTTCAGGCCTACAATTTACAGCTAACATAAGAATGAACCATGTAAGTTTTAAGAATCCACATACACAATTATACAGTTTAACTAATGCAGATACCTATGTATGAAATGTCATAATTAATAAACACATTTACCAACTATGAAAATATCATTGTCACACACATTCAGTATAGAAGTAATGTTAACTTCACAACAAGTTCTCCATGTTAATAGTTCTGCTAGTTACATTCATTTCCCAACGTTAATTCTCCATGTTAGTTGTCTATAGCCTAAAATACGTCACATATTTATGTTGTTACATCCCAAAGTTTTAACACTTCACGTTGACACAGTTATAAGATTATATGCAGG
This sequence comes from Triturus cristatus, assembly GCF_964204655.1. Taxonomy (NCBI): domain Eukaryota; kingdom Metazoa; phylum Chordata; class Amphibia; order Caudata; family Salamandridae; genus Triturus; species Triturus cristatus. The sequence continues at coordinate 347,201,449 of NC_140584.1, forward strand.
TGCGCTTTACACGATTAGGATGCACCCCTATAAATGACATGGGGTTCCGCTCCTTCACCATTGAAGCTTATTGGAAAGAAATGCTGCTGTTTTAGTGCTCTGGGCTCCTTTGGGACTGCACACTGATCACAACCCTCGTGCACAGTGAGTGGTTACCAGGGTGCTGCAGTGTTGTGAAGATTGGTTCATTATGACCACTTTGGGTTACTTCATGGAAACAACAGAACCCTGCTATTATCAGCTGTTGCATGCACTTTATGTTAGCAACCCACACCCACCGGCTGCTGTCCTGGAGATGCTATTGATTACACGTGAAACAAAAAGAAGAGTTAAAACATTCTCTTGGAAAAAAAACAGTTTTATTTTAAAAATGAGGCTATATCGATGTCATTGTTCACCGGCACATCTTCCTCCCATCGAGTCCTTCGTCTGTTTCTGTTTTCGCTCCCGTGCTGGCATTGAATTAAAAGGGTAAACCTTGCAATGCAATGCCATATTGTGTGAGACCGCTTATTGACATGCTCTTTCAGCTTTGAAGTGCACTATCTGAAAGGTGTTCCTTTTACCTAGATCAAAGGTACGCATTTTATCTGTCTGCAGTTGTCACCTCGCTTAATATTCTTATTACACCACTTTACCAGTACTAGGGACGCCCTTTCACAAATCCAGCAAACCAAGACCTGAATTCCCATAATGCATTCCGTTGTCAAATGTATCCTGCTACTGACGTCTGGTGTGACCTGCAGGTGACGAGTTTTAATCTTTGCGGCCATTCATGTCTTTCTAAGATCAATTCATTGAGTGCCATTAAATGGGCGATAACAGCACCTGTTGTTGCCAAGGTCCTCGCGAGGGAGGAGCTAAATGAAAATAATTTAGCACTATAGCACTGGAGGAAGAACATTTTCAACACCTAAAGTATATGCGTATGGAGGAGCTCAACATGGCGACTCCTGTGGGATTTTACAGCACTGTCTGTGCGGGAGAGTACAAGAAGATGGCATGCTGCTAGTTACACTGGCGTTAATGCCACCACTAAGGAATTTAGGAAGTCATTGCAACCTGACCCTTTTTCATTCACTGATTGAGAAAATCTACATGGACAACTCCTTCTACACACTTCCATGGATTACTGACTTTATGATCAACAAATGATGTATTTACTGCCAAAGATAACCAAATATCTCCAATAAAGCAAGAAAAAAACATTAGCAAAAGATACTTAAATAAATATTATAGTTACATGAATAAATGTGCTGAGAAATGCAACATATATTGAAGAAATTTGTACCAGGGAGCAAAGTATGGAAATGGCCATCACTTGGTGCAAAGGCAGGGGAAGAATTCTCTGTAGAATCAATCTGTGCAAAATGCGCCCTCCGAGCAGTGAGGACTCCTCCGCTAAGGTGGAGGAGCGTTGCCTCACTGCTTTGCAGCTGGGAAGTAAACCATTGAAGTAAAGTACAGCTTCTGCTGTAGCTTTGCGTTTGGGGCAGGTCTGCTCCGATGACAGAGGAGCAGGGAAGGAGTCGTTTGCCCACTCCTAAGTGCACATGACATTCATGTGCATTTCGCATCTTCTCCATGGAGGCCGCATTACAGCCTGTGTGGAGAACATGCCCAAGCCCCCGTTCCCTGGCTGAGCGCCAATCAGCAGCGCTCAGACCAATCACAATGCTGCATTAAAGCGTTGTGATTGGTTACCGGAAGGCTGGGAGCCTGGTACTTCCTGCTGCTTCAGAAAGAAGAGGACGGAGGAGAGGCGGTGGCTGGCAAGTCATCACAGGTAAGTGTTTTTTAAAAAACTTTTTCGGCCCCTCCCCATCCCCCTGCTCCTGCTCCTGACCCCCCCACCACCCAGGTCCGGTAGCAGCCACTACTGTCTCCGAGTGGTTACAAACTAATATGAAGATGAGTGTGGCATGCTGGCCCTAGGCTATTGAGAATGATACTGGAATCCTGCAGGCCTTTTCAGTCTGGAGAACACTTTGGCCTTAAAGCATCAGGCAAGCGGGTACAGGTAAGAGCGTTGGGGCGTTTCGTTTAGGTGGGGCAGGGCGGGTGGGGAAGAAGTCGACAGACTACGGAATAGGGAAAATAAATAAATTAATAAAACCATTTACCTTGGTCTCGCTGCATCGCTATTATTTATTTTATTTTCCCTATCCCGTCATCTGTTAACTAAGCATTCCTGGTATTTGTCTCTGGAGAAACAGTAGGACTGCATCCCCTGCTTGACCTGGGACTAGTGCTTCATCATCCTGTCTAGGATTCCCCAACATTTTCTTTTGGCCAGTCTTCACTTGATTGATTCTAGCTCGCTGTCAGAGGGCAAGTGAACAGAAGGAGGTCTTGATGGTAGCTCTACTCTGGACCTTCATCTTCACACGTTAGTCCCATTGAGACAAGAGGAAGCAAACTAATTATTACTGGAGCACAATCTTTGCAAAGCTATTAAAGTACGAAATCTGCATGTCAGTAAACAATGTTTTTCTCTTGTCAGTTTTGCTGTGCTGTAGTAATACATGTGTAAATGTGCATTTATTAGTCCAGTTGCTCTAAATACCATTGTTTGGCTATATTTATTTTCACTGCCATGAAAGAAGTATATTAGCATTGTAGGGTGAGGGTGCCAGTTATAGATACTTTGGGGCATGAGTTATAGTTGGTTGAGATAAATGTAACTGGTGATTTTCATTTTTTTTTTTTTAAATGGTATGGTTTCACTGACATTTTCACCTATCTATAACGTCCTTTTAACCTTTGTTTTTTCGGGGAGTTTCTAAGGTTATTTTAAATATAAAGTAATATATGTTAGACTTGGCATGTTTTGATGTATCTCCCCTGAGTTTTTGCTTTCTGACCTCCCAGTTTTGCTGGTCTAGTGCAAGTGCTCCTGTTGTACACTGTGTTATGGATTGGTGTTTCCATGATTATTTGATTTACTTGTCAGTCCCTAGTAAAGTGACTTTACATCGAATTAAAAAGCATGTTCTACAAGGTCCGCTTCTTGCCTCATTTCTTGCCAGTGATCAAGAGCTTGAGTAGCTCGAAACGCGTATGGCTCAGTAAACGCGTGTGGCATGCTGTTGGTGTTGCCGCCTGAGGTGCAGTGTGCGGATACCCTGAGGTGCGTGACGTCCCTTTGAGGGCAACCTTGTGGCAATATGTATATATATATATATATATTCACTGAAAAAACGTAGTTTTCAGACATGTTATAGTTAGGAATTTGCATTTAAAAAACCTTAGAAATTCACTTAAAAAACCATAGGTTTCAGGGGTGTTATAGTTAGCTGGACATTTCACTTGTACAAAACCATTGAAATTCCTTTGTTATAGTTAGTTCTACAAAGCGTACCTTTCTCGATCAGTGCGCAGAACCTAGCGCCATTTTAGGATTGTTGCGTAGGATCCGCGTAGGATGTGCAATGGGTGCATATTTTCGTGCGCGATCGCTATGCGACTCCAGGCGCATACAAGACACATACCTATTACTTTACGCGACGCTCGCGTGCATGCACGTGAAAAGCACCGGGGTGGCGGTCCCCAGAGCTGAGGGGGGGCCGTGAGCCCCCCCGCATATATTCTAAAGAGCCCCAGGGGTGGCGGTCCCCGGGGCTTGGGGGGGCCTTTGAGCCCCCCACCCATGAATATTGAAGCCCTGGGGGGTGGCGGTCCCCGGGGCTGGGGGGGCTGTGATCCCCCATACATAATTTTATAATACCCAGGGGGTGGTGGTCCCCGGGGTTGGGGGCACCTCTGGGCCCCCCATCCACATAATAATATTGCCCACGGGACTTGGGCCACCCGGGGGCTAATTACCAACGAAACGCGGGTGCAGGATCCACGCACCATGCGCGCATCTTCCCGTTTTTAAAAATATAGATATTTTTTTTGGGCCCAGGGGGTCCTTGTGGGACCCCATAAGCAGGCCTAGGGGGTCAGGGTGTTTCTACCCTGCCCCCTTTTTGCGTTTTGCGCACTTTTTTGAAGGATCTCTTGTGCCTCGGTAAAGTGGCTGCCAACACTTCCTTGTTTGGAGTGTTGACAGCAAGTTGACAGCAAATTAACATGCAGCTCGTGATCGGGAGGGTGCGCCCAGGGAGCTCCTAGGGTGTGCGGATCCACAGCGCCCATAGATATATATGTGATTTTACTTTTGATTTTCTCAGGAACTACTGAACGGATTTACACCATTTAACCAAAAGGCATGACTGTGAACCAAGGGCTACCTTTTTGACAAATTTGGTGTAATTCCGTTCAGCAGTTCGGGCTGTAGCTGCGACTAAAGGTTCCTATGGAAAATTGCATGGGGAGAACACATTTTGGGACCCCCCTTTTTTCTCAGCCCCCGCTTGAAGAATCACCCCGAGACTTTCAGGATAGGAGCGGACCGGAGCTGGCCAAAAGTGTTGAAAATTTTGCGAAGATTCGTCAACCTGCGCCAAAGTTATTGGGAAAAGAATGTTGCGGATTTCCTATGGAAAATAGGTCCTAACTATAACTACCTACTGGCGACCGCCAGTAGGTAATATATATATAGGACCTTGTTAACACAGGAAAGGAATTTTTGTTTTACTAATATCGTAGGCACCATTTGACTAATTAAGGTATAAAAATATTTGTATATCTTGACGGGTGGTCCAAGGGAGTCTTGCAAGAGTCCCTCAAGCCCAATTTTAAAAATAGAGCGTTCTGATTGGCCCAGGGAGCCTTTTTCTCCTGAGCCAATTCGCTACCAGTCAGACTCCGAGGGAGCAAGTGTTCATATTGGTTGCTAGAAACACGAGAAAAAGGTTGCTGGCAGCCATTACAGGACTCAAGAACTTAGTTCCCTGCTCTGAAGAGAAAAAAAATATGTAAGGAGCAGGGTAGGGATACTCTGACCACTGTGCCCTGTGAGGAGAGACCCAGAGGGACCACCAGGGTCAAAATTAAAAAAAATAGCAATTCTTGGCATGATCGGTGTTGCAGGAAAAAAAGGAAAGAAAATAGCAGCTGCAATTTGAAACAAGCATTGGCATAGCCAATAGGTCTTGCCTTTGGGACCTTATAAGGGCCCGATTCACAGAACTAACTTAAGACAAAATCCTAAACTTACTACCATTTTGGTATTCACAGAAGGCACTTACTCATTTTGGTATTCACAGAAGGCACTTACTCATTTCGGTATTCACAGAAGTTAGGAGTCCTAACTTTAGGACTCCTAAATGCCTTCTGTGAATACCGAAAGTCTTAAAATTAGGATTTTTCTCAGTTTAGTAGTAGTATAGTTAGGACACCTAGCTTTAGGACTCCTAAATGCCTTCTGTGAATACCGAAAGTCTTAAAATTAGGATTTTTCTCAATTTAGTAGTAGTAAAGTTAGGACTCCTAACTTTAGGACTCCTAAATGCCTTCTGTGAATACCGAAAGCCTTAAAATTAGGATTTTTCTCAGTTTAGTAGTAGTATAGTTAGGACTCCTAACTTTAGGACTCCTAAATGCCTTCTGTGAATACCGAAAGTCTTAAAATTAGGATTTTTCTCAATTTAGTAGTAGTAAAGTTAGGAGTCCTACCTATAGGACTCCTAAACTGAGAAAAATCCTAATTTTAAGACTTTCGGTATTCACAGAAGGCATTTAGGAGTCCTAAAGTTAGGACTCCTAACTTCTGTGAATACCGAACTGAGTAAGTGTCTTCTGTGAATACCAAAATGAGTAAGTGCCTTCTGTGAATACCAAAATGGTAGTAAGTTTAGGATTTTGTCTTAAGTTAGTTCTGTGAATCGGGCCTTAAGTGTTTAGCCATGCAACAGTTGCATAACTAAATATTTATAAGGTCCCAAAAGCGAGACCTATTGGCTATGCCAAGCGGCCGCGAAAGTGAAAGTAATCGCGGTCAAGCGCTGCGCGCGCGCCCGCACACATGCACTGTAGCTCTAGGCTGGCCTGGTAGCACTTTCTGGAGCCCTCTCAAAAAGTCTCGCCAGACCAGCGCATTCGCTGGGTAAGGCGAGACCTGAAAAACATATATGGGTGTGAGTAGGGCCCCAAGCCCAATTTAGGCCCCGGGGACCCATCCCCCTGCATGTCATTTAAGGAGACAGGGCTGTGCGAACTTGCTCCCTGAGCTTTTGTAGGCCCCAGGGACCCCATCCCACAGGGACGATTTCTTTACAAACAGGGAGGGGCCATGCAGCCCACCTCCCCAAGCCTGCTTAGGTCCTGGCGACCCCGTCCCTGGGGCCCGAAATCAATATAAATGGGGAGTGCGTTGTTGCTTATTATGTATATTGTTTTATATATTACATGTTTATTTTGTGGTAGTTATCTTGATAAAGCTGTTCCCAGAAAGTGTAGCTGACAATGAGAACTAATTGGTATTAGAATGTTTACCTTTCATGAATAAGTTGTTAATAAAACAATGGGCATTGGTGGGGGCAGGTTTATTTATGCGATTCTGTAGCCACACCAAATACAGTACTGGATTTACAGCATTTGGTACATAACTCGCCATATGAATTACCTGATTTTCAGAACAAAATATTTTGTTTCTAGCTCCATTGGATTAAAATGCTGGTGTGTGTGTGTGTGTGTGCGTGTGTCACCTACCTTTCCTTGTTTTGGCATATCATTTAGATGCCGCATAATTAGGTCCTCTGTTGCTGCATAATCCTAGCAGCCCTGCCAGTTGCAAAGCAGTGCTAATATAGGTGCCAAATCTGAGAACCACAATCTTAGGGTTTTACATCATGTCCCGGCCGTATGGAGGTGCCGGGAGTCGGATTGAGGCTCTGTCGCTGTCATTTACAGCTCGTCGTGGGTTATTCAAATAAAGAAGCCCTCATTTTAGCACGAGTTTACTTTGTCTCGTGCAACATGAATATTTGCGAAAATTTTGAACTTTTCATGAGATTTCTTGCTTTGCCCGGCCATAATTAGGCTGAGACGGAATTATAACCAGTCCGAAGGCGCATAGACGTTTGCACCTCTTGGAAGCCCTGAGGATGTTGCGGGTGTCTTGTCCTGAACGACGAAACACGTGTTGGCTGGAGTCTCAACAAGAAATGCATTAAAATTATTCTTGTTTTTCATGTATTCATACTGATAGTCAAGTTGTTTACTTGTTGTAAGTACTATGAATGTGTGCCGGGACATGATGTAAAACTGTCTTTTGATCTGTTGATCATATCTGGGAGGTGTTGGATGATTGCCTCTTCCCTGAGCACCTATATGGTTACTTTTACCAGCAAATACTTACCGTATATAGTGAGCGCCATTCCCATCCAGGATATAATCATCCCAACGTGTTTGCACAATCTTAGGGATTTGCAGGGAACAGCAAGATACATATGTAAGTCATCAGCTCAAATCTGTTGAAAACAACTGAGTTTTTAGCAACTGAATATAAATGAAGTCAAAACAATTTCAATAGTCATACAACACTAACAATAATAATTATGTATTACTTCAACCCACACCTCTGCATTTCTAGGCACTGTAATTAACCGGTGGTACTGTTACACAATTGAATGGTACTCATAGAATGCTAAATTGGCCATGCCAGGAGTCAAACTTGTGGCCTATAGACCATTCCAGAGTCCAGCGTCCATGTTCCTAACATGCAAGACGACCAATATGGAGGGTTCGAATATGCTTTACAAATGCACATAACCAAACATAGCAAGTGGTTAACGCAATGACCCATCGTGCGGGCTAGTGGGGAGAGCTGGTGAGTATAGGACGTTTTCGAAAGTTCTCTTTAAAAATATGACATTTCCTTAAATTACACTCTTTGGTATGTGTTTACTAGTGTTTCAAAGCTCATCTTCGGTACCATGCGTAAGAGCTCGTTTACGATACCACGTAGTGGTGTATAAGAACTCATCTCAGAGACAGCATATACTGGCTCTAGTAAGAACCCAACTAATATACAGGACACATCACTGTGCACAAAAGCGTATTTAAGGCATGTGTAAGAGCTCCTCTCAAGTATAACACACCAGTATTTAAAAGCGCATCCAAGCTAGCGCACATGCATCCCAGGGACAGCACATACTAGTCTCAGTAGGAGCTCATCTTAGTTACAACACACTACAGTGATGCAAGATATTAACAAAGTGAAGGCAAAAAATGTGTAATAGCTCCATTTTGGAACATCACATCAGTGACCAGTGTGCACAAGAGATCATTTCCGTACTGCACACTTGAATGTTTAAGAACTCCTCACAGTGCTGGTGTGTGAGAGCACATCTACAGCACAACATACAAAAGTGTGTGTGAGAGCTCAGTGAAGATGCAAAACAAAGAGGTGCATGTAAGAACTTGTCTTGGGTATAACACGCCTGGGTCTGAGCCAGTGGCGGCTCCTCTAATAAGGCGGAGGAACTTCGCCCTACTGCTCTTCAGCAGTGTAAATAAAGGAAAAATAAAATGATAATAACTCAATGTTATTATCATTTTATATTTTCCTGCTGCGGCAGCTTTGCGGGGTGGGGCTGCTCTGCTCACAGAGCACGGGGAGGAGCGGTGGGCACTCTGTTAGTACGCATGAATGTTTGGGCAGCCATCTTGGGCTGCCAAACAATCATGCTCACTTTACAAGTTCTCACACCGGGGTAGAGAGAACACGTGCAGGCTCCCAGTACCCATCTGAGCGCTGAACCATGGCGCTCAGACCAATCACAATGCTGCATTGCAGCATTGTGATTGGCTTTGGGGAGCCTGGGTGTTTCTTGTTCCTGCAGGACGTGGAGAGGCGCAGTGAGGAGGTAAGTTTCTTTTTCTTTTTCTGTACCCCCCTCCTCCCACCACCCCCGATCCATGCCAGCCGCCACTGGTTTGAGCAATCCTTTAAGGCACTGCTCTCATAGATTTGCTTCCTCTCAGGGACACTATATACTGGCAAGTGTAAGAACTCCTTTAAACTACAACAAACACCAGTGTGTGAAAGAATTCGCAAAAGTACAATAGACACTAGTATGTGTGAAAGCTCATCTGAGGTGCAGATCACACCAGTTCATGTAAGACCTCATTTCAAGTACAGCACACCAACGCATAGGAGCGCATCTAAGGCAATGAGCACCTCTGTGTAAAAACTCTTTTCAATCACAACAGACAACAGTTTGTAAGAGCTCGTGATAGATAGAACAAACACCAATGAGTAATAATTCATGATACATACAGGTGTGTAAGACCTTACCTCAGGTGTCAGGCTTTGAGGAACCCTGAATGGCTCTGATGTTAATCTGCCCACTTCAACCTGACCTCCTATTATTGGTTTATTGTACAATTGAAATATGTGTTTTGTTATCATAATGACATTCCCCAAGCCACTCTACAGTTTACCATTGTCAAAGCCATTATGATTATGTTTGTTTATGTTTATGTTTATAGGTTTCTAAAGCACTCGAATGCCGAGGCGTCTTGGCGCTGAGGTGTAGTAGCAGGGAACATAAGAGAATCACTTATATGGTTTCAAAAAGGCGAGTTTTTAATCCTTTCCTGAAGGCCTGGAGGCACAATATGTGATCATCCGACCCCCCCAGCGTGACCTTCTGATTTTTGGGACTCTAACAAGACCCTGCATAGCTGATCTAAGGGGGCGTTCAGGGACATAGGGTACAAAAAAGTTCTCTAGATCCTCTGTGGCGCCACCATATATTGCCTTGTGCACATAAGTAAGCGCCTTAAATTCTACACGTTGTTTTATGGGTAACCAATGCAGAGATCTTAGTCCTGCTGAAGTTGGTTGTCCTCTATTAAGACCCAGCAGCAGCCTAGCCGCTGCGTTCTGTAGTGATTGCAGCTTCAGCAGCTGACACTTGTCGATCCCCAGCAATAAAGCATTGGAGTAGTCCAACTTAGAAAGAAATAGGGCCACCATCACTGTTTTTTGGAGTTCTGATGGTATGAAAGGAAAAACCTTTCTCAAAGTTTTCAAGAGATAATAGCATGAAGATACAAGACTGTTCACCTGGGCTCCCAGATTAAGTTTATTGTCAAAGAGGACGCCCAGATTTCTGACTTTCTCTACTGGAGTCGGACATATACCTGCCTCTGACGGCCACCATGATTTATTCCACAGGGGCAAACCTGGCCCAAACTCCATCACCTCTGTTTTATCCGTGTTTATCTTTAGATAATTCTGACCCATCCAGGACATGATCTCTGTGAGGCAAGAATGGAATCTGCCTGCTATAGCTCTACACTGATTGTTAGGCTAGGACAAGTTGTGAGTCGTCGGCATACGAAACCAGGACAAAGCCATGTTTCCTGGCGAGATCAGCCAAAGGTGTCACGTATACATTAAACAGAGTGGGAGACAAGGCTGACCCCTGTGGAACTCCACAGGGAAGGAGGAAGTCATCTGATGTCATACCTTCCCAGAACAGCTTCTGCTCCCTGCCACTGAGAAAGGATACCAGAAGGGTCAGGGCTGTTCCTCCTATCCCAATTTCCCTCATCCGCTGTGCAAGGGCCATGTGATTGACGGTATCAAAGGCAGCTGACAGATCAAGGAGTACCAGGATTGCCTTTCCACCACTGTCGACTGCCCTACGGATCTCTTCAACTGTCTTAACCAGAGCTGATTCCGTCGAATGTCGTGGCCAAAAGCTGTGTTGGGAAGAGTCTAACAAACTGTTAGAGTCTAAGTAGGCTGTAAGCACTTTGTTTAGATATTTCTCCAAAACCTTAGCTGCAAAAGGGAGGCCAGCGATGGGGCGGTAGTTATTAACATTGGCTGGGTCCAAACTGTTTTTTTTTAAAAAGGGGAGTAATGGCCGCACGTTTCCAAATAACAGGGTACTGACCAGATGTTATAATTTGATTCAGAATCGGAGTAAGATATTTGCAAATCGGATCAGCTGCTCGATGCATGAAAGAGGGTGGACATGGGTCAGTCGGGGCTCTGGATTTCAGAGAAAGCAGGATGTCATTAACCTCATCTTTGCTCATCGGCTGAAAACTACTCAGCCTACTTGAAAGCTGTGTGAGGGACACCGGCGTATCCTGAGATTGTGTTGTGTTAGAAAATTTACCGTAAATTCCCTTAACCTTCTCTTGAAAGTGTTCCGCAAGAGCGTTGCAGAAAGTCTGGTCTGGCTTAAAAGTATTGGTTTGCTGAGGTTTCATCAGTGAACTAACTGTTTTGAACAGTTCTCTGGAGGAGTTACCCGCCTCCTTAATTTTGACTGAGATAAAGTCTTTTTTGGCCGCCACTATTGCCTCCTTGTATTCTTGAATTGCGAGATTGTATAGAATATTCTTTGAATTGTCGTAGTTAATCCTCCAGAGGAGCTCCGCCTTTCTGCAGATGATCTTTAAACTTTTAAGTTCAGGAGTATACCAAGGGGAAGATAACTTCCCTTTCTGTATTTTTACTAACTTTGCTGGTGCAACCTTATCTGCTGCTCCCAGAATCCAGTTATTAAACTGCTGTATTATAGTATTGTTATCGCAGTTTAATCCAGTGGGGCCTGGACCCAAAGCTGATTCAAAGACTCCCTCCTTTACTTTGTCCCAGCGTCTAATGGGAATTTTAGTCAAGCTTGCTTGTACTGTAAGCTGCCTTTTAAGACTTTTAAGTTTAAAATAAATGGCCTTGTGGTCAGTCCATGGTAGCTCCACTAAATTGGAGATGGAGATATCTACCTCATTAGTAAAAATCCTGTCCAGCGTATGACCGGCTGTGTGCGTGGGACCTACTATTATCTGTGCTAGATTAAGGGCTGCCATATGATCTAAAAGTCTTGCGGTTTCAAAATTATTATTCAACTCCAAATGATAGTTGAAGTCGCCCAGGACCGTAAGAGAATGAGAATCCGTGTACGATTCCAAAAGCGTCATCAGCGTTTGCATAAAAGTTCCTCTAGGACCAGAGGGTCTGTATATTAAAATACCCTGGAAGATCTGCAAATTGTTAACTTTTATACGAAATTGCAGCGCTTCTGCTGGGAGGGTCGGGATGCTTTCTATGTGGACTTTAAAATTAGCTCGATAGATAATGGCTATTCCTCCACTTTTCCCTATTCCTCTGTTTTGCGACAGATATGCATATCCATCCATAACTGCAATATTCCAATCCGGGACAGAAGAGTTGTCTGTCCAGGTTTCAGTTAAAAAAACAATATCTGGAGCAGAGGAGCGGATAAAATCTTCCACTTCATACCTATGCTTGATCATGGAGCGAACATTTAACAGCACACATTTAAAATAATCAGAGGTGATTTCCTTAGAGATGGTGGAAACTTGCTCCAAGGCCTTCACAGCAGGGCCTGACTTTAAATAAATATCTGGAGAGATCTCCTCTGTCATTCCCCTCTGGCCTTTGCACTGCCCGTATTGTTCTAATTGAAAAGAACACTTAGGACAACTGACCGCAGCACTCATGTCCAGAAAAGTCGGTAATTTATGGGGTACACAAAATGTAGGTCTTGAACTCAATAGAGTCTGTCTATCATACCGTATTGGTTTATTTGGTCCGGGGGTTCTGGCGCTGGTCGCGCTCCGGGCGCCGACGGGCTTGCCTTTGGCGCGCTACCAGTGCACCCACTGCGCGCGCCCGCTGCGCGCACGCTCCAGCGTACCAGATATAGAGGCGGCGTAAAGAACAACTAGAGCGTCAGCCCCTGTGCAGTGTGATTCCCGAAATACTTCCGGGAATCGCGGGGGCCGAACGCTCAGTCAGAAATTAGGCAAAGTAACCGCAATCAATAGTAAATAGAAATCCCGGGTAAGTTGGACACAATTTTAAAAACAAGCAGCAGTTAAGAACACCTAATTTGAATTGTTAAAAAAATATCAAGACCTGCGGTCTGAACTAAAGTGCAAAACAGCAAATGTGCAAACAGCAAATGTGCAATGAGAACAGGCTTCCTTTACCGATAGGGAGACCAGAGCTCCCACTATGTGGAAAGCTTATCTAAATTAGATGGCCAGAAAAGGCAGATTATGTGGCGTTATGGAGCACATTCTTTGGCAATATTAGGTTGATCAATTAGAGATCGAAATATTTTTCGTTGAAATCTGCAAAACATGCGGTAAATTATTGGTAGGAGCTATAACACACAATTAATGCGGTAAATTACATAACCACAGAACCACATAATTTAGCTGGTTCTTACCATTGTCCATTGTTTAAACAACAATGAAATCAGGAACTAGAAACAAAGCCTAAATATTCAAATTCTAATCAGTGGCAGTTGCTAGTTGAACCTTGAAAAGGCACCAGAACCTCTTCATGAAAATATTGGCCCTTTTTTCATTGTTACTCATCACTTATCCTCTCAAGAGAAAGGGATAGAGAGAGAGAGAGAGAGAGAGAGAGAGAGAAAGTGAAAGTGAAAGAGAGAGAGGGAGCGAGAGAGAGAGAGAGAGAGAGAGAAAGAAAGCGAGAGAAAGTGAAAGAGAGAGAGAGAGAGAGAGAGAGAGAGAAAGAGAGAGAAAGAGAGAGAGAGTGAAAGTGAAAGAGAGAGAGAGAGTAAGGGTGAAAATGAGAGTTTCAGAGGACCTCTCAAGATATTAGTCAATGAATCCAGGTGTGGCAACAGAACATCTTTGTCAGAATGTTGTCTGACATAAATATTGTGCCCTTAACGTTGTTTGCATAAATCTACACCCAGGTGGACAATTTTTTAGGGAAAGATATTTAGGACACAATTTTTATGTAAGACAATATTTCCTTTTTACAATATTCTGTCGTGCACCCACATTCAGTAATTACTTATGTGGAATGACGCGTGTGGAAGCTGTAGGTGCACTAAAATAAGCCCAGGCATGTAGGAACTCAGCAACTACATCCCCAAGTGACCGAGAGTAAGTAAAAAGCAACACAGGTGAGGGAACTCCGCTGGTGAACAAACTTTGGATGAAAGTCGTGCAACACGAATGATTAGCAGGGACTATGGAACTTGAGTCGTCATTCTAAATGTGACTCTGCTGAGTGTGTCCCTGAAATCGCACTGTATGGTCCAGAAAAGTTAGGAATCACAAGTCCAAATGGCAGCACCTGAGCGCTGAGAAGGAAACCCAGCAGTATCGTGCGAGCCTGCCACTGATCACTAGCTCTTATGCCTCGTGGCCATTGCATCATGGTGTTTCCCTCAGGAACAGACCTTGACATTAGGTGCAATATACTTTAATGTGTGCAAGAACTCTGTTAAGAGTAAGTAGAAGCTAATCTAAGATAGACCACACACTACTGCGTGTAAGAGTTTACTCAGCTACAACACACCACTGTGGAAGAGCGAATCTGAATCTCCATATAATCCAGCGATTGTACGAGCTCATTTTACTTACAACACACACCGAATTGTGTTAGAGCTCACCTAAGGTGCAACACCCACCATTATGTAAGGGCTCATATCAAGCATAACACACCTGTGTAAGAGCCCCACTCAGCTTTATAGAACCATTGTGTAAAATGAATCTAATGTACAACACATATCTATTGCTCATTTTATGTACAACAAACAGCAGTTTCTGTAAGAGCTATCTAAGGTGCGGCACACGGCAATGTGTGTGTGCTCATCTACGGTACAATATAGGCCCCTGTGCGTAAGGACCAAGGTCTTATCTGAGGTACAGCACCCGGCAGCACATAGGAGCTCATCTCTGGTAAGTAACGTGTGTGTAAGAGCTCATCCGAAATTCAACACGCGTGTTTGTAACCTCACCTCAGCTACAAAAGGCACCACCGTGTAAGACTTCACCTCAGGCAGGCACACCTTTGGCTGGAGAACCTCATCTAATAAATACCACGCACGCCACTATTAATATATGTAAGAGCTCTTCTCAGGTGAAACAGACCCAGTGTTCATCTAAGGTACGACACACACTAGCGTGTAAGCGCTCATCCCCAAAACCATGCACTAGAGATTCTGCCAATGATATCCATTGCGTAGTTTTTTGTGTTTTTTTTAGTTCGACGCCTATTACGCAACAGTCTTATTCGCGGGTGGCAAGTGTACTCCTGCCGTGTGAACCGCACTCCGTTGCCGTGCTGAACGGGACTACCACCGCGCCTTTCTGTTCTGCAAACCTTCGTGGTGGAGTGCGCAGTAGCCGGCAGGTGGAGAGGTGGGGTTTCTGGCCTGGTCCTCACCTCACAAGCCTTTACCCTGCGGTTCAGGCTCCCCGTCCTGCCGCGCATTCCGGGACAATCATGAGTAGCTGTTCCCACTCAGCCCTCTAGCTTGGCCAGCCTGGGAACTGCCACAATCCACGGCTATCTCCCCAGCCCTCCCGGCTATGTCCTTTTCATATTGTGTCTCCACTGCCCTGATCCACATCTCAAGCACACACACCCCACAGCAATTTGCCTGCGACATCCGTCATCCATAATGACAGATTAGATTGGGTTACATTGGGCCCTATAGAGGCAGGCCTCCGCCAAGCCAGCCACACCCAGTCCTCCTCTGGGTTTCCGGGCCCAACCCTGCCATTCCCCTCTTGACCCGCTGACTGACCAGGCCTCAGCCTGAATTTCTGGTTTGGGGCCGAGGAAGCGAAGGACAAGGCTCTTTAATTATGCTGTTTCAAGCTCTCTGGATATTGTTTCCAGTGTTTTGTTTCTAATGGAGACACACCATGTTGTAGGCGTTTAACTGAATGTTTTGGAGAACTCTATCAAAAGGTGAAAAAAAAATAAGTATTCCCCCTACGGATAGATTGTCTTTGACTTGGTGGCTGTGAGTGAATGTCTGAAAACCTTATGGGGGAAATGCGTTTCAGTGCACAGAAGAAGCGCTGAGTAAGTAAGATGGATATTGCTAGAAGGATGGCTAGGGAACAAACACTAACTACCGAGATAGGTAGTAATCTGCTGGCTTCAAGATCAGTTCATAGCTAGGACATCTCAGCCTTCCATCCTACCGAGGTCGGTAAATCGAGAAGCATTCAAATGGGTAACAGTATTTAAAAACAGATGTATTATTATTAACATGGCTGTTAGGGCTCAGTATGGAGGTGTGGTGGGGCGAAGGGGCGTACCTTAGATCCCCCGAAGCCTTTTCAGAGCCAATTTGAGGTATTTGGACTAATGACATTAGACCAGGAAGCAGGGTTGTGGAATCCAGACACTGCCGGCTGAAACTATTAATCTGGATTGGTTTTATGATGGGAGCTGCATTGTTTTTATAGAATAATATTTACATATTTCCAGAGTATGTGCCTTGGTTTCCTGCTAGTATGAAGCAATTTCTAAGGATGACTCATCTTTTTATCCTTTATTCCTTTGTGCCAGAAACCTCTGCCGTGCCAGAGCCAGCACATGCTTAGCAGGGGTTGCTTCATGAAGGGTGAGGCTGAAATGCAGTGAATCAGTGGTATGAGCGTGCTAGGCTGTGACGTCTGGTGTCCCAGTGCAGTATACCTGTACTTAAGGCGAGGAAATTCCAACAAAGGCCTATCCTGTTTTGTGCTCAAACTTCCTGTTAAGACTTTCCTCACCTGCACGGCACCAAATTACGAAAAATCAGTGTTAAATATAAGACTTCCAGTCAGTTCTCAGTTGCCATGGTGCCCAGACATTTCCTGTTAAACTGTATCCAAAGCAGCAGACCGGAAATCAAAGCAATGTTAGGAAGCTTGAGTCTAGGGATCAGATGGCACCCATGACAGCACAGGAGATCCGGAAACTAACTGTGCACTGTCTCATCAACTGCAGAGTGTCATTCTGAGGACATGCAGATATCACTCTTGCACTGACCGGTCAGTGAAGATGCTTGTGCAAAATTGGTGAATTTGATGGCAAGAGAGGGGTGAGCAGCCCACACCAGAACTAGTGTTGCATAGGTTAGTCTTCCCACTGGTGTTCTGAAGTCTGAAGAACTCTACCGTTGTATTTAGGGAAGTAAGACTTTGTAAATATTAGTCAAGGATTTCTCCCAGACTGTCATACAAGTTGTCCTCCTCGTCTTCTGTGTTCTGTGCGTGGATTCCTGTCTGTGATTAAAATGTTAGGTTTCCATTTTAAAATCTATAATATAATTTATCAAATACTGCTTGGTTATTATTATTTTGACATTCTCCAACTCGCAGATTGCTTGTTTTGCATCGTATCCTTACAAGCATCTCTGTTACACTTCTGCATGTTAGCCTCAGGTGCCATGTGAAAAAAAAACAAATAACATCTGGTGGTTTGTCTTTATTGGGATAATTCCTGTCTTATTTTTTTGTAGTTTTATATAGCGCAAACTCAACCCAAAGGTATCGGAGCACTTTACATGTGCGCCTGTTGAGCTACAGATGGACACATTCATTTTTAGGCATGGGAAGATTAAGTGATTTGCCCAGAATCACAGGATGTTTGAGTCTACCGCCAGACTCCAACCTGGCTCCTCAGCTTCAAAGTCTGCCGCTCTAGCCACCATAAACTGATTTCTCTCTGTTGCTGGTGGACCTATGGCATCAGGCCTCAGACTTTTGGGGTGCATGCATCGCAATCGTCTAAGCATGGTTCACCCTGGCTCCAGACCATGCCTGCTGAACACTCTTGTTCTTTGCGTCACTTCCCCGTCACCATCCTACCCTTGGTGCATTGGCCGCATAGACAGTGGATTGACTCCAGTTAGATGTAGTAGGTCCCCTCCATGGTGTTCTCAAGACAATCTCTGTTACCAACAAGCCACCCCCTGTCATTATCCATCCAGTAAGAAGAGTTTTTGAACACTGCAATATCATGCCATGTGCATGCAAACAAAGTCAGCTGAGAGGAATTTTGTGTGACCGACCACAATTCCATTTCTGCAAGACCATGCAGGGCACAATTACGCAAAGTGTAATACAATTACAAAGTTGCTCCTCTTGCAATATTGTATCTGTTTTGGTTTATTTAATGTGGTCCTATACATTTTTCAAAATATGGTGCAGATAGCACAAGATTCAGCTATTGATTGACTTATTGGTGTTACATGTGCGCCAAATACTACCCAAGTGATTGAAAGTATTCAGGAGAAGCCAGTGCACTTCTCTTGCAGTCACGCAGCATGTTGCTGGACACCCAGCTCAGCGCATGGTTGCGTTTCTTTACCACCAAAATCACACCGGTGTTTCCGCGCTTGCAGTCACCCGGAAGTGTGTTCTGCATGTCACAAAGAGCGTTGGGTGAGAAGGGAGGTGGCAGAATTGCAGAGTTCAGCTCGGGGCAAAGAATGTCAACCGACTTTCTCGTGAGTCAAACTAATGCTATGAGATTAAGGAAAGGGGTGTGGACACGTCTTATAAATCACCCTTTCCAAGATGGTGGTCTGTTCAGAGAATTATATTTGAGGTTTCCAAACCAAGGTGGACTAGGGTCTCGTTCTCTGATATCAGTTCCTATTTTACTCATACTTAAGGAGACATTTTGTATTGAAGTATATTTTGTTGCGTTCTTCACACCATTGCTACTATTTGTCCCTGACTCTTGCATCTTGCAGTTGGAACTGGATTTACTTCTGGATATTCCTGCTAGGCTCTTTGTTCTTCCCCGATGCCAGAGGAAGATTGGTACCTCAGTATTAATCTGCATCTTCATTCAGGAGGTACAATGTTGACAAGGATGCTTTTTACCTTTTGTGTGTTTCCTTTTAATTGGTACACTCTTTTGGAGACACTTGACATCTTTCTCTTGTATTATGAAGTGCTTGGTGCCACTGTGGCTACTTTGAGGAGTTGTCCTTTACTCAGCAATGTATAAGGGGACTCAACAGGCCTTCTCAGCATTTAGTCCCTGGCAGCGGGTGAGCCTACTTCAGGATATGATCAGACTCTAATTGCCTGTGACATCAAAAATTATTAGCTTCTCATTTTCCCTGTCTCTAAACTTACCCTAAGGCATCAGATAGGAAGACACACTATCAGGGCCATCTCTTTCATTCAAGTGCATAAGTTCATACAAAATTACACTGAAGTACAATTCTAGTGTCATCAAGTGCACCGAAGAAGCTAGCACAGTTCCACAAATGGAGGAATGAATAAATACATACATTTTCAGCGTGAGCCAGAATGTATGTGACTTATGAATAAGAGCATAGAGCCTTGTTTCAGGTGGATTATGTCTCCTACACATCGCCACTGGCTAATCCTGTTTAGACTTTGCACTTTAAATTTGCTTTTCCTTTTCCGGGGGCCTGGGATCAAACACATCTCTTTGTGTGTGTGACAATACCTCGACTCAAAGCACTAGTCACCTATTCCTGTTTGGCCCTTTGTATAAAGAGCCAAGACACTGCTTTTTTGGCCCCATTGCTGCGGAAGGCCAATGTGAGACAGTACAAGGATGGTCTAATTGATTGTGTTCCCTATGTTCACTTGAAATTTGTTTTGCGGCTCTTAATTTTATCAAGTCATTCCCCCATATTAGGAGGGGACATTAATCGTAATGGTTATTCTCTAACATTAAAGTTTTAGATATGATTTAGTGCACCTGCTTTGGACTTTTACACATATTTTTATTATATAATTGTTATATGAAAAACGGATATTGTACATGACTCTTGTATAAGATGACACTTTAAAACATGTTTTATTATTTTGTGCTTGCTTTTATGGCCTTTTGGGGAATAAAGTTTACTTTGACTGGACTTGAATAAGGACATTTTAAATTTATAATTTTATCTAGCATGGGGAAATGTTCAGGTTTCCATGTTCCCACAGTTCTTTCAAAGAATAAGCACTCAATGCGAAATTGAATGAGAAGTTGACTACCACGACCAAAATATATTCATCTCTCTCTGGTTTAGAAACGTTAGAAAACAAAATTTCATGAGTGTTAAGCTTCCTTATTGTTAGTTTTAGGAACCCACCAAAAAAACTATGTTTACAAATCTATGGAAATGTGCACGTGTTCTTCATATTTTGGCACTATTCCCAAATCCCATTGAATAAAATATGGACACATTGTAAATATTGATATTTTCAGTGAGAAAAGTTAATTGTGGCTTGAACATGGAGATGTCAGAATATAAAAGGATTCAGAAATTGAGGGGGACAACAATAAATTAGGAAGTGTACTATAGACCCCCACCCCACTGCACAAGCCCCAGAGGTTGCTTCAGAATGCAAGAACATGACCTGAAAATATTCACATACTAAGCAGTCGTGTACTTATTCCATCTCCAGGAACCTGACCAAATAATTCTATTTTACAGTTTCTGAAAACTTGTGCTGACTTCTCCTGTCCCCATCTTAGGCTTTCGTTTGTTCCAGAGGCTGTAACCCTGGACTGCAAGTGTTTGTCCTCCTAACCTTTTTTTGAACTTTGGAGGTTCTGATGATTATGCCGGAGTTTGAACTCAGGTAGCTGTGAGGCCCATACCTGAGGAATGAGCTCCTCATAAGTCCCCTGAAGCCAGCAGTTATGGGGTCAAGAACAGGTTATCTGTGAAAAGGCTACTGGTGGTTAGATGTGTAGAAAGCTACACAGAGGAAACAAAAAGGTGAAATAACTAATGGATGTTGTTAACAAAATGCAATTAGTTAAGGCAATTTTAAAAAAAAGTTTTGTTCAGGTAAAAACCTATATAAATACACCGTGGGAATTACCAGGGATTTGCAGTTGGCATTGCAACAGGTGATACATCATCTCATAGGGCAAGGTTGAGACATAAGATCAACTTTTTTTTTTTAGGGTGGGCCCAAGGAACATTTTTTGAAGTCAGATGCAGCCTAGTTTTCCTCATTTCTTAATGACAACATTATGTTTGCATAGTTAGGCTACTAGAAATGTGTTAGAGTAAGTTCCCCAAAATGAAACTTGGCAAACATTGGTAAACACGAAGAAAGCATTTCGAAGAGCGACAAGACCTTGATGAGTAGCGCCGTTTTCATAACCTGGAATTCCTGTATTATGGGAAGAAAGTGGAAACCCAAGCTTCTGGTTTTAACTTCAGTCCATCCTCTCCCCTTCACACTGTTATCATTCTTTCAGGATTGCATAAGTGATATCACACTCTCCCAATAACGTCAGAAAAATTTACATCAAACTGCTTTTAACCCCCAACTGCATCACAAGAAGTGATTTCACCCATACCTTGACCTTAATGAAATCACACAAAATTGGAATACATTTTTCACCAGACTATGCAACTTTCTACTGGCAACCCTCAAAGCAGTCCTACATTCTGGTGCCGTCTCATAATTAGAGCCTTGAAATTTGATCACATTGCACCAGTGAATTGTGTAACCATAGAAGTTTTCCACACCTACAAGACCAGATGAATCACATATACGGCGCCGCACTTGGGAACCGCAGAAGCCATTTTCACAAAAAGTGTCCTACCGACACAATGGGAGCACTATTCATGAAAATGCATGCTAGCCAGGCTGCTATATCATGGCTGCTTGCTCTGCCTGTGTTTTTCTATTTCAGCATGGGTTTCATCTGAAAGACAAAAAAAAGTTCCTGAATTGCAGGAAGTTTTTTCCTGCATATTGTGGACATTGTTTCTATTTTGAAGGCTCTTCCTGAATAGGGAGGGCCTTTCAATATCCACAAAATGGCAGCTATGTGGCAAAATGGCCGCTGGTCAAAGCTGCTTGATAGAAGAGCTGGCTGAAGCTCCAGTATCGGAAATGTGACATCCCACCGCCCCCGAATGAGATGAGGGTCCTCAAGGTTTGGCGGGACATTGTCCTACTCTACCAAACCATAAATGACCCCTTGTATCTGGAGTCAGCCATTAGACAGAATCACCCTCAATGCTTATGAAATATTTCAAACGTGATTATTACATATCTTGTGAATGATTCCAAAGAAACAGACCTCCTCTAACTTTTATTTTTCTGTACTGTATATTATGTGGTGTGCTCTGTTATTTATTACTCATGCAATTTATAATTTTGATATATGAATGCAACTATACTATTCTACAAATTGCATAATATGAATTAGGTTTTCCATTGTGTAAACAGCACTGCCCTTCCAGAAAGGATTACGTTTGCTCCATGCTAAAAAAGAATAAAGTAAAGATCACAGAAAACTGCAAAAGATATTATTCAATTAACTTAAAATTGATAATTAACTTCTAAATCTGACTCAAGCAGTTCGAACCCAATCACAGGAATCACAAGTGGGAGAACTTCCATCTCAGGTCACTCTTAGAGGTCATCCTTACAATCAGTCACGGTGTTGAGGTCTTCACTAGCTCCTGGAAGGGCTCAGGTGGTGCACATAAGCACAGATATCTCAGCTCCTGTAAGCAGTAGGGTCAAGAGATGGCCTTTGAGGATTCAAGGAGAATATTAATGTAGACTATGGAAACCTATAAGAAGCAACTTCTAGCTCCTAAATAATACTGATCACCCTTCACCTCACTACAGCAGTCATAAAGGGGTATATGTATCAACTTTGGAAATAGCGATTAACTAATTGCGATTTTCTGCCAATCGCAATTACGTAACCGCTATTCCTAATGTATGAAACTCCATGAGTTCTATTTTAACGATTCCTAGTGGATCGCAAATCGACCTACCTCATGAATATTAATAAAGTAGGTCGCAATTTGCGACCCATTGGGAATCGCTAAAATCACGGGGATGATGGCCTGCAGGGGTGAGAAGACCACCATGTCCATGACTGCTTTTAAATAATGCAATCATTTTTTATAAATGCAGCCCGTTTCCTTAAAGGAAAACGGGTTGCGTTAAAAAAAGAAAAATGAAAAGTTTCTTTTAATTTTTTAGGAGCAGGCAGTGGTCCGTCTTCGCTACGATCCCCAAAGGGGAAGGGGTCTCTTATTGTCGAAACGGTACCAATTTCGACATTTTATACAAAAGAGTCAATCTTCAGAAGAAGCACTTACCACCCAGACCAGTCAGGCTTATTACGTTAAGGGGGTAACGGGAGTGGGTAACTGGTATCGTATACTACAGCAACAGCTTCAGGCTAAAATTGCACCATTAGCCCTGGACAAAATACAGGCATCTACTGGGTGTAAGATTGAAAGGCACACCTGGAAAATGTATAACAAATGGGCCCATAAAGCCATCAGAAGGGCCAATTTTAAAAGGATGGCATTTGTTACAAAATGGCTGTTTTACTACACACCATCTCGCCTACACAGCATGTATCCATCTGTATCAGAGATCTGCTTTAGGTGTAGACACGATACAGGTGATTGGTTGATGTGTGCTTTACCTGCCCAGCTCTCACAGATTTTTGGAAAATAATCTTTCAATGGCCTAGCTCCACACTTCAGGTCTCTGTAGATCCAGACCCTCTGGGAGCCCTTTTTTGTGTATACGTCACATATAATGTACCTGTTCAGCAGAAGCAGCTACTATTTATTGCATCCCTTGTGGCCCAATCCTTGATACTTCACAAAAGGAGATTGGTAGAAACTCCATCTTTTGATTCATGGGTCCACAAGATGAAGCAGGGGAAAACTAAGGAAAAGCTATATTATCAAAGAGTAGGGGCCTTAGTGTAGTTCCAAAAAAAGCTGGGGATGGGTCTAGCAAGGCGCTGCCAAAGAATGGGAAAGGCTGCAACACTATGCTAGTTTTTTTTCCTTTTAGTTATATTGATTTACTTTAGAAAGAAGAATATGAGTTGGGGTATCTTTTGAAATGAATTGGTTTATATGCGCCTGTAAGATGCATTTATTATTTGATTAATTTAAATGCTTTGCACCTTTTCTACCTTAGGTACTAAAGTAAAAATTCAAAAAAGAATAAGGAAACTGTGCCAGTACAAGGAGGAGGACATACGGGATCAGGTTGACACCATGACTAGATGGGTCACAGTTACCACCAGGTGTTAACATAACACCAGGCCTATTACAACAGTGGACAGGAAGTACCTGATGTCGGATTGCAAAAGCATGCCACTTGAGAGAGAATGACAACTGCGGAGAAACTATTTTTTGCTCATAATGTGTGGAGGAAACAAAGATGTGGTGATAGAGCAAGAGCAGGTAAGACTAGGAGAGGCACTTGAATGTGTATACAGCAGAAGATGAGACCCTATGTCTGCTTGATGAATGGGTGGCTACAATTATGCTGGACTAACGCCGTGAGAAAGGTCAAGGCTCAGCCTGTACACCTTTACTCTGTAGTCAATTTTTCACGTTTTTGGTCATGGGAAATTTCTAAATTGAATGGAGCTAGCATTGTGTGTGATTCAAGTGAGAAGAGCCTAAATGCTGTTTTCTAGATCCTAGAAGGAAGAGTTTACTGAGTAAAGTCACATCAGAGAAGATTGATGTCAAAATGCATCAACACTGAGTAATGTCACATCCTAGAGGATGGCTGTTCAAGAGTATATTGAGTCACATCGTAGAGTGCAGGCGTGCAAGAGTACATTGAGCATA
Organism: Triturus cristatus; assembly: GCF_964204655.1. Lineage (NCBI taxonomy): Eukaryota > Metazoa > Chordata > Amphibia > Caudata > Salamandridae > Triturus > Triturus cristatus. The sequence continues at coordinate 347,225,730 of NC_140584.1, forward strand.
GTGACATCCCATGGCAATGTGTTATCCAGGATGATTATTGTTCACTAGTTCTTTTTTTTTTTTACAGAGTTTTATATAGTGCGAACTTGACCCGAACCGGGTATCAGAGCGCTTTATATAGCACCAGTTGTGTTGCATGAGTACACATTCATTTTTATTAGGCACAGGGAGATTAAGTGATTTGCCCAGAATCACAGGATGTTCAGTGTCATTGCCGAGACTCGAACCCAGTTCCCCAGATTCGAGGTTGAACGCCCTAGCCGTTAGGCCAACTCCTCTCATGAAATGTCATATCATAGTAGATGGACTTCCAAGAGTACATTGAGTAATGTCACATTCTAGATGAGAGAGTATATTGAGTAAAGTTACGTCCTAGAATATGGATGTCCAACAGTACATTGAGTAACATGACATCTTAGTCGATAGAATATATTGAGTAAAGTCACATCCTAGCATTTCGATGTCCAATAGTACATTGAGTAATGTCACATCCTAGACAATGGAGTATATTGAGTAATGTCACCTCTTAGAAGATGGATGTTAAAGAGTACATTGAATAATGACATGTCCTAAAGGATATGCCTGCAAGAGTACATTGAGTAACATCGCATCTTAGAATATGGGGTCTGAGAGTACATTGAGTAAAATAACATCCCATGTGCAAGAACACATTGAGTGCAAGAGTACATAGAGTAATATCATATCCTAGAAAATGAGGGTCCAGGTATACATTGACTAATGATATATCCTGGAGGATAGGTTTTGAAGGAACATAGCATCTACATTGCATGCTATAACATGCGTTCTATTACAACGCGGTCGTTACAACAAGCACGTTGTTAGAACGGGATACCTTTACATCGCAAGTCATTAGATCGACTTGTTGTAGGGAGTGCGCTGGACTTAGGAATAGTATAATTTACTATTCCAGCTCCAGCCTGCGCAACAGTAGGGAAGGTGTTGGAATAGTAAATTATGCTATTCCTTATGTTAGAGCGCCCCCTACAGCAAGTCGATCTAATGACTTGCGATTTAAAGGCATCGTGTTTTAACAATGCGGTCGTTGTAACTACCACGTTGTTTTAGTTACGTTATGTGATGACAGCGTTGTAAACGCTGTTTCCCATTTTGAAGAGTTCATTGAGTAATGTCACATCCTACAAAACGGGTGTCCAAGAGTACACTGAATAATGTCACATTTTCGACGATAGCCATGCAAGAGATATTAATGAACTTGCTAAGTGAGCTGTGTGCTATCTTAGAGGTGTTCTCCCAGTCAATCCTCAGGCCCTCTCTGCTTCCATTTGTCAGGGATGGAAAACACCTCTGTAGGGCAATCTAGAAATCTCAGATTTTTCTCTTAACCAGAAGCACTACAGACACAGACATCATAAAGACACACTCTAGTCAAAGCATAACACAAGACACCACACACGACCACCCTCTTCTTGTCTCTTTGATATACTTTCACTCTCTCAAAGGCATCATTTCTCCTGAACTTAGTGGAACAAATCTTCATACTGGAACAAGAACAGTAAATGGTTCCAGCTCCTAATTTCTGAATGTTATATCTTTGTTACTAGGAGCTACAAAACAGGTGTCCAAGTAATAGGCATTCTTCAAGCATCTAAGAAGCCTTTATCAGAACACTGCACTTCAGTGCGCAACAGTAATCACAAGGTACAGAAGAATGGGCTACTTAACTTCCCGTTGCCAGCAACTGACACAGTTCAATGACTATAATTAAGGAAAGCTTCTTAGTAGTTATTGCTTTTAATACTAGGGATACACCTTTGCAGTGTGTGTGTGTGAATGTCAGTTGTTTTTACAGTGGGAGTCATTACATTGTGGTAGGTACATTGGATTGGGAGTTCTTTTACATTGTGAATCATTACATCAGGAGGCACTTTACTTCACATGCTAGTGGTAAGTCCTTGTTTTATTTTATATATGTGTGTGTGTGTGTATATATGTTTGTAGATATATATATGTGTGTGTGTGTGTGAGAGAGAGAGAGAGAGAGAGAGAGAGAGAGAGAGAGAGAGTGTCTTTTGATAGCAATCAGCTGGAAGAGGATTCAAACTTTTTGCCACCACACCTGGTCTTGCACCACCCTCCTGCTGCATAAGGAGTAGTACAGTATAAGCCTAGATTGAGTAACCTGAGAATTTCCAGTATGATGGGACATCATAGAGGCAGAGACTTCTGTGGAGGTAGAGAATAGGCAGATAGGTGAGTCAAATAATGCGGGTGAAAAATGGAGGTGGGTTTAAGAGTGTGAGCAAGGTTTGCTGTGCATTACCTGCATGAGTTAACAGGCTAGAGGTTTACATCTCTTGGGAATTTGTTTTAGTTCTTACTGATGAAGGATACAATTGAGTACCTGAAACTAGGTGAAATAATAACAAGCATTGGCATAGCCTATAGGTCTCACCTTTGGGACCTTATAAGTGTTTAGCCATGCAACAGTTGCTTAACTAAATACTTATAAGGTCCCAAAAGCGAGACCTATTGGCTATGCAAAGCGGCCGTGCGGCCGTGAAAGTGAAAGTGATGACGATCACGAGCAAACATCAAAGCGGCCGTGCGGCCGCTAAAGTGAAAGTAATCGCGGTAAAGGGCACGCGCCCGCGCACATGCACTGTAGCTCCAGGCTGGCCTGGTAGCACTTTTTGGAGCCCTCTCAATAAGTCTCGCCAGACCAGCGCATACGCTGGGTCAGGCGAGACCTAAAAATGGGGCTCAAAGACACTCTTCCTTCTTGGCATATGTTGTACGTGTAGATGAACTTAAACGATGATGCACTAGTTTCATTTCCAGCATTAAGAGTTGCTGCTTTTTCCTTTAATCTAGACCAGGGATCTCCAACGAGTAGCTCGGGAGCTACTGGTAGCTCGCCAGCACCTTTAAAGTAGCTCTCAAAGGTGAAGCCAATTACAGTAAGTGGGTGCATATTAACTACTTGTTTTAAGACTTTTACAATGACAGCCAGCCAAACCAATGGCAGGGCCTCAAGATAACACTGAAACACACACATTTTGTTGGCATATGGGGTCAGCCATATGACCATCAGTATTCACTCTAGCCGATAGTCGTGATTTTTCTCCCTTCGGTCACATAATAACTCTGATTGCAGTTAAATGCAAAGGATCCGAGCCGAGAAGAGCTTTAGAACTTCTGTGTATATCAGGCTGAGTCCTTGTAAAGCATTTACCTTTTGCTGGGAAGATAATTAGATTATTGTGTTATTTTATATATAAAATAATCTTCACTCAAAAAACTGAGTAAACAAGAGCACTGAGCTAAGACTGTACCGTAGCTAAGAATTATCAATATGGTTAAGAGAATAAAACATAAGCCTTGCATGCGTGGCGCAGGCCGCGCAGCTGAGATACAGGGGTGGAGAATTCCACAATCTGGGTCCAACCACTTTGTTGTGAGTGCAGCACCCCCTGCTGGATAAGGAAGGTCTGCTAAGTATAACAAGGCGTGCATTGTATTGATATTAAAATAGCAGTATACTACCACTTGCAAGGCCCAAAGCACTTTCCGATAGCTGTTGGATCAACCAGGCACCTAAAGCCACAGGAATGTGCACTCTAATAGTGTGTGATAGTCAATATGAGCTGGATTCTGCAGCTCACTCTAATCAGTGCTTGGTCCAACAGTGGGAGTGAAATGACTGGAGTGGCAGTATTAGCTCCAGTTACTCAAGTGTTCCCAAAAAACACAGAGGTATGTAAAGATTAATGCCCGCAATGTAAGTAAGTCCAAACTCATCCAAGCATGTGAGCAAAATGATATGCACATTAAGTGGGGTGAAAAAACGTAGAGGGTACATAAAAGGGGCGTGGCCTATTTGATTAAGGGCGCGGCTTAAATATGTAAACTGAAAGTGCCCCCCGACCTGCACATTTACCTAGAATATCACTGCCTTCAACCATTACTCGATTGCGACCCGTTTTAAACACCTTGTTGCAACTTATTTCAAAGTATGCATTGTATAAAAGCAATATGCTACATAACAAATATAGAAACATAACATCCTAGAAAAAGGTAACACCCACAGGGTGTGCAAAATGAAGTAAATAATGTGAAATATACACAGGAACGAGATGGATTACCGTGATGTTTTTTCACTCTTTTAGAAATTGATCTGTGTTTTTGCATGTAAAGTTAAGGACATTAATACAGGGCCTGAAAGGGACCGGTTTCAATGTCCGCTTTTAGTTACTACCGGGTCTGAGCCCCGGGGGGACCCTGCTTACTTAAAGCAATGTGCACCAATGTCTTCCAGTCTCGCCAGTACAGAAAAGGACAGAGTCAATTTTAGAGGTAGAAAGTGACGAACCTCATTCATTTACATAAACCGGGTATTAAACCTGGGATTAAAAATAGGCCCGGGCACCAAAATAAAAGTGACTCCCCTTAGTGAATCCAATAGCTAAAAAAGTGGCCAATATTTACTAAAAGGAGCAGTTTTGAACTAGTGAATTTATGTTTGCTACAGGCAATGTTTGTTTTAATATTAGGAAAATCAACAGTGGAAATCGACCCAGCAGACCACAACACAAGCCCTCACACATAAAAAAAAACGACACACACACTGACCTATCAGATCAGCTCATCAGGCACTTCCTGATTACGTTATAGGCCAGTCCGCCCCAGATGTAAACTCGAAAACTCTATGCCCCAGTTAAATGTCACAGTCATTATTTTTTTTTATCTCTTGGTGTTTTTAAAATTTAGCCAGTCCAACCAAATCCACACAGCTGCTTCTGTCAGTTAGCCTGACAGACACACGAGCGCCTCCAGGGTACCTGACAGAGATACACGCCCTGGTGTGTCCTCAGAGTAATGATGGCCCTGCACACCCTGGCTCCAGATGGTATCTCCCAAGAGGCATCCATGCACATTTAACAAAGGGGGTAATAAATCTTCGGTCAGTGTCACTGCCCTGTGGCTGCTAAACTGTGCTTTTGCGTCACAGTTCCTGTCTGTATTTTTAAATGGTAAATTTTATACCCAGTGAGGCATCTCTCTGAAGTTATCAGCGACTATAGGCATGGGGAAGACAGCTCAATCTCAATTAAATAAATCTTTATTTTATCTTGAAAGATCATAAAAGCACAAGTTAAAACATTACATTCATTTTCACAAAATACCAATCGTAGTGCAATATAATAGATAAAACCATTAAAAAAACACAGCAGTTTATCAAAACTAATCATACTGATTTATAAAAACAAGCCAATCCGGGTTAGTAATCTTATGTTTAAGCCCCGCCATGTTCCAGCTAAGTACAGTAAAACAATTAAGACCACAAGAATCTGCTCCCTGTTGATCCCTAGCTGTTGAAAGAAAATTACATTTTGACAAGTTAGTATTATTTAATTTGACCATAATGTCTGGGACAGGGATAATTTCATCAAAGCTCTTGGGCTGACCTACCACTTCCTGAGCTCCCAGAGATGTTTCATTAGCACTAGGACATGTCACCTTAATCTGGGATCCCATGGCTTGTCAGTCCTGTTTATCCAAGTTCGCTAATGGTGCAAATAGATTGGTACATCGAATATTAAAATTATTGGTAGTTGCACGCATTGAGGAGCCCCTAGACAGCTCGGCAGAATGTTCAAAAGGGGATGGTCTATAGAAAAACTCAAGAGGAAGAATGCTGATGTCACCACTTGTAATCAGAGGCTGAAAATGCCAGGAAAGGCAGCTATTGTGGCATGCACAATAAAATAGCCCGACTGGATCTGTGGTCCTAGGACCCACTGCCACAGGAAGAGAGCTACAGAGTCCCTAAGGAAATAAAAGAAATCGGTCACTGTTCCCTGTTCTGGTAGCCAAAACTGCCATCGTTCGGGTGAAGTGAGCCCCTCACAATCCTGGGCCATGCGGTTATTGAATGTGCTCCAATAGCAATAGCTACATCCCAGCTTGAATCTGGCAGTGCCTTGTGCGAGAGTGTCTTTTATTTTTCACATTAAATGCAAATGAGCTATTAGGGAAACGGTGCTTACAACGCTGCCTTTTTTTCGTGGTCCTTTTACAACACAGTCGTTACAACGACTGCATTGTTAGTACGCAAAACCTTTACATTGCAAGTCATTAGATCGACTTGATGTAGGGGGAGCTCTAAACTAAGGAATAGTATAATTTACTATTCCAACACCTTCCCTACTGTTGCACACGCTGGAGTTGGAATAGTAAATTATACTATTCCTAAATCCAGCACACCCCCTACAGCAAGTCGATCTAATGACTTGCGATGTAAAGGTATCGCCTTCCTAACAACGCGGTCATTGTAACAACCGCGTTGCAATGGAACGCAATGTAATAGCATGCGTAGTAACATGCTATATTCGGTTGAGTGTACACTGTCCTCCATCTTGCACCAACGTCACAATATATCACATGATGACTACTGCTGTTCTTGTTCTAAATAAAGAATTTGCGTGAATTCACAATAATAACCAGAGAGTGTTCCCAAACGCTTTCTATAACTGTGCCAAGTCAAGGGCATTCAACTGTCTCAGGCTATTGACGTACAATGTATCAACTGAGATGCTCAAACATATTGTGAGAAATTAAGTATTACTACCATGAGAGAATCTTTGAATGTATTCTGCAATAAACTGTTTCTTCTTGCACGTTCCCTATTGGTGCATATCTTGAGAATCATGAACTTGTGTAGATGGTGTGCATGTCTTTGTTAGATAATCCTATAAAAGGACATGTAGACTTCTATGTACTTGAGACCCATTTTCCCTCACCTTTAGAAGGGGAATCTATGCCAGATTTTACTTAGAACTGTATGAAGTTCTCCATACTTATGAATTATATACTCTGCTGCTAACTAGCTGATAGAGAAAAAGAACAAGGAAACCCTTACAGTCAAAAGGGACCAGGGGCAGTAGTAAATTTCAAGAGACTATGGTCCCTTACAAGGTAAATAGTTACATTCAAATATACCACAATATTACAATGAAGATTGGGTCTGTACGTGTCTGAAATTGACAGATATAAAGATTTATTCAAAATATGACAGAAACAAAACAAAACATAAATTGGTGAGGGAGCAGGACATGACAGGGTATTTGGAAATCAGCCGATTTCCTTACGACAGGTAGGTGACTTAAAAGTGACTTTTAGTGTAAATATAAATTGTAAAAAGTCACAATCAAAGATACATCTTGTACTCCACATATAAGGAGCATTTACAGTTTAAAGTTAAGATGTGGGTGTCGAAGACATTTCGATCCCCAACAGGATCATGGGATCATCATCAGGACTAAGCAATAAAGCAAGTGCCTATGAAGTTGCCTGGATAAGTAGGGGGAAGATAAGGAGGGAGAGGGTTGTGGAGGAAAAAAAGGGAAGAGTTAAAATAACAGCAGAGAGGTACAATCACACTCAACAGAGTTAACCTAATACAAATGTTTGAATAGCTGTAAACACGAACGCAGCCATATCTTGGCTATCCAGTGTGATATTATCTCAAGTGTGGTAGTATTAAAAGGAAAAAGGTGGTAGAGCGTAAGAAGTAAAGAGCAAGAGATCAGTCTGATCGACAGATAAAGTGCAGGAGGCCACGGTCAGGAAAACACTAAGAATGATGTCCCCCGTAAGAAATTAAAAAGATAAGCATAATGTACAGCTAACAGTCGGAAAACAAAATAAAATAAAAGAAAAGTCAGGCTTACTATGTAGCTAACGGTCGGAAGGGTCCCGCATGCCGCTATACAGATGGTCGTCACAAAGTGAACGACGTAAGGTAATTGAGGCTGCCTAAGAAGGGAAGGGCGTGAGTCAGGGGTTGCATAGAACACGGTAAATAATAAAAGATAAGAAGCGCCATGAGTGTTGCCGTTTACTGTGAAGTCGGAATGGGTGACCAATTTCAGGGAAACCTTCCAGAGGCGTAGAATTGGCCGCTGGCGCAAGGAATACAATGATTAGTCGAGTTATGGGGCCCAGGGCCAGGACCACAATGGCGGGAAAGTAGAAGCCTGAGGGGGAGGGAGGGGGGATTAGCACGGATACAGCGGAGAGAAGTAACCCTTCCAGCGTGAGTGGACAAAAAAAGGGCTTACCCAAGTTAGGCTTGCTTTCGGGGCAGCATGACAATGTGCCAACCGGTGTGCTCAAAGGTTAGGCACAGAGTGGTGAGGAGGCCGTGGTGTGTCCAAGGGATATGGAAAAGGGAAAGTGTTGCGTGCGTTGCTGCTCATGTGCAATCGGAAGCCACTCATTGTGGGCTGGTAAAAGCGCCCGGGAAAAGCGGTCGCCATATTAGGTGTGGGTAAACAATTAAGATGCAGTATAAGCCGGTAGAAATATGCGCATAGGGTGCGGTGGCACTGAACAATTAGCCAGACGAAGAATTATTGGGAAATTTAAACCTGCCCACAGGGTGTGGAGGCACAGGGGTAAGTATAGTTGAAAAAGATAAAGATAAATATAAGGAGAGAGGCAAGGATCCAATCCAGAAGGAAGCGAGGTTAAGGGGGGAGTAGAAGGGCATTTCAGTGTACATATGGAGACAAGTGAAGGATAAATTACACATAAAAACATAATACAAAACAGGGTTACGTCAAAGTGCTGTAGAATTAAATTCAATAGCACAATTGCAGTTTAGTATCCTAGAAACAGTGTGAAAGTTATGACAATCAACAGTGGCATTAGAAAGTCAGCAGTTCCAGGACGTACAAAAGTCCTAGGTCAGGGTACATGTTTACAGGAGATTGCTCCAGTCCTCCATGCAATTGAGTCCTGTATGTAGACTGTCTGTGCGTATAATCCATTTAAGTTCTTCCTTATTCAGAATGTTGGAAATATTGGAACACCTTGGAGGTTGCTGGATCACATTGATAACTTGCCAGTATATGTCATCCTCAGTGTGTCCATGGGAAGTAAAGTGTTCCACCAATGGCGCATTGGGTGCTCTGCATCGCACTCTGCTCCTGTGTTGACAAATCCTTATTCTGATTTTCTGCGTAGTTTGTCCAACGTAAATCAGGTTGCAAGGGCAGGTAATTATGTAAATTACATTAGCAGTGTTGCAATTGGAAAAGTTAGATAGGGTGACGGCTATGTTGGCATACAAACATTTTTTTGTGTCCCTGGTAAGATCACAGACACTAAATCAACACAGGAGCAGAGTGTAATGCCACCGCACCCTATGTGCATATTTCTACCGGCTTATACTGCATCTTAATTGTTTACCCACACCTAATATGGCGACCTCTTTTCCCAAGCGCTTTTACCAGCCCGCAATGAGTGGCTTCCGATTGCACATGCGCAGCTACGCGCCGCAACACTTTCCCTTTTCCATATTCCCTGGACACACCATGGCCTCCTCACCGCTCCGTGCCTGACCTTCGAGCCCAGCGGTTGGCACATTGTCATGCTCACCCAAAACCAAGCCTAACTACGCTAAGTGCTTTTTTTGTCCACTCGCGCTGGAAGGGTCACGTCTCTCTGCTGTAACCGTGCTAATCCCCCTCTCCCTCCCCCTCAGGCTTCTACTTTCCTGCCATCGTGGTCCTGGCCCCGGGCCCCATAACTCGACTAATCATCGCATTCCTTGCGCCAGCAGCCAATTCTTCGCCTCTGGAAGGTTTCCCTGAAATTGGTCACCCCTTCCGACTTCACAGTAAGCGGCAACACTCACAGCGCTTCTTATCTTGTATTATTTACCACGTTCTATGCAATCCCTGACTCACGCCCTTACCTTCTTAGGCGGCCTCAATTACCTCACGTCGTTCACTTCATGACGACCATCTGTATCGTGGTATGTGGGACCCTTCCGACCACTAACTACATAGTAAGCCTGACTTTTCTTTTCTGTTATTTCCTGACCGGTAGGTGTACATTAAGCTTATCTTTGTAATTTAATACATCATTCTTAGTGTTTTCCTGACCGTGTCCTTCTGCACTCTATCTGTCGATCAGACTGATCTCTTGCTCTTTGCTTCTTACGCTCTGCCACCTTTTTCCTTTTAATACTACCACACTTGAGATAATATCACACTGGATATCCAAGATAATGCTGTGTTTGTGTTTACAGCTATTCAAACATTTGTATTAGGTTAACTCTGTTGAGATTGATTGTACCTCTCTGATGTTAATTTAACTCTTCCCTTTTTTGCCCCCACAACCCTCTCCTTCCTTATCTTCTCCCTACTTATCCAGGCAACCTACCAGGCACTTGCTTTATTGCTTAGTCCTGATGATGATCCCATGATCATGTTGGGGATCAAAAAGTCTTCGACACCCACATCTTAACTTTAAACTGTAAATGCTCATTATATGTGGAGTACAAGATGTATCTTTGATTGTCACATTTTACAATTTATATTTACACTAAAAGTCACTTTTAAGTCACCTGCCTGTGGTAAGGAAATAGGCTGATTTCCAAATACCCTGTCACGTCCTGCTCACTCACCAATTAAAGTTTTGTTTTGTTTCGGTCATATTTTGAATAAATCTTTATATCCATCAATTCCAGACACGTACAGACCCAATCTTCATTGTAGTATTGTGGTATATTTTTAATTTAACTATTTACCTTGTACAGGGCCATTGTCTCTTGAAATTAGCGAACTAGCTGATGGCATGATTAATATAATTGCCTATTCATTCATTATATAAAGCTTTGGAACAACAACCCTTGTGTGTCCTTCTTACCAAAATGGGACAAGGCATATTACTTCTCAGCTTGTTACTTCACCCTCAAGATCGATTTTACTTGTCAGGACGTGAAGGCTGTGGGTTGTGTTCTGCCCCAGATCTCCAGCTCAAATGAAATAAATGCCTGTCTAATTAACTGCAGATTATTACCCAAACATGCACTTGAAATCTACCAATCCCTCAAAGATAATGAATGGGTCATAATGTTTCTCATTGTTTCTCAAAGTCCTATGCTCAAGAGGCCAAAATCATATATAAAAATGCCCTGAAAAAATAACATAAATTCCTTAATATCAAAAAAAGGGACTTCCTGGCTGATCGCATTGCCAGCGCAAAAAACTCCTCTAAGGAAGTGTTCAAAATCACGAAAGCTTTCAGTACTTGTGCATGAAGCTTGACCATCCCGGGACCTGTGCACGAGCCTCTCTGACTATTTAGAAGATAAATGTGTGCAGATCTATGCCTCATTTTCTGTGCCTCCCGACACCAGCGCTGTGGGGGTACCCACGGCCCCACCAAGAACCAGCCGGTGTTTGCTTCTTTTTTCATGATTCCCGCAGAAGTGTCTCTGGCTGAGCTTCATAAATGCAAATCCGGGTCGCCAGGGAACCCTTGCCTAGCACGGTAGTTCAGGCTATCAGGTGATTGGCTTAACCTGGTCCTCAACCCCATTTGGAATTGCTCATTGAGGGTGGGGATTGTCCCTACAGCCTGGAAACATGCCTATCTTGTACCTCTCTTGAAGAAACCCAACGCTGACCCGGAAGTAGCCAGTAACTTTAGGCCTATCTATTACTATCAGCTCGAGCTAAAATACTAGTGAAAATGGTCCATCTTCAACTTGCTGACTTTGTGGAAGCCAATAAGCTGCTACATGAGTCTCAATCTGGTTTCCGTACAGAGTACATCACTGAAACAGCACTGACAGCGTTCAACACTGTGTCACACTCGATCCTGCTAGACAGACTGAAACAGATAGGCATCCAGGGGACGGCATTAGAGTGGCTTTCCTCCTACATCCATGGCCGCGACCAGCAAGTCTTCCTTCGTTCGTACACCTTCGCTATAAAACCGCTCAGATTTGGAGTCACTCAAGGCTCTTCCTTGCGCCCTCTACTTTTCAACATTTACTTGACGCCTCTGGCAGCTCTCACCGCTAAGAGTGGGGTCAAGGTGATATCCTACGTGGATGACACGCAGCTGATGTTTTCCTTTAGAGATCAATCCGCTGCAGCTTTTGATTCTTTCAGAGATTTTATCAAAGACATTGTGACCTGTATGAACGTCAACCTCCTAAAGCTTAATGCCGATAAAACAGAGGTTCTATTTTTCAACCAAACCTCCCCCTCCTGCAGGCCTATGGTGGCCTAGAGAACTCCGAGTGAGACGGGTATGCTCAGACCTGAGTCCCGTGCTCTTCATGTCACTGGAATCAAGCTATCCTGGCTGAAGAGGGGTGAAACCCCGAAACCGGTCCTAGGATGCTTGTTTCTGATCCAGGGAGGACCTGGCTTGGCAATTCGGGCTGGACTGTTCCCATGAGGCACAGGGTCAAGGCTGATTTGCATATGGCCAGGTCTAAACTGGGGTGGCATGCTGAGCACAAAAACGATGGATATAGGCCCAGATCACTGTACTGGGGTGAATGTACGACATTGTTCTGCATTCTGTCCATCAACTGTTGTTTTTGCATTTGTCACCCCGAGTGGGACGGGTATGCTCAGACGTGAGTCCCGTGCTCTCCATGTCACTGGAATCAAGCTATCCTGGCTGAAGAGGGGTGAAACCCCGAAACCGGTCCTAGGATGCTTGTTTCCGATCCAGGGAGGACCTGGCTTGGCAATTCGGGCTGGACTGTTCCCATGAGGCACAGGGTCAAGGCTGATTTGCATATGGCCAGGTCTAAACTGGGGTGGCATGATGAGCAAAAAAACGATGGATTTAGGCCCAGATCTCTGTACTGGGGTGAATGTACGACATTGTTCTGCATTCTGTCCATCAACTGTTATTTTTGCATTTGGCCTAGAGAACTTGACACTCCACCAATGCCGAAGGACTCAGTTAAAAACCTCAGTGTCAGATGGGACAAAGATCTGACCCTGTCTGCCCAAGTCCGTGAAGTCTCTGCGGCCTGTTTTTGGAAAATGAGATCCATCCGAAAATTCCTAGATTTTCTGCTGGATGACAGCTGTAGAATGGTGGTTCATGCCTTTGTGACCTCTCATCTCGACTATGCCAACGGCCTCTACCTGGGTTTGCCCAGGTCTCTGATCAGAAGGCTGCAAATGGTGCAGAATGCGGTGGCGAGGCTAGTCTGTAAGGTTCCGTTGCGTCATCACATCTCTCCCCATCTCAAACAACTCCACTGGCTACCAGTCGCCAGGAGAATCGAATTCGAGGCCCTAACAATTGCATTTCGAGCCTACCAGGGCAGGGGCCCTAGCTACCTGAAGAAGAGACAGCACCCTTACTTCCAGGAGCGGTCCCTAAGATCCAACCATAAGCACTACCTCACTGTCCCTTGCTTTTCCAAGCTAGGCGGGGGGCAGAAAGTTCTCAGTAAGAACCACCAAACTGTGGAATGACTTGCCCCTCCACCTTCTCTTATTGAACTCGGAGCAGGAGTTGAGAAAGACACTGAAAACCTGGCTCTTTAAGCAGAGGGATTAGCAGCCGGGTTCCTCTTCTCTGTTGCTCTCCGCATTAGCGCTGGGACACCTCATTCGAGGTATCTGTACGCTCCATAAACGCCCTTTATTATTATTATTATTATGGTGCAACAATTATTACTGGAATTGGCTTATTTGTAACAGAAACAAATCCAACCAGGGAGCACCATAGTCAGTACAGGGACTACACTGCTCCTGGCCCCAGACATTGGCGTGCACATTAAGCTTGATTTTAGTATAAGTTTGCCAGCTGACAGACCTGGTAGCAGAGGTGATGGTTCCTATTGGTGATGACCCAAAAATTCACCAACTAATTTGCTATAGATCTGAGTACTGCACCTTCATAGTTCAGATAGTTTTACCCCTGAGATTTAGATTGACTCAGCCTCAACATGATCCTGGTTCCGGGAAGACATGCTGACTGCAGGAGATCGATGTTAGTTTCAATAGGGATTGCACACATGCGACAATGACTTAGTTGTGGGGCAGTGCATAGTGGGGGATAAAGTGAATGCATTTTGGTGGAATGCAGTGGACAGATTTTGAAAGCAGCTACTATGTGTCATTGATCGTTGGATTTATGTAAGCAACAGTTATTGTATTCTTGATAATGTTTCTTGACTTTTGAAATTGATGAGTATATGATTAGGTGTATATGTTGTAGAGTTAGGGAGAGGTACCTCAAGTTAAAACATTGAATTGTTGAACTTGCTTGCTGGTGAGGTGTATAATGAGATGCTATTGGTTACACCAATATAGGGACATAATCTTTCTTACATAAGTGTACTAACTGAGCTCAGTGAATGTCCATTCCTTGTTGCACAGGAGTGGGCGCGCTGAATATAGTGCCTTTTGCAAGTAGATAGCATTCCTATTGTTGTGGAAAATTACTATTTAGTCGAAAGGTTTGTAAAGTGGTCTGGCAGTATTAAAGCATTGCATTATCAAGGTGCATGTAGGGATTGAATGGTAGACACCGCAGCCACGCTGTATAAGACTGTCCTTTGTCAGAGACTTGCTGGTATTGACGGATAGATCATGAGCTTGTTGGTGAGGTGTATGTGAGAAACCGAAACAGGGACTGACTGAGACATTGCTAGAATGGGGAACCTCTTGTCAAAAAGTGAGAAGGACGTAAATAAGAAAGAGAAGTATCCTCCCAAAGGTACTCCAGCTAGGGGAATGGCGGCAAACAAAGGGTTACACATGTGCATGTGTCTTAGCCAATGACACAAATATATGTCCAAAGATCTGGAACTTCAATTCCTATTGAGTGGGACTTTCCACATCCCTTGACTAGAGAATTTGAAGAGAAGAATGTATGGCTTGAAACCATAACCTAGGCCTACACAATTTGAAGCCTTAAATGTTTGGACGCAAATGGCAAGTGAAAAGAAAATAAATAAATTTGAATTTAAAATCTGCAGTAGGGATCATTCATGTAGAAGCGCACAGTACAAGGAAGGAAAGAGGAAATTGAGGGAGGAAGTAATTGAGACCGTTGGAGCTTATCCCCTATTAGAAAGTGAAGAAAAGGAAAAGGAGAACCCAAAGAGGGAAACAGACTCAGATAGTAAGGAGGAGGACGCTTTTATAGACAAATCTCACAGTGTAACACCACCCCGTACGGTGCAACAGCTGCTGCCCCGAGCACCACAGTAACTGAGGTCAGGGCAGCTGAATCCTCCATAGAAGTCTGTGCATGCCCCAGTTATACAGAAACTGCAGTCCCATCCGCTGCTCAGATCCCCACTCCCGTAGTGTTAGGCACCCAGCCTTTTTCAAGAATTGCAATACATTCTCTCCGGCTGAGTCAACCTATCCCAAGTATACCTCAGGATACAGCACTGAGGCCTGGAGGGGTGGCATTGGTACCCCTATAAGTAGGAAACTCAGTCAGCAGCAGGATGGTAGGTCAAACCACCTGACAGACTTATCAGTTTACTCGCGGAGTTCAGGGAAAGCACTACAGCAAATTAACATCGCCCAGTTGAAAATAAAATTTTAAGAAATCATTAAAGGAAATGTGGGAATGTATTACCTAGGAAATTATCGGGAGAATGAGTTGCTTTACAGGAGAAAGGAAGCAGTGAGAGTGGCAAGAGAAAGGAAATCCAAGTTGTAGCCATTACAAATCAATAATGTACCAACTAAAATACTGTCCCCGTTCCAGTAAGGATAGGAGACATTAGGGAGCAGTATCAGTTTGTGATTTGTGATTCTCGTCCAGTGAACATGTTGGGTCATGATCTACTCCGCAAACTCAGCTGCATCATCTATTGCACACAGCATGGTGTTGAAATTGAAACCCAAGTATTGGAAATGGTCCGCTTTGCTGGATTACCCCAACTTTTGACCTTCTTCCTCTCTGTCTTTGACTTCATTTTTGCTAGTTTTAGGACTCTAGACACTTTTTCACTGCTAACCATTGCTAAAGTGCATCTGCTCTGTGTCTAAAATATAATGGCCCAGGGCCTGTAAATCAAATGCTACTAGAGTACGTGCAGCACTGATTGTGCCACCCACATTAGGAGCCCCTTCAAACCTGTGTCAGGTCTGCCACTGCAGTGCCTGTGTATGCAGTTTTAACCTGGCATATCGACCTGGCCAGTTCACCTACTTGCCAGGCCCAAACCGTCTCTATTATTACATGTAAGCCACATCTAAGGTAGTCCCTAGGTAGCTCCATGGGCAGGGTGCAGTGTATTTAAAAGGTAAGACATGCACTTTGGAGTTTACTTGTCCTGGTAGTGAAATACTGGTAAATTTGTTTTCACTATAGCAAGGCACATCTCTCCCATAGGTTATCACTGGAGCTGCCTTGTAACACTTTACAAGTGTAGCTTCCAATGGGGAAAAGATAGAAAGAGTAAGTTTGGTGTCTCTGGACTCATAATTTAAAAACACATCTTTTAGGGAAGTTGGTTTTTAAATTGCAGGTCTGAAAATGCCACTTTTAGAAAGTTGGTATTTTCTTACTTTAACCATTCTGTGCCTCTACCTGTCCTTTCAATACACATCTGGGTTGGGTGACAGCTGGACATTGTGTATTCCCTCGAGACAGTCACACACAAAAGGAACCGAGGTGTGCCCCGCATATCCAGATGGCCCATCTCCAGGCCGATGGGCCTTCCTGAATTAGAGTGAGAGGGAGGAGCTGACATTTGCACCTGAATAGGGCTGTGCCTGTCCTCACACAAACAGCTGCATACCCCCTGTAGTGTGTCTGGAGCCAGGTGCAAGAAGGGCAGGGTCTTGTGCACTATAAAGATCTTTCTTTGAAGTCGCCCTACTTCAAAGGCTAAAATGGGCATACAAACTGGACCTCTGACACCATATACTCCGAACACTTCTGGAACTGAGGACATTTTGCCAGGAAGAAGAACTGTTGTGCTGCCAGGAGGGACTCCCACTTTGCTGCTTGCTTTGCCGTGTTGGCCTGCTGTCTGCTGCTTCTTGCCTGAGAGTGAGAGAATTGAACTTGACTCTCCACATCCTGCATCTCTAAAGGTTCTCCAAGGACATTTTATGCTTGCCTCCTGTTACTGAAGTCTCAGGGATAGCAAGGACTTCACCTGCATCTGGGCTCCTCTATGTGAGTACTGGTCTGCCAAGTGGTGCCACCAACTCCAGTCCTGGTCCCTTGAACTTGGTGTTTAGTGCTGCAACCCAAGAAACCAATGCATCGATTCGGAAGCATTGTTCGGGACTGGCCTATTCCCTGCAAAATTGATGCATTGTCGCTTCCTGAACCAAAGCTGTGTACACCACTCGCCAAGTGCATGACTGAATTACCTCAACTTACAATGCGGCCCGACTTTGCCGACGCAGGGCCTCCGGATCACTGCTGCTGAGTGAGTCTCGGACAATGCATCGCCAACGTCTGTGATGCCCCGTCCCTGACTCTGATGCATTCCCGGCCTGGTGTGACTTTTATAGCCTTTGGCCCAGCGGTTCACCACCGACACCTCAGAACGGATGCACAGATCTCTTGATATCGACTCATCATTGACTTTGCCAGACTTCAGAACCTAAGCATTGCCGGCTACAGCGACTCATCACCTCCGTATTTCAACACATTGTCCCCGAGCATCATGTCATCCAAGGTACTGTCAGCGGGTCTGCTTGACTCCTGTATCAGACCCATATTTTATCATGGTCAGACTGAACTTTTGGATTTGCCCCAGTCAAGCGCAAACAGATAGCCACAGTTTAAGCTATTGACTTCTACGCACTGCATTTTGATTTATTCTTGCAAAATTTACAACTTGACTTGTGCATGTTGGACTTTTGTCGTTTTGGTCTTGTTTTACTCAGCTAGATATTGGCTATTTGCCTAAACTGGTGTGGAGTACTTTTGTGATGTTTTCAGTGGGTTACTTTGTGCATGTGTGCACAAATACATTATATATTGGCTCTTTAGTTTAGCCTGACTGCTCTGTGCCAAGCTACCTGAGGGTGAACAGAGGAAAACATTTAGTGTGTACTACACTTCCCCTGACTAGGATTGTGGTTCGTGTTTCGACAGGATGAATACCTGCCGAACAGAAATGCATTTTCTAACACCGAGCAGCCAGCGCCAAATTGAATTTGCAATCCCCGGAACCTGTTGTCAGGTTATAACCAGTCATTACAAAGGAGAATCTGCCAGTAGTTTTGAGAGACACAGTAAGGGAGAATGTTAGGGATTTCACAGGAAGAGAGATTGGGCTAATTAAAGGTGCTAAACCTCTAAAGATCACCCTTCCACTGAATGCTGTTTTTACCAGACTCTCACTTATAAAATGAGCCCAGAAGCTATTGCATGGATCACCCCTGTTACTGAGAGCATGATAGAACAAGGCATCTTGAAGGACATTTTCGAGAGTCCAAACAACTTCCTGATCATGGCTATACAGAAAGCAAACAAAAAGTGGAGAATCGTCCAAGACCTACGAAAGATTAACCAAATTGTTATTCCATACTATCCTGTGGTACCAAATCCTGCTGTAATCCTGTTACAAATTCCCCCAGAGGTCGAGTGGCTCATGGTCATTGACTTTTGTCAAGCCTTTTTCTTGGTTCTGTTACACAAGAAGAGCCAGCTTCTCCTTACATTCCGATTCTGAGAAAAGGCACTTGTGTGTTGCCGTTCTCTAAAAGGGTACACTGGAAGCTTATCTTACTTCAATCAGATACTTAGAAAGAACTTAGAATCTCTGCAGTTACAATATAGTTCGATCTTAATACAATAAATCGATGATTTCTTGATCAAGTAAGCTTGCAAATGAGACATGATTGCTCTGCTCAGTCATTTGACTGAGAACAGGCATAAGGTCGCGCCCGAGAAATTGCAGTACTGTCAGAAGGAGATCATGTACCTGTGACATCAGATAGAGAAGGGACTGAGGCCAGTATCCCATGAATATATATAAACATTCTTCAAGATGAAGTTCCCAAGTACCCAAAGGGAAGTGTGAATGTTTTGTGCGCACAGTTGGCTACTCCTGACAATGGATTACAAACTTTTCCTTTGCATCAAAGCTCCTACTGAGGCTGACATACACTGATGTCAATGGACTGGTACCAAAGACGATGAATGCATGTAAGTCTTCCAGGAGCTCAAGAATCTGCTTTGTAGCGCACCTACTTTTGGAATGCCAAACTATGCAAAATAATTTGTACCTTTTTTTCATGAAAAAAAAGGTTGTGCTCTGTCTGTGCTAACACAAGCCCATGGGGAGATTTAGCGACCCATTGGGTATTTTTCCACTATTATTGACCCGACGGTAGCAGCATTGCTTGGTATCTCACAGCAGTATTCAGCAAACTAAGGGGATAGTGATGGCTCCCCCTAGTTGCCACGGTGGCCCATTCCATGGAGATTTTCATGACCCATATCAGAACTCAACACCTGACAAATAGACGCTTAACTCACTATGGGCCTCATGTAGGTAGCTAAATACCGGTCGGTAACGGCCGAAATTCGGTAAATATCCCGTTACCGACCGGTATTTAGCTATTTGGAATGTAGGAGGCATAATTCAGGATTCGGTAAATTACCGAATCGGTAAAATACCGAATCGGTAAATACCGAATCCTGAATGTAGGGAGCACTCTAAAGAGTGCAAATTAGCATTAAGAATTCGTTATTTACCACCAAATACAGGTTGGTGATAAATAACGAATACCTTGCAAAATGCAATATTTTGCAGATGTAAGAGTGCCATGTGGCAGACATACATGCCCTTAGGGCATGTATGTGCGCCACATGTGCACACATGCAAGAATCAGGGGTGCAACAGGGTGTCAATGTGACACCCTGCCACCCTTGTATATGCTCCCCCCATTACCGAATCGGTATTTACCGAATCGGTAATGGTGACTGGCTTCCCATTGATTCCTATGGGCCTAAAGGCCCATAGGAATCAATGGGAAGGTATGCCCCATTACCGAATCGGGAAATACCGATTCATATTTACCGAATTTTTCCGATTCGGTAAAATTTACCGAATCATTACCTACATCACATTTACCGATTCATAAATACCGAATCGGTAAAATTCGGTATTTATGAATCGGTAAATGTGATGCTACCTACATATGGCCCTATGTGAGAAACATTTTTGCATCACAAAATCTTTCCATTCGGAGATACAACACACTAAATCCTGCTTCCATGTTGCCAACCCCAGAGGGAGAAAATGAGCACAAATTGACCACAATTGTGCATGCATTACTGAGTGGTGCAAAAAACCGAGACCACACATACTGTTTATTTGTTAGGTGGTTGCAAATGCCTAAGGAAATTGCTATAGTGAAGTGTGCTGCACACACGAGTGGCAGTGATTTTGTTACCAGGGGTAACCATTATGCAGATGAAATTGCTCAAACTCTGCTCTTAAGTGTAGCACCTACCATGTGGATGAGCCATTTAATACAGAAAGAGAACCTGTATGTAGCATGTTATTGAATACTGTACACACCTTCAATGAACTGAGGAATGAGCTATGCTAACACTAAACTAGATAGTGTTTACACTGTCCTTCATCTTGCACCGATGTCACAATATATCTCTTGTTGAATATTGCTGTTCTTGTTCTAAATAAAAAAAAGATGAGATTCACAATAATAACCAGAGAGTGTTCCCAGAGACTTTCTTTGACTGTATCAAATTAAGGACATTTTAACTGTCCTAGGCAATTGACATACAAAGTATCAATTGAGATGCTCGAACATACCATGAGAAACTAATATATTACTACCATGAGAGAATCTTCAAATGTATTCTGTGGTAAACCTGTTTTTTCTTGCTCATTCCCTATTGATGAATATCATGAGAATTATGTACTCATGTAGAATGTTTATATATATTTCTTAGATGTCCTAAATAAAGGATATGTAGACTTCGATGTACTAGAGACCCTTTTTACCCTCGCCTTTGTCTTTCATTCCTACCAGAATGAAGTAACAACCTTTAATGGAATTGGCTTTTTTGTAAAAGAGGCAGATCCAATCCGGAAACCCCAAAGTCCGTACAGGGACTACACAGCTCCTGATCCTAGCTGTTGGCCAGCCCCATGAGCTGGTTGTTAGGCTAGGTTTGCGTGCCAACACTTGTATGTAAAAAATGTCAATTATATATGCCACACAATTCAGTGATGATTTTTTAGATGATCGTGACTGAGTGGTTTACAGGTTCACCTCCCTAATTCACACATTCAGTATTACAGGCATCCACCAGTAATGCATAGTACTGCAACAAAGACAAAGAATGTCCAATTCATAAAGACATTTAGGTGTATATGCAGTAGTACTCATGTATTACAGCTTCACATTCTTCTAAATGCAATTCACAAATGTAAAGGTGTAGAAGTATGCCTATACAAGTCCTATCTTTTAGGTGCAGAATTTTCCGCCGAGTTTAGTTACACGTTTTAGGTGTAAAAGTGGAAATGACAAGGGAGAGTTGCTAGAAAATGTGGCATATTTACTACAAAGTTCGAGTACAAATGAGAACATTGAGGAGGTACACAGCCAAACAGGCTCAGATGAACAGCAGCTCAGCCTTGAGTAAATCACACACATGGCCACTCACAGGCACTGCAAGAAAATCACATAGAAAACACACAAAGGATGCAGGGAATAACACAACCAGCAGAAATAAATACACTAAAAAAAACATGCACACAATAAATACTTAAAAAAACGGTAATATGCCTGACGTTGAAGATACCTACAGAAATCACATGCTAAACATATATTTTTTTTAAATGTAAAAAATAAAATGAATTTTATAAAAGTATCACATAACTTTATATATTTCCAGACACCTATTAAATCACATTGTTAAAATGTTTTTAAAAATTAAAAAAATACAATGAATTGTTTTTTTTTTTTAACTTTTATTTAACGTTTTGCACATTACAGCCATTCCACGACACAGTGTGAATATATCGAGTGACTTATACATCTAGCAAGTAGACACAGATCCCAACACCAGCTGGCTGCGTAATTCCGTCAGGGAGCCTCGCCCTTGTCCAGTTCTATACATGATAGATATCCCACCTTGTCCCCTGGGCCCCCTTCTTTGGGATAGCTTAATAGTGTTATACCGCATAGAAAAGGCATATATCTTGTAGACTTCACACTCTATCTCTGCAACTCTGAGATGCAGATCCAATCCCCCTCTCATTATGTACTTATGCCAAAAGCAACCTTCGGCTGCGGCAAGGACCCCCCCGAGAGGAGTCTGCACCGCATGGGAGCGGATTCAAGCACCGTCCATATTGAACAGTTTGTGTATCAACAAGAGCCCCAGAGGAAGCGAGCCGCCCCTCTAGACTCCCGCCTCCTGCTCCAAAGCGGGGGAGTCCGCCGCCTCCGCGGCGGTCAATAAAAGATAGTTCTTAAAGGGTCCCCAAATATCCTTCGGTCTGGACATTAACGGAAGGGTCTCGGTGTATGTAGCCAACTGTCCCTGGCAATAGGTCAGGTCAGCAATCCACTCTTTGTATTTAGGAGCCCTTCCCCTACCCCACCTACAAGCCACCCTGCACCTGGCCAAGAGCAAAACCATACCAGTGAATCTGCGATGCGCCTGAGGGAGGTGTGCAGTGTAACCTAGAAGTGCCAGTATGGGGTCCCCCTCCACTGATGCACCCACCATCTTCCCGAGAGCCTGGGAAACCTGTGTCCAGAAATCTTGCATTCTCGGGCATTCCTGTGCTAAGTGTAAAAAACCTGATCCTGGATGGTGGCACCTCTCACACCTATCATTATCCGCCAGTGCAAAACGAAACTTTTTACCAGGCGTGTAGTAAAGGCGCTGTAAGAACTTGTAGTGAATGACCCGCAGTCTGCTACTAGCAGATACCCTTGCAGTTTGAAGGCAGCAATACTCCCATTGCTCTTCTGTCACTTCCCTTCCCAGCTCCTCACTCCATTGTGTCCGCGCCGTGCATTGAGGTCCCGAATAATGTGTGCGTATATTATGATAGAGTCGGGATACTAGGTGTTTGCCATCAGCCGATACCAGCATCTGGTGCAATGGCGCAAAGATCTTGGGCTCCTGCGGGAACCCTGGAAGAATAGAGCAAAGGCCCTGCTGCAGCCGGATACATAGAAATGTATCTAAGGCCGAAGGAAAGGCCTCGCCAAATATTTGTGCAAGCGAGCCAAACTTACCGCTCTGAAAGAGGTCTCCCCAAGTGGCAATCTGCACCCGCGCGCACATTTGATGAAAGACCCATTCCTGCAGCAGCGGCATACAGGGATGATAGGAGAGCGGAAGCTTCGGGGAGTACAGGAATGGGGAGCCACAGAGTCCGACTACATCATGCCACGCGTCCACTGTGCACGTTACAGTGGTGGGAGGAATATCTCGGGTGCGCCTTGGGGCCAATATCATTCCATCTAATGGGAGGGGGTCTGCCAACCAATGTTCTGCGGCCACCTGTGGCATGTACGGAGGAGGACGAATCCAGTAATATGCATAGTGTGCTTGCGCACTAAGATAATATATTTAGAAATCAGGAATTTCGAACCCTCCGCGAGCATAAGGTTGGGTTAGTATGGACCATTTGAGCCTGGGCTGTTTGCCACCCCAGAGCAGCCTAATAAGTTCCGATCTGAGGGTCTTAAAAAAGTATCGCCCAGGGTGATAAGGTATATTCAAGAACAAATACAGAAATTGCGGGAGCACCACCATCTTTATCAAGGACGCCCGTCCAGCCAGCAACAGAGGCAGGGAAATCCATCGGGTGACAGTAATTAAGGCGGATCAGCTCGTCACGATCCCTAGAGAGCTGTATCCCGAGGTACCGAAGATCAGAGTCGCACCAAGTCAGCGGGTAGTCTAAATCAATCCTGGTGGCTGCCGCGCTCAGCGGGAATACCTGCGATTTCCCCCAATTAATATATACCCCGGATAGCCTGCCAAAGGTGATAAATTCACGGAGCAATGGGTTAATATTCTGCTGAGGGTCCCTCACATACAATGTAATGTCATCTGCGTACAGGGTTACCTGTATCTGACGCTGGATACAAACAAATACAATGAATTTTAAAATGTGATATAAATGTAGACATTGCGGACAGTCACACTTTGCAAAAATGTAAACATAACAGATACACATACTTGGAAAATCATCAATATATAAATCGTCAATGAATTATTGATAACATGATTTATCTCACATCTAACATTACAGACACTCAAAAACACATCAGAACAGACTGCTATCTCAAGTACCCACATATGTGGAACACACACACACACAATGACACGCAGCACAATTGTAGCTGATGTCCAACTCTACAACATGTTGCAGCTGAAGGGGAAGAGGTAAGAGCCCAGGGTGTGGGCTATATTTATGAGCCTTAACTTGTGATGATTGTCAGATGTGTATGTATGTTATTTCCTCATGTGATGCTTGCTTCTCTATTCTTTTTTATTTGTAGTCCTATATAGCATAGGCAGAGATCTTTTCCTGTGCTATGTGGAACCAAATTTTGCAGATCTGCGCCTAAAATACACCCATTATGTAACTAGTAGTAACTTTGTAGCTGCATTGTGAACAGTACAGGAACCCAATCCGTTGTGTCAGAGGGTGGAAGGAAACATGTACCAGCATATTGAAAACCATAAAACTGTGCATCTGTCTCTCACACTTCGTCATCCACCACACGCTACCTGCTGCGTTCCATAACACAATAACCAAACATAAGAAGTCATCATGCATGACATGGAATCACTTCCAACATAGGATCAAAAGTAAAGTCAACGTCCTTTCATCCAGGCACCCTACACCGTGTAGCGTGCTACCCTTGTAGGCAAGTGCTTCACCACCCCACATAGGAGTAGTAAGCGCCATATAAATGCTGCAATACAATACAACTCAATATGTATACTGCTACATGTACCTCTCTGCCCGGAGTTACTGAATTGAATTTAGGATGAGATATACACCCATGCATAGGCAGCTAGACTTTTACCTTATGAATTGCCCCCAAAGTTGTAGACTCTGACTGTTATACTATGTTGTCAAAGTAAAAGCAGTAATATATTTAAAACAGATTCTGGCTATTGCGTTGTGCACTTAATATGACCTCCTTTTAGTTAATGTTTGCAGTATTATTGCAATTCTGAAAAAGGGTGAAATTGCATTGCAGGTTTAAAATGACTACTTTCTGATTGCAGTGGGAGAGTTAAAAAACAAAGAAAAAAGAAAAAACATCTAAGGTTGCAGAAGGGGGCTGCATGGACCCCTCCTTTACTTTTCACATGCCAGCCCCAGGGAGGGGGTGGTCCCTAGGGCCTGGAGGGCAGTGCTTAATTTGTGCCGGTGCTTGCCGGTGCTAAGCACCGGCACTTATTTAACAGGGCCGGGTCTAGACCTGGGTGGCAACTTACGTTATCGACTGCAGTGCACAATTTGCATCAAAATACATTTTGTCTCCACTCTCCCTGATGAAAAGTGCTTCAGCTGGTAGCCGGTAATAATTCCATGCCTGCCCTTCAGTCAGTAGTGCCAGGGGGTGCGCCACTAATTGGGCTAGATTTGGCTCTGACTGTGGGTCTGCGCTGTGGCAGCGGAGGCAGCATGTGTAACCTTTTTTAAATTCCACGCCCCAGCCGGCCAGCCCGCCTTTTCGTCATTCATGTGGGCGAGGCACACATGCAGGAGTCATGACGCACGCACCGGCAGTTGAGCATGACGGCACTATTATGTAAAGCAGTGTGTTGTGCAGTGTGCAGCAACAGGCCTCTAAAGGCATTCACCATAACTGTAACGCAGTAAGTAATCAACAAATGCTGCTTTTTCACCGTGGTGGTTGCAGTGTAAACTTGGAATGAATGAGCGCGCCATATAAAAGTTACGTAACAACTCCTCCGAGTCCGACTCCAAGCAATCATGCCATTATCGCTTGGCACTGTGTGGAATCCTGGAAAACACAAAAGTTAGAAAATGCAATAAAAATACTTGCATGCAATTAAATATAAGATTCAAGACCATATATTGCCCCAGTACTCTAACGTTCTTTCTAGAAGGTCACCGACGGTCACCTTCTAAGCACGCCAAAAACTCAATCATTAATTTAAACTGAGACAACCCACGGGGGAAGGGGTCTGGGTGGGGTCCAGAACTAGAGTCAAAATCAAATTTTTGATCATTTCAGTGATGCGTCTTCCGAGCCGATCCCATCGAATTCTCAATGCCAGCATCAAGCACTTGAGGGGCACCATATTTATGCTTTGACTCCTGATCGCGTGAGAGACGGAAGTCGTATGAAAGTTCGAGTTTTGAAAGTACAGGTAAGTAAGCATATGAAGTCCAGGATCCACAGTGCCACAGCCAGCAGGCCTGTTAATAAGGCAGTAACCGTAACTGCATTAACATATGTAACCCAGCAAGTAACCAACAATGCTTTTTCTTGAGGGTCGTCACTGACCTAAATTGTTGTAATTAAACTTTTTGGGTGACACGATTATTGTAAATACAGTCCGAAATATTGGAGTACGGTGTGTTCCACTTCCACACATATCAGGAAGGGTTGTCTGCTTATTTTTTGATTTATTCATGCTGTTTTGAGCTGTTGGATGCAGTTAATATGTTCCCGTTTTTGGCAATGAGATGTGGTTAGATTTTGGTGTCCTGAGATCGGGAAACAGTTGTGAAAATCTTTGCAGGTTTTGAAAGCTGTCTTACCAATGGTCTTACTTTATGGGGGTCTAGACAGTGTATGAACATTACAATTTGGATACATATTGTATTTTTTGTGGAAACCTGAGATCAGCTGGGCTACATGCTTCTCTGCGTATTGTTTGTTTGTTGTAACTGGTTAATTTAACATTGTCTTTGTCATACATCAATGCATTAAACCCCCTACTACTATGTGGTGATTGCTTGATTTCAGAATGTATTTTGATTTTACTTTTCACCGGCGATAGAGCGGGAATTGGCCGGAGTTAGCTGCACGTAAGGTTTAATGTAAAGTGTGATAGAAGACATTAGCCTTTAATATCAACAAAGCCACTGTTAGCATTTTAGAGGCTCAGTGGGCAGGGCTGAAGCTATCTTTTCCTAGGCTAGCAGATTGATTTCTCTCTACTCTGCCATCAACTGACACCTATGTGATGGGCAGTGGAAAGCGTCACCCTATTAGTAGGTTAGTGAGGGTCTTGCCATGTGGCAGTGTGCCATGTGGCAGTGAGTAAACAAACTACTGCCCTGTCACCGTGGGACTTATGAGTGCACCTTCCCAGGCATTAGTGGGAGTAGGGAGAACTTCTGTATTTTTAGATTCACTTACAGAGAATGTAGTGGCTTTCATTTCTCCATATGCAAAATAGGCACTATTTGAGGTGCATGATGTAATCTACTAATACCATTTTTAGCAGCACCTGGGTACCCTCAGCACATTAGTGTGTACAAATGTGCAGAAACCAAGAGCCCCAGTGGTTGGTGTACAAAGAAAAGGCCATTGATGATACTCAACATACAATTAACAACATCAGGGCTAGTCTCAATGTTCTGTGAATGGGCTGTTTTTTAATCAGTTTATGGGCCTGTTTTATGGTTTGGTGGGCCAGTTTTTACACAAACACTGCTTGCGGCAAGCACAAATGGATGCATGCTTGCATACCTTGCAAAACACTTATACAGCATGTCTGTACACATTCATAACTGCCCTGATTTGCTAATGTGGGTCACTTTTAATTTGGTGCCTACCAGGGCCTATTTTATATCCCAATACAGCTCTGAGGAGGCGGCAGTGGAGCAGCAGGAGTTAAGAGAGCTAGCACTAGATTCAACCACTAAAATATATTCAGGTACAATTGCATTCTGTGGTAGAACTTGAAGGACTTTTCAATAGCCCTCAGAAGCTAATGAATAGTCAAGTGTATTTGGGAGTATTTATTGTCCGTCACACGGAAAATATCTTTGACAGTCCAAGACATGTCTTTGGAAAAGGTTTGCACTAACTCTCTTTCTTATCTGATACTTGACCAAAAATTACCTTATATGGATATCGCAACATCTCCTGAGAGGTCAGTGCTCTGAGAGGTGACAATGCAGTAGATGAGACAGGCTCATGAACATGTCAAGCTGTGTCTGACGTTGTTGGCCTCTTTCCCGTGCTGCAGTATGTACCTTTTTAAGGAATAATTCTGTCAGGTAACTTCCTGATTTTCTTGTCAGCTAGTCAATTTCCCCTCGTCAGTCCTTTATAAGTAAGTGAACAATAATTTTAAGTAAACCACTCTGAGTTGAGATATTTTTCCTTGCCTGCTTCCACCGGAACACACACACCTTCGCCCTTTGGGAGCTCCACCCATGAATCTCCTGTTTTGAAAAACCAGCCTTTTTCTAGGATTTTTGGCCTGGCTTGTCAGTGTTGCTATTTGCAGACATATTCTTACTAGTTCTTTAAAATATGCATTCACTGGGGTGTTGCTATGCCCAGATGAGAATTTCTCTCACACCTCATGCTGTTGCCTGCTTGACGTATGACGTATGATTCCACTTTCTATAGAGTGCTTGGATTGCCAAGTGTGAAAATACACTAAGTCATCACTCACCTAGTTATTTAGCTCACACATGCAGTCTGTAGAAGAAGGGATTATTTTCAGTATTTCTTTTATTGTAGTAGGCTTTTTAAATGATTGCGTCACAATTTCAGTTAGCCATAGTCACTACCACCATTACTAACACCATTATTACGAACATCATCATTATCACCATGCCTCCTCCATTATCATCATTACCACCAACCTCCCTACCACCCTTATCACTACTATTACTAGTGTCATCATTACCACCGCTGTAGCATTTGAGCATGCCTAGGTTCGCTCTACTCTATGACAGCCAGACCATTGGCTTTGACTTTATTTATTTTAAGAAGAGCCAAAAACACAACGTCAAGCTCTGTGATGCCAATTGTTCCTTGAAATATTTTGCACCCTCAAGACAAAGCCACCTATCATGGCGTATCTGCTAACAAATGTTCCTGGATTCAAGACTAGCCTAACAAATTAATCAGACAACAATTTGGCAATTAGGATCTTCCATTGATGATTTGCAGAGGAATCAATCTTGTAGCCAATATTGCATGTGTCAGTCTGAATTGGCATGAGGCATGTAGAAAGTTGGACTTGTTTTTTTTTGTTTGTGTTTTATGTCCGCAGGGAGGCAAGATCCAAGCAGTGCCAGGTGTGTCCAGTTTAATGTTGTCAACACACTTATTTCTTGTTGTGATATCTGTACAATAATTACAATGACATTCTGTAGATGCTTCTGTTTGTGCTTCCATAACCTTCCCCAGAAGTGGTTGACAGACTGCAACCCCTTGATTGCAGTACACTCTAGAGGCGCACACCAGTTTGACTATATTGAATGGCCATTAGGTGTTAATGTTGCACTCACTTCTATTTGTTCCCTGGCAACAAAGACTACCTGAATAATCAGTCATCTTTAACAGATTCTTACATGTGCACAATGAGCTTAGAGAATTCCAGATGTTCCTCAGATATTTCATGGTCTCATCTGGTTTTGGGGCTATAACTTCATTACCTTAAACACTTTATTTCTGTACTGCTGATCTAATAGCAGAAATACCTTGCGTTGCAAAGGCATGATGCTTGGGTAGGTCTGGCAGTTTGGTTCTTGTGCAAACGCACAGATGGTGAACATGTCCTGTTTAGAATTGACTGAGTGGCCAGCATGTGTTTATAAGGTACACTAGGAGTCATGGTGGGTAAAGCTTTCACCCTGATCTGTGACCTTGGATGGATTCAGGCACTGGTGCGAAATTTTCCTGCAAGGTAGCAAAGGTAATGACGAATGGGATTCCCTGTAACTCGATAATAGCTGCAGATGTTCATGTATGGTAGGATATCAGTGATTGGATCTGTTGTGGGGATGTTGTGTTTAACCTCACAGGGGACAACATGAGTGGGGGATGTAAGCCACTTGCTACAGCGGGAACAATTTCCTACTGCGGCATAGTGCTTCTGAAGATTCCTTTCTGATATATTAGCAAGTACGTAAAAGTTGTATCTTGAAGCTCATGACACACAATTAGACTCTGCTAAAAATGACAAAACAAAGCACTTTTGCACATACCCCAGTATTGTCCGTTCCCTAAATCGGCACAGAGCACTGGAATATTTCACGTGTCTCTTTTCAATACATTAGTCATTTTAGCTAATGCATTCTAAAATTGTGATTTACATGCACTTTTGATTTCATCATTTTCAAAAATTTCGCAGGGCGGGGGAACCTCCTATCAAAACCTTATTTGAGGAAGGCTCCCTTGCTGAAATTCGGAGTGTATATTACATCTGGCTTTCAGCCTGCCAGCTGAGGATGTGGGTGGAGCCAGGGAAAGTGGGTGTGGCCTCCGACAAACATTTGAGCACTTGGACTTCATATTTTACAAATTAAGCACTGCTGGAGGGTGGGGTCCGCAAGGCCCCCATTACTTTTAAATTAGCTCTGGGGAGGTAGTGGTACCTGGGGCCAGGGAGGTCTGCTAGCCTCCCCCCCCATAACACTCAATTTAGCCCCAGGGGGTGGTGGTTTCAGGGGCCTGGGATTGTCTGGGTGGCCCTGTCTATATTTCATTCTTGTAGCCCTGGGAAGGTGGTGGTCCCCGGGATCCGGGGGTCTGCATTCCCCCCGTTATAATGTTTATAAGTACTGGGAGGTGGTGGTTCACAGGGCAAAGGAAGCCCTTGGAGGGTTGCTCCCCTCCATTTTTTATAAAATAGCTGCATGCCCCCAGGACCCAGCCGACCCAGAGGCCCTTTTCAAAACAAGCACAGGAGCCTGTGCTTAGTTTTTCTTTTATTTTTGCTGCAAATTTTAGAATTTTGCAAATTTGTGGCAACATGTTTAACAAAAATGCTTTTTTTGTACTGCTGGGGTCCCTCTGCACGGCAACCCTCCCTGGGCAAACTTCGACCCCGGGGCCCCCTTCCTCCTGGGGCTTGGCCTCTCCTTTGGGGACCGCGGGGGAACATCAAGGCCCTGCAGACCCTGCTGGCTCCCTGCCTCCTGCAGGAGCCGGCATTGCTTTTGAACGGAGGGAACTGCTAACATGCAGCTCCCTCTGTCCAAAATCAATTCTGCTCCGATTCGTGCAAGCGAGAGCAAATTTTTCGCTTGCACGAAGCAGACCAGAGTTTGCTAAGCAAGCCCTAGGAGCGGGATCCTGTGCGCCGCCTCTATATTTACCATATGCCCCTGGAACCTGGCCCATCCGGGTGTTATTTAAAAGGAAGCACGGCACCCGTGTGTGCTTTTTTTAAACAACATTAATTAACACACTTCTAAACACTTATTAAAATTATTTCAAGTGCAACATTAATTATTTATCGGTTACACCTAGAACCATCAGCAAAATCATTAGTATTCCAAAATTATTTGTCACCCTAAATTGCTCATTTAGAAAAAGCTGCCACACCTTCAACAAAAAAACATATGTGCAGGACACTGATTCCCATCACATATACATCAGGCAGTAAATACCTGTACATAGACACAATGAAACATGCATCACTTTTAACTATGTATTACCAAATTGTGTTGTACTGCTATTTTCCCTCGTCTCTGAGCAGCCGCCTTCTGTGATAGAAACACCAAATCGGCTTTTAAATGTATCTCCATATATAATTTAAAATGTGCATTAATTATGTCTCAGCATCACAGTTATTCTGTGGTTAAAGTCCATAATGTTACAGATACAAATGTAATGATAGACTTCACAGGCATTTATCTTTAAAACACCCTCAATTATCTCAATACCCAGATCTGATGTCTCTATATAACCTTCGCCACACCCGTACCTAAGAATATTAATCATAGCAAAAATATCTGTATGCTTCACAATACACTGAGGAAAGTGTAATATCTGCCTCTTCTGCTCCTATTTCTGCAACTTTGGCCATCTTCCTGCTGTTGGAAGGCACTGGTCCATAGTCAAGACCGTTGTACGAGGCTCCTGAAGCTGTAGTTATCATCAACTTATTATTTTTGCATTAAAATGGTGAGGCTCTCATCATATATTTTTAAAGAACCCTTCAATATGCAGATAGGCCAGAATAAGTAGTTTAGACACATAAGCCTGGACCATCATCTTGTGGCTGATATAATTATTTAGCATTTTCTACAAGCCCTAGTGTCAACTACATATTGAACGTTAAGGGATCTTTACTTTGAGGCCTTTTGCTGTATCCTTGGTAGATATGATGCTCAAATTGCTTCTGTTAAGGCAGCTCTTTGAGTCTTGTGTGAGGACCTTAGATGAGGGCCAGTAATCACATTCCAGATGGCAAATTGTCATTTCAGGTTAGCTCTTTCTTATATACGACTTGCCTCTTAATTCAACAATCACAATTAGGGGCTTATTACGATGTGAGACCGTCACGGAAACAGGATTGGCCAACCTCTGAATTACGATACGACCGTATGTGGTGCGGGCACATACTCACATTTCCCTATAGGAGACTTTCCGACCGAGATCGTAATCAGCCCCCTAATATTAAAGACTGCCAGGATGCTGACTGAAAAAGCATTGGAAGCCTCTATTCTTTTTCCTTCTTTGTCAACTGAGTGGATATTGAATGGAAACCTGCCCAAACAACCACGTTATCTTTGATTGTATTCCAGTAATGGATTTTTTAACAGGAAAATGAGTCTGGATATAATTAAACTTTTGTTTTTGTCAAACCATACCTATAATCACAAAAATTCCAAAAATCCCTCAGCAAGGGATAATGCCCAACATTTATCTGTGTTATTTCTTCCACCTCACTAATCAGTATCTAATTCAATGTTATCAACTTTTTATTGCTTTGTAAAGCGCTCACTGCATAACTCAAGGTTTGAGGAGCTTCAGAGGGTTGTCTGCCAGGGCTGATGTTGAGGTTACTCTTATTGGTACTTATGTGACAAAGCGGCATTCACATGTACAGAGACATAAGCGCAGCATCTTCCAACAAAAGTCTGTATGTAGCAGGGACGATGGGGCAAAGAGGGTGTTACATTTTTCCACCATTGGGTGATTGTATTACTGGAGTTGACTTGTGTAACTCAAGTAGTGACGGCCCATGTTGGCATTAGAATAGCTGGGTTTTAAATTTGCCTCTGCGACTATGAATGTGGGTGCTTTGCAGATGTCTAAGGGTCAGTTATTTCTTAGGTGATACCTCATTACTGAAATTAATCTTTTCTTCTCTGATTCTTTTCTGCACTTAACTAGTAGGCTCTTCCTGTGGAAGGAAGGAAGGTTTGCACAACTGTGGTTATTGATCTTCTCTTGGAGGTGTGTCGGTGCTGATCATCACAGCATTTGTTGTTGACTTATGGGATTTTGATCTTGATTGTAGCCTGCATAAGTAGACACCAAAATCTACTTCTTAGGAATACTATTGGTTGATAATATTAAGGGCCACATGTATCAACATTGGAAATTATGATGACCTAATTACGATTTCCTGAGAATAGCAATTAGGTAATCGCAATGTCCAATGTATGAAACTCCATGAGTTCTGTATGCCGATTAATAGAATGTTGCGAATCGACCTACCTCATTAATATTAATGTGGTAAATCGGAATTTGCCACCACCTAGGAATCACAAAAATCACAGGGATGGTGGCCTGCTGAGGTCAGCCGACCACCATGTCTGTGATAGCTTTTAAATAAAGTAATCTTTTTTTAGGGAAGCAGACCGTTTTCCTTACAGGAAAACAGGTTGCGTTTAGAAAAAAAAAAGAAAAGATTTCCTTTCATTTTTCCCATGGACCACTGCCTGCTCTTAAAAAAAAGCTTTTACAAACATTCACAAAGAGGAAGGGGTCCTTTGGGGACCCCTTCCCTTTTGCAAGTGGGTTACCACCTACTTGAAGTAGGTGGTAAAATACGAATGTTTTGCGACTGCATTTCGGTCGCAAAACATTCATACATACCAATGCGATTTGGTATTAGGTAGGGGTGCCCTAAACACGCCCCTTCCTAATACCGAATCACAAAACCCAATTTGCGATTTGGTAACAGGTTACCGAATTGCAATTTGGGTTTGATACATGTGAAATGCCTTTTTTGGGGTCGCAAACAGGCCGATTCTGTGAACTCAAAAAGGCTTCATATATGTGGCCCTTAGTCCAAAAATGAGCGAATCTGCTAAGTATTAGGTTTTTTGTAGTATTGCAGTTTGTTATACGAGGAGTCTCCAACTGCTTTTTGGGGGAGGGGTTATTGAAGTTCTTTTGGGGAGTTTCAGTTGGTGCAATGCAGATTTTACTATTGTTCCAACATGTCTGTGGAGGCGAAGGTTAGCGTCACATATCAACGTAGCGAAAAAAACAACAACATACCATTCCAAGCACAAGCCTTCAGGAGTCTCAAAATTAGACTGTTATATGTTGAAAGAATTAAGCAGTAAAGGAGCTAAGCATGCCAACAGTTAAATTCATGCTTATTTTTTTTTATATTCATTTTATTATTAGGAGAACACTTACGCAAGAGTGTTAGCCCTGAAGCATGAATCGCAAGCAACCTGGAAATTAATGCATTATATGACACATCTGCAGAAAAGCAATTAATCTGGGCACTATGTGGGTCCGCCCATAATGTGTTGAGCAATTGTGCATTTGGATATCCATGCAGGCAGGGTTGGCATTAATTAACAGATTCAATCATTTATCCAAAATGATGAGCACTTAGGCCATTTCAGGTCTCGTTATGACAATATCATGCACAAGTCAGAAATCTATGCATCGGAGAACATGCGTGAATTTAAGACTTTTAGATGATTCATAAAAATCCCAAAAAGAATATATGGACGTACATGTTTCCAAGAATACTCCAATACTCTCTTCTCACATCTTCAGAGTTGTGACAGGGTAAATAATCAATAGGAATTAGTATTGTTTGAAGACAGAAAATTCCTACATTTATATCCCCCAGTAAATGTGCAGATGTTCTAGGGCTTTTTCACATATATTCCTATAAGAATCAGTATGCACTTTGCATGTGAAAAACTATTTCAAATGCTTGTGACTGTTCAGAATTGCCTCATTCAAGCTCCTTGAAGTAAAAAATACTCAACCAGGAGCAACAGAGGTGTTCCAGTTGATGTGCTGCTGTTGAGACTCACTTCCTGTATACTGGCGGGATTAGGTGGCCCTGCCTCAGCCATCCAAAGATTAAAATGCTTCAGTTGGGAGGACCAGAGTTCTGGCTTTGCGACCAGTATATAGGTGAATGTGAAATTCCTCCGAGGATTAAAGGAGTTGCTGATATAGAGCATCACCGACACTTGTTTATGAGTGGTAACTTTCCTGTTACAAGGGAAACATTTGCCAAGATCCTAGAGTTCTTCATTTATAGAAACAATTATTGATGGAAGATACAGTAGTTAGTCATAGATGTACGACATAAAATCTCACCCTTTTTGGCTTTAACATTCTATTAAAATAAACACATACACCCAATCACAGAGCCACACACAATCACAATAATACCATGTTTACTGAACCCTCCCTTTTTCACTTGTGTGCCACATATTATTGGAAGTCCCAAGAGACTGGAGCATTACAAGATTTCCATGTTCTAGTGTTAGTCTATGTTGGAAGATAGGAATAGTATATTATTACCCTACTCCACGCTACAATGTCCTTCCCTGTAATACCATATCCTACCCATTCAGTACAATTAAATAAGCCCAATCTGTTTCTACAGCACTTCAACCACTTAGTATCAAGATACAAACTGTGGTAGATGTGCTGCGGTTACACACCATCAGGTAAAAGTCCTCTTTAAAACATCCCATTAAAAACTTCTAATGATTGTACATTTTCTGCTTTATAAAGGCAGCAGGGGGTTCCCTGCTTATTTCTAAACACTTTTGGCATGTTGAATCTTCCCAAACGCCCCCTTTCAAAAATATTAATATTGTATTTCTTCCAATGATCCAGCGTCATTTCAGACCATCCTTGTACAGTTTGCCCTAAATATGCACCAGAAATACTGTTTTACATGTGGCATTCTCACCACCAATGCATCCTACTATGGCACCAACAAAAGGGCTAAGACCTCCTAAAAGCATATACGGTTGTGGCTGAATGCAGGTTGCAGCACATTCAAGCCACCACTGCCCATGCCCCAAAACACCAGGGCTTCTCAATGTAATTAATTAGGAACACAGGGTGCACACATAAACTCAGACAGAAGACATTAACTCCCTACCTAACTTATTTGTGGTTCCTATTCAGCCCATATCTATGGACTATCCCAATCATAGTATTGCAACATTAAAGAGGTTATTTCATTCAGTTGGGTTTTACTTATATTCCTGAAACCACATAAAGATAGAAAACCGATGGTCATAGCACCTAGCTGGGTTGGAGGAGGTTATCGCTCCTATTGTACTGTAATCCGTTTAAAACATATGATGTCAACACGGGTTTCTTTGAAGGAATACAGAGCATATTGGGAATCCACTGTCATGTTGCTCGATGGAGAATAATATTTTTGGCGTTGGGAATTGAAACCCACTTAGGTTTGCAAAATCAGTAGATGATACACGTAAGAATCTATGTGTTAGTCACTTAATAATAGGTAACTCAAATGAGGCAGGAGGTTCAACCCCCTTATTTTAACTGTTCATTGTGCCCCTGAGGAGTATTCTATGTGCACATATGCTAACAGTGGCTGCCTAAAGTGATTACAGCTTGAGACCAGGCCTTAACGAGATTATTGCAATGTGATAATTAAGAAAAATACTAATTGGAACGCAAAGAGAGAGAGAGAGCGATCTGCAAGGTCTCTTGGTATATGGTAAATGCTGCAAAAACACAGACCATTGCCTTACAAGAGAGTTTCTTCTGGCAGAAACACATCATGTGATGTCGGCCCTGCTAAACCTCCGTGGAATATTCGATTAGAAAGGGCAAATTGCCTAGTAGCAGATAAGGAGGAGCGCATACCCTCAAACAATTAAATAAAATGTGTTCCATGCAGAATAAAAAAGCAATGAAGTTGGTTATCAAACTCATCAAAAAAGAAAATTATTTTGACTGAACTGTTCGGCAACTGAGAAGTCTGCTTTGATATTGATTGTATCCACGCGCAGTGTTGCTTTCAATCTAGCCATTTCAGACATTGCTTTGATGTTATCAGTGGGGTCATGGAACATGCCATGAGTGATGCAATATGTTGGGAAATTAGCGGTGCCTGGCGAGGGTGTGCGTTATAGTCTTTAGGGTGCTAAACTGTCAGTGGCTCAGTTAGTTTAAAACAGTACGTTTAACTGACATTTGCACCCAAAGTCAATTTCAGAGGCTTATTAAATTTTTTCAAGTAGGATATAATCACAATTCCTAATACTAAAGTCACTTCAACGTTTGTATTTTTCTGCAAATTTTGCGGGTTTTGTTAACCTAAGCTAAGATAATTATTACGAATCTTAACTCTAAACTCACTTTAACATTTGTATTTTCCAATGATTTTCCGTTTTTTTAAAAAACCCAGGCCTTCTACTAAAGCTTCCATGAGCGTCCAACCCACCACTGCACTCAGCCTTTGGCCATGTACAGTAAGGGGTTGAGCACCGGACCTGACCTCTGGAGAGACTCTGCACCGAGCCAGCTGCAGGCACTCAAACCTACCTGTGCCAACTTTTTAACCCCTACATGCCCAACTAACCACCTATATAAACACACATTTCTTGAAAACGGCTGAACAGATTTACACCAAATCAAAAAAAAGACTCTTTTTTGAGTAAAGTTCAAACTTTCTGCCAAATTTTGTGTAATTACACTCAGTAATTTTTTCATATCAGAGAGTAAAGTTTCCTGTGGGAATTGCCATAGAAAATCAACGTTTTAGGACTCCCCCTTTAGCTTGGCCTGAACTTGATAGATCAGCAGAAAACTTTCCATGATGGAGCTGAGGTGGATGAACTGTTTTTGGGAAAGTTTCTTGCACATTTATCAAATGGGGCCAAACTATGACTGCGCAGTGGCAATTGCCACTGTGTAAAAGTATCTATATATCAATCAATCAAGGTGTTTGTTAAGCGCGACTACTCACCCGAAAGGCTCCCAAGGCGCTGGGGGGTGGAGGGTTTCGCAGGTTCTAGTCCATCAAGGACGGGGTCTGTCGAAGAGTCAGGTTTTGAGGTTTCTTGCGAAGATGGGGAGCGGTGTTGTCTGTCTGAGGTGGAGCGGCAGGTCGTTTCAGGCTCTGGCCGCGAGGAAGGGGAAGGAGCGGCCTCCCGATCTGGTCTTTCTGGTGTGGGAGACTGCAGTGTAGGAGAGCTGGGCTGATCGTAGGGTCCTTTGGGGTGCATGGAATTTGAGTCGGCTGTTCAGGTATGCTGGTCCGGTGTCGTGGAGGGCCTTGTGAGTGTGGGTGAGCATCTTGAAGATGACTCTAGCTTCGATGGGGAGCCAGTGGAGTGTGCACAGGTGCTGGGAGATGTGGCAGTGTCTTGGCAAGTTGAGGACCAGACTTGCGGTGGCGTTTTGGATGTTCTGAAGCTTGCGGTGAGGTTTTTGTTTATTCTGGCATAGAGTGCATTGCTGTAGTCGAGTCTGCTGGTGACCAGGGTGTGAGTGAAGGTCTTTCTGTGTTCGAGGGGGATCCATTTGAAGGTCTTACGTAGGAGGCGGAGGGTGTGGAAGCAGGAGGATGAGACTGAGTTGATCTGGTGGTCCATTTAGAGCTCTGAGTCCAGGATGATTCCCAGGTTGCGTGTGTGGTCCGTGGGGGTCAGCGGGCTTCCAAAGGTGTGGGGCCACCAGGTGTCGTTCCAAGCATCGGGGTTTGGGCCCATGATGAGTACTTCCGTTTTGTTGGTGTTTAGTTGTAGGCAGCTGTTTTTCATCCATTTGGCGACGGCTTCAATGCCTTCTCGAAAGTTGTGTCTGGTGGTGTTGGGTTCGTTGGATAGGGAGAGAATGAGTTGGGTGTCGTCTATATATATCTATATATATCTATATCCCTCGATATCTCTCTCTCTCTCTCTCTCTCTCTCTCTCTCTCTCTCTCTCTCTCTCTCTCTCTCTCTCTCTCTCTCTCTATATATATATATATATATATATATATATATATATATATATATATATATATTATCTACTGGCAGTCGCCAGTAGATAGTTATAGTTAGGACCGTGCTTCCATAGGAAATCTGAAAATTCTATTTTGAATAACTTTGGCGGCGGTTGACGAATCCTCGCGAAATTTTCAAAACTAATGGGGCGCTCTGCTCAGCTCCTACCCTGAAAGTCTCGGGGTGATTCGTCAAGCGGGGGCCGAGAAAAAAGGGGGGTCCCAAAACGCATTTTCCCCATGCATTTTCCCATAGGACCTTTAGTCGAAGGTACAGCCCGAACGGCTGAACAGAATTACTTGAAATTTGGCAGAGAGGTAGTCCTCAGGTCAGGCATGTGCCTTTTGCATATATGGAGTCAATCTGTTCAGTAGTTCCTGAGAAAATTGCAGTTAAAAGTACATAAATATCTATAGGCGCGCACCGTGCGCGCACCGTGCGCGCACCGTGCGCGCACCCTAACGTGCGCAAGCGTAATTCTGATTGGTGGTTACATGTCAGTCAACGTTCGAATCGGTCGAAATCAGGAAGTGTCGGCCGCCATTTTGTTTGTTTTATGTGCGACACGGAAAAAGGAAGGTGGCGAACGTGAAAAGGGGGCAGGGTAGAGAGTTTCTGACCCCCTAGCCTTTGTCAGGGGGTCCCTGAAGGACCCCGAAGGCTGAAATTTTTGTTTAATTTTTTTTTTTTTAAATCGCGGGGTGCGCGCACGGTGGAAAACATTTAAAAAAAAAAAAAATTTAAACGAGCCATTCCATATTACAGGATACAGTCAATCTATAACTATATACATAGGTAGTTTATTGTAAAATAAATATATAAAAAATATAATAATACATACATAACTTAGCATTTAAAAAACCGTACAAATTCACTTAAAAAACCATAGGTTTCACACACGTTATAGTTAGGAATTAGCATTTAAAAAACCTTGCAAATTCACTTAAAAAACCATAGGTTTCACACATGTTATAGTTAGCTGGACATTTCACTCGTAAAAAACCAATGAAATTCCCCCGTTATAGTTAGTTCAGATAACTATAACTCGCGCGACCGCCACTCTATCACAAGGATGATGTCATGAGTGATGCCACTGACCATGTCATGAGTGATGTAATATGTGACATCATCAGCAGTGGATTGCTGGCGCGCGAGTTATAGTTACTGAACTAACTATAACGGGGGAATTTCATTGGTTTTTTACGAGTGAAATGTCCAGCTAACTATAACATGTGTGAAACCTATGGTTTTTTAAGTGAATATATATATATATATATATATATATATATATATATATATATATATATATATATATATATATATATATATACACATATGGGGGTACAACGAAGGAGAGAAAGAGGAAAGGTACTCACCTCATGAACTTTCAAGTCCTCTTTCTATGCTCACAACGCTGCTCCAATGAGACTCCTTTGTGATGGTCAAATGCAAACCCCCGTGAAATTTGCAAGTAATGACAGTCGAGCACAGTACTGGCAGGAAGAAGGCAATCGCCGAAACGCGTCCCAGGCGCAAGACTGATGCTTAATACGTTGTAATCTTATTGCTGTATGGTGGATAATAAATCCCTGCTGAAATGTGACCCCAGCTGTGTCGGACCTGTTTGCTGAAGAGGAAGTGGGATTGGTGGTGATGTGTGTGCGGAGGTCGGATCCGCAATTCCGGCACGCCTCTCGTTTAGGAGCTCCGTGATTGCCGACAAACTGTTGGTGTGATGCTGGGAAGCATAACGCGGCACCCCCCCCGGTCTGAACTAATTTTGGCATTGGGGAGAGAGTAGCGGATGACCGCTGAAGGGGTCAGCCAATAGCAGGACACCTCCACCCTGAATCCTGCATGGGAGAAAAGAGCTGGCACTTTACAGAGACGACGAAGTCGCAGCTTTATTAGAAGCTTGGGCGAGGTACTTACTTAGCCTACATATGTTTGGTGTCGGCGAATTTTTGACTGGCGGGATCGGCATATGGGGGTACAACGAAGGAGAGAAAGAGGAAAGGTACTCACCTCATGAACTTTCAAGTCCTCTTTCTATGCTCACAACGCTGCTCCAATGAGACTCCTTCGTGATGGTCAAATGCAAACCCCCGCAATCGCCGAAACGGGTCCCAGGCGCAAGACTGATGCTTAATACATTGCAATCTTATTGCTGTATGGTGGATAATAAAGCCCTGCTGAAATGCGACCCCAGCTGTGTCGGACCTGTTTGCTGAAGAGGAAGCGGGATTGGTGGTGATATATATATATATATATATATGCATGTATAGATATAAATATATATATTACCAAATGACGATCACCAGTAGGTAGTTATAGTTAGGGCCATGTTTCCTTAGGAAGAAAGTTTTTTGACTTGCCTATATATTTGCCATTGGTTGCCAAATCTTCACAAAATTTTCCCGAAAAAGTGCCCTGGTGATTTTTGTTGCTCATGGACAGTTTTGAGATGATCCATCAAGAAAGTCTGAGAAAAAAGGGAGGGGTCAAAAAAAGTGAGTTTCTCACGTTAATTCCCATAGAGATTTTAGTCACGACTACAGCCCGAACCACTGGACAGAATTACATCGAATTTGGCAGAAAGGTAGCTCTTGGTCCAGAAAGAACCCTTTTTGTTATTTGGTGTAAATCCATTCAGCAGTTTATGAGAAATTAAAAAAAAGCAAATTTGTATTCATAGAGGCGCAGATCCTCCGAGAATCAGACAGTTCCTGTGCTAAAGTGCGATTGACTGCCAACACTTCAACCAGGAAGAGTTGGCAACTCAGCTTAAGAAGAGTCCCAGAAAAAAAAACATTTTAAAAAATGGAAGGGGGCAGGGTAGGAATACCCTGACCCCCTAGGCCTCTTTGTAGGGTCCCGCAGGGACCCCACCTGGCTCAAAAAGGCATACAAAATAATTATGGCAGGAGTCGCGCCGAGTTCGCGACTCTTGCTAAAAAATTTATAAGAAAAGAAGCACAGGATCCCAAGCTTCTCCAATGTTTAACCCCCAGGTTGGCCCCTGTTCAGACCCAAGGAGCTACCCAGCATTTTGCATCTTTGGGACTGCGGGGGCCCAAGTCCTCTACAGGACAGCTGGCTCCTCTGCCACCATCCATCTAGGGTACAGTAGGAGAGGGCATTGCTCCTTCCCTGTGGGTGCAACTTTTCTTGCTGCTCCACCCTGCTACGAGCAATTCTATGTTTCCCTGCCCATGCTCTCTAAGGCTCAGTGAGGGGGTCACATGCCCCCTCCCTAATAAATGTTAAACTGCCCCAGGGGCTGGTGTCCCCAAGGCTGCATAGAGGCTCAGCAAGGGGACCGCACAATCCCTCCATTTATTAAATGAATCGGCCCAGGGAATGGGACCCCAATGCCTGGATTTGGCCCAGGAAAGGGGGGGCACATGCCTCCTCCCCTCTTATTAACATTTTTGCCCCAGAGAAAGAGGTCCCCGGGGCCTCAAGGATGAATGGGGAAGGTGGCCGCACGCACGCCCTCCCCCAAGGCACTGCCCTACCC
Source organism: Triturus cristatus (assembly GCF_964204655.1). Lineage (NCBI taxonomy): Eukaryota > Metazoa > Chordata > Amphibia > Caudata > Salamandridae > Triturus > Triturus cristatus. The sequence goes on from NC_140584.1 coordinate 347,268,221, forward strand.
ATTTTTTTTTTTTAAAGTGTACTTTATTTTTTAAAATTTTACAGTGGATCTGCAGATCATCTGTGCATTTGTGGTAAATTGCTTAACAAAATAGCTTTTTGTCCCGGGGGGTCTCTCTAGGATCCCCACCAGTCTTTGATGGGGGGCAGGCGACCCTGCTCCATTATATATATAGATTTTTAACATCATAGTATTTGAGTCAGTTTGTGACATTGTTTTTACTATGTGTACTTTTTCAGATCTATCACCTTGTGAGCATTGACCAATGAGTTGGAACAACTTAGACAAGAACAAGGACCATCAGCGGCTTATAATTAGACATGGACATTATTCCTGTTTTCATCAGTTATTTATGCTAAAATGACTTTTTTCTCGATTATTAAGATCCTTGTAAACGGAACTTCTGTTACTATTTGCCCACTGTGGCTAGATTCAGAATGTGATATTGGTATTTTTCTCGTATCCTAATGGGCCCATGCACACTAGTGCAAAACACGATTTAGCCAGTTTAATATATTTTTTTCTGGACTAATATGCGCAAATGTCCTTGGCGCTGCTGAAATGTTTAATCACTGTCAGTATGGTGCAACTAACATACAATTGAGGTATGGAGCCCTGAATGATTAGCGAGGCAATCTAAAATACTTACACACACTGGTGTTTAAGATTGTTACTGACATAAGTGATTGAGAACAATAAAGTTCTCTCAATATAACAACGAGATAAAAATACGTAGACCCGCTATTTTTTGGTCCAATTGTATTGAATGTGTTTTAAAATGTTTCCAACAATGCAATTTGTTTATACTATTGACACGCAATATGAGGCAATATTATGTTGTCAAAATGTATTTAATTTTTCTCACAACTGGTGAAGTCTGTTTTCACGTTCTTTGCACTGAAGTCATAGGTCAGGTATTTAATTGTTTGTTTCACAATGCCTCGGCACTCGTGAACAAGGAAATAAGTTTTTCCGAAATGCGTAGAGTCGTGTTTGTTGCCTGAAAATAAAATTCTGCCTAAAAGCACCTGGGTGCCGTGAAGCATTGTATTCCTGATGAGAATTACAATGGATTGTTGTGTATATATATATATATATATATATATATATATATATATATATATATATATATATATATATATATATTACCTACTGGCGGTCGCCAGTAGGTAGTTATAGTTAGGACCACGTTTCCATAGGAAAACCTCAACATTCTATTTTGAATAACTTTGGCGCCGGTCGACGAATCCTCGCGAATTTCTCAAAATAGGTGGGGCGCTACGCTCCGCTCCTACCCTGAAAGTCTCGGGGGGATCCGTCAAGCGGGGGCTGAGATAAAAGGGGGGTCCCAAAACGCGTTTTTCCCATGCATTTTTCCATAGGACCTTTAGAACGAGCTACAGCCCGAACGGCTGAACAGAATTACTAGAAATTTGGCAGAGAGGTAGTCCCTAGGTCAAGGAAGTGCCTTTTGTAGGTTTGGTGTAAATCTGTTCAGTAGATTCTGAGAAAATAGCCTTTAAATCAATATATATAGCTGAGCCCGCTTACGGTACGCTTACCGTACGCTTACGGTAAGCGTACGGTGGCGTGCGCGAGCGCGATTCTGATTGGCTCTTAGATCTTAGTAAACATTCGAATCGGCCGAAACCAGGAAGCGGCGGCCGCCATTTTGTGTATTTCACTCTGAAAAAAAAGAGTGAAAACAAGGAAAGGGGGCAATGAGGAGAGTTACAGACCCCCTAACATTTGTAAGGGGGTCAAAGAAGGACAGAAAAGTACAAAGAAAACATTTATTGATTTTAAAAAAAATCACGGGGTACGCGTACGGTAAGCTTACGGTAAGCGTACGGTAGAAAAAAAAAAAAAAAAAAATGAAAATCAGATTTAAGTGTTTAGATATTAGGGGGCTCTAAAAAGAGCCTTCATCATTGAAGTGCACACCATCTCCTCTATAAATGTCTTGCATGTCATAACGCAAGTTGTTGTGGTAAATGGCACCCATACCATAGTCACGGAGGAAAGCAGAAACAGATTTGTTGACGTGCTTTCTTGCTTTGTCATCGCACCGAGTGCCCACCGTGCGTGCACGGCACTAACTGCGTAAAGTGGGCGCGCGGTGCGCAAGCGCACCGCGTGCTCACTGTGCGCGCACGGTGCGCGAAGCGCACCGCGCGCGCACGGAACGAACTGCGTTAAGTGGGCGCGCACGCCACGAATGGCGTAAAGTAACTTAGCATTTAAAAAACCGTACAAATTCACTGAAAAAACCATAGGTTTCACACACGTTATAGTTAGGAATTAGCATTTAAAAAACCTTGCAAATTCACTGAAAAAACCATAGGTTTCACACATGTTATAGTTAGCGGAAATTTTACTGATAAAAAACCAATGAAATTCCCCCGTTATAGTTAGTGCAGGCAACTATAACTCACGCGACCGCAATCTTCTGCTGATGACATATGTGTCTTTATGAAAAAAAAATATTTGTAATATATGTATAGCTAAAAATGTATGGAAGAAGACATGGGCAAATAAGTGTCTAAATACAGTATTAGCATCAGCAGAGGATTGCGGTCGCGTGAGTTATAGTTGCCTGCACTAACTATAACGGGGGAATTTCATTGGTTTTTTATCAGTAAAATTTCCGCTAACTATAACGTGTGAAACCTATGGTTTTTTCAGTGAATTTGCAAGGTTTTTTAAATGCTAATTCCTAACTATAACGTGTGTGAAACCTATGGTTTTTTCAGTGAATATATATATATATATGTATATGTCACAAAAACCCCGGAAGTACGGAGCTTCAAACACGGCGGTCCTGGACGGGCTCCGGCTGCCCTTTACATCACATCCACAACTTTTCGAGCACTCGCGAAAAGAAATCCAGGACTCCCAGGGGTGCTTTGTTCAAAGTTTTAATCCAGGCAAATTATCGCCTCACCAACGCGTTTCGCTGTAAAAGCATGGTATGAACAAGCTTGAACGAGTCCTGGATTTCTTTTCGCGAGTGCTCGAAAAGCTGTGGATGTATATATTGCTTTTTTTCAAGGACTGGGCACTTAATCTCCGAGTCCTAAAATAGCTGCCATCACATCTTTGTTGATGTGGTGGTAGCCAATAAGATATTATTGCAAGGAGCTTTGCAGATCCTCAACCGTTTGAAATATCTATATTTTTTAACCCTAATTTCTCAAAAACTACTGAACAGAATTACACCAACTCACAAAAAGCACAATTCCTGGTCCAATTCTCTCAAAAAACCAAAGGCTACAGGGATGTTATAGTTAGCCTCAGATTGGGCACACACTCAAAACCATAGACATGCAGCAGTTGAAGTTACCTTAGCTAACTATAACATTCGCCCCCACAATGCACTGTTTATGACCTCACATATTACATCACTCATGACATGGTCAGTGACATCACTGATGACATCACAAATAACATCACTGATTACATCATATATACTTAAGCTACTGCATTAGTTAAATTACTATTCGTTCAGTACTACTGATGAGTGATACTATTTCTAACACACGTCTTCTGATCTATAATTCGTTTTTAAAGTGGGTATACTATTTATCAGTGAATTAGCCTCTGTATTGACACATGGCCCCCTGCTGATGAATGTATATGGTAGGGCTTTGCAACACTCTAAGCTGTTCTTTGAGACTTCACACCATAGTGATGGCTGAGTATAGTTCTGTTTGATGACATATTGACTAGTTATCTTATAAATCTCTCCTTTGTGATTAATGCCTCTAGTAGTAGATAGCAATAAATTAATCTGTCCACTGAGACCTTTCTCAGAACTTTTACACTTATCTGCATGGATGGTGCACTATGGGTGATGCAGGCCACAATCAGTCAAATGCCGATTAAGACTATAAAAAACGTAAGCTCAGCTGCACCCTGCGTTACTTCCTGTCCCTGATAAAGGCAGCATGGCCGAAACCGGTCAGACTATAGGAAGCGCTGTGCTGAATCTCTCCAATTAAAGCTTCTTGTCTCCTGAAATGGGCCTCTTGCATTTGTATTCACAGAGAGTGGAATTTGGTGGGTTGATCCGTACCCGTACTAAGAGGCCGCCCTGCAGGGTTGGGGGCTCCCCAATCGGAGGTTCTTGTGTTAATTTGTGATGAGGGAGCATGACCCACACGCTGCCGCCAGACCTACGCAGGTGATGCCAACATGGTGAAAAAGGACGGCAGCGCTGGAAGGGATTTGGTCGGGGATGACTCCCCTTCCAATCGTTCTGTTGACAGAAGCAGTTAACTGGAGTAAGCGAAAAATCCTGCATTATGCTTTTATAAGACAATTGACTGTTGCAAATATGCTCGAATGGTAAAGTGCACTAAGGAGCTGAGCGGAGTACTATCTTGTTGCCAGCAAAACGCGCATTCAACTTTTACACTTACCTGCATGGATGGTGCACTATGGGTGATGCAGGCCACAATCAGTCAAATGCCAATTAAGACTATAAAAAACGTAAGCTCAGCTGCACCCTGCGTTACTTCCTGTCCGTGATAAAGGCAGCATGGCCGAAACCGGTCGGACTATAGGAAGCGCTGTGCTGAATCTCTCCAATTAAAGCTTCTTGTCTCCTGAAATGGGCCTCTTGCATTTGTATTCACAGAGAGTGGAATTTGGCGGGTTGCTCCGTACCCGTACTAAGAGGCCGCCCTGCAGGGTTGGGGGCTCCCCAATCGGAGGTTCTTGTGTTAATATATATATATTTGCCGAAGCCAGTGAACAAGGGAACGACTCCCGAAACGCATATGGCATTCACCGGCAGAGAATTGCGCTGGGCTGACAATTTGTGAATCTGCTGCTGCCTGCAAGAGAATAAAGTGTTTTACTTACACGTCGTGTGTGGGTCTTCAAGCTTAGAGCACAACTCGATTGGATATATAGTGGCCTGCTCCGGTCACGAGGACTCCCCACTGCCGACAGAGCAGGTCTGTGCACTTGCACTATCAGGTGCGCAACGAGAACGACGTGGCCTCTCTATCAGGCAGAAACAAAGCAGCGGATCACTCTTTGCCTGCAACAGCGACCCGATGGGTTATCACCACTCAAGGGAGAACGAGAGTCTGTTGCCATTACGGATTTCAACAAAGCAAACCACCACAACCAGAATGCACTAAGGCGTACGCCCATAGGGGGCGGGACTTTGTCAATAGCATCGCGAGTGCACAATGTGAAAGGCTTTCTCCATCATTTGCCGAAGCCAGTGAACAAGGGAACGACTCCCGAAACGCGTATGGCATTCACCGGCAGAGAATTGCGCTGGGCTGACAATTTGTGAATCTGCTGCTGCCTGCAAGAGAATAAAGTGTTTTACTTACACGTCGTGTGTGGGGTCTTCAAGCTTAGAGCACAACTAGATTGGATATATAGTGGCCTGCTCCGGTCACGAGGACTCCCCACTGCCGACAGAGCAGGTCTGTGCACTTGCACTATCAGGTGCGCAACGAGAACGACGTGGCCTCTCTATCAGGCAGAAACGAAGCAGCGGATCACTCTTTGCCTGCAACAGCGACCCGATGGGTTATCACCACTCAAGGGAGAACGAGAGTCTGTTGCCATTACGGATTTCAACAAAGCAAACCACCACAACCAGAATGCACTAAGGCGTACGCCCATAGGGGGCGGGACTTTGTCAATAGCATCGCGAGTGCACAATGTGAAAGGCTTTCTCCATCATTTGCCGAAGCCAGTGAACAAGGGAACGACTCCCGAAACGCGTATGGCATTCACTGGCAGAGAATTGCGCTGGGCTGACAATTTGTGAATCTGCTGCTGCCTGCAAGAGAATAAAGTGTTTTACTTACACGTCGTGTGTGGGGTCTTCAAGCTTAGAGCACAACTCGATTGGATATATAGTGGCCTGCTCCGGTCACGAGGACTCCCCACTGCCGACAGAGCAGGTCTGTGCACTTGCACTATCAGGTGCGCAACGAGAACTACGTGGCCTCTCTATCAGGCAGAAACGAAGCAGCGGATCACTCTTTGCCTGCAACAGCGACCCGATGGGTTATCACCACTCAAGGGAGAACGAGAGTCTGTTGCCATTACGGATTTCAACAAAGCAAACCACCACAACCAGAATGCACTAAGGCGTACGCCCATAGGGGGCGGGACTTTGTCAATAGCATCGCGAGTGCACAATTGCACAATGTGAAAGGCTTTCTCCATCATTTGCCGAAGCCAGTGAACAAGGGAACGACTCCCGAAACGCGTATGGCATTCACCGGCAGAGAATTGCGCTGGGCTGACAATTTGTGAATCTGCTGCTGCCTGCAAGAGAATAAAGTGTTTTACTTACACGTCGTGTGTGGGGTCTTCAAGCTTAGAGCACAACTCGATTGGATATATATATATATATATATATATATATATATATTATGCTTTTTTTCCAGGACTGGGCACTTAATCTCCGAGTCCTAAAATAGCTGCCATCACATCTTTGTTGATGTGGTGGTAGCCAATAAGATATTATTGCAAGGACTAGCAGCTTTGCAGATCCTCAACCGTTTGAAATATCTATATTTTTTAACCCTAATTTCTCAAAAACTACTGAACAGAATTACACCAACTCACAAAAAGCACAATTCCTGGTCCAATTCTCTCAAAAAACCAAAGGCTACAGGGATGTTATAGTTAGCCTCAGATTGGGCACACACTCAAAACCATAGACATGCAGCAGTTGAAGTTACCTTAGCTAACTATAACATTCGCCCCCACAATGCACTGTTTATGACCTCACATATTACATCACTCATGACATGGTCAGTGACATCACTGATGACATCACAAATAACATCACTGATTACATCATATATACTTAAGCTACTGCATTAGTTAAATTACTATTCGTTCAGTACTACTGATGAGTGATACTATTTCTAACACACGTCTTCTGATCTATAATTCGTTTTTAAAGTGGGTATACTATTTATTAGTGAATTAGCCTCTGCATTGACACATGGCCCCCTGCTGATGAATGTATATGGTAGTGCTTTGCAACACTCTAAGCTGTTCTTTGAGACTTCACACCATAGTGATGGCTGAGTATAGTTCTTTTTGATGACATATTGACTAGTTATCTTATAAATCTCTCCTTTGTGATTAATGCCTCTAGTAGTAGATAGCAATAAATTAATCTGTCCACTGAGACCTTTCTCTATGTGAATGGCTCAGTGTAGTAGACATTTACAACAGATTGACTTGTTTGCTCACACATTTTTCGAGGATGAAGAATATTTATTTATTTTATTTAGAACGTTTTGTATAGCGCGAACATGACCCTAGAGGGTATCAGAGAGCTTTACAGGCAAGTTGCGGTACACACAAGGTAGACAATTGTGGGAGTAAAAGCAGACATATATACAAATAACAACAGGTACATAGTGTCATCATAAAGGTAGGTAATAGGACCAAATAGTTGTCCAGCAAAAGCAAAAGTAAGTAGAGGTGTGTGAAAGAAAAAAAAAAAGACATGCGAGTAGCATAAAACAAGCAAAGTCATTAAGAGTCTATATGAGGAGGATTAAGCCTTGGGCTCAGAGGAGCCTCCCGATCCGACTGGAGGTACTGAGGCTTCTAACTTCAGCGATATGCTCGGAGGAGCCACTAGAGAAATCTGGAATGATAGAAGCTACTAACTCCAAGATGTGGTCATAAGTAGGGCTTTCACTTCCTTTTTGAAGGAAAATGTTGATGAAATGAGTCTGGTTTCCGGTGGTAGGGAGTCCCAAATTCTCGGGACAATACCTGAGAATGACCGATTGTACATTTTCATGTTTTTACATTTCTTAGGTTTGAGCAGCAAGGTACTGGAGCTCCTTGAGGAACAGGCACCGCAGGAGACTTTTAGCTTGTTTGCAAGGTACAGAGGAGTGTTGAAGTGCAGTGCTTTGTTTGTCATACATGCAAGTTTTAGTTGAATCCTTGCCTCAAACGGAAGCCAGTTTAGAGATTTCAGGTCCGGAGAGATGCAGTCGAATTTCTTGGAGCCTGTGATGAGCCTAGCAGCTGCATTCAGTAAAGCCCTTAGAGGGGCTAAGCTGTATCTCGGAAGGCCACAGAGGGTTGCACTGCCGTTTTCCAGCCATGATATGACTAAAGCTTGCACTGCAGATTTGAAGTCGTCATGAGGAAGAACTGGTTTCATTTTCCTAAGGATGCTGAGTTGGAAGTTCGCTCCTTTGGTAGCTGTGCTGATGTGATCCTGCATGTTTAAGTTCTTATCCAGCATAATTCCCAATGATTTCATAGAGTCTGTGATGAGGGGTGTGCAGGTGAGAGCGGAGAGATTTTTTAAAAATGTCTCCATGGTGTGGGCTTGCTTGGTCGATGAGATAAGAAGGAATTCCGTTTTAAGGGCGTTCAGTTTGAGGTGGTTGAGGGTTAACCAATTTTGAGTTTTGTGCAGCGTTTCGTTGAGTGTCTTGATATCGTCAGGAGAGGAGATTTTCATGTACAGCTGGGTGTCATCCACATACATGTGATATTTGATGTAAGATGCTTTGAAAATTTCAGTAAGAGGTTCCATGAAAGGCTGAAAAGCTTGCGGGAGACTGATTGGATTTTACTCTCTGAGATCTCTTGTTGAGAAAAGAGTCAAACCATTTTAGCACAGAGCCTGAGAGCTCCATCCTACCTTCCAGGAGATTCAGTAAATTGTCATGTTTGACATTTTTGCAGGCAGAAGAGAGGTCAAGAAGTAATAATAGGCAGGATTGGTTCTGGTCAAGCATTGTGAGAGCGTCGTCCACTATATGAGTGATGGCTGTTTCGGTGCTGTGGCCGTGACGGAAGCCCGATTGGAATTGATCAAGGAGATGGAATTCCTCAATGTAATTACAAAGTTGTTTATGAACACATTTCTCGAGTAGTTTTGCTAGAGTGGGGTTGTTAGTGATTGGTCGGAAACTATTAAAATCCTCAGAGTCCGCCATAGGTTTTTTGAGAATAGGCAGAACCAGACCCAACTTCAAGCAGTCCGGGATCACACCTTGGAGAAGTGAGGCATTGGTAATCTTGGTACAGAGTGGGACTAATGACCTTATCATTTCTTTAAAGAAATTAGAGGGAAGTGGATCATTGAAGTGATTGGACGGTTTCAGGGTCGAGAGAATGTTGAAGATGGATGTGTCATTGAAGGTGAGAAATTACTCCAAGAGGTATTATTTTTAGGGGAGAGACAAGGAACACTAAGAGGCTGTGAAGGTAAGGAGGTGTCTGGAGAGAGGGCAAGATCGGTCAGGGTGCACCTCAGTTCAGATTCAATTTTGCTAGAATTATCAAGGAAGAAAGCGGCAAAGTCCTCACAGTTTGGCTGTGGGCAGGAGGAGAGTGGAAGTAGGTTGGGCGTGTTATTGGATTGTAGCTTAATCAGATCAAATAGCATTTTGGGATTATTTTTTGCTTTGTCAAGCTGGCTTCTGAAGAAGGACGCTTTCGCCATTCTGATGTGTTTGTTGTAGGCACTCCTTTTCAGCCTTAAAATCATCAGGAGATCAGTAGATGGAGTGGATCTCCAAGAACGTTCCACTAGTCTCAAGTTGCGTCTGTCAGAGTTTAGGCTGGCATTGAACCATGATTTGGAATCTTTGTTGGACTTTCTTTTTAGTTGAAGGGGGCAATTGCATTCAAGGCTGTGAACATGGAGTTGTTGTAATGATCAGTGAGTTTGTGGACGTCGGACATGCCTGCAAGAGGAGGTAGGGACAGATTACAACGTGATATGAGCTCATTTATGTTTGCCTTTTGCAACTATCTTTTCCAGTGTTTTGTTTCAATGGTTGTACTCTTTTGGTGTTTCATCTTTCTAGGATTCGGAAGGTGATATAATGATGATCCGATCAGTCACAAGGGACAATAGATTCAAGTTGAATGATGTTGGGATTGGAGATGATTAAATCGAGGGTTGAGCCTAAGTTGTGCGTCGGGCTGTCATAGAATTGAGTCATGTTGAGGTCGGCTATGAGGTTTTGGAGACTATTCACCGCATGATCATTCGGGACATTCCAGTGTAGGTTGAAGTCGCCCAGGAAGATCTGGGGACAGTGGAGACCGAAGTTGGACGAGATGGTTTCCATAGTTTGTTCGACCAGAGGGAGGTTGTCTCCCGGAGGATGGTAAAAGATTTGCAGGTTGCATAAGTGTCTGCGTTTGCTGATGATGTCTATGCACAGATATTCACAGGATGAGAGAGTAGCAGAGGGGGACTGCTTTACTGAGAGACTGTTATGGTAGATACAGGCAATACCACCACCAGTTCTATTAATTCGATCAAGTCTGATGATGATGTGGCTAGGAGGGACTAGGATGTCGAGGAGAGGACCCGAGGAGTCATTAAGCCAGGTTTCTGTGAGTATAAGGAGGTCACTTTCCTATTCAAGGATGAGTTCAGCTAGGTCAGTGGCATGTTTCACATCTGATCTACAGTTTAGTAACATACATTTCAGGTGTGCTTTGTAGTCTGTGAGAGTGGTCTGCGTGATAGGATCTTGCAAAAGGTTAGCAGTGTTTAATGCATTGGAGTTGTGTCTGGGAGCTCTGTGGGGGTTATGTAGAATAATGTGGCTAGTCTCTGATATGACTTGATTGTGAATAGAGGCAGCAGGAGGGTCTAGTGAGGAAGTTTGTGCGGTTCTAGGAGAAACTTGGGAGACAGATTGAGAGGAGTTGTAGGCTCTGAGGAGGGAGAGAATGTCCAGTTCAGATAGGTGTTTTTTTAAATCTGATGGGTCTGGAGGGGGCGTTAGGGTAGGGAGTGGTACTCCAGTTCTGGACGGGCGAGTTCAGCCTAGGGTCACAGGATGTAGTTGGAGTTTGCGGGACCTCCTGCGAAGACTTGTCGGATGCTAGGTCCAGGGCCTAATCCGAAGTGGTGTTTATGAGTTTTTGTATGTCAGATTTGAGTTTTAGAAGCTCCCGGTTTATTTCCTTGAGTCTAGAAGCGGGACAGGATTGAAGAGCAAAGCTCTTGAAGAGGGGAGGAGTAGCGTTGTTAGTGAGGGAAGGAAATGGCAAATCCTGCTAAAGGGGAAGATCAGGCACGGGGCCGCACCCTGAGGAGGATTTCAGGCATTGTTGGACAGCAGCAAGGGGAAGCAGGAATTGGGGTGGAGCAGGTGCTTGGGTGGCAAGGGATTAAAGTTCAAGGGTTGGTGATTTGCGAAGGAGTGAGGTCTATTTCTGTTGATGAGGTTTGGGAAATCCAAATTCAATGTGGCGAGTGGGTGAGCTTGTGGTAACGTTATGAGATTAATTAGGTTAGAGCAAGGAGGCAGTAAGGGAGTGGCAGAAGTGTTAGAGAGATAATCAAAGCTACGGCTATCATTGGACTCTGACAACCCTACGTCTTATTACCCCTCAATCCTGTAAAGCGCTCTGATACCCTCACGGGTCTGGATCGCGCTATATAAAACTGTAAAATAATAAATAAATAGAGTAAAGGGGGTGAAGTCTGGGTAGTCAGGAGATATTGAATGAGTCAGGGCAATCTAGAAGCGATGGAGCTATGGAGAAATTAGTGTCAGTCAAGGTAGTAGGGGAAGTCACCTGGTGATTGGGGCTCAGTAAGGAAAGATCTTGGAGGTACTGAGGAATGGTTGTGGGGCTAGTGTCAATTGTGTAGCTGGAAGTGACCCTGTGGTCCAGAGATTTTTTAATGATGGTGAAAGAGTCATCAAAGATGCCCAGATTCCGATCAGAGGCTTGGACGAGGATAATCCCTTTGGTGTAGATGGATATGGTAGCATTAGCTCTGAATGTGGGAGACGGCACTGCCAAGAGCCTTAGGCCATGAGGGAATTTCTTGGCCGAGGTTCTCCTGAGTAAAGAGTGGAACGCCTTCCTCTATTGGGCCCTTCTTTTAGTATAGAAGATCAGATCACTAGTAATAGCTCCTTTTTTATGGCAGAAATAAGGGTCCGAGATAATGGTTTCTGGATTAGCTTTGAGCAGTCTATGTTTGCAGGATTTAACCGCGTTTTTGGAGAGATTGGGAGGATAATTAATTATGTAACTATTCCTACCAAGCTGCTCTAGACTGGAGTCCAGTCTGCTGTGCACGCAGGAGGACATGGTTAAGGATGAGGTAGCGGGACCAAACAGGTGTGGTCTAGGGGGGAGGGTGGAAGTGAGTGGGAATACTTTTTTCGTAGCTAGAAAAGAATCACAAGATAGTGCTAAATGTAGTGCGGACTCCAGTGGACAGCAGCAAACAACGTCACCACGGGGATGGATCAAGTGAGTCAATGATGCATCAGCAAAGGGGCATAACAATCCAAGGTGGCCCCTTCCTCAGTAAAAGGAAGAGCTGAGTGCAAAAATGAGAGAAGGCCGTAGAGATATCCAAGGGCTTCCTAGACTATTTTAACCTTCCTAACCCTGTAGATATTGGCGCTCTACCATTGCAAAAGCGAAGACGCAAGTCTCTGAATGTGCAGTGCAATTATAGGGAGGAGCAGAGATGGATGAATCATTAATTAGAAGTGGACATGCCCAAAGAGGAAGAACGTGGGCCTCCTTCCCTCTTTGGAAATAGTTCCAGGATCGGGGTTTCAACATTAGTGGCCATTTTGAGTAGGCACCAATTTGGCAGTCACGAAATGGCAGGTAAAGTAGACGTTAAGATGGTAATTAAGAGGCTGCGGGGCGCTAAAGCACACCAAACCCACCAAAGCGTGCCCCCACTTGTTCCTACCTCAATGATGAGGACCTGTCCCGGAGCAGATTTGAAATCAGCTGGAAGAGGCTCGTGGAGGACCGGGCCCGCCCCAGGGCTGACTGGCGCTCGGCGAGTAAATTAGTCTCAGGTGCATCCACTTACTGGGGCTTTAAACAATAGTGGCCGTGGATCTCTCGAGTCAGAATCACCATAGTTGAGAATGTGGGTTGGGCAGTAGCACTTACCCGTCTTGAAGCCGAGCCGCCCAGAGGAAACAACGCTCAATCTCCTGTCACAATCTCTTACTTGAAGTTTTCCAGATTCTTCACAGGAGCAGAATGATGCTATTCCCAATGCCTCTCCAAGTCTCCCCCCAAAATCCCCAAGAATATTTCTAGGAAGTATGAGTAGATTTCCAGGGGGGAAAGGGGTAGGGGACAGAGAAGAGACAGCCTCGTCTTCTAAATCTGGTGCCTTCTATACTGCCTTTTTCTAGCTTGCTTCTTGCACTGTTTTTTCTGTATTGGACACTGTAATATAAAACAACAATTACTAGAGTCTAAAACATTTTCTATTAAATATTACTGTACATTTCTAACCCTTCTAGAAAGTACCCTTTAGAGACTGAGCTATTGCCTCTCTTCTGTTAATCTTGTTGTCTTGAGCTATTACTCCACTATGTTTTTCTGTATTAGTATTTTAAACGTAGTAAGTCCTGCGGGAAAGTAACAATGATATTACATATCTGCTATTCTTACTTTTGACATTCTATAGGCTATAGCATAATTCTAGAACTAATGACCTTTTCTTTTTGCTTTTCTTTTCTGTAGGTTTTGAAGAAATTAGGGAACGTGACAAGGTCAACTGACGCAGTTATTCAGGTAAGTTATTTTCAATAAACTGTTAATAGACTCTTGCCTTGTACTCCTTAAGGTTAACTAATAATTCAAACAGGAACCGGCTAATAGAAAGCTGCAATTTTGTCTGGAGGGTACTTGCGTGACAGACAACTTTTTCTGACATCTGACGAAGACTTCTGGAATGCATCAGGAATGAACTCCCGGTTCAGGAACCTCTCGAGATTCTTCTTTTCTGTGAACTCTGGATTCCAACGCGTCGCGAGAATACTATGCTACCGCTGGGGATACGATACGAAAAACTCACTAACTACTCTCAAACTACCACGGACGTAACGCGAAGCACTGCTGCTTGCCTGACGGCCCTGGTGAAGAGTGCACAGCTGAAGCTGTGCTGGAATCCTCGTGCTCAAAATAAAAAGGCTGCAGTGCTAACCTCAGCACTGGCAGCCATCTTAGTGGACCGCGCTTTTACTAAAGCAGTCCAGGACAGGTTGTGTATTGTAGCCTGCACTGACTGGCCTCGACTTTTGGGGTAAGAGGCGCTGATTCCTGACACCTCCCCAGGAGGTCTGGCGAGGAGCGAGACCACACAGTCGCGGACGTCGGTGTTGGCTACATGGTCGAGGCCGCTAGCTGGAGGCTCACGAAGACAGCGACCAGCTGGAGATCCAGTGAGAACTGTCTCTTAGGTGATAAGTGAGTGTAGTACTTCGTAAGGTTACAGTGAGCTCTGTGCTCACCTGTGTCTTCTTATTTTTCAAAAATGTAAATGCCATTTTATTAACTATATAAAAGTTTACTTTGCTGTATGATGCCTTCAGGGTTGGAATTTGAGATGTCATCAATGATATCATCAGTGATGTCACTGATCATGTCATTAGTGGTGTAATATGTGAGATCATAAGCAGGGCATTGCAGGGTGTAATTTATCGTTAGCTCAGTGTGGCATCCTTCAGTTCTTGGGTGGAATCTTGGACACGGAATGTGTGGTCCAGATTCCACAGAAGGACGGTTAGCTCACCAATGCTTTTCTCCTGTTTATAATAAATGACTGAAACTTACCACTGTATCCTGTTATCCGTTCCCGAGGATTTCACACTGGCGACGAGGATTGGACATGAACACCAAAGTCTTTCAAGCCTGAAGCCCTGCATCGGAAGCAGATCTTGAGTCTGTTGACTGTCAGCGGACAGAACTTTTTTCACAAATTCGGCCGCTTTATATCCTCATTGTTAATCGAGGCAACCGTGAAAACCCCATCCTCATTGATGCCTGCAGTGAGACTTTGTGCAATTTCATGCATTTTTATGGCTAATTGCTGTGCCTCGCGCTTTAAAGATTTGCCGAAGTCTACGCGCGTTTGTCACACGCTTTCACGCTCATGCTGGCATTCTTCAATTGAGTAGTGCGCTTCCAGTGCGATCTTCCTGATTGTGACGTTCAACGTATGACGTCAACTTATTTGCATGCCTGATGTTGCCAAGCTCCAATCTCGACACGTCACAAATGGCGTTGCCTAGCAACTTCTGTGCTTGTTGAGTTTCACTCTCACATTGTGTGTCACTGCATATCCAGTTCTCGCTGACACACACAGCTCTAAAATCTTTATTTCAACATCGTGTGTCACCGCTTTTTCAAGTTCTCGCTGACACACACAGCTCTTATTATTAATATTAATTTGTAAAGTTCTGTTTACCAATCTACACTGCTTTTTAAAGACTGGAACTCGCTAGCACACACATTTATTATTTGGTGTGTCATTTTCATACATGGAGGGCATTGGTGCTCCGCCCCCAGGAGAACCTCCTTTGGAGTGGAAACAGTGGAAAGAAGGCTTAGAAGCCTACATTGAGGCGATTGGGGGTGATGATTACACTGAGCCGTTTACCCCCATACCTACAGACAATTCCATTGACAACGATGTTGATGTTTTTGATAATTCCATTAAACAACTTGACAAACAATATGTGAAGAAAATGAATGAAGTTGTTGCGTGACTCAAGTTTCTAAGCAGACAACAATTAGCCAATGAACTTCTTGACATTTTTGTAAACGACCTAAGAATTTTGGCTGCCAAATGCATCTATTCTACTTTCCAAGATCAGATGGTACGTGACCAGATGGTACATAATGTAGCTGAATCTAAGTTGCAAGAATAATTAGTTTTGGCTGATGAGTTATCTCTTTCCAAAACTCTTGACATTGCCCATCGCTTTGAATACATGACATTAGGCATGAAAGAACTGTCAGAAAAAAAATACCACAGCTGAGGTGCATATAGTAAAGAAGAAAACCGCTGATGAAAACACCAACAATAAATCTTTAAGCAAACCAACTTCTTCTAGCTACAATTTAGAAAAAAAAAGAATATTTTTGTTTCAAATGTCGAATTCCGGGACATTTGGCCACTGACAAAAGATGTCCTGAAATAAGCCAGGTATGCCGATATTGCAAGTCTAAGGGACATTACGCTAGGATGTGCAGAAACAGGAACACATTTAGAAATAAAAGCTTGGAAGTCAGGAACCCTAGATCAGAATATGTTAAAGAAGTAAATAGTGACATTGATGAATGTGGATTTCTATTAGCAGTATATGAATTTAATGATAATGGGAAAGATGCACCATTCTGTAAGGTACTAATAGGCAATAAGGAAGTAAAAGTCATAGATGATTCAGGTGCAAGACACACTCTGATTGGTGACAAGTGGCTAAAGGAGTTCACTGATGTACGCCTGCTTCCTCCTGATATCAAATTAGTGGGATACGGTGAAAAACCGATTGAAGTTTTGGGGTTTTTCTCTTCCGATCTTAGTTTTAAAGTTAAAACCATAACTGCTAAAATGTATGTGGCCAAAGAGGGATCTTGTCTGTTGGGTTGGCCACAGCAGAGAGACTTAATGATCACATTAGACCCCAATCATCCTGATCAGGTGCTGGGTTATTCTGACTTGATTCTTCAGGTTGGTAGTGGTCCAGCAACGGAATGGGAAAACATGTTTCCCAAGTATTTTCCCCTCAGTTGGGATTACTAAAAAAGTTTGTGCATAAGATCATTTTAAACCACAATGCAATTCCCAGAGTTCATAAAGTCAGGAATATTCCTTTACCTTTGAGAGATGCTGTAAAGAAGGAATTAGAAAGGTTGTGTCAATTAGATGTCATAGAAGAAATTGAATCTTCTGAGTGGCTTTCGCCCGTTGGTTGTGCGCACAAACCTAATGGAAAGGTTATGTGTAGACTTAAGAGATCTGAATGCTAACGTATGGGTGGACAGATGTCCCCTGCCAATTATTGGGGAGATGTTTGTCAAACCTAAAAGGGCCACAATATTTTCTACTCTAGATTTATCAAACGCATATCATCAGATAGCCTCAAATGAAGATAGTAAACAGTATACTTCTTTCATCACGTCTGAAGGTGCCTTTAGATATAAAATGATGCCTTTTGGGCTAATTTCAGCTTCCTCCGTATTTCAGAGGGTGATGCATAATTTGTTCAAGGATATTAATAATGTTTTGTACTTTCAAGATGATATCCTTGTTTTTGGAAAGGATACCCAAGAACACACTGAGATATTACACAAAGTTTTATCTATTCTCCAAGACAATGGTTTAACTTTAACTAAGGAGAAATGCACATTTGGGGTAGACTCTGTTGATTATCTGGGTCATTCCATTAGTAAGAATGGCATTTCTCCTAAACGAAATTTAGTTAAAGCTATTGAAGAAGCTCCCGAACACCAGAATAAGGATCAGTTGAGATCTTTTCTTGGTCTGGCGGAGTACTACGTCCAATTTATTCCCACATTCGCAGAACAAGTCACATGAAAAATCTAATGAAAAAGCACCAAATGTTTGTATGGGATCTCAATTGTACCAATGAATTTTCGCATCTTAAAAAATGCACAGCCTCAGCACCTGCCTTGACTCCTTTTGATACTGCATGTGAATCTGTTATTGTTTCTGATGCCAGCATTGTTGGCATTGGGGCAGTGCTTATGCAAAATCAAAAAGGACATCTTGTCACCATTGCATTTGCTTCGATGCCTCCAAGAGGTGCTGAAGATAAGTATTCCACTCTTGAAAAAGAAACTCTTGCTTGTTGGTGGGACATTGAATATTTCCGCAAGTATGTGTATGGTACTGTATTTAAAGTTAGGACTGATCATCGTCCTTTGGTAGAATTATTTACAACGAAAGGTTGTGGGAAAGCTACGCCTAGAATTCCTAGATGGCAGTACAAATTACAAGATTTTCATTTTAAGGTAGAATATATTCCTGGTGTACAAAATGTACTAGGTGACTGTTTGTCAAGATTGCCTGTAAAAGATGATAGTGTCATTATAGATGATTGTGAACTTGAAAAAGTTGTGTCCATCTGTGAAGTATCTCAGGGGTGCATAAAAGAAGATCAGTGGAGAGTGGAGAGCTGCCTGTGATAATGATGAGGATATCAGCAAAGTGATGTCTTTCGTGAGGTCATCCTGGCCCAAGAAAGCTGATTTGCCTCAAAGCCTCTTACCTTTTCTCCATGTCGCACAAGAATTGTCCATTCAGGATGACATTTTGATGAGGGGTTTACAATTAGTTGTGCCTAGTGACCTCATACAAACTGTTTAGGTATGGCACATGAAGGACATCCTGGTTTGACCAGTATGAAGAGTAGGATTA
This sequence comes from Triturus cristatus, assembly GCF_964204655.1. Taxonomy (NCBI): domain Eukaryota; kingdom Metazoa; phylum Chordata; class Amphibia; order Caudata; family Salamandridae; genus Triturus; species Triturus cristatus. The sequence continues at coordinate 347,286,441 of NC_140584.1, forward strand.
GGAGTGAATTTTGGTGGCCTGCTGTCGATAGATGCATTGAAAGAAAAGTCAGATCTTATAATGAATGCAGTATTAGTGACGGGTCACAAAAAACCCTTGTTTATCATCACTCACCTGTTTCTAGACCCACGCGAGTGTGGGAATGCGTGTCACTTGACACAGCTGGACCAATGTGTTTGGGTCATAATCTTTTATATGCCATTGTTTTAATCGACCAATTTTCACAGTGGACTGAAGTTAAACTGGTTTTACAGGTTGCCTCCAGAGTTGTTATACAATTTCTAAATTAGGTATTTGACAAGGAGGATTTTCCTGAATCAATACTCACGGACAATGGTGTACAATTAACTTCTATTGAAATGAAGACATTCCTTGAGGGTCATGGTATTACACACAAGCGTTCTTCAGTTTATTATCCCCAAAGCAATGGATTTGTAGAAAGATGGATAAGAGTATTGAAAGAAGGGTTGCAGCTTGCAATCAGCAATGGGAAGAATTACCATGATGCTATCAAAAAAATACTCTGGAATTACAGAAACACTCCCAGAAGCGAAGGGGGTGTATTTCCCTATGAAACAATGAGAGATAGGAAGAGTGTATGCAATTTGAGTCAGAGATGGAAGAGGGATCTAGTCTGCAAAGAAGATGTAGTGAGGAAACCTGTGATACATCTGTCCAGTGTTACAGACAAAATTTCCTCCTCCCCTTTGCGAGTCAATGATTGGGTGCGTGTGAAAAAAGGTAGAATGGTGAGGACAGGTGAGTCTAGGTTTTCTGCTCCCATGAAGGTTGTTAGGGTTGGAAGACAAGTGGTGGAGTTGACAGATGGAAATGTTTGGAGTTTTTCCAAAGTTTTGAAAGTTCCAAGTTGGCTTTCTCCGATTGATGTGAACTCTAAGTCCCAGCCTTTGCGTGATCACAAGGCATTGTGTGAAAAGATGAACTGTCTGAAAAGTGTTCAACCACGTCCCAGCTATGGGAAAAGACATGATAATGTGAGACAGAGACAGGCACCCATATTGTGCAAGGATTATCACATGAATGTGTACGTTTTTTTCTCTCTTATGCTTTGTTCTACTGAAGTTGGTGTTACATGATTACATGTTACAAATCTTTATTCATGTTTCTTTATTTATCATTTATTGTAAATGTTTTGTGATGAAGGGGGATGTGTGGCATCCTTCAGTTCTTGGGTGGAATCTGGAACACGGAATGTGTGGTCCAGATTCCACAGAAGGACGGTTAGCTCAGGCTTGTTGAAGCAGCACAAATGCTTTCCTCCTGTTTATAATAAATTACTGAAACTTACCACTGTATCCTGTTATCCGTTCCCGAGGATTTCAGACTCAGCTAACTTTAACTGCTGTATTTCTATGGTTTTGTGTGTGTGAATTCAGAGCCTAACTTTAACATCAGTGTAACCTTTGATTTTTTTCAATGAATTTTCAAGGGTTTGTTAATTTTATTTTCTAACTATAACGTCCCTGTAACTTTGTTTTTTTCAGTAAATTTCTACAGTGTTTAATGCTAATTTCTAAGAATAATGTCCCTGTAATCTTTGGTATTTTAGTTAATTTCACCAATACGTTGGTGTTCCCCAACATTTGCCAAAGACAGAAGTGGCAGTGATCAACACAATGTTATCCGCAGATATGGAAAACCAAGAAACAAGTCAATAAAGTTGTTTATGCATCTCTCCGAGACCACAACATGGGCTCTATACACCATATGAACTTGCGCTTCAATACAAACGGAATGTATCAAAAAGACAGAGCCCATTTCATAGATACAGGCAACAGGGTGTTCCTCAACAACTTAAAAAACTGTGTGGTGTTCTATGTGTAATTATCATCTACACACCATAAACACAAAGACTCTATTTGGAGCCAACCCTTTTCCCAAACACTGATTCTTTATGTTTTCAAATCCTTTTTTCTAACTAATTATACTACCAAAATTGAAACGTCATAGAACTCTACTAAAGAGCTCTTTAAGACGGTTTCTCTACTGTCCAAACTCCAACAGGGAAATTAGTTTAGCCCTGATCAGAACTTATGCGATAAAATGGCATATTTTTTTCAAACCAAAATTCAATCTATTTACAGGGAATTAGAGGGGACAGGTCTTGCCCCCCAAATGTCATCTTTGCCTGGTCTGGAGGAAGGGCCGTCAATAACTAACCATCTGACCAGTTTTTCACAATTTGCGGTGGACTCAGTAAATGACCTTCTATTGACCATTAAGTCAGGCTCCCAGACGATACTTGACCCCCAGACACTATTCATGGTGTCTCGAACTTAGTCAGTCAGACTCTTGCCCTGTTACTAAATACAGTCAAAAAGTCCGGGGACTTTCCACTGTCCTGGAAGAAGGCCTGTATCAGACCGATCCTAAATAAACTTTCCCTGCTTCCTTGTGATGTTACTAGTTACAGTCAAATTTCCTGCCTGCCTTTGGTGGCCAAGGTTTTGGAGAAAGCCCTGAATAAAGAATTAAACAACTACTTGGACTCCAATAACAGTACTCAACATGGCTTTCGAGCCAACCACTCAACTGAGTCCGCATTAGTCATGGCCACGGAGGAACTCAGATGGCAAATTGATAGAGGGGGCAGGGCAGTCCTCATCCTGTTGGACCTGCTTGCTGCATTTGATACGGTGAGCCACTCCGTTCTCACGCAGCGGTTGAGGGCAATAGGGATCCAGGACTCTGCGCTGGCCCTCCTCACCTCCTTCCTGACAGGTAGAGAACATAGGGTCTGCTGGGATAACCTTAAGTCAGATAAATTCCATCTTCCTTGCGGAATCCCTCAGGGCTCGACAATTTCACCCACATTATTCAATATCTATGTGACTCCGCTGGCTCTACTAGTTAAGCACCATGGCTTTTTGCTTGTGTCATATGCTGATGATGCACAAATTGTAATCTCCATATCCTTCCCAGATCATTTGCCCTCGGCCAGGTTTCATAGTTGTATGGTTCACATTATTCAATGGATGCACCTCAACTTCCTAAAATTGAACACTCAGAAGATGGAGGTCATGGAATTTGGCTCTGGCCCTCCCATCTGGAATTCTAACTGGTGGCTGGCAGAAGCAGGAGCCTGTCCACTGCCTGTGACCAAAATGAGAAACCTGGGTGTGATGTTCGACACCCAGCTTAGCTTTATGGGGCAGATAAACCAGGTTACCTCTGCCTGCTATTTCACTCTAAGAATTCTGCAGAAGATTTTACCGTATCTCCAGATAGAGCTACAAAAAACAGTTGTCATAGTACTCGTTCTGTCTCGGATTGATTACTGCAATGCTCTCTATCTTGGTCTGGATAAGAGACAATTGAACAAATTGCAATCCCTACAGAACGCGGCAGCTCGGACCCTACTGAATCTCCCCAAATATAGTCATATATCGGGGATTATCAGAAAACTTAATTGGCTCTCAGTTAAGGAGCTAATTGAATTTGAAGCGTTATGCTTGATTCATAAAACCCTACATTGAGGTGGACCCATAGAATATTGTAAATTATTCCAATGGTATACTTCTGGTCACTCCCGGTAATCAACAAAGCAAGCACTCGTTAGGACTCCAATAATCAAGAAAGCAAAGTGGGGTGGCAGAAGCCTCTCCCATTTAGCTTTTAACTATGGAATAAGCTGCCATTCATTATTAGATCTTTACCGGCCCATGCACATTTCCAGGCCTTGTTGAAAACCTGGCTTTTTCCCACCCAGTAATCATTCCTTTTCCCGGCCTTTTCATATCTCTGCTATTCCAGCGCCAAGATGTCTCGGCAATAGAGCACTTTACAAACTTTTACTTACTTACTCTCACTCAGATCTGTGGATCTGCCGTGGATCCTCGAATAAATAAGGGGTCTGCCGGCAATGTAGCATGTGGACCCTCAATGGATCTGCTGATCCATTTCCAACCAAAAGCACACAGTAATACAAAACACATTTGATACAAAAATATCCTATTAAAATGAATGAAGCTGTATCATTGCCTGCGTGTGTGTGTGTGAGTAGCTGTGTAAGTAACTGTGTGAGGTGCTATTTGGGTGTGTAAGTGGGTGTGTTCGTGGCTGTGAGGGTGTGTAACTGGGTGTGAGAGTGACTGTGAGGGTGTGTGAGTAGCTGTCCATGCCTATGAGTGGTTTCTGGATCTGTGAGTGGGTGTGTAAGTGGCTGTATGGAAATGTGTGTAGGTGTGTGAGTGGTTGTGTGGGTATGTAGGTGGTTCTGTGAGTGGGTGTGTAAGTGACTGTGAGTCTGGCTGAGTGGGTGTGTAAGTGGCTGTATTAGTGTCTGTATGGGTGTGAGTGGTTGTGTAACTGGATATATGAGTGTGTGGTGGGTGTCTGAGTAGCTATATTGGTACTTGTGTGGGTTCGTAAATGGTGTGTGAGTGGTTCTCTTGGTCTCTAAGTAGGTGTGTAAATGGCTGTATTGGTGTGTGAATGGACATGAAAGTGGTTTTCTGGGTCTTTGTGTGTGTGACTGGCTGTATGAGTGTGTTAGAGGGTATGTGAGTGTGTTTGTGTGTGTGATGGGTGTGGTGGCTGTGTAAGGAGGTGTGCAAGTGTCTGTGTGTGTCTGTGAGTAGGTGTGTGACTGGCTGAATATGTGTGTACATGGGTGTGTGAGTGGCTGTGTAGCTCTGTGAGTGGATGTGTGACTGATACTCTGGATCCACAAGTGGGTTTGTGAGTGACTCTATGGGTGTGTGAATGGATATGCAAGTGTTTTTTCTGTATGGATGTGTAAGTGGTTGCATGAGTGTGTAAGTGTGTGTGAGTATGTGCTGGGTGTGTGAATGGGTGTGTAAGTGGCTGTGTGGGTCTGTGAGTGGGTGGGCGACTCTCTGTATGAGTATGTATGTGGGTGTGTGAGTGTCTGAATGGGTGTGTGGGTGCCTGTGTAGGTCTGTGAATGGGTGTGTGAGTTGTTCTCTGGGCCTCTGAGTGGGTGTATCAGTGACTTAATGGGTGTGTGAGCAGCTGTATAGATGTGTGACTGGGAGTGTGAGTGGCTGTATGAGTGTTTCAATGGATGATTGTATAGCTGTGTGAGAGGGTGTGTGAGTGGCTGTATGGGTATGAGTCTGTGTGTGGGTCTCTGAGTGGTGTGTGAGTGGCTGTGTGGGTGTGTGAGTGACTGTCAGTAGTTTTGCTGTATGAGTGTGTGAGTGGGTATTGAAGTAGCTGTGTGGGTGATTAAGTGGCTGCATGGATTTGCATGTGGCTATGTGAGTAAGTATGTAAATGTCTGTGAGGGTCTGTGAGTGGGTGTGTGAGAGGTTCTCTGGGTCTCTGAGTGAATGTATCAGTGACTGTATGGGTGTATGTGCAGGTGTGTGAGCTACTATATTGCTGTGTGAGTGGGTGTATGAATGTGTGAATGGGTGTCTGAGTTGTTGTGTGGGTGAGTGAGAGAGTGTATGATTGGGTCTATGAGTGGGTGTATGTCTTTTTTTAATCGGGGTTTGGATTTGCGAATCCACTACAGATTCTACACAGAGGGCAGCGCTGAGCACTACAGTGGATCTGCGGATCATTGCACATGCAAAAATTCATTTTTTTCACAATTAATTCTTCACGAGGGTTTCCTCACAGATCCCTCCATCAGTCTCATGTGGTCAGGATACCTCTATCTTGACCTCTTATATCCTGTTTATACTTTATCCCCCCAACCGGAACCGTGTCCTGATTCACAAAATGACAGCTGCAACTTTTATCTCAAGTTGCGGCCAGCAAATCACGCGATTGCTGTTGGCACATGAATCCACAGATCCTCCACAGTAGATCCACATTGGATCTGCACCTTTAGATATACATAAATATGTTTTCCTTATTTACTCCAAAACTACTGAACAGATTTACACCAAATTATAAAAAGCACTCTTTCTGGACCAAGATCTAGCTTTCTGCCAAATTTTGTGCAATACCATTCAGGTTGTCGTCATGTCTTAAATCCTTTTGGTAAATTGAGTGCAGAGAACATGTTTTAGCACCCCTCCTTTTTCTCAGCCCCTGTTTGATGAATCACCCTGACACTTTCCAGATAGCAGCTAAAGTGAGTTGCAAACTTTTTAAAAATTTCCGGCGCCAAAGTTATTAGCAAAACAACAAACCTTTTCTATGTAAACTAGGTCCTAACTATAACTATCTACTGGCAAATGCCAGTAGGTAATATGTATGTATATGTGTATATATATATATATCACTGAAAAAACCATGGGTTTCACACACGTTATAGTTAGGAATTAGCATTTAAAAAACCTTGCAAATTCAGTGAAAAAACCATGGGTTTCACACACGTTATAGTTAGGAATTAGCATTAAAAAAACCTTGCAAATTCAGTGAAAAAACCATAGGTTTCACACACGTTATAGTTAGCGGACATTTTACTCATAAAAAACCAATGAAATTCCCCCGTTATAGTTAGTTAAGCTAACTATAACTCGCGCACCCGCAATCCACTGCTGATGACGTAACATATTACATCACTCATGACATGGTCAGTGACATCACTCATGACATCACTGATGACATCTAAAATGACATCACTGATGACATCATCCAGTGAATGTGTGTTTTTCTGAAAATTACATATGTTTTATATATGTATATCTCAAGGTCGATGGAAGAATAAATGGGCATATAAGTGTCTAAAAGGATGATTTGTTTTTGAAAAATTGATTGTATAACTGACTGATTAAGTGTATCTTACTGAATACATGGCTTAGTGAGTAATGTTTAAATGTGTAAATATCTGTATCAGTCTCTGGCTGCATGGGTTGGTGAGTAGCTACATGGGTGTTTATATAGGATATTAGGTTGTTTTTTGAGTATCAGTCTGAGTGTCTGCATGGTTCGGTGGGGGGTATTACGTAGTGCATAGGTGCATGAATGATTGACTCTCTGGTTGTATGTGTTGAAGACAGCATGTGTGCATGTCTGTATGGTTGGATGAGTGTGTGTATGGGTGTGTTAGTGAGTGAATGACTGTCTCAATAGTGTCTTTATGAGTTACTAAATATGTTTTAAAGAAGTATATTTGACTATTGGTGTATATAAGTGAGTATATGTGAGAGTGAGAGATTGAAACAGTTCCTGTATGAATAAGTATGTGTTTTTATAAGTGATTATTTAAAAGAGTAAGTATGTGTAAGTTTCCGTAAAAGTAAGTGTGGTGGTGTGTGTATAACTGTATATGCAAGTAAATGTATGTTTGATTCTTTATTAGCATGAGGGACTATGTGTGTGAGTAACTCTATGGATGAGTGGCATTGTGTAACAGGATGTATAGGTGTATGAGTACATATGATGAGTGAGTACACGTATGAGTGACTGTACAGGACTGTTGGTGAATGAGTGGATGTGTATGTGGATCTTAGAATTACTGAAGAGGTTGTTGTAACTGGTATTGGTATGTCCATTTTTTTGAAAATTTCTGTCTCTATTTTTGAATGTTTGTATCAAAGGTTATATTAGGGTGAGAGGAGGTCTACCACTCTGTCAGAAGGATGATGTCATCAGTGATGTCATTTGAGATGTCATCAGTGATGTCATGAGTGATGTCACTGACCATGTCATGAGTGATGTAATATGTTACGTCATCAGCAGTGGATTGCGGGTGCGCGAGTTATAGTTAGCTTAACTAACTATAACGGGGGAATTTCATTGGTTTTTTATGAGTAAAATGTCCGCTAACTATAACGTGTGTGAAACCTATGGTTTTTTCACTGAATTTGCAAGGTTTTTTAAATGCTAATTCCTAACTATAACGTGTGTGAAACCCATGGTTTTTTCACTGAATTTGCAAGGTTTTTTAAATGCTAATTCCTAACTATAACGTGTGTGAAACCCATGGTTTTTTCAGTGAATTTGTATGGTTTTTTAAATGCTAATTCTTACCTATAACATGTGTGATTCCCATGGTTTTTTCATTGTTTTTGTATGGTTTTTTTAATACAAATTCTTATATTAAACGTGTTTTTTTTTTTTATTTGCAAGCTTTTTTACTTTTTTTTTTTTTACTTTATATTCTCTTAAAACACTATGCTTAGTTTTTAAAAATTCTGCAATGTATTATTTTTTCTCATTTTTTTTTTTTTACCAAACAGGTAAGATATATTAGTATAACATAGTGATTTTTATTTTTTCCTTTTTTTTTTACGTGCGCGTACGGTAAGCTTACGGTAAGCGTACGGTTTGCGTAATGTTCGTAATATTTCTACTCTTTTTGCGTATGGTTACGCAATTTACGTAGCCGTGCGTACTGCGTATGTGGCGCGTAAGCGTGTACGCTACACGCGCACGTTACGCGGAAGTGTTGGGGCGTGCCTGTTATGCGCATGCGCGCGAGCGCGTGTCTTTTTTACGCGCATGCGTACTTTAACCGTAAGCGCTCCGTAAGCGCTCCGTAAGCGTAACGTACGCGCACGGTGGGTCATGTGATCAAGAAACAAAACTTTTGATTGGTTCAAAGTAGTTTCAGTTCTAGAACTCTCCTACACCACACCCATTCCCCTCATTTCTGCTTGTGATCCCTTAGGAGAAGGAGCTGAGTTGTCTTTGTGATACGATGGCAGACCAGCACTCCTCTGCTGAGAGTGAGGCTAGCAGCACCACCATCAGGCAGAGAAAGAGGAAACAGAAGAGCTCTTTTATATGGGAGTATTTTACTTTTCCTGAGGGCGAGAAAAAAGTCAATGCTGCTTTGGTGACTTGTAAGCTGTGCCAGCGTGTACTTTCAAGAGGTAATCCTAACAAGAAGTATTCCTTCGGGAATCACACTATGTTACGACACCTTGAGGATGTACACCCTAGGACACATGCACGACATACTAGAGGTAACCCTTCAGAAAGTCGAGCAAGCACATCCACAGCAGCTCAGCCGAGTCCATCTTCGGAAGCTCAGCTAAGCCCTTCATCTGTGGGGGCAGATTCACCTTTTTCTGGTCCTGTGGAAACTAACCATCGGTTTGCGAGGGTTACAATGCGGTGTTCATTTTGCCATGGTCTAATTGTTCATAGGGAGACCAGTCTTCCCCTCATTAACAACAAAATAGACCAGCACATTTGTCCTACCAGCTAATGTTCCCATTCTTCCTTTCCTCTGTCCCTGCATGAACACAACGGCTCTTTTAAGAGCCAACCTTACCTCTCAACTTTTTTTAATTTTTTCTTAAAAACTTTTTTAAGCGGTAAGCGTATTTTTTTTAATTTTTTTTTTTTAAAAACACTAAAAAACAATTACCACATTACAAGGTCCTTGAGGGATTAATAAATAAATACTGAAAATCTGTTTGAGGAGAAGTGGAAGAAAGGGACCATCTAATTTCTGACTTACCTGACCCACCCAACAATTTAATTTTTAATTAAAATTTAATTGAAATTACTTGTAAAAATGTTTTTTTTTTCCGAAAATTTTCTTTCACAATCTGAAAAAAAGAAAAAAGTATTAATATTTAATAAATCATTATATAATACAGTATACGTATTTACATATTTTCCAAAAACAATTTTTTGCCATTTTTTTGCTGTTTTCAGAATATATTGCATCTCACTATAAATCGTGAAAGCAATTGCATTCATCACTTAACAGCGGGCAAAAAAAAAATAACAATCTCAAAGATTGTTTTAAAAAAGCCCAGAATCTCTTTTCACTTAAACATAACATTATAGAAATGCAAAATATTTTTAAAAAATATCATCTAATAACAATAACTATTTCTTTAAAATACCGTCTGACAATTTTGTTACAGAAGCATAATCACAAAAATAATATATCTCAAATAACTCCACAATACATCTGGTTACATTTCCTTTAGGCCAAATGGTAATTTTAAAATTCTTTTTTGATTAAATTTCCAATGGTAATCTAATAAAATTCCAAAATTTAAATTGTACAGATGTTACCGATTCTCTCTAAAATTTTGGTTTCCGAAAGATTAATTAGTAATTAAATAAGTCCACAATACAATTGGTTACCTTTCCTTATGGCCAAATGGTAATTTTAAAAATCTTTTTTGATTAAATTTCCAATGGTAATCCAATAAAATTTCAAAATTTAAATTGAACAGATGTTACCGATTCTCTCCAAATTTTTGGTTTCTGAAAGATTCATTGGGAATTAAATAAGTCCACAATACAATTGGTTACCTTTCCTTTAGGCCAAATGGTAATTTGAAAAATCTTTTTATTTGAAAATTCCAATGGTAATCCAATAAAATGGTAAAATTGTTTTGTACAGATCTTGCCAATTCTCTCTAAAATTTAGGTTTCAGAAAGATTAGATAGGAATTTGCTAAATCAAAAGGCAAACGTTGCTTGAAAATCAATTGGGAATCATTACACAGTGTCCAGCCTTTTTCACATTTAAGATAAACTGTGTAATGTCCAGAAGTTACAGTAGGTCCTTCATGGAAAATTATTGCAACTGTTACAAAAGTTTTTCCTGAAATTGATAATTGCTGTCCTATAAACTTCTTTATTAAAGTATCCAATTTTGAACCATCAGCTCTACATCGTTGCATCATTAAAATTACATACTGTCCGTAGTCCTTTAAAATTAACGTTGAAAACATGTCAGATTTACACTCACCGCATTCCATGCTATGATTAGCATCTTTAACTAATTTAGCAAAAGTGACTGTTTTACTGTCTGGCAATGTTAAATAAATAAACCTTTCAGAATCAACATTAGAGCCACATGTATTGAAACAGTTTTCACAACTATGTTCCCATTTATAAGAGACACCAAACATATTTTCAATGTGTACCCCTTCTTCTTCCAGTACCTGAAGAAAATACATCAAGAATTTCTGTGCGTCTTGCTGTACATTGTGAGAAAACTGTGTTCGTCCTGAACATACATCTAAAAGTTTTCTAATTTCCTGTAATTCCTGTAATTCTCCTGAGGCGGAAGCCGGGAGACATCTTGTACTTTTAAAAATTCTCCCGAGGCGGAAGCCGGGAGACATCTTGTACTTTTAAAAATTGTTTTTATTGAATTCTCACTTTGCGCATTATCTGCTTTTTAAAATATTCACTCACCCCCTGCCAGCACGAATCAGGCGACAGAAGCGCCGAACAGCGACCCTTCGCTGCAACGTAGGAACCGGCATTGTAACTATTGTGCCGCCATTGACGGCGAGGTAAACAGGCCACGCCTTCCCCGAGGCCACGCCCACCCGCCCTCCACAGTATAAATACGCTGCCTTCAGCGCCCTAAAGCAGAACCTGTAATTCTCCTGAGGCGGAAGCCGGGAGACATCTTGTACTTTTAAAAATTGTTTTTATTGAATTCTCACTTTGCGCATTATCTGCTTTTTAAAATATTCACTCACCCCCTGCCAGCACGAATCAGGCGACAGAAGCGCCGAACAGCGACCCTTCGCTGCAACGTAGGAACCGGCATTGTAACTATTGTGCCGCCATTGACGGCGAGGTAAACAGGCCACACCTTCCCCGAGGCCACGCCCACCCGCCCTCCACAGTATAAATACGCTGCCTTCAGCGCCCTAAAGCAGAACCTGTAATTCTCCTGAGGCGGAAGCCGGGAGACATCTTGTACTTTTAAAAATTGTTTTTACTCACTTTGCGCATTATCTGCTTTTTAAAATATTCACTCACCCCCTGCCAGCACGAATCAGGCGACAGAAGCGCCGAACAGCGACCCTTCGCTGCAACGTAGGAACCGGCATTGTAACTATTGTGCCGCCATTGACGGCGAGGTAAACAGGCCACGCCTTCCCCGAGGCCACGCCCACCCGCCCTCCACAGTATAAATACGCTGCCTTCAGCGCCCTAAAGCAGAACCTGTAATTCTCCTGAGGCGGAAGCCGGGAGACATCTTGTACTTTTAAAAATTGTTTTTATTGAATTCTCACTTTGCGCATTATCTGCTTTTTAAAATATTCACTCACCCCCTGCCAGCACGAATCAGGCGACAGAAGCGCCGAACAGCGACCCTTCGCTGCAACGTAGGAACCGGCATTGTAACTATTGTGCCGCCATTGACGGCGAGGTAAACAGGCCACGCCTTCCCCGAGGCCACGCCCACCCGCCCCCTTCCCCCCTATTAAAAATGTGCAATTACCGGACGCGCAGCGGACGGGCGCAGCGGGCGCGCCGTCAGCGCGCCGAAGGCGCGCCAAAGGCAAGCCCGTCTGGGCCCGTCCGGGCCCAGCCGGCCCTAGGACCAGACACTATGCCCAAAGCTCAGTCCCATCTATCCTACTCCCCGGACACCCTCCGTCTCTGGAACTCTAAGAAAAGTCCTCATTGCGACTTCATCCTACAGGATGACACCCCGTTCAGAGGATGTCCCTGTTGCGACACCCACAAAACTATGGAACCCTGCCATATGCTTAGACTAGGCCTTCTGAACTGTAGGTCGCTAGCAAAACACTCACATGAGATCAACCTTCTCACTCAAACCCTTTCACTAGATGCCTTGTTCCTGACCGAAACCTGGCTGACCCCCAGCAACGGCTCGGACCTGGTCAATGCTACCCCCCCCGGCTATCAAATCTGCTGCCTTGACAGACCAGTGGGAAGGGGTGGCGGGCTTGCTATTCTCTATAAAAGTAATTTTAGCTGCAGGCTCAGCGAGGGCACGGTCAAGGACTGTGAAAACGGCAATTTTACCCTCCAGATCTCCCCCACCACTTCACTGTCGGGTCTGTTGATATACCGACCACCAGGCGCGATAGGTGACTTTCAAAGCACGCTGATGGACCACATCCTCTTGAAAACTTTAGAAACGCCCAATTTTCTTCTTTTAGGGGACTTGAACCTACACTTTTCAGATAAAGCAGATAACGTAGCCGCCAATCTCCAAGCAGACCTCTTGTCAGCTGACCTCCTGCTGCTGAACTCGAAACCCACGCACGAGAAAGGGCACCTTCTGGACCCCGTTTTCTCTAATATCAATAATCTCCAAACACATGACCCGACCCCTCTTCCATGGACCGACCACTTTTTGGTCCCCATGCACTGGTCCTATCAGCCCGCCACGATTCCGAAACAAAAAACTAAGATTCTAACTAGACGTTGGAACAAACTAAAACCAGAAGAATGGGAAGGGAAGTTGAGGGAATCCGACGGTCCCCTCTCCACTGACCCCAACTCCGCCGATAGGGAGTTTAACAGCTGGCTCACCAACTCCCTAGACAGCCTCATTCCACTTACAAGCGCCCTCAAGCACGTAAAACGGATTAACCACGCCCCCTGGTACACTCCGGCCCTGAACATCCTCAGGAAGGAGTGCAAAAGGACGGAGCGGACTTGGAGAAAAGATAAATCGGTAACGAATAAAAACGCTTACCAATCAACCATGAAGGCATACAAACAAGCCCTCCATAGCACAAAAAGCTCCTTCTTTGAAGAAAGAATAAAGAGTTCAGCATGCTCTGCTAAGGAGACTTTTTCCATCCTTAAAGAGCTCCTCCATGTTCCAGCTCCCCCGCAGATAGCCCTGGACCCCAAAGCAGCCGAGGAAAAATGTACCAACCTGGCTACTTTCTTTGATAACAAAATAAAAAAAATCCTTTCCTCCCTACCCACCACCAATCAGGCCTCCCCCGGATCAGCCAAGGATTATACCCCCACCTCAAGAAATCCCACGGACTCTTCTAAACTTCCATGTTTAGCCTCATTCGGACCATTTACAGAGGAAGAAGTGGCAACCACCCTAGCAGCCACGAAAAGCGGCGCCCCCAGCGACTCAGTGCCCGTACAGTTCACAAAAAGCATCGCTCGGACCATCGTAGCTAGACTCACGGCCCTCATTAACACCTCCATCTCCCAAGGAGAAGTCCCTCTAAGCTGGAAGGAGGCCGTGGTCAAGGGATTACTAAAGAAGCCGTCGCTAGACCCCATGGACTTGTCCAACTATCGACCCATCTCGCTCCTCCCCTGGATAGGGAAGGTGGCAGAGAAGCTGGTAAATAAACAACTGTCCCACTTCCTGGAGGCTAACCTTCTCTTAAAATACTCCCAAACCGGCTTCAGACCAGGTCAGGGGACAGACACCGCCCTCCTGGCGGCCGTAGAGAAAGCGAGAGAGATCATTGACACAGGAGGATCAGTGGCAGTGGTCCTCCTGGACCTCAGCGCGGCATTTGACACTGTCAACCATCAGGTCCTAGCCCAGCGCCTAGACAACATAGGTATACAAGACCGTGCTCTGAGATGGCTCACATCTTTCCTCTCACAACGCTCCTTCCAAGTCTGGGAAGGAGAAAGCCGCTCCTCCCCAATTCCCCTCCGGTGTGGAGTGCCCCAGGGCTCCTCACTGAGCCCCACGCTTTTCAACGTGTATATGGCCCCACTGGAGGAATTGGTCGCCCCATTCGGAGTGACGATCGTCAGCTACGCTGACGACACCCAGCTAGTGGTGACTCTCTCACACCCCAAGCTAAAACCCTCCAACCTGCGTGACTGTCTCTCCACCGTCCATCAATGGATGAGCGACTCTGACCTAAAGCTTAACGGGTCAAAAACAGAGATCCTGCTCCTCGGCCACAAATCCCCGAGTCTCCCACCTGACATCTGGCCCGCCTGTATGGGTGACCCCCCCTCCCCCAAAACAGAGGTCAAGAGTCTAGGAGTGTGGCTTGAGACAGACCTCACTTTCAGGACCCAGGCTAGGAAAACTGCCGGTATCTGCTATGGGCTTCTAAGATCATGCAGAAAGGTACTGCCCCTACTACCATTCAAATCTCGCCTCCTGCTAATCCAAGGCCTAGTGCTAGCAAGGCTAGATTATAGCAACGCCATTTACCTCGGCGCACCGGAAGCCACCTACCAGATCTTACAAAAAACCCAAAATGCTGCAGCACGCCTGCTCACAAACACCCCATCTAGAACATCGGCCAAACCAGCGTTGAGGAAACTTCATTGGCTCCCCGTGAGGGAAAGAGTCGCATTTAAAGCCCTTTGCTTGGCCCACAAGACCCTGCACAACGCTGGCCCTCCCATTCTGAGCACATGGATCACCCCATATAAACCACCGAGAGCGCTCCGGTCTGAACAGGGAAACCTTATTGTGGTCCCCAGGGTGAAGAAAACCCGCGTTGGCGGCCGCAGATTCTCTGTGAACACAGCCAGAAAATGGAACGCACTTCCCCCAAACCTCAGAGCGGAACCAAACCTTTTAAGATTCAGGAAATCCCTCAAAACCCTCCTCTTTCCTTGATCTACTTGAAGTCTTCCTTGCCCCCCCCTTTAGGATTACGAGGTTCAGCGCTGGGATACTCAAGGGTGACTATGCGCTCTATAAAAACCATAAATAAATAAATAAATAAATAAATAAATAGTAGCACTTTCTATTTGAGTTTTATCATTACTCAGCTTTTGAAAAAGGAGACTCAACTCAGAACAGAATCTTTTTCTCTGATTTACTATTATCTGCTCTTGCAAACTTTCCAGATAAAATGCAACATTCAGCACTACATTAGCGTAGCAGTTGACACCAGAGCTATTTTCAAAATGACAACCTACAACCTCTTCAACATTTTCCTTTTTCTTTTTGCTTGCAATTACATCACTCTTCTTTTTTTTTCTCCTCTCTACATCCTCATTACAGATATTCTCAATTCTCCTTTTTCGAGAAACTACACGTTTCTCCAACACAGGATACTGACCTAAATGAGGAGCATAGGTTCTTCTTAATCTATTATACTCCTTTACACAGTTTGTATCAGCACTAACTTTTGAATCATCAAAGTCTATCATGAATAAACCAGATAATGTTTTCACTCGTGACAAAGCTACATAAGCCATACCTTCTTTGAACACAGTTGAACCAATGTTTACAAATGCACAATCTACAGTCAATCCTTGAGATTTGTGAATAGTTACAGCATATGCTAGAGAAAACGGAAACTGTTTCCTACGTACATATAAGTCTTTCACAAGCATGAAACGAACTGTACAACGACAAATGTCTATAACTTCTTCTATCTGATCAAATTTTATTTTTAAACATTCAATTCCATCTTTTTTCTGATAATTAATAAAACCCACAACTCTTCCCATAGCTCCATTTACTAAACCTTTTTCAACATCCAAATTTCTCCTTAAAAATACTCTACAGTTCATGCAAACATATAGATTTTTTTTCTAATCCAGCAGTTTTTGAAATGTTCTTCTCTAGTGAATCCAATTTATTTTTCAGTTTGCCTGTTAATGTAATAGTAATTCTTTCATGCTGAATTTTGTCCACTGCTTCCAATTTCCTAATCTCTTCCTTTTCCAATTTCAAAAGCTCCTCATTGAATATTGAGCATTCACGTAGAGTTGGCATTAAGCAGATGACACTTTTCTTTTCTGCAATGTTCTTGTATATCTTCTCTGCAACTATTTCTTCCTTTGGAAATAAATTATGTAGCAACCGACTCTGTAATGCTTTCGTGCCAGCTTCAGTGAGTAGTCCAATTCTGATATCTTTCAGAATACTTCCATATTCTTCATCGTTTGCTTGCCTCATATTAGTAGTAAGTTCCTTGTACTCAAAGAAGGACCAAATATTTGCATTACCAATGCTTCCCAATGACTTCTTTGTGTCTTCATGTGTCACAGTATTAAACACTGGTTGTCCTTTAACTGGAGTAAGCTGTAGAAGATCCCCAAAAACTATGACATGTTTTCCACCAAATAACACGTCATAGTCTGTCCTTAGAATTTGCTGCATTCTTAAATGCACAAAGGCAAGCATTAAGTTTGATACCATGCTCACCTCATCAATAATGAGAACTTGCATCTTCTTCAATACTCTTGAAACTTCCAAGCATGCTTCTCCAGTTAGCTTGTGGTATTGTATTTTGTTCTCATGCTCCACTGGTAACATTAACAAACGATGTAAGGTGATTCCTTTTATGTTATATGCTGCTAACCCAGTTGGTACTACACAATAGGGCAACCCATTCAACCCCAAGGAATTGGGTATAACGTGTAAACACAAAAATAATCCTTGAGGATTTGTTTTAAAGCTATTAATTATTTAAACAGTCACCGTGGTGAACTTGATTTATACAAAAACTCAGATATGTACAACAAAATACAAAAAAGACATAATTTATTTTTTGTATTATTTTTTATCTGAAATTAATCTTTTCTAGAACATATATTTCATTTCATGCACAAACGTGCACAATCTACAAAACAAATGTGAACAATGGCAACATAAACTACTGTCTAAATGAAGAGCCTCAGCAGTAGTTATTGACACTTTTCTTCTGAGATATGTACCATCCACAGTTGGTCATATAACACAAACCATTTGTTTAAATAATGATGTGTATAAACATTCAATGGCTTTTCCTTAATATCAAAACAGTGTCAGATCGTCGACGTTTCGGTCTCCTTATCCACCGGATAATTCCTCGAGACCATCATCAGGACAAAAGTTGCACCATGTATCTAATGTAGAAGTACATACATATAAATAACAAATACCAAACATTTATATTCCATAAAAAACATATGAATCACGATTATTATAATTGTACAAGTCCGAGTTCAACTTAAAGTATTGTCACTACAGTGAAGGAAGACAGGTAAATAGGTGTGTACCAAATCCACCACCCCAAGAGTGTAAAAGTACCCATTCCCCAAACTGAATGGCCACCAATGGAACACGTGAACCACAATGTGTGAAAGACATGTAACACAACCAAGAGTGCCACTAATTTACCAACACAAAAACACCTTAACGTGTATCTAACACTGTTATAGGAAAACACTTACTTCCTTATTCTAACTTTAAGTTTCGTTCTCCTATCTCGTATTTCATAGAAACACTAAATATTAAAAAGACAACAATGAATACAAACGGGGAACCTCAAAACACCATCGCCTAAATCAGAAACCGCAGAGACACTTAAGAAGCAACCGTTTTTTACTTACTAAGGAGCAGCCGCTTACAACGGTGTTTATATACTCTGAAACCAAATGGAGAAAAACATCTAGTTGTTACAACCACCAGGTAATGCAAGCCATCTATCAAAACTCACTACCAGTAATATTTAACAAAAATGGCACTTACTTCGTTACACACCAAGTCAACTTCTCCAGTTCAACTCGCCCACAGAAGTCCGAGCAACGAACTCGTGCGGAGGCGGGAGTTATTTATAAACTGGTCTCGTCAAATTTACTTTGGAACATGATGATCAAGCCATTAATTTCTTAGACTTACGGATATGGAATGATGACGGGAGGCTATCCACCAGTCTATTTACCAAGCCGACGAAATATATGTTCTAGAAAAGATTAATTTCAGATAAAAAATAATACAAAAAATAAATTATGTCTTTTTTGTATTTTGTTGTACATATCTGAGTTTTTGTATAAATCAAGTTCACCACGGTGACTGTTTAAATAATTAATAGCTTTAAAACAAATCCTCAAGGATTATTTTTGTGTTTACACGCTAACCCAGTTGGAGCAGTAACCACACAAGACAAAGATGAATCCGTTTTTTGCTGTAGGTAGCTTCTGATGACTTTTATTAAGAAACTTTTTCCAGTTCCAGCTTGTCCGCTTACATACATCCTGATTGGTTGAAATGATGTGCATGAGCACTCTTTTTTTTCATGTAGTAATCCGTGATCAATTTTGTTTCTGATCTCTTCATAAATTTGTTGCTGCTCTTCATTCAGTTGTCTTTCCAAATTTGGTAAGTCTATAAATTCTTCTTGAGCTTGATTCATAGCCGTTTCCACTTCAGTCATAGCTATTGCAGCTTCATTTTCAACGATTGGTTGTCCTAGGGGATCTTGACTGAGTGTTCCTGAACTTTGGATGTCTTGAGAACTGTCTCTAGCTACTTCAGCTGCAATTGTAGTTTCCTGTTCAATTTCTTCATTTAACATTTGCACATAATTTGTGAAAGTACTGCATTCTATGCTGTCTTTGCAAGCATTAAAGGAATCTTCATAGCTTTGAAATTCTCCCAGTAGTTCGTCCTCTGTACGCCATGGTTTAAACAGCTGTAAAAGAGCCAAGTAGTAAAATTCCTTTTTGTCAGTAGTGTCGCAACTCAGCTTCCTGTGATTTATCAAACTTCCTTTTGTTTGCTTCACCAAACATCCTTCCTCACCAATGACTTTATATTTTCCATTGTTGATGTCTTCTGTGGCTTTCCGTGAATAAATGTAGTTCTGCAGCACTTCATAGAGACACATGTTCTCTAGATGACGACTTCTCTTGGGATAATATGTGTCCAACATGTTTGATTTCAAAATATCTGTACTTTCTGGGTCATTCTTGGCCAAATATTCAATTTCTCCAACAGATTTCAGTACCCGATTTCTCATTGCTGCAAGGCCTAAACTTGCCCAAATTATTCTTCGTGATTTCGAGTAGAGACTTGCAGAAGATAACCTATCTGAACATTCGTAGGATCCAATTTCTCGATGCGATAACATCTTTAAACTGAAACTGTACAGCTTCTTACTGACAGTCTTCTCGTGAGAAATCTCTTCCCACATTTCTTTCAATTCAGTTTTTTCCGATTTAGTTATGTAAGACGTTACATATCGAGCAACAGCAATGGAATTGTCAGCTACATACTGTATATCCATGTTAGCATTCCACATGGATAAAATGACTGGGTTGTAGTCATTTATATTTTTTGATTCTTCTTTTCTTTTAAGGTTGTAGGTATTCTTAGGTGATTTTCTTGTAATAGTATGTCTCACAGATGACATAAAACTGTTTACTCTTCCATTTGAAAGAACAGGTCTAGGAAATCCAAATCGACATTTAGGTGCCAATTCCGATCCTGTAAAAAAATTCCCCGTCCGACTCGTATCCGGATTTTTTTCCGTCCGAATCGTCAAAGTAGCGTACAAACTGCCAAGTACGATTCGAACGGAAAAAAGTCAATCCGAATCGCATTGGGAAGATTTCCCCACACGTCCTCGGGTCGGGAAAAGTCACCGACACGTCCCCGGTCGAAAAACCCACCGTGCGGCGGAAAAATAAAGTCCGACAGCGCAAGTACGATCCCTCCCGTCCTCCCCATTTCACAACCGTACGCAAAAAACACCATCCGAACCGAACTCCCATAGCAACCATGGAGACATGTGCCCGCATACGCGCCGAACACCCCACCACCCCCCCGCCCGCGTATGTACGCCCCGAACCCCCACCCGTGTATGTACGCACCAAACCCCCACCCGTGTATGTACGCCCCCGAACCCCCACCCGTGTATGTACGCACCAAACCCCCACCCGTGTATGAACGGACCGAACCCCCCCCCAGCCGTGTATGTACGCACCGAAACCCCCCCAGCCGTGTATGTACGCACCCAACCCCCACCCATGTATGTACGCACCAAACCCCCACCCGTGTATGTACGCACCCAACCACCACCCGTGTATGTACGCACCGAACCCCCACCCCAGCAGTGTATCTACGCACCGAACCCCCACCCCAGCAGTGTATGTACGCACCGAACCCCCACCCGTGAATGTACGCACCGAACCCCCACCCCAGCAGTGTATCTACGCACCGAACCCCCACCCCAGCAGTGTATGTACGCACCAAACACCCCCCCCAGCCGTGTATGTACGCACCGAACCCCCACCCGTGTATGTACGCACCGAACCCCCACCCGTGTATGTACGCACCAAACCCCCACCCGTGAATGAACGGACCGAACCCCCCCCCAGCCGTGTATGTAAGCACTGAACCCCCCCCAGCCGTGTATGTACGCACCGAACCACCACCCGTGTATGTACGCCCGAACCCCCACCCGTGTATGTACGCACCCAACCACCACCCGTGTATGTACGCACCGAACCCCCACCCCAGCAGTGTATCTACGCACCGAACCCCCACCCCAGCAGTGTATGTACGCACCGAACCCCCACCCGTGAATGTACGCACCGAACCCCCACCCCAGCAGTGTATCTACGCACCGAACCCCCACCCCAGCAGTGTATGTACGCACCAAACACCCCCCCCAGCCGTGTATGTACGCACCGAACCCCCACCCGTGTATGTACGCACCGAACCCCCACCCGTGTATGTACGCACCAAACCCCCACCCGTGAATGAACGGACCGAACCCCCCCCCAGCCGTGTATGTACGCACTGAACCCAGGACACACATGGGTCCCAATGTATCATCTGATACAGACATGGAGTACCATACTCACCTGTGCTGGGCCCAACCAGCTGAGTGGTTCCCGCACAACTGTGGCTACAGACACATTCAGGGGAGCAACAGTCATGCGCAGAGGTCAGGGATCATGTGGAGTGACCTGGCTTGCCGCTCCCAGGTATGTCTAGACATGTGTCCCTACAATGTCCTGCATGCTTGCGTCAGGCGGATGTTGAGAATGGTGGCTAGCCCAAGGTTGGATGCATGGAGATGCCAGAATGGAGTTTTGGATCACAGTGCCACATGGTTGTGTTGGGGTTGTGGGCTGCATCATGAGTGTGGGCGTGGATCGAGAAGGTCATCCTGCAGCTGGCTGTGAAACATTCCCCCCATCCCGTTTAAACGTTGATGTGGCCTGGTTGCCCGATGCAGTAGCAGAGCTGTGCAGATGCACTCCGGATATGGACAAGTATCATGGGAGTCGTAAGGCACATGTCCGTAGACTGCAGGGTAGGATTCGACACGGATGTTGTAGTTGCCCTGGGGGATGGTCTCTCTTGCCTTGAGGTGGATGGAACTGTGCATCTTGTGCATAATACAGTTCCCACTCCCTGACAAACCCCTAGCATCTTGTCACTCTACACATAGACACATATGCACCACCTCTGAAAACTATGCCAGACATGCCGCACGCACAGTGGCAACAGGCCACCATTGACAGGGAAGAGGCACCTTGGAGACAGAGGGACAAATTTATTAGTCATGTGTGTTGGAATGACAATGATACTCTGTCAACACATACACAGGTCATGTGGATGAACATGTGGGAGCAACACTGGCACCCCCCATTGCAACACAGATGCTGGTATTCCATTGAACTGGCACACAAGTGACGGATAACAGCTAAACACCCCCTGCTGCCACGGAGAGGCCGCTATACACCATTGAGGCCCTGATGGGGCAATCACACACCATGCCAACCCGGTGCAACCTGTATGTTTCCGAGGTCAGTGTTACACACAATGATGGCCTCATCACAATCCCCAATCCCCTGCCACATGACAGTCACCAAGTCTGACCATGGCTCCAGGTGAAGCCTGCCCCATGTCATGTTCCCCATGTAGGATCCACATGTATGCAAATGGAACACACATGAACCGGAGAAGTGCACACAGACTACAAACAATTCACACACCCAAAACGCCGTGAGGCATCCCTTACCCTAAGGAGATTTCAAAACTTGCCCGTGCATGTGACGCAGAATCAGCACATGTTGCTGTGTTCATGAGGAGTAGCAGGAGCACAACAATGCCACCAGCAGACAGCATGCCCATGGACCTGTGGAAGAGAGACACATAAGGAGTCAGCCCAAAGGAGCACATCCGCAAGCATGTACTCAACACGTATCATGTTGTCAACATGACAGGTGACAATGATGACCCTCAGACAACATCCTTCCATTGCGCCATCACTCGAGTGACACTTCAATACACACCACTGACTCACTTGGCAGACATGCAGATGGACACACACATTGCAACACATGCCACACACGGCCCAATGCGTGCACACTCAGACACTGGAACTCACCACTAAGCAAAGAAGTTGCGTATGAGCCGACTCCGCATGTCCTCCACAGCCTCCTCCTCCTCCACATCACTTGCCCCGTCACCAAGGCCTTCATCCTCCACGGGTGGATGGTCCTGGTCATCTTGATCCAGTATGAGTGGAACAGCTTCCTCCACTGCCATGTTGTGCAGCATGCAGCAGACGATGATGATCTTGCACACCTTCACCGGGGCATATGGGAGTGCTCCGCCGGTCTTGTGGAGGCACCGGAATCGGCTCTTCAGAAGTCCAAACGTCCTCTCAATGACTCTCCTGGTCCGCCCATGTGCGTTGTTGTAGCGGTGCTCGGCAGCCGTGCTGGGGTTGCGGACAGGCGTCATCAGCCATGGCATGTTGGGATAGCCAGCGTCCCCTACAAGGAAACATCATGGACAGAAGTGTGTCAGCACAGGCAGTGAGATTGGAAGATGACGCCAAACACTGAACTGCCAGAGTCTACCCACCAACAATACATGCTCGCTCGTTCCGCAGCTGCAGCATCATTTCAGGCAGCCTGCTACGCCTCATGATGAAGGCATCGTGTGCTGATCCTGGAAAGCGAACACAGACATGTGAAATCACCATGTTGGACAGACACACCACAAGGGCATTAATGGAGTGATAATGTTTGCGATTCCTATACACCACCTCCTGTGCCTGTGGTGGTACCAACGCAACATGTGTCCCATCTATGGACCCAATGACATGGGGCATCCCTCCCAGGGCATAGAACTCACGCTTGACATCTGTCAACTGCTCACGAATTGGGAATTTAATGTACTCATCCAGGTGAACCAACATGGCCTCTAAGAAATCATGCAGAACACGGCTGAACATCGTCTGGGACATGCCCCCGACATCAGCAATGGTATGTTGGAACGTACCCGTGGCAAGGAAATGTAGGGCTGCCATCACCTTCAACTTGGGTGTCAGTGCACTGGGATACCTGTGGCGCGGGAGGAGTTGTGCTTCCAGCCGGCCAGTCAACTCATCAATCAACCGTTGGCTGAATCTGTAGCGGCGTATACAGTCCCGTTCATGCAGGGCAGCCATGTCTGGCATACGTCGAGGGAGAGGCGGAGCCCTGCAGTGAAATGGAAGGAACACCGAAGAGTGAGCACTGTACAACGACATTGTCAATGCACTGAGCACATGTTACACAGCCAATACACATATGCCACATTCTGAGTCAGGTCTGTGCCACATTTCCTGGACACGTACGCCAGTCAGGTGACACTCCTACCAAGGGACAGCCACTAACGGAGGGGGGCAAGATCACGATGACATGGCATGAGACTAGCTGTGGGCCAGTGTAAGTGAACATGCACACGCATCACAGGATTCACAGACATCCACACATGTGCAGAAGTAGTATGCGTATGGTACAGACAGGTTGTTGGATGCGATATGCACTGGTCACATGTCATAGGAATAGGACAGGCCACACACATTGCCTTGGAGGAGTACATGTCGAGACAGAACATACATAGAGAGCATGTGGATATGTACTTGTGTTGATACTCCGTGTAGTTGCATACATACACACCTCATGGCAAATCACATATGTGGGCTGGTGTGCGGAACAGTGTGCCATGGCCATCTACACACAGACACATGTTGGCAGCAGCAACTGCTGATGCATTGGACCACACACCTACAGCAAAATCATGGAAACACATGCCACACACATGACATGGTTGCAGCGTGCAACGCAGCCATACACATGTCATGTGTAATATTCCGTGTACCTGGCATCAGGGGACAGGTGCGGGTGTCCGTGACTGGGACATGCAAGTGACTCATGGCTCCACTAGTGTGTACGACATGCACACATGTCAAAGGAGTGCAGGGGATGTGTGGTACAATGCGCACCATCACACACGACATGTGTACACAGCTCATTGTACATGTGCTTTGCCCACACCTCAGGGGTAAAGTGCCACATCACATCCTGACACACCTGTGTCACACACATGTGGTATTGCACAGACAATGCATTGGTGTCCACCCTTGGCAATATCTGACCGCTCCATTCCTGTCTGTGTGCCGCCTGTCACCACTGACAGTTGTGAAACGCACCGTACATACGCTCGGAGTGCGTGTATAGGGTCCCTGGGCCAATATTGCCGCTGGCGTATGCGTACGCCACAGTAGTACGAACTGTACAAGCGCTTGTACGGTCCGGATCACAATATGGGCGCTGGCGTATGCGTACGCCACAGTAGTACGAACTGTACACGCGCTTGTACGGTCCGGATCACAATATGGGCGCTGGCGTATGCGTACGCCACAGTAGTACGAACTGTACACGCGCTTGTACGGTCCGGATCACAATATGGGCGCTGGCGTATGCGTACGCCACAGTAGTACGAACTGTACACGCGCTTGTACGTACAATATTGTGATCCGGACCGTACAAGCGCGTGTACAGTTCGTACTACTGTGGCGTACGCATACGCCAGCGCCCATATTGTGATCCGGACCGTAGAAGCGCGTGTACGGTCCGTATCACTGCTTGGGGGGTGCCCTAGGGCGTGGAACGCACCGTACCTGTGTGTATATGTATGAAAACACATAGGGGACACATGAGGGACAAGTATAAGGGCCTAAATGCATGATGGTTGCCATGGAGACTGAGTTAGATTTTTGAATTTGAGCACCAGGTGCCCAGCAGAAGTCAGTTTGAAAGAATCTACATTGTTGCAATGTGGATGATGACTTGACATCATCATCAAAACTGAAACCATGCAAAGGCACACACTGGGGTAGGTTTGAAGGGATTGGATGAAACGTAGGATGCAAATGTGACTGACCAATCAATCTGTACTCCTGTACATGAACAGGCCAGCCAGGCATATATAAGGCAGCCAGGTCCCATGAGAGAGCACTTGCCTGCACATCCATTCATCCATGACCACTGCTGCTGATAGTGATTCCTCTGGCACCATGTCCAGGACTGTGGAGAGGTCACAGCCATTCACCCAGGAGGAGAACCTTGCCCTGATAGATGTGATCCTCCCACAGTTCCAGAGCCTGTATGGTCGACCAGGGGTTCAGGTGAGTGCAGACTCCACTAGCTTAGACTGTGCCCCTTTTGTGTGCCAGTGACTTCTGCCATTGTATCCATGTGTGACAGACATGCACTGTTGTTTGGAGTGGGTCCCATGGTGTGGAAGGCCTCATGTCACCCATGCAGAGCATGCTGTGTTTCCTGTGTGCACTCCTCACTTGCATAGTGCGTACTGTGACAATGAATGCACGGTGCATGCCACATTCTGCATGCATACTCCTCCTGGGGATGTTGTTTCCACAGTCCTGATGTGATCCTGTGTTCCCCCCAGTGTGACAGGTGTCAGTACCCATGGATGTGTGTTTGTTCAGTGTACCTGTGCTGTGAGTGTCCAAAGGCGGTGTTCGTCCCCTGCACATTGGTGTGTGTGTAAGTCCCCTGTCATGTGGGTGAGTGCATATGGGGAGTGTTGCACACAAGCAGCATGAGGGATGGATGTAGCCTGGCCATCCAATGTGAGCAGGGAGCAGTGCTGTGTGCATGCCGTGCTGAGCCAGCCCCACACCTGTGACACCCCCGTCTACTGGCACATGGGCAGAGTGAGGTGTGTACCCCCAGTTGGCAATGCCATGTGATTGTCCTGTACCTGTGTGTGTCTGTGTACTCTGCTGAGGTAGCATCAGTGTGCTGGGGCAGGTGACTGCTGTGAGGTGCTGTACATAATCCTGGTGTAGCCTGTGAGGCACAGTGTGATCCCTGGTCAGTGAGTGTGTGGTACCCCTCATGCCACCCGTGTACTTTCAATGGCACGTAGTGCATTTGGCCTTCCACAGTTGATAATGTCCCTATGACAAAGGTGCAATTAGTTGCATGCATACCATGGCCTGTTCATAAAGAGGATTGTTCTATATGTGTGTCTCTGTGTCTCTGCTCATGTGGATTAATGTATTCTCACTTTTGCATCCTCACAGGTAGGCGCCATTGCCAAGGGGGAGATCTGGAGTGAAGCCGTCAGTGCCGTGAGGGGTACAGAGGGTCGGAGGCGGAGCCTGTCTCAGGTGAGGAAACGCTGGCAGGACATCCGGTGCTGGACGAGGAGGATTGCACGGGTCCTGCTGGGGGACTCACCTGTGAGCCGTAAGAACCGTGGGCGCCGTCGTCTGACCCACATCCAGAAGCGTGTGCTGGCGGTGGTCTTCCCCGATATGGACAGGCGCCTACAGGAGAAGCAGCAGCAGGAAGGGGGTAGGTACATGTGTGTCAGTTGTGTGTCCCCAGCCAATGTAAGTGTGCAGTTGCATGGATACGCTGCCAGGGTTTGATTGTGCAGTGCGTCAACTTCTCAACAAAGTAGCACAGTGCTGTTCTCACTCCCTCCCTTCCCCTCCTTGCCATGTGTTCCCTGGTCTGTCTGTAGCCACTCTTGCACAAGGTTATTTAGGCAGGCAGTTCATGCAGGTGCCCTATGCCATCAGCATCATGTGTGGGGGTGATGTGCCACAGGTATGGGGACCTTGCGTGTGCCATGGCCAATTTCAGTCATTGTGGTGTCCATGTCACTTGGCACTGATTGTGAATCACGACATAGGGGTGTGTCTCCAAACTGTACAGCCTTCCAGCATGCATGTCCAATTGTGTGCCCTCTGACATGATGTGCCTGAGTGGGAGGCCTGCTAAGTGCAGGGACGGTTGCTTATTTTGCAGTCATGTCCATCCTGGACCATGGAGGAGTGTGGGCACTACTGTGCCCTGGGGCACCTCTTCCTAGGTATCATGTGCGTCATCCAACAATATGGCCATTCACTGTGTCTTCGCCATGGGTTGGGTAGGGTGGCATTGTACCCTGGGCTCAACTGTTAGGACCTACAGGTTGCTACATGTGTCCACTGTACAGGGGGACCCATTTTGCTTGTGCATACTCACAGTGGGCATTACCTGTGTGTGTTGTTGAGACAATCTGATGATGTTTGCCTGTCAATGATGTGTGGACATGCCCACCAGGGGCTGTGTGTGTACAGTCATTAATTAGTGGAGGCCATGTGTTTTCATCCCAGAGTAAGAGGTGTACATACTTTCTCCGTCTCAATGAGATTGTTTCAGGTGTGGGTGGTTTGTGCGTACAAGGCCTACATGTCAGGAGCTTCATCCTCCTTGCTGGGTTTAGCCTGTGTGTGATGTTTGACTGGACATACGCTCAAGGTGCAGTGACCCAGTCATGTTTGGCCTGGTTTCATGTATTGCCTTTGCAGCATGCGGCAAGAGTAAATGTATATCATTCATGCTCATCCCTTTTTGACGACGCAGTGTGGTGCAGGTGCTGTGCACATTTGTCCCCAGAGGCTGGCTCCTCTGTAAAATTTCAGGTGCAGTGATTTGCTGTTGTGTCATGCTCTCCATTGTGTCTCAGTGGCATGGTGGGTCGAAAAACTGTGTGTTCCATGGCCTACATGTGTACATTGTTTTGTAGGTGTTACTCCTGTTGCTTTTCAGGCTATGCAATGTGACCTATGTATATTTGACTCATGTGACATATGTGTACAGGTGTCTGATTATCTCCTGTCTCTTCACCTTGCCCACAGCATCGCCGGGGGACACGGAAGGAGACACTAGCACGGACCGGGAGGAGGGATTGAGCACCAGTGCCAGCAGTGCTGTCCTGTCTGGCACATGGAGTGGCACGGAGGCCGAAGGGAGTGAGGCAGAGGACCTGTCGACTGCCAACACAGACTATGACGCAGACGGGTCCGAGGCTGAGCTCCAAGAGGTGGCGGAGTCTGCCCCCCCAGCTGATGGCAGCCCTCCACATCCCCCCGCCACCTCAGGTTCCATCACCGGCCTCCCACATGCTCGTGGCCCTTCCCTCCGTGCTCGGTCCCCACATGTCTCCTTCCTGCCAGGCACCGCACCCCCTGCCCCTGTCACCACTGCTGCGGTGAGTGCGGAGTCTGTGGACATCCTGAGGCAGTTGCAGGTTGGTCAGACTGCGATGCTAAATGTCCTCCATGCCCACACCCAGGTGCTGACCCAGATGGAGGCATACATGGAGGGCATGTCGGCTGCGCAGTCTGACCAACGGCAGTTGCTGAGGTCCATAGACTCCACACTGACTGCAGCACTGGATCTCCTGCAGCGCTGCGTACCCCCCCTACCCCTGCCCCATCCACAATTCCCACTCCCGTGCCTGTCACACGCACATCCAGACGTCAGCGTGCACGCACCCCAACAGACACAGGCACCACACCACCAGGGAAGTCGAAGCGCACACCTCCTGTCACGCACACACAGGGTGAGGAAGGCACACCCACTGGGTCGGGGGGGAAACGTAGAACACGCAGCCACAGTGGGAGTCCGCATTCCACACAACCCACTCCCTCCAAATCCACTCCCCTTAGCTCTCCTGGCCAACAGTCGGTGACAGCATCATCCACTGCGAGTGTGCCCCCCAGCCCCAGGATGACACCACCCCGCAAGCGGTGGAGGCGGGACCCGGCCAGGGGAGTTGAGTCCCCCACCCTGTCCACACCCTCCCCCAGTGGTGCTGCGACCCATCCCTTTGCCCCCCCCCTCCTTGGGGCCTGTGGTTGGATTGGGTGCGGGGGAGTCGCTGGGGGAACTTGCCGACGTGTGCAGCGCCATTCTGTCCTCCACCTTTGGCGCTGGCACCCCCCCTGTGGCAGAATCATCCCTCCCTGCACCCACAACACCTACCCTTTCCCCTCCTGTCCCTGCGGTGCCTGTTTCCACCCTCCCCCCTTGATGCCCCCTCTTCTGTGGATGAAATGGACTTGTGAACTGTGCAGGCAAGCTAGGGGACACACGTCCCGATGTGTACCCCCCCCCCGGACTTTGCTGCTGGGCTGGCCCATGGCCCTTGTACATAGTGGACATTTTCTCAGAGATATTTTCCTGCTGAATAAAGCATTTTCTTTTGGTTTTGCACACTGATGCTTTCCTGGACTTGCTGTTGGTGCTGGTGCTCCCTGAGTTGGGGTGGTGATAATGTGTTAGGGGTCTGTGAAATGTTGGAGTGTGCTGCTCATGGGGTGTACCCTGCCATCTGCGTGCCATCACAAAGGTCTCTGCCAATGGTATTTGGTCATGTTTGCTCTCACTGTATGGTGACATTGTCCCAAGGTGTGTTCCATCCTCTGTGGAGCAGGCCATTTTCCCTGCAGGGTGTCTCCCAAATGCTGTGCTGTGTCTACATTTCCTGGATGTGTGAGGGTTGCCGTTCAATATAGCCATGCTGGCTCAGCGATGGCTCCGCCTGCATCTGGGGTATCACCCTTGTTGGTCACTGAACTTGTTGATGGGGTATCTTGTACTATGTCTGGGCACTGCTGGGAGGACTCTGCACCAACCCCTCCTGTGTCTGGGCACTGCTGGGAGGACTCTGCACCCACCCCTCCTGTGTCTGGGCACTGCTGGGAGGACTCTGCACCCACCCCTCCTGTGTCTGGGCACTGCTGGGAGGACTCTGCACCCACCCCTCCTGTGTCTGGGCACTGCTGGGAGGACTCTGCACCCACCCCTCCTATGTCTGGGCACTGCTGGGGGTGTTTGGCACACACCATTCTTATTGCAGGTTCGGTGCGTACATACACGGGTGGGGGTGCGGTGCGTACATACAGTGCTGGGGTGGGGTTTCGGTGCGTACATACACGGGTGGGGGTTCGGGGCGTACATACACGGGTGGTGGTTGGGTGCGTACATACACGGGTGGGGGTTCGGTGCGTACATACACGGCTGGGGGGGGGTTGGGTGCGTACATACACGGGTGGTGGTTGGGTGCGTACATACACGGGTGGTGGTTGGGTGCGTACATACACGGCGGGGGGGGGGTTCAGTGCGTACATACACGGCTGGGGGGGTGTTCGGTGCGTACATACACGGCTGGGGGGGTGTTCGGTGCGTAGATACACTGCTGGGGTGGGGGTTCGGTGCGTAGATACACTGCTGGGGTGGGGGTTCGGTGCGTACATACACGGGTGGGGGTTCGGTGCGTAGATACACTGCTGGGGTGGGGGTTCGGTGCGTACATACACGGGTGGTGGTTGGGTGCGTACATACACGGGTGGGGGTTCGGGGCGTACATACACGGGTGGGGTTTCGGTGCGTACATACATGGGTGGGGGTTCGGGGCGTACATACACGGGTGGGGGTTTGGTGCGTACATACACGGGTGGTGGTTTGGTGCGTACATACAGTGCTGGGGTGGGGGTTTGGTGCGTACATACACGGCTGGGGGGGTGTTCGGTGCGTACATACACGGCTGGGGGGGTGTTCGGTGCGTAGATACACTGCTGGGGTGGGGGTTCGGTGTGTAGATACACTGCTGGGGTGGGGGTTCGGTGCGTACATACACGGGTGGGGGTTCGGTGCGTAGATACACTGCTGGGGTGGGGGTTCGGTGCGTACATACACGGGTGGTGGTTGGGTGCGTACATACACGGGTGGGGGTTCGGGGCGTACATACACGGGTGGGGTTTTGGTGCGTACATACACGGGTGGGGGTTCGGTGCGTACATACACGGGTGGTGGTTTGGTGCGTACATACAGTGCTGGGGTGGGGGTTCGGTGCGTACATACCAGGGTGGGGTGGGGGTTCGGTGCGTACATACACGGGTGGGGGTTCAGTGCGTACATACACTGCTGGGGTGGGGGTTCGGTGCGTAGATACACTGCTGGGGTGGGGGTTCGGTGCGTACATACACGGGTGGTGGTTGGGTGCGTACATACACGGGTGGGGGTTCGGGGCGTACATACACGGGTGGTGGTTCGGTGCGTACATACACGGCTGGGGGGGGGTTCAGTGCGTACATACACGGCTGGGGGGGGGTTCGGTCCGTTCATTCACGGGTGGGGGTTTGGTGCGTACATACACGGGTGGGGGTTCGGTGCGTACATACACGGGTGGTGCTTGGGTGCGTACGTACACGGGTGGGGGTTCGGGGCATACATGCACGGGTGGGGGTACGGGCCGTACTTCCACGGGTGGGGGTACGGTCCGTACATACCCCTACCCACGCTCTGCGTGCCTGGGTACGGGCCGTACCCATGCCTTTGGTGGGTGGGTACGGTGCGTCCCCCCATTGTTGCGGTGCCGTGGGGTCCACACCGTACACAGGCCTTGGGGGCGTGGCTACGGGTCGTACCACGCGTACCCCTACATGACCCCAGCAATGCTGGTACGAGCCGTACCAAGGCATTTCTGACGTGGGTACGGGCCGTACCGCCATTGTTGGAGTGACGTAGGGGGACGCGTGGTACGTTCCGTACCCACGCTCTTGCGGCCTGGGTAGGGTATGTACCGGTTCGCGTGACCATCCACTTCCGTTGTGGCGGACGCTTGCGTTGCTGGCCTCGCCCCCACCCCCTGGAAGTGACCAGGCCCTGATGGTCAGGTATGTCCAGGCCATGTGTGATTTGGTACCATGTGTTGGTGTTGTGTGTCCTGCCCCTGCTCCCCCCTTTGCCCCTGGTTGTTGTGCTGACCTTCTGCGGCGTCTGCGTCGGTTCCTGTACGCCAGGTGGACTGCTAGGAGGGCAGGGATGGCACGTAGGTTCGGGTCCATGTCTGTTCGTCGCGTCCAGCTGCTCCTTGCGTGTGTCGTCCTGATTTCCCGGCAGTTTTTGGCAGCCGGTAAATATTTTCCGTGCGGGATGACGTCGGTTTGAATCGTACTTCCTGGTTCGTGAAACGTAGGCTGGATGCGTACCGACGTCAGGTCGGCGCCTTTCAGGATCGGAATTGTGTTTAGTTTCTGTTCGGTCGGTGTTTTGTTCGATTCGTACGGAAATGGTGTTTCCGTATGAATCGTACTTGCATTTTCGGATGGATTTCGCACCGGGTACGAGTCGGACGGAGAAAAGGCTCCGTCCGACGGTTCGTACCCGGTTTTTACCGGATCGGAATTGGCACCTTAGTGTAGTATTTATCTTTGCTCTTGTATTTCCGTCGACAGTATTTTCCACACCGATGACTTTGGAAACGTAAAACTTGCTCTTTTAACTTTTTCTCTTCTGTGCTTTTTGGTATAGCACATGTTGCATATTCTTCAATGAAAGATAACACTGCTTCATCAGTATCTGTTCCAAACTTTGGGGCATCCTTGATCCACAACAGCATATGAATATGAGGAGCACCTCTTGCCTGGTACTCTTTTCTCCAAAAGAAATCCACTACTTCTCCAAGAGGTGGATTTTTTTTATTGCAGATGAAGGACATCATAGCCTCAAATCTATGATTGAAATATCTGCAAACATTAACCGGATCCAATGAGCACAGTTCTCCTGCTGTCTTGTATTCAATGTTTTTAATGTTTGAATTTGCCTCTCGTAGAAAATCCAGTAAATCATCCCAAGCGTACTCGGCACAGCTTAGGGTAAGGAACCATGTTGGAGTTCCTAAATTCCGTAACATGCATTTTAATTCACCATGGCGTCGGTACCAATATTCATTTGTCCCACGCTGACAAGCCATCAGATTGATCAGTTGTGTTTCCAAATGATCATCTCGGTGCTGCACTTTCTCCATAAAATCCTTAGCAGACACATTTTGTAAATGTACTCCACTTTTTAAAATGTGATTTACTGCATAAGATAATGCAGACAAGTCGCTTTCAAATAAAAGATGGAACAAATAAGGAATACTTTGTCGAAATCTTGGATCTTCTGCATATAGTCTTGTAGTTCGATACTCAGAAGCTGGAATCTGTTCTGGACGTTCATCGTATCGTCCTCCTTTTCCTGTAGGAAACAGCTGGGGAAAACATCGAGCTTCCAAGCTCTCCTCCCATACACTCACAGGAGTTCCTTTTGCTTTCTTCATCTGAAACAGATCAATATTGTCTCCCATAACTTCTTTTGAATGAAGAGGATGTATGCTAAAATGTTCATAAATTTCTTCTTCCTTTGACTTGTCCACTTTTTCAATTTGTCCAGTTGGTGTTTCTGTGTCTTCTTGTAAATCTTCTTCTTCTTCTTCTATATAAATTGATTCATACCATTTGTTATTCCTTTTCAAATACAAATTTGCCCTTTGTACTTTCCGTACA
The DNA here is from genome assembly GCF_964204655.1 of Triturus cristatus. NCBI lineage: Eukaryota > Metazoa > Chordata > Amphibia > Caudata > Salamandridae > Triturus > Triturus cristatus. Next base: position 347,320,235 of record NC_140584.1, read on the forward strand.
TCTACCAGCTCCTGCCAAATCTTCTTATTCTTTGTAGGTACACCATTAACCAGAATAACTAATGGTTCAGTTTCCAAAGTATCTGCATCAATAGTTTCCATATTTTTTTTCAAATCCAAGGGCAAATACACCACTCTACCTTTTAAACCTCTCAGTAAATCTGAAGGAGGTAATTTACCAGTTTTGGGCTCCATACGTACTATGGTCTGGAACGGATGAACACATTGAATGAGTATAGACTCATATGTATTTAATTCAGAAAGTTCGGCAGGAATAGCATCCAATTCTAAATTATTATGTACAGCTCTGGTTGGCATTCTATTTTCTTCTAACTTGTTGTAACAGTATTTACAAATACGCTGATCTTCACCCAATTCAAAACAATTTTCAAGAAATATATATGTGGCAAAATTCTTCCACTTATAATTATCTTCATTTTCACTTTTTCTGTAGAGATCAACATTCCTGGTTTGTTTTCTATAATGAGTTCTGCGGCAACAAATACAAGTAATATTTGGTCTTTCATTAGAGATTATTGCAAATTTTGTTATGTGATCATTAAATTTCTTACTCACAGAGGGTTCTACATTCTCTTCCACTTCTTCCTCATTTACTGTGTCCTTTTCTGCACTTTCTTGTTCTGGACCAAAGTAACAAAACTGAATTTCATCAGTAACTTTCTCTACATCTGATACCGATCCACGGAACAGAGCCCTATTCAATTCATCTAACTTTATTGCTGGACTTTTAGCAAAATACAATCGTCTCACAAACTTTCTCATTTCAGTATGATGAACAGCCAGCATCCTAAAATGATGAAAAACACTTTTACACACTTTTCTAGATAGACAAGCCAGAGAATGTCCCTGCAAACCAGTATTCTCTCTCACTCTGCATGGATCTAGACTTTGAAGCACCTTAATCTTCTGTTTAACACTTTTTTTTACTATATTCTCTTAGAAACTCACGAAATTTATCAATAGATTCCTGACGCACAGTGCAAATACTACTACAATTCCAAATGTACACTGGGGCTTTAGGACGTCTCCCCATAGCCTCATCCGCCATCACTTGTTCCTCATCTCTTGGAACCATTTTCTCCTTCTCCATTATACAACCATTTTTCACTTCATAAGCACGACCTCTGGTGTCAACTGCATGCAGCAAACTATTACTTTGAAAATAACTCTCTTCATTAAAAAAAGGTTCACTACTTGAACTATGCATCCATTCTCCTAAAAACACTTTACAAAAGTTTGTTCTTTTCACTAGTCTTTTCCTTTTGCTTTGTGATTTCAGTACATTGACCATTTTATCTAATGTACGCATCCTGTTTAAAATTAAAATGAATAGTTTCCTTTTTAATTCTAAAGCCTTTGCTGCAATGGCTTCAATTTATTTTTTTCTCTTATAAAATTTAGCTTTTTTCTTATATTTCTTCACATCCTTTATCAAATTGGACATAACTCTTCTCTGAAACATTTTTCTACGAATCTCTTTAAACGCTGTTTTTCTTTTTAAGTTAATCTTTATTGTTTCTGAAGGTATATTTGCATTAACTAAATGCTCAATTTTTTCCTGTTGTTTTCTATTTAAAACATTCTTTCCAGTACAGACATTTTGTACATTTTTCCTTTTTTTGAAGATAATGTTTAAAAAATCTTTTGTCTGCTTACCAGAAGACTTTCTCTTTTTCCCAACATGAGCATCTCCAACTAACTTAGGTCCTCCAGTTGTCTTCAAATATAGATTTTTTTTGTGGTTTTTCCTTAGTCTGGATTTTGTAGGCATCTTAAATTTTGTTCACTGCTCTTCAGCAATACCTGAAAAAAACTAAAAAAAAAATCCTTTATTTTATTTAAATATATTACTACATTTTTTATGATCTTTTCAAATCTTAAAATACTATGTACCCCTTTCCTACAAGTGAAAATCACAATAACATCATCACAAATTAAATATCTAAAAACAATTCCTGTGTGCACACAGAGTCATGGTTTGATATTAGTCAGAAAACGAAATTTGTTTGCCAATTGGAAAGCACACTTACTACTCTTTTTTTGGCAAGTGATAAGTACTTTTACAGTCTGACACATTTTCAATCCACTTTTCAGATTCTGAAAACAGCACATGTCCAAACAGCTTTTTGAGACCAGCAACATGTGTAACCTGGGTGACTGACTACACTCCAGCAAGGGCAACCAGCCTTAGTGATGCTGAATGTATTTGCATTACTGACTGCAACCTCAAACCCCACTCGGTTGTGAATACTATGCATGATTCTACAGGATAAGCAACTGGGTGTGTGCTAAGAGTCTGCTTCTGCAGAAAAAATAGCTCCCCCTTTCCTACTAATGCAAATGTAAAATTACCAGATTAATACGCAATAAATCTCTGTCTATAATTCCTCTTTGCACACACAGTCATGGTTTGATATTAGTCAGAAAACGAAATTTCTTTGCCAATTGGAAAGCACACTTACTACTCTTTTTTTGGCAAGTGATAAGTACTGTTACAGTCTGACACATTTTGAATCCACTTTTCAGATTCTGGAAACAGCACATGTCCAAACAGCTTTTTGAGACCAGCAACATGTGTAACCTGGGTGACTGACTACACTCCAGCAAGGGCAACCAGCCTTAGTGATGCTGAATGTATTTGCATTACTGACTGCAACCTCAAACCCCACTCGGTTGTGAATACTATGCATGATTCTACAGGATAAGCAGCTGGGTGTGTGCTAAGAGTCTGCTTCTGCAGAAAAAATAGCTCCCCCTTTCCTACTAATGCAAATGTAAAATTACCAGAGTAATACGCAATAAATCTCTGTCTATAATTCCTCTTTGCACACAGAGTCATGGTTTGATATTAGTCAGAAAACAAAATTTCTTTGCCAATTTGAAAGCACACTTACTACTCTTTTTTTGGCAAGTGATAAGTACTTTTACAGTCTGACACATTTTGAATCCACTTTTCCGATTCTGAAAACAGCACATGTCCAAACAGCTTTTTGAGACCAGCAACATGTGTAACCTGGGTGACTGACTACACTCCAGCAAGGGCAACCAGCCTTAGTGATGCTGAATGTATTTGCATTACTGACTGCAACCTCAAACCCCACTCGGTTGTGAATACTATGCATGATTCTACAGGATAAGCAGCTGGGTGTGTGCTAAGAGTCTGCTTCTGCAAAAAAAATAGCTCCCCCTTTCCTACTAATGCAAATGTAAAATTACCAGAGTAATACGCAATAAATCTCTGTCTATAATTCCTCTTTGCACACAGAGTCATGGTTTGAAATTAGGCAGAAAACGAAATTTCTTTGCCAATTGGAAAGCACACTTACTACTCTTTTTTTGGCAAGTGATAAGTACTTTTACAGTCTGACACATTTTGAATCCACTTTTCAGATTCTGAAAACAGCACATGTCCAAACAGCTTTTTGAGACCAGCAACATGTGTAACCTGGGTGACTGACTACACTCCAGCAAGGGCAACCAGCCTTAGTGATGCTGAATGTATTTGCATTACTGACTGCAACCTCAAACCCCACTCGGTTGTGAATACTATGCATGATTCTACAGGATAAGCAGCTGGCTGTGTGCTAAGAGTCTGCTTCTGCAGAAGAAATAGCTCCCCCTTTCCTACTAATGCAAATGTAAAATTACCAGAGTAATACGCAATAAATCTCTGTCAACAATTCCTCTTTGCACACAGAGTCATGGTTTGATATTAGTCAGAAAACGAAATTTCTTTGCCAATTGGAAAGCACACTTACTACTCTTTTTTTGGCAAGTGATAAGTACTTTTACAGTCTGACACATTTTGAATCCACTTTTCAGATTCTGAAAACAGCACATGTCCAAACAGCTTTTTGAGACCAGCAACATGTGTAACCTGGGTGACTGACTACACTCCAGCAAGGGCAACCAGCCTTAGTGATGCTGAATGTATTTGCATTACTGACTGCAACCTCAAACCCCACTCGGTTGTGAATACTATGCATGATTCTACAGGATAAGCAGCTGGGTGTGTGCTAAGAGTCTGCTTCTGCAAAAAAAATAGCTCCCCCTTTCCTACTAATGCAAATGTAAAATTACCAGAGTAATACGCAATAAATCTCTGTCTATAATTCCTCTTTGCACACACAGTCATGGTTTGATATTAGTCAGAAAACGAAATTTCTTTGCCAATTGGAAAGCACACTTACTACTCTTTTTTTGGCAAGTGATAAGTACTGTTACAGTCTGACACATTTTGAATCCACTTTTCAGATTCTGAAAACAGCACATGTCCAAACAGCTTTTTGAGACCAGCAACATGTGTAACCTGGGTGACTGACTACACTCCAGCAAGGGCAACCAGCCTTAGTGATGCTGAATGTATTTGCATTACTGACTGCAACCTCAAACCCCACTCGGTTGTGAATACTATGCATGATTCTACAGGATAAGCAGCTGGGTGTGTGCTAAGAGTGCTTCTGCAAAAAAAATAGCTCCCCCTTTCCTACTAATGCAAATGTAAAATTACCAGAGTAATACGCAATAAATCTCTGTCTATAATTCCTCTTTGCACACAGAGTCATGGTTTGAAATTAGGCAGAAAACGAAATTTCTTTGCCAATTGGAAAGCACACGTACTACTCTTTTTTTGGCAAGTGATAAGTACTTTTACAGTCTGACACATTTTGAATCCACTTTTCAGATTCTGAAAAAAGCACATGTCCAAACAGCTTTTTGAGACCAGCAACATGTGTAACCTGGGTGACTGACTACACTCCGGCAAGGGCAACCAGCCTTAGTGATGCTAAATGTATTTGCATTACTGACTGCAACCTCAAACCCCACTCAGTTGTGAATACTATGCATGATTCTACAGGATAAGCAGCTGGGTGTGTGCTAAGAGTCTGCTTCTGCAGAAAAAATAGCTCCCCCTTTCCTACTAATGCAAATGTAAAATTACCAGAGTAATATGCAATAAATCTCTGTCTATAATTCCTCTTTGCACACACAGTCATGGTTTGATATTAGTCAGAAAACAAAATTTCTTTGCCAATTGGAAAGCACACTTACTACTCTTTTTTTGGCAAGTGATAAGTACTGTTACAGTCTGACACATTTTGAATCCACTTTTCAGATTCTGAAAACAGCACATGTCCAAACAGCTTTTTGAGACCAGCAACATGTGTAACCTGGGTGACTGACTACACTCCAGCAAGGGCAACCAGCCTTAGTGATGCTGAATGTATTTGCACTACTGACTGCAACCTCAAACCCCACTCGGTTGTGAATACTATGCATTATTCTACAGGATAAGCAGCTGGGTGTGTCCTAAGAGTCTGCTTCTGCAGAAAAAATAGCTCCCCCTTTCCTACTAATGCAAATGTAAAATTACCAGAGTAATACGCAATAAATCTCTGTCTATAATTCCTCTTTGCACACAGAGTCATGGTTTGATATTAGTCAGAAAACGAAATTTCTTTGCCAATTGGAAAGCACACTTACTACTCTTTTTTTGGCAAGTGATAAGTACTTTTACAGTCTGACACATTTTGAATCCACTTTTCAGATTCTGAAAACAGCACATGTCCAAACAGCTTTTTGAGACCAGCAACATGTGTAACCTGGGTGACTGACTACACTCCAGCAAGGGCAACCAGCCTTAGTGATGCTGAATGTATTTGCATTACTGACTGCAACCTCAAACCCCACTCGGTTGTGAATACTATGCATGATTCTACAGGATAAGCAGCTGGCTGTGTGCTAAGAGTCTGCTTCTGCAGAAGAAATAGCTCCCCCTTTCCTACTAATGCAAATGTAAAATTACCAGAGTAATACGCAATAAATCTCTGTCAACAATTCCTCTTTGCACACAGAGTCATGGTTTGATATTAGTCAGAAAACGAAATTTCTTTGCCAATTGGAAAGCACACTTACTACTCTTTTTTTGGCAAGTGATAAGTACTTTTACAGTCTGACACATTTTGAATCCACTTTTCAGATTCTGAAAACAGCACATGTCCAAACAGCTTTTTGAGACCAGCAACATGTGTAACCTGGGTGACTGACTACACTCCAGCAAGGGCAACCAGCCTTAGTGATGCTGAATGTATTTGCATTACTGACTGCAACCTCAAACCCCACTCGGTTGTGAATACTATGCATGATTCTACAGGATAAGCAGCTGGGTGTGTGCTAAGAGTCTGCTTCTGCAAAAAAAATAGCTCCCCCTTTCCTACTAATGCAAATGTAAAATTACCAGAGTAATACGCAATAAATCTCTGTCTATAATTCCTCTTTGCACACACAGTCATGGTTTGATATTAGTCAGAAAACGAAATTTCTTTGCCAATTGGAAAGCACACTTACTACTCTTTTTTTGGCAAGTGATAAGTACTGTTACAGTCTGACACATTTTGAATCCACTTTTCAGATTCTGAAAACAGCACATGTCCAAACAGCTTTTTGAGACCAGCAACATGTGTAACCTGGGTGACTGACTACACTCCAGCAAGGGCAACCAGCCTTAGTGATGCTGAATGTATTTGCATTACTGACTGCAACCTCAAACCCCACTCGGTTGTGAATACTATGCATGATTCTACAGGATAAGCAGCTGGGTGTGTGCTAAGAGTCTGCTTCTGCAAAAAAAATAGCTCCCCATTTCCTACTAATGCAAATGTAAAATTACCAGAGTAATACGCAATAAATCTCTGTCTATAATTCCTCTTTGCACACAGAGTCATGGTTTGAAATTAGGCAGAAAACGAAATTTCTTTGCCAATTGGAAAGCACACTTACTACTCTTTTTTTGGCAAGTGATAAGTACTTTTACAGTCTGACACATTTTGAATCCACTTTTCAGATTCTGAAAACAGCACATGTCCAAACAGCTTTTTGAGACCAGCAACATGTGTAACCTGGGTGACTGACTACACTCCAGCAAGGGCAACCAGCCTTAGTGATGCTGAATGTATTTGCATTACTGACTGCAACCGCAAACCCCACTCGGTTGTGAATACTATGCATGATTCTACAGGATAAGCAGCTGGGTGTGTGCTAAGAGTCTGCTTCTGCAGAAAAAATAGCTCCCCCTTTCCTACTAATGCAAATGTAAAATTACCAGAGTAATACGCAATAAATCTCTGTCTATAATTCCTCTTTGCACACAGAGTCATGGTTTGATATTAGTCAGAAAACGAAATTTCTTTGCCAATTGGAAAGCACACTTACTACTCTTTTTTTGGCAAGTGATAAGTACTTTTACAGTCTGACACATTTTGAATCCACTTTTCAGATTCTGAAAACAGCACATGTCCAAACAGCTTTTTGAGACCAGCAACATGTGTAACCTGGGTGACTGACTACACTCCAGCAAGGGCAACCAGCCTTAGTGATGCTGAATGTATTTGCATTACTGACTGCAACCTCAAACCCTAAAAGTATTCCTCATTTATACCAGTACACCTTAATTTATGGTGAAAACATAGTCCATATTATTTTACATGTTCCTTACATTTAAATTTCTCCCAAAACACAAAATGATAAACACAACTTCAACAAAAGGAATTCCAATTCTATTATTCATTTCTTAATTTACCATATACATCCCCTCTCAAACTCATAACTCACCTTTAAAATTAGTTAGTTGTGAAAGAAATGTGGCACTCAAACAGCAGATTATCAGAGCCAGGATCTCTGTTCTGTACACCTCTCTCCTCTCAGCAGAACCAGATAATGGTAATGTTTCCCTCTCTTTTTCCACACATATACATGTTAATTTCAAATCTCAGTGCTTCCCCCTTTTTTTCAAATGTAATCACACATTTCTATTGGTTGAAAACCAACCCTTTTCCGAAAGTACCCTTCCCCCAACTTGACTTCTGCCTAGTACCCTTCCCCCAACTTGACTTCTGCCTGCTACCATAGCAACAGCTCATGGAACACTGCTGTGTGGAGTTAGGTCAGAAGTTCACCACACAATGTTTCATTTCCAAAGAGCAAGAGTGCTTGACTTTTCAAACCTAACAGCAAATCCATAGTACTGTTCTTTGGTAACACATTTTTCTGTACCAATACAAAACATGCTTCTATAAATTGACACATACAGCCTAGTTTTTAGTGTAGAATGGTATGAAACAGCCAATGAGTTCTTTTTATTTTAAAAAAATATGTATGCCTCCATTTCCAAAATGTGTTTCATTTCTTTTTCCCATTCTACTGAAATACACCTCCTGAGTGCATCCAGATCTCCTTTGAAGATGTTCACAGTGTGGATTGTAGGGCACAGCTATGTCTTCTGGAGTGAAAAGTATGCAGAGAAAACAGATATGGTGAGAGACCTTGCTTTGCCAAATGTAGACATTAAATGGATTGGTCAGAGAGGGTTAAAGTGGCACCAATTGATGCCATTGGTGAAATCCTTCATGCAAATCCAACACCCTGACCTCATAATAGTGCACTGTGGTGGCAATGACCTAGGCACTTTGACTGGGGTAGGTCTGGAAATGCTTATGAAGGAGACCTTTGCACAACTGTTTTCACTTTTCCCTAAAACTGCCTTTGCATATTCTAACATATGCCAAAGGCAAAAATGGAACTGGTCCAATCATTTTTGTCCGCAGATTGACAAAGCAAGAAAGCACGTCAACAAATCTGTTTCTGCTTTCCTCCGAGACTATGGTATGGGTTCCATTTACCACAACAACTTGCGTTACGACATGCAAGACATTTATAGAGGAGATGGTGTACACTTCACTGATGAAGGGAACAGAGTCTTCCTCTTGAACCTTAGACTCTGCATCGGTACTTACTTGTAGGTACCACTAAAAAATTACTTCATAAACACAACGGCTCTTTTTAGAGCCCCCTAATATCTAAACACTTAAATCTGAATTTTATTTCTTTTTTTATTTATTTTTTCTACCGTACGCGTACCGTAAGCTTACCGTAAGCTTACCGTACGCGTACCCCGCGATTTTTTTTTTTAATTAATAAATGTTTTTTTTGTACTTTTCTGTCCTTCTTTGACCCCCTTTCAAATGTTAGGGGGTCTGTAACTCTCTTCCTTGCCCCCTTTTCAAGTTATCTCCCTTTTTTTTTTCTGTGTGAAACACACAAAATGGCGGCCGACACTTCCTGATTTCGTCCGATTCGAATGTTTACAGTCATGTGACAACCAATCAGATTTGAGCTCGCGCACGGCACCGTACGCGTACGGTAAGCTTACCGTAAGCGCACGGTAAGCGCACAGTAAGCTGCCACAGATATATATATTGATTTAAATGCTATTTTCTCAGGAACTACTGAACAGATTTACACCAGACCTACAAAAGGCACTTCCTTGACCTGTAGACTACCTCTCTGCCAAATTTCAAGTAACTCTGTTCAGCCGTTCGGGCTGTAGCTGTGTCTAAAGGTCCTATGGAAAAATGCATGGGGAAAACGCATTTTGGGACCCCCCGTTTTTCTCAGCCCCCGCTTGACGAATCCCCCCGAGACTTTCAGGGTAGGAGCGGAGCGTAGCGCCCCATTAGTTTTGAAAATTTCGCGAGGATTCGTCGACCGGCGCCAAAGTTATTCAAAATAGAATGTTGCGGTTTTCCTATGGAAACAGGGTCCTAACTATAACTACCTACTGGCGACCGCCAGTAGGTAATATACACACTTGTATGTGTATGTGTGTATGTATATATTTTAGACTTGTCATCTTTGGCATGGTTTCCCCTGTCTTTTTGACTCTAACTCCTGTATTTTTGAGACTGCAGTGGATTTCTTTTTGCTGGCTTAGATGCTTTGGGCACTTTTCCACTGCTGATCAGTGTCAAAGTGCAAGTGCTCCCTGTGTAAATTGTAATTACATTGGTTCTCCCTGATTGGCATTTTTGATTAACTCGTAAGTCCCTAGTAAAGTGCACCGACTGTGCCAGGGCTTGTAAATGAAATGCTACTGGTGGGCCTGCAGCACTGAATGTGTCACCCACATGAATAGCCCTGAAAAGGTATATCAGACCTGCCACTGCAGTGTCTGTGCGTAGTTTTAAACTGCCATTGCGACCACTTGCCAGGCCAGGGCATGAGTCAGGGGTACACGCAGGTAGACATCATCCACCCACTATGTTCACAGGGTGAACGCTGTCCACCCTGCCAAGAATGTAGGCCCAACTGAATAATGTGCTGAACTCATCCTGGTGTAATTTCCAAACACCGGGACACTTTCAGCAGCGCCTGCATGTTGTCTGCTTTCCATCTGCAACAAGCAACAACGTGCAGGCGGGGTTGGGCTTTCCTATTTAAGATTCCTGCCAGGCTCATAACAAAGGCCGAATTTGAGGGGTCATCAGGGCTCCTTTTGTTCGAGTCTCTTGGCTGGGAGCAGTCAGGAGCCTCATACCTGATGCAAATGAAGCGGAGGAGAAATAAAGGCTCCACCTTGTTGGCACTTCACACATACTTAAGAGAGGCAGCTTTACACTTTGTTTAGTCCCTGTTTAGGAGATATTCATGCACTGTAAGAATATCAGATGTGTTGGTCTTTCCCAGTATTAACACAAAGGAAATTGTATTTATATAGAGCTTACTCTCCCTGAGGAGGCGTTGAAATAATTTAAGTACCACTATTTTTTCTTGTATAGCACTACTCATTCCAATGCAGGGTGTCAGAGTGCTTTACGCCAACACATGCATATTACATGTACAATAAATTATATAAGTGTGTAAATGAATGTGTAGGATATGGTACATAAAACTGGGGGATTGCAAGGTGTAGAAGTCACATATCATCTTCCATATCACACTGTGCGATTATCCGCATTGCGCTCAAACGTACACACGATAGACCTGCTAAACACATATGTAAGGGCTTTAGGTCTGATGTCACTTCTTGTGATGCCACTTCTTGTAAAGTCGTGCCTTGTGATGCCACTTTGTATGATGTCAATTAATATGATGCTAAGTGTGATGTCATGCGCCGTGATGTTGTGCACCGTGATGTCACACCCCATGATGTCATTTGCATACTGCCTAGGTTAGTCCCCCATTTCTTTTTTTAGGACTTGTGCCAGGACCTAGTCCTCTCTTTTCTTACATGTAAGGCACCCTTATCTAGGCATATGAAGTCATTGTGGGAGGAGTGTAATGTAATGTACTAATTCATCCCTCCTTACCATCCCCAAGGAAATGGTTTGGGTGAGAGATTTAACCGAACCCTGAAAGGCATGATAAAGAGTCTTGCAGAACCCATGAGACATAAATGGGACATCTTACTACCATGCCTGTTGTTTGCCTATATGGACATACTGCAGAAATCCTTAGAGTTCATCCCTTTCAATTACTGTATGGGCACCCTGTGAGCGGATCTGGTGAAGGAGGGCTGGGAGAAAACTCCTTGTAAGACTCCCAAGATGTGTTCAGCTACATGTTGGCCTTCAGAAACCAGACTCAGTGCTTCGGGGAAACCTGGAAGCCAGCCAGGAGGAGATGAAACAATGGTACGACCAGAACACTACTCTGGTTGAGTTTCAGCCTGGCCAAAAAGTGTGGGTGATGGCACCAGTGGAGCATTATGCACTCCAAGAGAAGTGGACTGGTCCATTCGATGTGGTGGAGTGGGGAGAGGAGTTGGCCTAATGGTTAGGGTAGTCGACCTCGAATCTCGGGAACCGGGGTTGAGTCTCAGCAATGGCACTGAACATCCTGTGATTCTGGGCAAATCACTTAATCTCCCCGTGCCTAACAAAAATGAATGTGTCCTCATGTAATGCAACTGGTGCTATGTAAAGCGCTCTGATACCCGATACCTTCGGGTCAAGAAGTTGAGTATACGATTAAGCGGTTGCTGAAGAAGGGGCAGAACACGAGTATGTGTATCACACATACACGTTTACACCGGTGCCGCAAGGATGCGCGTTCTCTTCTCTTTCGAAATATGAGGAATACACACACTCGTGTTCTGCCCCTTCTTCAGCAATCGCTTAATCGTATACTCAACTTCGGCTCTCTTGACCTTGATGGTTTTAGTGTTACTCTACATTGTGGATCAGTATTCTTCCTCCTCTTGCGGCACCAGTCGTTCATACTTTGATGACTAAGCTTACCTACAGATATCCGTATTATTGACTGATGTTATGTGCTGATTGCTGTTTTGGATTTCTTCACCGGTTTTCCGATTACTTCACTTCCATGTGATTTCCTTTATACTCCAATTTTTATCTCTTCTATTGTGCACGTCACGCACCCAGCCGGGTCGGAATTATCACCGGTTTTGGGCCGTTTATGTCATCCACGCTACTAGCTTCAGCCCTGAAGAGTCGTGGGATTACCTTCCCTGACAAAATACGTGTCGGCTGGTTGTGTTTCCGAAAGGAATAAAGAACATCCATTATCACTGAAGATTTTGGTTTATCTTGTTTTCTCCACTACAGTAGCTACTTGATTCAACATATATGTGTGCACAGGATTATATTGTACTGTTTTGTTGTAGGGTTCGCCCTACACACATTAAGGGGTTATAAGGGTCTCCCCTTCCTGTTCAGCACCATATTTATTTGTCTAGTCAAAACACCCTACACGCACACTTGCTGAGCGCCACTACTTCTTACATACTTAATACCCTTTTCGCGATTTTGCAGACAGATGCCTCAGGGCACCGTGTGGGAGCAGTACTCTCACAGTTGAATGACGAGGGCTTGGATCAACCCTTTATTTTCATTAATAGGAGGCTACTTCCTAGGGAATAGAAGTGGAGTGCAATTGAAAGAGAAGCTTTTGCTGTGGTCTGTGTGATGAAGAAGCTAAGACTCTACTTGTTTGTGACTCAAGTCCGAGTTCAGACAGACCGCAGGCCCCACAGATGGCAAATGAGGGGTGAGAACCCAAAACTGTTGAGTTTGATCCATCTCCCTACAGAGAATGGACTTTACAGTGGAACACCACCCTGGTACAGAACATGACAATGCTGATGGTCTGTCCAGATTCTCCCACCCTAATGATGAGAACTCCCAAGAGGCTGGTTATTTCTCCCCAATTTTTCAGCTGGAGGAGACACGTGTTAGACTTGGCATCTTTGGCGTGGTTTCCCCTGACTGTTTGTCTCTACCTCCTGAATTTTTGATGCTGTTTTGGATTTCGTTTTTGCTGGCTTAGATGCTTTGTGCACTTTGCCACTGCTGCTCAGTGTCAAAGTGGAAGTTTTCCCTTTGTAAATAGTTGTTACAATTGGTTCTCCCTGATTGGCATATTTGATTTACGAGTAAGTCACTAGTAAATTACACTGACGGCGCCAGGGCTTGTAAATCAAATGCTACTAGTGGGCCTGCAGCACTGATTGCGTCACACCCTGAAAGGTACCTCAGACCTGCCGCTGCATTGTCTGTGTACAGTTGCACCCACGTGCCAAGCTCTAATCTTCCATTTTCTTACATGTAAGGCACCCCTATGTTAGGTCCAAGGTATCCCAATGGGTAGGGTGCAGTGTATGAAAATTTCAGAACATGTACTGGTGTGTGTGACATGTCCTGATAGCGAAATACTGCCAATGTTGTTTTCACTATTGAAAGGCTACCTGTCCCATAGGCTAGAATGGGAGAAACTTGGTAACATCTTACAAGTATAAATTCCCATTAGGGCAAGATGAAGAAATAAAGTTTAGGCTCTCTGAACTCAGAATTTAATAATACATCTTTTTAGTAAAGATGGTTTTTAAATTGTGTGTTCAAAAATGACACTTTTAGAAAGTAGGCATTTTCTTGTTTAACCATTCTGTGTGCCTCTGCCTGTTTGTGGATTGACTGTCTGGTTTGGAGTGATAGGGGCTGGGCATGCACATTCACTGTAGACAGCCACTGGGGGGTTGAGGTGTGCCTGGCCCTGCCTGGATGACTCAGAGCTGAGCTGAATAGACCTTGGCTGCATTTAGAGTGGTGGGAGGAGTTTTCCTTGCACCTGAATAGGGTCTGTCTCCCTTGCACAATGCTGCCTCCACCCACTGTGGTCATACTGCACCAGGACATAACTGGTTTGGACTGGGCTCAGAGGCTGTTGCACAAAGAGAACAAAGACAAAATTGTGTATACGTAGTAGACCTTAAACCCCAGAACTTTAGATTACTTCTGGACTCGAGGAACCTTTGCCAAGGAGAAGAGCAGGAGAGCTGTGACGAGGAGTACTGCCCCTCTGCTGTGTGCTGTGTGGGGTAGCCTGCAGTTGCTGCTTCTATCAAGGAAAGGACAACGACTAGAACTTTGCTGTGAACCTGCTTGAAGAAGACTCTTCAAGGGCCTGTGTGTGCTGGCCTCTTGTTCTGAGGGACACAAAGACTTCATCCTCAGCTCCCCTGAACTCTATTGCTGAGAGTTCTGACCTGCCAGGAGGTGCCTATTACAGTTTGGGGCATCTGGAGGTTGTTCCTGCTGTTGGGAGTTAGAACCAACTTGAAAGAAGCAAGAAAACCTGTCTCCAATACCCTCAGCCATGCTGCTGTGACGCCGCGATCTGCACCGAGGCCAGGGCCACTGCTATTGAAGTGCGCGATGCACCTCCCGGCCTGCACCGCATCACCGAGGCCCATCGATGCCTGCAATTATTGGCGTTCCCAACACCAGTACTAACACCAACTCCTTCATCGCCAGCACCTGTATCCTGTTATCATGGCACCGATAACCACCGATGGTGACTCCACGAACTTGCCATCTACGTATTGCCTCACCGGAACAGACGCTTCACCTCTGACGCAACCGACTTTCCATGTACTGAACTCAATATGTCGCCTCCTCACAAGCAGAAAGCCTCACCTCCCCCGTGGCAGCCAGGAAGCCAGCCGCGACCTCAGCACTGATGCCTCACCTCCCCGATGCTGTGCATTGTCAGAGAAATTAATTAACTAAAGGTACTGTTTGTTTAGGTGTTCGTGTGACCATGTGCCCGACGCTGGGCACCTCGCGGTCGGCACCGTACTTTAGATTTATTGCTGTCACGACCTTGTAATAGTGCTAGGTGGAGCTATTTGTTTTCTACAAGCTGTATTTTGGAAGTAACAGTTTTTAAGTGCTGTTTTAATGCATGTATGCTGGATGTTTGACGTTTTGGTCTTGTTGAGTTTAGATAAAGATACTTTATTTTTCTTAACTGGTGTGGTGTCCATTTGTGGTGTTATCACAGTATTACTGTGTGTTTTGAGTACAAATACTTTACACATTGCCTCTGGGATAAGCCTGTCTGCTCATGTCAAGCTACCAAGGGGGTGAGCAGGGGTTATCTGAAGTGTGTATCCCCTTACCCTGACTAGAAACAAGCGTCCCTATTTGGACAAAAGTGCATACCTCTGACAACTAGAGACCCCCATTTCCAGCAACATATTTGTATCCTTACAATTACACCAAAACAAAGAAAATACCCCTGTAGGGAACCAGAGATATGAATGTCTAAAGATTACACACTTTCTAGTGCTAAGAAACAAATAGTGCCACTTCTAGATGTTTGGTGCCTTTGACCGGGACATGGTCAAACCTGATCAGATACACTAAGCATGAGGCATCGGTCAAGGTTTTACCTTCACACTTAAAAACTTTTCTGGAGGATTTCTCATCAGACATCGTGCACCCTCCTCCAGCCTGCTGGATTCGGTGACGGTTCTCCGGATTGCCTTTCCGTGAGAATCGTTCACCCTCTGGAGCTTTTTCACAAAAGTTCACCAAACTTTCCCAAACTTCTTGAACTTCTTCCTGAAGTTCTTTTTGAGGGTACAAAGTGTCCAAAACACAACCCAAGAGTCTGGAATCTCCAATATGGTCCTTGATAGATTGGGACCCCAATTCCCACAATGCACTTGGACAACACCCTTAAAAGACCACTGGAGACACTCCAGGTAGGGAACTCTTGGTGGAGTTGATGCAGGTGAGCTCTGTTAACCTGTAGCTTGCAGGGAGCCCACTCTTTATTCCTCTTGAAACACAATACATCCAAAAGGCTGTAGTTACAGATAATTCAGCAGGCGCAGTCAGTCAGAATGCAGGGCCTGATGGTGCAAATTATGTTTCTAGCTTGGCAATCCTTCTTCTTCTCTAAGTTTCAAGTAGCAGCCCTGCGAGGCACTGCCTCTCTCAGATACTTATTCAGAGTCCTTTGGGGTCCCTCAGGAGGGTACTCCTGTCCAATGAGGTGCCGGACAACATCCCCGAGCATGACCATTTTGTCCAAAGTATGGCACAATGGTCTTCCAGAAAGCATTATTTCTCCAAAATTCAATATGGCTGAAGTCTCGGCAGAGAGGCAAGAGCTGGCTATATCAACCTCTCCCTGGCATCTGAACATTCCTTCCTTAAGCCTGCCATCTGGCTGTGTTCAAAGAGTAGGGGTGTATATGAAACTGGCTTCCCTTGCCTGTCTCCTCCCTCATAGGAAGATCGTTGTTTACGACCCTTCCCTCTTGCTCTGGCATTCCTATGTAACAGAACCCTCTCCTTCCAGAATGGCTCTTCCACCCCAGGGGCTACTTATCACCTCATCAAAGCAGTCTGGCTAATCCACTTAACTCTTACCAATCGGCAGATCACTGAAAGGGTGAACTTTGGCTTACAGACAAGAAAGTCTTATAGCTTATCCGTACATTTTAGGATACATTCAACAATAGCATAATGTTGGATTTAGCAATACCAATCTAGCTAGCCCTTGAATTATATTTTCTGGATTTTCCTGGTGGGAATTATTAATGAATACCTTCTGGCCAGTTAATCTATGTGGCTGGGGATCTGCAATAGGGAAATGCACTGGGCAATTTCTCCATCACCAGGGCGTATAAAACACCTTTTATAAGGACCCTGCCTGTATCTACAGGACCCCCCACCCCTGAAACACCTAGTGGAGACTTTAGGGGTTCTGAATATGTAAAGATATTGCAAAACCTCACTCCACAGTGCTCCTAGCACAAAAGTCAATTTTGGGAAGCACTTTACTGCAATGTGGGAAGTGAAATGTGCAATTTCACCAAACATAAAGCATATAAAACCTGCTTTATAAGGGTCCTCCTTATAAGTACCAGACCCCCCACCACTGGGACACCCAGGGGAGACCCTGGGGGTACCTAATATCTCAAAATATTGTAGTTTAATAATTAAATTAAACACAGGGCTGCTTTTAAACTGACCTCAGGCCTTAGCAGTGCACACATGCGAGTGCAGAAAGGGGTGCTGGCCTCTAAACTACCAAGCCCTATTATATACCAGGAACTTGAAGATAGTTTTGATCCCCTTGCCCTATTATGTACTAGGGCCTTTTAAGGGACGCCATGCCAATCATAGGGGTACCCTAACCCACAGTGTACCCTAGCGTATGTAAGTGTTTGAACTGTATTCTAAGAGTGTTTTCAGCATAGCACTGGCCCTGGGCCTGGTTAGGCAGAGCCCAGGGTCAGTCAGAGTCAGTTACCACCAGTACCAGTCAGCAAAAATGGGGGTTCCCAAGGCACAAGGATGACTTTGCAACATATATATATATTACCTACTGGCGGAAGCCAGTAGGTAGATATAGTTAGGACCTATTTTCCATAGGTAATCCGCAACATTCTATTTGGAATAACGTTGGCGCCGATTGACGAATCTTTGCGAAATTTTCCAAACTTTTGGCCAGCTCTGGTCCGCTCCTATCCTGAAAATTTCACGGTGATTCGTCAAGCGGGGGCTGAGAAAAAAGGGGACCTGTTGACGCAGCTACAGCCCGAACTGCTGAACGGAATTACACCAAATTTGGCAAAGAGGTAGTCCACAGTTCAGACTCGTGCCTTTTGCTTAAATGGTGTAAATCCGTTCAGTAGTTCCTGAGAAAATTAGAGTTAAAAAGATCGATATATCTATGGCCTCGGAGGATCCGCGCCCCCTCCCCGCACCCTCCCCGCACCCTCCCCGCACCCTCACGAGCACGAGCTGAATGCTAATTGGCTGCCAACACTCTGAATCAGGAAGTGTTGGCAGCCATCTTGTGCCTCGGTAGAACTTTTTTTATTTATTCTTTTAAATCGCGGGATGCGCTTAGGATCTGCATTCCCACTGCCGAAAAAAAACCGAAGCGCGGACTCCCGCGCTTCTATTTATTTAGCCCCTGGGGGGGCCATATGTATATTACAATGGGGGGCCCAGAGGGGCCCCCCAGCTCTGGGGACCGCCATCCCCCGGGGCTTTATTATAGATGGGTGGGGGGGCTCAAAGGCCCCCCAAGCCCCGGGGACCTCCACTCCCAGGGCTATAAGTCAATGTATGCGGGGGGCTCATGGCCCCCCTGCAGCCCCGGGGACCGCCACCCCGGGACTTGTTATAAAAAAAAACCTGTGTGGGGGGGGCTTGAGCCCCCCCACACGCCCCGGGGACCGCCACCTCCCCGGGGCACTAATTATTTAACATAGGGGGTCCGTTACGGCCCCCCAAGCCCCGGGGACCACCACCCCCCAGGGCTTTAAATTAAGTGGGATGGGGGGCCGCGCGGCCCTCCCCTGGAGCCAATGATGGCCCTGGGGACCACCACCCCCCCCAGGGCCGGCTCCTGCAGTGTCCCGGGGTGCCCACCCCCAGGACACTGCTGTTTGCAATGGCAGGGCGGGAGCCTCGCGGCTCCCACCCTGCCATTGCAAACTGCTTTGCTTCATTGAAGCGAGAGCAGGGAAACCTGCTCTCGCTTCAATGAAGCAAAGCAGATTGCTTTTCCACATGGGGAGCAGCATGTTAGGTGCTCCCCATGTGGAAAAGCAATGCCGGCTCCCGCAGGAAGCGGGAGCCGGCTGGGACTGTGGGGGGATTGGGACCCCCCCACGGTCCCCAATGAGGTGGCCAGGCTCAGGGGGATGGGGTCCCCGGGGCCAGTAGCGGCCCGGGAGGGGGGCCACGCGGCCTCACTCCTAAAAATAAAATACTTTTTTTTTTTAAACGGCCCCGGGGATGGGGTCCTGGGGGCCAAAAGGTGCCACAGGAGGGGGGCAAGGAACCCCCCTCCAAAAACAAACAATAATAAAAAGGGCCATGCCCTGGGGATGGGGTCCCCGGGGCAAATTATGGCCTCGGGAGGGGGGCCACGCGGCCCCCTTCCCGTTTTTTTTAAAAAGTTGGTGGCAGGCCCTGGGGGATGGGGACCCCAGGGCCAATAAATTGGAAAAAGAAGGGGGGCTACACAGCCCCCCTTCAAAAAATAGAAAAAAAAAAAAGAAGGGATTGGGCTGGAGGCCACGCCCCCTCCTTGCACCACTCTGCAAACGCGCCCCCTGGCGCGTTTGCAGAGGGGGATCTAATTCCCCTTGAATACTGGGGGTTCCTGGGGGCCAACTAGCCCACCAGGAACCTCCAGTATGCACCAGGGGGCTGCGTTGCAGAGAGGTGTAATGAGGCCACGCCCCTTTTTACACCTCTCTGCTACGCAGCTCCGTGGAGCTTACTGGAGGTACCTGGTGGGCTAGTTGGCCGCCAGGGGACCTCAGGATTCAAGGGGACTTAATCTCCCAACTTAAAACGTGCCACGGGGCGCGTTTGCACAGTGGTCAAGGTAGGGGCGGGGCCTGAGGTGATACTGTGCAAACACGCCATGTGGAGCGTTTTAACTTGGGGAATTCATTCCTCTTCAATCCAGAGGTCCCCTAGGGGCCAACTAGCCCACCAGGTACCTCCACTAAGCGCCACGGAGCTGCGTTGCAGAGTGTTGTAAAAAGGGGCGTGGCCTCTGAACACCTCTCTGCAACACAGCTCCCTGGCGCATACTGGAGGTACCTGGTGGGCTAGTTGGCCGCCAGGGGACCTCAGGATTCAAGGGGACTTAATCGCCCAACTTAAAACACCCCATGGGGCGTGTTTGCACAGTGGTGAAGGTAGGGGGTGGGGCCTGAGGTGATATGTGTGCAAACACGCCCTGTGGCACGTTTTAAGTTGGGGAATTAATTCCTCTTCAATCCAGAGGTCCCCTAGGGGCCAACTAGCCCACCAGGTACCTCCAGTAAGCGCCACGGAGTTGCGTTGCAGAGTGTTGTAAAAAGGGGCATGGCCTCTGAACACCTCTCTGCAATGCAGCTCCCTGGCGCATACTGTAGGTACCTGGTGGGCTAGTTGGCCCCCAGGGGACCTCAGGATTGAAGAGGAATTAATTCCCCAACTTAAAACGCGCCACAGGGCGTGTTTGCACATGTCACCTCAGGCCCCGCCCCCTTCCTTTACCCTTGTACAAATATTCCTCTAAAATCAGCCGAACTACGAATTCCGATTTACTCACCTGTTATCAGGAGAGAACCCAGGGCTGCATCTTTTAAACCAGCAGTGACCCTGAAAAGTAATTCTAAGCGTACTTACCAGTAACTTGTATTTCCTTCCATAGGAATCCATTGTGTGGTTTTCAGCAGAAAATTTTCTGTGTCCATTTTTGAAACGTACAAATATTCCTCGAAAATCCGCCGAACTACGAATTCCGATTTACTCACCTGTTATCAGGAGAGAACCCAGGGCTGCATCTTTTAGCCCAGCACTGACTCTGAAAAGTAAGTCTAAGCGTACTTACCAGTAACTTGTATTTCCTTCCATAGGAATTCATTGTGTGGTTTTCACCAGAAAAGTTTCCAAGTGTCCATTTTTGAAACGTACAAATATTCCTCTAAAATCAGCCGAACTACGAATTCCGATTTACTCACCTGTTATCAGGAGAGAACCCAGTGCTGCATCTTTTAGCCCAGCACTGACTCTGAAAAGTCATTCTAAGTGTACTTACCAGTAACTTGTATTTCCTTCCATAGGAATCCATTGTGTAGTTTTCACCAGAAAAGTTTCTAAGTGTCTATTTTCACAAACTAAAAATATTTCTAAAAAATCGTCTGTATGACTTACACACATTCTTTCAACTGTTTACAGGAGGTTGGGCAGTGCTGGATCCAGGTTCCACCACTGAGTAAGAAAAAGTAACGATAACACTACTTACCTGCTAAGTGAATTTTCTGCCATAGGATAACATTGGTGATTCTATGTGAAATGTTTTCCAAGTGTCAACTTTTAAAATACAATAATATTCCTTAAAAATAAAGACTGAATCTAGGATCCAGTCCTGTGGTTAGAAAAGTAATCTATAAAGCAACTAATTGCATTTGACTAGAAATTCACATTGAGCTCCATATTGCATTGTGTTTGAAATTATGTTGCCCATTGCAACAACTGTAACTACTGTACTTAAAAGTCTATTGCCTATTTGCAAAGTATTTAAACTAAAGTAATTCATTCTGAGAAAGTATATTTTGTATTGTAATGTATAATGTAATTATAATGTAATTAAAAAAAATATCTAAAAATAAATAGTTTAAAAAATGTTGTAAATCAGTATCAACAAAATCAGTATAACAATTAATACAGTAAAAATTGTCATTTACAAAACCTTTGAAATTCACTGAAAAAACCATAGGTTTCAGGCCTGATATAGTTAGGAATTAGCGTTTAAAAATCCTTTGAAATTCACTGAAAAAACCATAGGTTTCAGGCCTGATATAGTTAGGAATTAGCATTTAAAAAACCTTTGAAATTCACTGAAAAAACCATAGGTTTCAGGCCTGATATAGTTAGGAATTAGCATTTAAAAAACCTTAGAAATTCACTGAAAAAACAATAGGTTTGAGGGGTGTTATAGTTAGCTGGACATTTCACTCAAACAAAACCATTGAAATTCCTCCGATATAGTTAGTTGTACTAACTACATCTCGCGTGCCCGCAATCCACTGCTGATGATGTCACATATTACATAATTCATGACATGGTCAGTGACATCACTGAGGACATCTCAAATGACATATATATTATATATATATATATATATTATCTACTGGCGGTCGCCAGTAGATTTTTATAGTTAGGACCGTGTTTCCATAGGAAATCCGCAACATTCTATTTGGAATACCTTTGGCGCCGGTTGACGAATCCTCGCGAAATTTTCAAAATAGGTGGGGCGCTCCGCTCCGCTCCACTCCTACCCTGAAAGTCTCGGGGGGATTCGTCAAGCGGGGGCTGAGAAAAAAGGGGGGTCCCAAAATGCGTTTTCCCCATGCAATTTTCCATAGGGACATTTAGTCCAAGGTACAGCCCGAACGGCTGAACAGAATTACTTGAAATTTGGCAAGAGAGGTAGTCCTCAGCTCAGGGATGTGCCTTTTGCATATATGGAGTCAATCTGTTCAGTAGTTCCTGAGAAAATTGCAGTTAAAAGCACATACATATCTATAGCCGTGCACCGTGCGCGCACCATGCGCGCACCCTAACTTGCCTGAGCGTAATTCTGATTGGTGGTTACATGTTAGTCAACGTTCGAATCGGTCGAAATCAGGAAGTGTCGGCCGTCATTTTGTTTGTTTTCAGTGCGAGAGTGAAAAAGGAAGGTGGCGAACGTGAAAAGGGGGCAGGGTAGAGAGTTCCTGACCCCCTAGCCTTTGTCAGGGGGTCCCTGAAGGACCCCGAAGGCAGAAAGAAACATTTTAATTTTTTTATTTTTTAAATCGCGGGGGTGCGCGCACTCCCGCGATTGAAAAACGGTGAAATCCCCCCCCAAAAAAAAAAAATTAAAATTTTGTTTTTAATACATAGTTTATTGTAAAATAAATATATAAAAAAAATAATAATACATACATAACTTAGCATTTAAAAAACCGTACAAATTCACTGAAAAAACCATAGGTTTCACACACGTTATAGTTAGGAATTAGCATTTAAAAAACCTTGCAAATTCACTTAAAAAACCATAGGTTTCACACATGTTATAGTTAGGTGGATATTTCACTCGTAAAAAACCAATGAAATTCCCCCGTTATAGTTAGTTCAGATAACTATAACTCACGCGGCCGCCACTCTATCACAAGGATGATGTCATCAGTGATGTCATGAGTGATGCCACTGACCAGGTCATGAGTGATGTAATATGTGACGTCATCAGCAGTGCATTGCGGGCGCGCGAGTTATAGTTATCTGAACTAACTATAACGGGGGAATTTCATTATTTTTTTACGAGTGAAATATCCACCTAACTATAACATGTGTGAAACCTATGGTTTTTTAAGTGAATTTGCAAGGTTTTTTAAATGCTAATTCCTAACTATAACGTGTGTGAAACCTATGGTTTTTTCAGTGAATATATATATATATATAGTCACTGAAAAAAACATAGGTTTCACAGACGTTATAGTTAGAAATTAGCATTTAAAAAAGCTTTGAAATTCACTGAAAAAACCATAGGTGTCAGAGACGTTATAGTTAGAAATTAGCATTTAAAAAACCTTAAAAATTCACAGAAAAAAACATAGGTTTCAGAGGTGTTATAGTTAGCTGGCCATTTCACTCGTACAAAACCATAGAAATCCC
Source organism: Triturus cristatus (assembly GCF_964204655.1). Taxonomy (NCBI): domain Eukaryota; kingdom Metazoa; phylum Chordata; class Amphibia; order Caudata; family Salamandridae; genus Triturus; species Triturus cristatus. The sequence goes on from NC_140584.1 coordinate 347,343,579, forward strand.
TCTGTTATAGTTAGTTCTGCTAACTATAACTCCCGCGCCCGCAATGCACTGCTGATGATGTCACATATTGCATCTTTCATGACTGACGGTGTGCGACGGCTGCGTGTTTTTCAGTTACATCTTATACATTTAATATTACTTGATGTGCGCGGTTGGTATGCGACCAGTCCGCGACTCCTGCTCCCGCGCATTCGTGACACATGCGCATTCCGGTACGAGATGCTTGCGCGGTGGCGGGTCCCGCGTGACGTCATATGCATGCTGGGGCACGCTGGGTGCGCGACTCCCGCAAAAAACTTTTATGTTCCAAAATGATAGGTATGTGTCTTTAATATACATATTAGTGCAAGAGATTATCTAAGATATTCATAAAAATAATATATTTGTACTTATAATAAACGTATATTCTTTTTAAATATATTTTTGCGAAGTCGGGTGCGTGCATCGTGAGCGCAGAGAACCAGGTCAGCAGAGCTGCTGTAGAATCAGAGAAACCAGGTCAGCAGAGCGGCTCTAGAGCCTAAGAAGCAGGTCAGCATAGCTGCTCTAGAACCAGAGACCCAGGTCAGCAGAGCTGCTCTAGAGCCATAGAACCAGGTCAGCAGAGCTGCTCTAGAGGCAGAGAACCAGGTAAGCAGAGCTGCTCTAGAGGCAGAGAACCAGGTCAGCAGAGCTGCTCTAGAGCCAGAGAACCAAGTCAACAGAGCTGCTTTAAAGCCATAGAACCAGGTCAGCAGTAGAGTTAGAGAAACCAGGTCAGTAGAGCTGCTGTAGAGGGAGAGAACCAGGTCAGCAGAGCTGCTCTAGAGGGAGAGAACCAGGTCAGCAGAGCTGCTCTAGAGCCAGAGAAACCAGGTCAGCAGAGCTGATTTAGAGGGATAGAACCAGGTCAGCAGAGCTGCTCTAGAGCCAGAGAACCAGGTCAGCAGAGCTGCTCTAGAGCCAGAGAACCAGGTCAGCAGAGCTGTTCTAGAGCCTAAGAACTAGGCCAGCAGAACTGCTCTAGAGCCAGAGAACTAGGTCAGCAGAACTGCTTTAGAGCCAGAGAACCAGGTCAGCAGAGCTCTTTAGAGGGAGAGAACCAGGTCAGCAGAGCTGCTTTAGAGCCAGAGAACCAGGTCAGCAGAGCTGCTCTAGCGCCAGAGAACCAGGCTAGCAGAGCTGCTTTAGAGCCATTGAGCCAGGTCAGCAGAGCTGCTTTACAGCCAGAGAACCAGGTCAGCAGAGCTGCTCTAGAGGCAGAGAACCAGGTCAGCAGAGCTGCTTTAGAGGGAGAGAACCAGGTCAGCAGAGCTGCTTTAGAGCCTGAGAAACCAGGTCAGCAGAGCTGCTTTAGAGCCAGTGAACCAGGTCAGCAGAGCTGCTCTAGAGGCAGAGAACCAGGTCAGCAGAGCTGCTCTAGAGCCTAAGAACTAGGCCAGCAGAACTGCTCTAGAGCCAGAGATCCAGGTCAGCAGAGCTGCTGTAGAGCCAGAGAAACCAGGTCAGCAGAGCTGCTTTAGAGGGAGATAACCAGGTCAGCAGAGGTGCTTTAGAGCCAGAGAACCAGGCCAGCAGAGCTGCTTTAGAGCCAGAGAACCAGGTCAGCAGAGCTGCTTTAGAGCCAGAGAACCAGGTCAGCAGAGCTGCTCTAGAGCCAGAGAACCAAGTCAACAGAGCTGCTTTAGAGCCATAGAACCAGGTCAGCAGAGCTGCTTTATAGCCAGAGAACCAGGTCAGCAGAGCTGCTCTAGAGCCAGAGAACCAGGTCAGCAGAGCTGCGTTAGAGGCAGAGAAACCAGGTCAGTAGAGCTGCTTTAGAGGGAGAGAACAAGGTCAGCAGAGCTGCTCTAGAGGTAGAGAACCAGGTCAGCAGAGCCGCTCTAGAGCCAGAGAACCAGGTCAGCAGAGCTGTTGTAGAGCCAGAGAACCAGGTCAGCAGAGCTGCTCTGTAGCCTAAGAACTAGGTCAGCAGAGCAGCTCTAGAGCCAGAGAACCAGGTCAGCAGACCTTCTGTAGAGCCAGAGAAACCAGGTCAGCAGAGCTGCTTTAGAGGGAGAGAACCAGGTAAGTAGAGTTGTTTTAGAGCCAGAGAACCAGGTCAGCAGAGCTGCTCTAGAGCCAGAGAACCAGGTCAGGAGAGCTGCTTTAGAGGCAGAGAAACCAGGTCAGTAGAGCTGCTTTAGAGGGAGAGAACAAGGTTAGCAGAGCTGCTCTAGAGGTAGAGAACCAGGTCAGCAGAGCCGCTCTAGAGCCAGAGAACCAGGTCAGCAGAGCTGTTGTAGAGCCAGAGAACCAGGTCAGCAGAGCTGCTCTGTAGCCTAAGAACTAGGTCAGCAGAGCAGCTCTAGAGCCAGAGAACCAGGTCAGCAGACCTTCTGTAGAGCCAGAGAAACCAGGTCAGCAGAGCTGCTTTAGAGCCAGAGAACCAGGTCAGCAGAGTTGCTCTAGCTGACACTGCCTGACTGACACTGACTGACTGACACTGACTGATTGACACTGACTGACACTGATTGACACTAACACTGACTGAGACTGACTGACACTGATTGACTGACACTGACTGACACTGACTGACTGACACTGACTGACTGACTGACTGACACTGACTGACACTGATTGACTGACACTGACTGACTGGCACTGACACTGATTGACTGACACTGATTGACACTGATTGACTGACACTGACTGACTGACTGACAGTGACTGACTGACACTGACTGACTGACACTGACTGACACAGATTGACACTGACTGACTACTCTCTACTTCTCTACTACTCACTCTCTACTACTCTCTACTACTCTCTCTTTAGAGAGAGAGAACCAGGTCAGCAGAGCTGCTTTAGAGCCAGCGAACCAGGTCAGCAGAGCTGCTCTAGAGGCAGAGAACCAGGTCAGCAGAGCTGCTCTAGAGCCTAAGAACTAGGCCAGCAGAACTGCTCTAGAGCCAGAGATCCAGGTCAGCAGAGCTGCTGTAGAGCCAGAGAAACCAGGTCAGCAGAGCTGCTTTAGAGGGAGATAACCAGGTCAGCAGAGGTACTTTAGAGCCAGAGAACCAGGCCAGCAGAGCTGCTTTAGAGCCAGAGAACCAGGTCAGCAGAGCTGCTTTAGAGCCAGAGAACCAGGTCAGCAGAGCTGCTCTAGAGCCAGAGAACCAAGTCAACAGAGCTGCTTTAGAGCCATAGAACCAGGTCAGCAGAGCTGCTTTATAGCCAGAGAACCAGGTCAGCAGAGCTGCTCTAGAGCCAGAGAACCAGGTCAGCAGAGCTGCGTTAGAGGCAGAGAAACCAGGTCAGTAGAGCTGCTTTAGAGGGAGAGAACAAGGTCAGCAGAGCTGCTCTAGAGGTAGAGAACCAGGTCAGCAGAGCCGCTCTAGAGCCAGAGAACCAGGTCAGCAGAGCTGTTGTAGAGCCAGAGAACCAGGTCAGCAGAGCTGCTCTGTAGCCTAAGAACTAGGTCAGCAGAGCAGCTCTAGAGCCAGAGAACCAGGTCAGCAGACCTTCTGTAGAGCCAGAGAAACCAGGTCAGCAGAGCTGCTTTAGAGGGAGAGAACCAGGTAAGTAGAGTTGTTTTAGAGCCAGAGAACCAGGTCAGCAGAGCTGCTCTAGAGCCAGAGAACCAGGTCAGGAGAGCTGCTTTAGAGGCAGAGAAACCAGGTCAGTAGAGCTGCTTTAGAGGGAGAGAACAAGGTCAGCAGAGCTGCTCTAGAGGTAGAGAACCAGGTCAGCAGAGCCGCTCTAGAGCCAGAGAACCAGGTCAGCAGAGCTGTTGTAGAGCCAGAGAACCAGGTCAGCAGAGCTGCTCTGTAGCCTAAGAACTAGGTCAGCAGAGCAGCTCTAGAGCCAGAGAACCAGGTCAGCAGACCTTCTGTAGAGCCAGAGAAACCAGGTCAGCAGAGCTGCTTTAGAGCCAGAGAACCAGGTCAGCAGAGTTGCTCTAGCTGACACTGCCTGACTGACACTGACTGACTGACACTGACTGATTGACACTGACTGACACTGATTGACACTAACACTGACTGAGACTGACTGACACTGATTGACTGACACTGACTGACACTGACTGACTGACACTGACTGACACTGACTGACTGACACTGACTGACTGACTGACTGACACTGACTGACACTGATTGACTGACACTGACTGACTGGCACTGACACTGATTGACTGACACTGATTGACACTGATTGACTGACACTGACTGACTGACTGACAGTGACTGACTGACACTGACTGACTGACACTGACTGACACAGATTGACACTGACTGACTACTCTCTACTTCTCTACTACTCACTCTCTACTACTCTCTACTACTCTCTCTCTACTACTCACTCTCTACTACTCACTCTCTACTACTCACTCTCTACTACTCTCTACTACTCACTCTCTACTACTCTACTACTCACTCTCTACTATTCACTCTCTACTACTCTCTACTACTCTCTACTACTCACTCTCTTCTACTCTCTGCTACTCACTCTCTACTACTCACTCTCTGCTACTCTCTACTACTCACTCTCTACTACTCTCTACTATTCACTCTCTACTACTCACTCTCTTCTACTCTCTCTACTACTCACTCTCTACTACTCACTCGCTACTACTCTCTACTACTCACTCTCTACTACTCTCTACTACTCTCTCCTACTACTCTCTACTACTCACTCTCTACTACTCTCTACTACTCACTCTACTACTCTCTACTACTCACTCTCTACTACACACTCTCTACTACTTGTTCTCTACTACTCACATCTCTACTACTCTCTACTACTCACTCTACTACTCACTCTCTGCTACTCTCTACTACTCACTCTCTACTGCTCCACTTTTTTCTACTACTCTCTACTACTCACTCTCTACTACACACTCTCTACTACTTGCTCTCTACTACTCTCTCTACTACTCTCTACTACTCTCTCTACTACTCACTCTCTACTACTCTCTACTACTCACTCTCTATTACTCTCTGCTACTCACTCTCTACTACTCACTCTCTACTACTCACTTTCTACTACTCTTTACTACTCACTCTCTACTACTCTCTACTACTCACTCTACTACTCACGCTACTACTCTCTACTACTCCCTACTACTCACTCTCTACTACTCACTCTTTACTACTCTCTACTACTCACTCTCTACTACTACTCTCTGCTACTCTCTCTACTACTCATTCTCTACTCTCTACCTCTCTACCTCTCTCTACCTCTCTCTCTACTACTCTCTACCTCTCTACACCTCTAACTCTCTACACCTCTACCTCTCTACCTCTACCTCTCTACCTCTACCTCTACCTCTACCTCTCTACCTCTACCTCTACACCTCTACCTCTCTCTACACGCACACATATGCATATATATATATATATATTTAGCCCTTGGGGGGCCATATGTATATTACAATGGGGGGCCCAGAGGGGCCCCCCAGCCCTGGGGACCGGCATCCCCCGGGGCTTTATTATAGATGGGTGGGGGGCTCAAAGGCCCCCCAAGCCCCGGGGACCGCCACTCCCAGGGCTATAAGTCAATGTATGCGGGGGGGCTCATGGCCCCCCTGCAGCCCCGGGGACCGCCAACCCCGGGACTTGTTTTAAAAAAAAAACCTGTGTGGGGGGGGCTTGAGCCCCCCCCACATGCCCCGGGGACCGCCACCTCCCCGGGGCACTAATTATTTAACATAGGGGGTCCGTTACGGACCCCCAAGCCCCGGGGACCGCCACCCCCCAGGGCTTTAAATTAAGTGGGATGGGGGCCGCGCGGCCCTCCCCTGGAGCCAATGATGGCCCTGGGGACCACCACCCCCCCAGGGCCGGCTCCTGCAGTGTCCCGGGGTGCCCACCCCCGGGACACTGCTGTTTGCAATGGCAGGGCGGGAGCCTCGCGGCTCCCACCCTGCCATTGCAAACTGCTTTGCTTCATTGAAGCGAGAGCAGGGAAACCTGCTCTCGCTTCAATGAAGCAAAGCAGATTGCTTTTCCACATGGGGAGCAGCATGTTAGGTGCTCCCCATTTGGAAAAGCAATGCCGGCTCCCGCAGGAAGCGGGAGCCGGCTGGGACCGTGGGGGGATTGGGACCCCCCCACGGTCCCCAATGAGGTGGCCAGGCTCAGGGGGATGGGGTCCCCGGGGCCAGTAGCGGCCCGGGAGGGGGGCCACGCGGCCCCACTCCTAAAAATAAAATACTTTTATTTTTAAAATGGCCCCGGGGATGGGGTCCTGGGGGCCAAAAGGTGCCACAGGAGGGGGGCAAGGAACCCCCCCTCCAAAAACAAACAATAATAAAAAGGGCCATGCCCCGGGGATGGGGTCCCCGGGGCAAATTATGGCCTCGGGAGGGGGGCCACGCGGCCCCCTTCCCGATTTCATTTTTTTTTATTAAAAAAAAAGTTGGTGGCAGGCCCTGGGGGATGGGGTCCCCAGGGCCACTAAATTGGAAAAAGAAGGGGGGCTACACAGCCCCCCTTCAAAAAAAAGAAAAAAAAAAAGAAGGGATCGGGCTGGAGGCCACGCCCCCTCCTTGCACCACTCTGCAAACGCGCCCCCTGGCGCGTTTGCAGAGGGGGATCTAATTCCCCTTGAATACTGGGGGTTCCTGGGGGCCAACTAGCCCACCAGGAACCTCCAGTATGCACCAGGGGGCTGCGTTGCAGAGAGGTGTAATGAGGCCACGCCCCTTATTACAACTCTCTGCAACGCAGCTCCGTGGTGCTTACTGGAGGTACCTGGTGGGCTAGTTGGCCGCCAGGGGACCTCAGGATTCAAGGGGACTTAATCTCCCAACTTAAAATGTGCCACGGGGCGCGTTTGCACAGTGGTCAAGGTAGGGGCGGGGCCTGAGGTGATACTGTTCAAACACGCCATGTGGAGCATTTTAACTTGGGGAATTCATTCCTCTTCAAACCAGAGGTCCCCTAGGGGCCAACTAGCCCACCAGGTACCTCCACTAAGCGCCACGGAGCTGCGTTGCAGAGTGTTGTAAAAAGGGGCGTGGCCTCTGAACACCTCTCTGCAACACAGCTCCCTGGCGCATACTGGAGGTACCTGGTGGGCTAGTTGGCCGCCAGGGGACCTCAGGATTCAAGGGGACTTAATCGCCCAACTTAAAACACCCCATGGGGCGTGTTTGCACAGTGGTGAAGGTAGGGGGCGGGGCCTGAGGTGATATGTGTGCAAACACACACTGTGGCACGTTTTAAGTTGGGGAATTAATTCCTCTTCAATCCAGAGGTCCCCTAGGGGCCAACTAGCCCACCAGGTACCTCCAGTAAGCGCCACGGAGTTGCATTGCAGAGTGTTGTAAAAACGGGCATGGCCTCTGAACACCTCTCTGCAATGCAGCTCCCTGGTGCATACTGTAGGTACCTGGTGGGCTAGTTGGCCCCCAGGGGACCTCAGGATTGAAGAGGAATTAATTCCCCAACTTAAAACGCGCCACAGGGCGTGTTTGCACATGTCACCTCAGGCCCCGCCCCCTTCCTTTACCCTTGTACAAATATTCCTCTAAAATCAGCCGAACTACGAATTCCGAATTACTCACCTGTTATCAGGAGAGAACCCAGGGCTGCATCTTTTAAACCAGCAGTGACCCTAAAAAGTAATTCTAAGCGTACTTACCAGTAACTTGTATTTCCTTCCATAGGAATCCATTGTGTGGTTTTCAGCAGAAAATGTTCTGTGTCCATTTTTGAAACTTACAAATATTCCTCGAAAATCAGCCGAACTACGTATTCCGATTTACTCACCTGTTATCAGGAGAGAACCCAGGGCTGCATCTTTTAGCCCAGCACTGACTCTGAAAAGTAAGTCTAAGCGTACTTACCAGTAACTTGTATTTCCTTCCATAGGAATCCATTGTGTGGTTTTCACCAGAAAAGTTTCCAAGTGTCCATTTTTGAAACGTACAAATATTCCTCTAAAATCAGCCGAACTACGAATTCCGATTTACTCACCTGTTATCAGGAGAGAACCCAGTGCTGCATCTTTTAGCCCAGCACTGACTCTGAAAAGTAATTCTAAGCGTACTTACCAGTAACTTGCTTGTATTTCCTTCCATAGGAATCCATTGTGTAGTTTTCACCAGAAAAGTTTCTAAGTGTCTATTTTCACAAACTAAAAATATTTCTAAAAAATCGTCTGTATGACTTACACACATTCTTTCAACTGTTTACAGGAGGTTGGCCAGTGCTGGATCCAGGTTCCACCACTGAGTAAGAAAAAGTAACGATAACACTACTTACCTGCTAAGTGAATTTCTGCCATAGGATAACATTGGTGATTCTATGTGAAATTTTTTCCAAGTGTCAACTTTTAAAATACAATAATATTCCTTAAAAATAACAACTGCAACAAAAACGCTTCTCCTCAACTGTTTACAGGAGATGTCCAAGGACTGAATCTAGGATCCAGTCCTGTGGTTAGAAAAGTAATCCATAAAGCAACTAATTGCATTTGACTAGAAATTCACATTGAGCTCCATATTGCATTGTGTTTGAAATTGTGTTGCCCATTGCAACAACTGTAACTACTTTACTTAAAAGTCTATTGCCTATTTGCAAAGTATTTAAACTAAAGTAATTCATTCTGAGAAAGTATATTTTGTATTGTAATGTATAATGTAATTATAATGTAATTAAAAAAAATATCTAAAAATAAATAGTTTAAAAAATGTTGTAAATCAGTATCAACAAAATCAGTATAACAATTAATACAGTAAAAATTGTCATTTACAAAACCTTTGAAATTCACTGAAAAAACCATAGGTTTCAGGCCTGATATAGTTAGGAATTAGCATTTAAAAATCCTTTGAAATTCACTGAAAAAACCATAGGTTTCAGGCCTGATATAGTTAGGAATTAGCATTTAAAAAACCTTTGAAATTCACTGAAAAAACCATAGATTTCAGGCCTGATATAGTTAGGAATTAGCATTTAAAAAACCTTAGAAATTCACTGAAAAAACAATAGGTTTTAGGGGTGTTATAGTTAGCTGGACATTTCACTCAAACAAAACCATTGAAATTCCTCCGATATAGTTAGTTGTACTAACTACATCTCGTGTGCCCGCAATCCACTGCTGATGATGTCACATAGATATTACATAATTCATGACATGGTCAGTGACATCACTGAGGACATCTCAAATGACATATATATTATATATTATCTACTGGCGGTCGCCAGTAGATAGTTATAGTTAGGACCGTGTTTCCATAGGAAATCCGCAACATTCTATTTGGAATAACTTTGGCGCCGGTCGACGAATCCTCGCGAAATTTTCAAAACTAATGGGGCGCTCCGCTCCGCTCCTACCCTGAAAGTCTCGGGGGGATTCGTCAAGCGGGGGCTGAGAAAAAAGGGGGGTCCCAAAACGCGTTTGCCCCATGCATTTTTCCATAGGACCTTTAGACACAGCTACAGCCCGAACGGCTGAACAGAATTACTTGAAATTTGGCAGAGAGGTAGTCCTCAGGTCAAGGATGTGCCTTTTGTAGGTCTGGTGTAAATCTGTTCAGTAGGTCCTGAGAAAATAGCATTTAAATCAATATATATATCTGTAAGCGAGCTCCGTGCGCTTACCGTAAGCTTACCGTACGCGTACGGTGCCGTGTGCGAGCTCAATTCTGATTGGTGGTTACATGACTGTAAACATTCGAATCGGTCGAAATCAGGAAGTGTCGCCCGCCATTTTCTGTCTCTCGCACTGAGAAACAAAGGTGGGGAACGTGAAACGGGGGCAACGAAGAGAGTTGCAGACCCCCTAGTGTTTGTCAGGGGGTCCAAGAAGGACCCAAAAGTACGAAAAATAAATTTAATAATTTTTAAAAAAAATCACGGGGTACGCGTACGGTAAGCTTACCATACGCGCACGGCAAAAAAAATTACAAAAATAAAATAAAGAAGTAACAATCACATTTATTAAATAAATTAAAGGACCCACAAGGGAGAAAAAAACAAATGTTACTGCGTAAAAAAAGGCGAGGCGCGCACGGCATGGACTGCGCAACGTGGGCGCTCGGTGCGCGAAGCGCACCGAGCGCCCACAGCGCGCGCACGGTGCGAGAAGCGCAGCGTGCGCGCAGGGTGTGCGCATAGTGAAAAACCAGAAAAAGAAATAAAAAATAAATACATAACTTAGCATTTAAAAAACCGTACAAATTCACTGAAAAAACCATAGGTTTCACACACGTTATAGTTAGGAATTATCATTTACAAAACCTTGCAAATTCACTTAAAAAACCATAGGTTTCACACATGTTATAGTTAGCTGTACATTTCACTCGTAAAAAACCAATGAAATTCCACGTTATAGTTAGATCAGGTAACTATAACTTGCGCGACCGCAATCCACAATGTGTAATTTCAGATGTCATCATTGATGTCATGAGTGATGTCACTGACCATGTCATGAGTGATGTACTATGTGACGTCATCAGCAGTTTATTGTGGGCGCGCAAGTTATAGTTACCTGATCTAACTATAACGTGGAATTTCAATGGTTTTTTACGAGTGAAATGTACAGCTAACTATAACATGTGTGAAACCTATGTTTTTTTAAGTGAATTATATATATATATATTATCTACTGGCGGTCGCCAGTAGATATTTATAGTTAGGACCGTGTTTCCATAGGAAATCCGCAACATTCTATTTGGAATAACTTTGGTGCCGGTTGACGAATCCTCGCGAAATTTTCAAGATAGGTGGGGCGCTCCGCTCCGCTCCGCACCGCTCCTACCCTGAAAGTCTCGGAGGGATTCATCAAGCGGGGGCTGAGAAAAAAGGGGGTCCCAAAACGCGTTTTTCCCATGCAATTTTCAAAAGGGACATTTAGTCCAAGGTACAGCCCGAACAGCTGAACAGAATTACTTGAAATTTGGCAGAGAGGTAATCCTCAGCTCAGGGATGTGCCTTTTGCATATATGGAGTCAATCTGTTCAGTAGTTCCTGAGAAAATTGCAGTTAAAAGCACATACATATCTATAGCCGCGCACCGTGCGTGCTCCATGCGCGCACCCTAATGTGCGTGAGCGTAATTCTGATTGGTGGTTACATGTTAGTCAACGTTCGAATCGGTCGAAATCAGGAAGTGTCGGCCGCCATTTTGTTTGTTTTCAGTGCAAGAGTGAAAAAGGAAGGTGGCGAACGTGAAAAGGGGGCAGGGTAGAGAGTTCCTGACCCCCTAGCCTTTGTCAGGGGGTCCCTGAAGGACCCCGAAGGCAGAAAGAAACATTTTAATTTATTTTTTTTTAAATCGCGGGGGTGCGCGCACCCCCGCAATTGAAAAACCGTGAAAACCCCCCCCAAAAAAAAAAAAAAATTGTTTTTTATACGTAGTTTATTGTAAAATAAATATATAAAAAAATAATAATACATACATAACTTAGCATTTAAAAACCCGTGCAAATTCACTGAAAAAACCATAGGTTTCACACACGTTATAGTTAGGAATTAGCATTTAAAAAACCTTGCAAATTCACTTAAAAAACCATAGGTTTCACACATGTTATAGTTAGGTGGATATTTCACTCGTAAAAAACCAATGAAATTCCCCCGTTATAGTTAGTTCAGATAACTATAACTCACGCGGCCGCCACTCTATCACAAGGATGATGTCATCAGTGATGTCATGAGTGATGCCACTGACCATGTCATGAGTGATGTAATATGTGACGTCATCAGCAGTGCATTGCGGGCGCGCGAGTTCTAGTTATCTGAACTAACTATAATGGGGGAATTTCATTGTTTTTTTACGAGTGAAATATCCACCTAACTATAACATGTGTGAAACCTATGGTTTTTTAAGTGAATTTGCAAGGTTTTTTAAATGCTAATTCCTAACTATAACGTGTGTGAAACCTATGGTTTTTTCAGTGAATATATATATATATATAGTCACTGAAAAAAACATAGGTTTCACAGACGTTATAGTTAGAAATTAGCATTTAAAAAAGCTTTGAAATTCACTGAAAAAACCATAGGTGTCAGAGACGTTATAGTTAGAAATTAGCATTTAAAAAACCTTAGAAATTCACATAAAAAACCATAGGTTTCAGAGGTGTTATAGTTAGCTGGCCATTTCACTCGTACAAAACCATAGAAATTCCTCTGTTATAGTTAGTTCTGCTAACTATAACTCCCGCGCCCGCAATGCACTGCTGATGATGTCACATATTGCATCTTTCATGACTGACGGTGTGCAACGGCTGCGTGTTTTTCAGTTACATCTTATACATTTAATATTACTTGATGTGCGCGGTTGGTATGCGACCAGTCCGCGACTCCTGCTCCCGCGCATTCGCGACACATGCGCATTCCGGTACGAGATGCTTGCGCGGTGGCGGGTCCCGCGTGATGTCATATGCATGCTGGGGCACGCTGGGTGCGCGACTCCCGCAAAAAACTTTTATGTTCCAAAATGATAGGTATGTGTCTTTAATATACATATTAGGGCAAGAGATTATCTAAGATATTCATAAAAATAATATATTTGTACTTATAATAAACTTATATTCTTTTTAAATATATTTTTGCGAAGTCGGGTGCGTGCATCGTGAGCGCAGAGAACCAGGTCAGCAGAGCTGCTGTAGAATCAGAGAAACCAGGTCAGCAGAGCGGCTCTAGAGCCTAAGAAGCAGGTCAGCATAGCTGCTCTAGAACCTGAGACCCAGGTCAGCAGAGCTGCTCTAGAGCCATAGAACCAGGTCAGCAGAGCTTCTCTAGAGGCAGAGAACCAGGTCAGGAGAACTGCTTTAGAGCCAGAGAACCAGGTCAGCAGAGCTGCTTTAGAGTCAGAGAACCAGGTCAGCAGAGCTGCTCTAGAGGCAGAGAACCAGGTCAGCAGAGCTGCTCTAGAGCCAGAGAACCAAGTCAACAGAGCTGCTTTAAAGCCATAGAACCAGGTCAGCAGTAGAGTCAGAGAAACCAGGTCAGTAGAGCTGCTGTAGAGGGAGAGAACCAGGTCAGCAGAGCTGCTCTAGAGGGAGAGAACCAGGTCAGCAGTGCTGCTCTAGAGCCAGAGAAACCAGGTCAGCAGAGCTGCTTTAGAGGGAGAGAACCAGGTCAGCAGAGCTGCTCTAGAGCCAGAGAACCAGGTCAGCAGAGCTGCTCTAGAGCCAGAGAACCAGGTAAGCAGAGCTGTTCTAGAGCCTAAGAACTAGGCCAGCAGAACTGCTCTAGAGCCAGAGAACTAGGTCAGCAGAACTGCTTTAGAGCCAGAGAACCAGGTCATCAGAGCTCTTTAGAGGGAGAGAACCAGGTCAGCAGAGCTGCTCTCGAGCCAGAGAACCAGGTCAGCAGAGCTGCTTTAGAGCCATAGAGCCAGGTCAGCAGAGCTGCTTTACAGCCAGAGAACCAGGTCAGCAGAGTTGCTCTAGAGGCAGAGAACCAGGTCAGCAGAGCTGCTTTAGAGGGAGAGAACCAGGTCAGCAGAGCTGCTTTAGAGCCTGAGAAACCAGGTCAGCAGAGCTGCTTTAGAGAGAGAGAGAACCAGGTCAGCAGAGCTGCTTTAGAGCCAAAGAACCAGGTCAGCAGAGCTGCTCTAGAGGCAGAGAACCAGGTCAGCAGAGCTGCTCTAGAGCCTAAGAACTAGGCCAGCAGAACTGCTCTAGAGCCAGAGATCCAGGTCAGCAGAGCTGCTGTAGAGCCAGAGAAACCAGGTCAGCAGAGCTGCTTTAGAGGGAGAGAACCAGGTCAGCAGAGGTGCTTTAGAGCCAGAGAACCAGGCCAGCAGGGCTGCTTTAGAGCCAGAGAACCAGGTCAGCAGAGCTGCTTTAGAGCCAGAGAACCAGGTCAGCAGAGCTGCTCTAGAGCCAGAGAACCAAGTCAACAGAGCTGCTTTAGAGCCATAGAACCAGGTCAGCAGAGCTGCTTTATAGCCAGAGAACCAGGTCAGCAGAGCTGCTCTAGAGCCAGAGAACCAGGTCAGCAGAGCTGCTTTAGAGGCAGAGAGACCAGGTCAGTAGAGCTGCTTTAGAGGGAGAGAACAAGGTCAGCAGAGCTGCTCTCGAGGTAGAGAACCAGGTCAGCAGAGCCGCTCTAGAGCCAGAGAACCAGGTCAGCAGAGCTGTTGTAGAGCCAGAGAACCAGGTCAGCAGAGCTGCTCTGTAGCCTAAGAACTAGGTCAGCAGAGCAGCTCTAGAGCCAGAGAACCAGGTCAGCAGACCTTCTGTAGAGCCAGAGAAACCAGGTCAGCAGAGCTGCTTTAGAGGGAGAGAACCAGGTAAGTAGAGTTGTTTTAGAGCCAGAGAACCAGGTCAGCAGAGCTGCTCTAGAGCCAGAGAACCAGGTCAGCAGAGCTGCTTTAGAGGCAGAAAAACCAGGTCAGTAGAGCTGCTTTAGAGGGAGAGAACAAGGTCAGCAGAGCTGCTCTAGAGGTAGAGAACCAGGTCAGCAGAGCCGCTCTAGAGCCAGAGAACCAGGTCAGCAGAGCTGTTGTAGAGCCAGAGAACCAGGTCAGCAGAGCTGCTCTGTAGCCTAAGAACTAGGTCAGCAGAGCAGCTCTAGAGCCAGAGAACCAGGTCAGCAGACCTTCTGTAGAGCCAGAGAAACCAGGTCAGCAGAGCTGCGTTAGAGGGAGAGAACGAGGTAAGTAGAGTTGTTTTAGAGCCAGAGAACCAGGTCAGCAGAGCTGCTTTAGAGCCAGAGAACCAGGTCAGCAGAGCTGCTCTAGCTGACACTGCCTGACTGACACTGACTGACTGACACTGACTGATTGACACTGACTGACACTGATTGACACTGACACTGACTGAGACTGACTGACACTGATTGACTGACACTGACTGACACTGACTGACTGACACTGACTGACTGACTGACTGACACTGACTGACACTGATTGACTGACACTGACTGACTGGCACTGACACTGATTGACTGACACTGATTGACACTGATTGACTGACACTGACTGACTGACTGACAGTGACTGACTGACAGTGACTGACTGACTGACACTGACTGACACAGACTGACACTGACTGACTACTCTCTACTTCTCTACTACTCACTCTCTACTACTCTCTACTACTCTCTCTCTACTACTCACTCTCTACTACTCACTCTCTACTACTCACTCTCTACTACTCTCTACTACTCACTCTCTACTACTCTACTACTCACTCTCTACTATTCACTCTCTACTACTCTCTACTACTCTCTACTACTCACTCTCTACTACTCTCTGCTACTCACTCTCTACTACTCACTCTCTGCTACTCTCTACTACTCACTCTCTACTACTCTCTACTATTCACTCTCTACTACTCACTCTCTTCTACTCTCTCTCTACTACTCACTCTCTACTACTCACTCGCTACTACTCTCTACTACTCACTCTACTACTCTCTACTACTCTCTCCTACTACTCTCTACTACTCACTCTCTACTACTCTCTACTACTCACTCTACTACTCTCTACCACTCCTCTCTACTACTCTACTACTCACTCTCTACTACACACTCTCTACTACTTGCTCTCTACTACTCACATCTCTACTACTCTCTACTACTCACTCTACTACTCACTCTCTGCTACTCTCTACTACTCACTCTCTACTGCTCCACTTTTTTCTACTACTCTCTACTACTCACTCTCTACTACACACTCTCTACTACTTGCTCTCTACTACTCTCTCTACTACTCTCTACTACTCTCTCTACTACTCACTCTCTACTACTCTCTACTACTCACTCTCTATTACTCTCTGCTACTCACTCTCTACTACTCACTCTCTACTACTCACTTTCTACTACTCTTTACTACTCACTCTCTACTACTCTCTACTACTCACTCTACTACTCACGCTACTACTCTCTACTACTCCCTACTACTCACTCTCTACTACTCACTCTTTACTACTCTCTACTACTCACTCTCTACTACTCACTCTTTACTACTCAATCTACTACTCTCTACTACTCTCTGCTACTCTCTCTACTACTCTCTACTACTCTCTACTACTCATTCTCTACTCTCTACCTCTCTACCTCTCTCTACCTCTCTCTCTCTACTACTCTCTACCTCTCTACACCTCTACCTCTCTACACCTCTACCTCTCTACCTCTACCTCTACCTCTACCTCTCTACCTCTACCTCTCTACCTCTCTACCTCTACCTCTACACCTCTACCTCTCTCTACACGCACACATATGCACATATATATATATGCATATGCATTTATATATATGTATGTGTATATATATACATACATATATAAACATCCAAACCATGCTCCTTTGCTGTGGGCACAGAAGTCAAGCACACATGGGTTCGCAGGAAAGCAGCGCTTTATTGAAATCACTCGGCATGACGCGTTTCGTTCAATTGAACTTCCTCAGATGCCGTAATTACGTGAGTTACTCCAGCCCACACTTAAAACTACAATGTCCATCTACGATTGGCTGGGAACATTGCAGGCATTGCTGTAGGGAAAACCTGGCTCGGACTCAGACATGTAAGTCCGTGCGGAGCAGAAACCAGACGTAAGTACTTGCCCCAGTGGGCGGTGTCTGCTCCATTCCCCCAGATTGCCTAAGGTCTTTTGCGGGCGCGATTTTTCACTGGCAGCAGCTCACCCGATCCCTCACCTCACCTCACCGCTACCATCCCGGAGCAGGACCAGCAGGCACTTCCCAAGTGAGGAGCCACCTCCCACGAAGTCGTAGTCCATCAATAATGGCAAAATACACTGCTCCAGGTAAGCGGGGATTCGGCGTTTTTGAAAAGTTTTCAAATTGTCAACACTTTGCCACCTATTCCGCCGAATCACTTTCGAGGTTGGTACTCACAGGGTGCTAGTGGCTGCACCCAAAACATCCAAACCATGCTCCTTTGCTGTAGGCACAGAAGTCAAGTACACATGGGTTCGCAGGAAAGCAGCGCTTTATTGAAATCACTCGGCATGACGTGTTTCGTTCGATTGAACTTCCTCAGATGCCGTAATTACGTGAGTTACTCCAGCCCACACTTAAAACTACAATGTCCATCTACGATTGGCTGGGAACTTTGCAGGCATTGCTGTAGGGAAAACCTGGCTCGGACTTAGACATGTAAGTCGTGCGGAGCAGAAACCAGACGTAAGTACTTGCCCCAGTGGGCGGTGTCTGCTCCATTCCCCCAGCTTGCCTAAGGTCTTTTGCGGGCGCGATTTTTCACTGGCAGCAGCTCACCCGATCCCTCACCTCACGGCTACCATAAACATATATATAATCTGCATTTCTAGATCAATACAAATATAAATGCATGCATACATATACATATACATATATGCACACATATGCATGTTATGTACATGAAAGTTTGAAAAACACTAATACAAGCAAAGCTAAAAAGCCACCTAATTAGAAACAGAATTGCTTTAACTTAAACGAGGGCGAGACCTATTGCATTTTCAATGCTTGTTTACTTTGGTTCCATCAAGAAGGCATTCAGATGTGTCACACATGCCATAAATTCTGAATGTTAGCACTCTAGTTGTTCATTAGATCACTGTCGTAAAGCTACTGCTCACCAGGGAAGTCTACTGCTGGTATTCAAAGTGCATGTTTCAGTCTGCATGTCAGAATTTTTTAATGAAATAGAAGAGGATTTGAGAAGTCAAAATGTGCCCTAATTTTTCTTTCTGCAGCACTGATCATAATTTCTATGGCAAAATGACCCCCTCATTTTGTTCCTTTGCAAATTAAATGTTTTAAGTGTTACCACTTTATTCCAATCAAGATGGCTTCAAGTGTGCCATACTTTTGACATAAGTAAGACTGTTAGCGCTCTAGTTGTTCTTTAGAACACTCTGGGACATTCTGTCATTGGGCTATACTTGGGCTACATCTGGGTGATATTTGTGCTACATTTGGGCTCCTTTGTCTCTGGTGGCCATCTTGGTATCTCTATAACTTTAGTTTGTATTTTTCAATGTGTGTATCAAAGTTTATATTAGGATAAGAGGAGGTCTGCCACTCTTACACAGAGATGATGTCATCAGTGATGTCATCAGTGATGTCATTTGAGATGTCATCAGTGATGTCATGAGTGATGTCACTGACCATGTCATGAGTGATGTAATATGTGACGTCATCAGCAGTGGATTGCGGTCGCGCGAGTTATAGTTAGCTGAACTAACTATAACGGGGGAATTTCAATGGTTTTGTACGAGTGAAATGTCCAGCTAACTATAACATGTGTGAAACCTATGTTTTTTTCAGTGAATTTGCAAGGTTTTTTAAGTGCTAATTCCTAACTATAACGTGTGTGAAACCTATGGTTTTTTCAGTGAATTTGCAAGGTTTTTTAAATGCTAATTCCTAACTATAACGTGTGTGAAACCTATGGTTTTTTCAGTGAATTTGTAAGGTTTTTTAATTGCTAATTCCTAACTATAACGTGTGTGAAACCTAAGTTTTTTTTAGTGAATTTGCAAGGTTTTTTAAATGCTAATTTATAACTATAACGTGTGTGAAACCTATGTTTTTTTTTTGTGAATTTGTAAGGTTTTTTAAATGCTAATTTATGTATGTATTATTATATTTTTATATATTTATTTTACAATAAACTATCTATGTATATAGTTATAGATTGACTGTATCCTGTAATATGGAATGGCTCAGCTCTTTTTTTTTGAATTTGGATAAAGTTGAACAGCATAGTTAATATCTTCTATAAACTTATAAACAGTTTAAAATGTTTTTGTTTTTTTTAAGGGTTTTTCACGGTGCGCGCACCGGCAATTTTTTTTATTAAATGAAATGCTTTTTTTTTTATTTATGAGGTCCTTTAGGGACCCCCTGAGAAGGTCTAGGGGGTCAGGGAGTGTCTTCCCTGCCTCCTTTTCATGTTTTAGAAATCGGGTTAAAAGTAATTCATTTCTGATGCGTGCGCGCACCACGCAATATTTGTAACATTTTTTTTTTTTTGGGGACCTTAGGGGTCTTTCATGGTCCCCCTGAGAAGGCCTAGGGGGTCAGGGACTCTCTACCCTGCCCCCTTTTCACGTTCTCCACTTGTGTTTTCAGCTCTCTTCTGCCTCTAAAATTCAAAATGGCGGCTGGGAGGTGCGCGCACCATGCGCGCACCCCGCGATTTTTTGAACAAAAATAAAAAAAATGTTTTCACCCTTCGGGGTCCTTCAAGGACCCCCTGACAAAGGCTAGGGGGTCAGGAACTTTCTACCCTGCCCCCTTTTCACGTTCTCTACCTTTCTTTTTCACTGTCACACACAAAATGGCGTCCGACACATCCTGATTTCGACCGATTGGAATGTTGACTGACATCTAACCACCAATCAGAATTACGCTCGCGGACATTTGGTGCGCGCCCCGGGCGAGCACCGTGCGCGCATGGTGCGCGCATATAGATATTTATGTACTTTTAACTGCAATTTTCTCAGGAACTACTGTACGGATTGACACCATATATGCAAAAGGCACATGCCTGACCTGAGGACTACCTCTTTGCCAAATTTCAAGTAATTCTGTTCAGCCGTTCGGGCTGTACCTTCGACTAAAGGTCCTATGGGAAAATGCATGGGGAAAACGTGTTTTGGGACCCCCCTTTTTACTCAGCTCCCGCTTGACGAATCACCCCGAGACTTTCAGGGTAGGAGCTGAGCGGAGCGCCCCATTAGTTTTGAAAATTTCACGAAGATCATTCAACCGGCGCCAAAGTTATTCAAAATAGAATTTTCAGATTTCCTATGGGAACTCGTCCTAACTATAACTATCTACTGGCGACTGCCAGTAGATAATATATATATATATATATATATATATATATATATATATATATATATATATATATATATATATATATATATATATATATACCTACTGGCGGTCGCCAGTAGGTAGTTAAAGTTAGGACCCTAGGAAAACCGCAACATTCTATTTTGAATAACTTTGGCGCCGGTCAATGAATCCTCGCAAAATTTTCAAAATAGGTAGGGTGCTGCGCTCCGCTCCTACCCTGAAAGTCTCGGGGGGATTCGTCAAACGGGGGCTGAGATAAAAGGGGGGTCCCAAAACGCGTTTTTCCCATGCATTTTTCCATAGGACCTTTAGACACAGCTACAGCCCGAACGGCTGAACAGAGTTCCTTGAAATTTGGCAGAGAGGTAGTCTACAGGTCATGGAAGTGCCTTTTGTAGGTTTGGTGTAAATCTGTTCCGTAGATTCTGAGAAAATAGCCTTTAAATCAATATATATATCTGAGCCAGCTTACGGTGCGCTTACGGTGCGCTTACCGTACGCGTACGGTGACGTGCGCGAGCGCGATTCTGATTGGCTGTTCGATCTAAGTAAACATTTGAATCGGTCGAAACCAGGAAGCGGCGGCCGCCATTTTCTCTCTCGCACTCTGAGGGGGGCAGCATAAACAAAGTCAAAAAACATCTAAAGGGGTAGTATATTTAGTTCTTAACCACCCAGCATCGATATAGGTGTCCCCCAACAACCCCCAAGGCCAAAAAAACAATTTTAATTTTTTTCGAAAAATCGCCGATTACGTTTACCTTACGCGTACGGTTAAAATTATTAAAAAAAAAAAAATTAAGCACACTTTCCCCACCCCGTGTGCAAATGGTGCCTGAAGGGCACCATTTGTGCATGGCATTTGATAATCCAAGGAAACTAAAAATCAATACCTTTCACAACGAAGCACATAATATTTCCCCATGTGCACACGTGCGCGAAGCGCATCGTGCGTACATGGCCCATCCCGCGTAACGTGGGCACGCGGTGCGCGCAGCGCACCGCGTGACCACCGTGCGTGCACGGCACTAACTGCGTAAAGTGGGCGCGCGGTGCGCAAAGCGCACCGCGTGCTCACTGTGCGCGCACGGAACGAACTGCGTTAACTGGGCGCGCACGCCACGAATGGCGTAAAGTAACTTAGCATTTAAAAAAACGTACAAATTCACTGAAAAAACCATAGGTTTCACACACGTTATAGTTAGGAATTAGCATTTAAAAAACCTTGCAAATTCACTGAAAAAACCAGAGGTTTCACACAAGTTATAGTTAGCTGTACATTTCACTCGTAAAAAACCAATGAAATTCCCCCGTTATAGTTAGTGCAGGCAACTATAACTCACGCGACCGCAATCCTCTGCTGATGACATATGTGTCTTTATGAAAAAAAAATATTTGTAATATATGTATAGCTAAAATTTAATGGAAGAAGACATGGGCAAATAAGTGTCTAAATACAGTATTAGCATCAGCAGAGGATTGCGGTCGCGTGAGTTATAGTTGCCTGCACTAACTATAACGGGGGAATTTCATTGGTTTTTTACGAGTGAAATGTACAGCTAACTATAACTTGTGTGAAACCTATGGTTTTTTCAGTGAATATATATATATATATATATATATATATATATATATATATATATATATATATTTTTTTTTAGGGGGGTTCTAGAAGGCCCACTGGGGCTCTATAATTGAAATAATTTAAATAATCAATGTTCAAATTTGGCTTATGTTCCGGTTTCTGCAGAATTTACACTGTTTAAATTTAAATTTTTGTTAATCATGAATTTAATTGTAACACATTTTTTTCAGCAGTAGAGAACCTATATGTCAAACGAATTAGTCTGTCTTTTTATTCTGGGCTGAAACTACACAAGTTGTTGTTTTCCATGTCAATTGTATACTGTTGCCATGACGATGTTTTAGGACACACGGTACTTAATGGTAGCCATTGGTATTACCTGAGATATTGACAAAGGCGGCTTGCCGTCGAAACGCGTCTTGGTCTCTTAAACGAAAATAAAATTCCTTCATGCTTAATTCTCACGGAGTCTACGCCTGTTTTGAATCTTGACAGCAGGACTGGTTGCATATATATATATATATATATATATAGATATATATATATATATATATCCACTGAAAAAACCATAGGTTTCAGGCATGTTATAGTTAGCTGTTAGCATTTAAAAAACCTTAGAAATTCACTGAAAAAAACATAGGTTTCAGGGGCGTTATAGTTAGCTGGACTTTTTACTCATACAAAACCATTGAAATTCCCCCGTTATAGTTAATTCAGCTAACTATAACTCGCGCGCCCGCAATGCACTGCTGATGACGTCACATATTACATCACTCATGACATGATCAGTGACATCACTCATGACATCACTGATGACATCTCAAATGACATCACTGATGACATTACTGATGACATCATCCAGTGAATGTGTGTTTTTCTGAAAATTACATATGTTTTATATATGTATATCTCAAGGTCGATGGAAGAATAAATGGGTATATAAGTGTCTAAATGGATGATTTGTTTTTGAAAAATTGATTGTATAACTGACTGATTAAGTGTATCTTAGTGAATACTTGGCTTAGTGAGTAATGTTTAAATGTGTAAATATCTGTATCAGTCTCTCACTTTGTGTATAAGTGGCTGCATGGGTTGGTGAGTAGCTACATGAGTGTCTATATAGGTTATTAGTTGGTTTTTTGAGTATCAGTATGAGTGTCTGAGTGTCTGTATAGTTCGGTGGGGGTATTACGTAGTGCATAGGTGCATGAATGAGTGACTCACTGTTTGTGTGTGTTGAAAACAGCATGTGTGCAGGACTGTATGGGTGGATGAGTGTGTGCATGGGTGTGTTAGTGAGTGAATGACTGTCTCAATAGTGTCTTTATGAGTCACTACATATGTTTTAAACTAGTATATGTGACTATTGGTGTATATAAGTGAGTATATGTGAGAGTGAGAGATTGAAAGAGTTCCTGTATGAATAATTATGTGTTTCTATAAGTGATTGTTTAAAAGACTAAGTATGTGTAAGTTTCTGTAGAAGTAAGTGTGGTGGTGTGTGTATAACTGTATATGCAAGTAAATGGATGTTTGATTCTTTATTAGCATGAGTGACTGTGTGTGAGTAACTCTATGGATGAGTGGCGTTGTGTAACAGGATGTGTATGTGTATGAGTACATATGATGAGTGAGTACATGTATGAGTGACTGTATAGGACTGTTGGTGAATGAGTGGATGTGTTTGGGGATCTTAGAAATACTGAATAGGTTGTTGTATCTGGTATTGGTATGTCCATTGTTTTGAAAATTTTAGTTTCTATTTTTGAATGTGTGTATCAAAGGTTATATTAGGGGGAGAGGAGGTCTGCCACTCTATCACAAGGATGATGTCATCAGTGATGTCATGAGTGATGTCATCAGTGATGTCACTGACCATGTCATGAGTGATTAATATGTGACGTCATCAGCAGTGCATTGCGGGCGCGCGAGTTATAGTTAGCTGAACTAACTATAAGGGGAAATTTCAATGGTGTTGTATGAGTAAAAAGTCCAGCTAACTATAACGCCCCTGAAACCTATGGTTTTTTCAGTGAATTTCTAAGGTTTTTTAAATGCTAATTCCTAACTATAACGTGCCTGAAACCTATGGTTTTTCAGTGAATTTCAAAGGTTTTTTAAATGCTAATTTCTAACTATGCCTGCAGAGATAGGACATGTGAAGAAAGAAGAAAAAACGCACAGAAAGAAAAAAAAGAAATGCAGAAAGAAGGAACAGAAGTCTTCAAAGACGAAGAAAAGTGCAGGAAGAAGGATAACGTGCAGAAAGAACAAACAGAAGAGCAGAAAGAAGCCTTGTTGCAAAATCATCCTGTACCCTCAACTTTTTCAGACGGATACTGGTGGTAACTGAGTCTGACTAACCAGTCCTAGAGCCAGTGCTATGTTAAAAGACACTCACAATACAGTGAAAACACCTACATATGCTAGGGAACACTATGCGTTGGGGTCCCCCTGTGATTAGTATGACCTCCTCTGTAAGCCCCTAGTATATAATAGGGCAGGGGATTAAAACTACCTCTTAAAACGCGCCACAGGGTGTTTGCACACGTCACCTCAGGCCCCGTCCCCTCCCTTCCCCACTGTGTAAACACGCCCTGTGGCCGTTTTATGTTGGGAGATTAAGTCCCCGTGAATCCTGAGGGTCCCTAGGGTCCAACTAGACCACTAGGTACCTCCAGTAAGCGCCACAGAGCTGCGTTGCAGAGAGATGTAAAAAAGGGCACGGACTAGACCACCTCTCTGCAACGCAGCGCAGTGGCGCTTACTGGAAGCACCTGGTGGGCTAGTTGGCCCCCAGGGTCCCTCAAGATTGAAGGGGAATTATTTCCCCAACTTAAAATGCGCCACTGGGCTTGTTTGCACACGTTAACTCAGACCCCGTCCCCTCCCTTCATCACTGTGTAAACACGCCCTGTGGCCATTTTTAGTTGGGAGATTAAGTTCATTTGAATCCTGAGGGTCCCTAGGGTCCAACTAGCCCACTAGGTACCTCCAGTAAGCACCACAGATCTGCGTTGCAGAGAAGTGTAAAAAGTGGCACGGCCTGGACCACCTCTCTGCAACGCAGCTCAGTGGTGCTTACTAGAAGCACCTGGTGGGCTAGTTAGCCCCCAGGGGCCCTCAGGATTGAAGAGAAAATTATTTCTCCAACTTAAAACGCGCCATAGGGCGTGTTTGCACACGTCACATCAGGCCCCGTCCCCTCCATTCCTCACTGTGTAAACACGCCCTGTGGCCGTTTATTAAGTTGGGAGATTAAGTCCCCTTGAATCCTGAGGGTCCCTAGGGACAAAATAGCCCACTAGGTACGTCTAGTAAGCGCCATTGCAGAGAGGTGTAAAAAGGGGCACGGCCTGCACCACCTCTCTGCAACGCAGAGCAGTGGTGCTTACTGGAAGCACCTGGTGGGCTAGTTGCCCCCAGGGTCCCTCAGGATTGAAAGGGAATTATTTCCCCAACTTAAAACGCGCCACAGGGTGTGTTTGCACATGTCACCTCAGGCCCCGTACCCTCCCTTCACCACTGTGTAAACCTGCCCTGTGGCCGTTCTAAGTTGAGAGATTAAGTCCCCTTGAATCCTAAGGGTCCCTAGGGTCAAACTAGCCCACTAGGTACCTCCAGTAAGTGCCACAGAGCTGCGTTGCATAGAGGTGTAAAAAGGGGCGTGGCCTCAGAACACCTGTCTGCAACGCAGCTCCCTGGCGCATACTGGAGATACCTGTTGGGCTAGTTGGCCCTCAGGGACCCTCAGTATTGAAGGGGAATTAATTACCAAACTTACAACTGGCCAAGGGGCGCGTTTGCAGAGTGCTGCAAGGAGGGGGCGTTGCCTCCGGCGCGATGCCGGTCTTTTATTTATTTTATTTTTTTAAGAAGGAGGGCTGTGTGGCCCCCCTTCTTTTTCTAATTTATTGGCCCTGGGGACCCCATCCCCCAGGGCCTGCACCCTAATTTTTTTTGTTTAAAAAAATAAATTTGGCCCTCCCAAGGCCTTAATCGGCCCCAGTGACCCCATCCCCGGGGCCGGCCTTTGTTTTTTATTATTTAAAAAAATATATATATTTATAGAAACACCTAGGACATGCTGGACCATGTATGTACCTATCACCATGACGATTTGCGTGATATTTATTAAAAGGCGACTATGCATACAATGAATCCACGTGAAATGTATTTACACTGCTAGTGAAGCTCTGACGTGTCTGACGCCCTACCGTGCCTAATCCCGGCGCCCCCGCCGGTGGGTACTCTCCAAGTAGACACCCTTGTCGTTTATTTATACAAACATGGGTAGCTATTGACGGGCACATTTAATACACACGCACACCCAGCCATCCAAAGAGGATTTGACAACAATTCGACCAAACTATGAAAGAAACCCCCCTCATGGTTAATAAAACACACGTCCACCGCCGGATGTGTAATACTTTTTATTTTACTCTCTGGAAAGGAGACAAACCTCACTTGAGAGTCACAGCGTGCTCCTGGCTGAGCCCAATTCTGTGTTATACCCACCAGTGCCCCTTGAGTGCCACACACCTCTGTGTTGTATTCCACCAGCTAGTGCGTATGCAATGACACTCTCTAGCTCATGTGCACTGTAACACCACCCCGTGAATATGTCATGCCACACTTGCCTTCGCACGGGTTATATTGCCCCATCTAACGTGCCTTCCTCGATGCATATGTTATAATGCACAGCGCTATGCCATACATATTACAATCTGGGATCCATATCTTTGTCACAGTGCATATGAAACGTTACACTCCCCAGCACATATTTTATATTACAACTTTAGAGACTAGTTAGGTTACACAACACTGCCCTGTCCATATTACACTCCAAGTCGCATATCGCATAGCACGCACTAGTGCCTGTGCGATCTCGCGCTCTCCAATGAATCTGTCATTGCGCACAATGTATTGCATATTATATTTCACGCCCGGTTCATCTTATATCACACTTTTTGGTGCATAGTTTATACCATATACTATATCTAGTTTTCATTTTCAATCGTGCTCTCAGGACTATGTTCTATATAACACTGCGTCCACCTACCCTTTTCACGGGCATTACATTTTGTGATGGGGGTTGGAGGGTCAGGGGGTGTTTCTGCCAAGTGAGCCCGGAGTCACAGTCACAAACGTCCTCTTCTTCCTGAATAAAAGTGAGATTATGCTGCATACTTGTTCATATTTTAAGTAGTTCGCACAGACACACATTTTAAAAACAATAAAGTTCCTAATACCCACCTTCTCTGAACAGTTAGCATGCTGCCCCATCCATCTCCTCCCTATCCTCTGGTGTCTGAATCCATGGACTAGCCTCCTCCCTCCTGCCATGCAAGGTCTGATGTGCTGCCACTGCCCTCCATTTAGCATGATGTACCAGTCCCCTCCTCCTGCCCTCCATTTCCCAATTCTATGGCCCATCATTGACCTCCTGCTTAGCCTCTGTGCTTAGCTTGCTGCCCCTATTCTCCTTCCCCCTGCCCTCCGATGTCTTTGTGCATGCTCCTGCTCCATCCTTTTTGCCCACCATGTTCCATGGACCTGCCACTCCTATCTACTCTGAGTGTTCTGTTGAGCTGTCACTCCCCTCCCACCTGCCTAGCATTGTCAGATGGCTGTAACCTGTCCCTGCCACCTCCACCCTGCCTGTCCACATGCCATGCCCCTATCCCCTTCCTCCTGTCCTCCATGGTCCATTTTACTGCCACACCCTTCTGCCCTCCCTGGTCTGTTGTGCTGCAACTGCTCCTCCTGCCTGCCCCGCGGGGTCTGTTGTGAGGCCCCTTCCGCTGAACTCCCTTGTCTGTGCCCAGGTCCTGATCCTCCCTTCTATCCTCCATGGTCCTTTGTGCATGCCCCTGCACCCTCCTTCTTGCCCATCAGAGCCATTGTGCTGCCACTAAGCCTCCCGCTTGCCATGCATGGTCTTCTGTGCTGCCATGGCCCCTCCCACCTTCCCTGTGTGGTCAGCTAGCTGCCCCTGACCCCCTCCCACCTTCCCTCCATGGTCTGTGTCTATGTCATCATAGTGTCATTGTTGCTCTCCATGGTGTGTCTTGTTTCTAGTGCCCATCCTGCCTGACCTCCATGGTCATCTTGCTGCTCCTGCCCTGCCCCCTTGCCCCAGTTTCCATGTGCAGACCCCTGTTCCCTCCCTCCTGGCTTGTCTGTTCCATTGTAATGCCCCTGATCCGTCCCTCCTGCCCTTTATGGTCTGTTATGCTGCAGCTTTCTCTCCTGTCTGTCCATTATGGTCAGCTAGCTACCATTGCCTCTTTCCCCTCTGTTCTCCATTGTCCATGTGCATGGTCCTGTTCCCTCCCTATTGCTTTCTATGGATTGTTGTGCTGCACTCCCGTCCCGCATGCCCTGAGTGGTGTATTGTGCTGCTGCAAACCCTGATGCCTGCCCTGTACGGTCAGTTTGGTGCACCTCTCCATGTCCCTCCTGTCCTCTGTTATCCGAGTCCATGTCCCTACCCCAATTCCTCCTGCCTACCATGATCCAATGTACCATACTTGCGAACATTTTGAACTTGGTAAGAGGGAGATTTTGAAAAAAAACTCGGGTATTGATTTTCCCCTTTGAGTTACATTGAAAAAGAGGAGATTGTAGACAGGAGACAGATCAAATAAAGCCCATTTGAGCTTAAAAACATTGGACGTTTCCTGGCTGAAACAGGTCTGTTGGCATGTATGGTTGTACTACCACTGCCTCTTCCTTCTGCCCACAATGGTCTATTGTATTGCCACAGCCTCTCTTGCCAGTCCTGTATTGTTGGTTCGTTGCCCCTGCCCCCCTTTCCACTGCCCTCCATAGTCTGTTGTGCTGCCACTGCCCTTCCTGCCTGCCCAGTGTGGTCAAATTGTTGCCTCTGCACTCTCCTACCTGCCTTTAATTTTCAGAGTCCGTGCCCCTGGCCTCTGCCTCTCAACAGTATCCCAATGAACAACTAGATTGCTAACATTCTATATTTATTACAAAAGTGTGAAACGCCTGACGTCATCTTGATGTAATCAAAACTGTAATACCTAGAGCATTTCCTTTAGAAATTACATATATGAGAGGGTCTTATTTGCATCAAATTTATGGTTAGTGCTCTACAAAAATAAAATGAGGACATATTTTCTGAGTTTTCAAATAGCGACAAAGAACTTTTACATTATTTTTAATCTTTATGTTTTTTTATCCAGTTGACCACTTGATTAAATGTTGCACCTGGGGAGGGGATGTGGTGTTACTTCCGGAGCTGCAGACTTTGCAACTGGGGAACCAGGTTGGAGTTTCTGCTTCAGCTCAACATTCTGTGATTCTGGTCAAATCACTTAATCTCCCCATGTCTACAACCAAAATGAATTTGATCTTGTGTGATGTAGCCAATGCTCATGTAAAGCACTCCAATACCTGACAAGTCTGCACTATATAAAACTGCAAATACACACAAAATAAGTGTTTGCACAATTCTGTCATTGGGCTACATGTGGGCTACATCTGGGTGATATTTGGGCTACATTTGGGCTCTTTTGTCTCTGGTGGCCATCTTGGGAGATTTATTTGTTATGAAGTTTCCTAATTTCCACATTTACTGCAGTCTCCTCAGTAGGAAATACTTTCAGTTTTTTATTTTGGTTCCATCAAGAAGGCATTCAGATGTGTCCCACATTTGCCATAAATTCTGAATGTTAGCACTCTAGTTGCTCATTAGATCACTGTAATAAAGCTACTGCTCACCAGGGAAGTCTGCTGCTGGTATTCAAAGGGCATGTTTCAGTCTGCATGTCAGAATTTTTTTATGAAATAGAAGAGGATTTGAGAAGTCAAAATGTGCCCTAATTTTTCTTTCTGCAGCACTAATCATAATTTTTATGGCAAAATGAACCCCCTCATTTTGTTCCTTTGTAAACTAAATGTTTTAAGGGTTACCACTTTATTCCAATCAAGATGGCTTCAGGTGTGCCATACTTTTGTCATAACTAAGACTGTTAGGGCTCTAGTTGTTCGTTAGAACACTCTGGGACATTCTGTCATTGGGCTATACTTGGGCTACATATGGGTGATATTTGGGCTACATTTGGGCTCTTTTGTCTCTGGTGGCCATCTTGGGAGATTTATTTGTTATGAAGTTTCCTAATTTCCTCATTTACTGCAGTCTCCTCAGTAGGAAATACTTTCAGTTTTTTACTTTGGTTCCATCAAGAAGGCATTCAGATGTGTCACACATTTGCCATAAATTCTGAATGTTAGCACTCTAGTTGCTCATTAGATCACTGTAGTAAAGCTACTGCTCACCAGGGAAGTCTGCTGCTTGTATTAAAAGTGCATGATTCAGTCTGCATGTCAGAATTTTATAATGAAATAGAAGAGGATTTGAGAAGTCACTCAAAATGTGCCCTAATTTTTCTTTCTGCAGCACTTATCATACTTTCTATGGCAAAATGAACCCCCTCATTTTGTTCCTTTTTTAAATTAAATGTTTTAAGAGTTACCACTTTATTCCAATCAAGATGGCTTCAAGTGTGCAACACGTTTGTCATAAGTAGGACTGTTAGCGCTGTAGTTGTTCTTTAGAACACTCTGGGAAGCTGCAGTAGAACACAAAGGAATCAATTGGCAGTCTCTGCCCTTGTTGGATGTACATGTTTTACTGAGAATGTCAGACTTCATTCTCACATGACTGAGAAAGATAATGTGAATTTACAGAAAATATGCTCTCAGTTTAGCTTATAGATCACCTTCCAAACCTCTGTGGGAAAAGCATGAGAAAATAGTTTTCTCTCAAACATGATTCATGATATCACAGCAAAAGGCTTTTTCACATGGTAAAATCACCTTAGAACACACCACAATACCTAAAACGAGTATGGTACCATCAACAAATGATTTATAATGTAACTAAAGTCTTAAAACCTTCTATTAACTACAATGCTTTTTAATGAGGTGCTATCATGTATATTGGTCCCAAGATGGCTGCCAACACTTCTTGGATGAAGTACTGACAGCCAATCAGATCTCACGATGAGATGTGTGGTTAGGCTCCGCCCAGATATATCTATCTTTTTAACTCTAATTTTCTCAGGAACTACTGAACGGATTTACACCGTTTAAGCAAAAGGCACGAGTCTGAACTGAGGACTACCTCTTTGCCAAATTTGGTGTAATTCCGTTCAGCAGTTCGGGCTTTAGCTGCGTCAACAGGTCCTATGGGAAAATGCATGGGGAAAACGCGTTTTGGGACCCCCATTTTTTCTCGGCCACCGCTTGACGAATCACTGTGAAATTTTCAGGATAGGAGCGAACCGGAGCTGGCCAAAAGTTTGGAAAATTTCGCGAAGATTCGTCAATCGGCGCCAACGTTATTCCAAATAGAATGTTGCGGATTTCCTATGGAAAATAGGTCCTAACTATAACTACCTACTGGCGACTGCCAGTAGGATATATATATATAGTCTTCAGTTGTGGCAGGGGGTTATTGATATGGCCATTAGACCCAGAATAGAAAGCGATCATAATCCCCTTTGTGTGACTCATAGGTGGTGGAACCCAGGAGTGGGAAATTTGTTTTTAAAGAACGATCAGATCTCAGTCATGAGTAACGACGAACGCAGGTTGAAATGGCCAAGGGTATTGGCTAACGAAGAAAGAATAACCTACATCAACAATGTGGTTGATAGCGCAATTACTGCTATGGAGGCGGTTGACCCAACAGTTCCCGGGGTTAGAGACATCACCGATATCCATAATAAGTTATTTTCCCTTCTTAAACCATGTTTTTTGACAAAGAGTAAGAAAGGGAATAAAACCCAGGAAGTGGGTAGGTGGTTCAATCACCAATGTAGATCAGCACGTCTAGTACTGGGACAAGCTATTAGGAACAGGGACCGCGTCGCAATAAAAGACGCAAGGAAACAGTACAAATTGGCCATTTTCCAAGCAAAAAAGAAATGGGACGAAGACCACTGGGCCGAGTTGAAAGAGGCCTCTAACAAGAAGGACTCTTGGTCCTTTTGGAAAATCCCGAGATCCTAGGGGGTCCGCAGCTGTTCACAGTGAAGGCATGGCGTGAGCAGGTGGCAGGTCGTGTGTAATGCAGGCGCACAGGAGCGCGATGGTTTTAGTTCCTCAAAAACATTTCAGTAGCAGAGATGGCGGCGACCCACTGGGGGTTTATTGAACTTCAAGTCCCAGAATTCCAGCAGGATACTCACCTGTTTGCAATGGCTAACTAATAAAAGGGGATGTACTTTGAAGTTACCTGTTTGCCGTTTCTGCTGCTGTTTTGCCCAGGAAGAAGGGCGCCAAGCCCGAAACGCGTAGGCAAGTTTGGAACCTGTGTTGTGCCCCCAAGCGCTTGACTCTACGACTATTTGCCGCCAGCGAGTGCAGCTCATCGGTGGGGCAACCCTCTTTGCATAAATGTTTGTGGCCAGCCCAGGTCACGAGCTGCACCACCCCGAGATCCTAGGGGGTCCGCAGCTGTTCACAGTGAAGGCATGGCGTGAGCAGGTGGCAGGTCGTGTGTAATGCAGGCACACAGGAGCGCGATGGTTTTAGTTCCTCAAAAACATTTCAGTAGCAGAGATGGCGACGACCCACTGGGGGTTTATTGAACTTCAAGTCCCAGAATTCCAGCAGGATACTCACCTGTTTGCAATGGCTAACTAATAAAAGGGGATGTACTTTGAAGTTACCTGTTTGCCGTTTCTGCTGCTGTTTTGCCCAGGAAGAAGGGCGCCAAGCCCGAAACGCGTAGGCAAGTTTGGAACCTGTGTTGTGCCCCCAAGCGCTTGACTCTACGACTATTTGCCGCCAGCGAGTGCAGCTCATCGGTGGGGCAACCCTCTTTGCATAAATGTTTGTGGCCAGCCCAGGTCACGAGCTGCACCATCCCGAGATCCTAGGGGGTCCGCAGCTGTTCACAGTGAAGGCATGGCGTGAGCAGGTGGCAGGTCGTGTGTAATGCAGGCGCACAGGAGCGCGATGGTTTTAGTTCCTCAAAAACATTTCAGTAGCAGAGATGGCGGCGACCCACTGGGGGTTTATTGAACTTCAAGTCCCAGAATTCCAGCAGGATACTCACCTGTTTGCAATGGCTAACTAATAAAAGGGGATGTACTTTGAAGTTACCTGTTTGCCGTTTCTGCTGCTGTTTTGCCCAGGAAGAAGGGCGCCAAGCCCGAAACGCGTAGGCAAGTTTGGAACCTGTGTTGTGCCCCCAAGCGCTTGACTCTACGACTATTTGCCGCCAGAAAGTGCAGCTCATCGGTGGGGCAACCCTCTTTGCATAAATGTTTGTGGCCAGCCCAGGTCACGAGCTGCACCACCCCGAGATCCTAGGGGGTCCGCAGCTGTTCACAGTGAAGGCATGGCGTGAGCAGGTGGCAGGTCGTGTGTAATGCAGGCGCACAGGAGCGCGATGGTTTTAGTTCCTCAAAAACATTTCAGTAGCAGAGATGGCGGCGACCCACTGGGGGTTTATTGAACTTCAAGTCCCAGAATTCCAGCAGGATACTCACCTGTTTGCAATGGCTAACTAATAAAAGGGGATGTACTTTGAAGTTACCTGTTTGCCGTTTCTGCTGCTGTTTTGCCCAGGAAGAAGGGCGCCAAGCCCGAAACGCGTAGGCAAGTTTGGAACCTGTGTTGTGCCCCCAAGCGCTTGACTCTACGACTATTTGCCGCCAGCGAGTGCAGCTCATCGGTGGGGCAACCCTCTTTGCATAAATGTTTGTGGCCAGCCCAGGTCACGAGCTGCACCACCCCGAGATCCTAGGGGGTCCGCAGCTGTTCACAGTGAAGGCATGGCGTGAGCAGGTGGCAGGTCGTGTGTAATGCAGGCGCACAGGAGCGCAATGGTTTTAGTTCCTCAAAAACATTTCAGTAGCAGAGATGGCGGCGACCCACTGGGGGTTTATTGAACTTCAAGTCCCAGAATTCCAGCAGGATACTCACCTGTTTGCAATGGCTAACTCATAAAAGGGGATGTACTTTGAAGTTACCTGTTTGCCGTTTCTGCTGCTGTTTTGCCCAGGAAGAAGGTCGCCAAGCCCGAAACGCGTAGGCAAGTTTGGAACCTGTGTTGTGCCCCCAAGCGCTTGACTCTACGACTATTTGCCGCCAGCGAGTGCAGCTCATCGGTGGGGCAACCCTCTTTGCATAAATGTTTGTGGCCAGCCCAGGTCACGAGCTGCACCACCCCGATATCCTAGGGGGTCCGCAGCTGTTCACAGTGAAGGCATGGCGTGAGCAGGTGGCAGGTCGTGTGTAATGCAGGCGCACAGGAGCGCGATGGTTTTAGTTCCTCAAAAATATTTCAGTAGCAGAGATGGCGGCGACCCACTGGGGGTTTATTGAACTTCAAGTCCCAGAATTCCAGCAGGATACTCACCTGTTTGCAATGGCTAACTAATAAAAGGGGATGTACTTTGAAGTTACCTGTTTGCCGTTTCTGCTGCTGTTTTGCCCAGGAAGAAGGGCGCCAAGCCCGAAACGCGTAGGCAAGTTTGGAACCTGTGTTGTGCCCCCAAGCGCTTGACTCTACGACTATTTGCCGCCAGCGAGTGCAGCTCATCGGTGGGGCAACCCTCTTTGCATATATATATATATATATATATCAAGAACAGAGTTTGCCTGTCGAAGAGAAAGCCACGCTACAGGTAAGTTTTTCGCCCAACCATCTTTATTGAAGGATGCTGCGAGGAAATCAGCTGGAGCAGCACAAATCTTCGATTGTCCAAGGCCTGACGCGTTTCGTGTAAGAACACTTCCTCAGAGGTGTGGACTTGCAACCTCAAGGCACGGCAATTTTGGCTGAAATACATCTTTTTCCCGCCCAGAGTGGGCGTGGCCACAACCGTGGCTTTCTGGTCTTAGTAGTGCCATTGCTTGCTTCAGTGAGCTGGCATGCCAAAGGTGCAAAATGAAAGTTCAATAATACCACAGTGGGTTGTGGAGTCCGCCTCAAGTCTTCGCTGCATGTATTTACCCTTCAACAACAGGCACCTGCTCCCAAAGCAGCGGCGTCGGTTGGCGTCGCTGCAGGAATGCAAACTGCATCGGAGCTTTCTCGTGGCTCAGGCGGGGCCACTAACATCAAGAACAGAGTTTGCCTGTCGAAGAGAAAGCCACGCTACAGGTAAGTTTTAGTGCCCAACCATCTTTATTGAAGGATGCTGCGAGGAAATCGGCTGGAGCAGCACAAATCTTCGATTGTCCAAGGCTTGACGCGTTTCGTGTAAGAACACTTCCTCAGAGGCGTGGACTTGCAACCTCAAGGCACGGCAATTTTGGCTGAAATACATCTTTTTCCCGCCCAGAGTGGGCGTGGCCACCCCCGTGGCTTTCTGGTCTTAGTAGTGCCATTTCTTGCTTCAGTGAGCTGGCATGCCATAGGTGCAAAATGAAAGTTCAATAATACCATAGTGGGTTGTGGAGTCCGCCTCAAGTCTTCGCTGCATGTATTTACCCTTCAACAACAGGCACCTGCTCCCAAAGCAGCGGCGTCGGTTGGCGTCGCTGCAGGAATGCAAACTGCATCGGAGCTTTCTCGTGGCTCAGGCGCTGCAGCATATCGCCAATTGAAAGCCCGAATCCCAGGAAGAAGTGCTGCAGGGCACGAAACGCGTCGGATGGACTTTCGAATCTGTGTTTGTCACTTTGCTGATTTGCCTGTCTTCAGCCATCAAATTAAAAGCTTTATGAACACTCACCTTTTGGGGGCCTCTCTTCACAGGCAAACTTTGGAGGTTTGATGTTAGCGGCACCGCCTGAGCCGCGAGAAGAGCCCCGCTGGGCCTTGGGTGCAGCCCTGCCGACACGCCAATCGTCGTTCCGGCTTGAGGAAAAGGTTAAGCTGATGGAGGATGTGAACGGCTTGCAAACGACAGTCTGCCATCACAACCCACTGGGGATTTTACTGAGAAAGGTGAAAAGCTGCGCAACTCACGGTAGCAACACAAGGCACAACAAAGACCAACAGGCCACGCGAGTGGCCACGCCCACCTGGGCGGGGTATGAATTGTTTAATTGTGGAGCCAACACAACGCTGCAGCATATCGCCAATTGAAAGCCCGGATCCCAGGAAGAAGTGCTGCAGGGCACGAAACGCGTCGGATGGACTTTCAAATCTGTGTTTGTCACTTTGCTGATTTGCCTGTCTTCAGCCATCAAATTAAAAACTTTATGAACACTCACCTTTTGGGGGCCTCTCTTCACAGGCAAACTTTGGAGGTCTGATGTTAGCGGCACCGCCTGAGCCGCGAGAAGAGCCCCGCTGTGCCTTGGGTGCAGCCCTGCCGACACGCCAATCGTCGTTCCGGCTTAAGGAGAAGGTTAAGCTGATGGAGGATGTGAACGGCTTGCAAACGACAGTCTGCCATCACAACCCACTGGGGATTTTACTGAGAAAGGTGAAAAGCTGCGCAACTCACGGTAGCAACACAAGGCACCACAAAGACCAACAGGCCACGCGAGTGGCCACGCCCACCTGGGCGGGGTATGAATTGTTTAATTGTGGAGCCAACACAACGCTGCAGCATATCGCCAATTGAAAGCCCGGATCCCAGGAAGAAGTGCTGCAGGGCACGAAACGCGTCGGATGGACTTTCGAATCTGTGTTTGTCACTTTGCTGATTTGCCTGTCTTCAGCCATTAAATTAAAAGCTTTATGAACACTCACCTTTTGGGGGCTTCTCTTCACAGGCAAACTTTGGAGGTTTGATGTTAGTGGCACCGCCTGAGCCGCGAGAAGAGCCCCGCTGTGCCTTGGGTGCAGCCCTGCCGACACGCCAATCGTCGTTCCGGCTTAAGGAGAAGGTTAAGCTGATGGAGGATGTGAACGGCTTGCAAACGACAGTCTGCCATCACAACCCACTGGGGATTTTACTGAGAAAGGTGAAAAGCTGCGCAACTCACGGTAGCAACACAAGGCACCACAAAGACCAACAGGCCACGCGAGTGGCCACGCCCACCTGGGCGGGGTATGAATTGTTTAATTGTGGAGCCAACACAACGCTGCAGCATATCGCCAATTGAAAGCCCGGATCCCAGGAAGAAGTGCTGCAGGGCACGAAACGCGTCGGATGGACTTTCGAATCTGTGTTTGTCACTTTGCTGATTTGCCTGTCTTCAGCCATTAAATTAAAAGCTTTATGAACACTCACCTTTTGGGGGCTTCTCTTCACAGGCAAACTTTGGAGGTTTGATGTTAGTGGCACCGCCTGAGCCGCGAGAAGAGCCCCGCTGTGCCTTGGGTGCAGCCCTGCCGACACGCCAATCGTCGTTCCGGCTTAAGGAAAAGGTTAAGCTGATGGAGGATGTGAACGGCTTGCAAACGACAGTCTGCCATCACAACCCACTGGGGATTTTACTGAGAAAGGTGAAAAGCTGCGCAACTCACGGTAGCAACACAAGGCACCACAAAGACCAACAGGCCACACGAGTGGCCACGCCCACCTGGGCGGGCTATGAATTGTTTAATTGTGGAGCCAACACAACGCTGCAGCATATCGCCAATTGAAAGCCCGGATCCCAGGAAGAAGTGCTGCAGGGCACGAAACGCGTCGGATGGACTTTCGAATCTGTGTTTGTCACTTTGCTGATTTGCCTGTCTTCAGTCATCAAATTAAAAGCTTTATGAACACTCACCTTTTGGGGGCCTCTCTTCACAGGCAAACTTTGGAGGTTTGATGTTAGCGGCACCGCCTGAGCCGCGAGAAGAGCCCCGCTGTGCCTTGGGTGCAGCCCTGCCGACACGCCAATCGTCGTTCCGGCTTAAGGAAAAGGTTAAGCTGATGAAGGATGTGAACGGCTTGCAAACGACAGTCTGCCCTCACAACCCACTGGGGATTTTACTGAGAAAGGTGAAAAGCTGCGCAACTCACGGTAGCAATACAAGGCACCACAAAGACCAACAGGCCACGCGAGTGGCCACGCCCGCCTGGGCGGGGTATGAATTGTTTAATTGTGGAGCCAACACAACGCTGCAGCATCTCGCCAATTGAAAGACCGGATCCCAGGAAGAAGTGCTGCAGGGCATGAAATGCGTCGGATGGACTTTCGAATCTGTGTTTGTCACTTTGCTGATTTGCCTGTCTTCAGCCATCAAATTAAAAGCTTTATGAACACTCACCTTTTGGGGGCCTCTCTTCACAGGCAAACTTTTGAGGTTTGATATATATATATATATATATATATATATTAAAGCTCCAAGTTGCCCAAAGGGTTGGGAGCACTCCAGGACCAACAATGCCCCATAGGCTCGGCAGCTCGCAAGTCGCAGCCTGACGCGTTTCGCTATGCAGCTTTCTCGAAGGCTGTGTCAATCTGTCACTCAGCAATGCGCGCCTCATTAGAAATCGAAGATGCCGCCTTCTGATAGGCCACAGGTTCCCACAGGATTGTGGTATTCGTAGTGAAGCACTAATTAACCCATGATGGGTGCCAAGTTATGAAAGTCACTGATGCCTACCCTGAATGGGCCTTGTGAGCTGGAGAGTCATTATTCCGGCGTTGTTCCTTCCGAAATGAGCTGGGAATATACACAACTCGTCGGCCCGCTTGGATTACAGCAGTGGTGCCTCCCACGCGGCAGGGCCTGCCGCGGTGTAAATTAAAGCTCCAAGTTGCCCAAAGGGTTGGGAGCACTCCAGGACCAACAATGCCCCATAGGCTCGGCAGCTCGCAAGTCGCAGCCTGACGCGTTTCGCTATGCAGCTTTCTCGAAGGCTGTGTCAATCTGTCACTCAGCAATGCGCGCCTCATTAGAAATCGAAGATGCCGCCTTCTGATAGGCCACAGGTTCCCACAGGATTGTGGTATTCGTAGTGAAGCACTAATTAACCCATGATGGGTGCCAAGTTATGAAAGTCACTGATGCCTACCCTGAATGGGACTTGTGAGCTGGAGAGTCATTATTCCGGCGTTGTTCCTTCCGAAATGAGCTGGGAATATACACAACTCGTCGGCCCGCTTGGATTACAGCAGTGGTGCCTCCCACGCGGCAGGGCCTGCCGCGGTGTAAATTAAAGCTCCAAGTTGCCCAAAGGGTTGGGAGCACTCCAGGACCAACAATGCCCCATAGGCTCGGCAGCTCGCAAGTCGCAGCCTGACGCGTTTCGCTATGCAGCTTTCTCGAAGGCTGTGTCAATCTGTCACTCAGCAATGCGCGCCTCATTAGAAATCGAAGATGCCGCCTTCTGATAGGCCACAGGTTCCCACAGGATTGTGGTATTCGTAGTGAAGCACTAATTAACCCATGATGGGTGCCAAGTTATGAAAGTCACTGATGCCTACCCTGAATGGGCCTTGTGAGCTGGAGAGTCATTATTCCGGCGTTGTTCCTTCCGAAATGAGCTGGGAATATACACAACTCGTCGGCCCGCTTGGATTACAGCAGTGGTGCCTCCCACGCGGCAGGGCCTACCGCGGTGTAAATTAAAGCTCCAAGTTGCCCAAAGGGTTGGGAGCACTCCAGGACCAACAATGCCCCATAGGCTCGGCAGCTCGCAAGTCGCAGCCTGACGCGTTTCGCTATGCAGCTTTCTCGAAGGCTGTGTCAATCTGTCACTCAGCAATGCGCGCCTCATTAGAAATCGAAGATGCCGCCTTCTGATAGGCCACAGGTTCCCACAGGATTGTGGTATTCGTAGTGAAGCACTAATTAACCCATGATGGGTGCCAAGTTATGAAAGTCACTGATGCCTACCCTGAATGGGCCTTGTGAGCTGGAGAGTCATTATTCCGGCGTTGTTCCTTCCGAAATGAGCTGGGAATATACACAACTCGTCGGCCCGCTTGGATTACAGCAGTGGTGCCTCCCACGCGGCAGGGCCTGCCGCGGTGTAAATTAAAGCTCCAAGTTGCCCAAAGGGTTGGGAGCACTCCAGGACCAACAATGCCCCATAGGCTCGGCAGCTCGCAAGTCGCAGCCTGACGCGTTTCGCTATGCAGCTTTCTCGAAGGCTGTGTCAATCTGTCACTCAGCAATGCGCGCCTCATTAGAAATCGAAGATGCCGCCTTCTGATAGGCCACAGGTTCCCACAGGATTGTGGTATTCGTAGTGAAGCACTAATTAACCCATGATGGGTGCCAAGTTATGAAAGTCACTGATGCCTACCCTGAATGGGCCTTGTGAGCTGGAGAGTCATTATTCCGGCGTTGTTCCTTCCGAAATGAGCTGGGAATATACACAACTCGTCGGCCCGCTTGGATTACAGCAGTGGTGCCTCCCACGCGGCAGGGCCTGCCGCGGTGTAAATTAAAGCTCCAAGTTGCCCAAAGGGTTGGGAGCACTCCAGGACCAACAATGCCCCATAGGCTCGGCAGCTCGCAAGTCGCAGCCTGACGCGTTTCGCTATGCAGCTTTCTCGAAGGCTGTGTCAATCTGTCACTCAGCAATGCGCGCCTCATTAGAAATCGAAGATGCCGCCTTCTGATAGGCCACAGGTTCCCACAGGATTGTGGTATTCGTAGTGAAGCACTAATTAACCCATGATGGGTGCCAAGTTATGAAAGTCACTGATGCCTACCCTGAATGGGCCTTGTGAGCTGGAGAGTCATTATTCCGGCGTTGTTCCTTCCGAAATGAGCTGGGAATATACACAACTCGTCGGCCCGCTTGGATTACAGCAGTGGTGCCTCCCACGCGGCAGGGCCTGCCGCGGTGTAAATTAAAGCTCCAAGTTGCCCAAAGGGTTGGGAGCACTCCAGGACCAACAATGCCCCATAGGCTCGGCAGCTCGCAAGTCGCAGCCTGACGCGTTTCGCTATGCAGCTTTCTCGAAGGCTGTGTCAATCTGTCACTCAGCAATGCGCGCCTCATTAGAAATCGAAGATGCCGCCTTCTGATAGGCCACAGGTTCCCACAGGATTGTGGTATTCGTAGTGAAGCACTAATTAACCCATGATGGGTGCCAAGTTATGAAAGTCACTGATGCCTACCCTGAATGGGCCTTGTGAGTTGGAGAGTCATTATTCCGGCGTTGTTCCTTCCGAAATGAGCTGGGAATATACACAACTCGTCGGCCCGCTTGGATTACAGCAGTGGTGCCTCCCACGCGGCAGGGCCTGCCACGGTGTAAATTAAAGCTCCAAGTTGCCCAAAGGGTTGGGAGCACTCCAGGACCAACAATGCCCCATAGGCTCGGCAGCTCGCAAGTCGCAGCCTGACGCGTTTCGCTATGCAGCTTTCTCGAAGGCTGTGTCAATCTGTCACTCAGCAATGCGCGCCTCATTAGAAATCGAAGATGCCGCCTTCTGATAGGCCACAGGTTCCCACAGGATTGTGCTTCACTACGAATACCACAATCCTGTGGGAACCTGTGGCCTATCAGAAGGCGGCATCTTCGATTTCTAATGAGGCGCGCATTGCTGAGTGACAGATTGACACAGCCTTCGAGAAAGCTGCATAGCGAAACGCGTCAGGCTGCGACTTGCGAGCTGCCGAGCCTATGGGCATTGTTGGTCCTGGAGTGCTCCCAACCCTTTGGGCAACTTGGAGCTTTAATTTACACCGCGGCAGGCCCTGCCGCGTGGGAGGCACCACTGCTGTAATCCAAGCGGGCCGACGAGTTGTGTATATTCCCAGCTCACTTCGGAAGGAACAACGCCGGAATAATGACTCTCCAGCTCACAAGGCCCATTCAGGGTAGGCATCAGTGACTTTCATAACTTGGCACCCATCATGGGTTAATTAGTGCTTCACTACGAATACCACAATCCTGTGGGAACCTGTGGCCTATCAGAAGGCGGCATCTTCGATTTCTAATGAGGCGCGCATTGCTGAGTGACAGATTGACACAGCCTTCGAGAAAGCTGCATAGCGAAACGCGTCAGGCTGCGACTTGCGAGCTGCCGAGCCTATGGGGCATTGTTGGTCCTGGAGTGCTCCCAACCCTTTGGGCAACTTGGAGCTTTAATTTACACCGCGGCAGGCCCTGCCGCGTGGGAGGCACCACTGCTGTAATCCAAGCGGGCCGACGAGTTGTGTATATTCCCAGCTCACTTCGGAAGGAACAACGCCGGAATAATGACTCTCCAGCTCACAAGGCCCATTCAGGGTAGGCATCAGTGACTTTCATAACTTGGCACCCATCATGGGTTAATTAGTGCTTCACTACGAATACCACAATCCTGTGGGAACCTGTGGCCTATCAGAAGGCGGCATCTTCGATTTCTAATGAGGCGCGCATTGCTGAGTGACAGATTGACACAGCCTTCGAGAAAGCTGCATAGCGAAACGCGTCAGGCTGCGACTTGCGAACTGCCGAGCCTATGGGGCATTGTTGGTCCTGGAGTGCTCCCAACCCTTTGGGCAACTTGGAGCTTTAATTTACACCGCGGCAGGCCCTGCCGCGTGGGAGGCACCACTGCTGTAATCCAAGCGGGCCGACGAGTTGTGTATATTCCCAGCTCACTTCGGAAGGAACAACGCCGGAATAATGACTCTCCAGCTCACAAGGCCCATTCAGGGTAGGCATCAGTGACTTTCATAACTTGGCACCCATCATGGGTTAATTAGTGCTTCACTACGAATACCACAA
Source organism: Triturus cristatus (assembly GCF_964204655.1). Classification (NCBI taxonomy): domain Eukaryota; kingdom Metazoa; phylum Chordata; class Amphibia; order Caudata; family Salamandridae; genus Triturus; species Triturus cristatus. The sequence continues at coordinate 347,385,448 of NC_140584.1, forward strand.
TCCTGTGGGAACCTGTGGCCTATCAGAAGGCGGCATCTTCGATTTCTAATGAGGCGCGCATTGCTGAGTGACAGATTGACACAGCCTTCGAGAAAGCTGCATAGCGAAACGCGTCAGGCTGCGACTTGCGAGCTGCCGAGCCTATGGGGCATTGTTGGTCCTGGAGTGCTCCCAACCCTTTGGGCAACTTGGAGCTTTAATTTACACCGCGGCAGGCCCTGCCGCGTGGGAGGCACCACTGCTGTAATCCAAGCGGGCCGACGAGTTGTGTATATTCCCAGCTCACTTCGGAAGGAACAACGCCGGAATAATGACTCTCCAGCTCACAAGGCCCATTCAGGGTAGGCATCAGTGACTTTCATAACTTGGCACCCATCATGGGTTAATTAGTGCTTCACTACGAATACCACAATCCTGTGGGAACCTGTGGCCTATCAGAAGGCGGCATCTTTGATTTCTAATGAGGCGCGCATTGCTGAGTGACAGATTGACACAGCCTTCGAGAAAGCTGCATAGCGAAACGCGTCAGGCTGCGACTTGCGAGCTGCCGAGCCTATGGGGCATTGTTGGTCCTGGAGTGCTCCCAACCCTTTGGGCAACTTGGAGCTTTAATATATATATATATATATATATATATATATATACTGCAGTCCTCGCTGTTGACTCTGCTTCGCCTGTGAACAAGGGCGTGGAAGCCTGAAATGCGTCACATTTTTTGGCTGTAATTCATAAGGTATCCTGTCGCTGCTGTGCTCTTTGCACCTTCATTAAAGGAATTTGAATCCACCTGAGAGGTTTTTCCGCATGGGGCACCCCTTTGTGTTGTTGGATATAATATGGCCGGCCCGGTCGTGGGACTGCCCACCGCGGAAGTGCGGATCTGTGAACCACGAGTGCGTGGTACCTGGGACTTGTAGTTTTCCTGATGAAGGCTACAGGTATTGGCAGGGAGCAGGTTGGAGTCATGAATGCCAACCCACTGTGGTAATAATTTGTGCATGAGACTGTGAGCAACATCGAGATCCACTGGGGTTTTATTTTATTTTGCAGCACTACAAACACTACAATGCTCAGAGGCCCATTGGGGCGGGCATCTTTGAAATATGAACATGTGACTGCAGACCTCGCTGTTGACTCTGTGCTCAGCCTGTAAACAAGGGCGTAGAAGCTATATTACCTACTGGTGGTCGCCAGTAGGTAGTTATAGTTAGGACCACGTTTCCATAGGAAATCCGCAACATTCTATTTTGAATAACTTTGGCGCCGGTCGACGAATCCTCGCGAATTTTTCAAAATAGGTGGGGCGCTACGCTCCGCTCCTACCCTGAAAGTCTCGGGGGGATTCGTCAAGCGGGGGCTGAGATAAAAGGGGGGTCCCAAAACCCGTTTTTCCCATGCATTTTTCCATAGGACCTTTAGACAGGGCTACAGCCCGAACGGCTGAACAGAATTACTTGAAATTTGGCAGAGAGGTAGTCCTCAGGTCAAGGCAGTGCCTTTTGTAGGTTTGTTGTAAATCTGTTCAGTAGATTCTGAGAAAATAGCCTTTAAATCAATATATATATCTGAGCCAGCTTACGGTGCGCTTACGGTACGCTTACCGTACGCGTACAGTGGCGTGCGCGAGCGCGATTCTGATTGGCTCTTAGATCTTAGTAAACATTCGAATCTGCCGAAACCAGGAAGCGGCGGCCGCCATTTTCTCTCTCGCACTGAGAGTGATGATGAAAATACAAAGCACAAAAACATGTAAAGGGGCTGTTTAGACAGCTCCCACACACATAGCCATGTTGAGGGAGTCCCCAAAGATCCCCCAACGTCAAAAACGGAATTTTTTTTTTTTCGCAAATTTCGCCGATTACGCTTACCGTACGCGTACGGTAAAAAATGATATAAAAAAAAAAATTATCCACACTCTCCCCACCCCGTGTGCAATTGGTGGCCGAAGGCCACCAATTGTGCATGGCTTATAACAAATTGAGGTAAACTATAATATTTTAAAAAAAAAATAATAAATTATCCACACTCTGTCCACCCCGTGTGCAAATGGTGCCCGAAGGGCACCATTTGTGCATGGCTTATAAAAATTACGAAAAATTAAAATATTACCTTTCAAAACGAAGTGCATCATATGTCCTCCATGTGCACACGGTGCGCAAAGCGCATCGTGCGTACATGGCCCATCTAGCGTAACGTGGGCACGCGGTGCGCGTAGCGCACCGCGTGCCCACCGTGCGTGCACGGCACTAACTGCGTAAAGTGGGCGCGCGGTGCGCAAAGCGCACCGCGTGCTTACTGTGCACGCACGGTGCGCGAAGCGCACCGTGCGCGCACGGAACGAACTGCGTTAAGTGGGCGCGCATGCCACGAATGGCGTAAAGTAACTTAGCATTTAAAAAACCGTACAAATTCACTGAAAAAACCATAGGTTTCACACACGTTATAGTTAGGAATTAGCATTTAAAAAACCTTGCAAATTCACTGAAAAAACCATAGGTTTCACACATGTTATAGTTAGCGGAAATTTTACTGATAAAAAACCAATGAAATTCCCCCGTTATAGTTAGTGCAGGCAACTATAACTCACGCGACCGCAATCTTCTGCTGATGACATATGTGTCTTTATGAAAAAAAAATATTTGTAATATATGTATAGCTAAAAATGTATGGAAGAAGACATGGGCAAATAAGGGGGAACAACCTTTACAACGCAACTTTTACAACGCACTACCATTACAACGCATTTTTTACAACGCATAATCCATTACAACGCATGATATTACAACGCATGACACTACAACGCATTTTTAAAAACTACCATTACAACGCATTCCATTACAACGCATACTACCATTACAACGCATACCATTACAACGCATAATATTACACTATACTATCCAACACTTACCCTACTGATGCACCCCCTGGAGTTAGAATAGTAATTTTTACCCCTATACTATCCAACACTTACCCTACTGATGCACCCCCTGGAGTTAGAATAGTAATTTTTACCCCTATACTATCCAACACTTACCCTACTGATGCACCCCCTGGAGTTAGAATAGTAATTTTTACCCCTATACTATCCAACACTTACCCTACTGATGCACCCCCTGGAGTTAGAATAGTAATTTTTACCCCTATACTATCCAACACTTTCCCTACTGATGCACCCCCTGGAGTTAGAATAGTAATTTTTACCCCTATACTATCCAACACTTACCCTACTGATGCACCCCCTGGAGTTAGAATAGTAATTTTTACCCCTATACTATCCAACACTTACCCTACTGATGCACCCCCTGGAGTTAGAATAGTAATTTTTACCCCTATACTATCCAACACTTTCCCTACTGATGCACCCCCTGGAGTTAGAATAGTAATTTTTACCCCTATACTATCCAACACTTACCCTACTGATGCACCCCCTGGAGTTAGAATAGTAATTTTTACCCCTATACTATCCAACACTTACCCTACTGATGCACCCCCTGGAGTTAGAATAGTAATTTTTACCCCTACACTATCCAACACTTACCCTACTGTTGCACCCCCTGGAGTTAGAATAGTAATTTTTACCCCTACACTATCCAACACTTACCCTACTGTTGCACCCCCTGGAGTTAGAATAGTAATTTTTACCCCTATACTATCTAATACTTACCTTAAATGTAATTTAATATTATGCGTTGTAATGGTATGCGTTGTAAAGGTAGTATGCGTTGTAATGGTAGTGCGTTGTAAAGGTATTTTTTTAAAATGCGTTGTAGTGTCATGCGTTGTAATGTCATGCGTTGTAATGGATTATGCGTTGTAAAAAATGCGTTGTAAGTGCATGGGTTGTAATAGTGTGCGTTGTAACGTCATACATCCGCAAATAAGTGTCTAAATACAGTATTAGCATCAGCAGAGGATTGCGGTCGCGTGAGTTATAGTTGCCTGCACTAACTATAACGGGGGAATTTCATTGGTTTTTTTATCAGTAAAATTTCCGCTAACTATAACATGTGTGAAACCTATGGTTTTTTCAGTGAATATATATATATATATATATATATATATTCACTGAAAAAACCATAGGTTTCACACATGTTATAGTTAGCTGGACATTTTACTGATAAAAAACCAATGAAATTCCCCCGTTATAGTTACTGTAGGCAACTATAACTCACGCGACTGTAATCCTCTGCTGATGCTAATACTGTATTTAGACACTTATTTGCCCATATCTTCTTCCATTAAATTTTAGCTATACATATATTACAAATATTTTTTTTTCATAAAGACACATATGTCATCAGCAGAGGATTACAGTCGCGTGAGTTATAGTTGCCTACAGTAACTATAACGGGGGAATTTCATTGTTTTTTTATCAGTAAAATGTCCAGCTAACTATAACATGTGTGAAACCTATGGTTTTTTCAGTGAATTAGCAAGGTTTTTTAAATGCTATTTCCTAACTATAACGTGTGTGAAACCTATGGTTTTTTCAGTGAATTTGTACGGTTTTTTAAATGCTAAGTTACTTTACGCCATTTGTGGCGTGCGCGCCCACTTAACGCAGTTCGTTCCGTGCACGGTTTTTATCAACTTTAATAAGCCCTGTACATTTGGTGGCCTTCGGCCACCAAAAGCACAGGGGGTGAGGTCAATGTGGATAGTGTTTTTTTTATTTCGATTTTATAATTTCATGTTGCCAAAATTACGTTTTTTTTCTCTATTAATAAGCCCTGCACATTTGGTGGCCTGCGGCCACCAAAAGCACAGGGGGTGGGGTAAGTGTGGATAGTGTTTTTTTTATTTTTATTTTTTTACCGTAAGCGTACGGTAAGCTTACGGTAAGCGTACGGTAAGCGTACGGTAAGCGTACCCCGCGAAATTGCCGAAAAAAAAATAAAACCGTTTTTGCTCTTGGGGGATGTTTGGGGACTCCCTCAACATGACTATGTGGGAGGGAGTTGTCAAAACAGCCCCGTAACATGTTTTTGGCCATCATGTTTGATAAACAACACTCAGTGCGAGAGACAAAATGGCGGACGCCGCTTCCTGGTTTCGGCCGATTCGAATGTTTACTAAGATCTAAGAGCCAATCAGAATCGTGCTCGCGCACGCCACCGTAAGCTTACGGTAAGCGTACGGTAAGCGTACGGTAAGCGTACCGTAAGCGGGCTCAGATATATATATTGATTTAAAGGCTATTTTCTCAGAATCTACTGAACAGATTTACACCAAACCTACAAAAGGCACTTCCTTGACCTAGGGACTACCTCTCTGCCAAATTTCTAGTAATTCTGTTCAGCCGTTCGGGCTGTAGCTCGTTCTAAAGGTTCTATGGAAAAATGCATGGGAAAAACGCGTTTTGGGACCCCCCTTTTATCTCAGCCCCCGCTTGACGAATCCCCCCGAGACTTTCAGGGTAGGAGCGGAGCGTAGCGCCCCACCTATTTTGAGAAATTCGCGAGGATTCGTCGACCGGCGCCAAAGTTATTCAAAATAGAATGTTGAGGTTTTCCTATGGAAACGTGGTCCTAACTATAACTACCTACTGGCGACCGCCAGTAGGTAATATATATATATATATATATAACTATCAATGAAAACACCTTAGTACCCTAGTCATAGAGTTAGTGAGTTTACAGGTATGAGTTGATGACATGAAAATAAGGTAAGCCCTTGAAACAAGTGTAACTGTCCATTTTAATAGCTAAACAAGGCAAAGGTTGATTGCACCTGACGTGTACTGCAGAGGTATGTTTGAAACTAGGTTGTGTCTTAAAGCCAAAGCCTGTTCAAAAAACTCTTCTAGAAATGACAAAGCTGCTGTTGACAATACATGAAACACCTATGGATAGCCAGACATCTGCCCATTTTAAATAGTTGTAATGCAGTGGTATAGTCAGGTTCTATAAACTGTGCATGAGTATTTCTAAAACTTCACTAAAGAGTCATTGCATATTGTTGAATAATGTAGAAGTTACAGGTGTCTCAATTAGACGTGGTTTATCTCATACTGGTGTTGTAAGCATGACTCTAAGGATATATGCCATTATGCCCATGTCAGGAACATGTGTGGTGTATTTTTCTAAACTACATAGGGGCTGACAGAAGGTGTCTTTACAGTGGAAAATGTAAACCTATCAATCACTTGATGTAAAATTGTCAGTCATATGAAGTTTTTAAGAGGGTAGTCTTATTAATGTACTGAAATGAAATGTGCCCACAGGTGCATCGTGTTAAATTACTTCAAGTTCATAAACCCTATAGGACAGTGTCACAATTACTGTATAATGATCAGTGATGTCATTTGAGATGTCATCAGAGATGTCTTCAATTATGCCTTTGAATATGTTATGAGTAATGTAATATGCAAGATCATAAGCAGCGCATGACGGGGCGCTAGTCATAGTTAGCTCACGTAAATTATAACTTGTAAATGTCTACTTTTCTTTGTTTTTAAAAATTAGTTTTTCATTATTTCATCGCCTATTATGCCACTTTAAACTTTGTTTTTTTATTGAATTACTTAGGGAATTTTAACATCATGTAAGATCTTATTACCATACCTAACTATAAGGTAACTTTACGCTTTTGTTTTTTCAGTGAATATTTCGATTTTTTGACGATATTCACCCAACTCCCATGCTGAACATGACATTTGGCTGTGCGCAGCTGTGGATTGGCTGCAAGGCCTGACCTCCGGCCAGGCCCTGTGCCTATCCCCTTGCAGGTAACCAACCCCCCAAGGAGTAATGAAGTGGGTGATTGATGGTATACTGGATGAGTAAAATCCCTTCACTCTCCAGTAGCCTTGCCAAGGTTTGGGTGATTTTCTCTGGCAGTTAGTGCTTGGAAGCAAAGTGTTTTTTCACTTTGTCTACTTCTTGTCCTCCACAGTGTGTAAAGTTATGGTCTTTTCATTCTGTCAATGCATTGTTTTTTGTTGAAATTCATATTTTTTATTTGTATAGTTGTACATAGAATGCTGACATCTCTTCAAGAGTATTGGAGTGCTTTAAACATAACAATGAAACAGCATTGAGAAAAGAGGTAGAGTTGATCCCTTGGTTTCAAATAGAAGTAGCCTCGACTATGGTACCACTGGCATTGCCCCTGCCACCTCTAATCTCAATGGTTATGAAAACAACAAGAGAAGAAAGTGAAGAGTGCTTTAAAATGCCTGTTCATGGTCTTCACATTCCACTCCTTGCTTTTCTTGTTGGTCGAGAGCATCCAATAGAATTCTGTTGAGGATGTATGGGTGGGACAGTGGCGGAACCCCATGAAAAAGAGTCCATGAAACCAATACTGCTGCCTCTGGCATTTTGGTGAATCGATGTCCTTGATTAGATGCAAACAAATAAGACGAAAGTTTTCATTGGGTGCGATCATTGGCACTAGGGAAAGCCCTTCTTAAATGCAAAGATATTTCATTAAATATATTTATGTATGACATGCCACAATTATTTCTCTAAGCTGAATATCCTTTTAGCGTTAGGTCAAAATAATTGAAGGTTTGCAATTAACACTTAGCTCACAACAGAGGTTTATCTGGCTGATAACACACTATTAGACTTCTAGAAACATACTTAGATTAACTTTCTCCTAACTAAACTATGCAGTTTCATCTCAGATGTATCACTGGAGGCCAGCCACGTTGGCAACTGGCCCATTTAATTGAGGCTTCGATTTGTACTGAAATTCTTATGATGTTTAATTGGCACGTTTATGTATTTGAATCCAATATTTATCAAAGGATTGTCAATAGATATACCGTTCACATTAAGCAACATACATCACGATGAAGAGAATCCCATGTAGGCCCGGATAGGTCAGATCTATGCAAGACTTTAAAATATCTACATAAAATGTATTTACATACAATACAATTTAATGTAAATCGTTTACATAGTCACTGATTGTTCTTAAACGATTGCATTGATCTAGTCCTCCTGAATTTACGCTGGATGCCTAGATATAGATATGAATAATTTGGGTTCATGGAGTCATTTCCTATCCTTTTGACAATATCAGAGACCTTCTATGATCACTAACTGTTGACACCAGTGTCTATTTAAATATACATGGAATCATTTAAAGCGTTTATCGCCTCCTCTTCTACGGTCTTGTTGTTCCATTTCTGGATATATCATTCCCTGGAGCACATTTCCAGTGCTATCTCAGAGCCTCTCAACGCCACACCCTTACTAGCACCCTCAGTCCTTCAACTAAAGTTTTACAAGGAAAACTTTCGTCATATAGAGTCTCTGTTAGATTGCAGCAGTAGTGCTGAAAGAGGAACTCATTGTATCCGTGCCAATCTTAGCTCTAGTCCTGCCTTATATCAGAGTTCGTACTTCAGATCAGTTTTAAGCTGGTGGCAGCTACAAGCAGAAAATGGTAAGAAAGATGAAATTACACTGGCAAAATACATGAAACCACACTGCGCAATGTATTCTGTTTTTTAGGATAATGGTAAATTGCAGAAATCTGTTTGACATCCTAGTCCGTTTTTTATTTCCGTAGAGGCTCTCTGCCTCCGGTATTTACACCACAAATGAATGAGTATTTGAGTATATTGTACCTGTACTTTTCTCCTTCTCCCTCCTTTTCTTCAGTGCATTCATTGTTAGAACTTTGGGCTACTCCTTAAAGTAATTGTGGTGTAAACCACACAGCTTTGCAGTGGCCTCCCTGTGGGTTGTGACCTCCCAGCTTCATCCGAATTCTCCAGGTGAGGCCTCACCCTTTTATTCATATTGCACCACCACCATGGGCGCTAACATTCATCTTGCCTCTCCCACTGCTCCGATATAATGATTTTGAACTTTGTAGGCTATCATATTTAATAATCCCGTAATCCCTCTCCTCTTTGGTGGCAATATCATTCTCATAGTTCATTCATTTATTTAGCATATTCTTAGATTGCTGCATTCTTCTTGTCTCTTGCACCGGAGACCATAAATGTTTACTTTAGATACATAATTCCCATCATGTTGCTTTGAATTTTATTTTCTGGGTCACAGGTTACACTTTGAGCTTTTGAATGTAATTCTTACTTTTTCACCTCTCACTCTCGTGGCAACCGTGGTAAGAAAGTCAATCCCCTTACAGTACATCACTTGTATTAAGGAGTCTGTTCCCAGTGGATGTGCAGTTGACCCCTGTGTAGCCTAATCCGGGTGGAAATTCCAGTTTGCCAGTTACAAATGGTTTAGACTGCATGCTTTTCATGGCATATAGGATAAGGAGCATATAATGAACTGCCAAGAGGAAGATTCCAGTTGGTTGCCTTTGCATGTTTGAACTAGTTACTAATGTCTAATGTTGTTTATTAATCACAGTTACCGATTTTTGCGCAGTAGAGCTTTATTTGATTTTTCTGCTAGGCACATATTGTAAACTATCCAAAATCTCTGATTCCTCATGTAGCTTGAGTGGATACCATTTGAAATTGATCCCTTAAAATTTCCAATAGGCCGAAGGCTAGAAAAGGGGGCTGTGTGCAAGGAGTCAGAGAACCTAAAGTTCCTTACAGAAACATCAGCAGCAGCAAATTTAAAAAAAACAAGTAAACCGGTGGTTCTAATCAGAGCTCCGGATTATGATTTATTAGTAAATCTCGGTCTTTCTCTCCAGAGTTACCTTGTTCTGTGGTTGCCCATGAAGCACTTGTGGTGCTGTTCGTGGTCCTAAATGAACCCAAATACAGACAAACTCTACATGGAAAGGTTTACAGCGAGTTTCTGCCCTTGCCTCAGCCTGGTGCAAATCAGTCAAAAAGCGAGAAAGAGGTTACACACTGGCTGTAGTCTTCTGAACATGAAGCATGACTGACTTGACTTATCCTTGGCTAATAAGCATTCTGTTTACCCTGCCAGATGTGCTGTGATATCACAAATAATCCTACCTCCAGTTCCTTTTCAGTACCTGCTAGACCTGGGATCCCTGGTTGGCTGAGGTAGGTACCTTAGGCCAGATAGGGACCCGCGTTCCCACGTCAGGGAAAGGAAGAGCACCTTCTGAGATAGCTCCCGCTCACCCCCTTGGTAGCTTGGCACGATCAGCCAGGCTTATCTTCAAGGCAAATGTGTAAAATATTCACAGCCACGCACACAATAATCCAATGATGACACCACAAATAGACTCCACATGAGTTTTATAAAAACGAGTATTAACTTTATGTAAAAAGATATACGATAAGACCACACAATATAGTACCAACAATTGAGGTTGTGTAATATTCCTCCTGGCTGGTTGTTACGCCAGCCAGCCCTTGTAAGTTCTGGTGATATTAATGAGCACTTCTAAACATTCCACCGTAGTCCTAATACAATGTTATGCAGTTTGTAATGCTAGAATCAGGCACTTTGCAATGGAAAAGTTATGCAATGCGTAACGCAACAATCAGGCACTTTGCAATGCAAAAATAATGCAATGCGTAACGCAACAACCAGGCACTTTGCAATGTAGAAATAGTGCAATCCGTAACGCAACAATCAGGCACTTTGCAATGTAGAAATAATGCAATGCGTAACGCAACAACAAGGTACTTTGTTATGCAGAAATAATGCATGCGTAATACTCTAATCAGGTAGTTCGTTATGCAGGAATAATGCAATGCGTAATACATTATTCAGGTAGTTCGTTATGCAGAAACAATGCAATGCATCATACGACAATAAGTAGTTTGTTATGTAGAAATAATGCCATGCGTAGTACACTAATCAGGTAGTTTGTTATGCAGGAATAATGCAATGTGTAATACACTAATGTGGTAGTTCGTTATGCAGAAATGATACAATGTGTAATACGACAATCAGGTACTCCGTTATGCGGAAATAAGGTAAAGCGTAATACACTTCAGCACCGATCACGGTGCCTTAGGTGGTCTCTCCGCCACTCGTGCTGACTCGCTTTCAGCTTCTGTCAACAGTTGCCCCCAACTCGGGTATGGTATAACAAAAAGTGCAGCTCCACACTCCGGCCCCGGTACTGCCACCCCCTTGGTCAGTACAGGCCGCGATATGAGCCGAAGCAGAGGCTCGCGCTGCCGGAATGAGAGAGAGGCCGAGAGCGTCTCCCTCCGAGCCCGCACCCTGCCCCAGGCATCAACACATGTTACCTGGGGGGTGCGACCTCACTCTCCTCTTCCAGCGACTCGGGCCTCCGATGCAATCTTTGTGAATTGGCAACGGCGGGCTCGAGCCGGCGGCTTAGCTCCTCCGTGGCTGCCAGTCAAGCCCATTACTGCTACGAAGATCTCAGGCTGCCACAGGGCACATGCAAACAGCGTCGCTGAGACTCACTTGAGCTTTGGGTGCACGATCTCCTGGCACTCCTCACGAAGGTCTCAGGCTGCACGAAGAACAATCACACAGCGTCGCTGAGACTCATTTTAACTCCGGGTGCACGATAACAAGGCAATCCTCACGAAGGTCTCAGGCTGCACAAAGCACACGCACACAGCGTCGCAGAGACTCACTTGGATTCTGGGGGTGCACGTTAACAAGGCAATCCTCATGAAGGTCTCAGGCTGCACAAAGCACACGCACACAGCGTCGCTGAGACTCACTTTAACTCTGGGTGCATGATAACAAGGCAATCCTCAAGAAGGTCTCAGGCTGCACAAAGCACACACACACAGCGTCGCTGAGACTCACTTTAACTCCGGGTGCACGATAACAAGGCAATCCTCAAGAAGGTCTCAGGCTGCACAAAGCACACGCACACAGCGTCGCTGAGACTCACTTTAACTCCGGGTGCACGATAACAAGGCATTCCTCACGAAGGTCTCAGGCTGCACAAAGCACGCGCACACAGTGTCGCTGAGACTCCCTTGGATTCCGGTGCACACATTAACTAGGCAATCCTCACGAAGGGCTCAGGCTGCAAAAAGCACACACACACAGCTTCGCTGAGACTCGCTTGGACTCCTGGCGCCCACTATCACAGGGCACTCCTTATGAGGGTCTCAGGCTGCAAAACGTGTCGCTGAGACTCTCCTGGAAACATTTGTGTTCCTGAGTTTCTGCAAAAGGGAGCCAGCTCACCTCGGGCCCTTGGGGATAAGTTACTTCAGGACACAGCACAGCAAAGTCCTTTCAAGCAGGGGGACACAGCACATAGCAAAGTCCCTTTAGCCTTTCCTTGGTTAAAACAGCAAACTGCAGGCCAGCCCCAGAACACACAGCAAGGGACAGTCCTTTCCTTCAGTCTCTTCAGTTCTTTCTTCCTTGGCAAAGGTTCCTCTTGACCACGAAGTATCTCCAGTCTTGTTCAATCTTGTTCAAGCCATTCTCCAAAGTTCAGGGGCTTCAGCTCACATAGTTATACCCCTCAATGGCTTTGAAGTCTTTGTGTTCAGGGGGCACCGGCCCCTGTTCAAGCCAGTTCTGGGTGCCTCCCTGCCAGTGACACCTTCTTCCTTTGATTAGTGGGGGTCTGGATTCTCAATCACTCAGCAGGAGATGGGACAATTGTTTTATACCAGCAACCTCTTCACCTCTAGGGGCTACTCCTACCCCTACACTCCAGATGCAGGTCAGCCTGTTACTGTCTCACCTCCTCACCTGGGTCAAGACATTCCCCAGATCCTATCGCTTTCAAATCCAGACAGTCAATCCACAACCAGGCAGAGACACGCAGCTATGTTAGAGCACAAAAACACAGCCACTTCTAAAAGAGTGGCTTCTAAACATATAATGCACAAACCACCTTCATAAAAAGATGTGTTATTACATTGTGAGTTCAGGCACACTAAACTTCACCTCTCCATCTTAAGCCTTTGGGAAGATAGGCTGGAAAACATATTACACAGCCTCCCCATTCTGTCCTAAGGGCAAGATGGCTTTTCCACAGTGAAAAACGAAATGGAGATTATTTCACTGTCAGGACATGGTACACACCTTAGTACATGTCCTACCTTTCACATGCACTGCACCCTGCCCAGGGGGTACCTTGGACCTACCATAGGGGTTTTTGATGTGCATATAAAGGGAAGGGTAAGGTCTGGCAAGTGGGTGCACTTGTCAGAGCAACATGGCAGTTTAACAAACTGCGCGTAGACACTGCAATGGCAGGCCTGAGTTTCCTCTTTAAGGCCTGCCATTGTGGGTGGCACAATTAGTGCTGCAGGCCCACTAGTAGCATTTGCATTACCATCCCTGGCACACATAGTGCACTTTACTAGGGACTTTACTAGTAAGGCAAACATACCAATCATGCACAACCAATTACCATTATACATTATACAGGGAGCACTTGCACTTTGACACTGATGCAGTGGCAAAGTGTCCAAAGCATCTACGTTGGCAACACCAAAAAAGGTCTAGGGGTAAGGCAAAAAAGTTTGGGGAACTTTAGCCAAAAACGGGCAAGTCCAACGGTACCCTTTCAGTTTCTTCACTGGATAAAAAATTTCATTTTAGAAAGGGATAATATGAACAACATGATAATAGGGTAATAGTAGTATATCATAGTGACGGCTTAACAGTCATTGGGAAAAATATATGTTTTTCCCAATTTTTCGAGATAAAATAAAGGGGTGCCCAATTTCTATTTCCACCATTTATAAAATCATGGGGACCACTATAGAAGGCTTGAGTGTCTGCATGGAGATACTGAATCTAGAAATCAGGCATAAGAAAATGGCTGAGACTCTTTCACTCTGCGTAGCCACACTGAGGGACCTCTTTTATCATGAAGTAAGATCTAGAGAGAACAAACAGATCATTCCAACTTGGCACAATGGGCACTGTAGGAAAGCTAAATGTAGCTTGGTACTAGAAATAAAATCTAAGGATAAAACCCAGATTTCTGGTGCTAGAGCCAAGTAAATGGATGCTATTAAACAGGCAAAAATAGAATGGGATATGGCCAAATGGGAGTTCCTCTTACAGGCACTCAAATCCAAAGATCCTAGCGCATTTTGGAATATAATTACCTTTGGTAACCGGGAAGGGAGAAACAATCTAGAGACAAACACCACGGCCGAAGTTTGGAATGGTGACTTTCGCTCTCTCTATGATGCCCAGGATCGCTCTGAGGAAGAGGTAAACAAAAATGCAGATCCAAAAACCTCAGACTGGGACGGTACAATGGATAAAGAGATATTTCCTATTGTCTCCCTTGAGGAAGTATGCTACGCCATTTCTAATATAGCCCAGAGCAAGGCGCCTGGTATTGACAAAATCCCTGGGGATCTATATCTCTCAGAACCCGAAGTTTGGGGCCCCTACTTGCTAGTTATGCCATACTGGGTGGTATGCCCATCCCGAGACATGGGCCGGTGCTGAAATAATCCCTGTGTACAAGAAAGGGTCACCGCTCTTACCGGGAAATTATAGGGCCAGTAGCCTTATAGATGTGATGTTGAAGGTCTTTGCAAGGGTTATCTTAGATCAGCTTCAAGAGTGGATATAAGCCCATGATGCCCTCAGTACCTTACAAGCAGGTTTTAGAAACCAAACTTTCACCATTGATCAGGTATGCTGCATCCTACTCCTCTACTGGAAAGCAGTGGTGCTTGAAGGTGATAGTTTATACTGATCTTTGTCGATTTAAAATCTGCCTTTGTCCTAGTTCCCAGGTCTAAACTCTGCTATGTTATGTCTAAAACGGGGGTCCCCACTTTCCTCTGTAATATTCTTAGGAGGTTGCATGAGAAGAACTTTGCACAGGCTCGATCAGGGAAATTAGGAGAGCTCTCTGAACCATTTCCATAACTAGGGGCGTCCGATAGGGCTGTGTATTGCCTCCTACCCTCTTTTGTTTGTACATTAATGGGCTGGTTGATACCTTGAACGGGGTCAGTGACAACCACGTCCTAAGATATGCTTGGCCAAAATCCCAGCACTGATGTTCGTCGATGATACCTTCCTTCTCTCAAAATCTCCCATAGGGGTCCAAAGGATACTTGATGGCTTCAATACCTTTTTTATTGGGCGGGGACTCAAGTTTAACACTGCTAAGACAACATTTATGGTTTTTAATTCTGCACACTCCACCAGGACCAATACTGTGCTGACTGGAATTCCCCTGGAGAGGATCGCCATCTTTGAGTACCTGGGGATCACACTCATTGAGCGAATGGATTGGGCATTTCACATAGGGAAACAAAGGTTGAAATTAGCACAGAACACAGGTGGACTTGCTAAGCTTTAAAGGTCATCTTCTTCAAAGCTTCTCAGCCCCCTGTTGAAAATTTACAAAACCCAATCCCTTGGAGCCATTACTTATGGGGCAGAGCTATGGGGACATAAAATTGTTAAAAACATCGCATCTGTAGAAAACAAATTTATTAGGGATCTCATGAATCTTCCCTCCTAGTACTCCCCTGACTCCGCTCCGATTAGATCTCGGAGGTCATAGCCCTAAGACCTCTCCTCTTTTGGAGGAGAATTTGGTCGACCCATGAGATAACCCCATATAGGCAAGCATTAGAAGAACTTCTGGAGATACCAGGGGCTAAAAGTCTTCCCTGGTTATCCCATTTCAGGGTTACTCTCACTAGCATAATTTGGCTTCTCTATGGAAAGACCCTTTAGCAGTCTCTTCTGTAATCTCCAGGAAGAAACTGGTGGATTGCTTCAGAGCCTCAAGCCTTCCCTCTATCATGATGAGTTCAACTGCATGCACCCTAACTAGGAATTTCAAACAGATTAAACATGTCTATAGATATGAGAACTTTCTGGACGAGATTCAGCCAGCACTAGGCAGGAAGCTATATTTGCAGTTCAGACATGGTTCGCTCCCCTTGCCCACCATTACTAGTGCCTGGGCAAGGGAAACTGATAAAAAATGTCCCACCTGTGGAGCAGAAGAAGAAACTGAGGCACATGCTTTTTTTTGTTCAATTTATAACAGGGAAAGACAAAAGTGGATAGTGCAGACTTGTAGGAATATAGGGATGTCTAACCATCCTGCGGTGCTTACAATTCTGAAATATGGTCCCCATCCTGCGACAGTATTCACGGTATCCAGATTTATTTTCTCTATATGGTGTGTTAGGAAAAGGCTCCTTGGATAAGGGACGGAGATATCATATGAACTCTGGAAGTAGGAATGGAAAGCCAGGCCTTAAGCAGCTATGGCTTTTGATTTTGATATTAGGTCTTAGAGGATAAGAAAGTAATACATTATGTTTTATGACTGCACATTTTGTTATGTTATGTTATGTTAATATAACTTATTGAGCGCACAAATACCCGGAGGTGTCTTGGCGCTAAAACTAAAGTACGCCCAAAAATGTCAAGAGCCTAGTTCTGGAATAACCATGTTTCTGATGGATACATCTGCTAGTGGATTCCTCACCTTGTGAATATCCCCTGCGCCAGCATTCCACTGAACTTTTTTCCCCAGCTCTCTACGCCGACGTGGAAGTCATAATGCTTCGGCTCCGCTCGCGACTCCGTATGATGTCACCGGAGCCATAAGAGAGCCACGTCGGCGTGATGACGTCAGTTCCCTTTTTTCCGCGCCGTCGACGCGTAACGGTTTTCCAGCACTCTCCTGCTACTTTGTAGTCTTTTAGTGGGTTACTGTTGTGAATTCACCATGTCTTCGACTAGGAAGTCAGGTTTCAAACCTTGTAAGGAATGTGGGGCCCAAATGTCAATGACTGACCCCCATGAAGATTGTTTGTGGTGCCTTTCTTCTGACCACGACATGGAGGACTGTTTCAGCTGCAGAAGAATGAACCCCAAGGCCTTGAAGGAAAGAGAGGCAAAGCTCTTCATGGCCAAGGCGAAGAAGGAAAAGAGGGGTAGGAAGAAGGAGAGATCGAGGCCGGAGTCATCGACTTCGCACTCTTCGAAGTCAAAGAAACACCACAAGAAAAGAAAGCATAGCTCTCGGCGCCGGTCTTCGAAGAGCAAGGCTTCGAGGTCGCCGTCGCCTCGACGTCGAAGTAAGGATGTTGTATCTCCTTCTCCATCTCCTAGGAAGTCTCCAGAGAGGTCACCTTTCGCCGAAGCGGACTCCGGCGCGGTCCCTGGCGCAGTCACCGGTGCAGTCTCCGGCGCCAGTGGAGTTCTCTGCTTCTGACGTCGAGCAAGAGCAAGAAAAAGAGCTTTCTCCAGAGCCGGCTGATCATGTGGCTCATGTTGAGGACTTTTCGGCTCCGGTTCCAGGTACTCCTCAGCCGGATCCGGGATCAATCCCTTATCCGCAGTTCCCGACTCCGGGTGCGGATTCGACGCATTTTCTTAATGCGATGTATGGGATTTTTCAACGGGCTGCCTTCTCATCCGGTGCACCATCTGGGCCCATGGGTCCTATGGGATACACCTTGGGAGTGCCGCAGCATTATGCTCAGGCCCCCTTTATGCCCTTTTTGCCGATGGCTCCTTCGTGGCAGTTTCCGGCACCATCTGGGGATCCATCTCGGCTTCGTTTGGATCGGCCTTCTTCGAAGCCCTCCTCGACGCCGTTGCCGACTCCCTCGGCTCCATGTCCGGCGCCGCCGACGCCGCCGACTCCACGTTCGGTTCCACCGACTCCGCGTACAGCGACGCCGGCGCCGGTTCCTCGGATCCGTTCAAGGAGAGAGGCCCAGAGAGTCTTAGAAGAGGAACGTTATAGGGAGGATGTGGAAGAAGGTGAGGTGGATACATCTTCGGACGACTTTGAAGGCATTCAAGATGCTAGTGGTCTTGATACAACTCCGGAGTGGGAGCATTCTTCTTCTAGATCTTCGCCACCGCAAGAACTAGCTCCCTATCATATAGTTATTAAGAAGGCAGCAGAGTTGCTGGACTTGCAGTTACCCTCAGCTGAATATAAACCAAACCTTCTCACTGAGGTTCTACATTCGCCAGCTTCAACTATTGAACCCTTGTTGCCTTTTAATGAGGCTATCTTGGAGCCTGTTATGGACGTCTGGCGTAAGCCACTCTCTTCGCCGGCAGTCTCCAGACAGGTGGCAAGGAGATATAGGGTGGCTCCTGGGGATCCAAGTTTTCTATCTTCGCACCCTTCTCCAGAAAGCCTGGTGGTGCAGGCTTCATGCTCGAAGCATGCTTCAGGAGCCTTCCCTCAGACTCCTACGGATAGGGAGTCTAAGAAGGCTGATAAGGCAGCTAAAAAGACCTTTTCTTCAGGGAGCATGGCGCTTAAATCCACTAATGCCATCTGCTTACTAGGGCGCTACGTTCATGCTCTTATGGACTCTATGAAGTCATTAGCCCCTAAGCTGCCAGAAGGAGATAAAGCTTCTTTTATGGAGGTGGTCACTGACACTCAGGCTGCTGCAAGGCAGGTAATTCAGTCGGGACTTGACACGGCTGATTCTGTGGCAAGGATAATGGGATCGTTAATAGCCAGTAGGGGGCAAGCGTGGCTTCGTTCTTCTGGCTTCTCTACTGATGTTCAAGCCACTTTGGTAGATTTGCCTTTTGACGGAGACAAACTGTTTGGCGAAAAGGCTGATTCCGCCTTGCAAAGGTTTAAAGAGAGCAGGGTAACGGCTAAATCTTTAGGATTACAGACTCCTGCTAAGGGATTTGGTCTTAGAAAATTCAGAGGCTTTGAGAGATCCTCATTTCGTTCCTTCCGGCAACCTCAACAGCAGCAGCAACAACAGCAGCAGAATCCCCTCTATAGGTCGTATAGAGGAAGGCAAAGAGGACGGAGAGGTTCTCGCCGCAACCCATCTTCATCTTCGGCCTCCTCTGCTCCCAATGAAGCTCCAGGGAAGCAGCCCTAGATCCCCCATCCTAGATAGTGTGAGACCTGTGGGGGGTCGGGTGTCCCACTTTCTGCGAGGTTGGAAATCTGTTACAACCGACCTTTGGGTTTTAAACCTCGTGGAGACTGGGTACGCCGTTCCCTTTCGTGAGTTTCCTCCCCCTTACCCTCCTTGCCAGGGTTACTGCTCAGAAGACCATCTGCTTCTTTTGCAGAAGGAGGTTCTAGCTTTGCTTCAAAAGGGTGCGATAGAGGTGGTTCCAGAGCAGGAACGGGGTCAGGGATGCTACTCCCGGTATTTCCTGATTCCCAAGAAGGACGGCAGATTGCGTCCGATCCTGGACCTCAGAGTCTTGAATTTTTACCTGAAGCAGGAGAAATTCAAAATGCTGACCCTTGCGCAGGTTTTTCAAGCATTGCAGCAAGGAGACTGGATGGTGCCGATCG
Source organism: Triturus cristatus (assembly GCF_964204655.1). Lineage (NCBI taxonomy): Eukaryota > Metazoa > Chordata > Amphibia > Caudata > Salamandridae > Triturus > Triturus cristatus. The sequence goes on from NC_140584.1 coordinate 347,404,579, forward strand.
ACTTGCAGTACGCGTACTTCCATGTCCCAATCCTGAAGTCGCACAGGAAGTATCTCCGTTTTACGGTTGGGTCGCAACACTACCAGCTTGCGGTCCTCCCGTTTGGTCTTACTACCGCACCTCAAGTCTTCACGAAGGTGATGGCGGTGGTAGCTGCCCATCTCAGGTGGTCGGGGATTCCGGTTTTCCCCTACCTGGACGACTGGCTTCTGAAGGCAGAGTCCCCAGAGATGGTGCAACATCATCTGCAGGTAACATCTCAGCTGTTATTCGACTTGGGTTTTTCGATCAATGTGCCCAAATCTCACCTGGTGCCCTCTCAACGCAACCTGTTCATAGGGGTGGTACTGGATACTACTGTGTGTCGAGCATTTCCTCCTCCACAAAGAATTCTTGACATACAGGAAATGATTCCTTTATTCCACAATGGAGCGGTTGTTCCAGTTCTGAAGGTCCTTCGTCTGCTCGGTCTGTTCACTTCCTGCATTCTGTTGGTCAACCATGCACGCTGGCACATGAGGGCGCTCCAGTGGTGCCTCCGCAGGCAGTGGTATCAGCACAACGGAGATCTCAGGGAGTCGATCAGGATCTCCAGAGAAGCTGCAGCGGATCTATCTTGGTGGAGCGTGGAGGGCAATCAGTCTCAAGGAAAGCACTTTCCTCTTCCTCCAACGGTGGCCACAGTAATAACGGATGCCTCCACCCTAGGGTGGGGTTCTCATCTGGGGGATCTGGAGATCAAAGGTCTTTGGTCTCCAGAGGAAAGGTTGCTTCACATCAACCTTCTGGAACTGCGGGTGATTTGTTTGGCACTCAAAGCCTTCCTCCCTTCCCTTCGCGGTCAGTCTGTTCAAGTCATGACGGACAATACTACCGCGATGTGGTATGTCAACAAGCAGGGAGGAGTGGGGTCGCATTGTCTCTGTGTCTATGGTCCTGGGATCAGGACCATCAGATTTGTCTAATGGCAAATCATCTGGCTGGGGTGCTGAACTTTCGTGCGGACAGTCTCAGTCGGCAGTTCTCCGCCGACCACGAGTGGAGGCACCATCCGGAGGTGGTTCGTCATGTCTTTCGGACATGGGGGATGCCTCGGGTGGACCTATCCGCCACCCACGAGAACGCACACTGCCCGTCATTTTGCAGTCTCCAGTTTCCGATGCAGGGGGCGTTGGGGGACGCGTTTCATTTGAGTTGGGGCTCGCAACTCCTTTACACGTTTCCTCCCATACCCTTGATTCCTCAGGTTCTGAGGAAGATTCGCCAAGACCGTGCCCAAGTTATTTTGGTTGCCCCGGATTGACCAAGAAGGGTGTGGTATACAGATCTTCTCCACCTCTACTCGTGCCCTCCGCTACGTCTCCCTCTGAGGGCAGACCTCCTCTCGCAGTCAGAGGGGCAGGTTCTACACCCCCACCTCCAGAGCTTACACCTTCATGCCTGGAGATTGAACGGGGCAACCTGAGTTCTTTCTCTCTCCCGCCTGATGTGGTGGATGTTATTTTATCGGCCAGGTGACACTCCACCTAGTCCATTTACTCATATAGGTGGTATACGTTTGTTAAATGGTGTGGAGAGAGACCCATTGACCCTTTAAAAGCCCATCTTTCTGATGTGCTTCAGTTTGCTCTTTCCCTGGCTCAGCAGGGCTGTGCTGTGGCCACGGTCAAGGGCTATATATCGGCCTTATCGGCTTTTCTATGTCTTCCTGATCAACCGTCATTGTTTAAATCTCCTATTGTACTAAGGTTTATGAAGGGCCTTACAAACAGGTTTCCACCTACTCCTTTTGTAATGCCACAGTGGGACCTTAATCTTGTCTTAACTTTTCTGATGGGGTCTCCGTTTGAGCCTCTTCATAGTTGTCCTTTGAGGTTGCTGTCCTTTAAGACGGTCTTTCTTGTAGCCATAACCTCGGCAAGGAGGGTGAGTGAGCTTCAAGCTCTTAGTTCTAAACCCCCGTTTTTAACATTACATGCTGAAAGGATGGTTCTCAGGACCAGAGCTGCTTTCCTGCCTAAAGTGGTTACTCCGTTTCATTTGGGGCAGTCTATTACTCTCCCTGTTTTTTATCCGCCTCCTCATCCCTCCAAGGAGGAAGAAAGGCTTCATCGTCTGGACCCAAAAAGAGCTGTGAGCTTTTACTTGGACAGAACGAAGGACTTTCGTTTGGACGATCTGCTCTTCGTTGGCTATGTTGGACATTCTAAAGGAAAAGCTGTGCACAAGCGCACTCTATCAATATGGATCATCCTTGCCATCAAGATCTGATATGCCCTGGCTGGTAAGGTTCCTCCTGAGGGTATTAGAGCTCACTCTACTAGGGCTAAGTCTTCCACCTCTGCTTTGGCCAGGGGTGTTCCTGTGACAGACATTTGGAAGGCCGCGACTTGGGCCTCCCTCCATACCTTCGCAAAGCATTATTGCTTAGACTCTGAGATGAGGAGGGAGGGCCACTTCGCGCGCTCTGTCTTGCAAGACTTTTTGGTCAAGGAAGGTGGACACCCTCCTCCGGGAGTGGGACTGCTGTGGGAATCTATTCACAAGGTGAGGAATCCACTGGCAGATGTATCCATCAGAAGAACAAGTTACTTACCTTCGGTAACGCTTTTTCTGGTGGATACATCTGCCAGTGGATTCCTCACTGGCCCACCCGCCTCCCCGTTGTCCACCTTTGTATACCTTAAAAGATGTCTTGCTTGAGATGTTGTTATGCTTTGTAGCTTCTTTCTTTCTGGTACATTGGTAGGAAATGCTTGTTTTTTTTAGCTTTCCTTTTGTTTATGTACTATGTATATTTGATTGTATATTGTATACTGTGTACACTTTGAATCTGTCGTTGGTCCACCTGTGCGCCTCGGAGGCATGGAAATAATGGGTGGAACTGACGTCATCACGCCGACGTGGCTCTCTTATGGCTCCGGTGACGTCATACGGAGTCGCGAGCGGAGCCGAAGCATTATGACGTCCACGACGGCGTAGAGAGCTAGGGAAAAAAGTTCAGTGGAATGCTGGTGCAGGGGATATTCACAAGGTGAGGAATCCACAGGCAGATACTGTATCCACCAGAAAAAGCGTTACAGAAGGTAAGTAACTTGTTCTTTAAGACCGTTTCTAAATGAGGCAAGGGAGGTCGCTGCTTTGATATCCATTGGATGCGTATTCCATAGTTTACCCGTGATGACCAATGCTACGGCCTCCCCAAGTAGAGGTGCGAATCCTGAGAACCATCATAAGCCTGGCGCCAGTAGAGCGTAGCTGTCTGCCAGGATGATACCAGGAAAAAATGATTTTCAGAAACACTGGTCCCGTATTATTCAAGGCCTTGTAGGCTAAACATAGCATCTTGAACTTGATATGATGTGCCACAGGAAGCCAGAGAAGTCTCCAGATTTCTTTAGAGACTGACTCGTACTTTGCAGATTTAATAGGAGTCTTGCGGCTGCCTTTTGTACCATCTGCAGTTTTTTTAATGTTGTTTCTGCATATTCAGATAAAGTCTGTTGCAATAGTGTAATTTTAATAGCACCAGTGCAGTCACAATCGTCTTCCTGGAATCGATGGGGATATAGGGAAGAGCCTTTTTCAGTTTCTTAATCACATACAAATGTGGCAGAAACAGTAGCATTGGTTTGCTGAGAGAATGTTAGTTTGTTGTCAATCAGTACTCCGAGATTGTTCGCCTTTTCTAACTGGTTTTGGCAATTCTACCATCTTGACAGGCCACCAAATGCCATCCCATCTCGGTTGGAGATTACCAAAGATCACTATTTCGGTTTTCTCCGAATTAAGTTTAAGAGAAATGCCTGCCCATCCAGCTGTTAATTTCCAACATACAGTTTTGAAATTGCAATGCAGGGCAGGTTTGATCTTTGTACACAGCTACCACAATCTGTGTGTTATCAGCATACTATGTTAAATTGATGCCAAAATGCTGGATCAGAAAAGCCAGTTCTGACACATAGATGTTAAACTCGGATGGGCTAAGCGACCAGCCCTGTGGAACCCCACAAGGTAGAACATAAGGGGTCGGTTTAAACTGATCCAGGGTCACTGTTTGTCTTCTTTCCTTCAGAAAAGACAATAGCAAGTACAGTGGCAAACCCTTAACCCCTAATTTTTCCAAACGCAGTTACAGTAAATTATGGTCAACAGTATCAAAAGCTGCTGACAAATCGAGGAGGATAAGAGCAGCGGCACCCCCTCTATCCATCACAGTCCTAATCTCCTCGGTTACCTTGATCAAGGCAGTCTCCTTACTGTGCTCTGGGCAAAAGCCGAATTGGGAGGAATCAAGTAAATCAGTTTCTTGGATAAATTGAGCTAGCTGTTTATTCATGATTTTCTCCACTATCTTAGCTGGAAGTGGCAGCCTGGCAATAGGATGATCTGACATTGAGAAGACCGCAATATACCCCTGCCAGAACTGGGGCTTCTAAGTACTTCACATTAGGCTTTATTCCTGAGGTTTGACATGCCCTGACCATCTGTTGTACCGGCAGGGAATATCCACACGCACATTTTTGACTCTCTTGTAGAAGATTATTGCCCAGAGAGAAGCTGCAGGAGCCAGAGCTCGAGTTTGTATGGGCGAGGTCTAGAAGTTCCATACCTGTATATCTTATAGGCTCTGATTTCAACGAGTCAGGGTTTCTAGACCTAGGCCCGGTCCAGGCGCTGACAGGCGCAGAGGGCCTTGCCTTTGGCGTGCCCGCTGCACGTCCGCATCATCCTGACTTAAATTGTGTGGTGGCGGTCAAAAAGCTAGACCGCCCACCACCGGCAGCCCAAAACAGTCCGGAGGAACTACAGGGAACCGAAAGAGATGTCACAGCACCCTCTGCAACAAATGGCACACAGCCATGGCGGAACAGGGCAGGAGCCTCTCGTGGTGGAAACAGCAGTGGAGGCAAAGGTAGGTAGCATAGAAGAAGTGCTAAAAACACAGTAGTTACTAATACAGGAGAATACAGACTAGCAGCATATACATAAATCAATCACCTAAAAACAAATATATAAATAGATAAAAGTTTCCTCTGATGTTATAAAACAATTTCACAGTAAAAATCGGTATTAGTGGACAGGCAGCAGGGCTTACTTAAGTCCGCTGCGCGTCCGCATCATCTGACTTAAATAGTGTGGTGGCGGTAAAAAAGCTAGACCGCTCCCCACCGAAAGCACCAAAACGGTCCAGATGAACTACAGGGAGCCAGAAGAGACGTCGCAATGCCCTCTGCAACAAATAGCACACAGCCGCAGCAGAACAGGGCGGGGACCTCTTGCGGCGGAAACAGCAGCGCAGGCAAAGGTAGGTAGCACAGAAGAAGTGCTAAAAACACGGTAGTTACTAATATCAATCAATCAATCAATCACTGCATTTGTAAAGCGCGCTACATACCCGAGAGGGTCCTCAAGGCGCTGGGGAGGGGGGGGGTGCTACTGGTCGAAGAGCCAGGTCTTGAGGAGTCTTCTGAAGGCCAGCAGGTCCTCGGTCTGTCGTAGGATGGTGGGGAGAGTGTTCCAGGTCTTGGCGGCAAGGTAGGAGAAGGATCTGCCGCCGGCGGTGGTTTTTCAGATGCGAGGGACTGTGGCGAGGGCGAGGTTGGCTGAGCGGAGGCTTCGGGTGGGGGTGTGGAAGCTGAGTCGGTTGTTGAGGTAGGTGGGTCCGGTGTTGTGCAGTGCTTTGTGTGCGTGGATCAGGAGCTTGAAGGTGATCCTTTTGTTGACGGGGAGCCAGTGCAGGCCTCTCAGGTGGAGTGTGATGTGGCTGTGTCGGGGGACGTCGAGGATGAGTCGGGCCGAGGCGTTCTGGATGCGTTGGAGTCGTCTGAGGAGCTTGTTTGTAGTTCCTGAGTAGAGGGCGTTCCCGTAGTCGAGTCTGTTGGTGATGAGGGCCTGGGTAACGGTTTTTCTCGTGTCGAGGGGGATCCATTTGAAGATCCTGCGGAGCATACGGAGGGTGTTGAAGCAGGACGCGGAGACGGCGTTGACTTGCCTGGTCATGGAGAGAGTGGAGTCGAGCATGACCCCCAGGTTGCGTGCGTGGTCCGTGGGTTCCGGGGCTGTGCCTAGTGACGTGGGCCACCAAGAGTCGTCCCATGCTGATGGGGTGGGTCCGAGAATGAGGACCTCTGTCTTGTCTGAGTTCAGCTTCAGTCTGCTGTCCTTCATCCAGTCGGCTACGGCCTTCATTCCTCTGTGGAGGTTAGCTTTGGTGGTGTGGGGATCTTCGGTGAGGGATATGATCAGCTGGGTGTCGTCGGCGTAGGAGATGATGTTGAGGTTGTGTTGTCGTGCGACGTGGGCGAGGGGGGCCATGTAGATATTGAACAGCGTCGGGCTGAGGGAGGATCCCTGTGGGATGCCGCAGATGATCTCGGTGGTTTTGGAGCGGAAGGGTGGGAGGCGGAGAGGAAGGATGTGGTCCAGGCCAGGGCCTTCTCTTGGATACCGGCGTCATGGAGGCGTGCTGATAGGGTGCGGTGGCAGACCGTGTCAAAGGCTGCTGATAGGTCCAGGAGGATGAGGGCGGCTGTTTCTCCTTTGTCCATCAGGGTCCGGATGTCGTCAGTGGCGGCGATGAAGGCGGTCTCGGTGCTGTGGTTGCTGCGAAAACCGGATTGGGAAGGGTCCAGGATGTTGTTAACTTCGAGGTAGCGGGTCAGCTGTTTGTTGACAATCTTCTCGGTCACTTTTGCCGGGAAAAGGAGCAGGGAGATGGGCCAGAAGTTCTTGAGGTCCTTGGGGTCCGCCTTTGGCTTCTTCAGAAGGGCGTTGATCTCGGCGTGCTTCCAGCTTTCTGGGAAGGTTGCTGTCTCGAAGGAACAGTTGATTGTTTTCCGGAGGTGGGGCGCGATGGTTGCGCTGGCTTTGTTGAAGACATGGTGAGGGCAGGGGTCCAATGGGGATCCGGAGTGGATGGAGTTCATGGTTTTGATGGTGTCTTCGTCGCTGACGCTGGACCAGACGGTCAAGCGACTGGTGCGAGTGGTAGTCGCAGGGGTCGTGGACTCGGTGGTGGGTGCGGGGGGGTCGGAGTTGAAGCTGTCGTGGATGTCGGTGATCTTGCGGTGGAAGAAGGTGGCCAGGTAGTCGCACAGGTCTTGAAATAGCGGGATGTCGTTGGTGTTGGAGCTTGGGTTGGGGTTGGAGAGTTCTTTCACGATGATGAAGAGCTCTTTGGTGTTGTGTGCGTTGTTGTCTAGGCGGTCCTTGAAGGCGGTCTTCTTGGTGGTCCTGATGAGTTGGTGGTGTCTGCGGGTGGCGCTCTTGAGGGCTGTGTGGTTGTCTGCTGTTCGGTCGTGGAGCCATTTCTTCTCCAGCTTCCGACAGGTGTGCTTGGAGATCCGGAGGTCCTCGGTGAACCAGGCGGCTTTCTTGTTGGTGTGGTTGGTTGTAGAGGTCTTGAGAGGGGCGAGGGTGTTGGTGCAGTCATTGATCCACTGTGTGAGGTTGGTCGCAGCGGTGTCCGGGTCGGTGGGTGGTCTCAGGGCGAGGGCGGTAGTCAGTTGGTCCTCGGTGACCTTGTCCCAGCAGCGGCGTGGTAGCTGTTGGGTGCAGTGGTGTGTGGTGGGTTTTCTGAAGGTGAAGTGGACGCATCTGTGGTCGGTCCAGTGTGGTTCGGTGGTGTGGTTGAAGGAGACGTGGGGGCTTGCGGAGAAGATGGGGTCGAGCGTGTGTGCAGCGGCGTGAGTAGGTGTCGTTACGAGCTGTTTGAGCCCGAGGTTGGCGAGGTTGTCGATCAGGGCGGTGGAGTTGGTGTCGTTGTTGTTCTCGAGGTGGAAGTTCAGGTCCCCGAGGAGGATGTAGTCCGTGGAAGCGAGGGCGTGGGTGCTGATGAGGTCGGTGATGGTGTCATTGAACTGTGGGCGGGGTCCGGGAGGTCTGTAGATGAGAGTTCCTCTGAGGGTGGTGTTGGGGTCGGTGTGGATCTGGAAGTGCATGTGCTCGGCGGTGGTGAGGGTGTCATCAGTGTTCGTTGAGATTTTGATGGAGTCTTTGTGGAGGATGGCGATTCCTCCTCCCACACTGTTGGTGCGGTCTCTGCGGGAGATCTTGTAGCCCTGTGGGATGGCTATGGTGATGTCTGGTGCTGAGGTGGCGTTCAGCCAGGTCTCCGTCAGGAAGTCGACGTCGGGGGCGGTGGAGTCTAGGAGGTCCCAGAGTTCGATGGCGTGCTTGCGAGCGGAGCGGGTGTTGAGGAGGATGCAGCGGAGGTAGTTGGGTTCTCTGGCTGGTGGTGTGGAGGGTTGGATGCTGGTGAGTCTGCAGTTCCGGCAGGTGAAGGGCCCTGGGTGCGTTTCGGGGTGGCCCGGTAGCAGGGGTGGTCTCGTCTGGTGTTGAGTGCGTGGAGGGTGCTTGCGTCGTAGTGCAGTCTGGCGTTGCAGGGGTGCGGGGTCCAGGGGTTCTGGCGCTGGGTGTGGTCCAGGCGCGGACGGGCGCAGACGGGCTTCCCTTAGGCCCGTTGCACGCGTTCGCTGCGCGGCCGCTTCGTGACCTCCATATGAGGGCAGAGGGAGGGAGGAGCAGCTGGGAGGTGGGAGCGGGGCGGCCAATGGGAGTGAAGGGGCGGGGCCGCAGGGGCTCAGTGGCGGGGGAAATCCCGGGGAAAACCCGGGGAAAAAACGGCGGGAAAAGACGGTGGGAGAGGGACAACAGAGCACAGGGGTACAGAAAGCAAAACACAGGGGCACAGAATGAAAAAACAAAGTGGCACAGAAAGCCAAGCGCAGGGGTACAGAATAAAAAAGGGAGCGAGCAGTCAGGCGGCAAAAGCGGCCACTGAGGTTCAACCCACAGGGGGCTGCGTGGCGGATGGGGTGAGCGACCTGCCTGGTGACATATAGGAGAATACAGACTAACAGCATAGACATGAAGCAATCACCTCAAAACAAATATATAAATAGATAAACGTTTCCTCTGACATAATAAAACAATTTCACAGTAAAAAGATCGATATTAGTAGACAGACAGCAGGGCTTACTTAAGTCCTCTGCGCGTCCGCATCATCCTGACTTAAATAGTGTGGTGGCGGTAAAAAAGCTAGACTGCTCACCACCAGGAAGCACCAAAACAGTCCGGAGGAACTACAGGGAACCGGAAGAGACGTCGCAACGCCCTCCGCAACAAATGGCACACAGCCGCTGCGGAACAGGGCGGGAGCCTCTTGGGGCGGAAACAGCAGCGGAGGCAAAGGTAATCAGCAAAACAGAAGTGCTAAAAACACAGTAGATATTCATATAAGAAAATTCCGACAAGCAGCATATACATAAATCAATCACCTAAAAACAAATATATAAATAGATAAACATTTCCTCTGACATAATAAAACAATTTCACAGTAAAAAGATTGGTATTAGTGGACAGACAGCAGGGCTTACTTAAGTCCTCTGCGCGTCCGCATCATCCTGACTTAAATAGAGTGGTGGCGGTAAAAAAACTAGACCGCTCCCCACCGGACGCACCAAAAACGGTCCAGAGAAACTACAGGGAACCAGAAGAGACGTCGCAACGCCCTCAGCAACAAACAGCCCACAGCCGCTGCGGAAGAGGGCCGGAGCCTCTCGGGGCGGAAACAGCAGTGGAGGCAAAGGAAGTCAGCACAGCAGAAGTGCTAAAAACACGGTAGTTACTAATATAAGAAAATTCCGACTAGCAGCATATACATAAATCAATCACCTAAAAACAAATATATAAATAGATAAAAGTTTCCTCTGACGTTATAAAACAATTTCACAGTAAAAAGATTGGTATTAGTGGACAGGCAGCAGGGCTTACTTAATGACTTAATTACCAAATGTTTTTAAATTCTAAAAGGATCTTAAATTGCATATATAATTAATGTTCCAATGAACTCTTACGGTCTTTAAAAGCTGAATTAAGGTTCAAATGTAGAAATGAACCTAGTAAAGTAGTCAATAATAGCACATGGACTGCTGGAAGAAATCCACAAGCAAAATGATATTTAGGTTTTATGTTTTACAAATGATACTTTATCTATTATCATAGTGCACAGTTTTATCTTATCTATCTCATTGAGTATATCTGAGCTCCCCACACTAGGCAGTAACTCAGATAATTCAGGTGACATAGTGGACCCTCAATGAGCCCACTTTTAAGGACTTTTTTTGAGGTTTTGTTCCATGGTCTGTTGTCTGAGTATTGTGGTAGCAATCTGACAATGGATGTAGCATGATTTTTTGGCATATTTATACAGCAATGAGTTGAGATTTGTATTATAATGTTTTTTAGGTATATTTATTATCTTGTATTATGCACTTTTATGGTAGAGTAAACCGAAATAAAGTTAATTGATGATGATTTATTTGACTGGGATATATTTAAACACAGTCGTTTTATCCCAGACAACGTGTGATTGGTAAAATCTGAAAATGACAAAATTACCTGATTCTATATTTTTAAAGTTACATCTAGGGTACTGCTACAAGATAAAGACCTAGTTGAATAACGGTATAAACAGTGATGGTGGGAAAAAACAGAACCCAACCATTCTTACATATTTCTTCCAATAATGGTGCAATGAATTGTCAGTATTGTCCGCATTTACTAAGATTTTACGAAATACAGCACAGCAAGGGAAGTTGCTGCACCGTGCTGCATTGGGTGAAAAGAAGAGAGCAGAACTGCTCCATATTTACAACGATATGGTGCAGTTCACCTGCTGGCGCACTTCAGGTGCCAACGTTAAGGTCAGTAAGGAGTACATTCCTGCAAGAAAACTATTCTTTGAAGCTTGTTCCTTTTTTATATGAGGAAGTAACAATGAGAAATAAAGATATTTTTCCTTATTACGCTAGCCTCAGGTAGATGCAACATGTTGGCACAAATCCATATTTGCAAGTCTTTGGAAATATGTAAATATGTATTTGCATCAAAATACATGGGTGGATGCACAGGAACACCCATTCTCCACCCATGTAATGCCTACCTGACAAAAAGTAACTCAAGGCAGTGCTATGCACTGCATTACCTTACATAATGTTTTTTAGAAGCCACGCAAAGCCACACAAATCGGGATTTGTGTGGATTTGTAATTTCAAAAATAGATTTTGCATCTGGACTGTGCCAAAAAATGGAGGCAACTTCAATGCCAAATCCTAGTAAACCTCGGTCTTTGTCTCCAGGGTTACCTTGTTGTGTGGTTGCCCATGAAGCACTTGTTGCACTATTCGTTCTCCTAAATGATCCCGAAATGCAGACACACTCTACATGACAGTGAGTTTCTGCCCTTGCCTGGTGCAAATCAGTCAAAAATCGAGAAACAGATTACACACCGGCTGTAGTCTTCTGCCCATGAAGCATGACTGACGACTTATCCTTGGCCAATCAGCGTTCTGTTTACCCTGCCAGATGTGCTTTGATATCACAAATAATCCTACCTCCAGTTCCTTTTCAGTACCCTTTCAGTTTCTTCACTGGATACAAAATTTCATTTTAGAAAGGTATAATATGAACAACATGAAGAACATGACAGGGTAATAGTAGCATATCATAGTGACGTCTTAACAGTCATTGGGGAAGGAGAGCAGAAGGGAGGAAAATAGAGGCCTGAGAAAGAACCCAATTTTGTTGGAGTGGGATGTGATGTTAGAACAGTTTATTTCCACCGAACCTTCACTGCAATGAGACTCTGTAATATTAATAATCTGATTGGCAAATATATGTGCGCCATCGGGTAACATACCCCGCGGGAACGCGATAATGCTGTGATATGTACACCTGAAGGCCTGTCAGGAGTGTCTACTGGATAGAACCTGATATGTCTGCTGACCTATTGTGCATGTTAACTTTGTAGTGAGTCTGGGGTAGGGAGGGGGGTGGGTTTTTATTCCTCCCTAGTTGAAGGGTGGCAGGTGGGTTAATTTTGATGTTGTTGCTTGCATTGGATCAATTTGAATGTATAGATATGTCCTCTGATGTTACAGATGACCTCCAAAACTCATTGCTATTGATGCAACTGTACCTGTTTGCAAATACCCATGTAATGGTGTGAATACTGTATCAACACTAGCCAACTCTTAAGTGATCCTGGTACTGTCACTTCCAATGCCTTTTCCTTTTGATTTGTTATTCTTGAAAAAACAATAAAATATTTTTTTAATAAAGTCATTGTGGAAAATATGTGTTTTCCCCATATTTTCTAGCTAAAGCAGTAATTTGTCTTTGTCTGAGCACTGGCTCTTCTATGGACAGTGTCCAATTATCTTTAATGACCTATGCACACAATGTTAGAAGTGCTGGGTTCTGCACTGACTGAGGCTCCAAGTTGTTGTGTATCCACTGAACATGAAAGTATGTCTCTCATGTCCTTCACGCAGTATCATTTACAAAACACCCAGCTTTATATCTCACAGCTAACATGTCCTATCTTCAAAAGGTTGTACAAACTCAGTATGCTCCCAAAGTACAATTTTCATGGCTTAAACTAACGAAAACTAGTTAGGCCATTTTGTGACCTATTTCCAGCTTGAGTCCTTATTTCCTCCCTACTTTTACCACATTTCTCACTGTGCTAGAGACACCTGACTAGACACTGTCACCTTGAGCCTTCTGCACATCGCTGGAACTGAAAGAGGTTTTTGTACGGTGTCTACCCCATGCCACATTCCATTTATCACACTGCACACCCATGCAAGGATCGTCATGGTTGCAGATTTCCATGTACAAGTCTGACTCAGGTACTCTTTGACCAACCCATGCCACCTCTCATCTCCTCCACTCACCATCCAAGTCCAAAATTCTTGCACTTCCAGAAAACCTTCAATGAAATGAAATGACCTCAGTAGCAATGTTCCTGGTGATAATTTTGTCATAATCCTCTGGGCCTCCTTTGCTTCACAACCTTTGCAATGTCCTATGTAGCCTTCAAGTTATCATGTACCCATATGATATTGGAGTCACACTGGGGTATTTTTGGTTTGATAGATTTGCTTGCTAAAGTGCATAGCAGGTGATGGTGGAGCTGCTCTGGGCCTAAAGATCAGTATTCAAAACAGACAGTGAGAAGAAGCTATGTTTAGGTCAATGTGCCGTTTTCTCTCCTGGAAGCCACCCACTCAAAGGATAGACCTTTACTCCTGGAAGCGCTAAATGTGGAGGTGTGACAAGGAGACCTTGGGTAGTTGTGCTTCACTTACTTTCTTGAACATGCTTCATGCGCGTTGTGCATTTAACTCATTACACTTCTTCAACTTTTTTCACTATTCTAGCTGAGACTTAAAGGCTCAATTGTAAGATGTTGACTTCTTCAGTGCGAATGCTCTGAAGGGCGAGATTGATGCTGATTTTGTAGGAGCAAATTTGTATTCTTCATGGGCATAATGTTTAGGTTCCTCTTTGGTTAAGACTTTATGTACTTAAGTGCCCTCTGCAGGAAAGAAGTTCATGCACTGGACAGATTGGTATTTTGCCTCTGATTGTTAATCACGCTTCCATCCCATTTTTTCATTGAGATACAGGATGCTGTTAACTACTGAAAATTTGAAGACGCATTAACAATCATTCTGCACCACACATCCTGGTATTCTAATGTTTAATGATATTGTTTTGTGCTTGCATGCATATTTAGCCTATTTGAATATGCATTTAATAAGTTTATTCCCTTTTCTCAGTAAAAACAGGAGTAGTTTGGTACCTCTTTCTACCAATTTAGCATTACAATCCCTGTAGCAGGACCTTAAGTATCTTGTTTGTAAGGTGTGAGAAAAAGCTTGCTGCAATTATCCAGACAACCACAGAGTAGGATGGCATCTCATCCTCTCCTTCTATCATTTCAGTTCTCCTTCCCTGACATTCTCTTTCCTAACCCTCCCTCTTCTCCACACCCCATCTCCAGTGTGGTCTCTCTAATAATCTGTACAGAAACTGTAATCAGAGTTGATGGTGTCTGAAGTTGGGTCATTTTGAACATCTTGCCAATCCAGAGGATGTTGGAGGACCGACATTCTCAAAATTCCAGTGGACAGCAAACTTTACGTTTTAGGGTGAGACGAATATTTAAACTGTAGAGCAGTGGTTCTTAACCTTTTGACTTCTGCGGACTACCAATTAGTCATTACTGGAATCCAGGGGCACCCACTGAATCATTAATGGGATTCGTGGACCTCCAGTGAGTCATTAATGGAAGCTGAGGACAGCCTCCCAAGCAATTTCGATGTTTTGAAAACAATACACAAAAGGAAGGAAACAAGCATTCATCTAAAATTTAATTTTTATAGGAAGGTTGGAGCTTTTTTTTAAATTCAATAGAGGCCACCCATATTCCATACTGTATTCTGTTTGATGCATTTGCACTGCTCTGACAAATCAATCTGAGAACATCTTCTTAATTTTTAGCCTCCAATTTCAAATTTCTTCACATTTACAGAAAGTTTTATAATCTTCAAATTTACAGTTTGCCTTTGTATTCCTATACTTGTTATTAAGCTGCTAATATTATTTAATTTTCTAAGATGCCGGGGACCCCCTGAGATGGCATTGCAGACTTTCCGGAGTACCCACACCACAGGTTAAGAACTGTTGCCATAGAGGATAAAGAATGGTATGCGAGTGTTAACTAAGGCCTCGTTTTACAACGCTTATTAGAAACCTTTAAAACATGGCAGAAAAAGGAGATGTTTTTGATAGATAATCTCATTTTTGTGTTTGATAACATTGATATTAATCAATCTCTGGAATCCTGGCTAGTTATATTTTTAGCATAAAAGTATGGTAACATTTGAAGGGAAACAGCCTTCACAACAAGGTTTTTACCATGTTGTGCCTTTACCACACATTTTTTACCATACATGTTTTCACCATGTATATGCCTTTACAACAGATGCCTTTACCACGCATTTAAGGTAAGTTGGTGTGGGTGGGTGGTCTCCTCCCACAAATGCATTTTTTAATATATATAAATATATATATAAACAATGCGTGGTAATGGTATGCGTTGTAAAAGCATATGCTTTCTAAAAGAATGCGGGGTAAAAAATGCATTGTAGAGGCATGTATTTTCCTGCGTTGCTCCATCATACAAACCGTATGAAGACTGTGTAGAAAAGATAATCATACAACTTGACCTATTGTGTGGAAAACAGACATTCAGTAGCAAAAGCTGAGAAAAAAAATCAAGCGATACACCCATATCAAATTCTGGCACAGAAAGCCAGGTTTATATTAATATTTATTATAACCGGAAACAACTTCTCATTTTTATTTTACAACCTCTCATTCTTTTCCAAGAATGGAAGGTTGGGGGAGTCTTCCTTAAATCAAGACCATTAGGCCTCCATACATTAGACTGATGATTTTAATAGCTGTCTTTCTTCATTTAGCAGTAGGATTGTTGTTTGAATTCATAGCTTGTAGTCTCTGCCTCCCAAATGAATATCTTCTCTGTAAAGTAAGTATAATTTGAATTATGTCAAATGTTTTAATTAAAGCATTAAACGTGTGTTTGTTTAAACTAAATGTAGAGAATTTTACCTAAGGTAGCCAATTTGTCAGTCTCTAGTAAATGCAGCTTTTTAAATTGCAGTTTATTGCTGCCAACAATTCCATGTTTTTTTTTCAAATGTTTTGTTTCTTTTTCACACTATTTGAATACACAAATCTTATCTGACACATTCTTTCCAAATGTCCCTTTTTAAGGTACCAAAACCAAATCAACAACAAGGACATGATGATACTTTAATCGTTTTTATTGTTTATAATATGAAAGTTGAATTTGCTATTCCAGTGATTTGCTTGGTTACCCTCAAAAGAAAAAGCCCAAATGTTTATGTTGTAGAAATAAAGATGCTGTCCAAATTTCTCATCCATCGAATTGTTTATGTTAATAGGAATAAAGATTCAAAGATGTTTTTGTGACATATAGAGTAATCTTCGAAATTATTAGTCAACAATGCTATGAATGTATATGAATGTGGTGCCTAATAAATGTATGTATTCGGTTTTCAATTCCGTGCTATTTCAAGCATCTTATTGATATATTTGTACCTTACTATTTCATCATTGTTTTAGCATTAGACATTTGACTACGGTATAGAAGAGAGGTAAGGAAAAGTTCAATCAGTATTGTACCTAATTAATTTTAAATTGGCCTTAATAGATGATTGATTAAGATAAACGAACATTCATCATTACAGCAGGCAAATCAGACAGTTTACAAACGTGATATTGTTTGCCAAATTAAAAATGAAAATTAACTTTCACCAGAGAAAAGATCTTAATCACGCATCCACAGTTAACATTATAATATTATCTTCAAGCACTGTCTCCGATGTAACAACTTATTATGTCATAAAAAAAGCATTTTGGAGTTGCTAAGTTACTGAAAAGTTTAATAACCATCTATGACATTTGTATATTAGTAATGCTTTGGTATTCAAACTGAGGGCAAAACATATACTCCGATTCCCAGAAAGGTGTCTCTATATTCTAAGTTCCACACAGCGGCATACCTGTGATAATAGTTGTAACTTGAACACCATGATAACTCTTTCTTAATTCATGGTGATCCATTATGAGCTACTTAAGTTACCCTTGTCTTATATCCTTTTGATGTCAAGTACTGCGCAGTGCAGGAGTTGTGTATCTGCGCCGGGTGCATGTGCCTGGGGAGGGTGCCATACAGGGACAATAGAGTACTCGGTAGTCTCTGCATGGCATATGATGTGCGGGAGGTCCATGTGCCTGAGAGTGGTACAGTATCTGAAGGATTAGTGCTGTGCAGTGCATGTAGGGTAAATCCATGTGCTGGGTGTATGTGCACATGTGAGTGGTAAAATAAACTAAGTGTACAGTGCGCGCAGAATAAGTGCATGTGCTGGGTGTATGTGTACCTGTAAGTGGTACAAATCATGAGGATTGTAGTGCACACAGGAAGGCACACAATTTGAATGCAAGTTCTAGGTGTATGTGGGCCTGTGAATGGTTCAGTACATGAAGTATACACTACTGTGCAGTGCATTTATGGTGTATACATGTACTGGGTGTATGTGTGTCTGTGGATGGTACAATACATTGAGGGCCCTGGGGTTCATTTTGGGAGGCCCAGGCCTGCATAATGAAACATGTAGTAGAGGTAGAGAGATACCTGCAGGCAGATTTGTGGTTTGTTGCATTCCTGTAACCTGGGTGGGACACACACTGGGAGCGGAGGATCAGGCTTCCCCTGTACACTTCAAAGGGTGCTCTTCGATTCAGTGAGAGGTTACAAGGAATGGACCAGCGCACATCTCAGGAAGGATAATGGGCTGATAAGAGAATCATAAGGAGTAGGGCTGAGAGCTCTGGGCGAACCTTTTGATGCACATATCACTGTGGCTGACATCCAGGTGTGAACTCTAGTCACTCTCATGGCCTCTGTTGTGGGACTATCAGCTTCGGAGGCATTCCTGCTGGGCCAGACTGCCTTTCAATAGGAAGAGGAAGCAGAGTAGAATGCTCTTCAAAAGAAGCAGAACCCCAACATAAAACTTCAAAACCACAGTCCCTAAATCATATATGGTGTATGAAATTGGTCTCTAAGAAGGGGAGATTGAGACCCCAAAGATTGTCATCTTCCAAGCAGCCAGATAGCCTGTGTGAGGAGGGGAAGGTCTGCAAGACATCTGCCTGTGACCTGGACGGGGGGCCAAGGCTTGCTAGTCTCCCTGCTGGGTGTGGGGACATCACCCAAGAATTACAAGACCACCTGCCCTGGAGCACCAGCACCTGCCTTCTTGCCAAGACCAGTCTGCCTAGTGAGGAAGAGGAGTGCGTTGGAGGGAGTAAGGTCCAGTGGGGGAGACCTTTTGAGAGGACTCCCTGCGCGAGGTGTGAAGAAATGGCAGCTGTACCAATCAGGTTGTTGCCATGTACAGGACTGCGTCGGTAACCCCCCGTATGCCAGGAGAGAGCCACCTTGAAGATAGCCCTGGAAAAAGACTGCCATTGAGTAAGGGCGGAAGCCTTGCACGTTAATGTTGAGGTGATTTTGTATGCCAGTAGGGGCCGCCACGCTAAAGACTGCTGTGTTGTAAGAGTTGCGCATGTGCAACAACATTGCAGCATCCCCGTATTCCAGGAGAGGCCACCACGGTAAAGACTGTGGTGTGGTAAGGCCCAAAGCCTTGTGTGGCAGCTGTGTGGCAACACCATATGTCAAGAGGGTCTATCAGGAATACATCTGCTGTTTTGATCATGCTGGAGCCCCTAGACTGCAAGTGGTGGTGAGCCGTAGGTCACTGGAAGCAACGAGGACTTCAACTCCAACCCCATTGAGCAAATGAGGACATTGTGGGACATCGTCACCCAAGTTCCGGATCGAATACTTGAGCACTGGAATCTCCCCCACCTCATTGGGAGTGTGGAGACATTATGCAAGAAAAGTTCTGGAAAACTTTGATCTCTACCGGATATGCAAGGGAGAGGGAGCCTGCGCTTGCTGAATGCAGCTGCTAAGTTTGCATGTAGCCGACTCACCTGATCAGGACTTGAGCCGCTCAAGTACTTGTGGATGGGGCATTCTCCAGGACTCTACAAGCTTCACACCTACCGGGGCAGGTGAGACTTGTTTTGGGGCTATCAGCCTTGGGGGAACTTGCTGCTGAGAGTGCTGTGGTGCTAGGACACTTCTGACCTGAACTGAAGAGTCAGACTGGACTCTTGAGACACGGGCTGCTGGTACGACATTAACTGGATGTTGCCAACAGTGAATGGGGAATAACCACTATCGCTAATACAAGGAGAAAGTGGGACAGGGACTCACCATTGAAACACTAGAGCCCTGACCTCAAGGGGAATTGTGTTAATGCTTGTGAATGTCTTATTTCTTCTTTGTATGGTAAGCGGTAGAAATAAAATACTTCTATTTTTTCACATAAGTGAGTATTTGGCTGTACATTGATTTATTGCTGCTGCTGCATGCATTTTGAGTTGTGGGCCCGTGTTCACTAATCTGTATCCACACCTCTTCAAAACTCGCGAGGGAGCCTTTAACTGCTCAACCACGTTTACCACTGAGAGTCAAGTGCAGAAGGCTTTCTTGGCCCAAGTGCTCTGAATTCAAAGTAGGCCAAGCCCTAGGACATGAGAAGTAAAAGGCCTCAACCACCACAGTTGGGCCCAGTAGGCCCTGTGTGCCTCTGAAAGGGGGTTCTGACAGCAGGTCGTCGGTGAGTTATTAACAAAGATCATTGCAGGTAAAAGAAAAGCAAGCACTAACATTAGAATGATAAATAGTGAATGACGAGTAAGGGATATACTCAGCACACATGGTCAAGATCGGTGTAGCTGTAATCAGGATAGAGAGGTATGTTGCATGGTAAACCTTTTCATGATACTGTTGCACCATCGTTTAATGTCATAGCTCAGTGTCTATTTAAAAATGAATGCCAAGATGGCCACCGCAACATGATGTCACAAAAGGTGAATTTGCTCTAGTGAATGCAATTGCTCTTACTTAAAATTACCAGACTATGGTATAGTAGCATTCCACCTAAGTAAATTGCATCCAAGGGTTGAGTACGTTGGCTTTTTTAGGGCCAGGATGCAAAAGAAAACATTGGAAAACCCTCAAGTTTGTCAGTTTGTGACTATCCACAAACTTGCCAATGACCTAATCTCCCCATGAGCACAGCCGAAGAGTTTCTCTTGTCAAGGGTGGGAGAACATTGTTTTCAGAGTGAGAATGGGAAGACAACCTGCAACATTGGTGGGGATGTAGGGGAAAGAGTGTCACCTTGTGGATAAATATTTCCCCTTGAAAGCAAAAGAATTCGTACAAGTACAATTGTACTAATTCAAAATCATTTTCAACTGTTGCCTTACACACTATTCACACTTGGGCAGACAAAAATGGCTTCAGATACACAGCAACAGAATTTTTCCAACCTTTTCCAAGAGTATTACTAGAAATCTGAGGCTGGTAAAGGTTTCAGAAGTATACTCACAGAGACCTCTCTGAACTCATAAATGTTGTAAATCTGCAACCATCAAGGGAGTAAAACAAAAAAGAGCCCATTGCTTATCCATTTTTATTATGTCCTATTTTCAATGAATTTTCAAATAACAGTAAGCTAAAAAAATCACTATAGTTTCTGATACAACTATTCCAATGTGCTGTTGGCATACAATGCTATATTTCATGATGTATATTGGCACTTCAGAATCAGGTGAAGTATATGCAGAGACCCGATATTTGCCTTACTAGGACTTGTACACCTTATGAATATAGTGATATTCATTTGAGTAATACTTGTCTGAGCGCCGCATTTGATACGGTGAACCATCAAATCCTCCTCCACCGTCTACTAAGTCTGGGAATAGCGGGAGAAGCCCTAGCCTGGCTTAAATCCTTTTTAAAACACCGTACTTTCAATGTCTTTGAAGGAGCCTCAGTCTCCGCAAGCAAGCCTCTGGGGTGTTGGGTGCCACAGGGCTCCTCACTTAGCCCCACGCTTTTTAATGCATACATGAGACCACTGGCAGAGATTGTTCGCCCGCACGGCATTACCATCGTCACTTATGCAGACGACACCCAGCTAGTGGTCTCTCTTGCACTTAAGGATAGCCAGCAATCACAAACCAACTTGATTTCCTGTCTGGAGCAGGTAAAGAGCTGGATGACAAGATCATGCCTAAAGCTCAACGGAGACAAGACGGAGCTAATGCTCCTTGGTTCTCAGGCCCCCTCCACTCTAGAGCTTCTGTGGCCCTCCAGCCTAGGCGATCCCCCTGCACCCAAAGACACTATAAAGAGCCTCGGAGTATGGTTAGACAAAGCTTTGACTTTTAACACACAAGCCACCAAAGTGTCAGCAACCTGCTTCGGCCTAATTAGGCAACTCAAAAAAATTCTACCACTACTCCCTTTTGAGGCAAAACAGGTAGTTATCCAGGGCCTAATTCAGTCTCGTATAGACTACAGCAACGCTTTATATCTGGGATCCCCAGAATATTGTCTAAACAAACTTCAGCGGGTCCAGAACTGCGCTGCACGCACCATCCTCGGAATTTCGCGTAGGAACTCTATAGGGTCAGGCCTGAAATCCCTGCACTGGCTCCCTGTCAGAGAGAGGATCAAATTTAAGACCATGTGCATTACCCACCAATCCTTCTGGAGATCGGGGCCGTTGATTAATCATTCCCTGATCATTCCCTACCATCCCAAAAAAGAACTCCGCTCATCGAAAGCCTTTTTAACTGCTGTTCCACAGATGCGAAGAGCTAGAGCAGGTGGTCGCAGCTTTTCCTACAATGCATCTAAGATGTGGAACTCTCTCCCCTTCCACCTAAGGTCCAACCCGAACTTGTTCACCTTTCGTAAACAACTAAAAACTTTTCTCTTTAATCAAAAAAATATTTAAATAAAACCATCCACCAGCGATCCACCACAGCAGAAGTTCTCTATCCACCAGCGCCTGGATGCCTCAGGGTAACTGTCTGCGCTTTACAAAACTCCTTTACATTACATTACATTACTTGTCTCCATATATGCTAGCATAGTAAAACTGCATCATGACATGGAAAATCATCTCATCTAAACATGCCCTATTAAAGTGGAAGCAAACGTGCTACAACATGCAAAGGTAATGCTGTATGCCCCAAACATACTAAATTAGGAAGGAACACTCAGTGGAAATGTTATCGTGCTATTACATTTCACCTCCTTAGTTAGTAAAGTGATCCAAATGAGCATGATTGTGTTTTGTGTAACTGTGTGTTCTTGGATGTTCCATAGTTTCAACACACAGTATGTCAATTCCATTTGTGACCTCTGCCTTTATCCTCTTTTTTAGATATTGGGTAGTCTGACCAGCAGGTGCATTAGTCCACTGAACTACTGTACCATCACCTTCTGCTTAATTGTGAGCCCGTAGTTCTTCAGGCCTAAGTTTAAATGTTTAGATGGCCACCGTACTGGGCTGTAAAGAGGCTGCCAGAGAATAATGCTTCCTAAGCACTACACACTGTTAGGTACTACAAAAACAAAATCAATTCCTCAACTTGAATATTTGATTATGGAACTTTAAATAAATACATCTTGAAATGCTAAATTTAATAAGTAATGCAGTCACTCAATAAATGTTACCCTACCACAGCCCACATGGGATATTGAAAACTTTGTGTGTTAATAAGCGGCAGACTGTATTTCGCTTACTTTACCACCCCAGGAGTGTTTGCACCATCTTATATGCTCACTTTGACACTTACAGGTTAGTGTACCAATCAGGCCTTTAAGTGTTATTATTGGTTTTTCACCATAACCAACGCAGGCCTTCTGCACTGAGTGTAAGCTTTCCCATAAGGCAACCATCAAGTATAAAGCTATAAAAGTACATATGTATACAAACTTACAGGTGGCAAATAAAAATACTATCCCACCTAGTCTATATCTCATCTATCCCACCAGTTTGTTCTTCTATCCCATCAGTTTGTTCAGGTGGGTCAGCAACATCAAAACTAACTGCAGGCGGCGAGCAGCTCTCCGCCCGCGGAGTGTGCGGAGATTTGCCTACTCCGCGTACCGCGGAGAACGCGGTGTAGGCAAATCTCCGCACACTCCGCGGCGGAGCAGATTTGACCAGCCCCCGCCTCCCACCCACCCTATTTACAGTTACTTACAACTTTTAAAAAGCGACTTAAAGTACATTAAAAAATCCTTACCTTAGGTGTGGCGTCCCCGGGCTGCCGACCTCCTCTTCATCTCATTCTCTGTAAAAACTGTGCAGGTGCGCGCACCCACGCATGTGCAGTTTTCAATTGGAACAATAACATTGGAAAGGTATACAAAATTACTATTGGCTAAGCAAATGCTGTTCTTCTAAGGGGGCCTTATCACAGAGCAAATCTTCTATGTCACAATTTGTACACGGGGGTAACCAGCACCAAAACCCTTGCCTACTCTGCCAATCTGTAACATTCCATGTAACAAAATACCTATCTGTAGACTTTGACATAGAATAATAATAATCCACCCTCAAATGTCTATTGACTTTAACACAGTAAATACATTGGGTCTACTGTCTTTTCACATAGTTCATGTGATTGCCACCATAACCTACTCAGTCCTGCCGTGTTGAGTATAAAGTTTGCCACAACCCAAAAAGTGCAATGCAAACCCTTTTTTAGTAGAAGCACACAATTTCAGCCCAAGCAAATCCGCTGCACAAGGAAACCAACATGTGGGTGGAGCCAGTGGTGGCCGGCAAGACATGTAGGTGGCTGGGCGAGCATGAGGGAGGGGAAGTGGGGGGGAGGTAGCACAATGGAAAATAAAAAAGTTTTAAAAAATGACACTTATCTTGCCGCCGGTCCCGCCACTGCGTCTCTGCTCCTTGCTCCTGCTCTCCTCTTGGGACAGGAAGCCAGGCTCCCCTGACCAATCACAACACTGCAATGCAGCGTTGAAATTGGTTTTGAGCTTCCTGGTTCGACGCTCAACCAGGGAATGGGGTCTGGGCTTGTTCTCAATGCAGGCTGCATTACAGCCTGCATGGAGAACTGGGAAAGTGTGCATGACTGGTTTGGGTGGCCCGTTAGGCCTGACCAAGCAGTCATTGTGCATTTAGGAGTGGGCAAACCCCTCCTCTCCTGCCCTGCTCCGTGAGCAGAGAAGCCCCGCCCACCTGCCCGCCCGCAAAGGAAGGAAACATAAAAGGATAATAACGTAAAGTTATTATCATTTTATATTTCCTTTACAGTGCTCAAAGCAGTGGGGCGATGCTCCTCCACCATAGCAGAAGAGCCGCCACTGGGTGGAGCCTGAGAAAACGAAGGCTTCCCAAATAAAAGAGAAAAAAATGACAGGCACAGAGAGAGACTGAGTGAGCGAGATAAGAAACTGTGAAACTGGTGAAGAGGATATTATGATGGGAGGCAATATCCAACAGTCAAAGCACAACAACCAGAGGTTGGGGTGAAGCCATCAAACTCATTTCACATATTTACTTGGACCAATCATTGGTTAAGGCTGGGATGTAAGCTGGACGTCCAGATGACGTTTCTACAAGAAACGCATCTTACGCAGCTCTCGGAGAAGAATGTTGGCGCCCGTTGGGATGAGCTGAGGGTTGCTTCCTCTTGCCCTTCATATGCTAAGGGAGTGATTGGTCAAGAGAGGGGTCCCATTTACTGTGCTTAACACAGAAACGGATACACAAGGCAGGGTAGCATTGGTCCATGGCTATCTTGGCGGTGTGGGAGTTCTTATGGTGAATGTCTATGGCCCAAACGTCGACGACCACTCCTTCTTTACAGATGTTTGGTGCCGCATCTCGAATTTTCCTCCAGCTGAATTGCTCTGGGGGGGTGACTTCAATACCTGCCTGGATGGATTGGATAGCGGGGCAGTGCTACACAGACAGGCAACTGGCGCTTTATTGGGTTTTTTGGATGCAGGGCCTGTTCATGATATTTGGCGCATGCGACAAGCGGGTATCCGCAAAAGTACATTCATTTCCACTGTACATGTCTTATGGTCCTGCCTGGACTACTGGCTCCTCTCCACGGTTGCATGCACTTGGGTTGTTGATGTTTGCCACCTGGCCAAAGCATTGTCAGATCATTCCCCTGTTATGTTAGAGATGCAGTCCCCCTTTTCAATGGCATTTGCAGCCTTCCTCATTTACTGACCAGGTGTTCAGGTGTACCATAGGCACGGCCATTAGTAACTTTTTAAAAGAAAACACTGGCTCTGTAGACAGCGCAGGGGTTCTTTGGGAGGCATTTAAAGTCACCATCAGAGCTGTCTGCCTGGGGGCCAGGCAGGTGTCTTGAAAGATCTGCGATGCCGGATCAGCAAACTGGCCGGTGATATCTCTGCACTAGAGCGTGAATATACCCAAAACCCAGTCCCACATAAACTTGCTACTATAAGGCAGTTGGTAACGGAGCACAACGAAACCGTGGATCAGGAGCTGGCGCATAGGTCGGCGTGCTATACTACCCACTATTATGGGGAGGGGGGCCGTCCCAGTCGCTGCTTGCTCAAAAACTAGCCGCACCTCGCAGCCAGGACTACATCACAGATATGCTAGACTCTGAGGGCATAGCGCACTATACCTCGCCTGACATTAGTAGGGTGGTGCAGGACTTCTACTCCACCCTCTATGGGGAGCGGTCGCATGTGTCACCTGGTGACATAAATGCGTACCTAGACAATTTCGCGTTGGGGTGGCTGTCTGTCAACCACCGTGAATACCTCACACAGCCTTTTGACGTGGAAGATGTAAAATTGGCCATTATGTCACTGCCCACATGTAAGGCGGCTGGTCTGGATGGACTCCCTAGCGAGTTCTACAAGGCCTACGCTGATGACCTTGCGTCCAGACTCTTGGATGTCTTTACGGAGGTGTATGACAAGGGCACGCTCCCCCCACGTTAATAGAGCCCCTCCTGGTTATGCTTCTCAAGCTTGACAAAGCTGCCACTCGATGCGACTCCTACCGCCCTCTCTCCATCATAGATATAGATGCCAAAATGTTGGCAAAAATGATTGCTACTAGGCTTCAACCCCTTATTCCGCTTTTGGTCCTCCCGGACCAACCAGGCGTTGTCCCTGCCCGGTCAACGGCACATAACTTACGCAATGTCTTCTCCACCCTGCATTATTTTGAAGCTGATTTTCAAGCTGTTGCTGTGCTGCTTGATGCAGCTAAAGCATTTGATTCCCTGCAATGGGAATTTATGTTCACAGTCCTACTCAGAATGCGCCTGACCCCCTTTTTTCTAAAGTGGATACAACTACTATATGAGGCGCCTGCGGTGCGTGTGTGAGTCAATGGTTGGATTTCTGCTGCATTTCCTATTTGACGTGGCATGCGGCAGGGCTGCCCCCTGTCGCCAATGCTTTTTGCGCTTGCATTGGAGTCACTGGCTTGCAAGCTCCGCCAGTGTCACGCACAAGCAGCGTTACGATTCAGACAGCGTCCATTGGTAGTCTCGATGTATGCCGATGATATGCTTCTGTACGTTCAGGAGCCTGCAACGTATCTCCCAGGACTGCTACGTGAATACATCAAATTTGAACGCTTTTCAGGGTTTGTCATTAACTGAGCAAAGTCGACGGTGTTTCCGCTGGAGGCGGGCACATACCGCGTGGCCCTAGACTTCCCATTGTCATGGTCAACTGACCCAGTAAAATATTTAGGGGTTTGGCTACACAGAGACCCTGAGGTGGTGGTTACTGAGAATTATGGCCGTGCTCTGACTCACATCACTGATCGAGCAGCGAGATGGGCCAAGCTCCCGCTTTCCCTGGCGGATCGCATCGCAGTGGTTAAAATGACAATATTGCCCAAACTACTCCATTTGTTTATTAATATTCCCATCCATCTCACACTGGCGGTGTTTAACTTGCTTCAGTCAGCACTGCTGTCCTTTGTGTGGGGTGGCAAGAAGCCTCGATGCAACTGGGAGTTGCTGGTATTACCATTCGAGCGGGTAGGCTTCGAGGCCCCTGATATGCGCTTACACTACCTCTGTGCACAGGTCCAGTTCGCACATTACTGGGTCTTTTCACAGCAATTCCAACCACACGTAGCTATTCAGGCTGATGCTGTCCTTCCGATGGCCCTTGTCGCGGCCGCCTTGTCTGGTGTGGGAGGTGGACCAAGGACTGAAATTAACCCCGCACTTTGTACTGCATGTGAATGGAAGGTGCCCACGACGCGTGCACTGTTGCAGTATCTCTATGCCCCCACGTTGCTGCTCGCCGCGCACCTGGACATCTCTGCTGCACAAGAGCCGGCTGCCCTTAAGGCATTGGGTGTGGCGGGTAACACATAGCTAGGGTATCTTTATAAACATGGCCAGTTTAGGTCGCTATCTGACATGCAGGGCGGCAGGGACCGGGGGTTCATGTTTAGGTTCACTTATGTGCATGTGCGGCAAGCGATCAGAGCCGTCTATCCCGATTACCCAGCTGAACCCAAGCCATTGCTGGCGCTGCAGGTGGTGCTGGCTGGTGCGGATCGCACAGACCTGATCACAAAGTTATATAATGCATCCCTTAGGGAAAGAGAATAGCTTGATTCCCATTCATATAAAAAATGGGAGGCGCTACTGGGGACTTCATTGTCACCGGATGTATGAACGTTCTGCTGCACCCTGACGGGCCGCCTAACGGCAAATTGTATCCTCCGCATCATCCATTTTAAATACTTACACCAGTTATATTATACCTCTATGAAACTAATGCGCTTTGGTCTGTGGGAGAGCGCTTGCTGTGTTCGCTGTGGGCAGGGGGATGTGGATTTTTTGCATCTCGCATGGAATTGTAAGAGAATATATAATTTTTGGAGTAAGGTCACGAACATGCTTACGACAGGGATGTCAGAACCTGTGTTATGTACACCTAAGTTTTGTCTTTTAGGCTGGGTAAAGAATCTTAAACCCTGCAATCGCAGACTGGTGGCTGTTTCGACCTTACTGGCTAAGAGGGCGGTGGCGCAATGCTGGGGGTCCAAACTCACCCCAACGTTGAAAAACTGGGTCCAGGATTTACTGTACTGCAAAGAACAACTTGAGATTTATGATGAGGAACTGCCTGAAACTTCACGCCCTATAGACTACTGGGCCCTCTAACCGTGTTCCTTCTGGGTAACCCTGATTTGCAATAGACGCGGCAACCTGATGCTCTTGATCTGTTTAATCCTGGGTCTGCCGTTTGTTGTAAAACTGCTGTGTGTGATGATATGCTTAGTTGAGGTCACAGTACCTTTTTACGGTGCCGTGGGGAGGGTGGGTTGAGGGAGGTGAGGAGTTCTGAGGGTTTTTGCTTTACTCTATGGAAAAATGGTTGTATCATTTGAGATCCTTGATGTCCACCTTGGCCCTAATAGGGGACCTACTGTGTATTTCACAAGGTGTTCAATAAACAAATTTAAAAAAAACAAAAAAAAAGGCTGGGATGTAAACTGCTCCTTCGGAGATCGAAGGCTCTTAGCACAATACCCACGAGTGTTGTAACACCGTATTTTTAAAATATTTTCAGACAGACCATCACAAGTTGCACAAAGAGGCTATCTGATAGAGCAGGTGCTATTTATAAATGTCTTGCACCCCCAACTCTGAACATTGTTCCTGCACCATTGCTTAAGGATGGGGAGCACAATAAGAAGGGGTGGAGGAGAACATGTGGCAGACATAAATAATTGTAATTGAGACACAAAATACCAATGGACTACACACAGTGGCGGCTGAGAGAGAGAGTGTCTTGGACCAGGCATGTGAGCAGGTGGAGGGCATCAAGTAAGCACATCCCCATGTGCTCAGAGAGTGGTATTGGCAGAAAAAAGACCGCAAACTTTCCTCCTTTGCTCAAGTACCTAATTTATTTGGACTCAACGCCAACATATAAATCTGCAGAAGTCACATTATGTATGATGTGTTTGTCTCTTTTACAGGTCATTAATATTGGATGTATGAGTCCAACTTATTCAATTGAAGCATGAGCAGACCACAAATCTAAGAATGAATTTTGTTATCGATTGAAAAATAAAGATGCAAAACCTGGGGTTTCAATCATATGGAGTGAAGTGGGAATGCTAGTGACGTGTAACTAGTAATTTGTTACAAATTACCACAGCGCTAACGACCTGGCTTTTACTTAATCTCACGTCCCCTTTAATACGCCCTGACAATTCAGTAGTACTAAGAATAACGTGAACGGAGGATTGCCCAATTTCAAACTTTCTTTGTAATTTTCCACTTTCTTCTCAAATCATTTGCAATTAACCCTTTAAACTCACAGGAAACATGAACAAATGCCCTAAAGACCAAATAGCCCTCTTTGTCAGAGGAAAATTACAGATTCAGTTCCGCAAAAAAGTAAATAACTAATTTTTGTTTAAAAAAAAAAAAAAAAAAGTAACAATGAACAAAACGCGTCCTTCAACAACAATTGGGAGCTGTACAACAGTAGCTTTGGTGACAGAGAAAACAAACCCTTTGTTTGTGAAGCACCCACAGCGAATGCCAGGATGAGTCCGTTTATAGCTCGGGGCTCTATTCCCATGTCCTGAAATTAACGTTTGTATGTGTCATCCGTTCTCGAAAATATAGGTTACTCTTTCCTCCCCTGAGGGGTCCCTCGCCTCCTTCAGAAAGTCCCCACTCTGGAAAGCACTTGAACTGGTAAATTCAAATCAAAATAACCATAAGTAAATGAACTAATCACATTAAATATACTCAAGGCTCTGATAAAAACACCTTATTGATTGTCGTACCACTCTGTTTCGTTCTTTATTGGAGTATGTGAGGAAATGTCTTTGAGGACTGTGCAAATTACCTACTTCACCATCGAGGTCACCCAAAGTAGTCCGAAACTTCACCCTAGGTTAGACTGTATGAAGTTTCCCGAACTCAGCTGATTTTGCCGATGGAGAAGTAAATGATACCCGCAGAAGTGACAACTTCCTGTATGTGGTTCTTGTGTGTGCTTGTGGGTGGTGGTGTCTTATTGGATTATACAGCGACGTGCAATGAGATAGACACAGTTCATATGCTCCCTCGGTACTCTTCTCAACTGGCGGGCTTGTACCACCTTTGTTACCAGCGGTCACGTCATCATGTGTCATACTACTTCACAAGCTCAGGGTTTCCATGCTTGAACATTCCCACTGATGGGCTGGCCCTGCTCCGTGAAGTTAAACACTACAGGCCTTATTTACAAGAAAATGCCACAGCGTTGCAGCGCAAGCCCTTTGGCTGCACCAGCTGCGGCACTTTCAAAGCAGAGGGATGCGTCATATTTACAACAATATGACGCATCCCTGCGCATTCCCCTGAGCTGGATCACAATCGGCTACCATGTACCACGCAGGCACCCTTGCGCCATGGTGCAAGTGTGCCTGCGTTGTGGGAAGATTGTTTTGTTGCAGGAAGGTCTACCTTCCTGCACAAAAACAATAACACAAAAAATAAAAAGAGGTGTTTTCCTCTTCCTATGTGCGGAATGCAGCAGTCCTAGAACGAGGAAAGAACAAAGAGAAATGTAAGCATTCCTCCTCACTGCATCTCGCTACGCCACCCCTGGGGTGGCAAAGCATTCTGACACATGTCCAGGTTTATGAATTCTCATAAATCTGGTAATGCAGCAAAATACATGGGCGTTGCGTGGGAACACCCACAGCAACACCTATGTCACGCCCCTTTAACGCAAAGTGTTGAGTGAGAAGGGGCCATATTAATAAGGACAGGAAAAGCCAAGCAGGGTGGCTTTAAGTGTCCTTGTAAATATGGGGCAGGAGGTTGCGCCAGCGGTGTGGCACAAAAAGTGATACACCGGTGGCACAAGTGGCTCGTACATAAGTCCCTACATTCCCCCCCAAACACGATAAAAAACACGTTCCTCCTATTAACATTTGCCAACTTCGTACCCTTCATACACAAATTGCTTCCCAAAACCACTCTTCTTTTGGTACCACTACTTCTCACAGTCTCGGTACCTAGTGGACAGAGCTGGATGACCACTGAGATTGTAACGGGGGGAACTCCCCTGTTTGTCAGCTTACCCAATGAGAGTCCCATTTGGGCTGTCCCTCATTGTGCTTGGTCATTGGACTCGTTCATGTGTCCTTCTCTGTCCACTTGTGAGTGAGACAAACCCTATGTCACTTCTGACACTCCTGTGATGGTGGTCCTGGGTTTTTTGTTATTCACAAAGAACTCCATGTAAACTAATTGGATTATTTTTACTACCGACCTCAAGAAATAATCACAACTCTCGCCGGGATGAATCTTCAAAGTCACTAAATTAACCTGAGCTCAACTCCCTGGTAGCTATGGCACAGGGCAGACAGGCTTAACTCACGGCAATATGTAAAATATTTATGCAGCACCAAAACAGGAATAAAGATGAAATGGAAAACAGTAAAATCGTAAACTGAAGTATGGTACCCTTTGTACCATATACTAGGACTTACAAGTAAATATGCCAGCCAGGGGTATGCCAGTTTCAACATGTTGAAAGTGGGAGCGCAGGTCCTTCATCACTAGTTAGCGGCTTATAGTGCTCAGAGTTCTAAAGTCGGCAAAAATATAGGCTCTACCAAAAGGTGAAAAATTCAGGGTGACCCTGAATAAAGTGCACATTTTGTACACTCCCAAAGTAGAAAGTTTGTTTTTGAATATCAAAAAATCATTGACTGTGACCTGACTCCATATATTCTCTAAATAGAAGGGGCAGATCAAAAGTTGGAGGAAAGGGTACTCCACCATATTTTTGATAGAGTACTCTGTCCATCAAACTCTAAGTAAAACTCTTAGTTTTGTCAATATTGTAGTAAAGTACTGAAGGTCCAGGGGTCGATTCAAATGGCCACAGAGTCAGTGGTAGGCAAAATCTAGCCCCTAAATGCTATAAAACCTTGGTATTCCTGTTTTTAGCTGCTTTTTTTGCTTGGGTATATTCAGTCCTCATCTTTGAAAATATAGTGCTTGCGGCGAATAAAGCTTATTCGTTGTTACTGTGGCATACACACTGTGTCTCAGTTCCTCATTCTTACCACCTGTTTGAGTAATCTCATCCTCACTATCTGTGGAGACTGAGGCCCCTCACAGGGGCTTAACACAGGCCCCCACAGCCCTGCGGTGCGGGGCCCACCGAGCTGTAGGGGGCCCCCTCAGCACTGTACTCAGGCCTGAGAGCTTCAGATTAAATCCAGAGCTGGGGCCCCTCTGTATATCTTGCAGGGGGGCCCCCTCCACTTTCGTTACGCCACAGGTGCCTCAATAGGGAGTGCCCTAGCCTCTCAGGAGAGCAGTGGTGATGGTGCCCCCCCAGTTACCTAATCAACAATATTCACAAAAGTTAATGACAAGTAGCCCTCCACTGAACCAAGACCCGTAGAAAAGGCTTCACACTGCTATTTCGAAAACGTTTGCAATTTAATACTAATTAAATAGGGCGTAGAAAGCTTTGATTAATAAAGCTTTGTGGTTTGTTGTGTGATGTTTTGTTCAAGTTGTTGGCACCATTACATCATGTTATCTTTTTTCCCAGCCAAAGAGATCTGATCCCCAAGGACTTAACCCATGAAACTCTGTAGTGCATGGGTCCTCTTCATGCAGGGAACATCAGGTCAGTGGGATACCTTTATGTGCGTGGAAGGACACCCAAATTACAGAGAAGGTGACAGAATCCCCAGGAGCAACAGCACATTTTGTTGGGGGTAGGGGAGGAAAGCTCTTACTGTCTGGTGTTTTGGCTCGGATGTTTGCAAGTTGTTTTTCTTTGGGGAAGTGCTTTGGGTTGTGGGGTGGCTCCTCTCTTGGTTAGCAGTGCACATGGGTGCCAACTCCATGTAAGATAGTTTTTTTCCACCATCGGGTTCGGTCGTGTACCATCGGGGCTCCAAGTTCAGTGATGCATCTCTCTTTCTAATTTGGCCCATCCAGTCGTTCCAACTTTAGCTAGAAAGGAGAAACACTACTTCACTCTATTCTCTGTTCTCCAGACATTGCTTCTCGGGCACCGGCCTCTCATCAACACCTAACAGGCAGGGCTGCATGCCCTCCTCGGTGCCTTTTGTCCCTCTCTTCAAGGACTTCTTTACTGAGAATGCATGCAGGTTAATGGAAAGGCAAATCTTTCAGTATTGTCCTCAGTGGCACGCAAAATTCCAGTGGACTGACCACAATGAGGTGTATAACTTCTGCCTCCTCCTCGACCATAAAGACTTCTGGTTGAAGAAAACTGTTTGGTACTGATGGAAGAGAAGCTGGGCACTTCACAGGATGCAGAAAAAAGCCTCTGAAGACACCCCTGACAGCTTCGGGAACATGACGTAGACAGAGATGAATAAGCTGGCCACTCCAACATTCCAGCCCACCAACCATCAAATAGCTCAGTCTCGTTCAACTCCCACTCTGAGGAAGAGGAATAAGAGGGCCCCGTCACCTCCACACCCTCTAGACCACACACAAAGATTTCAACCTTGAGTATGGGTCACACTGAGACACTCATAAGGCCTACAAAACAGGGACGTGAAGCGTGGCCCCCAAGGGGGATGGACATCAAGACCATCAACAAAGGCTCAGCTTTCCAGCTCTCCACTGCCTTTGGGCTCTGGTCGGCACAGACTAAAGACTTTGGCACAGACAACTCTCCCATCTATGGGCGCCAACCCTGCTCTACTATTGAGTACAAAGATTCTTCATAAGGCTTGGGTCCCCTTAAAGTGTAAGAAACCCCTCCCCTGATGCTGGCACCAAAATCAGCATCATCTCTGAGGCAGATGTTTGCGCTGAAAATACCTTTGGAGCCGAAGACTCCAGCAGCTTAAAGAACACACTCTGCGCTGAAGAAACCTTCAATGGTGCGCTTGAAGATGTAGAGCTACCCATCCTCCAGCAGCTACAGGAGGAATTGGATGCAAGACCGATATGCCTGTTCAAACAGCTGCAGACTAGCAAAATATCTACAGAGCCGCCTCCAAGGCTTGCAGAGACATTGCCTTAGAAGAGAGAACTGATGTTTGAGGAAGTTGTGGCTTTGGAACCATCACTAGCTCTTAAGCACAAGAGAGGCAAGGATAGGGGCACAAGCCGCCTTCCATTTGCCCCTCCTCCTCCACCACCTACATCAACTCTTCATTATATTCCTATTGGTCCCCTTCCCTCCTCCTATGGGGAAGGTAGTGCTTTACACACTACCGACCTCTACGATGCGCCTTTCAAGCTGGTGGACACCAATGACTATTGGTAGACTATTACGTTGAACTCTCCGGCGAGCCAGACCTGGATCACTATCTGGTTAGGGCAACACTTCCAGACTATACCATAGTATATCATGAGGTGATCAAGAGGGCAGCCATATGCCACAAGATTGGCATGCATGTCCTCCACGATGAAGATGACTTTGTGGTGGAGTCACAGTCCAAGACTCAGTGAGCAATCGAGGCCCTCCCTATATTGCAGCGTATGCATAAATCCACCTCAGCACCTTCAAGGGGCCTGTGAAAGCGATGGTCATGACTCGCCAGCTGGAGAAAAATATAAACCCTCCCCTAATGACTCACCATGCACAAAGGATCGAATTCCATCTGATTCCCTTGCGTTCCATACCCTGGCAAGCGCGCTAATGCACAGGGCACCGGCAATACTCCTCTGCAAAAAAATAGATGTGTTAGGGAAGAGGATAACACCATAGGCAGCCACCCACTGGAGAACTGCCAACTCTGTTGGCCTGCTCTCCTGATATCATCAAGCACATTGGGACGAAATGATGCAAGAGCTCCTTGAGCATCGTCCAGAGGAGTATAGGCAAGGGAGGATGACTTGTTGACAGATGTGAAAACCATCTTAATGCCACCAATGCCACCACCTGGAAGAAGACTGACTGACTACTACTTCAGCATGTGCTTGTCCTTCACGAGGAACACGTTGCACCTCTGCTGACAGCCTTTGCTGTCAACAAGGTATAAAGTGTGCCTCTTCTCCTAAACAAACTCTAGACTGTAAGTTGCTCTATCTTCCATGCTCTCTTAGTATAGCACATAGTAGTAGATTTTAGGGTGTTAGGTTCTTGATGACATTTTAAATAACATTTTAACAATGCTAGAGATATGCATTTTATTCTCGTTATTTATAATGTGCCTTCTTGCTGTTTTTATAACATTCTTTTTAGTTGTTTTAGATGTACTGAGAAACATATTGTTGTTGTAGTAATAAATACTTTTAACTTTTAAAGTGTTCATTCTTCTTAGAACAGTGTGTGTGACACAATGATTAACGAAAGAAGGTTTGTTACTGTTTCCATGGTGCCCCTGATCCCTTTATGAAATGGTTAGTAACCCAAAAGCAAGGCTTTTATGTCAATTACATATTAAATAGTGTTTTGTGGGGCTTCAAGACCGTCGCAGTTCTGCCGCCACCTTCTAGACTCCTGCTCATGCGTAGATGGCGGGAGAGCCAGAGGCAGGTCTTGAGGTAGTTCTGCCATCCTTCCCGCCATCCAGATTACGGTCTGCCTTTCTGTCAAGCTTTTCCTGGAGGGGACACCGCCATGCTCGACTCACCTGTAAGGCAGAAAAAGTGGTGCATGCGCACCATTTTTGGGGTCCCACTTCAGAAGCCGTGTTGGACGCCATTGCCCAGGTCCTTCCTGTACTGCTTCCGCCAGACCATGACACTCAGCAACACCGTTGTCGCCAGAATCGAAGATAAACTTCTCTGTCGCTTCTCCTGTCTGGTGAATGGTAACAGTTATTTTCTGCTCATGTTATTTTACATGCAACTAAACAAACAGTACAGATAACCTACATTTCCCTTACGACACATACACAATATATGTATGTTTTTTCTGATATTAACATGTATTACTTACCTAGCTTTACAGCAGCGACACCTCACAGCGTCAGTACTCCGCCGCCAAGAGACCGCGGAGGCAGACTACTCCAGCTGCAACACCTTAATGCGGCAGGCGGAAAGGTTTTCAAACTTCTTGGCAGAGTACTCAGTCCTGCTGCTGCGGTGTGATGGTGGGAAGATCACCAAACTTATAATCAGACCCTTAATTGATGTTTGTTTTGTTGGTTAAATGGTCTTTCTTTAAGTATGTTTTAGTGATTAGCTACCTTTGTTACAAGGACATAGGCTAGTGCAATTAGTTTATTTTATTTCAAAGTCAAACTGGCTATTCAGAGCAGATTAATGGAGATCCCTCCAAATGATTCGAGTAGTAACAGCTTTGAATGGCTGTGTGCCAGCGCAGTTGTTTAAGTATTGTTTGCATCTCAACTTGATCAACGTTGATTATTATATTATGTGGGGAGTAGTTAGTTGTTTTAATTTGAATGTGGGGTAGTAGTTCATAGTAAGTGCTACTTTGTTTATAAGGTAGGAAGACATATTTGAGGGGTATAGCAGTGTTCTGATAATTACCATGTACGGCGTAAATCTGAGTGAATGGTTTAGGGTACGTTTTGAATGTTTCGCCCATCATCCATGTTTGACATTGGCTTAGCATTAATAAATTATCTGCTGTAGCAAATATTATAGTTAGTTTGTCATTATTTAGGTTGTCATGTAGGAAGAAGGGTTTATCATTATGGGTGGTGTTTATGTGTTCAGGAATTTGGATGTCTTTGTATCATCTAGGTGCAACAGGAGTATTACTGCTGGCTTTCTTCTTTCGTGCTTTTAAGTGTTTAAAAGTCAGATTTTAGCTGGTAGCTGTCCTGCTATGTGAACAGGTACTTTTAGGGAGTATGGGCCAGATGTAGGTAAAAGCAGTTTAGCGAGTCCTTAATAGCGATTTTTAGAGAATCGCTATTAAGGACTCGCAAAATGCTTTGTAGGTAGGAATCGCAATAATATTTTCGATTCCTACACATTTCCTATTTGTGAGTCGCAAATAAGGAATGGCTTCCCATCCATTCCTATGGGCCAGGAGGCCCATAGGAATGAATGGGAATTGCGTGTGCAATTTGCGAGTACCCAGTAGGTACTCGCAAATTGCGAGTGCAATTTCAAGGGTGCAAGTGTTCCAAAAGGACACCCTGATGCACCCCTGAATTGTGCATGTGTGCACATGTGGCGCACATACATGCCCTGAGGGCATGTGTGTGTGCCACATGGCACTTTAAAAAAAGAAAAAAAAGTGCTTTTTTAAAGGACATCGCAACTTACTACCAACTTGAAGTTGGTGGTAATTTGTGATTCCTTAAGGCATTATCGCAATTTGCAATGTCTACTAGCATAGCATTTAAGGAATCGCAAATTGCGATTCTCTAAATGCTTGCACAAAATAATGAATCGTAATTTTTGCGATTCCTTATTTTGCAAGTAGATATTTGCCTACCTACATAGCACACAGCTAAATTGCGATCGCAAATGCTGATATTCTGCGAATTTCAGCGTTTGCGATCGCTTTTTCACTTGCTACATCCGGCCCTGTATCTTTAATAATTTTATTAGTGGGTTCTTGGGAACTAGTGCTTGTCTTTTTTATAACTTGAAGTACATGCCTTACTTCCATTTCAGTGACATTTGGGGGCAGGGTGGGGGGGGGGTTGTGTTCTCTCACTTTGATAACCACATCCTTTTATCGTAAGTGCACTCCCAAAACACGCATTGCTGTAGTATTTTGTGAAGTAGCCCATTAATGAGAGTAACTGTTTGCCTTTCTGTGAGTTCACATTATCTTGCTTTTTATGTCATTCTTTCAGAAAATAGTTTAATAATACTATTAAATAAATTGTCATCATATTCATTTTGAAAATGTACATAAAATATAACAATCATTTTGCATTGCATTACATATGCGGTGTTGATTATAATTGCAGTTCTTTCTAGTTTTACATGTAGGTGTTCTAATGTGGATCAGGTGGCTTATTTTTTGTCGGGGAAAGGATGTTTATTTGTTATTTTTTGAAATTTTTATTTGTGGGTAGTTTATAGGGGTTGAGGGATTATATTTTTACGCTTAAGGTTTAGATGATTTTTAGAAGTGGTTTGATTTTACTTACGTTTTATATGCCTTTTTCCAGATGTACAAATGGTGAAATTTATAGGTGGATCTGTAAGTTGTAGATGATCTAAAATGTGGTAGATAAATGAAAATAGAAAGTTTGGTTAGTTATATGTATTTTTACATTTTTTAAAGAAATGACTTTCCACTATGTTAACATAAACATTTTACTCACTTGTGAAGGTAGTTTTGGTTTTCTGTTGACATTCTGGCAGAGTGCCATTGTCTTGTAGCTTTAGTGTGTTTGGTCTGGTAAGTATCAACATTTTCTGCTCCTTTTATATTGTATTTTTTATTAATTTCCTATTTCCATTGGTTAGTTTGCTTTACAGGTGTTTTAATTGGTTAGTCTTGATTTAGTTTTATTTTGTTTTATCAGTTATTACCTTTTATGGTGGACTCTAATTAGTGTTTCTGTCTGATTGTGAAATATATATATATATATATTTTTGTTTGTTGTTATTTTAGATTTATTTTTGATGAGTTTCATTGAATAATGTTCATTTTTTATATTACATACATTTTTTTATGTATTTAAGTTTATTTTATTGATGTACAATTTAAATAATGTAGCTAGATTTATTGGTTTATGTAGAGTTTAATTTCATTTGTTGTTTAAAGTAAAATATAGTTATTATATTATGTTGTAATATTTGACTTACATTTTTGTGATACTAGTGTAGTCGATATTGTGTGTTTTGATTTAATTGACTTTTAATATATTTATTTATAGGTAACAATATTTTTGTTTACGATATATGTGGTTTCAAAATTAGTAGAAAAATATATTTTAATGGTGATAGTTTAGTAATTGATGTTTGTGTTGTTGTTAATTAAGTATAGGATGGCAATATTTTTGTAAACTGTATATTGTTTTCGATATTTTTATGAATCAATGCTTTTTTCAACAATATTATGCCATTGATCCAGGTAGATCAGCTTTGTGCTCGGTGTGTTAGTTGATGTCCAATGCTGACACCGCTGTTCAAATAACTCAGAGTCCACCATGTTTAAATAGACTTGCCTTCTCATAATTCTATGGAGATGAGAACTGGGTACTTCACCAGCCATAAAGACATCTAAGGTTGTCCTGCCCATGTATAGTTTTCTTGTCCTTGTGAACTACAAATTTTCTGAAGATAGACGTCAATTTCACAAGGTCCAGTATAGTGCCAACATTTAGCTGATATACTGAAATAATGGAAAGAGCTGAAGGACCACCTACTCAAACAGTCAGATAGATTAATCTCTTTCCACCCCACACACAAACACTTGCATGTACTCTCAAGAGTCTACTCTCCTCACCACATACGCCCATCACACCTTCATCACTCTCAGCGAATAACCATGCATCATCTTTCGTAGATAAATAACCATCATTCAAAACATCCTTGGTGCTCTATTCGCTGTGAATCTCCACCCTCTGACACCCCAACTAATCTCAAAACTCACTCAGCTCTACTCTCTGACTTCATAGCCACTTTGTGAGCAGAGCTTATCCAATTTGCGAAATATACTCTTTCTAAGTCATTAGTTCACACACTATTAAACCTATTGCACTGCCCTGTAAGGCGCTCCTCTGTTATTCTTGTCTTTTGAATTACGCCTTTATTTCCGGCACCAACCCACAATGTTTTGTATCTGTAGTGTTATTTTACAAAAACTTACAGCTGATTTGTCCTCTCCTTCTAACTAGAATCCAGTACCTCGCCCCCCTTCCTTCTCTAAAATACTGACATTCCGGTCTTTAAACATCTTCATTTGTATCTATATTGACCCCAATTACCTGAATAACCCCCTCTAATCAGGCTTCTCTGCCCTTCAATCTATAGCAATGACATTTGCACATAAAACAACCATCACAAAAGCTCATTATCAACATCTATCCTCCTACTCCTTGAGCTTTCCACCACCTATATGAGTATTGGATCTTTGCCACAAACCTGGCTCTTCAGACAAGCATATGGTTAAGTCTCTGGGTCTCCTTTGCCTCCATGTTCTTTCTAGCATCGTGAAACTTTTTTGGTGTACGTACACTTTAGAAATATGCTTTAACATAACCTGTCACAAAATAACATAACATAACACCTTTGACACTTTATCCCCACACAGCTCTCTGTGTTCCACCAGCTCAATCCTAAAACAGTCCTCTTCCCTTCCCTCTGACTGCCCGATGTCAGTGGCCTGGAATTCCATGCTATCCTCACCGACCTCATATGCCTACCAAGAAATACATTTATATTTATGTTTGTGGAACTCCATAACATCCCTTCTGCAGTGAGAGTGCCCGGAGGCAGCATTGGGACAGCCTGAGCTTTATAAAAAACAATAAGTACAGTGATAATAACATATCGGCAAAGGTATTTCAGCCTTGCACGTGTGTGGTGAATCTTGAAAATTAATATAATCGGGTAAGAGAGTGAGTTTATTAGATTTAATCCTTTTACATTGTTTCCATCTGAAAATACTTCTTACCCTTTACATCAATGTGTTAGCCACCAATAATATATTTTTCTTTCTAGATACAGATTCAGTTTGAAAATTTACTCTGAATGGTTTAAAGATTAGAATAGACAATGTCTGTAATGATGATGACTTAACCAAAGATTTTGTACGTCTGAAAACAGAAAAATAGTGGCAACATTGTGTAGTATATGGCACATGGCGTGCGTACATATTAGTTTATTTTTTATTTCATTTATTTTTCAAAGCACTATATAACAATATGGTGTTGGGAGCATACTTTTCCTAAAGGTTGTAAGGTCAGGTGAGCGCAAGTGACACAGGTTGTAAATTGAATATGTAATGCATCACTGTCGCTATCTGATACACGCAGCTGTTCTGGGTTGTCCGTAGATGATGATGCTGTGGTGTTAATTGACATACTCTGGTGTCAAGTACTTAGAGTCTGGCCCGGGGAGATAGGCTAGTTATTAAAGGGCCGATCAGTGTGTTATTGTGGTTATGTGTGGTATGAGTCTCTCATGAAGGGAATATGTGGTAGACATTGTAGTTCTTCAGAGAGTGAAGTCATGGACTTAGAGTTGATTTAGACAGTTGAAGATTGCAACTAAGATCTATATTTTCATGTCAGTACTACTGTTA
Organism: Triturus cristatus; assembly: GCF_964204655.1. NCBI lineage: Eukaryota > Metazoa > Chordata > Amphibia > Caudata > Salamandridae > Triturus > Triturus cristatus. The sequence continues at coordinate 347,445,149 of NC_140584.1, forward strand.
GTCTTTTTCTTTCCCTATCTTCCTCACGTGCTGTGTTCTCTTTTGACATTTGTATCCCTGTCTCTCTTCTCTCGTTTTCTCTTTATTTGACCTCCTCTTTCTGAGTCTCTGGTTTAAACAGGAAACATCCACTACAACGCAGTCATTACAACAACCTATCTTTACAACTGCCTTTACATCACATGCCATTACAATTCATGCAATTACAGTGCATGCCATTACACCGCATCATAAGGTAAGTAATGGAGATTGTTTTAGTATTAGGGTGGGTATGGGTTTTGGGGTACATGGGAATAGTAATTTTTACCCCTACACTATCCAACACTTTCCCTACTGTTGCACTCAATGGAGTGGGAATAGTAATTTTTACCCCTACACTATCTATCACTCACCCTACTGTTACACTCACTGGAGTGGGAATAGTAATTTTTACCCCTACACTATCCAACACTTACCCTACTGTTGCCCTAAAAGTATTATGCGTTGCAATGGTATGTGTTGTAATGGAATGCGTTGTAATGGTAGTTTTTAAAAATGCGTTGTAATGGCATGCATTGTAAAATCATGCAACGTAATGGTAGTTGCGATGTAAAGACTGCATTGTGAAAGCATGCATTGTAATTACATGGTTTGTAATGTTATATAGTCGGCTTAAACACTTCCTCTTCCCCTATCCACTCATTCTCTACCTCCCCTCACTAGCACTCTCTCCTAGTGCTCTTGCTCTTCATCTCTTTCTTTTTCTTGTTCTCTCTTGCTGCCTATGCTTGTTTATATTGACTTCTTTTGTTTTGTTGAGTTCTGCTGCTTTGAGTGCATCCCTGTTTTAAAATACAGCTAAAGCCTTTCTGGAGTTGAAATGGAAACAAGATGAGCCCACCTGCTCTTACCTCTGCACTCAGATTGCTACATAGAGCCTTTATCATTTAAAAAAAAGCCATCTCCTAGATGATATATTTTCTAAAGATTCTTCAAGGAAACATCATGATACTTTTACAAAGGCCTTTTTGACATGTAAACTTGTTCTCAAAGGTCTTTTCGGCAGTTAAAGTCAGCTCATCTCAACTCCAGGAAGGTACGAGGAAAGGATGCCTGCTCTCCCCTTCCCTTTTCATCTTGGAGTTTGAGCCTCTAATTCAAAATAGCTAATCAAATGCCCAGATTTCAGGTACTGATTTCAATAACACCGTTGTAAAAGTATCAGCACATGGAGATGACATTTTGATTGTTACCAACAATGCCAGAACATCTTTACCTTTTACTCTTTATTTTGGCTGGGGGCCATAAAAAGTTACAAGCACAAGAATATTAATTTTAAGTCACATTCAATAATAAAAAATATCATACCACATATTATTTACATAGATTAAAAAAATCATCAATATTTAAAATTTGTATATAGTAAGTAAAACAGACCTGCTGATATTCTTTATAGAAATAAATATTTATATGTAATTAAAACAAGTTAGTTAAAGGGCAGTTAAAAAGCAATAACCCCAGTGGGTGTGTTGGTGAAATAGCACATATGCGGTAGTAGGACGCTGCGTAATCCTATTATGCCTTTTGAGACTAGCTGGATAACCTGGGTGGCGTGTTGTCTATAGCCATTTTCCTCTGGCTCCAGGCACAAAGCAGATAACACGATACTGCCATTGCAAATAATTCCCTCGTATCGCTTTTAAGGAGCCTAAGCGCTTCCCTCCATTGTCTCACACCCTTAGAGTTTAAAGCCGCTTTCAACCATTTCATGCGTGGAATTCTATACTGTGGGCAGAAGAACATAAAGTGTTCAACTGTTTCCGCGACAGTAGGGCAATTCGTGTAGAATTTAGTGTTTGAGGGCATCCTGTCCCATTTCGCAGTGTGAGTTCTCAACAGCAGCAGGCCACACCTAAATTGTACATATAAACACTTTGAGCGGCATGGATACATACCATCCATATAGGGCTCTGGGCTAGGGCAACATTTATGGAGGAGAAATTGGCCAGTGATTGTATTTTCCTGGTGTACTTTCCATGTTTGTAGTAGAATTTACTCCCAGAACTGGCTTTTAACTTCACGGGCGTCACATTTGGTGATCTGCTCCTGGGAATTCCATAAATTGGCCATACATATTCTGTGGGATAACACTTTTATCGCCTTTAGCCAGGGCATACTTAAGTCCTTATGGAGAGACACCAACTATTTCACACAAACCCTGTATGTTACTAGTTCCCTATTAGACCAGAGTCTTATCCAGAATAGCAGGGGTTTAAGTTGGGCCACTAGATGTATAGGTTTAAGAGCTAAATCAAATCTTTGATGGGTAATAGGAAAACTTAAATGAAGATTAAAAAGGGCCCTTATAAATTTATTTTCAGTTCTCATGCCAGAACATCTATTAAAGTCCTTTTATAAACACAATTGATAATTGTGCCTCAGTATCTGGTTACAAACTTAACACAGATAAATTGGAAACAAACGTCTTAATATGCGCTAGAGATAGAGTAAGTGATAAAGGATTATCATGACAACACACTACCTGAAATAGTTGGCCATTGAATTTGGCTCAGACATGATAGATACTATACAACACAGCAAAACAATCACTTTAAAGAACGTAGAAAATCTACTAGACAGTTGGAACCCTACATTTATCACATACAATCAAGATGATGGTAACTCCTATAGTCAACTATCTAATCAGCATACTCCCCTCACGTTATCTGATGACTTTCACTAAAAACTGAATAAACATATAAGGAACTTCATATGGCAAAACAAACATCCTAGGATAGCAATGAAAATAATTCCATCTCTCAATCAATTTAGGTGGGGTGAATCTAGCTATCTTTAAAAATTATCTTGCTGCCCTCCTGGCCAAACCTATATCCCTGTGGTTCTCACCTGTGGATAATTGTACTCCCACCTGGCTCGCAGTTGAAAGAGCACTTTTGGAAGACATAGATCCCATTATGTAGTTATCTACCTAAATTGACCATTCACAACCCTCTAAATATATTTACAGAAATACTAAACATGCAATTCTAAAAATAGACACTCTCCTAGACATCCTGAGAAATAACTCCAAACTTAGTATCTACTTGGAAGAACCCAACTATTTATTTCTATATATTGGAAATCTTGGACCAACAATAGGCATTTATTTCCTAAAACAACTTGGCACACAGAATACACCCGTCACCTTTGATAATCTTCAATCCCAATGCAATCTGGAAAATTTTGATTTCTATGATTTCCTCAAACTTAAAGCTGGTATTTCAAAAGTTAAAACTTTCCATAAGGACCCATTACGACGCGACCTCATAAATTCTCTCAACAAATCCAGACACAAGTTTCCAAATTCTATAAAATCCTACAACCAAAAACCATACAGCTTAATCATGAGTTAATTAATTGGACACCCTCACGTTTACACAAATGTTTACTCAGAGAAGACCTGGTCTGTTGGAACTACAGAGAAGAAAGAAGAGATCTGCAACATCTACTGTTTCTATGCTGCTCAGTCTCCGTACTCTAGGAAAATGTATTCAATTTTATCTCCACATTATTTGGATTCCAGCCGAAAAATGAATTCACTTTTCTCATGAATTGTTTCTTTGACCCATGGCCACTAACAATTTACTCCTATTGCACATTCTCCTAATGGCTGCATGCAAATCTGTGATTAGAAGCTGGAAACACACCTCTGCCAGTACCAAAACCCCTAAAGGGCTTTTGTCCGAAAATCACAACTTTATTACACCACAAGAGCACTTCTAGTGCATATATTAATTTAGTACCATACTCATACCACAACCTACATATATTCTGCACATTTAGGGTCTGACTTGGATCTTGGCGGATGGGATACTCCATCTCAAACGTGATGGATATTCCATCCGCCTTATTGCAAGTGGCATAGGAAATAATGGAATTGTAATGTGGCAGACAACAGGATCTCTGTCATGTTTGTGATGGAGTAACCCTGTCCGTCAAACTCATAATCAGGCACATAGTCTCTTCTAGGCCCACTTCTACTCACGTTCTCCTATTTTCCCCTGATCTCTCCAAGTATGTTTATTGTCATAGATTATCAGCACGGTGATGCAATCTAAGTGATAAACTGTTTGATAACTGTACCAAATTTCATGCATACTAGTTACCATGTTCTTTGCTTCATGAGTATTGATGCACATTACATTACAAGAAGGTTTGCTTCATGATATTGATAGATATATATATATATACTTCCCCAGCATGTTTGCTTTTCTATTTGATTTGTTTTGACTGATTTGTTTTGATTATTTGTTTTGTTTTGTTTATTGGTTTCTACACTGCTGTAACACCCCTTTTCGTCTTAATTTTCTATAAAATCCAATTAAATAATTTTAAAATAAAAATAAAATACAGCTAAAGCTGTGCAGATTCCAATTCAGTGCAGATTACTGTACATACACGTTAGGGTACCTGAGGGTGTTGCAGGCTGACAGACATTCTGATGTCTGTGCTGCGTCTCTGCTTCTACAAGGATGGCCCAGATTGTCTGTTTATTTTCAATGTTGTGAACATAGCGATCTCACAGGTGAAATCCCCACGCTTGCAGTTCATAGTATTTTGGGTAGTGTATGAGGAAGTGTGTCTCATTTTCGTTGAGCCCCAGGTTGTATTTTGGACATATCTGGTTTTGTACCTTACTCAGGTCTGTCTGTGCAACCCTTTTTTGATCTTCATCCTGTGGGCGCTGACTGAGTAATATGGGACTCTTCAGAGTGATCAGCTGTAGTTACAGCACTGCGTCTTCGTCTGTGTTTCTCAATGGGCTTGGATTGTAGATTTGTTTGGTTGAAGATTTGTGAGCTTTTTCGGATCCTTCCTGTTTATTTTAATGTATTCCCCCCGTCTCTCCCTCTCTCTCGCCCCACTCCTCCTATCACTCTTTGTCTCTCTTTCACTCTTTCTATTTGTCTCTCATGTTGTATTTCTCTTTCCCTTGCTGATTCTCTGCTGTCTTCATCTTTTCCTCGTTCCTCCATGCTATCTTTTCCTCATTAGTCCCTTCTCCATTTAAACATCTCTTGCACTATTGTTCCCAGTCTCCTTCTCCCACTGTCTCTCTAGCTCCCTTTTTTTCTCTCTAGGTTCATCTCTCACATGTTCTGTTCTCTTCTTTACCTTTCAACATTTCTCTGTCTGATTGCCACATTCTCACACCCCATCTCTCTTACATGCTCCATCTATTCCTATTAATTCCATTCTCTCTCTTTGTCTCCCTTCTGTGGGAAATTTATTTGGGTTTCCAAAAGGTATCTTAAGACCAAACACTCCAACTTACAGATTTCGTCCCTTGGAAATCCTAATGGCTTCCCAACAGGTCAATGGACCTTTGCCACTGTGGTGCGAATGGAGCTGGAATGAGAAATTCAAATCATGTATAAACCAACAACTGTTAGATTCTTCGGGTCTTATTATGATGTCAGGCAGACACGTCATGGATATGGGTCCGACCGACCTCTGGTCGGCAGTCCTGACCGTTTCATTTTGATGTGACTGCACATGGTGCATTCGCAAGCTACCTTTCCGATATGGGAGCTTGTGCTGCAGTCAGAAACCGGCCGCAGCACCAACTCCTATACAGAAAAGTGCATTTGTGTTCATCCCTGCACAGTGTGGCAGCCATATCAGCTACATGCAAATCAGTCTTGACTCTTTGCCGCTGGATTCAAGCTAGCCTGGCTGATGAGGTGCGTTACCCTGAAACCAGTCCCAGGAGGCTTGTTTCTGGTCCAGGGAAGACCTGGCTTGGCAGTCAGGGCTGGACTGTGCCCATGAGGCACAGCGCCAAACTGATTTGCATATTGCTGAGTCTAAACCGGGGTGGCGAAGTGAGCTAAAGAAAGATGATGGATTCAACCCAGAACTGTGACTGGGGGTGAGTGTTTGAAAAGTTTCAGCTCTCCGTCCATCATCTCCTTGTGTTTGCTTTGTTTGGCCTAAGTTGGCAGTGTATGCCCAGACATGGGTCCCTTGCTCTCTTTGCCAATGGATTCAAGCCAGCCATGGCTGATGAGGGGTGTTACCCTGAAACCTGTCCCAGGATGCTTGTTTCCAGTACAGGGAAGACCTAGCTTAGCAGTTCGGGCTGGACTGTTCCCATGAGGCAGAGGGTCAAGACTGAGTTGCATATAGCTGGGTTTGAACTGGGGTGGCGAAGTGAGCTAAAGAACAATGATAGATTCAACCCAGATCTGTGACTGGAGGTGAGTGTTTGAAAAGTTTCAGCGCTCCGTCCATCATCTCCTTGTGTTTGCTGTATATAGATATATATCAAGATATCTATATGTAATTTGATCTTTATCTATATGTCTATATGTATATACATTTATACACACATGCACATGTACACACACAAAGTTAGTGCATATGGAGACAGAAAAACGACCTACGCATTTCGGCCAGAGGCCTTCGTCCGGGTCACATGTGTAAAAGGTGCACAATGATTATAAAGAGTTTGGTTAGACCCTCCCCATATTACAAAAAATACCTAGTACTGGTTGGCTATTAAAGGAACATTACACATTTTCAGCTGTTTTTAGAAATAATGTGACTATCTTTTCTACTTGCTGGCTTTATACACCCATGTTGGCAATTTTGTTCACACAGTGAAGAAAGACAGGAAGGGAAGGCTTTTCAGACCATATTTTACAATTCCACAATTTTAACTATCTTGTATTTGCATCAAGGGTCAAGTACCCATTAAGACTATCTTTTCTCAAAGAGAGTTGTATTGATTATGTAACAGACTCAAGACTGCTTCAGTGACATTAATACACATCTGCAAAATGTTATCAACTTCAGTTTTGTTTGTATACTATGATCACATATATGCATAAAACCAATTGCAGTAAAGTGCAAAGTGCCAAGAGTGTAAACATTTGCCTGATGTTCAAGAACATTAGAATTATGCATGCACTATATGCAATATGCAAATGAAAGTGCGTTGTGCGATAGATGAAGACTTACATATAGTTATAAAGTGTCAACGTGCATCTCGGATTTGGTAAAGTACCCAAACCATCCCATGACTATACAGCCTTTTCCATTCAATTGGCGCTCTTCACATAAATTCAAAGCAAAGTGCGGAATGCAGTAAAGTGCCGAATGCAATAAATAACCATATTTTCCAATTATCATAACATGTCTACATGTATCAAGAGTTTGGTAAAGTGCTTGACTCTTCAGTATTTGCACAATCGATTCACAATAATTTTTGATGTACCTGCTTTTTTCTAGGCACCGTATATGCAATTTTGCCAAGTAATATATGAAAATCTGATGTTTAAAACACTGGTATTATACATGCCTTCAATGCGAAATAAAACTAAAATGCAAAGTGCAATAAATGTAGAAATATACACAGTTGAGACGTCACTATGCATCTCCAATGTTGTGAAGAGCCCATATCATCATACATTTTTTCAACCTTTTCTCATTACAAATAGCGATGTTCTTTAGCATCTAGATAAAGTGCAAAATGTCAAGAGATGAGAAGTGCAAAAAATCATCACATATCCCAAATTGATAAAAGATGTCTGCAAGCACCACATTTTGTTCTACATAATATTCAGCCTTCTCATTAATGGTCCAAAGACCAATCACCCCTTGGGGTGTCAAAGAACCATCCTTCTTTCCATGTTTTAAAGTGCAAATGCCAGGCATAAGATCCCATTCAAACCCTCCCAACAATTAAAACATTATGGAGCAACATGTTCTAAACAAATCTTTTCGATGTGATGATTTAAAGGAAGGTATAAAGTTCTGCGTCTGCATTGAGTCCCCATGGGATCTCTGTAGCCATCATAATTATCCACTTGGACTCTGTTTTCCTGAGAGTCAATTCACAGTCTTCTCCTCTGATGTTTAAGGGGATATGTTCAATGTCATTGAATGTAAGGTTTTCAAAATTCCCTTCATGGTCTTTCCACACATGTTTGGCAATGGCATACGAAAAGTATTTGTACTTGATTGCCCTGAGATGTTGAAGAATGCGTAGTTTTAATTTATTGACAGTGCTTCCAATGTACTCTTTACCACGTTCGCATTTGGGGGCATAAACTACATGTGTGGTCTCACATGTAATCCTTTTCTTGATGTTGATTTTCTCTCCTGTCAAGGTACTTATGTCAAATCGATTTTGGCCATATTTACATGCCTTACATTTAGGACATTTGAAAAATGCCCTTGCTCTAGCCATTGACTTTTACTTCCACTTCGATCTGCTTTCTGGTAGTGGCTGTGTGTTAGCAGATCCCCTAACGAGGGTGCCTTTTTATACGTGATACTAAGATGATTAGATGTAAATATCTTCAGGTCCTCACCCTTTGTTTGTATTTTCCAGTGGTTTTGTAGAGAATCTCTTATCATGTTACTTGAGGAGTTAAACTGTGTAATGTACCTTATTTCATCCTCCTCAGGATGATCCTTCATACTGATGCTCTTAGGATGTAATAGAGACTCTCTCTTCTTCTTCATAGCCCTTGTTTTGGCATTGTCCAGTACCACCATAGAGTAACCTCTACTTAAGAACCTTTTGTATATTTCGTCAATCTGTAAGAGGAACTCTGGATCTTCCGAGAAATTTCTGCATGCCCGAACAAATTCCCCGTAAGGCGCACTCCATTTCAATGATTTTGGATGAGCACTGTTGGCTGAGAGAATACTATTGCAAGCTGTTGGCTTGCAGAAAAGTGTTGTGCACCTTTTTTATGTCCTTTGATATAAATGTGTATGCCCAGATAGTCTATCTCCTTCTTGTTGGTTTCGTAGGTAAATTTAAGCTGGAATGCATTATTATTGAGCCATTTGAGGATTAAAATCCTCTGTGGTGCCCTTCCAAATTAAAACCAGATCTTCTATATAATTGTCAAGATCCACGTTCCTCGGGAGCAGTACCCTCAAGTAGCCCAGCTTCTGGCAGCCTCGACTCTGTGCTAAAGGTAACAGAGGATCAAGATGGCCAGACGAGGGGAAGGAATTTAGGGAGGGTACTGCTGGGAAGGAGATCTCTAAGGAAAGCAGGTTAGTGCAAGATAAGCATAATACAATTATTACATGATGATAAATACCATACTCTTGTTCTGTTATTCTTTCATAATTCTCTTATCTAAAGCAACAATTCTGTAGCAATGAATTTTTTTTGAACAGTCTAAGAATTCTTCCCTAACAACCAACTCACTTGATTGGTGGATAAATCAAATACGAATAAACAATTTTGAATTTGCACGCAATCTACAGTCCAATCATTATCTCATGATTAATCTCTGTAATTCTCTAGCAAAAGCAAATGCTAATCGCTCCTTAGTACTTGTGTTACTGTGAAAATCACTGTGAAATGCGTGCGTACTAAATGACTATTTATAGCATTCCATGTGCGCTCTATCTTCAGTACGAAAAGACGATTTCAGAAATAATACGTGTGTCTCCCAAAGCTAAATAGAAATGTTATACGCGCATGAAATCTTGTGCCGCGAGTCTTTGAAAGTTCCAAACAAGATTCGGAGCAAACATCTCCTACCTTAGATGCCTGGAAACTGAATCGCTAAGGGACTCGAGGGATTACAAACCCGGAAGTCTTCAATTAAGTCTCGAGGAAAGATTCGGAACTGCCAGCTGCGAGACGGAGGACGATAATAATCCGCACATGCGCATGGGTGGGGCTGCTTTTATAGCTACGGTGTGTTGTACGGAACCGGCTTTTGGACAAAAAGCAATGCGTGCGTGCGAAGAATACAAATAATGACCCAAATGAATATTGCACAGTGATAGCAAGCAAGCGCGCTATGAACCATCCTTGAATCTTAAATAACAGTCATGTAGAACATCGATAGCAAGCGCGCTAAGATCCAGCTTTGCATAACAATCATGTAAAACATCAATGTGCACTTTAAAGTTGGAAACGCTATAATCCAGTCCTGTAATAAAAGACCAGGTCATGAACAATATCGAATGGCATAATGAAACAAGCAACAAGCATTGTTAGAACAATATCGCATGGCATAATGAAACAAGCAACAAGCATTGTTAGAGTTACACATGGCCCAAAGGCAGGATCATGACAATAATGCACCCAGAGTACTACGTTTGCCATCACTTTCTTGTTCATATCAGACCAAATGTGCTCTGCTTCCCACATGCCCATCGTCAGGTTGGCATACGTGGGCACAAAAGAAGTCCCCATCGCGGATCCTTTGTTTTGTTTGTAGAACTGCTTATCAAAGATTAAAACATTGTTCGTAAGACAGAAATGCATCATTTCTAAAATCATGTTGGTTTATCTAAGAACGTTCAGTGATCGTGAGCAGAGATAAAACTCAAAAGCTTTGGTACCATCTTCATGCCTTATTGATGTATACAAGGAGACTACATCAATGGTCACCATTGTGTAGTCCTCTTTCCATGGGATTTCAGCAATCCTGTTTAAAAAATCCATGGAATCGCAGATATAGGAAGGTAGACTTTGTACATACGGGAAAAGATAAATTTCCCAAAATCTGGAGGTGTTTTCTAAGAGTGCCCCACAGGAACTTACGATGGGACATCCTGGTGGGTTCTCTAAGTTTTTTTGAACCTTTGGCAACACATATATGGTTGGAGTAATCGGATGATTTATTAAGAGGTATTCCAATTCGTTCTCATCCAGTAACCCATCTGTGTGCCAATTATGAAACATGTTGTGGAATTTGTTCATTATTGTTGGCGGTGGATCTTCTTTCAGCATTTTGTTGTTGTTCACATCGTTTAGCTGTCTTTTAACCTCCAAATAATACTTTTGAGAGTCCATTATGACGATGTTTCCCCCTTTATCCGAGGGTTTTATGACGATGTTGTCATCCATTCTTAGATCATTTATTGCCCATTTGTCATCTTTAGACATGTTTTCAGGTCGTTGATGGCTCTTTTTCCTTTCCTTTATATATATTGCTCGCAGTTCCTCTGTCATAAGTTCTTGAAAAATGTCTTCCCTGTTCACTGCTGGTAGTTGTGGGCAGAATCTGCAGCCGGTCTTGCAGTCACTGATGATGGACATGTTGGTTTTGATGGACATCTCTTCAAATATCTGTATATCCGTCAGGGTTTCCACTGTGGAGATTGGTATGTCGGTGTTACTTTCAGTTTCAAGACTATGTAATGTTCTTAGAGGTGGGATGTCCTTCAGGGTCAGTGGCGAGAGCATGTCCTGATTGTGTTGTTCCCTCGGTCTAATGGGAATGCTCGCAAAATGTTTTTTTAATTTCAATTTCCTGCAGAATTTGTATAAATCCACTGTGGACATAGCTAAGTCCGTGCTGTAGAAGGGGCAAAATGTAAGCCCCTTATTCAGTAATCTAAGGTGCTTTGGTGTTAATTTCCTTAATGATAAATTGATTACCAAATCCTTCTATTTTTGTGTGTCTTGGTCCTCTGTCTCTTTTGTTTTTTTGGGCTTGTTTCTTGCAGCCCCGCCTGTTTTTTTTTGCTGATGTTCTGTTTTCTGAGAGGTGCCCTGTCCTCTGTCTCGCGTTGTCATTCGTAGGAGATGCCTCTCCCTGGAAAAATCCACCCCTGTCTTCCACTGGACATCCCTTAATCTCCTGAGCTTACTTCATGGCTTTCAGCACTGGACATCCTTGTTGTTTCTTGTTCCAGTGCATGATCCATAGAATGTTTACTGTAGTTTGCGTCATATTTTCTTGCAAAAGTATATACCCTCCCAGTAGCGTAGTCGATTTTATCTCACTGAAATTTCCAAATTTTCTTGTTTTGCACCTCTTGTTCATGTTTATCCAATCTTTTTTCCAGGTCCTCAAAAGCTTTGATACCTTCTGGTGTTTCTTTGAACTGTTCCAGTAATTTTTCCAGATCTTTCACCTTCTCTATTGTCTGTGATAATCTCCTTTCCACTTGTATGATCAGTGTGTTTATTAATTTCATTGAGTACTCGTTGGTGTCTGATTGCCATTTGGAAAGGAGATCTGGATCTAGGTCACTTAGGGTGGGTAAAACAAAAATACATAAACCTCTAGGTATTCTTTTGCAATCAATGTATTTTTTCAATGTGACGCTCTCCCACCATTTGTTAACTTCCACAGTTCTAGCTTGTTCCAGTTCTCTCATGGGTTGTTTTGGTGTGCTAACAGTGCCTGATTTATTCGAGTGTGATTTACTATGAGCCGCAGTTAGTTCACCTTCTTCATCAAACATATCTTTCAACAGTTGTTAAAGCTTTGTCCAACGATTCGCCATGTTGCTGGTTATTCTACCAATAATATGATCTCCTCTGTTTATGATTCGGTTTGTATTGGAATGTTCTTCCTGTTACGATACAGACTTACTTTGCCGTTTTAATGTTCCCTATAGCATGTCTCATAGACTTAATCTTTGTAGCTTACTGCCGTGAGGAAGTTTCGCTGATACTACTCCGCTAGGTATGCTAACTGAAATGTTTGTTTGAATCCGCTTTGCTTGCCGCGGTTTCTTCGTAGATTACCCCGGAGATAGAACTACGGGATCCATCAACCTCTTTGTTTGCTGTTTCAGAGGGACTAACTTTGCTGGGGTTTTGACACAGGGTGTTTGACAGTGGGAGAGATTGCCGTGGCAGATGCCCCCAGTGCACCTCCCTCCGGAGAAACCACAGAGACACCAACAGCCCTCTCCCCCGTTGTCTCCCACACAGCCGAACGCCAGAAACAGTTACCTTCCACTAATCCTGCAAAGTTTTCGTCCCAGAAGCAGGTGCCATTCATGAATGCACCACACAAGTATATATATATATATTATCTACTGGCGGTCGCCAGTAGATAGTTATAGTTACAACCTAGTTTCCATAGGAAATCTCAAAATTCTATTTTGAATAACTTTGGCGCCGGTTGACGAATCCTTGCGAAATTGACAAAACTAATGGGGCGCTCCGCTCAGCTCCTACCCTGAAAGTCTCGGGGTGATTCGTCAAGCGGGGGCCGAGAAAAAGGGGGGGTCCCAAAACGCATTTTCCCCATGCATTTTTCCATAGGACCTTTAGTCGCAGCTACAGCCCGAACGGCTGAACAGAATTACGTGAAATTTGGCAGAGAGGTAGCCATAAGGTCAAGGAAGTGCCTTTTGCAGGTCTGGTGTAAATCTGTTCAGTATGTCCTTAGAAAATTGCATTTAAAAGCATATCAATATCTATACGCGCGCACCGTGCGCGCACTGTGCGCGCACCCTGCCGTGAGCAAGCGCAATTCTGATTGGTTGTTAGATGTCGGTAAACATTCGAATCGGTCGAAAACCAGGAAGTGTCGGCCGCCATTTTGTCTCTCTCAGTCTGAGGGGGTGAAAAAAAAAGGTAGAGAACGTGAAAAGGGGGCAGAGTGGACAGTTCCTGACCCCCTAGCCTTGGTCAGGGGGTCACAGAAGGACCCCCAAGGGAGAAAAAAACATTTTTTTTTTAAATCGCGAGGTGCGCGCACGGCGCGCGCACGGCACGCACTGCAAACCGTGGGTGCTTGGTGTGTGAAGCGCACCGAGAGCCCACAGCGCGCGCACGGTGTGCTAAACGCACCGTGCGCGCACGGTGCGCGCACCTCGCGATTTAAAAAAAAATAATAATTCACGGTGCGCGCACGGTGAAAAACCTGAAAAAAAAAAAATAATAAATACATAACTTAGCATTTAAAAAAACGTACAAATTCACTGAAAAAACCATAGGTTTCACACACCTTATAGTTACGAATTAGCATTTAAAAAGCCTTGCAAATTCACTTAAAAAACCATAGGTTTCACACGTTATAGTTAGCTGGACATTTCACTCGTAAAAAACCAATGAAATTCCCCTGTTATAGTTAGTGCAGGCAACTATAACTCACGCGACCGCAATCCTCTGCTGATGACGTCAGATATTACATCCCCGTCCACCACGACCTCAAGTAACCCCTTAGCGCTATTTGCTTCTAAGCACTACATTTTGATTTATGCTTTAAAAGTTCATAACTCCTATTCTATTTATTGGATTTTTGTTGTTTTGGTGTTGATTTACTCCTAACAATATATTCTATTCTTCTAACCCTGTGTGAAGTATTTGTGTGGTGTTTCCATTGTGTCACTGTGTCTGAATGTGTGTTTTGCACAAATGCTTTACACATTGCCTCTTTAGATAAGCCTGACTGCTCTGTGCCTAGCTACCAGAGGGTACGCCCAGGTTATCTTTTAGTATGTATCTAGCTCACACTACTAGAGTGGTGGTTCCTGCTTGGACAGGGTGCATACCTCTGCCAACCAGAAACCCCAGTTCTAACAAAGGTCATGAGAGAAATAGCTGGGATGTGGAGTTCCAAGTGATGGTTGGTGTTCCATCAATGAATGTATGTAAGAGAAATACCTTGATCCTAATAACTATTTACCATTATTGTGGGATGCTAAGGATTACCGATCCCAGGAAGTAGTTCCTTTTACGAGCATTTTCATTTATCAGAACACTTGAGAATTGCTTTGGAATCTCCAAAGGCTCGCTGGCTGGTCTGCTGGGCCCAAAGAATGAGCTTATTCTTCTGTTTATCATAGACCGTGCTTCCTAATCTGTTTCAACCAAGGAGGATGGATAGAGTGTTCAGGTTTCGTTATGCCTAGCTTCTTCAGCTGTGATGTGGCCTCACCTGTCTGCCATCTCATCCAAGAGATAAGCAGAAACAAGTAACAGTCCTTTTGTGGTGTGGTTTACACTAATGTTTCACTGACCTTATTTTGTTAGGCTGTACTTCACATTTCTATATATCTTTTTATTGAAAACAACAAGTCATACAGTGACTGATGACTTTCCGGTACATAAGGCGAAGACGGAGGCATACAGAGATATCTGCACAACATTTCTGAAACATGGCAATAGCCCATTACATCCTTAATCCTCCACATTTGAACGTCGGAATGAAGGTCCCTCTTGTTATTGAATTCCATAAGTGACAGCCATAATAGGTTTACAGGTCCCCCCTATAAGTGTTCCACTTTTCCTATAATTCAGTCCACTTAGACAGACAACCTCTTACCTTGTAAACTATCTATCTCAGCCTCCAAACATCAATCCATGTCCCTCTTCTAGTCCCAAAACTCGGACTCAAGTCAGGCCTCCACAAATGTGCTATATTTTGCTTGGCTACAAAGAATCCCTGCCTAAACAAAGCCGATCCATTTGGGCCAGGTCGGTCTCCTCCCAAACACTTTGTTGCACCACTTGGTGGATAAACTCAAATTTCCCTCACTGACACCTTTAAGACAGGTAAGTACTTTCCCCCAGTAACGCTAGAGTGCCGGGCAGCTCCATATCATGTGGAAAAATGTGCCCTCCAATCTGCCCTATTTAAGCAACAATGTACTAGTTAATTTAGCCATTTTAACCAGGTTGGTAATGGCATAGTAATTTCGGTGGAGGATTTTTATTTGCATCAATTAAAAACGAGAGTAAATGGCCACCACTTTTGGGGGAATCCAGTGCCTCTGACCCCTTGTCCTCCTCCAATCCTTCCAAATCTCGCTTCCAACTCACTTTCAACTTGGTCAAAGGATCTGGGGTGTTATTTATCAGTTTACTGTAAGTGAGCGAGATTGCCTTTTTTGGCATAAACTCATCAAGTAATCTATTTCAGCCTTTGGGATCATTTTACACAGCGCATGGCTGATTTGCAAATCACGAAAGGCTTCATTGGGAACCAGTTGATAATCATTCTAGAGTTCCTATAACTGAAGTACATCGGCCACCCACGCTTTGTAGCTAGGGTACCCAACTTCGCTGTATCCCACAATGGAGAGGACTGTGTTATCTTGTCCCTCTAACCCAGAGCATGAAGTGCAGTATGCCAGGGGGCTAGTATTGTAACTGTCGGACTGGGAAACTGTGCCACACCTAAACCCCCCAAAATGGCTCTGAGATTGCCCCCCGGCCACATAATGTGTCAATTCATCCTGCATGTCGATTAGTCATCTGGGAAGTGTACCGAGTGATTAATGGCAGTCAATTGTACTGCCCAATTATACTTCTGTATGTCCGGAAGGGCTATCCCACTATCATACCCTCCCCGAGTACGTTTCTGAAGAGCAATTCGAGGGAGTATCTATCCCACAGACGAGAACGCTGCGCACCATCAATGGCCCAAAAGTAGGACGATGGGACTGGGTACGTAGATTTGTGAAGCACATAAACAAAGCGGGGCAAGCCCATAATTTTGAAAAGAGCTGCTCCTCCCAGGGAAAACAGCAATAGGGCCCTCCAATGTAGAATATCTTTCTGCAGTTTCGTCAGCAGCCGTTCAAAATTATGCACGTGAAGTACCCGTGACACCTGGGTAATGTATATCCCCAAATATCGAAAACCCTCCATACTCACCTGGGCCACACAGTTGACTGGCAGAATTGGAGCCTCCCCACTAAGTATGTAGATTAGCAATTTATTCCAATTAATTGTGTAGTTGGAATATCTATGGTACAAGGAAAATATTTTCATGAGTTTGTCCAGAGAGGTTTTAGGGTCAGCAACATAAAACAGGATATCATCCGCTTAAAAGGCGATTCTGTCTTTCCATTCCATGGTCCAACTCAGCCTGCTGATTAGCGGGTCATTTCGCACCCAAGCCGCAAATGGTTCCAACACAAGAGCAAAAAGCAAGGGGCAAAGGGAACAACTCTGCTTCATGCCATGTTGTAAAGGGAACAGTACAGAGGGACCTCCATTTACCATAACCTGCGCAAGGGGGTCCGTGTATAGGGTCCAGATCCAGGAGAGAAAACACCGGCCAAACCCAAGCTTATCCAATACTGCATAAATAATGGACCATTCCACAGTGTCAAGGGCCATGCGCATTCCAGCGATAATATTAGAGCATCCTCACAGATCTGCTCAGCTCGTCCCAAGAGGATCACTGACAGAATATCGACCGACAAAATATCGAGGTAGCAAAATATCGACGCCAGAATATTGACATCAAGAATATCGATTTCCCATCTACAACATTGTAAGTACAAAAATATCGAGAGAAAAAATATTGATGTCAAAAATATAGTTGTAAAAAATATTATTTTTAAATGATTGAAAGTTAATGTAATATATAGTAAACAATATATATAATTAAAGTAAACATATTTAAAAATATTTAAAAGTATTTAAAAATAATAACTGACACATATACTGTAAAAATAAATTAAACAAATATATTAAAAATATAATGTATATAGTTAGTCCATAAAAAGCAACACTAGGGAAAGCGTTGGATAGCGTAGGGGTAAAAATTACTATTCCCACTTCAGTGAGTGCAACAGTAAGGAATGCATTGGATAGCGTAGGGGTAGAAATTACTATTCCCACTCCAGTGAGTGCATCAGTAGGGAAAGCGTTGGATAGCGTAGGGGTAAAAATTACTATTCCCACTCCAGTGAGTGCAACAGTAGGGAAAGCGTTGGATAGCGTAGGGGTTAAAATTACTATTCCCACTCCAGCGAGTGCATCAGTAGGGAAAGCGTTGGATAGCGTCGGGGTAAAAATTACTATTCCCACTCCAGTGAGTGCAACAGTAGGGAAAGCGTTGGATAGTGTAGGGGTTAAAATTACTATTCCCACTCCAGTAAGTGCAACAGTAGGGAAAGTGTTGGATAGCGTAGGGGTTAAAATTACTATTCCCACTCCAGAGAGTGCAACAGTAAGGTTGGATAGCGTAGGGGTGCAAATTACTATTACTACTACAGAGAGTGCAACATTAGGGAAAGCGTTGGATAGCGTAGGGGTAAAAATTACTATTCCCACTACAGTGAGTGCAACAGTAGGGAAAGCGTTGGATAGCGTAGGGGTAAAAATTACTATTCCCACTTCAGTGAGTGCAACAGTAGGGGAAGTGTTGGATAGCGTAGGGGTAAAAATTACTATTCCCACTCCAGTGAGTGCAACAGTAGGGAAAGCGTTGTATAGCATAGGGGTAAAAAGTACTATTCCCACTCCAGTGAGTGCAACAGTAGGGAAAGCGTTGGATAGCGTAGGGGTAAAAATTACTATTCCCACTCCAGTGAGTGCAACAGTAGGGAAAGCGTTGGATAGCGTAGGGGTAAAAATTACTATTCCCACTCCAGTGAGTGCAACAGTAGGGAAAATGTTCGATAGCGTAGGGGTAGAAATTACTATTCCCACTCCAGAGAGTGCAACAGTAGGGAAAATGTTCGATAGCGTAGGGGTAGAAATTACTATTCCCACTCCAGTGAGAGCAACAGTAGGGAAAGCGTTGGATAACGTAGGGGTTAAAATTACTATTCCCACTCCAGTGAGTGCAACAGTAGTGAAAGCGTTGTATAGCGTAGGGGTAAAAGTTACTATTCCCACTCCAGTGAGTGCAACAGTAGGGAAAGCGTTGGATAGCATAGGGATTAAAAATAACATATTCATCATAAATTAAATTTTTTTTTATTAAAATAATAATTGATTAATAAAATATTAATAAATTAATTACAAATACCAATACATTAAAAATATAAATCACCTTAACAACATTAAATTACTTCACACCCTATTCCCAAATAAAAACACAACTCACTCCAAATACAATTTTAAACAATTAAAATATGTATCAATTAATAAATTAATAAAAATGAATTACCAATTAATAAACAATACATAAATTAACTACACCAATAAATTACAATTAATAATTACAAATAAATTACTTCCCACGATATTCCCCTAGAAACCCAAATTCCGCTCCAAAAATGTATTAATACAATTAACATAGTTATTTAATAATCAATTAATTATCAAAACCAATAAACAAAAAATAATAATTACTTAATTACAATTAAATTACTTCCCACCCTATTCCCCTATAAACCCACAACCCGCTACAGTACTAAAACGCATAATTTACTTTAAAAAAAAAAAATGCTAACTTCTAAAAAATATATACATATATGTAAAAAACATACAATACTTCACAAAAAACATATAATACATACATATAAAATACATAGTAATATAAACATCGATATTATTAACATCGATATTTTTGTATCGATATTAATAGTAGGCGCATACCGAGAGTGGTCCGAAATACCTCGGCCAGATGATAAACGTGGCCAAAATGAAGGAGATGATGCACCAGGGTAAGTATATAATCAATACGGTAGAGACTCCTGTGGGTCTCCAAGTGGATATATTGTTGTGATGTAGGGTTAAGGGCCCACCATGTGTCAACCAGGCCTTTCGATTCCATAAAGTCCACAATAGGTCTACGAGCTGAGGTAGATCAGCGAGGGGGCCTACGATCAGCCTCCGCACAGTGGAGAAAGTGTAAGTTACCACGAGTGTAATTAACTATAATTAAATTACTTCCCATCCTATTCCCCTATAAACCCACAACCCACTATGGTACTAAAACGCATAATTTACTTTAAAAAAAAATACTAACTTCTAAAAAATGTATACATATATGTAAAAAAAATACAATACTTCACAAAAAACATATAATACATACATATAAAATAAATAGTAATATAAACATCGATATTATTAACATCGATATTTTTGTATCGATATTAATAGCTTCAATATTATGTACTTCGATATTTCTTACCTTAAATTTGATATTCTGGTCGATATTCTGTCGACGATATTCTTGACTTCGATATTGAGTCCGCACGATATTAAAAACTCAATATTTTTGTATATCAATACAAAAAACTCGATTTTATGTCTGTACACCGTCCCAAGATACCATGCAATCGGTGCAAGTTGATGGCAGTACTTCTAGCTGGCATAAAACCATATTTATCAGTATGTACTAGCGGCCAAATGCCTTGAAGCTATCATTTGGCCAAGAGTTTCACTACCATTTTGACCTCTGCAATTAGTAAGGAATTGGACCTATATGAGGCACAATTCTCCGATGGCCTACCCTACTTGTGAAGGTCTACTGTATTAGCTGTTCTTTGATCTTGGGGTAGCACACCCATCTCAATACTTTCTTGTCTGTCTTCATGAGACCGGGGATGTGGCTGTCAGCTTTTAGCACATGAGAGTCCTCGACTGAGGCCGTATTCACGGAAGAATAGATTTGAGCATAATAGTCTGCAAAGGCAGTGGCCCCACTCCTGATCTCCAACATATTTGCCTGTGTTACTCAGTATCTCAAGAACCCAACTGGCTCTGCTGTCTCCCTGGTCTAGCCAGGCAAGGAGCTTCCTGGTCCTGTGTCCCACCTCATATAGAGATGATGCTGGGTTGCATGATGGGAGGCCCTGGCTGCTTCCATCGCTATATCCCTATATTCCTGTTGTTTCATGGCCAAAGCATGTCTTAGATCATGTTGATCGCTCGCAGAGAGTTGAGCTTCCAGTACAGAAATATTGCATTCAATCTTCTCAAAATTACTGCTCTTCTTTGTTTTATGACCTGTTATCAAAGCAATACTCTGACCCCTTATAAGAGATTTATAGGCCTTCCACAACTTTTGTGTTGAGGGCACTAAACCCTAATTT
Source organism: Triturus cristatus (assembly GCF_964204655.1). Classification (NCBI taxonomy): domain Eukaryota; kingdom Metazoa; phylum Chordata; class Amphibia; order Caudata; family Salamandridae; genus Triturus; species Triturus cristatus. Next base: position 347,465,645 of record NC_140584.1, read on the forward strand.
TTGTGGAATTAGTGCTATGCGGCCTCCTGGAGGCCCTCCCAAATCCAGAGTACCAAGGGGTTAATGACCAGTCGAGAGCTACAGCTTCGATCAGACAACCCATAGTAGGCGCATACCGGAGAGTGGTCCGAAATACCTCGGCCAGATGATAAACGTGGCCGAAATGAAGGAGATGATGCACCAGGGTAAGTATATAATCAATACGGTAGAGACTCCTGTGAGTCTCCAAGTGGAAGGTATATTGTTGTGATGTAGGGTTAAGGGCCCACCATGTGTCAACTAGGCCTTTCGATTCCATAAAGTCCACAATAGGTCTACGAGCTGAGGTAGATCAGCGAGGGGGCCTACGATCAGCCTCCGCACAGTGGAGAAAGTGTAAGTTACCACGAGTGTAATTAACTATAATTAAATTACTTCCCATCCTATTCCCCTATAAACCCACAACCCACTACGGTACTAAAACACGTAATTTACTTTAATAAAAAATACTAACTTCTAAAAAATGTATACATATATGTAAAAAAAATACAATACTTCACAAAAAACATATAATACATACATATAAAATAAATAGTAATATAAACATCGATATTATTAACATTGATATTTTTGTATCGATATTAATAGCTTCAATATTATGTACTTCGATATTTCTTACCTTAAATTTGATATTCTGGTCGATATTCTGTTGATGGTATCCTTGACTTAGATATTCAGTCCCCACAATATTAAAAACTCGATATTTATGTAGATCGATTAAAAAAACTCGATATAAAGTCCACAATGGGTCTACAAGCTGAGGTAGATCAGCGAGGGGGCCTACGATCAGCCTCCGCACAGTGGAGCAGGTGTAAGTTACCGCCCAAGAGGAAGCCTCCCTCAGGAAGCTGGAGTAGGAGTGCATCGATGTCGAAAAGGGCTGCCTCATGAAGTCTGGGGGTAAGTTATAGTAAAGCAGTGTTCAGCGTGTGACTCTACCATTGTTCTGTTAAGGGTAGGTATCTCCCATAATAGTCCGGCTTAGTGTGTTGTACAGTGAATGGAAATGTGCCTACCCCTATTGAACCCATTGTATACCCAGCTTGAGCGACCATCCTGTAGCCTCCTTTATCTAAAGTGAAAAAGGTATTTCCCTGAAGGTGCGTCTCCTGGAGGAGCACGATGTCGGGTGCATGTCTCATATGGTACTGTAGCATGTAGCACCACCCCGTTTAATCGTTGTCCCCCAGCCAATTTACGTTCAAGGAGAGAATCTTAATGGAAGGGTTTACTTGTGTCTCAGCCATGGAACAAAAAATTCCCCAGATATGTCAAGGAGAGTAGCTGTTCCCACCTCAGCTAAAAAAGCAGATCACCCAGCCAGAGGTAGAGACACCAAGAAGGCAATTTCTCTTCCTACTAGGCACTATATGCACAGGGTGACATCTGCCTTTGGATGGGCCATAAAATCTGCCATGCGATAAGTGGAGATATGCCCGGCCTAACAGGCGACTGTGTCGAACAAAGGAGGTCATCAATTCTGTGATAAAACAATAAAAACAAAAACAATACAATGAAAGCCCCTGTAACACACCCCCTCCCTGCCACCCTGCATGACAGACCTGAAACTGCCCGCCTTCCCCAACTGTGCCGAGTGCTTGTCATCCCAAAAACATTGAACAAGCTAGGGGAGACTGAGGGTACCACAGGTTGATCACCTGGCCACCCCCACATAGATATAATAAGTAATGTTTAACCCTAGGCGTAGTGGGTGTAGTGGGGCTACGCGGAGCATCACGGAGTGTGCCCAAATCTATGCGCACCTGCACACTCCGCGTAGTCCCACTACGCGCCGCCCGCCTCCCTCCCGCCCTCATTTTAAAATTACTTAGAAAGTTAAAAATAAAGAAAATTACTTACCTGAGCTGGCGCGTCCCAAGGCTCCATCTTCCTGATTCCTGGCTAGCTTCTTCCTCACAAATGCGCGGGCGCCCACGCATGCGCATTTGTGAGGATGAAGCTAGCGAGGAATAAGGAAGATGGAGCCCCGGGACGTGGCAGCTCAGGAAAGTAATTTTCTTTATTTTTAACTTTCTAAGTAATTTTAAAATGAGGGCGGGAGGGAGGCGGATGGCGGGCAACTCTGCTCTGCCGTGGTGTGTGTGTAGTGTGCCTGCTACGCCTACTTTGTGAAGCGGGCGGAGCGGAGCACTGCGCCCACCCTTAGTGATGTTACTGCTGCTTTAATCAGATAAGAAAGTGCAAATCTCGAGCCATAGTGAGCCCTTGGTCACATGGTGAAATAGCGTGCCTGCAATCATGACACCTCTTCCAGTCAGTTGGTAAGTGAGATTGGGAATGACTGGAGGGACTATCTGGGTCACCCAGAAAGCCGCACATCAAACACCTAGCATGATAAAGACTGGAGCAAACATTAAATATATGGTCTAGATGACGGCTCTGAATCTCAATCCTCTGGATCTGCACTGCACGGTGGAGTGTCTGGTTCAGTTTGTCTCCCCCCGGCCGTGCACGGGGCTAAGATCCATTAACCACTCTCCAGCCATCCAACTAGTCCCAGGCAGCCTCATGAGTAGTGAAATTCAAAGATTTCCCCACCACTCGCAATTTTGCTGGGAAATTCATGGAGTACTTTATTTCCCACTCTCTCATTGCTCTCCTGACCTCAAGGAAGGATCAATGCTGCCTCTGGACTTCAAGAGTGAAATCCTGGAAGAATTTATTGGTGCTGTTGTCACACTTGACTGGAGGAGCACTACGTGTTGCCTGCAAAATGACATCTCTATCCCGGTAGATAAAGATGCGCTCTATTATCGGGTGCGAGGTGCACCTGGTCTTGGAGGGGCACCTGGGACACTGTGCATGCTCAACTGAAAAATACGTCAAGAAGGCAATGGAGTTGAAGCTGCTTGAGGATGAGTTCTTCGACGAACAGGTCAACTGATGGAACCTACAAGTGCTTGAGAAGCCCTATGATACGGAAGCTGTTTCTTCACTATATCTCATCAAAATCCTCCAATCTGACCTCCAAGGCTCTGTGGAAATATGGATTTTTCTGGTCAGTTATGTCCCCTATCTTGGACCCCAACGGTTCTATGTGCATGTTACAAGTACATGTATGTTCCCTCCAGTTCCAGTTATGAAGACGCAAACACATGTGCGTCCACCGTCAACATGTCCTCTGTCAGATCCGCCATGAATAGGCCGGATATTCCATTCCCAAGTATGAAAAGCCACCGGCTTTATATGGTTCACCTATGCCATTTTACAGTCCAGGCAAGTAGGCCCTGATTCTGTCATCGAACTCTTCTTGCCTTCTGCCTCTGAAAGCACCAGTCTGAGCCTGCATCTGTGACCATGAACTTTGTCTCATTCTCTGCGCGGCTCACGAAGCCTGACATCAGCCTATTCTCTGCCAAGAACTGTATTTCACCTTCGAGTTATCTGCTTCACTCCCTGCCCAATGCATTCCTGTCTAGTAGTTTAAATAAACATTCTTCCAGCTACCGAGCAATGGCTCGGCTTCTCTGTCCTCATGCAAGTAATTCATAGTCCTGTTACCATGGAATATTCCTACCCCCTCGCATTTAGTGTAGACACTTAGACGCTTGTACACGCACGCACGGTCAGTATAGAATAGATTCTGTCCGAGAGTCCTTCTTTTTGGATAACACAGTTCTTTAAACATAGGATATTAGATATGATTTGGGATTAGGTTGCCTTGACCCCCCAGACTTTTCGTCTCCACATGTAGAGCTAAATGTCAAGTCCCCTTCACCCCCTAGTTGCACGTCAATCACACGTCATGCTGCTGCGCGCGCATCTATGCCAAGTATTATCTTATAGATCCACCTATATATGACATCATAACCAATTATGTTCCTTTTTACTCCTTATTACACCCATTTTCGGTTACGCATATGAATCGTCATTTTCCTTATCAATTGTTACACCTACTGTATTCGCTTCATTGTAATGTATGTTCTATAAAAGTCATTTCTTGTCAATAATGTATGTACTTCACTTCCTGAACCTCCGTGGTGATGGAACTTGGAGCAACCGATTATAATCGTTCATTGGAATAAAGCCCATTCCGAACCTCTAATACCACGGATTCTGCCTCTCATTTTACTGAGCTATTTTATTATGTTTCCGTATCAAATTAAGTCCCGGTAAGGAATTTTATTTACCACATGAATGGCGCCCGAATAGGGACACTTTCTCATCTCACGTGCCGGTGGTGAGTTGCAGGCCCGGTCTCCTGCCACAGCTGGACGGACAATAACGCGTACCAGCAGGATTTCCTGTATCTCCCTCCGGTCAAGCGGGGGCGACTGAGGCTGCGATCAACACCCAGACGAGGCGGTGAGAAGTGCGAAGTATCCCGACCAGAGCCTAGCTGAGAGAGCAAGATCCGAGGTATACAGAGGCCCACCAGTTCGAAGTCGAGTCCAGTTTCCGACGAGTCGAGTCGAGTCCAGTCCGGTCCAAGTTCAGTTTCCGAGGCCTTCCGTTTCCGAAGCTACCCGGTGAGTACCATTGCTGGGGAGGCATTTCTGACGTGCACATAGGTTGTGCCGGTCAAGACGGGTTTGGGTACACAAATCCGGTCTGCACTGTTTTAGCAGTGTATATGTACTGTTTAGCAGTATATCAAGTATTCCGAAGTATCTAGTTATTGCCAAAGAATTATGCTTGGTGATTAGTTATGCAGACGATCATCATTGTTGGTTATTTCAAAGGTTAAAAAAAATGTTTAATGTTTAATGTTTAATGTGTTAAACGTCCTGCATATTGTGGTATGAATGGTTGTTCATTATTGTGCTTTTGTACTAAGTGTGTTCAAGATTAAGTATCAGATCAGTTCTCAATATGCCGCTCTTTTCGAAATTAAGACAGATCACTACAAGAAAAGGGGTACTCGAAGAAGCCGTTCCTATTCCTCCTAGGGACACTCCAGGGTACTTCATGTATCATAAACATGGCTTAGACGCTATATTATTTCTTGATTTATGGGTAGACTACACCAAGGAATTACCAGAAAGTCAGAGGTGGCCCGCAGCGGGGACCTGGGATGCAGAGTGCATCATGAAAGTAGAAGAAGAGTTATGGAAAAGGAAAGTCAGACAGTCACAGAAAGATGCCGTTGAGTTATGGCGTAAAGAATCACATAGACGAACAGAAAAAGCACGTAGACAGGAGGAGAAGAGTAAAGAGAATTCCAATAAAGTTCGAGAAAATCTATTAATTGAGGAAGGTATCCGAGTGAAATCAGAACAAGTAGACAGACAAAGAAATGCCCTTATGAATGGTATGTATCCCCTTCTGGCCGAAGGATTACCTAAAGCTACTCCAGAAACACCGAAAGACTTGCCGCCCCCATTATTCCCAATAAAGGTACATCCTAAGGGACATCCTAGAACCGCAGAAGATGTTTTTCTTTCCTCATATTTAGATGACGCAGCTCCCGAGTATGCTAATTCCGCCCCACATAGACCGCCTATCAGGGAGGTTCAACGCCAAGACCCAGTACCCGTATCCCTACAGCAACAGGTCGTGTCACAAGTTCCGACAAGCACATCTGTTTCTACATCTGTTCCTACAGCTGCTTCTATAGCTGTGTCCACACCTATAGTTGCTGTGTCACGTTCAACGAATCCTTTCACACCCGACACTCCAGATGGGGCTACGGGAGGTGCTAGTAACATTTTTTCTACGCCACCCAGAATAAATAAACTTACCTTTCAAGAGTCAGCACATTCACGTACCCCCAAACTCATAAATGCCCGTACGCTTAAGGAACTTCTTATAGATTGTAGATATGACCCTGTGCCCGGCAAAGAGGACGAAATGACCCTGGCATCATTGCGTATTAGACGAGCCGCAGTGTATTTAGGGAAGTTACCAGGAATGACTGCGCATCTAGATAAAATATACAATTTTGTCCAAACAGGGCGAGATCCAGAATGTATTAACAGAGCTATGGAATACCAGAAAGTAGAGATACAGGGGGAATTGTTACGTTTCCTCATAAATTGTGTGATCAGAAATGAAGACCGACCGGGGGTAGACCCGGAAGCAATGCAAATTCTTACCAGATGGAGCCAGAATATATCAGAAGGTAGACATGATAAACAAAATTGTATAATAGCCATGTGCCGAAAGATCCGAAAAGAAATAGAACGCCTACACGAAGAAAGATTAGCGGTAGACGAGTTCGAACAAAACGAGGGGGAAGGGTCAGGACTGCCCGCAGGACAGTCAGACACTATAGCCTATGTAGGTAAAGGAAGATCTTGTAATAGTAATAGATGTCCTATTGACCCGATACGTCCGATATGTCCAGATAATAACAGAAATTTCCAAATACCTATAAGTAACATCAGGTCTAACGAGCATTCGTTCCAAGCCGCCGACAAACTACTCCGAGAACGAAGGGGTTATCATTTCCTCGATTCTATGGATGAACAAGATTTAGCTAGGGCAGCTGTCCATTGGGTGGACAGTCCCGGAAAATATAGTGATGATACAGTAGCACGCGCATTTTTGAATCTCACCCCAGATGAACAGCGGTTAGCTGGGATTTATATGATTCAGCAACTCATTATACTATATCAGAGTCAACATTCGGACCCTGGTCCCTTACCTGACATATTGACTGAATTGCTTATGAATAGATGGAGAGGTTCAGGTACTAAATTAATTAAAGAAATTCTAGAATCAAGAAAGCAGTATATTCTTTTTGTATGTTCAGACCGTGTCTCATTGCCCATCAAGGAAAGAACAACGTATTACATGGATAGACAGAATCCCTTACGAGAAGTGCACCCAATAAAGGGCGAGGACAATGAGTTTAAACGCGTATTTGTATACACGCCCATATCAAAAATAGAATTGTTAGAAATGAAGAAAGTGGTACCCAGTCATGACAAAGATCCAGCGGGTTTTCACCGAGAAATTAAAGACATGTTACTCATGGGAGAGTATACCTATCCCGACATTATGACAATATTAAAGGTATTGATGCCTGCTGGCATTTATGAGAAACTCAGGGAAAAAGAGTGGGAGGTAGGAGACCAAAAGATAGAATGGTCAGTATTAGAAGCAGAAGAAAAGGCCCGAACTGCAGGAGCAGGACTCGGGGATAAAACTAAAGCACTACCAGGTTTATTAGTACAGGTACTGCCACGTTTACTAACTACAAAAAAGGAAGATTGGGGTACAATTTCAGCCTGTAAACAGAAGCAAGATGAAGACACTAGTGATTACTATGCCCGATTTGAAAAATGTTTTGGTATAAATAGTGGCCTAAAAGCAAGTAGCGAATCATACCCACATCTGTTTGTAACAAAATTAGTAGAAAATGCTCTGCCCCAAGTAAAGAATAGAGTATTAAAATTCGAGAGTACCTGGCAAGGTAACACTCCATCACAAATGTTACAAATGTTACAGTACCATCACAATAGAATTAGAGAGGAACAAGAACATGAACACAGACGCATGAAAGACACAAAAATGAAAATGTTAGTTTCTCAGACAGTTCCAGCTGAAGGACATAAAAAGGGTATGACACATTCCGATTCAGCCGGACCTGTAAAAGGGACATGCAATTATTGTAAAAAGCCAGGTCATTACGTACACGATTGTCCAGTTTTGAAACATAATATCACCATAGGTAAAACACAAGAAAGACCACGGACACCTAGACAGGACCAGAATGAACAAGGAGCTCCGCAGCATGCACAGTCCATGCCAGCTCCACCACAGTCTGTACAGTTTGTGCCAGCTGCACCAGCGCTGCCCGTTGCTGCCACACACACCACGACACGACAACTGTACCAGACCGCACAGTACGACTATCCTGATTATCAACGATACGCATGAACCAGCCTAGAGAGGGAAGTTGACTTACCCCTTATCGAGATCCCTGTAGATCAAGAAGGACCTTATGTACATAGTGAATTGTTAGGCCAAGACAGAAAATTTTTACTCGATACAGGGGCAAGTCGAACGACCATAAAACGTAGTGAAGTTCCAGGGGCACCCCTCTCAGGCTCTCAGAATATTTCCCTTGGTTTTTCAGGAAAACCTATTGTTAATGAAGTGTCACAGCCTCTTCCACTTACGATAGGACCTTTGACCCGAACTACCGATTTATTGCTTACTAAATCATGTCCAGAAAATCTGTTAGGAATAAAAACACTGAAAGCTCTAGGAGCTATAATATGTTGTTCTCCGGAAGGAGAAAGGTTGTTTTTACGTGATTTTAAAGGTCATTATGTGTCTAGAGACATGGATCCCCGACTGCAGACTTTACCTACACATCTATGGGCACAAGGCCCTACTGATGTTGGATGCATGAATATTACACCATATCGAGTCACATTAAAGGCAGGAGTGGTGCTACCACGAATGCGACAATACAAGTTACCACCAGATGCTGTAGTGGCTTTACTACAAATCATTGACGAGCTCATTGCCCAAGGAGTAGTTGTGGAAACAGACTCCAATGTATGTAATTCACCGATAATTCCGATTCTTAAACGAACAGATCCAAAGGCCCCGCCAGTATATCGATTGGTTATTGATCTGCGCGAATTAAACAAATGCATTGTGCCACAATTTCCTGTGGTCCCAGATATCTCGTCATTACTGACAGCTATTGATTCCGAAGCGACATTCTTTACTGTAATCGATCTCAAGAATGCCTTTTTCAGCGTCCCAATAGATCCGGAAAGCCAATATTTGTTCGGATTTAGTTTAAATGGACGTAGCTTTAAATTCTCACGCGCACCTCAAGGATTTACAGAAAGCCCCAGCATCTATAGCCAAGCACTGAAACGAGAACTCGACAGTATCCACATGCCAGTTAACACTGCTCTGCTTCAATACGTCGATGATCTGTTGATCACCGCGAGAAGTGAACCGGAATGTGAAAAAGCATCACTGACAGTTTTACAATTTCTAGCCGAAAAGGGGCACAAGGTGTCCCCTTCTAAGCTGCAATTCTGTGTCCAGCGAGTTATTTATCTTGGACACTCGCTGTCCAAGGAGGGAAGGCAGCTTACACCCGACCGCATTCAGTTAATAGCTAACATGCCAATACCCAAGACACAAAAGGAGGTGCGGGCTTTCATAGGCCTCACTTCATACTGTAGACAGTGGATCCCTCAGTACGCATTTCTAGCAAAACCACTCATTCAGTTGACAACACAGGAGGCAGCCACATCGACTGTTCTCCCTTGGACTCAGGAACACACACAAGCTTTTGAAAGCCTAAAGAAAGCTTTATGTCAAGCACCTGTTTTAGCAACGCCATGTTACAGAAAACAGTTTACACTCTTTGTTACAGAACGCGAAGGTACTGCCTTGTCAGTACTCACACAGGAACAAGCAGGAGCACACAAACCATGTGCTTATTTTTCTAGTACATTAGATCCCGTAGCTCAGGCTTTGCCTGCATGCCTAAAATCAGTGGCAGCGACAGCTTTAGCAATCAGACAAAGCGATGCCATAGTGTTAGGACATCCATTGACAGTTCAAGTACCACATGCAGTAGAGGTTCTTGTAAATAGAACGCAAACACAACACTTGACTATAGCACGACTTACAGGGTACGAACTTACATTGTTCCAGCCACATATAGAAATCAGACGCTGTAACACATTGAATCCTGCCACACTTTTGCCAGTAACCGGAACAGACCCACTAGCCCATGACTGTATTGAAGTTATTACTATAACGACGAAACCCAGACAAGACTTAACCGATGTCCCATTGTCAGATCCAGACCTGACATTGTATGTAGATGGTTCATGTATGAGAACAAATACAGGAGAGTTGGTGGCTGCTTACGCAGTCACAACAGATACTGAAGTCATTGAAACTAATCGTATTAATACCTTGTCAGCTCAAGCCGCAGAGCTCGTCGCTCTGACACAAGCCTGTATTCAAGCCACAAATAAAAAAGTCAACATATACACTGATTCACGTTATGCATTCGGAGTTGTACATGACTTCGGCGTGCTGTGGCGAGAGAGAGGTTATTTAACTTCCCACGGTGCCCACATTCAACACGGACCCCTCATTCATGCTTTATTAGATGCGATACATCTACCGATTGCAATATCGATTATGAAATGCAAAGCACATACGAAAGTTACTGATGTCATTTCTCAAGGCAATGATCTAGCCGATAGAACAGCTAAACAGACTGCCCAAACTCAAACATCCGACATGACAAAGACAATAGTCCAGACGCCAACACATTGTATGACGGTTAAAGATCCTACCCTTGACGTAATTGACATACAGACACATGCTACACCAGACGAAATAAAGAAATGGACTGAATTAGGAGGGATCCAAACGGACCAAGGATGGATGATGAAGGAAAAGTCTGTGTGGTTCCTTCCCGATTCAATGGTCCAAGTTATAATTAACACTATACATAGTCCAGCACATCTAGGAGAAAAAGCTATGCTAGATAGCATTCAACACATTTGGTTCAATAAACATTTACGAACAGCAGCCAAACAAAAGGTCCGTACCTGTATGATCTGTTGCCAGTTCAACCCAGGAAAAAGTGTTCCCGTAGAACAAGGTGGATTTCATCCTCCTAATCACCCTTTTGAAGTCCTCCAGATGGATTATATCCAGATGGAACGATGCAGAGGATTCAAATATGTTCTCGTAGTTGTCTGCGCTCTGTCCCGCTGGACGGAGGCATACCCGGTTTCAGATTACACTGCCCCGACTACTGCCAAACAGTTGGTTCGAGAATTCTTCCCACGATACGGTTTACCACGTGTTGTTCACTCAGATAACGGCCAGCCGTTCTCATCCGAATTAATGAAACATGTTTCACTTTTGTTAGGTTATCAGTGGAAATTCCACTGTGTCCGACACCCTGAGGCAGCAGGTCTCGTAGAAAGACATAATCAGACCCTGAAAATTAGATTGTCCAAAATATGCAGGGAGAAAGGTGTCGACTGGGTAGTAGCACTACCAGTTGCACTCTTTTTCACAAGAATGGTAGCACACTCTCGAACAGGGCTATCCCCGTATGAGGTGATCTTCGGCAGACCACCAAATATGTGGGGGACGCCTATACCACGCAAAATAACTGATGTTGACTGTAATATGCTGACAGATTACTTGGCTTCCTTGATGTCTGCACTACAATCTTGTCGTTCACAGGTAGCTGCAGCCTTTCCCGACAACACTGAGGTGAAACCCCATGACGTAATTCCGGGGGACCTCGTCCTTGTGAGGAATTTCGACCGAAAGACTCAGCTGGAGCCCAGGTGGAAGACACCCAAGTTGGTCTTGCTGACCACAAGGACAGCCGTGAAGATTGAAGGCAGGAAAGGATGGATTCATTCAAGTCATATCAAGAAATTTCATGGACTTCCTTCAGATGTAAACAGCCCACCTCGTGTGTCCTCACCAATTGACTCAAAACTACCTCTGGCTGAGGCCGACAGTAAAGAACTTTATAAACTAAAATTAAGGCCTAGGCCGTCGGACGATTTGATTGTTTAAGTCCTCTCCTAGGTGAAGCGGTTGAATCTGTCTCCGACATGTATCGCCTAGACCTGAATCATGGACAGTCGCGAAAAATGATGAAACGACAGGCGTATTGTAAATCACTGCGTAGCCATTGCATAGTGACATTATTAATCTTGTTTTTCTTAAGTCTTTTAATAATTACTGCAAGTATATTGTTGCACATATTACCCTATTGCCAGAAATGTTTACAATGTTACTGCTGAACATTCTTTTAGTGACTTACCCCCGCATGAATTGTCATATAGACTTGCGCTGCGTAATAACACTTTCATTAGTATGTTACATCATTCCCATCAGACTAGTAATGCCACCAATTGTTGGGTGTGTGGCCGACTCCCTCCCTATCAGAATTATGAAGGAGTCCTGCCTTTCTTTCCACATCCGTTTACACATAATGGCTCCTGTGGAGCATGGTTCAGCTTAATCAATTCCATAGACTCAGATACAGCCGTTTACCAAGACCAGTGGGTATGGGGAAATCTGAACCTAGTTTTATTCAAAGTCTGTTACCCTGACAAGGAGGGTCGCCCCAAAGGAACAGGAACTGATCTAGAAAATGAAGTATATGGATTAGGTAACTTTACTCCTAATCTCATGGTTCTAAATGTCGAATCCGAAGTTGAACTAGTTTTACCAACCATGTCAGTATTCCCAGCGAAAGGTGAATTGTGTGTAAGAAAAGTTGGTTCCATACATATGGGCCATAGTAAATGCACTACTACAGTAGAATTCAGTGATCAAGGCAAATCTTCATTTAGAGCTTATCGCCACTCCTACTTTATATGTGGTCAGACTGCATATATGCGTCTACCTCTAGATTGGGATGGTACCTGCTACATTGCATTCCTTTTGCCACCTGTTTTCCTAGCTCCTCCTGATTATTATAGAAATATTCATTTAGTACACAACAGAGAGCGGAGAGATCTCCCAATTGTCGATTACACTGAAACAGCATGGGAAAAATACACAGATTTCAATAAAGGCATCTTTCCCTATATAGGTACTGTTACTAATAGTAAGCTGATACGTAGATTAACTAGAACCCTTGAAGCGGTAGTGAATGAAACTATTTCCGCCTTAGGCAATTTAACAGAAGAGCAGTCTGCTATGCGGATTGTTGTGCTTCAAAATCGTCTTGTCCTTGACGTCATCCTGGCTGATAGGGGCGGAGCTTGTAGGGTCATCGGATCAAGCTGTTGCATTTTCATACCAGAAAATTCGCCATCTGTATATAAAGCTATAACTCGCCTTCATAAGATTGTAAGCCAGATACACCAGAACCCAGGCACATGGACTTGGTCCGGTTGGTTTTGGAGTATAATATCTACCTTTGGATGGAAAGTTCTATCATTCCTAGGTATTGGCCTTCTCATACTATTCAGTTGCTGTCTATGTCTACAATGTGGACCAGCGATCTGTGGTCTGTGTGCCACATCGTGTATTCCACCACCAAGAATTCATTCGTCACGAAAGAAGAAAGAAGAACAAATGATGTTATATGAACAGATCAATGGATTAATGAAGATTGATATCTCTTGACGGGCAAGTAGGGGACAAGGAGGGAATGTGGAAATATGGATTTTTCTGGTCAGTTATGTCCCCTATCTTGGACCCCAACGGTTCTATGTGCATGTTACAAGTACATGTATGTTCCCTCCAGTTCCAGTTATGAAGACGCAAACACATGTGCGTCCACCGTCAACATGTCCTCTGTCAGATCCGCCATGAATAGGCCGGATATTCCATTCCCAAGTATGAAAAGCCACCGGCTTTATATGGTTCACCTATGCCATTTTACAGTCCAGGCAAGTAGGCCCTGATTCTGTCATCGAACTCTTCTTGCCTTCTGCCTCTGAAAGCACCAGTCTGAGCCTGCATCTGTGACCATGAACTTTGTCTCATTCTCTGCGCGGCTCACGAAGCCTGACATCAGCCTATTCTCTGCCAAGAACTGTATTTCACCTTCGAGTTATCTGCTTCACTCCCTGCCCAATGCATTCCTGTCTAGTAGTTTAAATAAACATTCTTCCAGCTACCGAGCAATGGCTCGGCTTCTCTGTCCTCATGCAAGTAATTCATAGTCCTGTTACCATGGAATATTCCTACCCCCTCGCATTTAGTGTAGACACTTAGACGCTTGTACACGCACGCACGGTCAGTATAGAATAGATTCTGTCCGAGAGTCCTTCTTTTTGGATAACACAGTTCTTTAAACATAGGATATTAGATATGATTTGGGATTAGGTTGACTTGACCCCCCAGACTTTTCGTCTCCACATGTAGAGCTAAATGTCAAGTCCCCTTCACCCCCTAGTTGCACGTCAATCACACGTCATGCTGCTGCGCGCGCATCTATGCCAAGTATTATCTTATAGATCCACCTATATATGACATCATAACCAATTATGTTCCTTTTTACTCCTTATTACACCCATTTTCGGTTACGCATATGAATCGTCATTTTCCTTATCAATTGTTACGCCTACTGTATTCGCTTCATTGTAATGTATGTTCTATAAAAGTCATTTCTTGTCAATAATGTATGTACTTCACTTCCTGAACCTCCGTGGTGATGGAACTTGGAGCAACCGATTATAATCGTTCATTGGAATAAAGCCCATTCCGAACCTCTAATACCACGGATTCTGCCTCTCATTTTACTGAGCTATTTTATTATGTTTCCGTATCAAATTAAGTCCCGGTAAGGAATTTTATTTACCACAGCTCCGGTAGTTGCACACAGTTCTGATACCCAAGTCTTCAAAGTATTCAAAGTCTTCATCTCTGCCTTGAGCTCTACTATCAAGTCCTCGATTTCCATGACTCGCACACTCATATTGTGAAGGTCTACTCTAATAAGTGTAACCTCAGTGGAGACCGAGTCAATCTTGCTTTCCAAGACAGTGCGTATCCCTTGTATTGCTGTCATGATGCTGTCAAGGTGGGGGTCTCCCCCGTCTGAATTGGCTGTGCCATTGGTTGCTGCAGATGCCCCAGCTGTTGTGTGTCTGTGGGTTCTGTTGGTAGGACTAATGTGTCCCACTTGGTTATGATGAACTGTGTGGGTCCAATGTCCCTAGGCCCCGCAGCTGCTGTTAATGGAGCAATAGGGAGTGCATGGTGAGCGGGGGGAAATGAGGGCAACTGACACTAACCCCTGCCTGCCAAGGAGCAAGGAACCAGCCCAAGGCGGCATGTCAGGTTTCACTTCATTGCTCCCAGCCCCATCACCAGTGTCCCCCCTTGCATCATGCACCTCAAGAAAAGTGCCCCCCTTCCAACTAGCGGTGGGAGCAATGGAGCGTCTCTCCCTCCTTCACTGCTGGTTGCAGACCAGAAGTAATCTCCAGGCAGGATGTGGCAACTTGTGGGGCGCAGATGTGAGGCTAAGGCATGGTAGTAAGCAGTGGGGCCCCAAGGAGAAATGCGCCTTTAAAGATTGAGCTGGAGAATGCAAGCTGCCCTACAATGATGACAGAAGTAAACCAAAATACACCCAGAGGCACCAGGCTCCACCACAAAAGTGCTGAAACACCACGGCCCAGCAGGATTTCCCTGCACTGCGTACACTAGTGTCACTTAAATAGGCCAGATGGGCTGCACCGCACGTCTTATAGGGTGGGGGGAGGGGGTCACGCGGGGAGGAGGTCACGCAGGTGGTGTTAATTTTACATTTTTTTTATTAAAACTTACCTTCAGCGGTCTGGTCCCGCCTTGCGTCGTCCTCGCAGGAAGCAGCCGCAGGCAGCCTCCCTTCCCTAAGTCAAACACAACACTGCAATGGCACAGGTGCCTATTGGGAGGCTGTTTTCTCAATGTAGGCGGCATGCAGCCTACATGGAGAAAAGGGCGAGTGTGCATGACTGTTTGGGTTGGCCCTGGAGCCGACCAAACAGTCAGCGCCCACAACATTGGGCTAGCCACTCCTCTCCTGGACTCCAGCAGACCTGATCCAACCAAATCCTTCTGCTTTCTCGCAGTGCAAGAAACATAAAATTGTATTTATACCATTTTATGTTTCTGCTTCTTGCACTGCGAGAAAGTAGTGGGGTGATGCTCCTCCGCCCACATGGAGGAGCCACCCCTGTGTTAGGGGCCTCCCATTGGAGAGTTCACATCCAGAGGGTGCCCCCACTGGACACAGGCATTGCCCCGATGGCAGACGCTAGGTTCAAAGATGATGCCGGGGGAATAAGCTGCCAGGTGGCCAGCAATCAGCCCCTCCACCCCGGGTCCGGAAGCAGGAATGGGACTCCCATGCGAAGTCTCAGACACACCTCACCTCTCACGTCGGTTGCCAACAATCTGTGGTGTCCGAGATATCCACCTGGATCCGGCCCTCATAGCCATATAGGCGCTGTGCTCTGTTTCACGTCAAGCAGGAGCTGGCCCTCTTCACTTTGCAATCCCGTCAGCGCGTGCACCGTCCATCTTCAACAGTCATGCGAGGCCGGTGCTCCACCACACTGAGTAAGTAGTCCGCACCTCAGGCGATGGGAATCATGAGCCCAAGAGCACGTTTTTCCTATTTTTGTGGCATCCCAGTTGTTGTGTCCTGCTGAACACGTTCTAGAGTCTCAGCAGACACAGAGTTTGTTAACCACTCCCTTGGGAGAGTGGGCACACATGCACCCCACACCCATCTATCACAGGCATCACGAGTGACGTGAGCCTTTTAATAAAAGGGCTCAGGTGTACATGCTCATGGGCAGATAGAGTACCCTACTCGTGTGTCCGTGTGGTTCATCTGCTAGCATGTGGGCCTAGTGCCCACGACATAACATTGGGGACGAGTGGGTTGTGACCCCATGCCATGCCGCTGGTGAAGGAAACCCCGTGTTTGAGGGAGCATGAGATCTCTGCTGCTGCGTACGTGCATGAAGTGAGCACGACAACCGAGAACAGTTTGGCCCGCATTGTACAGCAGGAGGAGAGGACAGTCTATACCACCGTGCTGGATGAGGAGGTCGAATGCGTTGCGGCCTATCAAAGTACAGCAGCACCCACATAACCCTCGCCTGAGGAAGTGTCTATCACATACCCCAACGTGCCACCGTCTGCCCTGGCATGAGGTGGAGAAAGGAGCAGTGCTCTCCCAGGAAATTGAGGCTCGCTTGCCTACCTCAGGCAAGGCAATGGAGACCCTGCAGAGTTGTTGGTGAGCGCCAGATAACCGCATCACTGAGGCACGGATCCTGAAGCGGTAACAGCTGTGAGGAGGGAGTGCCTCGTCAACCCGAAGGGACTGGCAAAGAAGCTAGGGGCCCTGCAGCCCACCTGGCCGTAAAAGCACCACGAGGCATATCGAAAGGAGGCCGGCCCCGAAAAGGAAGAAACACAGGCCGTGCCCCACCTGCACCTCCTTCCTTGTCCACAAGATAAGCTGCAGCCTAGACCAACCTGAACATAAAGCCAAAGAACGGCTGCAGCTCACTATCCACAGCTGGTGCCCTCATAGAGAACAGGAACGCCGAGATAGCGAACACTCGCCCCACACACCGCCCTGCCTGCCACCCTCAATTTATGAAGGGGGTGGATCAATGCATCAGTACACCGCGAGGCCCGCAGCGTCATGTAAGCTGCTGCGGTCTCCTGGGTTGAAGCCTGCACACCCTGGGCGGTCGTTAGTAGAGCCCGCATTGATGAGCCTGCAGTGCTTAGCGGCCCCGATGGGACTCATAAAAGTGAAATTGCGCTGGCTGGAGAAGACTGATGGGCATAGCACCACCTAGTGGCTACTTGGTACGCTGCACCCAGCTGAGTGACTGCCACGTTAATGAAGCGGCCCCAATTGGGCTAACTAACTGAGGAAGAAAGCAGCAGCAGCAGTGCATGCCCACACCTGAGGGGCCTGGATGTGACAGAGAGCAAATAACCTGGTGCTGCCTGTAGTCACATCAGGGAGAGGATACACGGCTCGTGAAGAGAACTCTGGATGACTCGAGCAGGCGCCCAGCACATATAAGCTCCCAAAGTTCCTGAACAGCAGGAAAGTGGAAGTGCATGAAGCAGCACAGCACCTGTAACTGGTAAGGAGTTGCCACCACATACACCACTGCAGGAGCCTTGCCACAGAAGGGGACAGTTATATAAAAGGGGAGAGCAGGTGCCCACACCCACTGAACAGCTCACTGCGCAGCTCATTCATAAGTGGAGGAAAGAGTGGAAGGCATTGAGCACTGCTCAAGACATCCCAGTAACAGACTGGTCAAGAGAGTGCCACATGTCGCATGGACTGCCTGTTAGGTTGAGAGGGAGAGACTGCAAAACCCCCAAGCCAAGAGACTGGTGTGGGAAGGACAGGCAGTGCTGCTGTGAATGTCTTTCTGCCCCAACTCTCAGCACCTAGACAGAGAGAGAATGCAGTGCCAATGAAAGTGCTGCCCACAGAACTGAGAGTGCCAAGAAGCCCAAAGCTGCCCCAGCACAGACAAGTGTCAAGCGACCAAAGGCAAGCCCCCCCTCTTGAAGCACATAAGGAGTGGGCACGATTCGTACAACTCCCAGTGGCTGACCGATGCCACCGCAATCAAGAGTTTTGCTACACAGCCCCAGTGGTGAACGGACATCACAGCAAGCCAGGAAAGCAGGCACGCCAAGCCCCCAAAGCAGGCGTCCCGAAGAAGGTAAAAAAGCGCGAGATGCACGACACATGCACCCAGAAGATTGTCAGCATGGGCAAATGCCCAGGAAAGGGGGAGATCTCCCCAAAGTGAAGAAGCAATGCCGAAGACAGCAGAGTGTCCTCCCTCACACTGCCTCAAGACGGAGTCGTCGGTGACCCAAGACACTCCATGTGGCAAGCTGTCACACGCAACATGTGCCCCAAGGACATGCAGCACGTGGCCGGATGCCGCATTGCACTGGAAGCAAGGAGCACGCCACTTGAAGTAACTAAGCATGCCTGAAAGGAGGCAGAAACAAGCCCCAGGATTGCGCAGCTGTGAAGTGCAAGCACGATGCCCTCGAGCGAAGAAGGTAACGACCACCCTGGCACCGCGAAAATCCAGGAAGAAGAAGAGAGGAGAGCAACTTGAAGTCTTGCTCACATAGCCCAGAGACTGTCAAAGTTGATAGGCCCAGTTGGCCTGATTGTAAGAAGGGTCATGCGACTGCACCCGGAAGAAGAATCGAAAAGAAGAGTGACAATCCTGTCACCATGAAGGACCGGACAAACACAGGTGCGCTAGGGAGAACAAGAGAAGAAGCATGAGGACTCTCAGCACCACAAGCCAAGAGCACACCCAGAGACACCAGACAGCCACCAAGGCGGACCGACGTCCCTGGAGACAGCCCAATGGGAGAACCAAACGTAAGCCGCCGCATGCACAAACCGCGTCTCTCCCCAATGCTTCCCAGTGTGACCGTCCATCCCCGAGTGTCGGCAGTCTAAGTCAGACGGCATCCCTGCTCCTGACTGCAGATGCCATGGGTGAAAAACAGCCTCAGCAAGACAAAGACACATGGCTGCGAAGTCCCTCCAGAAGCCTCCTCTCCTAGAAGATCGTCACTACCTATTGTTCAGGTCCAATGGCAATTTTCATCATCATTGCCATGTGCATGACACCGCACTCAGCAGGAAATGTGGAAGTGTGACCGGATAGTCTACACGAAGAATCGGACAACCAACCAGGTTCAGGAGGGGAAGTCGTGAGTGGCTGGGCCGGACGTTGAAGAAAACTCGAGCTGTTAAAGGAGCGCATCCCAACACATCAACAAGTAAAGGGGGGGACAATCAGAGAATGACCGCCCAGCGGGAGACCGAGAGTAAGTCGAAAGCATGCGCAGAGTTTCATGCCTCGCGTTTCTCAGCGTGTCCATCACACCACTGTCACCGACATCTTAGTAGCCCAAGAAGTCCAAGTGCACGGATGTAACTGACTCCCCAAAGGAAATGGAAGCACCTGGCCAGCCCCCACTCTCGGTGATCGACTCAAGTCGAAGGGCTGCAACTCTCACGGTAAGTCATCACCAAAGGTTGTCCAGTTTTACCACACGGCTGGCAATGCCATCATGCCAGTCCTCGTCAAATGTGTCAAACACTACTATCATGAGTGCCAAAGGACTGGAGTCCTACACCGTTGCTAAACCCGCCGACAAGAAGACCCAGAGACTACCTGCTAATATGGCTCACACCTGAACTGCGGCAGCGAGAGTATGTCTTGACGAAGACTCATCCACCCCTGAGGTTTGTGCGAGCGACTGGGTACTGGCTCCTCGGTGGTCTTGCAACTGACCCACGTCGGCACACAGGCAGCTCCAGCGCAGCTCACAAGCAGTCCTGTGGCAAACCCGACAAAGGGCCTCCCCATGCGGGAGAGTTGGACGAGACATTGCCCCACCAACTGGTTACCAGATCCAGCAAAATAGTGGAAAAGAGACTTCGGTCAATTCCGCAACACTTTCATGAACTTTCACCATGGACTCCAACCATGCTCCTGATGCACCCTGTTTGATGAACTGTTAGTATCCACCATGTACCATCCTCAACATCAGCGAAGGAGAGCCACCACAGACCAAAAAATCATGTTCCCGCCGGCATGGTATGAGAGTGCAGCTGACGTCTCCAAGCCAGCGTTCGTGTCCTGAACCACTCAGGTAAATTATGAGTGCCCACCGAGATCGTCCTGCTACATTCCCTGTCTGCTGTCTTCCTGCTGCCTGACACGAGAAGCTGATGGACCCTGTGGTGTATAGTTAATTCTATAATTCTATAATATCTATAATTCTTGTACGTATATAATTTGTATAGATCAATGTGTACAGCTCTGCATATTTAATCTTCCCCTCTCGTATTTAGCAAAATAATATAACAAATAGAAGGGTTTCATATTTGTTGAAGATTATATGGTCCAGGTGTGCTTTTTCACGTGTTCGGTCCAGGCTGCAAGATTCTGACCACTTACACTCTTCTCTCACTCAAGAATGTCTGCGTCTACCCAGGGTTGGGAATCCCTCCCATCCAAACTCTCCAAAAAGTAAATTGTTGTACAATATACTGCTCCAGCAACAAAGTTGATGACACACAGCTCACTGTAGAGCAAACATCCCCAATGAGGGGCAGTTATATTGGGCACCTGTTATTAAATATGTGACCCACAGCACCAACCGAACCACCAGCACATGAGAACTCTTACTTCACACACATCTGTCACACTTTTGTCCTGTCTGTGATGCAAGTGGCACACCACTACAACTTTTCATTTGTCACGCATTCAACACATTCTGGCCTAGATAAAGGCCACATCACTCACTAGCTTCCTAAGCCCCACTTGCATGCACCTGGTAACAGGGCTTCAAGGCAACGCTACAAGCAATGTACCATTATTTTTTATACTAAACAAATTAATATGTGGTCTTCGATTTCATATAATGCCACAATAAAATTAGAAAATAGCATACAAATGTAATGGAGATCCAGTTATTAATAAATCTCTGGCGCCATATCCATTCAGCTTGAACTTTACTGAGAACACCAACAGATGCTACAGCGACCCTCATTTGTTGTTATCCTAAAACAGCTCTTTTGCACCCCAGCTCTTCATGTTGGAAGTACCCATCCCTGACTATGACATTGTACCCCGCAAACAGATCACATCCCCTGCATTAATGCACTGCACTCTGTCTGTTTTTTCTTGCCAGCCTGCCTTAATTTGTGGCTGATTTGGTACAAGTAGGGTACTTGGCACTCAATAACTGGCAGCTCATCAAGAGATGCGCCCACGTCCTTCAGCACTTGTGGTTGTGGGGGTGTCTCAATATCCTTGTGACTCAGTTGGCTCCATCAATGTGGCATCTGCCAGGTGAATGGAAGGCTTCAGACAATGATCCATTTCTACGCAGTCCAGCAGAGTCTGGGAAGAGGGTCGCGAGGTTCTCTCTCTGAATCCTTTGTTGCGTGAACTCCTTAAATGATAATCGACAGAGCATTTAAAATCAATATTTTTCAGCAGTTACAAATAACAGCGTGCAGTCACATAAAGACACTTCATCGAAATAGACACGCATGTGCACAGATTATAGCTTTGTTTTTTAACCCATGTTTCACTTTGTGGTTTACATAGAGCTTTCTTACTGTGCAATACCACATAATTCCTTTAAAAACACACATTTCTCATATTTGTCCAAGTATTCCAGCTGAGTCTGTCAAATGTGCCAGATAAATCAAATAGCAAAAAACGCACTGCAACATCATAGATGAAATGATTACATTTAAGGAATTATGGAATAATATTTGAATGTTTATGACTTTAAATTCATAATTATTGACCGATGCAGATGTTCTACTGTCATACAATGCTATGAAACCGTCAATATTAACTTTCTGCTAGCTTCGTTTGTGTTTAAATTGTTATAATTTAATGAAAATGTATAGATTGTTTAGTCTTAACCTTTGCCTAATTACAATATTTGATTACCCCCATCCCAAAATTGATAATATGTTGGTTTGTGTTAGATAATCGTGATATACTTCGAAGATTGTTTTGACTATAAAAATAAACCAAGTGAACTGAGTGAAAAATGGGCATCATTTCAGTTCCAAAAATATCCATGAAGAGGAACTCCAATAAAGTTTAAACTAAAGATATCTCACGCTTCACCCGCTCTCCCGTTTGAGGTCATGGTGTGAAGACAGCACCAAATCAGCAACAAACAGCCTCTGCAGCCCCCAGCCCCGAATCCTCCATTTTGAGTGACATTTTTTGCCAAGTGAACGTTCCTGATGCTGGGAAAAGCAGCTGTGAGTGGGGGGATGGGTGGGAGGGGAGAGATGCACTGCACAAATGACATGCTCTTCTCCACATATCTATTGTCTGAAATTAATTGAATAATTTGGCTTCCTGAAACTTGAGGTTCAGCACTTAACATGATATGGAGCAAACTTTCTAAACATGCCAGTTGCTGTTGATAGTTACATGCATGTATGTCCTACATACATCTACTATGCAAGATGAAAAACACTGACTGTTATGAGCTTGCTGTAGACCTGGGCGGTAAACTCCACTCCATTTGCACGGTTTGCGGCGTTTTTCCCACTCCACGTAGAGCACAGAGCTCTGAAACATTCACCGGAGTCCCATCTGTCACCCGGTGAGCACGGATTACAAGAAACGGGGGTAGCCTTCCTCCAGATTACTGGGTGCAGGGTACTCCAGACCCCTTTACGGTCCAGCAGTTCTGAGATCGGTGCTGCAAGGGTCTGGGCCAGCCCGCCAGGGTTCCCAGGGGCCTGTGTCCATATCTGCCTCCTAGCCCTGCCAGATAGGCCTTTCCTCTGAGTCTGCCTTTCCCGAGAGCAGGCAGGGACCTGAAGTCGACATCCCCATGCAGAGGGAGGGATGCAGAGGGGTTCCGGCCTATGGGAAGCCGCCCCCACCATGTGCCACCCGGCACGGGAACCTCCCCCTCACACCCTGCGCTGCCAGGTGCAAGGTCGGGGGCACAATCCTTTGCAATGTCAGCAGGGTGACCAGATGTTGGGAGTAGGATCCCTACCCTGCACGAGTCGCTGGGAAGCAAGCAGCTCAATTAAGGATCTTCCTAAGCACCGGCCTCAGAGTGGATGGACCGCTGTGTGTCTGGGGGCTTAGGCCTGGGTTGTTCCGGTCGTCCCGTGCCCTCTGATCGCTGGGTCATCCCGGGCCATTTGTTCACCAGTCTGTCCAAACATATGACCCAGTGTAAATACAATATCAAATGAAGATCAACATCACCTGTTAAATCAATTACAAACAATGCTTATTCATGTTGAACATATTTAATCAAGTTTGAACATATATTGTCATGTTCAAAAGACAGCACATTTGTCAGAAAAATTGCGCCGAGGTGCCCCAAAGAGGAGGGAGGGAATGGTGCACTAATGTGCAAAAGTAAGGGTAAGTGAGAAAGGGAGGGCAGTGTACAATATATACATCCAAATCATAAAAGGCCTATCCAGCCTTAACCAAGGCTAAATTATTTATAGAGCCAGCGAACGGACGTTTATTCTGTTTCAAGATAATTGGAGCATCTTGAATTTATTGTGCCTTTTCCACAACATTAAAGAAAGGATTTAAAGCCATTAACTTTCACAAGAAACTCGTCCCTCTCTGACCCTGGAGCCTGTGGGCACTCCATGTCATATTTCTCCACCGCATGCCCTGGTGGACATAGGCTGCCCCCACGGTCCTGATGAAGACCCTTCTGTAAGGACTAGAATTCCCTACACCAACCTTGGGTCAAAACGTCTACAGCTCTATGTTATGTTTACCAAATATAGACAACTGTGATAGATTCACTGTGTCTTTTTAAACATTATGGTTGCGTAAATAATTTAGCCTTGGTTAATGTTGGATAGGCCTTTTATGATTTGTTCACTGCCCGCCCTTTCTCACTTAACCTCACTTTTGCACATTGCTGCACCATTCCCTAACTCCCTTTTGGGGCTCCTCGGCGCAATTTTTCTGACAAATGTGCTGTCTTTTGAACATGACAATCTAGGTCAACCTGGTTTGCAATGAGTCAGGGGTCCTAGTAGAGTGCCAACATGTTTTGAGCTTACCCCCAAGCTCTTCTTCAGGACACCACAGGGTCCAGCCCTGTGTGTACCACTCCAAGGTGCAGTAAAATGGTGATATTTACAAATGCCGGTTAATGAGCATTAATTGATACATACGACATTTAATAATGTTCGGTAGGTATTTTTTAAAAGGCCGTATTATGCCTCATGGTCGAAGCGAGGGGCAAGAGAGTTCCACGTGAATTTTCAAAGGCTTCTCTCCTGGCTGGATACCAGCTGGTGTTCCCTCGAGATCGGATCTCTGGACCCTGCAACCATGTCCAGTACGATTCAATCTACAAGGATCACAAGTGTTCTGACGTTTTCCTTGTTTCCGTCCCTCCACTGCAGAGCCAGTTTGGACCCTTCATATCTCGTTTTCCATCCAGCTGGATCCTCAACTACCACCACAGCACTATATTGATTAAAGTAACCTGGTCCTGCTGATGACCTGGAATCATACAGGTCGAAACGCCGTCGACCACTCAGCGTAACCTCTGGCATTACTGTGGTCAACCTAAGCAACTTAAGCAAAATACCTGACTTGTATATATTCTTCGTTGTATTGTTGATCTCCAAGTCTTCTGTATTTTTTTGCATTGTCCAAGCTGTTTTTTCACTTTATGTGTCACTGCGCCGTTCACTGTCACGAGCACAACATGTGCACACCCACGTTTGGGTTACTTATGCATACACTGTATTGTAGTGCTGATATAACTACTTACAAATAAGAATTTACTTTCTTCTTACAAACTTCTCGTTGCCTCCACTTTCTTCTCCTCTCCGATTGATTAATTCTTTCTTTGCATTTACCCTCTAAAATCATCATTGGTTGAGACATTGTTTGGATGGCTTCAGAAGCACAGACCTGGCCAGGACTCCGGAGGACCCTGGAGTGGTAGCCCCCATCCTGAGGCCCGCCGTGTGTCCAAGCACCCGGGACCTGCAGGTTGAGTAACTTGAATAAACTCCATATCTTGTGCCCATTTCGGAAATACATAGGTTACCTTGATACCTATTTTCACTTTTTATATTTTACCAAATGAATTGCTTTTACACGGTACACAATGAAAAACCATTGTAAGGTGCAGCTCAATTATTGGCTCTGGGTTCTTGGAGAACCTACAAGTCCTATAGATCCTCTCAACCAGAAGGGTCTAGCAGACGTACCAGTATATTGCTTTTGAAAATCTGCCATAGTTAGAAGTTACAGAAAAAACGTAGACACAAATGGCTGTTTTTTTTACTCAATTTCAATATTTTTGTCATTTCAACTGTTACTTTTTTATAGGAAAACCTTGAAGGATCTACATATATGACCCCTTACTGAATTCAAAATGTTGTCTTCTTTACAGAAATGTATGGGATCCAAAATGGATTTCACATCCACTTCTACCACTAACTGGAAGGACGATGAAAGCACAAAAATTAGGAAAACTTGACTATGTCCCAGTAAAATGCCAAAACTGTGTTGAAAAATTTAGTTTTCTGATTCAAGTCTGCCTATTCCTGAAAGATGGGAAGATGGTGATTTTAGCATCACAACCCCTTCATTGATGCCATTTGCAGGTGGTAAAAACTGAAGCTTTCTTTTGCAGCACTCCCCCCCCCCCAACCTCTATATTTAGATACATTTTCACTAATTTCTCGGTCCCCTCCACGGAAATCCACAAACCCTGGGTACTTTTAGAATCCCAAGGATGTTGGAAAAAAGGACACAAATTTTACTTGAATACCTTATGTGGACAAAAAGTTATGGGGTCTTAGTACAAACTAGCCAAATAGCCCAAAAAAAGGCTAAGCGCAGGGGGAAAGGCCTAGCAGCAAAGGGATAAAGAAAAAAAATATGAAACAAACAAACAAACACACAAACAAACAAGTAAACAAACAAACAAACAAAGAAACAAACAAAGGAGGACACAAAAAGAAAAAAGCAAGGAGGAAAGACAGGAGGAAATAAGGAAAGGCAGAAGGAAAGAAACAAAGAGAAGACAGAAGAAAGAAACAAGAAAAGAAGTAAAGAAAGCATAAAAGAAGGAAAGAAATAAGGAATGCAAGAAAGAAGAAAGGCAAGAAAGAAAGCAATAAGGAAACTATGAATGACAAAACAACAGACCAATGGATGAAGATAGCTGGCTGAAGCCCCTTTAAGTAATTATAATATACATACAATTTTAGTAAAATCAAAAGGTCATGGCTAACGCCAGACCTAAAAGTTGAGAATTTGTAAACCCACAGTGGTTGTCAATTCATGTGCAAAGGTCAATGAACCATTATAATCCAAATATTCTGTATAGGTACCCAAAGAAAATAATGTTGAGTCAGGTAGACATAGATGTTGGAAAAATATAAGTGCATCAATGTTAATGCACCGTCGATAATTCCTTATACACAAAAAAGTTAAGATGCTAAGTGAGGCCCAAGTATATCAGTTTTGTGGGTGGCACTAATCTTTTAAAAGAACCAAATTGTGAATTTGAGCACTAAACTATCATAAGCACATGCCGAGAGGTTGAAACGGGTTTATTTATTAAAGACGCCACCGTTCTGGCAATATACATCTCATTTAACCCCTTGTGCGCTCATGACGGAACCACTCCATCATGAGCCACGGGCACCGTGAGCTCATGACGGAGTGGTTCCGTCATGCTGCGGCCGTTGGTGGCCGCTCCTCCCACGCGGCTCTAATTCCCCGCCTGTGCGGGCGAATTAGAGAGTGGGCGGAGTCGTGACGGAACCACGCCGTCATGAGCACAGCTCGCCCGTGACTCATGACGGCGTGGTTCCGTCATGAGCATGGCGGCGCCGGGCTCACCCCTCACCCCCCCAGCGCTGCGGCGGAATTCGCGCCGCAGCGAAGGGGTTAAATAACTACTAACTTGTAAACATTGTATACTTTATAACCCTTTTCAAGCATGTTTCAATGACAGACATGAGAGGTAGAACTGTGTGGAAGATACCGCACAAATAACAGTACCTGTGGAAGTGGAGTGTTGAAGCGTCTAGAGTCAGTGCATATTTTCGCTTATCGACAATAAAATGAAGCATAACGTGTTCATGTATACATAATGTAGAAATGTAAGGTTATTACTTTACAAAGGTTCCATCCACAGACAGGTGTGGTTCAGCCTGAAATGCGGTCTTCTCCCAGCTCCCTTAGCATCGTTTAAACTACCTAACATTCCACATTCTACTCTGCCTAGGAGCAGCTAGAATGTGACTGCTCTGTGCTAGGTACCACACATGGTTTAGTGGAATTAATTAGGAATATTAATCAAGCAAGAATCATCAGGGTAAACATACATGATTTTTTGATCATGATAAACACGTGTTATGCTTATGTATTCTTTTTCATTGATTGTGTACATTTTCATTGGTTGCAGAACTCAGAAAATTTTGATAAAATTATTCACCTAAAGGGAAAAATAAAACATATAAAAGTGAAGCATGAAGTATTTGTTTAATCAACAGAAAAAAACAGTGCAAATAAGGCAAAGACATGCAAGATAAAAACACAAGGCGGTATATTCACAAAAACGTGTGATAACTACCCCAAAAGTAGCTTAACGCAACTCTCAACATCGAAGCCCATTGCGGGAAAATAACCCTGTGTCAATGTGGAATTCACAACAAGGCAGTACCATGCGATAGTCTTCCTAAACCGCGGACAATGTCCGCGATACAACCACCTCGATGGAAATAGAAACACAAACCACAGCACAAAAAAACCTGTGATGTGCCAAAGTGTGATGAGGAAATCAGCGATAAGCGGCGCCAGGCCTGCAACACACACCTGGCAGGCGGGAAAAATCACCATAAAAGTAGAAAAAACACCCAAACACAAACTGACCAACACCCAAGCACCATGGAGGCAGCAGGAGCAGGCGCAGAGGATAAGCGCAACCCCACAAGCACTCCGGATGACCAGCCCGGGACCTCGGGGACAGGGAAGGGCAAGGACAAGAAGAGGAAGACGAAGTTCAGTCCGCAGGCAAACAGGATCATAGTCACGGAGGTGATGGAACACCATCAACAACTGTTCGTCACCTCCAATGTGTCATTGGGCACCAAAACTGGAATATGGCTGGACATCGTGGACAAGGTGAATGCCGTCGGAGAGCACAAGAGGACAATGGACGAGGTCAAGAGGCGATGGAATGACATCAAGAGAAAGACCAAGGAGAAACTCGCAGCCAACCAGAAGGCAGCAATGCAGACTGGAGGTGGGGGCCCAGCGCCACAGCTCGTGCTGGATGACATGGAGGCGCTGGTGTCGACTATCATCAGTGAGGATACTGTGGCCGGAGTCGGGGGACCGGACACTGCTCGACAGGACACAACACAACCGCAACAGGGTGAGTGACCACCAGGTACTGGGGAGATAGGTTGAGATGGCCACGATGGCACACATGCACAATCAAGCTGAGCACAGTGCACACCCTCAATGACTCTGGGTCATCTCCCAGATCTATAGTCTGTCACAATGTACAATGCCATGCTCTCTGAAAGTCAACATGTACCATGCGGCTACATACATGTGGACACATTGCAATACACCACCTCCCCTTCACATTGTAGGGCCACCGTCAACACCCCCTGCAGAGCAGTCCCAGCCACTCTTCACTGATGATGAGGAGGACAAACCCAGCATCGACGCACAAGCCCTCCTAGACATCATTGACATCATCCACGACTCACCTCCAGGTTCAGGGCTGACCAGCTGCATCAAGGAGACCCCACCCACCACCCAATCCACCCAGCAGGAAGCACCCATGGTCTCAGCAGTCTCCCAAGACCCCCAGGAACAACACACGGCCTTCCAAGCTCTGTGCTGAAGACCCAGAGGGAGACGGCTGAGCAGGTGCAGGTGGGGTTCGACCACATGGCCACCAAACTGGACGCCATCCATGGGTGTCTAGGCCTGCTCCATGGTCTCCAACGAGCCCTGACTGACATTGCTAGAGACCTGACGTGGAGAGAAGAACACCTGTCCGCTCAAAGGGGCACCAGCGATACCAGCCGTGGCACACATGCGGAGGCTCATGGAGGACAGGGTGGGGATGGAGGCGGAAAGGATGGCAGCCACCGCTGTACATCAGCGAAATGTAGCTGGGATCTACCAGGCCCTGCAGATCATCATCATGGCATTGCTGCCACAAGGCGTGGCACAGATGAATGCTGCTGCATCCACATCTCTGCCCCATGGTGTGCCATTGCCTCACAGTGCGGCAGACGTAACCACTCCGGCACCTGTAGCACACAGTGCCTCAGCCGGTACAGCAACACCGACAGGTGGGGCAGAGCACACATCCAGGGACGAGGACGTGGATGGGTTTGTGATCAGGAGGCACTAGCATCCATTTCTGCGACCTGGCCTGTTTCTGCTTGGTGCCGCACATGGCCTCATGACCTTCCACTGACCCCCAATACACTCCGTTGCATTCACTTTGGACAGCGACATGGACCACCATATCATGTTTGTTGACCAATGACACGGCGACCAGACTGTGGACTGTACCCTTCCTCTTCCGCAGTACTTGTCATTCCCCGGATGGACTCTGGCTGGCCCTCCACGGGCCCATATTGTGTATTGTGCTCGGCATTGCCTTGTACCGCTCCAGCTGCAGAACTGCACTGGATGTGCTATAAACATCCAGTGACGCACTGCTGTGGCATGTCTTTCATCATTCATGTATGAATGTGTGGATGAATGTAGGGACAGTGATTTCCCTTGCATCAATGATGCTCATCCTGAGGGAGGCCAGTCAGAGGGTGCTACATTGCATATTGTGTACCGGGTCCCGTGAATACTACAACAGAGACACAAGCAGTCACTTCCATGTCTGGACATGGACTGAACCACGCCCAGAGCCCACGAGTCATTGTTGCGAGCCCTGGGCTGGTCCAGCATATGGCAGACCAGACCACTCCGCTTACGCTCCGAGGGGGGCCCTCATTGCTACCCGTCGCAGGCGTACTCGCTGGTGGTGTGCAGGTCACTGGTCTAGTTGTCAGCATGTCCCAGCCACTCCCTGAGGGCAGGTTTGCACGCACACCACACCCATACGGCACAGGTGTCACAGGCCATGTGACTCCGCCAACATAAGGGGTCGACGACGTCACATTCCCCTCTGCCAGTGGTGACTGGATGACGGACGCTCCACGGTTATCAATCATAAAAGGCCCATGAGTTGTTGCGCAGACAGACTTAGTGGCACCCGAGGCCTTGCGGCCGTTACGGGCCTACCACCACGTGGTGCTGACTGGGGTTGCACAGGGTTAGTGGCAGCCGGAGCATTGCGACTGGCACAGGCACCCCGCCACGGGACGGTGACTTTGGGTGTACTGAGTTAGTGGCACCTTAAGCTGCTGAGCGGGTGTGCACCCTGCAATGATGCCCCGTCCCGGCGGTCCGGACAGCTCAGGTTTTGTGTGCAATGCTGGACCGCAGTGTAGGCCAGAGCCAGTGGGCAGCGCGGGCCTACCGCCAAGTGGCGTCGCTCCCGGGATCCCAGAGTTAGTGGCACCCATTGGGCTGAGCGGGTGTGCATCCTGCAATGATGTCGGGTGCACTGGTATGTCCTGTGCCATGGAGTAATCCAGACCCAGCACCAAACGTGAGACCTGGTGGCCTGCGGAGCGGGGCTGCATGGTGTGGAGGGGGCCATGTCCGCGGGCCCCGTGCTTGTGACCTGCAGCGGCATGTGGTGGGACCTCCTGTCTACACGCCGGTGGCGGAAGGTGAGCAGTGAGGCCTGGGTGTGCATGGGCAGGCATGCTCGGATGGGCGGCGGGAGGGGCTGGGGTGCCTCTGCCTGTGTGTGCATGGGCGGGCAGGCGATGTTGTCTTGTGCAAGTGTGTGTACTGTGCCAATCATTTATCTGGAGTCTGTTTCAGATGACGGCTCTGTCTCAGATGTGTGACCTGGTGTACTGCTATACATACCGGCAAGTGGTTGGAGACACACTGGTGGCAGCAGGTGAGCAGTGTGGCCTGGGTGCGCAGGGGCGGCACTCTCTCTCTCCCCCTCTCTTCTTCTCTCTCTCTCTCCCCCTCTCTTCTTCTCTCTCCCCCTCTCTTCTTCTCTCTCTCTCTCCCCCCTCTCTTCTTCTCTCTCTCCCCCTCTCTTCTTCTCTCTCTCTCCCCCTCTCTTCTTCTCTCTCACTCTCCCCCTCTCTTCTTCTCTCTCTCTCTCTCTCTCTCTCCCCCTCTCTTCTTGTCTCTCTCTTTCCCCCCACTCTTCTTCTCTCTCTCTTCCCCCTCTCTTATCTCTCTCTCTCTCTCTCCCACTCTCTTCTTATCTCTCTCTCTCCCCCTCTCTTCTTGTCTCTCTCTCTCCCTCTCTTCCTCTCTCTCTCCTTCGCTCTCTCTCTGTCCTTTGATGTGCGCAGGACACACCTTCTCATCATGATTTTTGGCATGCAGGCTGTGGCCTACGGATTGTCCCGAGGTGAGCTGCCATGTGTCTTCATTTCATTTCAGTGTTCATTTTAATAAAGTTTCATTTGTTGCTTCAAAAGTGAATGTGTGATGCTCATTTCTGTGAAGACACATGCATTTCACCAGTTGTGATTGTGCGACATCAAGCGGATTATTTTGTACATGTTTAGGTGTAGCTGATGTGCCATGTTTTTGGTCGGGGGTGTGCCGGGGAGGGGGGAGTCCTGGGGGTGGTTGTGGCGGGTGTTGTTGCCCTTTCGGCGCTCCGGGCTACATGTTCAGTTGCCCAGGTGCATCTGTTGTTCTTCAGGTGTGGGTCTGGGCTGGGCTCCCTTTTGTGGTGCAGGCTGTGGTCCGACTTTGCACCACGTCAGACCAGGTGTTATTTTCCTGCTGCCAACGCGCCTTATCGCCTGTTTTGTATTCTTATTGCAGTTCTGGCTGGTCATTGTGAATGTTGTGGAGTGGTGTTGTCACGGCTTTTGGCACGGGAACGCCTACTCTGCATCTCATTAGCGATAGTTGCGGGGGTCATCAGTGGCGATGTTTTTTGTGGCTGCTATCGCGGGTAAACTGGTGCTGTGGGCTGTTAACACCAGCTTGTGATTGGGGCGATAAGTTTATCGCAACTTTGGCTGCGATAATGTGCCGTTAACTCGGCGATAGATCCTTGTGAATATCACCCACGGACTTTGGGCACTACCAAATGCTGCAAAAAGAGGGCAGGCACTCATTCTATAAGGTAAAGTGCTATTGTGTGGAATGCCTCTACAAGACACTTACTGGGTAGCCTCATAAAAGAGCAGGCACATGTACACCACCTACTACTACCTGGATTTGACCGAAGCAGCTGACTCAGCAGTGGGGCATAAAGTTGTACACAACCTGCTTAAATACGAATGAGCCTGATTTTCTGATGTAATACATGCTCTCTCTGCCCTGGAGTGAAATGTTTACCTTGTTGGGGCAGAAAGTGGTGCAGGTTGACAGCCAATGTGCTATGCACAGTTGTACAGTGGTTTTCCTCCTGGAAGGCCGAAAGACACACAGAGTTGGTCTAATGTGGATATATCTCTTATCGTGTCCAAATAAATCAAACACATTTGAGTACATACAGTGAGTGCAAATATTTCGTTGCTGAGATTGTCAGATTAGAGAAAAAGGAACGAAGATAACAGGTTAATAGAAATAAAATTATATAGGGACTTTAGGTATGAAGGTTGGCTTGGTTCATAGGATGACTTTGTCTCTGGTGAATCAAAGAAAAGTCTCTCCATTGAAGGTTGCACCATATAACTCTTCACTCCACCAGTATTCATCCTGTCTCCAAACATTCCCTACTTATGCCAGGTCTTGCAGCAGCAGCTGCAGCATAGTGTAGATGACACACTCCTACCTGTCTGGGCAGTCCATACATCAGCACTCCACCAGTGAAGTGCCTGCTTATGCCAGGGACAGAGGCTGTGTCACCGATGTTGGTCCATCCTGAACCTTTAAAGTCCGCAAGTCTAAACTTGACCACTAAGCAGCAGGCTAGGTCCAGAAGACCAGAGAAAGGCAGTCACTGAGGCAGTCGGTATGGCACTCAACCAGCTAAATAATGACAGTCTCCGCCCTCCAATTGCTCTATGTGGGCAGGGCATAACCAGCAGACTGGGCTACGGAAACGCCCTCTATGCCGGAATCAACAAAACCTTGCTACACAAGCTCCAAACCATCAAGAACACCGCAGCCAGACTCGTCCTCGGAACCCCACAACACAAGCACATGACCCAGCACCTATGAGACTTCCACTGGCTCCCCATCGAGAAGAGAGTAGCCTTCAAGCTACTCACCCATGCCTACAAATCCCTCCACAACATCGGACCCAAATACGTCAAGCCCATTACCGCCGCAGTTTCCTGCCGCTAAAGCGGCGATAATGTTGTCGTCGTTCCTTGATAATATGGCCCTAAGTGCCAGTTGAAACCACCAGCATAAATTTAACCACCGAATACTGGGTGCCTTGGAGAAAGAGTTCATTATAGCGACTCCTTGAAACTCCTAAATACCTAAATGACTCTGCAACTTACAGAAAGAACCCTTACACATCACCTCTGGCCAAAGGATGAGCAGGCAGAAAGCAGATTGGATAACACATATTTTGACAAAATAAACTGCTCCCCTTTGCATTTGAAGGCATATCCTTGGCACTGCCAAAAAACAGAACATGTAGATATATTACACAATCTCAATCTGTTTCTGAGCGTATTTTATATGCCATATCTGAGTGAGACTGCTACAGGGAGGAGGTGACAAACACGCTGAAACATGAAAAAGTACAAGCTTATTCACAGTGTACTTTAAAAGGAACACGGAGGAAAATGAATGATCTACCTGCCTTTCGCCTGAGTAAACACACTATAATTCCGTTTCAGAGCAAATATTGTACCTTTAGGGCAGATTTACAAGCCCCATGTGCCACTTTTGCATCACTTTTAACATGGGAAAAGTGACGCAAAAGTGGCGAAATGGGCTTGTAAATCTGCCCCTTTGTGTTTAATGGTGACGCTAAATGGGTAAAAGCCTTAAAGACAGTGCAGAAAACGGTTCAACAATTAAAGGTCTTTGATCAGTGTGCAATGTCCATAGCTTTGCAACGCATCGTTCATATCAAAACACGTGTTGTGTTCCCGGAGAGACTGAGAATCAATCAACATTTTACGAAGTGATGGTCTAGAAGCATTTTTGACCGAATTAGAGTTGTGATACAGAAAGGGCAACATAATAATGGGATGGATCCTCTAAACTTATCCACGAGTCCTTGTGCATTGTAGTTCTGAGAGCTTAAGTACTTTAGTGCCGGGGCCCTCGTCAGGAGGCCACTGCATCTTGCAGCACCAGTTGTCATGCCAGTGCTGTCAAAGACAGTACAAACACAATTCCTAACCATCACACTCTTACACGTGTGACAATTCAGAGTATTCCAGGCCCCCTAAGCTATAAGAATGGGCTGCGTGGCAGGTATTAGTATTTTTTTTTTTTTTTTTTGTATTTCTTTATTTCCACAGTAATTCTGGCGATAATACAATTTATATACATGACGTGACTGGATATTATACAAAAATATTATAATCAACCTCTGACAATTTAGATTTGAGACATATTAATACATTAATAACAAATACCATACAATGTTTCATGATGCAAGGTAATCTGACAAAACACCCCAAGTTAATAATCCAATCCGTTTTTTTCTAACCCCCTTCAATGCATATAAACTCCATTCTAACTCATAGATACTGTAAAATTTGTTTCTCCACAATTCGAATTTCGGAGTGTCAGGGGAAAGCCAATCAGTTGCAATAAATAAACGGACCACAGTCATAGCTAAAAAAATGAAATATTTATGCTCACTTATGGCAGGGAGACCATTTAAATTTGGTTCCACTCCCAATAACAACAACACAGAAGATATCCTAAACTGATAATGTAGTACCGCTGACAAACTTTTCAATATTGATCAAGAAAGGTGATAATTTATTACATTGGAAAAATATATGCAGCATATCAGCATCGGAATCCCCGCATCTAAAACATTTCCCATCATATTTACTACCCCAACTTGCCATCCGTTTAGGAGTATAATATAATCGAAAAACTGTTTTATAAACTTGAGCTTTCAAGTTTGCGGCTAAACATATCTCTTTAGAAATGGATAAAGTATCCTGAATATCCAATTCCGGCACTCCAAGCTGATTTTGACAATAAGTATTATATTTTTTCATATCGTCCTCTCTGGACTGCATCAAAATCAAATAAAGTGATCCAATCCTTAATTTCCTCCGAATCCCCTCCACTAAATTGTTAGACAAGGGCACAAATTGTTTTTTTTTTTTAAGCAGAAATTTCTAACTTGGAGATATTTAAAAAAGGAATGTTGAGGCAATTGATATTTAACTACTAATTCTGTAAATGTAGCAAATGTACCACTTCCATTATATAAATCTCCAATTCTGAATAAACCCTTTCTTATCCAACTCTTAGCAACGTTGTCCCAGAATACGGAAGGGAGAATTTTATCCGCACTGAAGGGAGTATAAAAGGTGACTCTGCCCAGATTTATTAAATTCCTAACACTTCTCCAAACTTGATAAGCTGAAATCAAAACCTTAAATCGAGTATGCTTGTAATAATTACCCTCAAGTTCTTTTAATAAGCATCCTTTTGCTTGCTCACCCAGTAACAGAAAAAATATCGAAGGAGCTTCCGCTTCATCCTCCATAGGTTCGCCAGTCAACATATATCTCATTCTTTGTAAAAAACATACATAATAATAAAGTAAGAAATCCGGTAGCCCGCGTCCACCCCTTTCTTCAGGTAGCGTCAGCCATTTCATAGCTCGACGTACTTTTCCTGGAGCCCACAAAAATTCCCCACAGACAATCTGAAGTTGCGATATATTTTTAGGAGAAAACTGCAGTGGAATACTCCGAAATAAATATAATATTTTGGCAAGAACCTTCATCTTAATAATATTTCCTTTACCAATTATTGATATTTGCAGTCGTCTCCATCTAGCCAACGATTGCTTGATTTGTGATATTGTCTCTTGCCAGTTAATATCTACTATCTCTTGCATATGGGATGTAATGTTTATACCTAAATATGTAACTACATTGGTAACTCGTGGATCCTTAAACTGAATATTTTGTGTACATAATATTTGAGTTTTTGCAGAATTTAATTTATACCCGGACCTTCCACCAAAATCTCTGGCTAAATGTTCAATCTCGGTGATTGCCTCTCCTGGGTGAGTTGTTACTACTGCGATATCATCCGCATATGCAAAAACTGAATAAGCTATCTCGTTTACTATAAATGGTTTAATATGGGACGATTTCTGAAGACTAATGATAAAAGGATTAATAAACAAAGCAAAAAGCAGAGGAGAACACGGACATCCTTGCCGTGTCCTTCTTGTTATAATGATCTTTTCAGATTTTAAACCCATTGCGGTTATTCTAGCGTTTGGTGTTTTATATAAAACTTGAATTGAAGTTAAGATAGCTTTTCCAAAACCCATCCTTGACATAATTTCCCATAAATATGACCACTCCACCCGGTCAAAAGCTTTCTCAGCGTCAAGTAATACTAAGGCTAAATCCCTGTTTTTCCCCTCTGCAATGTCAAATAAAGTGATGACCCTATTTATATGAGTAGCTGTACCTCTTTTCGGAATAAAGCCATGTTGGTTTATCGATACAAGCGGGGTTATAATCTTAGATAGGCGATTTGCAATCATCTTTGAATAGATCTTACTGTCACAATTAAATAATGATATTGGCCGATACGACCCAGGTAACTCCGGTGGTTTTCCTTTCTTACTAAATACCACAATTAAGGCATCATTCCATGTATTTGGAGCTGTTCCTCTTTGCGCCATTCTAAAGATATCTAACATAACCATCTTTAATGATTTGAAAAAACATTTATACACTTCTCCTGGAATAAAATCAGGGCCTGCCGCTTTTCCAGAAGGTATACACTTGACTGCTTCCTCTAATTCTTCCATAGAAAAGGGGGTATCCAGAAATTGCGAATCAGTATTACTTAGCTTGTTAAACATCCCCTCTTCCCAACCTTGATCTTCAACCAAGTTGGGCTGATGAGTATATAAATCAGTGTAAAACTGTTGAAATATATTTAATATTTCCCCCGGTTCCTCATGAGTCACCCCTTTCTGATCTTGTAATTTAGGAATTTAACGAGAAGTGGAGTTCATTTTTAGGCGTAAAGCCAAAGACCGGCCTATAGTTTCTCCATATTCATAGATATGACGTTTATGAACTAGATATTTTTTTGCAATCTCTTGGGTCCAAATTCCGGTTATGCTCGTACGACACCGTGCGATTTTGGCTTCTGCCTCATATATACTAGGTAAATTATTCTCCTTCCCAATTTCATTAATCAACTCTACCTCCGCGATCCTTAACTTATTATATAGTTCTCGCATGTCAGATCGTAGTTTATTTTGATTATACAAACCATAGCTTATCGTCTCTCCTCTGAAACAGGCCTTAAAAGTATCCCATACACTTAGAATATTAGCCGACCCGATATTAATATTAAAGAAGTCTAATATCCACTTATTCATATAAATTTTATATTGTTCATCAAGACACAATTTTCTGTCATATGAAAAATTTCTTACTCTGTATATCTCTTTTGAAATTAAAATCTCGATTAATATAGGGGAGTGATCAGAAGTAACTCTTGGAAATATCTGAATCTTAGTCCCGCTATGAATAGATGTAGACATAAAAAAATAGTCCAAACGGACAAATTTCCTATGTGGAGCAGAGTAGTGGGTATACCCTGGGGACATCGGGTAATTTTTGCTCCATATATCCACCAGTCCATGATCGGTGACCAAGTCGTATAAAGCTTTGAAAACTCGTGGTTTACGACCTCTATAATTTTCTAAACCAGCAGTAAATTCCACATTATTTAAATTGATATTAAGGTCGCCACAGATAATTAAGGGAGATCGCCATTTCGCAAGTTCTGTATTCAAGTTTTCCAGAACCTCAGCTTCATCAGTGTTAGATCCATAAACTGAACATAAAGTAAAAAATCAATTTCCCACTTTTAATTCTGAGATCGCCCATCTACCCCATTTATCTGTTAGACTGTGAACTGCCTCACAATAGCCGGGTTTTCATAAAATCATTACACCTCTAGTATTATTGGTCTGTTGAGTGGCCGAAATTAAAACATATCCTAAGTCAGCTATAAGTTTCCTATTATCCCATGCCAGATGGGTTTCTTGCAAGCAAAGAATGTCGGGTTGAATAAAATGAATTTCGGCTGCAATTCTCCTTCTTTTATTAAATTGATTAAGCCCAGATACATTAAATGAGCATATTTTAGTATTTCGCGCCATACAGTGTTGATTTCAAAGTACTCAAATCATAACTACTCATAATAAGTAATGAATTTTTTATTCTACATAAACTGATGTTCCAGCCACTATAGGTTTCCTCTTGACAATTGCCATCAGAAATTACCATGGTTTTTCCCCTCTTAACCCTTACTACCCCTAGTGCCCACCACCTTATCCATCCCTCCCCGATCCTCCCCTCTACCCCTCCCTCAATTAGCAACCCCCGCCTACCCCCCCTTAACGAGGCTTCAGGACTTATGGTCCTATCGATGGTTCCGAACTGAATACCCCCCCTACCTTCACCACAGGAAAAAGAAAGATTATCCCAATTACATATCAGAATGCAAAAATCAGAAGATTGTAAATCAGTGATACTTTTAAACTAGCTCTACTAACTCTAGTAATTCCCCAAAAAATACACATAAAATTTAAAAAATTTCCAATTCCATAAATCTAAGAAAAAAAAATTAAGAATCCTTCAAAGAGTGTAAATATTCTTTTGCTGCCCCAACGTTTGTAAAAAAGCGAGTTTTCTCCTTATAAACCACCTTGAGTTTTGCTGGGTTCATAATATAGGCTTGAGCACCTTTTGTTTGATATAAATGCACCAGCTGTCGCAATTGCCAGCGATTATCCATTGTATATTTGGAGTAATCAGGTGTGGCAAAAAAGGAGAATCCCTCCGCCATAGATTTCCTATTAGGTTGAGTGCTCATGTATACATCTTCTCTGGCGCGAAAGCTGTTAAAAGCTACAATGAAAGGTCTTGGTTTAATTTTAGTTGGATTCTGATCGGGTCGAAGATAAAAAGGAAACCTATGAGCTCGATCAATTTCACGTTCCCAGTCCCATTTGTTCAAAGTCGGAAAAGCCAGTTGAAAAAGTTCCACTATATATTTGCGCGGATCTTGGCCTTCTTTCCCTTCAGGAATCTGCATTAATCTTAAATTATTGCGACAAGCGCGGTTTCCAAAATCAGCCATTTTCCATAGTAAATCCTCCTTGTTGGCGCTTAAAGTTTCTGTTATCGCTTTCTGCTTAACCAGCTCGTCCTCAATATTGGAGATTCTAGTTTCCACCTCTGTGAATCTTTCCCCAAAATCTGCCTGTGCCTTAGCTAACTTCCGAATAGAACCTTGTAATTTCCGACATGAATTCTGAATTTTATGGCTCTCTAATGCGGTTTTATCCATATGGCTGAGAATAGTCTGATATATCGTAGTTAACGTAATCTTATCTGGCACATCTTCCACACCATCTGACGCGTGCACATCACTCAAGCCTCTGACGGTTACAGGACTCTCTTCTTCCATAAAATCAGCTGGTTCACTCTCATCATAATCGCTCTCTGCCCCCTCTAAACTGAGCGGTTTAGAATATTGTGTCGCTAAATCTTCACATGAAGAGGCTGAATTTTCTGAGACTAAGAAGAAATCCACAGATTCAGCCTCTGCAGCCACTACCGATATTGTGTTAGCAGACGCTTGGGGGGAAGGTTTCTCCATTATATTAAAGTCAGCTGAATTTAACGTAGAGCCTTCTTTCTCTAAGTATTATACTGCTCTTCTGGGTTCACATAGTCACTATGAATACTTTGTATTAATGTATCGGAAACATTAGCACTCTGCTGCAGCACTACCATTAAATCTTCCCGGTGAGATTCTTGCCGAACTTTTGAAGCCTTTGAAGCCTGCCCCTTTTGTTTTTGCTCTGAGGCCGTAAATAAGGCAGTTATCGTCTGTTTCACTCTAGCAGGAGTCCCCTTTGCATTCTTCTTTGTAATAGTACCGTTTAAAGTTCTCTCACCTTGATCAATATTGGTAGTTGGTGCCTCACAATCTGTTATAGCCTCTTGTCCGCGTTGCTTACGCGTAGTTTTAGGAGCCATCGCGTGTCTCAGCAAGTTCTCCGAGCAAGCGCAGTCGATGTTCTGCTGCTGCTTGCTTCCTGACAAACCGGCTACACCTGTGCGAGTTACCGCCCACCAGGCTCTACGGAGCTTCAGCAGCGCTGTAACTGCCTCCAACATGAAGGTATTTTTTTCTTCACCGTATTTGCAGTTTTTCAAAGAGTTCAAGAAAGAGCTCCGAACAACAAAAGCAGCCAATTACTGAGCGGAGTTATCCGCTATTCCATATCCTATGGTGTTGGTGAGAGAGGTTTCAGCTCACATGTCCAGCACAACCGGCGGCACGTTCCCCATCTTGCCCCCTATTAGAATCTGTAGTATTAGTAATTTTTAATGTATTTTGATTTAGTAAACAAATGTTGTTGTGCTCATCTCTAAATTAGACAGACTGCGCCACCATGTGGCAGACTGCCTTAAGTGGCTGTGCTGAAACTTAAGTGCCAGTGCCGAGCCCCGGAAACCACCATACAAATTAAGCACTGACTGATAGCAAAGTTCACAAAGATAAAAAACATGAAGCAAATTACAATGGCCTAGAGGAAGGTCATGTTTATGGAAAGA
The DNA here is from genome assembly GCF_964204655.1 of Triturus cristatus. Classification (NCBI taxonomy): domain Eukaryota; kingdom Metazoa; phylum Chordata; class Amphibia; order Caudata; family Salamandridae; genus Triturus; species Triturus cristatus. The sequence goes on from NC_140584.1 coordinate 347,506,590, forward strand.
GCTCCCTACTACACTATGAGGCCTATTGACAAAGGGAAATGTATGTGCAGAGATCTCCACAAATGTAGATTTCCTTCTATGCCTACCTCGAGAGGTCCACCTGGATACTCTTCACCAATTCTGAGCGGATATCTTCATCTAGTAGTATTATTTATGAGACTCCAAACCATTTATAAAAGGTGGTGGAGCCCCTTACCTTTGAAATTATGAATGTGTAGTAAATTTAGAGTCTCATTTCAAGTTATTGCCTGTTTGGGAAGTTCGCGAGATTTTTTGCCACTGGCATGGAAAATTCTGAACGGAAAGTAATAGAGAAACCCCACACACATGATCCAAAACACAGACACTTGATACACTATAGCACTTCAAAAATAAACATACAGCACAGACCCTTGTCTCTCTTATATTGAATAACTAACAGGACGTCTTGCTACACCTACAGATTTCAAGATGCAAGCAGTCCCACTCAAGAGGAATCAGAAGAACTGTACTGAGGAGGATATAGACCTTGTAGTTACTTATGTTTTTGATAATTTCAAGTAAATACGTGGACCACCTTCATACACCTCAGTGGAGCAAAAGAGGCAGCCATGTTGCAGAAGGTGACAGGGTACGTTAATGCATTGGTGGTGGAGGCACGCAAAATCGTGGACCTCAATAAATAGGGACAGGATTGGGGGGAGGCAGGTGAAGAAGTTCTCCAGGGTACAGGTGGTAAGGGCTCCTCCTGGAAGCTGAACTAGGTCCTGTCTCTGTCTCAGCCCCCTCGAGTAGCGTGTCCTAAAAAGCATGCACCCAGGAGCAATTATAATGGCCTCCCTATTCCAGTGAACCACAATGTATGGACAGGTCAGACAGAATTCAACACTCCTCTCTCAACTCTATTTTTTGTTTCACCATTCATGCTACTCTAATCTAACAACACATTACACTTACTAACACATTACACTTAAAATTACTTAAACTACTTCTAACCAACCTATTTGCGGCCTGATTTAGAGTTTGGTGGATGGATACTTTGTCACTAATATGATGGATTTCCTGTCCACTGTATGACAAGTGCATTATAGCATTTGGCACTTGTAATATGGCAGGCAGCATATCTGTCATGGCTTGACAGACCATTTTGTCCACCAACTTCTAAATAAGGTCCTTAGTAACACCTTTGTTACTTTGTAAATCCACGACCCCCTCTTCTCTCACCTCTCTCTCCTCCTCTTCTAATGGTTCCTTAAAATGAGGTCCAAAGCAACAAAGGTATACTTCAACATGGTAAAAGACATGTGTTTTGGTGTATCATGTGCTTTCTAATATGGCCAGGCTGTGTTTAATTTGTTGCTATTGTAATGAGTTTTAACTGCCGATGGATATGGTGGTGTCTTAACTATTCACTCCCTACCCTTTGCATTTGCCTGAGTTTGAAGTCTGTCGAAATATTTGTTTTATATTACTTGCACCTCAAAATGTTGCTGTTTATTATATTAAAACAAATTAAACATATACAGTTGTTTTGACATTGAAAAAGGTTTTCCCATTATTTTACTTTTTTCTACATGTAGTGCTAATGTTACTACGTGGCTTAATTACTTTCTGTGAGAGTGTGTTGTAGTAGTAATAATGATTGGCAATATGTGGTGCTTGGTTTTCTCCCAGAGTAGATTTGCTCTTGTTTTGTCAGTGCCGTCCTGTATTAGATTTAGGTGAATTTTTTGTGTATAGCAATTGTATTGTTTGTAGGTGTATATTATTATTTACATGCACCTCCCTCTAACCCTTCTTCAGTTTTCTTAAGCCCAAACATTTGATAATACATTTTCCCCATTTTGCAAGCCAGTCCCCCTTTTTCCTACCACATTTATTGCAAAAACAGAGACCTCCATTTCACCAATTCACAAAGGCATGTGAGAGTCCATGAAATAGTACTTCTGTAGTACTCTTTCCTGGACTCTTACATTCAATTGTGCACTGACACGAAATAATTTAAAATGGAAAAAAATGGAAATAAAATGAGAATATGTATACAATTGTTAAAAAAGTGAAAGTACTATGCCTTCACTGCACCTTTACTAATAAGGAGTTGGAGGTTTCAGTCCAATTCACAAAATAATTTTAAAGTGTTCAAAAGAGTGATCCTATTGTAATACTTTCCATGCTCCTAAATGCTTTTGTGACTCAGTTCCTTGTGTGCAGGGCACTCAGCACATAAGAGAAAGGACAGGTGGAAGTGGAGATTTCCAGCCATAGATTTGTGCATAGCATTTGTGAGGATGGGAAGCAGTACAACAGGAATGCTACTTGCCGGACTCAAAAAGCCTTTTGTGAATAGGTCACTGTGTCTTCAGAGGAGGCCCATGTACCTTTAGAAGGGATGGGGCTCTTTTCTTAGCATGGAGTTAATGACGTTGACCTGAGAGAATAGCAGAATAAACCTAATCTGTGGTTTATTGCTCAGCTGGATTCACATGTAAAAAGTATTTTGACTCAAAATACCACTAGAAAATATGAACACTGACAAATCCCCTTCGGGTACTATAGGGCAGAAAGGAGTTAATGGGCTACAACAATGGTGGTTGGGGTAATTAGCCTCTGGTGTCCTGGGGTCTGCTCTTCTATGGCTCTGCAAACTGGACCAAGTACAACGGTTCTGCACTTAACTCTAAGTGTAGATAGAAGGAGTTGTCAAAGACTTCACAGGGAGGTATCGTGAGGGGTAAGAACTCAGAACTTAACATTCAACTAACAGGCACAATAATATTCTGTTCATCCCAGTACTTCTTTGCAAAAATGTAATACTATACTCAGGAATGGTGATCAGTTAAAGGGTTCCTCCAATGATATGAGTTACAACCAATCATAAAGATCCCATGCCCTCTTGGGTTTCTAGACCAGGTACACCAATTCGCACCCTACTACAGTGATCCAGTACTATAGCCCCCACTTATCTAAGGGGGCGTGTTAGTGTGGGACACAAGAATCACTCAGGCGCAAGGTGGTTATGCAGATTGTTGCCCAGTGCATGGGACCTGTAGGTCAGTTCAAATTATGTCTTGGTAAATAATTCATGGTGGCACAAGTTACAGATTACTGTACTTAGTTCTAGGGCAAGAAACAGCCTCTAAGTGATTTGGACACAGCCTTCCAATCAGTGTGGAGTGCTACTTGGTACTGCTGTGGTCATGCTGCACAGCAGAGTTCTCCAGTAGATGAATCTGGTTTGTGGTGACATCTCTGACTTCTGGGTCATGTCAAAGTTGTGGCACGGTAGAATGAGAGCCAGTAGTCATCGTTTCTTTGTCTATATCAGCCTCTATGTCACAGGGGAAGTCTTTTTCTTCAGCAGCGGGGATGTCTGGATGCACAAATTTTCATCAGTGGCAGGCAGGCATCACAGGTTGCAGCAGAGATGCCTGAAGACACCCGGGCACTTACAGCTGTCAAGTTCACTCAATGAATCATGTATGGAGGTTGGATAACCCCTCTCAACTTGGGTTGGCATCGAGCACACTCCCAAAGGCAAGTCAACTTCTTCTGTTCCGCTGTTTGTATCATGAACCAGGAATGCTTTTGTGCTTATCCTGCTGGACAGTTGATCCTGAAGTACCAAGCACCCTTCTTCACTCTCTGAGCAGGCAGGCATCTGGGCTCTAAGCAGGCCCATAGCTTCTCCAGCAAGTTGCACAGACTTCAGGTGACGTCTCCTCACCTGTAGGAGATTGACTGTCCTGAAGACACCAGCCAAGTTCTCTGCTGGGTACTTTCTTGCTTGATCATGAAGAACTTGGAATTGGAAAAAGTAGGGTTGTTTACGTCCCACATTTATAAGGATTTTCCAGACAGATTATGGGGATCCACTGTCAAAGGTCTTGGAACTGGTACAAGGTGGTTCCATTTCAAATGTCATTTCCTGGCTGTAGTGCAGACACATCCTTTGTGCATAGTGATGCTCTCAGAGCAGGTATTGATTGTGCTGGGTTAAAAAAGGAGCATCCAAACATGGACATGATGAAAAGTGAAGCCTCTGTACCTTCCTGGCGTTAGCCTTCCTGAAGTAGCAGTCAGGGAAAGACAAAAGAAATCAAGAAGCGTCCTCACCTTTAGTAAAAGAATCTCTCCACCTCTCCCATACTGTTCACCAAATGGCAATGCTCAGGAAAAACTGACCAGCAATCCTTTGTCAAAAGGTTGTCATAGACTATCAAAAGGTAGCGATGTCGACATCCTCCCTCAATTTAGCATTTAGATTTGTACACTGTAGACAGAAATGCAGGCAATATTCTTCTTCTCTCTAGAGAATCTGTTCCTACCCTCCCTTTGGTGTCATGCTAAACCATGCAATCCAAAATGGATCCCACTGGTCTCAGCAATCATACTTTCACAACACACAGATTCTTGCTACCACAAATCTGCCACACATCCACCATGCATACACCTACTCAACACGAACACTAAGGGTATATTCACAAGAAACTATCGCCGAGTCAACGGCACTTTATCGCAGCCAAAGTTGCGATAAAAATACCTCCCCATTCACAAGCCGGTATAAACAGCCCACAGCACCAGTTTACCCGCGATAGAAGCCGCAAAAAACATTGCCACAGAGGCCCCCCGCAACTATCGCTAATGAGATGGAGAGTGGGCATACCCGTGCCAAAAGCTGCGACAACATCACACCTTAACATTCTCAACGACCAGACAGAACTGCGATAAAAACACAAAACAGTCAATCAGGCGCATTAGCATCAGGAAATCTACACCTGCTCTGACCTGGTGTAAAGTTGGACGGCAGTCTGCACCACAAAAGGGAGGCAAGCACAGGGCCACATCAGAAGGGCAACAGATGCCATGGAGCCACCCATCATGCAGCCCGGACATACAAGAGGGCCACAACACCCACTGACACCACCCCAGGACCACAACCCACACCTGGAACCCCCCCCGGACCACCACAGACACAGCGCAGACAAAGACAGCAGGCCCCAGGAAGCGCACCAGCCGCATAGATCCAACCTCTGACAATGTCACCATCCACCACAGGCTGAAAGGGACAACCACCCCACGCATCACAAGTTCAACCATCATCGCTCAACAGGCCTATGGCACCAACATCCCACCCCACACCAAGCTGCTGCCCTGGCACCCCCAACCAACACCGCCAGAGTTGAAGGAGTCCCACTGCCAGCCACATCCAAGTCCCTCACACCTGTCCTGGACATCACCAACACCCTGGTACCCCAGTCTCCATACGTACAACACAATGCGCAGGTCATGCTGAAGACCAAGCAAGGATCATACGCCATAGCAGGAGGCACGCACATGTTGGGGGCAATCCACAGCACACATGCCCCACCTCTGCCCCCTGGTGACACAGCACACAATCACCGCAACAGAAAGCACACGTCCCACCCCAATGTGCGGGCAACAACAGAATACCGTGGAACCTCCAACAATGTCGCCTCCAAATACACAGCCAGTGTGCATGATTCCTCCATCCTCCGACAGTCCATCATCAACCAGAGCTCCCAGGATGGCACCAAGGGAAATGCACAGCCCCTTGGAAAGTTCCAAATGAACACCCCACTCACCTCATCTCCCCAACCATGCAAATCACAACTCTGGCAATGCACACATCACAAAATCACAAACAACATGCACAACAACATGCCCACCCACCAGACATGACAGAACAACTCACAATGGTCACCTGGCCAAGCCGTGAATATGAGCCGTCAACGGCATGGCACCTCAGCCACACAACAGCCGAATGTGGGGAGAGGTGGCAAACAGGCATGTGTGAAGGATGCAGTAGTACCATGATTGGGAAAGTACACAATGCCAAGAGTGGCAGAGATGTGCTGGACAGACCGCAGTATGCAGCACACACCCATATCCATGGTGACATACACCTCTGGTGTATGGAGTGTAGTGGACGCAACCATGTCACCACAGCCAGTGGGGGACCTCACGGAAATCTTGCCTATTATGCCCCCCTAAGGGTGACCGGAGTGGGATGTCCCGGCGTATGCCACGTCAGCATAGGGGTGTGAATAAGTAGCACGTAGCCCTGGGCGTGCTCCTCTTCCGGAAAGCCCAACATCTCTACCAGGACAGCACCTCACACCACGCCACGAGGCAGACGCCGTCCTCGTGAGCGGAGTTGCCTGTGACGCTGTGCGCCTGCCAGACCATGAACACGTCAAGTTCGCCCCTGCACAGCCAGGCCTCACTGGTCAAGGAGGGCTCACCATGTTCCGGCTCAAGCTCCAGGCCCGAGTCCCGCAACCTTGGCAGCCTCCTCAGACCATCACGGCCTCCACGACAAGAACCCGCTTTAGTCCTTTTTCGTTGACATTCTCTACTGCCGCCTCAGGCCTACTCCTCAGCCCAGTAGGTCCCATGTCTGAAACTGTGTCCTGAGTCACGATTGGCAGTGACCCCAAATCTGGGCCACCGGCAACAGCACCAGACTCCCTTCGATCAGTGAGGCATAGTTCCATATGGGCTTCTTGCGACACGTGGTGCCACTAACCCTGTTCAATACCAGCCTGCGACCCGTGGTGCCACTAACCCTGTTCAACACCAGCCGGCGACACGTGGTGCCACTAACCCTGTTCAACACCAGCCAGCGACATGTGGTGCCACTAACCCTGTTTAATGTCAGCCGGCGACACGTGGTGCCACTAACCCTGTTCAACTCCAGCTGGCGACACATGGATGAGGGACCAGGACTACCCTGTGGACCAGTAGGTCCCACATCCAGCACCGAGGCGCAAATCACGAATGGCAGAGTCCACACCAGTGGTTGCATGGAGAGAAGTAAGAGGAAGATGCGGCACAGTCCGGACGAAACCCGGGTCACTTACATGGAGGTGTCCCAACACCTGGTGCCACTGAACCTGAACTACGCAGGACGGTGGGGCCATCCAACCGATGCCTGCGACACTCGGTGAATGGGCTGTGCTGACCGCTGCCTCAGGCCTACACCACGGTCAGGTAGGTCACACATTTGGAACTGAGTCTGGATTACACCATGGCAGTGAACACCATTTAAGGCATGGGACAAGTCACTATACTCACTTTGATGTGGTGCCAACAAGTCTGTGCATGGCATCACAACCACACATGTCTGTGGCCCTACGTGGACTACTGCCCTCGGCCTACGCTGCGCACGAGTGGGTCACAGATTTTGAACTGAACATCGGTTATTCAAAAGGCAGAATACATGTCAACGCACGCACAGAGAGGCATAAGAGGATGATGCGTTGCAGTCCGGAGGGAACAAGATCATTGTTACGGAGGTGATCGAACACTACCGACAACTGCCCTTGTGTCACTAACTCTGTGCCTCGCCAACCAACGACACGTGGCTGTGGGCCACTGCTGACCACTGCCTCCGGCCTACACTGCGGTCCAGTAGGTCACAGAGTCTTCATTTTGCAATGACTGAGTTCATATCAGCGTACCGGCATCATCGCAGACAGCATCCCCTCTCAGCCCCGGTGCCACTAAGTCTGTTCCCCGACAATCATGGACACTCTCTGGTCAAACTTTGGTGGCGTCTGAGTCTATGGACTAGAGGGAAGTTTTCATCCTCATGTAGCTGATACCTAATTGGTGGTGGCAACGAGGCTGTTGCATTCCACTCCTCCATTTGCTGCATCTGGATAAAATCAAACCTTTCAGCGTCATGATTACAAAAGTTGATAACCGAGCAAAATGGCTCAATAGTAAAGCACAAATTAAAGTCCAAATTTCGATTCAGTGATGTAGTCTTCTTTAATTCAAGCTGTTCATATCTTTATCTCTTATTCCAATATAAGATCTTCAAAGTGTGCCTTCAAGCCACGTGTTTCGTCCTGACAATTATAAGTCATGGTCTTCATCAGGGCTAGAGACAAAAGAAATAACTCAATTGGGGACATATTTCCAAGTGTAGTACAATGGATACATATGATGGATTTATACTGTGTTCATCCCATGCATACTCAGAAGAGCTGGAGAGTTATAAGGTGGTGGAACAACCACATCATTAGTACACTGCAAACGAAAATAGAGCAAGAGGAAAAACCAGAGGGAAAGATTATCTAAGTATTATAAAGGTCAGAAAAGAAGGAAAAGAAAAGGAAGTAAAAGTTAGAAATGTGATCCCACACCACGAAGGAAACAAAGAGAAATCTAAAAGGAAATAACCTAATATGTATATATTGCGTGTCCCATAATATGGATAAAAAAAGGGAAAAGAAAGAGAAGGGAAAAAAGGAAAACAATAAAAAATGAAAAGAAATATAATATCCCATGCTCAATATTGAAACATATGACCTCACAGAGGAAGGAAGAAACCGAAAATATTGAGACTTATATCAAATTGAGGACGTACCAAAGGGAAAATTAACCGTGCAACCACAGAAGTGAAGATCACTCTATATTGGTAAGAAGCACTTACCAAGATCATAAGGTCGATTATTGAAAAAGTAGAATACAGTTTGAAGAAGGCTCAAGCGCAACCTTTATGGTCCTAAAAAATCAGAGTACAATATAGAATAAATACTTGTTATCAACGACTACAATCTTGCAGGCTCAATAATATGTGGCCAATATAACTTGGTCCTCTCACCAAGTTCTTCATCACAAAATAATATATATATGAAAAGGAATATAGTAACCCTTAAATTCTCAACGATCATTAATCAATGTACGTTAACGAAAACCTGAGCAGAAAAAATTAGAGTTACTATAAGTGAGAGGAAGTGCCACCACTTCCTCAAATATCAGAGGCTACTAATAAGTATTAAACATGTAGTGAATATAAATGTATAGTAAACAGAAGACATACCTAATATAATAATGCACTTTCCTTCCATAGGTTCAATCAAAGTTTATCTCTGCTTATATCTCTGAACTCTCAGGTTAAAATATTAACCTCGCATCCTAAAACAAGAGAGGAAATAATCTTAAGCTAAAATTGTTAGAGGAAAAATACTAGCAGCAAAGGCAAGAGAAGAACGGAGAACAGACCAGGTGGGTTACTAACAATAAGGCTAAATAAACATCTATACCACAACCAAAATAATAATGATAAATATCTAAAGGAGACTATATAAAAAGAAAAGTGAGCACTAATAAAAAACGGAAATTCCAAACGGTGCTAACTGTCTATACACTGTTGATAAATATTCTAAACTAGTCTATATTCAAAAAACGCGTAGTACAAAACCTGGCTCAATCACATCAGAGTAAAAGGGACATATATCTTCAGGAAAATAAACTCAGGCAGACGCTATTGAGGATGGAAGATGTTAGTGGAATATGCTCCACTAATTGTATATTGTCACACTCTCATATGAAAGTGAAAAGCTAGTAGCGGGAATTGGAGAGGGCTGAATATTTAACAGTCTTACCCTGATTTCTATAAAATTATATATAGTAAATCCCTGTAAACTCACTAGTAGTTATTCAACGGTGCGGCACTCACCTTCAGACAGCATAGCCGGGCCCTCAATCCAGACCTCTCGTGACGGTGTTGGCGTGTATAATGCGCGCCATCTTAGAATGGGATTAAATAGCTACATGAAAGAGTAGAGGACGGACTACATAGGTGCTGAGTAAAGCTACCAATAGGCGCCATATTGGAAAGGTAAATGGGCCCGTTTCAGAAAAAATGAAAATAATCTCGAGCTTCAGTAGGTCTCTCCCAAAATAACGTATAAGCATTAATCTCTAGACTAATAAGAGGCTGCTGTTTTATCGTATGTTATTTAAATTAAGGCAATTCGTAAAATATCATAATATAAACTTCATGTAATATAAAGAAATATAATCAGCGTGCGTAATATTAAAGTCGATAGAAGAATAGTTAAGTGGCTAAATCGTCTAAAGGCAATTGATGCCGGTTTAAGGTAGCTAAAGACGCCAAGTTATGTATGTCAGTTACCATCATGTATAATTGGATATAAACTAGCTTTGTATCAAGGAGAAAGAGTGATTTAATAGGCAGATAGAGAGTCGCAAGGTAGCGTCATGTGATGTTAGTCAATCAAGCAAGGTTAGAACATAGTCACAAGCAAGAGACAAAAGGAAAACTAGATATAATAAAAGACAAGGACTGAAAGGGATAAATTAATCAAACCGAAGTTAAAGACAAAATCAAATACAAGATAAACATTAAGAGCGAATTGCCATATTCAAGGTCATTTCACAATATTGCATCGTTCTCATGTTCATAATCCTCATTGTAAGACAGACACTAAAAGGCATTGTCATCATTTCAGCGTCATGCCCTGGAGGACACCTTCCACTGTTCCCCGATAGCCTCCGCAACATACACCTCGGACATTGATGGTGACCCGCTCAGGTCGCATGGCCCATCTGACTGCACCGCAAGTCATCGTCCCGTGGCTGGGTGCCTGTGCTGGCCGCTGTGCATCCGGGGCCACTAACTCTGTGCTGGTCAGGTCCTGGACCCCTTCTTCTGAGATATTGGATGGCCCCTGAAGCGTTGGCCTTGGGGTCATCAATGCCATTTCTCTGTGGCCCTGCGCTGTATGCAGCCTCTGGGCCCAACAGCATCCCACCAGAGCTCACACACCAAATCGAGTCCTGACCGGCCCGGACGTTGCATCACCGCAGGAGGCACACGCCACCAACGCAAGGACCATGTCCAACAGCCATCTGCCAGAGTCAAAACAGTGGTCCTGACAGACTTGCGGAGTTTCTCAGACCTGTCGTGGAAGCCATCATCGGCCTGATACCCTGGTCAGCAATCCAGGTGCCAGTGACTGCTACTGTCCGCTACTGATTGAGTTTTGAGCTGTGGAGGGTTTGTGCCTGGTTTAGGTAGTCACGTCATGCCAGCGCCTCTTGGCCTCCTGGATTGGCCTCCTGGGCACTCTGACTACAATCCAGGTGGTCTGCTAGTGGGTCAGTTGCTGGTAGTGTTCTGTCACCTCCGTGACGCTGGTCTTGTTTTCCTGCGGTCTGCACCCTGTCTTCCTCTTCTTCTTGGCCTTCCCCGACCCTGTTGTTCCTTGCTGGTAGTTTGTGGGGGTTGTGGGGTTCGAGTTGGCCCCAGTGCTGTGTCAGGGTGCATCCATGTTGCTACGCGCTTTGGATTGTTTTTGGTGTGTTTTTTCTGTGGTTTTTATGGTGCATTGTTCCGCCAGACGCGTGGGATTTGCAGGCCTGTGGCTGGTTTTCGCTACTTTTTGTACCGCGGTTGGCCTCATCGCATGTTTTTCTGTGTTTGCGTATTGCATTTATGCGGCGTGGCGTTGATTTTCACGCAGAGATTTGGCAGGTTATCTGGTTACTATCGCATGCTACCGCCTTGTTGTGAATTCCACGTTGGCACAGGGTTATTTTCAAGCGATAGGCTGCGATATTGAAATTTGCGTTACGTTACTCTTGCGGTAGTTATCACACGTTCTTGTGAATATACCCCTAAGTTTCATAGCAAGGGTCTTGGTGTTACATTGCATTTGAACTTTACATGAGTGGGGCTGGTAGGCTGCAGTACTCTGAAGAAGAAAAAGATCTGATCTGGACAATCATTCTCCAAATAGTTGGTATGTTAGCACCAAAGCTCTCTGTTAATAACCAGTCCCATGTAGTCACAGAGGGTACACTTGGTGCACTCCTTCCAGGTCATAGAATACGCTCTGGACCATGGCTTTAGCATTGAAATGGTTAGGTCCCAGTGCACACGCTGTACTAGTATGCTATCTGACTTACTAAATAAGTTAGGATATCAGTTTCATATACAGTCAGGCCACTCAGTACAGTGAAACACACCCACTTACCATGCAGGGGTCATTCGAGACCCAGCAAACACAAAGTGCACTTTAAGGTAGTAGGTTTTGAGCAGAGAAGGAAAGGCTTCCTACACTACATAACTATTTGCTGCTCATTGTTTAAGTTGCAGCTCTTCCGGATTTCCCAGTTATTCAACTCTTTTTGAAGTTTTTACCTGTTTCCATGTATTGTTTTATATACAGAAGGCTGATCTTGTTTTGAGGACGCCTTCATTTTTTTAAAAAGAAATTGACATCAAAAGTTGGAAGAAGTTCACTTTGCATATCCAGGATGTCAACAAAGAATCAATCTGAAACGAACTTTGCAAAAACCAACAGGATTTTCTTGCTTTTTAAGTAAATGTGATTATGCGGTTATGTGCATATTTTGTTGTGTTATGTTTAGGTGCAAATACAGAAAAGACACACATAGGAACCCACATGTACACAGACCACAACCAGGAGTGAATATACACGCAAAATTCATATTTAAAGACACATTTAAATCTAAGCAAATCCCATGTGGACACATGTAGTCACAGGTCGATGTTGTTTAGAAGCATGGTTGGATGGTAGGATGACTGTGTGGGTGTACACAAGGATAAATAGGTGGTTGGGTGGCTGCACATAATGCTGGGTGACAAGATTGATAGGTTTAATTGAATGAATGAATGTAGAGTTGGATGGATGAAAGGTTATGGCTTGATGGATGAATGCATATGTAGAAGGATGTGTATTTGAGTGAGGGTAGATGATTGATGCATACTGTACTACTCGCATGACCAAATTCTACCTTGCAACATGCAGCCAACACCCATGTGTGGCCATTTTGTCAATGTCACAAAAAAATAGGCTCAAAAACATATTTAAGTGCAAATTCCCATTTATGTTCAAACTTACATAAGGTACAACATCAACAGGAATGTGGAGATGCTTTATGATGAAAAAAGACATTTAGGAGAAAGTACCACATTTAGATGCTGTTAGATCTGACAGTCTTAGGGTGGTCTTCCCCCAACTTTTTGCCTTCGTCCTCCACTTTTCTGACCTCGTTTTTGCTGGTATTAGGACTCTGAGTACTTTACCACTGCTGACCAGTGCTAGAGTGATCGTGCTCTCTCCCCTAAACATGGAAATATTAGTTAATCCCCAATTGGCATATTTAATTAATACATGTGCCCAGACAGGGCCTTAAATGCTACTAGTCGGTCTGCAGCACTGATTGTGCTTACATAGCCCTTTAACTATGTCCCAGGCCTGTCATTGCAGCGCCTGTACGTGCAGTTTACACTGTCATGTCGACCTGGCTAAATAAACCTTTTTCTAGGCCCAAACCTTCTATTTTTTTTACAGATAAGTCTCCCCTAAGGTAGGCCCTGGACAAACCAGAGGGCAGGGTGCAATCCATTTAAAAGGCACAACATGTACTTTTAAATTGTACATGTCCTGGTAGTGAAAAACTCTCAAAGTCCCTTTTCACTTTTACAAGGCATATCTCTCCCTTAGGATAACATTGGGATTAACTTATTACATCCTATAAGTGTAATCTCCAATTGGGAAGAGATAAATCCTTAAAGTCTGGTGTCTCTGGAATCACAATTTCAAATCCAAACTTAAGGTGACATTGTATTTCAAATTGCAATTCTGGAAATGACACTTTTTAGAAAGTTGGCATTTTCTTGCTTTAGTCATTTGGTGCATGTAGCCTGTCTCTGATCACATGACTGGGTGCAGTTGATAGTTAGGCATTGTGTAGTCCTCCTAGACAGCCACACACAATGGGAGTTCAGGTGTGTCTCAATGGGCCATCAATGGCAGGATGGGAGGGAGGAGCTGGGCATAGCCTCACTCACAGCTGAATCGGCTGTGTCCTGTCCACACACAGAGGGCGGTATATTCCCCTGTAGTGACTCTGGAGCCAGGGCAGGAAGGGAGGACATCCGCGCACTTCAAAGACACGTCTTTGATGTCTCCCCCACTTCAAAGGCACCACTGGGTATAAGTACTGGACCTCAGACACCACTACCACTTTAGTACACTTCTGGACCTGTGGATACTCTGCCAGGAAGAAGGATTGCTGTGCTGCTGAAAGATTGCTGGCTGGCCTCCTGATCTGAAGCCTCAGGGACATAACAGGCTTCCAACCTACTTGCATCTGCACCTGGACTCTGCCATCTGTAAGTCTACCCAGCCAAGTGGTGCCATCTGAGTCTTGGACCCTTAGAAGTGGGCCAAAGGTGCTTAACAGCTAAACCGATGCATCTTCTTTGCTGAGCCGATACATCCCGAGCAGAATCAACCCATCACCGTTGCTGTGTGGCTTGGACCCGTCACAAAAGACTTGCATCGGCACCACAACCTGTATCTTGGGACCGATGTATCGCCTTCGGAATTGCCACTATGTGATGCTTTCCACGACACAGAGCCTCGCATCTCTCATTGACGGAGCCTTGACACTAGCGACGAAACTCTGCATCGCAGCTTCACTGCTCATCGGAACCAACGCATTGTCTCAAATATACATCGCACCCCCAACACAGGACTTCGCATTGCACGCCCCGTCGCTTGGATCCTCAGCGCTGATGCAACAGGACGGCCCTCTTGCCGACTCATTGCCAAGGTTGCATGAGGCATCTTCGACACAGATTCACCCACGCTCCACAACCAGGACTTAAGGTACTCTATTCAGCTGGCCTAACTAGGTCCTTTAGGGTCCCTGTAGCCGGCATGCGCTCCATTGCATTCGGCCTGAACTTGTGATCTTGTCCCAGTACATCGTGACCAGATATCCCCAATAGTGCGCTGTGATTTTTGGCACTTTTTTCACTATAAACTTTAAAATTCAATATCTCCGGTTCTACTAATTGGATTTTTGTTGCTTTCGTCTTGTTTTATGTATTAAATTCAGCTCTATTTGTCTAAACTGGTGTGGAGTTATTTTGTGTGGTGTTTGCACTGTTTACTCTTTGAAGTATTGTACAAAAACACAGTGCCACTCAGTTAAGTCTGACTGCTTTGTGTCAAGCTACCAGTGGGTGAGCACAGGTTAATTTGGGGTTTGCCTGTTCCTTACTCTGACTAGGATTGTGATTGCTGCTTGACCAGGGCTTACACCCCAGTCAACCAACACCCCAATTTCTAACATATGCTCAAACACATAGGTGAAAAAGGCAAACTTAATACAAAGTCAGCAGAAGTGCAGTATTTTATTTACGTGCAAACTCACACAATACAGAGAGAAAATCTGGAAGTAAGAAGTCATGTTAGCTATAAACAATATGCATAAGCACATTTGGTTGATATCATATTGAGGTGCAAAATAATACTTGGTGCAAAATTCGCATGAGTGAGAAAATTTAAAGGGACATATATCACCTTTATTTGCAAAATCACATTATCGATCAAAATCACTAAGTGCAAATTTGGAAGCATTTTGTATCACATTTAGGTGCACCCTTGGTAAAACTTTGGCATGAGTGAAAAAAACAACCTCACTTATGAGTGAAATTACATGTAGGTGCAAACTCACATTTTTGTGTAATATCGATAGGAGGCCATAGGTCACTCCCTAAACAGGATTGTTACCTATTGTGAATGGTGGCCTTAAGTGCAAAATACATTTTTAGGTGTCAAAACAATTTTAGGTGCCAAATCAATGTTACAGAGAAGACATGTTGTAGTAGGTAGCACAGTAGGTGAAAAGGTATACATCAATATGTCATCACATATTTTTGACAGCACTTTGCAGTGTAAAGTCACCCATGGTGCAACCTATGAATGACTGTAAATAACCTTTAGGAGCACAAAACAAAATATGCAGGATTTTGGTATCTTATTTATTAGCAAAACAACATTTAACTGTAAAATCAAATTTGCATACATTACCATGATAGTAAGATTAGTACACTGTCGAAACATCGTTAGGGAGACACCACACCTCTAGACGCTAAATTGGATTTAGGTGCATAGTCACATTTAGGTGCAAAATTGTGTTTGTTGCAACATCAACCAGGGGGTAGAATTACTTTTAGGAAAACAAATCACATTCAGGAGCAAAGCCATATTTATGTGCAAAATAACCCCTAAAACAACTTTACCAGGAGTGTGGAAACAATTTTAGGAGCAAATGTCACAGTATGGGGCAAACAAATCGCAAAATCACCCTTACTGCAA
Source organism: Triturus cristatus (assembly GCF_964204655.1). Classification (NCBI taxonomy): domain Eukaryota; kingdom Metazoa; phylum Chordata; class Amphibia; order Caudata; family Salamandridae; genus Triturus; species Triturus cristatus. The sequence continues at coordinate 347,522,546 of NC_140584.1, forward strand.
TATCGGCAGGAGTGTGGTAATATTTTTTAGTACAAATACACATTTAAGTGCAAAATTACACAAAGGCACAAAAATAAATCATCCTTAGTATATCATCATCATCATCAGATAAGCTTTATTCGGTTTATGTACAAACCTTAAAAGCGTGACAATATAACAATATGTACATTTCATAAAAACTATAATAAAACACTACAGCATAAAACATACATACATACAATAAACACCCCTTATTACACATCAAAGAGTCATAAGTCACTGCTGTTTCTTAGTCTCGTAGCAGATTTTAAAAAGCAAACTACATTCAAAATAATGTCTAAAGGTAACAATTGAAAAAACAAGGGAGCTGAACGTACATGGGTAAACTGTGCTCGTTTCAACACTGGGACTAAGTAGGCCTTTCTGGGAAAAGCATAACAACTGCAAAACATAATAAAATACAGGGTATCCTGTGGGGAAACATTCTTAGTATATCATGAACAGGAGAATGAAAAACATCTTGAAGGGAAAAACACAATTAGCAAGAAAAGTCAAATTTTGGTTCACAAACAAATTTAGACGCAAGATCACTCTTGTAGAACCAAATTTGAGGGCAAATGAAACAATGAAGTGCTGACTACATAACAAGGGAATAACACATGCATTTCATATTCCTTTACATTGTTGAACTGATTTGACTGATGAAAATTGCCAAACACCATCAGCCACGGAAAGAGACAAGCAATAACACACCAGAATGAATGTAATATCTGTCAAGGTAAATATGATACCTGGCAGAGTGAATCTGACTTGAACCAAAACAAATATGAAACCTGGCAGAGTGAATATACTCCTTAGTGATTAATATGAATAACACACACTGTGAATTGAATAAGAGATATATCGAAATATACATCAATGGTACTTTAATGAGTATGGCCCTCACTATAAAAAATGTATCAATCAGTGAAACAAATACAATATGCATAAAAAAGAATGGGACATTCCTTGAAATGACTGACACATGCCAGGAGGAATATGACATACATTAAAATTAATATGACAGATTGAAATGAATGCACGTTACTGAAATGAATATATTATATTCTGAAAAGAATATAATGCATAATGAAATTGTAATAACATACAATGAAATGAACATAACACATGTTGCAATTAATATAAATTGAGTTGAAATGAATATTATCTAGATTGCAATGAACATGAGATATACAGAAATCAATAGGAGATGATTTCAAATGAATATGGCTTGTGTTGAAAGGAATATAAGCCCATTGAACTGAATTTGACATGCCATAAAATGAGTATGAACAAAGCTGAAATTCTCATGACATTTGTCAAAATTAATATGGCATGCATTGAAATTAATATGATACATATTTAAATGAATATGATATATGTTAAAATGGATAAGTTGCATCTTAAAATGAATATGACAAGTGTTAATATGAATAAAACATTGACTGAAATAAATATAACATTGATTGAAAAAAATCTAAAACATGTTAAAATGAATATGAAATGAGTTGAAATTAATATGAGGTCCATTGAAATTAATTTGACATGTATTAAAATGAATACGAGTAACATCAAAATGAACATGACATTTATGAAAACTAATACAGCTTGCTTTGAAAGTAATTTGATACACATTGACATGATTATGATCGGTGTTGAAATGGATATGATTCATGTTAAATTAATGTAAGATGTATTATTTTGAATGAGACATCTATTGAAATATGCTAAGATGAATAGGACATGCATTGAAATGAATATGAGCCCCATTAAATTTGATTCAAAATGCCTTAAATGAATATGACCAATACTGAAAATAAAATGAAATTTGTCAAAATGAATATGTTATCCTTTAAAATTAATATGATATACATCAAAATGAATATTTCATGCATTGAAATGAATATGACCTATGTTGAAATAGATGTGACCCATGTTAAAATTATTCTGACAGGTGTTAAGGTGAATCTGACATCTATTGAAATGAATATGACATTCATTGAAAGGAATATGACATGTTAAGATGAATATGAACCACTTTGAAATGAATATGACACCTGTTGAAATTAATATGGCCACATCAAAATGAATATGGCATTTATTAAAATGAATATGGCATTTTATGCAATGAATATGAAACTATTTGAGATTAATGTAGCATGCTTTGAAATAATAAGCACACATCGAAATGAACACAAGACATGTTTAAATGAATATGACCCCTGTTCAAATGAATACGGCTTGCAATGAACTTATGTTGATTTACTTTAAAATTAGTATTACATATAGAATTGAATATTACATATTCTGAAAGAATATGATAAGGACTAAATAGAATTAACTAAAATTAATATAACACAAATGTAATAGAATATAAAACAAGGAACCAGCCTTTACCATGCATCCATTACATCCATCCATTTGCAACGCAGGTAAGTATTCTACATTTGTCTCACTGTACTTATCACATAGGTAAGTAGTTTTGTAAATAACACAATTTTTTTATGTGGGCGGAGAGGTAAAGGGAGGTAAGGATGATTTTAGGGTTTAGTGATGGTTAGAGGTAGAGGGAGGTAAGAATAATATTTGGTTTTAGGGGTGGTAGAGGTAAAGGGAGGTAATGGTGATTTTGGGGTTTATGAATTGTTTTGAGGTAAAGGGAGGTAAGATATAAAAAAGGGTCTCTCATGTACAAAATAAAAAGAAAACCCTCACACATATACATTTATATATATTTACATATATATCCATATACATGGGTGTGCACACAAATGTATATATCTTTATTGTTTGAGGATTACAATGCCGTCTAAATTATGCAAAAGAGGAAGCAGGGAACTCTGGGTAGTTCCCAAGTTTATATGGAGTTTAGCTCCTTTCTATGGAGCACTCTACAACACCACTGAATCTGCTCACCTCAAATGTCCATTTTTCTAGCAAAGTTTCTAAGCATAGGATTTGTACAGTGTGATCCACTCCAAGCTAGAAAGTGACTAAGGGCCTGATTACGACTTTGGCAGTCTTGGATCGGGCTGCCACACCAGCGCCATGCTCCAAGACCGCCAAACCCATAGTCTGGCCACTCGCCGTATTCCAATTGGAATACAGGTCGGGCAGTCCTGCGGCAGCTGGCCGGCCCACAGCGGTGCCTATCAAAGACTCATATGTGAACCTTAGAAAGCCAGCGCAGTGTAACTGCCACAGCTCGTTCCAGCGCGGCATGGACTGTGGAGTTTATGTTGTGCTGGAACAGGGGGCGCATGCAGACAGGGGTGGAAACCATGTGCCCCCTGCCTGCATTCCCTGGCCCAGAGGCAACAGGGGGCACCCTCAGTTTCCACACTTTTCATGGTGGGCTTACCGCCATGAAAACCGTAGCGGTGAGGGAAATTCGTAATATGCTTGGCAGTGCCACAGCAGCACCACCAGCATATTGTGGGCCTCAGACCGCTGCAAGACTGACAGGGATTATGGATCCCTGTGGTAACAGCAGTCCTATGGGCAGTCTGACCGTCAAACTCGCAATACGGCAATTGGACCACTGGTAGCCCACCGCCTCCGCGAGTTTGGTGGTCCATCAGACTGCCAAATTCTTAATCAGACCCTAAGTCTTTTGTCATTTTTAGAACAATGTTTTTAAACATAGGATTAGCTAGCGCCATCCATGACGAGATATAAAATAACCAAGGTGTTTTACCACTTCAGGCACTGTATCACAACTTTGAATTAAATAAAAGCAACCCTTGACACATGAGTCAATCAGTCAATCATGTGACTTGTAACGTGCAACTACTCACCCATAAGGGTCTCAAAGCGCTGGGGGTGTGTGGGGAGAAGACTGCTGATCTGTCGAAGGCACTGTGGTTCAGTCGAAGAGCCAGCTCTTGAGGTCCTTTCTGAATCGAGGCAGTGATGATGATTGCCTGAGGTGGAGATGCACTGTTTTCCTAGTCTTTACTGGAGGAGAAGGATCTTCTTCCGGCCGTGGTCTTATGGATACGTGACCAGGGCCAGTTGAGCTGATCGGAGGTCTCTGGTGGTTGACTGGAATGCGAGACGGTGGTTGAGTTACGCAGGTCCCACGTCATGTAGGGCTTTGCAGGCACGTGTGAGGAGCTTGAAGGTGATTCATTTGTTGAGTGGGACCAGTGGAGGTCTCTAAGTTGGTGGGTGATGTGGTTGTGGTGGGGGATATTGTGGATGAGTCTGGCAGAGACGTTCTGAATGTTCTGCAGTTTCTTGAGGAGTTTCTAATTGATGCCGGCTTAGAGTGTTTTGCCGTAATTGAGTCTGCTGCTGATGAGTGTGTGGGTGAACATCTTTCTGGACTTGGTGGGGATCCACTTGAAGATCCTTCGGAGCAGGTGTAGCATGTGGAATCAGGATGATGAGACTGTGTTGATCTGGTGGCGCATGGTGAGCGAGGAGTCCAGAATGATGCAGAGGTTTCGTGTGTGATCTGTGAGTGTGGGGGGATCCAAAATCTGTGGGCCACCAGGAGTCGTCCCAGGCAGAGGGGGTGGAGACCAGGATGAGGATTTCAGTCTGCTCTGAGTTGAGCTTGAGGCAGCTGTCCTTCATCCAGGTGGTGACAGCGTTCATCCCGTCATTGAAGTTGTTCTTGGCGACTGTGGGTTCGTTGGTGAGGGATAGGATCAGCTGGGTGTTGTGGGCGTAGGCAAAGATGTTGAGTTTGTGGTTCCTGACGATGGCTGCAAGTGGGTCCATGTAGCTGTTGAAGAGAGTGGGGCCCAGGGAGGATCCCTGAGGCACTCTGCATCTGATCTCTGTGGGTTCAGAGTGTAACTGTGGTAGTCTGACTCTCTATGTTTTATCAGTGAGGAAGAAGCGGATCCCTTCCAGGGCTTTGTCACCGATGCTGGCTTCATAGAGTCTTGTGCATAGGGTGTGGTGGGAGATGGTGTCGAAGATGGCCGAGAGGTCCAGGAGGATGAGGGCTGCAGTTTTGCCTTGGTCAAGGAAGGTGCAGACGTCATCTGTGGCTGTGAAGAGTGAGGTCTTGGTGCTGTGGTTGCTTCGGAAGACGTATTGGGAGAGGTCCAGGATGTGGTTCTCTTCAATGAACTCAGAAAGTTGGGCGTTGATTGCCTTCTCGATGACCTTGGCTAAGAAAGGGAGCAGAGAGATGGGTCTGAAGTTCTTGAGGTCCTTCGGGTCAGCAGAGGGTTTCTTCAGCAAGGGGTTGATCTCTGAGTGTTTCCAGTCTTTCAGGAAGGTGTCAGAGTTGATGGAGCAGTTGATGATGCACCAGAGTTCGGGGCGATGGAGGTGGCGGCTCTGTTGAAGATGTGGTTCAGGCATGGGTCCGAGGGGGCTCCAGACAGAATGCTCTTCATGATCTTGAGGGTGTTTTCAGCAATAAGGGGAGTCCCACTGAACAGGGTCTGCTGGGGTCCGGTGTCATTTGGTGTGGTGGTTGCGGGTGGGGTGAGAGGGTCTTGGGTATTGAGGCTGTTGTAGATCTACTTAATCTTGCAGTGGAGGAAGGTGCTGCGGATGTTGCAAAGGTCTTGGGAGGGTGGGATGTCTGCTGTCTCTGTGCTGGGTTTGGCACATTTTTTGACCATGGCGAAAATGTATTTGCTATTCAGTGCGTTGTTGTTGATCCTTTCTTGTAGGGCAGCTTTCTTTGTTCTAATGAGGCGGTGGTGTGCAATGACAGCGGTTTTGAAGACTGAGTGTTCCTCTGGGGTCTTGCTGCTCCTTCATCTCTTCTTGAGTCATCTACAGGTGCGTCTGGACTCATGAAAGGCGGGAAAGAACCAGCTGGCTTTTTGGAGTGTTGCTTGCCTGAGGTTTTCTTGAGGGTAGCCAGTGTGTCGGCGCAGTTGGAGATCCATCGGTGGTTGCGTGCTGAGGTATTAGTGTCCGCAGATGTCGAAGGTGGGGTTTCGTTGAGGGAGGTGGTGAGCTGTTCTTCGTGACCTTGTTCCAATTTCTGCAAGAGTATCGGGGGGTCACAGTGGTGTACGGTGGGTTTGGATGCAGCAGTGGTCAGTCCAAAGGAGCTCCGAGGTGTGGCTGAGGGTGATGTTGCCATTTGCGGAGAGGATGGGGTTGAGCGTGTGCCCTGCTGAGTAGGTTGGGGAGGTGACCCGTAGTTTGAGTCTGACAGTGGTGAGGTCCTCCAGCAGGGATGATGTGTTCTTGTTGTTAGGGTTGTACAGGTGAAAGTTGAGGTCACCGAAGAGGATGTAGTCTGCGGAGGCCAGAGCGGGTGGTGCGTTGAAGTCGATGATGGAGTCGCTGAAGGGTGGACAGGGTCTGTAGATGAGGGTGCCACAAAGGGTTGTGTTCGGGTTGGTATGGACCTGGAAGTGCAGGTGCTCCATGTTAGGCGAGTGGTCGTCCGAGTGGGTGTGGAGGTGGAGGGTACTTTTGTGTACGATGAGGATGCCTCCATCTGGTTTATTGATGCAGTTCTTGTGAATGATCTTGTAGTCATCCGGGATGGCGGTGGTGATGTCCGGGGCAGAGGTGGAGTTCATCCAGGTTTCAATGAGGAAGATGATGTCGGGGTTGATGGAGTAGAATAGGTCCCAGATATCCACTGCGTTTTTGTGGAGGGAGCATGTGTTGAGAAGGATACAGCTGAGGCGACTGGGTCCAGTATTTGCCGGCCGTGTGGTGGGTAGGGCTGGAGTGCAGTGGCAGGCGAAGGTACAACTGCAGTTTTGGCAGGTAAAAGGGCTTTGGGTGTCATTTGGCGATGCCCGGCGGCAAGCAGTGTGGCTGTCAGTTGTTTAAGGCATGGAGGGTGTTGGTGTCATAGTGGTGAATGGTCCGAGGACCAGGGTCCGTGGGGCTGGGCGTGGTCCAGGAGCCTTCGGCGTGCAGCAGTGTGGCTGCCATTAAGTAACGTGAGGGGGAGGTCTGGACAACTGGGGGGCGGGAGAAGGCGGTAAGGTGCGTTGGAGGAGGGTGGGGCTGCAGGGAAAAGCAGTGGTAGGGACACGGCGAGGAAAATGTACAAAAGTGAACACAGGAAAAAGTGGAAAAGCGGAAAAATGCAGAAAGTGACAGAAAAGCAGAAAAATGCCGAAAGTGAAAAAGTGACAGAAAAGCAGAAATCATGTAAGGAGTAAAAAAGAGAAGGTGGCAGTCCCAAACAGCGTGCCTCAGCAGAGTGTGTCAGCAGTCACTCACACAGAGTCTCTCGGTGGATTTTCAGGCCCTGCAGGGGCAGCAAGAGCATACCAGGGCCCCACAATGTCAGTCAGGGCGGGCATGAATGCACTCCAGAGCCGCCACAGGTCCCCTCATAGCAACAAGCTCTGGCCAGCCATGGCGAGAAGCGCTGGCCAGCTGTGGTGACCCCACACCCAAGAAGGCAGCTGCGTCCGAGGCCGGCACCAGGCGCAGAATCCCGACCTGCAAGGCCACATGGGTGAGGCACGGCTGGCACACCACAACCTGGGACACCCCCAGCAGGTAGCCTCTCAGCTACGCTGCCCAGGCTCCCAACCAACCCAATCAAGGCTGTGTGCAGCCGCAGCAAATCCAGGAGAGAGGTAGGAAAAAATGGGGGGAAAGATGCCCCAGGGAAGTTTGGATAATGGAATAGTTCCTCCGGCCGGCTCAACAAATGTTTAGCTCTTATTAGAGCTCTCCAGAGAGAGACAGCTTTGTCCAAACACAAGACAGCACCCAGTATAGGTGTCTCACTCCTATATGTATAAATATATACATATAGGAGTGTGTGCACAAACATATGTATAGATACTATACATACATATAGGTACATATTTATATTACCTACTGGCGGTCGCCAGTAGGTAGTTATAGTTAGGACCCCTTTTCCATAGGAAAACCGCAACATTCTATTTGGAATAACTTTGGCGCCGGTCGACGAATCCTCGCGAATTTCTCAAAATAGGTGGGGCGCTACGCTCCGCTCCTACCCTGAAAGTCTCGGGGGGATTCGTCAAGCGGGGGCTGAGATAAAAGGGGGGTCCCAAAACGCGTTTTTCCCATGCATTTTTCCATAGGACCTTTAGACAGGGCTACAGCCCGAACGGCTGAACAGAATTACTAGAAATTTGGCAGAGAGGTAGTCCTCAGGTCAAGGAAGTGCCTTTTGTAGGTTTGGTGTAAATCTGTTCAGTAGATTTTGAGAAAATAGGCTTTAAATCAATATATATATCTGAGCCAGCTTACGGTACGCTTACCGTAAGCTTACCGTACGCGTACGGTGGCGTGCGCGAGCGCGATTCTGATTGGCTCTTAGATCTTAGTAAACATTCGAATCGGCCGAAACCAGGAAGCGGCGGCCGCCATTTTCTCTCTCGCACTGAGAGTTAGGTTGTTAAATAAAACCAATAAACATGTAAAGGGGCTGTTTAGACAGCTCCCACACACATAGCCATATTGAGGGAGTCCCCAAAGACCCCCCAAGGCCAAAAATTGAATTTTTATTTTTTAGCTAATTTCGCCGATTACGCTTACCGTACGCGTACGGTAAAAAATGTAGTAAAAAAAACACTATCCACCCTTTCCCCACCCCCTGTGCTTTTGGTGGCCGCAGGCCACCAAATGTGCAGCGCTTATTCGAGGTGTGAAAAACCACAATATGTTAAACAAAAATAATAAAAGAAAAAATTATCCACACTCTCTCCACCCCGTGTGCAAATGGTGCCCGAAGGGCACCATTTGTGCATGGCTTATAAAAATTACGAAAAATTAAAATATTACCTTTCAAAATGAAGTGCATCATATGTCCTCCATGTGCGCACGGTGCGCGAAGCGCATCGTGCGTACATGGCCCATCTAGCGTAACGTGGGCACGCGGTGCGCGTAGCGCACCGCGTGCCCACCGTGCGTGCACGGCACTAACTGCGTAAAGTGGGTGCGCGGTGCGCGAAGCGCACCGCGTGCTTACTGTGCGCGCACGGTGCGCGCACGGAACGAACTGCGTTAAGTGGGCGCGCACGCCACGAATGGCGTAAAGTAACTTAGCATTTAAAAAACCGTACAAATTCACTGAAAAAACCATAGGTTTCACACACGTTATAGTTAGGAATTAGCATTTAAAAAACCTTGCAAATTCACTGAAAAAACCATAGGTTTCACACATGTTATAGTTAGCGGAAATTTTACTGATAAAAAACCAGTGAAATTCCCCCGTTATAGTTAGTGCAGGCAACTATAACTCACGCGACCGCAATCTTCTGCTGATGACATATGTGTCTTTATGAAAAAAAAATATTTGTAATATATGTATAGCTAAAAATGTATGGAAGAAGACATGGGCAAATAAGTGTCTAAATGCAGTATTAGCATCAGCAGAGGATTGCGGTCGCGTGAGTTATAGTTGCCTGCACTAACTATAACGGGGGAATTTCACTGGTTTTTTATCAGTAAAATTTCCGCTAACTATAACATGTGTGAAACCTATGGTTTTTTCAGTGAATTTGCAAGGTTTTTTAAATGCTAATTCCTAACTATAACGTGTGTGAAACCTATGGTTTTTTCAGTGAATATATATATATACACACACACACACACATATATATATATAAAAAAAGAAGCAGAGAACTCTGGGTAGTTCTCAGGTTTAGGTGGAAGGCAGCTCCTGTATTAAGCACCCTCAACACCAGCAACACTCTAAATTAGATCACCTCAAATGTCTGCTTTTCTATCAAAGTGTTAAAGCGTAGGATTAGCACAGTGCCATCCACGCCGAGATAGAAAGGGACAAAGTCATTTGCCATTTCTACATCAAAGTTTTCAAGCATAGGACTAGCACAGTGATATTCAAGCCGAGTAATAAAATGACAATAGACTTTTAACATTTCAGGCACAGTATTACAGCTTTGAATGGTAAAATACCAACCAAGCCAACCTGAAATGAATAAAAGCAACCCTGACATGTGTTTCGCTCTCATTAGAGCTCTACCGAGAGGTATAGCTTTGTCCAGACACAAGGGAGCACCCAGTATAAGTCAAAACAATACCCTTTCAGGCTTAGAGTGACACATAAATTATGCAAAAAAGAAGCAGAGAATTCTGGCTAGTTCTCAAGCTTAGGTTGAAAGCAGCTCCTGTATAGAGCACCCTCAACACCAGTGACACTCTAAATTTGGTCATCTCAGATGTCTGCTTTTCTATCAAAGACTTTGATAGAAAAGCAGACATGTGTCACTATAAATACAACATCCAGAGTAAGAGGGGCAGTCCTCGTGGGAGGCTACAGCAGGAGAAAAAGAGGTACTAAGGAGAGACTTAGAAACAAATTAACCAATGAACAAAAAACAATTAAAAAAGACAGTCAAAGGAGCCAATTAAGTACATAGCCAGAAAATGGGCAGGATGTCAAGCCCATATTCTGAAACCAGCATGTCTCGAAGAGACAGCGCAAGTCTTAAGCGAGACCTAGAAATGTTAAAAGGAATACAACACTCAATAATTCATCACTGAGCCTATATTCACAGTGTGGGGATGAAATGTTAGGGAAGAGTGATGAAAGATAAATCAGGGCTGATAGAGATCAGAAATGAAAGGGTGATGGATGGGGATAAGGACTGAGACTAAGGCATGAAGAGTAAGTGGTGCGAGATGAGAAGTACTGCATGAGGTATGAGGAGCAAGAGATAAGCAGTGAAAAAAGGTAAACGAGGGATGAGTGATTAGGAGTGAAGGCTGAGAAATGAAGACTGAAGAGTAAGAGTACAAAACCAAGGATGAAGGCTGAGGGATGAGGAATGAGAAGTAAGGGATGAGAGTTAAAGAGTGAGTAATTGTTAGTGAGAGATTAAGAAAGAGATGTGAAAGGTTATTGAGGGACAAGGAATAATTAGTGATGATAAAGGATGAAGAGTAAGAGAGGAGAAGTGTAGGACAAGCAGTGAGAGAAGAGAGGTAAAGAATGAGGTAAAAATGAGGTGTGAGGGTTGAAAGATGAGGGATGATGACTGAGGGTTGAGGCCTGAGCAGTGAAAAATGAGAAGAGTGTGGGACAAGGAATCTGGCAGGAGTAAGGTGTAAGCGATAAGGTATGAGGAAGGAAAGAAGAGATGTAAAGGTCTCAGGATGAAGAAAGAGAAGTGAAAAATGAGAAATGAGGGCTTCGGGATAGGAAGCAAGGAATGAAAAGCAATGAGGTCAGAATGAAAATTGAGGAATGGGAGATGAAGATTGAGGGATGAGAAGTCTGAAGTAAGGCAATAAAGAGATGAAAATGAAACTGAAGAGTGAGAGATGAGGAATGAGAGATAAAGAGTGAGGTATGAGGTCTGAAAGTAGAAGAGTGTCGGATGGGATGAGGAACTAGCACTGATAAATAAGAATTGAATGGTGACGTGGAGAATGGGGGTTAAGGAGGGAGGTTTGATGAATGAGGGGTGATCACTGAGTCATGAGGACAAAGGAAATTGGAGATAGGGATGAGTGATAAGGAATACGTAATAAGAACAGAGGCATGTGGTGTGAGGTATTAGATTGCCCTAAAATAGACAGGGTGGTGAACATTTTAGGATATCATAATTTGTCAATTGCACTTATCAAGCAAAGCGAAAAGAAGAGGTGAAATCCAAGAGGTATAGAATGAGCGATTAGGTGTAAAAGGTGAGGAAGAATGAAGGGAGGATGAGGGAAGAAGGATGAGGGTCCAGGGCTTCTGGAGCATTTGATTGTTGTTAAGGACACACCGAACCTCCAAAAGGACCTTCTTGTAAGAAGATTCAGAAGTTTGAGATCATTTGGAGCATTTTTGTCAAAAATCGCCATAGCTTGACCGACCTGTCGTCAACAGCCAAAACCGGCGACATCAAACCGTGACTTGCCCTTGTCATTGTTGTGTGCTCTATCACCGTGGATAGTTCTCCTGCCCTTCCCTAATGGAGAACTCAACCCAGGAGAACCTTTCCTGTCAGGGGCTAGTCACTCCACCCCATTTAGGGCATAAAAACGATTTGAGGTGGGAATTGTAAAAGCAACAGGCCTCATCACATGCTCAATAGGAGTCCTTACAGGGCCAATGCAAATACATGACCTTTTTTTTGCAAAATTATCACATTCCCTAAAACATAATGGTTTATAAAAATACCCCAGCTGGAATAACCCAATCATAGACTCTGTCCTGAGTTGGGGAAGCTGGCCAAATAACCACTGCCATTACCTGGGGATCTGAAATGTATAATGATGCAATCACTACAATGATCCTTGGGTCCCGACATCAACCACCCCACTCTCCATGTGAGCGAAATCTCATTAGCCATGTAATAGGGGAACTTCCTCTGTTGGGCCAGCCAATTTAAATCATGTATTAGTTAATTCGTCCTAGCCCTACATACGATTCATTGATTCACATTCAACTCAGGAACTCTTACCAAAACAAGTACATAGGCGCAAGATGCTGTGGTGAGACCGGTCACTGGTTGCCTCTGTATGGATACTGGGGTATTTAGAATAGGTGGCTGTATCCCCGCAGCTCTAGTGTTAAAGGACAACGAGGCCTTATTAACTGCTAATGCTGTGTATGTGTGAAAAGTACCTGCAACCTCAGTCCCTTTACCATGGCTAATTACAGCATCTCTAGGTAAAGTGGCTGTGTAGCTGGTGCTAGAGTCCTTAACCAGTTTGAGTTGGCAGTTGGAGGTCATAACCTGGGCACCATCCTCTACTACTGGTATTGAACATACAACTTGCTTTTGCTGGGATAAAACGCAACCGAGGCCCCTTTGGATGGCCTCCAACCGCACTATCAATGAGGAAAGTTCTTTATGTGGATAGTCTTTAATTTTTTCCAAATTGAACTCTGACATCCGCAGCCCCAGGAGGTGTAAGCATGATCCCCTCTAGGATGGAATTATAAGGGTCAATAATGTTCGAGTCAGCATATGGGCTAGCAGGGGCTAGAGGGGACTGAGACGTGTGCTGCTGTTTAGGCGGTTTGGTGGCTCAAGAAGGTCGAGATGTAACATTCAGGCACGCCCCTGTTGGATTATGGGACAAATTTGCCTCCTCATCACTGGCTTGGTTGTTACCCAACCTCAAATGGTCCACTGCACTATTTGTACCAGTTGGGCTGCATGATAAGGAGCCGTCCAAGCTTGAAACATTTAGGACTTCCTGAGACAATATTCTCTCAGTCAAGGCTATTTCTGTGGAAATTATCTCCATAGTCCTCTGCAACATTTTATCGATGCAAGTAGTCTTAGAGGGAGAAGGTTCTTTCGCCTCAACCGACTGGGGTTTGCGTTTTCCCATTGTAATTTGGCGTTATCAAAACCTCAAGATCATGAGAGGCAGTATCCACAGAATAGCAACCAGGGTAGAGCTATACCCAAACACGTTAACACCTCCATGCTATTCAGCTCTCCAATACAATAATAGATAGACCCCAGGATCACGAGGACAGAGGGTGGGCCCAGCCTCCTCCGGGCTCTATCAGGGGTAAGGACATGCCAGGCCGTGGCCCGCGCTGCAGGAGTTTGGGGATTGCTTTAAGCGCTAAACACACTCCTCCCCTGGCTGCAGGTGCACGCCTCCTGGAGCGATGGCAGCTAGGACATGGAGTCCCCAAACAGTGGTGTAAGTCCAAAGAGTAAAATGGGGGATGGATGGTGACATGGTGGGAATGTTTATACACACTGATTCCAGGACAAAAGCTCTAAATCTAATAGTATCTGAAGCGCCATCTCGACCCCATTGTAGCTTTGATGAATGCCACTATGGTTTGGAGATGCCGTCCTGATGTGTTAAAAAATGTTCTGAGAAAAGAGGGATACTGTTGTATTGTTAATCTATTAAAATATATGCTGCCCCATGTGTTAAGGCACTGTATTTACTACAGGGAAGTTTATTGTTTTGTATAGAGTTCATATAACACAAAGTGAATTTAAAATAAATAAAAAAATAAAAAAATTACAGAATGGTTTAAATATGGGAACTCTTGATATAAATAACCGTGAGGCAAATAACACTTTTCTTGAAATTAATATATGCATCACTGGAATTGGATATGAATCACATTGTGTTGCATAGAATACTGAATGAAATGGATAAGGATGTGAATTAATTGGATATGGTGAATTGTGTGTATAACACATACTGAAAAGCACGTGACACCGACAGCCAATCACTGTTGGATCTTCTGACGCCGCATTTTGGCGTAGGGAAGTTAATGGTTCAGTGCGCTGGTGGGCGTGGATCCTGTCGGAGGTCAGGGCGCTGTGGCCCTTGCGTTCACCCCATACCACGAGCTCCGCTCGCATTTATGAACGGCAGGGAAATCCTGGAGTGTCCATGCCCATTATTGCTACTCAGTGCGGAGCCTTGATGACCATCAGCGGCTGAAGGAGTGAGGCGGGCATGGCCAGGCTTGCTCCGTGCTTGATGCATCTTTGGGCCCTTTGACACGGCGCATGTCCTATAAACTGTTATGGGAACTAAATTTCCTACGGCTGCGAAGCACTGCAGCCGCGCTCTCAGGTGTCCATCAGCGCCACCCACCCGAGCTCTAGCCGAGTGTCGCTGCTGTATCGTAGCGAGGAGCCACTGCTGCCCCTCGGAGATGCATATTTTTGGTTGAGAGAGGCTGTGGTGGTGATAGCGTCTGCGGCCACGAGGCCGTGGCCGGATGCGCTAGCGGTGAGAACACCGTTCTACTCGGCGTGCCAGCGGACTCCGCTCTCCCTTATGAGCCCCTGTTGGTCAGCCGGCCCATGTACGGAGGTAGTACGAGCAGGGCCGGCTTTAGGGCAGTGCGACCGGTGCCACCTTCCTGGGGGCGCCGTGTTTGAAAGTTTATTGTGCCTTTGAAGCACCTGCTGCAGCGTTTCTTTCCGCCTGCAATTACCAGGCCTCACATAAATGTCAAGATAACTTGTGTGATTAATTATCTTCCTGGAGAGAGATCAGCATTTTGTATAGTTGAGGTTTTGACTTGGGTGAAGTTAGTGCAGAGGGTTAATATGCCTGCTGCAAAGAACGTGTACCAAGTAGATTGCAGAGTGCGTGTGATGTAAACTGATCAGCTGGTTACTGCTTTCACAAGAGACATCCTTTTATTACTTGCAATTTATAACTTAAAGTCCTAATATAGAATAGTGAGCTATTAACTTTAATCCTAGAACTGCATACACACTGCAAAGTATACATTATTAGAACATTGATTAATGTTGCAAAAAGGGTTAATTTGGCTAGAAATCGATTCTTATTATTAAAGAAAACTCCCAACTATGCTGTTTATTTTTCGACTCTGAGTTTGTGCTTCTCCACACCAAGCACTCAAACTATACTGCCTACCAGTATGGATGACACGTGACTCCTACACTTTTAGTCCTTTGGCTTATGTAACATTTCCTAGACACTGATTTACACACGTATGATTGATTGTCTCTGTGTAATGTGTGTGTGATTCAAAGTGCTCGGACACCCTACACTGGTATGAGTGGCGCTATATAACTAATTCAATGCATCTGAGAGAGTGTGGTCATGGAGACTTGGGGGCATATCAAAAACAGCCGGCGATAATTATCGCTGAGCGCACTTAGCGCTCGGATAATTATCGCTGGCTAGCGCCGATTTTTATCGCTGAGATAGCGTGCTATTAGCAACGCTTATCTCAATAGCGATAAAAATCCTGGCGCTAAGTGGCTAACGTGAATCTCACGTTAGCTTGTTGATAGGGACAGACAAACTTAGCCATGATATCCTCCTTCCATAGGATATCATGGCTAAGTCAGAAAAATACCAGACGTAAAAAAGCAGCGTTAACCGCGATTAGCGCTGCTTTTTTGTCTCTAACAGGGTTAGCGATATTCTTGATAATAGGAGAAATGTCGCTTAGCGACATTTCTCCTATTATTTTACTCTGGAACGCCCCCTTTGCATCTCATTAGAGATGCAAGGGGAAGCGTAGAGTAAAAGGGTGCTAACATGCGAATTTGCATGTTAGCACCCTGTTGTTGATAGGGTGCTAGTTTTATCTCTGCTTTTTTGGCTTTTAAAGCCAAAAAAGCAGAGATAAAGCCCATGTTGATATGCCCCTTGGTCACTGTTAAAGGGTGCTAGTGAGAGAATCCGTGGTGGAGGTGGTCATTGGGGGGGGGGGCGCCAACAAACATTGTCGCAGAGGGCGCCACCAGCACTAAAGCCGGCCCTGAGTACGAGCTACCTTCCGGATCTCTACTGGCGCCCTGGAAAGTGCTACTGTACGAGGCTCCATTGCTACATGATGTCCATCCTGCTCCTAGCGTGCAAGCTGTTACCACACTCCTTATAAGGCCCTCAAAGTAGTGTGCCATTAAATACTGAAAGTGATGGAGATAGACGCTTCGGCATCAGATCAGCGCTCTATAACAAGGTGATGCAATTTCCATCTGGGCCTGCATCCTGGCTAAACACGGGCTGCGCGCTGAATCAGCATCCTGCCAACCCTCCCGATTCAGGTGGGAGACCACCGATTTCAAGGCTAGTCTCGCACCTCCTGATTCCTGCTGAGAAAACCCCGATTCCTCTGTGGGCTTCTCCGTACAGGCACAGTTTGTGTGACTCAAAGTATCCCTTACCAGTGCCAGTGACCTTCTCTCCCTGCAGGCCAGTGTACATTTTTGTCACGCTCTCTGCTGGCCATGGCACTTTCTTCGTGCTCTGGGAAAAGCAAATAGGTCTCACCTATTGTGTACAAGTGAGTGGATTGTGGAAAAGGGAGCTAAGCAGTGTAGTCAGTCAGGGAGCGGAGAGCGTTGAAGACACACAGTTAAGGGTGAAAGTTCCAGAAACAAGCCATTGGCTCTCTGGTGCTCAATAACAAAGAGGGCAAGCAGTTATTTCAAAGATGCTCACTAGCCCACCTAATCAGCCCTAGTGATGAGCTGGACAAGTGTAGATCACAACCCCCATTAATGAGCTAAAAAAGCAGATAGTGGTGAGAGGCTAGCAGAGTCCTGTAGTGTGCACCTATTCAAATAAATCAGCAATTTGGAAGCGGCTTTTGAGACCCTCTGAAGAATTACAGAAGTATTGACATGATGCCCGAGAACAATATTTGCAGTCTTGTAGTTGTATCTTGAGAGCCACTTTTGTAATCGTCTGTAGAGTGAAAAATGTTCAATGTGATCCTTATCAGCTATTGTCCTTATTTTAGTTTGTAAAATATGTACCACGGCTCTGTGTTGAGAAAGTGGTCTTTTTAACTCCTTGCCTGCTCATGACGGAACCACTCCGTCATGAGCCACGGGCGCCGTGTGCTCATGACGGAGTGGTTCCGTCATGCTGCGGCCGTTGGCGGCCGCTCCGCCCTCGCGGCACTGATTCCACGCCTGTGCGGGCGAACAATGCAAGTGGGCGGAGTCGTGACGGAACCACTCCGTCATGAGCACAGCGCGCCCGTGGCTCATGACGGAGTGGTTCCGTCACGAGCATGGCTGCGCCACTAACACCCCGAACCCCCCCAGCGCCGCGGCAAAATTTGTGCCGCGGCGAAGGGGTTAAACCATACTGCTTATGTTTTGTAATGAGATAAACAAAGGACATTGAAATGGGTCCCTTCCAGGCAAAAACACTAATTGATTTCTGAATGATGAGTGTAAGAGGATAAAGGTAACCATGTTGTTCCTGCCTACATTTCACATGCTTTACTTAATCTTGCATTCCCTATGTTTTCGCTTTTTCCAAGATGGTGGTACTTTTTTTTATGCAGCATAATACGCTTGTCTAGTGCATAATTTTAATTGAGTCGCATCCAGGTGTTTATAGAGGGGCACAATTGGGTTGTAGCTGAAGGCAGTATGAGTTTCTCTCAGTGGGGCCGTATGGTGTTCAGTGGGGAGGGGGAGGATGTGGCACTATGGCCAAAGCTGCTGAATTTAGAATTGAGAAACCAGGTTCAAACTTCATGACCAGTCCACCAGACCACTCTCCTGAGGAAGCACATTCCCATGCTACACCATAGAAGCCCTGGTGTCTTAGTGTTAGATTTGGTGGTCTCTAGTTGGCATAGGTAGGTACCTGTGACAAATAGGGACCCTTGCATCTAGTCAGGGTAAGGGGGTACACTCCTAAAATAACCCCTGCTCACCCCCATGGTAGCTTGGCACGAGCAGACAGGCTTATCTCAGAGGCAGTGTGTAAAGCATTTGTGAACACATACAGTAATCAAGTGACAACACTACAGATGGACACCACACCAGGTTTATATCAAAAGTATTCTTTGTATAGACTTATCACAAGACCACAAATGACAAAAATCCACAATACTGTACTTAAAATGGTAGAATTAGCTTAGTTCTCTTAAGATGGTAAATGCGACACTCCGAGTTCAATATACCTTAAGATGCGTAACGCAAGACAACAAAAGTGTTGCAAGGATGGTGATGCGTTGAAGATCTGGTGCACAGAAACAAAGATGGCGTCTTCTTGGTGCGACACGATGCGAGTCGCGACAGGCCCTGCAACACGCTTCCCGGTGATGCGGCGGCATCTGATGCGACGCCGATCCTCTTCTCTGGTGATGCGAGTTGCTTCGCCAACAATGCAAGCTGTGACAGACCCTGCGACACGCTTCCCAGTGAGGCGGCGGTGTCTGATGCAACGTCGATCCTCTTCTCCGGCGATGCGAGGCACTTTCTCGTTGTGAAGTGGCAGTGCAGTGACACACTTCTTGCTCATGAGTCACGCTTGCAGTTCCTTGCGACACGCAGTCCCTCAGAAAGCCTCGCAAAACAGCAGGCACTTCCAAATAACTCTTGGGGAGCTGGTGAGTGAAGTCTGTTGTCCCTGAGACTTCAGCATGAGGCAAGCTCTTTTCTCAAGCCCTTGGAGATCCTTCACAAGTTGAATAAAGTACACAAAGTTCCTTTCTCCTCTCTTTGGCAGTCAGGCAACCACTGCAGGCCAATCCCTCAAGCTTAGGGATAGTCTCTCTGGTCTCTGTCTCTCTGGTTCCGCTCTTCAGCAAAGGTTTCTTCTTGTGTGCCAAAGTGATCTAAAGTTCTTGGGTCCCAATATTTATACTCAGTTTCTCTTTGTTCTCTGAAGGCAGAGAGGCCTTTGCCTAGTCCAAACCAGTTCTGGTCAGTCCTGGAGCCCTCTGTTTACATGACTCCTTTCCTTTCACAGTGCAGGGCAGAGACATCAGACGCACCACAGGAGGTGGAGCCAGCATTGTGGAGGGAAGGCACAGCCCTATTCAGGTCCCAGGTGCAACTCCTCCCACCCATCTACATGGAGATCTCTATTCAGCCTGTCTCCTGGAAGTTCCCCAGCCCCTGTCACTCAAACTCCAGACAAGGAATACACAACCTAGCAGAAGCATGTTTGGATGGTTAGACAAGAAAATAACTACTTTCAAAAAGTGGTATTTTCAAACACAGAATGTTAAAAGCAACTTCACTAAAAGATGTATTTTATCATTCTGAGTTCAGGCATACTAAACTCGAATTTCTACCATGCTGCCTGAGTCAGTTAGGATTATAATATGTAATAATCAAACTGCCCATTCTGGCCTATGGAGAACAGTTAGCCTTGCAATAGTGAAAAACTAAAATGCTGTAATTCACTTTTAGGACAAGCCACACACATCAGAGCTTGTCCTACCTTATACTTACAATGCACCCTGCTCTTGGGCCTACCATAGGGGTGTCTGATATGAAGAAAAGGGAAGGTTTAGGGACTGGCAAGTGGGTGCACTTGCCCAGTCAGCATGGCAGTACCAAACTGCACCCAGGATCTGCAATGGCAAGCCTTAGACACACTTTTACAGGCTGCTTCTGTGGGTGGGTCAACCAGTGCTGCAATTCGGATTACCAGCCCTGGTCACTCCTGGTGCACTGTACTAGGGTCTGACAGGTAATCCAAACCAGGCAATCATGGAATCACTAATCCATACATGAATTTACAATAGGGAGTACTTGTACTGTGGCAATGGATAGCAGTGGCACAGTGCCCAAAGCATCTAACACCAGCAAAAACACGAGGCAACAGCAAAAAGTGAAAGGGAGACCCACGCCAAGGTGCCAGGTCTAACACTTAGCACAAGCAGGTGGAACCTAACAGTGGCACGTGTGGGTTAAACTCAAAGACCTGTCCACCACAATCCATACTGAAGTTCACCTCCAGACTTGCGGATGAGCCAAAGCAGCACACCCTAGCACAACAGTAACTGTCACTGAGGTCACAGGATCCCTGAGGCCAGTCTGCCTCACCCATTGGGACCTCAATTGGCCTTGTTTTATTAGTAGAAGTGCAACTCCCCAGGTATTGGTAATGTATGATTTGCACGCACTCCAAAGTACGTGGCTTATTTACAAGCCCCTATCGCCACCACAGCGTCACTTTCAGTGAGGATGTGATGGCGATAGGGGCCTCGGCTTATTTACAAGGCAGCAGTAAGCCACTTAACATGGCTTAACGCTGCCTTGTAAATAAGGCACCCCTCACGCTGTATTTAGCATGAAAAAGGAGGGCAATGGGTGTTGCAGTGGGCGTTCCACCCACCCATTGATTTTGATGCTGCCCCCTATTTACAAAGGATGCGTAAATAGAAGGCAGTGCCAAAATTAAGACCAGGGAAAATCTGGTCTTAAACAGGCGAAATGAGAAGAAATGCTTTATTTCTCCTCGTTTTTGCTGTTTCCATGTGTGCTAACACACCTCGAATGAGCAAAGAGGTTGGAGATCCTTCAAATCCCATGCACTTATTAAGAAAAACGCACTATAAGTATCATTGCAGTCCATTATCCAAAGAGGAATCTGGGCCAGGATAACATCTAAAGGAAATATACCAACAATGATACATCATTCCTTTGCTATGTGAACAAACCTCCCTTCTCTCGACAGATCCTAGGATTGGAGGAGGTGCAAGGGAATAAGCAGTGGAAGTAGGGAGGTGTGGGAAACAGGGAAAGTGCAACAAAGGAAAAAGCAGTGGTGGGGTCGGGGGAGGTGGTGATCAGTGGACGGGGCATGAGGGCGGGTGGGAGGGGACAGAGCTTGCAAAAGCATGAGCTCTCTGTAGAGTGCTGAAAAAGAAATAAAAAAAGTAGGTCCAAAAGTGATCGTAAAAGCGGGAGCAGTGGTTGTTTTAAAGTACTTGGTCCATACTCTGGTCGGAGGGCTAAACACTAAAAGAGGCATTACCATACATGCCAGGGGCAAATGGTGACAAAGAATATGAGACAGACAATGGAGTGAGCAAATGGGAAGCATGTGGGCTGGCTAAGGCCCACATATTCAACACAGCAGTCTCTTTGATACAGTACATGGACTGTCTAGCCAAGACCTAAAAAAAACCTGGTGTGACAGCCTCAGTCGCACCAGCAATCCCTGCCTGCCCAGAGCAGAAATTAATATACTTCACCTGTTGCAGTTCTTGCACCGGGTGACTGCTGCTCACATCAGAGAAAGGACCTGTCTGTGCTGGTTCCCGAAACTGATGAGGCACATAAGAAATACCCTCCAAAGAATAGAAGAGATGAGGGTTTACTACTCTATAGTAGTCCTCGAATACTTGGTGAGTATTTGCCAACCTCGCAGTACTTTTGACAAGTAGGGAGAGTAAAAATACGGGCATGTTACATACATGCAAACATTTTAGAACAGCAAAAAGGGAGATTTTGAAAACAAAAATCGAGCTAAAGGTTCTTGCCCATTGACTTCTAATGAAGCAGGGGCTATTTCAGGATGGAGACACCTAAAAGAAAGCCATTTTTGGCTTCTGAATCAGGAGTCTCCAAGTCTGTTGGAATGTATGTGTTGGTGCGGATTATGAGCTTGAACAAACATGGGCCAGCAACCCTGGACGTGTGGGCTTCCATTTGTCCCTGTCTATAACCATTTAGTTCTTGGGCACAGAGGAAATGTCAACTGTAGTCGAGCGATAATATAACATAATGCCCCCTCTGCCTGGTGTCTAAATTTTGAAAAAGCAGCCAAGTCGTCCCATGTCATGTGCGACTACTTCACCCAGCCCTGACTGTTTATTACACTACTCAACATTGTGAGCCTTGTAGTTTTATTTTTACAATTAAAGTATGGCCATAGATAATACAGCATGTTCCGCGCGGATGCCCAAACAGCCAGAGCTTAGGGATTCTGCCGACAGGGACTGCTCTTGTGTGAGTTGGACAACATGTTTGCCACGTTCTCTCTGCCTGCCACAGCGCTTTCTCTGTGCTCCTGACAGGTACAGGAAAAAAATTGTATTTACACTTCTGATATCTGATCCTGCGGAAGCACATTTGCAAGTCCCACACATGACAATAGACCTGATTCAGGCCTCATTAGAAGTCAATGGGAAAAAAACATTCTCCCGTTTATTTTGTTAAAAACCTCCGGCTTTCCTCTTCTAAAATATTGGCATGTATGGGAGTGCTTTGATAGTATACACTCCTCGTCGCTTGTTCCCATTATCTGCTGGACTCTCAGCGCTGGATTCTGTCTGCGGCCACCATGACTCCTGCCTCTGTCTAGGGTTTACATGCTTTTCACTGCTGACCGAAGGGCTGACGCCTATCTGCTGCCTACACTTTCCCTGCCAAGCTGTTTACTAGCTGTCTCTAACCTTGCTATAATTTCTGTGCCTCCCGACCATCAGGAGTTTATTCTTAGGAGGCACACTGGGTGCATGAGTACCTCTCAGACTGCTGCCTGGCACCACTGGGGTGTCACAGGCCTTCCATCTTCTTACCATCGCCAGTGGAGGCATTGTTTCTACTAAGTTTCTCCTGAAGAAGGAGATCACTGGAGTACCCTTGATGAGTGTACACTACTTTCCACAGTTCTCTCTATTAATGATATGCACCCAGCGGGGGGTGGTCCCTTTAGGGCTCCAGGGCTATGCCCCCACCTTGTTATACCAAGAGAGAATAATAATCTTTTATTCACTTTGGTATAAAAAGAAAAGGTTAAGGCAGCTCTGTTAGAGACAATGTCTGGTGCAGGCACATAAAGGCACCTGCACCAGCCATCAGAGAGTATCTGCGGCTGTTGAAACCCTCAGCTCTGGCCTCAGGCCCCTGACATTCCTTAGTGCCTCCCAATCTGTGACGTGGTAAAGTGTCACAGAT
The DNA here is from genome assembly GCF_964204655.1 of Triturus cristatus. Lineage (NCBI taxonomy): Eukaryota > Metazoa > Chordata > Amphibia > Caudata > Salamandridae > Triturus > Triturus cristatus. Next base: position 347,545,594 of record NC_140584.1, read on the forward strand.
AAAGTTAGACACCGGTGTTGCAGCCTGAAGCCCTGCAGTGCCTGAGGCCACATATCAATATGCAAGTCACCCCACCCTTTCCGAGCTTGTCCCAGAGTTGGGAAAGGGTGGGGTGAATGAGCAGAGTCTGAAAACTCGAATCTGCGACTGCACAGGTTTGAGGTTTCAGTTTTAATTGTCCAAAGCTGAAAGGTTCAGCAGCAAAAGGGACCTGCATAGACAGCAAGGTAAGTAAAAATGCTTTTAAATAGTGTGTATGTATATGTGAGTGTGTGTCCATGAGAGTGTGCGTATTTGTGTGCATGTATGTGTGAGTAAAAGAGTGTCAATGAAGGAGTGAGTCAAAGTGAGGACTGTGAGTGATAAGAGTGAGAATGAATGAGTGAGGGAAACAGACAGAGAGTGTAACTGAATGTTACTGTTTGTGAGACTGAGGGAGTCTTAGTGAGTCAGAATGAGTGGGACAGTGAGTCAGTGTGAGAGAGTGATACTGAATGAGTCAGAGTGAGCAAGAATGATTGTGTCTGAGGACCTTTGGAGTTTGGTGAGGTCTCAGTGGCAGGAAGAGACAGTCTTTACGGATTGTCAAGTCTGGCAGTGGCGGGCAAGGTTTCGTGCCCAAATGTCCACAGCAGGTTTTCTGTTCTTGGGGTCAATAGCTCTTCTTTGTCCTTTCTCTTAGGTCCATCAGATCTGAAGTTTAGCGGCTTAGGTATGCCGCCTTATATACTAAATGTAGGGGCATTAAATGTAGTACCAGGTAATGTCCATTTCGCCATCTCCCTTAGGTTGACTATACCCTCTGTATGACCCCTCCCACTGGGGAATGGGTATACCCATAACATGATGATTTCCCTCCAAATCAAGATTGAGGGGAATGAAAAATGTGTTTCACCTCGCCTGCTACACCTTAGCCGAGGTGCTAGCTGAAGGTGGGCATGCCTCCTGTGCTTTCTAGTATTCCCACCTGTCCTCCTGCCAAGAGTGAGGTTATGACAGGAGGGTTGGCATCCTCCACTAGTTGGAGCTGCCTGCTTTACATTTCAAAGATGGAATGGCCTTTGAAGCTTTGCACCCTGGAAGACTGTTCCTGCCCTGGAGGAGGTGTGAATCACCTCCGCTGGGAGGAGACTTTGTTCCCGGCCTCTGAGAGCGCAGGCTCTCACCCCATGAGGTCAGGTACACATCTAGTGGTGGCAGCTGGCTGGGAATGGTCAGTAACCACACTAGCAGTCTGTAGGTTTTCAGGGGGCATCTGATGTTTGGTACCAAACATCTGTGGGTACAGTGAAGCCACCATGGAGCTAGCAAACTCATAATGACAAGTGTCCTGCCCATGTACTCGATATGGCTTTTCTGTGCACTTACAGTATCCAAGAATGGACTTAAATATTGTAGGGGCATATCTGCTCCCGCAGCTAAATCCACACCTGAAGTATAGTGTACCCTGCCTTAGGGCTGGTAAGGCCTGCTGTAGGGGTGACTTACCTATATCACAGGCAGTGACTGTAGTTGACTCTTCTAGTTTTGCTTGCATCAAGGCATGCAGCCTGCAGTCGCAGTTTGCATATCCTTGGTGAGGGGACCCTAGTATCGCACAATTGGTGCTGCAGCCCCAGTGGTCCCTCTTCAGTTCCTATGCCTTTGGTAACAGACGTAGCCTCTACTAGGGACCTATAAAGTGGTCTGAAGCTGTGCCAGTTGTAGGGAGCACTTGCACTGATCAGCAGTGGCAAAGTGCCCAAAGCATCTAGACCAGCAAAAACGAAATCCAGCACACAGCAAAAATACAGTGGGAAGAGGCAAAAAGACAGGGGAAACCACGCCAAGGATGCCAGGTCTAATACTTTCTCCATTTATTAACTATGAAGACTGCTTTTCTAATGCCTAATAGAAATCGACCAGAAGGGTCAGCGAAATGCAGGCACTCTCTGTTCACCCTCCGTACAACATCTTCTATCCGGACAATCTGGTACTTTGGACACATGCCTCCTTCCTGTAGGTTGTGATTCCTTTCCATGTAGGCCAGAATATCACACTGCCTAACTTCTTTTCTCCACCTCACAGGAGGAGAGACTTCACGGTCTGGACCCAAAGAGAGAGTAGTAGCTCTACCTTGATCGCACAAAGCAGTTCCAGGTAGACGATCAACTCTTTGTGGGGTACCTAGGGGCTAAGAAAGGGAAGGCTGTGCTGAAACTGACCTCCTCAAGAGGGATAATGCTTTGCATAAATATCTGCTATGCATTGACCAATGTGTGAACCCAAGAGGTGTACAATGACCTTGGGTCGCAATTTACTATAAAAACACTAGTCCTTGTTGAAGGTCAATTTTTGGTGAAAATAAATATAGAAGGAAATCAGTTCTATATAATTACTAACCAGCCGGATAGTAAGATTTAATCAACAAAAATATCTGGTGGTCACACTGCATATGACTAAAGTGGGACACAGTCCTGTATCCAAAGCATACATGTGGAGACAATTAACAGAAAGGACAAATAATCAGGCAAAACAAAGTGCTTGTTTGTAAATGTAACGGGTTTAAACAAGCGTAATAATCAATAACAGCTGCTACACGTTACATCTAGATAAGTGTGTGTGCACTGTGTTTTTAAAAGTCGACGACGTTTTGATCCCTTTTACATGGTTATTGGGATCAACATCAGGACAACATTAGATAAATGCCTGAAGGACATACATCTTAGTACAAACCGTAATAGGTACTAAGTGCTAGGAGTCCGTGGCCACTAGGTGGTTCAATGCTAAGCGACGGGAGCGGCTCGGGGTGCTTGAGTCGGTTTAAATCAGTGCTAAGGAAATGCCGTTGCTTGGGGTCTTGAAGTTAGGCATAATATGCCATGGTAGTCAATTATTTGAAATAACGGGCGTTGCTGAAAGCAAGGGTTCTGTTTACCGTGTACCACGGTAGCTTCGGCTGTATGGATGCCCGCAGTGCTCTAAGCAAGGGGTCCGTGTGTAGGATCTGGCAGTAGGGGCTGCACGTCAACGTGGCACATATGACTTTCAGTGTAGGCAGCCGGTCGGTGCTCGAAATCAGGGGGTCCTAGACGGCAGGATGACCGTCAGTGTGAAGCACGGTGGCTTCAATGGATGAAGCAACCCCCTGAGGGCTTACGTACTCATTCCACCAGAGCCAAGGCTGTGACCACTGAGTTTGCCCAAGGAGTCCCTGTCCTGGACATCTGTCAGGCAGCAACATGGGCATCTCTGCACATGTTAACCAAGCACTACTGCCTGGACAGTCAGGTCCAGCATGCTTCTTGCTGCTCACAAAAGCCAAGTGCAGCAGATTCAGTCTGCCTGGCATCCTTTTGCAAGCTCAGCATTTTCTGAGCAATGACTAATGATGAGGGTCCAGACTTGCACAGTTCATCAGCCTGAGGGGGGACATCCTATGACACTCCTAGTTCCTCTATGACCAATGGCTCCCAGGCCATGACAAACCTACTTTTGCCATAGTTCCTCTTTGTGTTACTCTAAACAGGCCAAAAATGCAATGTGTCAGAGCAAATCCACTATGACAAAGGTCTTTGGCCACACTAAACCTGGGCTCTGAGGCTGTGGGTGTGAGTGGGGAGTGTACCATGGTAATCCTAGTGCCGTCCCACATCTAGCACTAAAATGCAGTTTGAAGCACTCTCTGTACCTAGAACAAACCCAGAGACTGACTCCTGGTAGGTCACAACAAAGCACGGTCTATCAGTAAAAGGCATTAGATACAAAAGAATAGTCTTGGTATCCTTTTCTCTCTCTGTCAATTGTTAGATGTGGCTCAACAGAACTGTTAAGCATGATTGGACATTACAGTGCCAACAGCCTCCCCTGTGAATATTCTGTAGCATTCCGAGAGGTCATCTCTGCCCATTCAAGTCAGCCTATTTGCTTCTGGGATGCAGTTCACACATTTTGCACACCTATTACCAGGTTTGAGAACAGCTTGGGAGTTGGCAAAAGTGAATGCTATTTAGCCTTGTGAGAGAGATCAGGCAGAATAATGTTAACTTTCTTTTAATATTTCTATTTATTATAAATTCAAAATCACTCTGACTCTCTATAGAGGACAGCAAAACCTCAAACATACATGGACGTCATTGGTAGGCTTTCAGGTCTATGAGATTGACGGCTTTGTGATCCAAACAGCACAGCAGGGAAGGGTGTGGCTGGAATCTGTGCTGCCTGTTTTCTTCACGTGTTTTTCAATGTGTTCCTGTCCACAATCCCTCCTCTTCCTGAGCAGCCCCGTTCAGTGTCCAAGTGAGCTCTGCAACTTGCATTGAACTCCACTGTGATTGGCTGTCAGAGTCATGTGCTTTTCAGTATGTGTTATACACACAATTCACCATATCCAATTCATTCATATCCTTATCCAGTTCATTCAATATTCTATACAACACAATGTGATTCATATCCAATTTCAGTGGTGTCCCTATTCATATCGAGAACAGTGTTATTTGCCTCACTGTTAGTTATATCAACTTCAAAATGTGTCTTATTGAAACCATCCTACTGGCTAGTCGTTCAAATGTATGTGTTTCGTAGAAGCTTGCTTTTGTTTGGTTTATGACCTTTATTTCTCCCACATTTTACCTCTGTTTGCGCACTCTTCTCGCAATGTTCCTTTATTTTTGGATTTGTTTAAAATGTATGCAATACCCTTATTCCAGAAGCAACATTTTACTTAGTTTAATTAGGTGAATTTATATTTTTTATATTTTTTGCTTTCTGGTTGTGCCTCTTTTATTTATGTGCAGGCTTGATACATTTTTTTACGGATGTTCCTTTAGGATGTGTAATGATGTCACTGGGTTACTGTATGTGTTTACAAATGCTTTACACACTGCCTCTGAGATAAGCCTGTCTTCTCGTGCCTATCTACTAAGGGGGTGAGCAGGGGTTAATTTAGGAGTGTACCCCCTTACCCTGACTAGACACAAGGGTCTCTATTTGGTCAAAGGTGCCTACCTCTGCCAAATAGAGACCCCCAAATCTAACACTGCCCATATGGTTCATTCAGCTTTCATCAGGGCCTCTCTACCTTCCTGACTATGGGTAAGTATGCAGGGTATACCAATAACATTTTTTTACGGAATCCCTTCAACTGTCCAGAAAAAGGTAATCTACAAACTCTCACTTGGTTGCCTGAGCATTAGGGTTAGGAAGGGAGGAAAAGAAAGAGCTGCAGTCTTCCAAGTTCCCAGGAGCAGGTTGTCATAAGAAGCATGCGGCAAGGCCTAGAGTGGCGCTCCCCCATCCCGCAAACCTCGGATCAGGCTGGGGAGCTTCTGTCTCAATATCAGTAGTCCTGGGACAAACAAGGATGGAGGACATCAGGTGCAATTCTAAAGTGGCTGCCTCAATCAGAGTTTGGCGGTATTTAGTGTACAGAAAGTATTTTAAACTTGTTAGCTCGTAGGGCAAATATTGGTTAGCTCAGTCTACGTTGCTTGAACCCTCCTCTGGGACAGGAGGCTCATGCGGTGACACAAACAGTCTTAGTTTTTGATGCATTTCTGCACAAAAGGTGCAGTGCTTTGAGAAGTAAGGAAAAGGTAGGGCCTGTTGCAATGCATGATCTTAAGTAGCACTGGATACAGCATTGCACAGTGTATTCCAGCTTGGCACAGTTTTCAGTTAATGTCAAACACCCACACCGGGCCTCTTGGACTGTTAGCGTGAAATACAGAACGATGGAAAGAGTGATGTTCTCGTGTGTCAGAACGTCACTGTCTGCTTTTCTCAGGCCAGGTGAACATTCTAGAGATAATTGAGCCCCATGTGAGAGGCTAGGACCCAGAGATCTGTAAGCCCTTTCCACAGCGAACAATGCGAAAAGCTGTCAGCTCCACAAAGGTATTTGAGAAGCCATATTGCCTGTGTTTGTTGCCTCAGGCATAAGTATGACTCATAGGTTGTTGCATTATGATCTGGCTGCAAGTGCTCGCTCTTCCCTTTTATGACATTTAGTACTTAAATGATGTTTACTATTTTTTTCATTGTAGTCAGCTGTGTTGCGCTAGTTTCAGCTATAGTAATCCATTTTTCTTGCTTGCTGAGAGCAGTGGTTTGCGTGTCCACTCTGGAGTAAAGCATTTCAATCTTGTTATCTATAGATGTCAAGCTTTACTGGATATGTACTAGGTGCAAATTAATTTTGTCGTCATCCGTTTCCATGATGGCTCCCTGAGAGGATAATGCTTGTTCCGATGAGTGAGCTATGTCTGTCCTCTTGGTTTCAAAGTCCAATTTAGCTTACATGGTGTCATCCTACCCCATCATGCATACAAGGGTATAGGTAATTGGGCATTGCATGAAGCTCCCAGATGCACAGTAGAGGTAGGATATGTGATCATTGGTGGATGCTGTGGTTGCTGGCGGAGCTCAGCTGGGAATAGAGGGCACATGCCCTACAGTACATATGCTGCAGATCTCAACATTCTCAATGCAGTCCACTTCTCTCCAGATCACCCCAACGTCGCTAGGACGAGGGACTGGACACCCGACAGAATTTTACACAATGAAGGCATTGAAGTCTATGTCCACTTTTGCTCCTGGCACTGGAAATACAGCAGGCTACCCTCAAGGTTAGTCCCAGTAACGATGCACAGCAGCCAATCAATTTGCTTTAGGGTTTCAAGGGGGCCAAATACAATGCAAGAGCCCATCCCAGGCCAAGCAATTGCAGTGGGGCCAAGCTGTGCTGTGTAGCACCTGTACATACCACAGGGGTACTTTAAAAGGATATATGGGCCTCAGTGGTGGGCATCAGTAACATGCCGAGATGAGGGCGACCCCAAGGCCAAGTAGGCCCCTCTCGAACTCACAGGGCGCTCACCTGTCCCCATGGACATATATATTTTCCTCAGTGCCACTGCGGAGAGTAGGATCTGCTTTCTTTGGTTACTCCCACTTTTTGCTGGTGTTTCACTGTTTTTCGAATTTAGTCTGGCTGTGTCCCTGCTATCCAGGACCCCAGCCTAGCTGCTTCCTCTCTAAATTGATTTCATGTACAATAGGTACACTCCAGTTTGGTTACTGGGGTACCCTTGTGAGTCGCTAGTATATGGTACACTAGGTACTAAGGGCATAGGTACCCCAGAGGCCTACCAGGGGCTGCTGCATGTATTATGCCACCCCTGAGAAGCCTTCCAAAATGACACCACAGGACTGCTACTGCAGCCTGGGTAAGGTGGTGCATACACCCCTTACTAAGATATAGGTTACCTATATCTACCTTTAATCACTGCAAATATAAACCTATCAGTCACTCCTATGGCAGGCCTTATCAATCCTGAAGGCAGAGTGCTTGGTTTTGTGTGAGAGGGTGCCAATGCATAAGCTTGGCCCCATTGCAGCTTTCAGAGCCTATTCTCTGAGACTGTTCAGTGATGCAGCGAGACCATATACTCTTAAGTGCATTATAACCTTGCGGTAAATGCTAACTTTGGAATGGCTGCATGGAAACATGTAGTGTTTGGTGTCAAACACTTTGGAATCCTACCCCCCCCCCCGCCAGTCCTGGCAGCGGGGGTAGAATTCCACCCTTCTAGGGGGAGAGACATGTACACACTGGTCTCACTGGTAATAGTTTTAAAGAGCCCTGGCGTCACAAAATGGATGCTGCAGCCACAGACACGAGTCTGGCCTCCTGCTGCTGACCGAACCTCCGGCAGGGGAGGCCTGGACAATAGGTTTCCTGTCACAGGGAGGTGTAACCACCTCCCGGACAGGCTTTAGTGTATTGGGGCTGGGTAGGTGCACTCTGAGAGTGCTTTGAAGTCAGCACTGGGGGCACATTTGGTGTCCCTGTGCATAGCCCAGTTCAAACCGGTTGCAGGGGCTACCAGCCCCTGCTCTGGCTCAAAACTGGACAAAGGAAATGGGTGTAGCCACCCCTCTTTCCAGACCCTCCCATAGGTGGGTCCCCAGAGTATGTCCAACCCCTTTCTTTAGTTTAGTCCATTGTTAATTGAGGCCGTCCTGAAGGGTCGGGGGCCCCGGTACTCGGAGGTTTGTGTTTGGATATATATATATATATATATATATGGAAAATTCTCCAATTAAAGGGAGCCCCTATATATATATATATATATATATATATATATATGGAAAATTCTCCAATTAAAGGGAGCCCCCATCCTGCAGGGCGGCTTCACAGAAAGGGGCATGGAGCATTCCATGATTTGGCACACCAAAAAAAAAGAGAAGTGAACCCCAACTCGGTAAATCACTGGCTTTATTGTGTCTCAAGGGTGGCAGAGCATCAGTCCTTAAGCGTTTCGGTTGTTGGTCATGGCCTTGCTCACAGGTGAGGAAAGTCTCATTGAATAAACTCGCATCATTTAAATCACAATGATCACGTGACCCGGTGCAATCCTACATTTCCAAAAATGCACCGGGGTGTTGATGCAAACTGTGGTAGATGTACAATAATGCTGAATAGCATCTTGATGCCACAGTCTGATTAAAATCATTGCCCAGTGCTTGGACTGTGATGTAATGTAGATCTTGCTGGATAGAGTCCCAAATCGCAGTTTAAAAGTCTGCATGCAATGTAATGTTAAAAAAATGAAATGTCACATATAAATTGTGTAGCGTTTACCTTCCATGTTTAAAGTCCTCATGATGTACTGCCCATGGTATCACCATATCTTTGAACACAATGCCAGAGAGACCAAGTTGGCAAGAGGAGACATAACTTCTCTTGTACTCCCTTGCAAAAATACCTGGGAAATCCTTTTTGTCTGCATGTCGTCACATGGGACATATATTTATATATCTATGCATATATATAAATGTATATATGTGTGTGTGTGTGTTTATTTTTTAACCTCTACCCACTTCCTACAACCAAAAATTATCCTTACCTCCCTTTACTTGTAACCACCTTTAAACCCTAAAGTCATCCTTACCTCCCTTTATCTCTGTGCGCACATAAAAAATTATCTTATTTACAAAAATACTTACCTGCCTGATAAATTGCTGTGTGACAAATGTAGAAATACTTAATTGTGTGGCAAATGGATGCATGTAATTGATGCGTGGTAAAGGCTGGCTCCTGTGTGTAATATTCATTTTAGTTACTTCATTTTTAGTCCTTATCATATCCTTTCAGAATATGTAATATTAATTTTAATATGTAATATTAATTTATTTTACAGCTGCTCAACATAAGTTCAATGCAAGCCATGTTCATTTAAGCAGGGGTCATACTCATTTAAACATGGCTTGTGTTCATTTTGTTATGTGGTTTATTCATTTCAAAGCATGCTACATTTATCTCACATAGTTTCATATTTATTTCAAAAGGTGTCATATTAATTTTAATAAATGTCATGTTAATTTTGATGTAGGCCATATTAATTTCACCAGGTGTCATATTAATTTCAAAGTGGTTCATATTCATTTTAGCATGTGTCCTATTCCTTTCAATGAATGTCATATTTATTTCAATTGATGTCATATTCACCTTAACACCTGCCATAATATTTTCAACATGGGTCATTTCCATTTCAACATAGGTCATATTTATTTCAGTACATGTAATATTTGTTTTGATGTGTGTCAGATTAATTTCAAAGCATTATATATTCATTTTGACAGGTTTCATTTTAATTTCAGCATTGGTCATACTTTTTTTAAGACAAGTTGAATATATTTCAATGTGGCTCATATTAATTTCATCGCATGTCATAGTCATCTTAGCATGTATCATACTCCTTTCAATGGATGTCTCATTCATATTAACACATCTTATATTCATTCTAACATGAAACATATCCATTTCAACAGGTATTATAATCATGTTAATGTGCATCATATTACTTTCAATGTAACCCGTCTTCATTTTGATAAATACCATGTTCATTTTAACGTTATTTGTATTAATTTTGAAACATGTCAAATTAATTTCAATGAAGCTCATATTCATTTCAACACATTGAATATTCATTTTAGCATGTGTTATATTCCTTTCAATCAATGTTATATTTATTTCAATGGATACCATATGCATAGTAACGCTTGTCATATTAATTTTAGGATGCAACTTTTCCAGTTTAGCACATATCATATTCACTTCAATATGTGTCATATTCATATCAATGCAAGCCATATTCATTGTGACAAATGCCATGAGAATTTCAGCTTGGTCATACTCTTTTTAAGGCATGTCTACTTCAATTCAATGGGGCTTATAATCATTTCAGCACAAGCCAGATTCATTTTAAATCATCTTCTATTTATTTCTGTATATCTCATATTCATTGGAATCTGGGTAACAAACATTTCACCACAATTCATATTCATTGCAACATGTGTAATGCTTATTTCAGTTTATGTTATATTATTTTCAATGTGCATTATATTCTTTTCAGGATACAATATATTCATTTCAGTAACTTACATTCATTTCAATGTCATATTCATTTCAATGCATGCCGTATACCTCTTGGCATATGTCAGTCATTTCAAGAAATGTCCCATTCTGTCTGATGCATATTGTATACATTTCAGTAATAGCTATATTATTTACAGTGAGTGCCATATTTATTTTAGCATGATTGATATGTATTTCAGTACTGCTCTTATTCAGTTTGTACTGCGTTTTATTCATATCATTCACTAAGCAGCATATTCAATCTGCCAAGTTTCATATTTGTTTTGATTCAAGTCAGATTCACTCTGCCAGGTATCATAATTATTTTGACACATATTACATTCATTCTGGTGTGTGTCATATTCATTTTGCAGCAGGCTATGGATTTCAGAAGGTGTCCTATATGGGGATCTGTAATTTTGACATGAACGGCTTCCCATAAAACACACTATAGGAGAGCTATGGGAGTGTCTGAAATTAAAGGTGCTACTTTGAGAGAGAGGGGTGCAGCACATAAAACTGACCCCTTAATTGAATAAAAAAGGCCGCTTTATTGAAACAGGCACACATCCCAAATGCTCCTGGCAAACCGCCTTAAAAAAACTAAAATGTTGCTATACATCAAGTGAACTATCCAATGGACCCACCCCTACGCCCCCCCAACATGCCCACACAACAGCTAACTCATTTAAATGTAGTGAATTTCAACATTTCCAACTTTCTATTACCCTTACATCCTATGATTGCATGTATGAACCTGTAATTAACCAAACATCCGAAAATAAATCTTGAACAACCTGACTTCCACCCTCCCCTTGCACATGGTTCACCAATTGGCAATGCCAACCAAACTTCTGGCAACTTCTGTCAAACGTTCCAGGCCCCTGCCACCCAGACAAAGGGGCCCTGCTACCTTTCTCTGCCCCCTCTTAAGTGTCCTTGCTAGCTCGTGCACTTAACGCCTAATATTCAATGTCCTGGCCAACATTTCTCTGAGTTCCAACAAATACAGGTCCATACCAATACGGGACAAATGTACCCCATTTCCCTGAAAGAGCTCTCTGGCCTCAAATTTTATATCTGAATGGCAAATCCGCTCAAAACCTAGCTCCCTATACAAACGATACATCTCCCTATTCACTTTCTTCTGTGCCCTGTCTATAGCAGCAGGCTTGCATGCCCTCTTCATGTAGTCTGAGGCAAAATTATGTCCACAAAACTAAACAAGCAGCCCTCCAAATGAGCACCAAATCTATTTACATGTTCCTCATCAACACTACTCCTTTTTCTTTACCCAGGTCATTATCCCCAAGGTGTAAAATACAAACATCAGCGGGACCTACCTCCCCCTCCATCATACCATTCAATTTCTGCGTTAATTCTCTCCAATACATGGCCCCATTTCTCTTCCAAGTAATAGGAAACTGCTGTTTATGAAAGCCTAAATTGGTACCAAAATCCCTTTGCTGAGCCTGGATAGCCTTCCACTTGATAAAAGAGTGGTCCATCACCCAAGTGGCCACCTCCTCTGCTGCTGGGCCCACCACTGAACCTGGAAAGAAACAAACGAGCAGCAAGAATTTCATAAGGATGTGTGTCCCTAATCGCCCAGTGCCCACACGTAGCCTTTAACACTCAGATCACCAGCGCCCCAAATGCCCTAGCGTGCCCAACCTCTAATCCCTGCTTTTGACGCCGCACCAATGTGGAAAGAATACATGCCATAATCTGGAGCAGGCACTCCTAACCGAACCAGCACCCTAAGCAGCAACAACAGCAGTTGAAAAGCCATCGCTCTACCCAACAAAATCAGAGTCCGCTGTACAACAACTCGCCCAGCGTTCACCCTACACAACCGTACAGGGCCAGGACAAACATACTGCGAGCTATAAGACGTTCTTCCCCTGTGCTCTTTTATCCATTTTGGAGCGGCAAAGCCATTTCTCCCATCTACCTTTCGTTCTGGAAACATCCTTCCACATAATTCCAGCCTTCCATCCAGCAACTCAGACACTTTGCAAAGTAAATTCCAAGTTATAGGCCTCTGAAACTGCCCCACCTGACCTTGTTCCTGCTCCCAGCCCGTCAGCAGTCTGCGGCCCAATTTGCCCACCAATAGTGAGTAACCCCGCAGTTTATCCGTAAAAGCTATTCCAGCCAATTTTCCTATAATGGTAACATGTGAGAGACCCTTTTCTATTAGGTCCATAATAAACTGAATCACGTCTTCCGCCCGCAACCAGCCCTACACCAGCTGCTCCCCTGATGCTAGAAACTCCTTCCATGCTTGACCGTAGGCTCTGTGTGTCAACTCACCGAGGGACCTTACCACCAGTTGTACCATCCTGCGTTTACTACTAACCACAACTTATCTGGCATGGGTGTCGGGTCTATGTTGGCGTCCTTGGCCATCCCACGGAATCTACCCCACTGTGAAGGAGACAAAGCATCCGCAATGTCATTGTCCACACCGGGCACATGCTGTGCCCTGAAAGAAATGTCGTAACGCAAGTAGCCCAACACAAAAATCCGCAGCAGTTTCAGTACATGCATGTCCCTGGCAGACTGTCAGTTAACTACCTCCACCACTGACATATTGTCGACTTGAAAGAACACCTTCCTGTGTCCGACCTCTGTGCCCCACAGAGTCACAACTACCATCAAAGGAAACAATTCCAAGAATGCTATACTCCTGCCCCTTTTCTTCAATTTTCAGGCCAAGACTCTGCCCACCATCTGTCCTGCCAATACATATCAAAAACTACCCCTGCTGCATCCAAGAAGATCTGGACTTCCCAGTCCAAGTCATCCTGCCTTGCCTAAGGAATGCCATTGAAGCACTGCAAGAAAAAGCACCACATTCTGAGGTCTCCTTTACCCCTTGCACTGACATGGTGATGAGGTAGGGAAAAGTCGGAAGTTGCATGCCCTAGCCTCCTGCAGAAAGTCCCCCCTGCCCCGACTACCGTCACGCTAAGTTTAGGTGACCCAACAGTACTTGGACAATACTTGACCATCACGTTCTCCTTCGCTATCATGGCAGACAACAACAACAGCATCTTCTCTTTTTTCTTCTGTTGCAACCTGGCCTCCATTCTTTTAGAATTAATTTTGATAATTGTGTTTGCAGACCTACTGTTTTCTCAGGCGCCAACGGCACCCCTAGGTCACGCATGAGCTCTTGGAATCTTAGCAGGAGAGCCTGGCAGTCCTCCAAACCAGATGCCCCCATGAAGAAGAAGAAGTCATCCAAGTAGTGGGTTACCCGCCCATACGCCATGTAAACAGCCCCTGCAAAAACAAGCTGAAGCATTCAAATAAGGCACATGAGAGGGAGCTACCCATTGGTAATGTTTTGTCCACATAAAACTTGCCTTTAAATTGTATGCTCAAGAGCTGCACATCATCAGGGTGCACTGGAAGCAGACAAAAAGCTGACTTCACATCACACTTTGCCATCAATGCCTCTGGGCCCGCCATCACCACCAGTGACATGATATAAGGCAATAATACACTTTTAGTCACATAAACCACTCTAATGACACATCTGACGTAAACATACATCTATTACTGTTCGCCCTAACGCCTACCAAGTCTTATACTGTAGATGTCGTAGACCTTGAGGGTAGTACTGAAAAACGGTATACAATGATAGTTAAGTCACTACCAGCCTGTGATACTCCTAGGTTTTTGTTTAGTCTCAGGTCATATGTTCTTTCTTCCAATAAATATCACAATAGTGCAGGACCTGCCTCGCACCTTTTACATGTACATTTTTCCCAAAAATTGTGCTTCAAAAACATTTACCTGTGAGGTTTGCGCAAAATGCTCTTACCGCCCGAGATTGGGCCAATCTCAATTCTTTGAATGTCACCAGAACTTTAATCTTTGAAGCAACTCTCTCTATGCTGCAGCGCGACTCCCTTCTGTCATCCTCCTGATGTCACTACTGCCCAAAGATCTGGGAATCAATAAACAGTTCTCTGAAGATGCGGCCAACAAAGAGCAGCCGTGAACCTTCCAGGACAGCTGACGGAAAAATAGAGGGCACGCGACCAAAGGCGAGGCTCCGTTTTATACTCACGAGCCACACCCAACACGATTGGATGCAGTTGTCCAGAATCAGCATTCCTTTGTGAGAGTATAGCTCCAACTGTGATATCGGAAGCATCAGCTTCTATGATGTAAGGTAATTGGGGGGTTGGATGAGCAAGAATGGGTGCTGTATAAAGTAAGAAAGAAGCAATGGTTTCTTGAATCATGAGCAATAGTTTTGGTTTTAACATAGGGTTCAAATTGGTTACGTGCAGTATGCTCCATATTGAAATAGTATCAGACTGATCATTAGTGTACATCATGATGAAATTATGAGGCTCCATATAAAACAGTACCAGTAGAGTCTCAATGTGGTACATAAGGGCAATGCCACCAATACTTGCTCACAGCAAAGGAGGCATGTATCTTGCCATATCTCTGACGGGGACATAAACAGCGAAGAGCTACATATGGAGTTGATGTCTTAGAGTCACTGGTGAGTAGTACCCCAGTTAGAGCAAGCTCTAGGTGCTGGTTTGTGTGGATGGAGAGCATGGAAGCGTGCAACTAACCGTGGAGCATGGACATGAGTCTCTGGTTCCCATGAATCATTCTCAGAGCCATAGCCTTTCCTTGACACCAGATACCATATCTTATTTCCTCTTGTCCGTGAATTTAGTATTTTTTGCACTTCATATTCTTCTTGACCGTTGACCACTACAGGAGGTGGTCGTGACTGGCACTTTTGAGTCACAGTTTTCAATTAGGAGGTCTGAAACACAGGATGGATTTTTAATTGCGGTGGAAATTTTCAGGTGATACACAACTGGGTTTATTTGCCCAATGATGTAGAAACAATGGTGCCCATCCACTTGCAGTACGTACCTTTTTGCAAGCAATGAAGTGTCCTAGTTTAGAAAAACTATCTATAATCACTAGAATGCATGTATATACATGATCAGATGGTAAGTCAGTGACAACATCCAATGAGCAATGTTCCCATGGTTTCTGTGGTGTTGCTAATAGAAGGAGCACTCCTTTTGGTTTTCTGGGATCTCTTTTTATTTTTGCACACATTTCACACTCCGCAACCCATGTTTGAATGTCTTTGGACATCATAGGCCACAAAAAGTTCCTTTGCACCGCTTACAATGTTCGTTGTCCTGGATGTCTTGTGTATGGTTGTACATGATGCAAATCAAATAGTGTTTTACGTAACTGTACCGTGGGAATATATAATTTAGAGTCATGCAAAGGTAACCCCTGTACATTTTGTCTCTGTGGGTCATGTTGGAGCCAAGTAGCCCACTTTTGTACTGGAAACTCTTTACGCAATACATCAACAAAATCTTCTGTTGAGATTGTGTTAACGATCCTTAATGGATCAATTATGGACCTTGGTGTGTCGGAGGGAGATTCTAGTCTGGTCAAGGCATCAGCCTTTCTATTGTCACATCCAGGTCGAAAGGTTACAATGAAGACAAATTCGGAGAAGAAGATCATCCACCGCAGCTGTCTGGGAGTTATAACTCTCACTGTTTTCATGAATTGTAGGTTGCGGTGGTCCGTACAAGATAGTGTTTCCATTCTTTAAAGGCATCTCAAATCGCTAATAGCTCTTTCACTGCAATGGTGTAATTTGTTTTGGCAAAGGAGAGGTTTTTTTTAGCCATATAGGCGATTGGATGCAGTTGTCCAGAATCAGCGTTCCTTTGTGAGAGTATAGCTCCAACTGCGATATCGGAAGCATCAGCTTCTATAATGTAAGGTAATTGGGGGGTTGTATGAGCAAGAATGGGTGCCGTATAAAAAAGAAAGAAGCAATGGGTTTCTTTAATCATGAGAAATAGTTTTGGTTTTAACATAGGGTTCAAATTGGTTACGTGCAGTATGCTCCATATTGAAATAGTATCAGACTGATCATTAGTGTACATCATGAAGGGCAATGCCATCAATACTTGCTCACAGCAAAGGAGGCATGGATCCTGCCACATCTCTGACAGGGACATAAATGGCAAAGAACTACAGATAGAGTTGATGTCCTAGAGTTGCCAGTGAGAACTTTGACAAAATGGTCTCTTTTCCTTTTTGGGCACCACCCCAATTGGTGAAACAATCAGCTCCTCCATCAGCCAATCATGAAAGGGTTCAGCCATCCTGCCCTCAGAGACCTCTTTCTCCAACTTTTCCTGCCCTGCTTGCCTATGATCTTTGGTTGAGCACAAATCATCTGCTCGCTGCCGCACTGAGGACCCTTGTACCCCAGACGAAAGCCCCAACGAAACCCCTCCCGTAAAATCCTTGTCTCCTCTGGACGTTCGTAAAACCCCAGGCAATTCTCCAACCTGTCGAGGTTAACGGGGGTATGAGCCTTTTCCACCAAATCCCAGAGCTCCCCTCCCACCTCTGGAACCAGAAGATTGCTGCTGCTGATGCTCCAATTGACCACCCCATGCTCCTACCACTGACCTGCCCCCTGCCCTTGGTAGCCACTACCCACTCCAAAACAGTTGACAAGGGGGTGTCTGCACTAACATTTTGAGCACCCGTGGCAAAATCTACAGTGTTCCGAGTGCACATTTCCTTGTTAAAAACCCAATAGGTGCCCCCCTTTCCTGGCTGGGCCTTTGCTGCAATCCGCACCCCTATCCGGGTGTGATGACCCTGACACGGATTATATACTATTGGCAAACCGCATGCCTGCTCCAATGTGTGCTGCCAGAAATAAGAATCCAGTTCACCCAGTTTAGCCTCAGGGTCCCAAGCCAAGTGCCCCCTGAATTCTTCATTGCTTTGGGCCCAGGATTGTCCTTCTCCCATGATTTGAGCTTTCTGGATTACATCCATGTACTTAAACATGGCCACGCAACGCTCTGGATATTTTTCGCAATATACACTGGAGTAAATAAAAAATGCTGCGGTTCAATTCTCTATTGTTAGGGGTACCTTAGGCCACTTTGCCAGCTCATATTCCTTCTCCTTTAAATCCTATTTTGAGCGCACCTCTCTATGCAGGAGTTTGAGCATTTACACGCATTCCCTCTTTCAAATAAACTCTTTAGATGCCAGCATGAGATGAGCCCCCAACGGCTTAGTATTTAACGAGAAATGTGCGCGAGCTCGCATGCACAGTTTTCCCAGAGACGGTGATGAAGAGGAAGATGGCAGCCCGGGATGCCGCAGCCAAGGTAAGTGGTTTTTCTTTACTTTAAAGTCTTTTTATTTAAGTTTGAATCAATTGTTAATGGGGGGGTGGGAGGCGGGTGGCGTAGCGGAGCTCCACAGAGTTCCACGGAGTTTGTTCTCAACTCCATGGCCCTCCGCTAAGCCCTGCTACGCCCACTATGCCCGGGGTTATTAGTAACCCCCATGTAGGGTAGCCTCTTTATCTCAAGCTATTTGTTCTCTGGCCTGTTCCTCTGACCCCCACTACCTACCCCTGTTGCAACACCAATCTCTGTCTCTTTTGCCACGCTTTGTTTACCATTTGTGCTGTCCTGCCCCTCCGTGCCCATGCCCACATCCATTACATACTTTAAGCAGCTGAACCTGTGCCCCTCCCTGAATCCCACCTGCATCCACGGCCATGGTTACCATGTTTGGGGCCACTTCAGTGTCCTTGGCCTAACCTGGCTCCAAGGCCGATGCCTGTAGTGTTGCATGCTGCCTCCCCAGGGCCCTCTGCACTTCTGTTGCCCTAGTCGGCAGTTCAGTGTGAGCATGTAACACACTTGACAGGGGATTAATTGAACCCCTGACCCTCCCTGGCTCCTCATTCCACACTTCACCTTTCTCAAGGCTTTCAACAACATAGTCTAGCACTGTGACCCCTAACGGGTCCAACATATCACCCCAGCTGGGGCCCGCACATGCATCCTGCCTGGAAACTGAAACATAATTAGAGGTTGTAGTGTAATGTGTGGCATTCAGGGTGGCTGAGCTAACCCCTCCCGGCCACTCCGCAGACACTACCCACCTAACCGCCACAGTGCACCTGTCAGAGGCCGTCAAAGACCTACTAGCTGGTGGGGCCACCGAGGTCGCTCTGGATCTTCATATGTCAGCCACATAGGATACCCTGATGCCAGGTGAACCGCGCAGGGCCCAGCCATCTGCTCCCCTCGGTGCTGACGAGCCACTCTCAGCTTTACCGATTCCGGAACGCAGCACCGTTTCTGTACCTGTAGGAAAGATGACAGGACTGGTGTGCTGGTACGCAGTGCTTGCCCTGGTAACTCTAATGGATCTCCTGCGCCCTCAAACCAATTACAAAATTTTTGCTGCCTCACAAAGCAGTCCTCACACCACCATGCCCCCGCACCTCCACCCTGGTGCCACCACATTCCCACATCGACCAACTCCTCATCCTCCATAAGTTCATCTTCTTGGTCTTCCTCCTCTCCGCTCCATTCTAATGTGGCCACCGTTAATGCGGACGCAGGGCCCCTGACTGGCCCTACTGAATCCCATCCTTCCCCCACTTTGCCCTTGTCCCCCACTCCCACGAGCCCTCCTGTGGCTCCACGTGACTGGGCCCCCTCATTGGCCCATCGAAGGGACCGTCTTTTCCTAAATAAGCATCCAGCTGCCTAACCCTGTCCAACCCCCTCATCCCTCATCCACCAGGAACCCAGAAATATCAAGGCCCCCATCCTGCTCCTGTGTCATCATCGCCCAAGGGCTCATCTGCACCCCACTCTCAACCTGTAATGTCTCCTCTGTAATCAACTGTGCCTCAGCAGGCAGCACATTCAGCACCACTCGCTGTTCAGAGACGGGAACATTACCCAGTAGCAACCCGCCCTCATGGCTTTTGCTGGGACCCTCCACCCGTTCCCTCTGAATTGCCGGCCGTGTCTTTAAACTATATGTGAGTGGCTTACCAGACACTACTAGCTTCATTCTAGGATGCATTGCATCACTGACAGACTGTGCAGTTGCCTCCGCTGATGCTGCCTGTAGGACTTGGCCCTTTTTGGCTAAAGTTCCCTTAACTTTTTGCTTTCCCCCTGGACCTTTTTACTGACATGGTGTTGCTAACTTAGATGCTTTGGACACTTTGCCACTGCTAAACAGTGTCAAAGTGCAAGTGCTCCATGTATAAAGTATAATAGTAATTGGTTGTCCATGATTGGTATGTTTGCCTTACTAGTAAAGTCCCTAGTAACGTGCACTATGTGTGCCAGGGCTGGCAATGCAAATGCTACTAGTGGACCTGCGTTACAACAAACAATTGATGGACGGAATGCTGACAATGCAGACATTCTCCCCCAGTCAAGAGATCTGGGTTAAATCCATCGTCAGCATTCCGTCCATCATTTGTTTGTTGTAACGCTTTTCGCCCTAAGTGGGATGGGTATGCCCAGACGTGGGTCCCGTGCTCACTACGCCACTGGAGTCAAGCTATCCTGGCTGATGACGGCTGATAGCCAGAAACCGGTCCTAGGATGCTTGATTCCGGTCCAGGGAAGACATGGCTTGGCAGTTCGGGCTGGACTGTTCCCATGAGGCACAGGGTCAAGACTGATTTGCATATGGCCATGTCTGAACTGGGGTGGCGGAGTGGGCAAAAGAACGATGGATTTAACCCAGATCTCTTGACTGGGGGAGAATGTTTGCATTGTCAGCATTCCGTCCATCATTTGTTTGTTGTAACGCTTTTCGCCCTAAGTGGGATGGGTATGCCCAGACGTGGGTCCCGTGCTCACTACGCCACTGGAGTCAAGCTATCCTGGCTGATGACGGCTGATAGCCAGAAACCGGTCCTAGGATGCTTGATTCCGGTCCAGGGAAGACATGGCTTGGCAGTTCGGGCTGGACTGTTCCCATGAGGCACAGGGTCAAGACTGATTTGCATATGGCCATGTCAGAACTGGGGTGGCGGAGTGGGCAAAAGAACGATGGATTTAACCCAGATCTCTTGACTGGGGGAGAATGTTTGCATTGCCAGCATTCCGTCCATCATTTGTTTGTTGTAACGCTTTTCGCCCTAAGTGGGATGGGTATGCCCAGACGTGGGTCCCGTGCTCACTACGCCACTGGAGTCAAGCTATCCTGGCTGATGACGGCTGATAGCCAGAAACCGGTCCTAGGATGCTTGATTCCGGTCCAGGGAAGACATGGCTTGGCTGTTCGGGCTGGACTGTTCCCATGAGGCACAGGGTCAAGACTGATTTGCATATGGCCATGTCTGAACTGGGGTGGCGGAGTGGGCAAAAGAACGATGGATTTAACCCAGATCTCTTGACTGGGGGAGAATGTTTGCATTGTCAGCATTCCGTCCATCATTTGTTTGTTGGAACACTAGTGGACCTGCAGCACTAATTGTGCTACCCCCAAAATTAGCCTCAAAAAGGGAACACAGGCCTGCCATTGCAGGGCCTGCACACAGTTTGTTAAACTGCCATGTTGTTCTGACAATTGCACCCACTTGCCAGACCTTACCCTTCCCTTTCTATGCACATCACACACCCCTATGGTAGGTCTAGGGTACCCCCTGGGCAGGGTGCAGTGCACGTGAAAGGTAGGACATGTACTAAGGTGTGTACCATGTCCTGACAGTGAAATAATCTTCATTTCGTTTTTCACTGTTGAAAGGCCATCTTGCCCATAGGATAGAATGGGAAGGCTGTGTAATATGTTTTCCAGCCTATCTTCCCAAAGGCTTAAGATGGAGAGGTGAAGTTTAGTAAGCCTGAACTTACAATGTAATAAAACTTCTTTATATGAAGGGGGTTTTTGCATTGTGTGTTTAAAAGCCACTCTTTTAGAAATTGCTGGGTTTTTGTGCTGTAAACATTTCTGTGTGCCTCTGCCTGGTTGTGGATTGACTGCCTGGATTTGAAAGCGATAGGATCTGGGGAATGTTTTGACCCAGGGGAGGAGGTGAGACAGCAACAGGCTGACATGCATCTGGAGTGAAGGGGGAGGAGTAGCCCCTAGAGGTGAAGAGGCCTGGGTTGCTGCTATAAAACAATTGCCCCATCTCCTGCTGAGTGATTGAGAATCCAGACCCCCACTAATCAAAGGAAGAAGGTGTCACTGGCAGGGAGGCACCCAGAACTGGTTTGAACAGGGGTCACCTGAAACCAGTGGCGTAACACAGGCCCCCACAGCCCCTGCGGTGCGGAAGGCTCACAAGTTCCAAGGGCCCCTTCAGCACAGTACTCTGCCAGGAGAGCTCCTTAATGATTCTGGAGGGGGCCCACCACGTACCGTGCAGGGGGCCCCCCTCAAGTTTTGTCACGCCAGTGCCTGAAACACAAAGACTTCAAAGCCATTGAGGGGTATAACTATGAGAGCTGAAGCCCCTGAACTTTGGAGAATGGCTTGATCAAGATTGAACAAGACTGGAGCTACATCGTGGTCAAGAGGAACCTTTGCCAAGGAAGATACAACTGAAGACACTGAAGGAAAGGACTGACCCTTGCTGTGCTGTGTGTTCTGGGGCTGGCCTGCAGTTTTCTGGTTTAACCAAGGAAAGGCTAAAGGGACTTTGCTGTGTGCTGTGTCCCCCTGCTTGAAAGGACTTTGCTTTGCTGTGTCCTGAAGTAACTGATCCCTAAGGGCCCGAGGTGAGCTGGCGCCCTGTTGCGGAAACACGGGAACACAAATGTTTCCAGGAGAGTCTCAGCGGCACTGTGTGCGGGTGCTTGTCGCAGCCTGAGACCCTTGTAAGGTGTGCCCTGTGATCGTGGCACCTGGAGTCCAAGCAAGGATCAGCAACGCTGTGTGCGTGTGCTTTTTGCAGCCTGAACCTTTTGTGAGGATTGTCCAGTTATCGTGTGCACTGGAATTTAAGTGAGTCTCGTTGACGCTGTATGCGTGTGCTTTGTGCAGCTTGGGACCTTCATGAGGATTGCCTTGTTATCGTGCACACCCGGAATCCAAGTGAGTCTCATTGACGCTGTGTCCGTGTGCTTTGTGCAATGGGAGACCTTTGTGAGGATTGCCTTGTTAATGTGCACCGGAGTTAAAGTGAGTCTCAGTGGAGCTGTGCACGTGTTCTTCATGCAGCCTGAGACTTTCGAGTGGAGTGCCTGGTGATCATGCACCGTCAAAGCTTAAGGAAGTCTCAGTGACTCAGTGTGCGTGTGCCCTCTGGCAGCCTGAGATCTTTGTAGCAGCAGCTGCCCGGACTGGCAGCCCCAGAAGAGCTGAGCCGCCGGCCCAAGCCCGCCGTTGCCCTTTCACCAAGTTTGCATCGGAAGCCCAAACCACTGGTCGAGGAGAGGAGAGTGAGTTTGCGACCCCCAGGTAATGTGTGTCGACTCCTGGGGCGGGGTGCTGGCTCGGAGGGACACGCTCTCTGCGTCTCTCTCATTCTGGCAGTGCGAGCCTCTGCTTCGGCTTGTATAGCGGCACGTATTGCTAAGGGCGTGGCGGTACTAGGGCCGGAGTGCGGAGCTGCAGTTCTTGTTCCACCATACCAGTGTTGGGGGCAACAGTTGACAGAGGCTGACTGCAAGTTAGAAGAAGTGGCGGAGAGGCCGCCAAAAGCACCGTCATTGGTGCCAGAGTGTATTACGCATTATCTGATTTCTGCATAACAGAGTACCTGATTATCGTATTACACATTGCATCACTTCTGCATAACAGAGTACCTGATTAGTGTATGATGCATTGCATTATTCCTGCATAACGAACTACCTGATTAGTGTATGACGCATGGAATTTTTTCTGCATAACGAACTACCTGATTGTCGTATGATGCACTGCATGGTTTTTGCATAATGAACTACATGATTAGCGTATTACGCATTGCCTTATTTCTGCATAACAACGTACCTGGAGGTTGTATTACGCATTGCATTCTTCTTACATTGCATAGTGCAGGATTGTTGCGTTACACTTTGCATTATTTTTACATTGCAAAGTACCTGATTATTGTGTTACGCATTGCATTATTTTTACCTTGCAAAAGTGACTGATTCTAGCATTACGAACTGCATAACATGGTTTTAGGATTACAGTAGGATGGTTAGAAGTGCTCATTAATATCGCAAGAACTTACAAGGGCTGGCTGGCCTAACAACCGGCCAGGAGAGAAAGCACACATATTCATATGTTGGACTTATATTGTGTGGTCTTATTGTATATGTTTTTATATACAATTTATACTTGTTTTTATAAAACTTGTGTGGAGTTTATTTGTGGTGTCATCACTGGGTCGCTGTGAGCGTGGTTGCAAATACTTTACACATTTGCCTTGAAGATAAGCCTGGCTGCTCGAAGGGTAAGGTCTGGCAAGTGGGTGCACTTGTCAGAACAACATGGCAGTTCAACAAACTGTGCGCAGGCTATGCAATGGCAGGCCTGATTTCCCTCTTTAAGGCTACTTGTGTGGGTGGCACAATTAGTGCTGCAGGCTCACAAGTAGCATTTGCATTAACAGCCCTGGCACACGTAGTTCACGTTACTAGGGACTTTACTAGTATTGCAAACATACCAATCATGGACAACCAATTACCATTATACTTTATACATGGAGCACTTGCACTTTGACACTGTTTAGCAGTGGCAAAGTGTCCAAAGAATCTAAATTTGCAACACCATGTCAGAAAAAAGGTCTTGGGGGAAAGAAAAAAGTTTTGGGAACTTTAGCCAAAAAGGGCCAAGACCTACACCGCCACTTTATCAGAGGACTTTTATAAGCGGCCTCGTACAGGTGCAAACTGTGTGGGGGTGGCGCTGAGTCTGGAGTAAGGGTGGTGCAAGATACTGCGGCTGTTGCTGCACCCGCACCTCCTCCCAGGCCTCTTTCGTATTTCCTTGCCACGCCCCACCCAAAAACTGCCCCTTAGGCTGGAGCATCCTCCGGAGCAGAAGCCCGTCCCACTCCAGATGGCAAGGCTCCTCCCCTTCCCGCACCTCGAGGGGCCGTTGTCTTGGACTCAGAGCGGCCCCTGCCACTTAGATCTGCCTCCACTGATACAGCTGCTTGCCACTTGCATGGCAGGGAACATACCACCACCGCAGCGGCCCCTCGCGCTGACGGATGCCATGCTAGGTGAGCCGCTGATATTGCGGCCTCCCCTCTGACCACGAGGTCAAGCCTCCTGGCCTCCTTAAGCAGCCTCATCGCTTCAGCAACTCACGTTTCGGATGACATAACTCCAGGAAACAGTAAGATGATACCTATATGTATAGAAACTCTCTCTTAGGGTGAACATACCCAATAAATTCGAAAAATATCACCAATATCTGCCTGCCACCAGGTCATCTAAACCTAAAATGGTGGCTGGGAGCCCAGTGGAACCCCTTATATAGCATTGGGCTATATTGGGCTACACATGTATCTCAATACAAAACGGCAGTTCTGGGACTGCACCACCCTCCCAATCTGCTTGGGGGGGGTGGGGGTAGACCTCCCGGTGGACGGTTGCCCATCTAATCCCCCGTGTTAAGAGACAGAATTGAATATAGGTCTGAAAAGGTCCCGTTGTAGCTGCAGAGGAAATTACATTGAGTTTACAACGGTGTGACGTTATGGGTACAGGAGGCATAGAATGTAAATCTCCATATAATTTGAGAAAGTGACTGTCTGTTTAACGGAAGGACAGAGACATGAAGAGTTGCCATCGGAGGTTATACTGTCTGCAAGGTGAGTTATACTCGTTTGACGATACGCGTGGACATCCCAGATGCAAAGCTCCAAGAGAAACTGTATTCATCTTGCATTAGACTGTCAAGAACCACAAGAAAACTGGAGTAAAGTTGTAAAATAATAGAGACCATCACTATTCAAAAGAGCCCCGCCAGCCTACTGGTAAGTTGGTTGGGTTACATTTATGAACTCCACTCCTGATAAAGAAATTTGCTGCTTTTCGATTTTTTTGTCATTTCATAGTGTGGCAATGTTGTGGCCGTGAAGAAGCGACTAGGGCAAAGGTTATACAGGGTCAATTTAAAAACAGCTAAGCCAGGAGGCTGACTCCAAGGAGGTTGACCCCAAGGCCCTCACTATTTGATGTTGCTATTTGTTACATCTCTTATTCACATGAGAGTAACAAGCAGCTAAGGTAGTAACACCATACCTAAAAAGAAGCTATTATAGTATTCATTTACATACCAATGATGCCCTGGGGTGATATCACACACTGTTTCTACTTCTTTTACTTAACTTGTGAAAAAGTGAGTGGACAGAACAAAAGGCAGGAGCTTTGAGGCTTCTTTTATAAATGACACCCTTTGTTTGAAATATTTTGATGACAGAGCTTAAAATACCACACAGTTCACTTACAATTTAGCTTCAGTTTGAGCGATATATGCAGTTCTAGAGAGAGACTCGTTTTCCAGTAACCACTGCAAAATGCGTATCTGCATGATACCTTTGTAGACTTACACAAAATGTAAACGTTACTTCAAGACATGCAATGACTAAAGGAGGCTGAGCCAAACAAGCACATTTATGAAGGGTGCTAACACAAAGTCCATTCTCTGTGTGTTGATGACCTCTAGCAGACTGCTTGAGCTATTTGTAGCAAGACCTAAAACACTGCACTGCATTTTCTTATATTTTTTCAACAACAGATTTTCACAATGGGTAATCATGTTTCCCCCCTCCTCCACACACCTATCTAGGCATAGTACTTTCAGTTGTTTATACCCCTCGCAGACACATATACCTTACAATTCTGTTCCTCCAACTCCCGACACGGGTTTAAATTGAGAATCAAAGCAGTGCTGAAAAATGTAATTGATATTTGACCCATATTTTCCTGAGTGAGTACGTGCAGAAAGTAAACCACCCTCTCTACAGGATTGTTTAAAAAAAATTATTTTTATTAAACATGAAAACAAGCTTCAGATACGCATCATGCATTAGTGTACATTGCTGGACTGACATATATTACAAATATCCCATGCCGCACCGTGTCTTGTTCCTAACTGCTCACTGTTACAGTCATTACTGTCCAGGGAGGTACTAACCTCATATTCTCATTGGGAATCTTTAGGACACTCCTCATGACTCTATCCATTGGCCTCTATACTTCGCCCATGCACCCCATATCTTTTCCCATTTGCGTGGGTATCACCTGCTCTGGTAAATCGATTGTTCCGCCCTATGACACCAATCCATGTCCCTCTTCCAGGATTCCAATTTTGGGGCCTCTCCTGCCCCCCATGCCCGGGCAATATTCCTCTTGGCGACCCCCCCCCCCCTGCCAGGGCCAGCTAGGTTTTGGCCCATTGTGGCCATGTAATCTCTCCCGTTACTCCCAGAATGTGCCACCTAGGCTCTGTCAGGACCGTCTCCCCCACCACTGTTGCCATTACTCGGGCCAGCCCCTCCCAGTAGGCCTGAATTCTGGGGCAGGACCATAGTATGTGTTTTAGAATGACCCTTCCTCGCCACATCCCCTCATGCACTCTTTAGACATACAGTTGCCAATACGGAATTGGACCGCTCGCGAAGCGTAGGATCTATGAAGAATGCGGAGCTGAACTAGTCTAAAGCGTGCCCTAATAGCTATTTCTCTGGGGCTCTGCAAAGCTTTAGCCCAGTCATTGTCCTCTAGCACACCCACATCCGGCTCCCAGGCTTCTCTCAGTGGTCCCATACAGTCTGGGGAGTGATTCATGAGCTTTGTATATGTGAGGGATATTGCTTTATCAATCATGGGATCTAGGAGGAGTCTGTCCTCGAGTGGTGAATATTCCGGTACAGGATTTTTTTAAGTGGTCCTTCCCCAAAATAAATTTTGAGAAATATGGCCTGGAGGTTAATGTTACAGCAAAGTTTTCCAAGGTATGTAATAAAAATCATAGAATATACAGAGCGCTTGAAATAGGAATTAAGAAAATTTGACAATTCTTTAATCTTTATCAGATTACCTAGAAGCCATACTTTCAAAAGAAGAAAATAATTTATGTTCGTAGAAAAAAGCATGTCCACGCAATCCAAAACACTGGATTCACGACAGGTAAATATTTGTACGATGAAAGGACCCTGCTAACCTGATTTAGGTTATTCCACTAGAAAAGGCACGAAAAAACTCGTCATTAAAAATAACATTTTATGATAGAATATATATATTTTTTAAATGATGGAATTGTATGCTAGAGCGTAGCCATTATTTTACCAGGGTCAGATTTACTTTTTTAATGCAAACCTAGTGGAAAGTGCTGTGGTAGTTACTTTGCAACACAGCTCAGCATTTATGATGGAAAGTTGGCCAAACAAACGCAAAGTAGCACTATGCACAACTGTGCGCTGCTTTGCATCAAAGGGGCATTTTATGGGTGTTCCCACACACTCATCCTTGTGTTTTGGTGCAAATCCCTATCTACTTACAAATGTAGACAGGGGGTTCCATCAAAACCTTAGCATCCTCCAGGGAGGTGTAAAGGCAGCAAAATGTTCTATTTTCTCCATACTTTTTAAGCTTAGCATGTGTGCTGCACTGTACAGCACACTAGTAAAGTGGGAAAAATATTAAAGTACGGATTTTGCACTGAAATGCTCCCCTTCCAGTGCAAACATATCTTTGAGAGAAAACAACCTTGCACTAAAGTGCAAGGGTGTGTGCATTGGTGTACGGAAACCTAAAGTGCATCATATAGTAGCTACGTGCTGTTTTTCACTCCCCCTTTGACGCAACAGAGTGCAGCAACTTTCATTGCACTGCTTCATTGCACCACATTTAAATTTGCCCCAGATTAATTCCAAGAGATTCCTGAATTCCTAAATGGTGCTAAAATATTGCAGGATGTGACCAATTATATAAGGGAATTGCTTCAGCATCAAAAGCACAATTTCCATGTGCTTTTTCACAACCCCCTAAATATGTGAGCATATTTCTCAGAATAGTGTTCATATTCTCAACTACTAGGTAAATCACTTTTCCCAGTGCCCACATATCCACCATTGAGAGAACAAAGATGCGCCAATCCTGATAAGTCATTCAAAATATCAATTCAGCGTGGAAGATAACATAAAACGACCACGAGAATACTACTTAATAGTATTTATTTCATAAAGTTTTTATCTATTTTGTGTGGGACACACTTTTTTGTTTTTTAGGTACACTAATCAGAAGCCGTCAACAATTTATAATGCATGAACAATAAAAACATTTTTAAACAAACAAGAATTTTTTGAACAAGGCCACCTTTTTTGAAGGCGGGACTAGACAACACTGATCTGCCAAGAAGACAGACATGAAACTTGAAACAAACATTCATACACAACTCCTCAAACACACCTACACACAATCAGACACATTTTCCTTCGGTAACCTATTCGTTTATCTTCTTCTGATTTACCAAAAGGTCAAACAAACCTGGTGGGAACACAAATCCACCATTGTCACTTTGATATGTATTCTTCCAGTCAATAGGTATAACTCAATGGACATCCTTGAGTCTATAAAACCCCTATTATGTACAGCACCAGTCGATTTTCTGTATAAATTACAGGAGTCTCAGGTTAATATTTGTGCAAGGTACTCTATTCAAAAGAATTTGTCAAGAAGAGAATTGATTAACGCAGGCTGTTTGATTTGAATCTGTCCAATCGCAAATTATTGCAGCTGTCATCAATTCCACTAATTAAAAAGCATATGAAATGAAAAATGTCCTAAGCAGTCTCCTTAGAGGTTGAGACATGTTTTTCTGGTTTGGAGAAGAACGTTTGTTGTGTACTAGTAGGACAATAGTGAAAAATTTCAATAAAGAATAGGACAGGTGAGTGAACTCAAATCAAATGTTTGGAATTGAATATATCATCCTGTGATTCCAGGGCTCAGCAGATCACCCCCAGCTTCTTGAGCAATCCTTTCTAAGCCCACATTCAAAAGTCTCATTCAAAAGTCATCTTGAAGGGTCAGAACCATTTAGAAGATTGGAGCCCCGAATGTTACACACTGGTTGACTCTCCTGTGAAGACCTATCGATTCACGGGGCTCACATGACAAACAATTTTTGCTGGCCCATTATCCATTTTACTAGACATTAAGAAGGTTTTGGTAAGTAGGGACTGACGTTGGTGCTCTGTGTTGCATGTTGTTTGGGGTGTTATGTTTTATTATCTATGCCAATTATTTGTGTTGCCATTGCTCTATAAGGAAGCGTTTGTGCATCTGATTAAAAGCTTGTACCTAGTAAGTTGAATAAGCACTTTTACACATATAGGACGAGATAATCCCATTGGCTGCAGAGCACCGAGCATGCAAAAACATCCTCTTCATGCCATTGTCCACATTGCCTTCCAGTATCTGAACGCATACTTCCATGCCAGTTTGAATTGCTCATTGTTTACGTGTGTAGAGTATACATTCCTAGGTCAGTAGCCACTGTGAGAAGGGAGGATCTGGAACAGCATCCCTATCCACATCAGATCAGCACTCCCTGACAGTCTAAGCTTGAGTTTGCTACAATAATTGTATCTTCTCGGTGCCCATGTCCCCTACAATGCTCTGTTTCAGTAGAACTAGCTTCGCACTCTACAAATACAAACACATATATACAAAGTAAAACATACTTACAAATGTCATTCAACCAGCCTCTCTGTAGTATTAGTAATACATTAATTAATTTAAAAATGGAAAAGCTTGAGAACTGGTATGAACTATGTTAAGTTGGATGTGTTGGGTATATTTCATAAGAAATGAATATGAAATGTACATATTAACATGTATATCATGGGAAATATATGATTTGTCACACAGACAGTGGTGAATCGAGAATTATAGAGAGATGTGCTAATATTGAGGCCAACGTTAAAAATCATATAACTCTATAAAATGAAACCAGAAAATCTATATATAGATTGGATTGCTCTGATCAGCAATATATATTCATGATTTTACAACTTTATATTTTACTTTTAAATTTATTTTATCTTATTTCTTCTCCTCATGTATTTCTCATTGTATTCCTCTAGTCTGATTGGTTGTGGCTTCAGTTAATATTAGTGAAATGTTTTAACGTTGTGGATGACCCTGAGGAAGTGACATGATTTCATTTAGAAAGGGATTTTGACACGTGTTGTGCAATGTTTTGCTGAACCTAATAGAATGTAAGATTTTCTCTAAAGATATATTCTGTTTGAAAGAGTTTTTTTTTGAGGCCTAGTCATTTTGTTGTGAATTAACACACACACACACGCGCAAGCACACGCAAACACACTCACACACACACACACGCTGTCACATATATTGCAAAGTGGGGGTTGTCACTGTCTAGTTATATGCCAGTCAAAGTTTGCATAGGAAGAGCGGTTTCTATTTTGCCAATAACTTAGGAGCTTTTTGGTGAATCTTAGCGAAACTTTCCAGAGCAAAAATTCAGGTGCTTCAGTTTCTTCCTGGAATGGTTTGGGGAGGTCCGTCAAGCGTGAGCTGACAAAATGTGGGGTTACAAATCACTTCCCCCCCATGTAATTTTCATAGGGAATTTATGACAACAATGCAAAAAATAGTTGAACAGAATTACACCAAATTTGGCAGGAAACTAGATCTTTGGTCTTAATCTGTTCAGCTGTTTTAGAAAAATGAAGGTCAACAAAATAGAGCTATCTCGCATAGTGGGATAACTGCAGGAGTTCTGTGGTGACAGAAGTCAAAATAAAGCATTCTGATGTGCTGGACCCACAAGAAGTGGACAGGTCCTGTGGGACCGACAGATGTGATTGACTAGCAGGCACATGAAGAGAAGTGTTGCCTCAGTCATTACAGGACCCTGTGATATTACAATTCCCTTCTGGGCGACTCCCAAACGGGTTTTCGCCCAGGTCAGGGGACTGACACTGCCCTGCTGGCGGTCGTGGAGAATGCGAGGAGCATGCTGGATTCGGGAGGTTCAGTGGCAGTGATCCTCCTGGATCTCAGCGCTGCTTTTGACACCGTGGACCATCAGGTGCTTCTCCAACGGCTGTCGGGGGTGGGGATCACGGGTCTGGCCCTCAAATGGTTCGCTTCCTTCTTGGAAGGTCGCTCATTTGAGGTATGGGAAGGCCAGGAAAAATCATCTTCATCCCCTCTCCAGTGTGGTGTGCCACAGGGCTCTTCATTGAGCCCTACCTTATTTAACGTTTACATGGCCCCCCTGGAGAGTGTGGTACTGCCGCTGGGTATTAAAATCATCAGTTATGCTGATGATACTCAGCTGGTGGTAGGCCTTTCCCAGTCGGCGCACCATCCCGACCGGCTGCACACGTGTCTTGAAAAGATCTACACGTGGATGTGCAGCTCAGCCCTAAAGTTAAATGGCTCCAAGACGGAATTGATGCTGCTGGGGAACTCTTCTCCATCTCTGTCCCCCAGCAGCTGGCCAGACTGTCTGGGACCGGTACCCCCCCCCCAAGCTGGAGATCAAGAGCATGGGGGTATGGCTGGAGCAGGACCTTTCTTTTAAAACCCATGCCAAAAAGACTGCTGGCGTGTGCTTTGGCCTGCTCCGCTCAGCCCAGAAGATTCTGCCTCTGCTCCCAGTTGCCACTCGTAGGCTTCTCATCCAGGGACTTATCATCTCGCGGCTGGATTTCAGCAATGCGCTTTTCCTGGGTGCTCCCGAATCTACCCTGAATAAACTACAGCAAGTGCAGAACGCGGCTGCTAGGCTTCTGACGGGTCTCCCTAGGCGTCAATCTGCTCGCCCGGCGTTGAGGGCATTGCACTGGCTCCCGGTGAGGGACAGGGTGAAATTCAAGTCACTTTGCATCGCCCACAAAGTTCTGCATGGGGTAGGTCCACCTATTTTGGAGGAGATGGTCCAGCCTTACAAGGCCCCTCGTTCTCTCCGCTCTGACCATCAACATCTCCTTCAGGTTGGTAGGGTGAAAAAGGCAAGAACCGGTGGCAGAAGGTTTTCAATAAATGTGGCCTCTTTGTGGAATTCATTGCCCCTACAACTGCGCTCGGAAGCTAGTCTTCTTCGGTTCCGTAAACTTTTAAAAACTTTTCTGTTTCTCGTGTAGTCCCTGCATCTTGTAGTAGTGTTATGTGCCGGCAAGCACTGGGATGCCTATTGGTCACCAGGCGCTATATAAAACTCAGAATAATAATAATAATAATATGGTACCCAAGTCAGAAAAAATAATTTAAAAAACAATATAAGGTCGCAGGGTAGGGATACCCTGGCCCTCTAGCCCTTGTGGGGGGTGGTGGGTGGGGATGTCTTAGAAGAACCCTCGTGGGGGCAAAATTAAATAAAAACGTTTTGGATCATCATAGTACAACAGGACCCCAGCTGCAGCCTATGTTTTATAACAAAAAGGCTAATATGAAGTAGGAGTTTATGTAGGGGTCTTGTCCACAGGCAGAGCCAGGGGAAGGATGTCCTCTTGCAGGCAGTTAGGGCATGGCATAACCTCTGGCCATGCCCAGCACCCAGCCCCCTGCCCCTGTTAAAGTGGAGTTATACGTTTTTAGAGTAGTAAAATATTAACTTACATTAACAAAATCTTAGAAATTCACTTAAAAAGTGGAGTTGCACTTAGGTCTTCTAATAATAAAATGAATACAGTTTTAAAACAAAAAACATAACAAAATATTTTTAAAAGCAATATTTTAGTATAGGAAGACAATATTTTTGTAAATGATATTTATGTTCCGATATTATTGCAAATAAACATTTTTTGCATCAAAATTATGTCAGTGATCCCATTTAATATACCTTTTAGCATTGAGATGAAGATAATGCATTTAAAAGGACTTTTTGCAAGCTTAACGTATATTCCATTTTGTGGTGGATTGTGTTCGTCCCCATCTAGTATGCCATGATTGGGCCAACGCCCTGCAGCAAAGGTGACATGGTAATAGAGTAGGTTCTGAGGTTGTTGTGGACATAGTTGAGTTATTGGTTCTCTTTTTCTTCCTACACAGGTGTGGTTGATCCGCCATATTACTTTCAATAGAAAATCTATTTGAAATAGTGCTGATTAGAGTGTTTCTGTCACTCCGTCAGTCGTGTTTAGGGTATAACACCCTTGATGGAGGCATGAAAATAAGGCATAGACAGCAGATGGCTGCCTGCCTTTTGTACATCAACTTGTCTTACTTTAAATCAGATGGAGGGACCCCCATGGTGGCAGACATGTAAGTAGATGTTTTTTGATGTCCCACCACATTCTACAAACACTAAGAGCCTTGTTACAAAGTCTGGGAGTGGGCTGCCACACCAGAACCCTGCTCCCAGACCGCCAAAGTTGACTGCCTCACACCAGATTACGAGTTTCCTCGTTGAATGGTGGGCGGGGTCTCTAGTTGGCACAGGTATGCACTTGTGACAAATAGGGACCCTAGCCTCTAGTCAGGGTAAGAGGGTACACTCCTAAAATAATCCCTGCTCACCCCCTTGGTAGCTTGGCACGAGCAGACAGGCTTATCTCAGAGGCAGTGTGTAAAGCATTTATGAACACATACAGTAATCAAGTGACAACACTACAGATGGACACCACACAGGTTTTATATCAAAAATAAGTATTCTTCATATAGATTTACCACAAGACCATAAACGACAAAAATCCACAATATTGTTACTTTAAGATGGTAGAATTTAGCTTAGTTCTCTTTAGTTCTTAAATGCGAAACTTTAAGTCAATGTACCTTTTAGATGCGACATGCAGGGCAACGAAAGTGTTGCAACGATGTTGATGCGTTGAAGATTTTGGTGCAAAGAAATAAAGATGTGAAATTCTTCCAGATGCGGCACGCTTCCCCGATGTTGCGAGAAGACTCGATTCGATACGTCAGCTACAGCTGCGACACCCCTTTACGCGATGCGACGACAGCGGCTTTGCCGGTGACACTCTTCTCTGACATTGCGAGACGCTTCTGCTCGATGCAACAACTGCAGCGGCGACACCCTTTACGCGATGCGACGACAACAGTTCCGACGGCGGCACGCTTCTCCGTGGATGCGAGGCGCTTTTCTTGGTGCGGTGCAATGCGACAGCTACAGCGGCGTCATCCAAGATGCGACGGCAGCGGCTGTGGCGGCGTCATGCTTCTTCCTCGATGCGAGACTCTTCTCTTGATGCGGTGCAATGCGTCAGCCACGATGGCTGCGATGGCGACACGCTTCTTCAGCATTGCGAGACACTTCTTCGATGATGCGAGACGCTTCCGCTCGATGCGACAACTGCAGCAGCGACACCCTTTACGCGATGCGAAGACAACAGCTCCAATGGCGGCACACTTCTCCTTCTTGAGTCGCGCTTCCAGATCCTTGTGACATGCAGTCCCTCAGAAGGCCCCAAAACAGCAGCAGGCACTTCCAAAGAACTCTGGGGAGCTGGGGGTTGAAGTCTGTTGTTCCTGAGACTTCAGCAGGAGGCAAGCTCTTTTCCAAGCCCTTGGAGATCCTTCACAAGTTGATCAAAAGTACACACACAGTTCCTTTTTCCTCCTTTTAGCAGTAAGGCAACCGCTGCAGGCTAATCCCCCAGTTTCAGGGATAGTTTCTCCTCAGCTTCTTCTTGGTTCCTCTCCTCAGCAGAGTTTTCTTCTTGTTTCCCAAAGTGATCTAATTTCTTGGGATCAGGGTCCCAATACTTATACCCCAAAATCCTTTGTCCTCTGAGGGCAGAGGGGCCTTTGCCTTGTTCAAACCGGTTCTAGTCAGTCCTGGAGCATTTTGTTTACCTGACTCCTTCTTTCCTTTCAGAGTGCAGGGCAGACACATCAGACACACCACAGGAGTTGGAGCCAGCATTGTGGAGGGAAGGCACAGCCCTGTTCAGGTCCCAGGTGCAGCTCCTCCCTCCCATCTAGATGCAGATCTCTCTATTCACCACTGGGCCACCTCACCCTGTCTCCTGGAATTCCCCAGCCCTGTCACTCAAACTCCAGACAAGGAATACAAAGCCTAGCAGAGGCAGGTTTGAATGGTTAGACAAGAAAATACCTACTTTCTAAAAGTGGTATTTTCAAACACAGAATGTTAAAACCGACTTCACTAAAATATGTATTTTATCATTCTGAGTTCAGGCATACTAAATTTGAATTTCTACCATGTTCTCTGAGTCAGTTTAAGATTATAAGATGTAATAATCAAACTGCCCATTCTGGCCTATGGAGAACAGGTAGCCATGCAATAGTGAAAATCGTAAATGGCTGTAATTCATTATTTGAACATGCCAAACACACAAGGGCATGTCCTACCTTTTACTTACAATGCACCCTGCCCTTGGACCTACCATAGGGTTGTCTGACATGAAGAAAAGGGAAGGTTTAGGGACTGGCAAGTGGGTGCGCTTGCCCAGTCAGCATGAGAGTACCAGACTGCAGACAGGCTTTGCAATGGCAGACCTTAGACACACTTTTACAGGCTGCTTCTTTGGGTGGCACAACCAGTGCTGCAAGCCCACCAGCAGCATTTGGATTTATAAGCCCTGGGCACTCCTGGTGCACTGTACTAGGGTCTGACAGGTAAACCAAACCAACCAATCATGGAATCACAAATTCATACATTAATTTACAATAGGGAGCACTTGCACTGTGGCACTGGACAGCAGTGGCACAGTGCCCTGAGCAACTAACACCAGCAAAACACATGAGGCAACAGCAAAAGAAATGGAAGGGAGACCCACGCCAAGGTGCCAAGTCTAACACAGTGCCTATTGAAAAGGCACCACAATAGGAGCATCTAAGACCGTTCCTGCAAGCCATGCTCTGTTCAGTCCATGCAGTGCAAGAAAGGGGGTGCATGCAAACAGGGGCATGTGCACAGGGACAACAGGGGGGCCCTGTAGGACCCCAGTTGTTTCTCCACCACTAGCCTTTTCATGGCCATAAAGAGGCTGGTGGTGTGTAAACTTGCAACATGCATGGTGGCACAGTCATGTATATTTCTCCCCAGATCGCCTTGCCACTGCCAGGTTCGGTGGTCCTATGGACTGCTGCACTCGTAATCATGCCCTAAATCATGCCCTAAGTGTCAGCTTCATATTCAACACATATCTATGAAAGGCCTTACAGCTGCAAGGGCTTTATTTTCAGCATTAAATGAGTTAGGAAAAAGGCAATTAACTAACACCATGATAGTTTATAATGCAAATATTCCACCATTTATTCTCTTTGCTATAGAATGTATTACTTATGTCAGATACAACTTTATTGAAAAAATTGAAGGCAAAATTGTTTGCACTGTACTAGGATTTTGCAAGAGCCTCCTGGCTCAAGCCTTAAGCCTTGGACTCAGTATGATAACTACTCAATATGAGGTGTACGGGTCTTAAAATAAGCATTTGCAATGCAATAGGTCTCGCATTCACGCGAGTTTGAGCTATAGGCATTGTTGTAAATTACAATGCCTTTTATTTATGTTTTGGGTTTTACAACATAAATAAAAGCCATTGTCATTTACAAAACTAATAGCTTAAACTCTCGCAAATGCGAGACCTATTGCATTGCAATAAAAGGTCTTCTCGACCACTTGTTAGATTGTAAATATCAGAGGAAGAAACAGGCCTGCGACGTCTTCAAAGTAGTGATAAATAGTGCAGTGAAGAAGATGTGTAAGTGTTGTAAATTACGCAGACACAAAGTGTGATCTGGGAGTTACATATGATCTATAAACACTAACAAAGCGCTCCAACACCTTTTGCTCTGTGATAACACTGTAGCGGCTTAGGAAGAAGAGCAGTGGAAGGGGGCTATTTCCTGCCCTCTCCATGATTTGAATGTGCAGTGTGGCATTGCATAAGGTCATTGCTATCTTTAGCCTAATTAAAAACACTCCAGCTGTAGTAGGGCCCTGGCTTCACCTCCTGGTGCAGGGCAGGCTGTGCTTTATGGCAGGCATGGAGGGAGGGAGGGATGGTCTTGGCTGCAGCTCCGGCCTCATACAGTGCCCCTGCTATTACTAGTGAGTGACAGATGCTGAGGTGGTGGTATTGGTGGTGGTAGTGGTGGCGGTATTGGTGGTGGTGATATTGGTATTGGTGATGGTATTGGTGGTACTGGTACTGGTATTGGTGGTGGTGGGGGTACTGCTGGTTGTGGTATTGGTGGTGGCATTGGTGGTAGAATTGGTGGTGGTGGTATTGGTGGTGGTGGTATTGGTGGTGGTGTTATTGGTGGTGATATTGATGTGGTGGTGGCATCGGTGGTATTGGTGGCGGTTTTGGTGGTTTTGGGATTGGTGGTGGTGGTGGTGGTGGTAATGGTAGTACTTGTATTGATGGTGATGGTATTGGTGGTGGTGGTGGTATTGGTGGTGGTATTGGTGGTGGTGATATTGGTGGTGATATTGGGGGGGTATTGGTGATGGGGGTATTGGTGGTGGTGTTCTTGTTAATAAAACAGGCTTTTAAAAACAACACGTCAGGTGGCTTTAGTGCATGTAAAACGGATGTTCAGCATCAGCCCATTAGCACACGATTATGTGCTACCTGGAATTCACATGACTTAATTCGCGAATCATTTCTAAATCCATTTTACTTGGGGGGATTGAAACAGACACGAAATAAGGCCGGGTTAAAGTGATTGAACGCAGGCGCCGTGTTACAGGGGTGGCCATGCGTCTTAAAAAATTACAAGCGGTTTCAGTTGATGCAGTGCACGTTCGGCCTGCAGTAAGAGAAACTCAATAAAGTAAATTGTGCATACAGACTAAATAACAGGTCCTTTGTAACAACTGAAGTAAAGGGGCCAGTAACCATGGGAGGTTACAAATGAAGACAAGGCTGTACTAAGGAGGGACTAACAAGCCTATTAACGAAGCAGAAGGCAGCATTTACCAAAGACAATGATAGAAGCCAATGAAAAATATGGGCGGAGAGTGGGCACATCTTCTCTCCCATACTCTACAACAGCAGACTCGCAGAGCGAGGAGCGCATGTGCGCTGCCGCTAGGCTTGACCTAAAAATAGGCCTATCTGAGCACACGCTTTGGGAAAGGGAAAAAGAAAAAAGGAAGGATATGCCTATCGGAGGACAGGCTTGGTAAGGAAAGATCTGCCTCTCTGTGGACATGAAAGTTAGGAAATGTATGCCTCTATGAGGACAGGATGGGCAAGGAAAATATGCATCTCTGTGGATAGGCTAGGTATGAAAATATACAAATAAATATTCAAAAAGAGGGTCAAAGGGAACATATTTATAGACCAAATAGTATTCTGTTCCCCTACCTAAACTAATCACACAAAAAGAAGAAAACTATGGTCTCTAAGGAAATATCTAAGTATCTAAGTATTTTAGGGAAACATTGGAGTCCCATCACCCACCGAGGTGGCTTGCTTCATCATTTGGGATATCCACTCCACTGCACACCCTCATTAGATCAAGGGGCTGCAAACTTCTCTAAAGTAGAAGGGAGTTGAAACAGATGTTTCCATCGGTGTGATATCAAAATGCATGACAGTATTTGTTAATGTGTCTAGGCCACTGGCACTGGGTAAATCGAGAAACAGATTCTCATCATTGTATACCTGGGAACTGTTGTACCATAGTCGCTTGCAGTTCCTCTATAGTGTAAGGAAAGCGCATCAGAATCTGAGTTGGACTGGAGGTCTGGGTTGCGATTTCGAACGAGTTCACAGTGGATTAGCTTCTGAGACCAAAAGGGATATTGGCTCCATGTCCAGAGCTGGTATCAACGCATGGGGAACGCAGTATGCAGTGTCAGCGAGGCTGTTGACCCTGGAGCCAGGGCAGACTCGAGAGGGACAGTCGACCTCTGTGAAAAATCCGCCGGCTTTAACCCAACTGGAAGACTCCTTAGATCCATAGGGCCCCCAGGCTTGCCAAAGGGACGTGGTGGAGTATCAAAAATCTGAAGCATGGCCTCTTTGAAAACCTGTTTTCACTGCAGTATCACTGATGGATCCAGGAACTCAAGTTGGATTGGGATTGAAGCTGGGACTGGTTCTTCAGTCGGAGATCAAAACCACAACTTCTAAATACCTTGACATCTGCATGACTTCTCTTGCTTAGAGTGGCAGGAAGAAGGGGAGCAGTTTTTAGACTTCTTAAGCTTCCTTTTCTTGGAATTACCTGACGACTTTGAAAGTGAGACCATCCTTTCTCAGGAACAGCCTTGGGAGCAAGAAAGCAGCTTTGACTTAGATTAGGATTACGCCTTCTAAGCCTTCTTATGATGATCGGCGATTTAAGAGTTTTGGCTCATAGTCCCAGGTGGCATTCTGATTCCTCCGAGCACAGTCGTGCCTTGACTGAGTCATGCAAGGAGCTCAGATATGAGAAACAAGCCTTGTGGGGGTCCATCACCGACATGTGTTTGTGACAGTCCTCACAGGTCGTTTTCAAAGGAGACACGTTCCTTGCACACCGGCAAAGTTTAGAAAACGTTTTCTGCCAGGTGAACAGAAGTGACGGAGCAGGCTCTGGATTGGAAATGGAGGGCGCAGAAAGAAAGGAACTAATATTGACACACGGATAACGTGGTTATATGGTGGCTCGATGTCACTTCTGGGATGGGCCAGATCAAACATTCAGCAGCGCAACACCTGCTGCCACAGGAGGCAATTGTTGAAGAAAAAGTCTTTGCATCCAATATGGCATCTGTGGGTACTTCAGCAAGAGAGGTATCTGCGGTTAGAAATACCTATCAGAACAAAAGTGCCAAGAAGGAGCTTTGGGACTGCTATAGTGTTAAAGAACACATGTCCGCATGAAAGATGGTAGGTCTACCCCCTAGAAAGGATCCTACACAAAGGACTGCACTAACTCGGGTCTGTCCTTTAGTCACAGGCTGGCGAGACAATACAATAGCACTACATGGTTCACCATGTCTAATGACGTCAGCGGGATCGTCTCCAAGAGTCGATATCAATAACAACTCAGTCAGTGATGGTGCCTCATCTACATTTACAATCCTTCTATTACCGTCATTAAGCTCCATCTGGTTAACCCTGTGCTCAGATCATTTGAGTTACTTGACCTGGTATCCAGGAACACCCCCAACAACCAGCTCCCTTTACCATACTGATTTCAAAAGTTTCATTACCTGACCACCCTCCCGCGAAACTGTGTCCGTTTCATACAGTAGCTTAACTCACTCCCTTATCCCCTGGTAGCATTTGTTTAGGGTGCCTTAGCTCTATTTAATGAGATCTGTACTCCTTTTCAACCATTATTTCACCCTATGTTTACACCCACTATTTCACGTTCAACCTGTATTCCAAACTTACATACATAACCACTTGTTGTCATGTACAACCAAAGAGCTTCTACTTTTCAATAATTCACAAACAGAAATATTTTCCTCACACCAGTTCAGTTATGTAATGCATTACGTTTTTTCCATTTCAGTTAAAGCTGCATCACAGAGCACTTGTGCAAAAGCTAAGGGGATAGCTACCAGAACTCAGGGCCAAATGGGAGGGAGATATGGGCAGAATATTGGAGGAGATCACAGGGGAAAGAATCCTTACAAGAGCTTCCCTAATATCTAGAAATGCTAGGGTCCAATAAATTCACTTTAGTCCTGAATTTATGAATAATTATTGTCCAAATGCTAGGGATGAACGTCCCTGATGTGGATTGGCCAACTCAAATTTCTACCAAAAACCTTGGGACTGCAATAAATAAATGCAGATTAGACACAAATTACACTGCTGGTTAGTCAGGAACATAGATTGCACTATAGAGGTATTCCTTTTAGATGCGCCGGCCACCATCCACCATCCACCCCCCCCCCCCGCTTCCCTCAAAGAAACAATGCTACTCCAGCATTCGTGCATCTATCATCTATCTCCATGACGCATATGGGAGGAAGGAGGTTAAGTATCTTCTCCCAGATGCCGATTTCTTAAGTTGAGTTATTTTGAATATTTTGAAACGCATTCACTTGGAAAAGCCGATATTTAATGCCTGTACATGTTAATGTACAGCGCTCTGACAATTATGGGTCATGTTCACGCTTTATTAAACTCTAAATAAAATAAGATTAATGAATTAATTTCCACTTAAAATCCCCAACAGTGACATACATATCTATGTCTTTAGATCTCAAAAAATATTGCAACAAAACAAATGTACTTTTCAACATCGACATAAACGTTTGGTTCTAGTCATACTTGGATATGAGTAACTTGCTACTTAGGGGCCGATTCCGATCCGGGTCGAAGGGCACCGAACGCGATCTGGCCGGGAAAACTATGAGCCGTACGCGTGTTTTCCGCCCGCCTCGTACAGCTGTACGAGCGAGCCAGTACGATGCGAGCTACATGAAATTCACCGACCGAGTCGTTTTCGGGTCCGAACCGCTCCGTACGTCTCGGTCGTAAGCTAACTGTGGCGTGCAATGGATGCGATTCACAACCGAGCCAGTACAATGCACGCGTCGGACAGCCTGTGCGAGCCGGAGTGTCCAGCTCGCAAAAGCTCCCGGAGTCGGACTTCGGGGGTCCGCGTCAGACCCCCCGACACCCGCAGCCGTACGATTTGCACACAGGGGGAGACACATGCATCTCCCCCACACAGGCATGTACGGCGCGGATGGCACTGATGCGTACCCACTGTAGGGGGCACACTTGTTTGAGACGTACCCATTCAGTCAATGGGAGCGCATGTACGCGTTGTACAACTGGCTCCCATTGACTTCTATGGGAGTCCGACCAAACCGAGTCCGACAGCATATGTGCGCATCGTACTCGCTCGGTCGGACTGTAGGGGTCCGGCTCGGTCGGAAAACACTCCGGATCCGACTCGGTTGGAGTGCTTTCCGACCCGGATCGGAATCGGCCCCTAAATGTGATTCAATGTTCCATAACAATAACATTTGCTTAAAAAGTACTGCAGCAACTGTTAAAGAAGGGTTTGAAAGTACGTATAACTCGCACAGACACCCACATTTTAACTAAAAGCTCTTAAACAGAGTTGGTAGCAGTACAGTACTCACCGCAGCTCGCCGTCTAGCGCCTGGATAACTGCTGCAAAGCTCCTGCTGGTCTCGTTCAGGTACTTGTAACAATTTTTCAGGCTGTCGCTCATGGAGTCCTGGGTGAGGAAAGTCACAGGGTGAATGCAGGAGGCCACGGCTGCCTGCAAAGGCACGCATTTCTGCACGACCCTGCTCTCCCTCAGGCCACGCTCCTGCAGCCGGGGCAGCCCCAGCAGGGACCGCTGGCTGCTGGGCTTCTGGGTGCGGGAGCGCTTGAAGAGCGATGCTGCCACTTTACAGTTGGCGCTGGCCATGAGCCCAACAGTGGGGTTGAGAGCTCGCACACAGCCGGGTCCCCCTCTGCACAGCTGGGGGTGGCAGAGGTGATCGACAGATGATCCACATGCACACACAAACACACGACACACGCCCTCCTGCAAGCGAACAACAAGCACCTTCCCCGCCCCTAAAGCTCGGTGTAGAGAGCGGACTGATGTCTGGAGGCAGCCGAGGAAACGCCTTAACCCCCGGTGTACTGGTGCGCTTGGACCAAACCAAAGGCAGTGGCAACAAAACACTTGACAGCGAGACTGAAATCTGCTGAAACAAGGCAGTGCGGTATTAAGTGCTTAAACTTCTACAACTCTCAGAACGCCTGAGTTTTAAAAAAAATTTTTTTTAACCTAGCCCAGGACTGAAAAAAGTGACTCCTTGTGATGTAGAGTAACCTGGTAACCTCACAGCACTATCCATATGAAGATAACTTGTCATAATTCAAGACGCCCTTATCCCAGCTTTGCTCACTGTTGTCTGGACATGCTCGGCTTCCAAAACGTTACAATCATGTGTAGAATATATAAGCAAAGGACTGGAAACTGCCTCTCTGTACTGACGTGTGAAAGCATTTTCCGAGGAATCCAGAAAGTTAACAGGACACCAGGGGCTTGTTTAAAGCCGTTCATTGGAGAAGCACGGGAGAGGATGTGACGTTAAGGTCAGAGTTAGGTACTTTGAAACTGGGGAGCCAACTCCCAGTCCCGGCGTTGGCTCAACATCCTGGCAAACCGCTTAATCTCCCCATCACTAAACAAGCATTTGCAATGCAATTGGACTCGCATTTATGTGAGACCTATTGCATTGAAAACGGGAGTGCGGGGGGAGCAGGGAGCGAGGAGGCACGAACAATGAGAGTGCTGGGGTGCGAGAATGCACAGACTGCGGGAGGGGGGCGATAAGGCACAGGAAGAAAAT
The DNA here is from genome assembly GCF_964204655.1 of Triturus cristatus. NCBI lineage: Eukaryota > Metazoa > Chordata > Amphibia > Caudata > Salamandridae > Triturus > Triturus cristatus. The sequence continues at coordinate 347,589,071 of NC_140584.1, forward strand.
AGTTACCGTGCAACACTCGAAGTAACGGGGCCAGCAGCCTTGGAAGGATACAAATGATGATATGGCCGTCATAAGGAGGGACTAACAAGCCTATAAACCAATCGGAAGTCAGCATTTAGGAACAACTGTGACACAAGCCAATGAAAAAGATGGGCAGGGAAGTGGGCGTGGCTTCTCTCCCAAACTCATCTACCCCAGATCAACCCCAGAGGCTCAACCTAAAAATGGGCCCACAATATTATTATATATACGCCCATAATCTTTGATATTTATTAAGGAAGAAATTATAGTATGCACGAGACACACACTATATACCTTTATAAAGAAAAAAAAACCAATTGCTTAAAACCACATAGGGCCACGACTTGGCTTGTCTTTCCTATCAGTAAAAACAGCAACTTTTCAAATTTTAAAGAAATCTAGAAAAAACGAGCGACAAAATTGACGCCAGATATTGCACTATGGTGGATTCCTTATCTAAGATTACAGAAAGTGCAATATTTAAGAAAATGTGACCTGATTCAAGTTATCAAGAACTTTGAAGATTTGTTTTAAACCTCCAACAGGCAGATCGATGCATTCGAATAATAACTTGCAATAGAAGTGTCCCAATAATTGTTATGATAAGATTTTTACTTATTGAGATCTAGGAGAGCAAGATCTGAAGCAGGTATTTTTTGTTTGCCCTGGTCTTGCAGTTCCAAGACTTCCATTTTTATGTGGAATGTTTATTTTACACAGAACAGGCAATGTAAGACAAGCAACGGCTTTTGGTGTGATCCTGAAACTGTAACGGGTATTTCAAAGATGTATATGTTTTTTAAAGGTTCACATTGATTTATATATATTTATATATATATATTTAAACCATGCTATTTTTTTATCTTGAGTGGTATTTTTTTTGCATTGTAGCATATTTATATCAAACTTGAAAATAAACAATTTCGTAGCGTGCCCTGCATCGCAAAATGCGATGCAGCGCGCGCAACGAAATTCGTTTTATTTATTTAATTGTTTACTTACCTCCAATTATCCATATTCCGGTTTTTAGTACCCCCCACCCTGCTCCTCCCCCGCCTTTCCTCCCCACGGAACTCCCTCCACCGACCGCGGCTGCTTGTGCGTAACTTTTAACATGGGAAAAGTGACGCAAAAGTGGCGCAAGGGGCTTGTAAATCTGCCCCCCTATATGATTGTTTTGGATCACTTGTCTCTGGAGAAGGGCAAAGTAATTGACCTATTTAAACCAAGGCAAATTCTATGTACAGGTTTCCTAACTTCAAATTATTACTTTACTGTCGCACAAGCATGAACCTTAGCTCACTATGCTAATGTCTCAAAAAGGGAGAGGGGAAAAGAGAGTTAAATATTCCTGGGACAATTGCATTTTCTTCACATGAAATTTGATTTTCTGAAATCTATTAAAGTTCAGATCCAGTCATAAAATATGTCTGTTAAGTTAGTCATTTATTTCAATTTCTGCCTCTCAGAAAATAGAGGTAGCATGTTTTATTTACGAAAAATACTGAGCTGTGAAACATTCTCTTTCTAAAGTAATTCATTGTACATGATCGACCATTGTTAAGTTTGCTGCTAGCAGTTAGTGTTATTCACAAAACAAACATGTTCTATTATGATACTTCAGATTAAAAAGCACAAATAACCCCTTTGCAATTTTACTCTAACACCACCAGCATTCCAGGTCTCACCAAAAGTGCATAAGTTGTAAATATCAAATACCGTATTTTTGATATTGCTCTTCGTTAGCATACACACTCAGTTGTCCTGGATAGGTGCTGTACCAGTGCCAGTGGTTCTTAACCTTTTGACTTCTGTGAACCTCCACTTAATCATTACTGGAATCCAGGGACCCTCACTGAAAAATTATTGGAATCTTTAGACCTCCACTGGCTGATATTTGGAATCCGGAGACCCTGGCCTAAGCAATCTCAATGATTTGAACCTAAAAACAATACACATAATTACAGTAACAAGCATTAATCAAACAAATACACGTTTTGATTTTTTAAGTACATACACTTTATTATGTTATTTTTTTTTCTAAGCATTTGCAGACCTCCTGAGTTGGCGCAGCTCACCCTCAGGGATCACCGGCCAACAGGTTAAGAACCACTGACTACAGACATTTTCGAGAAATAGCTTTTGATAAAGTAACCACCATTCAATAGAAAAGCAAGACAAATACTGGCTTAACTTGGTGTTGTAAATTCCCTCATTGGGTAAGCGAAAGTACAAACTGTGATCCACAAAGACACCAATGACAGGCCAGTGTACATTGTTAGAGAAACTTGATTGAAAACTCAAAGCTGTGGCTTGTTAATAAATATATGCCAACAATAAGCATGACTAGCCAGAAACCACGACTACCAACATTCAAAGACAGATTGGTATAATCATAGTGAATGCAAAGCATTCCACAGGGGCTGAAAGCAACAACATCGATGCAGTAGTTGCTACTTTGGAATTCCCAAAATGGCAATTCTAGAAAGTGATTGATGAATAAGAGAGTGAATCAGTGAGACTGCATGGATTAATCATTCGCCTTATTTTTTAAAGGGAATTATTCCTGTTAGGTTAAAGCGCACCACTTTTTTCAGAGGAACACTCATAAAGTACTAGGATCGCTCGGGCGGATAACGAAAATTTGTATAAAGGTTGTTGGATCGTTCAGTATGGATAACGAAAATGTATAAAAAGGTTACTAGATCGCCAAGGACAGATAACAACAATTTGTAAAGCAGCACCGGCTAAATACTATAAAATTAAAGTATGAGACATTTTTCAAATGATATAAAATACTAGAATCAACGTGTATGGGGCAGGTATACGAAGCCAAGTAGGTAGCTGGATTGTTGATGGAATAATCAGAATGAGTTACAAATTATACTGAGGGAATGATCGACCTATCAAGTTATGCTGCTAGATTAGGAGGGTAGGAATAAGGATGGTATGAATAGCAGTGCTGCTTCATGTTTTCTTCATAATTATCAAACATTTCATGATACAGGCAGGAATCTAGGAGCAACTGAAAAGGAAGAAATATATGGAGGTAGTCTGGCATAAGGTGGTAAACATTAAAATGTGGTGGTACATCTATTTTAAATAGGAAGTTTAGAGATCAAATGTTTGAAGTGATACAATCTTCATGTTAGGTTTCTACCCCAGAAGTGGTAAGAACGCGAATAATGACTTGCTAATATGTATCAATTCAGGCCTTCCCAATCAAAATATTTGGATGAAGGGCTATCTCCCTTTGTTCCTAAGTTGGTGCTCCCATTGTGCTATGCCAGGTGCTTTTCAATAATAGACGTGAAGACTGACCTTCACAAAATTGGATAATTTTGACATTTCTTTAAAACTATGGCTAGTTGCATGTTACACTTCATGAGTAGAGTACCTTCTGGGAGAAGGAGAGATTAGAGCAGATGTCACCAGGATTGGTTAGTGACGTTAGAGATGTGCGGTACGTGCTTAAGAATGTGTGTAGAAGCAGTAGTGTGTGGAAGCAAAAAGAGTGGACGAGGTGTCCAGGGCTGTGGCTGAGTGAAAAGTGAGCAGTAGTCCAAACAACTAATTGTTATGTCAGCTTTGTTGTTGGAAAGGAAATAGTTGTGAGGGAGAAGCATGTTCATCCTATTTGCTCTTATCCAATTAGTTGTGAGGGAAAAGCAAGTCCATCCTATTTGCTCTTCTTCAACTTACGTTGTTGACAGCATCACACAAGGAGGCTCTTGGGCAGCTGTGGCCGCTGCAGGTCAAAGCGGTGGGACGGTAGGACCAGGTGAGGCGGGATTTCGAGAGACGTCCATGAGGGAAAATGAAATAAATAATACATTTTTCTTTGTGGTCGTCTCTTGAAATCCCCTCTCACCTGGCCCCACTGCCCCACCGCTCTTACCTGCAGTGACCACGGCTGCTCTTGGAGTGTCTATCTGTAAGAGGAGGCTCAGCGAAGACCTAGTGATTGGAACCTATGCCTCCCATTTGGTAAAGGAATGTGTTGTGTGTTATATGACAAATATATATATATATGTTTTAGGACTAGATCTACCCACAATGTGCTCCAGAAAGTGGTGATTTATGCTGTGGGTTCTTTAATAATGTTATGCTGTAAACAACAACTTTTACTTGATATTGTTACTAGCAGAGGTAGAGCTCATGTACTTCTCTTACTCAATTTATGCTTGTTTCTGCCTAATCTGTGTTTTTAACATTTCATATGTCTTGCCAAAATCTGGTCTGTGACTGTCTTGCTGTGCTCTTTTGCCCATTACCCATTATGTCCTCAGGTTCCAACTCATATTCTTCCCCATTTCCGTGTTTTTTATTTGCACATCAGAAGCAACATTTACATGTGAAGGACACTGGCATTGTGTGGCGAGACACAGGGAGGAGAAGGCACACTTGGACATTAGAGACAGCGCAGCGTGAAGAGAGGCACACTCCAGCATGGACACAGATCAGTGGTGGCCGGCTCGGGTAAGAGCGGTGGGCGGTGGGGCAGTGCGGGTGGGGGTGAAATTCGACAGACGACGGGGTAGGTAAAATTAAATTAAAAAATAAAACCACTTACCTTGCGCTCACCGCATCACCGAGTCGCGAATGAGGCGAGCGCAAGGTAAGAGGTTTTATTTATTTTTTATGTAAGTTTACCAACCCCATCGTCTGTGGACTACCCCCCACCCCTGCCCCACCCCGGCCCCACTGCTCTTTCCTGTGCCGGCTGCCACTGATCTGTGTCCATGCTGGAGTGTGCGTCTCTTCACGCTGCTCTGTCTCTAATGTCCAAGTTTGCCTTCTCCTCCCTGTGTCTCGCCCCAAAATGCCAGTGTCCTTCACATGTAAATGTTGCTTCTCTCACTGACCATGGCTGCTTACCAGTGTTTAGCATCATGCTACCTATATTTTCAGAAGTAGTGGTATTCCCAGAGTGACTTCATCATTCACCATCATCCAAACTTCTTTCCCCTACTGTAAATCTAATCTGAAATTACAATGTATGGAGTCGGTAAAACAAAGTGTCTTTCACTTGGGTAAAGTATGTTTGGCAACTTGACTAGTTTAGTGACCTTATATAAAACAGCATCGACTGAAGCTATGAGAAGCACAGCTGTTTTTTTAGCTGAGAGACATGCAAATAGACATTACTCAAACAGGATTTATTATTTAAGGCCCTTTCTTCAACAAGGTTTATATGAAAGAAATAATTTACCAAAGGCTGCTGTTTCTTTGCTGCATTGATAATTTAATCTCTAATTTCATCTATTCGAAGTAACAAAATCCATAGCTATGACTTTAAAGACTACCTCTCAACTGGAAGTGATCATTTACAAAGCATTCTGATGGTGTAGCCTTAAATCACTCCCATTAAATTGTGGGAGAATCTGAGTATCTATTGAAAAAAATAATTTCAGTGATCTTCTCTGTTTCCTGAATGCTTTTCTCCTAATAGGGTTCTAGGGAAAGTCCAGCATATGTGTGTGTTACTAAGTAGGTTTCTTTCTATTATCATCAATAATGGACCATGATCTCAGCAAATTTTTGAAGTTTTTCCATTTTGCAAACATACGTTATTTCAGGGGAAAGGAAAACATAATGAATTTGAAAATATTGGGCATTCGAGTGTGAGTAATATGTAAACCTGTTGCTATCATTACACTCATATCAGTAAGCCCAACCCTCCCTTAGTATTTTAATAAAATTGCTCATGGCCCCCATGACCTTCAATATTCTAAGAATTCTCACTGGGTTGATTGCGTCCTGTGCTCATTCTAGAGGGCAAATAAACTTCCCACACACAACATTTGGATGTTGGTCAGAAAGGTTCCAACCGCTGGTCGGAGGCTTTCCGACCATCATCCATGGTTTAAACTCTGACCACCTTGCTACAAAGAAGGCGGTCGGAGTTTAAACTGGCCGCTGAATTTGACTGGCTTCCGACAGGTTCAAGGATCCCATCCGCCAGTTGGAAACTGATCATATATATATACTACAAATAATCACCACCTGCGCTGCCTCTCCTCATAGCCATCCCTGTGAACAAGGCGGGATGAAGCCTGAAACACGTCTGGAAATTGATGGCCAAAAGCAAGCTGTACCTATTGAAGTGTTGTCCGATGCTGCCTGTCAGAATAAACAACTTTGCACGCTGTGTGTGGGCCTCCAACCTCCAAGTGTCGGGTGCTTTCATATGGAATTATATATATATATACATACATATATATATATATATATATATATATATATATATATATATCCAGCAGCAGCGTCAAACGGCGAAGTGGCATACGGACGAGGACGCCATTGAAGGGATATACGGATGCGATGCAACAGCTCCCAATCACATCGCAACCCACTGTGGTGACATTTGGTTCATAATTTGGGAACGGCATGGGACCCACTTGGGTAAGAGATGAAGCACTACAAGTCCCAAGACGCCACACCAATATGGTCACGCCCATGAAGGCGGGGATTTCAATTATCAAAAGGTGGCTTCAAAAACTGCTGTGCCGTTTAACCAAGAACACTTTCAGCCCATGATGAAGTGCTGTGTGAGCACGAAACGCGTCGGGTGGATTGAATAATAATAAGCGAAGTACTGCGAGTTGCTGTTCCGCTGCATCCTTCAGTGAATAAAAGGCAGATACTTACCTCCTTGTGTGGACCCTCCTTTAACAGGCAAACTCTTGGTTTTGATGTTGAGCGGCCTCGCCTGAGTCGCAGGAGAGGACCCGCTACACTGTTGTGTGGCCCGGCTGCAGCGTCAAACGGCGAAGTGGCATACGGACGAGGACACCATTGAAGGGATATACGGATGCGATGCAACAGCTCCCAATCACATCGCAACCCACTGTGGTGACATTTGGTTCATAATTTGGGAACGGCATGGGACCCACTTGGGTAAGAGATGAAGCACTACAAGTCCCAAGACGCCACACCAATATGGTCACGCCCATGAAGGCGGGGATTTCAATTATCAAAAGGTGGCTTCAAAAACTGCTGTGCCGTTTAACCAAGAACACTTTCAGCCCATGATGAAGTGCTGTGTGAGCACGAAACGCGTCGGGTGGATTGAATAATAATAAGCGAAGTACTGCGAGTTGCTGTTCCGCTGCATCCTTCAGTGAATAAAAGGCAGATACTTACCTCCTTGTGTGGACCCTCCTTTAACAGGCAAACTCTTGGTTTTGATAGATATATATATATATATATATATATATATATATATATATATATATATATATATATATATATATATATATTCACTGAAAAAACCATAGGTTTCACACACGTTATAGTTAGGAATTAGCATTTAAAAAACCTTGCAAACCTTGCAAATTCACTTAAAAAACCATCGGTTTCACACATGTTATAGTTAGCTGGGCATTTCACTCGTGAAAAACCATTGAAATTTCCACGTTATAGTTAGTGCAGGCAACTATAACTCATGCGACCGCAATCCTCTGCTGATGACGTCAGATATTACATCACTGATGACATATGTGTTTTTCTGAAAAAAAAATATTTGTAATATATGTATAGCTAAAAATTAATGGAAGAAGACATGGGTAAATAAGTGTCTAAATACAGTATTAGCATCAACAGAGGATTGCGGTCGCGTGAGTTATAGTTGCCTTTGGAAGCCATTGCAGTACACCAAACAAACTTACAGGTAGGTAGCCGGTACGTGCACCCACCCATTTTTCACAAATTAAATGGTGCCATATGACAACACCAGCCCTCTCATTGCACAAAGAGGCATACCTACCCCATTGCCAACCACAGTCTGCACACAGGGAAGCTAAGGAAACTGTCACAACCACCAAAGTGTGACACACCAATGCACAAGTAGAAGAAAGCCTGGGCACATTCATGCACAGCAACTAGTTACATGTGCATCACCATGGGGCAAGTGCAACAAGGACCATTCTAAAAATATGAAAGCATGTGTGGTGGCACAAATCAAGATATGCACATGACAGGACAAAGGGATGCAGGAGATGACAATGGCCAGTCGATGGCCAGATGTCACGTCTGCTAGGTCAGACAAATAAACTATGAGTCTACAATTAAACACATGTTGTGCCAGGCCCTAGATGGCAACAAGTCCCTGTAAACCTCAATTGTGCATGGTTCGCATGGTATGCCTTGACACCTCGCACCATGGACAAGTAATGCTTGTACCACTGCATCATGTCAGGAAGCACAGTACTGCACACAGTCAACAATGTGATGATATGTCAATTGTGCAGTGTACAAAAAGTGAATGACACACAGCATACATAAAGCTTGCCGGGTGCACTGCAATGACCATTTCACATCTGACCCACAGGTGACCAAGAACTCACTGCCGAGGACAACACCAGCAACCTGCAGACCCAGTCTCCACCCCCGGTACAAGGACTCTCAGATGTTGACTCCCAGGATTCCGTGGACGATGAGCTCGAGGCCGGCCCATCTGGTGTGCCAGGGAGCAACAGGTCCCAGGACCCCAGCGTCCCCCCCACCACATCTGCGGCAACAACAACTCCACAGCAGACCCCTGCTGTCATGGCCTGTGCGGCCACCGCCACCACCAGTGCTGCCTGCAACACCCTCCCTGTCCCAGAGGATGCCCAGCACACACCACCCATGGAGGAGGGCAGGGAGAGGATGCGGGTGCCGACAGTGGTGAGGAAACAGGTCTGTGGCAGCAGGGCAGGTGGGTGGGGCAGGGTCACCCAGGGACACCAGGAGGCTGGGACCCACTCCCTGGAACACATCACCAGAGTCCTGGGTGCATATGAACAGGGCCAGGGACGAACGGGCCGGTTGGATGATCTGTTGCACGAGCTCATCCTGCTGATGAGGTCCATCGACAGCCGCATGGGACAAATCATGGACCTCTTGTGCCAGCAAGTGGAGGTACTGAGGGACAGGCATGCACCCCAGACAACACCTCCGCCTCCCTCTGGTGGGCTGCACAATGACAGTTCACCATCCTCCCCTGCTCCCACATAGAGGGGTGAGTCCTCAGACCCCACTGGCCCTGCAGCAGGGCCCCCCCGCCAAACAATGAAGGGGCCATCCCAAGAAGACCCTGGGAGTATCTGGAGGCCAAGCACCTGCCAGACGCCAGTCACAGAGCCAGCCATGATGGCAACCCTCTCCACCACTGCATTGACTCTTTGGACTGTCCTTCCCCACACTGCCTTGTGAATGACATCTGTCTGTTGGACTGGGTCACCACAGCAATGTGGTGACTACTCGACCATCTCATCTACCACGACTGTCAACTCTCTGCTCCCCCCCAATGGAAATGTACACCCCCCTCGCATCTCACCATAGTAAATAAAATATCTTCGCACACATGTTGTTGTGTCTGCTCCGTCTTTATTGCAGTGTGTACAGTCTTCAACATGATCACAATGTTCCAGGTGCATGGGCTGTATGTAGGCAAGGAGAATTCAAAGGCACCTAGGGAAACACAACAGAACAACTGTCACTGGTCTGGGTCAGGGGAATCTCCTTGCGAATGGCTAGGTTGTGGAGCATGCAGCATGCCACAACAATCTGACACACCTTCCCGGGCGAGTATGCCAGTGCACCTCCGGTCTTGTCCAGGCACCAGAAACGTGACTTCTGCAGTGGGCTCAGCAACCAGGGACTGTTTTTGGATATGCAGAGTCACCTAGGTATGACAAACACAAATAGACATTGCAACGTCGCAGAGTCTCAGGGGAGCAGGTCACACACACAGCATGCCACACAACTAGACATACTCACCCACAATCCATGCACGCTCTGGAAGAAGATTAGCCATCAGCTGGGGCACTATGCTGTTCCATAGGATGTAGGAGTCGAGGGCCGAGCCTGGGAATTTTTCACACACCTGCGAGATGGTCATATCTGCCAGGCACACCATCTGCACATTGATGGAGTGGTAATGCTTGCGATTGCGGTAAATGGCTGACTTGCCTGTGGTGGCACAAGAGCGACATGGGTGTAATCAATGGCCCCAACAACATTGGGGATGTATCCAAGGGGATAGAAGTCTTCCTTCACAGCTGGCAATTCAGCACCTCTGGGGAAATTGATGTATCTGTCCTTGTATAGCATCATGGCGGACAGTACATCATGCAGCACCATGCTGAACATCGGTTGTGACATCCCACCAGTGCTGGCCACAGTCTCCTGGAACGATCCAGTGGCAAAAAAATGCAGGGCTGCCATCACCTTATAAGTACGGGTGAAAGCTGTTGTATATGTCCTACGTGGCTGCAGGTGGGGCTCCAACAGATCAGAAACGGTTTTCAGGGTGGCTCTGTCCAGGCGGCATTTGTGTATGATCGCAACATCCTCCATGTCCTCCAGCACCGTCAAGTGATGAGTCAAATTTGGCCTCCTCCTAGTGGAGATGATAGTGGACACACGTCAATGCAATACATCATGAGATGTGCACAGCATATCACGTTCTGGATGACACAACGACAACAATGACTGACATCTATAGGGACTAACAGACCAGCTTACATGGAGGGACACCTTCAGCTACACAAAGGGCACACGTGTCAACTTACACAAGACAAGTACCTCAAACACCACCTTTGGCTATGTGAATGCACATAGGGATATGGCCACGGATGTATGACGTTACAACGCACACTTTTACAACGCATGCACTTACAACGCATTTTTTACAACGCATAATCCATTACAACGCATGACATTACAACGCATGACACTACAACGCATTTTTAAAAAATACCTTTACAACGCATTACCATTACAACGCATACTACCTTTACAACGCATACCATTACAACGCATAATATTAAATTACATTTAAGGTAAGTATTAGATAGTATAGGGGTAAAAATTACTATTCTAACTCCAGGGGGTGCAACAGTAGGGTAAATGTTGGATAGTGTAGGGGTAAAAATTACTATTCTAACTCCAGGGGGTGCAACAGTAGGGTAAGTGTTGGATAGTATAGGGGTAAAAATTACTATTCTAACTCCAGGGGGTGCAACAGTAGGGTAAGTGTTGGATAGTATAGGGGTAAAAATTACTATTCTAACTCCAGGGGGTGCATCAGTAGGGTAAGTGTTGGATAGTATAGGGGTAAAAATTACTATTCTAACTCCAGGGCGTGCATCAGTAGGGTAAGTGTTGGATAGTATAGGGGTAAAAATTACTATTCTAACTCCAGGGGGTGCATCAGTAGGGTAAGTGTTGGATAGTATAGGGGTAAAAATTACTATTCTAACTCCAGGGGGTGCATCAGTAGGGTAAGTGTTGGATAGTATAGGGGTAAAAATTACTATTCTAACTCCAGGGGGTGCATCAGTAGGGTAAGTGTTGGATAGTATAGGGGTAAAAATTACTATTCTAACTCCAGGGGGTGCATCAGTAGGGTAAGTGTTGGATAGTATAGGGGTAAAAATTACTATTCTAACTCCAGGGGGTGCATCAGTAGGGTAAGTGTTGGATAGTATAGTGTAATATTATGCGTTGTAATGGTATGCGTTGTAATGGTAGTATGCGTTGTAATGGAATGCGTTGTAAAGGTAGTTTTTAAAAATGCGCTGTAGTGTCATGCGTTGTAATGTCATGCGTTGTAATGGATTATGCGTTGTAAAAAATGCGTTGTAATGGTAGTGCGTTGTAAAAGTTGCGTTGTAAAGGTTGTTCCCCTATGGCCACAGTACACTTGTGCACGCCTGGGAGTCTAGAATACAGCATATCTGTAACTAATCAAAACCACTGTCTCATACCTAGCTGCTGTACCGGTCACACCTTAATGCGTCATTACAAACTGGCACACATCCACCACACAATGACCACATTCGGCGCTGGAATGATGAATGTGTTCATGAGCAGACATGAGAGGCAATGCTAAATAGATCAACATTCATCGAGACGAGCATTGCTGTGATTGTCACTGGACCTCAGCACATTGACATGTGTACACATTGTACAGTCCAGGACTACACTGTCCTGCCTACACCAACATCAGATCCTTAAGTGACATGCGAGTGGGTAGGGACAAATCTACATTACACACACACAAACATGGCATGTGTAGCCATCAATGGAGTAAATTGAACATTGGCATCGTGAGCACAATGATGTGCCATTGAACATGTTGGCACTGTGCACTGTTGATGTTTGACAGATGGCCATCGCCATTGTATGGCACCCATATCGCGGTAGCTACCGCCTGGCCCTGGCGGTGTGTCACCAGCACCCCCATTCACACAAGTGCGGTAGTCATAGGCATGGAGACATGTGGAAATGGCAGTTGCATGCTCTGCCGCCAGAATGGCAGTGTCTTGTGTCAATGCATGGCACCCATATCGCGGTAGCTACCACCTGGCCCCGGCAGTGTGTCACCAGCACCCCCATTCACACAAGTGCGGTAGTCATAGGCATGGAGACATGCCCATATGGCGGTTGGCATGCTCCGCCACCCATATCACGGTAGCTACTGCCTGGCACCAGCGGTGTGTCACCAGCACTCCCATTCACACAAGTGCGGTAGTCATAGGCATGGAGACATGTGGAAATGGCATTTGGCATGCCCCGCCACTAAAATCGCGGTAGCGCACACCGGGCCCCTGCGGTGTTACACCACCATGGAGCTTGCCCTAGAGCCAATGCGAAGCTCGATAGCGGTGGCATGATGCAATTTTGAAGATCGCGGTAGGAGTGCTCAGCCACCGCGGAGCCGGTCATTGGCTGCATTTGAAAGATGCACCATCGCGGTAGCGCACCCCGGGCCCCAGCGTTGTATCACCGCCATGGAGCATGCCCTTACAGTCAATGGGAGCCATGATTGTGGTGACATAATGCAATTTTGAAGATCGCGGTAGGCATGCTCCGCATCCGCGGAGGCGGTCATTGGCTGCATTTGAAAGATGCACCATTGCGGTAGCGCACCCCGGGCCCCAGCATAGTACCACCGCCATGGAGCATGCCCTTACAGTCAATGGGAGGCATGATTGTGGTGACATAATGCAATTTTGAAGATCGCGGGAGGCGGTCATTGAATACATATGAAAGAGGCAGAGCTGGACCACCAATTGCTGAAGCTTGGGACCTTTGAAACGACCCCAGGGGGCTATACACGTGGGAGTGAGCCTCACATTGCCACTGCTCACAGAGCCTGCTGCCTAAGACCCCTCACCTGCTGCTGCCTCCAGGGACTGCTGCCTGAGACCCCTCACCTGCTGCTGCCTCCAGGGACTGCTGCCTGAAACCCCTCACCTGCTGCTGCCTCCAGGGACTGCTGCCTGGGAACCCTCGCCACCAAAATCCCCTGCTGTTGTCTCACGTCCACAGTGATGGCAAGGACAGAGAAGATCCGTGCCAGTCCCTTCACGAGCGAGGAGCTGGAGGTCCTGGTGGATGAGGTGCTCACACAGTACCCAAGGCTATATGGTGCCCCAAATGTCGTGGTAAGTCTTCAACAGTGGTGTGGTAGGGCAGGGGGGCCACGCAAGTAGTGGACTGATGCAGTATGTGCCTGGGAGTGTGGGGTAGTGTCATGCACTGCCTGACATGCTGTCTACAGTTGGAGGGTGTGTGTACCCAATGCCACAGCTTTCCCTCCCTGCACATTTATGTATGAGCGACCTGTGTTGTGTTGTCAGCCATACAGTGACAAGGTTGTTCATGCTGTAGTCAGGACAGTGATTGCTTGGCTGGATGTCTGTGTGTGCCCCTGTAGTCCATCTTAGTGTGAGCCCAGCTGGCCTGCACAGTCCCCGCCTACAAAGACAAGGACAACTCACTCAACTTACAGAGTATGACATCAGTCTTATCACATATCACTCCAGCTATGGTCCATCTCAGCACTGTGGTTTGCACACAACTGCCCTTGTGATTGACATATTGGATTTGTGATCTCATGTCCATCCATGTGACCACCATGACACACAAGACAGGGACATTGATGGCTGGGCAGTCTTGGACACAGTGAGTCCACCCACAAACACAGGTTGACATGTGATGTATGTGTTGCTCAAGCAAACAATGGACTGGAGATGTGGGCAGGCTATATGGGTGTCTCAGTGCTGGCATCCTGCATGTGTGTGAGATGTGCAGGGACTGTGTTCCCCTCACACCTGCATGCTTTAACATCAGCTTTTCCCATGCAGGGGTCCCATGTGGGCTGTACTATAGTCTCTGATTGACCTATCGTTGGGGATGTGAAATGATTTTGTATCTTGCTGCCATACTGATAGATGTCGGTACATGGCACTGTGTTCCTGATAATTTCTCCCTCTTGTCTCCCATGCCTGCAGCTCAAGGTACACCAGTGTAAGGCCATGTGGAGGGCCATTGCAGCGAAGGTGCGAGCCCTGGGGGTCTCAAACTGATGGCGCACCCACTGCCACAAGAGATGGGACGACATCAGCCGGCTGGCAAAGAATGTGGCGGAGATGACCCTGGGGCTGCTTCGTCGCACTGGTCGTCTGGCACGGCGCAGCATGACACCACTAATGGGGCGCATCTTGGTGGTGACACAGCCTGAGCTGGATGCACGTTTGAAGGCGCATCAGCAGCTAGCCATGGGTGAGCATTTGGGATGTCTGACTTTGGCTGGGAATGGCTGCATGTGTACAGAGCCTGTGCCAGCGCTGGCCTCTGTGATGTTGGTAGTGTGATACTGTGGCATGTAAGTGGCTGCTGGCCTGGGTGCCTGTGGCATGCATTTTCCCTACCTGTACATGCAAAGTAGATTTGGATGCTGTGCCTTCACATTACATTCTGAGTTGTGCTCTTCAGGTTTCTTCTGCATTGGTGTAGTCTTGGGAATCCCATGGGAGGGAACGGCAGTGTGCTCAATCTGACTGCGTACATCAATGCGTCCATTGCATGCACCCATATTGGGGAGGGCCAGACATCTTACAGCAATTTGCAGCATTCTATTGTCCCCAAGGTACAACATGGTGGGTGGCATGGGCTAATGTCCATTGTGGACTGTCATGTTGTAGTCTGGGTCTGTGTTGTCCCCTCCTGTTCCATCCAGTTCTGTCATTGGCAACAAGTACTATGCCTCCATCATGTCCCTAGATGTGCTCAGAACTAGTTGTGTGTCTGTTTGAACAGAGCCACAAGCAGGGTGTTGTGCTGTATGTCCAACTTTGAGGGCCTACACATCCTTAATCCTCAGTCGCCATACAACAAGGACATCATATTTTATAACAGGGACATTGATGATGTCTTTCTGATATGGACAAATGAGAATCAAAGACTTAGTGAATTTCTAAACTGGATCAACACATTGGATCCTAATCTACGATTCACACACACTACAAGTTGTGAAAGTATCACTTTCCTGGACCTAGAAATTGAAGCACGAAATGGGGTCCTCATGACAAAAACACATTTTAAACCAACGGCTAAAAATTCCCTTCTGCACTTCCAGAGTTTTCACCCAAGACCATTGAGGGATAATTTACCCTTTGGACAATATCTGAGACTACGGCGTAACTGCAGTGAAATAAAAGAATTCAAATCCCAATCAGAAGAACTGACAAAAAAATTGAAGAACCGTGGATATCCAAACAAAATTATCCAAAGAGCTCAAAAAAGAGCAAGGAACCAGAATCGGGACAGTTTACTAGAACCCAAAGTCAATATGACAACAACCATACCACTTACCTGCGTCACCAACTTTAACTCCATTTCAAACAAAGTAGCCAGACTAATTCAAAGTAATTGGAAAATTGTAACCTCAGGAAAACTCCAATGGGACAAACCACTGTTCTCCTACAAAAGATCTCATAATCTCAGAGATAGTCTCGTATCTACTAGACCAAAAAGAACTGTGAACACCCCAAACACTGTACAGAATGCATGGGGTCTACCAGAAGTGACCGGCCATTTCCCATGTGGGAACTGTAGCATCTGCCATCTCACACAGACAACAAAAACTCTACAGTTGGAAGAAGGTAAAAACTGGACCATCAAGAGACATACAAACTGTAACTCTGCAAACGTAATCTATTTGATAACATGCCCTTGCAAATTACGTTATGTCGGGATGACCAGCAGAAAAATTAAAACAAGAATTTGTGAACATCGCAGCAACATCCGCTGCAAACGAAGTACCACGAAACTCACAGATCACTACCTGACAAAGGGACACACTACCAACGACATGTCCTGGGTTATAATTGAACAACTGGAGTCAAGTGTGGGTAACATCCAGGAACAGTTGTTCGAAAAAGAACAACGTTGGGTATACAGACTCTCAACCCACATATCAGGGCTCAATGACAACGTACCTCGGAACAGTATACGCCGCCTATAACCACATCTCAGGACTTTATATTCACACATAGATACATCAATATATCCCCTAGATTCACACTTATACCATATAATATTCTAGGCATCCGGCTTTATCATTTTTTGAGCCGATTATGGGAAGGAGATATATAAGAGAATGTATAACACTATATATTCATATATGTTTATTAGTCAAGTCGCCGGTTCATCTTGTGCTCCCAACATTTCAGATGACTTCATTCCAGTTAACGTACAATGAAAACAAGTATAGATATATTTTTTTGCCATGCATCTAATACCATACATTACATATGCCCCCTTTCTATTAGTTTGTATAACAGCATTATGGGACACTGCAGTTTACCTCTTCAGTACCTTGACTCTTTCATACAGAGCTACACTCATGCGCTGCTACTCCACATGTGACTACCCTCATGGTGCCAAGATGTAAACAATAGTGTTTAGCACGTCGCTATGACTACTAACTTTATTTAGACACTGAGACGTACACAAACATATTTATATGCATGCGCCCATGTCTCTTACACGTGACTTCCCTTACGGTGTTAGAACACTAACCATCTGTTCTACCACGCCACGTTGATTACCAACTTTATTTTGGTTTCTCTCATCGTATTCAAAACTTGTCTATACTTTAACGCGAAGCACTCTAACATCATATGCTTATCGTGTTCAACATGCCATGAAAGCACCAATCTCTGTGGTTCATTAGCGCACGTGCAGCGCATTACCACTTAGTACGACTACGTTCTAGTGGTTCAGGTCTTTTCCACACGTGACCTTTCTAGTATTTCCGCTTCCTACTTAGTACCAGCCCACCCACCAGAACAGGGCCAAACAAGTGGATCCGATCGGCCACATAGGTGTACATGACCTTTCTCCCCCGACAAACGTGATTAACAGGCTTCGGCTAAGCCACACCATGCTGCACATACGAAGTCATTGGCTTCTAATAGCTATACCTTGCTGCATATACGAGGTTTTTCTACGTAATCTTTCTATTCAGACATCCTCAGTACCTCTTCATTTCGATAGGGTCAGCAGGGGATATAACAGACCGATCGGATGTTAGAGGCATAACACACTCAGAGTCAAAGTGAGACCGCCTTTGTCAGTCTTCTATGTTGTTGGTCTTGTGTCAGTTTTCACGTGATTTTCACAGTATAGAACTACGCGCCACAACTAAATATATGTTGTATAACGTCAACCTTGTTTGTCCAAAGTCTGTCTTCATGGTTTTCGTAAATGCCACCATGCGCCACAACCGAGTAGAATTTATCGCATTTAGAAGTTAAATGTATAAAAGCACTTGATAATACTTATAGGCGATAGTGTTTATGCGCACAATGTGCCCTACTTTGTCGCGCTACTTGTTCACTTATTTTCATACACCTATGGATTCCCCGTTGTATATCAACATCACCGGGGCACATTGTAGCCACGCAAGTTTTTCTAGTGGACATGCATGCCCACCCTGCTACATGCATGACACCGCCTGCTACAAACAAATAGGAGCATGCATTTACAATACAGATGCATGAATGAACAACTGTGTATGTGTATTCACTAATCTTTTTATTTACAGGTACTCCCATCAGAGGTTTTGTGAGTAATCATCACTACCCACTACACTCACAGCACACTTTAGGGTGTGTGCTGATATTTGCACCCCACGTGGCCTCCCCTAATTTTCGGGCCACGCACTATTTTTTGGTCCTGAAGAAAGCCTCAAGAACTATCTAGAAGTCTGAAACTAGTAGACCTCATTTAATAGGGATACCAGGGTATATACCATACCTTTGTAGAGATCCCGTTTGTGTTTTTAACTCATGTCCTAGGACCCTTCTAATAAAAATTTTCAAAAGGGCATTCCTTAGAGACATTTTTAACTCATAACCTCACTTCACATAACACGTCACTTTCTTTTCACCCAACAACCTGCTCCGCTGTAACTCAGGCGTTGTAGCACAGCTGGATTGCATTAGGCAATCCAGTTGGGCCCCGATGATGAAGCATGCCACCTACTAAGTAGGTGGGTGAGTTTTTTTTTTTACCACAGTTGTGTACTCTCCTTTTCAGTTTTTTTCAACAGGTGACGGCAAAAAAACGTTTGCTTGAAGTTACCGTACCAAAAAACTTGTCCATTTTGTTTCTGAATACTCATTGGGGAAGAGGGCAAGTTAACCTTTTTTTCCTCGCTCTCTTTTTGTTTACACGTGTTGTGCTGTATGGTCATCACATGGCTCACTCATGCCTGAGTTTCCAGTTTCCACGCACTGCTTGAGTCTATGTAGTGAGTTGGCATGATGTGATTGCACAGGGTGGCGTGCAACATGTAGATTTGGTCTACCTTTGTCATGCATTGCTTGCATATGTTTGTTCTGTTTTTGCGACTAACCTGACCCTACATCTCTCTCTCCCATGCAGCATCACCTGTGGTTACGGAGGGACAGGAGACGGACACCAGTGGGGGTGAAACTAGCACCACAGCTGCCCAGGAGCCCAGTGACACAGATGTCACCAGCGCATCAGAGGGGGACAGGAGTATGCTGGAGGAGTCCCAGCCTGAGACACAAAGCACCACATCATCCGATGCCAGCAGGGATGCGTCCATGTTGGAGGGCACACAGAACGGGGACTCTGCATCGACTTCCACCACACAGCGGCCATTGCCCACCCTCCCAGCCACTTCCTCTGGTGCTGCCCGTGTCTGCCTCAGTAAGAGGAGAAGAGTGTCCTTCACCCCTGGCACTGCTGCCCCTGCCCCTGTCCTCCCTGCTGCCATCAGTGCTGAGTCTGTGGACCTTTTGCGCCAGATGTGTGTAGGCCAGACAGCTCTCCTCAATGCCTTCATTGACCATGACAAGAAATTGGCCCAGGTGGTTGCTTTCATGGAGGGCATACATTCCGACGTGGGTGGGCTGCACCGGACAGTCCAGGCTTTGTCATCAACAGTGACGTCTGCCCTGCAACAGGCACATTCTTACAGTCCAGCTCCAGTCCCTTTGTCCCCTCCCTGGGCAGTGGCCACGTCTGACCATAGTGACCACGGTCCACATACATCAAAGTCACGATACAGTACACGGAGCACGCAGCAGCAACCCAAGCGGTCCCGTGCGCAGACACCATCCCCACAGAACACCAAAGGCACCCCAGAGCGCAGGGAGAAAATCCCGTCAGGTGACACCGGTGGACAATTAGCAAAGCAGCAGACTTCAGGCACACATGCCTCAGTGGCATCCCCATCCAAGGACTCTCCTGCCCCTAAGGCATCGCGCAAAGATAATCGTACAGTGTCTGTGACCACCAAGGAGGTGGTGCATGCCAATGGTACACCTAGGAAGGGCTCAAAGGCAATATCACCAACCACCTCGACTCCTATTCCAAGCCCAGTGAAGCAGGGGCTGGAGGGCACTGTAGGGTTAACACCTAGTAAACAGGGGAAGGGGGGCAGAGGCAAAGCAAGGCAAAGCGTTTTGCTGGGTCCAGCACATCACCAGAGGGGCTGCCAGCGCCTGCACCTGCTGCAGCAGTGGTGGTGTGTGTGCCTGTTGTGCCCATACCACTTTCCATTAATCCCAAGTCAGGCAAGCCATTTAGGATCCCCAAGAAGTGGAAGGGCACTCCTCCACAATCTCCCAGCCACACCGTGACTCCCGTCTGCATGACTCCACCTCCACGTGCCACTACACCACCTGGTCCAAACAGCCCTCCAGCTTGCCAAGCCACTGATAGCTCTACCTTAGCTGTTCCGCTCTCTCCCCCTTTAAGTGCCCTGACAGTCCCCGAGACACAGCCAGCTCCCAGTCTGCCTGACAGCCAAGTCTCACACAGGTGGGCCTGTACTACACATTGTTGCCCCCTGACTGTGTTGCTGACCATGGAAAGGTACAGTCGCACACATTCCCTGTGCAGCTTCTCATGGACTCAGTCTGCAGTTTGTCATGCCCACTGGCCTTGCCGTTCACTGCTGTGTTGGACCCTTCCCTGTGCAGCTTCTCATGGACATGCTCTGCACTCTCCCCTGTCCACTGGCCTTGTTGTTCACTGCTGTTTTGGACCCTTGCCTGTGCAGCTTCTCATGGACATGCTCTGCACTCTGCCCTGCCCACTGGCCTTGTTGTTCACTGCTGTTTTGCCCTTGCCTGTGCAGCTTCTCATGGACATGCTCTGCACTCTGCCCTGCCCACTGGCCTTGTTGTTCACTGCTGTTTTGCCCTTGCCTGTGCAGCTTCTCATGGGCATGCTCTGCATTTTGTGCCTTACTCTTCTCTTCTCACAGCGACTATCTGTGCAATTTGTGAATGAAGACAGTTGCTCCAGTTGTCTATTTTGTCAGTGTCCTTACTGAAAAAAGTTATTTTGCTGTGTGTAAATGATTTACTGTGCCACATGGTCTGTGAGGCACTTCAACATGGTCAATGTTTAGGCTCACTTGCTCTCTTTTTTTCAGGGGTGACAGGGTCTTCAGTTCTTCTCGGCACAGATGCTTGTGGTGGCAACGGTGTCAATTTCGAGTGGTTTGCAGTTGTCATTTACTTGATTAGTTCATGTTGGCTCTATTGTACACGTCAGGTTGGGGGGCACTGTCAGCACAGGGTGGGTTGTTTGTGTTATCGCTTTACTTCCTGGGTGTGCTGTTGTCTTTGTGCTGTGCTGTATGTTGTTGTGTGGGTTGCTGTTCTGTCACTGATGTCTGTGTGTGTCTGGTATGCTTGGTGTGTACACACAGCTTGTTGTACATGCAGTGCTGTGTGTGTATGTTGCCTTGTGATTGCCTGGTGTGCAACCCCTGCATTTTTCCTGAGTGATGAGGTTGTGCACTCCTGTTGTGTCTGTGCTCCCATTGCCTTTCCCAAGTTTAGCTGCACAGGGCATGTCTTTGGTTGTTGTTGTAGTTCTGTGTGTGTTTCAGTTGGGTTATGTGTTTGTCTGTTGTATTTGTTTCCACATTTGTGGTGGCATCCCTGTGTGTGATGTTTGTGGCTGAGCCCAGGGTGTGTGGTTGTTTGTGTGTGTATTGCCTGTCAAGTATTGCCAGCCTTCAGTGTGTTTGGCACTGGTGTTGTGTGCTGCTGGTGTGAGTGGGGTATGTGTGTAGATTCTTACTGGTGTTTGTCAGTCCTGAGGTGTGTAGATGATCCCTGTGTGTAGTGGTGCTGGTGTACTCCTGTTAAGTAGTTGTATGGATGTGGGCTGTTCCCAGTTTGAATTCAGGGCCTTCATTTCATCCTTTCATCCTTGTGCCTCTACATGGTTTGCCTTGCTGTCTCCCTGTGTGGTTGCACTGAGCTGTCTGTGGTTTGATTTCACTGATTGTGCCAGCCATGTGTGCTTTGATGGTGTGAGGGTGTTGTGCTCTGTTCCTTTTGTTGATGTGATGTACACAAGCTTGTTGTGTGTCTCCATGGCCTTCCTTTTGTGTGCAGCCCACTTTGGTTTCTCTATTTGTTGTGCTCCATTGCTGTTGGCATGTGGGGTGTGTATGTGTGTGTGTGTGTCAGTCTGTGATATGTATGTGTGACTGTACATGCTGTGTGTCCATTTGGATGTTGATTCCTTGTGTGTGTTCATTTGTTGCTTGTCCTCATTGCTTTTTCCCTGAGTGTGGTGTAGTGTAGTGTGTGTTTCCCTGGCCCTGTGCTACTGTGCTGTGTGTTGTGTGTTCCTGTGCAGGCACTCCTGCATTGTGTGTCTCCATGATTGTTTGGTGTGTGGTGCAGGTGATGTATTGCCCTGGCTTGTTGTTGTGCATAGGGTGCACGGGGGGCACATGGCATGTGCCTTCATGGGGTGTGCTAGTGTGTGGTGGGAGTGGGTGTGTCCCTGTGGTCTTTGTGCTCTGCCCATGCCTGGCACTGGCCCTGCCTTCTGCATTGTGCGCATGTATTTGCTTGTGTTCGCCGCTGCGGTGACGTGACCGGGACATTGCTGCATGGTGGTGGTAGCTGTGTGTCCATGATGCAGCGGGCTGACTTTGTGGCAGGTGGGTGATGTGTGGGTGTCCTTGTGGATGTGTCCCTGTCCCCCCTAGGGTGTCTGATGTGGATTTGGACCCTGTGTCAGGCCGTGGGTTGTGTGTTGTGTTATTGCGTACCTGTGGCGTCGTCCGCGGCGGTCCATGAGTTCCTGGTGATGTAGCAGGTACAGCACAGGAAAGACGTGTAGGGCTGGGTCCATTGCGGTCATGTCTGGGTGGAGTGGACCGGGATTCTGGTTTCGCGCTCCGCTGTCAAGTTTCCGCCGTCTCTGGTTGGGGGGTGTCTCTGCTGCGGTGCGTCTGCTTGCTTGAGTCATCCTAATTTGTGGAGTGGGGAGGATGTCATTCCGCACGGCGGAGGGTCTCCATTGGCTCCCACCGCCGCAGTGGTGGGCGCACTTTGATGGCAGTGCGCGTCGCATCGCGGCTGTCGGAAATTGGCCTATGTTTGGCCATACTAATATGGCGGCCGTGATGTCTGCTGCTAGTGGGTGGAAAAAGGCATTTTTCTGCACCACCAGCGCAGCAGTGGTCCCACCGCCCTACATCCTAATGGACCCCTAAGACTCTTACACTATTATTTCTGTGGTTGTAGTTTTGCTACTCATTTTGATTTTTAGTCTTTAGTTGACCAATATTGCATATATTTGGAATATTATAAAGGTTTGATTAAAGATTGGCAGAGCTTCTTTCGTAAATGATCCAATGCTTTAAACTTTGGAGTGTGAAACGGTTTAGGCACACTGAAATAAAACTATAGTAGAAGCTTGGCTGTTTCTAGTTCTTTTTCATACTTTAATTTATCATCATATATTTTTCTACCCCTTCTCAGAGAATTTACCAACCCAGAATGTGAAGTTTGCACCATCAGTGTCACTCCAGGAGTTAGTTTTGGGCCCAGTTGATCTAATTCTGGGCCCATATGAGATCATTTTGAGCCCTTAGAAATGTGGCTCTTAGAAATGTGGCTCAGTTAATCCTCTGGCCATGGTGGTAACATTAATGGCTGCACCCTGAGCCTCCATCCCTGTAGGAGGTCCTGCCCCAGCCCTTTGAAAACCACCTTATGAACTAGTCTGGGTGGCTCCAGATGTGGTATGTCTTTGCTACACAGCAGATATTAGTGTAGTGGTTGACACAGGAGCAGGGTCGGGTAGCCACTGTTATTAAGGGTGAGGGGCATTTTTTTTCATTGTAATGATTACATATTTTGGGGCATTATATATAGTTGGTACGATGAATTAAGGTCTGATTTAGAGTTTAGTGGGCTGGCACACTAGCACAAACTTGGTGGATATCACATCCACTTTGTTAGAAGTGCATTAGGCTATAACTAATATGGTGGACAGGATATCAGTTACATTTGTGAAGGAGTGCCGATCCGCCAAACTCTAAATCAGGGCCTTGTTTTTAAAACAAATCTTTCTAATAAAGATCCAATTGAGTTTCCTTGCATATTAGGACCTTCAAAATATAGTGATATTTCATTAAAACCAAATAAAGAAATATAATGTGAATTCTGATTTCTGATTTTGGGCCTGCAATCATGTGGTGTATGTTATTTCTCATATCTAAGCATTTTTTGTCTGCCCTGCCAGAGTATAGAGTATTATCCCTTCCAATCTGTCAATCCAATACAGTGCCTAAAATGTTGCATGTCAATTTTTATTATTAATGCTTAACCTTGCTTGTTATGGAGGGAATAGAGGACATACAATTTAATATGTTTCATCAATGATTTTGTTTTATCCTTTATGTACAAAATGAGACAATGAGTTAATTTTAATATAAGGAAATCAACATTGCTATCTTGTTTTGAAAAAATAATAATATTATTAAAAAATAAAACAATATTCATGTGTGAGTCAAAGATATCTGTTTTACATGGCTCTCTCTTACTACAACAACATTTAGTTTAAATAGTTTTAAGGCCTGATGTTGAGATTGGTGGTCTGAACGTCCATGGCCACCAGTAGACCACAGCACTGGCGGTCTTCAGGCTGCTGTATTACTAGTTTACCAAGGTGCTGACAGTGTCACTGTGGCGGTCTTGCGGTGGTGGTGATTAGTTTTCCATTTGTATTGATGCCTGTGTGAACATTTTGAGTGCACACATATGCATGAAGTAAAATACCATCTACCCATTGCTGGAATCTGGCCCATATGTGGGCATGCCAGACAATGGGTATGTGGCACAAAATGGATTTACCTGTATATTGCTGCAAACATGGTCATAATCCTCAGGGTGAAGATGCTGCTATGAAAGGGGGACCTGAAGAGAGGGATCCACGTCAAACTCTGATACGAAGAACTGGAAAAGGGTAAGTGCGCACTCATAATATGGAAGGTGGTTAAACTCCTCTGTATCACCCTATGGCTGCTGCTCTTTCCCGACTGTGACTTCTGCGGTAGTCTGCTGTGTGCTGGCGGTCTCGGCAGATCAGTCGGAATATAGCATGTTACAACACATGCTATTACATCGCGTACTATTACAACACAGTTACAACGACTGCGTTGTTATTACGCAATACCTTTACATCGCAAGTCTTTAAAACGACTTGCTCTAGGGGGCGTGCTGTACTTAGGAATAGTATTATTTACTATTCCTACTCCAGTTTGCGCAACACCAGGGAAGGTGTTGGATTTTGTATCCAATACCTTAGCGCCCCCTACAGCAAGTCATTCTAATGACTTGCGATGTATAGGTATTGCGTACTAACAACGTGGTTGTTGTAACGACTGGATTGTAAAAGCACTGCGTTGTAACAACAGTGTTGTAAATGCTGTTTGCTGATCAGTTGTGCTCTTTGCAATAGCAATCAACCCAACTCATAATACGCCAGTCGAACCACCAAGCTCACGGCGGTCGGACCGCGGGTATGGCAGTTCAATGACCGCCAAACTCATAATAAGGCCCTTAATATATATACACATAGTGAAGGTGTGGTAGCAGAGCTATTTTATTTTATATTATGTTTGATTCTATATTTGACCACTAAAGTGAGGCTTGAGTGAGGCAGCTAAAACATTAATTGTGTTGCAGGGATTCTGTTCATGCACAGAACTATGCGCAGGATACCTGGACCTCAGTGAATTGCGGTGTACCAAAAACTCACCTCAGTACCCAGAACCCCTATCCGACCAGCATCAGTGTCTCATTCGCTCTTCATACCATATAGAAGCTACCAATGATTAGACAACCCAGAACATGCGACTTTAGAGTACTCTCAGGAATGGTGGGAATCAGAAATACCTGTTTGTTATTATTCTCATATCAGTCCACAACAAGAGTAATCAGAGACAAAGTAAAGTTTAAAACGTTCATTTCATAAACTACGTGTCCTAAGATGCAGTACTTTGGCTAACATAAGCAGACAAATGATTAAAATTAAAACCATCAGCATGGTTACAATACCATAGAAAATGAAGGGAGAAATCATATTACAAATGATAGTGGAATACAACCACCCTCCCTTCACTTGTAAGCTAGTACTATTATACTAATAGAAGGTGTCTAGGCTTGAATGGGGAACCCCATACCGTAAAGATCAGCTTAGGTGAATAACATCACAGGATCAGCTTTGCTCTGCGCCTGGAAAAGTTCTTCTCCAGAATGTGTGTCTAATGCATGCAAACTGCAATATTAAAGGCTCTCCACTTTCAGATATTTGCAGCTGTGTGCGTGTTATGGCTAGAGCGTGGGCTGATCAACCTGAACTCAAAAACATACATTGTTTGTTGGCTCAGACTGTTTCTGCACCTAATGTTCAGACGAAGGTCGCAGTGTACGTCTAGGGATGTGAACAACAGACAGTTCTCATGTGAAGAAAAGGCAAGCAAGCAGTTTTCAAATAATAACATTTAGTTGTGTCGTGTGCAAAGGCAGCAAAAGTGGCAAGACGCTTATGCTAACATAACAATGTATGTACCTAAAACTTCATCACCACTACAATAGCTGATTATACTATGGTTGAATATTAAGCAGAGTAAAGTCATGTATTTTTTCAGTTTCTTTGCTGTGCTCTATTTCATTATCACTCATTGCTATTTTACTAAAATGTGACTGACAGAGTGCGTAGTCTTTTCTTTGTTAGGTTTACATACTGGGGTAAACTCAACATTAATGGAGAACATATAGCTGTGCAACTAGAGAGGATTCAGTTTGAGCTGTCACAGGTCATTTATGAATTTCTCTCATATACTTTGTAACAAAATGTAGGTTGGTATTTCAGAGAGGTGCTTTCTTTGTAAATAGTTTTAGCCAGCCAGCTTCCATGCTTTATTGGATTAGGAGTCAGCGTTATCAGGAACATGCAGTTCATCAAACATTTAAAATTCAAGAACGCTCACACAAAGTCCAAAAGCCCAATAAAAACAATAAAATCGAATAAAGTACTTATAATATATCGGAAGTACCCTTGCCAAGAATGTTGTTGCACCTAAAGAAGCACGCAGAACTCCACCGGAGAATCTCCCCAACTCGGCTCCCAGTGGGGTGTGACACCTCTGAGCCAAGAGTGGATTATGCCAGCCACACAGCAGCAATTCTTCTCTCTGCTTCTGAAGCTAAAAAAGGCTGCTTGTATTCAATTCTCAGGTGAACTAGCAAGGCAGCACTGTAGTCAACAGTAATCTAATATGGATGAAAATTACAATTAAAAATAGTTCAGTAAAGGTTGAACATATAAAGTTGTAGACCCAAGCTCAACTCGTCTGAGATGTGAAAATGTTAGTAAATTTATCAGTTTACTACCTCTGTCATTTTTGGCTTAAATATAATAGTTTTGTAATGATTGTAACATGATGAGAAAGCAGGATGCGAAATACTAGCAAACCTCTAGCAAGCAGCTCACTGACTGCTGAGTACTATGGTCTGCTTTTCGCACATGAAAATCCAACAGTCAGACAGGACAACTGCACTCCAAAGATCCTGCCCTTGCCTTCCCTCAACTGCATTAGAGGGTGAGAGAGAGGGTGGGAATGAAACACTTAGCAAGTCAGCCAGTCAGTCAGTCCATCTACCTACTACCTAAAAGGGCTGATTGTACTTAACTTGGCTAGGGGCTTCTTAGATCCTTAATTTCTGTCAGCAAGTCATAACCAGGAGCTGGCATCAAGGTATCATGGCAAATTGGCCACACAGTGATGAAAAATATTAACTCTAACAGATGGAGAGAGCAGATAGAGAAAGAAGCTGTGATATGTTGTTTCCTAGCGGGGCGGAGAATGACTTTGTAGGAACAAAGCTGTTTGAAACATGTGGTAGGTCAAAAGCATGGTGTAGCTGTCTATCTCTGTAATGTTGAAGGCATCTGGTGTACTGATACGTCGTGTCGAACATTTTCCACTTGCAGAGAGCCACAGAAAGACCTGCCTAATTAATATTAATTAGATAGGTTGCTATAATTGGTTACATATGTAGGTAGGGTGGCCTGAAAAGAACCTCAGACTACCATCTCTCTGTTTGCATTCCCAAATCTTTTTTTACAGCAGCCCATATTTTCTAAAAAGGAACCAGTGCTGTTTTAAGTTAAAATATGTTTACCGTTTGAGAAGACATAGAGGAGTGCTCCATTGGTCCTCTAGAATAGGGGTGGATGATAAATCCCACCCTGCCGGCGGAGTTCACAGAGATTTGCCCACTCCGTGTTTCGCATGTAATGCGGAGTTCTGGTAAAACTCCGCCAACTGCTGGGCGGTGGAGTGTTTTCTCGCGCACGGCTCGTCAACATTAAGGTTGTGAGCACGAGTGAGAATCGGCATTCTCTAGTGTGCTTTTCGGGCACTAGGAAGACACCCGTGGGTGGTCGCAGGCAGTCGCAACTGTTTGCGGTAAGAAAGCTGCAGCTCATGGTGAGAAAGCTACCACTCGAGTAGAAAATATACCCATTCAAGCAGAAAATCTACTCGAGTTGTGACGCGTGGTGCCGTTCCCGTTGATTTTGCATGCATGGAACAAGCTCCCAGCGCTAAAAATGAGCATGCGTGAAGCTCCATGAGCTCCTCCCACACCTACTCTAGACTACTGACTTCTCAACCCCCCATCCTCCCTATGTGACATGACACGATTCCCATAGGAAAAGCCTTCCAATGGAGGCAGCAAATGTAATTGCAAATCACTGATATATCTAATTGCGATTTGCAGTTTGGAAGGAAAGTCCCTTTCACGCCCTCCTCTTAATTACCATTCTGAATGTCGCATGGCCCTTTCTGTGATTCAGGCAGGATTTTCCACATCAAAAAAGTGGTTTAGCAAATACTTAAATTTAATTTTGATGTCACAAATCATGTGGTTTTGCTGAACCGTAGGATTTATGACAGCAAAATACTTTAGCACACTAGGCCCTCGGTTCTAAAATGGTGGCAAATTCTGTTTGGACCCATTTCAACCTGGGGATATTGTTTGCGAATTTGAGTGGGGTTGGGCTTGGGCAATTAAAATTATTTCTCTTTGCAAGGTGAAGCTGCTCTGTTTCTCAAACATAACACTGTCGTGCATTCTTGATTATGAAGTGCAAAGCTACAGACATCAAATTGTTTTGTTTTGCCATTTAATTACTTTACTAAACCATTGCTTATGTAAGACCTAGGGCCTCATGTAGGTAGCTAAATACCGGTCGGTAACAGCCGAAATTCGGTAAATATCCCGTTACCGACCGGTATTTAGCTATTTGGGATGTAGGTGGCATATTTCAGGATTCGGTAAATTACCGAATCGGTAAAATACCGAATCGGTAAATACCGAATCCTGAATGTAGGGAGCACTCTAAAGAGTGCAAATTAGAATTAAGAATTCGTTATTCACCACCAAATACAGGTTGGTGATAAATAACGAATACCTTGCAAAACGCAATATTTTGCAGATGTAAGAGTGCCATGTGGCAGACATACATGCCCTTAGGGCATGTATGTGCGCCACATGTGCACACATGCAAGAATCAGGGGTGCAACAGGGTGTCAATGTGACACCCTGCCACCCTTGTATATGCTCCCCCCATTACCGAATCGGTATTTACTGAATCGGTAATGGTGACTGGCTTCCCATTGATTCCTATGGGCCTCCAGGCCCATAGGAATCAATGGGAAGGTATGCCCCATTACCGAATCGGTAAATACCGATTCATATTTACCGAATTTTTCCGAATCGGTAAAATTGACCGATTCATTACCTACATCACATTTACAGATTCATAAATACCGAATCGGTAAAATTCGGTATTTATGAATCGGTAAATGTGTTGCTACCTACATATGGCCCCTAGTAAGTAATTATTTGAAAAATGAAATTGCTTTGCTTCAGGCAACACAAATACAAATGGTGACCATAAACATCACCTGCCTATTTACAGGAAGAAGGAATGAGTTAGTGACCCTCAGAATTTCACTTCACACTTAGGTGTTGATTCCGATCCTGGAAAAACCGGGTACGAATCGTCGGACGGAGTGTTTTCTCCGTCCGACCCGTACCCGGGAAAAACACCTTACAAACCCGTAAGTACGATTCGTACAGAAACACCGTTTCCGTACGATTCGTACAAAACACCGACCGGCAAAAAATAACATACAAATCGGATCCGGGACACCGCGTACGCGACATTCGCACGGAGTCAGGCAGCGTTTTACGGATCAGCAAGTACGATTCGTACCCACAGCACTTCGCACGGCAACATTTTTCAAGGACCCAAAAAGTGCCGGAAAAGCTAAGTACGCCGCGATGCACGACGAAAAGGGGGCCCGGTACGCACCGTACCCCCATCCCTACATGTCCGCACCGTACCCCCTGGCCCCCCGTACGTCCGTGGCATACCCCCAGCCCACCCCCCCATGTATGCGCCATACCCCCAGCCCAACCCCCTATGTACGCGCCGTACCCCCAGCCCACCCCGTAGGTACGGAGCGTACCCCCACCCCCGTAGGTATGGAGCGTACCCCCACCCCCATAGGTACGGAGCATATCCCCACCCCCGTAGGTACGGTGCGGACCCCCACCCCCGTAGGTACGGGGCGGACCCCCAGCGCTACGCGATGGGGTCTGCACCGTACCTACGGGGGTGGGGGTACGCACCGTACCTACGGGGGTGGGGGTATGCTCCGTACCTATGGGGGTGGGGGTCCGCACCGTACCTACGGGGGTGGGGGTCCGCACCGTACCTACGCGGGTGGGGGTACGCTCCGTACCTACGGGGGTGGGCTGGGGGTATGGTGCGTACATGGGGGGGTGGGCTGGGGGTACGGCGCGTACATGGGGGGGTGGGCTGGGGGTACTTGTGTATGCGGGCACATGTTTGGACGTTACCATGGTTGCTATGGTAGTTCGCACTGTACGGTGTTTTTTCCATACGGTTGTGCATTCGGACGGACGGGACGTATCGTACTTGCGCGCTCGGACTTCAGTTTCCCGATTCGTACGTAAAACTGTCCGGGGACGTGTCGGACACTTTTTCCGACCCGAGGACGTGTCGGGGAATTTTCCCAATGCGATTCATATGGATTTTTTTACATACGAATCGTAATTGCCAGTTTGTACGGGACTTGTACGATTCGTACGTAAGAAAATCCGGATACGATTCGTATGGGGAATATTTTAACGGATCGGAATCGGCACCTTATTGTGAATCTTTCAAGATTTAAGAAATCATCTAAATCATCTTGTGGGTTAACTGGCATATAATGATTGCGTTTAGCCATCTTGCTTTTTTACATTCGTTGTATTTTATTTTATTTATGATCTGCATGGTATTTATCTAGAAGCTGCTTGTGCAGTGCAAGAAATCAAATCAAAACCAAAACATGATGGCAAAGAGTACCACCATTATTGACGTGTTCAAGTACTGAAATGAGGCAAGACCATATGCTGTCCCCTCTGATGATTAAATGGTACACGGAAAACTTTAAGTCGTCTTTAAGGGCCTCACTTATGAGGTTTTGCAGTGGGGCAGTGCCACAGGCCTTCCTGCTACACTGCCCTATGGAAAAAATAAAGAGCAGGAATGCACCGTATCTATCGGATATAACGCATTCCTGTCCTTTTCCCCTATGCCTGCGCACAATGGGCTGCCGTACGCCAAAGCAGGCACCTTTGCATCATGGTGCAAGAGTGTCTGCATTGCAGGGATGATTATTTTTGTATTCCTGCACAAAAGACATTCACAAGGGGCTTTTTCCTTTTTCAATTCTGCATTCTGCAGCACACAAAGAAAAAGGAAAAACAAGGAGAAATAAAGATATTTCTCCTCGTTCTGCCTTCCTTACATCTCCCCAGGGGAGGCGTACGTTTTTTGCGCTGCCTCAGATTGACGATTTCTCGTAAATCTGGGGGAGTGTCAAAAAGCCATGGATAGTGGTACTGCAAATGCCCCCAGCAACACCCATTGCAAGCCCTTTTAACGCAGAAAACTGTGTTAAAAGGGAACGATATTTACAAGACAGCATTTAGCCAAAAAAAGTGGCTTAGTGCTGCCTCGTAAATATGGAGTAGGCTCCAGCACTATTGAACGTCGCAAAAAGTTACGTTCCGGCGGCGTATGGGGTCTTACAAATGAGGCCCTAAATGTTTTCTTCCTTCCATCTAAAATCAGCAATATGGCATTTCAGGTATCCATCTATGCATCTAACACAGTCTGCTGGATCGATATTGGCTCTCATCATAATGGCCGATCAGCAGTGACTAGATCTTCTGCAGACTGAACTACAGGCCTGTGCTGGGTAAAGGTGAAAAAGAAACCCACTCCATCCTACAGGACGGTGGGAAGCTTGCAGGGCTGAAAAGAGTAAGAGATGTTCAGTACATCCCTTTCCATGAGCAGCCCTCATGGTTTAGTACTCAAAATCCTTAAAAGTAACTAGATAGATTTTCTTCAGAAACGTTTCTAATTGTAAAAAAACTTTAAGGTAAATATTTGGAAAATTTAACTGTAAAATGAAAAATCCAGTTTAATATTTTAAAACATAGGTTTGTCTGCTACCTGTCTTCTCTTCATGCATTATGGGGCTGGTAGTAAAATACTTCCCATCATTGCTTTACTCCCAGGTCAGCCTTGAACAGCTGTATGTTAGCAAATATCCAAAAGATCAAAGAGAGGTGCCTGGGAGTCGGAAAACTTATCATTGTAACAGAATATTTAAATGAGGGCATGTAAAGAGATACTGCTGTATAAGAGTAATCCTGGACGATCTATGCAAATGTTGACGGCAGGTAAATTAAGCACATTTTCCATAAAAGCTTTTATAAGAAGTATGTAGTCAAATAAAACCCGATGATGGTTATCTGTGCTGTAAACCTTGTCTGTTAAAAATAGAGAAAGCCTATATGAATAATGTTTTTGTGTCTTCTTTTTACAATTAAAATATTTAGTTACTTCGATGTAAAACCAGGCACTGCAGAGAGTGGCTTGTCCATCACAAACAGCAATGGCAAAAGGAGAAAATGTCAATTTAATTTAAGCAGAGAATCTAACAACTGAAAATGATTTGGAGAACAGAACTAAACAAATAATGAAGGGGCCGATTATGTTGGAGGGCGGATTGCCACCGCCCGCATGGCGGTGGCGATCCGCCCGCCCGCCAACATTCAGCGCCCGCCTACCTTCCCCCCCCCGCCACATTACGATGGCGGGGGGGACCCCGGTGGACGGGAAGACCATCCGGCGGTTTTCCACCGGTGGATGAGTCGACCGGGTGGAAAAGGGGCTTAACATGGTGGCGGTGTCTGTAGGACATCGCCATCCATATTAAGATGCAGGCGGACACTTGCCTTTCCATGGCGGCATTGCCGCCATGGAAAGGCTCGCGGACTATGCTGTTGGGGGCCTATAGCAGGCTCCCAGGGTGTTGGGGGGGGTGGGGGTTGCACATGGGGGTACCTATGGTACCCCCCTGCATTTGCATCCACAAGGTGGCAGGCACCGCACTGTGCCTGCCATGTTGTGCATGCAAATGCACAACATGCCTTTTTTGTATTGCGGAGGGTGCTGCTTACAGCACCGCCCGCCGCAATGTAAAAAATGCGGGATGCGCCCGCTAGTGTGGCGGGCGCATCCTAATTTCAATCACGGGACCGCCACACATATGGCGGGCGGTCCCTTTTGCCGTTACGGTGGCGGGCATCGTAATGGACCCCTAAGAAATGTAATGAATCAGTTTTTCCCATAAACTCACCAGTAATCAAGGCTCATGAAGTTGTTTCAAAAAACATTTTCACTTAAATAGCGGCCTAAAAAATTATTCAGGAACAAGATTTACTTAAGGAATGGATTCCGTTCTATGGCCTTCTTAGAGGTATTCTAAAATGCGGGATAAGGAAACATTGTATCAAATGAGGCCTTGGCAACATTTTAATTAAGCAGGCATAGTTGGTGTAATTGTGGTGATTTTGTGTATTGCAGTTTATGTAAATTGCAGGGATTATGCCATTATGACACATCTTGTAGTTTGGGGAGAAACGTTTCTGGTCTACTCGTACTGTTTGTGCAACACCTAGGGGGTCATTAGTATTGCGGGCGGATTGCCACCGCCCGTATGGCGGTGGGGATCCGCCCGCTAAAAACCTCCGCCTGCTGCAAATTTTCCCCCCGGCGGGGGGGACTCCGGCGGACAGGAAGACCGTCCGCCGGTTTTCCACCGGTAGGCAATCCGCCCGATTGCCTACCGAGCGGAAAAGCAGTTTATATGGTGGCGGTGTATGGTAGACACCGCCATCCATATTACTATGCAGGCAGGCGGTTTTTGACATTGGGGGCCCGTAGCAGGCCCCCAGGGATTCTGGAGGGTTGAGGGGTGCACATGGGGTTACCTATGGTAGCCCCCTGTATTTCAATGCACAACGTGGCAGGCACCGCGTGGTGCCTGTCACGTTGTGCAATGAAAGGCACAGGCTGCCTTTGTGGTATTGCGGCGGGCGGTGCTCTCTGCACCACCCGCCGGATTGTTGCAGATGCGCCATGTGCCCGCCAGTGTGGCGGGCGCATACTAATCGGGAGTGCGGGACTGCCGCACCCTCAGCGGGCGGTCCCGTTTCCCGAGGGTATAGCGGGCGGACAAAGTCCGCCGCCATACTAATGGGGCCCCAAGCTTTGTACTAATCATGAGCAGAGATAGGTTTTTGATTTTGGAGTGTATGCTGCATTTCTTTATTTTTCTAAAAACTGTTAATTTTACAATAATCTGAAAATATAATTAACAAATATATTTAACAGTGCTAAAATGCATTTAATGTGATAGAAATACATTTTTGCAACCCTTTAATGCCTTCACTGCGTGTCAGATATTGTAGACGGTGCTCCTAGGAGATGGTGAGCTGTTCAGGTTCAAATTGTAGTTATATTAGCTGAAGCCTTAATACCAACAATAGCACCTTCAAACAGCAATAATTCACACTTGCTGCTTTTCTCCTTTGTTGAAGGATGGGGTTAAGATCTTAACAAAAATCGAGCAACTAATTAGGGGATTCACAAATTTCTTTCCATTATTAACTTCCTCTGTCACTTGAATTATTGGGGAGTTTGCTCCATCTCTGCAAAATGACTGATGGCCTCCAAGACTAGAGTATCTTCATCCCATAATGGGAAATATGCCTTCTACTAACTCCCTCTTTTCTTCCCCTTGAAGGGTACTGTTCTCACTTTTTGACCATTTAATAAATCCACACTCCATTGTGCTAGAAGGTGAGCCAGTGCTGACCTCTAGCACATCACAATCTTACTTTTTGCTGAAGCATCTGGTAGATCAATACATCTGACACCCACCCTCTTTGTTTTCAATCTTGGAAACAGGCCAAGAAGATAGCTCAGTAGATCTCAGAGATCTTCCTTATCCAGGGTTGATTCAAGGGGCCTTGATATTGTTTTCCAGAATGAGGCAATGCTTGGGCGCACCCTACCATCCGCTAGAAGCCCATGTTGGTGAACTCACTTCACAGGTATTTAATTACTACTGATCTGCGAATTATGTTTATTTTTTTATGCGTGGTACGTTATGCAGGAAGTTAAACCAAGTGTTTTCAGTTAATTCAGTTATTCAGCCTATTGTTCATGGATATTTTGTGAGTGTATTCAAGATCCTACTCCCACACTCTCTGCGAATTTTCTGCCAAGGTTGTTTTCCCATTTCAATTTAATTGATGCATAAATTACATCTAGATGTGTTTTAGAGGGACTTGAGAACCATTGTCACTAGCTTAAGACTACTCCCATTGTGAAAAGGAGCTGATGTGCTTCGTGTGTTTTTGTTCAATGTACATAGTTTCCCAATTAGCCTTAAAGCTAGTGCACTGTATGCCAAGAATTTGGAGCCAGCCAATCCATGGCCCTACATCTTAGCATTAAGGGACAGTAATTCACTTATTTGGAAAGAACATTCAGCTTTGTAGATACCTACTTCTGCCCAGAGATGTACTTGGGCTGTTCAGGAAACCACATCACCCTCTACAAATTAGTCAAAAGGATACTGGGACATAAAATGCATTGAGTGGTTTCCGCTTTACAAATCTCATCCAACATTTCAAGGCTATTTTCAGCAATCTGGGAACTCTTTTAGTGACCCTGTCTTATTTAAAATATGCACTACACGTGTTTGTTGATCTCATTCAGCTCCTATCACTCACAATTCATGTGAATAAATCCTATCAATGCAAAAATCCTATCAAACCATCTTGTCACCCACTGTATCTGTGCTGCTAGGTAATAAAGCTCACATGTCAGGGTTACTAGGCTTCCTTCCAGGGCTGGCAATGACAAGATATTAAATTAACTATATGTCTACCTGTGCCCCATTGAAAGTCTCTTTTAAGTGTGTCTAGTCCCATAAACCATCTCAGAGGAATCCAATCTGGTAAATTCAGGAAGTAAGACAACAGTCTAGGTAGCATCGCCAGAAGGAGGTATCCTTCTGATGATGGATACATATAGGGACTCCCAAAATTCCAGTGTATGGCTGTCAAGGCTTTTCCTGGGTTATTTCTAAAAAATCCTGATCATGATGGTAGCTATTCACCCTGGGGTATCTCATTCTGTGGCCTTCCTAGTTAACCATGCTATATTGAATCTGGGATGACTCAACTACAATGACCAGGTATATAGGGTATGTACGTGACTTAGGTCAATTAACCTCAAGGTCTGAGACTCTACTAAACTACTCAAGGAAGTGAACCTGCAGGGTATGCAGAAAGAATATCGAGTTAGAAATGTCGACTTTCACAAATATCGAGTTGGAAATATTGTGATACAGAAATATTGACAGCAAGAATAGCGTGGTCAAGAATATCGACTTTAAGGTAAGAAATATCATTTTTACAAATATCTAAGTCATTAATATCTTTTGCAAAATGTAGTTGTTTTAAATATAGATTTTTTAATTAATGTTATGTATTTTAAATGTATGCTATCTTTTCTGTATAAGTGTTGTTTTGGTTTTTTAATATGTATTCGTAGTTATCAATTTTATTTTAATTAAATGTTGCGTTTTTTAGTTCTGTAGCAGGTTGTGGGTTTATAGGGGAATAGGGTGGAAAGTGATTTATTTATAATAAATACATGATTATTTTTTATTTAGTAATATTTATTTAATTTAGATTTTGTAGTGTTAATTGTGGAAGCAACTTATTATTAATTATAAATTGTTTGTTAATTAATAATAATTAATTAATTGGCAATTAGTTATGGTAATTGTGCTATTTTTTTAATGAGCGGTTTGTGGGTTTCATAGGGGTAAAGGGTGGAAAGTAATTTATTTTTAATTAATAATTCTTTATTAATTAATGCTTATTCATTAATTAAAATTTAAATATGGCAATTGTGTAATTAATTTTAGATGTGAGTTGTGGGGTTTATAGTGGTAAAGGGTGGGAAGTAATTTATTTTTAATTAATTATTAAGTAGTTGTTAATTGATATTAATTTATTATTTTGAAATTAATTGTGAAAATTGTGTAATGAGTTTTCAGGTGCGGGTTGTTGGGTTTATAGGTGTAGCTGATGGAAAGTAATTTATTTTTAATTAATAATTAGTTGCTCATTAATATTAATTAATCAATTGATAATTAATTAGGGAGATTGTTTATTTTTTTTTATGTGAGTTTTGGTTTTATAGGAGTAACGTTTGGGGAGTAAATTAATTTTTATCTGTTTTAATTTCCCTACTGTTGCACTCACTGGAGTGGGAATAGTATTTTTTACCCCTCTACTATCCGACACTCCCTACTTTCACACTCATTGGAGTCGGAATAGTAATTTTACCCCTTCCACTATCCAACACTTTCCCTAATGTTGCAGTCACTGCAGTGGGAATACTCATTTTTATTCCTCTGCTATCCAACACTTTCCCTACTGTTTCACTAACTGGAGGGGGAATAGTAATTTTTACCCCTACGCTAGCCAACATTTTCTCTACTGTTGCACTCACTGGAGTGGGAATAGTATTTTTTACATCTCCACTATCCAACGCTTTACCTACTGTTGCACTCACTGAAGTGGAAAATTTAAGTTTAAAGACTTTTAAATAGTTTAATGTTTTAATTTATAATATAATGTTTTTTATTAGATTTTATGTTATTGTTGTATATATTTTTTTAACTTGTACATTTTTAGATATACAATTATAAAACAAATTAATTTAAAAAAAGAAATTAAAATTAATAGTTTATTAAGTAAATATATATTACATTTTATATGCGTATGTTTACATTTTTTTATTTTTTTTGTTATATTTGTTCAAATGTATTTTAAATCTAATGTATTTTTTCAAGTTAATTTTATTATTTAATATATTGAATATTATTTTTGATACATATATTAAAAGCGATATTTTTTTTCTCAATATTTTTATACTCACAATTATAAATATAGGATGTCGATATTTTTGACATCGATATTTATAACTCGATATTTGGGTCTGGGGATATTTTTGGGGTCGATATTCTATCAGTAAACCAACCTGCAGTTCGCCTCTGGTTTGTCCATCCCTCAAGAACAGCAGCATATCATCAGCATAGAAGGATATGGCAGGCATTTAATCCCCTAGAGGTATTCTCCTTTCTCTATGGGTTTCTAAAACAATCAGAAAACCCTTCAGGGATGGTGGGACCCCTATCTGGTACCACAGTATATTTGGTTGAGACTCCTAATCCGCCTTCCAGTTATCATAATCCAGTTATCTTATTACTTATAAAATATCTTAAATGCATTGAATCATAAATCATTATAAACCATAAATTATTAAACAATAATAAATAATGTTATATATTTTAAATTAATGAAAAAAACAACACACAAAATAATATGGGTGTGTATCTTGCTTACTAGAGGAATGACAAATAAATAAATACATTTAAAAATACATAAATGAACAAATAGATGAAGTAAAATATGCTATGCATTTAAATAAACAAACAACTAAATAAAAATATGCTCTATATATATATATGTGATCAAGGCTCAGGAGAGCCGAAACGCGTAATGGCGACAGAGGAATAAAGGAGATTTACGATTTGCACAAAACTTTAGGTCCGTGTCCATCTCTTTGGGAGAGCCGCTTGTCTGAAGGTAGCGGAGGAATACACGTGATATAAATATATATATATATATATATATATATAAACAGTGCTCCATATTCCGAGGTCAGCAAGGAAAGGCAAGGCAAGGCAAGGCTAAGGCTGGAGCTAGGTGTGGCGAGGGCAGATTTGACGTGCCAGGGGGAGATCCTAAAGCTCTATCTAAGGATATTAAGGGCCCCAGCTAACTCAATAAAACTGAGATTCATCTTCGAAGAGCCATGCACGACCTGGCACACTAGCCTAGAAAAAGCTATCAAAACACTGAAGATCGTGGAAGAGAGCATACCGCGGCCGGATATCCCTCTGAATGCCTGGAAAAGAGCCATAAACAAACAAGTGCGTGAAATCTCATTTGATCTCGACCTCAAATCTCTCCAATCAAGTTCTCACCTAGAACCACTGAACAGCTCTTATACGGTAGGCAAAGCTCAGCCCTACTTAAGTGAGGCTCTCACTCCGTTGGCCCGAAGTAAAATCCTTTATATGAGATTAATCACGCTAGGAATTGTGGATTTCAACCCTGCATGGGCCCGAAGGGGGGAAGCCATAAACTGCAGACTGTGCCCCTACACAAGGGAATCATGGCTGCATCTTTTATGCTGCTGCCCCAATCTTATCAACAAACGATGGCGACTACTGTACCTGATCTGTACTATCAACGAAATAAAGTCCTGCAGTGAAGCGTCAACCATGTACTTTTCTATTTCTAACACGACGACCCTAGAAAGACTGGGGACATTTATCCATCACATCAGGACAGCCCTATAAGGTGCTAATGAATGCAACAAAACCCCGGTGAAGAGCACTGTACACCCAGTGGAAGATAGCTGAGGCGGTCGCACTTCCAGCACCCCTCCAGGAAACCACTTACAAGATGACTAACTAGAGAGTCAAGGGGAACGGGCCACAGCTCTGCAATGCAGCCCATTTTTATGGACCAATGGGGTATTCCTGATCGTGAACAAGGCTACACATCCAAGATTACAAAC
Source organism: Triturus cristatus (assembly GCF_964204655.1). Lineage (NCBI taxonomy): Eukaryota > Metazoa > Chordata > Amphibia > Caudata > Salamandridae > Triturus > Triturus cristatus. Next base: position 347,628,908 of record NC_140584.1, read on the forward strand.
TCTGGTGAAGGCTGATCGTGTTGGTACTGGGGAGGGGCGGCAAATTTTCTTTATCAAAAATTGAAGTTTTATCAATTGTTCTAGCTTTAATAGGGCGATTGTCTTTACTGTAATGATTTTAATTAATTGTACAGTTAATAAATTCATTCATTATATATATATATATATATATATAAAACGTTAACATATCCATATAAGTAGATCAATACATCAATAAATATAAATTATATCCATATATAAGTAGATTAATACATCAATAAATATATAGTGATGAGTGTATGCTTATGGTTTTATTTTCTTATATTAGTTTATCTTCCTATATTAACACATATCTGTCACAATGTGTAATAGTCATAATCCAGAAGGATAAGAAGGTTACTTGCACCTGTAATCTGCTGGGATCCTTTACTGGTGCTTTTTAGGATGTCTACTTTGATTCCCATAACCACCTTACCTCCACCTTACTAAATGCAGACATCCGAGTGAAAACAGAACCAAAGAGCTCTCCATCCACAGAATCAAGCACAAACATGCACACAATCAAGTAAACATCAACTATAGTTCCAACAACATTTTGCCAGCTCATAGGTAAACCGGTCAACAGGGAAGGACAATCAGCAGATTCAGCACTCTGTGCACCAGTCAGTATAAATTACATGGATCTCAATGGATTGTATTACCCACAATACCCTGCAAACCACAAACTTCAGCTAAAATCACACATTTTCCTCATGTTTATGTGAAGGAAAGTTCACGAAGCTTCGTTGATCCCACTATGTTTTCTTACTCACTATGCCCCGCAAACCCCAAACTTTGGTTGATATCATACACTTTCCCCTTATTTGTGTGAGGGAAAGTTCCTGGATATGCATGGATCCACAAACTTCCTACAACCCAGCATTCTCACACTTTTCCCAGTGAAAACAGTACTCCGCTTGTTGTGCTAGGTCTAGCTTCTGTGACTCAAATGGCTCCATACCTCAAGATGGAAACATCAAATTTCTGTCATGAGTAATCAATTTTTGCAATATGGGCAGCTATGGAGTTTGGACCTGGGTTTGGCTGCCACACAGTGAATTCTACCAAACCCAGGCATTTCTGAAAACTATTCACCAAGGGGAGTCTAGGGGTGGTTTTACTTGTGATGATCCCACTACATTTTCTGACCCACAATGCCCTGTAAATCCCAAAGTTTTGCTTAAATCAGACACTTTAATAACATTTCTGTGAGGGAAAGTTCTGGAATCCACAAAATTCCTGCCACCAATCATTCCCAAATTCCTCCTGATAAAAAAGATACCCTGCTTGTGGTGTGGGACTGTTTTATCAGGAAAACTATAGGTAAGACTGATAGATCACATATTGGTGTACATTTCCATCTTCCTAAACGTAGACAATTTTTTTTCATACAATTGTTTACTTTTCTGGAAATAGCAAATTATCTTCACTTATAATAGTGAGCCACATGCCTGTGTTGTGGGTTGTCCTAACGTCTACATGCACTTTAGAGGAGATCTCACCCCTCATCTCTTCTTTTGGGGCCCTATCATATAATGTGCCCCAGGGCCAAATGGGTATGTGAACCCTCTAAGTGCTCCCCCAGGGCACTTTGGTTTTACAGAAGGGGCCACATGCATATGTAGCATCAGCGCTATCTCAAGACGGTGTCTTCTCATTTGCATAGTGGTGTGGCACCAGGCAAATGAGGGAATCTCTTTGCCTCTGTGCCCTTGCCGTATTATGGAAATGGGGCAAAGGCAAAGAAGCTGTTAGGAGGCGTACTGAAAGTGTGCCACAAAAAGGTGGCACAATGTTAGTACACCTCCTGATGGCAGCCCTCTGGAAGGGGGGGGGGGACAAAAGGGTCCTAAGGACCCCTCTGACATCCCCTTATAGGGGGGTGCAGCCACTACCTGCACCTGCCTCCAAGGGGATCTCTAATCCCACTTAAAATTGCAGGCAAGTGCCTCCTGCCCAGTGAAACCTGGAGTGGCTATGAAGCAGCCGCTCTGTATTTCACTTTATTGCACTGCCCCCCAGGGCAATACAAGTTCACAGCTGCCCTGAGGCCAGTGCATTCATCAGAATAGGGCACACTTTCCCTGTTTGCACACAGCACACCTATTTAAAGGTGCACAGTGGGTGAAACAGGGAAATCTGTAATAGAGCCACAGATATCCAACTGTACTTTGGCCTCTCCAATACTAAAAGATGAAATGTGAGTACCAGTTGTTCACCTGCCACGCTTGACCCAATACGTTTCACGGGCGGATGTGGGTTCTGAGCTAATCTCAATCACTCCTGGTCAGTGTTCTCTATTGACTAGGTACACATGGTATCTACAGAGATGATGATCACACATGTATTGCATTATATCATATTGTAATTGCATTTACGTAATGCTTAATACCCTGGGTGATGCATTGGAGTATTTTACAGCGGGTAGCACTGTACCCTGCAACTCATGGTTAGTGGTTATTGGTTAGTAATGACATTGAGATTAGTATTGTGATTTTAAGAAAACAGTTTCATGTGTTTACTCCAGTTTGTTTGTAATAAATTATATTAATAGGAGTTAAATATGATCCTTAATGGGGGGTATGCAAGTTCATGCAGTGATTTGTGGGATGAATAGATAGGTGAGAGGAGATTAGGTATTTTTAGGTTGCAGGAATATGATTTCAAAGATGGAGGTTATGAACTATGAGCAGCAAGGAGACAATAATGCAGAAATATAGTAATGTGGATTAGTTCAAGCTACACTCAGAGAGAGTAAGGACGGAAGGTAAAGAGAGGGTCTTTGAACGATAAACAATCACTAGTTTTAAGTCTAGTTCAATTTTTCATGCATGGCTTTAAAATGAATGACAGTTCTATCGATGTTGCATAGCATGGAAACTTGTAAAAAAATTACACACCTGGTTCTCCCTTGATCTTTTAAAGAGGATGCTTGCAAAGGGGTTGGGTTGGTTGGATTCTCCCTTGTCCATTAGTGGGCAGTGCAGGGCATCAGTTTATAGACAATGTGGACAGAATTTGTACTAGCACTCACTTTTGACAATAAGATCATATTGATTCCCTGAAGGACCTGGTTGGAAATAACAAACTCTTAACCATTCTTTTAAAATCCAAGTCTTTGCCCATTGCTTGATGCTTTACAGGTAGGGATGTCCATAATGTGGTGGTTTGAATGGAAAACGTGGTGCCACCGACATTTTTCCTTCCTGTAAATTGGAATTATTAGGTACTGTGCCAGCCTGGAACCTAAGTCCCTATATTGGAAGTATATAGCTTTTTTGATTAAAGGAATTTGGGTCCTTTGCCATTTTATGTTCTGTGAATGATGCATAATATCTTGAAGGAAGATCTCCTTGTGATTTGAAGCCAGTGAAAAGCCTTCCGGAAATCAAAGATGTAAGTTTGTATGTTTACTTTTAGAAGTAGCCTTGCTGCTAATTTATGAATCCTTTGCAGCCTTGAAAGGTTGGGAGTGGAATGCTGTCGTATAGTCCATTAGCCTAATCTGGTTTAAAGACGATGAGGGATGTTGTTTCTACTTTTTGAGGAAATCCTTTTAAGGAAAAACGAGTTACATTTTTTTCATTCTGCAGAATTTTGATTTAGACCGCTTGTCCACTTGAACATCCATGGGAATTGCAGACTCCAATACAATTTTGTTGATTGCTGAAGCTGTAGGGTCTATGTGGAAGATTTATCAGTCAGCTGAGGAGGCTGCGAAGGGAGCATGCTGCTCTTGGTGGGACATAAAGCATATATCTTAGCCTTTGTCTAGATTCAATAAATAAAGCCCCTGTTTATTTTCATCATTTTATATTCATCTGGGTATGCAATACTTTGTTAAATTTTGAACTAGGGTTTCCACACATGGCTTATATCCTTGTATATTGCACCATGGAGCCACTGTCAGCTACGAAAGAGGTGTAAGAGATAAGAGTCCTTCCAGTAGGATGTTGTAGCCAGTCAACCACCCAACTAAAGCCCACTAGCATATAGTAAGACCATAGTGGCGGTCTGGTGTTGTTGACTGAAGCAACTGGATGTGACTGTCTGGAGCAGGAACAGCTGACTGAGGGCAAGAACAGTATATCTGTTGTAGGTATCAAGTGGTCAGTTGGGAGCAAGGGTAAGCCTGTGAGAGTCAGAGGCAAGAGAGAGAGCATTACAGGGATAAAGAAAATCCTACTTGAGGGCATGAACAAGAAGTGGTTTGCCCAGCAACAAGCAGAAGCAAGATAAAAAGGGAGATGTTTTTGTTTGGAAATTAAACTATAATGACTGGCAATCTGCACATAGGTCAGATGCACCTTAAGCAGGCCCATTACTTTCTTGGATGACCCAGAGTGGGTTCAAGGGTGCGTACTGAGGCGAGAAAAGCACAACATTGTGAGCCAGTGAATTGTCCTGAGTGGAATGGGATTTACCAAGTATGTACCGATGGATAGACCTACTACTTGTAAATTCCTTTGTGAATAGCAAACAATCCTAAACTTACATAAAAGTATAAATTTGGTTTTGTAAATCTGGCCCTGAGTGATTCACTTTCTGAGTGAATGGGGAGCAGAATCACCTCCTGGGGGTGGACTCTACGAAGGTTTGCATTAGGTTGGTGTGGGCGCTGCTTAATGCTTGGCGTACACCCCTTGTTGATGTATTTCATTTTGTGCTATAGAAATTTGCTCTTTTGTTTAAAGTTTAAGTGCTTCATTTTCTCATCTCATCCATGTGTTTCCCCGTTTTCTGGGCCGTTGTCATTGCAAGGCGCCGTCCGGGTATTGTGGCATGTATGGAGGATGTATAAAGTGTTCATTTGCTGGTTTGTTATACGCAGGAAGAGTGATGAGTTGTGTGTGGTGTATGGTTGGCAGTGTCAGACGGCGAAGAGTGTGTGAATGTACCTGGGTGCTCCTGCTGATTCATAAAAAGCGTTTCAACTTATTTGCATCAGAAATAAGGACAAACGCTTTATATGCACCAGTGACAGAGCTATTTCTGAATACGGTCTGATTCGTGGAAATGGGACCCTGGTGTACTTTAGGCTGGGCTGCATTTTGGTAGCTCCAGCTTAAAAGATTGCAGAAGCGATCTTCACAAAATCTATATTTCGACCACTCATATTTAACTTAACAGTGGCAGCGAGAGCCTCACTCATCTGTGCCCTTCGGAGTGCATGAGCGGAATTGATTATACCAGAGGTGACTATTGGAAAGGGTTTTACAGTTTTACGCATTTCACAGAAACTATTTTCACTGGTCATCAAAGACAAACAAATCTAGACTGATGATGTATCTTGTTACCCTAATTGCTTCCTTGAGCCAGCGATTTCTTCCAGGGCTTTGTCTTGCGGCATACGTTTTCACGCCCTCCAGAAATGCTTTCAGAACATCTCTAACCAAAGCCGCAAAACCTGCAAAACTTCATTTCACGGGATTCCAGCGGCAAGCTCCTGTTGCCTATTCTTTGACCCCAGAGCAATCCCCGGGGCTGGCTTCCTTCCCCAAGCGTGCCCGGGAAACAAAAGAGAAATGAAAGCTGAATTGGCAGGGATCAAATGTACCAATGGATCCCTGGATCCAGGGCGTGCCCAGAGTCCTCGGAGATTTTTGGTGGCACATGCCAAGCCGTTGGCAGAGCAGATTCCTGCGTCTATAATTACCACCTAAATACATGGCCTGGGACATAAACAAACAGAGCAGTGGGTATTAGTACAATTGAAACAAACGCCCATTGCGGCTTTAGCTGCCTAAAAGGAGTTGATCGTGCGTGCATTAGATGTATACAATATTCGTGCCTCCTTTCTATACAATGTTCCATTTTCAAGGCATGATGAAGTGAAACGACTTTAGAGAAGCTTAAAGCGCAATTCATTGAAATACCCGGCTCTCAAAGAAAATATTGTCTGTGTGTCAATCAAACAATAGATCTTGCCTCCTGACAGCAACACTCAGAACTGTGAAAACTGAACCCAAATTATGTAAAATAACAAAAACTATTTTTGATAGCTTGGTAACACTTCGCACACTACTAGTTCTAATAACCTTTTTGACTGTGAAATTATTTATTTATAATTACTGCGAATTATTTCTAAATTATTGACTGCTAGTTTTTGTGTTGCTTTTTCAAAGCAGACACCTAGTCTATTTTCAGAAAACAAGAAAAAATGTGATCTGCTCCTGGTTATATCCCCCTTAAAACCTTGCCCTGAGTCCATAGCCCTTATAACCTAGTGGTCGCTCTTTGGGAAGTGCAGGTCTTTTTCTCCTGCGTCTGATGAGGACATCTCTGGAGCACGCACCATGTCTCGTTAAAGCACCCACAGCCACTCTACAGGTGTAAACGTGCAGTCCGTGCCTGCAGAACATTGCACAAGGTTCATCATTACTGAGCAGCAGGCTCACCGTGTGCATAATCCCCACGCTTTTAGTGGTGCATGAGGGTACCTATAAATTGAGGTGCAGTCCCCCATTCTACTTTTTGTCAGATTTCACTTGAGAATTTCATGACTGTGCTGTCTGGTTCTGCACCAGGAGAGAGGCCCCTTAAATGTGGTGCTGTTCCAATGGCAGCCGGCACAGGAAAGTGCGGTAGGCGGGGCAGGGCGCGGCAGGGGGGAAGCCAACTAACAACGGAATAGATATTTTTTATTTATTTAATTACACCTATTCCTTCATCTGTCGACTTCCCCCTCTCCCACCTCACCCCGCCCCGCCGCCTCACCGCGTTTACCTGTGCCGGCCACCGCTGTGCTGTTCATTATTGTTTCACATTTAGGTGGCGATTCCGATCCGGGAAAAATTTTTTGCGTACGATTCGTATCCGTATATTTTCACGTACGAATCGTACAAGTCCCGTACAAACTGCGAAGTATGATTCGTACGTGAAAAATACATACGAATTGCGTCGGGAAAATGGTCCAAGAGGGAGCCGTAAATTTTTACATCCGAATAGCGTCGGGAAAAGTGTCCGACAGGGAGCCGGACATTTTTACGTGCAAATCGTAAAACAGAAGTCCGAGTGCGCAAGTACGATCCGTACCGCCCGTCCGAATACACAACCGCATGTAAAATGCCCCGTACGGAGCGAACGCTGTAGCCTGCATGTACACGGGTAAACCGGATACGAGTCGTACAGCCCCCCTCACCCCGCACATGTCAGCACCGTACCCCCGTATGTCAGCACCGTACCCCCCTCCGCACCGTACCCCAACACCGTAGCACAGCCCCACACCTGTACGCGCTGCACCCCAGGCCCGTCTCCCAGCCCCACACCTGTACGCCCCGTACCCCAGGACCGTACCCCAGCCCCCCACCTGTACGTGCCGCACCCCAGGCCCGTCTCCCAGCCCCGTACCTGTACCGAACCCCAACACCGTAGCCCAGCCCCGTACCTGTACGCACCGTACCCCAACACCGTAGCCCAGCCCCGTACCTGTACGCACCGTACCCCAACACCTTAGCACAGCCCCCCACCTGTACGCGACGCACCCCAGGCTCGTACCCCAGCCCCGCACCTGTACGCCCCGTACCCCAGGACCGTAACCCAGCCCCCCACCTGTATGCGCCGCACCCCAGGCCTGTATCCCAGCCCCGTACCTGTACGCACCGTACCCCAACACCGTAGCCCAGCCCCGTACCTGTACGCACCGTACCCCAACACCGTAGCCCAGCCCCGCACCTGTACGCACCGTACCCCAACACCTTAGCACAGCCCCCCACCTGTATGCGACGCACCCCAGGCTCGCACCCCAGCCCCGTACCTGTACGCACCGTACCCCAACACCGTACCCCAGCACCCTCACCCAGCATCGCGTATGTACGGACCTTACCTACGCGATAAAGACTCGTACAGAACCAGGACACTGTAAAACAGCACAAGGAGGGTCAATTCGACTCGCAGAACACCACAAAACACGTCAACATGACAAAATACATCTATATGACTGACCTGGCACATCCAAACAGGCAAACAGAGGCCCTAAATCACAACCACCTCTTATAACACACCCACCACAAATTCAAACCCAGCCACACCCACAAATAGACCAATAAAAAGGGCCAACACACAACCCATGAGCCTTTGCAACAGACTCACTGCTGCCAGACCCCACAGACAAACAACTGCACCTTACTTACACCTTAACTACACCTTCACTTACACACCTTCACACAACCTCATTCACAAACACCCCCTCTTCACATTCACACACACACCTACACCTTCACACCCACATACCCACAACCATCCACACCCACACCCCACACCATGCCCACAGACAAGAATCCAAAGTTCACAAGGGCGGAGCTGGACCTCCTCGTCAACGAAGTCATCAGAGTCGAGCCACATCTGTTTGGAACATTGGTCAGACAGACCAGCATAGCCCAAAAAACAAGCCTGTGGCAGAGGATCGTCGACAAGGTGAATGCTGTTGCGCCCATCCGAAGGACCAGGCATGAATGCCAAGCCAGGTGGTACGATCTGCGCAGGGCAGTCAAGAGGAAGATGAACGAGGAATACGCCCAGAGTAACATCACTGGAGGTGGGCTGCCCCGCAGACCCATACATTACCATCCCTGGGAGGAGAAGGTGATGGCCATGCTACCGCCAGTGGGAGTACACTGAGTCGAAGGAGTCGCAGAGCCTGGTGAGTACACAAACAACTCACGTAACATGGGGGGAATGCCATCCACACCACAAATACACCAAATGCACGCAACTTCCCCCAAGCCCTCACCGCACACAACCACACTCTAAAACCACGCTCATGCCACTAACGTCTCCATGCCCCATTCACAAATAAAGGCAATGCCATGTCCCAGGCCACACCAACCACAAACCCAAGACTGGATGTCCGAGACGCTGGGAGGGTGGGGCTCACACAACACATTGTGCAACTCCGAAGCAGACACCAATGCCCTCAGCCCATATGGCCTAGGTACATACCCATGCACCATGCCCAATGCACAGGGACTGGCAAAGTACTGACAAGGTAGCTGACACTTGGCCCTGCTGCATGCAGCACAAGGCCCTTCTGTGACCACTGTACACTCAAACACCAACTACACAAGCTCAGATATCTAGCACAGGCACTCAAACTCACTGTCATGCCAGCATGCACCATGAGGGGACAGACACATCACCTGGGAGACCCAATGACAAATCACACTACACCCAACAGCAGGCCCGGTCACACACCCCCCTCACACAAGCACACACCCCCGGGGCAGGCAACGGATTTACCCACTCTCACAATGGACATGTGACACAACAAGACCAATCCATCGCCAAATAAGCATCCGAGCCAAAATTCTACTGGTCAAACACTCAGGAGAACATACCAAACTGTCCCCCGCAACATACCCATCCCCAAGTGGACATTGAGAGGAATGCTAGGCACATCCAACTACCTGGAGGATCTGTGACAACTTGAATATGTATGAAACATGGATGTGGCATGAAACAGCATTAACATTGTCTCTCTCACACACAGGGCAATGTCATCGACCTCCCCCCAACAATGGGGGGGAACAATCACAGTCCCAGGCTCAGCGTGAAGATGATCCCACCGGCAGCGACGACTCTCACCACTGCGTGGATGACCCCGACCAACCTGGCCCCTCTGGTGCCCAAGCCCCTGCAGCACCTGCGTCAGGTACATCTGTGCCAACCACCACCCCCATTCCTGCCACATCCCAGGAGACACCCAGGAGCCCTGCTCGCACTGAACAACACAGCCAGTCTGACCAGGAGGGACAAGGTTCTCCGGGCACCCAGGAGGATGCAGACAACCCCGATAATGCCATCCCTCAGGGGTCCCGTAGACCCGATGTGCCCACAATGGCAGGCCAGGCTCGTGTGGGCAGGGGTGGTGGGAGTGGAGGCAGGCGGAGGCGCGAACCTGACCAGCCAGCTGAGGGAACCGGTATGTCACACATACGCCACATCATGGACACATACCGGCGTGACACCATGGGCATCAGCCAGGTGTGTCGAGCCTCACAAAGATGAAGGGGACCCTCGACGAGATGAAGAACCTGCAGGCCGAGCAACATGCCAGTCAACAACAACACCAAGGACGGATGGAGGCAAGACTGGCTGAGCTCCTGGCGGTGCAAACGGACATGAGCCGTTCACTCCGTCGGATTGCCGACAACCTGGGCAACCCTCCCTGTGACACCAGGCGAAGACCAGCACCAGCCACAGGGAGGGAGGAGGAGGAGGAGGATTCGTCCGACGGAGCATCACAGACATCGTCAAGGCCTGCATCTGAGGGTCCCCGGAGGAAGGTGGGTCGTCCATGGAAAAGACCGTGAGAGTCAGCGGACCATCCACATCTCCCAGGGCACCTGGCCTGGCACCTGGCCCTCTGGCGCAACAGCACCACCTCACCCAATGACATTCTCTGCCACATGGACTTGCTGGTCATAGTCTGACCAATGCTGACCAACACTGTGGTCTGGACTCTGATGACTCCAACTGACAAGGATGCCATCTTCCCCTGTGAACTTTGGATTCTATGCACCCGGAAGAGCACCATACTTCATCCACCAAAAGACTTACCCCACAAAAAATAAATACTTTATTTTGTCATGAGATGTTGCTGTCATTTGGCATTATTCACCAACATATGTGTGTGTCAATGTCAAACTATGCCTGAGTGTTGAACTAACTCCACGCATCCATACCCTTGGATCGGAGTCTGGTACAGGACACACATGGGTCACAATGTATCATTCGATGCAGACATGGAGCACAATACTCACCTGTGATGGCCTCAAGCTGCTGAGGGGGTGCATGAAATACTGTGCCGACAGACCTATTTGGAAGAGTAACATTAAGGCGTAGAGGTCATGCCTCATTCGGAGGTTCCCGGGGAGGGAGTCCCAGGTATGTGTTCCCAGGTGGGAGAACTATGTCCTGCATGCTGGAGTACGGTGGATAGGAAGAATGGTGGCCAGGTCAAGGTTGGATGCACGGAGATGGCACTACGGGGTCTCGGATGACAGTGGTACAAGGTTGGTGTTGGGTCGGGGTTGTGGCCTGGCTCCTGAGTGTGGGTGGGGAGTCTGTAGGTCATCCTGCAGCACACAGTGATCCATTGCAGCTATCTCTGCTGGACGGTGATGTGGCTGGGGCGCGGGATGTTGCTGCTGAGGTGTGCAGATGCAGCCTGGATGTGGACAAGTGTCCTGGGAGTTTGGATGTGGCTGCCCCGTAGAGGGCAGGGCAGTATTTGACACGGATGTTGTAGTGGACCTGGGGGATGGTCCGTCTTTCCTTGGAGTGGATCTATCTGGAGATCATGTGCATAATGCAGAGGGTGTTGCAGTCTGAGGCACAGATGCTGGTGATTACCATGGCAAATGTGAGCAAGCAATCCATGATGCACACCATCTTGTGTGCATGGACACTGGGTGCTTATGCCAGGCTACTGCGGGTGGGACACAAGCAGTTGACCCAGCTGTAAGGGGACAATCCTCAGATGTTGACCTCAGTCCTGTACAAGTCCAACCTCATGTGGCTGCTGTTCTGCTATTCATCAATGGATATCATGCAATCTAGAATATTGGAACTGGCAATATCTGCGCCCTTGGTGAGGGTGAGGAGCACCTGGCTGTCAATGGCATACGAGTTGATGATGAGGTTGTGTGCGCATGTGATGCTGGAGAGGGGGGTCCTGGACACATTGTAGTTTGACACGCTGACAGATGATACCTGTGCCATGTGCCTCACAACGACAGCATACTACATGCAGAAGCCTTTAGTTCCACTCCCATGTCCTTGCCAGGGTACAGAGCCGGTGGGGAGTAGGAGGGACATGACCTGGTGGGTATGACAGGGCCTGGAAGGCATGGCAGCGCTGTGTAGGCAGTCGGAGTTGCACACTCATCATGCAAAGGTGTTGTGTTGGCGCTTAGTGTATGCCTGAGAGCTGGCGGCAGATGTGTGGATGGACATTGCTTGGAGGGTAGCTGCAACATCAGACTGTAGTGTGATGTGGGTCATGCAAGTACATGAGGCTCGTGCAATGTGCACTTTGCATGTGCAGACGGTCCAGCCTTTGGGACGGCGTGGCCGCAACTGTGGCACAGACAAGCTGATGACAGCCAAATGAATGGGTTGATGGAGGAAGGGAGGAGCATCTTTTATTTGTGTGTGTTGCCAAATCAGGAAACTTCGTGTTCCCTTGCTGCAGTGGCTGCAACAGCAGACGGCATGTCCTGGGAACTATGCCACAATTTCCACACAAAGACTAGCATGTCAGAAAGGACTACTGCAACAGGTGTATGTCAAGGAAGGAGGGACCGGTTTTCAATGGCACACCCAGAGACAAAGGATGCACAATACCCAAAGATGACTGACACCGGATCATGAAACTGAAGGCCAAGCTGCGCACAGGAAACACACCCCAGAAGGTGTTGACGGCCCGTTGTGGGGACCAACATACCAAAACACATACACAGCCATGGACGTCATGCACAATAGAGAATCAAATACATGTAGAACAGCATGCAGGTTGCTAATCTACACATAGACTCATATGCACAATCCTTGACAACCATGCCAGAGATGGCGCATGCCCAGTGGCAAGAGACCTGCATTGACAGAGATGAGGCACCTTGGAGGCTGAGGAACACCTTTATTACTCAGGCTCACACCTATGGAAATGCATCAATATTAACAGACTCACATTGTCTTTTGGATTAACATGTGGGACCTACACTGAACACCCCCTTCGCACCACAGATGCTGTCAATCCATGGGAGTGGCACACAAGTGAAGGGGGTGAGCCAAACATCCCCTGCTGCACACGGAGAGGCTGCAATTCCCCATTGAGCCTCTCATGGGGATGTCCCGCAATATGTTCACCCGTAGCCTCCCGTATGTTTCCAAAGGAAGTTGTACACACATAGATGCCTTCATCAAAATCCACAATCCCATAACAGATGACTGTCACGAAGTGTGACTATCAATTCATGTGAGTCATGCTACATGTTATGTGCCCCATGGTGAGTCGACATGTATGCATAGTAACAATACCTGCACAGGAGCAGTGCCCACACATTACAAACAACTACCACACCCAAAAAGCCTTGCTGCAATCCTTACCCAAAGGAGACTTCTCACCATGTCCATGCATGTAACGCTGATTCAGCACATGTTGCATTACTCATAAGGAATAGCAGGAGCACAACGATGCCACGAGCAGACAGCATGCGCAAATACCTGGGGATGAGATACACACAAGAAGTCAGGAAACACATAGTCAATCGCATGTATGGTCATGTACTCTACATGAATAAGGTTGACACCATGCTAGTTGTCAATTGAGTGTGTCAGCTAAAATGTGTGGAATGACATCAGCACTCGAGTGACACATCAGCACACACCTCAAAGTCACTTTGCATACAGTCAGCTGGACACACACATTGCAACACATGCCACACAAGGCTCCAAGCGTGCACACTCAGACCCAGGGACTCACCATTATGAGAAGAAGTTGCGTATGAGCTGACTCCAGATGTCCTCCTCCTCCTCCTCACTTGCCTTGAGACCAAGGCCCTCATCCTCCACGGGTGGATGTTCCTGCTCATCGAGATCCAGGATGAGTGGCACAGCTTTCTCCACTGCCATGTTGTGCAGCATGCAGCACCTGAGGAAGATTTTGCAGACCTTCACCGGTGCATGTGGGAGGGACCCGCCGGTCTTGTGGAGGCAACGGAATCGGCTCTTCAGGAGGCCAAACGTCCTCTCAATCACTCGCCTGGTCTGCCCATGGGCGTTGTTGTAACGGTGATCTGCAGCTGTTCTTGGGTTGTGGAGAGGTGTCACCAGCCATGGCATGTTGGGATAGCCAGAGTCCCCTACATGGAAACATCATGTAAAGAAGTGGGTCAGGAGATGCCGTCAAATACTAAGATACCGCTGAATACTGGACAAACAGAGTCTACCCACCAACAAGACATGCTCGTTCGTTGTGCAGCTGCAGCATCATTTCTGGCACCCTGCTACGCCTCATGATGTAGGCATCGTGTGCTGACCCTGGAAAACGTGCACAGACATGGGAAATTACCATGTTAGCAAGACACACCACGAGGGCATTAATGGAGTGGTAATGTTTACGGTTACGAAAGGCTACCTCCTGTGCCTGTGGTGGTACCAAAGCCACATGTGTCCCATCAATGGACCCAATTACATAAGGGCATCCCTCCCAGGGCATAGAACTCACCCTTGATACCTGTCAACTGCTCAGGAGTTGGAAAATGGATGAATTCATCCAGGTGCTCCAACATGGCTTCTAAAACATCATGCAGGACACGGCTGAACATGGTCTGGGACATGCCACCCATATAGCTATGGTCAATTGAAACGTACCGGTGGCAAAGAAATGTAGGGCTGACATCACCTTCATCTTGGGGATCAGCGCAGTCGAATAACTGTGTCGCGGTTGGAGGTGTGGGGCCAGCCTGTTTGTCAGGTCCACAATTAACTGTTGGTTGAATCTGTAGCGGCGTATGCAGTCACGTTCCCTCATGGCAGCCAAGTCTGGCATTGGTCGGGGGAGAGGCGTTGCCCTGCAGAAATTTGGAAGGAATAACGAAGATTGAGTACATTACTACACCAATGTCAATGAACTGAGCACATGTTCAACAGCTAATACACATATGCTACATAAATAGTCTGGTCTGTGCAATACATCCTGCACACGTATGCCAGCCAGGTGATACTCCTACCAAGAGCCAGCTACAAACGTGGATTGTCAAGGTCTACATGACATGCCATGAAAGTAGCTGTGGGCCAGTGTGAGTGAACAGCCAGACACATTACAGGAGTAACATACATCCACATATGTGCATTTGAAGGATGTTATCTCATACAGACAGCTGCCGGCAAGCTAGACGCACAGGTCACATGTCATGGAAAAAGGACAGACCACACACCTTGCCATGAAGGGGTACATGTCAAAAATGATCACACAGACATTGAGACTACGCTGATATGTCCTAAGCTCGCAAGTCCCTATTCGATGCATACAGACACACATTACGTGTTATTCCGCATGTGTCTTGGTGTGCGTAATAGTGTGACATGGGCATCTACACAGAGACACATGTTGGATGCAGCTACAGCAGATGCCGTTGACGGAACACGAACAGCAAGATCATGGAAACACATGAGACACACATGACATAGTCACATCGGGGCACGCTGGTAGTGAGATGTCAGGTGTCATCATCCGTGTACCTGGCATCAGGGGACAGTTGCGGGTGTTGGTTACTGTGCCAAGCCAGTGATGCAGTGCTTGACAAGTTTGAACTACATGCACACATGTAAAAGGTGTGAAGGGGAAGTGCGCCACATAGTGCCCCATCACACATGACATGTGTACACAGGTCATCACACAACTATTGGGTTAAAACATGAGGAGACATGTGCCTGCCCACTGCCTGACATACCTAGGCCCTACACATGAAGCACTGCACTGACAATGACTTGATGTCCATCCTTGTGCGAGTCTGACACCTCCATTCCTTTCCTGTGCGCCGCCTATCACCAGTGTGAGCTGTGAAACGCACCGTACACACGCTCTGAGGGCGTGTGTACGGTCATATCACTATTGGGTAGGAGTCAGACCCTCCAGGATTTCGCAATTTCGCGATTTGCAAAAAAATCGCGAAATCGGCAGTTTTGTAAAAATGCCGCGATTTTTACAAAACTGTCCGCGAAATTTGGAAAATGCCATCCCCCATATTCATCCAATAGATTTTTGCATCCAACAAGCTGGAGGCAAGAATCTCTGGGCCTCTCGTATCCTAATATCTCCTTATATGCGGTGTTGGACTTTGTTTAAAGAGCACTGACCATACAGAAACCATGAAATAGGTATTGTAACAACTTTACAAATAACAATTTGCAAGGGTGTTTTCCAGGCGCATCTTTTGTCTCACCCGATCCGTCACATCCCGTTTTTCTTTGTAAAAACGATTACAGTGTGGCCTTAAAAATATGTCACTGTGCAAGCAGTGCGAGGAAAGGCATGAACTAGCTTGGAATGCGCACAGAATGTTATTACTTTTGAGAAGCAATATCGCATCAGCACGCGCTCTACGGCACCAGAGCCCTCTTTTTACCCGGGAGGCGTGACTTTAAATGCAGCTGTAGAGACTCGCAGCTGATAAATAGCAGATGAAGACTGCAGAAGTCGATGCAGTTACTTCGCACAGTTGGAGACGCAGTGATGCAGCCATGGGCCCTAACGCAAGCCAGGTAAATGCCCTCGGCCTCCCAGCATCCCGGTGAGTAGTACAGAATACATTACCTTTAAATTAAGAATGTAGGCACCCCACCCTTCCGAAAGCCCATTGGTCACTAACAGCAAACAGTTACCAGATATTTGAATGTTATTGAGGGGCCATGCCTCCCGTCGAACTACAATTGTGCTTCCAGAATAATAATTGTACAGCCCCAGAGCCACAGTCCACAGACAAAAATCTGGTGCAGCCCTGACTGGAACACGTACATAATCCACCAATCCCATCCCGAGTCACCAAGGCTAAGAAAAATAACTAACAGTTTAAAAATAAATTAAAGATAACACTAAACTCCATGTCTTGCCCCACAAGCCAATCTAACAAAATATATCTTCAAAACAAGAACATACCTGATTTTACAAATTAGCAGATGCAGACTGCAGAAGTCGATGCAGTGACTTCGCACAGCTGGAGATGCAGTGACGCAGCCGTGGGCCCTAACGAAAGCCAGGTAAATGCCCCCGGCCTCCCGGTGTGGTAGTAACTGGAGTGCAATGGGCCTAGAAGATGAAAATTCTACCGCTCTCGAAGTGCTTTTGGACCATCCTTCCAGCCTAAAGCTGTAAGCCTTTTTTGTGGGAGGGGATGAGGTTGGAGTGTCCCTCCATCCTAGAAATCCCAGTCTCAGCCTCAGAAAGTTACCATCCCTGCTCTGCATCCCCCTCCCCACTCCCAAAAATCATGACTCGAACCTCGACCGGGCTTGCCTTCCATGGAAGACTGCGATTTTTAAGGAGGAATGGAAAACCTTGATATCGGATTAATAAATTTGAACATATATGTGATTAAAAAAAAAATTATGCCCCCCAGGGCCCGCCGCGTGCCTCGTGTGCGGCGGGCCCAAAAAGAATGCCACCTGGGCCCGCAGCACACGGGGCACGCGGCGGGCCCTGGGGGGCATAATTTTTTTTTAAAACAAATGTTGGGCCCACCGCATGCCCGGTGTGCTGCGGGCCCAGGTGGCATTCTTTTTGGGCCCGCCGCACACGAGGCACGCGGCGGGCCCTGGGGGGCATAATTTTTTCTTTTAATCACATATATGTAGCCTTGAAGCCAAAGAAAGTCTCTACATTGTAAATAAACCAAATATACATAGCTTCATGTTGTTAAATATTTCAAAAAAATAAGATAACTGTGTTTGTTGTAGGAAAAACTGCAAACTAAAATGCCGCAAAATTGCCGCTAAATTTCCATATTTGTGCCGCTAAATTTCCATATTTATGCCGCTAAATTTGCTAATCCATGCCTCTATATCCTGGGGGGTCTGAGGAGTATGCGTGTGTGTACGGACCGTACACACTGGTCCTATCCCTATGGGAGTGTCGCCGTAGGCGTACGCCATAGAGATACGTCTCGTACCCGCGTGTGTAGGGCCCGTAGCACTATGGCAGTGTTGCCGTAGGCGTACGCCATAGTGCTACGGGCCGTACCCGCGTGTGTATGGTCCGTATTACTATGGCGTATGCCTACGGCATTACTGCCATAGTGCTACGAGCCCTACACATGCGGGTACGGCCCGTAGCACTATGGTGCATGCCTACGGCAACACTGCCATAGTGCTACGGGCCCTACACATGCGGGTATGGCCCGTAGCACTATGGCATACGCCTACGGCAAATCTGCCATAGTGCTACGGGCCCTACACACGCGGGTACGGCCCGTAGCACTATGGCGTACGCCTACGGCAACACTGCCATAGTGCTACGGGCTGTACACACATGGGTACGGCCCGTAGCACTATGGTGTACGCCTACGGCAACACTACCATAGTGCTACGGGCCCTACACACGTGAGTATGGCCCGTAGCACTATGGCGTACCCTTACGGCAACACTACCATAGTGCTACGGGCCGTACACACGCGGGTACGGCCCATAGCACTATGACGTATGCCTACGGCAACACTACCATAGTGCTACGGGCCCTACACACGCGGGTATGGCCCGTAGCACTATGGCGTACGCCTACGGCAACACTACCATAGTGCTACGGGCCGTACCCGCGTGTGTAGGGCCCGTAGCACTATGGTAGTGTTGCCGTAGGCGTATGCCATAGTGCTACGGGCCGTACCCGGGTGTGTAGGGCCCGTAGCACTGTGGCAGTGTTGCCGTAGGTGTATGCCATAGTGCTACGGGCTGTACCCACGTGTGTAGGGCCCGTAGCACGATGGCGTACACCTACGGCAACACCACCATAGTGCTACAGGCCCTACACACACGTGTACAGCCCGTAGCACTAGAGTAGTGGTGCCCTAGGGGTACGTGTGAAACGCACCGTACCTGTGTGGGGATTTGAAATTTACAATGGGGACACATAAGGGACAAGTATTAGGGCCTACATGCATGCTGGTTGTCATGGATACCCAGTTTGAAGTTCACATTTTTTCATCATGTGGCCTGGAAAAAGCAGTTGGCCACAATATACATTGTTGCAAAGCGGTTGTTGACTTGACATGATGCTGCAAATTCGAAAAAATGCTAATGCTGTCACTGGTGTATGTTTAAAGGGATTGGAGGAAACGTAGGATTCAAAAGAGTCTGACCAATCACTCTGCACTCCTGTTACTGAAATAGGCCAGCAAGGCAGATATAAGTGAGGCAGAACCCATGAGAGGGCACTTGCCTGCACAACCTTTGATTCGACACCACTGCTGCTACTTGTGATCCCTCTGGCACCATGTCTCGGTCTGTGGAGAGGGCCCAGCCATTCACCCAGGAGGAGAATGAGGCGTTGCTGGATGTCATCCTCCCACAGTTCCCCAGCCTGAATGGTAGACCAGGGGTGCAGGTGAGTGCTGACTCCGCTACCTTTGACTGTGCCCCTTCTTTTTGTGACTGGCACTTCTGGCATTGTGTCCAGGTGTGACAGACATGAAATGTTGTTTAGAGTGGGTCCCGGGGGGGGGGGGGGGAATGGCTCATGTCTGTCATGCAGAGCATGATGTGGTTCATGTGTGCACTCCTCACTTGCATTGTGCTTACTGTGAGATTCACTGCATGCTGCATGGCACATTCAGCATAGCTAATCCTCTTGGCCCTTCTTGTTCTATAGTCCTGAGGTGATTCAGTGTTCCCCCCGTGTGACAGGTGACTGTACCCACAGATGTGTGTGAGTTGAGTGGAGCTGTGGTGAGAGTGTCCAAATGATCTGGACATTGATGTGTGTGAATGTTCCTTGTCATGTGGGTGAGTGTCGCACCACAGCTGCATGGAGGAGGCAACAGCTCGACCCATCTGATGTGAGAAGTAAGCCGTGCTGTGTGTCTGACTTGCTTGGCTAGCCCCACGCCTGTGACACCCCCCAGGCAAGTGGCACATGTGCAGAGTGAGGTTTGTATCGGCTGTTGCCACTGGCAGGTGAATGATCTGTACCTGTGTGTGTCTGTGTAGTCTGCTGTTGTTGGGTCAGTGGCCTGGAGCATGTGACTGCTTGGAGGTGCTGGCCATCAGCTTTGTGTTGCTTGTGATGTCCAGTGTGTGCCATGATCAGGGAGTGTGTCGCACCCCTCATGCCACCTGTGTACTTTCAATGCCATATAGTGCATTGGGACTTCCACTGAGCCTAATGTCCCTATGCCAAAGGTGCTATTCGTTGCCAGCATACTATGCCCTGTTCAACATATTAAAGATGTTTAAATGTGTGTCTCTGTGACATGGAGCAGGTGTAGTGATGTTGTCTCACTTTGTCATCCTCACAGGTAACCGCCTACGAGAAGGGGGAGATATGGAAGCGGGCCGTCAGGGCCGTGAGATCTGTGGAGGGTCGCAGTCGGCGCCTGGCACAGGTGAGGAAACGCTGGCAGGACATCCGGTGCTGGACCAGGAGGATCGCCCAGTTCCTGCTGGGGGACTCACCAGAAGGCAAGAACCGCAGGCGCCGGCGCCTGACCCACCAAATGAAGCGTGTCCTGGCGGTGGTCTTCCCTGACATGGATAGGCGGTTACAGGCGATGCAGCAGCAGCGAGGGGGTAGGTACATGTGTGTTTGTTGTGTGTCACCAGCTCTGGGAAGTGCCCAGTTGCATGGATACACTGGCAGGGTTAATATGTGCACTGCATTTCCTGTTCCCCAAAGTCATCCGCTGCTGTTCTTCCTCCTTTCCCCTCCTTGACATGTGTTCCCTGGTCTGTGTGTAATCACTATTGCACATGCTCATCTAGGCTGGCGGTTGATCCAAGTGCACATTGCTGTCTGCATCATGTGGGGGTGGGGTCTTGAGACATGTGTTGTTACCTTGCCTGTGCCCTGTCCGGTTCAGTCATTTAGGGGTCCATATCAGTTGGCACTGATGCTGAGTCTCAACATAGGAGTGTGAGTGTTCAAATGAACAGACTTGCAGCATGCATGACCGATGTTGTTGCCTCAGACATGATTGTATTGTATTGTATTGTATGAGCATTTATATAGCGCATAAGATCTGTGACCCTACGGGTATCCAGGCGCTAGCCATGTGAATGAGTGAGAGATATGCATAGTGCCGGGATGGTAGCTCATGTTACAGTCAGATAATTCCAGGCCCATGGAGCAGTGTGCCCACTTCAGTACCCTAAGGCACCCTTGCCTCGGTATCATGTGTGTCATCCAACACTGTGCCCATTCTCAATGTGTTCAGCATAGTTTTGCCTCTGTGGCATTGTTCCCTGGCCTCATTTGTATTTATCTAAAGTGTGCTACATGTGCCCATTGTACAGGCTGACCCCATTTTGCTTCTGCATCCTCACACTGGCCAGTGCCTGTGTGTCTATGTCCAACAATCTGTTGAGGTTTTGTGTCACAAATATGTGTTGGCAGCCTCACGAGGTGATGTGGAGTACATTTAGGATTTTCTGATGCACTTTTAAGTAAACCCAGATTGAGAGGTGTCACTTTTTGAGCTGTCTCAATCACATTGTCTCAGGTATGGGTTGTTTTTGCGGGCAAGGACTACATGTCCATACCTTATGTCTCCTTGCCAGGTCTGACCAGTGTGTGATGATTGTCTGGACAGGCCCTCAACGTGCAGTGACCCAGGCATGTTGTGCAGGGTGTCATGTTTGTGCTTTGCAGCATGTGTCACAAGTTAAAAAACAAGTTTCCTGCTCATCCATTATTGGCACGGGTGTGTGCTCCAGATGCTATGTGGTTTGGTCTGTGTGTGCTGACATCTATGTGGACATTCTTCGTTCACATCAGGGTGTCTCCTCAGTGCAGGTGCTCCTTATTCCAACACAATTTCACGGCCATTTGCTAATGCATTGTCCTTGTGTCTGGACATGTGTGCCACTCCACATGACAGGTAGTGTGTCAGATGTGTTGCCAACTGTGTCATCATGGTACAGATGGCCATGTGACAGGTGGCATGTTTTAAGTTGTTATTCAAGACGGCATGTGCCCTGGCACTCACTACACTTGTCAACATGTCCCAATAGTTTATATGCTTCACTTTGATTTTTGTGAAGGACAATGATGTGCCTGCATGACAGAGGTCTCCCAAGGGAGTGCACAAGTACCACTTTTACACTTTTGTGGTACACGCTGGCACAATTTGAACATGGGCACATTTCAGGCCAAAAGTTGTTTAGGATTTATACATATCCATGTTCCCACAGTGTCCTAGCATTTGGGTTAGTCCTTGGTTGTTGCTGACGGCAACTTACCGGTGTCAAGTCATCCCGACCACCGTGGTGCCATGTATGTGTACTTCCTGATACCACATTTCTTCTTAACATTGGCTTCTTGCCATTATGCGGGCAGCTCATACTATGACATTGTGTGCACCTCCTTGTGTGACTTCTGATATTCATGCACATGTGTGTTCTGTTCCACAGGTGGGACATTCACACATTCCAAATATGTCAATTGTGTAAAGTTTTGTGCTTCCCAATGGATCAGATAGTATTACATTTGCTTTTCTACAGTACTCACAGGTCTATGAGTGTGGGGACCCCTTCAGCATTGGCTTCTGTTATTTGGCATTGGGTGCACCAATACTATTTCATTCACAGTGACCAGGAGGTGGCATGCCGTCATGGTCTGCCTGTGCTCCACTGTTCACAGACACCAGCTTCTCTGTATAATTGGATTTTCAGTTATTTGCTGTGGTGTCCTGATTTTCATTATTTCAGGGGGCATGTTGGGTGAACCAACTGGGGAGTGCAGGGCTTACATATGTGCTGGGAATTCTAGATGTTCCTCATGATGCTTTTCATGATATGCACTGTGACCTATTTAGTTTGGACTCATGTGTCAGATGTACACAGGTGACTGATTATTTCCTGTCTCTTCACCTTGCCCACAGCATCATCGGGGGACACCGAGGGAGACACCTGCACGGACGTGGAGGAGGGATCCAGCACCAGTGCCACCACACCTGGCGCGTCGGCAGCATCAAGTGGCACGGAGGGCGAGGGGTATGCGGCGGAGGACCTGGGTAGTACCACCACCGACTACGATGCAGACGGGTCCGAGGCTGAACTCCCTGAGGGGGCGGAGGCTGCTCCAACAGCTGGCAGCAGCACTGCAACTGTCACCGCCCCCTCCATTCCCATCACCGCCCTCCCACTTGCTCGGGTCCCTTCTGTCCGTGTAGAGCAACAACGTGTCTCCTTCGTGCCAGGCACCGCACCCCCTGCCCCTGTCTCCCCTGCTGCCCTCACTGCCGAGTCTGTGGACATTCAGCGGCAGTTGCAGGTTGGGCAGACATCGATCCTGACTGTCCTCCATGGCCACACCAGACTGCTGACACAAATGGTGTCGTACATGGAGGGCATGTCATCAGCGATGTCTGACCAACGGATGTTGCTGAGGTCCATGGACTCGTCACTGACGGCAGCAGTGAGTCTCCTGCAGTGCTCCGTCCCCCCACCTACCCCTGCGCCATCCACACTTCCCACTCCCATTCCTGTCCCAAGCACACACACACCTTCCCGGGCAGGCACCACACCAGACACAGGCAGCACACCAACAGGGAAGGACAAGCGCACACCTCCTGTCATGCACACTCAGGGGGAAGAAGGCACACCCACTGGGTCTAGGGCACACAGGTGGACACGCAGCCACAGTAGGAGTCCGTATGCCTCACTCCCCAGTCCCTCCAATGTCACTCCCCTCGGCTCCCCTGCCCCACAGTCTGAGAAGGAGACCTACTTGGCTGTGCTGGGCCTCAGCCCCACTGTTTCACCTGCGTGCAAACGGTCAAGGCACTCCACTGGTAGGGGAGTAGAGCCCCCCCCTGTCCACCACCTCCCCCAGTGGCGCTGCAACCCATCCCTCCAACCCCCCCTCCTTGGGGCCTGTGGTTCCTTCGGGTGCAGGGGAGACGCTGCAAGATCTTGCGGACGTGTGCAGTGCAGTACTGACCTCCACCTTTGGCGCTGCCCCACCCCCTGTGGTGGAGTCGTCCGTCCCTGCACCCCCAACACCTGCCCTACCCCCTCCTGTCCCTGCGGTGCCTGGTCCTTCCCCACATGATGCCCCCACCCCAGTCGATCAACCAGAGGTATCTGATGTGCAGGCAAGCTAGGGGAGACGCATGGCCATGTGTCGTCCCCCAGGACTTCTGGACTGGCCTATGGCCTTTGTAAATAGTGTCCTTTTCTACTTTTTGTTTTCATGCTGAATAAAGCATTTGGTTTTACTTTGCACACAATTGCTTTTCGGGTATTGATGTTGGTGCTGATGCTCCATGAGTTGGGGTGGTGATCATGTGTTGGGTATCTGGGAAATGTAGTAGTCTGCTGCTCATGGGGTGGACCCTGGAACTTACGTGGCATCACAAGGTCTCTGCAATTATTCTTTGGTCTTGTATGCTCTTTGTGTTTTGAGACATTGTCCCAAGGAGTGTTCCTTCCTCTGTGGCACCTGCCATCTTCCCTGCAGGGAGTTGCACCATTGTTGTGCTGACCTGGGTCTACATTCCCTTGGTGGCTGATGGATCCCTTCAACTATGTCCATGCCTGCTCAGCAATGTGTCCGGCTGCATCGTCTGTGCCATCCTTGGTAGTCACTGTACTTGTGTATAGAGTATGTTGCCATGCCTCCATGGGGATATGGTCCCATTTCCGCGCTATGCATGTGAGTACTCCCAGCCTAGCACACATATGGTACTTGTTCTGCAGGGTATTTGGTCACCTGACTGACAATTGTGGGCATTGTATCTGTGGGTGGTCCACCCTATTCCTTCCATGGGAGACAACAACTTGGTGGCTGTGCCAGCACCTGTACATTCCTATCAGTCCTGGAATGTGCGTGACAGTGTGTGTTCCCTTTGGCTCTCTTCGTTTAGTGGGTTTCACATGACTATACAGTCTTGTGACATGATCTTAGTGTGTGTATTGTGCAGCCTCCGCAAGGGGTGGGTATGCATGTGTCATTTGTCATCGCACCCACATGTGGTGTGTCATGCAGTGGGGGAATGACATCCATCCTCATGGGAGTGGGACACTGCTGTCAGTGATGTGTTGATATGGCACTCTCAACATAGTCGCACATTGGGGATGCGTTCATGGGCCCATGGAGTTATGGTCATCTGAGGATGATGCACCCACCCCTCATATGTCTGGGCACTGCTGGGAGGCCTCTGCACCCACCCCTCATATGTCTGGGCACTGCTGGGAGTCCTCTGCACCCACCCCTCATATGTCTGGGCACTGCTGGGAGGCCTCTGCACCCACCCCTCATATGTCTGGGCACTGCTGGGAGTCCTCTGCACCCACCCCTCATATGTCTGGGCACTGCTGGGAGTGAAATGCACCCACCCCTCATATGTCTGGGCACTGCTGGGAGTCCTCTGCACCCACCCCTCATATGTCTGGGCACTGCTGGGAGTGATATGCACCCACCCCTCATATGTCTGGGCACTGCTGGGAGTCCTCTGCACCCACCCCTCGTATGTCTGGGCACTGCTGGGAGTGATATGCACCCACCCCTCATATGTCTGGGCACTGCTGGGAGGCATCTGCACCCACCCCTCATATGTCTGGGCACTGCTGGGAGTGATATGCACCCACCCCTCATATGTCTGGGCACTGCTGTGAGTCCTCTGCACCCACCCCTCCTATGCCTGGGCACTGCTGGGAGTCCTCTGCACCCACCCCTCATATGTCTGGGCACTGCTGGGAGTCCTCTGCACCCACCCCTCATATGTCTGGGCACTGCTGGGAGGCCTCTGCACCCACCCCTCATATGTCTGGGCACTGCTGGGAGTGATATGCACCCACCCCTCATATGTCTGGGCACTGCTGGGAGTGATATGCACCCACCCCTCATATGTCTGGGCACTGCTGGGAGTCCTCTGCACCCACCCCTCATATGTCTTGGCACTGCTGGGAGTCCTCTGCACCCACCCCTCATATGTCTGGGCACTGCTGGGAGGCCTCTGCACCCACCCCTTATATGTCTGGGCACTGCTGGTAGTCCTCTGCACCCACCCCTCATATGTCTGGGCACTGCTGGGAGTGATATGCAACCACCCCTCATAAGTCTGGGCACTGCTGGAAGGCCTCTGCACCCACCCCTCATATGTCTGGGCACTGCTGGGAGTGATATGCACCCACCCCTCATATGTCTGGGCACTGCTGGGATGCCTCTGCACCCACCCCTCATATGTCTGGGCACTGCTGGGAGGCCTCTGCACCCACCCCTCATATGTCTGGGCACTGCTGGGAGGCCTCTGCACCCACCCCTCATTGTCTGGGCACTGCTGGGATGCCTCTGCACCCACCCCTCATATGTCTGGGCCCTGCTGAGAGTGATATGCACCCACCCCTCATATGTCTGGGCACTGCTGGGATGCCTCTGCACCCACCCCTCATATGTCTGGGCACTGCTGGGAGTCCTCTGCACCCACCCCTCATATGTCTGGGCACTGCTGGGAGTCCTCTGCACCCACCCCTCATATGTCTGGGCACTGCTGGGAGGCCTCTGCACCCACCCCTCATATGTCTGGGCACTGCTGGGAGTCCTCTGCACCCACCCCTCATATATCAGGAACTGCTGGGCGGCTTCTGCACCCACCGCTGTGGGTGCGTGGGTACGGGCCGTACCACCAGTGGAGTGGTGATGGAGGGGTACGCGCCGTACCCACGGCCTCACAGCATGGGTATGGCGCGTACCCCTCCATCACCACTACAATGTTGGTACGGCCCGTACGCACGCCCCCACAGCGTGGGTATGGCGCGTACCCCTCCATCACCACTCCCCTGGTGGTACGGCCCGTACCCATGCCCCCCAGAGCGTGGGTACGGCCGGTACCACCATTGTAGTGGTGATGGAGGTGTACGCGCCGTACCCACGCTCTGGGGGCGTGGGTACGGGCCGTACCACCAGTGGAGTGGTGATGGAGGGGTACGCGCCGTACCCACGCCCTCACAGCGTGGGTACAGCACGTACCCCTCCATCACCACCACAATGGTGGTACGGCCCATACCCACTCCCCCCAGAGCGTGGGTACGGCCGGTACCACCATTGTAGTGGTGATGGAGGTGTACGCGCTGTACCCACACTGTGAGGGCATGGGTACGGCGCGTACCCCTCCATCACCACTCCACTGGTGGTACGGCCCGTACCCACGCCCCCCAGAGCGTGGGTACGGGCCATACCACCATTGTAGTGGTGACGGGTACGCGTTCACGTCCACTTCCGTTGTGGCGGTACGTGGGATTGGTGGACACGCACCCCGAAGTGACCAGACCATGGGGGTAAGTTATGTGCAGGATATATATGTTTTAACTTGGGGGGGTTATGTTTCCTGCCCCTCGCCCCCCCACCCCTTCGCCCCTGGGTGTTGTTCTGACCTTCTGCGGTGTCTGCGTCGGTTTCGGTGCACCAGGTCGTAGGCTAGGAGGGCCGGGATGATACGTAGGATGGGGTCCATGGCTGTCTGTCGCGTACCGGTGCTCCTTGTTCGTGTCGTCCTCAATTTCCCGGCATTTTTTGGCTCCCGTAAAAAATGCTACGTGCGGAGTGACGTAGGCACGAATCGTACTTGCTGGTTCGTAAAACGCTGCCTGACTTCGTCCGGACGTCACGTACGCGATGTCCCGGATTGGAATTGTGGGTATTTTTTAGCCGGTCGGTGTTTTGTACGACTCGTACGGAAATGGCATTTCTGTACGAATCGTACTTGCGGGTTTGTAAGGTTGTTTTCCCGGGTACGAGTCGGACGGAGAATACGCTCCGTACGACTATTCGTACCCGGGTTTTACAGGATCGGCGTCGGCACCTAGTATTCTTGGGATTCTTATTATAACCTCACAAATGCCATGTGGAATGCAAAATGTAGACAACATCCTGGGTGGTCATCATCTTGGACCTCCTGACAGTTGTGTACAAGTCAAAACTACAGTACACTGTAGTGTTGCAGCTATGTTTGCTTATCAATTATACAATTCTTTTTGTTATTCATTTTTTACTAGATAATATTTGTTCAGATATCTAGTTGTTTTTTGCCCTGATGAAGGCCTGCATATATCTACCACTTTGGTTGTCTGGACGGTCAATTTGTAATTAAATTTGATCAGATGAATGAAACCTATTTTTATGACTAGAGAATGCAGGATAATTTCCATGAAAAATTGCCTGACAATGTATTTTTATTGTGTTTGTGTACAAGTGTTGTGAACCCTTCTCATATGAATTTTTCTGAATTCCACCACTGATATTTGATATCTCTCATCCTGCCAAATCTTTGTGAATAAGCTGATGATATTTATTAAATTATGATTTTTCTGTCCAGAAATATTGTTTCATTTCATGGCTGATGGCACCTTTCAATATAAAAAAAAATATTTTCTGTGTTTATACAATATTATTTGTGCAGTGGAGGCATTACAAGGATCACTGAAGTATAGTATAATAACTAACTAAATAAACTCCTTAAAACAAAATTACCTTATAATTAAATAGAAAACAATGAACCATCTCTAAATTAACGATAATGCAATAAGGGGTCTATTCACAAATGTAAATTTGGTCATGGGCCTAAATTGAACTTACTTACAAAGGGATTGCTGGAAGGCATAAGCCAAATTATATGGGCAGAGACCTCTGGCAACAGTGCGGAGTTTCCTGAACCTAAACATCCCTCTCAAGGGGTGGGATTGTTGGCACTCCAAGGGATAGCTAGCCATGGAGGTTTGTGAACTCTTACAAATATGAACGTTTGTTGGCATTCACAGTCTCCTTTCCTTTCCTTCCCCTTTCCAACGGGCAAAGGGTTGGATTTTCATCCCAACCAATGGCTGAAGTAAATTCTTTCACAAAGTGGGAAGAGGAATGACTCACCTCCAGATTTAGTAGGGATGTAGGGAATGGGCGTTCTCCACAGGCAAAAAGCATACATTTGCATAGGCGGTTCTATTCCCCTGTACAGAATTTCCACTTGTAGAGAACTTTGCCCAGTAGGAATAGGATCGGACTGGGAATGTCACATGATCTTCGAAGAAGTACGTCCGGAAATCTGCATTTTGGTGCAGCTGTCTAGGTGTACTCCTTGGAGCTTTTTTGAACTCCAGAAAATAGTAAAAGTACATGCAGGCAGAGGCAGAGATTTGCACATGTTCTTTTCCTACTTGGTGAATTGGGTCCATAGCCTTTTGTAAATTGAATAAACTTGTGCTTGTAGGGCAACAAAATATGACCCCACTCTGGAATTGCTCCAGACGCCACCACCCTTTACAGAATTCTCCTGAACCAAATTCATTATAGGATGGTGTGCATGCAACTTTTCCTCTGCGTTTGCATGTAATGCAGCCTACTGCCTTGAATGAATTTGCTAGTGAATATAGTAGGTAACTTTATTGTGTTCATTTCATTTTAATAAATGTAATATTCACAAACCTTACTTGCATCTATCACATAACCTTGTGCGAATATTGCTGTGAGTATGTAAGATAAATAGCTTTGCAAACAGTACCAATGCACCTGCTTATACTCAAGAATTCTTACCAGAGAAGCCAAAGAGGGTTCAACTGAGCTCTCTTTGTCGGAAGAGTCTCCTGATGTCCCAAGTTCCATTTTGAGAAGAGAAAACATGACTTCACCTGAAATCAAGAAATTGTTCACGTATACCTAATATTGACTGGGCATTGGTCTGGGGGTTGGACTTTAGCCATCTCCCCAGCTTTGCATATTGAACCTAGAACTGCTGAGTGTCTCTTTGAAGATCCCCAGGGCTGAGGTTCTGCTGTGGTAGATTCCAGAGAGTGAAGCCAGTGTGCTGCTCACTTCCTCTTACTTCAGGTTACGTCTATGGTCCTGCTAATGCTTGGTGGCCTGCCCCATTGATGCTGTTGAATGTTAGAACTGGGTGTCTCTAGTTGGCTGAGGTAGGTACCTTAGTCCAAATAGGGACCCTTGCTTCTAGTCAGGGTAAGGAGGGACACACTCTGAGATAACCCCTGCTCACCCCCTGGTAGCTTGGCATGAGCAGCCAGGCTTATCTCCAAGGCAATGTGTAAAGTATTTGCAACCACACTCCCAGTAACACAGTGATAACACCACATATGGACACCACACTGGTTTAATAAAAATAGAGGTATCTTTATAAAAAGGAATACGATGAGACCAAACAATAGAAATCCAACATATGCGTATTCTTAATATTTAGCTTTACCGGTTATTAGGCCAGCAATCACTTGTAGGTTCTTGCGGTGTTAATGAGCAATTCACGATCTCTAATGCAGTCCTAATGCAATGCTATGCAGTGCGTAATGCAGTTCGTAATGTAGTAATAAGACAGTCCTTAATGCAAGAATCAGGCAGTTCGTAATGCAAGAATAATGCGGTTCGTAATGCAAGAATCAGGCAGATCGTAATGCAAGAATAATGCGGTTCGTAATGCAAGAATCAGGCAGTTCATAATGCTAGAATAATGCGGTAAGCCAATCTGCGCGGTCAACTCGGGCACCACTAGGCCCCAACAGCAGAGACAACGGTCGTCAGCTTAAAGGGGCGGCCCAAGTACTGCTGGTGCAGCGGGAGAGAGATCGGAGCACTCCTGTACTACTCCTGCACGCCTCTCCAGTCCGCACACGCTTGCGGCTCCCGACCAGAGTCCAATCTTTACCTGCGGGGGGTGCGCTGCCTCGCTCTCTCTCTCCGCTCGTCGGACATCCTGCTGGGCAATTCCAATAACGTTGCAGCTCTGTTGCTAGGCGACGCTGTAGCCAGATGGGTTACGGCGCTCCCTTTTCCTTCGTTGACGATCTTGGGCAGATTCCTTTCGACAAACAACGATCACGATCCCTTTCACCTTGTAGCTTCCTTAGCTTCAAGAACTCCTTTAGCACATTGCGGTTTGGGCCGGTGGCGACGATCTTTACTCACAGCCTCAGTTACGATGACGGCTCGGGCCACAAACAGCAATGCAGCAGCGCGGACGATGTTTCACGCTGCAGGGGCAATGCGGTCACGGGGCACCTCGTAAACAGCACCACGGACCCCACGGCAGTCTCAGGCATGCAAAAAGCACACACACACAGCATCGCTGAGATATGGTCGTAAGTTTCAAGTAAGCCTTGTTGTGGCTCGGGCTGGCGGGGGCGATCTTTACTCACAGCCTCAGTTACGATGACGGCTCAGGCCACATACAGCAATGCAGCAGCGTGTACGATGTTTCACGCTACGGGGGCAATGCGGTTACGGGGCACCTCGTAAACAGCACCACGTGCCACACGGCAGTCTCAGGCCTGCAAAAAGCACACGCACACAGCATCGCTGAGACACACTTGGAAACGTTTATGTTCCTGACTTTCCACAACAGGGGTCCAGCTCTCCTCGGGCCCTTGGAGACAAGTTACTTCAGGACACAGCACACAGCAAAGTCCTCTCAAGCAGGGGGGCACAGCACACAGCAGAGTCCCTTGTCCTCTCCTCAGTCAAATCAGCAAACTGCAGGCCAGCCCCAGAACACACAGCAAGGGCAGTCCTTCTCTTCAGTCTCTTCAGCTGTTCTTCTTTGGCAGAAGTTCCTCTTGATCACAAAGTAGTTTCAATCCTTTTTCAGTCTTGAGTTCAGGGGTTTCAGCTCTTACATTTATACCCCTAAATGCCTTTGAAATCTTTGTGTTCAGGGGGCTCTGACCCTGGTCCAAACCAGACCTGGGATTCTTCCTGCCAGTGCACACCCTCTTCCTTTGATAGTCAGTGTCTGGGGCCCAGATGCTCAGCAGGAGGTGGAGCCATCGTTTGGTGGCAGCAACACAGCCTTCTTCACATCCAGGGGGCTACTCCTCCCCCACATCAAATGCAAACCAGCCTGTTGCTATCTCACCTACTCCTCCCTGGGGTCAGGACACTTCACAGACCCTGTCACATCCAAACCCAGACAGGCAATACACAACCAGGCAGAGGCACACAGGATGGTTTAAGAAAAGAAACCAGCCATTTTAAAAGCGTGATTTCTAAACACACAATTTAAAAACCATCTTCACAAAAATTTGTGCTATTAAATTCTGAGTTCAGGCACACTACACTCTAGCTCTCCATCTTATGGGAACATATGCTGGAAACATGGGACACAGCATTCCCCATTCTGTCCTATGGGCAAGATGGCCTTGCAACAGTGAAAAACGAATTTGGCAGTATTTCACTGACAGGACATGGTACACACCTTAGTACATGTCCTACCTTTCACATACACTGCACTCTGCCCAGAGGGATAACGTGGGCCTACTAAAGGGGTGTCTGATGTGCATAAAAAGGGAAGGTAAAGCCTGGCAAGTGGGTGCACTTGCCAGGACGACAAGGCAGTTAACAAACTGCGTGCAGGCACTGCAGTGGCAGGCCTGAGATCTCTTCTTAGGGCTACTTGTGTGGGTGACACAATTAGTGCTGCAGGCCCACTAGTAGCCTTTGCATTACCAGCCCTGGTACACATGGTCACTTTACTAGGGACTTTACTAGTAAGGCAAACATACCAATTATGGACAACCAATTACCATAACACTTTATACAGGGAGCCCTTGCACTTTGACACTAATCAGCAGTGGCAAAGTGCCCAAAGCATCTAAGTCGGCAACATAATGTCAGAAAAAGGTCTAGGAGGAAGGCAAAAAGTTTAAGGAACTTTAGCCAAAAAGGGCCAAGTCCAACACTGACATACACCTGCATTGACGCTTCCAGCAAGCCTAAGGAGTCCAGTATGCTTGAAGAGAGCTCTTGCTATCTATACCCTGACTGTGAGATGGGGAAGGACTGCTGAAGTTCAAACTAATAAATATGAGTGCTCCCAAACATGCATGGGTCCCCTCTAACCCTCCTCCACGAGACAGATACGGATAGCTCATGAAATCTACTGATCAAACATCATGTGAAACCGTGGTGTCAGCCTTGGAATACACTGCTCCCTTTTTGCTTGTTTTATGTTTTCCGTTACTCTTTTTTGACCTGGGTTGCGCAGCAGTCCATCCAAGTCGCCTAGCCAGGTAGTCGAATCTATGAATCTATGTTATCCATTATCAACGACATGTGTTCCCTGGTTGTCACCCCTGCCTGATTTCCGACCCCATTGGTCAGCCATATTGTTGAATACATGTTCAAACTCCGAAACATTTCCCCCTTTACATGCAAGTACCATTAATACTGTTCTTAATGTGAGGTGGTGGCTCCAAGTGGGGCAACTGGCACTCAGATTTGGGGACCTGAACTTATTTTCCCTTCTCATGCTTTGACCCAGAGAAAGAGAGAGACAAAAATAAAAGAGGAAAAGAAAAGGGAGAGAGAGAAAAAGTGACCAAAGAAGAAATTAGTATGAAAAGAAACCTGCAAGATTGAGAGCAAGAGGCAGAAGGTGTCTCGTGGTTGATTACCAAGGCATGTGGTGAAATCAAGTCTAGGCAGCCTTGGTATTCAGCACCTGGTGGTCGATAGTGCCGGGCAGAGTCTTCTGAATAAAATTTTAGACCCTTTACAATTTAAGCATTTGATTAGTAGTATTGTTGTGGCTGACACTAATTTATTTTTAAGCAGTTTAGGTGTTTGTGAATATCTACCTTTTCAAACACCTCCTCAAATACATGCCTAAAACACCCATTCCTCACTCTACAGAAAAGTGCAATGTCATCAAATACAGAAGATTCAACAGTAAGTCTACACCAGCAAGCCTTCTTTGTTTCTTACAATCACCCCTTCTCATAGAATCCTGCAATGGTAAGCCTTAATACCTAACTTTCACAGGTCTCACAGACGTTGTCATCTCCATCAAAGCCAGTTCTTATTAAGATGATGTCTTACCCTTGTCCTTCATCAAAGCTCGCTCTGGGGATACTCTCTCACTCCACCTCACCACTGTCAGTGCCTCCCTCACACAAGGCATGTTCCCAGAAGCTATCAAGACAGGCCAAAAAAATACTACATTTTGACCCTGGTGACCTCACCAACTACTAGCCCATTGCCCACCTACAACTCATTGCAAAATCATTGAAAAAGCACTCCGTATTCAACTCCAAGATCACATCAATGCTAAGTGTCTCGTGCATGATTACCAGTCTCGTTTCAGTTCATGCTACAGCACAGAGAGCGTAGTCTTACACATTATAGACAATGCCCTCTTGACCGCAGAGGAGGATGACCCCTGCCTTGTTTTACTGGTGAACCTCTCAGGTGCTTTTAATATAGTTGATTATTCTGCCCTCATATGCACTCGCGAGTCTCAATTGAGATTCACCAGCAAGGTCCTTTACTGGTTCTCCTCTTACCTTTCCAAAGAACACCAGCTTGTTCAGATGAGCACCTCCAGGTTCCAAAAGATCCATATCAATTACAGAGTCCCTCAGGGATCCACGTTTTCTTCTGCCAATTTTAATCTCTAATTGGAGAAGCTTGGTGCTCTACTCACATATACAGCATCAAGATTCGCCAATTTGCCGATGATACCCAACTCTACTAAAAAGTCTCCTCATTCAGACACCCAAAGCCTCAAATATTGTCTGCTCATCATCCAGACCTGGATACGGTGTGCACACCTAAAGCTGAAGACCAACAAACAAAAATAGTGTAAACTTGTCTCAATGACATGATTCTTGACTGCTTCTAGCACCAACTTTCTCTAAATGTGAAGTCACTTTGATGCACCTTGGACACTAACCTCTCCCACAAGGAACTAGTTACAAAAAATAAAGATACCTCTCTTCTAAAGAAAGAAAAAACGTTTCTTCTAGAAAGTGACTTCAGAACTGCTATTCTAGCACGTCTTCTGGTTGGTGGTAATGCCCTGCTCCATGGCCTCACAGACTCCACACAGTCACATTGGCACTCCTTAAGGGCATCCTACATGCCACATCTCATCTCATCCTGGGCTTGAAAAAATATGATCACATCACCCCCATCTCAATATCAGATGATGCCACTCATGCCTATACTATGCATGCCTTTACCCTGCAGGCAATACATAACGTTAACCAAGATAAAAATTAAACTGTGCCGGTTGCCATTGTGCAGTTATATTTAGGACTAGGTTTCCATATTAAATAGATTTTTTTGGTTTGCTAATAACTTTGATACTTTTTCATGAATCTTCTCGAAACCTTCCAAAAACAGTTTCATCCACCTCAGCTCCTCCCTGGAAAGTTTCGGGGTGATTTGTTTGGCGAAGACTGAGAAAAAGTGGGGGTCCCAAAATAAATTTTAAGCATGCCATTTCCCACAGGAAATATAGACAATGCTACAGCAAAAAAGGAAGGCTGAACTGAAAAAAACTAAATTTGGCAGAAAGCTAGATCTTGATCCAGAAAGCATGCTTTTGTGATTTTCTATAAATCTGTTCAGTAGTTTTTGAGAAATTAGGTTCCATAATTTATAGATATCTAGTAACGTGGTGCTACAGGGGTACTAACATGGAATTTTGCGGTACAGTGACCTCAAAACATGCTATCTGATTAGCTGGTTACAATCTGAAGAAAATGTTGTGGCTGACAGTTTTGGTCTTTGGGACTCAATTCCCATGTCCTGAAAAACAAACAAAAATAAGGGCCGGGTAGGGTACGCCTGAACCCTGGCCCATGTGGGGGCATCCCAGAATAATTTCCCTGGAGTCACATCAAAAAAAATATATTTTTGGCTGTGTGGTGGTATTGCGGCACTAGCAAGGCACTCAGCTTGCCCCCCATGTAATATTGATGTAGTAATGATGTACCACAACACTGCCAATAAAAAAGGTGAGTTCTGGGGCATTGCAAAACCATGGGGGTTGTTCAGCAATGGGGTCTTGATCACCTGGGTTGCGGGTGTGAGCAAGATCTGGCCCAGGTCAGGTCAGGCCTTGGGGCAAACAATGTGTTGTGCACCACAGAAGGTCATGCTAAGTGGTGGGTTGGCTGCCCACGGTCAGGTGGTTGGGCATTGTGGCTGGCGGATGGTAATGCGCAGGATAGACCTAGTTAGGTATGGTAATAATACATTATTTTACAATCAAAAACATTAGAAATTCACTAAATACAAAATGTAAGGTGACATTATAGTTAAGTATGATAATAATATCTTACTTTAGATTTTTTTTAAACCTCGGGAATTCACTGAAAAAAACAAAGGATAAAGTGACCTTATAGTTAGCTGAAAATGTCAGTTAAAAGTAAAACATTACATTTTAAACTCTAAAAACCACTGAAATGCACCAGTTATAGTTAACTTAAACAATTATAACTCAAGGCCTCACCATGACCTGCATCTGAACTCACATATTACATCACTCATGACATGTTCTAAGACATCATCGATAACACCAATGCAGCATCTGAAAGGATATCATTGATTACAACACTGTGCATGGTGGGGCGGCAGTAGCGGTGAATTTCAGTGTTGGTATTTTTAACAAACATTTTGACCTTTTTATAACATCAATTTAACTTTTGTTTCTTCAGTGAAAAAAAAAAAAAAAAAATATATATATATATATATGTATATCCACACGGAAAACTTCCAAGTGCTATCGAGCACTAAACAGGAACACGGACTCTGGATATACTGATGCCATGTTAATTTATTAATGCAGTGAATCAATACGGTGCTGTATATATATATATATATATATATATATATTCACTGAAGAAACCATAGGTTTCAGGGGCGTTATAGTTAGCTGGACATTTCCCTCGTACAAAACCTTAGAAATTCCCCCGTTATAGTTAGTTCAGCTAACTATAACTCGCGCCCCCGCAGTGCACTGCTGATGATGTCACATATTACATCACTCATGACATGGTCAGTGACATCACTGATGACATCACTGATGACATCTGAAATTACATCACTGTTCCTGGTTTCGAATGTAGACAGACACTCGACAGCCAATTAGCATTCGGCGCGCGATCGTGAGGGTGCGCGCTTGGTTCGGGGAGGATGCGCTTACGGTGCGGGTAGGGTGCGCGGATCATCCCCGGCCATAGATATCACTAACATTTTTACCCTAATTTTCTCAGGAACTACTGAACAGATTCACACCATTTATGCAAAAGCAACGAGTCTGAACTGAGGACTACCTCTTTGCCAAATTTGGTGTCATTCCGTTCAGCGGTTCGGGCTGTAGCTGCGACAGCAGATCCTATGGGAAATTGCATGGGGAAAATGCGTTTTGGGACCCCCTTTTTTCTCGGCCCCCGCTTGACGAATCACCACGAAACCTTCAGGGTAGGAGCGGAGCGGAGCAGGCCAAAAGTTTGGAAAATTTCGTGAAGATTCGTCAACCGGCGCCAGACTTATTGGGAATAGAATGTTGCGGATCTCCTATGGAAAATAGGTCCTAACCATAACTATCTACTGGCAGCCGCCAGTACATAATATACACTGACGAAGGGAAACCCCGACACGCGTCTGTGAAGCGCTAAGGAATAAAACTGGCCCTGAAAAACTGAAACCGTGAGTGCTGTTGCCTTTTTCTCCGGACGGAGTAAGGGATTTTGCGAGCTGTATATATATATATATATATATATATATATATATTCACTTAAAAAACCATAGGTTTCACACACGTTATAGTTAGGAATTAGCATTTAAAAAACCTTGCAAATTCACTTAAAAAACCATAGGTTTCACACATGTTATAGTTAGCCGGACATTTCCCTCGTAAAAAACCAATGAAATTCCCCCGTTATAGTTAGTGCAGGCAACTATAACTCACGCGACCGCAGTCCTCTGCTGATGACGTCAGATATTACATCACTGTATTTAGACACCTATTTACCCATGTCTTCTTCCATTAATCTTTAGCTATACATATATTACAAATATTTATTTTTCAGAAAGACACATATGTAATCAGTGATGTAATATCTGACGTCATCAGCAGAGGATTGCGGTTGCGTGAGTTATAGTTGCCTGCCAGTGAGCATTACACTGGAATGTCACACATTCCCTTCCATAAATATTGTACATGACAATTTACAAATTTAAATAGTGAACAATTAAAGTAATTTGTCATAAAAGAAAATTATTAATGCTGTTATATAATCAAAATAAGAACTAGTTTATGAACAAAACATTATAGCTGCAAATCGATGGTGTAGATATAACTGTGCGTGGATCACCACCATATAATCACGGCACCAGAATGAACATTGGTGCAAATGAGAAAACTTCTTATCATCATTGGTATCAAAACATCTTTCTTCTATCCACTGTTGAAGAATCATCAAAATATGTGTCAGACATTTTTTCTTTAACAATAATGACACTCTTAAACCATTTCCTACATTCCACACATTACCATCTGAAAGTTCAACTACCTGTTTTTCATACTTACAACCTTCAAATGTTTGGAAATCTTAGGCCTGATCTAACAATTCTACACTTATTAATTCTTAGATCTCCAACCTTAAATATTTTATTCAAAGGCACTACACTTTGCCATTCTCAATTCATTCGACTTCCATCTCCTTGAATTATTCCCCACTTTCCTATTTCTATTCACTTCATGTAATAATCTCATCATGCTAGGTCTTTTCCTCTCATTATCTTAAAGAGTGGGGAATTTCTTACTCTTCTAGGAGTTAGGTGATATCCACATAACCTTTACTTAATCACTTTTAAACAGTTCTTATTCCTAGCAATAGTTGGCTGGTTTCCTTTTCTAACAAATTTTAAAAAAGGAGCAAAAGAGGGACAAAAAACCAGGGCGCCCTCCACTCAATAATGTCAATATACAAAGGCCTGGTTACAGATTACACATTAAAATAAATAAACCTCTAAGGGAAAGTCGCACCATTTCTTTTCTTGGTGGGACAGGGTTTGCTTTCTAGTCATATACCACCCATATGTAATATGCAATAATTGTAATGCCGTTTCTTGATAATATGCCCCTAACTTTTTTCCACCTAGAGATAAAATAAACTCTTGTGTAACCTCTGCATTCCAGCATTTAAGTGGGGGCCCTGATGAGTAAACTTTTTTCAGAGCCTGGGCCTGGGTCAGACTAACCCAGGTCATGAAATAGCTGGTGTATGATGTGGGCGGGCCTGCTGTGCTTTGGAGTTCCCTTCCAGGTACCTGTCTTGGACTGCTCTGTTATCTATTGTAGTATATGGGGACTCTCATCTCTATATCTATCAATGAGTGACTTATGATAATTTTCTTAATGAAAGAAATGAACTGCTATCGGAGATTGTCAGAAAGAACAGATTGGCATCCTAGAGCAATGCCTCAATTTGAAATAACTTTGGGTAGAGATTGCTCTCTTTCCCTTGCAATGATTTTATGGTCGTAAGGAAACATGGTAATTTGTTATTTCCCATGGCACCAAGGCCATATGGCAGCTGGACTGCTGATTTTTACAAACGTAGAGCCTCATTTATGAAAAGTGATGCATCGCTGCGAGAAAACAGCGATGCATCACTTTTCACTGCGCCCTCCTTGCGACACCAATGATGCGACATTTTTACAGTATGACGCATCATGTCGCAAGGAGTTACAGATACGTCAGTATTTCTGACGTATCTGTAGGTGCAAAAATGACGCATTGCTGGAGTGTGTCACAAAACTGACGCAACTCCAGCAATGAGTCATTAGACATGGGCAAGTCCCATGTGAAATGTGCCTGCGTCAGTCTTACGCCTGCCATGAGGCAGGCGTAAGATATTGACGCATTTGTGTCCTAGAAGTGGCGCAGTGAAATCTTATAGATTTCACTGCGTCACTTCTATGTCCCTTTCTTGCGTCAGAACGTCCCCCTGCATACATTATACCTTGCGCAGATATAATGTGGCGCAGGGCTTTACAAATTGCGCATCTACCTAGATGTGTCACTTTGTAAATATGGTGTAACAAGGCTAATTTTTTATGCTGCTGGTGCGTCACAAAAAGTGACGCACCGGCGGCGCAAAAGTGACGTAAGGGCTCATAAATAAGCCCCTAAGTACATATTTAGTTTGTCATAATTTGTTGTGGCTAGTTCTTTAAAACCAATATCAGCAAGTATCTCAAAATTCCACAAAAGTCATTTGTGTTTAATTGACATCTGATTTTACTTTAGACTCCCCTATTAATTTGGTGAACAGACACCACTCAGAGTCGTACAATAAGATTGTAACACAATTGGTGATATTTCACTAACATGAGAAGTTCTGTCTTCAATGCATGCGAGTTCAAGGCTGTTAATATTTCAGTAATTATGTGTTTAAATAAAAAAAAATCCGTAGTTTAGATGTTGTTTCCACTAACATTTACGGCCTTGCCCGGCGGCTATTAAAGATTCAAATTAAAGCATTCCTGAATTTGTTGTAAAGTGTTAAAGCAACAAAAACAACTGTTAAATTCTAACAATAGCTGACAGAGCTCAAGGGAACATTGTAAAATATTCGAATTTTACACAAATTTGTTTACCTGACAAATGCTTTATGGGCAGATTTACAAACCCCTTGCGCCACTTTTGCGTCATTTTTAACATGGAAAAAATGACGCAAAAGTGGCGCAAGGGGCTTGTAAATCTGCCCCTTAGGGGCAGATTTACATTTCCTGGCGCATCCCTGCAAATCAGCAGGGATGCGTCAGGGAAGATGCGTCACACAAGTTTGCCCTTGCGCCACTGCAGATGCGCTGCATTTACAATGCGGTGCATCGTGGCGCAAGGACAAGCAGATGCGTGACGCATCTGCCGGCGTAAGGTTGGCGCAGTGCTGAAGTTGTATCGCAAGCGCGACGCAACTCCAGCACTGTTCCAACCTGCCCTATCCCTAACATGGTGTGTCACGCCTTACGCCTGCTTGAAGCAAAAGTGGCGCACAGGGCTTGTAAACTGGCGCATCCCTGTAAATCAGCATGGATGCGCCAGGGAAGATGCGTCACGCAAGTTTGCCCTTGCGCCACCGCAGATGCGCCGCATTTACAATGCGGTGCATCGTGGCGCAAGGACAAGCAGATACGTGACGCATCTGCCGGCGTAAGGTTGGCGCAGTGCTGGAGTTGCATCGCAAGCGCGATGCAACTCCAGCACTGTTCCAACCTACCCTATCCCTATCATGGTGCGTCAAGACTTACGCCTGCTTCAAGCAGGTGCAGGGTTTTGACGCATCAGCGTTGGGAAAGTGACTCAGTGAAATCTTATTGATTTCACTAAGTCACTTTTCAGGGTCGTTCCTGCGACGGAACGCCCCCCCCTGTATCGAAACGCCCACGTGAAACCTGACGCAGATTTCACGTGGCGCAGGGCTTTATACCGTGGCGCATCTCCATAGATGCGTCACGATGTAAATGGGGCGCAACGTGGCGCAGGGTTTACGCCGCCGTGACGCAACGGCAGCGTAAAAGTGGCGCAAGTCCCACATGAATCTGCCCCTTAGTTTTTAAGGTTTTACTGATTTACATCACTGCGTTGAATGCTCCTCTCCAACTGCCCTCACCCGTTCCATATGAGCATGCGAGGTGCCATGAGTGGGGCAATAATCGGTATTCCTATTTGAGACGAATAACATCAGATGGATTACTGCAAGGAGGCCATATTGACTTCCAATTAGCAAGGACAAAGTGCAAACTTGAACCCACAATAGCCCATGATAGACAAGATGGGTGCCCGAGCACATGCTGAATCTGACTGGCTTTGTATGTGCCAACCGCCTGCCTAACCTTTGACACCTCGCGACAAAGAGGCGCGAAGCCCATGAATGCCTGCAGGGAACAAAGGCAAAACGCCCGGCTGCAAGCAAATAACATGGCAACCGTCTGACAGGAAAATAAAACATGTCTATGATGTGTAACACGAGATGACATCGAAGAGGCAGAGGAAAAGAGGAAGGCGGCAGAGCAGGTGTAACTAAGAGAATTCAGCTGACCTGTGGAGGCATATGGGCGGGGGGCTTTGTGTTGAAACCACACTAGCTATGCAGGCTGGAATCGGCAGGATGAGTGATGTGTTAATGAAACAAAGAAACAACAGCGGCGAGAAGGCGATCTCTCATCGCCGAGCGTTAGCTTGTTTTGGGGACCTTGCATTTTGAAAAAGCGGAAAGCGTTGGTTTTAAGCATGAAAGTGTTCAATTTGCATACTTCTTATTGTTTACCTTTATTGTCTTGCACTTCTACTGTTTTTGTCGCACAACTTAGAGCTAAACATCGAATTGGGAAAGCTTGCCTCCCATTAAAGAGCCCATTTCCCTGTGTCTTGTTTGAATAAATATACTAGTTATTAATGGAAAATTAATTGCAAGGATTGCACGAAAAAGACATGCGATACGTCCTTTAAGTAAAATATAACATGTCCTTTACCACTACAGCAACCCTGCTATCTCCATTTTAGACAATTATGGGGCATATTATCAAGGACGGCGTTAAAATTATATGCCGCAGAGAATTCCAATAGAAACCCATGTTCACACCAGAACAAGCCAATTATCGCCGCTTTTAGCGTCAGTTTCTGCCGCTAAAGCGGCGATAATTTTAACGCCTTCCTTGATAATATGCCCCATTGATTTTAGTGCCTGATTCACAAAAGGACCTTTTTGAAAGTTGCAAATGTATTTTGTTAGGATAGTTTCAAATGTTTAGAAATTGACCAACCATCGCTGAAATCTCCAATCTCACATTTCTAGGCGTAGTCTCATTCAAAAAATAAAAATGTGCTAAATTTACAATCGGTCAAAATCTCGGTATACAGAAATCTGAAACGTGTAAAAGTTTGGTTTCTTCTGCCAAAAACTGTTTTCCCAGTGAAGAAATCCCTTCCCATCTATCCTCCTTATTTACAAAAATGGATCCTCTTCGTTCTCAACCTGAAAACTAGTTTAATTTTGTCGCTGAAAAGCATACATTTATATGTGTTTGCAGAAAGGAAAGCTGTTGGAAAATGCTCTTTCTGTGGGGTCTCCCTTAAATTGTTTGCATTCCTCCTCCTACTTTTTGCTGATTTTGTTTAGTTGGCCTTAGGACTCTGAGTACTTTACCACTGCTGACCAGTGCTAAAGTGTATATGATCTCTTCTCCAAACCTGGTAATATTGGTGCATCACCAATTGGCATATTTAATTTACTCATCCGTACCTAGTTAAGTGGTTCTCCCTGTATCCAGGGCCTGTAAATTAAATGCTACTAATGGGCCTGCAGCACTGATCGTGCCACCCAGTTATGTAGCCCTTTAACCTTGTCTCAGGCCTGCCATTGCAGAGCCTGTGCATGCAGTTCACACTGCCATTTTGACCTGGCAAAATAAAACTTTTGCCAGGCCGAACCCCCCCGCCCTTTTTATACATATAAGTCACCCCTATGGTAGACCCTGGGCAGCACAGAGGTCAGGGTGCAATGTATTTTAAAAGGCAAGATGAGAATTTATACATTTTACATGCCCTGGTGGTGAGAAACTCTCAAATTCATTTTTGTCAACTGAAAGGCCTATCTCTCCAATAGGATAACATTGGGATTACCTTATGACATTTTATAAGTGTAATTCCCAATTAGGAAGAGATAACCTCTCAAGTTTGGTGTCTGTGGAATCACAATTTAAAATCCAAACTCATTGTGTAGTCGGAATTTAAATTGCAATTCTAAAAAAGTCACTTTTAGATAGTTGGCATTTTCTTACTGTAGCCATTTGGTGCCTGCTGCCTGTTTCAGATCACATCTGGGGTGTGTGACAGCAGCACTTTGTGTATTACCCCGAGAGGGCCACACATAATGGGAGCTTAGGTGTCACTTGATGGACCATCCTGGCAGGATGAGAGGGAGGAGCTGGACCCAGCCTCACTTACATTTGAATAGGCTGTGCCCTGTCCCCACACAATGGGCTGTATACCACCTGTAGTGAGTCTAGAGCCAGAGCAGGAAAGGCAGGGCCTCTTTGAACTTCAAAAACCTATCTTTGAAATCTCCCCCACTTGAAGGCCACCACTGGATATAAGTACTGGACCTCAGACACCGCCACTTTAATACACTTCTGGACTTGTGGCTACTCTGCCAGGAAGAAGGACTGCTCTGCTGCTGAAAGACTGCCACCCTGCCTGGCTGAACTCCTGCTTTGCTGTGCTGACCTGCTGCCCTGCTGCCCCCTGCCTGCCTGAGAAGGGCTGGTACTGCATCACTTGACCCCAGAACCCAGAATGACTCCAAGAGCTAGTTGGCTGGCCTACTGATCTGAAGTCTCAGGGACATAAAAGACTTCCAACTCCTGCACTTGGACTCTGCCATTTGTGTGTGTACCCTGCCAAGTGGTGTCACCCCAGTCCAGGACCAATGGAAGTGGGCCTAAGGGGCTTGCCAGTGGAGCTGATGCATCTTTTCTGCTGAGAGGCACATCCTCAAGCAAAACTGATGCGTTGCTGATGATGCGTGGATTGGACCCATAGCAAAAGACTCGCATCTCCACGGCCTTCCACATCCTGGGCCTGATGCTTTACCCAGTGCAAGATCCTCGCATCCCTCGCTGACAGCCTCCTCGGAAACAACGCATCACCTCGGCTGTGCCTTGCATCCTTGACATTGGTCTTCACATCGTAAACCCCGTCGACAGGATCCTTGACGTCAATGCATCAGGACCACACACCGCAGCCTTGTCGCAAATCAGAATGACGCATTGCCTCTGTTGTGTGACACATCTTCGTCGTGGACAAACAAAATGCTCCGCAACCAGGATTCAAGGTATTTTGTTCAGTGGGCCTAACTGGGTCCCTGTAGCCGGCTCATGCTCATGCTCCATCATGGTCGGCTTGAACTTGTGACTTTGACCCGGTCCAGTGCAACGAGATATCCCCAATAATGGTTTTTGATTCTTGCAGCTATTTTACTTAAAAACCTTGAAATTCAATATCTTCATTTCTACTATTTGGATTTTTGTCTTTTTGGTATTTTTTTTATTTACTAAAATCTACCCTATTTTTCAAAACTTGGTGTGGGATCTATTTGTGTGGCATTTTCAATGTTTTAGTAGTTGAAGTGCTGTTTCAAACAAGAGCTACCTAGTGTATTGAGAAATCCACAAACTTATTAGATTGTGGGTGTTTGTCTACTTCTGCAACATTACCCACCCAGGAATGCCCACACACTTACCAATAACCTCAAATTTGTAATTGCTGAGGTTCTATTGG
This sequence comes from Triturus cristatus, assembly GCF_964204655.1. NCBI lineage: Eukaryota > Metazoa > Chordata > Amphibia > Caudata > Salamandridae > Triturus > Triturus cristatus. Next base: position 347,673,706 of record NC_140584.1, read on the forward strand.
CGGAACCATTACATTTCTTCTAGCGAAACCCACCTTCACCATCTACTTCCCCCACCTTTCCAGGGCCTGGTCGGTCCCCTTGCTTTGTGCCTTTGTGCCTTCATTCACTTTTGTTTCTCATCCTCTCTCCTAACAATCACTTGTGCTTTCTCCCTTCTGCCTGACATTTTCCATCTACTTTGCCATGTTTCTTACTTAAAATCTTCATTGTCCTACGATATACAGTTTACCTATTTGATTTGGGTTTGTGCTCCCCTTTTCTTCTATCTATGTTTCTTTATCTTTCTTTGCAGTTCTGGATGAAAAATGGACTTAGAATACAGACTGTGTTTCTATTTTTACATAGTTTACTTTCCAACCCTTTCTGTTTTTTAACATTTAACCCCTTCGCTGCGGCGCGAATTCCGCCGCAGCGCTGGGGGGGGGTTTGGGGGGGTTGACGGCACCGCTGTGCTCATGACGGAACCACGCCGTCATGAGTCACGGGTGACCTGTGCTCATGACGGCGTGGTTCCATCATGACTCCACCCACTGCGCTAATCGCCCACACAGGCGGGGAATTAGCGCCACGTGGGAGGAGCGGCCGCCAATGGGCCGCAGCATGACGGAACCACTCCGTCATGAGCACAGCGCACCCGTGGCTCATGACGGAGTGGTTCCGTCATGAGCGGGGAATGGGTTAAGCTATCTTTTCAATTCACAGTCTTATCTAGATTATTTGTGCTTTCTAGGTCCAACATATTGTTGCTCGGATATGAATTTACCCTAAATAAATAAAAAGACAAGAGGTGTTTGGCAAAACAGCAACAAGTTGGTTTAATTAAACGGTGCGGCCGGGAGAGCCTGGACAGAGTGCCTGTACAATAAAATGATCTCTACATTCCTAAAGAGCATCTTAGTCATAAATCAAAGGACACAGATGGCTCTCGACCTAAGGGAGAGCTAATGTGGGCCAGTGTGCTTGTGTCCTGATGTCCGGAAGGAAGAGTGCATGATCTCTACATGTCGTGTGCATGTTGTGTCCTGATTGGTTGAGTGTACCTATCTACATGTGGTATCTTGCTTTCTGGTATTTCTGCGGAACGTGAGCCTTTGGCCAAACTTGTTTTATTGGGGCCAATTACTTTGGGCTTGTTTGTGGTTCAATTTCTTTCTCTGGAGTCCATCAGGGTTTTCCCTGGGTGTGTGTTTGCCTTTAGTTTATGGGAGACCCACCTGTGACCTGTTACTCAATAGAAGTGGGTCGCAGGACCTGCCTGACCATGTATCTTTGACTCGGGGTCGATGTGGAGGTCCTCTTGGCAGCAATGTTGTGTGTTCATTGGAACTGAAGAATGATACGGCAGCCACTGGTATCATCTTTATCAACATTATCAACATGGCGCATGCAGTTGTCATCTTGAACATTGACATCGGTCTTACTGGTACTGTCCAAGATATGTTTGCTTTGATCTGAATGCACATTGACATTGGTTTTTTTGGCAGCAATAATATTATCGTACAAGCATGAATTATGACATACATTGGTATCAATTTTGCTGTTGTCGGCGCTGCTATGCGGGCTCAAGTTATGGTATACATTGACATTGCCTTGATGGTCATTCATGTGGTTATGTGGGCACAAGCTATGGCGTATGTTAACATTGTGTTTACTGATATTGCCTTTGTCAGGCCTGCACATATCATGACATTCATTGACATTGTATTTCCCCATTCCAACAATTTATTTACAAAAGTCATTTAGCTTGCTTTATTAACCATGTCTTCCATAAGTTTAATATTTCAGTGTTCTAGCTCCATTTGAATAGCATTTTTCAGAAATGTCACAGTAAAAACACTCCTGCATTTAACCCCAGGATCCTCTGTGATTGACTGTGTAAGCGATTGGGAGTGGCACCTTCTTCCCTGTTCTGGATCTTTTCATTCAGTGAAAGATCTTGAGCATAGGGAAGTTGTAGGTGCAATGAGTATATAATGGTTCAATACACTATATAGCAAACTTGTATTATCACTACTATTGTGTTCATATAGGGTCATAGTTATACTTGCTGTGACATTTTAGGGTTACCTGAATGATCGCCTCACAACAGTAGATTGTGTGTGTTTGAGGTGGTTACTTATTCAAGTGTCACATCTTTATTAGAAAGTACTTTGAAATGCTTTCTTGATGATTGCGCTGATGCATTTTTTTGATGGACCAGCTAGTGAGCCAGTGCAAATGGTATGGTGCTATGTAGGGGGTGACTGGAGAAACTAGTGGTGACTCACCTGTACTTTTTTTTAAAGCATTTCCTTAAAAATAAATGCACCTTTTGCGGGTAAGATAGGTAAAGGTGAGCATGAGGTAAAATCAAAATCTTAATTGGAGATAGAAGCTGCGGAAGGGATAGGTTTAAACTAGGTGTTGCCAATTGCCCAGGGCACTCAGTACCTATATTTAAGAAATCTGCTATATTGCAAAATCAAGCACACTTTTTTTTAAAGTTCCTTCCTCATATTTTCTTGTGCACTAAATTGTTGTCACCTGCATGTACATTATCCTTGTAGATACAATATGTAGATTATGTTTATTTGTGAATATCGAAAAAGTGTAAACTTATACAAAAGTGTAAATTTACCTTTGTAAATCGCCCCATTATCTCCAATTTTATTTTATTTTAATTTGAGTTTGGGTAAAATGTTTCAAACCTCCTTCATTAAACTCTTCACAAAAATAGAGCTGTAAGTACAAACGTTAATTCCTAAAAATAGTAAAGGCCCGACCACTCCCATACGATTGGATGAAAATTGTGCCCAAGTCAATTTGCTATTGTGTAGCATTCAAAAATTAGTGGGTGCGTAATTTGTGCCCGATTAAACCTAGGTGAGGTATAACATGCAAATAGTGCATGTTATTCTTCGTTCCAACAAAAGTAAACAGCGCCAATGATATACACAAGAGTTCCCATAGTTCAAATCGAGAGGGCTAACTTTTGTAATTTGCACCTGCAGCATAATTTATTGTTTAGGCCCAAAAGTGAGTTTGTACCCAAAACAGGAGTTGGAGCCCGGCCGTGATTGGTCGTGTGGGTCTTATGCAGACTCCAGGGCAGAGGGAAAGGGAAGCCAAAACACTCTGAAGTGGTTTTAAGGTTTTACTGACCGCTTTATAAAAGAGGGCAAGAAATGGGGACTAACATAGCATGTGCACATATTGGGGCACATTTATGACGTCTGGCGCATCTCTGCTAATCAGCAGAGATGCGCCCGAAGAGTTGCGACGCATCTGCCCACCCGTGCGTCACCATTGATGCGCCGCATTTACAATGCGGCGCACCGTGGCACTCGGATGGGCAGATGCGTGACGCAGCTCCAGCAAGGCTCGGGGGTGCCCTATCATTACAATGCTGCGTCAATCCTTACGCCTGCTTCAAGCAGGCGCAGGGTTTTGACGCAGCATGGGCTCAAAAGTGACTGAGTGAAATCTTGTAGATTTCACTCAGCCACTTTTGGGAGGCGTTCCTGCGACGGAACGCCCCCCCCTGCACAGGTACGCCTACTGCTGGCGCAGGGCTTTACAACGTGACGCATCTCCCAGATGCGTCACGTTGTAAATACCCCGCAGCATGGCGCAGGATTTGCGCCGCCGCTGCGTCACAAAAGTGACGCAACGGCGGCGTAAATGAGGCGCAAGGGGTTCATAAATCTGCCCCATTGTTTCCACATTTGTCAGGTACCTGCTGGCAGTTACCAACAGCTATATACACAAACCACGACTGTGCGCAATTTAGGCACGTCACTAAATCAGGAGCCAATACCGTTTGTGCTGATATTCACGCTTTAGCAGGGGTTGAAATGAGTCCTTAAGAAAGCTCTTCTCATTGGCACCTGAAAAGCCAAATAGCTTCTGAACTTGTTGTGCCTCTGGATCAGTCAGGAGCCGCTCTGCTCTGCTCTGCAGTGAATGTTAAACCTTCTGGAATTCCACATGTGGAGCTGGTTGTTGGAAAAATCAATCACTGCTGTCAGCAGATCCTAGAGAACTTTGTTTACATCAACTCCACACAACTGCTAGGAGCTATTATTGCAGCTGGCAGCACACCAGTAATGCCTCACACACCCTTCTCCTCCTTCTTTACAAACTCTGCCTGCTGCTTTCAGGTGTGTTTTCTTAGCATATTCATGAAAGGTATGACCTCATTCTATGCAAGTCTGTTGACGAATCTGCCTGTGGCTTTCTTTAAAGGGCCAAACAGATGTGTTAAGTACTCTACAATTTTCAAATAAATTAAATATGAAGACAGAGCTGGGACTACGGATTAATAAAGGGAGGTGAGGGCAGCGAATAGAAGCTGTAAATACATAACTTTCTTTTGCTGAAGAGGGTGACGTGCCTTCTGTTCTAATAATGCATACACTGTTCCTTTGAAAAAGCAATTCTTCGGACTTATTTGCTTAGGCAATATGTTTTTTTTGTCAATGCGTTCTCTGGTGATTGAGGGGTTGTACCTGAATGTCAATTGCTAAATATGTCAAGCACGAAAAGAGTGACCTCTCACTACCCTTTGACTGCTGACGTCATAGGCTTGATCCCCGATGAGTGGCTCGCTAAAGGGCAAGGAAGTGAAGTTACTGTAATTAAATAGAGCTTTTTGAGCCAGGTTTGCTTTACATTCCTTCTTCTGTCTCTACAACCCCGGAGACAATGGGTAGCAAGGGCAAACCAGGGGTGGTAACTTTCCGGAAAGGCTACCCATAATTGACATCCAGTCAGTTGTAGGTAAGCACTACACCCCTCATTCCAAGAAGTGCTGTTATATTAGGCACAAAAACACTCTGGTACAAATACCTTTTTGAGCATGGCATCGGAGTGTTTTTGCTCTTGATTGTAACTTTTGTGGGAACCAGTGTGGAATAATATATAAAAAATGTTTTGCACCCACTTTTGTGGACAACCTTACCTCAGCACACAATTGTGCTTGCAGTTTCATCAAAACTGGAAGAAATTGTCCAGTCACAAATCGGAAGTGACTCACAGCAAGGCCCGAAAAATGGGTCACATGATCTCACAAGGGACTTAAAAGGGTGGCAGTGTTATATAAATAGTGTAAACATAAAAAAGAATACTGGTGGCCTCTTTCAAGGCTGAGAATAAATGACAGCTGGAAGATGTAAAGCAACATGTCTTACTTCTCACTGGGATTTACAGATGAAAGGCCATAAGCGATATTTTCAGTGACGTTCCCAAAAATGAAGTCCAGAAACAAAATCTAAGCCAAACTAGATTTCTTTTGGATCTTGATCAGGATTTTCAGTTGTATTCTAGTTCTCTGGACACTATGGCCCAGATTTACTGACATTTTACACTGGGTTTACCGGTGCAAAGTATTGAGGTGGGGTATACTTTCCAATGCAATCATGATTTGCAATGAAATGTTGCCTAAGGTAATGCAAAGAAGCATTATGCGCTACTTGGATCAATGGGGGGAGTAAGTACCATGGGATTAAATGGGCATTCTCATGCAAGGGTCCATGGGTTTCGCTGCAAATCACTGTCTACTAAAATTTATAAACAGGGGTTTCCACCTTATATTACGCCTGCTTGAGGCCGGTTTAACTGTGGAGCAACTTTTAAAAGTCTCCACATATTTCCAACTTTGCTTATGTGCTGCACTGTACAGAACAAATACAAACTTGGAAAAGTTTAAAGCTTAGTTTTTGTACTGGAAGAGTCTCCTTTCTGTACAAATCCTATGCGTGCCAGAATGTATACTACCTTGCAGTATGGTTTAAGGATGTGTTCATTGGCGCATGGCAGCCAAAAGTGTGCCAGTCCTGGGGGAGAGAAAGACAGTGCTAGATCTTAGTAGATCTGGCACAATTTCCTCTCACCCTATGATGGAACACACCACAGAAACTTTGGTTGCTGTGCCGCACTTGCTCCAAAATCTGGTAAATCTACCTCCATATTTCCAGTCACGTCGTTTCTTGTTACAGTTGTAGATCTGATTCTTTAGACCCTGAGGAATTATTCCTATTTGTAAGTGAGAGATGGGCAATATGAGCACTGACTGGTTGGAGAATGGGAATGCAATTTGTGATCCAACCTATGTGCATCCCAAATCGTACATTTGCAAAGGATGGCAAAACTGCCTACCTAATAAATATTAATTAGGTAGGTCACAATTTGCGACCCCTTGTGATTGGGTGTATATGGAGGTTCGGAGGCCTGCAAGGGACATTCCCAAATGAAAAACATAAAAAAGAAATAAAAGCCCATGTCCTTTAAGGGGACTGCTGCTGCTTTTTAAAAAGAAGTTTCCCATTTGAGAAAACTTCATAAGGACCACACCAGCTCGTATTGAAGCCAGCATCATGATTCCCAAAGTGGAAGATGTAACACAATGACACCTTCCTCCTTTGTGAATCAAATATCACCCCTTCTGAGGTGTCAGTACCTGATCAATGGCTGTAAACAATTGATACATTCCTCTACAAATCATAATGTGGAAATGGCACTTCTTTCACGCCCATTCCTATTTGCAAGTCAGACAAGTTTGCAAAAGCCCTTTTACAGTTTGTGCAAAGATTTTTTGTACATAGAAAAAAGGTATTTTGTGCTCATAACCCTTGTGATTTTTCTGATCCTTCAACTTAAATGAACCAAGACCACAACTCCTCTTACAGAATGCAGTGAATTGGTAAAGACAACTGAACTTTATATATGCTGTTAGCCACAGTACAGTGAACAGCATTCTTTCCATACTACTATCCTTTCCTATCTTCGAGGTGGATCATCTGGCTTTTTAGGGAATATACAATCATTCTATGGGCCATATACTCAAGGAGCTATCTCCGTATTAATGGCACTTTAGCGCAGTCAAAGTTGGGATAAATTTAACGCCCCACTCACAAGCTGGTGCTAACAGCCCATATCACCAGTTTTCCGGCGATAGCAGCCGCAAAAAACATCGCCACAGATGACCCCGGCAACTATCGCTAATGAGATGCAGAGTAGGCGTTCCCGTGCAAAAAGCCGCAACAACACCACACCCAAACATTCTCAACGACCAGCCTGATCTGCAACAAGATCCCAAACCTGGTGCAATGTCGGACTACAACCTGCACCAGAAAAGAGAGTCCAGCCCAGAGCCACACCTGAAGAAAACAGCTGCCATGGAGCCACTGAACATGCGTACCAGACACCCAAGAGGGCCACAACACCCACCGCCACCACCCCCAGGACCCCCCTCTCCGGCAACCCCCCCCCCCCGGCCAAAGACAAGACATGCCACATCAACTACACAGAATCATGTACCAAATTACCCCCATGATGTCACACAATCACATCTAGTGACATGCATGTGTCTTCACAAAAATGTGCATCAAATATTCACCTTCGAAGCAACAAATGATAATTTATTAAACACAGAACAGAAATGAAGACACTTGGCGGCTCCCCTCTGAACAATCCGTAGGTCACAGCCTGCAAGACAAAAATCATGATGAGAAGGTGTGTCCTGCGCACATTAAGGGACAGAGAGAGAGCGAAGGAGAGAGAGAGAAAGAAAGAAAGAGAGAGATAGATAGACAGAGAGGGGGAGAGAGAGGCAGACGGCCAGAGAGGGAGAGCGAGAGACAGACGGACAGAGAGGGGGAGGGAGATAGACGGACCGAGAGGGGGAGAGAGAGACAGACGGACAGAGAGGGAGAGAGAGAGACAGACGGACAGAGAGGGGGAAAGAGAGACAGACAGACAGAGAGGGGGAGAGAGAGATAGAGAAAAGAAGAGAGGGACAGGGAGAGAGAGTGCCAACACTGTGCACCCAGGCCGCACTGCTCACCTGCTGCCACCGCTGTGTCTCCAACCACGTGCCGGTATGTAGTGCAGTTCACCAGGTCCCACATCTTAGACAGACCCGTCATCTGAAACAGAGTCCAGATACCTGAATGGCAAAGTACATAAAATTGACCACAACATCATCGCCTGTCCGCCCCTGCGCACCCAGACAGCTGCACCCCAGCCCCTCCCGCCGCCCAGCGGTGCATGCCCGCCCCTGCGCACGCAGGCCTCACTGCTCACCTTCTGCGTGTAGAAAAGAGGGCCCACCACATGCCGCTGCAGGCCACAAGCCCGGGGCCCACAGGCATGGCACCCTCCACATCATGCAGCCCGCTCCGCAGACCACCAGGTCTCACATTTGGTGCTGGGTCTTGATTACTCCATGGAAGAGGACATACCAGTACACCCGGCCTCATCGCAGGCTGCACACCCGCTCAGCCTCATAGGTGCCACTAACTCTGTGATCCAGGAGGCGATGCCACATGGCGGTACGCCCGCGCTGCCCGCTTGCTCAGGCCTACACTGCAGTCCAGCAGGGCACACAAAACCTGAGCTGTCCGAACCGCCGGGACGGGGCATCATCGCAGGCTGCACACCCGCTCAGCACTTAAGGTGCCCCTACCTCAGTGCACCCAAAGTCACCGTCCCGTGGCGGTGTGCCTGTGCCGGCCGCAGTGTATCCAGTGCCACCAAGTCTGTGCCCCGCTAGTCATGGACCCTCTATGATTGGGTATCGTGGTGCGGAGGCCATCATGTCACCTCCAGGCCTGTGGGATGTGATGTCGCAGGCCCCTGGGCCCCCATGCCTACATGCACACCACACGGATCCACCCCGAGAGAGGTTGGAAATGGCGTTGTGCACGTGTGCCCGGCCCTATTTATTGGCAGGGTCACATGTGCTGTGACACATGTGCTGGATGGGTGTGGTGTGAGTGTAAACCATCCGTGAGGGAGGGGTTGTGGCATGCTGACAACTAGACCTGTGAGCAGCAGATCACTACAGGGGAGTCCTGGCACATGTGGGATTGTTGTCCCCCCTGGAGCGTAAGCGTAGTGGGCTGGCCTGGCATACGCCAGTCCAGCGTATGGGTTTGAGCAATGAGCCCGGGGCACTGGGCATGGTTCCGTACAGGGATGGACAAGGAAGTAACAAATGTGTGTGTCGCTGTTGTTGCGCCGGCGCCACCCGGATGACAATCGGCAATGTGTCACCCTGTGACCCAAGGACATGAGCCACATGGACGTAAGAGGAAATCACTGACCCTACATTCATCCTTACTACCACACTTGAAAGACCATAGAGACGACACATCTGTGTTTATTCAGAATGTTTAATGCACATTAAGTGGAGTGTTGCATCTGGAGCAGTACAGGGCCATGCAAACCCCACTTTCAAATGTTGGCCCGTGGAGGGCCAGCAAGAGTCATTCAGGGAATGACAAGTCCAAAGGAAGTGGAAGAGTTCAGTCCGCAGTCTGTTCTCTGTGTCATTGGCGATCAAACAGAATATGGCAGTCCATTGCGAGGTCCAAGGTGAGTGTCGCAGAGTGTATTGGGGGACGATGGAAGGTGATGATGCAGAGTGCAGAACCAAGCTGAAACCGGCCATATGGCGGAGATGAATGCTGCAGTTTTCTCCACACCAGTAAGGCGGTTTCATCCACATTTTCGTCCTCTGCTGTTTCATGTGCCTCACGTGTGGGTGGTGCTGGCCTGTCTCCAGCACTGTGTGGCAGTGACACCTCAGGGGCCGGAGATGGGATGTCTGCCACACTGTGTGGCACTGACACTTCAGGGGGAGGAGATGTGGATGTAGTGGTAGCAGCAGTATGCATCGGCGCCAGGCCTTGTGGCAGCAATGTCATGAGGATGGTTTTGAGGTCATTGTGGAACACAGCCACCTCTCGCTGGTGTGCAGCTGTGACAGCTGCTCTTTCCGCATTGGCCCGTTCCATGGTCTCCATGAGCCTCCGCATGAGTCCCAACTCCCGGGCGAGCTCGCTGGAGCCACCCTGACTAGACAGTCGTTCTTGTCGCAGTCAGGACTCTGGCGATGTCAGCCATGGTTCGTTTGAGGGCATGGAGCAGACTGTTGGTGTCCGTTAGGGACTGTGAGTGGTCCATGACGGCACTTAGACACCCACGTATGGCATCTAGTTTGTCTGCCATGGGGTCGAAGCCCACCCATACCTGTTCAGCCAGCTGCTCCTGGCATCCCAACACACAGCGTTTGAAGGCCATGTGTTCTTCGTGGGGGTCCTGGGAGGCAGCCGTGGTGGTGGGTGCTGCCTGCTGCCTGCTGTGTGATCTGTGCAGGGGGTGGGGTGTCCCTGTTGCAGCGGGGCTGCCCTGCTCCTGGAGGTGGGCTGCGGAGACTTTTAATAAACTCTTGGAGGGCGTCGGAGCCGAAGCTGTGGTGGTCCTCTTCGTCATCAGAGAAGAGAGGTTTGGGCTGCTCTGCAGGAGGTGTTGATTGTCCGTCTGCAATGTGAAGGGGAGATGCAGTTTAACAATGTGTTCACATGTGTGTTTACATACAGACTGCATGGCTGTGTACATCGTGGCTGTTTCAGAGGGGCTGCCCACTTGCTGCGGGACAGTGGACATTTCGACAACATCATGGATGTGTGTTTGTACTTGTACAATATCAACTCAGATTTCCCTGCAATGCCACTTGTGATTGGCCAGTGTCTACACCCAGTCGGCACCAGTTGTGTCCTGTGTTCTGGTGTGGACGTGCTGGGGTTTGTGCCACTTTGTTGTCAGTGTTGATGTGCTCTGCATGTTATGTGTGTGTGCTACATTGGGGGGTTTGGCCCCTACTGCTCTGTTTTGCTACCCCTTATCCGTTTCATGTGGTGTGCCTTTGACTTCTGTGCTTGTACAGTGCTGACATGTATCATACTTGGGTACATTGTTCTCTTGGTGGGAGTTGGGGTCTAGGGCATGGTTTGTCCACAGATGTGCTGTGCTTACTTGTGCATGTGTGCCATTGTGCCCCTCTCCCCCCGTCGCCCCAGTCCCTGGTCGTCACTCACCCTGGTGCTGTTGTGTCCGGTCCTGTTGAGCAGTGTCAGGTCCCCCGACTCCAGCCTCCGCCTCTTGTTTGTTTGCCATTTGGTCGAAGCCCACCCGCACCTGTTCAGCCAGCTGCTTCTGGCATCCCAACATACAGCGTTGGAAGGCCATGTGTTCTTCGTGGGGGTCCTGAGAGGCAGCCATGGTGGTGGGTGCTGCCTGCAGTGTGGTCTGTGCAGGGGTGGGATGTCCCTGTTGCAGCTGGGCTGCCCTGTTCCTGGAGGTGGGCTGCGGAGACTGTTAATGAACGCTTGGAGGGCGTCGGAGTCGAAGCTGTGGTGGTCCTCTTCTTCATCAGAGAAGAGAGGTTTGGGCTGCTCTGCAGGAGGTGTTGATTGTCCCTGTGCAATGTGAAGGGGAGATGCAGTTTAACAATGTGTTCACATGTGTGTTGTCGCATTGTACAGGTTTACATACAGACTGCATGCCTGTGTACATCTTGGCTGTTTCGGAGGGGCTGCCCATTTGCTGCGGGACAGTGGACATTTCGACAACATCACGGATGTGTGTTTGTACTTGTACAATATCAACTCAGATTTCCCTGCAATGCCACTTGTGATTGGCCAGTGTCTATACCCAGTCTGCACCAGTTGTGTCCTGTGTTCTGGTGTGGACGTGTTGGGGTTTGTGCCACTTTGTTGTCAGTGTTGATGTGCTCTGCATGTTATGTGTGTGTGCTGCATGGGGGGGTTGGCCCCTGTTGCTCTGTTTGCTGCCCCTTATCCCTTTCATGCAGTGTGCCTTTGACTTCTGTGCTTGTACAGTGCTGACATGTAGCATACTTGGGTACATTGTTCTCTTGGTGGGAGTTGGGGTCTGGGGCATGGTTTGTCCACAGATGTGGTGTGCTTACTTGGTCATGCGTGCCCTTGTGCCCATCTTTCGCCGTCCTCCCAGTCCCTGGTCGTCTCTCACCCAGGTGCTGTTGTGTCCGGTCCTGTTGAGCAGTGTCAGGTCCCCCGACTCCTGCCACCATCTCCCCACTGATGACTGTTGACACCATTTCCTCCATGTCGTCCACCTCCACCTGTGGCGCAGGACTGCCACCTCCAGTCTGAATTGCTGCCTTACGGTTTTTGGCGAGTTTCAGCTTGGTTTTGCGCTTGACGTCATTCCAGAGCATCTTGAACTCTTCCATTGTCCTCTTCAGCACTCCGATTGCATTCACCTTGTCCACGATGGACGGCCATAGTCCATTTTTTGTTGCCAATGACACAGTGGAGGTGACGAACAGTAGTTGATGGTGTTCGACCACCTCCGTTATCAGGATCCTGTTTTCCAGCGGACTGAAGCGCTTCTTCCTACTCTTCTTGTCCTTGCCCTTCCCTGACACCGAGGTCCCAGGCAGGTCCTCCGGGGGGGGCTTGTGGGGTTCTGGTTCTCTGTTGTTTTGCATATGTTTGTCAGTTTTTTTCTACTTTTACGGTGATAGATCCCGCCTGACGCGTGTGAATTGCATTCCTGTAGCTGGTTTTTGCTGATTTTTGTATCCCGATTGGCCTCATTGCGCTTTTTTTGCGTTTCGCATTTTTGCGGCGTTGCGTTGATTTTATCACGGTCAGTTGACGTGTTATCTGGTGACTATCGCATGGTACCGCCGTGTTGTGAATACCTGGTTAACAAGGCGTAAAATTCCCTCGATGGACCGCGATGTTGTAGGTTGCGTTAAGTAACTTTTGCAATGGTTATCACACGTTCTTGAGAATATACCCCTCTATGTTTTGTGTAGTGAGTTACCATCTGAGTTGTTATCTGCATCTCCATAGCCTGTGTTTACAGCTTAAAAAAATCTCTTATGAGCACGGACCCATAAACCACTGTAGCCACCAAGAAATGGAATACATCAGCCTTTATTAAAACGTAATATGCATTAGGATTTCTTCACAAGAGACTGTACCTTGATTGAAATATGCCTGCTGTTACCATGTATAGTTTTAATTGAGAGCATCTTCACAAGCCAGCGTGATACCTTTACTCCATAATCACAGTTAGCTTGCTCACTGTTTATGTTCTGTAGGACTTTTATTGGTGCATGCTGGTGCATGGCCTCTGGCAGCCAACAAACACTTCTCACAAGCTGCAACGGCTCAACTGTTACCACATCCATGGAATGTTATAGGACTGAGTCTTAATTATAGGTGCCTTTATATCATCACAGACATATTTCAAACAGCCTTTCATTCAAAACCCTTTTTACTAAAGGCAATAGAGTAGCTCTTACAGAACTGTTCTGGGCCTATTGGTGTCAGAGAGCTTCTTCCTTTGTTCTACTATCCCCCAGGATGTGGGATGCTTTTATTGCTCCTCACCCTAGTGGTGCAAAACTCTAACTAGAGTAGAATTGCATAGTACTTAGTGCCTGATTATAAGTGCGACCGTTTTTAGTGTGGCAATATCAGAGGGAGAGAATCCCCATTTCAAGCTGGCATCCCCTAAACAAAAGCTAGTGGTGATGATGATGAGTTTTCTCACTAGAATGGGGAATAACCGAATGACCCCAAAGGTACTGGACCCTTTTCTATTGGATGTAGCCCAATTCGGGTAGAAAACAGATAACATTTTCTACCTGCGAGGACCAGTCAGAAGGTTTCGTTGGAAGGGCGGTTGGGAGATAGAGCATGTCTGGAGAAGCATAGCCTGCTCTCCTCTACTGCAGCAGGGGTCAGGTAGGGGGCTGGTCTGTGATGCTGCACAGACCCACTGCATTTGCAATGCCTTACAAGATTAATATTCTCTTGACCTGGAACTATATGATTCGGAGTTTACAGACCGTATTATTCCAGGCCCGAGACACTTGGAATTGTGGGTGACAGAATTTACCCTGGAGTTATCTGTCGCTCCATGTGAAGTTCTGCCAGTTGTAATCACAGCCTTGGTCATTAAATGGTAACTTTTTTAAGAGAAAGAACATCTTGGTATGTCACTGTAAAGGGCAAATCTACTTGTCATCCTTTGGGCAAAACAAAATGAGCATGTGGTTGTGTTGTGTTTCCATATTAGGAGGTGGGCTCACTAGTCACCAGGCACTTGAACAGCAGGTAAAGTGCTCAACTCAATAATGGTTTGCCTCTCTCATTAGCATCTTATCAGCTTCCCTGCAGGAGTAACATCTACCTTCCAATGGATTGAAAGGGAGTAACACTCTTTCCCTGTTCCCAGTTCTTGGGTGCACTTTGTCCACGTCTATGCCTTGAGTTTCTAGGGAGGCATGGATGTCACAGGGTTCTTTAGCATCATCAGCCCTCACAATCCTGCTGACTTCTGAGAACAATCTGCATAGACTGAGATTTATGTCATTTTAACTCGTGCACAGAATCATACAAAACACTCCATGACATGGGCTTCTCAGGAAATCTGTCCAGTCACATTTATCAGTTTTGGAAGATATGGGGCAGCTATAGGCCAGAACTAAAGGAATGGTTGTGTAGGGACTAAAGTTCCAGAAATTTGTTGACAGCTGAGCCATCCAGCCATTTGATGCATCTGTTTCCTTCAGTTAATTCTGCATTCGTCTAGCTTACTGAGGATGCTCCAAACTGTGTGGCTCCTCCAGCAGAGCACAAGGCTTTGTTCTACAGGAGATTCATCCAAGGTTTACCCTGTTCATCTGGAGAGGGACTTCTGCCTCCCAGACATAGTAAAACAAAAACGTGGTGAGTAGAATGGTTGACTTAATCTTTATTGATTAGTCAATTGAGGTTTCATTCATGTTTTGCTTTCGCCCACCACAGGAACAGCATTGAATACTGGGTCAGCCCACTTCAGCCATTGGCTCTTTTCATTGTGAGAGACAAGATCTCACTTGTATTATGCTGACACGTATGGACCACTACCTGAAAAAACATACAACTGATGTGCCAGGGCTGTTAAGCCAATCTCTGATGTCAATTCATGTTGTTTTTATTTTTGCATTGGCTCATTCTTTTACTTTTTTGCAAACATTCACACCACCTGATGTTTTTTTAATCAATTTTAAAATGTTAATGCCTATTACATATTTTGAAAAAAAATATGTTTTAAATAAAAAATATTGCAGGCTTGTCAAGGACTTGCGTATTGGCTTTGCTGTTGCTTTATTACATGCTCAGCTGTTTCTAGATGAGCACATATTAGGCCTCTTCGCTCAGTTTTGCACCATGATTAAACTCCAGCTAAAAGCTGGTGACAAACGGGCATCTTTTATTCCACATCATTACAGTGAAATCCTGAGTATGTGTGTGTATATATATGTGTGTGGGTGTGTGTGTGTGTGTGTGTGTGTGTGTGTGTGTGTGTGTGTATGTATATGTGTATGAGTGTGTATATTTATATAAATTTATATATATATATATACCCTTATCAACCCCAGCCCTAAACTCAACCACTCTTTTTCTTTGTTTACATTTCTTTATTGGGAGTTTTACATTCATGGTACATAGTTACACATCATTATTAACACATGTTAACAGGTGAGTGCAGGCATTTGTATGATATTATTCCAGCATGGAACAACCATCTCATCATATATTTTGTATCATAGGTAAGAAACAGCATGATGAAATGGGGGTTACCCTTCAGTTGGACTTTACGTGTATTGGTAGGTTCCATGGTGCTTGCTTACGTGGGTTTCCCAGAGGTGTGGGTTGGTGTTCAGTCCCCATCTCTATCCCCGTAAACCTTCTTGTATAGTGTCCATGATTGCGTTCCCAATGTGGGTAGGCCAACTTCAGGGGTGTCGGGGGGAAAACATAGAACAGTTAACTGCGGGGGTCGGTGAAGGGAGGGGGGTTGGAAACCCGTCGGATTGTATCTTGGCAACAGTCTGTTAAGTGGCTAATTCTGGTTTGCTATTAGTATGCTGTGGTGTCTGTAGTGGGGGGGAGAGGAGTCGGGGGCTGTGTCTCCCGTCAGGGACAGGGGTGTTCGTCTGGTAGTGCCCTAGCACACAGTCGGTTTTATGTATCACATGGCTGCCTCGTGTTGGTCATTGTTTGGTCCATGGGAACTCAACCACTCTTAAACCCTAAATATCCCAATACCCCTACCACCCAATACCTTTACCCACCCCTAAACCCTAAAAATACCCTTACCATCCAATACCCTTACCCACCCCAAACCCTAAATACACCCTTAACACCCAATACCCCTACCTGCCCCTAAACCCTAAAAACACATTTACCACATAAATACCCCAATCTACCCCTAAGCCCTAAAACACCTTTACCACCCAATACCCTTACCCACCCCTAAACCCTAAAACACTATTACCAGACAATATCCATACCAACATCTAAACCCTAGAAATACACTTACCACCAAATACCCTTACCCACCCTTAAAACCTAAAAACACCCTTATCACCCAACACCCCTACCCACCCCTAAACCCTAAAAATCCCTAACTGCCCAATACCCTTACCCACCCCTGAAGCCTAAAAATACCCTTACAACCCAATACTCTTACCCACTGCTAAACCCTAAAGAAAAGGGGGTTTCAGTTACTTGATATATACTTAAATTTTCGTTGTAAAGGCATGTGTGGTAAAGACATATGCATGGTAAAGGCAATGTGCGGTAAAGGCATTGCATGATAAAGGATATGTGGTAAAGGTATTGCGTGTAAAGACTGTGTGGGGATGGTTGTTTCCCACCAGCATTTAATCAATTTTAGAGGTAAGTTATAGTTTACGTTCATGTATAGGTGGGTGTGTTTAAGAGTGGATGGGATTATGGAGTCTATGTATATTTATATCATGTGGTATATCTGTTTTCTAACCTATTGTCTAGCTCAATGATCTCATGTGCAAGTGTTGTTTTCACTAAAAACATTCTTTAAAGATGTGTGCTGAACTCCAAACAGCCCAAAGGGTTGTCTAGGTGTTAGTTTCAGTAGAATATTCAAGACTAGGTTCTCATGTACAGCGGGTTATATTTGGAAATTCTTACTCAGCCTTACACAACATGCTTCTGAAAATTCACAGCAGATCAACATTTCAGCTGTCAGCAACCAAAGGCATGTTTAGGTGCTGTTGCATTGGGGGAGGCAGAGTCAATATATTTAGTATCACAGGCAGGCCAAAGAAATGAATACATTAAGAATGTGAATTAATAAAAATGTACCTAAAGCCCGAGTCTAAAATGTCAAGAGGATTTATTTATCACGATGGAGAGAGTCTTTATTTCAGTCCTTGCCGAACCTGTCAGCCACCTTCAGCACTACTGCTCTTAGGGCACTGTTGCAGCATCTGTGACAGCTGTCATGTTCAGGAGAACTATTTTGGCTACGGTACACCTTGTTAATGCAGTGAAGGGGTCAATGTTCCCATGTGCCAGTAGTTGGTCATGAGCGTTTTATTATTTTGAAGCGGTCAGCGCATTGCCTCTTTTGCTGAGAGTGTGTGTTGGGATGCTGGTTTATAGTCTCTGTGTACACGGACTACAGCATCATTAGAATGCTCATGGCAACCAGAGCTTGAGTGAAGTAATTGATCACAACCTTGGAGAAAACCTTACTGTAGGAGAACCTGGGAAGGTTTGAACTACTATAAACCGATTTAGAGAGCTGCCTGATATTGGTCAATGGCAAAATGTGAATTTCCTGCACTTGAGGAATTGTGACCATGTAAAAGAGCCAGACTGAAAACATCTTCGTTCTCATTGATTTTGGGTTGATAAGCACATTTAAGCAGCTGTAGTGGTCAGGGTTTTTCTTGTGATGACACATATGTCTGGGTACAGATCAGTCCAAGCTTAGAATGATTGGTTCATGGCTGTGTAGAAAAGTCTTGACTGTGGGAATAGTCTATGTGCAAGGCTCCCTTAGACCTCACAAGACTGCTCCTGCACACAACTGATACTTAATTGTTGGGTTGAGGATCTGACTCCAAACACTTAAACCCATGGTCAGTCGGGCAAGCGGGCAATCCCCCGGGAGGCTGTAGCCGTAGGAGGATTTGACACTTGGAGACTGGTTTTGGCTTCCTGGAGGTGTGGTGCACTTTACATGAATCCGGTGACAACTTAAAAGAGTTGCTCTGGTTCTAGCGTGCATTAGAAAGTCTGCACATGCGGCTGAATTTACCATTTTTGCCAGGGCTGTTTTAGGTTCCCAGTCCAGCCTTGCTTAAAACCCATCTTGGAAGATCTGCAACGATGAACTCCAGGTGTGATTCACTTGATTTTTATCTGCAGAGAACTGGATCTTTGTATTTCAAAACTTCAAAGCTGTACTGTAGGTCTGGTGTCTACAGCCTTAGATCCAAAGAGAACATGCGTGTGACCAAATCCACAGTACAACATGCACCACTGGGAGACTGTACATTCTCCAGGGGCATGAACATGAGTCTGCGCTTGACCTAAGTGTTCCACATGGATTCTCCCGTCTCAGTGTTTATTTTCTTACTCTGTTGGCTTGGAAGAGTATGCCAGTGTCTCCTTAAGAGAAGGCCTGATCCGCTTTTCTTCTGTCCAACTCCTTTGCTCTGCTCAATGTTATTTTGCCAGCTAACAATATTTTACTTTTTTTAATCGAATTATTACTTTTCTGAAGTAGGAGCCCAAAATAAACAAGTGACACATTCAAGAATTGCTTACCAACTGACCAGCCTGGCACTTGCTTGAACACTCATGCATCAGCAATGTACCCCAAGAAATCTCTGTAAAATAATTAAAAAGCCCCTTGCTATCTATGGATATTCCTAATAACATTGATTGGGCTGTGAGATTAATAGTTATTTTTAAGTAAGAATAATGCTGTAAAGAAAATGATACTTATACAAACTACTTAGTAAAGTAGAGGCGTCTGGGCTGCATCCACAAACCATCCTGCTGTGAGCTACCTCATTATAACATAGCAATTCATCCCCATTTTCCATATTTTAGGTTCACAGTCTCTCACCTGTTCACCACATTCACTCCCTTCTCACTGTCATCTTCATGTCCTTCTGTTGTTCCTAGAAATATCCTAGAGAGCAACACCCCCTAATGCCCCAGCTGGAACCAGAGTATATCACACGAAATCGGAAACAAAGGTTCAGTGTGTCTTATTTCAGTCAAAATATCAACACATACATTGAATGAAAGCACACAAGTCCGTTCAAGATACCAAAAGTGTATTATTGTTATACCCTTTTGATTAATAACATACTTTGTAAAGAATTGCAGACGCTGCAGGGCTCATAAGTGCAGGCAAAGTGAATGATAAAATATGATACACATATGTACAAGACCAGGATGTCTCCCATTTATCAGAAATACACAGATTTAGGCAAATCTTTTTCCTTGTTTCAAGTTAATTGTTAAACACAATCTTTAGATGATGTTGACCTTTCGACCCAAATTATTAATTCACTGGGTCTCCTCAGGGCAGCAACACCCAAACAGTGACAGCTCGCAGAGGGAGTGCTGCGGGCGGTGGGGTTGGGGGGGAGGGGGCAGGGTGGTGGGGTTAGTGGAGTCGGACATACGACGGCCAGGAGTAAAGTAAGTAAATAAATAAATAAAACTATTTACCTTGTGCTTGCTGCATCGACGTGTTGGAGATGCAGCGAGCGCAAAGGAAAATAGTTTTATTTATCTATTTACATTCTTTACTCTTAGCCATCGTAAGTCCGACTCCACCACCCACTCACCCTGCCCCTCCCCCGCCCGCAGCTCTCCCTCTGCGAGCCACCACTGCCCAAAGAGCAAGAATGAAGAAAGGCCTTTCTGGAACATTCTAAAAACATTGGTTCCATAAACCAACACCAGCTCACCGTGTTCCACATACTTCAGTACTACAGGGCAGAATTGTGCATGCTGGGTTGGCCAAAACTCCGGGTTTGTGATCGGCTCCTTGCGAGGCAAAGTGTAAAGGAGAAATACCATAACATTTTCATAAGTATCACCCTAGTGCTATAATGTAACTGCAAGTAACAGAATGCTTTCACAATAAGAATGGAATGCAAATGGCCATATATGGTATGCAGACAGTTACCACAGGCTGCTCATCTCCTGTGTAGCTAGTGACGATGCCGAATTTCACCTGTGGTGCTACGCCGACATTAGTTTCTTCAGACAAAGTAACAATATGGTAAGTCTCGGCTCGCATGACTCGCAGGTGGGGGGGATGGGTGGTGGGCTCACGCGGGTGTTTGCGTGGGGGGCAGAATTAAGAAAAAATTAAAAATAAAACTTACTTTACCGGGCCCCACGCCGCCTCTGCTCCTGGCTGGGTCCCGCGTTTTCCAACTGCCTTCCTTGAACAGGAAGCAGGCATCCTCCCTCCCCTCCCCTAAGTAATGGCAGCATTGTGATTGGTGCGGACAGAGCCCAGCCGGGCGCCTGTAGGGAGGCCATTTTCTATATGTAGGCTACATGCAGCCTACATAGTAAAAATGCAGAGTGCGCATGACTGGTTTGGTCGGCCCAAGAAGGCCGACCAAACATTCAGGGCCCACAGCATTGGGCAAGCCACTACCTCCCCGACCTGCCCTCCCGCCCCAACCAGGCATACCGTTCAGCTTTCTTGCAGCGCGAGAAGCAGAAACATAAAATGGTATTTAAAATACCATTTTATATTTCTGCTTCTCGCACTGCGAGAAAGCCATGGGGCGACGCTCCTCCACCCTAATGGAGGGGCTGCCCGGTTCGCTACATTTTATCACTCTTCAATAGTGTCAACGCATCACTGGCCCCAAAACCAAATGTTTGCTACAATATATTCCGTTTAAAGCGCATCATACCATCAACGTCTTGCATTTAAACAACGGACAGACTCAGTGCATGACTGTGCCATAAGTATAAAAATGGCATTGTTGTGCAGCAGGCCCCAGATCTCTGTGGTGTGTTTGATGAGTAAGCGAGTGCTGATGTGCATGCATGCATGTGTGGAGTGTTGCATGGGTGGTTGCAGGACAGTGTGAGTGTAATAGAGTGGGGTGTTGCATGCTTTCGGTGTGGGGTGGTGAGTGTTGGGAGTGAGCAAGTGCATAAAAGGATGCAGGAAGAACAGGAGATTGCTCCTCTGTGTTATGTGGTGAGGCTAGTTAGCAGTGTGAAGTGGTGTCTCAGGACATGGAGGGTTGGAGCAAGGATTCCTGCATCTCTGGTGTGGTCCAGGCGCAGACGGGTGCAGGTGGGCTTGCGTTTGGCAATCTGGAATCTGCTTTTACTACCTTATCTGCGCCTGACTGTATTTCCTCGCTTATTTGCCCCCTTGCTTGATTCATCATATCTACCGTGCTTGTTTTACCTTTTCTACCCTACTGTACATCAATGATGTAATTCTGTTTTGCTATCAAATCTGCTCCTGATTTTATTCCTCTCTTGCTTAACACTGCCTCCTTATCTTGCCCCCGATTTTTCGACCCCACACTCTCCCAGCGCCCCTCCTCTCCTCTCCTCCCCTACCCCATCTCCTTTAACTTCCTTCTCTTTTCTCTGTCTCCACCCAAAATGCCCCTTCACAGCACTGACCATCACCCTCAGGACCTACCCTCTCTAAACACAGCCCCAACTCCTGGACCATTCTCTACCCCCCAAATCTCTCCAAACACGCAAAGAAAAATTTCAAACATAAACTCCTCATCCGCAACCCTGAAACACTCCTTGTCGATAACTACCTCAGCCTCACCTCCCCCATTATTACCAACTACATCTTCTACTCCAAACGCCCTTCCAAATGGAAGAGCATCTTCCTCCAACACCTCCCTATCTCTAAATCAACCAATATCCCATATGGATTTAAAATATCCACCGCTCCCTCCCCAGCCTTTCATGGTGATATTGATATCTCCATCTTCAAAACAGGTAATATCCTTATACAAGCCTCGCCATCCCACCTCTCTATCTTTGAACACCACTTTAGCACTATGTCTCTCCTCCTTAACCATTCAGCGCCTAACACTCCTCCTCCCCAAACGAACAGAACCCCTCAAACCTCTTCCTCTCCCCACCCCCCCACTCTTCCTCCACTCTCAACCTCCAAAAATTGACCTCACCATCTCCCTCCCATGACCCCCCTATTGATAACGACTACCCCCATCCCCAATTACCTACTTCTCATCCCCCACTTATCTCTTTCTCTCCCCCTAACCCCCTTAACCCTTACTCCTCGGACCCCTCCTTGAATAAGGGTAGCCCCAAACTCCTGTCACCTACTTATCATTCCCTTCCCATGACCCGCCCTCCCCCTGTCCCCCAAACCGCCCTCCCCCTGACCCAACCACTCACTTACTCCACTGTCTTTTCCCCGCAATCACCCATCACAACTCCTCACCCCCTACCCCTACCAATCCCATACACTCCCTGCTCCTCCCCTTCCCCTCTACCCGCCCTCCTCAGGCTCTACCTACCCAACCCCCAACCCCGCACTTCAACCCCCAATAAACACCCATCTCCCTCACACCCCCTTACCCCAACCCTCAAAATTCACACATCCCCATCACACCAATATATTTGTTTCTCACTCGCTTCATGCCCTCTTATTCTCTCTGACCACATCACCTGCAGATTTCTGCCCCCTGTTTAACCTAACCCCTCCACTCTCACTTAACAGATCCACCAGCCATCACTCTATACCTACTACCCTATCTCCCCCCTCACACAGTAGGCCTCCATCTGCAACTAATCACGACCACTCCCTATCCCCAGACCATTCTCCTCCCACCTCCCACGCCCCTTCATTACTTCCCTGTACCTGGACCACCCCAAGCCTACAAAACACTGTACTCGTCCTACCTACTTTAACTTCTGAACCCCTCACTCCTCGCAGCCCCGTCACCGCTCACCCAACACCATCTACCACATCTCCCCCCTCTCACATTAGTCCACCCTCTGCAAATAACTCAGACCACGCACTCCCTATACCTCCCCTCTCCTCAATTGCCCAGATCCTACAAAACATTGAATGTGACCTATCTAATTTAACTACTGAATTTGCCCGACTCAGAAAAGACTCATAACCCTCGCTCACCATAAAACCACCATCCTCCCTCCCTCAAACATCCCCAATAACAAACACAACCTTTGGAGATCTCTCCCTCTCCGATGCTGTAAGCATAGACCTCTCCGCACCTCGAACCATCTCTCCCCGTCTGACCTCGCCGGCCTATGTAACTCCTACCTTACTAATCTGCCAACCACCAACCCTCCACTCCCTTATGCCCCCATCCCTGTAATCATAGGGACAAATAGAACCCCCTCCACCCCCGCTTCCCCCAGACCACCACCTCAACTATCGCTGATCCACTCTTGCCCACCCTCCATACCCAACCCCACACCACTGAAATGCATGCTAGTTAACTGTCACTCCGCGGTCCTACACGCCACGGAAATCTCGGAAACCATCCTGAGTGAATCCATTGATATTGCATTCCTCACTGAAACCTGGCTAAATGACCAATCAACGACAATACTTGACCTTCTCTCCCCCCCCCCCCCGGGATACTCTATTCTTAGAAAAGACAGACCTAACAGAGTTGGGGGAGGGCTAGCCATCATCTTCAAAAAGGAACTTCAGATTTCCCTTATCACTAACCCAGGCTACTCCTCATGCGAATACCAGGAAGCAGAACTGTTAACTCAAAACTCCCGCCCAATTCGTCTACACAACATCTATCGCCCCCCCGGGGCCACCACAGCCCTTCATTGAGGACTTATCTGATCTACTGGCGCAATCAGCATTATCCAACTCAAAAAATCTCTTTCTTGGGGATCTTAACCTCCATTGGAATGATACCAATGACCCCACCATCTCCCTTCTCACTACACTTCTTGAAATCAACGAACTCAAACAACTCTGCCAATATCCAACTCACACTAAAGGATCCATACTTGACGTCATTCTGTCCAACGATGATCTGACTTCCGTTACCAATATCATCCCCACTGACTGGTCCGACCATCACCTTATACTCTTCACCATTGCTACCTCAGCAAACCTCCCTGCCCCTAAAACTACCAGACCTATGAAATTGACCAGAAACCTAAAAGGCATCCCCCCAGGAGTTCTACAATCGAAACTCCAAGCTCAACTTCTTCTCATTCCCCCCTCCCAAAATGCGAATGAGCTCACTGAACTATTTAACAATACTGTTACAGATATTCTTGACCAACTAGCCCCGCCTAAACTCAAAAACCAAAGAAACACCCCCTCAAACTCTTGGTTTAATACAGAGATAAATAATGAGAGACGGGCACTCAGACTGTCGGAAAGAACCTGGAGACACCATCCCTCACCCTCCAATCTTGCACTTCTCAGACATGCCAGATCCACTTACAAAAAACACATCCTCAAGGAAAAGGCATCCTTCTTCCGCACTCAACTTGACCGTGCCAAAAACAGACCCAGGGAACTCTTCAAAATCATCCGAAACCATACTTCCCCCGTACCTCCAAATATAACAGCCTCATCAGACAGATGTGAAGAAATTGCCCACTTCTTCTCGGAAAAAATTGCCAAAATTGACCAATCCTTCCTTCCCACCAAACTATCCTCCAACTCCCAATCCAATCCTGTCCTCACCTCTAATGCCTACTCCACATCCCCCCTTCCAGACGACACACTCTCTCCTCTGCCCTCTATCCTACCGCTCCCCAGCGAGCCTCCTCTCCCGCCCATTTCCATACCCCCCACCACTCCACAGGCCTCTCACCTTCCACATCTCCAGTAACCAACTCCCCTAAATCTCAACTTAAAAACAATGCCTCCTTGCTCAACTTTCTCCCCCGTCACTGAGCTTGAAGTCCTCAATATAATTGGCAATCTAAAACCGTCCTCCCACACAAAAGACCCAATACCCTCCAACCTTGTCCCTGCCCTTAAGCACATCATCACCCCATTCTGGACCAAAATCATCAACACCTCTCTCTCCCCGGGCTGTGTCCCCTCCTCCCTTCAGCTTGTTCAAATCTCGCCCATAATCAAAAACCCCAATGCTGACCCCAATGACCTAAATAATCTCCGCTCCATCACTAACCTCCCCCTTCTCTCAAAGGTACTTGAAAAATGTGTCCTACTACAACTAGACAAACACATAGAAAATTTCAACCTTCTCGACCCCTTTCAATCTGGCTTCAGAAAAGGCTACAGCACCGAAACGGCAATGCTCAATGTCATAGATGACATCCATCAATCACTTGACAATGGCGAGACCTGCCTTCTTATCCTTCTTGATCTCTCCGCAGCATTCGATACAGTCAACTATTCAGCCCTACTTAATGTGCTTAGGACCCGTTTCGGCCTTAATGGCACCGCCTACAAATCGTTCATCTCTTATCTACAACACCGTACTCAGCAAATCAAAATTCAAAACTGTCTCTCTACCCCCACTCCTGTCTCCCTTGGAGTCCCCCAAGGATCTATTCTCTCTCCCTCCGTCTTTAACCTCTTTATGGAACCCCTCACCCTCATTCTTAACCAAGCAGGCATAAATTACCACCTCTACGCCGATGACACCCAAATCTATTACAAGATTAAAACTCATGCTGACATCTTACACCTAAACAACACCCTTACCAAGATCCAAACCTGGTTCCATTCCAATCATCTCAAACTCAACCCTAACAAAACCAAAATCATTCTCTTCTCCCCCAAAAATAACCCTCTACCCGTTCAATCATGGATCCCTGACCTCAATGCACTCAATTGCTCACTCACCCTGTCCAACTCCGTCAAATCTCTTGGCATCACTATCGACAACACCCTAACCCTTAATGTTCACATCAAAAACTCTGCCAAAGGAGCCCTCTTCACTCTCCGTCACCTCAAGAAAATTGAACCATTCATACCCACCGATGATTTCAAACTCGTAGTTCAGTCGCTTGTTCTGTCACGTATTGATTATGGTAATGCCATCCTTAATGGCATCCCCAAGGTACACCTAGCTCCAATCAAAGCTGTGCTCAACCTTGCTGCCAGGCTCATCACGGACTGCAAACGCTTCGATCATATATCCCCGGCTCTCAAATCTCTTAAATGGCTCCCTATTGAAGGCAGATCTGCCTACAAAACCGCCTGCATTACTCATAAAGTCCTCCACCAAAACACTCCGCATTACCTCTCAAAGAAACTCCACACTGAGGGCTCCACTCGACCTCTGAGAAGCACCAACACCCTACTCCTAATACCACCTCTGCATAAAAAGACAGCTACACAATCTCGCTCCTGCTCTGGCAATGTCCCTATTATCTGGAATGCCCTCCCAAAAAACCTGCGCTGTAATCCCTCCTATTCTAGTTTCAAAAAAGACCTCAAAACCCACCTCCTCAATTATTATTGGGGTTCCTAACCTCTGTCCTACTCCTGATTTCTTATCTATCACACTATATTTGTTCAGTAATTAAATACCCTGTTCTCCTGTTTCACCATTTACCTATTTACTTAAATGTATAGCTCCTGCCCCTGTTTATTTATCTGGTTTTGTATAATGCTCATGTTGTCTGTACTTTGTAAATTTTTGTTGCACTACCTTTCATATGCTTTTATACCCTATGTGCCTTATACTATCCTTATCTTGTAAAGCGCTCTGATACCTCTGGGTCTAGCCAGCGCTATATAAAACCTTCAAAATAAATACATAAATAAATATATAAATAAATAAAAATAAATAAAACCTTTGCCAGCCATTTTGTAGGTCCTGGGAGGGGGGAGCTATGTCACTTCCTGTGCATATAGATAAAGGGAAGTCCAATGATGTCACTTCCTGTGAAAATTGATGATGCAAATGATTCTTCTTGCGTAGCTTCTTCTTTTTCAAGACAGTTTTGATGGGAAACCAGTGACATGCATGTCAAATCAGGCAGGCAGGGGCAGCTCCTCCACTAGGGCAGAGGAGCCTCGTCCCACTGCTTTCTCGCAGTGTGAGAAGAAGAAACAAAAAATGGTAATAAATACCATTTTATGTTTCTGCTTCTTGCACTGCAAGAAAGCAGAAGGGTTTGGTTGAGGGTGGGTGGGTGGGCGGGGCTGCTCTGTGAACAGGGCTGGGCAGGGGAGGAGTGGTGTGCCCACTGCTGAATGCGCATGACAGGTTCGGTCTGCCCTCTGGGGCGGCCCAAACCTGTCATGCGCACTCTGCCCTTTATCCATGCAGGTTGCAATTCAGCCTACATGGAGAAAATGGCATCCCCATAAGCCCCTGGCTGGGCAGCATCCCCACCAATCACAACGCTGCCATTGCAGCGTTGTGATTGGCTTAGGGGAGGGAGGCTGCCTGCTTCCTGTTCCTGCCAGAGGCAGGAACGCAGGAGCCGAAGCCGAGAAAAAGTGGGACCCCGCCGGCGGACAGGTACATTTTTAAAATTAATTCTTAAATTTACCCCCACCCCCATCCCCACGCGATCCCCCTCCCTGCGCACCACCACAGCCACGCACCTGTGATTAATGCCTGCCACGACTGCAGGCAGGGAAATTAAGTGATGGTCTCTCTGCCCTAAATAGGGCATGGCCATCACGCTGTGATTTAGTGGTCCATTGGAGGATAGAGTGCTAAGTCAAGAGCTTTAAAAGTTAGAGCCACTGAGGCTTTGACATAAGAAACACTATGCATGTTGCAACTCTAAATGAGACAGGGAAACCACAAGCACCTTGAGTCCTCACAGTTGAGCAGCTGCGCTTTACAAACCCCTGATTGATTGATTTACAATATACACTTGGCCCTTCATTCTTCCAAGTTCAATGAATTAAGTATCAGTACACTTGGTACCACTAACCTGTTATTTACAGCACTCAGAAAAGGAAAAACGTATGTATTAAGTAAGCTCAATTATATTTCTATACAATTCCCTTCATATGCTGATTTTCTCCACCTTTCTGTGGTTTCATAACTTCTGTTTCACTTTGTGTAGTTAGTGGATTGGTGTCCACTTTTATTTTGTACTTTTGTACATATTAAATAGGAATTTTTCCCACTATTGTGTTTATTCAATAGGATCCAGTCTTGACATGCAAATGATTGCTTTGTTGTACCCTCAGAATGTTATTGATTTTGCTCACATCATCTATTTTGTAATCTTCAGACCATCTGTAAAGCTCTCATAACGCCTTTGGGCATGCTCGCAGAATATAAAACCTCCTAAGTATATATTAATAAATAAATAGCATTTACATGGAAATAAGTGCCAACAAATGTTGTAGTCATGTTTTTGTCAAGGAGTTGGTGAGTTCAGCAAAAAGGATGTATTTGAACCAGTTCCTACTTTGAGTCGGTTGTTGCAGGCAAAATCCACTGGGACTTGTGTTTTTGCGGGCTGGCACTTATTTGTCCTCATCAGACTTTGACATAGAGCGAATGAACAAACACACAAGGTGGAAAGAAGGAAGAAAGGACATACTGAAAACCAGGGACAAAGGAAGAAAGCAGGATCCCTTCAAGAATGAGATAAAGGGAAGTGTCTGGTGGTGGATTAAGGAGGCATGAGATGGAATCAAGCCAATGCAGTCTTGGTATTTGACACACCAACATTATCAATAGTGTTGGTCTAAGGTTTCAGAGCAAAATCTTGGGACACAACACTTGTTTTTTTTACAAATGAAGCCACTACCCTATGTTTTGCATAAAGCATAGCCAGTTTGTGACATGCAAGTGTTAATCTATTCAATAAGGTCCAGGATGACAGCTGTTTCCAGATAACGTGTGAACTAGTAATTATGGTATGAGGAACTCATTCAGTGCCTAAAGGGGACAGTTTCCTAGCACTAATTTCTACTTAATAATGTTCGGCACACACAATGCAAGACAGATTTACTACATGCACAGTGAGGATGATTCATGAAAAACTTACTGGCCCTTGTCACTGAAATAGATATACATTGTTGGTCAATGTGTGGCAGTTTAAGGAAGCCAAAACATTGTCTTTCACCTAGTATTCCTCTTTGTCTCCTGTGAGCTGAGGTATTTGAAAAATGATCCAGTGAGTCAACTGAAATTCATTTTATCTTTTGCAGTAAAGAAAATGTATGATGGTAAATGATTCTCACAGTAGCAAAAGAGAATGACATTTCCATGCAAGGTACATCTGTCTTTGCATGAAAGCTCCCAGACTGAAACTCAACATCCGTCTTATGCTGGTTAAGATGGCAGCCATCTTGTCAACCTTCATTTAGGTTTGAGTTCTAACAGCACTGCTATCAAGCCAACCCATTGCTAACAATATGCATAAAGTGGGTTTCCGATACAACCCAGGGCCGGACTCCCCCCCTTCCCGCCCGCGGGGGTTGGGGGTGCGGCCGAGTTCTTTGCCAGGGCCGGTTTTCAGCTGATTTTGTTACAGGGCCAATTTTGCAGCTAAGCTGCAAAAACGGCCCTGTAACAAAAACGGCCCCAAGGGGCCCAAAACCGGCCCCCACCCGTGCGGCGCACTGGGAGATTGCCCGGTGCCCGCTACGGCCAGTCCGGCCCTGATACAACCCTTTTAACCGTTGTTTTAACTCAATGAGCGTCTTTCAGCAGTTGGGTTGAGATTTTCCCATTCTTGTTTTGGTTCAGCACAGTGGAGTATTCATATCTCACCTGTAGCCGTTGGGCATATCCTTTTTATCTCCACTTGAGTGTTTGCATCGGACTGCATGAAGGACTAGTTTACAACAATAGATCTCGCATTCCATTCCTGTTTGGTCCAACTCTGGTATCTATCTCCAACCTCTAATGTGCCAACTCTGCATGCGTTAGTGCTTCAACCCAGACCTATTGACTGAAAGTGACAGATCACAGGAATCGAAGATGGAGTTCAACTGCATAGATTTCTAATAGAATAATGTAAGAAGCAGAACTGATGACCACATTTTCCTATTATCTTTGATAGATTTAGTTCGACTTGCCCCCAATTTGTGAAGAACTGTGTATGACAAAGATCTATGAAGCACAGACCAGTCTGAAGATTCTATCATTGAACAATGACAGAACCAGGCCTGTGACCCGTAAACATTTGATGCTTTTAGGCATCTTGACAAGCATATTTAATTTGTCAAAGGTGCTATTGCTGTAATGCACTGACAATGAGACACCTACCAAAGTTCCGCTTATAACTCATTTTCAAACTGGCTATTTAGAGTGCAAGCAAAAGAGATGCAGTTTAGATTCCATTTTCGTTACAGCCCCCTTCATCTCGAAGACAGCAACTAAGCTGTGGAAGTCTGAAGGTCTCTGAGAGGCTATACATGATGACTGTGTGGGTAAATGTGAGATCCCAAATGGGAAAAGAGGAGTTAGCCAATGGAAATCCCCTGGATATGTGTTAGAAATGGGGGTCTCTAGTTGGCAAAGGTTTGCACCTTTGTCCAAGTAAGGACCCTTCATCCTAGTGAGGAAATATGAATTTTGTGATCAGTTATGTCCCCTATCGTAGACCCCAACGGCTCCATGTGCATGCTATGAGTACATGTATGTTCCCTCCAGTTCCAGTTTTAAAGACGCAAATACATGTGCGTCCACCGTCAACATGTCCTCTTTCAGATCCACCATGAATGGGTCAGATATTCCATTCCTAAGTATGAAAGGCCACCGACTTTATGTGGTTCACTTTCCACATTTTATAGATTCAGGCGAGTAGGCCCTGAATTCTGCCATCAAGCCTTTCCTGCTTTCTGCCTCTGGAAGCTCCAGCTCGAGCCCGCATCTGTATCCATGAACTTTGTCCTACTCCCTGCGCGGCTAACGGTGCCTGATCCAGCCTGTTGCCTGCCAAAAACTGTATTTCACCTTCAAGATTATCTGCTTCGCTCCTCATCCGATGCATTCCTGTCTAGTAGTTTAGGTAAACATTCCTCCAGCTACCGTGCAAGAGGCCAGGCCTCACTGTCCTCGTGCAAGTAATTCATAGCCCTGTTACCATGGAAGATTCCTGCCCCCTCGCATCTCATGTAGACACTTAGACGCTCGTACACGCACTAACAGTCAGTATAGAATAGATTCCGTCCGAGAGACCTTTCCTTTTGGATAATACAGTTCTTTAAACATAAGATATTAGATATGATTTGGGATTAGGTTGACATGACCCCTCAGACTTCTGTCTCCACATGTAGAGCTAAATGTCAAGTCCCCTTCACCCTCTAGTTGCACGTCAATCACACGTCATGCGGCTGCGCGCGCATCTCTGCCAAATATTTCTGCTGACATTGCAGGATTCTCTTATGGATCCACCCACTTGTGACATCATGTATAATGACGTTTTCTAAGTTACGCCTATGTGTCCGCCTTTTTGGTTACGTATGCATATTTTATCTCTCTTATCAACTGTTACGCCTCCTGCATCTGTTACACTATAATGTATTTCTTATAAAAGTGATTACCTGTCAATAATGTATTGCCTTCCTTCCTGAACCTCCATGGCGATGGAGTGTGAAGCCTGCAATTCGAATTGTATTTCCTTTGTAGAGGAATAAAGCCTTTTAGAACCTCTAATACCACGGATTCTGCCTCTTATATTTACTGAGTTATTCTTACTAGACTTTACCGCATAAAAAATAGTACCGGTAATGAAATATTTACCACAGAAATTGGCGCCCGAATAGGGACACTTTCTCATCTCACGCGCCGGAGGTGCGTTGCAGGCCCGGTCTCCTGCCACGGCTGAACGGACAAAAACGCGTACCCGCAGGATTTCCTGTATCTCCCTCCGGCCAAGCGGGGGTGACTGAGGCTGCGATCAACACCCAGACGAGGCGGTGAGAAGTGCGAAGTATCCCGACCAGAGCCTAGCTGAGAGAGCAAGATCCGAGGTATACAGAGGCCCGCCAGGTTCCGAAGTTCCGAGTCCAGTCGAGTCCAGTCCAGTCCGGTCCAGTTTCAGTTCAGTTCCGAGGCCTTCCGTTCCGCGCTACCCGGTGAGTACCATTGCCGGGGAGGCATTTAACGTGCACATAGTCTGTGCCGGTCAAGACGGGTTTGGGTACACAAATCCGGTCTGCACTGTTTCAGCAGTGTATCTGTACTGTTTAGCAGTATATCTAGTATGTCTTGCATATAATTCAGTATTATTTAGTGTTAGTATTATGTCAGTAACTAGTTTCCTATTAGTCATCATTACTCGTTAAAATGTTAAATGTTAAAATGTTTTAATACGTTCTATACATTGTGGTGTGAATGATTGTTCATTATTGTGTTTATTGTATTAAGTGTGTTCAAATAATAAGATCTAAAAATGCCGCTCTTTTCGAAATTAAGACAGATCAAAACTAGAAAAGGGGTACTCGAAGAAGCTGTTCCCATCCCACCTAGGGACACTCCAGGGTACTTTATGTATCATAAGCATGGCTTAGATGCCGTGTTATTTCTTGATTTATGGGTGGACTACACCAAAGATTTACCAGAAAGTCAAAGATGGCCCGCAGCGGGGACCTGGGATGCAGATTGCATCATGAGAGTGGAAGAAGAATTATGGAAAAAGAAAGCCAGACAGTCACAGAAAGATGCCATTGAATTATGGCGTAAAGAATCATATAGACGTACAGAAAAAGCGCTCAGACAGGAAGAGAAAGGTAGGGAGAATTCAAATAAAACCCGAGAAAATTTATTAATAGAGGAAGGTACCCGAGTAAAAACAGAACAAGTAGATAGACAAAGAAATACTCTTATGAATGGTATGTATCCTCTTCTAGCCGAAGGATTACCTAAGGCTACCCCGGAAATACCAAAAGACTTGACTCCTCCATTGCTCCCGATAAAAGCACATCCTAAAACAGCAAAGGACGTTTTCCTTTCCTCCTATTTAGATGACGTAGCTCCCGAGTATGCTAATACCATACCACACACACCGCTTGCCGATGGTGTTCAACATCAAGAGCATCCGTCTGTATCTCCGCAGCAACAAATTCCTGCAGTAGTTCCAACAGGTCCGTCCGTTTCTACTGTTTTTCCCGCATCTACAATTTCTATCTTACGCCCAACGAATCCTTTCGTGCCCAGCACCTCAGATGGTGCTACAGGAGGTACGACAGACACGTTTGCCACACCGCCACGAAATAAACAGACCCTTAGAGATTTAGCACTCCAACGTACACCCCAACTAGTGACATCCGACATGTTTAAAGAACATCTTGTGGATTGTAGATACGATCCAGTGCCAGGTAAACAGGACAGATTGTTAATATCATCACTACGTATACGACGAGCTACATTATATTTAATGACGATACCAGGAATGGTTGAACATCTAGACAATATATATCATTTTGTCCAAACAGGGCGAGGCCCAGAAAGTATTAACGAAGCTATGGAATACCAGAAAGTGGATGTACAAAGACAACTACTACGTTTTTTCATAAACTGCGTGATCAGGAACCAAGACAGGCCTGGGGCAGATCATGATACCATGCAAAAACTCGCCAAATGGGGTCAGAACATATCAGAAGAGAAACATGATAAACAGGCGTGTATAATCGCCATGTATCGAAAGATCCGCAAGGAAGTAGAACGAATACATAAAGAAAGACGAGAAGCAGACAGAATTGAATCAGAGGGAGAGGAGGAGCAAGAATCAGAACAAATAGAAACGATAGCTTACGTAGGTAGAGGAAGACCCCATAATAATACTAGAGGCTTTAATGATCCGATATGTCCGATACATCCAGAATGTAATAGACATTCTCAAACCCCTATGTTAAATACAAGGTCCCCTGAACACCTATTCCAAGTCGCTGATAAAGTACTCCGAGATCGAAGGGGGTACCATATGCTCGATTCTATGGATGAACAAGAATTAGCCAGGTCAGCAGTACAATGGGCTGACAGTCCCGACAAATACAGTGATGATGCACTAGCACACACGTTTCTGAATCTTACCCCATACGAACAGCGTTTAGCTAGTATATACATGATTCAACACCTCCTTATATTATATAAAAGCCAACACTCCGATCCAGGACCCTTACCTGACATATTGATAGAACTACTCACGAATAAATGGAGAGGGTCAGGTACTGATTTGATTAAAGAAATTCTAGAATTTCGAAACCAGTATATAACTTTCGTGTGCCCAGAACACGTTCCAGTTCCCATTATGGGAAGAAAAATGTATCACATAGATAGACAGAATCCGTTACGCGAAGTACACCCAATCAGAGGTGAAGGTAATAACTTTACACGCGTGTTTGTATACACGCCTATAACTAAAATTGAATTATTAGAAATGAAGAAAGTAGTACCCAGCCATGACAAAGATCCAGCAGGTTTCCACCGTGAGATAAAAGACATGCTACTCATGGGAGAATATACCTACCCCGACATTATGAAAATACTGAAAGTGTTAATGCCCGCCGGTGTTTACGAGAAACTCAAAGAAAAGGAATGGGAGGTGGGAGACCAAAAGATAGACTGGACAGCATTAGAAAACGAAGAAAAGGCCCGAGCTGCAGGAGCAGGGCTTGGGGAAAAGACTACAGCATTACCAGGATTATTAGTGCAGGTACTGCCACGTTTATTAACTACGAAAAAGGAGGACTGGGGTGCAATCTCAGCCTGTAAACAAAAGCAAGATGAAGACACTAGTGATTTCTATTCCCGATTTGAAAAATGTTTTGGTATAAATAGTGGCATAAAAGCAAGTAGCGAGTCATATCCACATTTGTTTGTGACAAAATTAGTTGAAAATTCCCTACCACAAGTTAAGAATAGAGTATTGAAATTTGAGAGTACCTGGCAAGGTAATACCCCGTCACAGATGTTACAGATGTTACAATATCACCACAATAGAATTAGAGAAGAACAAGAACACGAACAAAGACGTATGAAAGATACAAAAATGAAAATGCTTGTTGCTCAGTCAGTTCCAGCTGATGGTCATCAAAAGGGTGATTCCGCAGGTCCAACGAAAGGGACATGCAACTATTGTAAACAACAAGGTCATTATATACACGATTGTCCAGTTCTGAAACATAATATTGCCACAGGTAGAACTCAGGAAAGACCACGTCCACCTAGACAGGATCAGAATCAACAACAAATTCCTCAGCATGCACAACGTAGGTCAGCTCCGCAACAACTAGCTCCGCAACAGGTACCTCCACAACAGACCATAGCACCACCACCAGCGCAGCCTATTGCTGCCACACAAGCGACAACGCAACAGATGTACCAGTATGCACAAGCAGATTATCCCGATTATCAGCGATACACATGAAATAGCCTAGAGAGGGAAGTTGGCTTACCCCTTATTGAGGTTCCGGTAGATCAAGAGGGACCTTATGTACATAGTGAACTATTAGGGGAAGACAGAAAGTTTTTACTTGATACGGGGGCAAGCAGAACAACTATACGACGCAGTGAAGTTCCAGGGGCACCCCTCTCAGGCTTACAGAATATTTCCCTTGGATTCTCAGGAAAGCCTATCATTAATGAAGTTACACAGCCTCTTCCACTCACGGTTGGTCCATTGACACGTACTACAGATTTATTGCTTACTAAATCATGCCCAGAAAACTTGTTAGGTATAAAAACATTGAAAGCTCTAGGAGCTATAATATGTTGTTCTCCGGAAGGAGTACGATTATTTTTACGTGATTTTAAAGGTCACTACGTGTCCAGAGACATGGATCACCGGCTGCAGAGTTTACCTACGCATTTATGGGCACAAGGCCCCACTGATGTTGGTTGCATGAACATTACACCATATCGAGTCACACTAAAAACAGGAATAGTACTACCACGAATGCGACAATATAGGTTACCACCAGATGCTGTTGTGGCCTTACTGCAAATCATTGACGAGCTCATTGCACAAGGAGTGGTTGTAGAAACCGACTCCAATGTATGCAATTCCCCGATAATTCCGATTCTTAAAAGAACGGATCCAAAAGCACCGCCAGTATATCGATTAGTTATTGATCTGCGCGAATTAAATAAATGTATTGTACCACAATATCCTGTAGTCCCAGATATCTCTTCATTACTAACTGCTATTGATTCAGAAGCAACGTTCTTCACTGTAATTGATCTCAAGAATGCTTTCTTTAGCGTCCCAATAGATCCGGAAAGTCAATATCTGTTCGGATTCAGTTTAAATGGACGAAGTTTTAAATTCACACGCGCACCTCAAGGATTTACAGAGAGCCCCAGCATCTATAGCCAAGCACTGAAACGAGAACTTGACAGTATCCATATGCCAATTAACACTGCCTTGCTTCAATATGTCGATGATCTGCTGATTACCGCCCGAAGCGAACCTGAATGTGAAACGGCGTCACTAACGGTTTTAAAATTTCTGGCCGACAAGGGGCACAAGGTGTCCCCTTCTAAGCTGCAATTCTGTGTCCTGCGAGTTGTCTACCTTGGGCACTCGCTGTCCAAGGAGGGAAGACAGCTTACACCCGACCGCATCCAGTTAATTGCTAACATGTCACCACCCAAGACACAAAAGGAAGTACGGGCTTTTATAGGTCTCACTTCATACTGTAGGCAGTGGATCCCTCAATATGCATTTCTAGCTAAACCACTCATCCAGTTGACAACACAGGAGACAGCCACATCGACTGTCCTCCCTTGGACTCAAGAACACACATATGCCTTTGAAAGCTTAAAGAAAGCTTTATGCCAAGCACCTGTTTTAGCAACACCATGTTACAGTAAACAGTTTACACTTTTTGTTACAGAACGCGAAGGTACTGCCTTGTCAGTACTCACTCAGGAACAAGCAGGATCACACAAACCATGTGCTTATTTCTCTAGTACATTAGATCCAGTAGCTCAGGCTCTTCCTGCGTGCCTGAAATCAGTGGCAGCAACGGCTTTAGCAATCAGACAAAGCGATGCCATAGTGTTAGGACATCAATTGACAGTACAAGTACCACACGCAGTAGAGGTTCTCTTGAACCGCACACAAACACAACACTTGACTATAGCAAGACTCACCGGTTAAGAATTAACATTGTTTCAACCACACATAGAAATCAGACGTTGTAATACGTTAAATCCTGCCACACTGTTGCCAGTAAACGGAACAGATCCATTAGCACATGATTGTATTGAAGTCATTACTATCACGACGAAACCCAGACAAGACTTGACAGATATCCCTTTATCAGATCCAGACTTGACATTGTATGTAGATGGTTCGTGTATGAGAACAAGTACAGGAGAGTTAGTGGCCGCTTACGCAGTCACAACAGACACTAAAGTCATTGAAACAAATTGTATTAACACTTTGTCAGCTCAAGCAGCAGAGCTCATCGCTCTGACACAAGCCTGTACTCAAGCTAAACATAAAAAAGTCAACATATACACAGATTCACGTTATGCATTCGGAGTCGTCCATGACTTCGGCGTGCTGTGGCGAGAGAGAGGTTATCTAACTTCTCACGGTGCCCACATCCAACACGGACCCCTCATTCAAGCCCTATTAGATGCGATTCATCTACCTACTGCAATATCGATTATGAAATGCAAAGCTCATACAAAAGTTACCGATATCATTTCTCAGGGTAATGACCTAGCTGACAGAACAGCTAAACAGACTGCTCAGAACCAGACTCATACAACTGACGCGACAAAGACAATAGTTCTGACACCAACACATTGCATGACAGTTAAGGATCCCGCCCTTGATATAATTGACATACAGACACATGCTACACCAGAAGAAATAAAGAAATGGACTGAATTAGGAGGGATCCAAACGGATCAAGGATGGATAACGAAGGAAAAATCTATATGGTTTCTTCCCGATTCCATGGTTCAAGTCATCATTAACACAATACATAGTCCAGCGCACCTAGGAGAAAAAGCTATGCTAGACAGCATTCAATACATTTGGTTCAACAAACATTTACGAGCCGCAGCTAAACAAAAAGTTCGTACCTGTATGATATGTTGTCAGTTTAATCCAGGTAAAAGCATCCCCGTAGAACAGGGTGGATTTCAACCTCCCGATCATGCTTTTGAAGTCCTCCAGATGGATTATATCCAGATGGAACGATGTCGAGGATTCAAATATGTTCTCGTAGTTGTCTGTGCTCTTTCCCGTTGGACAGAAGCCTACCCGGTTTCAGATTACACTGCCCCGACTACTGCCAAACAGTTAGTTCGAGAATTCTTCCCACGGTATGGTTTGCCACGTGTTGTCTACTCAGATAACGGCCAGCCATTCTCATCGGAACTAATGAAACACGTTTCACTCTTATTAGGCTACCAATGGAAATTCCACTGTGTCCGACATCCTGAGGCAGCAGGTCTCGTGGAACGCCATAATCAAACTCTGAAAATTAGATTGTCCAAAATATGTAGAGAAAAAGGTGTCGATTGGATAGTAGCTTTACCAGTTGCACTCTTTTACATGAGAATGGTAGCACATTCTCGAACAGGGCTATCCCCGTACGAGGTGATCTTCGGTAGACCACCAAATATGTGGGGGACGCCTATACCTCGCAAAATCACTGATGTTGACTGTAATATGCTGACAGATTACCTGGCTTCCTTGATGTCTGCACTACAATCTTGTCGTTCACAGGTAGCTGCAGCTTTTCCCGATAACACTGAGGTAAAGCCCCATGACGTGGTTCCAGGTGATATGGTCCTAGTGCGGAATTTCGACCGGAAGACCCAACTGGAGCCTAGGTGGAAATCGCCAAAGCTTGTTCTACTGGCAACAAGGACAGCCGTAAAGATCGAGGGACGAAAAGGGTGGTTGCACTCGAGTCATATCAAGAAATTTTATGGACTACCGTCCAGTGTGGACACTAAGCCCTGCATTACCTCACAGACTGATTCAAAGCTCCCCTTGGTTGAACCCATGACAACTGAACTTTATAAACTAAAATTAAGGTCTAGTAAGTCAGACAATTTGATTGTTTAAGTCCTCTCCAAGGTGAATCGGTTGAATTTGTCTCTGACATGTATCCTCTAGACCAGAATAGAGAAAGAAATCAACAGATGCAGCTTAAAAAACATGCGTATTGTAAATCACTTCGTAGTCACTGCACAGTAACATTATTAATTTTGTTTTTTCTAAGTCTTCTGATCATCATTTTTAGTATATTACTGCATATGTATTACCCTATTTCTAAACGTGCTTACAATGTTACTGCTGAACATTCTTTTAGTGAATTACCTCTGCATGAGTTGTCTTATAGATTTGCGCTGCGCAACAACACATTCATTAGTATGTTACATCATTCCCATCAGACCAGCAATGCTACAAATTGTTGGATATGTGGCCGACTCCCTCCCTATCAGAACTATAAGGGAGTTTTGCCCCTCTTTCCATATCCGTTCACACACAATGGCTCCTGTGGAGCATGGTTTAGTTTGATTCATTCCCTAGATTCAAATTCCGCAGTCTATCAAGACAACTGGGTATGGGGAAACCTGAACCTAGTTTTGTTTAAAGTCTGCTACCCTAACAAGGAGGGACTTCCCAAAAGAACAGGAACTGATCTAGAAAATGAAGTATATGGATTAGGTAATTTTACACTTAACCTCATGATACTGAATGTTGAATCCGAAGCCACACCAATCTTGCCCGCTATGTCAGTATTCCCAGTTAAAGGGGAATTATGTGTAAGAAAGAATGGTTCCATACACATGGGCCATAGTAAATGCACCACTGTAATAAAATTCAGTGATCAAGGCAAATCTACATTTAGAGCTTCTCGTCATTCCTACTTCATATGTGGCCAGACCGCATACATACGCCTACCTCTGGATTGGGATGGTACCTGTTACATAGCATTCCTTCTGCCACCTGTTTTCCTAGCTCCTCCTGATTATCACAGAAATACCCATTTAGTACACAATAGACAGCAGAGAGATCTCCCGATTGTCGATTACACTGAAACGGCATGGGAACAATACACAGATTTCAATAAAGGTTTCTTTCCTTATATAGGAACAGTCACTAATAGT
This sequence comes from Triturus cristatus, assembly GCF_964204655.1. Lineage (NCBI taxonomy): Eukaryota > Metazoa > Chordata > Amphibia > Caudata > Salamandridae > Triturus > Triturus cristatus. Next base: position 347,713,395 of record NC_140584.1, read on the forward strand.
AAGCTGATACGTAGATTAACTAGAACCCTTGAAGCAGTAGTAAACGAGACTACTTCCGCCTTAGGCAATTTAACAGAAGAACAGTCTGCTATGCGGATTGTTGTGCTTCAAAATCGTCTTGTCCTTGACGTCATCCTGGCCGATAGGGGCGGAGCTTGTAGGGTCATCGGATCAAGTTGCTGCATTTTCATACCAGAAAATTCACCGTCAGTATATAAAGCCATAACCCGCCTTCATAAGATTATAAGCCAGATACACCAGAGTCCAGGCACCTGGACTTGGTCCGGTTGGTTCTGGAGCGTGTTGTCCACCTGGGGATGGAGGATCCTATCCTTCCTAGGTATTGGCTTTCTCATACTATTCAGTTGCTGCTTATGTCTACAATGTGGGCCAGCGATTTGTGGCCTGTGTGCCACATCGTGTATCCCACCTCCAAGTTTTCGTTCAAAATCCCGGAAGAAGAAAGAAGAACAAATGATGCTATATGAACAGATCGATGGATTGATGAAGATCGATATCTCCTGAGGGTCCGTAGGGGACAAGGAGGGAATGAGGAAATATGAATTTTGTGATCAGTTATGTCCCCTATCGTAGACCCCAACGGCTCCATGTGCATGCTATGAGTACATGTATGTTCCCTCCAGTTCCAGTTTTAAAGACGCAAATACATGTGCGTCCACCGTCAACATGTCCTCTTTCAGATCCACCATGAATGGGTCAGATATTCCATTCCTAAGTATGAAAGGCCACCGACTTTATGTGGTTCACTTTCCACATTTTATAGATTCAGGCGAGTAGGCCCTGAATTCTGCCATCAAGCCTTTCCTGCTTTCTGCCTCTGGAAGCTCCAGCTCGAGCCCGCATCTGTATCCATGAACTTTGTCCTACTCCCTGCGCGGCTAACGGTGCCTGATCCAGCCTGTTGCCTGCCAAAAACTGTATTTCACCTTCAAGATTATCTGCTTCGCTCCTCATCCGATGCATTCCTGTCTAGTAGTTTAGGTAAACATTCCTCCAGCTACCGTGCAAGAGGCCAGGCCTCACTGTCCTCGTGCAAGTAATTCATAGCCCTGTTACCATGGAAGATTCCTGCCCCCTCGCATCTCATGTAGACACTTAGACGCTCGTACACGCACTAACAGTCAGTATAGAATAGATTCCGTCCGAGAGACCTTTCCTTTTGGATAATACAGTTCTTTAAACATAAGATATTAGATATGATTTGGGATTAGGTTGACATGACCCCTCAGACTTCTGTCTCCACATGTAGAGCTAAATGTCAAGTCCCCTTCACCCTCTAGTTGCACGTCAATCACACGTCATGCGGCTGCGCGCGCATCTCTGCCAAATATTTCTGCTGACATTGCAGGATTCTCTTATGGATCCACCCACTTGTGACATCATGTATAATGACGTTTTCTAAGTTACGCCTATGTGTCCGCCTTTTTGGTTACGTATGCATATTTTATCTCTCTTATCAACTGTTACGCCTCCTGCATCTGTTACACTATAATGTATTTCTTATAAAAGTGATTACCTGTCAATAATGTATTGCCTTCCTTCCTGAACCTCCATGGTGATGGAGTGTGAAGCCTGCAATTCGAATTGTATTTCCTTTGTAGAGGAATAAAGCCTTTTAGAACCTCTAATACCACGGATTCTGCCTCTTATATTTACTGAGTTATTCTTACTAGACTTTACCGCATAAAAAATAGTACCGGTAATGAAATATTTACCACACTAGTCAGGGTAAGGGGGATCGACTTCTAAAATAACCACTGCGCACCCCCTCTTGGTAGTTTGGCACAACCAGACAGGCTTATCTCAGAGGCAGTGTGTAAAGCTTTTGTGAACACATACAGTGATACTGTGAAAAAAAAACTACAAATGGACACCACACCAGTTTAGAAAAATACATAATCTTTATCTACACCAAACAAGACCAAAACGACAAAAATCCACAATACAGTATTAAAAATATGATTCTTAAAAGGTCGAAACCGTTCTGTTCCAAGAAAATGTGGGAAGCGACACTTTAACACAAAGTACCATGTATGCGTAGAAATATGTAAGCAAAAAGGGTCGCAGGGAAGGTGATGTGTCGGTTCCTTACACTCAGGGATGGTGATGTGTCGGTTTCTTGCTCCGGGGGAGGTGATACATCGGTTCCTTACTGCTGCGCAGGGGAGGTGATTGCGTCAGTTCCTTACCGGAGAGGAGGTGATGCGTCGGTTTCTTACTGCATGGGGAGGTGATACGTCGGTTTCTTACTGCGTCCCCCAACGATGCAACAGACTTGAAGCTTCGATGCTATGTATGACAATCCGGTACGATGCGATGCGTGAAGACCCGAAATGTGCTGCGATGATTTTAGCCATGTCCCCTCGATGCGTCGGTTCTTCCACAAAAGGGCCTGCGTCAGAATAGGTGCGGTGATTTCGGACGTCGGAGATCAGTGCACAGGATTCGTCGCACGGCAGACACTTCAGTCGCGAGCAGGTGCTGTGTCAATTCATCAGCGGACAGATTATGCGTCAGAAAATCCTTCTCGCACCGCTGCTTACAGTTCTTGCTGTTTCCAGTCCCAAAACAACCTCAAGAGGTCTAGAACACTGGTGGGCACCTCTCAGCAGGTCAGGACTCCCAGCACAGGAGTGAACAATGAAATTGGCAGTGTTTCACTATCAGCACATGCCACACACATCAGGGCATGTCCTACCCTTCACAAACACTGCATCCTGCATCACATGTTAAAAAAGTGAAGGTTAGGGCTTGGCAAGTGGGTGCACTTGCCAGGTCGACATGGCAGTGCCAGACTGCGCACAGACACTGCAGTGGCAGGTCTGAGTTACATTTACAGGCTGCTCATGTGGGTGGCACAATCAGTGCTGCAGGCACACTAGCAGCATTTGATTTACCGGCCCTGGGCACACGCAGTGCATTGTACTAAGGACTTACCAGTAAATCAATTATGCCAATCATGGAATCACTAATACATAATAACAATTTACAGGGAGAGCATGTTACTTTATAGCACTGATCAGCAGTGGTTAAGTGCCCAGAGGCATTAAAAAAAAAAAACAGATCAGGAACAGAAGGCCAAAAAGCAAAAAGTCTGGGGATAAACCCACTGGACAAGCTAGGTGTCAGGACTCCAAGATTACAGATAGGTTTATTTGCGCATCGAAGACACAAAGTTTGTACACCCCGAGCCATGGAAGGTACATGGGTGGAGCTGACTCGGAAATGGCGCCGGAAAAGGCCACCAGAACCGAGTAGCTGTTAGCGTTCTAGTGTTTGGCAGAGAACGCGCTGGAATCCTAGGTGAGGCTCGCGCTGCTTAGGAACTGCGCACTTCACCAAGAATTCTAGAGAGCCAGGTGCGCACTTCAGAGCGCACTAACAAAAAGAGTTTTAGTGTTGGTTTGAAGGCTTTTCATAATCAAGACTGAAGGGCTTTTGGAAGACTGTAGATACGAGTTAGTAAGCCGAGTTCAATGAAGTTGAGTGATGTTTGAGGAGAACAGCAAGTCTCAGTTTGTGAAGATTTCGTACCGAGTCGTCAGGGAGAGGAAGCAGCGTCTACAGGAGCATCTGAAGAAAGAAAAAGAAAATGAAGCTAAGTTAACAAGTGTATATTTGTAACGTCAGAGAACTGAAGTAAATTACTGATAGCTATAGAGTTATAGAACTTACTGTGAGGAAAGTGGCTTTTCAGTATTTCCGCACAGAGGTCACGAGTTGTAACGGCAAGTCCTGAAAAAACGAAGAGAGAATTGCATTACATGTTAGAACGCTTGAGCAACTACAAATAATTAGAAAAAGATAAAACAATACTTACCACAGAAATAAGTCGTCGGACAGTAGCTTAAGGACAGAGAGTAAAATACCACCACGAAAAGAATAAGAAGAGAAAACACGAAATACACAGATGAATAATTACAAATAGGAAAAGACCTCAAACTCAGTAAGTAGAATACCAAATTAAAATAAATAATACCAAGTTAAAAGAGAGCAAAAGTTCTTAACAGATAAATGTAAATATATTGCAGGTGTGCAAAAAGAAAAAGAAACTGTGAACTAATGCAGATACCAAGGAAGATAAAACATAGAAGAGTGTAAAAGAAAAATAGGAAAGTAAGTAAGAAGCACAGGGAGAAAGATTCACATGAGGCAGATACACTTTAGGTTCTAGCTGTTTCCTTTTTAATTGCAGACGAAGAATATAGTTAAGGAATTAAAAGGCACACACAGAAAAGAAATAAAAGAAATAGAAGAGAAGCTGAGTTCTGGAATTGGCATGGTAAGGAAATAAGGCAATAGGGGTTAAGAGATAAGAGAGGTTAAGGACTAAAAGTTTATGATAACAATAACTCTTGTCTACAGGTTACCTCTTCAGCAATAGAAGTCTGCTGGACGGACTCCTGAAGGAAGCCGCAGAACAGTCTCTTCTCTCTTTTGTTATTTTATCCATTTTCCCCCTTCCCCCAAGATAGCCACGCTAGAGACTTGTCACATTAAGCTCTGGATTGCTGTCGGGGTGGATTTGGGAACTAGCATCTCTGTTCCTGTGTAGTAGAGTACAGTAACTAGAGTCTGACAGAGTGAAGTGCCCACGTTGCATTTTACACCCGAACAGAGATGGCTGAGGGAATAGACGTACAAGGTTTAGGAACTATACTAGATACCATACAAAAAGAGTTAAGTGCAGTCCGAGAGAAGAAGAAGAAGAAGAAGAAGTCTTTATTGCTCAGTTACTTAAAACCATTGCAATTGTTAACATATAAAAACCATAAGTTAAATACAATTGGAATTTAAAAGATAAAATGACAGATATGTATATACAACAAAGTTGGCTTCAAATAAAAAATGAGTAGTTATAATGAATACAGAAAAAAAAGAAAGATTATATATTTGATTTGCGCCAGGATGTTGGCCGAACTATAATATTTATAGCTGGGTCTATTGGGGCATAACAGTCCCCTGCAGTGTTATTGTGTCCTATTTTACCGTTCTGATATCGGGCCATTACCCGTGTCAAGAGAAATGATTCCTTATCAGTTTTGGGTTTCACTTCATTAGTTGGCGTCGGCCTGTTTTCGCCCTCTGTCATTCTTGTTTCTTTTCTGCTTTGTCCAAGAATTTGACGACGTGGCATGCTAATTGAATGTTCGTTCCGTCCAAGCAGGCCTTTACTGCCTGCCGGCGTGTTCTTATGCCCAGCCTGTTGAAGTGCTTTTTTAGAAGGGATCTGCGCTCTTCGTCCAGACCTTTGCAGGTACATAGTAGATGCAGGATGTCTTCCTTTGAGGTCCCACAAACTCGGCAGTTGATAGTTTCCTTGGGTCTTATCCATGGGGGGAGATGGTTTTGTACTGGAAGTTGGCCCAGCCGTAGACGTAGGAACTTCTCCTTTGTGCGCCTGGTAAACCCGACTCCTAGGTAGCTTTGGCAGAGGCTGGTTGTGTAGCTTTGAATGACAGTCCAGCCATGGGCCCGGGTTGCTAGGCTTGCTTTGTCATTAATTAACGACGTAGATCTAACTGATTTGTTAACTAGTAGTTTAAAGGTGTTATGAGATCCGCTGCTCAACCAGGCTTCTTGAAGACTCAAGGAATTTAAGGAGTGATTAAGATATAGCGCAGCCGCGCTCTTGCTTTTACTTTCCATCTCTTTCCATAGGTGGTGATTTAGGCTTGTGGGTTCCCCTCTCTGTATCTTGTGCCATCTTTTGGCATAGGCACCCATTCGCTCTAGAATTTGGTTTCTCAGGCCAAATTCCAGCCTGATTTGTGCCTGGGAAGTATAGTTGGGCAAGCTGAAGGTTATTCTCATGGCCTTCGCTATTGTGTTGTTCAGTTGCTGGGCGTCCCTTCCTCGGAGGCATTCGCTACCGTAGGTCAGGGCCGATGTTAGTTTTGCCTGTAGCACTTGCAGCAGGGGTGTGAAGCTTCGGCCGACTGCTTTTGTTTTGAGGTTCCTTAGTGCTATCCCTACGCTGGTGCCCCTCCGTTTTATTGCGTCCTTTTGCTGATTGAATGAGCCCTTTCCGTCGAAAATTACCCCCAGGTACCTATACTCCTCTACTGTCTCCAATATGGACCCTCCCATGTGCCAGTGAAATCCTACTGGTGGTCTTTTTGCGTTAATCCTCATTGTTTTGGTTTTTAAGAGATTGATGGTGAGGTTATTGTCTATCGAGTACTTGAACGTAGTGGTGATCAGATGTTGTAGCCCTATCGGTGTTCTGCTTATTAGGACAATATCGTCGGCATACATTAGATTGGAAATAGTAAGGCCGCCTAGGCTTGGGGCGTGAGAGTTAGTTTCGTCCAGCAGTTGAGCCAGGTCGGACATGAAAATGTTGAAGAGTGTTGGAGCTAGGACACAGCCTTGTTTTAAGCCTTTGGTGGTCATTATTTTTCTTGAGAGGAAATCTCCTGTCCCTAGCTTGACTTGGACCCATGTGTCCGTGTGGGAGAAGACCTGATGGGATGTTCCTTTTTTCCAATTTTGACCATAGTAAGTTTCTGTGGACAGTGTCGAACGCTGAGGTGAAGTCAATGAAGCATACATACAGGGGTAGGTTAACTGTCTTTGTGGCGTCGATGAGGAGCGAGAGAGCTAGCATGTTTGATGTTGTTCCCATTTGTTTGCGGAATCCTGTCTGAGTAATAGGGATTACTGCATTTTCTTCTGACCAGTCCAAAAGCTCCTCTAATAAAAGACCAGCGTAATATTTGGCTTCGTTGTCGATTAGGGCTATTAGTCTGTAGTTTTTTGGATCCTTTATATTGCCCTTCTTGTGTATAGGTGCTATTATAGAGCCTTTCCATGACGCTGGGATTGTTGCAGTGTCTCTTATCTGCTTGAAGAGTGGGACTAGGGCTGCTGCCCAGAAATCCGGGTTTTGTTTATACAGTATTGGGGGAATCCCGTTGGGGCCTGGTGCCCCCTCCGCTTTCCCCATCGCAATCCTGCTTATTATTTGTTTTTCCAGAAGGTCAAATGCGTTACTGCCCAATTGTAACGTCCATGTTGGACTTTTTTTGGCCTTGTCCGATTGCCTGGTAGGTGTGGGCTGTGGCGCTGTGTTGAAATGAGCCTGAAGATGGTTGGCCCAGACTTCCTCGGAAACATAAGAATCGATGGTCGGGGTCCTAGCGTTCTGGAGTGAGTTAACTGTTTTCCAGAATCTTCCGCTTGTGTTGGTTCCTTTAGCGTCGTGTAGAAGTCTTGCCCACATTTCGTCCTCTTCTTCCCTTTTGCCCTGCCAGATTATTCTCTTTTTTTCCTGTTTTAAGTTTTGCATCTCCAGTTGAATTATAGGGTCCGGTCCATCACAATGTAGTTTGCACAGCAGTTTGTTGATGTTACTTTTCAGGTGCTTAATCTTGATGTTTTGATTTAAGGCCTTGTCGCAGTTGCCAGTTGAGTCAATTCTCTTTCCTTGGCTTTTGTGGCTTTGGCCACAAGACTTGGGTTTCCTTGTGTGGGCCTGACCCAGGCTCCTCGTGAAGTGTTCCCAAGCGTTTAGGTACTCAGTGTTATTTGTGATGCACTTTTCCCACCGGCTTTTTGCGTCGGTTGTAAGGCCTTCCAGGTTTGACGTGTTGCATTTGATTCTTTTTTGAGCCACCAGCAGTGAACAATTCAAGTTTGTCGCTAGTCTGGCTTGCGCCACCCCCTGGAAGTTAAGGCCAAATTCTTGGGGCTGGTGGTCACTATCTGTCATTGTGCCAATTCGGAAATCCGTGATTTTCGCGAAGAGATGCAGGGATACAAATGTGAAGTCTATGGAGGAGCTGGCTGTTGAATTGTGAAAAGTAGCTGACGGGGGGCTGTCGTTTGCGAAGCGGCCATTTAGTGCTGCCAGGTTAAGGTGTTCTAGATCCTTAATGCTTGAGTTTGACAGCCGGTTTTGGTTACCCCATTTGCTTATTGCTTGTTGTGGGATTTCCCATGCAAGGAACAGTTCTTCTAGCGATGTGTCCCTTGTTTGAGGCCCTCCCAGAAACATATTGAAGTCCCCTGTAACTATGAGGCTTGTGTTCGCTGACTCTGTCAGTGTTTTTGAGATCTCTTCTACCAAGAGGATCATTCCTGTCTTTTTTTCCCGGGGATGCAGATATACGTTCATCAGTCTTAGATTTTGTTTTGAATCTTTTCCCCTCACTTCTAGTTCTATTGTGAGGGTGCAGTTGTTTCCTGCCTGTTTCGCGTTTATGTGTTTTGATTCGTTAAAGGTCTTTATTGCTGTGTATATTGTAAGACCGCCCTTTGGATGGCCGTATTTAGTAATTCTAGTCGCTGGGAGGTAATATGTGTTGTAGCCTTGAATGTGATGTGGTTGTTCTAGCCAGGTCTCCTGTAAGGCTATTATGTCAAATGTTTGAAGGTAAGAAAGTAGCTGAAGGTCGTCTTTTTTATTTCCTAGGCCATTGATATTCCAAGAACATGATCTTAGATGTTGCTTTATGGCTGGATTTTGTTGAGTTTTTTGTCAAAGCTTTTCAGCCCTTGTGTTTATTGTCCTCGCTATCCAATTCCAGTCGGTTGGGTCAGTTGGGCAATGCTCTTGCCTGTTTGTCCTGGGCACTGAGTGGCTTCTGGCCCCCTTTAGGACGCTTTCGGTTTTCCCTGGATGTAGCTTGCTTGTTGGCTCGTAGGTTTCTCTCTGTTTGTATGCCTGGCATAGTGGTTCAGGGTAGCCTGTTTTTTCCATTCTTTTTAGGCGTATCCCCCAAGACAGAAAAGTTGACTCAGATTCCATGATTCTCTTCACAGTTTCGTTCCGTAACCATGTTGTTTTTGTGACCTCCAAACTTGACAAGTGGTAATTATGGATAAATTCCACTGCCGCTAGGTCTTTTGTGCTGATGTCGGTCAGACTGCTGATATTAGATAATAGGAGTAAGATGTTGCCTCGGTTGAGGATGTCCCCGCTCCCTCTTGATTTGTAGTCTGGAATGAACAGTATTGTGCCACTATCAGTTTCCGCCTGAGTGGACTCCCGTTGATTGTCGTCTTTTATGCCCTTATCCCTGTGTGGGATGTCATATATTGTGGCAGGTTTTAGGTCCTCCCCCTGCCCTTCCCGGATTATCTTATTGGCCATGATTCTGGAGTCTTCTTTTGGGGGCGGGCCTTTACTTCTATCTGCCATTTGTCCCTCCCTTAAGATTGTGAGGGTGGGGTTTTTTGTTTGTGGTGGCTCTTCCGCCTTCCTGGACGATGGGGTTGTTATGATTATGGGCGAGTTTGCTGTGTCTTCTGCTGCTTCTACTTCTGGTGTTTCTGCTGCTGCAGCTTCTAGAATGGTGGCTGCCCTGTGAAAAAAAGTTTGTATGTTGGTCGTCTTGTTTCTTCCTTTCCTTTTTTGTTTTCGTAATCTTTTATTTACTGCCTTTGGTTCTTCCTTGCTTGCCTTTCCTGTAACGTCGTTAGGGGCAATTAGTGCTGTGTCAGGTTCTTGCCCATACGTGTGTTCGGGTTGTGTGTTTGTTTGTGGCGGGGCTTCGCTCCTTCGGTTGGCAGGAAACTGCCTTAAGGATTTCCTTAGTGTCTCTGCATAGGTGTCGTTGGTCGGTTTGATAACTTCTTGGCCGGTTCGGCTGTTTGGCTCAGTTTGTCCTTTTTGGCTATTTGGTGTGGTTGATGAGTTCAGTGTGTTTGTGGTGTCCAAGTGTTCTCTGGATAGTGTAAGTTGTTGAGTTTGACCCTCTTTCCCAGTTCCTGGAATGCTGTAAGTTGTGTTATCCGTTTTTTGTTTTAGGTCTGCTAAGATGTCTCCCAGGAGTTGGGGGAAGGTAGTGAGTTTGTCTACTATTGTGTAGCATGCGCAGCTCGGCTGCTCTATTTTTGTTTCTGCTTGCACCCTCTTTATCATGCAGTTCATGTCTGCCAGCTTATTGTCAATTTTGGCTACATGGATGGCCAAAAAGTTCAGAAGAGATAGTTGGATATCCATTTTTTCCGAATGGTACTGCATGGCCTTTATGGATAGTTGGAGCGTGTTTAGCAGAGATGACCATAGTGCGTCTGCGCTTTTTGGGAGGTCGTCTGTTAGTGGCATCTTCTCGGAGTCATCAGTTGATAGATTCTTCTCTGGATCTTGCTTTCTCTCTGGAGTGCTGACGTCGGGCTGTGTGGCAGATGGTGAGTATGAAGCTACCAGCCTCTCCCATTCTTCTGTTGTTAGCTGGGAGTGCTCTTCCATGTTGGAGGATGCAGGTTGGGTAAGGGCCTGGCTTATGTCAATACTTCTGTTTATTTCCGAAGGATCGATTGCTTCTATTAGCTCTCTTATCTGTGTTTTCTCTAGCTTGGTTGCCCGCACCGCCCCAGGGGTTAGGGTTTTTACCATGAACTCAGTTGCTTCGGTTTCTTCCCCTTCCAGTTTTGATTCTGTCTCTCTGTCCCACCCCAGGTCGGTGTAATCTCTGTCTGACTGAGTCACCAGGTTGTTGTGCTGATCCCGAAGTGTAGCCTGTTCGGACCTCGTGGTGCTGCTACTGTTCCCTGTGTTGGGTTCTGCTTTATTTTTTGTCTCGGTCTTGTTAAGGGGCTCTAGGTGTGGCTCAGTTTGAATATTCAGCTTGATGGATCCTAATGGGTCTATTTTTCTTACGAAGTTTTGCTCGTCACAGCTAATCGCTTTCCCAGTTGCTGAATCTTGGAGCTGTGCGGTCACCTGGATTGTAATGTTTGGTTCCAGGGGGAGACCCCTTTTGGTGGTGGCGTCTGTGATTGTAGTATTGTCCCCACACTTGTGATGGTTATTTGTGTTTTCAGATTGTACGCTTCTGTCCTCGGATGTGTGAGAAACCCACGTTTTTGTACTGTGCTTCTCATCGGTACCTTCAGGGTGATTTGTTTGCATGCCCCCTTGTGGTACCATTGGCGAGGGCAGCCCCCTCAGGTTGCTGTTAGTGGAGCTTAGGTAAGAGCCGGGCTCTTTCAGAAAAGAGAAAAAGGAGTAAATTTTGGGTTGGGCGCGCTTTCTATCCGTTTTGCTGTTGTTAAAGGCTGTTCTTTCTATGGTTTCTGGCGCTAAATCTAATAGCACAGCGTCTTCTTGATCTGTCGGCACAGTGACTGTGTCTGTGTCGGTGTTAAATTTCCGCTTGTTGGCCCTGCGTCGTTTGGCAGGTGCATTTTCATTATCGGTTGTTTTCCTAATTTTGCCTGACCTCATGGCGTGCTTAATTTGGCGCAAATTCCTGAGGAACTATTGGGTTTTTGTTTGTATTTATTTATTTATTTTATTTTTTGGGGGGGGGGATTCTATGTACCTCAGCCGGCTCAGGGTTCTTGTTTCCCTTTGATGTAAAGGATTATTGGAGGATTGGCGGAAACTTTGTATTTCTCAGGGATTCCTTTATCTGGCTTCTGTTGTTTGTTAATTGAATTGCTGTTACTTTAGGTAACTTTCTGTCCAGGAGGGTTTTGTTTGGTCGGTAAGTACTTTAATTGTGAGGTGCTTACGTTTTTTTTTTTTTTTTGTTGAGGGTGAAGCCAAGAAATAGACTGAGACTGAAACTGAGATTAAAATGATGGAAGTAGTGGTAGTTTTGCACGAGTTATACGCCGGTTTCCTTCCTTAATTGGCTGGTTGGACCTTTAGTCATTAGTTGTTATCTGCTGGGTTGTTAAATTGTGCTTTTTTGTTGGTGTTGTCGATATTTTTCCCCTTTTTTTTTTTTCTGCTGTTGGTTACAAGGAGGCTGTGGAGGCTGTGGAGGTTGTGAACAGTCTGATTTTTTCTTATGTAACCACTGTTTTGGCCGCCGCCGCTCTCCACCCTCTGGCGTGCCGACTCACTCCACTCCCGAAGCACCACAGGAGGAACAGTGGGAGTCAGATGCCCAAGACTCCCAGGACGAACTCCGAGTGTCGGGCTCTGTCAACAATACAGCGGGAGGCAGAGGGTCAAAGAGCGGATTAAGGAACGGAGTGAGAGTGGGGCAACAGCTGCAGGCGAGGCAGGGATCTCGGTGGACTCAGCGGACTCACCTGCCTGGTCGTTAGATGCCCACGGCTCCTGCTGCTCCGAACCCCCCTGACACCGTAGATCGCCGTAGATCGAAGCCGGGCACGGCGCTGGATGCGGCGACCTGCGAGGCCCAGGGACAAGACTTGGCTGCGAGCGAGGGATGGACGGGGTGGTTCCTCCTACACCTCTCCCCCTGCCTTGTCCTAGGTCGCTCCTTGCTCCGAGCTCCGAGCTCCTAGCCTCTGTCCGGTCAGCTCCGCTCGCCGCCCGTCGCCACTACTCGTTCGGCCTGCGGAAGTGCAACAGCGCCCTCTGCAGTCTCTGGTAAGGATCGCTGAGTCTATGTATCTGTGTGTGCATGCCTCTGTAAGTGCAGTCCGAGAGGAAAACCAGAGCATCAGATTAGAAGTAGTAAATTCTAGAAAAGAAACTGCAGAATTGGCGCAAAGGCTTAGGCAACCTTTTGGTTCAGGGTCGGACGCTCAAGCTTCATTGTCAGAAGGGACTAATAGGATGACAACTCAGGTGATTCACTCCCTCTCACCCGTCATTCCATTAGCGGCACCCGAGCGTTTTAGTGGAGATCCGCAGAAGGCTCAAATATTCATTACGCAGTGCTCATTACACTTCATGTGCCGCCCTTCCATTTTTCCAGATGCTCAGTCTCGAGTGGCCTTTGTGTTGTCATACCTAAGTGGGGATGCAGCATCCTGATCTTTGCCTCTGATTTCAAAGGACGATCCCATATTGCGGAATTATGAGAACTTCAAAGAAGAGTTTCTTCGAATATTTGACAGAAGGCGGATATCCCAAGCCGTAGACAACGAGCTACTCGACCTGAAACAGGGGAACCGCGATGTGGTCTCTTATTTGGCTCAATTCAATAAACTAGTGGTGGAAACCAACTGGCCTGAGAGTAAGAGAGCAGCGGTGTTTTATCGAGGTTTAAGAGATGAGTTAAAGGATGCATTGGCCGGAATGCCCAATAGACCCACAGAAATCTCAGCGTTGGTGGACTTAGTGCTGGAAATCGATTTCCGTCATGGGGAAAGAAAAGGTGAAAAAAGGAAAGATTTCAAGTCAGTGATTCCAAGATTTGATCGAGTAAGGTCGGAAGGAGGACGAAGCAATGAAGGTCAGCAGGGCATCGAACCAATGCAGATTGGTACTATACGGGGTCCTCTTTCCAAAGAAGAGAAGGAAAAGAGAAGAACCAACAATCTTTGCATGTACTGTGGATCGGGAGGCCATTTTGTACGTGCGTGTCCAAAGAAACCCAAGGGAAGTTTCAAGCCGAAGGAAAACTAAAGGCACCATCTGTTGGAGGAGTTGAACAGGTGGATGCGATTTTCGATCAGACTCCAAAAGAGCATAGAGTGGCCAATACTCTACAGTCTGCAGCACCACTTCTAATTTTATCAATGGAAATCAGATTCCGACACGTGACGCTGAGAGAGGTCTCAGTGATGATCGACTCAGGAGCCACCGGAAACTTTTGCGATCTAAGGTTTGCAAGCAAGGTGGGAATCGAAGCCATCAAAAAGTTGAAAGCTGAGCCAGTTAGGGCTGTGGATGGAACCAATCTGTCCTCAGGTCCAATAATCAGTCACACAGAATTAATTCATCTGATCTCGAATGACGGACATGAGGAGAAGATCCAGTTTAACTTGGTCGATGCCCCCCAATTCCAGTTGATCATTGGGCTTCCCTGGCTTACTGAACATAATCCAACAATCAACTGGAGTACCAGAGCCATTAAGATGGAATCAGATTATTGTTTTGGAAATTGTTTTAGAGGTCAGCTGAAGGAGCAAGAGGTGAATCCTGCACATTCGTTGTGTCAGACGGGAGGATCAATTTGTGTAATCCATGTACAAGACATACCAGAGGAATATCGAGGTTTTGAAGACGTATTCAATGAAGTGGAAGCAGAACAATTACCACCCCACAGACCTTATGATTGTAAAATTGAGATAGAACCCGGTTCAAATCTACCTTGCAGCCGTGTGTATGCCCTTACGGAAAAAGAACACCATCACCTAAAGGAATATTTGGATAAGTATCTAGCAAACGGCTTCATTCGTCCCTCGCAGTCCCCAGTCTTCTCGCCCCTATTTTTTGTGCCAAAAAAAGAAGGAGATTTGAGGACTTGCATCGACTACAGAGCCATCAATAAGATTACAAAAAAGAACCGTTATCCATTGCCGCTAATATCTGTTTTGCTAGATCACGTGAAAGGAGCAACAATTTACATGAAGTTGGATCTGAGGGGAGCGTATCATCTGGTGAGAATGAAGGAGGGCGATGAGTGGAAGACAGCCTTCAGAATGAGGTTCGGCCTATTTGAATATCAGGTTATGCCCTATGGGCTATGTAACGCTCCAGCAGCCTTTCAACACTTCATTAACGACGTATTGAAGGAATTTATCGACCAGTGTGCACTGGTGTACATTGATGACATCCTTATTTACTCTGAGAACAAGGAAGAACATCAGGATCAGGTTAGAAGGGTCTTACAGATGTTGAGAGAAAACAGACTGTTTGTAAAGCTAGAGAAGTGTGCTTTCAGTGTCTCTCAGGTTGAATTTTTGGGTTTTGTAATTTCACCAATGGGCATTCTTATGGACCGCAAAAAGATCGAAGCGGTGATAAATTGGAAGTCCCCCGAGAGCGTCAAAGAAGTACAAAGCTTTATTGGTTTTGCCAATTTTTGCCGGAGATTGATTGGAGAATTTTCGCATAAGATTTTACCACTCACCCGTCTATTGAAAAAAGGGATCAAATTTGAATGGACAACTGAAGATGAAGAAGCCTTCCGATCCCTAAAGGAAAGTTTTACAACAGCCCCAATCCTACAACATGCAGATCCGACTGAACCATTTTATGTGGAGACCGATGCCTCTGATCAGGCGGTTGGAGGAATTTTGTCCCAAAGAAGCAAGCAAACGGGGCAGCTGCATCCAGTCGCCTATAGGTCAAGAAAATTAACTCAGGCAGAAATAAACTATACAATCACAGAGAAGGAGCTATTGGCCATAAAAGACGCATTCAAAGATTGGAGACATCCTTTAATGGGGGCATAGCATCAAGTCACTGTATACACAGACCATAGAAATTTAAAATTTCTAAAAACAGCCAGAACCTTAACACCAAGACAATTGCGACGGTCGCTGTATTTTGCTGATTACGATTTCGTCATTACTTATCGACCAGGGGCCCAGAACGGAAAAGAAGATGCCTTGTCTAGAATAGACACAGAAAATCAAAAGACACCTCTAGGAAATCAATCCATTATCCCAAGTGAAAAGATTATTGGAGCAATCACTTCAGTTGATCTTGAACATGGTATCTCTGACGCAATGGATGAAAAGACCTTGAAAGAGTGGGCGAAGAAGGAAGGAAGAGAAGTTCGTAATCAGTTACCCTACTTCCAAGGAGCTCTGTATATTCCCACTAAAGAGTTGCAGCAACAGATTATCAAGGAATGCCACAATGCAAAGTTGGCAGGACATAAGGGAGAGGCAAAGACCAGAGAACTGATCCAGCGACACTACTGGTGGCCTGAAATGTCGAAGAGTATTGAGCAATATGTTAAGACTTGCGAGATTTGTGCTCAGGGAAAATCCGAAAGGCAGGCCCCAAAAGGTTTACTTATGCCCTTACCCACTCCACCTTATCCTTGGCACACTGTTACATTAGACCTCATTACTGACTTACCCCTTAGTCAGGGCTGCAATACCATCTTAGTAGTAGTAGATTCCCTTTCTAAAATGGCTCATTTTACAGCTTTAAAGGGAGTGCCAACAGCTAAGCAGTTGGCGACTCATTTTAGTGCTCAAATAGTGAAAATACATGGAATCCCTAAAATAGTAATCACAGATAGGGATCCACAGTTCATTTCCCACTTTTGGAAATCTTTCATGGAAGGGTTGGGTACAGAAGTCCGTTTTTCCACCAGTTACCACCCAGAAACTGACGGTCAAACCGAGAGGGTGAATCAAGAACTTGAACAGTATTTGAGATTGTTTCTTTTGAAACAAGAAGGAAATTGGTCGGACTATTTGTGGGCTGCAGAGTTCGCCCATAATAAAGCAAAGAATGTTTCCACTGGGTATTCCCCCTTCTTTATGAATTATGGAAGACATCCCAACTCAACCCTCAGGCAAACCGAGATCTCAGTTCCGGCGGTGGAGGGGATCGTAACACAGTTAGATCAGGTACATAAGAGGGCAATTGAAAATCTTGAACTAGCTAAAGAAAGATATAGGAGTTATGCAGACAGAAAGAGTCGAGTAGGCCCCTCATTGGAAATAGGAGACAGGGTTTGGTTAAGTACTAAGAATTTGAGAGTAAAAGGTAATCGGAAGTTTCAACCGAGATTTTTTGGTCCATATCTGGTAGAGGAGAAAATAAATCAGGTGACTTACCGAATTCAATTGCCACCAAGGTTGAAAATACACCCAGTTTTCCACATATCCCTGTTGAAGAAGGCTCTAGAAAATCTACGAAAAAACTTGCCTCCAAGGCCTCTTCAGCTAGAGACTGGTACTGAATTTGAAGTCAAGGAAATTCTAGACTCCAAAATGCAAAAAGGGAAGTTATACTATTTGGTGGACTGGAAGGGTTATGGGCCCGATGAACGATCCTGGGAACGAGATGAAGATGTCCATGCTCCAAGATTAGTTAAGGCCTTTCACCTACGATCTCCAACTAAACCCCAGAGGAGAGAACCTACCTTGTTGGAGGGTACTGTCAGGACTCCAAGATTACAGATAGGTTTAATTGTGCATCGAAGACACAAAGTTTGTACACCCCGAGCTATGGAAGGTACATGGGTGGAGCTGACTCGGAAATGGCGCCGGAAAAGGCCACCAGAACCGAGTAGCTGTCAGCGTTCTAGTGTTTGGCAGAGAACGCGCTGGAATCCTAGGTGAGGCTCGCGCTGCTTAGGAACTGCGCACTTCACCAAGAATTCTAGAGAGCCAGGTGCGCACTTCAGAGCGCGCTAACAAAAAGAGTTTTAGTGTTGGTTTCAAGGCTTTTCATAATCAAGACTGAAGGGCTTTCGGAAGACTGTAGATACGAGTTAGTAAGCCGAGTTCAATGAAGTTGAGTGATGTTTGAGGAGAACAGCAAGTCTCAGTTTGTGAAGATTTCGTACCGAGTCGTCAGGGAGAGGAAGCAGCGTCTACAGGAGCATCTGAAGAAAGAAAAAGAAAATGAAGCTAAGTTAACAAGTGTATATTTGTCACGTCAGAGAACTGAAGTAAATTACTGATAGCTATAGAGTTATAGAACTTACTGTGAGGAAAGTGGCTTTTCAGTATTTCCGCACAGAGGTCACGAGTTGTAACGGCACGTCCTGAAAAAACGAAGAGAGAATTGCATTACATGTTAGAACGCTTGAGCAACTACAAATAATTAGAAAAAGATAAAACAATACTTACCACAGAAATAAGTCGTCGGACAGTAGCTTAAGAACAGAGAGTAAAATACCACCACGAAAAGAATAAGAAGAGAAAACATGAAATACACAGATGAATAATTACAAATAGGAAAAGACCTCAAACTCAGTAAGTAGAATACCAAATTAAAATAAATAATACCAAGTTAAAAGAGAGCAAAAGTTCTTAACAGATAAATGTAAATATATTGCAGGTGTGCAAAAAGAAAAAGAAACTGTGAACTAATGCAGATACCAAGGAAGATAAAACATAGAAGAGTGTAAAAGAAAAATAGGAAAGTAAGAAGAAGCACAGGGAGAAAGATTCACATGAGGCAGATAAACTTTAGGTTCTAGCTGTTTCCTTTTTAATTGCAGACGAAGAATATAGTTAAGGAATTAAAAGGCACACACAGAAAAGAAATAAAAGAAATAGAAGAGAAGCTGAGTTCTGGGATTGGCATGGTAAGGAAATAAGGCAATAGGGGTTAAGAGATAAAAGAGGTTAAGGACTAAAAGTTTATGATAACAATAACTCTTGTCTACAGGTTACCTCTTCAGCAATAGAAGTCTGCTGGACGGACTCCTGAAGGAAGCCGCCGAACAGTCGCTTCTCTCTTTTGTTCTTTTATCCATTTTCCCCCTTCCCCCAAGATAGCCACTCTAGAGACTTGTCACACTAAGCTCTGGATTGCTGTCGGGGTGGATTTGGGAACTAGCATCTCTGTTCCTGTGTAGTAGAGTACAGTAACTAGAGTCTGACACTAGGTCTAACAATATGGTTATATTATAACACAAATAATGCGTCATCTCGGGTAACTCACAATGCTTGCACGAATGGGACAGAGGATTATTGTGCACCCACATGAGGCAGAAGGTAGAACACAAACTGCATAGTTGCCCAAGCATTGAAGTTTTAAAATATGTTAAGTTATATGTTAGATCCCTGACTTTGGGCCTTATTACAACCCTGGAGGACTGGTAGCTGCTTCTGTTTTCAGCGGTCCGACCGCCCGTATACCTAGCAGTCCGACCGCTAGATTATGATGCGGGTTGTGAGACCACCTCCCAACGCCGACAGTAGCAGTCAATGTTGGTGGTGCAGGCATGGGCACTTCCATGGGAATTATGACCTGCCTTTCAACTGACATTTTCATGGCGGGGACACAACCATGAAAAGATCGGCAGAAAGGTAGGTAAAGAGCCCCTGGACAAATAAGCCCATGTGGACTGTGGCTGGGGCCCAGGTTGGGGCCCACTATGCCAGCACGGTCGGTGCATGCACAGTTTGCCATTCATGACATGGTGCATGGAAACAGTGCACCCGACTTGCAGGAGGCTCAGCAGTGTGGCCGGCATTGGCTTCAGGATCTCTCCTAGAGCCAAAGCATGCCACCATGGCTGCACCGTAAACACACCACCAGCGCCGCATTAATCTTGCAATGCAGCGGTTGGGTTGCCGCCAGCTTGGTGGCATGTTCCTGCCTGCACCAGGCGGTGGGTTGGTAGTTTGACCACCAGGGTCATAATTAGGCCCTTAAAGCCCTTAATTTGTAGGTGTTTGAAAAAATATCACAAAAATAATATTGTAATACAAAAATATTGTGTCAAGAATATCGGGACATTAAGAAAATATCGTTGTATCTAATATTGTTTGTAAGTGTTAATTAGTACATAATGTATTGTACTGTGTTTGTATGTGTTTATTATTTTGTATTTGTGTTTTTAGTGAGACAATATTTTATTTATGAATTGGTGAAATTTGTATTTTTAGTTGCAGTAATATATTTAATGAATTGTTTTTTTTTTTATCAGGATATTAGATTTTTAGGGGACAGGGGTGGGGAGATTTTAAATTTTTTAATTGTACGGTAATAATTTTAAAGCCGTGAAAATTAATAATTTCGGATTTTTTTATCATGTTCATATTTTAATGACAGTGCACAGATCACAGTGAGCATAAGAATTGACAAAGCAATAACACTCTGCTGTCAAAGTTAGACATATTAAAAAAATGAATACATTGTCATTACAGTGTTCATTAAACTATCCTTTGTGCAAAATATTTTTTTCTAAAACATTTAAAAGAGAACGCAGAGACATTTGAGGTGTCCTATGTGCAAAATAGCAAGTTGTTGAACAAGGGGAGCCTTTCCCTACCCGGCTGCCAATTGTGATTATGTACATTAAAAGTAATTGGGCATATAGCCAATATTCCTGTGGAGAGTATTTCCTAAAGGAGGTACTTTAAAATTATTGGAGTGACCTATGAACAATTTAGCAAGATGTTAGAAAGGGATCTTTTCCCCAAACCGGCATCCTATCTTGGGGGCATATTATCAAGAAACGGCGTTAAAATTATCGCCGCTTTAGCGGCAGAAAACTGCCGCTAGAGCGGCGATAATGGGCTTGATAATATGTCCTTGAGAATTCCCATAGAAGCCCATGTTCTGGTGTCAACATGGGCTTCTATTGGAATTCTCAAGGGCATATTATAAAGCCCATTATCGCCGCTTTAGCGGCAGTTTTCTGCCGCTAAAGCGGCGATAATTTTAACGCCGTGCTTGATATTATGCCCCTTGTTTGCTTACTTTTCAGTTTTTGATCAGCCGCCCGGCGTGCAGGGTGTCTGCAGTTTGCATGAGGAACATATTTATAAGTATGTTCTACTGAAGGATCAGTCCAACTGAATATGTACCGTCAGTTCAGAAGTATTTCTTCCTTATCCTCGCATGTCGCCGCCATGAGTTGCCTTTAGTTTCTTTTCTGCCTTAATAAGGAATCTCACAATTCAGCTGTAGATCCACTGGCATAAAGCAAGCCAGTACCACCAGCCTGCATGTTCGGATTCCCCTTTGGTTGAGAAGTGGACGTAGTATTGCTTGATGCTCTCCCATTAAGTCCTTGTAAGTACATACTAAGTGCACCATATTTTCTTTCCCTTTTCCACACATCCGACAGTCAGTCATGGCAGAGTTGCGTTTCCACGGTGTTTGGTTTAGGAGTGAAGGTTTGTATGCCCAAACGGTAACTCAGAAATATTTATTTAACTATTTAAAAAAAAAATCTTTTTATTGAGTTTTCAAGAGATATCGTAATCACTGCTGCCATGCAAGGCAGTACTACAAAAGAAAAACATGAAAAAGGGACCTCATAATAATTGTGATTTACCAGTACACAGTATACCTGTACATGAAGTTTGATTTTACATACTAACAAGCATCTTCAGAGTATAGACACCTTTACAAGTTGAGATCACTCGGCCACGATTACAATTCCCCTTGAGCCTGCGACAACAGATATTGACGTAGTTGTTACCAAATGTCCCTGGGCTTGGAGGACGATGGAATTTCCTCTGCGTATAGTTCGAGATTTTCTTTGCAATACATCATATCTTTAATCCTGTGATCAACACGGGGGCAGGGAGCTTTCCCGTGTTAGTGCTATTCGTCGTTTTGCTAATAAAAGAGCAATTCTCACAAATTTACCTATTGTCCCTTTTAGCTGAGGTACATGGCATAACAAACATATCACAGGTACACATTGCAATGGATTACCGGACATGTCTCGCTGACGCTCCACCACCCCCTCCCAGAACTTAAAGACTAGTTTGCAGTCCCATGCTAGTTGCCAGAAGTCAGCATCCAGCCGACAACAACGTTTGCAGTTGCTAGTATCTCAGAAACCAAGTTTGTGTAACTTAATAGGTGTGTGATAGATTTGGTGTATATACTTAAAGTAGATGATTCGCAGATTACCATTGGGGGTGAGCTTGCTGGTGAGTGTGCAGATATGCTTCCACTCCGATGGCGTCAATGGAGGATCAAGCTTATCATTCCATTGAGCTAGACTATTGTCAGACGTGCGAACTGTCTCAACCCTCACCACACAATATCATTTAGTAACTAGCCGGTGCCTCGAGGGTGCTACCAATAAAAGCTGTAAAGCGTTTAGAGGGGGTGGTTCAGCAGGAAACGTTGTGTAGTGTGACCTGATCGCAAGTTTCGGTGCACAGTAAATTGAAAGAGTGGCGATTGATTAGTGATGTATTGGAGCTCTGCGGGTGTAAGGAAATTCCCCTCGGGATAAAGATCTTGCATACGATCTATTCCAGCTTCTGTAAGTGCGCGCATTGGACCCATTTCCTGTGTCACGGAGAGTGCCGCGTAGTGTGCCAGTGGCAAGGCCGGAGCGCATATTGGGAGTTTGGCCACAAGTCTACCAATGGCCTGCCAGGCAGCGAAGGTAACGTCTAGGGTATTGAGTACTAGTTTGGGCATGCCTCTGTGTGTGTGAATAAGTATACCAGCTAATGGGACCGGGCGTAAAGGTGTGTGGATGATACCAGTAATATGCATATTGCGCTTGTGCACACAAATAGTAGATATAAAGGTCTGGCACGCAAAACCCACCTTTGGCACAGTTCAATGTAAGTGTATTCCAAACCACTCTAGCTTGCTTACTCCTCCATATCAGTTTGAGCATTAGGGTTCGCACAGTGTTAAAAAAATGTTTAGATAGTTTTATAGGGAGATTGCAAAATAGATATAAAAAAACAAGGCAATACCACCATCTTTATAACAGCGATGCGATCCGCCTGTTACCATGGCAATGTCGACCAACTGTCCACTTGGCACTCCAGTGACACACAAGCTTTTCCATAGTTTTCTGTTATCACAATCTCAGGATCATGATGCACCCATACACCTAAATATTTAACTGGTTCTGTTGACCAAACCCATGGATTTTCCATAGGCGGAGGGGCAGTTATCATTGTCAAGGGTATTATCACCAATATGTTCCAGTTAATCGTGAGACTGGAGAATAAGCCAAATCGAATATATTCGCTCAGGACAGGGGTCAGATACCTTTGTGGTTCACGAATAAAAAGCACCATGTTGTCGGCGTAAAGGGATATGCCAACCGGACGATGCCTAAAGTTAAGTGCTGACTCCCTATGCCGCTGCCGAATGACACACGCTAGTGGTTCAAGCATGAGAGCGAATATAAGTGGCGAAAGTGGACAGCCCTGACGGGTGCCTCTTTCTATCCGGAAGGGCTCAGAGGTGAATCCTCACACACGTACCCGCACCAAAGGATCAGAGTACAGCAGTGTACCCAGCCCAAGTACATGCCAGGGAACCCCATACATTGCAGAATGTGAAACATGTACCTCCATTCGATCGAATCAAATGCTTTTGCGGCATCCAACATAACGGCAGCGTCAGGAAGCTCTGGATCCAGCACGTGAAACATGGCAAAGATAGTTCTCAAATTATGGGACGTGGAATAAAACCAGTTTGATGCGGCAGTACCAGAAGGGACATCAGAGGTCAAAGCTTGGTAGCCAGAATTTTTGCCAGTATTTTTGCATCTAGATTAATTAGTGATAGAGGACGGAATGATTCACAAAGGTAAGGTGATTTATCTTTTTTGATTAGTGTAATAATCAGTGACTGCCGGAGAGAGGGCGGCAATGTACCAGTCTCGTGGGCCTCCGCTTACATTCCTAGCAAATAGGGCATAAGAGGTCAACATATGCTTTGTAGAATTCTGGTGTTCGGCCATCCGGTCCCGGAGCCTTTTTGTTCGGTAGGGAAAGAATCGCTGCCTTGATATCGGCAGCGTCGATAGGTTGGCTAAGATATTCGCGGTGACCATCTGATATCCAGGCAAAGACAATGTCAGAGAGATAATCATCAAGGGCCGCACCATCCAAGCTCCCCTGGGATGTGTA
Source organism: Triturus cristatus (assembly GCF_964204655.1). Taxonomy (NCBI): domain Eukaryota; kingdom Metazoa; phylum Chordata; class Amphibia; order Caudata; family Salamandridae; genus Triturus; species Triturus cristatus. Next base: position 347,736,570 of record NC_140584.1, read on the forward strand.
CATATCTGCATAGCAGTCCCGAAATTGGTCAACTATGCCTTGAGGCATGAAATGTTCTTCTCCCTGTGTGTCTACTATTTTGGTAATGTGGGGATGATCGGTTTGGTATTTGATCTTAACAGCTAACTGTTGACCCGGTCTGCCCCCTCGCCATATGTCCTGGCGACATGCCTATGTGTTACTTAGCATGTTTCTGTTTCTGCCAGTGTGTCATATTCCAGGAGCAGCTCATGTATTCGCGCAAGCGTAGAGGTGTGTTGTTTAATTGTGTATTCTTTTTCCAATTCTGCTAGCGCAGCTTCAGTCTTAGAAAGTTGTCCCCTAATATCACGCAGAATGCATGCCGCTGTGCTGATACAGAGTCCCTCACAGTTACCTTAAAGGCTTTCCACAAAGTAACCATGCTATCTACTTTACCCACATTTAATTCAAAGTATTGCATCATCGCTTCCCTGACAGTGTCAGCATAAGTAGGGTCCAGTAAAGCTTCAGCGCGGAAGCGCCAGGTGAATGGACAATGGGTATTAAGAGGAATGGTGAGGACCAGTCTCACAGGATTGTGATCAGACAACGTGCGCAGATGGGGAGCAACCTCCGAGACCCATTTGTTTGCTCCTTCACTTAGAAGCCAATAGTCCAAGCGGGACTAACTATTATGCGCTGGCGTGGCGTGTGTACCACTTCCTGTCACAGCATTGCGGAATCGCCAGGCATCCACCAAACCCAATTCTAGCATGGCATCTCTTATACATTGGGCCACTTTAAGTGTACGTGCGCCCTGTGGACTAGATCTGTCTTTGCTGGGATCCAGATGGGTATTTAGATCTCCATCCCATAAGATGGCTACATCCGGCCAGGTATGTAAAATATGGAGCATTCAAATAAATACCTTAGGGTCATCCACCACAGGACCATACACATTAACAATATTGATCAGCATCATCCCTAGTTTACCATGTACCATAGCATAACGCCCATCCTCATCGGTGTAAATTTTGATTGTCGTGAATGGCATACCTCTTCTGAACAGGATAAGGACTCTCCTAGCATATGTAGAGTAAGATGAGGCTAGCTTGTACCCAGCCCATCAAAGCGCAATCTTAGCCTCTGTTATCTTGGTCAGGTGTGTCTCCTGTAGTAGGGCAATCTGAACCCCATGTCTATCTAGATAAGCAAACACCTGCCGAATCTTTTTAGGGGAGTTTAGCCAGCGGACGTTCCACGTCAAGGAAGTGTACTTATTGCCCATGACTCAAGTGAGCAAAATGGAGCAGCAGCACCCTGCGAATTGAAGTTAATACAGGTGTAACAATCGTGGAAAGTATGGCGGGTTAATCACAAGAAACAATCCCCACTGCAAAACATTGAAACCCCCCACCCTCACCCAATTTAGCAACCTCAATTTGTCAAAGCCATACCCTATCATCAAAAACATACCCCAACAAATGGAAAGAAGTACAAAACCGAGTATGGGGTACACCCAGTGGGGGACGCCAAGGCACATCTAACTCCCAGAAGAATCAGGGAGGTGGCCGCTGGCTATAAGCGTTTACTCCCTTGAGCATACATTCAGTGCCTGTAGAGGAAAGCAGTTAAACCTTGTGCAACAGTGGAAATGATACTGCGTTATACACATATTATCACCAAGTCGCTGTGATATAATAATGTAGGTGCATATTCACAGTCCACAATATCAATTAACTATGGCAATACAGTTTTCAAGTCCCAAATAGGTACCAGTGTCATGCCATGTTGTGAACTATAATAGCATCAACAGGATCCTACACAGCATCGGGGCACTTGCAGTTACCTTCAGATACGGTTCAATTTCACAGGACCCGGGCATTGATCATCATTGTCCGACGTGTCAGGAGGAGCCTGTTTTTTGCGGCAGAGAGATTTGGCAAAGTCCATGGCCTGCTTGGGGCCGGGGAAGATCTTGGCCTTGTCATCCGTGCCTATCCGAAGACGAGCCGGGTAGAGCATGGCATATGGGTTACTCTCATTAAGCAGTAGCTTTTTCACATTCTGAAATTCCTTCCTTGCTGACTGGACGGTGGCAGTAAAGTCAGGGTAAAAAGATAATGTATTACCTTGATAGGTGATGGTACCTTTCTGACGGGTAATGCAAAGGACTGCAGCCCGGTCCCTAAAGTTCAATAAACGTGTAATGATTGGCCTGGGTGGAGTCCCTGGAGGTGGGCGAGTCGCCAAGGATTGATGAGCTCTCTCTACACCAAGCAGAGCAGGGAGATTTTCGGTACCCCATATGTCATGAAGCATATTCTCCACGTATGTTTCCAGCCTGCCAACATTTGTGGATTCTGGCAAACCCAGAATGCGCACGTTATTATGCTGTGAGCACGCCTCAAGGTTCTTGTTTTAGCCTGAATGACCGCCAGAATCTTTTCGATGTCGGTGGTTTTGGCGGTTACCTGTTGCAACCCATCCTCGGTATTGAAAATACGTTGCTCGGCCTCGCTAATCCTAGCCTCCTGCTTGTCCAACTTAGCTGTCATGTAGTCCATTCGGCAATTAAGGGCTTCAACTTTACCATCTATGGACTGCAGACTAGCCTGGATGGCGGTCAAAGTCTTCATCAAAGTGGTTAGTGACTCGGCGGTGGTCTGCGGTGGCTTCCCTGATTTGCGCAGTTCAAAATTGAGGTGCGGCTGGTTTTTATCCTCTTTGCTCATTATAGCAGGTATGCAACAGTACCAGCGTTTATGTATGAAAGTAATGACTTGTGTAGCAGATGTCCCACGTGCTGAGGACTGGACTAAACCAGAGCAAACGAAGATGTCACGGAAGAGATGTGAGCGCGTTTGAGCCCTCCACACACACCCCGCCAGCGAGCAAGGAAATAATAGCTGCTACTAACCAGTAACAAGGCGCGATACACAGAGCAGTTTTTTGGTCCCCAAGCTGGTTCACAGAACAGGGAAAAGCGTTATGTGGAGGCGCAACTGAATTTCTAACCGCAATGGGAGTGGGCGCCGTAAGTCACCAAAGGCCCATTGTGTGTCTTAGCACCAATATACAAGGGCAGCGTTCAGCAGCTAAGGACTTTGCGATGAGGCCCAAACACCGCAACTTGAATCAAGACACTCCACTGTCATGCAGGAGGCCACCAGCGTATGACACTGGGGAATTATTGTACATTAGGCTATCAGGGAGAGCACGTGGTCCGGTGGCCAAAGGAGCCAATCCTCTAGACCCAGCAGCCATATAGAAGGCAAAGGTCCTCCCGCTGAGCCACCCAAGCGAGCACACCCTGGGTACCCACCTCGGCCGAGTCGGGATCCGCTTGGTCCCAAATGCGCACCCCAGCCCTCGCTCTGCCAGAAATGCAGGTCCGGAGTGATCCTCTCGGGCAGGGGGACAGACCGCCAGCATCGGCCTCACCGTTGCATCGACGGGGGCCAGAGGAGTCAGGCACCGGTTTCACGGCACACCCCCACCGGCGCGGGCTGTTCCCCGATCCCAACTCTCGAGTTGCAGCAATGCAACCCAAGAGGGTCGCAGGGCCGTTTAGTAGGAATCATGTGCAGCGCAGTCCCCAAGCGAGACAGCCAGGTGGGTAGATCCCGCTAGCTGCCCAGGCCCCAGGCAGGCGCAGTGGGACAATCGTAGCTCTGCGCGCACCCTGTCCCCCGCGGAGCCACCGAGAGTCAGTCTTTGGCACTCAGGCCCTCCGGTAAGGAATGAACAAGTGAGTCCTCACCAGTATCAGTTGCTCCAGCTGGTGGGGGTCGATGCTGTGTCAGACAAGGGCTCGGGAGTGGCCTGCGAGGCGCTCGGAGTCCCAGTCGTTGGCGCTGGCTCTCAGGCAGCCGCCATGTTGCATCGAGGATCGTGTGCCGATGTTCGCAGCTCGTGAGTAGCAGGGGTCCTAGCTACCGCTTGTCAGCCTCAATTTGTTGCACAACAGTTACGAATGTGCCACCTTGTGAAAAATGGCTCGGATGCCACTCAGGGAGCAGGATATTGAAAGGATGATATTGGCTGCCGGCAGAGCTGCAGTACGGTGCGGCCATCTTGCCGTGCGCCCTCTAGCGCCCCAGAAATATATATTTTCCTAGATTTTAGTACCCCTTATGGAAGTAGGGTTGTGGTATTGCTTTGTCGTAGCTGTGCAGTACAAGCCAGCCATGCACTCTGCCTGCCACTGCTGCCTTGTTCTTGATTAGCAAGACTAGTTTGATGCTTTTGTTTTCCAGCTTTTTGAAGCTGGCGTGGGTTTCAGACTATTTCCAGGGGTCCTGTAGGCCAAGTTGAGTTACTGATTCCTTGAGGTAGGCCTTAGCAGGAGAGCTGCTCCTGGTCGTCAATTCCAACCATAGATGTGGGTTTAGTGTATTTGGTTCTGAGTTCTTAATTTTATGCCAACAGTTAATATACATGCCTCTCCTGGTGAGAGATTGTTTCTGAAGTTCAAATTCCAGCTTCACCTGAGCTGGGAAAGTGTATTTGGGGAGGCTAAAGATCATTCTGTGTGCTCCGACCATGATCCTATCCAGAGTTGATGCGTCCTCACTCCCGTAAGTTATTGTTGGAATCAATTTTGCTTGTATTACCTAGAACAATGGTGTTAGAGTGGGACCACCACTTTCTTCATTAGGTTTTTTATTGCCAGGGCTACGGCTTTCCAATTCCTATTTATAGCCTCTTTCTGTGATTTAGATGATCCATTTTTTATCTATAATCCTTCCTAAATATTTATATTCCAACACAGAATTTAGATGTTGGGTGGCGATATACCAGCTTGATTCTTTTCTTTTCCTGCTATTCACTGACAATGGTTTTTTTAGATTGATTTTTAAGCCATTTTCTGTTGAATATGCATGGGTGGCATTGAGGAGGGGCTGCAGACTGACTGGAGTGCGATTTATTAGCACCAGGTCATCTACGTAGAGGAGATTGGTGATTACTTTTTAGTATAGCTTCGGTCATGGAAATTGCAGCAGTCCAATTTTGTTGTTAGATCTGCTAGAAAGATTTTGAACAGATTAGGGGCGAGGACACAGCCCTACTTCAGGCCTTTGGTGGTTGGAATATGTCTTGAGAGATGCGTCCCCATCCTAAGCTTAACCTGCACCCACGTGTCTGTTGTTGCAGAATGAATAATTTCAGGAGAGCAGGTGGAACATTAGCCAATTTCATCCATAGTTTGTCTCGATTGATGTGGTCAAAAGCGGCCCAGAAGTTGATAAAGCAAAGGTACAGTGGTAACTTTGCGCCTTTGGCCACGTCTATTAATAGGGAAAGGGCCATGATGTTAGTTGTGGTACCCATATGTTTGCAGAATCGGTCTGGTTTAGCGGGATGATAATAATGGCAGAGGCCCAAGATGTTAACTCCTCTAGAATTGTACCAGCAAAGTATTACAAACACAACAAAAATGTTTTAGTGGGAAATTTCACCTGTAGTTATGAGATACCCAGTGCCCTAAACACTCAGTATTAGTTGTTGTATCCTGAATAAGATACATATTTATGGAGTCTCTTCATACAATTATTCTTTGAGTCAGTCATGTGGTGACCCAACACTGTAGAACCTTATTTATTCTTCACCGTAATGATTCAAAGGCACCAACTTAAATACCACACACATTCTTGCACATACGTAAGTGACACTGAACCAATTCCCTTCTCAAATATTAGTGTATCACGGTATTATATCTTCAATCTACACTTCAAGAATCCTTTGAAATATATTTAGTGATTATTACTTCATTTGAATTTATATCAAAGCTAATTTAAAGTTAGTAGAACTCTACACGACTGTTTCCAAAACCTTTTTTGCTTCCTAATGAGTTAGAATCCATATTGCAATATGTAAAGAACACTCAATGTATTTCTCACCCATTTGCCTCTTCTTCAGGAGCTTAGCACTCCACATGTCTCTGTTATGATCTTCCATCTGTCTTCTGAGATTCCTTGTGGTGAGACCTAGCCCCCTCTGAAGTCTTCATCATGAGTTAGCCAGACTTTACAGCAGGGATGCCAGAAGCCGGGATTACTTTTTACCAGCAGGTATCTCTGCTGAGGTCTTACCACTAAAAGATTAGTCTCGGAATTAGGGAATAACCTCTTGCACAAGGATTTACTAGGTGTTCTACAGTGCAGTTTTTCACCATTTTGGAGGAAAGTAGCCTGAGCAGGTGGGAAGTGTATGCAGGACTGCCGGTGGGGGATGGGAGAGGGGATTTGGCGGCACAGGAGTTCAAGGCATGGCTGTCACAGTACTACCCTGGACTGCTGCAGTGGGCTGGCGGGCCCTGCAGCAATTCTCCCATTTCCCGTGCCTCCGGGCACAAAAATATTGGGTACAGAGTTTCCATACCCAATAATAGCAGGCCCTGACACACTTCATTTAGATTGAACAAATATGATGAAATAACACAACTCATAATGAGGGTCCTAGTAGGCCAATAGTATATCATACTACAGGCCTCGCTATCACCAGACACAGAGCTGTGGCTTCCCTCAAAATTAGTCCTGTCTGTAGGTCTTTCCAGAAAGCTGGTTTGCCAACCAATTTTATTCACAGTCGTGGTTTAGACATGCTGTGGACTTTTTAAATTTGTAAACTTAGAATAAGTGTCACCTTCTCGAATCTTCACTGACGCAATCGTAAATTTGAATGCCCCTAGTCAATGTCCAAGAAAATGTATATTTGGATTATGTCAGTAGCTCTCACTTCCTTCACCATTTACGGAAACGTCCTATATGATGAAAGTTCAAGATGGAAGATGCTCCCCTCAGCCACTGCCTCGAAAGCTATAGCAATGCTTGTTTAACTCTCAGTACCTTTCCCAGTGTACATCTCCTTTTTGAGCTAGTTTGTGTTAGTGTTTGTGTGGGCCTGTTTATGTGTGGGGGCGATTAGTCAGTCATGTCTATTTCATTTTCTTTTCTTTCATCTGGTATATTTGGGTATTAGTGTCTTGATGTGAAGTTCCCCTTTATTGTACTTGTTTTCACTAAAAACATCTTAAAGGAGGGTGCTCAAAGCATCACAGCCTAAAGGCTTGTCTAGGTCTGAGCAGCAATGTATCGCGTACAGTCTGAGGTCACGCCTACAACATGTTGTTTCGATACAAGTTTCGCACACTAATTATAGTACAATGTGAGACAGAGGCGAAAGATACACAAAAAGAGGATCAACAACATTTAGCCCCATCCTTTAACCTCAGTAAGGCCGACCTGGGAGCAAAAAGCAGCGTCAGAGAATATCATAATGTCCATTTTGCTCTGAGAGTATGGTGCAAAAGAGAGTAACCCTTTACAGAAAATGTGTTTGTTGTTTTTCTTTCCTAAAACGGGAACAAACGACTCATTTTACAACATTGTGTACCAATTTGCAAACATAATTGGCTAAGCTATAGGATTTATCTGTAGTTTTTGAGACATTTATGAATTATTCCAATTCTTCAGGGTCTGGCACTGAACCACAGAGCATTATTTCTCCGCAGAAACAAATCTTCTATGTGCCTACAGTGGGGAGCCTAGTTGCAAGTTTTTTCTCTAAAGAACTTCCCTCAATTATTTTGAAAAGTACAATTTCTAGCTGTGATTTACTAAGTTTTCAGTGTGTGGATTTTCATGCTAAAATCAATAATTGCACCATTTTTACGTTTTTGAGGAAAAAAAGATTTTCAGCATATATTCAGTTGCAAGTCGTAGAGAAAAGGTTTTTAAAGTCAAATCATGAGAAAAAAGTTCATTTAGTTTCAATGCCAGCTATGAGTTGGGAGGTTGTTTTCCCTGTTTGCAGGATGGAAACTATGGGCCTGGTTTAGAGTTTGGCAGAGCGGGTAACTCATATCAAAGGGGAGTGATATCCCCTCCGCCGTATTACAATTCCATTATATCCTATGTCGGACGGGATATCCGTCACATTTGTGACAGAGTTACCCATCTGCCAATCTCTAAAGCAGGCCCTATGTCAGGGCGTATACGAACAGCAAACAGAAAGCTCTGAATTGTCGGTAGTCCAATAATCAGGATCTTTGCAATATTTAGCAGTCGTGATAAAACACTTCTCACACTCTTAGGGGCATACGTACAAAGAATTTTTGTGGTCAGAAATGGTCTGATTCATAGAATCAGTCAGTTTCTGATCGCAAAAATGTTTTTTAAATGTGCAAAAGCACAATTTGCAATTCAGTAACAAGTTACCGAATCACAATTTGTGTTAGCGGTTCAGTATTTGGACGGGGCAGGTTTAGGGTGGATCTTCCAAGTACAGAAAACAATGGTAAGTATAAATGTTTTGCGATGGAATTGTGGTTGCAAAACATTCATATTTTACCAACACCCAAAAGGAGGTGATAACCATTCGCAAATGGGAAGGGGTGCCCAACAGAACCCCTTCACTTTTGGGAATGTTGAAACAAATATTTTTTAAGAGTGGGCAGTGGTCGCTAGGACCACTACCTACTCTTAATAAAAAATGAAACTAAAATGTTTCATTTTATTTTTGAAGTGCATCCCATTTTCCTTCAAGGAAAACGACATGGTGGTTTGCTGCTGACCCAAGCAAGCCACCATTCCTGTGATGGCTGTAATTCCTAATGGGTCGCAAACTGCAACCTACCTCATTAGTATTCATATGGTAGGTCGATTTGCGACCAACTGGGAATCGCTATTTATAACTTGTATGTTTTTGTACATTAGGAATTGTGATTCAGTAAGAATATGCAGTTAGGAAATCGCAATCTTTAAATTATCTACATGTGGCTCTCAAAACTTATAAGAAAATGGTGTGCTATTCCCTCAAGTCTGTTTTCCCGCAGTTTGAGCGCAGTGTCCCTCGGCATACCCAGCCCTGAAGCAGTCCTCTGCAATCATCGTACCAGGGGGTTCACCTTTCTCCAACGGCACCAGTCCAGCTCTGCACTCACCTTCATGCTATGCCTAGGCGGGAGTTCATCTGAAACCAGCTTTTAATATCTGGTGTAAACATGTAGCGAGAGATCTAAGCAAAACGCGCTTTGGAAAAGACTGCCCACATCAGCAATCAAAGAATATCAAAATATTATGGATGGGGGTGATTTTCTCCTTATATTACATCTGTGGCTAGCGCACACCTGTCAGAGAAATTCAATAATTAAAAATGCGTCTGAAGTGAAACGTGCTACATAGAATGTTGAACCCTAAGAAGTATGGTCACAATATTGTTTCTGCTGGATGTATGGCAACTCCTCCATATCAATCTGCCTGTACGTCTTAGCTAACTAGTTATCTAGGGTGAAAGAGGTGTGCCAATACGGCATTAGGGAGCATTTGGATATAATAATGCATTTTTGACATACACATGACACAGGCATTTGTGGTATTTCCCTTGTATTCAATAATTGAGGGTGGGGAGCGGGTGGCGTTAGCTGCCAGTAAGTGTGAAAAAACATTTCCTCATGGGTGTATACATTAAAATGATGCATGATGATGTAGACTAATCTTTGCTTATCGCTGCTCAAGGATGTCGTTCTAGCAGTTATCCTTATTTTTAAGTTCAAGAAAAGGTTTATTGGAAAGATTATTATGATCATAAAAACAATACTTCATATATGCAGTTATTTGTTAATACATAAATACATGAAGGTGTAATAAAGAACAATAACGATATATAATATCCATTAAAATAGTAAAAGGATAATATAGAAGATGATATGAATACAAGCAAAGGTTCACAGAAATCGTAAATAACAGTACATGTCAAAAATACACAATTAAAATTTTAAAAAAATATATATATAGATATATATAATAGAAAATGATAAATTAAACATAATTATAAATAAACAATAGGAGGTCAGGGAGGTTTGGTCACTTCTTGTTGTGAGGGAGCAGGTAAAGGAGTTTTCTTCACGATATCGTCTAGAAATTGTGTGAGTGGGCCCCAAAGGTGGGAACGTTTAGTAGCAAGAGAGATAGGATGAACGAGTGCTGTATCAAGGCGATGATTTTGACGTACAGCATACCACCAAGCTAAATAGGACAATTTAGAGGAATCTTTCCATTTTTTTTATATTTGCTGAAAAGCTACAGCTATTAACAAGTCAATAAGTGGTAACTGAGATTGACTTGTTTTCCGGTCCGGTGTTAAACTACCTAGGAAAATGTTTGTAGGGGAGAGTGGAATTGTGGTGTGAAATATAGTGTTGATTTGGTGCCAGACCTGTTTCCAAAATATAAAAACATGTGGACATGTGAAAAGCATATGATGGAGATCAGCGTGAACCTGGGAACATGTCCAGCAAGTGTTGAGATTTGTGTTGTGTATTTTATGTAGGTATGTGGGAGTAAGAAACAATCTGTTGTAAATAAAGAAGAGTGTTTGTGTTGTGCTGGCCGCTCTGGATGATTTCCTAAGTTTTGTCCAAATTCTGTTCCAAAAAGAGATAGGCCAATTTGTTCCCAGATCGGATTCCCACGAGAGTTCCACTTTGGTTTTGTCTCGGATCTCAGGAGGTACCATTAAACGGAAATAAATGGTGGACGCTTTGGGCTTTATGTGCAAAACGTTATGCCATGGGAAAAGGGGGCGGGAGGGTGAGGAAGGTGAAGATTTGAGTTTAGCATAAGTATCAAGTATTGCTTTCTGCAAGGTTAAAAATTTAGGTTTAAAGGAAGAAGGCAAATGATAAAGAGTTTGTAATTGCATAAATTGAATGGGTGTGCCCTGATCTAAAAATTGATGAACCCAGAGTAGACCTTTATTTCTCCAAGCCTTCCAAAATATAGGTTTCCTATTGAGAAGGATTTGTTTATTGTGCCAAATTGTGGAATTGAGAAAAGTGTCTAAATTATGTACTACTAAGTGGGGTGCAGTGGATAGTAGTTTACAGGATTGCTTAATTATGGGAGTAGAGAGCTTTTGTGGTTTGCGAGTAAAGGAGAGATATTCCTGAAATGAAAAGGGAGCTAAAAATGAGGTCTCAAGATCCACCCAGAGAGGTTTATCTTCAGATTGATTAGTGATCCAATTTGACAGTTGTCGTAACTGAAAGGCTTTGTGATAATTGGAGAAATGGGGGAAATTGACACCGCCTTCAGATTTTGGTCTTGTTAATTTCTGTAACGCAATTCTTGGTTTTTTAGCATTCCATAAAAAAGAAGTCAAAATAGAATTAATCTTTTGAAAGAATTTAGATGGAATGGAAAGTGGAATGTTAGAAAGGATATACAAAACTATCGGAGTCAACATCATTTTGATTGTGTCCAGACGACCCCACCAAGAAAGATGAAGGGGATGCCATCTTGCGACCAAAGTTTTAAGTTTGGCAGAACATTTGTCTATGTTTAAAGAGATAGATGTCTTTATAGAGGGAGAGAACCAGATACCAAGATATTTTATATGTTTAGGGCTCCAGGTAAAGTTGGAGATCTTAAAATCATCCTTAAAGGTGTATTTGGTTAAGGGTAATATCTCACATTTTCCTCTATTCAGTTTATAGCCAGATACCAATCCATAGGCCTCCACCTCTCCCATGAAAGCTGTAAGTGAAGATTGTGGTTTGGAGAGAAAAACTAAAATATCGTCAGCTTATGCTGCCAGCTTAACTTGTTGAGGATCCGAGACAAAACCTGTGATTTAGTTATTCTGGCGTATTCTTGAGAGAAAGGGTTCTAAGGCCAAATTGAAAAGAAAAGGGGACAAGGGGCATCCTTGGCGTACTCCTCGTTTAAGATTAAAGTAGGGGGAGATGAGGCCATTGGTAGATATGGCGGCCTTGGGCTCAGAGTAAAGTAGGGTTATTAAAGAAATGATTTTCGGTCCAAACCCAAACCACTTGAGAGCGTGGAAGATAAAAGGCCAGTAAACCCTATCAAAGGCCTTTTCTGCATCTAACGCAATTGCTGCCAAGAAGTCCGGATAATGTGATGATTTAGATAAAATGTCAAAGAATAAGCGTGTATTGTCAGTGATGTTGCAACCTTTGACAAAACCTGATTGTTCTTTTCCAAGCAGCATGGGAAAATATGGTTCTAATCTTAGGGCTAGAGCTTTCGAGAAAATTTTATAATCTACATTAACTAAGGATATAGGTCTATAATTCTTACAGTAACGTAAATCCTTATCAGCCTTTGGTATTAGACAGATCAAGGCTTCGGAAAAAGAGCCAGTGGAATTACGGGAAGAGATAAAGGAAGAAAGAAGAGTGTGTAAGTGTGGGAGTAATAGATGAACGAAATGTAAATAAAATTTAACAATTCTGTTTGTGTAAGTTCAGCTTCCAAAGAGGCTAAATCTAATTGGGGATTAATATGTTTTTGAATTGTGGAGAAATATTGGGATATGTCTGTATCTGAGGGTGTGTTTTCTGGTGTGTAAAGGGATTGATAGAAATGTACAAATTCTTGGAGTATTTCATTGTCTTTGAATTTTGGTGCTTGGCTATCATCGATAATGGAATCAATATGAAGTTTCTGTTGTTTAATCTTTAGATAATTGGCTAGAAGTTTGCCTGATTTATTTTGGCCACCATAATACTTTGCTGAGGATTTCAGTAAGTATAGGGAGGCCTGTTCGGTAGTGGGCTTGTTAAAAGCAATTTTTGCAGTGATGAGATCTTTAAGGGAGTCCTTCGACTTGGAGGTGTGGAAGGAGTGCTCACGTTCTTTAATCTTAGCAAGTAGTGTGTTATGTAATATGCGGGAAACTTTACGTTTATTTGACACAAATCTAATGATGAAATCCCGAGCGGTGGCCTTAAAGGCGTCCCACACTGTATGAAAGGAGACATCATTCGTTAAATTAATGTGAAAAAACTCTTGAGCGAAAGAGGTAAAAGATTAATTGAAATTAGGGTCAAGGAGTAAGGAATTATTGAAACGCAATTTTGTTGGCAATGTGGATTGATTTAAAATGTCTAATTGAATTGAAACAGGTGCATGATCCAAAATGAGTATAGGGCCTATGTCAGCAGAACGTAAGGATTGGGAAATGCTGCGGGAAATAAAAATATGGTCTATCCGAGATTGTGTTTGATGTGGAGAGGAAAAAAAGGAGTATTCTCTTGTGGTTGGGTTGCAGAGGCGCCATGAGTCTAATAAGTTTCTTTGTTGAATAGTTTGTGTGAAAACTTTGTGTGGCGTGTTTGGGATAAAGGGGGATTTAGAACTTCTATCAATAAACGGGTCCATCACTTGGTTGCAGTCTCCTGCAAGAATAAAGTTTTCTGATGGGTACTTGAGCAATAATTGAGATATACGAGACCAAAACGTGGCATCACCGCTAGTAGGGGCATAAATGTTAAGCAAAGACAAAGGGGTCTTCCCCAGCAGGAGGTTAGTGAGAATCCACCTACCCTCTGTGTCGGATTCTTGAGATACAAGCTTGGCATTCAGTGTTTTGTGACAAAGAGTTATAACCCCATTCCTTTTGCCATCTCCTGGTGAGAAAAAGATTTCACCAACCCAATTTCTTTTGAGTTTTAGTGATTCGCCTTCGGTAAGATGTGATTCTTGCAGTAACGCAATATTAACATCTAATTTGGAGAGGTGAGATAAGACTCTCTGTCGCTTAATGGGGAAGTTCAAGCCTCGGACGTTCCATGTGACAATTTTCAAAAACATTTGTGAGATGAAAGTAATAAAAACATAAGTGAACCAATAAAATCTCGTAAATTGTGAACGATAGTACATGTGAAAAATTCAGCAATAGGAACTATAAAAAACATTGAAGTAAACCTTATATTAGGTACGAAGATATTAAAAGTTAAAACCAATTGAGAGAAGCTGAAAAGGTGGGAAAGATGAAGAAAAGGAAGAAGCCAGATTGGAAAAAGAGGCAAATGATAGAAACATGTATGATAAGAAAGAAGAGGGAAAAAAGGAGAAGGTGGAAGAGCTGTAAAGAAGAATATAAGAAAAAAGATCATATCCACAAAGAAGTCAAAACAATGGAAGGATGGGGGGGGAGACCACATGGAATGATGACGTACCCAGACTCCATGAGGTAAGGCGGGAAGACTTCGGGATGTAAACAACATTCAAAACTAAAAGGTCAAGCACATGAGGTTAGGTCCTGTGTAAAAAGAAACAACAAATAGTTAATACAAACAGGATGGAATATGTCACGACACATTATGAGGTCATAATGTGAAATGGAAGAAGATAATGAGAACAAACAGACCATTATACCATGACAAAAACCATTCTAGAATTCTGTAAGTAAATCAACATTCTGAAAAGCTAAACCCTATTCCAATATATAACAGAAGAAGAGCTATTTAGAGATTCATGAGATCAAACAAACCATTATACCATGGCAAAAGGTATATTAAACTTCTATAGTTAAAACAGCACACTGAGGATTTAATCCCTATTCAAATATTCCAGACGAAAAACTATTTAAAGCGAGTGCTGGAAATATCCATCTTTTCTGGGCATTGTGCATTGAGGAAACTCTTCAGCTTTGTTGGGTCCTCATAAGATGTGGTGTTATTGTTGAGAGTGACTTTAAACAAGCAAGGATGAAGCAATCCGAAACGAGCTCCAATTGAACGCAACGCTGGACGCATATTGAGGAATTCTTTGCGTCTATCTGCTGTGGATTTGGCGTAGTCTTGCGAGAAGAACAGTTGATGACCTGAAAATGAAATACGCTTCAGGAGCCTAACTGCGGAAAGCACTTTGAGGAGGTCCGTATACTCAAGGAAATAAAATATAACTCCTCTTGGTCTTGAGGGTGTTGAATGCAGTGGGCCCAGTCTATGAGCACGTTGTATATTGAGAGTAGTGCCCTCCGGTAGATTTAGTACTGTCGGTAGAAATTTTTGAAAGAAGGAGATGGGATCCGATCCCTTCGTGCCATCCGATAATCCATAAATGCGAAGGTTGTTGCGTCTGTTTCTATTTTCAAGGCTTTCAACCTGTTTTTGCAAGGATGTAATCTGGGAATGAAAGATGTCTACTTTGTTGTAACATGCACTGAGAGTTTCAACATTATGTTCAACCTTGGTGACTCTTTCTTCCAATTTTTCCCAGCCATCGGTTAAGATTTGTATTTTAGAATTTGTCTCTTCAACAAATGGCCGCAGAGCTTCCTCCAGAAGGAGATCCATGGAGACAGACGAAGAAGGCTTGGGTGGAGAGGGTGGGTTTTGTTTAAGGCGTTTAGTTGTTATTTTAGTAAGAGAAGAGGAGCCATTAGTCGTATTCGAAGAAGCAGCTGTTTTGGGCGTCGATGTTTGGGAGTCCTCCATTTTAATGAAGTTCACACGTGACTTTGAATGGACAATAAATCTACGATGTGAAGATATTTGCGATGAAGATACTTTTTTTAACCTACCCATGCAATGGGGGGAGTTAAAACCTATACAGACAAGGTAATGTAAAACTGCAAGGTATAACTTATGTGCGTAATTCCACCTAATAATAGTGGGCAAGGCACACTGTAACAGAATTTGTGTGCATTTGGCGCATGACAGAATATCAAAATATACATTTACCAATAAGCATGAAGTGAAATATAAAAGTGATATCTGTATGCTTAAATGGAATAGAATATATGTATGAAATGTAAGTCACCACAATACATTACAATAGTGTGTCTATGCCCAAGCACACCATACCACATGCTTAGCTTAATACCATATCCAATAAAGCCACTTTAAATAAAGAATCTCGTGGTACACTCATATAACATTGTAGGTTCTGAGAGAAACACAGCTAAGAAATGCAGATATTTGCACATACACATATTAGTAACACAGGAACAAGTTTGCTGAAATGCCCATCTAAAGCCTGTTAATACAAGCGCAAGGGAGTAATGTCCAAATTCACTTTTCAATATGACTTCTAGTGTGAAACATCCATAATCAGTGAACCTGAATAAAACATTGCTCCTTTCTGAAGAAATTCAGAGTGTGATGGAAATAATCTCCTCAGTGTGCAGACTGCTTTGAAGCCACAGTTCTCATTCAGTTAGTCAGGAAGCCATGTGTTTCACAGAAAGGGCATTGCAAGGCAAAGTGAGGCAATAAATCACTGCAGAATTTAACTTTAGAGTTCTTCTCATGTTAGTTCAATTTGTTAACCTCCAGAAATCTATGCTGCCAGTGAAAATGCAAACTGAAAGGAAACTGGGCTCTCCCAGCACACTGGCAGTTAAGCAGCTGTCACAGATATCTCAGCTGTGAGCAGAAAGGTTAATAAAAGGTCAAAGCTTGCCAGAAAGAAGATGAAAATACTTCCATTTAGAGGCTCTTACATTCCGACCATAAATTATGCAGTTTTGCAGACCTTCAAGACTCCGGTAAAGCCAGAAAATCCCTCAGAAAGCCCCATCACCTCAAGCGAGTCACAGGAATGCCGCCATCTTCCTCGGGCTCAAGCCACGCCCCCCAGCAGCTATCCTTATAAAATGCATTAGGGAGGTAGAGCATGATTTATCCTCTTCCACTGTCTCCAAGCTATTTTGATAGCTCTACATGAACATGCGTTGGTTGGAGATATCCCTGCTTAAGAGGGTCCCCACTGGACCTGGCTATGACTCCTGTGTGAATTCAGGTATTGCAATAAAGTACCCACTACACCAAGCGGTACAGAACGTAAAATATAATTATAGGGATCTACTGCAGGTATGTGGGTTTGAGATGTAGACCTCCTGCTCTTAAATTCTCTTCCCATACTTCGATCTGCTTTTTTTCTTCCTCCATCAGCTGATGTGACACATATACAGATGAGACAAAGTTATCAAATATATTCTTAAAAGAAAACTAAGAAACAGAAATTAGTCATATGTCAGTGAAAGAAACGTGTGAGCAGGGCAAATATCCTTCCACCAGGACAGATAAGATCAAAAAGAAAATAAGAAACTGACTCCAAAGTAATGGGGGCGTTTATATAATTGTAGAGTTTTGTATAGCGAAATGCAACTTCTTCCAGCCAAACAAGAGCCCTTGGTTGTACAGCAGAGTTGGTGGGAATGGCACTAGATCCAGTGTGTGATGCCCAACCTAGTATCAGCTAAAAGTTTCCACTACTGTCAGGACAGGTGATCAATAAAACAGCAACCATAATTACACCGTTTTGAGAAGTTTCTTGCACTGCAGGAAGTACCTGTTGGGTGTTTTATTTGGCCTTCTTTTGCTCCTGGTGCTGAGAGACGACAACTCTATTAGAGCACATAGTCATCAAAAAAAGCACTCAAACATGGGGGGCTATTTGACATCATCTAACGTTTGTTGGAGTCATGCCTCCCACATTCATAAAAGGAATTGTTGCTGACTATCCACTGCTCTACCTTGCATGCATTGTGTTTGTCATGCAGAAGGCCCTCTATAGGCCTGAGTAGGTTTACTGAAAACATGTGGCCATTGATCATAGCTAAGACACTTTCTAACCTGGCATGTTCTGGAACACCTAAGACTGGATGCATGGAAATGCTCCAACCAATGCTTTTTAACCACTGGCAACCACTCTGAGAAATATCACATTACAGCACACCGTTTTTTGTTTTTGTTTATTGTATTACATAAGAAGGTCACCCATACACAAATCTGTCTTGGTTTTGACCCAAAGACAACACTCCTGTCTGAACTGCTAAGTAAGGCTGTCTTTATGGAGCACAAGCAACCCCTGAGGCATTTCCACCACATGGGGCATCATCTGTGATTTGAACAGCAAATTGTTGACCCCAGTCTAGATATACTCCTCACGCTTAAAAAGGCTTTTCAGTGTGAGTCCACAGAACTGATGAAAACTTGTATTGTATTTGCAATCTAGCATAGAAAATCAGTGAGATATTGATAAGTCAACAACACACGTTCCGCAGGACTGGAAGAGAAGATATTTAGCTCAATGTGTAGCAGGGCTTCAAGTAAAATCTCTTAACATCACAGACTCTTGGTAGAATTAACATGTGGTACAGTCTGAGTGGTTGTGCTGTAAAAAATTAATTTAGTCTTGTTATCACTGTGAAACTGCAGATTATCCGTACAATATATCTTCTGAATCAGAATATCATGTCAAAAATATCGAGGACCAAAATATTGAGAAGGTAAGTGCAAGTAGGTGAGTATAAATTTACTTTTCGTATCTCCACATCTATGTACCTTGAAGATATATACATTATCAAGGTACATATATGTGGTGTTATATATAGTAAACCTTTGATTATCATTAGAAACTTACCTTCACGATATTTTGATCCTCGATATTCTTGACTCACAATATTTTTGGTTCTGATATTCTGTCTAAATACCGTTCCTTTGGCGATGCACAAGCCAAGAAATACACTTACTGTGAGACACAAAGGCAAATAAGCTAATGCTGTGGAATGTGAAGTCATGGCATTCTGATATAACACAGTGCTGGCTTCATGTGCATCATCAGTGACACAGGAACAGGAACATAATTGAGGAAAGAACAGCACTGAGGTGGTCTATTGGGAATTTCACTTGAAAAGCATATTCCTTGGGTTGCATTAAATGCCTCTGGCATGTTACACTATGAAAATATAAATCTAAGCTTGTAAGTCCTCACATTCTTTTTAAGAAACACTTGGATATGTACAAAGATTACAATTTATTTATTTAACTGTTTTTTATAGTGCTGAGTTCACCAACTGGTATCTTAGTGCACTTTACTTGGAACAAAAGTAATTCCATATAACAACAAATCAAGTTTGTCTATGTTAACAAAATGGGGGCGCATGGGAAATACTGTTATTCAAGTGATTTGTATCTATTTATTGAGTCATTTTGTACTTCTGGTCCACAAAATAGTCTCTGGTGTTTAATTGAAGTGTCTGCAAAGCAGTTGAGCTTTTATGCTTTTCTGAAAGAGAGAAGGTCTCTCATAGTCCTCGGATTGCAACAGACTCTTTTTGATCAAAAAATTGATGTAAATAACTTCATTGACTCTCAATTCACAACTTATTTGGGATTTGGGGAAAGGATGCCAAACAATGGTGTCAACAAACTCAGGGAGTCATTACGATGGCGGGCGGACTTGAGTCCGCCCACCATCGTGGTGGTGCACGGGACCACCCACCTGTATGGCCGCAGTCCCGCATGTAGAATCACGATGCGACCGCCACCGTGGTGGTCGCATCTTGCATCTTTTCCCTTGCGGCGGGTTCTGCTGGCTGCAGCACCCACCGCAATGTTAAAAATGTATGTAGTGTGTTTCCCTGCACTACGTGGCAAGCACCACGGGGTGTCTGCCACTTGGTCCATGGAAATGTAGGGTTACCATAGGTACCCCCCAAGTGCACCACCACCTTCCCCCAACACCAGGGGGCCCCACAATGGGCCCCCAAAGGCAATCTCCGCCAGCCCATTTACCCGCCACGGAAAGGCTGGCTGCGGCCAGCATCCTAATCTGGCGGATGGTGCCTGCTAGGCACGGCCACCATTATAGGCAGGCTGACTGCTCCGCCAGGCAAATGGTACGACTGCCTGTGGCGGAAGGGTGGCGGGCGGTCTTTGCGTCCGCCGCTTTCGGAAAATGATTCCCCTCTGCCATCGTAATGAGGCGGGGGAAAATTGCTTTCCGAAGGCGGAGGGCCCGCCACCGCACTGCTGGTGGTGGCGGACCTTCCGCCATTGTACTGACCCCCTAGGTCTCTATTGGAGTTTGCTCTTTTTTGGATTCTTACTTTAGGGTTATCTGGCTTTCTCTTACATCTCCTCAAGGTTCTTGTAATAAATGAGGTTACGGTGGTGAAATCCTTCTCAAGCAGCAACCACAATTCTTCTAAGGGTAAAGTCACAAGCAAGCTCTGAATTAACTTGTGCTCAACCCTTGGGTAGCTTGACACAGAGCAGTCAAGCTTAACTCAGAGACAATGTTAAAGTATTTCTGCAATAGTTCAAACAGTAATACAGTGAAAATGCACCACATGATATTGAAAATTAAAATAAGTAAAACATGAACAAAACAACAAAAATCCAATTAGTAGAACCGAAGATATTCAATTTTAAAGATTTTAGTGAAAATAGCAGCAAAAGACTTAAAGTGTCAACTGTCGATATCTGGTTGCACTGGATCCAGACAAAGGGGCCCATTAGGATGGAAGGTGGATCGCCCCCACCGGGCCAGCGGTAGCCACCGCTGGCCCGGCGGGGACGATCCGCCCGCCATCCATACCTGAATGAATCCCCGCCATATTAGTATGGCTGGGGGGTCCGCGGCGGAAGGTAAGACCGTCTGCCGCTTTTCCATCGGTCGGGCGGAAAAGGGGCATGATATGGTGGCGGTGTCTGCAAGATGCTGCCTCCATATCATGATGCAGACAGAGAGCAGCCTTTCCATGGCGGTATTGCCGCCATGGAAAGGCATGCGGTTTTTTCATGTTGGGGGCCCGTTGCGGGCCCCAGAGTGTTGAGGGGGTGGGGGTGCACATGGGGGGTACCTATGGTACCCCCTTCATTGCAATGCACTACATGGCAGGCACCACGTGGTGCCTGCCATGTAGTGCATGGCAATACTCTACACCGTACTTTTACATTGCGAGTGGGTCTGCAGCCAGCAGATCCACCCGCAATGTAAAAGGCCCAGGATGTGCCCGTCGGTGTGGCAGGCGCATCCTAATGCACATGGCGGGACCGCCGCAACTTCGGCGGTCAGTCCCTGGCACCCTTGCAATGGCGGGTGGACAAAGTCCGCCCGCCATCGTAATGGACCCCAAAGTCACATGTTTTTGTCGACTGAGATGGATAGCAGGCTGGCTACAGGGAACCAGTTAGGCCCACTCAACCTCAACAGAGTGCCTTAAATTCTGGTTTGTGGAGACTTGTGACGATTCGCATCGAGGATGTGGCACACAGCCAAAGTGATGCATTTGTTCTAAGAAGCGGTGAGGCTGCAATGCAAGGTCCTGTGTTGTTGTTGAGGATCCTGTCAACCAGGGCTTGCAATGAGGAGGCTGGAATCGAGGATGCGCCGTGCAGTCGGGCAATGCATCTGTTCCGAGGAGCTGTGATGGACAATCTGGCGTCGTAGTTAAACCTGGCGTCAACAAGGGATGCAAGAGTTGGTGCCAAGTATGCATCACACAGAGGCGGTTCAGATGCGGCAACGGATTATGATGTGATGCGGTTTAGATCCAGGCATTAGCGGTGATGCATTAATTCTACTCTGGGTTGTTCCGCTCAACAGAGGAGATGCGTCAATTCCACTTGATTCATAGAGGTTGGCAGAGCACATTAGGTCCACTTCCAAGGGTCCAGGGCTGGAGTGGCACATTTTGGCAGGATAGCTTCACAAATGGCAGAGTCCAGGTGCTGGGTCGAGGTTGTTGGAGCCTTCTGTCCCTGAGACTCAAGTCCGGAGGCCAGCTAACTAGCCCTGGGAGTCACTCTGGGTTTCTGGGTTCAAGAGATACAGGTCCAGTCCTTCTCACCCAGGCAAAAGGGCAGTGTCTGTAGGACAACACAGCAAGGCAGCAGCTTGGAAAGGCAGGAGTCCAGCAGGATAGCAGTACGGCACAGTGGCAGTCCTTCAGCAGCTCAGCAGCTCTTCTTCTTTGAGAGGATCCACAGGTACAAAGTATACTGAAGTGGTGATACCTGAGGTCTAGTGTGTATACCCATTTGTGCCTTTGGAGTGCAGAAGAAGCTTCTAGAGGCTTCCCTTTGAAGTCCCCAGGCATTCTGCCTTTCCTGTCATCCCTCCAGACTAACTACAGGGGATATGCAGCCCTTTGTGTGGAGGCTGGACACAGCCTATTCAAGTGTAAGTGGGGTTGTACCCACCTCCTACCTCCCATCTTGCCAGTGATGTCCCATCTAGGCACACCTAAGACCCTATTGTGCATAGCTGTCTAAGAGAAATACACAAAGCTCAGCTGTCTGCTACACCTAGTAAAGTGACCCTGGTAGAGGCTACATGCACTAAATGGCAGGAAAATGCCAACTTGCTAAAAGTGCCATTTTCAAAATTGTAATAAAAAGTCTGATTTCATCATGTTAGAAATTATCATTTCCAAAGACACCAAACATGATCTGGTCACCTGCTCCCATTTGGAAATTACAGCTTATTAAATGTAATAAGAAAACTCCAATGTTAATGTATGGGAGAGGTATGGTTGTACAACTTTTTAAATGCACCACACCTTGCTCTCTGTGCTGTTCAGGGACTACTCTAGGGGTGGCTTATATGTATTAAGAAGGAAGGTTTAGGCCTGGCAAAGAGTGTATTTTTCCAAGTTGAAATGCCAGTTTTAAAACTGCTCACACAGACTGGAGTGGCAGGATTGAGACATATTTAATGGACTACTTAAGTGGCTGGCACAATCAGTGCTGCGGGCCCACTAGCAGCACTTAATTTACAGGCCCTGGGCTCATGTAGTGCCACTTTGCTAGAGACTTACAAGTAAATTAAATATGCCAGTTGGCAATAAGCCAATGTTACTATGTTTTAAAGAGTGAGCACATGCACTTTAGCACTGATTAGCAGTGGTAAAGTGCGCAGAGTCCTAAGGCCAGCAAAAATGATTTCAGTGCAAATGGATGAGGAAGGCCACCCTAAGGTTGACAGGTCTAACCGTTTTCACAACCACTTCCTTGTATTTGAGATCAAACAGCCATGTCTGAACTTAAAATGCATTTTTCTGTGCTCCATGACCTTTACTTGTGTTTTTCAGTTGGACAGACAAATAATGCAAGAAAGAAAGCTGATGACCTTGGAAATGGGGCTGAAGTCCGCCGTCATTTCATAGTATCACATTCAAATCTAGAGTTTCTTTGTCATACTAAGGTTCAACAAATATTTTCATTAAAGTTCAGCTAATCTGACATGTTTGTTTTGTTTCTGGAGTTTCTCATGATTCATGAGGGGTTGGATTGAACAGTAATGTTGCTAGTACTGCACTTAATCTTTAGACTCCATATTATTTAGGAGGACACATTTTGAAAATGCAACAAAAAGTGTCAAAGACTTTTCTTTTGCTTGAATTAATCAGTATTTAATAATATTCCTTTAACGGGAGGAGCCTAGCGCGCAACCAAGATGGCCGCGTAGGTGCGAGGCTCCCGAGGACCTCCGCGACCTCCTGAATTAATCCTGGCGATATCCTGTCCTTGTTGAGGGGACTGTGTTGGGGAACCGGAGCTGAGGCGCCACCCGTTTTTTGGGCTCGAATCGGACCCCGGACGCCGGTGGGAGCATCGATCGAAGGTTGTGGCCTTCTCCTCGCCGGCCCCCCGGATTGGAGTAGTGGGGCGATCCGGGGACAAAGTGAATAACAGCGGCGAACGGGGCTGGGCGACTGGCGTACCCCGCACTTTCACTTTCGCTTTTGCGCCCTCCTAGCTCTCAAGCGGGGTCGGACTGCGGAGCGGGGTGTGGTGGTGTGGCCTTGTCCAGGAGCCCGGCTGACCCGCCGGCGGTGGGTTGACCCGCGGTTCGGTGGTCGCCCCTGCCCCCCCCCTGGCACCCGTGACTTGGTATAGCGGCCCGTTTGGGGTGCTTGGCACGACGGTGGCAGAGCCAGCATGTCCACCAAACAAGATGGCGACCGGGCGAAGGTGAAGACGACCCGCCGTGGCACGGCGCACCAGGCCAACAGTATGGACCGCTACACGCTCCAGAAGGGTTCTCCGGAGACATCGCGTGCATCCCCGGTGGGCCCGACGGAGGCATCCGCTCATCCGGTGGATCTGACCCTCCGGGACGTCATGGGCGCCATCGCAGAGATGAAGGCCTCGGTGGACCAGCGTTTCGACACCTTAGCGCAAAAAATAGACTCGGTCCTGGTGGATGTGAGCCTTGTGAGGGCAGACTTGTCCAAAACAAACGACCGAGTCGACTCCCTGGCCCACACCACAACGAGCCTCACGACAGACGTGGTGGCCCTCCAGAAGGAGGTGCGCCGGCTTGGCCAGGCGAGCGCCCTGATGGACCGGCGACTGGAGGACTCCGAGGGTCGGGCCCGGAGGAATAATGTCCGTATTGTGGGGGTGCCGGAGGGACGAGAGGCAGAGGCGGCGGATCTTTTCGTGGAAGAGTTGATCCTGACCCACCTCCGGCCCCGGGGGCTGAGTAAGCTTTTTGCGGTGGAGCGTGCTCACCGGGTCCCCGGGGGCAGACCTAAGACTGGTGCCCCGCCGCGGCCTCTCATTGCCCGGATTTTTAATTTCCGGGACAGAGATGCTATCCTCCAGACCTCCAGACAACAGGGACCGGTCAAGCTTGACAACATGGAGGTACATTTCTACCCAGACTTTACCCCGGCGGTCCAGAAGCAGCGGCAGAGCTTTCTTGGTGTTAAACGTCGCCTAAGGGACCTGAACCTCAAGTACTCAATGCTCTTTCCAGCTAAGCTGAGGGTAGAGGTGGATGGTCGCACGCACTTCTTTGACCGGCCCGAGGCGGCTGGGGACTGGCTGGACACTCTGCCTGGAGATCGGGGCCGGGGGGGCGGGGGGGGCGCGGCTGGCGAGGAGGGCCCGCCGGAGCAGAATTGAGGGGTGACTGCATAGGCCTTGCTCTGGACGTTGTTCCTTCACCATTTATTGATTGCGTATTTTCCCCTCCTATGGAGGTCGTGCGGGGTCTGTTGGGGGCTTCCCTCCTCCTCTGGGGGACTAGTTAGTATTTTAGCTATGGGGCGACAGGCACACTGCACTTTGGGGGGGCTGTCTGGGCTCATGCAGGGGTGCAGGGAGGGGGGAGTTTTGTTGGGACCGGGGGGTGGGGGGGGTGTGTTGTTTGTTAGCACCGCAGGGCAAACCCGCTACTATGTTGTTGTTTCTAGGATGCTCGATGGGGGACGACCGATTGTTTCGACGTATGATGGGGGGTAGGGATTTGGCTGTGTTGTCATGGAATGTTAACGGCCTGGGGGATAGGATTAAGCGTGGTGTGGTCCTGCAGTACTTAAAACGTATTTCACCAGATGTTGTCTTCCTGCAGGAGACGCACCTTATAGGTAACTCCTTTCATGCAATGAACCGGCGGGGATATCGTTTGGCGGCCCATTCTGGCTTCACCTCGGGCTCGCGGGGGGTGGGTATTATGATCAAGAACTCGCTCCCGTTGGAGATTGATGAGGTGCGCCATGATGAGAGGGGACGCTACACGGTTCTGGTGGGAAGAATGGAGGGTAGAGTGTTTATCTTTATATCAGTGTACGTCCCGCCTGGGTTACAAGCCACCACATTTGCGGACCTGGGGCGCCTCCTTCTGGACCTTCCGAGTGGCCTGCTGGTGGTTGGAGGGGATTTTAATGCGGTAGCCTCTGGGTCTATGGATCGCCATCCCCCTAGGGACCTCCCCCGGGCACAGGCGTGGCTGGCCGGCCTTCTGGACACGCTGGGCCTGGTGGATTGCTGGCGGATTAAAGCATCCTGCATTGCGACAGTACACCTTCCACTCGGGTGCCCATGGTAGCCTCTCGCGGCTTGATTACATCCTTGTCCCGGCGGCCCACGCAGGGAGGGTGGGGGAGGTGCTCCATCTGGCGCGGGGTATCTCAGACCACTCCCCATTGTTGTTGCATCTCGATGTCTTCCCGAGGGGGGATGGCAGGGTGGCCCCAATCAATGCATGGTATTTGCGCGACCCCACCATTCGTGCTGATTTGATCAAATCCCTACAGCGATATTTCGATGAGAATGTGGGGTCGGTCTCTTCGGCCATCTCCCTGTGGGAGGCATTCAAGGTAGTCCTTAGAGGGGAGGCCCTCTCCTTTATCTCCCATGCCCGGCGGCGCGAGCGGGAGGAGGTGACCCGGGTAGAGGCCGAGATTGCAGAACTGGAGGGTGACCTGGGAAGCGGGGTAACAGACGACAAGTTGCATGTTCTACACCTAAAGCAGGCGGCCTATCGGGCCCTCGTCACGGAGGCGGCCAGGGGCCTCAGTAGAGAGCAGCAGGGGCGATTGTATGATGTGGGTGATAAGGCTGGCAAATTGATTGCGTGGTTGGATAAGAGGGAGAGAGCGAGCCGTGTGGTGCCTTTGATTGAGAGTGTTGATGGTGCGTGTGTCACTGAGCCGGAAGCCATTGTCTCCTGCTTCGCGGATTATTTCCGCGAAGTCTACTCCCCGGTTTCCCCCTGCTCGGAGGCAGACTCCCATGCCCTGCTTCGGGACATCGCACTGCCCTCCCTAACGGTGGAGGACAGGGATTCGCTGGACGCCCCTCCCACCTCAGACGAAATTGCCTTGGCTATTCGCTCGGTTGCATCCGGCAAGGCCATGGGCCCCAATGGTATTCCCATCGAGCTCTACAAGCTACGCCCGGATGTGTTGGCGCCCCACCTGCGCGCGATGTTCCTGGCGGCCCACTCGCGGGGTTCCCTCCCGCCGGACCAGCGTCTAGCCACAATTGTGGTGATCCACAAGGAGGGGAGGCCCCGTGAACGGGTCACATCCTATAGGCCGATTTCGCTTTTGAACGCGGAGCCCAAAATTCTCGCCAAGGTGTTGGCCAACAGGTTGGTTGGCGTGGTGGCCGATTTGGTCCACCAAGACCAGTCTGGCTTTATACCGCACCGCAACACGGCGCTCAATTTGCGGCGCTTGCACGGGGTGCTCGCGCGTGTCCCATTTGTGCGGGAGCCGGCCATCTTGGCGTCCTTGGACGCCACCATGGCGTTTGATACGCTTGAATGGCCATACATCTGGGCGATGCTGGCAAAATTCGGGTTTGGCCCGGGTTTCATTAGCTGGGTCAAATTGCTATATTCGGGCCCATTGGCGCAGGTGGTAGTGAATGGGCGAGTCTCGGCCCCATTCGCGCTGGGGAGGGGTACGCGACAGGGCTGCCCCCTGTCGCCTCTCCTGTTTGCCCTGGCCCTGGAGCCCCTGGCGGAGTGGCTGCGGTGGCACCCTTCTATCCGTGGTCTCCGCTGGACCCCCGAGCATGAGGACCGTGTGTCCCTCTATGCTGACGATATCCTTCTGTATCTCGCCTCCCCGCGTAAATCACTGATCGTCCTGGTTGATGTTTTGCGTTCATTCGGTCGCAACTCAGGCCTGGTCATCAACTGGGCGAAATCCTGTGTATATGTGCTTTCCGGGGAGGCTCCGGCCCTACCACGGGACTGTCCGATCCAGATTGCCTCCCAAGGTTTTCGGTACCTGGGTATCTATATCACTCTTGACCCGGAGGCCCGCTATGAGCGGAATTTGTTACCCCCCCTCCGGCGTTTGAGGGAGGACGTGGTGCGCTGGCGGCGTCTGCCGCTCTCGCCGCTCGGCCGAGCGGCCTTGTTTAAAATGATGTCCCTGCCACGCTTCCTCTACGCCCTCCAGAATACTATGGACTTGGTCCCGGCACGCTATTTCCGTGAGGTGGAGGGCCTCCAGCGGCGCCTGTTCTGGGACGGGAGGCCGCGCATTGCTCTGGCTAAATTGACGCTCCCGTGGTACGATGGGGGGGTCGCCCTCCCTGACATTAAACGGTATTACTGGGCCTCCCAACTAGCTGCAATTAATCATGGCCTTTACGGGCCCGCCTTGAACCCGGCATTTGAGATGGATAAGATGCTCCTGCCCGGTGGCGATTACAATCGAGCGCTCTACGCTGGCGTGCCCGACTCCCGTTTGACGGGACCGACGCGTGTTATGGTGCGTGTCTGGCACGCGGCTAATGCAGCTATGGGGTGGAAGGACCGTTTGACCCGGGCGTCACCGCTGTATGCATCTGAGAGGTTGGGCTCCCTGTGGACGTCGAAGGGCTTCGAGAAGTGGGACACGATCGGAATCAGCACGGTGGGAGATCTCTGGACGAGGGGGGGATTCAAAACTTTTGAGACGCTGCAGGCGGAGTTCCAGCTGCAGGGCAGTGAGTACTTTCGGTACCTACAGGTCCGCCATGCGCTGGGCTCCGTCTTCCCGGATGTCGCATCCATTCCGGAGTCTTCCCCCCTGGAGGACAGAGTCCTAGATGGCCATGTCCCGGACAGCACGATCTCCCTCATATACAAAAAACTGATCAACGATAGATCGTGCCTGCTTACTAGTCTCCGCGAGGCTTGGGTTGCCGACGGGCTGGAGCTGGACGATGAGGATTGGATTTCCGCGGTGGCCTCTCCGAAAGAGGTGGCCATCCCGGCTCGCCTTCGTTTCGTCCAGCTCAAGATCCTTCACCGGGTTTACGTGACGGGGCCAAGGCTTCTGCGTATGGGTTTTGCTGGTGACGGAATGTGTAAGCGTGGCTGTGGTGCGTTGGCGACTTTCATGCATATACTGTGGGAGTGCCCGAAGGTGGAGCGATTCTGGCGTGGTGTGCATGAGGTCCTGCGTGTGGTGACGTGTGTTGCGCTGCTGCCTGAAGCGAGGAGATGCTTGCTGAATGTATGGGAACCGAATGACTATTCGGTCCCGCAGACGCGGTGGGTGACTCTGGGATACATGATAGCCAAGCGCGACATTGCTCAATTGTGGGGATCCCAGAGGCCCCCTGCGGTGTCGGCCTGGAAAGAGCATATGGATTGGTGTATGTTTCGTGAAAAGGTGGTGTATGTGGCGAGAGGTAAGCCTGGGGCGTGGGTGAAACTCTGGGGCCCCTGGAACGCCTACCGCGGGGGTATTTGTGAGCCACCACTGCTACCGGCTGCCTCGCCTGCTCCGTCTCCCTAGATGGCCCCCCTCCCTCAGCCGCGGGCGCGCGGTCCCCCAGTCCCTGATCTATTCCCATTCCCCTCTCCAGAGTTCTGCTGCTGGTTTGGATCCCCCACTTATGGAGCACGTGCTGTTATTTTGGATCGCGGGTTGCCCTGCGGGTGTGGTTTTTTGGTGTTGTTTTGTTTCAAAAAAAGGGAACCGTACTGTGGGCTTGGAGCTGTGTGGCCTGCACCATTGATTACTCCTGTTTCACTGCTCTGCACTGCCTAGAGACTTTTACTGTATGTGTGCAATATGTTTTTGTCATTCTAGCGGCCGGCCGGATGGTTGTAGGCCCATACCTGTAACTTTTACGAACTGCAATAAACGGTTTCAAAAAAAAAAAACAAAAAAAAAAAAAATAATAATATTCCTTTAGAAATTTTAGACCTTCCTATTGCCGAAGCAATTTTTTTAAAACAGAAAATCACAATACACAAAAAAAGTTCATAATAGTAACACCACACCGATTATTCACTCGCAACTAACATGCTGATCTCACATACCAAACACTCTTGTCCATTCATACGTTCACGCAGGCAATTTTGATCAGGAAGTGAACACAAAAAAACAACGTATTTTACACTCTTTTCTGTTTGGACCACAGAAAAAGGACATTCAGAAAGACATATAAATCTATAAATGAATCTTATTTGTAGATTTTTCTAGTTATTGTGGTCTTTATACAAGGTCTACGCGTTTCGAGACCCTTGGTTTGCTGGGCCTCTCATCAGGACCTTTGTTTGAATGGAGACAGGCGTTTTAGAATAGTGGGAAAACTTTTCAGTGTGGAGGACGGAAGGGGAACGATAGTATCTGCTCAGTTGGGGTGATCCTCATTTGGGTGCTTATTGTGTGGCCGATTGGGAGCGCGTCTTTTCTGAGCGTTGGGTTTTAAGTCGTCATGTTATCTCCGTTTGGATTATCCTTGGAGCTGAAAGGGTTTGAACTGGAGTTAGCTGGAGAAGTTGTGACTACGTACTCGTTGGTGCGAAGATGTGGCAGCGGGGCGTACCTGCGTTTTTCAATCGGTTACTTCCGCGTTAGTCAGTCGGTTTCTTCTGCGCTTCCAGTCTCGTTGGTGCTTACATGACGACTTAAAACCCAACGCTCAGAAAAGACGCGCTCCCAATCGGCCACACAATAAGCACCCAAATGAGGATCACCCCAACTGAGCAGATACTATTGTTCCCCTTCCGTCCTCCACACTGAAAAGTTTTCCCACTATTCTAAAACGCCTGTCTCCATTCAAACAAAGGTCCTGATGAGAGGCCCAGCAAACCAAGGGTCTCAAAATGCGTAGACCTTGTATAAAGACCACAAGAACTAGAAAAATCTACAAATAAGATTCATTTATAGATTTATATGTCTTTCTGAATGTCCTTTTTCTGTGGTCCAAACAGAAAAGAGTGTAAAATACGTTGTTTTTTTGTGTTCACTTCCTGATCAAAATTGCCTGCGTGAACGTATGAGTGGACAAGAGTGTTTGGTATGTGAGATCAGCATGTTAGCTGCGAGTGAATAATCGGTGTGGTGTTACTATTATGAACTTTTTTGTGTATTGTGATTTTCTGTTTTAAAAAAATAGCTTCGGCAATAGGAAGGTCTAAAATTTCTAAAGAAATATTATTAAATACTGATTAATTCAAGCAAAAGAAAAGTCTTTGACACTTTTTGTTGCATTTTCAAAATGTGTCCTCCTAAATAATATGGAGTCTAAAGATTAAGTGCAGTACTAGCAACATTACTGTTCAATCTAATAGAGGCTCAGCTTTACTGCATCCAGCCTACCTCCAGTTTTGGTCACGGTCATGAGGGGTTGGGTCATCTTTGGATTCAGGTCCTTCTATTTGTAGTTATGATGCTGCCGAACTGGAAGTCACCTTCTGTCACTAATTTCCCAAACAAAAGCACTTTCTGCACTCTTTGTTTAGATATTAATTTTCACTCATGCTAAGAACATCAATTTTCACAGAATCCCATTACTGGTTGCACTTTGTGAAATGTATATACTGGACAGGGTGGAACCTAAGCCCATATCTGTTGAAACTAGCTTACAAAGATAGATTTTAATGAGTTTCCACTACAGAAAGGTTTGACTCTACAAAATGACTAGAATTGTGTCTGCTGCCCTGGTAACACTATGAGAGGAACAGACAATGCTCCCAAAGCCAGCCCACAGCCTCCACTCACCCTGGATGGTTCCCCCTGCCCTTACCAAACACATCCAACCTGCACAACCCCCCACCCCCACTTATATTTACTGCCTGGTTACAGCAGGTGGTACATTTCAGAAGAATAGTCAACAGAACCAGGAAAAACATGTAGATTTCCCCCAGTATTCATGGCACCACATAGGTATTTCATATTGCAGAAACGATAGCTCAAAATGGCTGGAAGTGTGGGGACGCCACCTGGAATTGGAGAGACCATACTCCCTGTATTCTTGCACCAAAATCTGGCCAACTTATAATGAGGGCCTAACCTAGATCACAGATCATCAATTATACTTTCATCAGTTTATGGACAAGGTTGAGACCTTCAGGTAAATTTTTTAAAAGCCGACTTCCACTGCAGGGGCACACACTTCCCCACAGCCCATAACAAACAGAAGAGAAGACATACTACCTTGCAGGTACTCTCTGCACCCCAAGCCAAATTTTTAAAAGTATTGTGGTGCTCCGGGTGACCAATAAATATGTGTGGAACCCCCACATCTCCATGGGAAGCTAACACAGTTTTGAGTGTCAAGTTTGCTCAGCTTGAGTTTTAGTCATTCTGGTGCATTAGCAGTTTTGTTTTCCCTTCATCAGCATAGCTTTTACTGCTTTGTTATGTTGATGATGACAGTATGTGCTATCTTCTAGTAGTGTCCTTTGTAAATAAATGCTCAAGCTAATACACATACATACACACAAATCTATCTATCTATCTATCTATCTATCTATCTATCTATCTATCTATCTATCTATCTATCTATCTATCTATCTATCTATCTATCTATCTATCTATCTATCTATCTATCTATCTATCTATCTATCTATCTATCTATCTATCTATCTATCTATCTATCTATCTATCTATCTATCTATCTATCTATCTATCTATCTATCTATCTATCTATCTATCTATCTATCTATCTATCTATCTATCTATCTATCTATCTATCTATCTACCTATCTATTTCCATGAGTATTTTCACTCCTGTGACTCAGTATTCCCTGTGTGTCTACTGTTTGACCCCCCTCCCCCTTGTGCTCTACTTCACTTCATGTTTTAGTTATTTTTTGTGGAAAGCTATTGTCAGGTTTTGTCCTCCTCAAGACTTCCTCACAGGATCTTCCACCCAGAACGCTATGTTTGGTGACAGTTTTCTCTCTCTCTTGAAAAGGCATAGAAGCAGCTTAAAGACACGCTTTGAAAAACAAAATATTGACCACAGGTGGATAGATCTAAGAGAAGCAACTTTTAAGAATCGTGTGAGAAGTTTCTGGGAAATAGTTGCAGATTTCTGCGGGACGAGAGTCAGGGTCCACTTCCTTTCTGTACTATATACGGAGAATGATGGGGCAATGAGGCCCCCTGCTGCTCCTGAATACCACATTTCTACACAAAATCCTCCCACTGTAAAGGAGATTGAGTCCTCTATCCAAGCAATATAATCTTCTGCTGCCATCGGTTCGGACGAAATCCCAATTTCAGTGGTGAAACAGGAAGCCATACTTTGAGCTAAGTTATTATTTCCTGTCTTTAACATTTGTTATGCCAATAGGACAATTCCAGTTTCATGGACTGGAAGTATTATTGTTCCTCTTCATAAAAGGGTGATCGTAATTTGCCTGCAAACTATTGCATATCGCTCTATTAGAAGTTTTTATTAGATGTCTGCTGGCTCAGCTTATTTCCTGGGTGGAAGACAACAAATCATCCCGCTTAAGCAGACAGACTTTAGGAAAAAACATGGGACTTTGGATAATATAGCAGCACTACAATTAATTAATGATCAATACGTGATCACTAGAGGGTGTCCAATATATGCCGCGTTCATTGACTACTCCATGGCCTTTGATGAAGTGGATCAACCAACGCTGTAGAAGATGTTGTCCAACCTCGGCACTGCTGGAACTTCATTGCACTTAATTGATGCCCTTCACTCTGCTGCATGGTACCAAGTCCTGCTAGGAGGTGATCAAGGGCTCTCCAAGAAGATCCTAACAAAAAATGGCTTAAAGCAGGGGTGCCTCCTTGCCCTGCTGCTCTTTTCCCTGTACTTTTCAGAATTGCAGAATTCCTTCTTACAACGTAGGGGCTTACCACCTAGCATTGGGAGTTGGTTAATATCATGTCTTCAGTATGTAACCAAAATAGTAATTTTGGACCTCACCCCTAAAGGTCTTAATTGCTGATTAGGGGTGTTGCAACCCTATGCTGAGCAACACTTTTTGAAAATGAATTCCTCCAAAAGCAAACTTCTCTGTTTTCATAGGAAAAAAATGCTAAATATCCCAATTATCCTTGGTATCTAGGTTCACGAAAATTGGAAGTGGTTAAATCATTCATATTTTGGGGGAAAGTATGTGCATGTATGACCATATCTTGAATAAGGTGTGTAAGGCTCAGTCAAAGGCTAATGGATTGGGAACATAATGCTGTAGGTAGAAGAGATTTCTCTCATCTTTTATCTATCAGGCTAAAATCCCTGCTACCCTATTGTATGCAATGGAGCTCAAAGATATAGCGAGAGGGAGATTTTTGAATAGGGTAGGGGACAGATTTTGAGAAGATTAATATCCTGTAACACCTTAGCATCAGTGGCAGCCCTAAGGCTAGAATTTGGGATTAAAAGCGCCTATGCACAAGAACTGGCGGGAATTGTTCGATGGGCTTCTTGCTTTGAGAAAAGTGAGGGGGACACTATAAGATACTATGGGCCATATGTAGATAGCTAAATACCGGTCGGTAGCGGCTGAAAATCGGTAATTTTCCCGTTACCGACCGGTATTTAGCCCTTTCTAATGTAGGAGGCAGGTTTTAAGGATTCAGTAATTTACCGATTCGGTATTTTAAGAAATCGGTAAAATACCGATTCGGTAAATTACCGAATCCTTAAATCCTATGTAGGGAGCACTCAAGTGAGTGCATTTTTGGTTTAAGGATTCGTTATTTACCACCAACTACAAGTTGATGGTAAATACCGAATACCTTTTCAAAAGCAATTTTGTGCTTTTTTAAAAGTGCCATGTGGCAGACATACATGCCCTTAGGGCATGTATGTGCGCCACATGTGCACACATGCACGATTCAGGGTTGCAACAGGGTGTCAATGTGACACCCTGCCACCCTTGAATATGCTCCCCCTATTACCGATTCGGTATTTACTGAATCGGTAATAGTGAATGGCTTCCCATTCATTCCTATGGGCCTCCAGGCCCATAGGAATGAATGGGAAGGTAGGCCTTATTACCAATTCGGTAAATACCGAATCGGTAATAACGAATATTACCGAATCGGTAACATTTACTGATTTTTTTACCTACATTCTATTTACCGATTCTTAAATACCGAATCGGTAAAATTCGGTATTTAGGAATCGGTAAATAGAAATTACCTACATATGGCCCTAAATGAGAAAGGAAATTCTTGTGGAGAAAAAAGGAAAAAACTATATTCTTCAGAAATTTCAAAATTGCCTTAGAGCAAATCGGGCTTGATCAAAGACTAATGCTTTCACTTTCCGCTACCTAATTAAAGGCCGAATTGAAAAAGGCTTTGTTGGTTCTAAGTTTTCACTTATACAATGAAGCTTGTGATAAGGAAGGAGACACTAAAGGATAAAAGATACCATTGCTACAAAGACAACCCAACCGTATGTGAAATGGAATATGCCCTATGGGATTAGATGCTTTCAGACACTTACATTTGGATGTTTTGCCCCTAAATTCTTTAACGTCTACACAGTATGAAGCTTCTGAAATCTGTAGCCTTTTTCAAAATGGTGTTCAAGACCTGGCACACATTCTGTTTGTTTGTTCTGCTTTATTATTGCACCGCTGTAAATTGTTAAGGACTATAGTTCTAAAATTGTTTGTGCGATATTTTTGGAGGCTTAACAACTATTGTTTAATCCCCATAATTAAATGTTGAATTTTTTTAAATGCTTTTGAAATGTATTGATTTTAGCACAAATACTGGTTAAATGATGTTAATGTTCGTATGACTTAATGACTTTATGGATTTTTTTAAATGTCACTGAGGAATGATGTTTTATGATTTGAAATGAATGAAATATTTTTGTGTATTTTCTTTTGTGGCCCTCTTCGGTGGTCCAAATTATGAAAATAAATTGACCGGACCAGTATGTACATCAATATTGTGCAATTATGAATTAAACTCCAGGGAATGAGAACGTTTTCTGTGGAACTAGATTTACCGGTTGTAAAACTATTCAAGTTCCCTTGGGGTTTAACACATACATTTTCCATCAGCTCTG
This sequence comes from Triturus cristatus, assembly GCF_964204655.1. Classification (NCBI taxonomy): domain Eukaryota; kingdom Metazoa; phylum Chordata; class Amphibia; order Caudata; family Salamandridae; genus Triturus; species Triturus cristatus. Next base: position 347,771,629 of record NC_140584.1, read on the forward strand.
AGCAAGTGGTAAATGTGCATAGGGACATCTGTGTAGGGTGGGCGTGGAGGGTCCGGGGAGCAGTGGAGGTAACGGGTATCTAAGGCTTGGCAGAGTGAGTATTGTTAGCACCCTCCTGCCAGACAAATAATCAGGGGATGTGGCTTGCCACCTCAAGCAGTTTTGATGGGTGACATTGGCTCCATGTTAAATGAAGTTCAATGTTCCAACACCAACCAAAACTGGGTGCGGAAACACTGGCCCACTTGAGATCAGGTGAAGCAGAATTCCATACTGAAATCCCACTCTGCGTAACTCATAATCAAGGCCTAAAACGGAGCTTTGTGTATTAGAGTTGTGGTGAGGCTCTTGTAATTTTGTGTCTTACTTTTGGATCTGAGATACTTGTTTTTAAAAACATTCATTGGTCTAGTGTGGTTGATAGAGGCAACGCAATGCAGCAAGGCAATTTGATGTGCAGCATTGCGTGCAAGGGAGAGGGCAGAAATGCTCCATATATACAAAACTATAAAGCATTTTCTGCTCTCTCCTTGCGCTAGTCCAATTTATGTTGCCTAGCACCAACACAGGCAACCTTGCACAATTGTGTCTGCATTTTGGGTAGGATTGTTTATGTTCAAGAATGGACACCTTCCTGCATAAAACAGGCATATTCCTTTTTAGGTCTCGCCTGATTCAGCGCTTGCGCTGTTCTGGCCGAGACATTTTGTAAACAGGCTTTTTCAAAGTGCTGCCGTGGCCTAAAGCTACAGTGCACGTGAACGTGCACGCGTGCCCTCCGTTGCACGCGATCGTAATCGCGATTACGATCACTTTCGCGGCCGCGTCAGTTTCGCGGCCGCGTTGCCAAAGCTTGTTTAAATGTTGCAGCCAAAGTTCATTTGTAGTGACTTGGCCTGGCAGCTTCCCTATAAAATACAGGTTGACAAAAACCATGACAAAACAAAAATTAACTATGACAAAAAGCTAGCTGTGAATGCCAGGCCTATTTGTTGCTTTTGCCAGTACTTGTTTTTAGTCGGAAGCACTTCTGTGCAGATTCAAATGAAGTGCCTCAGAAGCTATGAAACCCTGTTTGGATTTCACATGGAAACAGCGATATTTCATGTCTCGTGCCTTTTGTGTTTGTAGTTTAAAGGTTATTTTGCCTCTTGTTTGCCTTTCTCAGTGTGTTGTCTGAAAAGATTGTGTTGCTAGCCATAACGGGAATGTGTTTAATTTCAGCTCCTTCAGTGGACTCTGTAAGCTTTTCTGGTTGTGTGTGTGTGTGTGCGTGTGCGTGCGTGTGTGTGTGTGCGTGCGTGTGTGTGTGTGTGTGTTTTTTTAGAAAGAGGTTAGATAACGAATCATGTGTTCGTCACAGCAAACTGTACGCACGCCTATTTAATTCTGGAAGACAAAGCTCGGCACACTCGCACCCTGTATTTGACAACTGAAATTGCCCTTAATGCACAAACTAGTTTTACGTTAAAGAAGTTTCACAGTGCTTCGTTTTGTACTTGAGGAAAAACGACCGCTCTTTTATGTGTCTGTTCCTTCACGTTGTTTATTCTACTGAACATGTTTTTTTAACAAATATCAGTGTTATGGAAAATTATAGGCCTGAATAATAATTTCTTGCCTTGTAGAAAGTAAATGTCATGTTGCTCCCATATTCTAAAAATAGGTATAAGAATAATTATTTTAGGTCTAAAAGAGCGGGTATGCCTTTTATCAGATAGGTGCTAGGCAGACACTGACATAAATGTGACTGTGTCACTGCAGACTCGTTCTGGGCTTCTTTCTGGTACATGTTCTGGAGGAACAAAGTGCTGTCTTTGTTCTAATCTAAATAGACGTGGGGAAATTGCACATGGCACCAGACCTTCCAGCCTGGAGAAATGATTCACTGTGTGAGGGAAGAGGAGTGATTTCGGAGAATGTGGGGCATTTAGGCTGGTGGAGTTTAGCACTCCCTTAGCAACCACAGTACTTTATTGATGAACACTACTTAAATATAGACCGACTGCATCACCATGTGGTAGACTTTCTTAAATAAGTGCTTGTGTTTAGCAATAAATGCCAGTGCCAAGCACCCGAAAACGCAGGCACAAATTAAGCACTGGCAACCGTGGAAGGACCTTTTTTAGGGAATGGCCCAGATAGGGAGGGCGAAGCTTTGTGTCTCAGCAGTCAATCTTTTCCTGTGGAAAAGACAAACAAAATGGCTTCTGCAATCGGCTCTTGTGTCTCAAAGAATGCTCCAATATTCAGCTTCTTGTAAACGATCATGAATCGTATAATGAGGCTTCCTAACTGTTTGCTGCTTTCTTGGTAGGAGCATGCTTTTTAAGGATCCATACCTACACACATTTTCAAACAGTTGACTGTCCCCTAGGGCAGTGGTTCCCAAACTTTTTGGACCCATGGCTCCCTTGCCCTAATTGGCAGTTGGCCGTGGCTCCCCAACATTTTTTTATGGGTGGGCGGGTGGGGGGGGGGGGGATGTAAGCTCGACCTCGGGAGTACTTCCTGTTGTCTTCCTTAAATTAATTGGGATGCAATGAAGGTAGTATAATCATATTTGTAACAAAATACGAAGATAACAGCTGTTTAATAAAACTTTGTTAAGTGTGAAACGATACAAGATTAATAGCCATATGTTTCCATGCAGCATTTATTAACCACACAACAATAGTTCACAAATTTCTATATAAATATCTTTTCAATGAACAGGTAAAACAGAGTCCGAAATTTACCTTACAAATCCTAGTGAGATGGATGTGCTTGTTTTTCCTTACATAACTCCTGAAATCTTGGAGTTATTTTTGAGATTGCAACACGCATTTCTTTTTCAAGGTGAATTTTTGCCCTATATTTAGACTTTATCACTGCAACTGCTGAAAAGCCTGCTTCACAAAGGTACGAAGTAGCAAAAGGGATCAAAACATGCAGGGCTCTCTTGCTAATCATTGGATATTCATCTCCAGCTTGGCACCAGAACTCAAGCAGTGACTGAGACTGGAACCTTACTTTCAATGTTGAGTCACTTGAAACATCAATAAGCTGTTCTGCTTCCTCATTGTTGAAATGCTGAGGTATCTCAGCGTTGAAGGGGTCTCTCACCCATTTTATTGGCTCCACTTCATCCTCTGGAAAATATTTATCAAGGTAGAAACGCAGTTGAGACAAATACAGAACAAAAACTGTCCTCAGTTCCTCCTTTAACGCCATCTCATTCTCCTGCAGGAATTGGTCCAATGAAGGAAAACATTTATAGTCACCTTTGCTTAGACTGCTTTTCCAAAGGATCACTTTCTTCTTAAAGCCTGAAACTTTGTCTGACAGTTGCAAGATGTTAGTATTATTGCCTTGCAAGGACTTGTTCAGTGCATTCAGTTTTTCAAATAGATCAGAAAGAAAAGCCATTTGTATTAGAAAGTCTGCATCAATAAACTTGTCAGCAAAACAATGTTCATCACCATGTAGATATGAGTATATTTCATTCCTCAGTTCATACACCCTAAGCAGGGAGTTACCTAGAGACAGCCACCGAGAACTACTATAGAACAAGAGACATGAGTGTTCCGCACCCATGTCCTCACACAGTTTAGCAAAAAATCTTGCTTTCAATGGTCTTGTTTTAATATAATTTACCACTTTGATGACAATTTTCAGAATACCATGCAGTTCTTCACTGAGGTTTCCTGCTGCCAGTGCTTCTCTGTGAATGATGCAGTGTGTCCAAACAGCATTAGGAGCTTTAGATCGTATGCGAGCTTGAAGTCCTTGGTAGCATCCTGCCATTGAACGGCCCCCATCTGTACAAACTCCAACACATCTCTCCCAGTCAATTTGATTCTGTTGCATGAAATCATCCACAACCGCATACAAGTCTTGACCTGTGGTTCCACCTTTGATTTCTTTACAAAACAACAAATCCTCAACAATTTGTTTTTCGTATAGAAACCTGACATAGCAAATAAGATGGGTGTCTTTGTGGTTGTCTGTTGCCTCATCCAACTGGAGTGCAAAGTCTTTGCCTCTTAGATTACAGATGAGCTGATCGTTAATATCTTCAGCCATATCATTTATCCTCCGGCTGATAGTATTATTAGAAAGAGGCACTTTCAGCAGCTGTTTACCCGCATCTTCGCCGATCATGATTGTTACCATCTCAACAGCAGCAGGCAAAATCAGCTCTTCTGCAATTGTGTGGGGTTTTTTACTCTGTGCAACTAGATAGGCCACTTTATATGAAGACAGGAGGGCGTTACTATTAGTTTTGGTTTGTTTTGAGAAAGTGGACTTTTGTAGTTTGGCTTCTGCAACTTTTCTTTCAAAAAAATCCCTTGGCTTTCCGACCACATTTGGGTGAAGACTTTCAAGATGCCGCTTAAGTTTACTTGGAAGCATGGATTCCAGAGCCAAAACTTTTAAACAGATTGCACATTGAGGACGGTCCTCGTTATTAACCCGGACACACGTGAAACCATAATCCAAATACCTGTCATCGTACTTTCTATACTTGGCCTTTCGTTTCCCGTCGTCTTTTTTGTCAGAAGAACCTGCAACTTCACTTTGCTCAGACGAACTTGAACTTGGCATTAGAAATCTCTTCATTGTCAATCACAAAGATGGGAATCAGTTCCTCTCGTCTTTCTATCTGTAAAGTCCCTGGTCGTCGTTTCTTTTCCTTTGCTGAAGTATTTCCAGGTTTCTTCCAGGTGTCATCCACAGTCTCCACGGAATAATAAGCCTGAAGTACAAAACATCCAGGTAAGACAAGTATAAATAGAACTAAAGTTATTCTCTGCCTAATGATGGATCTATTATTTCTGTTAGTTTGCAGAACCATTTTGCAGGCTCAGAAATTTATAAATCAGTACGCGGCTTTAGAACTGGTGGTGCCCAGTGCGACAATGTTTGCGCCCCACAGATTCCATCACTACCACCCTTTAGCAGTGCCCCCCTCAAGTCTCCATGACCACTCTCTCTCAAATATATTGAATCAGTTATATAGTGCCACCTATACCAGTGTAAGTTGTCAGGGCACTTATCACACACACATTACACAGAGACAATCAATCATATGTGTGTAAATTAGTGTATAGGAAATGTTTCATAAGCCAGAGGACTACAAGGTAAGTCACATGTCATCCATACTGGTGGCAGACAGTAAGTGTGCTTAGTCTGGAGAGGCACAGACTCAGAATTTAAAGGGTAGTGGGGGTTCCATTTAATAATTAGGAGTGTTTGTTACTGAAATGAACCCTTTTTGAAACAGATTATAATGAAAGATGGAGGAAAACATCATAGTGCTCTAATAATCCATACTGTTTGCATGCAGCTCTTGAATGACAGTTATTAGCACATGTTAGGATTTTAACATTCTACACTACTTTTAAGCAAAAGATCTGACAAAGGCACTGACCTATTTAAACTAGCTTCACTGTGTGATGTGCATGATACACATTCTTTGCAGCAGGCACATTAACACTGTCTAATTTCTTTATTCACTTTTTTGAACCTTGCATTCCATCCTTGATGTTTGCCACGGTTGGGACGTTTGGTATAACTAACTTTGCCTTCATGAAGCTTCAAGTATAATTTCTGTCAAGGTTTGTTTCCATCGGTGTGAGTAGTAGTGAAGTACTCGTGGTCAGTAGAGTCTGAACTAAACACTGATAATGCCCAGTTTCCTAACCTCTTCCAGAAAATAATGTAGTTTGGAAGTAGGCAAAGCTTGGAAAACAGTAACGCAGGAAAAAAGTGTGGCTGAAAAATAACGCGCAAGAGTGAAAGACTAAGTGAGGAGTGCTGGAAGAAAGATGCATGCGTGGGAATCAAGAGTAGGCAACCTTGGTATTCATCAGCCCCCACAATATGCCAGCACTAGGCTCCTAAGAAAAACTTTAGATCTCACACTTTGATTTTTATTTTATTTATTTACTATTAGGCCTTGGATTGCTTTCTTGATAAAAGGAAATCGTATAGCGCTTATTCAGCTGATCTGAACTGCAAAGTAAAAGTAAAAATAAAAAGCCAAAGTGCTCGGCGTGCATCATATATGCTTGCGTATGTCCACACAATGACCATCGTGAAATTGTTAGCGTTCCAAGACGTCAGCCATGCGTTCACTTGCAGATGTGTCGTGTCACGTGCACACACGTGTATTGTACCACGCTGTAGCGACCATGCATAGAAAGTTAACAGGTTGGTATTTGCCTCTAAAGTGAATGTACACCCTTGCTTAGACAGAACGGGTCTTTTCGTTGTAATTAAGTATTCGCTGGAGCGAAAAATATTAAATCAAGTTAGTATTTCTGTTAACAAGAAGAAACCGCCAAGAAGCAGCATATTTCTCCTCTATAAGCACAGTATGCGGTTTTGGCAGTTTCAACACTATAAATCGGTTCATGTTTGGAGCGCGCTTATTAAGCTGTTTCATTCAATATCGCCCGATTTATATATCAGCCGTAAAATACTCTCGTCTCACTAGTAACTGATACTGACTCTCCTAGCCTCCTACTCACATTGGGCGACTCACAAATTCAAGGTACCAGTAGAACGGGAACGACATGGTAGTTTTTCAATACATTTAATGTGCAGTTTATCCTTTGACTGAGAACCAAAATACATTCTGGGAAAAAAAATGTCCTTCGAGCCGATTTGAACCAGCGACCTAAGGATAACAGACACTCCACTACAGTCCTCCGCTCTACCAACTGAGCTTTACGCTTTTTGTTTCTAGTGAGTCTTTCTAAATGTGGCCTTACTGCTTTGTCGAGTACGTTCCATGTAGTCAACGTAAAAAAATAAAATGGCAAAGTATTACACATGTACTACGGTCCATGTCTACACAGCAATAAATGTGAGAGGCAATACAAGTGACTACCACTACTACCTCAAAGAACGTCCGTAAATTCAGCCTAGCGTTCGTTGTCTCTTATTAATTTTTTACAGAATATTTGTCGTAATTCAAGTACTTCTGGGTCGCATGACAGCCAGTCCGACGGCTGAACATTATTGTCTCACTGTGTAATCAACTTTACTTCACTGTCTTACCTTGGCAACGGCAGAAGACGGCCGGCGGTAGAAAGCGGCGGGCGGCAAAAGACGCAGCAGTAACTCCCCACTAACGCCAGAGCTGCGTACGTATGGCATGCGTATGCCAGTAATGGAGACTACCTCCGACGCCTGAGAATGCGCGTACGACGCGTATACGTACGTACGCACGCACGTACGCCTCCAGGAACAGACCATGTCCCCAGTTTTTGCAGGTGGGACAGCTTTTGCCTTCAGCTCGCTTTTCGCTTAATTTTTCAACATTGTGGTCGCGGCGCCCCTGGCTCCTCATTACGGCGCACCGGGGTGCCGCGGCGCACAGTTTGGGAACCGCCCTAGGGGACTGCCATTCTCTTCTGTAAGTGATGAGCTCCACTTCCTGCTTGTGATAGCACTTGACAGACCTTGTTCGCTTCACTTCTCCTCTCCTGTTATCTCTCTGCTGTCTCTCTCCTGTCTCACTCGCTCTCTATCACACCCTCTTTCCCGTTACTACTTCTCTTTTCTTCCCTATGTTACTTTGCATTGTCCCTTCCCCCATTGTCCTCTTTCTTCTCTCTCACCTGCCTGCCATCTCTTTTCATGTTTTATCTCCTTGTCACCTCTCCCTGCGCCATGTCCCCTCCTCTCTTTTGAATGCATTAAGTTTACCTCTTCCTCCCGTACCTCTTTCCTTCGCTCCTCCCTTCTCTGTCCACGCGTTCGCTCTTCCTCTCACCCTGACCTGTCTTCCCTTTCATGTCTCACCTCCTGTCGGTCAGAGAGACTCTTTCTTAGACAGACTCCGGAGAGACTGGCCCCGTCAGCCACAGATGCCCCGTACTGCTCGCAATATTGTTACAGCTGTAAAAACGAGGTTAGCAAGCGGGTGAATACAAATTCTGCCCCCCCCCCCCCAATTAGGCATCGTATTTTAAGGTAACGCTGTTCTTGAAATTAAAATGGAATATATTTAAAAGTTCCTGTGGTGGAGAAGTCATCTGAGAGTTAAGATCCCTATTTAGGAACCAAACACATATCCTGATGCCCTAACTTGACCTCATATGTTCTAAAGATGTGGTAAGAGGAACAACGCGACTCCATTCCAACACTGGGACTGGGCCTGCATCATACTAATAACAAAGTCTGCTGTTTGTCATGAATGAAGCCATCCATAGAGCTTGATCGAAGGTCATATAAATACTTGATAACCGTTCTAATTTACCGAGTACCATCGTGGTTTTGAAAATTTGTAAAAAATGTGAGACATACATAACTGAAGCTTTTTTTTCTGAATGCACAACCAACTGATCGTTCTAAAAGTAATCTAGAACATTCACTGAATGAATTGTAGACGAAAGCTTGAGTTTCCAAAGCTAAAACTGTTGCATTTTTTGTATCTATATAAGTGCTATACTTCTGTGCTTTGTCACAGCTGTGATTCGGTGTTTCCAAAACCTCCTAAAAAGAGGATTTAAAGTGCTTTGAGTGGGCGCCGTGACTGTGGTGACTTTTTTCTGACCGACAGTTTTGCTCTTGCCTCGGGTTAATCCCGCATTTAAAAGGGAAACATGTTCATTGCCAGAAAACACTGTGGTGGGTCCAGTGCCTGCACTTAATTGCATTTAAAGTGCCTTTGTAATGTTATTGAGGTCTTGGGGAAGGGAGCTGGACAGCATATGAAAGGATAGTCCAGGTGTCATTGCTAAGGTATTTTTAGAGCCGTTCTGTATCGAGTTTCACTCGAGTGACTTTATTTATTGCTCAGTAGATTAGTGAACAGTTGGTTGTTCAATCAAAATCTAGATTGCCAGTTGTACTGCAGGCTGTATACATTATACCACGACGTATGTAGGATTTGAACTCTGCATAAGCACCTAGTTATTCAAGGCACTGAAAGGCCACCATTCTACCTTGTAGGGGACGATGCTGCTAAAATAAAGGTATCTCGGGTTGGAGGGGCTCTTTCGAAAATACATTACACAACACTTGTTTTAGGGATCCTAGACTATTTATCGGGTGCACACTGTGTGCTCATGGGGGTGATTAGTAATATGCGCAGGGGCTTGACCATATGGATGTAGAACTGATTGAGGCATTGTCAGTAAGCTGTGTACAAAGCACAGCCCTTGCGAGTACAACCCACGGTTTGCTCCAAATATTGTGTGTCAATAGCACCACTATTTCTTGGATTCGATAACCTTAATGTTCAGTCGATGTTTTTTCCTTTGAACCCGAGTGTACGCATATTGACACAATTATTCTATAGAGTAATCCCACCAAAAGTTTACTTTTTCAAAAGTAAAAAGTCCTAGATTATATTGTACTATTGACATTTGGAAAATGTGCATGCAGGGCTGGCCCAAGACCAGCTACCAACATATGGTACGCTCGTTTTTATTCATCTGTTACTTAAAATTGCATTTTGTTCTTGCTTGCTTTTTTGCCGCATCCAGGTGCGGTTTTTCCTCTAGCATGGCTTCCTAGTGCTTTCGTCCGCCTGGGGATGACTCTCCAAATACTCCTGAGGTATGATCGCAGACCGGAGCCTGGTTCCGCCTGTAGCTTTGTGGGTATGGTTTTGTGCTGTGAGACGCCTTTCTGCTTGGTGGTTCTGTTTTATTGATTGTACCGTAGATACATATTATGGCATGTGAGAGGTGAGTGTAGAAGGCCTCATTGATTTGCTTTCACATCTTCTAAGTTGGTAGATCTGCTCAGTGCTCATTGGGTTAAAACCAGCTGCCCTGTTGTAGTTGGGTTTGTGGCAGTCTGAGGTATAATAGATATGGGCGTGGTGTTGTAAATAGTGTTATTTAGTTGAGTTTTGTGTCGCACCACCTTAACGCCTCACATACTCCATCACTAATAACCCACCGTGATCACTAGACACTGGATATATGGGGGAGCCCTCAAGCATAGTTGAAGTGTGTGCACGCCTCTGCACCTTTCAGCAGGTAGAAATAATTTGTGGTCTATCGCTTATTCGTTTTCTGTTTCACGGACTCTAGATTTTATTTCTTGCTCCTGTACATTCCTTTGCTCTGCTTTTCGTCTGCTGAGTGAACTCGTGCATTTCCTGCCCCTCTGAGGTTAAAGTAGTTTGGGTAAAGGCTGCTCCAAGCCCTCTCCTCGCTGGCTGAGAGGTAATTGTTGGCATTCAGTTTTCACAGAGCTCGTCGCTCTGGTTCGCAAGCTTCCAGGGTATTTAACTGATCTGTTTTTCCAGGATCTTTGTATGGATAACTGTAGCATATTAAAAACAAGCATTTGCAATGCACTAGGTCTCGCATTTGCGAGAGTTTAAGCTATTGGCCTTGTAAATGACAATTCCTTTTATTGATGTTTTAAAAACCAATACATAAATAAAAGGCATTGTCATTTACAATGCCAATAGCTCAAACTCTCGCAAATGCGAGACCTATTGCATTGCAAATGCTTGTTCTATGTGTGTTGGAGAATGCAGCACATGTGGAAAGAGGAATTAACAAGGAGAAATAAAGCAATTTCTCTTTGTTGTGCCTCTGCAGGGGAGGCTCACTATTTTGGCGCAAACACAGGCTTACACGTTTTTGTAAATCTGTGTTTGCATCAAAATACATGGGTGGATGCAAAGGAATGCCCATGCTTCACCCATGCCATGCCTACCCGGCACAAAGTAATGCAAGGCAGTGTTATGCGCTGTGCTGTATTACTTTGTTTTTACTAAACCACGCAAAGTGGCTTTGCGTGACTTATCAAATCCCAGATAGAGATTTGAGTTGCCTTGAAATGACTTCCATCAAGAAAGGACCATGCAAGTCCTTAGCATATCGGCCCCTGGATCGTCAGACATAACTTGCCTCAGGGTATATAGGGTCCTTTCTTAGGAAATTGTGTTACAATGTTTTTGCATTTAGGACTTTGCTATATGGATATCAGATTACAAGTGCCAAAACCTATTGCTTGTTCTATAGATATTTTGGATTATAGAGAAGTAACCAAAAGTTGTGTGTTGTTGGATATAAACTTTAAACCATTACTTGCACATTTATTTGAACTCTTAGTTAGGGGTTTGGTGTATTTTCTAAAGGTCCATGTGAATAAACAGGGCACATTATAAAGGACAATTGTTTCTTGATATGTAATCATGAATGCTGGGTACAAGTCATTAGATAAGAATAGGAAACCTCAGGATGATAATGGTATTCCTTGTTCTTCAGTTTTAGGAACTATCAGTCTGGTTTCTATTTTGGTGGACTGAGTCCCCACCCTCCACATTTAGAAATGACTGCCAATGTCAGGAACCTCCGTCACTGCTATTCCTGTCAATGCTTTTTTCAGCTCCATCAACATGATAGAGCCATCAGTCAAACTTAATAGTTTTTTATTTTCAAAAAGAAAAATCAAAGTAGATTTTCCTATTTTTAAAATAATAATTCCTCCGTTTCCATAGGCAGTAAAATCAGCTATATGTTTGCCCACATAAATTGGGTGTGCAGACATATTGCCAATTCTCTGACGGCCTTACTCTGTCGGGCCATTGAAGAGGTTTGGCCAAGGCCAAGATGGAGTAGTCTCTACCGTTGCCAAACTATGGTCCACTCACATCAGACCATTATTTTGGCGGCAATGATACTCTGTTGCCATTGCGATGGACTATGCTTATCGCCAATATATTAATCTGGCCCTACATTTATAATACACTTAGAAATAGATATTTTTATACTTGTGTATTCAAAATATTTCTGGTTTATCCCAGTTGTATACCAAACTATAAAGAGTTAGTTATATGAAGATGTTGCTAAGGTATATATGGTCCGAAAATGTCAGTTTTTTATTGCAATGTACTTAAGACAACTCTTATTATGTAGAGATCTACTACAGCCTGCAGACCTTTTTTACCCCAGATATGATGAGACAGAGTGTAGAGTCCAGTGTCTCTCTGTTTTCTCTTATCCTATTCCCTTTCCCGCTTCTACCACTGGTCCTCATATCTAGTGTATGTGGTCTTTGGTGGGGATTGGGAGAGACAGAAAAGTGCATCACTTCTGTTAAATCCTACTCACAAGGTTAGAGCAGACATGGCATTCAGGTCTTGAAGGGTCATGCAAAGAGCATTCTGACAAAGGATAGCAGCAGATGGCATTTGCCAGCCCTGATCGATGACCAAAAGGCAACAAGTGAAATATTAAGTGGAAAAATGGGAAAAAGGAAACTCTAGATATAATGAGAAACCAAAAAACACACTATTTCACAGCCAACCAAAATGGATTCTGCCAGCCTAGTCTCTGGCCTCCAATTAAAAATACAGCTCTGCACTGATCCTCTCAGGCAGAAGTAAAGATAATGTGGATGGTGAAACTGCAACCTGCAATGGCCAAGTCTATGGGCATCATCAAACGTCCTCCATCCAGTGTCGGACTAGTCTGTAAAGCAATCAAGCAATCAATGTCTGACAGGCTGGTCTGACAGGTCAGTGTGTGAGCTGTTGTTTTGGCTGTTTGAAGGCCTGAGTTATGGCTTACTGGGCAGGGGTTGAGTGTTAATTTCCCAACTATTAAAAAAAATCATTGCCTGTCGCAGGCTCAAATCCATACAGCCTTCCATACGTTGCAAAACAGATGTACAGTATGCGTAAAAAGTTCTAAACTGCTCCGGTTTGGGTTTGCAAACATGGGCCATTTTTCTAGTTATCAATTTCACTAATGGGGCCCACTTTTATTTTGGTGTCCGCGCACAGTATGAACCTTATCATGAATAACATGCATAAGCTTAAAAAAAGGAAACACAAAGATGCCTTAGACAACTAGCTGTTAGCATGGTTGACCCGTCAAATTGGGCCAGGCATTGAGTTACTGAAAGATCAGCTTGTGTTGGAAAGAGTGCAAATGAGGATTAGCACCATTGAACGATTGTATCTTCTAAGTTAAACATAAACATGGACGTCCCTTGACTTGCGATGACAGTATGGCTTGAGATAGCCTGTGGAAAGAGTGGACCCATGACAACTATTATTTAGCACAGTGGTTCTTAACGTGTGGTCCAGGGACCCCTGGTGGTCCACAAAGCCTTCTCAGGGGGTCCGAGACTACTTCGAAAATTAAATAATATTTACAAATTAAAAAATTGTATATTAATAGAAAAGCAAAATGAAAAATTGGAGGCTGAATATCAAGTTAGTATTTCCAGATTGATTTGTGGGAGCAGTGCAAGTACATCAAACACGATATATTATGGATAATCAATGGCCTTAATTGAATTAGAGAAGCTTCACCCTTCCCATTAAAATACAATTTTTGATTTTTTTTATATATGTTGTGAATTATATAAACAAATTAATAATTGTGTATTTGTTCGGGGAATGTTTATTTCTATATTTTTGTGTTTTATTTTGCGGTTCAAATGATCAAAAATGCTTAGGCCAGGGTCCACCAGCTTCCAGTAGTGACTCAGTGCAGGTCCCCGGTTTCCAATAAAGATTCAGTGAGGTCCCCGGGTTCCAGTAGTGATTAAGTGGGGATCCACAGAATTCAAAGAGTTAAGGACCATGGTATTCTAGCTTAAGGATGGATGATTAGCATTCATAGATTATTTGTATCCGAGACATCTTGAGTTATAAGAGACATATGTTCCCTCAAGGTTTTCATCATTGAAATGCACCAAATGTTGCTTGTTATGAAAATTCTTTTTCTTCCCCTCATCTTTTTTTATTGTTTTTATTACTTTTAATACAGGTACACAAAACTGCTGAATCTGATAACATAAAATTGTGATAGTCATTTTACATGTTATAATCAACAGATTTGCAACTTAGCATATTTTCTGGTATCCCTCGGTAACCCACATGTCATTGCAAACTTGTCCAACCAACCAGTCTTTACTTAAATCTCCCTTCACGTCAACAATTAACCTTCTTGCCCCGCAAACTCTGAGCTAATACTTCCCAAAGCAAACAGGAACAGCAGTTACTCATTGAAAGTGCTTGAAATGGAAAAATAGAAGTGCAGGTCCTCTGTAGCAGAGTGTCTGCTTGTTTCTAAGAAGTGCTGGTACTCTCCAATTATAAGTATAGCATTTTTCTTGAGAAGTGCCGGTACTCTCCCTCCCAAAATAAAAAAGTGCCGGTACTCCGTACCGGACAGTACCGGCCCATTTAAAGCACTGCTCATAGACCAATTCAAGCAAACCCCTAATACCATTTCCATTTTGGTCCAGAATCATTCATCAAGCAACCAAAATTATTATACGGTAGTAGCATCCTTTACATCCAGGACCGCAGGCTCAGCATTCAGGGGGGCCTAGCGTCAGGTGGGTCAGACAAGGTGTGAATCATATTCGACCAAGCATTCAGATCTTTGGCTAATCTTTCATCGAAGCACACTGTTTTCACATACACTTCTGCTGCTGTAGCCCACTGCCCCATGACTTTAAGCCAACCTTCAGCGGAAGGTTAGCTATTGCTGAGTCACTTAATAGCAATTTTTTAGCTTCTTTTAGCCTGCACAAGGCCGAGTAATATGATTTTTTTTCTCCGGGTAAAGGCCCAAAAAGCATTGTTTCATTGTGAGGGGCATCATTCAACCAGTAGCCTTATTTAATCTATCACATTTAACCAGCAGAAGCTTTGTATCATGGAGCAATTCCACCTGATATGGGGAAAGTTAGCCTCCTCTCCAAGGCACCCAGGACACCTGGTGGGCGTCTGGGATACATTTCATGTAGTTTCTTTGGGATCAAATAAGTCATGTGTACATAATTGCACTGTATAAGCTGAAAGCGGGCATTAGTTGACACTTGTGTAACTCCCAGGTGTATTTAACTCCATTCTTTACCTGGAAGGGGTTGGTTTAGTGGGTCTTGCCATCGCATTTGTACATTTAGTAGTCCCGTAGGTCTAGCTGAGTGGAGCGCTCAATATATGTGGGTTAGCAGTTTTCTACTCCCAAACAGCTCTTTTTATCTTAAGTATGATAATTTTGTTTATATGTGATGTATGTATGTGCTTTAGTGGCCCGTTGCCAAAATGGGCCTAAGAAACCTGATCCTATGGGATGTGATCAGTGGAGTGTGCTCAAAGTCCTAGGGTAGCTGAAGTCATAGAAGCAGAGATGATGGTGCTCATGGCCTCCACTTCCATAAACACTGCAGATATTCAGGGGCCTATTTGCAAGTCCTGTGTGCTGCAGGAATGTCACTTTTTGTGACATTCCGGTGGATCACAGGGCTTAGCCATATAGACAAGGCCACGGAAAGCCACCCAGCGTGGCTTTTCATGGCCTTGTAGACATGGAGTAAGGCAAAGCAGAACAAGGCACATTCCATGAGAGTTGCTGTGGGTGTTCCCACGCAACACTCATGGATTTTGATGGTGCACCAGATTTACAATATCTCGTAAACCTGGGGCAGCGCGAAAACATTGTGCCTACCTAGAGCAGGTTTAATGTTTACATTTCTCTCAGTTATTTCCTCTTCCCACGTGTGCTGCACTCTGCAGCACACATTGAACGAAACGCCTCTTGTGATTGTTATTGTGCAGGAAGGTTACCCTTCCTGCAC
Source organism: Triturus cristatus (assembly GCF_964204655.1). NCBI lineage: Eukaryota > Metazoa > Chordata > Amphibia > Caudata > Salamandridae > Triturus > Triturus cristatus. Next base: position 347,787,193 of record NC_140584.1, read on the forward strand.
AAAAACAATCCTGCCTACAACACAGACACCCTTGAACCATGGTGCAAGGGTGACTGCTTTGGAGCATTGCTGCAAATTGTGCGCTGGCAGAAAGGACAGGAATGCACTGTATCTTCAAAATACAGTGCACTCCTGCCCTTTCAAATTGGCGTAGGGCAGCACAGCAAAATGACTTGTGGCACTGCCCTATGCCAATTCTTTGTAAATATGTCCCTTAGATTTTGTCCCCTGGCTCAGAGATAACCTGGGGCAGCGCCAAAACCTGGGGCCTACCTACAGCAGGCTTAATGTTTACATTTCTCCCAGTTATTTCCTCTTCCCACGTGTGCTGCACTCTGCAGCACACATGGAAAGAAACGCCTCTTGTGATTGTTATTGTGCAGGAAGGTTACCCTTCCTGCACAAAAACAATCTTGCATACAACACAGACACCCTTGAACCATGGTGCAAGGGTGACTGCTTTGGCGCATGGCTGCAAATTGTGCGCCGGCAGAAAGGACAGGAATGCACCGTATCTTGTAAATACAGTGCACTCCTGCCCTTTCAAAATGACTTGCGGCACTGCCCTATGCCAATTCTTCGTAAATATGCCCCTTAGATTTTGTCCCCTGGCTCAGAGATAACTATATTGATCGGTTCTACATCCAGAAATGATACTGCATTTATGATGCCTTTGTTATGTGCTGGTTCTACATCCAGCCCTTACCCTGCACTAATGATGCCTTTGTTATGTGTTTGTCCTACATCCAACACTTATAGTGCACACATGGCACCTTTATGGAGTCTTTGTTATGAGTTGGTTCTACATCCAGAACTCGTACTGCACTTATGACTGATGGCACCTTTTCTATATATTGCTTCTACATCCTGCTCTTATACTGCACTTATGGTGCCTTTGTTATGTGCAATGTTATGAAACACTGCATGGTAGTTTATGGGTCTGTTACACTTTCATGAAGATTGCAGTGACACAGTCACGTAGGCACCGCAGTGTTTTGGCGCTTCTCAAAGAAGCCCTGTTTTCCCATATGCTGGTAGTTAGACCACATATGTTTTCTTTTCTTTGTCACAAAGGACCGCGTGCACTTCAAACAGCATGTAGTTTCATTTTGTTTATTTCACATTAGGAATGCAGTTGTCTGACATTAATGTTGATGGCTAGGTGAAGGGTACGTCTGTCACTGTGCTGTCAGCCGAGCTGCATTGCTTCCAGTTTATAAACTTGAAATAATTCACATAGTCTGAAGGTCTGAGCAGTCTGTGATGTGTGACAGGCCCCCGATGTAGGGGCAGATTTACAAGCCCCGTACGCCACATTTTCTCCGCCGTTGCGTCACTTTTGTGACGCAGTGGCAGCGCAAGGCCAGTGCCATGCTGCGGGGTATTTACAACGTGACGCATCTAGGGAGATGCGTCACATTGTAAAGCCCTGCGCCACATGTGGGCGTTCCGGTGCAGGGGGGGGCGTTCCAGCACAGGAACGCCTCCTAAAAGTGGCTGAGTGAAATCTGCAAGATTTCACTCAGTCACTTTTACGGCCATGCTGCGTCAAAACCCTGCGACTGCTTGAAGCAGGCGTAAGGATTGACGCAGCATGTTAGGCTCCAGGCTAAAATGTTAGGCATAGGGGCACCCCGAGCCTTGCTAGAGCTGCGTCGCGCTTGCGACGCGACTCCAGTAATGCGTCATCTTTATGGTAGCAGATGCATTAAGCGTCTGTCTATTCTTGCCCCATGGTGCGCCGCATTGTAAATGTAGCGCATCCATGGTGGCGCAAGAGGTGTCTGCCGTGACGCAAAATAACTGGCGCATCCCTGCTGATGTGCAGGGATGCGCCAGTTATTGTAAATCTGCCCGGTAGTCTTTTTTTTTTTTTCCTCATTCTGCCAGCATTCTTGTTAGGGTATACTCTGATCCCTCTAGGTCTTACAAAGGGAAACTTGACCGGTGGACCATGAGACAATCATGAGTAGTGACCCACAAGCGTACTGCTGTATCCACTTCCATCTCCTACACCCAGTGATACCGCCAATAGGAGAGAATAGTAGCCAACTGCAAAATTGGCTTAATCATAGGACTCACATTTCCTTTTCTCTCCATCTCACTAACGGAGCCCAAATTCTCTTCTAGCTCGTAGGGTCACATGCCAAATCAGACTCACTGGTGTATATGATATTTCGAAGGCATTCAATAAACAATGGTGGATTTCCTGATTTCCATAATCTGCATATCTCCCGTCTGGCCAAGAGAATCACATAAAACAAAAATTTCACATTACACGCTGAAGGCTGTTTAAGATCAGCCCAATAGTAGATACCCCCTGATTTCAAAGGGTGGCTGAGCTGGTCTCTCAGACATTCAGGGGTTCCGGGAAAATCCCATATTGGGGCATAGCTCGAGAAGTATGGAACTTTTAAAACTTTCCTCACATGCATCCACGTATTCAGGGCAGCCTTCAAAACCTTTATTCCTACTTTCTTAAAAAACTTAGAATCTCCAAATTTAAAAAGAAAATGTTGTTGACCATGCGGGATATCCTCCAGCATAGCCAAAAAAAGTGAGCCGATAGCTGACTTATCTATCTTATTTACCAGCATATGCACATTTTTATAATGAAAGGCATAACTATATACAAACAGATCTGGGAGCGCCAATCCACCCACCTCCAATCTTCTCCTCAACTTCTTCTAGGAAACCTGGGACCTTTTGATGCCCAAATAAAGCTACCTATTTTACCCTGGAGTTTGGCTATGGCTTCTTTCTTAAAGATCAACGGGATATAATTAAAAAGAAATGTGATCTTTGGGTGAATAATCATTTTTATCAAATTCACCCGACCATATATATTTAGGGGGAGGTTTGCCCATTTTAACAACAGCCCTGCCACTTCCTGACTAGTTTTCCTCCAATTAATTTTTGTGATATCCTCAATCCTCTGTGCAATTAAAATCCCTAGGTATCGTATTTGGGTTTTTACCCCATGACTTTGTAGGTCCTGATTCCACTCCATGATCTTGGTTTTATCTATATTTAGTTTATACCCAGAGACCTGACCAAATAGCTCTGTCTTTCTCATTAAGTTCGGAATCACATACTTCGGATTTCTTGTATACAACATTAAATCATCCGCATACAGAGCTAATTTGACCTCAAAATCATTTGATCTGAAAGGAAGAATAGTATTGTCTACTCTAATCAAATTTGCTAAAGGCTCTTTATATAGGTTAAAAAGAAGCGGGGACAGGGGACAACCCTGCCTTCTCCCCCTAAAGATATCGAACCAGTCAGACAGTTCCCCATTTACCAAAACCCTAGCCTTTGGGACCATGATGCAGTTTTTTGCACCGCCATAACCATATTCTGTGGAAATCCAAAACTACGTAAGGACTCCCTTAAATATGGCCAATGCACCTGGTCAAAAGCTTTGTCTGCGTCGACCGCTACTATAGTAAGAGGCACATTCCGTGTCTCAGCTATATCTACCACCCCTACCAACTGAAAGGTTAATTCATTGAGTTGTCTTCCAGGGATAAAGCCTCTTTGTTTAGGATGGATAACCTGTTTTATTACCTTGGCTACCCGAGCTGCTATGACACTGGAAAAGATCTTGTTGTCCGAATTAAGTAAAGAAATTGTCTGTATGAGCCAACACTCCTTGGGTCTTTATTTGGCTTTAAAATCAAAGTCACTATAGTGCCTACCACGATGCAGGAGCATTTTCCCCACTAATATAGATTACGTTAAACAAAACTTTTAGAACTGGAATTATTGTATCAATAATACATAGAAAAACCTCCACTGGAAGGCCATCTGGCCCTGCGGCTTTCCCCTTTACCATTCTCTTACATTGAGCTCTGATCTCACCATCGGTAATCTCTCCTTCTAAGGCTTTCTGTTGCTCATTAGTAAGCGGAGGGAGAGCCGTTAATTCTAACTACTCGGTGATAGCCTCTAAGTCAGGTTGGATATCCTCCCTATATAAGTATCTCATAAAACTACAGGTCTCTCCACAGATATCGTCATTGGTATGCAATATTTTGCCTGCGCTTCTACTAGTTAGCTCTCGAATAGTATTTCTAGCTCTGTCCACCTTGGCCTTCCAAGCTATTAGGGAGCTACATTTTTCTGCGTAGACAAAATGCCGGAGCTTACTGGCTTTCCATTTATCGGATACTTTCCTATCGATACGCCCTTGAAATACTGCCTGTAACCCCTCTAACTCTTTGCTTAGGACATGGACTTTAGCTGTATCATCCATTGAGGCCCTCTGTAATTCCCTTTCTTTTACCTTGATTTCTTCAAGTTTATGCTCCTCCTCTCATTTCTCCACCCTTCTTTTTCCTACCATTATAGATCTTAAAACCCCCCTTAAGTAGGCCTTATAGGCATCCCAGACTATTTGATATCCAGCTGATCCAATATTTGCATGAAAATATTTCTCTGATTTTTCTCTTAAATCTCTAACTACCCCCTCATCTAAAACAATAGTTCTGTCTACTGTCCATCTTCTCTGCCCCTCCTTTTGCTGTATCGTCATCGCCAGGGCAACAGCTGAGTGATCCGACATTATCGCGGGAGTATGTGCTATCTCAATTACATCTCGAGACAACTCTTGATCTAATAAAAAATAATCAATACGAGAATTATGTCTGTACTTTTTACTATAAAAAGTAAACTCCCTAACGTCCCTCCAATTAATTCGCCAGATATCAATCAAATTAAACTCCTTCATCATGCTTTTTAGCCTGGAAAACGATCTTGGTGGATTTATATACTTTACTTTTGAGGTCCTATCCAGTCCCTTATCCATAACTAAATTAAAATCTCCTCCCATCACAATAGGTGCTGTTGTCTCTAATAAACAAGATTCCATCTTAATTAAAGCCTCTGGGTTATCGTTATTTGGCCCTTAATATACTGCACATACCAGAGATCTGTTTTGAATTGGGAGAGTCGCCACTAACATCTACCTGAACAATCAGTTTCATATTTGAATAATCTTATTCCATTATTACTTTTAATAACAATAGCAAATCCTCTGGTGCTCCCCCTCTGGTCGAAACATTGTCTACATTCAATAATTTCCAGATGTGTTTCCTGTAGTAGTATGATTTGGGCAGCACTTTCCTTAAGAGTTTCCATAACCCTAGATACTTTGCTCCTGGATCTCAGCCCGTTCACATTCCAAGTTAGAAAATTAACTACTTTTAACTTATCCATTCTCTAAACCTGAAATGCCATTTCTTACCCTATAATCTTGGTTCCGGTCCATAGTCATATATGCTCTTATCTCTTTCCCTTCAAGAAATAGGCAGATGAGGACTATTTTTTTGTTTTTCTCCCACTGCTCCCTACACCAGGTGCCCCCCCATCCACCCTCCCCCCGGGAAACCCCCTCTCCAAACCTAAGGCGATACACTCCGCCCTTTGCGACCTCCCCCATCCCTCCCTGAGAGGAGAGACCTAATCAAAAACACACAAGAAAGAATATGAAAAAATGGAAATACAAACAAGGAAACCAGCCTATCCATAACTTTCTTCCATACCGAAATACATATTCATTATGGGGCTCACCCGTAATGGCATAAACTTAAATCAGATATCTTATCATATCATCTGTAATAGAAAGGTATCGACTTCTTCTGGGTTACTTATATTATACATTTTGTTTTGCCACATAATTTTTAGCATTGCTGGAAATTTTAGCTGGACATGCCCCCCCTTACTCCGCAACTCATTGATTCTGGTACCTAATTCCCACTGCCTCTGGGCAGTCCTCTTACCAAGATCTGACCTGATTTGATAAGAAAACCCATCATGACTTAAAGATCCCCCTTTCAAAGCCCGTTCCAATACCAAGTCTTTTACAGCGAAAGTTAGAAAGTTTATCAAAATCTTTCTGGGGGTCTTCCGATCCGGATTCAACCTCAAGGGATCCAGGACATCTGGTGGGCGTCTGGGATACATTTCATGTAGTTTCTTTGGGATCATATAAGTCATGTGTACATAATTGCACTGTATAAGCTGAAAGCGGGCATTAGTTGACACTTGTGTAACTCCAAGGTGTATTTAACTCCATTCTTTACCAGGAAGGGGTTGGTTTAGTGGGTCTTGCCATCGCATTTGTACTTTTAGTAGTCCCGTAGGTCTAGCTGAGTAGAGTGCTCAATATATGTGGGTTAGCAGTTTTCTACTCCCAGACAGCTCTTCTTATCTTAAGTATGATCATTTTATTTATATGTGATGTATGTATGTGCTTTAGTGGTCCATTGCCAAAATGTGCCTAATAAACTTGATCTTATGGGATGTGATCAGTGGAGTGTGCTCAAAGTCCTAGGGTAGCTGAAGTCATAGAAGCAGAGATGATGGTGCTCATGGCCTCCACTTCCATAAACACTGCAGATATTCAAGGGCCTATTTGCAAGTCATGTGTGCTGCAGGAATGTCACTTTTTGTGACATGTCGGTGGCGCACAGGGCTTAGCCATATATACAAGACCACGGAAAGCCCCCCAGCGTGGCTTTTCATGGCCTTGTAGACATGGAGTAAGGCAAAGCAGCATAAGTCGCATTCCATGAGAGTTGCTGTGGGTGTTCCCTGGCAACACTCATGGATTTTGATGGTGCCCCAGATTTACAATATCTCGTAAACCTGGGGCAGCGCCAAAACCTGGGGCCTACCTACAGCAGGCTTAATGTTTACATTTCTCCCAGTTATTTCCTCTTCCCACGTGTGCTGCACTCTGCAGCACACATGGAAAGAAACGCCTCTTGTGATTGTTATTGTGCAGGAAGGTTACCCTTCCTGCACAAAAACAATCTTGCATACAACACAGACACCCTTGAACCATGGTGCAAGGGTGACTGCTTTGGCGCATGGCTGCAAATTGTGCGCCGGCAGAAAGGACAGGAATGCACCGTATCTTGTAAATACAGTGCACTCCTGCCCTTTCAAAATGATTTGCGGCACTGCCCTATGCCAATTCTTCGTAAATATGCCCCTTAGATTTTGTCCCCTGGCTCAGAGATAACTATATTGATCGGTTCTACATCCAGAAATGATACTGCATTTATGATGCCTTTGTTATGTGCTGGTTCTACATCCAGCCCTTACCCTGCACTAATGATGCCTTTGTTATGTGTTTGTCCTACATCCAACACTTATAGTGCACACATGGCACCTTTATGGAGTCTTTGTTATGAGTTGGTTCTACATCCAGAACTCGTACTGCACTTATGACTGATGGCACCTTTTCTATATATTGCTTCTACATCCTGCTCTTATACTGCACTTATGGTGCCTTTGTTATGTGCAATGTTATGAAACACTGCATGGTAGTTTATGGGTCTGTTACACTTTCATGAAGATTGCAGTGACACAGTCACGTAGGCACCGCAGTGTTTTGGCGCTTCTCAAAGAAGCCCTGTTTTCCCATATGCTGGTAGTTAGACCACATATGTTTTCTTTTCTTTGTCACAAAGGACCGCGTGCACTTCAAACAGCATGTAGTTTCATTTTGTTTATTTCACATTAGGAATGCAGTTGTCTGACATTAATGTTGATGGCTAGGTGAAGGGTACGTCTGTCACTGTGCTGTCAGCCGAGCTGCATTGCTTCCAGTTTATAAACTTGAAATAATTCACATAGTCTGAAGGTCTGAGCAGTCTGTGATGTGTGACAGGCCCCCGATGTAGGGGCAGATTTACAAGCCCCGTACGCCACATTTTCTCCGCCGTTGCGTCACTTTTGTGACGCAGTGGCAGCGCAAGGCCAGTGCCATGCTGCGGGGTATTTACAACGTGACGCATCTAGGGAGATGCGTCACATTGTAAAGCCCTGCGCCACATGTGGGCCTTCCGGTGCAGGGGGGGGCGTTCCGGCACAGGAACGCCTCCTAAAAGTGGCTGAGTGAAATCTGCAAGATTTCACTCAGTCACTTTTACGGCCATGCTGATTCAAAACCCTGCGACTGCTTGAAGCAGGCGTAAGGATTGACGCAGCATGTTAGGCTTCAGGGTAAAATGTTAGGCATAGGGGCACCCCGAGCCTTGCTAGAGCTGCGCCGCGCTTGCGACGCGACTCCAGTAATGCGTCATCTTTATGGTAGCAGATGCATTAAGCGTCTGTCTATTCTTGCCCCATGGTGCGCCGCATTGTAAATGTAGCGCATCCATGGTGGCGCAAGAGGTGTCTGTCGTGACGCAAAATAACTGGCGCATCCCTGCTGATGTGCAGGGATGCGCCAGTTATTGTAAATCTGCCCGGTAGTCTTTTTTTTTTTTTTCCTCATTCTGCCAGCATTCTTGTTAGGGTATACTCTGATCCCTCTAGGTCTTACAAAGGGAAACTTGACCGGTGGACCATGAGACAATCATGAGTAGTGACCCACAAGCGTACTGCTGTATCCACTTCCATCTCCTACACCCAGTGATACCGCCAATAGGAGAGAATAGTAGCCAACTGCAAAATTGGCTTAATCATAGGACTCACATTTCCTTTTCTCTCCATCTCACTAACGGAGCCCAAATTCTCTTCTAGCTCGTAGGGTCACATGCCAAATCAGACTCACTGGTGTATATGATATTTCAAAGGCATTCAATAAACAATGGTGGATTTCCTGATTTCCATAATCTGCATATCTCCCGTCTGGCCAAGAGAATCACATAAAACAAAAATTTCACATTACACGCTGAAGGCTGTTTAAGATCAGCCCAATAGTAGATACCCCCTGATTTCAAAGGCTGGCTGAGCTGGTCTCTCAGACATTCAGGGGTTCCGGGAAAATCCCATATTGGGGCATAGCTCGAGAAGTATGGAACTTTTAAAACTTTCCTCACATGCATCCACGTATTCAGGGCAGCCTTCAAAACCTTTATTCCTACTTTCTTAAAAAACTTAGAATCTCCAAATTTAAAAAGAACATGTTGTTGACCATGCGGGATATCCTCCAGCATAGCCAAAAAAAGTGAGCCGATAGCTGACTTATCTATCTTATTTACCAGCATATGCACATTTTTATAATGAAAGGCATAACTATATACAAACAGATCTGGGAGCGCCAATCCACCCACCTCCAATCTTCTCCTCAACTTCTTCTAGGAAACCTGGGACCTTTTGATGCCCAAATAAAGCTACCTATTTTACCCTGGAGTTTGGCTATGGCTTCTTTCTTAAAGATCAACAGGATATAATTAAAAAGAAATGTGATCTTTGGGTGAATAATCATTTTTATCAAATTCACCCGACCATATATATTTAGGGGGAGGTTTGCCCATTTTAACAACAGCCCTGCCACTTCCTGACTAGTTTTCCTCCAATTAATTTTTGTGATATCCTCAATCCTCTGTGCAATTAAAATCCCTAGGTATCGTATTTGGGTTTTTACCCCATGACTTTGTAGGTCCTGATTCCACTCCATGATCTCGGTTTTATCTATATTTAGTTTATACCCAGAGACCTGACCAAATAGCTCTGTCTTTCTCATTAAGTTCGGAATCACATACTTCGGATTTCTTGTATACAACATTAAATCATCCGCATACAGAGCTAATTTGACCTCAAAATCATTTGATCTGAAAGGAAGAATAGTATTGTCTACTCTAATCAAATTTGCTAAAGGCTCTTTATATAGGTTAAAAAGAAGCGGGGACAGGGGACAACCCTGCCTTCTCCCCCTAAAGATATCGAACCAGTCAGACAGTTCCCCATTTACCAAAACCCTAGCCTTTGGGACCATGATGCAGTTTTTTGCACCGCCATAACCATATTCTGTGGAAATCCAAAACTACGTAAGGACTCCCTTAAATATGGCCAATGCACCTGATCAAAAGCTTTGTCTGCGTCGACCGCTACTATAGTAAGAGGCACATTCCGTGTCTCAGCTATATCTACCACCCCTACCAACTGAAAGGTTAATTCATTGAGTTGTCTTCCAGGGATAAAGCCTCTTTGTTTAGGATGGATAACCTGTTTTATTACCTTGGCTACCCGAGCTGCTATGACACTGGAAAAGATCTTGTTGTCCGAATTAAGTAAAGAAATTGTCTGTATGAGCCAACACTCCTTGGGTCTTTATTTGGCTTTAAAATCAAAGTCACTATAGTGCCTACCATGACGCAGGAGCATTTTCCCCACTAATATAGATTACGTTAAACAAAACTTTTAGAACTGGAATTATTGTATCAATAATACATAGAAAAACCTCCACTGGAAGGCCATGTGGCCCTGCGGCTTTCCCCTTTACCATTCTCTTACATTGAGCTCTGATCTCACCATCGGTAATCTCTCCTTCTAAGGCTTTCTGTTGCTCATTAGTAAGCGGAGGGAGAGCCGTTAATTCTAACTACTCGGTGATAGCCTCTAAGTCAGGTTGGATATCCTCCCTATATAAGTCTCTCATAAAACTACAGGTCTCTCCACAGATATCGTCATTGGTATGCAATATTTTGCCTGCGCTTCTACTAGTTAGCTCTCGAATAGTATTTCTAGCTCTGTCCACCTTGGCCTTCCAAGCTATTAGGGAGCTACATTTTTCTCCGTAGACAAAATGCCGAAGCTTACTGGCTTTCCATTTATCGGATACTTTCCTATCGATACGCCCTTGAAATACTGCCTGTAACCCCTCTAACTCTTTGCTTAGGACATGGACTTTAGCTGTATCATCCATTGAGGCCCTCTGTAATTCCCTTTCTTTTACCTTGATTTCTTCAAGTTTATGCTCCTCCTCTCATTTCTCCACCCTTCTTTTTCCTACCATTATAGATCTTAAAACCCCCCTTAAGTAGGCCTTATAGGCATCCCAGACTATTTGATATCCAGCTGATCCAATATTTGCATGAAAATATTTCTCTGATTTTTCTCTTAAATCTCTAACTACCCCCTCATCTAAAACAATAGTTCTGTCTACTGTCCATCTTCTCTGCCCCTCCTTTTGCTGTATCGTCATCGCCAGGGCAACAGCTGAGTGATCCGACATTATCGCGGGAGTATGTGCTATCTCAATTACATCTCGAGACAACTCTTGATCTAATAAAAAATAATCAATACGAGAATTATGTCTGTACTTTTTACTATAAAAAGTAAACTCCCTAACGTCCCTCCAATTAATTCGCCAGATATCAATCAAATTAAACTCCTTCATCATGCTTTTTAGCCTGGAAAACGATCTTGGTGGATTTATATACTTTACTTTTGAGGTCCTATCCAGTCCCTTATCCATAACTAAATTAAAATCTCCTCCCATCACAATAGGTGCTGTTGTCTCTAATAAACAAGATTCCATCTTAATTAAAGCCTCTGGGTTATCGTTATTTGGCCCTTAATATACTGCACATACCAGAGATCTGTTTTGAATTGCGAGAGTCGCCACTAACATCTACCTGAACAATCAGTTTCATATTTGAATAATCTTATTCCATTATTACTTTTAATAACAATAGCAAATCCTCTGGTGCTCCCCCTCTGGTCGAAACATTGTCTACATTCAATAATTTCCAGATGTGTTTCCTGTAGTAGTATGATTTGGGCAGCACTTTCCTTAAGAGTTTCCATAACCCTAGATACTTTGCTCCTGGATCTCAGCCCGTTCACATTCCAAGTTAGAAAATTAACTACTTTTAACTTATCCATTCTCTAAACCTGAAATGCCATTTCTTACCCTATAATCTTGGTTCCGGTCCATAGTCATATATGCTCTTATCTCTTTCCCTTCAAGAAATAGGCAGATGAGGACTATTTTTTTGTTTTTCTCCCACTGCTCCCTACACCAGGTGCCCCCCCATCCACCCTCCCCCCGGGAAACCCCCTCTCCAAACCTAAGGCGATACACTCCGCCCTTTGCGACCTCCCCCATCCCTCCCTGAGAGGAGAGACCTAATCAAAAACACACAAGAAAGAATATGAAAAAATGGAAATACAAACAAGGAAACCAGCCTATCCATAACTTTCTTCCATACCGAAATACATATTCATTATGGGGCTCACCCGTAATGGCATAAACTTAAATCAGATATCTTATCATGTCATCTGTAATAGAAAGGTATCGACTTCTTCTGGGTTACTTATATTATACATTTTGTTTTGCCACATAATTTTTAGCATTGCTGGAAATTTTAGCTGGACATGCCCCCCCTTACTCCGCAACTCATTGATTCTGGTACCTAATTCCCACTGCCTCTGGGCAGTCCTCTTACCAAGATCTGACCTGATTTGATAAGAAAACCCATCATGACTTAAAGATCCCCCTTTCAAAGCCCGTTCCAATACTAAGTCTTTTACAGCGAAAGTTAGAAAGTTTATCAAAATCTTTCTGGGGGTCTTCCGATCCGGATTCAACCTCAAGGGATCCAGGACATCTGGTGTGCGTCTGGGATACATTTCATGTAGTTTCTTTGGGATCATATAAGTCATGTGTACATAATTGCACTGTATAAGCTGAAAGCGGGCATTAGTTGACACTTGTGTAACTCCAAGGTGTATTTAACTCCATTCTTTACCAGGAAGGGGTTGGTTTAGTGGGTCTTGCCATCGCATTTGTACTTTTAGTAGTCCCGTAGGTCTAGCTGAGTAGAGTGCTCAATATATGTGGGTTAGCAGTTTTCTACTCCCAGACAGCTCTTCTTATCTTAAGTATGATCATTTTATTTGTATGTGATGTATGTAAGTGCTTTAGTGGTCCATTGCCAAAATGTGCCTAATAAACTTGATCTTATGGGATGTGATCAGTGGAGTGTGCTCAATGTCCTAGGGTAGCTGAAGTCATAGAAGCAGAGATGATGGTGCTCATGGCCTCCACTTCCATAAACACTGCAGATATTCAAGGGCCTATTTGCAAGTCCTGTGTGCTGCAGGAATGTCACTTTTTGTGACATGTCGGTGGCGCACAGGGCTTAGCCATATATACAAGACCACGGAAAGCCCCCCAGCGTGGCTTTTCATGGCCTTGTAGACATGGAGTAAGGCAAAGCAGCATAAGTCGCATTCCATGAGAGTTGCTGTGGGTGTTCCCACGCAACACTCATGGATTTTGATGGTGCCCCAGATTTACAATATCTCGTAAACCTGGGGCAGCGCCAAAACCTGGGGCCTACCTACAGCAGGCTTAATGTTTACATTTCTCCCAGTTATTTCCTCTTCCCACGTGTGCTGCACTCTGCAGCACACATGGAAAGAAACGCCTCTTGTGATTGTTATTGTGCAGGAAGGTTACCCTTCCTGCACAAAAACAATCTTGCATACAACACAGACACCCTTGAACCATGGTGCAAGGGTGACTGCTTTGGCGCATGGCTGCAAATTGTGCGCCGGCAGAAAGGACAGGAATGCACCGTATCTTGTAAATACAGTGCACTCCTGCCCTTTCAAAATGACTTGCGGCACTGCCCTATGCCAATTCTTTGTAAATATGCCCCTTAGATTTTGTCCCCTGGCTCAGAGATAACTATATTGATCGGTTCTACATCCAGAAATGATACTGCATTTATGATGCCTTTGTTATGTGCTGGTTCTACATCCAGCCCTTACCCTGCACTAATGATGCCTTTGTTATGTGTTTGTCCTACATCCAACACTTATAGTGCACACATGGCACCTTTATGGAGTCTTTGTTATGAGTTGGTTCTACATCCAGAACTCGTACTGCACTTATGACTAATGGCACCTTTTCTATATATTGCTTCTACATCCTGCTCTTATATTGCACTTATGGTGCCTTTGTTATGTGCAATGTTATGAAACACTGAATGGGAGTTTTTGGGTCTGATACATTTTCTTGAAGATTGCAGTGACACAGTCACGTAGGCACCGCAGTGTTTTGGCGCTTCTCAAAGAAGCCCTGTTTTCCCATATGCTGGTAGTTAGACCACATATGTTTTCTTTTCTTTGTCACAAATGACAGCGTGCACTTCAAACAGCATGTAGTTTCATTTTGTTTATTTCACATTAGGAATGCAGTTGTCTGGCATGAGTGTTGATGGCTAGGTGAAGGGTATGTCTGTCACTGCGCTGTCAGCCGAGCTGCATTGCTTCCAGTTTATAAACTTGAAATAATTCACATAGTCTGAAGGTCTAAGCAGTCTGTGATGTGTGACAGGCCCCCGATGTAGTCTTGATAAGATTATGTTACAGGCCATGACGTATATTGTCATGATCTGTATTTGTTCACTTGTGTTTAGCGAGTTTACTTAACACACGCTTGTTTTATAGAGTCGTATTGCAGAATGCACTCTTAAATTGCTGTCTGCGTATAGTCTCACGCTCTTTGCTTTCGCACAGCCTGGCTTTGTTGCAGTTTGATTTGCACATTTCCCCACCTATACCCTGAAATAGTTCCCCTGACCTGTCTGTTGGAGTCCTCTCACCTCCTGAGAGCATCGCCAACAGGAGGGGGTGAGAAGTAACTTATGTCCTTTTCTCCATACAGACCAATGCAGACATCTCAGCAAGCCCAGTACATGGTGTTAAAGTAGGCATTATTTGGTGGAGCACAAAGCAGTGTTTGTACATGGGCATCTCGATGCTAGCCATTATATTAAAGGAGAAAGCATCGCCAATGACAACAATCACTTTAGAGAAAGTCAGATTTTAGTTGCATTTTCTACATTTTAAGAGGCCGGGCTTAGTGTGCAAAGTGAGAGGCAGGGAGGCCCAGATTTGACTAACCGGACAGAGGATCTTGAGTAACCCTAGACCGCTTACAAGAGTGAAGGCAGAAGAGTTTGTTTCATTGACCAATGTTTCCTATTCGGATGTGCCTGTCCATCCTATGGGTCAGTCGGGCAGTAGCCTGCCATCATATGATTTTGTAGACACAAAATATCGACATAAACATCACTCTACCAGACTTCGAAAGCCAATGAAGAGCCACAGACAAGCTTGTTTGGGTGCAGCTTCGTGCTTCATTTGGACTTACTTTAGATGGGTCTGGAGCTTGAGAAGGGGTTCACAGCATCCTTCCAGAGTCTTCCTAAACAAATGTCTCCTCCTGGGAAGCTTAGCATCAGCCTAAAGCAATGCATCACTGATATCTTCATGGCGCCATCATACCATGCCTGCATCCCACAATGGAATACATCTCCTCCCTCAAAACAATAATAACATGAAAATATTAAAAAGTGAGAACCCTTATATTACAAAAAACAGGTGTGTTAAAGAGTCACGGTGGTGAATAGTTTTTTTTTATTATATAAAATCCAGTTCACTGCACAAAGTCTTCGAATCACACGTGACACATTGAGGATTCTAAAATCATCTTTCTTATTTAGAGTCATGAACTCTACAATCTCGAGCTTCCATTTCACCTCTCACCCACTTTAAATTTAGCTATGTATACTTTCTTGCTATGGTCGTAGTATTCCTTGCACAACTCTGCACACCTTTCAACCTCATACCACCTAAGCTCAGCTCTGGAACCATATCCTATATTTCAGCTTTTCAACAGACATCATGGTATCACATTCATATTCAGTTACTACGTCTTAGTTATGAGTCTCTGGGCCCAGAATTATCAAGTTCTAGACCCAATATTTCTGGGGCTGCAGACACCAGGGGGCAGATTTATGTTAGACTTGCGCCACTTTTGTGACGCAGCGGCGGCGTAAACCCTGCGCCACGTTGCGCCCCATTTACATCGTGACGCATCTATGGAGATGCGTCACGGTGTAAAGCCCTGCGCCACATTAAACCTGCGTCAGGTTTAATGTATGCAGGGTGGGCGTTCCATCGGAAAAAGCCTCGGAAAAGTGACGCAGTGAAATCTACAAGATTTCACTCAGTCACTTTTCCGATGCTGCTGCGTCAAAACCTTGCACCTGCTTGAAGCAGGCGTAAGGCATGACGCAGCATGTTAGGTATGGGCAGCCCCTAAACATTGCTGGAGTTGCGTCGTGCTTGTGACACGACTCCAGCAATGCGCCGCCCTTACGCCATCAGATGCGTCACGCATCTGTTTATCCTTGCGCCACGATGCTCTGCGTTGTAAATGCGGCGCATCTGTGGTGGCGCATGGGTAAACTTGCGTGACGCATCTTTCCTGGCGCATCCCTGCTGATTTGCAGGGATGCGCCAGGAAACATAAATCTGCCCCCAGGTTTGTTACTTTAGCTGCAGGCACAGAGTCTGCAGGAAACAACACTAGCCTTCTCTGCCTGGCCCATCCAGCAGGATGGGGGAGCAACAATAAGTCCCACAAACAGTCAGTCACAGGCATATCCTACATCTCCCTTCCCCAAACCATACACCAACCACCCACCAGCATACCCACTGACACTATACGCCTGCTCGTCGGAGGCAGAGAATGTCAATGTTTTTTTTTCTTTCTCTAATATAGGAAAATTGCCAGTGGAATGACTCTGTGACGGGCGGGAAGGAGAAGGAAGATGGCCGAGTGATGCCGCGCATTCGAGGACGCTCTCCGTGCCTCTCCCGCTGAACCCCCAGTGAGCCACCATCGCAGACCCCCCTGCCTCCCGGCAATGTAATCTGCCTGTCACGGTTAAGGCCATGCTGTAATTAGGACCTTGCTGGATAGTACCTGATCACTGCATCCATGAGTGAGTCCTGGGCTGTGTACTTGCATTCTCCTAAACAAATGTGCCGCATTTCTACAGCGAACAAAGGGGCATATCAACAAGCAGGCGCTAAAAAATTATCGCCGCTTTTGCGGCCGTTTTCGGCCGAAAAGCGTCGATAATTTTATCGCCTAATCAGCAAGGTCACGCTAACGCGTGAAACCTTGCTTTAGCGTCAGGATTCCTAACGCCCAGCTTTGCATCTCTAATGAGATGCAAAGTGGGCGTTCCTGACCTGGCATGACAGGAGAAATGTCGCTAAGCGACATTTCTCCTATCAGCAAGCCTAACGCTATGAAGCATAGCGTCAGGAAAAGTAGCGATAACCCCTGTTATCGCTACTTTCCTTACGCCTGCTTCAGGACTGACTTAGCCATGATATCCTATGGAAGGTGGATATCATGGCTCAGTTTGTGAGTCCCTATCAACTACCTAACGTGAGATTATCGATGGGTTCCCAGCGATAATCTCACGTTAGCCAGTTAGAGCTAGGATTTTTATCGCTGATGAGATAAGCGTTGCTAATAGCATGCTATCTCAGCGATAAAAATCGGCGCTAACCGGCGATAATTATCCGAGCGCTAAGTGCGCTCAGCGATAATTATCGCCGGTTGTTGTTGATATGCCCCAAAGGGCTCTACGTTTGCCGAGCCACACGGTGGATCTTTCAGCCAGCTCCGGTATTCCAGACATCCCTGACGCCTTGACTGCCACAAACACTTGCCAGGTGTTTCACGCGGCTTTCCAGCAGCGTTTGTCATCCAGTCACCCTTTCGGAAGGGGAGCTGGAGACCGATATAGCTCCATCACGTACTGTTAAAGGACGGTGCAACACAACTATAAATCTGGCAAGTGCAACATGTAAAACTTCGGGCAGCTCAAACAAGGACAAGGAAGGAAGTAGCGCTAGCACTTCGCCAGTAGGTGAGCAGAACCTTCTCAACTCGTCTGTCTGTACCCCTGCGATCTATGCTGATACTGCAACTGTCACAGGGTCCAGGGCTGAGCCCGGGACAGGGTCACAGCTTGGGAAGCCAATTCTGAAACTACTTCAATCTGGGAAAGCAACTGAATTACTTAGGTCTTGTGGATCTGAGAAATCCATTCCGAGTATTGTGATGGCTGGAGTGCTGAATGCTGCAATTCAGGATGTGGGAGGGGGTGAGGCAGGCTCAGCTAGCCCGAACAATACTAGGGATACATTTACTGGGCACCCTGTTGCTAATTTACATGAAGTTGGTAAGACTATTGACTCAGTAACTAGTTTGGCCGGCGATTTAGTGTCAGAGAAAGATGGCTCTTTGAGTATAAGAGACTGCCAAATACATTGTCAAATAGACAAATTGATGATTAGTCCTACAATAACTGCTGGTCATATTGGATTATCTCTGCAGGAATGCACCGACTCCACCGAGATCTCTGATCAGATAAAGGACAAGAGCCTCCGGGAAGGGAATAGTGACACTAGTAGTGGAGCTATTAGTACTGGAGGGGACTCGGCAGAGCAACAACTAGAGCAAACAGAGCAACGTGCTAATATTCTTGCTGATACTGTAGCCGATACTGTGTTTAATGCTGGGGCAGCTGGCTCAAACTGTACTCCAACGGCTCCCGACACGGAGTGGTTTAATTTGGCTCAAAGCTGGAAGAATAATCAAGATTGTACAATTGGCAGAGGGGGAAAAAAATGTAAGCCCTAAAATTGTCAGGACATGCAAAGGTGGTAAAGGCCGTGGCGGGGGAGTAAAGCAACAAGTGATCAATGCAATGGGGCGATTAAAGGAGGCTTCAACCACCACTGTTAAGGCTGGCTCAGGGGTCAGTCCGTTGTGTAAATGGGTCTCTTCAAAAGGCGAAGTGAAAAACATAATCTCTAGGTTATCTAATGCTAGCAGCACGGCAATCACCCCTACAGAACTATCAGAGGGAGTCACAGTTGACATCGACCAGGCAGACGCCCCAGAAAAATCCACCTCTGCTACCAGCAGTGATCTTCCAACATCTTCATCTTCAGTCTTCTCCCCAACGTTAAACCCTGCTGTGCCACCAACATCATCAACTGTGTTGGAACCAGGTACTTTTGTTAACAATCAGGAGTGGACAGGAGAGGAGCCATCATTGTCTAGTATCATGCAAGCAACTGATCTACAGCAGCGAGTGGCTGAGGTGGAATAATCCAACACGTATACATTCAATCTCGTTAAGACACAGGACTCCCAAATGATGCTAATGCAATCTAAGGTTGAAGATCTTGAAAATCGGCTGAGGCGCCAGAACTTACAGATTTTTGGTATTCAAGAAGGAAGGGAAGGCAACGATCCGCGGACTTTCATAGTTAGACTCCTACAAGAAGCCTTTCTGGACCTTGCAGACTGGGATATGGACACTCAAGTCCAACGGGCACACAGACTGCCATTGTCATTCACCCAGGGCAGCCAGGCCAAATCCAACTTTGCTCGACCTATTCTTGTGTTTCTGGGTAATTGTTTGCTACGCCAAGCTATATACTTTAAGGCGCGCCCAGCGTCACCAGTTAAGGTAGATGCAATGTCTATTTTTGTACGGTCTGACCTGTGTAAGGCAACAATGGACAAACGGTGGAAGCTTCGTCAATTAATGGATCCTCGTAAAACTGTGTGTTCAAAAGTGTTCTTGCAGGAGCCAGCTCGTCTCAAGATTATAACGGATGGTCGACAACACTTTTTCTTTCATGAACAGGATGTTGAACAAGCCTTGTCAAGATGGCAAGTAATGGGCAAGGAATTACTTCAGTCCTAATTTAGTGATCATTGTGTCATAAGAGAGGCCTTTTTGTAGATTCAAGACTTTAAATGGATTCTTTAATTATTTTTTTTTCACAGATACGAGAAAATTATATTGGTAGGCAGAGCTGGGTCGGGTATTGTGTGGTCACGGAGCTCGGTGGGGGGGGTCTGAGAGGGCGTCTTCGGCATGCTGTCAACATGGGACAGCAAGGAAGGGGGCGATTCCTTCTCGTAGGTACAGGGGTGGGGGAAGGTGTAGGGGGAAAGGGGAAGGGGAGGGGGGCTCTGGGAGGGGGGGTCTCAAAAGCCACAGTTTTATGGATTTCACATGGGCAGAACACTGGGGAGAGGGCAATGTAATTTGGGCATGAACGACTGGACCGGGTTCACATATATTATCCAATGTCAGAATTTATATGCATGTGCTGGAATGTAGCGGAACTCAATCAAGCTGGAAAGCGATGACTAGTAACGGAAGAGTTGCGTGTATTTAAGCCCCACATATTAGGGTTGGCAGAAACACATATTGCATACAAAGATAGAGCTTTGTTTAGACAATTGGGATATGACGTTATTGTTTGTACGTTGCAAACTATTTCTATTCGAGGGGTGGCTTTATTAAAGTCTAGGAGATGTAGGGCTATGTCCTTCGATCACTTGCTGACTCCAAGAGGAGATGGGTATCTCGCAAATGATGATTTATGGGCGTAAGTTTACAATATGTATGGTATATGGCCCGAATATTGATTGCCCGGATGTTATATTTCCTTTGAATTCTGAGCTGCTCGAGTGGTCTGGCGAAAAGATTGTGATGGAAGATTTTAATTGTATTCCGGATAGAAAGATTGATACTGCTAACACTACTGCACGTGTCAGAATGTGTAGAACCAGGTCGGCGGTCCTAGAACTTCTTCACCTGCATCAGTTGGAAGATTCATGAAGGAGGTTATTTCCAAATATACCAGGTTATACTTTTTCCTCTGCAACACACAAGCACTATTCAAGGATTGACATGATAGTCGCTAATAACGCTAATCTGGAAAATGCATTTGTAGCAGTATGTCCGAAATTACATCTGATCACAATCCGGTCATGCTAACAGCGCAGTTGCAGTCTAGCGCTCAGGAACCAATTCGGGAATCTACTTTTCCTAGACCTTTACTCAGTAATTTGGAATATGTTGATTTTATGAGAATTACACTTTAGGAGTACATTGATAATAATTGGGGCACGGATCCTATTGCACTAGTATGGGACTGTCTCAAAGCCTGTGTAAGAGGCGCAACATTGCAATACATTATTAAACAAAATCGTCAGGGCTTTTATCAGCTGGAGCTAGAACAAAAGCGCTGTTTAGATTTGGAGCGTCAACATGCTACAGCTATTGCCTTAAAGGATGTCACTGAACAACTGATTTATCAGCAGGCCATTGAGGCTAGAGCCAAGCTAAAGAGAAGGCTAAGGGATAAAGTCGCAAACAGCTACTTTAAATTTAGAACCAAACAATATGAATACGGCGAACGAGTGGGTCACTTGTTGGCTAATCAAATTGCAGCTACAAAACAACGAAGTCAGTGTAGTGTCAACAAGGCACTTACCATCCAAAAGGCACGGGTGTCCAGGTTCGGAACCTGCCCAATATGTTATTGGGAGGAACACAGACCTAAGGAGGTAATACAAGTTATGTATGAAAGCCCTCACTCACCAACCTGGTTGGTGACATGCTTCATCATCGGGCTCCACTGGGTATGGCCGAATGCCATCCCAGTGTGCTGCAACGCCAGGTTACTGCGAAGCGGGGTTTTGTGAGGTGATAGTGAATTTAAAATTCCCAATTAAGTCAAAAAGATAATTTAATAATTTTGCTAATTGGAAAAAACTAAAAAGGAGTGAGGGTCAAAAAAATAACAGACCGGGTTCACTCCATGGCGGTCAACATGTTTCTGCCTTCATGTGTGTTCAACAGGCTTTCATCAGGACCAGAGTGGGAGTGTGGGAGCCCCGGTGGTATGAACGCGCTAAGGTTCACCCTACCGTGGGCTGCTGTGTGAAAAAATATATATACACAGTGCAAAATCCGCCAAGTAATATCGTGGTGGAGAGAAACGAGTTTATTTGTGAGGCAAGACCGTTCGTCGCCTCAGGGATCCCGGGGTGGGGGTGGGAGCAATATGGCACACCGCCCTCGCTGCTCGGCACCCGTTAGGAACCTGCAGTGCCTCAAGCCGGTGGCTTGAGCGAATTTTTAAATGGGCTACTAACTTAAATAATACCAAATAATACTGTCCGAAATGCCAAGAATTTGCTGCAGACTTACGCCATATGTTTTTTACATGTCCCAAGTTAAAAGATTTTTGGTTTACATAACCCTCGTCCTCGCAGTCTGGGCCGGTTACGACAAGCCGGTTACTGAGAAAGAGCTGGTCTTGGGAATATTCTCAGAGCAGGGCTGTTTTACTAAACCCTTTTGCTTCTATTATATCGGCTTGTGCTCGTTTATGTATCGCTCGTTCTTGGATCCAAAGTACGAGTCCAAGTATTAATGAATTTTGGGCCTTACTAAGGGAAATGTACGAAATGGAGCATTAGCTAGAGTTAGAGGCCCTCGGTCTTGGCTAAAATTGAAAAGGATATGGTCTTGCCTTCAATGGGATTACGAACCTAAAGTAATTTTTTTTATTTTTTTATTTCTTACTCTATATAATTGCCTTCATTCATCAAAACTGTATTTGTATCTGGATATATACAGAATGTCGTCATGTTTTCTTGTTTTTCTTTTTATGCTCCTTTGTGCTCTGCCTATGATTATTGGTATGTTGTCTCTGAACCCTTTTGCTCATGTAATGTATTTATGTTTGTGGCTATAAAAAAAAAAGAATCTCTAGCTATTATTCCCCATTTCAGGAAGAAATGGCTGAGTTTGGTGCAGAAATACCGGCTAGTAATGCAGATCTCACACCCCAGTATCTCCGGATCAATTTCCGGCCAATTCATAATGGGGGGCCTAAGTAGCTTAGAAAGTGGCTATCATATTGTAGTATGCACTTCCTGCTGAGACAATGTAATCTACAGCAAAGACTGACTATATTCTTTCAATGCTCTAATACTGTTGCCTTTTGGCCACATTGCAATACTGGCTATTAAGCTGTTCTCACAATGTCCCAACTTCACCTGCAAAAGCCGAATCATGAGTTTCCCAAAAATTCAGTCAGGAGATACTGGGGATGGAAATAATGTTATCTGCCGGTATTCCCCATTAGTTTATGACGATTATGAGTTTTAATCCCTGCTATAGGAATAGCCATGGAAAAACCTCATGCTTTTCTGGATTCCAGGGACATTTGTGTTCACATTTATCAACTGCTTGAAGTAGTTGTGAGTGGGGAGCACAGTCGGTGTCTGTGGGTTGGTGAAGGTGGTGGGATCAGAGCAAGTTATGGGGCTTCTGAGGCATCTTCCAAAGATTCCTTGTCGGAAAATGGTGATGGTCAGGGGTGGCCAGACTGTGCCTCAGCTCTCTGGGTCTGCTCCTTTATGTGCTTCTGCACCCAGTAAATCCGGTTCTACACTCAGCAACCCTGGGTATGAGAACACCAAGCTACTTGGAATAGGCTGTGGTGGTATCACCTCCGAGATATCACTCTGGCCAAACCATAATCGACCGGAAGAATTCCGAGAAATATTCACATGCATCTTCATAAAACAAAGACTCTTATGAGTGTGCAGTGAGCCAACAAATCTGTACTTTGAGAAGAAGCCATCTAACAACCGGCAAACTATTGGCAACCACGTGCTGTTGGAATTGGATCAACAATTTATAAACTTAATTCTATCCACAACCCCTTAGGCAAATTAACCTGTTTCGTGTGATGTAACCTAGGTCCTTGAGCATGTCTCTCTTTTTTAACGAACATTTTGCAGAAAGAAGGAGCAAGCCTGGATGCTTTTCAGTCCCGGCATTGTGATCAGAAATTTACTAAAGCTGGGCAGAGCAGTTTCTAAGCATTTGAGAAGCTCATAGTGAATAAAGATGTTATCGCCTTAAATGCCACAGCTCCAGTGGCTTCTCACCATCAATTTTTAACCATGGGCACGTAGAGAAGTCTGATTCGGTCTTTTCCATATGATTCCTTCATCCATTCAATTCAACTAAAAAGAACACAGAAGGAAGGGAAGACGTATACGCCTCTACTTTTGACCGTTATTGTGTGGCATATGTGAATTAAGCAGCCACACGTAGAGTATGAGAGTGATCCCCATAAACAGATTGTTGCACCTTTTCAGAATTGTGTTAAGAGATCACTAATGGCATCTGTAAGCCTGAAGAAGGTGGTTTATCAGCCCATACCACCAAAACACGTTGCTTTGCTTTGAAAGTGCACCCAAGACACTACCTGGTTCGATTAGGAGAAAATAAATTTGAAAAAGTGTGGAACTAGTGTCATCAACTTCAGTGTTATGTACTTGATGTGCTCATTTGATTTATCACGTATATGATGTTTCTATACTTTCTGTATATTCTCCCAGGTTGTTTTTAATCCATGTTTTTAACCAATGCTATTATCTAAAATGTAGTGACGTTACATTTATTGGACTGAAACTCGCTTTTTTAATAGTGTTTTTATATTTTGAATCCAATATGGAGCCTAAACAATAAAAAATATATCACATTCCTTATATTTTATTATTGATTTTTTTGGTTTCTATTTAGGGTTGGTGATTTACATAGTGTATGTATGGTACCAATGTGTATGTATGACAGTAATGTAGATTTGTATGTTTAAAACGGGCCCAAAGGGATCTTACTTTTGACAGAAGCGTCTCTTTCAGTGCACACAGTGACAGAATACACTGCGTGAGACACATCAGTATTGCTGTCCTGCCTGTTAAAAATGCTCTTTTTATGGCCAAAATATGCATATGTCCCTTGTGTCCTTGATATCTATAGCTATTTAAATATTCTTTGCATCAACAGGCGTACATATTTTTATCCTATGAGAATCCGCATGCTTATTCAAATTAATAAAATTAGGTCAAGCACCTTTCACTAACACTTTAAACTCTGACAGAACATCATCATGAACACCACATTCCTTCCAGACCCACACACTAAACTTGGTAGGAACTATATCCACATCTCTTAAAATGGTAACTGGTTCATCCAGTTCATTGTCACTGTCAATAGTATTTATTGACAACCAGAGAGAACAAGCATTTGCAATGCAATAGGTCTCGCATTTATAGAAGTTTGAGCTATTGGCATTGTAAATGACAATGCTTTTTATTTAAGTTTGGTTTTTTTAAAACATAAATAAAAGGCACTGTCATTTAGAATGCCAATAGCTCAAACTCGTATAACTGCGAGACCTATTGCATTGCAAATGCTTGTTTACACTGCCTACATTTTGCTGTCCCATAAGAACACTTTCAATGCGCATCTCCGCCAGTCATGTTTTGCTGCATAGCCGGATGCGCCACACCCCCTCTGAAACTACAAACAAGGCAGGGGGTCTTTTAGGAGTGAACCCTCCCTGGGCTACTTCAGATAAGCAGCTAGGGCTGCATGCATAAACTCGGATGACCCCTTGAAGCGATGCTGGCGGGAGGCTGGCGCGCTGCAGTGTGGCTGCTGAAAGTCTGATGTGCATGTTAATCGCATTGACATGATAATATCCCTTTTAACAATGCCATCAACATGCATTCCAAAAGCAAACATTACCTACAACAAATTCATTTTGGTTTACACTCTCCAGAAATTAAAGACGGCATTTTGTTTAAAACTAGAATTAAACGCTGGTATCACAGCAAGCTGAGTCCAGATCTAAGGTACTGTCGCCCCTTTTATTTAAACATATTTACCATCGGTCCGTTTTGCAAAGCGACACTAAGCTGCATTCCACAGGCAGCTTTGAACAGTAAAACAAGCTAAGACACAAATGGACTATGTTTGTTGGGGAAAAAAATGTAAACAAACAACTATGTCGGGGATTGCGACGTCGGGAGTGACCTCCAAACTAAAATACTTGCTCACGCAAAACACACATTCCACATTGGCAAGCAGCGGGGCACCGTGTATACTCTTCCGCACGCTGCAGAGAGTTGGTAAACACTCAGATTAAAGGGGGGGGGGCGTTCCACAATAACTTTAATACAAACTCCCGGTCATCTCCATATATCTCAGCCACAGAAGGGAATTCCAGCTTACTACAGAGTGGCGCGAGAGGCAGCGGTTAATGGTGTCCTCTGTCAACATTAGAGACTTTTGTCACAAACTCCCGGTCACCTCCATAAGTCTCAAGAGTGTACATTTGTCAAATAGAACACGTGTGTGCACTTTGCGAATGTGCCTGCTGTCAAACGTGATTGTTGTGTAATACTATCCCAAATGCATAGCCGCGCCTCAGCTTGATATGTACAATGGACACGGTGTGGATGTGACGTAAGTCCAGAGCTGCCGACTATGACACTCTACTCAATACAATATAAATACACTACACACAACAACACGCAAAAACACCTACTTATACCACATCATTAAACTATACTAAATGCAACATATACCATGCATAATAACACTTAATAACATATATTTACATGCCACAAAATTACATAACACATAGTAACATTATACTAAATCCAACACACACCACACATAAAAGCACGCAATGCCACATAATTAAAAACACATTTTTAGACTCTACTCAATACAGCATTATTACAATCAAGATACTATCGCATTGTGAATGTTGTGCAGCACGTTGAAAATGTATAGAATTAGTATACATTCATGCAGTGCAGAACTGATGTAAACTGATGGAGTGAAGTACTGAGTGAAATTCACAAAGTAGAGAAATGTCTCTAATTGGCGGTGTGTGTTATGTGGGGAAACTGTATACATTTTTTAACACCCCGGAGTTTCCAGAATTCAGGAAGTCCAAAATTAGAGTAAACACATGCAGTGCACTATTGGAGTTAATATGAGATTACGCTGCATGCCTCTGCATGTGTGTTCTACTGTGGCAGACTAATCGAACAGTCGTTATGAAAGTTGCATGCATCCCACAAAGCTGCGGGTTGCACATATTCTGCAAAGGATTATTACCAGGCCATTGGCAGGTGAGGCCCAAATTATGCGGCAAGATTATGCGGCAGAGAAGGACCAAATTATGCGATGGGGAGGGCCAATTTATGTTGCAAGAAAGGGCAAATTATGCGACCTAATGCGGTACCTTTTCAGATAGTATTGTTTTTATAATTTTTTCCACATATTATCACTGTCTGGGCAAAGGTCGCACCTCATTACCAGTTTAACATCCAAATGCAGTCATAAGCATCTGAAAGATGACCCGTCAACCGTACCATAGGGCCTTCCACTGCACGGCAAACAGAGATCCCGTGATTTTAATAAAGTTTGTTCTGTTTGAGTTGGAAATTTTTTTGTTGTTGTTAAAATCTTTAGATTGTATAGCAGATGACGAATTATGTGAAAAATGCCCACAAATCCATAATCATGCTGAAAACACGGTGGCCACAGATGCACATAATTCCGGTGGCCCAGACTGTAACAGAAAGAAGTAGATAAAAGTATTGCAGCGGAGTGAGGGGCAGGCTGGGGGTTAGGGCAATGGAGGGGGCACTCGGAGGGGGATAAGGAAAGAGACACATCTTCAGCAATTGTGATGCAGACAGAGCCCTCCAGGGCAGCCCACCCCACTCTGTCACAATCTGAGCTGTCACCGAGCCCTGCGCTTCTACAAGATTGTAAACTGGCCGTGGTGATAGTTTGTGGGAGGGGGTGAGAAAACGGGTAAGGTAAATCATGTCTCCCTGAGGGTTACTGTCATGCGAAGATATCTCGAACAAATTTCTGTGCTTGTAGGCTTTTAGGAGTTATACGAGTGTTTCAAAGGTCGCGTGCTAATGGCATATAAGAGCGGATATGGACGCGCTATCCAGGCTTCCTTAGACAAAACTGGAGGCGCTCATGTTTAAACCATACAGTATAGTAAAAGAAGCTAAACAAAACCAGTTTACAAATGTACAGGTCGTCCATTACCGCCTTCCGATCCAATTTCAGCACTTGTTTCACGATGACTGTCTTGCGGGAAAGCGCTTCCTACGGCACGTGCTCCAAACACCATGTGGCACTAATTAGCAGACAAGCTCAAGCGAAGACCCCTTGCCCTAAACATGCATTTCCCAGTCCATTATCTCATCGCTGGGAATTCTGCGGCCGTGAAAGTGAGCAAACGAGTGCTTTTCAGGCTGCCAAATGGTGCGCGCGCCCGGCGCACATGCACTGTATTTGGAGGCCTGAAAAGCACTCGTTTGCACTTCCAGATCCCCCTTTAACAAAAGCTCTTGTGAGAGCAGCGCTAAAGCGCTGTGTCAGGCGAGACCTAAAAAGAGACAGAGAGACACACACACAATGTGCAGACACGTATATTAGCCCAGGTGTTATCCGTTTTAGGACCATCCTGCAACAATGCATGCGCTGCGTGCACTCTCGCTTGTGAGACGTATTGTTTACAATAAAGGCCTGAAAGTCCTCCCACTGCTTACTAATTGTTGGTTTCATTGTAACTCTTTTTGCTGGCTCCTAATTGGCCAGTGTGTTTGCTGTGTCACTTCCTTTACTCTCTGTGACGCACAGACGAAGCACACATTGATTAATTTTAATTAGTGTACATCTGCTGCTCCATTGTGTTTCACGTACTATTTTTTCTGCTCCCTCTCTTCTCCATGTTGCACCCTTCCCGATAGTCCTTACTTGCCCACCCCACTCTGCTTGAGAAAAAGCTCTATAAAGCAGCATGAGCACTGGCCACATATTAGCATTTTTGTATTACTTCACTTTTAGCCACGCTGCACAGCTGCACTGCTATACAAAATGACTAAAAGACATTAGCAAAGTCAATAGGTATTGCATAGGCGCTGCCTATTAGCTTTGCTAATGCTTTTTTCCCTCCCACTTCCACCTTTGACCCCATTTTCCCTGCTGTTTCTCCATCATCTTCATCTTCCTCCCCCCCCCCCAATTATCACATTGTATTTGGCAAAGCTTCTTTAAATGCATTTCTACTCAGATCGACCACCCATTTATATTTCTTCAAATGCAAAAGACCCAGAGTGCTCACCTCCCTCCTCCACCAAATGTTTTGTCAAACCTGGAGGACGAAAATAGTGTGAGCCTGGAGCAGGAGCAAGGAGGCCTGGAGTGTGGAGGGCTTAGCAAATATAGCATTTCCAGCATCCCGCTGACTTAGGGATGTGTTTAGGGACAAAGGCGTGAAAGGATCCCAGAAAAATGAATGGATTCTAGAAAGGGAGTAAGCGGCTAGTGTGTGCTGCTTCTGGTGTTTGGCACTGTTTTTCAAAGGAACTCACACACCAACCCTCACCATCCTCTGAGGATAAGAGAACAAACATTGGCAAAGCGAAAAGCTCTCACCTGTGCCTGATCTATTGACATTGTCCATGTTTTTAGCCATGTTGCACAGCAGCGCACCCGCTGTGCAACATGGCTGAAAGAGCTATGACGTGGTCAATGCTGTTTGCCTCATAGACTTTTTTTATTAAACTTTTAATTGTGTTATACAGCAGCTTCTGTGCAACATGGCTGAAATAAATATAAAAACACTGTGATGCAGAGCGCTGCTGCATCATAGTGAAAGGTATGGGCCCATAAGTTCTAGACCTGTTCTAGAATCACAATCCAATGCTTCTTTTTAGCAGCATGTAAGTGTAGAGGGGAAAATGTCGTTATTAATGTCAATCAGTTCAATAAGAATTCCTCTGAATGCATAGTAACCACAGACAACTAAGTAGGGTTAGTTAATTTATTACAAAGCCTAAAATAATTGGACATAGAGACACCTCTAAACAAGAATGTAAAAATATATGGGAATCAGCATAAAGCCAAATCTGTGATTAAAGTTGAGGCGGTGCAACATGCACAAAACAATAAACTCTAGAAAAAGGATGCAGAGGATCAAAAAGCATGAGTCCAAATTTCCCTGCATCGAGGGTTGATGAAAATACAGCATCAATCTATCCCTACACTAACACTAACATGACATCCCTACTTAGTCATTCTTAGAAAAAGGAATAAAAAGATGTCAGCATGTGGAGTCTTCCTAAGAAGTCTCTCCACCATCGATGGGTCGGACAGAATAAAGCTATCGAGAAAGAGCTCGTTCTAAGATGCAGTCTCTCCGAAGGCAGAGAAGAAGTGGGCACTTTCCCTACTCTAGCATCACTGTATTACAGGTATTTTTCCCATGAGTCCTTGCAGGTCACGCCATCGGCTGTGAACACGATCTCATAGATAACTTTCTATGGTATAGCGAAGTTCTTGAACTGCAACATGTAGACCTTGATTCCCAGGCCTTCTCCAGTGGGAAAACACAACAATTTTTCTTATCGACTTAGGCTTACGATGTATCTTCTTTTCTCCTTGCCTGACTAATAAAACAAAGACATTATTCTAGCTAAAAGGGCACTTCTTCCACCTGCAACACAAAACGTGAGAAAGAACCAAATCCACAGCACACAAGAAATTCAAACTGTTAATTGTAAAGCGAGAGCTTCCAGGGAAATTGCATTTCAGGCCTGTAAGAATCAGCTAACATAAGAAAATGGCATATGAGCTTTACTGATTTGCATAAGAAATTAAGACACATTCAGTAAATATTCCTACCAACATGAAAAATGGCACACTAATAAACACATTTAATAGATTGTCAGTTACACAACACGAGTTCTTCACGTTAATGTTTTCTCCTTGTTACATTTACTTTTTGCGTTTATTCTTCAAGTTACTATTCAATGGCCTAAATACATCACATTTCACGTTATTACATTTCAAAATTCAAACACTTCATGTTAACACGACAAAGGATTATATGCGGGTGTGCTCTACACGTATGATTATAATGCACCCTACAAATAAAATGATATTTTCGCTACATCAATAGCGTCTTTCGGACAAATTGAACACGAGCTGTTGTACAATATTACTGAAAGTGTATTAAAAAAGTGCTATGAGGCAGCCAGCTTTGACAGCGTCATAGCTCTTGCATTTTCTTAACTTTAAGCCATGTTGCAAAGCAGCTGTGGGGATGTGCAACATGGCAAACAACAAAATGAAAAAGCCACTAGGTCTTGCACATATGAGACCT
This sequence comes from Triturus cristatus, assembly GCF_964204655.1. NCBI lineage: Eukaryota > Metazoa > Chordata > Amphibia > Caudata > Salamandridae > Triturus > Triturus cristatus. The sequence goes on from NC_140584.1 coordinate 347,817,703, forward strand.
ATTGGCTTTGCCAATGCTTGTTATAGCAATACTCTTGTTGTTTAGCAGTTAATCTTAATCGTCGTGGGAAAACTTTCCTTTCACCCCTGAGTGCTATGATATAAATTAGGGATTCATTTATTAGTAACACTGCCAAACCTTGTAAACTACAGCCATCGTTATGTTGAGAAAACTACTATATAATGCCACACCTAGGTAAAAATAGGTAACATAACTATAGACTGTGGACATTAGGAAGGGGCTACTACTTCTGCTGAAAGGAGGTGGCTTTCAGAACACCCAATGTCAGGGCAACTCCAGATTGGAGGCAAAGAAGTGAAAAAAGAAAATGACAGGAAACATGACTTAGTCATCTATGAGCCCAAGAAATGGAGCAATATAGCTGTATTCAGGACTGCGCCAATCGTTCTCCAGAGGTGTGGATACAGCAAAACCCCCCATCAACTTCTGAACCCAACAACCCCTCCCCTCTGGAATGACTCCTGGGTTGCATTTTGCCTATGGTCCTGTGCAACACTGTGATGCCTTTGGCTGTAATTTTATTATACCCATACCACTTACATAGATACCTACAATGATTCAGATTTTCAATTGTTCTACATATCCTAGGGTATCTTGTTCTCCACAGTTACAGTGGCATTTATTCCAGATTTTTTCAGTATGAACTCAGAATGTGTGTTAACTTAATGAGTCGGATGATGCTTACATCTTTGGTGGGATTGCCAACCCCTGAGGTACATACCTCAGTTCTTGTGGGGCTGATCAAAAAAGTGTTGTGGAGGGCTATCATTTTGTTCTCCCTTCACATAAAGATGTTATGCAGTCTGGCTTCAAGTAGTAATTCTGATGTTCTACAGTTTCCTAATTATCATGTTTTGTGTTGAATGCTGCCGATAGGTAACAAATGAGCAGGGCCCCAACACCCCCTAATAATTGCTGACACTGGACTGTTGTCTGGATGAAAACATTTCATTTTAATTTTTTCTCCAAAATGCCACTTCTTCTATAAAGAGCTACAATTGTAACATCATTGCGTGGCACAGGACTTCCACAGAGAAGGCATTTTAAGAACTGGGTGGTGGTTGCATGGCAGAATGTTTTTAGCAGAAACATGGTCTGACATAAATTTTGTGTCCTAAAGATTTTCGGGGAAAAATACCATTATATTAAGTGCAGCTTTTCTATTTTTTAACCAAAATAAGTGGAGATTTTGTAAACAATATTTAGGACACAATATTTCTCTCGGAATATATTTTGGTTGAAATATGCTTGTAGCATACAGTGGGCTGCAGTTAGTCAAGTTTGCTTTCCCAAAATGGATGATATATTATTCTTGGTCTCACTGTTGCTTCCTTCTATTCACTCAGAATATTATCCACCTGATGAGATTAGTTAATTAACACCTTTAGGAGATGTGATCCTATTGACGTTAATGCTTGCTCCTCATGAAATCAGGCTGACCACATTTGTGATCTGCAAATGTGACTGCCCCCAGGGAAGTGCATTCCTGAAACAGTATTGACCTCAAAATTCTGAAAACAGTGGATAATATTGAATCACGTTTATTATTGATTCATTAAATATAGTATTCCAGATTTTTGAACAGCTCGAATACAAAGAATAATTATACTCTTACATAAATGAATCCTCTGCTATACACTTAAAGCTTGCAATTCTCACATTAGACAATATTTTTCAAAGAATTAAACAACTTTACAATAATTATTTAAAAAAAACATAATTCTTAGGTTGACAATGTGCAAAGTGCTCTTCCCAAGTTCTCATGAGTTAAATAATATTGTTATACTTTGCAAACATACCTCAGATGTTCTTAAATAATCCTAGGCTTCCTTTCTCATTGTATATACCTTCTCTGAGTTATAACGTTTCTTCATTTTTGAGCCACATGTTAAAATTTGGTTGTGTAATTGATTTTCCTAAATCTGTAAATACAGTTGTAACTACTAACAACAAAGTGAACCATCACATCATCTGTGAAAAAATATCCTATATGCCTGTTACTTCCAATCAATGGAGGAGAAGGCTCCAAAGAAATATCTTGCCTCGAACAAAATAATATATATTTTTTTTAATTAGCCTAAAGTATTTTAACAGCGCCAGACATGCCCAATCATGTGAACACAATTTCTAACACTGTTACCTTGGCACTTTGGTTACTGGTCATCTATATTATAATATTATAATTAACCTAATGGAAGTATGCCGGAGTACTATAAACTATCCAGAAAGTGAAAAACTGCATTTGAAAAAATTAGCCCTTCTAAGCACAGTTGCATTATAACCAAACACTATGCAAGTTTCATTATTAATATCAATTCCAATTTCAGATTTCCATTTATCCTTTATAGTATTAACATGGCGATTCAGGGAGATTTGAATACCTCTAACAAATGTTGCCCATTAATCAATGACCATTAAAAGGGAATTTTTCCGCAAACAATGGTCCCGATTCACAAAGGTAACTGAGACAAAAGTCTAACTTTACGATTTTTGGTATTCACAAAGTGCATTTACGGGTAGTAGTTAGACCTTTGTCTCAGTTTAACTTACATTTTGTTCTACATTTAATTGAGACCAAACATTTAGTTTCAGTTAAAGTTAAAACCAAAACTTAAGTTAAACTGAGACAAAGGTTTAACTTTACTACTCGTGAATACCGAAAGTTAGACTTTTGTCTCAGTTTACCTTTGTGAATCTAGGCCCATATTTTTTAACTAAGTTCTTTGTAGCCTTCAGATCAAATAATGGAAGAGTGTGGACTGTAATTACTGTTTGATCATAGGAGATGAACAACACCCAGTATGCACCATAACTTTTGACAGTACTGTCTCACAATTTACAATTTCGTCTTGAGTGATCCAATCACCGAATCCCTAATTCAGTATTTTCCCACCTAATTATTGTACTGGAAAATAAAACATCTAGAAGTTGACAATCAATTAACCTACTTTCTGCATGATTCTCAGAGTTTTGATTTAGCTTAAAAAGATGTTTCTGTTGAGCTTGGATTATCACTGATATTCAATATTGCACAAGTTTTGAGTTTCATGCTCTCCGTGTAAAATATGGTGCTTCCATCCATCTCTCTTTTAGCATATGATTAATAAAAAACATTTCAAAGCATGTTCATCTGTGTTTTTCTAAAATCAGATTCATGTTTGTGCACTTGCTGCTACTTATTATGATATGAGATCCGGAAATCCCAGAACTCCTACTCTTTTAAAGATGTAGTCACTTTAGGGTAATTCTGCAGCTGTTGAAGAGTGCCTCTTCTTGTCTAAAAAATTATCATACAAAATCCAAGGAAGGGCCACAAACTAAAACAATTTCTTTTTCATTTTTATTATGCCACTAATTTAGATGGTAATATCTTTCACCTGACAATGCCTTAACTTATATAATTTATGTCATGGAGATCATTATACCACTCTGTTACTTCTGATTGGTATGGCAGTAAAGTAGGTACTCCCACAGTGATACTGTAAGCTAGTGACATCTGTCACAAACTAGTGGGGGAGTGTGGCTCAATGGTTAGAGCGGCAGACCCTGAAGCAGAGTTCTGGCCAGGGACCAGGGTTCGATTCCCGCCTCGGCGGGGCTTGGGCTCAATTTCCTCGGACCTGTCTATTCTCGCCTCGGTGACTATTCTAATCACGGGCCCCACGCTGCAACTCTGGGCAATAGCTTGCTTGGCCCCAACAGCGCTAAGGATGCCTGGCTTCACCCTGGGGGTGCCCAGGAGTGGACACTTCACAGGGAAATCTAGGAGGGGTTCCACAGCGGTATGAGTATCAGCGCCAGGAAACCGCAAAGGCGACACTGCAAGGTGGACGTCTGGTGACAGTGCGCTCTATAAGTACCTTGACATTTGACTAATAAACACAAATGCAGCCACACAAATTACCTCGAGACACACCCTGTGAAGCATGCTAATGGTGCTAAAGACCTGATGACAATGTGGTTGAGTGTCTTTGGGGTCTGATTCAGAAGGGTAATATGTATGAAGATATCATAACCGAAAATCACAACATTATTTCCTGAATGTAAACATTGCTCTCTTTCTTGAATATAGAATTATATATAAGTCTATGGAACGAGCTGCTGCTGGAGTAAAATGATGTTTGTATATTGATAAATATTAGTAATGACTTTAATGTCATCTCCATTCAGAATGATGACACATAAAGTATAAAGCAATGACCTAGAGAAAGGCAGCCCCTCAAGTGGGCTGATATAGGTTTGCGGTTGCTGGTATTTTTGAGAAATACCATGCGTGCATCATCAGGATGTACATGAAAATAAAATCTATAGTAACAGGCCATGGTAGTCAATGACTGTCTGTGCAATTTCCATGGCAAAACCTCTATAAATTCTTCAAGAGACCTATTTTCAGGTTAAAATTCTTAAGTTCAACACATAAAATTATGCCAACTTCTATTAAAACCACCATTGTCTTGGTTTTGGGAAACAGCTGGACTGACTTTGAATTGCCTTGATACACACTTTTTTGACCAGGGCTTTTTTTCACTTTTCTTGGGAGACAGGTACAGTGATTTGTGGTCAATTTTAATCGTACTCTGACGAGCAACTGTTTCATTTAACTTTAAAAAGCAAGTAATAATGCCCATCTGTACCTGCCCTAGTTGAGGTGGTCTGACTTAAGATCAGCCAGCCTAAGAGGGGGGTTGAGGGACCTGTTTTTGTATCTAGCACTTTGCTCCATCAAGATGCTGTGGCCACTGACTTCCCCTAGAACCATCTTCTTGTTCCTCCATCTGACCCTCTTTTGAAAGGCCTATGTTTACACAAAGCTAATCAAAAAGTTCACAGCTGTTTGGCGACTTCTTCTTTCCCCGTGTGCAATCCAGAGCAGTATGACTCTAATTTTGTAAATGTATCTATTTCCTTATCGATAAGGGCACATTGAGCGTCTGGTCCACGGCTGCTGTCATGGAATATAGCAGGGCTTTGCGTCCAGAGGTAGATCCTGATTGGGTCAACTACATTAGTCAATTTGATTTGATTTTGCTCCGAAAGGCCTGGTCCACAGAACTGATGGAGCAAGGTTTTGTATTCAAGAAACTTGCTTGTATATAATCCTGTCAAATAACATGTAACTACGTAACCAACAAGTCGAAGCTGAAAACTTGGGAAAGTCTCTGCGCATGCGTCTACTGCATCTACGTAGTATGACGCCTTCTGCCGCTTGGTGGGAAAACTTTGCAGCTGCGCAATAGCTTTTAAAATGGCCGCTTAAAACTCACATGGTAATGCACATGCTATAGCTTAAACTAAACCTATAAGTTCTACTAAGCACTAATGTGAAAAGATTAAATTAAGTAAATGGGGATAGAGTAGAGATAAGTGGTATACAGTGAAATCATTTATTATCTTATTCTAACGTGTCTTTTTCTGACTTTATTAATAGTTCGTATTTGGGCCTCGGAGGATGACTGAAAACCCTACCCAACTTGATCCGCGCGCAGGCGCATAGAAACGTGCTGGAAAACCCTGATGGCATACTTGAAACACAGCCAAGGCCACATTGGGCGAAGACGACTGGGAAGGAAAACTATTGACCCGAAAAAAAACAATTTAGAATTAAATGTATAAACTTCTATTGATCATAATGTGAAATGCGGGTGGGAATAAAGCTATGGGAAAGTAAATTAAGGGGCGGAAACATAGAACAATAGCCCAAAGAAAAAGTATTACTTTTAATATGGTGTGATGAACTCACCTCCTCGCCCTGACCAATCAGAATTAGGGAAAACACAAATATTGCAACTTTGGGGGTGGTACACGAATACAGAATAGTATAATTGAGGTAAGTTAGCTAGAGACATTTTCAGACCTGTCAGATCCGCCATTCCGACTCGTCACCGACCCAACACGTATGCTGCTACAGATTCTGTCCAAGACGCTTTCTCAGACCCTGTTGCTGCCAGAAACTCTGCTCGAGAAAACAAGATACTGATCGATTATCTAATAATCTATAAGGGGATTTCAGAAGAGGGACATTCGAGGAGAGTAGTGCCAGAGTGGGGTGCGACGCTGGAGTTGCACTTAGAAGAGATCACATTCCCAGATCCGAATCTGCCCGATCCTCTGTCTCCATCCTGTCCTGGGAGATTCTATCTGGCCCATCTTTAAGGAGTTGGGTTCATCTATCATTTGGGCAAATATAAACCTGTGAAGCTGTCTTTGTACCTGTTTCTCTCTTTCCCTCTCTTTTCAGGTACCGTCTTCATTGATCATTATTATTACTTTTCTATATGTGACATTTATCTTGCATCTTGAGAGAAGGTGCTAAACTGTATTTTGATTCTGACTCACAAAATTATTGATTTAGATAACGATTTTAAACCTTTTGAGTTTGTGGTTATTTCAAGTTCAAAGTTAACGTCATTTTCTACCTTGAACTATCTCAGCAACCTGATTCATTGAGTAAAGGATTTAATAATGATGATCCAATACGTAAAACTCAATACTGATGACAGCGGGATTTATTCGCTTATCTGTGTGAATGTTTTGGACCCAGGTGAGTATTATGTATGTGTGTGTGTAACCCGAGCTGGTAACCCGTGCTCCATCAGAACCTCTGTGTATCTTGTTATACAAATTAGAGCATTGAAGCTAAGCCATCTAGAGCTGGGCGCCTGTCTGGTGATATTCTAATTTTGATTCAGATTTCTTTAAATTTGTTTGTTAAACAACTTTCAATTTATTGTCCTGATGTAATTGGTCTGATCATACGAGTGTCTAACGGTGTAACTGTCAGTGTATACAACAATTATAATTGTTCTGTGGGATCAAATAAGCAGTCCTTTACATAGGCTAAGCGTGACCACCATTTATCAAACAGGCAGTCATACTTTTCATTAAATATTGCTGGAGATTTTAATGTAACGTTCAAGATTATAGCCTTTATTGATTCCATCACCGATCTAGAAGAAGCAATTAGAGGTATTCTAAGATTAGAGGCAGAGCCACTTAAAAAATGGTCCACTACTGCAATACAACTCAAGTCTTTAAAACTGTAATATGGTAATAGTATGCGTGCATGTAATGGCCGCCGGGCCGAAACTTTCTTTAATGGGGGCACCAAAAGCAGGATAGACAATTTTCTTTGGACCTAGAAATATGGTATGCGATGTCTGATTTGGTGCACTTGTAAGAACTGGCAGCAACCATTATCCTTTAAACTTATTTTTGCAGTCAAATCTTTTTTTAGTAAATCTATTAGCTTTAATAGGTCTGGGTCCAGATTGTTTCTCAGCAATAACTGGAGATCGATTAAGTGGATTACATTTGTCACCAAACCTGATATTATGGCACAAATATACAGTACATTTAATCAAATTTGGGGCCTCCTTCATCGATGATCCACATAGGGAGGACTCCTTTTTGGAGTTACACCATGGTTTGTTTAGTGCATCTTAAGACTTCCTCTTTGTAAAATGCTAACTGTAGGAACGCTAAAACAGAATTAATCATGGCTGCCAACCAGTGTGATATACAGAGGATTAGAGTCACCAGAACAAGGACCAAGAAATGTTTCCACAACCAAACAGGACTGCCAGGATGCCAATTAACATAGTGGAAGCCTCTAGATCTAGGAATACTGAAACTTTCTGACACATCGTAGCCCATGGAAGTGTATTGACTCTAAGTCCCCTGGAATTTCATAGTCCGCCACTCCTTTGGGCAAAATATTTTGGAGACTTCTATAGTGTAAACAAGGCCATTGTTGGGACTTCGGAAAATAGTAAGGCTCCATTTGACATATAGGCCCTCATTATGATGGTGGTCCGACAGTAGTCTGACTACCATCGTATCGGGATGGAGACTGCACAACATGTAGTTGGCAGCTCCACCCGCCTTATTATGGTCCGACCTCCATGAAGGTGGTCAGAAACATGCCTTTTACAATTGCGGCTTGTGCTGAGGGCCGAAAAAGTGCCTCAGCACAAGCCACCATTGAAAAGGGCATTTTTGAAACATCCATGCACCGTGTGCCAAGCAGCATGTGGTGTCTGGCACACGGTGCATGGATGTTTGTGGGGCACCTCATGTGCCCCCTCGCCCCATAGTGGAGGCCCACAGGGAATGGGAGCCCTGTTAGGGGCCCCCAAAGTCCTATTCCATCGGCCTTTACATGGAGGTCGGCCTGCCATGTAAAGGTAGAGGGAAAAGGGACATCATAATCCCTACGGCAGTTCCTCCGCAGGCACTGCTCCCATTGTAAGGATTACACTCTGACCGATGCTCCTATGGGCTCCTTGAGCGTGTCGGAGGCGTCGTTAGTCCCTCCACCCGCTGCGATCTGAGCGACCACATCATGATGCGGCGGTCGAACTGCAGCCTCCGATGTCAGATAGACCGACACAGATTGCCTGACGGTGGTGATCCACCCGACATCATATTCGGGCCCATAGTGTCTAATCATAGGTATACACTTACCGATAGCTGAAATCTATTACCCTCTTTTCTATTCTTACTAGATACACAAAAATCCATAAACTGCTTGCAGCCTGTGAAAGCTCTCTGTCTCGACAAAATACTGAGGGATCTTTACCACTCAGAAATATCTGTTTGGGCCCCATATCAACAAATTGTCAAATAGAGTTATGGGAGGAGAATGTATGCCCAACTCTTGACAGGGAGAGGATATCATACCAGTGTATAAAAAGGGAGATAGAAGGAGTCTGACTGATAACCTTCAGAAGGTTTTGCTATCAAGTCATGGACAAACCGCAAGACTGGAAAAGTGAAGCTAAAATAGTGTCTCCCCTACAAGCAAACTTTTGTTTTCGGTTCAGCAGAGCAGACCAGATATTTCAATTTATTTTAATTTGGTGTAAATATCTCGCGCTAACAAAAGGTCATCTGTATGTGGCATTTGTAGATTTTAGAACGGCTTTCGATTTGGTTCCAAGGCAACACCTATGGTCCACATTAGGGTAAATGGGATTCAGCCCTCATCTGTTAGATATTATTTCCAGATTGCATGAAGGCAATTATGCTCAAGTGAGATGGAGTTCCCGGGATGAGTTCACTTACTATATACCAATTGAGAGATGAGTTCACCAGAAATTCATGCTAGCTCCTATTTTATTCTCCCTTTATACTAATGATGAGATATGTTTGATTCTTCAAGATTAGATGGTACATTCATTCTGGCTCTAATGTTTGGAAATGACACTCTTCTAATCTCCCACACCCCTATGGTGCTACAAAAACGTATAGACACATTTTCTTATTTTTGTGATGTGCGACAATTAGAGATGTATACAACTGAAATTAAGTATATGTTTTTAATCCTGGCAAATCATTTAGAGGTAGTTTTAAGATGAGGGGATCTATACTGTAGCAGGTAGACAGATTTGATTATCTTGGATTTAGATTAGATAAATCCACTTCCTGATAATCGCAGTTACATAAAGTAGCATCACTTTGTAACATCACTTTGTAACATGGTAAATCTGCGTTCACCAAAAGATATAAAATAACAACTCCAAGATATGCTTCACTGGCCATTCAGATTTATTAAGCCAAAGTCCAGAGCGGAGCTTGGTATGGGGCTGAAATTTGGATACATGGGAATGCGAAGGAGCTGACTGTTAAAGAAAATGCTTTAATAAGGTACCTATCTAGTTGACCTCAAAACACACCCATAGTAAAATTATTATTTGACACAGGGCTCAAACAAATATGCAACATAGCTGCTCTAAAGCCACTTTTATCCTGGATTAGATTGTGGGTTACTCCAGACCTAGATTCTTAGAGAAGAGCCCTAATTGAGGTTTTAGATATGGAACAACTCACATTCCTTTCAATGGTTTTACAACATAAAAGTTGACCTTCAGGCCATACGTATGGATTCATTTTGGAGCAATCGCTCCACCATAAAAGGCAGAACTAAAGAGATTGTTGAGTCGGCCTTTTAACTCCATACAGTTGAGCAACATCATAGAAACAACAGCTTTGGAATTCTTATGGTAGCCTTTTTTCCCATGAATGTATCCCAGCATGTGAACACTATATGGATGCCATTACACCCTATCATGCCAGACCCTTGAAAACTAAATTTAGGCAAACCCTACAGGATTTTGTGATTTGCAAAAAAATTGGAAAATCGCAGTTTTGTAAACAGACCGTGCTTTTTACAAAAGTGCCCATTAAATTTAAAAATGTTAAAAATAAAATAAACTTCCCCTGAGTCTCTGCGTGCCCCATGGGCAGCAGGACCAAAACCTGACAAAAATGAATGTCTTGGTCGGCCCACCACCCATAGGGCTCCCAGGAGCATTCGTTTTTTATCACGTTTTGGGCCTGCAGCAGGCATTTATTTTTTGTAAATTATAAGGGCCCACTGTGGGTCCAGGGGCCATTTATCTTTATCAAGTTTGAGGCTCAGCAGCAGGCCTGAAACTTGATCAAAATAAATACTCCCTGAGTCCACCGTGAGCTGTGGGTGGCGGGTCCTAATCAGTAAAAGAGAAATGCCCCCCGGGTGGCGGACCTATGGGGCATTATTTTTATCAAATTTTTAGCCTGCCGTCTACAGGGCACATGACGGGCCCAAAGGGCATTATGTTTTTTAAATGATCATTTGGAAATATAAATAACCCCTGCGACTGCATTGTGCCCTGTGGGTGGCCGGCCCAAAACTTAATAAAAATGAATGCCCCATGGGCCCTCTGCCCACGGGGCACCCAGGGGGCATTCGTTTTTATCACGTTTGGGGCCTACGGGGCACTCGGCGGGCCCTGGGGGCATTCATTTATTTAAATGATTAGGGCCCACCACCCATGGGGCACGCTGCGGGCCCTAATCATTTAAAACATATAAGTGACCCTTGGGCCTGCCGCGTGCCCCGTGGGTGGCGAGCCCACAACTTGATAAAAGTTAATGCCGCCCTTGGGGCATCAGGGAGGCATTCGTTTTAATCACATTTTGGGCCCACGGGCTCGCAGCGGGCCTAGATGGGATTAATTGTTTTAAATGATTAGGGCCCTCTGCTCATGAGACAGACTGCAGGCCCTAATCATTTAAAAAATAAATTCCCACTGGGCTCGCTGCCGGCCACGAGGGCAGCTGGCCCAAAACTGGATTAAAAAAATGCCCTCTGAGCCCGCCACTCACAGGGCACCCGGGGGGATTAGTTTTATCAAGTTTTGGGGCCGCCGCCCAAGAGCATGCGGCGGACCCTGGTGGCATTAATTGTTTTAGACAACTACGGCTCGCCATACCTGGGGCATGCTGTGAGCCCTAATTTAGGTGTTAAAAACTCCTGCACCCACCCTAGAAGTGTAGCCAGGGAAATTAGCTACTCCACCTGTGGTGACTCAAAACCACTTCTGGGGGCAGCTCTTCTCCCACTTGGAATGGTGCCTGGCTGGCTAGCAGGACAATAGAGAGGGCAGGCCGAGGTGTGAGCTATGTCTGCCAATGACAATGTTAGCATCCTTTGAAGTTAATTAAGTTCCTGGGCATAGCCCAGATGGCAATGCCTTTTACTCAGCTCTGGGAGCCACTTTACACCTAAACAAAGGGCCATTCAGCTTCTGAGTGACACTAAAAACTTTCAGAAAGGTACATTTGGCTCAGGCAGTAAAACAATTTTCTAAAAGCATAATTTTCAAAATAGTAATATAGAATTCAACTTGACTAATACATTGAATTTTAAATTACTATTAAAATTATACATTGTATCAATTTCCTATCTACTCCCAAACTGTAAGGTGCTATAATGTAACCCAGGGCTTTACTATAGGAGAATCAGTCTTGCCACAGTGTAAAACGACTTTAGAGGTTATTCACAGTTAGAGCATGTAAAAAATAAACTATACATGTCATTCTTGTTAAATATCATGCCCCATGTCCTATGGACACGTAGGGCCTACATTAGTGGTGACTTATAAGTATTAAAAAAGTAAAGTTTAGGCCTGGCAAAAGTTTATTTTGCTATGTTGAATTGGCAAACTGCACAGCCAGTCTGCAGGCCAAACATGGATGTATGCTTTCCATTGTCATTTTAGTGGATGCACAATATGTGCTGCAGTCCACTAGTGACATTTAACTTGCAGGCCTTGAGTATGCTTTTGTACCATATACTAGGGACTTATAGGTATGTTAAATATGTCAATCGGGAGTATAGCTAATTTCAACATGTTTGAGGTGTTAGAACACATGCACTGTGGCCTGGTTGGCAGTGACCTAGGGCACAAAGTCAAAGTACCATCAGCACCAGTTAAAAAAATATGGGAATGTGGAGCTGACCATACAAAAAGGAATTTTATTACACTAAACATATACATTTTTTAGGAGGCTGATATGTGCTGTTGATGGCAACATGAGTGAACTGCATATTTAATGAAATTCGATGCGTAAACATTTATTTCATTTTAGTGTGGAAAGGTATTATACTACTTCTTTTATTTTATTTTTGAAGCTAAGTATTCTGTCTGACCCTGTTCAGGAGGCCCTTAGTCAGACAGGTGCTTCTGAGTCACAACTGTAGTGGTTGAGGCCATTAGGGCATTGCAAACTAGGGCAAGAATATCTTTTCTGCACTTGATTCACAGAGTAGTGAGGGTGAGTATTCTAAGGTTTGGGGACAAGGCTCAGAACTCAACTATCAACTAGCATAAACAAGAATGTATTATGTAGCCCAGTGCATCTCTTTTGAATAAAAGAAACTGCTTTAATCACAGAGCATAACATAATTTTACACTGCGCAATTATGGAAATGAGACAGTGTTGAAATCCTGTTGGTGATCTTGAGGCATTACACGTTTCAGAACCTCTCGCCCCCTGCAAATGGGAGTCCCCTGTGTCTGTAATTCCTGGTGTCTAAATTGGGATACAGTGCTGATTAGGCACAGAAGCAGGAATGTATGACTGTATTACGCATGCGTTTATTACGCATGTCTTCTGAATGCCATCATTACAACAAACGCATCTTAAGCATGCATTCGTTCTGCACACAAATCATTATAAAGACTTGCCTTAGGGGGTTGCTGGATTTTGGACTAGTTTAATTTACTATTCCAACTTCAGTCTGCGCAACAGCAGAGATGGTGTTGGACTTTAATTCCAACACCATTCCACCAATGTACCAGTCTAAAGCAAGTAATTGTAACAACTTGAGTGCAGAACGAATGCGTGCTTAAGACACGTTCATTCTGTTGCTGGCGCTGTGAAGTCACAGCGTGACTGGGGCTTCATCCTAAAGGATGTCTCCCCAGAAGCAGATCATTGAATTATTAGTTCTGTTCGCTTTTCACCAGTTGGTGGTTGCTCATAAAAAGTTTAAGTTTGTTATGCCAACCTCAGTCTACGACTCAGTCTCCAACTCACAAAGGGCCTCCGTATCTGGGGCGGAGGCCCCGCAGTTGTAGTAGGAGGCCCACACTCGTGGCAAGACCTTCGCACTGCAGTTACTCATTGTGGAGGTCCTGGCATGGGTGCGGGCCCCCTCCACAAATGCAGAGGCCCTTTGTGAATCAATCACTCAATCTCCAATTCTGTCACAGTTTTGTGGCCAATTGATTATCTGTGTCTTTCTGTTACAGTACAGGAGGCAATAGACATGTGCGTGCAGTTGTCCTGTCCCTGCAGAAGCAGCTTTTGAGCTGTCAGGAATGTGGTGATGACCTTACTAGGAATTTGCTGGCTTGGAGGATTTCAGCATGAAGGTTTTCCACAGCAGGTCTGATGTTTGACACTAGCAGTCTTCTTATACCAGGTACAGACAGGATGCTGGCACAGCAGATGCGGTCACCCGGCTAATGTTGACCTCATGGATGTTTTCAAAAGTTGGGGTCTCGGGGCCAACCAGGGTGCCGACCTCGGCTTTGAAAGAGATATCTCCAGCTCCTGCACTCAACTTTCAGTCATGTTTACTTCTGATCACACTTAATGCTTGATTTTTGCAGAAGTTGTGATGTGGTTCATGGATCGGACCATTTCTGGAGACTGCTTTCACATGGAACATAAAGAGCTTCTCCTGGACAGTCTCTCCTTCTGCAAGGCCAGACACACTCCTCCCTCTCAACCAGCAGACAGGCTTCTAGGCAGATCATTAGCTCCTTCAACAGAAAGTGTAGACGTTAAGGTGATGTCCACACACCTCTGGGAGGCATGCACAGTTTGTCTGCTAAATAAAATGGATAGTGCCTGTGTGAGGGGATCGTAGTTGAACTACACCTCTCAATCATGCACAAGAGTGTTGTGTTTTATCAGCATTCTGTAGCTGGATCTTGCCTTAACCCCCCAGGGCCTTTCTCCTCCTCCAGTCATCAGGACCCTGGAGACAAGACCAGGAGGGTTGACCAGCAAATTGGCAGTGTTCATGAAAATACAAAAGTCTTGTTTTTGTGAAAACTGTTACATGAATTAGTGCACAGTGTCGGGAGAGGCAATGGGAAGAATGTGTGGTCTCCCAGGAGGCAGGGCTGGTCCCTGATCCCTACGATAATGAGCCACCATTGTCATATTGGTTGGAGCAACAAGGTATGTTGTATAGTAACCTTTTTTGAAGAAAGTTCTAGAATGTGTTGAATGGAGTGAGCCTCTAATTGTGCACAAACAGTATGTACGGGCTCAATGCTTGTTGGCTAAGCCAGGCAGTTCTCTACCCTACCCCCATGAACACCTGTTACTGGCTGCAACAAGTACATAGGGTAAACCTTCAAATTGTGTTCCTGAGGGTGACCCGAGAGATTTTTTTAAAATAGGACTCATGTAACTGTACATTTGTAGGTCACTACAGGTAGCTGTAACTGTTTAAAAACAACCATGACATCGTTATAAAACCAGCGGATAAAGGGGGCGCCACAGTCCTCTTGGATCGCACGATGTACCGGAATGAGTGTCTACGACTGTTAGCGGATACCAACAGCTACGCTATACATCAAACGGATCCCACTAAGAAAATCATGATTAAAATAAAGAACATAGTGGAAGAAGCACTCAACAATGATTGGATTACGAGACAAGAAGCTGAGTTTCTGACCAACGATGAACCAAGGATGCCAAGATTTTACATCCTCCCAAAGATCCTCAAAGACCGGATGGGTCTGTATTGGAACCTTTGTCGCAATTCTGCGATTGGTTCTTGCGGCCAATTGTAAAAGAGACACCATCCTATCTAAGGGACACTAAAGATGTTCTCTGCCTCCTAAGAGATTTGGAGGTAGATTCCACCAGCAACTGGCTCATAACTATGGACATCGAAGCCCTGTACACTAGTATACCCCAACGACGAACATTGGAGGTCGTAGAGAACATCATCCTACGAAGAGAATGGGATTTCATCACCCCTCAACACTTCGTAATGGAGTGTCCTGAATTGGCCCTCACAGAAAATTTCTTTCAGTACGAACAGATCATTTACCATCAGATAACAGGAACTTCGATGGGGAGCACATTTGCGCCCAGTATGGCCTGTTTGTACGTCCAACAATTTGAGGATGACTACATCAACAATCCGGTGAATCCGTTTCTGAGTCACCTCAGAATTTGGAAACGGTACATAGATGAGGACGCAACAGCTTTCGTTCACTGGGTCAACTCACAAGACAGACATCTCAGGTTCACACATACCATCAACAAGGACCACGCTGTTTTCCTGGATTTTGATATTACACTCACCAATGAGGGGATTAAAACCAAGGGGCCCGATTCACAGAACTAACTTAAGACAAAATCCTAAACTTACTACCATTTTGGTATTCACAGAAGGCACTTACTCATTTCGGTATTCACAGAAGGCACTTACTCATTTCGGTATTCACAGAAGTTAGGACTCCTAACTTTAGGACTCCTAAATGCCTTCTGTGAATACCGAAAGCCTTAAAATTTGGATTTTTCTCAGTTTAGTAGTAGTATAGTTAGGACTCCTAAGTTTAGGACTCCTAAATGCCTTCTGTGAATACCGAAAGTCTTAAAATAAGGATTTTTCTCAATTTAGTAGTAGTAAAGTTAGGACTCCTAACTTTAGGACTCCTAAATGCCTTCTGTGAATACCGAAAGCCTTAAAATTAGGATTTTTCTCAGTTTAGTAGTAGTATAGTTAGGACTCCTAAGTTTAGGACTCCTAAACTGAGAAAAATCCTAATTTTAAGACTTTCGGTATTCACAGAAGGCATTTAGGAGTCCTAAACTTAGGACTCCTAACTTCTGTGAATACCGAAATGAGTAAGTGTCTTCTGTGAATACCAAAATGAGTAAGTACCTTCTGTGAATACGAAAATGGTAGTAAGTTTAGGATTTTGTCTTAAGTTAGTTCTGTGAATCGGGCCCAAGGTCCACAATAAACCCACAGACAGGAACAGCTTACTTTTATATGAAAGCTACCACCCGAAAGCCCTCAGACAGAACCTACCGGTCGGCCAGTTCCTCCGAATAAGGAGAAATTGCTCTGAAAAAGATACCTACAAAGAACAGGCAAAACACCTCGAGAGTAAACTCATCGAACGCCACTATCCAAGGAAAATGGTAAGAAGGGCAAATAAAAGAGCAAGTAACAACCCTAGAGAAGCACTGTTGGAGGATGTTGAGCAAGTAAAAACAAATAGACCAGTATGTGTCACCACATTTACACCAGCATCCAATTCAATTAAAAAAATCATTAAAAAGAGATGGCACATCCTAAACAGCACTGGGAAACAATGGGAAACCCCCCTTTTTGTGTTTAAACGCAATAGAAACCTACGGGACGAGCTGGTACATGCCCAGATGACCACAAAGGAGGACACTGCACAATCGAGGCTCTGGGACCAACCACGTGTAGTGGGACACTTCGCCTGTGGTACATGCAACTCATGCGACCTAACCAAGAACACCAAAGAGATAGACATAGGCACTGGCAAATCCTGGCAACTTAGAACATTCAGCAACTGCAATACGGAGAACGTTGTGTATCTTCTAACATGTCCTTGCATGCTCCAATATGTGGGAATGACCACTAGGAAGATAAGAACCCGCATTAATGAACATCGAAGCACGATCAGGTGCAAAAAAACCAACACTAAGTTGACCAGACATTTCTCAGAAAAAACCCACAAAGAAACAGACCTTAGCTGGACTATACTTGAGGTCATGAAAAAAGGTAAATCTGACCTCACCAGAGCACTACATTTCAGAGAGCAACGATGGGTCTACCGCCTCCGTTCCCATGAGACGGGCCTTAATGATGACATTCCCTGGCTACAGCTAATACGATAAAAAAGAATAATGTACATGAACTATACCATCTCCTGACCACGTTCAAAAAACTTGACTGCCCTGACTCACGTTGAAAACACACACAAAAGTATAGATACCATTGCCATCAATACCACAGTGGTCCTCACCAAACAATCCTCTAGTGCCTCTCTCTACACTTATCCCCCGAGCGCCACCATCCTTCAATGTCAAGTTGACTATAAACGCTCGGCGCACGTACGACCATCTAAATGCAGTACAGTTATATTTTGCTATACCAGCCACGGTGACCACACTACCGTTCACACCTCCAGCTGGCTCATAAGTAAAGTTCAGCCTGTGACGCCGAATGCCGCACAGAGGAAAGTTACGGCTGTTTGAGTATGCATGTGCTTGTATATAAAATATTTATATGATAATAAGTTCGAGTGCTCCTTTTGAACCCACGGATCATGAGAGTGTAGGACTGAACTAAGAATAATATGTGGGACATACATGCAATGAGTTTGCTTGAAAATGACCGGCCCTATAGCATAAGTCACTTTTTATATGGTATACTAAGGGCTTTATACTCTTTGCGACGCTTCATTGGTTGTCGTTATACGGCTCTCTTAGGGTGACAAAGGCCGATTTATGCTTGGTAGGGCACATCGCACAAAGGATATTTGCGGCCAATTGAGTATGCATATGCTTATATAAACATTCATATGGTAGAAGGCATTTGCCTTTATTAAGCGGCTCACCACCACTTGTACGCACCGCTCACCCTAAAATGTTTGGAGCATCCATCATAACATACGCCCCAGGACGCGTCCGTTACAATCTTTGCCTCCATGCCAACCAGCCAAGTTCCAGCACACATTGATATCACCTTGTGAGCTCATTATTTGGGCCACCGCCCCCGTCGAAATGCAACGAGGACATACAACGCACGTATGGCTCCCCACTTTTCCTACGATGCTATCTCCGCACGGGCACTAAACTACGCATATGTTACCATGCCAACATCACAGCCCCGGACAAGTTCTGATTACATTCACTTGATCCCTCCCCCTGCCGCGTTGTAACCAATTAGACAAGGCGGTAGAAGACTGCAAACTCCACAACCAATGAAACCTCCCCTTTCGTTTTCCTTCTCCTGGCACACCCTCGCCTGATCGGGCCCCTCCGCTGGAAAACGCCCACTCGCCTTACAACGAATAAGGCTTATTCTTTCTAGAATCACACACGCCCACAACCGACATCTTTTCTCCAGGCGGTGAGATTCCGGGACACCGGGAAACGCTCACATGTTATCACTAACCGCCAATTATTCCAATTAAGTACCCGCTTTCCACCTATATAGACGACGCCCGCTCCCTGCCATTTCTACATTCGGGAGGACTGGGAGCGGACGTATAGGTTTCGGGACGCATCCATCAGATGTCACAGTAAGAGTGTGCTTGAACTGAAAGACTGGAGAGTGTGTGGATATATGTACATATGTGTATGCTCATTCAACCATGAGATTTGTATAGATTACTGCTCAGTTCGTTTTGGGAGATTTCTCTCCAACCTACAAACGCTGTCATGAAATTTGTGGTTTTCTTATGTTCTCTTTTACAGAGGAGACAAAAACTGTGGACTCCATCCGCCCCTTCCCCCATGGGACATATTGTCCATTTAACTAGGGTAAGACTGGTGGCAGCATCGCCTGCCACCATCCTCATAGTTTCACACAAGTGTACACAATTAGAGTGCCACCAAGTCACGTACACACCACTTTTTTCATGCTTAGAAATCAATGCATGCATTGTCTTTCTTCCTTTTTTTCCTTACAGGTACTAATGACCCAGCAAGTTACATTAATCATTATCTCCCATACTTTTATTTCAGGCTTCAACTTTGGAAGCAGTTATAATACGGTGAAGTGTGACCAACGCCACACTCACAAAGTGGTAAAATCATACCAACATTTGGTAAGAACGGAGCCCTTTTTCTCATCTCTAGGTCCTGATGAATGCCATGGACCCAATTGGGCCACTTGGGCAGAAACATGTCAACCATCCACTAGACGGTAGGGGACAATAACCACCCCAATTACCGTCACATTCACATTTTAATATCATATAGTTTTCATTTCACATTAAAAACGCCTCTGACTACTATAATGATTTTTAACCCCACTCACATATCCACGGGCCCCCACTTAGTCACTTAGAAGTGCATCCTTGTCGTCAAGTGTATGCCCGCCCTCCATCAAACGAAGGTTTTGGAGGGCGAAGACTGGTCAATGATGAAGCATGACACCAGGTGGTGTGTGAGACCAGTCCGTAACTTTTTGTGAGATGCCCACACTCACGACGTTCTTGTAACTCGTTTGGGTTATCACACTAGGAGCAGCTCTTTTGTGATATACACTGTTTAAAAGAGCCCATTTTATAAATTCTTCAAAAAAGTACAATGAGAAGTACAGCCCTCTTAACCCTTTGACTTTCATGTTTCTTACACGGTTTGGACTGTCCATAAAGGCCATGGTATGTTGAGGGTGGTCGCATTGCCCCAGTTTTGTGCTCCTACTATATTTAGCTGATGGGGATCAAGTGGTCCTTGCATGTAGACTGCATACTCAACATGTAGCATTCTCAAAGAGGTAACAAAAATTCTGCCATTTTGTTAAAAGTACTACTGTGCAATTTTTTTCTGTGTTTTTGTAATTTAAGGTCATCTCTTGCAATACAGATTTCATCTTCTGACGACTTCTCTTAACAATCGTCTTCGAAGGTACAACTTAAATCTTATGTCTGTTCAGCAAAAGAACCCAACTTCCATATTTTTGAAACACAAATGGTTGTTTCTTATGAGGTGTTATTTCTAGACAGATGGGGTTTGGGTGCGGGGTCCCCCGCCACAAATGCAGAGGCCCTTTGTGAATCGACCACTCACTCGCTAATTCTGTCACAGTTCTGAAGCCAACTGATTATCTGTGTCTTTCTGTTACAGTACAGGAGGCAATAGACATGTCCCTGCAGCAGCAGTTTTTGAGCTGTCAGGAATGTGGAGATGACCTCACTTGGAATTTGCTGGCTTGGATGATTTCAGCATGGAGGTTTTCCACAGCAGGTCTGAAGTTTGACACTTGCAGTCTTCTTACACCAATTAAGTCATCCAACTAGTTCCAAACACTTACACTAACAAAATGCCAGTTCTTTTGACTTTGCTATTCTTATCTATAGTGGATGTAGATACTAAGTAGAACTTAGGGGCAGATTTACAAGCCCCTATCGCCACCATAATGTCACTTTTTTTGACATTGTGGTGGCGATACGGGCTTCACCTTATATACAAGGCAGCATTAAGCCACTTAACGTGGTTTAATGCTGCCTTGTAAATAAGGCCCCCTTTCACGCTATACTTAGTGTGAAAGGGTTGGGCAATGGGTGTTGGGCAATGGGTATTAGGCAGTGGGTGTTGCGGTGGGCGCTCTGCCGCATATTTACAAGAGTGGAGTAAATATGGGGCAGCGCCAAAATTAAGAGCAGGGAAAACCAGATCTTAACAGGGTGCGTAGAGGAGAAATGCATTATATTTCCTCATTTTTGCTATTTTTATGTGTGCTGCATTGTGCAGCACACATTAAAAGAGCAAGACCCTGTGCATGATAGTTTATGTGCAGGAAGGAGTCCCTTTGCACTGTGGTGCAAAGATGCCTGCGTTGGTGCTAGGCAGATAAATTTAGGACCATCACAGGGGTAAACGCAGGGCTGCACCGTATTGTTGTAAATACGGTGCAACCCTGCGTTACAGAAGTTGCGGGGCGCGGCGTTAAGCCAAGAAAGCTAATGCAGTGCTCCGTCACTTCCTTGTATATATGCCCGTTATTATCTACATAGCATGCTCTGCAATTGACTTGATTACATCATGTGCTGCACTTGTACAGTTCATAATTGTCAGTAACTGGGTTGCCCGATTGCTCTGTTTCAGCAAGGATCCATGTTTTCAGTTAAGGGATTTATATATTGTTTCAGTACATTTTGGTATCTATAGGCTTCTGTTGCTTCATTTAAGCCAAGTGAACTTATGTAAGTGAAAGTAATGACTTTTAGAAGTAAAACCCATTACTGAAAACAGGGCATCTAGAAAATATAGCACAATTTGGCATCACTAGTCTTACACGCTGCTGACAGTCCAACAGATGATGCAAGGTGGATTCTGAAAAAATGAATACATTGCAGCTTGTCCTTTGCTCTTGTCCTCTGTGCTTAGTCTGGGATGAAGGCCCAGGGACAGATTCACAAAGGTAAACTTACAATTTGTTTACGTTTACAATTGCTTGCTATTCAAAAAGGGATTTACGAGAAGTTTTTTTGTGAGTGTGGAGTCTCCGCACATAAAAAGACCTATGTTATTATGTTCGAAGACTCCGCACTCGTAAAGATACTACTCATAAATCCCTTTGTGAATAGCAAGCAAATATAAACTTACAAGAAAGTGTAATTTTTCCTTTGTAAATCCGCCTTTCAACCTTTGGTGCATCTGTGATCCTGATTTCACACTTACACTCATTGCTCATTACTGAGCACCGAAATCGCCCTGATCGCAGCCACCGATGACATCTGAACCCTCCTAGACAGAGGAGAAACAGCAACTTTGATCCTTATTGGCCTCTCAGGAAGCCTTCAGCACCGTATCCCACCACACTGTGATTGAAAGACTCCACCACATCAACATCCAAGGGGATATTCTCAATGTAATTACCTCCTTCCTCACCGGAAGAACCCAGAGGATCCAACTCCCACCTTTCGCCTCTGAACCCAAGGAGATCACCTGCGGTGTCCCACAGGGCTCATCCTTCAGCCATGTGATCATCAACGCATATCTGACCCTGCTGTCAAACATTGTTAGATCCCACGGTCTCAACATTATTTCCTACGCAGAGGACACCCAACTAATCCTCTCACTCACTGACGACCCCACCACCACCAGAACCAACTTCCACAGATGCATCACAAATGTCGCCAACTGCACACAGATGAGACGGAAGTAATGATCTTTGGCAACAGCAGCAACACATGGAACGGCTCAAGGTGGTCATCAGACCTAGGATCTACACCCCCTCCCTCCGACCATGCCAGAGACCTCTGAGACGCTACATGCAGGGAGGAAGTCGCTCCCTAATGCCTAGAACATCTCAATTGAGACACATGAAAAGCAAAGAAAGGGCCCCAGAGACATCGATGTATCACAGCATGCGGAAGAGTGGTAGAATGAGCAGGAGCCAAAGGGGACCGGAGTCGGTAGTGAACGTGCACCTGGGTGCAGCACGAGAAAGTTAAGGGAAAAACCTTACATCAACCATATGGAAATAAGCCTTCTTCTTGCTCCCATAGGAACAGTTCGAAATTAACTGCCCTGCTCGGTCTACTCCAGTTGGAAGATATGCAACTCCAGACCAGTTTTGGCCTTCTTAGGCCTCCTAAGTGAGATATTGTATTATATTGTGACACAATGAGTGATACAAAAGTGCCTAGAAATGTTTTTTTTCTAAAATAAGCTTTTTAAGTCTAATCAATCACTTCTTCAACATTTAGTATTTTACAGTTGTAGGTATTATATCCTTTTGAATAACAAAAACCACAACTGTTTATTTTCCAATCTTCCTGTAGCAGTCACAAAATGCTGCATAAAACGTGCTTTACGGGTCTTAGGCAGGGTGGATTTTTTTCCTTCTCACTGGTATTGAAGTTGGGCCGCTCAGATTTTATTTTTAAAACAATAATGGCAATGAATGACCATATGTATGCCTAAAAGCAGGTGTTGGCCTCTAAGTCTTTCCACAACAGGTATGTAGCAAGAGTACCCGTCAACAGATCTCCTTCCTGATTTGTAAAGTAGCTTCTTTTACATCGAAAAGGCTATCATACATATTACCCTTTTACTCTCTTTTTTAAATAGACCATGGGACCCTCCTTATCTTCCTCTGTAATGGAATATTATTGATATCCCCAAAACCTTTCCAAGGCTTGCATACCATTACTTTGTGTGCAGCTGACTACGATTGATCTCCCCTTAGATCATAAAAAAGTCTCTCTGACTTGCATCTTTTACTTAAAGATGCTGAAAAAAACCTCCCATTTCTTCCACCTTAAGTGCGCTTCCCAGTGATCAAGGCTGTGTTAGGTTCTTGTCTCAATTATTACATTTCCTTGCAACTGCGACCCCTCTCTAAAAACTCTGTGGCTCTGTTACACCTAGATTTTCCTTTACGACTATTGTTTCTCAACATCTGAAAAGCTCCACTCCATACTTTTGCCAAGTTCTATACTTGCAAGAGCTTTTACAATGCGGCGCATGGTGGCGCAAGGATAGACAGATGCGTGACACATCTTCTGGTGTAAAGGCAGCACATTGCTGGAGTCGTGTCGCAGGCACGACGTAACTCCAGCAAGGGTTAGGTGTGCCTATTCCTAACATGCTGCGTCACTCCTTACGCCTGCTTCAATCAGGCTTAGGGTTTTGACGCAGTGGTGTCATAAAAGTGACTCAGTGAAATCTTGTAGATTTCACTGCGTCACTTTTACGAGGCTTTCTCACGTCAGAATGCCCACGCCGCATACATTATACCTGATCTAATGTAGCGCAGGACTTTACAACGTAATGCATCTCCCTAGATGCATCACGTTGTAAATATGTCGCAACCCGTTGCAGCTGGACCCGTCCCAATCAGGGTTCCGTGCAAACTATAGTAATGAGATCGCTTTGGTAGCAGTCACAGATTGCATCAGGCGGACACTTGATCAAGGACAATCTGCCATCTTAGTCCTTTTAGATCTCTCCGCCGCCTTCGATACGGTTGACCATCTGACCCTTCTTGGAAGACTAAAAACGACCGGACTTGGGGGAACGGCGATGAGTTGGGTAACCAGCTTCCTCTCCGAACGCACACAAACTCTCGACCTTGGCCCCTTTCGCTCCACTACTGAAAGTCTGAACAAGGGTGTGCCACAGGGCTCCTGTTTGAGCCCAACGTTATTTAATATCTATGTGGCCCCCCTTGCTTCTCTTTTAAGATCCCTTGGGTTCATCCCTGTATCCTATGCGGATGATACCCAACTTATCTTCCCTTTTGATAAATCCTCTCTGACAGCTCAATCATCTTTCTCCCTGGGTATGTTAGCCATTTCGGAGTAGATGAGTAGCAATTATCTTCAGCTGAATGCAAGCAAAACAGAGATTATTCTCTATGGGGATGCCTCCATTATGTGGTCACCCACCTGGTGGCCAACAGATTTAGGCATCGCTCCCCAGCCTAAACTTACAGCAAAGAACCTTGGTGTCCGCTTCGACCAGGCTATGACTATGAATGATCATGTATCTTTTACAGTCAGCGCATGTTTCTACACTCTGAACCTCTTAAGGAAAGCTCTCCCCTTTCTTCCTGGTTCTTTCCGCAAGACACTTGTCCAAGCCCTTGTGCTGAATAAAATAGATTACTGTAATGCTCTTCTGGTCGCCGCCAATGAGTCTGCCCTCAGGCGCTTGCAGGTGGTACAAAACACCGCTGCACGTCTGGTTACCAATGCACCGTATAGATCAGCCTCTCTCCCGCTGCTTCAACGCTTGCACTGGCTGCCGGTGAGGAAACGAGTTATGTTTAAGCTTTGCTGCCTGACACACAAATCATTATGGGGCCCTGGACCGATATATCTAACGGAAAGACTCCGCCAATACATTCCCAATCGTGAACTGAGATCATGCTCTAAATCCCTGCTACTCATTCCGAGGATAAAGAGAGCACGGATGGGAGGTAGATCTTTCTCCTACCAAGCTCCGCTGGTTTGTAATCAGCTCCCCCTTCCGCTCAGACAATGTTCTGACTACCTCCGGTTCAGGAAGATTCGGAAAACCACTATGTTCACAGAATGACTTCTCTTTTATGCTCTTGCACAGCTCTGCCAGCGCTGAGAGACCCCCTCGGGGGTGATTCACGCGCTCTACAAACTATTTAACATAACATAACGTGGCGCATTGTTTATGATGCCACTGCGTCACAGAAGTGACGCAACGGTGGTGTAAAGTTGTCGTAAGGGGCTTGTAAATCTGCCCCAAAGAATTCAAAGGAAGTGGTAGGTTCTTAAGGCAAAAGGAACAACGCCACAGTGCCCCTCACAGCCTCGGTGCTGGTCCCAGTCCAAACTGACACAGAACCATGTGTGCATCACAAATGTCAAGCATTCATATTTTTATACACTGACAGGTTGTGAACAAGGAGCCAGGGATGTAGCTTCAGGGGAGGTGTTTGGGATGTGACACCCCCCAAATAAGTGCATTTTCGGCCTGAGAGTTGGGGGCCCTGATTCGGGTCTTCTATGCCTATGTTGGTTTTTGTCTTTGTCCTTATTTGACTAGGTTTTAACGTGTTCATTTTTTAAATCAGGAACTTAGACAGCGGCCTACCTCATACAAATCAATGTTGAACATGTTCCTCGTGGGAACAGTCTATTCCATCCCTTCACCCTTTGGCATACCGTTTTTTATTTGTGAAATTTTCTATTCACACCCCGACTCTCACTGACTAAGCTACGCCGCTGAAAGGCGCATACACAAGAAAATACAATTCACTGTGAACAGTAACATATAGTGAAGAGCTGGATTAACCCATGCTCCACTATGTGGAAAGCTTGCAAAGATGGGCTTCACTTTCCTAGTTGCCACAAAGGGGAATTTTCTTCCTCTGTTGATCCGAGCACCTTCCAACCAATTGTTCTTTCATATGTTGCTTT
Source organism: Triturus cristatus (assembly GCF_964204655.1). Classification (NCBI taxonomy): domain Eukaryota; kingdom Metazoa; phylum Chordata; class Amphibia; order Caudata; family Salamandridae; genus Triturus; species Triturus cristatus. The sequence continues at coordinate 347,843,700 of NC_140584.1, forward strand.
TCAGTTTGCCTGTCTCTGCCTAGCAGCAGGATGCCCTAACTGTTGTTTGAGAGTTCTATTCATTTGGAAAATAAGTAAATGCAACTGATGTTGAAGGTGATGCTGGCTTAAACGGGAAGCCTGTGTAATTCTTACAGAGTTGAAGGGATGTGGTCGAATATTATAGGAAAGAAAAAAATCCTAAAAAAGAATCACTACTAATGACAATCTGACTTGGGCTTTAAACATGACATGCAGACATTTGGTGCTGAAAGAAAACATGAAAACACGAGGCTTTGATATTCAACAGGCTTTTAACCAGATGATTTCCCTTTAATAAATCATGTTCTTTAAAAATGTTAACACGTGAAAAATAATTTATAGTTAAAGTGACAAGTTTAGATTTTGTCTAATCTATAGAATGTGTTTTTTAACTGACAATAATTATTAAACATGTGTGCAGTCATAAAGTATAGTTTGTATTAAATGATCTGCATGTAAAAGTACAGACAGCTGTGATAGCTAACTAGAATTAATGGTTTGTGGAAATGCAACTTGCTAGAAAAGCTTACTTCATCTTTGACCTTTCAGATTACAGAAAGTGCCTTCCTTTGTGAAATAAAGACGCCTCCCATAATTTATAGCATGTAACTTTGGAAACTTACCATATTAGTTGCTGGCAAAATGTTTCATTTATACAGAGTGCCATTCATAACTGATTTGAAGCACCCATATTTCAAAATGCATGATCATGTTTTGGTTCTGATGACTTCCTGCTTAACTTGAAGTTTCTTTGAAGTTTAAAGACCTTATATTCAGTTAAAATAACAGTTGTGTTATCAAAAGGTTAGGAAATTAGATCATTTTAAATGAAGATTCGAACTGTGAAAAGAATGTTCAGTGGGAAGGATTTATTCACATGATGGATGACGTGGGGACGCTGGATTACCATTGGAAGAAGACAAGAACAGACCATATGTTTGAGTTACAGCTTATAAACGTGTTCCTAATTGAGGAGCTTCAGATGGTGGAGAGAGGAGATCAGACAGAGAGCAGATCGGATCTGGAGGGCAGAGAAGACTGAGATTTAGATAGGGAGAGAGATTCCTTTAGGCAGGGAGGAGATCGAATCTGGCGGGAGGAGAAGACTGGGAGGCTTAGATGGAGATTTTAGAATCATTTAGCACAGCACAGATAATGCTGGAGAGGTGAGGGGCTGATCAGATGAAAGACAGGCTGTGTTCTTTTTTTAACTTTTATTAGAACCCAAGCTTAATGCTTTAACTATTTATCTTTGCCAAGGCTTGTTTGCTTTATGCTTTATTTTCTCTTTATGGGAAACGCTGCAATTAGTAATTAGAGATTTGTTTAGCTTCATACTAATCTCACTCTTGCCTTTATTTTTTAGCTCTTCATGAGTTCTGACTGACATAATTTGTGCCTAATTTCTTAGAATAGGGATTCCTTCCTTTATGGAACATGCTGTATGTGCATTATAATATACTCTGCACTAATAATAATTTTCTATTATCAATTCTGTAACCTGATTGATATTTGACTGATGAATAAAGACTCAGAGAATCTTGAACTTTAATTAGAAAATAAAACCCTTTAAAACTACTCACAAACTCTCAGTAGTGATTAAAATATTTGTTTGTGTTTAATTATCTGCTTGTGTTTATAAAGGAGCTCTTTTGTTTTTTTAAACAACTTTATTTTGCATTTTCAGATAAACAAAATGCATCGCATATGATCATTGTATGCAATACATCAGGCCGACATCCAATGATAAGAGCAAGTTACACATAGTAATATACAATAGAAAGCAGAGGCTGACAAATACACACATATTGTACACATTTCAACAGAGTCGGCATTTGAAGTGGAAGCAGACATCACATGAATGTCAGACGGGCATATCATTTGCAACATTGTCATGTGGAGACCTCCAGTTCTTCGTATTCGCTTAACATAAGTGGTGAAGAGACGCAAGGTTGTGTCAAATTTAGCCATCTTGGTCAAAATAGGGTGGTCAAGATTCGTCACCTCGGGAATAGATATTGGTATGAAAAAAGGGTGATGGTAATTGATGGTAATTGCGCCACAGTTACAAAATTTTCAAAAGAGTGATTTCCGTGCTCACAACCATATACAAATTAGTCTTGACCCTGTTCCTCATGGGAACAGTCCAGCCCGAACTGCCAAGCCAGGTCCTCCCTGAACCAGAAACAGCATTCTGGCACCGGTTTTGGGGCAACACCCCTCATCAGCCAGGCTAGTTTGAATCCAGTGGTGCAGTGAGCACGCGACCCACATCTTGGCATACCCTTCCCACATAGGGCAAAAAAAGCAAAAGGAACAAATGATGGACGGAATGCTGAACAATGTAAAAATTCACCCCCAGTCACAAAGATCTGAGATTAATCCATCGTTCTTTTGCTCACCTCGCCACCCCAGTTTGGACCCAGCCATATGCAAATCAGTCTTGACCCTCCTCATGGGAACAGTCCAGTCTGAACTGCCATGCAAGGTCCTCCCTGGACCGGAAACAAGCATCCTGGGACCGGTTCGGGACATCCCCCCACAACAGCTAGGCTACCTTGAATCCAGTGGTGCAGTGAGCACGGGACCTACATCTGGGCATACCCTTCCCACTTAGGGTGAAAAAAGCAAAAGGAACAAATGATCATCGGAATGCTGAACAATTCAAACATTCACTCCAAGTCACAAAAAACTGAGTTTAATACATTTTTCTTTTGCTCACCACGCCCCCCCCCCTGTTTAGACCCAGCCATGTGCAAATCAGTCTTGACCCTGTTCATCATGGGAACAGTCCAGCCTGAACTGCCAAGCCATGTCCTCCCTGGACCGGAAAGACTCTGCCTGTTTTGCCTGTTTGCCTTTATTTTGCCTCCTTTCTGTCTTTTTCCCATTTTCCTGTGTTGCCTTTGCCTTTTGCCTGCCGCTGCTGGCCCCGCGGCCCCTACCCCCGAGGGTGTGTTTCCGCTCCCACCTCCCAGCTGCTCACCCTCCCCTGACCCCTACTTAATGGCGGCCGCTGCGTGCCAAGGAGAGCAAGACCTCTGACCTCCTGGTCAGAGTAACTACTCTCCTCTCGCACAGCTCTGCCGTTAAGGCACTGCCCTCAGTGCCTTCTTGTGTTCCAGGTACGTGTTCGAGGCCCTCCACTACACGCAGGCTCCTGCCTGCACCTCATCCCAGGTGGTCTAGTGGAAGAGCCTGCTCTTCTGCTAGTCTGCTCTGTGTGTGTCTTCCTCTTTCTGTCTTTACCTCTCTCTGCCTGTTTTGCCTGTTGCCTGTTTTCTTTTCTTTGCCTCCTTTCTGTCTTTCTTTTTCCCATTTTCCTGTGTTGCCTTTGCCTTTTCCCCATTTTCCTGTGTTCCCGCTCTGCCTCCCAGCTGCTCACCCTCCCCCGGACCCCTCCTTAATGGCAACTGCATGCAGCAGGCAAGCCGCTGGCGCACCGAAGGCGTGCCAAAAGCAATTCCATCTGTACCTGTCCGTGACCTGACTGCGACCAGCACCAGGGACCCCTGGTACCCCGCCCCCCACTGCTATGACCCCAGCACTCTCCACGCACTCAACCCTGGATGTGACAACAACTGCCAGTTTTCAACGCTGAGCAACTCTCAAGGCCCTTTCTCCGGCCGACACTGCTGCCACACCATTGCCCACCTCTGGACCCAAATAGCCACCCCCAACCCACCAGACATCACCATACACAATGCTGCATCCTCCTCAACGTGCGCTCCCTGCACAGACACACCATCGAACTCTGTAACCTCCTCAACACTCACTCGCCCGATGTCGCCTTCCTCACAGAGACCTGGACCAATGCCAGCTCCACACCCTACGTCGTAACCGCCATCCCTGATGGATACAAGATCCTGAGGAAAGGCTGCTCCGGAGGATGTCACGCCATCATCCACAAAAACTTCCTCCGACTAACAACCACCAACTCGGACGACACCTCACGGAACATCCACTTCCAGATTCAGCCCAACCCCAGAACAACGCACCGTGGAACACTCGTCTACAGACCACCCGGATACCGCCTCCCGTTCACCAACGCTACCCACGCTCTCGCCTCCACGGACTACATACTGTTCGGAGACCTGAACTTCCACCTAGGCAACCTCAGCGATCCCAACACCACTTCTTTCCTAGAGGACCTCACCAACATTGGACTGAAGCAACTTGTCTCCACACCCACTCATTTGCAGGACACACTCTCAACCCCATCTTCGCCATAGGAAACAACATTTGCTTCAGTTATACCACAGAACCGCTCTGGACGCACCACCACTGTGTCCGTTTCTCCTTCTCGAAACCCACCGCACACAAGCGCATGTCAGCCTCCCATGCAGAAACTGGAACAAAATCACCGAAGAACACCTCACCCTCGCCCTCAGCTGCACTCCTCCCCCTACCACGACAGATGCCAACACAGCAGCAAATAACCTCCACCAATAGATCACCAACTGCGCCAACACTTTCGCCCCCCTGCAGAACGCCGCCAGACTACACAACCTGTAAGCCGCCTGGTTCACCACGGACCTCTGAAAATCCAATCTCTCTTGCCGATGACTGGAGAAAATTTGGAGAAACAGCAAAACACCAGAAGCATGCTCCGCCTACAAGGCTGCAGCCACAGCAGACCACCAACTCATCAAATCAACAAAGAGAAACTTCATCCAAGACAGAATCCTCTCCAGCTCCCAAAACTCCAAGAAACTCTTTGCCATCATACAAGAATTTACCAGACCCAACAGTGAAACTACAGATGTCCCTCCCTCCCAAGACCTCTGCAACAAGCTCAGCTCCTCCTTCCACCACAAGATCAAGACGCTCTATGACAACTTCAAAGACGAAGACCATGGCACCTCCCACCACAGAAGATACCGCAAAGACTATGAAAAGTATCCACTCCGGAGCACCCACTGACCCCTGCCCACCACTCATCTTCCACAGGGTCACCACTGCCATCCCACCCGAACTACAACGAACGATCAACTGCTCCCTCGAGACAACCACATTCCTTGATGACTGGAAACACGCCAAAGTCAAACCCCTCCTCAAGAAGCCCTCCACAGACCCCGCAGACCTCAAGAACTTCAGACCCATCTCTCCCCTTCACTTCCAAAGTCATCGAGAAGGTCATCAACACCCAGCTAGCGCCCTTCATAGAAACCAACAACATCCTCGACACTCTCAATCCAGATGCCGCAGCAACCACAGCACCGAGGCCGGCCTCATAGCAGACACTGATGACATCTGCTACCTCGACCAAAGGCACACAGCGGCCCTCATCCTCCTAGACCTCTCAACAGCCTTCAACACCATCTCCCACCACACACTTGCCACCAGGGAACTGCCTTTGACTGAATTCATTCTTTTCTCTCAGGCAGAACACATAGAATAAGACTCCCGCCCTTCCTCTCCAAACCTACAGAGATCAGATGCGGAGTGCCCCAAGGATCCTCCCTCACCCCACACTCTTCAACATCTACATGGCCCCCTCACAACCATCATCAGAAAACACAGACTCAACATAGTCTCATACGCCGATGACACCCAGCTCATCCTTTCCCTCACCAAGGAACCCGACATCACCAGGCACAGTTTCCAAGAAGGGATGAAGGACGTCACACCCTGGATGAGCAGCAGCTGCCTGAAGCTCAACACTGAGAAAACAGAAGCCCTCATCCTTGGCACCACCCCCTACTCATTGGACCACACTTGGTGGCCCCCTGCCCTCGGAAACCCACCCACCCCTATGGACCACGCTCGCAACCTCGGCATTATACTCGACTCTTTACTCACATGAACCACCAGATCAACGCCGTATCCTCCACATGCTTCAACACCCTCTGCATACTCTGCAAGACCTTCAAATGGATCCCCCTGACTCCAGGAATACCGTTACCCATGCACTCATCACCAGCAGACTGGACTACGGAAACGCACTCTACGCCGGAATCAACAAAACACTCCTCTGCAAACTCCAGACCATCCAGAATGCCGCAGTCACACTCGTCCTCGACATCCCACGGCAGGACCACATCACCCAACACCCCCACGAGCTCCACTGGCTCCCTGTCGAAAAAAGAATAACCTTCAAATTGCCCACAAACACCTCCAAAGCCCTCCACAACACCGGATCCCAATTCCTCATTGAAAGAATCTCCTTTCACTCCACCAAGAGAAACCACCGCTCTGCTGACCTAGCCATGGTTCCCTGCATCCACAGGGCCAGAGAAGGTGCCAGATCCTTCTCCTACATCATGGCCAAGACCTGAAACAAACTCCCCCTCTGTATCAGACGAAGCCGGACACTGCACCTATTGAGAAAGGATGCCCACAGAGCTGTGCGAAGTCTTCCCACCCAGCGCCTTTAGACCCTCACAGGTGAGTAGCACGCTTCATAAATCCCTGATTGATAATGCAGGTGTTGCTTAATGCCAGTCTCTGGCGGAAAAGGCATCGAAAAGGGCTGGGCAGGGATCGGGCTTCTGGCCATTTGTGGCTTGAGCAGAATCTCCACAATATACACTAGTTAAGGGTTTGAAGACACAGTTGTCTCCCGGAGTGGATGCAACCGCATAAGTAATTACATTGAGATGCAGAGTCTCTGTAAATGTGCTTTAAATCTACTCTATGTAGGGTATTCCTGCTCTCCTTTTTGGCACATGATGTCGGCTCTTCACCAAGTACTGGGAGAAGAGAACCTCACTGCCTGGAACAGGGTGACAGCGCTTGAGTTGGCAGACCTACGTTAGGTGGGGCCATTTTGGTCTCAGGGAAACCATAGTTGACTCACTCCATTGTGATGTGCTGCAATTCTACACCCACAGAGGTGACAGTACCCAGAATCTTCTCCTCGGTGATTAGCTGTTCCTCACCACTGCAGGTTTCTTTGCACAGCATATATTGTTCTATACCTGGAAGCTTATTAATACCGTCAGAATTGTGAACTGTTTCTTTTCAGTGTTCGCAGTGTGCATAGCACAGTTTTTGGACGCTAGTTCTCTGCCTTTCTTGCCAGTCCCACAGCAAACACAGACTTTGCCAAGCAGCATTTAATAACATAGATACGTCTGTCTGTTTGCAGAAGGATAGATCCTGTTTGGTTCATAGATGTGGGTGCTAGCAAACACGCGGGAGATGACATTCTTCTTTGAATGTAGAAGAGCAGCATTCTGCGATCGATTTGTAAATGTCTGGAGGAAGGACACAGGGGAGAGTTGGGCTCCGGAGCCAGCCTGGCTGAAGCTGGGAATGTGACTGTGGACGGACGCGTCAGAGGCTTGCCTCTCGCTTGTTTATCTTGCATGTAATATTATAGGCCGCCAAGCATGTCTCTACACCTGCCAAGACAAAGAGGCCCGGACCTCTTGCCATCACTCCTTTATCTACACAATTCACAGTATTCAACGCACCCTGCCTCGAAGAAACGCTTGTGCTTTAAAAAACACGTGTCCCTTAGTTCATGATGAGTAAAACCCTTCATGGAAAACCACCTTTGATTGTTTTGCAGTTTTATACACCGCGACCTTGGCGCAAGGGCACTATAACGCTTTACATGAGAGCAGGTGGCATTATTTAATACCAGATTCACTTTCTGTGTCTTAGTTAAGAGGCGAGAGAGTTAAGTGACTTGCCCAGAATCACGGGATATTGCGTCAATGCCAGGATTTGAACATGGTTCCTCAGTTCTAAAGACTGCAGCTCTGGCCGATAGGCCAGTTCCAACCAAACATGCTCTTGGTTACTTAGGAAGGGGGGGGGGGCTTTTTTTGTTTTTACTTTAATTTCCTTTCTTTTCAATTTTAAGTGCAGTCTTTTAATGGCTCTGCTCCACCATGTCGACTCACTGCATGGTGGTAATATCACCTGTTCGGCACTGCAAGAGTTTTAAAGAGGGGTTTCTAGGATCAAAATACTCCCCTTGCTGCACGAGCAGAATAGCGTAGTGAGCAAACATAGCTTTTCTTGAGGAGGAATAGGGCCAAACGTTAAAAAAAAAGCACAGGCAATGCTAATAGGTCTAGCTTATGAATGCACGGTCACGCCAGTCCTAAAAATTCATGCAGGTTAATGACTGCCCTCCTCCTATCTGTGGTGCAGCCAGAGAGAAACATAAAGTAACTAGTTATCCAAGACACTTTAATAGTACTGCAATGTAATTTGTGTTCCCTGAAAGATCAACCTCAGGCAGCTAGATAAATAAAATGACCACACCTGTGTTAAGGGCAAGCACTTTTTTGTGGAAGGACACAATGTGTGCACCATCAAAACATGTACTCCTTGCTCCCAACATGGGGCGGAGTCAAACCGCCTACTCATGGATCCCAACATGGGGCGGAGCCAAACCTCCTACTCATGGATCCCAACATGGGGCGGAGCCAAAGATTCTCCCTAGTGATGATCACATAATTGCCTGCTGACAGCTGTGCTGTCAAGCCAGACCATAAAGAACAAAAGGCCAGATGATTTGTTGTTTGGAACAATTATTCAGATATATTTGCTGACAAGTCCCAGGTTATAACTGACAAGTCTGAAAATAAAACGTGTGCTGTCTGCATGTATACACATTTATTACATCTCCATTTATTCAAAACATACAGAAGCAAGGGTTTTTGCAAAAGAAAAGTTTACTTCTCGGGACAAGAACATACTGTTTTTCCAAGTTCCTGGTCCATACTTTCAAAATCAAAAAAGCATTTAACCAAATCAAGCAGCAAGCTTGAGGATTTGAAAATAACCCCCACATCTATATCAACTGTGTCCCTTCCAAATTGATCTAACAAGTGGATACAGTGTTATATATAAAAATTAAAATGAAATGATGAAGCCACGTTCAATAATCTGAATCATACAGTTAAAGGCAAAACTTCAACATAAGTGGTACCAGGTAGCCGGAAAGAGTGCATTGTGTGGTTCAATATGAGTAGGGAAAAGGGGTATCTCTATGGGATACCACCCTGCCCGGTTCAGAATTGACTGGGTGGGGACCCATATTTCTAAGACCACTTCTGTTTCTGTACAGAAATTCTTGCTGCAGAAAGCAAGCCACAATCAGGACAAAAAGTTCTAAAAATCTTGATAATTCTAAGGTTAGACCCAATTCAGTATGAAAACTTGCAAATTCACAGAGGATGGAAGGAACACCGGATAAAATGCTTATTGCGACTTCGGTGTTGCTATGCCCCCCGAAACAGTGCAACTTGTAAATGAGCATTGAGCTCTGTCAGTGCCATGATGCAAACCTTTAGCCAGCAAAGAGATGAACACTGTCAGCAAACCTGAATGAAAAGAATTGCAACAAACTACATCCCCTTTGCTGCTCTGACTCCACTGCAGCAGATTTCTGTCAATTCAGTTAAGTGAATATTTTTCACATAACTGCCAACTCACACGATGGCACTGTGTGTCACACGATTTTGGTTCCCTTCACATGTTCACACAGTGAGGAGCTGAAATCACGTGGGGGCAGGGAAAACGAGCTGGAAACCCCCGTAAACAGTGGGTTTCCAGCACGTTTTCCCAGGTTGTAAGCAGCTGATGTCCATTAAAAGGTGAGAAAACACCCCAGGACATCGGCAATAGCTTCCATGTCCCTTTGTTTTGTTTTTGTTTTTGAGACAGGTGGGGGACTTGGTGAGGGTCAGAGTACCTCTCCGATAACTCTCGGCACCAGACCCCACCCCGCCAAGGACCCGCCGCCACCTCACATGGTGAAGTTATTTGCAAGTTGGCATGTATGTTTTCAGGCTGTCATCATGCTGTAGCGCTACTGGGCCTATCAAACTTTATTCTCCTCTTTTTCATTAACTTCTTGATTTTTTTTATTTATACCTCTCGCTTAGTCCTCCAATGGAACTTGTTTTGTGCCGAGAGGGTTCGGATCTTAAGGGTCCAACAGTCATCCAATGAGGACCAGGAATTGGATAACTGACCTAAAAAGTGGAAATCAGACTCATGAAAATTACTCTCAGAACAATGCAATAAAGGTAAAGGATTATCACTGCAAGCCCAACTCTCCTAAAGAAACATAGGCGAGCCAAAATCAAGCGCACCAAGAGCTCAGTTAAAGCTATACAGAACAATAACATTAGTATCTGATGTTCTGAGATTTCCCTAATATGATCCCTCCTAACCATTTATTACTCAGCTTAAGAATGAACACTCAGGTAATTTAGTTTAGTTTATTACATTTTAATGAAACAAGTGCATCAGTAAATTAGCATCAAGGAACAAGATGATTATTCAGAATTTTGAAATATACCAAAGCTCAAGTGTTCAGGAAGGGACATGAAATGTGCCAGTTCAAGCAGTCTCCCGAGAAGGAAGACACCACTAAGCGTATACAGCATATGTGTCAGTTTGGGAAGGAAGCCAGGTGAGTTCACATCAGGCAAGTCAAGATTGCTAAGGAAAGATCAGCAAAACCTTGTTTAAGTGACAAATGGCAGCCCATCCATCAGCATCCGCCAGCCAATCAGAACAAGCTCTCCATGTCCGTTAAATAGGGTAATATTATATGCTTAAGTTTTCGGGGGCGACACCTCCTAGAATCCCCTCACCGGGTCAGACCTCTCAATTCATTGGTCAATTCATATGGTATGTGTGTCAGGCGTCATAAAGAAGACACAAAAAGTAGAGATATAGGTGGAGCAATTACGCAGTCGTTAAGCAATCCATTTTGTGAAACGTTGGAACAATGCTCCTTTTGTAAGAGCACATGAGCGAGTTCAAGAGGACAGTTTCCCAGGAAGGTGTTCCGGACTGTATCAGTAAATGTAACAAAGGGGGTCATTAATATGGCGGATGGACTTCAGTCCGTCCGCCATTGTCTCGGGGATTGGGACCGGCCGCCTATAATGCAGCAGTCCCGCAAGTAGAATTACAATGCGGCCGCCACCACGGCGGCCGCATAAAGCACGTTTAACATTGCGGCGGGTGCTGCTGGTGCAACACCCACCGCAATGTTAAAAATGCACTGTTTACATTTCCCTGCACTACTTGGCTGGCTCCATGCAGTGTCGGCTACATGACGGAGGGAAATGTAGGGGGGCACCATAGGAACCCACAAAGTGCACAAACAATCAACCCCTGCACAAGGGGGGCCTGCAATAGGCCCCCAAAGTCATCCCCGCCAACCTTTCCTTGGCGGAGAACCACCATGGAAAGGCTGGCGGGATGCAGCATCCTAATGCGGCCTACACCATTCTAGGGATGCAGGCGGGTTCGACAGGCAATCATAACGATTGCCTCTGTCGGACCCGTGGCGGACGGGTTTTCCGTCCGCCAGCACACCGCCCCCCATCCTTATATGGCGGGTGGGGAATGGCCTTACGATGTCAGTGAACCCGTCACCACAGCCTGCCGGTGGTGGGTTCACCGCCATCGTAATCAGGCCCAAAGTCTCTGGTACAATACATTAGAACTCAGGAAAGAAAACACTATATCATGTTATTGGTTATATTGAGGAATTCTCTCATAATCAGTGTAATCAGCAAATCAAGAAACTTCACGTAAGCAGTTAGGCTCACATTAATGTGATCTAATATAATGCAATATATATATATATATATATATATATATATATATATATCACGTCTCACAGTTACCCAAAGGTGCAGGGTGCACTCCCAGTCAGCACGTTCAATTCAAGGCAAGGAAGCAGATAACACCCAGCGTCCGCAGAGCCTGACGCGTTTCGGGACTCCTCCCTTCATCTGAGGCTACTCTGCAAACTGAGCGACTGCCAACCACAAGACTCCAGTGTTTGTCCCAATTATATTTATTCCAACAATCAAACTCAGGTGAGTACTTAGATCAATTGCATCCTGGGACCGGTAGTCTTCCATATAATACCCCAGTGGGTTGGTGGCAGGCATCCAGTAAGTAAAAAATATCACAGGTGTGTCTGCAGAGTTCTCACCCGTTCAAGTTTATGCCAGATTGGTCTGCTACGCTGATTTCCACACCAGCAGCGGAACCGCATGTTGTGCGGCGGTGCACCCCCCGACCGGGTCGGCCGGAATATATCACGTCTCACAGTTACCCAAAGGTGCAGGGTGCACTCCCAGTCAGCACGTTCAATTCAAGGCAAGGAAGCAGATAACACCCAGCGTCCGCAGAGCCTGACGCGTTTCGGGACTCCTCCCTTCATCTGAGGCTACTCTGCAAACTGAGCGACTGCCAACCACAAGACTCCAGTGTTTGTCCCAATTATATTTATTCCAACAATCAAACTCAGGTGAGTACTTAGATCAATTGCATTCTGGGACCGGTAGTCTTCCATATAATACCCCAGTGGGTTGGTGGCAGGCATCCAGTAAGTAAAAAATATCACAGGTGTGTCTGCAGAGTTGTCACCCGTTCAAGTTTATGCCAGATTGGTCTGCTACGCTGATTTCCACACCAGCGGCGGAACCGCATGTTGTGCGGCGGTGCACCCCCCGACCGGGTCGGCCGGAATATATCACGTCTCACAGTTACCCAAAGGTGCAGGGTGCACTCCCAGTCAGCACGTTCAATTCAAGGCAAGGAAGCAGATAACACCCAGCGTCCGCAGAGCCTGACGCGTTTCGGGACTCCTCCCTTCATCTGAGGCTACTCTGCAAACTGAGCGACTGCCAACCACAAGACTCCAGTGTTTGTCCCAATTATATTTATTCCAACAATCAAACTCAGGTGAGTACTTAGATCAATTGCATTCTGGGACCGGTAGTCTTCCATATAATACCCCAGTGGGTTGGTGGCAGGCATCCAGTAAGTAAAAAATATCACAGGTGTGTCTGCAGAGTTCTCACCCGTTCAAGTTTATGCCAGATTGGTCTGCTACGCTGATTTCCACACCAGCAGCGGAACCGCATGTTGTGCGGCGGTGCACCCCCAGACCGGGTCGGCCGGAATATATCACGTCTCACAGTTACCCAAAGGTGCAGGGTGCACTCCCAGTCAGCACGTTCAATTCAAGGCAAGGAAGCAGATAACACCCAGCGTCCGCAGAGCCTGACGCGTTTCGGGACTCCTCCCTTCATCTGAGGCTACTCTGCAAACTGAGCGACTGCCAACCACAAGACTCCAGTTTTTGTCCCAATTATATTTATTCCAACAATCAAACTCAGGTGAGTACTTAGATCAATTGCATTCTGGGACCGGTAGTCTTCCATATAATACCCCAGTGGGTTGGCGGCAGGCATCCAGTAAGTAAAAAATATCACAGGTGTGTCTGCAGAGTTCTCACCCGTTCAAGTTTATACCAGATTGGTCTGCTACGCTGATTTCCACACCAGCAGCGGAACCGCATGTTGTGCGGCGGTGCACCCCCCGACCGGGTCGGCCGGAATATATCACGTCTCACAGTTACCCAAAGGTGCAGGGTGCACTCCCAGTCAGCACGTTCAATTCAAGGCAAGGAAGCAGATAACACCCAGCGTCCGCAGAGCCTGACGCGTTTCGGGACTCCTCCCTTCATCTGAGGCTACTCTGCAAACTGAGCGACTGCCAACCACAAGACTCCAGTGTTTGTCCCAATTATATTTATTCCAACAATCAAACTCAGGTGGGTACTTAGATCAATTGCATCCTGGGACCGGTAGTCTTCCATATAATACCCCAGTGGGTTGGTGGCAGGCATCCAGTAAGTTAAAAATATCACAGGTGTGTCTGAAGAGTTCTCACCCGTTCAAGTTTATGCCAGATTGGTCTGCTACGCTGATTTCCACACCAGCAGCGGAACCGCATGTTGTGCGGCTGTGCACCCCCCGACCGGGTCGGCCGGAATATATCACGTCTCACAGTTACCCAAAGGTGCAGGGTGCACTCCCAGTCAGCACGTTCAATTCAAGGCAAGGAAGCAGATAACACCCAGCGTCCGCAGAGCCTGACGCGTTTCGGGACTCCTCCCTTCATCTGAGGCTACTCTGCAAACTGAGCGACTGCCAACCACAAGACTCCAGTGTTTGTCCCAATTATATTTATTCCAACAATCAAACTCAGGTGAGTACTTAGATCAATTGCATTCTGGGACCGGTAGTCTTCCATATAATACCCCAGTGGGTTGGTGGCAGGCATCCAGTAAGTAAAAAATATCACAGGTGTGTCTGCAGAGTTCTCACCCGTTCAAGTTTATGCCAGATTGGTCTGCTACGCTGATTTCCACACCAGCAGTGGAACCGCATCTTGTGCGGCGGTGCACCCCCCGACCGGGTCGGCCGGAATATATCACGTCTCACAGTTACCCAAAGGTGCAGGGTGCACTCCCAGTCAGCACGTTCAATTCAAGGCAAGGAAGCAGATACCTGAGTTTGATTGTTGGAATAAATATAATTGGGACAAACACTGGAGTCTTGTGGTTGGCAGTCGCTCAGTTTGCAGTGTAGCCTCAGATGAAGGGAGGAGTCCCGAAACGCGTCAGGCTCTGCGGACGCTGGGTGTTATCTGCTTCCTTGCCTTGAATTGAACGTGCTGACTGGGAGTGCACCCTGCACCTTTGGGTAACTGTGAGACGTGATATATTCCGGCCGACCCGGTCGGGGGGTGCACCGCCGCACAACAGGCGGTTCCGCTGCTGGTGTGGAAATCAGCGTAGCAGACCAATCTGGCATAAACTTGAACGGGTGAGAACTCTGCAGACACACCTGTGATATTTTTTATTTACTGGATGCCTGCCACCAACCCACTGGGGTATTATATGGAAGACTACCGGTCCCAGAATGCAATTGATCTAAACTCACCTGAGTTTGATTGTTGGAATAAATATAATTGGGACAAACACTGGAGTCTTGTGGTTGGCAGTCGCTCAGTTTGCAGAGTAGCCTCAGATGAAGGGAGGAGTCCCGAAACGCGTCAGACTCTGCGGACGCTGGGTGTTATCTGCTTCCTTGCCTTGAATTGAACGTGCTGACTGGGAGTGCACCCTGCACCTTTGGGTAACTGTGAGACGTGATATATTCCGGCCGACCCGGTCGGGGGGTGCACCGCCGCACAACAGGCGGTTCCGCTGCTGGTGTGGAAATCAGCGTAGCAGACCAATCTGGCATAAACTTGAACGGGTGAGAACTCTGCAGACACACCTGTGATATTTTTTATTTACTGGATGCCTGCCACCAACCCACTGGGGTATTATATGGAAGACTACCGGTCCCAGAATGCAATTGATCTAAACTCACCTGAGTTTGATTGTTGGAATAAATATAATTGGGACAAACACTGGAGTCTTGTGGTTGGCAGTCGCTCAGTTTGCAGAGTAGCCTCAGATGAAGGGAGGAGTCCCGAAACGCGTCAGGCTCTGCGGACGCTGGGTGTTATCTGCTTCCTTGCCTTGAATTGAACGTGCTGACTGGGAGTGCAGCCTGCACCTTTGGGTAACTGTGAGACGTGATATATATATATATATATATATATATATATATATATATATATATATATATATTAAGCACGCATTCATAGGAAATATAAAGATGTCATGTTTTTAGTTAAGATGCACCTGAAATCATTTAGTATGCTTATAAATAACACGTGTCACTATGGCACAGTACCACTACTATGTTCAAATGAACTAACATGTAAATATTTTTTTAAACATATGTTAACATTTTCATTTTAGGCGCACATTAGTACACATGTGAAATAAAATCTCTGAAAGTTTCACAAATGCATTGTTAATTAGGAATGTGTAACACCTACGCTTTCTTTTGTCAATTCAGTGCACACTCTACACCCACAAAATATGTATTTTTTTTTTTTTAAAAAACCTTTATTCTTTTAAGTCAGGGACACAGCTATTCAGCCGACAACCCGGAGGTACGGCAGCTTTAGAAACACAACACAAGCGAGCGTCCACTTTTCACTGATAGGAGAATCAAAAGGTTCTGTTTTAAATAAACACAAACCCAAACCTAAACACAAGCAAGGCGATAAGTACTTAAAGCACAAAAAGAGTTCCCATCAGGGGGAGCGAGCCCCATTTCGTCCATCAGACACAGGTCTATAGTAAGGGAAGGAGGGGAAGGCAGAGACTCAAGAAGGCAAACACATACCAGCAAAGAATACAAAGCCGGAAAGAATGCTAAGGGGAGAGCTGCTCCTCAGGCGGGTCCGGGTCTGGGGGCAGGCATATGCCCCCTCTGTACTGGTTCCAACGCCCCCATACGGTGTGCCATTTCCGGGGGCGCCCTCGAGCACAATACACTGTCTTCTCCCTAAACATGCTCCAGTCCATGTTTTCCATCCACGCTGTCAATGTAGGAGGCCTAGTAGAGCCCCACAGGCGAGCGATGTCGCGCTTAGCTACCATGTTCCCTAGGGTCACCCACTGAGTCTGTGCTGCGTCGTGGTCAGTAGGACCCCAAACATTCAGGAGACAACACCGCGCCTCCGGCTGCATGGCGATGCCCGTCACCTCCCCCATCACATCGTGGGGTCGCTTCCAGAACTCCATGATCGCACCGCATTCCCAAATAATATGTAGGAAGGTGCCCACCATACCACAGCCTCTCTTACATAAGCCCTCCTCAGAGAAACCCATATGGACCAGCCTAGGCCCTGTCACGTAAACTCTATGGAGTATTTTAAGCTGCACCAGCCGCAGGCGCGCAGGGATCGCGACCTCTTTGGGAGAAGAAACTGCATACTGCCAATCCTCATCATCTAATTCGAGGCCATCCCTAGTCCATTGATCGCGCAACCCTAGAAGAAGATCTGCCCGAACATTAATCAGTTTCTTATAAATGAGAGAGATCGTACTCTCTGGCATATCCAGGATCCGGTCCTCTAACGGAGAGGACTCAGGCACCGTCTCCCCCTCTACAAGGACTGACCGCAAGGCGTGACACACTTGAGCGTATCGGAAGAACTCCGTGCTCCCTAGCTCATATTCCTTCTGCAGCTCCTCGAATGACTTCACCCTACCCTTAACCAAAAGGTCTCCAACCCTGGATATACCGATCAGGTCCCATTTCTCAAACCCTTTTGTATGCCAAAGCTTTCCCAGAATATTGGAGTCAAACAACGGGGTGGCAAGGGTAAGCTTACCCTTCCAGCCCAGTGAATCTGTCGCCACCTTCCACACGTGCACGGCCACCCTGGTGGGCCCCGTAAGGGTTAAGTCCAACGACTTCGAGTACAACGCTCTGTGGTAATTACCCCCGCGCAGCAACCACCGGTCCATGGCGTAGCCGGGGCTCAGCGCCGGACCATAGACACCATGGTTAATCGCACTCAACTGAGTGGCCCAATAATAACGTTGAATGTCTGGAAGCGCGATACCCCCGTCATACCACGGAAGCGTCAAATTAGCAATCGCTATGCGCGGTCGCCCTTCCCACAATAGCGCGCGCTGGAGGCTTTCGACCTCTCAGAAATAACTGGCCGGGACCAATTCAAGGGTATTCTGCAAGGCATAGAGGAAACGGGGAAGAGACATCATTTTAAACAGGGCGGCGCGGCCAAGGAGGGAAAGCGGCAACCGCCGCCAGCCCGCCACGTCCCGCCGCAAATGTGCCAAGGGAGGGAGCAAGTTTTTCTCGTACCGTAAAGTGGGGTCAGTGGAAATATAGATCCCTAAATACAAAAAGCCCTGCCGGGCGATCTGGATCAAGCAGTTTCGCGGGACAGGTGGGACATCACCACACAGGACATACAAGTATGACTTTCCCCAATTAATAACAAGACCAGAGTTCCTACCGAAAGAAGTCAAGACGTCACAAACCACTATGAGAGATTTCTTAGGCGAGGTGAGGTATAACAGAATATCGTCGGCGTAAAGCGAAATACGGTCCTCGTGGTCAGGCGACCAACGAATCCCACGTATATCCGGGTGCCATCGTATCCACGCCGCCAGCGGTTCAAGAGCAAGGGCAAATAACAACGGCGACAGGGGACAGCCCAGCCGGGTGCCCCTCCCGAGCTCGAACGGTGTCGACGCCCGCCCGTTCACCACGATGTAAGCAAGGGGCCCCTCATAAAGCAACCTCACCCAGCCTACAAAGCCAGGCCCGAAGCCGAACTTGGCTAGCACAGCCCACAGGTATGCCCACTCCACCGTATCGAAAGCCATCGTGGCATCGAGGGCCGCCACAATGGCCGGCTCTCGCATCGTGCACGTCCTAGCAATCACTCCATGAAGGCGTCTAAGATTCAGTGCAGTGTTACGGTGCGGGATAAAGCCCGACTGGTCCGGGTGGATCAAATCTCCAAGCACCCGGACCAGGCGGTTAGCAAGGATCTTGGCAAGGATTTTCGGCTCGGCGTTAAGAAGTGATATCGGCCGATAGGAACCACACTTATCCCGGGGCTTACCGTCTTTGTGTATTACCACAATCGTCGCCAGTCGTTGATCGAGCGGAAGAAACCCATTCACCCGCGCCTCCACGAACATGGCGCGCAGGTGAGGAGCCAACTTATCCGGACGAAGCTTATACAACTCAATCGGCAAACCATTTGGGCCCGAGGCCTTACCCGAGCGCAACGCACGGATAGCACACGCCACTTCGTCAACAGTTATATCTCCATCGAGGTCATCCCTATCTATGGCAGAAAGGCAGGGCAGAGCAATATCACGCAGAAGGTCGCACGAGTCCTCAGTCGGCCTGTCCGAAACCGAGGTGTATACCATACGAAAATAGTCCGAGAAACACTGGACTATACCGTCGGGGTCAGTGACAACCTCTCCCCCATCCATCGACAACTCCGGCACCACTCGATTAACACACTCTTTTTTATCCAACCACGCCAACAGTTTCCCGGCCGTATCACCGACATCGTACAATCGACCCTGCTGCTCCCTATTGAGGGTCTTGGCAGCGTTCGTCACCAGATCCCTGTATTCCAATTGCTTCAAGCTCAAATTATGCAGTGTGGTCGCTGCAACCTCCTCCTCCAAGGCCACGTCTAAAGCCACAATCTCGTGTCGTACTTTAATCTTTGGGACCGCGTAGGGGACAGGGCCCTACCCCTGTCTATCTTGGTATTAGCAAACCGCAAATGGTAAATGCGGCATGTACGAGTGCTTTATATATCGTTCTAGCTATGAATGCACTGTGTACACGTTATTCTGCTTCAACTACGCGGGTTCCATTTTGGAAGCAGTGGCCATCTTGTCATTGCCCTCACATAGGCTATAATGGAGTAAATACGGGCCTCACAGTACATGGGCTTCTCCTCTGACTTCTCTGTGACCTGGGCAGCTGGCTCTGCTGCCCCAGGTCAAACCGGTCTCACGAGCTCCCCTTCCTCCGTCCACCTGTGATTAGCATCAGGGCTTGACCCATCATAAAACCCTTTCATTCTACACAATCCTCCGGCTAATCTCTTTCACACCTGCTTGTTCCTGCTTTATGACTTGTTTCCCAAAACAGGAGATGCTCATGTTTATTGGGGGGTCTATTGACATCAAATGTGGGATCTGAACCTTACTGTGTAAATCATTGTGGGCTGGCCGAACTGGAATGTGGGATGGTCATCATGACTCTGCTTTTTCGTTTGTAATGTATACTTGTAATGGCCATATCGTAAACCAAGGAATGTGTGCCTGAAGCATGATATTTTGTATTTAAGGAGAAGCCCGTTCCTATGATTTTCAGCAGTCTCCTGAGAACATACACGCTGTTGTACTTCTAGGATACCTGTAATTGGTCTGCAGCCAATAAATGAATCTTTGACTTCACCCAGAAGACTCTGTGTTTCTGTAGGTCTGGAACAGGGTGAACCCAGAAGTCATAGGGTGTGTGCCCCTGCACCGCTGGGTCTAAAATACCCAGTACTTCAGTTTGGCGCCCAACTCGGGACGATTTCAGCGGTACCAGTCCAAGCCAGAGGTTCGTGAGGAGCTTCGTGTGGAAATTCTGGAGGAAGGCCGCCACTTCATCGACCCCTGCATGTCGACGTGGTCCGAAAGTCTTTTCTGCGAGGTTCTCCGCGTCCCGACGGCTACGAAGGACTGCTGCCCTGATTAATCGACCTGTTTTGGACCCTTGACGAATCTGAGAGAGCGAAACAATCGAGAGAGTCTTCTGGTGACGCCATCGATCAACAATATTCAGTTAAGTATAAGTGGAGCGTCTCCCATTTGTTTTGGTATCCTTCGGGATCATTTGAATTGGTACTTTGGAGTTTGCAAACGCCAAAGCCAGAGGACTCGTGTATTCACGAGAATATCGTAATCGATAATCCTTTGACGTTTGGATCTAGACTAGTGAGCAAAGATGCCTGGTTCTGGACTATTTGGTAGATTATTCTGTTTGGGTTGTGGAAAAGATTTCCAGCTAGAGGAATCATGTCCGGTTCCTCCGGTTGGAACTCCAACTTATGAGCTCTATGTAAAACATGGCGTAGGCCCCATTGCATATAACGAAGTATGGATCCACTACACTAGGAAAGACGGTGTTTTAAAATGGCCCCAAAATGGTAGTTTCGATACCGATATTTTAGATAATTTGGAAATTAAATTGTTTAAGAAGAAAGCCCGGCCGGCGATGTTTGACTCTTTCCGCTTATGGCGAAAGGAAGCCAAACAAAAGGAAATTAAGCTAGCGAAAAAGAATAAGAGAGAGAAAGGTATGACAGTAATGCAAGCAGCTGTACAATTTAAAGACAATGAGGAGGAGCAGATGAGTGAGCAATTGCACAGGCAGCGCAAGTTAGGGATTGACAAATGTTACCCAGCTTTACCACATTCTAAGCAGAATGAGTTAGAAGAAAAGGAGAAAGATCCCCTGATGTCACATTTGTTGAGTTCGCCACCCCCGTATGCTCAAAATGCCACGGCACCTCCCCAGCTTGTGAATATGCCACCTCCAGTGAATATACTGCAAGCCTTGCCGCTACCGCCAGCTGCTTTGCAGCCGGTTCCTATCCCTGTAGCGCAGCCCTCTCAAGGGCCGCCAGTTGTGCTTCCAACTGCCCCCGCACTTCCTGCGACTTTGCCTAATACAGCAGCTGCCTCTTCTGACACTCTTCCTTACACCACTCCAGTACCTGTTTCTACATCCTCTTTTCTCCCCTCTGTTTATCCCCCTGTTTTCGCCTCAGTTTCTCCTTCAGCGCGACAGCGCTTAGCTAATGTGGTTACTACATTAATGTCTCCTCTCTTTGAGTCATCTGGTGCGACTCCTGGTTTACAGCGTAAGCAATTGCGTAGCCAATTGCCTAACCCCGATGAGAAAAAGGTAATAGATAACATGGCGCGTAGATGGATTGTTTTCCCTTCACTGTATGATGTGGAATCAGTGGTCAACGTTTTCCATCAATGGGATGCCCCAAAACAGAGATATGTGTTTGAGAAAATGTGCGAAATTCTCTGTGAAGAATTGGTGGATAGTGGTAAAAATCCGAGCCCGCAGGAATTGTGTAGAGTGAGGTTTGATTTTGGAACTGGTATAATTGTGGACCGCGAGGTAGATAAAGCAGTTGCGGTTGTATTGTCCTTCAGGAATGATGATTGTCAACAGTCATTGTTTGAACAAGATGTCCTTGTGGGGAAAAAGGTAAAAGCGCGACAATACCCCATGAGAGAAGTTCCCCCGGTATGGAAGGAAGCAGTAGCAGCTGATGCTGGTGCCGGTATCGCCGCTGTGCCAGCGCATTTCCAGCGTGTTTGGGTGCATGTTCCATGGAAGCGCTCTGAGGTGTTAGCGCTTAAGCAGTCATTGCCTGATCCCCGTAAAAACCCAGCAGGTTATTATAAGGAGTTGTCACAGACGGCAGGGTCATGCATTATGAATCTGGCCGACATAGACATGTTGTTTGGTAATGTTGTTCCACAGCCTCTATGGGGGTCAATTCGTAATGCAGATCACGATGTAGAACTAGGGGACACATGGGCTAACATTGTTGCTGCTGATGCTAGACAAACTAGTGGCGCGAAACCAGAACCTTTAGTAGCTGAACTGCCTGGTAGAATCATCACGTATATGAAGACAATAATGCCTGCGATGCGCGTAAATTGGGACAAGTTATCTGCATGCAAGCAGAAGAAAGATGAGACAGTGTCAGACTTCTTTACTAGGTTTGAAGAAACGTTTATTGATCACAGTGGGCAGGATATGAGTACTGAGGGTGGCCAACGGTTATTTGTGGATAAGTTTGTGCAGAATCTACTCCCTGACCTGTGTAAAAAGTTAAAGGATTCGGAAAGTTCTTGGGCTGTTTCTTCTTCAGCGCAAATACTGGCTACTGCACAGTATTATGAGAATATAGATAAGGACGAGAAAGATAGAACAGAGAAGAAAACGAAGGAACTAAAGACAAAGGTCCTTTTACAGCAGGCCTATCCGCCACGTGGAGGTCAGAATAATTATAGGCAACCCCAAGGTGTCTATCACCAACCCCAACAGTTTCAGAACAACCAGCAAATGAACGGGTATTATCAACCACGTGTCCCTGTAGGTCCCAACCAATGTTCATACTGCAAAGAGGAAGGTCATTATAAATATAGTTGCCCTAAATTAATGCAGCGGAACGGTAATGCGTATGGCGCAAGAGGTAGGGGTGGTCAGCAAGCTCCTAGAGGCCAAGGGCGTGGAAATGCTCCGCAGAGCGCGCGTCCTCTGCCGCCTCAAAGTACCATCAATAGCTTTGATCAGCAAGCTAACGCGACTAGTAATACGGCCCAGTATTATAATAATGATTATTATGCAGAGGACGGTGATGCAGAAAGTAATGATTACTAGGACAGCCATAGACAGAGAGAGGGAGTTGTTTCAGTGCCAGTGGATCAGAGCGGACCATATGTTGAGGTAACTACAGCAAATGTAACGGAGCCTTTTCTGCTAGACACTGGTGCTGCAAAGAGTTCAATCATGCATTCAAAACTCCCTGGCGCACCTTTGTCTGGCGATATAAATGTTTCAGTAGGTTTTTCTGGCGCCCCAGTTAGGAACCCGATTTCCAGTCCCATGTCACTTTCTGTTGGACCTTGCGAACTGAAAGCACCCCTGATTCTGACAACAGGTTGTGGTGAGAATTTGCTGGGATTAGATTTGTTGAAAAGATTGCATGCTACACTGTATTGTTCTCCTTCAGGAGTACAACTTACATTAGGAAAGAAAGTGATTTCCCCAATGTACTTGTCTAAAAATACAATGCCACCTGAATTGTCATCCCTTCCGGATGCCCTTTGGGCTACTGGTCCCAATGATGTGGGCCTCTTGGAGATACCACCCTATGTGGTGACTTTAAAGGCTAATGTCAGACTGCCACGTATTCCCCAGTACAAGATCTCTAACGAAGGCCAGAAAGCATTGTTAGACATTGTCAGCGACTTGATTCATAAGGGCGTGATTGAAGAGACAAGAGGCAACGTTTGCAATAGTCCGATTTTACCTGTCTTAAAACGAACGGATCCTTCACAGCCACCTGTTTACAGATTTGTGATTGATCTTAGAGAGGTTAATAAGATTGTTGTGCCACAGTTTCCGGTTGTCCCTGATATAACTGCCTTGTTAACGATGATTCCAGCCTCTGCTGCATGGTTTTCAGTGATTGATTTAAAGAATGCTTTCTTTAGTATCCCAATTGCAGAAGAGAGCAGAGACATTTTTGGTTTTAGTCTGGGAGGCCGAAGCTTCCGCTTCAAACGCGCTCCCCAGGGCTACTGTGAGAGTCCTTCCATATACAGTCAAGCTTTGAAAGCGCAGCTTGATGCTCTTGTTTTACCTATTGGCGCTATCCTGATTCAGTACGTGGACGATTTACTGATCGCTGCGGATACTGAGAAGATTTGTAAAGAAGCCACATTGTCACTGTTGCGCCATTTATCCGCTTTCCATCATAAAGTATCTCTCTCTAAGCTGCAATATTGTCGACAAGAAGTGACCTACTTAGGTCATCTCTTATCGAAGGAGGGAAGGAAACTGACCCCAGAAAGAATTCAAGCCATTGCACAGTTCAGTGTGCCAAAAACACAGAGAGAAGTGCGTGCTTTCTTGGGCATCACTTCATACTGTAGGCATTGGATCCCTAGTTTTTCTTTGTTGGCAAAACCTTTGTTAGCCTTAACATGCAAAGACACACCGAATCCTATCCCATGGTCTGAAGAGTGCCAGAAAAGTTTTGTGGAATTGCGTAATGCATTATGTTCAGCACCTGTGTTGGGCACTCCTGACTACAGCAAACCTTTTACATTGTATGTTCACGAGAAAGATGGATGTGCGTTGTCAGTGTTAACACAGCCTTTTGGCGACAGACCGCGCCCATGCGCATATTTTTCATCAACCTTGGACCCTGTAGCGAGGGCATTGCCAAGCTGTCTGAGAGCGACAGCTGCTGCAGCAATGTCTATCCGACAATCTGCTGGTTTGGTAATGGACAATACATTGATCGTTATGGTTCCACACGCTGTAGACACATTATTAAATAGGACCAAGACACAACACTTGACTAGTGCGCGATTATCAGGCTATGAGCTCACACTGTTAGCAAATCACATACACATAAAGAGATGCAATACGCTGAATCCAGCTACATTGTTACCAATTCCAGCAGACTCAGATGAGATTGAGCAACATGACTGTCTGTTCAGAACAGAAGAAGAGACGAAAGGGAGAGTAGATCTAAAAGATACTCCCCTGACTGAGTGTGATGGCACTTTATGGGTAGATGGTTCATGTTTCAAACTCCCTAATGGTGACACGACTGCTGCATATGCTATCACGACTTTACACACGGTCGTGGAAACTGCACGAGTGCCACATAATTCGGCCCAAGCAGCGGAATTAATCGCCCTCACGAGAGCATGTGTGTTATCTGAAGGAATGAGAGTAAATATATACACAGATAGCCAGTACGCCTTTGGCGTGGCTCATAATTTTGGGTGACTGTGGAAGGAGCGTGGGTTCCTGACGTCGCATGGAGCTAAAATTCAGAATGGCAAGTTGGTGAATGATCTCCTTGAGTCACTGACCCTACCGTTGCAAGTTGCGATCATGAAATGCAGTGCACACAGGAAAGTCACAGATGATGTTGGACGTGGGAATGCGTTTGCTGATGAGACCGCGAAAGAAACAGCACAGAATGTGAAGACTAGAATGTATGTTGCAGGCCCCGCAAGATGGGTTAATGATGTGGGAATGTGTGAGAACACAATAGAGAGTGTGAAGTCGCTTCAAGCTGAAGCCACAGAGGAAGAGTTAAGCAAGTGGAGAGAAAGTATGGGTAAGTTGGATGAGAATGGTTGTTGGATTGATCTGACAGAACATAGGCGATGGTTATTGCCTGATGCATATGTGCTTCCAGTGGTTACTATGGCACATGGAATGGCACATATCAGTACGAAAGGTATATGCAAGTTGTTGGCTCCAGTATGGCAGAATGCTGGGATTCCCAAGTGTGCAGAGAATGTGGTCAAGAATTGCATAGTATGCTTGAAGTACAACCCTGGTAGGGGAACCCCAACTCCAGCTGGTCACTTTGCACCCCCATCATGTCCATTTGAAGTTTTGCAGCTGGACTTTATTCACATGGAAAGATGCAACAACCTGAAATATGTACTGGTGGTTGTTTGTGCTTTCTCAAAATGGATAGAGGCTTATCCTCTGAAAGATAACACTGCCCTATCCACAGCCAAAGCCCTTGTGAAGGAATTTTTCCCTAGGTTTGGGATGCCAAGAATGGTGTGGTGTGATAACGGAAGTGAGTTTGTGGGTAAAGTGATGAAGAATGTATGTGAAGGGCTAGGGATAAAGCAGAAGTTCCATGCTGCAAATCACCCCCAATCAGCTGGATTAGTAGAACGCTACAATGGAGCCTTAAAGCTCAAGCTGGCCAAAATCCAGGCGAGCACCGGTCTTAAATGGCCTGACGCTCTGCCTTTAGCACTCCTGTCCACCAGAATGACCATACACTCACGAGTGGGACTTAGCCCTTACGAGGTTGTTTTTGGCCGCCCGGCCAACGTATGGGGTGTACCGAGGCCTACGAAGTTCAGTGAGATTGAACATCCAGTACTACTCGATTACCTGTATGATTTGACTGTTAAACTGCGTGTTTTGCACCAACAGGTACATGATACTCTTCCCCAAGCTTCTGAACCTCCTGGACACCCTATCAACCCTGGCTCGTGGGTCCTGATCCGAAATTTCCAGCGTAAGAGCAACGACGAGCCTCGCTGGATCGGCCCTCACCTTGTATTCCTGTCAACAAGGTCAGCGGTGCGAGTAAAAGGGAAGAAACACTGGATCCATGGTACCCACTGTAAAGTAGTCCCCTTGCCTCTGCCATATGACCAGTGGGTCAAGGAGGGTATCGCCGACTCTGAGACAGACACTGTACCTCGTTTTGTACCATTCAGTGACGCACGCCTAAAAGACACAGTTTCAGACCAAGAGAGTGACAATATTCTGCAGGAAGCTGTGCCACCATCAAATCGATTGGACACCACTGAGCCTGAACTTTTGTTTCAAGACCAAACAGCACCTGGCCGTCTCCGCTATAATTTGAGACCTAGGCCCATGGACAAATAAAGATTTTCTCACTATTTCCTTTTTGACATTTTTGCTCTCCCATCTGAAGGACTTTCTTGATTTTTGTTTTTCGAACCACCATCCGAGTTCTGCCGCAGGGTCGCGGTGCCAAGACTTTGGGGTACAGGCCGAAGACGTTAGGTCAACGGTTCTGGTTGGTCTAGGGTGTTTCCCTGGACTGACAGGCGTACTCCTTAGCAGAAGAAACTCATCCGCCGCGAGCGGCCCGAGTAGAGGATGGAGTTTTTTAAGATGGAGAGACCGATTGAGGAAATGAACTTTAACGCAAGGATGAGTAAAATTGTAAAAAGTAAATGTTTTGTATTTTTGTGCCTTTTTACACTGTGTAGCATAATGATGTTTATCGTAGGATTTGTGTTTTTCTCCGCTCAAAAGCCCATTACACCCACTGAACAGCCTATATCTCTTTCTACCGCCTCCTCTCACTCTTTTCACCCTTTGCCTGAGCACGAACAGACCAGACGATCAGAGTTCGTAAATAACTCGTTTATCCAGCTCTTGCACCAGCACCAACTAGTAATGAATACGACCAATTGCTGGGTGTGTGGGTTAATGCCACATACCATTAACAAGGGTATTCCCTACCTGCTGCTGCCGTATAGTTACAATGGATCGTCATGGGCATTCCAGACCATGTTTCTCTATGCTCTAGATACATACTCCCCTCGTCAACCGCGTTCCATCAGACCTATCACCAATAATAAGGCTTTGATAAAAGGAGTTGCCGATATGAGTAGGGATATCGATGCATACTCATCCATTCCCAAAGAAGAGTTGAGACCTTATGTAGGATGGAACGCGACGGGGTATAGTATTAGTCTGGGTGAAAGACAGCGAAAAATCTCATCTCCAATCTGGGTCGTACCCCACATGGGTCGGTTCTGCTTACAAGGTAATGGTCAGAATCCTAGAGCTCAACTGGGAAGAAGTGACTGTACTGAAACGTACACTTTCCCGTCACAGTTTTCCCCTGCATTTTTGGCTGCCAAGGGCACATATTTCATCTGTAATGACCGAGCATATACATGGTTGCCCCCTGATTTCTCGGGCACATGTTATATTGCGAACTTGCTACCGCCGACATTTACTGCTGCCTCTGACTATCACAAGACCAGAGTTGTGAGAGGCGTGATTAGTAAGGAAGACACTGCGGGTCAGGAAGCGGGAGACTTCTTCTTGGGTTTCCTGCCGTTTTGGGGACCTATGGTGAATAGTAGGAACCTGAGACAGCTGACTCGTGTGGTTGAATCCACTGTCAATGTAACGGCTGGTGCCCTTGGTAATCTGACAGCTGAGCTCCAAGCGGATCGCCTTATGACTTTACAGAACCGCATGGTTCTAGACGTTATTCTTGCAGACCGCGGTGGGGTATGCAAGGTCATCCAATCCAGTTGCTGCATTTTCATACCAGATAATGCTCCAACAGTGTATCAAGCCATCTCCAAACTCCATAAAATATCTGAATCCATACACGTGGATAAGGGAGATTGGTCACTGGTGGGGTGGTTCTGGGAATTGATATCTGCCTGGGGTTGGAAAGTTCTGATGGTCATTGGAATGATCTTAGCCATTCTTTTCCTGTTCTGTCTGTGCATACAGTGTGCTCCTGCGATATGTGGTCTCTGTGCTACCTTATGTGTAAGGAAACCTGTATCGAGGGACGAGCTAAGTAATAGGATGATGCTACAGCAACATCTCCATGACTTCGTGAACATTGACCTAGACTCGGATTAAGATGAGTATAGTGATTGCCTATGTAAGGGCAAAAGGAGGGTCTGTCGTACTTTAATCTTTGGGACCGCGTAGGGGACAGGGCCCTACCCCTGTCTATCTTGGTATTAGCAAACCGCAAATGGTAAATGCGGCATGTACGAGTGCTTTATATATCGTTCTAGCTATGAATGCACTGTGTACACGTTATTCTGCTTCAACTACGCGGGTTCCATTTTGGAAGCAGTGGCCATCTTGTCATTGCCCTCACATAGGCTATAATGGAGTAAATACGGGCCTCACAGTACATGGGCTTCTCCTCTGACTTCTCTGTGACCTGGGCAGCTGGCTCTGCTGCCCCAGGTCAAACCGGTCTCACGAGCTCCCCTTCCTCCGTCCACCTGTGATTAGCATCAGGGCTTGACCCATCATAAAACCCTTTCATTCTACACAATCCTCCGGCTAATCTCTTTCACACCTGCTTGTTCCTGCTTTATGACTTGTTTCCCAAAACAGGAGATGCTCATGTTTATTGGGGGGTCTATTGACATCAAATGTGGGATCTGAACCTTACTGTGTAAATCATTGTGGGCTGGCCGAACTGGAATGTGGGATGGTCATCATGACTCTGCTTTTTCGTTTGTAATGTATACTTGTAATGGCCATATCGTAAACCAAGGAATGTGTGCCTGAAGCATGATATTTTGTATTTAAGGAGAAGCCCGTTCCTATGATTTTCAGCAGTCTCCTGAGAACATACACGCTGTTGTACTTCTAGGATACCTGTAATTGGTCTGCAGCCAATAAATGAATCTTTGACTTCACCCAGAAGACTCTGTGTTTCTGTAGGTCTGGAACAGGGTGAACCCAGAAGTCATAGGGTGTGTGCCCCTGCACCGCTGGGTCTAAAATACCCAGTACTTCACTCGTCACCTCGGCGTCTCTCCGCCGCTTGGCGGCCACTACCAAGGAAAGGGCCTCCCCTCTCAATACGGTCTTAAACGCTTCCCACAAGGACACCGCAGATTCAACTGAACCCTGATTATCCTGAAAATAGTGATCAACTGCCTTCAGCAACGCACTGCGCAGCTTGGGGTCACGAAAGTACCAGGGGTTAATGGGAGCCACCCTGCCCCCCACTACCCGGCCAATATCCAGACGGGCCCACACCGGCGAGTGATCGGATATACACCGCGCCATGTGCCTAGCCTCAGATACCAATGAGGCGTGCGCAGCCAGAGTGAGCAAGTAATCAATCCGAGAGAGACTACCGTGGGCCCCGGAGTGAAAGGTATATTGTCTCTGAGTGGGGTGCCGTAGCCTCCAACAGTCTACCAGGCCAAAAGTATCTATAAAGTCGGGAAGCCACTTCTGAGCCCCCCCGGTGTCCCTGGGCGGGTACCTATCGAGCAATCCAGATCCAACCGCATTGAAGTCTCCTCCCACCACCAGCATCCCTTCAGGGAGTTCCAACAAGGCCTTGCCCAGATCAGGAAACGTGGAGGCCTGCAGGGCAGGAGGGACATAAACAGAAACCAATACCAACTTTCTGCCCTCCCACCTCCCCGCCACAGCCACAAAGCGCACCCTATCATCAGCAATGGTGGAGTCTACCTCAAATGGTAGGGAAGCTCTAACAAGTATGCCCGCACCCCTGGAGCCCGAGGAGAACCCCGAGTGAGCAATGAATTTATAACCCTTTCTATTAAGTGCATAACACGTATTCCCTATAAGGTGGGTCTCCTGCAAAAGGACCACATCTGGCGAGGTCCGTTTCAAGAATTGTAGGGCTATCCCCCGTTTAATACGATCCCCTAAGCCATTAACATTCCAGGTAATTATGTTTAAGCCCCTACCCCCCATCCCCAAACACAAAGAGACCTCCACCCCCCCCCGGAGAACCACAATCGGACAATACTGACAACAATTACTACGCCTTTCAAGAAAAAAAACCCCAACAACAACCCCAACATCCCAAATCCCCCCCCTCTCCCTGCACCCCTGCATCAGCTTGCAAAGCCCCCCCAACTTGCAGTGTGCCTGTCGCCCTATCAAAAACAAATCTACAAAAAGTACCCCAAGGGAGGAAAAAGCTCCTATCTTCCCCCCGCTGCCCTCCCATTACTGCAGTAGGGTGCTAGTCACTGTCCGGGGCTGAGTCAAAACAGACCGACACCGGAGGTATCACTCCTGTCCATCCCGGTCGCCTTCTGCTCCAACCACGCGGTCCCCGCCGGGCTGCCGCCGAGGGAGCGCATCCAACCAGTCCCTTGCCATGTCCGGCGATTCGAAGAAGAAAGTCCGATCCTCATACACCACACGTAGCCTGGCAGGGAAAAGCAGGGCATATTTCAGGTCCATCTCCCTAAGCCGCCTCTTCACCCCCAGGGAACTCTGCCTTTGCTTCTGCACCATCTGGGTGAAGTCAGGATAAAAGCTCACAGAGGCATTCTGAAAAGGCACCGGGCCTGTCACCCTCGATGCTTGCAGGATAGCGTCTCGGTCTCGAAAATTAAAGATCCGGGCGACAATCGGTCGCGGGGGGGCTCCCACCTTAGGCCTTCCGCCAGGCACTCGGTGAGCCCGCTCAACCGCAAAAAACTTGCCGAGGCCCTTAGGCGCAAGATGGTTCACCACCAAGTCCTCGACGAGTAAATCCACGGAGAGCTCCTCCGAAGTTTCCGGGACCCCAATAAGGCGCACATTGTTGCGCCGGGCCCGACCTTCAAAATCTTCGAGCCGGCGGGCGGAGAGGTCATTCGCGGTCCGTAACTTGCGAACCTCAACCTGGAGTTCCGAGACATCATCCACGAGGCCAGTGGTCTTGAGATCCAGGGACTTGACCCGCTCATTGGTTTTGCCCAGGTCCGCGCGAATCAAGTTGACATCAACCAAAATCATGTCCACCTTGTGCGCCAGGGTCTCAAACTGTCGCCCAATCGATGATTGCATCCCCTCAATCGCCCCCTTGATATCCTGCAATGATAACTCCGAGGCTGGGGATGGATCGGCCTTCTGTGCTTCCAGCGTCTGTCCCGATCCACCAGCCGACCCCTTCTGCTGGCAATACCGATCCATATTGTTGGATTGGGTATAGCCTCCCCGCCTGGTAGCCTTAGACTTCGGCTTGTCTACCTCCGATTTGGCTGACATCTCGAACAGCAGGGCGGTCAGTTACAAAAAGACGTCCCTCGCTCAGCCAGAGGAAACAGGGTCAACCAGAACTTCAACAGCCAGCCAGGGTCGAGTGCAGGTCTTCCAGATATCAGGGGATCGGCATGAAGCACTCCCGGGCCAGAGCAAGCAAAGGGCGAGAAAGCGAAAGTGAAAGTGCAGCGGCACCCGTCCGCCAGTTCACACCTCCCAAGGCCGCTGTTGTTCAATTAGTGGCCGGGCATCCTGCCAACGCGAGCCCCTGGCATCCTTCGGAGGTAGGCCGCAATCTTCTGCCATGCACAACTTCGGTTCCCGGTGGGCGATCTTAGCCCGGACAACTTCAATCGCCCCAGCTGTGACTCATCTGCAGGATTCCGTGCATGAAAAACAGGATTTAGGACAGGATAATTGCAGGAGGGCGCGAGGGTCGCGGGAGCTCAAGGCTCACGCGGCCATCTTGGTCAAGCGCTAGGCTCCTCCCATGAAAAAAAAAATATGGATTTTTAATGAAATTCACCATCATAATCAGGATTAATCATAATATTTAACAAATTCTCATTAGATATACACACATATAGCTGATAATAATGAATGATTAGAGGTAAACTCCATAATGTGAGAGTTCACCATTTGCACATTTCTAGCACACATTAATAAAATAATATACTTTGTCAATTAGTAAATCATAGTCTATATAATGTATATGAGTGATATAATTTAAGCTACTGCATGCATTTACAATGCAGTACTAATTTTCTCTTGTTTTGTCATGCTTTCTTGAACGTGTAGTTGGTGCACGCTTATTATTTTTCTACCAAAAGTGTCGTAATTGGTTTCTCATGCCATAGAAAGTTTAAAAGAAATTTGCTCTCCAACAATCACGTCATGTAGATGACAAGATGGCAGTTTTCTGTTGCAAAAAAACCCACCACATTCACATTCAAATTAAATAAATTGAAAGACATGTTTCAGGGATAAATCTAAGGCTAGCTGTTTCTTCCACCAATAACAAAGACTTAATATAAAAGGTTTAGCAGTGTAGGATGCGCCAACAGGATGTTGGCCCTTGATGTGGTGTGTCACTGCCCTGTGTTTGGAGAAGGACTCTAACTGGGAGCTGCTGGCTCTCTTGGTCTTCGGTTGAAGCTTTCTTCAGTGTATGTTGTCCTATCGATGGTTTTTTTTCCCAGATAGCACATACATCCAAAGCACAGAATTTCAAGCAAATGCTCTTTTTTAGCTGACAAATGTCTAACATTTCTGAGTACCTTTCATAGTTTGGGTGTGAAGTATGCTACATTAAGGCCACTGTAGGTAGCTGCCTGATTGTGTCACCACAAGATTCCACAGGAGGGCACCAGATCGCAACAAACAACAATTTGTTGTAATCTGGTGAAAAATGGAAAACTGTCATTTTGCAAGTGGCGTAAAGATCCTTGCACAAGAGCTGAATCTTAATATTCCCTACTTAGCTGTCCTAACCTATTGCTAAGTTGTTTCATTGTGAGTTGGGAGTATTATGTAATTTATTTACCCATCACTTATGTCCTTTATTAATAAGATAACTTAATTTATTCAAACAAATCCACTTTATTACAGTCATTATTGTTACCCCGTAGGGTTTCCCAGCATTTTTGTAGTAGGAAGGGCAACCTAGACAAGTTCTTCTTAAAATAACCACGTTTTCAGATCCTTGTGGAAAGTGGTTAGAGTAGTGCAGCTTCTCAGGGACTCAGGGAGAGTGTTTCATAACTTAGGGCCTAGGAAAGAATAGTTGCGGCTAGGAAGGCAAAGCCGGACAGAATGGGGGCCCATAAAGAATGTCTGTCGAGAATGAGTAGGAGATGAAGCCTTATAGGCTTTCTGTCTGATGTGAAGAGAGCAGGGTTCCTGACCCCTGGGCTTGTTCGGGTGCAGACGAGCTTGCCTTTGGTGTGTCGTCAGCACGAAGGTGCGTCTACTATACATCAGCGCCACGGTAAATAGAGCTGTGCACCAGAAGAACTAGACCCCTGACTGTGCAGTGCGTACGGGCCATAAAAAATGGTCACAGTAGGTGCTCAAGTGAGCAGGGCACTTAACCCGTGCACCACACTCTCATCAAGCACATTTAAGAGTAAATGCCCCAGGTTCCCCAACATAAAAATACATTCAATTTAAGCAGAGGAGTTAAAGCAGGGGATAACACCACACGCTATACAAGATTGTGGGGGGTATAGCATCCAGAGGTTGAATAGCATAGAGAGAGTTGTTATCCCTCCTAGAAGTTCCCCCTGTGAGAATCCTAGGTTAGGGAGCACTGGGGGAGACATTATGACTAATGTGGCCTTTTCAGCATGGGTAGAGGGCGCGCTGGAAGGGGGTAGTTCTTCTCCCCTTATATCTACTGGGTCATCGCCCTCGTCTACAGCACTATCCAAGAACGCTATACTGTTGTGGAATATCGCAGGGTTGAGCAAGAAGATGGTTTCTCCAGAATGGCACGCATTTATAAAGGGATATGACAGCTGTCTTTTACAAGAGACTTGGGCAGAGGCTCCTCTTTTTTGTGAAGGGTATCTAAACTATTACATCCCAACCTGGAGGGGAGAAAAGGGGAGGCCATCTGGGTACGGCAAAATTTACATCTAAATACACAGGAACTCCTAACCCAGAGTAAAGATATCCAGGCAGTTAGATTGAATGTGAGTGCACGCCGAAACATAGACATTTATAATGTCTATGTAAGGTATACTAGAGGGAAGAAGTCGGGGGTCTTGGCAGCATTCACCGTTCTCCTTGATTCCCACCAGGAAGCCTCGAATATCCTTGTTGCAGGGGACTTCAACACGACGCTTGAGCCCCTATCAGATTAAGGAGGTCACCAAATGGAGGAAATAGATAATTATTGGGGCATTCCGAAGTTGGAATTATATCCCATAAGGAAGTGGACTGACGTGGTTATCCAAATTAACACTATTTGTATGGAAAAAAGTTTTGAGAGCGGTCAATGGGCGTACACACTCAGATAGGGTTGGGGCTAATACCTTTAATAATGGACACAGCACTAGCAGAATAGACTATGTGCTGCTGAGTCTGGAACTATGGCACGCCCTTAGTGATATGCTAGTCATAAATAGGTTGGAAAGTGACCATAACCCATTGTGTGTGACTATTGAATTAGGGGGGGTACAAGGTACACACAGAACTAGGTAACGGTGATTCTCTAAGTGACGTCATACCATCTAAGGGGAACAACCTTTACAACGCAACTTTTACAACGCACTACCATTACAACGAAACTGTTACAACGCAAATGCATTGACAACGCATGCCATTACAACGCAAGTCTTTACATCGACTTGCACTAGATGGCGTGCTAACATTAAAAATAGTGTAGTTTACTATCCAAACACCTTCCCTACTGTTACGTGGACTGGAGTTAGAATAGTAAATTACACTTTTTTAATGTTAGCACGCCATCTAGTGCACGTCGATGTAAAGACTTGCGTTGTAAAGACTTGCGTTGTCACTGCATTTGCGTTGTAAAAATTTCGTTGTAACAGCATGCGTTGTAAAAGCATGCGTTGTAACATCATACATCCACCATCTATTGATATGAGACGTCTTAAATGGACACAAATTATTGAATCGCCAGACCTGATAGATTGTATAAACAAGGGTTTGGATCGTGCTACTAATGAACTCGAAGATAAGGTGGCAAATCACAAGGCACTAGATCATATAACAAACACCCATAATCATTTTTTCGCTCATCTGCGTACCTATTGTTATAAGCAGGGTAGAAATAAAAAGGTTTTATGTCAGAAAGTTGAGCGTTGGTTTGATAAAGATTGTCGAGAGGCACGGACTGCCCTAGGGGAAGCTATCAAAGCGGGAGATCCTATAGTAGTTCGAAATGCAAGATGTACTTATAAGAGCACCCAGAAAACTGCAAAGAGAAAATGGGATGATAAAAGATGGCAGGATTTAAGGGATGCTTGTGCCTCAAAAAATCCCAAATCATTTTGGAATGTATATAAATGGGATAGAGGAGGCCAGGCCCAGCAGCCGCAAAATCATGTATCTCAAAAGGACTGGGTGACTCATTGTAAACCACAATATGCTCTAAAAATAGTCGCAGAGTGGGGGTTTTTATTAGAATACCCTACCAAGAAGCGTCCTTTTGCCGGGCCTAGGTGGAAACGGCACTTAGATCTATTATGGTTGGAAAGGCACCAGGGCCGGATGGCAGACCTGGGAATGTCTTCCTTTTTGATAAAGAAAAATGGTGCCGATATATCCTTTTGCTGACTAATACCATTGCCCTAGGAGCCCCAATATCAGACTCTTGGAAAGGCGCAGAAATTATACCTGTTTATAAGAAAGGGGACATGTCATGCCCAGGGAACTACAGGCCAATCAGCCTGATTGACTGTATGCAAAAGGTAATGGGGAGATTGGCATTGAGTAAAGTTCAGGATTGGATTGACAAATCCAATGTTTTATCTCCCTTGCAAGCAGGGTTCCGGGCTTCTACAAGAAACATAGATCAGGTGTTTAGGTTTGTCTTACTCTACTGGGAGACAGTCATTTTGGGTAACGGCAGCTTGTATGCCGCATTTGTTGATCTTAAGTCGGCATTCGACATGGCCCCTCGTGCTAAACTCTGGAATGTTTTACAAGAGCTAGGGATGCCATCAGAACTACTGACACTCATTATCAGGTTACATGAGGATAACAATGCTAAAATAAGGGTGAAGGCACCGAATCATTCCCTGTAGAAAGAGGGGTCAGACAAGGGTGTATGATGGCCACAACACTATTCTCATTACACATTAATGGAATAGTGATCAGTATGAGTTCTACCCCCGCAGATGCTCCAAAACAAGCAGGGGAAAACACCCCTATACTGTTGTTTGCAGACAACACATAAATCATCTCCAAGACCCCAGGCGGATTAGGAAAGGCCCTAAAAATATTTGAGGAGTTCTGCTTACAGCGAGGATTGGAGGTTAAACAAGGCTGATGGTATTTAATGCACAAAGTGCTCTTAAGGGGGGAATACAAATGAACGGTAGCCCGTTAGAACATGTTAAAGAGTTCACTTACTTGGGGGTTAACATCCAGGATAACCTGAAATGGAATCATCAGATAGAATTAGCATCCCTTAAACACAGGCAATTGGCTGGGGTGGTACAGAGGGAATATCACACCTCATTCACTAAACCCATTAGCCCAGCATTATAGATTTATAACACAAAAGTCATCAGTTCAGCCCTTTATGGCTCTGAACTTTTGGGTTGTGAAAATTTATCGGCGCTTACATCCTCTGAAAAGAATTTTCTGAGGAATATCACTAGGTTACCCCAAAGTACCCCTACGTGCCCGTTACTGTACGATTTAGGGAGGCAACCTATTGCAGCATTAGCCAAACTGCGTCCCCTCTTGTATTGACACAGAATATGGACTGTACCTGAACTTGCAGGTTTTGCAGCAGGGTCTTTGGATATAATTAGGGTCGATACCTTTCACTGTATAAAATGGTTAAGGGCGGTCAAAGATATCCTGTCCAATATTGGCATGACTTCATTGTGGTTTGACCCGATAAACTCCGCTTTTCCCACTAAGAAATGTTTGAAAGATAAGTACTTGGAATGGGTCAAGCATAGCCCACTTAAAACTAGCGAGTCTTCCACTCTAACTGGCCAATTTTTGGAATTTAAAGTAATCCCGAAGATGGAGGCACATTGGGATTTTATTACAAAGCCGCTTGACCGGAAATTATATTTCCAGTTTAGGGTAGGCACGCTGCCACTGAGAGCATTTACAGCTAGTTGTAACGCATCTAGTGATAAAGCGTGCCCGATATGCAAGGATAGCGTCGAATCTCTGGCACATTTACTATTTGTTTGTGCTGGATATGATGCTCCACGTTGAGTTTGGTTGTCACCAATCTGTAAGCTTTTAGGAACTAGTAGGGCCAGTGATGCTGAAAGAATTTTGCGCACTGATACAACAGCATCCATTGTTATAGCAGTGGCAAAATATTTAGGGTGGTAGTGGGCGCTAAGATCAAATTCCCTACGCCAAACCTAAGAAAAGTGAACTAGTTAATTACATTTTCTAATGGAGACGTTCTGGTAGATGCATGATCGAACTTAGTGGGAACCCCGTTCTTCGCCTTGAAAATTGTAAAACTTATTGTGCCTAATAATTGGTTTTAATATACTGATTTTAGAGTAATTTTTACATATTTTACTTCTTCTCTTTTCAAAGGTCAATTTTCATTGTCACGCTGTTTTAACTAGGTTATGTATTATATTGTGGTAATTGTTTTTCTCCACTCCTTTATCTGTTTTTGTTAAATTCTTTTATGACTTTATTTGTCGAATACAGCTATTTGATGATGATGATGATGACATTCAATTTAAGCAGTATTTGTGCTGATGTTTAAGAATAAGCTGTAGCAGTGCCAACAGACACCCTACCTGTACTACTAAACGTATCAGAGAAAATTATTATAAAACCTTCATAGTGCTTCTTTTTTCCCCAATAATTTTGTTGCATACTGTACGTCAGCAAGCTTGTTTCAATGCAATAAGCATTTGGAATAATTATGAAAGGTTCACACTGAAGCCTAACCCATTTTAAAAAGATTAGACCGCACAAAACACCCCACACAGTAGTAAAAGTGAAGACAAGAGAAGCTATGGCCTAGCAGCCTTTGAAAGTAGGCAGCTTGAGCTGCAACCCCAAGCAACCTTGTCATCCCGGACAAACCACTCCACCTTTCTGTGTTACATTTGTCGTAAATGACATAATTGGAAACAGAAATGCAGTGACAGAATGAGCTCACAATGAACAAAAGAAAATGGGCACGCCTTGAAACCCATTTTGGGCTGTAGAAGACAGCCATAACGAGGGTGCGGCAGGCCTCTTAAACCTTTGGGCCTGGGTGCCACTGCACTTGCTGCATAACAATAGCAATGCGGCCGGTTCAGTGCAAACAAAACCGTGTCCAGTGCTCTACGAGGGTGCACCATGCTTCCTAATAATATGCATATTCATATTCGACTTAGCCTGGTCTCCTGGTTCATTCATTGCAACATGGCGGCTGTGTTCATTCAGATCTGATTCATTGCATTTTGTTGAACCAGCAGCATGAAATTAGCCAAATAATTAATGCCACCCTTTATTTACATGTATTTTTTAGTGAGTGGGGCATGAATTGAGCATGTGGGAAATGGAATTTCAAACGTTTAACAGTTTTAATTTGAGAACTACAGAAGTAGCTGAAACAATAGGCCACACAAACGTCCAGCCCGGCTGCCTAGAGCTGCTCAAGTGCCCAGATCCAGCACAGACCACACACACTGCCTCAGGCCCATCAGCGGCTACAGATCCGTCTTACTGTTGCTATAGCAACTCAGTTTAGCTTGGGCAAATACGCTGGCTGTTCGTTTTCTTTATGGGATTAAGTTTTGTTTACCATCACCTTCTGATTCTCCTCCTTTTTACGAAGAAACAAACAGTTGGTTACTGGAAATAAAACGATATCACAGGACACTCCTGCTGCTCAGCAACCCAAGTGGCTTATTGCAGGCAGTAGAGTGGAAACAGTGAGTGGGCCAGAGAGCACCTGGGGGCTGTCCAAGCTAGAGAGTTTCTTTGTTCTACTTCCCTGTTGATAATTGAAATGGAAACCTCCCCAAAAGATGATATGTTTGTACTGTAAGTATTAGTGTGATGCCTGAGGTGAAAACAGGTGGTGGAGGTCATGTACTCGACTCTTAGCAGACACTTGAGAACATCTGCCTAGATCATTCAGTGACAAAGCTGGTAACCAAGTAATGACCATATGTTAGGAGAAACAAACTTAGTGGGTAGACTAGGCTGCATGTGCTTGGACACACTGTCCTGATAAAAAGCCCAACACGATCAAGGACCGGGTTACATCAGCCACCGACAACTTCCATCAACCCACAAGACACCTGAGCTCCTCCTCGCTAGACCTTGTGCACACAACCCACATCTCTTGCAGCCCCAGCAGGGGCCGTTCCTTCTCCTACATCGCTGCCAAGACCAGGAATGACTTGCCCCTCCACCTCCAGACAACTCTCTGCCTGGCGGATTTCAGAAGCAAGCTGAAGACCTGGCTTTTCAACGTAGACTCCAAGAGCCCAGATACTCCGAGGGGTGACATTGCCATGCTCTTCAAATGCCGATTGATTTATTGAAGTCATGGCATTTTGTTCTTCTGGGGTTGTATCATAGTCTTGCATCACCTGACCACCTTGCGTGGCCCTGAGGGGCTTGATTAGTCTAGAGTAATGCAACACAGCGCAAATCACTGCATTGTGTTACTCTGCACCAGGGAGGCATTCTAAGGGTGGAGTGTGGGTGTTCCCACGCATCCACTGATGGAATTTGGCGCATTCCCAGATTTACCATTACTGGTAGACCAGGGAATGTGTCAAACTTTCTACGCCTGCCCAGGTGAGGCAAAACGAGGAGAAATATCTTTATTTCTCCTCGCTATTTCTTCTTTTTATGTGTGCTGAAGAGGAAAATGCCTATGGGGATTGTTTTTGTGCAGAATGTGTGCCTTCCTGCACAAAAACAATCTTCTCTGCAACGCAGCACATTATGCACCAGTGCAAGGAAAGGACAGGAATGCACAGTATAATGTTAAATATGGAGTATTCCTACCCTTTTCCTTTAACACGCAGCACAGCAAGCTGGCTTGCTGAGCTGTGTAAAAGTTTGATAAATATACCCCTGAGACTGGTAGCACTTTCAGCTCTATTGACAGTGCTCCAAAATGGCAATACGTTGGTGTAGCAAGCACTATATGAAACACAAGTGATTATTATTATAGCAAGCTCATCTGTGTGTTTGGGTCATAAACAGAGTAACATCGAAAGGAAGCGGTATGGGGGGCCCCAAGAGCAGATGAAGAAGAGTTTGGGACATTTGGTGATGTGGTTTCCATGTGGTTCTCTTCCTGTTATGTGAAGTGTAGAATCTTGGGTTGTGGTAGCTGGAAAGTGGCAGATAATGGTGAAAGGTCTATTGTAGCAGGATAGTGGAAGTAAGGTGACCACATGGCTCCAGGTCATCAAGAATACAGTCAGCAGTCTGGAGCTTTTCACCTACAATCATCAAATTGATTTCAGGTGTATTAGCCTAATTAGTTCAATGGAATCAAAACAAGATTACAATTTAAAAAAAACATTAAGCTTTCAAAGAAAAGTCCAGTACTACAAACAGTGTCAATAATGACCTGGAGGGCGTTGGTCACCCTAACTGGAAAAAATCAGTTTTTGACATCTAACTTCTTTTCTGCATCTTTCGTGTGAGGCACAACACTTCATTCAGCTATGGACA
Source organism: Triturus cristatus (assembly GCF_964204655.1). NCBI lineage: Eukaryota > Metazoa > Chordata > Amphibia > Caudata > Salamandridae > Triturus > Triturus cristatus. The sequence goes on from NC_140584.1 coordinate 347,884,430, forward strand.
AAGACAAGGTAACTAAATGACATGCCTAGAAAAGAAGGAGCAGAATCTTTAACACTATGTGCTGGGCTTGTGTCAAAAAAATGATGTAAACCCAGCTCAAAGGCTTGTGGTGGGATTTACTGTCCAATACAAATGATGATTTGTATTGGAAAGCTTCCTGAAGTAGTGCTTTGTATTACTTTGCCTCAAAAGGGCATACCTCTGGTGGTACATGAATGGTCCCATACAACCACTCATGTGTTTGATGTAAATCCTTCTCTACTAACATTTGGCAGGAGGGATTTGCTCCCAAAAATTACTCCTCCTCGAGGCAGGCGTAACAGTGGAGCATGTTTCGAAAGTCTCCACATTTTTCCTACTTTGCATTTGTGTTGCACTGTACACTACTTATACAAGTGGGAAAGCTATACAAACATAGTTTTTGCCCTGGATCCCCTTCAATGACAAAACGTATGCTTGACCGAATGCACACACACTTGGTCTGTTGTGTGTGGATTTGCGCATGGCGGCCTAAAGTGCACCAGAAGTGTGGAGGAGAAAACAGACGCACATCTTAGTAGATTTTTTTCTCTCACCCTTTCATGCAATGCAGCACATCAATTGTGGTTTTCTGCATTGTGCCAACAGTTAGTAAATCTGCCTCCAAATTGTCAAAGCAAAAGTGAGTGGAGTTTTCACTGTGTAATTCAAAACTTCAATCTTGTTTAAAGTGCTCTTTTCATTTCAATCAGGAGGGAAGATATAAGGTATTTGATGAGCATCAATTATAGGTCTAGGTTCAGGCATCCTAGCTCTCTAAACTTTCTAATGTGTTCACAAAAACATAAATAAAAAGTGGTATAGAGAGAGATGGGCTTTGGCTCCGCACCACTGTGATCTTTCTTAAAGGTGTCTGATTTGGGCATCAGTTGAGTTACTCCACCTAAGAAGTTTTTTTCATGCTCATAACTGATAGAATCATTGTTGAAGCACGTTCTGTGCCAAATACAGAAGGATCATAAAGAGGAAGTGGGTCAACACTGTGAATTCTATGGCAAATACAATTGAAATGGGAATGTATTGTGAATTCTGTCAAATACAGGGGCATATTTACAATGGAAGTGACAGAGCGCGGCGTTAGACTTCTTGGCTTAACGCCGCATACTAACACTTCTGAAACGCAGGGCTGCACCATATTTACAACAATATAGTCCAGCCCTGCGTTTCCCCCTGCGCTGGCGCTAAATTTAGCTGCCTAGCGCCAATGCAGGCTGTCTTGCACCATAGTGCAAGGGTGTGTGCGTTGCAGAGGAAGAGTGGTTATGTTCAGGAAGGTGTCCCTTCCTGCACATAAACAATATTTAAATGGAGTTTTGTAACTTCTATGTGTGCTGCTTAATGCAGCACACATAGAAGTTGAAAAATGTAATTTTTTTAATGATTGTTTATGTGCAGGAAGGTTCCTTCCTGCACATAAACAATCAATGGCGTTTTGCTGTTTCCATGTGTGCTGCACAAGGCAGCACACATGGAAACAGCTAAAACATGGAGAAATGAAAAATCTCTCCTTGTTTCGCCAGGGTTAGACCAGATTTTCACTGATCTTAATTTTGGTGCTGCCCCATATTTATTCCACCCTTGTAAATATGGGGATGCGTCAAAATCAATGGGTGTTGCGGTGTGAAAGGGTGCCTTATTTACAAAGCAGCGTTAAGCCACATTAAGTGGCTTAACGCTGTCTTGTAAATAAGGTGAAACCACTATCACAACCACATCACCCAAAGAAGTAACATTATGGTGGCGACAGGGGCTTTTGACTATGCCCTAAGGTTTTTTTGTGGTCATCACAACACCTTGGCAAGATGCTTCATATTTTTTGACACTGAGAAACCTTCTTACACAGCTCTGTAGTCAGGAGGGCCTTTTGAGGTCTGCCTTTATTCTCTACATTCATAATATTATTTTTAATACTTAGTTGTATGTGAGTTAAAGTACTTTTTTCTTTTTGAATGTAAATGCCCTTGCAATTGATTTGTTAAGTGTTTTGTAAAGTTCTGAGTTTCTAACCCATACCACTTCCGTGAGTAATCCTTGGAATGAACTGCATTGTTTACCTCAGGGGACGTGATCTTGAGGGGTGTAGTTAGTGTTCATTATGGGTCTGATAGTAAGGTGGCGCCAGAGCTTTGGGCCTACTTTTCTGTTGATCTTCCTTTTTATGGGCATTTAATTGGGTAGCTGTTGTGTTATCATGTCCCTGAAGGAGTTCCTTTGCTCATAACTGATAGAAACATTGTTAATATAACTTGTGGCAAATACTGTTGGAATGATATTTACATGATGGAATCTGGTGTCAAATAATTTAGGAAGTAGTTTTAAATTGTGGGATCTCTGGTCAATACAAGAAGAAGGTTTTTTTACATCATATAATCTGTGATAAACAACATAGGATGACATATTTCAATATTTAACACTGGCAGACCTTATTCAGCTCTCGAGATAGTGAAAGGCCAGAGAGGTCAGGTTTTGTCAGCACCTCTTTATCTGACCTGTGACATTCAGATAGTGAACAGTTAGAAAACACCCATAAGTATAACATTACCTGCTCAAGAAAAGGAATATAAAAGGTACTAATTAGCAACCAATCTTATCATAACATTATTATACAAAATGTAACTTAGAAGTAGCCTATCATCAGTAGTATATATATATATATATATATATATATATATATATATATATATATATATATATATATATATATATATATATATATATATATATATTCAGTGAAAAAACCATAGGTTTCACACATGTTATAGTTAGCTGGACATTTCACTCGTAAAAAACCAATGAAATTCCCCCGTTATAGTTAGTTCAGCTAACTATAACTCGCGCGCCCGCAATGCACTGCTCATGACGTCACATATTACATCACTCATGACATGGTCAGTGACATCACTCATGACATCACTGATGACATCTCAAATGACATCACTGATGACATCACTGATGACATCATCCAGTGAATGTGTGTTTTTCTGAAAATTACATATGTTTTATATATGTATATCTCCAGGTCGATGGAAGAATAAATGGGTATATAAGTGTCTAAATGGATGATTTGTTTTTGAAAAATTGATTGTGTAACTGACTGATTAAGTGTATCTTAGTGAATACATGGCTTAGTGAGTAATGTTTAAATATGTAAATATCTGTATCAGTTTCTCACTTTGTGTATAAGTGGCTGCATGGGTTGGTGAGTAGCTACATGGGTGTCTGTAAAGGTGTTAGTTGGTTTTTTGAGTATCAGTCTGAGTGTCTGCATGGTTCGGTGGGGGGTATTACGTAGTGTATATGTGCATGAATGAGTGACTCACTGTTTGTATGTGTTGAAGACAGCATGTGTGCAGGACTCTATGGGTGGATGAGTGTGTGTACGGGTGTGTTAGTGAGTGAATGACTGTCTCAATAGTGTCTTTATGAGTAACTACATATGTTTTAAACTAGTATATGTGACTATTGGTGTATATAAGTGAGTATATGTGAGAGAGAGAGATTGAAAGGGTTCCTGTATGAATAAGTATGTGGTTCTATAAGTGAATGTTTAAAAGACTAAGTATGTGTAAGTTTCCGTAGAAGTAAGTGTGGTGGTGTGTGTATAACTGTATATGCAAGTAAATGTATGTTTGATTCCTTATTAGCATGAGTGACTATGTGTGTGAGTAACTCTATGGATGAGTGGCATTGTGTAACAGGATGTATAGGTGCATGAGTACATATGATGAGTGAGTACATGTATGAGTGACTGTATAGGACTGTTGGTGAATGAGTGGATGTGTATGTGGATCTTAGAATTACTGAATAGGTTGTTGTAACTGATATTGGTATATCCATTGTTTTGAACATTTTAGTCTCTATTTTTGAATGTGTGTATCAAAGGATATATTAGGGTGAGAGGAGGTCTGCCACTCTATCACAAGGATGATGTCATCACTGATGTCATCAGTGATGTCATTTGAGATGTCATCAGTGATGTCATGAGTGATGTCACTGACCATGTCATGAGTGATGTAATATGTGACGTCATCAGCAGTGCATTGCGGGCGCGCGAGTTATAGTTAGCTGAACTAACTATAACGGGGGAATTTCATTGGTTTTTTACGAGTGAAATGTCCAGCTAACTATAACATGTGTGAAACCTATGGTTTTTTCACTGAATTTGCAAGGTTTTTTAAATGCTAATTCCTAACTATAACGTGTGTGAAACCTATGGTTTTTTCAGTGAATTTGCAAGGTTTTTTAAATGCTAATTCCTAACTATAACGTGTGTGAAACCTATGGTTTTTTCAGTGAATTTGCAAGGTTTTTTAAATGCTAATTTCTAACTATAACGTGTGTGAAACCCATGGTTTTTTCAGTGAATTTGTATGGTTTTTTAAATGCTAATTCTTACCTATAACATATGTGATTCTGAGTTTTTTTATTGATTTTGTATGATTTTTTTATTATAAATTCTTATATTAAATGTGTTTTTTTTTAAAAAAAAACAAGTTTTTTTTATCTTTTTATTCTCTTAAAATACTGTATTTAAAAAAAAAAATCTGCAATATATCAATTTTTCTCTTTTTTTTTTTACCAAACAGGTAAGATATATTAGTATAACATAGAAAATATTTTTTTTTTTTTTTTTTTTTTTTTTAGTGCGCGTACGGTAAGCGTACGGTAAGCGTACGGTTTACGCAATGTTCGTAATTTATCTACTCTGTTTGCGTATAGTTACGCAATTTGTGTAGCCGTGCGTACTGCGCGAGGGGCGCGTAGGCGTGTACGCTACACGCGCACGTTACGCGGAAGTGTTGTGGAGTGACTGTTTTGCGCATGCGCGCGAGCGCGTGTCTTTTTTACGCGCTTGCGTACTTTTACCGTAAGCGCACCGTAAGCGCACCGTACGCGCACGGTGGGTCATGTGATCATGAAACACAACTTTTGATTGGTTGAAACTACTTTCAGTTCTAGAACTCTCCTACACCACACCCATTCCCCTCATTTCTGCTTGTGATCCCTTTGGAGAAGGAGCTGAGTTGTCTTTGTGATACGATGGCAGAACAGCAGACCTCTTCAGAGAGTGAGGCTAGCAGCACTACCTTGAGGCAGAGAAGGAGGAAACAAAAGAGCTCTTTCATATGGGAGTATTTTTCTTTTCCAGAGGGAAAGAAAAAGGTAAATGCACCTTTAGTGACTTGTAAGCTGTGTGACCGTGTACTTTCAAGAGGGAATCCTAACAAGAAGTATTCCTTCGGGAATCACACTATGTTGAGACACCTTCATGATGTACATGGTAGGACATATGCTCGACATACTGGAGGAAACCCTTCAGTAAGTCATCCAAGCACATCCACAGCAGCTCAGCCTGGTCCATCATCTGCAAGGCCGAGTCCATCTTCGGCAGGTCAGCTGAGCCCTTCATCTGTGGGGGGAGCATCTCCTTTTTCTGGTCCTCTGGAAACTAACCCTCGGTTTGCGAGGGTTACAATGCGGTGTGCCCATTGTCATGGTCTAATTTGTCATAGGGAGACCAGTGTTGCCCTAGTTAACAATAAAATAGACCAGCACATTTGTCCTACCGACTAATATTCCCATTCTTTCTTTCCTCTGTCACTGTACGAACACAACGGCTCTTTTAAGAGCCAACCTTACCTTTCAACTTTTTTTTATATATTTTTTTTAACTTTTTTTTGATTTTTTTTTTTACCGTACGCGTACGGTACGCGTAATTTATTTATTTTTTAAAAAAAAAACACTAAAAATCAATTATCACATTACAAGGTCTTTGAGAGATTACAATGAAAAACTGAAAATGTGATTGTGGAGAAGTGGCAAAAAGGGACCATAAAATTTCTGACTTACCATACCCACTCAAAAAATTATTTATTAATAAAATTTAATTATAATTGCTATAAAAATGGTTCAAGTTTTCGTAAATTTTCTTTCTCAATCTAAAAAAAAGAAAAAAGTATTAATATTTAATAAAACATTTTATAATACACTACACATATTTACATATTTTCCAAAAACAATTTTTTGCCTTTTTTTTGCTGTTTTCAGAATATATTGCATTTCACTATAAATCGTGAAAGCAATTGCATTCATCACTTAACAGCGGGCAAAAAAAAAATAACAATCTCAAAGATTGTTTAAAAAAAGCCCAGAATCAATTCTCAGTTAAACATAACATTATAGAAATGCAAAATATTATTCATTTAAAATATAAACTAATAACAAAAACTATTTCTAAAAAATACCGTCTGACAATTTTCTTTCAGAAGCATAATCTCAAAAAAAAATATATCTCAAATAAATCCACAATACATCTAGTTTCCTTTCCTTTAGGCCAAATGTTAATTTTTGAAATTATTTTTTGATTAAATTTCCAACGATAATCCAATAAAATTCCAAAATTTAAATTGTACAGATGTTACCGATTCTCTCTAAAATTTTGGTTTCCGAAAAATTAATTAGGATTTAATTAAGTCCATAATACAATTGGATACCTTTCCTTTAGGCCAAATGGTAATTTTAATAATCTTTTTTGATTAAATTTCCAACAGTAATCCAATAAAATACAAAAATTTAAATTGTACAGATGTTACCGATTCTCTCTAAAATGTTGATTTCCGAAACATTATTTAAGAATTATATAAGTCCACAATACAATTGGTTACCTTTCCTTTAGGCCAAATGGTAATTTTAAAAACTTTAAATTTGTAAATTCCAATGGTAATCCAATAAAATGGTAAAATTGTTTTGTACAGATGTTGCCAATTCTCTCTAAAATTTAGGTTTCAGGAAGATTAGATAGGAATTTGCTAAATCAAACGGCAAACGTTGCTTAAAAACCAATTGACAATCATTACACATTGTCCAGCCTTTTTTACATTTTAGATAAACTGTGTAATGACCAGAAGTTACAGTAGGTCCATCATGGAAAATTATTGCAACTGTTACAAAAGTTTTTCCTGAAATTGATAATTGCTGTCCTGTAAACTTCTTTATTAAAGTATTCAATTTTGAACCATCAGCTCTACATCGTTGCATCATTAAAATTACATACTGTCCGTATTCCTTTAAAATTAACGTTGAAAACATGTCAGATTTACACTCACCGCATTGCATGCTATGATTAGCATCTTTAATTAATTTAGCAAAAGTGACTGTTTTACTCTCTGGCAATGTTAAATAAATAAACCTTTCAGAATCAACATTAGAGCCACATGTATTGTAACAGTTTACACAACTATGTTCCCATTTATAAGAGAGACCAAACAAATTTTCAATGTGTACACCTTCTTCTTCCAGTACCTGAAGAAAATACAACAAGAATTCCTGTGCGTCTTGCTGTACATTTTGAGAAAACTGTGTACATCCTGAACATACATCTAAAAGTTTTCTAATTTCAGTAGCACTTTCTATTTGAGTTTTATCATTACTCAGCTTTTGAAAAAGGAGACTCAACTCAGAACAGAATCTTTTTCTCTGATTTACTATTATCTGCTCTTGCAAACTTTCCAGATAAAATGCAACATTCAGCACTACATTAGCATAGCAGTTGACACCAGAGCTATTTTCAAAATGACATCCTACAACCTCTTCTTCATTTTCCTTTTTCTTTTTGCTTGCAATTACATCACTCCTCTTTTTTTTCCTCCTCTCTACATCCTCATTACAGATATTCTCATTTCTCCTTTTACGAGAAACTACATGTTTCTCTAACACAGGATACTGACCTAAATGAGGAGCATAGGTTCTTCTTAATCTATTGTACTCCTTTACACAATTTGCATCAGCACTAACTTTTGAATCATCAAAGTCTATCATGAATAAACCAGATAATGTTTTCACTCGTGACAAAGCTACATAAGCCATACCTTCTTTGAACACAGTTGAACCAATGTTTACAAATGCACAATCTACAGTCAATCCTTGAGACTTGTGAATAGTTACAGCATATGCTAGAAAAAACGGAAACTGTTTCCTTTGTACATATAAGTCTTTCACAAGCATAAAACGAACTGTACAACGACAAATGTCTATAACTTCTTCTATCTGATAAAATTTTATTTTTAAACATTCAATTCCATCTTTTTTCTGATAATTAATATAACCCACAACTCTTCCCATAGCTCCATTAACTAAACGTTTTTCAACATCCAAATTTCTCCTTAAAAATACTCTACAGTTCATGCAAACATATAGATTTTTTTCTAATCCAGCAGTTTTGGAAATGTTCTTCTCTAGTGAATCCAATTTATTTTTCAGTTTGCCTGTTAATGTGATAGTAATTCTTCCATCCTGAATTTTGTCCACTGCTTCCAATTTCCTGATATCTTCCTTTTCCAATTTCAAAAGCTCCTCATTGAATATTGAGCATTCACGTAGAGTTGGCATTAAGCAGATGACACTTTTCTTTTCTGCAATGTTCTTGTATATCTTCTCTGCAACTATTTCTTCCTTTGGAAATAAATTATGTAGCAACCGACTCTGTAATGCTTTTGTGCCAGCTTCAGTGAGTAGTCCAATTCTGATATCTTTCAGAATACTTCCATATTCTTCATTGTTTGCTTGTCTCATATTAGTAGTAAGTTTCTTGTACTCAAAGAAGGACCAAATATTTGCATTACCGATGCTTCCCAATGACTTCTTTGTGTCTTCATGTGTCACAGAATTAAACACTGGTTGTCCTTTAACTGGAGTAAGCTGTAGAAGATCCCCAAAAACTATGACATGTTTTCCACCAAATAACACGTCATAGTCTGTCCTTAGAGTTTGCTGCATTCTTAAATGCACAAAGGCAAGCATTAAGTTTGATACCATGCTCACCTCATCAATAATGAGAACTTGCATCTTCTTCAATACTCTTGAAACTTCCAAGCATGCTTCTCCAGTTAGCTTGGGGTATTGTATTTTGTTCTCATGCTCCAATGGTAACATTAGCAAACGATGTAAGGTGATTCCTTTTATGTTATATGCTGCTAACCCAGTTGGAGCAGTAACCACACAAGACAAAGTAGAATCAGTTTTTTTGCTGTAGGTAGCTTCTGATGACTTTTATTAGGAAACTTTTTCAAGTTCCAGCTTGTCCGCTTACATACATCCTGATTGGATGAAATGATGTGCATGAGCACTCTTTTTTTTCATGTAGTAATCCGTGATCAATTTTGTTTCTGATTTCTTCATAAATTTGTTGCTGCTCTTCATTCAGTTGTCTTTCCAAATTTGGTAAGTCTATAAATTCTTCTTGAGCTTGATTCATAGCCGTTTTCACTTCATTCATGGCTATTGCAGCTTCATTTTCAACGATTGGTTGTCCTAGGGGATCTTGACTGAGTGTTCCTGAACTTTGTCTGTCTTGAGAACTGTCTCTAGCTACTTCAGCTGCAATTGTAGTTTCCTGTTCAATTTCTTCATTTAACATTTGCACATAAGTTGTGAATGTACTGCATTGTATGCTGTCTTTGCAAGCATTAAATGAATCTTCATAGCTTTGAAATTCTCCCAGTAGTTCATCCTCTGTACGCCATGGTTTAAATAGCTGTAAAAGATCCAAGTAGTAAAATTCCTTTTTGTCAGTAGTGTCGCAACTCAGCTTCCTGGGATTTATCAAACTTCCTTTTGTTTGCTTCACTAAACATCCTTCCTCACCAATGACTTTATATTTTCCATTGTTGATGTCTTCTGCAGCTTTCCGTGAATAAATGTAGTTCTGCAGCACTTCATAGAGACACATGTTCTCCAGATGATGACTTCTCTTGGGATAATATGTGTCCAACATGTTTGATTTCAAAATATCTGTACTTTCTGGGTCATTCTCAGCCAAATATTCAATTTCTCCAACAGATTTCAGTACCCGATTTCTCATTGCTGCAAGGCCTAAACTTGCCCAAATTATTCTTCTTGATTTCGAGTAGAGACTTGCAGAAGATAACCTATCTGAACATTCGTAGGATCCAATTTCTCGATGCGATAACATCTTTAAACTGAAACTGTACAGCTTCTTACTGACAGTCTTCTCGTGAGAAATCTCTTCCCACATTTCTTTCAATTCAGTTTTTTCTGATTTATTAATGTAAGACGTTACATATCGAGCAACAGCAATGGAATTGTCAGCTACATACTGTATATCCATGTTAGCATTCCACATGGATAAAATGACTGGGTTGTAGTCATTTATATTTTTTGATTCTTCTTTTCTTTTAAGGTTGTAGGTATTCTTAGGTGATTTTCTTCTAATAGTATGTCTCACAGAAGACATAAAACTGTTTACTCTTCCATTTGAAAGAACAGGTCTAGGAAATCCAAATCGACATTTAATGTAGTATTTATCTTTGCTCTTGTATTTCCGTCGACAGTATTTTCCACACCGATGACTTTGGAAATGTAAAACTTGCTCCTTTAACTTTTTCTCTTCTGTGCTTTTTGGTATAGCACATGTTGCATATTCTTCAATGAAAGATAACACTGCTTCATCAGTATCTGTTCCAAACTTTGGGGCATCCTTGATCCACAACAGCATATGAATATGAGGAGCACCTCTTGCCTGGTACTCTTTTCTCCAAAAGAAATCCTCTACTTCTCCAAGAGGTGGATTTTTTTTATTGCAGATGAAGGACATCATAGCCTCAAATCTATGATTGAAATATCTGCAAACATTAACCGGATCAATGAGCACAGTTCTCCAGCTGTCTTGTATTCAATGTTTTTAATGTTTGAGTTTGCCTCTCGTAGAAAATCCAGTAAATCATCCCAAGCGTACTCAGCACAGCTTAGGGTAAGTAACCATGTTGGTGTTCCTAAATTTCGTAACATGCATTTTAATTCACCATGGCGTCGGTACCAATATTCATTTGTCCCACGCTGACAAGCCATCAGATTGATCAGTTGTGTTGTCAAATGATCATCTCGGTGCTGCACTTTCTCCATAAAATCCTTAGCAGACACATTTTGTAAATGTACTCCACTTTTTAAAATGTGATTTACTGCATATGATAATGCAGACAAGTCGCTTTCAAATAAAAGATGGAATAAATAAGGAATACTTTGTCGAAATCTTGGATCTTCTGCATATAGTCTTGTAGTCCGATACTCAGAAGCTGGAATCTGTTCTGGACGTTCATCGTATCGTCCTCCTTTTCCTGTAGGAAACAGCTGGGGAAAACATCGAGCTTCCAAGCTCTCCTCCCATACACTCACGGGAGTTCCTTTTGCTTTCTTCATCTGAAAGAGATCGATATTGTCTCCCATAACTTCTTTTGAATGAAGAGGATGTATGCTAAAATGTTCATAAATTTCTTCTTCCTTTGACTTGTCCACTTTTTCAATTTGTCCAGTTGGTGTTTCTGTGTCTTCTTGTAAATCTTCTTCTTCTTCTTCTTCTTCTATATAAATGGATTCATACCATTTGTTATTCCTTTTCAAATACAAATTTGCTCTTTGTACTTTCCGTACATCTACCAGCTCCTGCCAAATCTTCCTATTCTTTGTAGGTACACCATTAACCAGAATAACTAATGGTTCAGTTTCCAAAGTATCTGCATCAATAGTTTCCATATTTTTTTTTCAAATCCAAGGGCAAATACACCACTCTACCTTTTAAACCTCTCAGTAAATCTGAAGGAGGTAATTTACCAGTTTTGGGCTCCATACGTACTATGGTCTGGAACGGATGAACACATTGAATAAGTATAGACTCATATGTATTTAATTCAGAAAGTTCGGCAGGAATAACATCCAATTCTAAATTATTATGTACAGCTCTGGTCGGCATTCTATTTTCCTCTAACTTGTTGTAACAGTATTTACAAATACGCTGATCTTCACCCAATTCAAAACAATTTTCAAGAAATATATATGTGGCAAAATCCTTCCACTTATAATTATCTTCATTTGCACTTTTTCTGTAGAGATCAACATTCCTGGTTTGTTTTCTATAATGAGTTCTGCGGCAACAAATACAAGTAACATTTGGTCTTTCATTAGAAATTATTGCAAATTTTGTTATGTGATCATTAAATGTCTTACTTACAGAGGGTTCTACATTCTCTTCCACTTCTTCCTCATTTACTTAGAGGGTTCTACATTCTCTTCCACTTCTTCCTCATTTACTGTGTCCTTTTCTGCACTGTCTTGTTCAGGACCAAAATAATAAAACTGAATTTCATCAATAACCTTCTCTACATCTGATACCGTTCCACGGAACAGAGCCCTATTCAATTCATCTAACTTTATTGCTGGACTGTTAGCAAAATACAACCGTCTCACAAACTTTGTCATTTCAGTATGATGAACAGCCAGCATCCTAAAATGATGAAAAACACTTTTACACACTTTTCTAGATAGACAAGCCAGAGAATGACCCTGCAAACCAGTATTCTCTCTCACTCTGCATGGATCTAGACTTTGAAGCACCTTAATCTTCTGTTTCACACTTTTTTTTACTATATTCGCTTAGAAACTCACGAAATTTATCAATAGATTCCTGACGCACAGTGCAAATACTACTACAATTCCAAGTGTACACTGGGGCTTTAGGACGTCTCCCCATAGCCTCATCCGCCATCACTTGTACTTCATCTCTAGGAACCATTTTCTCCTTCTCCATTATGCAACCATTTTTCACTTCGTAAGCACAACCTCTGGTGTCAACTGCATACAGCAAACTATTACTTTGAAAATAACTCTCTTCATTAAAAAAAGGTTCACTACTTGACCTATGCATCCATTCTCCTAAAAACACTTTACAAAAGTTTGTTCTTTTCACTACTCTTTTCCTTTTTCTTTGTGATTTCAGTACATTGACCATTTTATCTAATGTACGCATCCTATTAAAAATTAAAATGAATAGTTTCCTTTTTAATTCTAATCCCTTAGCTGCAATGGCTTCAATTTCTTTTTTTCTCTTATAAAATTTAGCCTTTTGCTTATATTTCTTCACATCCTTTATCAAATTGGACATAACTCTTCTCTGAAACATTTTTCTACGTATCTCTTTAAACGCTGTTTTTCTGTTTAAGTTAATTTTTATTGTTTCTGAAGGTATATTTGCATTAACTAAATGCTCAATTTTTTCCTGTTCTTTTCTATTTAAAACATTCTTTCCAGTACAGACATTTTGTACATTTTTCCTTTTTTTGAAGATGTTCTTTAAAAAATCTTTTGTCTGCTTACCAGAAGACTTTCTCTTTTTCCCAACATAAGCATCTCCAACTAACTTAGGTCCTCCAGTTGTCTTCAAATATAGTTTTTTTGTGGTTTTTCCTTAGTCTGGATTTTGTAGGCATCTTAAATTTTGTTCACTGCTCTTCAGCAATACCTGAAAAAAACTAAAAAAATATTCCTTAATTTTATTTAAATATATTACTACATTTTTTATGATCTTTTCAAATCTTAAAATACTAAGTACCCCTTTCCTACAAGTAAAAATCACAATAACACCTTCACAAATTAAATATCTAAAAACAATTCCTGTGTGCACACAGAGTCATGGATTGAAATTAGGCAGAAAACGAAATTTCTTTGCCAATTTGAAAGCACACTTACTACTCTTTTTTTTGGCAAGTGATAAGTACTTTTACAGTCTGTCACATTTTGAATCCACTTTTCAGATTCTTAAAAAAGCACATGTCCAAACAGCTTTCTGAGACCAGCAACATGTGTAACCTGGGTGACTGACTACACTCCAGCCTTAGTGATGCTAAATGTATTTGCATTACTGACTGCAACTTCAAACCCCACTCGGTTGTCAATACTGTGCATGATTCCACAGGATAAGCAGCTGGCTGTGTGCTAAGAGTCTGCTTCTGCAGAAAAAAATAGCTCCCCCTTTCCATCTAATGCAAATGTAAAATCACCAGAGCAATTCGCAATAAATCTCTGCCTGTAATTCCTCTTTCCACACAGAGTCATGTTTTCATATTAGTCAGAATACGAAATTTCTTTGCCAATTTAAAAGCACACTTACTACTCTTTTTTTTTGGCAAGTGATAAGTACTTTTACAATCGGACACATTTTGAATCCACTTTTCAGATTCTTAAAAAAGCACATGTCCAAACAGCTTTCTGAGACCAGCAACATGTGTAACCTGGGTGACTGACTACACTCCAGCAAGAGCAACCAGCCTTAGTGATGCTAAATGTATTTGCATTACTGACTGCAACCTCAAACCCCACTCGGTTGTGAATACTGTGCATGATACCACAGGATAAGCAGCTGGCTGTGTGCTAAGAGTCTGCTTCTGCATAAAAAAATAGCTCCCCCTTTCCATCTAATGCAAATGTAAAATCACCAGAGCAATACGCAATAAATATCAGCCTGTAATTCCTCTTTCCACACAGAGTCATGTTTTCATATTAGTCAGAATACGAAATTTCTTTGCCAATTTGAAAGCACACTTACTACTCTTTTTTTTGGCAAGTGATAAGTACTTTTACAGTCTGACACATTTTGAATCCACTTTTCAGATTCTTATAAAAGCACATGTCCAAACAGCTTTTTCAGACCAGCAACATGTGTAACCTGGGTGACTGACTACACTCCAGCAAGGGCAACCAGCCTTAGTGATGCTAAATGTATTTGCATTACTGACTGCAACCTCAAACCCCACTCGGTTGTGAATACTGTGCATGATACCACAGGATAAGCAGCTGGCTGTGTGCTAAGAGTCTGCTTCTGCATAAAAAAATAGCTCCCCCTTTCCATCTAATGCAAATGTAAAATCACCAGAGCAATACGCAATAAATCTCTGCCTGTAATTCCTCTTTCCACACAGAGTCATGTTTTCATATTAGTCAGAATACGAAATTTCTTTGCCAATTTAAAAGCACACTTACTACTCTTTTTTTTTGGCAAGTGATAAGTACTTTTACAATCTGACACATTTTGAATCCACTTTTCAGATTCTTAAAAAAGCACATGTCCAAACAGCTTTCTGAGACCAGCAACATGTGTAACCTGGGTGACTGACTACACTCCAGCAAGGGCAACCAGCCTTAGTGATGCTAAATGTATTTGCATTACTGACTGCAACCTCAAACCCCACTCGGTTGTGAATACTGTGCATGATACCACAGGATATGCAGCTGGCTGTGTGCTAAGAGTCTGCTTCTGCATAAAAAAATAGCTCCCCCTTTCCATCTAATGCAAATGTAAAATCACCAGAGCAATACCAAAAAGCTTTCTGAGACCAGCAACATGTGTAACCTGGGTGACTGACTACACTCCAGCAAGGGCAACCAGCCTTAGTGATGCTGAATGTATTTGCATTACTGACTGGAACCTCAAACCCTAAAAGTATTCCTTATTTATACCAGTACACCTTAATTTATCGTAAAAACATAGTCCATATTATTTTACATGTTCCTCACATTTAAATTTCTCCCAAAACACAAAATAATAAACACAACTTCAACAAAAGGAATTCCAATTCTATTATTCATTTCTTAATTTACCATATACATCCCCTCTCAAACTCTTAACTCACCTTTAAAATTAGTTAGTTGTGAAAGAAATGTGGCACTCAAACAGCAGATTATCAGAGCCAGGATCTCTGTTCTGTACACCTCTCTCCTCTCAGCAGAACCAGATAATGGCAAAGTTTCCCTCTCTTTTTCCACACATATACATGTAAGTTTCAAATCTCAGTGCTTCCCCCTTTTTTTCAAATGTAATCACACATTTCTATTGGTTGAAAACCAACCCTTTTCCAAAAGTACCCTTCCCCCAACTTGACTTCTGCCTAGTACCCTTCCCCCAACTTGACTTCTGCCTGCTACCATAGCAACAGCTCTTTAAACACTGCTGTGTAGAGTTAGGTCAGAAGTTCACCAAA
Organism: Triturus cristatus; assembly: GCF_964204655.1. Taxonomy (NCBI): domain Eukaryota; kingdom Metazoa; phylum Chordata; class Amphibia; order Caudata; family Salamandridae; genus Triturus; species Triturus cristatus. The sequence continues at coordinate 347,900,293 of NC_140584.1, forward strand.
CAATGTTTCATTTCCAAAGAGCAGGAGTGCTTGACTTTTCAAACCTAACAGCAAATCCATAGTACTGTTCTTTGGTAACATATTTTTCTGTACCAATACAAAACATGCTTCTATAAATGTACACATACAGCCTAGTTTTTAGTGTAGAATGGTATGAAACAGCCAATGAGTTCATTTTATTTTTAAAAAATATGTATGCCTCCATTTCCAAACTGTCTTTCATTTCTTTTTCCCATTCTACTGAAATACACCTCCTGAGTGCATCCAGATCTCCTTGGAAGATGTTCACAGTGTGGATTGTAGGACACAGCTATGTCTTCTGGAGTGAAAAGTATGCAGAGAAAACAGGTATGGTGAGAGACCTTGCTTTGCCAAATGTAGATATTAAATGGATTGGTCAGAGAGGGTTAAAGTGGCACCAATTGATGCCATTGGTGAAATCCTTCATGCAAATCCAACACCCTGACCTCATAATAGTGCACTGTGGTGGCAATGACCTAGGCACTTTGACTGGGGTAGGTCTGGAAATGCTTATGAAGGAGACCTTTGCACAACTGTTTTCACTTTTCCCTAAAACTGCCTTTGTGTATTCTAACATATGCCAAAGGCAAAAATGGAACTGGTCCAATCATTTTTGTCCGCAGATTGACAAAGCAAGGAAGCCCGTCAACAAATCTGTTTCTGCTTTCCTCCGTGACTATGGTATGGGTTCCATTTACCACAACAACTTGCGTTACGACATGCAAGACATTTATAGAGGAGATGGTGTACACTTCAATGATGAAGGGAACAGAGTCTTCCTCTTGAACCTTAGACTCTGCATCGGTACTTACTTGTAGGTACCACTAAAAAATCACTTAATAAACACAACGGCTCTTTTTAGAGCCCCCTAATATCTAAACACTTAAATCTGCACTACATTTCTTATTTTTTTTTTCTACCGTACGCGTACGGTAAGCTTACCGTACGCATACCCCGCGATTTTTTTAAAAATTAATGAATGTTTTTTTTGTACTTTTCTGTCCTTCTTTGACCCCCTTTCAAATGTTAGGGGGTCTGTAACTCTCTTCCTTGCCCCCTTTTCAAGTTATCTCCCTTTTTTTTCTGACTGAAACACACAAAATGGCGGCCGCCGCTTCCTGGTTTCGACCGATTCGAATGTTTACTAAGATCTATCAGCCAATCAGAATCGCGCTCGTGCACGTCACCGTACGCGTACGGTAAGCGCACCGTAAGCGCACCGTAAGCTGGCTCAGATATATATATTGATTTAAAGGCTATTTTCTCAGGAACTACTGAACAGATTTACACCAGACCTACAAAAGGCACTTCCTTGACCTGAGGACTACCTCTCTGCCAAATTTCAAGGAACTCTGTTCAGCCGTTCGGGCTGTAGCTGTGTCTAAAGGTCCTATGGAAAAATGCATGGGAAAAACGCGTTTTGGGACCACCCTTTTATCTCAGCCCCCGCTTGACAAATCCCCCCGAGACTTTCAGGGTAGGAGCGTAGCGTAGCGCCCCACCTATTTTGAAAATTTCGCGAGGATTCGTCGTCCGGCGCCAAAGTTATTCAAAATAGAATGTTGCGCTTTTCCTATGGAAACAGGGTCCTAACTATAACTACCTACTGGCGACCGCCAGTAGGATATATATATATATATATATATATATATATATATATATATATATATATATATATATATATATATATATATATATATATTATCCACTGGCGGTCGCCAGTAGATAGTTATAGTTACAATCTAGTTATAACTTTGGCGCCGGTTGACGAATCCTCGCGAAATTTTCAAAACTAATGGGGCGCTCCGTTCAGCTCCTACCCTGAAAGTCTCGGGGTGATTCGTCAAGCGGGGGCCAAGAAAAAAGGGGGGGTCCCAAAACGCGTTTTCCCCATGCATTTTTCCATAGGACCTTTAGACACAGCTACAGCCAGAACGGCTGAACAGAATTACTTGAAATTTGGCAAAGAGGTAGTCCTCAGGTCAGGCATGTGCCTTTTGCATATATGGTGTAAATCCGTTCAGTAGTTCCTGAGAAAATCAAAAGTAAATCATATACATATCTGGGCGGAGCCTAACCACACATCTCATTGTGAGATCTGATTGGCTGTCAGCACTTCATCCAAGAAGTGTTGGCAGCCATCTTGGGACCAATATACATGATAGCACCTCATTAAAAAGCATTGCAGTTAATAGAAGGTTTTAAGACTTTAGTTACATTATAAATCATTTGTTGATGGTACCATACTCATTTTAGGAATTGTAGTATGTTCTAAGGTGATTTTACCATGTGAAAAAGCCTTCTGCTGGGATATCATGAATCATGTTTGAGAGAAAACTATTTTCACATGCTTTTCCCACAGAGGTTTGGAAGGTGATCTATAAGCTAAACTGAGAGCATATTTTCTGTAAATTCACATTATCTTTCTCAGTCATGTGAGAATGAAGTCTGACATTCTCAGTAAAACATGTACATCCAACAAGGGCAGAGACTGTCAGTTGATTCCTTTGTGTTCTACTGCAGCTTCCCAGAGTGTTCCAAAGAACAACTAGAGCGCTAACAGTCTTACTTATGACAAAGGTATGGCACACCTGAAGCCATCTTGATTGGAATAAAGTGGTAACATTTAAAACATTTAATTTAAAAAGGAACAAAATGAGAGGGTTCATTTTGCCATAGAATGTATGATTAGTGCTGCAGAAAGAAAAATTAGGGCACATTTTGAGTGACTTCTCAAATCCTCTTCTATTTCATTAAAGAATTCTGACATGCAGACTGAAACATGCACTTTCAATACCAGCAGCAGACTTCCCTGGTGAGCAGTAGCTTTACTACAGTGATCTAATGAGCAACTAGAGTGCTAACATTCTGAATTTATGGCAAATGTGTGACACATCTGAATGCCTTCTTCATTGAATCAAAGTAAAAAACTGACAGTATGCCCACTGAGGAGACTGCAGTAAATGAGGAAATTAGGAAACTTCATAACAAGTCTCCCAAGATGGCCACCAGAGACAAAAGAGCCCAAATGTAGCACAAATATCACCGAGACGTAGCCCAAGTATAGCCCAATGACAGAAATCCCAGAGTGTTTTAAAGAACAACTAGAGCGCTAACAGTCTTACTTATGACAAAGGTATGGCACACCTGCAGCCATCTTGATTGGAATAAAGTGGTAACATTTAAAACATTTAATTTGCAAAGGAACAAAATGAGGGGGTTCATTTTGCCATAGAAATTATGACTAGTGCTGCAGAAAGAAAACTTAGGGCACATTTTGACTTCTCAAATCCTCTTCTATTTCATTAAAAAGTTCTGACATGCAGACTGAAACATGCACTTTGAATACCAGCAGCAGACTTCCCTGGTGAGCAGTAGCTTTACTACAGTGATCTAATGAGGAACTAGAGTGCTACCATTCCGAATTTATGGCAAATGTGTCACATCTGAATGCCTTCTTGATGGAACCAAAGTAAACAAGCATTGAAAATGCAATAGGTCTCGCCCTCGTTTAAGTTAAAGCAATTCTGTTTGTAATTAGGTGGCTTTTTAGCTTTGCTTTTATTAGTGTTTTTCAAAATTTCATGTAAATAACATGCATATCTGTATATGTATGCATGCATTTATTTATTTATTTATACATTTATATAGCGCCTGGTTACACCTACCGGTGTGTCCCCGCGCTTAAAGAGAGTTCAAAGAGAAGAGAGATGGGTTTCTGCACGCCTGACCGTTGAAAGGGATATAACGGAAAAATTATACCAGAGATGGATGAACAAACAGCCATGTTTTAAGTAGCTTACGAAACTTAATTTCGCATAGTTCTCTTCTTAAGTTAACAGGAAGACTGTTCCATAATTTTGCAGCTCGGTACCTGAATGAACGTTCACCCATTCTGGCTCTAAAGATTCTTGGTATGATCACCAAGTCCTTATCTAATGATCTTAGGCAGCGCCCTGGTATGTATTTCGTGATTAACGGTTGCAGATACCTAGGACCTTTCTTTAGCAGAATTTTATGGCAATGACACATTGCCTTAAATACTACTCGCTTCTCCACCGGAAGCCAGTGGAGAGCTGTCAGTGATTTTTTTGCATTTGTTCTTCGTGGCAGCCCCAGCACCAGCCGAGCTGCTGCATTCTGTACTCTCTGCAGTCTGGCCATGTCCCTCTTGGTGGCTCCAAGATATAAAACATTTCCATAATCCAATTGCGAAGTTACCACAGAGGGAACAATGGTCTTCCTGGTATTAGATGGTAATAAGTCTAGTATTTTTTGCAAGGTTTTTATTGTGGCATAGCATTTTCCAGCTACCTTCCTGATTTGGCTTTCGAAAGTCAAATCAGAATCGAACCATATTCCAAGATTTTTTACTTCCGCCTTAGGAATAGGTAGTGTGCCCAGAGCGTCAGGCCACCATGCACTTGACCAAATGGATGGTGTTTTCCCTACGACCAAGACCTCAGTTTTGCTGCCATTTAGTTTAAGGCACTGATTTATATTTGTATTTATATAGATATGCAGATTATATTTACATATATATACACATACATATATATAAATGCATATATGTGCATATGTGTGCGTGTAGAGAGAGGTAGAGAGGTAGAGATGTAGAGGTAGAGATGTAGAGGTAGAGAGGTAGAGGTAGAGAGGTAGAGGTTGAGAGGTAGAGGTAGAGAGGTAGAGGTAGAGAGGTAGAGAGTAGTAGAGAGAGAGGTAGAGAAAGGTAGAGAGGTAGAGAGTAGAGGATGAGTAATAGAGAGTAGAGAGTAGAGAGAGAGTAGTAGAGAGAGTAGTAGAGAGTAGTAGAGAGAGTAGCAGAGAGTGAGTAGGAGAGAGTAGTAGTGAGTAGTGGCGAGTGAGTAGTAGAGAGTAGTAGCGAGTGAGAAGTAGAGAGTAGTAGAGAGTGAGTAGTAGAGGGAGTAGTAGAGAGTAGTAGAGAGTGAGTAGTAGAGGGAGTAGTAGAGAGTGAGTATTAGAGAGTGAGTAGTAGAGAGTAGTAGAGAGTGAGTAGTGGAGACTGAGTAGCAGAGAGAGAGTAGTGGAGAATGAGTAGTAGAGAATGAGTAGTAGAGTGAGTAGTAGAGAGTAGTAGAGAGTAAGTAGTGGAGACTGAGTAGCAGAGAGAGAGTAGTGGAGAATGAGTAGTAGAGAATGAGTAGTAGAGTGAGTAGTAGAGAGTAGTAGAGAGTGAGTAGTAGAGAGTAGTAGAGAGTGAGTAGTAGAGAGTAGTAGAGAGTAGTAGAGAGAGAGTAGTATAGAGAGAGTAGTAGAGAGTGAGTAGTAGAGAGTGAGTAGTAGAGAGAGAGTAGTAGAGAGAGTGAGTAGTAGAAAGTAGTAGAGAGAGTAGTAGAGAGTAGTACAGAGTGAGTAGTAGAGAGTGATTAGTAGAGAGTAGTGGAGAAGTAGAGAGTGAGTAGTAGAGAGTATTAGAGAGTGAGTAGTAGAGTGAGTAGTAGGGAGTAGTAGGGAGTAGTAGAGAGTGAGTAGTAGAGTGAGTAGTAGAGAACAAGTAGTAGAGAGTGTGTAGTAGAGAGAGAGTAGTAGAGAGTAGTAGAGGGTGAGTAGTAGAGAGTGAGTAGTAGAGAGAGTAGTAGAGAGTAGTAGAGTAGTAGAGAGTGAGTAGTAGAGAGTGAGTAGTAGAGAGTAGTATAAAGTGAGTAGCAGAGAGAGTAGTAGAGAGTAGTAGAGAGTAGTAGAGTGAGAAGTAGAGAGTGAGTAGTAGAGAGAGAGAGTAGTAGAGAGTGAGTGGTAGAGAGTAGTAGAGTGAGTAGTTGAGAGTGAGTAGTAGAGAGTAGTAGAGAGTAGTAGAGAGTGGTAGAGAGTGGTAGAGAGTGAGTGGTAGAGAGTGAGTAGTAGAGAGTGAGTAGTAGAGAGAGTAGTAGAGAGGGAGTAGTAGAGAGAGAGTAGTAGAGAGTAGTAGAGAGTGAGTAGTAGAGTAGTAGAGAGTGAGTGGTAGAGAGTAGTGGAGAGTAGTAGAGAGTGAGTAGTAGAGAGTGAGTAGTAGAGAGTAGTAGAGTAGTAGAGAGTAGTAGAAAGTGAGTAGTAGAGAGTGAGTAGTAGAAAGTAGTAGCGAGTGAGTAGTAGAGAGTGAGTAGTTTAATTTAAAAGGAACACAATGAGGAGGTTCATTTTGCCATAGAAATTATGATTAGTGAGGAATAAAGAAAAATTAGGGCACATTTTGAGTGACTTATCAAATCCTCTTCTATTTCATTAAAAAATTCTGACATGCAGACTGAAACATGCACTTTCAATACCAGCAGCAGACTTCCCTGGTGAGCAGTAGCTTTACTACAGTGATCTAATGAGCAACTAGACTGCTACCATTCAGAATTTATGGAAAATGTGGGACACATCTGAATGCCTTCTTGATGGAATCAAAGTAAACAAGCATTGAAAATGCAATAGGTCTCGCCCTCGTTTAAGTTTAAGCAATTCTGTTTGTAATTAGGTGGCTTTTTAGCTTTGCTTGTATTAGAGTTTTTCAAACTTTCATGTACATACCATGCATATGTATGCATATATGTATATGTTTGCATGAATTTATATTTATATAGATATGCAGATTATATTTATATGTTTATATATTCACTGAAAAAACCATAGGTTTCACACACGTTATAGTTACGAATTACCATTTAAAAAACCTTGCAAATTCACTTAAAAAACCATAGGTTTCACACATGTTATAGTTAGCTGGACATTTCACTTGTAAAAGACCAATGAAATTCCCCCGTTATAGTTAGTGCAGGCAACTATAACTCACGCGACCGCAATCCTCTGCTGATGACGTCAGATATTACATCACTGTATTTAGACACTTATTTACCCATGTCTTCTTCCATTAATCTTTAGGTATACATATATTACAAATATTTATTTTTCATAAAGACACATATGTCATCAGTGATGTAATATCTGACGTCATCAGCAGAGGATTGCGGTCGCGTGAGTTATAGTTGCCTGCACTAACTATAACGGGGGAATTTCATTGTTTTTTTACGAGTGAAATGTCCAGCTAACTATAACATGTGTGAAACCTATGGTTTTTTAAGTGAATATATATATATATATATATTACCTACTGGCGGTCGCCAGTAGGTAGTTATAGTTAGGACCACGTTTCCATAGGAAATCCGCAACATTCTATTTTGAATAACTTTGGCGCCGGTCGACGAATCCTCGCGAATTTTTCAAAATAGGTGGGGCGCTACGCTCCGCTCCTACCCTGAAAGTCTCGGGGGGATTCGTCAAACGGGGGCTGAGATAAAAGGGGGGTCCCAAAACGCGTTTTTCCCATGCATTTTTCCATAGGACCTTTAGACAGGGCTACACCCCGAACGGCTGAACAGAATTACTAGAAATTTGGCAGAGAGGTAGTCCTCAGGTCAAGGAAGTGCCTTTTGTAGGTTTGGTGTAAATCTGTTCAGTAGATTCTGAGAAAATAGCCTTTAAATCAATATATATATCTGAGCCAGCTTACGGTGCGCTTACGGTACGCTTACCGTACGCGTACGGTGGCGTGCGCGAGCGCGATTCTGATTGGCTCTTAGATCTAAGTAAACATTCGAATCGGCCGAAACCAGGAAGCTGCGGCCGCCATTTTCTCTCTCGCACTGAGAGTGATTTTTAAAATATAAATCCCAAAAACATGTAAAGGGGCTGTTTAGACAGCTCCCACACACATAGCCATGTTGAGGGAGTCCCCAAAAATCCCCCAAGGTCAAAAACGGAATTTTTATTTTTTCGGTAATTTCGCCGATTACGCTTACCGTACGAGTACGGTAAAAAATTTAAAAAAAAAAAAAATGATCCACACTCTCTCCACCCCGTGTGCAATTGGTGCCCGAAGGGCACAAATTGTGCATGGATTATTACACCTGAGATAAACTAAAATATTTAAAAAAAAAATAATAAAAAAAAAAATTATCCACACTCTCTCCACCCCTTGTGCAAATGGTGCCCAAAGGGCACCATTTGTGCATGGCTTCTAAAATATACGAAAAATTAAAATATTACCTTTGAAAACGAAGTGCATCATATGTCCTCCATGTGCGCACGGTGCGCGAAGCGCATCGTGCGTACATGGCCCATCTAGCGTAACGTGGGCACGCGGTGCGCGTAGCGCACCGCGTGCCCACTGTGCGTGCACGGCACTAACTGCGTAAAGTGGGCGCGCGGTGCGCGAAGCGCACCGCGTGCTCACTGTGCGCGCACGGAACGAACTGCGTTAAGTGGGCGCGCACGCCACGAATGGCGTAAAGTAACTTAGCATTTAAAAAAACGTACAAATTCACTGAAAAAACCATAGGTTTCACACACGTTATAGTTAGGAATTAGCATTTAAAAAACCTTGCAAATTCACTGAAAAAACCATAGGTTTCACACATGTTATAGTTAGCGGAAATTTTACTGATAAAAAACCAATGAAATTCCCCCGTTATAGTTAGTGCAGGCAACTATAACTCACGCGACCGCAATCTTCTGCTGATGACATATGTGTCTTTATGAAAAAAAAATATTTGTAATATATGTATAGCTAAAAATGTATGGAAGAAGACATGGGCAAATAAGTGTCTAAATACAGTATTAGCATCAGCAGAGGATTGCGGTCGCGTGAGTTATAGTTGCCTGCACTAACTATAACGGGGGAATTTCATTGGTTTTTTATCAGTAAAATTTCCGCTAACTATACCATGTGTGAAACCTATGGTTTTTTCAGTGAATTTGCAAGGTTTTTTAAATGCTAATTCCTAACTATAACGTGTGTGAAACCTATGGTTTTTTCAGTGAATATATATATATATATATATATATATATATGTATATATATATATATATATATATATATATATATATATATATATATATATATATATATATATATATATATATATATATATATATATATATATATATATGTTTAAAAAGTTACCCCTCAAGGTGGAGGCACACTCAGGATCGCTCAGGTCCCCACCTGACAGCCTCTACATTATCTGCTGCAACGCGTTTCAAGCACTTAGCTCTTCTTCTAAGGCAGCCATGATGAAAACAAATAGTGAACAGCCACCAGCATATCCCCTTATTTATGTTTATTACTCCTTGATTTGAATCACAATGAATTCTGGGGCTGGTAGTCACCCAAAAAATATATGTCCAGGTGGGGTGCTATAATAATTTTCAATAATGCAAACAATCAAAGTCGAGGAAACAAAGTCAAATGGGGAATACATAAATATCACCAGGCATCTCCCGTTCCGTGATGCCGCTCGGTGCTCCGGCGTCCGCGGACCCACAATGTTCCTGTGGTGGTGCCATCCGTGACCAAGGGTTGGCCACTAATATGTTTAAAAAGTTACCCCTCAAGGTGGAGGCACACTCAGGATCGCTCAGGTCCCCACCTGACAGCCTCTACATTATCTGCTGCGACGCCCATGAAGAAGGGCGTATCTGCCCGAAACACGTTGGCCGAAGTTAAGAGGATGTGGCTGCAAAACCTATCTGTACTGAGGAGCGATCCCGAGTGCGCCCTCCACCTAAAGGGGTAACTTTTGAAAACATATATATATATATATATATATATATATATATATATATATATATATATATATATATATATATATATATATATATATATATATATATATATATATATGTATATGTATATATATATATATATATATATATATATATATATATACATATTTATATATATATATATTCACTGAAAAAAACATAGGTTTCAGGGGCGTTATAGTTAGCTGGACTTTTCACTCATACAAAACCATTGAAATTCCCCCGTTATAGTTAGTTCAGCTAACTATAACCCGTGCACCCGCAATGCACTGCTGATAATGTCACATATTGCATCACTCATGACATGGTCAGTGACATCACTGAAGACATCACTGATGACATCTCAAATGACATCACTGATGACATCACTGATGACATCATCCAGTGAATGTGTGTTTTTCTGAAAATTAAATATGTTTTATATATGTATATCTCAAGGTCGATGGAAGAATAAATGGGTATATAAGTGTCTAAATGGATGATTTGTTTTTGAAAAATTGATTGTATATCTGACTGATTAAGTGTATCTTAGTGAATACATGGCTTAGTGAGTAATGTTTAAATATGTAAATATCTGTATCAGTCTCTCACTTTGTATTTAAGGGGCTGCATGGGTTGGTGAGCAGCTACATGAGTGTCTATATAGGTTATTAGTTGGTTTTTTGAGTATCAGTATGAGTGTCTGAGTGTCTGTATGGTTCGGTGGGGGGTATTACGTAGTGCATAGTCGCGTGAATGAGTGACTCACTGTATGTGTTGAAGACAGCATGTGTGCAGGACTGTATGGGTGGATGAGTGTGTGCATGGGTGTGTTAGTGAATGAATGACTGTCTCAATAGTGTCTTTATGAGTAACTACATATGTTTTAAACTAGTATATGTGACTATTGGTGTATATAAGTGAGTATATGTGAGAGTGAGAGATTGGAAGAGTTCCTGTATGAATAAGTATGTGATTCTATAAGTATTTGTTTAAAAGACTAAGTATGTGTAAGTTTCTGTAGAAGTAAGTGTGGTGGTGTGTGTATAACTGTATATGCAAGTAAATGGATGTTTCATTCTTTATTAGCATGAGTGACTATGCGTGTGAGTAACTCTATGGATGAGTGGCGTTGTGTAACAGGATGTATTGGTGTATGAGTACATATGATGAGTGAGTACATGTATGAGTGACTGTATAGGACTGTTGGTGAATGAGTGGATGTGTATGTGGATCTTAGAATTACTGAATAGGTTGTTGTAACTAGTATTGGTATGTCCATTGTTTTGAAAATGTTAGTTTCTATTTTTGAATGTGTGTATCAAAGGTTATATTAGGGTGAGAGGAGGTCTGCCACATAGATGATGTCATCAGTGATGTCATCAGTGATGTCATTTGAGATGTCATCAGTGATGCCATGAGTGATGTCACTGATCATGTCATAAGTGATGTCATATGTGACATCATCAGCAGTGCATTGCGGGCGCGCGAGTTATAGTTAGCTGAACTAACTATAACGGCGCAACACACTCACACAGCAGTGACACACTAGGCACACCATAAAAGAAACTCCAAACAAGGTTATATCAAAAGTAGCCTTTGTATTACTCATAAAACACATTAGAACGCAATCACATATATACACGGTGCCACCTGGAAATGGTTTAATTTTACAGGGATCATATACACTACAGGGCCAATCGGGTCACTGTCAGAACATCATAACTCACAGGTAGTGAAAGCAACCAGTGAATACTGGTAAGGGTGCAACTAGCACCACACCTTAGGCATAAAGTCCTCACAGTTTGGCACGTGTACCTAATATTATGCACACATCATATAGTGGTACTCAGCATAGCCCCTCATGCTTACCATATTCAGGAACAGTGCACCAGAGCATCACCCATCATGCCCTTCTTAGGCATAAACATCCTAACATCACCTAGCACAGCATATTAGGTAAACATTATTAGCAGTGGTTCAGTGCATCACTATTTTTTGGATACATGGGTACTCCGCATAACACATTATGCAAATACATTGGGGAGCCAGTGCACCATCACTACACATCATTAGTAGGTCCGGTACCAGTACTTCTGACCCTAGGATGGCAATATCTCTCCACTCTACGTGCAGTATAGGGATCTCCATTGCCCCTCTAACATGAGGCCTCCAAACTTGTATGCCCCTGATGTTGCAGCTGCCCGCAATCTGGCAGTGCAGCTGTGACAGAAATCCAGCGCCAAGTGTGCCTTGCAGGCCCCACTCACCGGGGCCTCTCCTGCGTGTGTCAGACTACAGCAGCTGCCCATGAGCGTGCGGTGCAGCTGTAGACCCCCGCAGTCTTCCTCACCACAGTGCTGCACGTCCAGAGCCTTTTACAGCCTCTCGGATGGCAAATCGGGCCTCAGGCTGGCTCCTCTTCTGCACTGACTCAAAATGACCATGTCCAGGCCTCACAGCAACTGGAGCCACACTTGGCGTCTGCCCGTAGACACAAGGAATGGCAGTGGCAGCCAGGTAACATGGTCACTGTTCCAATCTAGCTCACCTCTGCGGGGACAAGAAATGCTGGCAGGCCACTGAAGGACTCCAGTCGGAATTGGACTGGGAAGCCCAGAGCGATGACTACTAGCTCTACTCTTCTTGGGTGTGGAACCTCTTCCCTTGATGGGGCCCCGCCCACAGCAGCACTCGGTGACCAAGCGGAGCTCTCCTCTTCCTCCAGGGAGACCCGCCCATGATCAGGCAGCTGCCGCCTGACTGGCATCCGGTTCACTTGCTGAGGACCCGCCTCTCCCTCTACCAGGTGGAGGGAGGTGGGAAGTTGAGAAAATGGAGCCCCCGGGGTTCTGGCTAGCATTCACCACTGGCCCAGCTCACAACAGCCGCAGGAACCACGCAGGGCTCTCTCTCTCCTTATGGGAGCCCCGCCCACAGTCAGGCTGACTTTGCATGACTCCTGGATGCAGTGAAGTGCTCACAATGTGCTTGAAGCAGGAGCCTCCCCTCCTCAAATTCAAAGGGGGCAAAGACAAAATAGGTGAAGTGCTCGCAACGCGCTTTGAGAGGCAGGACCCCCTCTCTTCAGGGGTACTGCAGACACCTGCACAGGGACAGCGGGCAGGCAGGCCATCACATAGGGACCCTAAGCAGGGAGCAGTCCCTCCAGTCCTCCCAGCAGGTAGTAGCTCAGTTCCACACTGCGGTTCCTCCTGGCAGCCTGGCAGCCTGCCAGCCACAAGCCCCCAAGTAAGCACAAAGCACCAACAACAGCTCTTTCATGGGGTCAAAGCCCCAATATTTATATGGCAAAATGTCTTTGTTCTACCCCCTTGCACAGGGATCTGTGTCTAAACCAGTTCTGGGGGTCACTTAGAAACATCTTTTCAGGGCACAAACACCCTCCTTTGTCAGTGTTGGCTCTGGCCCCAGACACACCACAGGGGGGCGGAGCCAGCATTGTAGAAGGCAGGCACAGTCCTATTCAGGCCCAGGTGCTTCTCCTCCCACTAATGCAAATGCAGATCAGCCTATTCAGCCTAGCGCTGATTCAACCAGCCCCTCTGGAGCCACTGCACCTCCCAGCCCCTGTCACTCCAGAGCCAGACATGCAATACAAAAGAGGCAGGCATAAAGACACATATCACAAAGAAATGCCCACTTCTAAATGTGCCATTTCTAAAATAGTGATAATAAATCTGCAAACACCATTATGCAGCATTTATTACCACTATTCCAAACATACCAAACTTGACCACGCTACTCCTCTCATGTGAGGAATTACCACATATCAGGTAATCCCCAATGCTTTCCTATAAGAGGGCAGCCTCACAGTAGTGAGAAACCAAAATGGCTGTTTGTCACTACCAGGACATGCCACACAGTTAAGGCACATGTCCTACCTTTTAACTACAGCACACCCTGCCCATAGGGCCAGCTAGTGCCTACCTTAGGGGTGACTGATATGTAGTAAAAGGGGAGTCACAGACATGGCACCCACATTTAATTTACTGGCCCTGGGTATATGAGATACCACTTTACAGGGGACTGATAGGTAAATTAAATACGCCAAACAGATGTAGACTGATCTTACCACATTTAACATAGAGAGCACATGCACTTAACACTGGACAGCAGTAATAAAGTGCCCAGAGTCCTAAAACCACCAACACCTCGTCAGAAACAAATACCAGGAGGAAGGCAAAAAGTTCAGGGATGACCCTGATATATATATTATATATATATATATATATATATATATATATATATATATATATATATATATATATATATCGAAGAAGACCACTTGGTAGGAAGTAATCCAAGGACACAGCGGGGATAATTTCAGGAGCCATTTATTCACATTGTGGAGCAGCATAATGCATTGCGGCTATTCCAGCCTTCCTCAGACGCCGCTCACCACTGGAATGCACTTTCTCCCTCCTAAAGTCTTTCTGTGGCACTCCCATTGGTGGGAGATCAGCTGACCCCGTTATATTTGGAAAGGCTGTAGTCAAATGAGAGACTGCAGCTCCCAGAGTGCACCATGATGGTAAGTACCATAGCAGGATTAATTTTGCTTCCAATAAGCGCTGAAATTGCCATTGTTCAGGAGGGGCCATGTAGTGGCAGGTGCCGTCCATTATTGCAGTGTTTTATATATATATATATATATTACCTACTGGCGGTCGCCAGTAGGTAGATATAGTTAGGACCTATTTTCCATAGGAAATCCGCAACATTCTATTTGGAATAATATATATATATATATATATATATATTCACTGAAAAAAACATAGGTTTTACAGACGTTATAGTTAGGAATTAGCATTTAAAAAAACCTTAGAAATTCACTGAAAAAAAACATAGGTTTCAGGGACGTTATAGTTAGTTGGACATTTCACTCATAGAAACCCATAGAAATTCCCCTGTTATAGTTAGTTGAGCTAACTATAACTTGCGCCCCCGCAATGCAATGCTGATGACGTCACATATAACATCATTCATGACATGGTCAGTGACATCACGGATGACATCACTGATGGCATCTCAAATGACATCACTGATGGCATCACTGATGACATCACTGATGACATCATCCAGTGACTATGTGTTTCTATAAAATGTAAATATGTTTAATATATATATATTCCAAGGTGTACTGAAGAATGAATGGGTGTATAAGAGTCAGGATGGATGATTAAGTAGGTGTGTAACTGACTGTATAAGTGAGTGATTAATTGTGTCTTACTTAATGCATGTGTTAGCGACTGATACAGACATTCACACAGTTTAGGTTGTCAGTTGGTGTGTAAGTGATTGCATGCGTGGGTTAGTAGTTAAATAGGGATCTATATGGGTATTGATTGGTTGTCTGAGTATCTGTATGGGTGTCTGTGTGGATGGGTGGGGGGTGTGACTCTGTGCATAGATGTGTGAGTGGATAATTCACTGGGTATATGTGTTCAAGTCTATATCTGTGAGGGGCTGTATGGCTCGGTGAGTGTGTGTATGAGTGTATTGGTGAGTGAATGGATGCCTCAGTGGTACATGTGCGAGTAACTGCATTTGTGAAAGGCAGTATATATTAGTTTTGGAGTGTATAAATGACTATATGTGAGGCTGAGTGATTGTGAGAGTGCCTGTATGGATCAGTGTGTGCTTGTATTAGAGTGGAAGTATGTGTTAGTATATGTTTAAATAAGTGAGGTGGTATATGCGTAACTGTGCAGGTGAGAAAATAAAACTGTGATTGATTATTTCCATTACTGACATGTGTGAATAACTCTATCATTGAGAGGTGGTGTGTGAGTGTCTGTATAGATATGTGACTGGATATGATAATGCTGTATTGGTGGCTGACTGTATGTATGAGTGACTGTATGGGTGAATGAATAGATGTGTGTGTAGACCTAGGAGTTAGTGAGTGGATATGTACTAACTGGTATTGGTGTGTTCATGGTTTTGAAAATGATACTCTCTATTTTAGAGTGGTTGTTTCAACTATTATATTAGGGTCTGATGAGGTGCTTCAGATTTTCACGTGGATGATGTCATCAGTGATGTCATTTGAGATGTCATCAGTGATGTCACTGACCATGTCATAAATGATGTAATATGTGACGTCATCAGCAGTGCATTGCAAGGGTGCGAGTTATAGTTAGCTCAACTAACTATAACAGAGTAATTTCTATGGTTTACTATGAGTGAAATGTCCAGCGGACTATAAAGTCCCTGAAACCTATGTTTTTTTCAGTGAATTTCTAAGGTTTTTTAAATGCTAATTCCTAACTACAACGTCTGTGTTAGACCTGGCATCTTTTGGCGTGGTTACCCCTGACTTTTTGCCTCTACCTCCTGTATTTTTGTTGATGCTATGCTGGATGTCATTTTTACTGGTATAGATGCTTTGGGCACTTTGCCACTGCTGATCAGTGTCAAGGTGCAAGTGCTCCCTAGGGAAATTGTGATGTAATTGGCTATACACGTTTGGCATATTTGTTCTACCTGCAAGACCCTAGTAAAGTGCACTGGGATTGCTAGGGCTGGTGGTACAAATGCTACTAGTGGGCTGCAGCACTGATTGTGCCACCCACAGGAGTAGCACTAAAATGATGTCTTAGGCCTGCTTGCAGTGCCTATGTGCAGTCCAGGACTGCCATGTCGACCTGGCCAGTGCAACTACTGACCAGGCCTTATCCTTCCCTTTCTGTACATGTCAGGCATCCCTATGGTGGCCCTAGGTGCCCTCCTGGGCTGGGTGCAGTGTATCTGAAAGGTAGGGCATGTACTGAGGTGTGTAACATGCCCTGGTAGTGAATTACAGCCATTTTCGTTTTTCACTGCTGAGAGGCTATCTTGCCCATAGGACAGAATGGGGGAGGCTGTTTACATGCCTATCTTCCCCTAAAGGCAAGATAGAAAATCCAAGTTTGGTATCTTTGTGTTCAGAATTTAATTATACATCTTTTTAGAGAGATGGTTTTTAAATTCACTGTATGAGAATAGTACTTTTTAGAAAGTAGCTATTCTCCTGTTTAACCTTCCTGTGTGCCTGTGGGCAGATTGGCTGACTGGTGTCATGTGATGGGCTAGGTGGCTCCAGGAGTCTGGATGAGTCAGCAGCAGGGTGAATAGGGAGATCTACTCTAGATGGGTGGGAGGAGTAGCCCCTGGGTTTGGGTAGGGCTGCCTCTGCCAGCACAATGCCGGCTCTACCCCCTGCTGGCCAGGCTGAGGACTCTGCCTCTGCCAGCACAAAGAAGGCTCCACCTCCTGCTGAGCGTCTAACAACCCTGCCCCTCACTCTTAAATGAACCAGGTGCTCCAGGGCAGAGCACACCCAGGAACCGGTTTGAGCAGGGGAATCCCCCCACTGAAACAAGGAGACACAAAGAGTTGGAGGGGTATAAGAAGAGGACCCCAGACACCTAAACTTTAGATCAGTGTGGAACTAAGAAGGAACCTCTGCCAAGGAGAAAGCTGGAAGGAGCTGATGAGGAGAAGACTGCCTGCTTGCTGTTTTGCTTTGCTGCCAAGGAGAGGGGAAGGACTTTGCTGTGTCCCCTTCTTTTGATTCTGATCTCCAAGGGCCTGAGGAGAGCTGGCTCCCTGTTAATAAGTCCCAGGAACAAAAGGACTTCACCACCAGCTCCCCTGGAACTCTGCTGAGGAGTTCTGACCTGCCTTGGAGTGCTTGCCTAGTCTTGGGGCCTCAGGAGGTCGTTTTGCTGTGTTTGGGAGCTGGAAAGCAGAAGCGTGAACAAGAGTAACTGGTACCCATCGCATCATCCATTTGAGGACCGAATCATCCAGTTGCGAGTCTCAAGAGCGAGAGTGCGAGGAGAATTTCATCGCGGTGTCATCGCAGCACCCGGAGTCACCGCATCGCCGAGTGCGTCGAGCATCGTCCCGGTGCGTGAAGATTCCTGACGCTGCGAGGGTCGTCGCAGAACCAGTTTGCGGGCCGCACCACTGTCGGTTCGTGAAAGTATCCAGTCGCTGCATGTGTTGATGCAGAGTCCCGTCCCGTGACACATCGAGGGTTGCGGCGTCAGAAGTCAGCGCTGCGCCGCGCAGCGCACCGCATCAAAGATCGTCGCATCGTACCTGTGCGTGAAGCTTCCCCCTAAGAAACCTACGCAACGAAAGCCAAAGTCATCGCATCCTCCCCCTACAGATCGGAGCCGGCGCATCCACCTCTGCTGCGTGAAGCAGGGCTGCTGCCAAGCCTCCCCAAGGTCTCAGGAGTATCGCATCGCCTTTGCCATCTTTATTGTTATAGCTTTTAGCGCAACTAGAGGTACTGTTGGGCACGAGAGTGTCGCATTTTGTGCATTGAGAGTCGCATTGTGCAGGACACTGATTTTTACATCCTGGAGTACTTTCTGCAAACTCTTGAACTATCTTTAAAGTAACCTTTTTAATTGTATGTTGGTTTTTCTGTAGTATTTGGTCCTGTGAATATTTTAGTAAAGATACGTTATTTTTCTAAAACTGGTGTGGAGTAAACCTGTGGTGTTTTCACTGTGTTACTGTGAGTGTTGGTAAAAATACTTTACACATTGCCTTTGATAGCCTAGACTGCTCAGGCCAAGCTACCTAGAGGGTGAGCAGGGGTTATCTTAACAGTGTATCCCCCTTTCCCTGACTAGAAGCAAGGGTCCCTACTTGGACAGTGGTACCTACCCTGCAAACTAGAGACCGCCAGATCTAACAGTCTGTAAAACCTATGTTTTAATGTTAATTTCATATTTTAATATTTATAAAACCTATATTTTTTCTAATTTTTGTAATAATATTTTGAAACTCTATAAACCTTTTTTTAACTTTAAAAATTATGTAATGTTTATATCTTCAAAAAAAGAATCTATATCATTTTTTTTTCTGAGAAAACGAAAGTCCCGTACCGGTAGTCTACCAAGCTCCATCATCACGCGAATCCTATCCGCCATATTGAAATGATGCACATTTCGTATCTGACGAGTTCGTGGCACAACGTCCCGCATAAGAACATATACGTATGAGGTCGCGCCAGCTGCTACTTTGGTATGCGACGGGTACGCAATACCAAGCCGCGCGTTACGTCATGTACGTATGGGGTCGTGCCCGCTGCGTGTTGCGTATGCAACGACTGCACGCTGCCAGGCCCTGTGTTACATTATAGACGTATGGTGCCGCACCGGGGACGCCATTCCCTCATTTTTTTTGTATGTCTCAAAACTATATCTACATAACTTTAAAGTGTATATGAGAGCAAGCGATAATCTAAAATATTTTAAACATTTGTATATTTCTAACGCGTCGGTGCGGACTCCTTGCGTGCTCGCTGCACGATTCTCATGTGACCTTAAAGAAAAGCATTTGATTGGTTCATAACATTTCGCATTGTAACAGTTGGAGGACCCCACTCATTTTCGACATTCTCTCTACAGCGTTTGATGAGAGACTCCTCTTCTGCTCACAGAACTTTTTTGAAAACCTTTTGCTATGTACACATATCTGACAGTACACACAACATGCAACCATCATCTTCATCAATATTCATGCTCTGTAAAGTACCCTTCCACCTGTGATAGCCATGCATCTAAAAGCTACATAGCAGAACTTTTCCCCACTGCCAGATCTAACATGGTTGCATACGCTGTCCACAGCATAATCTAATGTGGTACGGCCCAGGGGCAGTATCATGCATAGATAATGAACACACGGACACAGACAGATAGTTGAAGTGGGTACGGGCATGTGCGCTTGACACCTTTTTATTACCAGGGTCACATATTCATTGACGTTTGTGCTGGATGCGTGTGCGGTGAGTGTAAACCAGCCCTCAGGGATTGGTTGCTGCTAGCATCAACTACAACAGTAATCATTGGATCACACACAGAGATTCAATAATAAAAGGGTCAATAGTTTGTGCTGCAGTAAGTTAGGGACAGTAGATGTAAAATAATACAGAAAAGATTCTATCGTAAAAGAACCATAACTTGTGGTATACTGAGATACAGTCAGTAGATCTGAAATAATATACAAAAAGATTGTATCATAAAGGGTCCAGCAGTTCTAGTGCACTCAGATAGCCACATCAAAAGCATTCAGCATGTGCACAGCCAGCGATGAAGCGTGCTGCGAGCGGGCCGTACTAGTAGCAATGTCTGTTGCCATCAACACTGCATCATCTGCAATAGCGACTCAATTGTGAACACTGCTGTCTGCAGTGTAGGCCAGAGAGAGCGGTCAGCAAAGACTCACAGCTACGTAAGGTGGACTTGAGCTACACAGTTTGTCATACGCGAAGCAAGAAAAAGCGTGTGCGGAGCCTGCGATGACGCTTATGCATGGTGCGGACAAAGCACACGGCAGCAATGTCTTTTCCTACAGGACTGCGTCATCTACAATACCGACTCGATCTGAATTGTGAACACTACTGTCTGCAGTGTAAATTGAAGGCATTAGTCACACAGACATCCATTAATACTTTTTCTCACTTCCTCTTCCTAAAACACAACAACATAAATTACAGAAAACTCTGCAATAAATAAATCAAAACAATTCGAAATGCGATTTCTACTGTCCACAGTGTAGACTATTCAGTGTTCCTTTGAACTTGCAATATGAATTTCACCATTGTACTAAACATATAACTCATCTAAAACAAATTCTTCAAGCAAATATACTAAAAGAATATTCTGTATATTGCAAGACGTTGTAGTTAGTTGCCTACTGAATTCTGTAATTAAACAATCACAACACGATCTGAATTGTGAGCCCTGCTGACCGCATTGTAAGCCAGAGGCAGTAGTCATTAACACCTCACAGCCACGTGCCGTTGGATTCAGATGCATGGAGTTGGTTGCACCTGATCGGAGGGGGTACACACAAATCATCACAGACTTTAACTTCTGACATCCTCAATCATATAATCAAGACCCCGTTTCACTGTTCGAACCTTCTGTACCACGGTGTAGTCCTCCGACTACAGTCAACCAAGCCCAATAATCATGTGCAGCAGTTAACTACGGAAGCACAGACACTGACTGATGCACCTCAATGGAAACAGTTCTGTGAAAAGCAAGCAGCAGTTAATATCGGACACTGTCCATTGTGGGATCAAGCCACCGTTCCACTGCTAGAACCTAGAGTTGGTTGCACCTGGTGGAAGGGAGTACCTTCATCTCTACTCTGAGATGCAGTTCTAACATAGTCCATTGTGGGATCAAGACACCGTTCCACTGTTGGGACCTAGAGTTGGTAGCACCTGGTCGAAGGGAGTACCTTTATTTCCACTCTCAGATGCAGTTCTTACATCGTCCATTGTGGGATCAAGACCTTAATTCACTGTTCGGACCTGCTGTTCCGTGGTGTATTCCAGCCACTAAAGTCAGCCAAGCCCTATAATCATGTGCAGCAATTACCTACGGAAGCACAGAGTCTGATGCACGTGAACAGAAAGAGTTCTGTGAAAACCCACTAGCAAGTAATATCGGACATCATCCATTCTGGAATCAATACACCGTTCCACTATTGTGACCTAGAGTTGGTTGCACCTGCTCCAAGAGAGTACCTTCATCTTCACTCTCAGATGCAGTTCTAACATCCTCTATTGTGGGATCAAGACACCGTTCCACTGTTGGTACCTGTTCGACTACTGTGTTAGTAGTATACAGAGCACTCCACACTGCTGGGCCTCAAACTGAACGCTGTGTGACTGTGTCGCGGTAGCCAGCGTTGATCTGAGGATCCTTCTGACCTCGCAGATCTCAAACCCAGGAGCTTCCGTCGGCACGTTGTAGGCCCTCTCACATAATGCGGTAGCGAAAGGTGAACTGTGGGGCATATGTGCATTGCAGCGGCCAAGACGGTTTCTGAGTACCAGTAGGCTGAGAGCATCATTCACGCAGCCACCTTCACTCACGAGGTCAACCTCATGGCGGTGTAAGCTGCGCAGACCTGGCAGACACGTTCGCCATTCCGGAAGAGAACCACACACAGAGAAACATGCCTTTTATTCATACCCCTATGCTAGCCTTGCATATGCCGAGCCAGCCCAATACGCTAAAGATTTGGGGGGGGGGGGCACATACGCGCTATGTTTTCGAAATTTTCCCTACTGACTGTGCTATTATGGTTCCGTCCACTATCTACTTCACTCAATAGACCATCAGTGTATTTTCACATGTACATGTGTGTGCTCTGCATATTCAAGTCTGTCCGGCACATCCCCTCAACACTTTGCATTGTATACTTTTATAATCGAGAATCACTTGCCACCTTCGCACATACTTTGCTCCCATCTCTCCCCGCATTCTGCATTGTGTGGCAGAGGTGCCATGCCATGTTTGGTTTGTGTACATGGCTAGCCACGGTTCCCACAGTACGTAGTGTTGTTGTGTCTGATAGGTGTACATGTTGTTTGTCATGTTGTATGCGATTATATAAGGTAGCGCGTTTATTCAAGAGCAGTGGTTTCTCCCATTTACATATCACTGTCTTAAAGAGCATACAGAAGTTTTTCTCACAGGTGCAAACTGTGACCACAATGGCAGTCATTCATTACTATACAAGAATTTCCAACTGCACAACACTTGTAAGCTTACAGACCCCAATCTTGCCTGCTTTCTTGAAAGCACGCCAACTCCCACAATCACACCAACATTCACACAGCTTTCTAGAGGCAGTTATCTGCTTCTCAGTAACATGCACTCCTACGGAATGTGAGGTGGCATACCGTATGTCCTTACTGTTTCAAACCAAGTAACTTCCTGTAGCAATATCTATTCCCACCCACACAAACTAACTCTCAAACTTCAACTTGGCCTTGATTCCTTACTTTGCAAACAGATTTCATTAAACTAACCAAACTAAAGCGCTTTTCTTCAGAACAGAAGTGTCCCTCACTTCTGCAAAAGAAATTTATCACCTGCAGATAGCACGAACTTTCAGTAAAATACAGTCCCTTTTAAATTTGAACCTCCCATTACACTTTGTGAATTGTTACCCAATTTCCAACACATCTCACACTCAAGGTCTGGCACACTTTTTTAATACGGTCTCCTCCGGCCTTCTCACAGCCTTTCAAACTGTTTTTGGTATAATACCACACTTCATTCTTTCGATCATCTCTGGAATAACAGGAACAGTGCCCAAAATTCTCGCTCTCTTTGCGGCCATCCTACTACTATTTTTGCTTGTAAAAAATGACTGCGCTCCCTGTGGTAACTAGCATCTCCGACAGAATACGCCTTTATGCGAAGCTACATCAATACCGTGAAAAAATGGAACAACTTTTCGGCTGCCTGCCTCTATCTATTATCGGAGCCAGCTACAACATGACATTTATTTACACATATATAATCTGCGTGCAACCATCTTTCTATTGCAAAACTTCCCCATTCGACTGGCGAATGGATATATGCCTTGCCAACATCCCAACAATCGCTCCCGATATCCAGCAGGTAATGGAGTATCTTGAAATCCATGAACTCGATTGTTCAGGCAGTAGAGCAATGGCGGATGCAACGCAAAAAGGTATCGTTGCGGAATGGGATTTCTGCGTAGCCGCGAAAGATCTACTGCAATGTACGACCTTTGACATCATCGCAGATTGCCTGCCAATTCAAATTGCCGCTCCAACATTCGAGGAACATTACTGTCCCTTCGAAGATATGAATTGGATCGCTTCCCTTTTCTCACACGATGGCAACAATGACCTCTTGGAACAGTACGCATCTCAAGCCGCTGAAGAACTTCCGGACTGCAATCTCCAAGACTTATAATAAATTCACGTTCTTCTTGGACTGATTTTTACCAACCTTTTTGAGTTTTTCCTTTCAATTTTTTTAATACACTTCAATTGAACTATTTTCATATAATAACTTTCTAAGTATGCTCAAGCATGTGAACTCTGTTTTCATTATTGCCCCTTACATCTCCAGTCTAACCAGGGATGGGCGATGTATGGCCTATCCAAATATGCTATTTACTTCCTAAATTAGCCTAAACCCGACATCCATTTTGAAACCATCTCTATTCTTTGTGCACACATCTCTCTGCCTGCCTGTTATCCATGAAGCCCTTTCACACAAATTTACTCATCCTCAGCCTCTACTCACGAGCTGGCGATCAACATCAAAAAACACAACATTGTTTAGGAACTGGTTGGCACAGTGTGCTAATCGTATCCTACCTTTGTTTTCATTATAGAATTGAGTCATTCATGTCTAATAGCTATTGTTTATGTCACATGGAATTGTTACATGTTATGTGGAATTCACTAATGCAGCAGCTTCAGATTTGAATATAACAGAATCGGTTGGAGTTTGCCTCAGCTCGGTACCTTAGTTCTTTGCACAAGAATTTTTTTTTGAAAGAGCTGAAGACAATAATGTATGGTTTGCCGGAAGGGTACCTAATGTGCTTCTCAGAAGCACAATTTTGTGTTCCTCCTCAAAGTTCCGATGTGACTAGAACTATTACCAATTCTGACATGCACCAGATTGAATCTACCGTACAAGAGATTGCTGACTCTTCTACTGTTGATAATGTTATGTTACAACAAAGGAGTACCAGGGTACCGAAGAAGTTTGATGATTACACTTTGCAATTTTTTGTTTTGTGTCTGTTCTTAAAGGATACATGTGCTAATCGTATCCTACCTTTATTTTCATTATAGAATTTCGAGTCATTCAAGTGTAATAGGTATTGTTTATGTCACATGGAACTGTAACATGTAATGTGGAATTCACTGATGCAGGAGCTGACGTTTGAATACAGCAGAAGCGGTTGGAATTTACCTCAACTGAATGCCTTACCTCTTGCACCAGTGGATCCATTTATGGCACTTAAATAAAGACACTCTTTATATAACTTTCAGACTCCATCGCTTTATTACACACAGCCACTTTCTTAGACACACCTGATTTCACCATTTCTCTTCTATGGCATTGCAACATTCTGCATTATATTCTTCACGGTTATTTCTTTATTCCTCCTTCCTATTACACACAGCCACTTACTTAGACACACCTGATTTCACCATTGCTCTTCTGTGGCTTTGCAACATTCTGCATTATATTCTTCATGATTATTTCTTTATTCCTGCTTCCTAAAACACTGCATTTGAGTCTTCAGAAAGTAGAGTAGTTCGCTTCCCACTCCCTGTATCGTATAAACACATACTAACACTACTTACACAGATATGGTAAAGTGGCCAGTATCCTACAATGCCCACACACATCACTTTACAGCAATCAGCTCAAGGCTTACGCTCACGGTTTCATCCCTGAGTCTCCAGACCAGTACCAGTGAGTAGTTTGCTTCCCACTCCCACTATACTCTAAACGCATACCAACACCACCTTCACAACTATCCTACAGCGGCCAGTATGCTACAGCGCCCAGACCACATCAGTTTACACCACTCAGCTCACGGTTTACGCGCATGCTTTCATCCCCGAGTGTACCGGCACCTCACCTCAGCACCATCTCACTCTGCTCAAAATAGCACTTTCACACCGGTAGGGATAAATAATTCAGCACATCAGTTTACAGCACTCAGCTCACGGTTTAGGCGCACGCTTTCATCCCCGAGTGTACCGGCACCTCACCTCAGCACCCTCTCACTCTCAGCAAAACAGCACTTTCACACCAGTAGGACTAAATACTTCACTTCAAACTCCCTGTATAGCACACCCTAAACACCCCACAGACGTTACAATACTCCTACCCTCCCCTTACCTACTTTTTTCACCCTTTTTCCCCCTTACTCATTTCAACCGAATCACAAAATGGCGGCCAACACTTCCTAGTTGCAACCGTTCGCACCGCTCACAGCCAATAAGCAGCAAGCTCGTGCTCGTAACGCCTCAGCCAATCAGATGGCAGAATTCCCAAATATCGATATCTGTAACTTTTTGATATTTCTCCAAAACTACTGAACGGATTTCCACCAAATAAACAAAAGCGTGCTTTCTAGACCAAGACCCTTCTCCCTGCCAAATTTGGGGCAATTCCGTTCACCCATTCGACCTGTAGCCTTGTCTAAAGTTTCCTATGGAAATCAACATGGAGAAAACATGTTTTGGAACTCCCCTTTTTTCTCGGCCTTCCCTTGATGAATCACCCCCAAACTTCAGACATGGGAGCTGATATGAACAAAGAATTAGTTTGGAAAATTTCATGAAGATTCATCAAACAACGCCAAAGTTATAAGCAAAACAAACAATGCTCTTCCTATGGAAATCTGGTCCTAACTATAACTACCTACTGGCAACCGCCAGTAGGTAATATATATATATATATATATATATATATATATATATATATATATATATATATATATATATATATATATATATATATATATACATTCATGGCGGCATAAGCAAAATAAATATTTGAAAGCACAAAATAATGGGAGTCCGTTCCGTTCTTTTTGGAAGAAAACAAAAGTATGAGTAACGTGATATATATATATATATATATATATATATATATATATATATATATATATATATATATATATATATATATATATATATATATATATATATATATATATATATATATATATATTTTTTTTTTTAAAGGAAGCAGAGAACTCTGGGAAGTTCTCAAGTTTAGGTGGAAAGCAGCTCCTGTTAGAGCACTCTCAACACCAGCGACACTCTAGATCTGCTCACCTCAAATGTCTGCTTTTCTATCAAAGTCTTTAAGCATAGGATTAGCACAGTGCCATCCACGCCGAGATAGAAATGGAAAGTATTTTGCCATTACTACAGCAAAGTCTTTAAACATAGGACTAGCACAGTGCTGTCCATGCCGAGCTGTAAAATTACTAAAGCCATTTACCACTCCAAGCACAGTATTACAGCTTGGAATTGGTAAAATACCGACCAAGCCAACCTGAAATGGTTGCTTTTTTTCACTAGTCCTATGCTTAAAGGCTTTTCTGTAGAAATGGCAAAAGACTTTGTCCATTTCTATCTCGGTGTGGATGGCACTGTGCTAATGCTATGCTTAAAGACTTTGATAGAAAAGCAGACATTTGAGGTGAGCAGATCTAGAGTGTCACTGGTGTTGAGAGTGCTCTAACAGGAGCTGCTTTCCACCTAAACTTGAGAACTTCCCAGAGTTCTCTGCTTCCTTTTTTGCATAGTTTATGCATCACTCTATGCCTGAAAGGGTATTGTTTTGACTTATACTGGGTGCTCCCTTGTGTCAGGACAAAGCTATACCTCTCTGAAAAGCTCTAATTAGAGCGAAACACTGTGTCAGGAGTTGCTTAATTCATTTCAGGTTGGCTTGGTTGGTATTTTACCAATTCAAAGCTGTAATACTGTGCCTGGAGTGGTAAATGGCTTTTGTAATTTTTCAGCTCAGCATGGACAGCACTGTGCTAGTTCTATGCTTAAAGACTTTGCTGTAGAAATGGCAAAATACTTTTTCCATTTCTATCTCGGCGTGGATGGCACTGAGCTAATCCTATGCTTAAAGACTTTGATAGAAAAGCAAACATTTGAGGTGAGAAGTGTCGCTGGTGTTGGGAGTGCTCTAACAGGAACTGCTTTCCACCTAAACTTGAGAACTTCCCAGAGTTCTCTGCTTCCTTTTTTACATAATTTATGTGTCACTCTATGCCTGAAAGGGTATTGTTTTGATGTGTGTGTGTGTGTGTTCATGTTCAAAGAAGCAATTAAACTGAGTCTCTTTATTATTTAATCAAGGATGCATTGTATTCAGAAAGTTGTCCCTCTAGAATGATAAAAGAAAAGAAGAAGATAGTAGAAAAGTGACAACTTAGAAGAGGATAAGAGATGAAAGGGAAAAGTGAAATTGAGTCCTACAATGGATAATAGAAACAGCAATCATAATTGGGTATTTTGTTTTTGACAGATATAAAGAGCAGGATAAAAGATAGGCCAGTTTGGAAAGCAGAGTTGTAGAGGAAGAGAGTTGTGTCAGGCGATCACAGAGGCTTAACCTTTTTCCAGGTAGGCCGCCTTTTGCAAAGTGGTCAATTTTAAATTGGGCATGTTTGTGATTTTATGCTTAGTTTTCAGTTTTGTGTGAATTAACACACTTTTTAATACTAAAAGAACCTTCTGAGTTTTCAGTTTCGTGTGGATACTTTTTAAAACTAAAAGAACCTTCTGGGCATTGATTTATTAAGTGTTATTGGGTTCTTTGTGGAGCTCTAAGATTCTAACCCACACTGAGGAAGCCTAGGACTGCTTTGCTTTGGTATCTTAATGGTCAAGTGTGAAAGTGGGGAATTTGGGTTAGAGTTCAATACTAAGAGGATGTGAGGATAGCAGAGGTAATAAACTCCAATTGTACTGCACCGTGAAGCTTCAATGGCTTTGGGGTTGGTGCACTATGACCGGCATTAGCTAGAGAGATCACCTGCAATAAACTGCTGTTGGGCATTTCACAGAGCCAGGGGAAACAAAGTAGTATAAATGGTAAGTGCCTGTGAACACTAAGGGGACTGGATTGGGTGCTCTGTTCAATTGTACATCAGGCAGAGGGTGATGTCGGTAAACATGATAAGGGAGTGAATAAGGGATCGCTGTAATGTGTTGGTGGGTGGTGCAACATGGCCAGTTACTTGTCGAGGATTCTCAAAAATTAATAAATGAAAATCCTGAGTAAGTAATACCTCCAACTATCTTTGGGCAACCTTGTTAGGGAAAGCAGACTTTCAAGGGTATCACGAGGAGGAGGACATTACTTAGGAACAATTGCTGGATGGTTGTTTCAAAAGTAAAGCCTTCCATCATCAAATAAATACATAGGGTGCCTACCCACTGGCTAATTGATTTTTAGCAATGCTTTATTTCTTCAAACTCAGTACTCACAGATAGCAGGGAATTAGGCTTCTTTTGGGTACCAACCAATGTCATCATAGCATGCTATATACCTTTTGAATGAATATTGATGACCTTCAATGTTAATGGACAATTCTTAGGAGCTTCTAAAATAATGCGCTTTAGACCCACTGTGTTCCAATTTTAGTTTGCATTGTTATAATGGCCACTTTGAGATTTGTCTAGTTTTCTGAAGACCATCTAGGAGAAAGAGAACTATGTGGTCTGTAAGGATAGTATTCTGATGTTGACTCTGCATTTTGGTAAATATGCTGCAGGACTGACTTGTCCCACCTTTTCAAAGAAAACGAATGAAATATGTATGGAAAAAAAATATATAGCGTGCTTACAGACATTGTCTCAATGAAAACACAAGGGGCACAGTTTAAGCTCTACTGGTGGAAAAGAAAAACATACCAAGTACTAAAAGCACTCTTACACCCTTCACAGATTAGCAGTCTTGCATTACTGAAAACACACACACTCCTCCCATTCTAGAAGTCTCACATTAACCACAGCACTTTCCCACCTGTCGCAGGCAACCAGTCACTTACTACCAAGAGGATTCACACCCCTCATAGACCAGCAGTCAGACTACTGGAAGCATGCTCAAATCCCTCATAACATTTCAGCAAAGCTCATAGGTCTGGCTGACAACTGAAAGTGTCTGTTAATTGACTGGTGAATTTGGGTGTATAGTACTGTTATTAGGCTAGTGGATGAATAGGAAATGAGTCAATAGATGGATGAATAAATGCATGAGAGTAAGGAAAAGTGTCTGACTGCATGAGTAATGAGTAGTTGAGTGCATGTACAGATGAACGAGTAATTGCATGGATGGAAGCCTCCATGCACACTCAGTTATGCACAATGCCTACTGGCTTTGCCAATGCTTGTTTCATTCTGTATTCTAAGACCTAGGAAGATCATGGGGCAGATTTACTAATATTTAGTGCAATGGAACACAGCAAGACAACTTGGTACACTGCAAAAAAATAGAGAGGGCAGGAATGTGCCATATCTACTAAGTTATGACACGCGCCGGCACCCATGCATCACGGTGCAAAGGTGCCTTTATTACAGCCAGGATTGTTTTTGTGTAGGAAGTGACAACTTCCTGCTCAAAAACAATCCTCAGAGGCTATTTCCTCTTTCTATGTGTGCTCTAGAATGCAGCACATGTAGCAAGAGGAAAATGGGGAGAAGTAAACATATCCATCCTTATTATGCCTCCCCTGGGAAGGCATACCTATTTGACATACTGTCAGGTTTAACAGTGTTAGTAAGTCTGGGAGTGCACCAAAAACCATGGGTGGAAGAGTGGGAACACCCACGTTTCACCAATGGAACGCCTTCTCAGGGCAGAGTAACACAAGGCAGAGACTTGCACTGCCTTCCGTTACTCCAGATTCACTATCCCACACAGAGCCACATTGTGGCTCTGTGTGGCATAGTAAATCTCACTTGAGGGCTTGTGGTGCCCATATGTCACCTTGCTTGACGCAAGAGCGACGCAAGAGCAACGCAAGAGCAACGCAAGAGCAACGCAAGAGCAACGCAAGCCCTTGATAAATCTGACCCTCAGTGAACAACTCAATAGTAGCAACCTTATTTAGAATGGTGTGTTATTTATAAAAACAGTCCAAATGCAGATTTTGCAATATAATAATGCATTTAGGCATTAATGCACTCATTTATACCAATAGATTCCCCATGACCTGTTAGATGTATGTCTGCAAAATTTACACCTGGATTGGGGAACACAGAACTCTTCAGAGTCTATGGTGCGTCATCTAGACAATTAAAAAAAATAGTTGATCATTCAACAAGCTTCATTGCTTCCACACGGTGAAAACTAGGTGGTCCGGAGATAAAAAAGATATTATCAGTTAATTTTTAATGTAAACAGGTACAACATGGTTTAAAAATCAGGTAGAGTGCTTACAGATGTTTCGTACTTCAAACCTGATTTCTGTAGAACTGGTGCCAATGAAAAATCCACTTATATTTATGAGAGTCCAATTTTCAAAGGATAAGAGAGCCCAAATAGATAGTCCCATGCCAGGAGTATTGTCCCACTAAGAAGGTTTTTAAGATTAGCATCTGAACACAGACCCCCATGCCGTATTGGGTTGTATAGTAGCATTGCACTTTTTATTGTGAGGGTAAGAAAGATGCATTCAACCGAGTATCATTAATAAAAAGGCAGGAAAGGTAGCTTATTTTCTGTAAATTGCAACTGCTGAGGGTGGTTTGTTGTTGTTGTTGCTAGTGCAGGCAGAGGAAAATACTAACATACTGTGAGGGAGTATTGCTGTGAAACTCAAAGCAAAATAAAGAGCACATTTTTTTCTTTTTCAGAAAAATAGTGAAATGATGTATTTATTCTGTCTTACGATTTCATCTGTGAAACATGTTATGTTATGATAGGAGTTATTTATAAAACACTCTAGCCAAAGCTTCTTGGTTATAGCATAAGCTGTTACACCTCACTCTGATATGGGAGCAGCAGTATAGAGCAAGCAGCCAGGTTTTCAGATTGTTTCTTAAATTTAAGCATGGAAGGCTAAGCATGCAGGCAGATCGGCAGGGAGTTCCAGAGCCCTGTGACATCACCTGAACTTTTTTAGCATGTAGAACAGGTGCATATCACTAACTGGTTAGAAGATCTGAAAGTGTTGGTAAGTGCATGCCATGTGAACTTTGCCACTAAGAAAGGGGAAAAGCAGAAAAAACGCCTTATGCAGTCTTTAATGATTTAGGGGCATATGTATCAAAATCTCCATTTGCGATTCTCAAATAGCGATTTTTTGAGAATCGCTATTTGAGAATTGCAAAATGGGATGTATCTAAAAATTCGCACAAATTTTGCCAATTCTTAAAATTCCTTAATTGCGATTAGCAAATTGCGAAATCGCAATTAAGGAATACCTTCCCATTCATTCCTATGGGCCAGGAGGCCCATAGCAATGAATGGGAAGTCTTTCTCAAATTGCGAATCGCAATTTGCTAATCGCAAATTGAGAATAATTTCAAAGGTGCAAGGGTGTCATGATGACACCCTGATGCACCCCTGAAATTAGCATGTGTGCGCATATGGCGCACATACATGCCCTAAGGGCATGTATGTGCACCACATGGCACTT
Organism: Triturus cristatus; assembly: GCF_964204655.1. Taxonomy (NCBI): domain Eukaryota; kingdom Metazoa; phylum Chordata; class Amphibia; order Caudata; family Salamandridae; genus Triturus; species Triturus cristatus. The sequence continues at coordinate 347,931,889 of NC_140584.1, forward strand.
TGAAAAATGCCAAAAAGTGCATTTTTCAAAGAAATCGCAAATTACCACCAACTTGAAGTTGGTGGTAATTTGCGATTTCTTAAGGAGAAATCGCACAACTGGGGTGCGTGTTACATAGCATTTAAGGAAACGCAATTTGCGATTTTTTAAATGCTTACGCAAACTTAAGAAATCACAAAATTAGCGAATCCTTATGAATGCGATGCTGAAATGGCTCATACATCTCATTTTGCAATTTTGTATTCGCAAACGCTGTTTTTTTGTGATTCACAGCGTTTGCGAATACAAAATCGTTTGATACATATGGCCCTTAAACACAATCTTTTTGGGCGGGTAGCTAATGAAACTGACAAAGGTTGCTTGTTTTCATTAGTCCCGTGATGAATCTGCCTGCAGCATTTTGTCTGAGTTGGAGTCATGCCAGAAACGTGTTAGCTATGTCCAAAAAGATGCTGTTGCAATAGCCTAATCTCGATGGAACACTGACATTGATCACCGAATTATGATGTTATGAATCATGAGAGAATTGTTGTAATTCACGTTGAACGAAGCTGGCACTTGAGGCTGAAGATTCATAGGACTCTGAAGTAAGGTGTTGGTCCAGAAGGATTCCCAAATTCCAACAGCTGCAGCTAGTATAGGGTAGTCTCATATAGATAGAGGCCGTTCCAGAGAGAAGATGACTTGTGGGATCACTGCCTCTCTTCAAAAACGTTTTCGCATACATTCACAAAGGGGAAGGTGCCCCCTGGGCACCCCTTCCCGTTTGTGAATTGGGTTATCCTACATGAAGTCGTTGGTAAAATACTAATATTTTGCGACCGCATTTAGGTTGGAAAGCATTGACACATACCACTGCGAGTAGTTATTCGGAACAGATGCCCTTAATATGACCCTCCCTCATACCGAATTGCTAACCCATTTGCGATTCGGGTAATAGGTTACGGAATCGCAAAATAGGGTTAGTACATATACAAAGGCTTTTTTGCAGTCACAAATAGTCCAATTCAGCAAATCGGGCCGTTTGCGACATCAAAAAACCTACATACATCTGGCCCCAAGTGACTTGTTTGATATTCTGATTAGGCCAGACTAAATACTAATTGCTTATTATGTGTGCATGTAAAGGTTCACTCACAGAGACCTCAAAAGCCGGGCAAATGCTTGCATATAGATATTAAATGGCAGTGGCGAAAGAAAGGCACCTTGTGATCCCCATTATCAGCATGTGAGGTGACAATACATATTGGAAGAACATAACCACTTTTGTGCTCTATAAGAAACAGATTTAAGCCAGTTCAAGAAGCTACCTCCGCATCCAATGTTGATCACTTTGTGGATAAATAGGGTGATGAATAAAGGGTTTGAAAAAAGTCAACTGATCTAAAAATATTACTACTCCAACACCACTTTGTCAGTCTTCATCCTCACATTGGTGACGGCAGATAGAGCATCTAGTTCTGTGCTGCTACCTTGGGCAAAGCCTGCTTGAGCCCTAGCCAAGATGTCATGGGTTTCCACAAAGATTTGTGGATTTGAGGTGACTGCCTTTTCCAGGCATTTTCACAAAAAAGGGAAGAGTGAAATGGATGTGACGTTTGCCAGACTGATTTCCTAAGGAGCAGAGTAGTGTCTACTGTTTTCTAAGCTTAGGGACTATGTCAGACACTAGCGAGCTATTATAAGGGATCTTGAGTGAAAGTGCAAGTATTGCTCCTGCTGCCTTGATCACTTGAGCAGGACATGGGGCCACAGGAGAACTAGTGGTCAGGTTGTGACTAGCATTAAATTTACTTATATAAAGACAGTGGCAAATGTGTCCAGAAAAGATGCGAAGTCAGGGGACATCTTCGGATTTTAGGCCTCCACTACGAGTTGGCCAGAATTGGGATTCTGGTCGTTATCGTCACACCAAATTGAAACTATTCCAAGTTCTCTCCCTCAAATGGGCAATAGCTTCACAGACTTGAAAATACTGTGGGCCCGATTCACAGAACTAACTTAAGACAAAATCCTAAACTTACTACCATTTTGGTATTCACAGAAGGCACTTACTCCTTTTGGTATTCACAGAAGGCACTTACTCATTTCGGTATTCACAGAAGTTAGGAGTCCTAACTTTAGGATTCCTAAATGCCTTCTGTGAATACCGAAAGTCTTAAAATTAGGATTTTTCTCAGTTTAGGAGTCCTAAAGGTAGGACTCCTAACTTTACTACTACTAAACTCAGAAAAATCCTAATTTTAAGGCTTTCGGTATTCACAGAAGGCATTTAGGAGTCCTAAAGTTAGGAGTCCTAACTTTACTACTACTAAATTGAGAAAAATCCTAATTTTAAGACTTTCGGTATTCACAGAAGGCATTTAGGAGTCCTAAAGTTAGGAGTCCTAACTATACTACTAATAAACTGAGAAAAATCCTAATGTTAAGGCTTTGGGTATTCACAGAAGGCATTTAGGAGTCCTAAAGTTAGGAGTCCTAACTTTACTACTACTAAATTGAGAAAAATCCTAATTTTAAGACTTTCGGTATTCACAGAAGGCATTTAGGAGTCCTAAAGTTAGGTGTCCTAACTATACTACTACTAAACTGAGAAAAATCCTAATTTTAAGACTTTCGGTATTCACAGAAGGCATTTAGGAGTCCTAAAGCTAGGACTCCTAACTTCTGTGAATACCGAAATGAGTAAGTGCCTTCTGTGAATACCAAAATGAGTAAGTGCCTTCTGTGAATACCAAAATGGTAGTAAGTTTAGGATTTTGTCTTAAGTTAGTTCTGTGAATCGGGCCCTGGGTCCTTTACTGTGCATTTTTCCATCTTCTAAGGAGAAACCCACAGACATGTTCCGCCTGATCTGAGCAGTCAGAAAGTGTCAGTTGGAGGAGGATAACTGGGGTGAGGGTCCAGAGGTCCAAGGTAGACTTCTGTCAGTCGTAGGAGAGCACTGTCTGCTCTTTCATGCAGATGCAGAGGTAGGGCTGGAGCTGGGCTGCTCTCCACAGCCTGAAGCCCCTACAGCAGAAACAGGAGCTCCAGTGATTATAGACCTTGAATTATTGGATCTGGAGACTGTGGACGCAAACATTGCAGGCCCGGAAGCACTTATCATTGCGGGTGGAAGAATTCATTCACCACTCATAGAAAGGGCCTTAGTCCACCTGGACACTACATTTTCTCTACTTCATTTGTTCAATAGTTGGTAGCTTCTTTAGAAGCAGAAGTAGAAATGAACTTATAGTCTCTATGACGGAGTCTGAAGAACCTGTAAAGAATGCAGATTTACTGAAAATGAAAATATTTTCACTTATTCTTTAGAAACGTTTGGTGACTTGTGCATTAATATATAATTTTTTGGCTTCTTTGAAAGCAAAAGCATATTCTGATAGTTTCACGTTATAATTTGCTCGGAGTGCAGATGTTTGATATTTGGGTAAAACTCTTTCCACCATGCTGGCTTGTAATTTTAATGTCTGCAATGCTTTTGAGCAGGGGCGGTTCCTCTGTTATGGCGGAGGAGCATCGCTCCTCCCCGTGCCCCGCTGAAAGCCAGCAGAGGCAAACAACCAAAATAAAATGATAATAAAACTGTTTTATTATCGTTTTATTTTTTTATCCTGCAGGCTTCGAGCCAAAGGAGAGGGGGCATCCATACTGAGCTGCAGCTGCAGCACCGGGGAGGTGGGGGAGTGGTGGGCACTGCTATGTGCACTTAGCCTTTCTCCTCCCTGAGCTATGTTGTACAGCTGGGTGGAGAACCAACACAGACTCCCTGTCCATGTCTGAGTTCCGAACCAGAGAGTTCAGACCAATCCCAGTGCTGCTCTCATTCTGGGAATAGTTTTCTCAGCATGAGAGCAGCACTGGGATTGGCATCTGGGTGCCTGTGCAGTGTTTAGCATTTCCTGGACATCGGGGAGGCGAGGATCAGGAGTAAGGCGGTGGCTGTCGGAGCAGGTAAGTGCACTTTTATATATTTATAGTGCTGTCTTTTTTACTTTGTATTCCCGCTTCTCCACCCCTCCACTTCAAAATACGAGCGACCGCTACTGCCTTTGAGTATCATGGGTTACATAAAGGTGTTAACCAAATCACTGATGCTGGCAATAAGAGAAAATAAATAAAAATATAGAAAAGTGAGAACGTTTTCTCGTTGCTGAATTGATTTCTGTGTTGTAGGTGGATATTTTCCATTAGTGACAAAAAGTCATCAAGGTTACCATGGTTGTACCATTCTTTAATGATAGATTTTTAAAATATTTTTAGACCATTATATAGATTGATACATAGCTCTTCAAACTACACTCAGAACCTAAAGCCAATTTGAAACCTTTTACTCCACTAACCCGATGGGATCCCTCAATTTTTAGTTTGTCATAATTGAGGAATCTGAGTGGAGACAAATAGAGAAGCAAATATTACTATAAGTTAGTCAGTTGCTTATCGCTTGTATTATAGTTAATTCCAGTAAATCAATCAACTAATTGAGATTTATTATTCCTTGTAGAAAACATTATCTTTCTGTATTTTTTGTTTGACCCTGACATTTAGTTGCCTGGTTTGCAATCAGTAAAGTTCAAAACAGAAATTGGTAAGAATGTTGTGCTTGTGTGAAAAGAATGTGATCAATTACACAATTGCAGCTAATGGTCTAACTCTTGCATTTAAATGCAATCTGTAATGTTTATTCAATAGGTGCAAACAAATATTGACAACCTAGCCACACAGGTCTCCCATTCAGTACTCAACAAAAGAACTGAAAGGATAACTGTACTACACACAGTTTGGTACACCTCTATCAATATTCCAAAACCAATTTCCCAAAATAATTTTAAAATGGCAGGTGCACTTTTTCCTTTCTAGTCAGTCAAAAAAAGATGATTATATCTGCCTTCTTCTTTAAAAATATGAATGGTTTAAGAGCTTGATGCAAAATATTTATTAGCTCATGAGAATTGACAGAAATTTAGACAAGGACTAAGGGGAAGATTACGAGACATGGGTCAGAATATACTGAGTGCCTCGTAATATTCTGACCCAAGTGTTAACCCTTGTTTACCTATGGGTCAGAATTATGAATTTGAAGGTATCCCACTGTCATTAAATTTCGGTGTTCAAACCTGCTGAAATATATCAGGGGAATACATACAGGGCCCGATTCACAGAACTAACTTAAGACAAAATCCTAAACTTACTACCATTTTGGTATTCACAGAAGGCACTTACTCATTTCGGTATTCACAGAAGACACTTACTCATTTCGGTATTCACAGAAGTTAGGAGTCCTAAGTTTAGGACTCCTAAATGTCTTCTGTGAATACCGAAAGTCTTAAAATTAGGATTTTTCTCAGTTTAGGAGTCCTAAAGTTAGGACTCCTAACTTTACTACTACTAAACTGAGAAAAATCCTAATTTTAAGGCTTTCGGAATTCACAGAAGGCATTTAGGAGTCCTAAAGTTATGAGTCCTAACTTTACTACTACTAAATTGAGAAAAATCCTAATTTTAAGACTTTCTGTATTCACAGAAGGCATTTAGGAGTCCTAAACTTAGGAGTCCTAACTATACTACTACTAAACTGAGAAAAATCCTAATTTTAAGGCTTTCAGTATTCCCAGAAGGCATTTAGGAGTCCTAAAGTTAGCAGTCCTAACTTTACTACTACTAAATTGAGAAAAAGCCTAATTTTAAGACTTTCTGTATTCACAGAAGGCATTTAGGAGTCCTAAACTTAGGAGTCCTAACTATACTACTACTAAACTGAGAAAAATCCTAATTTTAAGGCTTTCGGTATTCACAGAAGGCATTTAGGAGTCCTAAAGTTAGGAGTCCTAACTTTGCTACTACTAAATTGAGAAAAATCCTTATTTTAAGACTTTCGGTATTCACAGAAGGCATTTAGGAGTCCTAAAGTTAGGAGTACTAACTATACTACTACTAAACTGAGAAAAATCCTAATTTTAAGACTTTCGGTATTCACAGAAGGCATTTAGGAGTCCTAAAGTTAGGACTCCTAACTTCTGTGACTACCGAAATGAGTAAGTGCCTTCTGTGAATACCGAAATGAGTAAGTGTCTTCTGTGAATACCAAAATGGTAGTAAGTTTAGGATTTTGTCTTAAGTTAGTACTGTGAATCGGGCCCACAGTATTTGCTTTTTCATGCAGATTTTGGTCTGTTAACTCCAAAACATGCATGTGATTCCCCATGAACTCGAATTAGGTGTTATTTATCACACCCGATAACGTGCTCCATGGTATTGTCATTTATCAGAGGCGATAAATAATGCCTTAGCTCGTATTCAGTCCCTAAGATAGCTATTTGGATAAACTGCTAGTTCTGAACAGCAAAGTGTTTAGAGCAGCTTTAATTGTCTAACCAGTCTCTTGTTAATAAAAAGAGATATAAAAAAAAACAGACATATAACACATCATCCGTTGGTCTGTTCAACTGCCATTCACCTTTTGCTTCTGCCCACCACAGCACTCAGCATGTGGCAGGGAGTCAGTCTTTTCAGCCCCTAGGCTCTCTTCCACTCTGGGCCATCAGGGAGCCTTTTCCCAGATCACATGTGCAAATTTACCTAAAAAGAAATGCACTTTAGTGCCAAGCTGGTGGGCCTTTAACTTTGTCAATGATTTCTTCTTTTCATTCTTTATTCATTTTGTATTCTTTTTTAACAATCCCTGAGTGTTAAAACAATGGCTCCACATTACAACAATCCTTGAGTGTTAAAACAATGGCTCCACATTACAGTAATTCAAAACCAACAGTACCTTTTCTTTTCACAAATAAGAATTATATTTTTCTGTGAGGTGTATTAATACTAAAAAGTGGTTCTATACCTGCTGTAAGTTCACCTGCCTGTTAAGACATGATTGTACTGTTTTGTTGAAATATTATGCAATGTTCTTTACTTAAATTATTGTTGTAAGTATATGACCACCTCATTCATGTAGCATGCTTTCTATTTATTTAATTTTGTTGTGTGCATATACTTTTATTAAAAACCAAAATAACCAGGTTGTTGATTGTGTTGAGGAGGTATATACATGCTGAACAAAGGGCCTTGCGGTGCCTGCCACATGGTCTAGGGAAATGGTGCCCCCCAAGTGCAAAACCAAGTGCCCCTGGTCAAGGGGGGCACACAATGGGCCACCAAAGTGCATTCCTGCTAGCCTTTTCATGGCGGATGAACCACCATGGAAAGGCTGGCGGGGATCCAGCATCTTAATCTGGCGGACAGTGCCTATTAGGCACGGCCACCATTTTGATGATGAGGGGCGGGTCCGACAGGCAATCGTAACAATTCACTCTGTCGGACCCGTGGCGGACGGGCTTTCCGCCCGCCAGACCCCCCCGCCATCCTAATCTGGCAGGCGGTAATTGGCCGCATGATGGCGGTGAACCCGCCACCGGTAGCCTGTCGGTGGCGGGTTCACCACCATCGTAATCACCTCCAAAGTGCTTTAAGTCTACTAAGGTAATTTTGACCTTTGATCCATCTTCATTAGGTCTCGCCTAGCGTTGCATCGCGAATGCGCTGCCATCGCTTTGCGAGGCATGCAGTATATACTGTAGTGTGGAAGCTCCGCCCACTCTCTGCCCATTGGCTTTTGTCTTAAATGCTGTCTTCCAATTGGGTTGAGGCTTGTTAGTCCCTCCTCATTCAAAATTTGTATCCTTCCACGGCTATTGGCCCCTTTACTCCTAACACTATTTTCTTTTAGGTCTCGCCTAACGTTGCTGCGCGAATGCGCTGCCATCGCTTTGCGAGACATGCAGTATATACTGTAGTGTGGAAGCTTCATGGAAGCTTCACCCACCCTCTCCCCATTGGCTTTTGTGTTAAATGCTGCCTTCCAATTGGTTTGAGGCGTGTTAATCCCTCCTCATTCATCATTTGTATCCTTCCACGGCTATTGGCCCCTTTACTCCTAACACTATTTTCTTCCCTGTCTCCCCACCCCACTGCCCTTTCCCTCAGTCTGTGACTTCTCACCCTCCCCCCACTCCCGTTCGTGTTTTCTTGCCTGCCAGCACTTCCGTTTTTATCTTTATTATTGCCACCTTGAAATATGCGAGTTCAAGATGCGTGCTGTACAAAAACTTCTCGTGATTAATGAACTAGATTTTAATGTTACTCTAAATATAATAAGACTCTAGGCAATATTCAGGGTTTGCATGGCAACTGACGCCTCTTAGTTCACAAATGGCATTGTTGTCGGGCGGGAGGAGCGGCAGTGTTTTAACTCATGCTTAAAACTAGCATTTTTAATAACTTCCTCTCAATTCAGTGCTATAATTTTGTGTACTGAGGTGACGCGCTAAAGAAATGCACTTTTTTGAATTCTGAAGAGACATTATCACACATTTACATCATGTTTAACATGTTTACTGTATGATTAACATGCCGATCATTTTCACGGCTCGCCCTTTGGCTCCTATACGCTTGGCTCGTCTCCGGCTGGCTCTACCTTCTAATTAATATATTGGCTTGCGCACCTCTAACAAAGAGAGATGAATGGATACATAACAGTGAGCCCTGTAGATGGTAGAGAAATAGACTGGTGCAGACAAACAGACAAAGTCAGTCTCCATTGCCTCACGTCAGAATCATCACTTTCAATAACCTGGAAATCTGCTGGCAACTCCTGCATGCCCCAACCTCATCCCCCTCACCTATTCTTAGCAGAAGTGGCAGATTCTGAGCTGTGCCCTGCTGGTGCAGAGGAGCACGGCAGAGTCTTTAGAAGCGCTGGGATCCCTAGCCTTTCGGGTGCCTTCACACTCAGGATAAATGAATACATTTTGTTCTGTGCTTTAGTCGGCCCTCTGTGAGCACTGTCTGGTAGATGAAGCTCTGTGTTAATAAACACATTCAGAGAGGTGGTTGGGTACAAACAAACAACAGCCACAATACCGTACGTTGTGAATGTGTAGTTAAATACCTGCTCATCGAGTACCTCATTGGCTGATCATTCCATGGCACTGACAAAATTACATTTGGACACATTTGCTCAACTGTAAAACACTCTGTTCTATGGGTAATTTAACAACTCAGGGCTTTGGGGTTAGGTAACCTACTTTGGATGCTGTGTAAAAGAGTAAATACAAAAATTAATGCAATGAAACTAAGCAACCAGTACTGCCTAAAACACTGTAAAAACTGACACGCATTCTGGCATTTTGTTTAGTTAATGTCGATTTTCTCATAGATGAGAGTAAAGTACTCTTAATATCTTAATGAAATCTGCACACTTTTAACTAATAGTACCGAGCGACCTTTGACAACTAGGCAATGAATACATTTTCATGTACCCCCAAAGCCCCCCTGCACCCGCCTACTTGGCAAACTTCATTGCTTCCCAGTGTTTGGGGGATAACCAAGACGCAGGAGAGTGAGTCAAATAGTCTAGAAAATGAAAGAGAAGCCGGGATTCGGATTCACATGCTCCGATCCCGATCGTGTTGGTTAGTCTGTAGGCACTACTTTTATTAATGAGTTTCGCATTAGTGAAGCACCAGGGTGTGCATGTGTGGCGTCACTTCACCCATGAGGTACGTGCCAAGCAATTGTTGACACAACCCACACTTTGCGTCTTTTTCAATATATTTATTACGAAGTGCAGGACATTTCCAAGGGATTTTGCACACTACATAAATTCACTCCAAAAAGAAAATATGTAGGTTAAAAACATTGCCATTTACAACGTCAATAGCTCTAACTCACATATGCGAGACCTATTTGCATTGCAGATGCTTGTTTTTTTCTTATCAGCATGAGGTGCTCTTATTTTCAGAGAAAACTTGGGTATACCATTGCTGATGGCTTTGTCTTAGTTGATCCTTTCACATGGTTTTGCATGGCTTTTTTATATACAGTAAGTAGTATGTTAGCATTGGATGAAGGCGAAGGGGATTTCCAAAGGTTGATGAGTTTTCTTGCAGGTTGTTGATGGGATAGTCTTTGAAGGAGCAGTGTGTTAATTGTGTGTTTATTGTTCAGTTGACTGTGATTCATTAGTCTGGTGCGGAGGAGTGGCTGGGTGTGATGAATCTTGCCGAAGTGCCAGTCCATCTGAAGCCAATGCCTATCTTCCCTTACTCTGAGTTGACACTGGAATACACAGTGTGACTCCAGATCCCAGTGGAAGGGGTTAAGAGAGTGAGAAGCACTGGTCTGGTGAAGGAGGATGCTGTAATACCTCCAAGTAGTTCAAGATAGATAGATACAACTATGACCGGATCACATTGAAAAGGTGCCTGTTACTACTTGGCAATACTTAGGGACGGCAGACATAAACAATTAAATATACTCAGATTAGTCTGTTGCCGTTGAAAGATCATTCGGAAACTAGACTATTTGGCACTTTCTCCTGTAATTACCCGGAACCAGGATTTGCACTTTTAGCAACAATCTAAGCCCTGATGCTGTCCAGACAACAAGGCTGGATGAAACATGTGTTGGCTACAAGTGCGTTGAAGAAGAAAGGAGGATATAAATATAACAAGAACTCAGTCCCAGAGCCTTCTTGTGTTCTCCAGTGTGCATTAAACGAAGAATCTATACTGTTATTAGCATCTTTTTTCAACACACCGATCCCCCATTCTTCTACCTTCCAAACAGTTGTTGATATTTGCAAATATTCATTTTTCAGTCTGGAAACCCGCTAAAATGGGCCTGTGTGATTCTGCTTCGTTGGTGCAAAGTCAGCATGGACATCCTATTGCCTATTTCTCCTTCAAGGTCCCTCAAAATCACTTGAAGTGATTAAAGCGCGCTTGTATCGCGTGGGCTTTTTATGTTCATCCAGACAATTCCGCTTTTACTTCTTCTTTATTTAGGAAAAATGAAAATACATGCACACACCCATGCATTATCTCCAGACCATATGGATGACACAATGGCTATCTGAACTCTGCCTAATGACGCACCTGAAATCACGGCAAACTTCTCTTTTGCACCCCATCTTCGGGTGCCATTAATGCCTTTTTCTGTGTCATGTGTCGCATTCACCATTACTTACGAACAATATGTTGGTTATAGGCCGAATTCTGAAGTACAATTCTGGGTTTGATTCTCTATGTAATCACTCTTGTCTCTCTGGATATATGCAGGGATGTTGGTTCTCACAGTTTCTATTGGGCAGTAATTGCTGTGGCGCAACGAGGAGAAGTACTTTTATTTGGAAAAATGTATCTGGAAAAATAGCATTAGATTGTTTTTGTGCAGGAAGGTGCCCCTTCCTCCACAACAACAATCAGCCCAGCAATGCAGGCACCGTTGCACCATGATGCAAGGGTGTCTACATTGGCGCCCAGCTGCTCCTTGTGCACCGGCGCAGGGGTAGTAAGTACAGGAATGCACCACATTTTTGTAAATAAGGCACATTCCTACACTTAGACAACTTAGACAATGACACAGCTTGGTGCAGCATAATTGCTAGTGGCACAGCGCTGCGCCATTTTCTTTTAAATATGCCCCTGAATCCTTTCCAATGATGTCCAGTGCTATCTTCCCCTTACTTTACTGCTCCCTTGTGGGGTCCATTGACCAAGTGGTGCTTCTTACTTTCATATACACATCAAATAAGATTTCAACTAAAATGCAACATTTTGAATATTCTTTTCCTTATTTTAAAGATTCCATTTTATGACACGTAGTGAAGAAAATTTGCTGCATTAAGGCAGTAGTGATTTCAATATTTTATTTTTCCCTCCTTCTATATTTTTCTTCTACTGCATTTCAAAACTATCCTTCTATGCGTAAAAAAAAATAGTCCTATTTTGTAATGTAGCGTATAAAGTGCTGCACAAGTATTGCTGATTAATACAAAATACAGCAATAATGTAACACAATGCCATCCACAGTTCAAGGTAGGATTATAGGAGTATAACTGAAAAACCACAAGGGAAGTTAAAACTGTGCCAACCTGTACCTCTAGTCTCAAGTACAGAATGATTTCCTGGGCTAATGAGTTGTTAGTATTTTATTGCAAAATCAGGGACATTTTACTAGCCAAAGAAACGCCGTTCACGATACAGTTGCAGAATACAGTAGTTTCCCACTCCCACAAACATTTTCCCATCATTTCTGTGCCATTACCATTTTGTCATTCCCATAACTGACTGCGTGGAGATTGCTGGAGGCTGCCTAAATTATTGCTGGCACCATGGGCCAGTGAAAGTTCTGTTGTTCTCTGTAGAAACACTGTTTTGCAGCAGTTACCCACTGTTGGCTGGCACGCGTTGGCATGCCTTTCCAGCTTTATCTGGAAGGGCTCATTCATAGTCAATGCATCATATTTTCACTTCCTTGAGCAGGATCCGGATTAAAGATTCTCACATTTGAGAATCTTCACTGTTCTCTCCATGTAGAATGTCCAGGTCCCCTGTTCTTAGGTTTATGATAACTGAATTGGTCTTCTTGTGTGAGAGACATGTTTAAATGGTTGGTCAAACGTAAAGGTTAAAAACTGTAGTAAGTCAATGAAATAGCAGTCCATACCTTGCACACATGTGCTTAACCTACTCAAAAGTTTTCTCTTAATTGTCACTTGTGTGACCTCTGTGGCATTTGTATCAGAGAGGAATCTGGAATATCCATACAAATGTGGTACACACCCAATCAAGTTTACATTTTCGGGGTTATTAATAATATTTTTAATGGATTTTCCACACCTTTCTACACACTTGAGTTACAGCTGGAAGAAAGTATGGGAAGGCACACTAGTCATCTCAGTCTTCGCAGAGGGAGTGAAGGAAGAATGGACATGTTAGAGAAAAATAGTTTTAAGTGAGAAAGGACAGAATACCTTTTTTAAAGAATTTTTTTAAACAATTTATTCATACTTTTTCAAAAATACAAAGCAGGCAGACTAGAGTACAGACAAGGTATCAGTGCAGGTATACAAATTAAACGGATACAGTAGACCAAGAAAAGTGATCTGAGGGCCAAGAAAACACAATGAGCGAGGAATCCATACATTGGGGCACTAGAGACAACTTAATACGAGAGACCACACACTACACACTGTAGCAGCATTCAATCATAAAGCGCTTTCGGAAGAGGGGAGGATTAAGGGGGGGCTCAGTTGGGACGCATGTCAAAATGTCAGGGATCTGGGGGGCACAGGCATTTGCCACTGAGTCGGGTTGTGTATCATCAGCAACTGTAACCGGATGAGCAAGCAAATATGTTGTGAGGGGTCCCCAATCGTCGCGAAGCCGGGAAGAAAGTGGGAGTAATTCAGCAAATGTGTACATTTGGTCCTGCGAGAATACCATATCTTGGATCCATTCCTTAAACTTCGGCGTCCGACCTCGACCCCAACGGCATGCAATACGACGTTTGTCGAGGACTAGGCTGAAGGAGACGAACTTCCTGTGTTTCGTTGCTATGGTTGCGGTATAGCCAAGAAGGGCGAAGAGGGGAGTGCGTGGAATGTGTAACGATGTCATTTGTTCCAAGGCTTCCAAAACCTGGAGCCAGTACCTCTGCATGTCAGCGCAGTCCCATGCCAGATGGAGAAAGTCAGCCCCTGCAGCTCCACATCGATTGCATCTATCATCGTCGTGCAGCCAAAAGCGATGGAGTTTAACGGGTGTATAATATGTACGATGGATGTATTTATAGTGGAGTATCCGGAGACGGCTACTAGATGTGCTATGTTCCGTCTGCCTACAGCAATAGGTCCACTGCTCTTCCGTTACAGTGAGCTGCAATTCTGCAGACCATTTATCTTTGGAGGAAGTTTGTGAAGCGGTCTGAGTGGTGTACAAAGAATGATAAAGGGAAGACACTAGATGACTTGGTGCATCTCCAGCCAATATAAGGCGAAGGGTAGCGACCTATGGTGTCTCCCTGGGGAAGGAAGGGGTGTGGGCCTTGAAACTCTGCCGCAACTGGATATATAAAAAAAGGTCCATGGAGGAGGGAGGTATGTTGGCAAAGAGCTGCTGCGAGGTACGGAACCTGCCCCGGAAGTAGAGGTCCCCCCAAGTTTTAATCCCATACTTAGCTAGGGTTCTTTTAAACACTCCCTCCAGAAGGACCGGCATCTTCGGATGATAGGAGAAGGGAAGCAAAGGCTAATAAAGCATAGGGGCCCGGGTTGGGGGTCCGGACCTCCGCAGCATGACCAGCACCAGTAGCAAAGATAGCGCCGTCTAGTGGGATGGGATCCAACAGCCAGTGCTCGGCCACCACTTGAGGCATGTACCTGGGGGGGGGGGGGGGGGGGGGGAACCAGAAGTGTGCATAATGGGCTTGTGCGCAGATATAATAGAGTTCAAAATTGGGGATATCAAACACCCCTTGTGCATAGGGGCGAGTAAGGATGTCCCACTGCACTCTAGGCTGTCTACCTCCCCAAGTGAGGCGAATAAGCTCCATCCGGAGCATCGAGAAAAAAACCCTACCTGGATCATAGGGCACGTTTGTAAAAAGATACAGGAGTTTAGTAAGGATGACCATCTTAATTAGGATATAAGGCCTGCCATGGATAGCAGGTTACATTATCTCTTATCCCATCTAGAGCACGGCCATAGTTAAGGCACATCAATTCATCGTGATTTGTGGATATCCAGATACCGAGATACTTAACCTCATCAGGGCACCATTCAATTGGAAAATCCGGGGCAAACTCCGTAACTGAGGAGGTAAGAGTTGATATTTGGACCAATTTATGTGGATCCCAGACAGACCCCCAAAGCGCACAAATTCTCGAAGCAGTGGATTGAGGTTTATCTGAGGCTCTCTGACGTATAGCGTGATGTCATCCGCGTACAGAGAGATCAGGATATGTCGGAGGGGGCAACGGAGTGCCTTATTTTGATGGTATTGTCTGATTTTGGCTGCAAGGGGCTCAATTGCTAAGGCAAACAGGAGTGGCGACAGCGGGCATCCCTGTCGGGTCCCTCGGGATGGGAGATGAGGAGTGACCATTGATAAGGACTTTCGCTACGGGTTCAGTGTAGAGGAGGCAAACCCAGGATATAAATCCCAGCGGAAAACCCATGTTTTGTAAAATCACAAAGAGGTAGTCCCATTCCACCGAATCGAATGCTTTTATAGCGTCAAGGAATACCGCGGCGATGGGTATCTTTGGGTCTATCGTATGCAGAGTGGAGAAGAGCGTGCGTAGATTATGCGATGTCACTCGCCCAGGAACGAAGCCGGCCTGGTCCGGGAGCACCAGCTTGTCCATCAAGAGGCTGAGGCGGTTAGCTAGAAGTTTTGCAAGGATTTTTGTATCCGTAATAATTAAGGATAAAGGTCGGTATGAGTCGTAGCAGTCTGCTGCTTTGCCAGGCTTGAGAAGGGACGAAATTAACACGAGTCGCATGGAGGGGGGCAGGCATTCTACCTCTAGCGCTTCGTTAAAGACGATCTTAAGAATGGAAAGAAGCTGGGTTATGTGAGAAGAAAGAATACCTAATGCTAATTTAAAAATCTCGAACACTTCTTGCCTTGCTTTTTGTTTTTCTTTACTTTTGTTGATATTTATGTAAAAAGGGTGTATCCTGACTTTCCTTATGTGCAGCCTGATCTCCTGTTATTTAGCGGAGCCCCCGCGGGCCAGTCATTGTTTTTGAACTGCTTGATCATTTCTGCATACTAGCGGCCGGCCCAGGTGGTTGTAGGCCCGTGCTTGTACCCCTTTTTATCTGCACAATAAAATATTAAAAAAAAAAAATAAAAAAAAAAATCTCGAACACTATTTTACTCATTGCATGAAAAACGCAAATTTGGAGCAAGGAAAACAGTTGTAACTAGTCTGTTCTTAAGGTACAACTCATCTGCTATTCACAAAATCAGGTAAGTAAATGAAGCGTAACATTAAATTGACCTAAGAGTAACTAAAACGCGGATGGAATTCACATAAAAGAGGGACAAATATTTATGACAGCACGTGGAAAGTCAACAGTAACACTCGAGGAAAGTTGATGGATGGAATGCATAAATGTATCCTAGGCAGTAGCGATTGCTTGTGGCCACATTCCAGTCCATTGTTTCTTACCCACTATGCCACTCTGGAAAAAGGATCCCCTTATGCAAATCAGTACTGACCCTACTTCTCATGAGAACAGTCCAGTAGCGGCCGGCAAGTTGACAGAGTGGTGAGGCGGGGGGGACGGGGACATGGGGGAAGAGGGGAACAGGGAGGAGGGAGACAAATGATTAAAAAAAAGCCACTTACCTGCTAACCACATCGCATTCCTCGCTTCTCCAGCACAGGATCCCAGAGTGCATTGCTGCTAATCCTGACACTGCTTTCATGCTGCTGATAGTAGCATCAGGATTGGGCTGGGTGCGATGGTTTGTGCTCCCACACATACTGGGAGCCTTGGCATGCTCTTTCCAACCCAGCAATGCAGTTGAGTTTGGAGAGAACTTCACTGCCCATTTGAGTTTGGCCAGCCTGAGACTGCCAGCCAAACCCACATGTGCAGTGAAGGCAGTGCCCAACACTCCCCCTCCAGCCTGTCAGCACCCTGACCCTGCCCCCAAGCCTCGGCTTTGAGAGAAAAATAAAAAGATAATATACAAGAGTTTACTTTCCCTGGCACCTGCTTTGGCACTCTTAGAACCTTGAGGAAGTTTCTTCCTCTGTTGCCAGGTAGTGCCAGGGGACTGTGGTCCGCGCCCTCATTTTATCCCGTTTGGACTATGCAAATGCCCTTCTGGTTGGCAGCCCTGGCTTTTTAGTTAAGAAACTGCAGGTTGTTCAAAACTCAGCGGTCAGGCTTCTTCTGGGCCTGCGATCAAGGCTTAGTGTTCGCACTCACCTGCGCTCCTTGCACTGGCTCCCAGTCGAAGCCCGTCTGAAATACAAAATGTTATCCATTGCCCATCGGGCCCTTTATGGCCTGGGACCCATCTATCTGCGGAAGAGGTTTCCCTTTTACACAGCAGGAAGACAGCTGCGTTTGTCTGCTCAGCTGCTGGTTCAGACCCCCAGGTTTAATCTTCAAAGACTTGGGGGGAACGCCTTCGTGCGCAAAGCTGGCCTTGCCTGGAATTTATTGCCCTTGGCTCTTCTGGCTACTCAGGACCCTCTTTTGTTTAAGAAAAAACTAAAAACACTGCTTTTTTTAGTCTGGTTCTGGTGTGCACTTCTTCTTTTTTTTTCCGAAGCTAGCGCCGGGACACTTTCGAGTAGCTGTGCGCTGCATAAATTAAACATAACATAACATATTATTGTTTTATTTTTCATTTCTTCGGGTGCTGGCAGGTGGGGGGATGCTCCTCCTCCATAGCGGAGGAGCTGCAGCTGGAACAGTCCATCCCAAACTGCCAGATGAGGCCCCCTCCAAGGAGATCACAAGCAATCCCAGACTGGTTTGGGTCTATTTGGGCATCATCAGAATTATGCAATTTAAACCCCATGCACCGTGAGCATAGGACCCAGATCTGGGCATATCCACTGCACTTAGGACACCAAGAACAGCACACAACATCTTGATGGGTGGAATGCTTGGAATAATCTCAGCCACTGGTGATGGTTCAGGTTGCATCTCAGCCCATCATTTTTCTCCCACCATGACACTCTAGACAATGGCCTGCCTTATGCAAATCAGCACTAACCCAGCTCCTACAGTGATTGCAATGCGACTGCTACACTGGTAATAGGGTGTTTGGCATCATAGATGACCTGTCCATTTAAGATGTGTGCTTGTTATTTCTGTATATGTGTGGTCCATATCCTGTTAGCTTGAGCCTGATTTACAGAAGCAATACGAGTTGCTTTGGTATGATGTAGAGTACTGCCTCCATTATACATAGTTTGAATGAAGATAATGCACTTTGGAACACCACAGCTACTTCTGCCCAAAACTTTGCAAGGAGAATGTCAGTTGATAGAATATAGAAAGTAATTTAATGTGAACTGGTAGTGCAAGCAGCATAAAATTACACTACATAAATATATTGGACAAAAACATTACATTGTATTTCAAATCCATCATTATTAATAAAAATGTTAATTGAAGGTTCAGGGAATAACCTAAAGTCACCCATATATTCCAATGAGTATGACTCAGTAGAAGCAGTTAAGTACAAAGTCTGGGACTAAGAAAGATGAGATCATGTGAAACAGGGCACCGGAATAGACAAAGCATAAATTCCTCATTTTGGTAATGAGAAGGGACATGTTTAGTTAGAAGAAGAGAGAAGAGAATACTTTTTAGTGTCAGCCTGTCAAAGACATGCTATATAATATACAATACAAAATCTATAGGCTTAAACATTTTAATAACAAATCCCAACAATTTACAGGTTAAAATTATTTCTAAGAAAAATAAAAACATTCTACACTATTGATAGGACCGCTCGAGGTAACAAACAACCATTGATAAAGTGCTCATGCTTAGTCATCAGCAGAAAAGACATTAATTTTAATAAAGGCAGCAGAGGCATTATAAAGAATTGTCCAAAACAAGTTAAATCACTAATAAAGTGCTTCTCGAGAGGTCCCAGCATCTTGTCATAGGCAGATATCAGTAGCTATATTGCAGGCTATACATCATACAGTTAAAAATGGATAGGTAAAAACATAGTTAAAAGCCCTGGAATAATCATTATTAATGCGATGTTCTGGTTGTTCTCTAATCCAATCCACATGTATAGATTAGGAGACCTGGTTAAAGATTTGTTCTGAAACTGTACGCATACATAAACTCAATGCGCCCTTGTAGTGTCTTATTGCATAAGCAGTAAAAAGTGGGCAGAGATAAACTCTGCTAGCCTTCAGGGTAAAAGTACAAAATAACATAAAATGTATCACGGACTCTATCCACCCAAACCTGCATCCGCAGATAGGTGAGCAACTTCCACCATATTTCCAGGAGCTAATGTACTGCTTCACCGGCAGAGTACCCATTCTGACATTAATGTACAAGGATCTTTTAAGGGGTGGACAAGCTTGTCCAGCCATGGTTCCAAAGACAGGATAGGCTTAGAAATCTGAATCTGGTCTAACTTCTTCCCTGATTGATTGGTGGAAATATATTGCCAAAAACGTTCCTTTATGACCTTCCCACTGTCTGTGATCATCCTTTCTGGTTCAAACCAGCAATCCGCACAGCTAATAGCTTGCAAAATAGCATCCACGTAGTTGAACCAGAGTATTTTCACCTGCTTAGCTTGCAGACAGATGTCTTGCATAATATCCAAATAAGATCTCCACTCAGGTTTTGTCTATATTCTTACCGAGTACTGGAGGGGGCGTAATGCCGCATTTTACTCAATAGACTTCACACCCAGCTCATGCCTCAATGTGTCCATTGGAGCCCAGTAGAAGTAAGCAGCGTAATAAGCAATTCTCTGCCTGTACCAACACCTCCACCTTTTTGGAGCCCCACAACTCTGCCCCGTAAAGCTCTGTCACAAGAGTTTGCTCTCTATAAACCTCAAGGGTGAGGCCAATCAATCTATTCCCCTGGATTTTGGCAAAGCTAGGGACTCCCCTGACATATTCACTCAGTGCCGCTTCGTCGATTAGTAGCCGGACTGACCAAGTCAACTTGGAGTCAAACCTGACTCCTAAGGAATCGTAATGTTCAATGTGTTACAAAGGAATAACACATTTTAAAGGAGCTCCTTAGTTTAGGACTATCCTTTAACAGCAACAATGTTGTTCTTGCATTGTTAATCTGTAGCTTCCTTCTATAACAGTAGCTTTCAAATGCGTACAGGAGCTTATGCGTGGCTAATTCCGTGCATGATAAAAACACTAGATCATCAGCAAAAAGCAAAATTGCTGGTTTTTGGCAACAGCAAACCAGCACATCCAGATTTAGGTTCTTCAAATTACTTGCAACATCATTGATGAAGATATCAACAAAAGCCAGGATGCATCCCTGACTGACGCTGTTAGTGCCTAAAGGATTGGCAAAAATAGGTATTAAACAAACACCTCTAATTATAGCTTGGACCAGTGCTTAATTTGAGACGGGGCTTTCCGGTGCTAAGCACCGGCATTTAATTGGTTGCCGGTGCTCGGCACCGGCACCAAATTGTCAACACCACACTTAGAGCAGTCCACCACATGGTGGTGCTGCTCATATAATTTAGAGATGAGCAGAACAATGGATGTTTATGAATAAACTATACATTAAAATTGCTAATACCTGCCACCCCAGCCATTCCTTTAGCTTTGGGGACTTGGAATAATCTGAACCGTCGCATTTACATGCGAGAGCGATGGTTAGTAGTTGTTTTGGCAGCGATGACAAGGGCGATGGGTGGTCAAGCTGCAGTGGCCTCCTGGTCAGAGCCCTGGCACTTAATATTTTACAAATTAGGCACTGGCTTGGACCCTTGAAATCCAGATGGCGCTTGACAGGCCGGATGGACCTTTGCCTCTGTGTTGCAACCAGAGCAAAGAACAAAATAACATGCCATAAATATCATTAACTGTCAGGCTCAATATTTGCAGTCAATGACAAGAAGTTGTAGAAGTTTCCAAAACATTTATTTATCTTAGAGGATTTGTATAGTTGTGTCATCTTTATTCCAGTTATTCCAAATTACAGAAATATTAAATAAAAGATTAATTAGTGACAGCATAAATCATACAAAAGTGTTCCATACAGGAGATTTGCCACTCAACTAACTAAAAGGCCTATCCTACACTATATAAAGAAACACATGAAGAGTTCTTGCTAGAAAAGATTAAGATTTCAGAGCATAGTTAAAGACTAAGGGCAAAATGTACAAATAGCAAAATTGCGCCTAACAAATTGCGACTCATTTGTGAGTTGCAATTTGCGAGGTGCAATTTGCCATGTACAACAGTGTGTTTAACACTGTTTGCGATTCCTAATGGGGTCGCAAATTGCGAGGCTCATTAATATTAATGAGCCTCTCGCAATTTGCGAGCCCATTGGGAATGACAGGCCCTCCCAGGTATGGTGGCCTGCTGGGCTCAGCAGACCACCATGTCTGGGACTGCTTTTAAATAAAGCAGTTTTAAAAAAGAAATGCAGCCTGTTTTCCTTAAAGGAAAACGGGATGCATTTAAAAAAAAGAAACGTTTACTTTTCATTTTTTAAGAGCAGGCAGTGGTCCCTGCGACCACTGCCTGCCCTTAAAAAATATTTTTAGAGACAAAGTGGAAGTGGTCCTCTGGGTAACCCTTCCAAATTGCGACTGCATGGTAATTTGTGAGTGTTTTGCAACCGCAATTGCGGTCACAAAACATTTATACATTGATTTGCAGACGCAATTAGGCAGGGAACTCCCCTTCCTGAATGGGACTCTCAATTCCTAAATAGCGAGTCACAAATAAATTGCAACTCGCTATTTAGGAATTGTACATGGCCCTGGGCCATTTTGAATGCGCAAACGGGTCGCAAACCCGTTTGTGCATGCAATTTAGGGTCGTACATCTGGCCCTAGAACTTCCCATAAAGTTCCCCACAGCTGCAGTAGCAACTACAGAAATATCAGTGATAGTGAAATGATCGTTGTAGTAGCAGTGATCAAAGAGAATCAAGACACAGGAATGTAAACTCACTGTTAGCTGCAGCTTCCAGAAACAATAGAGTGACTTTCCCTTAGTAGAGTCATAAGAGGTCGCCTAACTCTCTAACTAGGAACACTCAAATATAATATAAATCAAAAATGTAATGAAAATCAGTTGGTGTACGATGCGCAGCTCCATTGGACACCGCTTAAGCGATGGTGTCATCAACATCCTTTACTTCTCCTCCCGATTCCCACGGTAAACATTCACGCCGGTACAGAGTTAAACAACTGTTGCGAGTATCGCTACATGGAGGAAAGTTCCCATGAGAACCTTCCTACCCAGGCTAATAGCTGAGTTGAAAGTTCTGTTGTGAACACAAAAGGATAGTCAAAGGCAATGGAGTAAGGTTGAGAATACATATAATATATCCAAATTAATATTTATTCTAGCAATCCATTCATTTTGAATCCACAGCAAGGTTCATTGCTATACCAAGATGATCTAATATAGTGTGAGGAAGCAAAGGAAAATAATCTTGGAGTCAGCACATTCTTTAGCAGGATGCTGGTGCTAGGTAAACATCTAAATAAATGTCTATTTAGCTGTTAAGCAAGATTCAAAAGAAAATATAGCTTGGGCTTAGTTACAGAAGTACATTGAGGATGATAGCCTAGTAAAAAAAATATTTATGTCATTTTTCCTAGATGTTTCTAAAGCAAGCACATTCTCCCTACGTGTGATTTACTTATGCATTCTTTAGCAGAGTTAAAATGCACTCTAAAGTGATTCTGTACATGTTTAAAGCAGGCACATTCTCCTATGTGTTATTTTTCCATGTGAAAACAAAGTTTTGAACGCATTCTAAGGTGCAATCCTAACAGAGTGTGCAAGTCGAAATTTGATTTTAAATTTCATTTCTCACAACTCCAATATGGATAGTGAAGCTTTCAGTAGTTACTCCTCTTCAGCTATATCCAACCGAAGAAGTATTATTACGGTAGAGTAGTTTAATTGCTGACACTAGTTTTGCTGGACAGCCCTGGGCTGATAGTGTTTGCCAAATAAGCTTGTGGATTACATTATGAAAGGCCATTTTTAAGTCAATAAATGTCAAATATTATTTTTATTGGGGGCCATGGCGGAAATACAGAGAATCTGGGGTAGTCATGGAGGGGTGAGGGAGATGGTAATTGTTGATTGCTCCCCAACAATTATTTTTCTGTCAACTCTTGTGTTATCTCCCAATGTGCTATATAGATATTATTTTGTACTGAATGGTCTCATGAACAACGTTAATAAAAAAGATTTATGAAAAAATAAAAAATAAATATATTATTTTTATTTTTGATGCTGGTATATTTAAGGCCGATGTTAAATAACCGCATTGCTTGATCAATTGTTCCTGGAGTTTCCTCAAAACTGCCTATGATGCGTTGATGATCCCATTGTCACACACACAATCATCAAGGCAAATGTGCAAAAGCATTGCATATATTTTCCCTGCTGCATCGAGCAGAGAAATTGGTTGATAATTGGCGGGATCATCCCAAGAGCCTTTCTTGTGGAGAGGAACGATTATGGCAGATTTCAACAATGCCGGTATCATCACTTGGATCCATATTGGTTTTGTAGGCAGAGGTTGAAATAGGAACCCATGTAGTAAGCTTGGATCTAAATCCGTCTGCTGGTGTCCAGTCAGTGCCAGAGGACTTATTTTGTTTCTGGCTGAAGATTGGTATGCACACTTCACTATTGATGAATTCCTTCCCAGCGATTTGCTTTCGAGTGTGCTACATGGGGTAGCGCTTTGAATCTCCTCTATTGTGCTCTCCTCCTTTGCTGGTCTTCTGCTCCATTATATACTTTACTTAGTGATAGAATTTCTGTAGCTGGCAGAACTGAACTGTGATGAAAAACTATTTATCCAGGAGGCAGGCATGATATTGCTCTCTAAATCTTTTTAGAGCCTAGCGATCCCCATCTTACTAGTTCCCTTAAGCACCCTGTATTCTTGCTTCCAAGACCCACAATAAGTGCCTGCCAGGTCTTTACCTGCACCTGGCTTTTATTATATTTAACAAGACATTTATACTTTTGCCTTAGTGTTTTTAGGTGTTTTCCCCATCAAGAGGGATGTGCCTTGTTTTCAATGCCAGTGAGAGTGCTAATTTTAACTTACTGCCTTCCTGGTCTAACCATTCTATATGCAGGGGATTACTATTGATGATATGCTTACTTCCAGGGTCAGATTGCCGAATGCTTGACCGTCAAAACAGTTGAGTTAATATGTTAAACCTTGGAATTATCTCTGGGTGGTGAGGGTTATCTCCTGGCATTCCATAATCATATTTGCTGGAGATTTAGGGTTCTATTAAGACCAATATTAGGCCTGCTATACTAAAGCCAGGTTATGGATTTTCCGTTTGTAGTTAGTTGTAAAGCTCCTTTCCTCAATTCATGGGAAAAAAAACATTCTGGTTAGCCCTTGATGACACCCTTAGGCTTGCTATCACTGGGTAATGATCGCTTCAATTCTTTGCTCTATTACAAGGTCATCAACCAACTGCCATGATTCCAGGTTGACTGAAATGTTATCAATCAAGCTTGCCAGCTCCCCTGATGGAAAAGTGTACTGTGCAGGTGCGTCAGAGGGCATGGAGCCGTTTAGGGGGCATAAATCATTATTGAGCTCATTGGTTAATTCGTCAAATAAAAAGTGCCGGGGCTCTCCTCAGGAGGCAGTGCTAACAGGAGAAATGTGCTGGTGCAAATTGCCTTTTGAATGGAGCCCCGGCACTTATTTTTCTGGGGAGGACTTGGCCTCATGGCTAGAGCTGCTGATTTCGGAGGTGGGGAACCAGGTTCAAGGCTCAGTGTGGCTCAACATTCTGTGATTCTGGGGAAAATCATGTGCCTTCTAAATGAGTGTGCCCTTAACTGGTGCTATAAGCGTCGGTGCCGAGGATTATGTGCCGGTGCTGAGCACCGGAAAGCACCTGCTCAAATTAAGCACTGATTGAGCTCAAAGGACACTAGGAAGGCACCTCTCCTTGAGCTGCAGATTGGCAGAGTTGAAGGATAAATCGGTCTGTGGAAAACATGTTTATGTAATACATCTAGGTTAGCCAGTGTGTCATTGGGTTTTATGTTAAAGTCCCTGCATTCCAAAAACAATATGTTGCCTTGCTCGTGAGCGGGTGGAGTGCAAAGATAAGATAAGATTTCTTTTGGGGTATACCAACTTGCTTCTCTAGCTCGTTGCTTTGCATATAATATTCTGATTGTAGTCCCGGCAGAAAATAAATATTCATTATAACTAGCTCTAGGTCACTGGAAATCAATAGCAGTTGGATGTTATTGTTAATTTGGGAGAATGCTTGACCAACTGTACCCAAATGAGTAGACATCCAGATCGTTAGTCTGCTTCTCGATCTCCCTTTTGTTACCTTTGTGGCTTTTGTAGTGTATGTAGAAAGACCATCTAAAAAGATATCGTCCAGGGCCCATGCCCCCTGGAAAAAGGACATTGTTTTTGATTTAACGAACACCAGCCAATCCTTAACATCTAATTTAAGTTTTCGACCTGCGATATTCCAACTAAGCACATTGATACTAGACATGGAGATTGAGCAAATGGCTAGCTTCTATGAATAGTGAACTGCATGTGCAGGCAGTCCCGGAAAAATTGCATCCATGGACCTTGTCCATCCATTTTGTGTAAACTCAGGTAATGTGTAATTCCTATTGACATGGCTTTGGGTGTTTCCCAGGCTCTGTGGATTCCAGTTTGCGACTGACGCCTGCACATTAATCTTCAAACTTCGGGCACCCGCCTGGAAGTCATAGCTGGAAGGACCCAAAGCTGATACCAGAACAAAGGGCTTATGAAATTCTTCATGCTGATGACTTGTTGACACTGCTTGTACAATTTCAAATACCATTGGGTAGGTTTCAGGTAGACCTTCACGTACCAATATGCCCCGGTTGGCCAGTGTGTTACTATTGCCAAGGATGATCTCTGCAGTGTACTTGTTTGCCCACCATGTTATCATGGTTTCCCCTTCTTTTACTGATGTAAAACCAACTCTCAGCAGTTCTTAGGAAGACATATTTTGTAGCCCTTGCAAAGAGTGCAAGATTCCCAGTAAATTGCATCTATTGAGGATGATGTGATGTCCCCTAGACCGATAAGTTTGTGTGAATAATAAGATTGTAGGTTGCTTGCCTGTCATGATTCTGCACGGCTCTCTAGGCCCTAGGACATTAACTACAGATCCAGCAGAACCATCTTGCCACTGTCCTGTTTGCAGATTTCCAGTACTGATACTCGATGGTCTGTAGCATAAGACGCTTGCACTTGCGCTGTATGGATCACAATTACACTGTTTGTAGACTTGTTTGCTATGCGCCAATCTTGTCCCAGTTGCATGTTTATTGCTTGCAGCTTGTGTGTCATGTGGCAAAAGTATTTCTCCTTGATGAACTGATCCAGGCGGTGCAATCTATTGAGCTCTTGTGTTGCAGAAATACTTGATTGTCAATGGTGCATTAACTGTAGTAGTTATATGAAAGTTCTTCACCCAGGAGTTAGCTTCGAGATCGCGATCTTTGTTGCCGATGGCAAAAATAATCTTTTGGTGTGAGCTGATGTCATCTATGTTGGCCATGGGTCCTGTATGAATGAGTACTGTGCTCTAAGAGGCTCAGCTTACAAAGTGCTCATGACGCCCACAGGGTTGGTCTTTCAGTAAAAGGAAGAGCTTCGAGCTGGAGTATGTTACCAACTAGAGACCCTGTTCCCCTGCTAGACAGTTTGTTATCTCAGGTCATACCCATAAATCCTGAACAGACCTTCTGGGGTTCTTTAGCTATGTCAATTGGAGGAGATGACGAAAACCCAAGCGGCTGTTTGATGATAGCCTCATTACTTAATATTGGTAGAACTGTACTTCCTGGGTCATCCATTTCAATACTCTTCGGGTTCAATTGGCAAGCAGTGCAAGCTTGCACGCTGACCTGTAGGAAATCGTTGGATATGAGTGTTGTTAGAAATGGGGGTCTCTAGTTGGCAAGGGCCTGCACCTTTGTCCAAATAGGGACCCTTCTTCCTAGTCAGGATAAGGGAGTTACACTCCTAAAATAACCCCTGCTCACCCCCTTGGTAGCTTGGCACGAGCAGTCAGGCTTATCTTAGAGGCAGTGTGTAAAGCATTTGCACATAACCAACAGTAATACAGTGTAAGCACTACAAAAGGACACCACACCAGTTTAGGAAAATATCCAATAGTTTTATATACTTAAGACAAGACCAAAAACTATTAAAAATCCACAATACAGTACTTAAAAATCTTCAGTTAGCAAAATAACTTTGTAAAACAGTTCCTTGATGTTGATAGCTCCGTCCAGGGCTATCACGGCGCATTGAGCAAACAAATCCATACAGTTCTAGCTGACCGCGGCATCGCGGGCCAGCTGTGGTGTCGGGAAGACCCGCAAACAGTACCTTTCAGAAATGTAGGGCGTCGATGACCTTTCGTTGAGCTTTCAAACACACGGCATCCGCAGGGGTCGGTTCCGGAGGTCGGTGCAGGAGTCGTCGGGGCCCTCAAAGTCACACGCGTTGCAGATCGAACTCCTCTTTGTTGAAGTCAGGAGCGCTGGCGTCGGCAGTCGTCGGGTGCTGTGCTGCGAATTGCAGCGGTGCGGCGTGTGATGCCCTCAGGTCGCGGTGCAAGCTGCGGCTCGGTGGTGGCGTCAGATGGCGTCGTCGGTGAGACCAGGGTCACAGTGTGAGAGGAAGGTGGTGCTTGGCACGGTGCTGGCAGGTCACGGTGCAAGCAGTGGCGTCGTCGTTGATGGAACGTTGTTGTCGGCTGACGAACTGGAGTCGATGGCACCGGCATCGGTAGGCCAAGGCTGCGGTGCGGGATGAGGGCGGTGTGTCGTGTAACTTTACGAGCGGTGCCCTCGAACCACGGTGCAAGCAGCGCATCGATTCCGGCGTGGAGCGTCGTCGTCGGGGATACCAAGGCGCCATCACGAGGCAGTGCGGAGTGTGGTGCCCACAGGTCGCGGTGCGAGCAGCGGCTCGGTGGCAGCGTCAGCAGGAATCGTCGGTGAGACCAGGGTTGCGGTGCGGCATTGCGGCAGTGCCATCTGTGGTGCCTTCAGGACACGGAGTCAGCAGCGGCGTCGTAGACGGCATCGAGCTTGAAGTCTTGGCTGTTCCTGAGACTTCTTGAACGGGGGCAAGCTCTACCTCAAGCCCTTGGAGAAACTCACAAAAGTACATTGCAGAAAGTTCAGTCCAGTCCTTTCACTGCCCAAGACAGAAGCAGACACTGCAGGCCAACACAGCAAAGCACACAGCAAAGTGGTAGTTCCTCCTCACAGCTTCTCCAACTCTTCTTCTTGGCAGTCTTCTTGATCCATTGGGGTTTATACCACCAAATCCTTTGTTCTCTGAAGGCAGAGAGTCCTGTAACTAGTCCAAAACCAATTCTGGGTGCATTCTGCCAGTGTACACCTTATTCCTTTGTCAGTGTGGGCCAGGGTCCTCAGATGCACCACAGGAGGTGGAGCCAGCATTGTGGAAGGCAGACACAGCCCTATTCAGACCCAGGTGCTACTCCTCCCACCACACTACATGCAGATAGGTCTATTCACCCCTGTGCTGACTCACCCTGTCTCCTGGAGTCTCCCCAGCCCCGGTCACTGACAAACCAGACAGACAATACACAAGCTAGCAGAGGCAGGCTGGATGGTTAGGTAAAAAAATACCTACTTTCTAAAAGTGGTATTTTCGAACACAGAATGTTAAAACCAACTTCACTAAAAGATGTATTTTATCATTCTGAGTTCAGGCATACTAAACTCGAATTTCTACCATATTCCCTGGGTCAGTCAGGATTATAAGATGTTATAATCAAACTGCCCATTCTGGCCTATGGGGACCGGTAGCCTTGCAATAGTGAAATCGAAATTGGCTGTAATTCACTATCAGGACATGCCACGCACACCAGTGCATGTCTTACCTTTCACATACAATGCACCCTGCCCACAGGGTTACCTTGGGCCTACCTTAGGGGTGATTAACATGTAGAAAAGGGAAGGTTTAGGGACTGGCAAGTGTGTGCACTTGCCAAGTCGACATGGCAGCCCCAGGCTGCACACAGGCGCTGCAATGGCAGGCCAGAGTTACACTTTACGGGCTGTTTGCGTGGGTGGCACAATCCAGTGCTGCAGCCCACCAACAGCATTTGATTTATGGGCCCTGGCACTCGCAGTGCACTTTACTAGGGACTGACACATAAATCAAATAGGCCAATCATGAAAACACCAATCCATAACACATTTTCCCACAAGAGCACTTTACCACTGATCAGCAGTGAGAAAAGTGCGCAGAATCATTACACCAGCAAAAACAGTCAAAACCGGGAGGTCAGAAAGCAAAAACTCAGGGGAAACACGCCAAAAGATGCCAAGTCTAACACATGTGCTCTTGGCAAGATGCATCACATTTCAGGTCTTGAACGACAGATGATGAGTTTTCTGTATTTGTGTTTTTTCTTTCTTGGCTTACCTAGCTTTGCCTCGTTGTCAACTTGTGCACCTTGAACAATGGGTTCTTCCGACTTGAATGTTCTTTCCTCCTTGCCTAAATGTTCCCCTATCCTTGGGTTTCTAGGAGCTAGTGAGCTGATCTTTTTATGGTTTTTCCTTTGTGTTTTATTTTTTTTTAGTTTTTGTACGGGCGTTGCTTATGGGGCTACCTACTTTTTTACAGTTCTATGAGAAGGTCTCATCTTATAGGTGAAATACAATTTTGGACCACTTGTCTGCACTATCTTCAGGGTCTGCCTGTGTTCCCTGAACCTCATTTGAAACCTGACATTGGTCCAGCCATTACATAGTAGGACTACAATTATTAGAGCTTGGTTTTATTGCAGTAGGTGTTCCTCTTCTTGTTGCTTCTTTGCAATCGTCTAGGATTGAGCTAATGACTTTCAGGACCTTTGTGAGCTCGGTGACAATCTGAGCATTTTCTTGCCTCGTTGGAGAATGTATCACTCTTGAGCAATTATTTCGCCATGCACTCCATTGAATGCATGCAAGAGTCAATAGTTGCAATGGTAGATGACTTTTCGCAAAGGATTTTTGTTTGATCATCCAATTTTTATAGTATGTGCTGCTGCATTGCTCACCATGGGATCCAGTGTGCTGCAAATAGTGTGCATGATGATGAGAATAGGTTGCCCTGGGGCGTTTGTAGAGGGAGATAACTTGTGGCAATAATCTCGCCAAGTACTTGGGTGACTGGTAACTCAGAAGCCCTGATTTCATGGCACTGTTTGGACAGGTGCTGTCAGATCTACCATACCGTGATAGGTATCTACCAGACCCAGGACTTTTTCGTCCAGATCAAACGACATTTAACAGATTCCCCACTAGAAACAACATGGGCAGACCAATGAAAGCACTTGGTAGGCACCGGCTGCCATTCTCAGTCATTCCATACACTGAACATTGGCTCATGGCTATTGGACCCACCAGCATTGTATGCCTTATGGACAGCGGCAATAGTTAAAACTTGGCACTTTCTCATTTAAAGGAGAGCCTGTCCTTTTCGGAACCTGTATAGACTTGCTTCTTAGGGAGTTAATTTCCTGGGCAGTTTCCACGCATTTAGGAGGGGTAATTTTTCTTTAAGTACATTTTATTTGTGGGACCGGTGATAAACATTTGCTATTTTCACTGGCTGAAAGTAGTCAGTCATTTTGTCTAGTGCCGGCTGCAGTGGCACAGTGTGCATAAATGTGTGCACCAATGCCCTTTATGTGAGGCTTGCGTTACCGCTGGTTATGGTCTCTCTGTGCTTCATTTTTTTTATTTTTCCCCATTTTGATGTAGCTCTTAAGGTGATTCAGAATCGGCTGGGATGTGCACAATGGAGATGACTGAGCAACTGCAGTAGTCAATGCGGTGGGTGCATGCCTGGTCGCATTATGAGTTAGTTCAAGCAGTATTTTGTCAACATCAGAGCCTGATAGAGATGTTGTTTTTTTAAGTCTTGCAGTCGCGATTGCATAATTTGCCTCTTCCTTCTGGCTACTTAACATTTTTCCAGAGACTATTTGGCCATTTGGCAACAGTGTCAGGCCGCCTTCCCCGGTAAGTGATCCTTCAGTCCTTTTAGGTCTTCTGACCAGGGGCACGAGCACCCTCGAACACTAGTTTGGATAAATGGCTTTATCCAGCGGTTTCGTGCTAGCAGCAGTGTAGTCCTCATTAGATCTTCAAGCTGAATTAGTATAAAGTATGAATAAAACATCGATTTTGATGGGAGAGTGATGCAAGCTAGGATTCTCGCCAGAAGGTGGGGGCTGTGCAGCGGCCACTCCTCTGCTAAGGCGGAGGAACGTCTTCCCCACTGCTGTCGAAGCAGTGCAAAGGAAACATAAAATGATAATAACGGGATGTTATTATAATTTTATTTTTAGTGGTGCTAGGGGCCAGGTTAGTGGGGGTGGGGCTGGGCTCCTCGCGTCAGAGGGAGGAGAATTGGTTGATGCACCTTAAGTCAGTGGCGTAACGAAAGTTGAGGGGGCCCCCTGTCACGTACACGGAGGGGCCCCCACTCCGGATCTAATCCGAGCTCTTGGGCCAGAGTATTGTGCTGTGGGGGCCCCCCTGCAGCTCGGGGCCCCCCGCACCGTGGGGGCTGCGGGGGCCTGTGTTATGCTCCTGCCTTAAGTACTCATGACGGCCGTCATGTACACTTTGCATGTTCTCCACCCAGCTGTATTGCACAACCTGGGTGGAGAACATGCACCGGTTCCCTCTCCCTCTCTGAGCACTGAACCACGGCGCTCAGACCAATCATGATGCTGTTACTATGATGGTGACAGCAGTGTCGTGATTGGCTAGGGGAGTCTGCTGGGAGAACAGCGAGGACGGAGGAGAGGTGGCTGCTGGTGATTGGTGGTGAGCAAGTAAGTCTTTTTTTCTATTTTTATAATCTCCTGACCCCCCCCCCCGCCCCTCCCCCCGCCACCATTCCCTACCAGCTGCGTTTAGGGTTGTAGTGAGGCTTTCTGATTTTTTTAATGTTGCCTTTAGTACTTCCTTAATGCTACTTGGCACTTCTTTGCATTTC
Source organism: Triturus cristatus (assembly GCF_964204655.1). Classification (NCBI taxonomy): domain Eukaryota; kingdom Metazoa; phylum Chordata; class Amphibia; order Caudata; family Salamandridae; genus Triturus; species Triturus cristatus. The sequence continues at coordinate 347,963,517 of NC_140584.1, forward strand.
TTTGTATTTCCAGTGCAATGCTTGTAGGATGCAAATACTGTTGCAAAATCTGTTATTACTGCTGTGATTGACTCGAATGTTGCTGCCTATTTTGATTGCCCTGATCTTCAGTTCTCAACCCACAAGCTGCGCCTAGGCCGCCAGTCGACAGACCTCAGCAGGGTCACCCCACTCCCAGTCCCCCACAAGTCAGCCCCCCTAAAGGATGTGGTCCGTCGGCTGCGCTGCCGCCTCTGGTGCAGGAAACCAGGGTTCGAGCCTCGAGGTCGCGTCCACATCATGTGACTCTGGGCAAATCACTTCTTCTCCCCGTGCCTGAATGTGTAATGTAAATTCGGTGCTATGTAAAGCGCTCCAATACCTTCGGGTCGAGTTCGCGCTATATAAATATGCACCAAAAAACAAAAACAAAAAAAGGCTGTTTGCTCCTCCAGCCCCCACACTGCAATTACCCCCACTCACCTCCGCGGCGTGAGAGGGGGAATGATGTTGCCAGGTGTCTGGAACCAGGAGGGGGAGCACCTCCAAGCAGGGCAGCAAGTAGAGCGGCAAACGGTGAGACAAGTATGGAAAAACGACCACAGGAAGTGCACCCGAGGAGCTTCAAATGGCGCTTTCTGTGGGTGTAGGCCTGCTAGTGCTACAGAGCACCTGCCGGTACCTGTCAACTGACAAGACACTCTTCCATTGGGCTTGTGGCTCACGGCTTGTTCCAGGGAGTCCTGGCAGTTGGCTGGGCGGTGAGCTTAGCAGAGTTCTGCTGCTTGACTCAGCACCTAGGTGGCTCCACGTCACTCTTTGCTCCTCCCTTGCTCACGCTTGCACCTGCGCACTGAGTCATCTTTAGTTGAGTTATATTCCTACCATGTGGTTGAGCTCTATAAAAACATCGGCTGACTTTCCTAAAGGAAGCTTTTCAATCTGTTTCATTCTTTAGGTTGTTCAATCTTGTAGGGGCGAGATGTGAGTCGAGAAACAAGTTCCCAATGACACCTATACACTAATATTCCCTGATTCATGTCAAAAGATACCTTGGGACCATGATAACATCACATGAAGTGACATCATCTAAACTTTCATCACAATGACGACTTATTGTGTGCTTTTTTAAATTATCTTTTTGGAAAAATAAATGGAACAACATCCTATTAAGCTGTGATGAGAAACTAGTGCAAAACACCCAAATACAAAAGTAGCACAACATGCAGTCAAAGATAAACAAAGGATTTTACATGATCAGTAGGTCAGTTACATAAACATGGTGCCATGCAGCCACTTAACGGTAGCAATGACACCCTTGAATTTAAATAAAATATGATGTATGAATATTAACTGTATTCATTATTAATTGTATAAAGTGCTTTCACGCAGACGCACGTTAAAAATGCGGTAGCTTTAAAATACAATGCAATCTACAGTTTGAGGTAGCATTAAAGTTATAACTGACAATACACATGTGCCAGTAGGTGCCTTAGGTGTGCAGTAAGGACAGTTTCCTGGCTTAATGACTTTTGGATATTATTGCACAACCTGGAAGATTATAACAGTCCTCCAGAAACCATGCCCAATACAGCATGCAGCATTCATCTGTGTATCTCTTGTACAGACTCCCACAAACCCTCTCCCATTATCCGTGGGCCGCTAACATTCTCCGATTCCCACAATGGAGTGTGTGGAAACCGCTGCAGGCTCTCCGAATTATGTAGGCGAAGAAGAATGCATGTTTTTAAATGAGGATACTGTGAGAACTCACCTGGCTTTTTCTGAATTTTGACGGAATATCCAGTGTCCTGCTTACTAAGCAGCAGATTTTAGGGAGTCGGCTTTTCGCAAAAGAACGCTACAGGGAATGTGTTCAAACAAGCCAGGAAATTAATGTTAAACATTTGGCACCACTTTATTAACCCCGCAAGTGCAACTCACACCCTCAGTACTGAACACTTTAAGAGACGTTTTTGCATGTGCATATTCAAACTCAACACCCTTTCCTATACGTGTCCCCTTTTTTGTCCAAAAAAATTGGAAAATGATGGGTTTTGGGGAGAGGAGGAAAGCTCCCTCGTTCCCTCTCCCCCAGGCAGTTAGTGAGGAGGGAGGCATGGTGGACAATTAATTGATGACACAATTCCAGTGCGATGGTCGCCCAATTCATTGCAGATTAGAAAGCCAGAAGTCAAATGGTGCCCTTACTGAAGTCTCAGTGCTGGTGAATGATGAATGGTGAAGAAAATGATGTGCCCCAGAAAAAAGATACAATTTACAGTGGTCACACAGGCAAATCCTTTAAACACCCAGACTTGTTATTGTTGAGGGGTATTGCTGGAAATGGCCTTTTTGTAGTGGTATTCCCAAGTTGTTTTGCTACCTCCTCCAATTTTTCCGGCCCTGTTTTTGTTGGCTTTAGGACTCTGGGCACTTTACCACTGCTGATCAGTGCTAAAGTTCATATGCTCCCTGTGTAAATTGTTATCATGATTGGCTATCCATGACTGGCATGTTTGATTTGCTGATAAGCCCCTAGTAAAGTGCACTGAGAGTGCCCAGGGCTTGTAAATCAAATGCTACTAGTGAGTCTGATTGTGCCCCTACACAAGAAGCCTTCCACATGTAACTCAGATTTGCCACTTTAGAATCTGTGCGTGCAGTTTTCCACTGCCATGTCGACCTGGCAAGTGCACAAACTTGCTAGGCTTTAACCTTCCCTTTTCTTACATGTACGACGCCCCTCAGTTAGGCCCTAGTTACCCTCATGGGCAGGGTGCAGTGTTTGTGAAAGGTAGGGCATGTACTAGTGTGTGTGACATTTCATGATAGTTAAATACTGTGTAATTCGGTTTTACTATTGAAAGGCTATCCGTCCCATAGGCTAACATGGAAGTTACTTTGTAACATCTTACAACTATAACTTTCCATTAGGACAAGATACAGAAAAGGAACTTAGGCTCTCTGAACTCAGAATTCAATAACACATCATGTTAGGGAGATGGTTTTTGAATCGTGTGTTTGAAAATGCCACTTTTAAAAAGTAGTGAAAAAACTAAGACAATGGTCAAGACCAGTTTCCATTTGGTACTACAGCATTCTCGGCTCATTGACCACAGACACATCTTCAAGCGCCCGGGTTTTGCGCTTATGTTTGCAGCTAACTCCGATGAGTCTCCTCATGTAGACACAGGTGGAAATTAATTTATAATTGAGTGGGTTCACCCCGTATTGACACTCTGTTTGCTTCATTTACAGACCGGCTTGGATTACCTCCTGCTGTGCTTTTCTGCAGGCATGAGGCAAAAAATGTATGACGTACTGGCAATTGAGGCCACAGCATGGGAACAGTTCATGCTTTAGTTTACGCTGAATGTCACTGGTTGAGCACTCATCTTTTGGACAGGGGCAGTCCCACACTTGCACGAATCTTTATACTTTTCACTTTTCCCTGTCAGCTGTTGTGACATTTTGATCTGTTGCATGTCAGTAAAAAACATGTTGATTCCTTCGAACACGATCTCTCATTTTTCTTTTCCTTGGGAGGGCGAACCACAAGGTCACACTCAGTTTCGAACTAGAGTTCATATATATATTTTTTCACTGTGTACCTCACAGATATGAATATCATTATGCGATTGAGAATGCATTTATGATATTATATTGATTTGTTTGTCGATTTCCCTGATGAAGGGCAGTTGTTCATGCCCGAAATGCAGTGGGATTTGATCTTAACTCGTGGGACTCATGTGTTTGCCGTTCTACACATTAGAATGAAGCTCCCCTCGGGACATATACAAGCCAGCCTACAATAAAAAGATTCTTCTGAATTACTATCAGTGTTCCCACAGAGTACTTTGATGGACTTTTTCTATATGCAATGGTATTGATTGTGATTATCTCATTTGTGATATCTGATCACTTGTGTGTGTTATATAGATGAATAATCTTTTGAGTACTACTGGTAGTGCACCTGGAACCTATGACCATTGTCTTAGTTTTTTCACTATTTAGATAGGGGGTGGGCGGAACCTCACCTCTGGGTGCACGCCACATGGAATACTGTTGTTATTGACAAGTTTGCTGTTTCATTTGTTCTTCTTTGAGTGCAAACCAGCTGTTTACTTTTGGAAAGTAGGTATTTTCTAATTTAACCATTCTGTGTGCCTCTATTGGTTTGTGTTTTGACTGTCTGGTTTTGGAGTGACAGGGGCTAGGGCTGTGCATTCACTGTAGACAGCCACCGGGGGGTTGAGGTGTGTCCTGCCTTTCCTGGGTGACTCAGAGCTGAGCTGAATAGACCTTGGCTGCATTTAGAGTAGTGGTAGGGGTTTCACTTATACCTGAATAGGCAGTGTCTTTTGCACAATGCTGTCTCCACCTCCTGTAGTGATGCTGCACCAGAGAGGATGGAACTGGTTTAGACTGGGACCCTTGCCACAAAGAGAACAAAGACAATGGGATATAAGTATTGGAACCTAAACCCCAGAAAATTAGATCACTTCAGGACTGAAGAGAAAGCTTTTTCCAAGGAGAAGAGGTGGAGAGCTGTAAGGAGTAGTAGTGCCCCTTTGCTGGGTTGGTCTGCAGTTGCTGCTTCTGCCAAGGAAGAGGACAAATACTGAAACTTTGCTATGAACTTGCTAGAAGAAGAATCTCCAAGGGCTCGTGTGTGCTGGCCTCCTGTTCTGAAGTCTCAGGGACACAAAGACCAGCAGCCCCCATGAACTCCTCTGCTAGGAGTTCTGACCTGCCAAGGTGTGCCTGTTCCAGTTTTGGGCTTCTGGAGGTTGTTCCTGCTCTTGTGGGCTGGAAGAAACATAAAGAAAGCAAGAAACATAACTGAGACACATTCAGAGTCGCCGCCAATGATGCCTCGACCTGCACCGCGGCTAGAGGCACCGCTCGTGAAGTGTATGATGCACCGACTGCCAGCACCACATCTCTGATGCCCTTCAACGTCCTTTGACGCCCTTCAATGCCTTTTGACACCTGTAGTTATCTGCCTGCTTGATGTCAGCTCTCGCACCGACGCAGTCCCCACCAGCGCCAGCATCCCGTTATCGCGGAGTCGATAACCGACGAGGGTGACTTCACAAACTCTGCGACTTCGCACCGCCTCACCAGAACCAACGCTTCACTGCCGACATCAGCGTCTTTCCTTGTCCTGGAATCGACACGTCGCCTCCTCGTGGATACGACTCCTCACCTCCCCCGTGGCAACCAGGGTGCCGGCCTCGAACTCGGTGCCTCACCTCCAAGATGCCGTGCATCGTCCATAGACTTAATTTTCCAAGGTACTGTTGTTTGGGGTTCCATTTGACTCCATGCCCACTGTCGCGCACCTCATGGTTGTCACTGTACTTTGGATTTATGCCTGTCACAAGGTTTTAATAACCCCAGGTGGAGTTATTTGCTTCTACAAGTGCTATTTCTGCAAGTAACCGTTTATAAGTGATATTTTAATATATGTATGTTGGACTTTTGTTGTTTTGGTCTTGTTTGGTTTAAATAAAGCTACTTTATTTTTCTAAACCTGTGTGGTGTCCATTTGTGGTGTTTTCACTGTGATACTGTGTGTTTTGTTTACAAATACTTTACACATTGCCTTTGGGATAAGCCTGTCTGCATGTGCCAAGCTTCTAAGGGGGTGAGCAGGGGTTATGTAAATTGTGTATCCCCCTTACCTTGACCAGAAGCAAGGGTCCCTACTTGGACAAAGGTACATGCCTCTGCCAATTAGAGACCCCCATTTCTAACTGGTATGTTCTCCAAAAGTAATGCATGACAGACAACAAACTGTCAAGGTTTTGACCTGCAACAAGACTCAAAGCGGGTCTTCCAAAGGACAGAAAGAGCAGGTAACAACCTATAGTAACAGTCAACATTGAAATGTCTAAGTCCATATTCTAGGCAATATGCTACCTCTATATCTGCCTACCAACACATGGCAAAAAAGCTTAACCAGAACCTTCTTGAACAACTCTGCAATAAAAAATTTAATTGCAGAATAATTAAATGAGATTATGCTATTTATGAGGTTATCTTATTTATCATCCGAATGCAGTGGTAGAACAGGTACGTAAATGTGGCAGAGATGAGAAAACCAACATAAGAATCTGTCGATTACCAGCAAAATCTGTCGATTTCCACTGCCAGCAATAAATAAGTGTGATTTGTTGTATTCACAATGTTTGAAAATTCAGCACAATTGTAGAGCGGGGGGAGGGGGTGAGACAGGTATCACACTACCTTGATGACGTTTTGATGGTCAACAGAATGAGAGCCCTGGAGATGGTAACAAAGTTGCTTGCCATACTGTTAGTCCCAGAAAAGCAAGGGCATCAAACTAGACTGTGAAGCAAGTGTTGTGCCTTCCGGCAGACAAACTACCCCACTAAAAATCCTAATTGAGTAAGTAATATGTAAAAAGGGGATTTGAACTGAGAAAATTGCAAATGGTGGGAGGTTGACGCCAAGCAGGTCCATCTGTAGGCAGCTGACATTTGCCATGAAAGAGGAGACAAAACCAGACAACAGGGCAAGGGAGATGGCCAATATGAAATAGGTCTAACATTTTTGAAACATTACAACAGGGTGATGTTTGGTTCCAGGGCAACCAGATTCGACCAGATTGGGAGTGTTGTCCATGCCTGTGACCCCCAAATGTCAGGAGGGGGCTACTATGACCGTTGGGGTCATCTCTGAGTCAGTGGAATCCCAGCAACTCATGAGGGATTACAAAACAAGACCAGAAGCTACTATACGAAGGCTGCTGCTTCGTCTGGTTAGGTGGGAGAACCTCGAAAGAGCTGCTGCACCCAGAGTCTGCCACCATGTATGACTTCCTTGTAAGTGCTGACTCCTCTGAACGTGGGAGAATATGGTGTATGCTGCTCACTGTGGGAGTGTAGGGGAAGAAGAGATATGTTTGAAGTATTGCATAAATACTTTAAAAATTGCCTCTGAGTTAAGCCTGACTGTTCTGTGTCAAGCTACCTGAGAGTTGAGCATAGGTTAATTTAGGGTCTGCTTGCGACTTCACCTAAAGGAGAATTGTGGGTGCTGTTTGAGAAGGGTTTCACCCACTTCAACCAGTAGCCCAATTTCTTACATCTAGAATCATACAATCCAAGTGGAATCTGTGATTAATGCAAGGTTTCCTGGTTTTACATTATGAACGTTAGCTACTACATGGTTATCTCTTCTCTCTCCTATTTCAGACCAAAGCCCCCTCCCTGTAGCACTCTGCATGAGTGACTGCATGTATGAGTGATTGTATGGGTGAATGAGTGGATGTGTGTGTAGACCCAGGAATCAGTGAGTGCCCATGTAGTAACTGGTATTGGTGTGTCGATGGTTTCGAAAATGGTAGTCTGTATTTTAGAGTGGGTGTCTCAAAGGTTAAATTAGGGTACGAGGAGGTGCATTAGATTGGCACGTGGATGGTGTCATCAGTATTGTCATCAGTGATGTCATCAGTGATGTCACTGACCATGTCATGAATGATGTAATATGTGACGTCATCAGCAGTGCATTGCGGGGGCGCGAGTTATAGTTAGCTGAACTAACTATAACGGACACATTTTTCTGGTTTTGTACGAGTGAAATGTCCAACTAATTATAACATCCCCGCAACCTGTGGTTTTTTCAGTACATTTCTAAGGTTTTTTAAATGCTAATTTCTAACTATACCGTCCCTGAAACCTATGGTTTTTTCAGTGAATTTCAAAGGTTTTTTAAAATGCTAATTTCTAACTATAACGTCCCTGTTACCTATAATTTTTTCAGTGAATTTCAAAGGTTTTTAACTGCTAATTTCTAACTATGCCTACAAAGGTAGGAAATGTGAAGAAAGAGGAAGAAAAGCACAGAAAGAAGCAAGACAAATGCAGACAGAGGCAACAGAAGTCCAGAAAGACGAAGAAAAGTGCAGGAAGAAGCAAGAGATGTGCAGAAAGAACCAACAGAGGAGCAGAAAGTCCTCCTGTGCCCCCAACTTTTTGCTGACGGGTACTGGTGGTAACTGACTGTGACTAACCAGGCCTAGAGCCAGTGCTATGCTAAAAGACACTTGGAATACAGTAAAAACACCTACATACACTAGGGAACATTATGCATTGGGGTACCCCTGTGATTAGCATGACCTCCTCTGTATTTGCCATGAGTTAGTGCCTGGGTCATTGCATGAGTACATGAGTAGTGACTGGATGATAAGAGTGCTAAAAGGAGAGTGCATGGCGATTTTATAAGTGCTTGGATTTTGGCAGAGTGATGTGAGAGTACATGATAGTGGCTGGGTAATTGGAGGAGTGCATGGGTAGTGACAAGGAGATGGCTGGACAGCATCAGTAGTGCTCAGGGGATTGTATGTTTATGTTTATGTTTGTAAAGTGCTCGAATGCCGAGGCGTCTTGGTGCTGTGAGTGTGGTGACAGAGAAAGCCTATATAGCGTGGCTTATGTAGCTGCAAAAAGTTGGGTTTTCAAACTCTTCCTGAAAAGCTGAAGGTTGGATTGAGGCAGCTTGTTCCAAAGTCTGGCCGCACAGAGTGTAATTGCTCGGCCACCCCAACTTTCTTGTCTTATCTTTGGCACTTTGATAAGACCTTGAGTGGCCGATCTGAGGATGCGTGACGGAACGTACGGTACAAAAAGTTTCTGAAGATCGTCCGTAGCACCTCCATGAATTGCCTTGTGCACAAGTGTCAGAGATTTAAACTCTATACGCTGTTTAATGGGCAGCCAGTGAAGGGATCTGATTCCAGCTAAGGTAGGCTGTCCTCTACGTAAGCCCAATAAAAGCCTAGCTGCAGCGTTTTGCAATGACTGTAGTTTCTGCAATTGAAATTTATCAATTCCTAAAAACAAAGCTTTGGAATAATCCAACTTTGGAAGGAAAAGAGCCACCATCACTGTTTTTTGTAACTCCGGAGGTATAAAAGGAAAGATCTTCCCCAACATTTTTAGGAGAAAAAAACATGAAGACGTAAGGCTATTAACCTGTGCACCAAAATTCAACTTATTGTCAAAGAGAATACCTAGGTTTCTGACCTTCTCCACTGGGGATGGACATTCTCCTGCCTGAGTCGGCCACCACGATTGGTTCCACAGGGGCGGACCTGACCCAAACTCCATCACCTCTGCCTTGTCAGTATTTATTTTCAGATAGCTCTGACCCATCCAAGACATAATCTCAGTGAGACAGGAATGAAATCTAAGTGCTGTGGTCTCTGGCTGATTGATAATAGAGATGATGAGTTGAGAATCATCTGCATACGGGACCAAAGCAAAACCATGTCTCCTGACGAGGTCAGCCAACAGAGTGACGTATAAATTAAACAGGGTTGGAGATAGGGCAGACCCCTGTGGAACTCCGCAGGGAAGGTGAAAGCTGTCAGAATTCATACCCTCCCAAAACAGCCTCTGCTCCCTGTTTTCCAGGAAAGAGGCTAATAGAGACAAGGCGGTGCCCCCCCACCCCTATATCCCTCAGCCGCCTCACCAAAACAGTGTGATTGACGGTGTCAAAAGCAGCCGATAGGTCAAGGAGCACAAGGACCACCTTCCCACCAGCATCCACCACCCTGTGGATTTCTTCAGCTGCCATGACCAAGGCAGATTCAGTCGAATGAGGTGGGCGAAAGCCATGTTGAGAAGTATCCAACAGGCTTTTTGTGTTGAGATAGTCTGTTAGGACTTTGTTAAGTTGTTTCTCTAAAACCTTGGCCGCCATAGGGAGACCAGCCATGGGGCGATAGTTCTTGGAGTCACTAGGGTCTAAACTTGTTTTTTTTAGGAGAGGGGTGATAGCTGCCCTATTCCAAGTTGTAGGAACAAGATTTACACAGATCGTGTCTGCTGCTTGATGCATAATGAACGGTGGACAGGGATCAGTAGGTGCCCCTGATTTTAAGGAGAGAAGAAGTTTATAAACCTCCTCTTTGTTCATTGGCTGGAAGCTAGTCAGCTTACATTTAGGGTAGGTTACAGAAAACTGTCATGTTCTGGGATCTCAGGGTGCTCGGAAAATTGTTGTAGATTCCTTTCACCTTCTCTTGAAAATAATCCGCAAGTTTATTGCAAAAATTTTGATCTGGCTTAAAAGTACCAATTTGTTGTGGTTTAGCCAGCAAATTAATTGTTTTAAACAATTCTCTTGTAGAGTTACCTGCCTCCTTAATTTTTACCGTAAAAAATTGGTTTTTTGCAGCCACTATTGCTTCCTTATATAATAGGGTAGTGTGATTGTAAATATCTTTTTTTTTTACTATCGTAGTCTAGCCTCCAAAGACGCTCCGCCTTTCTGCAATTAATCTTTAGACTTTTGAGTTCTGGGGTGTACCATGGGGCTGATATCTTGACTCTTTTTATTGTTACTATTTTCTCTGGTGCAAATTGTAGCAGTGCATGTGTTAGTGCCTATGCCATTGCATAAGTACATGGGTACTGACTGGATGATTAGAGTACTGCAAGGAGAGTGCATGGTGAATTTATAAGTGCTTGGGTTTTGACAGAGTGATTGGACAAGTACATGGTGCTGGCTGGGTGATTGGAGGAGTGCATGGATAGTGACAGGACGATGGCTGGACTGCATCAGTAGTGCTCAGGGTATTGTAGCAGTGCATGAGTTAGTGCATGGGTCATTGCATGAGTGCATTGATAGTGAATGGATGATTAGAGTACTGCAAGGAGAGTGCATGGTGAATTTATAAGTGCTTGGGTTGTGGCGGAGTGATTGGATAAGTACACACATGTCACACATGTCACATCAGGCCCACCCCCTCCCTTCACCACTGTGCAAACGCTCCCCCTTGCGGGTTTTAAGTTGGGGTATTAATTCTCCTTGAATCCTGAGGGTCCCTGGAGGTCAACTAGCCCACCAGGTACCTCCAGTAAGCACCACAGAGCTGCGTTGCAGAGAGGTGATCTGAGGTCACGTCCCTTTTTACACCTCTCTGCAACGCAACTCTGTTGTGCTTACTGAAGGTACCTGGTGGGCTAGTTCGACCCAAGGGAACTTAATTCCCAACTTAAAATTGAGCGCGTTTGCACACTTGTCACATCAGGCCCTGCCCCCTGCCTTTACCACTGTGCAAACAAGCCACGTGGCTCATTTTAAGTTGGGGGATTAAGTCCCCTTAAATCATGAAGGTCCCTGGGGTCCAACTAGCCAACCAGGTATCACCAGTAAGCGCCAAAGAGCTGCGTTGCAGAGATGTGTAAAAAGGGGCGTGGCCTCGGACACTTCTGGCCCTGGGAACCCCATCCCCCGGGGCCCGGCCATATTTTTTTAATTTATTTTTGGGAGGGTCTGCGTGGCCCCCCTCCTCAGGCCAATTATGGCCCCGGGGGCCCCATCCCCCGGGGGCCGGCCTGCCTGCCTTGTATTACATTTTTTTAAAAAAATTTACAGGGGAGGGGGGCCGCTTGGCCCCCCTCACAGGCCACTTCTGGCCCTGGGGACCCCATCCCCCGGGGCCTCGCCACTCCATTGGGGACCGTGAGGGGAGCCACAATTTCCCCACGGTCCCTGCCGGCTCCCCGCCTCCTGCGGGAGCCGGCATTGCTTTTCCACACGGGGAGCTGCTGATATGCAGCATCCCGTGCGGAAAAGCAATCTGCTTTGGATTTGGAAGCAAGAGCAGAAACCTGCTCTCGCTTTCAAAATCCAAAGCAGAGTTTGCTATGACAGGGCGGGAGCATGTCATAGCAAAAAGCAGTGTCCGGGGGGGGGGGCATCCCGGGACACTGCAGGGGGTGATGGTCCCCAGGGCCATCAAGGGCTTCAGGAGGGGGGCCGTGTGGCCCCCCTCCCAATGTGTTTAAAGCCCCAGGGAGGTGGTTGTCCCCGGGGCTCGGGGGTCCATAACAGACCCCTGCATTTGCATTTTAGTGCTCCGGGGAGGTGGCGATCCCCAGGAATTGTGGGGGGGCTTTTAGCCCCCACACACAGGTTTATTTATTTTTTTAAAAAGAGCCCCGGGGAGGCGGTCTCCAGGGCAGTGGGGAGGCATGTGCCCCCATGAATATTTAAGAAAAGACCCAGGGGTGGCAGTCCCCAGGGTTTGGGGGGGCCCTGGAGGCCCCCCCACACATTAAAAAACAAACTCTGAGGGGTGGCGGTCCCCGGGGCTGCGAGAGGGCCATGTGTCCTCCCACATATCATAATTTACATAGCCCGGGGAGGTTATGGTCCCCGGGGCTGCGGGGGCCCCCGTGTGCCCCTGTGTGCCCCCGCACTTATAAATTATAAATTCGGCAATGCCCCCAGGACCTAGCCCACCGGGGGGCCTCATTTAAATGAGGCGCGGGAGCCCGCGCGTCATTTTATTTTATACGTTTGGCGGGATTCGTGACCCCAGGGTGAATTCCCCCGAAATTATTTTAAAAAAATGATTTTTATGACCCTGGGGGTGCTGGGACCCCCTGAGCAGGCCTAGGGGGTCAGGGTGTTTCTACCTTGCCCCCTTTTCTTTTTTTCACCTTTCTTTCACTGTTTTCTTGTGACTCGGTTCTACCGAGTCACAAGATGGCTGCCAACACTTCCTGGTTTGGAGTATTGGCAGCCAATCACAGTGAAGCTCGTGCTCGGGAGGGGTCGCAACTCCACCGTGTCCCTAGATATCGAAACTTTTATTTTTTGAATTTCTCAACAACTCCTGAATGGATTTACACCATTTAAAAAAAAGGTCGCTTACTGTACCAAGCACTACCTTTTTTCCAAATTTGGTGTAATTCCGTTCAGCCGTTCGGGCTGTAGCCTTGGCTAAATCTTCCTATGGGAAATTGATTATCCACTTTTTTTTTGTTTTAATTTCTCAGGAACTACTGAATGTATTTACACCATTTAACATAAAGGAATCTTTCTGAACCAAGGGCAACCTTTTTGTCAAATTTGGTGTAATTCTGTTCGGCAGTTCGGGCTGTAGCCGTGTCTAAAGTTTCCTATGTAAAAAAACATGGGGAAAACGTGTTTTGGGACCCCCCTTTTATCTCTGCCCCCTCTTGGCGAATCACCCCAAAACTTTCAAGACAGGAGCTAACCAGAGCGGATCACTAGTTTTGAAAATTGCGTGAAGATTCGTCAACCGGTGCCTAAGCTATTGGAAAAACAAAAAACGCTTTTTCTATGGAAACTAGGTACTAACTATAACTACCTACTGGTGTAGTGAAGATAGAGATTTCCCTCCATACATTGCTATGTTAGCATAAGCATCTTAGAAGCTAAACGCCATCTTGTCACTTTGCTGCTTTTGCACACGGCACCATAGACAGTTGTTATTATAAGTAAAACTGCTTGCTTGCTTTTCTTCACGTGAGAACGGTCTGTTCACATACCTAGACGTGCACCGCGACCTTAGTCTGAACACTCTGTGCAGGAACCTTCAAGGTCAAATAACAATGTATTGCTATTGAATTTAGGTTGATTGACCCACGCGCTAGACACAACAGGCACACAGCTGCAAATAACTGAAACTCTGGTGCCTTTAATATTGCACTTACATGCATAATTCAGACACTCTTGGAGAAAACCTTTCCAGACACAAAGAGCAGAGCTGATCCTGTGATGTGATTCACCTAAGCTAATCTTTGAGGTATGGGGTTCCCCATTCAAACCTAGAGAACTTCTCTTATTTTATAAAACTAGCTTATTAGTGAAGTCAGGGTGTTATACAAGGTATTATAGGACCTGTTTTCACTATCATTATAATATGATTTCTCCCTTCATTTTCTATGGAATTGTAACAATGCTGATGGTTTTGTTTTTGATCATTTGCCTGCTTATATTAGCCAAAGCAATGCACCTTAGAGCACGTAGTTGAAAATAAACATTTTAAACTTTACAGTGTCTCTGAATACTCTTGTTGTGGACTGATATGAGAATAATAACGAAAAGGTGTTTCTGATTCCCACCATTCCTGAGAGTACTCCAAGTTGCTTGTTCTGGGTTGTCTAATCATTGTAGCTTCGAGATGATACGGAGAACGAATGAGACACTGATGCTAGTCGGATAGGGGTTCTGGGTACTGAGGTGTGTTTTTTGGAACACCACAATTCACTGAGGTCCTGGTTTCCTGTGCATGAGCAGAATCCCTGCAACATGGCACACCTACAATTTTGGACTAATGATAGAGACGCCTTAGTAGTGGTTATATTAGTCCACAATACCCTCACTCTTGTTTCTGGTTCACGGGAGTGACTGTTTTAACCTACCTTCATAATTGATATATAGGTTCTCTCAAGCTTGACAATTAAAAAGGTTTAATTTGATCTTATACCCTTTTTGTGCTATTGTTAATATAGATTGTTTTTCTTCTCTGTGTCCTTATGGCCGAAGTCACTATTGCAGCACATAGTCGAGCACCTCTCTGCTGTCATTTGACGCAGTTCGTGGTGCCAGACGATGGAATGTCTGTTATCTTTGTAGTGAGTGCCGATGCATCGTATCCCTATGAGCTATTTTACTCTTGGGTTAATTTGCCGGCGGTGAATGCGGATGATAATACGTTTCACTCATACACTCCTACGGCAGTGCCGGCTAATTATACGCCGTATAGGACAAGGGAAATTCCCATTTCTGCTTGGCAGCATCGTATTTGGTTCAATGGCGCCCTTCCCCACATGGTTACACCGGTTCGTTTGGGTCCCTTGGCCATTCCAGGGGGCACTTGGCCAGTATTGGCCGGGTTTATAACACATCCACGTTATTTGCAAGCCCCGGTGGATGACTTACGTCAACTCCATACCGCCTTGATTACGGTCCATAGGGCTTTAGTGCAATACGTCTCTCGCAATATCCAGGTGGGGGCACCTGGAGTTGCGTCGCAACCAGCTGGACCAGCCGGGATTACTATTAGTCCTGTTATGGATAATTCGGTTATGGGCAAGCACCCCCAAAATAAGGACGATGTGCCTTATTGGCTTGCTGAGAAATTTGACCAGCTGGAAGCGGTATTTCCAAATTCTACTCCTGTGGAAAAACACAGGATTCTTACCATTAGTTTGCAGAAGGCCTTAGTCCCGGTGATAGCTGATTGTGATAACTAGGGTAAAGTATTTGCAGCAGTCTATTTGAAGTGCTTCGGCACGCCATCTATGGCTGTACTGCCCTCCGTGATCAAGCGTGTTCAGGATCAACATGGTCCGGAGGCGGGGTTTGAGTTAGGAATGAGGCTTGTTGGCATGTTCGACGTAGTGGCCACGCTCATTCTTGCTAACGTCAAGGGAGATGCGGTTAACTTTCAAGTGTCGAATGCGCTGCGCCTTGCCAACGACGTCAATAAAAGCCAGGCAGTTACTGAAGATTATTGCGGAGGCTTATAAGACCATTGGCCGCAATAGTTTAGGGGTTAAGCCTTTTGTTCAAACAACAATGACACAACAGCAAACTAAAATGGGTGACGTCTCCTAAAGACGACCATCCAGCTTTTCCTAAACGAAATTGGAAAACTAAAAAACAGGGAAAGCAGCAACAGAAACAGGGGTCTCGTCCCGCGTCGCCACTTTAGGCGACTACTGAACGCACATATGATTTGCGCGATCGCACTAGAATCAGGTCTCCTGATAGATATCAGGTTCCTGAACAACGTTCTCCTCGTTCTTCACAGGAAACATCGGTCTCACAGTCCGGTGGAGGAGAACGTGGCAAAGGTCGGGGTGCCCAACAAGGACGTGAGCAGCCCCGCCAGGCTGACGGTAAAAGCAAGCAGGAAGAGTTTGCACATCAACCACCCCCGTTTCAGAAGAAGAAGGTTGCTGCACTAACAGCGAGGTATGCCACAGATAGTGAAAACGCAGCTTCAGAACCTGACATGGGCACTAACGCTGCTAGACAGCGCAGCGGAGGTTACAATAGTGCGGCAAGCACTGCGTCCATATCTGAAGGCGACAGCAACTGACACATTTATCACTGTAGAAACTGCTGACACTAGAGTGGCTCCCCCTGACAGACTATATGACATAGTCCTTTTAATTGAAGGTGACATACAATGTACCATGAAAGGGATTTTTTGGGAAAATCTGATCTCAACATATGACATACTGTTAGCAGAGGCAACCTGGCCCACAGCTTTCGTTTTGGCCACTCCTAGAGGGGAGGAGGTAATCATCCGATCTTTTGCACACACTGTGCCAAAGGAGCAAGCTCAGAACTTTGCAGAAGAGTGGGCACAGGTGCTTGCTCAAGCGTTGTACCATACTCAGGTTGGGTGGAATAAGTTGTCACCAAGCCATGAGATTCCATTACGGTCTATGCCCCAGCCACAACCCCAATATCCCATGCGCCGCGAAGCTAGATCTCACTTCGCAGAAATCCTTGAACAATTGGAATATCAAGGTGTAATTGAAACATGTGTGTCACCCATGAATAATCCTCTTTTCACTGTAACTAAACCAGATGGGTCGCACCGCCTAGTTTTGGATTACCGGCATTTGAACTCTCATTTTCAGACCTGCGCGGTACAGAATACCCATAGTTCTGCCCTCGTTGATAGTCTCGTGAGAAAAAGGTTTAAGACCACACTTGACATCTCCAATGGCTTTTATAGCCATAACCTGTCCTCTATTAGTAGTCAATGGACAGCCTTTACTTCAGGCGGCAAACAGAAACAGTTTAAAAGATTAGCCATGGGCTACAAAAACAGTCCAGGTGTCTTTGCCGCACGTGTAGTCTCTCTGTTAGAGAGCATTGACTCTGATGCGTACTCGTATGTTGATGATATCTATCTCACAGACGACTAATTATGGCCGCATCTGTGTTGCGTTGACCGCATCATTGTCATGTTTGCGGACTTCGGTTGCAAATTTAACTTTGCAAAATCACACATTGCAGAGTACACAGTGTTGTTTTTGGGTTATGAACTCAACAACAAAGGTTGAGATTTGGCACCTCACTTCCTGGAGAAATGCGCATGTTTACACGCTCCAACAACTCTGAAAAAACTACAGTCTTTGCTTGGATTTTTGAACTTCGGGCATACTTACATTCCCGATTATGCCCAGCGGATCAAGCCACTATATGCCTTGGTACAACCTACTTTTTTCCAAATCAAGCTGGCTGCCAGAACATTCAGCTATTCTGCAATCTTTGCAGGCTGATCTTCTTGCTTCGAAATACTTACTGACGCGTGATACCCAGACAAACCTGGTAATAAGAATTGTGCCTGGCGCGGTGGGTTTCACGTACTTAACGTTCAATGAGGGCTACACAGTCCCCATTGCTTCCAAGTCGCACTTGTACACTTCGGCTGAAATGCGCTTTTCCACTGTCGAAAAAGTTTTGACTGCAGTGCAGATGGCGATTCTGAAAGAGAGAGCGCTGTCGCAAGGGAAACGCATGTTGGTTGTCACATCGTATCCTGCCCTAGAGGCAGTAACAAAAGCCAGTGTACCAAATTCAAAAGCTTTTCACCCGCGGTGGATACAATGGGCCACTTCTTTGACATCTCTGGATGTCACTTACATCTTTGATGCCTCATTGCAGACTCAGGAGTATTTGCAGTATGAATTTGTTCATCCGGCTCCTCTATCCTTGCGCCCGCTTGAGGACTACCATTGTGTCATTTACACTGACGATTTGGCGCAACCGGCGACGAATTCTAAGCATGCTTATTCGGCGGCCTACGCAATTGTGACTGGTACTTTCGTGAATCGTGAATTCAAATCTGATGTCGTGCACATGCAGACATTGGGTGATTGTACGGCTCAGTTGGCAGAGCTTCGTGCTCTGATGCTTGCACTAGAGTTTGCTGATCCTTGTGTGACTACTCTTATAGTGAGTGACTCTTTTTACTGCGTTCAGTCTTACAATGACAATTTATTCTTTTGGTCTCAAAATGAGTTTTGTGATTCCAAAGGTAGCACAATCAAGCATAAAATGCTTTGGGTTCGAGTCGCGGAGCTTAAACAGCGTCTGCCGCTCGTGAATGTGATTCATACTCTTGGGCACCAACAAGTTGATGTCCACGCTGTTGGGAACAGCTTAGCTGATGAAGCAGCAGAAACAGCAGTGGCGAAATATTTAGTAGCAGCAGTTACAAGATCCAAAAGTAAGATTGATGATGACATCTCGGCAGCGATTGCTGTAACAGAGAAGGGTGATAATTACCCTCGGGGTTTCCCTTCTAAATACTCTTATCATTTAAGTCTTGATAAAGTTCCCTATGTGAGAATTAACGACGTTGGTCACAGATTGATTCCCAACGAGGACTGCACGCTTTCCTTGATAACAGCCGCTCATGAAGGGATGGCTTCTACACATGCCGGCGTTTCGGTCACTGTTACTCTTTTACAACAACATTACTGGTGGCGCGGATTATATAAACAAACTTGTGCTTATGTCCTTAATTGTGACATTTGCCAGCAGATTAAACCTTCGACTGCTGCGCGTCCACCACAAACACAGTTGTACATATCTAATAAACCACTTGGGTGTATTTATTTAGATCACTGCGGTCCTTTCTCCTCTGATACTGCGTATAAGTATATCTTAGTTGCAGTGGATTCGTGCACACGTTTTCTATGGGTCTGGCCACAAAGGAGTGCTGATGCACGAACTGTCATCAGGGATTTGCGTGTCTTTGTGGGAATTTTTGCATGTGGCACCCTTCATTCTGACCATGGTCCAGCGTTTGCCTCTAAGGTGTACAAGGATGCCATGAGATCTTTGGGGGTTCAAGTCAAATTTTCGTCTCCATACCGGCCTGAGGGCATGTTGTGGAGCGAATGAACCGTGACTTAAAGCAATCATTGACAGCTAGAGTTTTAGGTACTGGCAGGAACTGGCTGGCCCATTTGTATAGCGTTCAACGTGCACTTAATAATCTCCCTAGAAGGTCTCTCGGTGGGCGGACCCCATACTAAATGCTCTTTGTCATAAAGATGTTTGTCTCAGACCTTGATGGTCTAGACATGGCGGCGGCGGCCGCTCCCTTTGACGTAGATGATCATTCTGCTGTATTACAGAATCTACAAGAGACCAGAGACAGTATTGCAAAGGAACACTTGCCCTCCACAACTGATGCTGCACTTCAGATTCCGGTAGATGGCTGGCTACCTCGAGTTGGTGACCTGGTCCATGAGAAGGTGGTGAACAAGAAGGAGTTTGGCCCCTCTTATCGTGCTCCAGTTCCAGTGCTTGGCGTGCAGGGTACGAGAACAGTCATTTTTCCTCCACTTCCTGGTCGCAAGGATAACAGGTACATCTCCATTGACAATGTCAAACTACAGCGAGTGGCCGATTCTTCTTAGTATGACTCCAGCAGTTTCTTGTCCAGCAATGCTGAGAAATTCTGTTTTGGCTCCGGCATCTTCCAACAGGCCTGACATTGCCATCTAGATGAATACAGTTACTAATCCTTCATTGCCTCCACCAGCTGGAGGTCCAGTTGAAGATACTGAGTATACTTATCCCACAGATGTGTCGTTGCCTGGTTTGCAATCAAGTGCTGTGGACCAGTCACGTTTTTCATTTGACACTAACTCTATGACTTCAAATGCCCAATCGAAAATTTCTATTTTTGCTGTTTGGTTTAAAAGACCTTTTTTTAATTCCCCCTTGGACTTACATGTGGCTGGTGCTCATATCTATTTTTTTGTTCATGTCGATTGGATTTGTGGTTGTAGTTTTTCGTCTTGTAAATGGACACTATTGGACCGAAAGATCTACAATTAGATTAAGTGATGGAACTTTGGCTCCCCACTCCTCATCACACATCATGAAGAGGGACCAGACTTTTGTTAATATTACTGCCTGGCCTGTGTTAGATGGGATTTTATGGGATGTTGTAAAATTTCAGATTCATGGTCCACAGAGGTGATTAATGTCCCCAATGTACTTCTTGTTTCTATGGGGGATGTTGTGAAACAAAACATACGCTCTGATGATTGGGATGTTCAAGCCGTAGAGGCTCTTTTTCTGACTTGAAATATTATACTGCCTTTGATGCTGAAGATTTGCATTTAGACACGGCAAATTATGGGAGTTGTTCTGCTACCAACACTATAGCAATCATTTTCTACATAAAGCCAATACATTTACACAAATCGTCAATTATACGCAATGGGAACATTGCCGAACACCAGTTGAAGGCAGCTCAAAAACTCTACTGAATAAATTTACATATTTTACTGATTTCAGTGTAACTGAACCTGAGGCCTTTTATTTTAAAATGGCTGCTGAGTCAGCTTCCAAAGTCAGACTGACCCACAATAAATTGTTGTATTCAAAATCCTTTATGGATGAATTGGCTGAAGGGGCTCTGAGCTGTGGAAAGATACCATTGATCTTAAATCTGTTTGGGGTTCTAAGGCATGGCAAGTACAAGGTACGGAAGCTCTGCATCATGCATTCTTATCCCAAACCACATGTTGTTTTTGAATTCTACCATTTTTCAAACCACCTGCTTTGGATTGGCTACTTCTAAAAAGATGAATTCCCCAACTATTCCTGTCCTGGGCGCTTATCCAAAATGGGATAATCACACAGATCTGTCCCTTGATGCTTTGCAATCATTTATTACTAATACATCCTTCAATATTTCCAACTTAGATCCTGAAGGATGGTTAATATGACAGAAAAGTTCAGATTCCTGTCAACATCGTTTTCTGGGTCTGTACCCCGGCTATACTCAGGTTAGGGCGGACCCACGATTTGAATCTTCCCATTCTGTTACTACCTATTCTGTAGGGAAGTTATGTCAGACCTGGCTGCAACATTCCACCTTGGCATCTGTTAAACTTCATTTATCCAAATTAAATGACAAAGTAGATTTGAATGATTTTGTTAAGGGCCCTGTGGGTGGCATGTCCAAAAGATGGGTGTATGCTATTTACAACGAAGTTTGGAAATTATCTCAAATTGAAGCTGCATCTAGATTACGGGTGATTGATAAAGCCAATTTAGAAAAAGTGCTAGCTGTCATCGATAATAGCATTAACACCCTTTCTTCCAGAATTTACACATTAGATAATATTGTTTCATCTGTTGTGGATATTGTACAGGATGAGATGTCTGTTTTATACCATGGTCAAAATCAATTGCGTTCTATAATGCAGTTTGCATGGACCTTACAAACATTGAAGGCTGGGAAAGTTCCCTGAGACTACATGAACACATCGTCTTTATTCCTGCCATTTAATCTGACTGATAAACAACAGTTCATGTCCATGAAAGATGCGACATACTCATTATTGCATATTGAAAAGTTGGAACCGTTACCTTTCTCTGTGGCCAAATCGAACTCAGCTGTGTGGCTTATCCACGGTTTAATCACCTTACCATTTCCCTTGTTTAAGTTCAGTTCATGTATGAAGCATTATGCACTAGGCAGATACGAACCATTGGGTACAGCTTTCCTGCATGAAGTTTGGTCACTCCCATTTACATACAGGTGCCTGAGAGAAGGTAAAGAAGTTTATTTGAAAGGAGAGGAATGCACTCCCACACCTGATCACTCAGTAGTCTGTAGGAACATCCAATTGCATGGCGCATGCAACGTTCAGGTGCCGAATTTAGCCTGCATTCTGAAGGGAAAGCCTGTGCCAGCGATTACACCCACTTTCACGTTATTAGCTAACGGTAGTTATTTACTTTTAAATAATGAAGCATGCTGCGGTATGCTAGTGGGGATTCCATACATTGTAACTGTCTCACAACGAGTAGTCTGTTGTAAGAATGTCCTTTTCCCACCCCCGCATGGGAGACTAGATATATCCATTTGGCCCCAACCTTGAAAGCAGAGTTCAACAAGATGAGCAGAATAAGGGCTCTATTGTCTCAAAAAGAAGTCGCTCTGACATTTGTCCTTCATGTAGCAAACACCTGCACCGAGGTGCATGCCCTTTTGAATACTGATCTCCCCCTTCGTTTCGGTGCTCTGATTCATACTATATTGATTGCCTCGTCAACAACTGGCTTGGTACATTTTTTCAAAGTTGTGGGCTCCGGCCTCGTGACCTCCTTCCAAACAATATTTAGTGTGATACCTGCCTTTTTTCATTCTATTTTCTCCAGCGTCTTCGGCAGGTTACCGTTGATTCTCGCCCTGACTGCTGGTGTGCTTCTGTTGGTTGGCTTACTCCGCAATGGCTGCACGATCTGTGTTACAAGACAGCCTGCCCCGGCTTCTTCTACTGCGTAACCTTTTGCTTGACTACTATGGAACATTGCCACTGCCCACCTTGAGCGTAGCCTATGGGTTATCCTTCCAGTTTTCATTGTTTAGTTGCGTGCAACCTGTTTTTCACTGCCTAGATTGTCCATTCGAATGGGCTCTGGATTTGTGCCTATCGAACACGGCGTCTCCTGCCCCGGATTATGATCGACTAATGAGTCCCTTAGTGGCTCATGAGTTGGACTGTTCTGGCATCTGGATTATGGCCTGTGGAGAGGCACACGGAGTCCTAGGGAACTGGGACATTTCTGCTGCAGCCTATGCCTTCCTGATGCGGAGTTATCTTGAAGAACACGCAAGTTGTCCTCTGATTGTGCTAGAGGCTCTGGTTGTTGAAGAACATATATGTTCATTTCCATTGCTTACCTGGATGGCTGGCTCGTTTACTGAACATTACAATGACTTCGTCTTGGAGGCTGTTGTGACTTATTGCGCTTACACGTTGATGGATTGACTTGGTAGTTGTCCATTTTTTCGCTAATCCTAGTCCAGTATCTTTCAGTTTTCTTTTTTACTCTACAGTGGGCTCTTTAGCGCCAGCAAGAGTTGTTTTAATTTTTTACTTTTTCCTACCAAACTTTTTTCGAACTTTCACTTCCACTTATCTGGATTGGCAATGGGAGAACTTGGTTCTGTCTCATTCGAACTTGAACTCTGCATTTCTACATTGCTTCCCTATTCTGTGTGTGGTCTGATCAAGGGAGGGTGTAGTGAAGATAGAGATTTCCCTCCATACATTGCTATGTTAGCATAAGCACCTTAGAAGCTAGACGCCATCTTGCCGCTGTGCTGCTTTTGCACACGACACCATAGACAGTTGTTATTATAAGTAAAACTGCTTGCTTGCTTTTCTTCACATGAGAACGGTCTGTTGTTCACATACCTAGACGTGCACCGCGACCTTAGTCTGAACACTCTGTGCAGGAACCGTCAAGGTCAAATAACAATGTATTGCTGTTGAATTTAGGTTGATCGACCCACGAGCTAGACACAACAGGCAAACAGCTGCAAATAACTGAAATTCGGGTGCCTTTAATATTGCACTTGCATGCATGATTCAGACACTCTTGGAGAAAACCTTTCCAGACACAGAGAGCAGAGCTGATCCTGTGATGTGATTCACCTAAGCTGATCTCTGAGGTATGTGGTTCCCCATTCAAACCTAGAGACCTTCTCTTATTTTATAAAACTAGCTTATTAGTGAAGGGAGGGTGTTATACAAGGTATTATAGGACCTGTTTGCACTATCATTATAATATGATTTCTCCCTTAATTTTCTATGGAATTGTAACAATGCTGATGGTTTTGTTTTTGATCATTTGCCTGCTTAAATTAGCCAAAGCAATTCACCTTAGAGCATGTAGTTGAAAATAAACATTTTAAACTTTACAGTGTATCTGATTACTCTTGTTGTGGACTGATATGAGAATAATAACGAAAAGGTGTTTCTAATTCCCACCAAGTCGCTTGTTCTGGGTTGTCTAATCATTGGCAGCTTTGAGATGATAAGGTGTCAGGATTGCAAGGTCTAACAATGTTAAAAGGCATATCATCAGCACTTTGTTGAGGAAATGTAGGTCTAAGATTCAAGGAGTGCAAAGGCGGCACAAAACATAGTCAAACGTCGTTCCTAAGATGGCCGCCAAGAGTCGACTGTTGGGACCACAGGTTAGCATTCTAGCTACCGAGGAAGATCGCCTTGATTCAGGTGTTGCGCCCGCTCTGTGGCGCACTTCATCTGGACTCACCGGAGAGTAAGGTTCTGTTTGTGAAGCGTCGCGAAGTTAGAATAGGGTTAATCTTCGTCGCGCTTCAAATTTGCCACAGGAGGAGGAGTACGAGTTCGAGGAACTGCTGAGCTTCAGTAAGACTTTTCCATATTTTTAAGTTTTGGAGCATGCGCAACACAGAGTATCTTTAGGAGCCGTGCATGCGCATTTAGTTGTCAGTACTGGGCATGTGCAAGCTATAGTCGGTACTTCACGTTGAGGAGAAGTAGAGTCAGCACAAGAATCGTCACCTATTTTTTCCTGTGAGTGAAAAAACCAACGCGCTCTGTTCTCTTTTCATTACAATAGAACGGCAGTGCGTAATTTTGAATTCCTGAGAGAAATTATCTCATAAATTCAACTTTAATAGTTAAAAAAGAATCACACAAGAATATCTACAAGACCAAACTAAGATTGACAAGAAACAAGACCACTACATACTTACCAGTAAATATTAGAGTTCTTCTGCTGACAGGAATAGGTGAGGAGTCTGTGAAGAAATAAAGAAAAGGTTAAAGAGTTAAAGAGTGGGTAGGAGGAGCCTAGAGACAAAATACTGACTGACAGATTTCTAGTTGCAGCATAAGAAGACCTCACAACACCCACATAAGAAGAGGGGCAAGAGTCGCACCAAGACGGGGTAGGTGAACCAGCAGAGAGAGAGGTTACATTTAGGCATCTAGGAAATACAGTTGTTAATTAGTGTTATTTCTTACAGTAAGCTATACCCGCATTAGCCAGAAGAAGACAAGAAGAATTCGACGTCTGAAGTTGAAGAAAGAAACAGACGTGTGCGACTGTCTCTTCTCTGTCCCATCCCCTTTCCCCCCCTGGGTTCTTAGGCGTGCATGCTAAAATTGTGTGGCGCTGGGGAATCTGAGAGGGGCGTTGGGAACTTGCGACATTCTGCTCCTGTGCATAGGGAAGGACGCACGCTCTGACATAAGGAGAACGAATGAAACACTGATGCTAGTCTGATAGGGGTTCTGGGTACTGATGTGAGTTTTTTGGTACACCACAATTAACTGAGGTCCTGGTTTCCTGTGCATATTTCTGTGCATGAGCAGAATCCCTGCAACACTGGTGACCGCCAGTAGGTAATATATATATATATATGTATACCTACTGCTGGTTGCCAGTAGGTAGTTATGGTTAGGACCATGTGACCATGGGAAAATAGTTTTTACTTGCTTATAACTTTGGCGCCGTTTGCCTGATCTGTGCAAAAAAAATTTTTTAAGTGTGTTGGTGGGACTTGTTGTGCATAGGAAAGTTTTGGGGTGATCCATCAAGCAGGGGCCGAGATAAAGTGGGAGTCAAAAAAAGCGTGTTTCCCATGTTAATTTCTATTGGGGTTTTGTACACGACTACAGCCTAAACTGCTGGACGGAATTACATCAAATTTGGCAAAAAGGTAGATTGTGTTCCACTGATCATGAATTTTGTTGTAAATCCATTCAGTAGTTGTAAAAAAAAATAAAGAAAATCCAAATTAGTATATCTAGGGTTGTGGATCTTCGGAGGATCTGGCAGTTCCCGTGCTGAAATCTGATTGGCTGCCCACACTACAACCAGGAAGTCTTGGTAGCTATATTGGGACTTGGCTTTAGCATTAACATTAAAAAAAGAAAAGGCAACAGTGTATGAATACCCTGAACAGGTATTCCTGAACCTGGGGTCCCATTGTGATCCGCAAAAGTGCAGGCTCCAGAGTTTGCTTTAAAAAGAGGAACCGAGTAGGCCAGGTCCCAGGGGCATTTTAAAAAAAAAGGAGAGGGATGCACGCGCCCCTCTCCTAAGGCTCTTTGAGCCCCTGGTTCCACCACCTCCCCTGGGCTTTTTTTCTCATAACAGGAGGGGGCCGTGTTGACCTCCACTCCTTGGCTTCCTGGAAGCCCTAGGGACCATTACCTCCCGACAATTCATTTTTATAAAAGAAGGAGGGTGGCGTGAGTTCCCCTCCTGGACCTCCTAACAGCCCCCTGGGACCACCACTGGGCAACTCCCAGCTGCTGTTTACCGTTCATATGCTTACAAAGAGGTGGATGGTTCATGATAGTTTATGCAGAACCTTTGATAGACTAGTGAGGGTAGGGTGGTCTATAACAGGAAGTAAAATCCAAAATCGTTCGATTTAATGCGATAGGCGAGGTAAAATATTATTTCTTTGTCCCGAAAATGTATTTCGCTATACACAACAATTAATATTGCCAGTTCTCCAAGTAGCAGGTATCTTAAAGAGCACCCAACCAGAATCCCAAATGTGTTGATTCTCCTTTTGAAAGATCAAAGGGTTCAAATCCTATTAGCGTCTCCTAATGAAACACACTTTTTATTGAAATAAATAAATTAAGCTCTGCCGAGGGGCTATTTCCTAATGAAAGGAAACGTCAATTGAAGGCAACTATTACATCATAACTAAGACGCAACGCACAAATAAAACAGCTCTATCAGAAGGCATGTGTACATATGGGCTTAGTGTTTACTGTGTAAAACACTTTGCATGCTTTACAAACACAATTTTTCTTTTGGGGGGAGAATGGGCAATGCTAATAAAATTTTGTTCCTGTGTCGTTGATGGCTTTCATTCCCTCGTGGAGGTTGTTTTTGGCGGTGTGCGGGTCCTTGGTGAGGGAGAGGATGAGCTGGGTGCCGTCGGCGTAGGATATGATATTGAGGTCGTGCTGGTGGGCCACTTGTGCGAGGGGGGCCATGTAGATGTTGAACAGCGTCGGGCTGAGGGATGAGCCTTGGGGGATGCCGCAGATGATGTCGGTGGCTTTGGATCGGAAGGGTGGGAGGCGGACTCTCTGGGTTCTGCCGGAGAGGAAGGATGTGGTCCAGTCGAGGGCTTTTTCTTGGATTCCGGCTTTTTGGAGGCGTGTTTTTAGAGTGCCGTGGCAGACTGTGTCGAAGGCGGCTGACAGGTCTAGAAGGATGAGGGCTGAAGTTTCGCCGTTGTCTAGTTGGCGCCTGATGTCGTCTGTGGCGGCGATGAGGGCTGTCTCGGTGCTGTGGTTTCGTCTGAATCCGGACTGGGATGGGTCCAGGATGTTGTTGTCTTCGAGGTGGCGGGTCAGTTGCGTGTTGACGGTTTTCTCGATGACCTTCGCTGGGAACGGAAGCAGGGAGATGGGCCGGAAGTTCTTGAGGTCCTTGGGGTCCGCCTTGGGCTTCTTTAGGAGGGCGTTGATTTCGGCGTGTTTCCAGCTTTCCGGTAAAGTCGCTGTTTTGAAGGAGATGTTGATGACCTTCCGTAGTTGGGGGGCGATGGTTGCATCGGCTTTGTTGAACACATGGTGTGGGCATGGGTCTGATGGTGATCCTAAATGGATGGAGTTCATGACCTTGCGTGTCTCGTCGTCGTTGACGTTGGTTCAAGAGGTCAGGCGGTTGATGCGGGTGATGTTCGTAGGGGTGGGGTCTGGCGTGGTCGGGGTGGGCGAGGTGTTGAAGCTGTCGTGGATGTTGTTGATCTTTCGGTGGAAGAAGGTGGCCAGTGAGTCGCACAGTTCTTGTGAGGGCGGGATGTCGTTGGTGTTGGCGCTGGGGTTGGTAGGTTCCTTAACGATGCTGAAGATTTCTTTGCTGTTGTGTGCGTTGTTATCCAGGCGGTCTTTGAAGGAGGATCTTTTAGCTAGTCTGATGAGGTGGTGATGTCTGGAGGTGGCATCCTTGTGGGCTGTGTAGCTGTCTGGTGTGCGTTCGTGGAGCCATTTCTTCTCTTGTTTCCGGCAGGCGCGTTTGGAGGTCTGGAGCTTGTCGGTGAACCAGGTGGCTTTATTGCTGGCGTGGTTGATGGGGGTTTCTTGAGCGGAGAGAGGGTGTTGGCGCAGTCGTTGATCCACTGTCGGAGGTTGCGGGCGGCGGCATCTGGATCGGTGGGGTTGGTTGGTGGGTTCTGGGCGAGGGTGGTGGTCAGCTGATCTTTGGTGACTTTGCTCCAGCAGCGACGGGGCAGCTGTTGGGCGCGGTGGTTCGTGGTTGGTTTCTTGAAGGTGAAGTGGATGCAGTGGTGGTCAGTTCAGTGGAGCTCGGTGATGTGGTTGAAGGTGACGTGGGTGCTTGTGGAAAAGATGGGGTCCAGCGTGTGGCCGGCAGCGTGGGTGGGAGCGGTGATGAGTTGTCTGAGGCCGAGGTTGGCGAGGTTGTCGATCAGGGTGGCGGAGTTGGCGTTGTTGTTGTTCTCAAGGTGGAAGTTCAGGTCCCCGAGGAGGATGTAGTCCGTGGAGGCGAGTGCGTGAGTGCTGGCAAGGTCGGCAATGGTGTCACTGAACTGTGCCCGGGGCCCGGGGGGTCTGTAGATGAGCGTTCCTCTGAGAGTGGTGTTGGGGTCGGTGTGGATTCGGAAGTGCAGGTGCTCGGCGGTGTTGAGGGCGTCGTCCGCGTGGGTGGAGACCTTGGGAGTGGACTTGTGGACGATACATATTTTTGTGTGGGATCTTCTTCAAATTCTGTTTTATTTCTTAAGAAACGTGTGTATACTGTGTAGCACTCTGCTCTCTCCTGTATGAGGATATTAAAATGTAAGTGTACTTCCATTATAATGCCAATGTTTATTACATCAGATAATATGCTACATGATTTGTGATTTCATGCAGCATAAGTAATTCAAACATTCGTAGTAATCTTCGAGGCGCTTCAGATAGCAGCTCTTTTCACTTGCTGTGCTCCGTAACTAGTTATCACCCCCCCCAAATATTATTGTGCATACACCTAGAATAACCACACAGAAGCAAGAGCGACTGGAATAAATCACAGTGTTAGAATAGTCCAAAGAAGGAATACACATGCTGGCCAGCAATATTTAAAGATGAGGGGCCCACGGACCGCATCATGAGCACACGCACTCATTTATGGTGCAGCTTTGCGCCACGTTTTGTGCGATTGTACATTCTAAAGCAACACATAGATTTAGCTCAGAATTTCTACTAGATGATCTCAATAATCTTTGACCTGCTTGTAGGGAGTGTGCAACGGTTGTTTCTATTTCCAACCTGTACTGCAGTGTAAAATTCCAAGGTAAATATGTGTTTGGAAGGTGCAGTCAAGTGGATAGAGGTGCACAGCTGTGTCCTGGGATAAAAGCAAACCTTAATGATCTGTTTTGGGTCATATTTGCAAGCATGTAGTAGGAAGCTAGTATTTTTTCTATACTGAAAAATTGTAATCCGAAACTTAACTGTTAAAGTTAACTGTTGGCATCTATGATGAGGGGGAAAAACATTTTGAGTCTCACATGCCCACTGACAGACCCACTCATCCAGTGATACAACCACTCAGAGACCTACTCAGAAACTCTCACATGCACTCACAGACCCACGCAGACATGTATACCCACTCACGGACCCACTCAGACACCCATTCACCCATCTACAGAACCTATCATACTCTCTTACACCTACTCATAGACCTACTCAGAGACTCAAGCACCATCTCACAGACCCATTTAGAGACTCACACGCCCACTCACAGACCCACTCAGAGACTCAAGCACTCACTCACAGACCTACTCAGACACTCATACACTCATTAATAGACTGAGTCGCACACTCATGAAGGCAGTCTAAACCCACTCAGACCCTATAATACCCACTCACAGACCCACTGAGATACTCACTCAGACACTCATGCACCCACTCAGACACCCACTCAGATACACATGCACCCACTCACAGACCCACTCAGGCACCCACTCACACACCCAGTTAGGAAACAACATTTTAAAAAATCTTTAAAATTCACTGAAAAAAACAAAGGTTACAGGGACGTTATAGCTAGGCTCACACAAAAACCAGTACAATTCACCATTTATAGTTACCTAAGCTACCTTTAGCTTATGCCTCCGCAATGCACTACTGATGACTGCACATATTACATCAATCATGACATGGTCAGTGACATCACAGATGACATCACTGATGGCATCTCAAATGACATCACTGTTGACACCACTGATGACATCAGCCACAGAACCACTAACACATCCACTCACATACCCACACAATCATGCATACACCCACTCATTCACCTACACCACTCACATACCCATTCACAGATCCATATAAGTACTCATACAACTACTCACTCATGCTTACAGCAATCCCGCTACTCATACAACCAGTCACTCAACCATACAGCTACTCACACAGTCAAACACTCACCTATACAGCTACTCACCAACCCACTTATTTACATATACAGTTACTCAAACACCCACTCACTCACTCATACAGCCTCTCAACACAGCTACTCACACACATATTCAAGCACTCACACACTCACTCACACACCCACACAACCACTTACATACCTTTGCAAACATTCATACAAGCACTCCAACATCAGCTCACTCACCCATTCAGCCATTCACACAGCCACTCATTCTCCAATACAGCCGCTCACACACCAACTCACTTAACCAAACACCCACCCAAAGAGCCACTCACTCAGCCATACACACCCAATCACTTACTCATAAAGCCACTTAGACACCCACCCACTCACCAATACAGCCACTCATACAGCCACTCACACACCCATACAGCCACTCACACAGACACTCAGTCACCCACACAGATGCTGACACACCCACTCATTCACCAATACAATCACTCACACAGCCATTCACTCAGCCACACAGCTACACACACGCCCACATATACACCCATATAGCCACTCACACACCCACTCACACACACATACACACAGTCACACAGCCACCCAAATAATATATGTTAGAAGTGGTATCACTCATTAGTAGTACACCTAGTATACTAATTTAACTTTTGTAGCAGCTTCTAATATGAATTTAACAATCATAAACTCTTACAAAATACTTACACTCACTGGATGATGTCATCAGTGATGTAATTTGAGATGTCATCAGTGATATCACTGACCATTTCATGAGTGATGTAATTTGTGAGGTCATAAGCAGTGCATTGTGGGGGTGCAAGTTATAGTTAGCTCAGGTAACTATAACTGGTGAATTTCACTGGTTTTGTATGAGTGAAATCCGAGCATAACTATAACGTCCCTGTAACCATTGTTTTTTCAGTGAGTTATATATATATATTATTTTGGCCTCAGAATACTCTCGATTTAATATTAAGGTGACTACCGAATAAAAACATATGGAAATATAAAGCATTAAAATGTTTTCTGAGAAATGTTCAAAAATTAAATAAAAGAGGAACTCATCATGGATCTAGTATCAAATTCTTGGTCATTGTTAGACCTGACATCATTGGCGTGGGTTTTTCCCCTATATTTTGCCTCTGCTACCTGGATTTTTGATGCTGTGCTGGATTTCGTTTTTGCTGGTTTAGATGCTTTGGACACTCTGCCACTGCTAATCAGTGCCAGAGTGTAAGTGCTCCCTGTGTAAAATATCGTATTGATTGGATATACCTGATTGGCATATTTGCATCACCATGAAGTCCCTAGTAAAGTGCACTGTGTGTGCCAGGGCTGGTGATGACAGATGCTACTAGTGGGCCTGCAGCGCTGATTGCGCCACCCACACGAGTAGCCCTAAATGGAGTCTCAGGCCTGCCACCGCAGGCCTGCCTGCAGTCCCTGGACTGCCATGTCCTCCTGGCCAGTGTCCACACTGGCCGAGCCTAACCCTTCCCTTTTTGTGCACATCAGTCATCCCTATGGAAGGCCCAAGGTACCCCCCTGGGCAGGGTGCAGTGTATGTAAAAGGTAGAGCATGTACTAGTGCAGGTGTCATGCTCTGGTAGTGAACAGCGGCCATTTTGTGTGTTCACTGCTGCAAGGTTATCTGGCTCTATAGACTAACATGGGGAGGCTGGTGCCAATGGCCATCAGCCTATCTTCTCATAGGAACAAGATAAGACATGAGTGTTTGATATCCCTGAGCTCAGCATTTAATAACACATCTTTTAGGAGAGGTTGTTGTTAAATCCTGAGTTGGAGAACAGTACTTTTTAGAGAGTAGCTGTTCTCTTGTCTGACCCTTCTGTGTGCCTGGGCATGCTTGTGGATTGACTGTCTGGTTTGAGAGTGACAGGGGCTGGGGAGCCCCCAGGAGGTTGGATGAGTAGAGCCCTTTGCTGAATGACTACATTGCAAGTAGAGTGGAGGGAGGAGATAGCACCTGGGAGTGAATAGGGCTGTGCCTGCCTGCCACACTGCTGGCTCCACCTCCTGCTGGGCGGCTGACGACTCTGCCCCTCACTCTGAAAGGGAAGCAGAAGCCAGGAAAACAAAGTACTCCAGCAACACCCAGAACTGGATCAGAACGGGCTCAGGACCCACTTGCACAAAGACTTCAAAGACTTTTAGGGGTATAAGTACAGGACCCCTGACAACAGATTTTTAGATTTCTACAATCAAGAGGAACCTCTGCTGAATGACGGACCGCTGAAGGACCAAAGGAAGATTGCCTTGCTGTGTGCTCTAAGGGCTGACCTGTCCTGCTGTACAACTGAAGCTGAGGAGGAGAAGGGGCCTTGCTGTGTGCTGTGGCCCTGCCTACTTGACCTAACCAAGACTTTGCTGTGTGCTGTGTCTGCAACTTGAAATTTCCAAGGGCCTGAGAAGAGCTGGCCTCCTGTTTGGCAAACCAGGGACATAAAGGTTGCCGAGACTTCCAAACTCTGCTGTGTCCCGTTAAATGCGCTGGCTGCTCTCTGCTTTGCTTAGGGGAGCCGTGCTAATCTGTGCCTGAGACCGGCTGCCGCGCTGAAGAGGCCGACGTGCTCATCGACACCTGTGTTACGGCAGCTAGAAAGATTGTGGGGCGCCCCCAGGACTGGCGAAGCAGCTGTGAGGTTTTGCGGAGCTACGATCAACCCGCTGACCTGAGGTGCCTTGGAATATCCTGCCCGCAATTCACCGCTGCAGCCCGGGGGCCCGAGATCGACCAGAAGCTGTGCCACTCTGCTCCACAGTGCCGCGAAGGAAGGAGCGAGGAGGTCGCGACTGGATTGGCTGGCGGCAGGGGCTTGGCCGAAGGAGCCGCGCTACGATTGGCGGACGCCCGGTGACGTTTGACGTTGTAGCTGGAGGCTCGTCAAGGGAGCCACAACCTGATTGGCCCACCGCTCGAGAAGCTGCAAGAACCTCGTAGCGAAGAAGGGCTCCGACGCGCCGAGTCCGTGCGCCCGATCCGCAGCCTGGTGAGTCTGTGTACGGAGAGAAGCGCTACAGTTGTAAGCGCAGGGGCATAGCTGGAGGAGGAAACTTTCGGTACCGAGAAAGCCATATACTTTTTGACACCCAACACTCACAAGAGACTAGAGACTATTCATTTTACATGCCTAGCGATCCGAGAAAGCTAAAGAGAAACGGAAGATTAATGTGCAATGCTATGACCGTTGAATCTTACTGCTGAAACTAGATAGTTATATTTTTAATATACTTACCTGTGTGGTCTACATTTGTGGTGTACCGGGGGAGTCATTGTGGTTGTTACTTGCAAATACTTTATACATTGCCTTGGGGATAAGCCTGTCTGCTCGAGCCAAGCTACCTAGAGGGTGAGCAGGGGTTACCTACCGTGTGTGTCCCTGTACTCTGACTAGAAGCAAGGGTCCCTATTTGGTCTAAGGTACTTACCTCTGCCAACTAGAGACCCCCAGATCTAACAGTCATGGAGATAAAAAATGTAAATGCACAGAGCAAACTCAACAAATTTCCATAAAGTAGGGAAACTGGAATACTTTTTTTTCTTTTTTTAAAAGGGTACTTAAGACAAAAATGAGAAAATAAAAATGTAGAGGTATGGTAGGAATTTTTTAATTTCCACTGCAACCCTAACAATATAGAAAGCATGAATGGCAGGAAAAAGTAAAATGAAAACATGTAAGCAAAAGAGGCTGGGCCTGGAAAAATGGGCAGAAGAAGAAGGTGGGGGGGATTGTTAAAAAAAACATCCAAATGTGGGGTTGGTGGTCAGTTTTAGTTAAAACTATGATGCCTATAGTAAGGAGCATTTTGGGGAAGAGCAAGGACAAATCACAGAAAGGAAAATTTATAGTTGGGTATGGGGGATGGGGTTTGGGGTTCCAATAGCCTAAAGTAGTCGAAATGAAGAGTAAATAAAGAAGGCATTACTGATGATGATGGAGGCCAGTTTTTCTGGGTGGGATGAGACGTTAATAAGGAATACAATGAGAGATTAATATGCTGAAAAATAAATTTGTATAGATGGAATTTCATAATAAAAGCCATTCATTGAATTGGATTCTAACTAATAACAAGTGTTACTTTTCTTGTAAAAAAGGAAACATGTTAAGGGAAATGGAAATTCTAAATGTTCTAAAATTAGTTTTTAAGAGAAAATGTATTCGAATGGAGGATTACTGCTTGTCAATATTTATTGCACGCTAGAATTACATGCGTACAGATGGACATTTCCCTTCCTAGAGTTCTTCTTCAATATATGTAGTGATAAAAGCCACCAGGGCATTTGAGCACTGCAGGGTCAGAACGAAGATGGAATTATTTGTCAGGGGAGCACTAAACTTTGTCGCAGGATTGACTAAATTATGTGGCAAGAAAAGGCAAATTATGTGGCATAAGGCGCCAAAGTTTTGATAGTATTACTTCATTATTTTGTAATTTGTAAACATTGTAATACAGTCTGGGCAGAGATTTCACCTCATTAGTACCAATTTAACACCTAAATGCATAAATAAGCAACTGAAAGATGACCAGTAGAGCATTGAGAAGGGTCTTAAAATGCGCACAAACAGATATTGCCATGTTTTTAGTAACTTTGATCCAGTTAGCTAGAAACAAACTGTTCTTGTTAAAATCTGCAGATTATGTAGCAGATGATGGATTATGTGGCAAAAGTGTCAAATCCTTAAGTATTTGAAAAAAGCTGCAGCAGCAGATTCGCATAATTCCAACGGGTCTGATTATTGATCTTGGAATGAGGACTAGAAGAAAATGAAGGATATGCACAAATCGTTTAGTCGTGGGTAGTTGAGGATGTTACGTGTTTCATTTGATCCTCCATTACCAGTGGCGAGTCACATGTTACCTCTGGATTCTTTAAATAGACCTCTGGAGCACTGTGATAGTGCTCTGTCACCAAAAGGCTCTAATTAGGAGGAATGAAAGTGACACATTATGGTTGGGGTGATCATTCTATGATCATATTAAGATGGGTTGCTGGTCAAAATTAGCATTTTTTGTAAATAATAATTATACATGCATAGCCTTGGTTTTCACTTGCTTTTGTTTTTAAATCTATGCTCAATGCATCTCCTTGTGTATGATTACCAGAATCCAAAACAGCATTCAGCGCTTTCTTGGCTCAAAGGTTTGTAGTCGTGTGCATTTACAGACCTGGTTGGATTGTGTGACGTGTCCATCTGATTCCAACTCAAATAGAGCTCCTATTACCAGCCATTGGCAAGGACCTTGAGGGCAGCCCTTCTTGCACATTCCTATGCTGTTAGTGTGCGGTCACCCTCCACAGGTGATTAGCCACACAATCCCATGGTATGCATTTAAAGAAATCCAATTGACTTAGAACCAGCTTGAAGTATTTGAAACATGCAGTGACAATGACTCGAATTACCACACTTTAAGCATATTTGCTACTCCATTATAACTTGAAGTTTTAAAACGTGAAATACTACACACTGCTGTAGGTAAGATATAGGTAATAGAGAGTCAAACATATTCCCAGCTGGCAGCTTCCTTCTCAACTTGCCGAATGGGTGTGAGTAACTTTCCATGCCTTACAGTTGTTTTGTTTTGCATACTAATTTGCTGTACACCTTGAGAACTCTCTCTCGCTCCTTCTACCTTCTTTCATTTGCTTAATGTTTTCTAATACAATTTGAATGAGGTTGGGCAGGTTGCGAAGACATCTATGCAATTTGATCAAAAATAAAACACCTGAAATTCAAAACGTGCCAACTGTGATATCTCAGACCAGAATGTATAATTTTGTGGGTTTTCAAACCACTGCCCTTCTTTGTACCCTTGTGATGCCGATAATGATTTGTACAGATAATAGGTACAGCATACAAGCACACAGAAAAACTTCAAACATGTAAGGGTACACCGCTCCTAATCCTTACAAACTCATCCTCCTAGCCAGGAACCACCCGTCCTCGCAGCCAATTGCTGGTCCAGCCAATTTCCATCCTCCAGAATTTCTCCTGATCCGCCCTTGGTGATGGGTTTCTTGAACACATTGCAAATTCTGATTTCTCAAGCAGTCAGGCGTTACCCCTGTCTAATGTAAGTCTCTCTGCTGTATTCGATGACCCATTTCTCTAGTCTAGTCCCATGTTCCCAACCTCCTGGAGGTCCCAAAACAGACTCAAGGACCTCCCCTTATGCATACTGGATAGAACATTATCCCAATACAGGGCCATGCATTCTTTTTATGAAATTGCTTCTAACACAACTGCCATCTGCACTACCCCACTTACATATTTTAGCACTACAACGTAGGTTTTTAGGGGCATATCAGCAAGGGCCTGCGATAATTATCGCTCAGCCCTCTTAGCGCGAGGATAATTATCGCAGGCTAACGGTGGATTCTATTGCGGAGATAGCGTGCTATTAGCAACGCTTATCTCCCAAGCGATAGAAATCCATGCGTTAGCCACAAAACAGTGCGATTATCTCTGGAAATCCAGCGATAATCGCACTGCGACCGGCGATACCTTGCTGATAGGGCAAGGTGGATTTAGCCATGTAATCCACCTCCCATTGGATTACATGGCTAAGTCAGAATAAAAGCAGGCTTAAGAAAAGTAGCGCTAACCACGGTTAGCACTACTTTTCTTATCACTCTGCATGTTAGCGTACACCTTGATAATTGGAAAAATGTCGGTTAGCGACATTTCTCCAGGTATTTTGGTGAGGAACGCCCTCTTTGCATCTCATTAGAGATGCAAAGCTGGGTGTTCAGGAAACAGGCGCTAAGGCATGGATTCACGCGTTAGCGTGTCCATGCTGATAGGGCGATAAAATTATCTCCGCTTTTCGTCCGAAAACGGACGCTAAAGCGGCGATAATTTTATCGCATCGCCTTGCTAATATGCCCCAAAATTTTTAGGTCGAGTCTAAGAGACAGAGCAGCTGTCTGGGTTGAATGAGAACATATCTCCAACAAAAATATCGGTGACAGAAATATTGAGGAAATGAATATATGTAAAGTGAAAAATATTGAAGTAAAAATATAAACAAACACAATGTTTACCGAAAATACTATTCCCACTCCATAATAAGCAACATTAGAGAAAATGTGAAACTTTAGAAAGCTCAGATCTAATTTTCTCTATCCTGGGTTATTGCAAAATAAATTATATATAAGTAAAATAAATAAACATACAATACATTTCCATGAATATTTTAAAAGCACATTTTGTAGTTGTGTGCATTGTGATATTTTTTTGTCCCTTTCTCCCTTGTTACACAGCATCTTGGAGATGGGCAGACAAAAGAAACGTGTCGCTTAGCTGTGTCATTTTGATGTGTTTCGGAATATTGTGGCTTAAATATTGCCTGACAAAATGTTGTGCCATAAATATTCACACAATTTATTTCCACATTGGCATTGAAAATAGAAACTCTACACCTAGTGGTGCAGTATGTTTGCAAACAGTATTTAGGCCTCAATATTTATGTCGGACGATATGTTTTTGTAGATATTTCGACACATAACTGTCAGACGTGTGCATGTGTTGGGTTTCTCAAATTATAAGTTGCCTTTTCTTTTGCCAGCACTGGAACTGGTCTTTCCGAATAACAGCCTAAGATGGTTGCCCTCTTATTCACTTATTTACTTAGAGTGTTACATAGCGCCGACTAGACCAAAGGGCTGTCACAGCGCTTTACATAAGATCATTTTCATACATGACAAATGCGATTTGCTCCTTTTCAGGCCAGTTACATGGTACTGATAGTTCGTATTTTTGTTCAGTGGGGGTTCCCTCAGACTGGATGTAGTAAACAAACTGGAGAGTCTACACCTAAGATAGGATACAGCGTCCTTAGATTTCAGGCAAGACCATGCTTCCATGTGTTGCTTTCTTTTGCGGTCTAGACGTTGGTATGAAAAGAAAACGTCTGCCTCCTACAAAGAGGTGTAGTAAAGTGTATGGCCTCATGCATGCTGAGCTTAAGTTCCAACATGGGGTAGAGAGATGGTAACTTGTATTAGTATTTATCTTACTGCATAGAGTTTCTCCTTGTATTGGTAAATAGGATCACAACCTGCCTGTGCACATCTTCTGAAGCTGTTCTTTTTAAGGCACATCACAATGAGCTAATGTAAGTATTTTGCAAAGATTATTTTACGGTAGGAACATGCTTCATTTTAGTTGAAGAAACACAAAATACCATAGCTAGTGAGTTAAGTGCTCACTGCTGACATCTGTGTTTGACTGCAGGCCATGAGTATGAATCCCTGTAGGGCAAATACAGCCTTTCAATCTTAATAGGTCAACGATTCTATTGCCAGTAATCTGGAAACAAATAACACCTGTTATTTAGAGCACTGAAAGCACCAAATCTGTGCTTGTAAGAACTAAAATAAGGTGACATTAAATCAAAAGAAAATGGTAGGAGGTGGGAAGGTTGAGTTCCCCTCATTTTTTTCCTAAGGAATCTGTGTAAGAAATGGAGTTTCTCAACCCAAAACAATGATCGTTATATGCTGTGCTTGTTAAGCCAACAGATGTCAAAACTCACTTGGATTGCACCATGACCAACTAATACGAAACTGAAATTCATATTCATTTTGAGAAACCTAAAAACTGATACAAATACATTTGATTGTAATGTATTGTGCTTCCACTCAGATTTCAGCTGCAATTACAAATTAACTTTATGGACCAAAATAGGCAAACAAAATTCCACTTCACATAGAAGTGAATAGTATAAAATGAAAAGAGGCATAAATACATCAGGGGGAAAAACTAGATTCAAAACAAAAACATTGTTTAAAGCAATTTTTGCTGGTTGACCTACTAAAATATGTTGGAAGTGAGCAATGATAAATTCCCAATGGAGGTTTTTTTTTAAGAATGTATTTAAAATATGGAATGATATAATATTATAAGAAAAGATTTAACGTAGCATGTCACTTCATGGTCCATACTTAATACAAGTATGATTATTTAACATTTTGCCTATTTTTGTCCTGGTGGCGCAGTGGACAAATGCATCCACTGCAGGGGCATGTGTTTGACCTCATGGACACAGGTTCTAATCCCGGCGGGTCCACTCAGCCTTTCATCTATCTGAGGTCGATAAAATGAGTACCATTGAGTTGGGTAACAATATACATCTGTTATTCAGCGCCTTGAGACTTTCGGGTGATACGTGCGCTATACAAAAGTAAATGTTATGTTATTATTTAACACCAACCATGCAAATACCAATTGTATTACTTGCCTCAAAACAAATTGTACACAGCACTTACCAATGCCTTAACTTAGCCTTTATAGAACACATATCCAGACAGACAGATACAAAAAGAAAGGGGGTGGGGGTGGAGGGGGAGGGGGGGGGAGACAAAAAATGTTAATTGTCAGGTATGTGGGTTGGAAGTCATAGGTTTTGTAAATATGGTAGACTTGGTATTTTCTGCAATTAACTTTCACTGAGTATACTTGGTTTTAGGGATTGTATTTCGCCCTGCAGAGGTCCATGATTATAGAGGAACGTGTAAGTTAAGTTATGAGATGAGAATACCTTTAGTAAAATAGAAGATAGATTGTGGCAATGAAACAAATGTCAAAGGTTTGGAAAGTTAAAGACAAACTTGTAATGGAGAACTGGTTGTAGACATTGTGATTTTACCTACAAGTTAAGCTGTTGACAGGTGGATAATATGGAGGGAACATGGGCTGATTAGTCCGGCTTTCGTAGTGTATATGTTTAGCCATGAGATTCAAGAATAGAGTGGAGAAAGACTGGACAGCGGTGAATCTTTTAACACTAGCAGAATCATGCCGCATTTCCTATTATTGGATGCACCCACACTCACTGCGTGAGGGCCACACTGTGGAATGCTTTGTAAAATATCTGCATGATTTAAATGTATAAGTCTGTAGGTGACCTGAAACATCCAACATTGGCGAGGAATGTGCTAAACAGGTAGATCTCTGAGCCAAATAAATAGGCAGTATCTGCTTTGTTATAGCTGTAACAATGGCTCATTAGTTCTTTGACAAGGACTGCTGAGATACTGAACCTAATTCTGATGTTACGCAGCTCTACCACCTACATGGCATTATCCTCTCTTGCTTCACTATTTTATTGGCATCATGAATATGTTTATGATGCCAAAAAAATGGTAATTCACCATTTAAAGCAGGTGTGGAAGTCTATATATGTTCATCTATTCCAACATAAAATAATTGCAGAATTTTTTAGCCTGCACTGCCTCAACAGATTATGTGCTGGCTTCTAGGCATCTGCCACCAAGCACTACAGAATGACTCCTTCCACCCGTGCTGTTCTTACCTGTCCGACCTGATCTTTAATGCCACAGTAGATTCCCTTGAGTAAGAGTGCCCAGTTCAAAACCATCTACCCGGTCCACCAATGAATGCATGTCTCTATTCTGAGTATCATTAACAAATGAGGGTGCCTATAACATCCCAACCACAAACGGAAATCAACCTCAAATCTCATCATAAAACCGCCAGATGTTTATTCATGCCATAGAGAAGCGCCATGACTGTCAGCCTTGGTGTGTTGACGCTACAGTCCCCTTGGTAGGTTGAAGTCATAACACTCCCTTAAATTAGTAAAGTAAAGATGATTGGCTAGCCTTGGGAATCATCTGAAAAGTGTAGAGTGATACTGACCTAATGAAATACACACAGAACCCCTAAAGCCACCAGCTACTTCCTGCTGAAGAAGGGCTATCATTGTGCAAGGGTGTCTGTGTTAAAGGGAATGATTGTTCATGTGCAGGAAGGCTTCCCTTCCTGCACATAAACAATGCATAATGGCGAGTTGTAACTAGGCCTGGGCGAAAATTCCGTTCCGCTTGCGGAAATTGCGATAATTTGACATTTTCGCGTTCCGCGGAGAGCGCGAAAATGTCAAAATTTCCGCAATCGCATCTTACCGGAAATTTGTTTCTTGCTCGCACTGTAAAAAAATACATTCTCGCGTGCGCGCGATCGCCTTACCTGAATACCCGCATTCGCCGACAAGTTTTCCCGATCTGGCCGCGTTCTCCACGAGATGTTGGATTGTTGGTAGCCCTTTGCGCTGTCTCGCGACAGTTCGCGCCCGCATTGACGTCATTCGTCGCGCGATCACGTCATTCGTCGTGCGATCACGCCTTTCTTCTCGCGATCATGCACCACGAGACAAGTGAAAACAAGATGGCCGCGCCCGTGAGCAACCGCATGGGTAAGTTGGCGAGCCGCGATCACGCAGAAAATACCGCAAACGGGCGGGAAAAAACTTCCGCGTCTTCGCGATATTTCCACGTGTTTGCGGAGATTTTTAACATTTTCGCGATAGTTTGCGAAAGTGAATTTCGCAAATTCCGCCCACCCCTAGTGGTAACTTCTATGTGTGCAGCTTTGTGCAGCACACATAAAAGTTGCAACTTGCCATTTTTAAATGATTGTTTATGAGCAGGAAGGTAAATCTTCCTGCACAGGAACAATCACTAATGGCGATTTGCTGTATGTATGTGCGCTACATAATGCAGCACACATAGAAACAACAAAAACGAGGAGAAATTAATAATTTCTCCTCATTTCAGCAGGTTAAGACCAGGTTTTCCCTGGTCAAATTTCAATTTTTTGGTGCTGCCCCATATTTACGCCATAATTGTAAATAAGGGAAGTGCCAAAAGCAATGGTTCTTGTGGCGGAACGCCCACCGCAACACCCATTGCCCGCCTCTTCCACGTTAAGTGCTGCGTGAAAAAGAGCCTTATTTACAAGGCGGCGTTAAGTCATGTTAGGTGGGTTAATGCTCCCTCCCAACCTGCACTGTTAATTTCAGGGACATCTTAGAGATTTTGGAGGCCCTCGGCGGGAACACATTATGGGAGCCCCTGTTCTGAACAGCTTTTCATTTATGATCCAATTTAAGCTCTTACATGCCCTCTTTAGCCAGATCATTGATAGTGCACAGGCACACTCTCCCAAATTATAAATGTGTTTAAATGTAACATTCAGAAATAGTGAGTGTGTTTTCAATATTGTAATACAGCAGCAGCTCACTAATACTGAACATAATCTTTTTGACACCCTCACATTTCTCATATGTTAGGTCCTCTTTTGATCTAAAATAAACCTTTTTTATGCATGTACCATAAACACAAAATTTCTCTGTAAAATGTCTATAATAGACTCTCATACATCACCCACATAAAAAATAAATTAAAGGAAAACAGTATTTGAACCAATCTGTGTAAGAATTATTCAAGGTCATCAGAGCAACAGCGGCACCCAGCCGCGGCCCGTGGAGGGAGTTCCGTGGGGCGGTAAGGCGGGGCGGGGAGGGGCAGGGTGGGGGGTTCTATAAACCGGAATATTGATAATTGCAGGTAAGTAAACAATTAAATAAATAAAACGAATTTCGTTGCGCGCGCTGGATCGCATTTTGCGAAAAAATCTTCAAATCCATGTTTCATAGTGACAGTGGCCAATAGGATGAGCAATGATCAGCAGGCTTACCCATCTTAAGCAGGGTGACCAATAGTGCCTCTTGCATAGAGGGTGGCATACATCCGTCACGTACCATCTGCTCGAATAAGTTGAACAAGTGGGGCATGAGCCTGTCCTGGTACACCTTGTAGAAGGCTACCGTCAGACTGCCAGGGCCTGGTACCTTTCTGCTTGGCATATCTTTTAGAGCATCAGTAATTTCAGAGGGACAAAGTGGCACCATGAGCCACTCCCTGTGGGCGTTTGCCAGCCATTTCATGGTGATGTAGGTCAGAGAGTCGTTTGTGGACTGTTCATATACAATTCGGGAGGTGGGAAGAGCAGAGTAGCGCTGGCCAAACCAATCAGTTACCTGGTCAGCCCTATGTAGGGGCATGCCCTGCTTGTCCATAATGGTTAGTATTTCGCTATCTTCACAGTTAGGTTGAATAAAATGCCCCCTAGCGTGCACCAGCACGTCCTGTATTTTAATACCGGAGCCACGCCTAGTCAACATTAGGACCCCGTGAGCATTTGTTGTGAATCCTGCACATAACAAGGCCCCCTCATGCATAGTCCGCTATTGGAGGACAAGTGCGTTTCTTGTAATATAGCTATATCTATTTGGTGTCGCTGCAGGCATGTAAAAATAATCCAACATCGCTTTCTGCCCTTCAGTATTAGTGCAGACCCCTGCACCTTCTTACATATCTTGGGGAGAGGATGTGGTCGGTCGGCTAGGCTGCCGACTTTGGTGCTGGAAACCAGGGTTCAAGCTTCGGGGTCGCGTCCACATCCTGTGATTCTGGGAAAATCACTTAATCTCCCGTGCTTGAATGTGTAAGTAACAGGTGCTCATGTAAAGTGCTCCAATACCTTCGGGTCGAGTTCACGCTATATAAAATCGGCAATAAAAATATCAACTCCCTGTTCCGGATCCACAGTGTTCATATTGTAGACCATACATCATTGTCAGTCCCCACCCCGTGCCATGTAGTCAATTGAACACACCTATACCCAGCCCCCACCCACGACCACCTTCCACCAACAGCTGGTG
Organism: Triturus cristatus; assembly: GCF_964204655.1. NCBI lineage: Eukaryota > Metazoa > Chordata > Amphibia > Caudata > Salamandridae > Triturus > Triturus cristatus. Next base: position 348,007,131 of record NC_140584.1, read on the forward strand.
CAGCAATTTAACTCCCGCCCCTTGCCCACCCTCTCACTCAGTCAATAAAACCCAAAGAAAACAATGTGGTGTACTCATGGAGACAGGCGCTGCCTGCCGAACACCGCTGCAACCATAAGTCGCAGCAGGAGGGCCTCATCAGGAATATGAAACAGACCAATCGCGCGACAAACAGACTGCCATTCAGTCCTTCGACCCACCTCCATGCAATGTCAACTGAACAAGTGCCGAGCATAGTTTTGTCACCACCAACCCACTGCCCAGCACAAATCAGGGTAAACAAGGCAAATCAAAAGTTGCCCCCAAACCCAGCAAACACCCATTAGTCAACTCTGACACTCTCCAGTGGACTTCTATCCCATCCCAGACACAAGCAACATAACAGCAAAAATAATGGCATCAATGTTCAAATATGCAGTTGGGGTACGAAGATCTCAGACTTTTTGGTGAACAATATTATGAATATTGTCTACTTAATATGAAGTGATAGACCACTAGAAAATGGAATAATGCACATTAATTTAACAGTACAGGCCAGAGCGAGTAAAAGACCAGCAATGTATTCTTATTATGTGCAAAAAAATAAATTTTGCACTGTTGGCCAGTGGAGATCTCGGTCCATGTTTGGTTTAAAATTGACCAACACCAGTGCAAAATTGCAAAACACTTGTGCATTTTATCTGGTCTTACCAAATCCCTCTGCATTCTATGGGCTTGATCATTTGTTTTCGCAAATATACGATCTCCTCTTCCTCTCATAGCCAATTTACAATTCCAATTGCACATAATGCTCTAGTTACAATTTTGCAATACAGTGATTTGGTAAGGCCATGTATGTATGCCAGTTTCATCACTGGTCATTAATGAGCAGCTATTACAATGAGTAATTGTTTAGTTAAGATCGTCTACAAATTGAAAGAACATTGCAAATTAGAGGCAAACACTGAAAGACTTCTAGGGTGCCCTTACTAAATCACATGAGGAGCTCTACAGGTTTTTGTAAGAAGGCTAAATATTGGTTCCAAGTCGCTTCCATTTACTCTTTGTAGCCAAATTTTGAAAAGTACAGACCTTTCGCACTCGGAGTTTCAAATTCTGTGAACTTTATACAATGGTACATTTGGGGAGAATTGTAACCACCCCTCCTAAATTCATTTTGTAAATCCTCCCATCTAAACCTTTTTTGTAGCAGATGTTCGATGAACACATTTTCTGCAGGAAATTATTGCGGTCAAATGCAGATTTCAATGGCTACTTTTCCAGAAAAATCTACTTTCAGTAAGTTTTTATTTGTTTTAAAATAATGTTCACTTTTTTTAAATAAATTCTTTTTTATCCGCAATATACTTTGAGTTCAAGAAAAAAGTGTTCCGGCCAACTCAAATAGCAGATATATTATGTGACCCCGGTCACTCCACAAGGGAGAAAGATAACGTAAATCTCCGTGTCCATAACCTCGGCCTCTGGGTTGGCGCCTACCACTTAATCCTGATTACACTCTTAGTCTGTTGCTTTTCTCCACTTTAAGATGGAAATGGCCCAGCCACCAAAGCAACCTCCAAAGCATATTCATAATCATTGGACTAGTACACAAAAGAAGAAAACGCAACAAAGTTAATAAAAAACAACATAATACCAGTGAAAGGAAGATGGAGAATGTCCATCTAAGGTGTAATTTAATTATGTTCCCCTTGAAGTGCCAGACTCCACCCATTTATCCCAAATTTCCCAATAATTAGTTTTTTTATTTCGTTTAAAGAATTGATCTAGTAAGGATACCCTCTGAATGGAATAAATCCATTCTTCTTCCGTAGGGGAGCAGGGTGAGATCCATTTAACACAAAGTTCTCTACGAGCCAGCAAGATCAAAATGAAAAAAAGTGCGTTATGCTTTTTTGTTAAGAGGCGATTATCTAAATCCCTCGGTAATATTCCAAAAATTATAGAACATGTAGTTAATTTTACTTCAACCCCCATAATATCGGATACGGTCTTACCAACTTTCTGCCAAAAGGAGTGTATTGCAGGGCAGCTCCAAAACATATGAATCTCATTAGCGTTCTCTTCTCCACACTTTGGACACTTATTAATCCCCCGTACTGTAAAGAGGTGATTCTTTTTTAATGGTGCGGAATTCACATATGACCATAAGAGAGACATAGATACTTGCCCTGATTTTTTGAGATCTTCATTCGTCTGGTCCTTCTTCCAGGTCTCTGTGAAAGAGGCCTCCGTCTCTTCTCCGTTTTGAACTAGTAGCCAGTACCATTCTGCCACTTCTTTCGATTTTATTTGGCGTGACCATATCTTTAAAGCCAAGTCCGGTTTCCCTTCTAATTCTTTTCCTATTGATTTTACCCAGCTTGACAGTTGATAGTACTTAAATTTCGACACATAATCCTCACAGATCGTCAAAAAATGGGGCCAAGAAATTAGTTCAGTATCGACTATTAGTTGCCTCCAAACACTGATGCCACATGCACGAAGAGGAACAGCAAGGGCATCTTCCAAGCACACCGGTGTGCCTGGGGAGTCCCAAATAGGTGCGGCATAGTTGTAGTATGGAATTTTTAAAAGTCGTCTCACCTGATACCAAATCTTCATGGCTGCCCCCAAGATCTTTAATTTTACCTTCCTAAAGAATTTTGGGTGCCCAAATTTTAGTAAGAAACACCCTGCTTGCTGGAAGAAGTCATTTGTTAGGGCCTTATATAGTGAGGAGAAGGTTGAACTCCCCATCAGCAATTGTTGGACGTTTTTTAAGTGGAAGGCACAACAATACAAATATAGATCGGGAGTAGCTATGCCTCCATATGCTTTTTTCTTTCTGAGTTTCTTTAGGTCAATTCTTGGATTTTTGTTTCCCCAAATGAAACTGGAAAAAAGCCCTTGCACTTTCTTAAACCAAGTTTTTGGGAAGTCTAGCGGGATCGCATTAAACAGAAAGGTGTATTTTGGTAAGATTGACATCTTTAATAAGTTCCTCTTGCCCATGAAGGAAAGTGAAAGAGCATCCCAATGATTGAAACTGTAAACTAACCTTCTTTGTAATTTTATCAAAATTAACCTGGGCTATCTTGTCGATATTTTGAACTGTCTGGACACCAAGATATCTGATTTCTTTTTTCGTGTAGTCACTCCTAAAGGGGGTGTTCCATTTCATCAGCTCTGTTTTTTGTTGATTGATCATATAGCCCGAAACCCTCCCAAAGCTCTCTATCTCCGTCCATATCTCCGGGAATGATCTTTCTAAGTCGCCATTGTATATTATGAGGTCGTCAGCATATAGACCGATTTTCTTTTCCCAGCCATTATAACTGAAGGGGATAATATTCTGACAGGCTCTCAGTTTGCATGCAAGGGGCTCAATGTAGATATTAAAAAGCAGAGGAGAGAGGGGGCAACCCTGTCTGGCCCCCCTTCCTATTTGTATTTATCTTGTGAGTTTACCATTAATAAGCATTTTAGCAGATGGGTTTTTGTATATGGCTTTGATCGCTGTTAGGAAAGTTTCACCAAGATTAAGGCACTGAATCGTTTTAAAGAGGAAGGGCCAGTTGAACCGATCAAATGCTTTAGCAGCATCGAATGTCAATACTGCTAAAGGGGTCTTGTATGTCTGTGCCATGTCTATTGCCCCAATTAATTTGTGTGTTAACTCACTGAGCTGCCTCCCTTTCATGAACCCTTTTTGGTCTGGGTGTATTAGTGAGCCTATTACCTTATCCAGGCGTTTAGTGATAACCTGATTATATTTTTTATGATCGCAGTTCAAAAGCGAAATGGGCCTATAAGATTCACAAGATCTTGGATTTTTGTTTGGTTTTAGTAAAATCGGTATGGTAGCTTCTTCCCATGACACGGGGAGAGCCTGCCCCTCTATAAAAGCTGAGTTAAACAATAACGTAAGAAAGAGGGCCAGTTCTTCCTTTAGGATAGCATAAATCTCATTTGGGATGGAGTCAGGACCAGCAGCTTTCCCCTTTTTTAAAGTGCTGATGATTTGCGTGACTTCTTCCACCGATATGGGGTGATTTAATTGATTTTTCTCATTACTCTGGAGAGATGGGAGATCTAATTCTGAAAGGAAGTCGTCCATACGTTTTTCATCCAACACTGTCTCTTCTGTATACAATTTTTTTTTAATTGGACAAAGGCCTCCTCAATCTCCGAGTCCTCCGTAATGATGTTCCGGGTATTTGAGCATCGGAGATCCTTTATCCAATTTCTGGACTGGTCAACTTTGGTTTTCCAAGCAAGAAGTTTCCTACACCCCTCCCCGTATTCATGGTGAGCCAGTTTAGTGGCTTCCCAGTTTTTTTTGATGATTACTTCTAGATGATCTGCGAGCTTTTGTTTAGTAGTTATTAAATCTCTATGAATGTAGAATTCTTCTAATCTTTTTCTAGATCTTCCTGAAAGCTATGTATGTCAGATTCCAGCTTTCTGGTCTCCTCCTGCACTCTCTTAGTTTGGGTGGTAGATATAGTTGTTAAAACGCGTCTCAGGTATGCCTTATAGGTGTCCCATACTATTTGAGGTGATGCAGAGTTAAGATTCAAATCAAAGAACTCTTTAGTTTTTACTTTTAATTTTTCGACTATTGTATTTTCCAAAAATAATGATTGATTTATGGTCCATCTACGAGAAGGGGGGGCTTTGACCATGGCTATTTCTAAGATCACCGCAGAGTGATCGGACAACTGTTCAGGGACATGCCTGACCTTGATTGTATTTTTACATGTAGCAACATCAGCCAAAAAGAAGTTGATTCTGGAACGATGGCCGCACTTTTCTTTATGGAAGGTAAAATTCCCTCCAGTAGTCTTGGATTTAAGATTCATCTCTCTCCAAATATCTAAAAGCCAAATATCCGACATGAATTGCCTTAGGGCAACCCTCATTTTTTGGGTATTTGCCACTGCTCTACTTGAGTTTGAGTCTTGGCTGGGGTCTAAGACGAGATTGAAAATATAATAGGGTCATTTATGTTGGTTAATTGAAGAAGTAGTGAATACAGTGAAGCTGGATCATCTAGATTTGGTCCATAGTACCCTACAGACATCAGCCATGAACCATTGATTTTGGCCCGAGCAGTAGCCCACCTACCCAAGGGGTCAACTGTACAGTCACCTAACATAGCTTGGGCGGTTTTTCTAAACAGAAGGGCGACCCCTTTAACTGTGCATGTTTGGGTAGTGCAGATACAATGTTCTATCCATTTTTGACTTTTTAAAATGGATTTCCAGTCTTCTTTAAGCAAATGTGATTCTTGAATAAAGAATACATTGCTATCAGAGAGTCTTAAGTACTCTTGTATTCTCTTTCTTCTGGAGGGAACCCTTAGGCCATTAACGTTCCAGGACAGGGTTTTTATTCTTTTATCTATTTCTATTTTAGCCATGTCGAAAGTGTATTTTTAAAATATTACTTGCATTTAAGGAGGAAGCCACCAAGCTACGTAAGTCGATATGATGAGTTTGCATATTGTTTATAAATGAGGATTTTTTTTTCTTTCTTCCCACATGCTCCCCCACCCTGTGTGTAAATAAAAACAATTTTGCTTTTTGCTTTTTACTTGTGAACCTACCCCCCTCTCCTGGGGAGCCCTCCCTTGATAGTAGAGATATAGTTAAAATACCTCTAAGTCTCGGACTCTAGCTCTAACCAGGCAGGATTTTAACGTTTCTCATTTGGATGTACTTTTAATCTGATTGATCAGGGCATTTGCCTCTGCGGGGTACTTAAAATTGAACATTTTGTTATTCCACATCACTTTTAGGTAAGTGGGGAACCGTAGATTTGCTGTAGCCCCTAGGCTTCTTAGTTCTTACATGGCTTTTCCTAACTCCTATTGTTTGTCTTGAGTGATGTGCGAGATGTCTGATCTGACGTGAAATGACCATCCCCCTTTATTGTACACCCCAACTTTCAACCCTCCTGACAAGATTTTATCTTTTAGCATGTAGGATTTAAAGTTAACTAAAATCCTTCTTGGATTTTTTCCCCCAGGTCTTTTAGAAAAGGGGTCCCGGTGAACTCTTTGTATGTCATCCTCTAGGAGTTGTTTATCTATATCGGGGTGCAATTCACTGAGGAGGTTGATTATGAAAGACCTTATGTCGCCTTCCTCCACGTCTTCTGGTATGTTCAGGAGCCTAATTTTGTTCCTTCTAGCGTTATTTTCTAGACTTTCCAGTTCCTCTCTCAAGTCTTTATCCTTGCCCTTCAGTGTTCGAATTTCAAGTGCATTTTTGTCTACTTGTGTCGTAAGGTCCTCCATGGCCAACTCCATAACCCCTACTCTTTCCGAGATGGCATTCATTTTGGTTTCTATCGTTTCGCACACTACTTGAATTTTCAACTGGTTGCTCTCGGAGACAGCAAATTTTTCTCTTATTTCTGTGAGGAGGGTAGTTAATAGTCCATCCGTGGAGGGCAGGCCCCCTGCATTGAGATTCCTGTTTGGCGGCTGTGGTTCTTCTGCCGGTGTACTACTCTGCGGGGAACATCGTGATTCAGTATTAGCAATTTGATTTGCACTAGCAATGGTCATGTTGTCATGCCCAAACGAGATTAGTTGGGGGGCACTGGTAGTGCTATCATTTTCAGCCAAGGTTGCTAGAGGAGCATATCTATTATCAAGACGAACAGGGTCCATTTCTGTTCCTGCTCCTTTATTGTTTATTATTATAGGTGTTTCCAATGGGGGCTGTTGTAACGAAATGCTGTTGTTACTTGAAGTTACCCCAAGAGTGTATTCAGGACTTTGCTGTACCTCATTCAAGGTGGATTGTAGAGCGTGTACCTTAAAATCCGATCGTAATGACGGAGTAACGCGGATGTTTAATGGTTTACCCTTAGAGTATTTGTTTGACTCTTTATTTAAGGTGTTCTTTTCCCCCAGGGTCTTTTTACCCTGTGGGGCGCTTACAGCTTTTAAAAAATAAATAAATAAATAAATAAATAATGTTCAACTTTTTGAAGTTTATTACATTTCTAAGGTTTTGTAACATGTTTTACGCATTTGTAGGGGAATAGTTTAATGTGCATATGACTGATCTAACTTCCATTTTAAACGTGAAACAGTTGGCTTAAGCTTCCCACTACACACCTCGCTGATATTTACTCTTATAAATTAAAGTATGAATGATTTGCAATTAAATAGGAATCACTTCCAAATTTGTATCCGTGGAATGTTATAACTTTCTCTTTCATAAACATACATCGAAATCAGACGCCAAATCGTATATTTAAAGCTTGAAGTTGGAAAAATGGCATGCCGATTTGAAGAACTTTAGGTTTCAAATATAGCCCACGATATCCATGCTTTGTATTTAGTTTTTCAAATAAATTGTCTCTTTTCCGATGGTGATGGGCTTAGGCGAAGCATCTTTTCTTCTTTAGCAAGAGTAACCGAGTAGGAGGTAAATGGGTGAGAAGAATGTGCACAGCTGCGCAGATGCAGATCAGACCACACAGCACCATCGTCATTAAAAAATGCAGTCGATATGTCCAAATGTGTGCGTTTTTGAAACATTGCTTTTTCAGTGTCTGACTGATTGTGTGACCCACTATTGATTTACCTTCTCGTGTTATAACAGACACAGGTCACTGCGAATGGGTTGCCCCAGATCACACATTTCAGGCTTCAGTGACGTACACATTCCTAGTTTAACTGTTGCACAACAACATTATAACGACACTAATGGTTCATTCCAGGTCACCTTCATGGAGTGATGGTTGTTCATAGACTCATTTAAAGAGATAGACATGTTTATGAGTCGATTATTGGATTACGGTGTTAATCTAGTTAAAATGTACAACATATGTTAATCGGCAATTAACTCATCTTCTTCTGTTCCTCTTTTAATTCTGCACGCCTGCTCGGGTGCACTCATATTACCATAGTGGGAAGAGGCGTGGCAAGGTGATTCATTCCCCTACCTTACTTGCAGAGGTTGTGAATTCAGCTTTTGGTTTCCCGCTGGTAGATTGTACTCAATTTCTAGTGTTCGTGAGGTATGCCAGTGGGGTGCGTGCAAAAATATGGACCTCTAAATAGAGACAACATAGAATTCAGAATTGTAATAAGCAAATATGGGCCATATAATAATATTGATCTAAAATTATATTCATGCGTTATTATGTTCTATATCTCCGCAAGGATACTTTTCACTTAATGCGGGACTGGATTAATTACTATTGTAATTCTGTCTCAGCATAATTGGGGTATCATTTTATAGGGAGACTGCATCGTACAATGGCTGTTTATCTAGTCCATGCATATGTAAGTATGTATGAATATATGTCTATGGTATTTTTATTAGCGCAGACCTAGTCGAAATGAAGAGGAGACCTGCACAGGATCACAGACAAGCATAAACTTAACGAGTGATGGGAGAGGTAGCTTAATTGTGGTTGGTTAATGTATTGTGCTATAGTTTTCTTCAAAGATGTGAGTCTTCAGCTCTTCCCTAAATTGGAGCAGTGTTGGGGTGGTCATGATGGATACGTGGATTTTGTTACAGACCCTGGGTGCATAGATGAAAAAAGCATGTTGTCTGGTTGATTCTTTTTAACACTTCTTAGTCTGCTGACTGAGGGTGTCTTGACTACCACTGTAATGAGAACCACTCAAGATGGGGAGTTTGTCTGCAAGATAATAGTGCTGCTGGTTAAAATGCTTTTGTAAACAATACTGCTGGTTTAGAAAATGGTGGGCCCATGCAGTTCCATCAGGATAGAAGGGATTTTATCATATGCCTTCAGCTCTGGATGGGATGTTCTGCAGAGTGTAAGATGCCCTCAAGGGCTGCCAATATAGAGTCTGGAAGGCCACGAAACAGGGCGTTACCACCATCCAGGTGCAAAAGTACTTGAACAGTAGTTCTGAAGTCACTTTCTGGAAGAAATGGTTTCAATTTCTTTAGAAAAAAGCTGGTACCATCCATCTTTGTTTTTTTAACAGTGTTTTGCTTGAAGTTGAGGTTGGTGTCGAGGATGAATCCAAGTGACTTTTTATTGTGCGAAAGCTGAGGTTCGTCAAGGTTCATGTAATGGAGCCAGGTTTGTACTGTTTCTTGTTTGTTGCCCTTGGCAACTAACAGCAATATTGTCTTGATTGTGTTCAGCTTCAGAGGTGCATCTATGTCTGAAGTATGTGCAGGGAGTGTTTTAGGTGCCTGATGTCTGAAGCAGAGAAGACATTCAAGTAAATTGGACATTCAAGCATATTGGCGAATCTTGATACTCCTATCTGTGAGTAGAGAATCAAGCAGCTCCATGCTGAGGTTGCTGAGGTTGAAGATAACAGACGGTGTGGAATTCTGGGGAACTCTGCATGTGATAGGGATCTTTTGGGTCCTGGAGGTGCCCATGGGAACAAACTAGTATTGGATGGAAAGGTAGGAGGAGAACAGTGAAGGACATTGCCCGTCAATCCACTTCAGGACTGAAAGCTGCGTCTGCTGAGGAATATTAGACTGTATTGAAGGGAGTTATCAAGAGGCAGGGGCCATACTAAGGGGCAGATTTACAAGCCCCCTGCGCCACCAGTACGTCACTTTTTGTGACGCACTGTTGGCGCATGTTACTGCTCCATATTTACAAGGACAGGAAAAGCCACCCTGCGTGGCTTTTTCTGTCCTTGTAAATATGGCCCCTTTACATGCAGCACTTTGCATGAAAGGGGCGTTCCGTGGCTATTGCTGTGGGTGTTCCCACGCAACACCCATGGAACCAGACACATTTCCAGATTCACGAGGAATCGTGAATCTGCAAATTCATCTGAATGCTACACCGCCCTAGGGGTGGCGTAGCGAGGTGCAATGAGGAGACATGTTTTCATTTCTCCTCGTTTTTGTTATACCCATAATGTGACCAGTCGCTTCTACTGCACATTTCGCTGTTACTATTTCAAGCTCCATGTATTAGTTGATTACTGTGACACTAACATCAACAGAGTTTGTACTTACATATATGGGAGTTTTGAAACAGTGACCAGAGGAGTCACTATCCATTGTAAGGCAAATGAGATTGCTAATACAGTAAGGACAGCTGTGGTTGCTTGGGGAAAGATGCATGAGAGAATGTGTTCAACACATTGGAAGAGCCAGTATTGTTCTATGGGTGAATATTATAACGTTGGCGGCATCATACATAATAAGTAGGAAGTAAAGTCATTGGCACAGTGTGTAATTAATTGAGTTGTGTTGATGTTGGTGATGGGAGAAACTGTATTCTCTGGCCAGGTTCCCAAATAGGGCTGTGAAGGGATGAGGTGAGCTCAATCAATCAATCAATCAATCAATCCATTTGTAGCGCGCACTACTCACCCATGAGGGTCTCAAGGCACTGTGGGAGGAGCGGGGGTGCTGCTACTGTTTGAACAGCCAGGTCTTGAGAAGTCTCCTGAAGGTTAGCAGGTTCTGGGTCTGTCGCAGGTGGATGGGGAGGGTGTTCCAAGTCTTGGCGGTGAGGTGGGAGAATGATCTGCCGCCGGCGGTTGCTCGTCAGATGCGTGGGACGGTGGCGAGGGCGAGGTCAGCGGAGCGAAGTTGGCTGTTCGGGGTGTAGAAGGTGAGTTGTGCGTTGAGGTACGCTGGTCCGGTGTTGTGTAGTGCTTTGTGAGCGTGGGTGAGGAGCTTGAAGGTAAGCCTCTTGTTGACGGGGAGCCAGTGCAGGTCTTTCAGGTGGGTTGTGATGTGGCTGTGGCTGTGGCACGGGATGTCGAGGATGAGGTGTGCAGAGGCGTTCTGTATGCAATGTAGTAGTTTCTGGAGTTTGTCTGAAGTTCCTGCGTAGAGGGCGTTGCTGTAGTCCAGTCTGCTGATGACAAGGGCCTGGGTGACCGTCCTTCTGGTTCTGGTGGGGATCCATCTGTAGATCTTGCAGAGCATGTGGAGGGTGTTGAAGCAGGAGGAGGAGATGATGAAGAGCCATCACAGGGGGACGGTCCTTCTCCTACCTCGCCGCCAAGACATGGAACTCCCTCCCCACCCACCTCCGCCTGACCCAGGACCACCTCGCCTACAGGAAGCAACTCAAGACCTGGCTGTTCGAGCAGTAGCGTACCCCCCCTCCCCCAGCGCCTTGAGACCCTCTGGGTGAGTAGCGCGCTATATAAATGCGATGATTGATTGATTGATTTAGTTGCTGGGTCATTGACAACGAGGAGTCCAGGATGACCCCCAGGTTGCTTGCGTGGTCGGTGGGCGTCGGTGCAGCTCCCAGCGTGGCCGGCTACCATGAGTCGTCCCAGGCGGAGGGGTGGATCCGGTGATGAGGACCTCCGTCTTGTCCAAGTTCAGTTTCAGGCGGCTGTTCCTCATCCATTCGGCGATGGGCTTCATTCCTTTGTGGAGGTTGGATTTGGTGGCGGTGGTGGTCTTGGTGAGGGAGAGGATCAGCTGGGTGTCGTTGGTGTATGAGATGATGTGGAGGTCGTGCGATCGGACGATGTTGGCGAGCAGTGCCATGTAGACGTTGAAGAGTGTCGGGCTGAGGGATGATCCTTGGGGTACGCCGCAGATGATCTTAGTGTCTTTAGATCGGAATGGAGGGAGGCGGACACTCTGGGTTCTGCCGGCGATGAAGGAGGTGGTCCAGTCCAGGGCTTATTGTGGATCTCTGCATTGTGGAGGCGTGTGCGTAGGGTCTGGTGGCAGACGGTGTCGACGGCGGCCGAAAGGTCCAGGAGGATGAGGGCCGCGGTTTCTCTGTTGTCCAGCAGGGCACTGATTTCGTCAGTGGCGGCGATGAGGGCTGTTTCGGTGCTGTGGTTGCTTCGGAATCCAGATTGGGATGGGTCCAGGATGTTGTTCTCTTCGAGGAAGGAGGTCAGTTGCCTGTTGACAATATTCTCAATGGCTTTCGCCGGGAACAGGAGTAGGGAGATGGGCCGGAAGTTTTTGAGGTCCTTGGGTTCCGCCTTGGGTTTCTTGAGTAAGGCGTTGATCTCTGCATGCTTCCAGCTCTCCGGGAAGGTGGAGGTCTCAAAGGAGTTATTGATGATCTTGCGGAGATGGGTTGCGATGGCGGAGCTTGCTTTGTTGAAGATATGGTGCGGGCAGGGATCAGATGGTGAGCCGGAGTGGATGGTGTTCATGATTTTGATGGTGTCGTTGACGCTGGTCCAGGAGAGCCGGGGGTCTGTGTGGCTGGGGGACGGTGAGTCTGAGGTGTCGGTGTCTGTCAGCAGGGCCTGGTTGTTGAAGCTGTCATGGATGTCTGCGATCTTGCGGTGGAAGAAGGTGGCTAGGGAGTCGCAGAGGTCTTGCGATGGCGGGATGTCGTTGGAGTTGGAGAGTTCCTTTACGATGTTGAACAGCTCTTTGCTGTTGTATGCGTTGTTGTCGATGCGTTCTTTGATGGAGGTCCTTTTGGCGGCTCGGATGAGTTGGTGGTGTCTGTGGATGGAGCTCTAGTAAGCTGCATTGCTGTCCGGTGTCTGTTCGTGGTGCAACTTCTTCTCGAGCCTACAGCAGGCCTGCTTGGATGCCTGGAGTTTGGAGGTGAACCAGATGGCTTTTCTATCGGTGCGTCTGTTAGAGGGTTTCTTGATCGGGGCGAGAGTGTTGGCGCAGTCGTCGATCCATTGCCTGAGGTTGCGGGCGGCGGTGTCGGTGGTGTCAGTTGGTGGGTTTCAGGCGAGGTTGGGGATTAGCTGGTCTTCGGTGACTTTGCTCCAGCTGTGGTGGGGGGCCCGTTGTGTGTAGTGGTGTGCAGTGCGCTTCTCGAAGGGTAGTGGGCGCATCGGTGATCGGTCCAGTGGAGTTCGGTGGTGTGGCTGAAGGTCACGTGGTTGCTGGCGGAGAAGATGGGGTTGAGCGTGTGTCCGGCGGAGTGGGTGGGAGTTGTGACGAGCTGTTTGAGTCCGAGGTTGGCGAGGTTGTCGAGCAGGGTGATGAAGTTGCTGTTGTTGGTGTTCTCGAGGTGGAAGTTCAGGTCTCCGAGGAGGATGTAGTCCATTGATGCAAGGGCGTGCATGCTGACGATGGAGAGTTTCTCTGAGGGTGGTATTGGGGTCGATGTGGATCTGGAAGTGCAGGTGTTTGGTGGCGCTGAGGGTGTTGTCGGTGCTGGTCGAGATTCTGAGGGTGTTTCTGTGGATGATGGCGATTCCTCCTCCTGTTCTGTTGGTGCGGTCCCTGCGGGTGATCTTGTAGGTGCCTGGGATGGGTATGGCAATGTCAGGTGCCAAGGAGGGGTTCATCCAGGTCTCCGTCAAGAAGGCGACGTCCAGGGAGGAGGAGTCGAGTAGGTCCCAGAGTTCGATAGCTTGTTTGTGGGCGGAGCGGTTGTTGAGTAGTATGCATCCGAGGTTGTTGCGTCCTACCCCGGTGAACGTGGAGGTGGCTTGGAGGCTGGTTTAGCTGCAGTTCCCGGCAGGAGAAGGGTCTTGGGTGTGCTTCGGGGTGGCCCGGAAGCAGGTGTGTGATCGGCCGTTGTTGAGTGCGTGGAGGGTGCTGGTGTCGTAGCGGTGCCAGGTGTCGTGGCGTTCACAGGGGCCAGGGGGTCTGGCTCTAGGCGCGGTCCAGGCACGGACGGGCGCAGACGGGCTTGCCTTAGGCATGCCAGTGGCGCGGCTGCACAGCGGCGGCCATAAGAAGGGGAGGTGGGAGGGAGGAGCAGCTGGGAGGTGGGAGCAGGATGAATGGGCGAGCAGGGGGGCGGGGCCGCAGGGGACACAGCGGCGGGAAACGGGAGAGCAGAACGGGTGAAAAATAAACAGGAGGCAAGGGGCACAGAACAGTACAAAGGAAGAAGGAATAAGGCAGACTACAGTAAAGCAATATTGAAAGCTATGTATGTCAGATTCCGGCTTTCTGGTCTCTCTTAGTTTGGGTGGTAGATATAGTTGTTAAAACGCCTCTCAGGTATGCCTTATAGGTGTCCCATACTATTTGAGGAGATGCAGAGTTGAGATTAAAATCAAAGAACTCTTTAGTTTTTACTTTTAATTTTTCGACTATTGCATTTTCCAAAAATAATGATTGATTTATGGTCCATCTACGAGAAGGGGGGGCTTTGACCATAGCTATTTCTAAGATCACCGCAGAGTGATCGGACAAGTGTTCAGGGGCATGCCTGACCTTGATTGTATTTTTACATGTAGCAACATCAACCAAAAAGAAGTTGACTCTGGAATGATGGCTGCACTTTTTATTATGGAAGGTAAAATTCCCTCCAGTAGTCTTGGATTTAGGACTCATCTATCTCCAAATATCTATAAGCCATATATCCGACATCTATTGCCTTCGGGCAACCCTCATTTTTTGTGTATTTGCCACTGCTCTACTTGAGGTTGAGTCTTGGCTGGGGTCTAAGACGCGATTGAAATCGCCCCCAAATATAATAGGGTCATTTATGTTGGTTAATTGAAGAAGTAGTGAATACAGTGAAGCTGGATCATCTAGATTTGGTCCATAGTACCCTACAGACATCATCCATGAACCATTGATTTTGGCCCGTGCAGTAGCCCACCTACCCAAGGGGTCAACTGTACAGTCACCTAACATAGCTTGGGCGGTTTTTCTAAACAGAAGGGCGACCCCTTTAACTGTGCATGTTTGGGTAGTGCAGATACAATGTTCTATCCATTTTTGACTTTTTAAAATGGATTTCCAGTCTTCTTTAAGCAAATGCGATTCTTGAATAAAGAATACATTGCTATCAGAGAGTCTTAAGTACTCTAGTATTCTCTTTCTTCTGGAGGGAACCCTTAGGCCATTAACATTCCAGGACAGGGTTTTTATTCTTTTATCTATTTCTATTTTAGCCATGTCGAAAGTGTATTTTTAAAATATTACTTGCATTTAAGGAGGAAGCCACCAAGCTGCGCAAGTCGATATGATGGGTTTGCATATTGTTTATAAATGAGGATTTTTTTTCTTTCTTCCCACATGCTCCCCCACCCTGTGTGTAAATAAAAACAATTTTGCTTTTTGCTTTTTACTTGTGACCCTCCCCCCCTCCCCTGGGGAGCCCTCCCTTGATAGTAGAGGCATAGTTAAAATACCTCTAAGTCATGGACTCTATCTCTAACCAGGCAGGATTTTAACGTTTCTCATTTGGATGTACTTTTAATCTGATTGATCAGGGCATTTGCCTCTGCGGGGTACTTAATTGAACATTTTGTTATTCCACATCACTTTTAGGTAAGTGGGGAACCGTAGATTTGCTGTAGCCCCTAGGCTTCTTAGTTCTTACATGGCTTTCCCTAACTCCCATTGTTTGTCTTGAGTGATGTACGAGATTTCTGATCTGACGTGAAATGACCATCCCCCTTTATTGTACACCCCAACTTTCAACCCTCCTGCCAAGATTTTATCTTTTAGCATGTAGGATTTAAAGTTAACTAAAATCCTTCTTGGATTTTTTTCCCAGGTCTTTTGGAAAAGGGGTCCCGGTGAACTCTTTGTATGTCATCCTCTAGGAGTTGTTCATCTATATCGGGGTGCAATTCACTGAGGAGGTTGATAATGAAAGACCTTATGTCGCCTCCCTCCACGTCTTCCGGTATGTTCAGGAGCCTAATTTTGTTCCTTCTAGCGTTATTTTCTAGACTTTCCAGTTCCTCTCTCAAGTCTTTATCCTTGCCTTCAGTGTTCGAATTTCAAGTGCATTTTTGTCTACTTGTGTCGTAAGGTCCTCCATGGCCAACTCCATAACCCCTACTCTTTCCGAGATGGCATTAATTTTGGTTTCTAGCGTTTCGCACACTGCTTGAATTTTCAACTGGTTGCTCTCGGACACAGCAAATTTTTCTCTTATTTCTGTGAGGAGGGTAGTTAATAGTCCATCCGTGGAGGGCAGGCCCCCTGCATTGAGATTCCTGTTTGGCGGCCGTGGTTCTTCTGTCGGTGTACTACTCTGCGGGGAACATCGTGATTCAGTATTAGCAATTTGATTTGCACTAGTAATGGTCATGTTGTCATGCGCAAATGAGATTTGTTTGGGGGGCACTGGTAGTGTTATCATTTTCAGCCAAGGTTGCTAGAGGAGCATATCTATTATCAAGACGAACAGGGTCCATTTCTGTTCCTGCTCTTTTATTGTTTATTATTATAGGTGTTTCCAATGGGGGCTGTTGTAACGAAATGCTGTTGTTACTTGAAGTTACCCCAAGAGTGTTTTCAGGACTTTGCTGTACCTCATTCAAGGTGGATTGTAGAGCGTGTACCTTAAAATACGATCGTAATGACGGAGTAACGCGGATGTTTACTGGTTTACCCTTAGAGTATTTGTTTGACTCTTTATTTAAGGTGTTCTTTTCCCCCAGGGTCTTTTTACCCTGCGGGGCGCTTACATCTTTTTAAAAAATATATATTTAAATAAATAAATAAATAATGTTCAACTTTTTGAAGTTTATTACATTTCTAAGGTTTTGTAGCATGTTTTACGCATTTGTAGGGGAATAGTTTAATGTGCATATGACTGATCTAACTTCCATTTTAAACGTGAAACAGTTGGCTTAAGCTTCCCACTACACACCTCGCTGATATTTACTCATAAACATACCTCGAAATCAGACGCCAAATCGTATATTTAAAGCTTGAAGTTGGAAAAATGGCATGCCGATTTGAAGAACTTTAGGTTTCAAATATAGCCCATGATATCCATGCTTTGTATTTAGTTTTTCAAATAAATTGTCTCTTTTCCGATGGTGATGGGCTTAGGCGAAGCATCTTTTCTTCTTTAGCAAGAGAAACCGAGTAGGAGGTAAATGGGTGAGAAGAATGTGCACAGCTGCGCAGATGCAGATCAGACCACACAGCACCATCGTCATTAAAAAATGCAATCGGCATTTCAAAATGTGTGGGTTTTTGAAACATTGCTTTTTCAGTTTCTGACTGATTGTGTGACACTCGAGTTATAACAGACACAGGTCACTGCGAATGAGTTGCCCCAGATCATACATTTCAGGCTTCAGTGATGTACAAATTCCTAGTTTAACTGTTGCACAATAACATTATAATCACACTAATGGGTCATTCCAGGTCACCTTCATGGAGTGATGGTTGTTCATAGACTCATTTAAGGAGATAGACATGTTTATGAGTCGATTATTGGATTACGGTGTTAATCTAGTTAAAATGTACAACATATGTAAATCGGCAATTAACTCATCTTCTTCTGTTCCTCTTTTAATTCTGCACGCCTGCTCGGGTGCACTCATATTACCATAGTGGGAAGAGGCGTGGCAAGGTGATTCATTCCCCTACGTTACTTGCAGAGGTTGTGAATTCAGCTTTTGGTTTCCCGCTGCTAGATTGTACTCAATTTCTAGTGTTCGTGAGGTATGCAAGTGGGGTGTATGCAAAAATATAGACCTCTAAATAGAGACAACATAGAATTCAGAATTGTAATAAGCAAATATGGGCCATATAATAATATTGATCTAAAATTATATTCATGCGTTATTATGTTCTATATCTTCCCAAGGATACTTTTCACTTAATGCGGAACTGGATTAATTACTATTGTAATTCTGTCTCAGCATAATTGGGGTATCATTTTATAGGGAGACTGCATCGTACAATGGCTGTTTATCTAGTCCATGCATATGTAAGTATGTATGAATATATGTCTATGGTATTTTTATTAGCGCAGACCTAGTCGAAATGAAGAGGAGACCTGCACAGGATCACAGACAAGCATAAACTTAACGAGTGATGGGAGAGGTAGCTAAATTGTGGGTGGTTAATGTATTGTGCTATAGTTTTCTTCAAAGATGTGAGTCTTCAGCTCTTCCCTAAATTGGAGCAGTGTTGGGGTGGTCATGATGGATACGTGGATTTTGTTACAGATCCTGGGTGAATAGATGAAAAAAGCATGTTGTCTGGTTTATTCTTTTTAACACTTCTTAGTCTGCTGACTGAGGGTGTCTTGACTACCACTGTAATGAGAACCACTCAAGATGGGGAGTTTGTCTGCAAGATAATAGTGCTGCTGGTTAAAATGCTTTTGTAAACAATACTGCTGGTTTAGAAAATGGTGGGCCCATGCAGTTCCATCAGGATAGAAGGGATTTTATCATACGCCTTCAGCTCTGGATGGGATGTTCTGCAGAGTGTAAGATGCCCTCAAGGGCTGCCAATATAGAGTCTGGAAGGCCACGAAACAGGGCGTTACCACCATCCAGGTGCAAAAGTACTTGAACAGTAGTTCTGAAGTCACTTTCTGGAAGAAATGGTTTCACATTCTTTAGAGAAAAGCTGGTACCATCCATCTTTGTTTTTTTGACAGTGTTTTGCTTGAAGTTGAGGTTGGTGTCAAGGATGAATCCAAGTGACTTTTTATTGTGCGAAAGCTGAGGTTCGTCAAGGTTCATGTAATGGAGCCAGGTTTGTACTGTTTCTTGTTTGTTGCCCTTGGCAACTAACAGCAATATTGTCTTGATTGTGTTCAGCTTCAGAGGTGCATCTATGTCTGAAGTATGTGCAGGGAGTGTTTTAGGTGCCTGATGTCTGAAGCAGAGAAGACATTCAAGTAAATTGGACATTCAAGCATATTGGCGAATCTTGATACTCCTATCTGTGAGTAGAGAATCAAGCAGCTCCATGCTGAGGTTGCTGAGGTTGAAGATAACAGACGGTGTGGAATTCTGGGGAACTCTGCATGTGATAGGGATCTTTTGGGTCCTGGAGGTGCCCGTGGGAACAAACTAGTATTGGATGGAAAGGTAGGAGGAGAACAGTGAAGGACATTGCCCGTCAATCCACTTCAGGACTGAAAGCTGCGTCTGCTGAGGAATATTAGACTGTATTGAAGGAAGTTATCAAGAGGCAGGGGCCATACTAAGGGGCAGATTTACAAGCCCCCTGCGCCACCAGTACGTCACTTTTTGTGACGCACTGTTGGCGCATGTTACTGCTCCATATTTACAAGGACAGGAAAAGCCACCCTGTGTGGCTTTTTCTGTCCTTGTAAATATGGCCCCTTTACATGCAGCACTTTGCGTGAAAGGGGCGTTCCATGGCTATTGCTGTAGGTGTTCCCACGCAACACCCATGGAACCAGACACATTTCCAGATTCACGAGGAATCGTGAATCTGCAAATTCATCTGAATGCTACACCGCCCTAGGGGTGGCGTAGCGAGGTGCAATGAGGAGACATGTTTTCATTTCTCCTCGTTTTTGTTATACCCATAATGTGACCAATCGCTTCTACTGCACATTTCGCTGTTACTATTTCAAGCTCCATGTATTAGTTGATTACTGTGACACTAACATCAACAGAGTTTGGACTTACATATATGGGAGTTTTGAAACAGTGACCAGAGGAGTCACTATCCATTGTAAGGCAAATGAGATTGCTAATACAGTAAGGACAGCTGTGGTTGCTTGGGGAAAGATGCATGAGAGAATGTGTTCAACACATTGGAAGAGCCAGTATTGTTATATGGGTGAATATTATAACATTGGCGGCATCATACATAATAAGTAGGAAGTAAAGTCATTGGCACAGTGTGTAATTAATTGAGTTGTGTTGATGTTGGTGATGGGAGAAACTGTATTCTCTGGCCAGGTTCCCAAATAGGGCTGTGAAGGGATGAGGTGAGCTCAATCAATCAATCAATCAATCAATCCATTTGTAGCGCGCACTACTCACCCATGAGGGTCTCAAGGCACTGTGGGAGGAGCGGGGGTGCTGCTACTGTTTGAACAGCCAGGTCTTGAGAAGTCTCCTGAAGGTTAGCAGGTTCTGGGTCTGTCGCAGGTGGATGGGGAGGGTGTTCCAAGTCTTGGCGGCGAGGTGGGAGAATGATCTGCTGCCGGCGGTTGCTCGTCAGATGCGTGGGACGGTGGTGAGGGCGAGGTCAACGGAGCGAAGTTGGCTGTTCGGGGTGTAGAAGGTGAGTTGTGCATTGAGGTACGCTGGTCCGGTGTTGTGTAGTGCTTTGTGAGCGTGGGTGAGGAGCTTGAAGGTAAGCCTCTTGTTGACGGGGAGCCAGTGCAGGTCTTTCAGGTGGGTTGTGATGTGGCTGTGGCTGTGGCACGGGATGTCGAGGATGAGGTGTGCAGAGGCGTTCTGTATGCATTGTAGTAGTTTCTGGAGTTTGTCTGAGGTTCCTGCGTAGAGGGCGTTGCTGTAGTCCAGTCTGCTGATGACAAGGGCCTGGGTGACCGTCCTTCTGGGGATCCATCTGTAGATCTTGCAGAGCATGTGGAGGGTGTTGAAGCAGGAGGAGGAGATGATGAAGAGCCACCACAGGGGGACGGTCCTTCTCCTACCTCGGCGCCAAGACATGGAACTCCCTCCCCACCCACCTCCACCTGACCCAGGACCACCTCGCCTACAGGAAGCAACTCAAGACCTGGCTGTTCGAGCAGTAGCGTACCCCCCCTCCCCCAGCGCCTTGAGACCCTCTGGGTGAGTAGCGCGCTATATAAATGCGATGATTGATTGATTGATTTAGTTGCTGGGTCATTGACAACGAGGAGTCCAGGATGACTCCCAGGTTGCTTGCGTGGTCGCTGGGCGTCGGTGCAGCTCCCAGCGTGGCCGGCTACCATGAGTCGTCCCAGGCGGAGGGGTTGATCCGATGATGAGGACCTCCGTCTTGTCCAAGTTCAGTTTCAGGTGGCTGTTCCTCATCCATTCGGCGATGGGCTTCATTCCTTTGTGGAGGTTGGATTTGGTGGCGGTGGGGGTCTTGGTGAGGGAGAGGATCAGCTGGGTGTCGTTGGTGTATGAGATGATGTTGAGGTCGTGCGATTGGACGATGTTGGCGAGCAGTGCCATGTAGACGTTGAAGAGTGTCGGGCTGAGGGATGATCCTTGGGGTACGCCGCAGATGATCTTAGTGTCTTTAGATCGGAATGGAGGGAGGCGGACACTCTGGGTTCTGCCGGCGATGAAGGAGGTGGTCCAGTCCAGGGCTTATTGTGGATCTCTGCATTGTGGAGGCGTGTGCGTAGGGTCTGGTGGCAGACGGTGTCGACGGCGGCCGAAAGGTCCAGGAGGATGAGGGCCGCGGTTTCTCTGTTGTCCAGCAGGGCACTGATTTCGTCAGTGGTGGCGATGAGGGCTGTTTCGGTGCTGTGGTTGCTTCGGAATCCAGATTGGGATGGGTCCAGGATGTTGTTCTCTTCGAGGAAGGAGGTCAGTTGCCTGTTGACAATATTCTCAATGGCTTTCGCCGGGAACAGGAGTAGGGAGATGGGCCGGAAGTTTATGAGGTCCTTGGGTTCCGCCTTGGGTTTCTTGAGTAAGGCGTTGATCTCGGCATGCTTCCAGCTCTCCGGGAAGGTGGAGGTCTCAAAGGAGTTATTGATGATCTTGCGGAGATGGGTTGCGATGGCGGAGCTTGCTTTGTTGAAGATATGGTGCGGGCAGGGATCAGATGGTGAGCCGGAGTGGATGGTGTTCATGATTTTGATGGTGTCGTTGACGCTGGTCCAGGAGAGCCGGGGGTCTGTGTGGCTGGGGGACGGTGAGTCTGAGGTGTCGGTGTCTGTCAGCAGGGCCTGGTTGTTGAAGCTGTCATGGATGTCTGCGATCTTGCGGTGGAAGAAGGTGGCTAGGGAGTCGCAGAGGTCTTGCGATGGCGGGATGTCGTTGGAGTTGGAGAGTTCCTTTACGATGTTGAACAGCTCTTTGCTGTTGTATGCGTTGTTGTCGATGCGTTCTTTGAAGGAGGTCCTTTTGGCGGCTCGGATGAGTTGGTGGTGTCTGTGGATGGAGCTCTAGTAAGCTGCATTGGTGTCCGGTGTCTGTTCGTGGTGCAACTTCTTCTCGAGCCTACAGCAGGCCTGCTTGGATGCCTGGAGTTTGGAGGTGAACCAGATGGCTTTTCTATCGGTGCGTCTGTTAGAGGGTTTCTTGATCGGGGCGAGAGTGTTGGCGCAGTCGTCGATCCATTGCCTGAGGTTCCGGGCGGCGGTGTCGGTGGTGTCAGTTGGTGGGTTTCAGGCGAGGTTGGGGATTAGCTGGTCTTCGGTGACTTTGCTCCAGCTGTGGTGGGGGGCCCGTTGTGTGTAGTGGTGTGCAGTGCGCTTCTCGAAGGTGAAGTGGGCGCATCGGTGATCGGTTCAGTGGAGTTCGGTGGTGTGGCTGAAGGTCACGTGGTTGCTGGCGGAGAAGATGGGGTCGAGCGTGTGTCCGGCGGAGTGGGTGGGAGTTGTGACGAGCTGTTTGAGTCCGAGGTTGGCGAGGTTGTCGAGCAGGGTGATGAAGTTGCTGTTGTTGGTGTTCTCGAGGTGGAAGTTCAGGTCTCCGAGGAGGATGTAGTCCATTGATGCAAGGGCGTGCATGCTGACGATGGAGAGTTTCTCTGAGGGTGGTATTGGGGTCGATGTGGATCTGGAAGTGCAGGTGTTTGGTGGCGCTGAGGGTGTTGTCGGTGCTGGTCGAGATTCTGAGGGTGTTTCTGTGGATGATGGCGATTCCTCCTCCTGTTCTGTTGGTGCGGTCCCTGCGGGTGATCTTGTAGCTGCCTGGGATGGGTATGGCAATGTCAGGTGCCAAGGAGGGGTTCATCCAGGTCTCCGCCAAGAAGGCGACGTCCAGGGAGGAGGAGTCGAGTAGGTCCCAGAGTTCGATGGCTTGTTTGTGGGCGGAGCGGTTGTTGAGTAGTATGCATCCGAGGTTGTTGCGTCCTACCCCGGTGAACGTGGAGGTGGCTTGGAGGCTGGTTTAGCTGCAGTTCCGGCAGGAGAAGGGTCTTGGGTGTGCTTCGGGGTGGCCCGGAAGCAGGTGTGTGATCGGCCGTTGTTGAGTGCGTGGAGGGTGCTGGTGTCGTAGCGGTGCCAGGTGTCGTGGCGTTCACAGGGGCCAGGGAGTCTGGCTCTAGGCGCGGTCCAGGCACGGACGGGCGCAGACGGGCTTGCCTTAGGCATGCCAGTGGTGCGGCTGCACAGCGGTGGCCATAAGAAGGGGAGGTGGGAGGGAGGAGCAGCTGGGAGGTGGGAGCGGGATGAATGGGCGAGCAGGGGGGCGGGGCCACAGGGGACACAGCAGCGGGAAACGGGAGAGCAGAACAGGTGAAAAATAAACAGGAGGCAAGGGGCACAGAACAGTACAAAGGAAGAAGGAATAAGGCAGACTACAGTAAAGCAATACAAAACAGTAAACAGAATGCAATAATCACAAACCAGGGGCAGACAGAAGAAAGGGACAGAGTGGACACACAGAGATCTGAGGCGCATGTGGAAGCCTGCGGGTGGAGGAGGGCCTCGAACACCCGCAGCAGCGGCAGCGGAGAGCTTCAGGAACACAGGCACAACAGGTGGTGCTGTTTGGCGTGGGGAGCGGCTTGCCTGGCAACAGGGTCAAGGGTCCGATGGGTGAGATGTAAGTCGTATGCAGATTTTAGTTTAAGGAGGACTGTTTTAAGGAATGTAATGGTGTTCTTGCAGACCAACATTCAACAAGATTAGCAAGCTTTGATCTATTTCTAAAGTATTGAAAAAATTGTGGCTACTGGCCTGAAACTAGTTGAGTTAACCCAGGGGTGAGCGCACGACATTGATGAAGTGAAGGGTCAAACAAGATAGAGTGTGTCAGATGCTGATTATATGGTCGTTGTGTAGAAGTCATGAGCTTCCAGTAGAGAGCTATGAATCAAATGATGATGTCTTGCCAGATTTGAGGCAGGAAATGTAAATTATGTGAGATTTTGGAGTTTCCGAAAGGGGTGTGGTGGAGTATGAGAAGTTCAGAGGAGCAACAGCTATAAACATGTAGATGAGAGAGGTGAAACCTGCTGGAGGAAAGTGGATGTGGACGAGTCATTGATCAGAGAGAGTTGGTGTATGTGAGTCTTGTGATAGAAACAAAATTAATGTGCTGCTAGGCAATGGTGGTTTGTTTTGTGGAGGCTGGCATATGCTGAGTGATGTGAGGTGCGGATTGAGGAGAAGGCTAACAACTTGACCCCTACACAAGTAAAGGTGGAGGAGAAAATGTGAAGAAAGTTTTGTCTTAGTGGATGGTTGAGGGTGTGTCAGAGTAACTGGGCTGAATTCCTGTTTCTTTTATAGCTTGGAAGTGGAATGGGATCATGTAGGCATCAATGTGGCCAAAGATGTAAGAAGTCTTGTTGCAGAGCAATCTCGTGCCCCATTAGTGGAAGGATAATGGAACAATTTTCTTCCTATTTGAGAACACTGTCTAGTGGATAGAAAGATAGGGTGTATATTATGAGTAAAAAAGCTAAGGAGTGTACTAAAGCTGTGAAAGAGCAGTTTAGCGCAGGATGAGAAGTTACACACAAAATCATTTGTTGTGGGGGAATATTGAATGAGTGATAGGCTGATAGGTGATCAGACAGGTAAACTATGTACTGAGTCAAGATGGCCCAGAGATCGTGAATGCTTGTATTGATCCAAGGTTGGGTGTTGAGATCAAAATAAATCTCAACAAAGAGAGAGAGAGAGGGATAACTAAGACACTCTTATACCCCCTGGTAGTAGTCTCAATCAAACAACAAAAGAATGCAGAACGAACAAAATTGGTAAATGAAAAGGAAAGTGGAAGTGAAATCACTCTTGTGAATAAAAAGAACCCTCACTCATCAACCTAGTTGATGACATGCTTCATTATTGGGTTCCCACCAGAGAGGCCGAGTGCCTCTCTGGTGTGCTACAATGCCTGGTTACAGCGGAGCAGGTTTTTGTATCATCCAAGTGTGATGAAAGGGAAAAAGTGGTTTAAAAAGTGCTCGGTTTAAACCTAAAAAACTTTATTCACGGTAAACCTGGCACTATTAAAATGATGGTTGGATGTCAAAGTAGTCTAGCCAAATTTAGTCAGACTCATCCATAGTGTAAGTGCATAGAATCATGGTCAACATGTTTCTGCCTCGTTACGGTACTTTAGCGAGGCTTTTTCATCAGGACCAAGGAAAGAGACACACCACGGCGGTATGCACACACTAAGGCGCACCCTAACCTGTGATGTTTTTTTTTTTTTTTAAATTTTATTTATAAGTTTATGAAGTTATACACAGGGCACAACACATTTGAAATGAAATAATATACAAAACAATACACAGGAAAAGAATATTATTGCGATACACAATATCTTTATAAAATACTCTCGCTACTTGAAAACTTCAGTAGGGAATCAGGTAGGATCCTCTTTCCATTTCTTCAATGGGTCCCAAATTTTTCTTCGTAATGTTCTCCCTCTTTTCCCTTTTCTAGCATATATAGCATTCTCTAGATTATATATTGCCAATAATCGGGCAAACCATTGATGGTACGATGGGGATATAGGATATAGCCAGGCTGAAGTTATGCATAGTCTTAATACTGCCATTGCAACAAATAAGAAGTATCCCCCATTCATGTGTATATCAGTATGGTTAACCCCAAGGAGAATTATCGATGGAGATAAAGTTATTTCTACAGCTAAAACTCTAGATAGAAATTCCTCGATATTCTTTTGGATGGATTGCAAATGGGTACATGTTACAAGCATGTGAGTCAAATCAGCCTCTAAGCTTCCACATCTCGGGCATCTAATTCCCGAGATTCCTCCCCACTGAGCAATTCTCGCCGGAGTGTAATAAAGATGATAAATAGTTTTATAATGTTGCGCCTGTAGGGGTGCCGAACATAAAATACTCTGTCCCAACTCTAAAGACACATGAAAACACTCTTCTATTATATCCAGCTTCCTCCCCCATTTCTGCGCCATTCTATCTTTATCGTCTTGTTTAGCCTTTATCAATTCTGAGTAAAACCTCCGAATCGTGCAGTCTGACCCTGCTTGTACTAAATCCATAATTGGAATCCTAGAGAACCCAGCTGGCCCCCCCCGCTTTGTTTCGACATAGCTTCTTATTTGCAGAAACTTAAAAAAATGTCTCATCTCAATTCCATAGTTTGACTGTATCTCCGAAAATTGGAGGACCCCTTGTGTGGTCCTGATGTCTCCCAGCATCCTTATCCCCTTTCTTCCCCATTCTCCAAAAACCCAACCTGAAAAAATATCTACTGGGAAAGTAGAGTTCATACTCATTCTAGTGTATGCATTATATTTGCCTAAGCCAAAACTTTTTGAGAATGCTTTCCATATATTATAAGCTGCTAGAATCGTCTTAAATCGTGTCCTTTTAAAGTAACAAAAATCGGTTTGTTTTAAAAATATATTCTCAGCTTCTACCCCCATGACTAAGCCATAAATTGCCAATGTGCCCGCCTTATCCTGTCCTTCGACCTCTGCCCCTCCTATCAGACCCAGCATATTTTGTAGGGCCGCTGCCCAATAATATAGTTTTAGATCCGGAAGAGACCAACCTCCCCTATCACGAGGCAGTGCCATAAACCTAAGGGCTCTCCTTGTTTTTCCCTTTGCCCAGATAAATCTATTAATCATATGTTCACATTCCTTAAACCATTTTGTTTCAAATAATAATGGTATTGCCCTAAAGAGATATAAAAACTTCGGTAGAATCAACATCTTTATAATATTAGTGCGCCCCACAAGGGAAAGATGAAGATTCTCAAACCTATCTAGATCCCTTTTTGCCTTAAGAAAAACTGGAGTTGTATTTTTCTCTACCAATGTATCTAAATCAGAAGAAATAGTTACCCCCAAATACACCGCATCCTGCACCACCCGATGATCAGGGCAGTCTACGTACTTGTTCTTAATTATCTGAGTCTTATTGGCATTCATTTTGTAACCCGATATTTGTCCAAATCTGATGGCCTCAATTTCAACCTGCGCTATAGCTTCTATGGGATTAGATGTGATCACTGCCACGTCATCCGCATATGCAAGGACCTTACTATATCCCATGGGCGTGCATACTGGGCGAATCATATCACAGCTCTCTAGTCTTCGGACCAGGGGGTCAATATACATCGCAAATAAAAGCGGAGAGCAAGGGCAGCCCTGCCTGGTACCTCTCTTAATTTGAAAAGACTTAGTTAAACCTGAGTTAATCCGGATCACAGCACTTGGGGCTCTGTATAGCACTTGAATTGCCTTAATATAACCATCTTTGAGCCCTACTCTTCTCAGGGTATACCACAAATAATTCCAGGAGACCCGATCAAATGCTTTTTCTGCATCTAATAACATTACGGCCATCGGGTCTCCTGAAACCTCCGTGGCGTCAAAAAGTGTAATAACCTTACGAGTATGGTGGGTCGTACCCCTCCCTGGGATAAATCCATGTTGATTAGTACTCACAAGGGAATCAATTATTTGTGCAAACCTTGTAGCTAATATTTTAGAGAAAATTTTTGCGTCAGTATTCATGAGCGTGATTGGCCTATATGATGTTGGCATGGTGGGAGGTTTTCCTTTCTTCAAAATTACCACTATTTCAGCACCACCCCATGACTCTGGTACAGAGACCCCAGATTGTGCTTTCTGTATCATTATAACGAAGTCTTGTGAAAGAGCATCCCAGAATATCTTATAAAATTCGATTGGAATTTGATCAGGACCTGATGCTTTACCCGAAGGGAGATTCGCTATAGCGTTTTTTATCTCTTGTAGGTCCAATGGATCTTCCAACCCCTCTACTACTTCCTCTTCTATTCGCACCACTGGGATATCTTCCATATATTTCCCCATCTGGTCCAGGTCATACCCATTTTGCTCGTCATAGAGGGAGGCATAGAATTTCCTAAATACCTCTCTTATTTCATCTTGACTCGTGCACAAATTACCTTCTGAATCTATAATTTCTCTAACCTCACCTGAAGCGATCCTTTGTCTTGTGCGAATAGCTAATGTTCTCCCAACTGCTTCGCTAAATTCGTGGGCCCTTTCTCTATTAGTAAGATATATCTTAGCTGCCTTATTTGCAATAACCTCTTCAGCATCCATCTTTGCCTTTGTTAGTTTTAAAAGGGCCTGGTCTAGGGGAGCCCCTGCTAAAACGCAGTGTTGCAATTCTTCCTCCGCCTCCAAGACTGCCCCAGTTAACTCTCCTATTCTAGATTGTTCCTGCTTGCGTTTAAAAGTATTAAAACTTAAAGTTTCCCCGCGTATCCCTGCCTTAAAGGCGTCCCAGACTATCCCTGTCTCTGCGCTATCTCTATTGTTTTCAAAAAACTCTTTGATCCAAAGAGTCATATACTGGATATATTTCTGGTCTTGGAGAAGCCCGCGCTCAAATGTCCATGTTCTGACTTTCCTAGATCGAATAGGGATATTTAAACTCATAATCAAAGGGTTATGATCACTAAATATGCGGGGAAGTCTTTCTATCTTTGCGTAGGGCAGCATTATATTAGAAGCAAAAAAATAGTCTAATCTTACACAGACCTGGTGAGGGGCAGAATAGTACGTAAATCCGTTATCTCCTTTTTTTAACTTCCCCCAAATATCAGACAACATATTATTCCTTACAAGCTCTCCTAACGCTCGATATACTCTTTTCTTTCTTCCCTGATACCTCCCATATGAGCCTGTCTCTACGCCTAAGCCATCTGCACCATTTATGTTAAAGTCTCCTCCTAGTATAATCCGAGGTGACCAGGAGGATAATTCTGCATCTAGGAATTTAAAGCTCTCTGGGTCATCCTCCGTTGACCCATAGATGACCCCGAGGGTATACCACTCTCCCTCAATAAAACATTCAACTAGTGCCCACCTGCCCCATTGATCTTCCAGTTTTCTTCTAATATTCAAGTTTCTACTCTTTGATAGTATTGCGACCCCTCTATGTTTAGAACCTTGCTTTGAATATGCTAATACTTGGAAACCCAACTGGTCCAAAAGATAAACCTGTGAAACCATAATATGTGTTTCTTGAATAAGTATAAAATCGGCATTCATTTGCTTTAATGACATGGCAATTTTTTGTCTTTTTTGGCGATCGTACAAACCACTGACATTCCACGTCGCTATTCTAATCACCATTGTATCTCAAGTAAAAACAATATTCTTGAAAGAAAAATAGTAAGAAAAACAGAAATCATGGGAACTTTGCTTCTGAAATATCACTACCTTGCTACCAATAAAATTTTCAGATTTTCGTGCAACCTGCTCTCCCTGTGTACTTAAAATACATAACAGTACTAATCCTCCTATTAATTGCTTATCTTCAGTTGTGCGGTTCTTAGTTTGTTGTGCCCTGTCCCCCTTCCCCCCACCTCCCCCCCCACCCAGTGCCCCCCCTGCAACCCCACCCCCCCTTACTGGCAAATAGGTCAATCTTGACCTATATATGGCTACCTTAACCCTGAGATGTCCATCTCCTCCTTCCCCCACCCACCTACTGCACTATTTTTTCCCTACTTTTATCCCATACACTACCGGTTGATTCCCTCAGTACTACCCTCTTGTACTTATACTCGCCACAAAGATTATATTATGAGAATTCCTGTTATTCATCATATTCCTCGTACTGATCAGATTGTGTCTGAAATAATTACTTAACTCTTCTGACCCCTTTTATCCTTCAATTCCACCAGGTATTCCTGAGCAAGTATTTCAGAAGAGAACACCCTATGCTGCCCGTTAGCTATCACTTTTAAGCGAGACGGGAACATCAAATACACTTCGCAGCCAGCATTTTGAAAAGGAGTTATTAATTGTCTCATCCGCCATCTTCTTTCGACGGTAGTGTGACAGAAGTCTGGCCGAGCGAAGAAGTGTATATCTTTATAAGACCTCTTTGTCGCTGGCTTTGCCTTACTCATAATCTCTTCTTTCGCCAGAAAGTTTCCAACGTAGACAAGGATCGCCCTTGGGTTACCTTCTGTATCTCCTCTTCTCTGGTTTAAAGGGAACCGGTGGGCCCGCTGAATTTCATTCTCCCAGTTCCATTTAGTGATTTTGGGAAAGGCCCCTTTAAACAAGTCCACCACAAAGGCCCGGACATCCTGGCCCTCTTTACCTTCCTCCACACCAAGAAGCCTTATATTATTCCGCCTTTGTCTATTCTCAAACTCCTCAAGCTTCCAAAGGACATCTGTCGCTGATTTCTCTTGTAGACATTTATTTTCCTGAAGCTTGGCGACTACATCCTCTAGCTTCCCAGTCCTTTCCTCTACCTCTGTAACTCTTCCAGCCATATCTGCATATAGTTTATTTACTTTGCGCAGGGATCCTTCTATTTTTTTATTGGCCTGTCTAGCTCTCCGGCCTTCTGCCCTTGCTTCACTCTGCATTTGTTTTAATGTTCCTAGTAGTAAATCAAAATTAGAGTTAGAGTTCTGAGCTGCGGCATGCTCCGGATAACCATGTTGAGTAGACTGCTGGGGTTGCTGGAGTTGAGGGTGTACAGTTCCCTCTTGATAGATCTGCGATGTGGCTGAATAATCCCAGTCTAGCTTCTTAGCCACCTCCTGCTGCGTAGGGCTCGCTAAATTCTGTGGTAGGTCATGCCCTTTTCCATATGACCTCGTTCTAACGCTCTTCGACCTACGGCCTCTGAGGTCTCTACTCCCGATTGTTCTTTTTGATTCTACTTCTGAGGTCTCGATTTCAACCTCAGATTTTCTGGGCTGGTGTCCTGAAGACAATGAGGACGAAGATGATCCTGAAGCTGAATCCAAATCTGAATCCAAATCTGAATCAGATCTATTGCTTAACCCCGAGGCTGAGTCCGTAGCTAAGTCCAAATGGGAAGAACCTTTGCCCTTACCCTTACCCTTGTTTTTGCCCGCCTGGTCCTCCTCGTCATCATCCACTGAATAGAAACAATCGTCAGTTGGCGAGCCTGGGATAACTACCCCCTGCACTATTTTTAGGGGCTGTAATATTTGTTTGCCGCTAGTAATAGCTTGAGCAGTTTCAGTTAGAAATTCAACCAAGCATTGCCTATCACCTGGTTCTCCCGTAGCAGTGGGCTGTGTGTCTAATTTGGTCCCAGATTGGAGGCCAGGCTCAGGTTCTGCAATCTCAGGGAGTAGGCCAGTATCATTCTCTTCACTTTCTACATTTACCAAATGTATAGTCTTATTCTGGCCCCCCCCCATGGCTGTGTCTGTACCTGGGTTTTCCTGGAAGCGCCAAGGAGGTCAGTGTCAACATCGTCGTCATCGTCCTTCTCGTGCTGCAGTGAATCTGATACTGCTATGTTCTCAGGGAGCGCGCCCCCGGCTGTAATTCGAACTGAATTCTTGCCCCGGGCTCCCAGTGCGCAGTCGGACTCAGTCAGCTCACCGCTCATCCTCTCACTCCGCATGCGTGAGGCTACGTTGCTGACAGCGTCCTTTCCGGCAACATCGTCGGAGGAGGGGGGAGACTTCTCTTGATCCTGGAGCAGCCCTCGGTCAGCTACTGTTGTCTTCACTGTGGCGGAAAGAACTTCTCTCAAGGTAGGCTGGCGAAGAACTGCATCTCTCCCATCTCTCCCTTCGAGCCCAGACGATCCTGTCGCCGCATCAGCTGTATGATTCTTAGTGATCTTCTTAGCCGGCAAAACCTTCGGTTTCTTAACTTCTTTTTCTTTTCTCGGAGCACTCCTAGAGACCCTCTCATATCTCTCTGCTCGAACATTTTTCCCGCTATCCTTCTGTGCCTGCACCTTCAAGCGAGTCTTTGTTCTCAAATTGTCTGCAGGGGCACCGGGATCGCTATGTCCCGGACTGTCATTCAGATAATCTTTCTCTTCTGCCCCGGGGTCCCTTAGCCCTTTTGTAGCTTGCAGATTTTTGGAGGTCATTTTCTTATTTTTATTTATTCCGCACTGAACGCTGGAGGTCCAGACAATAGCTAAGGTTATAGTCAGCTGGCTCACAGTACGGTGCTTGGGAGAGAGCGCCGTTGAGTTCGTTAAGCTCAAGACTTTCAACTGTGTCTGTAGACGCCGTCCCATGCCTCATGTCTCAGAGCTGAAAAAAATTCCACTCGACCAAGTGCAGATCATAAATCACTATATGTGCCGAAGAAAAAAAAGGGTGGGCGCCTGAGATTTCCTAGCATAGTTATGGGATAATACTATACTCTGGGGAGAGGAAGGAAGAAACGACTTTCCCCTACGGACTCCCGGCACCCATCTTGCCTCCCTAACCTGTGATGTTGGTGAATTTTTTTTTTCAAGACTTACAATTTGTAGTCAGGCCTCCCTCATTTCTGAAAGCCGTGTGTTTCTGTAAAAAAAAAGGAGAAACAAACACACAAACACAAATCGTACAGACAAACATATTATCTAGGTTGTCCTCGAGACAAAGTAAACAACGGAGTGACTTAAGCTAGTACCTTATCGTGATTAATGGTGCTCATAACTGTATCACTTCATTTATGCAGTGCCATTAGCAACAACCCACTTCATTAAGAGGTTGGGGTAAACCCAGCACCATATACTTCTGTAATATTAATCAAGTGCCTTGTTTTCAAAAAACCCGGTTTCTTGCTATGAGGGAACTCTATATTAGTCAATGCTAATCACTTTAAAAACACACGCCCGTTTAGTTAGACTGAACTGAAAATAACATGATGGAGATAAACCGTCTAGATGTTTAGTGGTCAAAAAGAGGTTCCGCTTACTTGTAATAAGCAGGGGAATCACCCCATGGGTCCAGATGGGGGGTGCGTACTTATAGTCACACTCTGTTGTCGAACGAAACATAGTGCAGCCAATAGACATCAGTGCATTGTTATGTACGACTCACCCGTCATGTAAGGATAGCGTTATCAGCAACTTACTACTCCAAAGTCCGACGCCCACAGCCAACTTAGTTTAGCCCAGTGGCAGGACCCCGACGATGTTGGTCAGTGAGGAGAGTTGGCCTTAAGTAATACTGCTGGTAAAGCATCCTGATTCCAACGCGCACACGTAGTGACGTCATGACGCATATAGCATGAAATAGCCAGACCCGTTGGTTAAAAATTAAAGGGCCATCCTATTGAAAACGTGAAAACTTTATTCACGCTTGCTGCCAACAGAGAAACTGGAAAAACCTTACTGTTTTCAGAGGGTAGAATACAATACATACTCGCCCGTAAAACGGGGTTGTTTTATTTTCTTAAGAGAATATTAAGCACAGTTAAGAAACCACTCGTAAATCATAGTCTGGTAACAGCTATGAATAAAGAGGCCCTATTTGCCCACATTGCGCAAGTTCTGAAACATCATAGTCATATCTGGAATGCGCACAAATTTCTTTCGCAAATGTGAACAGGACTCATAGCCTTAGTATAAAAATCTTGATGACAATTGGCCAAGGAATAATTCCCTATTTTTACATTCTTCCCAAGACACAAAAAAACAAAATGCCACCTCCGGGTCGCCCAATCGTGTCCGGGATAGGTTCCCTTTGGAACCATTGTCACAATTGTGTGACTTTTTCCTTAAGCCTCTTGTACAAAAGATCTCGACCTATCTTAAAGATACTTAGGGGCCGATTAGGAAGTCCGCCCACCACCCTCGTGGTGCTGGGACCGGCCACCAGTGGTGCGGTGGTCCCGCACCTGCAATTAGGATGCCACCGCCACCGTGGCGGTGGCATCCTCCATTCCCAGCAATGTTGTGGGCGGTGCTCACAGCACCACCCGCCACAATGCTCGGAATGCACTGTGTGCATTGTGAAGCACAAGGTGACAGGCACCGCGAGGTGCCTGCCACCATGACCATGACAATGCAGGGGGTACCATAGGTACCCCACCTGTGCATCCCCACGCCCCCAATACCCTGGGGCCCCACAACGGGTCCCAGAAAGCAGACTCCGCATGGCTTTCCATGGCGGGGACTCTGCCATGGAATGCCATGCTCCGCTGCCCATGCTAATATGGATGGCGGTGTCTAGCAGACACCGCCACCATATATAGCCCCTTTTCCGCCCCGTCGACTGGTCGACCGGCGGAAAACCGGCGGACGGTTTTTCCCTCTGCCGGGGTCCCCCCGCCATACTAATATGGCGGGGGGGGAAAATGGGTGGCGGGCGGGGAAGGATGAAGGGCGGGGGTGGCGATCCGCCCTACATCCTAATCGACCCCTTAGAGTCTTTTGGCAATATTGCAGAATTTTGAGGTGGACGAAGAATCCACCATTTTGGTCTCTCGTGATATCGAAAGCCTCTATACAAGCATCCCACAGGATGATACAATCAAAGTCTTTGCTGAGGCTCTCGGTGCAGGCGAGCGGGATTATTAGACCCCGAGAGAATTCATCATTGAGTGTACAACTCTTGGCTTAAAACGGAAATTTTTCCAATATAAGAAGGATCTTTTTCTACAAACTATCGGTACTTCTATGAGCGGTACCTTTGCCCCTAGTGTAGCGGGTTTGTATGTCCATAATTTTGAATGTGAACACATTCTAAATACCAACAACCCCTACTCTTTTGGTATCTCTTTTTGGAAGAGATATATCGACGATATTTTGATCATCTGGCAAGGTCCTGAAACCCCATTGCTTGAGTTTGTAGAATGGATCAACACTTTGGACCTTTATCTTAGGTTTACAAACAAAATGGATAAGAAAGAGATGATCTTTTGAGATCTCGTGATAACTAAATCAGAGGGTAGACTGACAACCAGAACCCATTACAAAACAACGGCTAAGAATAATCTACTAGAATTTTCGAGCTTCGATCCCAGACCCTTGAGAGAGAATTTACCCTATTGTTAGTACCTTAGAATCAGACGGAACTGTAGCAGTATTAATGACTTTCGCGCTCAGGCTACTTACCTTACAAAAAAGCTTCAGACACAAGGGTACCCAAATTGGATTCTCAACAGGGGCTGAAAACGTGCTAGGAATCAGCCAAGAGAAGCTCTGCTTGAAGTCCATGCAAAAACTCCAGAAGAGGCCCCTCTGACTTGCGTAACAACATACAATGTGGCCTCGAATTCAATCTCCAAATCAATCAATCAACATTGGAAAATTCTGGAGAGTAACATTAGAAAGTGGAAAAAACCGCTTTTTTCATATAAAAGAGCCAGGAAGTGTTCTTGTACACACACGCCCAAGGCAAACTGAGAAGGAAGCAACTCCTACTGTTATGAACGCTTGGGGCCGACCTCGATTACAGGGCCATTTCCCTTGTGGAAACTGCAGTGTTTGTCATCTCACTACTCGTACAAAAACTCTAAATTTGGAAAATGGAACCATCTGGACACAACGCTCACATACCAACTGCAATTCATCTAATGTGGTTTATTTGATCACTGGCCCTTGTGGCTTGAGGTATGTGGGCATGACCACACGCAAAATCAAACAACATGGTGCCGATCACAATCCGGTAAAAACCGGGTACGAACCGTCGGACGGAGCATATTCTCCGTCCGACGCGTACCCGGTCGAAAAAATATACAAACATGGAATTACGATTCACACGGAAATCCCATTTCCGTACGAATCGTACAAAACCCCGACCGACGAAAATAAACATACAAATGTGATCCGGGAAAGCGCCGACGTGACGTCGGGACGCACGCAGCCTGCCATTCACGAACCAGGAATTACGATTCGCACCGACGTCATCCCGCACGGTGAATATTTTCCGGCAGCCAAAAACTGCTGGGAAATCAGTACGACGCGAACAAGGAGTACCTGCACGCGACGGACAGACATGGACCCGAACCTACGTGTCATCCCGGCCCTCATAGGAGTCAACCTCCTCTACAGATTACGACGCAGACGCCGCAGAAGGTCAGAACAACAAAGGGAGGGGGGAAGGGGGGGGGGGCAGGACCAGGGCCAGGCCACAAACCCCCACCAAACTCACACAGCACATATGCCCTGGACATACCTGACCCCCAGGCCCTGGTCACTATGAGGGGGTGGGGGCGTGTCCAGCAAAGCCAGCGTCCGCCACAACGGAAGTGCTTGACGACGCGAACCGGCAACACAACAATACAGGTACGTCCCGTACCCACGCCTTAAGAGCGTGGGTACGAGTTGTACCACGCCCACACCTACGTCATCCCAACAATGGCGGGACGGCTGTACCCACGTGGCAAAGGCCTGGGTACGGCCCGCACAAGCATCACATAGCGTGGGGACGGTTATGTACGGACCGTACCCCCACCCCCGTATGCATGGAGCGTACCCCCAACCCCAACAGTGTAAGTACGACCCGTACCCTCACCCTCGTACGTATGGAGCGTACCCCCTCCCCAACAGAGTAAGTACGACCCGTACCCTCACCCACGTACGTATGGAGCGTACCCCCTCCCCAACAGTGTAAGTACGACCCGTACCCTCACCCGCGTACGTATGGAGCGTACCCCCTCCCCAACAGTGTAAGTACAACCCATACCCTCACCCGTGTACGTATGGAGCGTACCCCCTCCCCAACAGTGTAAGTATGACCCGTACCCTCACCCGCGTACGTATGGAGCGTACCCCCTCCCCAACAGTGTAAGTACGACCCGTACCCTCACCCGCGTACGTATGGAGCGTACCCCCTCCCCAACAGTGTAAGTACGACCCGTACCCTCACCCGCGTACGTATGGAGCGTACCCCCACCCCCAACAGTGTAAGTACGACCCGTACCCTCACCCGCGTACGTATGGAGTGTACCACCCACCCCAACAGTGTAAGTACGACCTGTACCCACACCCGCGTACGTATGGAGCGTACCACCCACCCCAACAGTGTAAGAACGACCCGTACCCACACCCGCCGTACGTATGGAGCGTACCACCCACCCCAACAGTGTAAGTACGACCCGTACCCACACCCGCCGTACGTATGGAGCGTACCACTCACCCCAACAGTGTAAGTACGACCCGTACCCACACCCGCTGTACGTATGGAGCGTACCCCCACCCCAACCGTGTATGTACCGTACCCCCATCTCGTATGCATGTAGCGAACCCACACCCGTGTATGTTCTAAGCGTACATATCCTGAAATAGGAGGGGAGTCCTCCCAGCAGTGCCCAGACACAGGAGGGGTGTGTGCAGAGTCCTCCCAGCAGTGCCCAGACACAGGAGGGGTGGGTGCCTAACACTCACAGCAGTGCCCAGAGACAGGAGGGGTGGGTGCAGAGTCCTCCCAGCAGTGCCCAGAGACAGGAGGGGTGGGTGCAGAGTCCCCCCAGCAGTGCCCAGACACAGGAGGGGTGGGTGCAGAGTCCTCCCAGCAGTGCCCAGAGACAGGAGGGGTGGGTGCCTAACACTCCCAGCAGTGCCCAGAGACAGGAGGGGTGGGTGCAGAGTCCTCCCAGCAGTGCCCAGAGACAGGAGGGGTGGGTGCAGAGTCCTACCAGCAGTGCCCAGAGACAGGAGGGGTGTGTGCAGAGTCGTCCCAGCAGTGCCCAGACACAGGAGGGGTGGGTGCCTAACACTCACAGCAGTGCCCAGAGACAGGATGGGTGGGTGCAGAGTCCTCCCAGCAGTGCCCAGAGACAGGAGGGGTGGGTGCAGAGTCCTTCCTGCAGTGCCCAGAGACAGGAGGGGTGGGTGCAGAGTCCTCCCAGCAGTGCCCAGAGACAGGAGGGGTGGGTGCAGAGTCCTCCCAGCAGTGCCCAGTCACAAGAGGGGTGTGTGCAGAGTCCTCCCAGCAGTGCCCAGACACAGGAGGGGTGGGTGCCTAACACTCACAGCAGTGCCCAGAGACAAGAGGGGTGGGTGCAGAGTCCTCCCAGCAGTGCCCAGAGACAGGAGGGGTGGGTGCAGAGTCCTCCCAGCAGTGCCCAGAGACAGGAGGGGTGGTTGCAGAGTCCTCCCAGCAGTGCCCAGACACAGGAGGGGTGGGGGCCTAACACTCACAGCAGTGCCCAGAGACAGGAGGGGTGGGTGCAGAGTCCTCCCAGCAGTGCCCAGAGACAGGAGGGGTGGGTGCAGAGTCCTCCCAGCAGTGCCCAGAGACAGGAGGGGTTGGTGTAGAGTCCTCCCAGCAGTGCCCAGTCACAAGAGGGGTGTGTGCAGAGTCCTCCCAGCAGTGCCCAGACACAGGAGGGGTGGGTGCCTAACACTCACAGCAGTGCCCAGACACAGGAGGGGTGGGTGCCTAACACTCACAGCAGTGCCCAGAGACAGGAGGGGTGGGTGCAGAGTCCTCCCAGCAGTGCCCAGAGGCAGGAGGGGTGGGTGCAGAGTCCTCCCAGCAGTGCCCAGACACAGGAGGGGTGGGTGCCTAACACTCACAGCAGTGCCCAGAGACAGGAGGGGTGGGTGCAGAGTCCTCCCAGCAGTGCCCAGAGACAGGAGGGGTGGGTGCAGAGTCCTCCCAGCAGTGCCCAGAGACAGGAGGGGTGGGTGCAGAGTCCTCCCAGCAGTGCCCAGTCACAAGAGGGGTGTGTGCAGAGTCCTCCCAGCAGTGCCCAGACACAGGAGGGGTGGGTGCCTACCACTCACAGCAGTGCCCAGAGACAGGAGGGGTGGGTGCAGAGTCCTCCCAGCAGTGCCCAGACGCAGGAGGGGTGGGTGCAGAGTCCTCCCAGCAGTGCCCAGAGACAGGAGGGGTGGGTGCCTAACACTCCCAGCAGTGCCCAGACACAGGAGGGGTGGGTGCAGAGTCCTCCCAGCAGTGCCCAGAGACAGGAGGGGTGGGTGCCTAACACTCACAGCAGTGCCCCTGCAAAGAAAAGGGTGGAGTACCCACTGATCCAATGCCCACAAATGTCAGTCAGGTGCACAAAGATCCGGCAGTACATGTACCACATGTGTGCGAGGATGGAAGTATACATATGCATAGCGCCTAAAAGAATACATGTACACATGAAGTCATGGCAACAGTCTACATACACAAGTACAGTGACCACCAAGGACGCCACGAATGATGCAGGTGGAGACATCGCTCAGCATGCATGGGCCAAGTCTAACGAGTCCGTCACACACCCAGCCAATGTAGACACAGCTCAGCCCCACATATTGGAAAGACCCTGCAGGGAAGAAGTCAGGTTACACAGAGGAAGGAACACACCTTGGGACGATGTCACCATGCAGTAACTGCTTACATGAACAAAGTTACGTAGCCAACAGCTTGTGATGGCACACAGATACCAGGATCCACCCTATGACCAGCACAAGACGACAATTCCCACACACCCAACACATCATCACCACCCAAAACAATGGGGCAGGTCGACCAACAGCAATACCAGACAGACAGTAGTGTACTAAGGAAAAATAAATTACTTTAATCAGCATCCAAAAATATGTTTGTCCCTTGAAAGTTCAAAAAGTACAATGCCCATAGGGCAAACCAAAGTTCCAATCCAGGTGGGGGACACAGTGGGACGCGTGTCCCCTAGCTTGCCTGCACAGTCAGACTCCTTCGTCTTCCAGAGCGGGGAGGGCATCATGTGGGGGGGAAGGACCAGGCACCGCAGGGACATGAGGGCGAAGGGTAGGCGTCGTGGGTGCAGGGATGGAGGACTCCACCACAGGGGGTGGGTCAGGGCCAAAGGCGGAGGCCAGGATGGTGCTGCACACCTTTGCAAGGTCCTCCAGCGACTCCCCTGCACCCGAAGGAACCACAGGCCCCAAGGAGGGGGGGGGGCGGATGGATGGGTCGCAGCGTCACAGGGGGAGGGTGTGGACAGGGGGGGGACTCAACCACCCTGACCGGGGACTCCCTTGACCGCTTGCGGGGTGGTGTCACAGTGGGGCTCAGGGACAGAGCGGCCATGAAGGAGTCTTTGCTGGATATGTGGCCAGGAGAGCTGAGGGGAGGGGATTTGGAGGGAGTGGATTTGGTGGAATGCGGACTCCCACTCTGGCTGCGTGACTTACGTTTGCCCCCCGACCCAGTGGGTGTGCCTACTTCACCCTGTGTGTGCGCGTGCCAGGAGGTGTGCGTATGACCTTCCCTGCTGGTGTGGTGCCTGTGTCTGTTGTGGTGGGTGCATGCTGACGTCTGGGTGTACATGGGACAGGCATGGGAGTGGGAAGTGTGGATGGGTCAGGGGTAGGGGGTTGGACTTAGCGCTGCAGGAGACCCACTGCTGCAGTCAGTGTCGAGTCAATGGACCTCAGCAAGTTGCGTTGGTCAGCCTGCGATGAAAAAATGCCCTCCAAGTATGCCTCCATGTTGTTCAGCTCTTGGCTGTGGCCATGGAGGACATTAAGCATCGCAGCCTGACCAACCTGCAACTGCCGCTGGATGTCCACAGACTCGGCATTGGCGGCAGCAGTGGAGACAGGGGCAGGGGGTGCGGTGCCTGGCAGGAAGGAGACATGTGGTGACCGGGCACGCTGGGAAGGGACACGAGCAAGTGGGAGGCGGCTGATGGCAATGGAGGCGGCGGGCTGAGATGTTGTGCCGCTGTCAGCTGCTGGTGCAGCCTCCGCCCACTCGCAGAGATCATCCTCGGACCCGTCAGCTTCATATTCAGTCGTGTCAGTGGACAGGTCCTCGGCCTCACTCTCCTCCACCTCAGTTCCACTCAATGTGCCAGCCACGATGTCAACGCTGGCACTGGTGCTCGGTCCCTCCGCTCCGCCTGTGCTCATGTCTCCCTCCGTGTCCCCCGACGATGCTGTGGGCAAGGTGAAGAGACAGCAATTAATCATACACCTGTATACATATGTCACATGAGTCCAATCTACATAGTTACAGTGCATAGCCTGAAAAGAAAGATCAGTAACATCCACAAAACAAGGTACAGATGTAGGGCATGCAACACACAGTTGGTTGACCCACCATGCCACTGAAAAACCATGGAGAGCATGACACAATAGCAAATGACATGAAATGGAGTTTGACAGAGGAGCCAGGCCCTGGGGACAATCCAGCACTGCATCTGCACCACACAGCGTTGCCGAAAATAGGGATGAGCAGGGACCATATCCATGAACATGAGGCACATGCAGCATAGGTAATACTGAACACATGCCCACCATGACTGGCTCACTGCACCTTGAGTGTATGTCCAGACAAACATCACACACTGGCCAGACCTAGCAAGTAGATTTCAGGTTTTGACATGTAGGCTTTGCCCGCACCAACCACCCCCTACATGAGACAATTTGTTGAGACACAGGAAGCACTTACATCTCTTAGTCTGGGTGAAATACACAGGGGCTGCATAAATGCAAGATTGGACGCCAAATACCCAAGGTGCGCCTGTCCAAATAATCATGTACAAATGGGCAGCATTAGATGATTGTAACAAGACACACAGGCACTGGCCCCCGTGAGTATGGACAAGGTAAATCAGGTCAGGCTGTACAGTGGACACTTGTACTACATTTTACATCAATATACATGGTGCCAGGGGACAATGGCACAGAGCACAACCTATGCTGTAGACACTGAGAGTGTCCACGTTTTGTGATGACACACATGACACCTAGGAAAATATGCCCCAGGGGACAGTAGTGGCCACACAACTCCATGGTCCTGAATGGGAAGGACTGCAACACACGCCACCATCCCTGCACTATGAGTATCGCACACTCATGCACATCATTTCACAGGTCACAACATAGGACATGCGCGCTGTAAGGCATGACACTTCAGAGACTAACTCCCATGTCTGGACTCAGCATCAGTGCCAACTGACATGGAACCCACATGTACTGAACTGGACAGGGCACAGTCAAGGTCCCAAAACCTGTTACACACCACCCCCACACATGATGCTACAGGCCTAGTTCACGTGGAGAAAGCGCCAGCCTACATTACCTTTGTGAAGGAGTGACTACACACAGACCAGGGAACACATTGCAAGGAGGGGAAGGGAGGCAGGAGAGCACCGCTATACTGTGGGTAACTGGATCTGCACAGCACCCTTAAACCCTGGCAGTGTATCCATGCAACTGTGCACTTACAAATGCTGGTGACACACAACAAACACACATGTACCTACCCCCTTCCTGCTGCTG
The DNA here is from genome assembly GCF_964204655.1 of Triturus cristatus. Lineage (NCBI taxonomy): Eukaryota > Metazoa > Chordata > Amphibia > Caudata > Salamandridae > Triturus > Triturus cristatus. Next base: position 348,048,779 of record NC_140584.1, read on the forward strand.
CTTCTCCTGTAAGCGCCTGTCCAAGTCTGGAAATACCACCGCCAGCACACGCTTGTGGATGTGGGTCAGACGGCGGCGCCCGCGGTTCTTATGGGTCTCAGGTGAGTCCCCCAGCAGGACCCGTGCGATCCTCCGCGTCCAGCACCGGATATCCTGCCAGCGTTTCCTCACCTGGGCCAGGCGCCGCTTGCGACCCTCCGTCCTCCTCACGGCACTGACGGCGTTCATCCATATCTGCTCCTTGGCAGAGGCGCCTACCTGTGAGGATGAACAAGTGACACTACATCAATACACCAGGCACATGTCACAGAGAGACATATTAGAACAAATTAGCTGTTTACAACAAGGCATAGTATGCATCCAACGCATTGCACCTTTGTCATAGGGACATGATCCTCTGGGGAAGGGCAAAAGCAGTACGTGCCATTGAAAGTACACAGGTGGAATGAGGGCAACGACACAATCAATCATCTAGGCTCACACTGTGCATCAGAAGGTACACCAGGATAATGTGCAGCACCTCTAAGCAGTCACATGCCACAGGCCATTGACGCTACCGCAGCAGAGTACACAGACACACACAGGCACAGGACATCCACCTGCCATTGCCAAATGCAGCAACAAACCTCACTCTGCACATGTGCCACTAGACGGGGGGGCTCACAGGTGTGGGGCTGGCTCTGCACGTCAGACACACAGCACTGCTCCCTGCTCACATCACATGGGCAGGGTATATCCATCCCTCATGCAGGCCGGGGACCACACTCCACATATGCACCCACCCACATGACAGGGGACTTACACACACACCGATGTCCAGGGTACGAACACATCATGTGGACACTCTCAGCACAGGTACACAGAACTAACACACATCTGTGGGTACAGTCACCTGTCACACTGGGCTGACCACATCATTAAATGAGGACTGTAGAGGCTACATTCCCAGGAGGACAAGACAGGCAGGATGTGGCATGCACCATGCAGTGATTGTCACAGTGAACACAATGCAAGTGAGGACGGCAGACATGCACCACAGCATGCACTGGCTGGGAGACATCAGGCATTCCCCCCCTGTGACCCCCCCTACAGTACATAGCATGTGTGTCACACCTGGACACAATGCCAGAAGTCACAGTCACAAACAAGGGACACAGTCTGTGCTAGTAGACTTTGCACTCACCTGATACCCTGGTCGCCCATACAGCAGGGGGTACTGTGGGAGGATCACATCCAGCAATGCCAGGTTCTCCTCCAGGGTGAAAGGCTGTGACCTCTCCACAGACCTTGACATGGTTCCAGGGAATCAGTAGCAGCAGCTGGGTCATCGAATCCAAAGTTGTGCAGGCAAGTGCTCCCTCATGGGACCTGGCTGCCTTATATCTGCCTTGCTGGCCTGTTTCATGCACAGGAGTACAGAGTGATTGGTCACTCACATTTGCATCCTATGTTTCCTCCAATCCCTTCAAACCTAGCACAGTCAGTGGGTTCTTATTGTGTTTTTTACTTGAGCATGATGTCAACTCCAGAACCACATTGCAACAAAGTAGATTCATTCAAACTGACTACTGCTGTGCACCTGCAGAAAATAATTCAAAATTTTAACTTGGTCTCCATGACAACCAGCATGCATGTAGGCCTTTCTACTTGTCCCTCATGTGTCCCCAATGTAATTTGTAGTTTCACACACAGGTACGGTGCGTCCCGGGGCCCTAGGGCACCCCAAATGCATAGCAACGGCCCGTACAGGCGTGTGTACGGTCCATATCACTATGGGTGTGCTTGCGTATGCATACCCATAGCGAAAGCGAGCGTATGCACGCGTGTACGGTCCGTACCACTATGGGTACACATACGCGAGAACACCCATAGTGATAGTGAGCGTACAGGCGTGTGTACGGTCCGTACCACTATGAGTACGCATACGCGAGAACACCCATAGTGATACGGACCGTACACGCGTGCGTACGCTCACTATCACTATGGGTGTTCTCGCGTATGCGTACTCATAGTGGTACGGACCGTACACACGCCTGTATGCTGACTATCACTATGGGTGTTCTCGCGTATGCGTACTCATAGTGGTACGGACCGTACACACGCCTGTACGCTGACTATCACTATGGGTGTTCTCGCGTATGCGTACTCATAGTGGTACGGACCGTACACACGCCTGTACGCTCACTATCACTATGGGTGTTCTCGCGTATGGGTACCCATAGTGGTACGGACCGTACACACGTGCGTACGCTCACTATCACTATGGGTGTTCTCACGTATGTGTACCCATAGTGGTACGGACCGTACACACATGCGTACGCTCACTTTCATTATGGGTACGCATATGCAAGCACACCCATAGTGATAGTGAGCGTACAGGCGTGTGTACGGTCCGTACCACTATGGGTACACATACGCGAGAACACCCATAGTGATAGTGAGCGTACGCACGCGTGTACAGTCCGTATCACTATGGGTGTTCTCGCGTATGCGTACTCATAGTGGTACGGACCGTACACACGCCTGTATGCTCACTATCACTATGGGTACACATACGGCAGCACTCCCATAGTGATAGGGAACGTACACAGGCCCTCTGAGCGAAAGTACGGTGCCTTTCACACATCACAGTGGTGACAGGCAGCACACAGGAAGGAATAGGGTTGACATACTTGTCCATGGATGGACATCAAGGCATTGTCTGGGCAGTACTACATGTGTGGGGCACAGGTGTGAAAGGCTGGGATGTGGCACATTACTCCTGAGTCGAGAAGGCACCAGATGTATGATGAGATGTGTACAGATGTTATGTGTGACGGTGCAATGTGTGCCAGGCATGCCCTTCACTCCTTTGACATGTGTGCATGTCGTACTGCACACTTGGGATGAGCGTCACTGGCATGGCACAGTCAACAACACACGCAAGTGTCCCCTGATGCCCGCTACAGGGGTTACCACACCATACATGTGACTACCCACGGTGCACGATGTGACTATGTCATGTATGTGTGGGGGCTTCCCATTAGCTTGATGTTGGTGCTCCCTCAAAAGCATCAGCTGTTGCAGCAACCAACATGTGTCTGTGTGTAGATGGACATGGCACACTGTTACGCACACCAGGCCACATGTGGTATCGGATGTGAGGTGCGTATGTATGCATGGGACACGGAGTAGCGTAACAAGGACCTGTCTGCATCCTCTCTATGAATGTGTGGTGAGTCATTACATGTACACCTTATTGGCAAGGTGTGTGGGCTGTCCTAGTGTAATGTCATGTGACCTGTGGCTCTAGTGTTCCGCTACCAGTCTCTGAAATCGACATCCTACTTCTGCTGATGTGTTGATGTATGTCACTCCTGTGTTGCGTCTGGCTGTTCACTTACACTGGGATACAGCTAATCCCATGCCATGGCATGTGGAGGTTCACAATCTCTGTGTGTAGCTGGGTCTTGGTAGGAGTGTCACCTGGCAGCCATACGTGTCCAGGGCATGTGGCACATACCTGACTCCGTATGTCGCATATGTGTATTGACAGATTAACATGTGCTCAGCAACAAAAAAATTGTTTCGTTTTAGTGCTCTCAGTCTTCCTTGTCACTTCCAAATTACTGCAGAGCGCCGCCTCTTCCACGAGCAATTCCGGACTTGGCTGACATGCGGGAGAATGACTGTATCCGGTGCTACCGCTTCCCGCAACCGTTGATTGAGGAGTTGACGGCGAGGCTGGCACCACACCTGCAACCGCTGCACAGGTATAGTACGGCACTGACACCCAAGCTGAAGGTAATGGCAGCCCTACATTTTCTTGCACGGGTACCTTTCAAAATACCATCGCTCATGTTGGTGGCATGTCCCAGAGCATGTTCTGCCGTGTGCTGCATGATTTCTTAGAGGCCATGTTGCTTCACCTGGATGAGTTCATCCATTTCCCAACCCCTGAAATGTTGACTGGGGTCAAGCGTGGATTCTATGCCCTGGGAGGGATGCCCCATGTCATTGGGTCCATAGATGGGACACATGTGGCTTTGGTACCACCACAGGCACAGGAGGTAGCGTACAGGAATCGCAAGCACTACCACTCCATCAATGCCCTTGTGGTGTGTCTGTCCAACATGGTGATTTCACATGTCTGTGCTCATTTTCCAGGATCAGCACACGATGCCTACATCATGAGGCGTAGCAGGGTGCCTGAAATGATGACGTAGCTGCGCAACGAACGAGCATGTGTTGTTGGTGGGCACAGTCTGTCAGTCCTGTATTTTGCGTAGACTCCCAGCACGACCGCTTCTCCTGTCCTACTTATGTCCATGTGCTTTCCATGTAGGGGACGCTGGCTATCCCAACATGCCATGGCTGATCACACCTCTCCGCAACCCCATCACACCTGCCCAGCTCCGCTACAACACCGCCCATGGCCGGACAAGGCGAGTGATAGAGAGGACATTTGGCCTCCTGAAGAGCCGATTCAGATGCCTCCACAAGACCGGCGGCGCCCTCCCATTTGCCCCGGCGAAGGTCTGCAAAATCTTCATGGTCTGCTGCATGCTGCACAACATGGCAGTTGAGAAAGCTGTGCCACTCATCCTGGATCAAGATGATCAGGACCATCCACCCATGGAGGACCAAGGTCTTGGAAATGGGGCTAGTGATGTGGAGGATGTGGTTACGCAAGATGACATCCGGAGTCGGCTCATACGCGACTTCTTTGCTTAGTGGTGAGTACCAGTGTCTGTGTGTGCACGCATTGGTCCCCGTGTGGCATGTGTTGCCATGTGTGTGTCCATCTGCATGTATGCCACGTGAGTCAGAGGTGTGTGTGGATGTGTCACTGGAGTGATGGTGCCAGTGATGAGTGTATTTCCCCAGTCATAATAGTGACCTAGCATGTTGTCATCCTTACATGTGTCGAGTACATGCACATGCAAGTGGCTGTGCTTTTTGTGGCTGACTTCTTGTGTGTCTCTCATCCCCAGGTACTTGCGCATGCCGTCTGCTGGTTGCATTGTTGTAGCACTGCTATTCCTCATGGACACGTCATCGTGTGCTGACTCAGCGTTACACGCACGGACAAGTTTGGAAGTCTCCTTAGGGTAAGGGATGCATCAGGGGTGTATTGGGTGTGGCTGTTGTTTACAATGTGTGCACACTGCCCCTGTCGATGTTTGGTTCCTCTGCAGACATGTCGCATCACCATGGGACACATGACATGCAGCTGGGTACACCTGAATAGATGGTCAGACTTGTTGACAGTCATCATTGATGGGATTGTGGATTGTGATGATGGCATCAATGTGTGTTACACTGCCCTCGGACACATACGGTTTGCATTGGCTTGACATGGTGTGGGACTTCCACATCAGAGGATCAATGGTGTATGGCAGCCTCTCCGTGAGCAGCAGGGGGTGTTTAGCTGTTAGCCGACACTTGTGTGCCAGTTCCATGGCTATCACGCATTTGTGCTGCAGAAGGGGGGTTCCAGTGTTGGACCCACATGTTACTCCACATGAGCTGCCTCTGCATTCCCAAATACATGAATAATAAAGGTGTCCCTATGCCTCCAAGGTGCCTATTCTCAGTCAATGCTGGTGTGTTGCCACGGTGCATACGGCATGTCTGGCATGGTTTTCCGTGATAGTGGCTATGTGTCTATGTGTCGAGTAGCAAGATGCATGCTGTTTGTGTGGGATTAGACTGTGCATTGTGCATGATGTCCATGACTGTGTGGGTATTGTGACATGTGCCATCCCCATGCATCCAACGTTGGCAAGGCCACCATTCTCTGCATCCACCTGACTCAAGCTTGCAGGACATGGTTCTGCCACCTGTCCACACATACCTGGGTGACCCCCAGGACACTCCACATGATCCCTGACCACTGCGCATGGCTGTCGCTGTACTCAATATGTCTGTCGGCACGGTTGTGCGTCCACCCCCTCAGCTGGTTGGGCCCATCACGGGTGTGTATGGTGCTCCATGTCCGTCTTGCCTAATACATTGTGACCCATGTGTGTCCTGTGCCAGACTCAGGCCCCAGTGTGTGGATGGTTGAAGTCAAATGAGAACTCAGGCATGGTTAGACTTTACAAGACACATGTAAGGTAATAATGCAAAATGTAGGCATCATCTCTTTATGGTGTAACTTTTTATTTTGGTTGGGGTACGTGGGGGGGGGGGGGTATGACATGAGGGGCTTTCCGGGTGTGTGGAATCCAAAGTTCACTAGGGGAGTTGGTGTCCTTGCCATTGAAAATCCTCAGAGTCCATGCCACAGTCTTTGTCAACATTGGTCAGACAGTGACCAGCAAGTCCATGTGGCAGAGAATGTCTTTTGTTGCTGTGCTACTGTTGGTCCAGTGGGCCAGGTGCCAGGCCAGGTGTCCTGGGAGATGGTGCTGTCCTCCATCCGCCCTTGGTGTCGCAGTAGACAGGCATGTTGCTCCGCATGTTGCTGGGCCTGCTGGGTCTTGATCTCATCGAGGGTCCCCTTCATCTTGTTGAGGGTGGACACAACCTGGGCCATGCCCGTGGTGTCCTGCCGGTATGTGTCCAGGATGTTTCGGACATGGGAATATACCGGTTCCGCAGCCAACTGGTCAGGCTCGCGCCTCCGCCGTCCTCCACTCCCACCCCCCCTGCCCACTTGCACCTGGCCTGCCCTTGTGGGCACATCGGGTCTCCGGGACCCCTGAGGGGTGGCATTGGCGTTGTCGCCTGCCTCCTCCTGGGTGGCCGGTACACCGTGTCCCTCCTGGCCAGCCTGGCTGCATTGTGGTGGTGGGGCAGGGATCCTGGGTGTCTCCTGGGATGTGGCAGAAGTGGGGTTGGTGGTTGGCCCAGTTGTACCTGACGCAGGTGCTGCAGGTCGTTGGACACCAGAGGGGCCAGGTTGATCGGGGTCGGGTTCGTCCACAGAGTGGTGAGAGTCGTCGCTGCCGGTGGCTCCGTCATCCCGCCGAGCCGGGTCCTGTGAGTCTTCCCCCCCAGTGTTGGGGGGTGATCCACGACATTGACCTGTGTGTGAGAGAGACAATGTTAATTTTGTTCCATGCAACATCCATGTTTCATTGGTTTCTAAGTTGGCACATTTCCTCTGGGAATTTGGATTTGTCTTGCATTCCATTCACAGTGCACTTGTGCATGGGTATGTCCCTTGGCCACAGCTTTTGCAACTTTACCTATGTGTGGCACAGTCTTACTTTCTGCGTCAATTGTGACTGCAGTCAGCAGTGGAGTGGGCAGGTGTGGCGAGCCATGCATTGGCGCCTTCCGTGTTGCACTGTACGTGGGCACATGGAGTGGTTCCACACACTTAGATAATGCAGGTAGCTGTCGTTGTGCCCGTGCACAGGTTGTGACATGGCCCTGTGTTTTGCCATGGAGAAGAGGGGGGGTTCTGGCACTGGCCACCCTTGTCTACATGCACGCAGTCCACCTGCTGACGAGCAGACATTCCCACACCCCACAAGGCTGAATTGCTCTCCCTGTGTGTCCCTTTCTCGCTCTCTCTCTGTCCCCCTCTCCCTCCCTCTGTGTGTCAGCCTCCTCCCTCTGTCCGTCTCCCTGTGTCTCCCTCCCTCTCTGTCCCCCTCTCCCTCCCTCTGTGTGTCACCCTCTGTCACCTCAGCCCAGCTTCCTGGGCACACACTGTTAGCAGATCTTTGAATGGCCCTTGGATTGTTGATGTGAGTTTGTTTCTGATCTCCAGGCACCCATTGGGTGTAGTGTCTGTGTCTGCGCTGCTGCTGTGGTGGTGTGTGCTGCCACTCTTTCACAGTGTTGGCTGTTCATTAGCTGTTGTCATGTGCAAGAACGTCCCGTCACCCCCATGTGTTAATGCAAGGCGTCCGCCATTTGCTGGCAAGTCTTTCCTGTGTGGGGACACACTGTTTGTCTGGCTGTGACCTAGGCCATATGGGCAGGGGGCATTGTTGTCTGTTTCTGAGTTGCACTATGTGATTTTTGGGGCCCACACTCCCGCCATCCGGCTTACCGTGTCTTGTGTTGGTGTTTTCTGTGGCCTGTGACTTGGCATTGTCCAGCTGGGTGCATGGGGCATGGTGGCGCCAGTGGCATGTGCGTGTTCATGGAGTGTGGTTGAGTCATGCGATAGCTTGGGGTGGTTGCGTGCCTGTTTGTGAATTTGGTTGTGGATGACGTTCCCCCCATGTGAGGTGAGTTGTTTGTGTACTCACCAGGGTCTCGGAGTCCTTCTAATCCGTCCACTGCCACCACCGGCAGTATGGCCATCACCCTCTCCTCCCAGGGATGGTATTGTACGGGTCTGCGGGGCGGCCCTCCTCCAATGACGTTGGCCTGGTTGTGTTCGTCGGTCATTTTGGCTCGGACCCTCCTCTGCAGATCGTACCACCTGGCTTGGCATTCATGCCTGGTCCTTCTGGTGTCCGCAACAGCATTCACAGCATCGACAATCGTCTGCCACATGGCTGTTTTTTCTGAAATGCTGGTCTGTCTGACCAATGTTCCAAAGAGGTGTGGCTCGACTCTGAGGATTTCATCGACAAGGACCTCCAACTCTCGGCTAGTGAACTTTGGATTCTTGTTAGTGGCATGGTGAGGGGTGTGGGTGTGGATGGTGGGGGGGGTGTGGATGGTTGTGGGTGTGTGGGTGTGGTTGTGCAGGTGTGTGTGAATGTGATGAGGGGGTGTTTGTGAAGGTGGGTGTGTGAAGGTGTGCAAGTGTAAGGTGTAGTAAAGGTTCTAGTATGGTGCTGTAGGTTGTCTGTGGGGTCTGGCAGCAGTGAGTCTGTTGCAAAGGCTCATGGTTTGTGTGTGTGGGCCCTTTTTATTGGTCCATTGGTGGGTGTGGCTGTGTTTGAAGTTTGGGTGGGTGTGTTATAAGGAGTGGTTGTGTTTTGGGCCTCTGTTTGGGATTTTGGCAGTTGCAGGTCAGTGAATGTGTTGTTTTTGTTCTTGTTGGACATGTTTTGTGGCTTTGTGCCATTCGAATGGTGTATTCTTGTGTTGTTTTGCTTAGTCCTGGTTGTGTACGTGCGTTTTTAGCGTGTGAACGGTGTGTACTTTGGGAATTTAGTTGTACAGTGCTGTCCTTGTGTCTGGCTTGGTACGACTCGTACATGCGCGATGTTGTGTGAAGGTGCTGGTGTTGGGGCCTGGGGTGCGCTCCGTACTTAGAATGTTGGGGTGGGGGTACGCTCCATGCATACGCCGGTGGGGCTACGCGTCGTACATACACGGTTGGGGTGGGGGTACGGGTCGTACATACACTGTTGGGGTGGGGGTACGCTCCATACATACGCGGGTGAGGGTACGGGTCGTACATACACAGTTGGGGTGGGGGTACGGGTCGTACATACACAGTTGGAGTGGGGGTACGCTCCATACATACACGGGTGAGGGTACGGGTCGTACATACACTGTTGGGGTGGGGGTACGCTCCATACGTACGTGGGTGAGGGTACGGGTCGTACATACACAGTTGGGGTGGGGGTACGCTCCATACGTACGCGGGTGAGGGTACGGGTCATACATACACGGTTGGGGTGGGGGTACGCTCCATGCATACGCGGGTGGGGGTACGCATCGTACATACACGGTTGGGGTGGGGGTACGGGTCGTACATATACTGTTGGGGTGTGGGTACGCTCCATACGTACGCGGGTGAGGGTACGGGTCGTACATACACAGTTGAGGTGGGGGTACGCTCCATGCATACGCGGGTGGGGGTACGGGTCGTACATACAAGGTTGGGGTGAGGGTACGCTCCATGCATACGCGGGTGGGGGTACGGGTCGTACATACAAGGTTGGGGTGGGGGTACGCTCCATGCATACGCGGGTGAGGGTACGGGTCGTACATACACGGTTGGGGTGGGGGTACGCTCCATACATTCACGGGTGGGGGTACGTCTCATACATACACGGGTGTACATACACGGGTGGGGATTTGACTCGTACATAGGAGGGCTGGGGGGGTGTTGGGCGCGTATGCGGGCACATGTCTCCATGGTTGCTATGGGAGTTCGGTGCAGACGGTGTTTTTTCCATATGTTTGTAACATCGGACGCACGGGATGGATCGTGATTCCGCGGTCGGACTTCACTTTTCACATTTGTACGGTAAATCGTCCGGGGACGTGTCGGACACATTTTCCGACCCGAGGACGTGTGGGGAATAATTCCCAATGTGATTCGTATGGACTTTTTACCATGCGAATCGTGATTGGCAGTTTGTACGGCACTTGTACGATTCGTACGGTAAAAAGACCGGATACGAGTCGTACGGGGAATTTGTTTACAGGATCGTAATCGGCACCCATGTGTTTGAACAACGCAGTAATATCCGTTGTAAAAGAAGTGCTACTCGAATGACAGATTATTTTCTTCAGTGATTTGCTGTGGACAATTATCGAACAGATTACCTTGGGGGGAAACTTAACCCCTTCGATGCGCATGACGGAGCGGTTCCGTCATGCGCATCGGTTGCGCTGTGCGGATGACAGAACCGCTCCGTCATGGCCCCGCCCGCGCACGAACCCTTCAGCACAGCGCGGTTATCCGCGCCGCACTGAAGGGGTTAACACAGAGACTTTTTGAGAAAGAACAAAGGTGGGTGTACTGTTTGTCAACCCACATCTCAGGTCTCAATGATAATATTCCATGTGGGGCACAGTCTTATCATGTTAGCTGTGTTATCCCGCATAATTTGTAGATACCTTAATGACTTTACTGGGTATTATTGAGCAGCGATGCCATATATATAGGAGTAGCGATACCACGCTTTCGTTGTCAAGTGCCTTTATATATATGAAAAAATTATTTCCCATGAATTAAGGGATTATGTGAACTCTTGATCCCGTGATTATTCGGAAATTGATTCTCAATTCATCAAGATTTTTCTACTAAGGCTGTGACCCCTGTTCACATTTGCAAAAGAAATCTGTGTGCATTCCAGATAGGACTATGATGTTTCAGAACTTGCGCAATGTGGGCATATATGGCCTCTTTATTCATAGCTGTTACCAGACTATGATTTACGAGTGGTTTCTTAACTGTGCTTAATATTCTTTTAAGAAAATAAAACAACCCCGTTTTACGGGTGAGTATGTATTGTATTGTACCCTCTGAAAACAGTAATGTTTTTCCTGTTTCTCTGTTGGCAACAAGCGTGAATAAAGTTTTGGCGTTTTTAATAGGATGGCCCCTTAATTTTTAACCAACGGGTCTAGCTGTTTCCCGCTATACGCGTCATGACGTCACGACGTCACTACGTGTGCGCGTTGGAATCAGGATGCTTTACCGGCAGCATTACTTAAAGCCTGCTCTCCTCACTGACCAACATCGTCGGGGTCCTGCCACTGGGCTAAACTAGGTCGGCTGTGGGCGTCGGACTTTGGAGTAGTAAGTTGCTGATAACGCTATCCTTACATGACGGGTGAGTCGCACTTAACAATGCACTAAGGTTAATTGGCTACACTATGTTTCTTTTGGTAAACACCCAAAATATCGATTCCAAAATATCGACTGCCCAGAATATCGAAGTTAAAATAGAGTGGCCAGAATAGCGACTCTACAAAATATAGATAGGTCAGAATATCGAAATTGGGGTACAAAATATCGATTACCAAAATATAGACCTTAAAAATATCGAATACCATAATATCGAATTTTAAAATATAGATTACCATAATATCGATTTTTTGTGTGTGTTATGTATGGTAGTATATGTGTTAAAATGATGTATTATTGTTGTAATGTATGTTTAATTTATTTAAACAAATGAATGTTATGTAATTTAATTATTGCGTAATTTAATTCCGTAGCGGGTTGTGGGTTTATAGGGGAATAGGGTGGGAAGTAATTTAATTATGTTTAATTAAATGTTAATTATATTTATATGTTTTGATAATTAATTAATTGATAATTAATTATTAATTGGTAATTTATTTTTATTAATTGGTAATTAATTTATATTAATTGATTAATTGATAATTATGATAATTGTATTTGTTATTAATAGGAGCGGGTTTTGGGTTTGTAGGGGAATTGGGTGGGAAGTAAATTAATTGTAATAAAGTAAATAATTAATTTTTTATTTATGTGTATTGATAATTAATTGATAATTAATTAATAATTGGTAATACATTTGTATTAATGCGTAAATAATTTGTATGAATTGCTAAATAATTTTTCTTATTTGCAAAAATATTTTTATTAATTGATTAATTGATAATAATGTGAATTGTATTTTTTATTATTGGGAGTGGGTTGTGGGTTTGTAGGGGAATTGGGTGGGAAGTAAATTAATTGTAATAAACTAAATATTTTTTTTTTTATTTATGTGTATTGATAATTGATAATTAATTTGTAATTGGTAATTAAATATTATTAATTGGTAATACATTTTTATCAATTGATAATTAATATTTTTAAATGGTAATTAATTGTTATTAATTGGTAATTATTTTTAATTAGCTTTTTATCAGTATTGATAATTAATGTCATCTTATATTTAATTTAAATCATTACTTTCCCTACTTTTGCACTCTCTGGAGTGGGAATAGTAATTTTTACCTCTACGCTATCCAACGCTTTCCCTACTGTTGCACTGTTTGGAGTTGGAATAGTAATTTTTACCCCTACGCTATCTAACGTTTTCCCTACTGTGGCACTCACTGGAGTGGGAATAGTAATTTTTACCCCTACGCTATCCAACGCTTTCCCTACTGTTGCACTCTCTGGAGTGGGAATAGTAATTTTTACCCCTACGCTATCCAACCCTTTCCCTGCTGTTGCACTCTCTGCAGTGGGAATAGTATTGTTACCCTCCCGCTATCCAACACTTTCCCTACTGTTGCACTCTCTGGAGTGGGAATAGTAATTGTTACCCTCCCACTATCCAACGCTTTCCCTACTGTTGCACTCACTGGAGTGGGAATAGTAATTTTTACCCCTGCGCTATCCACGCTTTCCCTAGTGTTGCACTCTCTGGAGTGGGAATAGTAATTGTTACCCTCCCGCTATCCAATGCTTTCCCTACTGTTGCACTCTCTGGAGTGGGAATAGTAAGTTTTTACCTCTACGCTATCCAACGCTTTCTCTACTGTTGAACTGTTTGGAGTTGGAATAGTCATTTTTACCCCTACGCTATTCAACGTTTTCCCTACTGTTGCACTCACTGGAGTGGGAATAGTAATTTTTACCCCTACGCTATCCAACACTTTCCCTACTGTTGCACTCACTGGAGTGGGAATAGTAATTTTTACGCTCTCAGTATCCAACGCTTTCCCTACTGTTGCACTGTTTGGAGTTGGAATAGTAATTTTTACCCGTCGCTATCCAACGTTTTCCCTACTGTTGCACTCACTGGAGTGGGAATAGTAATTTTTACCCTTACGCTATCCAACGCTTTCCCTACTGTTGCACTCACTGGAGTGGGAATAGTAATTTTTACGCTCTCAGTATCCAACAAAATCTCGACTTTTTTAAATTACTTATATTATGTTTATATTTTAAGATAGTTTATATTATATTATGTATGTTTTATTTAATTGTTTTTAATATTTAATTAATTTTATATTATTTTTAATACATTTAAAAAATTCGATAATTTGGCTAACTATATAGTGACAGTCTATATTTTGGAATCAATATTTTAGTACTTACCTGTTTGTAGATAGGGAGTAGATATTCTGTCCCTCGATATTTTAGTGTCGATTTTTTGTATAGTCGATATTTTGTCCCTCGATATTTAGTCACTGAACCGTTTCTTTTGACAACAGAGTGTGACTATGAGTACGCGCCCCCCGTCTGGACTCATGGGGTAATTCCCCTGCCTTTTACAAGTGAGCGGACCCTCTTTTTGACCACTTAACATCTACAAGGTTTATCTCCATCATGTTATTTTCAGTTCAGTCTAACTAAACAGGCGTGTGTTTTTAAAGTGATTAGCAGTGACTACTATAAATTTTTACAATTGATAATTAATATTTTTAAATGGTAATTAATTGTTATTAATTGGTAATTATTTTTTCATTAACTTTTTATCAGTATTGATAATTAATGTCATCTTATATTCAATTTAAATCATTACTTTCCCTACTTTTGCACTCTCTGGAGTGGGAATAGTAATTTTTACCTCTACGCTATCCATCGCTTTACCTACTGTTGCACTGTTTGGAGTTGGAATAGTAATTTTTACCCCTACGCTATCCAACGTTTTCCCTACTGTTGCACTCACTGGAGTGAGAATAGTAATTTTTACCACTACGCTATCCAACGCTTTCCCTACTGTTGCACTCTCTGGAGTGGGAATAGTAATTTTTACCCCTACGCTATCCAACCCTTTCCCTGCTGTTGCACTCTCTGCAGTGGGAATAGTATTGATACCCTCCCGCTATCCAACACTTTCCCTACTGTTGCACTCTCTGGAGTGGGAATAGTAATTGTTACCCTCCCACTATCCAACGCTTTCCCTACTGTTGCACTCACTGGAGTGGGAATAGTAATTGTTACCCCTGCGCTATCCAACGCTTTCCCTAGTGTTGCACTCTCTGGAGTGGGAATAGTAATTGTTACCCTCCCGCTATCCAACGCTTTCCCTACTGTTGCACTCTCTGGAGTGGGAATAGTAAGTTTTTACCTCTACGCTATCCAACGCTTTCCCTACTGTTGCACTGTTTGGAGTTGGAATAGTAATTTTTACCCCTACGCTATTCAACGTTTTCCCTACTGTTGCACTCACTGGAGTGAGAATAGTAATTTTTACCCCTATGCTATCCAACACTTTCCCTACTGTTGCACTCACTGGAGTGGGAATAGTAATTTTTACGCTCTCAGTATCCAACGCTTTCCCTACTGTTGCATTGTTTGGAGTTGGAATAGTAATTTTTACCCCTACGCTATCCAACGTTTTCCCTACTGTTGCACTCACTGGAGTGGGAATAGTAATTTTTACCACTACGCTATCCAACGCTTTCCCTACTGTTGCACTCTCTGGAGTGGGAATAGTAATTTTTACCCCTACGCTATCCAACCCTTTCCCTGCTGTTGCACTCTCTGCGGTGGGAATAGTATTGATACCCTCCCACTATCCAACACTTTCCCTACTGTTGCACTCTCTGGAGTGGGAATAGTAATTGTTACCCTCCCACTATCCAACGCTTTCCCTACTGTTGCACTCACTGGAGTGGGAATAGTAATTTTTACCCCTGCGCTATCCAACGCTTTCCCTAGTGTTGCACTCTCTGGAGTGGGAATAGTAATTGTTACCCTCCCGCTGTCCAACGCTTTCCCTACTGTTGCACTCTCTGGAGTGGGAATAGTAAGTTTTTACCTCTACGCTATCCAACGCTTTCCCTACTGTTGCACTGTTTGGAGTTGGAATAGTAATTTTTACCCCTACGCTATTCAACGTTTTCCCTACTGTTGCACTCACTGGAGTGAGAATAGTAATTTTTACCCCTATGCTATCCAACACTTTCCCTACTGTTGCACTCACTGGAGTGGGAATAGTAATTTTTACGCTCTCAGTATCCAACGCTTTCCCTACTGTTGCATTGTTTGGAGTTGGAATAGTAATTTTTACCCCTACGCTATCCAACGTTTTCCCTACTGTTGCACTCACTGGAGTGGGAATAGTAATTTTTACCCCCACGCTATCCAACGCTTTCCCTACTGTTGCACTCACTGGAGTGGGAATAGTAATTTTTACGCTCTCAGTATCCAACAAAATCTCGACTTTTTTAAATTACTTATATTATGTTTACATTTTAAGCTATTTTATATTATATTATGTATGTTTTATTTAATTGTTTTTAATATATAATTAATTTTATATTATTTTTAACATTTAAAAAATTCGATATTTTGGCTAACTATATTTTGACAGTCTATATTTTGGAATCGATATTTTAGTACTTACCTGTTTGTAGATAGGGAGTCGATATTCTGTCCCTCGATATTTTAGTGTCGATTTTTTGTATAGTCGATATTTTGTCCCTCGATATTTAGTCACTGAACCGTTTCTTTTGACAACAGAGTGTGACTATGAGTACGCGCCCCCCGTCTGGACTCATGGGGTAATTCCCCTGCCTTTTACAAGTGAGCGGACCCTCTTTTTGACCACTTAACATTTACAAGGTTTATCTCCATCATGTTATTTTCAGTTCAGTCTAACTAAACAGGCGTGTGTTTTTAAAGTGATTAGCAGTGACTACTATAGAGTGCATAATAGAGACGCTCTGTTCCCCCATTGCAAGAAACCAGGTTTTTTGTAAACAAGGCACTTGATTAATATTACAGTAGTATATGGTGCTGGGTTTACCCCGACCTCTTAATGAAGTGGGTCATTACTGATATATTGATATTACTATATTGATATTCCCATGTAAATACATGCTATTCGTGTATGCACATCTTTACTGTATTCACCTATTTCACGATCACGATACTCATATGTTTTTTATGTTGAGATCTCTGTACTGTAAAGCGCTCTGATACCTGCAAGGGTCTTGTTCGCGCTATACAAAACTGCTAAAATAAAAAGAAATAAATAAATAATGGCACTGCATAAATGAGGTGATACGGTTTTGAGCACCATTAATCACGATAAAGTGCTAGCTTAAATCACTCCTGTGTTTACTTTGTCTCGAGGACAACCAAGATAATGGTGCCGATCACGATCCTGTAAAAACCGGGTACGAACCGTCGGACGGAGCAAATTCTCCGTCCGACGCGTACCCGGTCGTCAAAATCTACCAACATGGAATTACGATTCGCACGGAAACACCATTTCCGTACGAATCGTACAAAACCCCGACCGAACAAAATAAACATACAAATGCGAACCGGGAAAGCGCCGACCTGACGTCGGGACGCACGCAGCCTGCCATTCACGAACCAGGAATTACGATTCGCACCGACGTCATCCCGCACGGTGAATATTTTCCGGCAGCCAAAAACTGCCGGAAAATAAGGACGACGCGAACAAGGACTACCAGTACGCGACGGACAGACAGGACGACGCGAACAAGGAGGACCAGTACGCGACAGGACGACGCGAACAAGGAGGACCAGTACGCGACGGACAGACATGGACCCGAACCTACGAGTCATCCCGGCCCTCATAGCAATCGACCTCCTCTACAGGTTCGGACGCAGACGCCGCAGAAGGTCAGAACAACTAAGGGAGGGGGGAAAGTGGGGTGGGGTGGGGGTGGCAGGACCAGGGCAGGCCACAAACCCCCCACCAAAGTCACACAGCACACATTCCCTGGACATACCTGACTCCCATGCCCTGGTCACTACGAGGGGGTGGCGGCGTGTCCAGATAATCCAGCGACCGCCACAACGGAAGTCCGTCACGACGCGAACAGGCAACACAACCAGACAGGTACGTCCCGTACCCACGCCTGAAGAGCGTGTGTATGAGTCGAACCACGCCCACACCCACGTCACCCCAACAATGGCGGGACGGCTCGTACCCACGTGGCAAAGGCCTGTGTACGGCCCGCACAAGCATCACACAGCGTGGGGACGGATATGCACGGACCCTACCCCCACCCCTTATGCATGGAGCATACCCCCACCCCAACAGTGTAAGTACGACCCGTACCCACCCGCGTACATATGGAGCGCACCCCCACCCCAACAGTGTAAGTACGACCCGTACCCACCCGCGTACGTATGGAGCGTACCCCCACCCCAATAGTGTAAGTACGACCCGTACCCACCCGCATACGTATGGAGCGCACCCCCACCCCAACAGTGTAAGTACGACCCGTACCCACCCGCGTACGTATGGAGCGCACCCCCACCCCAACAGTGTAAGTACGACCCGTACCCACCCGCGTACGTATGGAGCGTACCCCCACCCCAATAGTGTAAGTACGACCCGTACCCACCCGCATACGTATGGAGCGCACCCCCACCCCAACAGTGTAAGTACGACCTGTACCCACCCGCGTACGTATGGAGCGCACCCCCACCCCAACAGTGTAAGTACGACCCGTACCCACCCGCGTACGTGTGGAGCGTACCCCCACCCCAACAGTGTAAGTACGACCCGTACCCACCCGCATACGTATGGAGCGTACCCCCACCCCAACAGTGTAAGTACGACCCGTACCCACCCGCGTACGTATGGAGCGTACCCCCACCCCAACATTGCAAGTACGACCCGTACCCACCCGCGTACGTTTGGAGCGTACCCCCACCCCAACAATGTAAGTAAGACACGTACCCTCACCTCGAATGCATGGAGCGTATCCACATCCGTGTATGTCATGAGCGTACATATTGTGAAATTGGAGAGGTGGGTGCAGAGTCCTCCCAGCAGTGCCCTGAGACAGGAGGGGTGTGTGCAGAGTCCTCCCAGCATTGCCCAGACACAGGAGGGGTGTGTGCAGAGACCTCCCAGCAGTGCCCAGACACAGGAGGGGTGTGTGCAGAGTCCTCCCAGCAGTGCCCTGAGACAGGAGGGGTGGGTGCCTATCACTCCCAGCAGTGCCCAGACACAGGAGGGGTGTGTGAAGAGTCCTCCCAGCAGTGCCCTGAGACAGGAGGGGTGTGTGCAGAGTCCTCCCAGCAGTGCCCTGAGACAGGAGGGGTGTGTGCAGAGTCCTCCCAGCAGAGCCCAGAGACAGGAGGGGTGTGTGCCTAACACTCCCAGCAGTGCCCTGAGACAGGAGGGGTGGGTGCCTATCACTCCCAGCAGTGCCCAGACACAGGAGGGATGTGTGCAGAGTCCTCCCAGCAGTGCCCTGAGACAGGAGGGGTGGGTGCCTATCACTCCCAGCAGTGCCCAGACACAGGAGGGGTGTGTGCAGAGTCCTCCCAGCAGTGCCCTAAGACAGGAGGGGTGGGTGCCTATCACTCCCAGCAGTGCCCAGACACAGGAGGGGTGTGTGCAGAGACCTCCCAGCAGTGCCCAGACACAGGAGGTGTGTGTGCAGAGACCTCCCAGCAGTGCCCAGACACAGGAGGGGTGTGTGCAGAGTCCTCCCAGCAGTGCCCTAAGACAGGAGGGGTGGGTGCCTATCACTCCCAGCAGTGCCCAGACACAGGAGGGGTGTGTGCAGAGACCTCCCAGCAGTGCCCAGACACAGGAGAGGTGGGTGCAGAGTCCTTACAGCAGTGCCCTGAGACAGGAGGGGTGTGTGCAGAGTCCTTCCAGCAGTGCCCTGAGACAGGAGGGCTGGGTGCCTATCACTCCCAGCAGTGCCCAGACACAGGAGGGGTGTGTGCAGAGTCCTCCCAGCAGTGCCGAGACACAGGAGAGGTGGGTGCAGAGTCCTCCCAGCAGTGCCCAGACACAGGAGAGGTGGGTGCAGAGTCCTCCCAGCAGTGCCCTGAGACAGGAGGGGTGTGTGCAGAGTCCTCCCAGCAGTGCCCTGAGACAGGAGGGGTGTGTGCAGAGTCCTCCCAGCAGAGCCCAGAGACAGGAGGGGTGTTGGACAGGCCACATGAAGGTCTTGCTCCCTCCCCGCATGACAGGGCCCAAGCCCCGGCCCTCCAGGTGTTACCCACAGAACCAACCCGCACCCCGTCTCCAGACGGAACTCCTGCCCCCGGACATCTCTGTAACATGGGGCCGAACCACTACCGGCTCCCGCGGCCGGACCGGCCGCCATCTTGGACACTACACCACGAGGCCGCGTGGCCTCAGCTCGACCCTAACCCTGGGCCTGGCCAGGCCCCGACATCCCGGCACCACCATCCACCCAGGAGCTGAACGGACCACTTGGCAGGTAGATGGGAGAAAGCAGTGTCGATGGCTCTCCCCCGCCAGGTGCCGATCGCCCTCCAGCTCCCCCGGGCGCTGGCTCCACCCCCCTGCTGGGTGTCTGGACTCCCTCATCCCGGACCTCCCGACCTCCAAGTGCGAGGGTCCGGACATCAAAGGGCGCCAGACCTATAACTAGGGCAGCTCCAGAGCAGGAAGGCAGTTGTATCCTGGAGTCGAGAGACACCGAGAAGAACTCATCCTTGACGGACTACCGGCGCTGCCATAGCCCTGCCTTGTGAACTATCGTCCTGCCTGCTGGCGCTGCCGCGGCCTTCTACATCCTCCATCCTCGTCGGGACCTGCTGGCGCTGCCGCGGACCGTTGCAACTACCACCTTTGTCGGGACCTGCTGGCGCTGCCGCGGACCGTTGTAACCACCACCTTCATCGGGACCTGCTGGCGCTGCCGCGGACCGTGTAACAACCACCTTCATCGGGACCTGCTGGCGCTGCCGCGGACCGTGTAACGACCACCTTCACCGGGACCTGCTGGCGCTGCCGCGGCCCGTCCAGCTAGAACACCGAGCTCGAGGATTGTGAGCTATCCATCATCGCATCTACCAGATTGGTAACCAGACTGTCCCGCTACCCCCTTTCCCAACCAAGAGACTAGAATCGAGGGGACCCCAGAGTCCAGACCTCCTTGTACCATTTTATCGTACCTAAGAGATCGCTTATAAAGAACGTTAAACCTTATCCTTGTGTGGTGTACATCTGTGGGGGGGAAGTTACTCGTCTGTACGATCGCTGGAGACGGCTCTCCCCGGAGACCTCTCCCCTTGTCCTCGGCCGACCCTCCCGGTCCGTCTAACATTGGTGGCCAGCGGCGCGATCCGAATCAACGTGTAATCGTACAGAGAGTAGCTCACCCCACGACAAAACCACAATGTCAACCAAAGAGAGCGGATCCACCGAGAAATTCCAGATGGAGAAATTGGAAGAGTACAGCCATCGTGAATTGAAACAATTCTGCATGGAACTAGGAATTGCTACCACCGGCCTGAGTACCAAAGACGATTTCAAGCACGCCATTGAGTCGTGGGCAGAAACCGGGGCCGCCAGATCCCCGGACCAAAACATTGCAGCATCAGAGAGGAACGCCACGGCTCCCGAGGAGCGAGAAACGGGCCTCTCGCAGGAAGAGATCCAAGAGAGAGTAAAAAACAGACTACATGAGTTAGAAATGGCACGGCTCAAAATGGACGGTGAACTAAAATTAGCCGAGCAAAAACTGAACCTAGAACACCTGCGGCTCCGAGAAGAACGGGAAGAAAAACAGAGGCAGAGAGAGCTCGAAGAAAAGAGATTAGCATACGAGCACGAACGCAAACTGGCAGAAATAGACTTACGGATGCAGAACAAAGAACCGGAGGTGCCCGAGCGACCGCGCACCCCGGGAACGACAGAAAAGAAAGTCCACATCCCCAAGGATGTCGTTCGAGAGTATGTCCGAGAGGACGACATACAACAGTGGTTCAAGGCCTACGAGATCGCCATGACCTCCCACCGGATCGATCGAAGTGACTGGGGAGCCGGTCTATGGGGGAGGTTCGTCAACGAAGGCCGCGATGCCCTGCTACAGCTCCCAGACCATCAGATGTCATCCTATGACCACATGAAGGCTGCCCTCCTCACCCGATATGGGCTCACACCCGAAATGTACCACCAGAGGTTTCGAGACTGCACCCGGATCCCGGGTACAACTTGGGTGGAATATGTCAACTATTTCAGCCGAGCCTTCGAGGGTTGGATCAAGGGAAGCCACGTAACGACCTACGAGCAACTTTTTAATCTCATGGTATGGGAGCACCTCTCTAACAACTGCTTCGTCGAGCTCAGGCAGCACCTCCTCGACAGTAAATTGACTGACCCACGGCAACTCGCCGCCGAAGCTGACCGGTGGGAAAGCACCCGAGTAGGCCGGAGAGGGCCGCACGAACAGAACCGAAACAACCAAGGTCAGCACCGTCCCCGAGGAGGTGGAGGAGGCCAGGGACGAGGAAGAGACACCGTCCCGGCCGCTCCCGCTGCCAGCACCCCGCCCCCGGCCAGCCAGGGCAACCCCCCGATGCGCCCGGGGTTCCGAGCCAACGTCACGTGTCACCGATGCCAGCGAGTCGGCCACTACGCCAATGACCCGAACTGTCCACAGAATCAAACTCCGAGACCCCGCCAGGTAGCTGCCGCCGCCCTGGGGGGAGAACAAATCTCCGAAGAACAGGAAGAATACGAGCAGGCACAACAAGAGTGGGAACCGGCCGCCATGGTTCTAGCGTGCCTAGGGGGAAGAGACATGGTCCCGCGGGCTCCCCTACCCGCCAACACCAGAAAATATAGCCAGTGGGTGAACATTAATGGGCGCCGGGCCGAAGCACTACGTGACACGGGGGCCAGTGTGACGGCCGTCCGCTGTCACCTGGTAAAACCAGAGCAGATCCTGCCGAACATTCTCTGCCCCGTCCGTTCAGCCGACAATTCAGAGAGCCTATGTCGGATGGCCTGCGTCCCCTTCGAATGGGGAGGAGTCTCCGGCATGTTGAAGGTGACGGTCCGGGATGATGCCCCCGTGGACTGTCTCCTGGGGAATGATCTTGAGAGTTCCCCGTGGGCCGCCGTAGAAAGAAAAGAACACCTGGGGATGTTGGGCCTCCCGGACTGGGCGTGCGTAACCACCCGGTCCATGGCCGCCCGTGCCATCCCCTGACCAGAAGAACCAGAATGGCCGGCACCTCCTCCCCCGATCGCTCCAGTAGAGGACACCGACTATACCGACCCCCCAGAGCCAACCCCCGAAGGGGTCGCTCAGCCCCAGGACCTTCCCGACCTGGCTCAGTGGCGTCAAGAAGGGGGGCCCACCCAGGAACAGTTCCGTCAAGAACAGAAGACCTGTCCCTCCCTCGAGGGACTCCGCCAGCAAGCCCTCGCCCAAAGCGCAGGGGACACCACCGGAGCCCATTGGATCTATTGGGACAACGACCTATTGTACAGCGAACAGAGAATCGCGGAGTTAGGGGCCAGTCGAGTGCTGGTGGTGCCCCTCCGTTTTAGAGACTTCCTGTTAAATTTGGCCCACGATGTCCCTCTGGCTGGACACCTGGGCCAGGACAAAACTTACAGTCGCCTGGTGACCCACTTTTTCTGGCCAAAGATGAGGAACGACGTCCTCAACCACTGCCGGTCCTGCCCCACGTGCCAGGCCAGCGGGAAGAGCGGCCGCAAACTCAAAGCACCTCTGCAACCCTTCCCAGTTGTCACCACCCCGTTCGAGAGGGTGGGAATAGACATTGTGGGGCCCCTGGACCCCCGTACAGCACAAGGACATCGGTTCATCCTGGTACTGGTGGACCACGCCACCCGCTACCCCGAGGCTGTGCCCCTGCGAACTGTAACAGCCCCGGTGGTCGGCCGGGCCTTAATGGGGATCTTCTCCCGGGTGGGCTTCCCCCGAGAAGTCGTCAGCGACAGAGGCACAAACTTTATTTCGAAGTATATGAAGTCCCTCTGGCAACAGTGCGGGGTCACCTACCGATTCACGACCCCCTATCACCCTCAAGGAAACGGACTAGTCGAGCGATTCAACCGCACGCTCAAGGGAATGATTGGGGTATTGGAAGAGCCCCTCCGTCGCCAGTGGGATGTACTACTTCCGTGCCTCCTCTTCGCCTCTCGAGAAGTTCCCCAAAAGTCCCTCGGCTTTAGCCCTTTCGAACTCTTGTACGGGCACCCTGTGCGAGGGCCCCTCAGCCTAGTCAAAGAAGGTTGGGAGATGGCCCCCCTAAAGACCCCTCCAGACGTCTTCAAGTACCTCCTGACCCTACGCAATCAGACCAGGCGATTCCGAGAAATGGCAAAAGCGAATCTTGAGGCCAGTCAGGAGGACATGAAAAAATGGTACGATCAAAACGCCTCCTCCATCGAATTCGAACATGGCCAACAAGTGTGGGTGATGTCCCCCACCGAACCATGTGCCTTGCAGGACAAGTGGACGGGGCCCTTCAAAGTGGTCGAACGCAAGAGCCCCGTCACCTATCTCATCGATATGGAATCTCCCCGGAACACCCTCCGGGTCCTCCACACCAACAGACTCAAACCCCACTTTGTGCGCTCGGAGCTCAGCCTCCTGATGGCTACAGACAGTGGAGCGGAAGAAGACTCCGAGCCTCTCCCTGATCTCCTAAAGACTCATGTGAAAGATGGTTCCGTGGACGGGGTCCGACTCTCAGATGCCCTCACCCCGGAACAGCGCCAAGGCTGCCAGGACCTCCTGCTGCAGTTTGCGACCCTGTTCTCCCTCACCCCAGGGGTCACCCCCTGGTGCTTGCACGACGTGGACACTGGGGACAGTCCCCCTATCAGACATCGGGCGTACCGCGTACCAGATCGGGTACGGGCCTGCATCCAAGAGGAGGTGTCTAAGATGCTCACGCTCGGGGTCATCGAGCCCTCGGACAGCCCCTGGGCCAGCCCGGTCGGGCTGGTCCCCAAAGCTGCTGCCCCCGGCACCACTCCTGAGCTCCGATTCTGCGTCGACTATCGGGGCTTGAATGCTGTCACCAGAAACGACGCTCATCCCATTCCCCGGGCGGATGAATTGATCGACCGCATGGGGGCTGCCCGCTACCTCAGCATCTTCGACCTGACAGCGGGCTACTGGCAGATCGGTCTCACACCCCGGGCCCAAGAACGGTCCGCCTTTTCTACCCCCGATGGCCACTACCACTTCAAAGTCATGCCCTTCGGCATGAAGAATGCCCCAGCTACTTTTCAGCGACTAGTGAACCAGGTCTTGGCGGGGCTCGAGGAGTTCAGCGCCGCCTACCTGGACGATATCGCTGTGTACAGCCGCCACTGGTCCGACCACCTCCACCACCTCCGAGAGGTCCTGCAGGCCCTCCAGCGGGCCGGCCTCACAATCAAGGCCGGCAAGTGCCAAATTGGGCAGGGATCCGTGACCTACCTCGGACACCAGGTGGGAAGCGGTCTGGTGGCCCCTCTGCAACTCAAAATCGCTGCCATCCAGTCCTGGCAGCCCCCAGTCACGCAGACCAAGGTCCGAGCCTTCTTGGGGCTCACCGGCTACTACCGGCGGTTCGTGAGGGACTATGGCAGCATTGTGGGGCCCCTCACGGGACTCACATCCAAAAACCACCCGAAGAAGATCAACTGGACCCCAGACTGTCAAGCGGCCTTCGAGAAGCTGAAAGCCGCCATGTGCACTGCCCCGGTGCTCCAGGCCCCCGACTACAGTCGGGAATTCATTGTGCAAACAGATGCCTCCGACCATGGCATCGGGGCGGTCCTCTCCCAGCTGAACTCTGAGGGACTTGACCAACCGGTGGCCTTCATCAGCAGACGCCTCCTGGCCCGAGAACGGCGCTGGAGCACCATCGAGAGGGAGGCCTTCGCAGTGGTGTGGGCCCTCAAAAAGCTCCGGCCCTATCTCTTCGGTACCCACTTCCGGGTGCAAACAGATCATCGACCCCTGCAATGGCTAATGCAGATGCGGGGGGAAAACCCCAAACTATTGTGCTGGTCCATCTCCCTGCAGGGGATGGACTTCACTGTGGAACATCGACCGGGCCAAGACCACGCCAACGCAGATGGCCTGTCACGCTTTTTACCATGCGAATCGTGATTGGCAGTTTGTACGGCACTTGTACGATTCGTACGGTAAAAAGACCGGATACGAGTCGTACGGGGAATTTTTTTACAGGATCGTAATCGGCACCCATGTGTGTGAACAACGCAGTAATATCCGTTGTAAAAGAAGTGCTACTCGAATGACGGATTATTTTCTTCAGTGATTTGCTGTGGACAATTATCGAACAGATTACCTTGGGGGGAAACTTAACCCCTTCGATGCGCATGACGGAGCGGTTCCGTCATGCGCATCGGTTGCGCTGTGCGGATGACAGAACCGCTCCGTCATGGCCCCGCCCACGCACGAACCCTTCAGCACAGCGCGGTTATCCGCGCCGCACTGAAGGGGTTAACACAGAGACTTTTTGAGAAAGAACAAAGGTGGGTGTACTGTTTGTCAACCCACATCTCAGGTCTCAATGATAATATTCCATGTGGGGCACAGTCTTATCATGTTAGCTGTGTTATCCCGCATAATTTGTAGATACCTTAATGACTTTACTGGGTATTATTGAGCAGCGATGCCATATATATAGGAGTAGCGATACCACGCTTTCGTTGTCAAGTGCCTTTATATATATGAAAAAATTATTTCCCATGAATTAAGGGATTATGTGAACTCTTGATCCCGTGATTATTCGGAAATTGATTCTCAATTCATCAAGATTTTTCTACTAAGGCTGTGAGCCCTGTTCACATTTGCAAAAGAAATCTGTGTGCATTCCAGATAGGACTATGATGTTTCAGAACTTGCGCAATGTGGGCATATATGGCCTCTTTATTCATAGCTGTTACCAGACTATGATTTACGAGTGGTTTCTTAACTGTGCTTAATATTCTTTTAAGAAAATAAAACAACCCCGTTTTACGGGTGAGTATGTATTGTATTGTACCCTCTGAAAACAGTAATGTTTTTCCTGTTTCTCTGTTGGCAACAAGCGTGAATAAAGTTTTGGCGTTTTTAATAGGATGGCCCCTTAATTTTTAACCAACGGGTCTAGCTGTTTCCCGCTATACGCGTCATGACGTCACGACGTCACTACGTGTGCGTGTTGGAATCAGGATGCTTTACCGGCAGCATTACTTAAAGCCTGCTCTCCTCACTGACCAACATCGTCGGGGTCCTGCCACTGGGCTAAACTAGGTCGGCTGTGGGCGTCGGACTTTGGAGTAGTAAGTTGCTGATAACGCTATCCTTACATGACGGGTGAGTCGCACTTAACAATGCACTAAGGTTAATTGGCTACACTATGTTTCTTTTGGTAAACACCCAAAATATCGATTCCAAAATATCGACTGCCCAGAATATCGAAGTTAAAATATAGAGTGGCCAGAATAGCGACTCTACAAAATATAGATAGGTCAGAATATCGAAATTGGGGTACAAAATATCGATTACCAAAATATAGACCTTAAAAATATCGAATACCATAATATCGAATTTTAAAATATAGATTACCATAATATCGATTTTTTGTGTGTGTTATGTATGGTAGTATATGTGTTAAAATGATGTATTATTGTTGTAATGTATGTTTAATTTATTTAAACAAATGAATGTTATGTAATTTAATTATTGCGTAATTTAATTCCGTAGCGGGTTGTGGGTTTATAGGGGAATAGGGTGGGAAGTAATTTAATTATGTTTAATTAAATGTTAATTATATTTATATGTTTTGATAATTAATTAATTGATAATTAATTATTAATTGGTAATTTATTTTTATTAATTGGTAATTAATTTATATTAATTGATTAATTGATAATTATGATAATTGTATTTGTTAATAATAGGAGCAGGTTGTGGGTTTGTAGGGGAATTGGGTGGGAAGTAAATTAATTGTAATAAAGTAAATAATTAATTTTTTATTTATGTGTATTGATAATTAATTGATAATTAATTAATAATTGGTAATACATTTGTATTAATGCGTAAATAATTTGTATGAATTGCTAAATAATTTTTCTTATTTGCAAAAATATTTTTATTAATTGATTAATTGATAATAATGTGAATTGTATTTTTTATTATTGGGAGTGGGTTGTGGGTTTGTAGGGGAATTGGGTGGGAAGTAAATTAATTGTAATAAACTAAATATTATTTTTTTTATTTATGTGTATTGATAATTGATAATTAATTTGTAATTGGTAATTAAATATTATTAATTGGTAATACATTTTTATCAATTGATAATTAATATTTTTAAATGGTAATTAATTGTTATTAATTGGTAATTATTTTTAATTAGCTTTTTATCAGTATTGATAATTAGTGTCATCTTATATTTAATTTAAATCATTACTTTCCCTACTTTTGCACTCTCTGGAGTGGGAATAGTAATTTTTACCTCTACGCTATCCAACGCTTTCCCTACTGTTGCACTGTTTGGAGTTGGAATAGTAATTTTTACCCCTACGCTATCCAACGTTTTCCCTACTGTGGCACTCACTGGAGTGGGAATAGTAATTTTTACCCCTACGCTATCCAACACTTTCCCTACTGTTGCACTCTCTGGAGTGGGAATAATAATTTTTACCCCTACGCTATCCAACCCTTTCCCTGCTGTTGCACTCTCTGCAGTGGGAATAGTATTGTTACCCTCCCGCTATCCAACACTTTCCCTACTGTTGCACTCTCTGGAGTGGGAATAGTAATTGTTACCCTCCCACTATCCAACGCTTTCCCTACTGTTGCACTCACTGGAGTGGGAATAGTAATTTTTACCCCTGCGCTATCCACGCTTTCCCTAGTGTTGCACTCTCTGGAGTGGGAATAGTAATTGTTACCCTCCCGCTATCCAATGCTTTCCCTACTGTTGCACTCTCTGGAGTGGGAATAGTAAGTTTTTACCTCTACGCTATCCAACGCTTTCTCTACTGTTGCACTGTTTGGAGTTGGAATAGTAATTTTTACCCCTACGCTATTCAACGTTTTCCCTACTGTTGCACTCACTGGAGTGGGAATAGTAATTTTTACCCCTACGCTATCCAACACTTTCCCTACTGTTGCACTCACTGGAGTGGGAATAGTAATTTTTACGCTCTCAGTATCCAACGCTTTCCCTACTGTTGCACTGTTTGGAGTTGGAATAGTAATTTTTACCCCTCGCTATCCAACGTTTTCCCTACTGTTGCACTCACTGGAGTGGGAATAGTAATTTTTACCCTTACGCTATCCAACGTTTTCCCTACTGTTGCACTCACTGGAGTGGGAATAGTAATTTTTACGCTCTCAGTATCCAACAAAATCTCGACTTTTTTAAATTACTTATATTATGTTTACATTTTAAGCTAGTTTATATTATATTATGTATGTTTTATTTAATTGTTTTTAATATTTAATTAATTTTATATTATTTTTAATACATTTAAAAAATTCGATAATTTGGCTAACTATATTTTGACAGTCTATATTTTGGAATCAATATTTTAGTACTTACCTGTTTGTAGATAGGGAGTCGATATTCTGTCCCTCGATATTTTAGTGTCGATTTTTTGTATAGTCGATATTTTGTCCCTCGATATTTAGTCACTGAACCGTTTCTTTTGACAACAGAGTGTGACTATGAGTACGCGCCCCCCGTCTGGACTCATGGGGTAATTCCCCTGCCTTTTACAAGTGAGCGGACCCTCTTTTTGACCACTTAACATCTACAAGGTTTATCTCCATCATGTTATTTTCAGTTCAGTCTAACTAAACAGGCGTGTGTTTTTAAAGTGATTAGCAGTGACTACTATAAATTTTTACAATTGATAATTAATATTTTTAAATGGTAATTAATTGTTATTAATTGGTAATTATTTTTTCATTAACTTTTTATCAGTATTGATAATTAATGTCATCTTATATTCAATTTAAATCATTACTTTCCCTACTTTTGCACTCTCTGGAGTGGGAATAGTAATTTTTACCTCTACGCTATCCATCGCTTTACCTACTGTTGCACTGTTTGGAGTTGGAATAGTAATTTTTACCCGTACGCTATCCAACGTTTTCCCTACTGTTGCACTCACTGGAGTGAGAATAGTAATTTTTACCACTACGCTATCCAACGCTTTCCCTACTGTTGCACTCTCTGGAGTGGGAATAGTAATTTTTACCCCTACGCTATCCAACCCTTTCCCTGCTGTTGCACTCTCTGCAGTGGGAATAGTATTGATACCCTCCCGCTATCCAACACTTTCCCTACTGTTGCACTCTCTGGAGTGGGAATAGTAATTGTTACCCTCCCACTATCCAACGCTTTCCCTACTGTTGCACTCACTGGAGTGGGAATAGTAATTGTTACCCCTGCGCTATCCAACGCTTTCCCTAGTGTTGCACTCTCTGGAGTGGGAATAGTAATTGTTACCCTCCCGCTATCCAACGCTTTCCCTACTGTTGCACTCTCTGGAGTGGGAATAGTACGTTTTTACCTCTACGCTATCCAACGCTTTCCCTACTGTTGCACTGTTTGGAGTTGGAATAGTAATTTTTACCCCTACGCTATTCAACGTTTTCCCTACTGTTGCACTCACTGGAGTGAGAATAGTAATTTTTACCCCTATGCTATCCAACACTTTTCCTACTGTTGCACTCACTGGAGTGGGAATAGTAATTTTTACGCTCTCAGTATCCAACGCTTTCCCTACTGTTGCATTGTTTGGAGTTGGAATAGTAATTTTTACCCCTACGCTATCCAACGTTTTCCCTACTGTTGCACTCACTGGAGTGGGAATAGTAATTTTTACCACTACGCTATCCAACGCTTTCCCTACTGTTGCACTCTCTGGAGTGGGAATAGTAATTTTTACCCCTACGCTATCCAACCCTTTCCCTGCTGTTGCACTCTCTGCAGTGGGAATAGTATTGATACCCTCCCGCTATCCAACACTTTCCCTACTGTTGCACTCTCTGGAGTGGGAATAGTAATTGTTACCCTCCCACTATCCAACGCTTTCCCTACTGTTGCACTCACTGGAGTGGGAATAGTAATTTTTACCCCTGCGCTATCCAACGCTTTCCCTAGTGTTGCACTCTCTGGAGTGGGAATAGTAATTGTTACCCTCCCGCTATCCAACGCTTTCCCTACTGTTGCACTCTCTGGAGTGGGAATAGTAAGTTTTTACCTCTACGCTATCCAACGCTTTCCCTACTGTTGCACTGTTTGGAGTTGGAATAGTAATTTTTACCCCTACGCTATTCAACGTTTTCCCTACTGTTGCACTCACTGGAGTGAGAATAGTAATTTTTACCCCTATGCTATCCAACACTTTCCCTACTGTTGCACTCACTGGAGTGGGAATAGTAATTTTTACGCTCTCAGTCTCCAACGCTTTCCCTACTGTTGCATTGTTTGGAGTTGGAATAGTAATTTTTACCCCTACGCTATCCAACGTTTTCCCTACTGTTGCACTCACTGGAGTGGGAATAGTAATTTTTACCCCCACGCTATCCAACGCTTTCCCTACTGTTGCACTCACTGGAGTAGGAATAGTAATTTTTACGCTCTCAGTATCCAACAAAATCTCGACTTTTTTAAATTACTTATATTATGTTTACATTTTAAGCTATTTTATATTATATTATGTATGTTTTATTTAATTGTTTTTAATATATAATTAATTTTATATTATTTTTAACATTTAAAAAATTCGATATTTTGGCTAACTATATTTTGACAGTCTATATTTTGGAATCGATATTTTAGTACTTACCTGTTTGTAGATAGGGAGTCGATATTCTGTCCCTCGATATTTTAGTGTCGATTTTTTGTATAGTCGATATTTTGTCCCTCGATATTTAGTCACTGAACCGTTTCTTTTGACAACAGAGTGTGACTATGAGTACGCGCCCCCCGTCTGGACTCATGGGGTAATTCCCCTGCCTTTTACAAGTGAGCGGACCCTCTTTTTGACCACTTAACATTTACAAGGTTTATCTCCATCATGTTATTTTCAGTTCAGTCTAACTAAACAGGCGTGTGTTTTTAAAGTGATTAGCAGTGACTACTATAGAGTGCATAATAGAGACGCTCTGTTCCCCCATTGCAAGAAACCAGGTTTTTTGTAAACAAGGCACTTGATTAATATTACAGTAGTATATGGTGCTGGGTTTACCCCGACCTCTTAATGAAGTGGGTCATTACTGATATATTGATATTACTATATTGATATTCCCATGTAAATACATGCTATTCGTGTATGCACATCTTTACTGTATTCACCTATTTCACGATCACGATACTCATATGTTTTTTATGTTGAGATCTCTGTACTGTAAAGCGCTATGATACCTGCAAGGGTCTTGTTCGCGCTATACAAAACTGCTAAAATAAAAATAAATAAATAAATAATGGCACTGCATAAATGAGGTGATACGGTTTTGAGCACCATTAATCACGATAAAGTGCTAGCTTAAATCACTCCTGTGTTTACTTTGTCTCGAGGACAACCAAGATAATGGTGCCGATCACGATCCTGTAAAAACCGGGTACGAACCGTCGGACGGAGCAAATTCTCCGTCCGACGCGTACCCGGTCGTCAAAATCTACCAACATGGAATTACGATTCGCACGGAAACACCATTTCCGTACGAATCGTACAAAACCCCGACCGAACAAAATAAACATACAAATGCGAACCGGGAAAGCGCCGACCTGACGTCGGGACGCACGCAGCCTGCCATTCACGAACCAGGAATTACGATTCGCACCGACGTCATCCCGCACGGTGAATATTTTCCGGCAGCCAAAAACTGCCAGAAAATCAGGACGACGCGAACAAGGACTACCAGTACGCGACGGACAGACAGGACGACGCGAACAAGGAGGACCAGTACGCGACAGGACGACGCGAACAAGGAGGACCAGTACGCGACGGACAGACATGGACCCGAACCTACGAGTCATCCCGGCCCTCATAGCAATCGACCTCCTCTACAGGTTCGGACGCAGACGCCGCAGAAGGTCAGAACAACTAAGGGAGGGGGGAAAGTGGGGTGGGGTGGGGGTGGCAGGACCAGGGCAGGCCACAAACCCCCCACCAAAGTCACACAGCACACATTCCCTGGACATACCTGACTCCCATGCCCTGGTCACTACGAGGGGGTGGCGGCGTGTCCAGATAATCCAGCGACCGCCACAACGGAAGTCCGTCACGACGCGAACAGGCAACACAACCAGACAGGTACGTCCCGTACCCACGCCTGAAGAGCGTGTGTACGAGTCGAACCACACCCACACCCACGTCACCCCAACAATGGCGGGACGGCTCGTACCCACGTGGCAAAGGCCTGTGTACGGCCCGCACAAGCATCACACAGCGTGGGGACGGATATGTATGGACCCTACCCCCACCCCTTATGCATGGAGCGTACCCCCACCCCAACAGTGTAAGTACGACCCGTACCCACCCGCGTACGTATGGAGCGCACCCCCACCCCAACAGTGTAAGTACGACCCGTACCCACCCGCGTACGTATGGAGCGTACCCCCACCCCAATAGTGTAAGTACGACCCGTACCCACCCGCATACGTATGGAGCGCACCCCCACCCCAACAGTGTAAGTACGACCCGTACCCACCCGCGTACGTATGGAGCGTACCCCCACCCCAATAGTGTAAGTACGACCCGTACCCACCCGCGTACGTATGGAGCGCACCCCCACCCCAACAGTGTAAGTACGACCCGTACCCACCCGCGTACGTATGGAGCGCACCCCCACCCCAACAGTGTAAGTACGACCCGTACCCACCCGCGTACGTATGGAGCGTACCCCCACCCCAACAGTGTAAGTACGACCCGTACCCACCCGCGTATGTATGGAGCGTACCCCCACCCCAACAGTGTAAGTACGACCCGTACCCACCCGCGTACGTATGGAGCGTACCCCCACCCCAACATTGTAAGTACGACCCGTACCCACCCGCGTACGTATGGAGCGTACCCCCACCTCAACAGTGTAAGTAAGACACGTACCCTCACCTCGAATGCATGGAGCGTATCCACATCCGTGTATGTCATGAGCGTACATATTGTGAAATTGGAGAGGTGGGTGCAGAGTCCTCCCAGCAGTGCCCTGAGACAGGAGGGGTGTGTGCAGAGTCCTCCCAGCAGTGCCCAGACACAGGAGGGGTGTGTGCAGAGACCTCCCAGCAGTGCCCAGACACAGGAGGGGTGTGTGCAGAGTCCTCCCAGCAGTGCCCTGAGACAGGAGGGGTGGGTGCCTATCACTCCCAGCAGTGCCCAGACACAGGAGGGGTGTGTGCAGAGTCCTCCCAGCAGTGCCCTGAGACAGGAGGGGTGTGTGCAGAGTCCTCCCAGCAGTGCCCTGAGACAGGAGGGGTGTGTGCAGAGTCCTCCCAGCAGAGCCCAGAGACAGGAGGGGTGTGTGCCTAACACTCCCAGCAGTGCCCTGAGACAGGAGGGGTGGGTGCCTATCACTCCCAGCAGTGCCCAGACACAGGAGGGATGTGTGCAGAGTCCTCCCAGCAGTGCCCTGAGACAGGAGGGGTGGGTGCCTATCACTCCCAGCAGTGCCCAGACACAGGAGGGGTGTGTGCAGAGTCCTCCCAGCAGTGCCCTAAGACAGGAGGGGTGGGTGCCTATCACTCCCAGCAGTGCCCAGACACAGGAGGGGTGTGTGCAGAGACCTCCCAGCAGTGCCCAGACACAGGAGGTGTGTGTGCAGAGACCTCCCAGCAGTGCCCAGACACAGGAGGGGTGTGTGCAGAGTCCTCCCAGCAGTGCCCTAAGACAGGAGGGGTGGGTGCCTATCACTCCCAGCAGTGCCCAGACACAGGAGGGGTGTGTGCAGAGACCTCCCAGCAGTGCCCAGACACAGGAGAGGTGGGTGCAGAGTCCTCCCAGCAGTGCCCTGAGACAGGAGGGGTGTGTGCAGAGTCCTCCCAGCAGTGCCTTGAGACAGGAGGGGTGGGTGCCTATCACTCCCAGCAGTGCCCAGACACAGGAGGGGTGTGTGCAGAGTCCTCCCAGCAGTGCCGAGACACAGGAGAGGTGGGTGCAGAGTCCTCCCAGCAGTGCCCAGACACAGGAGAGGTGGGTGCAGAGTCCTCCCAGCAGTGCCCTGAGACAGGAGGGGTGTGTGCAGAGTCCTCCCAGCAGTGCCCTGAGACAGGAGGGGTGTGTGAAGAGTCCTCCCAGCAGAGCCCAGAGACAGGAGGGGTGTTGGACAGGCCACATGAAGGTCTTGCTCCCTCCCCGCATGACAGGGCCCAAGCCCCGGCCCTCCAGGTGTTACCCACAGAACCAACCCGCACCCCGTCTCCAGACGGAACTCCTGCCCCCGGACATCTCTGTAACATGGGGCCGA
Source organism: Triturus cristatus (assembly GCF_964204655.1). Taxonomy (NCBI): domain Eukaryota; kingdom Metazoa; phylum Chordata; class Amphibia; order Caudata; family Salamandridae; genus Triturus; species Triturus cristatus. The sequence goes on from NC_140584.1 coordinate 348,083,494, forward strand.
ACCACTACCGGCTCCCGCGGCCGGACCGGCTGCCATCTTGGACACTACACCACGAGGCCGCGTGGCCTCAGCTCGACCCTAACCCTGGGCCTGGCCAGGCCCCGACATCCCGGCACCACCATCCACCCAGGAGGTGAAGCGGACCACTTGGCAGGTAGATGGGAGAAAGCAGTGTCGATGGCACTCCCCCGCCAGGTGCTGATCGCCCTCCAGCTCCCCCGGGCGCTGGCTCCACCCCCCTGCTGGGTGTCTGGACTCCCTCATCCCGGACCTCCCGACCTCCAAGTGCGAGGGTCCGGACATCAAAGGGCGCCAGACCTATAACTAGGGCAGCTCCAGAGCAGGAAGGCAGTTGTATCCTGGAGTCGAGAGACACCGAGAAGAACTCATCCTTGACGGACTACCGGCGCTGCCGTAGCCCTGCCTTGTGAACTATCGTCCTGCCTGCTGGCGCTGCCGCGGCCTTCTACATCCTCCATCCTCGTCGGGACCTGCTGGCGCTGCCGCGGACCGTTGCAACTACCACCTTTGTCGGGACCTGCTGGCGCTGCCGCGGACCGTTGTAACCACCACCTTCATCGGGACCTGCTGGCGCTGCCGCGGACCGTGTAACAACCACCTTCATCGGGACCTGCTGGCGCTGCCGCGGACCGTGTAACGACCACCTTCACCGGGACCTGCTGGCGCTGCCGCGGCCCGTCCAGCTAGAACACCGAGCTCGAGGATTGTGAGCTATCCATCATCGCATCTACCAGATTAGTAACCAGACTGTCCCGCTACCCCCTTTCCCAACCAAGAGACTAGAATCGAGGGGACCCCTGAGTCCAGACCTCCTTGTACCATTTTATCGTACCTAAGAGATCGCTTATAAAGAACGTTAAACCTTATCCTTGTGTGGTGTACATCTGTGGGGGGGAAGTTACTCGTCTGTACGATCGCTGGAGACGGCTCTCCCCGGAGACCTCTCCCCTTGTCCTCGGCCGACCCTCCCGGTCCGTCTAACATTGGTGGCCAGCGGCGCGATCCGAATCAACGCGTAATCGTACGGAGAGTAGCTCACCCCACGACAAAACCACAATGTCAACCAAAGAGAGCGGATCCACCGAGAAATTCCAGATGGAGAAATTGGAAGAGTACAGCCATCGTGAATTGAAACAATTCTGCATGGAACTAGGCATTGCTACCACCGGCCTGAGTACCAAAGACGATTAGAAGCACGCCATTGAGTCGTGGGCAGAAACCGGGGCCGCCAGATCCCCGGACCAAAACATTGCAGCATCAGAGAGGAATGCCACGGCTCCCGAGGAGCGAGGAACGGGCCTCTCGCAGGAAGAGATCCAAGAGAGAGAAAAAAACAGACTACATGAGTTAGAAATGGCACGGCTCAAAATGGACGGTGAACTAAAATTAGCCGAGCAAAAACTGAACCTAGAACACCTGCGGCTCCGAGAAGAACGGGAAGAAAAACAGAGGCAGAGAGAGCTCGAAGAAAAGAGATTAGCATACGAGCACGAACGCAAACTGGCAGAAATAGACCTACGGACGCAGAACAAAGAACCGGAGGTGCCCGAGCGACCGCGCACCCCGGGAACGACAGAAAAGAAAGTCCACATCCCCAAGGATGTCGTTCGAGAGTATGTCCGAGAGGACGACATACAACAGTGGTTCAAGGCCTACGAGATCGCCATGACCTCCCACCGGATCGATCGAAGTGACTGGGGAGCCGGTCTATGGGGGAGGTTCGTCAACGAAGGCCGCGATGCCCTGCTACAGCTCCCAGACCATCAGATGTCATCCTATGACCACATGAAGGCTGCCCTCCTCACCCGATATGGGCTCACACCCGAAATGTACCGCCAGAGGTTTCGAGACTGCACCCGGATCCCGGGTACAACTTGGGTGGAATATGTCAACTATTTCAGCCGAGCCTTCGAGGGTTGGATCAAGGGAAGCCACGTAATGACCTACGAGCAACTTTTTAATCTCATGGTATGGGAGCACCTCTCTAACAACTGCTTCGTCGAGCTCAGGCAGCACCTCCTCGATAGTAAATTGACTGACCCACGGCAACTCGCCGCCGAAGCTGACCGGTGGGAAAGCACCCGAGTAGGCCGGAGAGGGCCGCACGAACAGAACCGGAACAACCAAGGTCAGCACCGTCCCCGAGGAGGTGGAGGAGGCCAGGGACGAGGAAGAGACACCGTCCCGGCCGCTCCCGCTGCCAGCACCCCGCCCCCGGCCAGCCGGGGCAACCCCCCGATGCGCCCGGGGTTCCGAGCCAACGTCACGTGTCACCGATGCCAGCGAGTCGGCCACTACGCCAATGACCCGAACTGTCCACAGAATCAAACTCCGAGACCCCCCAGGTAGCTGCCGCTGCCCTGGGGGGAGAACAAATCTCCGAAGAACAGGAAGAATACGAGCAGGCACAACAAGAGTGGGAACCGGCCGCCATGGTTCTAGCGTGCCTAGGGGGAAGAGACATGGTCCCGCGGGTTCCCCTACCCGCCAACACCAGAAAATATAGCCAGTGGGTGAACATTAATGGGCGCCGGGCCGAAGCACTACGTGACACGGGGGCCAGTGTGACGGCCGTCCGCTTTCACCTGGTAAAACCAGAGCAGATCCTGCCGAACATTCTCTGCCCCGTCCGTTCAGCCGACAATTCAGAGAGCCTATGTCGGATGGCCTGCGTCCCCTTCGAATGGGGAGGAGTCTCCGGCATGTTGAAGGTGACGGTCCGGGATGATGCTCCCATGGACTGTATCCTGGGGAATGATCTTGTGAGTTCCCCGTGGGCCGCCGTAGAAAGAAGAGAACACCTGGGGATGTTGGGCCTCCCGGACTGGGCGTGCGTAACCACCCGGTCCATGGCCGCCCGTGCCATCCCCCGACCAGAAGAACCAGAATGGCCGGCACCTCCTCCCCCGATCGCTCCAGTAGAGGACACCGACTATACCGACCCCCCAGAGCCAACCCCCGAAGGGGTCGCTCAGCCCCAGGACCTTCCCGACCTGGCTCAGTGGCGTCAAGAAGGGGGGCCCACCCAGGAACAGTTCCGTCAAGAACAGAAGACCTGTCCCTCCCTCGAGGGACTCCGCCAGCAAGCCCTCGCCCAAAGCGCAGGGGACACCACCGGAGCCCATTGGATCTATTGGGACAACGACCTATTGTACAGCGAACAGAGAATCGCGGAGTTAGGGGCCAGTCGAGTGCTGGTGGTGCCCCTCCGTTTTAGAGACTTCCTGTTAAATTTGGCCCACGATGTCCCTCTGGCTGGACACCTGGGCCAGGACAAAACTTACAGTCGCCTGGTGACCCACTTTTTCTGGCCAAAGATGAGGAACGACGTCCTCAACCACTGCCGGTCCTGCCCCACGTGCCAGGCCAGCGGGAAGAGCGGCCGCAAACTCAAAGCACCTCTGCAACCCTTCCCAGTTGTCACCACCCCGTTCGAGAGGGTGGGAATAGACATTGTGGGGCCCCTGGACCCCCGTACAGCACAAGGACATCGGTTCATCCTGGTACTGGTGGACCACGCCACCCGCTACCCCGAGGCTGTGCCCCTGCGAACTGTAACAGCCCCGGTGGTCGGCCGGGCCTTAATGGGGATCTTCTCCCGGGTGGGCTTCCCCCGAGAAGTCGTCAGCGACAGAGGCACAAACTTTATTTCGAAGTATATGAAGTCCCTCTGGCAACAGTGCGGGGTCACCTACCGATTCACGACCCCCTATCACCCTCAAGGAAACGGACTAGTCGAGCGATTCAACCGCACGCTCAAGGGAATGATTGGGGGATTGGAAGATCCCCTCCGTCGCCAGTGGGATGTACTACTTCCGTGCCTCCTCTTCGCCTATCGAGAAGTTCCCCAGAAGTCCCTCGGCTTTAGCCCTTTCGAACTCTTGTACGGGCACCCTGTGCGAGGGCCCCTCAGCCTAGTCAAAGAAGGTTGGGAGATGGCCCCCCTAAAGACCCCTCCAGACGTCTTCAAGTACCTCCTGACCCTACGCAATCAGACCAGGCGATTCCGAGAAATGGCAAAAGCGAATCTTGAGGCCAGTCAGGAGGACATGAAAAAATGGTACGGTCAAAACGCCTCCTCCATCGAATTCGAACATGGCCAACAAGTGTGGGTGATGTCCCCCACCGAACCTTGTGCCTTGCAGGACAAGTGGACGGGGCCCTTCAAAGTGGTCGAACGCAAGAGCCCCGTCACCTATCTCATCGATATGGAATCTCCCCGGAACACCCTCCGGGTCCTCCACACCAACAGACTCAAACCCCACTTTGTGCGCTCGGAGCTCAGCCTCCTGATGGCTACAGACAGTGGAGCGGAAGAAGACTCCGAGCCTCTCCCTGATCTCCTAAAGACTCATGTGAATGATGGTTCCGTGGACGGGGTCCGACTCTCAGATGCCCTCACCCCGGAACAGCGCCAAGGCTGCCGGGACCTCCTGCTGCAGTTTGCGACCCTGTTCTCCCTCACCCCAGGGGTCACCCCCTGGTGCTTGCACGACGTGGACACTGGGGACAGTCCCCCTATCAGACATCGGGCGTACCGCGTACCAGATCGGGTACGGGCCTGCATCCAAGAGGAGGTGTCTAAGATGCTCACGCTCGGGGTCATCGAGCCCTCGGACAGCCCCTGGGCCAGCCCGGTCGTGCTGGTCCCCAAAGCTGCTGCCCCCGGCACCACTCCTGAGCTCCGATTCTGCGTCGACTATCGGGGCTTGAATGCTGTCACCAGAACCGACGCTCATCCCATTCCCCGGGCGGATGAATTGATCGACCGCATGGGGGCTGCCCGCTACCTCAGCATCTTCGACCTGACAGCGGGCTACTGGCAGATCGGTCTCACACCCCGGGCCCAAGAACGGTCCGCCTTTTCTACCCCCGATGGCCACTACCACTTCAAAGTCATGCCCTTCGGCATGAAGAATGCCCCAGCTACTTTTCAGCGACTAGTGAACCAGGTCTTGGCGGGGCTCGAGGAGTTCAGCGCCGCCTACCTGGACGATATCGCTGTGTACAGCCGCCACTGGTCCGACCACCTCCACCACCTCCGAGAGGTCCTGCAGGCCCTCCAGCGGGCCGGCCTCACAATCAAGGCCGGCAAGTGCCAAATTGGGCAGGGATCCGTGACCTACCTCGGACACCAGGTGGGAAGCGGTCTGGTGGCCCCTCTGCAACTCAAAATCGCTGCCATCCAGTCCTGGCAGCCCCCAGTCACGCAGACCGAGGTCCGAGCCTTCTTGGGGCTCACCGGCTACTACCGGCGGTTCGTGAGGGACTATGGCAGCATTGTGGGGCCCCTCACGGGACTCACATCCAAAAACCACCCGAAGAAGATCAACTGGACCCCAGACTGTCAAGCGGCCTTCGAGAAGCTGAAAGCCGCCATGTGCACTGCCCCGGTGCTCCAGGCCCCCGACTACAGTCGGGAATTCATTGTGCAAACAGATGCCTCCGACCATGGCATCGGGGCAGTCCTCTCCCAGCTGAACTCTGAGGGACTTGACCAACCGGTGGCCTTCATCAGCAGACGCCTCCTGGCCCGAGAACGGCGCTGGAGCACCATCGAGAGGGAGGCCTTCGCAGTGGTGTGGGCCCTCAAAAAGCTCCGGCCCTATCTCTTCGGTACCCACTTCCGGGTGCAAACAGATCATCGACCCCTGCAATGGCTAATGCAGATGCGGGGGGAAAACCCCAAACTATTGCGCTGGTCCATCTCCCTGCAGGGGATGGACTTCACTGTGGAACATCGACCGGGCCAAGACCACGCCAACGCAGATGGCCTGTCACGCTTTTTCCGCCTCGACGAGGAGAGTCCCCAAGAGGATGGGTGACTCTCCCCGCCTTCAGCTGGGGGGGACGCATGTTGGACAGGCCACATGAAGGTCTTGCTCCCTCCCCGCATGACAGGGCCCAAGCCCCGGCCCTCCAGGTGTTACCCACAGAACCAACCCGCACCCCGTCTCCAGACGGAACTCCTGCCCCCGGACATCTCTGTAACATGGGGCCGAACCACTACCGGCTCCCGTGGCCGGACCGGCCGCCATCTTGGACACTACACCACGAGGCCACGTGGCCTCAGCTCGACCCTAACCCTGGGCCTGGCCAGGCCCCGACATCCCGGCACCACCATCCACCCAGGAGGTGAACGGACCACTTGGCAGGTAGATGGGAGAAAGCAGTGTCGATGGCTCTCCCCCGCCAGGTGCCGATCGCCCTCCAGCTCCCCCGGGCGCTGGCTCCACCCCCCTGCTGAGTGTCTGGACTCCCTCATCCCGGACCTCCCGACCTCCAAGTGCGAGGGTCCGGACATCAAAGGGCGCCAGACCTATAACTAGGGCAGCTCCAGAGCAGGAAGGCAGTTGTATCCTGGAGTCGAGAGACACCGAGAAGAACTCATCCTTGACGGACTACCGGCGCTGCCGTAGCCCTGCCTTGTGAACTATCGTCCTGCCTGCTGGCGCTGCCGCGGCCTTCTACATCCTCCATCCTCGTCGGGACCTGCTGGCGCTGCCGCGGACCGTTGCAACTACCACCTTTGTCGGGACCTGCTGGCGCTGCCGCGGACCGTGGTAACCACCACCTTCATCGGGACCTGCTGGCGCTGCCGCGGACCGTGTAACAACCACCTTCATCGGGACCTGCTGCCGCGGACCGTGTAACGACCACCTTCACCGGGACCTGCTGGCGCTGCCGCGGCCCGTCCAGCTAGAACACCGAGCTCGAGGATTGTGAGCTATCCATCATCGCATCTACCAGATTGGTAACCAGACTGTCCCGCTACCCCCTTTCCCAACCAAGAGACTAGAATCGAGGGGACCCCTGAGTCCAGACCTCCTTGTACCATTTTATCGTACCTAAGAGATCGCTTATAAAGAACGTTAAACCTTATCCTTGTGTGGTGTACATCTGTGGGGGGGAAGTTACTCGTCTGTACGATCGCTGGAGACGGCTCTCCCCGGAGACCTCTCCCCTTGTCCTCGGCCGACCCTCCCGGTCCGTCTAACAAGGGGTGTGTGCCTAACACTCCCAGCAGTGCCCTGAGACAGGAGGGGTGGGTGCCTATCACTCCCAGCAGTGCCCAGACACAGGAGGGGTGTGTGCAGAGTCCTCCCAGCAGTGCCCTGAGACAGGAGGGGTGGGTGCCTATCACTCCCAGCAGTGCCCAGACACAGGAGGGGTGTGTTCAGAGTCCTCCCAGCAGTGCCCTGAGACAGGAGGGGTGGGTGCCTATCACTCCCAGCAGTGCCCAGAAACAGGAGGGGTGTGTGCAGAGTCCTCCCAGCAGTGCCCAGACACAGGAGAGGTGGGTGCAGAGTCCTCCCAGCAGTGCCCAGACACAGGAGAGGTGGGTGCAGAGTCCTCCCAGCAGTGCCCTGAGACAGGAGGGGTGTGTGCAGAGTCCTCCCAGCAGTGCCCAGACACAGGAGAGGTGGGTGCAGAGTCCTCCCAGCAGTGCCCTGAGACAGGAGGGGTGTGTGCAGAGTCCTCCCAGCAGTGCCCTGAGACAGGAGGGGTGTGTGCAGAGTCCTCCCAGCAGAGCCCAGAGACAGGAGGGGTGTGTGCCTAACACTCCCAGCCGTGCCCTGAGACAGGAGGGGTGGGTGCCTATCACTCTCAGCAGTGCCCAGACACAGGAGGGGTGTGTGCAGAGTCCTCCCAGCAGTGCCCTGAGACAGGAGGGGTGGGTGCCTATCACTCCCAGCAGTGCCCAGACACAGGAGGGGTGTGTGCAGAGTCCTCCCAGCAGTGCCCAGACACAGGAGAGGTGGGTGCAGAGTCCTCCCAGCAGTGCCCAGACACAGGAGAGGTGGGTGCAGAGTCCTCCCAGCAGTGCCCTGAGACAGGAAGGGTGTGTGCAGAGTCCTCCCAGCAGTGCCCTGAGACAGGAGGGGTGTGTGCAGAGTCCTCCCAGCAGTGCCCTGAGACAGGAGGGGTGTGTGCAGAGTCCTCCCAGCAGTGGCCAGACACAGGAGGGGTGTGTGCAGAGACCTCCCAGCAGTGCCCTAAGACAGGAGGGGTGGGGGCCCATCACTCCCAGCAGTGCCCATGGAACGCAAAGGGTGGAGTAATCACAGATACCATGCCCACAAATGTCAGTCAGGTGCACAAAGACCCTGCAGTACATGTACCACATGTGTGCGAGGATGGAAGTATACGCATGCATAGGGCCAAAAACAAAACATTTACACACACATGAAGTCATGTCAATAGTCCACATACACAAGTACAATGACTACCAAGGATGCCACGAATGATGCAGCTGGAGAATGGCTCAGCATGCATGTGCCAAGGTGAAGGAGTCCGTCACACACCCAGTTAATGTACTCACAGCTCTGCAGTAAATATTGGGAGCACCCTGCAGGGAAGAAGTCAGGGTACACAGAGGAAGGAAAACACCTTGGGACAATTGCAACATGCAGCAACTGCTTACATGAATGGAGAAAGGTAGCTAACACCGTGTGAGGCACACTGATCCCAGGGTCCCCCCTATGAGCAGCACACCACTACATTTCCGACACACCCAACACATGACCAACACCCACAACCATGTAGCAGCCCCACCAACAGCAATGCCAGCAATGCAGGAGTGTTCCAAGGGCAAAAAATAAATAGCTTTATTCAGCATGAGAAAAAAACTAGTATGACGTAAGTCCCATCATAACAAAGCCCATAGGGCAGTCCAGGAGTCCCAGCTGGATGGGGGACACAGTGGGATGCGTGTCCCCTAGCTTGCCTGCACAGTTACGAGTCGTCGTCTTCCACAGGGGTGAGGGCATCATGTGGGGGGGAAGGAACAGGCACCGCAGGGACAGGAGGGCAAAGGGAAGGCGAATTGGGTGCAGGGATGGAGGACTCCACCACAGGGGGTGGGGCAGGGCCAAAGGTGGATTCTAGGATCTCACTGCACACCTTGGCAAGGTCCTCCAGGGACTCCCCTGCACCCGAAGGAACCACAGGCCCCAAGGAGGAGGGGGGGGGTCAGAGGGATGGGTCGCAGCGCCACTGGGGGAGGGTGTGGACAGGGGGGGGGACTCAACCACCCTGACCGAGGACTTCCTTGACCGCTTGCGTGGTGGCGTCACTGTGGGGCTCAGGGACAGAGCGGCCATGAACGAGTCTTTGGGGGAGATGTGGCCAGGAGAGCTGAGGGGAGGGGATTTGGAGGGAGTGGATTGGGTGGAATGCGGACTCCCACTCTGGCTGCGTGTCACACGTTTGCCCCCAGACCCAGTGGGTGTGCCTACTGCACCCTGTGTGTGCGTGTCAGGAGGTGTGCGGCGGACCTTCCCTGCTGGTGTGGTGCCTGTGTCTGTTGTGGTGGGTGCATGCTTACGTCTGTGTGTATGTGGGAGAGGCATGGGAGTGGGAATTGTGGAAGGAGCAGGGATTAGGGGGTGGGACGTAGCGCTGCAGGAGTCCCACTGCTGCAGTCAGTGTGGAGTCTATGGACCTCAGCAAGTTGCGTTGGTCAGCCTGCGACGAATGAATGCCCTCCAAGTATGCCTCCATGTTGTTGAGGACCTGGCTGTGGCCATGGAGGACATTAAGGATCGCAGTCTGACCAATCTGCAACTGCCGCTGGATGTCCTCAGACTCAGCATTGGCGGCAGCAGTGGAGACAGGGGCAGGGGGTGCGGTGCCTGGCAGGAAGGAGACATGTGGGGACCGGGCACGCTGGGAAGGGACACGAGCACGTGGGAGGCGGCTGATGGCAATGGAGGGGGCGGTGCCAGATGTAGGGCTGCTGTCAGATGGTGCTGCAGCCACCGCCCACTCGGAGTGATCCTCCTCGGACCCGTCAGCTTCATACTCTGTTGTGCCAGTCGACAGGTCCCCGGGTTCACTCTCCACCGCCTCAGGCCCACTCGAAGTGCCATCCCCGATGTCACCGCTGGCACTGGTGCTCGGTCCCTCCGCGCCGTCTGTGTCCATGTCTCCCTCCGTGTCCCCCGACGATGCTGTTGGCAGGGTGAAGAGACAGAAAGTAATCATACACCTGTATACATATGTCACATGAGTCAACTCTACATAGGTTACAGTGCATAGCCTGAAACAAAGGAAGAGTTACATCTACAAAAAAAGGTACATATGTAGGGCATGCGCGACACAGTTCCTCTACCCACCATGCCATGGAATAACTATGGAGAGCATGACACACTAGCAAATGAGATGATATGGAATTTTGACTGAGGAGCAAGGCCCTGGGGACAATCCAGCACTGCATCAGCACCACACAGCGTGGCAGCAAATAGGGATGAGCACGGACCATAGGCAGGAACAAGAGGCACATGCAGCATAGGTAATATTGAGAACATGCCCACCCTGACTGGCACACTGCACCTTGAGTGTATGCCCAGCCAAACATCACACACTGGCCAGTCCTAGCAAGGAGATGACAGGTCTTGACATGTAGGCCATGCCCGCACCACCCACCCCCTACATGAGACAAATCTATGGAGACACAGGAAGCACGTACATCTCTTAGTCAGGGTGAAATACACATGGGATGCAAAACTTCTATATTGCACACAAACTACCCAAGGTGCTCCTGTCCAAAAATCATGTACAAATGGGCATCATCTGATGATTGCTACAAGACACACAGGCAATGGCCACCGTGAGTATGTACTTGGAAAATCCGGTCAGGCTGTACAGTGGACACTTGCAATACATCGCACGTCAATATACATGGTGCCAGGGGACAATGGCACAGAGCACAACCTATGCTGTAGACACAGAGATTGTCAACATATTCGGATTACACACATGATACCTAGGAAAAAATGCCCCTGGGGACAGTAGTGGCCACACAACTCCATGCTCCTGAATGGGAATGACTGCAACACACGCTAACATCCCTGCACTATGCCTAACGCACACTCATGCACATCATGTCACAGGCCACCACATAGGACATGCATACTGTAAGCCTCACACTTGAGAGACGAACTCCCATGTCTGGACTCAGCATTAGTGCCAACTGACATGGAACCCACAAGTCCAGAAGTGTACAGGGCACAGGTAAGGTCCCAAATCCTACACCACCCCCACACATTATGCTGCAGGCATTGTACACTTGGAGAAGGTGTCAGGCTACATGACCTTGTGATGGAGCGACTACACACAGACCAGGGAACACATTGCAAAGAGGGGAAGGGAGGCAAGAGAGCACAGCAAGTCTGTGGGGGATTGGATCAGCACAGCACCATAAACCCTGGAAGTGTATCCATGGAACATTGCACTTACAAATGCTGGTGAAACACAACAAACACACACATGTACCTACCCCCTTCCGGCTGCTGCATCTCCTGTAGACGCCTCTCCAAGTCAGGAAAGACCACCGCCAGCACACGTTTCTGGATGTAGGAGAGACGGCGGCGCCCGCGGTTCTTGTGGCTCTCAGGTGAGTCCCCCAGCAGGACCCGTGCGATCCTCCGCGTCCAGCACCGGATGTCCTGCCAGCGTTTCCTCACCTGGGACATGCGCCGCCTCCGACCTTCCGCACTCCTCACGGCGCTGACGGCGTCCAGCCATATCTGCTCCTTGGCAGAGGCGTCTACCTGTGAGGATGGACAAGTGACACTACATCAGTACACCTGGCACATGTCACAGGGACACAGATTAGAACACATTTGCTGTTTACAACAAGGCCTAGTATGCATCCAACGCATTGCACCTTTGTCATAGGGACATGATCCTCTGGGGGAAGGCCAAAAGCAGAACGTGCCATTGAAAGGACACAGGTGGAATGCGGGCAACTACACAAGCAATGATCCAGGCTCACACTGTGCATCACACCCACCCCTCCTGTCTCAGGGCACTGCTGGGAGTGATAGGCCCCCACCCCACCTGTCGCAGGGCACTGCTGGGAGGACTCTGCACCCACCCCTCCTGTCTCAGGGCACTGCTGGGAGTGATAGGCCCCCACCCCTCCTGTCTCAGGGCACTGCTGGGAGTGATAGGCCCCCACCCCTCCTGTCTCAGGGCACTGCTGGGAGTGATAGGCCCCCACCCCACCTGTCGCAGGGCACTGCTGGGAGACATCAGGCATTCCCCCCCCTTGGGACCCCCCCTACAGTACATGGCATGTGTGTCACACCTGGACACAATGGCAGAAATCACAGTCACAAAAAAGGGACACAGTCTGTGGCAGTGGACACTGCACTCACCTGATAACCTGGTCGCCCATACAGCATGGGGTACCGTGGGAGGATCACATCCACCAAAGCCATGTTCTCCTCCAGGGTGAATGGCTGTGACCTCTCCACAGCCCTTGACATGGTTCCAGGGAATCAGTAGCAGCAGCTGGGTCGTGGAATACAGAGATGTGCAGGCAAGTGCTCCCTCATGGGACCTGGCTGCCTTATATCTGCCTTGCTGGCCCATCTCATGCACAGGAGTACAGAGTGATTGGTCACTCACATTTGCATCCTATGTTTCCTCCAATCCCTTCAAACCTAGCAGTCTGTGGGTTCTCTATCGGTTTCATTCTCCTGCATGATGTCAGCCCCACAAACACATTGCAACAAAGTAGAAGAATTCCAACTGACTTCTGCTGTGCACCTTCCAGAACAATTTCGAAATTTGAACTTGGTCTCCATGACAACCAGCATGCATGTAGGCCTTAATACTTGTCCCCTATGTAATTTTCAGCGTCACACACAGGTACGGTGCGTTTCGGGGCCCTAGGGCACCCCAAATGCATTGCAACGGCCCCTACACGCGTGCCTACGTTCACTATCATTATGGGTCTCCTCGCGTATGCGTACTCGTAGTGATAGTGAGCGTACAGGCGTGTGTACGGGCCGTACCACTACGACTACGCATACGCGAGGACACCCATAGTGATAGTGAGCGTACAGGCGTGAGTACGGCCCTATCACTATGGGTGGCCTCGCGTATGCGTACTCGTAGTGGTACGGGCCGTACACATGCCTGTACGCTCGGCATCACGATGGGTACACATACGGCAGCACTCCCATAGTGATATGGGAACGTACACAGGCCCTCCTCGCAGCAGTACAGCGGTTTTCACACATCACAGTGGTGACAGGCGGCACACAGGTAGGGATAGGGCGGACATACTTGTCCATGGATGGACATACTTGTCCATGGATGGACATACTTGTCCATGGATGGACATACTTGGCCATGGATGGACATACTTGGCCATGGATGGACATACTTGTCCATTAATTGACATCAAGGCATCATCTGTGCATTACTACATGTGTGGGGCACAGGTGTGACGGCCTGTGATGTGGCACATGACTCCTGAGTGGAGAAGGCACCAGATGTATGATGAGATGTGTACAGATGTACTGTGTGATGGTGCAATGTGTGCCAGGCATGGCCTTGACTCCTTTGACATGTGTGCATGTCGTACTGCACACTTGGGGTGAGCGTCACTGGCATGGCACGGACACCAACACATGGAAGTGTCCCCTGATGCCCGGTACAGGGGTTATCACACCTGACTTGTCACTTCCCACGGTGCACAATGTGACTATGTCATGTATGTGTGGGGGCTTCCCATCAGGTTGATGTTGGAGCACCCTCAAAAGCTGCAGCCGTTGCAGCAACCAACATGTGTCTGTGTGTAGATTGTCATTGCACACTGTTCCGCACACCATGCCACATGTGGTATCGGATGTGAGGTGCACATGTATGCATGGGACACGGAGTAGCGTGACAAGGACATGTCAGCATCCTCACAAGGAATGTGTGGTGAGTCATGACATGTGCACCTTCATGGCAAGGTGTGTGGGCTGTCCTAGTGTAATGTCATGTGATCTGTGGCTCCAGTGTTCCGCTACCAGTCTCTGCAATCGGCATCCTACTGCTGCTGATGTGTGGGCGTATGTCACTCCTGTCTTGCGTCTGGCTGTTCACTTGCACTGGGACACAGCTATTCCCATGGCGTGGCATGTGGCGGTTCTCAATCTCCGTGTGTAGCTGGGTCTTGGTAGGAGGGTCACCTGGCAGCCATACGTGTCCTGGGCATGTAGCACATACCTGACTCCCTATGTAGCATATGTGTATTGACAGATTAACATGTGCTCAGTACATATGATTTGTTGTCGTAGTGCACTCACTCTTCCTTGTCATTTCCAAATTAATGCAGAGCGCCGCCTCTTGCCCGACCAATTCCGGACTTGGCTGCCATGCAGGAGAATGACAGCATCCGGCTCTACCGCTTCACCCAACCGTTGATTGTGGAGTTGACGGCGAGACTGGCACCACACCTGCAACCGCAGCACAGGTATCCTACGGCACTGACACCCCAGCTGAAGGTAATGGCTGCCCTACATTTTCTTGCCACGGGTACCTTTCAAAATACCATAGCTCATGTTGGTGGCATGTCCCAGAGCATGTTCTGCCGTGTGCTGCATGATTTCTTAGAGGCCATGTTGATTCACCTGGATGACTTCATCAAGTTCCCAACCCCTGAACAGATGACTGAGGTCAAGCGTGGATTCTATGGCCTGGGAGGGATGCCCCATGTCATTGGGTCCATAGATGAGACACATGTAGCTTTGGTACCACCACACGCACTGGAGGTGGCGTACCGCAATCGAAAGCACTACCACTCCATCAATGCCCTTGTGGTGTGTCTGTCCAACATGGTGATTTCACATGTCTGTGCTCGTTTTCCAGGATCAGCACACGATGCCTACATCATGAGGCGTAGCAGGATGCCTGAAATGATGATGCAGCTGCGCAACGAACGGGCATGTGTTGTTGGTGGGTACAGTCTGTCTGTCCTGTATTTTGCATAACCTACCAGCACGACCGCTTCACCACTTCTAACGATGTCCATGTGCTTCCCATGTAGGGGACGCTGGCTATCCCAACATGCCTTGGCTGCTCGCACCTCTCCGCAACCCCATCACGCCAGCCCAGCTCCGCTACAACACCGCCCATGGCCGGACAAGGCGAGTGATCGAGAGGACGTTTGGCCTGCTGAAGAGCCGATTCAGGTGCCTACACAAGACCGGCGGCGCACTCCCATATGCCCCGGCGAAGGTCTGCAAGATCTTCATGGTCTGCTGCATGCTGCACAACATGGCAGTTGAAAGAGCTGTGCCACTCATCCTGAATCAACATGACGAGGACCATCCACCCGTGGAGGACGAAGGCCTTGGCAATGGGGCTAGTGATGTGGAGGATGTGGAGCCGCAGGAGGACATCCGGACTCGGCTCATACGCGACTTCTTTGCTTAGTGGTGAGTACCAGTGTCTGAGTGTGCACGCATTGGTCCCCGTGTGGCATGTGTTGTGATGTGTGTGTCCACCTGCATGTATGGCACGTGAGTCAGAGGTGTGTGTGGGTGTGTCACTGGAGTGATGGTGGCAGTGATGGTAGTATTTCCCCAGTCATAATTGTGACCTAGCATGTTGTCATCCATACATGTGTCGAGTAAATGCACATGCAAGTGGCTGTGCTTTTTGTGGCTGACTTCTTGTGTGTCTCTCTTCCCCAGGTACTTGCGCATGACGTCTGCTGCTTGCATTGTTGTGGCACTGCTATTCCTCATGGACATGACATCGTGGGCTGACTCAGCGTTACAGGCACGGACACGTTTGGAAGTCTCCATAGGGTAAGGGATGCATCTGGGGTGTATTGGGTGTGGCAGGTGTTCACGATGTATGCACACTGGCCCTGTCGATGTTTGGTTCCTCTGCAGCCATGTGGCATCAGCATGGGACAAGACATGCAGCTGTGTACACCTGAATAGATGGTCTGCCTGGTAGACAGTCATCAGTGATGGGATAGGGGATTGTGATGATGGCATCAATGTGTGTGACACTCCCTCGGACACATACGGTTAGCATTGGCTTGACATGGTGTGGGACTTCCACATCAGCGGATCTATGGTGTATGGCAGTCTCTCCGTGAGCAGCTGTGGGTGTTTGGCTGTTAGCCGACGCTTGTGTGCCAGTTCCATGGCTATCACGCATTTGTGCTGCAGAAGGGGGGTGCCAGTGTTGGACCCACATGTTACTCCACATGATGTGTTCATGTGTACTTCAAGTAGCCTCTGCACTCCCGAAAACATGAATAATAAAGGTGTCCCTATGCCTCCAAGGTGCCTCTTCTCAGTCAATGCTGGTGTGTTGCCACGGTGCATCCAGCATGTCTGGCATGGTATTCCCTGATTGTGGCTATCTGTCAATGTGTCGAGTAGCAAGATGCAAGCTGTGTGTGTGGGCTGAGACTGTGTATTGGGCATGATGTCCATGACTGTGTGGGTATTGTGACATGTGCCATCCCCATGCATCCAACGTTGTCCAGGACCCCATTCTCTGCATCCACCGGACTCAAGCTTGCAGGACATGGTTCTGCCACCTGTCTACACATACCTGGGTGCCCCCCAGGACACTGGACTGGATCCCTGACCTCTGCGCATGACTGTTGCTGTACTCAATGTGTCTGTCAGCACGGTTGTTCGGCCACCCCCTCAGCTGGTTGGGCCCATCACGGGTGTGTATGGTGCTCCATGTCTGTCTTGCCTAATACACTGTGACCCATGTGTCCTGTGCCAGACTCAGGCCCCAGGGTGTGGATGGTTGATGACAAAAGATGACTCAGGCATGTTTAGACTTTACATGACACATGTTAGGTAATAATGCAACCAGCAGGCATCTACTCTTCATAGTGTGATTTATTATTGGGGGGGGGGAGGGACAAAGTGAGGGGCTTTCCGGGAGTTTGGAATCCAAAGTTCAGTAGGGGAGTTGGTGTCCTTGCCATTTGAAATCCTCAGAGTCCATGCCACAGTCTTTGTCAACATTGGTCAGACAGTGACCAGCAGGGCCATGTGGCAGAGAATGTCTCTTGATGCTGTGATGCTGTTGCTCCAGTGGGCCAGGTGCCAGGCCAGGTGTCCTGGGAGATGGTGATGTAGCGCCGACCCTCACGGTCCTTTCCGTGGACGACCCGGCCTCCTGCGGGGACCCTCAGCAGCAGGCCGTGACGACGTCTGGGATGCTCCATCGGATGTTTCCTCCTCCTCCTCCTGATCCCTCCCTGTGGGTGGTGATGTTCTCCGCCTTCTGGCACAGGGAGGGTTGGCCATGTTGTCGGCCATCCGACGGAGTGTATCGTGAATCCCCTTGAACACCGTCACTTGCTCAGCCTGTCTGTCCTCCATCCTCCGTTGGTGTTGCAGTAGACAGGCATGTTGCTGGGCCTGCTGGGTCTTGATCCCCTCGAGGATGGACACAACCTGGGCCATGCCCGTGGTGTCCTGCCGGTATGTGTCCATGATGTTTTGGACATGGGCAAATACCGGTTCCCCAGCCAACTGGTCAGGCTCGCGCCTCCGCCATCCTCCACTCCCACCACCCCTGCCCACTTGCACCTGGCCTGCACTTGTGGGTACATCGGGTCTCCGGGACCCCTGAGGGGTGGCATTGGCGTTGTCACCTGCCTCCTCCTGGGTGCCCGGGACACCGTGTCCCTCCTGGCCAGCCTGGCTGCATTGTGGTGTTGGGGCAGGGATCCTGGGTGTCTCCTGGGATGTGGCAGGAGTGGGGGTGGTGGTTGGCACAGTTGTACCTGATGCAGGTGCTGCAGGTGGTTGGACACCAGAGGTGCCAGGTCGGTCGGGGTCGTCCACAGAGTGGTGAGAGTGGTCGCTGCCGGTGGGATCGGGCTCCCGCAGATCCGGGTCCTGTGAGTCTTCCCCCCCAGTGTTGGGGGGTGAACCACGACGTTGACCTGTGTGTGAGAGAGACAATGTTAAATTTGGTCCATGCAACATCCATGTTTCATCTGTTTCAAAGTTGGTACATTTCCTCTTGGAATTGGGATATGTCTTGCATTCCACTCACAGTGCACTTGTGCATGGGTGTGTCCCTTGGGCACCACTTTGGCCCCTTTAACTATGTGTGGCACGGTCTTACTTGCTGCGTCAAGTGTGACTGCAGTCAGCAGTGGAGTGGGCATGTGTGGCGAGCCATGCATTGGCGCCTTCCGTGTAGCACTGTACATGTGCACATGGAGTGGATACACACACTTATATGATCCAGGTAGCTGTCGTTGTGCTCGTGAACAGGTTGTGACATGGCCCTGTGTTTTGCCATGGGGAAGAGGGGGGGTTCTGGGACTGGCCACCCTTGTCTACATGCTGACGAGCAGACATTCGCACATGCCACACGGCTGATTTGCTCTCCCTGTGTCTCGCTCCCTCTCTGTCCCCCTCTCCCTCCCTCTCTGTCCCCCTCTCCCTCCCTCTCTGTCCCCCTCTCCCTCCCTCTCTGTCCCCCTCTCCCTCCCTCCGTGTGTCAGCCTCCTCCCTCTGTCCGTGTCCCTGTGTCTCCCTCCCTCTCTGTCCCCCTCTCCCTCCCTCTCTGTCCCCCTCTCCCTCCCTCTCTGTCCCCCTCTCCCTCCCTCCGTGTGTCAGCCTCCTCCCTCTGTCCGTGTCCCTGTGTCTCCCACCCTCTCTGTCCCCCTCTCCCTCCTTCTCTGTCCCCCTTTCCCTCCCTCTGTGTGTCACCCTCTGTCACCTCAGGCCAGCTTCCTGGGCACACACTGTTAGCAGATCTTTGAATGGGCCTTGGCTTGTTGAAGTGAGTTTGTTTCTGATCTCCAGGCACCCATTGGGTGTAGTGTCTGTGTGTGCGCTGCTGCTGTGGTGGTGTGTTCTGCCACTCTTTCACAATGTTGGCTGTTCATCAGCTGCTGTCATGTGCAAAACAGTGCCTTCACCCCCATGTGTTGATGCAAGGCGTCCGCCATTTGCTGGCAAGTCATTCCTGTGTTGGGACACACTGTTTGTCTGGCTGTGACCTGGGCCATATGGGCAGAGGGCATTGTTGTCTGCTTCGGAGTTGCACTATGTGATTTTTGGTGCCCACACTCCCGCCATCCGGGTTACCGTGTCATGTGTTGGTGTCTTCTGTGGCCTGTGACTTGACATTGTCCAGCTGGGTGCATGGGGCATGGTGGCAGCAGTGGCATGTGCGTGTTCATGGAGTGTGTGTGAGTCATGCGATGGCTTGGGGTGGTTGCGTGCCTGTTAGTGATTTTGGTTGTGGATGCCGTTCCCCCATGTGAGGTGCGTTGTTTGTGTACTCACCCGGGTCTCGGAGTCCTTCTAATCCTTCGACTGCCTCCACCGGCAGTATGGCCATCACCCTCTGCTCCCAGGGCTGGTAGTGTACGGGTCTGCGGGAGGGCCCTCCTCCGGTGGCATTGGCCTGGTCGTGTTCCTCCTGCCACTTGGCTCTGACCCTCCTCCGCAGATCGTACCACCTGTTCTGGCATTCCTGCCTGGTCCTTCTGGTGTCCCCAACAGCATTCACAGCATCGATGATGGTCTGCCACATGGCTGTTTTTCCTACCATGCTGGTGTTTCTGACCAATGTTCCTAAGAGCTGTGGCTCGACTCTGAGGATTTCATCAACAAGAACCTCCAACTCTCGGTTACTGAACTTTGGATTCTTGGTAGTGGGCATGGTGAGGGGTGTGGGTGTGGATGGTGGGGGGTGTGTGTGGATGGTTGTGGGTGTGTGGGTGTGGTTGTGCATGTGTGTGTGTGTGTGAATGTGATGAGGGGGTGTTTGTGAAGGTGGTTGTGTGAAGGTGTGCAAGTGTAAGGTGTGGTGAAGCTTGTAGTATGGTGCTGTAGGTTGTCTGTGGGGTCTGGCAGCAGTGAGTCTGTTGCAAAGGCTCATGGTTTGTGTGTGTGGGCCCTTTTTATTGGTGCATTGGTGGGTGTGGCTGTCTTTGAAGTTTGGGTGGGTGTGTTATAAGGAGTGGTGGTGTTTTGGGCCTCTGTTTGTTTTTGGCAGTTGCAGGTCAGTGAAGGTGTGTTTTTTAGTGTTTGTTGGCCATGTTTTGTGGCTTTGTGCCATTCGAATAGTGTATTCTTGTGTTGTTTTGTTTTGTCCTGGTTGTGTACGTGCGTTTTGAGCGTGTGTACGGTGTGTAGATGGGCCATTTGGTTGTACGGTGCTGTCCTTGTGTGTGGCTTGGCACGACTCGTACATGCGGTTGTGATGTTGGGGCATGGGGTGCGCTCCGTACTTAGGAGGTTGTGGTGGGGGTACGACTCGAACGTACTGGGGTGTACATACACGGGTGGGGGTTCGACACGTACAGGGGTGGGGGTAGGACTCGAACGTACTGGGGTGTGGGTACATGGTGGTACGACACGTACAGGGGTGGGGGTACGACTCGAACGTACTGGGGTGTGGGTACACGGTGGTACGACACGTACAGGGGTGGGGGTAGGACTCGAACGTACTGGGGTGTGGGTACACGGTGGTACGACACGTACAGGGGTGGGGGTACGACTGGAACGTACTGGGGTGTGGGTACACGGTGGTACGACACGTACAGGGGTGGGGGTACGACTCGAACGTACTGGGGTGTACATACACGGGTGGGGGTTCGACACGTACAGGGGTGGGGGTAGGACTCGATCGTACTGGGGTGTCCATACACGGGTGGGGGTTCGACACGTACACGGGTATACATACAGGGGGGGGTGTACATTAACGGGGAGTACGACTCGAACGTATGGATGCTGGGGGGTGTGTTTGGCGCGTATGCGGGCACATATCTCCATGGTTGCAATGGGAGTTCGGTGCGGACGGTGTTTTTACCATACGGTTGTGAGTTCGGACGCACGGGTGGGATCGTTATTCATCGGTCGGACTTGACTTTTCACGTTTGTACGGTAAATCGTCCGAGGACGTGTCGGACACATTTTCCGACCCGAGGACGTATGGGGAATGATTCCGAATGCGGTTCGTATGGACTTTTTACCATGCGAATCGTGATTGCCAGTTCGTACGGAACTTGTACGATTCGTACGGTAAAAAGACCGGATACGAGTCGCACGGGGATTTTTTCTACCGGATCGTAATCGGCACCAATATGTTTGTCTGTACGATTTGTGTTTGTGTATTTGTTTCTCCTTTTTGTTTACAGAAACACACAGCTTTCAGAAATGTGGAAGGCCTGACTACGAATTATAAGTCTTGAAAAAAAAATTTCACCAGCATCACAGGTTAGGGTGCGCCTTAGTGTGTGCATACCGCCGTGGTGTGTCTCTTTCCTTGGTCCTGACGAAAGCCTTGCTAAAGTAGCGAAACGAGGCAGAAACATGTTGACCATGGTTCTATTCACTTACACTATGGATGAGTCTGGATAAATCTGGCTAGACTACTTTGACATGCAACCATCATTTTAATAGTGCCCGGTTTACCGTGAATAACGTTTTTTTGGTTTATACCGAGCACTTTTTAAACCCCTTTTTCACTTTCATCACACTTGGATGATACAAAAACCTGCTCCGCTGTAACCAGTCATTGTAGCACACCAGGGAGGCACTCGGCCTCTCTGGTGGAAACCCAATGATGAAGCATGTCACCAACTAGGTTGGTGAGTGAGGGTTCTTTTTATTCACAAGAGTGATTTCACTTCCAGTTTCCTTTTCATTTACCAATTTTGTTAATTCTGCTCTTGAGATCAAAATAAAGTCATCTGCCATAAGAGATACTAAAAGCAGGAGCAAGCTGCACATTGGTTTTTCATGGCCCTATCAAGATTACAAGTTCTGCTGTTTTACACAGAGATTTTGGCTGAGTAAAGCAGCTGCAATCTCTGTGTGAAAAACACTGAAGTAAAGATATGATGGAATTAGCACAGCAGCATCAATTCTCATTTGGTTTCCCCACCCATAGGATTGCCTTGAACCACAGTAATGGTAGCCCCAAGAGCAGGGAAATAATATAGCCATATAGCCCGCGTGCTATACCGGCCATTAATGGGCCGCTCCAGCGTTAAAGGCCCATGCCTAAGTCTAGGGCCTTTAACAAGGGAGTAGGACTTTAATGCCAGTATAGCCCAGCTATGGAGGGCTATAAAGCAATTAGAGCATTCTGTGACTAGAGGGCAGAATGTTCTAACAAATAAAACCCCTTGGGCTCCGTGAGACCTTTGTTCACAGCAACATTGGAATGTTGGAACTTTTACCTACCATTAGAAGCCCGGAGCACTCGATTTTTTTCAATGTAGCTTCCAACATTCTAATGTTCTAATATAGCCTTACAGCCCGCCGTAGTGGGCTATAACGGCTATTCAAGGCACGCTCCAGCGTTAAAGGCCTGAGCCGAAGGCAAGGGTCTTTAACATGAGAGCGGGACTTTAATAGCCGGTATAGACCAGCCACGAAGGGCTATAAGGCTATTAGAACATTCTGCCACTAGAGGGCAGAATGTTGCAACAAATAAAACAAAGGCCTCTCGGAGTTTGAGGGTTTTAAATTCCCTCGGGCTCTGAGAGGCCTTTGAAAATATAATTGGAATGTTGCTTTGCGGGCCTTTACCGGCCCGTAAAAGCATGGAGCATTCCATTGTCTTCAATGGAGCTTCCAACATTCCAATGTTCTAATAAGGATTATCACTGACAGCTCCTAAAGAGAACCTTAGAAGTGCTTCAAACATGAAAAACGTCTTCATCTACTATGGGCATTAACTAATAGGAAGTAAAATGCTAGTGGGGTCCGTAAACATTATCCTGATAAAAAGTTCCCTCTTGCTCAAAAAGGCAATACCTGCTACTAAGTTTAGATGCATTACCCCGGGCCTTTATTATTATGTGAATAGGTTAAGGACCCTAGGTCTTCTCTCCATATTAAACTTGTGAAAACAATACTTAGAAATCCACCTCCTGCTCCTTTCTGGGTTGTCCCATGTGCACTTTGTTGACACCATCTTTTTTAGGTCACAGTTACAGACAGCTTTGGCTGGGTGTAGGCAGGCGCATTGTTTTCAATCCATAACATATACTTAAAGTGAGCGTTTGGTCAGCCCTTGCTCTTGATTGAATCTCTGTTGTTTATCTCAGCTGTCTGCTCTTTGTTTGATGGCTTTCCCCCCTGTTATTGTGCTTGCCTTACCCTGAAACGCATTTATCGTTCCACTGTTGGCTTGAGGGGTCTCTTTGTATATTGATATTGAAATGCTTTCCATAATTATATAATTTAATGTGAAGGTAGAGTGTAGAGTGTCTTATATGAACTATTTTGCACTTTCTATTGCATTGTTTGTTCTCTTACTGTGACATGTATGACAGTGACGCCTTTTCTTTGTTTTTCTGTTTAGTGCTGCAGAACTGGTGACTATTTGATTGCATTCCCGGACTTGTCATGGTGTAGCTTTTCAGTGTATGCACATGGTAATCATCCCAAAAATGTATGGTGTGGTCGTTCAGAGTTTGTTGTATAAAACTAATAAAATGATTAAGAATTATTTGTTTTAATTTTGTTCATTTAATAATTTGACGGGTTATTTTTGTGTAGTTAGGATGCCTCCTTGTAAAATATGTTTTCTTTATTTTCTATAGAAGTTATGTAGATACTACACATATATACGTGAGTTTTACATAACTACGTATGCTTGAGGTTTCGGAGTATTGCAGCATGCAAATGACAGCTTTTAGCACACTCGACGAAGTACTGATATTTTGCTCAGCCAATTTGATTATCAGAATGCTGGCACCAATATTAACTTGTGTAATATTTTAGTGACACAGCTTTCAAAATTAAATATAATTAATGTCCATGATATATTATTTAAAATGCTAATAGGTACAATTATACAAATGCATGATTTATGTGGACTCATTTTGCCTTAAA
The DNA here is from genome assembly GCF_964204655.1 of Triturus cristatus. Classification (NCBI taxonomy): domain Eukaryota; kingdom Metazoa; phylum Chordata; class Amphibia; order Caudata; family Salamandridae; genus Triturus; species Triturus cristatus. The sequence continues at coordinate 348,107,163 of NC_140584.1, forward strand.
AAGAAAGTGCCGAAAACACAAGCACCGTTAATGACAGCTGTTCACGTTCTGGTCATTGTTGTTCCCATGCTCCTGTGCTATATTTTCTTGCAAATGTGGCATAATGTTGCAATATGGCAGCATCATTTTGAAACTTTTGCATGACAAGCTTGACGTGAAATTACCGAAATTGAAATTTTACCCAGGCCTAATTTTAATGAATCAATGTTCATTATATTTCAGTTTTAAACACAAAATGCATCCAACAAAACTCATGTTGAAGCAACAGCTTTAAAAAAATCAGTTCAAACACTTAGGGGCCCATCAGGATGACGGGCGGATTGCCCCCGCCGGGCCAGCGGTGGTCAACGCTGGCCCGGCGGGGGCGATCCGCCCGCCATCCACACTCCAAAGACTCCCCGCCATATTAGGATGGCTGGGGGGTCCGCGGCGGACAGAAAGACCGTCTGCCGCTTTTCCGCCGGTCGACTCGTCGACCAGGCGGAAAACATGCATAATATGGTGGCAGTGTCTGCGAGACTCGCCATCCATATCATGATGATAGCGGAAAGCAGCTTTTCCATGGCGGCGTTGCCGCCATGGAAAGGCATGCGGTCTTTGCTGTTGGGGGCCCGTAGCAGGCCCCCAGGGTGTTGGGGAGGTAGGGAGTACACATGGGGGTACCTATGGTACCTCTCTGCATTGGCATGGACAAAGTGGCTGGCACCACGCAGTGCCTGTCACCTTGTGAATGTCAATGCACAACGTGCATTCCCAGCATTGTGGCGGGCGATGCTGTGAGCTCCGCCCGCCACAATGATGGGAATGGGGGATACCGCGGTGGCATCCTAATTGCAGGTGCGGGACCGCCTACCCCTGGCTGACGGTCCCGCATTCCATTACGACGCCATTGTAATGGACCCCTTACTGTTCAATCAGTAATTTTTCTGCAGATTGCAAAAACACAATACCACTTCTAAGCATCATCAGCAGACACAATTTAAAAGCTGCTTCTGCATCTTTCACACTCACCCTGTTAAAAAACAGATTCCAATAAAATCTAGGGATTGATCGAAACTTTGACACTCATTAATGTCCAAGTAATGACTGCAGAGTTGACAACATCTCTTTATTTTTTTTATTTTTAATGTGTATATATATATATCTATCTTACATCAATTCTTATCAAGCAAATCATCACATGATGATAATTCTCAAGTGTTGGGAAGTGGATCCTCTTAAATATAGTTTGATTACTTGTTTGGCATACAAGATGGCACCAAAATTGCATACAACTTGCGGTTTGTTTGATTGTAATGTTAGAGCATTTATCCAATTCTTACTTCTAAAGTTTTTGTGTAATGGTTGTGTTCAGCCGCAGTCAATTGGCAAATCTTGCAATGCAGAAAACAGAGGCTTTCAAGATTATCAGAGAATACAGCTGAGCCTGACCCTTTATTCAGTTCTTGTGGCAACAACAAATCTTGCAATTTGTTACTCCAAGACATTCTTGAATGTCAGAGGAAACAGCTGATCCAGGCCATTAACCAATACTTGTAGACACAGCAATTTTTGCAATTTAGAAAATCTGGGACATTCTGAGACCCTAACTATATAACATAAATTACGTCTTAATTTTGTGAATACCATTGCAATCAAAACAATTGGCTAAAAGCTCTCTGGAGAATAGTTATTGTGATGAGAATGGATATCAGAAGGTTATTGCAAGAGATTCTGTCTTACAATATTTGATCAAGTAAGTAAGTGCTATGAAAAGACTATCAGTCCCTTTGTTTGCAAGTTCTCAACATTAGGATAGCTTAAATCTCCCACTGAGGCAATAAGCATTTGGTCCACTCACCATTACATTAGTCAGTATGGTAATACACTTATCATCTACAATCTAATTTAAATCACAAGCTATGTTAATGATCAGAAATTGGCATTTCATGTTAACTCTTTCTATTGTGCATTTAACAACCAAATAGCTTGAGATTTCCTCTAACCAGAACCTAAAAGTTTGGATTTTTTAATGCTAACATTAAGTTGATTCGCTATTAAAAGCTTACACTGCCTTTAATAGCCACCATAAGCTTATTGAATGATCACCTGCATAGGTCAGTAAGCTAACAGGCTGAAAACAAAGGAGGAGGGTAGCAACCAGGGCTGGCTTCAGTTCTAGTGGTGCCCTGTGCGACAATGTTTGTTGACACCCCCCCAATGGCCACGTCGCCATGGATGCCCTTTATTATTATTATTATTTTTATTATTTTTTCAATTTGTAGGGCGCAACAGCTACCCAAAAAGGGTTTCCCGGCGCCTAGACACAGCTAGTTAGAAGACAGGAGAAAGGGTATTGGCTATTGAGATTTATTGTTCAAATAGCCAGGTCTTAACATACTTTCTAAACCTGGCATAATTTTCCTCCTTTCTGATGAAGGGAGGGAGCGTGTTCCAGAGGGATGGTCCCAGATGGGTGAAAGATCTGCCACCTACTCTCGCCCGTTTGAATCTCGGCACACAGAAAAAGGCTGCCGACTGCGACCGAAGGTTACGCTTGGGAGTGTAGGGGTGGGCTAGGGCTAGAAGATATTTAGGTGCCGTACCCGCTTTAATTCTGAACATAAAGTTCAGGGCTTTAAAGCGGATTCTGTTTTCAACCCTAAGCCAATGGAGTTCCCGGCGGTGACTCGAGACTCCGGAGTTTTTAGGAATATTGCACAATAGACGAACTGCTGCGTTTTGCACCAATTGTAGTCGGCCGACAACGGATTTGTTGGCGCCCAGATACAGAATGTTGCCGTAGTCAAGCCTCGATGTTATGAGGGCATTGACTACGATCTTCTGCGTGGGAAGAGGCAGTATCCAGAGGATTTTCCTCAACCATTTGACTATGGTGAGGCATAGACCAGTAACTTTACTGGCCTGTTGATTCATGGAAAGGGAGTTGTCCAGAATAAATCCCAGATATCGAGCATGGGTCACCGGGGTAGGAAGAGCGCCCATCTGATCAGGCCAGTGTAAGGGATTCCACAGATCTTGATGTTTTCCCAGAACCAGAATCTCTGTCTTGTCACCGTTGAGTTTTAATTGGTTTCTCGTCATCCAATTCAGGATGTTTAGGAGTCCTGCTTTGAGTAGAGAAGGGGAGTTAGGACAGGATTCGGATAGGGAAAAAATGATTTGGGAGTCGTCGGCATAGCTCATAAGAGTGAGACCAGATTGTTCAACAAGGTCGGCCAGGGGTCTAAGGTATAAATTAAAGAACAGAGGACTAAGAATAGACCCCTGAGGCACTCCATGGGGTGCCAACAGGGTATCCGAAGAGGCTCGTGAAGAGGTAATTTGGAAGGTTCGATTTGCCAGGAAGGACCGGATCCAATCCAGTGCCTTTCCGCATACACCATTTTTGTGCAATTCCTTGACAAGAGTTTCGTGGGAAATGGTGTCGAAGGCCGCGCTCAGATCTAATAGCACGAGCGCGACCGTCTGACCTTGATCAAGGAGCTTACGAATGTGCTCAGTGACTCCAAGCAGGGCGGTTTCTGTGGAGAAACCGGCCCTGAAACCCGACTGTGAGGGGTGCAGAAGAGAATTTTCTTCTGCGAAAGTAGATAGAACAGAATGCACGTGCCTCTCCAGACATTTGGAGAACGCAGGGAGCAGGGATATGGGTCTGTAATTGGCAAGGATTTCCGGGTTTGCAGTAGGTTTTTTTAGAAGAGGCGTAACCATGGCAAGTTTCCATAGGGCTGGGACAATGGCAAGGTCAAAAGAGGAGTTCAGAAGGTTTGTAATGATTTCCAAGGAACTATCACCAAGTTGTTTAATGATTTTGATTGGAATAGGGTCCCTGGGGGAGCCGGATTTGATGGTCTTAAGAATCACTTTCAGTTTGTCTACTGAGAGAGCAGGCCAGGATTCCAGTATGTTGGCACAAGGGGGAGTTAATTCTGAGTCAGAGGAAGAGGGTGGTTCTTTAATGTTAGCATTGATATCTAGGATGATTTTATCAATTTTTTCAGTAAAAAAGCATGCTAACGCCTGGCATTGTTGAGTGTTTAGTGGAGGTGCTGCGGCTGTGGTGTGAGCACCAGCCAATTCTTTAACTTTGTTGAATAGGGTTTTTGGCATATTAGTGGCTTCCATGATGGTTTTTGAGACGAATGCAGCTCTTGCTTTTGCGCAGGCCGTGTGGTAAAAATTTCTGGCTTCATGATAGCTTTTCTTAGCGTCAGGGGCGTAGTTTTTACGCCATTTGCGTTCAAGCGCTTTACATTTAGATTTTTCGGTTTTTAGGCTATCATTAAACCATGGAGCCGGATGGCGGTGTCTGCTCCCTTTAATGCAAGAAGAGGGCAAGCATTTGTTAGTGGCATCGCTAAGCCACTTTTGTGCTGCAGCCGCTAGGCTATCCATGTTTGGGCTATTACTCGGAGGGTTGTCTTGTAGTGTTGAATTTAGCAATTCTAAGTTCACTAATTTCCAATTTTTCCTAGATGTGTCTGGGAAGTCATATTGCAAATTGAGGGAGGGTGGAAGAGTAATGCTGAATTTTATTAGATGATGGTCAGACCAGCATATGGGCATAGTGGCGAGACATTTTAGTTCTCTGATGTTGGAAATTATAGGGTTCAGCAAGTGGCCAGCTATGTGAGTAGGGCTAGAGTTGATCAGGGACAGATTTAGAGACTTCAAGTCATCAAGTAGGTTAGGACAGGAGGGTGTGGTGGGGTCCTCTAGATGCAAGTTAAAATAGCCCAGCAGGGAGAAATTACTTAAGGTAATATAATGAGGGGTGATAAGATTGGCTAAATTTGATACCCATTGAGAGGGGTTTCCTGGGGGACGATAAATCAAAAGGCCTGACATCGTGAAATTCGGGTTCAAGGAAATTTTGAAAAGGCCCGCTTCACAGTCTGGAATAACTACTGGTTCAAGAGTGCATTTTATATCTCTATTAAAGATAATTGCTATTCCGCCAACTAACTGTTTGTTCCTGTCTATTCTGGCAATGGCGTAGTTGTCAGGGAGGGCGGTAGCAACGTCCGGTCCGGCACTATCGTGCAGCCAAGTCTCAGTTAAAAAGAGGGCACTGGGATTGTTTTTAGTTAAAAGGTTAAAAATGTCGTATTTATGTTTCGGTAGTGAACGACAATTAGTACTATAAAACACGTAATTTAGAGGCTCGTTTTTGCGCAGTAATTTGCGTTTTCTGTGTCTTCTGGAGGTGTCAGGATGGGGTTGACATATTGAGGTGGTCAGTTTGCAGTTAGCGCAGGAGCGTATTCCAGTTTTATGGAGGTTACCTATTGTGCACCTAGGATTGGGGGTAGGGCGTAGCGCTTTCAATTCTGACGACGATCTTACCCGCCTGGATTGTGCAGGGGGAGCGGTGGCCTCTGCCCCATGCCCCATCCTGGCATGGACGGGCACAGACGGGCTAGTCTTTGGCGTGTCGATGGTGTGCCCGCTGCGCTCGTCCGCTGCGCTTCCGAGAGGTGAGCATGGTAATAAGGCGGAGGAGGGGGCGTGGCTACTTGGGAGGGGCTTGGCCCCGAGTCACGTGGGTGGTGACGTTTACAGGAATATTGATCTTCCCACAACAGCGCTCGAGAAAAGTGCAACAAGATTAACACAGTTAACGTTATTAAAATCAACAGAAAACAGTGCGAGTGAATACAAGTTTAAAAAAGTTGAGGAGCAACACCCCCGGCTTCCGCCTCAAGGGTAGCTAGCAGGTCAACACCGGCTGCAACTCAGCGCGGCGTTTTAAGCCTCCGGGAAGGGGCGTGGCTACTTGGGAGGGGCGTGGCCCCGAGTCACGTGGGTGGTGACGTTTACAGGGATATTGATCTTCCCACAACAGCGCTCGAGAAAAGTGCAACAAGATTAACACAGTTAACGTTATTAAAATCAACAGAAAACAGTGCGAGTGAATACAAGTTTAAAAAAGTTGAGGAGCAACACCCCCGGCTTCCGCCTCAAGGGTAGCTAGCAGGTCAACACCGGCTGCAACTCAGCGCGGCGTTTTAAGCCTCCGGGAAGGGGCGTGGCTACTTGGGAGGGGCGTGGCCCCGAGTCACGTGGGTGGTGACGTTTACAGGAATATTGATCTTCCCACAACAGCGCTCGAGAAAAGTGCAACAAGATTAACACAGTTAACGTTATTAAAATCAACAGAAAACAGTGCGAGTGAATACAAGTTTAAAAAAGTTCAGGAGCAACACCCCCGGCTTCCACCTCAAGGGTAGCTAGCAGGTCATGCCCTTACTACCATCATTTCACAATGCCCCCTCAAGTTTCCATAACCACTGTCTTTTAGATTCATTTAGTTTTATAGCATCACTCATACCAGTTTAAGGTGTCAGAACACTTTACATCACACATACATTGCACGGAGATAATCATACATGTGAAAATCATTGTATAGGAAATGTTACATAAGACAGAGGCCTACAAAGTGTAGGAGTCACATGTCATCCATACTCAATTTAAAATGTAACACCATTGTGAAGGGTTTACTTTATTAAGAACACTTGATTTCAACCTAAATGAACCCTTTTTGCAATGCTAGGATAAGGAAAAACTGGGCAAAAAACACATGTAGCTGTAATATATTCCTTGCAGTTTGCATGCAGCTCTTTGATGACAATTAATAGCTCACTGCTCGATACTAGGATTTTAACTTTTAACCTGCAAGAAACAAAAGGATCTCTCTGACAAAAACGATAACTCATTGACCTATTTATAGTGCATGCACTTTGTGATCTGAATGGGACACGTTGTGCGCAGCAGGCATATTAACCTTCTGCGCTATGATGAGGCAAAAGAAACATCCACTTCCCGACAAAGCTCCAGCCTCTTTCCAGAAAGAACATTAATCACCGGAGTTATTGTGACATTTTTATTGATGCTTTGGAAATTGCTGGGACAAGGAATGTGGCATCAGGTGCTTTGAAAACAATAAACATGAGCCCCCACCCCAAGTCAGCACCCGGTGCGGTGGCACCGATCGCACCGCCCTAGAGCCGGCCCTGGGAGCAACCACAGTGTTTCAATCTTCCCCTAAGACACCTACAATTTTTTGATGGCACCAGACCAAGGTGCAGCTTTAAATCACTGTGCTTAACAGTTGCTTGCTCCAATAGGCACCTTAGGCAACTTGAGTGGATGTATGTCGTTACAACGCACACTTTTACAACGCATGCACTTACAACGCATTTTTTACAACGCAAAATCCATTACAACGCATTCCATTACATAGCATGACACTACAACGCATTTTTAAAAACTACCTTTACAACGCATTCCATTACAACGCATACTACCTTTACAACACATACCATTACAACGCATAATATTCAATTGCATTTAAGGTAAGTATTAGATAGTATAGGGGTAAAAATTACTTTTCTAACTCCAGGGGGTGCAACAGTAGGGTAAGTGTTGGATAGTATAGGGGTAAAAATTACTATTCTAACTCCAGGGGGTGCAACAGTAGGGAAAGTGTTGGAGAGTATAGGGGTAAAAATTACTATTCTAACTCCAGGGGGTGCAACAGTAGGGAAAGTGTTGGATAGTATAGGGGTAAAAATTACTATTCTAACTCCAGGGGGTGCAACAGTAGGGTAAGTGTTGGATAGTATAGGGGTAAAAATTACTATTCTAACTCCAGGGGGTGCAACAGTAGGGTAAGTGTTGGATAGTATAGGGGTAAAAATTGCTATTCTAACTCCAGGGGGTGCAACAGTAGGGTAAGTGTTGGATAGTATAGGGGTAAAAATTACTATTCTAACTCCAGGGGGTGCAACAGTAGGGAAAGTGTTGGATAGTATAGGGGTAAAAATTACTATTCTAACTCCAGGGGGTGCAACAGCAGGGTAAGTGTTGGATAGTAGAGGGGTAAAAATTAGTATTCTAACTCCAGGGGGTGCAACAGTAGGGTAAGTGTTGGATAGTATAGGGGTAAAAATTACTATTCTAACTCCAGGGGGTGCAACAGTAGGGTAAGTGTTGGATAGTATAGGGGTAAAAATTACTATTCTAACTCCAGGGGGTGCAACAGTAGGGTAAGTGTTGGATAGTATAGGGGTAAAAATTACTATTCTAACTCCAGGGGGTGCAACAGTAGGGTAAGTGTTGGATAGTGTAGTGTAATATTATGCGTTGTAATGGTATGCGTTGTAAAGGTAGTATGCGTTGTAATGGAATGCGTTGTAAAGGTAGTTTTTAAAAATGCGTTGTAGTGTCATGCTATGTAATGGAATGCGTTGTAATGGATTTTGCGTTGTAAAAAATGCGTTGTAAGTGTAGTGCGTTGTAAAAGTTGCGTTGTAAAGGTTGTTTCCCACTTGAGTTATTCACTTTTACAGACACCAAGGTCCTTGTATACATATTATCTAACACACCCAGACCCAATGTTCCAACTTTAACCAGCTATAAATGATGTGATATATCAAGCTAAAGATGCATGAAAAATCTACATGTGTGGTTGTATGTCAGAATATTGTAAAAAAATTGTCATTTGACATAGGTATAGTGTCCTCAATATCATTTACAAATATATTGCCCCATCAGGTCTAGATTTTGTGTTAACTGCAGTTTGACTAAGTTCACATGGGTGTTTGAATCAGAGGTTGTCCTGGAGAATACCACTCTCTCTTCACCCTCTCTGGATTAACACTTTTGTTTTGATCAGAATGTGGAATTTATTACCTATTGAGTGTAAATGTAATTTTCCGTGCAGTAGATGTGCTGATGATCGAATTACACCTATAGGCCTGAAAAAGCCACAGGGCCATTTGCATGCTGGAGGAAACACGGTATTGTCAAGAAGTAACATGAACACTCTTTTCAGAAGACTTCGGATTTAGTAGTTGCTGAATATTGGACAATGTACTTCCATTATTGATTAGATCATATTTCGTGTTTGAGGACTATAAGTATGTGAATTAAATAATTGACCATAGAGTGGTATGCAAGCAACTGTATGCATTTGTAACAAAGAACACTTTTGTGTCCCTTACTGGAGATCCATTTTCAATAACCTTTTTTCCCCACAACTAGCATTCGTTATTTTTACTTGATGCTCTGAATTAAAAATGTAGGGCCATATTTACAATAGAAGTGACGGAGCGCAGCGTTTGCCTTCTTGGCTTAACGTCGCACTCCACCACTTTTGAAACATAAGGCTGCACCATATTTACAGCAAGGGTGTCTGCGTTGCAGGAGAAGATTGTTTATGTGCAGGAAGGTGTCCCTTCCTGCACATAAACAGTATTTAAATGCCGTTTTGTAACTTCTATGTGTGGTGCTTAATGCAGCACACATTGAAGTGCAAAACACATTTTTTTTAAAGATTGTTTATGTGCAAGACGGACACCTTCCTGCACATAAACAATCAATGGCGTTTTGGTTTCCATGTGTGCTGCACAATGCAGCACACATGGAAACAGAAAAAACGAGGAGAAATTGAACATTTCTCCTCATTGCATCAGGGTAAGTCCAGGTTTTCCCTGGTCTTAATTTGTGTGCTGCCTCATATTGATGCCACCCTTGTAAATATGGGGCATCATCAAAATCAATGGGTGTCACAGTGGAACGCCCACCGGAACACCCATTGTCCTCCCCTTTCACACTAAGTATAACGTAAAATGGTGCCTTACTTACAAGGCAGCATTAAGCTACGTTAAGGCGAAGCCCCTATCGCCACCACAACGTTGTGAAAAGTTACGTTGTGGTGGCAATAGGGGCTTGCCCCATAGTTTAAAAAACTTTAGGAGGTGTGCTTATGCATTTTTCTTTGGTAGTCTGTTTTCTGTTTTCTCATAAAATTAGTTGTGACTTCTGTTGGCTCTTGCTTCCTACTGTTCACCATAAAAACACTTGAAAATTTGATGAGGGCCCTTTTAGAGTGCCTTTTCAGAGCCTTTAGCTGTTCAGGAAATGTCAGTGTAAATTGTATTATTAAATTAAATATGTGCCTCCATTATTTACAAATTTCCTCAGTAAGACTCCCCTCGCGGCCACGAGGATGACAGGTGCCTTGTTTCTCTCACATGCTGCATTCATCTTTGGGCAGTGTCTATACAGGCAGTGGGGGGTGCAAGTGAACACCGACCTCGTCAGAAAAGCTTTGGGTACCTGCAGTTATCATTTTGGCAATTAAGCCAATATTTCCTTTATTTTCAATCTATTTCGGTTTTATTTCCTCACGCCTGCCTTTATCTTGTCTCTAGCAATTAATTAAGCAGTGGCAATAAGGCAACATTGCTTTTCGTGCTACTCTCACTGACAATACTTCCTTCCTCCTTTGAAAGGTCGGGATGACCCTACTGTATTACAACTTCCAATGTTTGATAGTTCAAAGACAGTCTTAATGAAAATGTCCCTCGGAAGTAATTATATTGTCTATCTAAATCCAGTGGCCAATTAAAGTTTAAATAGAAAGGTGACTGTAGTGTTCTTTTAGGTCCATAAACTATGTTTAATCCTTTAACACACGATCTCCCTCTTCAAATAATAGGGTATGTTTTGAAGGGTGTGCAGAATTTTTTCTTAGACTACTAATGTGTCTAAAAAACATGGAAAAGACAATCTGATTGTCTCTGCAGTAGGCACGTTGCCCTCTGCTGTCTCTATGAAGTAAAGACAAAAAGCTGTGAGGACACACCCAGGACATACACCTATCGAACATTAAAGTGTTTGGTTCTATTTCATGTCTACTCAATGTAACGTAAGCCATTTTGTCGCTCTGTAGGACGCTTCACAAAAGGCCTTGATCTGTGCTCTTCATGACCAGACAGGTTCCTCAAGTCAATAGATTCTAAAAATAGATCCTGACTCAACTAGCTAAATAAATAAGGGGCATATCTACAAGGCAGCAGATATAAAAGTATCACCGTTTTTGCGGCCGTTTTCGGCCGAAAAGCGGCGATAATTTTATCGCTATATTAGCAAGGTCACGCTATCGCGTGAAACCTTGCCTTAGCGCCTGAATTTCTGACGCCCATCTTTGCATCTCTAATGAGATGCAAAGTGGGCGTTCCTCCCAAAGATAACGGGAGAAATGTCGCTAGGCGACATTTCTCTTATTATCAAGCCTCACGCAAAGCAGCATAGCGACAAGAAAAGCTACTTTCCTTACGCCTGCTTTGAAACTGCCTTAGCCATGATATCCTATGTAAGGTGGATATCATGGCTAAGTATGTGAGGCACTATCAGCAAGCTATCGCCAAACTTCGTGGGATTATCGCTGGGTTTCCAGCGATAATCTCACGTTTGGCAGTTAGCTCTAGGATTCTTATCGCTTTTGAGATAAGCGTTGCTAATAGCACGCTATCTCAGCAATAAAAATACACGCTAGCCGGCGATAATTATCCTAACGCTAAGTGCGCTTAGTGATAATTATCGCCGGTTGTTGCTGATGTGCCCCTATATAACTAAGGGGCATATTAACAATGGCTTTATCTCCGCTTTTTTGGTTTTAAAAGCCAAAGAAGCGGAGATAAAAATATCCCCCTATCAATAACAGGGTGCTAACATGCAAAATCGCATGTTAGCACCCTTTTTCACTACGCTTCACTTTGCATCTCTAATGAGATGCAAAGTGGGCGTTGCAGAGCAAAATAATAGGAGAAATGTCGCTAAGCGACATTTCTCCTATTATCAAACTTCACACTAAACCTGTTAGAGACAAAAAAAGCAGCGCTAACCATGGTTAACGCTGCTTTTATAAGTCTGCTAATTTTCAGATTTAGCCATGTAATCTAATGGGAGGTGGATTACATGGCTAAATTCACCATGGACTATAAACAAGGATATCCCTATCCTTGTAGTTTTATCACTGCATTACCAGCGATAACCTCCCAAAATGCCGCTATCGCTGGATTTTTTATCGCCTAGGCGGTTAGCGTTGTTAATAACGCAAGAACCAGGCGATATTATCCAGCGATAGCGGGCGTTAAAAAAATTAATGCTAAGCGCCCTTAGCGTTAATTTTCCCCGTTCCTTGTTAATATGCCCCTAAGTAAGTAAATAAGGGGCATATTAGCAAGGGCTGTTGATATAATTATCGCCGCTTTAGCATCCGTTTTTGGGCGAAAAGCGGCGATAATTATATCGCAATATCATCAAGGACACGCTAGCGCGTGTTTCCTTGATGTAGATCCCGTTTTTTCACAGCCTCACCTCGCATCGCTAATGAGATGCAAAAGAGGCGTGGCTGTGAAAACAACATATGTTAATATCGTGAAGGCAGCTTCGCGATATTAACAAGGAGGTGCAGCGATAAAAAAAATTGCGCTACCTCAGCCTTAACTCAGGAATTTAACACCTGTTAAATTCCTGACTAAGGCATACTTTTAATGGGATATGGATTATGCTGATAGGACCACAGGGTCCTTTCAGCAATGTTATCGCTGTTTTCAATGGAACATCGCTGGAAAACCAGCCATGTTCCATTGAAAACACCGCTATCGCTGAAATATTATCGCCATAGCGCTATGCGTTGTAAATATAGCGTTATCATGGCGATAATATTCAGCGATAGCTGGCGATAATTTTTCTATCGCTATGAATGGCCAGCGATAATTATCGCTGGCCATTGATAATATGCCCCTATATACGTAAATAATTAATAAATAATGAATTACCAAGGTCAGGGCTTTTTCTACTTTTTGTCCTCTCCCTGGCGGTCGAGCAGCTACAGTTGCTGCTAAGGCATTACAAACATTGATGCGCATACATGCGCACTTATTGTGTGCCTGCCGCAGAAACAGGGTTTAAAGGCGCCTGTACTTTCTTCATTCATTGACATAACTTAAAGACGTTTAGTCTCTTTGATTAATGTGTTTGGTTAATTGCTCCATGTTGTACACCTTAAAAGCATAAAGCAATCAGATATCAACGGTGGAGGAACAGTAACAATTGTTCTCATTCCAGACAGCATCCTACAGCTGATATCAGCAACCCTGCACAAAACAGCATGCCCCTAATTAGATTTTTGGTTTATTGCCAAATTGTCTTCACTGCAGTCGTGGTGTGTGATTGTTAAAGGGATTAGCAGGGTAGAGTTGCATGTCCTGGCCGCCTCCCATGCAAAATGGCAAACCCACAGCTAATGCGGATTTAATCTGGCGTAATGTGAAGGCTTAACTGTTTTGGTAGCCTTCTGGAGGTGTGCTGCCTCTGTGCAATTGGTTGAACTTGTTCCTTACTCGGTGGGAATAATGAGGCCATACTGCCAGTTTTCACCCCACATTATCCAAACACGTTTTTCTTTCCACCTGGTACAGCAGCAAGCATTTTTTTGCCACCCTTGGAAAAGTATTGCTGTCGTCAGCTCCTCCCAAACACAACAAACACATTCTCCTGCCTCCCATTACTGTGCAAGGAATGCATTACTGTGGTGACGGTGTGGGGAATGGTTGGAGTTTCCCTTCGATGACTGTCACCTGCATCTGATTTTCCTGGTGGACGTGCCTCAAGACTAATCAAATTTCCTATCGGGGTGGGCCTGTCTGTCTTCACACCATTGCTCAGACTTTTTAGTTTTAAACAAAAGTTCATTTATGAATAGAAAAAATACAATGTGAAAGAACACATGTTAAAATCCATGTATACAAATTTACTAGATCACTAAATAGGCAAGAGAAAGAGGAAATAACGGCAATCATCTATAGCTATTATATAATCAACATAACCACTGTGTAACAATTATTGTAGAGCAGAGAGTAAGGGGAGACAAAATGAATAGTAAACATAATAAATACAATAGAAAAAGTATTCATGGGGGTATTGGCATTTTGTCAATTTGGGGATTATGAAAACCTGTTTTATTTGCAGACATATTTAAAAAATGAGTTACGGGTAACTCTAAAAAATCTCGCATGTTGGCTAGAGAAATTTGAAAAAATAAATGCCCTATCTAATCTGTGATTATAACAGACACCATACCACCAAGCTTAGTATGACACCTTAGTGCAGTCCCTCAAAGCTTTAGTAATCTGCTGAAAGGCAACAGCGAGAAGTAAATCTATGATGTGAAAATTACTAGACTGAGAAGCCCAATCTTCAGAAACACTACCTTGAAAAACATTACTAAAATGATAAGGGTTTCGTGTGTGAAAAATGTCTTTGATTTGTTGCCAAACTTGTAACCAAAAAGTGTAAACATGGGAACATTCAAAAAGCACATGCTTGAGAAAGAGTAGAATTCATTTTATGTAATGAAACAGGAGTATTATACAGAAGCCTATTGTAAATGAAAAATACATTTTGAATGGTATTAGGTCGTCTAGAAGATTTCCTTATTTTAGTCAAAATTCTATTCCAGACGGAGATGGAAAAATAGGTTTGGAAATCTCATTCGCAAGAGAGTTCTACCTCTGTTTCATTTTGAATATCTGGGACAGAGGTTAATTGTTTATATATTTGAGACGCTGAAGTCTATTAGGGTTGGAAGCGGTAGAAATATGAATAGAGGAAAGTTGATTATAAGTGGATTGAATCACTGAAATTAAAGATATATATTTAGATTCATAGGAAGAAGGTAAGGATAAATGTGTTTGAGCAATTGTGAAAGGAATACAAATATCATCATGAAAAAGTTGATATGCCCAACTAATTCCTCTAGCATGCCAATCCTTCCAGAATATACATTTGTTACTAATTTTAAGATGTTTGTCGCACCATATTGAGGTTTGCAAAATGTGATCCTTAGCAGTATGATTAGAAATAAAAAAGGATGGAGAATTTTACATGTATTGTTAAGATTAGGAAGAGATAGTGACATAGGCCTATGTGTAAGTGATAGAAATTCTTTAAAAGAAAATGGCTGAAAATAATATTTTTCAATATCAGTCCATATGTGTAACTTAAATGAATCATCCTCCTGTAATAACAAAGAAGATTGCTTGAGGGAAAATGTTGTATGATAGGAGAGAAAATCTGGAAAATTAACTACTCCCAAATATTTGGCATGTTTAAGTTTATGAAGAGACATAAGGGCTTTTTTGTATTCCATAAGAAATTAGATAAAATAGAATAAAGTATCTTATACTGAGACTTAGGAATATTAGAAAGATAAAAAAGTATGATAGAAACTAGCATCATTTTTATCGTGTCAAGGCGACTCCACCAAGATAAAAATAAAGGATTCCTCCTGGACGTAAGAGACTTTAGTGTTCTTTGTAATTCTTTCAAATTAAGAGATAGAGGGGCACATGCATCAAGCATTTTACTGGTCACAAAATCGGCCCACCTGCGACCGGTAAAATGCCTTTTCCAATGCATCAAAGGCATTGCATTCGCAAAGTAGGCAATCGCAATTTTTGCGAAAACCTAATTTGCAAATTAATTTAGGGAATCACAATTTGTGAATCCCTAAATGCGATGCATGTAGCTTTTCCAAAATACGACTTTGTATTTAGGAATCGTAAATTACCATCAACTTCAAGTTGATGGTAATTTGCGAATCCTTTGTAAAATGCCCAAAAGGGCATTTTTCAAAGTACCATGAGGCTGACCAATGTATTCTGAAAGCTAGACCAAGAGTACACTGCACTTGTGAAAAAATGGCATGGTTCAATAGTCATTTAGCGTCCTTGAAGAAAACATGCAAGAAATTGGAAAGAAATTGGAGGTAAACATATGACCCCGACCTCAAGTTCCAGTACAAGTAGGCCATCAGACACTATCACGATGAAATCAAACTAGCACAAGCCAAACATTTCGGGGAGAAAATTAGATTGGCATACAATTCTCCTAAAGAACTCTTTCAGATTGTCAAATCTCTTACCAATCCTCAAAGGAGAGATGTAACAAGCTTGCCACCTCCTTTAAAAGCAAGGTGGAGAACATCTACAACTCTCTGAAAGGGAACAATTACCTAGGTAGGCTAAATATTTCTGCAGGAGGTGACCATATGGGGCAGGTAACAGGGCCAGTGATAGCCCACTTCCCTGCCTTGAGTAAGGAAAACACCAGCCTATTCTTGCAGAATATCAAATTGGGCTGTCCCCAAGACCCTGAACCTCCACATATCTTACTTCAGGGCGAAGACACCACACTCTCCACCACAGCAGAGCTTCTATCTCTATCTTTCACAACAGAGATAGTTCCAAAAAAGTGGAAGCATGCTATAGTCAGACCCTTACTGAAGAAGCCCCACTTAGACTCTACAGTACTGGGGAATTTCCAACCCATATCACTATTACCCGTTGTGGGAAAAATAGTCGAAAAGAACGTTAATCACACCTCTCACAGTTTCTGGAGGAGAATAATATCTTACACAAGACTCAAATGGGTTTTCGGTCGCAACTTAGCACGGAGTCAGCTCTGCTGGTGGTCACCAAG
The DNA here is from genome assembly GCF_964204655.1 of Triturus cristatus. Taxonomy (NCBI): domain Eukaryota; kingdom Metazoa; phylum Chordata; class Amphibia; order Caudata; family Salamandridae; genus Triturus; species Triturus cristatus. The sequence goes on from NC_140584.1 coordinate 348,123,501, forward strand.
GAACTTAAAGGAATACTTGATCGGGGGGTGCCGCCGCCATCTGCTTCTCGACCTAAGTGCGGCCTTCTACACCATGGACCGCAGTACCCTAATACATAGGTTGAAGGAGGCAGGCATTTGGCATAGCGCCCTTCTATGGCTCACGTCCTTTCTAAGCGACAGATCATTCCAGATAATGGAATCGATCTACCTTTCAGATGTGTTGCAGGGCACATGTGGAGTCCCGCAGGGATCCAAGTTTAGCCCCACATTGTTTAACTTATACATGCGTCCATTAGTCAATATTATTCAGGGGTTTGGCCTATCAATCGTTTCATACACAGATGACACCCAACTTGTAGTATCTGTGTCAGAGGGCCCCAATTCCAATTAGAGCCAACTGGTACCTTGAATGGAAAAATTGGCCAGATGGATGGCCAGCTGCAGCTGAAAGCTGAATATTGATAAAACTGAACTGATATTACTGGGAAACAACTCCGGGCCCTGGATTACAATCAGCTGGCCACAAGAACTGGGTACCCCCCCCCCCCCCATTCCCAAAGGGTCAATACAACATTTGGGAGTGTGGTTGGATCACAACCTATCAATGGAAATACTAGCAAAAAAACTAGCAGCTACCTGCTTTGGTATACTCCGACTGATCCGCAAGATCCTAACACTTATTCCTGAACAGACCCGGAGAACCTTGGTACAGACTCTGGTAGTCTCTCGACTGGAATACAGCTACTCCCTGTATCTGGGTTCTCCAAAATACGTGGTGAACAGATTGCAGGTGATTCAAAACATGGCAGCTGGGCTACTCCTAAAAATACCCAGACAAGAGTCACTGGAAGCTTCTCTGAAACAGCTTCACTGACTGCCCATCCAAGCTAGGATTACATTTAAATCTCTCTGCCTGCCTCACAAAGCTATGAACGTCGGGGGCCCAACCTTGCTTAGGACACTTATTTCCCCATATGTGCCTAATAGGTCTCTCAGATCATCACCAGTCCATCTCATAAAGACGTCGAGGATAAAAAGATCAAGATGGGGAGGAATATCATTCTCACACCTGGTTCCAAAGCTTTGGAACTCCATGACCAAGGAAATGAGACTGCTAAGAGATTAACTCAGCTTCAGGAAAAAAATAAAGACATGGCTGTTCCATGATGACTAAATAAACCCTCTCACTACCACCTCCTCTCTGCAGCGCTGGGAAGCATTTGGTCAGCCATGCGCTTTATAAATCCTGTAAACATAAACGGAGGCAAAAAGATTTACTTCTAATAGACATGCTGGTAATGACGTTTGTGGATGTTAGATAAAGAGTAAAATATCATCAGCATGAACTGAGAGTTTTAATTGTTTATCACCATATTGAAAGCCTGTAAATTGGAAGTTAATACACATTTTTATCAGAAAAGGTTCAAGAGCAAGAAGAAAAAGAAGAGGGGAAAGAGGGCAACCTTGTTGAATGCCTCGATACAGAAAAAACGATTGAGAAAGGAGACCATTCACTTAAATAGCAGAAGTAGGAGAGGAGTACAACAAAGAGATATAATTAATAAAAGTAGGACCAAAACCAAACCAGGATATAGTAGAAAATATAAAAGGCCAGCTAACATGATCAAATGCCTTTTCAGCATCTAAAGACAATAGCTGCCAATTAATATTTATAAAATTTAGATTTGCTAAGGACATCAAAAAGTAATCTAGTGTTGTCTGAAATCTGTCTATCCTTAGTAAAGCCACACTGTTCCTTGCAAATCAATTGAGGTAATAAGGGTTGTAGGTGAAGAGCCAAGATTCTTGCAAACATTTTCTAATTTATATTAATTAAAGAGATGGGCCTATAATTTTTACACAGGGTATGGTCTTTGTTATCTTTGGAAAGAAGAGAAATTAAGGCATCCTGAAAATAACCACTATTTTTGAGAATCCTTAAAAAAAGAGAAATAGTTGATGTAATTTTGGAAGAAGAAGGTCAGAAAAAGGGGCATAAAATTCAATGGTAAATCCATCAGGACCTGGTGCTTTACGATTTTAAATAGTACGCATAGCATTAGAAATATCTTGAATGCGACTGTCATCGTCTAATGATGAAAAATCTATATTACGATGAGATGGAGGATTAATGGAAGATAAATAATGAAAAATGTCATCTTGAAGTGTAGGAGAGTCAGAGGTATAAAGATTCTAGAAGAAATGCGTAAATTCTGATAACATTTCTTCATTTTTACAGGCCTTGTGATTAGTGGAGGTGAGTATAGACTCCATCTTGGTACATTCCTTTTTAACTTTAAGGTAATTTGACAAAAGTTTTCCAGCTGTATTCTGACCACAATAGTATTTGGCAGAAGCTCTAAGTAAAAAGGAAGTGCTAGTTCCTGTAGATAATTTATTAAATGTAAATTTAGATTTAATGAGTTTCTCTAAACAAGTTTTAGTATAGGTATGGTCATAAGAGTGTTCTAATTATTTAATACGTGCTGTAAGTAAATGAATGTATTCCACAAAGCTTTCTTTTTATGTCATACCAAAGAAGTAATGAGTTCTCTAGAGACAGCTTTAAAGGTATCACATACAATCTGGGGGGAGATGGTCAGGATTTCGTTTTTGTGAAAAAAAGGTGTGGGCAAAAGATTCAAAACTTTTAGTCATGTTGGAGTCCAATAAAAGGGAGTTAGTAAATCTCCAACTTCTAGTACCTGGATTAGGTGGGAAAAGTTCTAAATCCAAAATGACAGGGGCATGCTCTGAAATGAATATGGGGCCAATAGTGGAATGAATAATATGTTGTGCTAGCAATTTAAAGAGGAAAACATAATCCAAATGAGAGTGGGAGGAATGTACAATAGAGAAGAACGTATACTCTAAAAGTGTGGGGTTACAAAGTCTCCAAGCATCCACTAGAGAATGTTGTTGAATAGCAGATGTAAACTGGGACTGCATTCTGGAAGGAATACATTTAGATTTAGAATTACGATCAATATTAGGATAAAAGACCATGTTAGAATCACCACAAACTAATAAGTAATCATCCTTATAAGTCATTAATGTAGAAAGGATGCTGGGCCAAAAGGAGTTGTCTGGGGAGGTGGGTTAAAAATAGTCATGGGGATTTTGTTAACCAACAGGAAAACAGAAACCCATCTTCCCAACACAGCAGTGTCTTGTGTGAGCACCTGTATATCCAAATGTTTGTGACATAAAATGGTTACGCCATTATGTTTGCCTGTGCCAGGAGAAGCACACATATGACCAACCCATTGAGGTTTAAGCTTAGATATTTCTTTGTGCAGAATATGAATTTAGTGCTATAAAGCAATATCACATTTTAAATTAGAAATATGCATTAGTACTCTCTGATGTTTTAAATGAGAAACTAAACCCTTAACATTCCAAAAAAAAACTTAAATCCATCTATAACATAATGAAGAATGCATAACTATGATATACATAACAAGAGCAGTTAAAATATAATAACAGCTAAAACAATTTAAGAATATCAAAGATCAAAATTGATTAGCATATGAGAAAAAATACTCAATCATTTATGAAGAAAAAATGGAAAGACAATAGAAAGATAGAGATAAGAGAGAAAGAGTATATATTGTATGAAACAAGAGAAAAGTATATAGTAAAGAAAATAGATTGCCAGAAAAGAAAGAAAAGAGGGAAAGAAGAAGAGATACAAAAACGAAAAACACGTACCATATAAGCAAGGAACAGACACAACCAAAAACAACATAGAAAAATTGAGGGTCGTGCAGCTACATAAGGAAGAAGATACAACCAACCTGATGATCCGGGGCAGGAAAACACTATAGAATGGATAAACTATCCAAACGAATTCGGAAATACTATGTTCAAACACGTAAAGACAGACCTAACAAAAATAAGAAACATGAAGGGTGAATAACACATATTAATAACAACCAGAATGTGCAGTTACAACAAGCAAACAAGAGAAAAGGAATCAAAGCATGTTACAACAGAATCAAACATTTGAAAGCCTGGTAATATCCATGTCTTCTGCTCTACAATTGTCCAAAATATGTTGCAATAAAGCAGGATCCTCAAAAGTCGTGGTTTTATTTTTATATCACTTTAAACAGACACAGATGAAAGAGACTAAAACGAGCATTGATATTTCAAAGCGCAGGTCTCATGTCCAAAAATGCTTTTCTCCTATCTGCCGTTTTCTTGGCATAGTCTTGGGAAAAGAGAGGAGATCCCTGCCAGGAAAGCTGAACCTTATGCTTGTTCTCCTGAAGAACTTTCAATAAATCAGTATACTCCATGTCTGTTTGAAGAATAGTAAAAGGATTATATTCTTCCAAAGATGATGAGGGAGGAATGGTGGTGGAGGTGCGATACAGAGGTTTTGTTTTCCCCATAAACAAGCAGATAAGCCACGTCAACCAGAATCCCTATAATGTGAATAGTTATAGCCACAGTAAAACACATTCAGTTCTATTGCGATATGAGTGTCAATGAATCCAAAAACGAAAAACATAGGGCTTGAAAGTTCTGAAGAAAATGAGGCAGGGCACTCCTTTGAATAAACAAAAATACATTTTAAAGAAATTCTGAAACTATGCCAAGGCTGAAAGTGCCCAAAAATTGTGTGTATGAGGGAAAACAGTCACATCAGGCAGAAATCCAGAAGAAAGATATTTAAATATGCCAAATTTAATGTTGAATAGCTGTTTTATGTGCAAAACAATGCATGTCAGATCGACAAGAAATATTAAACTGCGGGCAAAACATTAAAGGAGAGCCGCTCTGTTTACCAGAAAAAATGGAGTGGCGGGAAAACAAACTGACAGGCGTGAGTTACTAAGAGGAAACGCACCTGCTGAGTATAAAAAAAAACAAATAAGAAGCAGCTCTCACCGGACTCGCAAAAATGGCATGACTGTTGTCCAGAGTCCTTCACAATGCAAAGAACTCTATTTCAAAGAAAGGTGTGGTGCTTGGTCCGCAAGGAAGCCAATGCCTCTCCCAGGCTGCCACGGATCTCCTCTAGATGGCTGCCATCTCCATAGGCGTCTAGCCACGCCCCCTACCATTGCTCAGACTTGAACAATGAATAAAGTGGACTGTAACTATTTTATGCACAAGCAAAAGTCAAATGAAAGATATATATCTGGCAATAAGGAAAAGAAAGGTCTACTCACATTTGGACGTACTATTGTATGAAAAAACCGATGACTATACGTAGTCATGATACATTCAATGGCACTAAGCACTTTATATTGTATGGCAAAGGCCATCTTTGTTCGCTGTCCATTACGTATGAACATAGCTGTGGTATACACAATGGCATTATGAATTTTATATACATGTATGGTATAGGTTATTGTGTTGTTGTGACTGAATTGTTTTTATATACCTGAACACTTTCCACTTTATGTACTTCAATGTCTAAGAATTGCTCATTGTTCCCTCTGAGTGTATATCTTCTTGCTATTTCTGTACCTAAAAAAAAACCGAACTGTAATTTGTTATACCGTATGTCAATAAAATGCTGTTTTTATCTCTTGATTGTGCATCTTTAGGTATTTTTAAAGTTTGCAATTGTAACTGTTTTCTCTGTATAGTATGCTTTTATGGTGGTATTATTTACACCGAATAAAGCTGAATTGACTTGACTTGACTTGAAAGACAAACTTGGGTTTGATGGCTTACTCGTTTCAGATACAATGCATTCAGGTTCAAAACCGTGGCCCTATTCACGGAGGAAAATTCAGGCGTAAATCTACGTTTACAACTAAAACCCTTCTTAGGCCTCCGAGGAATTCACTAAGAGATTCCTAACAGTCAAAAGCTGTGGAGATCTGTGCCACAGGCGAGGAGTATTCTGCATCTGTAAATTCTAACAGAGGTGGAAATATGCATGTTCCAAGGTGTGAATCTCTTAAAAGTTTGTGGCAGCTCACTAACAACTAGCGGTGCGCGGACTCACAACCTGCTTACGTTCGCATTTCAACCTTGGAAATGGCAGGATTTCTACTCCAAGCAGGAGCTGGCATAAATCCCTTTCTAAAGTGGTAAGGGAAATTAGTAACCCTTACATTTGGTGATGGTACAAGAGAAGGGATTGCTCCATTAGGAAAAGTATTTTTCATGCATTTGCACTGGGAATCAGCAGAGGGAAAATAGGACCCTGCTAGGAGAGGCACAAGACTTTCCCAAAAATAAGCCTGTACACCTTTGCCAGGCAAAGCTTTCCATGTTTACTATTGGGAATGATATCAGAAGGTTGGAAAATTACATCAAGGCAGAGGTGGAGATCAAAATCCATAGGAACAGGTCCTATGCTAAGAATTCACTGGAATGTGGCATGGGGTTTGTCCTACAGCCTTTTAAGGCTGGGAGATTAGGCACTGCCAAAGGCCAAGCCCTTCACCCAGAGTCTGCTAGTATATATATATATTTGAACACCTTACCCTGGAGGGTCTTGAGGAAGCGGGACTGGCCATAGGACAAGACGAAATCCATAGCATGCATGAAATCAGACCCAGTGTGCCCACCCTGATGTGGAGTGTTGAAAATGAGCAGTCACCTACTCTGTTGTGACTCAAAACTGGTGCTAGGAGTATCTCCCCTCCCACTTGGTGTCAGCCTTGCTGGGGGTACAAAAAGGTTGCCTTCTGCAGGTCTCACTTTATGTGTACTCAGAGAGCTATTAATGGTGTTTTCCATGCCCATCTCTGTAATAATATGCTGAGCAGCTGAATCCTTCCTCTGTAAGTCTGTAACAATTCCTGCTGGATAATCCCATGCAGAGTCTCACCCAAGAGTATGGAGAGTCCCTGGATAGCTCTCTCTCTAAAGAAGAGATCCTTGCCGCAATCCGACACCTTAAGACCACAAAACTATGGGCAGCGATGGGTTACCTTTGGAGTTTTATCACAGATATGCAGAGATAATAGATGACAAGCTCTTGGAGGTGTATGAAGAAGCACTGCACATCAGGGAGGCATTGATCGTGATAGTGCTGAAACCAGGTAGAAATCCCACAATAGCTTCAGCATATGGGCCAGTATCACTCCCAAACATTGATGTGAAACTCCTTAGAAGTCTGATAGCAGCTCACTTACTTCCATGGTTACCTGGTTTGGTCCACACTGACAAATCAGGTTTAATTCCATAATGAAACACTCTCCAAAAATTCCGAAGCCTAGCTCATATCTATCAAGACCCACAGCTCCTGAAGGAAACTATACATATTACCTACTGGCGGTCGCCAGTAGGTAGTTATAGTTATAACCTAGTTTCCAGAGGAAAAACATTTTTTGATTTGCTAATAACTTTGGAGTCTGTAGCTCATGCAGTCCGTTCGTAGAATAAGAGATATGTTTGAAGGTGGGGAACTACTTTTTTTTCTCATTCAGAACGATAACTGATTGGGAGATATAAAGCATTGTTTTTTAAAAGTAGGGTGCATATTCGTTTTGTGGAAAAGCATCTTTGTGATTAGTTAAGAAAAAGCAGTTTAATGTGGAGTACATATCATAGGATAAAATTTGGTCAACTCAACCACACCTGCTACTTGCATTTGGAAGGCACTGTTCGAACTTAAAACGATCGTGAACTTTTAACTTGCACGTGCCGGTAAATGTTCGAGAAAATGTTGCAAAAAAATATTGTTTGGTTTAAAAAAATGTATGAAATTTAACCTGCACGTGTTGTAGAATGTTCTAGAAAGTGTGTTGATAGAATACGTTGTCTGACTTCTATGTGTCCTTGAATATTAAAAAAACTGTTTATATGGAAAATTCAAAAATAACCAATAGAGATAAGTTTTGCAATCTTAAAGAATCAAGGAACTATTCTAATTTGTTCTTTACATGTATTTATGTGTGGAGTAACAAAATTACAGACACAACAGCACCAGGAAGAGGAACAAGCAGGGAGTGGGGGGACGAGGGGAGATGGGCACAATGGCACACATGCACAATTAAGTACAGCACAACTACAGACAAACCATGGCAAAAATGAAACACACCAACAATGAGCACAAGTCACAGAACCCGCCAACATCAAACCACTGAACAAGCACAGAAGTGAAACCCACACTGCCTGAAAGGGAGAACGGTGAACAAAACCTCACATGAGGGGACATCTCACACACAATGCAGCACACACACATAGGAAGCAGAGCACACCAACATCCAACACAATGTTGTTCAAACACAAACATTTGCACACTCGAACACAGGACACAAATGCACTCGCCTGTGGTGGGTAAATGTCCAAAAGCGTCAGTACGAAACAGGCACATGAGAACACATAAGTACAAATCCACAGCCTGGATGGGGTAGCAATTCACGTATGGCAGGCAGCCAGAGAGTCTGTGATACACACATTGGCATACAAATGAAGACACAACACATTTGGAGACAAAAGAAAATTTGGAAATTTTATTTAAAAAGTGCGTGTCAGTACGGCCAAGAGTAGTGCCACGATATGCAGACAAATGCAGCAGCATACCTGAATAAGGAAAGTAGGAAAACATCCATGTTCACCTCGGGGTAGTCCATCACCAACACACGTAAGTGTCAAGCAGCGTTGGTTGTCCGCGCCTCGAACATGAGTCGATGCCAATGCAGCCATGTCCACTGTCGTCTTGGGACATGTGAACAGATGCACAACGTGCAATGATGCGGCGGGACATGTGCAATGTGGCACATCGAGTCGTGGTTGCAGGTACCTTGTCACTCCTCCATGAACGCGAGTGCAGCTGCGTAAGCTACTATCGCTAATGGGTGATGGTTAGCCACAATATTTGACATGTCGTTAACGTAATCCATCAGCTGACCGGGACAGATGTGCTGACTTCAACCACTGTAGCCAATGTGCACCAAAACAGAATCGGGAAGTGGGTCAATTTGCTCTCTGCATACTATGACACGTGCAATCTCCCAGGCCCAGTTTCCAACATGCATACCAAACATCCATGCATGCCATAAACGGGCATCACCATGACACTCCTGGTCGTGGGCCAACAGGGGGCGCACACACCCGTCGTAATCCATGTCAGCTACCCACACGTTGGAGAGGCACACGTCCATGCCCCACTCGGATAGGCACGTGCGACATTGCAATACAGGTTGAACGCTGGTGACGTCTGCAATGCGGAAGCTCAGCCGGTAAGTGATCTGCAGCACTGCCAAAGGCAGTGCACCCAGGACATGCAGCAGACGTGCAAGGTATAGGTGGACGTGAATGGAGTCGACCATGTGTTCGGGATGCCATGCCATTGCGTCAGTGGCTCTGCTTGTAGCTGCACAGGCTTGCCATGTGCCAGTCTTGTGGATGCAATGGCACAGCTTGGTGCAATGAGCCAAGTCTGTGTGCAATGGGTGCAGGGCAGGGTTGTGGTGGGAGTACGTGTGAAGGCCATTTCATGCACGCTAACTATGAAGAAGGACTTTGGAGTGTGGGATGTGCACTCGTTGTTCTCAAAATCGGGCAGTGTGTAGTGTGGGAGACGGATGCAAATATTATCGTATCTGACAGGGGGGCTGGCCACTTGCAAGTTCCTTCTCGGAGCAGCAGAGGTGTTAGCGCAAGATAGCTCAGACAAAGAACCTTTCATCTCTACAGTAACTTCTCCAGGTGCATTCATACAGAATGTGTACAAAGGCCGGTCGTGGGTGTTGTGGGATGTCTGTGACCCTGGTCATCATGGATGAGATGCCCAGCAAGTGGCACATGGCTGGGTTCACTGTGTGTTATGTTGCCAAACAGATGCTCCTCCCTCCCACGAGCCCCCACACTTTTGTGCGCAGTGCTGTTGTATCCCGTGCACTCCTACGGCACACCATTGTAATGCCTATTCGCGCAGGGCCTGCGGCATTCCAACCACACCGTGACACTGCCGTTTGGAGGTGGTGCATGCCACTTTACAACATCGACTGCTGCGGCCCTTGTGGCAGCCACACCAGAACACAGAGACACACTTACCGCACTTCTTGCACACGGACATGTCCGAGACACCCCGTTCCCCTTGTCGGAAAGGCACACCCCTGTGCTGGCCTGTGTACGCCAGACCAGCACACGCCGCTTGCATGCAGGAGGATGCGTGCGTAGCTACATGTCCAGGCTCACTGCCAACGCTGAGGTGACATGGTAACATCTGCTGAAGACAGCACACTGTGATGTTGCAGGGCACGTGCCCATCATGCTAACACAATGACCACATGGACACACTTGCACAGATGTGGGTTCGGGGGGCGTTGGCGGTCCTGGCACCGTTGCGATGAGTGTTGTGACCCTCATGGGTATCTGTGTATCATGCTCATTGACTCTATGGCACCTGTTGGTGTTCCGGTGTGGCTCTTGGCTGTGTTCCCTTTCATGCTGCAGGTAGTCATCCTGCTTAACATCAATAGAAAGCAAGTGTAAAATCCCTGGTGCTATCGCGGCTTATCGCCTGAATTTGTTTCGCATCGCAGTTTTTGCCTTTGTTGTGAAAGTTGTGATGTGGTTTTTTCGTGTACAGAAAAATAAACAAACTGGGCAGTGTATCCCGTCAAGATCCAGCACCTGACCCACTATTCCCAATCAATATAAATAAAATGAGATTTCTTCAGTGATTTTGTGTGTATACTGTAAATGCACACACTACCACAGTGCAATTCAATACAGGATTTTAGTATTTAGAATAAATCGCAAAGGTGCACCATGTGTGTTTTTGCACGGGAACGCCTACTCTGCATCTCATTATCAGCACTTTAATGCAACTAAAGTTGAGATAAATCTCATACACTATTCAGAAGCTGATGCAAACTGCAGACATCACCAGTAGCCCCGCGATAACTGCCCCAAAATTTAACACCATGGTGGACACCACCAAATAACAGTAATAAGAACGAGAAAGAATCACACAGCACTTAAGTAACAACCAAAAACGTCATTGAATTTTTTTTTCCAAAACTTTATTTTTCCGTTTACGTACATATAGAGTATAAACTAAATTTAACAAACTCAACACAAAACAACAAGGGGGAAGACTCCTGTCGGGTCCATCAATGTCGACGACACAGCCTGGAAAATAAAGCACACAATAAGGACGTGTGTAATGCGCATATCAAAGGAGTGAGACACAGAGAAAGAGAGAAGGAAAAAAAACAGAGCAAAAAAGAGAGGAAAGGAAAGAAAGGGAGTGAGAAAGGGAGAAGAGAGAGAGAGTGAGAGAGATAGAAGGAAAGGAAGGAAGAGAGTGAGAAAGAGAGTGAAGAGAGGGAAGTGAGAGAGAGAGGGAGAGAGAGACACTGCCGCCCCTGCGCATCCATAACCAAATAATTACCTGCTGCCACCGGAGTGTCTGCCAGTGGGCACTCCACGTGCCCATAAAAGCTCCAGGGCCCGGTTCCGCCACCATGGTTTGGTGCACATTATGTGGACCCCCTCCGCGGCCCAGCAGATCCCACTCATGTCGCTGAGTCCTGAGTCATCAATGGCAGAGACCACTTCAGCTTTTGGTGCCGCTAACCCTGTGCAACAGAAGTCAGCACCACGTGGTGGTAGGCCGCTGACGGCCATACAACTTAGGGTGCGACTAACCCTGTGCAACTCAAGTCCGTGCCACATGGGTGTATGCCCCTGATGGCCACATCAGCTTCGGTGGCACTAACCCTTTGCAACTGAAGTCTGCGCCACGTGGTCGTAGGCCCCTGACAGCCACATCATCTTCAGGTGGCACTAACCCTGTGCAACTCAAGTCCGTGCCATGTGGTGGTAGGCCCCTGTCGGCCACATCAGCTTTGGGTGGCACTAACCCTGTGTAAGTCAAGTCCGCGCCACGTGGTAGTAGGCCCCTGACGGCCATACAGATCAGGGTGCGACTAACCCTCTGCGCAACTTTTCATGGACTCTTTATGATTGAGACCTGTGGAGCGTCCGCCATCCAGGCACCACTGCCAATAAAGGATGTGACGTTGTCGATGCATTATATTTGGGTGGTCACACGGCCTGTGACGTATGTGCCGGATGGGTGTGGTGTGTGTGCAAACCTGCCCTTAGGGAGTAGCCGTGACATGTTGACAACTAGACCACTGACCTGCACACCAACAGCGAGTACGCCTGCGACAGGTAGCTATGTGGGGGGTGTGAAAACGTGTTTTCTCAATGGATTTTCCATAGGAAACTTTAGACAAGACTACAGGTCAAACTGCTGAACGGAATTACGCCAAATTTGGTAGGGAGAAAGGTTTTGGTCCAGAAAGCACGCTTTCTTGCATCGAGTGAAAATATAAAAGAAAGGTACCGGGGGCAATTTAAAATACCGGAGCTCTGTCTGTGTGAGATAACCCTTTCATTCTCCCTCTGCCCAACATCACCACTTCGCAGCTATGCTGTTAGAAGCCAGTCCGTCGGCTCGCAGCTCTCTACCTTTGCGAGCTAGTACGCTGCTGTGCCTGTACCTCTGCGAGCTACTACGCTGCTGTTCCTTTGGGAGCAGACAGCTCGTAGTACTGCTTCTGTGAGTGGAGCAGACAGGCCGCAGTTGTCCCTCTGTGAGTCTGGGTGCGAACTGTTCATAAGTCACACTACATAAGCATTGAAAATCCATTTTGTGATTCAGTCTGTCAGCTGGCATCTGTCCGAGGCCTTTCTGAAAACATACCGGAGTTTTTTCTGTGAGAGATACCCCTTTCACGCTGCCTCTCCCCACATCAGCAGGTAACGCATCCTCTTCCCACATTACCAACATACCCCCAACAACCTTCTTGGGCCCGGAATTGTCCCTGTGCGGTTGGACAAACAAGAATCTTAGTCATGTATAGATTTACGAATAAAACATTTTATTTAAACAAAACAACAACAAATAAAACTTAAGGGAGTCTGGTGCTGTGGTCGCTACCACGAACTTGGGGTCACTGCCATTCAGGACTCAGGACACAGTTCCACATGTGGGATCGGCTTGTATTGAACAGGGTTAGTGGCACCACGTGTCGCGCCTTATGTTTTACAGGGTTTGTGGCACCACGTGTCGCCGGCCTTGCATATGGAAATATGCCTGACTGATCAAAGGGAGTCTGGTGCTGTGGTCGCTGCCACGAAGTTGGGGTCACTGCCATTCAGGACTCAGGACACAGTTCCACATGTGGGATCTGCTTGTGTTGAACAGGGTTAGTGACAACACGTGTCGCGGCTTGTGTTGAACAGGGTTTGTGGCACCACGTGTACAAAATTCGAATTGGGAGCTCTGCTGCCCGCAATGTAGACTGTTATTGAGTGTTTGTTTGCACTTTAAGATGAATTTGGTGATTGTACTAAAGCTATAACTGATATAAAAAAAGTTCTTGAAGCAAGGATACTAAAAGGATATTATGTAGGTTTTAGGCCTGTGATAGTTACTTGCCTAGTGGACTCTGTAATTAATGAATCAAGATTTAATTTTAATTGTGAGCCCTACTGACCGCATTGTAGGCGTATCATGAAAAGATGAAATATTAATAGAATACACTGTTGAAATGTATGAGCCTGTGATGCTGCTTGGTGCGGACGGGCCGCACTGGGAGCAATGTCTCTTACCTACTGCGTCATCTGCAATCGCGACTGTATCTGAATTGTGAGCCCTGCTAACTGCAGTGTAGGCCAGAGGTAGCAGTGAGCAAGGGCCCACAGCCACATGCATAGGTTGGTGGCCCCACCGGCCTGCGTAGTTTATGTTCAGTGGCACCACGTGTCGCCGGCCTTCCATATGCAAATACGTGTCACTAATCGAAGGGAGTCTGGTGCTGTGGTCGCTGCCACGAAGTTGGGGTTAGTGCCATTCAGGACTCAGAAAACAGTTCTGCATGTGGGATCGGCTTGTGTTGAACAGGGTTAGTGGCACCATGTGTCGCGCCTTGTGTTGTACAGGGTTAGTGGCACCACGTGTCGCCGGTCTTGCATATGGAAATATGCATAACTGATCAAAGGGAGTCTGGTGCTGTGGTCGCTGCCATGGACTTGGGGTCACTGCCATTCAGGACTCAGGACACAGTTCCACATGTGGGATCAGCTTGTGTTGAACTGGGTTAGTGGCACCACGTGTCGCGGCTTGTGTAGAACAGGGTTAGTGGCACCACGTGTAGCCGGCTTGTGTTGAACAGGGTTAGTGGCACCATGTGTTGTGGCTTGCATTGAATTCTGCCTCAATAAGGCCACTTGGCGATGACTTGTGGTGCAGTGAGTTAGAAGTTCCTTAGGCGCTGAGCGTGTACGTACCCTGCGATGATGCGTGGTCTGGGGGGGCCACACTCGGACCAATGTCTTTTGTCTATTGAGTTCTGCCTTCGATTTTTGAGTGATAGTATGCCTCACTGCTGACATAAAACTGTTCACTCTTCCTTGCGATGACTTATGATGCACTGAGTTAGTAGTACATTTGGCGCTCAGTGTGTACGTACCCTGCAATGATGCGTGGTCCGGGGGGGCCGCACTCGGGCCAATGTCTTTTGTTTATTGAATTCTGCCTCAATAAGGCCACATGGTGTTGACTTGTGGTGCACTGAGTTAGTGGCACCTGAAGCACTCAGCGTGTGTGCACCCTGCGATGATATGTGGTCCGAGAGGGCCGCACTAGGAGTAATGTATCTTGCGTACTGGACTGCGTCATCTGCAATCGCTACTCCATGTGAATTGTGATGCCTGCTGTCCGCAGTGTAAATGGAAGGCAGTAGTCTGTACAGACATAAGTCTGCGGTGCTGTGCCACTGGGTTCGCAGGGGGCCTGTGTCGAGAAGACCCGCGGTCATGGCGGCAGCCTCGTGGCAGGGTGAGGCCCGCCGCTCTGGCACAGTCGTTGGTCTTCACAGTTCACAAGTGAACCACGCCCAGAGCCCCAGCCTATTTATTCACACTCCTACGCTGAAGTGGCGTACGTCAGAGTAGCCCTCTCCGGTTACGCTTATGCTTACAAGAAGGGATGACACAGCTACATGACTGAGATTTTCCCTAGTGTTTGAAGTAACATGGTTGGGTTCACTGTCCACAACACTACAAGCACCAGTAGTATTTGTGCAGCTGGAGAGGTGTGTGTTCTGCATACTGAGATGTGTCCAGCACATCACCGCTACACTTTGCATTGTGTGCATTGTTATTCATGGATGAATTGCTTCCTTCACATATAGTTTCTTCACACTTGTCCCAATATTCAGCTATTGTGTGGCTGAGGGGCCATGCCGTTTTCGGAAAGTTCGCTGTCTTGTTCTGCGCTGTCTCGGTGGTAGAGGGGGGGTCCTGGGGGTGGTGGTGGGTGTTGTGGTGTTCTTGGGTGTCAGAGCTGCTTGATCAGTAGGTCTATGACATGAATTGGTCTTCAGATGTGGCACTGGGCTGCTCTCCCTTTCATACTGTATGTAGTTGTTTAATATTTAAAAACAAGAAGACATTATATAGTTTAAATAACAAATACAAAAATTAAAAAACTATTTTTAGGATATTAAAGTTACCGAATATCACATTTTTTTTTTCAAAATGACTGAGAAAAACATAGGTTTTATGAACATTATAATTAGAAATTAGTATTTAAATAACCTTTGAAATTCACAGAAAAACATAGGCCTCAGGAACATTAAAGTTAGAAATTAGTATTTAAAAAAAACATTCAAATTTACTGAGAAAATGATTGCCACATTTCCCAGCATTAAACTATTATATGGCCATGCTGTTTTTGGAGGGTTCGCCATCCTGTTCTGCACTGCCTTGGTGGTAGTAGGGAGAGGGATGGTACGGGGGGAAGTCCTGAGGGTTGTGGAAGTGGGTGTTGTGTCCTTTTTGGGTGTCGGAAAAAACTAAAGGTTAAATTAACATTATAATTAGAAGTTAGCATTAAAAAAAAATTGAAATTCACTGAAAAAACCATAGGTTTCAGGCACGTTATAGATAGAAATTAGCATTTTAAAAACCTTTGAAATTCACTGAAAAAACCATAGGTTTCAGGCATGTTATAATTAGAAATTAACATTTAAAAAACCTTTGAAATTCACTGAAAAAACGATAGGTTTCAGGGACGTTATAATTAGTTGGACATTTCACTACTACAAAACCATAGAAATTCCACATTTATAGTTAGTTCAGCTGACTATAACTTACGCCCCCGCAATACACTGCTGATGACGTCACATATTACATCATTCATGACATGGTCAGTGACATCACTGATGATATCACTGATGACATCTCAAATGACATCACTGATGACATCACTGATGACATGATCCATGTGACAATCTGATGCACCTCCTCACATACTAATATAACCTTTGATACACTCACTGTAAAATACAGACTATCATTTTCGATACCATTGACACACTAATACCAGTTCCTACATACCTACTCAGTGATTCCTAGGTCTACACACACATCTACCCATTCACCATACAATCACTCATACATGCAGTCACTGATCAATAGAACACTATCAAATGCACTCATACACCTATATAGACATTGACACACCAGCACTCATCCTAGTCAGTTATGTACTCATCCTAGTCACTCATGCAAAGAATCAATCACAGTTCCATTTACTCACCTAGACACCACCTAATTTATTCATACAGATAGTAACGCCTACTTAGTCCCTTATATAATCACTAATACAAGTATACACTCATACATACAGCCACTCTCACAATCACTGACTCTCACGTATAGTCATTTCTATACACCAACTCTCACATACACTGCCTTTTATATATGTACTTAGCTGGACATATGCACTGAGACATCGATTCACTCACCAAGATGCCCATACACACACTTACCCACCCATTCAACTGTTTACACATGCACTCTTAAACTCATACACCCTGTCAATCAACCACTCACACATCTATGCACAGTCACACCCCCCCCACCCAACCACACACAGTCTCCTATACAAATACACAGGCAACTAATCAATAACTGTTTATATGGAAAATTCAAAAATAACCAATAGAGATACGTTTTGCAATCTTAAAGAATCAAGGAACTATTCTAATTTGTTCTTTACATGTATTTATGTGTGGAGTAACAAAATTACAGACACAACAGCACCAGGAAGAGGAACAAGCAGGGAGTGGGGGGACGAGGGGAGATGGGCACAATGGCACACATGCACAATTAAGTACAGCATAACTACAGACAAACCATGGCAAAAATTAAACATACCAACAATGAGCACAAGTCACAGAACCCGCCAACATCACACCACTGAACAAGCACAGAAGTGAAACCTACACTGCCTGAAAGGGAGAACGGTGAACAAAACCTCACATGAGGGGACATCTCACACACAATGCAGCACACACACATAGGAAGCAGAGCACACCAACATCCAACACAATGTTGTTCAAACACAAACATTTGCACACTCGAACACAGGACACAAATGCACTCGCCTGTGGCGGGTAAATGTCCAAAAGCGTCAGTACGAAACAGGCACATGAGAACACATAAGTACAAATCCACAGCCTGGATGGGGTAGCAATTCACGTATGGCAGGCAGCCAGAGAGTCTGTGATACACACATTGGCATACAAATGAAGACACAACACATTTGGAGACAAGTGAAAATTTGGAAATTTTATTTAAAAAGTGCGTGTCAGTACGGCCAAGAGTAGTGCCACGATATGCAGACAAATGCAGCAGCATACCTGAATAAGGAAAGTAGGAAAACATCCATGTTCACCTCGGGGTAGTCCATCACCAACACACGTAAGTGTCAAGCAGCGTTGGTTGTCCGCGCCTCGAACATGAGTCGATGCCAATGCAGCCATGTCCACTGTCGTCTTGGGACATGTGAACAGATGCACAACGTGCAATGATGCCGCGGGACATGTGCAATGTGGCACATCGAGTCGTGGTTGCAGGTACCTTGTCACTCCTCCATGAACGCGAGTGCAGCTGCGTAAGCTACTATCGCTAATGGGTGATGGTTGGCCACAATATTTGACATGTCGTTAACGTAATCCATCAGCTGACCGGGACAGATGTGCTGACTTCAACCACTGTAGCCAATGTGCACCAAAACAGAATCGGGAAGTGGGTCAATTTGCTCTCTGCATACTATGACACGTGCAATCTCCCAGGCCCAGTTTCCAACATGCATACCAAACATCCATGCATGCCATAAACGGGCATCACCATGACACTCCTGGTCGTGGGCCAACAGGGGGCGCACACACCCGTCGTAATCCATGTCAGCTACCCACACGTTGGAGAGGCACACGTCCATGCCCCACTCGGATAGGCACGTGCGACATTGCAATACAGGTTGAACGCTGGTGACGTCTGCAATGCGGAAGCTCAGCCGGTAAGTGATCTGCAGCACTGCCAAAGGCAGTGCACCCAGGACATGCAGCAGACGTGCAAGGTATAGGTGGACGTGAATGGAGTCGACCATGTGTTCGGGATGCCATGCCATTGCGTCAGTGGCTCTGCTTGTAGCTGCACAGGCTTGCCATGTGCCAGTCTTGTGGATGCAATGGCACAGCTTGGTGCAATGAGCCGAGTCTGTGTGCAATGGGTGCAGGGCAGGGTTGTGGTGGGAGTACGTGTGAAGGCCATTTCACGCACGCTAACTATGAAGAAGGACTTTGGAGTGTGGGATGTGCACTCGTTGTTCTCAAAATCGGGCAGTGTGTAGTGTGGGAGACGGATGCAAATATTATCGTATCTGACAGGGGGGCTGGCCACTTGCAAGTTCCTTCTCGGAGCAGCAGAGGTGTTAGCGCAAGATAGCTCAGACAAAGAACCTTTCATCTCTACAGTAACTTCTCCAGGTGCATTCATACAGAATGTGTACAAAGGCCGGTCGTGGGTGTTGTGGGATGTCTGTGACCCTGGTCATCATGGATGAGATGCCCAGCACGTGGCACATGGCTGGGTTCACTGTGTGTTATGTTGCCAAACAGATGCTCCTCCCTCCCACGAGCCCCCACACTTTTGTGCGCAGTGCTGTTGTATCCCGTGCACTCCTACGGCACACCATTGTAATGCCTATTCGCGCAGGGCCTGCGGCATTCCAACCACACCGTGACACTGCCGTTTGGAGGTGGTGCATGCCACTTTACAACATCGACTGCTGCGGCCCTTGTGGCAGCCACACCAGAACACAGAGACACACTTACCGCACTTCTTGCACACGGACATGTCCGAGACACCCCGTTCCCCTTGTCGGATAGGCACACCCCTGTGCTGGCCTGTGTACGCCAGACCAGCACACGCCGCTTGCATGCAGGAGGATGCGTGCGTATCTATATGTCCAGGCTCACTGCCAACGCTGAGGTGACATGGTAACATCTGCTGAAGACAGCACACTGTGATGTTGCAGGGCACGTGCCCATCATGCTAACACAATGACCACATGGACACACTTGCACAGATGTGGGTTCGGAGGGCGTTGGCGGTCCTGGCGCCATTGCGATGAGTGTTGTGACCCTCATGGGTATCTGTGTATCATGCTCATTGACTCTATGGCACCTGTTGGTGTTCCGGTGTGGCTCTTGGCTGTGTTCCCTTTCATGCTGCAGGTAGTCATCCTGCTTAACATCAAGTGAAAGCAAGTGTAAAGTCCCTGGTGCTATCGCGGCTTATCGCCTGAATTTGTTTCGCATCGCAGTTTTTGCCTTTCGTTGTGAAAGTTGTGATGTGGTTTTTTCGTGTACAGAAAAATAAACAAACTGGGCAGTGTATCCCGTCAAGATCCAGCACCTGACCCACTATTCCCAATCAATATAAATAAAATGATTTTTCTTCAGTGATTTTGTGTGTATACTGTAAATGCACACACTACCACAGTGTAATTCAATACAGGATTTTAGTATTTAGAATAAATCGCAAAGGTGCACCTCGTGTGTTTTTTCACGGGAACGCCTACTCTGCATCTCATTATCAGCACTTTAATGCAACTAAAGTTGAGATAAATCTAATACACTATTCAGAAGCTGGTGCAAACTGCAGACATCACCAGTAGCCCCGCGATAACTGCCCCAAAATTTAACACCATGGTGGACACCACCAAATAACAGTAATAAGAACGAGAAAGAATCACACAGCACTTAAGTAACAACCAAAAACGTCATTGCATTTTTTTTTTCCCAAAACTTTATTTTTCCGTTTACGTACATATAGAGTATAAACTAAATTTAACAAACTCAACACAAAACAACAAGGGGGAAGACTCCTGTCGGGTCCATCAATGTCGACGACACAGCCTGGAAAATAAAGCACACAATAAGGACGTGTGTAATGCGCATATCAAAGGAGTGAGACACAGAGAAAGAGAGAAGGAAAAAAAAACAGAGCAAAAAAGAGAGGAAAGGAAAGAAAGGGAGTGAGAAAGGGAGAAGAGAGAGAGAGTGTGAGAGATAGAAGGAAAGGAAGGAAGAGAGTGAGAAAGAGAGTGAAGAGAGGGAAGTGAGAGAGAGAGGGAGAGAGAGACACTGCCGCCCCTGCGCATCCATAACCAAATAATTACCTGCTGCCACTGGAGTGTCTGCCAGTGGGCACTCCACGTGCCCATAAAAGCTCCAGGGCCTGGTTCCGCCACCATGGTTTGGTGCACATTATGTGGACCCCCTCCGCGGCCCAGCAGATCCCATGTCGCTGAGTCCTGAGTCATCAATGGCAGAGACCACTTCAGCTTTTGGTGCCGCTAACCCTGTGCAACAGAAGTCAGCACCACGTGGTGGTAGGCCGCTGACGGCCATACAACTTAGGGTGCGACTAACCCTGTGCAACTCAAGTACGTGCCACATGGGTGTATGCCCCTGATGGCCACATCAGCTTCGGTGGCACTAACCCTTTGCAACTGAAGTCTGCGCCACGTGGTCGTAGGCCCCTGACGGCCACATCATCTTCAGGTGGCACTAACCCTGTGCAACTCAAGTCCGTGCCATGTGGTGGTAGGCCCCTGTCGGCCACATCAGCTTTGGGTGGCACTAACCCTGTGTAAGTCAAGTCCGCGCCACGTGGTAGTAGGCCCCTGACGGCCATACAGATCAGGGTGCGACTAACCCTCTGCGCAACTTTTCATGGACTCTTTATGATTGAGACCTGTGGAGCGTCCGCCATCCAGGCACCACTGCCAATAAAGGATGTGACGTTGTCGATGCATTATATTTGGGTGGTCACACGGCCTGTGACGTATGTGCCGGATGGGTGTGGTGTGTGTGCAAACCTGCCCTTAGGGAGTAGCCGTGACATGTTGACAACTAGACCACTGACCTGCACACCAACAGCGAGTACGCCTGCGACAGGTAGCTATGTGGGGGGTGTGAAAACGTGTTTTCTCAATGGATTTTCCATAGGAAACTTTAGACAAGACTACAGGTCAAACTGCTGAACGGAATTACGCCAAATTTGGTAGGGAGAAAGGTTTTGGTCCAGAAAGCACGCTTTCTCGCATCGAGTGAAAATATAAAAGAAAGGTACCGGGGGCAATTTAAAATACCGGAGCTCTGTCTGTGTGAGATAACCCTTTCATTCTCCCTCTGCCCAACATCACCACTTCGCAGCTATGCTGTTAGAAGCCAGTCCGTCGGCTCGCAGCTCTCTACCTTTACGAGCTAGTACGCTGCTGTGCCTGTACCTCTGCGAGCTACTACGCTGCTGTTCCTTTGGGAGCAGACAGCTCGTAGTACTGCTTCTGTGAGTGGAGCAGACAGGCCGCAGTTGTCCCTCTGTGAGTCTGGGTGCGAACTGTTCATAAGTCACACTACATAAGCATTGAAAATCCATTTTGTGATTCAGTCTGTCAGCTGGCATCTGTCCGAGGCCTTTCTGAAAACATACCGGAGTTTTTTCTGTGAGAGATACCCCTTTCACGCTGCCTCTCCCCACATCAGCAGGTAACGCATCCTCTTCCCACATTACCAACATACCCCCAACAACCTTCTTGGGCCCGGAATTGTCCCTGTGCGGTTGGACAAACTATAGATTTACGAATAAAACATTTTATTTAAACAAAACAACAACAAATAAAACTTAAGGGAGTCTGGTGCTGTGGTCGCTACCACGAACTTGGGGTCACTGCCATTCAGGACTCAGGACACAGTTCCACATGTGGGATCGGCTTGTATTGAACAGGGTTAGTGGCACCACGTGTCGCACCTTATGTTTTACAGGGTTTGTGGCACCACGTGTCGCCGGCCTTGCATATGGAAATATGCCTGACTGATCAAAGGGAGTCTGGTGCTGTGGTCGCTGCCACGAAGTTGGGGTCACTGCCATTCAGGACTCAGGACACAGTTCCACATGTGGGATCTGCTTGTGTTGAACAGGGTTAGTGACAACACGTGTCGCGGCTTGTGTTGAACAGGGTTAGTGGCACCACGTGTCCAAAATTCGAATTGGGAGCTCTGCTGCCCGCAATGTAGACTGTTATTGAGTGTTTGTTTGCACTTTAAGATGAATTTGGTGATTGTACTAAAGCTATAACTGATATAAAAAAAGTTCTTGAAGCAAGGATACTAAAAGGATATTATGTAGGTTTTAGGCCTGTGATAGTTACTTGCCTAGTGGACTCTGTAATTAATGAATCAAGATTTAATTTTAATTGTGAGCCCTACTGACCGCATTGTAGGCGTATCATGAAAAGATGAAATATGAATAGAATACACTGTTGAAATGTATGAGCCTGTGATGCTGCTTGGTGCGGACGGGCCGCACTGGGAGCAATGTCTCTACCTACTGCGTCATCTGCAATCGCGACTGTATCTGAATTGTGAGCCCTGCTAACTGCAGTGTAGGCCAGAGGTAGCAGTGAGCAAGGGCCCACAGCCACATGCATAGGTTGGTGGCCCCACCGGCCTGCGTAGTTTATGTTCAGTGGCACCACGTGTCGCCGGCCTTCCATATGCAAATACGTGTCACTAATCGAAGGGAGTCTGGTGCTGTGGTCGCTGCCACGAAGTTGGGGTTAGTGCCATTCAGGACTCAGAAAACAGTTCTGCATGTGGGATCGGCTTGTGTTGAACAGGGTTAGTGGCACCATGTGTCGCGCCTTGTGTTGTACAGGGTTAGTGGCACCACGTGTAGCCGGCTTGTGTTGAACAGGGTTAGTGGCACCATGTGTTGTGGCTTGCATTGAATTCTGCCTCAATAAGGCCACTTGGCGATGACTTGTGGTGCAGTGAGTTAGAAGTTCCTTAGGCGCTGAGCGTGTACGTACCCTGCGATGATGCGTGGTCTGGGGGGGCCGCACTCGGACCAATGTCTTTTGTCTATTGAGTTCTGCCTCAATTCGATTTTTGAGTGATAGTATGCCTCACTGCTGACATAAAACTGTTCACTCTTCCTTGCGATGACTTATGATGCACTGAGTTAGTAGTACATTTGGCGCTCAGTGTGTACGTACCCTGCAATGATGCGTGGTCCGGGGGGCCGCACTCGGGCCAATGTCTTTTGTTTATTGAATTCTGCCTCAATAAGGCCACATGGTGTTGACTTGTGGTGCACTGAGTTAGTGGCACCTGAAGCACTCAGCGTGTGTGCACCCTGCGATGATATGTGGTCCAAGAGGGCCGCACTAGGAGCAATGTATCTTGCGTACTGGACTGCGTCATCTGCAATCGCTACTCCATGTGAATTGTGATGCCTGCTGTCCGCAGTGTAAATGGAAGGCAGTAGTCTGTACAGACATAAGTCTGCGGTGCTGTGCCACTGGGTTCGCAGGGGGCCTGTGTCGAGGAGACCCGCGGTCATGGCGGCAGCCTCGTGGCAGGGTGAGGCCCGCCGCTCTGGCACAGTCGTTGGTCTTCACAGTTCACAAGTGAACCACGCCCAGAGCCCCAGCCTATAGCCCCAGCCTATTTATTCACACTCCTACGCTGAAGTGGCGTACGTCAGAGTAGCCCTCTCCGGTTACGCTTATGCTTACAAGAAGGGATGACACAGCTACATGACTGAGATTTTCCCTAGTGTTTGAAGTAACATGGTTGGGTTCACTGTCCACAACACTACAAGCACCAGTAGTATTTGTGCAGATGGAGAGGTGTGTGTTCTGCATACTGAGATGTGTCCAGCACATCACCGCTACACTTTGCATTGTGTGCATTGTTATTCATGGATGAATTGCTTCCTTCACATATAGTTTCTTCACACTTGTCCCAATATTCAGCTATTGTGTGGCTGAGGGGCCATGCCGTTTTCGGAAAGTTCGCTGTCTTGTTCTGCGCTGTCTCGGTGGTAGAGGGGGGGTCCTGGGGGTGGTGGTGGGTGTTGTGGTGTTCTTGGGTGTCAGAGCTGCTTGATCAGTAGGTCTATGACATGAATTGGTCTTCAGATGTGGCACTGGGCTGCTCTCCCTTTCATACTGTATGTAGTTGTTTAATATTTAAAAACAAGAAGACATTATATAGTTTAAATAACAAATACAAAAATTAAAAAACTATTTTTAGGATATTAAAGTTACCGAATATCACATTTTTTTTTCAAAATGACTGAGAAAAACATAGGTTTTATGAACATTATAATTAGAAATTAGTATTTAAATAACCTTTGAAATTCACAGAAAAACATAGGCCTCAGGAACATTAAAGTTAGAAATTAGTATTTAAAAAAAACATTCAAATTTACTGAGAAAATGATTGTCACATTTCCCAGCATTAATCTATTATATGGCCATGCTGTTTATGGAGGGTTCGCCATCCTGTTCTGCACTGCCTTGGTGGTAGTAGGGAGAGGGATGGTACGGGGGGAAGTCCTGAGGGTTGTGGAAGTGGGTGTTGTGTCCTTTTTGGGTGTCGGAAAAAACTAAAGGTTAAATTAACATTATAATTAGAAGTTAGCATTAAAAAAAAATTGAAATTCACTGAAAAAACCATAGGTTTCAGGCACGTTATAGATAGAAATTAGCATTTTAAAAACCTTTGAAATTCACTGAAAAAACCATAGGTTTCAGGCATGTTATAATTAGAAATTAGCATTTAAAAAACCTTTGAAATTCACTGAAAAAACGATAGGTTTCAGGGAAGTTATAGTTAGTTGGACATTTCACTACTACAAAACCATAGAAATTCCACATTTATAGTTAGTTCAGCTGACTATAACTTACGCCCCCGCAATACACTGCTGATGACGTCACATATTACATCATTCATGACATGGTCAGTGACATCACTGATGATATCACTGATGACATCTCAAATGACATCACTGATGACATCACTGATGACATGATCCATGTGACAATCTGATGCACCTCCTCACATACTAATATAACCTTTGATACACTCACTGTAAAATACAGACTATCATTTTCGATACCATTGACACACTAATACCAGTTACTACATACCTACTCAGTGATTCCTAGGTCTACACACACATCTACCCATTCACCATACAATCACTCATACATGCATTCACTGATCAATAGAACACTATCAAATGCACTCATACACCTATATAGACATTGACACACAAGCACTCATCCTAGTCAGTTATGTACTCATCCTAGTCACTCATGCAAAGAATCAATCACAGTTCCATTTACTCACCTAGACACCACCTAATTTATTCATACAGATAGTAACGCCTACTTAGTCCCTTATATAATCACTAATACAAGTATACACTCATACATACAGCCACTCTCACAATCACTGACTCTCACGTATAGTCATTTCTATACACCAACTCTCACATACACTGCCTTTTATATATGTACTTAGCTGGACATATGCACTGAGACATCGATTCACTCACCAAGATGCCCATACACACACTTACCCACCCATTCAACTGTTTACACATGCACTCTTAAACTCATACACGCTGTCAATCAACCACTCACACATCTATGCACAGTCACACCCCCCACCCAACCACACACAGTCTCCTATACAAATACACAGGCAACTAATCAATAACCCATATAGACATTCATGTAGCTACTGACCAACCGATGCAGCAGCTTACACAACAGACACAGAGTGATACAGACATTCACACACTTCAGACACTAACCCATGTATTCTGTAAGATACATTTAATCATTCACTTAAACAGGCAGGGACACACCTACTAAATCCTCCATCCAGACACTTATAAATCCATTCATTCTTCAATACAACTTGGTATACATATAATACATATTTAAATTTTAAAGAAAACCACATTCACTGGATGATGTTATCAGTGATGTCATCAGTGATCTCATTTGAGATGTCATCAGTGATGTCATCAGTGATGTCACTGACCATGTCATGAATGATGTAATATGTGATGTCATCAGCAGTGCATTGCGGGGGTGCGAGTTATAGTTAGCTGAACTAACTATAAAGGTGGAATTTCTATGGTTTTGTATGAGTGAAATGTCCAACTAACTATAACGTCCCTGAAACCTATGGTTTTTTCAGTGAATCTATCTATCTATATATATATATATATATATATATATATATATATATATATATATATATATATACACTCCACAGGTGGATGGGAACACCCGTTGCCTCCAAAACAAAGGGCGCGTCGAAGAAAAGACCTCCCAAACGCGGTCACAATAATTCACCAAACTTCTTCAAAAAAGCAATCGACGCCGTGTCTGTGCAAAATTCTTTAATGCCAGCTGAAAATGCTAGACACGTTTCGCCTGACCTGCAGGCTTGTTCACTAGCAGTTTGATAAAGTTTTCATGGCTATTTAAAACTGTGAATGTGATCAGGTCACATGGTGAACTGCAATAATAAAACTGGACAACAGACTCGTAGTTTGGCATCATGCGTTATGAGCATATGGATTAAAGACAAGTGCCGCATTATTTACAAAACACAATTCATCAAAGTTGTTGCAAAATACACCAGCATTGATTGACTTTGTTAATCTTCAATTTACATGTACACGTTAACGTTAAGTTTGTTGCTCTCAAAGAGTGACGAAGTCTATTTCACCATAGTGGTGCCGTCTTCATCTTTTACCCGTCATGATTAACCAAATTAGTATGTGGTTGACCAGAATAGATGTTTTGATGGGTTGATCAAGTGATCAGAACACTCAATGTAATTTTAGCAAAATAAGCTAAAATAGCAGGCCAACAAACAAACAGGTACTGCCCCAGTGGGCCAAAATGTACAGCAACAATATATGCACAACGGTCTGTGTATAAATGCTCATTGTCCAAATAAGTGACAAAATCAAAACAATAAAATAAAACTTAAAACAAAACCTAAAAATAAATTGATAAAGAGCGAGAGGATCCTATAAATGGGTATGTAAATCTTCTTCCATATTAAGACCATGTGGGATTTTAGTATTTAGTCTGATGATATAGCAGGATTCTAGTTTGCGCAATTTCTTTTCCCGGTTGCCACCCCGGCTACTTACTGGGATAGCATCGTTAACAAAATAAAGAAGACCCTCAGCATTCTTATTGTGGTATTTATCAAAATGCCGCGCCACGGGGTAAGTTTTGTCCCCATTTTTAATGGCACTCTCTTGTACACAGGCAGGATGGTAGATATATATATATATAGTTGTTTGGATTCGATATATTGATGATTTATTTGTCATATGGCGGGGATCTGAACAAAGTCAATCAAATCACTGTCAATGAGTTAAATTTACTTTCACCTGTAACATAAGCAAAGAGAGAATCTGTTTATAGGCTGTGGAGGTATATGTGTCACAGAATCAGCTAGACACTAAATTACATCGCAAGCCTACCGCAGGCAACACCACACTCCATTCTACCAGCTTTCATCCAAGGCATACTATTTGTAGTATTCCATATGGAGAAATGCTCAGGATTCGGCATATATGTAGTACTGAGAAGGACCTAGCTGAGGCTCAACTAGCCAGTAAAGAACGGTTCTTAGAGAGAGGCTATACTGAGAAAACAATAGACAGTGCCATCAAAAAGACCAGAGACTTGTCTAGAGAGGAACTCCTATCCAGGCCCTCTTGAAAAACTAGGAAACACATCTTAGAGAAAAAATCATCTATATACAAGAGTGATTCCAGACTTATCTTGACTTTTAATAAACAAAAAGATAGTCTGAGCAAGATCATCACAAACAATTGGCATCTGCTAAGCAGTGATCGAGTGCTAGGCCCCAATTTGCCAGCCGGACCACCGATCACATACAGAAAGGCCCCCTCTACAAGTGATTTTTTAGTCAGCAGCAGCCCAGAACAGATAACTAACTCAGGGTGGCTTTCAGGAAGAAAGGGTTTTATAAGATGTTCAACATACAAAGCATGTAAACATGGGATCAGTAAAACCACGTTCCAGACAGCCTTTGATACCAGACCCACTAAGATCAGTAAGTTAATTACTTCCAAATCGGAGTATGCCATCTATATTTTGGAGTGCCCTTGTGCACTGTAGAATGTGGGAAGCACAAAGCTGCAAGTCCACAAGCGGATCCTCCAAAATTTGCAAGCCATAATTATTATTATTATTATTAGTCAGATTTGTATAGCGCATGGCTGCCCCAGCAACGGGGCGTCCCAGCGCAACCCCAAACCAAGACAGACGCCCAGGAGACAGAAACGAGATGTTAATTGAAACATTTGATAACAAATGTGGGTTCAACCTATCCAGTGGCCCGCCATTTCAGTGAAATGCATGGAAATGATGCATCTCAATTGAAATACTACGCAATAGATACTTTACCACCATTAAGAAGAGGCGGAGATAGAGAGGCACTCCTACGCAAACCCGAGACCAAATATATCTTGGAACTCGATAGCCAAAAGTCCTAATGGACTAAATACACCCGAAGACTTAAACATGTGGCTGGTTTAATGACAATTTTCTGATGTATTATTAGTCATGTTTAATATTTCATTGTAGACACCTCTAACAGTTTTTATATAAGTATTTGAGCTTTAAATAATTAGCAAATGACCTCCGTAACTTCTGCCAAATATCACTTCCTTTCTAGCAAGTATACCATCAGGACAGAGTTGCGGTTGCTCTCTGCCGCCGTCTTTTTGATAAAAATTGCATCTTTTGCACATTCTGTATTTACTTGATGTAAAGTCTTGCTGCTCTTTTTAAAAATTTGTTTTAAGAAATTGCTGCTATTAGGTCGATGATATTTTTATAAGATTTGTTACCTGTGCTGGGGACTTCAAATAGAAACTGGGAATTGAAGGGAGCTGGTGGGAACTCTTCTTGTTTTGTGACTCGACACCCCCGGTCGCAATTTTGGAGCGGGGTGTGGTCTAGTGTTCCAATACTGGAACGTGTAAAGAGGGACGCTGCGTGAGCACGCTGTTGGTGCGCCAAAGGCGCGCCTAAGGCAAGCCCGTCTGCGCCTATCCGCGACCCGGAGTCGACCAGCGCCAGCCATGCTGCAGATTCTCACCTAGGTAAACCTGACATTTCTAACCGTACATTGGTATACAGCAGGAACCAACTGTTGATGTTGGATAGAGATATTTCCAAATGTCCTCAACACTGTATATCTGTAGAATCCGAGTCACTGGTTTGTAAGGAATGTAATCAGAATTTTTATTTTCAGTCAGACAGTGGGGACCCTTGAGGCAGGGCAGAGCAGGCTTTTGAGTTGACAAGGGCTGTGAGGATGGGGGGAAAGTTGAAAGCTATCCTTCTAAATGTGAGATCTATGAAGAAGCATGAGCTTCAGATTTTTGACCTCCTCTCTGAGACACAGCCTGATGTAATGTTTTAACTGAAACATGGCTAAATGAGGGTTCTAACCCTACTATTGCCTGTGCACTCCCTCCAGACTACAGGATATTAAGGAAGGATAGATCTGGCGGTAGGGGGGGGGTCGCGGTCATATACAAGCATTCACTTGTCTGTCAATCAATACCAATAATAGAACCGGAAGGAGCAGAGGGACTGGGCTTTTATCTGATGGTCTCAGCCCACCAATCTATTGCTGGAGCTTTGATTTACCGTCCCCCTTGGCCAGCAGGAAGGTTCTTGGAATCGATTGGCCATGCTATCACGCCCATTATGTTCAAACATTGACAGTGCATGATTTTGGGGGACTTCAATATTCATTTTGACCAAACGACTTACTCAGACACCATGACATTCTGCGAATTATTAAGCATTTTTTACCTGGCTCCATATGTAGTGCTTCCTACTCATGAAAAAGGCCATATTTTAGATCAAATCTTTTCGACTACTGAATTGGAACCAATTGTTCCTTTGCATATTGTTTGGTCGGATCATTTTCTGTTAAATTTTACAATTGGAAAGATTCCGACCAAGTCTCAGTCTTATTGTAAAAATCGGCCGGAAAGTTTCAGACCTTTTAACCAAATGACATCTGAGGCTGTAACCACCATGCTCAGCCAACGCCCTATACCAATTAATGATAATTTAGAGCAAGATGTGTCTGCTCTGGAAAACTGGCTCTATGAGTGTAGTATGCAGCTAGCCCCCATTAAAATACGATTGGCCAAATAACGCCGAAATTCGGCACCATGGTTTAATGAGTCCTTAAGGAAAAGTAAAAGTGCATGTAAAAATTTAGAACGCCGCTGGAGAAAGAATTTCGACCTTACAGATAAATTAACATACAAAATGGCTTTGAAAGCTCATTATGTAAAAGTTCGAGCAGAGAAGAAACAGTTTTTGGCCAGAAAAATTGAACAAGCAGATAACTGTGTAAATAACTGTTTAAGATTGTTAAGGACTTTACCATCCCTATAGCCTCTAAAAATTCATTTACTCCCACGGATACATGGACAAATAAAATTGCACAATATTTCTATAGAAAAATTCAAATAATTCAGGACTCTTTCAGTAGTCCATGTCAGGATGTGAGCAACAGTATTTATAGATATTCACATATAAGCCCTTCCAGTGAGAATACTCTAGTGGAGTTTCTGCCCATGCCTATGGCCACTTCACTTAAAATCATCAGAGCCCTAAAATCTGGATCTCCTTCCGACCCTTGTCCAGCAAAAACGCTGGTATCAGTTGCTGAAGTAATCAATCCAGCAGTAAATGGGACGCTCAACCTCTCTCTGTCCAAAGGTAGGATGCCTATAATTTGGAAGCATGGGAAAATTCTTCCTCTTTTAAAAAACCCACTAGCAGATTATCGACCTATATCGCTCCTACCTTTCTTCTCCAAAGTGATGGAGAAATATGTGAATACTATTGTTAGAGATTTTATTGAAGGTAAGCAGATACTCCATCCGAGTCAATCGGGTTTTAGAGCGAACTACAGTACGGAAACCGCCCTATTAGAAATTGCAGAGACGATTAAACGTACCCTAGACACAGGGGTAAAGGTATGCTGATATTGTTGGATCTATTGGCGGCCTTTGACACCGTGCCCCATGACCGCCTCCTTCAAAGACTAAAGGAGAGTGGCATAGGGGGTACGGTGCTCAGATGGTTTACCTCCTTTCTGGACAATCGACAGCAAACAGTTTGGGCTCCCCCTTTTTCAAGCCCCATTCAATCTTTGAATGTAGGGGTCCCTCAGGGTTCGGTTTTAAGTCCAACCCTGTTCAATATATATATGGCCCCTCTTGCTCCTTTAGCCGAACAATATGGGGCAAAAATTATATCATACGCAGATGATACTCAATTGCTATTTACCTGCGGGAAGGATGTTTAATGGCAATGAAGTTAATGTCTGCCTAACTGAGGTGTTTAACTGGTTCAGGCAAAACAAGTTGCTCTGCAATTCCGACAAATCGGAAATTATTTTTTGGGGCCATACTCCGGATGACGAGTGGCGCCAATGGTGGCCTAAAAATCTTTCCCCTCCCAAGAAACCTGTTTTCACTGTAAAAAATTTAGGAGTAAAGATTGATTCTGATATGGCCATGAAGTCCCAGGTACAATTAACTGCAGGTACCTGTTTTGGACTGTTAAAAATGATGAGGAATTTCCTTCCGCTTCTTCCTATTTCTCATAGGAAAACCATGGTCCAGGCCTTGATTATTTCCAGGCTGGACTATGTAATTATGTTGTATCTGGACGTTCCGAACTACCTATTAAGTCGTTTGCAGGTGGTGCAAAATGCAGCAGCAAGTGCTGTACTTTCTGTTGGACCCAGAGCTCACATGTCTTTCCATCTGAACACCCTGCATTGGCTACCAGTAAGACAAAGGATTTATTTTAAATCCCTGGTCTTAACTTTTAAGGCCTTGAACAATATTGGAGCCCCGTACATTAGAAATAAAATCCAGCCCTATAAACCCTCTAGAATACTGCGTTCATCATCTCAACAACTGACAATTGTACCTAAATTTCGCCGCTCTTATCAAGGTGGCCGCTCTTTTCAAGTGGTAGCTGCAAGATTATGGAACAGCCTTC
Source organism: Triturus cristatus (assembly GCF_964204655.1). NCBI lineage: Eukaryota > Metazoa > Chordata > Amphibia > Caudata > Salamandridae > Triturus > Triturus cristatus. The sequence continues at coordinate 348,155,743 of NC_140584.1, forward strand.
CTCTCTTTCTCCGACAAGATTGGGATCTCCTCATCTTTAGGCGAGGCATAAAGACATGGCTTTTCCAGCAATAGTGTGATTTCGGTTTCTGTTAGCTTTTCTGTCCTGGGGTCAGGCTAGCGCCGGGATACTCTATGGAGTAGCCGTGCGCTTAACAAACACCCCTATAACATAACATAACATAAGATTAAAGAAATAGAATAACATAAAAAAAGGTTTTAATGTCAATATCACTAAATAAAGGAAAAAAATTGTTACACGTGGTTTATGGACTTTTATGACCTACTGAATCCCAAGGAGGATTAGTAGTGGACCATGCATTGGGTATCACACTTGTTTTTCTTTCACACTTAAAACAACAAAACATTTTTAACTCTCATTAGGTTAGCAGACCCACTGTGGGCGGAATATGTTTTAACAATATTTTGCAACAGTATCTTTGATAAATGTATTTAAACAGAAGTTTTTAAGGGCTTGGTATGAGTTATAGCAGTCATTATGTAGCATATATTTATACTATTTACTTCATTTAAACAAATTGTAGGTTGTATGAATATCACATTTATAAATATAAGTTTGCCAAATAGGGCTTTTTAACCAAGGTCTATTGTATATATATTCAGATTAATTGTATACATATTTGTGTCAACATCTATTGGTTTTTAACTGACAACCTATAATCGATAGGTTGGTCAGTAACATGGGTATTAACCATTTATTTAGGGTAACGTGAATTTGTAATTACTCTGTGTTTTTATTTAATTTATAAATGCATATTTCCTCATTTGTCCTTTTGCACAAATGCATCTTCTACTGTTGCACTGATTATACATATTTTGCTGCTACATAGCCATAGAACTTCAGTTCAGGAAATGACAGTCTGTTGTTTATGTCAATTTGTTGCACTGTCACTTTAAAAATGGGGAAGTGTTGTCAGCGCGTCATGTGATCAAGGTCCTTTTGGACCGAAATGCTTCATGACGGCATACCGCAAAAACAAATAAAATAATTCGCACAAAAGAAGAGGCGTCCGTTTCTGTTTCCCGATTCATGCTGCATTGGATCGTATGGAAAAAGGTTACTTGAAATATATATACATATATACATTTCACTCGTACAAAACCATAGAAATTCCGGCGTTATAGTTAATTCAGCTAACTATAACTCGCGCCCCCGCAATGCACTGCTGATGACGTCACATATTACATCATTCATGACATGGTCAGTGACATCACTGATGACATCTCAAATGACATCACTGATGACATCATCCAGTGACTGTGTGTTTCTGTAAAGTTTAATTTTGTTTTTTATATATGCCAAGCTGTATTGAGGAATGAGTGGATGTATAAGTGTCTGTATGGAGGATTTAGTAAGTATGTGACTGACTGTATAAGTGAGTGATTAAATGTATCTTACTGAATGCATGGGTTAGAGACTAAACTGTGTGAAAGTCTGTATCAGTCTGTTTGTTGTTGTGTAAGCTGCTGAATATGTTGGTGAGTAGCTGCATGAGTGTCTATATGGGTTATTGATTGCTTGCCTGAGTATTTGTATGGCTGCCTGAGTGTGTGTGTGGTTGGGTGGGAGGTGTGTTACTCTGTGCATAGATGTGTGAGTGGTTGATTCACTGGGTGTATGGGTTCAAGAGTCCATGTGGAAACAGCTGTATGGGTGGGTGAGTGTGTGTATGGGTGTGTTGGTGAGTGAATGGATGTCTCAGTGGTACATGTGTAAGTAACTACATATGTGAAAGGCAGTATATGTGAGTGATGGTGTATATAAATAACTATATGTGAGTCAGTAATTGTGAGAGTGGCTGCATGGATGAGTGTGTATTTGTATCAGTGATTCTTTAAGAGTGTAATTATGTGTTAGTATCTTTATGAATAAGTGAGGTTGTGTCTGTATAACTGTATAGGTGAGTAAATGGAAGTATGATTGATTCTTTGCATGACTGACTAAGTGTGTGAGTAACTCTGGATATGTGGCAGTGTGTGAGTGTCTGTATAGGTGTATAAGTGCATATGATAGTGTAGTATTGATGAGTGATTGCATGTATGAGTGACTGTATGGGTGAATGAGTGGATGTGTATGTAGACCTAGGAATCAGTCAGTGTGTATTTAGTAACTGGTATTGATGTGTCTATTTTTTCGAAAATGGTAGTCTGTATTTTAGAGTGAGTGTATCAAATGTTATATTCAGGAGTGAGGGGGTGCATCAGATTTTCACGTGAATGATGTCATCAATGATGTCATTTGAGATGTCATCACTGATGTCACTGATCATGTCATGAATGATGTAATATGTGACGTCATCAGTAGTGCATTGCGGGGGTGCGAGTTATAGTTAGCTGAACCAACTATAACGCCGGAATTTCTATGGTTTTGTACGAGTGAAATGTCCAACTAACTATAACGTTCCTGAAACCTATGGGTTTTTCAGTTAATTTCTATGGTTTTTTAAATGCTAATTTCTAAATATAAGGTCCCTGAAACCTATGGTTCTTCCAGTGAATTTCAAAAGTTTTTAAATGAAAATTTGTAAGTCTAATGTACCTCAATCCTATGTTTTTTTTATTTTCTATATATACATAAATATATATTTTAAAAAATTGTGACTAATTTTTAGTTAGGAAAACTATATTCATTCTTTTTGAAAAAAAAAAATATTATTCAGAAGTCGCGCACCGTACACGATGGCTGCGATCATTCTGGTAGCCATTTTGAAAAGTCGAGCTGGGGTCGCGACTTCGGCATTATTTGTAAAGTATGAAATATCTTTAAATTAATTATAAATAAAAGTTTTCCTTTAGGTGTTTGTCTAAATTTATTAATGAAATTATTTTTTAAGTATTATTTTCAATATAAGTTTGACTAAAAATTATTCGATTATTATTGGATTCGGAGGTTAGGAGGGATGGCCATTTTGCTCGATCTGTTTTTCAAAATTTTTTGGTCTAGTCAGGTGGACACCCTCCTCCGGGTGCGTTACGGCTTGAGGATTCTATTCAAAAGGTGAGGAATCTACAGGCAGAAGTATCCATCAGAAGAGCAAGTTACTTACCTTCGGTAATGCTTTTTCTGGTGGATACAGTATCTGCCTGTGGATTCCTCACTGTCCCACCCGCCACCTGTTTCTACCAAAAAGATGATTTTACTGTTTGGTATGAATGTTTTTAATATGTCTTAATCATTCTTATGTTTTAATAGTGAGAAATGCTTGATCTGTTGCTATTTCTTTAGGCCTTTATTTTATTATTTTGAAAGTTTTATAGAGCGCGAACAAGACCCTTGCGGGTATCAGAGCGCTTAACAGTAAATAAAGTTCTTTATACATTAATAAAAGGCAAATTGAAGCATATATACAAAACATGTTGTAAAAGCAAAGTGGTAAGGTACAGCAAGACGCTATCCCTTTGCATCAGGAAACAGGAAGATGGAATGTCAAGATTGCTTAGATGGTCCCTTGTCATAGTAAGGGTAATAGCGACGGTATAGTAGTTCACAAAATATCTTTGGACCGTACTCAGGTGAATTTGGCCATGATAATCGATTTTACTTCCTTTTTGAAGGAGACAATAGAGGGGTTAAGTCTGGTTTCGGGTGGTAAAGCAGTCCAAATTCTGGGCGCCATCTCTGAGAAGGTACGGTTATATGTTTTTTTCTTGTTGAATCTTTGTGGTTTTAGTAATAGGTTTTCCACACTTCTTGAAGATCTGAGCCCACCAGAGATCGTCAGCTTCTGCGCTAGATAGCTGGGTGCTTTGTGGTGTATGGCTTTATGCGTCATACACGCTATCTTCAAATGTATTCTGGCTTCCAGGGGTAGCCAATTCAGGGATTTGAGGTCCGAGGAGATGTGGAAATTTCTTTTAGAACCAGTGATGAATCTCGCTGTGGCATTGATTGAAGCTCTTAGTGGTGCCGTTGTTGCTTTGGGTAGGCCGCAAAGAGAGACACTTCCGTACTCCACTCTGGGGATAACTAGTGCTTGTACTGCTTGCTTGAAGTCATTGATTGGCAGGAAGGGTTTCAGCTTCCTCAGTGTGTTTATCTGGAAATTAGCTCCCTTTGTAGCGTTGCTGATATGTTTTTGCATATTGAGGTTACTGTCAAGAGTTATTCCCAGTGATTTCGCTGAGTCAAAGATGATTGGTTGATCGTTGAATGCCGTAAAGTGTTTTATCCAATCTTGCATTATGGGGACTTGGGCGGGTGGAGCTATTAGCAGGAATTCGGTTTTTAGGGTATTTAATTTGAGATGATTTTCTGCCAGCCATATCTGGGTATTCCTAAGCGTTATGTTGAGCAGTTTGATGTCTTCTAAGGTGTGGATCTTGAGGTATAATTGTGTGTCGTCAGCGTACATGTGGTATTGCACGTTAGATGCTTGAAGAATTTCGGTGAGGGGTTCCATGAAACGGTTAAACAATGTCGGGGATAAAGAGGACCCTTGCGGTACTCCTAACGTTACTGGGACGGGTTTGGACATGGTGTTGTTGACCATGAATTGTTGTGTTCGATTATGGAGAAATTAGGTAAACCAGTTGAGCACTGAACCTGATAATCCCATTCTATGCTTCAGAAGATCTAACAGGTTCTCGTGTTTGACCGTATCAAAGGCTGAGGAGAGGTCTAGCAGAATGAGTAGGCAGGATTCATTCTGATCAAGGATTTGTAGCGCGTAATCAATTATATGTGTCATGGCTGATTCAGTACTGTGACCTGCTCGGAAGCCTGATTGGTGTTTGTTAAGAAGGTCAAAGCGGTCAATATGCCTTGTCAGTTGGAGGTGTACACATTTTTCCAATAATTTGGCCAAGGTAGGGATGTTGGAAATAGGGCGATAGTTGTTTAGGTCCGTAGGGTCGGCCGTGGGTTTCTTTAGAATGGGTGAAACCTGTCCAACTTTGAGGGTGTCCGGGATGCAACCTTGTTGAAGTGAACTGTTTATGATCTTAGTCCAGAGAGGCAGAAGTAGTGGAGTTAAGTCTTTTACAGCGTTAGCGGGTAGAGGATCGAAGAAGTGATTGGCAGGGTTCAGGGCACAAAGTATTTTGCATATGGCTTCTTCGGAGTATGTAGAAAAGGATGACCAGTCGGCGTCGTTTTTTAGGTTAAGCTTTGATGGGATATGGTATGGTGCAATTGGCATTACTGGGGAGGTCTTCGTGTGCGGTCCCGTGTGTAAGATTAGATCGTTGAGGAGGTCAGTCTTGATATTGTCTGTCTTCAGAGTGAAGAAGGCAGAGAATTCTTCACAGTTGGGTTGCGGGCAAGCTATGTGTTGTGGACGTTGAGGTGTGTCCTTAGATTGGGTTTTGATTAGTTCAAAGAGTTTTTTGGGACAATTTCTTGCTTGGCCTAGTTGGTGGCTGAAGAATTCTGCTTTAGTGCGCTTGATCTTTCTGAAGTAAGCGTTTCTCTTTTTCCTTAGAGTATTTAGGTGATTGGCTGAAGGAATTGACCTCCAGGTGCGTTCCGAAACTCGGAGAGAGCGTCTGTCTTCGTTGAGTATTCCATTGTACCAAGGCTTAGAGTCCTTTATGGAGGCTCTCTTTAGTTGCAGGGGGGCTACCTCATTTATTATCCTGGTCATGGCATTAAGGTAGTGATTGGTAAGGTCATGGACTTCGGAAGATCCCGCAGGGGGCAGAAGTAAGTTGTAACTGGACGATGGAAAAGTGTTAAGGTTGATTTTTTTCATGTCTCTTTTCCAAACTTTAGGTCTTGTGGATTGAACCAAGTTCAGTTTCACTATTTCCTTGATAAAGAAGGTAATGATATGATGGTCTGACCAGTCACAAAGTTGGATCGAGTCTAGCTGAATGCAATCTCTTTTCGAGATTATTATATCCAGTTTTGAGCCTTTGTCGTGTGTGGGGCTGTTGCAGATTTGGGTGAGGTCTAAGTCGTCTAGGAAATTTTTGAGGCTATTAACGACTGCATCCTTGTGGTCGCCCCAGTGGAGATTGAAGTCGCCAAGGAATATTTGGGTATTTTGGCGCCCGGTGTTTCTTGATACCATGTCCATGAAGTGCTCGATGAAGGCTAGGTTGTCACCTGGTGGATGATATATTGTGTGTAAAGAGCATAGTGGTTTGTCATTGCTGGTGATGTTGAGGCATATGTATTCGCAGGAAGGGAATACCGGTTCAATGGATCTGTTAACTGAGATGCTGCTCCTGTGTATACAGGCGATGCCTCCCCCTGTTTTATCAGTTCTATCCAATCTGATGATGTCATAGTTAGGGGGTACTAGTATGTCAATGATAGGTGAGGAGGATTCATTTAGCAAGGTTTCGGTTAGCAGTATCAGGTCCGGTTCTTGTGTGAGAATGAGGTCGGCTATGTCCGCTGCGTGTGTAGGGGCCGATCTACAATTTAAGAGGATGCATTTGAGACGGGGTGGAATGAGGGATGATGTAGGTTCTTGAATGAGGGGGATTCTTCTTAGGTTGTTGTCAATGACGCCTCTAATGTTATGTTTAATGGTCCTGTGTGGGTTGGGGGGGATAGTTGGGATGGTCATTGAAGAGGGCGTGATAGGGTTCGCGAGGGCGGGTGCATATGAGCGAAGTAGAGATAGTAGATCAATCTCTGAAAGTGAATTGGTGCTTCGGAGTGGGCAGGTTGAATTATTATGGGAGGGAACTGATTTCCAGCTGGGTAAGATCGAAATTGAGGTGTTTGTTAAGTGCATCAGGAGCCCGCTAGCATTGGGCTGTCTTGTAGCTCTAGAGAACCATGGTTGTTTAGATATCAACTCATTAAATGCTTGGAGTTCTTCTTTGATTTGATGTAGTGAGATCATGATCTCATCAAGTCTGGGGTCTGGTGTGTTTAAGAGTAGGGTTGTAGGCTGTGATATGGATAAGGATGGGTGCGTTGTGGTCTGGTCGGGTTTGTGGTCTAATGCAGGTATGAATGGGGTGGGAGGTGGTATAGCGGGTGCAGATGGATGAGTAGGGGATGTGGAAGGTTGATCTGTTGACGTGGATGGCTGGGATGAGGGTGTAGGAGGTGTACTTGGGTCCAAAAAGAGCTCAGGTGGTGGCATGTCATCAATGTGGTAATGGAGAGTCTTATTATGTTCTGGCAACTGAACTGGATGTGGTGGGCTGGACTGGGGGCTGTATGTGCTAGGAGTCTCGGTGAGTAGCGGGGATGGAGTGGCTGGAGTGTTGGTTATGGAGAGCAGGATGTTGACAAGTGGGGCAGCTGTGCTCGTGAATAAGGGGGATTGTTTATCTGTTAGTGGTGCGTATGCTACCACGGTAGTGCTGGGTTGGAGTATTGTGAGAGGGTCAGGCGGCATGGTAGTTGCCTGTGTCTCCAATGTGCCTAACGGTCGGTGTGATAGCGGAACAAGGTTGGGGGGAATGTTTGATAGAATGATGTGCTGCATGCTGTAGTAAGGGGTAGTCTGGGTGGAAGTAGCATCTAATTCGGATGGAAGTAGTTGTGGGGATAGTGATGGGGCATGGCTGTCAGAGGGGAGAGATGCTGGGGTATATTGTGTGGTGGTGGTGGTGGGGATGGCCTGGGTGACAATTTGGGATTTCGACACTTGTTCTTTAATAATGGGGAAGATGTTATCCAGGAGGTTTAAATTACGGTCAGTGGATTGCATGAGGATGGTGCCGTTATTGTAAATGGTGATGGTTGCTGTGGCGTGAAAGAGCTGGGAGGGGGAGATGTAAATAACTAGGCCATGTGCGGATTTCCTAGTGGAAGAGATCGTAAATAAGGTAAGGAAGGCTTTCCTCCATTGCGCTCTTCGTTTCGTATGAAAAATGATATCGGTAGTAGTGTGCCCGTTGTGCATTGAGAAGTAGGGATCAGCGATGGGTGTTTCAGGGTGAAGTTTTATAAGATTGCGTTTAAAGCGTTTGGCTGATTTTTTTTATAGGTTGGGGGGGTAAATGATGGTGTAGGTATGTGTGCCGGTGAACTCCATGATATGGCACAGTTTATGAGACGATATGGGGCTCAAAATGTGTATAGGGCTAGTGTTGGGGTCCGTGCTGTGAGTTGTGGCGGGTTTGTGGAGGCGGGTGGCTGTGGGAGGGGGAAGTAAACAGCTGTGGTGGTATGTAGATTTGGGTCTGGGTGGGGAGAGGATGTTGATTCTAGAGCCCTAATGAAATGAACCATGAGCGTTAAATGCGGGGTGGGATGGGGGGCTGGCTAGGCAGAGTACACCGTGGCCAAGGGATACCTTATAATAAGCGAGGTTTACAGAATGAATCTGACCTGTAACGTGTAGGTAGGTTGGTCATTGGTCATAGGATATGTGTTGTACCCTTGTATTGGAGTCATTCTAAGATGGCCGCCTCCATTGACAAGGAACCTCATGGATATTTGTGAAGTCCTGTGTCTATCTCTGTGGACTGTGAATTAGCTTGTTTTACTTTCCTTTCCTTTTTGTTGTTAATAGGCCTCTTTCAGTTGTTATGCTTAGGATGTTATTCCTTGGACAGGAGTGACCAGTGGCCGGAGGTGGACCCCTCGCCCTTGTTGTTTCTGTGGTCGGCCATTTTGCGAATATGTGACCGAAGGATATTGTCAGCTAGGCTAGTGCACAGTTAAAGATAAAGATAAAAGTTAAAATAGATTTAGAATGAGTGACAATACCACGAAGGCATCCATGATGTCGCCTCTGCAGTAGATGTGTACCCCGCGTGGTGGATGCATTTGTATATATATAAATATCACTCACTGCTATGCAGCCCAATGTGTGAACAAGGCCGCATGTCTGGCGGCTGAAACACGTCACTTTTGGATATCTTTATGTTGGAATAAAGACACTTGATTCATCATCGCTTGTGGAGTCTGTGCCTTGGTGTTGCGCCGGTGTTCCTGGACCAGCCCTAGTATTTTCTTTGGATATATATATATATATTCACTGAAAAAACCATAGGTTTCACACACGTTATAGTTAGGAAATAGCATTTAAAAAACCTTGCTAATTCACTGAAAAAACCATAGGTTTCACACATGTTATAGTTAGCTGGACATTTTACTGATAAAAAACCAATGAAATTCCCCCGTGATAGTTACTGTAGGCAACTATAACTCACGCGACCGCAATCCTCTGCTGATGCTAATACTGTATTTAGACACTTATTTGCCCATATCTTCTTCCATTAAATTTTAGCTATACATATATTACAAATATTTTTTTTTCATAAAGACACATATGTCATCAGCAGAGGATTACGGTCGCGTGAGTTATAGTTGCCTACAGTAACTATCACGGGGGAATTTCATTGGTTTTTTATCAGTAAAATGTCCAGCTAACTATAACATGTGTGAAACCTATGGTTTTTTCAGTGAATTAGCAAGGTTTTTTAAATGCTATTTCCTAACTATAACGTGTGTGAAACCTATGGTTTTTTCAGTGAGTTTGTACGGTTTTTTAAATGCTAAGTTACTTTACGCCATTTGTGGCGTGCGCGCCCACTTAACGCAGTTCGTTCCGTGCACGGTTTTTATCAACTTTAATAAGCCCTGTACATTTGGTGGCCTTCGGCCACCAAAAGCACAGGGGGTGAGGTCAATGTGGATAGTGTTTTTTTTTATTTCGATTTTATAATTTCATGTTGCCAAAATTACGTTTTTTTTCTCTATTAATAAGCCCTGCACATTTGGTGGCCTGCGGCCACCAAAAGCACAGGGGGTGGGGTAAGTGTGGATAGTGTTTTTTTTATTTTTTTTTTTTTACCGTAAGCGTACGGTAAGCTTACGGTAAGCGTACGGTAAGCGTACGGTAAGCGTACCCCGCGAAATTGCCGAAAAAAAAATAAAACCGTTTTTGCTCTTGGGGGATGTTTGGGGACTCCCTCAACATGACTATGTGGGAGGGAGTTGTCAAAACAGCCCCGTAACATGTTTTTGGCCATCATGTTTGATAAACAACACTCAGTGCGAGAGACAAAATGGCGGACGCCGCTTCCTGGTTTCGGCCGATTCGAATGTTTACTAAGATCTAAGAGCCAATCAGAATCGCGCTCGCGCACGCCACCGTAAGCTTACGGTAAGCGTACGGTAAGCGTACGGTAAGCGTACCGTAAGCGGGCTCAGATATATATATTGATTTAAAGGCTATTTTCTCAGAATCTACTGAACAGATTTACACCAAACCTACAAAAGGCACTTCCTTGACCTAGGGACTACCTCTCTGCCAAATTTCCAGTAATTCTGTTCAGCCGTTCGGGCTGTAGCTCGTTCTAAAGGTCCTATGGAAAAATGCATGGGAAAAACGCGTTTTGGGACCCCCCTTTTATCTCAGCCCCCGCTTGATGAATCCCCCCGAGACTTTCAGGGTAGGAGCGGAGCGTAGCGCCCCACCTATTTTGAGAAATTCGCGAGGATTCGTCGACCGGCGCCAAAGTTATTCAAAATAGAATGTTGAGGTTTTCCTATGGAAACGTGGTCCTAACTATAACTACCTACTGGCGACCGCCAGTAGGTAATATATATATATATATATATATATATATATATATATATATATATATATATATATATGTATATATATATATATATAATAAGAAGCAACAGCGTTCCCCCGTTTCCGGAGCCCCAGGCCCTTCAGGGTGGCCTCACTGCATGAGCACGGAGCAGCTCACAAACACCACACTGGCAGGAAAAACAATGTGAGGCCCAATACCTTGAGAGTTGCTTTATTTCAGAGTCTTTACAGAGCGTCTGTTTCCTTTTTCGCCCAACGTTTCAGCTATTTGCCTTGATCACGGACAGGAACACAAGCGCCCAGGTGCGCACAGGTGTTATTTAAAGGGTGTATCACGTGACTGCATTAGTAAATACTACCGTTCCCAAAGTGCATTGTGCATATTTTTCATATATAATATCTGAAGTCATCAGCAGGGGATTGCGGTCGCGTGAGTTATAGTTCAATGGTTTTTCAGGAGTGAAATGTCCAGCTAACTATAACATGTGTGAAACCTATGGTTTTTTAAGTGAATTTGCAAGGTTTTTTAAATGCTAATTCCTAACTATAACGTGTGTGAAACCTATGGTTTTTTCAGTGAATATATATATATGTATACATGTGAAAATGTGTCGGTCCACCTGATTACCTCGGTGGGACGGAAAAAATGGGTGGAACTGACGTCAGCACGCCGACGAGGTCCTCTTATGGCTCCTATGATGTCATACGGTGTCGCGAGCGGAGCCGTGCTATTATGATATGGTCGTCGACGTGGGAGAGCTAGGAAAGAATTTCTACGGAATGCTGGCGCAGGGGATATTCACCTAAGTGTTCAGGCTAGTCCTTTGGGAGCAACTGTTTATGTTGCCACTCCAGAAACCGAAACCAATGATCCGAAGGCAGAGGCCCTGCAGATGGCACACGAGATGGGGAGCTCAGTCGTGTGCACCGGCGGGGCAGCAAAGTGACAAGCCCCACTATCCACAGAAAAAGTAACGAGGGCACTAAATAACACAGGATCTTCTCTTTGTATCTGGCAGAAACAACAAGGTTAAAATGCCCTAGTTCCAAAATGTAGAATTACTGCTACAACGGTCTTCAAGAGGACCTGCGATTGATGCCGCTTCTGCCTTCCGTACACTGGAGGTGGCACATGGGTCACGCGGTACCGTCATACTGCGGTGGGACGCACACTCGTTGACCTCTCATGGCACTGCTCCACACTTCGGGGACAACGCTTTCCATTAGCTGTGTTTTCTGATGACTTGTCGCGGTGACCCCGTCCAACAGCAGAACCCCTTCAGATCCAAACAGACTCTTCCACTCTCTCACCGGAAGTGAAACCAGGTCACGTGGAGACTTTCACAAGACAACAGCCGGGAATGCACTTTTCGGAAAAAAAACACATTCCTTTCTCCTAATTTATCAAATAAGCGACTCACTGAAGAACAGGGGCCAGCTTCGATCGGTAAACAGCCGTTACAACTACTTTTTTATGACTCACTGAAGAACAGGGGCCAGCTTCGATCAGTAAGCAGCCGTTACAACGACTTTTTTACTTTGCGATACCATTAAAATGCATGCATTACAACGCATGCGTTGTACATCGCGAAGTGATTACTACGCATTTTTTTAGAACGCATGGTCATTTACCACACATGTCTTTAAAACGAATTTTGTTGTAAAGGTATGTATGGTAAATGCCCATGAGTTCTAAAAAAATGTAGACAATCCACGTCGTTGAAAGGAAACAGAGGTTGTTCCGTTTCCTCACAACGAACGTGCACCGCCCCTCAGAGATGACATGAAGCAGGAACCATGAGGAGAGAGAAACCACGAGGAGTGAGAGTTAAGGGGGATTGGGCATGGGGTGGTGGTTACTTTTCTAGGTTTAGGGTAGTGCAGTGGTGTTTGGGTAGTGTAGGGGGTCGTGCTGAGGGTAGTGTTTTAGGGTTTAGGGTAGTGCAGTGGTGTTTGTGTAGTGTAGGGGGTCATGCTGGGGGTAGTGTTTTAGGGTTTAGGGTAGTACAGTGGAGTTTGTGTAGTGTAGGCGGTCGTGCTGGTGGTAGTGTTTTAGGGTTTAGGGCAGTGAAATGGTGTTTTTGTAGTGTAGGGGGTCATGCTGGGGTAGTGTTTTAGGGTTTAGGGTAGTGCAATGGTGTTTCGGTAGTGTAGGGGGTCATGCTGGGGGTAGTGTTTTAGGGTTTAGGGTAGGGCAGTGGTGTTTGGTCAGTGTAGGGGTTCGTGCTGGGCTAGTGTTTCAGGGTTTAGGGTAGTGCAGTGCTGTTGGTGTAGTGTAGGGGGTCGTGCTGAGAGGAGATTTAGGGTTTAGGGTAGTGCAGTGCTGTTTGGGTTGTGTAGGGGGTCGTGCTGGGGGTAGATTTAGGGTTTAGGGTAGTGCAGTGGTGTTTGGGTAGTGTAGGGAGTCGTGCTGGGGGAGTGTTTTAGGGTTTAGGGTAGTGCAGTGGTGTTTGGGTAGTGTAGGGGTCATACTGGGGGTAGTGGTTTAGGTTTTAGGGTAGTGCAGTGGTGTTTGGGTAGTGTAGGGGGTACTGCTGTGGGTAGTGTTTTAGGGTTTAGGGTAGTGCAATGGTGTTTGGGTATTGTAGGGGTCGTGCTGGGGCTGGTGTTTCAGGGTTTAGGGCAGTGCAGTGGTGTTCGGGCAGTGTAGGGGGTCTTGCTGGGGGTGGTGTTTTGGGGTTTAGGGCAATGGTGTTCGGGCAGTGTAGGGGGTCTTGCTGGCACTGGTGTTTCGGGGTTTAGGGCAGTGCAGTGGTGTTCGGGCAGTGTAGGGGGTTGTGCTGGGGCTGGTGTTTCAGGTTTTAGGGCAGTGCTGTGGTGTTCGGGCAGTGTAGGGGGTCATGCTGGGGCTGGTGTTTCAGGGTTTAGGGCAGTGCAGTAGTGTTTGGGCAGTGTAGGGGTCGTGCTGGGGCTGGTGTTTCAGGGTTTAGGGCAGTGCAGTGGTGTTCGGGCAGTGTAGGGGTTCGTGCTGGGGTAGTGTTTCAGGGATTAGGGCAGTGCAGTGGTGTTCGGGCACTGTAGGGGCACGTGCTGGGGTAGTGTTTCAGGGGTTAGGGCAGACCAGTGGTGTTTGGGTAGTGTAGGGGGACGTGCTGGGGTAGTGTTTCAGGGGTTAGGTCAGAACAGTGGTGATCGGGCAGTGTAGGGGGACGTGCTGGGGGTAGTGTTTCAGGTTTTAGGGTAGTACAGTGGTGTTTGTGTAGTGTAGGGGTCGTGCTGGGGTAGTGTTTCAGGGTTTAGGGCAGTGCAGTGGTGTTCGGGCAGTGTAGGGGGTTGTGCTGGGACTGATGTTTCAGGGTTTAGGGCAGTGCAGTGGTGTTCGGGCAGTGTAAAGGGTCGTGCTGGGGGTAGTGTTTCAGGGTTTAGGGCAGTGCAGTGGTGTTTGGGCACTGTAGGGGAACGTGCTGGGGGTAGTGTTTCAGGGGTTAGGGCAGAAGAGTGGTGTTCGGGCAGTGTAGGGGGACGTGCTGGGGGTAGTGTTTCAGGGGTTAGGGCAGAGCAGTGGTGTTTGGGCAGTTTAGGGGTCATGCTGGGCATAGTGTTTCAGGGTTTAGGGCAGATCAGTGGTGTTCGGGCAGAGTAGGGGGTCGTGCTGAGGGTGGTGTTTAGGGTTTAGGGCAGAGCAGTGGTGTTCAGGCAGTGTAGGGGTTCGTGCTGGTGGTGGTGTTTCAGGTTTTAGGGCAGTGCAGGGGTGTTCGGGCAGTGTAGGGGTTCGTGCAGGGGGTGGTTTTTCAGGTTTTAGGGCAGTGCATTGTTGTGTGGGCAGTGTAGGGGGTCGAGCCGGGGGTGGTGTTTGAGGGTTTAGGGCAGTGCAGTGGTGTTCAGGCAGTGTAGGGGGTCTTGCTGGGGGTGGTGTTTCAGGGTTTAGGGCAGTGGTGTTCGGGCAGTGTAGGGGGTCTGGCTGGGGCTAGTGTTTCAGGGTTCAGTGCAGTGGTGTTCGGGCAGTGTAGGGGTTTGTGCAGGGGGTGGTGTTTCAGGTTTTAGGGCAGTGCATTTTTGTTCGGGCAGTGTAGGGGGTCTTGCTGGGGTGGTGTATCAGGGTTTAGGGCAGTTCAGTGGTGTTCAAGCATTGTAGGGGTCGTACTGGGGCTGGTGTTTTAGTGTTTAGGGCAGTGCAGTGGTGTTCGGGCAGTGTATGAGGTTTGTGCTGGTGCTCTTGTTTCAGGGTTTAGGGCAGTGCAGTGGTGTTCGGGCAGTGTAGTGGGCCATGCTGGGGCTGGTATTTCAGGGTTAAGGGCAGTGCAGTGGTGTTCGGGCAGTGTAGGGGGTCGTGCTGAGGCTGGTGTTTCAGGGTTTAGGGAAGTGCAGTGGTGTCTGGGCAGTGTAGGGGGTCATGCTGGGCTGGAGTTTCAGGGTTTTGGGCAGAGCAGTGGTGTTCGGGCAGTGAAGAGGGTCATGCTGGGGCTGGTGTTTCAGGGTTTAGGGCAGTGCAGTGGTCTTTGGGCAGTGTAGGGGGTTGTGCTGGGGCTGGTGTTTCAGGGTTTAGGGCAGTGCAGTGGTGTGCGGGCAGTGTACGGGGTCATGTTAGGGCTGGTGTTTCAGGGTTTAGGGCAGTGCAGTGGTGTTCAGGCAGTGTAGGGGGTTGTGCTGGGGCTGGTGATTCAGGTTTGCAGTGGTGTTCAGGCTGTGTAGGGGGTCGTGCTGGGGCTGGTGTTTCAGGGTTTTGGGCAGAGCGGTGGTGTTCAGGCAGTGTAGGGGGTCGTGCTGGGGGTGGTGTTTCAGGGTTTAGAGCAGTGCAGTGGTGTTCGGGCAGTGTAAGGGGTCTTGCTGGGGGTGGTGTTTCAGGGTTTAGGGCAGTGGACGGCCTCGCACCCCTGAAAACCCATCCCAGCAGGCCCGGAAGCCAGAAAGCCCCGTGGTTCAACGACGACCTCAAGAACTCCAAGAAGAACTGCTGCACCCTCGAGAAAGCCTGGCGAAAGAACCCGACCACACACAACATGACCGCCCTCAAGCACGCCACCCGCAAACACCACCAGCTGATCCACACCACCAAGAAGACAGCACTCAAGGAACGATTAGACAACAACGCACACAACAGCAAGGAGCTCTTCAGCATCGTCAAAGAGCTCTCCAACCCCAGCGCCGGAAACAACGACATCAGTCCATCACAAGACCTCTGCGACTCACTCGCCACGTTCTTCCACAACAAGATCGCAGACATACACAACAGCTTCGGCGAACAGACCACACACCCAACCACAGAACCAACGCCCCCCACCACCACCCTCCGCAACTGGACCCCAGTCAACACCGAAGACACCATCCGGACGATGAACACCATCCACTCCAGATCACCAACCGACCCATGCCCTCACCACGTCTTCAACAAGTCCGACTCCGTCATCGCACCCCAACTCTGGGACATCATCAACTGCTCCTTCAACACCGCCACCTTCCCGGAGAGCTGAAAGCACGCCGAACTCAGCGCCCTCCTGAAGAGACCATCGGCAGACCCCACCGACCTCAAGAACTACTGCCCCATCTCGCTGCTCCCGTTTCCTGCCAAAGTCATCGAGAAGACCGTCAACAGACAGCTGGCCGCCTTCCTCGAGACGAACGGATCCCTCGACCACTCACAGTCCGGCTTCCGAGCCAATCACAGCACCGAGATCACCCTCATCGCAGCCACGGACGACATCCGAACCCTGCTCGACAACGGGGAAACAGCGGCCCTCATCCTCCTGGACCTCTCCGCAGCGTTCGATACTGTCTGCCACCGCACCCTGGTTCAACGCCTCAGCAACGTCGGAATCCAAGGAAAGGCACTGGAGTGGATCATCTCGTTCCTCGCCGGAAGAACCCGGAGAGTCCGCCTCCCCCCATTCAGATCGGAGGCCACCAAAGTCATCTGCGGCGTACCACAAGGTTCATCACTCAGACCCACCCTCTTCAACGTGTACATGAGCCCCCTCGCAGCCATCGCACGCCAACACAGCCTCAACATCATCTCATACGCCGACGACACCCAGCTGATCCTCTCCCTCACCAACGACCCCGCCACCGCCAGAACTAACCTTCACGAAGGGATGAAAGAAGTAGCCGAGTGGATGAAGAACAGCCGCCTGAAACTGAACTCAGACAAGACGGAAGTCCTCATCCTTGGATCAACACCATCAGCCTGGGACGACTCCTGGTGGCTCCCGGCCCTAGGCAGCGCACCCAAACCAACGGACCACGCGCGCAACCTGGGCTTCATCCTGGACTCCTCCCTGTCGATGACCAGACAAGTCAACGCCGTCTCGTCTTCATGCTTCAACATCCTACGCATGCTCCGAAAGATCTTCAGATGGATCCCCACCGAAACCAGGAAGACGGTCACCCAGGCACTTGTCACCAGCCGACTAGACTACGGAAACACCCTCTACACCGGAACCACAGCCAAACTGCAGAAAAGACTCCAACGCATCCAGAACGCCTCCGCACGACTCATCCTGGACACCCCCCGCCACAGCCACATCTCCGGACACCTGAGAGACCTGCACTGGCTCCCCATCAGCAAAAGAATCACGTTCTGCCTCCTCACCCATGCACACAAAGCCCTCCATGACCTAGGCCCCAGGTACCTCAACAACCGCCTGACCTTCTACACTCCCACCCGCCAACTACGATCGACCAACCAGGCCCTCGCCGCCGTTCCACGCATCCGAAGAGCCACCATGGGTGGAAGATCCTTCTCCTACCTGGCAGCCAAGACCTGGAATTCCCTCCCAATCCACCTCCGACTCACCCAAGACCACCTCTCCTTCAGGAAGCAACTCAAGACCTGGCTGTTCGAGCAGTAGCGGACCCCCCCCCCCCAGCGCCTTGAGACCCTCCGGGTGAGTAGCGCGCTATATAAATTTCTTGATTGATTGATTGTGGTGTTCGAGAAGTGTAGGGGGTCTTTCTGGTGGTGGTGTTTCAGGGTTTAGGGCAGCTGCTGTGTTGGAAGGTTTGGGGTGATTCGTCAAGTGGGGGCCGAGAAAAAGGGGGGGGTCCCAAAATCTTTTTCACCATGATAATTTCCATGAGAAACTGTTGACGCAGCTACCGCCCAAACTGCTGAACGGAATTACACCAAATTTGGCAGAAAAGTAGCTCTTGATCCAGAGTGCACTCTTTTTGTTAAATGGTGTAAATCCGTTCAGTAGCTCCTGAGAAATGTAAACATTTCTCAGATATACAAATATGGCCACAAAGGATCTGCGAACCCTTCCGATCTCGAGCCTGCAAACTAATTGGCTGACAACAGTTTCAACCAGGAAGTGTTGGCAGCCATCTTGTGACTCAGTTGAAACCTAGGCCTGCTGAGGGGGTCGCACAGAGATCCCAAGGCCCAAAAAAGCATTTTTTGTAACACCTTTTTACCATGAGCCGCGTTAGGTGCAGGAATCTCGCCGAATTTGTTTTTTAAAACGAAGGGCGGGTTCCTGCGCTTTGTTTAATTAGGCCACCGGGTGGTCTAGGTCCCAGGGGGCAATGATCTAAATATATGCAAGGGCCAGTGCAGGCCCACCCAACCCCGAGGACCGCCACCTCCCTCGGTCTTTATTTTATTTTTTTAAAAGGCTTGGAGGGGCTTCTGCCCCCCCACACAGCCCGGGGACTGGCACCTCCCAAGGCTAATTTTGTTAAATGCAAGGGCGGGGGACAGCCAAATCCCCGGGGCTACATTGAATAGATGCATGGGGGACTCCAGACCCCCATGGAGCCCCTGGGACCGCCACCTCTCCGGGGCTATATTACAAAATAATGTGTGGGAGGGCTTGAGCCCCCCACACAGCCCTGGAGACCACCACCTCCCCTGGGATTTAATACTGTTGGAGGGGGGCCGCCATAAATGGCCCTATGGACTGCCACCCCCCAGGGCATGCTCCAGCAATGTCCCGGGGTGCCCACCCCAGGGACATTGCAGTTTGCTATGGGATGGTAGGATGCCATAGCAAACGATGTGCTCCACCTTGAACAAGTGAGAGCATTTTTCTCTCACTTGTTCAAAGTGGAGGACTTTGCTCTTCACCCCGAGGGAGCTGCATGTCAGCAGCTCCCTAGGGGTAAAAAGCAATGCCGGCTCCCGCAGGCAGTGGGAGCCATCCGGGACCATGGGGGCTTCATACTCCCCCCGTGGTTCCTAAACAGAATGCCATGCCAACGGGTGATGTAGTCCCTGGGGCTGAAATCGGCCTGAGGAAGGGGCCGCGCAGCACCCCTCCTTAAAAAATTTAAAATAAATAAAAAAATGAAATGGCCTGGCCCCAGGGGATGGGGTCCCGGAGGCTGAAAAAGGCCCAGGACGGGGGCCACTCGGCCCCCTCCCTTTAAAATAAAAAAAAGCCCATGCCCCGGGGGATGTGGTCCCCGGGGCTGAAATCATCCTGGGGAGGGGGGCCGTATGGCCCCCCCTCCCCTTTTGTGATAAAAAAAAGAAAGGCCTAGCCCCAGGGCAAGGGTCCCCAGGTCCAAATCAGCCACTTCGCCCCCTCGTTTTTTTTTGGGTAATTTTGTTTTTTTAAATTGGTCAGGCCCCAGGGGATGTGCTTTGGTACCCCAAACAATCAAGGGATGGAAGCCACACAGCTCCCCTTGCCTTAAAAAAGAAAAAAATCCGGCAACTCGCCGGAGGACATGCCCCCTCAATGCACTACTCTGCAAACGCCCCTCCTGGCATGCTCTTGGTTGGGGGATGAAGTCCCTTTCGATGCTGAGGGTCTTTAGGGGCCAACTAGCCCATCTGTTACCGCCAGTAATCTCCACACAGTGGAATTGCTGAGAGGTGGTCAGAGGCCACGCCGATTTTTACAGCACTCTGCAAACGCGCCTCTTGGCGCACTGCTGATGGGGCGATGAGATCCCCTTGTGTCCTGAGGACCTCAGGACTAAAGTGGGCTTCATCCCCCAAGCAGCAGTGTGCCACGAGGCGTGTTTGCAGAGTGGTGCAAAAAGGGGCATTGCCTCTGACCACCTCTCAACAATCCAGCCGTGTGGAGCTTACTGGAGGTAACAGGAGGGCTAGTTGACCCCTAGGGACCCTCAAGGGGCAAGGGGACTTCATTCCCCAACCAAGAGCACACCAGGAGGCACGTTTACAGAGTGGTGGAGAAGGGGTGCATGGCCTGCGACCACCTCTCAGCAATCCCACTGTGTGGGGCTTACTGGAGGTAACAGGTAGGCTAGTTGGCCCCTAAGGACCCCCAGCAGTGAAGGTGACTTCATCCCACAACCAAGAGCGTGCCAGAAGGCGCGTTTGCAGAATGGTGGGCAGAGAGGACCTGACCTGGTATCAAAACTCAGTAATCCTGCTGTTTGGGGCTTACTGAAGGTAATAGGAGAGGTAGGTGACCCCCAGGGAGGTCCTTGGGGGCCAACTACCCCTCCTGTTACCTCTAGTAAGTCCCACACAGTGGGATGCTAAGAGGTTTTCAGAGGCCATGCCCTCCTTTCTCCAACACTCTGCAAATGCACCTCCTGGCGCACTACTGGTTGGGGGATGAAGTCAACTTTACTCCTGAGGGACCTTGGGAGCCAAGAAGCCCTCCTGGTACCTCCTGTAAAACCTACGCAGTGGAATTCCTGAGTGCTAGTTGGAGGCCCAGCCCCCTTTCTCCACCATCATTTCAACTGGTAGTTAAAAAAACATATAAATTCACTGTAAAAACCACAGGTTTCAAGGGCATTATAGTTAGAAATAAGCATTTAAAAAACTTTAGAAATTCACTGAAAAAAACACTAGTTCCACAGACTTATAGTTAGAAATTAGCATTTAAAAAACCTTAGAAATTCACTGAAAAAAACACATGTTTCAGGGATGTTATAGTTAGAAATGAGCATTTAAGAAACCTTAGAAATTCACTGAAAAAAACACAGGTTCAGGGACGTTATAGGTATAAGTTAACATTTAAAAAATCTTAGAAATTCACAGAAAAAAACAAAGGTTACATGGACGTTATAGTTAGGATGACATTTCACTCATACAAAACCAGAGAAATTCAGCCTGCTTATTCGCACTGCTTATGACCTCACATATTACATCACTCATAACATGGTTAGTGACATCACTGATGACATCACTGATGGCATCTCAAATTACATCACTGATGTTCTCATTTAGAAAGGCACGGTACACCAGGAGCTCAATCACAGTTCCATTCCAAATAATCAAAAAAATGTCAATTATCAAGCATCCAGAGAAGTTGATGTTATTTGTCCAGTCATGTGGGTTGGGCTTCCAGGCATGCTCCACCTCAAACAAACCCATGAAAGAGGTTCAAGTATGATGGAGCAAACCTTGAGACCATGGCTGTACCTTGTTTTTGGAGAAACCAACCCCCGTAATGAAGGAAAACATATGTATGTAGGATGATCATGGACATTTAAAGCAACATGTGGGTGTGTTTCAGGTGACAAACATTGAGTTTATAAAGGTAGAATCTGAGACCCTCTAGGCTACGTTCTATTTGAATATATGTGTACAAGCTCTCAACGTCCATAATGACATACAAAAGATCATCACTCTCCCATTGAAAGACCTCCAATTTACTCAATACATCCTTGCTGTCTCTTAGATAAAAAGGTAAATTCTTAACAAAGGCTTGTAAGAAGCCATCCACATATTAAGCCATGTGTTCAGCGGGTGAACCATTGCTGGAAATTATAGGCTTACCTGGGGGAAATGGACCAGGTTTATGGATTTTAGGTAGAACGCATATACATGGAAACCTGGGGTGGTGGACTCATAGATATTTGTATTTATGATCGGTTAGTAAACATGATTCATGCCAATCTGAGAGTCTAGCATTAGTATGTTGTTAAATATCTGGGACAGGATTCCAATTCAACTTTTTGTAGAAGGCCGTGTCTTGTAGCTGTCTGTGAATTTTGTCCAAATAGTTAGTTTGGTTCATGAGAATATTGTTCTCCCTTTGTCTGCTTCAGATATGACTATGTTTGGATCATCTTTTAGTGCATTCAGGACTTCTCTATCCTTTTTGGTTATGTTGAAACTATGTATACACCTTCCATCATTACAGTGTAGGTCCTCCATGTTATACAAGTCTAAAGTTTCCTTGCGTTAGAACTCATCAATGACTGTGTCCTGAGCACTAGGCAGCACGTATTTTGATGGAAGGCTCAAGCCACTTTCATTAGTCACGTCTTCATATACACCAAGTTTGCTTGCCACTTGCAATAAATCACCCACATTTTCAGGTTCTTTCAAAGATGCGATAACATGTATATCATTAATGTCAGCGATTGAAAAAGTTGAGACAAGCAGAATGTAAGACGTGGCTCGAGACTTGTGAGGATGTCCACTGAAATGTTTCTTTAATTTAGGCTTTCTTATAAACCTGAACCAGTCTATGTGTATATGCACTAATTGGATTTTTCCAGTTGGGGAGAAATTCAATCCTTTGCCAAGAATAAAACATCTCTTGTGCAGTTAGAGTGTTGTAGAAAAGATTTAAATATATGGATCCTTTTCCAAGGTAGTGATTTTATTTCTTCTCTTTGTCCTATGCCTGGTCTTGTGAGCATAAGGTCCACATTAAATGTTTCTTTCTTAAAATAGGCATCAAAATCCTTAAATTCCAATCTTTTTCTGTACAGGAGTACTTTTTGAGTACATTTACATTTGAACTGGCTCATTCTTCTGCATACTTTACCAAATGATGAAGGACCAACTGTGCACCATATCTTGATCGTCATTTTTAAGGGAACACACAAAATCAGGTAAATGATCACTGTTAGCTGTGAACAATGTACTCAGTAGTAGTTTGATTTTCCTTCAAGAATTTAACTTACATCCAATGACGAAGCTTTACCCCAAACCAATAATGCCTTGACACCCTCTACTTACTTTAAGGGCAATTTGTAAAAATACCCATACACCAGTAACACATGACTCATGGCCTCACTTTGATGAACCAAGCCAAATAGCCATGTAACACTCATAGTTGTGACCTCAACACTGTACAAATAGCACATAGTGAATTCAGGCCGATGTATGAATGTATAAATGAATAGATGTCGCATGATGATTACTTTACAATTTTGGTTGAACATTCTCATCTAGTGGAGATTAGATATTTGTAGAAAAGCTTGTACCACTTTTGTGTGCATGTGTGAAGTACAGATAATTTTTTGTAATGTTTTATATGTTTATTTTCGTGCATGTACGATTTTAAAATATGTATATATTATGTGTTTTGTTGCCCTGAAGAAGTCCTTTTCGACAAAATGCATTGGCTACAGCAGGATCAGAGAAGAAAAATACATGTTTAAATGAAAAAGTCATAAAGAATCTGTTTTATCAAGAAAATGATTCTAGGAGTTTTGTGCATCTTGTAGCATAATGATGAGTGTATACTGTTCCAGTATTAAAGATAATGACTATATGTAGGTGCTGAGTCACATTTTTTTCATCTCCTGCCACCCAACCCTGCCAAACTCTCAGACTTTCCTCCCCCCTCTCCATGTCTATCAGACAGCCATTAACAAACTGGTAGTCTCTCTTAGAGCCCTGTTTGAGCAGCCTAGAATTCTTTTGTGACCTAGCAAGGATGGGCAACAACTTTTGGTTCCCGCCATTTCTATATGCTGGCAGTGAATAATCAGATTTGCTGTCTTTCACACTAGTGGCTGTCAGCAAGAGCTATACATAACAATGGCTTTGTGCCATGAAGATTTGCTGCTACGTCTTCAGATGATGAGACTTCATCAAACCTCATTGCCTGTTTCCCTTCTACCCATGCTTGTAAGCACATTGTTTAAAGTGGGGATGTGAATTTATTTAATTTTGTTCATTCTACAAATCCACCTTATGATGGATGGAACTTCTTACCATGTATGTACTGTGGTAAATAATTTAATTACCGGTACTTAATTTGATGCGGAAAATTAATAAGAATAGCTCAGTAAAATAAGAGGCAGAATCCGTGGTATTAGAGATTCGGAACGGGCTTTATTCCAATAACAATTCGAATTGTTGGCTTCATATTCCATCACCACGGAGGTTCAGGAAGTGAAGGACGACACATTATTGACAGGTAATCATTTTTATAGAAGAGGCATTACAGTGAAACAGATGCAGGAGGCGTAACAGTTGATAACAGAGATAAAGATATACATGCGTAACTAAAATGGGTGTAACTAGGCGTAACTAAAGAACGTCATTAGGTGTGATGTCACAAATGGGTGGTTCCATGAAAGAATTTCGCAATGTCAGCAAAAAATACTTGGCAGAGATGCGCGCGCAGCAGCATGACGTGTGATTTGACGTGCAACTAGGGGGAGAATGGGACTTGACATTTAGCTCTACATGTGGAGACAAGAGTCTGGGGTTATGTCAACCTAATCCCAAATCATATCTAATATCCTATGTTTAAAGAACTGTGTTATCCAAAAAGAGAGGTCTCTTAGGATAGAATCTTATTCTATACTGACTATACTGACTGTTAGTGCGTGTACAAGCGTCTAAGTGTCTACACTAGATGCGAGGGGGTAGGAATATTCCATGGTAACAGGGTTTATGAATTACTTGCATGAGGACAGCGAGGCCTGGCCCCTTTGCACGGTAGCTGGAGGAATGTTTACCTAAACTGCTAGACAGGAATGCATCGGATGAGGGGCGGAGGAGATAATCTTGAAGGTGAAGTACAGTTTTCTGGCAGGCTACGGGCTGGATCAGGCACCGTTAGCCGCGCATGGAGTAAGACAAAGTTCATGGTCACAGATGCAGGCTCAGACTGGAGCTTTCAGAGGCAGAAGGCAAGAAAAGGCTTGGTGGCAGAATCAGGGCCTACTCGCCTGGACTGTAAAATGGGATAAATGAACCATATAAAGCCGGTGGCCTTTCATACTTTAGGAATAGAATATCCAGCCCATTCATGGCGGATCTGAAAGAGGACATGTTGACGGTGGACGCACATGTGTTTGCGTCTTCATAACTGGAACTGGAGGGAACATACATGTACTTGTGACTTATACATGAAACCGTTGGGGTCCAAGATAGGGGACATAACCGACCATAAAAATCCATATTTCCACATTCCCTCCTTGTCCCCTACTGGCCCTTAGGAGATATCAATCTTCATCAATCCATCGATCTGTTCATATAACATCATTTGTTCTTCTTTCTTCTTCCGGGATCTCGAACGAAAACTTGGATGTGGGATACACGAGGTGGCACATAGACCACAAATCGCTGGCCCACATTGTAGACATAAGCAGCAACTGAATAGTATGAGAAAGCCAATACCTAGGAAGGAGAGCATTCTCCATCCCCAGGCTGACAACACGCCCCAGAACCAACCGGACCAAGTCCAGGTGCCTGGACTCTGGTGTATCTGGCTTACAATCTTATGAAGGCGGGTTATGGCTTTATATACTGACGGTGAATTTTCTGGTATGAAAATGCAACAACTTGATCCGATGACCCTACAAGCTCCGCCCCTATCGGCCAGGATGACGTCAAGGACAAGACGATTCTGAAGCACAACAATCCGCATAGCAGACTGCTCTTCTGTTAAATTGCCTAAGGCGGAAATAGTTTCGTTCACTACTGCTTCAAGGGTTCTGGTTAATCTACGTATCAACTTACTATTAGTGACTGTACCTATATAGGGGAAGAAACCTTTATTGAAATCTGTGTATTTTTCCCATGCTGTTTCAGTGTAATCGACTATTGGGAGATCTCTCTGCTGTCTATTGTGTACTAAATGAGTATTTCTATGATAATCAGGAGGAGCTAGGAAAACAGGTGGTAGGAGGAATGCTATGTAACAGGTACCATCCCAATCTGGAGGTAGGCGTATATATGCGGTCTGGCCACATATAAAGTAGGAATGACGAGAAGCTCTAAATGTAGACTTGCCTTGATCACTGAATTTTATCACAGTGGTGCATTTACTATGGCCCATGTGTATGGAGCCATTCTTTCTTATACATAGTTCCCCTTTTACTGGGAATACCGACATGGCGGGCAATATTGGTGTAGCTTCAGATTCAACGTTCAGGATCATGAGGTTAAGTGTAAAATTACCTAATCCATATACTTCATTTTCTAGATCAGTTCCTGTTCTTTTGGGAAGTCCCTCCTTGTTAGGGTAGCAGACTTTAAGCAAAACTAAGTTCAGGTTTCCCCATACCCAGTTGTCTTGATAAGCTACTGAGTTTGAATCTAAGGAATTAATTAAACTAAACCATGCTCCACAGGAGCCATTGTGTGTGAACGGATATGGAAAGAGGGGCAAAACTCCCTTATAGTTCTGATAGGGAGGGAGTCGGCCACATATCCAACAATTTGTAGCATTGCTAGTCTGATGGGAATGATGTAACATACTAATAAAAGTGTTATTGCGCAGCGCAAATCTATAGGACAACTCATGCGGGGGTAATTCACTAAAAGAATGTTCAGCAGTAACATTGTAAACATGTTTAGAAATAGGATAATATATGTGCAACAATATACTCGCAGCGATTATTAAAAGACATAAGAAAAACAAAATTAATAACGTCACTGTGCAATGACTACGCAGTGATTTACAGTACGCATGTTTTTTCAACTGCATCTTTCGGTTTCTTTCTCTATTCAGGTCTAGGGGATACATGTCAGAGACAAATTCGACCGATTCACCTTGGAGAGGACTTAAACAATCAAATTGTCTGACTTATTAGACCGTAATTTTAGTTTGTATAGTTCCTTATCGCTTTGTTCAACCAAAGGAAGCTTTGAGTCAATCGGTGAAGACACGCGAGGTGTAACGTTTACATCAGACGGTAGTCCATGAAATTTCTTGATATGACTTGAATGTAACCATCCTTTGCGACCTTCGATCTTCACGGCTGTCCTCGTGGTGAGTAGTACAAGTTGAGGCGATTTCCACCTAGGATCCAGCTGAGTCTTCCGGTCAAAATTCCGCACTAACACCAGGTCCCCGGGAACTACGTCATGGGGTTTCACCTCGGTGTTGTCGGGAAAGGCTGCAGCTACCTGTGAACGACAAGATTGTAGTGCAGACATCAAGGAAGCCAGGTAATCTGTCAGCATATTACAGTCAACATCAGTTATTTTGCGTGGTATAGGCGTCCCCCACATATTTGGTGGTCTGCCAAAGATCACCTCATAAGGGGATAGCCCTGTTCGAGAGTGCGCTACCATTCTCATGTAAAAGAGTGCAACTGGTAAGGCTACTACCCAATCGACACCTTTCTGTCTACATATTTTGGACAATCTAATTTTCAGAGTTTGATTATGTCGTTCCACGAGACCTGCTGCCTCGGGGTGTCGGACACAGTGAAATCTCCATTGATAGCCTAACAAAAGTGAAACGTGTTTCATTAATTCGGATGAGAACGGCTGGCCGTTATCTGAGTAGACAACACGTGGTAAACCGTACCGTGGGAAGAATTCTCGAACCAACTGTTTGGCAGTAGTCGGGGCAGTGTAATCTGAGACCGGGTAGGCTTCTGTCCAACGGGAAAGAGCACAAACAACTACAAGAACATATTTGAATCCTCGACATCGTTCCATCTGGATATAATCCATCTGGAGGACTTCAAAAGGGTGATCAGGAGGCTGAAATCCACCCTGTTCTACGGGAATGCTTTTACCTGGGTTAAACTGACAACAGATCATACAGGTACGAACTTTTTGTTTAGCTGCTGCTCGTAAATGTTTGTTGAACCAAATGTGTTGAATGCTGTCTAGCATAGCCTTTTCTCCTAGGTGGGCTGGACTATGTATTGTATTAATGATAACTTGAACCATAGAGTCGGGAAGAAACCATATAGATTTTTCCTTCGTCATCCATCCTTGATTCGTTTGGATCCCTCCTAATTCAGTCCATTTCTTTATTTCATCTGGTGTAGCATGTGTCTGTATGTCAATTACGTCAAGAGCGGGATCCTTAACCGTCATGCAATGTGTTGGTGTCAGAACTATTGTCTTTGTCATGTCAGATGTGTGAGTTTTATTCTGAGCAGTCTGTTTAGCTGTTCTGTCAGCTAGGTCATTGCCTTGGGAAATGATATCAGTAACTTTCGTATGAGCTTTACATTTCATAATTGATATTGCAGTGGGTAGATGTATTGCATCTAATAAGGCATGAATGAGGGGTCCGTGCTGAATGTGGGCACCGTGAGAAGTTAAATAACCTCTCTCTCGCCACAGTACGCCGAAGTCATGTACAACTCCGAATGCATAACGTGAATCAGTGTATATGTTGACTTTCTTATTTGTGGCTTGAATACAGGCTTGTGTCAGAGCGATGAGCTCTGCTGCTTGAGCTGACAAGGTATTTATGCAATATGTTTCAATGACTTCAGTGTCTGTTGTGACTGCATACGCGGCCACTAGCTCTCCTGTACTTGTTCTCATACATGAACCATCTACATACAACGTCAGGTCTGGATCTGACAATGGGACGTCTGTCAAGTCTTGTCTGGGTTTCGTCGTGATAGTAATAACTTCAATACAATCATGTGCTAGTGGGTCTGTTCCGTTTACTGGCAAAAGTGTGGCAGGATTCAATGTACTACAACGTCTGATTTCTATGTGTGGCTGAAACAATGTCAATTCGTAACCGGTAAGTCTTGCTATAGTCAAGTGTTGTGTTTGCGTTCGGTTCATAAGAACCTCTACTGTGTGTGGTACTTGTACTGTCAATGGATGTCCTAACACTATGGCATCGCTTTGTCTGATTGCTAAAGCTGTCGCTGCCACTGATTTCAGGCACGCAGGCAGAGCCTGAGCTACGGGATCTAATGTACTAGAAAAATAAGCACATGGTTTGTGTGATCCTGCTTGTTCCTGTGTGAGTACTGACAAAGCAGTACCTTCGCGTTCTGTAACAAAGAGTGTAAACTGTTTACTGTAACATGGTGTTGCTAGGACAGGTGCTTGACATAAAGCTTTCTTTAGGCTTTCAAAGGCGTGTGTATGTTCTTGAGTCCAAGGGAGGACAGTCGATGTGGCTGCCTCCTGTGTTGTCAACTGGATGAGCGGTTTTGCTAGAAATGCATATTGAGAGATCCACTGCCTACAGTATGAAGTGAGGCCTATAAAAGCCCGTACCTCCTTTTGTGTCTTGGGTATTGGCATGTTAGCAATTAACTGGATGCGATCTGACGTAAGCTGCCTTCCCTCCTTGGACAGCGAGTGCCCAAGGTAAACAACTCGCTGGACACAGAATTGCAGCTTAGAAGGGGACACCTTGTGCCCCTTTTCGGCCAAAAATTGTAAAACCGTCAGTGAAGCTTTTTCACATTCAGTTTCGCTTCTAGCGGTGATCAGCAGATCATCGACATATTGAAGCAGGGCAGTGTTGACTGGCATGTGGATACTGTCAAGTTCTCTTTTCAGTGCTTGGCTATAGATGCTGGGGCTTTCTGTGAATCCTTGAGGTGCGCGTGTGAATTTAAAGCTTCGTCCATTTAAACTAAATCCGAACAAGTATTGGCTTTCCGGATCTATTGGGACGCTGAAAAAAGCATTCTTGAGATCAATTACAGTAAAGAATGTTGCTTCGGAATCAATGGCTGTCAGTAATGAAGAAATGTCTGGAACTACGGGGTATTGTGGTACAATACATTTATTTAATTCGCGCAGATCAAGAACCAATCGATATACTGGCGGGGCTTTTGGATCAGTTCGTTTAAGGATCGGAATTATCGGGGAATTACATACATTGGAGTCGGTTTCCACAACCACTCCTTGGGTAATAAGCTCGTCAATGATTTGCAGTAAAGCCACTACAGCATCTGGGGGTAACTTGTATTGTCGCATTCGTGGTAGTACCACTCCTGTCTTTAGTGTGACTCGATATGGTGTAATGTTCATGCAACCAACATCTGTAGGGCCTTGCGCCCATAAATGTGTGGGTAAAGTCTGCAGTCGGTGATCCATGTCTCGGGACACATAGTGCCCTTTGAAATCACGTAAAAACAATCTTACTCCTTCCGGAGAACAACATATTATAGCTCCTAGAGCTTTCAATGTTTTTATACCTAACAGGTTTTCTGGACATGATTTAGTAAGCAATAAATCTGTAGTTCGTGTCAAGGGACCAATCGTAAGTGGAAGAGGCTGTGATACTTCGTTAATGATAGGTTTTCCTGAAAAACCAAGGGAAATATTCTGTGAGCCTGAGAGGGGTGCCCCTGGAACTTCACTACGTTTTATGGTTGTTCGGCTTGCCCCTGTATCAAGTAAAAATGTTCTATCCTGGCCTAATAGTTCACTGTGTACATAAGGTCCTTCTTGATCTACAGGGACCTCGATAAGGGGTAAGCCAACTTCCCTCTCTAGGCTGTTTCATGAGTATCGTTGATAATCAGGGTAGTCATACTGTGCGGTCTGGTACATCTGTCGTGTCGTTGTTGGTGTGGCAGCAATAGGCTGCGGTGGTGGAGCTGGCATAGACTGTTGCGGAGCTGGCATGGCCTGTGCATGCTGCGGGGCTCCTTGTTGGTTCTGATCCTGTCTAAGTGGCCGTGGTCTTTCTTTTGTATTACCTATGGCGATATTATGTTTTAAAACTGGACAATCGTGTACATAATGACCTGGCTGTTTACAATAGTTGCATGTCCCTTTTACAGAACCTGCTGAAACACTGGACTGTGTCATACCCTTTTTATGACCGTCAGCTGGAACTGTCTGGGAAACTAGCATTTTCATTTTCGTGTCTTTCATGCGTCTTTGTTCATGTTCTTGTTCCTCTCTAATTCTATTGTGATGGTACTGTAGCATTTGTAACATTTGTGACGGAGTGTTACCTTGCCAGGTACTCTCGAATTTCAATACTCTATTCTTAACTTGGGGCAGGGCATTTTCAACTAATTTTGTCACAAACAGATGTGGATACGATTCGCTACTTGCTTTTATTCCACTATTTATACCAAAACATTTTTCGAATCGGGCATAAAAATCACTAGTGTCTTCATCTTGCTTTTGTTTACAGGCTGAGATTGCACCCCAGTCTTCCTTTTTCGTAGTTAATAAACGTGGCAGTACCTGTACTAATAAACCTGGTAGTATTTTGGTCTTTTCCCCAAGCCCTAAACCTGGACCTCGAGCTGTTTCTTCGTTTTCTAATGCTGTCCAATCTATCTTTTGGTCTCCCACCTCCCAATCCTTTTCTTTGAGTTTTTCATAAATGCCCGCAGGCATTAATACCTTTAATATTTTCATAATGTCGGGATAGGTATACTCTCCCATGAGCAACATGTCTTTAATTTCACGGTGGAAACCCGCTGGGTCTTTGTCATGACTGGGTACCACTTTCTTCATTTCTAATAGTTCCATTTTAGATATGGGTGTGTATACAAACACACGTTTAAACTGATTGTCATCACCTTTTATCGGGTGGACTTCGCGTAAGGGATTCTGTCTATCCATATAATACGTCGTTCTTTCCTTGATGGGCAGTGAGACATGTTCGGGGCATACAAAAAGAATGTACTGCTTTCTGGATTCTAGTATTTCTCTAATTAACTCAGTACCTGAACCTCTCCATTTATTCGTGAGTAATTCAGTTAATATATCAGGTAAGGGACCAGGATCGGAGTGTTGGCTTTTATATAATATAAGGAGTTGTTGAATCATGTAGATACCAGCTAAACGCTGTTCATCTGGGGTGAGGTTCAAAAACGTGTGTGCTAGTGTATCATCACTATATTTTCCGGGACTGTCAACCCAGTGAACGGCTGACCTGGCTAATTCTTGTTCGTCCATAGAATCGAGTATATGATAACCCCTTCGTTCTCGGAGTAATTTGTCAGCGGCATGGAACGAATGTTCGGGGGACCTTATATTTATTATAGGGGTTTGGAAATTTCTGTTATTTTCTGGACGTATCGGACGTATCGGATCAGTAAAGCATGTAGTATTATTACAAGATCTTCCTCTACCTACATAGGCCATGGTTTCTAACTGTCCTGTGGGCAGTTCTAATTCTTCCTCCTCCTCGTTTTGTTCAGGCTGGTCTACCGCCAATCTTTCTTCGTGTATTCGTTCTACTTCTTTGCGGATCTTTCGGCACATAGCTACTATACTTAATAGTCTATCATGTCTCCCCTCTGATATATTCCGACTCCATGTGGTAAGAATCCGCATTTCTTCCGGATTTACCCCTGGTCGGTCTTGATTTCTGATCACACAATTTATGAGGAAACGTAACAGTTCCCCCTGTATCTCCACTTTCTGGTACTCCATGGCTCTATTAATACTTTCAGAATCTCGCCCTGACTGGACAAAGTGATATATATTTTCTAAATGTGTAGTCATTCCTGGTAGCCTCCCTAAATATATTGCAGCTCGTCGGATACGTAATGATGCCAGCAGCATTTCATCCTCTTTGCCGGGCACAGGGTCATATCTACAATCTACTAGAAGTTCCTTAAGCATGTCGGGAGTTACTAGTTTGGGCGTACGTTGGTGGGCTAATTCTTGAAAGGAAAGTTTATTTACTCTGGGTGGCGTGGAAAAAATGTTTGTTGTACCTCCTGTAGCACCGCCTGGGGTGCTGGATGTGAAAGGATTCGTTGAACGTGATATAGCAACCATAGGTGTGGGTACAGCTGTAGAAACAGATGTGCTTGCCGGAACTTGTGTCGGAGTCTGTTGTTGCGGAGGTACAGACGGAGGGTCTTGGCGTTGAACCCCCTCGGCAGGCGGTCTATGTGGTGCAGTATTAGCATACTCGGGAGCTGCGTCGTCTAAATAAGAGGAAAGGAAAACATCTTCTGCGGTTCTGGGATGCCCTTTGGGATGTGATTTTATCGGAAACAACGGAGGTGGCAAGTCTTTTGGTATCTCCGGAGTAGCCTTAGGTAACCCTTCGGCCAGAAGAGGATACATACCATTCATAAGGGCATTTCTTTGTCTGTCTACTTGTTCTGCTTTTGCTCGGGTACCTTCTTCAATTAATAGATTTTCTCGGACTTTATTTGAATTCTCCTTACTCTTCTCTTCCTGTCTGAGTGCTTTTTCTGTACGTCTATACTATTCTTTACGCCATAATTCAATGGCATCTTTCTGTGATTGTCTAGCTTTCTTTTTCCATAATTCTTCCTCTACTTTCATGATGCAATCTGCATCCCAGGTCCCAGCTGCGGGCCACCTCTGACTTTCTGGTAATTCCTTGGTGTAGTCTACCCATAAATCAAGAAATAATATGGCGTCTAGGCCATGTTTATGATACATGAAGTACCCTGGAGTGTCCCTAGGAGGAATGGGAACAGCTTCTTCGAGTACCCCTTTTCTAGTTTTGATCTGTCTTAATTTCGAAAAGAGCGGCATATTGAGAACTGATCTGATACCTAATTTTGAACACGTTTAATACAACAAAACACAATAATGAACAGTCATTCACACCACAATATGCAGAACGTATTTAAAACATTTAACATTTAACATTTAATGAACAACAATGATGGCCATTTAGGGATCTAGTCACTCGGTACTAACTAGGTAATTCTGAATTATATACTAGACATACTAGATATACTGCTAAACAGTACAGATACACTGCTGAAACAGTGCAGACCGGATTTGTGTACCCAAACCCGTCTTGACCGGCACAACCTATGTGCACGTCAGAACGCCTCCCCGGCAATGGTACTCACCGGGTAGCTCGGAACGGAAGGCCTCGGAACTGAACTGAACTGGACTTGGACCGGACTGGACTCGACTCGAAACTTCGGAACTTCGGAACCTGGTGGGCCTCTGTATACCTCGGATCTTGCTCTCTCAGCTAGGCTCTGGTCGGGATACTTCGCACTTCTCACCGCCTCGTCTGGGTGTTGATCGCAGCCTCAGTTACCCCCGCTCGGCAGGAGGGAGATACAGGAAATCCTGTGGGTACGCGTTGTTGTCCGTCCAGCTGTGGCAGGAGACCGGGTCTGCAACGCACCTCCGGCGCGTGAGATGAGAAAGTGTCCCTGTTTGGGCGCCATGTATGTGGTAAATAATTTAATTACCGGTACTTAATTTGATGCGGAAAATTAATAAGAATAGCTCAGTAAAATAAGAGGCAGAATCCGTGGTATTAGAGATTCGGAACGGGCTTTATTCCAATAACAATTCGAATTGTTGGCTTCATATTCCATCACCACGGAGGTTCAGGAAGTGAAGGACGACACATTATTGACAGGTAATCATTTTTATAGAAGAGGCATTACAGTGAAACAGATGCAGGAGGCGTAACAGTTGATAACAGAGATAAAGATATACATGTGTAACTAAAATGGGTGTAACTAGGCGTAACTAAAGAACGTCATTAGGTATGATGTCACAAATGGGTGGTTCCATGAAAGAATTTCGCAATGTCAGCAAAAAATACTTGGCAGAGATGCGCGCGCAGCAGCATGACGTGTGATTTGACGTGCAACTAGGGGGAGAATGGGACTTGACATTTAGCTCTACATGTGGAGACAAGAGTCTGGGGTTATGTCAACCTAATCCCAAATCATATCTAATATCCTATGTTTAAAGAACTGTGTTATCCAAAAAGAGAGGTCTCTTAGGATAGAATCTTATTCTATACTGACTATACTGACTGTTAGTGCGTGTACAAGCGTCTAAGTGTCTACACTAGATGCGAGGGGGTAGGAATATTCCATGGTAACAGGGTTTATGAATTACTTGCATGAGGACAGCGAGGCCTGGCCCCTTTGCACGGTAGCTGGAGGAATGTTTACCTAAACTGCTAGACAGGAATGCATCGGATGAGGGGCGGAGGAGATAATCTTGAAGGTGAAGTACAGTTTTCTGGCAGGCTACGGGCTGGATCAGGCACCGTTAGCCGCTCATGGAGTAAGACAAAGTTCATGGTCACAGATGCAGGCTCAGACTGGAGCTTTCAGAGGCAGAAGGAAAGAAAAGGCTTGGTGGCAGAATCAGGGCCTACTCGCCTGGACTGTAAAATGGGATAAATGAACCATATAAAGCCGGTGGCCTTTCATACTTTAGGAATAGAATATCCAGCCCATTCATGGCGGATCTGAAAGAGGACATGTTGACGGTGGACGCACATGTGTTTGCGTCTTCATAACTGGAACTGGAGGGAACATACATGTACTTGTGACTTATACATGAAACCGTTGGGGTCCAAGATAGGGGACATAACCGACCATAAAAATCCATATTTCCACAGTACGGGTGATTCAGAACAATTTTTCGTATAATATTCATGGTAGTAAAGTCTGTCCTGATCTAGTCCTGTTCTGTTGTACCCTTGGAGTTGTCCAGATCAGTTACCCCTTCCTATTTAAGGTCTAAATGTTTGCACACCTGAATTGTCTAGAAGCTGATTCATTCACAGGTTGGTTACACCTTGCCTTGTTTAACCTAGAAACTTGTCAGCAGTGTGTAGGATGCTGCATCCTGCACTCATTGATATCCCATTGGAAAATGGCTGACATGTATCACATTAATGCCCATTTGTAAAAGAAGAACTACAGTGCTCCATCAAGGATCATGGGAGAAGTACCATCAAGCAGAGTCATGGTGAGTCTACCACAAGTATACATTCATTACAGATAGCCTATTCTTATACCATTGAGGTCCACTTTGCAGCTCCCCTCCCCGCATTTAGTGGCTAGAGTAGGTATCATACACGGATGCCCTTCCTGGCAATCCATGAAGTATCTCCTTTATCATTATCAGAACTATTGGGAGAATAATGAACCTATCACAAACTCACAAACATTAATGACCACTGACTATCACCCATCAAGACCAGCCATCAGCACTGCTCTGTGCATCAATCAGTCAACTCTGATTTGTAAAGTACATCTAATCTCCTGAGAGGGTACCAAAGCTTTCTGAATTCCAGGAGTGAGGGTGATGTTCGAAGGTGAAGAGGAAGGTCATTCCGTGACTTGGGGGCAAGGTAGGAGAAGGATTACTCTCCACTATAGCTTCGGCGTATGTGGGGAGTGT
Source organism: Triturus cristatus (assembly GCF_964204655.1). Lineage (NCBI taxonomy): Eukaryota > Metazoa > Chordata > Amphibia > Caudata > Salamandridae > Triturus > Triturus cristatus. The sequence goes on from NC_140584.1 coordinate 348,191,142, forward strand.
GTGTGTGAGGATGAGGTACGCAGAGCGCAGATGTCTGGAGGGCTGCTAGAAGTTGGGTGGTGGTTGATACATGCTGGCCCTTGGTCATGTAGGGCCTTGTAGATGTGTATTGGCACCTTGAATTGGCATTTTGTTCTGGATGGGAAGCCAGTGGAGGTTCCTGAGGTGGGGGTGATGTGGGCCCATTTGAGGAGGTCAAGGATGAGTCTGGCAGCTGAGCTCTGTATCGTCTGGAGTTATTTCAGGAGTTGAGTGGTGATTTCTGTGTAGAGCGCATTGCCGTAGTCAAGCGAGCTGGTGACTATGGCTTGAGTGACGGTTTTCCTCGTGCTGACGGGGAGCCATCTGAAGATGTTTAGAGCATGTAGAGGGTGTGGAAGCAGGCGGAGGAGACTGGGTTGATCTGACATTTCATGGTGGGTTTGCTGACTAGGGTAATGCCAAGGTTGCGGTCTGGGTCTGTTGGTGTATTTGTAGGTCACAGTTTGGAGGACCACCATGTTTAGTTCCACAGGATGGTGTTGTTCCCAAAAATCAGCACTTCTGTCTTGTCAGTGTTGAGCTTCAGGTAGTTGGTCTTCATCCAGTCGGTGACACTCGTCATGCAGTTCTGGAAGTTGGTTCTAGTGGTGGAGGGTTCAGACAGTGAGAGGATGATCTGGGTGTTGTCTGCTTTAGATTTGATGTTGAGGCCATGGGTTCTGGTGATGTTGGTCAGGAGCGTCATGTAGGTGTTGAAAAGGGAGGGGCTGAGCAATGAACCTTGAGGGATGACGCTGATGGTGCTCTTGGGTTCAGAAGTGAAGGGTGGAAGGTGAATTCTCTGGGCCATCCTGTAAGGCAGAATGCGATCCTTTTGAGGGCGTCTCCATTGATCTCGATGTGGTGAAGTCTCTTCATGAGTATGTAGTGGGACACAGTATCGAACGCTGTGGAGAGGAGGTTTAGGGCCACTGTTTCCTCCAGTCCAGGATTATTCTGATGTTGTCGGTGGCAGCGATCCAGGCGGTGTCAGTGCTGTTGTTGGTATTGATATCAGATTGGGAGGTGTCCAGCAGGATATTCCTCTCCAGGTGTTTGGTGAGTTGGCAGTTGATGGTCTTCTCGAGGAGTTTGGCGGGAAAGGGGGTCAGAGAGATGAGGGGATTGTTCTATGAGTTCACTGGGGTTGGTGGGGGGTTTCTTGAGGAGGGGTCTGACCTGTGTGTTTCCATCCATGGGGTGAGGTGGTTGTGGTGATGGATGCATTGAGAATGGAGGTGAATTTGCTGCTGATTGCCATGCTTCTGAGGTTGAAGAAGTGGTGAGGGCAAGGGTCTGTGGGTGCTCCAGAGTGGATGGAGTTTATGATGGATGTGGTGCTCTGAGTGGTGAGCTGCTCCCATGTGGTGAGCGGATGGTTGTGGATGCTGTCAATTGGTGTGAGGATATTGTAGAGGACTGTGGGTTTGTATTCAAAGTTATTGTAGATGGTGGATATCTTGTTGTGGGAGTAGTCTGTCAGGGGCTTGCAGAGTTTCTGGGAAGGGGGGATTGTGTTCTTAGTGACTGATGGGCAGGAAAACTCTCGGACTGTGCTGAAGAGTTCCTTGCTATGGTTTGAGCTTGCCTCAATGCGGTCTGCTAGGGTGCCTCTTTTCATCTCTTTCAGGCATTAGTGACATTTGTTGAGAGATGAATTGAAGGTGTCTCGATCTGTGAGATATCTGCTTGCGTGTCATGTTCTTTCTAGATGTTTGAAGTTGTGTTTCGATGTCCTGGGTTCTGGTGTATGCCAACAGGCTTGTTCGGTGGATCTGATTGTCTTGACTGGCTTGATGGGGTGACTCTGTTGGTGAAGTTAGTGATCCCGGTGGAGTTGGAAGACCTGGTGGTGGTGCATTGGGAGCCAGGTGAGTTTGGCGACATGACTGTACTTGACTCTATCACTGGCAGTGAAGTTCGGGTCAAGTGTGTGTCCTGTGCTGTGTGTGGGGTTGGTGACCAGTTGGGTGAGGCTGATGTTGCTCATGCTTTCCAGGAGGTTTGCAAAGTTTGCATCTTTGGGGTCATTGAGGTGGAAGTTGAGGTCACAGAGAAAGATGCTGTTGAGGACGTCTGTCCATTGGGTCTGTCACATTGTTCCAGCTGTGGTGGAAGGAGCTGGAGTACCAAAGTTGCGGTCACCAAGAAAGATGTAGTGCTTGGAGTCGATGGCGAGTGGGGGAATGAATTTGGGGCTGGTGTTGCAGAAGCTGGGGCGTGGTCCTGGGGTCTGTAGGTGAGGGTGCCCATGGTGGTGGTTTTGACGTCAGATTGGAGTTGGAAATTGAGGTATTCCATGATCCGCGTAGTGTCATCTTTGGTGGCGGTGCAATAGATCTTTGTGGATCTTTGTCTATGATGGCACTGCCTCCTCCATGTTTGTTGGTGTGGTCATGGTGTATCATCTTGTAGCCATCGGACGTCACTGTGGTGATGTTGGGGCAGAGGCGGGGTTGAGCAGGTCTCTGTGATGAAGATGACTTCAGTGTGAGGGTGGTGATTGTGTCCCAGATTTCAGTGGCGTGTTTGCAGAGTGAACGGGCTTTGAGCAGGGGGCAGTAGAGTAGTTCCGGTGTGGTTGTGGTCGATGAGATGAGTGTGGTGGGGGTTTCCTTGAGGGCCTGAGTTGCTCAGTTGCAGGCAAAAAGGCAGTGGCGGCAGGTAAATTGTCCTTCTGTTGTTGGAGGAGATGCATTGCAGCAGTTGTTTTGTGGCATCTGGGGTCCAGGGCTTGGGGTGTTGTGTCAGAGTATCTTTGGGTGGCAGAAGGACCAGGGTTCCTGGAGATGGGCACAATCCAGGCGTAGACGGGTGCAGATGGGCTTGCTTTTGGCATGGTTTTGGCACGGGTCCCTGGGAGGTGGTGGGCGGGTCCTGCGGGAGGGAGAAATGGTGGGAAGCAGTGCAAAAAAACTAAAATAGCAGCAAATAAACCAAAACGTTTCAAGCAAAGTCACAGTGCAGGCAGACTATTATGACAAAATGCAGTTAGGTAATGAAGGCAAAAGACAATAAAACTGAAAGAAAAACGAGTACCGGCAAAACACTCGAGGCAGCAGGGAGAGCAGACACGAGGACCTGCTCATTGGGGCTGTGCAGTATGTCTTGTGTCCATTATCATTCGGGTAAATGGCAGTCATACATTCCATTAGAAGTCCTGCATTGGGCCAACAAAATGTGAAGCATGATCCTATTAGGTGATAACTAGGGGCGGGCGGAATTTGCGAAATTCACTTGCGCAAACTATCGCGAAAATTTTGAAAATCTCCACAAACACACCGGAAATATTGCGAAGACGCGGAAGTTTTTTCCCCGCCTGTTCGCGGTATTTTTTGCGTGATCGCGGCTCACCAACTTACCCATGCGGTTGCTCACGGGCGCGGCCATCTTGTTTTCACTTGTCCCGCCCTCTTGCGATGCTTACTTCCTGTTCCGGGTCGCGCAATGCATGTTCGCGCCCGTTCGCGGTAGATATTTCCTGTTCGTGAATGCTTTTACTTGATCGCGTTGCTTTTTGCTTGCTCGGGGAGAAAATATCGCACGAACTTGTGCACGTAGTCGCAATGGGCGCGGCCTTCTTGTTTTTCACTCTATTGCATGGTTCTGGGGCCTGATTTTGAAGACTCCCTGCATCTTTTCAATCCTTTGTTTAAAGCCACTTTTTTTATCTTTGTTATTTATTATTTCTCTAACTATTTTCCTGCTTCTATATTTTTGGTTTTTGTCTACTTTTTTGTTGTTTTTTAGCTACCTTTTCACTCTTTCTATTGCCTGCTATTTATTTCCTTTACTTCTTTAATTTTATTACCTTTTCTTTCCCGCCCCATCCTAGAACCATGTCAAAGGGTAGGGCTCGCCATCGCAGCCAGAGCCGCGACCGCCTTCCTTGAGGAAGGCGGCGCCCACAAGGGGTGCAGGCACGCGCCTTATTTGGGGAGGTGGAGTTGGCTGCACTCATTTTCTTTGTGCAGTGCCACCTCCCCTCAACCCTGGCAGCAGGTGGCAGGCCTGGGTCTGGGTACGGCCTCCGGGAGCGTCGACAGCGGTGGGGGAAGGCGCGCCAGGCAGTGTTGCGCTGCTCTGGGGTCCGGCGTACCCAGGCGCAGTTGACACACCGGTGGTCCGATATCCTGGACCGTGAGCAGGACCTGCTGGACCTGCTAGGAGTGGAGGTCCCGGGTCTTGGTGAGTAACTATTTATTTAATTATTACTACTTTGTGTCTGTTCTTCTGCTCTGTATTATATATTGCGAATATCTTTTTTTTCTTCCAACCAGCTAGAATGTTGCTGCTTACATTCCAGGTTAATTACGTTTAAAAGTCTTCTGTGATTATGACACAGGTGCTCCTCTGCGCTACTACTAATCTTACTTGTTTGCAACTTTGCGTTTGCGCTCGCTTAGCGTGATTCTGTAAGAGTTTATTTTAGAGAAATTAAGTTACGTAATGCTACAGTGACTCTAGTCCACTCCTTACTTTGTCCTGTCACTAAGAGATAGGAGCGGATTGATACTTAGGTTTAGGTACTTTGTATGAGTTTCAAATTTGTTAGTGGTATGCGTGATTCCCCCTCAGTTACGTGATGTGCTGCTAGTACGCCAGTCTTTATTAGAACCTTTTCTAGTTTGTTCAATGAGTGGTAGTAATTGGCTTAGCACTAGCAGTACATCAGCATCAATCAATCAACCCAAAATTTGGTGCATACAAAAAATGCAGTCATGTGTCCTCCATTTGACCATATGCATTGTTGAGGAATAAAAGAAGTGGAAATGCATACTTGATGTACAATTGGCATGCCTGAAATAGGTGGGCTGGGTCGGGTGGTACGTCGTACTTAGGCTTAGTTGTAACTTAGTATTCTGGAATCATAATGGAAGACTGGATTACTGTTGATAAATAGTAACTTAAGTAGTCGATCCGCCAATCCCCCAATACTACTTGTTGACCAGATGAGATCGGTCAATTTAGTTATTGCAATTGTTGTTTACATAAGTGTTTTTTGACTGTTCTTTAAAAATATTGTATTTGTTTGACACAATCCATCAATGTTTGTCTCTTTCTTATATCTTTCCTGTTCATCAGCACCCTGGGGCAGTAAGACAGGGAGTGGGCAGTCGGCAGGACAACAGTCAGAACATCACCACCAGGAGGACACCAACGAGGGCTCCTCTGCTGGCCCCAGTAAGTCTTCTTGTTTTTAATAATATTTCTTATTCCATAACTTTTACTGCACCATATTTTTCACGAACTATTGTTTCAGTTTCTCAATGCTATTTTTTACCAACAATTATCCTTCGATCTGTACGGTTTCAAAAATCTTGTTATCCCTGCCTCTGCTATGATGACTCTCAGTACTACTACTACTATCAGTATGTCTGTACTGTAGTAGCTAAGCTTGCCCAGTTGGCCAGTGTCACTCTTTATTTGAAAGGTTGTAATAAAACTCAGATTCACCAGTAGCTCTAGCCATTGAGTCAAGTCCTTTGGGTCGTCCTCTTGTACTACTTCTAGTCTTATTGATCTTGAGTCTTTGTTAATCTTGAGGCTTTGACAATTCACAGCAACAAATGCCCAACCAGATTTATTACCATTTTGATATGATAGCCTATAGGAAATACTACTACTGTTGTAGGGATCTTGCACATACAGACCTTTGCACAAGAAAATAGGATGTTGGTGATGGCAGGTTGGACCTTCCTCACACACCTCAATCAGAAATTCAGAACCCACCACAATCCCCTGCTCGACTATAGTACTGTCTTGTCATAACTATTAGGTCTCCGAACCCTCCCCCCAAGATACCCAACAAGTAGACAACCCAGAACATAACACGCCCAACCTCTCAGTCATGGAAGCAATGCACATGCACACCCTTCCTTTAATTTGCTCACTCGTGTAAGTTAGTCCACACCAAATACCACCAAGTCTATGTAAGTTCAAAATGTTTATTTTGAATTGAGAAGCTCTGTACATTGTTCTATTATATAATGCAGCACCAACCGGAAAATCAATAACATTAAAACAATAAACATTGTTACACTTACTTACAGTTGGGAATTAAGTCATGATAACTGAACAGTGGTGGAAGGCAGCACCACCATCCCCTAGGAATTTAGTTTATATAAATTTATAAATGAAGATCTCTGAGTGAAGGGACCCCTCACCTTAGAAGAACCTAGTACTGGTAGTTGTTGCATCATTCATAAGCTCTGCAATGCTCTGGTTCGTAGAAGGGAATCTTCTGTCTCTAATGTGAAAAATGAAATGGTGCGTGTTAGTATATTGCAACTTGCAAGCATTTCTCAGCCGTGCCAAAAAGTGTAGCATTTATGGATAAGCAATATGGACTAACAGTAGACCAGTACTTCATAAAAAAGTGGCTTATTAATGTTTTTGTTGACCGCTTGTACGCAGCTCGTAGACAGTAGCAGTGTGAGGCAGGTCATGTGGGCTCAAAGGTGTCTTATACAAAAAGCTGCAAGGTAACTTCACATGTGCAAAAATAAAAGACACAAAGGTAAAATGGTTGCATGGCTCGAGCTAACTAAGCAAAGGCTAGAATGACCCTAGGGGGGACCATATATAACTATTAGTGTCTACTCTACTACTACCTTATTTGTACTAGTGATGTATGTTAGTATTAACTCATTTTTCAGTCTTGCTACTGATCAATAGGGGGAGGTGTATATGACGCCTAATAAATGTGTAATGTTTTCTAGGCGCACTACCGACTACCATTGCCGGGGCCAGCGAAGGCGACGCGGAGGGAGAGGATGCGGCAGTTGCTGCAGATACCGACAATGGAGCGTTAGGGGGAGTGGCAGCACCAGTGGCGGGCGGTGGTAAGTTAGATTCATAATCCTTAACTATTGTTGACAGTACACTCACTGCAAGGGTGTACTGTATGTATACTGTACTGTTGAGACTTAGGGCCCCATTAGGATGGCGGGCGTATTGCCCCCGCCGGGCCGGCGGTATTCACCGCCAACACCGCAGGGGCAAACCTCCCGCCATCCCTGTAGAAAAGAGTCAGACCCCCCACATGTCGACCAGGCGGAAAAGGGTTCAATATGGTGGTGGTGTCTCTCTGAACACACCGCCAGCCATATAATCTGCATTTTGGAATGCCTTTGCGTGGCGGCATTGCTGTCCGCCACGGAAAGGCATGCAGACATTGCAGAGTATGCTTGGGGGCCCCCATGGAGGGTACCTATGCTATGGTACCCCCCCTGCCTTTCAAAGCAAAACGTGACAGGCTCCGCGCGGGGCCTGTCATGTTGAGCTTGGAAAAGCAGCACATGTATTTTTAGCATTGCTTTCGGCCCCGCCAACCAGAATGTAAAAAAAAACAGGATGCGCCCGCCACTGTGCCTGGCGTATCCTCCTAATTGTCACCATGGGACCCCCATCCATTTTAGCGTGAGAATGGCCGATGTCCTAAGTAAGTATGAGTTGTTGTGAACGTTTAAAGAGTGAACTAGAGGACTAGAATCCCTTTAATTGGCATAGGAGCGGGAGTATTGAGTAACCAATGGCCTCATCTATCTGATTTCAACTCCGCTTTGAAAGTTTTATGGAGAAGAGCACCTGGTGCCCTGTTCAACTAAAAAGTGAAAGACGGATGGAAGGAAGAAGGACGGGCGAGATTTAAAATGTTAGGTACTACTGTGCTTTATAGTGCTACTCTACCATGCCACTATGTGTATAAATAATTAACATGTCTTACTGTTTTTCTAAGAGTATATTTTACAATTGTCTTGTTTTTTTTCTTTTTGATACACAGCTACTCCTAAAGTCAATCGTAAGGAGTTGGCCGCCAAGGCACGGCGCCAGAAGCTGGAGGCAATCCAGCAAGAATACCGGCGGCTGGTGGTCTTGGCAGAGGAGGAGGAGACTGCAGCAGTACTTGAAGCATCCTCCAGTGCCCCGGGCCCCAGCCACTGCCCTCCAGCGGTACAGCGCTACCGTCTGGCTGCTGCCCACCGCCACCGCAATGCCATCTCTGGTGCCCCCCCACTGTGGCTGCAACTGCCGCGCCCTCAGACGCCGCGTCGCCTGTTTAGAGGAGCAGATGCATGTCTTCCTTCAATCCTGCCCCACACCTTAGTCCCTGTCTTCTGCCCCTTTTTTAATTCTTGTTTGGGTGGGTGGGAACTGGTTTGGGCATTGGGTTTTTGCTTTTCGGACTACTATTTTCTCCTGGACTTTCCTACAGACATTGGTTGGGGTTAGGGAGGGGGGTGGGTCAGCTTCTGTGGGTTTTTAGTTTATTTTTGTTAGGGTAAATTAAATATATTTTTCTACGTTACATGCAATGTTGTAAATGTTTTGTAGGTGGGGTTACTGTTTTACATCACACTGTTTCCTTGCTGGTGCAGGGCCGCCCATAGCCAGTGTTTGATTTAAATAATTGGCTGATGTGTAAGACACAAACAGATAGATGTGACACCCCTCACTGATTGATTTGTCCTACTAGTACTTTCAGTCTCTCCTCTAGTCTATGCATTCTTTATCTGGACTCAAAGGGGTGTGTGAAATTGAATTCATTGAAAACATGTCCATTATTAATTCTGCCTCCCCCAAACTTCTCTCTTACCTGTGCTTGATGTTTAACTTAGGCACAGCAATGGCTGCATGGTGAAGATGGTTTCCTTTTTCTAACATGCCATGATTGGGGTGGTGGTGGTAGCATAGTAGTAGTAGTAGACACTGGCAGGGCAGCAGGATTTGCAAAAAAAGAAAAGGAGACAGTCAATCGCCTTTGAGAGACTGTTAGAGGAGTAGTAGAATGAAGTACAGTACAGAACTTACCGAGCAACAATAATATGCTAAAATATTTTACAACAAAACATAATGGTGGTTGGGATAGCCTACTAGACAGAGTTACAAACTATAGTTGTGTCGAGTCACTTGACTAGGCCTACAGCCTAACAGTTAGTGCCATGTATGAGGAATGACAACAAACAAATCCAATCAATGCCGGCAATTAATGCTGAGGTATATGTTCCTTTGTTAAATAAAATAACCTCTAAAATATCCTACTCATGGGTGGGAAAGCAGAAGATCATCGCTCTGCCTTGAAATTGAAGTACTGTTGCTTTCGCCACATCCGCCCCAGCAAGCGTGTGATTAAGTATTGGTGTACATTTAATTTAGTCACACCTCGACAATAAGTCACACAGCCCGGGGGAAGAGGGTTAGGGTTTGTTGAATGGATGAGAAGGGGGTTTTGCGAAAGGTTTGACATTGAAAAACAGTATGCATGGACAAACAAACGACAATCTTTGAAGACTACCATATCCAAATGTTGAGGGAGAAAAAGGAAATGCATGGATGATGATGAAAGAGCCGGATTACAAACACTTCTTGTTCTGTTGTTCCGGCCTTAATACTTTTACAGATAGCAAATAGAAATTTTAAATATTGGTAGAGAAGAATCGTAAACAGAGAGCAAACCTAAGGATGATAATAACAACAACAACAACACACTGTTGTAAAGATTGTAGACAAAAAAATTATTCAAATTATTTAAAAGATGATAAAAGTTGATACTGTTACTGTGTTATCCTGGTAAAAAATGTGGACTGGATTTGCATCTCGGCATTCCTCTTGGTCCTCTCGTCCATCAATCTTGGGTGTGTCGCTCGCCACTCGCCACTGCCCGGCTGGAAAAAAAATGACGATTTATTGTAAGGTAAGTGTGCATTGTAATGTTTTCCCAAGTATAGGGCAAGGCCCGGCCTGTAATTGTAGATGGAAAAACAAAAGGGATATTGAGAAACAAAGTTGAAACAAATGCACAAGTTATGGTGTAGTGCAACAAGAACACTTTCCGAGGTGGCATGTATCCATCATCTCTACTCTAGTCTGTTTCCAGCTTTGACCTTCAACAATAACAGGAGAGAGTGGGCCCACAGTGACAGGCCTGACGGCATGTTGCTTAGCAGTAGCACATCCTACGTTTAGACTTTAGAGTACATTTTTTTTTTTTTTTTTTTAAAGAGTTGGACAAAGGCAAAGCACATTATCCATTCCAAACATAGCATTTTACAGTTTAAGTTAGTAAATCAATGCACCACAGTCATCCCACCGCTACACTCGACTCCACTTCTACACAGACATTTTGGTCTGCTGTGGTTGTTGTTGACGTGTTTACCTTTAGGCTTTTAAATTTTATGCCACTCATATAACGTCCTCCTGACTTGTGATTATTCCATCAATCATCATCTCCGATACTTGTACTGACTGACTGTGAAGATCGGCCTGCAGTAGAAGTAAAATTGTTATTACACAACAAGAGTAGAAATATTATTGACTTGAGTCATTCTTTAGTGTGTACAGAAAGATAGATTACTAGTACACTTTGACTTCACTTTGTGCACAACAAACAAACAACGAAAACACAAACACCAATCGCTCAGAGTCAGGTGTCGAATGCATGCCATTAATTGTCATTACCTGTTCCTTCTCATCTTAAGTTAACGGGCCGTCTATTTCGCCACCATCATCATGGACGGTGCTGTTGTGTCAATCATACCCATTGCGCAGATGGAGTGAGTCCCCTTCCTGTATTGAATTAAAAACAATGTATCATCAAGCTGCAGGAGAAGTACAAATTTCTTATTTGCAAGAAGGGGAAAATTCACTTTGAGTTAAGCTTAGTGTGTACTGTAGAAAGATGATTAGTGCACAATTACATAACTTCATGCACAACAAACACAACAAAATCACTCAGTCTGCAACTCTGCATCCAATGCATGGCATCAATCATTACCTGCTCCATCTTATTTTCAGTTAATGGGCAGTCTCTCTCGGCTCTGAAAGGAGGATAGCTATAGTAGTCACCTGATTCATGCTCCACTTCTTTTGGCGGCACTAGGAAAGTTTTAATTTGTTCTTCTATTTACCTTCATCCAATCATCATTCATGAGGGCAATGGATTTGGGCGGGAGATTCAGTATGATGGAGCGGAGGAGCTGGATTCGGAGGATTGTACTGTCAAATTGCAGACACCTGAAACTTGTATATTAAATAAGAAGAGTAGAAGACGGTGGTACTGGATTTGTTGTGATTCACAAGTTTGTAACCGGAACGACAGACACACAAATAAAGGGGGGAAAAAAGGGAGGAAGACAGTAAGTGCAAGCCTAATTGTCAGGGAAGTATAGCTCGTCCTCAAACTCTGGGGGGTCAGCCAGTAGTAGGTAATCATGACACTACTTCCGTCACCTGAGCCGCTGTCCTCATCTTCCTCCATTGATTCATGTATTGTGTAATTCGGTGGTATGAAGTGCTGATTCATTTTGATCATTGTTAACCTCTCCACGTTTTTGGGCGAGAGACTGGTCCTTCACAATGTTACAATGGAACCAATAGCACTGAAAACACGTTCGTAAGAGACACTTGCGTCAGGGCAAGCCAGATAGCTTATCGGCAGCCTGCTGAGCAGTGGCCATTCAGACCTTTTCCTATACCAATACTGCAATGGGGTTTGATCAATGTACACCTCTGTTGGGTCGTCCAGATAGGCCTGGACCATCCGCTCAATGTTCAGGGGTGCTGCTGGTAAGCTTTCAGGGCTCTTTTCTCTGTGCATCAGCACTGTGCTAATTAATGCCTAACTGTACATACCAATCGTCTAACGATTCTACTGGGCCTAATGATCCAGTTATTGTTGCTGTTGTCGATAGTGATGGTGAGTGTTGTGATCCAAACGCACTGCCCTCAGCCGACGAAGTTGCACTTGATCCTGCATGCCCTGCTGCAGTACTTCTTGTGGGTTGATCTTGCGGGCTTTTAATTAGCAGCCGTTCGTTTTCCAACTTACTGGCTGCCTCAGCTATACAAGTTTTGTAGCGGGCAACATCAATCTCTGAAAAAGCAAAGAATGTCTTCAGTCCAAATTTTGCACGTGGATCCAGAATTGTGGCACAAATGTAATGTTCTTGTGACAACATTTTATTTTCTATCCTTGTATTTTCAGCTCAGCGACGGGCTAAGCTCTCTACCAAGTCATAGGCTTCCCTTGTGTCCTCTACACCTTTGCATGATTCAGAAACCTTCTTCAGCTGATGCTCTAGCATTTGCAATAATGGGATAGCTTTGCCCATTGTACAGTCCTCCTTGCTGACTTCACGTGTGAAGACCTCAAAAGGATGAAGCATCTCAGTCAGGCATTTAATTAGGCTCCATTGCTCCATCTCAAGGTTCATGCCTTTAACAGTAGCATCCCCTCTTTTCCAGACATATTCATGGAGTGACCTGTACTGCTCATACAGACGATCAAGCATGTAATACGTTGAGTTCCAACGTGTTGCCACCTCCTGGATGAGTGCCTTGACTGGCATCCTATTTTCTAACCCTGGGCGTAGTTCGCGTAGTCGCGCTTCGCGAAGCTTCGCGAAGATGTCATTGCACTACGCGACCTTCGCGAAGCTTCGCGAGCTTGCGTAGTTGCTTGTGGCAACCTGTTCGCGATGGCTTTTTCTTGTTCGCGAGCGCGGTAAGCATGTTCGGGGAACTGTTTGCATGCTCGGGGGATATATCTCGCGATCTTACCCATGCGGTCGCCAATGGGCGCGGCCATCTTGTTTTTATATAGTCCCGCCCGCTCGCGATGCCTTATTTCCTGTTCCGGGTCGCGGATAGCGTGTTCGCGATGTGCATTGACGTGTTCGGGAGCGCATTTTACTTGTTCGCGATAAATTGTACATGTTCGCGAGAAATATCGCGCGAACTTACCCACGCGGTCGCGAATGGGCGCGGCCATCTTGTTTTTCACTCTATGCCATGTTTCTGGGCCTACTTTTGTATCCTCCCTTTATCTCAGCAATCCTTTGTCTTTTAAGCCTTTTTCCTGACTTTTTTTAGTTATTATCTATCTCTCTGTTTGCCTCAGTTTATATTTTGCATTTTATTTCTACTTTTACTGTGTTTTTGTTACTTTTATAAAGTTCTTTCTATCTTCTTCCCCCTAACTTTTTTCCCCTTCTGACTTTTCTTTTCCGCCTCCCACCCACCCCAGAACCATGGCCAAGGGCACACCAAGTCCCAAGGGCAAGGGACCTGCAGGCGCAGAGAAGCGCCGCCTGCCTTGCGGCAGAATGCGTCCTGCAGGGGTGCAGGCCCGGCAACTGTTTGGGGAGGAGGAGGTGGCGGCTCTTGTTTTTTTCATCCAGCGCCTCCTCCCCTTGACCTTGGCAGGAGGCGGCAGGCCCGGCTCCGGGTACGCTACCCAGGAGCGGCACCGTCGGTGGGCGAAGGTGCGCCGGGCCGTGTTCCGGTGCACTGGGATCCGGCGCACCCACAACCAGCTAGCTCACCGGTGGTCCGACATCCTGGACCGGGAGCAGGACCTGTTGGACCTGCTAGGTGTCGAGGTCATCGGGCTTGGTGAGTAACTGATTGTGTATATTAAATTAGATGAACAACAAGATTACTGCTGCGTGCCAAGCGTTGCTGGTATTACGTTCCAAAAAGCAAAATGTTCTTTGATTTAAGGACCCAGGTTCCCGGTGGTACTCTTACTTGTTTGCAACGTAGTTTGCGCTAGCTTGTGCTGATGCTGATTATGTAAGAGTTTACTTTACAGAACTGAAGTTAGGTAATGCGATTTGCTAGAGAGACTCTAGTCCTTCCATTGTCCTACTGTGAAATAGTGGTGGATGGATATTGGATACTAGGTTTAGTTTGTTAGTAGTAGTTACTAATTGTTTTGTGCGGTCTGCGTGACGCATCCTCTGTCACTGAGTGCTGCTTACCCCAGTCCTCCGTCGAACCTTTTGTACTTTGTTTAGTGTGTGGTAGGCTTAGCATGGTCAGTCAGTAGCAGAACTAGATCAGCATTATGCAACAAACCCACAATTTGTTGTATGTATGCACTAATGTATGCAACTATGCATGTGTCCTCCATCTCATCATCTATGCATTTGATGGCTGACAAAAAATTCAAGTGCAGACTTAGTGAACAATTGGCCCGTCTGGAATAGGTGGTGTAGGTCAGGTGGTACTTACTAGGCTTTGTTAGTATTTGGAATCAGAATGATCAAGGAACACTGGATTGTTCATAAATAAGTAGACGATCCGTAAATGCACTAGGAAGCAGCCAGTAGTCGATCCATCTGATTAGATAGGGCAATTTTATTGCACTTGTTGTTTCCTAAAATGTTCTTTGACTTATTGTTTTTCCAAATGATTTATTATTTTTCTCACAGCACTCCTTAATGTTGGTCTCTTTCTGTATTATATTTTACATGATCATCAGCACCACCCAGGGGCAAGAAGACGGGGTCGGAGTCGGCGGGGGAACCCCAGGACCTCTCCTCTACTGAGGCTCCTGCAGCTGGCCCCAGTAAGTCCTCCATTGGTTAGATTGACATTTATATTTCCCTAAATGTTATGTTACTGCATCTTTTTTTTCCCAAACTCTAAATTATGGTTCCACTTTCTGAATCTTTTTTACAAAAGCTTACTTCTTTGACCTTGACTATCTGTTTACTAATTCTGTTTATCCCTGCCTCGAAGTTGCTTCTAACTCCCTCTGCTATGACTCTCTGTGCTACTAATACTACTACTACTACTATTACTATTATTACTCTGTGTGTAGCGAAGCTTGCACAGTTGCCCACTCTTTAATAGACGGTTTTCTTTGCAACAATTAAACTCTGATTGACCAATAGCTCTAGCCACTGGGTCCTGTCCTTTGGTTGTCCTCTTCAAGTCTTCTCAATGTTGAGGCTTTGACAATTACCACAAACAAAATTCCCAACCAGATATTTGACTAGTATTTTTGATCGGATAGTACATGATACTACTATTGTCTATGATTCTGCAGAGCCACATACAGAACTATGCACAACAAAATAGGATGGTGGTGATGGGAGGTTGGATCTTACTGATCACACCTCAGTCAGAAAAACCCAGGATCCCCTAACAGACTAGCTATAGTGTCTCACATTAGGGTCCCACTCCCGACCCCCCCACGAAGACGATACACAATGTTGATGATGACGGAGACAGAGACAATCCAGAACATAATAACAAACACCATTTTGCTCACACACTTGTGTAAGTCCACTCCACCACACCAAATACCACAGAGTCTATGTGTAAGTTCAAAAGGTTTATTTGAAACAAGTATCAAACTCTGTACATCGTTAATATGAAATTTAATTTACGACAGCCATAGTCAATAAGCCAGCAAAAAGCCTAACATTAAAACAGTAAACATTTACAAGTGCATGATTGACAACAAGAACAAGAGCCAAGATCTTTATAATTGTGGAAGATCCCTCACCGTAGAACGTAGAAATACTGGTTACATCATCTTGCATCCACTATGCTCTGTAAATCTCTGGTTTGTAGAAGGGAATCTTTCGCCTATGATATATGAGAAAAACACTGCGAGTTAGCCGTTAGATAGTATACTGGTGAATGATGCTAGCATTTTGCAGTCATGCCAAAAAGTGTAACATGTATGTGTGATGGCTAAGCAATATAAACTAAACAAAGTCAATATGTTGTTTTTTTTTCGACCTCTTCACTTGTACGCAACAGTCAAGCGGCCTTAAAGGCATCTACTGCACATCAATACGCTGGCAGGTATAATATGCACCAAAAGAGTAGTAGTCGACATGATGAATCTAAAAGGGTTACTCATGGCTCAGGCTAACTTTCAAAAGAGTAGAGTAGGACTAGATGACCCTCGGAAGTGGAACCATATCCTACTAGTGTCTGTCTACTGACTGTACTTACTGTCTAGTGCTGATGTATGTTGCATCGCATTAACTTTTTGTTCAATGTTCCAAGTGAACACTTAAAATAGGGGGAGGTTTACAGGCATCTAAAAAATTTGATGCTTTTTTCTAGGCACACTACCATCCACCAGTGCCGTCGGGGCCAGCGATGCGGCCATTCCGGAGGGGGCAGGCGAACTGGCGGCACCTGCAGGAGACACAGGGCCCAGGGGGGATCCAGCAGCAGTGGCCGGCGGCGGTGAGTTATATTCATTACTTCTTGACATTACAGCTAGATGGAACTGTGTTCACTATTTCACTGTACTGTGCGACAATATACAACGGTTGAAGAAGACACCCTTTACGTAGCATTACCAGCGTGAGTAGAGTAACCAATGGCCTCTTCTATTTGATTCCAAAATCAGCTGTGAATGTTTTATGGAGAAGACAAACTCAGATCAGATGACCTTCATGGATGTGTTGAACATAGAGGGAAAGCACTAAGGGTGGAAGGACGGGCGAGATAAACAATATGACTGACCGGCAGAGAAGGATATGTTGTTGGAAGCATGTATAGGAGTCTGATAGTAATAAGATCAGATGCATGGGTTGTTGAAGGATGGGTGGAAGGTGAAAGAATGCCTGCCTGGGTGGGCGACACAGTATGGGTGGATAGTACTAGATAGCAAGAATCAGCGGTGTTTTTGGTTCAAACTCAAAGCCAAGGCAAGGAAGGAAGGAGCAGAAGCATGGGTGTTTGTTGGTGAAACCAACTAAGGTTTGTTAAGAGATATATACAAAAGGATAGACGTTTACTTTAATGGATGTATGCCTGGATGTACTATCACCAAGAGACAGTATAGGTGGAAAGTGTCCCTGGAGATTCTTACCTTGAAGAAAATGTAACAGAAACTGCGCGACAGTAGCAAAGCCTAGAGGAATCAAGGTAGTATTATGAGCATACAGTACACTTGCAGTAGTTTGCAAGCACGTCATATATTATCAAGCGGAAACCCCTTCCTCCCTCTCTGGGGACCACTCCCTACCTATTATTATTAATGTATTTTCGATTGGGGCAGCCAGCCTGCAAAGGGTGGCCTATCTCTTGTTTAATGTTTATGTATATTGGTTACACAAGCAATGAAAGCAATGTACCCTCTGCAGTAGCGGTTGGTGGTGGGATTGTTGGCGGGCGGCGACATGGGGAGGGGACGGGTGGGTGGCACTGGCGAGTAAACTGTGTATTACTGTTACGGCCAAATACAGGTAATCAACATAAAAATAAATTAAACTATTTTCAAGGTGCGCACTGCACCGCCGAATGCGATGCAGTGTGTGCTACTGTGTGCAGCAATGTTTTTTTTTTTATGTATTCTTTAATTACCTGTGAATGTCCTTAATCCATCGTTTACTATCCCCACCCTGCACCTTCCCACGTCACCGACCGGCAGCACTCCCACCACCGACCGCTACCGACCTGATGTCGTATATCGTATTAGCACTAGCAGCATCTATAATATGAATATAAGCAATGATCGTTGGATCCGATAAATAAATAATCAGCCTTTTTGTAGTACCCATGGTAGGGTGTAAGTGAAATTGTGCATGCCATTTGCCCTCATGTAACAGAGTATGACCAGTGCCAACGGCCGTAAGGCGTCAGACAAAAAGATGAGCTACCCCACCTGCAGACAGTAGTAGTAAATAAAAGTAACGTGAGTCTGCATCATCATGTGGCTCATATCTGTTTCTCTTGGGTGCAAGCTTAGCTGATGGACCTGGCATGCCGCCTACAACAAGGTTATGTAATTGGGCTAAACTACAGATAAGAACAGCACGACTGGTGTACCGCAGTACATACATAGTACGATTATATTTATAAATAATGTCTGAAACGGTCACAAATGTTAGAGTCCAAGGAAGTAGGATTAGAGATACTTACCCCAGCACCAAATCCCAAATGTTATGAACTGTGCTTGCTAGTGATACTGTGACACTATGTGTTGAATGATTAGTGTTCCTGTTTTGCTAAGAGTATTGGCTCCAACATGTTCTTTTTCTTTTTTGATATAGATGATACTCCTTCCCAAAAACCATCAAGGAAGGAGTTGGCCGCTAGGGCCCGGCGCCGGAAACTGGAGGCCATCTGCGAGCATTATCGCCGGCTGGTGGCTCAGGAGGAGGAGGAGGAGGAGGCGGCTGAAGCTGCAGCCTCCTCCAATGCCCCGGGCCCCAGTCAGGCCCGGCCTCCACTTTCACGGCGCCGTGGTCCGGCATTTGCCCGCCGCCGCGCCTCGATTTCCAGCACTGCTGCCCCCCACCCTGGAAGCAACTTTAGGGCATTTCGCCGCCAGCTGCTCCGCCGGATGGCCCGCTGGGAGGAGAACATGGAGGAGCGGGTCAAGATCCTGGTGGATAAACACCTTAAGGCCCGCCGACAGTAGAGGACCTCGTCGTTTGCCCCTTTTTTAATTCCTTTTGTTGGTGGGTGGGTTTGTGGGCGTTGGGGATTTCAACGGACATTGGGACTTTGGACTTTCGTTTCGTTGGGGTTAGGGAGGGGGGTGGGTTAGGTCAGAGCGGGATAGTTTATTTTTGTTAGGGGATATTAAAAATATACTTACTATTTATTTATATGATGTTAATGTTTTTTGTGGTGGGTTACAGTTTTCCGAATTCAATGTAAGTTACATGGTTGTTTACTTTGTTTCCGTGCTGCTGCATGCCCACAGCCAGTGTTTGATTTAAAAGATCTGCCGATTTTGTAACACACAAACCGATAGATGCAGTACCCCTCACTGAGTTATTTTTAATTGTCATAGTACTGTCAGTCTCTCCTCCTAGTCCATACCTCCCACCAAACTCTTACCTGTGATTGATGATGAAGTTCGGCACACTGATGGCTGCATGGTTGGTTTCTCAAATTGACGGAGTAGATGCCATTATAGTGGTGGTAGTAGTAGACACTGGCAATAGCGTTTGAAAAAAGAAAGAGAAAGTCACTTGACTGAGACTCAGGGAGGAGGAGTGGAACAGAACACAAAGTAAACTACAGCATGGGTGGTCAAGCAGAAGAAGATCCTTGCCCTGCCTTAGTTGAAATTGAATTACTGTTGCTTTCACCACATGTGCCCCAGCAAGCGTGTGATCAATTGGTGTACATAGTCATCACATCACACCTCAATATAAATCACACAGCCCGGGGGAAGAGGGTTAGGGATTGATGATTGGATGGGAAGTGGGGTTTTGGGAAAGGTTTGAGAAAGAAAAACAGACAATATGCATGGACACAACAAAAGTAAAACACAATCTTGTAAGACGACCATGATCCATTATCAAAGAAATCAAAGTATGAAGTGAGAGAAAGCAAATGCATGCATGCTGAGGAGGATAACTTGATGGTTAATGAGATAATGAGTTGTACTATAACTACTATGACCCAATGAGACAGTACAGTCAGGGACGAAATTGAAATTTGCCTTGCCTGTCTGACGCCCTCAGAGCTCAGACCGAACCCAATTGCCTGCTCTACCGGGCTTACTTTCATTTTTCAAGCTAGCTAAGGAAACTAAAAAAAAGTTGGATCAATTAACAAACAAACCACAACACACAGTCGTAATGATTAAAGAGAAAAAAGCAAGCAAATAAATGTAAAGACGAATGATGATACTAAAGTTACTGTATTATCCTGGTCCAAATGAGGAGTTGCATCATTCTCGTCATTCTTCTTGGTCCTCCCTTCCATGGACACTCCGCACATCAATCTTGGGTATCACTGCCTGCCTGATGCGTATTGGTAAGGTACGTGTGAGTCGTTTCTCCCACTGTAGCACAGGGTAAAGGGCCGGCCAGCCTGTAAGTGTAGATGGAAAAACAAACGGGGTATTGAAAAATTACAGCCTTTACAACAATAAACTCAATTACAGTGGAGTGCAAGACAACACTCTGGAGAGAACACTTTCAGACTGAGGCAGCTTGGATAGGCTACATAGTGTGTCTACTCTACAGCAAGCATTAAGGTACAACAACAACGGGACAGGATTCAGGAGCCAGCACAGCCACAGGACAGGAGAACCGCGGCACAGGCCAGGCACCCTACCCCTTACTTACATTTTGACCGAGCCAGAGAAATGTCAAATGCACTGCAGCAACCTAGAATTTTCCCAATGAAGTGACTAAATCAATGCGCCACTGTCCGTCATACCACTACACTCTACTCCAGTCCACACCACTACAAGGACATCTAGCCTAGGTCTGCTGTGGTTCTTGTTCAAACTTTTTACCTTTTATGTCAGCCCATCAAAAGCCTGATGCGTATTGGTAAGGTACGTGTGAGTCGTTTCTCCCACTGTAGCACAGGGTAAAGGCCGGCCTGTAAGTGTAGATGGAAAAACAAACGGGGTATTGAAAAATTACAGCCTTTACAACAATAAACTCAATTACAGTGGAGTGCAAGACAACACTCTGGAGAGAACACTTTCAGACTGAGGCAGCTTGGATAGGCTACATAGTGTGTCTACTCTACAGCAAGCATTAAGGTACAACAACAACGGGACAGGATTCAGGAGCCAGCACAGCCACAGGACAGGAGAACCGCGGCACAGGCCAGGCACCCTACCCCTTACTTACATTTTGACCGAGCCAGAGAAATGTCAAATGCACTGCAGCAACCTAGAATTTTCCCAATGAAGTGACTAAATCAATGCGCCACTGTCCGTCATACCACTACACTCTACTCCAGTCCACACCACTACAAGGACATCTAGCCTAGGTCTGCTGTGGTTCTTGTTCAAACTTTTTACCTTTTATGTCAGCCCATCAAACGCCGTTATTCCATACATTTTCTCCAATCCAACTGACTGTGTGCAAAGATAGTATGCTCAGCATCCTCAATGATGGTGACCGTGTGGTACGTATTCTCCAACACCAACTCAGTCTGTAGTGACTGATTAAGTTTATAATATATTCCATATTACCAAATTGCAACGGATATTGGCCGGCACCTGCAGTGGTAGGAGTACAATGTGGTCATTATTAAACAGCAAGGAAACATTAACTGTCACCACACCTGAGTCACTTGTACTTTGTCGGTAAACTAGTATAGTTCTACTTCATGGCATGCACAATTCTTCGTAGTGAGCCAGCATCCAATGCAATGCATGCCACCATCATTCACAATAATCACTCATTACCTGTCTTTGTGTTCTCTTTGGCTGTCTGATCTGATGCCTGCCTAGCCTTCTGCCAGTCAGTGATGAGTTTCTTTCGGATTGGAAACAAAATGGAATATAGGTGGAGTCACGTTTCACTTCTTATGGAGGGACTGTTAGAGGCAACATGTATTGTACTATTCTCCATCTCCATCCAATGTCTGACTTGCTTGAAATGTACTTAGGGAGAGTACGGAACATGGAGCAGGACCCTGAGGAGTGGAGTGAACAGTTATGCACAGACGTGCAACTCCAATAGGGAAATAAAAAAAGGAGACTGTTGATGGCATTGTTGTGAATGTAGATTTTGAAACAGAAAAACAGATACACACAGTCACACACAAATAAAGGAAGGGAGAACAATTTGAAAGCCTAGTTGTCAGGGAAGAGGAGCTCGTCCTCAAACTCTGGTGGTTCGGACAGCAGTACGTCTAACAATCCACTACTTATGTCATCAAAGTCACTCTCCTCTTCCTCCTGTGATTCACGTATTTTGTACTCTGGTGGTATAAAGTGTTGATTCATTTTGATCATGGTTAACCTCTCAACACTTTTGGGCGAGAGACTGGTCCTTTTGACAGTAACAATGGCACCAGCAGCACTGAAAACACGCTCTGAAGAGACACTTGCAACAGGGCAAGCCACATACTTTATCGCCAGCCTGCTGAGCACTGGCCATTGGCTTCTTTTCCCATACCAATACACCAATGGGCTTTGCTCCATGTAGACCTCTGTTGTGTCATCTAGATAGGCCTGAACCATCCGCTCAATGTTCAGGGGTGATCCGATTTCCTGGGCCTCTTTTGCCTTTGCATCAGTCATTGATGTGCAATACCCTTTCCGTAGAAACCAATCCCCTGCCGTTTTTGGAAATGTGCCTGATGATCCTGTTGGTGCTGTTGATGTTATTGCTGCTGGCAGTGTTGACTGCTGGGAGGCAAACGCACTGCTCTTGGCTTCTGAAGTAGAACTTCGTTCTGGGTGCCCTGCAGTACTTTTTCTGACCTGGAGGGGCGGGCCTTTAATGAAGATCCTTTCGTTTTCAAACTCAGTGGCTTCCTTAGCTATCCAAGTTTTGTACTGGGCAACATTCAATTCTGAAAAAGGAATGACTTCATTACTGCGCAGCAATAATTTGTAACGTGGATCCAAAATTGAGGCAGTAATGTAATGTGGATCTGACAGAATGTTATTTTGAAGCCTTGTATTGTGAGATAAGCGAGCGGATAAGGTGTCTGCCAAAGAATGTGCTTCTACTTTGTCATCCACATCTGCGTACATTTCTGCCACATCCTTCAGCTGTTGCTCTAGCATGTACAACAATGGGATAGCTTGGCCCATAGTACAGTCCTCCCGGCTCACTTCACGGGTGAAGACCTCAAAAGGAAGTAGCATCTCTGTCAGGCTTTTGACAAGGTCCCATTGGGTCATCTCAACTCTCATGCCTTTCACTGTAGGATCCCCTGACCTTTTCATGACATAAGCATTAAGTGGTATATACTGCTCAAACAGACGCTCAAGCATGTAATACGTTGAGTTCCAACGTGTTGGCACCTCTTGGATGAGTGCTTTGACTGGCATTTTATGCTCACGTTGAATCACCCTCAGCTCCTTCCGGGCTTTAAAAGAATGGTTGAAATGTGTGCATATTCTTCTGCAGGTGGTCAGTAAGCTGCTGACTTTGCTTTCATTTTTCAGAAAGTCTTGCACAACAATGTTAATGCAGTGTGCCAAACATGGCACCCTGAAATACCCACCATCTTTCATGGCCCGAACTACATTACTGCCATTGTCCGTGGCAACAAAACCAATGGTAAGACCTCTTGGTCGCAGCCACTCCGACACCTTGCTGTTAAACTCATCCAAAATGTTAGCAGCAGTATGAGATTTCTCCATTGCAAACATGGCTACAGTTGCATGTTTGCGAGTGTCTTTAAAAATCTCAGCGGTGTCAACAACGCCGTCAGATATCTTATCTTTAACACCCGAAAAAGAGACCCAGTGTGCAGTGATGCACATGTAATCAGTGGCTTGGCAACTGGTCCACATGTCTGTTGTCAGGTGTATACTCTGAACAGCACTCTGTTTTAAGGCTTTTCCAAGCAATTCCAGCACGTCGTGATGTAGTGCTGGAACAGCAACTCTTGCAAAATAGTAGCGGCTGGGAACTTTCCATTTTGGGCAGATGGTGGTCACAAACTCAAGAAAACCCACCCCTTCAACAAAAGAAAAAGGGAGAAGGTCCAGTGCTAACATTTTTGCCAGCTTAGCATTGTACAAACGTGCTATTGGGTGATTGCGTTCGTACTGCCCCTCCGGCCTACTAAACATGCTAAGAATGGTAGGCTGCATGGTATTCCTTCCTGTGGTCGACTTCGCACTTTTTGGCCCAGCTGTACTCCTTGGTGTCTCAGGCTGGCTCTTACTCTTGTGCCAATGAGATGTGGCTGAGGATGTGGGCGTTACCACTGCAGTGCTGGGGACAGGGCTACTTTGTCTACCACTAGCACAGAGAATGTCTCCCTCTTCTTCCTGTTCCACCGTGAGCGGACTTTCTACTCGTTTATGCCCAACAGCAATGGTTCCAGTTTTGATGAGCCTAAGGTGCTCCTCCCACTGGATTGCGTGGTGTTTTTTCAGATGGGTCATTTGGCCTCCGGTACCATAGTTTGTACCAAGCTTTCCACGGCTAACAGAGGAATGACAAACGGAGCATACAGCAATGTTCTCCTCCTTTGGGCTAACCGTAAAGTAGTCCCACACTGGGGAGCTTAACTTTTGTCTCCTGCTGGAGGTGCCACTCCCACTTCCAATGCCGGATGAACTGGAGGGTGTGTGTTGAATTTGACTCTGTGCAGGACCACTACCTACTTCTGCTGAGGTGGTGCTTGTTGTGCTGGATGTAGGACGCTGCCGGCCCTTTGCTAATGTAAATATGGAAGCTGGAGGTCGTGTTGGTGTTACCTGTGTTGGAGGTATGCGTGCTACATCCCTCGCATCCATTTTGGATAATGTAAAAATGTTGCTCTCCATCTCCTCAGGCCCGGGAGTGATGTTTGTGATGACTGGCTCATCATCATCATCATCATCAACCTGCTCTTCTACATCAACATCCATAAGTGTAAGGCTTTCTGGAACCTTCCTTTTGCCATGCCTGCTCTTGTGATGTGTTTCCCTCTCAGACTCACTTTGTGGCTTCCAAGTGACATCTAGATCATCAGAAGGGGGGCTTGGTGAAGAACTTGATGTACTAACCCTCCTTTTCCTTGCTGGGGATTTAAAAGCCAATGCAACTTCTAAAGGAGTGGCTTCCTCTTCTTCCTCTGCATGAGGCTCAATTTCCTGAACTGCCCCTACTTCAGGAGGAACAGCTACTATTGCGGGCGGTAGCTGCGGCTGTTGACCACTTATCTGCTGTGTTGATGATGTTCCCTCCTGCGTGGATTGTGTACTACTTTGAGATAGCGATAAGTTTAGTTCAGGCTCAGCATCACTGCTTTCTACCATAAGGCTGGCTACCTCTTCCACACTCATCTGCTTGGGCATGGGTTGGTGGGTTGGGCCCACTGATGTGGAGGTGCTGCCCCCAGCTTGCCCCCCCGACACCGCTGCTGCAGGCCTCATTTTTGGTGAACCAAAAAAGGTTTTGGGAGGCACACCAGACTTAAGTGACACTTCCTTCTTCTTCTGTTCCTTCTTCTCCATGGCAACTTTCTTGGTACCGGAGGACCTGCTACCTGCTTTCTTTGGGGGCATCTTCAACAGATGTCAAAACAGCACTCAGTTGCACAAGTTGCAGAGATGCCTGGTCAGGTCACTGACACGTCACGTTGTGTACACTACAGCAGCAGGACGTCGGTCTGGCACCACAACAGTGGATGATGATGACACACCTCTGTCTTTTGTGCACCTAAAAGCAAAAAGCCAGAAGAACATCAGTCAAAAGATCCATAATATAATATATAATTTATTAGTGTCTCGTGGGTTGTCATCACAATTATTAAATTTCATGCAGTCAGTGAACAACATCAACAGTATAGCCAGCCATTAAGAGACTGACAAGGCCAGGGATCCTTTTGTATTTGTACTGTGTAGTGTACACTTAGGAAGAAGAATAGCAAGGGAAAAAAACCCGCCGTGATGATTGCTGAGTTGTACCCCTGGGCCTACTGTACGACTAGGCCACAATTTTGGACGCCTATGGCAAAGGCACAATGCATGCCTTCCTAAAATGGCCGCCACACACATACCCAGCCCCCCCACCACAATAACACACAAAAAGTGATTGGAAAGGACAGGAAGAGGAAGTTGTAGTGTCTGTGGAACTTAATCCCTCTCATAAAAATGTTTTCCAGACAAATAACAGCTTCTCCCTGCTCCAAACCTACAGCTCAATGACAGCCTGAGGAGTTTTTTGTGCAGAAATGCACAAAAAAGCGTTTTCGAGAAGGGTCTATGTTGCTCGCGAGATATTGTTTGCCAGATTGCAAAAGCTGCGTGTTCGGGATCGCGAACTGTACAAAAAGGCTTTCTCGCGTGCGCGAACACGCATATTGCGAGCGCAAAAATGACGAAAACTGTAAGTCCGCGTTGTCGCGCTGTGCAGAGTTACCGAAAGTTCGCGAGCTGAATCCCTTGCCTTACATGCAGGCCAAAATAGCCCAATTTGTTTAGCACACACCCAAAAAATGCTATTGCACCCCAAACACACCTTTTGCAACAAAATCCAAAGCCATCCATGGAGCAAAGGAAAATCACCAGACAACACCAACTGTACATGTAAAATCACGCACCACAGCTTGGAGGCTGACTACCTCTGGGCCTAGTGGAAGACTACTAGGCCACAAGCTTGGAACCGGATGGCAAAAGCAAGCACACTGCTTGGATGGCTTCACAAAATGGCCGCCACACACCCACAACAACCACAAGAAATGGGAGACAGTCAATGGACGCCTATGGCAAAGGCACAATGCATGCCTTCCTAAAATGGCCGTTCGCGAGCTGAATCCCTTGCCTTACATGCAGGCCAAAATAGCCCAATTTGTTTAGCACACACCCAAAAAATGCTATTGCACCCCAAACACACCTTTTGCAACAAAATCCAAAGCCATCCATGGAGTAAAGGAAAATCACCAGACAACACCAACTGTACATGTAAAATCACGCACCACAGCTTGGAGGCTGACTACCTCTGGGCCTAGTGGAAGACTACTAGGCCACAAGCTTGGAACCGGATGGCAAAAGCAAGCACACTGCTTGGATGGCTTCACAAAATGGCCGCCACACACCCACAACAACCACAAGAAATGGGAGACAGTCAATGGACGCCTATGGCAAAGGCACAATGCATGCCTTCCTAAAATGGCCGCCACACACATGCTCAGCCCCCCCACCACAATAACACACAAAAAGTGATTGGAAAGGACAGGAAGAGGAAGTTGTAGTGTCTGTGGAACTTAATCCCTCTCATAAAAATGTTTTCCAGACAAATAACAGCTTCTCCCTGCTCCAAACCTACAGCTCAATGACAGCCTGAGGAGTTTTTTGTGCAGAAATGCACAAAAAAGCGTTTTCGAGAAGGGTCTATGTTGCTCGCGAGATATTGTTTGCCAGATTGCAAAAGCTGCGTGTTCGGGATCGCGAACTGTACAAAAAGGCTTTCTCGCGTGCGCGAACACGCATATTGCGAGCGCAAAAATGACGAAAACTGTAAGTCCGCGTTGTCGCGCTGTGCAGAGTTACCGAAAGTTCGCGAGCTGAATCCCTTGCCTTACATGCAGGCCAAAATAGCCCAATTTGTTTAGCACACACCCAAAAAATGCTATTGCACCCCAAACACACCTTTTGCAACAAAATCCAAAGCCATCCATGGAGCAAAGGAAAATCACCAGACAACACCAACTGTACATGTAAAATCACGCACCACAGCTTGGAGGCTGACTACCTCTGGGCCTAGTGGAAGACTACTAGGCCACAAGCTTGGAACCGGATGGCAAAAGCAAGCACACTGCTTGGATGGCTTCACAAAATGGCCGCCACACACCCACAACAACCACAAGAAATGGGAGACAGTCAATGGACGCCTATGGCAAAGGCACAATGCATGCCTTCCTAAAATGGCCGTTCGCGAGCTGAATCCCTTGCCTTACATGCAGGCCAAAATAGCCCAATTTGTTTAGCACACACCCAAAAAATGCTATTGCACCCCAAACACACCTTTTGCAACAAAATCCAAAGCCATCCATGGAGTAAAGGAAAATCACCAGACAACACCAACTGTACATGTAAAATCACGCACCACAGCTTGGAGGCTGACTACCTCTGGGCCTAGTGGAAGACTACTAGGCCACAAGCTTGGAACCGGATGGCAAAAGCAAGCACACTGCTTGGATGGCTTCACAAAATGGCCGCCACACACCCACAACAACCACAAGAAATGGGAGACAGTCAATGGACGCCTATGGCAAAGGCACAATGCATGCCTTCCCAAAATGGCCGCCACACACATGCCCAGCCCCCCCACCACAATAACACACAAGAAAGTGATTGGAAAGGACAGGAAGAGGAAGTTGGAGTGTCTGTGGAACTTAATCCCTCTCATAAAAATGGTTTCCAGACAAATAACAGCTTCTCCCTGCTCCAAACCTACAGCTCAATGACAGCCTGAGGAGTTTTTTGTGCAGAAATGCACAAAAAAGCGTTTTCGAGAAGGGTCTATGTTGCTCGCGAGATATTGTTTGCCAGATTGCAAAAGCTGCGTGTTCGGGATCGCGAACTGTACAAAAAGGCTTTCTCGCGTGCGCGAACACGCATATTGCGAGCGCAAAAATGACGAAAACTGTAAGTCCGCGTTGTCGCGCTGTGCAGAGTTACCGAAAGTTCGCGAGCTGAATCCCTTGCCTTAAATGCAGGCCAAAATAGCCCAATTTGTTTAGCACACACCCAAAAAATGCTATTGCACCCCAAACACACCTTTTGCAACAAAATCCAAAGCCATCCGTGGAGTAAAGGAAAATCACCAGACAACACCAACTGTACATTCAAAATCACGCACCACAGCTTGGAGGCTGACTACCTCTGGGCCTAGTGGAAGACTACTAGGCCACAAGCACACACATCCAACAAAGGTAAATCACACACACACACCAACAGTGAAATACACCACAGCCACGTTTAGCATTTCAATCCTATGCCATCCATGCCCTACATGATGTAGAAATTCTACAGACACCACAAAACATGGACCTATGGGTACCCTACTGGCTGAAATTGCAGAGAAAAACAACTAGGCCCATATTGAAAGTAGTACAGGCCACCCACCACAACAATAATTTTTTAAAACAATAAAAATCCCAGAAAAATGTAGGTACAAACAAGCCCCAATGAAACAATCACACCAATTCTCCAACTTACTTGTCGTCAATTAAATCTCAAATCAAAAATTCCTCAAATAAATCCAAAAAAATGGTGTGATGCAGCAGACAGACACAAAAAGTGATCCTTCCAGCTCCAAATCCAAATGAAAGTGAACAACACATGCACAAAGCACGTGGGAGGAGCCTGCTGGACAGGAACAGGAAGTTGCAGTGTCAGGGGCACTTCCTTCCTCTTGAAAAAAAAGTGTTAAAAAAATTAAAGGACTCTTTCTTACACAAAGACTACAGCAAGATCACAATCTGAGGAGTTTTCTGAGCAAAATGAACATTTTAGAGAAGGTTTTATGAAGCTCGCGAGATATTCTTTGCCAGATTGCAGTTTTTCCATGTTCGGGATCGCGATCTTACCAAAACAGCCGCCGGAAGTCAGTTCGCGCGCACCAATGACGTGTTCGGGGGCGCACACTCTCGCGGGCTTGGGCAGCCATAGTACAAATCTCGTGGCGCTCGCAAACAGACAGAAAAGCAAGTTGGCGATCGCAGAATCAAGGTAAGACATTACCGCGCGCGCGAGAATGAATATTGAGCGCGCGAGGAAGCAAATTTACTACGCTACGCGCTAGATTGCGTAGCAATCTGCAACTTCGCGCTCTACGCGAAGCGCGAAGTTA
Source organism: Triturus cristatus (assembly GCF_964204655.1). Taxonomy (NCBI): domain Eukaryota; kingdom Metazoa; phylum Chordata; class Amphibia; order Caudata; family Salamandridae; genus Triturus; species Triturus cristatus. The sequence goes on from NC_140584.1 coordinate 348,220,157, forward strand.
CCAAAACTTCGCAAGCTCCGCGAACGGAGCGTAGTTCAACGCCCAGGCTTACTATTTTCACGTTGGATGATCCTCAGCTGCTTCCGAGCTTTAAAAGAATGGCTGAAATGAGTGCATATTCTTCGGCAGATGGCCAGTAAGTTGCTGACTATGGGTTCTTTTTTCAGAAAGTCTTGAACTATAATGTTTATGCAGTGCGCCAAACACGGAACCCTGAAATAGGAACCAAGATCCATGGCCTTAAGTACATTACTGCCATTGTCTGTGGCAACAAAACCAATACTAAGCCCTCTTGGGCGCAGCCATTCAAAAACCTTGCAGCGAAACTCTTGCAAAATGTTTACAGCTGTATGAGGGGCCCGATTCACAGAACTAACTTAAGACAAAATCCTAAACTTACTACCATTTTCGTATTCACAGAAGGCACTTACTCATTTTGGTATTCACAGAAGACACTTACTCATTTCGGTATTCACAGAAGTTAGGAGTCCTAAGTTTAGGACTCCTAAATGCCTTCTGTGAATACCGAAAGTCTTAAAATTAGGATTTTTCTCAGTTTAGGAGTCCTAAAGTTAGGACTCCTTACTTTACTACTGCTAAACTGAGAAAAATCCTAATTTTAAGACTTTCGGTATTCACAGAAGGCATTTAGGAGTCCTAAAGTTAGGAGTCCTAACTTTACTACTACTAAATTCAGAAAAATCCTAATTTTAAGACTTTCGTTATTTACAGAAGGCATTTAGGAGTCCTAAAGTTAGGAGTCCTAACTATATTACTAATAAACTGAGAAAAATCCTAACTTTAAGACTTTCGGTATTCACAGAAGGCATTTAGGAGTCCTAAAGTTAGGTCTCCTAACTTCTGTGAATACCGAAATGAGTAAGTGCCTTCTGTGAATACCAAAATGAGTAAGTGCCTGCTGTGAATACCATAATGGTAGTAAGTTTAGGATTTTGTCTTAAGTTAGTTCTGTGGATCGGGCCCGAGATTTCTCCATGGCGAACATGGCTACAGTTGCATGTTTCCGAGTACCTTTAAAAATCGCAGCTGTGTCAACAGCACCTCGTGCAGATAGCTTATCTCTAACCCCCACAAAAGAGACCCAGTGTGCAGTGATGCACATGTAATCTGTGGCTTGGCAACTGGTCCACATGTCTGTTGTCAGGTGGATATTGTGAACAGCACTCTGCTGCAAAGCTTGTCCAACCAATTCCAGCACATCATGATGTAGTGCCGGAACAGCAATTCTTGCGAAATAGGACCGGCTGGGAACCTTCCATTTAGGGCAGATGGCTGACACAAATTCAAGGAAACCCACCCCTTCCACAAATGAAAAAGGAAGAAGGTCCAGCGCTAACATTTTAGCCAGCTTCGCATTGTACAACCGTGCCATTGGGTGGTTGCGTTGGAACTGCCCCTCCAACCTAAGCATGCTCTCAATGGTAGGCTGGATTACTTTCCTTTGTGGTGCTGTTTTCATCAACCCACTTAGGCTCAACGACACAGTTTGTCTCATTGCAGTACTCGGTCGCCTTGGTGTCTCAGCCTGACTTTGAGTTTGGCTCTTACTGCGGTGCCACTCAGATGTTACTGAGGAGGATGTGGGCGGTACCACTGCACTACTGGGGACAGGGCTAGAAATGCCTCCCTCTTCTTCACCTTCCACCGCAATAATATCGCTCCCTGATTCTTCCTGACCAACTTCAATGGGTTGAGTTTTTCTACTTTCTTTTAACTGAAGTAGGTGATTCTCTCACACGATAGTGGGGTGTATTCTGAGATGACTTGCTTGGCCTCCGGTACCATAGTTTGTACCAAGCTTACCCCGCCGAACACCTTGCCGACAAATTGAGCATATAGCAACGTTCTCCTACTTGGTGCTAACAGAAAAGAAGTCCCAAACTGGGGAGGAGAACTTTTTGGCACTGCTGGATGCGCCACTTTCAATACCAGATGAACTGGAGGGTGTGCTTGAAGTGTGACCCTGTGCACCTAGACTGTGACTTTTACTACCACTACCTACTGAGATGGTTGAGCTGGATGTAGGTCCCTGCCGGGCCTTGGAAAATATGGCAGCTGGAGGTAGTGGTGGTATAACCTGTGCTGGTGATATCCGTGCTACATCCCGCTCTGTAGCAGCCTTTCTGGATAGGGTGAAAATGTTGGTCTCCAATCCCTCTTGGGGCGGGAGTAATGTGCGTGATGACTGGCTCGTCTTCATCAACATCACCCCCCTCTTCTACATCTACCTCCATAACTCTAAGTTTTTCTGGGACCTTCCTTTTCAGAAGCATTGTCTTGTGGCGTATATCACTCTCAGACTGAGCTGGTGGGTGCCAAGTGGCATCATGATCATCAGAAGCGGGGCTTGAAGAAGAAGATGATGGACTAAGCCTCCTTTTCCTTGCTGGTGGTCTGGAAGATAATAGATCTTCTGAAACAGTGGTTTGACTTTGCTCCACTTTGTCTGCAGGAAGCTCGATTTCCTGAAATGCCCCTACGTCAGGAGCAACAACTACTATGGTGGGCTGTTGCGGCTGCTGCTGTTCTTGTTGCGGCTGCTGCTGTTCTTGTTGCGGCTGCTGCTGTTCTAGTTGCGGCCGCTGCTGTTCTTGTTGCGGCCGCTGCTGTTCTTGTTGCGGCTGCTGCTGTTCTTGTTGCGGCTGCTGCTGTTCTTGTTGCGGCTGCACACTTATCTGCTGAGTTTGCGCCTGCGTTGATTGTGTACTACTTTGCGATAATGACATTTCAACATCGCTGCTCGTTAGTAGACTGGCTACCTCTGCGACACAAAAGCCCTTGGGCCTAGGTTGGTGGGGTTGGACCACTGGTGCTGAGGTGCTGCTCCCAGCTTGGTTCCCGGACAACGCTGCTGCAGGCGTAACTTTTTTGGTGCCAAAAAAAACATTGGCCGGCACACAACCAGTCGTGGTTAATGGCACTTCCTTTTTCTGTTCCTTCTTCTCACCGGCAACTTTCTTGGTACTGCATCTGGCACCTTTCTTTGGGGCCATCTTCTTCAGATGTCAGGCAGGATGCATATGCACAACAAGTTCTGGTCACACGTGGACGTGATGCGCAGCAGGACTTTTGTCTGGCTGGCAGTACAACGGGTAGCCGGGTGATGCTGATGACACCTCCTCCTCTGGCTTTTTGTGCACCTAAAAGCAAATAAGCCAGGAGAAGAACATCAGTGAAATGTTGCATTTGTTGTTGTGGTTCAGTTACTTAGTACTGTACTAGTGCAAACAAAAGATAGTCTAGCCATTTAGGACTTTTTTTCGACAAGGGCTATGTTATACTACTGTGTACAGTCACACACTACACTCTCAGGAAGGATAGGAAAGTTAATAAGAACCACCAAAATAAAAATGTAATGGAAGTGGGGTGGAAACTATTTGCCATTAAATTATTTGAGCATCTCAGCATCCATGGAGCTGCTGCTGGCAAAGGGGGTGGATGGATGGAAGCAGTAAGCCAATAGGAAAACCATGCAGGCCTATATGGCAAAAGCAGGACAGTAATAATTCCCAACACAAAAAAGGCCACCAGCCACATGGACACTCACATATCACAAACAAGCAGGGGGTCTGGGAATCAACAGCAGCTGACAAAAGGCCTATAAAAGCCAGGTAAAGGATGCATGCTAAAGCACACTGCTCTGCCTTTTTAATGCAACAAAATGCAAATACGAACATTCACAGGCCCCAAAAAGGTCTGCTGCAGGGTGCATGCATTGCACACCAACACACACCAGACACACACAGCAAAAGCATGTCTTTAAGACAACCAACATCAGAAAGCTCACCCCAAAAAAACACACTTCCCCAACTCAATCCAATGCCATCCGTACCCTAAAGGATGTCTAAATTCAACAGACCACACAGAAAACACTTGATTAATAAAGCTGTGGCTACCTGCTCTGATCCTACTGGATGAAAGCAGGCCTGTTGGCAGACAAGGCCAGGCAAACTTGCAGGCCTGGGCTTCAAAATGGCCACCAGCCACATGGCCAGGTCCAACAACATCAGAAAGCCCACCCCAAAAAAACACACTTCCCCAACTCAATCCAATGCCATCCATGCCCTAAATGATGTCTAAATTCAACAGACCACACAGAAAACACTTGATTAATAAAGCTGTGGCCTCCTGCTCTGATCCTACTGGATGAAAGCAGGCCTGTTGGCAAACAAGGCCAGGCAAGCTTGCAGGCCTATCCTTCAAAATGGCCACCAGCCACATGGCCAGGCCCAACAACATCAGAAAGCCCACCACAAAAAAACACACTTCCCCAACTCAATGCCATCCATGCCCTTAATGATGTCTAAATTCAACAGACCACACAAAACAAAACACTTGATTAATAAAGCTGTGGCTACCTGCTCTGATCCTACTGGATGAAAGCAGGCCTGTTGGCAGACAAGGCCAGGCAAGCTTGCAGGCCTAGGCTTCAAAATGGCCACCAGCCACATGGCCAGGCCCAACAACATCAGAAAGCCCACCCCAAAGAAACACACTTCCCCAACTCAATCCAATGCCATCCATGCCCTAAATGATGTCTAAATTCAACAGACCACGCAGAAAACACTTGGTTAATAAAGCTGTGGCTACCTGCTCTGATCCTACTGGATGAAAGCAGGCCTGTTGGCAGACAAGGCCAGGCAAGCTTGCAGGCCTAGGCTTCAAAATGACCATCAGCCACATGACCAGGCCAACAACATCAGAAAGCCCACCCCCCCAAAAAAACTTCCCCAACTCAATCCAATGCCATCTATGCCCTAAATGATGTCTAAATTCAACAGACCACACAGAAAACACTTGATTAATAAAGCTGTGGCTACCTGCTCTGATCCTACTGGATGAAAGCAGGCCTGTTGGCAGACAAGGCCAGGCAAACTTGCAGGCCTGGGCTTCAAAATGGCCACCAGCCACATGGCCAGGTCCAACAACATCAGAAAGCCCACCCCAAAAAAACACACTTCCCCAACTCAATCCAATGCCATCCAAGCCCTAAATGATGTCTAAATTCAACAGACCACACAGAAAACACTTGATTAATAAAGCTGTGGCTACCTGCTCTGATCCTACTGGATGAAAGCAGGCCTGTTGGCAGACAAGGCCAGGCAAACTTGCAGGCCTGGGCTTCAAAATGGCCACCAGCCACATGGCCAGGTCCAACAACATCAGAAAGCCCACCTCAAAAAAACACACTTCCCCAACTCAATCCAATGCCATCCATGCCCTAAATGATGTCTACATTCAACAGACCACACAGAAAACACTTGATTAATAAAGCTGTGGCCTCCTGCTCTGCTCCTACTGGATGAAAGCAGGCCTGTTGGCAGACAAGGCCAGGCAAGCTTGCAGGCCTAGCCTTCAAAATGGCCACCAGCCACATGGCCAGGCCCAACAACATCAGAAAGCCCACCCCAAAAAAACACACTTCCCCAACTCAATGCCATCCATGCCCTTAATGATGTCTAAATTCAACAGACCACACAAAACAAAACACTTGATTAATAAAGCTGTGGCTACCTGCTCTGATCCTACTGGATGAAAGCAGGCCTGTTGGCAGACAAGGCCAGGCAAACTTGCAGGCCTAGGCTTGAAAATGGCCACCAGCCACATGGCCAGGCCCAACAACATCAGAAAGCCCACCACAAAAAAACACACTTCTCCAACTCAATCCAATGCCATCCATGCCCTAAATGATGTTTAAATTCAACAGACCACACAGTAAAAACTTGATTAATAAAGCTGTGGCTACCTGCTCTGATCCTACTGGATAAAAGCAGGCCTGTTGGCAGACAAGGCCAGGCAAGCTTGCAGGCCTAGGCTTCAAAATGGCCACCAGCCACATGGCCAGGCCCAACAACATCAGAAAGCCCACCCCAAAGAAACACACTTCCCCAACTCAATCCAATGCCATCCATGCCCTAAATGATGTCTAAATTCAACAGACCACACAGAAAACACTTGATTAATAAAGCTGTGGCTACCTGCTCTGATCCTACTGGATGAAAGCAGGCCTGTTGGCAGATAAGGCCAGGCAAGCTTGCAGGCCTAGGCTTCAAAATGACCACCAGCCACATGGCCAGGCCCAACAACATCAGAAAGCCCACCCCCCCAAAAAAACTTTCCCAACTCAATCCAATGCCATCTATGCCCTAAATGATGTCTAAATTCAACAGACCACACAGAAAACACTTGATTAATAAAGCTGTGGCTACCTGCTCTGATCCTACTGGATGAAAGCAGGCCTGTTGGCAGACATGAACAGGCAAGCTTGCAGGCCTAGGCTTCAATATGGCCACCAGCCACATGGCCAGGCCCAACAACATCAGAAAGCCCACCCCAAAAAAACACACTTCCCCAACTCAATCCAATGCCATCCATGCCCTAAATGACGTCTAAATTCAACAGACCACACAGAAAACACTTGATTAATAAAGCTGTGGCTACCTGCTCTGATCCTACTGGATGAAAGCAGGCCTGTTGGCAGACAAGGCCAGGCAAGCTTGCAGGCCTAGGATTCAAAATGGCCACCAGCCACATGGCCAGGCCCAACAACATCAGAAAGCCCACCCCAAAAAAACACACTTCCCCAACACAATCCAATGCCATCCATGCCCTAAAGGATGTCTAAATTCAACAGACCACACAGAAAACACTTGATTAATAAAGCTGTGGCTACCTGCTCTGATCCTACTGGGTGAAAGCAGGCCTGTTGGCAGACAAGGCCAGGCAAGCTTGCAGGCCTAGGCTTCAAAATGACCACCAGCCACATGGCCAGGCCCAACAACATCAGAAAGCCCACCCCCCCAAAAAAACTTCCCCAACTCAATCCAATGCCATCTATGCCCTAAATGATGTCTACATTCAACAGACCACACAGAAAACACTTGATTAATAAAGCTGTGGCTACCTGCTCTGATCCTACTGGATGAAAGCAGGCCTGTTGGCAGACATGACCAGGCAAGCTTGCAGGCCTAGGCTTCAATATGGCCACCAGCCACATGGCCAGGCCCAACAACATCAGAAAGCCCACCCCAAAAAAACACACTTCCCCAACTCAATCCAATGCCATCCATGCCCTAAATGACGTCTAAATTCAACAGACCACACAGAAAACACTTGATTAATAAAGCTGTGGCTACCTGTTCTGATCCTCCTGGATGAAAGCAGGCCTGTTGGCAGACAAGGCCAGGCAAGCTTTCAGGCCTAGGATTCAAAATGGCCACCAGCCACATGGCCAGGCCCAACAACATCAGAAAGCCCACCCCAAAAAAACACACTTCCCCAACACAATCCAATGCCATCCATGCCCTAAATGATGTCTAAATTCAACAGACCACACAGAAAACACTTGATTAATAAAGCTGTGGCTACCTGCTCTGATCCTACTGGGTGAAAGCAGGCCTGTTGGCAGACAAGGCCAGACAAGCTTGCAGGCCTAGGCTTCTAAATGGCCACCAGCCACAAGGCCAGGCCCAACAACAGAAAGCCCACCCCAAAAAAACACATTTCCCAACTAAATCCAATGCCATCCAGGTCCTAAATGATGCTTGAAAATGAAACACATTCAAAAAACACCAAAGGAACAGTTGCTTCATCATGCACACACTCATGAGGCCATGACTAGCTCGGGCCTACTACTGCCTACTACTACCCACAACATTTAAAAAAAAAAGGAATGATGATAGTTACCAAAAATAAATTGTAGTTACAACAACTGCAATGCCCCCAATCAAACAGACACAACAACCACTTACTTGTAAAATATCCAATTAAAAAATCCTCAAATCCAATTGCAATGATGCAGCAGACAAAAAGAGTGATCTTTCCAGCTCAAAATCCAAAGGCAGAATGAGCAGGAGATGGACAAAGCACTGGGAGGAGCCTGCTGGACAGGAACAGGAAGTTAGAGATTCTGTGGCACTTCCTCCCTCTCCCCAACTTTTTAAACAAGCATTTGCAATGCAATAGGTCTCGCATTTACGCGAGTTTGAGCCATTGACATTGCATATAACAATGCCTTTTATATTTGTTTTCGTTTTAAAAACAAATAAAAGGCATTGTCATTTACAATGCCAATAGTTAACTCGTGTAACTGCGATACCTATTGCATTGCAAATGCTGGTTATAAATTGGTGTCCTATTTCTTTCAGGTTACATGACGGAAGGAGACAAATTAAGACTGACTTCCATTGCCTTTTCTTTAACACGGATTTGAATGTTGCTGTAGGCTCCCGGTGCAGCCCCCATAAGCACAGGCTATTTGTCTCCGTTTGCTTCACTGACTGTGTGAAACTAAAATGGCCATCCATAATCCACATTTTATGCTGACCTTTCTCTTCTATGGTGACAGCAGCATTAACTCAACCCAGCGAAAAACAGAGCGATTATTACAGAGGAAGTATTTAGAAGTTATCGTCACTTTTGGGTGAGCAAACTGAGAGAAGCCAGCAAACCAATGTCAATCAATGGCAGATGTTTACTCACAGGCAGTGTCAGTTTATGCAAGGAATTTCCTGACACATGCAGCGCAGCAGCATGGGCACACTCCGTATCACACTTCAGCTTCAAACACGGCTTAAATCCTCCGTGGAAACGGCAGCAATTATTGGGAGCTAAAACAAAACAAATGAAGATGCACAGTGCGCCAGTGGCGGCACAGCAGATGCCAGACTCATGGCGCTGATGGAAAGGGAATACAGATTAAGGAGCTATGGAAAGAGGATCAGCCGAGCAGTGCCCAGCAGGGGGCCCGGTTGCTTTACATGACGCCATGAACTATCAACACGTATGCCGCTCATGGTATTGATATTTAATATGCTTGGCATTTATCAGGGTCATATGTAATGGAAGCCTTGCAGCCACATCATTCATGAATTGCACATGGACTTTTTCGCAGTAGTTCCTATAAGTACCTGCACGCACGATTTGCGGCATTGTGAGTACACGCTTTGGTTTGTTTCGCGCTTTGAAATTTGCCCAACCCCGTCCCGAACACCCAGAATCTTTCACCTCCCCTGAGAGGAAAGGAAACAACAACAAACCAGCAACAGAGGAGCCCGCGAAAGTGAAAGTGATCGTGATTACGATCGCTACGGAGGAAAGACACATGGCGCTGCGCGCGTGCACGTTCACGTGCACTGTAGCTTTAGGCCACGGCAGCACTTTGAAAAGCCCAGTTATAAAATGTCTCTTCGAGCCTTTGGCTCGCGAGACCTAAAAATGGGTGGGGGTGGGGGGCGGTGTTGCGCGGGGTCTATACGACTTGTATTTTGCTGTCTCTTTTGTCATTGCATCCAGGCATAATGATACAGCAAGTAACATGATACCTACAACAAGCTAGGACTATTGGCTTTGTCAATCGTTGTTAGTTGCATAAGATAAATTAGCAGTAACTGTGGCTTGTATATAATATTGAAAAAGCATCCACTTGAAGCCCTAGTGACACCACGACAATGTTACTGCTCCTGAGTTTCAAAAAGAGACAACAATATAATCATGCAGTGGCTGAACTCGACAGATTAAGAAATATGTCCCAAATTATATATAACAGTCGGTAGACGCATGCCTCTACAGTGTTCTCTTATATTTTGAAACCAGAATTGGTCAAGTTCGTATACTTTCAAAGTTCCCTTTTCAAACAATCATTATCAACGCCAAGTCTGGCCCTGGCACGGTAGTGCGATTTTTGTTTAGTATTAATAAAATTTGACACTTCAGACAGCAGTTTCAGCAGAGAGGACAAAGAAGGAATGGGCATGGAATCCAAATACTAATCATGCATATTAGTCTGGGCCACTGGCATTTTGCGATGCTGCAGCATTTTCCTCATAATTATGGATTTGCCAAACTTTCCAAATAATGTTCGCATAATAAATCTCACTTTTGAGAGTGATTAAGCTATTGACATTGTAAATAACAATGCCGTTTCTTAAAATGTTTTAAAAACATAAACAAAAATAATGTCATGAGCAATGCCAATAGCTCTAACTTTAACAATGCCGAGACCGTTGCATTGTAAATGCTTGTTTTCCCATGAGGCCGGCCAGGCAGCTAAAACTATCTTTAGGGCAGACCTTTAAAAAAAATATATATATTTTATAGGCTTTGAACCGAAGTAACATATTAGAGCAAAAAAATCGTAATATGAATGAGAACTGATACCACATGACAAAATGTATTTTGAGTGTTATTTTTCAGTCACAACCTGTAGTTTAGATCTGTGCTATGCCGAGCATACAATGTATTTTGTTAGTGGCTAGAACTTGTATGTAAAAATACATAGCTTTAGATTACATTCACGACAATAGCTCCTTCCTCGAGGGCGTCATTGTGTGCAATGGCAGGATAGCAAAGTGCGCGCACAAGTGCTGTCAGTGTTGTCCCTGGGGCCTAACCTGTTCTCTCTGTGGAATGCGAAGGGAGGCGTGATTTAAGCAGCCTCAAGTCGTATCTCTTTCCGCTTGGAGAGCGAGGGCGTGAATAAACTCTTTATATGGAGGTTAAGAAAAGGCATTGCTTGCCCGCCTGTCTCTGCAGAGGCCGTACGGAAACAGCATTAGTCATTGTTTATGATTTGGGAGTTTTACGTATTTTTTTTGCTGTGACTAACAGAAATTTACATGATGGTACTCTGAGCCAATCCCGTGACGCCTTGCTTTTCTGACATGTGCATATGCCACATCAGCAGCTGTTTGTAATTTGTATGCTGGTGTCGATTTTTAAATACGAGTGCAGTACTGAGTATTACTGTTTTAGTGGCATCAGTGTGCCATCGATTGGCCATTGCATGGCCGGGAATGCGAGGTAACAGATTGTAGAAGCGTGGTCTGTAAGATAGTCTGCCCTTGATGTGTCGATGATCACGATGAAAATATGTGTATAATATGTGTATGCTCGTTGTGCCTGCAGATGGGAGTGGAGATACCGTAAAAACCCTGGAAAGTCTTCAGGTGAGGGTGAGGCGGCAGGAAAATTTACTTCAGCGCTGCAAGGAAATGATTCGTACTCACAAGGAGCTCAGCGCCCAGCTGAGCAGCGAGAAGGAAACATTGCAAGAGCAGCTGGAAGAGCGACTGCAGGAGCTGGAGAAAATGAAGGTAGGTCAGTCACTCTGCCGCTGTTTTAGTTCACTCGCACGAAAACCTGGCTATCGACAGCATGGAGTTTATTGAGATCCTCACTGGAGGAGGGGAGGGCTCGCACATACGGGTGGGGAGTTTGCATTTGTTTAGAGGGGCACCGCCCCCTCCGCCTCAGGGAGGACAGCAGGTGTTTTTCTTAATTGAGCTGACCAGTGCGTCGTCTTGTGCACCCCCACGGCAGTTCGCCTGAGTCACAAACCAGCAACAGAGGAGCCCGCGAAAGTGAAAGTGATCGTGATTACGATCGCTACGGAGGAAAGACACATGGCGCTGCGCGCGTGCACGTTCACGTGCACTGTAGCTTTAGGCCACGGCAGCACTTTGAAAAGCCCAGTTATAAAATGTCTCTTCGAGCCTTTGGCTCGCGAGACCTAAAAAGGACTCCTTGCACAAAAAAAGACAGCCAAATCTCAATCTGAGGAGTTGTTTTCATCCAAAATCATCATTTGCAGAAGGTTTCATGCTGCTAGAGCTGATATTCTTCTCCGAAAATTTTACATGTTCAAGTTCTCGAGCTTCACATTACTTCTGCCGGATGTCGATGGCGTGTCCAAAATGACTTGATTGCGTTCTCTCACTCCCTGTCGCGTTGGATATGACGTGTTCGGGGTCTCTTTCTCCTTTACGCGTTCGATTAGACGTGCCCGCGTCCTCACGCTCTCGCTCGCGGTGGAGAATGACGTGTTTGAGATCTCAATCTTCTCATACTCTCGCGGTGCATGATCGCGAGAAGAAAGACGTGATCGCGTGACAAATGACGTTAATGCGGGCGCGAACTGTTGCGAGACAGCACAAAATGGCTTCCAACAATCCAACATCTCGTGGAGAACGCGACCGGGTCAGGAAAACTTTTCGGCGAACGCGGGGATTCAGGTAATGCGACCGAGTGTACGCGAGAATGTATTTTTTACAGCGCGAGCAAGAAAACAATTACCGGTAAGATGCGGATTGCGGAAATTTTGACATTTCGCGTTTTCCGTGGAACGCGAAAATGCCAAATTATTGCAATTTCCGTGAGCGGAATGGAATTTTGGCCCAGGCCTAGTGATAACCCGTATAGGTCCTCCCATGTCCTAGACTTCCGCTTGAAAGATAGCCTGATATGGCCCAATGGAATCACAGTAAATCATCTGCTGTTTTGGATCATGCTACAATGGTGCCACCACAGTGTGGTATAGCAAACATGCACACACTGTGTCACATGTGCTTACTTTTATTCCAAAGTCATGTGTTTGAAACAGTTGATTTGCTGTGATATTGCTTACATTCTGCCTACATGATACATTAGTAGTGTTCTCCTTGTCTTCATGTGGCAGTTATCATCCTGCAGAAATCTTATGCTGTGATGACTTGCCAGCACTGAGCCTTAAGCTTCCTCATCACTGGCTTACCTTGTGAGTGCAGGTCCTGTCTGGAAACAGGCACGGTAGCACTGATTCATTATCGAATTGATGGGGCAGAAGCTTGGGCTGTTGAGCTTATAGATGCCTATGAGTATGTCCTCACACCTCTTTGGTGAGACTGCTTGGTTCAAGCCTACTTTGATGCTCTTGCTTCCTTACCACTGGCATCACAGTTCTTCATTAAACAGCAGTAACTGTGTAGTGGCTGTGTGTGACATCCACGTTTGTGTTTTGCCTGCTGCTCTGCCTGACTCACCTGGTTCCGCAGTTCCCTCTAAGATGCGCGCCTGCGCGGCCGCTCATCTTCATTCTTGATGCAGTGCAGAGATGGATTTACAGCAAGCCCACTTTTCATGTGGCAGATGACTGATAAATGCGTCTTCGCCAGCATTCTGACATTTGTGTATGTGAACTGGTAAACAGTTCCGCATTAGGCCAGCTTTCATTTTATTTAAACTGTAAAGGTTTCAAAGGTCAGAAAGGAAAAGCAGCATGGCTAGTTTCTAAAAACTTGAAAAGTAACATGTTTTCATTTCTAAATGCACAAGTGAGATTTCGGGTGTTTCTTTGAAATGGTGATATTTCACATTAAATAAGCTTAAGCTTCTCCGTAAAACGAACATGCCTCAGGTAGACAGATAGATAGATATGTGTATATATTAGCTCGGTGTGCCAAAAAACATGGTTATTATTATGCTGGTGCTAAGTAGTGCTAAAGACTCTTTGCTGCTACGTCAGTCCGGACCTGCAGCAAATCCATCTTTCCCAGCACAAATAACATATACTATTCTGCCAATGTAACTCCGTACTGACTAGGAGGACAGCTGAATCCTGACTCTTGATACACAGGCACAGATACATAGTATACTATGAGAAGGTATTAGAACCTACTACTGGGGTCTTATTCAGCTCAATTCTACACCAAAGGTAAACTTAATATATGTCCATGTCAATTTATATAACCTTAATATGTCTTTGATAATCGATGTCTAGGATCTTGTACTTTAGATGGTGTGGTAACTGAGACACAGAGAGGTAAAGTGACTTGCCTAGGATCACACAGTGTGGTGTAGAGGAGAATGTATGACTAAAGATAACACAAATCAGTCATAAAAAGTTAGTATGAGTGGAGGTAGACGAGTGTATATTGGTGCATCATGGCAATTTGCTATGGCTTTTAGCATTTCACTTGTTGCTGTATTTTTTATCTGCCTCTACTATTTTTGCTTTTATCTTGATGATGCTGCTGTACGACGTTACCTTTTTTTGTTTCTTCCCCCCAAAAAATTATTTAAAAAAAAAAAAAAAAAAGTTAATTGTTAGAATTATCAAAAAGGTAACAAAGGGCGAAAGAAATGATGAAAAGCAGCCTTCAAGAGCGAGATAAAGGGGTGGGGAGAGTACTGTGGTGGATGAAGGAAGCATGAGGTGAATCAAGAGAAGAGAACCTTGGTATTCAGCTACCCCGACATTCAACAGTGGTACTGGTGGGCTTCTGTGGAAAAGGTGGGCACAGCACATGTTCTTTTACAAATTAAGCAGTGCTTCTAAGTTTGCATTGTAGCCATATATGATCAGTGTTTCCAGCTAAATGTCCGATTCATAGTTCAATAATGATCACAGAAATAGTTCCAGAACCAAGGTGCAGCCCCACTGTATTTAAATGCCTTTAATTTTTCACGCAATGTACTGACCAAACATACTTCAAAATGTACCTCTTATTTTCCCCAAAACTCCACAAACAAGAACCAAGAAAGTCCCAGTGAAGTTATTCTTAAATCTCATTAAGTTTAATCAAAGGTTATTATTCCTGTGTGCTTTTAATAGCATGCTTTCCACGGATGTCATAATCACGAGGTCCTAATTCCGAAGGAGAACAAACTCTATAAAATTCTATCTAGGTTTTAACCAATATTATTTTCCACTGTATTTAAAGTAAAGGATACTAATAATAAAAAGTTACACCAAAAATATGTGTGCTTTAAAATCTTACCCGTCTGTGCCGCTTTATACTGTATTGATGGGAAACCCAGTCCCTGTACCTCTTTGTGGTGTATACTGGGGGCCGTACAACTCAAAGCAGGTATTTATGTTACAGATCATTACAATCTTGATCCCGCACACAGATGAATAAAGCGCGCTCACAAACATTTTGCTTCCGCACAAAGGCAAAAATAATTAGAGGGAACATTGCCTGGTCCTATTCACATTTTTCGCATTTATTGCTCTGGATTCATATTTTACCAGAACTGCATGTTATTACACTGTACGGAAATGTCATGAATGTTTTCATCTTCTCTGAAATGTGTTTAGTTTCATAAAGCCATGCATGGAATGCTGAAATATCTACACTTTCACGTGTCCAGGAGGTTTCCAACTCTTTTTTCAGCTGCTCTCTACACATAGATTTTCACATGTACTTTGTCTGAGCACAAGGTGGATCCATGGTCTTGTTGGGTGAGTCCTCTAATGTTGCAGTTGTGTATACTATTGTGGGACTATGATCTTTTGGCGTTTTTGTTTGACTGTATTGAAAACACTTGTTTGTTGCTGGAAAAAGCACAGCTTAACTTTTGATGCGAACTGTTTTTGTACAAAACTCTTTTATTGGACATGCACACTTATGTAGCTGTATTCTGCCTTGCTATAAATATCAAGAATGCTTAAACTCTATAGAAACATGATTTAAAAGCGAAAGAAAGTATGTACATACTCTGATGCAATGTTCATGGACTTGAACTTTGAATATCATGCTGTTACACAAACAGTCACGGACAAGCATGGCTTCCCATTGTTTTTTTGTGCATTTGACCGAGTTTAGGGATTAAGAAGTCAGGAGAGGCGTAATTCAGTCAAAACAACAATATTTCAGGTGTGGCATTATTAACAAGGATGAATCCAGATTTAAAAGTCAAAACAAGGAAACAGATAACCCACATGGATACTTTTCCTTGTGCAAATTCTGATTCGTTCCACATTTATAGGTGGCACAATAGAAGACCAGGTAATTGGTTACATTCTCCGGAGAGTTTAAAGAGTTGGTCGTAAGAAAATAAGCAATGAGAATAATATGAACTCGAACACAAGTTATAACAATGCGGATATGCATAAACATTTGCAATACATTTCTGCACATTTTCTGCACTTCAAGACGAACACCACAATGACCGTGGTGTAAGCAGTGGGAGAGTCTTGGTAAAGTGCATTGAATTTTCCAGGCGTGGAGACAGGAGAGATTTAATGGTAACAAATCAGTTTTCTGTATTTTCCCCAATTTGGAGACCCAGCATAGATGGTGCCATTTAGTACAGGCCTAGACTTGGGCTTGTTTTAAATGCCACCCATACCAATGATTACATTCGTAACCTCAGAAAAAAAACACAGAGGCCTCAGAGTCTGAGTCACAAAGGTAAACCTATACTTTTATGTAAGCTGATTCTTTTTCAGTATTCACAAAGTACGATTTATTTGTAACTTTACATCTGCGGAGAATCCACAGTAAGGACGGAGAAGTCTGCACATGAAAAGGTAGGACAGACCTATCGTTTTATGTGCGGAGTTCCTTGCCCCGACTGCGGAGTCTCCACAGTTGTAAAATTTCTAAGTATTCGTAGTTTTAAGAATACTATGGTCATCAATTCACTAAAATGTCATGAGTAGCGGAAGTGACATCAGATAGCCTTTGACCTCAATGCCATCACAGAAATAACTGTAAGACCCTTGACTCTGATTATTTTCTTGGAAGGCATGTCAAATGCCACAAATGATGTTGCTGATGTTCCAAAATAACTGCGTGATTGGTATTACAGGATTTTGGAGACACACACACAGCCAAACTAAGGGCCTCATTTATGAGAAGTGACGCATCGCTGCGTGAAAGCAGCGATGCGTCACTTCTCAGTGCGCCCTCCTTGCGACACCAATGATGCGCCATATTTATAATATGACGCATCATGTCGCAAGGAAGGACAGATACGTCTGTATAACTCACGTATCTGTGAGCGCAAAAAGTGGTGCATTGCTGGAGTTGTGTCGGAAGTCTGAGGCAACTCCAGCAATGTTCCTTTCACATGGGGCTTGCCCCATGTGAAAGGGCCTGCGTCACCCTTACGCCTGCCATGAGGCAGGTGTAAGGTTTTGACGCATTCGCGTCCTAGTAGTGGCGCAGCAAAATATCATAGATTTCGCTGCGCCACTCCTACGACCCTTTCTTGTGGGGGTACGCCCACCCTGCATACATTATACCTGGCGCAGGTATAATGTAGCGCAGGGGTTTACGAAGTGACGCATCTACCTAGATGCGTCACTTCGTAAATATGGCGCGACATGGCGCATGTTTTACGCCACTGGTGCATCACAAAAAGTGACGCACCGGTGGCGCAAAAGTGACGCAGGGACTCATAAGTGAGCCCCTAAGACTATAGCGTGTTTATGCAAGTAGAACTGTCAGACACATCTATACAGCACCGACTCAGGCAGGACTCCTCACTGTATTCCAGACTCCTTCAACATCGTCCCCCATCTTAGAGAGACAACCCACCAAGAGAGTGTCACATGCTATAGAGTGCATTTGCAACACAGGATAACACAGTCACATTTTTTAGGTCGAGCCTATACAGCGCTTGCGCTGTTAGGCAATCTGTTGTAGTTACTTTGTATAGGTCTGACTCCTCCCACGCATTGGATTGGCTTTTGCATGTGTCTTTTTAGAATCATAGCCTGGAAATGGCTAAAGGTGGGTGTATGTCCCACCTCTTCTGAAAAGTTCACGCCCACGGAGTATAGCCTTGGGAGCGAGCAGCAGTGCGCAGGGTGGCAGCTGCCTCCTTGTCTCCGTGTGCCCGCCCCCACCACTCCTCCATGTGTCCCTGTATCATCTTTGCCCACCCGCACCACTTCTCCTAGTCTCCCTGTGCCTGCCCCCACCACTCCTCTTTGTGTCCCTGTGTTGTTTTGCTCAACAAGTCTTACCGTGACATGCCTTGATGTGACCTGCGCTTGCGTAGTAAAAGTTGTGTGGTCTACTGCGTAGGCAGTACATTGTCCTTTGGCTAGTGGCTGTCGGAAGTTGTCCCGTCTCTCTGTATTTACTGCTACTGTTGCCAGGGGTTTCCATTGCTAGTATAGAGGCACCTCTGGTTGTCAAGATGGCGGAAGAAATCTGGTTGCGTGGTCCGAAAATACAGAGGTGAACAGACCTGCCTCCCCTTAGCTTAAAGAGACACCGGAGACGCAGCTGATTCTAGGGGAGGGCATGGCCACGCTGTGCAGTGACAGTCCATGAGCTAAGGGTTCGCCCTCCTTGTCCCATTCGCGTCATTTCGTGAAAGCTGGGCACCGCGGGACTAGATTCACCGCCCGCAGAGCACCATGCACACAGTGCAGAGCCAGTTCATACTCGTATCCTTTACTAGTACTTCATCTAACCCCCGCCACCCCGCCCCCACCATCCACAACTTCCTCAGAGCATTCCTCACCAATACAAAGAAAATCACAAAGAAGCAATTGCTGCAAACATCCACTGCTTGCATTCTGGTTATTTCATTTGCACTGCTAACTGCCCTATCATTTTGCCACAAATACTGGTGTACTTAAGCAATGTGGCAAAATGGTATAATTTTGGTCTTTTCATGTAGCAAGCTAAAGGTGTATTTCCGAAAATTACATGAATTACGTTGGCTCAATTTAAATTTCGTCCGGCCAAATTAAAAGCTATTAAAAAGAAAATGTTTCATCTTCAAACTAGTCCCAGGATACAAAGCTAACAGTCCACACCATACCAATCTAGAGCAACCACTGGGAGGCCATTTTAATCAATCATCCAAAGATCGTAAGTGTGATGAACATGCAAATGGGTGTCTGTTTCTCCGACATATCTCTTCTTCATGCCATGATTAAGCAGAGCCACAACGTCACTGTGAAATGACAGGAGTACATCTCCGAACCTCACACATGATGCTATAATAGAGCTTGCCACATAGGAAGCGCTACAAAGCCATCCTTAGCTACCATGCACAATGAACAGAGTAATGCATCGGCACCTCGCTTAAAGGTTTGAAGCTCTCTAGTCAATTCTGTACTGCAGCAGTGTACAATGCTATTCTCTTCAGCTTAAAAGTACCCAGGGTGACAGTATTTGAAATATGTCTTCTGACACACTCAGGCTCAGTCGCTCACTCACACATGCGCTCAACCTACTAAACCATTATACACGCAAAGTTGTTTATATGGTATTCATGATAAAGAAATAGAGGCACAAGCTCATCGGAAACCCCAGACTCTGCCCTAGCACCCCCATACTATCGCCCTGCAGAAAAGAGGACATTCTGTCATATTATTCCTTCTTGCCCAGGTCCAAGGAAGATGGAAAAATCCGAGCAATGATCTAGGAGGGGGGTTTTAATATGGGTTGGCTTAATTCCATGATATGAGCCCCTAATCTGTTTTTAAAGACTCAGAAATGAAATGTAATTGAAAATTACACAAAAATGATCAGGCCTGTTATATGCAGTTTCTTTGATGCCTTTCAAACGGCAGCCTGCTCGGCAGCTAATTTCCAAAGTTGTGTATCTCTGATCGCGTACAATCAGCACATAGTTTCCGCAAAACAAATTTGGCAGCACTAAGGGGCATATCAGCAACAACCAGCGATAATTATCGCTAAGCGCACTTAGCGCTAGGATAATTATCGCCGACTAGCGTGGATTTTTATCGCTGAGATAGCGTGCTATTAGCAACGCTTATCTTAAAAGCGATAAAAATCCTAGCGCTAACTGCCTAACGTGAGATTATCGCTGGAAACCCAGCGATAATCTCACGAAATGTGGCGTTAGTTTGTTGATAGGGCCCCACAAATTTAGCCATGATATCCACCTTCCATAGGATATCATGGCTAAGTCAGTCCTAAAGCAGGCGCAAGGAAAGTAGCGATAACAGGGCTTATCACAGCTTTTCCTGCCGCTATGCTTCATAGCGTGGGGCTTGATGATAGGAGAAATGTCGCTTAGCGACATTTCTCCTGTCATGTCGGGTCAGGAACGCCCACTTTGCATCTCATTAGAGATGCAAAGCTGGGCGTTAAGAATATGGGCGCTAATGCAAGCTTTCACGCGTTAGCGTGACGTTGCTAATTAGGCGATAAAATTATCGCCGCTTTTCAGCCGAAAACGGCCGCAAAAGCGGCGATAATTTTCTATCGCCGCCTTGTAAATATGCCCCTTAGAGACATGCGCTTTGGAAATCTTGAGATACCTGGTGACATTTGCAACAAGCATTTGCAATGCAATAGGTCTCGCGTTTACGAGAGTTTGAGCTATTGGCATTGTAAATGACAATGCCTTTTTATTTATGTATTTATGTATTTTGCAAACCTGCAAGTGGTGCGTAAACACGCACTTTGTACTTATAGTGGTTGCTGGCAAAAAGCAAGGCTGGCAGTCACTGTGCCTCTTTTACTGCCATCCTTGCTTCTCATAAGCAAGGAATATAAGTACAAAGTGCATGTTTATGCACCGGTTGCCGGTTTTCAAAACACATAAATAAAAGGCCGGTTTTTAAAACACATAAATAAAAGGCATTGTCATTTACAATGCCAATAGCTCAAACGCTCAAGGTTATAACCACAGAGAAAACTCCCTTGACGCACGGTCCTGGATCAGTCACGTAGAGACATTATATCAAGACGATCAACATAGTCTCAACCCAAATAACGACCACGCTGGGATTGGCGAATTAGACTCTTCCGCCAAACTTAAAGTTGACCTCGAGACAGCCTCAGCAACCAGAATTTTTAAAAAAATCAGACACAACGGAGCCCCGGGTCCTAACGGCTTGCCCGGCTCTCTGTTTAGGGCAAATATAGAATTCTGGTCCGTGACCCTGACGCTTCTCTATGCAGAATGCCGGCTTCTGGGGGATGTGCCAGACTCCTGGAGAGGATCGCTTCTTCACCCGATTCACAAGAAAGGCTCAAAATCCAATCCGAACAACTATCGCATGATTACCCTCCAGGACATCGAGGGCAAGGCCTACGCCAGCTCCATCTTGGTAGAGTTAACCTATTGGGCAAGTTCCGAAGGCCTTTTACCATTCTTCCAAACAGGGTTCAGATCTGGGGCATCGACGATTGACAACATAATAGCCCTTTCTTACCTGGTCCATCAAGCAGTTATCCGCAAAGGTCTCCCTCTCTTCGCTTGCTTTATTGATTATTCAGCAGCGTTCGATGGTGTAGACCGAACAATCCTTTGGAAGAAGCTGGCACTTTGGAACATTAACCCCGCTCTGTTGAAAGCTATACAATCACTATACCATAAAACGTGGGTCAGAATTAAACTCTCCATCACCTCAGCAACAGAGAAAATAAAAACAGATCGGGGTTTAAAGCAAGGGTGTGTCTTAGCACCGCTCTTGTTCAATCTGTACACCGCTGATATGGGCCAAGCCCTGACAGGAGCAGCCTTGGCCACGGCGAGGATCGGGAACACTAAGATACAGTTTATTCAATACGCCGACGACCTGGTACTCTTAGACCACACCAAAATAGGTCTACAAAAAGCTCTGTCGGACTTGGCAATCTACAACGCGGCCCACAAGCTGATGGCCAACCAATCCAAATCCAAAGTTGTCATCTTCGGCACCACCCGAAAAAGAAATTAGCAAGATGGAGCCTTGGCCAGCTGACTCTGGAAAGTGCACAAAAATACAATTATCTGGGCGTTTGTCTCACTGAATCTGGGCGTCCGTGTGCTCAATAGCACAAAATTCAAATGAAAGGGAAATGCATTACTTATGGTCTCTGCAAATTACAAGCCACTTTGCTCAGCCCAACTACGACGGCCATTCGAAGAGTTTTACGCGCAAAACTAATGCCCGCCCTCACTTACGCTCAATTAGCATTCCCTGGAAAACTAACGAAAGAGCTAGAAAATATACACTGCAGTGCCCACAAAAGGCTGTTTCACCTACCTGCGTGCACCCGAAACACATTAGTGCGCCTAGAATTCTCTTTGAACCATCAAACGCTGGAAGAGATGGCCTCTCTGTGTAAATATTACTTTCTTACTACTGCGGCCCAAGAGAAATCCATGAAGGCGGTTTTAAAACATATCTTCTGCGAACCTGGGAATCCATGGTCAACTGCCCTTGCAGCCGGAGCAGCCCCGCTCAAATTAGCCCTGGAGAATTGGAACCCCAAGATCATTAAGTACTCCGCCATCAAATGCACACTTAAAAAACAAGTTTGCATTCACTCTCGCGCTCTAGATCTGGAACTGCTGGACAAAAAAGGCCTGCATGAAAGCCAAACCCTGCCACAAAAAGGGTTCAATTCCAAACATCACCTCACGCAGGCCGTGGGCAGAGCAGCCTTACTTAGGATCTTGGCTTCCAGATTACACCCTCTGCCACTTCAAGAAATATATAACACCAAACGTAGAATAACGGCGACTAAGGGCTGCCGGCTCTGCGATCACAAACACGAGTCTCTGGCCCATCTTTTACTTTGTTGCCCGGCCTTGCGCACAGCCCGCAGTCTCTATCTACGGCCAATCCTATTACAACTGGGCACCCGTACAGCCAAGGAGGCAATCTCTCAATTGTACACAC
The DNA here is from genome assembly GCF_964204655.1 of Triturus cristatus. NCBI lineage: Eukaryota > Metazoa > Chordata > Amphibia > Caudata > Salamandridae > Triturus > Triturus cristatus. The sequence continues at coordinate 348,242,325 of NC_140584.1, forward strand.
TGAACACAGTAAAACATATGGCCTCGTTTGGCAAATTCATCAAACAGACTCGTTCACTGCTGACGGCCCCACCACTTAGAGTCCCAGTCAATTGCAAGTCTGCTTGACGTCCACGGATTTTAATTATTGCTTTCTTTTAAATGCTGATATCTTTTTAAAACTTTGTTATATGCTAAGGTTTTATGTTATGGTTTTAAGTAACCAGCAATAAAATGTATTCATTCATTCATCATTCATTCACATAAATAAAAGGCATTGTCATTTACAATGCCAATAGCTCAAACTCTCACAAATGTGAGACCTATTGCATTGCAAGTGCTTGTTTTTAGACGCCACCTATATTATGTTCTAGACTTGATCTTTGAACGTTCTGGGGCACAATACTTTCCTTGAATTGTAGTGAGCAAGCAAACAAGTAAGTCATACTTCTTAAAGGAGGATTCTTCCAACTCTCAAGAAAAATTGAAAAGAATGGGGTGAAAGAGTCATTTGAAAGCACATTTTCACATACATTTCCTAAAATGCTATAGGCATTGAAAGAGCACTCATTAAATATTCAAATCCTTTCACAGTGTGACAAGCCAATGAAACCTGACATTCCCCAGGAGTTGACCCTATTTTTTTCAACATGTGGTATGGGTGCCCTCATAGGCCAAAGAGTACTTCCATTTTGCCAGAGCAGCATTTTGTCATAGGTGCCCCCATATTCCTTGGCTGCCCCCCACCCCCATATATCAAAAATGACATAAAATATGCCAGTGCCAGAATTTTATGATTTATGCCATCCATTTTCCATAGGGACCCCTATGTCAAAAAATACCTCTGTTTGTTAGGACCAGTATTTTTGTATGGTTACCACCCTCCCAAATGCCATATTGCCTACCTTTTGCCAAGAATTACCTCCATTGTTTTAGTACCAGCATTCTGCATTGGTGTACACATGCTAAGAATGTCCTCAAGTATGCCAGTATTTTTCAGCGGGTGCCCTATATGCCATAATCAACCTCTAGTATGTAAATACCAGTATTTCCTCATTGATGCCCTTTATCCCAAGAGTTACCCTCAGTGTGCCAGTATTTTGTTGAAGGTGTCTGTCATGCTAAGAACCACTGCAAGTATGCAAGCGCCTGCATTTCACCTGGGGATAGCTATAAGACAATATTCACCTTCAATATGCAAAGGCAAATGACATTCTCAGAAGCATAACATCACATTCTCGCCTACACTCGCAGTCACTCACACACATTCTCTCACTTATTCATTCTCACTTACACTCTCTTACACCCCTTTAAACTCTTTCTTATTCATTCTTACTCACTCACTTGCATTCTTAATCTCACTCATTCTCAATAACTCATTCTTACTGACAATCAGGCCCAGGTTTATTAATGCTTTGTGCAGGTTTGCATCACTTTTGTGACGCAAACCCGATTCAAAGTGTTAGGGTGGGATTTACTATGCAGTGCAAATCAGGATTTGCATTGGATAGTATCCCATAGTGATGCAAAGTTGCACTGTGCACTGCTTTATGTTACTTTGTCTAGAGGGAGTTCCATGGATGGTGCCTGGGCATTCCCATTTAACCACCCATGGGTTTGATGCAAATCAATAGCTATAAAGCATTAATAAACAGGAATTTGTACCAAAATCTTATGTCTCCTGGAGGTAGGCGTAACTATGAGAAATGTTTTTTAATTTCTCCTCGTTTTTTCAACTTTCCATATGTGCTACATTGTAGAGCACATATACAAATTAAGAAAAGCCTTAAAGCATAGTGTTTGTACTGGAATGCACACACCCTTGCACTGTGGCGTAAGAGGTGTGGGTTGGTGCATGGCTTCCAAAAGTGTGCCTGCACACAGGTAGAGAAAAAATGGAGCATAACGTTGAAGATATGGCACATTGTTTTTCTCCCTTTGATGCAAGGCAGTGCAGCAAATTTAGTGCATCATTGCCTGGAAAGAATAGGAAATCTGAGCCTCAGACTCAGAATATCTCCCTCACTAGCTGTGACTGACTCTCACTCACTTTCATCCAGACACGTTCTCTCTCTCTCTCACATAAACACACTCTTACCCACAAGCACAAACACAACATACATATAAAACCAATTTTACTTACCACAGCTGTCACCAAAGGACCCATGCCTGCTATTTCTGCTTCATTTTTTAAATAATATTATTAGTGAATAGTAGAATATTATTCACTATTTGTCTAATGATTTGCAATTAGGAAAGAATAAATGTGGAGCTGGCCTATGTTCTTGGAACTGATTTTGCCAAGTCTGAGCCCACGGGTTGCAAAGGCAGTGCCGAGGGTCGCACAGAGCAAGCTAGGGGTCGCAGCTGCAACCCTTAAATCATGTCTATGGTTGATACCGAAAAAGAGAAAATTTACACAAAAGTGTAAGTGTACCTCACACTGAAGATCTTGTGTCTAAGGCAAAGAAAGAGGACATTTATTTGGAATGGTAAACAGCAGTACAAAAAATGACAAAATGTGAACTTGCTTCTTCCTTTTGTGTGCACAGTTCCTTTTGTGAATATGGGCCCGATTCACAATAGGAATTTAAAATCTGCACTCTCAGAAGTACTATTCATCACTAATGAAGATTTAGGATGTACCTTTACTCATAAAACTCAGCAGTAGTACTCATAGAATACTACGCCATATGAAGTATTTCCTCAGTGTGCCATGGCACATCATGCACATTATGGATTTACTTCAGCCATTTGCTGTAGTGTTCACTTTGCCACTGGATTCAAGCAAGCCTGGCTGAAGACGGCTGAAATGCCAGAAACCGGTCCTAGGTAGCTTGTTTCCGGTCCAGGGAAGACATGGCTTGGCAGTTCGGGCTGGACTGTTCCCATGAGGCACAGGGTCAGACTGATTTGCATATGGCCATGTCTGAACTGGGGTGGCAGAGTGGGCTAAAGAACGGTGATGGATTAAACCCAGATCAGTTGACTGGGGTTTAGTGCTTGCAATGTTCAACACTCCGTCCATCATTTCCTTTGGTTTTGCTTTGTTTGCCATAAGTTGGCAGGGTATGCTCAGACGTGAGTCCCTTGCTCACTTTGCCACTGGATTCAAGCAAGCCTGGCTGAAGATGGCTGAAATGCCAGAAACCGGTCCTAGGTAGCTTGTTTCCGGTCCAGGGAAGACATGGCTTGGCAGTTCGGGCTGGACTGTTCCCATGAGGCACAGGGTCAGACTGATTTGCATATGGCCATATCTGAACTGGGGTGGCAGAGTGGGCTAAAGAACGGTGATGGATTAAACCCAGATCAGTTGACTGGGGGTGAGTGCTTGCAATGTTCAACACTCCGTCCATCATTTCCTGTGGTTTTGCCTCACTACTACATTACTACAGCAAAACCCCAGCTATGTCCAGGGTGGAAGTAGGTGAGATTGGAATAAGCAAATGTCAAAATATTTACAAGAGAGACTATCGCAAACTTGCAATGGAAACCATGCCTTGTTTCTCCCACACCTCACTTGTTGAATGGAAATTACTACTACATAATTGTATGTGGTTGTAGTCGAGAATTACATAGTTGTAAAGCCCTTTATGCCTGACAGATATCCTTTGGTAGATAGTTTTCAAGCGTAAATGAGCCCCTTTATGGCTGGAACGTAGTAAGTCTACAATAGTAAATGGCTTTGTGAATCAAGCCTGCTATTTTTGAATTCTGATCTTCTTTACTAGCATTCACTTACAACAGAGAGTTATGAGGTGTTCTTACTTGGTCTATCACATTTTAATGTGCAGGGATTCTAATGTATTCCAATAAATATTGCACCAATCAGAATCCCTGACGCACACCCTGATTACATATTTATTCACCCAATGCTTTGCTAACAATACACTAATGACATTTCTTTTAATCTGAATTCCATATATTTCAACTGTTGTATCTATTATGTTTGCTGGGTGTGGCAGTGGAACATCGAATTTCACTGTGATAGCATCCAACTGATCTCTCATTTTCACATCTTCATCCTCCAAGTGCATGGAGGTGAAATAAGAATCAATTTAGAAGACAGAGAAGAAGGGAACAATTATTTTTGTTGGTTCATGTTAATTCTGGCCTACATTCGCTAGAGAAGGCATGCAAGGCTCCTTCTGCAGTTCTCTATTGCAAGATAGATTGATTTGGTGCCAAAATTGTGTCAGCAGTTTCCCAAAAGTATTTCTCTTGTCTATTTAACAGTGCCCCCTATGTAAATCAGAAGATCTTCATCAGCCCATCATATGTTTCCATAAAGGAATAACAATATGTGTAAACCAAGGAGATGGTTGGCATTTTGTGTCCCACCTTTTCCTTCATTCATTGAGTGAGTGGCTTTTGTTGCAGGGATTCTGTTTGGAAACAGAACTGTTCATTGGGAGAACAAGACATCAGAATATAGGGACTGAGTCTCTCTACCACATCAGTACCAGTAGTCCCAAATCTGACTAGCTCACAGTGCCTCACCTGCACTACTTACCTTTCCCGAGTAGCAGGTGATGTTGGCAAACCTGGAACATGGACCTGTAGTTCCCAAGGATCAGTGGAAGCAGATCGTTACCTTTCATTCTCACTCATGCATGTCCATAGTAAACAGAAGAAGGACACAAAGGAATTTTACACTATATTTATTGAAATGATCATAGTCTATTTTGAAGCAGGTTTGCAGTGATTAGTAAACAGAAAAGAAAAGTAATCAACATTACTAACAGGCTCTAAACAATGAACATCCCGACCATGGCAACTAATATATCCATCTAGGCCTACCCTCACTGGGTGAGCACAGGGATATTAGTGTTCTCTGGTGTTAGCACCAAACCCTATACCTGGTATGTGCAATCAGGTGTTCCGCAACATAGGTGTAAACTCAGTTTACGCAAGGCTGCTGTCTCCATTCCAAGACTGGTCTCTCTGCTGGAATTCTCCCTTCTAACCTCAAAGGGGCCAAGCCACAGTTTATATTGTGCAAACTGCTGGGTTTGAAAAATTGCAGCTGTGCTACTGTGTTGTGTTGTGCCTAACAGTTAGGAGATGTTGCTGACCAGGCACAGTAAAACATGTACACCATGTTGCTTGACCTTGAACGAAATGTTTAGATTGAATCCCAAAAAGATTGACTGAATAACAAATAATATGTGCAGCGTATTTCTAAAATAATATCATGTCACAAAAACAAATGTATTGTATGTGGCTGTGTGAAGCAAAGGCAGCCGAAAGCTGCTAATACATGCAACCAAGGAAGAACCACAGAAAGGGAAATGCTACACCCCCTCCTTAGTTGGGAAAGTAACTTGGTGACCAACAAAATAATAAAACACAAGCATAAGCTAAGCAAATTCAATGCAAATTGTTATACAAATTGTTTTTAATCATAATATAAAATATAACATGAGATTTTGGAAAATGTGGCCAAATTAAGGTCAGCAGGAGGCTCCCAAGATCTCTTCCACTAAATGAATATTTGGTGAATCCAGAAAATATTCTGTCTCCGCAGACGACGATTCCGCAATTGCCTCATTTCAAAGCTCCACAGAGCAGACATGATCTTGATTATCAGCCAATCCTGAGGAAGTAGCCTGGCAACCTTCATCATGTCATTCGAGCTATAGTTCTGCATTCCAGGTGCTGAGGCACCCATCTTCCTCGGAGGGAGGGGCTCATACCATGCATCCTGAAGCAGTGGTAAGTTAATGGGGCAACTCAGAGAATGGGTCATTATCAGACTCATCAAAAGGTTCATGTTCACAGGAGCAAGCAATTGCAGAGCCAATCGAACATCCTGTGTCCATTCGAAGGAGCACCATAGGCAATGAAACAAGGTTTGTACGCAGGTGAACCAGGCAGGTCGGAATGACAATGACAAGTCATTGTTCAGTTCCTGGAGCAATGGGACTTCCAAGAGACATGTCACTGTGCGTGATATTGTTAACAGACAACACAATGTCATTCAAGTTATAAGTGGAAGAAGACATATTAATACTATTATTAACAACAGCAAGTACTTTATCTGAATTATCTTGCTCAATTTGTCATAAACATGCAGCAGCCTCCTTTTATGATAGTTTCCAAATGTCATTATATGTGGCATAAATAAGTCTTTTTGAACGGGGAGACTTAGGACTCACTCGTCACAATAGCCACAATAGCCACCCATTTGGACCTGAAAGTGTGGAGTTAAATTTTCCAATCAGTAACATGTTATCGAGTTGCTCTTCAGTGTAATTTGTTAGATGTTGCCAATTTTAAAATCAGGCTAAAGACAGAATGTTTGGTGCATTCATGTTTTTAATTTTTGCCAGTACTAGACAAGGAGTCTGTTGGACTGTATCATTCAGAAAAATCATTTGTGTAGGAATTAAGCAGGCACAAAACAAGGTGCCTGTCCCCTAAATTTGCCAAGATTTGGTACCCCAAATTGATTTCATACCAATGGTATCCTTCCAATGATCATAGCCTTTTATGGCCAATTGTGTGACAAACAAGTCTGTATATATTAGCTTGATTTGCGTGAGCAAATATTTCTTTTGTAATCCAGGGGCAAGTTTAAAATAAAAAGATTTTGGGTCTAATGCATCATGTCCAGAAAAATATGTGAATTTATCCCTATATGTTTAGGAACTTCCTTGTGGGGGAGTACGGCAATGTTCTCATTGTGTATAGTTAAAAAGAGTAATTTCAACACTAGCTCGATGCAGATAATGAAGTCCATAATGATGGTAACAGAACACTTCACCACAATTAGCAGAATTTCAATACAGGTACTCTGATTCGAAAACAGTGTAGTATTCTAGTGCCGAGAGCATGGAGTTTACAGTCTTAACATCCCAATCACTAAAATGTAACCCAGGCACAAAAACATCACCCGCTGCAACCCTAAAAACATAAGGTATTTACAGTATTTCTGTTGGTCTGAATATATTGTAAGGCATTTTATCCCAAACAATTCCATCAGTTACTAGAACAGCTGAATTGTTCACAAGGGATAAGTCTCTTTTAAGCTTACGTGAAGAAGAGTGAGGTGTTAACAACTCTTCAAACAGTTCTGTCACAGAGCATTCTGGGAGTTAATGGCCATTTATCAGCCAAATGAAAACAGTCACAATTCAATCTAAGCAAATAGAAAAACCAAGGAAAGTGTTATACAAACATATATCCAAGGAGGGACCAGATAAGTGTGTTTCACCTATGAAATCATAGCATAGGCCCGTGTAAGTGGAATGTCTAAAATGGAGCAACTGTCAAAAGAGTCACATGAAAAAATCACCTATTCCCATATTATAACCAGAAGCAATTCATTGAAAACAGGATCCACAGGTACAGTAAAGAACCAGTAAAGCCCCCGAGAGGTGGATCAGTAGAAACTACATCAGCTGCACTAGACACTGTAAGTACAGTGCTTTCTTCAATCATTTGGCTGGTATTTGTAGCGGTATTGGGAATCAACTGAAGTTCATTCTCTGCCCTCCACGCACCCAGGTGGGCAGAAACAGCTTTTATGGTGCTCACAGGCTGCAGAGTAAGTTCCTGTATGGTAGTGAGAGGAGTTAGCAAACTACCAAGGACTCCTCATGGCCTACTGTTGAGAATCGGCTACATGATATAATTTGATGTGCCCAATGGAGACAAATTGATTGTCTTTAGTACCAGCAAGTGGAAGCACGATTACAGTTCTTGTACCTAGAATTCCAAGGACTGGCACCGGTGCACAGTTTGATGGGCCAAATTCTTTTTTTCCGTAAACTGTTTCAAACAAGTTCCCCAACTTGTGGAATCAAGCTAGATGGTGCTGGCTGTGCCTTGATTCCTGCAGAGTCCGATGTCTTCAACTGCTTGGTTGATTGGCTATCACAGAAGTTTTCTAAGTCCTGTAAGACAGCACAAAGATCATTTATATCAAAGGGCATGGCTGCTGCCACAATGTCTGGACCTTCAAGGCCTGCAATGTAAATTTTAATGCCAAAGAAAACCTCGTATGGGGTCCGTCCACTGAGAGATCTTTTAAGAAGATTATTAAGTGCTTGTTGTCCCTATATAGGGGGTGGATCCAACTACGCCCTGTACCTAATACTCTAACTGTTAAGGACTGCTTTACGTCAAAGTTCATCTTCTCCACAACAGAATTGCCATCAGGCCGACATGGTGAAGAGTAATGTATCCCTACACCCAGGGAAGCCATAGAATCCCTATATGCTTTTGTAGCCAAAGCAGGGCCATGGTCCGAGTGGAATGTAGTGCATGCATGTGTTCTGATAAAGACTTGTAGTTCTTTAATAACAGTGCAACCCTCAGTCAGGTGTTGTGGCTACATCCAGAAGAACCTGGAGCAAGAATCAACTGCCACTAGGATAAATTTAAATGCTCCGTCTGAATTAAAAGGACAGTGGTGCTAGTAATTGCAGCCCCAATGTATGTTGAAAATCAACAGGTGTGCCTGTGGTGGATGAGCCAGGGTAGAAGATTTAATTTGTTGACAAATGTCACCACAAATGACCTAATTCTTAGCCTTTTTGTATAAGCCATGCCATCAATAACGTTGCTGTAGCAATAAAATTGTGGCTCCCATACTGGCATGTGCAGAAGCAATACCTTCATGCGCAGCTATCACTGATGCTAGCCTGCAGTTTTGGTTGGGAATCAAATGATCACCAACTTTAGAAATTGTAACAAAGGGAGCATTTTATTTGCTTAATTGATATGTGTATTTAGTCGGAAACCCCCTAGGTTACGGGGTGTAGCATTAATGGCAGCAAATATATCATTGACTACCCTCGTTTGAGAACGAGAAATCGCAGCAAGTGTTGCTGTCACAACTACAGATTTGGCTGCTTCCTCTGCCAAAGAAGTCCCACACACGGATGACTCAATGTATGAATAACATGAGCCAGTGGCAACCTATCTTTAAGGTTTTCCACCTTTACCCAAAGCGTTTTATGCTTTATTGGATTGCCCTTAGAATCTTTGAATCCATTTTGGTGCCAATAATGCAAATTTTTTTTAAAAGACTGAACACAGTATTATGAATCACACACGAAAAGTATGGGGAATTCTGGATCTACATTTACATGTGCAAGTAACAAGGCTTTTAGTTCAATTAACTGCGAAGTGCAGTTCCCTGAGGACTGTGTGTGAGTTTTTATGTGGTTGGAATTTTCCTTCCAAAATCAACCAAGAACAGTGACACACGCTGCTGAATATTGGTGCTTAGTACCTACAGCAGGTTGGGCTGGACCATCACTATAACTAATGTATTTATACTGTTCAAGAGGAATACAATTGCTAGGCATGTGATTAACATGCTCTTATTGAAGAAACTCTTGTGTCTGTAAAGACAGGTCAAAGACAAAGTCTACATGAACAGCTGTCAAGGATGTTGCCCATTGTATACATTTAGGATGGAGGGCTTTAGCATTAGGAACTAAGGCTGGAAGGCTGGAATGGGAGTGATGACAAAAAAGCATTTCCCTTATGCATGTGGCTGCTCTTTAAGGATGATTTGTCTAAACTCAAATTGTACACATCTACTTACACCAATTTAAAAAAAACATGAGTCTGCAATCATTAGGCAACTTGCTAGTGATGACAGACTCACATTTGAACCAGCTGATAAGGGAGGTGTTCTCGTTATCATGGACAGAACTTTCTACGAAAATAAAGTGACCTCATATTTACAAGACACTACTACATACATCAAATTAGAACAGGATCCAACATCCATGATAACAGTTACACTTCAGCAGATTTTGGAACATGCTGAAGAAATGGCATGGATTACTTCCAAGATTCGCAGCATCTTAGTGGTGTCCCATCCCAGAAGACCTAAATTGTATATGCTGCCAAAGGTTCATAAAAATTTGCAGGACCCTCCTTTCAGGCCAATAGTGTCAGGCTGTGATTCCATCTTCACTCCATTAGGTCAATTCATAGATAATTTTCTCCAGAAATTTGTCCAGACGTGGAGGAGTTATGTCAAGGACACTACTCACTTTTTAAATTGTCTGAACAATATAATAGACCAATTCTCTTCCTCATGGTTACTCTGCACCATGGATGTCACATCACTATATACATCTATACTGTTGAAAGAAGGCATAGAGGCATGTGAATGGGCCTTGTTGCAGTTACCAGAAATAGGAGTCAACAAAGTGTTCATCTTAGAACTATTGACATTTTGTTTGCAGCACAGTTACTTTCAGTGGCAAAATGACTTTTATCTACAAATAAGCGGTACGTCCATGGGTTTTTCTGGGGCTCCAGTCTACGCCAACACGTTCATGTCCAAGTTTGAACAGGATTACATTTTCACTGATAACCAGTGGAGCACGAATCTGGCATTCTATGTCAGATTCATTGACAATATTTTTCTTATTTGGAAAAATTCACAACCATTACTTGAAACATGCATCAAAGAGTTGAATGCTAAGAATGCTCACATCCAGTTTACACACAATATTAGGGCCAAGGCACTGCCATTTCTGGATGTATTAATAACTAAAACTGATCATTCTCTAGTGACCTCAGTGTATTCCAAACCAACTGACAGGAACAACCTATTGCTGTATTCCAGTTTCCACTCACCATCTTTGTTGCGGAATTTGCCATACTCCCAGTTATTACAGATTAAAAGGATAGTATTGGATCAACTACAGTTAAACACAGCTTTGACTGAACAGTCTGACAAATTTAGGGAGCGTGGGTATCCGGAACAAGTGTTGGAATCAGCATTGGAAAAAACAAGGAATAAAGAACGCACAGAATTACTTTCTCCTCAATTGAAAACCAGTCCAATCCATCACGTTTTTGTGTGCAAATACTCCACTAACTCTGTGAATATTAGAAAGATTATTAAATCTAGGTGGGAACTTTTACAACATGAACCTGACTTTAATGGTGTATTTGCTCAGCCGCCACTTTTTGCGTATACACGCAGTAAAAACATTAAGGATTTACTGAAACAAACTCACACAGTGAATCAACAATTCACTGGTATGCACAAATGTTTCAATTGTGTTAATTGCCATAATGAAATATTAGGCAACACAATCAATCATCCCCATTCAGGGAAAACTATTTCACTTAAATATAATGGGGATTGCAATACCAGTAACGTAATTTACACTATTAAATGTCCATGCGGATTACTGTACGTTGGCAAAACTTCACGTAAACTGAAGATCAGAATCTCAGAACACAAAAGCTCCATTCGCACAAAAAGTTTCAAGTCCCATCTCGTGACAGACTGGTTACAACATCAGCATTACATCGCTCAGCTTAAATTTATGATACTAGAGATAATCTCAACCCAACCCGGAATGGACACTACTAAGGTACTAGCTCAGAGAGAGGTGTGGTGGACCAAATATCTCCATACGTTACTGCCAGCAGGACTTAATGATAAACTTGAATTGCAATGTTTTCTGTAATTTCTGCTTAGATTGCGAGTATGTCTGTTCTCAGACAATTCATTATATTCAAAATATTATTTTATTTATTATCATTTTTCATTCTTTATTAATTGTCTTTCCCCATTTATTTTCTCACCATTCTTTATCACAAACTTTTTTCTTTCCACTTACTTTCTAGTTCATAGGTCCTGCTCTCACCAGCAGTCCTTACTTTTCACACATTCATTCACAAGTCACTGCTTACCATTTTCCTTTGGTTATTTCTAGAGATTGAGCTCTAAGCTCAGCTCAATAACACAAGCACTTCATTCATTAGTGTAATATTTAATTGGATTGTTGTGTACGTCTTCCGTCAGATAATTATTTGTTCAGCCGTGTGAGTTGTGTCTGTTCCTGGTTAGAACGTAATAAATGTGCATTATATTACAGGTATTCATGGAGCAGCAGCTTAGTGTGTTTACTTTGTTTACGCTGTACTTAGATGCATTGGCAGCGTCAGCATTATTTTTTTCATTCAGTGTTATATGGCAGTCTTCAACTATAGCATTATTCACAGGTTTAACTTTAAACTTCAATCTCCGGATTCTAACAGTGGTTCGCACTCAAGATGGCGCCCACACTTTATCGTTGGCTTAGTCCTTTCTCTCTGGCGAGCTCTGCGGTTGTACGTCATACGCAGCCGGCAACATTCATAAGCGATTCGAGTTGCCTGTTTAGCTCTTTGGCAAAACATTTTCCCAGAGACGGTGCTTTCATTCGGAACATTCACCATTTTCTGATGTTCTAGCGGTAAGCAGGATTTTATGTTCTACGTACCTAATCAGGTTGTAGGTAATACTAGCATATAGGTTTATCAACACACCAGTAAAAAGCGTGGTTTTTGTTTCTTTGCCTCGTAGGTTGTGCGTTTTATGCATAAAACTGGTCAAGTGTCAACACGTTACAGCCTGTTTATAATCTCAGAGTTGGATCTAATTCACACAGAAGCGATTTGCGTCGCACACTCAGGTATTTCAGTGGCGCTTGTTTGCTTCTACTGAAGGTATCAGAACTCTCTTTTTTTGGGTTTTACTTAGTTTCTGTTTGCTTTGGCAGTTTTTTTGAAGACGTCAGATATAGTTGCACTTGAAGGTCTCGAGGGCGCAATTCACTGTGAGTATATTAAACACACAGTGTCGTGTTTGTTCACATTCTACCAGTCACTTAATAATCAGTGCCTTTCCTAACATTTGCAGAATCATAGTCGATTCATCAGGTTCTGATTGGTGTTGCTCGACAATTACTCATCAGCAATATCATTGAAGTATTTGGCATACAAGTAAGTACTACATCATTAGCACTTAGAAGTATTCTTTTCTGCTTCCACACCCACGTTTCGGTTTAGGATTATTGGTATGAGCTGTCCAGTATGTCTTTTTTCATCATTTTTTCTGTCTGTCCTTTGCTCACTTGTTTAGTTTAGAGGATCTTTGTGAACAGATTTCTCTTAATTTTTCTCATTTAGTTAAGACAATTGTCTGAGTTACATACGTACGAGCATGATTTCACCACTTTGGTCATGTACGTTGCATCTTGTGTGCTTATATGTTGTCTATTTGACTATAAGGCATCAACATAAGCTGGTGTTTTCTCTTCATTTTCCACAGATGCCCCTGAAGAAGGGATTCTTGATAATCCCGAAATGCATTGGGCAGGATTTGCAATAATGACAATTTTCAGTTATGTTTTTTGCTGATGTATTTGAGTTTAACATTATTGGTCAATAGCCATGTTTATGCGGACAAGTTTAATTGCCAAGTGTGAAACAATCACCTATTAATGTCATTGTTTCTTAAAGATTCTCTCACAACCTTAAATGAACATGAACACTGTTTATTAGCATAAGAGCTGTTGGATTTAGTGTTTTTTTTAGCTTATTTAACGTATGTGCAAGTTGATATTAACAATCATTGTTCAGTGCTGTGCATCCGGTATACAGGTGCATGTTCACCTGTTTCTTTTTTTGTAATATAGGGTTTGCTGCCTTCGACCCGGTTTGCACGCCATATTTTGTTCAAACTAGTTTCACTTTATAGTATTCCTTTGTTTCAAGATTTGATGCTTTTTTATCAAATGTGTGAGTGCGCTGACTAGTCTTATACTTTATGCTCTTTAAGGATAGCCATCTGCATTGCAGTTAGTATTTTTTCAGTGGACGCAAAACAAATTTCCGTAATGGAATATAAATGAGATTTATATGCAATCTGCACTGTTTCACCTTTGTTAAAGGTGGTACAGGCAAAGCCGATGGCACCCGCAATTATATGGATGAGTGTTTACATGTGTTTACGTGTGTATGTAAGCTTTCTGTTGCAAGCAAATCTGATTGTAGTGATCTGAATATGTCTGTATGTTCCAATGTCCAATGAGAACTGGAAAAATCAGGATCAATCAATTCATATAATGATTTAATGCTTTGTGCACAATCAGGGATGTACGTTCTGCCAAAATTAAGGAATCCTAACAAGGATTGCAATTTCTGTAAAGTGTTTGGAGGCTGCAGCAGAGCACACTTCTCTGGGAAGCGTGGTGCAAGGCTTTTTCCTTCATGTTTAAGTTTCTAACCTAAAAATAGGACACTTAGAAATGCTACATTAGATATCTTGAAGTTGAACTTGTAGCCAGATTGTGTGCATCCCACTATCATGCGATCCTCTCTGGCCAAAATTGTGTTTAACTCATCATCTGTCAAGGAGATATGATCAACAAGGTCAATATCTTGTAGAATTGACAGTATGTAGGCAGCAAACAGTCCTAGACTGTTCTTCTACCCCATAGTGGGATGTGAAAAACACATCTGAAACCAGAGTGTCAAGAAGGCAGTCCAATCTCTGCTTGCAGGTGCTATATTTTGGCAGTGAAAACCACTCAAAACGTCCAAGGTTGTTCAGTATTTTTCACTCACTATATTATTTTTAAGTGCAGTACTGAGTCTATTTTGTATTGTAAATGTGCGTGTATGGATGTTTAAATATCTGTAGTCTTGTGATATGAGTAATATGGCTTTAAGAAAGGAAAAAGAGGACTATTCAGTTGAGAGACAATGGATGTGATTACTCCCTGGTTCTCCAACTGGGAGAATATTACTCTAACGGGTGCTTTAGCATCCCTCTTTATTGGGTATTGTGGTTGTACTTGTGGATTGGACTGTATGAGCATTATATGATAAGGAGAATCCGTATCCAAGCCAAAAATGATTGTGATATAAAGCTGGGGCTAGTGCAAGAGCCCATTCTGCTACATAGGCTTGTTTGACTTTGTCTGGGACAAGCGAGAGAAGGACGGAGGTATTACATTCTCACTTTGTGGGGATGTTTGGACAAACTGCAGGGGCCGATTGACCTCTGCTAGGAGAATGTCATATAACAAAGTTACATTTTCTCAGAATATTACTCTAAAGGTGTGCTGTATTTCATGCTCAATTTGTATTTCTAAATGATATAATCTGTCTTGAGGGGCTACGCACTTATCTGGGGTGTCAACTGAAACAAAGTTATCAATTGCTGTAGCTGTCAGAAACTACTGGAGATTCCAGCACACTATAGTGACTTTTACTGTGCTGTTGAGGAGAGTCACCCCCCACAGTAACGGCTGCCTCGTAACGGGGGTGGTGGGGTGAGGGTGGGGTAGGGAAAAGGTGGGGTTGGGAATGGATAAATAAAATAACAACTTACCTTTGCCGCTGCTCCGTTGCTTGCCTCTCCTCTGTCCTCTTCATCTGCTGGTAGCACTGGAAGCACGCAGGCTCCAGTACTCTCCCAGCAAATCACAACACTGCATGAGCAGGCCCATATTTGGTCTGAGCAGCCTGTTTGGCCGCTCAGGCAGTGCCTGTGAGCCTGAAGTGCAACACAGCCCAGTAGAAAACATGCTAAGTGTGCATGGCGGTTTGGCCAGCCCAAGAGGGCACTTAGAGTGCAAACCACTCCTCACTCTGTCGTCACAGAGCCCAGCCCCCACACCTGACCAGGCTCCGAGTCCCACTTAGAAAGATAAAATGATAATAACGTCCTGTTATTATCATTTTCTTTTTCTCTTTTGCACAGCTGAAATAGCAGTGGGGCGACGCTCCTACACCTTAGCCTAGGAGCCGCTACTGCCTGCCCACCTCCTTTTCAGGAGGAGAATTCTCAGTGTTTTTTGGCATATTTTGTGGTTATAGCCGCAACCTTATCTTTCTGAAATGAGGGCTTAATTTGAGGAGGTTTTTACCTCTTTCTTTATCTTCACATCAGATGAGCATTGTGATTCCCTCTACTGTTTCACATACTCTTCCTGTCTGCTGTCAGAATGCCCTCCTCTATTGTATTGTTGCTCCTTTGAGTCCTGAAAGGATATAGAGGAACGTGTATCAGAAAGCTGATACCTTTCAGGTGGCCTTGTTTGTGTGCAATCACGCAAATTATAGTGACTGTCTGAGGCCTCGGGAGGCAGAGACCCCCTCGAGATTTAGTTTTTTTCCATTGCTTTTTAACAAACTCCGGGTAAGGCTTGGCAGTCTCCTTGTCAGAACTAGGTTTTCCTAGTTGTGGTTTATTGGGTCTGGTTCCCAAATTATTGCGTCCTTTAGGCGTATATACTTCATCAATAACTATAGGTAGCTCGTGTTCCTGGTTGAGCGGTTTAATATGTGCAAGCCATTGGTGTAGAGCCAGAGAAGCCGCTTCACCTTTAATCTTAGACAGAATCATTGCAGACACTATAGGAACATTTTCCATTAGTTTCAACCCATAAATCCAGGACAGCAGCTGCCCGCATTCATTCTGTATTTGTTTTAACACCTCTGGCAAGACTGAGATTGATGGAGTACCATGTATTTTGGTATAGACTAGGCTTCTCCAACAAGTAGCTTGTGAGCTACTCCATCTACCTGTAAGTAGCTCTCTTGTGTGCTGTCCAACCTAATAAATTAAAAGATTTTGCTTGGCTGAATTATATTAGTATAACAAAATTGAGAAGAGATGAAAATGTGTGTATTTCCAGAACTCACAAGCTGATGTTTGGTGAAAAATGGTGGAAGTACTAAAATATATTTAGAGCTGATATTTGAGTGATAAATCATGTGGTGTTGGGGAGATTTATTACCAACATGATTACCTTGGGGCCAGGGGCATTGCAGCTGTGGGTGTTATGTATTACCAAATTGACAAAGCCCTGTCAACCCTGCCTGATGCACTGATGTGATTAGTACTGGAACTCTTGCATATGGTGGCCAATAATGTAATCTTATCCGATCACTTGTGGTCACTACTACTAAAAATAATAATATTAGTAGCTCTGGATGATTTTCATTGAACATTAACAGCTCTTATTACAGAAAAGGTTGGAGACCCCTGGACCATAGATAGTGGCAAAGAATGTGCCCCAATCCTCTGACTCACAGGAAAGAAGCAGCAAAGAAGCAGCAGGCAGCAGGCCAATACAGCAAAGTGGCAGTCCCCCCCAGAAGCACAACAGCTCTTCTTCCTGGTAAAATGTCCTCCGTTTCAGAAGTGTTCTGAGTATGGCAGATTAAAACTGCACACACAGACTTTGCACTGGCAGGTCTGAGGCATGTTTTACAGGGCTACTCATGTGGGTGGCACAATCAGTGCTGCAGGCCCACTAGTAGTATTTAATTTACAAGCCCTGGGCACATATACCGCACTGTACTATTTACGTATCTGTAAATCAAATAGGCCAATCATGGAGAAACCAACTGCCCTTACATTTTAGACACATGCACTGTAGCCCTGGTCAGCAGTGAAAAAGTACAGAGTCCTAAAGCCAGCAAAAACGAAGTTCAGCATACAGTCAAATCGGAGGTCAGAAAGCAAAAAGTCATGGGGAAACCACGCCAAAAGATACCAGTTCTAACCCAGAGCAAGGGCTGGAGGATTAGGGCTTTTCAATAACACTGCATTGAGAACAGAAAAGGTTTTAATTTCAAATACTTTATTAAATGTTCCATAATAATCAAAAATATAACATGTTTGGAAAAATGTACAAGCTAGACACTTACACCAATGTTACATTAGACCATATCATACTTTTTAACAATATTCCGCAATAATTATTATTCCAAACCATATGTAAACCAAACAACTGAGAGACTGAAAAAAAAAACAAAGGAAGAGAAAGGAATAGAAAAAAGAAACGAGGAGAACAGAAAAGACTTGATGGTATTCATACATAATGAATACCATGGAACAACCTTCTTCCACTGTTAACTGAATACTTTATATTGAAATCGATCTCTCATTAGTCTTTTCACTGGTATTCACAAAACAGATTTAAGCATATGATTATAAGTTGCACGTGGTCAAAGCTCTTACCATACACTGAACAGAAGGCAGAAAGTTCACTTCCCTTTTACATAGTTAACTCTTCCTCGTATGAATGACTAGAAGGTTTTTCATCAATTTCTCAACTGGCTTTACATATTAGTGTGCCAATATGTACTGAGATATTTTTTAGGGCACGAAGATAGTGACAATACTGCATTTATTTTGTTAGTCCTGTTGAGAATGAGAACAGCTCTAAATTTGGTCATTTTAAAAGCAGACTTTCAACCTTGCTAGCTTTGAAGTTGCTGATATAGCCATTTCTAAGCGTTCCCAGTTTTGATACATATGGTTACAGGGCACCAGTCAAAAGTCACTTCGTAGCCCTAAGATGCAGTCTGACCACTTTTCAATTCCATGTATTGTTTTTATTGCAGGATTCAACCGAGGTGCAGTGCAACCAATCATTACTGAGAAAAAAAAGTTACTTTCTCGAAGGAATTACCTTTTCAATCCCGTTAAGACTATTGTTAACATCTCAAGCTCCACTCCACATTTTCTGAACTGACCTAATTTGTGTGATGCAGGAGATTCATGCCTGGATTCAATTTACGTTAGTTACCCGTATTACTTTTAAGACTGTTATCAATGTTCACAATAAGAAACTGGAAACATGTTGCACACCCCTAGCTAGCCAATGAGAAACAGTGAATTAGAGTGTTAGGGCTTGATTCTCAAATTGTTTTGTATGACTGAGTGTAATTGATTTACACATTACTTGCTCCCGAATTTCCAGACCTAAGCCATATTGAATAATGGAAATAAACGAAAGTGATTTGGGCTTTTAAGAGAGAAATGAAACTGGAACTTCAATGGTCATGATAGAATATCCTATATTAGGCAATGTGCACAATCCCGCAGGCAGGCAGCATTTAGTGTATATAGAAAATCATTGTCACCTTTGATGAGTTATGACAGCCAGAGAGTCTGACTTCAGATATATTCCACCGAAAGAGCAAATTTGTTCATTCTGAAACCCCATCCCTTCCTTTCCAACATATGCATCTGTTCAAAAGGGTATAAATCTTCATAGCAACTTATTGAGTTCATCAAGTTCTGAATAAGTTCCCCCTCTGTTTAGTCCTTCACGAGTAGAGAATCCCAATTTTATTTTCTAACAATTCTTGGCACCGGTAACTCTTACTAAATAATGCATTCAGTCACTACTGTACCATATCCCACTGATGTGCATGAACAACTGATAGATTCCACTGTTGCCCCTCTCCAGCTCAAATTGAAATTTTCCTTAGTTCAGGATCAGTACTAATGCTGTTCAAGCACACAACGGCAACACCATCCCTTAATAAAGTGTTAATGGTCCAGTGGACCAAGGGGCATTAGGCTCATGTCCAATTTCTCATTCCGAGCTAGGTTTTTGGAAAGTGCCCTTTCTATTGTAGTACATGGCTTCATCAATAACCAGCATTCATTCTTCATAATTGTTAGATGGACTTCCAGCCTCTGGAGGAAAACAAACTTCCTTTTGGGACAAAGATTATGATTAAATGCTTATTTGGTGAGATCAAACACTCCTCTGTCTTGTTCCAATAAGCACAAAAACCCTCTGCAAGTGTTGTATGATGCATTTTGTTGGTTGAACAGATAGCTGTCATGGGCTTTGCATGGACTCGCAACACGCCTAGCTGCTTCTTCAAGGTGTTTGGTAATATCCACGTCTATATTGTATGGCCATACGTATCTTAATTACTCTTGGGAATGGGTAAATAGAAACACCCTTATTTATTTTGGAGAACAATTCTGTCTTTTTATGGTTGAAGGTTGGAGATTGATGATATTGAATGTGTGGAGTAATGTCATAGATTTGTTGCCTTCAATACCATCAGCCATGTATGTCATTCACTTCCACTTCCTAATGCAGGCGGCATCAAAGGCCTACACGCAAATAGCATCTTTCCTGCCTGATCAAGCATAATCAGAAGGGGCACCACCCTTTAATTTCCAGTCAAACCATCTAGCTTGTGATGTCCCTCAGTGTCCAGCACCATCACATTCCTTTTCAATGGGTGACTGCCATATCTGATGAGGATGATAATGCATAATCATGATATCTGGTTCTATAATTACTCAGATAACATACCCCACGTTCTTTCCACACTGAACAAGCAATCATCAAGCACCCTCTGCCTTAAAGAAGCATTCTTATTTATCTTTATTATAGGAATTTTTAAACCATAAACCTACCCCCGAGAGGGAGGGCAGCAGAGCACTGTGCATTGACACAGGAAACATGGTGATCATGTGTGGACAGAGACGTGAAGGTATGCTTAGAAAGAGACTTAAGGACAGTAAATAGCTAAAAATCCAGAAGAAACACAGCATTACAGTGGATTGGAGTGGGCAAGGAAAGTGATGCTGCTTGCCACACGAGTTGAACAAGGAAACCCCATGTGGTGCAGATGAAAGGTGCAGCTGGAGACTAGCAGGGAGATCTGAGAGCCCATAGAAAGCTGTATGTGATATAGGATTACCAGGCTGCGCACTGTATCCCAGGGGCGTAACACAGGACCCCCGCATCTCCCGCAGTGGGGGGGGGGGGGGGGGTGGCTGAGCGGCATGGGGCCTCCTCAGCACTGTACTCACGCCGGAGAGCTCCAGGTTAAATCCGGAGCAGGCCCCTCTGTGTACCTTTCGTTACGCCACTGCTGTATCCACTGGGATAGAACAAGGTCAGGTTTATTGAGTCCAATGGCCGTTCAGCTGAGATAATACTTGGACTCAAGAAGCTATCTTTGATTGCATAAACATACACAGCACTCTTCAAAACCCTACAACATAACACAGCATGCATAATACCATAACATAACATAATAACATAACATAACATAGCATAGCATAACATAACATAACATAATATAACATAACATAACATAACACAGCATAGCATAACATAACGTAACATAATATAATATAACATAACATAACATAGCATAACATAACAGAAGATAGCATAGCATAACATAACATAACATAATATAACATAACGTAACATGACATAGCATGCATAACATAACAAAACATAACATTACAACATGATTTACCAACACAACATATCAGTGAAATATAGCGCAACACAACCAAACATTGCACAACATAAGGTAAAGGTATAGTACAGCACAACCTAAAATAGCATGAAGTAGTGTAGGATAATATATTAAATATCACAAAACATAGTATAACATAATTATCACAGTTAAACATAGGTTAACAGCATAGTGTAATACAAGTCCACACAGTCTGTTTTTTTTGCTTCATCCTTCTGTTGTTTACTCCTAGTCACAATACCTCCATTGATCTCTCACCCGCCATTTTACTAGCATTGGCTATTATGTACAAAATATGAGGTAGCATTAATTTGTGCGGGCTAATAGATAGTAAGGTGTTACCACCAGCTTTCTCATTTGAATTCTGAAATATCCCATAAACAATACAGTTACTTGCGCTTTTTTATCTGATGGATTTTTTCTTAGAAATATTTCGAATAGTTAGAATGCAAAATAAGCAGGGGCTGAAACAAAATCAGAAAGGCTAAAAACATTGAGAGCGCACAGTTATATCTCTCTAGTCACTATCATTTTAAGTTAGTACGTGTTCCGAAACAGCCACAGGTTTGTACCACAGCTGCAATATTTCCACTAAACAGGAATCCTGCATGGAGCATGCCAGTGCCTCTTCATGGTTCATTTAGCATTAAAGAAAACAAGAGATACATATTACACTGCTTTAGATTCAAGAAGGATATCAAAGAAGGGTGAATGATAATAAAAGATGAAATTACATCTGAACGCGGTACTTGGGACTTAATGGGAAGGCTGTGTTTATTTGACCAAGTTTAACTGCTTGGTTGATTATTAATAATAATTCGGCAATGGGATAGTTTTTAATTAGATTTAAGAATTCAACAAAATGCAATTGGAATGGAATTGCATGCACCAATCACGAGCTCACATAAAGTTACATTCAGCATACAGTTGGCTCTTTAGAGCAGAACAGGTGCTAAATGCTCCTGCAGAAGGTATGCAAGGGAGGCACTGAGACCAGCCCAGGGATCCGCACTTCAGGAGTGAGTGGGAACAGCAACGATGATATATCTGCTGATGACAGACGTGCCTGAACCGGGAACACCTGCAAGCACGCGCTGTGTACATTTCACCAGGTGGGACCGGAAGACCATGTGTGACCCCTCCTGAGAAGGCACAGGTGTAGAACGCAGTTCTTATTGTCCTGCTGCGGAGAGACACAGTTCTTTCAGCACTCCACCACCCTTAGCAATAAGGATACAGAAACAGAGTTGTTGCAACAGGGTTTGAATTGATGTGTCAAATATAACAAACTGTTTGCCAGGTCTGGTGTCTTAGTGGCCTGTACTTCGACCTCTTGGCACAACTCTCAGCAATAAGGATACAGAAACAGAAGGAATGATTAGGGTGACGGTGAGGCTGACATCTGCCCCTGCAGTTCACCCGCCGCATTACTTTGCGGTGGGCAGAGGCATCAGGTTGAGCGACTGTCCACTGTGCTTCCAACGGGCTCCGTCCGAAAGACAGCATAATCCATTAATGACGGCGGCTCCGCCGTTGGAATTATGGTGTCGGTTTCCGACAGCCATTCCATGTCAGCCTTTCTGACATAGAAAGGCTGTCGAAAAGCGACATTGTGGGCCCCTAGCAGGGCCACCTTCCCCCATGGTCCTCCACTATGGGCCCTGGGGGGCCCCTAAACATCCCTGCACCATGTGGCAGGCGCCGTGAGGTCCCTGCCACATGGTGCAGGGATGTTTCAAACATCCATTTCACTGTGGCATTTTGAGCTGTTTCAAACATCCATTTCACTGTGGCATTTTGTGCTGTGGTCCTTTTCCACCTGCCGCACAAGCTGCCATAATTAAATGGATGTTTGTGATGTTGGAACATCTGAACTATGGTCGGGTGGTTCCAGACCAATACGGCGTCGGCCTGACATCGTAATAAGCCCCAGAGTGGTTGCAACAGAGTTTGAATTGACCGGCCAAATATAACAAACTGTTAGTTGGTTCTGGCGGCTTAGTGGACTAATGCATCCCCCCTTAGGGGCCTGTAGCTTGACCTCATAGTCATAGGTTCAAATCCCACCAGTCCACTCAGCCTTTCATACTTCTGAAGTCGAACATATATGTTTTGTATATGCAAAACTTGTGATTTGTAAAATTCCAATGTTTATGAGCACAACATAGCAACTGTCTTTCCAACTTGCAAAGTACACTTTGCGACTCATTGCAAATCAGAAGGTGGAGGTAGGGCGGAAATGAAATATATCAATGCTGTGCCATCACAACAGAAGGTACACACCATTGATGCACAAGCGACCAGTCAAAGTAGGTGGAATTGATTTACAAGTGGGAGTAGCCAATTACAGAAAGTTTTGAATCTGCGAATCACAGTTGAGTGCATCGTGGGGGTCAGGCAGTGGTCCGCGAGACCACTAACTGCTCCACACAATGTCATTTACAGAAAGTCTATTTTATTTTTTGATGACCATAAATGGAGAAGGGCCTGGAATTATAATAATTTAGGAATATGGCCCACATACATCAAGCTAATTTGCGATCGCAACCGTTGCGATTCGCAAAAAAAGGCCATTTGCGATCGCAAAATAGCCTGTTCCTCTACATGAAGCAAAAGTGCAGAAAAACTTAGTTTTCGCAATATTAGCGATTACCAAAATACCGAATCTGTAATAGTGATTCCGTGTTAGGTATTCGCAAAAAAGAATTTGAAAAATCGGATGCAACAAAAATTCGCAAATAGAGAATAAGTCAAGAAATGCACTTTGCATTTCTTAAATAAGAAGCATTCATATCAGGTGGCAAAAATCTCACTTAAAAAAAACAGGTGTACATTATCAGCAAAATACTTAAAACAGTCCCAGAATGCATGTGAATGTTGCACAATGGCAGCGCTCTACATCGTGGCGAGGAGGATGAGGCTAAGAGCAGCAGCACAGAGAAGAAGGAGGATACAGGAGAGAATATTCAGAGTGAGCGTCTCTTTGCTAGGGCAGACGGAGGAGATATATGATAAATATAGGCTGAATGCTGCCACAATCTTAGATCTCATTGCTGAGTTAGACCCAGGACTGCAGCGTCAGATGTGCAGGACACATGCCATACCCACCAATGTGCAGGTCCTGTGTTCTCTGCCTCTCCTAGCTTCAGGAACCTTCCAGGGAGTAATTGCTGCAGCTGGAGGTGTTTCTCAGAGTGCACTATCGAGCTTTTTTAACTGTTTCCTAAATGCCATGTTGCAGAGGATACACCACCACGTTAGGTTCCCCAAAACACCACAGGAATTGATGCAAAGTAAATTAGATTTTTATCAGGTTGCACAATTCCCACATGTGATTGGTTGCATTGATGGGACGCATGTACCCATATGTCCCCCCACAGAGAATGAGTATATCTACCAAAACCGCAAATCTTACCATTCACTGAACATTCAAGTAGTCTGCAACTCGAAAACAATAATCACATACATAGTGGCTAGTTGCCCTGGTAGTGCACATGACGCATACAACTTCCAGTATAGTGGCATAAACAGACATCTACTTGCGGGTGAATTTGGAGAAGGATATTTGCTGGGTAAACAGATTTAATACTGTCTTGCACACCTGTCCGCCATGGTGACACATAGCATCGACTAATGTATATTTAATTTTCACATTCTGTAGGTGATAGTGCATACGCTGTGAGGTCTTTCATTCTCACTCCCTATCGGAATCCATCTACACAAAGGGAGCAGCGATAAAATGAGGCACACATTGTGACCCGCAATGTGATTGAGAGGACATTTAGTGTACTCAAATCCAGGTTACGCATCCTCCACAAAACTGGTGGGGCTTTGCAGTATAGGCCGGAGACATGCTGTAAAATTGTTGCAACATGTGCTATGTTGCACAACACAGCCACTAATAGGGGCATTCCCCTGGAAGACTCTGATAGTGAGCTAGAACTCAACAACCAGCCAAGACAACCACCCCAAGCAGCATGCGGTCCAAATGCAGCAGAGGGGAGACGGAGACAGGCAGAGATGACGCAACGTTACTTCTAAGGTGAGTAATCACAAAACAACACAGGCTTTGCTCAAAGGATTTATTGTGATAGTTGTGTGGATGTGTTGATGCACACATACCATGTGCAGACAAGTGCAGTGTGGGTACAGACAATTAAAAGTCATTGCCTGGGCACTGCAACTTCTGTGTGCACAAGTTACACATTTCTGGTTACGGCACCAGATTTTTACATGTCCAAAATGTCTATTTCCTCTGCCCACGCACTCCTGTGGGCCTTTCAGTGGGCTCAGCTACATACCTCATAGTGCCTTCTGTGCTGGCATGACTCCCGGTACTGCGCCCCCTGCTATGTGCCACAGGTTCCAGTAGGCTGCTAAGCCTGTAGGCCTCCTCACTGTCCCCCCCTGTATGCATGATGTTTCCACTAGCTGTTGCTGTCTGGAGTCCTTTCACAGCAGTGGTGACCTGGATGAGGCCCCTGGCCACATCCCCGCAGCAGTGGCTCATCTCCACCTGCATGCTGACCGCACGCCTGGAAAGCTGAGCTGTAGTGGTACTCAGCCTATTTATTGCCCTGGTGTAACCATGGAATGGTGATGCCTCCTGCCATTTGAGACATAATCAGCCTGGATGACCCTGCACATATCCTCTATGGCTGTTGCTACATGATCAAGTTTTGCACTGTTTGCCCTGTGCCCTCCAACTACCGCAGTTGTCAGCTCTCTCAGGCAGTAATGTATCCCACCCATGTGTGTAGCCATTGATTCCAGTTGGGCCTGCATGATACACATATTTGTTCTTCACAGGCGCTGGACCCTCAGCATCTTGGCAAGCAGTTTCACCATTGTCCTCAGCAGAAGTCAGGAGTGCACTGGGCCTTCGCCTGCGGAACTGCATGGAACGGCGCCGCATTGTTACCTCTGGTGCTGGTGGTGTATGGGCAGGCTGCTATGTGAGGGCTCCTGCTTGGCTGTCCTCATCACTCTCCAAATCAGGCAGTGGTTGTACTATTCTCCTGCGGTGAGTGGGAGCAGGTATGGGTGAGGATGCAGGCAGTTCTTGTCCCTCATCAGGCTGTTCCATATGTCCCTCTGACTCATGGTCGTCAGCCATGTCACTGTCCTGTGCTGCATCTGTGATTAAAACAGTGCAAGTTTAGTTACGTTCTTTTGCACATCTTTGTAACAGAGCGCCTGCAAAGGTCTAATAAATTTGCTTATGTAATGTAAAAAGTCTACTGTTGTCACTTCCTTGCTGTACTCTGCTGTAGTGGAGCTGTGTTAGTCTCTCCATGCCTTGCCCTAACATTTGGTCTGCATACAACTCCCACAATGCATTAGGGTGTTGCAAGTAAAAGGTGGACTGGACTCAGGTGTGCTACACTACGAAGGGTATGCATTTGGGGCAGTTTGGGTTACATTTGACATGAAAATATGTTTAGCTGTGCTCTTACCTTGGGAGGTACCCGC
This sequence comes from Triturus cristatus, assembly GCF_964204655.1. Lineage (NCBI taxonomy): Eukaryota > Metazoa > Chordata > Amphibia > Caudata > Salamandridae > Triturus > Triturus cristatus. The sequence continues at coordinate 348,268,634 of NC_140584.1, forward strand.
ATGTCCTGAGGTGTCGATCTGTGTGATCCCGACAACTGCCTCTGGCTGCAGAGTGGATTCCACCATGTCCTCCAGTGAGGTGTTTGGACGATCGGTTGATGGTCCTCTTCCTGTTTTTTTGGCTGCGGCTAGGCTTTCTGCCACCCTCTCTTTTGCTCTGCTGCGCAGGTCATACCATCTTTTCTGCAGGTTAGGGATGTCACGATGTGTTACCCCCACAGCATTTACCTTAGCTTGTATCCCAAGCCAAATCTTTCTCTTCACAGACTCAGCTAACATGCAGGGATAGCTTTCCAAACAGTTGGTCATGTTTCAATGCCACATCCTCAGTGAGGATTTCAAATTCCTTGTCACTGAATTTGATTTTTCTCTTCCTGCATTCTCCTTTTTTTTGTTCCTTTTCTATGGCCATGGTGTTGTTTTCTCACAGCTTCTGCTCCAAATACAGTTTCTCCAGGATGAGCTCCACCAGTCTTCCTCCTCCTCAGACTCTCCCTGTGTACAGGTGTGTGGAATCAGCGAATGACTTTCTGGTTGTGATGTCATCACAATGCAACAATCTGGGAAAATCGCAATTACCGATTCTGTAATTGCGAATTCGCAATTACAGATTCTGTAAATAAGTATTCGCTAATGATAATAGCGATTTTTAAGAAATCGCTATTTTTTACTGATTTTCTTGCTGCACTGGCTTTTGCGATTCTTTAATAGCGATTCCTTATTTAGAGCCATTAAGGAATCGCACATTCATTTTTTGATGCATGTGGGCCTCAATGTATGAAGCAAATCATTTGCAAGTGCAAAAATGCTCTCTGGGATGCACAAAGCCCAAATTGTGATTCAGTAACTTGTTACTGAATCACAATTTGGGCTTTGCGATTTAGTCTTAGAAAGGAGCATGTTGAGGGCATTCCTTCCTAATGCCAAATTGAAATGGTATGTTTGAATGTCTTGTGACTGAAATGCAGTTCCAAAGCATGGTGGTAAACCATTCGCAAATGGAAAAGGGTCCCGAAAATGCCCCTTCCCCTTTGAGAATGGTTGGAAAAATATTTTTTAAGAGCAGGACACGGCCTGCTCTTAAAAAAAGAAACTTCAAAGTTTTTTTTTTTTTTTTAAAGCAGCCCGTTTTCCTTTAAGGAAAATGGTCTGCATTTAAAAAACAAAATTATTGATTTATTTAAAAGCAATCACAGACATGGTGGTCTGCTGACCCAGCAGGCCACCATCCATGTAATGGCAGCGAATCGTAATGGGTCACAGATTGCGACCTACCTCATTATTATTCATGAGGGAGGTCTATTTGATACCCACTGCGAATTGCCAATGAAACTCAAATGAGCGACTCTCATACATTAGGAATAGCGATTTCCTTATTGCGATTCGCAAAAAATCACAATTTGTCAATTCACTGTTCCTAACTTTCGCACATCTAGACCCTAGTCCTTTTCCAAATGTGAATGCAGGGATGAAGGTATCTTTTTCCTTCCCAGCCTCCTCCATCTCTGTATATGCAGCCAATCGCAATGAGTCCCCAAAAGAGTCCTGTCTCATGCAGATTAAAAGGTTCAACTTCTGGGACTTTTTACATATCGTGGATTATCACTGTGGCTGACTGATTTATACATCATGTGCTGTCCAAAACCGAGGATAGGTCGCACAGCAGGTTCAGTGCAATCAGTGCTTTAAATGGGCCGGTACTCACCGGTACTGAGTACCGGCACTTCTAAATTTTCGGCGCTTAAGTACCGGAGCTTCTCTTTGTCCAAAGAGAGTACCGGTACTCATGGCGTTGTGAGCCAAGTTCAGTGAAATTGGTATTTTCAAAAAGAAATGCACCGCAGCTGACAAAGAGTGGGTCTGATTACGTGAAAACACTCTGATCGAGTGCTAATCTCGCCTTACAATGTGCTTAGTGAGACGCCTTCAGAAGGCATTCATGCAGAGCTGGCAGGAAGTTTGGGAGGGGGCTGACTCACACTGTGATTTGCCACCTCTTGTGAATCCTCGTTCTGCTATGTCACAGGTTAGCACATTAATTGCCTGCAAAATGCAGCCTGGGTCACAAACCGTTTGAAGTGCAGTTTGCACACGCTACTTTTTACCATGGCCTCTGGATATTGGGCCCTTCATTTCTGCAAACACCACCAAAGAAGACAGCAGATATAGAGTCCATTGGTAGGTAGTACAGACGAGAAAGTACAAGTGTGATCGGAGGCTTCACTCTTGATAGATATCCGAGGAAAGTGCATATCCTCCTGAGGAGACTCAGGAGGTGGAAGAAGAACTAAACTACTGATGCCCTCATTAGAAGTGGGCCCTTAACTCCAGTGGCCCCTGTAATGACCAAGGCGCGCAAATTGACCTCCGCCTTCTTCATCAAAGTCAGTGATAAATACATGCAACTTAGCTCACCAACCTATCCTTGACACCGCAGGCCGACTCAAGACCGTTACCAGTTCAACATAAGGCCAGTGCTGCATTACAGGATGTCAGTCTTTTTACTGGTTGATTTCAGGTGTTTCTGGCCCTTAAGTCTTCAACTGCAACATGACGTGGGCCTATCGTGGAAATGCCCACGTCGGGTTATTGTTCGAATTTCTAAATGATTTTTGTGTCATCTGCATAGTTGAACTAATAAGGCCTTAGGGCAAAATAAATGTGAGTTGAGGGTCAGTAGCAGACCCTTGAAGGGCAGAATAGGGCGCAGGTAGGAGAGGTAAAGGGGAAAAGGTGATTTGACCATGCTCTGAAATTAGTGTAGTAATGAGCCTTGTCTTATATGCCATGTTTCAAAAGATGCTGGAGGAGAGTTGGATAATGAAAGCCATATAAAAGGTTAGTGTGCTAAACTCTTTCCTTAAATCTGTTGGGACCTTTAGGTCTTAATTTGGAGCCCTGGTAAGGCCATGTCACCCATTCATCCTTCAGAGGTCTATAAATTTAAAGTATCATCAATGTATCACTATATACACAACAAGCTATTCATATTATTGTTATGCTGGGCTCTCATGGAGTGCCAGTGTCCTACCCAGATTTGAAACCTGGTCATTCACTGCTGTGACAAAAAACGTAGCAAGCTTTGTTTCCAACTGTTACTGCGTGATGTGGGGAAGTGCTTGCTTCCCTGTGTTGCCCCGCCCACCTGAGTCTGCTGAGCAGAGGAATGATGGCTTCTGGACTCCCCTGCTTCTCCCATCTCTGCAGTGCCTGCTGCGTGTTCCATCTGGCACATTGCCTGGCAGCCGTCAGTCTCTGCTGAACCATTCTGCCAGGAATTGTATAGCTGCATTGACACTTTAATAGGGCCCTGGGACCGCCTTTCAACAGAGCACCAAATACTCTGCCATGAAGAGCAGGGACCAGGTCTACAGCTGAGCTGTGGACCAGTGCTTTAGATGGGCCGGTACTCACCGGTACTGGCACTTCTAAATTTTCGGTGCTTAAGTACCGGAACTTCTTTGTCAGAAGAGAGTACCGGTACTCATGGGGATGTGAGCCAAGCTCGGTGAAATTGGCATTTTCAAAAAGAAGCGAAACACAGGTGAGAACGAGTGGATCCGTTTACGTGAAACAATCTGATCCAGTGCTAATCTCGCCTTACAATGTGCTAATAGAGACGCCTTCAGAAAGCATTCATTCAGAGCTGGCAGAAAGTTTGGGAGGGGGCCGACTCACACTGTGATTACTGACAGTGTCCACTTAGGCTCTCTGGAGTCAATAGAACTGTACGTGTGTGAGCAGGGCCTGCTAACACATATTTTGTTACTCTCTGAGAAGAGAAGAGAAGAGAAGAGAAGAGAAGGCTTCCTGCTGGCAAAGCAGAGTACAGCAGCACTTGTTTGCAACCAGACTGAGGAGGAAGGTGGCGATAGTGATGCTGTAGCACAGCAGGTGGGAATCAAGGTTTAGTAATGTGGGCAGCAGCGAATGTAGGCGTTTCTAAAATACATGTACTGAATGCCCTGCTGCATGCATGAATGCTTAAATGGGTGCCCCTGGCCGGATTCCTTTGTGCTGCCCATAGCTCCGCCCCTTAGCCCCACCCAAAACCCCGCCCCCTAGTCCACATCTCAATTTGGTGAGTACCTGCACTTATGTTTTTCCATTTAAAGCACTAAGTGCAACAATAGCGACTGCTAAGTGTCCTGGCATTTGTACTCCAGACTCTTAGCCGCCAATGTTCACTTTTGTTAGTTTGGAATGTCACGCAGCTTGGTGCTAATGTACTGAGATATAGTTAGGAAGAAATGCAATTTATAGAAACTGGTCGACGACATGGTGTCACTTATTTTAGTGAAAGGAAAAACAGGAAATTGACTTCCTGTGGAAACAATTCTGCACCAATGAAGGGTTTTTGAATATATTGCATCGTAGATAATTTTTCTCTCAAGATATTAGAATTTACAGTTTCATCAAGGGCCTGATTACGAGTGAAGGTGCTTTTTATCGCACCTCATAAATAACAATACTCCAGGGTGCGTTATTTATCTAGTGCAACAAATAGCACCAATCACGCGTTTTCGGGAATATGCTGCTGACATTTACCAAAAGTTGAGTATGTTATACTCCCGATAAATATAGGGTGTGTTAAATCAAACTATATACATAATTGCGACCCCTGTAAACAGGGACTTATGCGGAGGTCGGAAAACAACCATCCACTTGTAATCAATCAGGCCCCAAGTGTAAAAATACATCCCCCTCTCCTCCCAATTTCGCTAGGGGAATTGGATTTTCTCACACCACTCTTACTTGTGCTACGGTCGTGCTTAGTGTTTTTTCCGCCATGCATAGCACAAGCAATCCTCACAAGAACTACCTACAGGCTTATACCCGCACAAGCAATTCTCACAAGAACTACAGGCTCATACGAGTAAAAATTATGCATGAGGTAAGAAATGGAGTCCAAAAGGCTTGTGAGATAGCATCACAAAATGTGTCCATCCAGTTTGGGTAGGTTCCACACTGAATGGTGCTCGCAGCTGCTGAACACTCCCAGTTTCACAGTTCCTGTGAAACATTTCAGATATAACCAAGTCTCCTGTGAGAAAAAAATATGTGGTTGGCACACTTTTAAAGGAAATGGGAAAGTATGCAAGCTAAGGTTGGTCAAATAATCGGGAGAATATACTCACGTAATCTAAATTACACACAGGCTAAATTGCACCCATTCACATGAAAAAAGCACCAAGATGGAAGAAATACGCCTTGTCTGTTTGTGGCTGCAGGGGACTACCTGTCCCATAATCCTGCACTCTCCGGCGCCCTCCCTGGAGGGAGGAGCTTGCCTGCTTCAAATGCGCTAAAAAGCTCTAGTCACCACCGCGGCGTGGGACGCCTTGTCTGTTTGTGGCTGCGGGGGACCACCTGTCCCAGAATCCTGTGCCCTGCCGTGCCCTCCCTGGAGGGAGGAGCTTGCCTGCTTCAAAGGCGCTAAAAAGCTGTAGTCACCACCGCGGCGCGGGACGCCTTGTCTGTTTGTGGCTGTGGGGGACCACCTGTCCCAGAATCCTGTGCCCTGCCGTGCCCTCCCTGGAGGGAGGAGCTTGCCTGCTTCAAACGTGCTAAAAAGCGCGAGTCACCACTGCAGCGCGGGATGCCATGTCTGTTTGTGGCTGCGGGGGCCTACATGTCCCAGAATCCTGTGCCCTGCAATGCCCTCCCTGGAGGGAGGAGCTTGCCTGCTTCAAACACGCCAGGAAGAGGCAGGGCAGGGCTAACCCTCTAACATCTGCCACAGATCACGATTGTCTGGAAGGACTGGAACGAACTCAAGGTACTGTTTCCAGTGTTTCAGGGCTAAGGAAGGCATTAGCACAAGGGGCTTCATTTCCAGAGTGTTAGTGTGTATACGGGTTAAAGCACAGCCATCAAGCACAAGAGTGTGAACTAAAGCACTATATGGACTATGGTGGGTATTGTTAGCTGTGAGGAGTAACATAACGACCACAGCCGGTCCATCTTTGTAGTGTTGATTTCACACTGTCATTAGCTTTGTGTATTATTTTATCATTCTCCGCCTTGTAAAACTGTCTGTATTTGTTGTTGAAGCATATAGACCGGCCACCATCCCCCGAGCCCGCAAAACTCATTCCAGACATGTTCAAAAGAGGATCGCAAAAAGTGTCCCCTCCATTGAACAAGGGCACAGTATTGCCCAGTGAGCAAATTGCCCCTTCCCCCCTGCGTACAACCGCACAAATCCACACAGCTAGTGATGTGGAGTGTAGTAACAGATTTGCGCCTCTGACGGACATAACTGAGGACAATTTGTCCCCTTATCTGATCACTCCCAAAGAGCATGCAGGGATTGTCGGGTCTACCAAAGCTCCAACACCAGTAAAAATATGCAAATGTTTTTGCCCAGGTTATCCAACTGAGTATATAGGGTCCCAGTTAAATCTGTTCCTTCAACTTATTACCACTCTCAAGGTGTTGGTTGAGAAATTGACAGATACCCTCAAGTTGCCAACACACGGCAATGCATTGGATCCTAGTAGACCGGCACTGACTAGGAATCAAATAGTCAGTGCCTCCAACAAGAGTACAACGGTTCGATTGGGCAAAAAAACTGAGGAATCTCCTGTCTCTACAGCAGGCTTCCAATCAATTAGTAATGGAAGATACCAGCAAAATTATAAAAGATCGAACCCCGAAACTAACCCAAACAACATCATCCAGAATAGTCTCAGGCAGCAGCAAAAGGTAATTGGCTGTTCGGCAAATCCATCTGCTATTTTGTCCCGAAATCTAGGGCCAACCATACACAAGGACCACTGATTCACAAATTCCTCGTTGGTAGACCCCAGGGGTGCACACATTTATTTGACCAATGTACCTAGAACACCTTCTATCTCCCATGAGGAAGATGAACACTCCTTGATAAATAAAAGCATCCATTGGTTACGCCACACAAGGAAGTGTAGATCAGTAATTAGAGAAGACATATTGACAGCTAAAAGATGTGTGACTCCAGGCCTTAATACTGATCATGTATGCCTAATAATGAATTCCAAGAATCCTGCAGATAATTTGGTGTCATTTGATCTAACAACATCCCATCTGACCCCATCTAATATCAGGATCAAATACAATCCTCCCGCACTTACTAGTAGCAATAACCACCCCAAAACATTGTTAAGAAGTGAAATGGGCTCAACCTTAGATAATATAGATTGATGTCTACAGACAGCTCCCCCACAGCAGCCATTTGAGGTTGCGGTAGTTAAGGGGAGGGAACCTACTAGCATGTCAATCGATCAGGGAATAGAAATCCAAGAAGATTCCCATATAACAAGTTCTGAATTGTCCATCTCAACATTGGCTATTGCTTCTTGGAACATAGCGGGTCTTCAAACAAAGACAGTGTCAGCCGAATGGTCTATGTTCATAGAGGGCCAAGATAAATGGGCTTTTCAAGAAACATGGTCCCTATTTTTCATCCATGGTATCTCAATTTTACCAAACTTGCTACTACTAGTGGCAAAGGGCAGCCCTGTGGTGGGCTTAGCCTATGGGTAGGCCAACATTCTGGTTATGGGGTTGAAGAGCTTCCAACGGATAGTCCCTGTTAGACCTGTCAGCCCTAGGGTCGTCTCCCCCTGTATTTTTGACCGTGCCTCATTTTTTCCACCCTCATTTTTATGTTGGACTTAGGTCTCCAGGCGCCTTTTCATTGCCAATCAGTGTTAAGGTGCAGGTGCTCCCTTCTCCCAAGATGGCTGCCACATGCCCCTGCTACTGCAGAGTGGTCTTTCTAGTAGCACCCTAGCTGCCAGGAGCTGGCTGGAACCCCACAACAATGTTGCGACACCAGCCCGCCTTTTTTGTCCCATAGGTAGAATGGGGAAGCTCCTGGAATGTGCTGGAACCTTCTAGAAGGGAGGTGGGGTTTTTACTTTTGCCGCCTTGGATAGTGGTCACCTGACCTAGGGCTACTTATCAGAGGGAGGGAACATTTTGTAGGCAGTTGGGGTAAAGCAGACCTGGGGAACCCACGCAGGAGTTTTAGGCGGTAGGGCCTAGTCAGGGACTTATGCCTCTGGAAGTGACAGGGCTTAGGTGCTGCCTTTCAAGTGAGTGAGGGATCCTGTAACTAGCCCACTGATCTTGCCCAGCGGTAGGGGAACCCAGGGGCCGTCTGCCAAGCTTGACTAGGATTGAACTTGTCACCAACTCAACCCCCCCCCCCAAGGAACAGAACCCCTAAGGGTGCCAGAGACATCTGCGCCATTAAGACTGCTGAATGCTAAAACTGAATGCTGAAACTACATGCTGAAACTACATACTGAAACTTCATGCTGAAACTGAATGCTAAAGCTGAATGCTGAAACTGAACGCTGAAACTCACTACTGAAACCCAAGCTGAAAGTGACCGCTGGACTGCTGGGGGATCAACCAGGTACTAGTGCTGGGACCCCTGCTATCCCCGACCTTGCCTGGGATCCCCCAAGTCAGTCCTCCGCTGAGCGCTGAGCTCACCGTTGACCCCTTAATTTGTGCCACCCCCCGGCGTGGGGTCCAGAGGCGCACTCACCGCTGCGGCCCAGGGCCCAGAAGCCTGCCCCTCATCGAGTCGGGCCCGCAGAGAAGCCCGGGGCCCCGCCGCTGCCGTTGCAGCTACTGCCGAATTCGTGGAAGGCCTGGGAAGGCTGTGAAGCCCACTTCTGCCCCCACGTGACGAGGGCGGACTGCGCCTCGCCGCCCCCCCTCCGCTGAGCACTCCGATCGCTGGCCCGTGCCCCCGCAGGCTGCACTGCCATAGGCGGCTGCGGACACGGGCCCCTGAAGATCCCCGGAGCGTCTGCCCGCAACAGAGGACGTCGAGATCAAGGTAACCCCCGGGGTTGGGAGGTAGCGTGGCCGTGCTGAGGCCTGGGACTCACCCCCCTGTCCCCCGGGAGGCTTGTGGAGGACCCGGTGCGCCCCCTGACGATCGGGAGCCACACCGCACCGACTGGCGGCTACTTCCCGGTGCCCAGCCAAGACTCTGGTTCCCCTCCGTGGGATTGCCCCCCTCGCTTCTTGACTGCTGCGTACTTCTCACCTCCAGGGAAGAGACCCGTCCTGGAAAAGAGCACCGTTTGCTTAATGCCTGTTTATTACGAGTAGCGCTGTGTTCTCAAGTTCTGCTCTGAAGTTCATAATGCCTGTTTATTACGAGTAGCGCTGTGTTCTCAAGTCCTGCTCTGAAGTGCTTAATGCCTGGTCATTACGAGTAGCGCTGGGTCCTCAAGTTCTGCACTGAAGCACTAGTCATGTCCTGAGTAGCGATATGTTTGCAAGTCCTGCCCTGAAGCGCTAGTAGTTTTCCAGGTGTGGCGCTACGTTTTCCAGTCCTATTTCAAAGCGCTGATAATTGCTAGATACCGCGCAAGGTGCCCACGGCAGATTGAAACGCTAGTGGTGGGAGGGGCGCAGCGCTCTGGTTAACCGCTATGTTTACCGCTCCCCCAGGTTCGCCAGGTTTTACCAATGGAACTGTGATGAAGTGCTCTTGAATCTGACGCTAAGGTATACAGGTGTTGCCTATTGCATCATATTGAATTGCTGATGAATCTGACGCTAATGTATTCAGGTACTGCCTATGGCACCATAATGAAATGCTGGTGAATCTAACGCTAATGTATTCAAGTGATGCCCATTGCAATCTCAGGAACTGTACTTGCATATAATTTGATTAGATAAAACTGATTGATTTGCATTGAACCTACTGTGTGGCGTCCATGATTGTGTGCGTTTCCTGCTTCAGGGGATGTGTGTGTTGTATGGTTGCTTTACACTTAAGCCTTCGGGTGCCCAACCGCTCGAGTCACGTAACCCCCTTAGGGCCCGGTGACCCCAGGTCTTACATTGTTGGCGAGCGGTGGGATTAGGACCTGTGACCATACAGCACCCTCCCGTGAAGCGGAGGGCGCCACAATTAGACGCCTAGTGTATTTAAGCTCTGCAACTGTTTATTACTGCACTGATTGCATTCCACTGTCCAGACTGAGGGTGTAAAATCCTGGTTAGCTTGCAACTGTCAACAAAGAGAGAAAGGTACTCTACCTATTTTTTTCTGAATGTACAATGTATCATATCATAAATATACTGACACATAAGCAAGACCTATATAGAGCAAGGAAATTTCAGTGCATAGTCAAAGAAAGATTTGTTTATATTTTTTATTTTAATCAATTTTAGACAGAGGGATTCAAAAGGTGAGTGAAATCCTCAATAGTTTATAGCAAACATACTATCGTGAACCACAATACAAATAATATTGATAGAAAGGTCCCAATCACTATCACGCACATACAGACATACACACTTATACCGATATCATATCACACCTTAAAAACAAAACTCATACATCTACTCATAAAAATGCCACTCATCAAGAGGGGGTCCAAAAGAAATTTGCCTCGTAAATCAATATATAAGCAAAAGCATATAAACATTCAATGCTGTGCTAAAGAGAGCATGTTCAAAATACAAGATTTAGGGCTTAAGTGGACCCCTTGGGAGCGCCGACGCGCGTTTCGGTGAACGCACCGAAATGCAGGTGCCACCTTCCTCAGGGCTAATAAGGAAATGGTTTTGGCGTTTTAGCTGGGACCTAACAAAAATAAAAAAAGGCAAATCAAATCAAACAAAGAGAGAGCAATTCAAGTGTTATTTAATAACATCATTTGTTTCAAATAGAGGACTAAACAACGCAAGGTCATATGTCATAAGTGTCAAACATCATAGAAGAATTTGTTTAAACATTAATATCTAGTGAAAAATTGCATTATTCAATGGAACAACGTGAACACTGACGAGTCCTGTCTTCCGGGGAGAAGAAAAAGAGCATAAAGAATACTTTATTAACATCATGTTTCTAGTGGTAAAAGTTAGTTCAAAGGGAAAAGGAGGGCAGATTAATCGTTTTTACGCTCACCTGTAGGGAATTTGCAAATAGGTCCAAATGAGGACACAGGCAAGAAGAATCTCTGATCTCAGACGGCAAACGGGGGTCAAGAATGTTCGCAAGAACAAAGTCTGCTGGGTAAACATAAAAAAGGAAGAAAAGGAGAGAAAATGGAACCCAAGCTGAATGAACAGAAAAAGAAGAATGACATCGTCATCTTTCTTGCATCGCTAATACATGGAGTATGGAAAGGCGACTATTTCTTGCCTTAATTAAATAAAAGATGGGAAGAAAAGGCTAGCGGTCAGGACAATAACAAAAAAGCAAAAAAACAAGAATGAAGTGGGGAAGGCTATCCGTAGCGTGCTGGTGAACAAAAGAACACGGATAGAAAGCTCTCTAAACTGTATTTTAAAAGGCAGTCAGACGGGGTAACAAATAGGGCAGGATAGAAAAGTTACCTGATGGGGGAGTATTGGGTTCGCCGTCAAAGTAGAATCCTTTTAGTTATAGATTTACGGCGACATAATGGTGGGATAAGGATCCCCGATGGCGTCAGAAAAGCCCGATGCCTAATGATAAAAGAGATATAAACAAAACTCATGGAAAATTTCGTTTTAGATATTGCAAACCCAGGGCTCTACGGGGTCTAAAGATAAGAAAAGTAAGGGGGCCATACCTGGGGGAACAAGGATATATGCCGCATTGGAAGAAAAAAGGGCAGGAGCAGGCTCAACTTGCTGCGGTGGATATCAGCGAGACAAGTAATTGGAGGCCTGAAAGAATGAATAAGTAAAAGGCCATAAACTAGGAGAAACGGGAGGGGAGACACAGCTGTAGTTTATTTGGGGGAGAACCACAGAGTCAGAGGGAAATACCTGAAGGCACGGGCGCCGCGTGGAAATTCACACCGTCAGAGCGCAAGACTCCGGTGAAAAACGAAGATTCCTCGGGGGCGGGAGAATCATGAACGATCAGATAAGCACCCGGAGTGGTTAGATGGCCGTTTAAATAGGCCAATGCACGGAGGTAAATGAGAGAAAAAATGAAACAAATAATAAGGAGGGAGGGCGTGGTCAGGTTTAGAGGGGCAAGGGATAATGAAAAGCAGAGGCTTTAAAGCGATGAAAATCACATAAGCGATGGGATAGAACGGTGCAAGGCAAAGGTTTTGAATGGATGAAAATAGCACGGGCATGTAGATAGAATAGTGCAGGGATGAAGGTCACGTAGGCATGAAGGTAGAAAAATAGAGACAAAAGTGTAGAAATAATTATACATGCAGAAAAAGAAGAATAGATATAAGTGAAATAAAATAAAAGAATGTATAATGATATAAAATAAAAGTCCGGGCGGAGTCTGATCTAGAACATCGGAACATGCACAGTGCATGGTCAAAAAGCGGGACCTGTTCATCTAGTGGCAAGGGTCAAGAATCCAAATCGGACAATAATAACGGAGGAAAAAATATATATGTTTTTAACAATAAGAGACATATTCAGAAAGGTCCAAATCACTGTGATAGGAACATCCAAATCACTGTGATATAAACATCCAGGCGTTAGATAGTGGTTTTAAAAAAAGGTGCTAGTTCAAAGCAAGTTCTGCTAAGTTCCAATACTCGCCTACATATGAATATCCACGTAATCTGAAAGGGCTCAGGGCTAGAAGGCTGAGACAAAGGGTGAAGGATCAGGGGTCACATGGAGGTAGGAAGAGTATTTAGGCTTAAAGAATAGCATTTTCCCATGGAAGGGATTCATTTAGTCCCTTGTCCTTAGATTTAAGGACAAAAATCCAGTACACTTCTCGCTTTTTGCGGACATTGTTGCTGTCAGAGCCCCTTTGTTGGCGGATCTTTTCTAAGATCGTCCAACGCAGGTCAGTCTCAGAGTGTCCCATAGCAGTCCAATGATCTACTAAGGGGGCTCCATGTCTGGTTCGTCTAATGTTGGACTTATGCTCTCCTATTCGAATCCTTACCTCTCTGGCAGTCTTGCCTACATAGGTGAGGGGGCAGGGGCATTGGATGGCATAGATGCAGTTGGATGTCCTGCAGTTGGTCATGACCTTCATCTTGACATTATAGTCATTGATACAGATATTGTTGCCAACTATAGCATGAGGGCATGCATGGCACGTACCACATCGGTGGTTACCATTGATAGGAACTGTCCTCTCAATTGATTTTTGTATCCAGCCTCTTGTTTCAGGTTGTTTAGCTTTAACTATCCAGTTTCTCAAGTTTTTGTTCCTGCGGAATGCAAAAAGGGGCTTGGAGATGTGAGTTGTTTCTGGCTCTAGGTTTAACAGATGCCATTGTGAATTCACAATTTGTCTGATTTTATTGTTCATCACAGAGTGTTTTGTGACGCAGACTAATTTATCCGACTGGTTCCGTGTCTTCGGTAGAAACTTGGAGTCGCGGTTATAGAAACGGGCTCTCTTGCAAGCATTCCTTACCATCCTACGGGGATAGCCCCTTCGGATGAATTTTTCTTTCATGGTTTCAGCATGAAGCAAATAGTCATTGATGGTAGTGCAGTTTCTGCGCAAACGGAGGAATTGACTAAATGGTATTCCATCCTTTTGACTCCTCGGGTGGAAACTGTCGAAGTGGAGGAGTGTGTTCCTGGCTGTAGGTTTGGTATAGAGGGAAAAACACAGCTTGGATTCCCGATGTTCAACCCAAACGTCGAGGAATTCTAATTTGGTAGTACTCGTGTGAGCAGTGAATCTGATGTTAACATCAGCTAAGTTAATCCATCTGATATACTCATCAAGGGACAATTGGTCACCAGTCCAAATGAAGAAAATATCATCTACGTACCGTGACCAGTGGCGTACATTTTCGAAGAAAGGGGCTATTTCATTGTAGATGTTGCAGTGCTCGAAATGCCCCATATATAGACAGGCAACGCTGGGGGCACAGGCCGCCCCCATGCTGACTCCCTGGACCTGTTGGTAGTAGCATCCGTCGTATTCAAAAAAGTTTTCTTCCAAGACTATTGCCAAACATCGAGTCAAGAACCTGCCATTATGTAAAGTTGGATCTTTTTCGATGATATTGGTCACAACACGGCATGCTTCTGTTTGGGGGATGTTGGAATATAAGGATTCAACATCCAGGGTGACTAAGATTTCCTGTAGAGGGTTATATTGCAAACCCTCTAATTTCGAGATAAAATGACCAGTGTCCTTTACATATGAGGCTAAGGATTCCACCATGGGTTGTAGAAATTTATCGATATACTTCGATAATGGTTCCGTGGCGGAGCCAATTGTGGAGACTATGGGTCTCAATGGGGGTTGGTTTGATCTTTGTGTGTTTTGGGAATTCCGTAGATGATAGGAATCCTAGTATGCGTGGGAGTGAGAAATTGCGCATCTTCAACGCAAATTTCTCCTCTATCAACTGCTTGTTCAACCTCATATAAAATCCTACGTTTAAATCTAGGTTCAGGATTAGATGTTATTTTTGAATAATGTCTTGTGGAGCCAAGAAGGTCCAACATTTTATCCTTGTAGTTTTTACTGTCAAAAATGACTATGCCTCCTCCCTTGTCGCAGGGTTTAACCGTAAGGTCACAGTTGCTGCTGAGAGATTTAAAAGCAGCATTTTCCTCTTTGGAGATGTTGTATGCAGGGGTGGGGACAAAATTTATCGCCTTCTGGACCTTATTGAGGACTGCTTTTTCAAATAGGCTCACCTCCATGCCTACCATGTCGAGTCCTGGGGTAAAAGTGGAGGGGGGTTTAAAGCCCGATAAATTGTTGGTTTCTGTGTTGGAATCTTTATCGGCAAATTACTTTCTCAGTCTAACTTTGCGAAAAAAAGTGTGGAAGTCTCTGAGAAGTTCAAATTTGTTAATTCCAACAGACGGTACAAAGGATAAGCCTTTGGAGAGCAGGGATACAGTCGAGCAGTCCATGGGTTGGGATGATAAATTGAAGACAGGGATTCTATTTATGGCCTCCAGTACTGTTGTTGCCGAGTTTGAATGTATCTCTGGGGAGGAGCTTGTTCCTGGTATGGGCTTCTGTATTGCGGATTCAAAGTTGAATCCTGGTATTGTCCCCTGAATTGAGAGTTCAGAGGTTGATTCTGAAAGCGATTCTGATACCTGGGGCGAAAGTTGCCCCGACGGTTGCCTAAAAAACGATTGTCTGGTATCGCTCTGTCTGTGGCCTGTCTATGCTGTGGGTTGCTATATGAGGGCCCCTCGCTATCTGAATCTGTGGTGTCAGAGAAGGTGATGACTCTCTTATGCACCCAGGAAGAATAGGTGTTATTGGCGGTATTCTCTCCGTTGTTGGTGTAAAAATTCTCAGTGAGAAATGGGTAAACACGTTCTTGGGAGAAATTTCTAATATCCTTTCTCAGTTTTTCTGTTTTTCTTTTTAGGAGATATTCGTTGAAGGAGTCAAGTTCAACCTGGATTTCATCCAATTTGTTCTTGGCTTCTTCCACACTATGTGTTTGCCTAAGTTTCTCCTCAAGTTCGCAAATTTCCTTATTGAGTAACTCAACAACCTCTCTGGCTGTTTCTATTATCAGGATCATCCAGTCCCTAGAACATCTATTAGAGATGAGGGACCACTTTTCCAAAAAATGTCTAATTTCGACAAAAAGGCCCGGGATGTTCCTGACTCGCAGGCCAATAGGAATGGCACCGGCCTTTAAATATTCAAGCATGAACTTAGCATGCGACTCTGTACGTTTGGTCTTTTTCTTTAAGTTGAAGAGTTTGGTCCATTCTTCATTGGGGCCCTTAGATAGAGTGAAAGGTCGGTCCCCCTCACACGCTTGTCCTATAAGTCGGGCAAAGTCCTCGTCCGTGAATCCAAAGGACTTGATACTGTCCATGGAGTTGGATCAAGGCTAAAAAAAGGGGACATAGATAAGGGGATGTGAAAGGAAAGGAGGTTCAAAGGATTATGAGAAAAAATGTGAAAAGAGATAAAAAAGTCTAAATAATCTCAAAATCACTATCAGGTGAAATAAAGATGGAAACAAAGAGCAAAATACGGAGCGATGACTGAGTAAGTTAGCTGAGAAAAATTAGAAACTGGAATTGAGGACTCGAATATCTAGTGAAAATGTAAGGACAGGAATCTTAGATAAAATGAGAAAAAACCCCACGGCAAACCGGGCCGGGAAGGGACAACCAATATAACAAGGGGAACCCCTGTAGAAGGATGAAGGTAGAGACGCAGGGGAAAGAAACTCAACAAAGAGAGAAAGGTACTCTACCTATTTTTTTTTTAATGTACAATGTATCATATCATAAATATACTGACACTTAAGCAAGACCTATATAGAGCAAGGAAATTTCAGTGCATAGTCAAAGAAAGATTTGTTTATATTTTTATTTTTTATTTTAATCAATTTTAGACAGAGGGATTCAGAAGGTGGGTGAAATCCTCAATAGTTTATAGCAAACATACTATCGTGAACCACAATAATAATAATAATGACAGAAATGTCCCAATCACTATCACGCACATACAGACATACACACTTATACCGGTATCATATCACACCTTAAAAACAAAACTCATACATCTACTCATAAAAATGCCACTCATCAAGAGGGGGTCCAAAAGAAATTTGCCTCGTAAATCAATATATAAGCAAAAGCATATAAACATTCAATGCTGTGCTAAAGAGAGCATGTTCAAAATACAAGATTTAGGGCTTAAGTGGACCCCTTGGGAGCGCCGACGCGCGTTTCGGTGAACGCACCGAAATGCAGGTGCCACCTTCCTCAGGGCGAATAAGGAAATGGTTTTGGCGTTTTAGCTGGGACCTAACAAAAATAAAAAAAGGCAAATCAAATCAAACAAAGAGAGAGCAATTCAAGTGTCATTTAATAACATCATTTGTTTCAAATAGAGGACTAAACAACGCAAGGTCATATGTCATAAGTGTCAAACATCATAGAAGAATTTGTTTAAACATTAATATCTAGTGAAAAATTGCATTATTCAATGGAACAACGTGAACACTGACGAGTCCTGTCTTCCGGGGAGAAGAAAAAGAGTATATAGAATACTTTATAAACATCATGTTTCTAGTGGTAAAAGTTAGTTCAAAGTGAAAAGGAGGGCAGATTAATCGTTTTTACGCTCACCTGTAGGGAATCTAGTAGTTGCAAATAGGTCCAAATGAGGACACAGGCAAGAAGAATCTCTGATCTCAAGCTGCAAACGGAGGTCAAGAATGTTCGCAGGAACAAAGTCTGCTGGGTAAACATAAAAAAGGAAGAAAAGGAGAGAAAATGGAACCCAAGCTGAATGAACAGAAAAAGAAGAATGACATCGTCATCTTTCTTGCATCGCTAATACGTGGAGTATGGAAAGGCGACTATTTCTTGCCTTAATAAAATAAAAGATGGGAAGAAAAGTCTAGCGGTCAGGACAATAACAAAAAAGCAAAAAAACAAGAACGAAGTGGGGAAGGCTATCCGTAGTGTGCTGGTGAACAAAAGAACGCGGATAGAAAGCTCTCTAAACTGTATTTTAAAAGGCAGTCAGACGTGGTAACAAATAGGGCGGGATAGAAAAGTTACCTGATGGGGGAGTATTGGGTTCGCCGTGCAACTGTCACCCGTATCCTAGATAGATGGTATCTAGGTCCCCACCTGTCACGATGGAGTTCCGGTTAGCCGACCTTGAAGGGTACACTGTAAGGCAGCTGAGAGAATTCGGGCAGGGGATGGGGGTGCCTGGGGTGCGGAGGGCCAAAGGACCAGAACTCCGTACCGCCTTAAGGGCATGGGTAGAGGCCCACCCAGAGGGGAGAGAGGATGAGGGACAGGAGGCGCCGGATGCACCTCAGGAGGAGAGCGCCCAGGAAGAACTAGGCCTACTCAACGTAGATGTGTCTGAAAATGTGCCCCCAGGGAGACGTTCTGGGGCCAGCAGTAGGACAGGGTCTAGGAGGAGCGCGTCTCCAGAGGAGTATGAGGACAGGAGGGAGGAGAGGCAGTTAAAGTGGGAGCTGGCCAAGTTGGAACAAGAGAGAGAAAGGGAATTGGCCAAATTTTAACAAGAGAGAGAGAACAAGAGATGGGCAATGGAAGAAAAGAAGCTGGCGCACGGGCTTCAGCTGAAGGAGTTGGAGCTGCGCGCCCTCCAGTTAAATGTGTCCAATAAGGACAATGGTGGCAGCGTACCAAGAGTCAAAATTTTATTTGCCCAAAGAAGTAATTGCCAGTTACACAGTGGGGGATGATATTGCTAAGTGGTTGGAGGCATACGAGGTGGTCTTGACCGCCCATGGGGTACCCAAGAGCAACTGGGGAGGTGGCCTGTACCGCTATATACCTCCCAATGTCAGGGACACCCTGTGGTACCTAGCCAAGGCGGATCAGGTCAGGTATGCCCCCATGAAGGAGGCCTTACTAAAGAAATTTGGTCTTAACCCCGAGAGGTATAGGCAGAAGTTACGTGGCAGCCATAAGCTGTCCACACAGAATTGGGTGGATTTTTTTGACTATGCCCGTAAGGCACTAGATGGTTGGGTGCGTGGCAGCGAGGCGCAGGACTACCAAGGGTTGTACAATCTTTTTTTACGGGAGCACCTCTTGGATAAGTGCTTTCCGGAGCTGCGCCAACATCTGGTGGACCGCAAGTTAACGGATCCCCGTGAGCTTGCGGAAGAGGCGGATATTTGGGTGTGCACCCGGGTGTCTCACAAGGGCCCCGGGGGAGATGGCTCAAAAGGCGGACAGGGTTTCCCCCAGAAGAAAGAGGGGGGAGATAAAAAGGTGGAGTTCTCGAAAGGCCCCCAAAATAAGTTTGGGAAGGGAGTAGGAACCCCACCCCTGTCCAATTCCACAAAGCCCACTTACCCTGACCGGAGTCAGCAGCCAAGGATTGTGAGGTGCTATGAATGTGGGGAGATTGGACACTGCAAAGGAGATCCCAAGTGTTGCAAGAGACCCCCGGCCCCAACGGGCGGGAAAAGCCCCGGGGTAAGTAGTGTAGCGCTTGGGGTGGAGCTGCCCTTAGATAGGGAAGGGGAGTGAAACCAGGGTCAGGCCTGTCCACTTCCCGTCCCTGCCCCCGAACACTGCTAAATACCAGCAGAGGGTGAGAGTTAATGGGGAGGAGGTGGAGGCTCTGAGGGACACAGGTGCCAGCATGACCACCGTAGTGAGGCGGCTGGTGTCCCCAGACCAAGTAGTCCCCGAGGAGTTCCATCCGGCCGTATTGGCTGACGGCAGTGTGAGTCACTATCCAGTGGCTCGAGTTCCATTTGAGTGGGGAGGAGTCAAAGGCCTACTGAGAGTTGTGGTGAGCCCTGCCTTGCCTGTGGGGTGTTTGCTAGGGAACGACCTGGAGCACACCAAGTGGAAAGATTTCGAATTCCGAGCTCATACCGAGATGCCGGGATTACCAGGGTGGACTTGCATAGTCACGCGGTCCATGGCTGCCCGGCATGGAACTCAACCCAGGTTGGAGCCTGGGATAATGGCCCAACCCAACGCTGAGTGTGGAGAGGAGAAGGTGGTAGAGGACACGCCCCGTGAGATGGATGGGGAGGCCGCGGAGGTGCCCCCGGAGTCCGTGGAGGTGGATGTCGTTCCCGTGGGGGACTTGCCGACCCTTGCCGACTGGCATGTGGAAGGAGGGCCTACCCGGGAGGAATTTTGCCAGGTGCAAAGGGCGTGCCCCACACTTGAAGGCATGCGACGACAGGCCGAAGCCCAAGTGGCCAGTCAGGAGACGGGCGGGTATCATGTGTATTGGGAGGATGACCTCCTGTACAGTGAGTCTAAGGTGCCGGTGCATGGATCTTCGAGGGCCATAGTGGTCCCCCAATGCTACCGGGCCTTCCTGCTGGAGTTAGCGCACGAGATACCCTTAGCCGGACATCTGGGTCAGGACAAAACTTTTGCGCGGTTGGTCCCACATTTTTATTGGCCCAGGATGAGAGTTGCCTCAGACACCTTTTGTAAGACCTGTAAGTCTTGCCAGGCAAGTGGCAAGACTGGGACTAAATTGAAGGTCCCGTTGGAACCGCTCCCGGTGGTCGGGACCCCTTTTGAGAGGGTCGGCATAGACATTGTTGGGCCGCTGGACCCTCCGACCTCTGCGGGACACCGGTTTATTCTGGTATTAGTGGATCACACCACTCGGTACCCAGAGGCTATTCCTCTGAGGACCATCACTGCACCGGTGGTGGCGCGGGCACTGTTGGGGATTTTTACCCGAGTGGGATTCCCCAAGGTCGTGGTGTCGGACAGGGGCACGAATTTCATGTCTGCCTATATGCAGGTCATGTGGAAGGAGTGTGGAGTGACCTACCGGTTCTCCACTCCTTACCACCCCCAGACTAACGGGCTCGTAGAGCGCTTCAACAAAACCTTGAAGGGAATGATCCGGAGGCTGCCAGAGGGCTTGAGGCGTAAATGGGACGTCCTCCTCCCCTGCTTGTTGTTCTCCTACCGGGAGGTACCGCAGAAGGGAGTCGGGTTCAGCCCGTTTGAATTGCTCTATGGCCATCCCGTTAGGGGGCCCCTCAGCTTAGTGAAGGAGGGGTGTGAGAAGACTTCGCAGAAGCTTCCCCGTGACATTGTCAGCTACATGCTGGCATTCCGCAGCCAGATGGCCAAGCTGTGGAAGGCGGCCTCAGAGAATCTAGAGGCTAGCCAGACCGTTATGAAGGAGTGGTATGACCGCAACGCTCGGACGGTAGAGTTGGACGTTGGACAGAAGGTGTGGGTCATGGAACCTGGGGAGCTTTGTGCCCTCCAGGACCGGTGGACTGGTCCGTACGAGATTGTGGAGCGACGAGGCCAGACCACATACGTTGTTGATCTGAAGACCCCCGACAGCCCCACAGGGTGATCCACGTCAACCGCCTGAAGCCGCACCATGAGCGATCGGAGCTTGCTCTCCTTATGGTGACGGATGGGAGCGAAGAGGAAGAGAGTGAAGCTCTTCCTGACCTTCTAGCGGCCCAGGCGAAGGATGGTTCAGTGGAAGGTGTAGTCCTTTCCCCATCCTTGACCCCAGAGCAACAGAGGGACTGCCGCCATGTCCTGGGACAGTACGCCTCATTGTTCTCCCTCACGCCTGGAATCACTCATCTGTGTACCCATGATGTGGACACAGGGGACAGCCCACCGGTGAAGAACAAGTCTTACCGGCTCTCTGACTGAGTGAAGGACAGCATCCAGAGTGAGGTAGCGAAAATGCTGGAGCTGGGGTTGATAGAACCTTCCAGCAGCCCGTGGGCTTGTCCGGTGGTGTTGGTGCCGAAAGCGGCCCCACCGGGCACCACACCCGAACTTCGGTTCTGTGTGGACTACCGGGGGTTGAACTCTGTCACGAAGACAGATGCTCACCCCATCCCACGAGCAGACGAGCTGGTGGACGGGCTGGGAGCAGTCCAGTACCTCAGCACCATTGATCTGACATCCGGATATTGGCAAATTGCCATGGCCGATGGAGCAAGGGAGAAGACAGCATTCTCCACCCCGAGGGCCACTTCCAGTTCCGAGTGATGCCCTTTGGGCTCAAGAATGCTCCGGCCACATTCCAGCGGTTAGTGAATCAGGTACTATCTGGCCTGGAGTCCTTCTCAGCCGCCTACCTGGATGACATAGCTGTCTTCAGCAGCACCCGGGAGGACCATCTGCAGCATCTCCAGGAGGTATTGCAGGCGCTGCAACGCGCTGGCCTAACCACTAAAGCCAGCAAGTGCCAGATTGGACAGGGATCTGTCGTGTACCTGGGACACCTGGTGGGCGGAGGTAAGATGCAACCCCTCCAGGCCAAAATAGAGACCATCTTGGCTTGGGAGCCCCCCAAGACCCAAACAGAGGTCCGAGCTTTCCTCAGTCTCACTGGGTATTACCGCCGGTTTGTCAAGGGATATGGTACCATCGTAACCCCCTTGACAGAATTGACATCTAAGAAGCAACCTCGCAAGGTCATATGGACAGCTGCTTGCCAGGAGGCATTTGAAACGCTGAAACAGGCGATGTGTACCGCTCCAGTACTCGCAACTCCAGATTTCAGTAAGGAATTCATTGTACAGACGGACGCCTCAGAGCACGGCATAGGTGCGATGCTCTCGCAACTCAACACCGAGGGCCAAGATCAACCAGTGGCCTTCATCTCCAGAAGACTCCTCCCTCGGGAACAGCGATGGAGCACCATCGAGCGAGAAGCCTTCGCGGTGGTCTGGGCTCTGAAGAAGTTGAGGCCATACCTCTTTGGATCTCACTTCCTAATTCAGACCGACCACCGCCCCCTTCGCTGGCTCATGCAGATGAGAGGCGAAAACCCCAAGTTGTTGAGGTGGTCCATTTCCCTACAGGGGATGGACTTTCGGGTGGAACATCGGCCCGGAGTTGACCACGCCAATGCTGACGGTCTCTCCAGGTTTTTCCGCCTTAGCGATGAGAACTCCCTAGAGGTTGGGTAGCTCTCCCCTCTTTCGGCTGGGGGGGACGCGTGTTAGACCTGTCAGCCCTAGGGTGGTCTCCCCCTGTATTTTTGACCCTGCCTCATTTTTTCCACCCTCATTTTTATGTTGGACTTAGGTCTCCAGGCGCCTTTTCATTGCCAATCAGTGTTAAGGTGCAGGTGCTCCCTTCTCCCAAGATGGCTGCCACAGGCCCCTGCTACTGCAGAGTTGTCTTTCTAGTAGCACCCTAGCTGCCAGGAGCTGGCTGGAACCCCACAACAATGTTGCGACACCAGCCCACCTTTTTTGTCCCATAGGTAGAATGGGAAAGGTCCTGGAATGTGCTGGAACCTTCTAGAAGGGAGGTGGGGTTTTTACTTTTGCCGCCTTGGATAGTGGTCACCTGACCTAGGGCTACTTATCAGAGGGAGGGAACATTTTGTAGGCAGTTGGGGTAAAGCAGACCTGGGGAACCCACGCAGGAGTTTTAGGCGGTAGGGCCTAGTCAGGGACTTATGCCTCTGGAAGTGACAGGACTTAGGTGCTGCCTTTCAAGTGAGTGAGGGATCCTGTAACTAGCCCACTGATCTTGCTCAGCAGTAGGGGAACCCAGGGGCCGTCTGCCAAGCTTGACTAGGATTGAACTAGTCACCAACTCAACCCCCCCCCAAGGAACAGAACCCCTAAGGGCGTCAGAGACATCTGCGCCATTAAGACTGCTGAATGCTAAAACTGACTGCTGAAACTACATGCTGAAACTACATGCTGAAACTTCATGCTGAAACTGAATGCTAAAGCTGAATGCTGAAACTGAACGCTGAAACTCACTACTGAAACCCAAGCTGAAAGTGACCGCTGGACTGCTGGGGGATCAACCAGGTACTAGCGCTGGGACCCCTGCGCACCCCGACCTTGCCTGGGATCCCCAGAGTCAGTCCACCGCTGAGCGCTGAGCTCACCGTTGACCCCTTAATTTGTACCACCCCCCGGCGTGGGGCCCAGAGGCGCACTCACCGCCACGGCCCAGGGCCCAGATGCCTGCCCCTCATCGAGTCGGGGCCCGCAGAGAAGCCCGGGGCCCCGCCGCTGCTGTTGCAGCTACTGCCGGAGTCGTGGAAGGCCTTGGAAGGCTGTGAAGCTGACTTCTGCCCCCATGCGAAGAGGGCGGACTGTGCGTCGCCGCCCCCCGCCGCTGAGCGCTCCGATCACTGGGCCGCCCCCCGCAGGCCGCACTGCCATTGGCGGCTGCGGACGCGGGCCCCTGAAGATCCCCGGAACGTCTGCCCGCAACAGAGGACGTCGAGATCAAGGTAACCCCCGGGGTTGGGAGGTAGCGTGGCCGTGCTGAGGCCTGGAACTCACCCCCCTTTCCCCCCGGGAGGCTTGTGGAGGACCCGGTGCGCCCCCTGACGATCGGGAGCTGCACCGCACCGACTGGCGGCCGCTTCCCGGTGCCCAGCCGAGACTCTGGTTCCCCTCCGTGCGATTGCCCCCCCTCGCTTCTTGACTGCTGCGTACTTCTCACCTCCAAGGAAGAGACCCGTCCTGGAAAAGAGGAGCGTTTGCTTAATGCCTGTTTATTACGAGTAGCGCTGTGTTCTCAAGTTCTGCTCTGAAGTGCTTAATGCCTGTTTATTATGAGTAGCGCTGTGTTCTCAAGTCCTGCTCTGAAGTGCTTAATGCCTGGTTATTAAGAGTAGCGCTGGGTCCTCAAGTTCTGCACTGAAGCGCTAGTCATGTCCTGAGTAGCAATATGTTTGCAAGTCCTGCCCTGAAGCGCTAGTAGTTTTCCAGGTGTGGTGCCACGTTTTCCAGTCCTATTTCAAAGCGCTGATAATTGCTAGATACCGCGCGAGGTGCCCACGGCAGATTGAAACGCTAGTGGTGGGAGGGGCGCAGCGCTCTGGTTAACCGCTATGTTTACCGCTCCCCCATGTTCGCAAGGTTTTGCCAATGGAACTATGATGAAGTGCTCTTGAATCTGACGCTAAGGTATACAGGTGTTGCCTATTGCATCATATTGAATTGCTGGTGAATCTGACGCAAATGTATTCAGGTACTGCCTATGACACCATAATGAAATGCTGGTGAATCTAACGCTAATGTATTCAAGTGATGCCCATTGCAATCTCAGGAACTGTACTTGCATATAATTTGATTAGATAAAACTGATTGATTTGCATTGAACCTACTGTGTGGCGTCCATGATTGTGTGCGTTTCCTGCTTCAGGGGATGTGTGTGTTGTATGGTTGCTTTACACTTAAGCCTTCAGGTGCCCAACCGCTCGAGTCGGGGAACAACCTTTACAACGCAACTTTTACAACGCACTACACTTACAACGCATTTTTTACAACGCACAATCCATTACAACGCATGACATTACAACGCATGACACTACAACGCATTTTTAAAAACTACCTTTACAACGCATTCCATTACAACGCATACTACCATTACAACGCATACCATTACAACGCATAATATAGTAATTTTTACCCCTATACTATCCAACACTTACCCTACTATTGCACCCCCTGGAGTTAGAATAGTAATTTTTACCCCAATACTATCCAACACTTACCCTACTGTTGCACCCCCTGGAGTTAGAATAGTAATTTTTACCCCTATACTATCCAACACTTTCCCTACTGTTGCACCCCCTGGAGTTAGAATAGTAATTTTTACCCCTATACTATCCAACACTTACCCTACTGTTGCACCCCCTGGAGTTAGAATAGTAATTTTTACCCCTATACTATCCAACACTTACCCTACTGTTGCACCCCCTGGAGTTAGAATAGTAATTTTTACCCCTATACTATCCAACACTTACCCTACTGTTGCACCCCCTGGAGTTAGAATAGTAATGTTTACCCCTATACTATCCAACACTTACCCTACTGTTGCACCCCCTGGAGTTAGAATAGTAATTTTTACCCCTATACTATCCAACACTTACCCTACTGTTGCACCCCCTGGAGTTAGAATAGTAATTTTTACCCCTATACTATCCAACACTTACCCTACTGTTGCACCCCTTGGAGTTAGAATAGTAATTTTTACCCCTATACTATCCAACATTTACCCTACTGTTGCACCCCCTGGAGTTAGAATAGTAATTTTTAACCCTATACTATCCAACACTTACCCTACTGTTGCACCCCCTGGAGTTAGAATAGTAATTTTTACCCCTATACTATCTAATACTTACCTTAAATGCAATTTAATATTATGCGTTGTAATGGTATGCGTTGTAAAGGTAGTATGCGTTGTAATGGAAATGCGTTGTAAAGGTAGTTTTTAAAAATGCGTTGTAGTGTCCTGCGTTGTAATGTCATGCGTTGTAATGGATTGTGCGTTGTAAAAAATGCGTTGTAAGTGCATGAGTTGTAAAAGTGTGCTTTGTAACGACATACATCCGCTCGAGTCACGTTACCCCCTTAGGGCCCGGTGACCCCAGGTCTTACAGTCCCGATATCTTGGCCATTGTTGTAAGGTTTAAACAAGGCAGAGACACTATATTGATCAATGTATATCCCAGAGGGATGGTGGGTGGGATGCTCTCTAACACAGTTTCCCTATTGGAAGCCTTAATAGAGAAATACAGGGGTAGACACAATTTGGTCAGAGCAGGTGATTTTAATTGCACAATCGAACCCCTTGACCATGAAGATGGTGGCCTAAGTAGTGAACAGGACTCAAAATGGGGCATTCCATATCTCTCTCTAACCCCGATAAAAAAATGGACAGAGGCAGCCCTTCAACTAAAGAGTCTTTGCCTAGAAAGGGGCGTTAGGGCTGTAAACGGGAGGTCAATATCGGATGGCAAGGGTCTGCACACATATAACAATGGTATAAGAAGCAGTAGAATTGATTACTTTTTAATCAATTTGGAGTTATAGTCTTGCCTCATCGATATGATAGTCCAAGAGAGAAGCGAGAGCGACCACTACCCATTACTGCTAACATTGCAGATGCAGGGGCTATCAACATTACAGCCACAATCTCTTGAGAGGGTGACCGGAGACATAATCCCAACAAATGACTTGCGTAGGGTGAAGTGGGTGATGTTACTTGAAAATGAGAAAATCCTAGAACAAATGAAGGCAGAGGTGGAGAATACTCTAACAGCTATCTCCACCATAGTCGCCCAGGAAAATAAAAATGTTGCTATCACACAGGCTCATGAAGATTTGTTCATTAAACTTAAATGCTTTTTTATCAAGACTAATAATACTGGTAGCAGGAAAAAACACAAGTCAGCTATTTGGTATAACAAGGACTGCAGAACAGCATACAAGAAATTGTCCCAAGCAATACGTACCAAATCAATGGAGGAAATCAAATTGGCTCGGAAATTGTAAAAAAAGACCCAAAACATAGCTAAAAAGGAGTCAGATGAAAAACGTTGGAATGATCTTCTGCTTGCGAGTAACGATAAAAGCATGCAGAAATTCTGGAGGATAGCAAAATGGGGTAGTGGTGAACCTAGTCAAGCATTGGACGATTACTTAGCACCAGATCAGTGGGTTTCGTTTTTTGAGGCTCAATTTGCAGCCTCATCAGACAGTTTAAACCACCAACTCTTAATAGAATCAGACACCATTGTGACCTTTGGGATAGGAGAGGTTGAAACAGTCTTGTACGTGATTCCTAAGGGTAGAGCTCCTGGCCCAGACTGCATCTCGGCTGCCCTATTTAGGCATGAAAGAGCAACCTGGATCAAGTATATTCATATACTGGTAAATGCAATAGCCAAGGGGGCTCCAATCGCAGATTCTTGGCAAGGTGCAGAAATTATACCTATATACAAAAAGGGGGACCGCACAAGCCCGAGCAATTATAGGCCTATCAGTCTAATAGATTCGATCCAAAAAATCTTTGCCAGGCTTATGCTGAGCCGAATCCAAACATGGATATGCAAATTTGATATTTTATCAACTTTCCAGGCTGGATTCCACTCGCATGTCAGCGCTATTGATCAGGTTTTTAGATTTATGCTGCTTTACTGGCGTACTGTAGTCATTGACGG
Source organism: Triturus cristatus (assembly GCF_964204655.1). Taxonomy (NCBI): domain Eukaryota; kingdom Metazoa; phylum Chordata; class Amphibia; order Caudata; family Salamandridae; genus Triturus; species Triturus cristatus. The sequence continues at coordinate 348,295,989 of NC_140584.1, forward strand.
GGGTACCTTGTATGCAGCATTTATCGATTTAAAATCCGCCTTTGACCTGGTCCCCCGCAATAAGTTATGGGAAGCTCTGAAGGAATCAGGGATGCCTCCAGAACTCCTTGCCCTAATTTTCAAACTGCACGAGTAGAACTATGCTCAGGTACGCTGGGGGTCCAAGGGAATGATTACAGACAGGTTCCCCGTAACAAGAGGGGTCCTCCAAGGTTGCGTCCTGGCACCTACCCTTTTTACATTATTTATTAATAGGGTAGTTAAATATTATTCTACATATCCCACAGATGCACCCTCACTCGCCGGTGTGAAGGTACCCCTTCTAATGTTCGCCGACGATACCCTTATTTTATCCAAAACACAGCAAGGCCTGCAGCGAGCGTTAGATAGATTTATGGTCTTCTGCAGTGATCATGAGCTTGCAGTTAATGTAGACAAAGCAAAATTTATGGTGCTGCACAAACGCAAAGTGGTGAAAGGGAGAGTCTACATGAACGATGCACAGATGGAACAAACTGACATTTTTACTTACCTGGGGGTAACCTTGGAAAAGAGGCTTAAGTGGAAACCCCAGATAGACATATTAGGCCTAAGGCATGCTCAACTTGCCGGCGTCTATTAAAAGAGTACCGGCTCTCGCAAACAAAGCCGGTTCGCCCCGCGCTAGCGATTTACAATGCCAAAGTGAGGCCCTCGATCTTATATGGCGCCGAGCTCTGGGGTTTTGAAAACTTAACACCTCTAACAATAGCACAGAACAAGTTCCTGAGGGTCTCCCCCAATCTATCCCCCTTAAACCCTTATACCTAGACCTGGGCTGCTGCGAAATAGAGGAGCTAGCTCGGTTTAGGCCAATAGCGTATTGGAGAAGGCTGTGGACCACCCCGGAGCTGTTACCTTATGCAAATGAATTAAATCATGTAAGAGAAGCTGACACATCTTGCAAAATCACATGGCTACATAGAATTAAGGGTACATTGGTGGATATGGGGTATAGTCACCTGTGGGTGGACCCAGCAGGCAGCACATTTCCTTGTAAGAAAGATTATAAGGCAGCCCACAGGAATATGGCTAAAACAAAGTGGATGTCATCTGTCCAGAATTTATCCCTAACGGGTAAATTCGTGGAGCATAAGCACGATACCCAGTTTGAGGCTTACTGGAACTTTATAACCAAACCCAGTGACAGAAAATTGTACCATCAGTTTAGGGCTGCCTCATGTCCGGTAAAATCACTCACCGTCAAATGGCATAATACAACAGACTCCAATTGTCCTTCATGTCAAACCACTGACGAGTCAATGCCTCAAATTCTGTTCGCATGTCCAGCATATAAATGCCCCAGAGACAGATGGCTTAAGCCGATCTGCCAAAATCTGGGCACCAGATCTAGCCAACATGCACTTCGCATTTTTAAGACCAATACACACAAACATTTAGTATAGCTATAGCTAAGTTTTTGAGCTGGTCGTGGGGTATTCGATCAAATAATTTGAAGAAACAATGTGCATTGAGTGGTATTTCTACATATTAGTTAAGCTCAATTTTATAACTTCATCAATTATTTGGTCGTCAGTTGAAGTGTAAATAGGTACGTCTCCCAGCTTTATCTAATTGTGTAAATAAGACCATGGAAATGTGCATTACCCAGGCCATTTAAAACACATCACTGGAAAAAGCCTGAGTCTTAAAATCATATTCCCAAAAATCTTAACCAACGTTTGCTACTGATTTTTAACATTTTATCTTTTTATGTATTGTTTAAGATATTTTAGTTTTTTTTTATAATTATGTATTATCAATCTGTATAGGTTTGGACCGCACTGTTTTGTTATAACTGACTAAATTGGAATTGGAAGAAATACTTATACCAAAATAAATGCATTTCATAAATAAATATTGTAAAAAGTCACCACTGGAGCAATTAAGTAACTAATAAAAAGGGCAGGCGGACATCTGGCCGATTAAAATATGGTTCAGGATTATTTAAAATATAATTTGTCCACTCAAGCCTTTGATGCATCAGCACCGCAGCCGCTTATCTGAGATGACATACATTGAGGCAATTAACAATGTAACCTGCTACAAAACTATGACATTGCCCCATGGCAATGGTTAGTAGTTAGTGAGACAATTAGAAATGTGGCTATCCTAAAAATAAGATCATTTGGTCCACAAGTCCATTGCCCTGAAGGGGACTGTTTTTTGCGGATGACGACATTTTGCTTGGGTAAAAATGCTGTCACTCACACACTAGGGAACCAATGATTGAAATCTGCTGGCCCACTGCTCCATGCTGCATGGTGTGGTGGGTGAATCAAAATGTGTTGTGGCGGCTCGCAGAGGTAACGCTGTGGGGCGGTGAGGTGGGGTGGGGGAGGGGCTGAGTGGTGGGGATAGTGGAGTTCAACACACAACAGCAGGTATGTATTTATTTATTTACATTCACCTTTGCCGTCATATGTCGGACTCCACTCCCCCCACCCAGCCCCTACCCTGCCCTGCATCACCGGCCCACAGGTTTACCTCTGTGAGTCGCCACTGATAAATGTGAAAGACACTACAACAAACTAATGTATCAAGACGGTTGACTGAAAAGCCCCTGTATGCATGCAAGTGTATGTATGTATTTTTTGAAATGATATTTTTGGCCAAAAAAGTCTTGCTGAATGCAGACCTAAAATGGTATTTAAGGATGTGAGTCCTTACAAATCAAGCAATTTCACAAACTAGCCACTCGCAACAGGGATATCTAACATGGTTCCAGATAGACCCCTGGCAGATTTCCAAGATAACCACTGACTGTATATGATTTACCTTTAGATCAGTTACATGTAAAAAAAGAAAAATGAGTAGGCCCAGAAAATCTGGTCTGTCTCAGGCCTTCCTGGACTTACATAGGACATCAGTGACTATCAAGCCTATTCTATCAGTGAATGAAAGTGTATGCTAATTCTCATACTAAGAGAAATGTATATAAAAACACAAACCTGGAAGTTAGGAGTAAGCCACAAGTAAGCAAGTGCAAACCTTTTTGTGATTCGGGTTCAATGTGTATAATAGAAGAAGACGTGACTCTTGGAGGTCTAATTTCTGCAGTTATTGAGTTCAAGAATGTAGAGTCTTCAGAATTTTAAATACATTTTCAAATGTCTCTATGTGTAAATAAACTGGTCAGCGAGAGAGAGAGGTGGATGAGCTACAAGCTGTCCAGTGGTTTTCACCCAATTTTAACATCTAGGATACTAACATAAACAAAAAGAATACCTTGCGTAAGTAGGCACAGTTAGCAAAGTTCCCATCTGCCAATTTCGGAAAGTTTTCCAAAAATGGCTTTATCTTAGGGAATTCCAGAAAGGTAATAATGTTTTTTAAGAAACATGACAAATGAAAACTACTGCACAAAGTAGTTTTTGCAGGACAAAGAAACTTAAAATGAACATACGTTTCCATTGGGACTCGGAGGGCACCCACCATTTCGTTTTGCACTGGCGGTACAATCCCTGACAGAGTGGATTAGGAGGGACAGCCCCCCTGGTCGAACCATGAGAGATAGGGACACTATTTATTATTCCAGTGAATGCCTAAAACACCTTAATCTTGGTTTTTCAGAGCGGAAATGTCACAAATTCCGCATGGAGGCTATACATCCTCAGGAGAAAGAGATCTGTCTAGGCTGTAACTCTTGGTTGCCAGAACTTCTGATAAAACCTATAAAGACCACACGGGCACAGAACTTAATAACCCTAGCTGATGGTTCTCATTCCGCTCGGAAACTTGCCCTATTAAATGCGAGATCATTGGTCAAACACAGTCAGAAATGCGCCTCCTTTATCGAAGATTAAGGTATTTTGGTCGAATTCATTACAAAATCCTGGACAGATGATGCTTCTGGACCCGACCTGGTCAAAGCAACACCTCCCAACTACCAATGCTATACATTGAATAGATGCCACAAAAAAGGAGGAGGTCTGGCTATCATCTATCATAACTCAATTTCGGCTTCTTTCACCCCTATATTTATAGAAGAATGTGAAGTCCTAGAGTTTTGTCTCAATCTATCACATCACTGCTCGTTTAGAGGCTTTCTCATCTATAGGCCTCCGGGTCCCAGAGGATGCTTCCTTACCCAAGTTGGTAATATAATTGAAAGAGGTATTAGCCTTGACTCCTATACCATTTTAGGAGACTTCAATTACCATTTGGAATCCTCTTCGACTGAATCAATACAGCTATTAGAGCTAATGAAAAGTGCTAAATTAGAACTATTGGTGAGTGAGGTAACTCACAAAGCAGGCCACACATTAGATGGCATTTTTTCGAATAATCGGAACCTAACCGTGCTAAATACTCTACCTCTGGCATGGTCAGACCACTCGGCAGTTATTAGTGAATTTAACCTGCCCGCCCATGGGGCCCCAAAATCATTGAAAAAAACAAGTTCAGTAACCCGAGCCTGGAATAAGATAAATTCAGGAGAAATACAACAACATCTCACCTCAACACTACCATCGGTGCCAAGAAATTTAGATGAGGCTACTAATATTTATACAAATTGGCTTACAGCTGCTGGAAATAAATTGCACCTTTGAAACCTCTTCGCCTAAACTGACAACAACCTTCGGCCCCCTGGCATTCTTCTGAACTCAGAGACCAGAAACTGGTGTGTAAGCACTTGGAAAGAAAATGGAGGGCGGGCTACAAGGATAAGGACAAATCAATTTATAAAGCTAGGCTATCAACATATAAACATTTATTGCAAAAAACAAAACAAAACTATTTTACAGATAAAATTAACACAGCTAAAAACTCCTCCAAAGAGATTTTTAAAATAGTAAAAACCCTAGCCCAACCACGTGCCCCATCAATTCAGGCCAGTCAAGAACTGTGTAACAAAATAGCCAAAAATTTCTTTGAAAAGGTAAATAATATTTTTGTATAATTTTCTAACTTTATCAAGGAAAATACTCAGAGCTTAGCCTCTTCACAATTTGATTCTATGGCTAATAGTCCTCTCTTACAGAATTTTGTCCCTCTAACAGAATCCGATACATCTAAGCTAATGTTGAAGATAAAGTCCGGTTCCCCCTATGACCCATGTCCAAGTAGGGTCTTCTTATTAGCAGTAGAACCTATCTCAAAAATATTGACCCCCATTTTTAACAACATGTTTTTAGACGGATACTTCCCAAAAAGCTGGAAACATGCGTCAATTTTGCCACTTTTAAAAAACACCCAGTTTAGATGTCAATGATCCTAACAATTTTAGACCCATATCAAGAATTCCATTACCAGCAAAGGTCATAGAGAGGAACATCAGTGCCCAACTAAACAAATTCCTTCAAGACCATCAAGTCCTGGACCCCACACAGTTTGGATTTAGAGGGGGTCACAGTACTGAAACTGTGTTGCTAAAATCCACTGGAGAGATCAGGAACATCCTAGACCAGGGAGGGAATGCTGCCCTGATCATGTTGGATCTCTCGGCGGCATTCGATACCGTTCATCACGGTATATTGATGAAATGACTCATTGAGATAGGAGTTAAGGGTTCAGCCTGGAATCTCCTCCAATCCTTTCATATGGATAGAGTACAAACTGTAACATTGGAGGAGTTCCAGGCAGAATCATTTCCCCTGCCTTATGGAGTTCCCCAGGGATCTTCACTGAGCCCGACTCTTTTTAACGTATATGTTTCCTCTTTGGCACATCTTGTGGAATTATTTGGGTTCACTCTAACTTCCTATGCTGACGATACCCAAATAGTGGTCAACCTGCTCCCAGGAAACTCCGTACATACACCATCAAAACTACAAAATTGTATGTCCGCGGTGGGAGACTGGATGGCAAAAAATTGCCTAAAGCTTAACTCCAACAAAACGGAGGTTATTCTTTTTGGCAATAACCCTAACTTATGGTCTCCAGACTGCTGGCCGACAGATCTTGGCCAACTCCCTACTCCGGTAAGGAAAGTGAAAAATCTCGGAGTATGGCTGGATGACAAACTGAGTGGCAGGGATCAAGTGAATAAAGTTGTCTCCACAACTACTTATATCCTCAAATCTTGCAAAAAAATATGCCACTACTCCCAAAAGCAGTACAGCAAACGGTTATTACTGCTCTCATTATGCCAAGACTGGACTATTGTAATAGTCTATATTTGAGGATACATGAAGGATCCCTAAATAAATTACAGATTCTGCAGAATGCGGCCGCCAGACTGCTCACAGGCACACCTAGGACTGGCTCTATTTCTACCCAAACCAAGGCCCTTCACTGGCTGCCAGTGAGGCAACGTATTCAATTCAAAGCTCTGACACTGGTCTTCAGGGCCCTTCACGGAATAGGACCTAAATTCCTAATACAACAACTCCATTGGTATTCTCCTACCAGAACCCTACGATCCTCGGACGCTGAATTGGCTATAGTTCCTAGGGTAAAGAAGGCCATAGTGTGCATAGGATACATGTCTGGGCATACCCGTCCATTGTTTTTCACCCACCAAACCACTATGTCAGGGCACACGACTCTGCTGCATGGGCAGATGCACATATACTGAGAAAAGGAGAAAGGATGTCCAAACAACATTAAAGATAGGAGGTGTCTGGGTGGATTACTTTGATCTGGATAGTAATTGACGAATTTACCGATTGAATAATCACTCCTCAGATATGTATCATGGAATTGGGAGAATGATGTACGGAAATCCATTAGGTAGTTTTTAGTAAAGTCAAGACAATCCATTAAGTAGTTCTCATTCATTTTGAAGCATATAAGTAACCAATATGCAAACTGCAATTGCTCGAATGTGCCATTTGTTATAATTAGGAAAATTAATAAAAATTGTTTATAAAAAAGGCATTAAAAACCTGCATTTTGTGTGCGAATTCTCCAGGAAAAAGATTTTTCAAGAAAATGTTCTGCAAGATTTGTTTCCATTTAAAAGCAAAGTTACAGATCCTCTCTAGTCTACATGCAAAAATCTGAACCTGCCTAGCTGTCTTCTTGCTTTATTTTGCTGTCAAGATGCACCAAGCGCAACTTTTAAATTATGTTTAAATGAATGTAAGTGTTAATTTCGAGGTCATACATCACTTTGGGGTTAAGAAATATTTTGCAGAGAGAGACTTTTACACCACCTCTCATTCTTTAGCAGAACACTTTACCTTAGACCCCTTTTGCAAAAGCCCCTTATTAATTACTGTTTAATACCATAACACTTGCTGGTATCCTTACATTTTTTTTGCTTTTAATTGTATTTTACTTTTGAAATTTTTCCCCTGACATTTTTGGAACTCAAGGTAAATAAATAAACCAAAAATTACACTTTACCTGAAAAAAGTTTTTCTTTACCCAGGGGACTTAAATGTTTTCTCGTCATCAAATTATTATTAGTCACTCATGAGCCATTACTAGTGTCACGGGCATTGTTGGGACACTTCCTGTGACGTCATGTGAGCGCCCTCTATAAGGGAATATGAATGTTCCCCTCTGACTGGTGAAATTGAGGTAATCTATCAGTATCGTACCCTTTGTACATAGGCAAGAAGAGATGCACAAATTGCCTCCTCAAAATGGCACTTTCACGATATTTAACCAAACATTTTGACTTCTGTAGCTCCATTAAATTTACTACTAGAGAACAGATAATGGCTATTTGCTTGAATGCATGCCAAGATACTCACCAACGATTTTAACGGACGTTCACAATGTGCATGATATAGAAATGGTCGCCACGCACCTGGAATTTAGTAGAATTTTTGTCTAGCTCAAAATTCTAACATTTTCTCAAGCATTCATATTTTGCCCTTGGAGTGTTGGTTCTGTGTTCTCATCGCATGACCCACGAACCTTAAATAGAGAGTGAAAGATAGTTCTCATGCCAAGAGTCAGGGCCAGGCATCTCCTCAACTGAAAAAACTGATGGTTTAATAAAATAAATAGAAAGCCCAAGGATGTTTACATTAATCGCTGAACTGAGGAGTCATCGGAGAGCGCAAGACGGTGGTTACCATGGCAGGTAAGCAAACCCACACTGCACCGGAGAGAAAGTAATTCAATTCAACTTCAACAGAGTGCATTGTATGAAAAACTTGATACCATCTCTTTAAACAGCTTTAAAATGACATCATGCAGTGCTGTATCGTATTTTGGCATGTTATCACAAGTTTTTACCTTGTCCTGAGAGGTAGAACGGATAATGTTTTCCAGTGATGGATATTTCATTGTGTGAACCACTCATTGTACAGAAACAAAAGGTAGTCTTGATTGCAGTATTGCATCAAGAAACATCTCTGAAAGGGCTGTTCATTTTGATGCACGAGTACAGACTACAAGGAATGAATAGAGAACATCGACTTTAAAAAAAACAACAACAATACGTCTTGAAACGACTTAGGTGTTTAAATTATTCTTGATTTTTGAAGTTAATTCTATGGCTTCCTCAATAAGATGTGTCGCAATGCTGGTTATGGAAGTCAATTTGGTGCAGCCGGGGTTGCAGTTGCAACCCCTGGCTTGCCCTTTGGTACACCAGATACTGCCTCTACTACCCGTGGCCTCAAGGGTCCTCAATGCAGCAGCTGGAACAAACGGTAAGTGGGCTTTAGAAGTAGGGTGACCAGATGTTGAGATGAAAAAAAACGGGACAGGCCAGACACAAAAGTAGGACTAACGCATTTAGTCTTTGTAAGAGTGGCATCTTTGTCAAAGTTTCCCCTGACTTTTTGCCTCTACCTCCTCTATTGTTGATGCTGTGCTGGATTTAGTTTTTGCTGGCTTAGATGCTGTGGGCACTTTGGCACTGCCGATCAGTGTCAAAGTGCAAGTGCTCCCTGTGTAAATTGTTATTGCAATTGGGTCTCCCTGATAGGCATATTTGATTTACTAGTAAGTCCCTAGTGAAGTGCACTGAGTGTGCCAGGTCCTGTAAATAAAATGCTACTAGTGGGCCTGCAGCACTGATTGAGCCACCCACCTAATGTAACTCAGAAATGCCACTGCAGTGTCTGTGCACAGTTTTGAACTGCCATGTTGACCTGGCAAGTGCACCCACTTGCCTGGCCCTAACCTTTCCTTTTCTTACATGTAAGACATCCCTCAGGTAGGCCCAGTGCACCCTCAAAGTCAGGGTGCAGTGTATTTGAAAGGTAGGACATGTACTGGTGTGTGACATGTCCTGATAATGAAATACTGGCAATTTCGTTTTTCATTATTGAAAGGCTATCTGTCCCATAGGATAACATCGGAGATCCTGTGTAACATCTTACAAGTATAACTTCCCATTGGGACAAGATAGAGGAATAAATTAGGCTCTCTGAACTCAGAATTTAATAACACATCTTTTAGTAAAGATGGTTTTTAAAGTGTGTGTTGGTAAATGCCACTTTTAGAAAGTAGGTCTGAATTGGGGGGTTTGGCCCTTATCTACAACCGCCTTGGACTACTGTAAACACAATACAACATCAGGTGGTTGTGTGACTCAAACACATCTTTACTTCTGCATGAGGAACATCTTACTAAATAAACATGACCTCATATTTCTTTTGTTATATTTGGAAAGAGCACATTTCAAACTTTCACAATTGGTGCGATGAAAGAGAAGAAAAACCACATTCTATTCAATGGCTTTACAATGAATAATTTGTGAAAAAAGTTGTGCCAGGTCTTAAAGAACAACAAAACAATCTAAGTTCAAACTCAAAATTAATGCAAACTAAGACATAAATATTTTAAAATTCAGTCTTTTCCAATCCTGAACTTGAAAAGCCAGAGCAATAAATTCACAGAGAACGCTCTTGGTTTTAGGACATTGAGAGGGTGCAGATGTATCTAATGTGGGCTTGCAAATAATTGTTTGTGGAAAAATGAATTTTAGTCATCCATATTGATATTCGTTGGACTGGGATCCCCATAAATCCTGGTCTACGTGTTTCAAACCCAAAGTGTCTTCGGGGGTTCTCTTTAGGACAAGGGCTTGGTGAGTTCTGCAAGGGTAAAGGGAAATACTTTTAAATTAAGTGGTCAGCACACTCCAGTTTCTTTAACATTACATAATTATCATCTATTTACCTTAAGGGCACGAGGAATACAGTCCATTTTAGCTGTAATTCATTGAATTAATCTGACGGGTTACCAATTATCCAACCTAGTGCCTCGGGTTTTCAGCGTTGGTACTGTGGGGGGGACACAAAGTTCAACATCCATGAAATATCATATAATTGCATAGGCGGCTTGTAGACTGCGTATGAAATGCATTTATCTTGGGTTATCGAGGTAATCGTACACCAAATGAGGAGGGCAGAGATAGTATTTTTCATAATAGTCTAGAAAGAAGAAGAGTAAACTTCAATATGTGAGATGTTGTCTGGAAAAGTTGGTAGTAAAACACAATGTTCTTGATGGAGCGCAATGCTTCAGTTTGAGATTTACCTTTGTGTTTTTCTGGTTTTGTGCTTGGGAGGGAAACCAGGAGCCCAGTCTGATTCCTTTCTGGAAATAAAAATGGAACAGACCAATTGAGTTTATGAAAAATCAAAAGGTAATGGAGTCGGGCACGCTTTTTAAGTCGATGAAAAAGTGACAAAGATGGCTTAAGTCAAAGTTTACATCATTGCTTACATTCTGGGTGGAAGAGTCCCATACTGTTTAGGCATGCTGTTAATTCTGGGGAGCTGAGTTGTTGAGCTATTCTCGTGGAGGTATGAGACGATCTCGCGTACAGCTCTTGCTACTTACTTGCAACCACATATGGCTTGTGAGTGAGCTGTTTGTTCTCAGTGTACATTACTTTAAACACATTCAAAGTTTGTGGGTGAGCTGGACCAAATCTTGTTACTTTGGGGCAAAAAGCGTATTAACTTAACATTTGGCTCACGCTGCTGAGGCTCTGTGGTTACCAGGATTGGCGCACTCTATTAGATACTAACCTGCAAGACCCTTGATGATTCCTAAGGTGGTACAACAAGCCTGTTTGTACTTACTTTGGACCTGCAAAAGCTTGCTCTGCAACACACTGTCCTCCTTCTAAACGGGAAATGGTGTTCTGTTCGTCTGGTCTTTTAAAAGAAAGCGTTTCTCTCAGAGGCTGGACATGCCCAAGGATTCTCGGAGATCGATTGTATTGTGTTCGAAAACATTCTTGGCACACGATGCCTGGTTTTTTTGAGACATGGAAGTACATCAGTCATTTAGGCGTCGTTTTGGTTTTCGAAACTCAATTGACACGAAGTGTATTATGTAGTGTTTGAAAACTTTATTGACTCACAAAACCCAAAATTACACACCGGACAGGGCAACAGTCTGTTTTATGAAAACTTTCAGATGATGAAGGACTATATTTTGAAAAACTTAACAGCCACAAGAAGCAAGGTGGAAATGAGGAGTGGAAACTAGGCTGGGCTACAGTCTGTGTCAGACATTTCATTCAGACCTCTTAGTACTGTGTTGAATTTGCGCGCTAACCTGTTATCAATGTCTCCACCTCTAGGATCTGCTTGAATGGCACTTAGCACTGAACTCTTTCTCTGTATGACCCATTCCGTTGAAAGTGTTGACCATTGGTGCTGTTAGAGTGTTCATTTTGATGGGAGATTTATGTTGGATGATTCGTTGTCTCACGTACTGATTAGTCTTGCCAATGTAGATCTTTTCGCATGGACAAACAACGGCTTAGAGCACATTTTTGGTTTTGCATTTTGAAACTTCTTGGTGAGCCCAGGTGATCTTTCCATCAGAAAAGGTGCATCCTTCTAGCGTCTCATTACAGACACTGCAAGTGCCACATTTGTGGTGGCCTTGAATTGGCTTCATTTTCCACGCTGTAAGCAGGTCACTACACTTTTTTTTACTTGGTCAGGCTTGCGCAAACTATTTGGGATCCCACACTTGGACATTTCCTCATTGCAAACATAGGCAATTCAAGGCTGCATTCAGAGTTTTTTATCAAATGCCAGATGTTACATATGATTTTCTTAAATTATGTCGTGTGAGGGCAGCACGTTGATACACATACTAGTTTCTTGCTGGGTCCCTTTTGTTTTTTAACTAGCAGAGTGGCACGGGGTGAACCAGGCCTTTTCATTGAGTTCTTTAAAAGTTTACGTGGGTACCCTCTTTGCTTTAGTTTTTGTTGCAATACTTCTGCATACAGAATATAATCCTCTTTTCTTTTGCAGTTCCTGAGTATGCGAATCATTTGCCCATAGGGCCGATTGTCACACAAGTTTCTTGGGTGAAAGCTCTTATAATGAATTGATTTATTTTTGTCTGTTGGCTTACGGTATAAGGTTTCTTAAAGTGTATCATTGCTTACCCGCACTTGCACATCCAGAAAAGTGAGCGTTGAGTTGCTTTTTGACATGCTAAATTGGATGTCAGGGCATCTGCTGTTTAGCCAATTATTAAAAATATCAAGTTGTTCTATGGTACCCTTCCACAGGCATCACACATCGTCGATGTATCTGAGCCATTGAACTATTTGGTTAGAAAAAGGGTTGTTGTTACCGATGTCTTTTTTTCGAATTGTGCCATGTTTAGTACAGCCATTTCCGGTGTGAAGGGACACCCCATGGCAGTCCCTTTGACTAGGATGAAAAACTAATTTTCAAACATGAAAAAGTTCCTTTTTAGTCCCAGTTCTGCCAATCTGAGTAGGAATGACGTGGACACTCGATGTGTTCTTGGGCGAGTCTCGAGGTAGATCTCCATTGCTTCTAGGCCAACATCCTGGGGGATTTGGGTATAGAGTGAGACAACATCAAAGGACACAAGCCAGTGGTCTTCTATTTTCACACTGGTGGCCATCAATTTTGTTAATAAAGTCCATATTATCTCTCAGGCATGATGGTACTTCCTGGAGGAATGGTTTCAGAAAGACATCTACGTATTGTGCTATCGGCCCAAGAGCCGAATCACATTCAGATATAATCAGGTGACCAGGAGGTTTTTGGGAATCTTTGTTTAGTTTTGGTAGAAAATATGAGACCGGGATCCTGGGGTGTGTTTTGACCTAGTAGGCAAATTTCTTTAGGCCTAAAATATCATTATCAAACCTGTCCTGCAACACCTGATGAATCTCTTCCCTGATTTCTTTTGTGGGGTCATACGTTATGTGTCGATACCAGTTCCTGTTGTTCAAGTGTTTTTTCGCCTCTGCGATATTGCTGTCTAGACCAGACAATGACTGCACCCCCCTTGTCTGCCTGCTTGATAACTACAGACTGGTCATTTTTCAGTTCCTGTATTGCTGTTTGTTGTTCTCTGGCGATATTGCTTCTGTGGTATTGTTTTTTGTTTTCCAGTTGTATAATGGATGACATCACTGCTTGCTCAAAAGTTACAAATTCTTTGGGAATTGAATGCGGTGGAGGGCAGAATAAAGATTTGAGCTTGAGACCAAATGGTTCCTCCTGTGCGTTGTCATCTCTATTGTGAAAAAAAAGCTTTGAGTCTCAGCTTCCTAAAAAATTCAAGGGCCTCAGTTTTGAGTTTTGCAAAATCAGTAGGCTTCTTGGACACATAAGAAAGGCCTAATTTAAGGACCCTTTCTTGATCCCAAGTGGGAGTTTTTGTTGATAAATTTACAACTCTAGAGTTGATGGTGTGATCTTTAAATGTGGTAATTTGCTTGTCTATTTTTTCAAAGAGTGAATTTGCCTCTGCAACTGTTTGATTGCCCTTAATTGTTTGTTCCAACGCTGCTATCTCATCCAGTTGTTTTTTATAGATTCTTTGTGCAGTTTCGATAGTGTGGACAATGAGGTCTCTACTGCACTTTGTACTGATTAAACTAAATCCTTTTTATACTCAGGATCATCAGTAAAAATAACTGGAATATTTTTAACTTAGAGGTCCCATTGGATCGTGCCCGCTTTGAGATGTTCAAGACGTATATGGCCATGTAGTTCAGTTCAAATGTGTTTCTTTTTAAATCATGTAAGATCTTCCACTTTGTTTTGTTGTTTTGTCGTCGTGCTCAATGTGATTGAGGGAAAAATGTAGGGTGCTGAAAGTAGGCATTTTCTTGTTTAACCATTATGTGTGCCTCTGCCTGTTTGTGGATTGACTGTCTGGTTTTGGAGTGACAGGGCCTGTGGATGTGCATTTACTATAGAGAGTCACTGGGGGGGTTGAGGTGTGCCTGGTCCTGCCTGTATGACTGAGACATGAGCTGAATAGACATTGGCTGCATTTAGAGTAGTGGGAGGAGTTTTCCTTGCACCTAAATAGAGCCTGTCTCCCTTGCAGAATGCTGTCTCCACCCCCTGTGATCATAGGGAGGACAGAACTGGTTTGGACTGGGCTCTGACACCCTTGAACAAAGAATAACAAAGACAAAATGGGGTATAAGTATTGGACCTTAAAGCAGAACTTTATATCACTTCTGGGCTCAAGAGGAACCTTCATGAAGGAGAAGAGCTGGAGAGCTATGAGGATGAGTACTGCCCCTTTGCTGTGTGCTGTGTGAGATAGGCCTGCAGTTGCTTCTTCTACCAAGGAAAGGACAAAGACTGGGACTTTGCTGAGAAACCTGCTTGAAGAAGAATTTCCAGTGTGTGCTGGCCTCCTGTTCTAAAGTCTCAGGGACACAAAGACTTGACCCCCAGCTCCCCTGAATTCTATTGCTGAAAGTTCTGACCTGGCAGGAGTTGCCTGTTCCAGTTTTGGTCCTCTGGAGGTTGTTCCTGTTGGTGGGAGCTGGAAAAAACCTAAGAGAAGCAAGAAAAACAATCTCCGACGCCGTCAGCGATGCTGCCGTGACACCGCGACCTGCAACGAGGCCGGGGCACCACTCGTGAAGTGAACGATGCACCGCCCAGCCTGAACCACAGCTCTGATGCCTTTTGACGCCTGGCGACACCTGCAGTTATCAGCATTCCCGACGTCAGCGCTCGCACTGACTCTGTCACCCCCAGCGCCTGCATCCTGTTATCGCAGCGCCGATAACCAAGGGTGACTCCACAAACTAGCCTACTTTGCATCGCCGCACCAGAACCAATGCCTCACTGCAGATGCAACCGACTTACTCTGTCCTGGATTTGACACGTCACCTCCTCGCAGACACGACGCCTCACCTCCTCCACAGCAGCTACGGATCGGCGGCGGCGGTTGCAGGCAGGGAGCCAGCTTCGACCTCAGCACAGACGTCTCACCTCCACGATGCCGTGCATACTCATAGACTTCATATTCCAAGGTGCTGTTTGTTTGGAGGTCCATGTGACTCCATGCCCAACGCGGCGCACTTCATAGTTGGCGTCGTACTTGGAATTTATTGCTGATACAACGTCATAATAGCCCCAGGGGCAGCTATTTGTTTTTTCCAAGCTCTATTTTGGAAATAACTGTTTTTAAGTGCTATTTTCACTACCTGTATGTTGAATTGTTGTCGTTTTGGTCTTGTTGAGTTTAGATAAAGATACTTTATTAGGTCAAGCCTGAGCCAGCGCGCAAGTGCTGCTCTGGTGTTCTGTTGTAGGTACTGTATGAAGGAGAAGCCCCGGCTACATTTGTCATTGGCTTGTGTCTTTGTCCTTCGTAACTGCTGGTGTCTGATTCCTTATTAGGCTTGTTAGTCCCTCCTTAGTATGGTTATGTCGTCATTTGTATCCTTGCATGGCTATTGGCCCCTTTATTTGGTTGTTATACGGAGTGTGCTCTATTTTCTTTACTAAGTTTCTACATTAGGCAAAGCAGCCAGGACAATGGCGGACGCTTGTTTCAAATGCCATAGGTCTTGCATTTAAATGCAAGACCTATTGCATTGCAAATATTTTCTTATTGTTTCCTGGCTCTACTTTGTTTCCTGCCTCGACTTTGTTTCCTGCCTAGGCTTGTGTTCTGATGTAAGTGTTTTTGCTTTACGCATGTATCCGATGGGAGTTAGCTTGCAGGCAGTTTCCAAAAGCAGCGTGCTTCAATTTGTGAATTTGTACGCAATGAAAGTCCCCCTTCACAACGTTCTTTTGTAATTTATGTCTTTATTTTCACTTTGAAACTATTTCTTTATTTCTTAAACTGAGCCATGTTGGTTAATTGTTTCCGAATTACTTTTCTGTCTGCTAGATTGTAATAGGTTTCTTATTGTCATTGCACTTATGCTATTAACCCCTTGTGTGCCACGCCCTTTCCCCGCCCTGTGCCGGCCGTTGCATTAGCGGGCGGGGTTCATGACGAGCTGGACTCTTCATGGGCACAGCGCAACCGCGGCCCATGACGAGTCCAGCTCGTCATGGTGGGCACACAAGGGGTTAAAATATGTATGCTTACTGTTTATTTATGTTTAAATTGAATGTGAAATGCAGCGATACGCAAGAGCCCCACCTCTCACGCCCACAGCTGTGGATGTCACGACCCCTCACTGCTCGCACAGAACTGTGTGATAGGTGCAAAATTTTTGAAAGATCCATGAGCCTACTAACGCTGCCCCATTTGCCGACTTGGATAGTCGATCCCTGGATCGGTTCCTAATTGATAAATGCTGCTTCTGTGCACGATCATGCACATCCGCTACACTCTGTAAACTGACCGCCCGAATGGCCACCCGCCATGGTCTGTGTTAAATACCTCTGTGCTGCCTCCCACACCGCAAAATAAACTAACTGGTCTGGCATGCCTAGCACAACTGCTTTTATCAGCCCGCTCCACAGTTTAGTTGCAGCACTTCAGGTCACTAAATACAGCTGTTCGCCAACCGACTCTACGCAAGTACACCAGTCCCAGAACATTACTAGAAATTAACAGCTCTTGAATCAACCTCTGAGCACTCACTGCACTCCATTTTATTTCTCATGCTCAATATCTGTACGTTTTAAATAAGAAATACTGTCGCTGAATAACATCGAGAGACTTGTTTTGTTTTCACAAATGCTGTGTGTGGAAATGATGTTTTCATGGATCCCAATATCCATTTTGACAAAGTTGCGTGAACGGACAAAGTCAGTTCTAGCTTTTCCTTCTGCAATGCCTCCCTCAGTCTCAAGCTCGATGGGCGATAACTTTTTGAAGTTTGTGCTCAGCACATTACTTTATTGCACAGAAATTCTGGGCCGGAGTCTGATTTTACGTATAACGCCCCCCCCCCCCAACATTACAAAAATAATGAGCTGTCGTAGAAATTCGTGTTAATTTCAAGTTTATACAACCTTCAAATTCTATGCTACATTTGTGTATTGTTCTGCTAGTACAGAGCAGAAAAAGGAAAATTGTAATTGTATTTCTTCCAGACCCATGACAGATTACACTGCCTCTCACTTCCCAGTATTGTCAAGTTTCAACAAAGGACATTTGTTGTTTAAATGACTGAGGGCAGAAAGAGCAAGCCAGTCAGCCCTGTCAGTTGTAAGTGCTATATAAATACATTTACAGTTGACTCTGACTGACATGACTTTTCAAAGGAGACTGTAAAAATTCCCCAAACATTCAATTAAGATGAGAAAGCTATAAAAGGAGATACAATGTCCATAGTTTGTGCAGTCTCACGTTTCCAACGCATGGCAATTCAAAACCAAAGGCATGGTTTCATTGAAGTACTTGAATTTATCAGAGACTCTGAAGGCTGCTATTTGATCATGCATACATTTAACAGGCAAAGGGAGCCGGTGTTCCTCAGTTCAAGGGAGTAGTCAGAAAATTAAAATACACCCTGTTGTAAATTGGCTGCGATTGGATTAGCATTAGCGGAATCCATCTGGTATTTAGAGGCTATCTTGTCCATGTTGTAGAATCCATTTTGTATTTCTGGCAGCCATTTTGTTTGCCATGTGCTCACCATGTGCTTTGTCCTCCCTTAGTGTTGACTGCTCTTGTAATCTGCCTAGAAACAAACTATATTTAGTATCTTCTACTTCCGCACATGCCCAGTTGAGTTTGCAGCTGCTAGTAGCATGTAACTGTCAGGATATGTTTACCAGTGTTAGCTAACTGTTAACTCCTCCCACTTGTCGACTGTGCAGTTTCTGTATGACCATATATGTGCATAACTCCTCTCAAGTAGACTTGTACCGTCTTCTTTTAGCCCCTGTGTGGGTATAAAAGGACCATGGCCCTTCTGTTCAGTGTGCTACTTCACTCAATACCGAAGGGTGCTGTTTGAATGTAGTTCCACCTCATGAGGTTTATTAAACTCTGTATTTTCTATTTCAGTTTCTGTGCCAACTTCTTTCCAATAGTCTGAGGACTCTGTGCAGAGAAGGGTGAACCCCTTGCACTGGTAGGCCTAGCTGAGGCCTATTTTCTACACACCCCACTTTCAACCAAAGGTCTTGTGGCACCAAGCAGGTGAAGAAAGTCATTGTGTCCTCCCCCAGAAGAAGTTGCTTGTCTATTCCACCCAAGCATCTACCCATTCAGCTTTTCATCATTCATCCACCTGCTGATATCCACCATTTCATCCTTATATTCTGTCATCCATTCAGTCTTTCATACAACATGTAGTCTGTCACCTTCCGCCCATCCATATCGAAACCTCTTCATCTATCTTTAAACCTACTCATAACACAAACCCTTCCGTTCACTCAGTCATCCATCCTTTCACTCATCCATCCACCCATTCATCAATCCATCCATCCTTTTAGTGATCAATCCATCCTTTCACTCATCCATCCACCCTTTTGCTTACCCAACCATCTACTTCATCCATCCTCCCTTTCACTCCTCCAAACTTTCACTCAGCCATCCACCCTTTTACTCAGCCATCACCCTTCCACCTATCCATCCATTTACCTTTTTACTCATACATCCTTTCACAAACTCATCCATCCACCCTTTCACTTATTCGTCCATTCATTCACCCTTCCACTCATCCATCCACACTTTCACTCAGCCATCCATCTACTCTCCCTTTCACTCATCCACCCATTCCTTCACTCATCCATCCTTATGGCTATTCCTTCATTCATCCTTCCATCCATCCGTTCACTCATCCATCCACCATACCACTCAGTCATCCATCCATTCGCTCATTGATCCATCCATTTACCCTTTCACTCATCTGTCCATCTTTTCACTCACTCATCCATCCTTTATCTTATTTATCCATTCATCCATCCATACATTCTTTCACTCAGCCACCCATCCTTCTTCTTTCATTCATACAACCCTGCATCAATCATTTTTTTCATTCATCCATGCATGTATCCATCCATCTTTTCACTCAACCGCACCCCACCTTTTCACTCACACATCTATCCATCCATGTATCCTTTCACTCATCCATCCACCCTTTCACTCACTCATCCTTCCATTCATTCACACTTTTACTCACCCATCCATCCTCCCTTTCATCCAGCTATCCATCTGTCCTCCCTTTCACTCTTTCATTTATTCTTTCACTCATCCGCCCTTGCATCATCTTTTCACTCACCCATCCATCCATTATCCATTCATCCACTCATTCAACCCGTCCATCACTCCAGCCTTTCACCCATCCTTCCAGTTACTCTTTCACTCCTCATCCATCCTTTCACTCATTAATCAATCCATTTTTCCTCATCATTCATCCACCCTTTCACACATCCATTCAGCCATCCATTCATTCTTCATTTCACTTATTCATCCATGCATGTAACCATTCACCCCTTCACTCACCCACCCATCCACCATTTCACTCATTCATCCAGCCATCCTTCCATTCACTTACCTTCCCACCCTTTCACACACCTATGCAGAAATAAAAATAGCACACTTTGTATTGAAAGCAACTTTGCTGTTTTCATTAGGGGACAGTGGACACTTGGAAAATGCAGGAGTTGGCTAGAGCGAGACGCACTGAAATAACTACTATAGAGAGGCAACCTGATTATGTCATTGGTGGGAAAATAGTTAAATGTTTGCTGCATCCACACAGTTCCACGCCACACAATTCAACAGCAGACCACATAATTAAATTCCATAACACAAAAAATCATTCCACAGTATTACACCCCATAACACACGATCCCACTCTACATATTTCCAGTACTCAATACCACATAATTACGATACACATATTTCCACTGCACACCATGCCACATAATTCCACTACACTAATCCACAGAATTACACGCCACACAATTCCACAACTAACACTTCCAATTCAACCCACATAATTCAACTACACACCAAATACATACACCCCATTACACATAGATAAAAGACATTGTCATTTACAACGCCAATATCTCTAACTCAACCAATTGTGAGACCTATTGTATTTTCAATACTTGTTTTACTAAACTGGTGTGGTGTCCATTTGTGGTGTTATCACTGTGTTACTGTGTTTTGAGTAAAAATACTTTACCCATCCTCGTCACCAAAATAATGTTGTACCCTACACCAGTAGACACAGGTAGCCATGTTAAGTTTCCAAATCTTCTTTATTAGTTCCATGACCAAGTAACAACAATCTTAACTCCAGCCAGCTCTGGTCAAGTACCAGCCCCACTAGGAGCAGCCTGCCTAGCTGCTCAGCCCATCTCTAACTGCCAACACTCATCCACTCAGGTGCCCAGGCATTCCACGCTTCACAGTCACACCAACATTCCGTAACCAACTCACACTCTGGCTGAGCAGCTGGGAGGACCTAGGCTGGTTTACATGTAAATACAATATAGAGGATATAACGTTACCTTTGGGATAAGCCTGTCTGCACGTCCCAAGCTACCAAGGAGGTGAGCACGGGTTATCTAAAGTGTGTATCCCCTTACCCTGACTAGAAGCAAGTGTCCCTACTTGAAAAAGGTACCTACCTCTGCCAAGACACCCCAGTTCTAAAAGTCCTATTTCTGTATCTGGCCTGTCCCATTATTTGCATAGACTTGAAAATGTGGATGTGTGTATATTATCTACTGGCGGTCGCCAGTAGATAGTTATAGTTAGGACCGAGTTCCCATAGGAAATCTGAAAATTCTATTTTGAATAACGTTGGCGCCGGTTGACTTATCTTCGTGAAATTTTCAAAACTAATGGGGCGCTTCGCTCTGCTCCTACCCTGAAAGTCTCGGGGTGATTCGTCAAGCGGGGGCTGAGAAAAAAGGGAAGTCCCAAAATGCGTTTTCCCCATGCATTTTCACGTAGGACCTTTAGTCGAAGGAACAGCCCGAACGGCTGAACAGAATTACTTCAAATTTGGCAAAGAGGTAGTCCTCAGGTCAGGCATGTGCCTTTTGCATATATGGTGTAAATCCGTTCAGTAGTTCCTGAGAAAATCAAAAGTAAAATCACATATATATCTGGGCAGAGCCTAACCACACATCTCTTTGTGTGATCGGATTGGCTGTCAGCACTTCATCCAAGAAGTGTTGGCAGCCATCTTGGGACCAATATACATGATAGCACCTCATTAAAAAGCATTGCAGTTAATAGAAGGTTTTAAGGCTTTAGTTACATTATAAATCATTTGTTGATGGTACCATACTCATTTTAGGAATTGTGGTATGTTCTAAGGTGATTTTACCATGTGAAAATGCCTTCTGCTGGGATATCATGAATCATGTTTGAGAGAAAACTATTTTCACATGCTTTTCCCACAGAGGTTTGGAAGGTGATCTATAAGCTAAACTGAGAGCGTATTTTCTGTAAATTCACATTCATCAGTCATGTGAGAATGAAGTCTGACATTCTCAGTAAAACATGTACATCCAACAAGGGCAGAGACTGTCAGTTGATTCCTTTGTGTTCTACTGCAGCTTCCCAGAGTGTTCCAAAGAACAACTAGAGCGCTACCACTCCTACTTATGATAAACGTATGGCACACCTGAAGCCATCTTGATTGGAATAAAGTGGCAACTCTTAAAACATTTAATTTAAAAAGGAACAAAATGAGAGGGTTCATTTTGCCATAGAATGTATGATTAGTGCTGCAGAAAGAAAAATTTGGGCACATTTTGAGTGACTTCTCAAATCCTCTTCTATTTCATTTAAGAATTCTGACATGCAGACTGAAACATGCACTTTCAATACCAGCAGCAGACTTCCCTGGTGAGCAGTAGCTTTACTACAGTGATCTAATGAGCAACTAGAGTGCTAACATTCTGAATTTATGGCAAATGTGTGACACATCTGAATGCCTTCTTCATTGAATCAAAGTAAAAAACTGACAGTATGCCTACTGAGGAGACTGTAGTAAATGAGGAAATTAGGAAACTTCATAACAAGTCTCCCAAGATGGCCACCTGAGACAAAAGAGCCCAAATGTAGCACAAATATCACCGAGATGTAGCCCAAGTATAGCCCAATGACAGAAATCCCAGAGTGTTTTAAAGAACAACTAGAGCGCTAACAGTCTTACTTATGACAAAAGTATGGCACACCTGAAGCCATCTTGATTGGAATAAAGTTGTAACACTTAAAACATTTAATTTGCAAAGGAACAAAATGAGGGGGTTCAGTAGTAGAGAGTGAGTAGTAGAGTGAGTAGTAGAGAGTAGTTGAGAGCGAGTAGTAGAGAATCAGTAGTGGAGAGTGAGCAGTAGAGAGTAGTAGAGAGTGAGTAGTACAGAGTGAGTAGTAGAGAGTAGTACAGAGTGAGTAGTAGAGAGTAGTAGAGTGAGTAGTAGAGAGTGAGTAGTAGAGAGAGAGTAGTAGAGAGAGAGTAGTAGAGTAGTAGAGTGTGCGTGGTAGAGAGTAGGAGAGAGTAGTAGAGTGAGTAGTAGAGAATAGTAGAGAGTGAGTAGTAGAGCGAGTAGTAGAGAGTAGTAGAGTGTGAGTAGTAGAGAGTGAGTAGCAGAGAGAGTAGTGGAGAGTAGTTGAGGCTGAGTAGTAGAGAGTGAGTAGTAGAGAGTAGTAGAGAGTGAGTAGTAGAGAGTGAGTAGTGGAGAGTGAGTAGTGGAGAGTGAGTAGTAGAGAGCAAGTAGTAGAGAGTGAGCAGTAGAGAGTGAATAGTAGAGAGTGAGTAGTAGAGAGAGAGTAGTAGAGAGTGAGTAGTAGAGAGTAGTAGAGTGAGTAGTAGAGAGTGAGTAGTAGAGAGTAGTAGAGAGAGAGTAGTAGAGAGTAAGTAGTAGAGAGAGAGTAGTAGAGTAGTAGAGAGTGAGTGCTAGAGAGCAGCAGAGAGTAGTAGAGTGAGTAGTAGAGAGTAGTAGAGAGTGAGTAGTAGAGCATGAATAGTAGAGAGTAGTAGTAGAGAGTAGTAGAGAGAGAGAGTAGTAGAGAGTGTAGTAGAGAGTGAGTAGTAGAGAGTAGTAGCGAGTGAGTAGTAGAGAGTAGTAGAGAGTGAGTAGTAGAGTAGTAGAGAGTGAGTGGTAGAGAGTAGTAGAAAGTAGTAGAGTGAGTAGTAGAGAGTGAGTAGTAGAGAGTGAATAGAAGAGAGTTATAGAGAGTGAGTAGTAGAGAGTAGTAGAGCGTGAGTAGTAGAGAGTGAGTAGTAGAGAGTGAGTAGTAGAGAGTAGTAGCGAGTGAGTAGTAAAGAGTGAGTAGTAGAGTAGTAGAGAGTGAGTAGTTGAGAGTGAGTAGTAGAGAGTGAGTAGTAGAGAGTGAGTAGTAGAGAGTGAGTAGTAGAGAGTAGTAGAGTAGTAGAGAGTGAGTAGTAGAGAGTAGTAGAGAGTGAGTAGTAGAGAGTGAGTAGTAGAGAGTGAGTAGTAGAGAGTGAGTAGTAGAGAGTAGTAGAGTGAGTTGTAGAGAGGGAGTAGAAGAGAGAGAGTAGTAGAGAGAGAGTAGTAGAGAGTGAGTAGTAAAGTAGTAGAGAGTGAGTGGTAGAGAGTAGTAGAGAGTAGTAGAGAGTGAGTAGTAGAGAGTGAGTAGTAGAGAGTAGTAGTAGAGAGTAGTAGAGTGGTAGAGAGTAGTAGAAAGTGAGTAGTAGAGAGTGAGTAGTAGAAAGTAGTAGTGAGTGAGTAGTAGAGAGTGAGTAGTTTAATTTAAAAGGAACACAATGAGGAGGTTCATTTTGCCATAGAAATTATGATTAGTGAGGAAAAAAGAAAAAATAGGGCACATTTTGAGTGACTTCTCAAATCCTCTTCTATTTCATTAAAAAATTCTGACATGCAGACTGAAACATGCACTTTCAATACCAGCAGCAGACTTCCCTGGTGAGCAGTAGCTTTACTACAGTGATCTAATGAGCAACTAGGGTGCTACCATTCAGAATTTATGGTAAATGTGTGACACATCTGAATGCCTTCTTGATGGAATCAAAGTAAACAAGCATTGAAAATGCAATAGGTCTCGCCCTCGTTTAAGTTAAAGCAATTCTGTTTGTAATTAGGTGGCTTTTTAGATTTGCTTGTATTAGAGTTTTTCAAACTTTCATGTACATACTATGCATATGTATGCATATATGTATGTGTATATGTTTGCATGAATTTATAGATATGCAGATTCTATTTATTATGTTTATATATGTATATATATACACATACATATATATAAATGCATATGCATATATATGCATATATATATGTGCATATGTGTGCATGTACAGAGAGGTAGAGGTGTATAGGTAGAGGTAGAGAGGTAGAGGTATAGAGGTAGAGAGTAGTAGAGAGAGAGGTAGAGAGGTAGAGAGTAGAGAGCGAGTAATAGAGAGTAGAGAGTGAGTAGTAGAGAGTAGTAGAGAAAGTATCAGAGAGTGAGTAGTAGAGAGTAGTAGAGTGAGTAGTAGAGAGTGAGTATTAGAGAGTGAGTATTAGAGAGTGAGTAGTAGAGAGTAGTAGAGAGTGAGTAGTAGAGTGAGTAGTTGAAAGTAGTAGAGAGTAGTAGAGAGTGAGTAGTAGAGAGTAGTAGAGAGTGATTAGTAGAGAGTGAGTAGTAGAAGTAGTAGAGAGTGAGTAGGAGAGTGAGTGGTAGAGAGTAGTAGAGAGAGAGTAGTAGAGAGTGAGTAGTAGAGAGTAGTAGAGAGTGAGTCGTAGAGAGTGGTAGAGAGAGTAGTAGAGAGTGAGTAGTAGAGCGTAGTAGAGAGTGAGTAGTAGAGAGTAGTAGAGAGTGAGTAGTAGAGAGTAGTAGAGAGTGAGTAGTAGAGAGTGAGTAGTAGAGAGAGAGTAGTAGAGAGTAGTAGAGTAGTAGAGCATGAGTAGTAGAGAGTGAGTAGTAGAGAGTAGTGGAGTAGTAGAGAGTGAGTAGTAGATAGTAGTGGAGAGTGAGTAGTAGAGAGAGTAGTAGAGAGTGAGAAGTAGAGAGAGTAGTAGAGTAGTAGAGAGTGAGTAGTAGAGTGAGCAGTAGAGAGTAGTTGAGAGCGAGTAGTAGAGAATCAGTAGTGGAGAGTGAGCAGTAGAGAGTAGTAGAGAGTGAGTAGTACAGAGTGAGTAATAGAGAGTAGTAGAGTGAGCAGTAGAGAGAGGGTAGTAGAGAGAGAGTAGTAGAGTAGTAGAGAGTGAGTGGTAGAGAGTAGGAGAGAGTAGTAGAGTGAGAAGTAGAGAATAGTAGAGAGTGAGTAGTAGAGCGAGTAGTAGAGAGTAGTAGAGAAGTAGAGAGTGAGTAGTAGAGAGTGAGTAGCAGAGAGAGTAGTAGGGAGTAGTAGAGGCTGAGTAGTAGAGAGTGAGTAGTAGAGAGTAGTAGTGAGCGAGTAGTAGAGAGTGAGTAGTGGAGAGTGAGTAGTAGAGAGCGAGTAGTAGAGAGTGAGTAGTAGAGAGCAGCAGAGAGTAGTAGAGTGAGTAGTAGAGAGTGAGTAGTAGAGAGTGAATAGTAGAGTAGTAGTAGAGAGTAGTAGAGAGAGAGAGTAGTAGAGAGTGTAGTAGAGAGTGAGTAGTAGAGAGTAGTAGCGAGTGAGTAGTAGAGAGTAGTAGAGAGTGAGTAGTAGAGTAGTAGAGAGTGAGTGGTAGAGAGTAGTAGAAAGTAGTAGAGTGAGTAGTAGAGAGTGAGTAGTAGAGAGTGAATAGTAGAGAGTAGTAGAGAGTGAGTAGTAGAGAGTAGTAGAGAGTGAGTAGTAGAGAGTAGTAGAGCGTGAGTAGTAGAGAGTGAGTAGTAGAGAGTGAGTAGTAGAGAGTAGTAGCGAGTGAGTAGTACAGAGTGAGTAGTAGAGTAGTAGAGAGTGAGTAGTTGAGAGTGAGTAGTAGAGAGTGAGTAGTACAGAGTGGAAGAGTAGTAGAGAGTGAGTAGTAGAGAGTAGTAGAGAGTGAGTAGTAGAGAGTGAGTAGTAGAGAGTAGTAGAGTGAGTTTTAGAGAGGGAGTAGAAGAGAGAGATTATGTTTATATATGTATATATATACACATACATATATATAAATGCATATGCATATATATGCATATATATATGTGCATATGTGTGCATGTACAGAGAGGTAGAGGTGTATAGGTAGAGGTAGAGAGGTAGAGGTATAGAGGTAGAGAGTAGTAGAGAGAGAGGTAGAGAGGTAGAGAGTAGAGAGCGAGTAATAGAGAGTAGAGAGTGAGTAGTAGAGAGTAGTAGAGAAAGTATCAGAGAGTGAGTAGTAGAGAGTAGTAGAGTGAGTAGTAGAGAGTGAGTATTAGAGAGTGAGTATTAGAGAGTGAGTAGTAGAGAGTAGTAGAGAGTGAGTAGTAGTGTGAGTAGTTGAAAGTAGTAGAGAGTAGTAGAGAGTGATTAGTAGAGAGTGAGTAGTAGAAGTAGTAGAGAGTGAGTAGGAGAGTGAGTGGTAGAGAGTAGTAGAGAGAGAGTAGTAGAGAGTGAGTAGTAGAGAGTAGTAGAGAGTGAGTCGTAGAGAGTGGTAGAGAGAGTAGTAGAGAGTGAGTAGTAGAGCGTAGTAGAGAGTGAGTAGTAGAGAGTAGTAGAGAGTGAGTAGTAGAGAGTAGTAGAGAGTGAGTAGTAGAGAGTGAGTAGTAGAGAGAGAGTAGTAGAGAGTAGTAGAGTAGTAGAGCATGAGTAGTAGAGAGTGAGTAGTAGAGAGTAGTGGAGTAGTAGAGAGTGAGTAGTAGATAGTAGTGGAGAGTGAGTAGTAGAGAGAGTAGTAGAGAGTGAGAAGTAGAGAGAGTAGTAGAGTAGTAGAGAGTGAGTAGTAGAGTGAGCAGTAGAGAGTAGTTGAGAGCGAGTAGTAGAGAATCAGTAGTGGAGAGTGAGCAGTAGAGAGTAGTAGAGAGTGAGTAGTACAGAGTGAGTAATAGAGAGTAGTAGAGTGAGCAGTAGAGAGAGGGTAGTAGAGAGAGAGTAGTAGAGTAGTAGAGAGTGAGTGGTAGAGAGTAGGAGAGAGTAGTAGAGTGAGTAGTAGAGAATAGTAGAGAGTGAGTAGTAGAGCGAGTAGTAGAGAGTAGTAGAGAAGTAGAGAGTGAGTAGTAGAGAGTGAGTAGCAGAGAGAGTAGTAGGGAGTAGTAGAGGCTGAGTAGTAGAGAGTGAGTAGTAGAGAGTAGTAGAGAGCGAGTAGTAGAGAGTGAGTAGTGGAGAGTGAGTAGTAGAGAGCGAGTAGTAGAGAGTGAGTAGTAGAGAGCAGCAGAGAGTAGTAGAGTGAGTAGTAGAGAGTGAGTAGTAGAGAGTGAATAGTAGAGTAGTAGTAGAGAGTAGTAGAGAGAGAGAGTAGTAGAGAGTGTAGTAGAGAGTGAGTAGTAGAGAGTAGTAGCGAGTGAGTAGTAGAGAGTAGTAGAGAGTGAGTAGTAGAGTAGTAGAGAGTGAGTGGTAGAGAGTAGTAGAAAGTAGTAGAGTGAGTAGTAGAGAGTGAGTAGTAGAGAGTGAATAGTAGAGAGTAGTAGAGAGTGAGTAGTAGAGAGTAGTAGAGAGTGAGTAGTAGAGAGTAGTAGAGCGTGAGTAGTAGAGAGTGAGTAGTAGAGAGTGAGTAGTAGAGAGTAGTAGCGAGTGAGTAGTACAGAGTGAGTAGTAGAGTAGTAGAGAGTGAGTAGTTGAGAGTGAGTAGTAGAGAGTGAGTAGTACAGAGTAGAAGAGTAGTAGAGAGTGAGTAGTAGAGAGTAGTAGAGAGTGAGTAGTAGAGAGTGAGTAGTAGAGAGTAGTAGAGTGAGTTGTAGAGAGGGAGTAGAAGAGAGAGATTATGTTTATATATGTATATATATACACATACATATATATAAATGCATATGCATATATATGCATATATATATGTGCATATGTGTGCATGTACAGAGAGGTAGAGGTGTATAGGTAGAGGTAGAGAGGTAGAGGTATAGAGGTAGAGAGTAGTAGAGAGAGAGGTAGAGAGGTAGAGAGTAGAGAGCGAGTAATAGAGAGTAGAGAGTGAGTAGTAGAGAGTAGTAGAGAAAGTATCAGAGAGTGAGTAGTAGAGAGTAGTAGAGTGAGTAGTAGAGAGTGAGTATTAGAGAGTGAGTATTAGAGAGTGAGTAGTAGAGAGTAGTAGAGAGTGAGTAGTAGTGTGAGTAGTTGAAAGTAGTAGAGAGTAGTAGAGAGTGATTAGTAGAGAGTGAGTAGT
This sequence comes from Triturus cristatus, assembly GCF_964204655.1. NCBI lineage: Eukaryota > Metazoa > Chordata > Amphibia > Caudata > Salamandridae > Triturus > Triturus cristatus. Next base: position 348,324,242 of record NC_140584.1, read on the forward strand.
AGAAGTAGTAGAGAGTGAGTAGGAGAGTGAGTGGTAGAGAGTAGTAGAGAGAGAGTAGTAGAGAGTGAGTAGTAGAGAGTAGTAGAGAGTGAGTCGTAGAGAGTGGTAGAGAGAGTAGTAGAGAGTGAGTAGTAGAGCGTAGTAGAGAGTGAGTAGTAGAGAGTAGTAGAGAGTGAGTAGTAGAGAGTAGTAGAGAGTGAGTAGTAGAGAGTGAGTAGTAGAGAGAGAGTAGTAGAGAGTAGTAGAGTAGTAGAGCATGAGTAGTAGAGAGTGAGTAGTAGAGAGTAGTGGAGTAGTAGAGAGTGAGTAGTAGATAGTAGTGGAGAGTGAGTAGTAGAGAGAGTAGTAGAGAGTGAGAAGTAGAGAGAGTAGTAGAGTAGTAGAGAGTGAGTAGTAGAGTGAGCAGTAGAGAGTAGTTGAGAGCGAGTAGTAGAGAATCAGTAGTGGAGAGTGAGCAGTAGAGAGTAGTAGAGAGTGAGTAGTACAGAGTGAGTAATAGAGAGTAGTAGAGTGAGCAGTAGAGAGAGGGTAGTAGAGAGAGAGTAGTAGAGTAGTAGAGAGTGAGTGGTAGAGAGTAGGAGAGAGTAGTAGAGTGAGTAGTAGAGAATAGTAGAGAGTGAGTAGTAGAGCGAGTAGTAGAGAGTAGTAGAGAAGTAGAGAGTGAGTAGTAGAGAGTGAGTAGCAGAGAGAGTAGTAGGGAGTAGTAGAGGCTGAGTAGTAGAGAGTGAGTAGTAGAGAGTAGTAGAGAGCGAGTAGTAGAGAGTGAGTAGTGGAGAGTGAGTAGTAGAGAGCGAGTAGTAGAGAGTGAGTAGTAGAGAGCAGCAGAGAGTAGTAGAGTGAGTAGTAGAGAGTGAGTAGTAGAGAGTGAATAGTAGAGTAGTAGTAGAGAGTAGTAGAGAGAGAGAGTAGTAGAGAGTGTAGTAGAGAGTGAGTAGTAGAGAGTAGTAGCGAGTGAGTAGTAGAGAGTAGTAGAGAGTGAGTAGTAGAGTAGTAGAGAGTGAGTGGTAGAGAGTAGTAGAAAGTAGTAGAGTGAGTAGTAGAGAGTGAGTAGTAGAGAGTGAATAGTAGAGAGTAGTAGAGAGTGAGTAGTAGAGAGTAGTAGAGAGTGAGTAGTAGAGAGTAGTAGAGCGTGAGTAGTAGAGAGTGAGTAGTAGAGAGTGAGTAGTAGAGAGTAGTAGCGAGTGAGTAGTACAGAGTGAGTAGTAGAGTAGTAGAGAGTGAGTAGTTGAGAGTGAGTAGTAGAGAGTGAGTAGTAGAGAGTAGAAGAGTAGTAGAGAGTGAGTAGTAGAGAGTAGTAGAGAGTGAGTAGTAGAGAGTGAGTAGTAGAGAGTAGTAGAGTGAGTTGTAGAGAGGGAGTAGAAGAGAGAGAGTAGTAGAGAGAGAGTAGTAGAGAGTAGTAGAGAGTGAGTAGTAGAGAGTGAGCAGTAGAGAGTAGTAGAGAGTGAGTAGTACAGAGTGAGTAATAGAGAGTAGTAGAGTGAGTAGTAGAGAGAGGGTAGTAGAGAGAGAGTAGTAGAGTAGTAGAGAGTGAGTGGTAGATAGTAGGAGAGAGTAGTAGAGTGAGTAGTAGAGAATAGTAGAGAGTGAGTAGTAGAGCAAGTAGTAGAGAGTAGTAGAGAAGTAGAGAGTGAGTAGTAGAGAGTGAGTAGCAGAGAGAGTAGTAGAGAGTAGTAGAGGCTGAGTAGTAGAGAGTGAGTAGTAGAGTGTAGTAGAGAGTGAGTAGTAGAGAGTGAGTAGTGGAGAGTGAGTAGTAGAGAGCGAGTAGTAGAGGGTGAGTAGTAGAGAGTGAATAGTAGAGAGTGAGTAGTAGAGAGTGAGTAGTAGAGAGTGAGTAGTAGAGAGTAGTAGAGTGAGTAGTAGAGAGTGAGTAGTAGAGAGTAGTAGAGAGAGAGTAGTAGAGAGTGAGTAGTAGAGAGTGAATAGTAGAGTAGTAGTAGAGAGTAGTAGAGAGAGAGTAGTAGAGTAGTAGAGAGTGAGTGGTAGAGAGTAGTAGAAAGTAGTAGAGTGAGTAGTAGAGAGTGAGTAGTAGAGAGTGAATAGTAGAGAGTAGTAGAGAGTGAGTAGTAGAGAGTAGTAGAGCGTGAGTAGTAGAGAGTGAGTAGTAGAGAGTGAGTACTAGAGAGTAGTAGCGAGTGAGTAGTAGAGAGTGAGTAGTAGAGTAGTAGAGAGTGAGTAGTTGAGAGTGGGTAGTAAAGAGTGAGTAGTAGAGAGTAGTAGAGTAGTAGAGAGTGAGTAGTAGAGAGTAGTAGAGAGTGAGTAGTAGAGAGTGAGTAGTAGAGAGAGAGTAGTAGAGAGTAGTAGAGTAGTAGAGCATGAGTAGTAGAGAGTGAGTAGTAGAGAGTAGTGGAGTAGTAGAGAGTGAGTAGTAGATAGTAGTAGAGAGTGAGTATTAGAGTGAGTACTAGAGAGTAGTAGAGAGCGAGTAGCAGAGAGCAAGTAGTAGAGAGTGTGTAGTAGAGAGTGAGTAGTAGAGAGTGAGTAGTAGAGAGAGTAGTAGAAAGTGAGAAGTAGAGAGAGTAGTAGAGAGTGAGTAGTAGAGTGAGTAGTAGAGAGTAGTTGAGAGCGAGTAGTAGAGAATCAGTAGTGGAGAGTGAGCAGTAGAGAGTAGTAGAGAGTGAGTAGTAGAGAGTGAGTAGTACAGAGTGAGTAGTAGAGAGTAGTAGAGTGAGTAGTAGAGAGTGAGTAGTAGAGAGAGAGTAGTAGAGAGAGAGTAGTAGAGTAGTAGAGAGTGAGTGGTAGAGAGTAGGAGAGAGTAGTAGAGTAAGTAGTAGAGCATAGTAGAGAGTGAGTAGTAGAGCGAGTAATAGGGAGTAGTAGAGAAGTAGAGCGTAAGAAGTAGAGAGTGAGTAGAAGAGAGAGTAGTAGAGAGTAGTAGAGGCTGAGTAGTAGAGAGTGAGTAGTAGAGAGTAGTAGAGAGCGAGTAGTAGAGAGTAAGTAGTGGAGAGTGAGTAGTAGAGAGCGAGTAGTAGAGAGTGAATAGTAGAGAGTGAATAGTAGAGAGTAAATAGTAGAGAGAGAGTAGTAGAGAGTGAGTAGTAGAGAGTAGTAGAGTGAGTAGTAGAGAGTGAGTAGTAGAGAGTAGTAGAGAGAGAGTAGTAGAGAGTGAGTAGTAGAGAGAGAGTAGTAGAGTAGTAGAGAGTGAGTGCTAGAGAGCAGCAGAGAGTATTAGAGTGAGTAGTAGAGAGTGAGTAGTAGAGAGTGAATAGTAGAGTAGTAGTAGAGAGTAGTAGAGAGAGAGAGTAGTAGAGAGTGTAGTAGAGAGTGAGTAGTAGAGAGTAGTAGCGAGTGAGTAGTAGAGAGTAGTAGAGAGTGAGTTGTAGAGTAGTAGAGAGTGAGTTGTAGAGAGTAGTAGAAAGAAGTAGAGTGAGTAGTAGAGAGAGTAGTAGAGAGAGAATAGTAGAGAGTAGTAGAGAGTGAGTAGTAGAGAGTAGTAGAGCATGAGTAGTAGAGAGTGAGTAGTAGAGAGTGAGTAGTAGAGAGTGAGTAGTAGAGTGAGTAGTAGAGTGAGTAGTAGAGAGCAAGTAGTAGAGAGTGTGTAGTAGAGAGTGAGTAGTAGAGAGTAGTAGATAGTGAGTAGTAGAGAGTGAGTAGTAGAGAGAGTAGTAGAGAGTAGTAGAGTAGTAGAGAGTGAGTAGTAGAGAGTGAGTAGTAGAGAGTAGTAGAGAGTGAGTAGCAGAGAGAGGAGTAGAGAGTAGTAGAGTGAGTAGTAGAGAGTGAGTAGTAGGAGAGAAAGTAGTAGAGAGTGAGTGGTAGAGAGTAGTAGAGAGTGAGTAGCAGAGAGAGTAGTAGAGAGTAGTAGAGTGAGTAGTAGAGAGTGAGTAGTCGAGAGAGAAAGTAGTAGAGAGTGAGTGGTAGAGAGTAGTAGAGTGAGTAGTAGAGAGTAGTAGAGAGTGAGCGGTAGAGAGAGTAGTAGAGTAAGTAGTTGAGAGTGAGTAGTAGAGAGTGAGTAGTAGAGAGTGAGTAGTAGAGAGTAGTAGAGAGTAGTTGAGTAGTAGAGAGTGAGTAGTAGAGAGTAGTAGAGTGAGTAGTAGAGAGGGAGTAGAAGAGAGAGAGTAGTAGAGAGAGAGTAGTAGAGAGTGAGTAGTAGAGAGTGAGTAGTAGAGAGTAGTAGTAGAGAGTAGTAGAGTAGTAGAGAGTAGTAGAAAGTGAGTAGTAGAGAGTGAGTAGTAGAAAGTAGCAGCGAGTGAGTAGTAGAGAGTGAGTAGTTTAATTTAAAAGGAACACAATGAGAAGGTTCATTTTGCCATAGAAATTATGATTAGTGAGGAAAAAAGAAAAATTAGGGCACATTTTGAGTGACTTCCCAAATCCTCTTCTATTTCATTAAAAAATTCTGACATGCAGACTGAAACATGCACTTTCAATACCAGCAGCAGACTTCCCTGGTGAGCAGTAGCTTTACTACAGTGATCTAATGAGCAACTAGGGTGCTACCATTCAGAATTTATGGTAAATGTGTGACACATCTGAATGCCTTCTTGATGGAATCAAAGTAAACAAGCATTGAAAATGCTATAGGTCTCGCCCTCGTTTAAGTTAAAGCAATTCTGTTTGTAATTAGGTGGCTTTTTAGCTTTGCTTGTATTAGAGTTTTTCAAACTTTCATGTACATACCATGCATATGTATGCATATATGTATATGTATATGTTTGCATGAATTTATATTTATATAGATATGCAGATTATATTTATATGTTTATATATGTATATATATATATATATATACACATACATATTTATAAATGCATATGCATATATATGCATATATATATGTGCATATGTGTGCATGTACAGAGAGGTAGAGAGGTAGAGGCGTATAGGTAGAGGTGTAGAGGTAGAGAGGTAGAGGTAGAGAGGTAGAGAGTAGTAGATTGAGAGGTAGAGAGGTAGAGAGTAGAGAGCGAGTAATAGAGAGTAGAGAGTGAGTAGTAGAGAGTAGTAGAGAGTAGTAGAGAAAGTATCAGAGAGTGAGTAGTAGAGAGTAGTAGAGTGAGTAGTAGAGAGTGAGTAGTAGAGAGTGAGCATTAGAGAGTGAGTAGTAGAGAGTAGTAGAGAGTGAGTAGTAGAGTGAGTAGTAGAAAGTAGTAGAGAGTAGTAGAGAGTGAGTAGTACAGAGTAGTAGAGAGTGAGGAGTAGAGAGTGAGTAGTAGAGAGTAGTAGAGAGTGAGTAGCAGAGTGAGTAGTAGAGAGTAGTATAGCGAGAGTAGTAGAGAGTGAGTAGTAGAGAGTAGTGGAGAGTGAGTAGTAGAGAGTGGTAGAGAGAGTAGTAGAGAGTGAGTAGTAGAGAGTAGTAGAGAGTGAGTAGTAGAGAGTGAGTAGTAGAGAGAGTAGTAGAGAGTACTAGAGTAGTAGAGCATGAGTAGTCGAGAGTGAGTAGTAGAGAGTAGTGGAGTAGTAGCGAGTGAGTAGTAGATAGTAGTAGAGAGTGAGTATTAGAGTGAGTACTAGAGAGTAGTAGAGAGCGTGTAGCAGAGAGCAAGTAGTAGAGAGTGTGTAGTAGAGAGTGAGTATTAGAGAGTGAGTAGTAGAGCGAGTAGTAGAGAGTGAGAAGTAGAGAGAGTAGTAGAGTAGTAGAGAGTGAGTAGTAGAGTGAGTAGTAGAGAGTATTAGAGAGCGAGTAGTAGAGAATCAGTAGTGGAGAGTGAGCAGTAGAGAGTAGTAGAGAGTGAGTAGTACAGAGTGAGTAGTACAGAGTGAGTAGTAGAGAGTAGTACAGAGTGAGTAGTAGAGAGTAGTAGAGTGAGTAGTAGAGAGTGAGTAGTGGAGAGAGAGTAGTAGAGAGAGAGTAGTAGAGTAGTAGAGAGTGCGTGGTAGAGAGTAGGGGAGAGTAGTAGAGTGAGTAGTAGAGAATAGTAGAGAGTGAGTAGTAGAGCGAGTAGTAGAGAGTAGTAGAGTAGTAGAGAGTGAGTAGTAGAGAGTGAGTAGCAGAGAGAGTAGTGGAGAGTAGTTGAGGCTGAGTAGTAGAGAGTGAGTAGTAGAGAGTAGTAGAGAGCGAGTAGTAGAGAGTGAGTAGTGGAGAATGAGTAGTAGAGAGCAAGTAGTAGAGAGTGAGTATTAGAGAGTGAATAGTAGAGAGTGAGTAGTAGAGAGAGAGTAGTAGAGAGTGAGTAGCAGAGAGTAGTAGAGTGAGTAGTAGAGAGTAAGTAGTAGAGAGTAGTAGAGAGAGAGTAGTAGAGAGTGAGTAGTAGAGAGAGAGTAGTAGAGTAGTAGAGAGTGAGTGCTAGAGAGCAGCAGAGAGTAGTAGAGTGAGTAGTAGAGAGTAGTAGAGAGTGAGTAGTAGAGCGTGAATAGTAGAGAGTAGTAGTAGAAAGTAGTAGAGAGAGAGAGTAGTAGAGAGTGTAGTAGAGAGTGAGTAGTAGAGAGTAGTAGCAAGTGAGTAGTAGAGAGTAGTAGAGAGTGAGTAGTAGAGTAGTAGAGAGTGAGTGGTAGAGAGTAGTAGAAAGTAGTAGAGTGAGTAGTAGAGAGTGAGTAGTAGAGAGTGAATAGTAGAGAGTTGTAGAGACTGAGTAGTAGAGAGTAGTAGAGCGTGAGTAGTAGAGAGTGAGTAGTAGAGAGTGAGTAGTAGAGAGTAGTAGCGAGTGAGTAATAGAGAGTGAGTAGTAGAGTAGTAGAGAGTGAGTAGTTGAGAGTGAGTAGTAGAGATTGAGTAGTAGAGAGTAGTAGAGAGTGAGTAGTAGAGAGTGAGTAGTAGAGAGTAGTAGAGTGAGTTGTAGAGAGGGAGTAGAAGAGAGAGAGTAGTAGAGAGAGAGTAGTAGAGAGTAGTAGTGAGTGTTAGATAGTAGTAGAGAGTGAGTAATAGAGTGAGTACTAGAGAGTAGTAGAGAGCGAGTAGCAGAGAGCAAGTAGTAGAGAGTGTGTAGTAGAGAGTGAGTAGTAGAGAGTGAGTAGTAGAGAGAGTAGTAGAGAGTGAGAAGTAGAGAGAGTAATAGAGTAGTAGAAAGTGAGTAGTAGAGTGAGTAGTAGAGAGTAGTTGAGAGCGAGTAGTAGAGAATCAGTAGTGGAGAGTGAGCAGTAGAGAGTAGTAGAGAGTGAGTAGTAGAGAGCAGTAGAGTGAGTGGTAGAGAGAGGGTAGTAGAGAGAGAGTAGTAGAGTAGTAGAGAGTGAGTGGTAGAGAGTAGGAGAGAGTAGTAGAGTGAGTAGTAGAGAATAGTAGAGAGTGAGTAGTAGAGCGAGTAGTAGAGAGTAGTAGAGAAGTAGAGAGTGAGTAGTAGAGAGAGTAGTAGAGAGTAGTAGAGGCTGAGTAGTAGAGAGTGAGTAGTAGAGAGTAGTAGAGAGCGAGTAGTAGAGAGTGAGTAGTGGAGAGTGAGTAGTAGAGAGCGAGTAGTAGAGAGTGAGTAGTAGAGAATGAATAGTAGAGAGTGAGTAGTAGAGAGAGAGTAGTAGAGAGTGAGTAGTAGAGAGAAGTAGAGTGAGTAGTAGAGAGTGAGTAGTAGAGAGTAGTAGAGAGAGAGTAGTAGAGAGTGAGTAGTAGAGAGAGAGTAGTAGAGTAGCAGAGAGTGAGTGCTAGAGAGCAGCAGAGAGTAGTAGAGTGAGTAGTAGAGAGTGAATAGAAGAGTAGTAGTGGAGAGTAGTAGAGAGAGAGAGTAGTAGAGAGTGTAGTAGAGAATGAGTAGTAGAGAGTAGTAGCGAGTGAGTAGTAGAGAGTAGTAGAGAGTGAGTAGTAGAGTAGTAGAGAGTGAGTGGTAGAGAGTAGTAGAAAGTAGTAGAGTGAGTAGTAGAGAGTGAGTAGTAGAGAGTGAATAGTAGAGAGTAGTAGAGAGTGAGTAGTAGAGAGCAGTAGAGCGTGAGTAGTAGAGAGTGAGTAGTAGAGAGTGAGTAGTGGAGAGTAGTAGCGAGTGAGTAGTAGAGAGTGAGTAGTAGAGTAGTAGAGAGTGAGTAGTTGAGAGTGAGTAGTAGAGAGTGAGTAGTAGAGAGTAGTAGAATAATAGAGAGTGAGTAGTAGAGAGTAGTAGAGAGTGAGTAGTAGAGAGTGAGTAGTAGAGAGTGAGTAGTAGAGAGTAGTAGAGTAGTAGAGCATGAGTAGTAGAGAGTGAGTAGTAGAGAGTAGTGGAGTAGTAGAGAGTGAGTAGTAGATAGTAGTAGAGAGTGAGTATTAGAGTGAGTACTAGAGAGTAGTAGAGAGCGAGTAGCAGAGAGCAAGTAGTAGAGTGTGTAGTAGAGAGTGAGTAGTAGAGAGTGAGTAGTAGAGAGAGTAGTAGAGAGTGAGACGTAGAGAGAGTAGTAGAGTAGTAGAGAGTGAGTAGTAGAGTGAGTAGTAGAGAGTAGTTGAGAGCAAGTAGTAGAGAATCAGTAGTGGAGAGTGAGCAGTAGAGAGCAGTAGAGAGTGAGTAGTAGAGAGTGAGTAGTACAGAGTGAGTAGTAGAGAGCAGTAGAGTGAGTCGTAGAGAGAGGGTAGTAGAGAGAGAGTAGTAGAGTAGTAGAGAGTGAGTGGTAGAGAGTAGTGTGGTAAATAAAATTCTTTACCGGGACTTAATTTGATACAGAAACATAATAAAATAGCTCAGTAAAATAAGAGGCAGAATCCGTGGTATTAGAGGTTCGGAATGGGCTTTATTCCAATGATCGATTATAATCGGTTGCTCCAAGTTCCATCAACACGGAGGTTCAGGAAGTGAAGTACATACTTTATTGACAAGAAATGACTTTTATAGTACATACATTACAATGAAGCGAATGCAGCAGGCGTAACAATTGATAAGGAAAATGACGATTCATATGCGTAACCGAAAATGGGTGTAATAAGGAGTAAAAAGGAACATAATTGGTTATGATGTCATATATAGGTGGATCTATAAGATAATACTTGGCATAGATGCGCGCGCAGCAGCATGACGTGTGATTGACGTGCAACTAGGGGGTGAAGGGGACTTGACATTTAGCTCTACATGTGGAGACGAAAAGTCTGGGGGGTCAAGTCAACCTAATCCCAAATCATATCTAACATCCTATGTTTAAAGAACTATGTTATCCACAAAAGAAGGACTCTCGGACAGAATCTATTCTATACTGACTGTGCGTGCGTGTACAAGCGTCTAAGTGTCTACACTAGATGCGAGGGCAGGAATCTTCCATAGTAACAGGGCTATAAATTACTTGTATAAAGACAGAGAAGCCGGGCCCTTTGCTCGGTAGCTGGAAGAATGTTTACTTAAACTACTAGGCAGGAATGCATTGGCTGAGGGGGAAGCAGATAACTCGAAGGTGAAATACAGTTCTTGGCAGAGAATAGGCTGATGTCAGGCTTCGTGAGCCGCGCAGAGAATGAGACAAAGTTCATGGTCACAGGTGCAGGCTCAGACTGGAGTTTTCAGAGGCAGAAGGCAAGAGGAGTTTGATGACAGAATCAGGGCCTACTTGCCTGGACTGAAAAATGGCATAAGTGAACCATATAAAGCCGGTGGCTTTTCATACTTAGGAATGGAATATCCGGCCTATTCATGGCGGATCTGACAGAGGACATGTTGACGGTGGACGCACATGTGTTTGCGTCGTCATAACTGGAACTGGAGGAAACATACATGTACTTGTAACATGCACATAGAACCGTTGGGGTCCAAGATAGGGGACATATCTGACCAGAAAAATCCATATTTCCACATTCCCTCCTTGTCCCCTACTTGCCCGTCAAGAGATATCAATCTTCATTAATCCATTGATCTGTTCGTATAACATCATTTGTTCTTCTTTCTTCTTCCGTGACGAATGAGATCTTGGTGGTGGAATACACGATGTGGCACACAGGCCACAGATCGCTGGTCCACATTGTAGACATAGACAGCAACTGAATAGTATGAGAAGGCCAATACCTAGGAAGGATAGAACTCTCCATCCCCAGGCTGATATCACACTCCAAAACCAACCGGACCAAGTCCAAGTGCCTGGGTTCTGGTGTATCTGGCTTACAATCTTATGAAGGCGAGTTATGGCTTTATATACAGATGGCGAATTTTCTGGTATGAATACGCAGCAGCTTGATCCGATGACCCTACAAGCTCCGCCCCTATCAGCCAGGATGACGTCAAGGACAAGACGATTTAGAAGCACAACAATCCGCATAGCAGACTGCTCTTCTGTTAAATTGCCTAAAGCGGAAATAGTTTCATTTACCACTGCTTCAAGGGTTCTAGTCAATCTACGTATCAGCTTACTATTAGTAACAGTACCTATATAGGGAAAGATGCCTTTATTGAAATCTGTGTATTTTTCCCATGCTGTTTCAGTGTAATCGACTATCGGGAGATCTCTTCGCTCTCTGTTGTGTACTAAATGAATATTTCTATAATAATCAGGAGGAGCTAGGAAAACAGGTGGCAAAAGAAATGCAATGTAGCAGGTACCATCCCAATCTAGGGGTAGACGCATATATGCAGTCTGACCACATATAAAGTAGGAGTGGCGATAAGCTCTAAATGAGGATTTGCCTTGATCACTGAATTCTACTATAGTAGTGCATTTACTATGGCCCATATGTATGGAACCAACTTTTCTTACACACAATTCACCTTTCGCTGGGAATACTGACATGGTGGGTAAAACTAGTTCAACTTCGGATTCGACATTTAGAATCATGAGATTAGGTGTAAAGTTACCTAATCCATATACTTCATTTTCTAGATCAGTTCCTGTTCCTTTGGGGCGACCCTCCTTGTCAGGGTAACAGATTTTGAATAAAACTAGGTTCAGATTTCCCCATACCCAATGGTCTTGATAAACGGCTGTATCTGAGTCTATGGAATTGATTAAACTAAACCACGCTCCACAGGAGCCATTATGTGTAAACGGATGTGAAAAGAAAGGCAGGACTCCTTCATAATTCTGATAGGGAGGGAGCCGGCCACACACCCAACAATTAGTAGCATTACTAGTCTGATGGGAATGATGTAACATACTAATAAAAGTGTTATTGCGCAGCGCAAGTCTATAAGACAATTCATGCGGCGGTAGGTCACTAAAAGAATGTTCAGCAGTAACATTGTAAACATTTCTGGCAATAGGGTAATATATGTGCAACAATATACTTGCAGTAATTATTAAAAGACTTAAGAAAAACAAGATTAATAATGTCACTATGCAATGGCTACGCAGTGATTTACAATACGCCTGTCGTTTCATCATTTTTTGTGACTGTCCATGATTCAGGTCTAGGGGATACATGTCGGAGACAGATTCAACCGCTTCACCTAGGAGAGGACTTAAACAATCAAATCGTCCGACGGCCTAGGCCTTAATTTTAGTTTATAGAGTTCTTTACTGTCGGCCTCAGCCAAAGGTAGTTTTGAGTCAATTGGTGAGGACACACGAGGTGGGCTGTTTACATCTGAAGGAAGTCCATGAAATTTCTTGATATGACTTGAATGTACCCATCCTTTCCTGCCCTCGATCTTCACGGCTGTCCTTGTGGTCAGCAGGACCAACTTGGGTGTCTTCCACCTGGGCTCCAGCTGAGTCTTTCGGTCGAAATTTCTCACAAACACAAGGTCCCCCGGAACTACGTCATGGGGTTTCACCTCAGTGTTGTCGGGAAAGGCTGCAGCTACCTGTGAACGACAAGATTGTAGTGCAGACATCAAGGAAGCCAAGTAATCTGTCAGCATATTACAGTCAATATCAGTTATTTTACGTGGTATAGGCGTCCCCCACATATTTGGTGGTCTGCCGAAGATCACCTCATACGGGGATAGCCCTGTTCGAGAGTGTGCTACCATTCTCATGTAGAAGAGTGCAACTGGTAACGCTACTACCCAGTCGACACCTTTCTCTCTGCATATTTTGGACAATCTGATTTTCAGTATCTGATTATGTCTTTCTACGAGACCTGCTGCTTCGGGGTGTCGGACACAGTGAAATTTCCACTGATAACCTAACAGAAGTGAAACATGTTTCATTAGTTCGGATGAGAACGGCTGGCCGTTATCTGAGTGAACAACACGTGGTAAACCGTATCGTGGGAAGAATTCTCGAACTAACTGTTTGGCAGTAGTCGGGGCAGTGTAATCTGAAACCGGGTATGCCTCCGTCCAGCGGGACAGAGCGCAGACAACTACGAGAACATATTTGAATCCTCGACATCGTTCCATCTGGATATAATCCATCTGGAGTACTTCAAAAGGGTGATTAGGAGGATGAAATCCACCCTGTTCTACGGGAACGCTTTTTCCTGGGTTGAACTGGCAACAGATCATACAGGTACGGACCTTTTGTTTGGCTGCTGTTCGTAAATGTCTATTGAACCAAATGTGTTGAATGCTGTCTAGCATAGCTTTTTCTCCTAGATGTGCTGGACTATGTATAGTGTTAATTATAACTTGGACCATTGAATCAGGAAGGAACCACACAGACTTTTCCTTCATCATCCATCCTTGGTCCGTTTGGATCCCTCCTAATTCAGTCCATTTCTTTATTTCGGCTGGTGTAGCATGTGTCTGTATGTCAATTACGTCAAGGGTAGGATCTTTAACTGTCATACAATGTGTCGGCATCGGGACTATTGTCTTTGTCATGTCGGATGTTTGAGTTTGAGCAGTCTGTTTAGCTGTTCTGTCGGCTAGATCATTGCCTTGAGAAATGATATCAGTAACCTTCGTATGAGCCTTACATTTCATAATTGATATTGCAGTAGGTAGATGTATTGCATCTAATAAGGCATGAATGAGGGGTCCGTGCTGAATGTGGGCACCGTGGGAAGTTAAATAACCTCTCTCTCGCCATAGCACGCCGAAGTCATGTACAACTCCGAATGCATAACGTGAATCAGTGTATATGTTGACTTTTTTATTTGTGGCTTGAATACAGGCTTGTGTCAGAGCGATAAGCTCTGCGGCTTGAGCTGACAAGATATTTATGCGATCAGTTTCAATTATTTCAGTGTCTGTTGTGACTGCGTAAGCAGCCACCAACTCTCCTGTATTTGTTCTCATACATGAACCATCTACATACAATGTCAGGTCTGGGTCTGACAATGGGACATCGGTTAAGTCTTGTCTAGGTTTCGTCGTTATTGTAATAACTTCAATACAGTCATGGGCTAGTGGGTCTGTTCCGGTTACTGGCAAAAGTGTGGCAGGATTCAATGTGTTACAGCGTCTGATTTCTATATGTGGCTGAAACAATGTAAGTTCGTACCCTGTAAGTCGCGCTATAGTCAAGTGTTGTGTTTGTGTTCTATTTACAAGAACCTCTACTGCATGTGGTACTTGAACTGTCAATGGATGTCCTAACACTATGGCATCGCTTTGTCTGATTGCTAAAGCTGTCGCTGCTACTGATTTTAGGCATGCCGGCAAAGCCTGGGCTACGAGATCTAATGTACTAGAAAAATAAGCACATGGTTTGTGTGCTCCTGCTTGTTCCTGTGTGAGTACTGACAAGGCAGTACCTTCGCGTTCTGTAACAAAGAGTGTAAACTGTTTTCTGTAACATGGCGTTGCTAAAACAGGTGCTTGACATAAAGCTTTCTTTAGGCTTTCAAAAGCTTGTGTATGTTCCTGAGTCCAAGGGAGAACAGTCGATGTGGCTGCCTCCTGTGTTGTCAACTGAATGAGTGGTTTTGCTAGAAATGCATACTGAGGAATCCACTGCCTGCAATATGAAGTGAGGCCTATGAAAGCCCGCACCTCCTTTTGTGTCTTGGGTATTGGCATGTTAGCTATTAACTGAATGCGGTCGGGTGTAAGCTGCCTTCCCTCCTTGGACAGCGAGTGTCCAAGATAAACAACTCGCGGGACACAGAATTGCAGCTTGGAAGGAGACACCTTGTGACCCTTTTCAGCTAGAAATTGTAAAACTGTCAGTGATGCTTTCTCACATTCGGGTTCGCTTCTCGCGGTGATCAGCAGATCATCGACATATTGAAGCAGAGCAGTGTTAACTGGCATGTGGATACTGTCGAGTTCTCGTTTCAGTGCTTGGCTATAGATGCTGGGGCTTTCTGTAAATCCTTGAGGTGCGCGTGAGAATTTAAAACTACGCCCATTTAAACTAAATCCGAACAAATATTGGCTTTCCGGATCTATTGGGACGCTGAAAAAGGCATTCTTGAGATCGATTACAGTAAAGAATGTCGCTTCGGAATCAATAGCTGTCAGTAGTGACGAGATATCTGGGACCACAGGAAATTGTGGCACAATGCATTTGTTTAATTCGCGCAGATCAATAACCAATCGATATACTGGCGGGGCCTTTGGATCTGTTCGTTTAAGAATCGGAATTATCGGTGAATTACATACATTGGAGTCTGTTTCTACAACTACTCCTTGGGTAATGAGCTCGTCAATGATTTGTAGTAAAGCCACTACAGCATCTGGTGGTAACTTGTATTGTCGCATTCGTGGTAGCACCACTCCTGCCTTTAATGTGACTCGATATGGTGTAATATTCATGCAACCAACATCAGTAGGGCCTTGTGCCCATAGGTGTGTAGGTAAAGTCTGCAGTCGGGGATCCATGTCTCTAGACACATAATGACCTTTAAACTCACGTAAAAACAACCTTACTCCTTCCGGAGAACAACATATTATAGCTCCCAGAGCTTTCAGTGTTTTATTCCTAACAGATTTTCTGGACATGATTTAGTAAGCAATAAATCTGTAGTTCGGGTCAAAGGTCCTATCGTAAGTGGAAGAGGCTGTGATACGTCATTAACAATAGGTTTTCCTGAAAAACCAAGGGAAATATTCTGTGAGCCTGAGAGGGGTGCCCCTGGAACCTCACTACGTTTTATGGTTGTTCGACTTGCCCCTGTATCGAGTAAAAATTTTCTGTCTTGGCCTAATAATTCACTATGTACATAAGGTCCTTCTTGGTCTACAGGAATCTCGATAAGGGGTAAGTCAACTTCCCTCTCTAGGCTGGTTCATGCATACCGTTGATAATCAGGATAGTCATACTGTGCGGTCTGGTACAGTTGTCGTGTCGTGGTTTGTGTGGCAGCAACGGGCAGCGCTGGTGCAGCCGGCACAAACTGTACAGACTGTGGTGGAGCTGGCATGGACTGTGCATGCTGCGGAGCTCCTTGTTCATTCTGATCCTGTCTAGGTAGCCGTGGTCTTTCTTGTGTTT
Organism: Triturus cristatus; assembly: GCF_964204655.1. Lineage (NCBI taxonomy): Eukaryota > Metazoa > Chordata > Amphibia > Caudata > Salamandridae > Triturus > Triturus cristatus. The sequence goes on from NC_140584.1 coordinate 348,339,299, forward strand.
TACCTATGGTGATATTATGTTTCAAAACTGGACAATCGTGTACGTAATGACCTGGCTTTTTACAATAATTGCATGTCCCTTTTACAGGTCCTGCTGAATCACCGGAATGCGTCATACCCTTTTTATGTCCTTCAGCTGGAACTGTCTGAGAAACTAACATTTTCATTTTCGTGTCTTTCATGCGTCTGTGTTCATGTTCTTGTTCCTCTCTAATTCTATTGTGATGGTACTGTAACATTTGTAACATTTGTGATGGAGTGTTACCTTGCCAGGTACTCTCGAATTTTAATACTCTATTCTTTACTTGGGGCAGAGCATTTTCTACTAATTTTGTTACAAACAGATGTGGGTATGATTCGCTACTTGCTTTTAGGCCACTGGTTATACCAAAACATTTTTCAAATCGGGCATAGTAATCACTAGTGTCTTCATCTTGCTTCTGCTTACAGGCTGAAATTGTACCCCAATCTTCCTTTTTTTTGTAGTTAGTAAACGTGGCAGTACCTGTACTAATAAACCTGGTAGTGCTTTAGTTTTATCCCCGAGTCCTGCTCCTGCAGTTCGGGCCTTTTCTTCCGCTTCTAATACTGACCATTCTATCTTTTGGTCTCCTACCTCCCACTCTTTTTCCCTGAGTTTCTCATAAATGCCAGCAGGCATCAATACCTTTAATATTGTCATAATGTCGGGATAGGTATACTCTCCCATGAGTAACATGTCTTTAATTTCTCGGTGAAAACCCGCTGGATCTTTGTCATGACTGGGTACCACTTTCTTCATTTCTAACAATTCTATTTTCGATATGGGCGTATATACAAATACGCGCTTAAACTCGTTGTCCTCGCCCTTTATTGGGTGCACTTCTCGTAAGGGATTCTGTCTATCCATGTAATACGTCGTTCTTTCCTTGATGGGCAATGAGACACGGTCTGAACATACAAAAAGAATATACTGCTTTCTTGATTCTAGAATTTCTTTAATTAATTTAGTACCTGAACCTCTCCATCTATTCATAAGCAATTCAGTCAATATGTCAGGTAAGGGACCAGGGTCCGAATGCTGACTCTGATATAGTATAATGAGTTGTTGAATCATATAAATCCCAGCTAACCGCTGTTCATCTGGGGTGAGATTCAAAAATGTGCGTGCTACTGTATCATCACTATATTTTCCGGGACTGTCCACCCAATGGACAGCTGCCCTAGCTAAATCTTGTTCATCCATAGAATCGAGGAAATGATAACCCCTTCGTTCTCGGAGGAGTTTGTCGGCGGCTTGGAACGAATGCTCGTTAGACCTGATGTTAATTATAGGTATTTGGAAATTCCTGTTATTATCTGGACATATCGGACGTATCGGGTCAATAGGACATCTATTACTATTACAAGATCTTCCTTTACCTACATAGGCTATGGTGTCTGACTGTCCTGCGGGCAGTCCAGACCCTTCCTCCTCGTTTTGTTCGAACTCGTCTACCGCTAATCTTTCTTCGTGTAGGCGTTCGATTTCTTTACGGATCTTTCGGCCCATGGCTATTATACAATTTTGTTTATCATGTCTTCCTTCTGATATATTCTGGCTCCATCTAGTAAGAATTTGCATTGCTTCCGGGTCTACCCCCGGTCGGTCTTCATTTCTGATCACACAATTTATGAGGAAACGTAACAGTTCCCCCTGTATCTCCACTTTCTGGTATTCCATAGCTCTGTTAATACATTCTGAATCTTGCCCTGTTTGGACAAAATGATATATTTTATCTAGATGCACAGTCATTCCTGGTAACTTCCCTAAATACACTGCGGCTCGTCTGATACGCAATGATGCCAGGGTCATTTCGTCCTCTTTGCCGGGCACAGGATCATATCTACAATCTACAAGAAGTTCCTTAAGCGTACGGGCATTTATGAGTTTGGGTGTACGTGAATGTGCTGACTCTTGAAAGGTAAGTTTATTTATTCTGGGTGGCGTAGAAAAAATGTTGCTAGCACCTCCCGCAGCCCCATCTGGGGTGTCGGGTGTGAAAGGATTCGTTGAACGTGACACGGCAACTATAGGTGTGGACATAGCTATAGAAGCAGCTGTGGGAACAGATGTAGAAACAGATGTGCTTGCCGGAACTTGTGACACGATCTGTTGCTGCAGGGATACTGGTACTGGGTCTTGGCGTTGAACCTCCCTGGTATGCGGTCTATGTGGGGCGGAATTAGCATACTCGGGAGCTGCGTCGTCTAAATATGAGGAGAGAAAGACATCTTCTGCGGTTCTAGGATGCCCCTTAGGATGTACCTTTATTGGAAATAATGGGGGCGGCAAGTCTTTCGGTGTTTCTGGAGTAGCTTTAGGTAATCCTTCGGCCAGAAGGGGATACATACCATTCATAAGGGCATTTCTTTGTCTGTCTACTTGTTCTGATTTCACTCGGATACCTTCCTCAATTAATAGATTTTCTCGAACTTTATTGGAATTCTCTTTACTCTTCTCTTCCTGTCTATGTGCTTTTTCTGTACGTCTATGAGATTCTTTACGCCATAACTCAACGGCATCTTTCTGTGACTGTCTGACTTTCCTTTTCCATAACTCTTCCTCGACTTTCATGATGCACTCTGCATCCCAGGTTCCCGCTGTGGGCCACCTCTGACTTTCTGGTAATTCCTTGGTGTAGTCTACCCATAAATCAAGAAATAATATAGCGTCTAAGCCATGTTTATGATACATGAAGTACCCTGGAGTGTCCCTAGGAGGAATAGGAACGGCTTCTTCGAGTACCCCTTTTCTTGTAGTGATTTGTCTTAATTTCGAAAAGAGCGGCATATTGACAACTGATCCGATACTTAATCTTGAACACACTTAGTACAAAAGCACAATAATGAACAACCATTCACACCACAATATGCAGGACGTTTAACACATCAAACATTAAACATTAAACATTTTTTTTTTTCAACCTTTAAAATAACCAACAATGATGATCGTCTGCATAACTAATCACCAAGCATAATTCTTGACAATAACTAGATACTTCGGAATACTTGATATACTGCTAAACAGTACATATACACTGCTAAAACAGTGCAGACCGGATTTGTGTACCCAAACCCGTCTTGACCGGCACAACCTATGTGCACGTCGGAAATGCCTCCCCAGTAATGGTACTCACCGGGTAGCTTCGGAAACGGAAGGCCTCGGAAACTGAACTTGGACCGGACTGGACTCGACTCGATTCGTCGGAAACTGGACTCGACTTTGGACTGGTGGGCCTCTGTATACCTCGGATCTTGCTCTCTCAGCTAGGCTCTGGTCGGGATACTTCGCACTTCTCACCGCCTCGTCTGGGTGTTGATCGCAGCCTCAGTCGCCCCCGCTTGACCGGAGGGAGATACAGGAAATCCTGCTGGTACGCGTAATTGTCCGTCCAGCTGTGGCAGGAGACCGGGCCTGCAACTCACCGCCGGCGCGTGAGATGAGAAAGTGTCCCTATTCGGGCGCCATTCATGTGGTAAATAAAATTCTTTACCGGGACTTAATTTGATACAGAAACATAATAAAATAGCTCAGTAAAATAAGAGGCAGAATCCGTGGTATTAGAGGTTCGGAATGGGCTTTATTCCAATGATCGATTATAATCGGTTGCTCCAAGTTCCATCACCACGGAGGTTCAGGAAGTGAAGTACATACTTTATTGACAAGAAATGACTTTTATAGTACATACATTACAATGAAGCGAATGCAGCAGGCGTAACAATTGATAAGGAAAATGACGATTCATATGCGTAACCGAAAATGGGTGTAATAAGGAGTAAAAAGGAACATAATTGGTTATGATGTCATATATAGGTGGATCTATAAGATAATACTTGGCATAGATGCGCACGCAGCAGCATGACGTGTGATTGACGTGCAACTAGGGGGTGAAGGGGACTTGACATTTAGCTCTACATGTGGAGACGAAAAGTCTGGGGGGTCAAGTCAACCTAATCCCAAATCATATCTAACATCCTATGTTTAAAGAACTATGTTATCCACAAAAGAAGGACTCTCGGACAGAATCTATTCTATACTGACTGTGCGTGCGTGTACAAGCGTCTAAGTGTCTACACTAGATGCGAGGGCAGGAATCTTCCATAGTAACAGGGCTATAAATTACTTGTATAAAGACAGAGAAGCCGGGCCCTTTGCTCGGTAGCTGGAAGAATGTTTACTTAAACTACTAGGCAGGAATGCATTGGCTGAGGGGGAAGCAGATAACTCGAAGGTGAAATACAGTTCTTGGCAGAGAATAGGCTGATGTCAGGCTTCGTGAGCCGCGCAGAGAATGAGACAAAGTTCATGGTCACAGGTGCAGGCTCAGACTGGAGTTTTCAGAGGCAGAAGGCAAGAGGAGTTTGATGACAGAATCAGGGCCTACTTGCCTGGACTGAAAAATGGCATAAGTGAACCATATAAAGCCGGTGGCTTTTCATACTTAGGAATGGAATATCCGGCCTATTCATGGCGGATCTGACAGAGGACATGTTGACGGTGGACGCACATGTGTTTGCGTCTTCATAACTGGAACTGGAGGAAACATACATGTACTTGTAACATGCACATAGAACCGTTGGGGTCCAAGATAGGGGACATATCTGACCAGAAAAATCCATATTTCCACAGTAGGAGAGAGTAGTAGAGTGAGTAGTAGAGAATAGTAGAGAGTGAGTAGTAGAGCGAGTAGTAGAGAGTAGTAGAGAAGTAGAGAGTGAGTAGTAGAGAGAGTAGTAGAGAGTAGTAGAGGCTGAGTAGTAGAGAGTGAGTAGTAGAGAGTAGTAGAGAGCGAGTAGTAGAGAGTGAGTAGTGCAGAGTGAGTAGTAGAGAGCGAGTAGTAGAGAGTGAGTAGTAGAGAATGAATAGTAGAGAGTGAGTAGTAGAGAGAGAGTAGTAGAGAGTGAGTATGTTGGACCCGGCCTCGTGGTGTGGTCCTTACCCCCGTGGATTGTGCCCGTTCCCCGCCCCGGCCTTCACGGGCCACCCTTCTGAACTGCACCGAGGCCCTTCATCCTGAGCTGCACGAGGTCGCATACCCCTCGTGGCTCCGCCATCTTGTTGGCACCCACGTGACTCTGTGCACCAGCCAGCGCGACCCCGCTCAACCCGGCCTCGACCCCAGCGAAGCCCCGACATCGAGGCACCACGAACTGGCCAGGGGGTGCCGCAGGAACCATTCATCGCCCCCGGCGGAGGACAGTATCGATGGGACCCCCAACTGTCCACCCCTCTCGAGGTGTAATCGCCCTGCAACTCCCCTGGGCCTGGCGCCTCTCCTGCTGGGCGTCTGGCCACCTCCACCCGGCCTCTCCGCCCCCACCGGGCGCCTGGGTCCGGACATCAAAGGGCTCCAGACCTATATCTGGGGCAACCCCGCCACAGATCGGCAGTTGTATCCCGGAGTCGAGAGCCCTGCTGATTGAATCGCGGCTGACCCTACGGAGAAGAACTCTTGTCGGAACCATCCTTCTTGTGAACACTTTGAAGCCACCTGGAACATCGGAGCCCTGCTGACGCTGTCGCGGCCCAACCTCGCTGAAACCTCCCTCGGAGCCCTGCTGACGACGTCGCGGCTCGAGCTGAGCAGAAACCATCTGGGGAGCCCTGCTGATTGGATCGCGGCTCTCCCCGAACTGTACGCCAGAGCCCTGCTGACGCCGTCGCGGCTCGACCCCTCCGAGATCCGGAGGTCCTCCAGCTTGAGGATAAGAACTGGGCCCCAGGTACCCTCGTACCGCACTCCTGCCAAAGACTGTCCCGCTACCCCTACCCTGCCAAAGAGACAATGAGACTTTTGGTGGATCCCTCGATCCCTTCGTGTAAATATTGACCTCGTAACCTTTTTATTGCTGATAAAGAATTGCTTGTCTTGAGACAACCGCCTTGAGTCCTGTGTGGTGGTGTTACTGTGCTAGTACGTGATAGGAGAAGGATCTCTCAGGAGACTTCTCGGCAGCGCTCGGCTACTTCGTACAGTGCGAGGGCCCCCCTTGGTGGTCTCGCCGACTCCTCGGGGTCCGCCTTCCAACATTTGGTGGCCAGCGACGGGATCCGAGCCGAACGCAGTACGTACCAGCCAGTACCCACTAGCTACCCATCCAAACGGACAGTAATCATGAGCAGCCAGGAAAGCAACGCGACAATGGAGTTCCAGCCCGAACGGCTGGAAGAATATACGCACAAAGAGTTAAAACAGTTCTGCAAAGACAAAGGCATTGCAACCACCGGCCTAGGTACCAAAGAGGACATGCAGAAAGCTCTGAGGACATGGCTGGAGGCCGGGGCAGGCCCCTCCCAGGAGGAAGGTCCCTTGCCCCTGACTGAGACCACATCAACCGCACTGACTCCAGCAACCGGAGGAAGAAAGAGCCTAGAAACCGGCCTCTCCGAAGAAGAAATACGAGAACGGGAGAAGGTCCGGAACCACGAGCTAGAGCTCGCACGACTGCGGCTGGACGGTGAACTCCAGCTGGCGGAAAAGAAACTGGCCCTACAGCAGCTACGACTTCAAGAGGAGATAGAGGAGAAGAGGCGACACCGGGAGTTGGAGGAAAAGAAACTGACCCTTGAGCACGAGCGCAGCCTCAAGGAGCTCGAAATCAAGGCCAAGAACGGAGGGACCAACGCCCCCAGTACTAGAGACACTCTACCGCCTGCCGAGACCAAGGTACATATCCCGAAAGAGGTCGTCAAGGAGTACTACAAGAATGACGACATCCAACAATGGTTCAAGGCCTACGAGGTGGCCATGACTTCTCATCGGGTGCCCCGAAAAGACTGGGGCGCGGGCCTGTGGGGGCGGTTCCTGAGTAAGGGTCGAGACACACTGCTCCAGCTGCCGGAGGAGGTGATGACCTCCTACGATCACATGAAGGAGGCTCTGCTCACCCGCTACGGGCTAACCGCCGAAATGTACTGCCAGCGGTTCAGAGACTGCAAGAAAATCCCGGGCACCACCTGGGTGGAATATGTGGACTTTTTCAGTCGGGCCCTAGAAGGGTGGATCAGAGGTAGCAAAGTAACCACCTACGGGCAGCTGGTCGACCTCATCGTGTGGGAACATCTCTCCAACAATTGCTTCGTGGAACTGAGACAGCACCTCCTCGACAGCAAAATGACCGACCCGCGAAAACTCGCCGTCGAGGCCGATCGATGGGTCAACTCCCGGGTCCCCCGAAACTCAATGGGGGAGTACCAGAGGAACCCCACCGGACCCCCCCGCCAACGCGGTGGAGGGGGAGGGCCGAACAGGAACCGAGACCCTCCCGCCGGGGCCCCCAGGAGCCCCCCTCAAGGGCCACCGCAGCAACAACTCTCCCCGAGCCTAGCCCGAAGGGGGGCGCCCCCGGCCAGACCCGGACCACGGCCACCAGTAATGTGCTACGGCTGCCAACAAACCGGACACTATGCCAGCGATCCGGTCTGCCCCCTGAACCGAAGAAACGGGGCCAGCGGGCCCCCACCCCGACAGCTGGCGGCCGCCGCCCTGGGAGAAGGAGAAGAGGAAGAGGAGACCCTCGACCGAGGGACCACTGAATGGGAGCCGGCAGCCATGTCCCTGGTCTGCCTGGGTAGCCGAGAAATGGTACCCTGCACCCCCATCCCAAGCAACACCCAGAAGTAACGGCAGCAGGTCACGGTCAATGGACAACGGGCCGAAGCCCTTCGTGACACCGGCGCTAGTGTCACCGCTGTCCGCTGCCACCTGGTGACCCCCGAACAGATCCTACCGAATGTGCTGTGTCCCGTCCGGACGGCCGACAACAGCGAAAGCCTGTGCCAGATGGCCCTGGTCCCCTTCGAGTGAGGAGGGGTGACGGGCCTGCTGAAGGTGACGGAACGCGACGACGCCCCCGTCGACTGCCTCCTGGGGAACGACTTGGAGAGTTCCCCCTGGGCTCAAGTAGAGCGACGAGAGCACCTCCGAACGCTGGGACTATCTGACTGGGCCTGTGCCATCACCCGGTCCATGACCACCCGGGCCCCCCGCTCATCCTCGGCCTCCGGGACCGCCCAGCCCGAGGGGCTCGCACCACCTCCCGCCAGCGGCGAGGGGGAGGCGGACACCGACCCTGGACCTAGTGAATCCTCCCCCGAAGAGATGGCTTCCCCGTGCGCCCTACCGGAGCTGACACAATGGCGACATGAAGGGGGCCCCACCCGGGAACAGTTCCAACAAGAGCAGCAGTCCTGCCCCACTCTCGAAGGGGTCCGCCAACAAGCGTCCGCCCAAACCAATGGGGACCAGACCGGCACCCACTGGGTCTACTGGGCCGAGGGCCTGCTATACAGTGAGCAGAAAGTGGCAGAACTCGGGGCCAGCCGAGTGTTGGTGGTCCCCCTCCGCTTCCGGGAGTTCCTGCTCAACCTGGCACATGATGTGCCCCTCGCCGGACACTTGGGGCAAGACAAAACGTACAGCCGTCTGGTGACCCACTTCTACTGGCCCCGGATGCGGAGAGACGTGGACAACCACTGCCGGTCCTGCCAGACCTGCCAAGCCAGCGGGAAGACGGGGGGTCGGGTCAAGGCCCCCCTCCAAACCTTTCCAGCCGTCAGCACCCCGTTCGAACGGGTCGGAATCGATATCGTGGGGCCCCTGGACCCCCAGACCGCCCTGGGCCACCGCTTCATCCTGGTCCTCGTGGACCACGCCACCAGGTACCCGGAGGCGGTCCCGCTAAGAACTATAACGGCCCCCGTGGTAGGCCGGGCCTTAATGGGGATCTTCTCCCGAGTGGGATTTCCCCGCGAAGTGGTGAGCGACAGAGGCACGAACTTTATTTCCAGATACATGCGGTCCCTGTGGCAGCAGTGCGGGGTCACATACAAGTTCACGACCCCCTATCACCCTCAGGGGAACGGACTGGTTGAGCGGTTCAACAGAACATTAAAGGGAATGATCCAGGGCCTAGAAGAGCCCCTCAGGCGGAGATGGGATGTCCTGCTGCCGTGCCTCCTGTTTGCCTATCGGGAGGTCCCGCAGAAGTCCCTGGGGTTCAGCCCGTTTGAACTATTGTACGGACACCCGGTCCGCGGACCGCTCAGCCTGGTCAAAGAGAGCTGGGAGACGAAGCCCCAAGGCGCCCCTCCTGACGTCTACCGATACCTCCTGACCCTCCGAAACCAGACCCGCAAGTTTCGAGCCATGGCCGAGGCCAACCTCGAGGCCAGCCAAGAGGACATGAAGCGGTGGTACGATCGAAACTCCTCTACCATCGAATTCGAGCCAGGTCAGAAGGTATGGGTCATGGCCCCGGTTGAACCCGGCGCCCTCCAGGACAAGTGGACCGGGCCCTTCAAGGTAGTGGAGAAGAAAAGTCCCGTCACCTACCTGGTCGACCTGGAATCCCCCCGGAACCCCCTCCGGGTCCTACATGCTAACAGGCTAAAACCCCACTTTGCCCGGACCGAACTGAGCCTGCTACTGGCGACCGACGAGGGGGGCGAGGACGACTCCGAGCCCCTGCCCGACCTCTTGCAGTCCAACGTCCATGATGGAACCATCGAGGGTGTCCAACTCGCCTCTTCCCTGACTCCGGAACAGCGCAACGACTGCCAGCAACTGCTGCAGGACTACGCAGCCCTCTTCTCCCTCACCCCGGGGGTGACCCACTGGTGCGTCCACGACGTCGACACCGGGGAGAGCCCCCCCGTGCGACACAGAGCCTACCGGGTACCCGACCGAGTGCGGGCATGCATCCAGGCCGAAGTAACGAAGATGCTGGCCCTGGGGGTCATCGAACCCTCCGACAGCCCGTGGGCCAGTCCTGTCGTCCTGGTGCCAAAGGCCGCAGCTCCCGGCCACCCCCCGGAGTTGCGATTCTGCGTGGACTACCGAGCCCTGAATGCTGTGACCAAGACGGACGCCCACCCCATACCCAGGGCCGACGAACTCATCGACCGCTTAGGGGCCGCTCGTTACTTGAGCACGCTGGACCTCACCGCCGGGTACTGGCAGATCCAGCTTACCCCCGGCGCCCAAGAAAGATCCGCCTTTTCGACCCCGGATGGGCATTACCACTTTCGGGTGATGCCCTTCGGAATGAAGAACGCCCCGGCCACTTTTCAAAGACTGGTGAACAAGGTTTTGGCCGGGCTTGAGGCCTTCAGCGCGGCCTACCTAGATGACATTGCCGTGTACAGCAACCACTGGGCAGAGCACCTCCTTCACCTTAAAGCCATCCTGGCCGCCCTCCAGCGGGCCGGGCTTACAATCAAGGCCAGCAAATGCCAGATCGGCCACGGATCCGTGACCTACCTGGGCCATCAAGTGGGGAGCGGGCAGGTGGCCCCTCTCCAACCGAAAATAGATGCCATCCAGGCCTGGGAACCCCCCACTACCCAGACCGCTGTCCGGGCCTTCCTGGGTCTCACTGGATACTACCGGCGGTTTATCCGGGACTATGGGAGCATTGTTGGCCCCCTCACAGAGCTAACGTCCAAAAAGCAGCCCAAGAAGGTGCACTGGACACCCCGCTGCCAAGCAGCCTTCGACACCCTAAAGACCGCAATGTGTACTGCCCCGGTGCTACAGGCCCCTGACTACAATAAGGAGTTCGTGGTGCAAACGGACGCCTCCGAGTATGGGATCGGGGCCGTCCTGTCCCAGGCCGATGAAAAGGGGCTCGACCGACCAGTGGCCTTCATCAGCCGACGGCTACTGCCCCGGGAGCAACGATGGAGCACCATCGAGCGTGAGGCCTTCGCTGTGGTGTGGGCCCTTAAGAAATTCCGGCCCTACCTCTTCGGTACCCACTTCCGGGTCCAGACCGACCACCGGCCCCTGCGGTGGTTAATGCAAATGCGGGGCGAGAACCCCAAGCTGCTGCGGTGGTCCATCTCGCTGGACTTTGACGTTGAACACCGGCCCGGCAATGACCACGCCAACGCCGACGGCCTGTCCCGCTTCTTCCGCCTTGACGAGGAGAATCCCCAAGGAGATGGGTGACTCTCCATGCCTTCGGCTGGGGGGGACGCCTGTTGGACCCAGCCTCGTGGCGTGGTCCTTACCCCCGTGGATTGTGCCCGTTCCCCGCCCCGGCCTTCACGGGCCACCCTTCTGAACTGCACCGAGGCCCTTCATCCTGAGCTGCACGAGGTCGCATACCCCTCGTGGCTCCGCCATCTTGTTGGCACCCACGTGACTCTGTGCACCAGCCAGCGCGACCCCGCTCAACCCGGCCTCGACCCCAGCGAAGCCCCGACATCGAGGCACCACGAACTGGCCAGGGTGTGCCGCAGGAACCATTCATCGCCCCCGGCGGAGGACAGTATCGATGGGACCCCCAACTGTCCTCCCCTCTCGAGGTGTAATCGCCCTGCAACTCCCCTGGGCCTGGCGCCTCTCCTGCTGGGCTTCTGGCCACCTCCACCCGGCCTCTCCGCCCCCACCGGGCGCCTGGGTCCGGACATCAAAGGGCTCCAGACCTATATCTGGGGCAACCCCGCCACAGATCGGCAGTTGTATCCCGGAGTCGAGAGCCCTGCTGATTGAATCGCGGCTGACCCTACGGAGAAGAACTCTTGTCGGAACCATCACGAGCCCTGCTGACTGCGTCGCGGCTCCTTCTTGTGAACACTTTGAAGCCACCTGGAACATCGGAGCCCTGCTGACGCTGTCGCGGCGCAACCTCGCTGAAACCTCCCTCGGAGCCCTGCTGACGACGTCGCGGCTCGAGCTGAGCAGAAACCATCTGGGGAGCCCTGCTGATTGGATCGCGGCTCTCCCCGAACTGTACGCCAGAGCCCTGCTGACGCCGTCGCGGCTCGACCCCTCCGAGATCCGGAGGTCCTCCAGCTTGAGGATAAGAACTGGGCCCCAGGTACCCTCGTACCGCACTCCTGCCAAAGACTGTCCCGCTACCCCTACCCTGCCAAAGAGACACTGAGACTTTTGGTGGATCCCTCGATCCCTTCGTGTAAATATTGACCTCGTAACCTTTTTATTGCTGATAAAGAATTGCTTGTCTTGAGACAACCGCCTTGAGTCCTGTGTGGTGGTGTTACTGTGCTAGCACGTGATAGGAGAAGGATCTCTCAGGAGACTTCTCGGCAGCGCTCGGCTACTTCGTACAGTGCGAGGGCCCCCCTTGGTGGTCTCGCCGACTCCTCGGGGTCCGCCTTCCAACAGAGTAGTAGAGAGAAGTAGAGTGAGTAGTAGAGAGTGAGTAGTAGAGAGTAGTAGAGAGAGAGTAGTAGAGAGTGAGTAGTAGAGAGAGAGTAGTAGAGTAGCAGAGAGTGAGTGCTAGAGAGCAGCAGAGAGTAGTAGAGTGAGTAGTAGAGAGTGAGTAGTAGAGAGTGAATAGAAGAGTAGTAGTAGAGAGTAGTAGAGAGAGAGAGTAGTAGAGAGTATAGTAGAGAGTGAGTAGTAGAGAGTAGTAGCGAGTGAGTAGTAGAGAGTAGTAGAGAGTGAGTAGTAGAGTAGTAGACAGTGAATGGTAGAGAGTAGTAGAAAGTAGTAGAGTGAGTAGTAGAGAGTGAGTAGTAGAGAGTGAATAGTAGAGAGTAGTAGAGAGTGAGTAGTAGAGAGCAGTAGAGCGTGAGTAGTAGAGAGTGAGTAGTAGAGAGTGAGTAGTAGAGAGTAGTAGCGAGTGAGTAGTAGAGAGTGAGTAGTAGAGTAGTAGAGAGTGAGTAGTTGAGAGTGAGTAGTAGAGAGTGAGTAGTAGAGAGTAGTAGAGTAATAGAGAGTGAGTAGTAGAGAGTAGTAGAGAGTGAGTAGTAGAGAGTGAGTAGTAGAGAGAGAGTAGTAGAGAGTAGTAGAGTAGTAGAGCATGAGTAGTAGAGAGTGAGTAGTAGAGAGTAGTGGAGTAGTAGAGAGTGAGTAGTAGATAGTAGTAGAGAGTGAGTATTAGAGTGAGTACTACAGAGTAGTAGAGAGCGAGTAGCAGAGAGCAAGTAGTAGAGAGTGTGTAGTAGAGAGTGAGTAGTAGAGAGTGAGTAGTAGAGAGAGTAGTAGAGAGTGAGAAGTAGAGAGAGTAGTAGAGTAGTAGAGAGTGAGTAGTAGAGTGAGTAGTTGAGAGCGAGTAGTAGAGAATCAGTAGTGGAGAGTGAGCAGTAGAGAGTAGTAGAGAGTGAGTAGTAGAGAGTGAGTAGTACAGAGTGAGTAGTAGAGAGTAGTAGAGTGAGTAGTAGAGAGGGAGTAGTAGAGAGAGAGTAGTAGAGAGAGAGTAGTAGAGAAGTAGATAGTGAGTGGTAGAGAGTAGGAGAGAGTAGTAGAGTGAGTAGTAGAGCATAGTACAGAGTGAGTAGTAGAGCGAGTAGTAGAGAGTAGTAGAGAAGTAGAGCGTGAGTAGTAGAGACTGAGTAGCAGAGAGAGTAGTAGAGAGTAGTAGAGGCTGAGTAGTAGAGAGTGAGTAGTAGAGAGTAGTAGAGAGCGAGTAGTAGAGAGTGAGTAGTGGAGAGTGAGTAGTAGAAAGCGAGTAGTAGAGAGTGAGTAGTAGAGAGTGAATAGTAGAGAGTGAGTAGTAGAGAGAGAGTAGTAGAGAGTGAGTAGTAGAGAGAGAGTAGTAGAGTAGTAGAGAGTGAGTGCTAGAGAGCAGCAGAGAGTAGTAGAGTTAGTAGTAGAGAGTGAGTAGTAGAGAGTGAATAGTAGAGTAGTATTAGAGAGTAGTAGAGAGAGAGAGTGGTAGAGAGCGTAGTAGAGAGTGAGTAGTAGAGAGTAGTAGCGAGTGAGTAGTAGAGAGTAGTAGAGAGTGAGTAGTAGAGTAGTAGAAAGTGAGTTGTAGAGAGTAGTAGAAAGTAGTAGAGTGAGTAGTAGAGAGTGAGTAGTAGAGAGTGAATAGTAGAGAGTAGTAGAGAGTGAGTAGTAGAGAGTAGTAGAGCGTGAGTAGTAGAGAGTGAGTAGTAGAGAGTGAGTAGTAGAGAGTAGTAGCGAGTGAGTAGTAGAGAGTGAGTGGTAGAGTAGTAGAGAGTGAGTAGTAGAGAGTGAGTAGTTGAGAGTGAGTAGTAGAGAGAGAGTAGTAGAGAGTAGTAGAGAGTCAGTAGTAGAGTAGTAGAGAGTAGTCAGTCAGTGTCAGTCAATGTCAGTCAGTCAGTCTGTCAGTGTCAGTCAATCAGTGTCAGTCAGTGTCAGTCAATCAGTGTCAGTCAGTCAGTGTCAGTCAATCAGTGTCAGTCAGTGTCAATCAGTGTCAGTCAGTGTCAGTCAGTCAGTGTCAGTCAGTCAGTGTCAGTCAGTCAGTGTCAGCTAGAGCAGCTCTGCTGACCTGGTTCTCTGGCTCTAAAGTAGCTCTGCTGACCTGGTTCTCTCTCTCTAAAGCAGCTCTGCTGACCTGGTTTCTCTGGCTCTACAGCAAGTCTGCTGACCTGGTTCTCTGGCTCTAGAGCAGCTCTGCTGACCTAGTTCTTATGCTGCACAGCAGCTCTGCTGATCTAGTTCTCTGGCTCTACAACAGCTCTGCAGACCTGGTTCTCTGGCTCTAAAGCAGCTCAGTTGACCCAGTTCTATGGCTCTGAAGCAGTTCTGCTGACATGGTTCTCTGGCTCTATAGAAGCTCTGCTAACCTGGTTCTCTCCCTCTAAAGCAGCTCTACTGACCTGGTTTCTCTGGCTCTGCAGCAGCTCTGCTGACCTGGTTCGCTGGCTCTAGAGTAGCTCTGTTGACCTGGTTCTTAGGCTCTAGAGCAGCTCTACTGACCTGGTTCTCTGGCTCTAAAGCAGCTCTGCTGACCTGGTTCTATGGCTCTAAAGCAGCTCTGCTGATTTGGTTCTCTGGCTCTAGAGTAGCTCTGCTAACCTGGTTCTCTGGCTCTAAAGCAGCTCTGCTAACCTGGTTCACTGGCTCTAAAGCAGCTCTGCTGGCCTGGTTCTCTGGCTCTAAAGCAGCTCTGCTGACCTGGTTCTCTCCCTCTAAAGCAGCTCTGCTGACCTGGTTTCTCTGGCTCTACAGCAGCTCTGCTGACCTGGTTCTCTGACTCTAGAGCAGCTCTGCTGACCTAGTTCTTAGGCTCTAGAGCAGCTCTGCTGACCTGGTTCTCTGGCTCTACAGCAGTTCTGCTAACCTGGTTTTCTGCACTCACGACGCACGCACTCGACTTCGCGAAAATATATTTAAAAATAATATAAGTTTCTTATAAGTACAAATATATTATTTTGATGAATATCTTACATAATCTCTTGCCTTAATATGTATATTAAAGACAGATACATATCATTTTGGAACATAATTTTTTTTTGCGGGAGTAGCGCACCCAGCGTGCCCCAGCACATATATGATGTCACGCGGGACCCGCAAGCGCGCAAACATCTCATACTGTAATGCGCATGTGTCGCGAATGCGCGGGAGCAGGAGTCGCAGACTGGTCGTATACCAATCGCGCATATCACGTGATATTAAATGTATATGATGTAACTGAAAAACACGCAGCCGTCGCAGACCATACGCGGATCCTTCATGACTTTTCTAAAATGGCGGCTAGAATGCGCGCACCCACCGTGATGTGTACACTTTGAGTGCACGACTGCGAAAAAAAATTGATTTTTTTTTAAAGAAAATGGTATAAATATATTAAAATAAAAAATGAAAACAAGAAAATTAATCAATATTTCAGTTTTAATTAAAAAATGTTTTTTTGAAATTTTCAGAAAAATATATAATGTTATTTAATGAATAAAATATTTATAAATAAACAGTTAAAAAACTGTAGAAAATCAGTACAAAAAATAGATATAACTACTATCACACTTAAAAGTTAGCATTTAAAAAACCTTTGAAATTCACTGAAAAAAAACATAGGTTTCAGAGACGTTATAGTTAGAAATTAGCATTTTTAAAACCTTAGAAATTCACAGAAAAAACCATAGGTTTTAGGAGTGTTATAGTTAGCTGCCCATTTCACTCGTACAAAACCATAGAAATTCCTCCGTTATAGTTAGTTCTGCTAACTATAACTCACGCGCCCGCAATGCACTGCTGATGATGTCACATATTGCATTATTCATGACATGGTCAGTGACATCACTGATGACATCTCAAATGACATCACTGAACCCGATACACCACATCATACACTAGTATAACCTTTCATCACTCACTGTAAAATACAGAGTACCATATTTGAAACCATTGACACACATTGACACACTGCTTCCGCCTTGAGTGATCGCTCCCCTCGCTGCTCCTCACAGCGTGGTATCGTATTGCTGCATTGTAACCAAGTTGTGATATCTGCATAGCTCCATTTTTAGTAAGCTTCGTAATTTCATAGCGCTATTATCCCACAGCGCTTACATTGCTTTGATTGCATTGTTGTGTGTGATTTCCCCCGGCGCCCTGCTCTGACCTCCCCTCCATTTTGATCCTGCTGTTGTTGTGTTCCCCTGAGCCCGCCACGCCTCCCAGCTGAGCCGCCCTCCCACAAGCACCCAAAAGCATTCCCCAAACCTCGCAGCGCTGTGATTCACTCGCTGCTTCCGCCTTGAGTGATCGCTCCCCTCGCTGCTCCTCACAGCGTGGTATCGTATTGCTGCATTGTAACCAAGTTGTGATATCTGCATAGCTCCATTTTTAGTAAGCTTCGTAATTTCATAGCGCTATTATCCCACAGCGCTTACATTGCTTTGATTGCATTGTTGTGTGTGATTTCCCCCGGCGCCCTGCTCTGACCTCCCCTCCATTTTGATCCTGCTGTTGTTGTGTTCCCCTGAGCCCGCCACGCCTCCCAGCTGAGCCGCCCTCGCCCCTCCCCCTCCGCTATCCATATATGACAGTAGTTCCCGCGCGCAGCGCCCGCGCCCAACCCGCGCCGAAGGTGCGCCAAAGGTAAGCCCGTCTACGCCCGTCCGCGCCTGGACCGCGCCCAGCGCCAGACCCCCTGCCCCTCGCGCTGCGCTGCCCTCCCGCATCACCTACGATGCCGCCACCCTCCTAGCCCTCAACCCCGGTCGCGCCCCCAACTGCGTCCAAGCCGCTCCTGGACACACTCATGGACCTTTCTCCTGCTACTCCTGCAAATTGAGCGGCACCGACAACATCTCTGCTACGTCCACACCACAGATTCCCGACCCCAACCACCTACAATGCATCCTTCTCAACACCCGATCGGTCCATAGGCATGCCATTGACCTATGGAATCTACTAGACACCATTTCCCCGGACATCGCCTTCCTTACGGAAACATGGATGAATGCTTCCTCCGCACCAGACATCACCATTGCCATCCCTGAAGACTATAAGATCACCCGCAAAGACCGTACCAGCCACACAGGAGGAGGAATCGCCATCGTCCACAAGAAATCTATCCGCATCTCAACCAGCTCTGACGTCAATCTCGCCAACTCCGAACATCTTCACTTCCAGATCCACATCGACCCCAAAACAACACTCAGAGGCACTCTCCTCTACAGACCACCAGGACCCCGCGCAAAATTCAGTGAAGACATCACGGACTTCATCACCCCACACACGCTCCCCTCCAAAGATTACATCCTTCTGGGAGACCTCAACTTTCACCTTGAAAAGACCAACGACCACAACACCTCCACCCTCGTGGACAACCTCGCCAACCTCGGACTTAAACAACTAGTCACTTCCCCCACCCACATCGCAGGTCACACACTCGACCCCATCTTCACATCCAGCAATCATATCTCCTTCTGCCACACTACGGATCTCCTCTGGACCGACCACAGCTGCGTTCACTTCATCTACAACAAGCCGAAACCCATCATCCACTCCCAACCTACCCTGCAAAGAAACTGGAACAAAATCACCACGGACCAAATCTCCGCATCGCTCCTTCGAAACTCCCCAGCCCTCTCTTCTAACGCCAACGAAGCCGCCGCCAACCTCACCCTATGGTTATCCAACACCGCCGACACCTTAGCTCCACTGAAAAAACGTCAAAGCAAACCTGGCAGCAAGAAAGCCTCATGGTTCAACGATGATCTCAAGAAGTCCAAGAAACTCTGCCGCTCCCTTGAAAAGGCCTGGAAAAAAGACCCAACCACCAGCACCAAGGACGCCTTCAAAAGCGCCACCCGCACCCACCACCAACTGATCCGAAAAGCCAAGAAAACAGCTTTCAAGGATCGACTTGACAACAACGCTCACAACAGCAAGGAACTTTTCAACATCGTCAAGGAATTTTCCAATCCCTCGGCCAACTCCAACGACATCACCCCCTCTCAAACCCTCTGCGACTCCCTAGCCTCTTTTTTCCACAACAAGATTGCAGACATCCACAACAGCTTTGACAACCAACCCGGAAACCAACCCACCCTACCATCTGCTGACCACCTTCCCCCCGTGAACACCCTTAACGCTTGGAACCCAATCTCCACTGAGGACACCATCCGCCTGATGAATTCCATCCACTCAGGATCCCCCACAGACCCATGCCCTCACCACATCTTCAACAAAGCAGACTCCGTCATAGCACCGCACCTCCGAGACGTCATCAACTGCTCCTTCAACTCCGCTACCTTCCCAGAAGACTGGAAACACGCCGAACTCACTGCCCTTCTGAAAAAACCAACAGCGGACCCCACCGAACTCAAAAATTACCGCCCCATCTCGCTTCTTCCATTCCCGGCCAAAGTCATCGAGAAAGCCGTCAACAACCAGCTCGCCGCTTTCCTCGAAGCCAACAAATCCCTCGACTCCTCACAGTCCGGCTTCCGAGCCAAACACAGCACTGAGACCGCCCTCATCGCAGCAACAGACGACATTCGAACTCTACTGGACAACGGAGACACAGTCGCCCTCATCCTCCTCGACCTCTCTGCAGCATTCGATACAGTCTGCCACAGCACCCTTCTACAACGCCTCAATAACATCGGAATCCAAGGAAAAGCACTTGAATGGATCACCTCGTTCCTCACCGGAAGAACCCAGAGAGTCCGCCTTCCTCCATTCAAGTCCGAGGCCTCTGAAGTCATCTGCGGCGTCCCTCAAGGATCCTCACTCAGTCCCACCCTCTTCAACGTATACATGAGCCCCCTCGCGGCCATCGCACGCCGACACAACCTCAACATCATCTCCTACGCGGACGACACTCAACTAATCCTTTCTCTCACCAATGACCCTAGCACCGCCAAAACTAACCTACACGAAGGAATGAAAGAAGTTGCCGAATGGATGAAACAAAGCCGTCTGAAACTGAACTCAGACAAAACTGAAGTCCTCATCTTAGGTACATCCCCCTCTGCATGGGACGATTCCTGGTGGCCTGAAGCCCTCGGAAAAGCACCCATCCCGACAGACCACGCACGGAACCTAGGCGTCATCCTGGATTCTTCACTCTCAATGAACAGACAAGTCAGCGCCGTATCCTCTTCCTGCTTCAACATTCTTCGCATGCTCAGAAAAACATTTCGCTGGATCCCCCTCGAAACAAGGAAAACAGTTACCCACGCTCTAGTCACGAGCCGACTGGACTACGGAAACACCCTCTACGCGGGTACTACCGCAAAGCTCCAGAAGAAACTCCAACGAATCCAAAACGCATCAGCCAGGCTCATATTAGACATCCCTCGCAACGAACACATCTCTGATCACCTTAAAGACCTCCACTGGCTACCCGTCAATAAGAGGATCACCTTCCGACTGCTTACCCACGCACACAAATCACTCTACGACATCGGACCAGATTGCCTCAACTCTCGACTGTCCTTCTACACCCCCTCCCGCCAACTACGATCTTCCAGCCAAGCCCTCGCCACTATACCTCGCATCAACAAGACCACCATGGGAGGCAGATCCTTTGCATACCTGGCTGCTAAAACATGGAACTCACTCCCCGCCTACCTTCGCCTCACCCAGAACCACCTAGCGTTCAGAAAGCAGCTTAAAACGTGGATATTTGACAAATAATCCTCCTCCCCTTCCTAAGCGCCTTGAAACCCTCTGGGTACGTAGTGCGCTATACAAATTTTATGACTTGACTTGACTTGACCAATACCAGTTACTAATACCCACTCACTGATTCCTAAGTCTACACACACAACTACCCATTCAACAACAGAATCATCTATACATGCAGTCATTAATTAATAGAACACTATCAAATGCACTTATACACATATATAGACATTGACACATCAGCAGTCATCTTAGTCGGTTATGCAGTCATCCTACTCACTCATGAAAAAAATGTATTGCACTTAAATTTACTCACTTACACAATTATCCAACGACACCTCATTTATTCAAACACATAGTAACTCATCGGTAATATGTTAAAAAAGCACCATTACAATTATACACTCATTCATATATTTACTCTCACAATCACTGACTCTTACACAAACTTATTTATATACACCAACTCTCACATACAATGCCCTTTATTTTTTTACTTTGTTGAAGATGTACAACTAAAACATATATTCGCTCACCAACACACAAATAAATACACTCAGTCACCCAAACAACTGTTTCCACATGCACTCTTAAACCCATACACCTAGTCAATCAACCATTCACACATCTATGCATAGAGTTACACACACCCCATCCAACCACACACAAACTCAGTGTCCCATACAAATACTCACCCAACTAATCAATAACTAATATACACACTCATGTAGTTAGTGACCAACTGAGGCAGCATGTTATACAACAACAGAGACAGTGCTGCACACATTCACATAGTTTAGTTACTAATCCATGTATTAAGTGAGACACTTTTAATTACTCACTTAAAAAGACAGTCAGACAGCTACTAAATCCTCCATCCAGACAGTTATATATCCACTCAATCTTATCTTCAATACAGATTGTTATATATGTAATACATATTTAAATTTCAAACTAAATCACATTCAGTGGATGATGTCATCAGTGATGTCATTTGAGATGTCATCAGTGATGTCATCAGTGATGTCACTGACCATGTCATGAATTATGCAATATGTGACATCATCAGCAGTGCATTGCGGGCGCGTGAGTTATAGTTAGCAGAACTAACTATAACGGAGGAATTTCTATGGTTTTGTACGAGTGAAATGGGCAGCTAACTATAACACCCCTGAAACCTATGGTTTTTTCTGTGAATTTCTAAGGTTTTACAAACGCTAATTTCTAACTGTAACGTCTCTGAAACCTATGTTTTTTTTCAGTGAATATATATATATATACATATATAGGCACATTTAAACATTAACAGATGATCATGGTGATCTCAGACACATCCATTCCGCAGACTGTAGTGTCTAATCTGGGAGCCTGTGCTCTGCAAGCAAGGCCAAACACAGCACTTGCCTGCAATAACCTGCACCCTTCCGAACCAGGTCAGATAAGCATGCACTGAATTTAGTAATGATGACTGATGCAACATGATTGCCAACTGCCTTGTTTTACATTAAGTTTGTGGGTGTTTACATAACATATAGTATAGGGGTCTCAACAAACAATGGGCCTGCTGTTTGCAACATGGCAAGTATCTGCCACCTCTTTGAAAGTTAAAGTGTCCCTGGTAACATCACTAAAAACCATATTCCTGTAGAGCAGAATTTAACACCATTTGGCTTTCACAGTTGTTTTTTTCTGCAGGTTTGCAACCACAAATTGCATTCTATCGCAAAACTCCATGGATATTTTTTTAAACCCTGCAAGAAACATTGACCTTGACTTAAAAATTTAATTTTTCTCACCTCTATTTCTTTTGAACTACACTTTTCTTCCTCTTTAACATGTGCATGTCTACTGTGTATGTAGACCACTCTGTCGGCCTTAATGTATCTATCTTTATACAATATCCCTGCAACCTAATATATTTATTTATTCCATCAGCCATTTGCGTCTCACATAACACCCACGTATGATCAAACCTAACTCATTAATGTAACACAAAGAAAGCGGAGTAGATGCATGGAATTGTTTCCCTGAGAGCACAAGACTATTCATAATAACCGATGAACTAACTACTAACTTTGAGTTGTGGAGTATTTTTTCTGTTTGCCATTTGGGTGCATCCTTCTGCCACTATGCATGACAAACTATTTTGCATCTAAAAAGTACAATCAGTCATCACACTTTTTGTGACGTAAAATTATTTCATACATGAATCCAGTAAACAAAACAATCCTTCATTTTTATTTTATTATTTTTATCACTACAGCGGGTAATTTTGGATTACTTTTACCAGTGTTCAAGTGTGAGCCTGCCTCTAAAATGGCTGCTTTCGTGCCATTATCTTTCACATCTTGATAGCTGTCTTTAGGTCAGGCTCGTTGTCAGATCCTCTTTCACAGGGCCATGGGGATATCATGGAGCTACTGGGCCCAACCGCGGTAGATATCAGGCTTTTTACTTCTGATGTCCCTGTGCCTGACCTACTATGTATCCTCAGCAACTGAGCCTAGTACTCCTTCAGCACTTGACTCTCAGTGGTGGAGAGGGTCGAGCAGTCCTTGGCTTCTTGAGTGGAGGTAGATACACACAGGCTCACAACAAAAAGTACATTCACTAGCAGCAATAAATGATTGTCCAGTCAAATACTGCATTTTGTGATGAAAAAAGTATTTATATCTAAATGTAAAGTGAAATATGGCATTCACAGAAAATACACTCAGACCTCTGAGGTCAGGGCTCTACTGTTCCATCGGCAAGCCCCTGAGTCACACTCACCTCTCACCAGTGGTATTTTTTATTCCCTATTCACTGTAGATAACATTCAGGTCTGAGTATCAGGAGTCCCACTCCAACTCTTTTAGAACAGACAAAAGTGTTCCAGTGCTGAAGTGCTCTGTAGTAGACAAGTTCTCCCAGGGCCTTCTAACCCTTTGATGAGTCTTACCTGCACCAGCAGGGATTGCACGACCAGAGTTCCTTAGAGCATTTCACTTGTGGGTGCAGAGGATGCAGCAGCTGCCTTCGCTGAGTAACATTTGCGGCTCTGCAGGAGCCAACTTCTGAGTATCCTCACTCCTCCTCCGATGCAACAGTAAGTTTCTTTTGATCCTTCCCATAGGTGGGGAAGGGAAATTCAACATCTACTGGCTCCAATCCTTAGTTTGGGCTTGGGTCCACTCAAGTCACCATGGCGTCCTCTTCTCTTGATGTCAGCATCAACCAGCCTGCGATCCTTGTCCTCTCTGGTGTCCCCCTGTGGCATACAGGATCATTACTCTGCACTTGGGCAATGACCTGCTTGGCACAGCTGCAAGTTCCTCTTCATGTTGGCCCCCCTCAGGCATACGGGGTCACCGACTCTCCGCAGTACACACGGACAATGGCTCCGTTCACCACGACTAACCTCATGGCGGCCCCCTCTGGCATGAGGAGTTGCTGACTTACACCCCGGGTGATGGCCCGATCGGCACAAAGAACTTCACTGCTGCCCCCTCTAGCATTCAGGGCCTGAACTTACACACCGCACATTGACAACGGCCCGATTAGCATGGTTAACTTCACGGCGGCCCTGTCTTGCATATTGGGTAGGTGATTTACACACCACACACGAGCAACAGCCTGATCAGCACAGACTTAAACATCATGCACAGACGATAGCCTGATTGGCACAGTTGTCCTCTCCTCTGCCTCTCTAAAGAGATCTGCTCACTAGGATCCCCCAATCGACCTTGCTCTCCCTGCAATCTCTTCTTCCTCACAGAGAGCACTGGTCTTGTCAAGCAGGCAGGCACTTGTGTTCCCGGCTCCTGGGGCAGGTGGTCTTGGATTCCCTAGGTGATGTACTCTCATCCATCTGGAAGACTGGCAGGCCTCAACCCCCAGTCTGGGTCACAGGCAGAAGTCCTGCAGAGCTCATCCTCCTCGCACATTCTTTTTGGCTGCTCGACAATTGACATCTTTGTGGGCCTTGAGCTCCCCCTAATGTAGTCCTTTTCAAGACACTAAATGTAATTTAGGGTCTTAATCTTTGAAGTCTATGTTGGGGGTTTGCTTTTCTTTGAAATCCCCTCTCCTCTGCCCTTCCTCCAGAAAGCAGTCTGTCACAGCAGCAGTGTGTCTAAATCTGATAGCCCCACAACACACGCCATAGGTGTGACTAGAGGTTTACACCTGGATGTCAGACACAGTGATCGTTATGATTCTCTTATCAGCCTCATCTCCTACCTGAGATGTGCCCAAGACACTTTTGAGTGACCTCTCCATGAGTCAAAGAGCACTGTTTGAAATGTATAGACAAGCCTTGCTCTTCTTTATTCAGTGTGGGTCCCACTCAGCTCACAGGAATGCAGCAATCCACAAATACGTCTGGAGGGATTCCTCTACCTCATCATGCTCCTCCAGTCAGCCCTTTGTCCCACAAAACGGAGCCTAGAATATTCAATGTACTGTAATATTCAAAAGCACACATTCACCTAGCACATGCATACTACACACAGCACTACATACTGTAGCGTCTTCCCCAGCCCTTTGAGCATGCAGATGAAATACAGCACACAGGAGCTGTAGTTAAACACTTCTTTTAGTCTTCAGCATACCCTCATGCACTGTGCATTGCATCATACTTTTCAGATAACCACACTCTGACACCTCCCAGCATATTACGCAGTTCCTGTCTAGGGTCTGCCCCAGTACCATAAGGGTCCTAGCACATATAACACAAAGATGCTACATCACCCCCTTTGTTAAATAAAAAGTGGTAGACCTCATTAGAAATCACATCTCTTCAATTAGTCGGCTAGGTGCTAGCACTTGTCTGCCGGCTCGGGTGATCAGGCAATGGAGACTTAAGCTCAGGCGCTTGAGCTGGACTTGCTGGTGGGATTGCCTCACATATGGTTTCAGGACTCGACCAATGTTGGGGAAGGTGTTTAAAATGTGATATGCCCCGAGTGATGGTAGGTCCAGGACAATGTGACGTCACCATATGTTCTTTGCGCACTACAACCTGTAGAGGATCAGCTGCAAATGGAGTGTCCATTTTCCATTTTTATCTTTGTTTAACTAGTACACAATCTCCTTCACCAAAGACTGTTTCCTGGGCATGACGATGCTGGTCAGCATAGGCCTTCATTTTCCTTTTCCTAGTCGTGTCTTTTACTTGGTGAGTGTTGACTGACTGATGCAAGGTCCATTGCAGCAGTTTTGTTATGATGGCTCTCCCAAATAGCAAGGTGGCTGGACTCTCACCAGTGTGTGAGTCAGAAGTTGATTGACAGGCTCTGAGGGCCTGGTACAAGGCTTGTTTCAGGTTGATTCCTTCCAGGGATGCTTGTTGAATGCCTCTCTTGAGGGCAACCATGAATCGTTCAATTACACCATCAACTTGGGGCCAGAGAGGTGTGTTCTTTTGGTGATAGGCACTGAATCGGACAAGAAATTCTTTTAACTCTTTGCTATTAAAAGGTGGTCTCAGGAGGATTTCAGGAATGCCCTATGTTGCAAAAGATATAATCTAGGCATTCGATGGCTTTGTTATGGGTTGTTGAAGACAGGGTGTCTACCAAAGGAAAACATGAGTATTCGTAAATGACTTCCATGAAATTGTCTCCATTTCCTAGAGGTCCAAAGAAGTTAACAGCAACCCTTTCCCAAGCATGGGAGGGAAGGTCAGACATTGTCACTGGATGCTGTGTCACCTTGGGAGACAAACGGTTGCAAATGTGGCACACTTTCAATTACTTCTCAACTCACCCATCTAGCTGAGGGAACCATAGTTGATCTCATAGGGCTCTTATGGTGGCTACAATGCTACAGAGTCCTTGAAGAACAAGCTCAATGATTCTCTGCCTTGGGCTTTCAGGTATGATGATTTGTGAACCTCTTAGTTTTACGCATTGATGGGAGACAACTCATTCTGTGCATTTTTAAACTTTTGAAACTCGATGTCGTCGGCAATGAGTCAGGTATTTCTTCTCCATGATTGCGTGGCAACAAATTAGTTGATAACGATCATGTCCTTTTCAGCATTGGTGTCAGCAGTGATTTGTTTCACCAACAAAGAAGTTGGTGTGCTGGATTTCATGATAAAGTTGAGATATGCTTCAGCTGTTTTGGATGTAGAGCTGAGATGTTGGGGCACTCGTGAAAAGTAGTCTGCTGGGTTTTGATCTTTTCCTGGCTTGTGTATAATCTCATAGTCATACTCTTGAAGTCTTAACCTCCACCTCTCAAATGCAGGGGGAATCCTGGCCTTTGGATTTCCAAAAATTGTAAATAGTGCCTGGTGGTCTGTAAACCGCTTTCCATAGAGGAAAACATGAAAATGTTTGCAGTCCCACACCACAGCCAGATTCTCTTTTTAATGCTAGGAGTAGGCGCTTTCTGTTTCAGACAGGCTCTGAATGGCATAAGCCACAATAGGTCTCTGAGCATTCGGATGACCATTGTGTTGAGCAAGGATTGGCCCTCGCCTGGCTAGGCTTGCATCAACCATTGGCTTAGTACATCTCTGAAACATCTGTCACACTCCGAAGACCAATGAAAAAGTACATTTCGATTTGTCATGTCTCTTAATGGGGCACTCACAGTACCAGAGTTGCAGATGTATGTTGAGCAATAACTGGCCCTGCTTAGGAAAGATTGAACCATGGTAACATTGGGGGGGGGGGGCAAGTGGATGACAATGCTTGCACCTTATCTGGGTCTGGGGTCATTCCCCCATGAGAAAATATATGCCCAAAATCCTGAGTTTTAGGGGCACATGCATCAAAGGTTTTTGCGAGCGCAAACGGTGCGAATCGCAAAAATCGGCCGTTTGCGCCCGCAAAAAGACATTTTACGATGCATGAAAGGTAATGGCACTCGCAATTTGAGAAATCGCAAATATGTGCGAGTTCTCAAATTGCGATTGCATTTAAGGAATCGCAAATTGAGATTCCTTAAATGCAATCCATTAAGGTAAAACAATTAGCGATTTCGCTAATACGGGGCGCAAATTACCATGAAGTTGGACTTCATGGTAATTTGCAAAAACCTTGAAAAATGCACTAAAGTGCATTTTTCAAAGTTCCATTTTACACACACACATCCCCTTGGGGCATGTGTGTGTGCAAGATGAACTCATATGCAGATTTCAGGGGTGCAACAGGGTGTCCTTTTGACACCCTGGCACCCTTGAAATTGCATTCTCAATTTGCGATTCTCTAATTGAGAATCGCAAATTGAGAATGTCTTCCCATTCGTTCCTATGGGCCTCTAGGCCCATAGGAATGAATGGGGAGGTATTCCTTAATTGCGACTCGCAATTTGCGAGTCGCAATTAAGGAATGTTTAGAAATCGCTATTTTTTAAAAGATTTCTACATGCATGGGCTTTTGCGCTTCCTTATTAGCGAATCCTTATTTTTCGCTGATAAAGAATCGCAAAAGGCATTTTTGATGCATGTGCCAGTTGGTCTTGTGAAACTCACACTTTGCATCATTCAGAGTGAGACCTGCATCAGAGAATAACTGTCACACTTGTCTGAGGGTTTTGTTGTGTTCTTTTTGTGTTCTCCCAAAAACCTGTATGTCATCACTATAGTTGAAAGCATGTGTGACAAGTTAAATTACTTGTCGAATGACATCCTGAAATTTTCCAGCAGCCGAAGATACCCAAAAAGATAGTAATGTACCTCCAGTTCTCTTCTAGTTCAGGTTTATAGTTAGGTCATGATGAGAAAATACTTTGGTTTTGTTCAGTTACATGATCATGTCCGCTATGTGAGGACCAGGGTGTCTCTCTCCCAATGGCTGTGTTTGGCTGGCGCATGTCCATGCCAATACATGCAAATCCACTATTAACGTTTTTGGGCACCCTGACTCTAGGCAAAACCCATGGTATAGGGCCTGTGGAGCGTTCAATGATGTCATGTTTCTAGAGCGCTTCCAGTTTTTTCATCACAGCTTCTTATGGATGAAAAGCAACTCTGCAATGTCACTGAGCAACAGGGTGAATGTCTTCGTGGATATGAAGCTGTACTTTAATTTTCTTGAGTTCTCCAGGCCATGGAACAGCAATGGGAATCAGCTTGTGATCTCAGATTGAGCACAAAGGTTGTAATTGAGGGATATGAACCCCATGTCAGCATGGTGGCAAAGCTGACCAAACAGGCCCTTGAGGAAGTACCTTGTAGAACATGAATGGTGGATTGTCTCAATGTCTTTTTGTGTTGCATTGTCACTGTGAATAACCCTTGGCTGTGCAGTGGCTCAGACGCAGCTTAGGTATAGTCCTTCATGCCTGACGGGGTAAAGTGAAGGACAGGCGACAGTTTATTAAACTTTTCCATGGGCATGATGGTAATCAATGCACCACTGTCTATGATGAAAGTTATTGGGTGATCTTCACTTTCACTGTGATTTTGAGACAATGTCCAAAAGAAGCCTATCGTTTTGCTTGCCGTGTTTTCTTTCAATTGTGATCTTCTTCACATGCAGCTAATCCATCGTGTACATGTTGCGTGTTGGTTGATACCATTAGGGCGCACTCATCTTCTTCATTGGTACTTGATATTGGCATTGAAGAGCATTTTTCCGGTGAACTTGATGACAGTTGGCTTTGACTGATCTCCACTTGGCGTAGTTGATGTTGCTTTTTAGTTTAGTGGGCAGGGCAAAAGTGCTTCTGAAACGTTCACACGTCCACCTTCTCTTTCCGTCATGCCGCACTTATTTTCTTTGACTTGGCAAACAGTTATGAAGTTATTTTCTTTTCCACAACCTTTACAGACCTGTCAAAGGGCTGGACATTCACCTTTGTAGGGAAACAGAAATCCACATCAAAAGCATGGTTTTTATTTCTTTAAAGATGTAGACACATTTCTGCATGTGCCTGCTTTTCACAGTCAGGGCTGATTTATTATGAGTTGTTCCTGCTTCTATGTCAGCAGCTTGTCTGTTTGCTCATTCTTCTGCTCTCACAGTCCTCAGCATTTTCTCCAAGCTGTGCATTTCTCTCAACATGTGTCTTCTAAGCAAATCTGAAAGGCATCTGTCGATGGTTCTGAGACTCATGTCTTCTTCGTCTGTAAAGTCACAAAATGTGAGTGTTTGATGAGTGCATCCAGTGTTTCGGCTAACTCATTCATTGTTTCAACAACCTGTTGCCTTACTTGGCTGAAGATATACCTTTCATAGACGACGTTCGGTATTGGATTGAAGCTACTTTTACCTTTTGGTATGCTTTTGCTTCAGTTTGTGTAATCTTCTTTAGCACTTCTTTCACCCCATCATATGTAAGGTTTTTCAAGTATTTGATGATCGTCTTTTCATCTTCTTCTTCTAGAGCATCTATGAAGTCATCAAATGTTTTGATCCACGCAGCCTACCTTGCATCAATGTTGCAATCTCTCAGGGAGAGCAGCATTGCTTTCTTCAGGACAAGGATGCCCTAATCATCGTCAGATGTGATGTCTTCCCCAGCACTGGATCATGCAGATAAAGAACACCACATGGGAGCTGTAGTTAAACACTTCTTTATTCCTCAGTATACCCTCACATACTGCGCATTACTTTTCAGATAACCACACCCTGGCATCTCCCAGCATATTATGCAGTTCCTGTCTAGAGTCTGCCTCAAAACCATGAGGGTCCTTGTGCGTCTAATGCCAATATGCTACATATACTAACTTGATGTAGACCAAGGGCACATTAAGTCCACAGCAGTGGATTTTTACATGAGTGAGCCGGTGATGCAGGTAAAAAGGCCTGTTCACTTCTACTGATCCCTACATGGTATGCTGTCCCCACTGTGCTCACTGTACTTAACTCCTGGCAAAGGCAGTGGCATTTTACCTGAGGCACAGAAATATGAGAGCTCCAGCCACAATATGTAAGCCATGTGAACACCTTGTTCTGCTGCTTTGGACTTCATTTTAAAATGTTGATATTAATACTAACACAGCAATACAAAGACACACAGCCAGTATTCTCTATTATGATATTAGCCCTACCGTACCATTGACAGTAGTTTTGACATGCCTCAGTAGTTCAGATACAACCCAGAGTGCTTTCACAAGCAGATGTGGGGATATTTATGTGTACAATTCACACATTTGGCATAGTCGAGTATAGCCTTATTATTGCCTTCTTTGATGCATTTTCACCTGTGTAACTGTGTAGTACCCGACTCAGCCACGGGTATACCTATAACAATTTTTATACTTGACTGGACCCGTGGAATTATACAGAAAATTGAATATTTAAGAGCTCCCTGGCGAGGTTGAGCCCACCCGGGTGGCACTGTACTACGACGGTGAAAGAAAACACCGATGATGAAGAATGCTACTACTTGGTGGATGAAATTTTTTCTATTAATATTATTAATATTCCTGTAGGATATGGCATAAAGGCAGTTAGCAAATAATTATTGGCTTCCCCATTTTGTGGTGTAAGGTTTGCACCAGTTACATTACAGAAGATCAAATTCATTTTTATTTTGGGCAGGGAGATTAAGTGATTAGCCCAG
This sequence comes from Triturus cristatus, assembly GCF_964204655.1. Lineage (NCBI taxonomy): Eukaryota > Metazoa > Chordata > Amphibia > Caudata > Salamandridae > Triturus > Triturus cristatus. The sequence continues at coordinate 348,369,624 of NC_140584.1, forward strand.
AATCACAGGACGTTGAGTTAATGCCAGAACTCGAACCTACTTCCTCAGTTCCATCATTGGCAGTTCTGACCATAACCCTACATCCTATGTTTTTTTTCTCTGGGAAAAGTAGCATCACAGCAAGGCTTATGCAAACAAACACCCCCTTCACCAAGGGATAAAAGACACTGGGACTGAGCTGACAACATCTGGCCCTTAGCAAGGCCAAGGAGAAGTGTGGCTCAATGGTTAGAGCGGCAGACCCTGATGCAAAGTTCTGGCCCGGGACCAGGGTTCAATCCCTGCCTCGGCGGGTCTTGGGCTAAATTTCCTCGGACCTGTTAATTCTCGCATCGGTGCCTATTCTAATCATGGGTCCCACTCTGCAACTCTGGGCAATAGCTTGCTTAATCTCCACAACGGCCCCAACAGCGCTGGGATGCCTGGCTTCACCTTGGGGGTGCCCAGGAGTGGACATTTCACAGGGAAAAGCCAGGAAGGGTTCCACAGCGGTATGAGTACAGCGCCAGGACACTCTAGGGTAACAGTGCGCTATACAAGTACAACACATTTACATTTCTCTTATTTACCCCCACTATAGCCTCAGGGTGATGACCTGTCAAGGGAGGGGGTCATGAAAAGCACACTGTTGCTGTTCCAGAAAATCACCTAGCCGCCCTGCAAGGCCCCTCTATACTCTCTCCACGCCCACCATGACCTGATTATGATGGCACTGCAGGGGTTGACCCTACTTCTGGGCTGAGATGAGAATGTCCTAAGGACCAACACAGTTTGACAGCATGGCAGGGGAGTGCGGATAATGCTGAATTCACATTGTAGTGGTCTGGCGGAGACTGGGGAAGACAGTAGGTTTCTGTGGTCTGCTTTATAGAGACCCTATAAAACTGGTCCACAGGTCACCCTGAGGCACTGGCTCATAACCCAAAGCTCGACTGTCTGCCTTCCCAATCCGACCCTGGGCAAGTGCAGTAAATCCATATTTATGTGACACATATTTGCACGAGTCCCTGAGTGGTGGATATTCAGTTAAAATTAAGCGTCACCACACGAGTGCCAATGCAACTCTTAGTAAATCAAATCTAAGCCTTAAAGTCTTGAGGTTGCCATTTATAAACCAGTTTTAGGGACCCACATTTCAGAGATAAAACATAAATGTTTCTGCTATTTGATCAAAGAAGTAATTATGCAGCCTGATACCCAAAGTGATACTGAAGAATGGTTCCTGCGCATCAGCTCTTACTGATAGGTCGTGTCAACAAGTTGTGAAACAGAGATTTATTTTAACAGAAATTAAACTATTGGTTTCTAGAGGCATAGAGCTGGAAAGTTGTGGAGTTCTCCGCCACGACTGTGAAGTCTCCGCACTCATAAACTTAGTAATAAAACGCAGGTTTGTGAATTCCAAAACAAACATAAACTTACACAAATGTGTAAGCTTACCTTTGTTAATCAGGCCCATTGTTGTTTTTCTTTTTTTAATTACATTGGTTTAGGATAAAAAATACCAGGGCTTGAAAAATATGAACTAAAACAAACACTATGGGGCTGATTCCGATCCGGATCGGAAGGGCACCGAACGTGATTCAGCCGGAAAAACTACGAGCCGTACGCGTGTTTTCTGCCCGACTCGTACAGCTGTACGAGCGAGCAAGTACGATGCGAGCTACGTGAAATTCGTCAGAAGCTAATCGTGGCGTGCAATGGATGCGATTTATGACCGAGCCAGTATGATGCACGTGTCGGTCAGCCTGTGCGAGTCGGAGTGTCCAGCTCGCAAAACGTCCGGGTGGTTGCCTTTGGGGGTCCTGTCACCCGCAGCCCTACAACTCGGACACAGGGGGAGACCCAAGGGTTTCCCCAACACAGGCATGTACGGTGCAGATGGCACCGATGCGTACCCACTGTAGGGGGTGCCCTTGCGCGAGACATACCTATTCAGTCAATGGGGGCCCATGTACGCGTCGTACGACCAGCTCCCATTGACTTCTATAGGAGTCTGACCGAACCGAGTCTGGCAGCATACGGCCGCATCTTACTCGCTCGGTCGGACTGCAGGACTCGGTCGGAAAACTCTCCGGATCCGGCTCGGTCGGAGTGCTTTCCGACCCGGATCGGAATCGGCACCTATGTGGAAACTATTGCCCATGTTCATTGTCAGCAACTTAACTGCTAATAAAGCGCAGAGAGCTAAGTGACCTAGGATCTTATTTAACGTTTGTCAGCTCGATTACTATGTCACAAACATGCCCAACCTGTCTGCTAAACCCTACAACAGGACCCCTGTGCCAAACACAGCCTTACAATTGAGCCCCTGTTTGATTCCTGATTAAGATGGACATAATTTAAATAGGTTTAGGCTGAGTAAACAAGTTTTAAGAGATACGACAAACATTTAAAAGAAAATAGATTGCTGGGACATATTTCTAGTACATCAATTGGGGCATAAGTCTTCATAAAAAAAATCCAGTTTGCAATTGTATCTTGTATCACATGCACTGCTGCTTGGTCACGATGTAAAGGAGTTTTTATCCCACCTATTACTTACCATTGGTTGAAATCATTATCACTCTTCTTTGCTGCTTCCTAATTCAGCAACTGGTGCAAGGCATCACTTCCTGTGTCCCTTCCTGACTGATTTGTCTTAATTATTGCCCATCTGCTGCTCGCAGTGTGATTGAGTTACTGTTCCTTTTTTGTTTTGGTGTTTTTATATAGTGCAAACGCGGCCTGACCAGAAGTTACTGGAGCGTATAACGACCCCCAAATATGCTTGTCCCAGTATAGACCAGGTATTTTTCCCCTGTTGCATTTTTGCACCATGTAAGAAATTGAGTGATTGGCTGAAAGAGGTGGAAGCCCTACTCAAGCAACAACCACAATCCTGGTCAGGGTTAACAACAAAAGTCACTAAAGTAGCCTGTGCTTAACCCTCTGGTAGCTTGGCACAAAGCAGCCAGGATTAAGGTGGAGGGGATATGTAAAGTATTTATTCAGCACACAAACAGTAATAAAGTGGAAACACAACACAAGAAAACTCAAAAACCAATTTTAAAAAATCAGTAGAACCAGAGATATTCAGTTTTAAAGATTGTGGTTAAACTAGCACCTAAAAGCACAAAGCACTACCCTCAGTCATCCATTCATGCTAGAGTAAGGGGAAATAGCAAGTTCAGGCTGACCATGTTGGGGTGCAGATCACATAGAGAGACATGGTTAGTCCCACTGAAAAAGGTACTTTCTAAGTCCGGCACAAAGATTTTAGTTCTAAATTAAAAGAGGACGCATGGAGAAGGCTTAGCATGACGGACGGCGATTGGAGCATAAAGAAATCAGCTCAAGCGTCATAGATGGTGGTCATTGCTATAGAGAGAAGTGTAGTTCTAACATTGCTGGTCATCTCTGGCAGTCACTGTCGGCGCAAACAGCAGATCTCACTGGAACTTCATGCTGGCCAATGTTGCAGGTGGCATGGTCTTGGTACAAACGGGCCAGTCCACAATGAGCCCAAACATCAGGATTACCCTTTTTCTTTAGGTGGAGAACACTCATATGCCAGGACCTGGGGAGGCACCTATTTGTGGTCAAAACTCACTGCAATAGAGCCTAGCAAGACTCAGGCTGGTCCAGTTGCAGGTCCAGCTAAGGCCAGTTGCATCTGGACAGCTGCAGGGGGGCTCTGAAGCATGTTGTGTTCATGTAGCTCACACAGGAGGTCAGCCAACTGGTCCTTGTAGTCATACTGGTTAGCCTGGAGTGCGTCTCAATCCAAACGTGAGAGATTTGTGTGACTTCACTGCTGGCTTTTACCCCAGTCAGAGGTCCTGTCTTGTAGTGTGTTTTCGGATTTGCAACTTCACCAGTCAGACTAGGAGCGGAGCGGAGTCTGAAGTGAACTGATTCAAAGCCTCTAGGAAGGTACTGGAGGAGGCGCTCCTCTGACGTTGGCAGGACGCCTCGAAAGCTGGCGGACCATTGAGGTACTCTTGGGGTCTGACGGGGTGCGAGGGCGCGCAACGCTGTACAGTTGGTCTACCCCGCCGCCGCTGCCTGATCTAACCTTGTGCGCGGCCGTCGCGCGGAGCGACTAAATCTCCCAGGGTCCGCCTTGCTGGATGCTGCCTCCACGCTGATTGGTGATTGGTGGCGCAGTAAGGGATGTCGGATTTCCCGCGTCGCCCGGAAGAGGCCGGTCAGGGACCCACTATTTACACTTTCATTTTCATCTAAGGACAGTATCTAAGGACAGTAAGCGTTAAATTAATATCGGACTGCAGCGCTGGCTGTTGGGGGCTAATACATTAATTGTTTGCAATGAGTAAAAGGAATGTGGGGGACAGGGTGGTGGGGACCCTTTCTGCTTTTTTAATAAGAGCTGAATCGGTTTTAATTCGTGAAATTGAGGCAACCGAGCGTAGACTTTCACTTGAACCGATTTCTCTAAGGGGGGGGGGGTCCTTACCTATTGCCCAGTTGCCAAATATTCAGTCTAATTCTGACACTGCTCCTTTAATTGAGCGGCCCCCATTGAGGCCACTAAATTTGCCGCCTAATAGCCCTAACCTGGTCTCTCCACAGTCCCAGAGCAGTGTTGGGAGCCCAGCTATGGTAACTACTAGAGGGAAGAATGCCCTTGCTCGTACTGGCATGGAACCTCCAATTAAAAAAAGGAAGGGGCGTGGTTTAAACAAGCAAAAGGTATTGCCAGTTACTAGCAAATCAAGCGGGGCTTTTGTATCTGGTAATCCAAGTAGTAACATTGTAGACACCATCACCACTACTAACACCACCCCGTTGTTGAACCAATCCGACTTTAGCTCCCTATTAAGGGAACAATTAGCAGCCTTCATCGACCCCTTAATGGAAAGACTAGACTCCATCGATATTAGGCTTAAAAAGATTGAAGAAGCTTTTATACGTTCCCCCCAAGAGATTCCTGTACAGCTAAATCCCCGGGTAACAGGAGGGGTTGTCCCAACCAGAGTGGGGGAAACTCATAAGGAACAAGAGGGTACAATGGTGAATGCACAGGTAATAGTGGACAAGGTGCAACCAGTAGGGAGGGCTACAGGCACAACTCACAATGATGTTAGTAATGCTAAGCCTATGCCCCAGTAGCAGTCTGCTGGGGCTGAGGGAAATTGGAGGCAGGTGGAACTTAGCAATGTTGGCGGGTCAGACAAGATCAGCTTCCTCCACCTCCCATCAGAAGCAACCCCATATTCGGTCATTTTAGCGAACGTCCCCCCTCTTACCCCAGGGTCACACGAGCATTGGTCCACCCTTAGAAATAAGGCACTACACTATTTGAGTAAGAAAACTGGTATTGGGGAAGACTTGTTTTATGAGTTCAAAATGGCTAGACGCATAAAATGGGTTGGACATTCAACTAAATCCATGCCAGGCGATTTTGTCGTTCTAAGCTTCAGATCACCTGCTTTGGTTCGTCACATTTTCGAGTTAGCTGGGCACTCACCTTTTACTGCAGATGCGATTAGACTGCTCCCCCTTGGCTTCTTCTATAAACATCACACAAGACATAGAAAAAGGGATTCTTGGGCACCACAGGATTCTGACACCTGGAATGACCATCCCATACAGATCAATAATCGTTATGAGGTTTTATCCTCACTCGAAGATATTGACAGACTGGGAATGGATGAACGGCCGGGATTAGCTAGAGGGGTTGAGATGAGAAGTGACATAGACCCTCCGACAGTAGGGTGTCCTATGGGAACTAAGATGGAGAAGTACTTACCTACTGCACCCGCCATGTCACCAGACCCCCCAGTCCTGAATCCCTGTATAAACGCTGTTGAGGCAACTTCTAGGTGTGGTGGCCCGGCAACGTTGAGAACTTCAATGACTATTTCCTCTTGGAATATAGCAGGGCTGGAATCAAAAGTCTCATCTGCTGATTGGATAACTTATTTAGAAGACTCAGATATCTGGGCATTCCAGGAAATATGGTCTATTGATGGGGTCTTTCATGTCGGCTATTTGAATTTCTTCAAACCAGCAATAAGGGGTCATAGGGGTAGAGCAGTTGGTGGACTGACTTGTTGGGTAAGACAATCTGAGGGGATAAGGGTGGAGGAGGTCAGCATTGATAGCCCAGATATTCTGGCCATAAGGGTCAGATCAGTGAGTGGCCTTGATTCAACTTTGTATAATGTTTGCGCTAGGGGTCAACCTGGTGGGAGGTGCTCTCAGGTCATAATGGCTTTAGAGAATCATTTGTCCCAAGTGGCCCCTAATGATGATTTAATTATTGTAGGGGATTTCAATACCTGCTTCGAACCACTAGATTCAGAAGACGGCAGGCTTAGTGAAGAGATTGATGCACTTTGGGGGATCCCGCAACTGGATCTCGAGCCTATTAGAAAATGGACTGAGGCCGCACTTCAAATGAAAGGGTTATGTCTGGAATGAGGCCTAAGGGCGGTTAACGGTAGAACTAAGTCCGATGCCAAGGATGTGCGGTGACATTTGATAATGGTAGATCCAAAAGCCGCATCGACTATATCCTTGTGAATGTGGAGAAATAGATACTAGCTCTAGACATGGAATTGCAATGTCGCCCTGAAAGTGACCACAACCCCTTGGTTCTTAAATCTGATGATAGGAGTTTTTGTGGTCCAGTATTGATGGAAGGCGACACTTGCCCCAATATAGTAACTATTGCGAACGATTTAAGAAGGGTACGGTGGGCCAAGGTAGCAATGGATGGAAAGAATGTGGCAGAAATGAGGGCTCTAGTGTCAGGTTCTTTAAGGGAACTTTCCAAATGCGGCTCCCAGGAGGTCCTAAATGCCAAGTTGGGGGGAATCCATAGTGACCTCTTTAGCGGCCTAAAAAGGTTTTTCATAAACGCTGGTCTGGCTAAGAAGATTAGTATGAATAAACCTAACTCATGGTATAACAACACGTGTAGGCTAGCTCACAAAGCTCTAGTGGTAGCCATTAAATCTAGGATCCATGGTACTATCAAGCAGTGTAGAGTAACTTATAAAACAGCTATCAGAAAGAATGGGATGAGGATCGCTGGCGTTGTCTGTTGTTAGCATGTAGAGGTAGGAATATGACCCAATTTTGGGATCTTATTAAATGGGGGAATGGACATCGGTCAATAATCCTGAATAATAATGTCGAACCGCAGCAATGGGTTGTCTTCTTCGAAACACAATTCAAACTGGTTTCAGAGAGGACAGGGGTTGTCCCACAAATCCAAATTGACGTCCCCCTGCTGTTTAATACAAAATAGGTAGAGACAGTTCTTAAGTCTATCCCAAGTGGTAAGGCACCGGGGCCTGACTGCATTCCAGCCGATTTATTCAAACAGGATTCTGATTTATGGATAACCTATATTATAAACTTAATTAATTCAATAGCTGGTGGAGCCTCAATTCCTGCATCATATCTATAAGAAGGGTGATCGTTCCGCTCCGGCCAATTATAGGCCCATCGGCTTGATTGACGCTATTCAAAAGATAACAGCACGTGTAATATTGGGTAGGATCCAGGGCTGGATGTCTGAAAATGACATTTTATCTCCTTTACAGGCGGGGTTCCGGTGTCATATGGGGACTTTGTATCAGGCTTTTAGATTTGTCCTTATATATTGGAAGGAGGTCTTTTTGCGTAGTGGAATGCTCTTTGCTGCCTTTGTGGATCTAAAATCCGCCTTCGAATTCGTGCCAGAGCAAAATTATGGGAGTTCCTATTGAGGCTGGGGATGCCTAAAGAGTTAGTGTCCCTCGTGGTTAGACTCCACGAATCAACGTATGCTCAGGTTCGTTGGGGGAAACCAGGCGATGTTACAAAGAAATTTGAGGTAGGAAAGGGCGTCCGGCAAGGGTGTGTGCTGGCACCAACCCTGTTTTCTCTATTTATCAATGGGGTAGTGCAGTATTTTGTTGACCAACCAACAGACGCGCCGATGCTCGCCGGCCAAAAGGTGCCCCAGCTCATGTTCGCGGATGACACGCTGATATTATCCAAGACGAGACAGGGGTTGAAGTTAGCTCTGTCTCGTTTTGAGGAATTTTGCTGCGAACATGAGCTTGTGGTTAACGTAGGGAAGACCAAGTTTATGGTGCTCCATGGGTTCAAGCCCGTTAAAGCACGAGTCTTTATGGGTGGGAAACCTCTGGAGCAGACAAAAGTCTTCACATATTTGGGTGTCACTTTTGGCGATAAGTTGAGCTGGGATCCCCAAGTTAAGATCCTCGCACTGAAACATACTCAATTAGCGGGAGCATTGACCAAGGAACATAGGCTATCATTAACTAAGCCAATCGCTCCAGTGGTCAAAATTTACACGACTAAAATCATTCCCGCTATTTTATATGGTGCTGAAATCTGGGGGTTTTGTAACCTGACCCAATTATTCACAGCCCAGAATAAATTCATGAGATCGGTTGTGGGCCTGCCCCAATCGTCCCCCCGTACTCCACTGCTGTTTGATTTAGGCTGTCATAGTATTGAGGATACTGCCCGTTATAGGCCATTGGCCTTCTGGAGGTGTCTCTGGATTACTCCAGAGCTCCATCTCTTTGCTAGGGCTTTGTCCGAAGTAAGGGGATTGGATCGCTTGCATAGGAATCCATGGCTGATTGGCATAAAATCTCTCCTTATTGACATGGGGATGAGGGAACTTTGGGAGAGCCCTGAATCGGTGGAATTTCCTTCAAAAGAAGCCTATCGAGCAGCATATTGGGAGATAATTAAAATAAGGAAGTTCTCCTCTGTCACTAGCCGTACTCTGTCTAGAGATTTTTTAGATCTAAAAGATGAACCCTGCCTGGAAAGCTATTGAGACCTTATATCAAAGCCATCAGACCGCAAGCTTTACCACCAATTCAGAGTTGGGTCACTGCCACTCCGGAAGTTTACATGTAAGTGGCAACCAGGAATTGGTGATAAGTGCCGATTTTGCCCGGATCATACTGAAGATATTGACCATCTCCTATTTGTATGTCCGGTCTATCACCAACCTCGTAGCTTGTGGCTAAAACCAGCATGTCGGTCCTTAGGAACTAGCTCTGTGATGGCCGCTAAGAGGCTGCTGAAATCTGGCTACAATGAGATCGCAGTAATAGGAGTAGCTAAGTTCCTGAGTTGGGCATGGGTGTTGCGGATGAAAAATGGGGGGCCCTAATAGCTGAGAAATGTTCCCTTGGGGTATCGAACGAACTACGTGGAATCATGTATTTCTATAGTTTTTATGATGTGCTCAAAGTCTTGTGCGTGGGATATATTTAATCTTGTATTAGGATCTTTTTTTAATATGTAAATATAGGTTTTTTTTTTTAAATCCTTACTGAGAAACTTGTAAACCAGTCTTAGGTCTTGGTATGGTATATATGTGGTTGTATCTAATTTTAATATACTGACTGTTCTGTCTTTTAAGATGAATAATCGCAATAAAGACTTTTTTGAATTGGTTAGCCTGGGATGAAGGTAAGAAGGTCCAGTATTCCTCCTCAGACAAGGCAGTCCTTCAAGCAGCAGGGCATTCCTCTGGAAGCAGGACATTCCTTCTAGTCCTTCTTCTTTAACTTCCATAGGTCCAGGAGTGTTCTGATGAGTGGCTCTGGAGGACTCATATTTATACCTGGTGCCCTACTTTGTGTGGGAGACTCCCTGTCCTACCCCCCACAGCCGGTTCTGGAAAGTTTTTCACCATCCACGGTCAAGCCTCCAAACTTTCTGGTGGTGACAAAAGGCAAGACAGACCAGGTGTTATGTTTCTTTGTGTGCGCAGGAAGCAGAGCCCTTAAATGTGTAAGCGGGGCTGGGTAGAGCCCCTCCCCAGTCATCCTGTCAGCATGTCCCAACAGCTGAACCATTCAGAATCATGTGATCCAAGATACTTGCAGGGGGAAAAAGTGGTTGGCAGAAGAAAATGGCAACTGTCTAAAAGTGGCTCTTTCAGAATTGTAACTTAAAAAGAGACTTCACCATTAAAGAGTGTTTCAAATTACAATTCATTTGAGTGTAAACTGCATATCTCTCTCTGCTCCCAATCTAAAGTTAGTTAAATGAAATAATGTAAACATAAGATAACCCAGTGTTAGTCAGTGGGAGAGATATGCCTTCCAAAAGTGAAAAAATTACTTTAGGAGTTTTTCACTGCTAGGTCAACTTAAATACATATGTCCTATCTGCTAAATACATTAAACCACACCCTCTGAGCCTTTATGGCCTACCTTACAGGTCACATAATTATTAAAAATGAAGGTGTAGGCTTGGTAAAAGATTTATTATGTCAAATAAAAATTGCAGGTTATAACTGCACAACCGGCTGCAGTGGCAGGCCTGACACATGTTTAAAAGGTCCTTTTAGTGGGTGGCATAATGAGTGCTTAAGGCCCACTATTAGCATTTAATTTACATGCACTGGGTACATGTAATACCATCGACTAGAGAATTACATATAAATTAAATGTGCCAAATAGATGTAGGTCACATTTACCATGTTTGCACAGGAGAGAGCACAAACACTTTAGCACTGGGTAGAGGTGGTAAAGTGCACAGAGTTCTAAAGCCAACAGAAACAAGTTCGCAAAACAGGAGAGATGAAGGCAAAACATTTGGGGGAATACCACACTAAGGATATCAGGTCTAACACACCAGCTGAAATTTAAAGGGAGAACATTCCTGAGAATGCAAACTTTACCACATCACTTGTAATTTGGACCTTTGCTCAAGTCTATGGACAGTTGCCACATTCTACGTAGGCACCCGCAATTAACGCTACTGTGTTTGCTGGCAGTACAAAGACCCACAACTCTCAGAGCCAATAGATGAGTTATGACCTCCAATGATTTTTCACTATGTACCAACCATTCATCATATGTTAAAGACAAATCTAAGACTAGATATTAGGCCCAGGGGTAACCTTTCCATTGTTGAAGAATAGCCAAGAATCTGAGCTTATGAATGGGGATCTTACTCAGAGAGTTTTCAAAAACCCTTCTTGTGGACTCTTACCTACAGAAGGAAGTCAAAAATGTATTACAATCTAATACATAATAGCAAATGTCCTACCATCTTCAGTTTCCACACTTCTGCCAATAACAATGGTAACCCACCTGTTCGTGTAGGACAGAGTGGGGGCAAAAATGCAATCATTTGAAGAAAAGAAAAGATGCTTGAAAAAATAGACCTTTAGGATTATGGATAGATGCTGCAGGAGACCCAGGGTTGGTTAGCACTGAGGCAAACCTACCAACCCAAGACATTTTTTAAAACAAGACACCCAGCAAAATCTAAAATAATGTAGCATGGATACCACCATTCTTTTTTACCCCTACAAATGTCAAACACATAGAGTGCCAGAAAATTACAGAATTAGTAGGGAATACCAAATATCCTACGACTCAGCATCTCTATATTTTCCTGGAAAAAAATGCTACCAGACATGGACAGGAAAGACCCAAAAACATGACCATGCTATGGGTGACAAAGATGCTGTGAAACTGTATATGCGGAATTCGCAGAAACTGTGTCAGCAGAATTCCGTGGAGTTACATAAAAACTACACGAGATTCCACAGAGTTCTGCCAATGGGCAGAAATAGGCATGCTGCGCTGATTTGACTGTGATTTAGCACCGGGAATGTGATCCATTCTGAAAAATCTGCGTGAATTTTACCACGCAGCACACCAGAGGGGGCAGCTACTCGAGTTGATTTTGTTGCTGCTTGAGTAGATTTTCTACTTGAGCGGCAGCCTTCTGACCATGAATGGTTGCGGCCACCCTCAACTGCCCATGTTTGGAAAACCTCACTAGTTGTCCTCCTAGTGACCGTAAATCACGCTTGGGTACGCCAACCCCCGTCCGCCAACTTACCATTCTCGAGCCACGCCTGGTAAAAAATTCCACCATGCGGTGGTTGGTGGAATTCGGCTAGAACGTTGCATTACAAGGGTAATGCGGAGTCACCAAAATGTCACAATTTCTGCCAGTGGAACTGAATATTTTGCCCACCCCTAGTTTTTGCCAGGACTTTGAGTTAGTACAAGTGCATTTCACAAAAACTGATCAGTATGAATCACTATACTTAGAAAAGTGAAAAATCATCCTTATTAAGCCGATCATGTATCCTACTGTCTCCTTCTCTTGCCACTTAGAGTCTCAGCCTTAAAACAGAAAAGCACATTGTTAAGTAAATTCACACTCACTAATTCTTTCCAATATTATCTGTAATGTACAAACATGTTTATTAATTGTTACCTCAATGGCCAGAAAGATTTTTTAGAATCATAAGATTGCCAGCTCTCACAAGTGGCAGTTACAGCTACTTTATCTATGTTGCGTCATACCTGAAAGTAAAAGCAAACTTTTTTAGACAATGCTATCATTTGTATTGTTAATTAAAAGAAGAAGGGAATAGCCAGACTAACCCTCCTACTTGCAGGTTGTTTAGATCCTGTCTCACTTTCAAAAACTATTTTTGGAGAGTACCAATGATGCAAAGTTTTAAATCTACAAAGTGGAATGATTTAGGGCATCAATGTTTGGGAAGTTTGTCTATTGTCTTGCAATGTGTGTGCTAACTCCTCATGTTTGTCAGCTAAGTTTACTTTTGCACAACAATTGATGTAAAGAGATCAATTCACATGCTAACATCTTGGGACTTCAGGAGCTGGTAGCAGCACAGCCAGTTTGGACTACCATAAAGGAGTGTCTAATCGAGCCTTCTCACGTCAATCCGAAACCTTCTTATGTGGAAGAGCATCATCTTACTGGAGAAAAAATGTGTTGGTTTCTGACACCCCTCTGCATCCCATGGGTTTCAAGATGGTAGGGCTGACGTGAATAGATACAAATATATACCTCCTACCTTCATAACCTGAACCAACCATCTAACCAGACTCCAAAGACTGCCAACAGCAAACACAAAAAGTGTATACTGATACTCTACCCCTATAATCATACAAAAGACAATAGTAATTAGAAACAATTGACACTTACCTTTGAATTCCACAGTACACCATACTACAAAACATTATTAACGCCATTAACAAGCACAGACAGAGTGGGCTTAAATACAACTCAAGCTAAGAAAATCTGATGTGGTGATTTTGTATTGTATTCTATTGCATTCATATAAAGCTTCACCCTCTCACGCACAATGAGGAATTGAAGTGCTTTACAGCAGGTAGCACACTACCCTTGAACCCAAGGTTAGTGGTTAATCCAATGTGACTTATTTGTATTAGTTTTGTCATCTCAAGGAAACCATTCCATGCATTTACTCCAGTTTCTTTCTGATCCAGTGAATTAATGGGAGTTTGGTGTGATTATTAGTGGGGGGTTATGTGAGTTTATGTCGCTTGGAACTACAAACGCCTGACTACACCAGCACAGTAAGTACACAAGAAATTCAGGAGAGGAAGACCTGAGTAGAGGCCATTTCAAACCTCACTGATGAGATCGAAAAAATTGGAGATTTGCTCATGGCATTATTATAAACTTAGGATAAAGACATATTGACAAGAAAGGCATTGTGCAAGGTGTGTGCTAATAAAGACGTAATGGTTTAAAAATACGATAACACACTCTCCCTACAAACAATAGCTAGCTCCCATCCCTTCCCTCCCCCGGAGCCGCAGATAGGCTTTAACTCCCTGTTGTGACAGCATCTGCCTCACCTCTGCTGCCGCACAGATGGACATATGTGCAATGAACTGGCGGAGTGCGGGGTAGTTTCAAAATTGCTAACGCCGCGCTCCGTCAGTTCAAAAACACGGGGATGCACCGTATTCACAAAATATGACACACCCCTGCTTTTACCCTAACACTGGTGCTAAATTAGGCTGCTTAGCACCAGTGCAGGCTCCCTTGCACCATAGTGCAAAGGTGCCTGCATTGGGCAGAATGATTGTTTATGTGCATGCAGGAAGGTATCCCTTCCTGCACATAAACAATCCAGAATGGTGATTTGAAACTTCTATGTGTGCTGCATTGTGCAGCACACATAGAAGTTGAAAATCGTCCTTTTTTAAATTATTGTTTATGTGCAGGAAGGCACACCTTCCTGCATTTAAACAATAATTCATAATGATTCGCTATTTCTATATGTGCTGCACAATGCAGCACACATAGAAACAGCAAGAACGAGGAGAAATTTAACATTTTTCCTCTTTTCGCCATATTCAGACCAGGTTTTGTTTGTCTTAATTTTGGCACTGCTCCATTTTTATGCCACTCTTGTAAATAGGGGGGGGGGAGCACCAAAAACAATGGGAGTTGCTGCAGAAGGCCAACCACAGCACCCATTGCCTGCCCCATTCACGCTAAGTGTAGCGTGAAAGGGTGCCTTTTATACAAGGCGGCGTTAAGCCACTTTAAGTGGCTTAACTGCGCCTTGAAAATTAGGTGATGGACTTAACACCACCAGAACTTCTTAAAAAGTGATGTTCTGGTGGTGTTAAGTCCTTGTACATATGCCCCAGAGGGTCTTAGAGTCGCGCTTTATGCTAAGGCTATCATTCTAAATGACTTCAGAAAGAACTAGCCCAGATTTGGACACACACTCTTGCCAGGGTGCATCAACAAAGCTCCTGAAATCTTGAAGAAAGAACAGATGATCACATCCTGCTTGAATCACCTTGCTGGTCTAACAGTGGAAAAGCTGATGTTTTTGGCTTTCCAGCAACCCTTCTCCTTGTTCTGCGGAGTGCACAAAGAATGCAACAGGGCCGGCTTTAGCCTTGGTGGTGCCCAGTGCGACACTCTTTGGTGGTGCCCCATTGACATCCTGCTCCACGAATGCCCTATCACCCTTCAACAGTGCCCCTGATCTCTCCATAGCCCCTCATTTATTTTATAGCACTACTCATTCCAGTGTAGAGTGTCAGAGCACTTTACATCACTCACACAATAGACAGACACATTGAATCATACTTGAGTAAATCAAGGTATAGGAAATGGAACATTGGACAAAGTGGACTACAAGATGTAGGAGTCACATGTCATCCAGACTGGTTGGCAGTATATTTTAAGATTGTTTTATCTGGAGAAGCACACACTCTAGATTTAAAATAAAGCAGTGGTTGAGGTTGACTTTACTAATAAGGGTTTATTTCTACCCAAATAACCCCTTTTTAGCAACATTAGGATAATGAGAAACTGAGGAAATAAACAAATGTTCTAACCTATACCTTGCGGTTTACCTGCAGCTCCTTGATGACAGTTCATAGCTTACTGTGCTATATTAGTACTGTAACTAGTGACCGGCAAGTAACAAAACAATCTCTAAAAAAAACAGCAACTCACTGAGTTATCCACATAAAATGTAATGCTGTGATTTACATGGTACATGTGCTTTGCAGTAGGCATATTAACCCTCTGTGCTACTTTATGATGACTCATAACTGACACTAGAAAAAACTTTGATCTGTCTCCAGCAGGTACATTAGTCACCAGAGTTGTCTTGACATTTTTATTGTTGCCTGTAAACTGCTGGAAAAACAAGGAACTCTGCAGCATATGTTTTTGAACATATAAGATATTTCAAAATACAGTGCCACCCGAGCTTGGCTTCTGTGCTGTGGCATCAGACACACTGCCCTAAAGCTGACCCTGATGGGCAAACTTTAGAGCACAAGTGCAGCATCTATGGACCTAGGACATCTCACCCAACCACCACATGAGTAGTGTGAAGGCTTGAAGAATGGAGCAGCGGCTTGGACCCGACTGACACTGAGGAGAGTCACCAAGGACACTCATAGCCCATTGGTTACAACTTTTACCCACAGTCTCCCTCCGAACAGAGCATGAGAAAACTGAACCCACAGTCCGGCCACAGCATTACACATCCCAAAGCAGCACAAGGCTATCACAGCATGTCAGCTTGTGATTACCTACTGGTTACATCAATGAAAGAGGTACTGCTGATGCACCTGCAAGGCAAGGGAGAAATGCCTTCCACAACTACATTCCTTTCTGAGTTAGAAAGAATGCTAAAATCAACATATCAGTGTTTCACATAGACCTCTAAGGATGGTGGAGCCATCTGCTCCTTATTTCTAATTGAGGGGCCAAGATCATGTCTCTTTAGCCCATCCATGATGCTTTCGGTATCTCTTGGGTCTTAGCTTTCCACCGACACCACCACCAAAAGGCACCATTATAGTGAGCACAAAAAAATGGCAGGAGAAACCAGTGCTAAAGCTACTAATGCCATTTCATCTATGAGGTGAGAGTGTCAGTTGCAGGACAGCTCCATTCAATCTGCTGGATTGGATTAAAAGACACTTCGACTCTGGTTGAGGACCACTGGAGGTGAGGGTGTACCGGAGCTGCAAACAGCAGCAGCTCTCCTGGTGCTGTGTGCACAGAGGCCACCTCCACGACCATAGTGCTCTATAGTTAGATCCCTGGATATGCAGATCATGTGCATTGCATCCAGCAGGTACATAAAAACACTGGAAAGAAATGAAAATACAAAACAAACCTGTTTTCAACGGGTTTCCCAAGAAAAGGGCGCTTCAGACAAGTAATGTCCCAACAACAGTCGTGGCCAGCATTAATCGTGGGTGAGGGGTCGTGCAGGCAGGGTCACGGGGGGAGGAGGGGGTTAACTTAATAATAAAAAAAAGAACCTGTCCACTGGCCGGGGACCGTATTTTCTCTGCGCCTACTCCTGCTCTCCTGCCTCTGGAACAGGAAGGAGGTAGCCTCCCTCCCCTCCCCTAAGCCAATCTCAATGCTGCAATGGCAGCGTTGTGATTGGTGGGGACGCCACCCAGCCAGGGGCTTACAGAGAGGCCATTTTCGCCATGTAGGCTGCATTGCAGCCTGCATAGAGAATGGGCAGAGTACTCATGACTGGTTTGGGCGGCCCCAGAGGGCCGACTAAAAAGTCATTGCGCCCTCAGGGGTGGGCATATCACTCCTCCCCTGCTTGCAACAAAAACAAGCATTTGCAATGCAATAGGTCTCGCATTTACGCGAGCTTAAGATATTGGCATTATACATGACAATGCCTTTTCTTTGTTTTAGAAACAAATACCAAAATGAAAGGCATAATTATTTGCAATGTCAATAGCTCAAACCGGCGTAAATGCGAGACCTATTGCATTGCAAAGGCTTGTTACTCATTATATACAAAATATCAAGGCTGGACAATAGGGAAAGGCCCCCAAAGAGAAGTTAGTCTTTACCTAAAAAGGAGTCCTTCTTCCTTCTGCAAGTTCCATATGTTTTAATACAGACTCTGAATGGAATCTCTACTTCTACAAGAGTTCTAGAATAGTTTTCATATAAAAAAACAAACGATTTGCTGGTACTTTGTGCACGGTGACAGAGAGGGGTTTACATACATTCTATGCTCAATGGGCACCATGGGCACCATCCAATAGTACAACGTGCCAGTGCTTAATTTGTGCAGTTTTTGCCGGTGCTCTGCACAGGAACTTATTTCATGGCACCTTCAGCTATTTATGAAGGTCCACCACAAGGTGGTGCAGTCGTACTATTTTTTAAGAAGCACATAAGCAAAGTGTTCAAAAATACAATAAAAAATAATAACACTACCAAGGTGCTTATGCCATTTTTATAGCTTTGGGTCACACAGAATAGTCCAACTTGTCACAGTTGTGTGAATTTAATGGAAAATACGGATGACTGGTACTGGTGTTTTGCACGGCTTGCATGGACATTAAGTGGTGAAAGTTGCAGTGGTCTCCTGAGAAACACCTTGGGTCCTGGCACTTCTTATTTAAAAAAATGATGACTGCAATGAGCTGAGCACTGCCGGCATTGCTGGCCTCATGCAAAAACAACAGTTGATGGACAGAATGCAGAACAATGTCATACATTAACCCCAGTACAGAGATCTGGGCCTAAATCCATCGTTTTTTTGCTCACCATGCCATTCCAGTTTGGACCCAGCCTCAGCACAGCACCTGACAAGAGCAGCATTGAAGGCTTCAGGGGAGCTGCGGCTTCTCCTTGCCCTCTCTTCACCTTACTTCTTAGCAAGATTTCTTCACTATTGGACAGGTTGTCTCGCTGAAGGTGAAATCTCTCAATGATTTCCTTCGTCAGAAGGAAGCGGCTGCGATCCGCCCTGGCCCGCTGTTGATGTCTCGCCTGTTTCAGCAGCCGCAGTACTAGAAAGAGAAGGTAAAGCAGCCGGCGCAAAGGCGGTGCCAGTGCCAGTTGCAAAAAGAGTATCCTTTTTTAAACCAATTTCCTGGATGCCTTTGATCCTTTTCATAACAGCCACATTCAGTGATCGTCTTATGTTTGCAGAAGGTGCCAGACTGGCAGCGTGCAAAGTTCTCATCAACATGTAGCATAATGGCCAGAGATCCCGACTTGGCAACTGGGGAACCAGGTTCGAGCCCCGGCATAGGCTCAACATCATGTAATCCTGGACAAATCACTTAATCTCCCTGTGCCTAAAATAATGAAAAATTAATATGACCTTGTGTAATATAACTGGTGCCAATGTACAGCGCTCTCCAATGCCCATGGGCCACATTCACACTGTATAAAGTTGAAAACAAAAACATGTCTATGTATATCGCGCAGTGCATGTACAGGTGGTACATCAACCACACAAAAGATGATGAGAGGAATACTCGCAACAAGTCTAACCACTGGCAACCGCTTGGGGTAGCATTCTGACATATTGTTCCTTTGCCCACCATACCATATCAGAAAACCAAAAAACAAGCAATCCAAGACTGGTTTTGCTCTCATTCAGGCTCATCACGGGCACCTCTGCAGGACTGGGGCAGTGCATAGCTCCAGAGCACAGACCGGGCAGAATGCACATTTCCAGAATCACCTCACATCTACGGAGATGAACGCCTACTTGAAATGCAAACATGTATTCTATCAAAGAACGCGATCAAACATCAAAGTGGCAGCGCGTCCGCGAAAGTGAGAGTAATCACGGCAAAGCACGGCGCGCGCGCCCGCGCACATTCACTGTAGCTCTAGGCTGGCCTGGTAGCACGTTTTGGAGCCCTCTCAGAAAGTTTCGCCAGACCAGCGCATGCGCTGGGTCAGGCGAGACCTAAAAATGGTAATAGGGGAAAGTTATTACCATTTTATGTATGTTTCTGCTTCTCGCACTGCAAGAAAGCAGTGGGGCGATGCTCCTCCACCCTAATGGAGGAGCCAACACACTTTCTTCTAGTAACAGATATAATTACATCACCAATAAGAGAAAGGCTCCCCACCTCAGTCATCAAAAACCCAAACACAATGAAAATATCCCTTTGCCACCTAGTATGCACATGATTTCGAACTGTCTCTTGGTACAGGGCCTTGAATGGTTCTCTCTTCAGATTTTGTACAGATCTCCTCTGCTCCTGAACTAGGTTCATTCTTTGCAGATGCGATGTTAATATCAATAGCTGCCATATCTATAATGTTCGTGGGCCAGTCCGTTACTTCCAATCTATATTCTGGGAACATTTGCATTTCAACTTAAACATGTTTATTTTTATGCTGCTATTGCTTGCGGAAAGGTATAACTGGTAGCCGGTTTATAATCGGCTTCAGTGCTTTCGTGACATGTATGGGTTAATAAAGAAGTCCATGTGATATCATCAAATATTGGCTTTTATCTATATTTATGGGAATCCTTCTGTATTCAAAATAATTTTGCTGCATTAACCCAATTTACACCCCTTCTCCGGCGGTATTAGAGTGTTTTGTTTTACGATTTATAGAAATGATTCCTAGACACAATGGGGCAGATTTATGAGCCCCGTGCGTCACTTTTGCGCCGCCGTTGCGTCACTTTTGTGACGCAGCGGCGGCGCAAAGCCAGCGCCATGCTGCGGCAGATTTACAACGTGACGCATCTAGGGAGATGCGTCACGTTGTAAAGCTTGCGCCACATGTGGGCGTACCTTTACAGGGGGGGGCGTTCCGGCGCAGGAACGCCTCCGAAAAGTGGCTGAGGGAAATCTACAAGATTTCACTCAGGTGCAGTCGCGTAGCAGGTGGGGGTATGGGGAGGACTGAGGGGGGTACGAGGTTTGGGGCCGTGTCCCCCCTTACCTGCAGCTGTCGCATGGCAGCCACGCAGGAATCGCCAGCACCTGCAGGTGGCCGTCTTCTAGCTACGCTGATGAGCAGGTGATTGTGCATGAATATTACCCTGTGGGTGAGTTTCTAGGGTAATTCCACCTAACAGTAATATATGTGACTGGGTGGGAGCTGTGACGCACACGTTGCGCGGTGCAGGGGGTCCAGCGCTACTGCGGGCTTGTTGCTGGGTTTTATTAAAGCCTGCCTTATGTTCCAAAACCTTACACCCATGCAGGAGGAAAAAGATTTCCTTTAAATGTACAGAGACATCTGGAATATAAAAAAAATCTTCATGTGTGTAGCGCGGTATTTCTACGAGTTATGAAACTGAGCAGGGTGTGTTTGTTTTGGATATTTTTGCATTATCTGCTACAATATACAGGGTGTAGTTCTAACCTAAGTAGTAATTTGCCTGGTGTGGGTGCATGATTGTATTTGCATTTTTCATTTTAGCAATTAGAAATTCAATGTATTCATTCTAAGAAACTATTATATGGCACACATTAGAACGATGATGTGAAGTCTGTAAATTGTCGTCATAAAAAACAGAAGGGTGTTCCACTATTTTTTAATTGACCTGGACAATTCTGATTTGAATCTAACTTAAGCAGCATGCAAATATGCAAGAGGCAGTTCATAATGGGAATACATAAAGGATGCTTATATACTTAAAGGCGCCACAATTGTTCCCTGGGTTGTGCTATATAAACTCAACAACCTGATACCAAATGAAAGACTCCGAATAAGGTTGGATGCCATGTTATTTGGAGGTGGTCTATGATAGGTTAGAATATGTAAAAAAGGACATGTTGCCTTAAGAAAGGAGTAGACAGCCTTTTACCTGCTAATGTGCTGTTGGACAGATTTTGAGTAAGTGTGAGAGAATAACACAAGATACCAATGTACCCTCAGGAACAATAACCATGACATTAGAGACATGAGTCCTCATTTAAAGTTGGGTGCTAGTGGAAAATTCAGATTTTCCACAGCAGGGTGGGTAACAAAATCATGATTTTATTAAATATATGGAGGATAATATTATGCATACCTCTTTATTCCCACCAACACAGCAACAACCAACTAGAACTTTGACAGTAGAATAAGAATCTTCACAACATTCTATTCAAGCATAAATAACCCTAACAAGTCGCCATCTTTCTTCTTTTTGCGGATAATAAACCAAGTCCTCTTTTTTTAATAAGAACCACCATATGAAGTTCTTCTGCTATCTTTCTCCAGTCAGATTCAAACATAGCATGAACTTCACTCCTGTTCTCAAATATGACCTGTAATCATAAAAATAAAGTTTGAGGGTTGGAAAACAATTTTTTTGGGGGGGTTGGGAAATAATATTAGCCTCCATGTCTGTAGTAAGTCATGTTTTTCTACCCACCCTTGCTGTGGAAAGTCTGAATTTTATGCAAGGCATGGAGGCCAATATTATGCATGTTCAAAGCCTTGCTATAACATCCAACGCAGCACACACTGCTGATTGAAAATACAACCTTTTAAACACAGAATCTGTTGCCCAATATGGTGAAGCAAAAATACTTCTTAGACTTCTTCCTACTAAAAATGCCTTTAAAGTTAAAGCACCTCTTGCTGAATGTGCTCCATTTTGAAAACTGATTTTTGGGTGTACATACAAAGTAGTGTTTCCCATAGTCCAGATATTGGTAGATTAACATCTCAGTTCCTTCTTATGAAACCAACTCCAACTTTTGAGCAATATCTAGATAAAGTGCAGCCCCAGTTGGCGAAATCTTTGTGCATGATATTTCGCTATGGTATTCTGCAAATCAATTCAAACACAGCTAAATGGGGTCGAAGTACAGGTGTGAATAATGAGGATTGTTGTGTACTATGTCAATCCAATCTACAAGAAAATGATTTACACTTATTATTCTTTTGCCCAGCATATGCCATGCCAAGAAAAAAATGGATCAAACCCATCCGTTAGAATTTGGGAATTAGGTCTTGTTTTGAGGCGAAAAGAATACTAAAAACTGACAATTCCCAGAAACTTGTTTTTAGTGTTAGCAGATACTTGTTTGCTGTCGGTATACTAAGAGAAAAGAAAAGGTTTGACATTTTAATGTTCTGAATTTTATGTGTTATCTTAATTTTTAATATGCACCTTCCTGCATCTGTACTTTAGAACAGTCTAAAGATCAGGCACAATGTATTGCTGGTTATGCTACGTGCTGCTCAAGGCTGCTTATATGGGCGAGAAAGCAAAACAAACACAATTGATGGGCGGAATGCAGAACAAATCAAAACATTCACCCCCAGTCAAGAGATCTGGGTTAAATCCATCATTCTTTTGCTCACCATGCCACCCCAGTTCTGTCCATCAACTGTTGTTTTTGCAAGGCTGCTTATAAGCACTTGTACTTTTGCCGCTGCTCAGATCCTATGAGAGAAAGCTCCACCCACTTATATGTACTCTTCTAGTATTTGCATCTTCCTATCCCCCTGCATTCAGATCAGTGAACGCTAATACAGGAGACTCTAACACACACGTGTTCCCCACCTCTAAATTGGTTCTGGATCTCTGAAAGCGAACATTGAATAAAGTTCACGCGGACAGGAATATATTTTGGAAACACCTCGTGTGGCTATTCTTAACACGGGGAAGACTTGTCCAGGATTAAAAATACGTGGCATATTATTTGGTGCGGTCATACTTTTGAAAAACTAAACTAATTGGAACCTCCAAAATCACATCCGATTTAAGGAGGTTTCTTTGTAAAGTAATTCAACTTTAGCAGCCCTGATGAAGTCGTAAGGGTAATCCCCACTGCGATGAAACGCGTTGGCATTTAGCTTAAGAAAATAAAAGAACATACAGAAGAACTGGAAAATCAACTTCATTTGATGTTTAACATATTTGTGTTTTGATTGCTGTGGCGTGTGCCTTGAATTTGATAAACTGTACTGTTTCAATCTTTGGATTGACAATTGGGGAAAGCAGGGTGTATCTCCCCCTTTCAGGAGCACCGCCTTAATTGAGGTGAAGGATATTAAGTGTATTCCATGTAAGCACCAGGAACCAATACACCCACAAACAGTAAAACATCTTACTAACCCAACCTGGATTTTATATTCTCTTCAATGTTTTAATTATATTCGACTGTATGCTATGTGCTGCCCTAGTTCGCTTATAAGCACTTTTAAAACACTTGCACTTTGTTGTTGTATAGATTCTATGAGATAAAGCTCTATCCATTCATATATATGTACCTTTCCAGTACTTGCATCTTCCTAACCCGACCTGGATTTTCTATTCTCTTCAAAGATTGAATTATATTGGTCTGTAAGCTTAGCATTTTTTTAAATCATATTATACTTGATATATCGATTGCCGTTTTTTAAAATTTAAAATTTAATTATTTTAGTAACTGCATTTGTCCAAGGCGCCACCAATGGAATGTTTTGTATTTTTAATTGTGTTTTACTAATCAATATGCATGAATTGTTATGCATCTTTTAAGGTTTTTTCAAACCGAAATAAAGATTAATGAATGAAAAGATTAATGAATGTGCTCCAAATTTAGAAACATCAATTCAAGTCAGTTCCCTCAATGACAAGAATTTGTTCTCTCTCCAACTAGACAGCCCCTTGCAAACTGAATCAACATTCCAAAGAGGCAAATTCTTTGGGCCTAAAGGCACCTCCAACTGCACACTCCTTATCAATCACTTAACCATATCATGTTGCCCTACTGGCAACCCATCCGCTAACTCATGGCCTGCTGGCTTAAATTCACTGAACTGTATGAACTTCCTCCTAAAAAGACCTCCGTCAAATAGTTGATTAGGCTCAACACAGAAACTGAAATGGGATCCAGAGCCCTTCTAGAACACCTCTTCTATGCCAATCTGTAAGCCTTTGTTGTCCCCGGTGTCCGTGAACCCTTTATGAGCTTTGTAGCCTCTGACGATTATGCTGACACCTGCCATACTCTCCTGAAATCATCCAACCCATCAACTGCCGTTGACCATGTTGCACCAGCAAATTACATCACCCCACTGGATTCACCAACAATCTCACACACCCCGGTAGAAGCACAGGTTCCTCGATCAGCAAATTCACTTGAAACCACACCTGAGAAGGCCAAAAACGTTCCACCAACACTAGTTCAGCCTGCTCTCGCCTCACTTTCATTACCAGGCTCTGTATCAGGGAAAACGGAGATTACCCATAATTGTGTGTTGATCCCCAATGCTGAAGGAAAGCCTCTACTACATTTGTCTCCAAATGTGGTTTCCAACTGCAGAATTCCAGAAGCTGATTGTTCAATCCACCTTGAATGGACCTCATCTGTTCTACAAAGCTCTGAGCACCTCCCTGTTCAACATCCAGTCACTGGAATCCCTCGGATTAATCAAATTGCCCAAACCAGCAACATGCTGGGCTTGCACCGTAATATTCTGACTTAGACAAAACTGCCAAAACTTCTTAGCCAAATCTGCCAGCGTCTTTGACCGAGGACCTTCTAACCGAATCACATACTTTACGGTGACAAGTGGTCCATTTTTACCAAACACAACATTTTACATGGTTTGTGACAAAACGTCTGAGAGCAAAAGACCCTGCCAACAGCTCTAGGTAATTGATATGTATCTCTTTTTTCTGAAAAGACCACTTCCCCTGTTGTTAATGGACCACCTTGCAGACTGGCATCAGATTCTATTACCAAATTGGGGGCTTCCCTGAAAATGGTCCTTCCATTGCAAGACTCTAAATTTCCTCTCCATCGATGCAACAGTTTTTTCGGATCCACAATCAACTGAATGTTCTGAGAATAACTCATCCCCATCCAAAGTTACTGCGTCTTCAGTCTTTGCAATGCTCAGTAATGTAAGAATGCAGGTAATATTACCTGAATTGAAGTCAAAGGAAAGGCCAAACGCCTTGCAAGCTGCCGTAGTGATATTAAACTGCTCTCTTTCACTCTCCTGATCTCTCTGCAAAACTTCCACATCTTTTACACTGGCAACTTCACTACACATTCCAACATCCGTATCTGAAAACCTAAAAATACAGTCTCCTGACTCGGCACCAAACATAAATTCTTCCTGTTCACAATGAAACCCAGATCCTCTAAAACACGAACTGCTAATTCCCCTTGCTCTTGTGCCTGTTCCCTGGATTATGCCTTGATTAGAATATCATCTAAATATACTCTCAAACCAACACCTCTCCTTCTCAACCATGCCTTCACTGGTCTCATTACTTTGGAGAGATGATATCAACCCGAATGGGAGACAAGTGAACCTCCACATCACCCCCTGCCATTGAAATCTCAGACAATCTCTGTTTTCCTGACAAATTGATATGGTCAAGTATATGTCCTTTAAATTGAAACGCGTCAACATATCTCCTTTCTCAGAGCAACTGAATATCTTCCATCTTGAAATTATTGTACTGCACCCAATCATTCAGTTTCTTCAGATTTATCACAGGCTTTATCCCTTTGTCCTTTTTTTCCACCAGAAATATATTGCTTACAAACCACCTTCTTTATTCTCTTGAAAACCATTCCATTGCACCATACTCCAAATGTGCATTTGCTTTCTGACTGACAAAATCCTGTAAATTCCGCGAGAACTTCAGAACCCCTTGGTTTTCTTACCTGAGTTGGCACACTTACAAGGTCTATTTGATAACCCTGAAATGTTTCCAAAACCCACTTATCTGATCTCCATCCATCGAGGTAAATGTATGTGAGCCTGTCAGCCAGCTTTATTAGGGTACATAAAGGGTCTTTTACCAAACATACCTTGTGAATCTCTTGCCCTTCAGTCACAACTTGTGGATCTTCCTCTTCATCACTGTCATTGTGGGTAAAATTCTGGAGTTCGAAACCCTACTAAGGGTCTAGAACCTTGCGAGAACAAAACTTGTGCAATTTCACATACGTAGCAAGGGAATCAACCTTGCATTCTCCCGGGCCATCAAAAATCCTTCCTAATGTCTTTCTAAACCTTCTGAATAAAAGTAAAGGTTCCAACATAACTGGCCTTGTCTTTAATAAACTCCTCTCCAAAAAGCAACCCTTTGGCTTCCTGCCCTGCCAACTCTGCCAATTTTGGATACATTTTCAATAGGATGCTCTTCTTCTGTTCAATGCAAAGGGCAATGTTTGAATTGCCCAGTAAACAAACATTGCTCTGCACCCATTGGCGCCCATTGGTGCAACTACTCAACAGTTAAATTTCATTTCTTCAAGTATACTTCCTTGCACATATCAGAAATCTTTATCAATGGGCCAAAGACATCCAACAACCTATGCTGACACCCTTTAATGCCCTTGTCCAACCCTTTCCGTGCGTAACGACATGATTTATTAAAACTTGCCTTCATTTTGGGATCTAACTCAGGTGTATAAGCAACTGTATTACTCAATGATGACCTTGGACACTCAGATCTCAGCCAGTTTCTCACTTCTTTAGGAATTTCTTATCTAACCCAATATTCCACGTACTCGGCCACATGATCAGTCGCAGTCCACTGAGGGAACAACGGATGTTGAAAAAGTTGAGTATCAAACATTATACCACCCTATGGATCCAATATTCCTTCTCTTTTTTACTTGTTAGCCTTTTCTGCATCACCTCATCCTGGTCTGTCTCCTCCAAGTCTGAGAAGAAACTATTCTTTACATCACCCCCACTAGATGACTTAGCACAAGCCACTGGTTTGTGACCCCTTTTAGCCTTGTCTTCCAATTCTAAAAGAGCTGCCCATTTCCTTTTACCTTGAGAACCATCATGTCCTTTCATAGTTTGGTTTTTATCCCTGTTTTCAAATAAACAATTTCTTTTTTGCGTTACTTTACGTCCACCATTCGATATACCTGTTTTCACACCAACCTCCTCTACAGACCAAAAATCCTCATCCTCTGTCCTAATAGATCTATTCCCTAACATAGGCATGTTAACTGGGATGCCAAAGCTGTAAAACCTTTGCTACACATCCCTGCACCTTTTCATCCAAGCCCTGTCCCTCTACAGTACTTTGCTCCATTCTTCCCAACTTCTTCAATCTAATAAATACCAACCAACCAACTTTACTCATCTAAACAACACTTCCCAGAGTTCTCTTCTTCACAACCTTTTCTCCTGACAATCTTCTTAATGTGGAGACGATTGCCAAAATAACATTCCAAGCCTTCCCTAAATATGGCCATCAAAACATTCTATTCAGTCTAATTGCCCTAAACAATCCAAAATGGCTGCAGGTGTCAGTGGGGCACACACTACAGCAAGCAATTCGTCCATATTGTAATTAAAGGATCTACATTAGACTGTAGTAACAGGTAGCATGTGCCTCGTCGATCTCCTTGAAACTATAATTATGGTTGAGTCTGTACTCGCGTCACTAAATCAGCCTGCAAGCAATGGCCTGTGTATCGCTGCATTGGTTGAATTTCTGCTTTCCCAGAGATGGCTCGAGTGAGCAGCACAGCTTCTTTCCATGCAGAATCCCCAACCTGCTTAAGGCCTGCACGCATGCCTAACGGTTTCCCATAACTCTATTGTCAAAATCAAGCCACCCTGTTCTTTCAGTAAACCATCCCTTGCTCATTTCATCCCTTTTTAAAGTGACAGTTGCAATTGCATTAATTATTTAAAGCTCAATCATTCACTGATTCGAACACAGTCCCTAAATTTTAAAGCGACCTCCCTAGCTTCTCTTTGTCTTCCATCAATATTTCTCAGAAATATTTAAAATTAATAATTAAATCCTCATCTACTCCAAATTAAATTTTGCTTCCCCACGCAAAGTACTTATCTGTGCTTCACAAGCAACAAAGAAGTAAGATGGCTGCATGTTTGGGTCATTTACACTTAAATAAAATGTTGTGAAGATTCTTATTCTACTGTTAAAGTTCTAGTTGATTGCTGCTGTGTGTTGGTGGCAATAAAGAGGTATGCATAATATTGGCCTATATGCCTTGCTATAACGTCATCAACTGCAATTCTAAATTCGGTGGTGAATCAATCTGTGGAATTTCCTGCAACATAGGATAGATGACACTAACTCACCTGAGCAGACAGACATTTGACAGTCCTGTACTGACAATATACCTTCTGTCTAATCACCTTCTTGTAAAAACATATTCTAAGCAGTGCCTTGTCCAATGTCATTATTTATAACAATGTATGTTTGATTTTCTGTCTTTGTGCAAATTGGTAGAAGAGGTGTTTTCAGAAGTCAACATGGGCTTTATTTAGAGTTTGGCGGACAGGATACTATGTCAAAACACAAAGGATATCATGTCTGCCAAATTTCAAGTGCCATTTGCTATAATCCACTTATAATACACTGGACAAGACATCTGCCATGTTTGTGATGGAGTCGCCCACCTATAAATTATAAGCAAGGCCTGAATCTTGAGTGCTGTATAAATCTAGTAATAAATAAAAAAATGAATAACTGAATTAATAAATAAATAAATTGTGTCTCCAGCAGATTTATCATTTTCTAACCATTTAGCCCAAAGCTCTGGTGGTCAGCACTTCAAGCAGCTACTGCTAGGTGATGACCCATGCTAATTGTCTTGGAGCAAAACAAAACTCCTAGCCCTGTTTCTCTTTCATTGAGCTCCCAGCTTTCATATACATTTTCTTCATGAAAATATGCTACCCTTCAGAAGGTCAGACTCCTGATTATTAGTGGAAGGTTCCTTGCACAGTCAGACTTGAACATAAATACCTAGCAGTGTCAGTGATAAGCACCCTAATGGGGGGAGGGCATAGAGGGCTCCTTGTATTGGCTACTCTGAGTGGACACTAGTAAAAACTCCAGAGGGTATAAAGAAAGTATCATTACATGCCATGAAGCAAAGAAAAAGGAGCCAAAAAAGATCAGATAAAAGAGCAGATTATAGGACATTAAATGCAGATACCCACAGAAAAGACACACTTTAGACTGAGTAGTAACATCAGAAATGTACCCTTGATCAGTGTAGAAATACACTCCCTTACATGGTCGGATCACGCCTTGGACTTGTTCAGCTCTGCAACTAATTAGACTAAGCAGGAAATGGCTTCTCAGGAAGTTGGTGTCTGCGCCGAAACTTAACAGTCAATCAAAATATTCAATAATGCTTAGTTTTAGTTAAATGGAGAGTATGTTAATTTCACAGCAGAATGAAATCCCACACAGTTCAATAGAGGTGCAGTTACAGTTACTCCCCCTCTGGTGCCTTCTCCACTTCATACGTGTGTATGGTCTCTAGTATGTGATATGGGCAAAGGCACTACTCAAGTACAGGTGCAATTTGTTCTGAAGTAGCCCACTGCTTAATGTCTAGATTACTTTACAGGCTCTTACGACAAAAAGTTCTTGTGAACAAAACGTCTATTGGCCATGCTGCAAACGTTTGTAGGGGCTCACGTCTTTCAGTTTGTTCATAGTTATTCTCTGCGTTACCTTCTCTGTGGAACTGTGACTCTAATGGTGCAGGTGGGTGTACTAATTGAACCCATTCCTGCAACAGAGGATTCAGAGATGTGAAGTTGGGATGGCAGCCTAACTTGGGTCACAGACTGCTGGAAGTTAATCAGCGTGCAGGCCTGACTGGCGGCAGTCAACTTCTTCAGCTGCAGCCTCCCATACTGGTTGCTGATGGGTGCTCTGACAACAGTTGCTGACTCCAGTCTGTGCCTTCAGTGAGTGGCCGTCTTTGCCAGTTGTGGCTTTTGGTGCATAGAATTGCTTCTGCATCAACAAAGATTGTGGATCTTCTTGGGGCAGTTCTGATGCCAGCAGTAGCAATAGTATTTTGAGTACACAGTAGGGTGCCAGATGACCCAATGTTGCTCCTTATTTGAAAGTATTGGTGTGCTTCACAACAGGAACTGCAAAGGGAGACTGGGATACTGCACACAACATGAGTTGGTCCTAGCTTTGCTTCTATTGACAATTAGCTTATTCGAGCTGTCCAACATGCCAGGAATACATTTGGCTTTTCCTCCTTGACAATCTCTCCTCCTGCATACCTGGAATGCTCCTTCCCTTTATCAATAAGTATGCACGCTTCAAGTTGCTAGGCTGAGCCTCAGGTTTCCAGCAAAAACGTCAGACTTTAGGTGATGACCCCCACCTTTGCAAGACTGGCTGGCATCCAGAAACACGCTCTGGCCATACAGCAGTCCTTTAAGTACTCTCTGGAGCAATTCTTTCATTGATCAAGAAGTGCATTGAACTGGAAAAAAGGGAGGATGGTTTGGGTCCCACTTTGAAACTCATTTTCGAGACAGGGGATGTGTATCCACAGTCTGTGGTTTTGGAATCAGTTTGGGTTCGTTGTTTTTCAGATGCCATTTATTGGCTGTGTATACGGCAAAGCTCCAAACAGAAGTATCCAACAAAGGGCACAATGAATTGAGAGATATTGTATGTGTGTGCCATCAGCATATCTGAAGCAGTAATCAAAGACAGACAAAAGAGATGACCCTGCCTGGGAACTTAATCACCTTGAAAACAAGAGACTGGTGTTCCACCTCTCACCCCTACAATCAACCATGTGGCAGTGCTCAGGATGAACTAATCAGCAGCCTTTTGCAAACAAGTTCCCCAATGAATTTGTAAAGGTAGTCCTGTTTCCATACTCTCTCATTTCAGTGTCTTGATCTCCACCTCCTAGGCATCGGAATGTAGGCAATAGGCTTGCATTGTCTGGCGAAGCTATAACCACTCACTACCTTGTGCTTTGCTGGACCAGGGTCTATCCAATGGTTTGAGTAGTAAGTCTCACCATATACTGAGTCCTACAAACAACTCTTGAACTGTTTGAACTCCATGGTACATGCACTTATACACACGGAATGTCATACCAATGGTCTTGGGGGTGTTTGGACAAAATACCAAATAAAAGATGTGATACAACAATATTGTGTCAAGAGTATCAAGATTTCAAAAATATCTTCAACAGGCATATGAACGGCAAAATATAATTTTAAGTGTTGCTTTTAATATCATTGTAAATATTTCGATCTAAAAAATAGCGTTTTATGTAATATCATTTGTAAGTGTTACTTTGTATGTAATTTAAGGTAATGTGTTTGATTGTATATGCTTATTAATGTTTTTAAATTGTGTTTTTAGAAAGATGGTGAATTAAATATGTAATATTTGTTTTTTGTTGTACTAATGTACGAAAGTAATCAATGTATATATTTTTGCAGCAGGATATTGGGGTTTTAAGGGATAAGGGTGGAGGTATTTTTTAAAACTGGATATTTGAATGTCAATTTAGTGTTAATTATTTTAATGATATACAATTTAATATTTTACAATTTATGAATTAATTTTGTTACAATAACACATTTTTATGAATAATAATGTATCATTAAGTTAAATATACCTTAATTATATTAAATTAAAACATTTATGTAATTATACATATTAAATAACATATTTCATTATGAAAAATAAACATGTAAAAATTTAATTTAATAAAGTGAATTAATTTAGCAATTAGAATTATAACTCAAATATTTTTCATGGTTAAATTTTTTTTTTTTTGTAAAATATGTTTATTCATTAACCTCTTATAATACTCAGAAACAATTCAATCAGGAGCCTCCGCTCATGTACTATGGTCCTAATATACAATACTCCTTGTACAATCGTGTCTATTTTTAACCAATGGTTTACAATCGGAGTTGGCCTTGCTCATTGAAAAATCTTGTGGTGTACCACCCGCAAGTTGCACCATCATATTTCCTTATCAAGGTGTGGTGTGACAATGCTAATAACAGTGAATACATTCAGAAGCTCCAGATCGTAATAAAGGAAAAGAACACAAAACCTTAAACCTATCCCATGCTACCTCCCCTCCTCCCTCCCTCCCCCCCTTCCCATAACTCCCCTGGAATGACTTATTGGTTGGATACATAACAAAGCATTCAGTTCTTTGCTCATAATAGCAACTCCCACGACTATAGAGTGCACTTCAAACTTTCCCAGCACAGGACCGCTGCTAGGCTAGCTGGAATAGCGTTTATTCTCCCATCACCGTTCTAACCAGACCCAGAGAAGGGCATGCTTTGCGTTTCACTAATCTCCGAGTCTACATCAATATAAGAGTCCATGGGTTTCAGGAGCTCTGCTAATGCTCCCCAGGCTCGGGCCGAGTCCATTGCCCTATCGCTATGAGCACGGGTAGCCGTTTGCAGCCGAAGAGCCGTTTCACACTCCGCCCACCGAATAAATTTCGCCTTCCACTTCTGCAATCTCGGCCCACGCTGCGCCTTCCAATTAGCTGGGATCTCCCGCTTGGTCAGTAACAGCCCTAGATCTATAAATTTACTAGTTATTTTAGTCTTCGAGGTGTGGGGAAACCAGTGTAGCAAACAGGGACCTATATCGAATTCAATCTCCCTGTCCGTAACTTCGCATAGCAAGGTCCACACCTCCCACCAGTAAGCCCCGATCCGAGGGCAGCTCCACAGCATATGACGGAAGTCAGCTCCCTCTTCGTGACACCGGGGGCAGGGCGCCGCAAGTGTGTGGAAATAGTGTTGAATTTTGACTGGAGTAAGATAAGCCCTGTGCAAAATGAAAAATTGCATCTGTTGGAATCGGGCATTCCTAGAACATTTCCAGGGCCGCTCCAGCAATTCAGCCCATATTTTATCAGGTATTTCCCCCTCAATATCTGCCTCCCAATGCTGCTTCAGCCTTATAAGGGGGGGCCAGCTTTTCGCAGGTCATCCGTCGATATAAACAAGCGCGAGCTTTAATGGTTCCAGCCGCCAGCACCACATATTGGCAAGTCATGGATGTTCTAGGCTCAGATAGCCCTCCCCTCCATCGGCGCTGAATAGCCGACACCAGAGCCGCATGCAGCAGATAGTCCCTGCGAGGGAGATCAAAACGTTCACGGATTGTCTCATAGGGCAACAGAACATTATCTTCATATAAATTTCCCACAGCTGTCAATCCAGAATCATGCCACCTCGTAAGTGCCAACCAGTTGCCCCCATGAGGCAACTGCCGACACACTAACAGCGGAATCTCTGGCGCATATGGGCAAGTGATCCGCGCCCTTTGTTGACTCCTATTCCAGCACAACCGAAAGGTCTGCACTTCACTAGGGACACCCCCAGGGCGCAGCAGCTGTTGTAAGATAATCCTAGATAACAGGCAGGCAGAAATCCGCCCCCCCGAATCCTCCCCTACTCCCCGAAACACTCTAGCCACCGCCTGGGTCAACCATTGCAGCTGGGCGGCTAAATAGTAGGTCTCCAAGTCCGGAACTGCTAACCCTCCCTCCCCCCGTGGTCTCATCAATGTATGCAAAGCTACTCGACGCCTGCCAGCAAGCCATAGAAACCCCGTTATCATCTGCTGGAGCCTCTTAAATGTCGACGCAGGGATCCACACCGGAAGCGTCCGAAAATAATATAGCAACCTGGGGAGTGCCACCATCTTGAGGAGCACTACCCTCCCCATCAGGGACAGCGATAACGACTTCCAAAAATCCATACTGCCCTGAAGACCTCGCACCGCCCTGCCAATATTACCCTCCACCAGATCTTTTTGGTCATGGTATATACGTGTCCCCAGATATGTCATACAGGTGTACTCCCACTGTACTTCCTCCGTATATCGAGGGCCCTCAGCTGTCTTGGAGGTGGGGAAAAGACCTGATTTTGACCAATTCACTTTCAGTCCTGCCAATTCTTCGACACATCGAAGCAGTCGCTTAGCTCCCATCAGCTCCCCCTGAGTATCGGCTAAAAACAGGAGGAGGTCATCCGCGTAAAGGGCTATATAATGGGTATCGTCGTGCACCTGGAGTCCCTTAAACCATCTCCCTGTTCGGGCCTGGGCTGCCAGCGGCTCTATAGCCAACGCAAACAACAGCGGGGATAGAGGACACCCCAGACGTGTCCCCCTACCCACCGCACAGGGAGGTGATATTAGACCCCCTGACTTAGTTCGGGCTGTGGAATCCCTATATAACAAAGCCGTCCAAGCCACGAAACGCTCCCCCAGGCCAAAGGCATGCAGGACCTGGAATAGATAAGGCCATTCCAGACTGTCGAAGGCCTTTTCTATATCAACCGAGAATATGGCAGCAGTATGCGATGCGTACGTATCGGCCTCCAAAACACGGAGCAAACGACGAACATTACCAGCTGTATTTCGTTTGGGTATAAACCCCGCCTGGTCTACATGGACCAGTCGGGTCATATACGGCAGAAGGCGAGAGGCCAATATGCGACTCAATATCTTATAATCGGTGGTAAGCATGGATAGTGGCCGGTAGGCAGTCATATCAGAGGGAGCCTTCCCAGGTTTCAATAGTGGGATTATAAGCGCCTCACGCGTCGTGGCAGGAAGCCGTCCCACGTTCCACGCTTCGTTGTAGAGGGTCACCAGCCTAGGGGCCAGTAACTCGGCATAAGACTCATAAAACTCAATCGGCAGACCATCTACCCCTGGTGTCTTCTTCCGCGCCATGTGTTTGATTGCCCCTCTTACTTCCCCCAGCGTGATGTCGTGACCCAACACATCCGCTTCCACTTTGTCAAGGGTTGGTAGATCCCCCCCAGCTAAGAATCCCCCCAGTCGGTCCTCATCCAAGTCCACTCTACTGGAGTAAAGCTCCTCATAATAGCCAGCAAAAAGACGATTAATGCCCTGCTGGGTGTAACACATCCCCTCCACTGGGTCATTTATTGCCAATATAGGGACCGTCTGTCTCATGGGATTCGCAAGCCATGCCAGCAACGTACCAGATTTGTCACGCTCTGCATGGGCACGAACCAAATACTTCTTATAATCATAACACCTTAACTTCTCATCCCCCACTGCTACTGCCTCCCAGGCCGTCAACACATCCCCCTGCCCCTCTGGATGTTCTGGACGAGCACGTTCAAAGTCGCGCAATCGCTGGTCCGCAGTATCTATGTCCTGAAGCAGAACTTTTCGCACCCCAATCTTATGAGCGATGCATAGGCCCCTCACTACCACTTTAAAAGCGTCCCACTCTACAGCCAATGAAGAGGCGAAACCTGTGTTCTCCCGAAAGTACTGGGTCACCCCTTCTCCTATCGCCGCTCGAAAGACCGGATCCTCTAGCAGCTCCGGGTTTAGACGCCATGACGGGATCGCTGGACGCTGTTGGATCCAACATAGCCTCAGCAACAGGGCGTTATGATCTGAGATCGTTCTGGTCAAGAATTCACTGTGCTGAACCGCCGTGTGTATATCAGGGGAGCAAAGTATCGCGTCTATTCGAACGTGCAACTCATGAAGCGGGGAGAAAAATAAGTAGTCCCTCTCACCTGGGTGATGCTCCCTCCAAGTGTCCACCAACCCCTAATTCGATTGCCATGCACCTCGGGCCCTAGCGATCGTAGCAGTTGGCGCCGTCAGAAGCGGGGGATGAGACCTATCAAGGGCAACATCTGTTACTGAATTAAAGTCACCCCCAAGCATGATTGGGCCAGACAAATAGGAGGACAATTTACGGGACAAGGAAGTAAAAAAGGCCTGCTGTTCAGTGTTCGGGGTGTAAATACTGGCCAAGGTAACGTCCCTCCCATCCAGCCTACCCTGCACTATTACATAACACCCTTCTGGATCTACAATTTGCTGCATCATTTGAAAGGGGACCCCAGCTCTTATCCACACCAGCACTCCTCGCGCAAATGCAGAATACGAAGTATGGTAAACCTGTCCCCTCCACCTACGCCGCAGCGCTAGACCCTCTGAGCCCGTAATATGTGTCTCCTGTAGGAATGCCACCTGTATCCCCCTCCGCACCAGATATGTATGGATCTTATGTCGACGGCTCATGGTGTGCGGTCCCCTTACATTCCACGTTATACACTTTAAGTCATTCAGTGACCCCATGGTATACAATATGTCCATCGCCTCATCAAGAAATCACAATTGTCATGCCAGAGACCTTGGTGAACATACCTCAACTCCCAAACCCCCCTCCCAAAGACAGTTACCTTAAAGCTAGTGCCCATCCAAACAAAGTACAACATTAACAATTAAGCAAATTCCTCTGACTACTTCAAAGGCAAGGGTGAACGCAGCTGTCGCAGGGCCGGCTCTATAACCGACCAGATGACACCAACCGCATATAAACAGGCTACCTTCCCATGAACGCCCCATCCTGTGCACAATCAGTGCCTTTCAACGAGGCACCCAATACTTCCCAACCCCCCCACCATAGATTCAGATTATCTCATCCACACTTTAATGTATTTGTTTGCAAAGTGTATTTAATGTGTAAACGTAACATTTTTAAACATATATTTCAATGAAAATAAGCATAAGCATTTATCAAAAGATAATTAAATACAATATGTTTAATACGTTATTACATACAAAATGTAAATCATATATAAATTGTATTGCATGTGTACATTTTTAACTTTTTTCCAATATTTAATGTTTTTTTTTACATTTCTTAAATTGTTTTATATACATTTTCAAAATCATTATAAAAGACTTTTTTATTATGTATTACAAAATTGTATATATTTTGTACTGTTAGTTAAATTAAAAAAATGATATACATGTTTTACAACATTTCCTGACTTTTTAACATTTTTATTAATTTCTTTATACATTTATTCAATATTTTCAATTTTTTTCCGATTCATTTCTATAAGGAGATAGTCTTTTCTTATAATTTAATTAGCAACCATTATTTTACCACTATATTCTATGTTGTAGTCTATTTGTGTCATTTTTAGACTATTTTCCAGGATCCAGGCCACAGTAAGTTGCTGCTGTTCATTGGACTAGAAAAGTCCTTTTTAAAGGATTTCTAAGGGTAAGAAGGTGGGCGGTTGTTGAGGGAGGTTTAGAGGTTAGGTATAGTGTTGTTTTGTGGGGTTTCTTGGACATTTAGAGCCTAATTACAAGTCTGAAAGTCCAAGGACTGCCAAACTAGCGGGGGCCCAGCATAGCCATGGTGGTTGTCTGACCGCCACAACCTAGGTGGCCCGTCTAACCACCTTTGCACCAGATCTCCGACCGCCCTATTACAACTAGGGTTTCCACACCACCATGGACCCCTGCAACAGCCAGGGAACCACATTCCCTGACAGTCCTGCAGCAGTGAGGGGCTCACAATATGCTGGCACTTATTACTAGTTTCAGGACCGCCAGAAGTGTCATGGCAGTCCTACAGCAGCGCCTTTCTAAGGCATACATAGGAGCATTTGAAAGGCGCCGTCGCAGGACCGTCACGCCTATGGCTCACCAGACCATGAAAAACTCATGATCTGGTGGGTGGGAGGAGGTGCTGTTTGGTGGTCCTGGAGTGGGGTGTGGTGGCCTGCTCCAGGACCGTCAAGTTCATAATTGGGCCCTAGGTATTATTAATAGTAGTGTTTTTCACTAGTGTGTAGTTTGGGCTTTTCGTACAATGTTTTAGTAATGTACCATTATGTTATGTTACAGTGTGTTATATTACATAACATAACTTGTGTATTTGTAAAGCACAAGTTCACCCGTGGGCATTTTGGTGCTGAATAACACATGTGTATTGTTATCCAACAGTACTCATTTTATCACCATCGGAAGGATGAAAGGGTGAGATGACCCAACGGGATTTGAACCTGTGACAAGGAGGTCTAACACAGATCTCTACAGAGTACGCATTAGTACACTAGGCTACCAGACCTGGTTACTTATTTTATGGTGACTAAGGGGCGGATTAAGAGTACGGCGGTCTTGGTACCGCCATAGCGACGGTGGTTGTCTGACCGCCACAACCTAGGTTGCCTGTTCGCCTGATTACAAGTTTTGCTGTCAGACCGCCACCAGCCTGGCACAAAACCACCAACACTGCCAGGAAGTAGGATCTTAATGGTGCAGCAGAGGCGAAGTTAATGTTGAATGGGTGCAGTGCCGAGGTAGGCGCTGTGGTCAGTATTATGACTTCCATTTTTCGGCAGCCTTTTCAGTGCGGGAACCACTCCTTGAAACAGATAGCTGAAATTAAAGAAAGGGGCCCTAAAAAGGACCCTCGGGCAATTTCGCTCACGGGGTAGTGAATGGGGTCACTTGTTGTGCCCCCCTCTTCATGCACTGTGACAGTATCTGCTTCTAACTGGCCAACTACGGAGCACCAGTCCAGTGGTCCACTCAGAATACGGTGGTCTGAACACCGCAGGCTTTGCAGTGCTCTCCCAACTGCAGCATTGGCAGTCCAGCGGAGAGACCGCTGACAACATAATCAGACCCGAAGTGTATTGTGTATGTATTTTTGGGAATGTAATGGGTTTTATTGTTTACTGTACAGTTTTTTTCAACAAATGCTTCCCAGAGGCATTGGGAATTCCAGTATCATTTATGTTTTTATACACTTTTTCAGGTTTTTTATGTTCCCTGGGTTCATTATATTATTGCATTTTTGGGGCTTTTTGGAAAATATTTTTTCAGCTTATGGTCAATTATTATTTTTGACTACATGGATGCAGAGGAAAATCTGCCGCTAGAAAACAGTAAGTTATATTTCTTTGATTTTATTTTGGGTGGAAATGGTATATTCTATTGTATGTGTAAATAGGTTTGTGATTGTTATTTGGAAATGTGTGGTTTATGCATTGTATTTATTTTACACGATGGATTGAATTTGTTCTTTGAGCTTTTTGGTTGGTGAGGTTTACATTTTTCATGTAACTAATTTATATCTTACTTTAATATCTCAGTCTTATTTAATATTGGAGATTTATTTGTATCAGAAATGAGTTGTCATACTGATTTAGATTTTAAGACAATTATTTGGGAATTTGGTGGGCTACTATTTATTTTATAATATGCTTTTGGCTATTGTTTCTAAGTATTCTACTCCTTTGTTGTTTATAAAGACTTTGACTTTACATTGTAGCATTTAGTTAATTATTTTGGTTTGGTTGCCAAGTTTAGGTGCAATTCGGATAACAGATTACTCCATTTACGGTCGCTTTGTTCATTTTGTAATGCTTCTATAAATTTATAGAGATATCAGTTGGGTACTGCCTAGTGTGGATTGGAAGGCAGTGTACCATCCATCGTTAATTTTGGCTTCGTATTCTAAGGTGCTGTCATATACACTCCACCATGGTATTTGGAATTCGGGTTGGCATCTATGTCCGGAGCGATCCAGTCTGCCAACCCAAGTGACTTTGAATTAATACATTAGGAGGCTTAGTTGGGCTAATGCTATTGTTTTCTTTCACCAGCAAATCAGCTGTTTGTATCATATTCTCCACTACGGTGTCGATTACGAGTTAGGTGGTCCAACTGCCAGACTGCCAAGCTGGTGGCTTCCCGACTGCCGTATTCTGAGAATTCCACTAGGCTGGGGGTGTTGTGTCGGCAGTGCCACAGCAGCGGCCTGCTTCAGCTCATAGAAAGAGCCTGAAGCCTATGCCACGGCTGTGGCAGTGCCGCTTGCACGTCGGTGCACTGTGTACCATGCACCATGTCATGCATGGCAAACACTGTCAATGTACGATAGTGTATGCAGTGGACGTCACAACTTGTGCCCCCATACAAATCCCCCCATGATAAATTTCACCTTGTTGCCTTGTTTGAGGCCACTTCACTGCCTTCCCGCTGTCCGTTTAATGACAGGGTCCCCACCATGAAAAGGTCAGTGGAAAGGCAGGTCAGAATAGGCCCGGTAGTGCCAGCATCAGCACCACTTCCATTACCTGATGCTTTCCCCACCACAGCCCCAACCGGATCCTGGCAGCAGTCTAGCTTCGGCTTGTGGCAGTCCGACCGCTTATCTCATAATCGGGTGGTTGGACCGATAAGGAGGCGGCATTCAGACCACCACTGCAGGTGCAGAGGTCTTGGGGCCACCATACTCGTAATCAGCCCCTTAGTGCAGATTGTTGGAGGTGTCTGCATATGCTTTGATTGAAATGATAGGAACAGCCATGTTTGACTGTGGGAGTACATTTTTTAATGGTTTGAATCATGACTTGTACAAAGTCTATAGATATTTTTTGTACTTAGTAGTTATTTGTTTTATGTTTAATGTGATTTAAAAGGTCGTAGTATGTACTGCTTTGTTTATTGGTAGTAGAACATATATAAAAGGGATATTTGTATTTTGATATTCACCATGTATGGTGTACATCTTAATGAATAGTTTGGGACACATTTTGATGGATAGACACTGGTTTAGTATAGTAATTTATCTGCAGTAGAGAATATGAGGATTCCTTTCTCATTGGTTAGGTTGTTATATAAAAGGAAAGTTTCCTCATTATGCATCATTGCTAAATGTTCAGGTATTTCTATGTATTGGTATCCTCAAGGGGCATAAGGAGTATTGCTGGTGGCTTTTTTAGTTCATGGAATTTATTATTTTAAAGTGGGTGCAGGTGGTAGTTGGCCTGTGATGTGCTCTTTTTAGGATT
Source organism: Triturus cristatus (assembly GCF_964204655.1). Taxonomy (NCBI): domain Eukaryota; kingdom Metazoa; phylum Chordata; class Amphibia; order Caudata; family Salamandridae; genus Triturus; species Triturus cristatus. The sequence continues at coordinate 348,410,100 of NC_140584.1, forward strand.
TTGGATGTGGGTCCGTGGAACTAGTGCTTGCCTCTCTTATGTCCTGCAATACCTTCCTTACTTCTATTTCTGTCACATTTTAGATGGTTCTGTTCTCTCACATAAAATTCCAACATCATTTTTGCAGTGCCCCCTCCTTTCCCCTCCATAGCATGCATTAGAATAATATTTGGTATGTTTCCAATTCATATTTTCTGTCAATGCACTTTCTTGGTTGTAGGTGTAACCCTTGTGACTTGGTAACTGCTTTCCTTTCTGGGATGTTATATTTGCATATAACTTATGCAACTACTTCTATTTTGCATACTTGAATGCATGTTCTTATTAGATGTTTCACACTGTTTTGCAGCTTTTCCTTTGTAATGTGGAACAGGTGCTTTCCTTTCTGTTGAAAGAAAAAAAACATCAGTTTAATTTTAAATGTTTATTTGTAGTAGTTTGTAGAGGTTGTGGTCATTAGGTTTAGTTTTATTTGCTACTGGGATGAGTTTATATCTTTCAATAATTTTTAGTATGCTCTTTTTGTTATTTGTTTGCTGGTTTGTGATAGGTGTAAAGAGATAGAAGTAGGAGATTGTTTTGTTAATTATTTGCAATTTGAAATTTTTAAGTTTATTTACAAGTAAGTTTTAGTTTAAATATAAGTTTAACTCAGTTAGTTAGTTGTCGAGATGTATATACAGCCGCTACCCATGCAGATAAAAGCAGTGGGGCCAGGTGGGGGGATTTCAACGGACGATGACGGGGGAAAACTAAATAAACAATTAATTTTCCCTCGTATTTTTTTCTTCTTTTATTGTCTGGTCAGAGAATCAGAAGTTTCCTCGCCTTTCAGAGGTTGTCATTTTTATAAGAATTTAGTTTATAATAGTAGTGTGCCTTTTAGATTGTTGGTTTAATTGTTTGTCTGATTTTATTGATTAAGGGGGTCCTTACGCCATCACACAGGAAATTCCAACTGCCAAATTAGGATGGCGGTGGGAATCCCAATCGCTAAAAGCCAGGGGGAGGCTGGATTTGGGGGACCGTTGCGGGCCCGCTCTGTGTGTGGGGGGGCACTGGGGGAGAACCCATGGTACCCTCCTGCATTTCCATGCACCAAGTGGCAGGCACCACGTGGTGCCTGCCACACAGTGCAGGGAAATACAGTGCAAGCACGTTTAACATTGCGTACAGTGCTGCAGCCAGCAGCAACGTCCGCAATGTTAAAAGCCCAGGATGCGCCCGCCAGTATGGCGGGCGCATCCTAATATGTGTGGTGGGACCGCCGCACATCTGGCAGGTGGTCCCAGCACTGCAACAATGGCAGGCGGACTGATGTCTGCCTGCCATGAGCCCCAAAGATTGTTTATAGTTTGATTTTATTAGTTATTATGATTTAGCTTGAATTATTTTCATCAGTCATGCTCTTTTATGGGAAATGCTAATTTCAGTTTTATTTATAATGTTAGATGTATGGTCTGAGAGTTTTTAATAGAATTTTATATATATATATATATATATATATATATATATATATATATATTTCTTAATATTTACGTTCATGTATAAATGTCTGCTCTAGTTAATGCAAATATTTGGGGGATTATATAGGTGTGAATGAAGTTATATATTTTATTGGGGTGAGTTGTAAATATTTGTGTGATGTAATATATTTCTTTTTCATCTAAACATGTATATAACATGTTTCATGTTTATTTTAAATAATTGCATAAAAAGTGATTTTTTTAGCATTTATTAAGGATACTGCAATTATCTTGGCAATATTATTGTAGTCAATATTGTGTGAATTGATATTTTTGACATATTTTATGTTCATTAAATGTGGCTGAATTTTTGTTTCCAATGTTTGAGTTTTCAAATTACTCAACATTTTTAACCACGATATTTTTTCTCTCGATATTCGTGGTTTTATTAGTTAAGTATAGGAGGTGATATTTGTGTTAACAATATTTATTTTCCGATATTTTTGTGTTTCGAAAGTGTATGCATTGATGTTGTGTCAGTGAGTGAGTGAGTGAGTGAGTGAATAACATTATTCGGTTAAATAACCATCAAAGTTCACACAATAAAAACAAACTCAAACAGACAATCAATTCACGAGAAATAAAATACTGGATCCTGTATACACCAATACAGCCTCACTAAAAAAAACATTTCAATCAGTTCATTACAATATTTATAATAGCAATAATGTACATAATTTAAACATTTTAACATTTCCCTCCAGGCAGTTTAAATACATTATAAAAACACAATAAACCATCCCATAAAAAGTACAACAAACTAAAATATATATATTACTTCAAGTATCGACTACTTTGAGCATCAGGTTCACTTTACAGTCATTTGTTTGAACCAGCTAAAATTTCCCTCCTGTGCATTAGCAAATCTATCTTCACATCTCATATAAGGGCTGTGCAAATATAAGAAAAAGTGACCGTGCATAGTGCGTAAAGTGCATGTAATTAATTGCAATACATAATAGAAATAATCAACCAATGAAACGCGTTATTCCAGACCCTTTAGGATTTTTGCTCTCCTGTACCACATTGCTTCTAAAAATGTACTTACAGCAAATACTGTTTTTTGTGATGTATCACTTTTCAGGATCCTAAAGACTTCTAGATGAATGCCTGTGGTCATGCTACGACAAATGAGAACTAGCCATTTACGGCGTATGTAAAAGTACTCCTTGCAAAAAAACAGTACATGCTTTTCGTCTTCAGGTGCCAGGTTGCAAATAGGGCAAATTTCAGCTTCTTGGTTTGCCGACCATTTGCTTGTAAGTATTCTCAGTGGTAAAATTCCATAACGAAATCTTATATACAAGTTTCTGGTTGGAAATGGAAAAATGAAATCTAAAAATTCTTCAAATAGTGGAGAGTGCTTATGAGCCAAGAACATAATAGTTGCAGGGCCATTGTGGGTATTCACAACAGATTGGTCCTTTGTATAAGCCCAATACCTATATTTAAGTAGTTTAATATCAGATTTTAAAATAGAGTTGGGCTCATCCCACAAGTTCTGCATACCGAGTTTGGAAAACCATCCAGAAACAGATTTAACCCAAGGGATTTCCCTGGCTCCTTTAAGGTTCATTAGCTCTACCAGAGAGTCTTTAAAGCCTATAAGTTCTGGTGTAGACCATAGTCGGATCCAATATATTAAAGTTTTCAAAATGGCCCGGTGAGCAACTCGCTTTATTCCAACATCAAAATACATGGGGATTAATGGGGTACTAGATGGTAAGCCTAACAGCCTTCTAAAAAAGCTGTTCTCGCCAATGGTTAACAACTGCATATTACCATAACCCCATATCTCTGCCCCATAAAGAGCGGCACCCTGAGCCGTTGCTCGGTAAACTTCCACAGCAGGGGAAATAGCACTCGAAATTGTTTGATTATAAAACCTTAAAATGGCATTGGATCTGTGTTCAGTAATTAGGTTTGATTTCTCCAATTGGTTTGCCCACCCTAAATCGTCTTTAAGTCTGACCCCCAAATAATCAAAACTATGTACTCTGCCCAGGGCCTCGCCCCCGGCATGAATACTACGACTTCATTTTTTCTTCTTTCCAAAAACCATAAACTTAGTTTTGTTTATATTCAATTCTAAGCCTCTCAAATTTTTTATTTTTTTAAACGTATCAATTAAAATTTGGAGGCCCATCGGAGAATTAGATATGAGGAGGGAATCATCAGCAAAAATTAAAATAGGTATCTTTTTGTTATTTAAAATTGGAGAGTCATTTTTACAATGTTCTAGGGTGTCCACAACATCATTAATGTATAGAGAAAATAGGGTGGGCGCTAGCACACAGCCCTGACGAACTCCTCGCTCTATGGGAATATGATCCATCAATTCTCCAATTGGACCCCAGCGGACCTATGCAAAATTATTCACATGTAATCTACTTATTAAATGCACTAGGTTGGCCGGAGCACCCATGTTTATCAGGACTTGCCAAGGGGCCGATCGTGGTATAAGATCAAATGCTGCTCTAAGATCAATAAATGCCACGTAAAGTTGTTGTTTCTGAAGTAAAACATATTTCCAATATAAAACAATAAATCTAAAAATTTGATCTGTTGTACTAATTCTTGGTCTAAAACCTGCCTGGAGGGGAGATAAAATCTCTTGTGTATCAACCCAATCCAAAAGTCTCATCAGGATTTGTTTCGAAAAAATCTTTTGGGCATTATCAATGAGGCTGATAGGCCTATAATTAAATGGCTCCCCCAGATCACCTTTTTTATGTATAGCTATAATTTCAGCTCGAAGCCATGAGTCGGGTACTTTCCACCCAGCTGCAATAGCATTAAATAACATATTAAGGTATAAGGACCACATCAAAGGTTCAGATTTATATAAGTCCCCGGGTATTTTATCTGGTCCAGGGGCTTTAGCAGATTTCTGCGAATCAATCGCTCTAATTGTTTCGCTTAAACTAAAAACTATAGGAGTGGGATCTAGTATATGCCATACATTTAGAAAACTAGTGCTATCAGGGACATAGGAGTCACCAGAAGCATAAAGCGTTGTAAAATGAGATACCCATTTATCCAGGGAAATATTATATTGATGTAAATTAGGTTTTTCTGACTTAGTTTGGGTAACAAGGCGCCAAAATAGTCTAATGTCATTCTTTTTCCTGGCATCCAAAATATCTTGCCATAAGTTATTATTCCAATTCCTCTTGGCTTTAATCAAGATAGATTTGTAGTGGGATCTTGCTGCTTTAACATTAGTACTATTTCCCTCTATTATAGCCTTCCTCAAAGCTGACTTGGCTAACTTGCAAGCCAGATTAAACCATTTCTCCACCTTCAATGAATTAGAAGTTCTAATAATACAATTTTGGTCAAAAATCTCCTGTAAGGCATTAGACAGGCCAACATGAATGTCTAGAATAGGAACTACATCCGTATTCAGTCCTACATATGCTTCAAAGTATGTAAGATAAAGTTTGTAAATCTGTGAGAACAGTTCCTGATTAGACATAACATTTGGCCATGAAACATACCGGCGATTATTAGTTACCACAGGAGCAGGTACCATAGTTTTGTGGTTATTTTTATCTTGGTTTAAAGAGTCACCGGTCAAAGTTACTTCGAGGGAATTATGATCACTATCAAAGCGCACCACCACTTCCATATTATACAGTAGAGGCCATAAACTCACATCGACCAAGACATAATCAGTAGTGCTGGTACATACCCCTCTCTTAAATGTAGCTGCCCTTGTAGGATCAGAGCGAGTATGCCCATTACACACTCTAAGGCCCTTGCTTATTGTAAACGAGGCCAGTTCTAAGGCAGTGCTGGAAAACGATTTCAAAGGGGGACCAGTCAAAGGTGGTATACCCCATACTTCATCGTCCTCTTTAGTTATCTCATTTAAATACAATGAAGGTTCAAAACTGGTATTAAAATCACCTGCTACTATGACTTTTACACTAAGATCCAGATTGTCTATAAGTTCCTCCAAAAGAGATAGTGTAGGTGTTTTATCCAATCCCCTAGAACACCTAAGATAAATATTAAAAATAGTCAAACGGAGACCCGAAGAAAAGGTTACAGTAATCCCCATCAGATCTAACTTATCAGTCTCCATCAAAGTAGAGCTTCTAGCACAGCCACTCTTAATTAAAATCAAAAGCCCACCTATGGCTCTCCCAAAATGAACTGCAGGTTTGGCCTCCACACTATAACTAGTAAACCCATCAAGAGACACTTTTTCTGTCGCCCATGTCTCTTGTAACAAACAAATATCTTGATTGGCTATATATGCCAACCAATCTGGATCTACTAGTTTTGGTCCCAAGCCAGCAATATCCCAAGATAATATCTTGAGGAATGGGAAAATACTATTCTGCCGGATCAAATCATTTCCAGACTTAATGACTAGTAATTCTGCCTGGTCAGATTTTTCAGTAGGATTAGTACTCTCAACATAAGAATACTTACACCTATTATCAGTAGGATTCTTGTCCAAATAACAAGGGGATGGAATGAATGAGGATACATTAATGTAACCCTCTCTCCCAACTTGGTTAGTTGTATCAATAGGCCCCACCCAATCATGGGGCATATAAGTGGACACTACCTCCCTTGAACTCGAATCACAGGGATTACTTGGGGCATCAGGAGATAAAACATGGGCGTTACTACACCCAGTATTGCAAGAAGCTACATAACCCTGGTTCCCAATTGCAACCTGGCTCACCGTACCAGCCCCAGTTAAATGCTTTAGAGATGAAACAGTCTTCATTAAGGTACCAGAAACCTCTTCCTCCTTATTTATATGAGGATCAGGAGTACGATGTCCAATAAAGGCATCTGGTGTCCTTGGAACCATACTGGGAATAGTAGAATTTGGGACCAAAGAACCAGGTAAATCCATTACATGCCTACTCCTTGTGTCAGTGATCCAGTCAGGGGCTCTCACTCATGCAGAACTTTACATGAGTGGGATCGCTAGAATGTAAGGATTCACAAAGCTCAGTATGTTGTCAGCACCACTTTATGTGCCTAGCCCAGGACATAGACAGCAGTCCTTTGCCTGCTATTAGAGCAGGGGGTATCCAAGCTTTGTGTAGTGAGGGCTACTTCTGATCAGTGAAAATCATTGTGAGCTACTGAAGGCTAAACAACTTGTGCATTGTTTCCAAATACCCACATGCCCAGCTTCATTGACTTTAAGCCTAATGTCCATAGAGCAAAACACTGTGGTTTGAAGAAAATACTTTCATTAAGGGCACTATGACAGGGCTGCCATGTGTGTCAGTGAGAGCGTGGTCTTTGGGGATGTATAAATATGAGAGTGTTCTTTGGGGATTTATGAGTATGAATGGGATATATTTGTATGGGAGATTGAGAGCCTGTGTTAAATGTACTTGCACCATAGGACATTCCTTTTGCCATATGTGGCACCGTTACATGCATAACACAATAATTGTTTTAAATGAGAGACATTTAAAGTGCGGAACAATGCTCTGCAAACATTTTCATAATATGGAACCTTTTTCTGCACTTTAAATGTCTCTCATTTTAGATAATGGCCATATTTTTCAGTTACAATAATGAACTGTGTCAAGTAGGGACTGGGGAGTAAGGGGCCTGCTGTTTGTAAATGCGACATTGTGAAATGAAAAAAAAATTAAAATGAAGAGTTAACTTAATCATAAAGGTAACTTTTCATTTTCATTTTCTCCCATTCAAAAGCATTTAGAAACATCATTTTGTTCATAGCTCCAATAATGAGTTGACAAATAGGTGAAGTATTATTCAAGTATGTATAAATCCACATTAGACAAGCCAACTATAGACAAAATACAGCTGGTGCAGGCAATAATTGGCTCAGGGTTTCACCCAATCAATCTTCACATCACGTTAGATGATGTAAATGTAGCGATTAAATCTAGTAAGGGAGGAAAAGCACCCGGCACAGATGGCCTACCCGTAGACCCTTTTAAAGTCAACTTGCCGCTATGGGGCCCACTGCTGACACAAGTGACAGCAGCATGCTGCTTTTCAGGCCTTATTACAACATGGTCTGAATCACTTTTGGTACCGATCTTCAAGAAATGTGACCTGCCTGCTACCTGCCAATATCACTCCTTGATTCCTTGGTTAAAGTGGTTGGGCGCATTGCACTCAATAGACTGCAGGATTGGGCTGAAGACAATAACTTTAGTATCTGAGTTACAGTTTGGATTTCGGGTGGGCTTGGGTACAGTCGAGCAGGGATTCATTTTAAATATTTTAATCGGGAAGTTCACAGTGGCTAAACGAGAAAGATTATATCTTGCCTTTGTAGACTTAACCACAGCATTTGACTGCGCAGAACATGACAAACTATGGACCATACTGGCCAATATGGGTGTGGAAGCTTCACTCTTACATTTTTTAATTGCATCTATACACCAGAACAAAACCAAGGTTACGTTATGGGAGAAAAGGCAAATCTACTGCTCCATTCACCGTAGAGAGGGGGGTAAGAGAAGGCTGCGTTCTAGCACCTTTTGTGTTTATGCTTTATACCAACGGAATGGAACAAACATTGGCGGATCAGTGCCAGGATATGCCACAAATTGATAACTGCGCCATACCAGCTCTTCTCTACGCCGACGATGCAGTCTTGCTGGCACGTACACAACTGGGCCTCCAACGGGTGTTAACTAGCTATACCATGTATGTGCAGAATCAGGGTCTCCGAGTTAATATCTCACAGACATTCATTATTAAGTGCAGGAGAGGGAGCACAACATGTAAGGACATACACATAGATAATAATAGGATAGAACATACAAAGACATTCCCCTATCTAGGTGTCCTCTTCGACCATAAGGGTTCATAGTCCCAGGCAGTTGGAGCTAGGAAGCTTTTATTTCTGAAATCCACAGCTGCCCTAGTGAACTTTGTAAGTAAATTGGGAAAAAAACCTCCCGGAGAGTTGTTAAGCATATAAAGGGCAAAATGTGTCACTACTGTCATGTACGCCCCTGGCATATTGGGTTACGCTGATACTCAACCCTTACAGCTGGTGGAGAACGCCTTTTTAAGATTTCTTTTGGATGTTCTTGGCAGTTCTTTCACTTATATATGTCATGCAGAGTTGGGGTTACCCTACTTAATGGACCTAATTAAAACACAGCCAGCTCTTTTGTGGCATAGGATCTGGACCACCACGAAAACTAATTTTACCATGGATATTATAAGAGACTGCAGTAAGATCGATTGGGCTCTTGACATCCCATGGCTGAAATGTATAAAGAATTTCATGAATGATTTGGGTAACCCGGAATATTTTGAGGACCCAAGCTCAACACTCACTATAATTAGGAAAGATTTTAAAACAGAGATTATGACTTTTTTAGAGATAAACATATCTTCCGCAGAAATAGTGAAGCAAACAGTACAGTCTAACAGTTGACAGTGACTACTTATGACATTTGGCCTTACCTTAAAAATATCAAATCTTTACAGGATAGATTTGTCCTTACTCGTTTTAGGTTTAGTATCTTTCACCGACTAAGAACCTTCCCATTAATAAATAACCGGTTGAAAATGCTAAGTAAATGTCCATGTGACGAAGTGTCAGCACAGTCCACAGTACACGTTGTTCTTTTTTTGTAAATGTTATGTTCTACATAGAAAGAGGTGGATCCTGCCAATCTTAAAGAAACTTGGTTTTAGACAATGTCATCATGCATTTTTATTTGTGCAATTCTTAAACAATGATGATTTTACTATGTCTATGGCATGCTTCTTAAGAAATGTAATCAGATGCAGAAAACCATTAAATCATACTTTTTTTAACAATGATTGCTTTTAAGTGCTATAAAAGATTGGTGTCCTGTCTAGGTAGTTTGTATAATAATAATGTAAATATATGTTTTTTATTGATTGTGAAAAATTAACGATGAATACAAATGATTTTTTTATCGTATGGGCTTTTATGATTTTCTGTAAAAATCGAGTAAAGCTTAATGAATTGAATTGAGTTGACAAATACTCTTATTTAAGATTTAAATACCTCAGTACTTCAGAGGTTCACCTCCATGCTCTGGCCTTACTTAGCCTTAGTCATAATTGTGATTGACTGATGGAAGATATCTGTATTAGAGCAGACTTGGTGCACCCCTCCAAGTCACAGAACAGTTCTAGACCTCTCGTTACCATGGACAGGCCTAGGCCTCTGTGCACACTTTAGATCGGCATTGTTACAAAGCCAGCCAAAAATCTAGGATCAAGGTTTCATATGCTGTCAGGCACACAGGTTAGGGGTACACTTCAGTTTGCCATGCAGGGGCATTCTTGTCTCTGTATTCCAGGTCCCAGAGTCACATTTCCCCAGTGCTAAATAATGTGTAATTTAAATTCAATTACATTTTTATAACTTTTTGTGACACTGGGGTAAGTTTTTATATCTATTCAGACACTACCACTTCCCACTTCCTGTTGATTTTAAGCAGCACTCCGCTACTCTGTAAAATCTAGTCTGCTATTCTGTCAAGTCTAGGGCAACTGTGGGAATGTTGGTTGGCTCCTAATTTCAGTAATATTGATCTGTGGTAGGAAACATTAAAGATATGGAAACAAATCTCGACCACAAAGTCCCAACTCTTGGATTAACACTTGATAGTTACTTGACAATGGAGGACTATTTTTAACTCTGCTCTACCCATCAATCCAACATCTGCCTCCAGTCTCCGGAGCAATGATGAAAGATTATCCACATAGTGAGAGACTTCATCTCTGGATATCCATAATCCTAAATATTTAAAATGTGCCTTTGCACATTTTAAATAAAGTCCCGCTTCATTCCTCCAATCGGGAAATCCGGGGAGAGGACCCTATTCACCTTAAGTCATGCACTTGGCTATGTGTAGAGCAAACAGACGCCAGGCCAGAAATGTTGCCCCAAACCACATCTTCTGCAGGACTGCAAACAGATAAGACCACTCCACTGACTAAAATGCTTTATGGGCATCAAGGGAGGCAACTGGTACCTCAACCCCTATGGCTGTCGTAACATTGTTCTGAAGTCTCCTAAGGTTGAGCCTGGTAGATCTCTGGGGCATAAACCCATTCTGGTCCAGGTGAACTAAGCCGAGAATCACCGTCATCACTCTATTCGCCAAGGCCTTAGCTAGACTTTTTTAAATCAACATTCAAGAGGGCGATGGGTCTGTAGGAATTCCATCTGTCTTGAGGTTTCCCTGTCACTATCAGCACCTTGTCCCCCTTTGGGCCCACTAATTTGCTACCATCAGCAATCTCTCCATTTCTCTCACTGCTAGCCGTGCCAAGAGCTTGCCCACCTTGTCACCTACTTCATACAACCATCTCTGATGAGCTAAGCACATCTATCTTGCCTCACTGGTCACCATGTCTCGGTATTCCTCCTATTTCTGTACCAACTGTAGGCTAAGCTCTCCCTTTGGGCTTTGGGCATGCCTATCCTCTAAGAGTCAGATGTCTCTCTCCAGTTCCAAACAATCTATCTCCCTTTTCAGTATGTCCCCCACTTCTCTTGAAATGATTTCCCCCCTTACTGTAATCTTATCGGCCTCCCACACGGTGGCTGCTCTGCGTGCTGCCTCTGCATTTTCTGTACAGTATACATTTGTGGCTCTGGTAAGTCGCAACCACCTCCCCAGGGGAAGTCAGCTGCCAGGCCCCCATCCGCCAAGTACCCGTGTTAGACCTGTCAGCCCTTTGGCAGTTCCCTCCTCATTTTATTATTTTTGTCCTTTTTCCCCTTCTCATTTTTTCTGTCTACCTAACTTTTTGGTGCTGATGTAGAGGTTCTGGGCGCCTTTTCCTCCTCACTTGAGGGAAAGACGCAAGGTGCTCCCCTGTAGAGAATAGATGAGGAAGGTGAGATGCGCAAAATGGTGGCTCCAACTGTCACTCTGACACCTGGGCCATGACTTGCCATGAGAGGTTCCAGAACCTTCTGGGCCCTTCTGGCAAGTCAGGCCCAAGGTGATAAATAGAGGTGGCAGGAGGGCAGCCATTTTAGGAGGGTGAACTGCGTGGAGAAACAGGAGGAAGGCGCCTGTGTGAGGAGGTGGTTGTGCTGGAAAAGGAACGGACAGGTTCAAGGGCCTGCATAGATTTCCACTCCTGGTGACATCACCCTTAACCGTGCGACCAGGCCCTGAACGCAGTCGGAGATCAGCGTTATCTGGAGATCCAGTGGCCAGACTCCTTGAAAGAGGTCCAGGAGCAGTCTGTGACCGACTCCCTATCCTCATCCCCCACTAAGAGGGGCGATGTCCATCCCCAGGAAATGAGAGGGTTCTGGACCCTAATCTAACTGCACAGAAGAATTCCTGGCACCCTTAATTTGGCCCCCCCCCTTTTTCTTCCTCTCCACGAGACCCTACCTGTAACGATCACCGCCGCCACCCTGAGATCGGAGGGCTCCTGTTGTCCTCTGGAGGTGGCTCGCTGCTGAAGGGAGTTTGTGCGAGGCTCCTGTGAGGAGCGGGTGAGGAGTTTCGCCTGAGAGAAGAGAGGGACGCGACAGGCTTGGAGGCCGGCACCCTCAGATCACGTGTGAAGGGCCGTAGCGCCGCCCCTCTCTGCTGCCGGTAGCTAAGGAAGGCCGCGCCCCGTTCGACACGCTGTTTCTGGAGACAGCGGGCGCCTCCCTCAACTGAGTCCGGATCGACCCGGGGCCCGGCCGGCTGGCCAAGCCCCCCAGGAAGTGCGGCCAATAGCTTTGGGAAGCGTCAAGGAAAGGCCAGCGACAACGGAGGACACCCGCCGAAGAGTAAGCGTTGTAGAGGCACTTCGGTGGGGGTGCCTAGTGTGACGCCCTCTGACTCTAGGTCAGGATTTCCCCATCGGGTGCCATAAGTTCAGTCACCCTGAAACAGGACTCTTCAGTGCCGGATCCAGCGCTACTACTGAGGGGACAACCAGCGCGATCACAGTAAGCGGGGCACCAGAAGGTGTGGGGGTTGAAAGAGAGTCCCCGGGACGGGGGGCACCTGGGAGTACGCCGCAGCAGGCAGGTGTTCTCCTGATCCATTAGGTTCAGTTACTGGGGAATGCAGGCTCTTAGCAAATAATACGAGGAAAGAGACTTGAGTTAACACGAGACTGACCATTGGGGAATACAGTCCTCCCACACGGTGTCGAGGAGAAGCAATCTCCCATCCAGTGACAGCTTGAGTTCGAATACCATGTTAATGTAAATGTTATAAGATGTTGGTTAGGAAATAGGCAGAGTTCTGTAGACCGCCTAGACTGAACCAATGAGTTGCCAGCCACAGTGAATGTCCAAGGTAGCGCCTAAAAGCAGAGATTGGATAGGATTGGCAGTATAAGTGTCAGGTGGTATAGTTGGGAGGGGAACCATCGGATCGAATGTTTAAAGGGAACTAATTGCTCTTTTGAAATGTGATTTGAAGCTCAAAGGGTGTTTTTGAGACTATCTTATGAAATGTATTGTTGGATTAATTCTGTCATTTTAAAAGTAAGTGTAATGCATATTTCTGTCATGTGGAACTGAGAATTTCCGTAAAAGAAGTAAATTGGAAGGATTTGAGTAAACGTTAAAATATATTCAGTGTGGTGTCCTTTTTGAGTGGTGTCGCGCTGGATTGCGGACTGAGGAGGATGCAAGCACGAAACGCCATGTTGAGAGGAACGCCTGTTAATGGAAGTCATGCTACCCCTAGGACATAGGTCCAACAAGTTGGTGCTCAGCGGTGGGATTACTTATTCAGTGCTTGCATCCGCTTAGTGGCAGTTTTGCGCGCATCACCACCTACACTGGATTGTTTTGACTGGAGTTTTCTCCAGATTGTTTTCTAATTGGAGGATTTTTTTTGAAATTGTCCTGTGTATATTCCCTTCTTGAGTAAAGTTCCTGTGTTGGGGTCCCATCTGGTAGGATGGAATTCGAATTGGGTAGGCTGGAGGAGTACACAGCGGCCCAATTGAGGGAGTTCTGCCAGGAACGGGGGGTATTCTTTAAGCAGGGGGTGAAGAAGACAGAGCTCAAGGCAAGCTTAAGAGCCTGGGTTATGGCCCACCCTAGCGGGAAACGGGAAGAAGAACCAGAACTAGATCCCCTAGAAGAACCAGAAGTCCTTCTACCCTCTGGGAGCGGTAATATGGACGTTGGGTCCAGGGCCCCAACAAGAGTGGGAAGTAGCGCCTCAGGGGGAAGCCTGTCCTCTGCTGACCTAGTTGATCGGAGGGAAGAGAGACAGCTTAGAATGGATCTGGCCCGGTTGGAAAAGGAGAGGGAGGAGAGGAGGTTCCTCCACGAGCTTCACTTAAAAGAGTTAGAGCTCAAAGTCCTTCAACTTGGAACCCCCAGCAGTCCTAATGGTGGCAGCATACCGAGAGAAGTTTCGAGAGAGTCCAGGCCCTACCTGCCCAAAGACGTGGTTGCTAGCTATGGCATAGGGGATGATATTGTGAAATGGCTGGCTGCCTATGAGGTTTCTCTAAGAGCCCATGGGGTCCCTGAAGCCCAGTGGGGGGGTGGCCTGTATAGGTATATGCCTCCGGTGGGGAGGGATGCCTTGTTAGCGCTAGAACAGCCAGACCAGACCAGGTACCCCGTCATGAAGGTAGCCCTAGTAAGGAAATTCGGACTGACCCCTGAAAAATTCAGGCAGAGGTTCCGGGGTAGTCAGAAGTTGTCCACTCAGAATTGGGTGGACTTCTTGGACTATGCCCGGAAAGCCTTAGAGGGCTGGGTGCAAGGTAGTGAAGTCAAGGACTATGAGGGACTGTACAATTTAATCTTAAAGGAGCATCTCCTCGAGAAAAGTTTTCCAGAGCTGCGTCAGCACCTAGTAGACAGCAAGCTCACTAATCCCAGGAAGCTTGCAGAGGAGGCGGATATCTGGGCGAGTACCCGGGTATCCTCAAAAGGGACTGGAGGGAATTTCCAAGGGGCTGGACAGGGCGCCCCCCAGAAGAAAGGGGGGGAAGACAAAAAGAGGGAGTTCTCTAAAGGCCCCCAAAAGAGTTCACCAGGGAAGGGAGTAGGATTCCCTCCTAAGGTTGTTCCCCACAAACCCCCTTATCCTGACCGTGGTCAGCAGCCTAGGGTTGTCCGATGTTACGAGTGTGGTGAGGTTGGGCACTATAAGGGGGATGCCAAGTGTCCCAAGAGACCAAACCCTCCCATTGGAGGAACGACCCCTGGAGTGGCAAGTGTAGTGCTCGGGGAGGAGTTGCCCCTAGATAAGGGAGGTGAGTGGGCAGGGCTAACCCTAGTGTCCTTAGGGGATTGTGAGATGGTTCCTAAGACCCAGATGCCCTCGAATACTACTAAGTACAGGCAATGGGTCACCATCAATGCCCAGAGGGTGGAGGCTCTGAGGGACACAGGAGCCAGCATGACTATGGTAAGGAGTCAGCTGGTGTCCCCAGAGCAGGTGGTCCCCAATGTAGTCCACCCGGTTGTGATGGCTGACAACCGAGAGGGTCACTATCCGGTGGCCCAGGTTCCCTTTGAGTGGGGAGGGGTGGCGGGTCCTCTACGAGTTGCGATCAGCCCTGCCATGCCGGTCGACTGCCTGTTGGGAAACGACCTTGAACACTCGGCGTGGAAGGAGGTTGAGTTCAGGGCCCACATGAGAATGTTGGGGACCCCTGAGTGGACGTGTGCCCACACTCGGTCCATGACCACCCGAAGAGGGGATTCACAGAGGTTGGAGCCTGGGACAAAGGCCCAACCAGCTGCCGGAAAGGGTAGACGGGGACGGGGAAAGCCTGCCCCGGCATCTGACCCTCCAAAGGTGGATGGGGCAACTAAGGTGGTCCCGGAGTCTACGGAGGGGGATGTAACGTCCCTGGAGGGCTTGCCTACCCCTGCAGACTGGCAGGTGGAGGGAGGACCCACTAGGGAAGAGTTTTGTCGGGCCCAGAAGGAGTGCCCTACCCTTGAGGGTTTACGGCGGCAGGCCGAAGCCCAGGCAGCGGGTAACGATTCGGGGAACTTCCACATATACTGGGAAGATGGACTCCTGTATAGCGAACCCAAGGCTCCGGTGCATGGTTCATCCCGGGCCTTGGTAGTTCCCCAGCGTTACCGAGCTTTCCTATTAGGACTGGCTCACGAAATACCCTTGGCAGGACACTTGGGACAAGACAAGACCTTTGCTCGACTTGTCCCTCATTTTTACTGGCCTCAGATGAGGATTACGTCCGATACTTTTTGTAGGACGTGTGTAACCTGCCAAGCTAGTGGGAAGACAGGGGTGAAGCTGTAAGCTCCCCTGGAACCACTGCCTGTCGTTGGTACCCCCTTTGAAAGGGTGGGCATCGACATTGTCGGGCCATTGGATCCACCAACATCGGCCGGTCACAGGTTTATCCTGGTCCTGGTGGATCATGCCACACGGTACCCAGAGGCTATCCCTCTGAGGACCATTACTGCACCTGCGGTGGCACGGGCCCTTATGGGAATTTTTACCCGGATGGGATTCCCCAAAGAAGTGGTGTCGGACAGAGGTACCAACTTCATGTCGGCATACATGCGGGCTATGTGGAAAGAGTGTGGAGTTACCTACCGGTTCTCCACTCCTTATCACCCCCAGACTAATGGTCTGGTGGAAAGGTTTAACAAAACCTTGAAGGGCATGATCCGGAGTCTGCCCGAGAGCCTGCGGAGGAGATGGGACATCCTCCTACCTTGTTTGCTGTTTTCGTACAGGGAGGTACCACAGAAGGGAGTGGGCTTCAGCCCCTTCGAATTGTTGTACGGGCACCCTGTGCGTGGACCCCTCAGCCTGGTGAAGGAAGGATGGGAAAAGTCTCCCAGAAAACTTCCCACGGATGTGGTGAGCTACATGCTGGCCTTTCGTAGCCAAATGGCTAGGTTGTGGAAGCAAGCTTCTGAAAACCTAGAAGCCAGCCAAACGGTCATGAAGGAATGGTATGACCGAAACGCTCACCCGGTGGAGCTGGAGCCTGGCCAGAAGGTGTGGGTGATGGAACCTGGAGAGCTTAGTGCCCTCCAGGATCGCTGGTCAGGTCCCTTTGAGGTGGTTGAGAAAAAGGGCAAGGTTACCTACGTGGTAGATCTTAAGACCCCCAGGCAGCCCCATCGGGTGCTCCATGTCAACCGCCTCAAGCCTCACCAAGAGAGACCCGAGGTCACGTTAATGATGGTGACTGATGGGTCAGAGGAAGAGGACAGTGAACCTCTTCCCGATCTGTTTGCGTCCCGAGAGAAGGATGGATCGGTGGAGGGAGTGATCCTTTCACCGTCACTTACTCCTGAACAACGGAAGGACTGTCGCCAGGTACTGGAGCAGTTTGCTTCCTTGTTCTCCCTTATTCCGGGAAGGACTCATCTGTGTACCCATGATGTGGACACAGGGGACAGCCCACCTGTGAAGTCCAAGTCCTACCGACTGTCGGATAAGGTGAAGGCTAGCATCCATGAGGAAGTTACCAAGATGCTAGAGCTAGGAGTAATTGAGCCTTCAGGAAGTCCTTGGTCCAGTCCGGTGGTACTGGTACCCAAAGCTGCCCCACCGGGCACTACCCCAGAACTCCGGTTCTGTGTGGATTACAGAGGGCTGAATTCAGTGACAAAGACAGATGCTCATCCTATCCCGAGAGCGGATGAGCTCATTGACCGGTTGGGAGCTGCCCAATATCTCAGTACCTTCGACCTCACATCTGGGTACTGGCAGATTTCCCTAACGGATGGAGCCAAGGAAAGGTCAGCCTTCTCCACCCCGAGGGTCACTACCAGTTCTGTGTGATGCCCTTCGGGCTCAAGAACGCCCCTGCTACGTTCCAGCGATTGGTGAACCAGGTCCTCTCTGGAATGGAAGCCTTTTCAGTTGCGTACCTGGATGACATCGCCGTCTTCAGCCGCAGCTGGGAGGACCATCTGAGTCACCTTCAGGCCGTTCTTCAGGCTTTGCAGCAGGCAGGTCTGACGATCAAGGCCAGCAAGTGCCAGATCGGGCAGGGGTCGGTAGTGTACCTCGGTCACTTGGTAGGTCGGGGTAAGGTGCAACCCCTCCAGGCCAAGATCGAAACCATCATGGCCTGGGAGCCCCCCAAGACTCAGACGGAGGTCCTGGCCTTCTTGGGCCTCACTGGTTACTACCGACGCTTTGTCAAGGGATACGGTACCATCGTAGACCCCTTGACTGAGCTCACTTCCAAAAAGCACCCACGACGGGTGATCTGGACCGAGGGATGTCAACAAGCTTTTGACACCTTGAAAAAGGCCATGTGTGCGGCACCTGTTCTCAGGGCCCCTGACTTCGCTAAGGAGTTCATCGTCCAGACAGATGCGTCGGAGCACGGTATTGGAGCAGTGCTGTCGCAACTTAATGATGAGGGTCTAGACCAACCGGTGGTTTTCCTATCTAGGAGACTACTCCCCCGGGAGCAGAGGTGGAGTGCAATTGAGAGGGAAGCTTTTGCGGTGGTGTGGGCTCTGAAGAAGCTGCGGCCATACCTGTTTGGCTCGCACTTCCTGGTTCAGACCGACCACCGGCCCCTCAGGTGGCTGATGCAATTGAGGGGCGAAAATCCCAAGCTGTTGAGGTGGTCCATTTCCCTACAGGGGATGGACTTTAGGGTGGAACATCGCCCAGGAGTGGACCACGCCAATGCTGACGGTCTCTCCAGGTATTTCCGCCTTAGTGAAGAGGACTCCCAAGGGGTTGGGTAGCTCTCCCCACTTTCAGCTGGGGGGGACGCGTGTTAGACCTGTCAGCCCTTTGGCAGTTCCCTCCTCATTTTATTATTTTTGTCCTTTTTCCCCTTCTCATTTTTTCTGTCTACCTAACTTTTTGGTGCTGATGTAGAGGTTCTGGGCGCCTTTTCCTCCTCACTTGAGGGAAAGACGCAAGGTGCTCCCCTGTAGAGAATAGATGAGGAAGGTGAGATGCGCAAAATGGTGGCTCCAACTGTCACTCTGACACCTGGGCCATGACTTGCCATGAGAGGTTCCAGAACCTTCTGGGCCCTTCTGGCAAGTCAGGCCCAAGGTGATAAATAGAGGTGGCAGGAGGGCAGCCATTTTAGGAGGCTGAACTGCGTGGAGAAACAGGAGGAAGGCGCCTGTGTGAGGAGGTGGTTGTGCTGGAAAAGGAACGGACAGGTTCAAGGGCCTGCATAGATTTCCACTCCTGGTGACATCACCCTTAACCGTGCGACCGGGCCCTGAACGCAGTCGGAGATCAGCGTTATCTGGAGATCCAGTGGCCAGACTCCTTGAAAGAGGTCCAGGAGCAGTCTGTGACCGACTCCCTATCCTCATCCCCCACTAAGAGGGGCGATGTCCATCCCCAGGAAATGAGAGGGTTCTGGAACCTAATCTAACTGCACAGAAGAATTCCTGGCACCCTTAATTTGGCCCCCCCCCTTTTTCTTCCTCTCCACAAGACCCTACCTGTAACGATCACCGCCGCCACCCTGAGATCGGAGGGCTCCTGTTGTCCTCTGGAGGTGGCTCGCTGCTGAAGGGAGTTTGTGCGAGGCTGCTGGGAGGAGCGGGTGAGGAGTTTCGCCTGAGAGAAGAGAGGGACGCGACAGGCTTGGAGGCCGGCACCCTCAGATCACGTGTGAAGGGCCGTAGCGCCGCCCCTCTCTGCTGCCGGTAGCTAAGGAAGGCCGCGCCCCGTTCGACACGCTGTTTCTGGAGACAGCGGGCGCCTCCCTCAACTGAGTCCGGATCGACCCGGGGCCCGGCCGGCTGGCCAAGCCCCCCAGGAAGTGCGGCCAATAGCTTTGGGAAGCGTCAAGGAAAGGCCAGCGACAACGGAGGACACCCGCCGAAGAGTAAGCGTTGTAGAGGCACTTCGGTGGGGGTGCCTAGTGTGACGCCCTCTGACTCTAGGTCAGGATTTCCCCATCGGGTGCCATAATTTCAGTCACCCTGAAACAGGACCCTTCAGTGCCGGATCCAGCGCTACTACTGAGGGGACAACCAGCGCGATCACAGTAAGCGGGGCACCAGAAGGTGTGGGGGTTGAAAGAGAGTCCCCGGGACGGGGGGCACCTGGGAGTACGCCGCAGCAGGCAGGTGTTCTCCTGATCCATTAGGTTCAGTTACTGGGGAACGCAGGCTCTTAGCAAATAATACGAGGAAAGAGACTTGAGTTAACACGAGACTGACCATTGGGGAATACAGTCCTCCCACACGGTGTCGAGGAGAAGCAATCTCCCATCCAGTGACAGCTTGAGTTCGAATACCATGTTAATGTAAATGTTATAAGATGTTGGTTAGGAAATAGGCAGAGTTCTGTAGACCGCCTAGACTGAACCAATGAGTTGCCAGCCACAGTGAATGTCCAAGGTAGCGCCTAAAGGCAGAGATTGGATAGGATTGGCAGTATAAGTGTCAGGTGGTATAGTTGGGAGGGGAACCATCGGATCGAATGTTTAAAGGGAACTAATTGCTCTTTTGAAATGTGATTTGAAGCTCAAAGGGTGTTTTTGAGACTATCTTATGAAATGTATTGTTGGATTAATTCTGTCATTTTAAAAGTAAGTGTAATGCATATTTCTGTCATGTGGAACTGAGAATTTCCGTAAAAGAAGTAAATTGGAAGGATTTGAGTAAACGTTAAAATATATTCAGTGTGGTGTCCTTTTTGAGTGGTGTCGTGCTGGATTGCGGACTGAGGAGGATGCAAGCACGAAACGCCATGTTGAGAGGAACGCCTGTTAATGGAAGTCATGCTACCCCTAGGACATAGGTCCAACAACCCGCCCCTCTCCATCACAGTGTGCTCAACATAATTTCCAGTGGGGAATGATCCAACCTTGTGCCTAAAAGGCTGCCTCTGTCAGTCTAGTGAGAGTCAGGGTAGGGTGAAGAAATGATCAATTTTGGAATGTGAATTTTGAGCCCCAAGTAATAGGAGTACTCCCTAGCATGACCATTTTGGGATCTTCAAGCATCCGCCAGGCCCAATGCCCTAACAAATATTTTCAATTTACCCCATGGGCTTGCTGTATCAGTCGAATGTATGTCAGGGACTTTCTCTCCAGGTTACCCATCAGAAGTGAAGAATCCAACACACTTCAAGATAATGAGAATGCGAATACTTTTGTGGAGGATTGCCTGTGGAATAAAAGAGTGATCACACACAAACAGTGGTAAGAACTTTCCAAACATGATGCCACTTTGCAGTCTGTTTTGAAATTCTTGAAAGAAGTTTGGCCCAAGGAAAGAAATGTTGAGGTCTCTTTAAGAACTTTTGAACAGATTTCAGAGCACCTACCAGTTGTTGAAGTGGTGCTAGTATGAAATGATGTGTGTGTGTGCCTCAACTTACCATCAGAGATGATATTATTAAGGAGGCACACAAGGGCCTTTTAGAGGCTAGAAGCACATGCTACTATATAAAACAATTTCACTGGGGGCCTCTATTGGAAGCTCACTTTTTAAAGTTTATTGATGATTGCATCACCTGCTTGGTATCTGATGAACACTGGAAGGTTCATGAGTCACCTATTCTTATGGTCCCTCTACCGGAGGATGCTTGGCAAAAAATGGCCCTTGATTTAGTGGGTCCATTTGAGTTATTGCCTATTAACAAAAGATGCATGATGGCTTTGATTGATTATTTTTCAAAATGAGTGTATTTTGGTTTCACCTCCGTTCCCGACACTGATGCCTATTAAAAAGAATGAAAACAATTTTTTTATGTAGAAGGACCACCCACTTCACATCAGCATGCATAAAGGACTTCATTGAAGGTTTTCACATTACTCATCTCAGAGTTGCGCTCTACTCACCTTCTGCTAATGGTTTGGTGGAAGGCATTATTACGTTCTTAAAAACGGGTGTGCAAACAGCTTTGACCATGGGTCTTGAGGCTGAAACTTTTCTCAGGGAGAACGTTTGGTCAAATCTAGAAATTCTACACAGTACAAAAGGTATGTCCTCATTTATGATGTTACCAAACGATTTTAAGGGCTTCAGTTTGTCCTGACTAGGTGAGAGAAATAAGAAAAAAGAACACACCTGGCTTCCAGACTATTACATCCAGAGTTGAATCAATGCAAAGTCAGGTTAAATATTGTTTTGACATAACACACCATGACAAAGAATTAACTTTGAAAGCAGGGGATTGGGTTTTGATCAGGAATCACACTGAGGTCCAGAAGTGTTTTTTGAAATGTTCAAAACTAGTTTGTTTTGAAACAGTGTCTAAAGGCTCAGTACTTATAAAGGACAAAGGCTAGTAGAATAAGAGATATCTGGTCAAAATTACCCAGGCACAGGCAGCCAAAATTCAAACTGTGCTAGGATATGATTGCAAGAATTCTTCTCTTGAAAGCACTTGGGTGCCGATTCCGATCCGTTAAAAATAATTTGCGTACGACCCGTATCCGTATTTTTTTACGTACGAGTCGTACAAGTACCGTACAAACGGCCAAGTACGATTCGTACATGAAAAATACCTACGAATAGCGTCAGGAAAAGTGTACGAGAGGGCGTCGGAAAGTTTTTACGTCCGAATATCGTCGGGAAAAGTGTACGAGAGTGAGCCGGACATTTTTACGTGCAAATCGTAAAACACAAGTCCGAGCGCGCAAGTACGATCCCGACCGTCCGTCCGAATACACAAACGCACGTAAAATGGCCCGTACGGAGCCAACGCAGTAGCACACATGTACACGGGTAAACTTATGCCCGTGTATGAGCCGTACAGCCCCCCCACCCCAATATGTCTGCACCGTACACCACCCTGTCCGCACTGTACCCCAGCCCCGCAACTGTATGCGCCGTACCCCCCCATGTACGCGCCGTACCCCCACATGTACACGCCGTACCCCCCTGTCCGCACTGTACCCCAGCCCCACACCTGTACATGCCATACCCCCATGTACACGCCATACCCCCCCATGTATGCGCCTTTCCCCCCATGTACACGCCGTTCCCCCGCATGTACGCGCCGTACCCCCCCTGTCCACACTGCACCCCAGCCCCGCACCTGTACGCGCCGTACCCCCATGTACGCGCCGTACCCCCCCATAAACGCACCTTCCCCCATGTACGCGCCGTACCCCCGCATGAACGTGCCGTACCTCCGCATGTGCGTGCCGTACCCCAGGCCCGCACCTGCATGCGCCGTACTCCCCCCATGTACGCGCCTTACCCCCGCATGTACGCGCCTTACCTCCGCATGTACGTGCCGTACCCCAGGCCCGCACCTGTACGCGCCGTACCCCCCCATGTATGCGCCTTACCCCCGCATGTACGTGCTGTACCTCTGCATGTACGTGCTGTACCCCAGGCCAGCACGTGTACGCACCGTACCCCCACCGCATGTACGCGCCGCACTCCAACACCGTACCCCAGCTCCCTCACCCAGCATCGCGTATGTACAGACCGTACCTACGCGAAAAAGACTCTTACAGAACCAGGACACTGTAAAACAGCACAAGGAGGGTCAATTCGACTCGCACAATACCACAAAACACGTCTACATGACAAAATACATCTCAATGACTGACCTGGCACATCCAAACAGGCAAACAGAGGCCCTAAATCACAACTCCCTCTTATAACACACCCACCAAAATTAAAACACAGCCACACCCAAAAATGGACCAATAAAAAGGGCCCACACACACAACCCATGAGCCTTTGCAACAGACCCACTGCTGCCAGACCTCACAGAGAAACAACTCTACATTACTGATACCTTCCCTACACCTTCACTCACACACCTTTACACAACCTCCTTCACAAACATCCCCCTCTTCACATTCACACACACACCGTCACATTCACACCCACACACCCACAACCATCCACACCCACACCCACACCCCACACCATGCCCACAGACAAGAATCCAAAGTTCACAACGACGGAGCTGGGCCTCCTTGTCAACGAAGTCATCAGAGTCGAGCCACAGCTGTTTGGAACATTGGTCAGACAGACCAGCATAGCTGAAAAATCTGCCATGTGGCAGAGGATTGTCGATAAGGTGAATGCTGTTGCGCCCATCCGAAGGACCAGGCATGAATGCCAAGCCAGGTGATACGATCTGCGCAGGGCGGTCAAGAGGAGAATGAACGAAGAATATGCCCAGAGTAACATCACTGGAGGTGGGCCGCCCCGCAGACCGGTACACTACCATCCCTGGGAGGAGAAGGTGATGGCCCTGCTACCGCCGGTGGGAGTACACGGAGTCGAAGGAGTCGCAGAGCCTGGTGAGTACATAAACAACTTACGTAACATGGGGGCAATGGGGTCCACACCACATATACCCCAAATGCACGCAACTTCCCCCAAGCACTCTCCGCACACAACCACACTCAAAAACCACGCTCATGCCACTAACGTCTCCATGCACCCTTCACAAATCAAGGCAGTGCCATGTCCAAGGCTACAACAACCACAAACACAAGACTGGATGTCCGGGAGGCTGGGGGGGTGGGCCCCACACAACACAACACATTATGAAAAGGAGACGCAGACACCAATGCCCTCAGCCCATATGGCATAGGTACATACCCATGTACAATGCACAGGGACTGGCAAAGTACTGACAAGGTAGCTGACACTTGGCCCTGCTGTATGCAGCACAAGGCCCTCCCACTGTACACTCAAACACCAACTCCACAAGCACAGGTACCTAGCACAGGAACTCACACTAACTGTCATGCCAGCAAGCACCATGAGGGGACAGACACATCACCTGGGAGACCCAATGACAACTCACACTACACACAACAGCAGGCCCGGTCACACCCCCCCCCCCTAACACAAGCACACACCCCCGGGGCAGGCAACGGATTTACACACTCCCACAATGGACATGTGACACAACAAGACCAATCCATAGCCAAATAAGCATCATAGCCAACAATCTACAGGTCAAACACTCAGGAGAACATCCCAATCTGTCCCCCGCAACATACCCATCCCCAAGTGGACATTGAGAGGAATGCTAGGCACATCCAACTACCTGGAGGAACTGTGTCAACTTGAATATATATAAAACATAGATGTCGCATGAAACACCATTAACATTGTCTCTCTCTCACACACAGGGCAACGTCGTCGATCTCCCCCCAACACTGGGGGGGAAGAATCACAGTCCCAGGCTCCGCGTGAAGATGATCCCACCGGCAGCGACGACTCTCACCACTCCGTGGATGACCCCGACCAACCTGGACCCTCTGGTGTCCAAGCCCCTGCAGCACCTGCGTCAGGTACATCTTTGCCAACCACCCCCCCATTCCTGCCACATCCCAGGACACACCCAGGAGCCCTGCTCGCACTGAACAACAGAGCCAGTCTGACCAGGAGGGACAAGGTTCTCCGGGCACCCAGGAGGAGGCAGGCAACCCTGCAAATGCCATCCCTCAGGGGTCCCGTAGACCCGATGTGCCCACAAGGGCAGGCCAGGCTCAAGTGGGCAGGGGTGGTGGGAGTGGAGGCAGGCGGAGGTGCGAACCTGACCAGCCAGCTCAGGACACTGGTATGTCACACATACGCTACATCCTGGACACATACCGGCGTGACACCAGAGGCATCAACCAGGTCGTGTCGAGACTCTCAGAGATGCAGGGGACCCTCGATGAGATAAAGAACCTGCAGGTCGAGCATCATGCCAGTCATCAACAACACCAAGGACGGATGGAGGCAAGACTGGCTGAGCTCCTGGCGGTGCACAGGGACATGAGCCAATCACTCCGTCAGATGGCTTAAAGCATGGGCAACCCTCCCTGTGCCACCAGGCGTAGACCAGCACCAGACACAGGGAGGGAGGAGGAGGATTCGTCTGACGGAGCATCCCAAACATCGTCAAGGCCTGCATCTCAGGGTCCCCGGAGGAAGGTGGGTCGTCCACGGAAAAGACCGTGAGAGTCAGCGGATCATCCACATCTCCCAGGTCACCTGGCCTGGCACCTGGCCCTCTGGCGCAACAGCAGCACCTCATCCAATGACATTCTCTGCCACATGGACTTGCTGGTCACAATCTGACCAATGATGACCAACACTGTGCCCTGGACTCTGATGACTTCCAAAGCCAAGGATACCATCTCCCCCTGTGAACTTTGGATTCTATTCCCCCGGTAGAGCACCTAATTTAATCTACCAAAACACGTACCCCACCGCAAATACATATATTACTTTGGTCATGAGACGTTCCTGTCATTTTGCATTATTCAACAACATATGTGTGTGGAAATGTCAAACTATGGCTGAGTGTTGAACTAACTCCAGCCATCCATACCCTGGGATCAGAGTCTGGTACAAGACACACATGGGTCACAAGGTATCATTCAATGTAAGCATGGAGCACAACACTCACCTGTGATGGCCTCTGGCTGCTGAGGGGGGGCTTGCTAAACTGTGCGGACAGACCTATTTGGGAGATTATCATCAAGGCGTAGAGGTCATGGCTCATGTGGAGGTTCCCGGGGAGGGAGTCCCAGGTATGTGTGGCCAGGTGGGAGAACAATGTCCTGTATGCTGGAGTACGGTGGATGTGAAGAACGGTGGCCAGGGCAAGGTTGGATGCACGGAGATGGCCCAACGGGATCTAGGATGACAGACGTACAAGGTTGGTTTTGGGTCGGGTTGTGGACTGCCTCCTGAGTGTGGGTGGGGAGTGTGGCGGTCATCCTGCAGCAGACAGTGATCCATTGCAGCTATCTATGGTGGACGGTGAGGTGGCTGGGGCGCAGGGTGTTGAAGCTGAGGTGTGCAGATGCACCCTGGATGTGGACAAGATTCCTGGGAGTTTGGATGTACTTGCTCCGTAGAGGGCAGGGCAGTATTTGACACGGATGTTGTCATGGACCTGGGGGATGGTCTGTCTTTTCTTGGAGTGGATCTATCTGTGGATCATGTGCATAAGGCAGAGGGCGTTGCAGCATGAGGTACAGATGCTGTGGACTAGCATGGCAAATGTGAGCGAGCCAAACATGATGCACACCATCTTGTGTGTGTGGCCACTGGGTGCTTGTGCAGGGCTCTTGCGGGTGGGACACAAGCACTTGACCCAGCTGGAAGGGGAAAATCCTCAGATGACCACCTCAGTCCTGTACAAGTCCAGCCTCAGGTGGCTCGTGTTCAGCCATTCATCAATGGATCTCATGCATACTTGAATGATGGAACTGCCAATGTCTGTGTCTTTGTTGAGGGTGAGGAGCACCTGGCTGTCAATGGCATACGAGCTGATGATGAGGTGCTGTGCGCATGTGATGGTGGAGAGGGGGGTCCTGGACACTCTGTAGATTGACATGCTGAGAGATGATACCTGTGCCATGTCCCAGACGATGACACCATACTACATGCTGAAGCCTTGAGTCCCACTCCCATGCCCTTGCTGGGCTACAGAGCCGGTGGGGAGTATTAGGGACGTGACCTGGTTGGTGTGACAGGGCCTGGAAGGCGGGGCAGCGCAGTGTAGGCAGTTGGAGTTGCACACTCAGCATGCAAAGGTGTCGTGTGTGTGCCCAGGGTATGTCTGACAGCAGGTGTTAGATGTGCGGATGGACATAGCTCGGAGTGTGGCTGCTACATCAGACTGTAGTGTGATGTGGGTTATGCAAGGACAGGATGGTGGTGCAATGTGCACCTTGCATGTGCTTGCATGGTCCAGCCTTTGGCACCGCGTGGCGGCAACAGTGGCATAGACAAGCTGAGGACAGCCAAATGAATGGGTGGAGGGAGGAAGTGAGGAGCATCTTGGAGGCGTGTGTGTTGCTAAATCTGGATACTCTGTGGGCCCTTGCTGCAGGGGCCGCAGCAGCAGGCGGCCCCTGGCACCGCGTGGCGGCAACAGTGGCATAGACAAGCTGAGGACAGCCAAATGAATGGGTGGAGGGAGGAAGTGAGGAGCATCTTGGAGGCGTGTGTGTTGCTAAATCTGGATACTCTGTGGGCCCTTGCTGCAGGGGCCGCAGCAGCAGGCGGCATCTCCTTGCAAAATGCCAGAATTTGCACACAAAGACTAGGATGTCAGAAGGACAACTGCAACAGGCGCGTGTGTAAAGTAAGGAGTGTCCAGTGTCACATGGCACACCCAGAGACAATGCATGCACAATCACCAAAGAAGCATGACACCGGATCAGGAAACTGAAGGCCGACCTGCGCACAGGAGACACACCCTCAGCAGGTATTGATGGCCCATTGTGTAGACCAACATGCCAAAAAACATACACGACCATGTACTTCATGCCAAATAGGGAGCCTAATCCATGAGAAACTGCATGCATGTTGCTAAACTACACATGGACTCCTATGCATAATCTTCCACAACTATGCCAGATATGCCACATGCAAAGTGGCAAGAGACCTGCATTGACTGAGATGAGGCACCTTGGAGTGTGACGAACACCTTTATTACTCAGCCTCACACTAAGGGAAATGCATCAATTGGAACAGACTCACAGGTCATTTGGCTGACCATGTGTGACCTACACTGGACACCCCCTTCAACACACAGATGTGGTAAATCCTACTGAGCTGGCACACAAGTGAAGGGGTTGAGCCTAACACCCCTTGCTGCACACGGAGAGTCTGCAATTCCCCATTGAGCCTCATATGGGGATGTCCCACACTATGTCCACCATTAGCATCCCGTATGTTCCTGAGGGACGTTATAAAATATTGATGCCTTCATCAGAATCCACAAACCATTACAGATGACTGTCAGGAAGGGTGACTATCAATTCATGGGAGCCATGCAACACGTCATGTGCCCCATGGTGAGTCGACATGTATGCATGGTAACACAACATGCACAGGAGCAGTCCCCACATATCACAAACACGTACCACCCACAAAATGCCTTGCTGCACTCCTTACCCAAAATGACTTTTCACCATGTCTGTGCATGTAACTCTGATCCAGCACGCGTTGCAATACTCACGAGGAATAGCAGGAGGGCAATGATGACATGAGGAGACGACAGCCACAAGAACCTGGGCAGGACAGACACACAACAAGTCAGCAAAGAGGTAGTAATCCGCAGACATGTACATGTATTCTACAGGAATGATGTTGTCACCATGCTCTTAAAAAATTTAGTGTCCCAGCTATAATGTGTGGAATGACATCATCACTTGAATGACACATCAGAACACACCTCCAAGTCACTTAGCACACAGTCAGCTGGACACACACATTGCAACACATGCCACACAAGGCTCTAAGCGTGCACACTCAGACACAGGGACTCATCATTATGAGAAGAAGTTGCGGATAAGCTGACTCCGGATGTCCTCATCCTCATCCTCATCCTCACTTTCCCCGTGCCCAAGCCCTTCATCCTCCACGGGTGGATGATCCTGCTCATCCGGATCAAGGATGAGTGGCACAGCCTTCTCCACTGCCATGTTGTGCAGCATGCAGCACACAATGAAGATTTTGCAGACCTTCACCGGGGAATATTGGAGGGCGCCGCCGGTCTTGTGGAGGCACCGGAATCTGCTAATCAGGAGTCCAAACGTCCTCTCAATCACGCGCCTCGTCTGCCCATGGGTGTCGTTGTACCGGTGTTCTGAGGCTGTTCTGGGGTTGCGGAGAGGCGTCATCAGCTATGGCATGTTGGGATAGCCAGAGTCCCCTACATGGAAACATCATGTGAAGAAGTGGGTCAGGAGATGCCGTAAGATACAAAGATAGCGCTAAACACAGGACTAACAGAGTATACCCACCAACAAGACATGCTCGTTCCGCGTGCAGCTGCAGTATCATTTCTGGCACCCTGCTACGCCTCATGATGTAGGCATCGTGTGCGGACCCTGGAAAACGGGAACAGACATGGGAAATCAGCATGTTAGCAAGACACACCACAAGGGCATTGATAGAGTGATAATGTTTGCGGTTCCGAAAGGCTACCTCCTGTGCCTGTGGTGGTGCCAAAGCCACATGTGTCCCATCAATGGCCCCAATTACGTGAGGCATCCCTCCCAGGGCATAGAACTCACCCTTGACACGTGTCAACTGCTCACGAGTGGGAAAATGGATGAATTCATCCAGGTGCATAAACATGGCTTCTAAAACATCATGCAGGACACGGCTGAACATTGTCTGGGACATGCCACCAACATCAGCTATGGTCAATTGAAACGTGCCGGTGGCAAAAAAATGTAGGGCTGCCATCACCTTCATCTTGGGGGTCAGAGCTGTAGGATACCTGTGTTGTGGTTGGAGATGTGGTTCAAGCCGGCGGGTCAAGTCCTCTATCAACTCTTGCGAGAAGCGGTAGCTGCGTATGCAGTCATGTTCACGCATGGCATCCAGGTCTGGCATTCGTCTGGGGAGAGGCGGTGCCCTGCAGAGATTTGAAAGGAATAACGAAGAGTGAGTACATTACCACACCAATGTCACTGAGGTGAGCACATGTTCAACAGCTAATACACATCTGCTTAAGACAGAGTCTGGTCTGTGCAATACATCCAGGACACGTAGGCCAGCCAGGTGATACTCCTACGAAGAGCCAGCCACAATAGTTGCATGGCAATGTTGACGTGACATGCAGATATTGCCTCATGTCAGGAAGTCATCTTCGAACCATCATGACACATGTAACGTGTGAGTCCACATGTGGCATGGTGTCCGTATATGTGTGTCATGCACATATGCACACAGACACATGTTGGATGCTGCAACAGCAGATGGAGTTGACGGAACACCAACAGCAAGCTCATGGGAACACATGACACACACATGACATAGTCACATCGTGGCACGCTGGTAGTCACATGTCAGGTGTAAATATCCATGTACCTGACATCAGGGGACAGTTGCGGGTGTTGGTGACTGTGCCATACCAGTGATGCAGTGCTTGACACGTGTGTCCTACATGCACACATGTGCAAAGTGTGAAGGGGAAGTGTGCCACGTAGTGCCCCATCACACATGACATGTGTAAACAGCTCATTACACATCTATTTTGCCACAACATGATGAGACATGTGCCACATCACTGCCTGACACACCTAGGCCCTGCACATGAAGGACTGCACTGACAATGACTTGATGTCCAGCCTTGTGCGAGTCTGACACCTCCATTCCTTTCGTGTGCGCCTCCTATCACCAGTGTAAGCTGTGAAACGCAGTACACACGCTCTGAGGGCGTGTGTATGGGCCGTACTCACGCGTGAGTACGTGCCGTACATGCGTGAGTACGTGCCTATCACTATAGTTGGGGTTACTGTAGGTCCGAGTGATATGGCACGTACTCACACGTGTACGGCCCGTACACGTGTGAGTACGTGCCTATCACTATAGTTGGGGGTACCGTAGGGCCTAGTGATACGGCACATACTCACGCGTGTATGGCACGTACTCACGCGTGTACGGGCCGTACACGCGTGAGAATGTGCCTATCACTATAGTTGGGGTACCGTAGGGCCTAGTGATACGGCACGTACTCACGTGTGTACGGCAGGTACTCATGCGTTTACGGGCCGTACACACATGAGTAGGTGCCTATCACTGTACCCCAACTATAGTTGGGGTACCGTAGGTCCGAGTGATACGGCACGTACTCATGCGTGTACGGGCCGTACACACGTGAGTACGTGCCTATCACTATAGTTGGGGGTACCGTAGGCCCTAGGGATACGGCACGTACTCACGCGTGTACGGCCCGTACACGCGTGAGTACGTGCCTATCACTATAGTTGGGGTACTGTAGGTCCGAGTGATACGGCACATACTCACGCGTGTACGGCCCGTACACGTGTGAGTACGTGCCTCTCACTATAGTTGGGGGTACCGTAGGACCTAGTGATACGGCACATAGTCACACGTGTACGGCCCGTACACGCGTGAGTACCCGCCTATCACTATAGTTGGGGTACCGTAGGTCCGAGTGATACGGCACGTACTCATGCGTGTACGGCCCGTACACGTGTGAGTACGTGCCTATCACTATAGTTGGGGGTACCGTAGACCCTAGTGATATGGCACGTACTCACGCGTGTACGGCCTGTACACGCGTGAGTACGTGCCTATCACTATAGTTGGGGTACCCTAGGCCCTAGTGATACGGCATGTACTCACGTGTGTACGGCCCGTACACGCGTGAGTACGTGCCTATCACTATAGTTGGGATACCGTAGGTCCGAGTGATACGGCACGTACTCACGCGGGTACGGCCCGTACACGCGTGAGTACGTGCCTATCACTATAGTTAGGGGTACCGTAGGCCCTAGTGATACGGCACGTACCCACGCGTGAGTACGTGCTGTACACGTGTGAGTACGTGCCTATCACTAACGTTGGGGTACCGTAGGTCCGAGTTATACGGCACGTACTCACGCGTGTACGGCCCGTACACACATGAGTACGTGCCTATCACTATAGTTGTGTTACCGTAGGCCCTAGTGATACGGCACGTACTCACGCGTGTACGGCACGTACATAAGTGAGTACGGCCAGTATCACTGTAGTGATGGTGCCCTAGGGGTACGTGTGAAACACGCCGTACCTGTGTGGGGATTTAAGAATTACAATGGGGACACATGAGGGACAAGTATTAGGGCCTAAATGCATGCTGGTTGTCATGCATACCGAGTTTCGGGTTCAAAATTTAACATCATGTGGTCTGGAAAAAGCAGTTGGCCACATTATACATTGTTGCAAAGTGGTTGTTGACTTGACATGATGCTGCAAATTCGAAAGATGCTAAGGCTGTCACTGGTGTATGTTTAAAGGGATTGGAGGAAACGTAGGATGCAAATGAGTCTGACCAATCACTCTGTACTCCTGTAAATGAAATAGGCCAGCAAGGCAGATATAAGGCAGGCAGAACCCATGGGAGTGCACTTGCCTGCACAACATGTCAGTCGATACCACTGCTGCTGTATTGTCTCCCTCTGGCACCATATCAAGGACTGTGGAGAGGGCCCAGCCTTTCACCCAGGAGGAGAACGAGGCCCTGCTGGATGTGATCCTCCCACGGTACCCCATGCTGTATGGTCGACCAGGGGAGCAGGTGAGTGCTGACTTCACTACCTTTGCCTGCGCACCTTTTTTGTGTCTGTCACTTCTGGCATTGTGTCCAGGTGTGACAGACATGCAATGTTGGTTGGAGTGGGTCCCAGGGGGGGGGTGGATGGCTTATGTCTCTCATGCAGGGCTTGATGTAGTTCATCTGTGCAGTCCTCACTTGCATTGTGCTTACCATGACATTCACTGCATAGTGCATGGCACATTCAGCCAGCCTAATCCTCTTGGGCATTCTTGTTCTATTGTCCTGCGGTGATTCAGTGTCACCCCGGTGTGACAGGTGACTGCACCCACAGATGTGTGTGAGAGTTGAGTGGAGCTGTGGTGAGAGTGGTGAGAGTGTCCAAATGATGTGTACGCCCCCTGGACATTGATGTCTGTGAATGTTTCTTGTCATGTGGGTGAGTGTCTATGTGGAGTGTTGCACCACAGCTGCATGGAGGAGGCAACTGCTCAATCCATCTGATGTGAGAAGTAAGCCGTGCTGTGTGTCTGACTTGCTGAGCTAGCCCCACACCTGTGACCCCCCCTGGCAAGTGGCACATGTGCAGAGTGAGGTTTGCATCCGCTGTTGCCAATGGCAGGTGATTGATGTGTGCCTGTGTGTGTCTGTGTACTCTGCTGAGGTTTCGTCAGTGGCCTGGGGCATGTGACTGCTTTGCAGTGCTGTCCATCAGCCTTGTGTTGCTTGGGATGCACAGTGTGTGCCATGATCAGGGATTGTTTCGCATTCCCTCATGCCACCTGTGTACTGACTATGCCATGTAGTGCATTGGTGTGTCCCCAGTGGAAAAAGTCCCTATGACTTAGGTGCTATTACTTGCCAGCATACTATGCCCTGTTCAACAAATCAAAGATGTTCAAATGTGGGTCTCTGTGACATGGTGCAGGTGTAGTGATGTTGTCCCACTTTGTCATCCACACAGGTAACCGCCTACCACAAGGGGAAGATCTGGAAGGATGCCGTCAAGGCCGTGCAATCGGTGGAGGGTCGCAGTCGGAGCCTGCCACAAGTGAGGAAGAGATGGCAGGACATCCGGTGCTGGACCCGGAGGATCGCCCGGGTCATGCTGAAGGAGGAGGCTCCTCGCAAGCATGGCGGGTGCCGGCGCCTGACCCACCAGATGAAGCGTATCCTGGCGGTGGTCTTCCCTGACCTGGATAGGCGGATACAGGAGTTACAGCAGCAGGAAGGGGGTAGGTACATGTGTGTTTGATGTGTGTCGCCAGCTTTTGTAGCTGCTCAGTCACCTGGATACACTGCCAGGCTATATATGTGCAGTGCATATCCTGTTCCCCCAAGTCAACCTGTGCTGTTCTTCCTCCCTTCCCCTCCTTGACATGTGTTACCTGGTCTGTGTGTTATCACTATTGCACATGGTCATCTAGGCTGCCAGTTTATCAAGGTGCACACTGCTTTCAGCATCATGTGTGGGGGTGGTCTGCCTGTGCCCTGTCCTGTTCAGTCATTTGGGGGTGCATAATTGTTGGCACTGATGCTGAGTCTCAACATAGGAGTGTGAGGTTTCAAATGAACAGACTTGCAGCATGCGTGGCCTCAGACATGATGTGCATGAGTGGGATATATGCATAGTGCCAGGACGGTTGCTCCTGTTACAGTCAGCTCATTCCAGGACCATGGAGCAGTGTGCCCACTACAGTCCCCTGACACAGCCTGCCCTCCTACTGATGTGTGTCATCCAACACTGTGCACATTCACTGTGGGTTCAGCATGGCTCTGCCTCTGTGGCATTGTTCTCTGGCCTAGGTAGTATTTTTCACATGTGTGATACATTTGTCCACTGGACAGGGATACACCAGTTTGCTTGTGCATACTCACACTGGGCAGTGCCTGTGTGGCTATTCACAACAATCTGTTGATGTTTGTTTGTGGCCAATATGTTTTGGCAGCCCTACAAGGTGATGTTGTGTTAATGAAGCTAGTTTTCAAGCACAGTCATTGTAACCCTGAATAAGAGGTGTCACTTCTTGATCGGTATCAGTCACATTGACTCAGGTATGGGTGGGTGTGTGCGGGAGGGGTGTACATGTTCACCCCTGATGTTTAATTGCCAGTTCTGACTTGTGTGTGATGATTCGCAGTACAGAAAGTCATCGTGCAGTGCCCCCGTGATGTTGGCCAGTGCTTAATGTTCGTGCTTCGTAGCCTGTGTCAGTTTTTGACAATCATGTATCCTGCTTGTACATTTTTGACACCTGTGTGTGGTTCAGATGCTACACAGTTGTGACTTTGTGTGCTGACATCTGTGGGTACATTCTGGCTTGCCATGAGGGGGAACCCACAGTACAGCTAGGCTTTTTTGCTAAACAATTGCAGGCCCATTAGCTTATGCATTGTCCTGGGTGTGGACATGTGTGCCACTCCAGATGACAGTCAGTAGGTCATATGTGTAGCCAACTGTGTGATCAGGTGACGGATAGCCATGTGACAAATGACATTATTCAAGTTGTTACTCAGAGAAAATGTCCATTGGCACTCACTACACCTGTCAACATGTCTCAATGTTTCATATGCTTGACCTTGTTGTTTTGTTGTGAAGGACAATGATGTGCCTGCATGACAGATGTCTCCCAAGGAAGTGCACAAGACACCACCTTTACACTTTCCTGGGACACGCTGGCACATTTTAAAGTAAGGCACAGTTTGAACAAAACTTGTTTGGAGTTCATACATATACATGTTCCCACAGTGTGGTAGCATTTGGGTTAGTCCTTGGTTGTTGCTGATACCAACTTACGAGTGTCAAGTCATCCAGACCACCGTGGTGCCATGTATATGTACTTACTGATACGCCATTTCTGCCTAACAGTGGCTGATTTGAATGAGTCTGGCAGCTCAGACAATGACTGTGTACATGTAGTTTGGTGTGCACCTCCTTGTGTGACTTCTGCTATACAGACACATGTGTGTTGTGTTCACAGAGTGCCACATTCACACATTCTAGACATGTCCATTATGTAAAGGGTTGTGATTCTCCAGGAGTCACAATGTATTTCTTTGGGGTTTCAAAAGTACTCACAGGTCTCTGAGTGCGGGGACACCTTCTGCATTGGCATGTGGTATTTGGCCTTGGGTGCGACAATACTGTTTGGTTCACAGTGAACAAGAGGTGGCATGCCTTCATAGTCTTGCTGTGCTCAACTGATCCCAGACACTAGCTTCTCATGATCTTGTGATTTCAAGTTATTTGCTGTTGTGTCCTAATTTTCATTGTTTCCAAGTGGCATGGTGGGTCAACCAACTGGGGAGTGCAGGGCTTACATGTGGGGAGTATTCTAGATGTTACTCATGATGCCTTTCCTGATATGCACTGTTGCCTATTTTGTTTGGACTCATGTGTCAGATGTATACAGGTGACTGATTTTTCCCGTCTATTCACCTTGCCCACAGCATCATCGGAGGACACCGAGGGAGACACCGGCATGGACATGGAGGAGGGATCGAGCAGTGGTGCCACCACTGCTGAGGAGTCGGCGGACTCAAGTGGCACCGAGGGCGAGAGGAGTGAGGCGGAGGACCTGCCCAGTACCAACACTGACTACGAGGTTGACGGGTCCGAGGCTGAACTCCATGAGGGGGTGGAGGCTGCTCCAACAGCTGGCAGCAGCACTCCATCCGTACCCGCCCCCTCCATTCCCATCACCGCCCTCCCACTTGCTCAGGTCCCTTCTGTCCGTGCTAGGCCACACCGTGTCTCCTTCATGCCAGGCACCGCACCCCCTGCCCCTGTCCCCCCTGCTGCCCTCACTGCCGAGTCTTTGGACATTCAGCGGCAGTTGCAAGTTGGGTAGACATCGATCCTGACTGTCCTCCATGGCCACACCAGACTGCTGACCCAGATGGTGTCGTACATGGAGGGCATGTCATCAGCGATGTCTGACCAACGGATGTTGCTGAGGTCCCTGGACTCATCACTGACGGCAGTAGTGAGTCACCTGCAGCGCTGCCTCCCCCCTACCCCTGCCCCATCCACAAGTCCCACACCCATGCCTGTCCCAAGCACACCAAGACATCCACACACACTCACCCCACCAGACACAAGCAGCACACCACCACGTAAGGGCAAGCGCACACCTCCTGACACGCACACTCAGGGGGAAGCAGGCACACCCACTGGGTCTGGGGCACACAGGC
Source organism: Triturus cristatus (assembly GCF_964204655.1). Classification (NCBI taxonomy): domain Eukaryota; kingdom Metazoa; phylum Chordata; class Amphibia; order Caudata; family Salamandridae; genus Triturus; species Triturus cristatus. The sequence continues at coordinate 348,446,719 of NC_140584.1, forward strand.
AGGCATGCAGCCACAGTCCTCGTCCACATGACTCACTCCCCAGTCCCTCCGATGTCACTCCACTTGGCTCCCCTGCCCCAGATTCGGAGGAGGAGGCCTACTTTGCTGGGCTGGGCCTCAGCCCCACTAGTTCACCTGGCCGGAAACGGTCAAGGCACTCCACGAGTAGGGGAGTTAAGTCCCCCAGCCTGTCCACCACCTCCCCCAGTAGCGCTGCAACCCATCCCTCCGACCCCCCCTCCTTGGGGCCTGTTGTTTCTCCGGGTGCAGGGGAGACGCTGGAAGAACTGGCAGAAGTGTGCTGCCCCACCCCCTGTGGTGGAGTCGTCCGTCCCTGCACCCACCACACCTACCCTTCCCCCTCCTGTCCCTGCGGTGCCTGGTCCTTCCCCACATGATGCCCCCCCCCCAGTCGACAACACAGAGTCTTCTGATGTGCAGACAAGCTAGGGGAGACGCATGGCCATGTGTCCCCCCCCCCCAAGGACTGATGATATGGACTGGCCATTGGACTTTGTGAATAGTCTCGTTTACACATTATTATTTTTATGCTGAATAAAGCATTTTCTATTTTCGTTAGAAAAGTCTTGCATTTCAGGTATTGATGTTGATGCTGATGCTACAGGAGTTGGGGTTGTGGGCATGTGTTATGTTTCAGGGAAATGTTGTAGTCTGCTGCTCATGGGGTGGAACCTTGTATCTGCGTGCCATCACAAGGTCTCTGCAAAGATTCTTTGTCGTGTCTGCTCTTTGTGTTTGGAGACATTGTCCCAAGGAGTGTTCCTTCCTCTGTGGCACCTGACATCTTCCCTGCAGAGAGTTGCACAATTGTTGTGTTGACCTGTGTCTACATTTCCTTTGTTGGTGATGGATCCCTTCAACTCTGGCCATGCCTGCTCAGCAATGTCTCCGGCTGCATCGTCTGTGCCATCCTTGGTACTCACTGTACTTGTGTATAGAGTATTTTGCCATGCCTTCATGGAGAAATTGTCCCTTTTCCGCACAATGCATGTGTGTAATCCCAGCCTAGCACACATATGGTACTTGTTCTGCTGGGTATTTGAACACCTGACTCACAATTGTGGGCATTGTATCTGTGGGAACTCCACCCTATTCCTTCCATGACAGACAACATCTTGGTGGTTGGCCCAGCACCTGAACATTCCTATCAGTCCTGGGATGTGCGTGACAGTGTGTGTTCTCTTTGGCTCTCTTAGTTTAGTAGGCAGTGACATGACTATACAGTCTTGTGGCATGATCTCAGTGTGTGTATTGTGCTGCATCTGCCAGGGGTGGGTATGCATGTGTTATTTGTCCTCACACCCATATGTGGTGTGTCATGCAGTGGGGGAAAGACATCCATCCTCCTGGGAGTGGGAAACTGCTGCCAGTGATGTGTTGTTATGGCACTATCATCATTGCCCAAAGTTAGGGATGCGTACATACATCCATGGAGTTGTGGTCATCTGATGATGATGTACACCCCCCCATGTCTCTGTCCACTGCTGGGAGTCCTCTGCACCCACTCATATATGTCTGTCCACTGCTGGGAGTCATCTGCACCCACCCCCATGTCTCTGTCCACTGCTGGTGTTGATATGTACCCACCCCCATGTCTCTGTCCACTTCTGGGAGTCCTCTGCACCCACCCCCATGTCTCTGTCCACTGCTGAGAGTCCTCTGCACCCACCCCATGTCTCTGTCCACTGCTGGAGTTGATATGCACCCACCCCCATGTCTCTGTCCACTTCTGGGAGTCCTCTGCACCCACCCCCATGTCTCTGTCCACTGCTGGGAGTCCTCTGCACCCACACACATGTCTCTGGCCACTGCTAGTGTTGATATGCGCCCACCCCCATGTCTCTGTCCACTGCTGGTGTTGATATGCACCCACCCCCATGTCTCTGTCCACTGTTGGGAGTCCTCTGCACCCACCCCCATGTCTCTGTCCACTGCTGGGAGTCCTCTGCACCCACCCCCATGTCTCTGTCCACTGCTGGGAGTCCTCTGCACCCACCCCCATGTCTCTGTCCACTGCTGGTGTTGATATGCACCCACCCCCATGTCTCTGTCCACTGCTGGGAGTCCTCTGCACCCACCCCCATGTCTCTGTCCACTTCTGGGAGTCCTCTGCACCCACCCCCATGTCTCTGTCCACTGCTGGGAGTCCTCTGCACCCACCCCATGTCTCTGCCCACTGCTGGAGTTGGTATGCACCCCCCCCATGTCTCTGTCCACTGCTGGGAGTCCTCTGCACCCACCCCCATGTCTGTGTCCACTGCTGGGAGTGATGGGCACCCACCCCTCACATGTCCCTGTCCACTGCTGGTATTCTTCTGCACCCACCCCCATGTCTGTGTCCACTGCTGGTATTCCTCTGCACCCACCCCCATGTCTCTGTCCACTGCTGGGAGTGATGGGCACCCACCCCTCACATGTCACTGTCCACTGCTGATATTCCTCTGCACCCACCCCATGTCTGTGTCCACTGCTGGTATTCCTCTGCACCCACCCCCATGTCCCTGTCCACTGCTGGTACTCCTTTGCACCCACCCACCCACCCACTTGCGCCCTTGCTGTGGTACACTGCTGTCCTGGGCATACACCACCCCCAATTTACAGCTGATGTGCTGCACCAAGCCGTACACATACATCCGTGGCGTGTGTACGGCTTGTATCCATCATGTAATGGGGCTGTAGGGGTACGGGTGGTACGGCCCGTACCCATGCTCTGGGGGCGTGAGTACGGGCCGTACCACCATTGTGGCGGTGTCGTAGGGGTACGCGTGGTACGGCCCGTACCCATGCTCTGGGGGCGTGGGTACGGGCCATACCACCATAGTGGCGGTGACATGGGGCTACGCGTGGTACAGCCCGTACCCACGCTCTGGGGGGTGTGGGTACGGGCCATACCACCATTGTGGCGGTGACATAGGGGTACGTGTGGTACGGCCCTTACCCACGCCCCCCAGAGCATGGGTACGGGCCGTACCACCATTGTGGCGGTGACGTAGGGGTATGCGTGGTACGGCCCGTACCCATGCTCTGGGGGCGTGGGTACGGGCCGTACCACCATTGTAGTGGTGACGGGTACAAGTCGACGTCCACTTCCGTTGTGGAGGTAGGTAGGGATTGGTGGACACGCCCCCCCCAGTGACCAGAGCCTGGAGGTCATTTCTGTGCAGGACATATGTATATTTGTAATTGGGTGGGGATAATGTTTCCTGCCCCAGCCCCCCCCACCCCCCTTTGCCCCTGGGTGTTGTTCTGGCCTTCTGCGGCGTCTGCGTCGGATTCTGAACACGAGGTCGTAGGCTATGAGGCCCAGGATGACGCGTAGTTTGGGGTCCATCGCTGTCCGTCGCGTACCGGTGCTCCTTCTTCGCATCGTCCTCAATTTCCCAGGAGTTTTTGGCTGCCAAAAAAATAGCGGTACGGAGGGACGTAGGCACGGATCCTACTTGCTGGTCCATAAAACGCTGCCTGACTCCGTCCGGACGTCGCGTATGCGCCGTCCAGATTCAGATTTGTATGTATTTTTTTGCCGGTCGGTCTTTTGTACGACTCGTACGGAAATGGTATTTCTGTGCGAATCGTAATTGCGACTTTGTAAGGTGTTTTTCCGGGTACGAGTCAGACGGAGAAAACGCTCCTTACGACCATTTGTACCCGGGTTTTACAGGATCGGAATCGGCACCTTGGTGGCAAACAACTCAAAAGCATTCAACTGACTGTCAAGGGTCAGCTTAGATTGATAATGCAAATGATTTTTACACAAAGACAACCTGGTACAGATCTTGTTCCTGATCAATCTAGGGATTACATTATGTCCAATAACACCAGAGCTGTACGCAATAAAAACATGCCTTCTAATTTAAGGATTACTACATGCCTTAAGAGAAAACAAGATAAAGGCATATATGGTATTGTTATGCTTATTCTAGATATTTTAATTTTATATTTTTTTCATACAAATTATTTTGCTTTATTTTTTCAAAATGGGGACGGTGTTGTACCATAAAACATTGTAGTAATATATGGAGTGTACAGTATCTTTAAGAACTTGTTATGAGCAAGCGAGCTACTGCTATGCAGAGCGAGTTCACTTGTCAAAAGTAAATGCATTCTGGTTGCTATGTTTCCTTTTAAGTTTCTGCTTTATGATCCAAGCTGCTGCCCCGCATTGGTTGCTCAGTCTTCGTTTGGTGTCTGATGCATGAGGACAGGCAGCATGTAGGCCCCTTATTTATTACCTTGTACTTCATGAATAAACACTGTACTTATCTCCCCTTGGCTCTCTAAGTCTCTTTGTAACAGTACTGTTAGATTTTAATTCTTGTGAACAAGTTCATTTAAAATATAAAGTATGATGAGCACAGAGAGCTTCTTGTCCTGGCTCGTGTTGGGCTTTTATTTTCTGTTTTTCTCTTTTTTACGTTAGACATGTGCATGGGTCTCCAATATAGCAACTTTAGTGGAAACACACAAAAAGTGTGGTGTTGTTTTGGAAATCTAAATACAAGTAATATATACTGTGACCTTCTGTATATATTGTACATATGTACAACATAGCAACAGTGGTGTTTGTATTGTTTTAAACCTTAATGAAGTTGCAGGGATACTTTCCAGAGATGACAAAACACGTGTTTGCTAAAGAAGGCCTAATGAAAAAAATAGAAATACCAGAAAATAAAACCACAACACGAGTCAGGACAAGAAGCTCTCCATGCACATTATACTTTTGAATGAACTTGTTGACAAGAATTGCGTGTGCCTCAAGAGGTTCACCATTGTGTTTAATCCCAATATTGTATTAAGGGGAGTATGGTGTACCTTCCCCTCATTTGAGGGCACAGCCGTTTAAAATCCTATTCATATACAACTGTTTGGGATAGTTATATGAGCACCTGAGACCTCAATAACACCTCTATTTTTCTGACCTAATGTGGGATCTTTATATATGGTGTTTTCATGGTTTAGCTGTTTGACATTTTGCACAAATAATTTACACATAGCCTCTAAAATAAGCTAGACTGCTCTGTGCCAAGCTACCAGGGGGTTGAGCACAGATTAATTTAGGGTTTGCTTGTGCATTATCCTGACTAGGATTGTAGTGGCTGCCTGACCAGGGTTCACACCCCATCCAGCCAGTTACCCAATTTCTAATACTTATTGTTGGAAGGCGGACCCCGAGGAGTCGGCGAGACCACTCAGGGGGGCCCCCACACTGTAAGAAGTAGCCGAGCGCTGCAGAGAAGCCTCCTGGGAGATCCTTCTCCTATTATGTACTAGCACAGTAACATCACCACACCGGACTCAAGGAGGTTGTCTCAAGATGAGCAATTCTTTATCAGCACTTTAAAAGGTTACGGGTTCAACATTACACAAAAAGGGGATCAAGGGATCCGCAAAAGTCTCAGTGTCTCTTTTAGGAGGGAAGGGGTAGCGGGACAGTCTTAGGCAGGAGCTTGGTACGAGGGTACCTGGGGCCCAGTTCTTATCCTCAAGCTGGAGGACCTCCGGGTCTCGGAGGGGTCGAGCCGCGACGGTGTCAGCAGGGCTCTGGCGTTCAGTTCGTGGGGAGCCGCGACCAGGTCAGCGGGACTCTCAAGATGGTTTCTGCTCAGCTCGAGCCGCGACGTCGTCAGCAGGGCTCCGAGGGAGGTTTCAGCGAGGTTGGGCCGCGACAGCGTCAGCAGGGCCCCGATGTTCTGGGGGGCTTCAAGGTTTCAGCAAGAAGGAGCCGCGACGCAGTCTGCAGGGCTCGTGGTGGTTTCAAGCAAGAGTTCTTCTCCGTAGGGTCGGCCGCGATTCAATCAGCAGGGCTCGCGACTCCGGGATACAACTGCCGGTCTGTGGCGGGGTCGCCCCAGATATAGGTCTGGAGCCCTTTGATGTCCGGACCCTTGCGCCCGGGGGGCGGAGAGGCCGGGTTGGGAGCGGCCAGACGCCCAGCAGGAGAGGCGCCCGGCCCAGGAGAGATGGAGGCCGATCGCACCTCGGTGTGTGGGGACGGTTGGGGGTCCCATCGATACCGCCCTCCGCCAGGGCGATGAGGTGTTCATGTGACACCCCCTGGCCAGTTCTTGGTGCCTGAATGTCCGGGCCTTGCTGGGGCCGAGGCCGGGTTGAGCGGAGTCATGAGGACTGGTGTGCAGGGTCACGTGGCAGGCGAAAAAATGGCGGAGCCCCGAGGTGTAGGTGACCTCGTGCGGCCCGAACGGGTAGCTCGTGGAGGCTAGGGCGGGGAACGGGCCCAACCCCCGGGAAGTCAGGACCATGCCACGAGGCCGGGTCCAACACTTATTCACAGTCTATGTGAAGAAATTCAAGTCCATCAATCCTTGAGTGTGCATGTCAAATATCCACTCTGCTTTCTGAGCTCATAAGGATATAGAGGCACATAGTCCTTCATTGCAGTCTATTTTACATGGCTGCCAATGTAGCAATTTCCGATAAATACCCTTTTTTAATCTAGATTTTTATGATCCAATGGCCTCTAATAGAGTTGGAGAGTTTCATCCTGACCCAATGTGAAACAAAAGTATAATACCTTAGTTTCCATACAAGTGATAAAAATACTTATCACCAACAAACACCCTTTGGGATTTTATCCAGAGTTACATACTTACTCATGCAGATTATTTTATACTCTAATTCCTATTTTTTTTGCAGACACAATAGTTGAACAATGGGCAAAAATAGTTCTTATCTTTGTTATCTGGGGCATTAGCCTATATCATATGATTTTACGAACATTAAATGTATAATATTCATATTTATCGGGGCTTTCATTCAGCCCTCTTCATCCTTTGGTATGTTAATGTATCATTGTATAATATTCTATCATTCACATTTTTCTTCCACCCACTAAATCATAAAGCATGGGTCAGTGGCCAGGCCATTTCAACCACTGGCTAACTTCACTGTCAGTGATGGCAGTCTGCCCTTTAGCAACAAGCACATCCACACACAAAGTAGTTCCCTAAAGTGCTATGGATTGCTATGGCAAAGTGAGATTTTTTGGTGGAAAAATAATATTTTTACCAGCTTCACCAAAAATAAAGTTTTGTAAAAAAACAAGACAAAGCAAGCACTGACTAAGCCAAAAGGCTGGCAGCCAACACCAGGCAAATAAGAAAAAATGTGAATTCTGCTGCATACTAAGGTAAGTATTAATGACATCAAAGGCTCATGATTGCTGAATAAACATAGGTCGCCATGTTTCTATTAGGCTCATTACCGCAATGAATCATTGTCACTGTGTGGGAGGCGTATATATAGACATTCTTATTGTAATATGCTTATCACCTATTATTTATCGTGGTTCCATTTGATTTACACGCATCGTATGTTTGTTCACGGCTCTCTGTCATTTTGAATCTACCAACCACCACTGATCACATTTCCTTAAACAATCATAAGCAGGTAACCCTTACATTTTAAGCAGGAAACCCTTAAACTTTGTTAAATAACTTGCATGCCCTAGTAATGTAACCAATGAAAACAATAATGATTCACTGCAAGGCCCACGGGCCCAGCTAGGTGTGTGCTGCATAAATACCCACAAATACAAACAAGCATTTGAATTGCCATTGGTCTCGCCTTTGGTACCTTTTATATATTTAGCTATGCAGCACATTAACCTGGGTGCTGAAATCTCTACTGCTCTTTAACATCGAGGGAAAGTAAGCACCAAACTGAGTGACACCCCAGGTATCGATATAAAATTAGGGCCTTCGGTGGTCATATCACTGAAAATACAAGATTTGAAAAAAATATTATTGTCTACGGGTGCTCGTGGAAGACAATTTCTATGGACTGGAATCTAGAGAATGCTAAAGTGATTATGGTATTTTACTGACCTCTGCTGGCAGTTTTCTATCAAGAAAGTTAAATAGAGGCAGTTGCCAGAAAAATCAAAAAAAGAAAGTCCCTCAGCAGAAAGCAATTCTGGTATTTTACTGACCTCTGCTGGTCGTTTTCTATCAAGATAGTTAAATAGAAGCAATTGAATAGAAAAAAGTCCCTAAGCGGAAGCAGACAAGTCCTAGGGCTGATCTCCAGAGCCCACAAAGTCCATACACATACGCATATAAGTATATACTAAAGTATAGACAAGAGGTCTCGAATGCTCGACCTAAAAATGCTGAAGATGTGATAGAACGGTGCATGCTATTGTTTACGTCCTTTCTGTATTTTACTTCTAGCATTTCCTAACAAATTGACAAATAAAAGACAAAGAACCTCAGCGCACAATATATCTATATGTTGTCATTGTTGGTTGCCTGAGGTTCACAATGGGTGCTCATGCGAATGGCACCTGTGAACTCGCAGTAGATCCTTACTTGTGATAGTGAACTACCAAAAACAAATACTTCTCACTCAGCGACACACTGAATAACACGGTCTCTTTTTCCAAAACACAATACAAGCATGAGGCTGGAATGCTCACTCGATTCTGTATGTTAAAGTACGATAGTCACAGAAACCTATGGAAAATTGTTATATTGAAAAGCACTATCTTTCACTGACGGTTTTGTGTGTCTAGGAAAGAAATGAATATTTCAACAGAGAGAAAAAAGACCAAGGATTTTTTTATTTTTACCGTGGGTATTTGCATCTCACACTTTGTCAGCCTTCAACTCAGTGACAGGAAAGAATGCTCTGCCGTAACTGGATTCAGAAATGACCATTAAAGTCTCAAGTGACTTTCTATTCCACAACATTCCTACAGCTTTCAAGACAGAGAGCTTGGAATGCCACCCTGCAATCATCGTGTGCAACTTAAGTGCTCTATACAGGATATACTGGGTTTTTACAAATGTAAACCCTGTAGGAAACGTTTTTTAAAAACCTTTAGTACAAAAGTGTGAACACTCATGGGGCAGATTTACAAGCCCCTTGCGCCACTTTTGCGTCACTTTTAACATGGGAAAAGTGACGCAAAAGTGGCGCAAGGGGCTTGTAAATCTGCCCCATAGTCCACAAGTGGAGAAACAGAAGCTTTCACTGACATACACGCAGACTTTCAATAGTGATTAGTATGGCCTGGCTAAGATAAGATAACTTAAGACAACATGACATAATACAACAAAACTTACTAAAATACCAGGACATAACAAGATGTAGCATAAACCTTCCACAACACAACATTACATTTCTTACATCATTGCAAGTAAGACACGGGTCATAAATACTAAAACCTTTTCCCATAGACACAAAATGGGTAAAACTATGTGATCCAGCTGGCCTTTCCTCTCCACTTGGCTTCACAATACAGTATAGAGATGTTTCATCTAACATGCACAATATGAAATAGAGGTAAAATGAGAATATAACCAATGAGAATTACTTTAAAAAAAATAATATCCAGTTTTTCTCAAACATTGTATAATTCAAAATGGTTACACCCCGAACTTGTCTTTTATGAAGTTGGTCCATTTAACAATACAAAAAATGCAGCGGTGTAATCAGAGGAGGAGAGGTAGTAACATGAAAAGCCCTTAACTCCTGATGACATCAGAGGACGTGCCTTGACCCTGATACTCGGGTCCTGCATGTATATTTCTTTAAATTATGATGGGTTCTTTGAAGCTCAAGTGTGAATCTAGCTTACAGCTAAGCATGAGAAGCGTAAACAACTGGCTAATAAAATTGGTAAAATCACACATATGTCAAAATAGTAATTTGAGTTTCAAGGAGCAACAGAGAGATAGAAGTGCTACCAGTAGCTATCCCTGAGTGACGCCTCGAGCAATGCAGCTCGCGCCGTAACATATTGTCTCACTCCATAGTTTCAGGCTAAAATGAGTTTTTCTTGGAATGTGCACATAACCACCGATTACCTAGCTAAACAAAAGTAGGTATTATGAGAACATTATTTAGAGCTCTTTGTTTGTCAGCAATTTCAGTTTTGATCATTTTAAAATGCGACATTTTTTACTAAAAAGGACTGGAAGGCCCTAATTGGCTGAGGAGGATGCACCTAGTGAAACAGCTCTGTACATTAGGCTTTGCTAAAGACTGTGAACAAGAAGTGTGCAGAAGTGCATGCGAAGGTCAACATTTGTTTAAAAGGTGACTGGGAGGAGAAGCTGCAGCGCAGAGGATGTTCTCCACAACGCATCTTTAGAAGCAAGTCTTCACTTTTAGAGAACTAAGGGCCACATTTACAAAAATTTGAAGCATCACTCTGCTGTGCTGCTCTGCATCAATAGAAAAGGGCAGGAATGCGTTGTATCTCTGAGATACGGCTCATTACTGTCATCTTACACTGCGTTGTCTCAGAAATGGCTGCCTAGTGCTAACGCAGGCACCCTTGCACCACCGCGCAAGGGTGCCTGCGTTGAAATCAGGTTGTTTTTGTGCAGGAAGGGACAACTCCCTTAAACAAAAACAACTATTACGCGAACCCTGGGGAGGTGCTGGGTTTTGACGCAAACCCAGATTTACACTATGGGCCTCATTACGATGACCAGCAGAAAGCCTCCGTCTGACAGTCTGAATATCCTAGATCGTGTTGGAACCATTCCGATCGACTCTGTTGGTTTACAATCTGCCCAACAGATTACGATGTTCGTGGTCGGATTGTAAACGCCGCGGTCCTTCTGAATCAGTTCCAAATGGCTTTCGGACAAGTCTTGTCAGTCGGAACCACATTGTGCAGCTCTACGGACAGCATTTCCAACCGACCAATTGCAGTGTCTATTTCCAACAGCCTTTCCAAGTTGGCCTCTTGAACACGAAAAGGCTGTCAGTAAGTGACTTTGGGGGCCCCCAGGAGGGCCCCCTTTTTCCTGCAGCCTCCAGTTGGGGGAGAGGGGTACCTAAGGGATTCCCCTGTAAAACTCTGTCCTGTGTAGCTGGCACCGTGGGGTGCCTGCCACAGGGTAGAGAGTTTTACACACACACACCCCATTTCCCCATAGGAGCCTGTGTTGTCGGTCAGGACACGGGCTCCCATAGGGAACAATGAGACTCTGACCGAACAGTGTTCAGTTACATTGTAATTGGTCGGGGAAACCGCCGACCGCGAGTCGTCGGTTCCCTAATCTGAGATGGTGTTGGGTGGAAACTTTCAGTCCGACATTGTAATGAGGCTCTATATTGTGAATCTGGGAATGTGTCAAAAGCCATGGGCGTTGAGTGGGAACACCCACCGCAACACCCATGGCACGCTTACCCAAGGCAGGGGAGGCAACGCAGCGACTTACGTTGCTTTGCCTTACACCATATCTACGAGGCCATGAAAAGCCACACAGGGTGGCTTTACGAGGCCTCGTAGATGTGGGTCTGCACTGTGCGCTGCCAGAACGGAAAAAAAGTGACATTCCAGCAGCACACTGGGCTTGTAAATAAGCCCTTAAGTGCTCAAGTTTGAGTGACTAGAGAGGTACATGACATTTATTGCACCTGATAAAAATCAGTACCCTATGAAGTATATCTGGTAAAATAAATATTTCCCATTGAAAAGTAGGCCCTCTAAAATATAGCATATTATGATTTTGGTGTTTTCAGCACCGAAATCTGCATATCCTAGTATTCACTGGTCCTTTCCCCTGAAAAATGTTTGCTGGTTAGACATGCTGATATTTCTCATCAGAGAAACATTTGGAGGTGTGGTTTTTTTGCACCAGGAAATTACTGGGTGTGATGAACATGTCACAAGATGTAATTGCCATCAAAGCAATAAACTTGTCACCACTTATAACTGAAAATCGCGAGTAAACAGGTGTTTGTGCATGGATCGTAAAATCCAGAGGAACTGTAATCAAAGCTCAAGAAGGAGGAATGTGAAGACTGGCTGTGAAGCGGCCCTAAAGGAGTAGACCAGCCCTAGGCAATTCCACCATGCTCTCTGGGTTCTTATGTGGGACATCTTCCAGCTTGGTACTGTCTGGGCCTCTCTCAGGCGATGGAGTTAAGAGCTGTCTTAATGAGAGCCAAGCCGAATTTCCAAGTTGTCTGAAAACAATTTCATATGTGTTTCATCTTTTGTGTCCTTGTGATGTTCTTTCAGTCCTTTAGAATCCAGCTCCCTTCGAAAAAGTGCTTAATTTGTAATACGATTAGGGCAGGAGCTGAATGTATTTTTCTTTCTTTATTTAAAAGCAATTACAGACATGGTAGTCTGCTGGCCTCAGCTGGCCACTGTCCCTGTGATGGCTCTAATTCATAGTGGGCCGCTATTTGCGACCTACCTCAGTAACATTCATGAGCTACATCCAATAGCGACTCACTGTGATTCAGTATTTTGCAAACGGACCGATTAGTACATAGGTCTGTTTGGAAAATACCACACAGGTCACAAATATACTGGTCACAAATTGAGACCAGCATTTTGCGTCCAGTGCTTCGTGCATCTGGCCCATAGAGCCCTAACACTTTTTTAAGGCAGCTTGGCTGCGAGTCCTGTTGCCATATAATAATAATAAAAGATTGTATTCCTTTTGTACCTCTTTCCCACAGTTTCTCTTGCAGGGAAATTTTGTTCCATGGAACTGATAATGAACACTTTGCTATACTTGTGCATGGTGTTATGTCTTCTGAAGGCATTGAAAGACAATTCCTTAAGCCATGGTACCTAGAGGAATGTGTAAGTGCAGAAGGTCATCGCATAACCTTATCAGAGCATAGCTAACAATTCATAATTGCCACAACAAAGCATAAACAGGAAGGCAAGAAAAAGAAAAACAAATAGTTCTGTGCATTAGAGTGAGCACACTTCAATTTAAACATATTATTTTGGGAAAGGAGGCCATAGTTACTGACACGCATACTAGTGTTGCTAGAGTGTCATAAGCAATAATGCTAGGAAAAGAATAGCTGGTACAACCTTTGGACATCTTAAGTCTCTGGGTCCTGGTACACTGCACCTGTTGCACCTTTGACAGCTACGCCACTGGCACAGTTCTATTTTGTCATAGGTTATATTGCCCAGTTCCTCCTTGTGGTGGAAATCGTAGTATTTATAATTTCTGTATTTTGTGAGCGTTATTAATATGCTCAAGTGATACTTAGAAGGCTTGAGGAAATAATTTGTGGAGAAAGCAGGAGGGAGTAGAAGAGATAAAGAAAGAGACATGGAGAGAGAACGAGAGAGAGAGAAATAGATGAGAGAGATGATGATACCTTTTGTAAGATGGTCAAAAGAGTAGTAGAAATGGTGAAAAATATACCAAAAACGTGTGTTTCATGAAATCTGGACAAATGGATCTATCGATTCATGATTTTGCCCCCTGTATCTGGTTACAAAATTGAAAGTGCATGCATCTTATTTACTTAGTTTCGTTTTTTTTTTAGCTTGCACTAAAAGCCACTAAATGTTGTTTCAAAGAGGTAATAGGGACAGCACTTGAGAGCCTCAAAAAACTCTCTTAAAAAGTTCATCTATCCCAGCTCCTATGTGGAACGTTTTGGGGTCATCAGTCAAGCAGGGACTGAGAAAAAGGGGGGACTCAAAATGCATTTTCACCATGCAATTTTCCATTTGAAAATTGAACAGTGATACCACAAAAACTGCTAAACAGAATTACTCCACATTTAGCAGAAACCTATATCTTGATCAAGAAAGCATAATCTTTGTGATTTGGTTTAAATCTGTTCACTATTTTTTTTAGAAATTAGTTTTCAAAATGTATGTATATATCACCCAGATCCAGATTTGTGGATCCAACAGATCAATATATTTGATCTGATTGGCTGTCACCACATCAACAAAGATGTGGCGGCAGCCATTTTAGGACTTGGGGACTCATTCCCATGTCCTGTAAAAATGCAAAAAAAACATATAGGTGACAAAGTACGGATACCTAGCCCCCTTAGGCCTGATGGGAGTTCTCAGAGCAATACCCGGGCCCCAAAATATTTTTCTCAGCGCAATGCAACTTTGACAACTTTGGTAGATGGCATGAACAGCAAGCCATTTCTGATTGAAAGTATGTGATGAGTTGAGTGGAACAAAACAATTAACTTACAAAATGAAAATTAAATAAAGCCCTTAAACTCTCAAACCTTAATTACTGAAGATGAGAAAATTGTAATAGGAAAAATGTTCCAGTAATTGTTTGATCGCTTAGCTACTGAAGGCTTTCCCTGCCCCAGTGCTCAGCCTTTTGTTTGATGTTTGGAGCACTACTCTTCTAACCCTTCATAAGTTTTGTTTCCACAATCGGTATCCAGTCCAGATATGTGTCCTTTTTTCTTACAAGGCATGTACTCTAAAGTTACCCAAAGTTTGTGCTTTCTGCTGGAGGGAACTGAGAAAATAGCCCTAGTATAGCAAAAGTTTGTGTATTGGAAACATTGGAAAAAGTTCTGTGCAAGAAAACGATTTTTTCTAAAGAAAATGGCGTCAGCAAACGATTTGCTGTGCTAAGATCACTTTTTTTCTTAGCCCTCAAGGACAAGCAGTTTTGTGATAAAAAAACATTTTTTATTACCATGTTATGTTTTAGAATTTTTTGGCAGTGGCAGTTAATTTTTCATATTGTTTGGGATTTCATCCTACATGCTGGAAACAGGTATATAATCTGTTGATGAATCTGAAAAGCTAAACATTGCTGAAAACCAAACAAAATTCTAAATTCAGCAATAGACATTTGCGTAGACCGTTCATTGTTTCCTAAGGAAACTAATATTTGAAATGAAAAAGAATGTAAAAAATAGAAAAAAATAGAAATAGCTGATATTGTTTTCATCTATAATTCTTTGTCCTGAAAAGTTGATTTACAAAAGCAATATACTGTTACATCCACCAGACTCATCTGGTTATTGGAATATATTTTGCTTATTGGTTGTTCAGAAAACACGCAATACCCTGAGCCCACATTTGAGCTGCAGCTAATAATGATTTTTTATTGTATACCAACAGTACAGCAATTCATTTGGTAAAATGAAGAACAATGGGTCGGAAGCAACCCTATTCTTTTTTTAAATGAGGCCCAGATACAAAGTTTAAGAATAGTGGTTATTTGTGTATCTTGGAATTTAGGGTCACCCATACTTTCATGTGATTTAAAGGGTATTTTGCAAAATATGTTTCTTCTTACACTCTGGCTTAAATTTGGAAGCCAAAATGGAGAAATATGTAATTGCTGACAACAAATGTTCTGTTAATATGCAACGGTAATCCACTTATGTAGCATGGCAGGCCCTAGGGCCCAAACAGGAAAGATCCCAAAACACAATCTGGAGAAATAACATTTTCGCATTAAAAAAAAACATTTTAGCAATGTGGTTTATGTGGAATTTGGACCTGGGCTAGGCCATCATCCTGGGGAACCTACCGAAAACAGACATTTTAAAAATGTAGACATCTAGAGAAGTCCAAGGTAGTGTGCTATGCATGCATTCCACTAGCTTTTCTTACCTAGAATGCCCTGGAAACCTCATACTTTGGCTAACATTATGCATTTTCAACAGATTTCTGAGGGGGGAACCTCCAGAATATGTGGGGATCCACAAAATTCCAACCACCCAGTGTTCCAACGCTTCTACTGATAAGAACAATACCCCACTTTATGTCTGGGTTCATTATTAGACACAAGAAGGGACCAAACCAGTGAACATGGAAGGTCCATCAATAGTAGATTGTCTTCAAATAGTCACAGTTTTCATCCGTTCCTGTTGCAGGTAATTGGCCCAGTCATGCAAGTGAGGTACTATTTTTATTGAGAGAGGTGTGGGAAAGTTGGGTAGTAGGAATTTACTGGATCCCCACACTTTCTGGAATTTTCTGTCATAGAAAAGAGTGCAAAAGTATCTTGATTTTAGCCAGATTTTGAGGCTTATAGGGAATTTTGCGTACGGAAATGTAGTGGGAACCATGAAATTCACACCACTCTGGACTCCCTAGGATGTTTCGTTTTCACAAATATTAGGAGACATTATTGGTATTTTGGAGCTGGCTCGAAGATGGCCAAAATACAGTAGTCAGAGAGTGTTGGACCCGGCCTCGTGGCATGGTCCTTACCCCCGTGGATTGTGCCCGTTCCCCGCCCCGGCCTTCACGGGCCACCCTTCTGAACTGCACCGAGGCCCTTCATCCTGAGCTGCACGAGGTCGCATACCCCTCGTGGCTCCGCCATCTTGTTGGCACCCACGTGACTCTGTGCACCAGCCAGCGTGACCCCGCTCAACCCGGCCTCGACCCCAGCGAAGCCCCGACATCGAGGCACCACGAACTGGCCAGGGGGTGCCGCAGGAACCATTCATCGCCCCTGGCGGAGGACAGTATCGATGGGACCCCCAACTGTCCTCCCCTCTCGAGGTGTGATCGCCCTGCAACTCCCTTGGGCCTGGCGCCTCTCCTGCTGGGCGTCTGGCCACCTCCACCCGGCCTCTCCGCCCCCACCGGGCGCCTGGGTCCGGACATCAAAGGGCTCCAGACCTATATCTGGGGCGACCCCGCCACAGATCGGCAGTTGTATCCCGGAGTCGAGAGCCCTGCTGATTGAATCGCGGCTGACCCTACGGAGAAGAACTCTTGTCGGAACCATCACAAGCCCTGCTGACTGCGTCGCGGCTCCTTCTTGTGAACACTTTGAAGCCACCTGGAACATCGGAGCCCTGCTGACGCTGTCGCGGCCCAACCTCGCTGAAACCTCCCTCGGAGCCCTGCTGACGACGTCGCGGCTCGAGCTGAGCAGAAACCATCTTGAGAGCTGCTGATTGGATCGCGGCTCTCCACGAACTGTACGCCAGAGCCCTGCTGACGCCGTCGCGGCTCGACCCCTCCGAGATCCGGAGGTCCTCCAGCTTGAGGATAAGAACTGGGCCCCAGGTACCCTCGTACCGCACTCCTGTCGAAGACTGTCCCGCTACCCCTACCCTTCCAAAGAGACACTGAGACTTTTGGTGGATCCCTCGATCCCTTCGTGTAAATATTGACCTCGTAACCTTTTTATTGCTGATAAAGAATTGCTTGTCTTGAGACAACCTCCTTGAGTCCTGTGTGGTGGTGTTACTGTGCTAGTACGTGATAGGAGAAGGATCTCTCAGGAGACTTCTCGGCAGCGCTCGGCTACTTCGTACAGTGTGAGGGCCCCCCTTGGTGGTCTCGCCGACTCCTCGGGGTCCGCCTTCCAACATTTGGTGGCCAGCGACGGGATCCGAGCCGAACGCAGTACGTACCAGCCAGTACCCACTAGCTACCCATCCAAACGTACAGTAATCATGAGCAGCCAGGAAAACAACGCGACAATGGAGTTCCAGCCCGAACGGCTGGAAGAATATACGCACAAAGAATTAAAACAGTTCTGCAAAGACAAAGGCATTGCAACCACCGGCCTAGGTACCAAAGAGGACATGCAGAAAGCTCTGAGGACATGGCTGGAGGCCGGGGCAGGCCCCTCCCAGGAAGAAGGTCCCTTGCCCCTGACTGAGACCACATCAACCGCACTGACTCCGGCAACCGGAGGAAGAAAGACCCTAGAAACCGGCCTCTCCGAAGAAGAAATACGAGAGCGGGAGAAGGTCCGGAACCACGAGCTAGAGCTCGCACGACTGCGGCTGGACGGCGAACTCCAGCTGGCGGAAAAGAAACTGGCCCGAGAGCAGCTACGGCTTCAAGAGGAGATAGAGGAGAAGAGGCGACACCGGGAGTTGGAGGAAAAGAAACTGACCCTTGAGCACGAGCGCAGTCTCAAGGAGCTCGAAATCAAGGCCAAGAACGGAGGGACCAATGCCCCCAGTACTCGAGACACTCTACCGCCTGCCGAGACCAAGGTACATATCCCGAAAGAGGTCATCAAGGAGTACTACAAGAATGACAGCATCCAACAATGGTTCAAGGCCTACGAGGTGGCCATGACCTCTCATCGGGTGCCCCGAAAAGACTGGGGCGCGGGCCTGTGGGGGCGGTTCCTGAGTGAGGGTCGAGACACACTGCTCCAGCTGCCGGAGGAGGTGATGACCTCCTACGATCACATGAAGGAGGCTCTGCTCACCTGCTACGGGCTAACCGCAGAAATGTACCGCCAGCGGTTCAGAGACTGCAAGAAAATCCCGGGCACCACCTGGGTGGAATATGTGGACTTTTTCAGTCGGGCCCTAGAAGGGTGGATCAGAGGTAGCAAAGTAACCACCTACAGGCAGCTGGTCGACCTCATCGTGTGGGAACATCTCTCCAACAATTGCTTCGTGGAACTGAGACAGCACCTCCTCGACAGCAAAATGACCGACCCGCAAAAACTCGCCGTCGAGGCCGATCTATGGGTCAACTCCCGGGTCCCCCGGAACTCAATGGGGGAGTACCAGAGGAACCCCACGGACCCCCCCGCCAACGCGGTGGAGGGGGAGGGCCGAGCAGGAACCGAGACCCTCCCGCCGGGGCCCCCAGGAGCCCCCCTCGAGGGCCACCACAGCAACAACTCTCCCCGAGCCTAGCCCGAAGGGGGGCGCCCCCGGCCAGACCCGGACCACGACCACCAGTAACGTGCTACGGCTGCCAACAAACCGGACACTATGCCAGCGATCCGGTCTGCCCCCTGAACCGAAGAAACGGGGCCGGCGGGCCCCCGCCCCGACAGCTGGCGGCCGCCGCCCTGGGAGAAGGAGAAGAGGAAGAGGAGACCCTCGACCGAGGGACCACTGAATGGGAGCCGGCAGTCATGTCCCTGGTCTGCCTGGGTAGCCGAGAAATGGTACCCTGCACCCCCATCCCAAGCAACACCCAGAAGTACCGGCAGCAGGTCACGGTCAATGGACAACGGGCCGAAGCCCTTCGTGACACCGGCGCCAGTGTCACCGCTGTCCGCTGCCACCTGGTGACCCCCGAACAGATCCTACCGAATGTGCTGTGTCCCGTCCGGACGGCCGACAACAGCGAAAGCCTGTGCCAGATGGCCCTGGTCCCCTTCGAGTGGGGAGGGGTGACGGGCCTGCTGAAGGTGACGGTACGCGACGACGCCCCCGTCGACTGCCTCCTGGGGAACGACTTGGAGAGTTCCCCCTGGGCTCAAGTAGAGCGACGAGAGCACCTCCGAATGCTGGGACTATCTGACTGGGCCTGTGCCATCACCCGGTCCATGACCGCCCGGGCCCCCTGCTCATCCTCGGCCTCCGGGGCCGCCCAGCCCGAGGGGCTCGCACCACCTCCCGCCAGCAGCGAGGGGGAGGCGGACACCGACCCTGGACCTAGTGAATCCTACCCCGAAGAGATGGCTTCCCCGTGCGCCCTACCAGAGCTGACACAATGGCGACACGAAGGGGGCCCCACCCGGGAGCAGTTCCAACAAGAGCAGCAGTCCTGCCCCACTCTCGAAGGGGTCCGCCAACAAGCGTCCGCCCAAACCAACGGGGACCAGACCGGCACCCACTGGGTCTACTGGGCCGAGGGCCTGCTATACAGTGAGCAGAAAGTGGCAGAACTCGGGGCCAGCCGAGTGTTGGTGGTCCCCCTCCGCTTCCGGGAGTTCCTGCTCAACCTGGCACATGATGTGCCCCTCGCCGGACACTTGGGGCAAGACAAAACGTACAGCCATCTGGTGACCCACTTCTACTGGCCCCGGATGCGGAGAGACGTGGACAACCACTGCCGGTCCTGCCAGACCTGCCAAGCCAGCGAGAAGATGGGGGGTCGGGTCAAGGCCCCCCTCCAACCCTTTCCAGCCGTCAGCACCCCATTCGAACGGGTCGGAATCGATATCGTGGGGCCCCTGGACCCCCAGACCGCCCTGGGCCACCGCTTCATCCTGGTCCTCGTGGACCACGCCACCAGGTACCCGGAGGCGGTCCCGCTAAGAACTATAACGGCCCCCGTGGTAGGCCGGGCCTTAATGGGGATCTTCTCCCGAGTGGGATTTCCCCGCGAAGTGGTGAGCGACAGAGGCACGAACTTTATTTCCAGATACATGCGGTCCCTGTGGCAGCAGTGCGGGGTCACATACAAGTTCCCGACCCCCTATCACCCTCAGGGGAACGGACTGGTTGAGCGGTTCAACAGAACATTAAAGGGAATGATCCAGGGCCTAGAAGAGCCCCTCAGGCGGAGATGGGATGTCCTGCTGCCGTGCCTCCTGTTTGCCTATCGGGAGGTCCCGCAGAAGTCCCTGGGGTTCAGCCCGTTTGAACTATTGTACGGACACCCGGTCCGCGGACCGCTCAGCCTGGTCAAAGAGAGCTGGGAGACGAAGCCCCAAGGCGCCCCTCCTGACGTCTACCGATACCTCCTGACCCTCCGAAACCAGACCCGCAAGTTCCGAGCCATGGCCGAAGCCAACCTCGAGGCCTGCCAGGAGGACATGAAGCGGTGGTACGATCGGAACTCCTCCACCATAGAATTCGAGCCAGGTCAGAAGGTATGGGTCATGGCCCCGGTTGAACCCGGCGCCCTCCAGGACAAGTGGACCGGGCCCTTCAAGGTAGTGGAGAAGAAAAGTCCCGTCACCTACCTGGTCGACCTGGAGTCCCCCCGGAACCCCCTCCGGGTCCTACATGCTAACAGGCTAAAACCCCACTTTGCCCGGACCGAACTGAGCCTGCTACTGGCGACCGACGAGGGGGGCGAGGACGACTCCGAGCCCCTGCCCGACCTCTTGCAGTCCAACGTCCATGATGGAACAATCGAGGGTGTCCAACTCGCCTCTTCCCTGACTCCGGAACAGCGCAACGACTGCCAGCAACTGCTGCAGGACTACGCAGCCCTCTTCTTCCTCACCCAGGGGGTGACCCACTGGTGCGTCCACGACGTCGACACCGGGGAGAGCCCCCCGGTGCGACACAGAGCCTACCGGGTACCCGACCGAGTGCGGGCATGCATCCAGGCCGAAGTAAAAAGATGCTGGCCCTGGGGGTCATCGAACCCTCCGACAGCCCGTGGGTCAGCCCTGTCGTCCTGGTGCCAAAGGCCACAGCTCCCGGCCACCCCCCGGAGTTGCGATTCTGCGTGGACTACCGAGCCCTGAATGCAGTGACCAAGACGGACGCCCACCCTATACCCAGGGCCGACGAACTCATCGACCGCTTAGGGGCCGCTCGCTACTTGAGCACGCTGGACCTCACCGCCGGGTACTGGCAGATCCAGCTCACCCCCGGCGCCCAAGAAAGATCCGCCTTTTCGACCCCGGATGGGCATTACCACTTTCGGGTGATGCCCTTTGGAATGAACAACGCCCCGGCCACTTTTCAAAGACTGGTGAACAAGGTTTTGGCCGGGCCTGAGGCCTTCAGCGCAGCCTACCTAGATGACATTGCCGTGTACAGCAACCACTGGGCAGGGCACCTCCTTCACATTAAAGCCGTCCTGGCCGCCCTCCAGCGGGCCGGGCTCACAATCAAGGCCAGAAAATGCCAGATCGGCCACGGATCCGTGACCTACCTGGGCCATCAAGTGGGGAGCGGGCAGGTGGCCCCTCTCCAACCGAAAATAGATGCCATCCAGGCCTGGGAACCCCCCACTACCCAGACCGCTGTCCGGGCCTTCCTGGGTCTCACCGGATACTACCGGCGGTTTATCCGGGACTATGGGAGCATTGTTGGCCCCCTCACAGAGCTAACGTCCAAAAAGCAGCCCAAGAAGGTGCACTGGACACCCCGCTGCCAAGCAGCCTTCGACACCCTAAAGACCGCAATGTGTACTGCCCCGGTGCTACAGGCCCCTGACTACAATAAGGAGTTCGTGGTGCAGACGGACGCCTCCGAGTATGGGATCGGGGCCGTCCTGTCCCAGGCCGATGAAAAGGGGCTCGACCGACCAGTGGCCTTCATCAGCCGACGGCTACTGCCCCGGGAGCAACGATGGAGCACCATCGAGCGTGAGGCCTTCGCTGTGGTGTGGGCCCTCAAGAAACTCCGGCCCTACCTCTTCGGTACCCACTTCCGGGTCCAGACCGACCACCGGCCCCTGCGGTGGTTAATGCAAATGCGGGGCGAGAACCCCAAGCTGCTGCGGTGGTCCATCTCGCTACAAGGGATGGACTTTGACGTTGAACACCGGCCCGGCAATGACCATGCCAACGCCGACGGCCTGTCCCGCTTCTTCCGCCTTGACGAGGAGAATCCCCAAGGAGATGGGTGACTCTCCATGCCTTCGGCTGGGGGGGACGCCTGTTGGACCCGGCCTCGTGGCATGGTCCTTACCCCCGTGGATTGTGCCCGTTCCCCGCCCCGGCCTTCACGGGCCACCCTTCTGAACTGCACCGAGGCCCTTCATCCTGAGCTGCACGAGGTCGCATACCCCTCGTGGCTCCGCCATCTTGTTGGCACCCACGTGACTCTGTGCACCAGCCAGCGCGACCCCGCTCAACCCGGCCTCGACCCCAGCGAAGCCCCGACATCGAGGCACCACGAACTGGCCAGGGGGTGCCGCAGGAACCATTCATCGCCCCTGGCGGAGGACAGTATCGATGGGACCCCCAACTGTCCTCCCCTCTCGAGGTGTGATCGCCCTGCAACTCCCTTGGGCCTGGCGCCTCTCCTGCTGGGCGTCTGGCCACCTCCACCCGGCCTCTCCGCCCCCACCGGGCGCCTGGGTCCGGACATCAAAGGGCTCCAGACCTATATCTGGGGCGACCCCGCCACAGATCGGCAGTTGTATCCCGGAGTCGAGAGCCCTGCTGATTGAATCGCGGCTGACCCTACGGAGAAGAACTCTTGTCGGAACCATCACAAGCCCTGCTGACTGCGTCGCGGCTCCTTCTTGTGAACACTTTGAAGCCACCTGGAACATCGGAGCCCTGCTGACGCTGTCGCGGCCCAACCTCGCTGAAACCTCCCTCGGAGCCCTGCTGACGACGTCGCGGCTCGAGCTGAGCAGAAACCATCTTGAGAGCCCTGCTGATTGGATCGCGGCTCTCCACGAACTGTACGCCAGAGCCCTGCTGACGCCGTCGCGGCTCGACCCCTCCGAGATCCGGAGGTCCTCCAGCTTGAGGATAAGAACTGGGCCCCAGGTACCCTCGTACCGCACTCCTGTCGAAGACTGTCCCACTACCCCTACCCTTCCAAAGAGACACTGAGACTTTTGGTGGATCCCTCGATCCCTTCGTGTAAATATTGACCTCGTAACCTTTTTATTGCTGATAAAGAATTGCTTGTCTTGAGACAACCTCCTTGAGTCCTGTGTGGTGGTGTTACTGTGCTAGTACGTGATAGGAGAAGGATCTCTCAGGAGACTTCTCGGCAGCGCTCGGCTACTTCGTACAGTGTGAGGGCCCCCCTTGGTGGTCTCGCCGACTCCTCGGGGTCCGCCTTCCAACAGAGAGCCATTTGATAACAGAGTTTTTCAAGCTTACAAGGAAATGCGGAACTTCAAGTAGCCTGGAGTCATCTCCAGAACAGCTGTTTAGAAACTTCCTGCAGCATAATGTTCGTAGGTGAGACTGAAATCAATGTGGGAAGCTATTTGCTATTTGAGGATGGCTCCTAAAATACCTTGCTCACTGTTGATTTTCCTGTTCTAGAAGATTATATGCACACTGGCAGTGAGGCTTAGAAAATAAAACTGAGACATCAGGGGCATTTCATGTCCTATTTTCCACAATGGGATGGGCTGCTTTGTGTGCTGTATCCTGTACCTCAGGTTGTGTGAAACAGTTGAACAATATGTTAAGTAGCTTTAAAATCTCATGGTTATGACATTTGGAATTCACAAGTATAGGAGAAATCATGGAACAGATTAATTGGAAAGACATTTGAGTTTATATGAATCAATTGTAACTAATATTGCACACTTATCCGCTACTCAAGTACAGACTCATGCCGATTGTTTTTTAGCAAACCCAGTGGTGCAAAGTTCAAAGAGCAAATGTTATTAACAAATGATCTCACATAAATAAAAACCGAGGAACCACTGTTTATTAGATAATTAAGATAATTTATTAGTTAGAATACTGAACCCAAGACTTACTGCTTGTGAGCAGTGAAGCCTCATCAAGGCATCAACTACTTTACTGTTCGTTCACATGCCTTTCACACACCACAAACAAGGCCTTTCATACCTCCATCTATTGTCCCACCACAACACAACACTAACATCAACAAACCGTTACCATTCAAGGTTCCATCACATTTATATGCCCACAAGACAAAACACACCACCGTAAACTCCATCATCAGCCGACAGCATACACTCACCTCCAGCAACACACTGAACACATATCGCCAGACACATATATCACCATCTAATAGCCACACATACCATCAGCCAATGTGAGGTGTGATATGTGTAGGACTTCTACCTTGACCATGAGCCTTCTACGTACATGGGATCCATATACCACAAGCCTAGGATAAGCAATGACTACCTTTCCATGTCTCCGTCTCACTCAGAGTCCTGCGTAATACCATATGGGTGCCTTGTTACCCTTTACTAATGCCTCCTCATGGCAGCCTGCTGAGGCTCAGTAAGACTTGATGTTCACGCACCTTTGGCACACACACTGCGCTAAATCCAACTACTTCCACTGTGTGGTAGTAGGTTGGGGGGTGTTCAAGAATGCCCTTAGGCTTGGTCATTGGACAGTGTCAGCATATTTCAATTCTATGCAGATTGCTAATGAGCACTTCCACAAAGACTGAGAGTCTTGGGGTTTGGGGTACAGCACACTGAGTCAAAAATATGGAGCATCTCCTGTCCACCCATATGTTCAGAACTTTGGCTGTAATGTGCTTGTAATACTGCACTTAGATCATCCACCACGTTTTGAAGTAGAATGAAGGTGGTAAACAGGCCACCAGTATGACCTATTTGTGTAGTGGTGGGCTCAGTGATTTGTGGTACATTCCTACCACCCATCTAGAAGTTGTCCACCTAGAGGTTATAAACTTTGCAAAGCAGTGACTGTGCAAGCTCCTTTTAGAAATTGGGTTACTGGTTGACTGGGGTGTGAACACTGGTCAAGAAGCAACCACAATCCTAGTCAGGGTAAGGCACAAGCAAATCCCAAATTAATCTACGCTCAACTCCCTTGTAGCTTGGCACAGAGTAGTCAGGCCTAACTTAGAGGCACTGTGTAAAGTATTTGTGCAACACCTCAAACAGTAAAACTGTGAAACCTCCACACAAAAATATCCCACACCAGGTTTAGAAAAATAGAGAGATTTATATTATATAAAACAAGACCAAAATGACAAAAATCCAATAAGTAAAAACGGTGATATTAAATTTTAAGTTTTAGGTCAAAATAGCACCAAAAAGCACAAAGTGCCAACTTGAGATATCTGGTTGCGCCGAACCGGAACAAAATCACAAGTTCAGGCTGACCGTGATGGAGCACGGGCCGGTTCAAGGGATCCAGTTAGGCCCGCTGAACAAAGTACCTTAAATCCTTGTTATGGAGCATTGCATGGATCAGCGTCGAAGATGTGCTGCGCAGTCGAATTGATGTGCCAGTTCCAAGATGTGGCAAGGCTGCAGTTGGAGGTCCTGTTGTGTCATCATTGAGAATCCTATGAGAACTACTGGCATCGGGGATGTACAGCGCGATTGGTGATGCGTTGGTTCCGAGGAGCTGCGAGGCTGCGAGATGGAGTACAGTGTTATCAAGGCTGCCGTCGACAAGAGATGGGAGAACCCTGGCTGGTGATGCGCCAGTGGCGGTTCGATGGTGACACAAGTCTTTGCGATGGGTCCAATCCACACAGCACCGGCTCTTCATCATTTCTGCTTTAGGATACCCCGCTCAGCCGCGGAGATGCATTGGTTCTGCTCCAGGATGCAATGCTCATCAGGGGAGATAGGTTGGTTCCACTGGTAAGTACCTTAGCCCTGCTTCCAACGGTCCAGGGTTGGGGTGACACAATTGACAGGGTAGACTCACAGATGGCAGAGTCCAAGTGCAGGTGCAAGGTTGTTGGAAGCCTGTTATGTCTTGTAAGCTTCGAGTCAGGAGGCTAGTCAACTATCCCTTGGAGTCACTCTGAGCTCAAGGGATGCATTTCTAGTCCTTTTGGACCCGGCAAGAGGGCAGCAGGTCAGAACTGCAAAGCAGGATTCCAGGGAGTGCAGTACAGCAGAGTGGCAGTCCTTCAGCAGCACATCAGTCCTTCTTCCTGGCAGAATTTCCAATGGTCCAGAGTGTACGGAAGTGGTGCTGCCTGAGGTATTGCTTTCATTCACAGTTGTGCCTGTGAAGTGGAAAGAAGTTTCTACAGGCATGCCATTGAAGTGCACAGATGCCCTGCCTTCCCTGCCCTCACTCCGTACTAACTACAGGGGATGTGTAGCCCTTTGTTTGGGGGCAGGCCACAGCCTATTTTAGTGTAGGTGAGACTGGGTACAGCTCCTCCCTCCCATCCTGCCAGTGATGGCCCATTCAGTCACACCCAAGCTCCCATTGTTTGGGGCTGTCTAGGAGGAATTCACAAGGCCTAACTGCCAATTACACCCAGCCAAGTGACCAGAGACAGAATGCAGGCACCACATGGTTAAGGCAAGAAACTGCCAACTTTCTAAAAGTGGCATTTTCAGAATTGTGATTTAAACACTAACTTCACCATAAGTTAGCATTTCATAATAGTATTCCAGAGATACTGAACCTGAACCAGTTATATCTTCCCATTTTGAAACTACACTTATAAAATGTTATAAGGTAATCCCAATGTTAGCCCATGGGAGATTTAGGCCTTGCACCAGTGAAAACGAATTTAAGAGATTTTCACTAACAAGACATGTAAAACATAAAAGTAGATATCCAAATGTTAAATATATTGCACCTGTCAGGTTTGGGCCTGGCAAAAGGTTTATTTTACCAGGTCGAAATGGCAGGTTAAACTGCACATACAGGCTCTGCAATGGGTTACTTAAGTGGGTGGCACAATCAGTGATGCAAGTCCACTAGTAGGATTTAATTTACAGGCCCTGGGCACATGTAGTCCCACTTTACTAGGGGCTTATAAGTACATTAGATAGGTCAATTGGGCATAAGCCAATATTACCATGCTTTAGGAAAAGAGCACAAGTACTTAAGCACTGGTTAGCAGTGGTAAAATGTGAAGAATCCCAAGACCAGCAAAAACAATGTCATCCGAAAACAGAAGGAATGAAGGCAAAAAGTTAGGGGAAAACCAGGCCAAGGATGCCAGGTCTAACAGTTCCCATACAATTTAGTTTGACCAATTCCTAATGTGGAAGGGCAACCTTCGGGATTTATTCTGCAGTCCTTCTCAGTATACACTCTCAGGCTGTATACATAACTAGTGGAGCTTTTTCACAACATGCACAGCTTGATGCTGTAAAAAGCTCTTTTTCTTGCAATGTACTCCTGAAACAGTAGCCACCCCTTCGAAAAGGATCAATGACTCGTCAACTGTTATATTCATCCCAGGAGCATAACACTCTAGAAACTTGTAGATAAATTCTCATTGACTGACCAAATTCAAGCAATCAGTACTTTAGATGCATCATTGAAATGTATACCATGCAGAATAGAAACCTAACCCTGACCATGACCGATGCAATTCTGGGTATTTCCCAAAATGCATGATTTGACCAGTAAGACTATGCAGTTGGTTTGTGCCTTATTCTCTTGAGAAGTGTAAAAGTCTGCATTTTTTTCAACTTCCCAAGTGAAATGTGAGTCCACAGATGTGGCCTAGGTTGAGGCATCAGAGTTCCTCCATGCTCCCCCTGAAACTATATGGCATGCAAATTAATTTGATGCAAAATTTCCTCAAGGAATACTCCATCATCCATCTGCAAAGAAAGTGACACCACAGCCTTTCCCATCATCCATCTGCACAAGAAGTAATATAAGTGGAGTTCCTATCATCAATATGCACAAGAAGTGACATCACTGGTTTCCCACCATAACTGTGTTTTAAAGAGAAGCCAAATTAGAAGGTTTCAATTTCTATTATCCATGTTATGAGCACTTTGATTATTCCTGTGACTTGATTGGGTTAATGGGACAACATTGCTTGTGACTTCTCAATTGGTGTTTGTGTTACTACAGGGTATGGCTCATGGAGGGAACAGGAGGGCTGGGAGTTTGAGGAGTTCGAGTACTGATTTTTTGTTACAACTGTGTAGCCTTGATTCACTGTAAGGCAATGATGATGCACACCTGGCTGTAGTCAGCTGATGTGATAAACCTCAATAAAATCTGTTTAAAATTAAATCCATCTGTACAGCAAGTGACACCCTTGCAATACCCATCATCCGTCTGCACAAGAAGTGACATCATTGGATTTCTCATCATCCATCTGCACAGGCTTTGACATCACTGGTTTCAGGCTAAAATTGTCTTCAAAAGGAAAAGCCAAGCAAGAGGACTTTGTTTTCCATCATCCATCTGTACAAGAAGTGACACAATTGCATAGGAAGCGACATCACTGAATTTCTCATCACCCATCTGAACAGGAAGTGACATCACTGTTTCCCTACCAAACAGAGGAAGCCAAGCAGATAGACTTCATTTTCCATCATCCACTTGCACAGGAAGTGAGGCCACTGCTTTTGCCCTCATCTAGCTGCACAGGAAGGGACATCACTTCCTGCCTTCTGCCTATTTCAATCAACTCTTCAGGGTGTCCATCGCCCGGTTGTTCCTAGCACAGGGTTGAACACAGTTAAGGGATAGGGCCATAAGGGCCTCGGGCCAGAACCCCTGTTGCACTGAAACTTACAAAGTAAGATAAAATAATGTGCCTTACCCATCACCGCATACTGCCAATCTGCACAATCTCACCCAGATGTAGGCAACTGAGACACTCACATAGCATTTGCACAACCCATAGACCTCACACAAATTCTTCTACCACACACCCTCAGACCATAGAATAGACATCCCAACTCATGTTCACTAATGTTCACTAAGCAGTACTCCATGCACCAGCTATCACAGACTTCATCACCTATCACAAGCTTGATTCCCTCTTCATCACAGGGACATGAGTCATACCCACACCTTTGCACATCCTAGACATCACAGGCTACAGCATCCATCATGTTGACTATGCACATCAGAAAGGAGGTGGCCTTGCTGTCATCCTTAAGTCCTTTTCATCCTGCAACCTAGGTATGCAAGTAACACTCAACTTCATGGAGCTGCTGATATGCCATTTCTCAATCTCTGCAACTGAGACTGTAGTCTCATGGACAGGCATCCCTGGCAGAAAAAGGACTTCATTGGTGATCTCTTCACACTGACATCCATCCCACATATCCACACCTCAGTCTTGGGTGACTTCAATCTCCCAGAAAAGACAAGCTAAAATAGCAATAGAGACCCACTTCAATCTCATTAACACACTCAGTTTTGTACCGCATGCCACACAACAAACACACTTCTAGTAAAGTTCAACAATTTTTTGTAAAAGGTTGTTAATATCCATGCCCGATATACCACACGCAAGTGCAAGCCAAAGCCTTCAGTGCCCAGGTACTCTAAAGAACTTGCTGGCAAGAACCAATCTTTTTGTATACAGGAAAGAAAACAGAAACAGATAGAACTCCCAAGGACCTCTTCATACTGAAGTTCTTCCGAACAATATGCAGACAGCTCATCACATCATCCATAGCTCAGTATTATTCCAACACCATCAATGAAGCCAACAACTTAGCAGAACGCTATTCAGGGTTATCAAGCACTGCATCCATCCCCCACTGGACCAACCTATTCCTTACTTCACAAAAAAGTGCAATATAATTAAGCTCTTCTTCTGTGAAAAAATACAGAAGACTTCAACATCAACTTCACCAAACCTACATCATCTCTTACATCCTCCTTTTCTGTAGAACTCCACAATGGTGGGCCTTTAAAGCCTTGCCTCTCCCAGATCTTGGGGACCTACTCAACTTCCTCAAAACCATTTCTTATGAAGATGCTATCTTACCATCATCCTTTATCAAAGCAATTTTTCTGGACTCTCTCTTACCCCTACTTACCATTGTCAATGCTTCCCTCACTCAAGGCATCTTCCCAGAAGCTCTTCAGAAAGACCAGAACCTACCACTTCTAAAGAAATCTACCCTAGACCTTTATGACCTTGCCAACTACCGATCCATCACTCACCTACCATTTATCATTAAATTAATTGATAAAGCAGTCTATTTTCAAATCCAAGATCACATTAAATGCTATCCATCTCTTGCACAACTACCAGTCTGGCTTCAGAAAATGCTGCAGCACAGAGACTGCAACCATATACATTGTGGAAAATGCTACATTGACCACGTATTGAGAGGACCCCTGCATCCCGATATTATTGAACCTCTCAGGTGCCTTCATCTCAGGTAACCATCCCACCCTCCTACTCACCCAGGAGTCTCGAATGGACTTACCAGCAATGTCCTTCACTGGTTCTCCTACTACTTTTCCAACCAACACCAATTTGTTCAAATGGGCACCTCCAAGTCACAAAAGATCATTATCGCATGTTGAGTCCCCCAGGGCTCCACACTGTCTCCTATCATCTTTAACTTTTACAAGAAGCCCTAGGTGCTCTCTTCACAGATAACAGTATCAACATTCATCAATATGCTGATGGTACACAATTCAACTTGAAAGTTTTCTCTGCTTTGGACATCCAACACCTAAATCAATGGTTGCACATTGTCCAGACCCAGATGTCCAGTGCCTACCTGAAGCTCAACCCAACCAGGAAGAATTACTGCTGTTTGCCAAGAGCAAGAAACAACTGTGAGAAGCTGGCCTGGTATATGATGTCCACTTATGTAAGTGGGCACCCTGCACCAGTCCAGACAACCATTATGGGGATTTAAGATGTCTTAGACTCCCTTAGAAAGCTCTCCAAGTGGTAGCTGTGGAGAGCAGCCTTCAGGTTTAGTCCAGAAGGAGTGTAAAGCAGCTGGCTGTACCAGAATGCAATCTTATAGTATAGATTAAGTGAAAAGAACCACACCAAGTATTTATAAAAATATGTTTTTATCATATAATACCCTCTAGTACATTCCAATATCTCATACACAGAGAAAAACACAATGCAAACAATATTTTAGCAAAGAAACACAGTAAATAGCACAAAATACACAGTGGACCCCAGGGGGGGGGGGGACCAAACCTTATACTAAGAAAGGGGCATAAGAAACATGACTTGAGTCAGGATGATGTTGAGAGGACATAGAAATACTTAGAATCATCCAAGGTAAGTAGATAGGGACCCCACGGAGAGCGTGTGCAGTGTGGGAACACAACCGTGTGCTCCGTACAAGTCTATGTGCAAGTTGCGGTTGTATTTTTAAAGATTAAGGACCCTTCCCAGTGGACCCTGAAGAAACCCCATGGAAGATAGAAGGTTGGAGAGCCGCCCCACCCGTGGATACCCTAGTACCCACGTTACCTACACCAGGGAAGCCGGGTGCATAGGCATGAAGTGGTGTCGGAAACCGACGTCGAACCCAATGGAGCAGTTCAGGAAAGTGCCACTCTGGAATAAGGAAGAAGTGTCCAGTGGAATCCGAGGATGGATTTTTGATAAGAGGTAAAGGGCAAGCAGACGGGACAGAGTCTATGTCACTCAGGAGTGACCATGAGATTTTCAAGGCGAATGCCCTCCGATGTCAGGTGTTGCTGGATGGTTGGCGAGAGAAGTGGACTCAGATCCCCTGCCTACCACGTTGGAGGTTGTGAGGATAAAACCCATTAAACAGTGAGGAGTGACAAATAGATCAATCTTGTGAACCATATTTTTGGGATAGTACAATGATGCATCACTGACACCAGTGTCACATAGAGACCCATGCATTTCGCTTAGGAGAGAGATTCATTACAATGCTGTCTTAGTCCCAGTGACCTGCTGAACAGAGGGCCTAAAGCATGTTTTCCGTTGTATAGTTCTTATACCCCAACCACTCACCCATTATTTGCAAACCTTGATGGTCCTGAAGAAGGTGGTCATAATTTGGCTAATTCCACCCAAACGTGCGTCGACCTGTTCTTTTTGGGTGTTCCCAAACCCACAACACAGAGACCTAAAAGACCTTTGTCCCTTGTATGACAATTAGGTGTATGTGCTCTAGGGTGGTATGAATGTGAGAGGTCATTATGAGGTTGTGGTAATTCATTGGGGTTGGCAATTGATATTATCATTTGTGTGAAAATATGTCAAACACAATTGTAAAAAAAGAATAATGGACAAAATTTTGAATATAATGTATGTTTTTAAATATTTTGATACAAACAATGAAATAAATCATGTCTCATATTGAAGGTTAATAACCCATTGGAGCTTACTTGCCCTACAGAAAAGAAATATAGGTCAAGTGGGAGGTTCTGATGTTTTGTTTGGATGGTTGACGTGGACCTTGACTCTGCAGCTGTGAGGACCAGGTGATGCTGAGGAGGACCAGGACCCATGCACAAGCTGTCCCACAAAGGATGTCGAGTGCTGAGGGGTCGGCCTCCGGCGGGAGCACCAGCAAGCCCTGGCAAAGCAACCAATGCTGAAATCAAAGAAGGAGCAATGTCAGGACCAGCAAGGTCCAGGGGACTCATCAAAAGCAGGGGAGTCAGGGCAGACCCTGAGCAATCCGGGGAGCCCAAAAGAAACAAGTGTGACCCTCAAATGGACCCAAAGGCCAGAGGCACTAAATTCGTGAGAGGACCTCACGCAGCTCACCAAAAGCTGCAGACAAAGATGCACACCAGTGTGATGTGTCTGAAGATTCTGGTCACTGGATATGCTTGAGGTTGGGGCTACTTGGAGCCCAAAGATCTTCTTAGAATGAAGCCAACAAGCCTTTGCATCTGCAAGTTGGATGCGGTGCACAGGGGTTAGGATATTGCAAACCCTAATAGAGATACTGGCCTCAAACTCGGTTAGAGGGCAGGGCAGGCCTCAAGAGCTGTGAAAAACCTCTACCTGTGTTGCAGAGCCCTACAGAAGCTGGAGGAGCTCAGGATTAGCAGACCAGTGGACTTAGTTGTGGTGCCTCGCTTGCATGGGAGTGACTCCTTCACGCCAAGGTAGGTTCAATCAAGTGTCTTTGATGCTTGACAGGCCTTGGAAGGTTTCTGTATGATCCACAGGCACAGACAATGCAGCAGACTGGATGGGAGATGAAGTAGGGCCTAAACAAAGTCCAGTGAAGTCCAGAGTGCCCAGACGGTAGAAGTGGAAGTGGTGTCTGATCTAAATCTTATCCCACAATGAATCTAGGGACCTACACCCAGGTAAGACCTTAAGAACCCTTGGGAAAGGGTTGGGAAGATTCAGGGGAGGGTCTGGACAGGGTGGAACTTACTCCCATGTCCTTTGTCCAGTTTCATGCCAGAGTGGGAGCCAGCAGCTCCCAGAACTGGTTCGAACTGGACTAAGCACGGGGACACCAAGTGTGCCCCTCATGCAGACTTTCTGGCGCTGACAAGTACACCCACCTGGTCCCAATTCACTAAATCCTGTCTGGGAGGTGGTCACACCTGCCAGTGACAGGATGCCTATTATTCCATCTTCCTCTGCTCGAGCTTGGCTCAGCAACAGGAGGGCAGAAATATGTCTCTGGTTGTGAAAGTCTAGAACGTTGGCACCGGAACAATGAGATCCTAACCGAGGGCTCTTCCAGTCTTTGGAATCATACCTACACACTGTTTACAGTGTGGGGGTATGATTAGGGCCAGCAGCGGCAGGACAAGTTGACTTTTGGCGCAACTGTAGAAGTCAGCAGGCAGGCTGGCAGGGCTGGCACCAGGTCAGTTGCTGGGTCTTTATTTCCTGCTGTATGCGATGCTTCCCGTCCTTCTCCATCTTTCTTGTTGGCAGGATCTGTTTTCTGTAGGGTAGAAGGCAGTGGGCTACTTACCGTTGGGGTCACTATGCCCCCTATATGACTATTTCCTGTGGGAAGTGGGCATACCCCTGTTCCAGAGTTCCGAAGTGTGCGTACACAAAGATGTCCACTTCCGAAAAGTTGTTCCCACATCAGGTTAGCCCACCTTAGGGTTGGTACTAGCCGGGGTGGGCACACTTTCCTAACTAGCTAATTTCCTGCCTGTGCAGAAGCCAAAGGGCTCTGGGCAAAAGGGCGTCCCTGTGAGGGGAGCCAGATTTGCATTATAAAGGCGGGAGCTTCTTTAAAGCTCGCCGGACTAGCAGTGCTAATAAGTAGGTCATCCTGAGGGAGAGGGTGTGAACACGATCTTCCCATGGAAACTTGGTTTCTGACCTCCTGAGAGCAAAGGCCCTAACCCTGGGAGGTCAGAAATCTGTCTCAGGTGGAAGGCTGGCAGAGACCAGTCCTTTAAAACACCAGCGGCTGGAAGGTTTTTAGGGGGCACCTCTAAGGTGCCCTCTGGGTGCATGTATTAATAAATCCAACACTGGAATCAGTTTGTGTTTATTAATACGAGATGTTTGATACCAAACATCCCTATCTTCACTAAAGCCATCATGTAGCTGAGTAACTCGTTTTCACAAGTGTCCCTCATGTATTCTAAAATGGCTTTCCTATTCACTTGCACTGGCAGCAATGGAACTGACCAGCAGAGGTACATACCTGCTTAGATAGGTACACCCTGACATGTAGTATTAATCACCCTGCCTTAGGGCTGCAAGGCCTACTGTAGGGGTGATTTGCAAAAACGACATGCAGTGTTAGGGGACATGACACCCAGGGATGTGCGTCATGTCATGCTTTCACTTTTGTCTGCACCAAACCATGCAACCTGCAGTGGCAGTCTTGCATTTGTTTGGTAAGGGGTGCCGTAGCTTGGCACAATTTGTGCGGCAGCCATTGGGGAACTCTCTTTAGTACACCAGTCCATAGATACCAGGGTATCACTTACTAGGGCCTTACAGAGGATGCTAAAGTAATTCCAATTGTACAGTTTGGGGAATAGATCTGGCACTGGGGATCTGGTTAGCAGGAACCCAGTGCACTTCTAGTCGAAATCACATCATGTACCAGGCGAAAAGTGGAGGTGACCATGTCAAAAAGGGGTATATTCCTACTCCAAGTCACCTATATTCACCCTGGACACTATCACCCTAAAGGTGCACATTGTGAAAAAACACATAGATGACCTGGCACCAGCTCTTCTAAAGAAATTCAAATAGTTTCTTCCACAAAGCAACTTCAAACCTGCTGCTCAAGCCCTCGTACTCTCAAATCTGATGGTGGTTATGCCCTACTCCATGGCCTCCCTTACTCCACACTGGCACAACATAGGGGCATCCTGCATGCTGCAGCACATCTCATCCGAGTCCTACAGTAATATGATCACATCAACCCATCATGATGGAACTGCATTGACTTTCTTTGGCGGCCCGCACCATCTGCAAAACCAGCTCCACAATTTATAAAGTCATTATGACCCCCACTTATGATGGTTATCGGCAAACCGGAAGTCCAGACATCACTCAGTCTCTGGAACAACATCTCCATATCCTTCAGGACTGCCCCAATGCGACTCCAATTTAGGAAAGATTTAGAGTTTTACCTCTTTAAAGAACTGTGAGATGTCTGGCCCCATAGATCCCTCTTACCTCAAGTCAGCTATGCCGCCACCTCTACGAACAACGCCTTTGCCAGGAACCCTGTAAAAAAGGAAAGGAAACAGTTAAAACATCAGAGCCGGCCTTGGCATAGCAACTAACAAAGGACAGATATTTTTTTTAAGCAGGGAGGCGGAGTTGTGAGACCAAAGGACGAATCAGAGAGGGTTTAAGGGAACGAAAAGGAGGCTACAGAACAGGAGGAGGAGAGTATCGACCCTGCAGTGGAAAAGACGTAGAGAGAATAAACCGGAGTTTGTAGCCCCATACTCCACCAAGATGTCGTGGAAATAGAAAGGGGGCCTGCAGAGCAGATCAAAGGATGAGGATGCTGTCCTTGATGAGAAGTTTTGGGTTGTGAGGACTTCGGCAGAGGCAACCCAGAACTGGACAAGGAGAATCCCGAGCCCTGTTGGGAGGGCTGGTGGTCGGCCCTGGAGGACGCCGTATAGCCTCTGCTACTCTCCAGAGCAGGTGAGTCCCAGGAGCCAGAGTCCAGGGATTTGTTAAGGGTGGTGGGTGGAGTGTTGCACGGGGTCATGAGGGTTTGGTGACACCCACCTCAGGTGTGTGGTTTTTTCCACACTACAAGCTCCAGAAGCCACAGGGTAATTTATAATGACTGTATGAGTTGACTCTACTAGACAGTTGTCCTTACACTATGCAGTGCCTAAGGTTCCATCCCTGGATTAACATTCCAAACTACATATACCTATTTACTTTAATGACTTAAAAACCCATTACTCCTGGAAAAGCGGGATAATTGGTGTAAAACCCTGGAAACTGAGCAACCAGCTCATATCCCACCGGCAATACACCAGGAGGGTATTCATTTGGAGAAGGAGAAGTTGTTATTCATCCTTCCTCTCATTTCTTTTCTGTTATAAATCTTTCCTATTTATTTCCAATCTTGATCACAATTGGGTGTGGTGACAACCCATCATTATCCCTACCCTAACACATACATACCACTGTTTCTTTTTCTGAGATTCCGGGTCCCTCCCCTCACATGGAAGACCTGAAAAGGAGAAAGAAAAGAATGTTGATTCAAATCTGCCAACCAAGAAGAACCATCCATATCATCAGTTTTTCTGTATAACAAAATTTCAATAAAAGACACCATTGACAAGAAAATCCAGCATCCTCGTCTATACATTGCCCTAGCCTCTTACAGCAAAGCTACATCACAATCCAGCTTGTTCTCCTATTATCCATTGACCTTTTTGCTTGTCTTTAGCCATCTACAAATGTGCCGCTGTCTTTTCCCTGGGTTCACTCTTTATCGAGAAAAATAGTCAGCCGACAAAACATCTGCAGCATTGACTTTACATCTGGCATCGGCAGTAAATGGGGGAATTTATGGCTGAAATAATTAGGGTGTAGCCAAGTGAGCACTTTCCCTGTGCTCCACTGGTACCTGCCTACATTTTGGCCTAGGTTACATTGCAACTGTTTCTTACAATTACGAATAGTGCTTGAGAAGGAACAACCAGACTGTCATAGCCATGTTCTTAAGAATCAGTGAAATATGAGTCATTAGAAATAACTTTCTGAGGGGGTGTGCCTTGGACGCCGAGGGAGATGGCCGCTGAGCGCAGGAGCTCCGTGGCGTCATAGGACGCCGGAATCCCTCCAGGCTTTCTTTTTCGCTTTCTGGACCCCATGGTTGAAGCCCCATGGGTCGGAAGTGCCCCTGCATCGTTGTCGCTGTTCGCGGTTCAATGAGCAGCCGTGGACGCCATTTTTTCTTTTTTTCTCGCTCACCCTGTTTTTCCGCCTGCTACTCTGGAGCACCTTCCTCACAAAATAATGCACTGACAATCTCCAGTTGAGAGTTTTGTGGCCTTTTTTCACATACTTTTGCCCTAGCATTTGAATGTTACGTGCTCCTGGACTGCTTGATTACATTACATTGCTTGGCCTATGCACTTTCCTCATACATTATTTTACTACATTATTGGGCTCCATCATTCTTCTTTGTGCTTTTCGCATGTACAGCTTTTTCCGACATATTTTTGATGGCAATGCCCCGTTCCAACCGAAGTAGTATTTAACATACTGATTGTGTGTCATTAGAGGATCATAATCCTTTCAGCATTCTACAAGGATATATGGAGGAGGCAGTAAATGATTCTGCTGGATCAAGAGGCTCGACTCCTAACATGCCTCGCTCAAGTTCTAAGCCAGGCTCTAAGATACCCGCTGCATCCATTTCTTCAGGCAAACGAATAAAGACGAATCCACCTTCTACTACTAACTCTTCTTCCTCAATCTCCAAGGAACTTTTACTGGATGAAATCCGTTCCCTCAAGCCATACATGGAAGAAACAAACTCTCGTCTCCAGAGTCTTGAGGACAACTGGTTGTATACTGAACAAAAAGTGGAGGAACTTGAAAAACAAGTTGATAGTGTTCAAGCAGTTACCGATCAAGTTCCTTGCATGCACAGAGAGATACAGCAGCTTAAACAGCAAGTTGGAAATTTGGAAAATCGCAACAGGCTTAATAACCTATGCATTTATGGCCTTGCTGAAGGACTTGAAGGTTCAGATCCATTGTCCTTTTTTCAAACCTTTTTGCCAACACTACTTGGTTTTCCCGAACATCCTCCATTGAACAGTCAACGAGCTCATCGCTTGGGGCAGAGTCCTTGTTTTTCCTCATCTTCATCCTCTTCCACGAAACCTAGAGAAGTTATCTTGTACTTTTTAGAATATACAGATTTGCTCAAAGTTCTCCATGCTGCCAAACAAAGAGGGAAAATCTCCTGGAATGCTTCTAATCTTTTCGTTGCCCAGGACTATGCTAAGGCAACAGCAGATCGTCGGACAAAAGTTCCTAGATATGAGACCTGCCCTTTGTACCCTGAATGCTAGATATGACTTATTTCATCCTTGTTTGTTCAAGGTGACTTATAACAACAAAACAACAAACTACGAAGACCCGGGCTCTCCTCCAGCACTTTTTGAACACCTGCAGAGATGAGTCCATGGACATTCCTCGGCCATGAATATTTTTTCATTACTTCAAAACTGTTTGTTATTCGATGTTTTTTATTCTCGCTCCTGATGTATTTTGTTTTGTTATAATGTCCTCTGTTAACATTTTCCTTTTCTTTTTTATTACATGCAGATTTGCGGTCCTTCGCTTAATGTCTCCTTCATTGTTCCTGGAGGATATTCCCCATACCGTTTTTCCTCCCGGAGTCTTCCGTCTGGTGTGCTGCCCTCCCTATGTGGCTCCACCCTCCCAGTTCTCATTGTCTACATGTGGTATGTCTTTTTGTTACATCTGAATCGTTTTGTCTCTTCATTCTTTGCTTTGTTCTCCCTTTTTCCATGCTTTCCCTCTTCTTATCTTTTTTCTTTTTCCTACTCTATGACATCTCTCATATCATTCCCTTTTCTCCTGTTTCAATCCTGTTTATGAACTGAGGGCAATATTATCAAGGAACGGTGATAATGGGCTTGATAATATGCCCTTGTGAATTCCCATAGAAGCCCAGGTTCACACCAGAACCTGGGCTTCTGTGGTAATTCACATGGGCTTATTATCAAGCCCATTATTGCAGCTTTAGCAGCAGTTTCCTGCCGCTAAAGCGGCAATAATGTTATCGCCGTTCCTTGATAATATGGCCCTCATATTTTTACTCCTCTATCTTTTTTCTCTCTCTGAATAGTGTTTTTGAGAATGTCACTGTTTGCATAGCGATTGTTCATGTAAAATGTATTGGTTATTTTTAGAGTTACTACGTGGAATGTTAAAGGGGTAAACAATCCTATAAAAAGACAACAAGTGTTAACTCATTTAGCCAAATTAAAAACAGACATTGCATTAATTCAAGAAACCCATTTGTCTGGAACCAAAGCGTCTAAATTGAAAAGATGTTGGGTACGCAATGTTTTTTCCTCCCCAGCTCTAGACAAGAAAAATGGAGTATCTATTCTATGTCGCAAGAAATATCAGATCTCCGTTATTCATCAAGAATCAGATTCAGATGGTCGTTGGGTAATTGTTAAACTCCTCATTAATCAGATACCTTTAGTCCTTATTAATTTATATGCACCAGTTAATGTTGATAATGTATTCTGGTCTCATACTTCTGAAAAACTTCTTTTATTTGACGATGATTATATTGTTTTTGGTGGAGATTGTAACCAAGTCCTTGATCCTATATTAGACAGACATTCCTCAGTTAGGTTTGTTTACACTGAGGGGTCGATTTTGATCCGGGTCGGAAGTGCACCGAACGTGATCCGGCCGGAGAAACTACGAGCCGTACGCGTGTTTTCCGGCCGACTCGTACAGCTGTACGAGCGAGCAAGTACGATACGGGCTACGTGAAATTCACCGACCGAGCCGTTTCCGGGTCTGAACCGCTCCGTACTTCTCGGTCAGAAGCTAACCGTGGCGTGCAATGGATGCAATTTACTACCGAGCCAGTACGATGCACGCGTCGGACAGCCTGTGCGAGCTGGAGTGTCCGACTCGCAAAACGTCTGGGTGGTTGCCTTTGGGGGTCCGCGTTGGACCCCTTGACACCCGCTGCCCTATGACTCAGACACAGGGGGAGACCCATGGGTCTCCCCAACACAGGCATGTATGGTGCAGATGGCACCGACGCGTACCCACTGTAGGGGGCGCACTTGTCCGCGACGTACCCATTCAGTCAATGAGAGCCCATGTTCGCGTCGTACGACCGGCTCCCATTGACTTCTATAGGAGTCCGACCGAACAGAGTCCGGCAGCATACGGCCGCATCGTACTCGCTCGGTCGGACTGCAGGCCTCCGGCTTCGGTCGGAAAACACTCTGGATCCAGCTCGGTCGGAGTGCTTTCCGACCCGGATCGGAATCGGCCCCTAAGATGCACTCACTTACGCCATTCGTTGCAAATCACTAGTTGACATATGGAGACTTTGCAACCGAGATCTTTGAGAATATAATTTCTATTCCCCTCCACACCAATCACAATCCCGAATTGACTACCTCTTTCTTAGTAAATTCCAATCCCAACAAGTCCTCCACTCCGAAATTGGATCTATTTTAATATCAGATCATGCCCCAGTTTATGTTGACTTTGACGTGATAACTTTTACACCTCATGCTAGTAGATGGAGCTTTAATAATACTTTATTATCTGATCCTAATTTCTCACGCCAATTCAACGCTTTTGTATCCGAGTTCTTTTGTTTTAACTCCACACCTAATGCCTCTTCTGTAATGGTTGGGACTCTTTTAAAGCTGCAGCAAGAGGTTTTATAATGAATTTTCTTTCTCAGAAAAAGAAATCTATCGAAGCCGAAACTGCCCAAATGCTTACTAAGATCAAGCAACTTGAACTCACTTATTATCATTCGAATAGTGAATCATCCTTAAAAAATCTTAGAGATGCAAAACTCACTTTCAATAAATTATCCACAGAAGCTGCATTATCATATCTCTTAAGAAGTAGTTCCCGTTACTATGGAGGCCAAAATAAAATGGAAAATGATTTGCGAATTACTTGAAAATAGGACGAGAACGGACGAAGGTAGAATCCATACGGAATGCTGCCGGCATCTCATTATTTAAGGACAGTGATATTTTAAATGCGTTTGTCTCCTTCTATAAAAATTGATATACCCCTGAAAAACAACCAGTCTCGCAGGATCTTTCTTCTTATTTTAAATCTATTCAATCCCTCCCTCCCATCATATTAATTTTACTTCTCTAGAAAAGGATATCACTCTATCAGTGATAGTGCAGTCTCCATGTTAAAAAGAGGAAAATCTCCTGGTCCAGATCAATCAATCAATCAGTGACACTTGTAAAGCGCGCTACATACCCGTAGGGTCTCAAGGCGCTGGGGGGGGGGGAGGGGGGGTGCCGCTACTGCTCGAACAGCCAGGTCTTCAGCTTCTTCCTGAAGGAGAGGTGGTCTTGGGTCAGGCGCAGGTCGGTAGGGAGGGAGTTCCAGGTCCAGTTCCAGATGGATTCACCATTGAATTTTATGCACATTTTGCCAACTTGGTCCTTCCAAGTCTCTTAAATCTTTTAAATTATTTTATTGCAGCTGGTTCTTCTTGTGGAACTTTTCAAGAAGCCATAGTATGTGTAATCCCTAAGGACAATAAAGATCCTTCTCTTTGCAAAGATTATCGTCCAATTTCTTTAGTTAATCTGGATAATAAAATATTTACAAAAATCTTCGCTCTCCGTATCGATCCTATTTTACCCAATCTTATCGGTCCTGAACAGTCAGGTTTCGTAAAAGGTTGATTATCATCTGATAACTCTAGAGTCTTGTTTAATATCCTTAGTAAAGTCTCATCTCTTGATTACCCCATTGCAGCTATAGCTTTAAATGCAGAAAAAGCTTTTGACAGGATTGGATGGGATTTCATGTTTCAAGCTTTAAAGTGAATTGGATTTCAGCCAAAACTAATATCCCTTATTTCCTTATTATATTCAGGTCCTAGAGCATCTATTTTCATTAATGACAAGACTTTGGACTATTTTCTGCTTTTCAGAAGAGTTCGGCAAGGCTGTCCGTTATCACCTCTCTTATTTATAATTGCATTAGAACCCTTTTTAACCAAGCTCAGACAAGATCCTCAGATCACTGGCTTTCAACTTGATACTATCCATGTCAAAATGTCTGTGTATGCAGATGATATTCTTTTGTATTGTTCCAACCCTGCCACATCTATTCCCTCCTTTCTCAACCAGGTTGATACTTTTTCTCAACTATCTGGATATCATCTTAATTCAGACAAATGCGAGGTCCTACCTCTTACCCTGACCTGCCTTAAAAATGACTTTATACTTACTGTTTTTTCTTGGCAACCTTCCAAAATAAAATACCTAGGCCTATGGTTCTCTTCCAACATTTCTGAAGCTTTGAAACTAAATTTTGACTGCATCATCAAAACTTTATCTAACTCTATTGAACGATGGCACCCGCTTTTTCTCTCTTGGTGGGCAAGATTGGACTCTATTAAAATGAGGCTTTCTCCTTTTATTTTGAAGATTCTTTCAATTATTCCTGTACATTGTTCCTGGTTTTTATTTTAAGAAAATTGGCTCTCTGGAAGGGTAAATCTCCACGCATTGCATTATCTTCTCTGAAAGCTGACGAATCTTCTGGGGGTCTTAAATTTCCTGATTTCAAATCTTACCATTACGCATACTCTTTAAAACAGTCATCCTGTTGGCTTTCCCCCGAACAGTGTATTCACCCCCCTATTTGGATTTCTATAGAATTTTTTTTATATTCCCCTTTGATTTTTAGAGTCTCTTGCATTTACCAATAATATTGCTTCCTTCCGTTCTCCAGTTATTTCCCATACATGTAAATGTCTCATCCCTCTTTTATCCTCCTCCTACCCCTCGCCTTCCTTATTGGATCAACAACCCATTTGGCATAATACCTTATTACGTATAAAAAACAGTAAATCTTGGAGACTCAAGTGATTGTTTTGGATTTCTCAATTATTACTTGATGATGTTCCCTTATCCTTTTCTGATCTTCAATCGAAATTTTCACTACCGTCATCTTTTAAAACACAGTATAACCTTTAACTACCTCCTCTTACTCAATATCTTAGGGGCATATTATCAAGCACGGCGTTAAAATAATCGCCGCTTTAGCGGCAGAAAACTGCCGCTAAAGCGGAGATAATGGGCTTCATAATATGCCGCAGAGAATTCCAATAGAAGCCCATATTGACACCAGAACATGGGCTTCTATGGGAATGCTCAAGGGCATATTATCAAGCCCATTATCACAAGCTTTAGCAGCAGTTTTCTGCCGCTAAAGCGGCGATAATTTTAACGCCGTTTCTTGATAATATGCCCCTTAGTTCTTTAACATCTGCTCCAAATCTACCCTCTTTTTCCCTTATTAACCTGATCTCCTTCAGCTTCTTCTCTATATAAAACTTGATATCTTTCTTCAGGCAGAGGCAAAACGAAGGCTGAATTGGCTTGGGAAAAGGACCTAACAGAGTGCTGGTCGACCCTCATATGGGATAAACTATGGTTCAAAATTCA
Source organism: Triturus cristatus (assembly GCF_964204655.1). NCBI lineage: Eukaryota > Metazoa > Chordata > Amphibia > Caudata > Salamandridae > Triturus > Triturus cristatus. The sequence continues at coordinate 348,490,146 of NC_140584.1, forward strand.
TAAAACTTCTCGAGCTGCTAACACCTCCCAAACCCTTTATTTTGTTTACCAATGCCTTTTAATCACCCCTGCTAAACTGGCCTCTTTTTCCTCAGATTCTCCACCTACATGTTGGTCTTGTCCTTGCACCCTTGCTGATTTAAAACACCTGCTTTTTGGGTGTCCCTCTATTTCTCGTTTTTGGCAATTAGTCTGGTCTAAAATCAACAACATTTTTAAAACTGATGTCTCTTTCTCTAATCCTGCTATTTTCCTAGGCTCCCTATCTCCCCAATGGCCCCAATCTCCATCAAATTTTAAATTACTAGATTTATTACTAGCTGTGGCCCTTCATTTAATAACTTCCAACTGGAAACAGGCAGACAAATTCACCTTTAGAGCTTGGTGAAATGCCGTCTGTTTCCATCATAGACTTGATACTAATTATAGTACACCTATATCTTTATCTATTAAAAGAGATCTTTTGTGGCTCCCTTTGACTACATACCTAACTTGGGCTGCCTCTTCTACTGCTATACCGGTCAACACTTCGGATAAAGTCCGGAAACCTCCATGAGGAAATGTGTTGTCTTTCTATTTCCTCATTATCTTATCATATTACTCCTTACGTTGTATTTCATATCACAGTATGGTTCTTTATACCTCAAATGTTTTTGGGGGTTTTTACGCGTTCAGTGAATATATGCATTTGTTATTTCTCTTTGTTACTAGAGATATAAGTTTAGCTACATTCTCCTTCCCTTGTTTTTCTCATTCCCTCTTATCCCCCCCTTCCTTCTTTTACTCCCTTTGCTTCATACAGTGTGTTCTTGGATAATAATTATATTTTGGTTCTATTTTTCTCTTAATAATTTTATTTATAACCTAATTGAGATGTTTTGTACTTTTATACATGATGTTTCTTCTTCTAATACTTTTTATTGCCTAATAAACTTTAAACTTAAAAAAAAAGAAATAACTTTCATATTCTAACCCTTGATTCTCTCCTTCAAATACAGTCTCAGTATCAAAACCTCCCTAAGAGCCCTCCTAGAATTACTTGAGTTATAGCCAGGGCAACAGCAATCCACTTAGACACCTTTTCTATTAGTTAACTAAATTAATCTGCATAAACTATGTGCTAGGTATAATGTAGAAATATTTATAGAATTGTTAATGAACTCGGAATGCTTTGTTTGTTATGATCACAAATGAGAATGCAATGCAATGCTGTGCAGGTGACAGTGTACTAAAGAGAATGAGAACAATTGGCTCAATTAAAAAAAAAATGTTTCTCCTTCACCATGCGATGCAAAACAATTTCCAAAGAAGCTAAAAAAGAAAAAAATATTACTTCAATTTGAAACACATGCAGTAAGGCACATTAAAATGTATTGTTTTCTGAAAAAGGATATATTGCCACAGTAGTCCCTGCCACTGAAATGAATCTTCTATCTCAGGATTTTCTCATTGTGAAAGGGCTGAATGCCCTCATTACAGCAAATGTAGACAATGCATGAAGTGGCTGACCTATGAGCCCCATAATGAATGCTGTGGTGGACAGAAGCAAAATGAAGTGGACACAATATGTGACTAAGCCTGAAGTGAACTGACCCATAACCACATGCTAAAGGCTTTGATACGTGGAAGCAAAATGTGAATGGAACAGTAGTTCACCAAAGATGGAAGTGGCCTGACCCCCAGAGGGTCAGTTGTTTTGCAAAAAGGGGCAGATCCCCCTCCCAAAAACATCACTGGAGACCTACTGGGATTCCTGCCTCGGTAATGTGGTCCCAGATGTGATCCACAAGAGGGTACACATCGCAGAGGGGTACCCCTTATCAAGGGTTCTCCTTATGTCATACTTCCTGCACAGGGCTGTCGGCAGCTTCAGGGCAGGAGCAACCAAAAAACAAAATGGCTGCTGTATTTTTCATTCTCTGCGGGGGCTAATCAACCCTTCCTCAGAGCTGAATCAGTCCATCCACAAAGATAGAAATTACCAAAAGTCAATATATGCCCCCTGTGGGGATCGATTCATGCCTAGTGACTCAAGGGATTGATGATTGTGGACAGCAGTCCGTCCATGACCCCAAAGCCGGAATTGTTTTGAGAGAGGCATCACTGGAAAGAGGAGACTGTTCTCTTTCCAGTGATTGCTGTCTAAAAACAAAAGAAGGTTTATAATACCCTCTGGGAGTGCTTGCTGATCCGTGGACACTCGGAGGCAGCGGCTAAGATTATGTCACAAGTTCTTTGAGTAGAAGTCCCACTTGAGGCGAAGGGATTGCTGCTATTGATACAGGGGGAGGAAGACTAATCCAGACACACCAGAATGTGGGTAGCACTTGCCACAGGGGTAGTAAAGGAGAATATAGCTCGAAACAGGGGGTCAAGTCATTTGCCAGAAGTAGCTGACAGGGAGAAAGATTTAGACTGGAGCCAAAGGGCGGAAGAAACAATATATCGTAGCATGGGGTGTATTAAAAAATGGGAGAAGATCTGGGGCCCATGGCAAGAATGCCATGCACTAGACCCAGGTTAAGGACGACTGTGCGGAAGGGGCAAGTTCCATCAGGACCCTCCATAATGTGAACGCCAAAGACCATATCCGTGGTTTATTGCAAGTGATAGCTGTACAGGATCTAACCTTATGTGATGTAAAATTTGCATTGAAGATATGCCAACAGTACAATATGAATATATCTGTAACCGTTGCGATGTGTTTAACGTATTGATGAGTGACGAGCAAATTAATAAAAAGAATGAAAAAAAAAGAAAAGAGAGCCTCTAGGGAACAAATCCTACCAGATGTTGACGGAGCTCAGCTTACCTGCTCTTCATTGCACCATCCAGTGGGACAGTACACTGACATCAAAGACTGCCTGGAGGATTGATGAGGGCTGATGTGCAGATGATTCCTCTTCTGCCACCATGATCATTTCCATTGGGATTTCCTCTAGTGCAAGGACCGGAGGTTCCCCTGCACCTGTTGACATCCACCACATTCAAGGGGTTAAAAAGCATAAAAGGTTTAAAAACAAATGTGAAAAACAAAAAAATAACAAACTTATTTAGAGTTCGATTTTGAGTTTGCATATAACATGGTACTTGTGGAATACCCCATTTCATTAATCGTTTTTGATGTAAAAAGGAGTTGTAAGCCTTACTGAATTCTCCACCCCTATCCTCATCTTCAAACAGGAATTACAAATTGCAAAGTGATTTTTTTTTCCCCTTTGTGGGTTTTGTCTCCTACCTATAACCCTCTAAAGTAGGCACATGACACATTTCACAAATATTATTAGGTGCACATTGGTATCGTTGCTACAGGCAGGAAGCACCCCTTCCTCAGGTAATCAAGAATATTACTCAGGAGACCTTCGCAGCCTCTAGTCTTTGACAGTATTTCAGAAAAAATAGGCAGAGATCATTTACATAAATGAGAATTACTTGGCTACTTCCCACTCCTACTGCTTCATCCACTAAGAATAAAACTCTTCCATTTCCAAGTTAGTAGTGTTTGGCCACTGATCCAAGTAGAGCATCAGGTATTATTATAGAGATGTGTTTAACCTCCAGAGCTTTGTCGATGAACCTCAAGTCTATGGGTATTTCTGGGATGCAAGGTTGAGTGACATTGGTAAAGGAGCTTTTTGAGATGACAACCAGTTGGTTCACATTTCAGGGCATTGAAGGTCAGCCATGTTTTGTTGTTATGCCAATATTCTAGAGCTTGTGATTTATCCTGTTTGATAGTGGTGCATGGCATTTAGTGATAGAGAAATCCCTGGCCGCTGATATGGAGGAGCTAGAAGTTGGACTCTTCAGGATAGGGTGTCACAATATGTGTGACCAGGTTGAGGTGTAAATATGCACACTGTCTACATCAATTCCCGTGAAAATATGCAACAGACCCCAGAGAAATAATAGTGCTGTTTGAAATGGCAAAGGAGGATATTTACCAATCATGGCTCATGAATCAAAGTTGCTGAATTCTTTGTGTACCCTGTTGGAATTCCTTGAACTTTTACTTCTCCTGCCTTAGACCAACTAGCAGAACAAACTTCTTCTATCTGTATGGTACCAGAATGTCATGGACTAGCCATTGTCATCCAAAATATTTTGTCCTAAATGTTGTATTCCCATTTGGGATGAGTTGTAGGACATGACGTTTATGTCACACGATATTTTTGTCAATATATTTATGACATTAAACCCTTCTATAAGTTCATATGCCTGGCATTTGACAGGAAAATCTAGATGCTATTGATTTAGAGGTCTACTTTACTCTTTATGCCAATGGCAGGCACCTTCCACTTTTAAGGCATGTCCACAATAAACCAAGCATTGCAGCTCCATGCAGTGTAAGTTTAATGTAAATTTGTGTGTTTTCTGATAAGTATATTTGCTCAGGCCTTCCACTTTTAAGGCATGTCCACAATAAACCAAGCATTGCAGCTCCATGCAGTGCAAGTTTAATGTAAATGTGTGTGCTTTCGGATAAGTATATTTGGTAAGGACCATTTTAGAAATGGTGGTTGGTGTATACGTAAACCTTAACAAATATATATTTTAAACCCCTTTGAATTGCCCTGATATTTGAGAAACGTACACTGTGGCACTCTGTCTCTTTGTTCTCTCATTCCCATTTTTCCTTCCCTTCAGAGTTTGTTTCTACTATCTGTCCTTACTCACGTATAGACAGTGCTACATCTTGGGGGAGTTTGACTGACTAACATTATACTCTGCCATTCAAGTACTGCAAATCCTAACAATTATCTTAAGACGGCCAATGATACATGCTCAACATCTCAGTATCAAGTCGCAGTTCATGGTCTCATTCATAATTGAGAAGATGCATAATCTCTGTTGTTATTTTTCGGAGATTAGAAGTCCTCTTGTTTTGTGTCAGGAAGAATGGCATTTTTGGCATTTGATGAATAGAAATGATTCCACCAGGTCCCACCCACATATGTGTTTGAAATGTGAACTGTCTTGATGCCTTGGAATGTTTTCTTACATTCTATGTATGTTGACTCAGTATAGAAATGTACATTCCTGAAAATGGTGTAGCTGCAGTATAGAACTTGTATGTCTGTCATTTAATGAACAATCATATAAAGACTTCACAAGGAAGAATGGAGTCATTTTCTAGACAAAGAAACTTAGTCTTATGTAAAAAGTAATAACCTACTGCAACATTGCTTAGTTTTGACCCCTGCTAAGTCTCCCATTAAGGGATAAATTAATATTTGTATTTCTATTTAGGAGTTGAGTGTCATGAAGAGATTTTGTACATCATTTTTCAATGACAGAGTACAATGCAACCTGTGAAGTATGAGAGTATGGAATTTAAAGATTTCATATTTATTGAAATGTCTTACTAATAAAGACTTGGCTACTGCACAAACTTATTTTTAAGAATATCTTTTTTAGTGATTTTCTGCTTCTCAATAAAATTGTGTCCTTATAAATCCTTTTCAGCAGCGCATAACATTCACTATATGATCTACTTCTTGTTTTCAGTTTTAATTAAATAAAGTAATTTTTGACAGTTCCAGCATGTGCAATGGCTGTTACTTCCTACTTTCTACACCTCCAGTGGCTTAATGAAACTTGAGGGGGCCCCTCTACAAAGTACACGGAGGGCCCTTCCCTCTGGACCTACTCAGGAGCACTCATGCCAGGGTACTTTGAGTTTGGGCCCCCTGCACTGAGAGGATTGCGGAGGCCTTTTTCATGCCACTGTACGCCTTCCCAGCTCTCTCCAACATCTTCATGGGTTCTATGTTTTATTGAACTTTCTTGGGCTATTTCTACCTTAGTAAGTTCTTGCTCAGCGCCTGTTAGACTTGAAGTCTTTTGACGTGTTTCCCCTGTCTTTTTCTTTTTGACATCCCGGTTTTGACTCTGTTTTTGATTGTTTATTGTCTCTGCGCACTTTCTCACTGATGTTCAGTGTTAAAGTGCAAGTGCTCCTGTTGTAAATTGTTGTGATGGATTGGTGATTCCATGACTGGTTATTTGATTTGCTAGTCAATCCCTAGTGCACTCTGGATGCCCATGGCCTGTAAATCAAATGCTGCTAGTGGCCTTGCAGCACTGGTTGTGCCACCCACACAAGCAACCCTTTAAAGGTAAGTCAGACCTGCCACTGCAGAGCCTGCACGCAGTTTGTAACTGCCATGTCGACCTGGCAAGTGCACCCACTTGCATACCCTAATCTTTCCTTTTCTTACATATTATTCACCCCTAAGGTAGGCCCAAGGTACCCCTGTGGGCAGAGTGCTGTGTATGTTAAAGGTAGGACAAGTACTGGTGTGTGTTACATGTCCTGGTAGTGCATTTTGTTTATCACTATGACAAGGCTATCTGTTCCATAGGGCAGAATAAGAGTTTTACTTATAACATGTTATAAACATAACTTCCAATTGGGACCGGATAGGAAGATAACGTTTAGTATGCCGGAACTCAGAAAGTAGGTATTTTCTTGCTTAGCCATCCAGTGTGCCTCTTCTAGGATGCGTATTGACTGTCTGGCTTTGTAGTGACAGGGGCTGGGGATGTGCAGTGGCTCCATATAGTCTGGATGAGTCAGGGATGGGCTGAATTGACCGGGTTGCATTCAGAGTAGTGGGGGGAATTTTAACTAGCACCTGAATAGGCCCAGTCTGCATTTAGAGTAGTTAGAGGAGATTTTCCATGCACCTGAATGAGCCTGGTCTGCTGTAGACAATGCTGTCTCTGCCTCCTGCTGGGAAGCTGGCCAGAGAGGACCAAATTGGTTTGGACTAAGCACAGACACTCTCTGCCTGGGAGGACAAAGGAATTTGGAGTATACATTTTGGGACCGAGACCTCAAAACTTTTGAACCCTTTTGGAACCAAGAAGACTGCCAGGTAGAAGAGCTGGAGAAGCTGTGAGGAGGAAGTACCACTTTGCTGTGTGCTTTGCAGTGTTGGCCTGCAGTGGTTGCTTCTGTCTTAGACAGTGAACGGACTTGACTGAACTTTCTGCAACTTCCTTTTGTGAGTTTCACCAAGGACCTGAGGTAGAGCTTGCACCCTCTTCAAGAAGTCTCAGGAACTGCAAGTACTTCAAGTTCTTCTGCCATCAGCACTGGGGACTGTGTGTTTTGTGCTGCAACAGAAGAAAAGGCAACCTGACGCCATCTACGATGCCGCTGTTGACTCCGTGTCCTGCAGGCACTGCAGAGGGCACCGCTGCATGCCGCACGGCAAACCTGGTCTCACCGACGCTGCTACCCAATGCTGCCACCCAATGCCGCCACCGAGCCGCTGCTTGCACTGCGACCTGCGGGCACCGCACTTCATACCGCCTCGCTTCACGTCACCGCCTTGGTATCCCCGAATACGCCGCTCCACGCTGACATTGATGCCGCTGCTTGCACCGTGGTTCGAGGGCTCCTCTCATAAGTTACACGACACACCATCCGCATCCCGCACCGGAGCCTTGGCCCGACTCCCGTTTGTCAGCCGACAACAACGCTTCAGCAACAAAGATGCTGCTGCTTGCACAGTGACCTACCAGCACCGCGACGAACACCACAACACATCCCACCGCAGCCCTGGACTCACAGCTGCTGGACGACCGTCACGAAGCTGCAACCTGCACATGACCTTAGGGTACCATACACCGCATCGCTGCACTTTGCACCGCAGCCCTGACGCCTGCCGATGCCGGTGCTCTCAACTTCAACCACGAGGAGTTCGATCTGCAATGCGTGTGACTTCAAGGGACCAACGACTCCTGCATCGACCTCCGGAACAGATGCCTGCAGACGCTGGCTCTTCGGAGCTCATCGAGAGATCACCGATGCCCTGCATTTCTAAAGGAACTGTTTTGCAGGTCTTCCCAACACCGTAGCTGGCCTGCTATGCGCAGTCAGCCATAACTGTTTGTATTTGTTGTTCACGACACAGTGATAGCCCCAGAAGATGCTATCAAATTCAAGGAACTGTATTACAAGTCTAATTTAGTTATTCAGATTTGTGAGAACTGTATGGTGGATTTTTTATCACTTTTGATCTTGTTTTGGCTATATACAAATATTGGAAATTGTTTTAAACTGGTGTGGTGTCCTTTTGTAGTGCTTTCACTGTATTACTGTTGGTTATTTGCAAATGCTTTACACACTGCCTCTGAGATAAGCCTGACTGCTCATGCCAAGCTACCAAGGGGGTGAGCGGGGGTTATTTTAGGTATGTAACTCCCTTATCCTGACTAGAAGGAAGGGTCCCTACTTGGACAAAGGTGCAAACTGTTGCCAACTAGAGAAACCCATACAAAATATCCATGCCTTTTCACCATTACTTTTTTGTCGGCGCTGTTTGGGCTCCCCAATCTCTAATAGTATCCCTCTTATCCACCATAAACCCAGTAAGTGAAACGTCATTTTATACTTAGCTATTTGGTTGTCTCCCAAGAATGCCAGTATAGGTTTTTGGGTTGTCAACTGTGTCTCCTCCCCAACTATCCCTGATAGCTCATCCTCTATAGCTTTCGAGAGGAGTGTTATTTGCCTCCACTCCCATAATACTTGTAGAAGGCGTCCCTCCTCTGTATTACATTTCAAACACACATATGTGGGGAACAGAACCATCTTATGGAGTATTAATCTATGGTTATGTGCCCTGTGTAGCATCTTTAAATGTATTTGTCTAAAGTTGGGTCTGATTGTGACTACTCTTGGGTGGCTCAGTGCTTCTTGTCATCTTCTAGTTATCCTAGTTTGATGGTTTTGTGAATTTGGGAGATGGCACCCTTCCTAATTTCCTCCCACCCAAATATCCTTTCTAGTGGGGTTTCATCCTTGGTGTTTGCCCAATCACCATCCACTGTCTGGAAGACATGCCTTAGCTGCCTGTATCTGTAGTGTTGTGTGGGGTAAAGATCGTATTCCTCCTGGAACCATGAGAACACTTTAGCCCCTCTATTCCAAGTATGTGTCCTAATTGCATCATTTCTATATTGTTCCATTTCTAGAAGCCTTTTAGGTGTGCCGTCTCCCCCATCATCTAATTTTTCTATATTGGGGTCTTTCTTGCTCTTTGTTCCATCCTAGGACAACGATGGCAATTTTCCACACCTTTATAATTGCTCTTGTATGTAGCAGTAGGTTCCCCAACCCAGGTCTTTTGTACAGATAATGTAAGTATGTTCTTAGTTCCTATTGAATGTCTGTCTAGATTAAGTGATGCTTCTTTCAGGCCTTTAAAAGTCAAGTCATTTGTCACCACCAGTTGGGATACTCAATAGTAATACTGGATGCTATGAAGTGCCATACCCCATCTGCAAACTGTGTTAGAAAGGGTCTCAAGAGATATTCTGAGGTTTCCCTCATCTCACATAAGTATTCTCATCTCTTTCCTTAAAAAAGACATCTGCAAGGTAAAATGAGGTGGTTTGCACTACATACAGTAGCCCGCTGTAATATCATTTTGAAGAGTGCCACTCTTCCTAGCATTGATAATGGCAGAGCCCAGCAGTGCCCTGCAATTGTTATGTCTAGTTTTGGGTGACTTACTTAACTCTATTCCTTAACATTTTAATAGCTGTAAGTATAATATTTAATGAAGTTCAACAAATGGGAATCTGTAACAGAGACTCATAATATTTCCTGTTTTTTCTTGGATATATAATGATGTAGCAGTGCGCCTCTCCCGAAATGTCTTATTACAACGCAAAACCATCTGTTTGTCTCAACAAAAAATCATTATAGAAACCATGATTAGAAATAACTACATTCCTTTATCTCCCTTTCCTACTATTCCTGAAACTTGCACTATAGTCTATTCCCACCTACCTATCATCCTGCTAAGCACCCCCCCTCCCCGGTTGCAAATTTTATTTACTATGTTTACTCACAAAATAATTAACTGATGCACCATTGGTGTTTTCTTCTCTCAACTGTTCATTGTAACAATTTCACCTAACACTATGTCCCACGATGATTGCGAGCCTTGAAAAAGCCCCCGGCCTGCTGGCCCCTCGGGCGAAACACGTGTCGGCTGTCCTTTGTCTACCGCCATTTTGAAAAATAGAAATAAACACAGCACATAATACTGTGAAAAGTAGATCTGATTTGAAATGTATTACCCTAGATATTGTTAATGATTATAAGGCACAGACCTCTCTCCAAACTAAAATCTATGTCTTTAAACCAGTGGCTCTTGGGTGTAGCCATTTGAGAGGCACCTGCCAACCATGATATTGGGTCCTGACCCCATTTTGTCGTGAACCCTGGCATCATCCACGCATTGTTCCTCAAACAAATCAAACCCCTTCAGGGTGTATCTATCTCCACACATAAGAAGCTGCACATAAGTTGCCCCGGAAACTCAAGGTCACAGAACCGTCATCAACTTATGGATAGACAACCCAATGCAGACAAGAAATGGGAATGCTATCACTTTGGCCAGTCATATCCAAATGTGATCACATGCCCTGCAATGAGACAAGAATGCACAAATGTAGAAAAGGCAATTATTTTGAAAAGATATGCAAAGGATCACACCAAGGGAAACATTTGAACTCCAAAGAACATGGGAGATGGCAGACAGCTTAATGTATGGAATTCTATGGATTACGAGGAGAAATTTTGGAACGATTAGATGACGGCCTAGCAGGCCATTTTAGCTGTGCGTTTAGGACGGGGGAGATGGTGCCCCCAAGTTATGAATGTTATTGACCCAGATGCTGCTGGGGCATGGCATCAACTAAGCTGCACGCATTCAGCTTTAAAGTGGACAAACAATTAGAAAAACGGAAGGACTCGGTGTGCATCCCTATCTTTGAAAAGATGGCAGACAGCACCAGCAGCTCATTCAGGTCTTACGCGAAATCACGGACCACAGCGAATATAAAGAGGTCACATCCAGGTCCTCAACTGAAACATCAACATTCTAACATTCCTAATAAGACGAAGACTATCTGCCCATGATCACTCATGATGATGCCAGAAAAAAGAGATACTCAATTCCACAACAAGAGATGGGAAAACATTTTATATGCTTCGTACTGAACAGCGGAGTATTGTTAAACTACATCTGTGAAGAAGAAAATAACAAAATGAAGCCCAAACTGCACCCATCTAAGGTACAAGTGTACACCTGGATGGCTAATAAAGCCTGCCCATGCACTAGCAAATTTGCAACATCTCTCAACCATAAGGATCAGACCGTGAGCAGAAATACACATCATGGATGGGCCCAATCCGGCTGACTGTCTTCTCATGCTACCCATGGAAGAACCAATGAAGCTGATTGGTGTCTCATACATGGTAGGAGACATTGGATCAGCAGTGAGCAGACACCCAAATCTATTAACAGCACTAAGATAAACAAAGATCTTTGCTGTACGAATACACTGATCAAACCAGTAGCTCAAGACCACAGAAGGATTCATTTTCACCTACAGAAGGCTGCGGAAGAAGAAATTGAAGAGCTCCTAAAGACTGACATTATTGAAAGGAACCAAGGACCAACACCCTGGGTATCCCAGCTGGTGGAAGTGCTCAAAAGTTACACAGAAGGTGAGGTGCTCCCATGCCTTGACATGAAGCTACTAAACCTGGCCATATAACAGAAGGACATGCAGGGCTGCATTAGTCAGACATGATTGCACTCTTCAATGGAATGTGAATATTCTCCAACTGGACATAAACAAAGGATATCACGAGCTAGAACTACAAGAAGACTTGAGGTACATAACTTATATCACCATGCATTGCTGCTTATTTCACTACAAAAGACTCATCTTTGGGGTGTTGTCAAGAGCAGAATTATTTAAAGTAGCCATTCAACAGGTCATCAGTCCAAATGTGCAATCACTACAGTGATAAACATTTTGGTATTTGTAACTACAACAGAAGAACATGATGATTCGCATGGAAAGGTATGAACAGCACTCTAAAGGGCATAGCCAAGATGGTGGATGTGTTCAAAAGAAGCTCTCCAAAGTTGCCCAAATTATCCCGCATTATCCTGCTCCTAGCTGGCCATCAGAGGCTCGGGCTGACTCTGGCCTATGCCTAATGCAGCCCTGAACCACTGGTACTGCTTGCCTCACTGTGGAGATGTCTGCAAACTCCCCCTGGCTGCCACCACCATGCTGATGCTGCCCCTTTACTCGGCATGCAATCCCTGCTGGAACGGTGTGCCCCTGCAGCCGAGGGACTGATATAGAGTGACCAGCTGCAGCCGAGAGGTTGGGAGGACCATACTGCAGACTCGGTGATGCCTGAGGCGAGATTTGTAGAACGTTGGGTGCCTAATTGGAGCCCTGCTGCCCCCAATGTGTGACAGGCCCTGCTACAATTGGTGGACCTACTTTCTTCCTGGGAGGCGTGATGGCTTAGGACCGAGAGGTGAGCAGGGTGCTTTGCGCTTCTGAAGCTGCAGCCTGGACTTTGGCCAGTCCCCGCTTTGGCAGAGTGCTGAGGTAGATCGGGGCTGGAGATGCTGTGAGTGGGCTTACTATTGACTGTGCAGTTGACGGCAACCCTCCCCCACTCGTATGCCTTCTACCTATGGAGCGTTCTGGATCGGCCTTCAGCAGCATATGGGGGATCACCTATTGGTGCGACGTGTTGCTCCTCCAAGACACTGTTGGTAGCCCATGTGACCCTTTTGTGCTGCCTCCCGAGGTCTGGTCCTGTTGGAGTAATGGGACTCCCTTGTTTGGGAGGGATGCATGGAAGTGAGCCACTGTAGCACAGAGGTGATGCTGGGGGCACACCACTGTGAGCTGGCCTGTGAGGCAAGGTGAGCTGCCACTGTGCTGCCCCTGGGAGAGGACTACTGAGTGCTACTGTGAGATGTGGAGTTGGTGGGAGCACTGCTACCCCAAGTGAAATGTTTACATTGCTGCCCCTGCCCCCCGGGAGCCGTGAGGACCTGAGATCATGGAGGTGAGTGGGAGGACCTTGTTAACGGGACATGGATTACTCCCTTGCCAGCTCCCATGACCCATGGGGTTGCTGAGGATACAATGAGAGTCACCTGAGGAAGAGACTTGTTGCCCCTGCATGACTCTGCTGATGGCCCATGAGGCACCCTTTTGGCTGCAACCAAGAACCTCCGGCTGCCCGTAAACTAACCTGGACTTCCATGGGTGAATACATGCACAAATTGAGGAATCAGTAGCAACGCAGGAAGGAGTAGTTCCCTTACTCTGTGCTGGTTGGGAGTGTTGCACATAGTGCCCTACGTTATTGCTCTACCGAGGCCTGCTCCTTCCCTGCCATCGTTGTCTGCCCTTGGGGCTCTCCTGGAATGGGCAGCTGCCTGAACGTAGCTGGAAAGACTAGGCTGCTTGTGCTGCAGCACCTGAGTCATCCCTCAGGCGCTTGCAATTGGGCCCACTACATTGAGTGAATTGGACCTATCCTTGCATTAGGCCCAGCTACACAGGACGTCACAATGGACTGTCTACGATCATGCACCTAGAATGTAACAACAATACCACCTGCTATGGCTGCAGCAGTAACTGGTAATCTTGCAACCATGGGTCCCCCTTGCCTTCCCTAATCCCTAGAGGATAAATTAGATGTCATCTTGGATGCTGTGGAGAAAACTCAGACATCCCCGGGGAACACCCAAGTCTCCTTGATTAACAAAATAGACAGTATTGCAATGGACCTTAATCTAATACATGGAGACCACTGTAAGCTGGTGGACAAGCTATCCACCGCAGAACACACCATAGCCGAACTCTAGCTGAAACCCAAAGAAATGGAGTCCTCCATGCATGCTCTGGTGGATCGCGTCCACACCCTTGAGGGCATTGCGGAGGATGTGGAAGGCTGCCGCTCATGCAGAAACAATGTGCGAGTAATGAATCTTCTGTAAGAAGTTGAGGGACACAATGCTGTGGAGTACATAGACCCCTGACTGTGTGACCTGCTCCCAACCATGGCTTTATTGTAGTTCTTTTCAATTGAGTAAGTCCACCAAGTTCCAACTCGAAGACCCTCACCTGACTTCAACCGTAGACAACTATTAATTCACCTGCTTCAATACCGTGAGACCATTTTACTTCGAGAAATTGTGGTTGTTCTTCCCTGACAATACAGTGGCAGTGCAGCTTCAACGGAACTCCTTCCTGGCCGTTAGGCGTCGCCTCTGCCAATGGACCTGAGGTACTCACTCCTGTTCCCTGCGAGGCTGCCGTTATAGCTGAATTAAAGGCGCGCTTCTTGACTCCCCCAAGGATACCTGGGAAATGCTAGAAGCATCAGGAATTGTTTCATCTCGCCAGACCCCGCAAGGGGAGTCTGTGCCTGGCGATAGTGCTGGTAGATGCCGTTATGGACATCGTCAGGTGGGTTGGTGCTACCCCAGGCCTGCGGCCGACCCTGACCTGGGGTGCCTTGAGTCGGGTCTCCTATGTCTGTGTTGGATTGTTCAGGTCGTTCTCAAAACTCAGAGGTTTGAACTTGTTTGTTTCTTGGGTCAGGAACCTAAATATATATTCAATTGTTTACCACTAAAGTAGGAAATCTGCACTCATAGATGTTCTCCTTGAATGAATGATCATTACTAATTTTGGGGTATGCAAACATTGGCAGTTGTAGGCTTGGAAAGCTGTGCCATTTTCAGGTTTCCATGCCTACTACTGGCAATCAAACACCCGAACATTGATCGGATAAGTGTTTACAAATAGTTTACCCACTGGAAGTCTCTCATGGTAACATTTCAAGTCATTGTTTTTCGCCCACTATGCCCACGGTTGAACTCCAGACAGGAGCCCATGTAATATAGATTAGTAGTCAGCCTGTTCCTTATGGGAACAATCCACCTCAAACCATGGCCATCTCATCCATTCGCCCCTTAGCCCACATCTTTTTTAGTATTCCATGGAGAAATGTATGTTGTGCCTGCATAATTTGCATGATTTCAGGAATGTTGCATTACCCTTGTTATGTTAAACAGCATTACGCCACATTAGATAATTACACACCATTTGTAGAAATAATGTACTTCAAATTACCCATTTGCAATAAACATTTACAGTGAACGCATCAGTCACAGTAAAAAAAATGTATTGTGAATCAACAAGAGCAAAAGAACAAGAGAAGTTGTTCTTCACAGTGCCTTTGTTTTTTCCTGTGTCAAAAATTAGCGTGACAACACATTTTGCGTTAAAATATAGGGCTTCATTAGGGATTTGCATGTCATGTAATTGCACATCATTTTTTCTGCAAATTATGTCAATTTCGCACACTACTAATTTTCAGTTGGCAAATTTGAGATTCACATCCCCCCCATATCACTGACTAAGCTACACGTCTGTAACCATGTTTAGTTGCTGTGCCCTTACTCCCCATCAGGCAAGTGTGTCATTGTGTCTTTGATCTTGCAGTGTGATTTATTAGCTTCTGCTTCTGCCTTGTGACCTACAAGTCACAATTCAAAGTAAAGAAGAGCCAGTGAAGAAACAATGTAATCTGTCCAGTGACCCCCCCGCCACCCATCCCACCGAGTAAACTGGTATAACCGGTGCTTCAATGCACAGGTGTCATTTATCGCAAATAAAATGTTAAAAACACAACTTTTGCAGGGGACGGTGGTGTGAATGTGGTTTTTGTTTAGGCTGGTTCGTGCACACATAATTCCGCACTTTTTCCCACTTGTTGTTGTTTGCTTTAGACAACATTGCAAAACTGCCCTACGCCGGTGTTTGTTGTCAACCTAACAAACAAGAAATATATTGCAGTGTTTGCAACTGATATTTTTTATTCGTCAGAACTGTACTACTTTGTAAAAAATATTTCTATGTCTATTATTTCGAATATTTCCAAAGTGTGGCTTTTTGCTTTCCTCTCATCTTATTGTAATCACTTTGCTTCAATTAGAATAAATACAAGCTGCTCAAAACTAAAAGATTAGTATATGGTGTCATTTCATGCCTTTCAGTTTTTCATGGTATTGATTACAGTAACATTATTTTACCAAATTATTTCCTACCTTTTCAATTTTACGAATTGTTATGACAAAAATAATGTCAGTGTCTTTGAAGTCCGGTGTCAAAGGAACATAACTGGTGTTAGTCTGAGTATGGGTGGAATGTGAGTGTGTCTGGCTTAATTTGTATCGTTTGCTTTCTAGAATTATTTTCACACCGAATTATTCAACCAATCGTCCTCTAGCATTAGCTACTTATTAAGTATTGTTTTCATTTCTGCCTTCAAGGATTATTAAATTAAAAATAACACAATTCTCAGGCCACATTTCTAAAACCACATAGTCATCAGTAAAACCTTTTCAAAACATGCTCTTTCCCACAGTTGTGTTGCATTCCTATCTCGCAATTTGCATTTTTAGTTTCTCTTGTTGTGTATCGACATAGTTCTCGGTTCTTCCGGGTCCTTTCACTTTGAAATCAACCCGACTGTGAACTCAAATGTCTCAAAAGAAAAGTGTAACTATCACACATCCATCTCTGCTGCCTGACGGGTGAAACTTTGAGAGGTGGGCGTCTGTCATTCATGAAAGGTTTGCGCACTTGAGGATTGGAGGAGCTGGTATGGTGGTGTGGATAAGCAGCGATGCTTTATCTGCTACTATACTTTGTGTGTAACCTGCGGGTCACAGATTGTGATCCTGGCAAGACTGATTGGGGCTATCGTTTCTCACTCATTATTAATAACAAGCATTGGCATAGGCAATAGGTCTCGCCTTTGGGACCTTATAAGTGTTTAGCCATGTAACAGTTGCATAACTAAATACTTATAAGGTCCCAAAAGCGAGACCTACTGACTATGCCAAGCGGCCCTGCGGCCGCGAAAGTGATCGCAATCGCGATCAAACATCAAAGCGGCCGTGCGGCCGCGAAAGTGAAAGTAATCGCGGTAAAGCGCGGCACGCACGCCCTTGCACATGCACTGTAGCTCTAGGCTGGCCTGGTAGCACTTTTTGGAGCCCTCTCAATAAGTCTCGCCAGACCAGCGCATGCGCTGGGTCAGGCGAGACCTAAAAATGAATGCTTCCAAATTGCATAACAGAAAGATTTATTTTTTAGAACGTTGTAAACAACAAAATAAATGGCTGCCTTTTTTATTATCAACATCTGTAATGTGGTCAGTACTGTTGAAAAAGAAGTAAGTGTGCGCACTCTTGTGTAACAGAGTGCGGGTAAAGAAATGGGGAGTTCTCTTAGCATGGGAAGGATTTTTAGCTCTGGGGTTTTGTTAGCCTGGCTTGTAATTAGACCGAATGCTAATAATATAGATAGAGAGTGCTCTATGTCCGCCTCTCTTTTAACTATTGGTTTTCTTCCACCAGTCTCTTTTAACCATTGGCCTGTGACTTTATGAGTTGTGACTTCGTCCATAGCGGGTAACTATTCGCCTCTCGCCTATTACTATCAACTGTTTGTGTCTATCCTTTTGCTTGCATTGAGACGCATGAGGGGCTACAATTCGAGTATAGCCCTTCTCTGGTCACTCCGGTTTGCTCTCTCCCAAGTGTCTCACACTAATGTTTTGATGCTGCTTACTTTAGCGTTTTAACCCCAGATCTACTGGCCCTGCCAATGCTTGTTTCTATAGTGTAAAGAGGCAGTGCCGTTACCCCGAGTGTGATATTTGTTTGGTGAGGACTGAGGTAGCGTGCTTATGGTATGCTCAATATTGACATTGTAAACAGTGTACAACAAGTTACGCAATATGCAAGTGGCATCATGTAGCGTGGCAAATCAGTGCATGGCATCACAGCTCATGTCATTGCAAGTGGCATCACAGGAAGTGGAATAACAACCAATTACCTCACAAGAAGCTACATCACAAGAAGTGACATCAGATCTTAAGACATCACACATATGTTTAGCAGGTCTATCATGCGTATATTTGAGCGCATTACAATATTTAACAATTTAGATTTTGTGCCGGGGTTGTGCAAAAATAGTGACGCAATCCCGATACAAAATCTGGGCCACAAAGATATTGGCATCAAAGAGAAACATGGCAGTAAATCTGTTTTGCTTAATTGGTTGCAAAGTCTGCGCTTTCAAATATCTTATGGGGTTTAGGCACCTGCTGCAGAGATCTTTGTAGGCCAAGTACATCTCAGGGAAATAACAATAATGGTAAGCTAACTGCGGAAGTTTGCGCAGTTGCTGGAGAGATCTGAGCTTTGTCTAGACCCAGTTTTAAATCAATGTAGCATAGAAGGTTAATATGTCTGCTGCAAAGCAGATTATGTAACACGAGGATGACAGATTTTTATTTTATGTAAATAGGTAAGTGGGTTACTGCTTTTAACACAGAGACCCTTTTTGCTACTTGCAGTTCATAAATTGTATTTCATCTAATAGAGAACAGTGAGTTATGAAGGACATGTGGCTCCTAAACTCACTGTCTTATGTAGCACATCCTGTACATTGATTACACACATATGCTTTATTGTCAATGTATAATGTGTACATGTGATGTAGAGCGATCTGACACCTTGCAATGGGACGAGTAGCACAATAGTGCTATGAAAGAAATAAAACAAAATAGTGATTTAATCGGGATTTGTGTAGCTATTGGGACAGACCACACATCTGACATGCTTACAGTGCATGCATATCTCTTATATACAAGGACTGAACAAAGTCAAAAGCATGCCTCTCTTCAGTGCATGTGAAGTGATATGCTGTGTGTCTTTGTTCCCCTCCGCGGCATTTAGATGCGAGGCTCCTGAAAACTTCCGGCATCCACCCTGACAAAAGAGTGGGTCGACGCCGTCTATCCGTGTGCACCCCTGACTTGTGCCCTAATTATAAACCCACGTACTTCAATCCAATTTCCAATTTCGCCGTCAGCTGGCTAATGTCCACCTCTGTCAACAGGTCCAGGTCACCAAATACTTCATAAGCACCCGAGTGTGAGAGGCAGAATACATGTCCTGTGGCCCATTACCACTTTTCAAGTATTCGGTGACCTGGGAACGGAGAGGTTATTTCGCAGGAGGGGGTGGGAAAGATTGGAAACCGTGGGAGGGAAGGCGCATCTATCATGTGTAGGACAAGTGCTCAGATTCTCTGATGATGACACCAGTTATTACAAGGCTTTACCGAAGGTAAGGGTAAATGGCACACAGTGGCGTAACTAATCTGAGGGTACTCTCCTGCAAAGTACATGGAGGGGGCCCCCATGCTCTAGACCCAGTCAGGAGCACTCAGGCCAGGGGCCTGCCACCGGTGCACAATGTTGGAAGGGACCCCCGGAAGTTCAGGCGGTCAGGCTACAGAGGCTATGTTATGCCACTGGGCACACATCATGAGGGCCCTACTGAAGCTGTGCAATAGAGATCACTTTGCCCTTTGAGGAGACCATGCACACAAGAACCAACTAGAAAATCTCACAAACTGAAGGTCCTATGAGAAATGGTGTGATAGTGTTTGGCATCAGGTGAGCACGTTTTCTACATCCTTTTCTCCACTGGATTCAGTTCTGGATTTCCAGATAGGTAAAGTAGACACCGGCCTAAGGCCCCACTCCTTTTAGGGGCCCTTCGACCATGGATCAAAATGCTATTGATTTGATCTTGTAAAAAAAATTACAATCGAGCTTTCCTAAATATTGTTTCCAAAAGATAAATAAAATGAATCAACTCGAATTTACATTAAAGACTCTATAGAGAAAATACTGCATTGATGTAATGTACCCGTTAAAAACGTAAAGCTCAATCTTCTGACAGGTGTCAGCTTCTAAAAAAAACTGGTGCATTGGGTATTAGGAGATCATTTGTAAGGGGCACCGGAAATTAAATAGGGGCTACACAGAGTTTAATCTGGCACTGACTGGATTCACTCTGGCTCCGACTAAAACATTGTAGCAGACATAAAAACAACATATTAGCATTTGTCGAACGGTAAAATGGGGTGGGGGCTGTGCAAACACAAACGCATGGAGTTCACATATCAGTCCATGGAGTAGTACTGCTGCTAGTCGGATGGCTGACTGTCCCAGCAGTAGGTTACGTTTTTTGACTGTCGTCTAGATATATACACTCATTCTAGAGTGTCGGGGTTATGGTACACCGTCCGTAAAGCTGAGTAATTCTATCCGGGATCTTAATCTACAAAGAATGGCGCTCATTCCTCGCAGGTGCATTCCTCCTCGCGCTGAGGCCATTTAACCAATCAGACAGTGTGATGAATAGCCCTGCTGCTGGCGTTCGCCTCGCAGACAAAGCTGTAATTACAGTTATTAGGTGACATACCCCACCTCGAGCAGCTCTTTTCAGAAAATATGCGGCTTGTTTCAGAAGCGGACTTAAAAAAAAACACTTTTACTGAACGTTTCTATTCAGGGGCGAGAAGTTTAAAAGAATATCTTTTCTTTACGTCATTGTTTTATCAGAAGTTCTTGTTAATCGAATTTTAAAGCATGCACGTAGCAAAGTGAGAAAAAAATATAATTATCCAATTCATTCTTTCTGCAATGGGTAATAGGTTACATTGATTTCAGGAAATAACATACGAGAATAGGCTGGTTACAGTCATATATTTACAAAAAATAAAGAATTTTTTATCTTGAGTTAGAATAACCTGTTGCCACTACTTGGGAACAGCACTGACAAATACTGTCACTTCTGAGAGAGAGTCTGAATTCATCTAAAGAAGGAGAGGAATGTACGAGAGGAACGTACGGAAGGAAGCAAGAAAGAAGAGAAGAAAGGAAGCAAGAAAGAAAAAAAGGAGTGGGAGAGAGAAGAGAATTGATTGAAAATTGGCGCAGGAATGTGAATAAAGACGTGGGGGCAGATCTACGAGGAAGTGCCGCAGCGTGGCACCGCAAGCCCTTTCGCTGCGCCACGCTGCGGCACTTCCGAAGCACAGGGATGCAACATATTTACAAGAATATGTCGCATCTCTGTGCTTCCTCTGCGCTGGCGCACAAACTGCAGCCATGCGCTGGCGCAGGCACCTTGGCACCATGTGCAAGGATGCCTGCATCGCGGGGAGATTGTTTTTGTGCAGGAAGGGGCACCTTCTTGCGCAAAAACAATCACTACAGGCATTTTCCTCTTTCAATGAGTGCTGTAGAATGCAGCACACATTGGAAGAGGAAAAAACGAGGAGAAATGAAAAAAGAAATCCTCATTGCACCTCGTTGCACCACCCCTAGGGTGGCGTAGCATTCACACGCATCTCCAGATTTATGATTTCTCGTAAATCTGGAGATGTGTCTTGTTCCATGGGTGTTGCGTGGAAACACCCACAGCAACACCCATGGAACGCCCCTTCAATGCACAGTGCTGTGTGTGAAGGGGCCATATTTATGAGGAGAGGAAAAGTCACACAGGGTGGCTTCTCCTCTCCTTGTAAATATGGAGGAGCCCCCTGCGCCACCAGTACGTCACGAAAAGTGACGTACTGGTGGCGCAGGGGGCTTGTAAATCTGCTCCAAGGGAGAGAAAAAGAATTAGAAGGGGAGATAAAGAAGGTGTCAGGCAACAAGACTATGGGGCATATCAACAACAACCGGCGATAATTATCTCTAAGCGCACTTAGCGCTAGGATAATTATCGCCGTCTAGCGTGAATTTTTATCGCTGAGATAGCGTGCTATTAGCAACGCTTATCTCAATAGCGATAAGAATCCTCACGCTAACAGGCTAACGTGAGATTATCGCTGGAAACCCAGCGATAATCTCACGTTACCTTGTTGATAGGGACAGGCAAACTTAGCCATGATATCCTCCTTCCATAAGATATCATGGCTAAGTCTGAAAAATACCAGACGTAAAAAAGCAGCGTTAACTGCGGTTAGCGCTGCTTTTTTTGTCTCTAACAGGGTTAGCGACATTCTTGATAATAGGAGAAATGTCGCTTAGCGACATTTCTCCTATTATTTTACTCTGGAACGCCCCCTTTGCATCTCATTAGAGATGCAAGGGGAAGCGTAGAGTAAAAGGGTGCTAACATGCAAATGTGCATGTTAGCACCCTGTTGTTGATAGGGCGCTAGTTTTATCTCTCCTTTTTTGGCTTTTAAAGCCAAAAAAGCAAAGATAAAGCCCTTGTTGATATGCCCCCGAGTGTGTGTTTGAGAGAGATAGAAAGAGAGGGCAGAGTGGGAGAGAAAATGAGTGAGGAAGAGTGTGAAGGAGGTGAGAAAGAGAAATCAAGAAAGAAGGTACGAATAAGCGAGAAAGAGACAGAGAGGAGAGGCACAAGGAAGGAGAGGGACATAGGAGAGAGAAACCTAGGAATGATGAAGAGAGAAAGAGAGTAAGAGATCAACGCATTAGGGTAAAAGAGAGAAGGGGAAGAAGAGGAGTCGGAAGAGGAAAAGAGAGCGGTGAGGTAAGATGAATCCCAGAGAGAAAGAGGGTGCACGAACGAGGTGAGAGAAAGAGAGAGAAAGTGTAGCCCTGATGTCTATGAAGCATTGGCTCCTTCTGTTCTGCGAGATCCCCCAGGGTTGTGGCTTTCAGGCAAAGTGGCCTGAGAGGAGCGAGATGGCCAGTGTTTGGGCCTACACAGGTTGTGGTCTGTGCCTTCAGGGGATTCTTTCAATGGGAAATCATCACTTAGAGAATATGGAATAGTGGGGTAGAAATAAAAGACAATAGTTAGGAATTGAGGCCCTGGTAGGCGTGCCCTAACAGAGGATGAGTGCATGGTCAGAGTGGTGGGTGCGCCCAGCCATAAAAGTTAAATGGTGGGTAGATGCAGACAGAGACACCCAAAGCCCCAGGCGAATTAAATTGAAGGCATTATCCTTGCTTAATCGAGAGAACGTATATGTAAAACTGGAAACCAAGGTGTTTGCACCACGCTAATTAGAGGCAATTCACATCTCTTGGAAAATAGTCAACATGTCCGGAAATGTTTTTACATTTATACCTAAAAAAGATCGAATCTGTTGCAGGGAGGACCTGAGAAATGTGACAAAATTGTGGTGAAAATATATATCGTTTCTCAATTTAATGGGAAAAAATCAAACAAGGACTTTCAAATCTAACTCAGTATATTTTCTTCATAGCTTAATATTATGGGACAAGGTCAAATCTAATATGACCTGTCTTGGCAGCCACCGGTGTCATGAAGTGTCGTGATGCTAGGTTCTCCATTGCGAGGTTAAGCCTCTGTGAACATGCATGTGACTGTCACAATCACTTGCAATGGATATCTGGGAGACCCTCTTTTTTATTTTAAACTTTATAGATTTTCAAGAGATAATAGAAGAACAAGAGCCCATATACACAGGCAAATCAAACATCTGACCATTAGTGAAGGCCTGGAGTGAACAAGACATTGATAATACCAGCCAGCTGCGGCCCGTGCAGGTAAGAGCGGTAGGGCCGGGTGGGGAGTGTTTCTACGGACGACGACAGAAAATGAATTATTTATTTAATTTTCCCTCGTGGTCGTCTGTCGAATTTACCCCGCACCCCGGCCCCACCGCCCCACCGCTCTCACCTGCATGGGCCTCTCCTGATACCAGCTGATGCAATAAATAAAGCAAACCATTCGAGGGTGGAGTGCACACAGTCAGCAAAATAATAACGTCAAGAGGGGCAGTCATGGTTACATAGCATTGTATTAATGGAGTTCAATTGTACTTAGGTGAGACTAGCAGTGTGAATCTGTGCCAGTGGTTAACAGATTATCCCAGAGGGGCTGCCAGATATCCTTCGGCCATGAGGTAGGGGGTTGCAGCGTGGCATGTACTTCACTGGTGGAGTCGCAATAAACCATAGCGGTAAGCCACACCTTAGTAGTGGGACGAATCCCACATCGCCAGTGCAACACCACTTTCTTTTTTGGCTAGTAGTAATGCAATGGCCACATATCTACAAGTTGATGTAGGGATGTCTGCTACGTAGCCCAGGAGCGCCAGATGGGGGTCTGGGTGAAGCAGTGAGACCCTCTTAACTGACTGCATCAGTTTAGGTGGGTGATCCCCCTGGAAAATCTAAAGAGGCGCTCACTAATCTGACTAGCCAGAAGCTCAAGTGAGCTACCATTAGAATAAACCAGTAACTCCCCCCCCCCCCCCATCTTAGCCATGAGTGCTGCACGCCTGTGTTTAAAGTGGCCACTGGAACCTCCGGTCTTGGCTCCTGTCTTTCCTTCTTCCTTTATATGTTCTGCATACCGAAATTGAGTCAGAGGTATAAATCGTTGAGTTATGCCCAAATGGTCGAAAACCTTCATATAATTTCCTTAATGTCCAAAATCTGCGGGAAACGATCACCTTTACATTTAATACGTTTGACACAGATTTGAACTTAAAAATGACCATAGAATTTTGCTTTTACACCACTATCACAATGTAGAGGGCCTTTTTTGATAAGGATAAATAACCCTGGACTCTCCTGAGTGAAACAGAACAGTATTTATTAAACTCCACGCTACATAAAAGAAACATGTAAGCATATGTACAAACAAAAAAACATATGTGCCTTAAAACCCAAGTGAATACGATTCGCTGGCTGCAAATAACGCAAAAGAGGGCAGCCTCTAACCAAATGACTAACCAAACAATAATGCGAGAAAAAGAATTTGAGCAAAATTTATGGGCAGATATTACGGCTATGCTGCAAAACCGGCCCTGTAAGAAAAACGGCCTCCCAGGGGCCCAAAACTGGCCCCCACCCTGGCGGCCCACTGGGGAAATGCCCAGTGCCCTGCTACGGCCAGTACGGCCTTAAGCAGACATGTGTCATGTCTTTGAAAAAATGACTTAGTTCTGCTTTCTCCATGGGCTGGCGAGTGTTGGGTCAAAGAATCTGCGTTGTGGTCTGGATAGGTTTTGTGCAAAAAGTGGTACGTTCCTGCTCAAAAACCATGTTTTGATGCTATTTCCCCTTTCTATTGTGCCGCAGAATCTAGCACACATGTAGAGAGGAAATAGGGAAAAGAAATAAAGATATTTCCCCTCGATACCTCAGGCAGACACACGATTTTGGCACTAACTCATGTCTACATCACTTTGTAAATATGGGTTTCCGTCACAATCCAAGGATGGATGCACAGGAATGCCATGCACCACCATAGAACGCCAACCTGATGCAAAGTAACGCAAGGCAGCACAATGCACTGTGTTGCTTACTTTTTCTTACAAAGTCATGCAAATTGACATTTGTGTTGCTCTGTAAGTACTAAAAATAATTTTGCGTCAGGGTTGCGTCAAAAAGTGATGCAATTCCACCACAACATCTTTGTAAATCCGGGCCTTCATTTCTCTCAAGTGAATAGAGCAAATTTGAGTAAATTATTGGTGTTAAAAAAAAGACTAGCCTTACATTTTGAAGTTGAAAATATAGAAAGCTGCATGATTAGCAAAAATGTGCCAATGTGAGAATATTAATCAAGATTCTAAATATTTAGAATGTTATGCTCGGGACTGTTTTCCTTTTTCGTAGTGTTTAATGTACAAATTGAGCTTGAGCTAACACAAACTGAGTTTGTGCTTTCTTCCATTTTGAAATTATGTTGTATTATTCCACATGATCATTATCGCTGTTGATTTCTTTCCTCTGATAAAGAAATGTGAGCTTCGCATTGCATGACTGAAGCGTTCTCAGCTATATTGAACATGGTGCACCAAATCAAGGGCAACCTGGCTGTCCCAGACCGCACTGTATGCACGGTTTCAACTCATGTAACCTGAATAGAATCTGAGAACGTCAAATTGAATGTATTAGAATTATAAGAGAATTTTCTAATGTATTTTGTAGTAAATTGTTTCCTTGTGTTTTTTTCCCATTTGTGCACTGAGAGGCATGTGCCTGTGAACTGAATGTATGAAGTCCTTTGTCTAAAGTCCTACAAAAGGACATGCTTTTCCTCTGTATGCCCCATATTTCCCTCTCTTAGAAGGTGAATCTGTGCTGGATTTTCTATTGAACTTGATTAAACATGGTTGTTTTGATTGTACGCCTCGATGTTAACTTTCCTGATGGTCTTTCTTATGTGATCGTCCCTATTATACTTTCTATCAACTTTGACATTTTGGCCTGTGTCTATCATTCTTATTTAGAATGTCACAGCCTTATTTTTATGAGTGAGCTTAAATGTATTAGAGACGGGACACAATCGGGGAGCACCAAAGTCCATTTAGGGACTACACCGCTCCTGGTCTGAGCCTTTGTCGCACCCTTGCTAGGGTAAAGAGAGATAGCTTTGAGTGCTGAGAGAAACAGGAAATTCAGAACATGAAGAAATCAATCACACTTCCAAAGTGC
Source organism: Triturus cristatus (assembly GCF_964204655.1). Lineage (NCBI taxonomy): Eukaryota > Metazoa > Chordata > Amphibia > Caudata > Salamandridae > Triturus > Triturus cristatus. The sequence continues at coordinate 348,516,336 of NC_140584.1, forward strand.
TATTTTTCTGTAACTGAATGTAGATTGGTGATACATTTCGTACATCTTATGAAACACTGATTCAAAACCTTATAGGTCAGTATTTGATATTTTCTTGGATGATATAAAAGTAGCTTAATTACTGTCTAATGACTTGAGACTTTTGCCATAGGAAAAAGAATTCCAGAAATCACATGCTCAGATGGGTTTGCCAATGACTTCTATAGATTTTTTAGTTGATCTTGTTTCAGGATTCGAAAAACTGTTTAAAATGTGAGTAAGAAGAAGAAAAACACTGGTGTTTGAAAAAAGCACATCTATTCCTATGTCTCTATGTCTATCTTTGTGTCTTTGTCACCTGCTCTGGGGAGAAACATCTTTTACCACATTGTCTTTTCCACACATGCCTTTACCATGCATACCTTTACCATCTAGATGCCATTACTACGTAGGTGCCTTTACCATGCATGCCTTCCTCACACATGGTAAGTATAAGTAAGGTTAGAATATATAAATATATTCACTGAAAAATCATAGTTTACAGGGACGTTATAGTTAGGAATTAGCATTTTAAAAAACCTTAGAAATTCACTGAAAAAAACACAGATTTCAGGGACATTATAGTTAGTTGGTCATTTCACTTGTACAAAACCAGAGAAATTCGGCTGTTATAGTTAGTTGAGATAACTATAACTCGCGCCCCTGCAATGCACTGCTGATGATGTCACATATTACATCACTCATGGCATGGTCTGTGACATCACTGATGACATCACTGATGACATCTCAAATGATATCACTGATGACATCACTTATGACAGGACCCAGTGACTGAGTGTTTCTGTAAAGTTTCAATTTGTTATATATATATATATATATATATATATATATATATATATATATATATATATATATATATATATATATATATATATATATATATATATAAATATATATATGTCAAGGTGTATTGAAGAATGAGTGGGTGTATGAGTGTCTGAATGGATAATTTAGTTTGTGCGTGACTGTATAAGTGAGTGATTAAACGTGTCTTACTGAATGCATGGGTTAGTGACTAAACTGTGTGAATATCTGTATCAGTCTGTCAGTTGGTGTATAAGCGGCTGCATGGGTTGGCGAGAAGCTGCATTAGTGTCTATATGGGTTATTGATTGGTTGTCTGAGTATCTGTATGGGTGCCTGATTGTCTGTGTGAGTGGGTGGGGTGTGTGACTCTGTGCATAGATGTGTGAGTGTGTGATTCACTGGGTGTATGGGTTCAAGAGTGCATCTGTGAAGGGCATTATGGGTGGGTGAGTGTGTGTATGAGTGTGTTGGTGAGTGAATGGATGTCTCAGTGGTACATGTGTGAGTAACTACATATGTGAAAGGCAGTATATGTGAGTGTTGGACTATATAAATGACTATATAAATGACTATATGTGAAGTGAGTAATTGTGAGAGTGGCTGTATGGAGAGTGTGTTTGACTCAGTGATTGTATAAGAGAGTAAGTATGTGTTAATATTTGTATGAATACATGAGGTGGTGTTTGTATAACTGTATAGGTGAGAAAATGGGAATGTGATTGATTCTTTGCATGACTGACTATGTGTGTGAGTAACTCTATGGGTGCGTGACGGTGTGTGATTGTCTCTATAGGTGTGTGAGTGCATATGATAGTGCTGTATTGATAAGTGACTGCATGTATGAGTGACTGTATGGGTGAATGAGTGGATGTATGTGTAGACCTAGGAATCAGTGAGTGGGTATGTACTAACTGGTATTGGTGTATCTACGGTTTCGAAAATGGTAGTCTGTATTTTAGAGTGGATGTATCAAAGGTTATATTAGGGTTTGAGGAGGTGCATCAGATGTTACGTGGATGATGTCATCAGTGATGTCATCAGTGATGTCATTTGAGATGTCATCAGTGATGTCACTGACCATGTCATGAATGATATAATATGTGACGTCATCAGCAGTGCATTGCGGGGGCGTGAGTTATAGGTATCTCAATTAACTATAACAGCTGAATTTCTCTGGTTTTATACAAGTGAAATGTCCAACTAACTATAACGTCCCTGAAACTTGTGTTTTTTTCAGTGACTTTTTGAGGTTTTTTAAATGCTGATTTCTAACTATAACACCCCTGAAACCTATGTTTTTGTCAGTGAATTTCAAAGGTTTTTTAAATGCTAATTACTAACTATAATGTCACTGAAACGTATGGTTTGTTCAGTGAATTTCAAAGGTTTTTTTAATGCTAATTTCAAAATATGCATACATAGGTAGGACATGTGCAGAAAGATGAAGAAAGGCGCAGAAAGAGGCAACAGAAATGCAGAAAGAGTCCTACTTTGACTGAACCTTACAACAGATTCATACAAAGTAGCCTCATACAAGTAGCCTAATCACTAATCCTTCTCGCAAGATGTCTTAAACCTCACTTTTCTCTTGAAGGTTCACTATTAATCGACTGCTCAGAATGCTAGGCCTACCTACCAAATGTAAAACAGCAGTCCTAAGCATATCACTGTTGTAAGTCTGACCAAGTTTGTGAAGGTATGCATGTGTGTCTCAGCTTTGAACCAAGTGAAACGTTACATAAAACATACAACATAGAAATAGTTGACCTGTGTTTCAAACAGCAACCTCTGTAAATATGTGCACAAAAAGCTGTATATTTTTCTTTCTGCTCATAATACAGGGCACTTGGGTATTCAGTAGTATACCACCTATATACATAAGACATATCTGCCTGTGCAACTGAATGACAGAGCAGATTTGCGAACATTTAACCACCTATAGAAGAAGATGCCAACTTTTTAAGCTTCCATTTTCAGATGCATAACACATGTTAGAATACAAATACAAGTAGACATATACCTGAGTCACAAGAGCATGCAGACCTTTAAACTTGACAGCATGCACTTCCAATTTGAGTACAGAAAGAGGCGAGAGAATTACAGAAAGAAGTAACGGATGTTCAGAAAGAAACAAAAGAAGTGCAGAAAGAAGGAACAGAAGTGCAGAAAGACGCAAGATAGGTGCAGAAAGAGGGAAGAGCGGTTCAGAAACAGGTAAAAGGGGTGCAGAAAGAAGCAAGAGAGGTGCAGAAAGAAACAAGAAGTACAGAAAGAAGCAACAGAGATGCTGAAAGAGGCAAGAGGAGTGCAGAAAGAGGGCAGAGGGGTGCAGAAAGAGGCACGAGAGGTGCAGGAAGCAGAAAAAGGGAATAGGGGTACAGAAAGAGTCAAAAGAGGTGCAGAAAGAAGTGAGAGGTGCAGAAAGAAACAAAAGAAGTGCAGAAAGAAGGAACACAGGTACAGAAAGAGGCAAGAGGGGTGCGGGAATAGGGGTGTGAAAGAGGCACGAGAGGTGAAGAAAGAAGCAAGAGAAGTTCATAAAGAAGCAACAGAGATGCAGAAAGGGGGAAGTGGGGTGGAGAAAGAGCCATGAGGGATACAGAAAGAAGCAAAAGGATTGCAGAAAGAAACAAAAGAAGTACAGGAAGAAGGAACAGAGGAGCAGAAAGAGGCAAGAGGGGAGCAGAAAGAGAGAAAAGGGGTGCACAAAGAGACACGAGGGGTGCAGAAAGAAACAAGAGAGGTGCAGAAAGAAGCAAGTGAAGTGCATAAAGAAGCAACAGAGATGTAGAAAGGGGGAAAAGGGGTGGAGAAAGAGGCAAGAGGCATACAGAAAGAAACAAGAGAAGTGCAGAAGGAAACAAAAGAAGTGCAGAAAGAAGGAACAGAGGTTCATAAAGAGGCAAGAGGGGTGCAGAAAGAGGAAAGAGGGGTTTCAAAGAGGCACTGTAGTGAAGACTGCTATTTATATATGTACAATGCTAAGTTAGTACAACCGCGTTAGATGTTAGAAAGCCATCTTGCCACTTTTGCTGCTTTGGCACACGACACTGTAGTTACATGTTATTAGTTGAGAAATGCTTGCTCGCCTTTGCTTCACATGAGAACTGTCTGTTGTTCACATCCCAAACAGTGAGCAGCGACCTTGGTCTGAACATTGTGTAAAGAAACAGTCTGGGTCGCTAGACGGTGCATGTTGTTGGGTTCAGGTTGATCGGCCCACTATTTAGCCATAAAATGCACGCAGCTGCAAATACCTGAAAGTCGAGTGCTTTTAATATTGTAGAGCTGCATGCTTTAGAGACATTCGGAAGAAGAGCTTTCCCAGGAGCAGAGTCTAGCTGATCCTGTGATGTGATTTCACTAAGCTGATCTTTACGGTATGGGGTTCCCCTTTCAAGCCTAGAGACCTTTTATTAGTCTAATAATAATAATAATATTAGTTTACTAGCAAAAGGAAGGTGGCTGTCATCCACTGTCATTTTATTATGATTACTCCTTTCATTTTCTATGGTATTGTAACTATGCTGATGGTTTTGATCTTAATCATTTGTCTGCTTATGTTAGCCAAAGTACTGCATCTTAGGACACGAGGTTTATAAAATAAACTCTTTAAACTTTACCGTGTCTCTGTTTATTCTGTTGTGGACTGATATGAGAATAATTACGAACAGGTATTTCTGATTCCCACCATTCCTGAGAATACACTAAGTCGCTTGTTCTGGGTTGTCTATACATTGGGACCGCCGAGATAAAACTCGGATAACAAATGGGACACTGATGCTGGTCGGATAAGGGGTTCTGGGTTCTGAGGTGAGTTTTTGGTACACCACAATTCACTGAGGTCCTGGTTTCCTGTGCATAGTTCTGTGCATAAGCAGAATCCCTGCAACTTGGCGCACCTAACGTTTGGTTGATTGATTTGAAACACCTTAGTAGTGCTTATATTAGTCCACAACACCCTCTCTCTGGTTTCCGGTTAACGGGAGTGACGGGTTTAACCTACCTGTGTTTCGACTAATAGGTTCTTTCAAGCTTGATCATTAAAAAGGTTATTTTTACTGAACCCCAGTGCTACTGTTGATATCGTTGATACTCTTTAGTGTGTCCTTATGGCGGTTGATATAGCCGCGCATAGTCGTGCACCTCTGCACCGTCATTTGACGACGTATGGGGTGCCGGATGATGGGATGGCTGTTATTTTTGTGGTGAGCACTGATGCGTCTTACCCTTATGAGTTGTTTTACTCTTGGGTGACTTTTCCGGCGGTGGATGCAGACGATGATACGTTTCATTCCTATACTCTCACACAGCTACCTGCGATCTATACGCCGTATAGGACACAAGAAATTCCTATTTCTGCCTGGCAGCATACCATTTGGTTTAATGGTGCCCTTCCCCATATGGTTGCACCGGCTAGAATGGGCCCGTTGTCTATTACAGGGGCCACATGGCTGGTGCTGGCCGGATTTACGCCTCATCCCCGCTATCTCACGGTGGCGGTGGCTGAGTTGCGGGTGCTACACACAGCCCTGATTACAGTTCATAGGGCTTTAGTGCAGTACGTGTCATGCAACGTGCAGGTGGGGGCACCTGCTGTTGCTGGACAACCAACGGACCACCACGCGGTGGTTATTAGTCCTGTTATGGTTAATTAGGTTATGGGCAAGCGCCCCCAAAATAAGGATGATTTACCTTATTGGCTTGCTGAGAAATTTGACCAACTGGAGGCGGTTTTTCCGCATACCTCTCCTGTGGAGAAACACAGGATTCTCACCATTAGTTTGCCGAAAGACTTGGTCCCAGATATGGCCGATTGCGCAAACTGGGGCAAGGTCTTTGCCGCGACCTACTCGAAGTGCTTCGGAACTCCGTCTATGTCTGCACTACCCTCCGTCATTAAACGTGTTCAGGAGAATCACGGAGCGGAGGCAGCTGTTGAATTGGGAATGCGGCTTGTCGGAGTGTTCGATGTGGTTGCTTCCATGGTAATGGGCAACCTCAAAGGCGATGCCATGCAGTTCCAAGTAGCTAATAAGCTAGACCGCGTGGACGAACTCGACAGGCCTAAGGAGTTCGCTAAAATAATTGCGGAAGCCTATAGGACCATAGGCCGCAGTGCCTTGGGTGTTAAACCAACTGTGATAATTCCTGATATAGTACAGCAAACTAAGGTGAGCTCGTCTACTAAAGACGAACGCCCTAATTTTCCTAAACAAAATTGGTGAGCAAAGAAACAGGGGAAGCAGCAACAGAAACAGCGCCCCTACTGGTTAGTGGTCCGATCAAGGGGGGGTGTAGTGAAGACTGCTATTTATATACGTACAATGCTAAGTTAGCACAACCGCGTTAGATGTTAGAAAGCCATCTTGCCACTTTTGCTGCTTTTTCACACGACACTGTAGTTACATGTTATTAGTTGAGAAATGCTTGCTCGCCTTTGCTGCACATGAGAACTGTCTGTTGTTCACATCCCAAACAGTGAGCAGCGACCTTGGTCTGAACATTGTGTAAAGAAACAGTCTGGGTCGCTAGACGGTGCATGTTGTTGGGTTCAGGTTGATCGGCCCACTATTTAGCCATAAAACGCACGCAGCTGCAAATACCTGAAAGTCGAGTGCTTTTAATATTGCAGGGCTGCATGCTTTAGAGACATTCGGAAGAAGAGCATTCCCAGGAGCAGAGTCTAGCTGATCCTGTGATGTGATTCCACTAAGCTGATCTTTACGGTATGGGGTTCCCCATTCAAGCCTAGAGACCTTTTATTAGTCTAATAATAATAATATTAGTTTACTAGCGAAAGGAAGGTGGCTGTCATCCACTGTCATTTTATTATGATTACTCCTTTCATTTTCTACGGTATTGTAACTATGCTGATGGTTTTGATCTTAATCATTTGTCTGCTTATGTTAGCCAAAGTACTGCATCTTAGGACACGAGGTTTATAAAATAAACTCTTTAAACTTTACTGTGTCTCTGTTTATTCTGTTGTGGACTGATATGAGAATAATTACGAACAGGTATTTCTGTTTCCCACCATTCCTGAGAATACACTAAGTCGCTTGTTCTGGGTTGTCTATACATTGGGACCGCCGAGATAAAACTCGGATAACGAATGGGACACTGATGCTGGTCGGATAAGGGGTTCTGGGTTCTGAGGTGAGTTTTTGGTACACCACAATTCACTGAGGTCCTGCTTTTCTGTGCATAGTTCTGTGCATCAGCAGAATCCCTGCAACAGCACGAGGGATGCAGAAAGAGGCACAAGAGGTGCAGAAAGCAGAAAAAGGGAATAGGGGTACAGAAAGAGTCAAAAGAGGTGCAGAAAGAAGTGAGAGGTGCAGAAAGAAACAAAAGAAGTACAGAAAGAAGGAACACAAGTACAGGAAGAGGCAAGAGGGATGCAGGAAGAGGGGTGTGAAAGAGGCATGAGAGGTGAAGAAAGAAGCAAGAGAAGTGCATAAAAAAACCAACCGAGATGCAGAAAGGGGGAAGCGGGGTGGAGAAAGAGGCAAGAGGGATACAGAAAGAAGCAAGAGGGTTACAGAAAGAAACAAAAGAAATACAGGAAGAAGGAACAGAGGTGCAGAAAGAGGCAAGAGGGGAGCAGAAAGAGAGAAAAGGGGTCACAAAGAGACACAAGGGGTGCAGAAAGAAACAAGAGAGGTGCAGAAAGAAAACAGAGAAGTGCATAAAGAAGCAACAGAGAACTGGAAAGGGGAAGAGGGGTGGAGAAAGCGGCAAGAGGCAGACATAAAAGAAACAAGAGAAGTGAAGAAAGAAGGAACAGAGGTTCATAAAGAGGCAAGAGGGGTGCAGAAAGAGGAAAGAGGGATTTGAAAGAGGCAAAAGGGGTGCAGAAAGAAGCATGAGGGGTGCAGAAAGAAGCAAGAGAGTTACAGAAAGAAACAAAATAAGTGCAGACAGAAGGAACAGAGGTGCAGAAAGAGGCGCGAGGGGTGCAGAAAGGTGGAAGAGGGATACAGAAAGAGGCACAAGGGTTGCAGAAAGAAGGAACAGAGGTGCAGAAAGAAGCCAGAGAAGTACAGAAAGAAGCAACCGAGGTGCAAAAAGGGGAAACGGGGGTAGAGAAAGTGGCAAGAGGGGTTAATAAAGAAGCAAAAGAGGTGCAGAAAGAAAAGAAAAGTACAGAAAGAAGGAACAGAGGTGCAGAAAGAAGCAAAAGGGGTGAAGAAATAGGGAAGAGGGGTGCAAAAAGAGCCACAAGGGGTGCAGAAAGAAGCAAGAGACATGCAGAAAGAAACAAAAGAAGTGCAGAAAGAAGGAACAGAGGTGCAGAAAGAGGCATAGGGGCAAAGAAATATGGAAGAGGGGTGCAGAAAGAGGCATGAGGGGTGCAGAAAGAAGCAAGATCCGTGCAGAAAGAAACAAAAGAAGTACAGAAAGAGGGAATAGAGGTGCAGAAAGGGGCAAGAGGGGTGCAGAAAGAGGGAAGAGGGGTGCATAAATCAGCAGGAGAAGTGCAGAAAGAAGCAACAGAGGCGCAGAAAGACGAGTGATGGGTGGAGAAAGTGGCAAGAGGGGTGCAGAAAAAAGCAAGAGTGGTGTAGAAAGAAACAAAAGAGGTTCAGAAAGAAGGAAAAGAGGTGCAGAAAGAGGCAAGAGGTGTGCAGAAAGAGGGAAGAGGGGTGCAGAAAGAAGCACGAGTGGTACAGAAAGAAGCAAGAGAGGTATAGAAAGAAGCAAGAGGAGTGCAGATAGAAGCAACAGAGGTGCAGAAAGAGGCAAAAGGAGTGCAGAAAAAGGGAAGAGGGGTGCAGAAAGAGGCATGAGGGGTGCAGAAAGAAGCAAGAGAGGTGCAAAAAGAAGCAAGAGACGTGCATAAAGAAGCAACAGAGATGCAGAAAGTTGGAAGAAGGGTGGAGAAAGAGGCAAGAGGGATACAGAAAAAAAGCAAGAGAGCTGCAGAAAGAAACAACAGAAGTGGAGAAAGAGGCAAGAGGGGAGCAGAAAGAGGCAAAAGGGTTGCAGAAAGAAGGGACAGAGGTGCAGAGAGAATCAAGAGAAGTACAGAAAGAAGAAATAGAGGTGCAAAAAGAGGGATGAGGGGTGGAGAAAAAGGCAAGAGAAGTGCAGAAAGAAGCAAGAAAGATGCAAAAATGGGGAACAGGGGTGGAAAAAGTGGCAAGAGGGGTGCAGACAGAAGCAAGAGTGATGCAGAAATAAATAAAAGAAGAGCTGAAAGAAGGAACAGAAGTGCAGAAAGAGGCAAGAGGAGTGCAGAAAGAGGGAAGAGGGGTGCAGAAAGAAGCCAGAGTAGTGCAGAAAGAAGCAACAGCGATGCAAAAATAGGGAACAGGGGTGGAAAAGGTGGCAAGAGGGGTGCAGACAGAAGCAAGAGTGGTGCAGACAGAAACAAAAGAAGAGCAGAAAGTAGGAATGAAAGTATAGAAAGAGGCAAGAGGGGTGGGCAAAGAGGGAAGAGGGGTGAAAAAGAGGCACAAGGAGTACAGAAACAAGCAAGAGGAATGCAGAAAGAAGCAACAGATGTGCCAAAAACAGGAAAGGGGGTGCAAAAAGAAGGAAAAGGAGTACAGAAGGAGGCATATGGTGTGCACAAAGAAGCAAGAGATGTGCAGAAAGAAACAAAGGAAGTGCAGAAAGAAAAAACAGGTGCAGAAAGAGGAAACAGGGGTGCAGAAAGAGGGTGGATGGGTGGGAAAAGCGGCAAGGGTGTGTCTCAAGAAGCAAGAGAGCTGCAGAAAGTAACAGAACATTCAGAAAGAAGGGACAGAGGTGCAGAAAGAGTGGAGCAGAAAGAGGGAATAGGTGTAGAGAAAGAGGCAAAAGAGGTGCAGAAAGAAGTGAGAGGTGCAGAAAGAAACAAAAGAAGTGCAGAAAGAAGGAACACAGGTACAGAAAGATGCAAGAGGGGTGCGGGAAGAGGGGTGTGAAAGAGGCATGAGGGGTGCAGAAAGAAGCAAGAGAGGTGCAGAAAGTAGCAACAGGGGTGCAGAAAGCCGGAAGAGTGTAGAGAAAGAGACAACAGAAGTAGAGAAAGAAGCAACAGAAATGTAGAAAGGGGAAAGAGGGGTGGAGAAACAGGCAAGAAGGGTGCACAAAGAAGCAAGAGAGGTGTTGAAAGAAACAAAAGAAGTGCAGAAAGAAGGAACAGAGGTGCAGAGAGAGGCAAAAGGAGTGCAGAAAGAGGGATGAGGGGTGCAGAAAGAGGCACGAGGGGTGCAGAAAGAGGCACGAGGGGTGCAGAAAGAAGCAAGAGAGATGAAGAAAGAAGCAAGAGAAAGGCATAAAGAAGCAACAGAGATGCAGGAAGGGGGATGGGATTGAGAAAGGCAGAGGGATACAGAAAGAAACAAGAGAGGTGCAAAAAGAAACAAAAGAAGTGTAGAAAGAAGTAACGGAGGTGCAGAAAGAGGCAAGACAGGTGCAGAAAGAGGGAAGACAGGTTTAAAAGAGGCACGAGGGGTACAGAAAGAAGCAAGAGGCGTGAAAAATAAGCAAGAGAGTTGCAGAAAGAAACAAAAGAAGTGCAGAAAGAAGGAACAGAGGTGCAGAAAGAGGGAAGAGGGGTACAGAAAGAGGTAAGAGAAGTGCAGAAATAGGCACAATGGTTGCAGAAAGAAGGGACAGAGGTGCAGAAAGACGCAAGAGAAGTACAGAAAGAAGCAAAAAAGGTGCAGCAAGAGGGATGAGGGTAGGAGAAAGAGGCAAGAGATGTACAGAAAGAAGCAACAGAGATGCAAGAAGGTGCAGAGAGAAGCCAGAGAGGTACAGAAAGAGGCAACAGGGGTGCAGAAAGAGGGAAGAGAGGTTAAGAAAGAAGCACAAGTGGTGTAGAAAGAAGCAAGAGAGGTGCAGAAAGAAGCAAGAGGAGTGCAGTAAGAAGCACCAGAGATGCACAAAGAGGAAGAGGGGTGCAAATAGAGGGAAGAGGGTTGTAGAAAAAGGCACGAGGGATACAGAAAGAAGCAAGAGACCTGCAGCAAAAAACAAAAGAAGTGCAGAAAGAAGGAACAGAGGTGCAGAAAGAGGCAACAGGGGTGCAGAAAGAGGGTGGATGGGTGGGGAGAGAGGCAAGGGTGTGCAGAAAGAATCAAGAGCTGCAGAAAGAAACAGAAAGTTCAGAAAGAAGAAACAGAGGTGCAGAAAGAGGGAATAGGGGAGCAGAAAGAGCAAAAGTAGTGCAGAAAGAAGTGAGGGGGCAGAAGGAAACAAAAGAAGTGCAGAAAGAAGGAACAGAGGTACAGAAAGAGGCAAGACGGGTGCGGGAAGATGGGTGTGAAAGAGGCACGAGGGGTGCATAAAGAAGTTAGAGAGGTGCAGAAAGAAGGAACAGAGGTGCAGAAAGAGGCAACAGGGGTGAAGAAAGAGGAAAGAGGAGTAGAGAAAGAGGCAAGGGGGTGCAGAAAGATGCATGAGAGCTGCAGAAAGAAACAAAAGAAGTGCAGAAAGAAAAAAGAGAGGTACAGAGAGAGCAACTGGGGTGCAGAAAGAGGTTGGATGGGTGGGGAAAGAGGCAAGGGTGTGCAGAAAGAAGCATGAAAGCTGCAGAAAGAAACAGAAAGAAGGAAAGAAGGAACAGTGGTGCAGAAAGAAGGGAGCAGAAAGAGGCAATAGGGGTCAGAAAGAGGCAAAAGAGGTGCAGAAAGAAGTGAGAGGTGCAGAAAGAAAAAAAAGAAGTGCAGAAAGAAGGAACAGAGGTGAAGAAAGAAGGAAGATGGGTACGGGAAGAGGGGTGTGAAAGAGGCATGAGTGGTACAGAAAGAAACAAGAGAGGTGCAGAAAGAGACAAGAGAAGTGCAGAAAGAAGGAACAGAGGTGCTGAAAGAAGCAGGAGGGGTGCAGAATGAGGCAAGAGGAGTACAGAAAGAGGGATAAGGGGTGCAGAAAGAGGCACGAGGAGTGCACAAAGAAGCAAGAGAGGTGCAGAAAGAAACAAAAGAAGTACAGAAAGAAGGAACAGAGGTGCAGAAAGAGGCAGGAGGGTTGCAAAAAGAGGGAAGAGGGGTGCAGAAAGAGGCACCAGGAGTGCAGAAAGAGGGCTGAGGGGTGCAGAAAGAAGAAACAGGTGCAGAAAGAAGCAAGAGGGGTCCAGGAAGAGGGATGTGAAAGAGGAACGAGGGGTGTAAAAAGAAGCAACAGAGATGTAGAAAGGGGGTAGAGGGGTAGAGAAAGAGGCAAGTGGGGTGCAGAAAGAAGCAAGAGAGGTACAGAAAGAAACAAAAGAATTGCAGAAAGAAGGAACAGAGGTGCAGAAAGAAGCAGGAGGGGTGCAGAATGAGGCAAGAGGAGTACAGAAAGAGGGATAAGGGGTGCAGAAAGAGGCACAAGGAGTGCAGAAAGAAGTGAGAGAGATGCAGAAAGAAGCAAGAGAAATGCATAAAGAAGCAACATAGATGCAATAAAGGGGAAAGTGGGGTGGAGAAAGAGGCAAGAGGGATACAGAAAGAAGGAAGAGAGTTGCATAAAGAAACAAAAGAAGTACAGAAATAAGGAACAGAGGTGCAGAAAAAGGCAAGAGAGGTGCAGATATAGGCAAAAAGGATGCAGAAAGAAGCAAGAGGTGCAGAAAGAAAGAAAAGAAGTGCAGAAAGAAGGATCCGAGGTGCAGAAAGAGGCAATAGTGGTGCACAAAGAGGAAAGAGGGGTGTGAAAGAGGCACGAAGAGTGCAGAAAGAAGCAGCAGAGGTACAGAAAGAGGCAAGAGGGGTACAAAAAGGGGGAAGAGGGGTGCAGCAAGAGGCACACGGGGTGCAGAAAGAAGCAAGAGATGTGCAGAAAGAAACAAAAGAAGTGCAGAAAGAAAGAACAGAGGTGCAGAAAGAGGCAACAGGGGTGCAGAAAGAGGGGGATGGGTGGAGAAAGAGGCAAGGGGGTGCAGAAAGAAGCATTTGAGCTTCAGAAAGAAACAGAAGTGCATAAAGAAGGAAACGATGTGCAGAAAGAGGCAAGAGGAGTGCAGAAAGAGTGAAGAGGGATGCAGAAAGAGGCAAAAGGGATGCAGAAAGAAGTGAAAAGTGCAGAGAGAAACAAAAGAAGTGCAGAAAGAAGGAACAGAGGCAAGAGGTGTACAAAAAGAGGGGTGTGAAAGAGGCACACGGGGTACAGGAAGAAGCAAGAGTGGTGCAGAAAGAAGCAACAGAGGTGCAGAAAGAGGCAGGAGGGGTACAGAAAGAGGGAAGAGGTATGCGGAAAGAAGCAAAAGAGGGGCAGAAAGAGGCTAGAAGGGTGCACAAAAAAGCAAGTGAGGTTCAGAAAGAAGCAACAGAGGTGCAGAAAGAGGCAAAAGAGGTGCAGAGAGTAGAAGAGATTTGCAGAAAGAGGTAAGTGAAGTGCAGAAAACAAAAGAAAGGTGCAGAAAGAAGCAACAGAAATGCAGAAAGAGGCAAGAGAGGCGCAGAATGAAGCAAGAGTGGCTTGTACACCATTAGTACCAATTTAACACCCACATTTAGCAATAAGGAACAGGTGACCATTCTATGTTTGCAAAGGACCTTTCACCACGCTGTAACAGTTGTCGCTGCATTTTTGTTAATGTTTGAGCCGTTTGAGCTAGAAACAACGCTTTTTTGTTCAAATCTGCAGATTAGGCAGCAGATGATGGATATTGTGTTGCTAATGCGGAAAATTTATAATTGTGCGAAAGTCGGTGCATCCAAACAGTCGCATAATTCCAGTGGCCCTGCTCATACCTCTGATTAGGTCCAGAAGTGCTCCTCAGTTATACCTTCTTTTTTTGTCTCATTAAGTTCATAGTTAAGCTTCTATGGAAACGAGGAAGACTAAACCTAAGGTTACCACTCCAAAACACAGACTACCATACTACCTAATTACTCTCCATAATTCCTATACACTAATACCACATACTTTCTATCCACATAATTTAACTGCACAACATACCACATAATTCCACTACACACAACGAACATCCACTCCACTCAAAAAACATTTGTAAAAACCTTTACATTTACAACACCAATAGCTCTAACTCTTGCAAATGTGAGACCTTTTACATTACAAATGACTGTTTGACTGGTACAGAGGTACAGAAAGAGGCAGGAGGGTTGCAAAAAGAGGGAAGAGGGGTGCAGAAAAAGGCACAAGGAGTGCAGAAAGAGGGCTGAGGGGTGCAGAAAGAAGAAACAGAGGTGCAGAAAGAAGCAAGAGGGGTTCAGGAAAAGGGATGTGAAAGAGACACGAAAGGTATAGAAAGAAGCAACAGAGATGTAGAAAGGGGAAGAGGGGTGGAGAAAGAGGCAAGAGGGGTGCAGAGATAAGCAAGAGAGGTACAGAAAGAAACAAAAGAATTGCAGAAAGAAGGAACAGAGGTGCAGAAAGAAGCAGGAGGGGTACAGAATGAGGCAAGAGGAGTACAGAAAGAGGGATAAGGGGAGCAGAAAGACGAACAAGGAGTGCAGAAAGAAGTGAGAGAGATGCAGAAAGAAGCAAGAGAAATGCATAAAGAAGCAACAGAGATGCAATAAAGGGGAAAGTGGGGTGGAGAAAGAGGCAAGAGGGATACAGAAAGAAGCAAGAGAGTTGCAGAAAGAAACAGAAGAAGTACAGAAATAAGGAACAGAGGTGCAGAAAGAGGCAAAAGGGATGCAGAAAGAGGAAATAGGAGTAGAGAAAGAGGCAAGGGGGTGCAAAAAGAAGCATGAGAGCTGCAGAAAGAAACAAAAGAAGTGCAGAAAAAAGAAACAGAGGTGCAGAAAGAGGCAAAAGAAGTACATAAAGAAGTGAGAGGTACAGAAAGAAAAAGAAGAAGTGCAGAAAGAAGGAACAGAGGTGCAGAGAGAGGCAAGAGGGGTGCAGGAGGAGGGGTGTGAAAGAGGCATGAGGGGTGCAGAAAGAAGCAAGAAAGGTACAGAAAGAAGGAACAGAGGTGCAGAAAGAGGCAAAGGGGTGAAGAAAGAGGAAAGAGTAGTAGAGAAACAGGCAAGGGGGTGCAGAAAGATGCATGAGAGCTGCAGAAAGAAACAAAAGAAGTGCAGAAAGAAAAAAGAGAGGTACAGAAAGAGGCAACTGGGGTGCAGAAAGAGGTTGGATGGGTGGGGAAAGAGGCAAGGGTGTGCAGAAAGAAGCATGAAAGCTGCAGAAAGAAACAGAAAGAAGGAAAGAAGGAACAGTGGTTCAGAAAGAAGGGAGCAGAAAGAGGCAATAGGGGTCAGAAAGAGGCAAAAGAGGTGCAGAAAGAAGTGAGAGGTACAGAAAGAAACAAAAGAAGTGCAGAAATAAGGAACAGAGGTGAAGAAAGAAGGAAAATGGTGCGGGAAGAGGGGCGTGAAAGAGACACGAGTGGTACAGAAAGAAACAAGAGAGGTGCAGAAAGAGCAAAGAGGGTAGAGAAAGAGACAAGAGAAGTACAGAAAGAAGGACACACGGAGCATGAGTATGTGCTAGCGCTTTTAGCTTTTAAAGTCTCTTTTCTTTTTAAACTTGCTGGATATTGTTTTAAACTGCGCGGAGTCACTCGGATTATATTACGAGTTAGCGCGTTTAGCATTAGCGCGTTTTAAAGCTATCTCTTTTAATCTATGGATATTGTTTTTAATTCGTGCTACTTCCCACTTTCCTCTTACCCGTTTCCCGTGCTACTGCTCCGCCCGCCCCGGTCCATCACGGCTTGTGCCGATTGTGTGGAGGGCGCGGCCGAGCAAACAGAGGCATTTCCGGGAGGGAGGAGGGGGAGGAGCTGACCTCACTGCTTTACATAAACAGATGGGCAGGCGACAGCGCAGAGACAGACGGAGCATGAGTATGTGCTAGCGCTTTTAGCTTTTAAAGTCTCTTTTCTTTTTAAACTTGCTGGATATTGTTTTAAACTGCGCGGAGTCACTCAGATTATATTACGAGTTAGCGCGTTTAGCATTAGCGTGTTTTAAAGCTATCTCTTTTAATCTGTGGATATTGTTTTTAATTCGTGCTACTTTCCACTTTCCTCTTACCCGTTTCCCACGCTACTGCTCTGCCCGCCCCGGTCCATCACGGCTTGTGCCGATTGTGTGGAGGGCGCGGCTGAGCAAACAGAGGCATTTCCGGGAGGGAGGAGCTGACCTCACTCCTTTACATAAACAGATGTGCAGGCGACCGTGCAGCGGACGCGTGCAGTGGGCGCGCCGCTGGTGCGCCAACGGCGCGCCAAAGGCAAGCCCGTCTGCGCCCGTCCGCGCCAGACCGGGCCCACGAGCCAGGACCCCTGAACCCATAATACTTCGGAATAGGATTACGTACACTAAAAGGGAGCTACTCACATTATCAAAACCATTGAATGCAGCATGTGAGCACATGCTAAGTGCAGATAGTAAAAATCTGAAGTGCTGGCATTGTCAAACCAACCTCAGGTCAGAGAAGAAGATTACCAATCATTCTAGTTTGCTTTTGGCTTTGCTCAACTGCAGATCACTAGCTAAACACAAATATGAAATCAAGGACCTGTTAGATGAGAACACTTTAGATGCTCTAATTCTGACAGAAACATGGCTTAATGAGAGCTCCACTCCAGATGTTCTGGACACCATTAATGACGAGTACAGGCTGGTAAGGCAGGACCGTATGGACCAAGCTGGAGGCGGTATCGCCATAATCCATAAAGCCACTATGAAATGTGATGTTAAACAAGCTGACATAGATAATTGTGAAGCTTTTTCATTCATTCTATCAACTATTGATGGTACCACATTAGCTGGGCTTCTAATTTATAGACCACCTGGCCCAGCAACTAAATTCATAGCAAGTCTGGAAGATATAATAGTGCAACCAGCCCTCAGACATAACAATTTTATGGTACTTGGTGATCTAAACATTCATTTTGACAATAAACAGAACCACGAAATAAGTACCCTATCTAAGGACCTGCTGACATTAAATCTGGCTCAAAAAGTAGCAACACAAACGCATCAAATGGGTCATATACTAGATCCAATTTTCACTAACTGTGAAGAGTTAATTGTTGGAGCACCATGGCCTATCCCTTGGTCAGACCATTACCTAGTCCCTTTTTCAATACCGTCACACATAAAAAAACGTAAACAGCCTAAGAAGAAAATTACTACAAGGAAATGGAACAACTTTAACTCCACTTCCTTTTCTCAGGCATTAATAGAGAGGGAACCCAGATTGGATAAAGACATCAATCAAGCAAATGACCAACTGGATTCATGGATCTCCGAGACGCTAAACGAGATAGCACCTTGGAGTACGAGGATTCCGAAACGGCAGGGTGCTACCGCACTTTGGTTTAATAAGGAACTGGCGGAGGCCAAAAAAAAATGTAAAAAGCTAGAACGAACTTGGAGGAAAGACTACTGCAAAAAAGCCAGAGAAGAATATAAGTAGGAGCTCAAACGATATCACTCACAAATTAAGAAAGTCAGAGGCACATTCTATACAGAAAAAATTGAAAGAGCCAGAAATGCCCCTAAGGAATTATTCACCATATTGAAGTCGCTGAAAATGCAGAAAAAGTTTAATGAACAACCTACCTCTAGGGAGAGCTGCAATAAGATAGCTGAGTTCTTTGCCATGAAGGTAAAGAACAACTACGAGACCTTCCCTGTAGAGGCCAGACTAGGTACCAGCACAAACAACTCTGACAAAAAACCTTATGTAGCAGGGACGCTGGACGAATTTACTATCCACAGTCTAGCTGAACTTACGGATATAGCTAGAGGAATAAAATCTGGCTCCCCCGTAGATGCTGCAAGACCAGATATAATAATGGAGGGAGCCAACCCTATTATGCCATATATCTTAGATATTATCTCTCGCACCTTCCAAGAAGGTCTGGTCCCCGCGAAATGGAAACAGGCTATTGTTAAACCATTGAAAAAGAAGTCTCAAATCAAGCATACAGTATTAGAAAACCTACGCCCGATTTCTTTATTGCCTTTTGTAGCAAAGATTGCGGAGAAAATAACCAACAAACAATTAGTTGATCACATAAATAAAAACGATCTACTACACCCTTCACAGTCAGGTTTTAGAAGCGCTCACTCAACCGAATCGGCACTACTCCTTGCCACGGAAGCGCTGAGGAAACATGCCGATGAAGGTGATACTGCCGCACTGATCCTTCTTGATCTCAGTGAGGCTTTTGACACCGTATCAAATGAGCTGCTCCTACAAAGACTGGAAGCATGTGGCATTAGGAATAAGGCCTTGAGTTGGTTGGTGTCCTTCCTCTCTGGCCGAAGTTTTAGAGTGGCTCAAAAGCCCTACCTATCTAAGAGTATGCCTCTTACTCAGGGGGTCCCTCAGGGCTCTATACTGAGTCCTACTCTTTTTAATCTATATGTAGGTCCCTAGCTGAGCATGTGGAACAACATAACGTATCGATTGTTTCATACACTGATGACACGCAGCTAATTGTTCTGCTATCACAAAATGAGGAGCAAGCAGTCATCCGTTTCTCCAAATGCCTATCAGAAGTCGCGAACTGGATGTCCAACCACTGCCTCAAACTAAATGGAAATAAAACCGAGGTAAAGATTGTGGGCAGATCGCCAACCATTTGGTCATCTGCATGGTGGCCAGAATCTTTAGCCCAACTGCCCAACCCGAAAACTGAAGTTAAAAATTTAGGAATATACTTTGACTCTGAGCTGAACTTCAACAACCAGATTCATAAGGTTGCGGGCAAATGCTATGGAGCTATAAAAATCCTGCGAAAGATCCTTGATCTTCTGCCTTCTAGTGCCAGGAAAACAATTGTCCATGCGACAATAACCTCGCAACTGGATTATGGCAATATCCTGTATCTCGGAGCCACCAAAGGAGGACTAGCCAAACTACAACCGGTACAAAATGCCGCTGCTCGACTGGTACTCGCCTTCCCTAGAAGAGCAAACTCGGAGAATGCCCTGAAAGAACTGCACTGGTTGCCAGTAGAAAAGAGGGTCGTTTTTAAGGCACTGTGCTACGGCCATCGCATCCTCAAGAAGTGTGCCCCCAAATATCTTCATTCTCTCCTAATGGAATACACACCTGGTCGTAATCTGCGTTCCTCACGTAAGGCCTAGGTAAAGGTACCGAGGATATACAAAGCCAGACTAGGAGCTCGCTCCTTTAGGTATCTGGCGGCAAAAATGTGGAACACTCTGCCAATAGCCCTAAGAACAGAGACATCCGAAAAAAGTTTCCACAAACAACTAAAAACATGGCTGTACAGCACGACCAAAGTCTCATAGATATATAGCCAGCGCCTTGCTTTTCTGTAACAGCCCTTTCCTCTCATGTGTCTTAGCGCGAGGTCACACCGTCTGGTGTAACCAAGCGCTCTATAAATGGATAAATAAATAAATAAATAAAGATGTAGAAAGGAGAAAAAGGGGTGGAGAAACAGGCAAGAGGGGTGCACAAAGAAGCAAGAGAGGTGCAGAAAGAAGGAACAGAGGTGAAGAAAGAGGCAGGAGGGTTACAAAAAGAGGGAAGAAGGGTACAGAAAGAGGCACAAGGAGTGCAGAAAGAGGGCTGAGGGGTGCAGAAAGAAGAAAGAGAGGTGCAGAAAGAAGCATGAGGGGTTCAGGAAGAGGAATGTGAAAGAGGAATGAGGGGTGTAAATAAAGCAACAGAGATGTAGAAAGGGGGAAGAGGGGTAGAGATAGAGGCAAGAGGGGTGCAGAAAGAAGCAAGAGAGGTACAGAAAGAAACAAAAGAATTGCAGAAAGAAGGAACAGAGGTGCAGAAAGAAGCAGGAGGGGTGCAGAACGAGGCAAGAGGAGTACAGAAAGAGGGATAAGGGGTGCAGAAAGAGGCACAAGGAGTGCATAAAGAAGTGAGAGAGATGCAGAAAGAAGCAAGAGAAATGCATAATGAAGCAACGTAGATGCAATAAAGGGAAAAGTGGGGTGGAGAAAGAGGCAAGAGGGATACAGAAAGAAGCAAGAGAGTTGCAGAAAGAAACAAAAGAAGTACAGAAATATGGAACAGAGGTGAAGAAAGAGGCTAGAGAGGTGCAGATATAGGCAAAAAGGGTGCAGAAAGAAGCAAGAGGTGCAGAAAGAAAGAAAAGAAGTGCAGAAAGAAGGAACCGAGGTGCAGAAAGAGGCAATAGTGGTGCGCAAAGAGGAAAGAGGGGTGTGAAAGAGGCACGAAGACTGCAGAAAGAAGCAAGAGGAGTATAGAAAGAAGCAACAGAGGTACAGAAAGAGGCAAGAGGGGTACAAAAAGGGGGAAGAGGGATGCAGAAAGAGGCACACAGGGTGCAGAAAGAAGCAAGAGATGTGCAGAAAGAAACAAAAGAAGTGCAGAAAGAAAGAACAGAGGTGCAGAAAGAGGCAACAGGGGTGCAGAAAGAGGGGGATGGGTGGAGAAAGAGACAAGGGTGTGCAGAAAGAAGCATTTGAGCTTCAGAAAGAAACAGAAGTACATAAAG
Organism: Triturus cristatus; assembly: GCF_964204655.1. Classification (NCBI taxonomy): domain Eukaryota; kingdom Metazoa; phylum Chordata; class Amphibia; order Caudata; family Salamandridae; genus Triturus; species Triturus cristatus. Next base: position 348,536,539 of record NC_140584.1, read on the forward strand.
AAGGAAAAGAGGTGCAGAAAGAGGCAAGAGGAGTGCAGAAAGAGTGAGGAGGGGTGCAGAAAGAGGCAAAAGGGATGCAGAAAGAAGTGAAAAGTACAGAAAGAAACAAACTAAGTGCAGAAAGAAGGAACAGAGGCAAGAGGTGTACAAAAAGAGGGGTGTGAAAGAGGCAAAAGGGGTACAGGAAGAAGCAAGAGTGGTGCAGAAAGAAGCAACAGAGGTGCAGAAAGAGGCAGGAGGGGTACAGAAAGAGGGAAGAGGTGTGCGGAAAGAAGCAAAAGAGGGGCAGAAAGAGGCAAGAAGGGTGCACAAAGAAGCAAGTGAGGTGCATCAAGAAGCAACAGAGGTGCAGAAAAAGGCAAAAGAGGTGCAGAATGTAGAAGAGATTTGCAGAAAGAGGTAAGTGAAGTGCAGAAAACAAAAGAAAGGTGCAGAAAGAAGCAACAGAAATGCAGAAAGAGGCAAGATAGGCGCAGAAAGAAGCAAGAGTGGCTTGTACACCATTAGTACCAATTTAACACCCACATTTAGCAATAAGGAACAGGTGACCATTCTAGGTTTGCAAAGGACCTTTCACCACGCTGTAACAGTTGTCGCTGCATTTTTGGTAATGTTTGAGCCGTTTGAGCTAGAAACAAGGCTTTTTTGTTCAAATCTGCAGATTAGGCAGCAGATGATGGATTATGTAGCTAATGCGGAAAATGTATAATTGTGCGAAAGTCGGTGCAGCCAAACAGTCGCATAATTCCAGTGGCCCTGCTCATACCCCTGATTAGGTCCAGAAGGTCTCCTCAGTAATACCTTCTTTTTTTGTCTCATTAAGTTCATAGTTTAGCTTCTATGGAAACGAGGAAGACTAAACCTAAGGTTACCACTCCAAAACAGAGACTACCATACCACCTAATTACTCTCCATAATTCCTATACACTAATACCACATACTTTCTATCCACATAATTTCACTGCATAACATACCACATACTTCCACTACACACAACGTCCATCCACTCCACTCAAAAAACATTTGTAAAAACCTTTACATTTACAACACCAATAGCTCTAACTCTTGCAAATGTGAGACCTTTTACATTACAAATGACTGTTTGACTGGTACAGAGGTGCAGAAAGAGGCAGGAGGGTTGCAAAAAGAGGGAATAGGGGTGCAGAAAGAGGCACACGGAGTGCAGAAAGAGGGCTGAGGGGTGCAGAAAGAAGAAACAGAGGCGCAGAAAGAAGCAAGAGGGGTTCAGGAAGAGGGATGTGAAAGAGGAACGAAGGGTGTAGAAAGAAGCAACAGAGATGTAGAAAGGGGGAAGAGGGGTGGAGAAAGAGGCAAGAGGGGTGCAGAGAGAAGCAAGAGAAGTACAGAAAGAAACAAAAGAATTGCAGAAAGAAGGAACAGAGGTGCAGAAATAAGCAGGAGGGGTACAGAATGAGGCAAGAGGAGTACAGAAAGAGGGATACGGGGTGCAGAAAGAGGCACAAGGAGTGCAGAAAGAAGTGAGAGAGATGCAGAAAGAAGCAAGAGAAATGCATAAAGAAGCAACAGAGATGCAATAAAGGGGAAAATGGGGTGGAGAAAGAGGCAAGAGGGATACAGAAAGAAGCAAGAGAGTTGCAGAAAGAAACAAAAGAAGTACAGAAATAAGGAACAGAGGTGCAGCAAGAGGCAAAAGGGGTGCAAAAGAGCAAGAGGTGAAAAAAGAAAGAAAAGAAGTGCAGAAAGAAGCAACAGAGGTGCAGAAAGAGGCAGGAGGGGTACAGAAAGAGGGAAGAGGTGTGCGGAAAGAAGCAAAAGAGGGGCAGAAAGAGGCAAGAATGGTGCACAAAGAAGCAAGTGAGGTGCAGCAAGAAGCAACAGAGGTGCAGAAAGAGGCAAAAGAGGTGCAGAAAGTAGAAGAGATTTTCAGAAAGAGGTAAGTGAAGTGCAGAAAACAAAAGAAAGTGCAGAAAGAAGCAACAGAAATGCAGAAAGAGGCAAGAGAGGCGCAGAAAGAAGCAAGAGTGGCTTGTACACCATTAGTACCAATTTAACACCCACATTTAGCAATAAGGAACAGGTGACCATTCTAGGTTTGCAAAGGACCTTTCACCACGCTGTAACAGTTGTCGCTGCATTTTTGGTAATGTTTGAGCCGTTTGAGCTAGAAACAAGGCTTTTTTGTTCAAATCTGCAGATTAGGCAGCAGATGATGGATTATGTGGCTAATGCTGAAAATCTATAATTGTGCGAAAGTCGGTGCAGCCAAACAGTCGCATAATTCCAGTGGCCCTGCTCATACCTCTGATTAGGTCCAGAAGTGCTCCTCAGTAATTCCTTTTCTTTTTGTCTCATTAAGTTCATAGTTTAAATTCTATGGAAACGAGGAAGACTAAACCTGAGGTTACCAATCCAAAACACAGACTACCATACCACCTAATTACTCTCCATAATTCCTATACACTAATACTACATGCTTTCTATCCACATAATTTCACTGCACAACATGCCACATAATTCCACTACACACAACGTTCATCCACTCCAGTCAAAAAAACGTTAGTAAAAACCTTTACATTTACAACACCAATAGCTCTAACTCTTGCAAATGTGAGACCTTTAACATTACAAATGACTGTTTGACTGGTAGTAGTGTTTGCAGAGTGGTGGAGAAAGGGGGCTGGGCCTCCAACCAGTGCTCAGGAATTCTGCTGCGTATTATAGGAGGTACCAGGAGGTCTTCTTGGCACACAAAGTCCCTCAAGATTAAAGTGGACCAACCCATAGTATGCCAGGAGGCACGTTTGCAGAGTGGTGGAGAAAGGGGGACGTGGCCTCCGAAGACGTCTTAGCAATAACACTGAGTAGGAATCCCTATATGTTTCAGGAGGGGTAGTTTGCCCCCATGGATGTCCTTGGGGGCCCCCTTTCTCCACCACTCTGCAAACGCGCCTCCTGGCACATTCTAAGTTGGGGAATTAAGTCCCATTGAATCCTGAGGGTCCCTGGGGGCCAAGTAGCCCACCAGGTACCTCCAGTGAGCCCCACACAGCTGGATTGCTGAGAGTGGTCTAAGGCCACGCCCCCTTTTTACACCACTATACAAAGGCTCAACCCTCCCGAGGCCGATTTCAGCACCGGGGACCCCATCCCCTGAGCATGGCCTTGTTTTTTTTAATTTTTATTATTATTAATAGGAGAGGGGGGCCATGTGGTACCCTCCCGGGCTACTTCTGGCCCCGGGGACCCCATCCCCCAAGGGCGCCTCTCACATTGGGGACCGCAGGGAGAGCCCCAATGCCCCCGTGTTCCCAGCAGGCTCCCCGCCCCCTCTGGGAGCCAACATTGCTTTTGGACAAGGGGAGCTGCTGACATGCAGCTCCCCTTGTCCAAAAGCAATCTTCTTCGCTTCATGGAAGTGAGAGCAGGTTTTCTGCTCTCGCTTCCATGAAGCGAAGCATAGTTTGCAATCACAGGGCGGGAGCTGTGCTCTCACCCTGCCATTGGAAACTGCAATGTTCCAGGACATTGCTGGACCTGGCCCTTTGAAGTGGCAGTCCCCAGAGGCATAGAGGGCTCCAGGAGTGGGGCCGCACGGACCCCCTCCCAACATTTACATAGACTCGGGGAGGTGGTGGTCTGTGGGGATCCACAACAGACACCCTCATTATCTCATTATTTTAATTAGTGCCCCGGGGAGCTGGTGGTCCCTGGGGCATTGTGGGGGGCAGGAGCCCCCCCACACTTATTTATTTAATTTTAAGCCCATGGAAGGTGGGGTTTGGGGGGCTGCGTGGCCCCAACCTCATAATACAAAATGCCCCGGGGAGGTGGCTGTCCCCGGGGCAGCAAACAGTGCCCACTGAACCAACAGCTACCTCTCTGCCAAATTTGGTGTAATTATGTTCAGCAGTTAGGGCAGTAGCCGCAACAAAAGTTCCCATGGAAGTTAACACGCTTTGGGATCCCCCTATTATCCCGGCCCCCGCTTGACGACTCACCCTGAAACTTTCAAGACAGGGCCATTTGTTTTGAAAATTTTGCAAAGATTCATCAAACGGCGCCAAAGATATTGGCACATTAAAAAAGCTTTTCCTATGGAAACTAGGTCCTAACTATAACTACCTGCTGGCTACCTACTATATCAGTATGGACAGCGCCGTATGCAAATCAGTCATTGACCACACTTGAACAGTCCAGCCTAAACTGTCAGGCCAGCTCCTCCCCGGACCGGAAAGAAGCATCCTAGGACCAGTTTTGGGGTGTTACTCCTCATCAGCCAGGATAGCTTGACCACCAAGGTGAGCATAGGACCCACATCTGGGCATACCCGTCCCACTTAGGGCTACAAGTGCAAAAATAGCAAATCATGAATGCAATACTGAACCATGCCAAACACTCACGCCCAGATAGAGATCTGGTCCTAAATCCTTTGTTGTTTTGCACACCACGCCATTCCAGTTTGGACCCAACCATATACAAATCAGTCATGACCCTGCCCCCATGGAAGCAGTCCAGTCCGAACTGCCAGGCCAGGTCCTCTCCAGACCGGAAAAAAGCATCATAAGACTGGTTTTGGGGTATCACCCCACATCAGCCAGGATAGCTTGACTCTGGTGGCATGGTGAGCATGGGATCAACGTCTGAGCATACCTATCCCACTTTAGGGCAACAAATGCAAAAAGAATAAATGATGAATGAAATGCTGGGCAACACCAAACATTCATCCCTAGTACAGAGATCTGGGCCTAAATCCATAGTTTGTTTGCTTACCGCGCCATTCCCGTTTGGACCCAGCCATATGCAAATCAGCCTTGACCCTGATCCCTATTGGAACAGTCCAGTCCAACCTACCAGGCCAGGTCCTCCCCAGACCGGAAACAAGCATCCTAGGACCTGTTTCAGGGTATTACCCCTCATCAGTCAGTATAGCTTGACTCCAATTTCAAGGCATTGAAGATGTAGTATGTGAGGTCTTAGCCAGTGTATTGCAGGGACATAAGTTTTAGTTAGCTCAGGTAACTGATTGAATATAGTTGCTGAAGTTACTGTGTGATAAAATTCATTAACGGTCGCTTTCCTTGAGATAACACTTGTGAAACCTTGTAAATATTGTCACTACATGTCACTCAACTGTTAGGTTCATATGACACTTGGGACACATCGCACTACAAAAACTATGTTATGTATATCATTTTGTATATATCTTTAAAAATTGTGAATAATACAGACCTATATGTCAAATAACCCTTGGTGTTTCTGTCTCTCTCTCTTTGACATCCACATAACCCTTTTATTGCGATTACGCTTTTTGATATACTACTGCATTCTACAGTATTATTCCACTGGAACCATTGTTTGCTTATATCAATTTGTTATATGGCTGTAGATTACTGCAACTTCTTTTTGTTTTGTTTTTTTTAACTGGAAAACCTAACAAACTGAAGGCACATGCGGGAGTTAGAAAGTTAGTTTGTTTTGACTTTAGAAGCAGGGCTTTTAATGTTTTTTGTTTGTTTCAACTTGGTTGTTCTGATTGTATGCCTCAATGCTAACTTTCCTGATGGTCTTTCTTATGTTATCTTCCCTTTTATACTTTCTATAAACTTTGAAATTTTGGCCTGTGTCTATCATTCTTATTGAGAATGTCACAGCCTTATTTTTATGTGTGAGCTTAAATGTATTACAGACGTGACAAAATCGTGGAGTACCAAATTCCAATTAGGGCCTACACCGCTCCTGGTCTGAGCCTTTGTTGTGCCTGTGGTAGGGTAAAGAGAGATAGATTTGAGTGCTGAGAGAAACAGGAAATCAGAACATGACAAAATCAATCACTCTTTCAAAGTTCTATTTTTCTGTAACTGATGGCAGATCGGTGATACGTTTAGTACATTTTATAAAGCACTTTAGAAAACTGATTCAAAACCTTACAGGTCAGTATTTGATATTGTCTTAGATGATATAACTGGAAAACCTAGCAAGCTGAAGGCACATGTGGAAGTTAGAAAAGTAGTTTTTTTTAACTTTAAAATCAGGACTTTTAACGTTTTTTGTTTGTTTCATGTTAGATATGGTACTTTTAATGTCTGGGTGGACTTTTGAGCAAGGGAGAGGCATGCTCATCAGCACTCACCGAGTGCAGTGCTGAAAGCTGCTGAGCTGGCCTCCGAGGGGATGTGAGAAGTGATTGGCCTGACACTTTATATCAAACGCAATTTATTGTTCATTAGGAGTGCATTATACCTGCCATGCAAAGACAGTTACTTTATGCAGCGGTCTGCCAGGGAGGAGATTGCCACCACCTGTCACTTCCAGAGCCTGAGAATGTTAATCCGATCTTGCCATAATGCACAAAGATAGAACCCTTAACAAAAAAAATGACATAACCCCCCGAAAATATAAAAACATTCACAAACTCAAAAATAGAGGCTTTGTATGTCAGGAAACAATAGACAAACACAGGGCATCTGACAGAAATCACTATGCTTGCACTTTTTTGGGGAAGTTGGTCAGCAGCTATAAGATGTGAAAGTGGCCAGATGTGAGACCTGTGTGTCAGGCTGACAGGCCTCGCGAGGGGGCTAATTTCAGCACAGTGCAGTGGCCCTCTCATCTGAAATGTGAGAGCAGTGCTGCGTGGGCTGCTCCGTGCTGTGTTGTTCCTCAGTATTGTTTCTTGACTCCAGAGGTCTGTTGTTGTTGTTGGACAGCAGGGAGTGTGCTCCCTGCCGAAAACAACAACTTGGGTGTCAAAAGCAAACAAATTCAGTGAGGGTGAGTTGTTAGTTCAATGCATGGGATGGGCGCAATCTGTGGGAGGATATGGAATCCATTGTTTTCTTTGAATGTTAATTTGACGGGGATTTTAGAGGCCTGTATCTTAAATAAATCTCAAATAATACACATAAAGGTATGCAGTGCTTCAAAACCTTGCTGAGCTGGTAAATCAGCAATTGTTTTGTTTTTGGCTTAAAATTGATTTTGTGCTCCATCTATATGTATCTGTGCCCTGCTCTCCCCTTCTTGCTTGCTTTCTCACACACTCCTTCTGCTCCTCTATCTGAAATTCATTCAGCACTTCATACACAAACTACCTGTGCCTCTATAGCTTCCTTTCTAACTATTCTGTGCAGCACTCACCCCTATCTATTAACCATGCCACATAATTCCACTACACAAATTAACTACACACCCCACAATTCCATAACTAACAATTCCAATACAACTCACATAATTTGACACCACACCACATACATCCACTCCACTCCAAACCAAAACACAAGGGGAAAAATCAATGTCATTAACAACGCCAATAGTTCTAACTGCACCAAAGACGAGACACATTTAATTGCAAATGCTTGTTTATAAATATACTTTATATACGTTTTAAAACATAAAAATCAAATGTACTTATTGTAAAGTTTATGAAGTTTTTTAAATGTGATTAAACACATTTTATTTTTTCTAATTATTTTTTGGGGTACCGCTGTACCTTTGTTGGTCTATCAATATAAACCAACTACTACTCCATGGGTTTTAATCCTGATCTTGTGATGGGAATGAATCTGCGAGTCTAAATCTATGGATTTGCTGAAAATTAAAAAAACTTCAGATATGTACACCCCTCCATTGTCAATAATGAGATGTGTGAACATATTTACAGGCGGATATAGACCACCATATATGTGTTTTTCAACAAAGTTGGCCATTTTACGACTTTTGCAAATCCACGATTATACATGCGGGATTTGAGAATTCACACAAAATCACACCCAGTCCTTGTGTTCTGATTGGATATATGAGGACCCCATACATGCACATGGAAAACCCCACCCAAAACTAGTTACTCTCCAATGAAGTCTCTAGAAGGAGTACTGAGAACCATCATGCTCTGCTTTTGCACAATGGCTGAAGCTACATCTTCCATCCTGGATGAGCATCCACAACCTGTTGAGGATGAGGAGGAAGACACATAACCTTGCAGAAAATAAAGTGATGTCTGGAAACACATTACTCTACCTTCTGGGGAAAAGAAGTAACAGCAAAATATGTGCAGTGCAATATTTGAGACAAGCAGTTCTCCAGAGGCACTGCAAAGAATATTCACATGGGGGAAGTTCAATGTGGAAGCACCTAGAAACAATTCATGAAAGGGTCTATGACTGGATGATGTGGGAGAAAGCAGGTGCAGCCAGACAGTCTACCTCTACAGCAGGTGAATTAAAAGTATCTGACTAGTAAGATTCCTATTTTATTCCCGCCGCTAGTCGGTATGGTTAAAATCAAGGCTTGTGTCTGAAGGGGTGGACTTTAATGAATCCGTTCTCTTCAGAAATAGTTGGTCAGCATGTTTCAAGCCATTCCCCTAATGGCTCTTCTCCAGGACCTATAGGAACAAAGATCCCATCGGTACCACTCCACGCAGTGGACACAACTAAATCATGCGGGAAAAATTAGGTGCAGCAGGACAGCACCCTTGGGAAAGGCCCCACCAGAGCTGCAGTCCTTATAAAAGGCACCTGCTTACAAAAATGTAAGTGAGATGCTGACTCACTGTGCAAAATTCCATATGCTTGTCACCATATAATTATCCTCTGTGAGTGCAATTTCCCATTTTTACTGTTCTTAGGTTCCACACTCATACACCAAAATAAATGTAATCATCAATGAACAATGGAGAAAAAACTATCATAAAGATTGCACACAAAAAAAATTGGAGTCTAATTCTGAGTTGTGCAGAGTATCCATGAGATGACTTACGTGACTTTTTCACACAAACTGTAACATTAACGACAAAAATTCAAGACACCCGGAGAACTGTGCTGTTTCCATCCATCAAATGTTTGCAGGTACTTGAAGCACAGATTTGACACTATTCTGTCCTTCATCTGTAACCAAATGAATCCACTTCTTGGAGAAATTACTGATTTATTTTCTCAAAAAGAGCACCAAGCAAGAGGTGCTCCTCATATTCATATGCTGTTGTGGGTAAAAGATGCACCTAGATTTGGAACTGACACAGATGAGTCTGTACTTTCTTTCATAGAACAGTATATTACATGTAGCATTCCAAAACAAAACTGCAGGGAAATGCATAGAGCAGCAACTACAATGTTTCCAGTGACATGGATGTACAAAGTGCGGTCTGCAGAAATATTTAATTATTTTCTTACCTCCCTGTTAAACCTTCATGTTTTTTCACAGTATGAAACTAGTTCCTTCTTCCCAGTTCTCTTTGAAAGAAAAGAAAAAGTATAAAAATGCTTCTTAAAAACAACAGTACTTTTATGAACATTTCAAAACATTCCTCCTAGGACTGGTGACTTGTTTTTCGTTTGAAAAACTTTATTCGATTCTTGTGAATAATAAAAGTACATAGTTACAGTAATAAAACATTGCTTAAAATTAATCCATATAATATTTTGCACATACTAAATATAACCAAAACAACATATAACATTTCTTAGCAGGGTTTTCTATAAGCTACCATTTTCTTTATATCAATCCAAGGGTGTAAAAATAAATAAGTAATACAAATTGATTTAGGCCCTATTTCCCAATTTCCCTATCACATTTCATATCTTTTCCCGATTTGCAAGACAGTTCTAATAAAATTTAACACAGCACAACATGTGACAGCATTGGAAAAAGGACGTAAATAATTAAAACCATCCTGATATGAACAAGGGACAATTTCCCTCAGGATGGGCCTAATAAAACAAGCCCTTATATCTTTATACATAGTGCAAAACAGCATAAGGTGCATTGTGCCCTGTTCGGCTAGGTTATCACAAGGACAGGGAGTCAGTCTCTCACACCAACTCACCTGATTGGGAAAAGCCACAAGAAAGTGCAATGTGCAGATACGAAACCTCGTCAAAAGGAAGCGGGAATGTGTATGAGTACTAAAAGATAAATTGAATTGATGAAGATTTGGCGACCCATGGGATGGAGTCTCATCATCCAGGTTAGCATTTTTAATCATTGTTTTAATGTTGGTTGGTATGCCATCAGGATTTTCAAAATAATTGCCTAAGCCAATCTTACATAACAGAGCCAGGGAATAGACGATGCATTTTCTAAACTTAGACAGTCCATTATAATTGCTCTAATAAATGATAGTTCTTTCTATGACCACACTTTCCCCCATAGAATCATGGGCGTAATTTTAATTCTAACTTCAACATAATCCAATCCCAGCTCAGAATGACAAAATTTGGTAGGAGAGCTAATGGGAACCATCAACAATCTTTTTATAAATTTGTTTTCCAAAATTTGCAATTGGCTGTTTTTTTTACTTCCCCATATTCCCGGCCAATAAGTTGTGACTGACCGGCATTTTGATTTATATAAGACAAGTATTTCTGCCACTGGCTTATGTCCTAATTTGCACGCAAAACGAAACAGGCCCTCTATTGTTCTACTGGTCTGTTGGGCCCTAGTCACAATCGTGTTGTCCCAATTTAATTTATTATTAAAAACATTCCCTAAATATGTAAAAGAAGGGGCCTTTTCAATCAACCTGTCTATTTCACCACCTCTTTACAGTCAGGCATAAGTCTCTGTGTAAATAGATTCTGCTTTCTGCATTGGACACAGTAGTTTTGCTGCAATCATTTTTGCTAGACCCTAACAGCTATTTGGCCTTTAGGTCCACCTCCTTGACAGCCACTTCCTGTGCCAACAAGACCCCTTTCTCCCCCAAGGCTTTCTCAGCCTCAGCCTTTCATTCCTCTGCAGTCATCTGGGTCAGCTGCAGCCTCAGGTCCCTCTCAGCCTGCTTGTCCTTGAGCTGAGCTCCTCGGAGGACTGGGTTTGGTAGGAGACACTATATTCTGCATCAAACCCAGTAGGGAACTCTCTCTCTGTGGGGGAATCACCTTTCTAATTCTGGAACCTTTTCCCAGCCATTTCTCTACTCCTTTCCCTCCTTATCAAACCCAGTACACTTAGTGGCCCTGATTCTAAGGTCAACTACAATCAGACTACTTCTCCCTTCTGAAGAGTGCTGAAGTAGTCCTCTGTGGTGCAAATTGCATTCTGCAGATGTCCTCCCAGACTATAAGTCTGGGTATATGAGAGATGGGTACATAAGTGTTTTTGTGGGAGTGTAGCAAGGTCGGTAAGTGCCTGCCTAACTATGAGCAGATGCAAATTACATTCTATCGAACTACATACTATAAGCAAGCACCCCCCATCTAATATCAAACACATTCATTTATACGGGCATACTAAAATCAATATTAATTCAGTATACAAATTCCTCTTTCTCCTTTCCTGCTCACTGTATTTTTAGTTAATGTTCTAATCTAAGCACCCTTCTATTTTCCCTTCTAGTATACTGTATGGAAGGTACACATTTTCTTTCATCTTACATACATTCACTATTCTTTTCTAAATATACTTTTACTTCCTACAACCTAATTCACATACCTGTAAAAGCTCTTTGGTGTTCTCTCTGTTTTATTTCTATGTCTGACAACATCTTTTCATTTGAAATATCCAGTTAGAACTTTATCAAACCACCTCCTCTTTCATTAGAAAAGCAAGTAAAATGACTACCTCTCACCCCCTGCTCTTACGTATGCTGCTTTAGTTAACAAGTTACAGGCTTCCTTTCATCTTTCTGTTTTGCTATTCCACTTCTAAATGGTCAGTTTTCCTTTACCCTTTCCATGTTTCCTGCAAAGAAGCCCAATCTGGTTGTTTTTCCCTACAAATCTGCTACTCCTCCACGATGCTCAGCTTAGCCGCCGTGTAACTTTGTGGTGGATTTTCGAATCTATGCGGGATTCCATCATTCAACATCATCTTACAATAAGGTTGCATCTACGTTTAACTTTATAGGATAGTACTGATTTAGAAAATAAGTAGGATGTCTAAACCACTCTACTTTAATGTTTGAAAGTACAGACTCTTCAGAACCCTTGGTTTTTTCAGTGAATTTCTAAGTTTCTCCTTTTATTCAATTTCCTAACTATAATGTCCTTGTAACCTTTGTTTTTTTCAGTCAATGTTTAAGTTTAAATAAATGCTAATTCCAAACTATATAACGTCCCTGTAACCTTTGTTTTTTCCAGGCAATTTCGAAATATGATTAAGTAGTAATGGTGTATGCCGATTGGTGGAGAAAGTGGGTGGGGCCTCTGACCAGCTCTCATGAATCTCAATGTGTAGGACTTACAGAGAGTACCAGGAGGGCTTCTTGGCCCCAAGGTCCCTCAGCATCCAAGAAGAGGTTGCTGGAGGCCATGCCGACCTTCTCCACCACTCTGCAAAAAACGCACCTCCTGCCATACTACTGGTTGGGGGATGAAATCCGCTTTTTTCCTGAGGCCCTCAGGAGGCAAGAGGAAATAATACACCACCAGCAGTGCGCTGAGAGGCGCGTTTGCAGAGTAGTGGAGAAAGGGGGCATGGCCTCCAATCAGCTGTCAGCAATCCTGCTATGTGGGATTTACTGGAGGTAACAGGAGGTCTTGTTGGTCCCTAAGGACCCTCAGCAGCCAAGGGAACTACATCCCCCAACCAGCAGCATGCCGGGAGGCATGTTCGCAGAGTGGTGGAGAAAGGTGTCGCGGCCTCTGGCACCATGCTGCACTTTTTTTAATTTTTTTATGATTATGAAGGAAGGAAGGCCATGAGGCCACCCCTCCCAGGGTAGATTACGGCCCGGGACTCCATCCCTATGGGCCAGGGCTTTATTCATATATCTATATTTTTTTTTTAAAGGGGAGAGGGCCATGCTGCCCCACTCCCCAGGCTGATTTCGGCATCAGGTACCCCATCCCCTGGGGCCTAGCCTTTATTTATATTTTTTCTTTTTAAAGGGGCAATACGAGGCCATGTGCCCCCTTCCCCAGGCCGATTTTGGCACGGGTATCCCATCCCCCCGGGCCTTGCCTCTAGGCTGGGTGCCCTGTTCCCACTTAGGGAGACCCTGGGGACCAGGGGGGGAGCCTAAAGGCCCCCGTGGTCCCTGTCAGCTCCCCGCCTCTGCGGAAGCCAGCATCGCTTTGAGACCCAGGGAGCTGCTAACATGCAGCTCTCTGTATCTCAAAGCAAAGTCTATTTCCCTGCTCACTTCATAGCAGGCAGGGAAACAGACATGCTCTGCTTTCAGCAAGCGAGAGCATTTTTGGTATTGCTTGCTGAAAGCAGAGTGTTTGCTCAGCTAACTATAACTGCTGAATTTCAATGGTTTTGTACGAGTGAAATGTCAGTCTAACGATAATGTCCAGGAAGCCTTTGGTTTTTTCAGTGAATATATATATATACACACACACACACACACACGCACACGCACACACACACACACACACACACACGCACACACACACCCACACACATATGTATGCATATAAATATGTATAAACACACCGATATGTATACATATACATATAATTATAGATAGACATATATGTATACATATAAATATACAAACATATGCATATATATTACATATGCAGATGTGTAGGGGGCATTATTTGGTTTATGGACTATTTATTTATTCTGTGAGATAGAGATGAGACTGAATTGGATTCTTTTTTAGAAAGACATTACTTCACTGACCTTAATTTACAATTTACAAGCACATGTAGTCAATTCCACTTTGACTTTCTGTATATGGAATTAGATGTGGCCAATATTCAATTAACAACAAAAATACACAGAAAACCTACTGCCAATAACTCTTTGTTACATGCTAGTAGTGGGCAACCAAGTGCTTTCAAATGGAGCACTCCCTACTATCAGATGTTGAGGGCCAGAAAGATATGTTCAATAGATTAATAATTTAACAAAGAGATGTGAAATATGTTCATGTCGTTTAGTGAGCGGAGCAAACCCAGGAACATCTTGGAGGATGCAAAGAAAAGAGCCAGTGAAAAAACAAGAGCGCAATGTCTATATACACAGGGTAATAATGTGAGTAAAAAGGAGGTCAAGGTGAAAAGATTGTTTTTAGAATATAACATGGCACTAACTAGCATTAAGAGGATATTACAAAAAAACGGGCATGTGTTAAATAAAGATGAACATCTGAGGGGCATTGCATGTATGGGGTCGCAGATAACTTCCAAAAGGGCTAAATCATTGGGACACAAACTGATGTTCAGTCATTTTGACCCTGAGAGAGGAGAGAAGAACTGGCTGTCAAATAACACCAGAGGTTTTATAAAGGGGAGCTCCTGTAAGGCATGCAGCCATTGACTGAATTGCAGGAGTTATCACATCTTTGAGGGCCAAGTAATTACAATCAGTGATAAGATCACTTGTAACACGGACCACATAGTATATGTTTTGAAAAATGTGGATATGACAAGCTATATGTGGGGGGCACCATCAACAAATTTAAAATCAGGATCCTCCAGCACATGAGGGCAATCACAAATGTTGATAAAAGTTACCCCATTGCTTGTCACTTTGAACTGTATCATGAACAATCTCTTGCAACTTTTTCATACTATGTGATCAAGCATGTCAGGGCCCATCCAAGTGGTGGAGACAGAGAGATGGAGCTACGAAGACAAGAGTCGCAATTAATAGACATCAGGACCTGAGACTCCTTGGGCCCATAATGCAGATGCTGAGTTACATATTCAACTGAGATTTTGCCCTGTCAGAGCCTTTAGGAATATCAAATGTAATCTGTCTTGAGGATCACTTATGATGATATTAATTGCTCTTAATATGCGAGATGGTTGCACACAGCACTTTTTCCTCTCTCTACCTCTTTTTAATATATGATATTGGCAATAGACCTTAAATAGAATATACAGTATTCTCCAGATACATTTATATAATTGCACTTTTGAATTATGATTCTCAAATGCCCTTTGACATATGACAATGTGTCGACATATACTTCATACACCGTAAGGAGTGAGAATTTGCCTATGGATACCAACATGAGGCTATAATATGTATATTTTATGCACCTTAAAATTGGAAGTACTGCAAGTAGTAATACACACGCATTTGCACTTTTGAATAAGAGATCTGGGTGTGAAGAATCGTCCTTTGAGAGAAAAATGTTGCTTCATACTATATACCCTATACACCTTAAATAGGAATAATGCAAATGCAAATGAATTAGAATTTTGAAATGCTTAATATATTTGTTTACATATATGCATTATGCACATTAAACTTGTTATACACTTTATGTCAATGTACTATAGGGGATTTGTTATTGTCCCTTTTAATATACATTTGTTTACATATAGGCATTATGCACTTTACATCTGTGGTATTATTAATGATAGCTGAGACAAGGTATCTCACCTGTATATCATACACTTTAAATTGAGGGAACTGTAAATGGATGCGCTATACAGTCATGTGTTGAATAAGATAGTGTGTTGTAGGTGTTTACATATATGCATTAAGCACTTTCAATTTCAGGTGTCAGATTGGGTTATTGGGATGACATAGACATACATGAGGTATACATTCTTAGCCTGAAACTTGGTGAGCGACATACAAAATGGTGTGGCTCCATACAAATATGATGTACATTAGAAGATTGTGACGTGTTACTATTAGTGGCGGAAATGTATTGACATATCACTGCATTTAGAGAACAAATGGGTCAAAGTAAAAACTTAAAGCAATGAAAGTATGAATATGAATGGAATTATTTATGTTGAAAATTGAGAAATGCATTATGTTGAAAACTTGCATATGTAGAACACGTTTTATGTTTGATGTAAGAAAATGGAAGATAAATGTTGCCAGCATTGTGATATAGATCGTAGCTCCAGTGCTCAGGGCTGATGAAATGAGAAGGTACGGGCAGACCCCACAGTGCTGGTACTCTTCAGTTGGAACCACACCAAGGATATTCACATATGTATGCTCCTCAAGTGGATGACACATTTACCACCTATTGCATCTTCCACACTGAAGGATAAGTTTGGGTGAGATCTTGTTGGTCCTGATATCCATCTTGGAAATGGCTAGCTGAGTTAAACCAAGCCCAAGACACATGCCTCGCTTGGATTTCTGGAGCTCACACTGAGAGGTTCTCTGCCGTGAAGCCTCTTCTCCATAACTGATAATTGATTGACATGTATTCCTCAGAGGTGGCAGAACATCTTTCCAGTTCCTTAAGGGCAGTTTCTCAGTCTTGAATGTGACAATCCAGGACCTGCAGAAAAATGTAAAAGAAAACTGTGAAATGTCAATATCAACAAGCAGTTGCAATACAACAGGTCTAGCATTTGCGAGTGATTAAGCTGTTGACATTGTAAATGACAATGCCTTTTATTTGACTTTATAAAACCAACACATAAATAAAAGGCATTGTCATTTGCGATGCCAATAGCTCAAACGCTTGCATATGCTAGACCTATTGCATTGCAAATGTTTGATTATCAGACTAATAGTGAGTAACTCCTGTTATCGGGCACATCGGAATTAGCAGACCACTCGTAATCAGGACTTCTGCATTACTCCAAAGGTAAATATGACGTTTTGTTATCTTTGTTTGTTATACATAAATCTTGGACCTTGCAAGACATCTTTTTCACTCTCCAACGTCAGTTAAAATATGCACAAATTTTACTCATTTTCCGAATTGTTGCTTTCTGTTTCCCTTTCCTGCGTTTGAACATTATTACAGTTTCAGACTGAACCAGAAAATAGACATGGGACCAAAATAAAAGTGACCCCCCATTAGTTAGGTGGAAAGTTAAAAAGGGGCTTGTGTTGCAAATTAGGGTGGTTTTGAACTTGTAAAGACACGTTGTATAAGTGTTTTGTCATGTATGAAACACTGTATGGATTTGATGTTGCTGCAGCCACTGTTTGTTTTAATATCAGGGAAATCAACAGTAAACACCAGCCCATCTGATTATAAAACAGGCTCACAAACAGCCAAAAACTGGCCCTCCCATTGACCTGTTATACCAGCTCGTCGGGCACTGCCTGATTGCCCTATAGGCCAGTCCAACCCTGCATGTTTGTGCACCATGTCTCCCCTTGTATGGCCATACAGGGTGAACCATAGTGCGTGACCCTACCCAAGTTACTGGTTAGCAGAATCAGTTAATATCCGACACTGATTAATACCTTGCAGGCTTTTCTTTAAGAGGAGGAAAACTTTTTTATCCTTTGCTTTTCTCAATCGTTCACTGCCTCTTTGCTTTATTGTGAATCAGGACAAGAGCCCCATCCTTTAAAAAAAATGAAAAATTGTAGTTAACTTGTGCTGAAATGTGTCGTTTAGATTAAATTAGTGCAGTAATAATAAAGATGTGTACATGTTTTTTTAAGGATCCGTTTTGAAATCAGATTATTTTCAGAAGCAGTGTGTGTTTATGGCTGCTCGTCTTTCAATAAGAGCTGATTGCATGAACTGTGTAGTATCATTTCTAAACTGAGTGCAGAGGGATAAAAGGGCACTTGTTTACCTGTATGGCCAAAGGAATGTTTTCCTAAGAGAACAGAAGAGAAGGACGTAATGACTGGTGAAAATTAAGATCAGATTGAAGGAATTTATCGACAAACTTTGACTCATTTATAGAGTATTAATTCAGCAGCTGTTGTATATTTGAATAAAAGAGGCCTTATCCTCTGTTGTCTGGGTAAGGGAAGTCCCCACTTAAGTCATACTTGCCCATACTCTACGAGTGAGAGTAAACATCGGCTGTTACAACCTGCAGGGCAGTTCCACATGTGAGCATTTTTTACTTTTTTTCTATACTATATAGAGTGATTCAGCGGCTCGTGCGAGCATCTTCGTCACTTCCGCTTCCTTTGGTGCATTTTTATACTCTCTTGTTATTATCCGTAGTCCGTTCTCGGGGCGCAAGGAGAGCACACCAGGCTGTGCACACTTGGCTGAAAGGTGTGCCCACACTTGTGAACCTGCTGCCCCTAGTGAAGCATCTCTTAGAGTCACGGTGCCCACTTTTCATATTGTCATCACGGTTCTTGGCACGCATCCGTGTCGGCACCATGCACCACAGCGTGTCATGCATCTCACCAACTAATTGAATACCATTGTCACAGGGAGGGCATATAACCATCACAGCATCTATGCAGCTGCACAACCTCTGAACTGAGCAGCTGCCTCCCAACTGACAGAAAGTGATGACATCACACCAAGCGCAGGGCAACTCCAGTGACTGCCACGATCAGTTCCTATCCAATTCAAGCCTGTGCAGTCAGATACAGCGTTTCCGCCCTTCCATGTTCGCACCAGGCCTCCTGGGCCCAGCACTCACGATATCCTGGTCCCCGGCTTCAGGGCTGTAGCCAGGGATGTTTATTTAGGGGGGCAGGGACCCCAGTATTGACATCATGCGAAGCAGGGCACAAGTCCTAAACCAGCATTTGCAAGCAATAGGACCGGCATTTATGCAAGACCTATTGCATTGCAAACGGGAGTGAGGGCGGGGGGCGAGAAGGCACGGACAATGGGAGTGGGGGTGTCGGGGGCGAGAAGGCACCAATGGGAGTGCAAGGGAGAAGGCACGGGCAATGGGAGTGTGGGTGGGGGAGAAGGCACAGACAACAGGAGTGCAGGAGGGGGGAGAAGGCACGGACAGTAAGAAAACCTCATTAATGAAAGTAGAGCTCACAATCTAAATAACACAGACCGTGTAACACTCGAAGTAAATGGGCCAGTAACAATGGGAGGATAAAAATGACGACATGGCCATTATAAGGAGGGACTAACAAGCCTATAAACCAATCGGAAGGCAGCATTTATGAAGGACAAAGACACAAGCCAATTAAAAATATGGGTGGGGGAGTGGGTGGGGCTTCCGATCTTTCATAGAGCAGTGCTTGCACGCTAACTCTAGGCTTGACCTAAAAAAGGAACTGAAGGTTCGTCTACTAGGCCATCTTGTTAAGAAGAGATACAAGCTCAATCATAATCTGTCCACAGTCAGACAATACCACACAGCTCCTCTCATAAACAACATCAGATGTTCTTACTTAACATTTGCCTCGAGCCTACAACATAGATATATATTATTAAGATTTTGTTTAAATTATATCCCTCTCATGCTAGGATACCCGTCTAAATCATATGTATTCTACACACTTCCATTCTGTCCCTGTGATATGCAATCTCCCCAGAATGACCTGCATTTTGTATTTTTCTGTAGTTTGTACACCAAAGAAAGAAAAAGATATATTCTCCCTCTCATGCGAACACTGAATTTTATCTAATGCCGCCCAGCCCTTCATTATCTCCAGTCATTACTGGATCCTTTAGTCTGTTTCTGTCTGGCTTCGTTTTATTTATCAGCCTTAAACAGGAGGAGGCTTTCTGCCTAACTTGATCCTCAGGACGTAATCATCTTGGGTCTGCTTTTTAAACTCTTTCCAATTTTCTTATGAATGTGTGTTCTTAGATTATGAGCATTTTATATGTACCAATCACATTTCCTTCTTTTATCTTCATAAATTGTTTTATACCGGAACACTTTTTTTAAAACTGTTATTTCTTTGGCGCTATATAAGCTACTTTGGATTGGTATCCAATAGGCCAATGATCAGGAGCAAGAAATCCCTCCCTTATCCTAATTTATACTATTTGCACTATAAAACCGAATCTATTTTGCACTATCATAATTTTGAGGACTTTCTACACCGACCTATAATGACCAGAATTTGCCTTACAATTTAGAGTGTCTTTTTGTTTAATGTTGCAGATTTTAACTCTGACATAGAGGCTGCATAAAGTTTGCATTGTTTTTGTGTTACGTGTCTTTTTATTCTTTTATTAATTTTGTTTAAATCCGAATAAAGATTTTGTTTGCCATTAGAATAAAGACTCTATTAAAGAAAAAGTAATGGAGTAGGGCAATTAGCATCAATAAAGGCTGAGAAGACAATATAATCTGAAGAAAGACTTTCATTTACAAAAAGTATGCAAGTATCATAGCCCGGTCTCCCTGTGCTATATGTTCCCTATTGTCATCACTATTTTCCAATTATGCAAGTGCAGTGTACTCTGCTATGAACTTTATTTTGGCATGCTCTGCTGAGTGTTTAATTTCAAAGGCATGCTATGCAATTCAGTTTGTTTGTACTGTAAACAAGTCTGCTCAATGAATTTCAAGTGATGTAGGTTTCTTAAAAAACCATCAATTGCTGAGCAGCCTCTGTTTCCTGCTGGAATGTATTGCATTTTTTGTACAACTGCTGCTGACTAATTATATACTGCTGAGTAATTAAAGTCCTCTGTTTCCTGCAGCCCACATTTCCTGACAGAGTATTTGGTATTTTGATTTGATTTGAACAAGGACTGTTGACAAACTATACACTGCTGAGCAATTAAAGACCTATGTTTCCTGCTACCCTCATTTACTGCCAACGTGTCAGACATTTTGTTTTTGACTGTACAACAACTGCTGACTAATTAAGAGCCTCTGTTTCCTGCCCCTATCTCCTGCTGGAGACTGTCATCTGTTTGGCAGGCAGCACTGTGTACATGCATGTTGGGCCATAAATACAAGGCCTGGGTAGATTTTTTAATTCCGCTGGCAGAATTGGAAGAATTTGGTAATTTTGCGTTACTCTTGGAATGCTGAATTACTGAGAAATTCTGCTGCTCTGCTGCAGAATTAATCTACAGTGGTTGGTTTCTAAACAGGGCTGGAAGAGGGAGAAGTCCATCTATGTTTAAAAAACACTATTAATGTTTAATCTGCAATGGCTTTTAAACATGGAAGGTCTGCTCCCTCTGCAGGCCATATCCCTTGGTGCCCTTACATTCTCTGCAATGATTACTGCAAAGTATGTAAGGGAGCAGAGGGGTATACAATGCAGCGCAACATATCTCTTGGTGCCCTTACGTACTCTTCAGTGATTACTGCAGAGTTTGTAAGGGCACCAAGTGGTATGCACTGCTGTGATTTCGAAACAGAGCAGTCCCTCTATGTTTAAAAACCACTACAAACTTTGATCTGCAGTGTTTTTTAAACATAGTGGGACTGCTCCTTCTTCCAGCCCTGTTTAAAAACCACCACCCAGCAGTGCATACCCCTTGGTGCGCTTACAAACTCTGCAGTAATCAATGCAGAGTATGTAGGTCACTGAGAGGTATGCATTGCGGGTGCATTTGGTATTTGGCTGCGCTATTTCTTAGCACAAAATATCTCGTCTGATCCCTTTTGGACGTGATTGTGCATTTTGCGCTAAGAAAATTGCTCCAAATGCTCACTCTGCCCTGACGCGGAATCTTGTGGAATTTTAATTTTATTTCATTGTATTTGTGGAATCAAACTCTGTCAATTCGTCCACCCCTAATAAATACCACATTCAAAGTGTAGACTCCTGCTTGACATCGTCAATCTATCTGATGAGAAAGCTGTGTCTCTCATCAGCCTGCCCATGGTTCCAATCCCCACCACCTGGGTCAAGAGCAACACAAACACTGCCACCTGGAAGCTGGAGACTTTCAACCTCTCTGAATCCTGTCCCTTCTAGACAACATTCTACAACCCTGAACTTTAGAAACTGGTTGTACACCTGACACAGAGTGGCTCCCTTGCCTTGACTATGACCATTATTCTCTTACCACTGTTTATCGCTCTAGCTACTTCAAACCATTACACAGACCTCTGGTTACAGCAGTAGCTGGTCACACTCTCCTTTTTAGTTTTTCCTTTCTGCAATGACACCCTTACAGTTTGAATTTAAATGAGGATGTCTTAACAGAGGAAAAAGAAAAAAGGAGAGTTACTGCTTGAATTTAAACAATGAAGTTCTATGAAATAACACAACTTAAAGGACAGTTACTATAATCATTATCATCAGTGAAAAAGCTAAAAATATGTGCTTAGCATTTAGCGCATGAGTCAACGTTCAAAGGACCCTCAAGTTGACTCGAATTTCTTGCTGCAATTTTCTCAATGATTCACACTCAAAAACCTCTCTAAATAAAGCTGTTTTGAGAAACAGCAGTTTATCGCCCAAGCCTAATTTTACCTTATGGATGATAGAGGGGTAAACTACATGGTTGTCTCTGCAAGAGGTTTTGGGGATTGTGGAGGTAAACCACAAATAACTGAAGCAGGGGCAAGAAAAGCATGCTCCATCTGATCGTAAAGAATTCATGTATGGTTGCCTAAAGTGATTGTGTTCTTTTGTCATAGAGTAGAACTCCTGGCAGAAAGAGCACATCTTACCACTAGAACTTGAAGGCTCCTGCTCAAAAGGATCCACACACACATCTATCATTCTTTCAAGTGGAGCTCCAGTTACACAAGGACCATTGCGCTCTCTCTCTCTCTCGCTCTCGCTCTCTCTATATCTCTCTTTTCAATTCCTCTTTCCCCCAAGATCAGCCTCTGGTGTTATTTGTCTATGCCACTCCCCTCTACGCCACTCCAATGTACCCTATTCCACTATATGCCACTGCGCTCTACCCCAATCCAATCTATGCCATTCCACTTCACTCTACACCACTTCTCTGTACATCATGCCACTTTATGTTATTGTAGTGTGCGCCACCTTACTCTGTGTCACTTCAATCTATAGCACACCACTGTATGCTACTCCTCTGTACTACACAACACTGTATGCCACTGCAGTCAACAACACTCCAATGTAAGAACCTCCACTTTATAACACTGTACTCTACAGTATTCCACTGTGTGTAACTCCACTTTACCCAACTCCACAGTAGGCTATTCCACTGCATGCCACTCCCCTCTATGTTACTTAATTCTGTGCCACTCCACTCTACCCAACTCCACTCCATGCCATTCTACTATGCTGCGCTCAACAAAACTATACTCCACTCAACAACAGCCTACGCCTTTCCACTGTACCACACTGTACTGCACTGTATAGCACTACACTGTACAACAATGCATTCCTCTCAATGCCACTGTACAACACTTTACTTTACTCTATGGCACTTTATAACACTCTACTCCACTCTACAAAACCCTATGCAACTCCCTCTATGCTGCTCCCCTCCAGTTAATGTTCTCAATTCCATCAGATAATACTCTATTGTACTCCACTACTGCACTCTACGGCACTACACTGTATGCTACCCTATGCCACTCAACTGTATGACAGCCTATCCCACTCCACTCTTACCATACCGTATCTCACTCTACTCTATGTGACTCCACTGTACAACATTTTAATCCACTCTAGGACACTTTCTGACACTCTACAACACAACAATCCAGTCCTTTGTACCATGCACCACTCTACAACACATTACTCTAATGTCTACTATGCTCCACTCGACTCAATTCCATGCCACCGAACCCTAGAACATGCTACTCCACTCTATGCTTCACCACATCACCGGACTATGCTACACTTTATTCCAATCTTTTGAACTGTACAACACTCCACTCTAAACTGCCCCAGCATACCACACTGTACTACTCTCTATGCAACTCCACTCTACACGATTCTACTACACTCTATGCCACTATACAACACTGTACTACACTCTATGCCCTTAAACCCCTGTGTACAATAGTCTACTCCACTCAACAACGCTTTCAAGCACTTTACGACATACCACTTCACTTTAATGTACAAGAGGCCACTCCAATTTATAACCATTTACTAAACACTACACTATGCCTCTCCACTCTAGTGCATTCCATGTCACTGTACTATACAACCTACCACTACACTATATAACATTTTAATCCATTATATGCCAAACCACTCCACTCTACTCCGCTCTACTCTATACTATGATACTTTACTCTACTCACCCCACTATACACCACTCCACTCTACCCAACTCTACTGTATCCCACTCCATTGTACAAAACTCCACTCTCCACCTCTCCACTGTACGCCATTCCACTGTACCACATTACACTCTACTGCACTCCACTCTACAACACTATACTGTACAACAGTACACTTTACAACACTCTCCTCCACTTTCTGTACTGTACCACGCTCTACTTAATGACTCTCCATTGAACAGCAGTAATGTCTAGGAAAGGAGTGTTCAAACTGGGAGGCTGGCCCCCTCGGGGGGGGGGGGCTTAAATGATCCAGGGGGGAGGGCCTGGTTCTGGCCAAAAGAAGCATTATTCTGATAACAGTTCTTTGTTTTAATTAAGAAGAAACGAGCTGCAGTAAGACACTCTGTAATGGTCCTTCACATCTTTTTGTCATTTATATCCTAGCTGGGAGTATGTATCAAAAGGGAAGGGACTCAAACTATCCTGCAAAACCCCCCACCCCCATTTCTAATAATCAAACTGTGGGTATTTCTACTCATTAGTAAGGCCTGCCTGGCCAGAATAGTATGTTTTGCAATCATGTATTTGATTGCATTCTTCAAACGGTAACAGAACTTTATTGCAATGTTTAAATAATTCTAGATATATATAACATTGCCAATTGAATAGAATAATTGTGAAATATTCTATTTATTTTCAGAACATTGGCCTTACAGAACTCTGAAAAGCATCCAGTTGCCTCTGTGTATTCAACTCTGTAGCCACACTATATTAACTATAACCCACCACTCTATCATGCACTGTGTTCCCACAAAAGATTTTATTTGTGATGTCATAACCGGTCTTGTAGATATTATTATTTTGCATGGTGTAAGTGAGGTCATATAAAACTGTATAAGCAGTGCATGGCAAAGTCTGTTCCCACCTAGTCAGACCATTATTATAGCTCATACCAATTGAGAGCAAACATGTCTTCCCTGCTTGGGCTGCTGCATGCAGGGAAGGTATTTTTCTCTCACCAGGTGCAAGATTTGAAAATGGTCCCTCCATGCAGGAGTAAACATATGTTTTTCACCCCCACACTGATGCGAGCAGAGAAACTACTCTGTCCTGTGGATAAATTTCCCTGGTACAGAGTAATTGAGGTGGCCCGGGGGATGGGGTCCCCGGAACCTTAACAGGCTCAGGGAGGGGGGCCATGCCCCCTCTCTTTAAAGTTAAGTTCAGCCAAGGGGGGTGGAGTCCCCAGTGCCTCAAGGTTCTGGGAGAGGGCAGTGTACCCCCCCTTTTTTCTTGAACTCAGATGGGGTCCCTGGGGCCTACGAAGGCTTTTGGAGGCTTTTGGAGGGGGACCGGGTGACCCCCCACATCCCTCTAAAGTAAAATTTTGCTCTGGGAAATTGGATTTCTGGTACATATCAAGGCTAACGGAAATGGCCGCCTGCCCCTCCCCTTTATTTTTGAATCCAATTAAATAAACAACCTGGCTCCAGGGGATGGGATCCTTGGGTCCTTTAATTGCTCAGCATGGGGGCCATGTGCCACCACCCCTTTTTTCAAAAGTTGACCTAGATGGATGGGGTCTCTGGAGCCAAATTTGGCTTGGGAAGGGGGCCATGACAGGCATCCAATTTATTTTACACTTCGGGAGCACAACAAAAACAGCTGATTGCTCTTTTACTTTGGCCCGAGGAGTCCTTCTTGGTCCTCAGGAAGGACCTAGGGGTGCAGGGTATCCCTACCTTGCCTCCTTATATTTTTGAGCACAGGATGGGGGAACCAAGTCCCAGAATCCTGTAATGGTTGACAGAAACATTTTTCTTGATGTTGCTGGAAGCCAATCAGAACCTTGATCCTGTGGGAGTCTTGCTCCTATGGGAACAATTTGGCCCAAGGGTACAAAAGCTCCCTGGAACTATCAGAAGGCTCTATGTTTTAGAACTGGATTTGAAGGACTCTCACAAGAGTCCCTCAAACCCAACCTCACAGTTATACGGATAGTTTTGGAGCTTAACATCTCGAAAACTACTGAACAGATTTACATCAAAACACAACAAGCATGCTTTCTGGACCAAGATCTATCTTCGTGACAAAATTCTGATTGGTTGCCAGCAACATGAAGAAAAATGTTGCTGGCAGACATTACAGGACTCAGGGACTTAGTGGCCTGTCCTAAGTTTCGTTTTTAAAAATAATATGGCGGGTAGAGGGGGCTAAAACAAAAGAAAGTAGACTCCTGTAGGATTACAACTTATAAAAGAAAAAAAAGAAATTGCTCAGAGGGGTTTTAGACATATTCCATTAATTGTTATGAGGAGGAGGGTGAGGGTGTTACACTCCTCTCTGAGCCATGCAGGGCCCCAGGGACCCCCATCTCCTAGGGCTGAGAAATATATTAATAGGGGATGGGGTCTAGCAGTGCCCTCCCATGATTGTAGAGGCCCCCGGGGAACCCCTACACCGGGTCTAAACATTTTTCCAATAAGGGAGAGGTGTGTGCGTCTCCCTCCCTGAGCCACTAATGGGCCACAGGGACCACAATCCCTATAGCCAAACACTAATTATAGGACAAGGAAGCATGCAGCCCCCCTCCCGAGCCTTCAAAGGCCCTGGGGGCTTCAAACCCAGGTGCTGGCTCTTTTGCTGTGCCCCAAGGAGCACATCCTTGGGACACAGTAGTTTTCCCTGCCCGCAGGAGCACAGGTAGGGAAAGAAAATGTGCTCCCGCCCTGCAAAATGTTTGAAAATGCTCCCATCAGATGGAAGCACTCTTTTGTTTCCATGCCGTGCTCTTTCAGGCAGGAAAGCTCTGATTGGTTACACATGTGCGCTGCATAGGGTTGTCCACAGGGCCTTGCCCTCGATGCGCACAGCCTTTAGCCACTGGTGGCATGCTGTTAGGGGTAGGCCTGCCCTGCAGCCAGGCCTTGCGCCCAAACCCCAGTGAGTGCCATACCCCTCGCTGCATGCAGACCTTGGCTGTGCGTAGTGTGGGGTTAGGTGCAGGACAAGTCGTGCGCCCAACCCCCTGCAAGCACCCCACCTCTCGCAGTGAGCTGCCTTATGGCATGCACAGCGTGCATTTGTTCTTGCAGACCTGGCTGTACTCAGGGAGACTAACCAACTCTGTCGAAGAGTCACAACATGGAAATATAAAACGTAGGCCTGCTGGCTTTATCAAGGGGTGAGCATATCAATATATATATATATATATATATATATATATTCACAAAGACCGCTCCTTCCAATCGTCTGGGACCCAAGGGAGGTGGCGCATGTGCCGGCGGAGCCAGCCGGCTAAAATTTCCAAATATAAAACGCCAGTAAATGCGCTCTCAGAAATGCAGAACTCAGCATTCAAGTTTAGCAAGAGGTGTTTATTACGACGCGTTTCAGCTCCCTGCGGAGCCTTGGTCACGTACAGTATGTGCGGTGCAAGACCGGGTGACTGATAAAGTTTTAACAAAACATCAACAGAGGACTAGACTGTGTGCGTAAATTTGTCAGACATTTTGGAATGGTGAAACGAAATGGAAAAACGCAAACACATCAGTGCTTCATGACATGTTATGTGAAATACAATCAATACGACAAAATTCTCAATATCGTGTGCCTAGAAGTATAAAATGATACAAACAATAACAAGCCCTAAAATAGATGGGGCAGGTATAAACAGGTCGGCTGACCGTATTGGTACAAGGCATCAAACAGTAGAATATACCGCTCGGGGTTGCGTAACTGGCTAGGATTCCAAAGCAAGTGCAAAATCCATGTAGTGCTAGTGCGGGAAAGTTAGGAATCTGGTCTGGCCAAGCAGTGAAAGATTACGGCACTGCAGGTAATCCGAAGTGATGAGCATCAGCAGATGTCACCCAGTGTATCTAAAATAGACAGAAAACAACCGCCCTGTCAAGGAAAGAATAAAAGAACGGTGGTCAAGGGACAAGTGTCCAGACTCCTTGCACAACAAAAAGATCACATTAGCCAAAATAGTCACTGAGAGTCCATATGAGGTGATATACTGTACCCATCAGACGCTCGGTACAAGTGATGTGAAAGGGGAAAAGGGTAGGTTGCCCGTGTGCCATAGTGCGTGTTTGCACACGTCACCTCAGGCCCCGTCCCCTCCCTTCACCACTGTGTAAACGCGCCCTGTGGCTGTTCTAAGTTGAGAGATTAAGTCCCCTTGAATCCTAAGGGTCCCTAGGTTCAAACTAGACCACTAGGTACCTCAAGTAAGCGCCACAGAGCTGCGTTGCAGAGAGGTGTAAAAAGGGGCTTGGCCTCAGAACACCTGTCTGCAGTGCAGCTCCCTAGCGCATACTGGAGATGCCTGTTGGGCTAGTTGGCCCTCGGGGACCCTCAGTATTGAAGAGGAATTAATTCCCCAACTTACAATTCGCCAGGGAGCGCGTTTGCAGAGTGCTGCAAGGAGGGGGCGTGGCCTCCGGCACGATGCCAGTCTTTTATTTATTTTAATTTTTTAAGAAGGGGGGCTGTGTGGTTCCCCTTCTTATTCTAATTTATTGGCCCTGATGACCCCATCCCCCAGGGCCTGTCTCCTAATTATATTTTTTTGACCCCAATCCCCAGGGCCGGCCACTGTTTTTTATTATTTTTAAAAAATATATATTTATAGACACACCTAGGACATGCTGGACAAACCGTACGTACCTATCACCATGACGATTTGCGTGATATTCATTAAAAGGCGACTATGCATACAATGAATCCACGTGGAATGTATTTACACCACTAGTGAAGCTCTGACATGTCTGATGCCCTACCGTGCCTAATCCCGGTAGACACCCTTGTCGTTTATTTATACAAACATGGGTAGCTATTGACGGGCACATTTAATACACATGCACACCAAGCCATTCAAAGGGGATTCGACAAACTTTCGACCAAAACTATGCAAGAAACCCCCCTCACGGTTAATAAAACACACATCCACTGCCGGATGTGTAATACTTTTTATTTTACTCTCTGGAAAGGGGACGAACATCACTTGAGAGTCACAGCGCGCTCCTGGCAGAGCCCAATGCTGTGTTACACCCACCATTGCCTGCTGAGTGCCACACACCTCTGTGTTGTATTCCACCAGCTAGTGCATATGCTATGACACTCTCTAGCCCATGTGCACTGTAACACCACCCCGTGAATATGTCATGCCACACTTGTCTTCGCACGGGTTATATTGCCCCATCTAACGTGCCTTCCTCGATGCCTACGTTATAACGCACAGTGCTATGCCATACATATTACAATCTGGGATCCATATCTTTGTCACAGTGCATATGTTACACTCCCCATCACATATTTTATATTACAACTTTAGAGACTAGTTAGGTTACACAACACTGCCCTGTGCATATTACACTCCAAGGCGCATATCGCATAGCACACGCTAGTGCCTGTGCTATCTCGCGCTCTCCAATGAATCTGTCATTGCGCACAATGTATTTCATATTATATTTCACGCCCGGTTCATCTTATATCACACTTTTTGGTGCCTAGTTTATACCATACACTATATCTAGTTTTCATTTTCAATCGTGCTCCCAGGACTATGTCCGATATAACACTGTGTTCACCTACCCTTTTCACGGGCATTACATTTTGCGATAGGGGGTGGAGGGTCAGGGGGTGTTTCTGCCAAGTGAGCCCGGAGTCACAGTCACAAACGTCCTCTTCTTCCTGAATAAAAGTGAGATTATGCTGCATACTTGTTCATATTTTAAGTAGTTCGCACAGACACACGTTTTAAAAACAATAAAGTTCCTAATACTCGCCTTCTCTGAACATTTAGCTTGCTGCCCCATCCCCCTCCTCCCTATCCTCTGTTGTGTGAATCCATGGACTAGCCTCCTCCCTCCTGCCATGCATGGTCTGATGTGCTGCCACTGCCCTCAATTTAGTATGATGTACCAGTCCACTCCTCCTGCCCTCCATTGCCCAATTCTATGCCCCATCATTGACCTCCTGCTTAAACTCTATGCTTAGCTTGCTGCCCCTATTCTCCTTCCCTCTGCCCTCCGATGTCTTTGTGCATGCCCCTGCTCCATCCTTTTTGCCCACCATGTTCCATGGACCTGCCACTCCTATCTACTCTGAGTGTTCTGTTGAGCTGCCACTCCCCTCCCACCTGCCTAGCATTGTCAGATGACTGTAACCTGTCCCTGACACCTCTACCCTGCCTGTCCACATGCCATGCCCCTATCCTCTTCCTCCTGTCCTACATGGTCCATTGTACTGCCACACCCTTCTGCCCTCCCTGGTCTGTTGTGCTGCAACTGCTCCTCCTGCCTGCCCCGTGCGGTCTGTTGTGAGGCCCCTTCCCCTGAACTTTCTTGTCTGTGCACATGTCCTGACCCTCCCTTCTATCCTCCATCGTCCTTTGTGCATGCCCCTGCACCCTCCTTCTTGCCCATCATAGCCATTGTGCTGCCACTAACCCTCCCACTTGCAATGCATGGTCTTCTGTGCTGCCATGGCCCCTCCCACCTTCCCTGTGTGGTCAGTTAGCTGCCTCTGACCCCCTCCCACCTTCCCTCCATGGTCTGTGTGTATGCCATCACAGTCTCACTGTTGCTCTTCATGGTGTGTCTTGCTTCTAGTGCCCATCCTGCCTGACCTCCATGGCTATCTTGCTGCTCCTGCCCTGCCCCCTTGCCCCCAGCCCTCTGTTTACATGTGCAGCCCCCTACTCCCTCCCTCCTGGCTTGTCTGTTCCATTGTAATGCCCCTGATCCGTCCCTCCTGCCCTTTATGGTCTGTTATGCTGCAGCTTTCTCTCCTGTCTGTCCATTATGGTCAGCTAGCTACCATTGCCTCTTGCCCCTCTGTTCTCTGTTGTCCATGTGCATGGTCCTGTCCCCTCCCTCTTGCTTTCTATGGATTGTTGTGCTGCACTCTCGTCCCGCATGCCCTGTGTGGTGTATTGTGCTGCTGCAAACCCTGATGCCTGCCCTGCAGGGTCAGTTTGGTGCACCTCTCCATGTCCCTCCTGTCCTCTGTTATCCAAGTCCATGTCCCGCCCCCATTTCCTTCCATGATCCAATGTACCAGACTTGCGAACATTTTGAACTTGGTAAGAGGGAGATTTTGACAAAAAACTGGGGTATTGATTTTCCCCTTTGAGTTACATTGAAAAAGAGGAGATTGTAGACAGGAGACAGATCAAATAAAGCCCATTTGAGCTTAAAAACATTGGACGTTTCCTGGCTGAATCGGGTCTGTTGGCATGTATGGTTGTACTACCATTGCCTCTTCCTTCTGCCCACAATGGTCTATTACATTGCCACAGCCTCTCATGCAAGTCCTGTATTGTTGGTTTGTTGCCCCTGCCCCCCTTTCCACTGCCCTCCATAGTCTGTTGTGCTGCCACGGCCCTTCCTGCCTGCTCAGTGTGGTTAAATTGTTGCCTTTGCACCCTCCTACCTGCCTTCAATTTTCAGAGTCCGTGCCCCTGGCCTCTGCCTCTCAACAGTATCCTAATGAACAACTAGATTGCTAACATTCTATATTTATTACAAAAGTGTGGAACGCCTGACGTCATCTTGATGTAATGAAAACTGTAATACCTAGAGCATTTCCTTTAGAAATTACATATATGAGAGGGTCTTATTGGCATCAAAATTATGGTTAGACTAAAATAAGGACATATTTTCTGAGTTTTCAAATAGCGACAAAGCACTTTTAAATTATTTGTTATCTTTATGTTTTTTATCCAGTTGACCACTTGATTAAATGTTGCACTTAGGGGAGAGGATGTGGTGTTACTTCCAGAACTGCAGACTTTGCAACTGGGGAATTGGAGTTTCTGCTTCAGCTCGACATTCTGTGATTCTGGTCAAATCACTTAGTCTCCCCATGTCTACAACAAAAATGAATTTGTTCTTGTGTGATGTAACCAATGCTCATGTAAAGCACTCCAATACCTGACAAGTCTGCACTATATAACACTGCAAAAACACAAAATAATAAGTGTTTTGCACACTTCTGTCATTGGGCTATATTTGGGCTACATCTGGGTGATTTTGGGCTACATTTGGGCTCTTTTGTCTCCGGTGGCCATCTTGGGAGATTTATTTGTTATGAAGTTTCCTAATTTCCTCATGTACTGCAGTCTCCTCAGTAGGAAATGCTTTCAGTTTTTTACTTTGATTCCATCATGAAGGTATTCAGATATGTCACACATTTGCCATAAATTCTGAAAGTTAGCACTCTAGTTGCTCATTAGATCACTGTAGAAAAGCTACTGTTCACCATGAAAGTCTGCTTCTGGTATTAAAAGTGCATGTTTCAGTCTGCATGTCAGAATTTTTTATTGAAATAAAAGAGGATTTGAGAAGTCACTCAAAATGTGCCCTCATTTTCTTTCTTCAGCATTAATCAACATTTCTATGGCAAAATGAACCCCCTCATTGTGTTCCTTTTTAAATTAAATGTTTTAAGTGTTACCAGTTTATTCCAATCAAGATGGCTTCAGGTGTGCCATACTTTTGTCATAATGAAGACAGTAAGCGCTCTAGTTGTTTTTAAGAACACTCTGGGACATTCTGTCATTGGCCTGTACTTGGGCTACATCTGGGTGTTATTTGGGCTACATTTGGGCTCTTTTGTCTCTGGTGGCCATCTTGGGAGACTTATTTGTTATGAAGTTTCCTAATTTCCTCATTTACTGCAGTCTCCTCAGTAGGAAATACTTTCAGTTTTTTACTTTGATTCCATCAAGAAGGCATTCAGATGTGTCACACATTTGCCATAAATTCAGAATGTTAGCACTCTTTTTGCTCATTAGATCACTGTAGTAAAGCTACTGTTCACCAGGGAAAACTGCTGAAGAGGATTTGAGAAGTCACTCAAAATGTGCCCTAATTTTTCTTTCTGCAGCACTAATCATACTTTTTATGGAAAAATGAACCCCCTCATTTTGTTCCTTTTTAAATTAAATGTTTTAAGAGTTACCACTTTAATCCAAGCAAGATGGCTTCAGGTGTGCCATACGTTTATCATAAGTAGGACTGTTAGCACTCTAGTTGTTCTTTGGAACACTCTGGGAAGCTGCAGTAGAACACAAAGGAATCAACTGACAGTCTCTGCCCTTGTTGGATGTACATGTTTTACTGAGAATGTCGGACTTCATTCTCACATGACTGAGAAAGATAATGTGAATTTACAGAAAATAAGCTCTCAGTTTAGCTTATAGATCACCTTCCAAACCTCTGTGGGAAAGGCATGAGAAAATATTTTTCTCTCAATCATGATATCCCAGCAGAAGGCTTTTTCACCTGGTGAAATCACCTTAGAACATACCACAATTCCTAAAATGAGTATGGTACCATCAACAAATGATTTATAATGTAACTAAAGTCTTAAAACCTTCTATTAACTGCAATGCTTTTTAATGAGGTGCTATCATGTATATTGGTCCCAAGATGGCTGCCAACACTTCTTGGATGAAGTGCTGACAGCCAATCAGATCTCAGGATGAGATG
The DNA here is from genome assembly GCF_964204655.1 of Triturus cristatus. Lineage (NCBI taxonomy): Eukaryota > Metazoa > Chordata > Amphibia > Caudata > Salamandridae > Triturus > Triturus cristatus. The sequence continues at coordinate 348,569,717 of NC_140584.1, forward strand.
TGTGGTTAGGCTCCGCCCACATATATATATGATTTTACTTTTGATTTTCTCAGGAACTACTGAACAGATTGACACCAGACCTGCAAAAGGCACTTCCCTGACCTGAGGACTACCTCTCTGCCAAATTTCAAGTAATTCTGTTCAGCCGTTCGGGCTGTACCTTGGACTAAAGGTCCCTATGGAAAATTGCATGGGGAAAATGCGTTTTGGGACCCCCCTTTTTTCTCAGCCCCCGCTTGACGAATCCCCCCGAAACTTTCAGGGTAGGAGCAGAGCGGAGCGCCCCACCTATTTTGAAAATTTCACGAGGATTCGTCAACTGGCGCCAAAGTTATTCCAAATAGAATGTTGCGGATTTCCTACGGAAACACGGTCCTAACTATAACTATCTACTGGCAACCGCCAGTAGATTATATATATATATATATATATATATATATATATATATATATATATATATATATATATATATATATATATATATATATATCATACCAGCCTGACAGCGTCCAACAAACAGGCACCGACTCCGTGAGTAATTCAGCAAAAAAAGAGTTTATTCCAACGTTAGGCACAGACGCGTTTCGGCGGAAACAACCGCCTTGTTCACTGCATATATATATATATATGAAAGAAAGAAAGGGTTTACCACATTGCGGGACGCTCTTGCAGCAAGCCGGTCAAATCAGGGAAAGTCCGTTGGCAAACCTTGAAAAATAGAACTTTGTCAGTACGAGTAACCGGCAGCCCACTTGGGCGTTATGCACAAGACTTCCATTCCCAGAATGCTTTGCTATCCTATTCACTTGATTGATATGCAAATAAAAGAGGTGGAATCTTTTGGGAGCCTTGTATGCTGGTCATTTGCGCTGCAGTCTGTCTATGTGTAAGGGCGTCAGGCCCGAAACGCGTCAGGAGGACATGTGGTTTGCCAACGGACTTTGCCTGATTTGACCGGCTTGCTGCGAGTGCGTCCCACAATGTGGTAAACCCTTTCTTTCACATAATACGGCCCAGCCTGATCGTGGGACGCACCACCGCTTACATGAGCGGGTCCGCTACTGTCTTGTGGTTACAGTGGCATATGAAGCACCGAGTGACTGTTTTTACTGGGGGAAGAGCTCGGGAGGTGAAACCTTGAAAAATAGAACTTTGTCAGTACGAGTAACCGGTAGCCCACTTGGGCGTTATGCAAAAGACTTCCATTCCCAGAATGCTTTGCTATCCTATTCACATGATTGATATGCAAATAAAAGGGGTGGAATCTTTTGGGAGCCTTGTATGCTGGTCATTTGCGCTGCAGTCTGTCTATGAGTAAGGGCGTCAGGCCCGAAACGTGTCAGGAGGACATGTGGTTTGCCCACGGACTTTCCCTGATTTGACCGGCTTGCTGCGAGTGCATCCCGCAATGTGGTAAACCCTTTCTTTCATATAATACGGCCCTGCCTGGTCGTGGGACGCACCACCGCTTACATGAGCGGGTCCGCTACTGTCTTGTGGTTACAGTGGCATATGGAGCAACGAGTGACTGTTTTTACTGGGGGAAGAGCTCGGGAGGTGAAACCTTGAAAAATAGAACTTTGTCAGTACGAGTAACCGGCAGCCCACTTGGGCGTTATGCAAAAGACTTCCATTCCCAGAATGCTTTGCTATCCTATTCACTTGATTGATATGCAAATAAAAGAGGTGGAATCTTTTGGGAGCCTTGTATGCTGGTCATTTGCGCTGCAGTCTGCCTATGAGTAAGGGCGTCAGGCCCGATACGCGTCAGGAGGACATGTGGTTTGCCAACGGACTTTCCCTGATTTGACCGGCTTGCTGTGAGTGCGTCCCGCAATGTGGTAAACCCTTTCTTTCATATAATACGGCCCTGCCTGGTCGTGGGACGCACCACCGCTTACATGAGCGGGTCCGCTACTGTCTTGTGGTTACAGTGGCATATGGAGCAACGAGTGACTGTTTTTACTGGGGGAAGATATGCAAATAAAAGAGGTGGAATCTTTTGGGAGCCTTGTATGCTGGTCATTTGCGCTGCAGTCTGCCTATGAGTAAGGGCGTCAGGCCCGAAACGCGTCAGGAGGACATGTGGTTTGCCAACGGACTTTCCCTGATTTGACCGGCTTGCTGCGAGTGCGTCCCGCAATGTGGTAAACCCTTTCTTTCATATATATATATATATATATATATATATATATATATATATATATATATATATATATATATATATATATATATATAAAGCATATCTATCATCTTTCTCCAAAAATCACCAATATTTTTTTATCAAATATATATTTCAGTAGTTCACACAATGCAACGCTTACTAAAAGTGATTATTATAAATATGTTTAATAATGTTTTAATAAAAATATAATCAATACTTTTCTGAGTCTTTCTTTTGACACAGATTGCAATTTGTGGGCTGAAAAATGTTAAAAAGAGTTAGTCACATGTTTCTTTTTAAAAATAAAATCAAGAATTCTCTCAGTCTTTTTTTAAATTTTTTACCACCCCACAAAATGCATTCATAAAAACAACCACAAGATGCCCTTGCAGTCCAGCTGTGGAGCATAGAGCTATAGCTAGGAATGCTTTTGAAAAATATTGTAGGTTTTCCTCGTGTTATGGATTTAATGACCTCAGGAGACTAAAAGTATTTTTTTCTTGATGTTGCTGGTGGGTTCCTGCACTCCCTGCAGCTTCCCACAACATAAACAGCATGCTTGGTGGTGCTCCTGCCCCTTCTAGAGACATCACCCAGCTAAAAAAAAGAGTAAAAATCCCTGCAGGGCATTATGGGGCACTCTTTCAAGGAGCAATAAAAAATCATAATAATATTACATTTTTTAATATATTTTTGGGGTGTCCCAGTGCCCACCCTGGACAATCACATTTTAAGTTTTGTTTGGGGGTTGTGGGAGAGCTCCATCACTCCTAGGGTCCCAGGTAGCTCCCCAGCCAGCACAAATCATGGGTACTGTGAGAGCCTGCATTTTTATCTTAGGTGGTTGCCCCAGTGCCCACCCAAGGCACCCACAGTTCAACTTGTTTTAGGGGCTGTAGGAGGAGGTAGCGAGGGCCCCATCACCCCAGTCAGCTTGCCGTGCATGATTTGGCCCTTTTTTGAAACGTTTTTGGTGGGTGCCCCAGATCCCACTCGGGGCACACACAATGCTGGCTATGTTGGGGGCCGCAGAGGGAGCCCCATCTGGTTTCCCATCGAGCACCATATTGGCTGCTGGCAGAAGCCAACACCTTTTCTCTCCCTGCCCGCCGCGAGGCAGCCGTAATTTTTAACTGACATCGTTAGTGATGTGGTGGTAGCTAATCAGATCTTATCTTATGATCTGTCGGTTCCACGGATCCTCCGCGGCATGAAATATACAATGTTTTTGAGCCTATATTGCTCAAAAGCTACTGAACTGATTTACTGCCTGCCCCCTTTTTCTCAGCCCCTTCCTGACAGATCACCTGAAACTTTTTCGGGGGAGAGTTTTGTGAAGATTAGTTAAAGTTATTAGGAAAACCAAAAAATTTTGTTTCCTATGGAAATACAACCCTTACACAACCCTAACTATAACTACCCAGTGTCAACTGCCACACACATATATATGTACACCTTTCATTTGATCTCTCTGACCTGCATGTATCATAGAATTATGTTTGTGTTTCACACTCCAAATGAGTCAAAACATTTCAATAGAACATAAAAGCTGTTCATGGTTCACACCCAGAAGCATTCTGCCCACAACAACCCAGCACTGGGCGAGCACTCTATTGTTCTCTAATCTTATTTGATTACGAGATTTGCACTTAGAGTGATGACTCTTTGGAACAGTATGAAAAACGTTGTGCTCATCTCTCTGTTGATTTATGTTTTTGAATGTTCATTAAATGCAAATAAATATGACGTAATGGCAGTTTTACAGCACAATGGTAAAGTGTTTCATCTTTTCTTTGACTATTCGCATTTCGGAGGAAATCTGCTAAATTTAGATGTAAGTGAACATCCTACTTTTATTTTCTAAAGGTCTATTAATTTCACACAAAAATCCTCTGCTTCTTGCACTTTTGTGTCCATAGACAATGGTAAGCCATTGCAGCCGCGAGACAGACATTTCATCATTTTTGAATTGGGAGTTATCCCACAAACCTATGTTCGGTTCCAATACATACCATTTTATTCTCTTTGTCACTCTTCTGAAAATGACATGGGAGGGGGTTTTTGTGAAAATGGCTTGTAAGGTATCCTTTCCGATGAAAGGCTTGTAGATACCAGCTCCAAAGTATTGCCCATTGATGTTTTCACTTCATGCAAAGGGCACTGCTAGGGCAGTGCATGCACTAAACATAATGTTTCACGGTTTCTGTGTAAACCAAAAAAAGAAAATGAAGGTGAATATTACACTTCTAACAATGTTCCTGTGGTGATAGGGGCTTCACCTCATTTACAAGGTGGCGTTAGGACACTTAATGTGGCTTGTAAACAGGGCACCCTTTCACGCTATACTTAGCATAAAAGGGGTGGTCAATGGGTGTTGCGTTGGGCATTCTGCCGCAACACCAATTGATTTTGACGCTGCCCCCTTTTTGCATTGGTGGCATAAATAGGAAGCAGTGCCAAGATTAAGACCAGGGAAAACCTGGTCTTTACATGGCTAAACGAGAATAAATGCTTATTTCTCCACGTTTTTGCTGTTTCTATGTATGTCATAGATGGCTATTTGAGATTTTTATGGAACACCTCCCTGCACATAAAAATTATTTTCCCCCAGCGAAGGCACCCTTTCACTATGGTGCTAGGGGTCCTGCATTGGCTCTAGGCAGCTAAATTTAGTGCCTGTGCTGGTGGAAATGCAGGGGTGCACCGTATCTTTGTAAATACGGCGCATTCCTGCGTTTTCAGAATTCCGGAGCGTGGAGTTGGCAAGTTTTGCTTAACGAAAAAAGATGTGTGGAATACTGCACACCAATTATTTGAGACAATACTCAGAGACAAGTAACTCTGAAGGGATAGAACACTGTAAGTATTCTGACTTACGCGTGCTACATAGTATTGGAGGGCTGCCAGTCCCTCCTTATAACTTGAAAGTATGTGATAAGCCAAGCGAGATAGCCTGAACTAAACTATGTGCACAGCAAAATGTCTGTGTTGCTGTCTTTACACTGCAATCTCAATACATTTAACAATTGGTGCATGAAGAATTGCAATAAACAACAAACTGGCACATGCATCAAGCAAAAATCACCGCGCAAAAATACCGAATCGCTAAAATCTCCCGTTAGCGAGTGGCAAACAACGAATCCGAATGCACCAACACCAATAGCGAAAAAATAGAGAATCGCAAACTAAATCCCCGTTAAAATAAAGAATCGCAAAAAACTTCCCTGTTAAAATAAAGAATCGCAAAATAAAGATTCGGAAATACCGAAATTGCAAATAGCGCCTGGCATTAGCTAATCGCAAATAAAGAATCGCTAATGAATGCATCAAAAGTCGCAAATACCGAAAATCTCAAAAATCGCTATTTAGCATGAGCAGATTAAGGGGAATCAGAACCAGGAGGTAAAGTTGCTGAAAAAATAGAAAAACATCTGAAAAACTCACAAGTGTTCCACAGATGCAATCAATCAGAAAGCCATACAAATTGGGCCTGGAGACCCTGTTTCCTTTCACAAAATGGCAGCCCTCTACGTGCTTGCAAGGAGGATGAGAATAAATGCAGCAGCACAGCGCAGGAGAAGGATCCAGGAGAGAGTATTCAGAGTGCGCATTACATTGCTTGGCCAAAATGAGAATGAGGTATACGACAAGTACTGTCTCAATCGTGCAATGATAATGCACCTAATTGCTGACCTGGAACCACTACTGCAGCACCAGACACGTCAGACCAATGCCATTCCTGCGCACGTCCAGGTCCTATGCAGCCTGCACCTACTGGCGTCTGGAAGTTTCCAGGGGGTCATAGCGGTAGCGGGAGGCGTATCACAAAGCGCACTATCACGCTTCTTCCGTAAATTCATTGATGCCATGCTGACAATGATACATACCCACATCAGCTTCCCCACAAACCCCCAGCAGATGGACCCCAGCAAACAGGAATTCTACCAGGTGGCCCAATTCCCCCATGTCATAGGATGCATTGACTGCACGCATGTCCCCATCTATCCACCCTCAGCCAATGAGTACATCTTCTGTAACAGGAAGTCCTATCACTCCATCAACGTGCAGGCGTGTGCGATGCCAAGCACATCATCACGGACATAGTGGCACAATTTCCAGGGAGCACACACGACTCCTATATATTCAGACACAGTGGCATCCACAGGCGTCTGCTCAATGGAGAATTCGGAGAGGGACTCCTGCTTGGTACGTAAACATACCTAATCATAACATCTGCATCACACATGTATCATCATGACTGATGCTAAGCCTTTGCTTCCATCCTGTAGGTGACAGTGCATACGCCCTGCGGGAATATATCCTCACCCCCTACATCAACCCAGCAACACCACAGGAGCAACGCTACAACGCGGCCCACATAAGCACCAGAAATGTGATTGAGAGGACATTCGGGATCCTGAAGAGTCGCTTCCAGATCTTACATAAGACTGGTGGTGCTTTGCAATATAAACCAGACACCTGCTGCAGGATTGCAGCAGTAAGTGCCATGCTGCACAACATTGCAACCAGAAGGGGGATACCCATAGAGGTGGACCGGAATGACAACTACCGGGATGATCAACCACCCGCACAACACCAACAGTCACACGTTCCAAAAACAGCTGAAGGTCAAAGGAGGCGGACATACATCACACAACATCATTTCAGAGCCAGGTAAGAACGAGCCATGACGATATCATTAGGAGTGCTACTGTTTACTTCACAGGAGCACTTATGTAGGTAATGTTACACTGACATGCAAATTAGAGTTCCCCCACACATTGTGGGCAAAGACATGACCGTTGGCTTCACGGGAGTGCAAATGCAAAATTAAAGTGGGCCATGGTTACCCCACCATGGTCAGGGATGCAGGACAGAATGTCTAGTGGCGCTTCCCATGAACGCCCAGCCTCCTATCGCGTGTCTCCTCCACTTCACCACGCTGTGTCTCTGTGGCTGTGGAGCAGCGCAAACTGCGCCTCCTGGGGCAGGTCTCCAGCACCGACACGCTGCTCACACTGGATGCAGCCTCACTGCCATCCTCCCTTCCCAAGTTGCTGCCACTGAATGTCCGTGACTGCAAGTGTTCCACTGCAGTGGTCACCTGGCCTAAGACCTTCGCCACGTCACCACAGTAATGTCCGAGGTCCACCTGCAGTGACACGGAGCGGCGGGACAACACAGCAGTGCTGTTGCAGAGCTTTGTGACGGCCCTGGTCGATGCTGTGGAATGGAGCAAGTTCTGCCTATGCCTCCGGCGCTCGCTGTGTTGTCCTGCTCGTATGGCACGGGTGAGCTCCTGGAGGTTTTGACTAATGTCCCTATTGCCCTCTGCCACAACTGTGGTCATGTGCCGCACTGCGTCAGTTAGAGTGCACATATGTTTGGCGAGACGGGAAATGTTGAGGTTCATTGTCCCCATGTGTCTCCCCTGCAGGCGCTGAACACTCAGCATCTGAGCCTCGACTCCACCATAAATGTTCGTTGCCTGGTTGGCTCCCTCGACAGTACTGCGCATGGACCTGCGCCACTGCGTGACTCTGCCACGTGCTGGTGGTGGTGCTGGCAGTGTGACACCTGTATGACTTTGCCCACTTGTGGGTGCAGGACTCGGGCATGCATCCATCACCTGCAGGGAGGGGACATGTGCCCTGCGTCTTGGTGGTTTTGTCGCAGGTGTTGGTGGTGGTATTGTCGCTGGTGGTGGTGGTGGTATTGTTGCTGGTGGTGGTGGGGATTGACCTTCCTGCGGAGTGTCGCCATCGGAATCTGCCGGTGTTTCGGAGATGATGAGGCACTCACTATCATCTGAATCCCCAGGAGATGCATCTGTGTATGAAACAGTGCATTGTTAGTTTATTTTGTGACTACATCTGTTTGTCATTCTGCATGTATGTCCTACAATGAATTACATTATTTGACTCTCTCTTGGCCCTGTACTGCTGAACTCATTTATTTTGCATTTGTGATTATACATGCATACTTTGCTGACATGACTACAACTCCCATGATGCAATACTGATGTGAGGGCATATGTGTTATGCACTTCTGCCTGCACACTGTGATTGACCTGGGGGGATAGGGATGGGTATACGATACGCAGCGTATGGGCGCAGGCATGCATCTTACTTTGTTCTGTGGTGGCTGAGCCGGAGGTGTCCGTCTGCGTTACTCCGACAACCGCCTCTAGCTCAATGGTCCCCTCAACGAGCTCCTCCAGGGCAGTGTTTGCAGGTACTGTGGATGGCCCCCCTCCTGTGCCAGCTGCCTCCTTGACCCTTTCAGCAATTCTTTCCTTTGCCCTCTTCCTGAGGTCATACCACCTCTTCTTTAGGTCGTCGATGCTGCGGTGCGTCACTCCCACAGCATTCACCCTCTCCCTGATGCGAAGCCAAATTTTCCTCTTCTAAGTTTCGGGCACCTTGAGTGACAGCTTGCCAAACAGCTTGTCATGCTTGCTGCTCACCCCCTCGATCAAGTGCTCAAGTTCCATGTCAGAGAACTTTCTCTTCCTCTTCCTGGGCGTGTCTGCAGTGCCTGGTGCATCCTTGTCCATCCTGGATGAGGGTAGGGTGGATGGTTTCAGTGGGTGAATTCTCTTGCCTCAGTCTGTGTGCTCTGCCTCCTCCTGTGAGCTCCTCAGGACAGTGAATGAGGATGGGGCTGCTTGACTTCCTGGTTGTGATCTCATCAGCCCGCTTCTGGAGCGACCCGTTTTTTAGCGAATTCGCTAATACCGAACTCGCTAATATCAAATTCGGTAATACCGAATTCGGTAATTGCTAATCGGTATTTTCAGTAATCGCTATTGAGTAATCGGTAAATATTAGCGAATTTTAAGGAATCGCTGAGATTTACCGAATCTGTTCATGCATTCCGAAAAGCGATTCCTTATTACCGATTCTTTATTTCTCGCTATTAAGGAATCGCTTTTCGGGATGTTGATGCATGTGCACCAAAGTTCTTCAATGGTGTCTTAATCAATATACATTGGTGCAAAAAACAATGTGACTTAACACCGTTCATTGATTCAATAACAATCATATTTTGTCAAAATAATTGATGCGTCAATGACAGTTGCACAACTTAAACAATAACAACTAAAGTCGCTGAACGTTGTGTATGATGAGAACGCGTTCAATGCATTTCGGGACCTTAAGTCCCTTCTTCAGGGGCCATGGTTGCTTAAATGTATGTCTAAAGCAACGGTCTGTACATGGTCAATAAATAAGCTTACTCGGGTCGAGTTTACACACAAACACCTGGATAAAAGAAACTGGGAATCCTCAACATGATGTTCACAACTCTAGCAAGTTTTGCTTAACGCCATGCTCTGTCAAGTGATAAACGAAATGTTGAGAAAGCAGAAATGACTAGTGATCAACAGAACACAATAATCAGGGTCTATGCAAGATTCCATAAACGGAAAATGAAAATTACGCAGCCCTACCAAATATAGACCTCTAGGTTCTTGAATTTCCATTCATTAAACCAATCTTGGAGGGTCTTCCCTTGATAAGTAAAATGCATCATGTGTTCTAATAATTTTGTTGCCAGTGATTTCACTACATTTGTTGAATAGACCCAAACGTTCAGGAATTAAAAGCTCTTGCAATGTCATTACAAAAAGTAAATCTCCTACAAATAACTTTGTCTCGCATTCCATGTTGCCTATACTCAGGGATGGACTGGGTAAAAAAACAGGCCCGGGCATCAAAATAATAGTGGCCCAACTAGCGAGCCAGATAGCTAAGAAAGTGGCCCACATTTGCAAATCAGGCCAGTTTTGACCTTGCAATATTACGTTGCATTGTGTTTTGTGCAAGGTAAGGGAGACTGCATGCAACTTGTGCTTACTGAATTTAATTTTTGGGGTAATATCAGGAGAAATCAACAGTAAAAACCGACACTCATGGCCATATAACAGGCCCAGAAACTGCTATACAAAACAACTCATAAATTGATCTGCCAGCCCAGCCCAATGGGCTCTGCCTGATTGCCCTGTAGGTCAGTCAGACCCTGTCTATACTCAACTCTAGTATTTTGCTTTACTCCTCAGTTTCTTCACTATGAAATTAAACCAGGCATAAGGGAGCAGAAGCAAGCACTAAGCCATATGTAAAAAGTTGCATGGTGCCTATGTCGGTGTGCAACCATAATAAGCATGAGCCCTAACTCAGGCATGCACATATAGTTGAAAATTGTATTGATTAGGAAGACGGGGATGGGCATGGGACAGTAGATCTCTGTCTTTGTAAGGGTCAGAGGTCACAAAGTAATTTAAAGGTGTACGTCGTGGCCTGGGACTCAGGGGTCTGGCAGTGGTCCCGCTCACTTGATGTTCTTGCACCTTCACGCAAAATGTACTGGTTAGGACTTGCTAAGGGCAAGTGGAAAGCATTCTCACACTTGCAACTTGCGAATGAGTTGCAAATATTTTCAGCCTACAATTCAGTCCAGTTAGGATATGGGCAGGGCCCCATTCACTTATTGGGTGCAATGAAACTCCAAGGATTGTTCATGTTGCGCCGCTCATTGCACCACATTGCTAACCGTCTTCATGGATCGCAATCAGAATTTTCTCATTTTCTTTACAATCCTTTACCCTAAGCACTGCTAGTTTGTGCATAAAACCCCTATGTTTTTACACATTGATAAATGTGCAGTGTCTGATAATTAATGCAGTGGAGGCTGGTAGGGGACGGTGGCGGGATCGAAAAAAATAAAAAAGGCTTACCTGTGAACGCCGCCACCTCTCCTCTCTCCTCTTCTCTCGGAACAGAAGCACTCAGGCTCCCAGTCTCTCCCAGCCAATCACAACGCTGCCTTACAGCAGTGCTGTGATTGGTCTGAGCGCTGTGGTTTGGCGCTCAGAGAGGGATTGGGAGCCTGTGCATGTTCTCCACCCAGGCTGTACAATACAGCCAGTGGAGAACATGCACAGTGTGCATGGTGGTTTGGCCGGCCCAAGATGGCCGGCCGGTCAGTCATGCGCACTTATAGTGCAGCCACTACTTCTCCCTCTGCTGGCTTCACGTGATCCCAGCCCTATCCCGCCATAACATTGAGCTTAAAGGCAGACTAAAAATAAAATGATAGTAACGATCTGTTATTAACATTTTATTTTTAGGTCTCACCTAGCTTTGAAGTGCACATGCGCTCCTCGCTCTGCGAGGCGTCTTGTAATCGATAAGATTTCTGAAGGGGACTTGAAGCCCCACCCATCATTTTTATTGGCTGGTGTCATCCTTGATGCTAAACGCTGGCTTGTTGTTGTAAATGAGGCTTCTTTGTTACCGCCCTGTCTCCTTTTCGAACGGCCCATCCGGACTTGAACGTTTACTTGCAGCGTTACACGGTGGGCTTTATCTGGTGGGTGTGCACTATTTTGAAACTGGACACACGCTGATGGAGACAACGGCGGCTGCAGCGCTATGTGCTCTAAATTGTATGTTTTTTTTTGTTACTTTAATGAGCGCGGTGCCCGCTCGGTACACAGTGCTCACTTTATTTATTTATATTTTTGTGGCGTCAGTCCTGCTGCCAGAGCGGCTAGTTTTTTTAATGGATATGTTCGGGTGCCGCGCTGGATTTTTTTTAATGGGTATGTTTAGCGCTGCCTCGTACGGCGCACGGTTTCTTGTTTTATTAATTGGTATGTTCGGCGCAGCGCTGCCTCGCACGGCGTCCGGTTTCTTGGTTTTTTTTCTTTATTTTTCCACACCATTGCAAACTACAGCACAGGAACAGGCCTGCCTTTCTCATTTTATTTACGATCGTTTGCCGGTAAAAATCGAGGCTTGCTATCTGGTCGAGCAAAAAATTGAAACTGAAAGTTCTCCCTGTAACAGGGAAATTCCTCCTTGGCCGAAGCTCAGTTGCAAAGACTCTTCCTACCACTTCCCCCAGGTTCAGACAGGCCCCCATTTCACTCGCAACCAGTGGGCGTAGACGTACTCTAAGCTAATCAGGGATCGTGCTGTCCCGTAGCAAAGCTAATCTGCTCCATCGAATGCTTTGGCGCCATTCGTACAGGTATACTAAATGCATGGATGATGCATGTTGTGCGCATGGTACTTAGTCATGATACTGGATATATTATGCATGGTATGTCTGTGTGGTAAATGAACTAGATGCAGTTTGTGTATTCATGGCTGCTATAATTAGGGTGCGTTGTGCCGCTTGGGCCCAGTACTACTGCACCCACTGCATTATTCACAGCTACGCTGCTGCCCAATTGTAGCCACACTTATGATTTTACTGCGTGGGCGCACGCAGCACTCGTCAACCCCAGGCTCCGTTCCATAAACAACTGCCACCGGGCAGACCCATTTCAGAGCAGGGCCCGGGAGGTACGAGGCAGTGGAAATGCCTCAAGTGCGGGCAAAAATGACGTGTCTTTCCTTGCTTTAGAGCTGGGCCTCCCTATCTCAATACCTCAGCCAAATAAAGGTGCCTCCACCTCTTATTTTATTTTGTGTCTGGTGGGGGCAGGGGTGGTTGTAAGTGTGGAGAGGGGTAAGGAGTGCACATTGTTTGGCGCCTCAGGGAAAGAAACTGGTAAATAAACCATTAATAAATTTAAATTCTGTCCATCCTACCACAATGGCTGAATAAACACCCCGCGCCCTCAAATCTCCCCATACTTGGTAAGCCAGGGGTGCCGGCCTCACAAACAGCATCTGCATACCTATGGTGCAGCCACCACTTCTTCGTCTGCTGGCGTCACATGATCCCAGCCCTATCCTGCCATAACTTTGAGCTTAAAGGCAGTCTAAAAATAAAATGATAATAACGATCTGTTATTAACATTTTATTTTTACTTTGCTGTGCTCTTAGAGCAGTGAGGCGACACTCTGCACCTTAGCAGAGGAGCTGCCCCTGGAGTAACCAGTCATACTCCTCCATGAGGGGTGGACAGAGCTGTATTTCTACCTCTTGACTCTGGCTTGTCCACAATTTCTTCATTTCAGGAAGTAGCAAGATTTATGCAGGGAGTAGGGTGGTGATGATTTCTGCAGAAAATTGGTTTTGCCAGAGAACTATGGCACATTTGTCAATACGTTATTCCATAATGGTACCTTTTGTGCTGAAGATGTATTTTTGAAAGGAAATACATTATTAGTAAATGTGAATTCTGAGTTTGACACATTATTTTTACAATAGTATATCTATCATTGTAAGGGGACTTTTCAAAGGTATGCTTACCTGTTCTTAACTACAAACCATTCCATTTAGCCTTCAGAACAAAATTGTATGAATCAATGTACGAAGAGTCTAATGAGGTAATTTTTTCCATAATACTCCTTCATTGTTTTCCCAGTATACTGACTAATTGGCCATAGCGAACATACGTTTTTGCTCCTGCAGTATATTGTCTGTAAGGTATGCTTGACACCCACATCTATGTCTTTCAGTTTTCAATCCTCTTGGCACACATTCATTCAAGGGCATCATATTTTATAGGATCTGCTTTCAATTCACAAACAATGAATGCCTGATGAAGGCCCGAAGCACAAAATGATCAGCCATTACTTCTGCATCAGCTATAAAATACTGTGGTACAGCAAGGGCTGGACATTAATTGTTGAGCAGCACAATGATGGCTCTATTTAATTATTAATTGTTTCTATCCTCAACCGTTTTGATGTGTGCACTAAAGATTTTCATTCCAAATACAGATGAAATTACTCTTCCATGAAATTGGAAATATTTATTATTACACCAATAGTTTTCTGGGAATAGTTGCATATGGTGTCACAAATCACAAATTGGTATTTGTACCCCCTCTTATTTCAAGTATTCAAGTTCATCATGTTTAATCAACATTTCTTAATTTATTGATAGAAGATTATAATCTATCAAAGTGTAATCATTGATTGATCTTAATTCTGCACATAAAACAGTTCTCTGTTTTTTTTTAACAAAATAATTAAATCTAATGTGGTGCACAATAGCAATACCTTTATTCGGTTACTGAAATATAACCTTAAAAGTACATAAAAAATATACAATAAACAGAATTTCATAAAAGCACAATAAAAACACAGTTCCATAACATTATTATAATCCACCACAGACAGCAGGCAATAGGAATTAGAGACACTAGGCTTGTCCTGATTAGAAAAACAGAAAATTCCTGTACAAGAATTCAAGAATTAAACATTTAGAAAGTGGAATGCCACTGATACATGTCGTTACATGCGAAAAGTTGTAAACTCCTAAAAAGTGACTTATGGTTAACCCTAAATGGAGGAGTATGCTGGGGCATATAGCTAAGAAAAACCCTCTCGATTAGGAACTTGCTTGGGTTGAAAGCTCAGCAATTTCTATTAACAATAAGGGTTGATATGTACAAAATATACAAACTTTCATCAGCGTTAACAACACAGAGCTATGAACTGATCTATGTCTGATCTGAGCTACAGAGGGTTACCCTGACCTGTTAGGGATTTAGGGGATAAAACACCCCAAAGGGGAACCAACATTGCATAACAATAGACACAGAATTGTATTGATTTGGCTCTAGCCTGAAGTAAAATATACATCAGTTCCAATGTCCAGAAAGCCCACATGTTAATAAAATCTCCCATGGTTACTGTGGACACAGAAGCGCTTGGTAAAATCAATTATTCCAATCTAGTTTATGAAAACCCCTGGGATAATTCATTCATGATATTTACTATGTACTAAAGTAACATGTTCTTTCTCATCCTAAGAGAGAGTCATCAGAGAACATATGTAAGAAACCCTCATAATTAGAACGGACTGTAAGGAATGGGGAAGTCAACCTGTCTGGGTACAGATGTTAAGGTGACAGTTAAGTCTGATACAATTACGTCACAAATGTGTTGCCACCAACTGGGAGGGTAGGTTTGGAGAGGGCAGTCGGTTTAAGGCTTCTAGTCCTCAAGAACCGTGCTCAATTTATAAATTTTGAAGTCGAACAATCGGTTCATGTGTCTCGTGGCTAAGGATGCACAAAGCCTCCGCGCAGTGGGCAACACCTACGTGGTGACAGATTGGAATAATCCATTTAAAGGATGGTGAAATATACATTGGGCAGAAAAATATGAAATGTGACACAGTTTCCCTGACTGCAGGGCAGAAGGGACATTTCCCTTTATCACTGTTTCTCCTCATCTATTCGGCAGTCAGCAAGTTTAGGGGGAGCGAACCAATTCTAAAACATAAATACAGGGTTTTAACAGGGTGGGAATGACACTATTCATGAACCTTTCATATTTGGGTAGACCCTAGTGTGCTAAAAGCTTGTCAATCAGACCCCCTCAAGGGAGGTTCATGACAGACATCTGAGAGCATAAAGTCCTAATAGAGAGACTTAGTCTGGGTGCCTAGATTTCTTGGCATATTATCTGGGTCCTCCCACACCTCAGTAAGATGTAAGCTAAAGAAGTGCTCTTTGACTGCCTTGAGCTATGGAGTGGTGCAGTTCTTGTCAACCATAATCAATTCCTTAAGGGCCATTCTATAAGGCTCAGCTTTGGGGGGTGTCCAAATTCTAATCCAATATTTTAGAATTCTGATTTGAGCGATGTGGTCCACCCTCTGAAGCTTCAGATCCCATCTTAGTGGAAGCATAGGGGTACTAGACTTGTGTCACTATAGCCCCAAAGTTCTGCACCATAGAGAGCCCCACCCACTGTGACTGCTCTATAGACCTCAAGGACCGGAGATATTGCTCTACTTGACGCGGGTCTATACTTTTTCTGAATTTCTTCGGATCTGTGCTGCAGTAGAGAATTACTTTTCTTAAGCTGGGGTTTCCAGGAAAGTTTATCTGAGAGCCTGACACCTATATAATCAATTCTCCTGACTCACTCAATCAGTGTCCCATCTACCTCCATTTTGTTTTTGAAAGAACAGTGCAGATTTAAGGCCAGAACTTTGTTTTGCCATGATTTATTTCAAGGCATCTATTTATGCAAAACTTCTGAAATTCCCCCTGAAAAGCTTGGAGATCCATAGAGGTACGAGACAGGAGGAGTGTATCATCTGCAAACATCAGCTATGGAGTGCGGATGTGTGGTAATTTAGGAGCATCATGTTGACAACCACCCAACAAACCATTAATAAACAGACAAAAGAGTATGGGGGCAAGAACGCAGCCCTGTCTAACACCACAAATATTTGGGATTCGTGTTGGTGATGTACCCTTGGCTATTCCACCTTACTTTGGCGTAGGTGTCAGTGTGCAATTTGATTAGGATATGTAAAAGGTCTTCTGGGATATCATATTATCTAAGAACTTCCCACGGGCGTTTCCTTGGGACTAGATCAAAAGCGGTCTAGATGGTGATGAATAAATAGCTTCTAAACATATTTTTCTCGCAAACGCTGTCTACAAAACAAAATGACTATTCAATCCCTCATTGCCACTTTTTGAACCTAATGCATGATGTGCACACAATTCCTTTCAATTTAGTTGTGTAAGTTAACTACCTGACAAATTAAAACATTTTCCTAATGACTTCCTTGTGCATTCACTAATTCAACAGAAGGTTACAGTTCACATCTCATGGATCTTGCTAAGCTAGTTACCAACAAGTGATGTAACATTTCATGTTTAATCATCATTTTCATGTGCCTGTACCATTGGTAAGAACACCCCACCAGAGGATGAAATTAGCTGCATCCAAAAATGTTTTGGAAGAAGGACGACAGGAAATTTTTCTGCTGCACCCTAAAGGAAACCCGTTGAATCTGAGACGGTAATCCTCTACCTGGACAGAGTTAGTTAGCGCCCCCACAAAAGCTTCTTTAATGAGCTCACATAGAAGTAAAACAACTTTGAGACATCATCAAGAATGTTTCCATGGAATCCAAGGCTGCCCCTACATCTATGGAGAAAGCATGAGTTCCACACTTGAGGGCTGCCTTCATCACTAAATTGAACAGATAGAGAGTCAAAGGTAATCAGCCATTGTGTATGCAAACTGTAGACCTCTGCCACTCTCCCGTGTGGTCTAACCCCACATATTACACTACTGCCCTCACTGTGCAGACAATCACCATTGCATGTGCCTCCAGAATCACAAAGCTGCACTTACCAGACAGAGCTGGTTTTACCTGGGTATCTTGAAACCCATGCGGTCGACAGCCACCCAGCAAAGTTAATTTCACACCATCCAGTGTGTACTCTGCTCCTCCTATGTACTGCAATCTCACTTGGGAACTCAAGACATTTTTACTGAGAAATAGTATCCGTTTATTTTTAGTATTTGTTATTTCATCACTTTGAAGTGAATTTAGTGCAGTGTTACTGTGAAAGCAACAATTCTTTTTTTTATTTTGAACAGATAGACTAAAACTAGGTGCACCAATCACCTTCAAACCTGAAATTAAACGGATGTTTAAACTAAACAAATGTAAATCATAGTGGTTAGCCCTTTATTCAATCTGATAACCCGATGTCCCAAACCCTTAACTATGTATCTTTAATCATCTACTCTTAACCCTTTCCCATTCTCTATAGCCCTATAACTTAAACCCTGTAAAACCAGGGTCTCCAAATTCTCGTATACTGAGAACTACTTCACACCATACGAAAGACATAAGGTCACTGTTTGAAACAAAAGAATATGCTGTTCCTAGAGGGGTGTGGCAGAAAAATAGAAGTGACAGAGTATCAGACCAAGTCAAATTGTCGATGAATGCTAGACAGTAGTACTAGTCTGGGGATAGCTCCAATAAGGAGCAAGGGCCCTCACACACCCCAAGGGGTGTCATGCTTCATCATAGGGCATCTCCTCATTGGGCTGGCGCTGCAATGCCCAACGGGCCCTGCAGGGGGGCTCTTTGCCTGAGGTCTTCTTGGTTTTTGCAGTTGTGAAGTCAGATGGTATGTGTGAGGGCAACCTATGTGTAGTGAGTAGAAGTGGGATGAAAATAGGTGATTTAAAAATGGCTCCATGGTCCAGATACCCCTATCTTAGGAGTACCTGGACCATGAATAAAAATGGTGAACTGAGTGGGGAGAATTAAACCCGTGTCAGTTCTAGTGAGTGGTGCATTTGAACCCAGAGACAGCCGGTGTTGGGTAGGTGCCGTACCGGACTCCTTATGGACCACATTGGGTCCACCTCGCATAATTTAGCGAGTACACCGGCTAGTCCCTGTTGGGGCCCATTCACCTCTACCAACCGATGCTAATTGCTTCCAGAAGGTACACCTTTTTTCACTATCCACTTGCTTGTGTGTGTTGTCTGTCTCCACACACTTAGGACTACTAACGAATCCTTATATTAGAGGACGTGACTTTTTATTTTCTCACTTTTGCCGCCTTATTTAGGCTGTGCAAAACAGCTTATTCACAGCACTCTTCCTGATGTGAATTCCCCCTCCAGGGTTAAAAATAATGGAGAAAGTCTGACGCAATGCTGCTGGGCAGCAGCTCATCTGCTGCACAGGTGCAGGGGAGAAATCGGTGGTGGGGTTCGGGTTGGGGGGCTTTGAGAATGAGATTTGAGCATAGTAGCCTTGTCTAGTTTTAGGCTCAAGAGCGTAGGAGGACCTTGAGCTCAACCAGAGCCTCACATTGGCTCAAGCCACGCCTTCTCTGACCCGGCCAACTCTACGTCTATGTCACCCTGACATTGCTCATTCCATCCGCGGGGAGCTGTGAGTTCTGACAAACTGTGTCCACGTCAATCACTGAGGATGGCAGCTGTGTCTTTCGTGCCTTAAAACTCCATCTCATAGTAAGAAAATATGTGATAGCAAAAAAGGGGGCCCTGCACTTGGCTTTTATCGATCTAACAAGCGCATTTGATCTAGTAAATCAAGAGAAATTATGGAGAACATGGGCGTTGACACAGATCTCCTTCACCTAATTCACCGTATACATCGTGATCCAAAACTTACAGTGCATTTCATCTTTAAGAGGAGTGAGACAGGACTGTATTCTTGCCCCTCTCCTGTTCCTACTCTACATTAATGTATCCCCCCATCCTGGGCTGTGGCCACTATAACCCTGTTAGCTAAACCAAATAAAGATCCACAAAAAATCGAATCGTATAGACCCATCTCGCTGTTAAATTGGGACTTAAAAATCTTTTCAGGGATACTGGCTACTAGATTAGCCAGATCCATCAAAACAATTATACATCCAGATCAGAGAGGGTTTATACCAGGTAGGCAGCTTAATGAACTTACGTTTCAGGCACTAGGGGCAATAGATTATGCAGAAGAGAGGGGGCTGCCTCTCGCTATTATAGCAATAGACGCAGCCAAGGCCTTCGATCAGGTTAACTGGGGGTACCTCTGGGCCACCATGATGAAGTTCAGCTTCCCCTTAATCTTTATTGAAGCTGTTAAATCTCTATATCAGGGCCCCCGAGCAAAGGTCCTGGTGAATGGAGGGCTATCGGAGTGGTTCAACATCACTAGAGGTACAAGGCAGGGATGCCCCCTATCATGGAGAACATGGGCGTTGCCACAGATCTCCTTCACCTAATTCACCGTATACATCATGATCCAAAACTTACAGTGCATTTCATCTTTAAGAGGAGTGAGTGTATTCTTGCCCCTCTCCTGTTCCTACTCTACATTAATGGACCATCAGTCACTTGATAGGAGTAGGAAGGGACTTTCCCAAAACAGGAGCACAATCAACACCAATCCTCCTCTACGCCGATGATTCAGTATTGTTTGCCTCAACGGCTAATAGCCTCCAAGGTCTGCTAGATAATGTTGAGGGCTTTATGAAGGATTTATACTTAAAAGTAAATTACTCTAAGTCTCATGTAATGACCTGTGGGCAAATTAACACCAAAATCAAGGTGTTTTATAATTGGTGGTACACAAGTAGAGAAGACAACCAATTTTGCCTATTTAGGATTAACTTTCGGTTCATTGCTTACTTGGAAATCCCTCCTCCAGGCGAAATCACAACAATTGAGCAGGAATATTGAAGCAGAAAACGGGAACATAAACCGGTAGCCAAGATGATAACTATAAGACAAAATGTATCTCGGCGGACGTGTACGGTGCAGGGATTTGGGGATATTATAAATGAGAGGCACTCCAATATTTTGAAAATGGCTTCACGCGCAGACCGCTACCCATCCCCAAAAATACTGCACATTTTGTGTGTCCCGAGGTATTGAGCTTACCCTTTGTTGAGGGTCTGATTGGTATAGCCCCACTCCTTTTATGGATAAAATGTTGGTTAAATCCAGAGGCGCACTTAGTTAGATCATTTATTATTGATCCTTTATCCTTAGATAAAGCCACTGGGACACCTTAATTTGAATACCTTAAATGTATTTTTTGCAAATCGAGCCTATGTGAAATATTTTTAAATCCCCAAAACCTAGGTGCAAACAGTAAGGATATCGTAAAGCAACGCTTTTCTGATTTCCATTTAAATGAGCATGAACCATGCATACTGTTGAGATATATTTGCAGGTGGTGACTTCCAGAAACATTGAACCATATCTATTATGGATTGAAAACCCAATTGATAGGTCGTACCTAACTTCTTTTAGATTAAACCTAATTCACTTCAAAGTTATTTTTCAATTTCAATGTGCCTGACGGTATGATCTGCCCCATGTCATTGTAATTATACCGGAAAACAGAGCACTTGTCATTTCATCCTGTTTTGCCCTTTTTATTCAGCCCCTGGATCCTCTTTCTTAAACCCTGTCTTGCCCAAGGCAAATATTAGATATTTCTGGCTAGGCCTAGAATACTTACAAAAAGTGTCCTCTTTAGATATTTGCTTTGCGGTGCGGTGCTAAATTTTATTAAGAGTGCATTAGCCTTTAGAAAACCTTTTGAATTTTTGCATTTACAATGACAGTACTATATGGAAATTATGTAAAATATCTGTAATCAAGATACTTGTGTTGGGGGGGCGTGGTTAGCGTCTAATGAAGATGGCGGCTTTTCCCTGACGCTCCCGGGTTCGGGAGGACAGCGCCGTTTTTCTCTCGCATAACAGCAAGTGCGAGCATGCTACGGAAGGGAGACAAGCTTTCTGAGCACATGGAGCGCCGAAATGTGCCATTGCTGTGCCTCTACCTTATAGTAAGCTGCATTTAATCGTCTTTAATCTCCCCGGCGGTCCCGTTTTCGGAACGGCCGCCATTTTGTTTTTTCAGCTGAGGAGAATGTAAGCTTCTGAATTGAAGAGACGTGCTGCAAAAGAGATTTTCTTCCCCCTGGGGTATTTTTGGCTTTTCCTGTTGGCACTTTTTCTTCAGTTACTCACCAACTTCTGATACCTCATTGCTGCATCCCTGGAAGTTATGGAACGTGCGTAAATTGTACAGCGTTTTTTCCACTGAATCAGCCGCCATTTTCTGCATGCACCTCACAGGAGTGCTCTCTTATGCTGTTTTCCTCACATGAAACAGTTCTCCTTTCACTGGTGATTATTCTTCACAAGTATTTTCGTTTCGGATATTGAACTTGTTTTTATGGTCCTGCCTCATTTTTTCGGATATGTAAATTTGATGGCTAATTTTTCAATTCTGTTTTGAGCACTCGCTTCAATGATGCCTGCTATATTCGTCTGATACTGGTTCTGACTATGATGTTAAATATTTAACCAGTGTTATTCTACTTTTGGGCCACGTTTCTGCCCCCCCTCTCACTTAGAGTGTTGGACTTGCCACCTATGGGGAGAACGAAAGGCTCTCTTTCTAAACAGCCCGCGCCTAAATATATCCTCATCAAAAATTCACGAATTTTTGCTGCCTTTTCCAAACTAGAGGATTCTTTGTTATCATCACAAGATCCCGCGGTGAATATGGATCCCTCTCCCTCACCAGTGCCTTCTGCGAAATCTGTCACCAAGCGTTTAAAGCAAAATTCGCCTTCTCCACCTAAATCGACCTTGCCTGTTTCCATGGAGACACTCCTGGAAGAGATTAGGGCCCTTCGTCCCTTTATGGAGGAAACGAATAATAAATTACAAGTCCTCACTGATACTTGGGCTCAACTTGACTCACGAATTACTGCAGTTGAAAGTCACATGTCTTCTTTTACAGATACTAACGCCAATGTATCTCACCTTCAATCTCAAGTATCTGTCCTCCAGAGCCAAGTCAAGGATCTTGAAAATCGTAATAGGCGGAACAATCTGTGCATTTATGGTCTGGTGGAGGGATCGGAAGGATCGGATCCTCCTGCCTTCTTTAAAACTTTTCTACCCAAGATTCTCCACATGCCGGAGGGTACTACTCTTAACATTCAACGGGCCCATAGGTTGGGGCGTCTCCCTTCGACTGTGTTATCCTCACAGAGACCGAGAGGTGTCATTTTGTACTTCTTGGAATACACGGATTTACTAAAGGTTTTATCAGCGGCTAAATCCTCTCAGTGCATCACCTGGTCCGGTCCCACTTTGTTTTTTGCTCAAGATTATGCCAAGTCTACTGCTAACAGATGTAAGGCCTTTCTTGATATGAGACCTACTCTTCGTTCCATGGGTGCACGCTATGGGCTCTTTCACCCCTGCCTATTTAAGGTTACGTTCAATAACAAGACGACATCCTATGAAAATCCGCAGCAGCTACAGAGTTTCATAAACTTTCACAGGGCGGAGACCATGGAAGCTTCGGGACCTTTGTCCTCAAATGTTACTTGAGGCTATGATGTTTTTTCTTGCGGTTCTTTCATTCACTGCTTCTCTTCATTATCGTTCTTCATGTAATTTCTGGTGTTCTTTCCTGGCTTGGATTGTTTTGATAGTTTGAGTTGATACCTAATCATTTTGTTTTATTGTACATCTCCTATTTTTCATCACTCAGTGTGCTAAATAGTTTTTACGTTTTAGTTCCCTCTAGCATTCGTAGATATTCTATATTTTTGGCGTTGTGTCCCACGTCCTCCGTCTGGTCAGCCTGGATGGGCTGTCTGTCTCGTGTGGCCTCACCCCTCCCCCCTTGTTCCCTTGGATCTTCTTTATGTTAGTATGTCCCCTGTTTACAGTTTCTTTTTTTGCCTTTTTTGCTGTTTTTTATCATTGTTCCTCTTTTTCTTTTTCTTTCCCTTTCTCCCTTTCTTTTCTTCCCCCTACGCTTCCCTCATTCTATTCTCTTTTTCCTCTCTTTGATCATTCGCAAATTCATACTCCTTGTTTATTGTTCTTTTCCCCTATCGAATTTTTTAAAATTACTGTTTTTAATTTTCTCCTCTTTTATCTTTCTCTTAGTACACTCTTAAATTCTCAATTATTTGCTCTTCTCAATCTCAGCTCTGTTTATCGCATTGTATGTTAATGGCTTTTTGATTTTAAACTCATCCAGTCAAGTTCAGAATTATCACATGGAACGTTAAAGGATTGAACAATCCTATTAAAAGACAACGAGTTCTATCCCATTTAGCAAGATTAAAAACTGATGTTGCTTTTCTTCAGGAAACCCACCTTTCTGAGGCTGAAGCATCTAAATTAAAAAAATGTTGAGTGGGCAATGTGTTTTCTTCCCCAGCTTTAGGTAAGAAGAATGGTGTTCTCATTCTTTCTCATAAAAAGTTTAATGTCTTGGTGATTTCTCAAGAGACTGATTCTGAGGGTCGATGGATAATTGTTAAATTACTTATTGACAAAATACCATTGGTTTTCTTTAATGTTTATGCTCCAGTTTCTGTTGATAATGTTTTTTGGTTGCACATCTCTGATTAGTTGCTCTCAGTTGAAGACGATTATATTGTTTTTGGTGGTGATTGTAATCAAATCTGTGACTCCATTTTGGATAGGAACTCCCCAGTCAGATTTGTAAACAACAACATGCATTCACAATTTACTTCCACCATTCGTCAAAAATCTTTAGCTGACATTTGGAGATTGTGTCACCCTGATCTTCGAGAATACAGCTTTTTCTCTCCCCCACGTAAATCACAATCTCGTATTGACTATCTCTTTTTAAGTAAACCCTTAACGCAACATGTACTCCACTCAGAAATAGGGTCTATTTTAATTTCTGACCATGCCCCGGTTTCTGTTGACTTTGACCTACTTCCTTATACCCCATTTACTGGACGTTGGCATTTTAATAACTCATTGCTCGTGGATCCTAATTTTTCCGGCCAGTTCAGTTCTTTTGCTTCGGAATTCTTCATCATAAATACAACTCATGATTCCTCTCCTGCTATGGTTTGGGATTCTTTTAAGGCAGCTGCCAGAGGCTTCATTATTAATTTTGTTTCTCAGAAGAAAAAAGCTTTTGAGAAACACTCGGCTCAATTGCTTGCCAAAATTAAAAAATTAGAATACGCTTATTACCATTCGTACTCTGAAGCTTCTTTGAAAGATCTTATTACTGCTAAGATCACCTTTAACAAATTATCCACGGAAACGGCTTCTTCTTATCTTCTGAAGAGTAGTGCTAGTTACTATGGAGGTCAGAATAAAATGGGGAAATTATTGGCTAATTATCTAAAAACACGTCAGAATAGAATTAGGACAGATTCTTTGACTGATTCTAATGGCGATGTCCTTCTCAAAGATGAAGATATTTTAAATGAGTTTGTCTCCTTCTATAAAACTCTTTATACTCCTGAGACCCAACCACTTCACTCTGATCTTTCTTCTTATTTTCAATCCATTACTTCTCCTCCCTCGCAACACGTTGATTTTGATTAATTACAGCTAGATATTACATTGCCAGAAATTTCCCATGCTGTATCGGTTTTAAGACGAGGAAAAACTCCTGGCCCTGACAGATTTACCATTGAATTTTATGACCACTATTCGAAACTTCTTCTCCCACAACTTCTTCTTTTATTTACCTCTTTTATCAATAATGGAACGTCTCAAGGCATCTTTCAGGATGCTATGGTTTGCTTAATTCCTTTTTGTAAAAATTATCGCCCGATATCTTTAGTGAATACGGATTACAAAATTTTTGCTAAAATCCTTGCCTTACGTATTGAACCAATCTTACCTGAGATTCTTGGTTCGGAGCAATCGGGCTTTGTAAAAGGTCGTTTATCTTCTGATAATTCTAGAGTCTTTTTTAACATTCTCAGTAAGGCCTCTTCTTTGGATTACCCGCTTGTTGCCATAGCTTTAGACGCTGAGAAAGCTTTTGATAGGATTGGTTGGGACTTTATGTTCCATGCTCTTAAGTGGATAGGGTTCCCCTCTAAATTAACTTCCTTCATTTCTCTCTTATATTCTGGTCCCAAAGCATCTATTTTTGCTAATGGTAAGGCTTCTGATTATTTCTCTCTTTCTAGAGGTGTACGTCAGGGTTGCCCCCTATCCCCTCTCCTATTTGTAGTGGCATTAGAGCCTTTCCTCACCAAAATTAGACAGGATTCTCAAATTACAGGGTTCCATTTGGGTCCCCGTCAAGTTAAAATGTCTGTTTATGCAGATGATATTCTTTTATATTGTTCCAATCCAGATACTTCTCTTCCCCCTTTCTTCTCCCAGGTAGATACGTTTTCAAAACTTTCAGGGTATCGCCTTAATCGCGATAAATGTGAAGTCTTGCCCCTTAATGTCTTATGTCTTAAACACTATTTTGTTCAAACCGTTTTTTCCTGGCAATCCTCCAAATTAAAATATTTAGGATTATGGTTCTCCCCGTCTATTTCCGAAACTTTAAAACAAAATTTTGATTACATTGCTAAAAAACTAAATGATTCTATTACTAAGTGGCACCCTCTTTTTCTCTCTTGGTGGGGTAGATTAGATTCTATTAAGATGATGCTTGCTCCCATTATTTTGTATTCTCTTTCAATGATTCCTGTACATATTCCAGATTATTATTTTAAGAGATTAGATCGCATTTTATTAAAATTTCTCTGGAAAGGTAAATCCCCTCGGATAGCTTTATCTACTCTCAAAAAAGATAAGTCAAATGGTGGGCTTATGTTTCCTGACTTTAAATCTTATCATCATGCATTTTCCCTAAAACAAGCCTCTTCTTAGCTCTCCTTAGATTCTCCTACTTATCCTCCGATTTGGCTCAGCGTCGAGAAGTCTTTTACTTCCCCCTTCGCCTTTATGGAATCCCTTGCTTTCTCTGCACACACCTCTTCTTTACGTCATCCTGTTATTTCTTATACTCGTAAGCTCTTAGCTCCTCTCCTACCATCTTCCTATCCTTCGCTTAATTCACTTTCTCAACAGCCTATTTGGCACAACAAATTACTACGCATTAAAAATCATACTGTTTATTGGAAGGCATGGCACTCCAAGGGGTTGAAGTGGATTTCTCAACTCTTGATTGATAATAAACCTTTATCCTTCTCAGTTCTCAAATCTAACTTTGCCCTTCCAAATTCCTTTAAGAAACAATATGACCTTCTACTCCCGTCTCTTCACCAATATCTTTCATTACTCCCACCTTCTCCAAATTTTCCTCCAACATGTTCTACATTATTTCCATTATTAAACGCCTCCCCTTCTGCATCTTCTCTTTACAAAGGTCTTTTATCTCTTTCGACGCGGTGCAAAACAAAGACTGAATTGGCATGGGAAAAGGACTTATTACAATCCTGGCCTATCTCTTTGTGGGATAAATTATGGTTAAAGATCCATAAAACTTCACGGGCGGCCAATACTACTCAGACTCTTTATTTTGTATATCAACGTTCATTATATTCACCCGCACACTTAGCTTCCTTCTCTTCTACCACTTCATCACTCTGCTGGTCCTGTCCATGTTCAAAGGCTGATTTAAAACACATGTTATTTGAGTGTCCCAATATTGCTAAATTTTGGCATTTAGTTTGGTCTCAAATTAACAAAATTTTTAACACTAAAGTTCCCTTTTCCCTCTCAAATATTTTTCTAGGTTCTTAATCCCCTTCGTGGCCTCAACCTCCGTCACATTTTCAGTTAATTGATTTGTTACTTGCTATAGCCTTACACCTAATCACCTCGAATTGGAAACATGCAGATAAAGTTACTTACAGAGCCTGGTGGAACGCCATCTGCTTTCATCATAGACTTGATACTAATTATGTTACCCCTGTATCATTAGCAATTAAAAGGGATTTGTTATGGCTCCCTCTCACTACATATTTATCTGCTTCCGCCGCTTCAAGTACTTCCATTACTCCTATTGTGAGAACGTCGGATGATGTTCATAAACCACCTTGATCTGGTTTTCGTTGTCTTTTGTTTGAATAATTTAATACTGTTTTACATACTATATTCGTACAATTATATCATTATATTTTTTTTAGAGTCTTAAGTTACATGCAATGCAATGCTCCATTTTATCTCTTTTATTGTCATAGTTTGCTCTGAACTCTTCCCAATGATATTTACATTGCTTCCTCTTTTTTCCTTTTCTTGTTTTAGGTTACCGTGTTTATTGTCACCAATATGCTTAATATCCTTTACTGTATATATCATAATTACTTATGTTTTCTGAACGGATTTACATTGTATTTTCTTGTTGGTCTCAATAAACGTAAACTTAAAAAAAAAAAAAAAAGATACTTGTGTTGTATGGATTAAACTGTTTGGAAGTGTGCAAGTTATGAGGAAACCGTATGTTTACAGCCGTTTTCATGTTTTCATGCTTTGTGACTATTGACCACATTGAATTTAAAACTTTTATAATTATTACTGTAGTATAATTTTTTTTCTTATGATCTTGTGTACAGAAATCTCTTTTTAAATCTGCTTTCATGACCTTCATCGAATAATGATTGTTCTGACCAGTGTCTCACATTTCTCTGGCACTAAATGTACAACCAACCTTCCTGTCATCTCCTTAAAAGCATAAACCAGTTTGTCACATTTGACTGAGCCGACACCATCGACAAAACACAAATTGTTTAAATATTGTGCTGTGCCAGGTAATCCACTATTCAGGTTGCTTCTCCGTTCCAGAAATTAACTGGATCTCTAAAGAGAGCATCGTACTGCATGGCCCATGGGCCAGCACACGTCAAAATAAAGTTTCCCTTCAACTGGAAAGCCCAACAGGGCACGGTTGATGGAATGAATCAGCAGCAAACGAAATTAAAACTTAATGTTTGCCCTCTCCAGCCTTGATCCTACACCTTTATCTCTCACCGCGTTCTCAGCTCCCACAAAAGACGTGTGGAACAGGACAGTTTTACCTTGAAACAAGATGGTTGACTGAGTTCCTCTCTAGATGGGACAAGTAGTGCGCCATGTGAAATTGGCTCTGCTCCTTCTTCAGCACCATTCACAGTGGTGGAATTCTAAAATCGCCCTATAGGCGTACCTCAAAGAGGCCTGTCCCCAGGTCATAGCCCATCTCATTTTCTAGCTTGTGCCATAGACTAACAGGGGGTTCAACTGCTTGCTTAAGGTTTGCAGCAGAGCGGCTTATGTCTGAGACAGCAAAATAATATTGAAACCTTAAGAGAAACTCTTCAGAAGCATCACCTCCTCTTCATTTCCATGTATGGTCAATGCATTGCCTAAATTAACTGAAGTTGGTAAGGGCCTTCTCTCATGAATGCCTTGCCCTCATCTTTCCCATCCTTCTGCTGTCCTCCCTAGGACTTATCTCCATTGCCTGACTTGCGTTTCTGCTTCCTCCCATCTCCATTCAAATGTCCTTCTCAGTTGTCTTAGCCTGCCACCCTGGGGTTTCCTTCACCATACCTATAGCATTTGTGAAAGTATCTGCACGTACCCCCACGTAGCAGTACCAGTGGTCATATTTTCAACAGTATCATCTTTTCCTAAATCTGTCCTAATCCTTTTCTTGTTGCTTTAGGGGTTGTGGTGGTGTGAAGGGTAATACAAGGGCATTAATTGCCTGAGAGAATCCCTCGTCTTGCAGCTATCCGATAATATGGAAGCCTCCCTGCCTTGCTATATTTCTGATGCTCACACTTCTGCCTCCTAAATATCTCTTCCTAGTGTAATGAAGCCTTTACTTCGAAACCACTGATATCAAACACGCGTGCTTCCCACAGAATTTGAGTCATTGTGACCAGGGCGAGCTAGCAGTTCACATAGATTCTATGAGATTGCTTTCCTCACAGTTTCTTCCATGAGTCCACTATTATAACTCATTCAATATCATGGCACAATATATCCACCTCCTTCTCTCCCTTACTCGTCCACTGTGGCCTCCCTCCATTACCAACCATCACATTAAAATCCCACCCTCCCTCCTGTCCCATTGATCTACCTACCACAACTTTCCTTTCACCAACCATCGTCACTACTTCCTTTTTTTACTTTGTCATACATTTTTAACCGTTTGTCTTTTTTGATTTCCTTACTCACCAGGCCTGAAGATCCTATTCGGTTTGTCATTTCCTTTGTTTACCCATCCTACTGTTCATGTCCCTTCTTCCCATACTCTTCACAGTTAAGCTGCCCTCTGTAATTAAATCCCTTCCCTGCTCCTTTTTCTTACACCTTCCCCTTCCCCTGCTCACTCATCCCTGCTTTTTCCTCCCTTCTGAATCACTCCTTCTTTGACTGCTGTTCCACCCATGTGCTATCTCCTACCTCTTCCTGCACCTCTCCATTCTGTCCTTTCTACTAATCTTCTCTGCCTACATCCTTTATCTTCCTGTTGCACACCTCTTCCTCCTCTCACTCTACACCAAACGAACCTTCACCCCTGCTACCTCCCATTCACAAAAATCTTCCTGTCTTCTTATCTTATTCATTCCCTTCCCACATCATTCTCGTTGAATTATAGAAGTCCTCTGGCTTGGGGTGGGCCTTACCCCCATGCCCTAAATCACTCACTCATTAACCCATCCATCAATACACTCACTCAGTAAACCATCAATTCCATTTTTGAAATGTTCCCACTCATCACCTCACTTATGCACGCAGCCAAACATTCACATTCAAACAATCAATAAAAATCGACTTTCATTTATCAACCAGACCTATTGAGTTTGCCAGTGCTTGTTTAACTAAGCCAGCTTCACACTTTGGGTAGTTTAAAAATAAAGACAGCACAAAGATGCATATCGGAGAACATAGTCAATTCACACAACACCACATCAAGTACAAAAGAAACCTAGTGCAGGGTAACTTTGCTTCAAATCGATGAAGTAATGTATTGTTTCACCGTGTGATGTTTTAGTTAGCCCAGAAAACACAGCTACCTTTCTTCGCCACAAAAAGCTCCCATTTTGGATGACACGGGGATGTAGAATTGTTTAAAAATCTCACTTTTTTAAATTCCCTTTCAGAGAAGCACTTGTCCCCTATTGTTTCTGATAAAACGTGCACCTACCGGTGGCACGGTTTGGTCTGTGCATGCCTCGTCTAGCTAGCCATCAATCATCATATACAACAACGTCCAACATCTCTATAGCTCAGGCCTTTTCTCCAAGACAAACACCTGCGCCATTAGTCTGCGCGCGTGATTCCCATCTGATAATCCCTCTTCAGACATCAAGACCCCGGTTGAGCCAGAACATCAGGAAGAGCGACTTGTGCGTTAGGGCAGGAATGCAGGAAGTGAGCTAAGGATAAAGGAGTCCACGATTAATGACAGCTGAACAGAGGGAGGGTTGCTGCAGCATGCACCCGCAGACTACGGGGGAGCAAAAGATATGACACTTTGACCTTCATCTCTTCAGGCCGTGCTGCTGTACAAGCATGCAATCAAACGCAAGTCTGGAGAGCGACTGAATGGGCATGAAACTGCGACATTCCTATAATAACAGGCACAGACAGCTCAAAGAGTGCTGGGAGACAAGGAATGACATGCTCTGTTGCTCCCACTAAAGTCCAATAATACCACCCCTCCTTTGCTGCTCTCTTAGTCGCCATTCTTGTCTGGCGAGTTTTGGACAATGTTTCAGACTGTGTGGATTACTGTGTTTATGCTGCATTGCTTAAGGGGGTCTTTTCATTGGTGAATGGACTACATCAGATAAACAGATTAAGGTGTCAATAGACTACCTGACAAGTCAATTAACAGTTTCTTTATTTTTCCAAAGACGACATTCTAGACAATGGCTATAAATGTGATATACACTGGGCAGTTATAGTTCGTCTGCTTTTCCCTAGGAAATGCCTTTTTTGGTTTGCTAATAATTTTGCAGCCAATTGGCAAATCTTCACAATACTTTCCCAAAAAAGTGTTATTTTTTGCTTAATTTCTTCAGAGAAAGTTTTGGGGTGATCCAGCAAGTGGGGACCAAGAAAAAGGCAGGTCCTAAAACGCAAGATGCCCAAACAATTTCCATAGGGATTTTTGATCAGTGTTACAGCCAAACGCCTGAATGGAATTACACTGAATTTGGCAGGAAGGTAGATGTTGGTGCACAAAGTGTGCTTTTTGTGATTTTGTGTAATTCCGTTCAGTAGTTTTTGAGAAATTAAGGTTAAAAAATTGTTGTATATGTGGATGGTTTGGTTTGAGTAACTCTCGAAAGAGTCCCGCAAGCACCAATGAAAAAAATTGAGTGATCCGATTGGCCTAGGTAAAAACAAAATTTCCTTGGGCCAACAGGCTCCCCTGGGAGTGAAGGTTCTGCAGGAGGGAGTGCTCTGATTGGCTGGCAGCAACCTGAACAAAAATGTGACGGCAACAATTACTGGATTCCGGGGACTTGGGCCTCATTTATGAAAAGTGTTGCATCACTGCAAGAAAACAGCTATGCAACACTTTTCACTGCACCCTCCTTGCAACACCATAGATGCGCCGTATTTACTGTACGGCACTCTATGTCACAAGGATTTACAGCTGCGTCAGTATTCCTGATGTATCTGTAGGCGCAAAAGTGGAGCATTGCTGGGGTGTGTCTGAAAACAAACGCAACTCCAGCAATGTGTCCTTTCACATGGGGCAAGCCCCGTGTGAAAGGGCCTTCGTCACTCCTTATGCCTGCTGTGAGGTAGGCATAAGGATTTGACAGAGTGACGTCCTGAAAGTGTCTCGAGATTTCACTGCAACAATTATGCAAGCCTTTTCTGTGACGGAATGCCCACCTTGCATACATTATACATTATACCTGTCACAGGTATAATGTAGCACAGGGGTTAACAAAGTGAAGCATCTGCCTAGATGCATCAGTTTGTAAATATGGCGCAGTATGGTTTTTATTTAATGCCACCACAGTGTCACAAAAAGTGATGGAACGGTGGTATAAGGGTCTCATAAATAAGACCCTTAGTCATTTGTCATGAAATTGAGTGAAAAAAGATATAAGGGGCAGGATAGGAATACCATGCCCACTAGCCCTAGTGGGGAAGTCCCAGAGGGAGCCACCCCATGCCAAAAATTGGGATTTCGCCATGAGCCTGTGGTACTCCTGTAGGAATGCTGTAAAAGACAGCCGTTTTTTTTCCCAGTAAATAACTTCTATGTGTGTGCATTTCCTCCTGCCCGAGCAGACTTCAGCCTTGGAGACACAATACCCCAGCAGCTGCTGTGTAAATGAAAAGGTAGGGGACGCGCGTCCCCACTTCCCAAGCGTCTTCTATGCCCCAAGGACCACATCCCGGGCCAAATTGTTTACTGAGAGGGGTTGAGCACAGTCTTCTTCCCAGAGCCTGTTGGAGGCCCTGGGGATTCCATCCCCAAGGAATGTTTTTTTTTATTTGGGAGGGGGTACGTGGCCCCCACCCTGAGCCTCTTAAAGCAGCTATTTTTAAAGGGAGGGTCACCAGCTAGAATCTGCAAAGACATTTCTGGATAATTGTATACTTAGGGCCTTAATATGATGGCGGTCGGACTTACGCCCCACTGCCAGCATATTAGAGACGGGACCACCTGACTTACTGTCAACTGTCCCGCCAATGGTATTACAATGCAACCACCTTCAAGGCAGTCGCAAAGTATATCTTTTGTATTGCAGCATGTGCTGCGGGTTGCCGCACACGCCGTAGTACAAAAAATACACTTTTAGCATACCCCTGCACTACGTGGCAGGCACCATGCAGTCCCTGCCACATGGTGCAGGGATATCTAGGGGTGCACCATTGGTGTCCCCATAACCCCAAACTGAGGTCCAGGGGAAAGGGGGTCCACTACAGGCCCCCAAAGTCCCTTTGCATCAGCCTTTTCATGGCGGGTAACCCACCATGAAACGGCCGGCGGGGAGGGACATCACAATCCCTATGGCTGTGCCTGGCAGGCACCGCCACCATTGTAGGGATTCAAGTTCCCTCCAATGGTCAAGGAGCCCGTCGGATCCGTGGCAGTCAGTCTCTCCGACCGCAACCCATTCTCCCGCCATCCTAATGTGGCAGACAGAAAACATAGTTACGATGGTGGTGGGACCGCCACCGACGGGCTGCCGGTGGTGGTCCCACCGAGATTTTTTGTTAAGCACAACTACTCACCCGTAAGGGTCTCAAGGCGCTGGGGGGGTGGGGTCGCAGGTTGCAGTCCATCAAGGAGGGGGTCTGTCGAAGAGCCAGGTTTTGAGGTTTCTTGCAAAGATGGGGAGCGATGTTGTCTGTCTGAGGTGGAGCGGAAGGTCGTTCCAGGCTCTGGCAGCGTGGAAGGAGAAGGAGCGGCCTCCCGATCCGATCTTTCTGGTGCGGGGGACCACAGCATAGGAGAGATGGGCTGATCGTAGGGTCCTTTGGGGTGTGTGAAATTTGAGACGGCTGTTCAGGTATGCTGGTCCGGTGTCGTGGAGGGCCTTGTGAGCATGGGTTAGTATCTTGAGGTGACTCTAGCTTCGATGGGGAGCCAGTGGAGTGTGCGCAGGTGCTGGGAGATGTGGCAGTGTCTTGGCAGGTTGAGGACCAGTCTTGCGGTGGCGTTTTGGATGTTCTGTAGCTTGCGGGTGAGGTTTTTGTGTATTCCGGCATAGTGTGCGATACCGTAGTCGAGCCTGCTGGTGACCAGGGCGTGAGTGACGGTCTTTCTGTGTTCGAGGGGGATCCATTTGAAGGTCTTAGGTAGGAGGCGGAGGGTGTGGAAGCAGGAGGACGAGATGGAGTTGATCTGGTGGTCCATTTTGAGCTCTCAGTCCTGGATGATTCCCAGGTTGCGTGCGTGGTCTGTGGGGGTTGGCGGGCTTCCAAGGGCAGGGGGCCACCAGGAACGGATCCAGTCGAGGGCTTTTTCTTGGATCCCTGGTTCGTGGAGTCTGTGTATTAGGGTGCGGTGAGAGACTGTGTCGAACGCCGCTGAGAGGTCAAGGAGGATGAGGGCTGCTGTTTCTCCTTTGTCCAGTAAGGTGTGGATGTCGTCTGTTGCGGCGAGAAGGGTGGTTTCCGTACTGTGTTTTTTTCTGAAGCCGGATTGGGAGGAGTCGAGGATGTTGTGCTCTTCGATGAATGTGGCGAGTTGGCTGTTGATGGCTTTCTCGATGACTTTAGCTGGGAACGGGAGCAGGGAGATGGGTCTGTAGTTTTTGAGGTCGGTGGGGCCACCGAGGGTTTCTTCAGGAGGAGGTTGATCTCAGCGTGTTTCCAGTCGTCGGGGAACGAGGCGGTTGCCAGGGAGCGGTTGATGGTGTGGCAGAGCATGGGTGCGATGGTGTCGGTAGCTCTGTTGAAAATGTGGTGGGGGCAGGGGTCCGTGGGGGCCCCGGAGTGGATTAACTTCATTGTCTTCAGTGTGTCTTCGGTGGTGAGGGCTGTCCAGTTGTCGATCGCTGGCTTCAGGGTGTCGGGGTGGTTGGTGAGGGTTCAGTGTGTTGGTTGTCTTCATCGAAGTTGTCGTAGATGCTCTTGATTTTGTGGTAGAAAAAGGTGCTGAGTTTGTTGCAGAGGTCTTGTGAGGGAGGGATGTTGGTGGACTCGCTGGTGGGTTGGGCGAACTCCTTAATGATGTTGAAGAGTTCTTTGCTGTTGTGTGCATGAGTAAGCAGGCCCAAAGTTGGCAAACTAAATAAAACTTAAGTGTTGTTGCTCCAGTCACAGTTAGAGCCTTTTCTAAAATAAAGAGCACAATGAATGCAACTTTTAATTCTCTTTTCATCTTTATTGGAAGACATTTAAAATTGAGAATATGGCATTGGATAACACAAAAAGAAATGGTATGAAAACTCTGCCATAATGGTTTGGTTTTTCTTTGGAATGCTACTTGCTTTTGCTATCATGGGGTTGGGCTAATCAATAGCCCTTGTAATAAAATAGGTGTAACCTTTTGAAAGGTCTGTTCCATTCCCTAGCTGCATTACAAGGCAGAACTATGGTGGCAAGGGCTTCCCTTGCAACCTCTTACATGATCAAGACCTAAGTCATCAGATCAGCTGATAAAAACATGCAGCAGAAATATAGAATCCTAATAGTAAGGTATTCCAGGCAAAACACGGGATTTGGAAAAAGAGAAATCAGGTTAGGCAATAATTCTCTTGCTTTTGGGACCTTACATGTATTTAGCTATGCAGCACATTAGCCTGGGTGCTGAAACTTCTACTGTTCTTTAACATGGAGGGAAAGTAAGCACCAAACTGCGTGGCACATCAGGTATGAGAACACATGGAGAGAAAAAGTGCCTTTCAGCTGGAAATGATATAGTCCAAAGCTCTGTTTTTAATATCAGGGCCTTCGATGGTCATATCAATGAAAATACAAGATTTGAAAAAAATATATTTTCTACGGGTGCTCGTGGAAGACAATTTCTATGGACTGGAATCTAGAGAATGCTAAAGTGATTCTGGTATTTTACTGACCTCTGCTGGTCGTTTTCTATCAAGAAAGTTAAATAGAGGCAATTGCCAGAGAAATTTAAATAAAAAAAGTCCCTCAGCAGAAAGCAAATCTGTTTTTTTACTGACCTCTACTGGTCATTTTCTATCAAGACAGTTAAATAGAGGTAGTTAAACAAGCAGAAAGCAATTCTGGTATTTTACTTACCTCTACTGGTCGTTTTCTATCAAAACAGTTAAATAGAGGCAGTTGAACAGAAAAAAAAGTCCCAAAGTGGAAGCAGACAAATCCTAGGGCTGATCTCCAGATCCCACAAAGTACATACACATATAAGTATATACTAAAGCATATATAAGAGGTCTTGAATGCTCGCTCTAAAAATGAGGAAAAAGAGGAGGTCCTTAGGGGGAAAGGGTTTCAGTCATGTCAGATCATAAGGGTTACTTGAGAAAACTGCACTCTTCCCAAAAGAAGACACAGGAGAACTTTGTTTCCATAACAAATAGAACTTGGCAGGAGGAAAAGGATGCACAAGCTGCTTTGTACTTTGTGCACTTTTAGTTTTGCAAAATAACCAATTATTATTTGGAGTTTAGATAGGGAATTCTTACAATTACAATAAATGGACACCTATGATGACACAACAGTATATGAGTAAGTCCCTTTTTGGTGAGATCTACTATAAGAATTATTATTTATGATTGAGTACATTTAGCAGGGTGTAATACACCCTCAGGAGGAGGGAAAAAGTACAACAACAAAAAACATACCGTATTACACAAATGTTGACCACTTTGCAGTCTATACACACCATAAAATAAGAATATGGAAGTCTGTAGTGGTGAATATGTGATTGGAAAACATTACATGGTATTTTTTCAATACGAATTAATTGAGCAATAATGTGCATATGAGAGTAGTCTCTAAAAGAGTGGAAGTAGGTTTACATTTGTTTATAAAGATGTAATTCTGTATTTTGGTTATTATGTACTACATAGAGCTTATCAATTAATACAAGGAAATAAATGATGAAAATGTGAAGGCCAAGTGCATATGATTTAAGAACCTTGAAAATTCAGGCATGTGAAGCGGGTACTCTGTTTACTGAATTAGGGACAAAGATGTGTCGTCATTAGTAATATACGTGATCCTTTGAAGAAAAAAGTCGTACCATGCGGGTAGGAAAAGGACCGGAAGACTGCTTGCTGCTAAATTAAGGGCTTGACAAAAACAGATCGCTTTCATTGTGACTATGGAGGGACTCATGTCCACTAAAGAAACTGATATTAAACAAGCATACCAAAAATATTATTTAAAAAAAAACTCTACAGAGCTGAGTTAGGGGATTAAAATGCAGCAGTGGAATATGTTAAAGATGCTAAACTCACGTTTAACCCCTGTTAACTAAGCCGGTACGTTTGCTCCCATCCCTCATTGACAAGTTAGATATATTTAGCCGGGCATCAGGTTTAAAAATCAACCTACAGACATGCCAATGCCTAAATTTCTGGTTGACCAAGAAAACACAATAGGATCGCCTTTCCCTTTGGCGTGGGCTAGAAAACACATCACATACGTAGGAGGTCAAGATATTCTCTTCCCTGGAAGACACATCTCATGTTAACTGCACAGAACTAAGCTTCCTTGAATCAGAGAAGCAGTAATGACACGACAGAGGGCTCTCCTGATTCGGGTGTGGTGCTGCAGTTAAAGGGATGGCCATACGAAAATGAAATGTTTATACCTGGAACAAACCCTGCCTTTGCAACTTCCAAGGGGTATATCAATGCACCATTTATGCATCTACAAAAGAGTGGGGTCTTTACCAGATGTCCTAAATTAACATGCTGCTCAGTACATGGCCGAACGGGGGAAGCTGGCAACTGAAAGCCTGGTGTTTCATAATCACTGTGGAGCCACATTTGGAAGATACCTTGGCTATCCAAACTTGATCGCTTTTGGGGCTTATACTCCTCCCGTGCTACAAAAGCCGCAGTGTCTTCTTGTAAAACAGTTATGTATAGCCAAGGATACTCCAGGTATACATCTTCTAACCCTGCCTTCCAATTTTTCTCCAGGTATAAACTGCTCCCAATATCTGGCAAGGCAGATGGCCAACTTTAAACGAACAGGGAACCTCTTCGACAACCAAGGACTCAAATGATTTCAACAGGTCAAGCTTGATTCTGGCCTCCCTGAATCTGAAAGGTTGCGTTACTTTCAGACAATGCATAAAGAACTGGGTGACAGATAAGAGGGCAGCTCAATCAGATGCTAGAACTGTGATCCAACTTGAACAATGGTTTTTCCTGAAGATTGTCGGCAAACACCTAGTATCTGACATATACAAGACCCTCAGTGGTGTTGCGTTTCAGGTTGGGACAGCTGGGCAAAGGTGATGGGAACCGGAGCTTAGGATGACTGTTATGACTAAGGATTGGGAGAGAGATATTAGCGAGACTAAGACTGGGTGCATTTAGTGCTGCAGTGAGAGAGACACTCAAATTATAACCTAGCGGCACTACAGCCCTAACAGGGTACATAAATGGGAGACAAGCGTATCTGACTTTTGCTGGAGAAACTGTGGTATCTCTAGGACACTCCTTCATTTACTTTTGTCATGGTCCCAAGCTCCAGAGATACTGGACAGACGTCCTTGATGACAAAGATCAGATGTTTGACGTTATTGATAAAATACATTCATACATCATTCTTGGGGTAGTTGATTGTCTCTCTTATCCACTAAAATCACAAAGAGGTTTGAAAGTTTACTGCCATGAGCTGCTAAAGAGGAGATCCAGGGCCACTGGTGCAAAGAACATATACCCAATCCCGGATCATGGCTGTATCGAGTGTGAAGTGTTACAGTGCACACCGTGTATATTATTCCTGTTATCTTCATTTTTCATCACCTCAAGATTTACAATCGATTCAGCGTGAGAAGCTGCTTAAATACAACTGCATCCTACGTGTGATGATGAAAAATAAAAACAACACATGAAATTTCTTTGGAGAATTTGAAAATCATCTTTGTTATAAACATGGATTATCAGCTGATATTTTACAAATTATGAAGCTAGCTGTGCTCGGGACTGGAGTGAAATCACGCTCCCTCTCACGTAGTTGTATCGAGTGTGAGACATGCTTGGCATGAAATATTTTGATGGGGCTGGCAGGTATGGAGGAGAGATTTCAATTGATGGGGCAATTGTGTTTATTAGAGCTGGCATCAGAGTTCAATGAACTAACTTGTCCCAAATATTTAAGGGTCCTGCACATTGTTGGCCGCCCTTTGAGACACGAACTTAGATTGACAAACTGAATTAATCATTAGTCCTCCTCCGATTCTAGACATTTCTGGTGTGTCAATTTTGATTCAACTGGTAGGTATTGTGGTGTAGGGGTGGGATTTATTCAAGTTATACGTTTCATATCATTTATTAACACCCAAAGTGAACAAATTTAAGGATTAGAGACGGGGAAACTTGTTATTCTCTAGATGTCCTTGCCTTTTTCGTTGCGCTTTACTAAGCCACACCAGTCTTGAGATGAAGATGAATGCATGTGTCTCTTTATAAATTAATAAGCAAAGTTAATCCTAAAGTTTGAAAGTTCATTTCAGATATCGGTCAGGGCACTAGGGGCATTTAAATTAGAGTCACCACAGTAATGAGGAATCACAAAGATTACGGGGGAAAGAGTTCTGAACTTGGGGTAGTGAAGAAAACTACTGTAGTAGAGAGAATGGAAACTGTCAAGCCAGAACTGTGGGAAAATGCTACATGAGGAAGATAGGAAATAGGAGAGAGAGAGAACACAACATTAAGTAGGCCAGCAAATGAGATCTGTCAGACGTGGTGGTTCGCAACAGCATGTTACTTTCAGCTGTATCCTCCAACATTATTTAAAGTTTACTGGACCCAAGGGCCTTACAAACAACATCAAGAAGATTAGATTTTAACAGGGATTCTGCGTGGACAGAGGGGAGGGACAAATCTGGGATAGTTATGAAGATGCTACACAGCTATGACTTCGAATACCACAAAGACGGACGGAGAATAGAAATGTATCAAATAACACGAAACAAGCCAGAGGTAACTCCCAGAACCGGATGTGGGAAAGAAGCAGCAGTTTTCTGATGTAGGAATCGATGGAGGTGGAGGTCGGGCAGGTGGCTGTGGCACAGGCTGTTGAAAATAATATGTACGGACATACATTAAAATGGAGTAACGTCAAATACATCCAGTGTAAAGATACTTATATGTGCTTCTTAAATCAAAACACAGGTAAACTAACGTTGATCTAACAGTTTAATTAATTGCATTACATAAATTAAAGACCAATTATGCGCATGGTAACGTTACAACACGACATGCATGCACGCATGCGCAGCAAGGCGTGAAGGCCTACAAGGGTTTCAATGCGTGAAATGTTAATAAACAAAAACAAGCCATAAGCATAGCGCCCATGCGAATTTTCAGCTCCCACAAGAAATAAAATGTCGTGGCCGGGTTGATGGGGAAGGCATTCCGGGAATTATCTATTTATATATGCAACGCTGCATGACGAGTGACAGTATTTGTCTTTACGCCGTATAATCATAACACGAGATCACTCAGCAACTTGGCTGTGCGACAACAGTAACGCTGTTTCACTTTGTATATCACTTGTGACTGCTACTGGCAAGTACTGCGACATCAGTTTTTTAGTTTGGAGAAATCGCCTTTTCCACATTCCTTTCTTTCCACCGAAACCATCCCCACGTAGTCATTTCACCAAGCTACAGTTCTTGCCCCCTTAAAAGCAGCACATGCATGCTGAATGCAAGGTTTTCTTCACGGTAATATTTACTGTCATTCGGCAAATCAGCATGCAGCCTTACAGGAGGCTTGAAGGAAAGCTCACCGGGGCTGCTGAGACTGCTTAAATGGCAGACATATGGTGTGTTTATAAGTTAGAGGAAGTCTGTGGGCTGCCTGTGGTCCACGAAGGGGACCCTCTTAAGAGGGCGGCCGCCTTAGTGCCACATGAGGGCACACGAGTCATCTGTTAGTGGTTCCCCCTTCTAATGCCCAGAAGGGCCAGTGGACAGCATCACTTCCGGTAGTGGTGAGGAGGGCAGGAAGTATGTATACTTTGCCCCGCCCAATGTGTGGCCTCTTGTCTGCTGCCCGTCTCGCTGTTTGAACATGCCCCCGGGATCTCCAGGAGCTGAGGCCTCTGGTGAGTGCTTCCCTCCCCTCTTTCAAGCAAAGGCGGCTAAGCCTGGCCATCGCCACTGCCGCCATGGGAGAGGGGGAACAACTCCCGGGGTGCGTAGGGCAGCAGCCCGCCAAGAATACCACGCCAGCCTGGAGTGACAGCGCTTGAAAGGCAAGTCATGAGGGACAAGGTTTAGTAGCCTAATAATTCTGTTTCTTATACATACGGCGCTCAAAGTAA
Source organism: Triturus cristatus (assembly GCF_964204655.1). Lineage (NCBI taxonomy): Eukaryota > Metazoa > Chordata > Amphibia > Caudata > Salamandridae > Triturus > Triturus cristatus. The sequence goes on from NC_140584.1 coordinate 348,610,834, forward strand.
CACTTTGCTGTAGCGCACGCAGGGTGAAACAAGCATTTGCAATGCAATAGGACTCGCAATTACGTGAGACCTATTGCATTGCAAACAGGAGTGCCGGCGGGCCAGGGGGGCGAGAAGGCACAGACAGCGGGAGTGCAGGCGGGGAGGTGGGGGGTGCGAGAATGCACTGACAACGGAAGAGCGGGAGGGGCAGGGGGAGAAGGCAAGGACAACAGGAGTGCGGGCGGGGAGGGGCAAAAATAGTGCTCTAAATAACATGTACCATACAGTGTAACACTCGAAGTGAAGGGGCCAATAGCCATGGGAGTGTACAAATGACGACATGGCATAATGAGGCGGGACAAACAAGCCTCATAATCAATCAGAAGACAGAATTTACGAAAGACAAAGACAGAAGCCAATGAAAAATATGGGCGGAGAGTGAGGGCAGCTTGTCTCCAATATCTCTACAACTACATGCCTCGCAGAGCGAGCAGCGCATGTGCGCTGCCGCTAAAGCTCGACCTAATAAAACTGTTGTTGTTATTAGTGAGAGTAGTAATAATAAAGTAGTTCTGTTATTTCCAAGCACTTTAAATATCATTATCAATATCGGAGCGCGCGAGTGTACGTAGATTTGGGCACACTACGCGCTGCTCGACGTAGCCCCACTACGCCCACTACGCCCAGGCCTGATATCTATATTCACTGAAAAAGCCTAAAGTTGTGTTTACCCTGGGCACAAGTTATAGGTACTTGAGATAACTATAACTGTTGAATTTCAGTGTTTCTTTTAGTTCAAAATGTTACATTGTTCCTGAAATTTTCACCTAACTATAACAATACTTTAACCTTTGTTTTTTACAGTGAATTTCTAGTTATTTTGTTTTATGTAAAGTAATATTTTATTGCCAGATGTCGACATGACTCCCCCGCAGGGCTTACAGCCAAATCCCCCTCACATGCAAGAAAACCCACGCCATCCTCACCCTTTGGCCTTGCGCAGTGTGGGTTGGCCACAGGCATCCAGTTCCCTGCTGGGAGAGAGGGTCATGAGGCCACCCACCTCAAGCCACTCTTGGCCCCGGGAAACCCATTCCCCAGGGCCAAAAAAAATGTTATTAGAGGAGGGGGGCACATTGCACCCCTTCCTGAGTCTAAACAAGTGCCAGGGACTCTATCCTTCAGAGCTATACTAATACTACAGGATTGTGGTGCATGGTCCTCTCCCAGAGCCTTTAGAGGCCCTGGGGGACCCCATCTCTCCAGGCCAAATACATTAATATTAGAGCTGGGGGGCACATACCACACTCCCTGATCCTACATGACGCCTGACGACCCACCCTAGCTGTCATAGTTTAAATATAGGTGAGACAGGCACATAGCCCTCTGCCTGAGCCTTAATAGGACACTGGGATCCCTTCTCCTAGGGCAGCAGCTAACTTATAGGGAGGGGGCATAGAAAGAAGAAAACGCTGTTAAGGATTGTTTTTGAGCATGAAAGTGTCCCTTCCTGCACAATAACAATCCTGCCTGTCATAGAGACTCCCTTGCACAATAGTGCATCAGCACTAGGAGGCGGCAGAAATGCGCCATATTTTAGTTGAATTGTCGCATTTCTATTTTCTACCTTTCATGGAATGCTGTGCATCAACTTTACTTGCTGCCCTGTGTTGCATGAAAAAATAGTAAATCTGTCCCTTGGTGTTCAAGTTTTTTATAGTACTTGCATTTATTTGTTTAATTGTGTTTATTGCACTGGTCTGACTCACTTTGCCCACTTCTCAGTGCTATGAATTTGTCTGCTGTGGGCCTCCCTCTAAAGACCTAATTACTAGTCTGGTGGTCCTCAGAATGCCAGACTCGTGGTGGGGCCGCAGTGGAGGTCTTACGACCGCCACATTACGACCCTAGTGGTCATGCTGTCCTGAAACCACCAACACCAACGACACCACCAGGGAACCGCCGTTTCCTGGCGGTGGCGCGGCATTCTAGAGGCATCCATATGCTTGACGGAACCACTGTGGTCCCGCCAAGCATATTGCGAGAATCCTCTCTGCCAGGGTTTTCATCACTCTATGCCCTGCTGGAACTGTTTTTGATGTTCCCATTGAAAATAGGCACCACCGTGGGAACAGTAAAGAAATCGCCCGCTAATGACTAAAAAAGTCAATATACGGCAAGCCGTTCTCACACGGGTTTAGTGGTGCGGCGGTGGGGTGGTCCCGCTGCTGCACCTTACTTGTAATCAGCCCCTAAGTGTGCTTAGTGGAAGATGCATGTTATTGGCTAGAAGATCACGCACTCTTTTAGAAACAATGCTTTTATTGAGATCCCACAACAAACGTAAGGAGATGCCGGTGGACTCATCACATACAGATACCAACAGCTTGTTCTGTACAGGGCCAACTCAATTTCAAAGTCAAAATTTGCAAATGACTCAGATGATTGGAAAGCCACTAGGTTTGGCCTATTTTACGAGTATGATATTTGTTGTAACCACTTTAAAAACAGGTGATGCAATTACTCAGCCTATTGCAAAAGTGAGTGCAATAATAAATAGGCTGAGTAAGCAGAATAATTCACGGTTGGGGTATTGTTTTTTTAAATGTAGGTTTTGAAATCACCGCTGCTTGCAAAAAAATAGCCAAACAATCGACTGAAGCAAAAAGAGATCCATGCAATTCAAATTAAGGTACATTTTCAACATCAAACCCTGAAGAAATAGTAGGCTAAATAATATACGGACTAACAGAGCAGAAAAACACCTAGCAAAGTATTTTGTACAGTATCACAGAACAGATGTGGCAAAGATTCTATGTCCTTTTCTAGGTAAGCCAAACATCATTCGCTTATTTAAAAAAATACTCAACTCTGGTTTAAGCATGCCCAGTTCCATCACACAAATGCAAAAAATAGGATTCACATTTTTAATGGAATATTGAAATAACACAGTGTGTAAGCACTGGACAAATGCAGCAGCAAACCTAGACTTAGACATCATAGGGAAAAAACAGGAATTTCCCTTTCCTGAAAAAAACATAAATCGGAATTAAGTAAATAGGAATTAAAATAGGAATTTAAAACCTGTTTTTGCTCTGGAAGGCATGGTTAGAGATTCAACAAAATGCCTGGGGTAGTGGCACCTTTGACCTTAATGATATCTCAGGAAGTGACATCATTAGACCCTTGAGCCTGATTGTTTTAACCCTTATGACATTACAGTAAGTGACATTGTGACGTTATATAATAATTGCAATATTAATATAACTACACAACACAGACAAATGTCTATTTTAGATACCCCTATAATGGTGCTGATATAATCTTTGAAAGTGCTGTGTGTAATACTCAAGGGCAACTCTTCCTCTATGGCGGAGGAGTGTCTCTCCCACCATACTGAAAATTAAAAAAATAAAACGTGTTTATAATTGTTTCATTTTTCTTCCATTGAATAAGACTTGGGCAAGGGGCAAGTAGGGAGTGTGAGTGGTGAGCACTGTGATTCAGTGAGCATGAAGGTTTGATCACCCCTCTCAGGCTGGCAAAAGCGTCATGTGCTGTGAAGCTCTCTCCAACTTCAGCTGCATTGCTGGGTTTGAGGCAGCAGTCACAGGCTTCCAGGCTCCCTGGAAACGCAATTCGAGGACGCTCAGGCCTATCCTGACTCTTCTTTCATGCTTGAGAGCAGCGTCAGGATTGGCAGTAGGGGAGGCTGGGAGCCTCTGCCTACAGCAAGGGAGAAACAGAAAAACGATGTTTCGGCTGGCGCGATGCGGCAGGTAAGTTCTTTTTATTTTTTATTGTACTTTGTTCTTTGTCCGTCCTTGCCCCCTTTCCAACCAGCGCACACCAGCTGCTACTGATAATACTTAAGAATCCCTTCCATGAGTCTATTAGACTCTGGAAGAGATATATCGATGATATCTTTGTGATATGGTGGGGTGATCCAGATTCTGTCAAGCGATTCCAAGTGTGGCTCAATACACGGAACACATTTTTAAAGTTCACTTTGGAGGTGCACCAATCCAAGATAGCTTTCTTGGACCTATCAATCTTTGCAACAGGTACGGGATTGGGTAGTGAGCTATATCGCAAACCCATGGCCCGCAACTCGCTGCTTAGATACGACAGCCAGCATCCTAAGGCATTACGCGACAATCTGCCATATGGCCAATTTTTACGTCTGAGACGTAACTGTTCAACAACAGATCTTTACAAACATCATGCTAATGTATTAACCGACCAACTCTCAGCTAGGCTCTATCCTAAGAGGCTTGTCAAAAACGCATGCAAACGCGCCCTCAACAATCATAGAGAGGCTCTGTTAGAGAAGAGGATAGACAAACCACCATCAGGTCGTCTAACCTTTGTTAATACCTTCAGTACTCTGACAAATGGCATCCAGAAGTGCATTCGGAAGAACTGGCGCTTTTTGAATACCTCGAAGACAAAGATTCCATTGCCATTGTTTGCCTCCAAACGAGGACCCAACCTGAGGGATAGACTAGTACATACACGAATCAGGGAACAAGAACCGAGGAGAGTAGGCACTCTTTGGGACCTTCCACCAGTCCAGGGACATTTCCCGTGCGGCAACTGCGCAATATGCCCACAAACAAAACAATCCAAAACTCTAGATTTGGGTATGACCAGACCTTGGATCCAGAAGACCTATTCAAACTGCAATAGTGATAACTAAATCTATTTACTACAATGTCCATGCCATTTAAACTATGTTGGCATGACGACGCGTAAGGTTAAAATAAGGATGCTCGAACATAAAAGCACCTTTAGATGCAGAAAGGAAAATACGAGACTCACCAGGCATTTTGTGGAGCTCAATCACCAGGCAGACGATTTCTCCTGGACTGCGCTGGAGAAGCCCTTTATACCGTCCCATAACAGTGACAAGGCCAGATTTCTATTCATCAAAGAGCAACGTTGGGTTTTCAGACTCCAAAGCGACACAAAAGGTCTGAATGATTCAATTCCATGGACCCTTTTGTAATAAGCCTTATGAATGACCCATTATTTGATGAAGAGACTACATAGAGTCAGGCACTTATCTCATGGGATGCATCATGAATTTTTGCATAACAAAAGAGCTTTCATCCAGACTCTGCATTCTCCAGCGCTGCACTTAGAGTTTCCATATGTATAATTATTTCTGTACATTGATTGTGTCATTCTCTACCGCCGCATTCAGAGTTCCCATATGAATAAGTATTTCTGTACATTGATTGTCTCATTCCGACCCTTTGACATTTTTTGACATACTGACTGGGATATCTTTATAGATTCTAGAATTCACATCGCCTGTTTTTTGACTCTTTATTGAGTGGATACATCAGCACAAGGTCTATGAACTACCATTTCCGGGTAGGGTGACGAAATTCTGTAGTCTTTATTCGTCATTACCCTGCGCTGTGGAGACACGCAGTACGCCGTGTCATGTGACTCGCCAACGCTTAAACTCTCGTCAGTTGCAGTCTCGGTACCTCCCACAAACTCAGGAGGGACCGAGGCACCGACGGAGAGGTGAGGATGACTGCGGGTAGACCCTTGAATGCTTTCCCATGTTTTCCCTTGTTTTTAACGCAGTTGTCCAGTAACATATAGTTACAAAAAGAAGGGGGGTTTTCTTTGATATAACTGCAATAGCGTTTGCCCCTTTCTTAATCTACATCTCTTTATTGCGGGACCTACGTGCCTCGATACAATTGCTATTATGGAAGAGTGAGAGTGCGTGGAATTCCTCTTTTAAGAACTCTAGACAGGTCTAAACGCTACCTAGTCAGCTTGAGATTGTTGGTCACACGCATCTCTTGTTTGGAGTCACGACCGGCTATTTATTTACCGGTAAACGACGCCTGGTACGTTTGTAACACAATATACGACTTTGGCACCGAGTGATTCATACATATATAGTTACACACTATTTGCCGTGCAACCCCCAGGAATTATGGACTACTTTGGGGATACTATATAGGTAATTTTAGAACATCACGTTAGACTGATGCTGAACAAGCTAATAAGTCTTTTCCAACTGAGCAGCTTATTATTACAAGATGCCGATAGCTGCGGCACATGTATAATCCCATGGGTGATTTTATTCAATTAAACTTCTGACTAGAATTCTGTTCTAAAATCGCTCTTTTTAACATGACAAGATATTGTATAAATCTTAGGCATTTATATGTCTGCGAAATGATGTGCCTTGTATGATTAATGCTTGCAGGGCGGGGTCTCCATTACCTGAGTTGGTTACCGGGTGAGGTGAGGTCAGACACTCACACAAGTAAGGTGAGTTGATGCTCTCCACATATAAGATACACTTAATGGTACTGTTATTGTGTACACTGAGAGACTTTTGAAAGTTATGAGAAACACTAGAACTGAGCACAACCAATATATTAGATTTTACATGTTTGTATTTTCCTATTTTTTCCAACAGGAGTGAAATACACCCTACTTGTCGAGAGGTCGATTTGTATCAGGTTGTATTGTTAGACAACTTGTCACATTTTCTTTTCTTTTTATCACTTGCAGTAGCTATTATGTATTGGTCCTGAAGAAAGCCGGGAACACAATCCCTTCTGGCTGAAACTAGTTGACCCTTCTGTAATGCAACCTATTGGTTAAAAGTTGCCGCTACACGCATTTTTAACCGGATTGGCATAGAGATATATATTAAACATAATTTCTCTTCTCCAACTCCCTTTTTAACTTTCACTTGCACTGCAATATTGTACACTGTTTTCCATCGTTTGAAATACATATGGCCGCTCTTGGTCGATTTCTCTCTCCAAATTGCATTCTACTCTAATCTTGGCTACTACATCTGCCTCTTGGATTAGAGGAGTAGTAACAAGACTCAAGGATGACCAAGTGATGACACTGGCCTCTCTTGGCAGTTGATGGAAATCCTAATGTATTGTTTTTGTGTTCTGTTTTCTATATATTTACCTTGGTCTGTAGATCTCAGAAACACTCTATTGGCTGTTTTTCTTCTGTTCTAGTTTTCTCATTTTAGCTTCTACTTGCTTGACCACCAGTTCACAGTTGGTTTTTCAACTGATAATACTTACCCTGAATTGTAGGGACTGAGAGAAGTGAGTATGCCAGACATGTAGTCGAGGGTGCGTGAAGACTCTCCCCCTGAGAAAATTTTGAAAAGAAGGCAGTGTAATAGTGTATTGTAAAGCACAGCTGTTCACATATCCTTGCTAAAAAGCCATAGGCTCTGAAAAGACACTTATTACATTTTCATACGGTTTTATGGTGTTCCAAGCAATGAAACCTGAGACTCCTCAGGAGTTGACCCCTTTTTTCAGAAATGTGATATGGGTACCCAAAAGGTCAACAATTACCTCCATGGTGCCAGGGCTAGCATTTTGTCTCGGTGCCCACCATATTCCATGGGTGCACCCAATATGCCAGTGTCAAAATGTTGCCATTTATGCCATCCAAATGCCCTAGGTGGCCCTTATTTTAAAAACGACCTCTGTATGTCAGGGCCAGAATTTTGTCATGTTTGCCACCCTCCCATGTGTCATGTAGTCATCATCTATGCCAAGAATGACCTCCAATATGCAAGTACCAGAAATTTGCCATGGGATACCATTTCAAGAGTGCCTGCACAGGTGCCAACATTTTTCCATGGGTGCCCCATATGCCTAGAATTACCTCTAGCATGCCAGTACCAGTATTTTACCTTGTGTACCCATTATTATTGTGTGTCAGAGATGGAGGAGAGAAAAACTACACCATATCTTGCAAGATAAATGGGCTTTTTTCATTCTCTCTTTGATGCAACATAGCGCAGAAACTTTGGTTGCCGTGCTGCATTGCGTCGCCTTTTAGCACATTTCTCTCTCAATGCCACACATCCTAACGCACTACTCGTCACTCTAATTTATTTTTACTCACACACATGCTTACACAGACACACATGCTAACACATACACACGCTTTACCTCACATAAACACACTCTCACGGACATAAGCTGTTATAGGTTTTTCATATCCTCACTAGACATGAATTCCTTATACAGAATGCTCAAATCCATCTATATATACACAGCACAGTTGCAACCACACAGAAGAATTATTAAAACATCACCATTAATCATGGTACTTAGAACATGCATTTGCCCACATTTTCAAAACAGGAAAATGGCACACATCCTAGTGACCTTAGTGACAGTTTCAGTCAGTTAGGGTTTTTGTTGCATATTCACAAATGCAGGTAACTAACCTGTGGTCATGATGACGACTGTCCTGTTTTTGTCTACCATTGTGAATAATCATGCTGTGATATGTGGGGCATGAAGATACCAAACCTAGCATGTTTAACAGAAGTCACCCTCATAAAATGCATTTATACAATGAAGCTTTATAGAGTGCTTATTTACTCAACAAGTGTCTCGTAGTGCTCCTGGAGATTGAACTCGAATGGTAGGTTTCGACTCATTGTCACTCTAGCCCATCACCAGGTTATAAGAAACTTTCTAAACTTAAAGAGATCGGAAGTGGATCAGAGGTAATAATGGAGAGCGCCCTATGTTAGAGGTTTTTGGGCCTATCTATGAACTTTAAACTGTGGGACAGTGAATAACTGCTGGGATTTAGATTTCAAACGAAAAGAGGATTGACAGCTATGAAATTTCTAAATCTGTGGTCCCCAATTGTGAGGATTTTGTGCATGATGCAGAAGGTCTTGAAAGCAATTACTTTTTAGGATTGGCAAGTTGACTGAGGCATTCTGTCACTTGATCACATTTTCAGCGGTGGTCCATGCAGGTAACAGCGGTGGGCCGTGTGGGGGGGATTTTGAGGGACGATGCCAAGGGAAAATTAATTGTTTATTTAATTTTCCCTCTGCATCGTCCCTTGGAATCCCCCCCATGCGGTCCCAACGCCCCACCGCTGTTACCTTCACAGACCGCGGCTGCACATTTTTTTAGATTAAACAAACTTTGGGCAGTAGAGTTTTGGAAAGTTTGAATTCGATCAATGCCATTTTAGGAAAGCCAGGTAAAATGAACTGTGAAAGTTCAAACATGACTGGATCTAATAAGTCGGTGCATGTTTTAAAGTGATATGCTGGTAAAACAAGAGGTATCCAGTTCCTAAGGGGGTGAACTCTAGGGGGCCGATTGACAGAACTAATCTGAGACAAAATCCTAAATTTACTACTTTTATCTTAAATTGGTATTTTGTCTTCAGACCAAAACTTAAGACAAAATCCTAATTTATTACAAAATCCTAATTTAGGACAAAGTACTAACTTAAGACAAATTCCTAATTTAGGACAAAATACTAATTTAAGACAAAATCCTAATTTAGGACAAAACTCTAATTTAAGACAAAATACTAATTTAAGACAAAATCCTAATTTAGGACATAATCCTAACTTAGGACAAAATACTAACTTAAGACAAAATACTACCACTAAATGCCTTCTGTGAATACCAAAAGTAGTAAGTTTAGGATTTTGTCTCAGATTAGTTCTGTGAATTGGCCCCTAGGTTTGTACAGAAGGGGGGGGTTCTCCTTTTTGGAGGAAAAGCCCTCACACATCCCAAGGGGAGTCATGCTTCATCATTGGGCAGCTCCTCATTGGGCCAGCGCTGCAATGCCCAACGGGTCCCATAGGGGGCTCTTTGTGTTTTTTCGTTTTTGCAGCTGTGAGTTAAGTGGAGTTGTGGGGCCTGTGGTAAAGGAGTCTGAGTAGAAGTGGAGGAAGGGTTGTCAATAAAAATAACTAAAGCAAACTCAAAGATTCTTTATTCACTGGGTTCCATTGTTATGATTAAAAAACACAGAAAATCAAGGCAGGAGCAGGGTATGATGAACCTCTCAGGCCTGTGGGGCCCATTGGTCATTGTAGCGCCAGCCCAACGAGGAGCTGCCCGATGATGAAGCATGACACCCCTTGGGGTGTGTGAGGGCTCTTGCTCCTAAAAGGAGAAACCCCCCCTCAGTACAAACCTAAAAATCCCCCTTAGTCACTGCATACCTGTTGTTTTACCAATCTAACCTAGGGGCACGTATGCAGGACCTGTCTCAAGCCCCTGACCCTCCAGTTTCTTTGTCTTTAAAAGGATATTCTACCTCTATTCTTTGACCTTTCTATTTAATTCAGTAGTTCGGTCTCACTTTGTAAATCTTTGGGGCAGTATTTCTTTTAATAGGTACATACTATTTTAATTTCCTCTTAGGTCTTGGCTATAGACAGCTCTAGCTGTCTGTGGATCAGACCTATTTGTTAGGCTTGTCAGTCTTAGGTGGTCTTCCCACAAACTGCTACTCTGCTGCCTGAGTGAAAAGGACTGGATCTGCATATTGAACCCAGGACCACCATAGTAACTTCAAGGGTCTCAGGGAAAGAAAAGACACAAAACACCTTGAAACCAACTCCTGGACTCTGTCTCCTGTGAGTCTTGACCACCAAATGGTGCCACCCCAGTCCTGGACACTTGGAAGCGGGCTTGAAGGTTCTCTGTCAGCTAGCTGTGGTCCTATAAGCAGAACCAATGTAGCGCAATGCATTTCCTCACAGCTGTATTGGAACTAACACTGCATGACACATATTCAACACAGGACTTCGCATTCAAGCATGCAGCTCTCTTGGAACCACAGCAGTGTGTCATATCCTGGATTGAGGCCTTTGCATCGCAAGACCCACAACAATGGCATCCTCCACAATGATGCAGGACTCCGAATGGCAACACCACAGCTTCCTTGGAACCACCACTGCGTAACACATCCTCAATGCTGGACGTCACAGCCCAGTCCCTTGTTGACGGCACCCTCGACGATGATGCTGGACTCCACATCACAGCACCGCAGCTACCACGGAACCGCCTGAACATGTGACTTTGTCCTGGTCTCTTTATGCTTCTAGGCCTTATTTTCAATGAAATCTTTAAAATTGCATATCTCCGGTTCTACTGATTTGATTTTTGTTGTTTTGTGTCAAATAATTTATTACATTTTACTCTAGCTTAACGCATCCCTGTCACAGGGATCTGCATTGTCACTGCAGCTCTTTGGACCCACCACTGCGTGACGTATCTTCGACAGAGGACCTCGTAACGCTCCTCAACCAAGATTCAGGATACTCTTGTTCATCGTGCCTAATTTGGTCCCTATAGCCGCCTTGCACTCTGTTACAATTGGACTGAGCTTGTGACTTTGTCCCGGTCCTGACAACATAACCACAGTTGATGCTTCATGCTTTTAGGTGTTATTTTCACTTAAATCTTTAAAACTGCATATCTCCATTTCTATTAATTGGATTTTTGCAATTTTGGCCTCAAATAATTTATTATACTTTAATCATTTTTTGTTTTTAAATTGTTGTGAGATATATTTGTGTTGTGTTTTTACTTTATTACTGTTTAAAGTAATGCATAAATACTTTACACATTGCCTCTAAGTTAAGCCTGAGGGCCTTATTATGTCTAAGGTGGTCCATGAGACCGCCAGAGTGGCAGTCCGACCACCGTCACACTGCGGGACTGCTCGCAGTATTATAAGTGTGGTGGACAGACTGGCACTGAACTGCTGCTTCCCCCTTGGTGTTTCAGGGTTTAGGGCACTGCAGTGGTGTTCGGGAAGTGTAGGGGGTCGTGCTGACTGGTGTTTCAGGGTTTAGAGCAGTGCATTGGGGTTCGGACAGTGTAGGGGTTCGTGCTGGGGCTGGTGTTTCAGGGTTTAGGGCAGTGCAGTGGTGTTTGGGCATTGTAGGGGGTCATGCTGGGGGTGGTGTTTCAGTGTTTGGGCAGAGCAGTGATATTCGGGCAGTGTAGGGGTTCTTGCTGGGGGTGGTGTTTCAGGGTTTAGGGCAGTGGTGTTTGGGCAGTGTAGTGGGTCTTGCTGGAGGTGATGTTTCAGGGATTAGGGCAGTGCAGTAGTGTTCGGGCAGTGTAGGGTATCTTGCTGGGGGTAGTGTTTCAGGGTTTAGGGCAGTGCAGTCGTGTTCTGGCAGTGTAGGGGGTCGTGCTGGGGGTGGTGTTTCAGGGTTTAGGGCAGTGCAGTGGTGTTTGGGCAGTGTAGGGGGTCATGCTGGGGTGGTGTTTCAGGGTTTAGGGCAGTGCAGTGGTGTTCGGGCAGTGTAGGGGGTCATGCTGGGGGTGGTGTTTCAGGGTTTAGGGCAGTGCAGTGGTGTTCGGGCAGTGTAGGGGGTTATGTTGGGGGTAGTGTTTCAGGGTTTAGGGCAGTGCAGTGGTGTTCGGGCAGTGTAGGGAGTCGTGCTGGGGTAGTGTTTCAGGGTTTAGGGCAGTGCAGTGGTGTTCATGCAGTGTAGGGGCTCGTGCTGAGGTAGTGTTTTCGGGTTTAGGGCAGTGCAGTTGTGTTTGTGTAGTGTCAGTGCATGCGCTGCATCGCTAGGCGAGACCTAAAAAGCATTGCACCAAGATGGCTGCCAACACTTCCTAGATTCAAGTGTTGGCAGCCAATTAGAGCCAAGCTCGTGCTTGTGTAGTTGGTCCAGCCCAGATATATCAAGATTTTTTCTTTTAATATCTCGAAAACTACTGAACAGATTTACACCATTTAAAAAAAAGGTTGCTTTATGAACCAAGCACTACCTTTTTGCCAAATTTGGTGTAATTCCGTTCAGCAGTTTCAGCTGTAACCGTGTCTAAAGTTTCCTATGGGAAATTGATTTTTTTACCTCTATTTTTTTAATTTCTCAGGAACTACTGATCGGATTTACACCATTTTTAAAAAAAAGGTCTCTTTCTGAACCAAGGGCTACCTTTTTGCCAAATTTGGTGTAATTCCGTTTAGCAGTTTGGGCTGCAGTCATGTCTAAAGTTTCCTATGGGAAATAACATGGAGAAAACGCGTTTTGGGACCCCCTTTTTTCTCGGCCAAAGCTTGGCAAATCGACCCGAAACTTTCAGGATAGGAGCTGACCAGAGCAGGACCAACGTTTTGAAAATTACTATAAGATTCGTCAACCGGCGCCAGTTATTGGGAAAACAAAAAACGCTTTTTGAATAGAAACAAGGTACTAAATATAACTACCTACTGGCGACCGCCAGTAGGTAATATGTATATATGTATTTGGTTGGGTGTTTAGAAGACACAAGCGCGTTGCCCCCCAGTTGGTTTGAGATACTCACCTGAGCTTGGGACCATACGGGGAGAGAAGAAGTAGCAGTATGCTGCTTTAAGGTGGTTGAAAATGGAGATGACATCATTGCACCCTACCTTGACTGCCGGAGGATGATTGCAACACGCAGCCAGCAATGGGACACCACTTGGTGTATGAGCGAGCAGATCACTGTATCTGCAATCACAGCGTGGGACATGAAAACCCGAGACGGATCAGAGCAGGAGTGGCGGAGTCAAAGGCTGACAGAGGCGGGACCAAGAGCAGTATGCTCCAATGAGGGAAGTTCTACCTACCTTCAAATACAAGCCCCCAGGCATAACACTATCAAAGTGAAGCGGGCACTGAGGGAAGCCGCAAGGCTGAAACGCGTCTGCCCAGCGTTTCACCATTTTAACAGGACTTTGAACTGGGAAACCGTGCAATAAATCCATCTTCTCCACTGAGCATGTGTTGGGGCCTGTTTCTATTGAAGTGGGATTGGACTCGATATATATATATATATATATATATATATATATATATATATATATATATATATATATATATATATATATATATATATATATTCACTGAAAAAACCATAGGTTTCACACACGTTATAGTTAGGAATTAGCATTTACAAAACCTTGCAAATTCACAGAAAAAACCATAGGTTTCACACATGTTATAGTTAGCTGGACATTTTACTGATAAAAAACCAATGAAATTCCCCCGTTATAGTTACTGTAGGCAACTATAACTCACGCGGCCGTAATCCTCTGCTGATGCTAATACTGTATTTAGACACTTATTTGCCCATGTCTTCTTCCATTAAATTTTAGCTATACATATATTACAAATATTTTTTTTTCATAAAGACACATATGTCATCAGCAGAGGATTACGGTCGCGTGAGTTATAGTGCCTACAGTAACTATAACGGGGGAATTTCATTGGTTTTTTATCAGTAAAATGTCCAGCTAACTATAACATGTGTGAAACCTATGGTTTTTTCAGTGAATTTGCAAGGTTTTTTAAATGCTAATTCCTAACTATAACGTGTGTGAAACCTATGGTTTTTTCAGTGAATTTGTACGGTTTTTTAAATGCTAAGTTACTTTACGCCATTTGTGGCGTGTGCGCCCACTTAACGCAGTTCGTTCCGTGCGCGCACGGTGCGCTTCGCACACCGTGCGCGCACAGTGAGCACGCGGTGCTCTTTGCGCACCGCGTGCCCATGTTACGCTAGATGGGCCATGAACGCACGATGCGCTTCGTGCACCGTGCGCACATGGAGGACATATGATGAGCATCGTTGTGACAGGTAAAATATATGTTTTGTTTAGCTCTAATAAGCCATGCACAAAAGGTGCCCTTCGGGCACCTTTTGCACACGGGGTGGGGAGAATGTGGATATATATATTTTTTTTTTATTATTTCTTACCGTACGCGTACGGTAAGCGTAATCGGCGAAATTTTCGAAAAAATTAAAATTGCCTTTTTTCACTTGGGGGATCGTTGGGGACTCCCTCGACATGGCTAGGTGCTTGGGAGCTGTGTAAACAGCCCCTTTACATGTTTTTGCACTTGGTTTTTCAACCCCCTGTCAGAGTGCGAGAGAGAAAATGGTGGCCGCCGCTTCCTGGTTTCGACCGATTCGAATGTTTACTAAGATCTAAGGGCCAATCAGAATCGCGCTCGCGCACGCCACCGTACGCGTACGGTAAGCGCACCGTAAGCGCACCGTAAGCTGGCTCAGATATATATATTGATTTAAAGGCTATTTTCTCAGAATCTACTGAACAGATTTACACCAAACCTACAAAAGGCACTTCCTTGACCTGAGGACTACCTCTCTGCCAAATTTCAAGTAATTCTGTTCAGCCGTTCGGGCTGTAGCTGTGTCTAAAGGTCCTATGGAAAAATGCATGGGAAAAACGCGTTTTGGGACCCCCCTTTTATCTCAGCCCCTGCTTGACGAATCCCCCCGAGACTTTCAGGGTAGGAGCGGAGCGTTGCGCCCCACCTATTTTGAAAAATTTGCGAGGATTCGTCAACCGGCGCCAAAGTTATTCAAAATAGAATGTTGCGGATTTCCTATGAAACGTGGTCCTAACTATAACTACCTACTGGCGACCGCCAGTAGGTAATATATATATATATATATATATATATATATATTACCTACTGGCGGTCGCCAGTAGGTAGTTATAGTTAGGACCGTGTTTCCATAGGAAATCTCAAAATTCTATTTTGAATAACTTTGGCGCCGGTTGACGAATCCTCGCAAAATTTTCAAAACTAATGGGGCGCTCCGCTCAGCTCCTACCCTGAAAGTCTCGGGGGGATTCGTCAAGCGGGGGCTGAGAAAAAAGGGGGGTCCCAAAACGCGTTTTCCCCATGCATTTTTCCATAGGGACTTTAGTCGCAGCTACAGCCCGAACGGCTGAACAGAATTATGCGAAATTTGGCAGAGAGGTAGCCATAAGGTCCATGAAGTGCCTTTTGCAGGTTTGGTGTAAATCTGTTCAGTATTTCCTGAGAAATTAGCATTTAAATCAATATATATATCTGTACGCGCGTACCGTGCGCGCACTGAGCAAGTCCTGTGCGCGCACCTTGCCGATCGCGAGCGCACTTCTGATTGGTTCTTAGATGTCAGTAAACATTCGAATCGGTGGAAATCAGGAAGCGGCGGCCGCCATTTTGTCTCTCGCATAAAGAGGGGGTGATAAACAAAGGGGGAGAACTTGAAAAGGGGGCAGAGTGGGGAGATATTGACCCACTAGGCATTGTAAGGGGGTCACAGTAGGACCTTGTAGGGCAAAAAAAAAGATTTATATTTTTTTTTAAAATATCGTCGAGTGCGCGCATCCAGCGCGCACCCGAAAAAAACCTTTTAAAAAAAAATACCAAAAAATCGCATTTAAGTGTTTAGATATAAGGTGGCTCTAAAAAGAGCCCTTGTGTTTATTGTGTGTTTTTCGGTACCTACAAGTAAGTACCGATGCAGAGTCTAAAGTTCAAGAGGAAGACTCTGTTGCCTTCATCAGTGAAGTGTACACCATCTCCTCTATAAATGTCTTGCATGTTGTAACGCAAGTTGTTGTGGTATATAGAACCCATACCATAGTCTCTGAGGAAAGCAGAAATAGATTTGTTGACGTGCTTCCTTGCTTTGTCAATCTGCGGACAAAATTGGTTGGACCAGTTCCACTTTTGCCTTTGGCATATGTTAGAATATACAAAGGCAGATTGAGGAAAAAGCGACATCAATTGCACAAAGGTGTCCTTAATAAGCATTTCCAGACCTACCCCAGTCAAAGTGCCTAGGTCATTTCCACCACAGTGCACAATAATAAGGTTAGGCAGTGGGAGATGTAGAAAGGTTTTCACCAAAGGCATTAATTGGTGCCACTTTAACCCTCTCTGACCAATCCATTTAATGTCTAAATTTGGCAAAGCAAGGTCTCTCACCATACCTCTTTTTTCTGCATACTTTTCACTCCAGAAGACATAGCTGTGACCTACAATCCACACTGTGAACATCTTCCAAGGAGATCTGGATGCACTCAGGAGGTGTCTTTCAGTAGAAAGGCAATATGAAATGAAAGACAGTTGAAAAATGGAGGCAGACATACTTTTTTTTATAAAAAGAACTCATTGGCTGTTTCAAACCATTCTACACTAAAAACTAGGCTGTATGTTTAAATTTTAAAAAGCATGTTTTGTATTGGTTGAGAAAAATGTGTGAACAAAGAACATTAGTTTGGATTTGCTGTTAGGTTTGAAAAGTCAAGCAGTCTTGCTCTTTGAAAATGAAACATTGTCTGCTGAACTTCTGACCTCTCTGCTCACACCAGTGTTCCATGAGCTGTTGCTATGGTAGCAGGCAGAAGTCAAGTTGGGGGAAGGGTACATTTGGAAAGGGGTTGAAGTTTTCAACCAACAGAAATGTGTGATTTCATTTGAAAAAATGTGGGAAGCACAGAGATTTGAAATTAACATGTATATGTGTGAAAAAAGAGAGGGAAACTGTGCCATTAACTGGTTCTGCTGAGAGGAGAGAGGTGTTCAGCTCAGAGATTCTGGTCTGATAAACTGCTGTGTGACTGTCACATTTCTTTCACAACTAACTAATTTTAAAGGTGAGTTATGAGTTTGAGAGGGGGTGTTTGTGGTTAATTTAGATATAAAAAAAAGAATTGTGATTATTTGTTTAAAGTTGTGATTTACATTTTCTGTTTTGGGAGATATTTAACTGTTTTGAATATGTAAAATATTATGGAGTATGTTTTCACCATAAGTTAATTTGTACTGGTAACAATGAGGAATACTGTTTTGTGCCTACCATCAAACCATGAGTCTGTGTGCAGAGAAGAATTGTTGACAGAGATTTAATTTGTGTTGCTGTTGAAAAGTAAGACTTGCAGTTGAAAGAAAAGGACAGCTTCTTTTTAATTGTGATGGTTAGCATTTAGCAGAAATCACTTTGAAAGAAAAGAGAGGAAAATGGCAGCACATTTGAAAAAAGCATTAGTTCTGTAAGAATTGATAACTCAGGAAAGGGGCAGCCTGTGTTTTGTGCCTACCAACACAGCATGAGTCTGTGTGTATATAGGAATTGTTGTCTGAGATTTAATTTGTGAAGTTGTTGTTCAGTAAGAAATGCAGTCCTAGGAAAGGGGCAGTCTGTGTTATGTGCTTAAAATGATGGCATGAGTCTGTGTGCACACAGGAATTGTGGGCAGAGATTTAATTTGTGAAGATGTTGTTCAGTAAGAAATGCAGTTCCAGGAAAGGGGCAGCCTGTGTTATGTGCCTAAAATGATGGCATGACTCTGTGTGCGCACAGGAAATGTGGGCAGAGATTTACTTTATGAAGTTGTTGTTCAGTAAGAAATACAGTCCCAGGAAAGGGGCAGCCTGTGTTATGTGCGTAAAATGATAGCATGAGTCTGTGTGCGCACAGGAATTGTGGGCAGAGATTTAATTTGTGAAGATGTTGTTCAGTTAGAATTGCAGTCCCAGGAAAGGAGCAGCCTGTTGTGTTTACTCAAATTATCCCTTAGCACACATGCACTGTTACATACATCCCTGCAGTCTTCATGCAGTTCTGGAAGTCTCTTTGCTCATCTGTCTTGCACCAGACAATACACAGTGTTTAGAAACACACTCTTGGCACACACGCAGCAGCTTCTCCAACACTCTCATGTGTAGTACTCAGCTCTGTGTGCTGTTTCAGATAGCACTGTGTAATGCAAACACATTCAACGTCACCAAGGCCTCATTTAAATTGATCTAGTCTAATCACTCACCCTGTAACACATGGTCATGGTCTTAAGGAGCTGTTAGGACATGTGCTGTTTTCTGCTTCTGTAAATGATAAGGGAAATGTATCAGGCTGTAACAGTAATTTGGTACTATTCAGGGACACTGTTTTGTTCCAAAAAACATAGCATGAGTCTGTGTGTGCACAGGAATTGTGGGCAGAGATTTAATTTGTGAAGATGTTGTTCAGTAAGAAATGCAGTCCCAGGAAAGGGGCAGCCTGTGTTATGTGCGTAAAAAGATGGCATGAGTCTGTGTGCACACAGGAATTGTGGGCAGAGATTTAATTTATGAATTTGTTGTTCAGTAAGAAATGCAGTCCCAGGAAAGGGGCAGCCTGTTGTGTTTACTCAAATTATCCCTTAGCACACATGCACTGTTACATACATCCCTGCAGTCTTCATGCAGTTCTGGAAGTCTCTTTGCTCATCTGTCTTGCACCAGACAATACACAGTGTTCAGAAACACACTCTTGGCACACACGCAGCAGCTTCTCCAACACTCTCATGTGTAGTACTCAGCTCTGTGTGCTGTTTCAGATAGCACTGTGTAATGCAAACACATTCAACGTCACCAAGGCCTCATTTAAATTGATCTAGTCTAATCACTCACCCTGTAACAGTCTGGCAGCGGTTTGTGGCCAAAATATGCTGGCAGTGCCGCAGCAGCACAGCCAAGCATATTTTGAGTTGTCTCAACCACACCCTTTTCATGGCAGTCACACCACCATGAAAAGGAAGGTGGTGAGGCAACAAATGGGGCCCTACAGGGCTCCCTTGTGCCTCTGTACCTCCTGCGCCCCCCTGTAGTTATGCACCCCCAGTTCCTGCATGGGGAGGAATACATGACATGGTGCATTCCTTCAAATGCAGGAACGTGCACTAGCGGTCCCGCAATGAGCCTTTACACACCACCACTGTGGGGCCACCATGCCACCTGCCCACCAGACCACAAAATTACGTGTAATATGATAGGTGGGAGGTGGTGAGTTTCGATGGTCCTGGAGCGGAGCGTTGGCATTCCACCCACTCAAGGACCGCCGAAACTCATAATAAGGCCCTGACTGTTTTTGTGCTAAGCTAATAGAGGGTTGAGCACAGGTTAATTTGGGGTTGCTTGTGTTTCGGCCTAACAGAGATTGGGGCTGCTGCTTGAGTAGGATTTCACCCACCTCAACCAGTTACCCAATTTCTAACACTATTGATTTTAATATACATGCAATAAGCTTTGGTTCAGCCCCTGGCTCATGATTGAATAGCTTTGTTTTCTGTATCAGGTGTCTGCTCTTGAATAAAGGCTCTCTTTCCTAAATAATTAGATGGTCTATTCTCAACTTTCATATGGGCCAATAAGGTACCAAGACTAGCACTAGCCACTTTAAGCTACCCAAACGAATAAGGAGGGTTAGCTCTCCCAAACTTGAGGGAATTTTCCGACACAAATTTTGCACATAATAAACACAGATTTTATAACCATTTTAATTTGCCAGATATAGATAATTTGTATATGATTAAAAATAATGAACAAATATAAAATCGCAGATCCTATGAGGATAGTGTAGAACCCTAAGAAAGTATGTTATAAGGTTCTCCGGTGATTTATAAAACAAAAAGCCCAACTGTCAAAGTACTATGAAAAACCTCAGATAAATGGCTCTACATGTTTGACCGACCTATATGCCGGGGAAGACAGGTTGATACAACCTGGTGTATTAAAGAAGTGGGAGGAGAATGGGTTGGAGACTTCATCAATTCAGACTCCTGGAAAAAATGGCCAGAGATAGAGACTGGGCTGCTTCACTCTATAGATATGCTTAAGTGTAATTTATTCAAATCAAGTACTTTTAGAAAATATTGATCCAACTGCACTAAGAGCAAGACTAGAACTCAGTGAGGCGCTACTAGAAACAACGAATAAGAGGTCAATAAGTAGTTGGGTGATAAATTTTCAATGAATATAAGACCTCCACTGTCTACAAAAAAGCCCGAGACAAGTGGCAGGAGAAAGAAGACCTCCAGATTTCAAGAGTGATCTGGAATAGAATCAACAAATTTAATGTTACAGTAATAAGAGGCCCCAATTTTAGGAGAATGCAATTCTATACAAAATGGTTAATATACAGGACTCCATCCTTTCTCCATAACATATACCCTTAAATTGATGATGGATGTTTTCATTGCTCTGAAGAGGAAGGAGGCACCAGGACTCATATTGTTTGGGATTGCCCAAAGATCAAGCAACTATGCGAAGAAATTGAGAAACACTCTAGAACAAAAATAGGACACACATTAACCATTGATAGATATATTGCAATTCCTGGGTGTTCACCAAACATAACGATGAATAAAACACAAGAGGAATGCTTATATATATCGGCCCTTGTTCGAGATCACTAATTCTTCAGAATTGGCGAAGTGATATTATACCCGCTTTCCATGCCTGACAGGCAAAATGGCTCAGAGTTAGAGAGCTGGAGAGATGTTATGCCCTAAGGTCAGGCACACTCACAAAATGTGAGAAATACTTGAAGTCCATACGAAGCTAGTAAGCAAATTAGATAAAAACAAAACACTAAAGGGATATTGTGCACTATGTGTCTTTTTTTAGACATGATTTTATGTACTTTTTATTAGCATTATTCATGGCAATATGCTTTGATGATGGACCATGTTTGTATGAAATGTGTCAACCAAAATTGAAACTGCACACCGTAAGCACTTCATTTTGTATACGAACAACTGTGAATTGAACTCTCAATAAATAAAAAAAAGGCTCTCTTTCCTATTCTTGTGTATTTGCCACCCAGAAGCATTTTAGCATCACGTTGTTTTGATTGGATGCGCTGTATCCTTCTTCTCTTAACTTGAGCGGTGCTCCTTTTCATGTAATATTTAGCAGTCCACAGGAGTGGAAGAGTCTCTGCTGCTTTTTCCTTTTCATGTGTACTCTTTGCTTACTTAGTTGTAGCGCCAGTCCAACGAGGAGCTGCTCGATGATGAAGCATGACACCCCTTGGGGTGTGTGAGGGCTCTTGCTCCTAAAAGGAGAAACCCCCCTTCAGTACAAACCTAAAGTTCCCCCTTAGTCACTGCATACCTGTTGTTTTACCAATCTAACCTAGGGGCACGTTTGCAGGACCTGTCTCAAGCCCCTGACCCTCCATTTTCTTTGTCTTTAAAATGATATTCTACCTCTATTCTTTGACCTTTCTATTTAATTCAGTAGTTCGGTCTTACAGGACTTGACAGAAGGATGTCCTTGCATCAAGTGTCTCAGTTTCAACCCTACATTAATAATAAGTGAAAGATTTCTGGACATAGCAATGTATCCAAGTGCCACATCAGATATATGGCCCAATTCATTTTATCTGTCTGTGTCAACGACCTTATTATCTCTGTAACTTCATGTAGCACTAGAGAATTTTAGTTTCTGCTCTTCGAGAGGCATAGACCTGTTGTCACAAGTGGGATGTTTTCTCTTTTTCCAACTTGGGAAGTTAAGTACTTTGCTTGCTTTTAATACATGATTGGTGAAGCTGTGCCTCAAACTCTCTTAGATAATCCCAACTATCCTATTCTGCTAGCCTTCTCCATGGGCACTCTTGTCTACACCTGCACAGAAGCAGTTCAACCTTTTGATTCACCTTCAACTCGGATCTATCTTTTCAGCTGCAGGTCAACATTGTTACAAAATGTGTCCTACACGTTCTGTGAGTTCTGTGGGGAAGTCTCTTTTTACTACCCTCATCTCAAAATATCCATGCTAGATGCACAGTGATCCCATAATCCCAGTGGCCATAGTTGGTCTACGACATAGTTGGGCAGACTCGTAGATTTAGTCAGAATCCATAGGCCAAGCTCTTCTTTCATCAGTTTGGACACCCACTATGGATATTCGAGTTTGGCTAATAATGGGCCATGGAAACATTCCCAGTAAATCAGGTGCATCATTTTCTTGATAATCAACTGCATTAACACAAAATCCATGAGCGTACAGAAAAGTTTGAAATATGCTATGATGAAAAGGTTCCTGAGGCCCACTTCACTGGTGAGTACTCAAACATTATTACAAGGATAACATGAACAGACATCCCATTTTTCCCAACAAGAGGCATTTCTGTCAAAACCTTACAGTTCCACAAAAGGGTATACAATCTTGATGCAGCAAGCAACTGACCCAAAGAGACCTGTCAGCTTAGTGCCCCATGAAGGACCACAATTTTCCTTCTTCCAGAATCCCCATAAAACCTTCACTCCTGCCCACTTGAACAAAACATCGACCATACAAATAAGGATCGATTCTCATCATACCAATTTCAACATCAGAGCTTAACTCATTTATGAGAAACTTGTGTCAGAGCATCCCAGGTCAATCAAAGTTACTTGGCCCCAGTTGTGACAACTTCAGTCTTTTTCTTCTGGGGCCCTATTACAGATAGGGTGCACTTTTTCTGTTTGTGCCATGGTGCACCTTTAATTAGGTATGCCATGTGCAAAAGGGGAAAGTGTGCCTTATTATGAAGAATGTGCTGCCCTCAGGGCAGCCGCAAACTGGTGCTGTCCGGGGGCAGAGCTTTTAATTGAAATTTCAAAGCTGCTTTATGTTTCACTGTGCAGGCACCACCTGTCTGCACTTTTAAGAGGGACTGGAGATCCCATTTCAGGCGTGTGCAGTGAATGCCTGTAAGGGGATGTCTGAGTGGTCCATAGCACCTCCTTGCCCACCTCCAGAGGACTGCCAAAGGGAGGCGCACTAACAGTGCAGCACCTTTTTAAGGCACACTTTCAGTGTGCCTCCTAACAGCTTCTTTGCATTTGTGCCCGCTTCCATAATACGCCATGGGCACAAAGGTAAAGAGATCCCTTCATTTGTATGAGGCCACACCCCCTTGCAAGTTAGGGAACACCCTCTTGAGATAGCATGGTGCTACATGTGAGCCAGCGCTATCCGAATTACAGCTGGGACCGCACAAGCGTCTCTGGCCGCTTTTGTAATACCAAAGTGCCCCATGTTTGCACAAAGTGGTTGTACATGCTTGTTGCGTCCCTGGACCACTTTCCATAATACAGCTCCAGGTGTTCTGAAGACCCTATTATGTTCACCCTCGCGCTGAGGATTAAGTACCACTTTTAGAGCTTGATTCTAAGGGCAGCAAGGCAGGGCAGTCCAACACTTACTCTAAGAGGTGCTGTGGGTTAGAAACTCACAACTCAGCAACACAACAAATAACACTCAATACATTCATGTTCAGTAATTACTTTAAAAAAAAGGCAAATGATTTAATAACACATAAAACTAAATACTACAAACAAAATTTCAAATATGTACAAAATGACAGATGGAGAATCCAATGGGAGAACCTCTAAAGGGTCTAGCAGATCATAGTGATCAGCTATTCCCCGAAATTCAATCTAGACTCCATAGATCTATTGAATAGATCCATAGAAACATCACTAAAAGATTGTGCAGAAGCAGTTCCTGACTCTAATACCATAATAATCCTGTATATGCACATAGCAATCTATGCAAAAAGCAATCATAAATAAGCCCACTGCTTTTGTCACATGATGTTCACAATGCATTTAGCAAATCATAAAAAAGGCCTTTCTTTGTGCATAAACATGTTTAGTACGGTTTCACAAATGTAAATATTCCATCTTCCACTATTGAAAAGACATGCCTGTTGCAGTGACACACTTTCAACAGTCAACATTGCAAAACAGTGAACAAGGCTCCATTTCCATCCACTGCTGTACCGAATTTCCCAGGAACCTCTCAGGCCCCAGAACACATTGGGTCCCATACATTCACAAAAGATGTCACATAGTCAGCCCCAGTCACAGTTGAAACTTGCCTAAATCTTTCAGAGGGTCTGTTATGCAATACCATGGGAGGCTTATGCTGCCACCTTTTCCTGCTTAGGGCACTTTGGGGGCCCAGGCTACTCCTGACAAGCCCTCATGAAACCAATAAAAAGCTTTTAGGTGCCCTTGCTCCTCATGGGACACCAACAGATTATATCAAATTAGTGCCTCAGCTCTTTAAGGGATGTTCTTTTGCCTGAGGCTGTTTCCGTATAGCCATTGTCTCAAGGATTGCACTGTGAAAAACTGTCAAGTTTCCACCCTGACTGCCTGAGGAAAGGGCGACTCCTCCCAGTAGTCACGGTGCCATCATGCACCGAACAGTAAATGAGAAAAATGTCAAATGTTCCTTCAAGAGGAAATAGGAGAAAAAGACCACACTAATGAATGAATGGATGAACTTTAGAAAAATGGATGCATTGTGACACATCCCTCACTCGTTAATGCCTCCTTTATATATGTTTTAATTAAATAGAAACAGACGGGAAAAAATACAACTGCGTTTTAGATTGGGATGCACGCACAGTAACCCCTGGACCGACCACCATCTTGGAAAGAGCATTTCCTAAAGTTTAGCCATGTCTTCTTCTTCCAAACATGGAGTCGACAAGTCACAACAATGTTGGACTTCACTGACCCTCTCACACACTAAGCTAAGCTGTGAGGAGCCCCAGCCAAGCACTAGGGGGCATATTATCAAGGACAGCGTTAAAATTATCGCCGGTTTAGCGGCAGTAAACTGCAGCTAAAGCGGCGATAATGAGCTTGAAAATATGCCCAGGAGAATTCCCATAGAAGCCCATGTTCACACCAGAACATGGACTTCTATTGTCATTCTCCTGGGCATATTGTCAAGCCCATTATTATCACTTTAGCGGCAGTTTTCTGCCTATAAACCGGCGATAATTTTTAACGCGGTCCTTGATAATATGCCCCTTAGTGTTGTGACGCACTGCCTGGCCATGCAATAAGCACTGGGTATTGCGTTATCTCCCGTGGGAGTAGCGTCTCCTACTCAGCACTCCTGGAGTTTAAACTTTCAAAAAATGTGCAGAAGCGTAATATGATTGTTCGTTCTTTAATTTCTTTGATTTCTTTACGATTTCATACTATTATAATCATAGTATAAGTTTTCTTGAAACATGTTTCACTTCTTTTCACATATTTCTGCCCAATGCATTTCAGGCGTGCTCTTCATCAGGGGAATTTCATTTTGGCGAAAAACCACTCTATTCCAGCCGCGACATGGATTGGAGGTCACAATTTTCTCCACGATGCAATGTTCGACCATGCAATAAGCACCTCATCTTTTCCTCTATGCTTGGCACCATAGGTAAGTTCTGGGCATGGAAGGAACACTTTCATGCGGCCGCTTGGTCTCTATACATTTCTTTTTGTTTGCTTATTTGTACAAATGTGATGCATTCACCTGTTTCATAGGGCTGGACATGGATACCCCCTGCCTTGTTTGGTTCCCCGCACTTCTTATACTGTGGACCACATGGTGATCTCAGGGCTACATGGATCCTCCCAGCACTTAACAAGATGAACCAGGCAGAGAAGACCGCTGCCTCTGGCTCTCCTCATGCTGCAGTCTCCATGTGCTGCGGCTGGGCAGAAAGGGCCATAAAGGACAGGCCCTGGACTCTCAGTGGAGAGAGGATTTGTTGCTGATTCCCTACCACTAATGGGGGTACATATACACATTGCACAACAGTGAACCTGGTCCTCCCAAAAGGACTCACCTGTCCACAGTCTCCTTGTGGATATTTCATTGTGGCATGCCCTCTGACCTTGAAAGCACCTGCTACGACATTTTCTACAACTAATATGAGGGGCTTATTCAGTTTTTGATACCTTCAGCCTTGCTTGGCCATTACAGACAGGTTCTGTGTGTTTTACTTATGGTAGCGCACTCCAATCATCAAGAATGTTCTTGTGGGTTCCTCAAGCCCTTTACACTTCTGCCTCCTCTTTTCTATCGCAAAAAGAACAATTGATGGATGGTATGCTGAACAATGCCAAACATTCACCTCCAGCATAGAGATCTGGGCCTAAATCCATTGTTTTTTTGTTTATTTTAAATATCTTTTTATTAGACAAAAACAAAAGAAGAAACAGTCAGCATTAGCACACTTGTTATGAAATGACACAATGGTGATTACAGTCAGACAATATACATGATTTCGATGGTGACAATTTATCCTTTGAGTTGCATCAAGGGGACAGTGGTTCCTCCTCTGAGGAGTGTACAGGGGCTACACAAATTCCTCCCTGTAGTCGTTCCACCTAGACCACAACGTGGACCACTTTCTGGGGCATCCTCGTGCTACTTATACAGTCTTATCCCTAAACATGCACCAGTCTAGACTCCTCTTCCAGGAAGCCAGGGTTGGAGGAGCAGCTGCCCCCCACTGCCGGGCTATATCTCGTTTGGCCACCATAGCCCAGAGCCTCTCCATACCTGTTAAATCAGTGGGTCCCCACATGTTTAAAAGACATCTTTTTGCCTCCGGATGGATGGTTTTATGTAGCACTTCTTCCATCACTTCATGTATTTCCCACCAATACTTTTGTATCTGATCACATTCCCATATTATGTGGATGAAGGTACCTACATGCCCACAATGGCATCTGCAATCACCCTCCTCCCTCCTCCCCATGTGGACTAATTGGGGCCCAGTGATGAATGTTCTGTGAAGTATCTTGAGCTGGACCAATCACAGACGTGCCGACATTGCCACTTCCCTAGGTGAGGCAACCACCTCCCGCCAATCTTTGTCATCAAACTCCAGTCCGTCTCTCCCCCAGCACTCACGTAAGCGCCCAAGCGGGACAGGGGTGTTGTTAATCCGTTTCTTATATGTAAGGGAGATAGCTTTTTGGGGAAGGTAGCTGTCTAGCAAAGGGTCCTCTAATGGTGATGATTCAGGGGGGATTGAGCCTTTTTGCAGGGTCGCGGTGATGGCATGGCGAATCTGCAAATAGCGGAAGAATTCCGTACTAGAGAGCTTGAATTGCTGCTGGAGTGTGGCAAAAGTAACCATAGCACCCTTCACCCAGAGATCACCCAGACGGTATATACCAATCAGGTCCCATTTATCAAAGCCTTTCGTGGACCAGAGATTACCTAACTGCTCGGAGTCCCACAGAGGCATCGCCAGTGTGAGCTTCTGGTCCCAACCTAAGCTTTTATTGACGGAGTGCCAAATCAGAACAGGGTGTTTGGTGGGGCCAGTAAGGGAGAGTCTCAGGGGGTTGGAATACAAGGCTCTATTATAGTTCCCTACGGGCAGTAGCCACCTGTCCATAGTAAAAGCCGGGTCATCAGGCTGGCGATAAGTGCATTGATTAATGGCCGCCAGGTGGGAAGCCCAATAATATTTCCGAATGTCAGGGAGGCTGATACCTCCATCATACCAGTTCAGGACCAATTTGTTAAGCGCTATTCTGGGCCTCCCCTCCCACAGTAGCTCTCTCTGTAGCCCCTCAATTTCTCTGAAATATCGTGCTGGGACCGGATCTGGATAGTTTTGAAAGGCATATAGCAGCCGGGGCAGTGACATCATTTTAAATAGTGCTGCTGTACCCAACAGCGAGAGCGGCAGAGTCCTCCAACAAGCCACATCCCTCTTAAGTGGCTGCAGGGGTGGGTCCAGGTTCGTATTGGAGTTTAGGATCAGCGGTGATAAAGATTCCAAGGTAACGGAAACCACTCCTCACCATCTGCATCGGGCAAGTTCTGGGCAATGGGGGAGACGCACATCCCAGTACATATATAAGTGACTTGCTCCAATTAATTGAATAGCCCGACTATTTGGCAAATATTGTGAAAATATCCAGCACACAGATTAAAGACTTTTTTGGGAAGGCTAGATAGAGGAGAACATCATCAGCATAAAGCGAGATGCGGTCCTCCCAGTCTTTTGACCACTGCAATCCACGAATCATCGGGTCTGCACGGATCCAGGTCGCCAGTGGCTCCAGGGCGAGGGCAAACAGCAGGGGGGACAATGGGCACACCTGTCTGGTCCCACGGTGCAGCTGAAATGGGTCTGATCGCTTATTGTTAATTATCACCTGGGCCATAGGTTCCGTGTATGGAAGTCTAATCCATGCTATAAAGACAGGTCCAAACCCCATTTTGGCAAGGACAACTAGCAGGTATGGCCACTCTATGGTATCAAAGGCCATAGAGGTGTCTAGCGACATTATCACAGCAGGCTCATTACTAGTATCTCCACTCTCCAGCACTCCATGAAACCTGCGCAAATTAGGGGCCGTGTTACGGTGGGGCAAAAAGCCTGATTGATCCGGGTGATCCAGTGTTGTTATCACTCGAGATAGCCGTGTGGCCAGGAGTTTGGCAAGAATCTTGGGCTCCGCATTCAAGAGGGAGATTGGCCTGTAGGAGGTGCATTTATTTCTGGGCTTCCCTTCCTTGGGAATCATGACAAGGGATGCCAGTCTCTGCTCCGGAGGAAGGACACCCACACCTCTACTCTCCTCAAACATGGATCGGAGAAACAGGGCAAGGCCATCAGGACGCAGCCTGTAAAGCTCAATGGGCAAGCCGTTAGGCCCAAGCACCTTCCCTGGACGTAAGCTCCTAATTGCCTGGGCTATTTTATCGTTGGTTATGTCGCTATCCAGAAATTTAGTGTCTTCCTCAGAGAGAGTGGGCAAACGGATATCACGAAGAAGGCCCATGGAGTCCTCATCAAGGAACGGCGAACTCGACTGGTAAATTCTGTCATAATATGTAGCGAATTCGTGGACTATTTCGAGGGGGTCGGTGTAAACTCCACCCTCCTCTGGGACAATCCTTTTGGCCTGTACCTTCCTGTCTAACCGGGCCAGGAGCTTCCCAGCCTTATCACCCCACTCATATACCCTACCATCTCTCTCGCTCCCCCAACTCTTAGCCCTGTCGGTAGCAATACTTTTATATTCGTCCCTCTTGAGCTGTAGGAGGTGGATTGCTTCTGGGCCCATTTCCTCAGCAGGTCTGTCCTTGAGGCAGAGAATATCTTTCTCTGGCTTCAAGGTCTTTTTGTTTTTCTTTTTTAACTCCAGCAATCAATGAGAGAGCTTGTCCCCTTATCCGGGGGGAGTCGACCGAGCCCTAGTTCTCCTGAAAGTAGTGGTCAATTGCGAGCAGGAGACCCTTGCGAACCAAGGGGTTGCGGAGAAACCAGGGGTTGATGGGCGCAATCACGCCCACCCGCGTATCACCCAGAACCAGCCCAGTCCATATTGGGGAGTGATCAGAGACTCCCCGTGCTAGGTGTCGGATCTCACGGATGTGTGTGGGTTGAGATGCGGGAGTTATGAGATAGTCACTGCGAGAGAAGCTTCGTTGCGCCCCTGAGAAAAATGTGTAGTGGATGTCACTAGGATGAAGTGTCCGCCAACCATTAGATAAGCCAAAGGACCCCAGAAAGTCTGAGAGCCAATGATACAAGGCACCAATGTCACGGGGGGGTTACGGTCAAGGGAACCAGAGACAACAACATTGAAATCCCATCCCACTAGTAAGAGACCCTCGGGAAGTGAAAGCAACTGGGTCCCTAGATAGGAAAAGGTTTGCGTTTGCAGACCAGGCGGTACATTAGGGTGACCGTGTTGCCCTCCCACTGTCCCGTCACCGCGGCGTATCTGCCCCACTCATCAGTGCATGTTGTTTGTACATAAAAAGGAAGAGTGTTTTTAATCAGGATTCCCACCCCCCTGGATCCAGAGGTGAAACCAGAATGGGTCACCAGCCTATATAACCATCTATTTAGTGCCTTGCAGGAGTTGCCCACAAGGTGCGTCTCCTGGAGGAAAACCGGGGAATGGCGTTTAAGGTATTGGAGGACCAAAGTGCACTTCACCTTGTCACCAAGCCAGTTGACGTTCCAGCTCAACAAGGTGAAACTCCTATCCCATTGTGTATCCATAAATAGTGTCAGATGCGGGTTTGCCTTTGAAGGCCCTCATAGATAGTGCTGCAGATTGAACTAGAACAAACAAACGCCCCTCCCACTCCCAACTCCAACCACCCACCTCCCTGCTCCCCTGCACTCTGGGCCTAGAACTACTCATGAGATTAACTTGCAGAGTGCCTGTCGCCCAACCCGATAACTAAGTAGCTAAATGTGGGGGAAAAAAGGTGCTCCATACCCCAGCCCAACCACAGTTGCCAATACTAATCAGTATCATGCTCCGTATGGGACAACCTCCAGTGTCTCTAGGAACAAAAAAGGCATAGGATAAGTCAGACGGTCAATGTACCTCTTGGCCGTCAGGGCCACCCCTGGGGCCAGCCCGACGCGGCTCCAGATCAGGAACAAATGTTTGAGACCAAAAAGGTAGGCCCACCCTACGGTCAGAGTCTCCCACCAGAGCGGGCTCAGCGGGCGATATGTTCAATTGCTTCTCTCAAGCCCTCCAGCCAGTCTGCCACGTCCTCAGCATGGTCGAAAAACCATGGTTTGCCATCCGCCTCGACCCGCAACCTAGCCAGGATGAGCATGGCGTACTTAAGGCCTTTGTCCCTGAGTCTCTTTTTGACGGTAAGGAAGGATCTTCTTTGTTTCTGGACCGCTTGAGTGAAGTCCGGGAACAAGAAAATGGTTGCGTTTTCATATTTGGGAGGGGGCTCCGCCCTGGCACACTGCAGGATCGTGTCCCGATTGCGAAAATTAAGCAACCTTGCCAGTAGGGGTCGGGGGGCCCAGGCTTCGGACGTCCCCCGGGGACCCTGTGGGCTTGTTCCACAACAAAGAACTTGGACAGTCCCTCAGGGCAAAGATATTTAAGTATCAGATCCTTGACAAAGAGGTCAGGCGTCTGCCCCTCCACTTTCCCCGGCACTACAATAATGCATACGTTGTTGCGCCGGGAGTGCCCCTCCTAATCATCAAGCTTGTCCTCTGCATATTTTCGGAAGGTTTGCAGGTCACGGAGTTCGATCTGGATCTGCGAGACATCTTCGACAAGGCTAGACGTGGTCACTTGAAGCTGCTGGACCTTCTCACTCATTTTTGCAAAGTCCGTCCTGACGAGAGTCTTCTCCACTGCGATTGGATCCATTCTCTGTTCCATCGAGGTGCGAACCCCGGCTATTGCCTCCATGATGTCCTTCAAGGTGAGGCCGGGAGGACCATCCTCTGCGTCTCCGGCCGGTGCTTCTCGCGAGGAGGTTTCAGGAACGGCCGCCTTAGAAAAGGTGTATTTATCTAGTCTGCTGTGCTGTGACTGCTTGGTACCCTTGCCACTCATGTTGACTACGGGCCCACCACTCTGCGCCCTCCAATCCATGCGTGGGATGCACTGGTCACGTCCCAGACCTTCTGTGTCATGGGCGGGGAATGTGTAGGTCTTCGCCCCTCTCCACCATACCCCAACCGGCTCAATGACCTTTGTGAGTTGATAGATTTGACTGTGCAGGCTTTCGTCTAGGGGAAGAAAGGGGGGGGCACGATCTTCAACCCACAATCTCCGGTGCGTGGGGTCTCGTGGTGGGGTCCCAGGCTCAGGCTTCCGACCCGTCTCCACGCAATCTGCACCCCCGGGTTATGCCTCAGCCAGCCGGGTTCTTCAGCCACAAGGACCGCGGCGAGTGCAGCAGGCCATGCGCACTACAGCCGGCCCCAGAACACAGGTCTCAACCTCCTCCTCTCCCAAAGTGCCATGTGCGTCATTGATTGCGTAGAGTAGCCTCTCCCCGCAGCACTACAGGGGCGCTGGCCTCTCCTCCACGCAGTTCCAGGGGTGACACCCCTTAGTTTCAACAGAGGCGGCTGGGATTGCTGATGTGGAAGGGCCGGCCGCACTGCTGATCAACGCGGCCCAGCAGGCCCCACTGCCGATTTCAGGCATGCATAGACGGGCCGGGGGGCACTCGGTGACTCCACTGCTCCCAGAATCGTCACGGGGGAGGGCGCGACTTCCGCGACACCTCTGGCACCGCTCCCCCTGGGTCAGGTCTCAATCCCTGGTGTCTCCTGATTCCACGGCTGCCCGCACTCACATGTCTCACAGGCTCCGCAGTCACCACAGGTCCCGGTCTGTTACTCCAGGCAGGCCGCAAAACACCGGGGCTTCCCACTTGCCCCACGGATCAGTGGCGGCCGCGGCAACCGGCCAGGTCGATTTCGAAACACTGCTGGAGGTTTTCCCTGTGAGCGGGGATCGGAGGAGTGTGGCGGATGGTGTGGTTTTGGGATGTGCGGGACGGAGCTACTCCCTTACGCGGCCATTTCGCTTCCGCACGAAGCCACGCCCCTCCATTGTTTTTTTGGATCACCATGCCATTCCAGTATATTCCTGGACTGGAAACAAGCATCCTGGGACTGGGGTCGGGGTATCACCCCTTGCAAGCCAGGCTAGCTTGACTCCAGTGGCATGGGGAGCATGGGACCCTCGTCTGGTCATACTATGCCTCTCTTGCATGCATAATGAATCCAATCACCTCTCTTATAACAGCAGTTATATGCTATCCTCCGGGTTAAAGTTACTATAGGCAAAATGAGCTGCCTTTATAAACCACCTTGAACCAAGTGCACTACATATATGTATATATATGTAGTGATTTCTGATGTGTATTGTCAAAGAAAACAAAGTACATTTCGGGAGTTACAAAACCATAAATGTAATAAGTCAAAAACAGGCAGCCATTTGGCCAAAACAATGTTTATAGAAACAGGACAACTGTTCCCAGTTAGTGCACAGTGCTAAAGTGATCACACAGTGTCAGAGGCAAAAACAAAGTGAAACAATAAAATCCAGGTTAGTATTTGGCACAGATAAGTAGTAGGAAACACACGATTTCATAGCTGTATATAACCCAATTAAAACGGAACAGACACTAGTTTTATGCACCTAAATACATTGATTATGCATAGAGTCTATTTGCCTAATAGGGGTCAATGGAATTTCCACCTCTATGATTAACGGGTCATGATCAGGACGGTTGCAATTTAGGACTGGAGCAGAGCAGTATGTTAGTGTGGTATAGGACAACAGATTTGTCAATAATGTTTTTGTACAAGGAAATACAAACGCAAAAAAGTTACAATTTTTGAATTGACATAGGCATGCAAAACAATCAGTATATCTACATGCATAAAACTTGTGGTTGTACCCACGTTAATTGGGTAATTTAGAGCTACAAAATGTGTGTCTGTCGTTGCCTATCTATACCAAATACAGGGCCGGACTTGCCGGTCGGCCCTCCCTGGGAAGAGGGGGGAGTGCAGCCGAGCAGTTTGCGAGGGACAGTTTTGGCTGATTTTGATACAGGGGGCTGATATTGAGGACCCCGGGTAGCAAAAACGGACCCCCAGGGACCCAAAAGTGGCCCCACCCTAGTTGCCACTGGGGAAATGCCTGGTTCACAGTTTGATTTTATTGTTTCACTTTGTTTTTCATCTGACACTGTGGGCATGATCACTGTTTAAGAGTGCGAAGACTGCACAGTTGGGGCAGAGAATTTCGCACATAAAAAGATAGCCATGTCCTATCACTTATGTGAGGAGTTCTCCACCCTGACGTGACTCACACTTTGGAGGAAGGACTTCGGAACTGATGTCAGTAGCTAGAAACGTCAGTCGAACTGCAGAGAGATGAGGTTGGCTGGGAAAGTTGAGCATGGCCGGGGTACCTACACCACTAAATAGCCCCCGCAACCCTGTAGGCGCAGCCTAGCAGCCTCAGCCGGTGAGAGATGAGAGGCAAGATACACCAAACAAGGACATACTAATTTGCCCTCCCGCTTGCCTTTGACTTCCATTGTTGCTGCAGCAGGCCCAGCCCGAGCGTGGTGCAGTGAGGGGTAGAAAGGGCAC
The DNA here is from genome assembly GCF_964204655.1 of Triturus cristatus. Lineage (NCBI taxonomy): Eukaryota > Metazoa > Chordata > Amphibia > Caudata > Salamandridae > Triturus > Triturus cristatus. Next base: position 348,644,952 of record NC_140584.1, read on the forward strand.
CAGCTGTTTTTTCCCCTCTTATCTCACAATCAGTGGCAGCATCAGCGGTCGGCAACTGGGGGCCTAACAATGGCCTATAATCAGCCAATTAATGGAGGAAGACAGCGCCCGACAATAAATCACCCGCACCTGCACACACCTATCTGCTCCCACTGCCCCTTCCCCCCCGAACTCAGACCAACTTTTCAACTCCTTCATGGCCAGCACAACAGAGGTAAGTGGAACTGCTGTAACCTCTGAAGAAAATCATGACTCATCGACTAGTTTCTTCAGCGAGGCCTGAAAAGACTTGGCCGAGTCGTGAGAGCTACGAGAGCTGCAGCACTAGATGCTGTAGTAGAGAGGGTACCTGTTGATGCAGAAGTTGCCTGGCTAGGTCCAGGTGTAGCTTGTGGTCTTGGTGGGTCCTCCCACTCACCTGCATGCATGCACGCTCGCAAGCACGCACCCAAAAAGCACGCACCCAAAAGCAACCTAACAGGACTATCTGCAGCTATCCACTGCCTTAAGCCACTTAGCCATCTTTTACAGTAGCTGCACCGGGCATACTGCCGGATTTTTCACGACTGTAGTCCTTTCCAATTCTGATCCTGCTACACCTCACTTCGATCACAGGAAGACTGCATTTAGCCACAGAGAAGCCGCAGGATAGCCTATTCAACCTACTCAGGATACAGCTATAAGTTCAAAGCACAAAGTTTAAGGTGAGCCCACAAAGGCTTTGCCTTGCAGGATTTCTCCCTCAAGTGCTGATGCATGGAAGTACGGAGGTGATTTAAGGTGGACGGTGATCTGACTTCAGTGCTTAAGGGCATGCAGGGTGCCACAGCAGTGAGCAGCTCTTATAGCCCTTTGCACTCCTCCTAGGGCATCAAATAATAAAGCACCTTTTGTGTTAAGCCCATACACTGATTTTGGCAGCTCAGCTACTCTCCAGTTAACCAGGGAACCACTTCATGTGCAAGGGCACTGACAGTTGCCTTCGACAGCTTTGCGGCCGGATCATGGGTGCCAATTCACCCAAAGGGGAGAAAAGGGAGTGAGTACACCATCCAACACACACTCACTTGGCTGGAAATTCTCCCATAGACTCTTTCATCAATGCCGCAAAAACATAATGGCAAAACAAAGGGCGTTAAAGACAAGTGCCCAAACAGCCGATCAAGAACCTGCGGCTTCGAGGGGGCTGCCAATGTGAAAGGAGACGTAATGCCTGATTAACAGTTTGGTGGATGGGATACTCTGTCACAAACATGACGGATATCACGTCCACCAAATTACAAGTTCCATCATATATAATGGAATTGTAATTTTGTGATCAGGATTTCTGTCACGTTTGTGATGGAGTAACCCTGTCTGCCAAACCTGTAATCAGGCCCTTAGTCTGCAAGCCAAATCACTATTGCCCAGGACTTCATTTGACAATGCGCTGGAAGCCTGCATAACTTTAAAAAAAGAAAATCAACACAGAAGCAATTTAGCCACCCAACCTTTGGAAATAAACACACCCTCTAGATCCGAGTCCACTCAACAAAGAATAAAGAACAAACGCGCAATAAAGTCAATAGAGTTTTTCTTCAAGAAACAAAAAAAACAAAAGCATGGTCGACAACTAAAACCCTATTGCAACATAAACGCTCCTGCATCCACAAAGTATATTCTCCTACCCTTAGTTTGCTCACGCCGCAGACACATTTAATCTTCTCTCAAGTTGATGGAGGATAATTCGATCATTGAACTGTCGTCTGACAGCACCTCAGTGGACTTAAAGCCCAGAGCAGAGTTGCCTGTGGCCTCCCGTTCCTCTTGTTTCAGCCTGATCCAGTAACACAGCTGCTGCCTAGGATTTCCTGCCTGCGTTTCCCCGCTCACTGTTCTTTCCGCTAACAGGAGCCGCACCCACCCCAAGGAATTACTTCATGCAGACCGCAGCGTGACTGCATCAGCAGGCACCTCTAGACCCAGACTGCCACTTGCCTGTGGCCTCCAGTTCCTGCTTATTCAAGCCTGAACCAGTGACAATGTTGCTGCCTTGGTTTTCCTGCCCGGGTTTTTCCACTCACCGTTCTTCCCGCCAACAAAAGCCCCACCCACCCCAGGACCTACTTAATGTAGGCCACAGTGCGACTGAGCCACTGGTGCACCAAAGGCAAGCCCATCTGCTTCTGTCTGTGCCTGGACAGTGCCCATTGAAACAACCACTGACCCTCCCGACCCCCAAATATACACAATTGCCGCGCTCTACATCCTCAACTGTGGACACTACAACAAACACTTCCACGGTGCTGACCCATGCCTCATGGTAGGACCTTTCACTTGCACCCACTACTACCTCGTCTGCTACAGCACCCATACCAGCCCACCAACAGATCCACCCTGAACACACCACAGACACCACCTGAAGAAAAACACCAACTCGCTTGCTCCCTTCTCAACACACACTCACTATGCAAACACACCATGAGATTTGGGACCTCATCACCAGACTCACATCCAACGTCCTCTTCAACAGCGTAATGATAATTCAAGGGGCCCCCCTGCAATGGACACGGAGGGGCCCTGCTCCGGATTTAATCCGGAGCACTAAGGCCTGGGTACAGTGCTTAGGGGGCCACCTGCAGCTTGGGGCCCACCCGCACTGTGGGGGATGCGGGGGCCTGTGTTACTCCCCTGGTCCACTTCCTCACTGAGACCTGGCTGCACCCCACTTTTGTGTCCGATATCTTCACCGCAATACCCAAGGGATACAAGATCACCCACCGTGACTGCATCAAAAAGTTTGGCAAAGGGATCGCCATCCTACACAAGTAATCCATACGATGTACCACGACAAACGACGACATCACCCCAGCCATGGAACAACTCAACTTCCGACTCCAAAGAGACAGTAAAACCACCATCAAGGGCACTCTTGCTTACAGTCCTTCAAGACAAGGGAACCCAAAGGAATTAAGACAGGGACCTTGGGCAATTTCATGTTATAGAGAACAATGGTCCCTATTCAGGAGGAATACAGTGTGATAGATAACCATACACTTAGAATAGAATGTATGTCTTTTGTCCAGCCGGACAAGAATTTATTTTCATAGTATTTTTCAAAAGTAGTATCAAATAAAACATTCAAATGACAAGTGGGCACAGCCGTGACCAACAGAACACAAGACAGAACAATGAACACATAATTGGCCAAAAGGCAAGCCAAAATGGGTCTGTACAGTATAGACAGACACAAATTAATCATTTAACATCGTTGCACAATGTGTTATAGCTTGAGTCCTCCTTCGACACCGCTACCTTCCCGGAGAGCTGGAAGCACGCCGAACTCAGCGCTCTACTGAAGAAACCAGCAGCAGACCCCACCGACCTCAAAAACTACCGCCCCATCTCGCTCCTCCCGTTTCCAGCCAAAGTCATCGAGAAGACCGTCAACAAGCAGCTGGCCGCCTTCCTCGAGACGAACGGATCCCTCGACACCACGCAGTCTGGCTTCCGGGCCAACCACAGCACCGAGACCGCCCTCATCACAGCCACCGATGACATCCGAGCCCTGCTCGACAACGGGGAGACCGCGGCCCTCATCCTCCTGGACCTCTCCGCGGCATTCAACACTGTCTGCCACCGCACCCTAGTGCAGTGCCTCGACAACGTCGGAATCCAAGAGAAGGCGCTAGAATGGATCATCTCCTTCCTCGCCAGAAGGACACAGAGAGTCCGCCTCCCCCCGTTCAGATCAGAAGCCACCGAAGTCATCTGCGGCGTCCCCCAAGGCTCCTCGCTTAGCCCCACACTCTTCAATGTCTACATGAGCCCCCTCACGGCCATCGCACGCCAACACAACCTCAACATCATTTCGTACGCCGACAACACCCAGCTGATCCTCTCCCTCACCAACGACCCCGCCACAGCCAGAGCCAACCTACACGAAGGGATGAAAGATGTAGCCGAATGGATGAAGAACAGCCGCCTGAAACTAAACGCAGATAAGACGGAAGTCCTCATCCTGGGATCATCACCCTCCGCCTGGGACGACTCCTGGTGGCCCCCCGCCCTGGGCAGCGCACCCAAACCTACGGACCACGCACGCAACCTGAGCTTCATCCTGGACTCCTCCCTCTCCATGACCAGACAAGTCAACCCTGTCTCCTCGTCGTGCTTCAACATTCTGCGCATGCTTCGAAAGATCTTCCGGTGGATCCCCACCGAGACCAGGAAGACGGTTACCCACGCCCTCGTCACCAGCCGACTGGACTACGGCAACGCCCTATACGCCGGAACAACTGCCAAACTCCAGAAGAGACTCCAGAGGATCCAGAACGCCTCAGCAAGACTCATCCTCGACATCCCCCGACACAGCCACATCTCCGAACACCTGAGAAACCTGCACTGGCTCCCGGTCAACAAGAGAATAACGTTCCGACTCCTCACCTACGCACACAAAGCCCTACACAACCAAGGCCCGAGATACCTGAACAACCGCCTCAGCTTCTACACACCCACACGCCAGCTTCGCTCGACCAACCACGCCCTCGCCGCCGTCCCCCGCATCCGAAGAGCCACCATGGGAGGAAGATCCTTCTCCTACCTGGCCGCCAAGACATGGAACTCCCTCCCGACCCACCTCCGACAGACGCAAGACCACCTCGCCTTCAGGAAGCAACTCAAGACCTGGCTGTTCGAGCAGTAGCGCACCCCCCCCCCCCCCCTCCCCAAGCGCCTTGAGACCCTCCGGGTGAGTAGCGCGCTATACAAATGATTGATTGATTGATTGATTGATTGATTGATTGATTGATTGAGTCTAGTGCATAGGGTGTTTGGGTGTCGACGACGTTTCGATGCCACATTAGATATAGGTAGGCTGTATGGTTTTATGTTTAAACCTATAATAACTGATAAAACCCCACCGAAAGGAAAATAGCCATCACTGGTGTAAACATATAAACACTGAAAAAACACCTTTTCAACCACAAATTAAGTGTCATTCAAAGAAAGGAAAAAATGAGTGAAAGAGACATTTTTATTTCTTCCTGAAGGGGCCAATACAATGTAACTTTGTTATGCAAGGTAGCATCAAGAAAGACTGGACTAACTTTATTCTGCTTGATTTTTGTTGTTTAGGGATGTCACTAAAACATTGTCTCTTCTACCTTCTGCTTTTTAAAGTTTTGTGGTCTTTGGTTTAAAGATGCAGTGTTTAGAAGAATGTTTTCGGTCTTATTTAGTTATTTTATAAACTGTAGGGAATCTGGAAATATCAAAATCATATTTGATATTTTGGTTACATTTGGCTGGTTTCATGAGAATCTTTCCTAATTTGTACCATCACATTTACCCACAGACAGAGAATGGGTGAAATCCTTTGATACATCAGCCCCCTTTTCTAGTAAGTCATTGTTGATTGCAAGTGAATTGCCAAACACCCCAAGCTTTAAATATTCAATGCAAGATGAAGGGACTGGTATATGTGAAAAAAAAAATTTGTCACCAAGCATCTGAGATAGTGGTGAAAACATAACACCAGACGTTTGGTAAAAATGGAACGCAGTATCGCTTGGAATGCTGCTGCAAAAAGTTCCTACCAAGTTAAATAAAGATTGGAGTGATATTGTTTGTATTTTCAGTAATTCAGCTAAGTAAGTCAAAAAGTTGTATGATGGTCTGTCAAAATCAATACTTAAGCTGAAGTGCTTCCCTGTAAGAGATCGGTATGCTGAAAACATCTTTATAATCTTCACAGTTAATGAAGAATGCTATTGACTCTGTAGTCCATTCTGGTGCAGTAAAAATGTATTTGGACCTCATAAACCTCATTAGTGCAGAAACCAAACAATAATTAAAATTAAATTAAAATTCCATAAACACTGTAAAAACACTGTTTCTGTTGTTTTTAATGGCACAAAAATGTGTAACCACTGATAACCACTGTTTTTAAGGTATTACAAAAACTGAAAAAACCCCACCAGAATTTACCAAAAATAGAAACTGAAAACAGGAAAGCCTAGATATAGGGCATCATCTTCAGGACAAACAAATAATGCACTGCTGTCTTGATAATATATCACACCTTTTTTACAATTCTTTACATACAAAAAAGGAGCAAGGGGAGAAAAAGGGGGATAAAAAATGGAAAGGAAGAATTTTAACCACATTTGAAACAATACTAGGCATGTTTTCAGCATAACGTTTGTGACTTAGGTGCTTGGAGTTGCGTGAACAAAGTGGATTGAATTTCATGCAGAGGTGGTGACATTTCTCTAGTCTATGCTGAGTGAGGATTGAAATTCGTGTCGCGTAAAGAATTGTAAAAAAGGTGTGATATATTATCAAGACAGCAGTGCATTATTTGTTTGTCCTGAAGATGATGCCCTATATCTAATGTGGCATCGAAACTTCGTCGACACCCAAACACCCTATGCACTAGACTCAAGCTATAACACATTGTGCAACGGTGTTAAATGATTAATTTGTGTCTGTCTATAGTGAGAACAACTGTACAGACCCATTTTGGCTTGCCTTTTGGCCAATTCTGTGTTCATTGTTCTGTCTTGTGTTCTGTTGGTCACGGCTGTGCCCACTTGTCGTTTGAATGTTTTATTTGATACTATTTTTGAAAAATACTATGAAAATAAATCCTTGTCCGGCTGGACAAAAGACATACATTCTATTCTAAGTGTATGGTTATCTATCACACTGTATTCCTCCTGAATAGGGACCATTGTTCTCTATAACATGAAATTGCCCAAGGTCCCTGTCTTAATTCCTTTGGGTTCCCTTGTTCTGTAAAATAGTACTTCGCGCAATCGCTGGATTGCAAGGGATTGAAAAATCCTTACCCCCTTGTTTCAAGTGGGTCCACACTGTGTAACCCCTCTCTTTCTATTCTTTTACACGCTCTCCAAACTAGGCATGTCAGACCACCCACCTCTTTACACTCTAGAATACATTAACAAAATTATAGGAGGTCCTTCGCTGTTGTCTGATTCCGCTGAGACTTCTACAGAACCAAGTTCCTCTTTACGAGATGACTTAGAAAAATTAAAGAAAAAAGAAGTACGTATGATACTGATGTTCAAACTATTGACAGATTACTTAAAAGCAAACATAATCCCAGTTGGACTTCAGGTCCGCAACGTCCCTGGTGTTTTTACAACCAACCCCAAATATCTGAACAGCTTTAGTTATATCAGCACCACATGCTCCCGGCACTGGATGGTGCTGGGGATAGACATTGCCAGTGAAGAACTTAAAAAACTAAACACAGAAATCGCTGAATTAGAAAAACAAATCAAAGACAAAGGTACTCCCACAGAGGCAAAGAAACTTTTAGAACAAATACAAAAAACCATCGAGGATTTCAACAAAATTGAACTAAACAAAAAAACCACCAAAGTTAAGAAAGATATAAAAGCCTTTTCTCAGGAGAGGGCATATCCGTACCTCTCCAAGGACTATTATACCAACCGGCCCTACAGTGTTCCACAAAGCCAGAGGCCCTGGGGTAGATATAATAAAAGACAAAACATCGTAGGGTTCACCGACAGTTCGGCTGACTCCTCAGACAACTCTGATCAACACGAAAGCCGATGTCCATCACACAGGAATTTTTTAGGGAGAGGACGTGGCCAGCAAGAGCCTCAGGGGATAGGCAAAGGCAAACAACCACAGCGATGGCCTAACCCCCTAGGCGAACGGTTCACCCGCCGCCAACATTACCGTTGGTAGCAGAACCCGCCCCTATTGAAAATGATCTGACATTAAACAAAGAAAAAGGTCTTCTACCCATCTTTAATCTAACACAACACACTTTGTCGGCTGATGAAGTTTCACTGCTCAATAAAGGCTTATCATTCGTGCCAACCATACGCCCAAACTTTGTGGACGCACAAACTGAACTTCTAAAGTTTTTTAGAAAAGTTCGCCAACATAGCTTCTTTATTTTAAACCCATCTCAACCAAAACACTGTTACACCCCCTTTAACCCCTTCAGCGCGGCGCGGATTTCCGCGTGGTGCTGAAGGTTCTGAGCGCGGGCGGGGCCATGACGGAGCGGTTCCGTCATGCGCACAGCGCAACCGACGCTCATGACGGAACCGCTCCGTCATGAGCGTCGAAGGGGTTAAACCACCATCTAAATTTTCCCCTACCGCAAGTATGATACCCCCGGAGATCCCTACATTCGAAAAACTTGTTCTGAAAGACCTTGCAGACCTTGAAACTAAACGATCTTTTGTACCTTACAACATTACCATTCAAGAAAAAAATGCCTTATCCACTCTAAAAAATAACCAGTCCCTCGTGATAAAACCGGCAGACAAAGGTGGAGGGATTGTCATTCAAGAAATAGACTCTTACAAAAAAGAAATCTTGCGGCAACTCAATCATACTGAACACTATTGCAAATTACCTCGCAACCCTACCAATGAGATCCAGAAATTAATCTCTCAAGTCACCTCAGAAGCCTTAGAAACAGGCTTTCTATCAAAAAAGGAACACGAATTCCTCAACACAAAGTCCCCCCGCATACCAGTGATCTATTGTCTTCCTAAGATTCATAAGAACGCAGAGTCCCCACCCGGCCGTCCCATCGTCTCCGGCTGTGGTTCCATTTTGGAACCCCTTGGACATTATATAGATTACTTCATAAAACAGTTTGTCCCGGATACTATCTGTTACATAAAAGACAGTATGGACATGATTAATCTCATTGAGGAGCTACCATTTGACCCCACATCCAGCACCATGTGTACGCTGGATGTGGAATCGCTGTATACTAATATTCCCCAGTATGAGTCCCTTCATGTCATCGAAAAAGTGCTAGAAACACGTCCACGCCCACACAATGTTCCTACCATGTTTATTCTTCAGCTGCTCGAGATTTGCTTAACCAAAAACTTTTTTGTCTTTGAAGGACTGTTCTACGGCCAAGTACGTGGCACATCTATGGGAGCAATTTTCGCCCCTAACCTGGCCATACTCTATATGGACCACCTTGAGACATCATGTATCCTAGACACGTCTAACCCCTTCCACACAGGAATCACCTTGTGGAAACGGTACATAGACGACATTTTTTTACTGTGGAGTGACTCCCTAGAGAGCCTTACACAATTCCATCATTGGCTAAATAATAACAGCGGTGGCCTGAACTACACACTCAGTACTAGTAAAGAATCACTTCCCTTCTTGGACTTAGTGATAAAAAACACAGAGGGCCGCTTGACCACGAGTCTCCATCGCAAACCCACTGAGCGGAACACCTTATTGAACTACAGCAGCCATCATCCTCGTGCACTCAAAGATTCACTCCCTTTCTCCCAGTTCCTGCGCTTAAGGCGGAATTGCTATTTTAAGGAAGACTATTTCAGTGAGGCCAAGACACTAAGCCATAAGCTTAGAGCCAGAGGTTATCCACGGAAATTAGTGCGCCATTTCCTCAAACGCGCCTGGTATTGCCCTAGGGAAACCCTCCTAGAACCTAAACCTAAGAAAATGCAGGAACGCTTAATTTGTGTCACCACTTTTTCACCAGCATCACATGCATTCAAAAAGAGTATAGTCAAGCACTGGCCTGTGTTGAATTCTGGCCAACTAAACCTTGAACGTCCACTGTTCGCCTTTAAACAGGCAAAAAACATTAAAGATCATCTAGTCCGGGCAGCCCTGCCAAAACCCCCCCAAAAAACAACTATCAACGATACATGGGGGTTACCGACTCTTACAGGTCATGTGAAATGTGGTAGCTGCATATGTTGTGATTATACCGTTGAAGGCAAAACCTTTGAGTACGGAGCAATCAAATATGAGAGAAAATATTTTTCTAATTGTAATTCAACAAATGTTGTGTATGCAATTTTCTGTCCCTGCAAAATGATCTACGTAGGCCAGACAAGCCAGAAAATCAAGCTTAGGAATGGACAGCATCGCAGTAGAATCCGGTGTAAAACGGCTAATGCACCCCTAGTGGAGCACTTTACGGACAATGGACATACTGAGAATGATCTCAAATGGACAATTATCACAGTGATCAAACCACCCCCAAGAGGGGCAGACATTTCTCAAATACTCAACAAGGAAGAGCTCCACTGGATTCTGAGAACCAATAGCATCCACAGTGGCCTCAATCGCCTTGAAGACTGGACCTCCCTTTTATAAAGATGTCCCCTTTTCTATAAAGATGTCTCTTTCAACATGTATTCAAGTCACAAACACTGCCACTCTGTATGCACGTGCTCGTGTAATCACACTATGAGTCACTTACTCTGCACCTTTCCTGGGCAACCCACACCACCTTAAAATGGCCGCCTCCTTTTCATCATTTTAGTCCTTCTTCACTTTCTGCCGATTGTGTGCCTTAACCAGTCCTTCCCACACCACCTTAAAATGTCCGCCTCCTTCCCATCATTTTAGTCCTTCTTCGCTTTCGGACGATAATGTGCTTTAACCAGTCCTTCCTCACTTTCTGCCTTAACTAGCTCTGCCTCGGCAAACCGGCAGTCTCCATTGAAACTCCGAAGCAGATGCGGCGATACTGCCCATGCTCACTGAAGTAAGTAGCACGGCTAGATCCCTTGGACCCCACCTCTTTAACATGGCGGCTTCACGCCTAACCCATTCTTACCCCTCTCTGCTTCCAGGTAATGCGATCGTGCATTCTCCAACAGCTGGCACACAGTACCCAACAGGACTTTCTGCCATAAAGCAAACAGAATTGGTAATTAAATTATTCTGTTTTACACTCAATTTCCGTGCCAACTCCACCCCTTCTTAAACTTAGACCCCTCCACCTCTGCCTTTTGTTCATTTTGATCCCGCTGGTGTCAGCAACCCCCAAAGTCCAGATGTTGAGCGCTCCTGCGCCTATAATGAACCGTCGACTCTCTGCCACCTTAGGTAAAGTCCCCACTGCCTTCTGGGTTCACCCACAAAAATATTTCATTCACCTTCGCACCGCGCCGTTTTTTGTTCCTCCTGAATCACTGGAAACACCTTGCTCATGATCAGGCACTGTGCCGGTTCGTCGTCCTTTAATATGCAGACTGGTTTTTATCATACTCACTTGTCTCTTCTCCGTTGAATCACTGCAATAATTCACCATTTCATGACGAAGCTGTACTCAGCATCAATTCAACCAACTCCTTTTTAACGTCGTCACTGCGGCACGAATTTCAATCCTCACTCAGCATAGACTAGAGAAATGTCACCACCTCTGAATGAAATTCAATCCACTTTGTTCACGCAACTCCAAGTACCTAAGTCACAAACGTTATGCTGAAAACATGCCTAGTATTGTGTCAAATGTGGTTAAAATTCTTCCTTTCCATTTTTTATCCCCCTTTTTCTCCCCTTGCTCCTTTTTTGTATGTAAAGAATTGTAAAAAAGGTGTGATATATTATCAAGACAGCAGTGCATTATTTGTTTGTCCTGAAGATGATGCCCTATATCTAATGTGGCATTGAAACGTCGTCGACACCCAAACACCCTATGCACTAGACTCAAGCTATAACACATTGTGCAACGGTGTTAAATGATTAATTTGTGTCTGTCTATACTGAGAACAACTGTACAGACCCATTTTGGCTTGCCTTTTGGCCAATTCTGTGTTCATTGTTCTGTCTTGTGTTCTGTTGGTCACGGCTGTGCCCACTTGTCATTTGAATGTTTTATTTGATACTACTTTTGAAAAATACTATGAAAATAAATTCTTGTCCGGCTGGAAAAAGACATACATTCTATTCTAAGTGTATGGTTATCTATCACACTGTATTCCTCCTGAATAGGGACCATTGTTCTCTATAACATACAGTCCTTCAGAATCACTTCCAGCCTTCTGCAAGTTCATCGCCGAATTCCTCGCCCCCTTGCCATAGACTGTAATGACTACATTTTCCTCGGCGACCTCAACTTCCATCTTTACGACCACAACAACATTAACACTGGCAAACTCCTCAACAGCATGAACAACATCGGACTCACCCAACTCGCTCACAACCCCATGGGCACCGCAGGCCACAAGCTAGACCCTATCTTCACCTCCAGATTCTGCATCAGGTACAGCCACATCCCCGAACTCACCTGGACGGACCATCCCATTGTCCACTTCAGCAACACCTCACCAGCACATGGACCTCTGCCCCCAGTCGGCCCAATGCTCCCCACAGCAGCTGGAGCAAATTCTCACAGGACGCAGGGATCAACACCTTAACAACACCACCTACAATATCTCCTCCAACAACTTAAACCAGAATGACAGAAACTTCAACAACTGGATCACCAACTGCGCCAACAGCATCGCTTCCATCGGCAACAACACACACAGAAGTTCTACCAACCATGCTAGCTGGTACACTGAAGGCCTCAGAACAGCTAAACAATGCTTCAACCAACTGGAATGGAGGTGGTACACAAGCAAGGTCACGACTGACAAAGCAGCCCTCAACCTGACTGTTGAGAGAATTGAAGAAAAAGACCTTAGCCTCATGCATCAAATCAAGATGCAACAACAGCTAAGAACTCTTCAAACATCATCATAGAATTCTCCAACTCCTCAGCCACAACAAACTACATTACCCCATCACAGGAACTCTGCAACAACCTTGCAAACTTCTTCCACAACAAGATCAACAACATCCACAGTAACTTCAGACCCCACCCCATGGACTTCTCCAAGCAATACAACGACCATGCTACCTCCAAAGACAGCAGATTAACCGAATGGACCCAGCTCGCCCCACAGGACACTGCCTCCATCATGAACTTGGTCCAATAAGAGCCCCAACCGACCCATGCCCTCAGCACATCTTCAGCGTAGGCAGATCCAGAATCAGCCAGGCACTCATCACCTTGTTCAAAACCACAATTGACACAACCCCCTTCCTTGAGGACTGGAAACATGCAGAAGTCAACGCCCCACTAAAGGAAACCATCGGCAGACACCAGCAAACTCAACAACTACCTACCGATCTCCTTGCTCCTGGCCAAAGTATTGCAAAAAGCCTTCAACCAACAACTCTCTGCCCATCTGGAATGGAACCTCCCAATCGACTCCTTCCAATCCGTTTTTCGCAGCAACCACAGCACTGAGACAGCCCTTATCGATGATACCGATGACATCCCAGCCTTACTTGACTGAGAAGACACTGCGGCTCTGATCCTCCCAGACCTTTTTGCAACCTTCGATATAGTCTCCCATCACACACTCATCACAAGGCTGCCCAGCATAGGCACCGAGGGAGCCGCTCTCAGATGGATCGCATCTTTCCTCACCGGAAGAACGCAAAAAGTCCACTTTCACCTCTGAACCCAAAGTAATCATCTGTGGAGTACTCAGGTATCCTCACTCAGCCCCACCATCTTCAACACTTAAATTACACTTCTGGCCTGCATCAATAGAAACCACAGGCTCAACATCATATCCTAGGCCGATGAGACACAACTCATCCTCTCCCTCTCAAAAGACACCACCAACACCAAGACTAACTTCCACAGCTGCATGACAGACACTGCCAGCTGGATGAAGGACAACTGCCTGAAGTTCAACATGGCCAAGACAGAGGTACTAATTTTCTGAAACAAAAACTCCCCATGGGATGCAACTTGGTTTTCCTCAGATCTCGGACCTACTGCTATCCCCACTAGCCACTTTAGGAAACTAGGCATTATCCAGCACAACAAGCTAACCATAATCACTCAGGTCAACTCTGCCTCCTCCTCCTGCTTCTTCTTCCTCTGCATGCTTCGTAAAGTATTCGAATGGCTACTCTAAAGGTCAGTATGCACCATCACCCAGGCTCTCATTTCCAGCCGACAGGACATGAGCAACAGTGTCTACACAGGGATTGCAGCTCACTTCCTCTGTTGGCGATAGACCATACAGAACACCACAGCTAGGCTCGTCCTGGATCTCCTTAGACAAATCCACACCACGCCCTACCTCAGGGAACTCCATTGGCTCCCTGTACAAAAAAGATGCCAGTTCAAGCTCCTGACCCATGCATACAAGGCCCTTCACAACTATGGATCTGCCTACTTGAACCACCTCTTAAACTTCCATCAGCCTACCAGATACCTCCGTTCCGCATCCCTTTCTCTAACCCTCACCCCCTCATCCAGCATAGCAGATGTGGAGGTCACTTCTTCTCCTGCCTAGCAGCGAAGACATAAAGTAAAAGCAGCGTCTCATGGGAAAGACGACCTCACGTCAGCACTCAAATGGCGGAAACTCCGCTTAAGGAAAAGGTATAAACTTGGTATAGTTCCTTATGGTAACTTTAATTCATCTGTAGTCACGTATGATACATCTCATACTCAAAATATGGTTTCCATACTGGTAGCTGTTAGAAGATCAACAGTTATGAGAATGGTCTTTTCAGATATCCCCGATGCATTTCGGGACTCGCCCTTCGTCAGGGCAGCGAAGACATGGCACAAGCTACTCTTTCATCTATGGACCTCCCCATCTCTTGTCATACGGTTCCTACTAATTCAGTAAGATTGTGCTTTGGGGCAACATAAGTGTCAAAACTATGGGGACTGAGTCCTCTCATACCATCAGAATATGTTGACCTAGTGTTGCAGGGATTCTAATAACCCTGGGCGTTAAAATCTGCTCCGCTCGTGGAGTTTGCGGATTTTTGGCAACTCTGCGACCGAAAACTCCGCAATCCGCAGCGGAGCAGAGTTTTTTTTTCTTCTTCGTGCTTTCAAAATGCATTTTCGTGCACGTGGTAGCGACTTACCGGGAACCCTGTGTTCGCCGACAAGATTTCCTATCCGTTCGCGTGCGCCACGAGATTTTGGTAGCCGGCCGCACGATCCTACGAGAGTGTACGATCGCGAACATGTCATTTGGATGCCCCATCGGACATCCGGCGGAAGTTCCGTGAAGATCGCGAAGCCGCACACGCAGAATTTGCAATCTGGAGAAGAATATCTCTCAAGCAGCATAAAACCTTCTCGAATATTATGATTTGGATGAAAAAAACTCCTCAGATTGATATTTGGCTGTACTTTTTTTGTGCAAGGAGTCCTTTTTATTTTTTCCTTTTTTAAAGGGGAAGGAAGTGCCCCAGAGTCTTCAACTACCTGTTCCTGTCCAGCAGGCTCCTCCCAGTACTTTGCCCATGTCCTGTTCACTTTTAATTTTGATTTGGAGCTGGAAGGATCACTCTTTGTGCCTGCTGCATCATACATAATTGGATTTGAGGACTTTTGGATGTGCGATTTTACAAGTAAGTTGGAGAATTGGTGTTGTTTGTTTGATTGGGGCATTGCACCTACATTTTTTGTACTTCATCATTTTTTTTTAATGTATTGTTGTGGGTGGCCTGTAGTTTCAGTAGGGGCCTAGTTGTTTTTTTAATGTAATTTTTCTACTAGTTTTGCTTTATAAAGGAAACATGTTGCAAAGTTCACTATATTTTCTCCAACTTATGCAATCATTTTGCAATATTTATTTAATTCACTAGCCCAGTAGTCTGGCCCAATAAATAGGCCTTTAAGCCAGTAGGCCCAGAGCTACTTATGGGTGCATGAAACAACTGTTTATGTGGTGTCTGTTGAATTTAAACATCATTTAGGGCATGGATGGCATTGGATTGAATTGCAAAAAGGTTTTTTTGGGGTATTTCACTTTTTTGGTGTGTGTTACATGAATGCCTTTGTTGGATGTGTGTGTGTGTGGTGTGGTTGTTGTGTAATTTACAAACCTTTTTTAGTCCTGTGGATTTTCGTTTTTGCAATTTTGCATTAACGCTGTGTTATTTAGCATGCCTCCTTTGTCTGTCCATATAATAGGCCTGCTTGAGTTCATTGTTTTCCAGGCCTCCTGCTTGTTGTGACTGTGATTGACCATGTGGCTGGTGCCCATTTTGTGGTGGTAGTTTAGTAGTGTGCTGCTTTTTCCATATAGACCTGTATGTCTTTCCTTTGTTCCTCTTGGCTTATGCTTCTTGTTGTTGTGGCCTGGCCATGTGGCTGGTGGCCTTTTTGTGAAGCCAGGCAGTGTGCGTTTGCCGTAGGCCTGCATTGTCTGTCTTCCCTTTCTTGTTGTTGTTGTTGTGGCTTTAGAAAATTGATTATGGTTTGATTGAAACCATTTTTAATTGGGGAAGCTTACAGCACCTAATAAGTTACGTTGAGCTAGTAAGCTTCACCAGTTTTTAATGGTGAGAATTACAATTTTATATTCTCACAGGGGTCCAATGGGCACTTTTTATAAGACATTAGGCACTGATAGTTCATTTACACTTGAGTTTTACTATCTTTCCTTACTTCACCGGGTTTGAGATTTTTTCATGAGAATACACACACTTTCTTCTTTTTCTGTATGGAGAGAAAGCAACCTATGATGATAAGTGGGTATGCCGGCGAGTACTAGCCAGCAACCCCCTTGGTGTTACTACCGTGAGGTGCTTTCTCTCCTTTCCCACACTTTTTCTGGTCACTCCTGGGTGAAATTTGCGTTATGATGGTTTGATGACATTTTAAATTTGATACACCATGACACTCTAGTGATAGGGAACACACTCCTGAGGGAATTGGAAAGCATTGGAAACCCTTCAAGTGTCGCATTCTCAGTATCAGGTGTACTGTAGGTCAGGCTAGTTGTTGTTTATAATGCGTTGAGTGGGGGATGGCCTGGCCTTTCTTTCTCCCTGTAGCTCCTATTGCGGTGTTGTTGTGGCCTGGCCATGTGGCTGGCAGCCATTTTGTGAAGCCAGGCAGTGTGCTTTTGCCACAGGCCTGCATTGTCTGTCTTCCCTTTCTTGTTGTAATAGTGGCCATGGCTATGTGGCTGGCGGCAATTTTGTGAAGCCAGGCAGTGCTGCTTTTGCCATAGGCCTGCATTGTCTGTCTTCCCTTTCTTGTTGTTGTGGGTGGCCTGGCCATGCTGCTGGCGGCATTTTGTGGAGCCAGCCAGTGTGCTTTTGACATAGGCCTGCAAGCTTTTGGCCTAGTCTGCCAATAGGCCTTTCAGCCAGTAGGCTCAGAGCTACTCATGGGTGCATTAAACAACTGTTTTGTGGTGTCTGTTGAATTTAAACATCATTTAGGGCACGGATGGCATTGGATTGAAGTGTAAATTTTGGGGGGGGGGTATTTCACTTTTTTTCTGTGTGTTAAATAAATGCCTTTGTTGGATGTGTGTGTGGTGTGGTTGTACTTGTGTTGTGTAACTTTCCAAACTGTTTTAGCCCTCTGGATTTTCATTTTTGCATTTTTGCATTCAAGCTCTGTTGTTTAGCAAGCATGCCTCCTTTGTCTGGCCATATTATAGGCCTCCTTGAGTTCATTGTTTTCCAGGCCTCCTGCTTGTTGTGACTGTGATTGACCATGTGGCTGGTGGCCAGTTTGTGGTGGTAGTTTAGTAGTGTGCTGCTTTTGCCTTATTGGCCTGCATGTCTTTCCTTTGTTCCTCTTGGCTTATGCTTCTTGTTGTTGTGGCTTGGCCATGTGGCTGGTGGCAATTTTGTGAAGCCAGGCAGTGTGCTTTTGCCATAGGCCTACATTGTCTGTCTTCCCTTTCTTGTTGTTGTTGTGGCCTGGCCATGTGGCTGGCAGCGATTTTGTGAAGCCAGGCAGTGTGCTTTTGCCATAGGCCTGCATTGTCTGTCTTCCCTTTCTTGTTGTTGTGGTGGCCTGGCCATGTGGCTGGCGGACATTTTGTGAAGCCAGGCAGTGTGCTTTTGCCATAGGCCTTCCTTGTCTGTCTTCCCTATTTTGTTGTTGTGGGTGGCCTGGCCATGTGGCTGGTGGCCATTTTGTGGAGCAAGCTAGTGTGCTTTTGCCATAGGCCTGCAAGCTTGTGGCCTAGTCTGCTAATAGGTCTTTCAGCCAGAAGGCCCAGAGCTACTCATGGGTGCATGAAACAACTGTTTCTGTGGTGCCTGTTGAATTTAAACATCATTTAGGGCATGGATGGCATTGGATCGAATTTCAAAATTTGTTTTTTTTGGGGGTATTCCACTTTTTTTGATGTGTATTGAATAAATGCCTTTGTTGGATGTGTGTGCGGTGCGGTTGTACTTGTGTTGTGTAACTTCCAACCTTTTGTAGCCCTCTGGATTTTCGTTTTTGCATTTTTGCATTAAAGCTGTGTTGTTTAGCAAGCATGCCTCCTTTGCCTGGCCATATTATAGGCCTGCTTGAGTTCATTGCTTTCCAGGCCTCCTGCTTGTTGTGACTGTGAGTGACCATGTGGCTGGTGGCCATTTTGTGGTGGTAGTTTAGTAGTGTGCTTCTTTTGCCATATAGGCCTGCATGTCTTTCCTTTGCTCCTCTTGACTTACTGCTTACATCACCTTTGCCAGCTGCAGCTTCCTGAATGACGTGATGCACAAATTAATGCAAAATAGGTTCCACTTCATTACATTTGTATTTTTGTTTTTGTTCTTCTTCTTTCCTATCCTTCCCAAGTGTACACAGTATACCATGAAAGCCCTTGTTGTCAAAGTCTCGCAAATGGCTACACTATTGTTATGTTTTTTTAATAACTGAGTTAATAAAAAGTAATAATATAACACTAACAGTTGTGACCACCAGAAGAAGGAAGAAGTGGCACTTACCAAGACTGGTGTGCCGCCAAGGATGTTTTTTGGGAAACAAAAAATTAATCCTGCAGCAGCGGTGCCCGGGGAGCAAGCTGAGAGCAGCACTTCTGCATCAGTAGGCCCACCCCATCAACCTAGGCCCAAGCCCATGAGTGTCGCAGAGGCAGCCAGTCTAATTGCGAAAACACCAACGAGAAGGGATGTTGAAATTGACTTATCTTTATCGCAAATTAGTACCCAATCAATGCAGGAGGAAACTCAGCAGATAAGTGGCCAACAACAGCCGCAACAATAGCCACAACAACAGCAGCAACAACAGCTGCAACCACCGCCCACAATAGTAGTTGTACCTCCCGAAGTAGGGGCAGTTCAGAAAATCAAGCTTCCTGCAGAGGAAGAAGAAGAGCAAGCCACTCTTTCAGATGATCCATTGTCTTCTAGATCCCCAGCAAGGAAAAGGACGGTTAGTCCATCAACTTCTTCTTCAAGCCCCCCTTCTGATGATCTAGATGCCACTTGGAAGCCACCATCTCAGTCAGAGAGTGAGACACGCCACAAGACACGGCTAGGGAAAAGGAAGGTTCCAGAAAGCCTTAGAGTTATGGAGGTAGATGTAGAAGAGGAGTATGATGACGAGCCAGTCATCATGAACATCACTCCCGCCCCAGTGGAGATGGAGACCAACATAATTACCCCATTCTAAATTGCTGTGAGGGATGTGGCACTGATACCACCAACACAGGTAACACCAACACCATCTCCAGCTTCCATATTTGTATTTGCAAATGCCCGGCAGGGACCTACATCCAGCACAACCACCACCTCAGTAGGTAGTGGTACTGCACACAGTCAAATTCCATGCACACCCTCCAGTTCATCCGGCATTGCAAGTTGCACCTCCAGCAGCGCAATAAAGTTCACCTCCTCAGTTTGGGACTTCTTTTCGGTAGCAGTAAGGAGGAGAACGTTGCTATATGCTGAATTTGTTGACAAGGTGTTAGTCGGGAAAAGCTTGGTACAAACTATGGTACCGGAGGCAAAACAACCCATCTGAAAAAACACCACATGATCCAGTGGGAGGCGCACCTTAGCAGCCAAAAAAGTAAAACTGTACCCATTGCTGTTGGTGGGGATGAAGAAGTAGAAGAAGATATGATCACGGTGGAAGGTGAACAAGAGGGAGACATTTTCTCTGGAACACAAAGTAGCCCTGTCCCCAGCAGTGCAGTGGTACCACTACCGCCCACATCGTCATCATCCTCTGCAACATCTCAGTGGCACCGTAGTGAGAGTCGGGCTGAGACACCAAGGCAACAGAGTACCGCAATGAAAAAATGTGCATCGTTGAGCCTAACAACATCTGGGTTCAAGAAGTCACCTGCATCAGCGGCATCAGAAAGGAAAAAAGTCCAGCCTACCATTGGCAGCATGCTTAGGTCGGAGGGGCAGTACAAACGCAACCACCCAACGGCACGTTTGTACAATGCGAAGCTGGCGAAAGTGTTAGCCCTGGACCTTCTCCCTTTTTCTTTTGTGGAAGGGGTGGGTTTTCTGGAATATGTGACAGCCATCTGCCCAAAATGGAAGGTTCCCAGCTGGTCCTATTTCACCAGAGTTGCTGTTCCAGCACTACATCATGACGTGCTGGAATTGCTTGGACAAGCTTTGCAGCAGAGTGCTGTTCACATTATCCACCTGACAACTGACATGTGGATCAGTTTCCAAGCCAATGATTACATGTGCATCACTGCACACTGGATCTCTTTTGTGGGGGTTAGAGAAAAGATATCTGCAGCAGGTGTTGTTGACACTGCTGAGATTTTTAATGCCACTCGTAAACATGCAACTGTAGCCATGTTCGCCATGGAGAAATCTCATACTGCTGCAAACATTTTGGAAGAGTTTAACAATACGGTCTTTGAATGGCTGCACCCAAGAGGGCTTAACATCGGTTTTGTTGCCACGGACAATGGCAGTCATATAGTTAAGGCCATGCGCACTGGTGGCTATTTCAGGGTCCTGTGTTTGGTGCACTGCATTAACATAATTGCTCAAGACTTTCTGAAAAAAGAAGACCGAGTCAGCAACTTACTGACCACCTGCAGAAGAATATGCACATATTTCAGCCATTCTTTTAAAGCCCGGAAGCGGCTGAGGATCATTCAATGTGAGCATAGGGTGCCAGTCAAAGCACTCATCCAGGAGGTGCCAACATGTTGGAACTCAACTTATTATATGCTTGATCGTCTGTTTGATCAGTACGGACCAATCAATGACTATGTCATGCAAAGACTAGGGGATGCTACTGTGAAAGGCATGACTGTTGAGATGGACCAATGGGGCCTAGTTCAATGCATGCCAGAGATGCTACTTCCTTTCGAGATCTTCTCACGTGAAGTCAGCAAGGAGGACAGTACTATGGGCCAAGTTATCCTCCTGTTGCATATGCTAGAGCAACAGCTGAAACGTACACAGGTGTGGAGGAAAAAAAGAAGCATATGAGTTGGTGGAGAGCTTAGCCCTTCGCTTTGCTTAGCTGAAAATACAAGGGTACAAACTAAGATTGTGTCAGACAATCATTACATGTCTGCCACAATTCTGTATCCACCGTACAAATCAGCACTGAACACTAAGACATTAATTCCTTTTTCAGAAGTGGATGTTGTCCAGTACAAAACTTGAATAGCTGAGGTAGTCAGTGACTTGGAACAAGAACGGCTGGTAATTAAAGTCCCGCTACTCCAACCCACAACCAGTACTGCAGGGCATCCAGGGTCAAATTCAACTTCAGAGCCTGAGAGTAGTGCGTTTGGCTCACAGCAGACATCAACACTATCAACAACAGCAAGAACAGACTCATCAGCCCCAGTAACATCAGCACAGGATTGGTATCTACAGCAAGGGCTTGTTAGGTCCAGTGCTGATGCAATGGCAAAAGAGGCCCAGGAAAGCAGAGCACCCCTGAGCATTGAACGGATGGTCCAGGCCTATCTGGATGACCCAACAGAGGTCTACATTAATCAAAACCCATTGGTGTATTGGTATGGGAAAAGGCGCCAATGGCCAGCCCTCAGCATGCTGACGATAAACTATCTGGCTTGCCCTGTTGCAAGTGTCTTTTCTGAGCATGTTGTCAGTGCTGCTGGTGCCATTGTAACAGTGAAAAGAACCAGTCTCTCGCCCAAAAACGTGGAGAGGCACCATTTTTACCGGGAGACCCGGGGGAACACTGGGTGGTGGGAAATTTGAGTAGCCTGGTGATGCCACAACTTTCCCACACAAAAATGTGTGAGAAATGTGATTTTTTTTCAGCTAAAATTGAGGTTTGCAGGGGATTCTGGGTAAGGAAACGTTGGGGGATCCATGCAAGCCATACCTCCCTGGAAGCCTCCGGGTGTCTAGTTTTCAGAAATGTATGGGTTTGGTAGGTTTCCCTAGATGGCCGCCGAGCACCGGGCCAAAAACCCAAGGGACCCCCCTTGCAAAACTAGGTGGTTTTGGGATAGGCAATTTTGATGTCGCCTCACTTCGTTTTGGGCCCTTGCCTGTCACGGGTACTTGGGCCTCCCACAAAAGTGAGGCACCATTTTTACCGGGAGACCCAGGGAAAGGCTGGGTGGTGGGAAATTTGAGTGAGCCCGGTGATGCCACAACTTTCCCACACAAAAGTGTGTGAAAAATGTGATTTTTTTCAGCTAAAATTGAGGTTTGCAGGGGATTCTGGGTACGGAAACGTTGGGAGATCCACGCAAGCCATACCTCCCTGGAAGCACACAGGTGTGTAGTTTTCAGAAATGTATAGGTTTACTAGGTTTCCCAAGGTGCCCGCAGAGCTAGGGTTAAAAAACTAGAGCTAGGCACTTTGCCGAAAAAGGGTCATTTTTCACTGCGAAATTGAGGTGTGACCACGTTGCGTTTTGCACCGTTTCCTGTCACGGGCACTAGGCCGACCCACACAAGTGAGGTACTGTTTTTCTCGTAAGACGGTGAGGAACACGGGGTGGGTGGAAATTTGTGGATCCACGCAGATTCCGGAACTTTCCACCACAGAAATGTGGGAAAAATGTGGTTTTTTTGACAATTTTTTAGGTTTGCAAGGGATTCTGGGTAACAGACCCTTGTGGGAGGCAATCAAGTCACCCCATCCTGGATTCCCCTGGGTGTCTAGTTTTCAAAAATGTATAGGTTTGCTAGGTTTCCCAAGGTGCCTGCAGAGCTAGGGTTCAAAAACTACAGCTAGACATTTTGCCAAAAAAGGGTCATTTATCACTGCGAAATTGAGGTGTGACCCCGTTGCGTTTTGTGCCGTTTCCTGCCGCGGGCACTAGGCCGACCCCCACAAGTCAGGTACCGTTTTTCTCATAAGACTTTGGGGAACGCGGGGTGGGTGGAAATTTGTGGATCCACACAGATTCTGGAACTTTACACCACAGAAATGTGGAGAAAATATGTTTTTTTTGACAATTTTTTAGGTTTACAAGGAATTCTGGATAACAGACCCTGGTGGGAGGCAGTCAAGTCATCCCATCCTGGATTCCCCTGGGTGTCTAATTTTCAAAAATGTATAGGTTTGCTAGGTTTCCCAAGGTGCCCGCAGAGCTAGGGTTAAAAAACTAGAGCTAGGCACTTTGCTAAAAAAGGGTCATTTTTCACTGCGATATTGAGGTGTGACCATGTTGCGTTTTGCGCCGTTTCCTGTCGCGGGCACCAGGCCGACCCGCACAAGTCAGGTACCATTTTTCTTGTAAGACTTTGGGGAGCGTGGGGTGGATGGAAATTTGTGGCTCCACGCAGATTCCGGAACTTTCCACCACAGAAATGTGGAGAAAATATGTTTTTGTTGACAATTTTTAGGTTTGCAAGAGATTCTGGGTAACAGACCCTAGTGGGAGGCAGTCAAGTCACCCCATCCTGGATTCCTCTGGGTCTCTAGTTTTCAAAAACGTATACGTTTGCTAGGTTTCCCAAGGTGCCCGCAGAGCTAGGGTTCAAAAACTAGAGCTAGGCACTTTGCCAAAAAAGGGTCATTTTTCACTGCGAAAATTGAGGTATGACCACGTTGCATTTTGCACCGTTTCCTGTCACGGGCACTAGGCCGACCCCCACAAGTGAGGTACCATTTTTTTTGTAAGACTTTGGGAAACGCGGGGTGGGTGGAAATTTGTAGATCCACACACGTTCCAGAACTTTCCACCACAGAAATGTGGGGAAAATGTGTTTTTTTGGACAAATATTTAGGTTTGCGAGGGATTTTGGGTAACAGAACCTGGTGGGAGGCAGTCAAGTCACCCCATCCTGGATTCCCCTGGGTGTCTAGTTTTCAAAAATGTATAGGTTTGCAACATTTCACTAGGTGCCGGCAGAGCTAATGTTCAAAAACTACAGCTAGACACTTCGCAAAAAAAGGGTACATTTTCATTGTGAAAATGTGGTGTGTTCACGTTGGGTTTTGAGCCATTTCCTGTCGTGGGCACTATGCCTACCCACACAAGTGAGGTACCATTTTTATCGGAAGACTTAGGGTAATTCAGATTTGTAAAGGAACTGTTATTACCTATTGACTTTCGATGCATTGCTGCCTTCCAAATGAAAGACATTGTGTAAAAAAGAAGTCATTCGAAAAAATGACTGATAATTCTCATGCTAGTATGAGTATTCCCAATTTTGGAAATGTGCAAATATCTACTGTTTCTAAACTCTATATTTTGTTCCCATTCCAGAAATACATAGGTGTCTTTCATACCGATTTTTCCATGTACACATTTTTACAGAAAAATTACAATAGACCCAGGTACATAATAAAAAACCATTGCAAGTTGCTGCTCAGTTTTTGGCTCTGGGTTCGTCGGATTCTTGGTGAACCTACAAGTCCAATATATCCCCACAACCAGTAATGTCCAGCGGATGTAACGGTATATTGCTTTCAAAGAGCTGTCATAATTAGAAGAAGTTACAGGTGAAAACGTTGACACAAAAGCCTGTTTTTTTTCAACTAATTTTCAATTTATCCTATATTTAACTGTTAGTTTCTATAAAGAAACCTTGATGGATCTACACAAATGACCCCTTGCTAAATTCAGAATTTTGTCTACTTCTCTAAACTGTATAGCTTTCCAGGATCCATAATTGCTTTTGTACCCATTTCTACCATTAACTGGAAGGAGGTCGAAAGCACAAAAAATAGCAAAAATTGGCTATGTCCCAGAAAAAAGCCAAAACTGTGTAAAAAATGTTGGATTTCTATGTGGTCAAAAAGTTACAGGGGCCTCATCGCGCACTACCCCAAATAGCCAAAAAAAGGCTTGGCACAGGAGGGGGAAAAGGCCTGGCAGCCAAGGGGTTAATAATGGAAATTAATTCATTAATTCACACACCCACACCCTTGAGTCCAGTTGCAGACTGCATAGACTGGGAGGAGAGACTGACAGTACTAGTAGTACAAGTCCCTCAGTGAGGGTACCGCATCTATCTGTTCGTGTGTTACAAAATCAGCAGTTTATTTAAATCAAAAACTGGCTGCGGCCCTGCAGCAGCAAAGGAAGGAAACTGTGTGACGTAAAAGAGTAACCCCCCACAAAACATTTACATCGTATGTAAAGTTTAAGTATAAATATAATTTAATCCCCTAAAAAAATAAACTAATGTAAAAAATCCCACAACAACTGACCCACCCCTCTCCCTAACCCCAACCAGTGTCCAAAAAGATAGAGTCCAACCAATGTCCGTTAAATTCAAAAATAAAATTTTCCATAAATATGTAAACCCCAACCTTTCCCCAATGTAGCCCAATGTCCACCCACCAAAAAAAATAATAAAACAGGAGCAATCCAACAGGATCTCTATGGGCGGGCTCGCAGTCGCCAGTTAATCGCCAGGACCTCCTTTACCTGCTCCTCTAGACGCGCCATTCTGAGGTGCATGCAGCGCTTAAAAGCTCGATAATTGCATCCACAGGGGAGAGCAGCAGTGCTGGATGAAGTGTGGCGGGCGGCTGCCAGACCGCGGTGCCGTACCACTCGAGGGGCCTGGCTGGCGCCCGGGGCATTGGAGGAGGCTGCAGCTGCTGCAGCCTCCTCCGCCAGAGCCACCAGCCACGGATATTCCATGCGGAATGCCTCAAGCTTCCGGCGCTGGGCCATGGCTGCCAACTCCTTCCTGTCTGGTTTTGCTTTTGGTTGGGAAGGAGTAGCTATATCAAAAAAGAAAAAAGGTTATTGTAACCAATACTGTTAGCAAAACAGTAACACAAAATTAATTCTACACATAGAGGCACAGTAGCTCTAGTAAGCACAGTACATAACATTTGTGGTATCTATGGACTCGAGAACACCAGTTTTCTTCTTCTCTCTTGTTTAGCTAAATTAAGTAACCTTGTTGTAGCCGGAATGCCAGCTCAGTCAGCTTGCGCCCAAGACAAACATACTCGTGACGCAGACTCACGTTATTTTTATTTACTACTGTCTGCAGGTGGGGAAGCTGATTACACAATCATCTTATTTTTTCTATTATGGGTGGCATTGGCCATACTCTGTTACATCAAGGGCAACAGCTCAATTTCACTTTCACCTTGCCCTGACTACTACAACAAGGCAGATGATATCTGATCCAAATGAGCATTGCTTATATATGGGACAACATGAGGTACTTGGTTTTGATTGATTGTGTAACCATGCAGCCGATAGGCCACCCATGGCAGGCTGACACAGTCAAAAATAAATTAACATAGGTAGTGAGTGGGCCTCGGAGTCGGAGGGAGGTGCTTGATAACAACATACATACACAATATGTATGCTGTGCTTGAAAACTACTGTGAGTCAAGGGAGTATTCTGAAAATACAACTTCTATTCTCCTTGGCTTTGCTACTCTTGTACGGTTTATTTTCTTTTACATTCTCATCAAAGACTCTTCATCCAGTGACAGTGTCCACCTATGCTATGATGAATACCATCCAGGCATCCATCCATTCAAAGTAAACATGTCTATCATTCTTCTTAACCTCTCAACAAACCTTAGCTTAGTTTTTTTCAACAACAACAAACATTTTATTTTAAACCATCACCCTTGCTTCCTTCCTTCCTTGCATGCCTTGGAGTTTGACCCATGAAACACACCAGAGGATTCTTGCCCTCACACATACAGTTTCACCCACCCACCCAGGCAGGCATCTTTCCTTTCACCTCCACCCATCCTTCAACCACCCATGCATCTGATTCCTATCACCCACCTATGCATGCATCCCACGTATCCTTCTTTGCCAGTCATATATATTACATCTCGCCCGTCCTTCCGTCCTTCTTTCCCTTTTCATTCGACCCATCCATCAAGGTGATGTGACTCTTAGTCTTTCCCATAAAACCTTACCAGCTGAGTTGAAGTCAGATAGAAGAGGCCATTAGTTACTCAACTACTACTCCTACCGCTAATGCTATTGCTCTAATGCTAATTAAAGGGTGTCTTCTTTAACCGTTGTTCACAACAACTTAGTCCCTCTCTGTCAGGGTCCTGCCTCCGGTTGCGCTCTGACTGCTTGTGGTGCGCGAACTCGGAAGTGCGATCCTCTCCAAAGACTACAAATCCCAGCGTGCAACGCGCGAGTCATGCCCCATGTGACTCGGGCGCGACGCCGGACAGCTGATATAGGGCGGTTGTGCGTTCAAACGCTGTTGATTATTTGTACTGGTACCCGCAGCGGAGTTCCCCGACGGATTACAGGACATCAGGTGGTAAGAATGTGGTGTGCACTAATCCCGGATCGTCTGAGTGTTGACTTACGAAGGCTGGGGTGGTCTCTACCCCTTTGAGCACTTCCTTGCTTTCTACTCTGTTGGCCGAGAGCCTCCATCCGGCGGTCTCTTGCAGAGGAGTGTTAGCGGTCTACTAGTACTCGACATCTCCCTGTTGGAGAGACTGATTCCCCGCTGCGGTCTCATGCAAGGAGGTATACAAAAGAAACTGTGAGTAAGCAATGGCGACTTGTTAGAAGCAGCTGCTTCTCCCCGTTATGGCCTCTTGCTGAATCTCTTCTTTGGCCTGCATTGGATGTTCCTTGTTCGAGTGTTGAGCAAGCGCTACAAGTTCTGTGTCCCTGTTATTATTGGAACTGTGATATACTTTGCTTGCAACGTACCGGTGATTCTCCTTTTTGGAACGATTCTAAGAACCAGAGACCACTACACCCCGGAGTGGTGTAGATGATGTAGACGTATTTACAAAAGCCAAAGAAAGACAAGACAAGTTTAGGGTATAGTGAAACCCATACAACCCCTGAACTTTTGGCACCTTGTGCAGTTACAAGACATTATTGTATACAGGCCCTTTGTCGCTTCTTTAAGTTTGGTTGTTCTTTGTTTTTTCTTACTATAGTCCAGGAGAGAGCGACCAGAGAGGGTGTGCAGAACATCTCTGCTATGCATATCAAGCATCATTACATGTGACTTCGGGTATGTGATGCTGGGTGATTCCTCTCTCTTATTAGCAGGACATCAGATGTTGTGATATATAGAAATTGTGTCCGATGTATGTTCTCTCTTCCTATTAGTTCGTGTTGGGGTCCTTGCAACCACCCTCTGCTTTCTCCAGGCGACAATCTCTCACCTTCTTATTTAACAGGTAGAGTGCTCTAGACATTAAGGGTAGCAAAAGTGTTAGTGCTTCATTTAGTGGTGCCACCGGAATATTGAACTAGTGCTTACGTTGTGTTCCTTTGTCATCCTTAGATCTCTCTCCACGCTGTTCCTACCCTTTCCTTCCCCCGCTTGACTATTCCACCAGTCCGTGTGTCTTTATATTCCGGACTTGGGGCCGTTGAGAGTTGAACCTCCTTGTGCATCAGCACAATCCGTAGGATTCTGGAAGGAGGAACCTGACAGAATAATCAGCCTATAGATTTTTAATCCTCCTGATTCTGCTGGTATCAAGGATGGCCACCTTGGAGGACGTCAAGGCGGCTCCGGTTCTTGTTCAAACCGAGCTTGCTGCCTCCCATCAGGTAACAACGGCCTCACAAGCTCGGGTATAAAGGATGCAATGAAACCCGTTTGATGTAGGGGGAAGCCATCCCCGGCGCCTCTTCCAGTGGTGGTGGAAATGCCGGTACAGGTGAATTTAGCGCTCAAGAGGTTTTACAGGGATATTAAGAAGGTGCAAGTGTTTATGACTCAGGCTCTGCTCCACTTTACCTGGAAGCCCAAGATGTTCATGACCAACCAGGCACGAGTAGCTTTCCTGATCTTCTGTTTGGGTGGCGAGGCAGCGCAGTGGGCAGTCCCCATAGTAAGGCATGATGACCCCTTGCTCTATGACTGGGACGAGTTCAGAGTGGAATTCGAGAAGATTTTTGACAGTTGAGACCTTCTCAGCAGACAGGGAACTTCTAGAACTCAGACAAGGGAACTCGGACCTGGTCAGTTACCTGAACAGTTTCAGAAGACTGGTAGCAGAGACAGACTGGCTGGAATCCAAACAGTCCGCCATCTTCTATCAGGGCCTCAAGGATGAGCTGAAGGACGTCCTCGCCCAAATTGACCCCCAACATGTGCGTCTCTCATAGAGCTGACCCTAAGACCCGACCACAGCCGCAGGGAGCGGAAGGGGGAACACAAACGGAAGGAGAGGTATACCCCGACGTACGATCGTTCTCAAGTTACAGAACAAGCGACAACGAAGCCCGAACCAATGGAGATTGGGCGGTAAGAGTGTCATTAACACTGAGCGGGAGGGACCACCGACGCGAACAGGGCTCATATCTGTATTGCGGGAAGAAAAGCCATTACCTTCGTCATGGTCCGGTCAAACCCAAGTATGGGCGTTCTCGACCAGGGCAAGTGGCCACATTAACGACAGAAAGAGGGGCAGAAAACTACAATGCTTGAGGGCACAAGAAGGGAATACCTCAGGCGGCTGTACTATCCCTACAGTAAACCTTTTTGCCTTCATGGAATCAGAACACTTCTTTATTTCCTTAGATATTGGAATCGACCAAGAACAAAAACACATAAGAGCAATGGTGGATTCGGGGGCCACGGGGTGTTTTATGGACAGAAAGGAAGCCCAAAGGTTTGGAGTGCAGCTCATCTGCAAACAAACCCCTGAACGGGTGTACACTGTCGATGGTAAAGAGCTGGAATCGGGACCGATTAGTCACATCACACCGTAGTATGAGCTTACCTACGACAGATACCACCACAAATGACTATCATTCAATATCATCCAAGCCCCGCAGTATGGAGTGATATTAGGCCTTCCCTGGTTGCAAAAACATGAACAGATCATCGACTGGACCAACAAAACATTGCATCTGCGGTCTTCCTATTGCCAGAACCACTGTAGCCAAAAGCTCACCAGTCCATCGAAAGCCTTGGCAGCCAGACATCACATCACAACGGCAGCAGAAAAGAACGTGGTCTTACCCCGGTGCTACGAGGTGTATTCCTACGTATTCAGCGACACCAAGGCAGAGGAACTCCCTCCACACCAGGACTACGATTGCCGGACTGACTTGGTTCCAAGAGCCGTGACTCTATGAGCTCGGATATAAGCCCTTACAGCTCCTGAGAATCTAGATCTACGGGCTTATCTGATTAAGTACCTTGCCTTAGGTTTTATTCGCCCTCAAGGTCTCCTGCTGCTTCTCCCCTCTTTTTCATCCCGAAGGCTAATTGGGATCTGCGATGCTGCATAGATTACAGAGCTTTGAATACCATCACCATCAAGAACCAATACCCGCTTCCATTGATCCCTGTTCTTCTTGAACAGGTGAGAGCGGCAGGCATCTATACCAAATTGGATCTAAGAGGGGCGTACCACTTGGTCCGGATGCGTGAAGGCGATGAATGGAAAGCAGCCTTCAAAACGCGATATGGGTTATTTGAATACCTCGTTATGCCCTTTGGCCTATGCAACGCCCCCGCGGCCTTCCAATTCTTCCTAAACTAAGTCCTTAGAGACTTTGTGGACCACTTTGTTGTGGTTTATATCGATGATATATTGATATATTCCGCAAACGAAGAAGAACACTATAACCATGTAAGCCGTGTGCTGGAAGCACTACTTGCCCACCGATTGTTCTGCAAAATCACCAAATGTGAGTTCCACGTGACCAGCGTGGAATTCCTAGGGGTCATGCTCACCCCTTCCGGTCAAATTGTGGCAGAAAGAAAGGTCAAAGCCATCGTCGAATGGCCACGCCCCCAGAACGTAAAAGACATTCAAAGTTTATTGGGGTTTGCCAACTTCTACAGGAGGAACATTCAGAAGTTCTCCGATTTGGTAGCACCTCTGACCAAATTGACAAGGAAAAAGATGCCTTTCCTCTGGACAGACGACACCCAGAAGGCATTTGACCTCCTTAAGAAGGCCTTTACGTCGGCATAGGTCCTCACGCATGCCAATCCAGATCTACCCTTCATAGTCGAGGCCAATGCATCTGATGTAGTGGTAGGAGAGGTATTATCCCAACGACACGAAACTGCTGGATACTTTCACCCTATCGCGTTTATGTCCAGGAAACTCAATTCCGCAGAACAAAACTACACTATAGCGGAGAAGGAACTTCTAGCTATACGGGAAGCATTTCTGGAGTGGAGACACTGGTTGATGGGTGCGACACACCAGGTGACGGTTTACTCGGATCATCGTAAAACCTCCAGTTCATGCGAGCCGCACAACACCTCACGCCACGCCAACTCCGTTGGATGCTGTTTTTTGCAGAGTACCATTTTATTGTTACATTCAGACCATGCATAGACAATAAAAAGTCAGACGCTCTTAAGAGACAAGAGAACTCCGCGCATCAATTCGTCGTTCGGATAAGGCAATCATAGAACCCAGTAGAGTGCTTTGTGTTGTGCAAACGGACGATTTTCTCCAGCAACGCAGACAAGGAATGCAGTCCTTTACCTGGAGTAGCTGGCTTAAGTTCCACCCGGATTGGCAAATGTGCCAAGGCCTTCCCATGAAAAGCAAACAGGTATTAGTCCCTACCAGAAAGCTACGGACAACTGTGTTTGCCTGGTGTCATGATCTTCCGTGTGCAGGTCACACTGGAGGAAGTAAGACCCTAGAGAAGGTGTTACGACAGTTCTGGTGGCCAACTGACTGCCCAGACGTTCTTTCATGGGTGAGGAGCTGTTCCACATGCGCCCAGATGAAAATCGACCACAGACAGGCTCAGGGACTAGTCCATCCCATGCCCACACCAGATACACCGTCGGAAAGGTTCTCTGTGGACTTTATAGTAGGGTTACCCAAGGATTAGGGATGCACAGCGATTGTGGTGGTCATCGACTATTTGTCCAAAATGGGCCACGTGCAAGCAAGTACCCTCTGCTGGACAGTTGGCAAAACTACTTTTAACTAATATCGTCCGACTTCACAGCCTTCCCAAAGTAATTGTCTCTCATAGAACAGCCCAATTCACCAGGCTCTTCTGGAACACCTGGTGTTCCGAATTACGGATAGCCTGCTTCCCTTTCCACAAGCTTTCACCCCCCAACCGACGGCCAAACAGAGAGGCTTAACCAAACCCTTAAACAGTTCCTCAGGTGCTATGTTGACAACAACACGGATGCATGGGTAGAGTGGTTATGGGTAGCTGAGATAGCGTATAATAGCGCAAAACATGCCTCCACACAACACACTCCTTTCTTCAGTACTTATGGATTCCACCCTCGCTTTACTCCATTAATCCTTCCCAGTGCAAACACCAAGCTACCTCATCTACACAAGAGGCTATCACATATTCGCAAAACCCTGCTTGAGACACGGAGCAATCTGCTTCGTGCCAAGGAAAGGTACAAAATCCTATGCTGACAGACACCGACGGTCGGTCCCACGTACAAGAGAGGGGAATGGGTTTGGCTGTCGACGAAGCACATTAGGTTTAAGAAACACAGTATCTTCAACCCCAAATTCATAGTTCCCTACTGTGTGATCAAACACATTAATCTTCTGATTGGCTCCTGAGGCGAAAAGCCGGGAGCAGGGGACAAATTGATTTTTAACCATTGTGTGTGATACTTTGTTTTTAAACCTGTACCTGAGCTTTCACGAACAGCGCTCCTCGCTGCAACGACCTCCTCATTCCGACGCCATTCACGAGGGCGAGGCGAGACACGCCCCCTCGGCTGGCCACGCCCCCCCGCCAGGAAAACACACAAATAGAGCGCGCCAAACGCCAAGCGCCGCACTTCTGATTGGCTCCTGAGGCGAAAAGCCGGGAGCAGGGGACAAATTGATTTTTAACCATTGTGTGTGATACTTTGTTTTTAAACCTGTACCTGAGCTTTCACGAACAGCGCTCCTCGCTGCAACGACCTCCTCATTCCGACGCCATTCACGAGGGCGAGGCGAGACACGCCCCCTCGGCTGGCCACGCCCCCCCGCCAGGAAAACACACAAATAGAGCGCGCCAAACGCCAAGCGCCGCACTTCTGATTGGCTCCTGAGGCGAAAAGCCGGGAGCAGGGGACAAATTGATTTTTAACCATTGTGTGTGATACTTTGTTTTTAAACCTGTACCTGAGCTTTCACGAACAGCGCTCCTCGCTGCAACGACCTCCTCATTCCGACGCCATTCACGAGGGCGAGGCGAGACACGCCCCCTCGGCTGGCCACACCCCCTCCAACCTCCCGGTCAGCGGCATAAAGCATGTGTCTTGGTCGGACGCGCAGCGGACGAGCGCAGCGGGCGCGACGTTTGCGCACCGAAGGTGCGCCTAAGGCAAGCCCGTCTGCGCCCGTCCGCGGTCGGACGGGGCTAGGGGCACGACTCCATGCCAAATCTATATCCTACTCTTCCAAGGATCTAATTGCTCTCCGAGGCCATTGGCTACTTCCGGATCCCATCCACAGACTGATCTCCTATCTAGGCCTGGCCTCCTCTTCCCCCACAGCCCCTAATCCCCCGTCACATGCTCCCCTGCCGCCCAGCCCCCTTCCCCCCGACCTCCTCCCCCGCTCGCCAGCATTGTCCGTCTTTTTACTCAACACCAGGTCAGCGGTCAAGCACCACCATGAGCTGTTCGTCTTACTCGACTCCGAGAAACCTGACCTACTGCTCCTGACCGAAACTTGGTATTGCGACACTTCCCTCCCCGTTCTCCTGGCCACCCTACCCCCCTCCTATGTGGCCCTGCGAGCCGACCGGCCGGCAGGCAAGGTAGGCGGTGGGGTCGCCCTGATTGCTCGGTCCGAGTTGAAATTCCAATCACTTCCCTCCCCTCCCATTCCCCCTGCTGACTTCCTGGTAGTCCGCTCTCTTTCATTTTCTCCCCCCATCACCTGCCTGTTAATGTACCGGCCTCCCCAGCCCTCGCCCGCATTTTTGCCGGCCTTTCAAGACCTGTTGGCCAACTTGGTGGTCAACTACGCTTCGGTCTTGGTGCTAGGGGACTTTAATTACTGGCCCTCTGACCCACACGAGTGCTCAGCCTCTAAAGAGTTCACAGACTGCCTCTCATCCCTTAATTTCGTGTCGCACATATCCGTTCCCACCCACTCCCATGGGCACACACTGGACCAGGTCTGGTCCCTTAATCTCCCCGTGGCCTCGGCCTCCGTCTCGCCGTGCCCTTGGTCTGACCATGCCCTTATTTCCTTCTCTATTCCCCGTAACGCGATGCCTAAAACTCCGCATGCCAAAAACATCTGGGCACGGAACTGGAATAGACTGGATTACCCCTCCTTGACCTCCATGCTCCGCGACTCTACCCCTACTCTTGTTGGCTTACCATCTTCCTCTCAAGCCAAGGCCATCAACACCTGGCTGGCTGAAGGCTGCGACTCTGTGGCGCCCCTATGCCGCATCTCCATCCGCCGACCAAAGGACTCTAATAGATGGTTCAACGACCACCTAAAAGATCTCAAACTGAGCGCCCGACGGGCAGAGAGGCAATGGAGGAAAAGTTACAATCCCTTAATAAAAACCCACTTCATTTCAGCACTGGACAAATACAAAATAGCAATCCTGGCTGCTAAGACCGCCTATTTTTCGTCAAAAATTACTTCTGCCGAAAATAAACCCAGGGAAATCTTCAGGATAGTGAATGACCTGGCATTCTCAGACCGAACCTCGCCCAATTTCCCTCCCTCCCTACCACTCTGCGACCAGCTTAATACTTATTTCTTAGACAAAATAGCAACTATCAAGCTCAATATCCCTCCACCTTCTTCTGCTTTCGTCGATCCCTCCCCCCCTCCCCTCCCCTACCTGCTTACCTCCATCCCCCCCCTCACTCAGGACTCTTTTATGGAGATACTCCCTAAAGTGAAGTCGGGGTCTCCCGCGGACGTCTGCCCAGCACGAGTCCTGCAGCAAATCTACTCCAGCTGCCCTGACCCCCCCATTGCCTTCCTCAACAGCTCCCTGGCACAGGGCATAGTGCCCACTGCGCTCAAGGCAGCTACCATAGTGCCCATCCTGAAAAAACCTGGCGCTGACTCCTCTATCTCGGCCAACTATCGCCCCATCTCCCTGCTACCCTTTCTAGGAAAGGTGATGGAACGCCATGTTACCGCGGTGCTCTGCGCCCATGTTGAGGCAAATGGGGGACTGGCATCCCGCCAAGCCGGGTTCCGTCCCAGGCATTCGACCGAGTCAGTCGTGGTCTCAGTCTTGGACAAACTCAGAAAAGGTATGGATGGAAACAAACACCAGGCACTGGTCCTCCTTGATCTCTCCGCCGCCTTTGACACGGTGGACCACACCATCTTACTTACCCGTGTCAAGGCGGCCGGCATCGGGGGATCAGCTTTGATCTGGCTCTCCTCCTTTCTGAGGGAACGCACTCAGGCGGTCCGGCTAGGCGACTTCACGGCCACTCCCCTCCCTGTCACCTGTGGTGTCCCCCAGGGATCCTCTCTCTCCCCCTTACTTTTCAACCTTTATATCTTTCTTCTCATCTTTGCACTACAGCAGCTGGAGGTCACCGTCTATAATTACGCGGATGACCTCCAGCTCATCTTTGATCTGTCCCTGTCTCCCCTCTCGGTCTCTAATTTCCAGTCAACTATGACATTCATCAGGGACTGGATGAACCACAACCACCTTAAGCTGAACCCGGATAAAACCGAGCTGGTTCTCACTGGTGGTTCGTCCAGTCCCTGGAACTCCCTCTTCTGGCCCCCCTCCCTTGGCACTGCACCGACCCCCTCCACCACGGTCAAAACACTCGGTGTCAAAATAAACAGCCAACTCACCCTCCATTCACAAATTAGCTCTGTGGTGTCCTCCTGCTTCCTCTCTCTTCGCACTATCCGCACTGTCTCCCGCTTCTTCTCCCCCCAGGCACTTAAGATCATTATGGCCGCACTGGTGATATCAAAACTGGACTACGCAAACGCTCTTTACCACGGTATCCCCGCATACAGTCTGCGTAGACTCCAGACCGTCCAGAACCAAGCAGCCCGGTTGGTGTACGGTCTTCCTCGGTATCACCACTCCACCCCTCTTCTCAGGGAGCTTCACTGGCTCCCTATAAAGGAACGGGCCCTATTTAAGATCGGCTGCATGGTCTTCCAGTCCCGCCAGGGCACTGCCCCCGCCTTCATCTCCTCACTAATCAAGTCTTATGTCCCTAGAAGAGAACTTCGGTCTTCCTCCAAGTCCCTCCTCCAGATCCCTCGTTTCACTCGCAAAAAGTGGGGCGGGGCCAATTTCTCCACCCTGGCTCCAACCTTTTGGAACTCGCTCCCTGACCACCTCCGCTCTGCCACTCAGTATCTCTCCTTTCGCAGAGATCTGAAAACGTTCCTCTTCAGCCAGGCTTTCCTCACTTAAACTCCCTCAAAATTCCCTTCACCTCTCCCTGGTCTTTCCCCCTCAGTTGCCAATCCCCCCAGCGCCAAGAAACCGCAAGGTGTACGCTGCGCTTTAGAAGTATTTTAAATTAGAATTAAATTAGAATTAGAATCAGTAGCGGTACAATTGAGGTTACCAGCTCACTTTTGTATACACCCCATCTTCCACGTAGTCCCGTTAAAGCAGTCCCACTGCCCCGTGAAGGGAAAGCCTGTGCCCATATGTGTACAGCAGGACCAAGAATATGAGGTCAAGGGGATTCTGAATTCCAAGGTGGTACGAGGTAAGCTGCGGTACCTGGCTGCTTGGAAGAACTCGTGGGAACCAGCTGATGCTGTGCATGCTCCCCGGCTGGTGGCCAGGTTCCATCGCCAGCACCCTGGTAAGCCTATGGGCAGTCAGTGTCTGGCGGGAGGGGGATGTCCTGTCAGGGTCCTGCCTCCGGTTGCACACTGACTGCTTGTGGCGCGCGAACTCGGAAGTGCGATCCTCCCCAAAGACTACAACTCCCGGCGAGCAACGCGTGAGTCACGCCCCACGTGACTCGGGCGCGAGGCCGGACAGCTGATATAGGGCGGCTATGCGTTCAAAGGCTGCTGATTATTATTCGTACTGGTACCCGGAGCGGAGTTCCCCGATGGATTACAGGACATCAGGTCGTAAGAGTGCGGTGTGCACTAATCCCGGATCGTCTGAGTGTTGACTTACGAAGGCTGGGGTGGTCTCTACCCCTTTGAGCACTTCCTTGCTTTCTACTCTGTTGGCCAAGAGCCGCCATCCGGCGGTCTCTTACAGAGGCGTGTTAACGGTCTACTAGTACTCGACATCTCCCTGTTGGAGATACTGATTCCCCGCTGCGGTCTCATGCAGGGAGGTATACAACAGAAACCGTGAGTAAGCAATGGCGACTTGTTAGAAGCAGCTGCTTCTTCCCGTTATGGCCTCTTGCTGAATCTCTTCTTTGGCCTGCTTTGGGTGTTCCTTGTTTGAGTCTTGAGCAAGCGCTACAAGTTCTGTGTCCCTGTTATTATTGGAACTGTGATATACTTTGCTTGCAATGTACCGGTGATTCTCCTTTTTGGAACGATTGTAAGAACCAGAAACCACTATACCCCGGAGCGTTTTGGATGGTGTAGACTTATTTACAAAAGCCAAAGAACCGCAGTGCACAAGACAAGTTTAGGGTATAGTGATACCCATACAGCCCCTGAGCTTTTGGCACCTTGGGCAGTTACAAGACATTATTGTTTACAGGCCCTTTGTCGCTTCTTTAAGTTTGGTTGTGCTTTGATTTTTCTTACTATAGTCCAGGAGAGCGACCAAAGAGGGTGTGCAGAACGTCTCTGCTATGCATAGCAAGCATCACCACATGTGACTTAGGGTATGTGATGCTGGGGGATTCTTCTCTCTTATGAGCAGGACATCAGACGTTGTGATATATAGAAATTATGTCCAATGTATGTTCTCTCTTCCTATTACTTAGTGTTGGGGTCCTTGCCACCACCCTCTGCTTTCTCCTGGCAACAATCTCTCACCTTCTTATTTAACAGATAGAGTGTTCTAGACATTAAGGGTAGCAAAAGTGTTAGTGCTTCATTTAGCTGTGCCACTGGAATATCGAACTAGTGCTTGCGTTGTGTTCCTTTGTCATCCTTAGATCTCCCTCCACGCTGGTCTTACCCTTTCCTTCCCCCGCTTGACTATCCCACCAGTCCGTGTGTCTTTATATTCCGGACTTGGGGCCGTCAAGAGGTGGACCCCCTTGAGCATCAGCACATTCCCGAGGATTCTGGAAGGAGGAACCTGACACTCTTAACATACAGTATACTGTACACCCTTGAAGCGAGTGTGTAACTATTGTCAATAAGTAAGGAATATAAGTATAACTTACCACCGCCCACCACTGCTGCTGGCTCACCCACCCTTGTGGCAGCTGCCGCATCCACTGCTCCCTCCTGGCTGGCATCGCCTGCCCCGCCCCTGGCACTGGTGGTCGGTACGCCTAGAAAAAACATTACACATTTTTTAGATGCCATATACACCTCGCCATATTTATTCTTTTTCTCTAGCAAGATTGAAAAAAAAGTTAAAATACATATATATACCACATACATCACTAGTACAAATCGGGTACTAGAGTAAAGTAGACACTAGTAGGAGTATGTCTTATCCTATCAAAAATAGTAAAATATCTGGTTCGGCATTTTGTTGGTGGGAATTGTCGAAAAGCCTCTCAAAATTAAGAAGACTAGAAGAGGACATCCCAAAGGCTAGAGCTATTGGTGAATCTGAGTTTTAAAACCTTTTAAATAAAAATAAAGAGTGGCCAACTGGGCAAGCTTAGCTACAGACAGACTAATATAGTAGTAGTACAGAGAGTCAGAGCATAG
The DNA here is from genome assembly GCF_964204655.1 of Triturus cristatus. Lineage (NCBI taxonomy): Eukaryota > Metazoa > Chordata > Amphibia > Caudata > Salamandridae > Triturus > Triturus cristatus. The sequence continues at coordinate 348,683,686 of NC_140584.1, forward strand.
GCAGTCAGAGGCAGGGATAACAAGAATTTACAAACAGATAGTCTAGATCGAAGAAGATTTGGTGAAAAATAGAATTAGGAAACGGAAATACTAGTTCTGAAAAAATGAGGTGCAGTAAAAGTTAGGGAAATATAATTATTAATATTAACAACTGGATGACTTACTGGGGCCAGAAGCAGAGCCCTCGGTCGAGGAGCGGTCCTGGCTCTGGGATAGGGAAGCATCTTGTTGTTGTCCAGCTGCTCCCACTGACTCTGACTCCATCTTCTTGCCCCTGGGGGCTGATCATGTAAGATATAATAAAGAAAGAGACAAAGATTGATGATTGGTGTGAAACAAATAAAATGGTTTTTAAAACGCTCCCAAAAACATTTTTGGAAACAACAATTGCAATAAAATTGACCTATCTAATCTGATCGACTAGAAGTGTCGCGCGATTCGCGGAACGTCTAGTTAATATTTATGAACACTAATCCATTGTTCCATTCTGATTCCAGAATCCTAAGTACCACCTGACCTAGCCCACCTATTCCATATGGGCCAATTGTTCACTAAGTCTGCATTTCCATTTATTTTAGTCCTCAAAATCCATAGATGGAGGACGCTTGCATACATTTTTGCATACACCAAATTGTTGGTTGGTTGCTGCTGACGTTCTGCTAAGCTTATTACTCACTCACTAACAAACTACAAAAGGTTCTACTAAGGACTGGAGTAAGCATCACTCAGCAGCACGTGACATGACAGAGAATGCATCACGCAGACCACTTAAAAATTACCAACTAACACTAAGTTACTAAATTACCTATCAATCCATCACTATCTTAGTGACAGGAGGACAAGGGAAGAACTAGAGTCTCTTCAACAATACCTAACATAAGTTCTCTAAAGTAAACTCTGACATAATCAGCCCAAGCAAGCGCAAAGTTGCAAACAAGTAAGATTAGTAGCGCCGAGCACCTGTGTCTAGAAGAATAACATTCACATAAACGTAATTTACCTTCAATGTAAGAAGGGCATTCTTGCTATTCGGAAAAAAATTATATGTGCAAAAACAGTAACACAGTCTAGAGAACACACAATACTACTAGTATTAGCTACTCACCAAGCCCCATAACCTCAACACCAAGCAGGTCCAGCAGGTCCTGCTCCCGGTCCAAGATGTCTGACCACCGGTGGCTTATCTGGTTATGGGTGCGTCGTACCCCAGAGCAGCAAAAGACTGCACGGCGCTCCCTTGTCCACTGGCGGTGATGCTCCTGGGTAGTGTACCCGGAGCCAGGCCTGCCGCCTGCTACCAAGGTCAAGGGGTGGTGGCACTGCACAAGAAAAACAAGGGCACCACCTCCGCCACGCTAAAAAGGGAACGGGCATGCACCCCTTCTGGGCACAGTCTGCCACAAGGAAGGCGGCTCTTCTTAGGCGCAGGCGCCTTGCCTTTGGAGCCGGTACCCTTAGCCATGGTTCTGTGGTGGCCAGGGGGCGGAAAAGAAAATTTAGCAGTAAAAAATAAAGTCAGAGGAAGAAGTAGGAGATTAAAAAAGGAAGTAATATAAAACAGTAGAAAAAAGTTTAAAAAACGCAGTAAAAGTAGAAATAAAACACAAAATATACACTTAGGGACAGAGAGGGATCGATAATAAATAAATAAGATCAGAAAAACAGTGTAAAAAACAAAGGATTGAAAAGATTGGGGAGGAATTGAAAAACAGGCCCCAGAACCATGCAAAGAATAGGAAAACAAGATGGCTGCGCCCATTGGCGACCGCGTGGTGATGTTCGTGCGATATTTCCCCCGAACACGTCGTCTGCGTTGCTGAACGTCAAAAACATCTCATAAGCATACACGAGCACACACGAGCATGCGGAAACAAGCAACTCCGCATGCTCGCGTATCTGCGAGTAGCATTGTGGAGTTTTTGTGCTACTTTGCGTAGCGCGACTATGTGAACTTTGCCCAGGGTTAGATTCTGCCCAAAAACAGAATTATGCACAGGATTATGGGACCTTGATGTAAAGGGACTGAGTCATCCTACCACCAAAGTATCCATGAGCACAGGTCCAACTAGCTATAGTTTCTCACTTGCTCTTCTACTCTCTCACAGAGAAAAAATTGATTAGACACCCCAGAACACAACACTCCCGGGTCTCTCAGGAATCGCAGTAATAAGACACACCCTTTCGCTTGAACTCTTGTACTTGCCCACAATAAGATCTGACAGAGACACGAAACAGTTTAATATATTTATTTTAGCTAATGTGCCCTAACATGCAGTATACGTGCCACAAGAAGTAGGAAAATGCATATTACGAATACAGTCAGCATAGCAGCTAGTCCATAAAAGGGAGATGTCATCATGAAAACACAATAGAGCCTAACCTCCCTCCCCTTACTAAGAAGCAGTATTATTATATATTAGAAGATCTCTGGGCTTTGTCAGCAGACCCCATACCTTAGCCTGTAGATGGTAGATCTACATCATAGGTGCTGTCTCGCTCTTCTCCCTGGAAAGGTCCCACTTCAAGTGTGTGCTACCTATTTGTGTATTCCAATTAAACCAAAGTATGTTGTCCAAACAACAGCTGCATCGGTTTGTTTTGTCTAAGGGCTAAGACCTGGCCGGAACAAAATAACAAGGGGCATTGTTTTTCGACCTTGCTCACAATGTTCAATCAAAATCCCAGGAACCTGCAGAGAGTAAACACAGCGGTGAGTTCTCATGTGAAAACAGACATAGAAATTATTGCAAAAATAAAGTTGTGTAGTAACGTGCGCAAAGCAGCAGGCAAGCTGCAGCGTGCTCGTGCTAACTTAGAGTAGACGGCAATGTCCCCATGGGCCATGTGACACTCGTTCCTGGCTACTTCACAGTGCACCATGTGGACCCATAAACCTTACATGGTACCTGATGGTATCTGCAACCTCAGAACATGACAACCCTAATTTCTCCAAGGATATTGTAGAAACTTATGTACCCTTTCGTTGCTACCTCAGGCATGCCCAAAGGTAGCAAAGCAAAGGTTGAAGCAATTGGATTCTTCTGTAAAATATGTATGCTGTAATTATTAGTAGAAAAAAAACAGAGCATAGTAACCAGCATTACAAGAATGGTGAAGCAGATGATTAATTCAACCATTATAAATGTTGTATTGATTAAATGTATACATACTCCTGGATGCTATTCTGCCAGCTACCTTAGAGTGATCTAACTATCCATTTACTTGTGAGCGTGTTTCATCTGGTAGCCAGTCTTGGTGTAGAACAGACCGATGTCCCTCTCAGGATAGTGATGGAATTCAGCTGTGCTAGAATTCAGGCAAAGGGCTACATGACAATCCATCAAAATGCTCCTCTGATGAATAGAGGCTTGGTGCAGCATTAAAAGTCCCTGAAGACCTGCATATTTCAGTAATCAACTGGATCCTGACAGCACCTGGATACCCTCACGGTTGACAGGTAGTGCTCGGCAAATCTACTGATTGATTGATCTCAGGCTGTAGCTCGAGATTTTGGGGCCCCTGATGTCAACAACCATCATTATAGCAATATACAGGGCAATGTGGATGGTGGAGGGGGCACATCAGAGTTTAGGAAGACCGTGATCTAAGCAACTTATTGTGCTATGGTGGAACAGACTGCACTGGCAGAATGAGTGACACCCACAGACGTACTCATACTGCTATTACTACTTTAGTGCAGAATAAGCAACCAATAACATTAAAGACCCAATGATCACCTGGCAGCTCAGATAACAACTACAAATCTGACCAGTCCCCTCTCCAGTCAAACATTGAGCAGGGAAATCTCTTAGCATCAATTAATTCTACTTGGTTGTGACAATAAACGCCTTGACCTATCAATCAGAAAAATTGGAATGAGAACTGGAATTGATTCATGCCCTAGCCACCTCAATTACCAAGATTGAGGGCAAACTCGATGCCTTAGAACAAAGGAAGCGAAATACACTTATGGCCGACACAAGGATATCTGCATTCACATGCCACCCAAAAGATGAAAAGTTATGCACCCTCTCTGAGGTGCTAACCTCAATGATCATGGATCTGAAGTCTGCTCTCGAATGCCCAGGAAAACTAAGCACCCATTCAAAACATGAGAAACTTCCCCATCTTGAAAATATGCCTCTGGAAATGGTGGACAACTCACCAATTGCCATGGGGAAGTCAGTGCAAGAAGGGATAACTCACCGGCCCGATCATGAGGAACCAGCTGTTAAAGCTCTTCCTAACCTTCGGGAGGGCACACTCAGGGATGACTCCAAAAATCAGGTTACAGCAACTAATGGGAATCTCCCATCATGCTGCACGAAAAATTCAAATATCAACATCCGTGCAGACTAGGCAAAGTGCAGCAAATAATGAGAATCAGCAATGGACAAAAGTCCTCTCAAAAAAGGAAAAAAAGTGATTAAAAAATGCTAAAAACATAGCCGCTAAGCAACAGCTGCACAACTAATGCAACAGCGAGAATCAAATCTGTGTGGACTCACTGGGCAACAACCCAGTTACTATGTACTCTATTTTCAAGGCAAAGGCAGTTCCTAAGAAAGTTAATGAATACCTGACAACAATACAACACTCTGCATTCACAGCATCCAGCCAGTCATCACCAGTGCTCCCTGAAAGAATTGCTCAGGATATCCTAGAATGCGGGTGGACCAGACTGCAAATTTCTCTCCTAATCAAGGTCATGAAACAATCCAATCAAAAGCTATTGTACAGCCAAAATAACAGGAACGAGCTAATGCAGCAAGCTCAAACAGCAGCTCAAACTGGCCACTATCCAAAAAACCCTGATTGGTAATACCAGAGACAACTTTAGGATCGAAATGGCCACAAACAACTCCTCACCAGAACAGTTGATCCTCACCCTGCACTATGCAATTGAGGGTAAACATGACATCTGAAATCGATCAAACGTGTTGTGTCCCTGTAAACACATGCCAACATTAGTGGGCATAACCTCGGAATATAATCTGGTGTAGAATTTAAACTTCTGGTAAAAAGTAAGAATTTGAGAAAATCCTCCTTACAATGATAAACATTCAACTCCATGGCTGTGGAGGGTTTGTCTCAAAAATATACCTTTGAGAGATGGGGCATTGAGATTTTGAAACTGAAGCACCCAAGTATCCACACCTACTGAAGGTACAAGGAGAGCCACTAAGGACACAAAATTGCCCTAAAAGCATCCTGAGAGGGGCAGGACATTTTCAATCAAACCTACCATATCATAAGTTGCAAATGTATCGATCATATGCCAACAGACCAGGTCCAACTAGGAGAACAGTTTTGGAGCATAAGGGGAAGAAACAAGAAAGAGACTGTGGTGGCTATTGGCCATGCTCTCGAATGATCCCTGAAATTATTCCAAGCGACAATGATCAATTACATCAGGAAGACACTGCTAGAACTTAAATATCATAGCCTGTATGAATTGCTTAAAACTATATCCGCAAATTCATATATAGAGAATGCAGACTTATTATTCCTCCTGGAGTCCTGGTCAACAAGTCAACAAATATCAATCCCTGGATTTTATGAAGTCCATCAAGTCGCAAAAACAAAAAGTATTTTTGGGAGACCGTTAGGCAATATATCTCAACAAGAGAGAGGGGCTCCCTAAAACCAACAGAGGTGGAGCACCAAGTAGACAAAAGTCAAAAAAATTCTTCTTTGGCGAAAAATAGAACTCCCCAATCATGCACACAAATCTTTATATCACAACATTTTATTTAAGTCTTAAAAAGCAATACTTATAAATGATGCCTTTATATGTATATACAATAGATTACTAGGGGTATCTGCAAGGGTGTAATAATATAGAAAACATTTTACCTTAACAGATAATTCAACGGTTACTGGTGGCTATATACAGCGATAAGAACATTTTTGTGTGTCTATTGTTTTCTCCCGCCTGTGTACTTATGTATCATGTAATTGCATATTTGTTTGTTAAAATCTTTCTAATTATGTTGTCATTTTTATCAGTGTGTATATGAAATGTTTAGGAATCTCTCCTTTTTTAATAGAAATTTTCTTGAACATATTGTTTTATATATTGTTTTTTAGGTCTTAAATACAATTTTGTGCTATAAAGATTTGTGTTTGTAACATTTATGCTCTTATGATGCAGTACGATTATGTGAAGTGTGCATGATTGGTGTGCTCTATTTTTCGCAAAAGAGGACATTTCTTTTGACTTTTAGCCTCCCAATATATGCAAGTATGGGCCTAGAATTGACTCTTAGGAAGAATTACCCTTTTGAGTAAATGATCCAATTAGTCACACTGGAGGTCCTAATATAAATGATCAGCCAACAAAAATAATGCTGGCGTAGACTTATTTCAACATCTTCAACTCAGGGCGAGCCATCAGACTGACTTAAATCTTTGGAATCTGTGCTCTGCAAAAACACCAACTATGAAGTTATAACATGTGGAAGTGAACTTTAATCTGCACAATTTAAGGGTGGCATCAATGGACAACAGTCTGGCGGGCCATTGTACAAACACATTATGCTCCCTTTTCACAAATTAAAGTCTCATACCTATCCAGCATGCACTAGAAGATAAACCTTTGTTTTTTTAAATTTCAAAACAGTTTGAAGGGAATACATGCCCTGGATTGCCTGTTCGTCACTTACAATATCTTGAATGCCTTAGAGATTTTCAAAATCCCCACTTGCACCCATAGTAACCTCCTTCCTCTTTACACTACTTGCTCTGATGGTAGTGGGTGTCTCACTTGGAAACGAACAGCGGTAGTTGAGCAGGAGTGAAATGGAGCCTAGTTTTCTTGCAGAAACTATCATCTTGGAAACTAGCAAGGGGTCTACACCTCAAGAAGCAAATTAGCAAATATTTATTGGATAACTGAGACAAAATTAATGATTAAATCCTCCAAGCACTCGCTAACACTCCACAGATACAGCAGAAGTCAATAAAGACCCCACCAAAAAAAAGGTCTAATGATCTCAAGATTTTGATTTGTGGTCAGCAATGCTCTTATCCCTGTGCAATCATGCTTATCCTATCAGTTGGTCCAGGAGAATTGGAGGCGCTCGATTTTGCATCCCATTTTCAAGAAGGGCGATAGGCGGGATCCGGCAAATTATTGCCTCATTGCTTCCTGGATATAGAAGCAAAAGCATATGCTTCCGTCCTCCTGAAAGAACTGGAGCATTGGGTCAAGATAAATGAAATAATTCAGCCTTACAAACTGGGTTTAGGGCAAACTCTTCAACCCTAGATAACATAGTGACACTCTCTTATCTAATCCACCAGGCAACCGCCCAGTGACAACTGCTCCTCTTTTCATACTTTGTCGACTATTCTGCCGTGTTGACTCTGTTGAACAGAACATCTTGTGGAACAAACTAAGAAGGTGGGGCATTCCAAACACTCTTTTGCAAGCTATTATATTTTATACACCTCCACCTGGGTTAGAGCTAAGCTATCGTAGACCCTTGTAACAGGAAAAATCACATCTACTAATAGCTTAAACCAAGGGCGCGTGCTTGTGCCCGTGTAATTAAATCTCTACACCAGCTACATGGATTCTGTTCTGAGACAAGCTAACCTTATCCTGCCAAATGTTGGAGCCCACAAAATCATTATCCTTTAATACACAGACAATGTTGTCCTGTTGAATCACTCCAGAACATGGATTCAAAAAGCATTAAACTCCCTCTATAAATGTAACCTAGCCAACAAATGAGTCGCAAACAGCTCCAAGACTAAAGCTGTAAGCTTCGGCAGGCTTCATAAGAAAACAAGCCATGCTTGGAGTCTGGGACCGCTTAAGATCGAAATCACTGAATCACATAACTATCCAGGAGCTTGGCTGTTGTAGAAGGGGGAGCTGAAGTACATCAAAAGACACCTGAAGGCAAATTTGTAATCTTCAGAATATGCTATCTGAAAAACACTCTTGAAAGCCCCTCCATTGAACCAATAAGACATGTAATAGATGCAACACTTCTCCAGATGATCAATTACAGCCATGAAGCCTTCCTGAGGCAATTTGTCAAAGTCCTGGAAAAACTTCAGGTCAAAGCCTACAAAATGTTTTTTAGATAACCGTTTTATATGCGTGGGTACCTGATTAGACTGGAATTCGGGATTGAGGGACAACCCTGGGACAGCATAGTGGTTTTCCGAAAGTATTTCTACACGATCATGAAAGAGATCCTTAACTTGTTGAAAGCTGGCCTTCAGTACTTCCTTGAATCCAGAAAGAACCCTTGGTCAGATAATTCCAAAGTGCAGCAATCTCCATTTAAATCGATCAAATGGAGCTAAAAAGGTTTTATTTCTCACATGCAGCCGTAAAAACAATCATCTTAAAAAAGCATACAAGGACACTCTTGAAAACAAGTGACCTGGGTAAACCCGAGGCCATTACGTCCTTGGAAAAATCTTAAATTGAAACAGTCAGGCAGCCACACCCCCTCCGCCTGCAGCCATACCTCTCCAGTCCGCTCTGGAAAATCCGTCTTAAGCAAATAATGGATGCACAGCTATTGGGTCTACAGATAAAAGAACGACATCTCCAATGGTCCTCTCTATCTAAAATTGGTAGCTGCAGACTTTGCGCCTATAAGTATGAGTCCTTTAACCAACTAATTTGCATCAGCTCAGCAATGTTGCAAGCGTGACATACTGTTAAAAACACTGTTCTGTGTGTACGGAATTAACACATGAAATGAGGCAAAGAACTTCATGCTCTCTATCACAGAGCCCAGAGAGTTAGCCAAATTTGGTAAATATATCAGCCTCATACAAAAAATACTAAAAGAAATGTACAAGGCTTGACAGCCTGATGCTGGAAAATGGATAATTTTGGAACTGGTTTGGCTATTTGGCCACTTGGCAAGGCTTGAGATTGCACAAGTGCAGTGAGCATATAACGTATTCCTCAGGGTGGGTAGACTATATGCAGACTCCTTCGAAACAGAGACGAACTAACGCTCACCAAATGATTACGACATCTGCTGCTATGTCAATATGTCTGGGAAGGGTCGTGATTGGATATTGAAATATAACTTTACATTCATCCATGGTCCCTGGAGCAATACTAACTCTGTTAGATGCTTCAATTGTGCTTTATCCACAGGCACTTGCACTTTATCAGCCACTACTTCTCCACTCCATGAAGGACAGCACTTTGTTAATAATTAAATACTTTTATTACAGTAAGGTGAAACTATGTGGCTGCTATAATTTTCCCTGAATATACAATTGCTTTTATCTCTGTGTCAGGCACTACTGTTGGTCTTGTTGAATCATCTTCTCATGATCAAAATATTGTAAACGATTTTAATTAATCATATGTATTGACTGACGGATGTATGACGTTACAACGCACACTTTTACAACGCATGCACTTACAACGCATTTTTTACAACGCATAATCCATTACAACGCGTGACATTACAACGCAGGACACTACAACGCATTTTTAAAAACTACCTTTACAACGCATTTCCATTACAACGCATACTACCTTTACAACGCATACCATTACAACGCATAATATTAAATTGCATTTAAGGTAAGTATTAGATAGTATAGGGGTAAAAGTTACTTTTCTAACTCCAGGGGGTGCAACAGTAGGGTAAGTGTTGGATAGTATAGGGGTAAAAATTACTATTCTAACTCCAGGGGGTGCAACAGTAGGGTAAGTGTTGGATAGAATAGGGGTAAAAATTACTATTCTAACTCCAGGGGGTGCAACAGTAGGGTAAGTGTTGGATAGTATAGGGGTAAAAATTACTATTCTAACTCCAGGGGGTGCAACAGTAGGGTAAGTGTTGGATAGTATAGGGGTAAAAATTACTATTCTAACTCCAGGGGGTGCAACAGTAGGGTAAGTGTTGGATAGTATAGGGGTAAAAATTACTATTCTAACTCCAGGGGGTGCAATAGTAGGGTAAGTGTTGGATAGTATAGGGGTAAAAATTACTATTCTAACTCCAGGGGGTGCAACAGTAGGGTAAGTGTTGGATAGTATAGGGGTAAAAATTACTATTCTAACTCCAGGGGGTGCAACAGTAGGGTAGGTGTTGGATAGTATAGGGGTAAAAATTACTATTCTAACTCCAGGGGGTGCAACAGTAGGGTAAGTGTTGGATAGTATAGGGGTAAAAATTACTATTCTAACTCCAGGGGGTGCAACAGTAGGGTAAGTGTTGGATAGTATAGGGGTAAAAATTACTATTCTAACTCCAGGGGGTGCAACAGTAGGGTAAGTGTTGGATAGTGTAGTGTAATATTATGCGTTGTAATGGTATGCGTTGTAATGGTAGTATGCGTTGTAATGGAATGCGTTGTAAAGGTAGTTTTTAAAAATGCGTTGTAGTGTCATGCGTTGTAATGTCATGCGTTGTAATGGATTATGCGTTGTAAAAAATGTGTTGTAAAGGTAGTGCGTTGTAAAAGTTGCGTTGTAAAGGTTGTTCCCCTTGACTGACAGTCTAGTGTTGAATCTAGAATTACTCGTACACTTGCTATTAAATTGATGTTTTGTGAATACTGAAAAAGAGTCAACGTAAACAAACGCGTACGTTTACCTTTGTTGATGTATTTATTGTGTCTAAAGATACTGTTTGAAATGCTTCTTGTGCATGTTTTTAGGATTTGAAACGGCACATGTACATGAATTGGGCACTGGCGAGGGATTCAAATGGCACCCAAACCAGTTGCAGTCGTTCTCCGAGCCAGCTGGATGTGGCATGCCATTGATAACAATAACCTGAAAATAAACAAGCTAAACCTGAGACTTGACTACCTGGATCACTTACCACATTTGTCGCCAGCGGACATCACCCATTGGTATACCAGGAGGATTGCATTTCACTAATAACGGTTGACCTCTAAAACAGTTTGAGCATCAATAGAGTACGATTGAACGCGAATCACGTGCATGTGTGTGGGTAGTGTAGAATTGTAAAATGTACATTTGGGGAAGCAAGTTTGAGTATTATACTTATCGCAAGCCAGTGGCTTACATTTTTAGCAAAGTAAGCAGCAATAACATGTCAGCCAGGTTTACAAGATTAGTGTCTAAGCTACAGGAGTACAATTTTACGATCAAACATATCCCTGAAGGGAAGAACTTTTGGGCCGATTGTTTATTCAGAATGCCAATGGATGAAGATGATGATGGTGGTGATTTATGCTTACATGATGTAGAATGTGTAGCTTCAGTGGATGCGGTGTCAGAGTGTGAGTCTGTCATAACTGAAAAAGATTGGACAGAGGCTCATGCAAACGATCTGACATTAACAAATGTTGTTGAATACACTACTCATAAATGGCCGGAAAATAGATGCTTGAGTGGGGATTTGAAAACCTTTTCATACATTTTTGAGGAATTATTTGTAGAAAATGGCATTGTGTTTCATGGTGACTGATTTTTTCCACCAATAGTACTACGTAGTGCAATCATAAGTAAAGCACACTACTATGTAGATTACTTACCACACTCTATGATTCAGTGCCCATGTGATCACTTAAGCAATGAGCACAACTGCAAACATTTATTTCTGTTTCTATCAGCATTTTTTCGATCAAATGTCTGACTGTTTTTGATTATCTTTATGGATTAATAACTAATGAACACACTTTCTTTTCTTTGACAGTTCCCATCACAATCCATTCTTACTATATATCCTCCTGGTAACAACACAACATTCCTGGGTGAAATACTAAATCTTGCCTTGCATCTAGAAAGTCAAAAATACCCTAAACCCTTCATTCCAGGGGATTTCAAATTGTGATTGGGTAACACGGAGACAAAACGTGACTAATAGTTAATGAATAACAGTTTGATTAACTCAATAGAGGTGCAGTTGTTGGCTCTGCCGTTCAACCAAAGCTGAGGTATTTAAGACTAGATAACAAGAAAGACTACATCAAACAGGTGCTACTGTGACACTACCAACAAGATTTGAAGAAGAACTACACAAGAGTATAAACCTCAGGATTCCAGCCCCCAGGCACTTTTTAAATCTGTTGTCAATGTAGGAGCACGGGTGAGTAGATTAACTTTTTGGGACTATACCATTGAAACTATAAACGTATTCAGAGGTTGTGCTGAACAGTATACATACAGATTCTTATACATTTGGGGCTAAATTCAATGCAATATTAATGATCGGCATCTTTCTTGTCCCTTGTGTCGCTTCTTCGTGTGCAATTTTTGTTTAATCTTGATTGAAGAGTCCTTGTGCAGACCCAACCCACTGCCTCCATCCATTCTCCAAGTATTGTACCAACACTGGTTGATTACCTGTGAACTACAACGTGTTCACTTCCATTACTACTGTTCATTTAAGTCACTTGCAGGTATTTTCCAAACTTTGAGCCATGTGCACCCTGACTTAACCTTTGCTTTAGGCCCTCGAAAGCCATCTCTAAACATGGAGGTATGGTATGCGATGCTGGTATACGTGCGTGTGAAAGGAAAATAAAACATACCACTTCCTGTTCATCAACCCTGGCTTGCAACCCTCCAGCAAGTTTCTAGCTCTGAAAGTTGGAAAAGGACGTCCCTGATTGTAAAGAGGCCCCTGAGCATACCAAACAAAAAGGGCCTGCAGAGATGCATTGCGAAACAGGTGCCGTGGAAATTCCGATTCCAGAACAAGCAGCAATCACCTGTGCCCAGGACCCTTGTTTAGACTTACAGAGTAAAAACCATTAAAGCTCAAAGATCTTTTTATGTCTTTTCGCCTGTGAAAATTCCTGTTTTCTTTGCCTGAAGGGAATTTCTACATCTGTCATTAGAAATATTACATCCCTCGTCAGGCCGCTGACAAAGCGAATTCATTCTGAAAAACACCGGCCCTGGCCAGAGTGGTCTCGCGCCTCATTCATTACAGGCCCAGCCTCCCTTTGGCATGCAGACGATACCAATTGCCCAACACTGAGATTTTTTCTTTAAAAGTTAGTTATTTGCATGTTAGTTATGTGTGACAGAAATTATTCTTCCTATTTTTTATCCTCTACTTGCCACACTATTTTTTAAGCAGTCTGCTTTTTGAAGAGATATTTTCCAACGCTAACTTTTCGTCAAATTGAAACTTCTTGCCTTAGTGCCTTATAGAAACGGATACATTTATATTATATTGTACTGGTAAATATTTTTTTTGTGGTTCAAATATTTGTTATTGCTTTAGTTAAAAAGAAATATATTTGCAATACAATAGCAATACATAAGAATCAGAAGCAAATATATAATAAGAAGTAACACAGAACTACTGGATTGGGATAGAGAGATGTCAAAGTTGTTATATATAAACGATTAAATAAGTGCATGACAGATAACAGATATCTCATATATTAACTATAAAACCCAGGAATATGGGACAGATAGAACATTTATATATATCTCAGCATAGCCATATCTACTGGTAAAGATTTAATCATGTATCTGTCTGTAGGCATGTATATTAAGAATTCGACTTATTGATATCTCCTTCACGAATACTGAGCAGAACAAATTACGATTCACAGGCCACACACATTTCGTTCGACAGTGAAAGTAAAGACAGGAAAAAACAGCCTAACAAAAAAAAATAAGCCACATCTTTGTAAGCTGGCAAGATGTGTCGGTGACAAAACTCCGGAATGGTGACATTGGCTATGACCTGATGTTTGATGACATGGCACAGGTGAACGGCAACGGTGTTCCTTCATAGCTCTGTTTAAAGGAAGAAATGTCAGTCAGTGCTTAATTTGTAAAAGGATGCGTGCCGGTGCCGAAAGCTTTGTTCAGAAGCCCAAGGCCCGGTGCTATTAAATACTGACGCACCTAATAAACTGAATAGTCTGAATCCACCTCGTACTTCTTTAGTCCACTACCAGACACTTCCTGCTTCTTTATCTTGCTGTTTCAGGTGCCTGTGTTCTCCTTTCGGTGCCGTTTTTCCGTCTTTCTCTCCCTTCTTCTTTATTTGTGTTTCCATCTCTTGCTCTGGATAAATGACAGATGAGGAAAAATAAGTGCCCGTCGGACAAATTAGTGCGGATGGACCCACTGGCAGCCAACCGATCAAAATATGAACATGATGCTCTGTTTATATTGTGTAGGTGCCAGGGGTTTAAGTGGGATGAAAAAACTGCAGCGTTGTTGATGTAATAAGGGCGTGGCTTAAAAACACTTAAGCTAAAAATCTGTGCTTCGCAAAGTGTGCCGCCCAACTGGTATTTTGCTGCTTCTGTCACTGCATCCAGATATATCATACAGCAAGTAACTTTACACCTACAACAAGCCAGGACTATTGGCTTTGTCAATGGTTGTTAGTTGCATAAGATAATAAAACAACAACTATTCCTTCCTTGTATATTGAAAATGCTTCAGTTCGGAAATGATGAAACTGTGAAAGAACCATAACGATTCTCTTTGAAATTACATCACAGACAGTGAAGGGTGGAACTGCTGCAGAGTTAAGATTTTTTTCCTACTCTGATGCTGAGGGCAAAAATCGAGAGACCGACAGGTCTCAGACCTGCTTTTTTAGATCGAGCATGACAGCACATGTGCTGCTGCAAGACCTGATGTAATCAAAATCTCCTCTCTATTCCCCCCTGCTTAGCTTTGGTTCTCTCCAGCGTCGCTCCATTTTGCTGCCTCCTGTCTCGTCCCGCAGCCAATACCTCACTTCCTTTCAATTCAAAGGAGCATCGGTAAAGTACAGTCTTCTTACGCTTAACATCTTTATCTCTCTGTTTATTTTTTTCATCCAGTTTCTTTTGCCATCAGCTTTAATGCAGGTACCCCTTGATGTTGTATGTCTCTTGTAATCAGAGTGGCCGCCACGCTTCATCTCTAAGCACAGCGATGCTTTTGCATGCTCCCAGTTGTAGTGCCTCCCTCCCAGCTCCATCGCTCGTTATTGTTAATGAGCCGACATGCGCAGCGGATGTGGGTTATAGGTTTGCTTTTAACTAGCGCAGCCGCAGTGCTGCTTTATCTTTAAGCAAGGCGGGTGCTTTTGTGCGCACCCGCTCCTTGTTTCTCCCTCCCTGCTCCATTTCTCGTTTCCCGGTTTGTCGTGAACCCAGGTTGATGATGTGACGCCACTCTATAGTGTTCAGAATCGCAGGTTGAGCACGAATGCAGGACACCAAAATGAAGCAGGTAAGGTAGACTTTATTGTGATCATTCAGGTTGCCATGGAAGTCCATCAGCCTGCATTACCACACCTTCCATGGGTGACGGAATGCAGATAAAATTCCATATTACAACAACTCTCTTACACAAGCACGGCCCTGAATTACAGTGCTTTGTATGGACAGCATAAGCCACACCTACTGACAGTGGTCATTAAGGGGGATATTCACAAGGACTTATCTCCAATTTATACCCACTCAAAAGTGGAGATAGATGTAACATCCCATTCACAAGCCGGTGCAAACTGCAGACATCGCCAGTATTCCCGCGATACCTGCCCCAAAATTTACCCCAACGGCAGACACCACCAACTAACCCTAATGAGATGCAGAGTAGGCGTTCCCATGCAAAAACACACGAAAAAACCACAACATCACTTTCACAACGAACTACCAGATCTGCGATGCGAACCAAAAACAGGCGATAAGCCGATGTAGCAGCAGGGAATTAACACCTGCCTTTTGCTGGTGTTAAGCAGGACGACTACCTGCAGCATAAAAGGGAGCCCAGCCAAGAACCACACCAGAAGACCCACAGATGCCATGGTGACAATGATCTTGCAACGCAGATACCCATGAGGGCCACAACACCCACCCCCAGCATACACATACCGTGCACGACACAATAGCCACAAAAAGCGCATGATGACGCACATTGCCCAAAAAATACACACATGTGTGCCTAGAAGAACGAGAAACAGTCACACAGCACTAAAGTCATAACCAAAAACTTTATTGAAATACAACACAAAACACCAATGCGGAAGACTCCTGTTGGGTACGTCACGGACAATATCGACGTCACAGCCGGGAAAATAAAGCACAAAATCAGGACGTGTGTCATGTGCATATCAAAGGAGCGAGACACAGAGAAACAGAGAAGTAAAGAAAGCCAGAGAGAGAAAGAGAGGGAAGGAGAGGAAGGGAGAGAGAGAGAGAGAGAGAGAGAGAGGGAAGAGAGAGAGAGAGAGACACCGCCATCCCTGAGCACCCTGGCCCCACTGCTCACCTGCTGCCAACGGTGTGTCCATCAATGGGCACACCCCGTGCCCGTGCAAAATCCAGGCCCCAGTCCTGCCACCATGGCATGGCCCATATCCTGCTGACCTGCCCCCCGGGCCAGCAGGTCCCACATATGATGCTGAGTCCTGAGTCATCAATGGCAGAGACCACATCAGTGAACATGTCATCATCACAGGCTGCACACCCGCTCAGCTATTCCGGTGCCACTAACCCTGTGCAACCCCAGTCGGCGCCACGTGGTGGTAGGCCCGTGATGGCCTCAAGGCTTCAGGTGCCACTAACCCTGTGCAACCCCAGTCAGAGCCACGTGGTGGTAGGCCTGTGATGGCCGCAAAACTTTGGGTGCCACTAACCCTGTGCAACCCCAGACAGCATCACGTGGTGGTAGGCCCGTGACGGCCGCAAGACTTCGGGTGCCAGTAACCATGTGTGCAACAACTCATGGGCCCATTATGATTGGGAACCCTGGAGCGTCCGTCATCCAGTCACCACCGGCAGAGGGGAATGTGACGTTGTCAGCCCCTTATATTTGTGAGGTCACATGGCCTGTGCCGGATGGGTGTGGTGTATGTGCAAACCTGCCCTCAGGGAGTGGCCGTGACATGCTGAAAACTAGACCAGTGACCTGCATACCACCAGCAAGTACGCCTGCGACAGGTAGCTATGTGGGCCCTCCTCGGAGCGTAAGCCGAGTGGGCTGGCCTGGTGTATGCTGGACCAGCACAGGGCTTGCAACAATGACTCGAGGGCTCTGGGCGTGGTTCAGTCCATGTCTGGACAAGGAAGTGACTAATGTGTGTGTCCCTGCTGTATTGTCCACGGCACCCGGAACACAATAAGCAATGTAGCACACTGTGACTGGCATCCCACTAGATGACCATCATTGACGTAAGGGGAATCCCTGTCCCTACATCCATCCAGGCATTCATACCTGAATGATGAAAGACATGACACAGGAGTGTGTTACTGGATGTTTATTGCACATCCAGTGCAGTTTTGCAGCTGGAGTGTTACAGGGCCATGCCAAGCACACCACACAATAAGGGGCCGTGGAGGGCCAGCCAGAGTCCATCCAGTGATGACAAGTACTGCGGAAGAGGAAGGGTACAGTGCGCAGTCTGGTCGCCGTGTCATTGGTCATCGTACAGGAAATGGCAGTCCATGTCGTGGTCCAAGGTGAGTGCTGCGGAGTGTATCGGGGGTCAGTGGAAGGTCATGGGGCCATGTGCGGCACCATGCAGAAACAGGCCAGGTGGCGGAAAAGAATGCTAGTGCCTTCTCCTGAACTCAAACCCATCCACATCCATGACACATCAGGGGCCGGAGGAGGATTGTCGGCTGCACTGTGTGGTAGTGACACATCAGGTGCCGGAGTGGATACGCCTGCCACACCGTGAGGCACTGACACACCAGGAGGCGGAGATATGAATGGTGTGGGGGCAGCAGCATTCATCTGCGCCACGCCTTGTGGCAGCAATGCCATGATGAGGATCTGCAGGGCATGGTAGATCCCAGCTACATTTTGCTGATGTTCAGCGGTGGCTGACATCCTTTCCGCCTCCATCCGCACCATGTCCTCCATGAGCCTCCGCATGTGTGCAAGCTCACGGCTGGCATCACTGGAGCCACTCTTAGCAGACAGGTGTTCTTCTCTCCATGTCATGACTTCAGCAATGTCAGTCAGGGCTCGTTGGAGACCATGGAGCGGGCCTATACACACATGGATGGCGTCTAGCTTGGTAGCCATGATGTCGAACCCCACCCGCACCTGCTCAGCCGTCTCCATCTGTCCCTCCAGCACACAGCGTTGGAAGGTCATGTGTTGTTCCTGGGGGTCTTGGGAGACTGCCGGGGCTGTGGGTGCCTCCTGCTGGGTGGTTTGGGTAGTGGGTGGGGTCTTCTCGATGCAGCTGGGTTGCCCTGATCCTGGAGGTGAGTTGCGGATGATGTCAATGATGTCTTGAGGGCTTGGGTGTCGATGCTGGGAATGTCCTCCTCATCATCAGTGAAGAGTGGCTAGGACTGCTCTGTAGGGGGTGTTGACGGTGCTCCTGCAATGTGAAGGGAGATGGTGTATTACAATGTGTCCACATGTATGTAGCCGCATGGTACATGTTGACATTCAGACAGCATGGCATTGTACATTGTGACAGTCTGTGGATCAGGGCCAAAACCCAGAGTCATTGTGGCTGTGCACTGTGCTTTGCTTGATTGTGCATGTGTTTTTATTGATTGTGGCCATCTCCACCCGTCCCCTCTGTACCTGTTGTGTCCTGTCGAGCAGTGTCCGGTCCCCCGACTCCGGCCACAGTCTCCACACTGATGACTGTCAACACCAGCTCCTCCATGTCATCCAGCACCAGCTGTGGCGCTGGGCTCCCACCTCCAGTCTGCATTGCTGCCTTCTTGAACAAAAATAATATGATCCAGCACACCATAGAAGTTATATACAGTACAATTTAGAAGATTCCAACAAGAGTAAGTCCAATCAGCAGGTTCCGTTTAAAAATCCTTTATTTAATTTTCTTCTTTAAAATCTGCGTAGCCAACGCGTTTCGTCCTTACGGACTTGTTCAGGGCTACAAGTAATCATAAACATACATGTAAACATTAAGTAAAGTGCTCTGTATTTAAACAGCGTCAAATTTACAATCTTATTTACAAAATAAAAACCCTATATTGCAATATACATCATTATACATAATTTACAGAGGCATAAACAAATCCTTTCGAACCTGCTGAGAATGAAGTATAATATTTGAACTGGATAGGTTCTTGTTGGCAAACATGATTTCCAATGTTGGAACTAATCCTATCCCAAAGATATCTTAGAAAACTATCTTGTTTAGTTTAAATGGTATCTACATATAATTCTTGTTAGAATCTACTAAATTGTACTGTATATAACTTCTATGGTGTGCTGGATCATATTATTTTTGTTCATGATTTCATTGGAGATTTAGGGGTATTGAATCTCAGATCCTCAGCACCCTAAACAAGCTCAACAAAAAACCTTTGACCAAACTTAATAATAGGTGCAGATAGAATTGCCTCATACCTCACTTCATGTGTGCCTGTTTTGCATTGCTGCCTTCTCCTTGGCTGCGAGTTTCTACTTGGTCTTGCGCGTGATGTCAATTTATCGCCTCTTGGCCTCGTCCATTGACCTGTTGTGCTCTCTGACGGCATTCTCCTTGTCCACGATGTCCCACCATATTTCATTTTTGATTCCCAATGACACGTTGGAGGTGACGAACAGTTGTTGATGGTGTTCCATCGCGTCCGTGACTAGGATCCTGTTTCCCTGCGGACTGAACTTCGTCTTCCTCTTCTTCTTGTCCTTCCCTGTCTCCGAGGTCCCAGGCAGGTCATCCAGGGTGATTGTGGGGTTGCGCTCGTCCTCTGCGCCTGCACCGGCTGCCTCCATTGTGCTTGGGTTGCTTGGGTGTTGGTCAGTTTGTGTTTGAGTGTTTTTTCTACTTTTATAGTGATTTTTCCCGCCTGTCATGTGTGTATTGCAGCCCTGGCGCTGCTTATCGCTGATTTCCTCATCGCGGTTTGGCCCATCGCATGTTTTTTTGCGTTGGGGTTTGTGTTTTTATCGCTGTCGAGGTGCTTGTATCACGGACAATGTCTGCGTTTTGGGCGGACTATCGCATGGTACCGCCATGTTGTGAATTCCATGTTGACATGGGGTTATTTTCCCGCGATAGGCTGCGATGTGTAAAGTTGCGTTAACATTTTTTGGAGATGCTTAGCAGGGGTTCTTGTGAATATACCCCTGAGTGTGTTCCTTCTAGGCAGGTTCCGGAGGATGCGTGTAGAGCAGGCATTCGCTGCTTTTGTAGGAAGGTCCCTATTTTGCGCGCGCCAGTGGTTAAGAAGTGTCAGACAGCAACGACTTCACGTTGATGTTTAGCTCATTCGTTTCCTTCCGAGGCAAGGATTCCCCAAGGAAGGGTGCCGAGGTTCACTAACTGCAGATGTACCTCTCCCCCACCAATCCTTCTAATATTCAAGTTATTGCCATGAGCCCGGACCTGTCACTGACGGTCCCTTTTAATGTTTTAGAGCATATCACCCGTTGCCCTTTCGCTCCTGGCGGTGACTGATCCACGGGTCACTTTCATCTGCTCCCTGTGTAGAGGGATCCGCGACTCTCTCCTGGCAGCCTTCACAACTTGCCTCACTACTTTTTGCAAGTTCGTCTTTGGGTGCAGAAAAAAGGGCCCTCTTTAACTCCCAAAAACATTTTAGGGGCCCTCTGAAACCTTCACACTTCCCCGTACCTTGACCGGAGGAACTGGGTATTCAGGAAACCCTTGGGTAGCTGTGCGCCTCATAAGATTAAAATAACATAACATAATTTGGGAGTGCTTTCGTACTGACCTCTCATGTTCTCACTAAAAAAATGAGTCCTCAAAAACTGCATTCCTCAAAATATCCGACTGCTAAAATGGTTGCTGATGTTGATCGCTATTTAAAAGAATCACCATAATTGTTGCTCTGGTCCTCTTTGTCTTTTTGCAATAGCCCATTTACCGGTCTCTCTTATTTTCCAAACTCCAGACAATTTTGGCTTTTTCTTGCTTGAAAAGATACTTTAATAGGAATCCAGCCCTGAAATCCACATAAACGCTTTACAATAATAAAAAAGTAACACAAAAAAATCTCGACCCTTTGGAGATTGCACCTGCACCGGTGCAGTGCGGAACCTTTGTGACATAGTACTATAGTACACAATACGGGCAGCAGCGGGCCGTGGAGGGAGTTCCGTGGGGCGGAAAGGCGGGGTGGGGGAGGGGCAGGATAGGGGATACTAAACACCGGAATATGGATAATTGGAGGTAAGTAAATAATTAAATAAATAAAACAAATTTCGTAGCGCGCGCTGCACCACATTTTGTGATGCAGGGCGCGCTACGAAATTCGTTTTATTTATTTAATTGTTTACTTACCTCCAATTATCCATATTCCGGTGTTTAGTATCCCCTATCCTGCCCCTCCCCCACCCCGCCTTTCCGCCCCACGGAACTCCCTCCACGGCCCGCTGCTGACTACGGGGCTTATTTACAGGCCTCTTGCGCCACTTTTGCGTCACCTTTCCCATGTTAAAAGTGATGCAAAAGTGGCGTAAGGGGCTTGTAAATCTGCCCCTACGAATGTTTGTGTGCGCGGGGCTAAGTACACATGCCTTCCTTGGTGATTGGATGTATTATAGCTTTTGTAGATGTTGACGATGGAAGTGTGTATATATTTATTTAGTTTTGGTCCTAATGATGCCAGTCATTATACATCATTAGGCTTTTAATTGCCTTCTTCATTCTGCTTCTGTATATATCGTGCAGTGCTGCAGCCACACAATATCTTGTTCACATAAAACACAAATCTCATCTTATTTACATTGTGTGCTCTGAGTTCGATGGGCAGCTTTGCTGTATGTTAAGGTGCCTTTGAGCCTAAAATCAGCTGTAATGATGTCATGTCTACTTTCCTTGTTTTGACCATGGCTGTGGCAAGTGCAACCTGTGTAGGCCAACTTTTTGTCCACCTATCACTGGTGCCTGTGTTTAGTGATGCTTAAGAGGCCAGAGTTCATCAGTGCAGCTGTCTCTTCCTTATTTGGGAATGTTACTTCACTGTTCATTGCCTACAGCAGTCAGCACCAAACTCGAGCAGTTATGTCAAACTGGTTGCCCACTGGTGTTTGCTGCACACAATCTGCAGCAATGTGCTGGGCTGTCTTAATAGCAGTGGCGGCTTGGTTACAGGCTTGTGTGTTTGCTGTTCATGGTATTCAGCTGGCTGAGGACAAGGCTAATCCATTACACTACTTTGCATAGTTCTATAAGAAAGGCTTCTTGCTGCAGTGCGTGCAGGCCACCAAAAAATGCTTCAATTTCTGAATGGCAAGTCCGACCATGCATGAATAAAGCTTGAATTTTGGGTTTCCGGTTCAAGACATGATTTTACCCTAACTGCGTCAGTGGAGTGGAGTGGTTGTCACCCATTTACCTTCGTGTTTGGACTGGTTTTCCGTGATATTCCCTAACGTTTAGTGGGCCTCTCAGCTGAGAATGTCATGGTTGACTCCATATCTGGTGCAAGCAGGCTTTGCTGCAGAGCTGCAACATTTATAGGAAGTTGGGGATGACCAACCTGTTTTGTTAAAAATCTAGCTTGCACTCCTCATGTTTTTTTCTCTTTAGTCATTATTTGTTTTATTCCTCTTGGGTTTTGTTCCAAGCAAACACATTGGGACGTTTGTTTTTACGTCTAAAAAGGTGTCTACATGTAGCACTGCACCTTCATCATTTACCAGGACTTTGCTCTAATAAAATCCACTTTTGGGACAGAGATAGAAGGCTCACCTCTAACACCCTTATGGTTTGATAAACCTTGGTTACCGCATCACCCTTTTACTATTCTTGACTATTCTTGTACCAATAACCACGCCTCATCACACACCTGTAACCACGCCCCATCACACAACTACTGTAGCAATAGGCTTGCCCATGTTTACCTCACCGGCATTGACCTACGATTTCCATATTCTGCTATGAATCGTGTAGCCATAGATATTTATTGTGCCAGTAATTCTATCCCATCACACATTTGTAAATATAATCCTTTCTAATCACACATAGTGCCAGTATTCGTTAACCACCCTGTTGCCAGAGCCAAGCATAGCTCGCTCACAGGCCCTGGTGCAACAAGGAATATGCCCCCATTGGTTGTAGCAAAAGACACACAATTGATGGACGTAATGCAGAAGAAATCAAAACATTCACCCCCAGTCAAGAGATCTGGGTTAAATCCATCATTCTTTTGCTCACCATGCCACCCCAGTTTAGACCTGGCCATATGCAAATCAGTCTTCACCCTGTGCCTCATGGGAACAGTCCAGCCCAAACTGCCAAGCCAGGTCCTCCCTGGACCGGAAACAAGCATCCTAGAACCAGGGTTCAATCGGCCCACAGAAGTCTGGGACAAGGTGCACTGCCCCTGCTGCACCAATGGTAGCTAAGCCCCTGGCCTATCGTTAGTTGGGAAATGTCCTTATATCATCAGTTAGGCTGTGCTTTATACCAAGTACCACTGCATGTCTGAGCTTTGTATCTAACAGCACTTTTCATACAGTAAGTTCTACGCACATACTACAAGCCCCAGAATGCAATCTGCTACTGACTGAAAAGCCACAACACTGCATGTCTCCTGCCCTAAACCAAAGCCGGTGGAATTATGGAATTTTGCGGCCACTGCATTTTTGACATATTTATGGTTTGGTCACATTTTGCACATAATCCATATCCTGTTGCATAATCTACAGATTTTGACAAAAAATGATCTGCTTCGAACTCAAACATTTCAAAAGTTACCTAAAATGCAGCTATACTTGTTGCAGCGCAGTGAAAGGCTCTTTGCAAGGTGTACTGGTCACCATTCTGCTGCATATTCTATGTTAAGATGTTAAACTGGAACTAATGAGGTGCAACATGTGTCCAGACTGTATTAACAAGTGCAAAAATGATAAACTAATGAAGCGACATTGTCAGAAAATGTGGCGCAACATGCCGCATAATTTGCCTTTTCATGCTGCATATTTTAGTCAACCCTTCTGCATAATTTGGCCCTCTTCTGCCTCATAATTCCAGTGGTCTTGCCCTAGTCCAACATGCACAATCAGTGCATTCAGGAGAGCCTCAAAACATACCTAGATTACAGCACTGGCAGCTAGGATAACTCACAGACCAAACTCAGAAAACAAATCCTAGCAGTGTGGGAAAATTCCTTTTGAACAGTTATGTAAAATGTTATCAAAATGATGCCCCATTATGCGTATTTACATGATAATTACACACATCTCCTACCTATTATTTTATTTTCATCACGAAGAAAGCAAAGCTATCCATACTGTTC
The DNA here is from genome assembly GCF_964204655.1 of Triturus cristatus. Classification (NCBI taxonomy): domain Eukaryota; kingdom Metazoa; phylum Chordata; class Amphibia; order Caudata; family Salamandridae; genus Triturus; species Triturus cristatus. Next base: position 348,707,827 of record NC_140584.1, read on the forward strand.
CATGCCACTCAATTCAACTCCACACATTTCTAATTCACACCACATAATTTGACACCAAACCACAAAATTCAACTCCAACAACACAATTACCCAACACATAGATCCAATCCTCACCACAGAATTGCACTTCATGCCACAAAATTCAACAGCACACCACATAATTAAATTCGACTACATACCACTCCACAGAACAAAACATCTTACCACATAATTACACTCCTTAATGCACAATACTACTCCAAATAATGCCACTACACTGAATACCACATCATTACTATCCACATAATTCCAATGAACACCACGCCACATAATTCCACTACAGAAATCCACTCCACACCGCACAACTCCACACCACATAATTCTGCAACTAACAAGTTCAATCCAACCCACATAATTCCACTGCACACCACATACATCCACTCTACTCCAAACCAAAAGACATGAGTAAAATGCATTTTTATTAACAACGCCAATAGCTCTAACTCGAGCATATGCGAGACCTATTGCATTTCCAATGCTTGTTAAAACTGCCGGTGATGAGCACCAGCAGGACACGGCCCTCTTAAAGCCCTGGTGGGGGCGAATTGTATCCTGGCACAATGTATATTACAGCAGAGACCTCCAGAGCACTCATCTAATACATTGCTTTACTGGCTGTTTGATGAATCCACTAGGCAGTTTTTTGCTTTCTGAAAACTAACTTCAAAAGCGAGATTTTGAATTCAGAAAAAAACAAAACATTAACTCTGTTTTTTTTCCCACAGTACATTAGGGCAAGTGCTAATTTTCCCTGTGTGAAACTGTCATGCTTTGCACTCCGTGGTAGTGAAAACAAGTGGTGGATGCCATGCTCTAAACAGGGTGAGGTGAGCACCACTGTGGCCTGGCAGCCCTTGGTGGACTGGCCACCAGACAGGGCACAAGTCGAGGGTACACTCAGGTACACAGCATCCACCCACTATTTTCATAAGGTGGACACAGAAATATGATGAAGTTGTCCCGGTGTAATTTTCAGACACCGGACACGTTCAGCAGCGCCTGTAGGTAGTCTGCTTTTCATTTCCAGCAGCAATGTGCAGGCAGCGAAGGCATTTTTTTGTTTACCTCCAGCGGAGCTAAAATTAAGGGGCAAACAGGTCTCCTTTTGTTTGAAAATCCTAACTGGAGGCGGCCTGGAACCTCACACTTAAATATAAATGTCAAGGAGGGGAAACAAAGGCACACAGCTTGTTATCTCTTCACAGGTACATTTAAGAGAAGCATGTTTTTGCCTTTGTTCAGTCCCTGTGCATAAGAGATGCATGCACTGTAAGAATGTCAGGTGTGTTGGTCTGCCCAACTATTTACACAAATAACAATTTCAATAGCAATATTTTATTTGTTTTATAGCACTACGCAACACAATGCAGGGTGTCAGAGCTCTTTACGTAACATACACATTGTACATTGACAATAAATCATGTACATGTGTAAATCAATGTGCAAGATGAGTTACATGAGACAGTGAGGTTTACAAGGTGTAGGAGTCACATGTCCTTCATATCTCACTGTGCTATATTAGAAGGATTACAATTTATGAACTTCAGGTAAAAAAAGGATCTCTGTGTTAAAAGCAGTAACTATATCATTATACTTTACTAGCTACATAAAATAAAAATCTGTTATCTGCATGTTACGTGATGTGCTTTGTAGTAGACACATTGACCCTATAACACTTTGATTCAAATATGGGCCTACACAAAACACAGATCTCTCCAACAAATGCACTAAACTCCAGAGTTATCTCACCATTATTACTACTCACTGAGATTTATTTTAACATGTAGACTTTGCAACCAATTAAGCATAACTGACCTATTGTCATGCTTCTCCTTGTTGCCAATTTGTTTGTTGCAGGGTTAAAAAAAAATACATGTATTAGTTGAGGTCCAGATTTTGCATCGGGATTGTGCCACTTTTTTGGCACAACCCTGACGCCAAATCTCCTTTGTTAAATCTCATAATGCGCTTAAATCTACTCATGATATACCTGATAAACATATGTGTTAGGTGCTAATAGCTGATGTCACTTCTTGTGATGTCACTTCCAGTGAGGTAATTTCCTGTGATGTTACGTGCAATGTCTCGCGCCGTGACATCATGCGCTGTGATGGCATGCTTCATGATTTCACTTGCATACTTCCTAACCTGTTAGTCCCCTCACTTCTGTTTTTTAGGACTTGTGCCCTGCCACCAGAGTAAATGTTTACACCAGGGAGGTCAGTAGAGGCTTCACTAATATAAACCTGCTCCTTCCCCTGCTCTAAAAAGAGCAGGTAGACTGCATATTTGTCAGGGCGGGAGGTCAGAGTTTACTTGTCTTCTTCAACACGCCCTGCAGACAAACTACTTATATTTTGGACTGTAACAAATGCGCATCATAAAATTCCACATTGCAAAGTCAACCACTTTCTATTTGTAGCTGAGCAATTAAGATCTAAATATTTTGGCTCAATTATATGTCAGTGCTGCTACCAAGACAGGTTGGGCCAGACAGGTAATATGGGTTACCAGGAAATTAAGTGTTTAATTATCAACTAATATTAGTACAAATCTTTGAAGACCACTCCAGTGAAGTGTTTCTCACTCTGTTAGCCCACTTTTTGAATATAAGTTACGGAATTGTTTCTGTTGAAGGGAACTCAACCTCAGCTGCATGTTGGGTTTTACAGATCAGAGCTGGTTACCTTAGTTCACTCTTGATTTTGGTGAACATGACATTCACCTATCTTTCATCATGCTCAAACAAGTTTGACATTAGCTGCATGGGTGGAAATGATGGCTGGTGGTAAAGTTAGTTAGCTACAATTAAACAAAACACATTTTGTTTGTCTTCTTGCTTTGTAGGTGCTTTGTTACAGTTAACCATTTGACCTTCTGAAAAATTAAAAAATGTTAATGGTTGTTTGCCGGGTGTGTTGACATACCAGGGTTAATATAGCTTCTTAATAAAAGGGATTCTTCTAGTTTGTCTCACCTCTCTGTCTTCAAAAAAGAGGGATGTGTTTTGGTTTCAAGGCACATGTCCATAATTGCAACCCCTGGGGACATAAATAAGATCTGAGCTGAGTACAGACAACCTGAACCTGGTCAAACTGGAATGACGAGTCAACCAACTTTCTTTGCTCTGTCTTAAAGGAAATCCTCAAACTGCTATGAACTTAAGGGATACGGTTTTGAGTTTTGAAGTATTGTTGTAAGTAATTTACCAATAAACTATCATTTTAAGACTCGGACACACACAGAATTTACATTTAGACACAACTTACAAAAGATGATTGCAAGACTGAATCAATATCTAATAAAAATAAACTATTGGGTGGTGAAGGAGTGTCTCCTGGATAATGAATGGATGGACTGGATGGAGTTGTGTGATGTTAATCTGAAATGCCATTTTTACAAATATTTTTATTTAGGAGCAAATACACCACGTCCAGACATCAGAAGAAAACCATCAACTGAATCAAGACAGCATAAAATCATCATATTAGTCATAAGATTAGACGTGGCCTCATTTTGCCCCAGATATGTTGAAATCTGACAGCTGACCCTTACAGTTTAGCTATCTGAAATTCGATTTCTTATGCCTCCATAGTATCTTTTCACCATTCTTCAAATATGGGCATGGTCTCAGATTTCCATTTTTTAGCAATCAAAAGACTGGTGCTAGTTAGTACATACAAAACCCAGTCTTCTACCCAAACACCTAATAGAATCATTTTTGGAGTAAGTGAGACCCATGTGTGTTGTATGGAGGCTGTTTTCAACATGATCGAGGCCCTTAATTCAATGAGTTTAAGCCAGGTGACAAGCATGTGAATATTATCAGAGGCCACAGTGGAACGGTGTGGGTAGAGCTAGGGTGTTTTGTACCACTTACATCATTTCAAAAGGCTAATATAAAAATCAAATAGGGTCCGGCAAAGTTGACCCCACAGTCTAGTAGATGTAATAATTTTGCAAAAGCGTGCCACGCTACTACCCAGCTTTTGTTCTGTAACAGGCTCATCTAGACCTCTTGACCACTTGTCTGCCCACAATCCTAAATCATCTTTTAGATATTGCATTGGTCATCTATATATGTCAGATATAGTAGATCGATGAGGGTTAAAAACTATTTGTGTGAAATCAGACTGGACTGATGGTATTTTTATCCAGCAGTGCTGCTCAGTAAAAAGGTTCTAATCTGTAGATATTATAGAATTAATTTTGATGCAGCGAGAATTCCCTCTGTAGATCTAAAAACGATTTAACCCCCTGATCATCCAACACATTGGCTAAATACCTGACTCCAACCTGGTGCTTGGTGCCAAAATACAGGGATGTAAAGCAGACATATCATTCATGTTATCTGGCAATAAAGTATGTGCCTGGATTGCAGTAATTTTTAAGAACTTTCTAATGTCCACCCAAATCTTCACAAGCACTCCTATAGTTCTCAGTCTGACTTTCTTGAAAAATTTCTCATTGTTAAATGTGCCCCTAGTGATACAAGGATTATTATTAATAGAGATGATGTGTAGCCAGTTTGCTGAGCAATGATCCTATAGCAACTTGAGACGATTGGCAATGCTAGTACAGTCACCAGTCAGGAAGTGTGTAACTGCCTCTGGTTATGAAAAGTTTTTGAAACTTTATAGATCTTCGTTCTTTATTGCTTTTCCAGATACATTTATCTACCATAGAGTCAAGCTGTTTAAAAGTATTTATTAGAGAAGCAAAAGGGTAGTGCCTGGGAAAGGTGTTGAATTTTAGGTAAGATATTCATTTTCGCTAAAATAATTCTCCTAATTAGGGAGATAGGCAAATAGATTAATTTTGCTATCAGAACTTTAACCTGCTGTAACTGAGAAATATAATTGTATTCGAAACAAAGTTCTAAAAAAGGTGCAATAGCAATACTCAGATACCCAGCTCTCGTAACCACTCGGGGACCTTGGCTAGTAGCCCTGCCCGCCAGTATGAGTTGGGATTTTTTGAGAATTCAATTTATAACCAGTGGTCTTGCCAAATTTAAGGGCTACTTTTTCAGTAATATTCAGGGTGGGGTTAATACAATGTGAAAATACTAATACACCATTCACATATACAGTGAGGTGAGATGCCAAAAGTATATTAGGATTGCTGTGAATAGTCTTTCATTGAAACCAAGTGTATGGCTCCATATACAAAGCATACAATGCGGGTGACAGTGCCTGTAATTCGACTAAGGAAATTAGTTCTTGTTCGATATTCATGTGAGCCTTGGGTGCTTGGTATATGGATTGAATCAGTTTAATGAAATGAGGGGTGATAAATTGTTTTAGCAATTCCCATAGAATAAGCCTGGGCAAAGCACTACGCTACGCTCGCGTAGTTTGCGAAGTTTGCGCTACTTCGCACTACGCGAATTGCACGTAGCACAGTGCAAACACGCGTAGCGCAGCGTTGCGTAGTGCAGCGGTCATTTTTTGCTTGCTCGCGGTCCTCAACGTCAAGTTGGCGACCGCGAGCAAGCAAAATGACATCCCGGCGAGACTTTTTCCTCGTTCGCGATCAGCAACATCAAGTTGGCGATCGCGAGCATGGAAAATTAACCTCCCGCGAGATTCTCAACGCGGGGAGGTCAGGTTTCTCATCGCGATGAGAAACTACTAGTCCGCGTTGAGAAAGCTACCGCTCGAGTAAAAATCTTGTTGAGCGGCAGAAAACTACAGCTCGCACTGTGCAAGATGCCGTTTTCAATGATTGCACAGTGCCGGATGCTTGTCCGCACTGTGCAATCATTGAAAACAGCATCTTGCACAGTGCGAACAGGGTACTACGCAGTTCGCGAAGTGCTACGCGTAGCTCGCGTAGTGCGAAGTGCACTTTGCGTAGCTACGCGTAGCGCTACTTTGCGAACTACGCCTAGGGTTACCATAGAGTTTGCCAAGAGACCCTGTCGAGTACTTTTTTAGCAACTAATAGCAAAACATTTAATGGTCCCTAAAGTTTCAGCTTTAAGGCAGTAATAAGATTTGTATGGTAGGTAGTGTCTTGACCAGGAATAAATCTGTGTTGTTCAGGTGATTTTAGTCGAGAGATAATCCTGTTAATTCTATTAGCCAGAAGTTTAGTAACTTTCTTAGAATTGGCATTAAATAGTGATGTTGGTCGATATGAACTACAGTCCAAGTGATCTTTATCTTTTTTTTTAAATCGACATTATAGCTTCACACCAGGAAAGAATGGTGCAGCCCGTAGTGCAGCTCTCTTGTAGTACAACTAGCAGCAATCAAGACATTGTGCTAGCCTTAGTCTTCTATATTTCAGCTGCAAAGTGATCAGGAACAACGGCCTTTTTTGCTAACAGTATATTAGCAACAATGGTTGTGACTTCTTCTGCATTAAACTCGCTGTTAAGTATTTCATTGTGACAAGTGTTTCATTTTGGCATATCACTGGACCTTAAGTAGTCATGTGCGAGAGATTACCATCTGCCACCTCTTGATTTAATGGTGAGTAATTTCCATTTAAGATCTACAGGATCCCAGGCTGCTGGGTGCAGATCTCCCTGCTAGTATCTCTTATCTGAGTAATTAAGGTGGCCTGTTTGTCATGCTGGCTGAGGCATGCAAGTATTTTCCCAGACTTTTTCTCAAATTTTGCAGACCTAAGCTCATGACTGAAAGGCTCTTTTCTTATGTCGTGAAGTTGTTACTGCAGTAATATGTGCTCAAAGGCCCATCATTAATGCGTTTCTCAAACTACATCAGCGCGAGAAGTAATCTGTGCTAAATGGGTTTGGATTAATTTGTCTAGTTGTCTTCCAACTGGGTCCTCTTCTTCCCTGTCTCCTTTTCATATATATATGGGAAATAAAAGACTGTTATATGCCTCTAATGAAAGGGTTTATTGTGTCCCTGTCCATGAAGGGGTGAGCTGATCTTCAATTAGTAATACATTTTTGAGTATGTATGCATAAATATTGGACATAATTGTGTCGATCAAGTAAGCATTTCGGCAAAAAACAGGGACACGATTTCATGCCAGAAGTGCAGTCAGATTCCCATTTTAAGATAATGGCAGAGTGATCAAAATAAAAAAGATGCTGAATCTGAGTTTGGCAAGAGGGGATGATAAGTGTGCTTATTAGGCATACATCTATTTGAGAATATTGTTTATGAGGTCTGGAAAATTAAGTGTATCACTGGGTATCAGGATTATTGTTACTCCATATGTCCACCAAATTCAGCTCTTGTATCATATTAAAGATACTGACCCTGGTTCTCTTCAACTGTCTTGTTTGTGCAGTGTTAGTAGTATCCAGGGTAGGATTTAAAATACAGTTGAAGTCACCCATTACAGTAATAGAAGCATTGTAGCTACTTAGTTCTAACATTATCTTGATGAAAAACCGAGGGTTCTCATAATTGGGTGCATAGAAATTAAGTAGAATAAACAGCTATTACTTTCCTGATTAACTAATTCCCCTATTACCCACCTGTCCTCCCAATCTGCTTTGGACCTTAGGATTCTAAATGCTCTGCCAAAGAATATTATGGAGACTCCCCTCTGCCCCGAGCGGTATGTAGCAGTCTTTATATCATAAATTCTGGGTATGGCATAGACTCTACAGCACTTTGATATGTTCTAGATTGCAGACTTGTGTTAGGTAAAGTGGGTCTTCTGTAGGGCCAGAATGTCGGGTCTCAACCACCAAGACTCAGAGAAAACTCTAGCTTTTGCCCTCCCCATTTTAACACCATAAACATTCCATGACAAAATATCATCCATCTTCCCTCTCTTTTCCTTTGTTGCTTTCATTTTCTTTGAGGCATGCTGCCTTGTCTAGGCACCGTAGGTGTTCAATTGCGCCCCTTTCCGGATTTGTCCCAAGTAAACATCTTCTCAACCCTCTTCATGTTAATTCCCTTCATCACCCAGCCCTCCCTCTCCTAGATCTCCAGTGATGCCCTAGCTCTGATTGCTAGGGAATAGAGCTCACTCATACCCCTACTTTTTCCCTTCCCTCTACCCCCAACTTTCATTTTCCTCCCTCTGTCTAGCACAGATCTTAATAGGTGTTAATGCTTCTGGTTTTAATTTTGAGAGAAGACCCACTTATAAGAGAGACTAGGATTGATAAAGCCTTACAACCTGGAATAAAGGGCTTCATCTCTGGCATCCTAGCAGCAGTCTCCCAAGCCAAGTCCTGAAAAAATGGAAAAAGAATATTCCTCTGGAGCAGTAAATCTTTGACATTCTCTGGCAATGGATAATATTTTCTTCTTGATATTAAAGTAGGTGATAATAGTGCAGGGTCTGCTTCCCGATTTGAATGGGCCTGGTGGGACCCTGTGTGCTTATGCCATGAAGAGTAAAGTAAGGGTTTCTTGATCGATATCCTTCAGATTGCCTAGGGCATAAGAAGGGATAAGGTGAGCGACCCATTTAATCGTGGTTGTATTTAAGCCTGGGCATGGTTCATGGAGTTTTGCTATGCAGAACTCTGCGAAGTTACAAAAAAACTCTGCGAAGTTCCATGAGTGGCAGAGTGCAGTGCGAACTGCAGTTTGTGCTGGTATTCCTGCAGCTTGGGTAGAAATTCTACTTGAGTGGCAGCTCGCGCTCGCAAACTTACCGTTAGCTCGGTAAGTTTGCGATCGCGAGCGGGAAAAAACCTTGTGCACATCGCGAAGCAGAGTTTTCTGCACTCCGCGAGCTCCGCGGAGTGTGGAGTGCAGAAAACTCCACAAACGGAACGAAGTTCACAGCCCAGGCCTAGTTGTATCAGCACCTTCTACAGCCTCAGCACTTTCTGGAACCCCCACAATTCGCAGATTGGATCTGCAGGACAGATGCTCCAGGTCTTTGCACTTGCACATGAGAGTTGTCATTTGATCCCCCAGGGTCTCTTGTCTCTTTCCCACTTTGGAGGAAGCATTCTCCAAGCATAAAATCTTGGTCTTTGTAATGTTGATAGCATGCGCAAATGCAGCGATGGAAATAACTTTTTGTGACAAGTTTTCACATTTTTGCTGCCTCGGCTGATTGATTGCTTTTAACCAGAGAAACTTCCTTTAAGGTGGTCTTGAGAATAGTCTTTGTGGAAGCCAAAGTTAAGGAATGAGTAGACTTTTCTTCAGATTTTTCAGCTTCAGAAGAATATGGGGTGCACAAAGCATCTGTGGGCATATCCTGTTGCATATACAAATCCTTAGCTGCTCTTGCTTCTTCTTTGGAATTCATATTAGAGGGGTCCAAAATAGAATATCTATTGAATTGCCTCTTCCCAGGAAGTGCTGGATACAGCACAGAAGTAGCATAGCTTATTGACGAGTAAGACCTCAGACTCTCCATCTTGTTTTTATACCTTATTTCCTGGACTTTGGTTTTAGCTAGTATGTTCTGCATGCTTGAGTTCTTGGATTCCTCATTTCGATCGCCTCAGGAAATGTTATCATAATATTGTGTAAGCTGTGTCTTATCAGCAAGGAGTTAGTGCTTCTATTGAGATCAATCAGTTTCAAATCCATAGGAATCAATAGTAATTGCCCGGGTAGAGATGCTTCCTTCTCCTCTATCTCCTCAGCTGCAGTGTGATAAAGTTGAGTCAGCAGTTTACTCTGTGTCTGACAGGCAGTTGTCTGATTTTTATGCAGGGCCAGTTGAGGATCTGGTAACAGTTGTTGGTGATGTGGCTTCCTCGCTGCTATTGTACTAGTCATACCATAACTCTTCAGGTTAGGGGTGATTAGATATGGTTGCTTCTCTGAGTTATTCAGCTGAGCAGTGCAGGAACCACAGTCAGGTTGCCTTGCAAGCTATGTGATAGCAGGAATGTCAGGTAGCAGAGCTTGCTGTCATGATCATAGGGACAAACAAGACTGTCGGGGGTTCATGAATGCATCCCTCAGGTTTGTCTGCATTGGCAGGCAGAGTAGAATCAGAAGAAGAGGCTTTGGAACAAGCTGGAGAACAAGGGGTGCTTGTGCTGGCATTCGCCGTTAAGCCTGAACTTGCAACATCATCCCTGTTGGGGGGTATGCCTCCTAATGTCTTACGGGCACTCTTGGCATTAGTGTCAGGGTCCATGAGAGAAATGCTAGGACTTGCTGTTAACTCATGCAAGGTTGATGTCATTGCTACTAACCCTCCAAGGTTGATTTTGGGATTTTCATGGCACCCTCTGCCTCTACCATTGCTCATTTAAAAAGGTTTCTGAATACAGCCTAGGATTTTTGTGATTGCTAGACCTAAAATTAATCCCAGCAATCAAGGCCTGACTGTTGGTCTTTCTTGTCTGGTAACAGTATAGCCAGATGATAAATGGCTAAGAAGATGGTGGTGGGGTAAGAATAACGAAGACGTATGTGGGGTATAGCAATAGGCAGATATAGAAAAAAGAAAAAAGGAATACTGCTGTTTGATAATTTGAATTATAAGGCCTGTTTCAGTTGAAGGCCTCTGAAGTCACCAATTCCAGGTTCTATCAAGTGGCAAACATGCAGAGCATGTAGAGTCCTAATAATGCCAAGCTTTCTTTTAGTCTTTTTAACCCCGTTGTATTTAGTAAAAAGTAAATGACTGGCAGTAATACAGTCCCTGTTGGACTAGAGCTCAATAGCAGTTTCTGCATAAATCAGCCCTGTAGTGAGGCATCCCAAGCGGGCACAAGCAACAGGACTCGCCAGCCAGCACCGAACGTTTCAACCAATTTCCTCATTCAATTTCCATTGGCGTTTTTGAATAGCGCTGCAGCCAAAACATTGAAAGGGAATTACACCAAATTTGGCAGAAAGCCAGATATTTACCCAGAAAGTGTACTTTAATTGATTTGGTGTAAATTGGGGGCGGGAGAAATATTCAGTTCCACCCACTGAACTGGCGGAATTTTGAACACTCCGTGATACTCTTGTAACGTGGAGCTCTGGCCAAATTTCGCATGGCAGAACTTTTTCTTGCACAGGGCTCCAAAATGGTAAGTTGGCGAGCTCAAGCGAGATTTGGCATCCCCTCACCTGATTTCAGTCACAAAGAGGACAACCAGTGATATTTTTCTATTGTGTGCAGGCACGGGCAGTCACGAGCATGAACTGTCAGAAAGCAGCCAATTGAGTCAAAAATCTACTTGAGCGGCAGCAAAATCAGCTTCAGTAGCTGCACCCTCTGGCACATAGCGCAGTGCTTGTAGGACAGATTTTTATTTAAAGATAGCTTTCATAGTTACAATATAAATAGCAATCAACAGTCAAATCATACAGCAGTCATAGAACAATCAGTACAGTACAAAAGGGTAACATTAGCTAAAATAGATCAAAGAGTAGTTAATACAGACAATTTAACCCCCCCAAAAATAGGGCCTGTGCAGTTATTACTAATATCATCATGCCGGTCATTTAAACATATCATTATATAGACAATTTAACCCAATTAAGAGATAGGGCCAGTGCACTTGTTACTAATATCATCGTACCGGCCATTTAAACAATTCATTATATCCAACCCCGTTTTAGCATTCCTATACACCCCTCCTGATCAGCAGGATCTCACTCAGTCCTCCCTGGATGATCTGCTCCAATCGGAGATATGTGCCCATATCTTCTTTCCCCGAATTTTGGCCTGCCTACCCCTACAGGCATATATAGCGATCACCTGACTATACACTACAGGAGCCTGGCCAGCCACATATGGAATGTTGGTGGTTCTACATCTTTACATCTTGCGGCTAGCAGCATCCTGAATATCGCTGTGCCCAAAAATAGGCAATATTCTTGTGTGGTATTAAGGCCTTAGGAGCTATCAAACCCCAGAATCAACAATGTAGGGGTCAGTTGTGGTCTAAAACCAAATAATTCCTCCCAAAAGCCAAGCAACCCTTCCTTCAACGCAGACAGTTTGTCACAGTCATACAGCATATGAATCAGCGTGGCTGGTCCTATCCCACATCTAGGACATTTATCATCAGACCTTTTTCCCCACATAAATAGCTTGGAGGGTGTAAAATATAGATTAAATATAGTTTTATACAGTTGAGCTTTTAAGCTTGAGGAAAGAAGTATTTTGGCAGTTAGGAATAAGCTCTTATATATATATCTACATCAGGATTTCTAATTTCGTTGCCCAGCTGATCTCTGTTCTTTCTAAATCGTCTGGTACCTTTTCAAGCAACAAGCTGTAGATATTCCTGATTCTACTGGATTTCCTGGTGATAGCTTCCATCAGTGGGATCTTATGGTTGTTAATCCTTGGTCTGCACAGGTTGAGAATATTACTGATCTGGACATATTTAAAATATTGATTATCAGGTATTCCAAAAACCTGCTGAAGCTTAATAAATGGAAAATTTTGCTCTCCCCATAAAAGTCCCCAACTCTCTCTACCCCCATAGTTTCCCATTTCTTCCCCATAGCGTTGTTAACCTGTGCTGGAAATACTGATGAGCACCACAGGGGGTATATCTACAGATTCTTGGAAATGCCATAAATCTAGAGACCTGTTTCCATATTCTCCATGAGCCACAAATTACTTTAAAGCGTACCTTCTTATAATAACTCTGCTCCAGTTGTCTTACGAGTAGCCCAGGTGCTTCTTTACCTATAGCGAGTTCATAAATGGTAGGGATTCTCAAACTTTGCTCTGAATCCTTAGTTCTATCCACTACAAACTGGGACACCATCTGATGAAGGAGGGCCGCCCAAAAGTATATGGTAATATTGGGAATTGCAAGACCACCTCTAGCTTGAGGTAATGCCAGATATTTTAATGCCCTCCTAACCTTCCCATACTTCCACATAAAATTGGAAAAAGTTTACTCCAAGGCTCTCAATATGTTGTCTTCCACTGCTAGAGGTATCGCACAAAATAAATATAGAATTTTCGGTAGCATGGTCATTTTAAAAAAATTCCCTCTTCCTATGATAGATAAATGTAATCCATTGACTCTCCTCAGATCCGTAGCTATTGATTTAAGCAGAGGTTCAAAGTTACATTTAAAAACTTCACCCACCTTAGCGCTAACTCTGACCCCTAAATATACTGCTGAATCTGCTCACCTGGAATCATTAAAATCTACATTATCTGTGCATATAACAATTGTTTTTGCCTTGTTCAATGCATAGCCAGAGAAGTGCCCATAGCTCTTGGCAATCCTTACTATTTCCTCGAGTGACTCGGCTGGATTCGTAGTCTGTACTGCCACGTCATCGGCATATGCCAATACCTTAGTCTCATATCCCTGAGTTGTTATTGGTTTAATCTTCTCTGTCTGTAAGAATGTAACCACTAACGGATTGATGTGAAGCAAATAAGATAGGGGAGTATGGGCACCCTTGCCTGGTCCCCCTTGTTATGTTTATATTGCCTGATTCCTTCCCCATGAGTTGTAATCCAGCTCTTGGTTGACAATACATTGCTTTAATTGCCCTTATAAATTGTGAACCAAAGCCATTCATCTCCATAATCCCGATAAAAAGTCCCAAGACACCCGATCGAAAGGCTTTACGGCACCAAGGAGGATCATAGCCATCTGGACCCCCGTCCCGGTTATGATGTCAAAAAGAGAAATAGCCCTACGGATATGGTCTGTATTTCCTTTACCTGGGGTAAAGCCGTGTTGCCACGGGCAGACCAGATGTTCTATAACCCTCCTTAGCTGATTGGTCAGGATCTTAGAGTAGATTTTCATGTCTGAATTAATCAGGGATATTGGCGGATAGGAAGATGGATTATTTTTGCGTTTCCCTTTTTTGGGGAAGATTATGATATCAGTTTCTTTCCATGATTCAGGGGGGTTTCCACTATATTGTACACCCCATAAACAGATCTGCTAAAAGGGATGTTATAGTTGTACCCAAGATCCTATAGACCTCCACCGGTATTTTATCAGGTCCCGCAGCTTCCTAATGCCATTCCATGTAGTGCTATGTGGGCTTCCTCCAGCGTGATTTCTTCTTCAAGTTTTTGTTTCATTGGTCTCTCCAAGCCCCCCCCCCCCCCAGTTCAATATAAGACATTAATCGGGATATCTCCTGCGCGACTTCAGGGGTACCTTTATTAATATCATCTTGGTATAGGGTTTGATAGTAATCCTGAAACCCTTTAATAATCTCTTCTGGGTCAGTATAAACTTGTCCATTTATTTTAATAGAGGCTATTGTGTTCTTGGATATCTTTTGTCTAGTGCGCAGGGCTAACCTCCTAGCAACTTGCTCTCCATTTTCATAAGACTCATTCCGATGGGAATGGTATTCCTCTGCCGATCTTTGTGACAGCCATTTATTCAGTTCTGCTTTTAAAGCAATTATCCGATACATCAATTGGGCCCCTTCTAATCCCTGTGCTATTATCGAGATATGTTTCTCTTCTGCCTTGGCCAACTCCCCAATTAATTGCTGGTTTTTGATCACCCCCTGAGTCTTAGCCCTGGCAACAAAACTAATGGTTTCACCCCTAAGAGCAGCCTTAAAAGAGTCCCTGCTAGCACTGAATCTATTTATATTGAAAAATCCTTGCGACAAGCTCTTTATATATACAATATATTCATTATTCACTAACAGTTTTCTATCAAATGTCCATTTGTTCTGTGGTTTTTTTAAATTTGCTATTTCAATTCCTAAAATTAAAGGGTTGTGATCGGATATTACCTTTGGGAGTTTCTTGATACCAGCTCTATCTAATACATCCCTTGTACCAAAGAAATAATCAATCCTGGCATATTTCTTATGCAGGCATGAGTAATATGTATAGTCAAGGTTGTTCGGATGTTTTGTGGCTCAAATATCTACCAACCCCTGGCTATTTTTAAAAGAAGAGAAAGCCATGTAAACCCCAGGCTTCCGACCGCAATACCCCCGGGATTCTGCTGATCCAAAGATACATTAGGATCGCCACATACTATTAAAGGATTGGGCCATGTGGCAAGTTCTGTTTCCAAATTTTCAAAGATCTGGGTATTATCTTGATTAGACCCATAGATCAAACACATGGTGCCTCCTACTGCGAGTTCTACTATGGCCCACCTCCCAAGTGTATCTACAGCTGTGCATTTGGCCTGACCTAAAGAGGTCTTTGCTAAAATAGCCACCCCTCGAATATTTGAGGTCTGTGATGAGCAGGCCAAGATATTATATCCAGAAACCCTCAGCAGATCTCTTTTCCCCCTAGAAATGTGGGTCTCTTGCATGCATGCATGCATAGTATATCCAAAGCATTCATCCTCATGAATTCAGCTAGTCTTGCCCTATCATTCAATCCCGAAACATTCTATGAGCCAATGGTTAACCTCCGCATCCCAATTCATTTGTATTTCCCCAGATAGCTCCCTTTGATAATCTTTCACTCTTTTTCATTGCTATTTTTAGCCTCATGGTTTGCTGTCTTTTATTCTTTTTTAGCTGTGTACATGCTTCACTAACGGTATAGTTTCTAGATATGTTTTTTTTCTCCCCTTTTCTCCCCTCTTCCCTGGCCCCCCACCTCCTCGCATCTCCCCACTCTCCCCCTCCACCCCTGCTCCCCTGCCTCCCCGCTCGAGGCATTCAGACTCAATCCTGAGTCTGTACATGATGAGTGTGCTACACAGAACGAGACCGAGAGTCCAAGAGCTCATACCTCCTTTAACCTACTGCTGCCAAAGAAAAAAAGTAGAAACCCACAAAGTCCCCAATTCCCAGCATTCTCTCAAACAGCAAAAAAATGTAGGTGACCCCCCCTTCTCCACCCCACGCAAGTTCCTCAAACACCAAAATGATTCATCTTTATTCTTCAAAGCCTTTAACCTTGTTTTAATTCCTTCCCTTTCCCCCTCATCTTCCCCCATCTTCCCGTCTTATCATTTTTTACCCATTTTTTTTTTTTAAACTCTGTTTACTTGATTAATTCTAAACTGGGCGTAGCCCAACAAGCCATCTAAATACTCTTTAGCTTTAATTTCAGACAAAAATAATCTAGTTTGCCCCCCCAGATCACCTTTAATCAAGCTGAATTATTCAAAAAAGCTTGAGCGTTTTTGTCCTGAAAAGGTTTAATCAGCTGCCGCAACCTCCACCGCCTTTCAACGGTGGAGTGGCAAAAATCAGGGCGGACAAAGTAAGAGATCTCGTTCCTTGTTTTTTCACCTCTGGCCTAGCTTTTTCAAAAACAGCTTGGCACAACAAAATATTACCAAAATACACCAAGATGGCAAGTGGAAGCGCTCTGGCCCTTGCTGGCTGTTTCTGCACAAAAGGAACAGAATGTGCTTGTTGCACCTCTAAGGCCCAGTTTCAGTCCACTAGTTCGGGGAGTGTATCTCATAGTAGGTCAATTACAAATGTACGGATATCACCCCCCTCGACCCCTTCGGGGACCCCCAGCACCCGCAGATTGTTTCTTCTCTGGCGGTTCTCAAACACCTCCAGCTTCCAGTTGATGTCAACTAGCTGCGCCTCGTGTGATATAGCTAAGGATTGATTAGATACCAGGTCAGATTCCAGAGAAACTATCCTGGACTCAAGTTCAGTCAACCATCCAGCAAATACACTGCAAGTCTTTGTCAATTTCTGTACCACTCCTTGCACCTTTCGCATCTCTGCAAGGGCCTTGCATCCATCCTGGTGCGTCTCCTCGCGGTGCATTGATATGGCCTGAAAGATTGCCTCTAGGGTTGGAGGCATGGGCCCAGTTGGATCGGAAACTGGATGACCATCTGACGAGGGTTTAGTGAGCTGGGTTATAGGCGTATAGTCCATTCCAGATCTTTGCCAGCCTGTCTCTTTTTCTTCTTCCTGAGAACAGTTCTAGCCTTAGCACCCTCATCCTCTTCCAATTCGCTATTGGTCAAATCTGTAGCATTAATGGATGACTCTTCTGACCATTCACCTCCATCAGACAGAGAAAAAAAATCACTGGGCACCTTATCTAGATCTCTATCTCTGTCTATATTGCCATCATTGGTCTCTTCAGCCATAGAGGCGCCTTGAGGCTGACTGGCTCAGAAGGATTTTTATTCTGAGCCACGCTGCCATTCTGCAACCCATCCTCACTCCCCCCGATGTTAGCTTCAGGGTGAGGGGATACCCCCCTGGCCTACCTTCAGTCTCGGCAGAGGGTATTGTCTCAGAGGTGTTTGATTCTATCGCCTCCTCTCGTGGTTGTCTCTCCACTGAGCTTACTATCCCAGGGTATGCCTTGCTCTGTCCCTGTCACTGCTCCTCGGGACCAGGAACTGTTCTCCCAACCGGTGCCTCTCAGTAGCTCCACCACAGTAGGGCCGGCCGGTTGACCCTTCTGTGCAGACCCGCCTTTTCCTCTCTTCTCTGGGTGTGAGTCGGCTAACACTCCTCTCCCCCCAAGTCGTGGGGTCTGAGCCGGTGATCCCTCTGCAGCCCCTGTTCCGGCATCTGTGCTCGAATCGCTAGTCTCCGATTGCCCCCTCAAGTCCAGCCTGGCCGTCCTCGCCTTCAAAGCACCAGCAGCCGCCTTGGGTCCCATCTCGACAGCTCCAACCTCTGCCACACCCCCAACTTTCACGGAGCTTTCATGGAGATCGCCGCAGCCAGGTAGGTAGGTTCCACTGTGGTCTGTGGGGGTCTTGCCTTTTACTTTGCTAAATTGCAGAATAACCGCCAGCCCTATAACCGTGCCTATTAAGTGAAGATTGTTACAGCAAGGTTCTTGGAGGGTACTGTAGCTCCTCACTGCAGATTGCTGGGTTCATCATGGCATATTAGTTAATGCAGCATTTAGTAGTTTGGATTCTCGGTTGGTCGGTCTGTGCGCAGCTACGGTCTCAGACGACCGCCATCTTGCCCCTCCTCCAGCAGTCCACAGTCCACAGTCATTTAGATATAATTCCATCTTAGCCAGGGACACTAAGTGAAATGAGAGGTTTTTACTCTTGCGGTAAGTGCAAGGCCTGTGCTTTTAGCAAAAGAGTACTCACCTATGAGGTCAAGGGAATCAAATCATGTAAAAAGATTAACAAATTTATGACTTGTCAGACTACACATTCTGTCTATTGCCTGAGATGCCCGTGTGATTAGGTATATAAGCAGCATGATTCATAGTGTGAAGATAAGGATACTGGAGCATATGCGTGGCATAGTGAAGAAGAATTTGAGCTATCCAGTCGCTAGATACTTTGCTATTAAACACAAAAGTAATAGGGATCTATTACAGTTTTTCAGTATTAACTGTGTCCCCGCAAACATCAGAGGGGGAGACAGGGTGTTGATTTTTAAGGAGATTGGAGTCGCAATATATTATCGACCTACAGACCAATACCCCAAATGGGCTGAACAGTGGGGAGGAGTTGATAGTACATCTGGGTACCTAGAGTGTGAAAAGATGTGTCTCTTAAAATGAACAATTGAATTGCATTATATGATGAGTTTTCTTCTTTTGATTAATATGTATGTATGAGTGCCGATACACGGCTTGATGGAGAAATAATTTGGAACAGGAGGAGATAAGGCAATCTCCATATGGGGGTTGCCACATGCCGATTCACAGCGAGATAATTTTGAGTGATGGTGGATGAAATCCCTAGCCACGGTGAAGATGAAATGTGGTCTTTAACTGTATCAGCGATCCTACAGAAATTACGTTTGAATATCAAAATGTATAATTGTAGATTTATGGTACAAATACATCAAATGGTACGCTCGATTTGGGCGTCTGGTTAATGTGTATATAAACACGATAGCAGTTCTAAGGAATAACATACACCATTCTAATATGGCGCCCGAGAAAGTGGTGATGGTAATCCTCATTTTATGTTAATGACCCATTGATTGAATATTTTAAAATGGCGCTTCTCAGTGTAGAGTGTAAACACTGACGAATGAACTTTTCCGAAACGCGTTTGTTTGCTGCGCAAAAAAAATAAAACAAAGATTGAAAAAACCCGACCCTGCGAGTGCTAGTATCTTTTCCGAAAAGGAGAGGAATTCTGGAGCGAATATATATATATATATATGTATATATATATATATATATATATATATATATATATATATATATTCACTCAAAAAACCAAAGGTTTCAGGGGCGTTATAGTTAGCTGGACATTTCCCTGGTACAAAAGCCTAGAAATTACCCTGTTATAGTTAGTTCAGCTAACTATAACTCGCGCCCCCGCAATGCACTGCTGATGACGTCACATATTACATCACTCATGACATGGTCAGTGACATCACTGATGACATCACTGATGACATCTCAAATGACATCACTAATGACATCACTGATGACATCATCCAGTAGGTATGTGTTTCTGTACAGTTTTAATATGTTTGATATATAGAGGGAAAGGTCTGTTGAAGAATGAGTGGGTGTACAAGTGTGTGAATGGATGATTTTGTAGGTGCGTAACTGACTCTTTAAGTGAGTCATTAAATGTATCTTACTGCAGACTAGTGACTAAACTGAGTGAATGTCTGTATGTGTCTGTGTGTAGGTGTATAAGTGGCTGCATGGGTTTGTGAATAGCTATATGAGGGTCTATATGGGTTATTGATTGGTTGTCTGAGTATCTGTATGGGTGCCTGGGTGTTTGTGTGGGTAGGGTGTGTGTGAGACTCTAGGCATAGATGTGTGAGTGGGTGATTCTATGGGTGCATGGTTTTAAGAGTGCATCTGTGATGGACTGTATGGTTGGGTGAGTGTATGTATGGGTGTGTTAGGGATTGAATTGATATCTCAGTGGTACATGTGTGACTAACTACATATGTGAAAGGCAGTATATATGTGTGTAAGAGTATATAAGTGGGTATATGGGAGAGTGTGTGATTGTGAGAGTGGCTGTATGGATGAGTGTGTGCTTGTATCAATGATTCTATTAGAGCGTAAGAATGTGGTACTATTTTTATGAGTAAGTGAACTTGAGTGTGTTTAACTGCATAGGTGAGTAAATTGGACTGTGTTTAATTACTTGCACGACTGACTAGGTGTGTCAGTACCTCAATGGATGATTGGCGGTGTGTGAGTGTCTATATAGGTGTATAAATGCACAGAGTCACTGTAAGTATGAGTGACTGTACAGGTGAGTGAGTGGAGGTATATGTAGACCTAAGAGTTAATGAGTGGGTATGTAGTTATTGGTATTGGAGTATCTATGATTTTCAAAATGGTCGTCTGAAATTTTGAGTCGGTGTATCAAAGGTTATATTAGGGTGTGAGAAGATGCACTAATTTATCACATGGATGATGTCATCAGTGATGTCATGAGTGATGTCATTTGAGATGTCATATCAGTGATGACATCAGTGATGTTACTGACCATGTCATGAGTGATGTAATATGTGACGTCATCAGCAGTGCATTGCGGGGGCGCGAGTTATAGTTAGCTGAACTAACTATAACAGGGGAATTTCTAGGGTTTTGTACGAGGGAAATGTCCAGTTAACTATAACGCCCCAGAAACCTTTGGTTTTTTCAGTGAATTTCTAAGGTTTTTTAAATGCCAATTCCTAACTATAACGCCCCTGAAACCTATAGTTTTTTCAGTGAATTTCAAAGGTTTTTAAAATGCTAATTCCTATCTATAACTTATCTCTGAAGATATCATGAAAAGCATTCTTTTTTAAAAGTAGGGTGCACATTAGTTTTGTGGAAAAGCATCTTTGTGATTGGTTAAGAAAAAGCAGTTTCAACGTGGAGTACATATCAAAGGATAACATTTGCTCAGATCAACCACACCTGCTACTTGCATTTGAAAGGCACTGTTCGAACTTAAAACAATCGTCAACTTCTAACCTGCACGTGTCGTTAAATATTCAAGAAAATGTTACAAACAAATATCGTTAAGTTTTAAAAAATTTGATGAACTTTTAACCTGCACGTGTTGTAGAATGTTCTAGAAAGTGTGTTGATAGAATACGTTGCACTTCAGACTTCTATGTGTTTTTCAATATAAAAAAAACGGTTCATATGGAAAATTAAAAAGAAACCAATAGAGAAGTTTTGAAACCTAAAAGAATCAAGGAACTATTCTAATTTATTCTTTACATGTATTTATGTGTGCAGCAAAAAAATTATAGACACAACAGCAGTAGGAAGAGGAAGAAGCAGGAAGTGGGGGGAGGGGGGGAGATGGGCAGAATGGCACACATGCACAATTAAGTACAACACACATATAGACTAACAATGGCCAAAATGAAACACACCAACAAGCAGCACAAGTCACACAACCCGCCAACATCACACCACTGAACGAGCATAGAAGTGAAACCACGCTGCATTCATACAGGATGTGTACAAAGGCCAGTCGTTGGTGTTGTGGGATGTCTGCGACCGTGGTCATCATGGATGAGATGCCCAGCATGTGGCACATGGTCGAGTTCACTGTGTGTTATGTTGCCAAACGGCTGCACCTCCCTCCCACGAGCCCCCACACTTTTGTACGGTGCGCTGTGGTATCTCGTGCACTCGTACAGCACACCATTGTAATGCCTATTTGCGTATGTCCTGCTACATTCCAACTACAACATCACAGTGCCGTTCGGAGGTGGTGCATGCCAGTTTACAACATCAACTGCTGCGGCTCTTGTAGCAGGCCACACCAGAACACAGAGACACACTTACCGCACTTCCTGTACACGGACATGTCCGAGACACCCCGTTCCCCTTGCCGGATAGGCACACCCCTGCACTGACCTGTGAACCCCAGACCAGCACACGCCACTTGTGCATGCAGGAGGATGCGTGCGTAGCTACACATCCAGGCTCACTGCCAATGCTGAGGTGACAGCACACTGTGATGTTGCAGGGCTCATGCCTATTATGCTAAGACAATGACCACAGGGACACACTTACTAAGATGTGGGTTTGGGGGGCATTGGCGGTCCTGGAGTTGTTGAGATGAGTCTTCTGTCTCTCATGGGTATCCCTGTATCATGCTCATTGACTCTATGGTACCTGTGGGTGTTCTGGTGTGGCTCTTGACTGTGTTCCCTTTCATGGTGCAGGTAGTTGTCCTGCTTAACACCAGCAGAAAGCAGGTGTAAAATCCCTGGTGCTAACGTGTCTTATCGCCGGAATTTGTTTCGCATTGCAATTGGTGTGAAAGTTGTGATGGGATTTTTTTCGTGTGCAGAACAATATACGAACTGAGCAGTGTATCTCATCAAGATCCAGCACCTGACGCACTATTCCCAATCAATATAAATACAATGAGATTTCTTAATATATTTTGTGTGTACACTGTAACTGCAGCCAATACCTCAGTGCAATTCAATACAGGATTTTAGTATTTAGAATAAATCGGACAGGTGCACCTCGTGTCTTTTTGCACGGGAACGGCTACTCTCCATTTCATTATCAGCACTTTAACGGAAGTAAAGTTGAGATAAATCTAACACACTATTCAGAAGTTAGTGCAAACTGCAGATATCACCAGTATTCCAGCTCCAGCGATAAGTCCCCCAAAATTTAACACCATGGTGCACTCCATCAAATAACAGTAATAGGAACAAGAAAGAGTCACACAGCAGTTAAGAGAATAACCAAAAACATTATGAATTTTTTTTTCAAACTTTATTTTTTATAATAATAAATATATAAACGAAAAACTATTTTCAAACTTTATTTTTTTATTAACATATATATGAACAATAAACTAATAAACAAAATGTAACAACAATAATAAAAAACCACAAGGCGGAACACTACTGTGGGGACAATGGATGTCGACGACAGACCTGGAAAATAAGAAAGAATGTTAAAAAAAAAACACAACATCGTATTCTCAACAAAATACCACAAGAAACAAATCACAGATATATAAAATGCATACAGCTAACAAAATTTTATAAGTTTAACTTCCAAAAACTGTAAATGTTGCCGCTTTAAAATATTTACCAAATTTGCAGAAGGCACCACACAAACAACGTTTTTCTTCAGTGGTGAGGAAATTTTATACTTTTTCCAAGGAGCAAACAAAGACTGGAAGTGATAAGGGAACTGCACACAATCTACATATTTCACGACTGCTCTTTAGTGTCAATGCCTGACTCATTTAATCAACACATAAGCAAAGACTGGCTTCTAATGCTACAAAAACTTGACAACATGACAGGTTTTAAAACAGTTTTCTCTCAGCAAATACACGATGTTACCAAACGCTTCTCTCACAGTGCACAAAGACTCACAGTGTGATTCTAGACAAGCACCAGTATTCCTAGGAGTTTACCAAAACTCATTCACTACACTGGAAGTGATAAGGGAACTGCACACAATCTACACATTTCACAACTGCACTTTAGTGTCAATGCCTGACTCATTTAATCAACACATAAGCAAAGACTGGCTTCTAATGCTACTAAAACTTGACAACCTGACTGGTTTTAAAACACTTATCTGTCAGCAAATACACGATATTACCAAATGCTTCTCTCATAGTGGTTCCCAAATGCACACACACTCACTGTGTGATTCTAGACAAACAACACTATCCCTTGCACTATACAAAAACACATTTCTTCAAGTAGTACTACATTTTAGTATAGAAACATAACATAACTCATTTCACAAATTCATAAACAATGACTGGTTTCTAATTCTACCAAAATATAAAAACTGCACAGTTATCTCTCTACAAACACATGAAAAACACAAATGCCAATCACAGAATGGTTTCTACATGCATACACATTGTAGAGAAAAAAAGTACTCCCTACACTTTAGCAGGAAAAATACATTAGTCTAGATTAAAATCAAAATAGTCCACATACATCCCCTCACAATTAAATAGCTCATCTTTCAAGTTCTTTTGTAGATTAAGGTGTATATCAATCACTCACCATATTTTCTTTTACAGAATCTCTGCACTGTGCACCTCTCAGCAAAAACAAAGAATGAAAAAGTTTCCCTTTCATTTTCCACACATATACATGTAAACATCAAATCACAATCCTTCGCACATAAACTCAAAAGCAAACACACATTTCTATTGGTTAAACATTTCAACCCTTTCCAACTGAAATACATTTCAACCCTTCCCCCAATCTGGCTTCTGCCTGTTACCATAGAAACAGGTCATGGAACACTGCACTGAGCTCACAGGTCACAAGTTCAGCACACAATGTTCCTACACAAGACAGGAAGTGTGCTTGACTTTTCAACATATCAGCTTATCATATATAATGTTCCTTACAATCTGTTTTTGTTAACCAATAACAATCATACCTTTGTGGTAAATATTTAAATTACCTGTACTATTTTTTATGCGGTAAAGTCTAGTAAGAATAACTCAGTCAAAATAAGAGGCAGAATCCGTGGTATTAGAGGTTCTGAAAAGGGCTTTATTCCTTACAAAGGAATCATGGTTCGAACCAGGCAATCTTATTCCATCACCACGAAGGTTCAGGAAGGGATAGGCAATACATTATTGACAAGTAACCATATATATATGAAAAGCATTGCATTAAGACAGATGCAGGAGGCGTAACAGCTGATAATACAGATAAGAATACACATACGTAATGAAAATGGGCGTAATAACAGGCGTATACTAGAAACGTCATTTAAAATGATGTCACAAGTGGGTGGATCCGTAAGAGAATCCTGCAGTGTCAGCAGAAATGTTTGGCAGAGATGCGCGCGCAGCCGCATGACGTGTGATTGACGTGCAACTAGAGGGTGAAGGGGAATTGACATTTAGCTCTACATGTGGAGACAGAAGTCTGGGGGGCAGGTCAACCTAATCCCAAATCGTATCTAATATCTTTGTTTAAGGAACTGTTTTATCCAAAAGGAAAGGTCTCTCGGACGGAATCTATTCTATACTGACTGTTAGTGCATGTACAAGCGTCTATGTGTCTACATGAGATGCGAGGGGGCAGGAATCTTCCATGGTAACAGGGGCTATGAATTACTTGCATAAAGACAGCGAGGCCGAGCTCTTTGCTCGGTAGCTGGAAGGATGTTTACCTAAACTACTAGACAGGAATGCATTGGATGAGGAGCGGAGCAGATAACTTGAAGGCTGAATACAGTTTTTGGCAGGCAACAGGCCGCGTCAGGCACCGTTAGCCGCGCAGGGAGTAGGACAAAGTTCATGGATACGGATGCAGGTCCAAGCTGGAGCATTTCAGAGGCAGAAGCAGGAAAAGGCTTGATGGCAGAATTCAGGGCCTGCTCGCCTGAACTGTAAAACGTGAAAAGTGAACCATATAAAGTCGGTGGCCAATCATACTTAGGAATGGAATATTCGACCCATTCATGGCGGATCTGAAAGAGAACATGTTGACGTTGGACGCACATGTATTTGCGTCTTCATAGCTGGAACTGGAGGGAACATACATGTACTTGTAGCATGTACATGGAGCCGTTGGGGTCTAAGATAGGGGACACAATTGACCATAAAAATTCATATTTCCTCATTCCCTCCTTGTCCCCTACGGACCCTTATGAAATATCTATCTTCATCAATCCATCAATCTGTTCATATAGCATCATTTGTTCTTCTTTCTTCTTCCGGGATCTTGAATGAAAATTCGAAGGCGGGATACACGATGTGGCACACAGACCACAAATCGCTGGCCCACATTGTAGACACAAGCAGCAACTGAATAGAATGAGAAAGCCAATACCTAGGAAGGATAGGATCCTCCATCCCCAGGCTGACAACACGCTCCAGAACCAACCGGACCAAGTCCAGGTGCCTGGATTCTGGTGTATCTGGCTTACGATCTTATGAAGTCGAGTTATGGCTTCATATACTGACGGCGCGTTTTCTGGTATGAAAACACAGCAACTTGATCCGATGACCCTACAAGCTCCGCCCCTATCGGCCAGGATGACGTCAAGGACAAGACGATTTTGAAGAACAACAATCCGCATCGCAGACTGCTCCTCTGTTAAGTTGCCTAAGGCGGAAGTAGTTTCATTCACTACTGCTTCAAGGGTTCTAGTTAATCTACGTATCAACTTACTATTAGTGACTGTACCTATGTAGGGAAAGAAACCTTTATTGAAATCTGTGTATTGCTCCCATGCTGTTTCGGTGTAGTCGACAATCGGGAGATCTCTCTGCTGTCTATTGTGTACTAAATGGGTATTCCTATGGTAATCAGGCGGGGCTAGGAAAACAGGTGGCAGAAGGAATGCAATGTAACAGGTACCATCCCAATCTAGGGGTAGGCGTATGTATGCGGTGTGACCACAGATGAAGTAGGAGTGACGAGAAGCTCTAAATGTAGATTTGCCTTTATCACTGAATTCTATTACAGTGGTACATTTACTATGGCCCATGTGTATTGAACCATTCTTTCTTACACATAATTCGCCTCTAACTAGAAATACTGACATAGCGGGCAAGATTGGTGTAGCTTCGGATTCAACATTCAGGATCATGAGATTAAGTGTAAAGTTACCTAATCCATATACTTCATTTTCTAGATCAGTTCCTGTTCTTTTGGGAAGTCCCTCCTTGTTAGGGTAGCAGACTTTAAGTAAAACTAGGTTCAGGTTTCCCCAAACCCAGTTGTCTTGATAAACTACTGAATTTGAATCTAGGGAATTAATCAAACTAACCCATGCTCCACAGGAGCCATTGTGGGTGAATGGATACGGAAAGAGAGGCAGAACTCCCTTGTATTTCTGATAGGGAGGGAGTCGGCCACATATCCAACAATTTGTAGCATTGCTGGTCTGATGAGAATGATGTAACTAATGAATGTGTTGTTGCGCAGCGCAAATCTATAAGACAACTCATGCGGGGGTAATTCGCTAAAAGAATGTTCGGCAGTAGCATTGGAAGCACGCTTGGAAATAGGGTAATACATGTGTAATAATATACTGGCAATGATAATCAGAAGACTTAGAAAAAACATAATTAACAATGTCACTATGCAGTGACTACGAAGTGATTTACAGTACGCATGTTTCTTGAGCTGTTTCTGTCTATTTCTCTCTCTATTTCGGTCTAGAGGATACATGTCAGAGACAAATTCAACTGATTCACCTTGGAGAGGACTTAAACAATCAAATTGTCTGACTTGCTAGACCTTAGTTTCAGTTTATAGTCTTCTTTTTCTGTCTTGTCAACCAGGGGGAGTTTTGAATCAGTCTGTGAGGGAATGCAGGGCTGATAATTCAAGTCGGATGATAGTCCATGAAATTTTTTGATATGGCTCGAGTGCAACCACCCTTTACGTCCCTCAATCTTCACAGTTGTCCTTGTGGTCAATAAGACGAGTTTAGGCGACTGCCAGCGAGGCTCCAGTGGGTTCCTTCTGTCGAAGTTCCTTACAAGTACATGATCTCCCGGAACCACGTCATGGGGCTTCACCTCAGTGTTATCGGGAAAAGCTGCAGCTACCTGTGAACGACAAGATTGTAGTGCAGACATCAAGGATTTTACGGGGTATAGGCGTCCCCCACATATTTGGTGGTCTACCGAAGATCACCTCATACGGGGATAGCCCTGTTCGAGAGTGTGCTACCATTCTCATGTAAAAGAGCGCAACTGGTAAAGCTACTATCCAGTCGACACCTTTTTCTCTACATACTTTGGACAGTCTAATTTTCAAAGTTTGATTATGCCGCTCCACGAGACCTGCTGCCTCGGGATGTCGGACACAGTGGAATTTCCATTGATAGCCTAACAAAAGTGAAACATGTTTCATTAGCTCGGATGAGAACGGTTGGCCATTATCTGAGTACACGACACGGGGCAAACCATACCGTGGGAAGAATTCTCGAACTAACTGTTTGGCAGTAGTCGGGGCAGTGTAATCTGAGACGGGATGCGCCTCTGTCCACCGGGAAAGAGCGCATACAACTACGAGGACATATTTGAATCCTCGACATCGTTCCATCTGGATATAATCCATCTGGAGGACTTCAAAAGGGTGATCGGGGGGTTAAAATCCGCCCTGTTCTACAGGTACGCCTTTTCCTGGATTGAACTGACAACAAATCATACAGGTACGTACTTTCTGTTTAGCTGCTGCTCGCAAGTGTTTATTGAACCAAATGTGTTGAATACTGTCTAGCATAGCCTTCTCTCCTAGGTGCGCTGGACTATGTATTGTGTTAATGATGACTTGAACCATTGAGTCGGGGAGAAACCATATAGATTTTCCCTTCGTCATCCATCCTTGATCCGTTTGGATCCCTCCTAATTCAGTCCATCTCTTTATTTCTTCTGGTGTAGCATGTGTCTGTATGTCAATTACATCAAGGGCGGGATCCTTAACTGTCATGCAGTGTGTTGGTGTCGGAACTATTGTCTTTGTCGTGTCAGTTGTATGAGTCTGATTCTGAGCAGTCTGTTTAGCTGTTCTGTCAGCTAGGTCGTTACCCTGAGAAATAATGTCAGTCACTTTTGTATGGGCTTTACACTTCATAATCGATATTGCAGTCGGCAGATGTATTGCATCTAACAGAGCTTGAATAAGGGGACCGTGCTGGATGTGGGCACCGTGAGAAGTCAAATAACCTCTCTCTCGCCAAAGCACGCCGAAGTCATGGACGACTCCGAATGCATAACGTGAATCTGTGTATATGTTGACTTTCTTATTTTTGGCTTGAATACAGGCTTGTGTCAGAGCGATGAGCTCTGCTGCTTGAGCTGACAAGGTATCTATACAATTTGTTTCAATGACTTCAGTGTCTGTTGTGACTGCATAAGCGGCCACTAACTCTCCTGTACGTGTTCTCATGCATGAACCATCTACATACAATGTCAGGTCTGGATCTGATAATGGAATATCTGTCAAGTCTTGTCTGGGTTTCGTCGTAATAGTAATGACTTCAATACAATCATGTGCCAATGGGTCTGTTCCACTTACTGGCAAAAGTGTGGCAGGATTTAATGTACTACAACGTCTGATTTCTATGTGTGGCTGGAACAATGTTAATTCATAACCCGTCAGTCTTGCTATGGTCAAGTGTTGTGTTTGGGTCCGGTTCAAGAGAACCTCTACTGCGTGTGGTACTTGTACTGTCAATTGATGTCCTAACACTATGGCATCGCTTTGTCTGATTGCTAAAGCTGTTGCTGCGACTGATTTCAGGCACGCAGGAAGAGCCTGGGCTACGGGATCTAATGTACTGGAAAAGTAAGCACATGGCTTGTGTGATCCTGCTTGTTCCTGGGTGAGTACTGACAAAGCAGTACCTTCACGTTCTGTAACAAAAAGTGTAAAACGTTTGCTGTAACATGGTGTTGCTAAAACAGGTGCTTGACATAAAGCTTTCTTTAAGCTTTCAAAAGCTTGCGTATGTTCCTGAGTCCAAGGGAGGACAGTCGATGTCGCTGCCTCCTGTGTTGTCAACTGAATGAGTGGTTTTGCTAGAAATGCATATTGAGGGATCCACTGCCTACAGTACGAAGTGAGGCCTATGAATGCCCGTACCTCCTTTTGTGTCTTGGGTGGCGGCATGTTAACAATTAACTGGATACGGTCGGGTGTAAGCTGTCTTCCCCCCTTGGACAGCAAGTGCCCAAGGTACACAACTTGCTGGACACAGAATTGTAGCTTTGAAGGGGACACTTTGTGCCCCTTGTCGGCTAAGAAATGTAAAACCGTCAGTGATGCTTTTTCACATTCAGGTTCGCTTCGGGCGGTGATCAGCAGATCATCGACGTATTGAAGCAGGGCAGTGTTAGCAGGCATGTGGATACTGTCAAGTTCTCTTTTCAGTGCTTGGCTATAGATGCTGGGGCTTTCTGTGAATCCTTGAGGTGCGCGTGCGAATTTAAAACTTCGTCCATTTAAACTGAATCCGAACAAATATTGGCTTTCCGGATCGATTGGGACGCTAAAGAAAGCGTTCTTGAGGTCAATTACAGTAAAGAACGTTGCTTCTGAATCTATGGCTGTTAGCAATGAAGAGATATCTGGGACCACGGGATATTGTGGTACAATGCATTTATTTAATTCTCGCAGATCAATAACTAATCGATATACTGGTGGTGCTTTTGGATCAGTTCGTTTAAGAATCGGAATTATCGGGGAATTACATACATTGGAGTCGGTTTCCACAACCACTCCTTGTGCAATGAGCTCGTCAACGATTTGCAGTAAAGCCACAACAGCATCTGGCGGTAACTTGTATTGTCGTATTCGTGGTAATACTACTCCTGTTTTGAGTGTGACTCGATATGGTGTAATGTGCATACAACCTACATCAGTAGGGCCTTGTGCCCATAAATGTGCAGGTAGATTCTGTAACCGATGATCCATGTCTCTAGACACATAGTGACCTTTAAAGTCACGCAAAAATAGTCGTACTCCTTCCGGAGAACAACATATTACAGCTCCTAGAGCCTTCAATGTTTTTATACCTAACAAGTTTTCTGGACATGATTTAGTAAGCAATAGATCTGTAGTTCGTGTTAATGGACCGACTGTGAATGCAAGTGGTTGCGATACTTCGTTAATAGTGGGCTTTCCTGAAAAACCAAGGGAAATATTTTGTGAGCCTGAGAGGGGTACCCCTGGGACTTCGCTGTGACGGATAGTGGTTCTGCTTGCCCCTGTATCGAGTAGAAACTTTCTGTCTTTCCCTAATACGCGACTCTGTACGTAAGGACCTTCTTGATCTACGGGAACCTCAATAAGGGGTGGGCCAACTTCCCTCTCTAGGCTATTTCATGTGTAGCGCTGATACTCTGGATAGTCATTTTGTGCATACTGGTACATCTGTTGTGTCGTGTTTTGTGTTGCAGCAATAGGCTGTGGCTGTTGTTGTGGTTGTGGTGCGGTCTGTTGTGGAACTGGCATAGGTTGCGCCTGCTGAGGGACTTGTTGTTGGATCTGATCCTGTCTAGGCGGACGTGGTCTCTCTTTCGTTATACCCGTAGAGATATTATGTTTTAGAACTGCGCAATCGTGTATATAATGACCTGGCTGTTTACAATAGTTGCATGTCCCTCTAACAGGACCTACTGAATCATTGGACTGTGTCGTACCCTTTTTATGACCGTCAGCTGGAACTGACTGAGCAACAAGCATTTTCATTTTCGTGTCTTTCATACGTCTTTGTTCGTGTTCTTGTTCTTCTCTAATTCTATTGTGATGATATTGTAACATTTGTAACATCTGTGACGGTGTGTTACCTTGCCAGGTGCTCTCGAATTTTAATACCCTATTCTTAACTTGGGGCAGGGAATTCTCAACTAATTTTGTCACAAACAGATGTGGATACGACTCACTACTTGCTTTTATGCCACTATTAATACCAAAACATTTTTCAAATCGGGAATAGAAATCACTAGTGTCTTCATCTTGTTTTTGTTTACAGGCTGAAATTGCACCCCAGTCTTCCTTTTTCGTAGTTAATAAACGTGGTAGTACCTGCACTAATAATCCTGGCAATGCTGTAGTCTTTTCCCCAAGCCCTGAACCTGCAGCTCGGGCTTTTTCTTCGTTTTCTAATGCTGTCCACTCTATCTTTTGGTCTCCCACCTCCCATTCCTTTTCTTTAAGTTTCTCGTAAATACCGGCAGGCAATAAAACTTTCAATATTTTCATGATGTCAGGATAAGTATACTCTCCCATGAGTAACATGTCTTTTATCTCACGGTGGAAACCTGCTGGGTCTTTGTCATGGCTTGGTACTACTTTCTTCATTTCTAATAATTCAATTTTAGTTATGGGCGTGTACACAAACACGCGTTTAAAAGTATTGTCTTCACCTCTGATTGGGTGTACTTCGCGTAAGGGATTCTGTCTGTCTATGTGATACGTTTTTCTTTCCAACTTGGGGGGAACTGAAACATGTTCTGGGCATACGAAGACAATGTACTGGTGTCGATATTCTAGAATTTCTTTAATTAAATCAGTGCCTGAACCTCTCCATTTATTCGTGAGTAATTCTATCAATATATCAGGTAGGGGACCAGGATCGGAACGTTGGCTTCTATACAATATAACGAGGTGTTGTATCATGTATATACCAGCTAAACGCTGTTCGTCTGGGGTAAGATTCAAAAACGTGTGTGCTAATGCATCATCACTGTATTTTTCAGAACTGTCAGCCCATTGCACTGCTGACCTGGCTAATTCTTGTTCATCCATAGAATCGAGCATATGATACCCCCTTCGGTCTCGGAGTAATTTATCAGCAGCCTGGAATAAGTGTTCAGGGGACTTCGCATTTAGCATAGGGGCTTGAAAATGTCTGTTACATTCTGGACGTATCGGACGTATCGGGTCATTAAAGTATCTGGTATTGTTACAAGGTCTTCCCCTACCTACATAAGCTATCGTTTCTAATTGTCCGGTGGGCATTTCTGATTCTTCCTCCTCCTCTCCCTCTGATTTAGTTTTGTCTGCCTCCGATCTGGCTTTATGTGTTCGTTCTACTTCTTTGCGGATCTTTCGGCACATAGCTACTATACATGTCTGTTTATCATGTTTTCCCTCTGATATATTCTGACCCCATCTGGTAAGTACTTGCATTTCATCCTGATCTACCTCGGACCTATCTCTGTCTCTGATCAAGCAGTTTATGAAGAAGCGTAACAGTAGTCTCTGTACATCCACTTTCTGGTATTCCATGGCTTCGTCAATACTTTCAGGGCCTTGCCCTGTTTGGACAAAGCGATATATATTATCTAAATGTTTAATCATTCCTGGTAATGTCGTTAAATACGTTGAAGCTCGTCGTATACGTAGTGATGATAGCAGCATTCTGTCATTTTTACCGGGCACTGGATCATATCTACAATCTACAAGATGTTCCTTAAACATGTCGGACGTTGCTATTTGTGGTGTACGTTGGTTTGCTAAATCTCTAAGAGACGATTTGCTTCGTAATGGTGGCGTGGCGAAAATTGCTGCCGCACCTCCTGTCGCACCTTCTGAGGTGCTAGGCACAAAAGGATTTGTGGGATGTAAGGTAGAAACTGTGGATGCAGGAAAAGCGGTGGAAACAGATGGACCCATTGGAATATGCGGAGGAGTTTGTGGTTGCGGAGTTGGGGGCGGATGATCTCGGTGTTGAGCACCATCGACAGGTGGTTGGGGGCGGATGATCTCGGTGTTTCGTTGCCTGTCTACTTGTTCTGTTTTTACTCGGGTACCTTCCTCAATTAATATATTTTCTCGGGTTTTATTTGAGTTCTCCCTACTTTTCTCTTCCAGTCTGAGCGCTTTCTCTGTGCGCCTATGCGATTCTTTACGCCATAGTTCAATGGCATCTTTCTGTGACTGTCTGGCTTTCTTTTTCCATAATTCTTCTTCTACTCTCATGATGCAATCTGCATCCCATGTCCCACCTGCGGGCCATCTCTGACTTTCTGCTAGATCCTTGGTGTAGTCCACCCATAAGTCAAGATATAACACGGCATCTAAGCCATGTTTATGATACATAAAATACCCTGGAGTGTCCCTAGGTGGAATGGGAACAGCTTCTTCGAGTACTCCTTTTCTAGTTTTAATCTGTCTTAATTTTGAAAAGAACGGCATCTTTAAACCTTGCTACTTGATTCTTACTTGAACTGGACTTGAACACAATTAATACAATAAACACAATAATGAACACTCATTCATACCACAATTTTTAAATACATTAAAACATTTGACATTTAACATTTAACGAACAATGATAATTAAGAGAAAACTAACTACTGACATAATACTAATACTAAATAATACTGGATTATATACATGAACATACTGGATATACTGTTAAACAGTACAGATACACTGCTAAAACAGTGCAGACCGGATCTGTGTACCCAAACCCGTCAGGACCGGCACAAATTAATGTGCACGTCTAACTGCCTCCCCAGCAACGGTACTCACCGGGTAGCACGGAACGGAAGGCCAGGGAACTGAACTGAACTGGACCGGACTGGACTCGACTCGACTCGGAACTTCGGAACCTGGTGGGCCTCTGTATACCTCGGATCTTGCTCTCTCAGCTAGGCTCTGGTCGGGATACTTCGCACTTCTCACCGCCTCGTCTGGGTGTTGATCGCAGCCTCAGTCACCCCCGCTTGGCCGGAGGGAGATACAGGAAATCCTGCGGGTACGCGTTTTTGTCCCTTCAGCTGTGGCAGGGGACCGGGCCTGCAACGCACCTCCGGCGCATGAGATGAGAAAGTGTCCCTGTTCGGGCGCCAATTTATGTGGTAAATATTTAAATTACCTGTACTATTTTTTATGCGGTAAAGTCTAGTAAGAATAACTCAGTCAAAATAAGAGGCAGAATCCGTGGTATTAGAGGTTCTGAAAAGGGCTTTATTCCTTACAAAGGAATCATGGTTCGAACCAGGCAATCTTATTCCATCACCACGAAGGTTCAGGAAGGGATAGGCAATACATTATTGACAAGTAACCATATATATATGAAAAGCATTGCATTAAGACAGATGCAGGAGGCGTAACAGCTGATAATACAGATAAGAATACACATACGTAATGAAAATGGGCGTAATAACAGGCGTATACTAGAAACGTCATTTAAAATGATGTCACAAGTGGGTGGATCCGTAAGAGAATCCTGCAGTGTCAGCAGAAATGTTTGGCAGAGATGCGCGCGCAGCCGCATGACGTGTGATTGACGTGCAACTAGAGGGTGAAGGGGAATTGACATTTAGCTCTACATGTGGAGACAGAAGTCTGGGGGGTCAGGTCAACCTAATCCCAAATCGTATCTAATATCTTTGTTTAAGGAACTGTTTTATCCAGAAGGAAAGGTCTCTCGGACGGAATCTATTCTATACTGACTGTTAGTGCATGTACAAGCGTCTATGTGTCTACATGAGATGCGAGGGGGCAGGAATCTTCCATGGTAACAGGGGCTATGAATTACTTGCATAAAGACAGCGAGGCCGAGCTCTTTGCTCGGTAGCTGGAAGGATGTTTACCTAAACTACTAGACAGGAATGCATTGGATGAGGAGCGGAGCAGATAACTTGAAGGCTGAATACAGTTTTTGGCAGGCAACAGGCCGCGTCAGGCACCGTTAGCCGCGCAGGGAGTAGGACAAAGTTCATGGATACGGATGCAGGTCCAAGCTGGAGCATTTCAGAGGCAGAAGCAGGAAAAGGCTTGATGGCAGAATTCAGGGCCTGCTCGCCTGAACTGTAAAACGTGAAAAGTGAACCATATAAAGTCGGTGGCCAATCATACTTAGGAATGGAATATTCGACCCATTCATGGCGGATCTGAAAGAGAACATGTTGACGTTGGACGCACATGTATTTGCGTCTTCATAGCTGGAACTGGAGGGAACATACATGTACTTGTAGCATGTACATGGAGCCGTTGGGGTCTAAGATAGGGGACACAATTGACCATAAAAATTCATATTTCCTCACCTTTAAAAAACAAAAATATACACCCTACCTTTCAGTGTAGAAAGTTGTTATACAACCAATGATTTCTTGTCGTTTTTCAAAAAATGTTGCCGTGGATGCGCGCACCTACCGCGAGAGAATCCGTGCATCCAACGCGATAGGATGCACGCACCGTGCGCGCATTTCGCCGCTTTTTTTTTAAAAAAAAAAGGGGGTCCCCAGGGGGTCCTTATGGGACCCCCTAAGCACCTCTAGAGGGTCAGAGTATTCCCACTCTGCCCCCTTTATATGTTTTACGCACTTACTCCCCTTGCTTCTTCAGCCTCGCTTCTACTGAGGCAGAAAATGGCCGCCAACAGTTCCTGGTTTCGAATGTAGAGAGACGCTCGACAGCCAATTAGCATTCAGCGCGCAATCGGAAGGGTGCGAGCTCGGTTCGGCGAGGGTTCGCGTACGGTGCGGGTACGGTCCGCGGATCCTCCGCGGCCATAGATATCACTAACTTTTTTACCCTAATTTTCTCAGGAACTACTGAACAGATTCACACCAAATATGCAAAAGGCACGAGTCCGAACTGAGGACTACCTCTTTGCCAAATTTGGTGTCATTCCGTTCAGCGGTTCGGGCTGTAGCTGCGACAACAGATCCTACGGGAAATTGCATGGGGAAAACGCGTTTTGGGACCCCCCTTTTTTCTCGGCCCCCGCTTGACGAATCACCACGAAACTTTCAGGGTAGGAGTGGAGCGGAGCTGGGCAAAAGTTTGGAGAATTTCGCGAAGATTCGTCAACCGGCGCCAAAGAAATTCCCAATAGAATGTTGCGGATTTACTATGGAAAATAGGTCCTAACTATAACTATCTACTGGCGACCGCCAGTAGATAATATATATTTATTTATATATATATATATATAAAAATATACATATATATATATATATATATATATATATATATATATATATATATCTACATTCCGCTCCTTTGCACCGTTAACCAGCGCGTCACTCTTTAGGCGGGTGCTCCATCGCGGCGATGCCCCGCGATAAATTTTTTCGCTACCAACTCCTTGTCTTACACCAGGAAATCAGCACTCACGGGGTCCGATTGCAGCAAATATCCTTTATTTAAAACGCACAGCAAACAAACGTGTTTCGGAACTTGTCCTTCGTCAGTGTTTGTGATGCCAATGCCAACAACTCCCAAGGGAGGGTTTGTTTAATAAGACAGGACGGTTAAAACAAGACGAAGGCAAATTCCGCATGGTGACAACCTACTCAGAAGATGCGAATAGTCTTAGAAAGATCATGAAACGGAATTGGCATGTATTAAAAACTGACACAATAATCGGAGCTCACATTCCGAGAATTCCGTTGATTACTTTTAAGAGAGCCCGCTCATTAAAAGACAACTTGGTTCACAGCCATCTAGAAAATCTGCCTGCACGTAAGGGAACACTGAATGATGCAAAGGGGTTTTACCCCTGTGGCAAGTGCAAGGCATGTGCCTTCAGCAAACGAGTACTTACTTATGAAGTACAAGGACTGAAAACAGGGAAAAGAATCAACAAATTCATGACTTGCCAAACCACTCATGCTGTCTATTGCCTAAAGTACCCATGTGGCCTTAGGTATATAGGCAGCACTATAAACTGTGTGAAAGTACGGGTTTTAGAGCATATGCGTGCCATAGCAAAAAAGGATCTTAATTATTCAGTCGCTAGGCACTTTGCCATCAAACACAAAAGTAATAGGGATATATTACAGTTTTTCAGTATTGATTTTGTCCCAATGAACATTAGAGGGGGAGATAGGGTGTTCAAGCTAAGAAGATTAGAGTCACGCTACATTATTGATCTCCAAACAAAGACCCCTTATGGGTTAAACAGTGGGGAAGAATTGACAGTACACCTGGGAACCTAGACAGTGAGATGACCAATAGATTTTAATTAAATTGTATGATTCTAAACATCTGATTCAATGATAGAATTTCTACTCGTGTTATGATATGCACATAACAAAATAAATTGACATTTGGCATTAATTTACAGAGGGGGATTTGGCAATCACAAGAAAGTGATTGCCTTAGGCCGATACACGGCGAGATCACTTGATTTTAATGGTACATCAATTATCATGATAAAGAAATTCGCTGCATATAAAATGATTTGCTAAATAAATAAGCAGAAAACATAAATACTGCTACGGTAATACCATTACAAAATGGCACTCGTATTTTTACGAGCATTATCTCTCCTCTGTTTTTATGACCAGTACTATGAATAGATTTCAAACTAATCGTATGACACTAAATATTTGGTACAACAATGTAATTTTCATTTGTGTTACGATGTGTACATTTGTAAAATTAGTTGATACTTGGCATAATCTCACAAAGGGGATCTGGCAATCACGTGAAAGTGATTGCCAAAGGCCGATACACGGCGAGATTATTTGATTTTGAATGGTATATTAATCAGGTTCATGCAATATCATTATGATAAAGAAATTCGCTGTATATACCATAAACTGTTGAATATATAAATAGTAAATACAGGCATAAATACTGCTATTGTAACACCATTAGAATATGGCGCTTATATTTTCTCGAGCGTTACCCCTTTTCTGTTTCTATGACCAGAACCATGGCGAATAAAAACATGTCGTGGGTAATTGTCAATCACAAACACTGACGATGGACAAGTTCCGAAATGTGTTTGTTTGCTGTGCGTTTTAAATAAAGGATATTTGCTGCAATCGGACCCCGTGAGTGCTGATTTCCTGGTGTAAGACAAGGAGTTGGTAGCGAAAAAATAAATAAAAATAAATAAAAATAAAGATATATATATATACATATGCACATAAATATATCCACACATATTTGTAACATGTATTATATGTAAATATGTATAATACATATATTACCAATTGCGGTCACCAATAGGTAGTTATAGTTAAGACAATGTTTCCATAGAAAGAGCGTTTTTTGACTTGCCTATATCTTTAGCACAGTTTGACAAATCTTCATTGAATTTCCCCCCAAAATTCCTGCTGTGCATGGAAAGTTTCAGGGTGATCTGTCAAGCAGGGGCAGAGAAAAAGGGGGGTCAAAAAAGGTGCATTTCCCATGTTAATCCCCATAGGACCTTTAGTCGAAACTGCAGCCCGAAGCAGTGCGTTGAATTACACAAAATTTGGCAGAAAGGAGGATTTGGTTATGCAGATCAAGTTTTCAGTTAATTGGTGTTAATCCGTTCAGTAATTGTTGAGAAATTTAAGAAAATGCAGTTAGTGATGTCTGTGGCCGCTGGGATTTCGCAATTAATAACAAGTGTGTGCAGGTTAATGCAGAGCACTGATTGGCGTCCAACATTTCAACCACGAAGTGTTGACAGCCAGCTTGGCATTGAGACGAATCCCCCCAAAAAATGTAAAAAAATAAATTGGAGCAGCGTGGAGATACCCTGACCCCATAAAGTTTGCCCTGGGTTTCCAGAGGGACCCGGCAGGCCCAAAAAGCTTTTTTTTGTTTTTTTTAAATATTGTGAAATTGCAATATTTGCAGATTCAAGGTAAAAATTGAAAATTGTTTTCAATTAACCCCAGAGTGGGCAGCTCACATGGACATGCCAGTGAAGAAGCAACGGGCCCCCCTCCTTGGGTTTGTGAAAGCCCAGGGGACCAGGGCATTGCTTCTTATGTGTACGAGGGTGCAGAAAAGGAATATGGAGCAAAATATATTGAGTTGCACAAGTATTAAGTCATTAATATAGTGGGTCAGAAATATGGACAGCAAGAATATTGTGGTCAAGAATATTGATTTAAGGTAAGTAATATCAAAGTGTTTAATATCGTTTGCAAAAATATAGTTGTTAAAAATATCATTTTTTATTATTGTTATGTATTTTAGTATGTATTTTATATGTATGTTATGTATGTTTTTTGTATAAGAATTGTTTGTATTTTTAATATATGAGTTACATTTTTAGTAGTTATTAATTTGTTTTTATTTGAAATTTGCACTTTTAGTTCCTTAACGGGTTGTGGGTTTAAAGGGGAATAGGGTGGGAAGTAATTTATTTATCTTAAATGTATACATTTTTTTAAAATCTGAATTTTACATTTTTTGTTCCGTAGCAGGTTGTGGGTTTATAGAGAAATGGGGTGGGAAGTAATGTAATTGGAGAGATCCTAAAATGGCCATGGGGAAGAAGCTCCAAGATCGAGCTCCGGGGGCGACGGGATAATTTCACTGGGTGTCTATCCCCACTGCCCCCTGCTGCTCCCCCCCTCACGAGAACCAAGACCCACATCAACCAAGCATTCCATGTGCAATCCCTCACGCCTAACCCCCCCAAATGGGTGAGAAATCTAACTCAGATTCCCGTGGCTGACCTAGAAGAAAAGGTAAGCTCTCTCCTTCACATCCACACAGAAGATCTCTCCACAGCAGAACTCACTTCTCACTACAGCACAAACATGACTTCCATTCTGGACCAACTAGCCCCCTTGAAACTAAAAAGACTCAGGAACATCCCATCCAGATCCTGGTTCAACAGAGACATCAATGATGAAAGGCAACAACTTAGAGCTGCAGAAAGACTCTGACAGAACAACCCTTCCAAAATCCTCCACGACCAACTCAAATCAGTTTGTGCGAGGTACAAAAACCACATTAAGAATGAAAAATCTACATTCTTCTGCAACGCTCTGAACAATGCAAATAACAGGTCCAAAGAACTCTTCAACCTCATTAGGAAGCAAACTTCCAAGCCCTCTGCATCCTCAGGACAGGCCTCCAAAGAGCGATGTGACAACTTCACCAACTTCTTCAGTGACAAAATCACAAAGATCCAGCTTTCACTGGAGAACAACCTCTGTCCCCCTCACAAGATACCTCTACCAGGTACAGAAGAACTCATGCCCAAACTCCCCCCTAAACCCTGGAAATCCTTGAACCCCATCCCAGAAAAGGAGATAGTCAAACTAATTTCTCCTGCCAAACCTTCTTCTCACGTCCTCGACCCTATACCCGCCCAAATGGCCAAAAACCGTAAACTCTCCCTAGCCCCGCTCTGGAGCAAAATCATTAATATCTCTCTAAGAACCAGTGACATACCAGACTGCCTGAAAGTCGGCCAAGTCACACCATTACTGAAAAAAACAGGCCTGGACACCAATGATCTGAACAAC
Source organism: Triturus cristatus (assembly GCF_964204655.1). NCBI lineage: Eukaryota > Metazoa > Chordata > Amphibia > Caudata > Salamandridae > Triturus > Triturus cristatus. The sequence continues at coordinate 348,748,259 of NC_140584.1, forward strand.
TTCAGACCCGTCTCCAACCTCCCTCTCATATCCAAAATCCTAGAAAGGTGCGTCCTACTACAACCGACTCAACACTTAGACAGCATCAACCTTCTAGACCCCCACCAATCAGGTTTCAGAAAAGGCTGCAGCACTAAGACTGCAATCCTCAATTTCATAGACCATATTCACAAGTCACTCGAGACGGACCAATGCTGCTTACTTATTCTCCTTGACTTATCAGCAGCCTTTGACACGGTTGACCACAATCGACTCATTAAGGTCCTTCAAGAAAGGGTAGGTGTGGAGGAGGTGGTTCTACAGCGGTTCTCCTCCTTCCTCCACAACCGCACTCAAAGAATAAAAATCCAAAACTTCACGTCTGATTATACACCAAGGATCCGTACTTTTACCGCAGCTTTTCAACATCTACATGGAACCCCTCACCAACATACTAAAAAAAGCCAACATCGCCTTCCACCTATATGAAGATGACACCCAGATCAATCTCGAAACCTCCTCCATTGCTGACATTCAGAGACTCAACCACACTCTAAGAGAAGTACAACACTGGCTAACAATAAATCATCTAAAACTCAACCAAGACAAAATGGAAATCCTCCTTATTTCCAACAAAGAAGAGAACCCCCAAATCGTAGAATGGCTAAAAGCTATTGATGCTCTCAACGGCAATCTCACCCTGGCTGACTCTGTAAAATCGCTGGGAATCACCCTAGACCCAAGACTCGACATGGCAAAACACATCAAGGACTCCGCAAAAAGTGCCTTCCTCAACATGAAACTACTCAACAAAATAAAACCCTTCATCCCGCACAGAGACCTTAAACAAGCGACTCAATCGCTATTGCTGTCTAGACTCGATTATGGGAACGCAACCCTCACAGGGACAGCAAAATCCCACTTAGCTCCCCTCAGAACAACTCTCAACCCAGCAGCTAGAATGGTCACTGGAGTTAAGAAATTTGATCACATTTCACCCGCACTCAGAGAACTAAAATGGCTCCCTGTCAAAATGCATGCCAGCTTCAGAACCGACTGCCTTATGCACAAAGCCCTGCACACAGGGAAACCTGAATACCTGGCCTCCAAACTCATGAAAGCCGGCCAGCAAGGAGCCTCAGGAGCACCATTACCCTACTCCTCATCCTTTTGAAAACACGCAAACAAAAAACCGCAACCCGGTCCTTCACTGGTAATGCGCTAAAAATCTGGAACTCCATTCCAGTCCATATCAGGACTATCACCTCCTTTGTAAAATTCAAGAGACGGCTCAAAGACCTATTCCTCAATCGCTCGCTCCAGAACCGATAGCTGCTGTCGAAGCTCACAAGCCAACACACTGCTGCATTCTGCCAGTGAGTCATTAAGTCTTCTACCTCCTCCACCTCCGCGACCCCTGCCATTATCACACCTCCCCAAAGGAGGCTCGATGCAAGTTAACAGGCACACAACCTGAACACTACTTGATCTTCGTGCATTAATGCTGTATATTACGGTGAGATTTTCAAAGCGCCTTGAGCCTATATGTATACTTTCTGCTAAATTGTATGACTCTCATGACAACTGTTGTAAAGCGCTCCGATACCTTCGGGTCTGGCCAGCGCTATATAAAACTCTTAAATAATAAATAATAATTATATTGAATTTATTAATTTTTTTTATTTGAATTTCACAATTTTAGTTCCGTAGCGGGTTGTGGGTTAATAGGGAAATAGGGTGGGAAGTAATTTAATTATATTACATTTATGGATTAATTTTTGTATATTCATATTTGTTTAACTGAGATGTTATAGTGTTAAATGTGTAAAGTCCTTTATTATTAAATAATTATTAATTGGTTGTTGATTCATTTTAATGAATGAATTGGTTATTCATTTTGGTAATTGTGTAAATAATTTTAAGTGTGAATTGTGGTGTTCATAGGTGTAAAGGGTGGGAAGTAATTTATTTTTAATTTATAAATTAATAATTGGTTGTTAATAACATTTAATGAATTATTTAGGAATTCATTTTGCCAATTGTGTAATTAATTTTAGGTGTGTGTTGTGATTTGTATAGTTGTAAAGGGTGGGAAGTAATTTATTTTTAACTGATGGATTAATAATTGGTTGTTAATCAATTTTAATTAATTAATTGATAATTAATTATGCTAATCGTGTAATTAATTTAGGTGTGTGTTGTGGTGTTTATAGGAGTAAAGGGTGGGAAGCATTTTGTATTTAATTAATATATAGTTGTTAATTAATGTTAATTATTTGGTATTTATTTTGGGTAACTGTTTACTTTTGTGTGTGGTGTTTTTACTTTTAAAGGGGTAAAGGGTGGGTATTGAATAAACTTAGTTTTTAATTTTAGAATAAGTTTTAATTGTGTTTTATTATGTTGGGGCCGATTCCGATCCGGTTCGGAAGGTCACGAATGCGATCCGACCGGATAAACTACGAGCCGTACGCGTGTTTTCCAGCCGTCTCATACAGATGTACGAGCGAGCCAGTACGATGCGAGCTACATGAAGTTCACCGACCGAGTCATTTCCGGGTCCGAACCGCTCCGTACGTCTCGGTCGTAAGCAAACCGTGGCGTGCAATGGATGTGATTCACGACCGAGCCAGTATGATGCACGCGTCGGACAGCCTGCGTGAGACGGAGTGTCCGGCTTGCAAAAGCTCCCGGAGTCGGACTTCGGGGGTCCGCATCGGACCCCTCGACACCCGCAGCCGTACGACTCGCACACAGGAGGAGACCTATGGGTCTCTCCAACACAGGCATGTATAGTGCGGATAGCATCGACGTGTACCCACTGTAGGGGGCGCACTTGTTCGAGACGTACCCATTCAGTCAATGGGAGCCCATGTACGCGTCGTACGACCGACTCCCATTGACTCCTATGGGAGTCCGACCGAACCGAGTCTGGCAGCATATGGCCACATCGTACTCGCTCGGTCGGACTGCAGGCCTCTGGCTCGGTCGGAAAACACTCCGGAATCCGACTCGGTCGGAGTGCTTTCCGACCCGGATCAGAATCGGCCCCTATATAGTTTAATTTAGGTTTGTGTTGTGGATATTATAATGTTAACGTTTGTGTAGTCAATTAATGTTTATTTGTTTTTTTATTAATGATATTTGTTTACTTGATTATTAATTATGTAAATAATTTTAATTAAACATGTTGAAGTGTTTTGTTATTGGTTTGGTGTTATAGGCTAGGAAATAAAATAAATACGTTCATATTTTAATTAATGTTTTTGTTTGTAAATATTTTGAAGTTTTAAATAATTATTTTTATGTAAATTTATTTATTATTTTATTATTTTATATAATATATTTGTTGGTTTTTGTTATATGTAATTAATATTTTAATGTGTTATTTTTATATGTTTCATATTTTTAGTTTTTTTAACTATTGTTTATTTATTTTTGTTATTTAATTTTTCATAATTGTTTTTAAGGGTTTGAGTGTGAATAGTATTGTTTTTTCTCCGCTATCCACCACTTTCCCTAATGTTGCATTCACTCGAGTGGGAAAAGTAATTTTTACCCCTCTGCTATCCAAAATGCTCCCTACTGTTGCATTCACTGGAGTGGGAATAGTAATTTTTACCCCTTCGCTATCCAGTTCTTTCCCTACTGTTTCACTCACTGAAGTGGGAATAGTAATTTTTACCTCTCTGCTATCCAACACTTTCCCTACTGTTGCATTCAGTGGGTTGCATTCAGTGGAGTGGGAATACTAATTTTAACCTTCCGCTATCCAACATTTTCCCTACTGTTCCAGTCTTTAAAGTGGGAATAGTAATTTTTGCCCCTCCGCTATCCAACATTTTTCCTACTGTTGCTCTCACTGGAGTGGAAATAGTAAATTTTACCCCTCTGCTATCCAAAACTTTCCCTACTGTTGCACTCACTTGAGTTGGAATAGTAATTTTTACCTCTCCTCTATTCAACACTTATCCTACTGTTGTACTCAGTGGAGTGGGAATAGTAATTTTTACCCCTTCTCTATCTAACACTTTCCCTACTGGTGCACTCTTTGGAGTGGGAATAGCAATTTTTACCCCTCCGCTATCGAACACTTTACCTACTGTTGCACTCACTGGAGTTGGAATAGTACATTTAATCATTTTGCTATCCAACACTTACTGTTGTATTTATTGTATTGGGCAATTCAAGTTTAAATAATTTTTATAGTTTAATGTTTCTCATTTATTCTGGAATGTTTTTTTATCATTTAAATTATTTATATATTTTTTAAATATAATTTTAAACTTTTAAAATAAATTAAAAATAACAGTTTATTAATTATTTTAAAGTAAATATATATGTATAAATTATTATGTTTGTGTGTTTTTTTGTAAATTAAGTTTATTTGTTATATTTTGTGAAAATGAATATGAAATAAAATTTTGTTGTTGCAATTAATATTAATATTTAAGATATTAAATATATATTATTTTTTTATATATATAAATATATATTGCAGAACTACTGATTCTCCTAGAGACAGCGCACTCAGTCATCCGGTGCTCACATCTTCGGTGGGCGGACTCCAGCCCCAATATTCATTGCTATAACAAACGGAATTCGCACTCCAGTAATACTGCTTCAGATGGTTTTATTCACCACTACCACCAAAGCGTTTCACCACATAGGCTTGTTCACAGTTAGGGAAGTCTGTTTACTCTTTCCAATATATACTACTTTGTGCCCATAATGAGGCATTGAGGGATATTTAGTTTTAAATATTATTTTCACAAACATTATTTATATATATTTACTATATTTCATTCCATTCATTTGAGGTTTGTAATCATGAGTTTACATGTTTTACAGATACAATTGTCACAGATATTTGTGAATTGAGACACTGGATTTTATTAGTCTCTATTATACATATATATATATATATATATATAATTTAGCAGTCTTAGTGACTCCCTACAGTGTGATTTGACTAACATATTTATTATGAGTCTCTTTAGTTGATTGATCTTCTTTGGATGGTCCAATAGAAGAATCAAACGGTATTGTCCTGAAGAGTGGCTTTTGAGATTGTCTGTTGGTCATAGCACTATGTAGGTGCATTTATGGGTTGGTTGCTCCTTGGATAGTCCAATAGGAGTGTCCAATCATGAAGTGCAATAACCTATTTTGAAGGGTTGTCTCACCTGAGTGACCTGATCATCCGGTGTGGTCATTTCATTCCACTTTTGTGGTTTCATTGCTCCATTACTCACATGTACGTTGTGTCTACTCTGGTCCACTAGCCTTTTGAGCTTGTGGTTCTCATAGACGTACAAATAAATCCTCATCTGCATTCAAGTCCCTGGGTTGTTTCGTTCTGAATGTAATAATGAGTTTCGATTCCAGATGTCTTAGTTTCAATGTTCTGTCTCCTCCTCTTTCATGAATTGGGACATGTGCGATTCCACTGTATTGCATATTTTTCCAGGTGAATTTTTCATGGGTTTCGAAATGTTTGTCATATCAAGAGAAAAAGTATGCAGTTCCTCAGAGTAAGGGGAGAGTGAAAGTGTGGAGAGGAGACCGTGTGGAAGAGGAATTCCTCTATTCGTAACTAGGGTCCTCACACACCCAGCAAGCTAGGTGTCATGCTTCATCATATGGACCTGCTCCTCGTCGGGCCTGCGCTGCAATGCCCGACGGGCACCCTTAAAGGGGCTCTTTAGCGGAGATCTTCTGTTCCTGGCCGTATGGTGTAGTGTGTGTGAGAGGAGTCTAGTGGTGTAGATGTGAATGCGTGTGTGTGGTTAAAACAAGTTGGAAAGTCCAAAAATCGGATTTTATTAGGAGTGGCTCTCCACTTGATTAAAACAAAACAAAGACAGAGTGGCAGCTGGCTGACGTTATGGTTCAGCTTAGCTATGCTCTTCTGTGATGGTCAACATGTTTCATGCCTGGTGGTCCTAGTGATCCGTGGCAATTCTTCAGGACCTAATGAACTGTCAACTATCTACACACTGTGGAAAGTACAATTGTTACCTGCCACACGTTTTATGGGAAACGATCTCGCCATATGTCTAAGGGGACCTAGGAAAGAAAACATTTTTAGAAAGGTAACCCAAACATAGGCAGTGATTAGAAATAAGTACTGTACAGATAGATATCACACGACAGTGCTCTATCCCTAGACAATATGACACAAGGCTGTGTCCATTGTCACCAAGTGCAAATAGACTTTACTATAGAGTTCGTCGATATTCTACTCAAAATGTGAATTAAAAACAAGCATCATAAAAATCAGAAGACTGGAAGTGCGGTATTCACTATGAGGAAGTAGTGTGAAGAACAAGTGTCTACATTAAGGAGTTTCAGGGCACTCACCTATTGTGGTGTGTATCCCTGCTCCTGTCCGTGTCCGTGGTGCCACCGGGACACCAAGATTCTGGTGTCCTAATGAGAGACAAAATGTTGAATGGAAAACAGAGCAAAGCATGGAGGGCAACTGGCCCAACAGGCAGTGTCAGCACAAGTAAAACAATATCGCCCGTGTGCGATCCCGTCATATGAGCAGAAGTAATGCGAGCCATGATACCGAAGGGTTGTTGAGTAACAAGGAAGCACCACGAAGGAAACTTATATGGAGTCACACATGAGGCGCATGGATGGCAATCGCCAGCCGAGATAAGGTGTCAACCAGCCAGTGATGCGCAGCCATAGAACAGAGTAAAAGCACCGCAACGCAGTAGCCAGCAATAATAACATCACTATCAAACAGGCTGACAAGGGGGGTGCCACTGTGATACAAAATACAACTGATTATGACCGTGAGTGCAGACGACAACTTGACAATACAAGGTATTACACTCCTATCTCTATTGATCCCACACCTAGACTTACCACCAAGATCGCCACTATCACCTTTGAGGCAGAAAGCAATGGGTGGATCAGTAGAAAGGAAGCTGAATTTCTCAGTACAAAGGACCCTAAGATCCCATACTTTTACACGTTGCCCAAAATACATAAGGGCACAACACCGGTCCCAGGGCGCCCCATTGTATCTGGTATAGGTTCACTTTTGGAACCCCTGTCCAGATTTGTTGACCATTTCTTACAACCTCTGGTCAAAAAAACTCCCTCTTATATCCGTGATACTACGGATATCCTACAGGTTATAGAGGAGATACACGACACAAGCAAAATTGACCTATTGGTAACACTGGACGTGGAAGCATTATATTCTAAAATCCCCCAGCGTGCCACTCTGACGACAATTGAGAGTGTCCTGATGAGAGAGGAATGGACTTCACCTACCACCATTTCCTTCATTATGGAATGCGCCACACTGGCTCTAACGGAGAATTATTTTGAATACAACAAACAACTGTTTCACCAATCGCAGGGCACTTCGATGGGGAGCACCTTTGCCCCTAGTGTGGCCTGCATCTACATGGCCACCTTCGAGGAAGAAGTTATTAGACACCCCAGCAACCCTTACATCAACAACTTAACCTTGTGGAGGCGCTTCATAGATGATATTTGAATCTTCTGGAAGGGGGACCAGCAAACGTGTCTAGCCTTCTGCGAATGGATTAACGCACAGAATCTATTTCTGAAATTCACACGTACCATTTCTGACTCCTATGTGCCCTTCTTGGATCTCAAGGTTACACTAGATGACACAGGCCTTAGCACTACACTATACAAGAAACCTACAGACAGGAATAGCTTGCTTCTATACAGCAGCCATCACCCTAGGGCCCTCAAGGACAATTTGCCCTTCGGGCAATTCCTCTGTATCAGGAGGAACTGTTCTTCCACTAATGATTACTTAACTGAAGCCCACCAATTGAGTTCCAACCTTAGACAAAGAGGTTATCCTGAACGTCAGGTAAAAAACTCACTTAAGAGGGCACGCAATAATCCACGAGAGACCCTACTACAACCCAATAATAGGGAAAATTCAGAGACATTGACCTGTGTCACATCCTTCACTCCTGACTCTACATGCATAAAAGGCATAATCAGGAAACATTGGGGGATTCTTACTGCGGGTGATCTCACTATCCCACCCCCATGTTTTGCTTTTAAACACACTCAAAATTTGAAGGATATCCTCATTAACACGAGACCTAGACAAATTGACCACCAGGATCAGAGAACCCTCTGGGGTCTCCCCCCAGTGAAAGGACACTACCCTTGTGGTTCTTGTGCTGTGTGCCACCAAACTACAGTTATTAAAGATGTGGTTTTTTCAGACTCCTTCACTTGGAAGATTCAGAGACATACCAATTGTAACACCACTCATTGTATCTACTTAATCACCTGCCCATGTGAAAAGAGATATGTGGGCATGACCATGAGACCAGTAAAGATACGCATAACAGAACACAAGAGTAATGTGAGATGCCAGAAAATAACCACCAAACTCTACACTCACTGCAAAGAGACTAACCACAAACCAGACTCCCTTAGATGGCTGGTACTTGAGACTCACCCTAGGATCATACAGAAAGCTTTGTTCAAGATCGAACAGCGATGGGTGCATCGTCTGAGGACAGACCTAGAAGGCTTGAATGACCAAATCCCATGGGCAGTACTCACGGACAGATAATATAGGTTTTCTCTTTCATTGCTACTCCGTTAGCTGTTTCAGTGTCCTATACGGAGTGGACTAGCCATGTTTGCACACTACCCTGGGTTCCTTCCCCCTTTGTAGTTGAGCGTAATTTCTGCTTTTGTTACCTTGTGGACACTTTTTAGGTTCACTTATCTATATGATTGTTATCCATCATTTACATTACATATTTTTGTAGATTATAGTGATCACGTTTACCCACGTTCCTTCCCTTTCCTGTGGTTATATTTCCACTCACTCCAAGATGGCCGCCGCCATAACATACTCATTTTATAGATACAGCCTCACGTACCATGTTCTGACACACACTTCCGGGTAGTCGGCCCACCTCCTTGATAGCGGCTGGTGTGTCTACATGGTAGCTGAGATATCACACTTGACCTTCCAGGATTGTGAATTCTTCCCTTCCCCTTAGAGGGTTTTTACTCTACTAATCACTGAGAATTGGTTATCATACATTCAATAACCACATCCCAAGATGGCCGCCGCCTTCGACATCCCCTTTCATAGATTCAGCTTCACGACTTACGTTCTGGCATAGCACACTTCCGGGTAGTCGGCCCGCCCCCAAGACACCAACTTGTATATCTACAAGGTACCCTGCCCGGAACAATTCCTCCCGGGTCAAGTGGCGCCAGGGTAGGTGACGGCCCATTCCGGTAGCAACCTTCAAGTAAGTGTTACTGCAGTGTTGCGGTGTTCCCGTTTGTCAGTGATGGGACATGAGAGTGGTTTGAATGTATACCCGTGATTCACGGGTTGGCGGTTACGAGTGGACGGAATCCCGCTTTTGGACTTATGAGTGATGACTGAGACGCGGTGGTTCCAGTTCTCCAATATAGGCTTCAACACTCGACGTTGTCAGTGCATTGCAACAGCTGTCTATCAGACAGACATTTAGCGCACTATGCTTGACTCTCCGGGGGGGTTACGGGGCACCCCATGGCTCACGTAGCTGTATCTATACTGTAATTATTCTCCCCACACTGGGTCTTCGGGATACATCGGCGATGGACCGGTCCTGCCCCGGACGTCACCCGGATTTCTGGCTACTGCGTTGCGGTGCTTTTACTCTGTTCTATGGCTGCGCATCACTGGCTGGTTGACACCTTATCTCGGCTGGCGATTGCCATCCATGCGCCTCATGTGTGACTCTATATAAGTTTCCTTCGTGGTGCTTCCTTGTTACTCAACAACCCTTCTGTATCATGGCTCGCATTACTTCTGCTCATATGACGGGATCGCACACGGGCGATATTGTTTTACTTGTGCTGACACTGCCTGTTGGGCCAGTTGCCCTCCATGCTTTGCTCTGTTTTCCATTCAACATTTTGTCTCTCATTAGGACACCAGAATCTTGGTGTCCCGGTGGCGCCACGGACACGGACAGGAGCAGGGATACACACCACAATAGGTGAGTGCCCTGAAACTCCTTAATGTAGACACTTGTTCTTCACACTACTTCCTCATAGTGAATACCGCACTTCCAGTCTTCTGATTTTTATGATGCTTGGTTTTAATTCACATTTTGAGTAGAATATCGACGAACTCTATAGTAAAGTCTATTTGCACTTGGTGACAATGGACACAGCCTTGTGGTATATTGTCTAGGGAGAGAGCACTGTCGTGTGATATCTATCTGTACAGTACTTATTTCTAATCACTGCCTATGTTTGGGTTACCTTTCTAAAATAAAATTCTTTCGTAGGTCCCCTTAGACATATGGCGAGATCGTTTCCCATAAACCGTGTGGCAGATAACAATTGTACTTTCCACAGTGTGTAGATAGTTGACAGTTCATTAGGTCCCGAAGAATTGCCACGGATCACTAGGACCACCAGGCATGAAACATGTTGACCATCACAGAAGAGCATAGCTAAGCTGAACCATAACGTCAGCCAGCTGCCACTCTCTTTGTTTTGTTTTAATCAAGTGGAGAGCCACTCCTAATAAAATCCGATTTTTGGACTTTCCAACTTGTTTTAACCACACACACGCATTCACATCTACACCACTAGACTCCTCTCACACACACTACACCATACGGCCAGGAACAGAAGATCTCCGCTAAAGAGCCCCTTTAAGGGTGCCCGTCGGGTATTGCAGCGCCGGCCTGACGAGGAGCAGGTCCATATGATGAAGCATGACACCTAGCTTGCTGGGTGTGTGAGGACCCTAGTTCCGAATAGAGGAATTCCTCTTCCACACGGTCTCCTCTCCACACTTTCACTCTCCCCTTACTCTGAGGAACTGCATACTCTTTCTCTTGATATGACTAACTGGGCACGTATGCTGGACCTCCTGTAAAAAAAAACACCAGTCCCCCCTTTTGATAATAAAATTTCGAAATGTTTGGTCACGGCATAGTTGGTATCGCCATTCGTAATTGCCCTGGTATACTCCAATACCCTTTTTCTTAGAGGACAGATGGTACTTCCAATGTATTGTTTTCCGCACTCACATGTTATCGTAGAGACCACATCGTTGGTTTCACACGTGATTCTGTGTGTGATCGTGAACGGTTTACCCCTATGGTTTGTTAGTTGTTTTATGTTTTTTCCAATAGTACAGGCTTTACACTACTCACATTTAGTGAATCCTTTTTGATGATCTGTTAGCCATGTCTTATATGTTGATCTCATGAAGTGACTGCTTGTTAATTTGTTTTGTAAGGATGGAGCCTTTCTGAAGGAGATGTCAACGTTCCCACTCAAGTCCTTTCCAATATCTGGGGTTTTTCTTATTACAGTCCAATACTTATTCATAATCTTTCTTATCTGGTCATGCACCTTGTTGTAAGTCATAATGGATCTTATTTTTGAGTTTTTTATTTCAATTTGCTTTTTGCCCTGTTTGTAGGTTAGTGTTTCTTGTTGTGTTAGATTTTCCGTTCTTTTTATTCCTTCCTCAATATCATGTTTTCTATAGCCTCTTTGTTTGAATTTCTTGATGGTTTCTTGCAATTTCTCTTTGAATACATTGTCATCACTGCAGTTCCTTCGCATTCCTAAACGTTTGCCGTACTACGGTGTGCTCTTCTTTAGAGCTCGAGGATGAAAGCCAGTACCATGCAGAATGCTGTTGGTTGCTGTAGGTTTTCAGTATACAGTGGTCTTGATGTGATCGTCCTCGATGTGAACTGTAAGGTCTGACGTTTTGAGGAATAAAATCATCTGCTCTTCTTTGATGGACTTCTGAGTGTGTGTGTCTACCTTGGATTGTTTGCAGCATTACCAAGCCCGGCGGTGGTTCCACCGGCATCACGCACCACCTGGCAGCAGGCTCGATCCCGGAAGGGACCTCTTGTTGAAATTATATATCTATATATATGTCTTATGCAAAGGTTGGTCGCACACTGCTCGTCACACCAGCAAGTTGCCCCAAAGGACTGTGGTAAATGTAGTGGCGACGGCGGGTACGCCTATGCCACGATATGTAAAAAGAACAGTATGTGTTGCGTTAGCCATCCCTGGACACGTGTTTCGAGGTAGTTGCCTCTCGTCAGCAGGGAGCAGGTCAGTGTAAAGGGGTGCCGTGTGGACTGCCAAAATGTAATTAAAACAGGTCAAGTACCTCTCATGGTGCGCAGGTGCAGATCCAAGGCTCGTCAGCCCATTGGCTCAAGGGAGCCGTAATAAATTATGCAAAGGTTGGTCGCACACTGCTCGTCACACCAGCAAGTTGCCCCAAAGGACTGTGGTAAATGTAGTGGCGACGGCGGGTACGCCTATGCCACGATATGTAAAAAGAACAGTATGTGTTGCGTTAGCCATCCCTGGACACGTGTTTCGAGGTAGTTGCCTCTCGTCAGCAGGGAGCAGGTCAGTGTAAAGGGGTGCCGTGTGGACTGCCAAAATGTAATTAAAACAGGTCAAGTACCTCTCATGGCGCGCAGGTGCAGATCCAAGGCTCGTCAGCCCATTGGCTCAAGGGAGCCGTAATAAATTATGCAAAGGTTGGTCGCACACTGCTCGTCACACCAGCAAGTTGCCCCAAAGGACTGTGGTAAATGTAGTGGCGACGGCGGGTACGCCTATGCCACGATATGTAAAAAGAACAGTATGTGTTGCGTTAGCCATCCCTGGACACGTGTTTCGAGGTAGTTGCCTCTCGTCAGCAGGGAGCAGGTCAGTGTAAAGGGGTGCCGTGTGGACTGCCAAAATGTAATTAAAACAGGTCAAGTACCTCTCATGGCGCGCAGGTGCAGATCCAAGGCTCGTCAGACCATTGGCTCAAGGGAGCCGTAATAAATTATGCAAAGGTTGATCGCACACTGCTCGTCACACCAGCAAGTTGCCCCAAAGGACTGTGGTAAATGTAGTGGCGACGGCGGGTACGCCTATGCCACGATATGTAAAAAGAACAGTATGTGTTGCGTTAGCCATCCCTGGACACGTGTTTCGAGGTAGTTGCCTCTCGTCAGCAGGGAGCAGGTCAGTGTAAAGGGGTGCCGTGTGGACTGCCAAAATGTAATTAAAACAGGTCAAGTACCTCTCATGGCGCGCAGGTGCAGATCCAAGGCTCGTCAGCCCATTGGCTCAAGGGAGCCGTAATAAATTATGCAAAGGTTGGTCGCACACTGCTCGTCACACCAGCAAGTTGCCCCAAAGGACTGTGGTAAATGTAGTGGAGACGGCGGGTACGCCTATGCCACGATATGTAAAAAGAACAGTATGTGTTGCGTTAGCCATCCCTGGACACGTGTTTCGAGGTAGTTGCCTCTCATCAGCAGGGAGCAGGTCAGTGTAAAGGGGTGCCGTGTGGACTGCCAAAATGTAATTAAAACAGGTCAAGTACCTCTCATGGCGCGCAGGTGCAGATCCAAGGCTCGTCAGCCCATTGGCTCAAGGGAGCCGTAATAAATTATGCAAAGGTTGGTCGCACACTGCTCGTCACACCAGCAAGTTGCCCCAAAGGACTGTGGTAAATGTAGTGGCGACAGCGGGTACGCCTATGCCACGATATGTAAAAAGAACAGTATGTGTTGCGTTAGCCATCCCTGGACACGTGTTTCGAGGTAGTTGCCTCTCATCAGCAGGGAGCAGGTCAGTGTAAAGGGGTGCCGTGTGGACTGCCAAAATGTAATTAAAACAGGTCAAGTACCTCTCATGGCGCGCAGGTGCAGATCCAAGGCTCGTCAGCCCATTGGCTCAAGGGAGCCGTAATAAATTATGCAAAGGTTGGTCGCACACTGCTCGTCACACCAGCAAGTTGCCCCAAAGGACTGTGGTAAATGTAGTGGCGACGGCGGGTACGCCTATGCCACGATATGTAAAAAGAACAGTATGTGTTGCGTTAGCCATCCCTGGACACGTGTTTCGAGGTAGTTGCCTCTCGTCAGCAGGGAGCAGGTCAGTGTAAAGGGGTGCCGTGTGGACTGCCAAAATGTAATTAAAACAGGTCAAGTACCTCTCATGGCGCGCAGGTGCAGATCCAAGGCTCGTCAGCCCATTGGCTCAAGGGAGCCGTAATAAATTATGCAAAGGTTGGTTGCACACTGCTCGTCACACCAGCAAGTTGCCCCAAAGGACTGTGGTAAATGTAGTGGCGACGGCGGGTACGCCTATGCCACGATATGTAAAAAGAACAGTATGTGTTGCGTTAGCCATCCCTGGACACGTGTTTCGAGGTAGTTGCCTCTCGTCAGCAGGGAGTAGGTCAGTGTAAAGGGGTGCCGTGTGGACTGCCAAAATGTAATTAAAACAGGTCAAGTACCTCTCATGGCGCGCAGGTGCAGATCCAAGGCTCGTCAGCCCATTGGCTCAAGGGAGCCGTAATAAATTATGCAAAGGTTGGTCGCACACTGCTCGTCACACCAGCAAGTTGCCCCAAAGGACTGTGGTAAATGTAGTGGCGACGGCGGGTACGCCTATGCCACGATATGTAAAAAGAACAGTATGTGTTGCGTTAGCCATCCCTGGACACGTGTTTCGAGGTAGTTGCCTCTCGTCAGCAGGGAGCAGGTCAGTGTAAAGGGGTGCCGTGTGGACTGCCAAAATGTAATTAAAACAGGTCAAGTACCTCTCATGGCACGCAGGTGCAGATCCAAGGCTCGTCAGCCCATTGGCTCAAGGGAGCCGTAATAAATTATGCAAAGGTTGGTCGCACACTGCTCGTCACACCAGCAAGTTGCCCCAAAGGACTGTGGTAAATGTAGTGGAGACGGCGGGTACGCCTATGCCACGATATGTAAAAAGAACAGTATGTGTTGCGTTAGCCATCCCTGGACACGTGTTTCGAGGTAGTTGCCTCTCATCAGCAGGGAGCAGGTCAGTGTAAAGGGGTGCCGTGTGGACTGCCAAAATGTAATTAAAACAGGTCAAGTACCTCTCATGGCGCGCAGGTGCAGATCCAAGGCTCGTCAGCCCATTGGCTCAAGGGAGCCTTAATAAATTATGCAAAGGTTGGTCGCACACTGCTCGTCACACCAGCAAGTTGCCCCAAAGGACTGTGGTAAATGTAGTGGCGACAGCGGGTACGCCTATGCCACGATATGTAAAAAGAACAGTATGTGTTGCGTTAGCCATCCCTGGACACGTGTTTCGAGGTAGTTGCCTCTCATCAGCAGGGAGCAGGTCAGTGTAAAGGGGTGCCGTGTGGACTGCCAAAATGTAATTAAAACAGGTCAAGTACCTCTCATGGCGCGCAGGTGCAGATCCAAGGCTCGTCAGCCCATTGGCTCAAGGGAGCCGTAATAAATTATGCAAAGGTTGGTCGCACACTGCTCGTCACACCAGCAAGTTGCCCCAAAGGACTGTGGTAAATGTAGTGGCGACGGCGGGTACGCCTATGCCACGATATGTAAAAAGAACAGTATGTGTTGCGTTAGCCATCCCTGGACACGTGTTTCGAGGTAGTTGCCTCTCGTCAGCAGGGAGCAGGTCAGTGTAAAGGGGTGCCGTGTGGACTGCCAAAATGTAATTAAAACAGGTCAAGTACCTCTCATGGCGCGCAGGTGCAGATCCAAGGCTCGTCAGCCCATTGGCTCAAGGGAGCCGTAATAAATTATGCAAAGGTTGGTCGCACACTGCTCGTCACACCAGCAAGTTGCCCCAAAGGACTGTGGTAAATGTAGTGGCGACAGCGGGTACGCCTATGCCACGATATGTAAAAAGAACAGTATGTGTTGCGTTAGCCATCCCTGGACACGTGTTTCGAGGTAGTTGCCTCTCATCAGCAGGGAGCAGGTCAGTGTAAAGGGGTGCCGTGTGGACTGCCAAAATGTAATTAAAACAGGTCAAGTACCTCTCATGGCGCGCAGGTGCAGATCCAAGGCTCGTCAGCCCATTGGCTCAAGGGAGCCGTAATAAATTATGCAAAGGTTGGTCGCACACTGCTCGTCACACCAGCAAGTTGCCCCAAAGGACTGTGGTAAATGTAGTGGCGACGGCGGGTACGCCTATGCCACGATATGTAAAAAGAACAGTATGTGTTGCGTTAGCCATCCCTGGACACGTGTTTCGAGGTAGTTGCCTCTCGTCAGCAGGGAGCAGGTCAGTGTAAAGGGGTGCCGTGTGGACTGCCAAAATGTAATTAAAACAGGTCAAGTACCTCTCATGGCGCGCAGGTGCAGATCCAAGGCTCGTCAGCCCATTGGCTCAAGGGAGCCGTAATAAATTATGCAAAGGTTGGTTGCACACTGCTCGTCACACCAGCAAGTTGCCCCAAAGGACTGTGGTAAATGTTGTGGCGACGGCGGGTACGCCTATGCCACGATATGTAAAAAGAACAGTATGTGTTGCGTTAGCCATCCCTGGACACGTGTTTCGAGGTAGTTGCCTCTCGTCAGCAGGGAGCAGGTCAGTGTAAAGGGGTGCCGTGTGGACTGCCAAAATGTAATTAAAACAGGTCAAGTACCTCTCATGGCGCGCAGGTGCAGATCCAAGGCTCGTCAGCCCATTGGCTCAAGGGAGCCATAATAAATTATGCAAAGGTTGGTCGCACACTGCTCGTCACACCAGCAAGTTGCCCCAAAGGACTGTGGTAAATGTAGTGGCGACGGCGGGTACGCCTATGCCACGATATGTAAAAAGAACAGTATGTGTTGCGTTAGCCATCCCTGGACACGTGTTTCGAGGTAGTTGCCTCTCGTCAGCAGGGAGCAGGTCAGTGTAAAGGGGTGCCGTGTGGACTGCCAAAATGTAATTAAAACAGGTCAAGTACCTCTCATGGCGCGCAGGTGCAGATCCAAGGCTCGTCAGCCCATTGGCTCAAGGGAGCCGTAATAAATTATGCAAAGGTTGGTCGCACACTGCTCGTCACACCAGCAAGTTGCCCCAAAGGACTGTGGTAAATGTAGTGGCGACGGCGGGTACGCCTATGCCACGATATGTAAAAAGAACTGTATGTGTTGCGTTAGCCATCCCTGGACACGTGTTTCAAGGTAGTTGCCTCTCGTCAGCAGGGAGCAGGTCAGTGTAAAGGGGTGCCGTGTGGACTGCCAAAATGTAATTAAAACAGGTCAAGTACCTCTCATGGCGCGCAGGTGCAGATCCAAGGCTCGTCAGCCCATTGGCTCAAGGGAGCCATAATAAATTATGCAAAGGTTGGTGTAATGGCTGGATTTTCTGTTTAGATGGGATCAGCCCCCAGGGGCCCCTGTGACCCAGCCAAAACGTACTCACCTTCCGTCCTCAGGACTCCTCTATATCCAGGCACCTGGTACCTACCTGAGGATAGGGAACTCGCAATATACAAGCTCATATTATTAAGAACACCACTAAATCTATAGGGATACTAAGAATACTCACTGATTACTAGGGATATCCATACCCTACACCACACTTATTCACATCAGTTGGTCTCGCGGCCACCCTGACCCAGACCGTTCTACCCTAGGGCAGATCTGACACACAATCTGGTGCGTCTACACACGGGCCTGCAGAACCCAATGCTCCCTTTTCCAAACCGTTCGCGATCCTGCGAAACTTACACACTAGTTCCACTACCTAGTGCTCTCATTTACTCAAGCCACAATCTTGTGGGTATCCACACTGGTTCGACCCCCCAGTGCTCTCATTAACGCCGCATATCAACGACGACCACATTCCTATGAACACCTATACATATATATATATATATTGGGATATTATCTCAGCTGTCTACTCGGGATGAAACTACAATAATAACTTTGAATATGGGTCCAGATTATTGTGTATTACCTGCTCTTGGCATCAAAGGTCCACTCACTCCCTATTTATGTGATCACCACTTACCTGATTGGGATCACTCATCCATTCACGCGCCTAGTGCTCACCTAGGAGCTTCATTTACCTTCAGTGAACAAGAATAGGGGCTACACACCAGTTTGTTATAAACTGGGGGTCATTTATTACAGTAATATAAACATTAATACAAATCTAACAAAGGCTATAGGTAGAACACACTACTTAAAAGAGAAGGATTACACATAACAGGAACACTCCGCTGAAAGGGAAAAGATTAAGTGTAGCTAATATGATGAAAACAATATCACCTGATTAGTGTGAAGTCTTGTTCTAGCTGTCATCTGGGTTCCTCTCTCGTCTGTGCCTTGGCTCATCTCATGCTCTCTCTCTCTCCTGCACTCTTGGATACACCTCTGCGCTGATCGCTCTGTCTCTGGACTCCTCTCCCCCACACGAACTGTCTCTCCACCTTGCGTCTTCACTCTTAATGGTTCCTGCCGCTCTGATCACCGTTCATTCTACTATCTTATTCGCTTTGTCTCTGCGCCAATGTCCAATTCCATCTGCTCCCATAGGTTAATCCACAAGCTCTCCTCTATCTCTTCTAAAAGGCATTACTTCAGACTCCAGCTATTCACACCTCCTCCTGATAAGCAACTGCTTCTGACTGCTTCCTTCAGTTCCAGCTCACTATTCAACTCAGCTCTTCTCCAGATTGAACCCTCTCTCTCTCTCTCTCTGCCAACTCCACTCCACTGCTCTCCTCTCTGCTGGACTCTCTCCTCGACTGCCCTCTGACTGACTGACTGACTCCGCCTCTGCACTTCACAAATATAGAATGCTGTTTCCTCATGGAAAGTTCCAGCCAGCAGCTTCTTCCCACCAATCCCATGCACCAGGCTCCTTGCGCTAGACGCTCCCACAGTGACCAGTCTGCTTGTTTCGTCTAGAGACCTGAGCCCGGGAACAATTCCTGATTAGATTCAGCTCTGGCCGGTTCTCTCCGGTCCGCTTAGGGCGAACAACAGTTATAACTATAAACATTGCTTTTGCCCTAAAAAGCCTCTCTGCTTCCATCAAGATGGAGTCTCTCTAGCTTTAGGCCTGAAAGGGGTGAAATGCTCCTTAGCTCTGTCAGAATACCTACATGAACCATACCAATATGTCTAATATGTCAAAGCCAAATAGGCAATAGACAGGTTAAAGTCAAGAATAAAGGCATATTAAGCAGCTATCCTCTTCTAGGTCTGGAAAAAGGGCTTAAAAGGGCCAACACAGGCTAAGAATGCCTATACTAGATGCGAGCAAGAATAATGATCTATTATCACTGCTAAATAAAGCCAAAAACCCTGCCATAACAGTTGGTCGCACACTGCTCGTCACACCAGCAAGTTGCCCCAAAGGACTGTGGTAAATGTAGTGGCGACGGCGGGTACGCCTATGCCACGATATGTAAAAAGAACAGTATGTGTTGCGTTAGCCATCCCTGGACACGTGTTTCGAGGTAGTTGCCTCTCGTCAGCAGGGAGCAGGTCAGTGTAAAGGGGTGCCGTGTGGACTGCCAAAATGTAATTAAAACAGGTCAAGTACCTCTCATGGCGCGCAGGTGCAGATCCAAGGCTCGTCAGCCCATTGGCTCAAGGGAGCCGTAATAAATTATGCAAAGGTTGGTCGCACACTGCTCGTCACACCAGCAAGTTGCCCCAAAAGACTGTGGTAAATGTAGTGGCGACGGCGGGTACGCCTATGCCACGATATGTAAAAAGAACTGTATGTGTTGCGTTAGCCATCCCTGGACACGTGTTTCAAGGTAGTTGCCTCTCGTCAGCAGGGAGCAGGTCAGTGTAAAGGGGTGCCGTGTAGACTGCCAAAATGTAATTAAAACAGGTCAAGTACCTTTCATGGCGCGCAGGTGCAGATCCAAGGCTCGTCAGCCCATTGGCTCAAGGGAGCCGTAATAAATTATGCAAAGGTTGGTCGCACACTGCTCGTCACACCAGCAAGTTGCCCCAAAGGACTGTGGTAAAGGTAGTGGCGACGGCGGGTACGCCTATGCCACGATATGTAAAAAGAACAGTATGTGTTGCGTTAGCCATCCATGGACACGTGTTTCGAGGTAGTTGCCTCTCGTCAGCAGGGATCAGGTCAGTGTAAAGGGGTGCCGTGTGGACTGCCAAAATGTAATTAAAACAGGTCAAGTACCTCTCATGGCGCGCAGGTGCAGATCCAAGGCTCGTCAGCCCATTGGTTCAAGGGAGCCGTAATAAATTATGCAAAGGTTGGTCGCACACTGCTCGTCACACCAGCAAGTTGCCCCAAAGGACTGTGGTAAATGTAGTGGTGACGGCGGGTACGCCTATGCCACGATATGTAAAAAGAACAGTATGTGTTGCGTTAGCCATCCCTGGACACGTGTTTCGAGGTAGTTGCCTCTCGTCAGCAGGGAGCAGGTCAGTGTAAAGGGGTGCCGTGTGGACTGCCAAAATGTAATTAAAACAGGTCAAGTACCTCTCATGGCGCGCAGGTGCAGATCCAAGGCTCATCAGCCCATTGGCTCAAGGGAGCCGTAATAAATTATGCAAAGGTTGGTCGCACACTGCTCGTCACACCAGCATTTTGCCCCAAAGGACTGTGGTAAATGTAGTGGCGACGGCGGG
The DNA here is from genome assembly GCF_964204655.1 of Triturus cristatus. Lineage (NCBI taxonomy): Eukaryota > Metazoa > Chordata > Amphibia > Caudata > Salamandridae > Triturus > Triturus cristatus. Next base: position 348,768,679 of record NC_140584.1, read on the forward strand.
TACGCCTATGCCACGATATGTAAAAAGAACAGTATGTGTTGCGTTAGCCATCCCTGGACACGTGTTTCGAGGTAGTTGCCTCTCGTCAGCAGGGAGCAGGTCAGTGTAAAGGGGTGCCGTGTGGACTGCCAAAATGTAATTAAAACAGGTCAAGTACCTCTCATGGCGCGCAGGTGCAGATCCAAGGCTCGTCAGCCCATTGGCTCAAGGGAGCCGTAATAAATTATGCAAAGGTTGGTCGCACACTGCTCGTCACACCAGCAAGTTGCCCCAAAGGACTGTGGTAAATGTAGTGGCGACGGCGGGAACGCCTATGCCACGATATGTAAAAAGAACAGTATGTGTTGCGTTAGCCATCCCTGGACACGTGTTTCGAGGTAGTTGCCTCTCATCAGCAGGGAGCAGGTCAGTGTAAAAGGGTGCCGTGTGGACTGCCAAAATGTAATTAAAACAGGTCAAGTACCTCTCATGGCGCGCAGGTGCAGATCCAAGGCTCGTCAGCCCATTGGCTCAAGGGAGCCGTAATAAATTATGCAAAGGTTGGTCGCACACTGCTCGTCACACCAGCAAGTTGCCCCAAAGGACTGTGGTAAATGTAGTGGCGACGGCGGGTACGCCTATGCCACGATATGTAAAAAGAACAGTATGTGTTGCGTTAGCCATCCCTGGACACGTGTTTCGAGGTAGTTGCCTCTCGTCAGCAGGGAGCAGGTCAGTGTAAAGGGGTGCCGTGTGGACTGCCAAAATGTAATTAAAACAGGTCAAGTACCTCTCATGGCGCGCAGGTGCAGATCCAAGGCTCGTCAGCCCATTGGCTCAAGGGAGCCGTAATAAATTATGCAAAGGTTGGTCGCACACTGCTCGTCACACCAGCAAGTTGCCCCAAAGGACTGTGGTAAATGTAGTGGCGACGGCGGGTACGCCTATGCCACGATATGTAAAAAGAACAGTATGTGTTGCATTAGCCATCCCTGGACACGTGTTTCGAGGTAGTTGCCTCTCGTCAGCAGGGATCAGGTCAGTGTAAAGGGGTGCCGTGTGGACTGCCAAAATGTAATTAAAACAGGTCAAGTACCTCTCATGGCGCGCAGGTGCAGATCCAAGGCTCGTCAGCCCATTGGCTCAAGGGAGCCGTAATAAATTATGCAAAGGTTGGTCGCACACTGCTCGTCACACCAGCAAGTTGCCCCAAAGGACTGTGGTAAATGTAGTGGTGACGGCGGGTACGCCTATGCCACGATATGTAAAAAGAACAGTATGTGTTGTGTTAGCCATCCCTGGACACGTGTTTCGAGGTAGTTGCCTCTCGTCAGCAGGGAGCAGGTCAGTGTAAAGGGGTGCCGTGTGGACTGCCAAAATGTAATTAAAACAGGTCAAGTACCTCTCATGGCGCGCAGGTGCAGATCCAAGGCTCGTCAGCCCATTGGCTCAAGGGAGCCGTAATAAATTATGCAAAGGTTGGTCGCACACTGCTCGTCACACCAGCAATTTGCCCCAAAGGACTGTGGTAAATGTAGTGGCGACGGCGGGTACGCCTATGCCACGATATGTAAAAAGAACAGTATGTGTTGCGTTAGCCATCCCTGGACACGTGTTTCGAGGTAGTTGCCTCTCGACAGCAGGGAGCAGGTCAGTGTAAAGGGGTGCCGTGTGGACTGCCAAAATGTAATTAAAACAGGTCAAGTACCTCTCATGGCGCGCACGTGCAGATCCAAGGCTCGTCAGCCCATTGGCTCAAGTGAGCCGTAATAAATTATGCAAAGGTTGGTCGCACACTGCTCGTCACACCAGCAAGTTGCCCCAATGCCCCTATGCCGCGATGTTCTTTCTACATCGCGGCATAGGCGTACCCGCCGTCGCCACTACATCTACCACAGTCCCTTGGGGCAACTTGCTGGTGTGACGAGCAGTGTGCGACCAACCTTTGCTTAATTTATTACGGCTCCCTTGAGCCAACGGGCTGACGAGCCTTGGATCTGCACCTGCGCGCCATGAGAGGTACTTGACCTGTTTTAATTACATTTTGGCAGTCCACGCGGCACCCCTTTACACTGACCTGCTCCCTGCTGACGAGAGGCAACTACCTCGAAACACGTGTCCAGGGATGGCTAACGCAACACATACTGTTCTTTATAAATCGCGGCATAGGCGTACCCGCCGTCGCCACTACATCTACCACAGTCCCTTGGGGCAACTTGCTGGTGTGACGAGCAGTGTGCGACCAACCTTTGCTTAATTTATTACGGCTCCCTTGAGCGAACGGGCTGACGAGCCTTGGATCTGCACCTGCGCGCCATGAGAGGTACTTGACCTGTTTTAATTACATTTTGGCAGTCCACGCGGCACCCCTTTCCACTGACCTGCTCCCTGCTGACGAGAGGCAACTACCTCGAAACACGTGTCCAGGGATGGCTAACGCAACACATACTGTTCTTTATACATAGCGGCATAGGCGTACCCGCCGTCGCCACTACATCTACCACAGTCCCTTGGGGCAACTTGCTGGTGTGACGAGCAGTGTATGACCAACCTTTGCTTAATCTATATATATATCTATATATAGATATATATATATTACCTACTGGCGGTCGCCAGTAGGTAGTTATAGTTAGGACCCTGTTTCCATAGGAAATCCGCAACATTCTATTTTGAATAACTTTGGCGCCGGTCGACGAATCCTCGTGAATATTTCAAAATAGGTGGGGCGCTACGCTCCGCTCCTACCCTGAAAGTCTCGGGGGGATTCGTCAAGCGGGGGCTGAGATAAAAAGGGGGGTCCCAAAACGCGTTTTTCCCATGCATTTTTCCATAGGACCTTTAGACACAGCTACAGCCCGAACGGCTGAACAGTATTACTAGAAATTTGGCAGAGAGGTAGTCCTCAGGTCAAGGAAGTGCCTTTTGTAGGTTTGGTGTAAATCTGTTCAGTAGATTCTGAGAAAATAGCCTTTAAATCAATATATATATCTGAGCCAGCTTACGGTGCGCTTACGGTACGCTTACCGTACGCGTACGGTGGCGTGCGCGAGCGCGATTCTGATTGGCTCTTAGATCTTAGTAAACATTCGAATCGGTCGAAACCAGGAAGCGGCGGCCGCCATTTTGAGTGATATCTTGAAAAGGGGGCAAGGAGGAGAGTTACAGACCCCCTAACATTTGTAAGGGGGTCAAAGAAGGACAGAAAAGTATAAAGACAACATTTATTGATTTAAAAAAAAAATCGCGAGGTACGCGTACGGTAAGCTTACCGTAAGCGTACGGTAGAAAAAAAAATAAAAAAAGAAATGAAATTCAGATTTAAGTGTTTAGATATTAGGGGGCTCTAAAAAGAGCCGTTGTGTTTATGAAATGATTTTTTAGTGGTACCTACAAGTAAGTACCGATGCAGAGTCTAAGGTTCAAGAGGAAGACTCTGTTCCCTTCATCAGTGAAGTGTACACCATCTCCTCTATAAATGTCTTGCATGTCGTAACGCAAGTTGTTGTGGTAAATGGAACCCATACCATAGTCACGGAGGAAAGCAGAAACAGATTTGTTGACGTGCGTTCTTGCTTTGTCAATCTGCGGACAGAAATGATTGGACCAGTTCCATTTTTGCCTTTGATCATATGTTAGAAAACACAAAGGCAGTTTTAGGGAAAAGTGAAAACAGTTGTGCAAAGGTGTCCTTCATAAGCATTTCCAGACCTACCCCAGTCAAAGTGCCTAGGTCATTGCCACCACAGTGCACTATTATGAGGTCAGGGTGTTGGATGTGCATGAAGGATTTCACCAATGGCATCAATTGGTGCCACTTTAACCCTCTCTGACCAATCCATTTAATGTCTACATTTGGCAAAGCAAGGTCTCTCACCATATCTGTTTTCTCTGCATACTTTTCACTCCAGAAGACATAGCTGTGCCCTACAATCCACACTGTGAACATCTTCAAAGGAGAATTGGATGCACTCAGGAGGTGTCTTTCAGTAGAATGGTAAAAAGAAATGAAAGACAGTTTGGAAATGGAGGCATACATATTTTTTTTATAAAAAAAAGAACTGATTGGCTGTTTCATACCATTCTAGAATAAAAACTAGGCTGTATGTGTAAATTAATAGAAGCATGTTTTGTATTGGTACAGAAAAATGTGTTACCAAAGAACAGTACTATGGATTTGCTGTTAGGTTTGAAAAGTCAAGCACTCTTGCTCTGTGGAATTGAAACATTGTTTGGTGAACTTCTGACCTAACTCCACACAGCAGTGTTCCATGAGCTGTTGCTATGGTAGCAGGCAGAAGTCAAGTTGGGGGAAGGGTACTAGGCAGAAGTCAAGTTGGGGGAAGGGTACTTTTGGAAAAGGGTTGGTTTTCAACCAATAGAAATGTGTGATTACATTTGAAAAAAAGGGGGAAGCACTGAGATTTGAAATTAACATGTATATGTGTGGAAAAAGAGAGGGAAAGTTTGCCATTATCTGGTTCTGCTGAGAGGAGAGAGGTGTAAAGAACAGAGATCCTGGCTCTGATAATCTGCTGTTTGAGTGCCACATTTCTTTCACAGCTAACTAATTTTAAAGGTGAGTTTAGAGTTTGAGAGGGGATGTATATGGTAAATTAAGAAATGAATAATAGAAATGGAATTCCTTTTGTTGAAGTTGTGTTTATCATTTTCTGTTTTGGGAGAAATTTAAATGTGAGGAACATGTAAAATAATATGGACTATGTTTTCACGATAAATTAAGGTGTACTGGTAAAAATAAGGAATACTTTAAGGGTTTGAGGTTGCACTCAGTAATGCAAATACATACAGCATCAGTAAGGCTGGTTGCCCTTGCTGGAGTGTAGGCAGTCACCCAGGTTACACATGGTGCTGGTCTGAAAAGCAGTTTGGACATGTGCTTTTATCAGAATCTGAAAAAAAACATAGTGTTTTAAGAGAATAAAAAGTTTTTAAAAAACTTGTTTTTTTTTTAAAAAAAAACACATTTAATATAAGAATTTATAAAAAAAAAAAACAAAATCAATAAAAAAAAATATGGGAATCACATATGTTATAGCTAAGAATTAGCATTTAAAAAACCATACAAATTCACTGAAAAAACCATGGGTTTCACACACGTTATAGTTAGAAATTAGCATTTAAAAAACCTTGCAAATTCACTGAAAAAACCATAGGTTTCACACATGTTATAGTTAGGAATTAGCATTTAAAAAACCTTGCAAATTCAGTGAAAAAACCAAAGGTTTCACACATGTTATAGTTAGCTGGACATTTCACTCGTAAAAAACCAATGAAATTCCCCCGTTATAGTTAGTTCAGCTAACTATAACTCGCGCGCCCGCAATGCACTGCTGATGACGTCACATATTACATCACTCATGACATGGTCACTGACATCACTCATGACATCACTGATGACATCTCAAATGACATCACTGATGACATCACTGATGACATCATCCTTGTGATAGAGTGGCAGACCTCCTCTTCCCCTAATATAACCTTTGATACACACATTCAAAAATAGAGACTGAAATTTTCAAAACAATGGACATACCAATACCAGTTACAAGAACCTCTTAAGTAATTCTAAGAACCACATACACATCCACTCATTCACCAACAGTCCTATACAGTCACTCATACATGCACTCACTCATCATATGTACTCATACACCTATACATCCTGTTACACAATGCCACTCATCCATAGAGTTACTCACACATACTCACTCATGCTAATAAAGAAACAAACATACATTTATTAGCTTATACAGTTATACACACACCACCACACTTACTTCTACGGAAACTTACACATACTTAGTCTTATAAACAATCACTTATAGAAACACATACTTATTCATACAGGAACTCTTTCAATCTCTCACTCTCACATATACTCACTTATATACACCAATAGTCACATATACTAGTTTAAAACATATGTAGTTACTCATAAAGACACTATTGAGACAGTCATTCACTCACTAACACAACCAATCACACACTCATCCACCCATACAGTCCTGCACACATGCTGTCTTCAACACATACAAAGAGTGAATCACTCATTCATGCACCTATGCACTACATAATACCCCCCACCGAACCATACAGACACTCAGACTGATACTCAAAAAAACAACTAATAACCTATATAGACACCCATGAAGCTACTCACCAACCCATGCAGCCACTTATACACAAAGTGAGAGACTGATACAGATATTTTCATATTTAAACATTACTCAGTAAGCCATGTATTCACTATGATACACTTAATCAGTCAGTAACACAATACATTTTTCAAAAACAAAGCATCCATTTAGACACTTATATACCCATTTATTCTTCCATTGACCTTGAGATATACATATATAAAACATATTTAATTTTCAGAAAAACACACATTCACTGGATGATGTCATCAGTGATGTCATTTGAGATGTCATGAGTGATGTCAGTGACCATGTCATGAGTGATGTAATATGTGACGTCATCAGCAGTGCATTGCGGGCGCGCGAGTTATAGTTAGCTGAACTAACTATAACGGGGGAATTTCATTGGTTTTTTACGAGTGAAATGTCCTGCTAACTATAACATGTGTGAAACCTTTGGTTTTTTCACTGAATTTGCAAGGTTTTTTAAATGCTAATTCCTAACTATAACATGTGTGAAACCTATGGTTTTTTCAGTGAATATAGATATATATATATATAGAGAGATATATGTATAGATATATTATCTACTGATAGATAGTTATAGTTAGGACCTATTTTCCATAGGAAATCTGCAACATTCTATTGGGAATATCTTTGGCAGCGGTTGACGAATCCTCGCGAAATTCTCGAAACTTTTGGCCAGCTCTGCTCCACTCCTACCCTGAAAGTTTTGTGGTGATTCGACAAGCGGAGGCCGAGAAAAAAGGGGGGTCCCAAAACGCGTTTTCCCCATGCAATTTCCCATAGGATCTGTTGTCGCAGCTACAGCCCGAACCGCTGAACGGAATGACACCAAATTTGGCAAAGAGGTAGTCCTCAGTTCGGACTCGTGCCTTTTGCATATTTGGTGTGAATCTGTTCAGTAGTTCCTGAGAAAATTAGGGTAAAAAAGTTAGTGATATCTATGGCCGCGGAGGATCCGCGGACCCTACCCGCACCGTACGCGAACCCTCCCCGAACCGAACGCGCACTCTCCTGATCGCGCGCTGAATGCTAATTGGCTGTCGAGCGTCTCTCTACATTCAAAACCAGGAACTGTTGGCGGCCATTTTCTGCCTCGGTAGAAGCGAGGCTGAAGATGGAAGGGGAATAAGTGTGTAAAAGATATAAAGGGGGCAGAGTGGAAATACTCTGACCATCTAGATCTGCTTATGGGGTCTCAGAAGGACCCCCTGTTGCCCCCCTTTTTTTTTTGTTTAAAAAGCAGCGAAATGCGCGCACAGTGCGCGCATCCTATCACGTTGGATGCACGGATTCTCTCGCGGTGGGTGCGCGGATCCACAGCAAAGTTTTTTGAAAAACGACAAGAAATCATTGGTTGTATAACAACTTTCTACACTGAAAGGTAGGGTGTATATTTTTGTTTTTTAAAGGTATGATTGTTATTGGTTAACAAAAACAGATTGTAAGGAACATTATATATGATAAGCTGATATGTTGAAAAGTCAAGCACACTTCCTGTCTTGTGTAGGAACATTGTGTGCTGCACTTGTGACCTGTGAGCTCAGTGCAGTGTTCCATGACCTGTTTCTATGGTAACAGGCAGAAGGCAGATTGCGGGAAGGGTTGAAATGTATTTCAGTTGGAAAGGGTTGAAATGTTTAACCAATAGAAAAGTGTGTTTGCTTTTGTGTTTATGTGCGAAGGATTGTGATTTGATGTTTACATGTATATGTGTGGAAAATGAAAGGGAAACTTTTCCATTCTTTGCTTTTGCTGAGAGGTGCACAGTGCAGAGATGCTGTAAAAGAAAATTAGGTGAGTGATTGATATACTCCTTAATCTACAAAAGAACTTGAAAGATGAGTTATTTAATTTTGAGGGGATGTATGTAGACTATTTTGATTTTAATCAAACTAATGTATTTTTCCTGCTAAAGTGTAGGGAGTACTTTTTTTCTCTACAATGTGTGTGCATGTAGAAACCATTCTGTGATAGGCACTTGTGTTTTTCATGTGTTTGTAGACAGATAACTGTGCACTTTTTATATTTTGGTAGAATTAGAAAACAGTCATTGTTTATGAATTTGTGAAATGAGTTATGTTATGTTTCTATACTAAAATGTAATACTACTTCTTGATGAAGAAATGTGTTTTGGTATAGTGCAAGGGATAGTGTTGTTGGTCTAGAATCACATAGTGAGTCTGTGTGCATTTGGGAACCACTGTGAGAGAAGCATTTGGTAATATTGTGTATTTGCTGACAGATAACTGTTTTAAAACCAGTCAAGTTGTCAAGTTTTAGTAGCATTAGAAGACAGTTATGGCTTATGCTTTCATTAAATGAGTGAGGCATTGACAGTAAATTGCAGTCGTGAAGTATGTAGATTGTGTGCAGTTCCCTTACCACTTGCACTGTAGTGAATGAGTTTTGGTAAGCTCATAGGGATAGTGGTGCTTGTCTAGAATCACACTGTGAGTTAGTGTGTATTTGGGATCAGTGTGAGAGAATCATTTGGTAACATCATGTATTTGCTGACAGACAACTGTTTTAAAATCTGTCATGTTGTGAAGTTTTAGTAGCATTAGAATCCAGTCTTTGCTTATATGTTGATTAAATGCTTTGACACTGATGTGCTGTACTTAAATATGTAGATTGTGTGCATTACCATTAACTCTTCCAGACTAGTGAATGAGTTTTGGTAAACTCCTAGGATAGTGTTGCTTGTCTAAAATCACACTGTGAGTCTGTGTGCATTTGGGTAAGGATTGTGAGAGAAGCATTTGGTAACATTGTGTATTTGCTGACAGATAACTGTTTTAAAACCTGTCATGTTGTCAAGTTTTAGTAGCATTAGAAGACAGTTATGGCTTATGCTTTCATTATATGAGTCAGGCAGTGACAGTAAATTGCAGTCGTGAAATATGTAGATTGTGTGCAGTTCCCTTATCACTTCCAGTGTAGTGAATGAGTTTTGGTAAACTCCTAAGGATACTGGTGCTTGTCTAGAATCAAACTGTGAGTCTTTGTGTATTTGGGAACCACTGTGAAAGAAGCGTTTGGTAACATCGTGTATTTGCTGACAGAAAACTGTTTTAAAACTTGTCATGTTGTCAAGTTTTAGTAGCATTAGAAGCCAGTCATTGCTTATGCGTTGATTAAATGAGTCAGGCATTGACACTAAAGTGCATTCGTGAAATATGTAGATTGTGTGCAGTTCCCTTATCACTTCCAGTGTAGTGAATGAGTTTTGGTAAACTCCTAGGAATACTGGTGCTTGTCTAGAATGACACTGTGAGTCTGTGTGCATTTGGGAACCACTGTGAGAGAAGCGTTTGGTAACATCGTGTATTTGCTGAGAGAAAACTGTTTTAAAACCTGTCATGTTGTCAAGTTTTAGTAGCATTAGAAGCCAGTCTTTGCTTATGTGTTGATAAAATGAGTCAGGCATTGACACTAGAGAGCAGTCGTGAAATATGTAGATTCTGTGCAGTTCCCTTATCACTTCCAGTGTAGTGAATGAGTTTTGGTAAACTCCTAGGGATACTGGTGCTTGTCTAGAATCACACTGTGAGTCTTTGTGCATTTGGGAACCACTGTGAAAGAAGTGTTTGGTAACATTGTGTATTTGCTGACAGAAAACTGTTTTAAAACCTGTCATGTTATCAAGTTTTAGTAGCATTAGAAGCCAGTCTTTGCTTATGCGTTGATTAAATTAGTCAGGCATTGACACTAAAGTGCAGTCGTGAAATAAGTAGATTGTGTGCAGTTCCCTTACCACTTCCACTGTAGTGAATGAGTTTTGGTAAGCTGCTAGGGATAGTGTTGTTTGTCTAGAATCACACTGTGAGTCTGTGTGTATTTGGGAACCACTGTGAGAGAAGTGTTTGGTAACATCGTGTATTCGCTGACAGATAAGTGTTGTAAAACATGTCATGTTGTCAAGTTTTAGTAGCATTAGAAGACAGTTATGGATTATGTTTTCATTATATGAGTCAGGCATTGACAGTAAATTGCAGTTGTGAAATATGTAGATTGTGTGCAGTTCCCTTACCACTTGCACTGTAGTGAATGAGTTTTGGTAAACTCATAGGGATAGTGGTGCTTGTCTAGAATCACACTGTGAGTTAGTGTGTATTTGGGATCACTGTGAGAGAAGCATTTGGTAACATCATGTATTTGCTGACAGATAACTGGTTTAAAACCTGTCATGTTGTGAAGTTTTAGTAGGATTAGAATCCAGTCTTTGCTTATGCGTTGATCAAATGAGTCATGCTTTGACACTGATGTGGTGTACTTAAATATGTAGATTGTGTACCATTAACTCTTCCAGAGTAGTGAATGAGTTTCGGTAAACTCCTAGGATAGTGTTGCTTGTCTAAAATCACACTGTGAGTCTGTGTGCATTTGGGTAAGGATTGTGAGAGAAGCATTTGGTAACATTGTGTATTTGTTGACATATACCTGTTTTAAAACCGGTCATGTTGTGAAGTTTTAGTAGCATTAGAAGCCAGTCTTTGCTTATGCTTTGATTATATGAGTCAGGCTTTGACATGAAAGTGCAGTCCTGAAATATGAAGATTGTGTGCAGTTCGCTACCACTTCCACAGTAGTGAATGATTTTTGGTAAACTCCTAGGTATAGTGGTGTCTAGAATCACACTGTGAGTCTGTGTGCATTTGAGAACCACTGTGAGAGAAGCATTTGGTAACATCGTGTATTTGCTGACAGATAACTAATTTAAAACCTCTCATGTTGTCAAGTTTTAGTAGCATTAGAAGCTAGTCTTAGCTTATGCATTGATAAAATGAGTCAGGGTTTGACACTAAGGTGCAGTACTATGTACTATTCTGTTCACTGTGGCAGACTGAAAATGTAAAAGTTTTACCTAAGCACTGTCCTATAAGTAGTCTGATTATTTAGTCAGTTTCTAAGTACCAAATAGATTGCTTCAAATAAAAATGTTCTGACATACTATACACTTGTCTTTTACACCTTCAATTTCCTAGTCAGTATCCATACACTTCCAGGAAACATCCTGTCACTTCCTTTGCAGTCCTCTAGAGACCCATTCAACAGCATGTACTAATCCATTGACTGTGCCAAAACTCAAACACTTATAAATTCACCTAGACACTCTCTTTCCAGTACTCTAATGATTCAGTCACTCCCTAAGTATTCATGCACTGAACCAGGTCTTAGCACATGGACTACGTCAAACCCATATCCACTATGCATGCAGTCCTCTAACCACCTACACACTTGTCTTTCACACCTTTAATTCCCCAGTCAGTATCCGTTCACTTCCAGCAAACACCCTGTCACTGCCGTTGCACTCCTCTAGTGACCCATTCAGCATCATGCACTAATCCATTCACAGCACCACACCCTAATAAATTCACCCAGGCACTCTCCTTGCAGTACTCTAATCATTCAGTCAGTACCCAAGTACTCATCCAGTGACCCAGGCCTTAGTATATGGACTGCTTCAAACCCTTATCCACTATGCATGCAGTCCTCCAACCACCTACACAATTGTCTTTCTCACATTCAATTCCCTAATCAGTATCCATACACTTCCAGCAAATACCCTGTCACTCCCTTTGCAGTCCTCTAGTGACCCATTCAGCACCATGTACTAATCCATTCACTGTGCTAAAACCCAAACACTTATAAATTCACCGAGATGCTATCTTTGCAGTACTCTAATTATTCAGTCAGTGCCTAAGTATTCATACACTGAGCCAGGCCTTAGCACATGGACTGCTTCAAACCCCTATGCACTATGCATGCAGTCTTCTAACCACCTAGACACTTGTCTTTCACACTTTCAATTTCCTAGTCAGTATCCATTAGATACTGCCTTTGCACTCCTCTAGTGACCCATTCAGTACCAAGTACTAATCCATTCCCTGTGCGAAAAGCCTAGCACTTATAAATTCACCTAGGCACTCTCCTTGCTGTACTCTAATCATTCAGTCAGTACCCAAGTAGTCATGCAGTGAGCCAGGCCTTAGCACATGGACTGCTTTAAATGCCTATGCAGTATGGATGCAGTCCTCTAATCACCTACACAGTTGTGTTTCACACCTTCAATTCCCTAGTTAGTATTCATACTCTTCTAGCAAACACCCTGTCACTCACCCAGTGTGTCTCCTTATAGTACTGTAATCATTTAGTCAGTTAGCACGTAGTCTTTTAGTGAGGTAGGCTTTAGGGTATGAACTGCTTCAAAGTAGTATGCACTATGCATGTAGTGTTTTAACGATCGTCACACTTGTGGTTCAGGGCTATAGTTTCTTAGTCAGTTTTTATATAAAATGTGGTTGTACAGTAATGGAATAGTATAAATTTGAAAGCTATTAATATACATTTATTTGTGATTCTTTTTACAGATACAGAACAGGAGTGTTTCTCATCTGTTTGCACTCTTCTCGTGCAAGATTATTTGGATGAAGGGTCCTTAGGTGTTTCATCATACTTGCTGTGCCGCACGAGTATTTTTTGTTAGGATCCCCTCGTAACAGAACTCTTTGGCAAATCTTGCGAGTGAAGAAGGTAGCATTGGTCTTTGTTTGCTCCTTGGAAAAAGTAAAAAATTTCCTCACCACTGAAGAAAAACGTTGTTGGTGTGGTGCCTTCTGCAAAACATTTTCTTCAGATTCGGTAAATATTTTAAAGCGGCAACATTTACAGTTTTTGTAAGTTAAACTTATAACATTTTGTTATCTGTATGCATTTTATATATCTGTGATTTGTTTCTTGTGGTATTTTGTTGAGAATACCATGTTGTTGTATTTTTAACTATCTTTCTTATTTTCCAGGTCTGTCGTCGACATCCATTGTCCCCACAGTAGTGTTCCGCCTTGTTGTTTTTTGTTATTGTTGTTACATTTTGTTTATTAGTTTATTGGTCATATATATGTTAATAAAAAAATAAAGTTTGAAAATAGATTTTTGTTTATATATTTATTATTATAAAAAATAAAGTTGTTCTCTTAACTGCTGTGTGACTCTTTCTTGTTCTTATTACTGTTATTTGATGGAGTCCACATGGTGTTAAATTTTGGGGCACTTATCGCTGGAATACTGGTGATATCTGCAGTTTGCACCAACTTCTGAATAGTGTGTTAGATTTATCTCAACTTTACTTCCGTTAAAGTGCTGATAATGAAATGGAGAGTAGCCGTTCCCGTGCAAAAAGACACGAGGTGCACCTTTGCGATTTATTCTAAATACTAAAATCCTGTATTGTATTGCACTGAGGTATTGGCTGCACTTACAGTGTACAGACAAAATCTATTAAGAAATCTCATTGTATTTATATTGATTGGGAATAGTGCGTCAGGTGCTGGATCTTGACGAGATACACTGCTCAGTTCGTATATTGTTGTGCACACGAAAAAAATCACATCACAACTTTCACACCAATTGCAATGCGAAACAAATTCCGGCGATAAGACACGTTAGCACCAGGGATTTTACACCTGCTTTCTGCTGGTGTTAAGCAGGACAACTACCTGCACCATGAAAGGGAACACAGCCAAGAGCCACACCAGAACACCCACAGGTGCCATAGAGTCAATGAGCATGATACAGGGATACCCATGAGGGCCAGAAGACTCATCTCAACAACTCCAGGACCGCCAATGCCCCCCAAACCCACATCTTAGTAAGTGTGTCCCTGTGGTCATTGTCTTAGCATGATAGGCATGAGCCCTGCAACATCACAGTGTGCTGTCACCTCAGCGTTGACAGTGAGCCTGGATGTGTAGCTACGTATGCATCCTCCTGCATGCACAACTGGCGTGTGCTGGTCTGTTGTTCACAGGTCAGTGCAGGGGTGTGCCTATCTGGCAAGGGGAACGGGGTGTCTCGGACATGTCCGTGTACAGGAAGTGCGGTATGTGTGTCTCTGTGTTCTGGTGTGGCCTGTTACAAGAGCCGCAGCAGTTGATGTTGTAAAGTGGCATGCACCACCTCCAAACGGCACTGTGATGTTGTAGTTGGAATGTAGCAGGACATGCACAAATAGGCATTACAATGGCGTGCCGTACGAGTGCACGAGATAGAACAGCTCACCGTACAAAAGTGTGGGGCCTCGTGGGAGGGAGGAGCAGCCGATTGGCAACATAACACACAGTGAACTCGACCATGCGCCACATGCTGGGCATCTCATCCATGATGACCACGGTCTCAGACATCCCACAACACCAACGACTGGCCTTTGTACACATCCGGTATGAATGCAGCGTGGTTTTCACTTCTATGCTCGTTCAGTGGTGTGATGTTGGCAGGTTGTGTGACTTGTGCTCCTTGTTGGTGTGTTTTATTTTGGCCATTGTTAGTCTATATGTGTGTTGTACTTAATTGTGCATGTGTGCCATTCTGCCCATCTCCCCCCTCCCCCCACTCCCTGCTTCTTCCTCTTCCTAGTGCTGTTGTGTCTATAATTTTGTTGCTGCACACATAAATACATGTAAAGAATAAATTAGAATAGTTCCTTGATTCTTTTAGGTTTCAAAACTTCTCTATTGGTTTCTTTTTAATTTTCCATATGAACCGTTTTTTAAATATTCAACAACACATAGAAGTCAGAAGTGCAACGTATTCTATCAACACACTTTCTAGAACATTCTACAATACGTGCAGGTTAAAAGTTCATCAATTTTTTAAAACTTAACGATATTTTTCTGTAACATTTTCATAAACATTTAACGACACGTGCAGGTTAAAAGTTGACGATTGTTTTAAGTTCGAACAGTGCCTTCCAAATGCAAGTAGCAGGTGTGGTTGAGCTGAGCAAATTTTATCCTATGATATATACTCCACGTTGAAACTGCTTTTTCTTAACCAATCACAAAGATGCTTTTCCACAAAACTAATGTGCACCTTACTTTTAAAAAAGAATGCTTTTCATGATATCTTCAGAGATAAGTTATAGATAGGAATTAGCATTTAAAAACCTTTCAGATTTACTGAAAAAACCATAGGTTTCATGCACGTTATAGTTAGGAATTGGCATTTAAAAAACCTTTGAAATTCACTGAAAAAAACAAAGGTTTCCGGGACGTTATAGTTATGAATTGGCATTTAAAAAACCTTAGAAATTCACTGAAAAAACCATAGGTTTCAGGGGCGTTATAGTTAGCTGGACATTTCCCTCGTACAAAACCCTAGAAATTCCCCTGTTATAGTTAGTTCAGCTAACTATAACTCGTGCCCCCGCAATGCACTGCTGATGACGTCACATATTACATCACTCATGACATGGTCAGTGACATCACTGATGAAATCACTGATGACATCTCAAATGACATCACTGATGACATCACTGATGACATCATCCATTGAGTATGTGTTTCTGAACAATTTTATTATGTTTAATATATATGGGGAAAGGCCTGTTGAAGAATAAGTGGGTGTACAAGTGTGTGAATGGATGATTTTCTTGGTGCGTAACTGACTCTATAAGTGAGCCATTAAATGTATCTTACTGCAGACTAGTGACTAAACTGTGTGAATGTCTGTATGTGTCTGTGTGTTGGTGTATAAGTGGCTGCATGGTTTTGTAAATAGCTATATGAGTGTCTATATGGGTTATTGATTAGTTGTCTGAGTATCTGTATGGGTGCCTGAGTGTTTGCGTGGGTAGGGTGTGTGTGACTCTGTGACTAAATGTGTGAGTGGGTGATTCACTGGGTGCATGGTTTTAAGAGTGCATCTGTGATGGACTGTATGGTTGGGTGAGTGAATGTATGGGTGTGTTAGTGATTGAATGTATATCTCAGTTGTACATGTGTCAGTAACTACATATGTGGAACGCAGTGTATATGTGTGTAAGAGTATATAACTATCTATATCTGAGTGTGTGAGATTTTGGGAGTGGCTGTATACGCCATAGTGCAAGGATATCTGTGTCATGTGCTGTTTGTTTTTTCTGCAGGAAGACACAGAATTTGTTAGTATTTTTATGAGTAAGTGAACTTGAGTGTGTTTAATTGTATAGGTGAGTAAATTGGACTGTGATTAATTATTTGCATGACAGACTAGATGTGTCAGTACCTCAATGGATGATTGGCGGTGTGTGAGTGTCTATATAGGTGTATGAATGCACAGAGTGACTGTAAGTATGAGTGACTGTAGAGGTGAGTGAGTGGACATGTATGTAGACCTAAAAGTCAATGAGTGGGCAAGTAGTTATTAGTATTGGAGTATCTATGGTTGTCAAAATGGCCGTCTGAAATTTTGAGTCGGTGTATCAAAGGTTATATTAGGGTGTCAGAAGATGCACTAGTTTATCACATGGATGACGTCATCAGTGATGTCATCAGTGATGTCATTTGAGATGTCATCAGTGATGTCACTGACCATGTCATGAGTGATGTAATATGTGATGTCATCAGCAGTGCATTGCGGGGGCGCGAGTTATAGTTAGCTGAACTAACTATAACAGGGGAATTTCTAGGGTTTTGTACGAGGGAAATGTCCAGCTAACTATAACGCCCCTGAAACCTATGGTTTTTTCAGTGAATATATATATAGATATATATAGATATATTTTACATCTATATTTTTTATTCAATATTTTTGTACTTACTTTTTTAAGTATAGAAGTCGACATTTTTGTTGTCTATATTTTGTAATCAATATTTTTTACATTGATAATTTGTAAATCGATGTTATGTCAGTAATCCATATACGAGGGTTGCCCCAGGGACCTCCACATCCCTGGGGAAAATGTTTAGAATACAGGGGGGCCTGGATTGCCCCTCAGCAGCACCAGGGACCACCACCTCCCTGGGGCACTGATAAAATATGTAGGTGGGATAGAGTTTTTTATTTTTTTCATTTATTTGTTTTAAGAACCCAGTATCTCCTCAGGCCCTACTACCAGACCCTTGCCTTCACTTGCAGTGTCTCTCATCTTGTGTGCAGATTGCTTGCGGCCTCCATCTTTTGGACTCCAAAGTGTCTGGTTGAATGAAACAAGTGCAAAAATATCATGCTAAAAAATATTGTGACAAAGACATTGATAACAATATAATTGTTTTCTTACCCCCTATATTAATAGCAAAAATATCAAATACTAAAATATGGAAACATTGAAAAAACAATAGGAACAAAAATACAGAGGAACAAAATATTACTAACACACTAAAACCAATGTAAAACAGCAAACTTATTGAAAACAAACATGTTGACTGCTACAATATTGTTACAAATAGGAAAATATTTACTTTAAAACCTAAAAATAATGAATACAGCTCAAAATAAAAAGCAAATGTATCAAAATAACTTATTAAACACAATTTATAAAAAATTATGATTTATTTAGTTTATTCCATGTATGGTAATACCCAAAAAACTAACTAGAACTTTAGCCAATCAAATTTAAAGGCAAAAGCATTAACAAATAAGAAAACAAAACTAATTAAAAAATCAATAAAGAAAATGAGTAAAACACAAACTGCTGCACATCTATTTCACAGCATAAGACATAATTATTCTGCCCAAATCGGAGCCATCCAGTACCTATGCCTTCCATCTGCATGAGGAAATGCATCTTCTATATTCCCAATACAAAACTGAATGTGTCAACTGTAGAAAACACGACTGCAAGATAAGGACATATCTGTGAAATTCTGCACTAACCAAAAGAAAGTCAAAATAGCATAAAATATTGGAAGTATAAAATGCAACATATTAAAAATTATTTTGGCCAAACATTTTTAATCCTAGGTAGCTGTAAAACTGAATATATTTACTTTCTATTACTCATAGTAATTTCATTCACACATTCAATATTTCAAAATGTCCAATACCGTAATGCTTGTAGCAAGGCAGAAAGGAAAACCCCAACTAAGCCATATGGGCTATGCATACACTAAAGAGATAACTACCAATGAAATGAAAAAGAAAACAGCTGAAGTGCACTAAGTACGCTAATGGCTGTTATGGTCGAGCAACTACCATTAATGACACTGTTAAAATTGTTAAAATGTAAATGAAAATAATCATCCTCCAAACATAGCTGAATTACAAATTCATACCGTAGTGCAAGACTCAGAATAAGTCAATATTAGTTATTCAGCATCAACAGGAACAATGTTAAAATACATTATTCCAGATCTTTCTGATAAATAAATGGGAGTGTTAACTTTAATACCAAATTAAAAAGGTTAACTGCCACCAGAAGACCGTAAGGCAAACCACAAGCACCCTAAGAAGATTTGTGGACATAGATATTTCTCACTACCTAAAATAACTCACACAAAATAGAAAGTAATTCATTATGATGTTGATAATAAGGACAATGAAAACAGGACTGTTTTTTCTGCACAGCAAATAACATATTACACTGACACAATGCCATCCTGGCAAATAGATAGCATTTTTTAATATTGTCCTCCATTCCTTACCTAGAGACACACTAATCATGGAGGCTCAAAAATTATGATATACCTCTGATTTATGCACATTGCCAACCAAGCAAAACGCTGCATAAAAGTATTACTAATAATTACAAAACAGAAAACTATCAACTACTACCCACAAAAAATAGTTATGTATTTTGAATCAGCAATGATTCAAACAGTCCTCAAAACATATCCTCATACAGCAATACAAGGTTGCTAGCATAATTTAAATGAATCATGGAATAGTTTTCCAAACTTCACATTAGGTTCAGACTACTCTAACAGTACTCAATTAACCTTCAAAATCATAAAGCGAATTGCCCTGTTTAGGACAATGCCCTTTTTTTTCATGGTCATCCCTATTTTTTGCTAGATTTATTGCTTTTTTTCTCTACTCTGCATACTGGACCATTGCTGTCCAGTGCCAAGTGCATGTGCTCCCACTGATAAAACATGTCAAAATCTGCTACACTCTTGATTGGCATATTTGAGCATCCGATAAGTTCCTAGTATATGCGACAGAAGTGTACTTAGGGCCTGTATTTTAAATGTCAATATTGTGCACCACTAAAGTGGCATTAAAAATCATGTCTCCGGGCCTGACCCTATCAATTCAACCCTGAACTTCGGTTAAGCTACAGAGACACAAAAGCATGAAAGTAGCCCACATTCCTGAAGTGCTCAGCTGACCCATTCAAACTAGATCTGCCCTGGACCCTACTCGTGGCTGCTACTGGAGTGGGTCCTGACCCCTAAGTGATGGCCCTAAGGTCTTGAGGCCCTTTGATAAATGTCAGAGTGTATTCCTCCAGCATAATCTTAAAAAATCTGGGACTTAGAATGTTTTTGAAGAATGTTTGTTTGGAGAACTGACATAGGACTGGAACAAATCTGCCCAGTGAATCCGATAAAGATGCGTTGCCGCTGGTTCAAATATCCAGGTTGCTCCCATTTTGAACATTTCTGCAACAACAAATCTGTTTCAGCGGAACTTCGCAAAGAATGTATCTGGTCTTGTGGATCCCTGTTTTGCTATAACTTGCAGCCTTTCCTCACTAGAGGAATCTGCGCTTCAAAAAAGTGAGTAAGTCCCAAGGTAGAAATCTTCACTGGGCGAAGGCACTAAAAGTATCTGGCTGGTGAGGGGCCCTCATTGGGCACCAATTTTTAATTCCTCCTCCTCAGTTTTCCCACTTCACCGCATCTGATGGCTACCTGATTTCATATAACCCATCTCCGCCACAGGCTATTGCCTTACCCCGGAAGATTTTTGACTTCCATTTCAGAGCATCCATACCGGCAAGACTGTGGACTGCCTGCCTGATTTAAATACGGGCAGACCTTTGGTTTAATCACAATGATTCTACTTTGTCTCCACCAATATTAAACCCCTTCATCAGAGTAAGGGTTGTCAGAGGTTGAATTCTAATCAGGGCACACAGCACCATGCTTTGCCCAAGAGCATGCACCCATTTGAGTTGATTTTGTTGCCGCTCAGGTAGAAAATCCACTCGAGCAGCAGCAAAACTACTTGAGTAGCTGACCTCTGACCACGACTGCTTGTTACTAAATTAGAAAATCACACTAGGGAATGCCAGATCTCACTTGCCATATTGCATTTTCTGGAACCTCATGGGAGAAAACGTCTGCAACACGATGATTGGTGGTATTTGGCTGGAACTCCGCTTTAATGTGGAGTGACCAAAATTCCACCAATTCCACAGGCAGAACGAAACATTCCGCCCATCCCTACCCAAGCCATGGGAGAGGACTCCCATGGTTAGGCCAGCAGTGTCTTTTTATTTTCAAAAAGAATATCCTGCTTCAGGATGGTCTTTATGAAAATAAAAAAGAAAACAGTTTGCCATATGGCTCCATCATGCTTGACAGAGCCATGTGTCAAACTACAAAAAGCATTGACAGAAACCACCATGACTATGATTCCTAGCACTGCTTTAAGAAATGACTGCCAGCTTGGTGGTCATTTCATAATTTGGTGGGTGGAGATGGAGTCAAGGTGACAGAGAAGATAGCTCTGTCACCCTGACTGCAAAGCCTGTGTTCAACAATTTGTAAACCGTCCCCATGTCAGAAAGTAAAACAACTTATGGTATTAACCTGATCTCTGTATTCAACCAGTGCTGGAGCATCATCAGCCTTAAACCTTACCCTTGTCCCAGTTATCAGGACCAGTTGCCAGTGGTTGGCCTTTTACGCTTTTTGGTGCAATCTTTATCTATGGTTTTAAAAAGTCTTATCTCAGGCTCCTCTTATTTTATTTTTGTCATTTTGTTAATTACAATATATTTATAAATTGGAGTGGGATTTTTCTGTGTTGTGTTTTTGACTTTTTAACCGTTTTGGTACTTCTAATGGCTTTTCACATTTTCCTAAGTTGTTCCTGTCTGCTCTGTGTCATAGCTACCAGGGGGTTGGCTCAGGTTTTACTTACTGCAATGTTTCCTGGAACTGACAAGGATAGTGCCATTATTACTTGTGATCTATTACCATACATCCCAACTAATAAAACACTTTCTCACACCCTAGATTATGTACCACCATTATGTACTACCAACAGAGGTAACAAAGCATTGCGAAGTACTACTGGAATCACCGTTCAATAAAGAAACGGAGAAAAAATAGTACGCTCACTACACTATTTTAAAAACTTGGGGGCATATTATCAAGCACGGCGTTAAAATTATCGCCACATTAGCGACAGAAAACTGCAACTAAAGCGGCGATAATGGGCTTGATAATATGCCGTAGAGAATTACAATAGAAGCCCATGTTGACACCAGAACATGGGCTTCTATAGGAATTCTCAAGGGCATATTATCAAGCCCATTATCGCCGCTTTAGCGGCAGAACAGCGATAATTTTAACGCCGTTTCTTGATAATATGCCCCATGGTTTGAACACATGCACTGTTTGAGGGCACAGGCACAACACCTAGTTCCACATACCATGAAGGAATATGTACTCTCACAGGTAGACATAATTAGTAATGCAAAAAAGGTGGATTAACTACTTTCAAGGGACTCTTGGAAGGAACCACCCTACCTATACCAACCCATAGAAATGTTAAAAAAAGAAGACATTTATCAAGAATTACACCAAAGATAAAAACTTGCACCATTAGGGCCTAATGTTCAAAAACAGATCCACTATTGTATGACATGCTAGCTAGCATGTTTTACCCTTCCCAGAAAACTAAGCACAATACTACAAAGAAAAAATTGCTGAAACACTACTAATAGCTACTCCACTGTATACATATAAAACACCATCCTAAGCAAACTAGCAAAAAAAGCCAGGCAAAATCCTATTCAATTTAATGTTATTTTTATAATTATTGAGCCAATTTATTTTACATAATTCTGAAAAAAATATTAACTACTTAACAAAAACTCTAAAAAATAAAACCAGATTATATCAAACAGATGAGTGTATTTACATTTTTTAAGAACTCCTCAAGTTATTTTTTAATAACTTGAAGAGAGGATGTAGCCTAATGGCTAGGGATGTCTACCTCAAATCAGGCGAACCAGGTTCGAGTCTCGGCAACAACACTCAACATTCTGTGATTCTGGGCAAATCACTTAATCTCCTCATGCCTAACAAAAATGAATGTGTCCATCTGTAATGAAACTGGTGCTCATGTAAAACGCTCTGGTACCTGATACCTGCGGGTAAAGTTTGCGCTATATAAAACTCGGTAAAAAAAAAATTACTATAATCTAATAGAATCCAAATTAAAACACGTTATTTTTAGAACATTAAAAAATGCAAGCAAGTCTTAAGATTTCTTTAAATTAGAGTGTAATAAAAAACTGTTTTTCTGTAGAAGATAACATAAAAAATATATAGGACCTAGGCAAGGCACAATAAAAAGAAATCATACATTTACATAAATAAGTGAATTTTTATCATTTTAAATTGAAACCACTCAACATTTCATATTTAATAAACTTATTAAGAAGTATTCACAGTTTAGTAGTCAAAGACTCCTGAAGCAGAAATTCAGTTCCACAAACTGAAGTCTTAAATAGAAATCACCTCGAAAATGGAAAAATAAATTACAGGACAAAAAATACTTCTTAATGAAAAAATCACATAAATATCCTTTAAACCCTCCAAAAAAGCTAAAAAAAAACTGCAAAAAAGAAAACTAATATTAAACTTTGGATAGAAATAATCACTTTTTTTGTTTTTTTAAATGCAACCTCAATCTAAACACTAGCTGATGTTACTTGTCAAAAAACTGTACTTTCCACCCACAAAACAAACAATTTCCATAATGAAAGACATTATCCCTAAACATCCTACATAATACATTACTAAACCAACCATAACAATTTTTTAAACCCAACTAACCAAACCACCTTACCTGGGCACTACTATTCACTACTATCACTTAAATAGTACAAGAAGTGCCCTTTCCTGAAATTCAGAACCCTGTATCTATCATCCGGGCCAGGCTTGGCTGCATCCTGTAGACTAGAAAATACAAAAATGTTGGCAAATTGAAATACATTGAAATGCTATATTTATCTGAATATGAAAAATGATTGAAACAAATGTTTATTGAAAAATATTGTATTTTAAAATGTAGAAAAGCTAAAAAGAGTAAATAAATGAATACATAAATACATTAACACATAGGTGCCGATTCCAATCCTGGAAAAACCGGGTACGAATGGTCGGACGGAGCGTTTTTCCCGTCCGAATGGTACCCGGGAAAAACACCTTACAAACTCGCAAGTACCATTCGCACAGAAACACCATCACCGGCCGGGTCGGAAAAAACACAGACCGGCAAAAATTTTACAAACGAATCACTGTCGGGACGGCGCACATGTGACGTCTGGACGGAGTCAGGCAGCTTTTCACGGACCAGCAAGTACGAATCGTGCCGACGTCACTCCGCACATTGCAGTGTTTACGGGAGCCAAAAACTGCCGGGAAAGTGAGGACGCCACGAACAAGGAGCCCCGGCACGCCAGGGACAGCGATGGACCCCAACCTACGCGTCGTCCCGGCCCTCATAGCCTACCACCTCGTATACAGAAACTGACGCAGACGCCGCAGAAGGTCAGAACAACCCCCGGGGCAAAGGGGGTGTGTGTGTGTGTGCAAGGGCCAGGAATCATAACCCACACCCCACAAATAACTACAACAGCATGCACAGCAATTTCCACCATGGACTGGTCACTTCGGGGGGCGTGTCCACCAATCCCACGTCCCGCCACAACGGAAGTGGACGTGGACGCGTACCCGTCACCACCACAATGGTGGCACGGCACATACCACGCCCACCCCTACGTCACACGAACCACGCCGGTACGGCCGCACCCACGTCCCAAAGGCATGTGTACGGGCCGCACCCCCAAAGTTGGGGCGCCCTAGGGGCACGGGCCCCACCCAGGCCATCGGCGCGTGGACACAGCACATATCACGCCCAACCCTACGTCACACGAACCACGCCGGTACGGCCGCACCCACGTCCCAAAGGCATGTGTACGGGCCGCACCCCCAAAGTTGGGGCGCCCTAGGGGCACGGGCCCCACCCAGGCCATTGGCGCGTGGACACGGCACATACCACGCCCACCCCTACATCACACGAACCACGCCGGTACGGCCGCACCCACGTCCCAAAGGCATGTGTACGGGCCGCACCCCCAAAGTTGGGGCGCCCTAGGGGCACGGGCCCCACCCAGGCCATCAGAGCTTGGATATGGCACATACCACGACAGTGGACAGATAAATAGGGGTGTGTGCCTATCACTCCCAGCAGTGCCCAGACATATGAGGGGTGGGTGCCGAGGAGCCCCAGCAGTGGACAGAGACATGGGGGGGGCAACATAATTATCAGATGACCACAGCTCCATGGGTGAATGTACGTATCCCCAACTCATGACAATGACGATAGTGCCATAACAACACATCACTGACAGCAGTGTCCCACTCCCAGGAGGATGGTCGGCCTACCCCCACTGCATGACACACCACATGTGGGTGTGAGGACAAATTACACATGCATACCCACCCCTGGCGGAGGCAGCACAATACACACACAGAGATTTGGCCACAAGACTGCACCCTCATGTCAAATACCACTAAACAATGCGAGCCAAAGGGAACACACACTGTCACGCACAGTCCACGAATGAGAGGAATGCACAGGTACCGGGGCAGCCAACAAGCAGTTGGCCCCCATGGAAGTGAAAGGGTAGAGTACACACAGATACAATGCCCACAAATATCAGGCAGGTGCCCAAATACACTGCAGAACACGCAACACATGTGTGTGAGGCAGGGAGTACACACATGCAAAGTGCGGAAAACGGAAAATGTACACATGAAGTCATGTCAACATACGCCATACACAAGTACAGTGACCAGCAAGGATGCCACAAACTATGCAGATGGAGACATTGCAGAGCATGCATGGCCAAAGTCGAAGGGATGTGTCACACACCGAGGCAATGTTGACACAGCTCAGCACAACAATTGGGAAACACCATGCAGGGAAGATTACAGGTGCCACAGAGGAAGGAACACACCTTGGGACAATGTCACCATGCAGTAAGAGCCAACATGACCCACGAATACATGCAGACACCATGTGACGGCATGCAGATACCAGGGTCCACCCCGTGAGCAGGACACAACAACATTTACCAGACACCCAACACATCATCACCACCCCAACCCAGGGAGCAGCAGCACCAGCAGCAACAGCAGAATAGAAATAGTGTGCAAACGAGAAAATAACAACCACATGCAGCATCTCGAAGGAAAGTAGCCACAGTACACCATTCCACAAGCCCATAGGCCACACCAGATGCGAAGCACCGGGGGGGAACACGTAGGGACGCGTCTCCCCATGCTCACCTGCACAGTACACTGTACCATATTATCCACAGAAGTGGGAGCATCATGTGGGGGGAAGAACCAGACACCGCAGGGACAGGAGGGGCACGGGTAGGTGTCATGGCTGCAGGGACGGACGACCCCACCACAGGGGGTGCGGTGCCTGGCATGAAGGAGACATGTTTGGCGTACCACAAACTCCCCTCAGAACCCAGAACCCCACATACGACAAGCTAACTGACCCATTCGCCATCCGAGGTTGGGCCCGGCAGTCCCAATGTATAGACAAGCCAGAACAAGCGACTTACAACATCCCCATGAATGGTGTGAATCAGACATAGCTCTGCGTCATGCTTCACAGATCAGTCCACAACAGAATAGACACAGACAAGGTAAAGTTTAATGAGTACACTCAATGAACCTCGCGTCCTAAGATGCAGGACTGTGGCCAACATAAGCAGACAAATGGTCAAGGCCAGTAACATCAGCATTGTTGCAAGATCAGAGACATTGAAAGGAGCAATCTTAAGAAACTGACAGTGGAAACAGCAATCTTCCTGTCGGCAGTAAACTAATAGTAGTATCATTGGACTAATAGCAGGTCCCTAAGCTAGAAGGGGGGACCCCCCACCGCACAGATCAGCTCAGTGGTATCACATCACAGGATCATCTAGTCCCATCTCCTGCAAAAGTCATCCATCCATTAGGTGCGCAAATTCGAGAACGCAGAGTTCAAGTGTGATAGAACGGAACCAAGGGCATGAACTGGAAGTCCATAGAAGGGAAGCGAAAAAGTCAGAAAAGAAATGTCAATTATGAACGACGTTGAAGGGCAAGTAACCATGTAAAAGAGGAGGAAAATATCACATCGACGGATGCACCATGAAATGAGCAGGGCTAAAGTCAATCCATCAAGGCATGGGCACTATAAGTTGCAACAGCTTCCAAGAGGAAATCATTTGCACGTTCCGAAAAATTGCCTGCCAACCAGTTAAGCAGGGGGAAAGAACACACGTGTTCCTCAACAATCGGGCCATCCAGCACAACTTGTGGACAACAGGTGGGGACATCAAGATAACTCCTGGTTAAGAACTCATTTGCTGCTGTTCGGATGTCCCAATTCCCCAGGACTCCATGTGCAGCAGCACAGGCCATGACACTGACGCCAGAACAGTCCAACTCATGAGCCACTAAGGGGCACATCAGTCGATCAAAATCCGGCTCAGGAGCCACCGAGTTAGACAGGCACAAATCCAGAGCCCATTCGAATGGACAATCTAGGCAATGGAAGACAGGTTGCACACGGGTAAAGAAGGGAAACCGGAAGGACAATCCATAGGCACTGCTTAAGGTCGCCAGCGGCAGAGTGCCATAGAATTGAAGCATCATGTTCCGAAGATGGAGCAGCCGGTGCATGCTGTCTTGCAACGCAAGTTGTGAAGCCACAGCGTAGTACGCAGATCTATTATGGCACCCCAGCTACGAGGGCGAGAAGCAAAGGGACACCTCCGAAGACGGTAGCCAAAATTGAATGATGAAATGCGGGGATCACACCAAACAGAGTTTGGAAGGAGGTCACGAGGCCGGAGCCCACAATGTTGAAAAAAACAGCCAGCCCACTTGTTGACGAGGTATGAAAGATAGTCTGAATCCGAGTCCCAAATATGTAGTGGTAGATCAGTGTTAAAAAGCGCAAACACCTCTGTGCGCGTGTGATCTACGTGAAGGCCAAATGTTTCTCGGGATGAAGTCAACACGACTTGTTTTTGAGACAATGGAGCCCTTACACTGCTCATCTTGTTGTACTCCGCTTACAAGGTCGGAATGGAGGCCAGATGGATACATCCAGCCGGCCTTGCGGGGGTGGGAAAAGGTCGTAATGACAGAAAAACACTCGTAGTGAAACAGTCACGATGTCAGGAATTGCCGGAAGCATCCCACAGCAAGCAACTGCATTGAATAGCACATAATTACCGTTAGCAAGCAGCGCACAAGAAGGGGTCATGACTGGCACACGAATCCCTTACAGAATACAAGCTACATCATGAGCGTGTATGTAACATGCACCATGCACTTGAATGTGCCTACACACCACAGAATGATCCGGAGTGGAAGTGCAGCCTTCAACCCTTGAAATCACCTCCTTGCCGTCACTCACGCACCTGTTGTCGCCTAGCACGGACACAAGGGACCCAAGCAACTGGGGGGGCGGTGATGAGAATGGAGGGTGCGCCGAGGGTTGGAGTGCTGCCTTCAGCACTGGTGGCAGCCCCCGCCCCCTCTGGGGGCTCAGCCCCGGCGCGGTCAGCGTCATAGCCGGTGTTGGGACTGGACGGGTCTTCCGCCTGACTCCCCTCTGACGCCGTGCCACATGCTGCGCCAGACTCCCCAGCACTGGTGGCCCTGGTGCTGGCTACCTTCCCCACGTCCGTGCCAGTGTCTCCCTCTGTTACCCCCGACGATGCTGTGGCCAAGGTGAAGAGACAGGAAATGACCACACACCTGTATACACATGACACATGAGTCCAATCTACATAGGACACAGCGCATTGCATTAACGCCAACATGGGTGACATCTACAAAACTACCAACATAAGTAGGCCCTGCACCACACAGTTGGTTTACCCACCATGCCACTGGGAAACAATGGGGAGCATGACACAACAGAAATGTACTTGTCCGCAATCGATACAGAGGTGCTACTCACTGGTGACAGTCGAGCACTGCATCACTGGCATGCCACGGCCACCTACACCTGCAACTGTCCACCGATGCCAGGGACACGGTTAATTACACCTCAAATGTTACTACCGGCGTTGAACGTTGTGACCATGTCATGTGAGTGTCATGTGATCCCATGAGCCAGCTGTATGAGTTCCGTGACATGCATCTGCATTTCCTGCATCCGACAGGTGTGTGCGTGTCGATGGGCATGGCACACTATTACGCACACCAGGCCACATGTGGAATCAGCCGTAACGTGTGCATGTGTGCATCGCACATGCACTTGTGAGATTGGGACTATTCTGCGTAGTCTCGATGTATGTGTCATCATACCTGACATGTCCCCCTTCCTGCCAAGGTGTGTGGATTGTCCTGTTTCAAGGACATGCGACCTGTGCCTGTAGTGTCCCGCAACCGGTCTGTGTGATAATACATCCTTCTAATGCACATATGTGGATGCCTGTCACTCCTGTCTTGCGTCAGCCTCTTCACTTACACTGGCCCACAGCTAGTTCCATGTCATGTAATGTTGACCCTGCGCACCCACGTGTATAGATGACTGTTGTTAGGGGTGTTACCTTCCTGGCATACGTGTCCTTGATGCATTGCACAGTACAGACTCTGTATGTAGCATTTGTGTATTAGCTGTTGAACATGTGCTCAGTTCATTGACAGTGGTGTAGTGTTGTACTCAATCTTCGTTATTCCTTCCAAATTTCTGCAGGGCACCGCCTCTCCCCCGACCAATGCCAGACCTGGCTGCCATGAGGGAACGTGACTGTATACGCCACTACTGCTTCACCCAACCGTTGATTGACGACTTGACCACAAGGCTCAAGGCACACCTCCAACCGCTACACAGGTATCGTACTGCACTGACACCCAAGATGAAGGTGATGGCAGCCCTACATTTCTTTGCCACCGGTACGTTTCAATTGACTATAGCTGATGTCGGTGGCATGTCCCAGACCATGTTCAGCCGTGTCCTGCATGATGTGTTAGAGGCCATGTTGTTACACCTTGATGAATTCATTGCCTTTCCAACTCTTGAGCAGTTGACAGGTGTCAAGGGTGAGTTCTATGCCCTGGGAGGGGTGCCCCATGTCATTGGGGCCATTGATGGGACACATGTGGCTTTGGTGCCACCACACGCACAGGAGGTAGCCTTCCATAACCGCAAGCATTACCACTCCATCAATGCCCTTGTGGTATGTCTTGCCAACATGATGATATCCCATGTCTGTTCACGTTTTCCAGGATCAGCACACGATGCCTACATCATGAGGCGTAGCAGGGTGCCCGAAATGATGCTGCAGCTGCGCAACGAGCGTGCATGTCTTGTTGGTGGGTATGATCTGTTAGTCTGGTATTTAGCCGTTTCTTCATGTCTTACTGCTTCTCCTGACCCACTTCTGTCCATGATGTTTCCATGTAGGGGATGCTGGCTATCCCAACATGCCATGGCTAATGACGCCTCTCCGCCACCCCAGAACAGCCGCAGAACACCGGTACAACGACACCCATGGGCAGACGAGGCGCGTGATTGAGAGGACGTTTGGACTCCTGAAGAGCAGACTCCGGTGCCTCCACAAGACCGGTGGCGCCCTCCCATATGCCCCGGTGAAGGTCTGCAAAATCTTCCTTGTGTGCTGCATGCTGCACAACATGGCAGTGGAGAAGGCCGTGCCACTCGTCCTGGATCCTGATGAGCAAGATCATCCACCCGTGGAGGATGTAGGGCTTGGGCATGGGGCAAGTGAAGATGAGGATGAGGATGAGGATGAGGACATCTAGAGTCAGCTGATCCGCAACTTCTTCTCATAATGGTGAGTTCCGGTGTCTGAGTGTGCACGCCTAGTGCCTTGTGTGGCATGTGTTGCAATGTGTGTGTCCAGCTGACTGTGTGCCAAGTAACTTGGAGGTGTGTTCTGATGTGTCATACAAGTGCAAATGTAATTCCCCATATTTGTGCGGGTGCACATAAATCATTATTCCCATGGTGACAACATCAATCCTGTAGGGTGCATGTACATGTGTGCGGATTACTAGCTCCTCGCTGACTTGTTGTGTGTCTGTCCTCCCCAGGTTCCTGCGGCTGTCGTCTGCTCATGTCATCATTGCACTCCTGCTATTCCTCATGGTTTTTCAAACGTGTGCTGGATCAGAGTTACATGCAAAGAGATGGAGAGAAGTCTGGTTTTGGTAAGGAGTGCAGCAAGGCCTTTTGTGGGTGGTACGTGTTTGTGATATGTGGGTACTGCTCCTGTGCATGTTGTGTTACCATGCATACATGTCGGCTCACCATGGGCCACGTGACGTGTTGCATGGACCCCATTAATTGATAGTCAACCTTCCTGACAGTCATCTGTCATGGATTGTGGATTCTGAGGAAGGCATCAATGTGTGTCTAACGTCCCTCAGGAACATACGGGATGGTCATGCTGGACATGGTGTGGGACATCCCCATATGAGGCTCAATGTGGGATTGTAGACTCGCCGTGTGCAGCAAGGGGTGTGAGTTCAACCCCTTCACTTGTGTGCCAGCTCAGTAGGATTTACCGCATCTGTGTGTTGCAGGGGGTGTCCAGTGTGGGTCACACATGTTCAGCCGAATGACATGTGATTCTGTTCCAATGGATGCAACTCCATTAGTGTGAGGCTGGTTAATAAAGGTGTTCGTCATACTCCAAGGTGCCTCGTCTCTGTCAATGCTGGTCTCTTGCCACTTGGCATGCGGCATCTCTGGCATACTTGCTGTAGATAATGCATGGGAGTCCTTGTGTAGTTTAGCGACATGCATGCAGTTGCTCATGGATTGGGCTCCCTATTGGGCATGTAGTACATGGTATTTTTTTACATCTTTTGTTTTTAGCGAGGTCAAACACACAATGGGCCATCACCAGTTGCTGAGGGTGTGTCTCCAGTGTGCAGGTTGACCTTAAGTTTCCTGATCCTGTGTAATGGTTCTTTGGGGATTGGGCATGCATTGTCTCTGGGTGTGCCATGTGACACTGGACACTCCTCACTTAACACACGCGCCTGTTGCAGTTGCCCTTCTGACATCCTAGTGTTTGTGTGCAAGATGGGCCATTTTGCAGGGGGATGGCGCCTGCTGCTGCAGGCCCTGCACAGGCACACAGTGGCCACACTCAAAGGATGTAGTGCATCATGTTTTGCTCGCTCACATTTGCCATGCTAGTCCACAGCATCTGTACCCCATGCTGCAACGCACTCTGCATCATGCACATGATCCACAGATGGATCCACTCCAAGTTACGACAGGCCATCCCCCAGGTCCATGACGACATCCATCTCATATACTGCCCTGCCCTCTACGGAGCAAGTACATCCACACTCCAAGGACACTGGTCCACTTCCAGGGGGCATCTGCACACCTCAGCTTCTACGCCCTGTGCCCCAGCCACCTCACCGTCCACCATAGCTGGCTGCAATGGATCACTGTCTGCTGCAGGATGTACTCCGCACACCCCACCCACACTCAGGAGCCAGTCCACAAACCCGACCCCACACCAACCTTGTACGTCTGACATCCTACATCCCGTTGGTCCATCTCCGTGCATCCGACCTTTCCCTGTCCCCCATTCTTCTCATCCACCGTACTCCAGCATACCGGACATATTTCTCCCACCTGGCCACAAATCCCTGGGACTCCCTCCCCGGGTACCTCCACATGGGCCATGACCTCTACGCCTTGATGATGATCTCCCAAATAGGTCTGTCCGCACAGTTTAGCAAGCCCCCCTCAGCAGCCAGAGGCCATCACAGGTGAGTGTTGTGCTCCATGCCTACAGTGACTGATACTTGTGACCCATGTGTGTCCTGTACCAGACTCTGTTCCCAGGGGATGGATGGCTGGAGTTGGGTCAACACTCACGCATAGTTAGACATTTCCACACACATATGTCGTAGAATAATGCTAAATGACAGCAACATCTCATGTGCAGAACAATGTGACTTTATTTTAGGTGGGGTGCGTCATTTGAAAAGATGTGCTAAGGTGCACAGCCGGGGGAATAGAATCCAAAGTTCACTGGGGGAGATGGCATCCTTGGCATTGGAAGTCATCAGAGTCCAGACCACAGTGTTGGTCGTCATTGGTCAGACTGGGACCAGCAAGTCCATGTGGCAGAGAATGTCATTGAGTGAGGTGCTGCTGTTGCGCCCGAGGGACAGGTGCCAGGCCAGGTGACCTGGGAGATGGGGATGGTCCGCTGACTCTCACGGTCTCTTACGTGGACGACCCACTTTCCTACGGGGACCCTCAGATGCAGGCCTTGACGATGCTGGGGACGCTCCGTCAGCTGAATCCTCCTCCTCCTCCCTCCCTGTGTCTGGTGCTGGTCTACGCCTGGTGGCACAGGGAGGGTTTGCCAGACTTTGGGCGATCTGACGGAGTGATTGGCTCACGTCCCTGTGGACCGCCAGGAGCTCAGCCTGTCTTGCCTCCATCCGTCCTAGTAGTTGTTGGTGACTGGCATGATGCTCGACCTGCAGGCTCTTGATCTCATCGAGGGTCCCCTGCATCCCGGAAAGTATGACCACGGCCTAGTCGATGCCTCTGGTGTCACGCCGGTATTAGTCCAGGATGTTGCGTAGGTGGGCCATACCGGGGTCCTGAGCTGGCTGGTCAGGTTCGCGCCTCCGCCTGCCTCCACTCCCACCACCCCTGCCCACACGTGCCTGGCCTGCCGTTGTGGGAACATCTGGTCTACGGGACCCCTGAGGGATGGCATCGGCAGGGTTGTCTGCCTCCTCCTGGGTGCCCGCGGAACATTGTCCCTCCCGGTCAGACTGGCTGTGTTGTTCAGTGCGAGCAGGAATCCTGGGTGTGTCCTGGGATGTGGCGGGAATGGGGGTGGTGGTTGGCACAGATGTACCTGACGCAGGTGCTGCAGGAGCTTGTACACCAGAGGGGCCAGGTTGGTCGGGGTCATCCACGGAGTGGTGAGAGTCGTCGCTGCCGGTGGGATCGTCGTCACGCAGTGCCTGGGACTGTGAATCTTCCCCTCCAGTGTTGGGGGGAGATGGTCGACGTCGCCCTGTGTGTGAGAGAGGGACAATGTTAATGCTGTTTCATGCCACATCCATGTTTCATACATATTCAAGTTGACACAGTTCCCCCAGGTATTTGAATGTCCCTGGCATTCCTCTCAGTGTCCACTTGGGGATGGATATGTTGCGGGGGACAGATTGGGATGTTCTCCTGAGTGTGTGGCCTGTAGATAGTTGGCTCTGATCAGGCGCGCAACACCCATTGGGCTAACCGGGCTTGTGCCCCCCCCCCGTCATGTGTGTCAGCCCGGCTGAGACGGCCTCGCGGGCTGGCGTCCGTCTAATTGCATCCGGACCCGAGAACTTCACAGGTGTATGGTAGACCATTTACTCGAACATTTGGCTTCTGTTGTGTTTTCACCCATTCTTACAGCCACTCTGCCTAGGGCTGGTTGATTTGCCCCCCCCCCAATCTTTTACTGCCCCCCCCCGGAAGTTGGCTGTAGTTGCCCGCCTGGCTCTGATGCTTACTTGGCTCCGGATTGGTCTTGTTGTGTCACATGTCCATTGTGGGAGTGGGTGTATCCGTTGCCTGCCCCGGGGGGGTGTGCTTGTGGCGGGGGGTGACCTGCCGTGCTGTGGTGTGTTGTGTGAGTCGTCATTGGGTCTCCCAGGTGATGTGTGTGTCCCCTCATGGTGTGTGCTGGCATGACAGTGTGTGTGGGTTCCTGTGCTGGTTGCCTGTGCTTGTGGATTTGGTGTTTGAGTGTACAGTGGTCCCAGGAGGGCCTTGTGCTGCATACAGCAGGGCCCAGTGTCAGCGACCTTGTTAGCAGTTTGCCAGTCCCTGTGCATTGTGCATGGGTATGTCCCTATGCCATATGGGCTGGGACATTGGTGTCTGCGTCTCATTTTCACGATGTGTTGTGTGGGGCCCACCCTCCCAGCCTCCCGGACATCCTGTCTTGTGTTTGTGGTTGTTGTGGCCTTGGACATGGCCTTGCCTTGATTTGTGAAGGGTGACGTTCATGGCATGGCCATGGTTATTGAGTGTGGTTGTGTGCGGTGAGTGCTTGGGGGTGGGTGCGTGCATTTGTTGTGGTTGGCAGGCGCGCAACAGCCATTGGACTCACAGGGCTTCAGCCCCACCCCCGTCGTGTGCGGCAGCTCGGGATGAGACAGGTTCCCGGTGCACTCACAGCCGCACCCGAACACAGGTCTTTCAGGGGCCATTTGCGTGTTAATGAGGCCTCGCGGTTGCGTCACCCCTTTGAGAGCCCCTGCAGCTCCACTCTGCCTATGGCTTACAAGATTCATCCCCCCACGGCAATTTTTCTTAGCCTCCCCCGAAATTTTGCTATAGTTGCGCCTCTGGTGGTTGGGGTGTGGATGCCATTCCCCCAAGTTACATGAGTTGTTTGTGTACTCACCAGGCTCTGCGACTCCGTCCACTCCGTGTAGCATGGCCATCACCCTCTCCTCCCAGGGATGGTACTGTACGCGTCTGCGGGGCGGCCCACCTCCAGTGATGTTGGCCTGGGCATGTTCTTCGTTCATCTTCCTCTTGACCGCCCTGTGCAGATCGTACCACCTGGCTTGGCATTCATGCCTGGTCTTTCGAGCGGGCGCAACAGCATTCACCTTGTCGACGATCCTCTGCCACATGCCAGATTTTTCCGATATGCTGGTCTTTCTGACCATTGTTCCAAACAGCTGTGGCTCGACTCTGATGACTTCGTCGACGAGGATCTCCAGCTCCGCCGTAGTGAACTTTGGATTCTTGTCTGTGGGCATGGTGTGGGGTGTGGGCGGTTGTGGGTGTGTGGGTGTGAATGTGTGTGTGTGTGACTGTGCAGAGGGGGATGTTTGTGGGGGAGGTTGTGTGAAGGTGTGTGAGTGGCGGGGTAGTAAAGGTATGAGTTCTGTGGGCTGGTTTGTGTGTGAGCTCTGTCCGCAGTAGGTCTGTTGCAAGGGCTCATGGTTTGTGTGTGTGGGCCATTTTTATTGGTCCATTGTTGGGTGTGGCTGTGTTTGAATTTTGGTGGGTGTGTTATAAGAGGTGGTTGTGTTTGGGGCCTCTGTTGGGCAGTTTGGATGTGGCAGGTCAGTCATTGAGTTGTGTTTTTTAGTGTGAACGTGTTTTGTGTGTTTATGCGAGTCGCTTTGGACCTCCTTGTGCTGTTTTCCACTGTCCTGGTTCTGTATGTGTGATTTCGCGTTGGTGGGCACAGTACATTCGCGATGGTGTGTGAGGGTGCTGGGTTCGGGGTTGGTGTACGGCAAGTTAATGCGGTGGGGGGCTGGGGGTACAGTGCGAACAGGGTGGTGTAAGGTGCAGACGTATTGGGGGGGGCTCTGCGGCTCGTACACGGGCATGGATGTACCCGTGTACTTGTGTGCTTCAGCGTTGGCTCCGTACGGGCCTTTTTCCATGCAAATGGGTTTTCGGACGGGCGGTCGGGTTCGTACTTGCGCGCTCGGACTCGTGTTTTACGATTTGTACGTGAAACTGTCCGGATCACTTTCGTACACTTTTCCAGTGGATATTCGGACGTGGTCACTTTCCGACGCACGCCCGTAAACTTTTCCCAACACTATTCGTAGTTATTTTTCACGTCCCATTCGTACTTGCCAGTTTGTACGGTACTTGTGCGACTCGTACGTAAAAAAGTACGGATGCAAGTCGTACGGTATTTTTTTTTACAGGATCGGAATCGGCACCATTATGTTTAAAGCAAACAGTATTTATTAATATATAATGAATTTAATTAGTCTATCAGGCCAACTTTTTTCTACCCACTCGCACAAAAAATATTATTTTATGTTTTGAAATGTACATATACTTTTCCTTCAACTTTTTGAACATCATGTTATGTATTGTTTTATTCATTTTAATATTTAATTAAAATTATTCAATTGTACATATGTAAATATACAAACGTTTTTAATAAAAATTGATCTAAATAAAGTCTGTCAAAATATATTATATGGGTATTACGAGTACTTAAAATATGTCATTCTTAAAACATGTAATTTCAAATATTATTGAATCTATTATTGTATACTTCTATTTGCATATATTATTAAATAAATCTGTTCTAACAGTTCAAACTTATTAAAATGTCTTAGTAACACAGAATAAAACTATTGAATAAACAGTTATATGAATATAATAATAATAATTAACTATAATACTAATAATACTAATAAGTATATCTTAATTCAATGATACGCATAAATAATCTATTTTCATCATACATATTTGGTGGAAAAACATACTAAAATGTATACATGGGAACCTCTTATATTGGCCATTGGCTTTGTTTGTTTGTCCTCCTGAGAGCAGCCATACTTGCTAGGGTTGGACGACGTCCTCCAGCTTTCCAAGCTGTCCAGGCCATTACATGGGTGCTGATCAGGCGCAGGAGCACCATAAAGGCACCGGAGGTGTCCCACAGCACGGGATGCTTGAGGACCGTGCATGGGCAAAGACTGGGTGAAGAGTGGGCCTATCAGCACCGGTCCACGGAGGGGCTGGGCCTTTTCTCTTGGCCCGTTACTCTCTGTTACTGCGAACATATCTCTATTTGGACATCTCTGGATTTGGAAGTAATCCTTTAAGGCTTATCAATGCTGATGAACAGGTATCCTGAGAATTATAGGGTAGCAGAAGGGAGGTCATAACTCAACCAGTTCATTTGTAGGGACCAGGGAGGGCACCAACACTATAACAAACTATCTGTCATTAGTTATAGGGGCCATAGAAACTGAAATTGTGTATGTGGAAGCTTGTTTGGACTCCTCATTAAAGAGAACTGGAGCCCCAGCTCACAGTCAACCAGAGATAAATTCTAGCACCATTGATAAAAGTGAATCACCTGGGACTGTCCCCTCAAATTTGGCCCCGAGCCGTCGCAAAACCTAATTTACCCATTGCCATTAATACCATCCAAGTTCCACTGAGTGGCTTAAATCCGTGTCCTGTCCGAGCCCTCCAAGCTTTGGATGAGCTGGAAGTAATATCCGATGATGACAGCCCTTCGTCCAAGAGAAAAAAGAAGGTAAAGCCAATATAGCACCTAGGAAAGACGCATTCTTAAAAGCCAGCCTTGTGCCACAGGGAAAGCAAATATTGAGTGGGAAGAATAGTCGAGGGAAGATCCCCTAAAAAAGGCTCCCAGCACCACAACCAAGACTAATGTAACTGTTCCCAACTGTCTTGACAGACTGGGTCAGATGGAGAAGCACCTTTCGACAATTTCCCAATTTTGCTCCTTTGCGACTTCAAAACGAAGCCTTTTGGAAGGGAAATTAGGGTCCATTCAAACAATGCAAGATGAAATTTTAGCTAAACTGGTCTCTCTTGAGAAAACTGAAGGCGTCCAACACTGCAACTTTGCTGCGTGCCTTACAGGGGACTGTAGGAAATGTGAATTTGTACACATCATAGGACTCCAGGGCAGCTCTTTTTAATTCTCACTTACAAGGAGAAACATTGGTGCTGGAGCGGCCAAGGTCGAATGTCAGCGGCCCTCAAATGGCCATGGTTCATGCACTATGACCCAGAATTATGCTCCCGACGGTCGACCTCAAATACCTCTACAATGCACTCCCTATATAATGGTCTTTGAAAATTTTCCTCGTATAGATCCCATACTGTCTGCATAAATCGTCTGACTTACTACCAGTAAATTTCGATCATAATATATTTGATTCTGCAGTAACATACGTGGTGGATAGGCTAGAGGAGACATTACATAAAGTCCATAATGTGCATAAAAAGGGATTATTAATCATCTGGGTGGGTGATTTTAACATTTAAATTTGTGATCCAGAAGTTATGTCATTATGTGGTATTGGTGATAAATTAGATCATCTCCTCTCACTTTTCAGGCACACAGCATATGGGGATTCATTGGATAGAGTACTATCCGCAAATAATCTGATATTTGCCCAATATCTACAATATACCAAGTCCTGGCAGATTCCAGTGTTCATCGGCCAAGGTTTAAGTTCCCTCATAGATCACATTCTAATTTCCAAAGAATTTGCGTCAGTTTATATTGGGCGTAAAGTTTTGCCTAGTGGTATAAGCGACCATAACCCTCTTATTCTGAAACTCCAATTGAATTCTGTAAGAACTCCAAAGATGCTCTTCAACATACATTAGAACTCAGTATGCAGGGAGTCAATATCAAATGAGAGAGAATAGACAAGAATGCTTTTTTTAGTGACCTCGTCACTAACAATGGACTGGAAATTGGCCTGGTTTTATAGGCCGACACAAACTCTGCAGAGGTTATACAAGCCCACTCCTTCTTAAATAACTACATGGCACCTGGGTGTAACAAAGACTAGTGCCATCCCCAGATGGTTTAATAAAGCCTGCTCAAAAGCCCATAGATCACTAATGTCAGCTCTTGCCAAACACCCACGAGATAAACCAAGTGTAGCTCTGGTGAGGAAATTATATTTGGAAGCCATTTTCTCAAGAAAAGCTGAAATAAAAAAGAAGGCCTGGTGAGATCTTAGGACAGCAAGTATGTTAAAAGACTCCCAAGCTTTTTGGCAGGCCGTTAAGGTTCAGGGGCTCAGCCCACAAGTGCTCGGGTAGATTATCTGAATTCTGCCATTGTTTTAAGCTAATCTATTGAAGAATCAGACATTACCCTGTCCATTGAACGTGGTTTCTTGGAGAGAGCCCCAGGACCTGGTGATTTCCCCGAGATGTCTATGAATCAATACAAGAATTCTGGGCTCCACTAATCAAGAATGTGATAAGAAGCAACATTGTGGGACCTCTTAGTGGAAAGCTAGCAAGAGACTTTCATTATTCCCATCTTCAAAAAGCGAGAAAAGAATCAAGTTCACTGTTATCCCTCGATTTCCCTGCTGGATAACACTGTAAAGATTCTGGGTACTGTGATTTTGGCCAAACTGGGTGAATGGCATAAGAGTCCCAAGTGCTCTCAGACGTCCAGTTCGGGTTTTGACCCAGCCTGAGAATTGCAGAACCATCCCAGAATCATCCCTTATCATGCAAAAGTACACTAAGGCAAAAAAAGGCAGTTCTCATCTTGCTTTATGGACTTAACATGTGCTTTTTTCCACAGTTGATCAAGCTAAATTGTGGTCCATTATGACTGACCTAAGGATTGACAGTGCCATTATTAACCTGCTCTGTGGGCTTCATACGAACACCACAGCCAAGGTTCGATTCAGCAAGGATGGGTTACTTACAGGTGAATTTTCCTCTCAGACCAGGGTAAAGCAAGGCTGTGTCCTGGCCCCCTTTCTCTTTTTAAGCTATATAAATGGTCTTGAGGCTCATCTGTGTGGGTTAAGAAGGGACATGCCGAAGTTTTCTTCTTGATATGTTTCTCTCTTGCTGTACGCAGAGGATGTGGGGCTTATAGCCAGAACTGCTTATGAACTTCAATTTTCACTTTATGCTTTTAATAGTTTTATGGAAAACCTAGAACTTAAGACGAACCACATTAAATCGTTCAGAATGAAATGCGGCTGCAAGTTAGCCAAAACAAAGCAATGCTTATTAGGGGGCACTGACATTTTTAAAACTACACATTTTTCATACTTAGGAGTTCCTGTGGATATTGATTTTAATTGGAAATTTCTGTTGAACATTAGAGGTCTTCAATTTCAAAGGTCATTTGATGCAGTTTGGAGGTTTGCTAAAAGAATCGTATGTAGGCCAATAGAAGAACTTTGTTTATTTAAAAGCAAATGTCTTTCTATTGCTTCATTTGATACTAATGTTTGGGGACATACCAATAGCAAACCCCTACAAGTAATGGAGAATACATTCTTAAGAAGGCTGCTGGCTGTCCCACAATCCACCCCTGCCTCATTCTGTCATTAAGAACTGGGCTTGACTAATTTAGAAGATTATATAAAACTCCAGCCGCTGTTACTTTGGTTTAAAATATGGAATATTCATGAGACCCATTTTTTTAGACAAATTCTTGGTTGAAGTTTATTAACCTTAGTTTTATTTAGATAGGTGCCCCAGAATATTTTTCCAGCCCAAATTATCTTGAAGGTGTTTCATCGTGCCAACTAAAAGAAATTTTAAATAAACATGTGAATTTGGCTTGGATGGTGAGCAGAAGTATTGGAGCTAGAGAACTCCCCTGTCTTTTTCCTGTTCGGCTGGCACCTTATTTACAGATAATTCTCAACGAAAGGCCATGTTTTTTTTTGTCAAGGTTTTGTCTCTAAACTCTTCATTTCCTGTAAGTCTTTCCAGAACAGGGTACATGGTTTTCATCTCTTCCTCCTTGTCCCTGCAATGGTTTTGCACAGCAATGCACCAAACACTTTATTTTATTTTGCACTCTTTACACCATGCAGACAAGGCAGTTTCTCCTGTCTTTTCTTTTTTACACTAGGGACAAGTTCTGATGAACAGGGTCTTGACTACCTTTATGATTTTGGTAGCCCAGAAGTCGTATACAATATCAAACTATTGTTTAAGCACTTTAGAGATCCACAATAAGTATTGCTGTAACGTGTATGTTATCCCATGATTGTGTATTGTATGACATAACATTTTTGAGGAGCTCATAATGTACTATATGGATTATCTAGTATTTTATCATTTTCAAAGCAATGCTGCTATGAAGATATTTTATTTTATATGTGAGAATTTTATCTGTACTTTTATGGTTTTATTTTAAAAACTAATAAAGTCTCCTGCTGATGATGTATAAATGCAATTACACGCAAAAAACTATATCTAATGACATTAAAACTGCAAAATCATTTTACCCAAACTTACATCTATTATCTAAGTCACTTAATTTGCACATAACTATTGTAACTCCAAACACTGAACCATTAGGGAAAGTTGGGATTTTTAGAGAGTTCAGAATTACTATACTAAGTCAAACCCTTGGGAAAATTGTTAAACTTTAAGGAGTGCAGATTCATTATTTTCACTTCAACCCAACAAAGTGTTTGATTTTGTCAATTAATTAAGTGCTACAGCTAACCTGTAGATGTCTGAACACTAGCAAGAGATAATTAAACCCCAACTCACCCCTGTTTTTTGACTCGCCCATTATAATCAATAATCAAATGGGTTCAACGTTACATTTCTCATTTTAAGAGAATGTAAATTAGTGGTTCTAAATCACATGACTAAGATGGCTCATCTTATCCTGTTAAAGGGGCTATCCACCAATCTTGTTGAATCCTCCCAGAATCTTTCCAAGAAACTTGATTTACTTTTTTTCAGTCTTCCAATTGATAAACCTACCTGTGTGTAGCATAATTTATGAACCTTTTTAAGGGGAAATGTTGTGATGGCTCTGTGACAGTGGGTCTTCTTTGTTCAGGGAAACCATTCAAGATAAGACATTTGCTTTTCTACCTCTTTTGCCCAGTTGATACTGAATTACAAAGTTGTGATCATTAAATTGAAGAATTGTGCAACCTTAGTTGTCTAGCAGACAAGGCTTTAGCTGATTTATTGAACTGTAAGTTGCTACGATCTTTTAGCATTGTCACTGTGTGACGTGCTCCCAAGAGATAATAGTGCCATTCTTCAGAAGCAGTTTTAATAGCTCAACATTCATTACCTGCTACAGCATAGTTACTTTCAGCTGAGGGTAATTTGCAAAACAGCTA
Source organism: Triturus cristatus (assembly GCF_964204655.1). Lineage (NCBI taxonomy): Eukaryota > Metazoa > Chordata > Amphibia > Caudata > Salamandridae > Triturus > Triturus cristatus. The sequence continues at coordinate 348,810,503 of NC_140584.1, forward strand.
AGCGACTGGATGTAACTGCCAATGTCAGGAAATTTTTAGCACCCCTCCCACTCACACCAGCGAAGTATCCAATTGCAGTCGGAAAGGTAGAGAAGGATCAGCATGGCAAAGATTTGGAACAGAATCAAATGTCTCCATTAGGTTTAGGAATGCTCGTTTCACTTCTTCGATGAATTGAACTGGAACCTTTCTTTAGCAGTCTGGTGATTGGGGTTAAGGTAGATGAAAAGTGATCTATAAACCATCAGTAGAGGTTGGGGAACCCTAAAATGTTCTCTATTTCCTGAAAATATTTGGTGACTTCCAGTGAACAATTGCTTAAACATTTAGAGGTCCATTACGATGGCGGGCGGAAAAGCACCCCGACCGCCATGGAAGCGGAAAACAACTGCCCGCCGACACCGTGGGAAAACCGGCGGCCACATTAGGATTAAACGCAAAAAAAATCCTACCAGATATTGTCCATCTCTGCCCGCTATGGGTGGTTTTTCTTTGCCTCGTACCGCCCGTGGTGGTCGGAATCGCGGCGGAACAACAACAACCCGCCGCTAGTATAGCGGAGACACCGCACCGGAAATTAGTATATCCCCGACAGTCCCGCGGTACGTACCACTGTCTCCGACCACCGCAGTCGCACAATGGGATGAATGGGAGAGCCAGCGGAAGAGCTGAAGCACAGCCACCGCGGCGGAGGAACCGTCAAAATTATGGCGGACGAAGGCAAAACCCCACAAGAAGGCCAACAAGTGCACACAGAAAACTAGCCATGTCTCCAAAATACACAAAACACACCCCAATGACACAACCACATGGCAAAAAGAAAAATACGAATCCCAGGACAACGCACCTGTCAGCAACACCCCAATTGGACACACCCACATAGCTGAGTATAAAACCAGCCCCTTCCCTGACCACAATCCCTTGCAAAACTCTAGGAGAGAAGGGACACATACCACAGCGGACAGCAGAGGAGGAGCAAGAACCGTGAGCTGGCTCAGAGGACTGGCGATGGCCCTGCCATTCCACAAAAATCATTCACACAATGGGAGGAGAAGGTGCTTGCCATACTGCATCCAGAGAGTCTCACAGGAGTAGCCGGGGGAGTGGAGGCTAGTAAGTACAAACAAATGACTACCGCCACTCTGCAACGTACTGCCTTGCACAACTACAAAGCTACACTACCTAGGACACATACCATCCATTTGCACCACACACTCACAAAAACATGGCTCACAGATACAACATTTACACACTCCCATTCACCCCAAACATGGCTAACAATATAACCATGGGGGCATGTGAACAGGCAGACAGCACTACAACTCACACCAGGCCCCCTGGCACACACCTGAGCAGGATGGAGCCCTCCCCCACCCCACCCAGGAGCAGTTTGAAGCCATTGCAGTACACCAAAAAAACTTACAGATAGGTAGCCATCTTCCCTGGGAGGGTGTCTGGGGGTGGGGGGCCTGCACCACTACTTCCACCATGCCCCCTGTCCCACAGCCTAGCAAGATGGATCCCTCCCCCACCCCACCCAGAAACAGTTGGAAGCCATTGCGGAACACCAAACAAACTTACAGGTAGGTAGCCCTCTTCCCTGGGAGGGTTTGGGGGGGGGAGTGTGCACCACTACTCCCACCATGCCCTCTGTCCCATAGCCTCGCAATATGGATCCCTCCCCCACCCCACCCAGAAGCAGTTGGAAGCCATTGCAGTACACCAAACAAACTTACAGGTAGGTAGCCATCTTCCCTGGGAGGGTTTTGGGGGGTGGGGGTCCTGCACCACTACTCCCACCATGCCCCCTGTCCCACAGCCTAACAAGATGGATCACTCCCACCACCCCACCTAGAAGCATGTGTCAGCCATCACACAACCCTCATCAAACTTACAGGTAGGTAGCCATCTTCCCTGGGAGGGTGTCTGGGGGTGGGGGGCCTGCACCACTACTCCCACCATGCCCCCTGTCCTACAGCCTAGCAAGATGGATCCCTCCCCCACCCCACCCAGAAGCAGTTGGAAGCCAATGCAGTACACCAAACAAACTTACAAGCAGGTAGCCTTCTTCACAATGAGGGTGTTTGGGGGTGGGGGGACTGCACCACTACTCCCACCATGCCCCCTGTCCCACAGCCTAGCAAGATGGATATCTCCCCCATCCCACTCAGAAGCAGTTGGAAGCCATTGCAGTACACCAAACAAACTTGCAGGTAGGTTGCCATCTTCCCTGGGAAGGTGTTTGGGGGTGGGGGGCTTCACCACTACTCCCACCATGCCCCCTGTCCCACAGCCTAGCAAGATGGATCACTCCCATCACCCCACCCAGAAGCATGTGTCAGCCATTACACAACCCTCATCAAACTTACAGGTAGGTAGCCATCTTCCCTGGGAGGGTGTTTGTGGCTGGGAGGCCTGCATCACTACTCCCACCATGCCTCTTGTCCCACAGCCTAGCAGGATGGATCCCTCCCCCACCCCACCCAGAAGCAGTTTGAAGCCATTGTAGTACACTAAGCAAACTTACATGTAGGTAGCCATCTTCCCTGGGAGGGTGTTTGGGGGTGGGGGGCCTGCACCACTACTCCCACCATGCCCCCTGTCCCACAGCCTAGCCTGATGGATCCCTCCCCCACCCCACCCAGAAGCAGTTGGAAGCCATTGCAGTACACCAAACAAACTTACAGGTATGTAGCCATCTTCCCTGGGAGGGTGTTTGGGGGTGGGGGGCCTGCACCACTACTCCCACCATGCCCCCTGTCCCACAGACTTACAAGATGGATCACTCCCCCACCCCACCCAGAAGCAGTTGGAAGCCATTGCAGTACACCAAACAAACTTACAGGTAGGTAGCCAGTACGTGCACCCACCCATTTTTCACAAATTAAACGGTGCCATATGACAACACCAGCCCTCTCATTGCACAAAGAGGCCTACCTACCCCATTGCCAAGCACAGTGTGCACACAGGTAAGCTAAGGAAACTATCACAACCACCAAAGTGTGACACAACAATGCACAAGTAGAAAAAAGTCAGGGCACAATCATACACAGCAACTAGTTAGATGTGCATCACCATGGAGCAAGTGCAACAGGGACCATTCGAAAAAGATGACAGCATGTGTGGTGGCACAAATCAAGATATGCACATGACAGGACAAAGGGATGCAGGAGATGACAATGGCCAGTCCATGGCCAGATGTGACGTCTGCTAGGTCAGACAAATAAACTATGAGTCCTCAATTAAACAAATATTGTGCCAGGCCCTAGATGGCAACAAGTCCCTGTAAACCTCAATTGTACACGGTTCGCATGGTATACCTTGACACCTCACACCATGGGGTGGTGGGGAGACAGAAGGTAGCGGAGGGAGAGGGAGGGCCCCACAGGTACTGCTGGGGGGAAGAGGGGTGGTGATGGGTTGCACGGTGCAGGGAAGGGAGGAAGGGGGAAAGGAAGAAAAAAAAGGAAAATACCTGGTGCTATGAGGTTTTTGGTTGCTTTAAAGCTTTCTGTATAAAATACTGGGCTGGGCCAAAGGAGATTAGATTACTTAGCAGATAAAAATGGGGAAGCTTAAGATTTCTTCAGTTAATGTTGGTGGTTTGAATGACTGGAGTAAGAGACAAAGGCTGGGGCAATTTGTCAGATCAAATCAGATAGATTTGATCTGCCTACAGGAGACTCATCTACCATGGGCAAAAAAAACATCTGCTAAGTATAAGAGGCTTTGATCTACTGGCATGTTCCTCACAGACATCCACTATTAGAGGGGTGGCAATATTGGCTAAATCCATTTGGGAAGGGATTAGACGCCAATTGGTGGACACCTTAGGTAGGTGGACACTGGTGGAACTCGAGCTGGGTTTTACACTGTGTACAATTTATGGCTCCAACCAGGATGAACCCGAGTTATTTCAGCAATTGGAGGTAGAACTAACAAACTGGCCGAGTCCCTTTGGAGTATGCGGAGATTTTAATATCTCTGTAGACTTTACAGATATTGTTAATAATGCTAATTCCATAGGTCGCAAGCCTAAGGTATTTCGAGCATTAAGCTCATTAATTAAATCATATGGTATGGCGGATGTCTGGGGTGATAAAGAACCTAATAATCCAGGGTTCACGTATTTTTCATGTCCTTTAAAGAAATATATTAAATTGGATTACTTTCTTATCTCTTCGACAGAATTGAAGAGAGTTTGCATTAAAAAGTTACCAAAAGTTATATCCGACCACAGTCCACTTATTCTACAATATGATATACATATTTTAAATAAGAGCCATTCAAGATGGACTTGTGAGCGGAGATTATTAGTAGATTCTAAATTTGTAGAGCATTTAAGGAGTTGGACCCAGAGTTATTATGACATGAATCGTTACAGTGCATCCAGAAATATGGTCTGGGGCTCATTTAAAGCAGCTCTGAGAGGGGAGACGATCAGTTTCTCAGCCAGGATAAAGAAAGAAGCTCGGGATGAGAATCAGAGATTAGTGGGCCAGCTGGCAGAGGCAGAAGAACTGCATATGAGGGACATTGCTCATGGGAGTGAGGCCTCTGGAAGCGAACAGAAGATTCTTGTTATTAAAGCAGAACTTAATAAGTGGATAGCTCAAAAAACTGCTGATGAATATCAGACTCACAGAGGTAAGATGTATGAGACAGGAGAGCAGGCGGGCAAACTCTTAGCACTTAAGATTAGGCAGAGATGTAGTAGGAATACAATAACGAATATACGAGAAGGGGACCAGGAATATACAGGGCCAGAGGATATCCTTAAGGTTTTTAAGAACTTTTATCAAAAATTGTATAAGGAGGAGATTATGGCAGATACTGCTAGTCTGGAGTTTGGAGATATAGGCCCTCAGCTGGATATGCAGGATAGAGCAATGCTGGATAATGATTTGGTATTAGGGGAAGTGGTGGAAGCAATACAGGGTTTAGCAGCAGGGAAGGCCGCAGGGCCTGATAGTATCCCGCTTGAGGTATATAAATGTATACAGGACGTAATAGCCCCCTTGCTGCTGGATCTATTTAATGGTATAATCTGTTCCGGGGAAATCCCAGAATCCTGGAAAGAAACAAATATTATTGTGTTTCATAAAAAAGGCAAGCCTAAAGACAATCCTGGTTCGTATCGCAAATATCCCTCATAAATACGGACACTAAGATCTACGCTAAGGTTTTGGCTAAAAGACTAGGAGGGGTCATTGGCGGTCTGGTTTCCCCGTGGCAGCATGGCTTTAGTCCAGGTCGAGGGACAACAGACCATATCAGGCGGGCCATCACGTTGTTTGATGTGCAGGCTGTCACGGGCGGACGGATGGCCATGATCCTTCTGGACGCAGAAAAGGCCTTTGATCGCGTCACTTGGAAGTATTTGTGGGGGATATTGGAATGAAGGGGCTTTGGCCCTAAAATAATGAGAGCTATTAAGGCTATGTATGTCGACCCTAAGGCTAGAATCCAGTTGATGGGAGGTAGTTCAGAAAAATCTTTGTTTTGCGGGGAACACAACAGGGCTGTCCCTGCTCACCAATCCTGTTTGCTCTATATATCGATCCGCTTGTACGGAAAATACTCGGATGTGAGGATATTAAGCCAATAGTCTTTAAGGGGTTTGAAACAAAGTTGCTGGCCTACGCCGATGACCTAGCCATAACTACTACAGAACCAGAATTGGCCTTGACAGCTAACACAGGGATAGCCATGGACTTTGGACGATGCTCGGGGTATCTCTTGAATGAAAGCAAGACCCAGATAATATGTACTAATAACATTAGAAGGCAGGATGGGAGATATTCAGATACAGTGATTTATTTAGGGGTTAGGATAAGTTCTGCAATTGACACAATTATTAAAGATAATTTTACCCCGTTGGTAACATCAATCGCGGTAGATTTAAAAAGAATAGACGCATTACATCTGTCTATAATATGGAGAGTTAATGTGCTCAAAATGATCATGCTTCCCAAAATATTGTATCTCTTTCGCTCTATCCCGTATATGATTGGGGAAGGCATGATGAAATCTATAGAGGTGATATTCATGAATTTTATTTGGCAGTATGGTAAAATACGGCGGTCCATGAAATATCTGTCTCTCTCACAGGAAAAGGGAGGGTTGGCAATTCCCAATATCAGATTCTATCAATGGGCCTGTTTATTAAGTCAGATGGCAATATTATTTGACTCTGCTACAAACTTGTCTGATACCCCCTTTGGCAACCTGAATCCTCCTTCCATCTTCAAACTTCTCCTGAGCAGAGAAGCCTTTGGGCTCCTGCTGCGGAAAACTGATAGACGGTATTATAACAAAAAGCGATATAAGGTTTTAGATAGTGTTTGGGAAGTCTGGAAATTAGTACAAAGAATAATGGCAATTCCGAAAATTAACTATTATACATCTCTTTGGAATTCCAGTATTTTCCCGCAATTTAGTAATGACAGGATGGGGAGGGTTTGGGAGCAGCAAGGAGTTGGAAGAATAGGGGATTTATTTGAAGGGGATAATTTGTTGAGCTTCGATAATATCCAACGGAAATTTGGAGTCCTGGGTAACCAAGGCTTTAAATTTGTACAAATTCATCAAACTCTAAAGGTTATTAGACCATGGATACCACCAGGGGGTAGAATTAATATGATTTAATATCTATTAGGAGGTGGAACTGAAATTAAACTGATATATAGATCGTCATTATCAATAATACAAGATGATTTGGAAAAATCTGAGGCCTCCTGGATGACGAAGCTAGAAAATCCTGATGTTGACCTAGATAAAGCATTACAGCTAGCTGGGAAACTTCTCCGTTCCACAAATCGGAGAGCCCAACATTACAAAACCCTTTTTAATCTGTATTTTACACCAGCCAAATTATATGACTGGGGTAAAAGGGATGACGACAAATGTCCAAGGTGTCTGGAAGGGCCTGCCAACCTGCTACATATGTTCCACCAATGTGATAAACTGAATGGAATCCGCATGGAGATAGAGAAGTTCTGGGAGGGCCTGTTAGGAGTCAAGGTCAATCTATCACCTACCCTAATGATAATAGGAACTGATAGCAACCTGGGTCTTAATAAGGAGACTGAAGCCTTTGTTTTTATATGCGTGGCGGTCTTGCGATTATTGCTAGCGGCAGGCTGGAAAGATACTGTAGTACCCTCCTTCCAGATGTGGCTGGCTAGACTCTTAGGGATTCATAATATTGAATCATCTCTATATACTTGGAGAGGTAGGAAGATGAGGGAGCTGGGGCTGGATATCTGGGCCCCTATCAAGCGCTGGAGGGATTCCCGTTTATAAATTAAGCTAATGCTGAATATTGTGGGCTGTAATGAATTTAAGAGATATTCAGCCTTTAGGTGTTCTGAAAGCTACAAGGTATTTTTGCTCTGGTCCCACTACTATATTTATGTAGAAATATTATGTATATATCTGAAGCTCCCCCTAACCTGTGTATTGAAAACCAGATTCTATTTTGTATTGTCTATGATTCTACATTTTTCTATTTTGTATATAATGTATTGATTATGAATTGCATCAGGTATTTACTCGATTCTACAGTGAGGCGTCTCAAAATTAAATAACTCAGTTGGAGACTACCCTTTTTGCTCGCATAGTCAGATAATGCGTATTGACTGACATCTTCTTAACATTTAAATCGGACAGAAACAATAATTCTTCTGTTAAGAGTTGATATATCCATAAGAACCCCTTGAGTGTCCCTTATATTTTGATTCGCTTGATTCTAATTGAATATTGGACCGCTGTGAAGGGACTTTTCAAACAATCGACTTTACGTCCTAAAGATTTTCTGACGGACAAATTTCCCACAACAGACCGAAACGTCGACTTATACATCTATTTCCCCATCATTTGTTGTACTTTAGGAAATGTTTTCTATATTTTCAGATTTGTTTCCTTCCTTATTTTTGTGTGGAATAGATGTTCACATTCATGATTTGCAGGCTGTTCTGTATATCCTCTATCATGGTGTTTTGTTGTATCTGAATGTACCCTTTTCAATTTCACCTACAGTAAAAATTGTGTACCTTTGAGAAAAAAAGATATTCCTGAGCTTATAAATTTCCTTTCATTTAAAAAAAAAAAAAAAGAAGATCAACACAGGGTTTGAGCCAAGGCTCTCCACTCTGTACTGCTTTTCCAGGGCAATGGTGAGCTCAGACAGAGAGGACTGGGTTAACTTCCCTTGCGCCATCAATCCAGACAAAGACCGTCGCATCTGTCCTTCAAGCTTCAGAAGCAGGGCTTAAAATGATGGGATGTTTACGACTCATTAATTAAATGAATAAAGTTTGGGTGTTTCCGAAGCTTGGAGATGTAACATTGTAGCGATCACATCCTTTTTTCTACAGTATGATAAAGTGCAGTAACTTTTCAGCTTGCCACAGGGAGTCTAAAATGTCTAAGGCACAGTATTTAAATGTATTTCATATTTACAACTACTACTTTTCCAAGTACCTAATTTTCTTCCTGATTTTTCTCTTCCAGTTGAGCACTGTTGTGCGCACATCTGTTGATGGCGGTCCTTACGTCAGCACGTTTCTCGATCATTGACGTTAAACCATCGAACACGCAGTATCTATTGTTTTGCTTTTTGTGTCCTCTGCTGTGAAATGAAATAAAATCATATTCATTCTTTCAAAAAAAAGAAGACAGCTCACACCATGGACAAGTAATGCTTGTAACACTGCATCATGTCAGGAAGCACAGTACTGCACATAGTCAACAATGTGATGATATGTCATTTGTGCAGTGTACAAAAAGTGAATGACACACAGCTAATACAAAGCTTGCCGGGTGCACTGCAATGACCATTTCAGATCTGACCCACAGGTGACCAAGAACTCACTTCAGAGGACAACACCAGCAACCTGCAGAGCCAATCTCCACCCCTGGTCAAGGACTCTCGGATGTTGGCTCCCAGGATTCCATGGACGATGAGCTCGAGGCCGGCCCATCTGGTGTGCCAGGGGGCAACAGGTCCCAGGACCCCATCGTCCCCCCACCACATCTGCGGCAACACCAACTCCACAGCAGACCCCTGCTGTCACGGCCTGTGCGGCCACCGCCACCACCACCACCAGTGCTGCCTGCAATACCCTCCCTGTCCCAGAGGATGCCCAGCACACACCACTGACGGAGGAGGGTAGAGAGAGGATGCGGGTGCCCACAGTGGTGAGGCAAAAGGTCCGTGGCAGCTGGGCAGGTGGGAGGGGCAGGGTCACCCACGGACACCAGGAAGCTGGGACCCACTCCCTGAAAAACATCACCAGAGTGCTGGGTGCATACGAACAGGCCGAGGGACAAACGGGCCGGTCGGACGATCTGTTGCACAAGCTCATCTTGCTGATGAGGTCCATCGACACCCGCATGAGACAAATCGTGGACCTCTTGAACCAGCAAGTGGCAGTACTGAGGGATAGGCATGCGCCACAGACAACACCTCCACCTCCCTCTGGTGGGCTGCACAATGACAGTTCACCATCCTCCCCTGCGCCCACTGAGAGGGGTAAGTCCTCAGACCCCACTGGCCCTGCAGCAGGGCACCCCCCTGCCAAACGACAAAGGGGCCGTCCCAAGAAGACCCTGGGAGTATTTGGAGGCCAAGCACCTGCCAGACGCCAGTCACGGAGCAAGCCATGATGGCAACTCTCTCCACCACTGCATTGACTCATTGGACTGCCCTTCCCCACACTGCCTTGTGAATGGCATCTGTCTGTTGGACTGGGTTACCACAGCAATGTGGTGACTACTCGACTATCTCATCTACCATGACTGTCAACTCACTGCTCCACCACACCCCAATGGAAATGTACACCCCCCTCGCATCTCACCATAGTAAATAAAATATCCTCACACACATGTTGTTGTGTCTGCTCCGTCTTTATTGCAGGGTGTACAGTCTTCAACATGATCACAATGTATCAGGAGCATGGGCTGTATGTAGGCAAGGAGAAGTCGAAGGCACCTAGGGAAACACAACAGAACAACTATCACTGGTCTGGGTGTGGCATCACAGACATCACACAAGCCCTAACATCAGGATAACCCAACATGCACATGTCACAATGGCCCCTAAGTGTCAACATACACGTCCTGTTCATGTTCCCAAATGACATGTCCTAGAAACATTTCCAACCACCACTGAGTCTACAACTGGCTGACGCTACAATTCTCACATGCCCCTTCACGACAACAGCAATATCATCAGACAATGGGTATGTTGCACATTGACACCCACCGTCAAGTGAAGTAGCAGGTGATGAGCTGTTCACGCAGGTCAACACCTTCCTCCTCTCCACTGTCCTCATCACTGGACACTGCTTGGTTTGCAGGCTGGGGCCTTGGGTCCTCACCATCACCCAGGAGCAGGGGAATCTCCTTGCGAATGGCTAGGTTGTGGAGCATGCAGCATGCTACAACAATCTGACACACCTTCCCGTGTGAGTATGCCAGTGCACCTCCGGTCTTGTCCAGGCACCGGAAACGTGACTTGAGCAGGCCAACAGCACGCTCCACCACACGACGTGTCCTCCCATGGGCCTCATTGTAGCGGACTTCAGCCGGGGACCTGGGATTCCGCAGTGGGCTCAGCAACCAGGGACGGTTGGGATATGCAGTGTCACCTAGGTATGACAAACACAAATTGACATTGCAACGTCGCAGAGGCTCAGGGCAGCAGGTCACACACACAGCACGCCACACGACTAGGCATACTCACCCACAATCCATGCACGATCGGGAAGAAGATTAGCCATCAGCTGGGGCACTATGCTGTTCCGCAGGATGTAGGAGTCGTGGGCCAAGCCTGGGAATTTGGCACACACCTGCGAGATGGTCATATCTGCCAGGCACACCACCTGCACATTGATGGAGTGGTAATGCTTGCGATTGTGATGTATGTGCTCACTTGCCTGTGGTGGCACAAGACCGACATAGGTGCAATCAATGGCCCCAACAACATTGGGGATGTGTCCAAGGGCATAGAAGTCTCCCTTCACAGCTGGCAATTCAGCACCCCTGGGGAAATAGATGTATCTGTCCTTGTATAGCATCATGGTGGACAGTACATCACGCAGCACCATGCTGAACATCGGTTGTGACATCCCACCAGCGCTTGCCACAGTCTCCTGGAACGATCCAGTGGCAAATGCAGGGCTGCCATCACCTTATAAGTAGGAGTGAAAACTGTTGGATATGTCCTGCGTGGCTGCAGGTGGGGCTCCAACAGATCACAAAGGGTTTTCAGGGTGGCTCTGTCCAGGCGGCATTTCCGTATGTTCGGAACATCCTCCATGTCCTCCAGCACCGTCGAGTGACAAGTCAAATTTGGCCTCCTCCTATTGGAGATGATAGTGGACACATGTCAATGCACTACATCATGAGATGTGCACAGCATATCACGTTCTGGATGACACAACGACAACAATGACTGACATCTATAATGACTAACAGACCAGCTTACATGGAGGGACACCGTCAGCTACACAAAGGGCACACGTGTCAACTTACACAAGACAAGTACCTCAAACACCACCTTGGGCAATGTGAATGCACATAGGGATATGGCCACAGTACACATGTGCACGCCTGGGAGTCTAGCATCCAGCATATGTGTAACTAATCAAAACCACTGTCTCATACCTAGATGCTGTACCGGTCACACCTTAATGCGTCATTACAACCTGGCACATATCCACCACACAATGATTACAGTCGGTGCTGGAATGATGAATGAGTTCATGAGCAGACATGAGAGGCAATGCTAAATAGATCATCATTCATCGAAACGAGCATTGCTGTGATTGTCACTGGACCTCAACACATTGACATGTGTACACATTGTACAGTCCAGGACTACACTGTCCTTCCTACACCAACATCAAATCCTTAAGTGACATGTGAGTGGGTAGGGGCAAATCTACATTACACACACACAAACATGGCATGTGTAGCCATCAGTGGAGTACATTGAACATTGGCATCGTGTGCACAATGATGTGCCATTGAACATGTTGGCACTGTGCACTGTTGATGTGTGACAGATGGCTATCACCATTGTATGGCACCCATATCGCGGTATCTACCGCCTGGCCCCGGCGGTGTGCCACCAGCACCCCCATTCACACAAGTGCGGTAGTCATATGCATGGAGACATGCCCATATGGCGGTTGGCATGCTCCGCCACCCAAATCGCAGTGCCTCGTGTCAATGCATGGCACCCATATCACTGTAGCTACCGCCAGGCCCCGGTGGTGTGTCACCAGCACCCCCATTCACACAAGTGCGGTAGTCATAGGCATGGAGACATGTGGAAATGGCGGTTGGCATGCTCCGCCACCCAAATCGCAGTGCCTTGTGTCAATGCATGGCACCCATATCGCGGTGGCTACCGCCTGGCCCCGCCGGTGTGTCACCAGCAACCCCATTCACACAAGTGCGGTAGTCATAGGCATGGAGACATGTGGAAATGTCGGTGCCTCGTGTCAATGCATGGCACCCATATTGCGGTAGCTACTGCCTGGCCCCGGCGGTGTGTCACCAGCACCCCCATTCACACAAGTGCGGTAGTCATAGGCATGGAGACATGAGGAAATGATGGTCGGCGTGCCCCGCCACTAAAATCCCGGTAGCGCACACCGGGCCCCTGCGGTGTTTCACCACCATGGAGCTCGTCCTAGAGCCAATGCGAAGCTCAATAGCGGTGGCATGATGCATTTTTGAAGATGGCGGTAGGTGTACTCCGCCACCGCGGAGGCGGACATTGGCTGGATTTGAAAGATGCACCATCGTGGTAGCGCACCCCGGGCCCCAGCGTTGTATCACCACCATGGAGCATGCCCTTCCAGCCAATGGGAGCCATGATTGTGGTGACATGATGCAATTTTGAAGATGGCAGTAGGCGTGCTCTGCCACCGCGGAGGCGGACATTGGCTGGATTTTAAAGATGCACCATTGCGGTAGCACACCCCGGGCCCCAGCGTTGTATCACTGCCATGGAGCATGCCCTTACAGCCAATGGGAGCCATGATTTTGGTGACATGATGCAATTTTGAAGATCGCGGTAGGCGTGCTCCGCCACCGCGGAGTCGGTCATTGGATGCATTTAAAAGAGGCAGACCTGGACCACCAATTGCTGCAGCTTGGCACCTTTGAAACGATCCCAGGGGGCTATATATGTGGGAGTGAGCCTCATATTGCCACTGCTCACAGAGCCTGCTGCCTGAGACCCCTCACCTGCTGCTGCCTCCAGGGACTTCTGCCTGAGACCCCTCACCTGCTGCTGTCTCCAGGGACTGCTGTCTGAGACCCCACACCTGCTGCTGCCTCCAGGGACTGCTGCCTGAGACCCCTCGCCTGCTGCTGCCTCCAGGGACTGCAGCCTGAGATCCCTCGCCACCAAAATCCCCTGCTGTTGTCTGACGTCCACAGTAATGGCAAGGACAGAGAAGATCCGTGCCAGTCCCTTCATGAGCGAGGAGCTGGAGGTCCTGGTGGACGAGGTGCTCACACAGTACCCAAGGCTATGTGGTGTCCCAAATGTCATGGTAAGTCTTCAACAGTGGTGGGGTAGGGCAGGGGGGGCACACATGTAGTTGGACTGATGCAGTATGTGCCTGGGAGTGTGGGGTAGTGTCATGCACTGCCTGACATGCTGTCTCCAGTGGGAGGGTGTGTGTACCCAATGCCACATCTTTCCCTCCCTGCACATGTATGTATGAGTGACCTGTGTTGTGTTGTCAGCTATAGAGTGACACAGAAGGTTGTTCATGCTGTAGTCAGGACAGTGATTGCTTGGCTGGATGGCTGCGTGCGCCCCTGTAGTTCATCTCAGTGTGAGCCCAGCTGGCATGCACAGTCCCCGCCTACAAAGACAAGGACAACTCACTGAACTTACAGAGTATGACATCAGTTTTTTCACATAGCACTCCAGCTATGGGCCATTTCAGCACTGTGGTTTGCGCACAACTGCCATTGTGATTGGCATTTTGTATTTGTGATATCATGTCCATCGATGTGACCAACATGACACATTCAAATATTCACAGGACAGGGACATTGATGGCTGCGCAGTCTTGGACACAGTGAGTTCACCCCAAACACAGGTTGACATGTGATGTATGTGTTGCTCAAGCCAACAATGGACTGGAGATGTGGGCAGGCTATATGGGTGTTTCAGTGCTGGCATTCTGCATGTGTGTGAGATGTTCAGGGACTGTGTTCCCCCTCTCACCTGCATGCTTTAACATCAACTTTTCCCATGCAGGGGTCCCATGTGGGCTGTACTATAGTCTCTGATTGACCTATCGTTGGATATGTGATGATTTTGTATCTTGCTGCTATACTGATAGATGTCGGTACATGGCACTGTGTCCCTGATCATTTCTCCTTCTTGTCTCCCATGCCTGCAGCTCAAGGTACACCAGCGTAAGGCCGTGTGGATGGCCATTGCAGCGAAGGTGCGAGCCCTTGGGGTTTCAAACTGACGGCGCACCCACTGCCACAAGAGATGGGACGACATCAGCCGGCTGGCAAAGAATGTGGCGGAGATGACCCTGGGGCTGCTTCCTCGCACTGCGCAGTATGACACCACTAAAGGGGCGCATCTTGGCGATGACACAGCCTGAGCTGGATGCATGTTTGAAGGAGCATCAGCAGCAAGCCAGGGGTGAGCATTTGGGGAGTTTGACTTTGGCTGGGAGTGGCTACATGTGTACAGAGCCTGTGCCAGCGCTGGCCTCTGTGATGTTGGTAGTGTGATGCTGTGGCATGTAAGTGGCTGCTGGGCTTGGTGCCTGTGGCATGCATTTGCACCACCTGTACTTACAAAGGTGATTCGGATCCTGTTCCTTCACATTACATTCTGAGTTGTGCTCTTCAGGTTTCTTCTGCATTGGTGTAGTCTTGGGAATCCCATGGGGGGAACGGCAGTGTGCCCAATCTGACTGTGCGTACATCAATGCGTCCATTGCATGCACCCATATTGGGGAGGGCTAGACATCTTACAGCAATGTGCAGCATTCTATTGTCCCCAAGGTACAACATGGTGGGTGGCATGGGATAATGTCCATTGTGGGTCTGTGTTGTCCCCTCCTGTTCCATCCAGTTCTGTCATTGGCAACAAGTAGTGTGCCCCCATCATGTCCCTAGCTGTGCTTAGAACTAGTTGTGTGTCTGTTTGAACAGAGCCACAAGCAGGGTGTTGTGCTTTGTGGTCATCACATGGCTTACTCATGCCTGCGTTTCCAGCTTCCACACACTGCTTGAGTCTATGTAGTGAGATGGCACTATGTGATTGCACAGGGTGGTGTGCAACATGTAGATTTGCTCGACTTTCATCATGCATTGCTTGCATATGTTTGTTCTGTATTTGCCACTGACCTGACCCTACATCTCTCTCAGATTTCACCAGCGCCTCAGAGGGGGACAGGAGTCTGCTGGAGGAGTCCCAGCCTGAGACGCAAAGCACCACATCATCCAATGCCAGTGGGGATGCATCCATGTTGGAGGGCGCAGGGAACGGGAACTCTGCATTGACTTCCACCACACAGCAGCCATTGCCCACCCTCCCAGTCACTTCTTCTGGTGCTGCCCGTGTCTGCCTCAGTAAGAGGGGAAGAGTGTCCTTCACCCCTGGCTCCGCTGCCCCTGCCCCTGTCCCCCCTGCTGCCATCAGTGCTGAGTCTGTGGAGCTTTTGCGCCAGCTGTGAGTAGGCCAGACAGCTCTTCTCAATGCCTTCATTGACCACGACAAGAAATTGGCCCAGGTGGTTGCTTTCATGGAGGACATACATTCCGACATGGGTGGGCTGCACCGGAGAGTCCAGGCTTTGTCATCAACAGTGACGTCTGCCCTGCAACAGGCACATTCTCACAGTCAAGCTCCAGTCCCTTTGTCCACCCCCGGGCAGTGGCCACGTCTGACGATAGTGACCACGGATCACATACATCAAAGTCACGATACAGCACACGGAGCACACAGCAGCAGCAACCCAAGCGGTCCCGGGCGCAGACACCATCCCCACAGAAGACCAAAGGCACCCCAGAGCGCAGGGAGAAAAGCCCGTCAGGTGACACCAGTGGACAATTAGCAAAGCAGCAGACCTCAGGCACACATGCCTCAGTGGCACCCCCATCCAAGGACTCTCTTGCCCCTAAAGCATCGCGCAAAGATAATCGTACAGTGTCTGTATTCACCAAGGAGGTGGTGCATGCCAAGGGTACTCCTAGGAAGGACTCCAAGGCAGTATCACCAACCACCTCAACTCCCATTCCAAGCCCAGTGAAGCAGGGGCCAGAGGGCACTGTAGGGGTAACACCTAGTAAACAGGGTAAGGGGGTGGCAGAGGCGAAGCAAGGCAAAGCGTTCTGCTGTGTCCAGCACATCACCAGAGGGGCTGCCATGGCCTGCACCTGCTGCAGCAGTGGTGGTGATTGTGCCTGTTGTGCCCACACCACTTCCCATTGATCCACAGTCAGTCAAGCCATTAAGGATCCCCAAGATGTGGAAGGGCACCCCTCCACAATCTCCCAGCCACACCGTGACTCCCATCTGCATGACTCCACCTCTACGTGCCACTACACCACCTGGTCCAAGCAGCCCTCCAGCTTGCCAAGCCACTGATAGCTCTACCTCAGCTGTTCCGCGCTCTCCCCATTAAGTGCCCCGACAGTCCCCAAGACACAGCCAGCTCTCAGTCCGCCTGACAGGCAAGTCTGAGTGGTAGACACCCTCACACACCTGTGTCCCACACAGGTGGGCCTGTACTGCACATTGTTGCCCCCCTGACTGTGTTGCTGACCATGGAAAGGTACAGTCGCACACATTCCCTGTGCAGCTTCTCATGGACTCAGTCTGCACTTTGCCATGCCCAGTGGCCTTGTAGTTCACTGCTGTTTTAATTATTTTGCTGTGTGTAAATGGTTTACTGTGCCACATGGTCTGTGTGGCACTTCAGCATGGTCAATGTTTGGGCTCACTTGCTCTCTTTTTTTCAGGGGTGACAGGGTCTTCAGTTCTTCTTGGCCCAGATACTTGTGGTGGCAATGGTGTCAATTTCGAATGGTTAGCAGTAGTCATTTACTTGATTAGTTCATGTTGGCTCTATTGTACACATGGTTGGGCGGCACTGCCAGCACAGAGTGGGTTTCTGCACACAGTATTGCAGGTAGGCTGTCCAGGGTCATCATGTGTGTGTTCTTCCTATATGTGTGCCCAGTGGTGTATGTGTGTGGTCATCTTGTGATGGCCAGTCATCCTAGTCCCATGGCTTACTTTCCATTTGTGCTCTTCGATGGCCAGGTAGTGTGCAGTGTGAAGGGGTGAGTTTGTGGGGAGTGTTGATGTGTGCATGCCAATGCAATGTCAACTACACACATGTGTCACCCAGGAGTTGTGTGCCTGTTGTTTTGATTGTTCATCCCTGTGGATGTGGTTGTATGCCCATGTGTGAGTTGCATGTTGTGCACTGTGCAGTGTGTTGGTGTGTCCTTGCAGTTCTGTCTGACTCCTACTTGTTGTTTTTGTCTCTTGTGAGTATGCAGAGGGTGTTACTGGCAAGTCAGTGTTGTGTTTTATTGCACATCCATGTTTCTGGTGGCTGTTTGTGGGGTCTGTGCAGACCTGCTGCTCCCCACTGCCATTGTGGTTGTGTTTTCTCATGCCTTGCTGTCCCATGGTGCCTTCTTGCCTCCAGTGTGGCAGTTGTGTGTGTTGTCATGACCTCCCCTATATGTGTATTCAGCTGCATACCCATTGTGGGTCTGCACTCCCTCTGTTTGTGTATGGTACACTCCTGCCATGTCCCCTACTGATATGCAGTACACTTCACTTTGGTGTGAGCTGTCCCCTTGGTTTGTATGTGTGTGTGCCTCCCCATGACTTCACTTGTGCCACTGTGATTTGTGGTGCAGTTCTTTGTCCAGGGCCAATGTGTCACTCAGTGCATTTCCCCAATGGGTCATGTGTGATGTTCTGGTGCTGTTTGTCAGTCATGGTTCTCCTATACAGCTCAACTGTGTGTGCTGCCCAGTCCTGTGGTCAAGTTGTTTCCAGCGTTGTGTCCCAGACTTGTGCATCTATTGTTTGTTGTGTTGGATGTATGTGTGTTGTTTGTGTTATTGCTTCACTTCCTGGGTGTGCTGTTGTCTTTGTGCTGTGCTGTATGGTGTTGTATGGGTTGCTGTTCTGTCCCTGATGCCTGTGTGTGTCTGGTATGATTGGTGTGCACACACAGCTTGTTGTGCATGCAGTGCTGTGTGAGTATGTTGCCTTGTGATTGCCTAGTGTGCATCCCCTGATGTTGTGCTGTGTTTGCTATTTGATTGTTCTGCCTGTGCATCTATTGTTTGTTTGCTGTGGCTGTGTTGTTCTGTGATGGTGCACTTCTTGTGTGCGTCGTGGTATGTTGTCTGCGCATTGTTCCTGAGTGACGAGCTTGAGCACTCCTGTTGTGTCTGTGCTCCCATTGCCTTTCCCCAGTTTAGTTGCACAGGGCATGTCTGTTCTTGTTGTGGCTCTGTGTATGTTTCTGTTGGGTTATGTGTTTGTCTGTTGTATTTGTTTCCACATTTCTGGTGGCATCCCTGTGTGTGTGTGTGTGTGTGTGTGTGTGTGATGTTTGTGGCTGCGCCCAGGGTGTGTTGTTGTTTGTGTGTGTATTGCCTGGCAAGTATTGCCAGCCTTCAGTGTTTGGCACTGATGTTGTGTGCTGCTAGTGTGAAGGGGGTATGTGTGTAGATTCTTACTGGTGTTTGTCAGTCCTGAGGTGTGCAGATGGTCCCTGTGTGTAGTGCTACTGGTGTACTCCTGTGAAGTAGTTGTATGGATGTGTGGCTGTTCCCAGTTTTACTTCAGGGCCTTCCTTTCATCCTTTCATCCTTGTGCATATACATGGTTTGCCTTGCTGTCTCCCTGTGTTGTTGCACTGATCTGTCTGTGGTTTGATTTCACTGACTGTGCCAGCTATGTGTGCTTTGATGGTGTGAGGGTATTGTGCTCTGTTCCTTGTGTTGATGTGATGTACACATGCTTGTTGTGTGTCTCCATGGCCTTCCATTTGTGTGCAGCCCACTTTTGTTTCCCAATTTGTTGTGCTCCATTGCTGTTGGCATATTGGGTGTGTATGTGTGTCAGTCTGTGATATGTATGTGTGACTCTGCAGGCTGTGTGTCCATTTGGATGTTGATTCCTTGTGTGTGTTCATTTGTTTCTTGTCCTCATTGCTTTTTCCCTGAGTGTGGTGTTGTGTGTGTTTCCCTGGCCCTGTGCTATTGTGCTGTGTGTTGTGTGTTCCTGTGCAGCCACTCCTGCATTGTGTGTCTCCATGATTGTCTGCTGTGTGGTGTAGGGTATGTATTGCCCTGGCTTGTTGTTGTGCGTGGGGTGCACAGGGGGGCACATGGCATGTGCCTTCATGGAGTGTGCTAGTGTGTGGTGGGAGTCGGTGTGGCCCTGTGGTCTTTGTGCCCTGCCCATGCCTGGCACTGGCCCTGCCTTCTGCATTGTGCGCATGTATTTGCTTGTGTTCGCCGCTGCAGTGACGTGACCAGGACATTGCTGCATTGTGGCGGTAGCTGTGTATCCAGGATGCAGCAGGGTGACTTTGTGGCAGGTGGGTGATGTGTGGGTGCCCTTGTGGATGTGTCCCTGTCCCCCCTAGGGTGTCTGATGTGGATTTGGACCCTGTGTCAGGCCGTGGGTTGTGTGTTGTGTGTTGTGTTATTGCGTACCTGCGGAGGCGTCCGCGGCGGTCCATGAGTTCCTGGTGATGTAGCAGGTACAGCACCGGAAAGACGTGTAGAGCTGGGTCCATGGCGGTCGTGACCGGAACTCCGGTTTCGGGCTCCACTGTCGAGCTTCCACCATCTCTGGTTGGGCAGAGTCTCCGCTGCGGTGCGTCTGCTTGCTTTCGTCATCGTAATTTGTGGAGCGGGGCGGACGTCATTCCGCACGGCGGGGGGTCTCCATTGGCTCCTACCACCCGGTGGCGGGCACACTTTGATGGCGGTGCGCATCACACTGCAGCGGTCGGAAATTGGCCTATGTTTGACCATACTAATATGGCGGGCGTACTAAGCCTGGGCGTAGTTCGCGTCGTTCCGGTATGCAGAGCGGTGCAGGCAGCCGAGTGCGTTTGATAAATGCAGTTCACGGTGATTTTCAGTGGCAGGTGCTTGTCCGCACTGTGCAATCATCGCGAACGGCACCATGCACAGTTCAAGTGGTAGATATTTACTCAAGAGGCAGCTTTCTCAACACGAACAGATGTTTTTTGAATGCGAGCGGTCGCAAGCATACGCGACCACTCACAATGAGAAATATGACTGCCCGCATGAAGAAATCTCGCCGGGAGGTTGATTTTCCACGCCCGCGCTCCCCAACTTGATGTTTACGATCACGAATGAGAAAGTTGCACCGGGAGGAGGATTTTCCTCTCTTGCGTTAGCAAACTTGACGTTGACGAACGCGAACGAGAAAAAAACTCCGATATGCAATGCAAAGCAGAGTTTTTCGGAACTCCGCAAGCTCCGTGTAACACAGAAAACTCCGCAAACTGTGCAAGCGGAGACTTAGCTAATACCAGTTAGGGAAAGTACAAACTTTACATATAGACTATTATCTTGTATATGTTTCACAAGTTCTTGTAATAATTAGTTGAACAAATAAAGATATTGTTGATATAGACTATAACACAGACATTTAAACAAAAAATGTCCTGCACTCAATTAAACAGATAAATGAATAGTAAAAGGATGTTAGTGTCCATAGTCCATCACATGAAAATAAAGCAATGTCTTCCCAAATGAAACACTTTAGTAAGCGTCTTTGCTGAAGAAAAAAGTTCCTTTTATTCTTTTATTCCATAGAAATTCTTTAAAATCACAGCACACTTTGACAGCCGACGCGTTTTGTCCCTCTTGGGACTTCTTCAGGGAGTCTTGAAGTTGGGCACATTCCTTGAAGCAGATACAGGTAACTGTGTTACCCAACTTTCACTGTTGGGCAAGTCAGTCTCGCTAACGCATGTGTCACTGACTCGCCCAACGGTAAAAGTTGGGTAACACAGTTACCTGTATCTGCCACAGGGACCCCCCAGGGCTCAAAAAAGCATTATTTTTTGGGGGCGGGATTCGTTTCTTTTAAGCCCCCGGATGGTCCCCGGGGGCTTAAGTTCCTGGGGGCAATGCATCATTATTTTTCAGGAGGCAGGGAACCGGTAGGGCCTGCGGAGGCATTGGAGCTTCCCTGTGGTCTCCAACATCAGGGCATGCCCCTGGGAATGGGGTCCTCAGGGTAAAAAAATGCCTTGGGGCAGGGGGCAAGCATGTTTGGAGTCGCAATGCCATCGCGGGTCTTATCGCGCCCCCCTCCGTAATGTCGCGTTGGATCCGTGGATCCACCTCAAATAAATATTTTAATAGTATATAATTTAGAAGGTAGTGTTGCATTTGTGAACTTGCTTTATAGAGTTAGTGAGATTGAAGTTAATAAAAACATTAAATGTGTTTTGAGTTACTAGTAATATATATTTTTTTAATTAAACTTGAAATGTGTATTGTGTTGTAGTACATTGAATTTGTTCTTTTGTTTTGCAACTCCGCGACTGGTTCACAAATTCAAGAAAAAAAGAGAATATATGTTTAAAAGAAAAAACACTGTTGGGTTATAGGGTGGCTCTAAAAAGAGCCCTTGTTTTCATTATGAGTTTGTCGTAGTTAGATGTAAGTGTGGATGCACAGCTAAAGGTTGTTGAGAAAGACTCTGTCCCCTTGATCTGTGAAGTGTACTCCATCACTTCTGTAGATGTCTTCCATATGAAAACGTAAATTGTTGTTACAGATGGAACTCATCCTATGGTCTTTGAGGTAAGCAAAAACAGCTTTATTGACATTCTTTCTAGCTTTCTCAATCTGTGGACAGAATTGATTTGCCCACTTCCATTTCTGTCTTTGGCATATATTAGAGTATACAAAGACAGTTTGAGGCAAAAGCAACATATATTGCGCAAAGGTATCCTTCATTAGCATTTCCAGACCTACCTCAGTCAATGTGCCTAGGTCATTGCCACCACAGTGCACAATCATGAGGTCAGGGGGTTGGAGATGCAAAAAGGTTTTAACCAAAGGCATCAATTGGTGCCATTTTAATGCTCTCTGTGCAATCCATTTAATATCCACATTTTGCAAAGCTAGGTCTATGTCAATACATCTGTGTTCAGCATACCTTTTGCACCAGAGCACATAGCTGTGCCCTACAATCCATACTGTAGGCATCTTGAAGGGATGTCAGGAAGTAATGAAAAGATGTCTGTAGCGGATGTAGTCAGTTGGTAGAATGAGAAGTAGGGGTGGGCGGAATTTGCGAAATTCACTTTCGCAAATTATCGCGAAAATGTTAAAAATCTCCGCAAACACGCGGAAATATCGTGAAGATGCGGAAGTTTTTTTCCAACCCGTTCGCGGTATGTTCTGCGTGGTCGCGGCTCGCCAACTTACCCATGCGGTGGCTCGCGGGCGCGGCCATCTTGTTTTCACTTGTCTCGCGGTGCATGATCGCGAGAAGAAAGACGTGATCGCGCCACGAATGATGTTTCTGCGGGCGCGAACTGTCGCGAGACAGCGCAAATGGCTACCAACAATCCAACATCTCGTGGAGAACGCGACCGGATCGGGAAAACTTGTCGGCGAATGCGGGGATTCAGGTAAGGCGATCGCGCGCACGCAAGAATGTATTCTTTTACAGCGCGAGCAAGCAAAAAATTTACGGTAAAATGCGGATTGCGAAAATTTTGACATTTTCGTGCTCTCGGCGGAACGCGAAAATGTCAAATTATCACAATTTCCGCGAGCGGAACGGATTTTTAGCCCAGGCCTAATGAGAAGTACCTAAAATGATGGAGAAGATGCTTTTTTTGAAAAAGCCGATAAGTGATTGCCTGTTCATGAACATTGTACACTCAAAAATAGCATGCATTTTACTTTCCTAAAAAAGCATGATTCTGATTGGTTATTAAAAAATGTTTGAAAGGTACAGTAGATAGGATAAGATATTATTTTGCAAAAGCCAACCACACTTCTGGTTGCATTAGTTAGCTTGTGTGCTGAACTTGAAAATATGGTGAACTTGTGACCTGCCAGTACAGTTGAATGTTGCAGAAAGTGTTACTATAGAAATTGGGATTCAGCAGAATGGGGGAAGTTACAGTGGATTTAAAATGTGAAATAGAAACTTTGAATATAAGTGATATGTTACTAAATTAAGATTTTCAAAGTCATTTGTATGTGTAGAACTAGGATGTTGTTAAAAAAGTTTACTAGTGTTATTAGGAATAGGTTTTTTAACTCCCCGAAAGGGTTTGCGGCTCCATCGTGATGCTCCACTGCGGCATCGCAGTGGAGTTGCGACTCTAGAAAATTACAGAACCAGTTTGGGCACTTTTAGAAGACAGTTAGAAGTGGTTAATACGTCTAACCAATAGAAATGTGTTTCACAATTTGAAATAATGTAGGAAGCAATGTGATTTGTTACTTACATTTATTTGTGTGCAGAAAGAGAGGGAAAGTTTGCTATTACTGGTTTCACCTTGCTGAGAGTGCTGCATGACATTTATTATGTTCAAAAGAAAATCTTTAATAAGTTTGTGATACTTGATATTCTGCAAAACTATTTCAAAGATGAGTAATAAATGTATAAGGTGGGTTATGTATTATGAGGCAGTGCTTCTCTCTTTGTAGTGTAATGTTTTGAAATATGTTATCAAATGTACAGATGTCTATTGTAGTTTGTTTTATTGGACTAAAATGATATTTGAAATAGTTTGTGCAAAGTAACGTGTAGATTGGCAGATGGATTAGTGATCATGGTAGTGTGCAAAGGTGCATATGAAGTACACCTTTAATTGAAAGTGCATTATGGTGTAGTGACTGAGGTATATTTGTACTTTCACTTGTATTTTCACATGTGTAGCTCGTATTGGTCTATGGAAATCTACACTTCAAATATGCCGCATAATTTTAGGTGTCTCTTTGAAATGGAAAGTGCAGTCTGTCAATGCTAAGGGACTTTGTAGTCTTATGACTCAAGTATATGTCTCCTTGCACATGTATTGTCACATGTGTTATACCTAAAAGATGGTAGAGCTATAAAACACTGGTATACATGTATTTGTATTTTTCTTTTACATATGATGCTACTAGAAAAAGGTGCAGACACATGCATGCATGGTCTTAACAGTATAGTGAG
The DNA here is from genome assembly GCF_964204655.1 of Triturus cristatus. Classification (NCBI taxonomy): domain Eukaryota; kingdom Metazoa; phylum Chordata; class Amphibia; order Caudata; family Salamandridae; genus Triturus; species Triturus cristatus. Next base: position 348,834,774 of record NC_140584.1, read on the forward strand.
ACTTTTAACAGACACTTTGAAAAACATACTGTTTTGAATTTTCTAGGCCCAACACTCTCAGTAATTGCTAAATAGTGAAGCTGCAGCACAAAAGTGAGGTTTAAGACTTGTTGGTAGAAGGATTAGTGATTAGGTTAGCTGGTATTGACCTATGGAAATGTACACTTCAAATACGCCGCATAATTTTAGGTGTCTATAAGAAATGGAAAGTGCAGTGTGTCAAGGTTAAGGGACTTTGTAGTCTTATGAGTCATGTATGTGTCTGCTTGCACATGTATTGTCACATGTGTTATACAAATAAAGATGGTAGAGGTATAAAACACTAGTATACATGTATGTATATGTTTCTTTTACATATGATGCCACTAGGAAAAGGTACAGACACATGCATGCTTGCTTTTAGGAGTATAGTGAGACTTTTAACAGACTCTTTGAAAAACTTGCTGCTTTGCATTTGCTAGGCCCAACACTCCCAGTAGTTGCTGAATAGTGAAGCTGCAGCACAAAAGTGAGGTTTAAGACTTGTTGGTAGAAGGATTAGTGATTAGGTTAGCTTGTATTGGTCTATAGAAATGTACACTTCAAATACGCCACATAATTTTAGGTGTCTCTTTGAAATGGAAAATGCAGTCTGTCAAGATTAAGGGGCTTTGTAGTCTTGTGACTCAAACTTTTGTCTGCTTGCACATGTATTCTCACATGTCTTATACCTATAAAGATGGCAGAGGTATAAAACACTAGTATACATGTATTTGTATGTTTCTTTTGCATATTATGCCATTAGGAACAGCTACGTACACATGCATGCTTGCTTTTAGGAATATAGTGAGAATTACATTTCTATACTCAAGCAGTAGGTGTACACTGATGAAAAGAGGCACATATCACTCTTGGACTCATGAATTCACTTAGGCATTCTTATTCAATTATGCAATCAAGAAGGCACTACCTATACACACTTCTAATCACTCAGACATGAACCATACAATCCTATAATCACCCAGACACTACTATTCAACAGAAACATTCACCCAGGCAGTACATATGCACTCATGTATTCACTCATACACTACTGATGCACTCATGCAATGGTCCAAGCATTACCCTAACACTCATACTTTCTCTCAGGTATTTCCCATACAATCATCCAGTTCCTACCAATGCAGTGATAGAATCACACAGGCAGTATCTATTCACTCATCCATTATCTCAAGGCCTACCCATACACTCATGCAATAAACCATGATTTAGCCTTACACACATAGTTTCTCTCATGTATTTTCCATGCACTGATCCAATCACCCAGGAAGTATCCCAGCACTCATTCAATCATCCAGTCACTACTCTAACACTGAACTATTCACTTAGGCAGCACCCATCCAGTCAGCCATTCTTACAGGCACTACCTATGCACTCATCCAATGACCCTACCATTACTCTTACATTCATACTTTTACTCAGGGACTACCTATGCAGTCATATAGATAAGGAGAAACTACCTATACATACATTCAATAAATCAGGTATTACCTTTGCAATTTTGCAAGCACCCAGGCACTACTTTTGCACTCAAAGATTTACTCTGACATTATCTATGCACTTGTCCATTTCCTCAGGTACTTATGTTTCACTCATACAATGAACTACAGATTACCTTTTGAGTCATCTTTGTACTCAAGTACTAGCTATGGAATGAACTAAGGAGACAGATACTACTCTTGCACTCATGAATTCACATAAGCACTATCAATGCACCTACCCACTCATCCAGTTAGTACCCCTACATTAATTGAATCACCCATAAAATACTTCTGTGTTCATGAAATCACCAACATGCTACCCGTACACTTATACAATAACTCAAGCACTACTGTTCCACTAAACTATTCTCTTATATATTACCTCTACAGTCATCCAATTACCCAGGTATTATTCTTACAGTGATGGTTTTACTCAGGCACTATCTATGCATTGATGTAATCAATTAGACACTAATCTTCAAGTCATAAACTCAGTCAAACAGTACTTATGCACTCATCTAACCACCTAAACTGTACTTCTCCACTTATACATTCACTCATGCACTACCCATGTACTCATGTAATAACTCAGGCAGTATTCTTAAACTCAACCATGCATTTGGACATTACATATGCACTCTTCCAATGACCCAAGCATTAGCCTTGCACTCATGCAATCATTGAAACACAGTCTTGCATTACTCTGCACTTCTCTTGTGTCTTTCTGGACCTCTGTTACTGCTTTTTGTACTTCTGTTGCTTCATTCTACATTTCTATTGCTTCTTTCTGCATTTCTCTTGACTCTTTTTGCATTCCTCTTTTCTCCTTCTGCACTTCTTTTGTCTCTTTCTGTAAATCTGTTCTGTACTTCTTTTTCTTCTTTGTGTACCTCTCACTTCTTTTTCAACTCCTTTGCCTCTTTCAAAGCCCCTTTTACTAGTTTCTGTACCTTACATGCCTCTTTCACCTCATTTTGCACTTCTTTTGCCTCTTTCTGCACATCTGTTTCTTCTTTCTACATTTCTTACATTTTTCAGTAGCTGTGTTCTTTGAGTGTTTCATTTTGCTGTTTCTAAACCTTTCTCTTTTTCCTGTCTCTTTTTTCTGTGTGACCACCTTTTCTTCTGTTTTTGCAGGTCTTTTGCTTGTTTTTACACGTTTTTCTTTTTATTTGTTATAAATGCAATAGGAATGTAATTGCAATTTTGTGCTTAGTTGTTATTTTCAAAATGGAGATATTATTAATTTAAAATTTTTATTTGATGTAACAAACTAATCAAAATATTATTTGTTTTTTAGAAAGATATTTTGATTGGAAACATGAAAAGAGAAGGGTACAAAGGAAACAGAAGTACTTAATGAAAACTAAAAATAGTGGAGTAGAAAAACACCAAAAGGTTGCTGAGGATAAAGTGTCTTCTGGTAGGAGAACTAAATAATTTATTTAAACAGTTGTGGAGAGATTAAACAAACAAAATACTAATCAAAGGAGAAAAGTAATTTTTACAACAAAGCACAAGCAAATGAAGAGATACAGTGGAAAAGAAACACGTCACAAAATACAGAAACAATTTAAAGACATATGTGTACGCATAATTTCTGAATAGAGTAATTCAAAATGTAATAAAAGATTGTAAAAAGTATAAAAAAAAGATCAGCAGCATATAAGAAGAAGCAACAAATTGAAAGTGTACTAGATACTGCTTTTCAATTGAAACAAAACCTATTTATATTGTGATGAAGAGAAATAAAACATTGAATAAAACAATGCACTTTATGAAGGAGAAAAGCAAAAGACAAAGACTAGTTATTAGAAGTAACTTTTGCTAAACGTTTTCTGGTTAATGGAAGCACACTTCTAGTACTGAGCCTTTCTTTAATGAATAAAGCTATTTTCAACAAAATACATCAGTTCATGTAGTTGATACCAGTGGTCGTTGTTATGAGATAAAAGATAGTTGTCCAGTTGCAAAAGAAAAGGTGGTTCCTAGAAATGTGGAAGAAGTAATAGCTGAAGAAGTTCAAGGGAGACATACGCAAGCTCCAGTGTATAAGTGGGATTGTAGTAGTATTTGTAGTATTCGACATGAATCTATTGATATATTTCGAGTTTTCTTATGAGAATTTGTCCAAAAAAGTGTTAAGCAGAAGATTAAGATGTTGCAAGGACTAGATCCTTGTAAAGTGAGAAAATATACTAAGTTGCAGGGTCATTCTCTGGCTTGTCTTTCTAGAAAAGTGTGTTGAAGTACTTTTCATCATTTAAGAATGTTAGCAGTACATCACTCAGAAATGCAGAAGTTAGTAAGGAGATTGTACTCCATAAAAAGTCCTGCATTATCTTTAAGTGAAATGAACACAGCTCTTTTGAATGGTTCAGTATCGGATGTAAAAAAAAGTTTGGAATGATATAGATTTTTGTTTATTTTGTTCACAGGAGGAGTGAAGAGAAGGTGACAGCTTGATAAATGTAGGTGTTGAAGAACAGGTGGAAGATATTAGTACTCACATGTTTGCATAAGAAATTAGAAAGTTTAACTTAGTTTCATCTGAAAAACCAAACTATGTTTGTATTTGTTGTCGACGTACTCACTATAAAAGTCAAACTAGGAATGTTGATGTATATTTAAAAAGTGAAAAGGAAAGCAATGATAAGTGGCAGCAATTTGGTGCTTATTTGTTGGTGGAAGGTCGTTTTGAGTTGGGCACTGATCAATGTATTTGTAAATATTGTTACAACAAGTTAGAAAAGAACAAAATGCCAGCTAGCGCTGTATATAACATCTGGAACTGGCAGATTTAAGTGCGTATGAGTCCATTCTTATTCAATCTGTGCACTCGTTTCAGGCCATAGTTCGTATGGAGCCTAAAACAGGTAAGCTTCCTCCAACAGATTTACAAAGAGGTCGGAAAGGAAGAGTTGTGTACTTACCTTTAGATTTTAAGAAAAATATTGAAACTGTTGGTTTAGAGAGAGGAAAGTGGGCCTGTAGTTATTCTAGTTAATGGTGTAGCAACAAAGAATCAAAACATATGGCAAGAGTTAGTGGATGTTACCAACTTCAAAAGGCTACATTATGTCTTGTACAGAACAATATTTATTATTAAACTGTCGGTGTGGAAGAACAGGAAGTATGTTTAGAAGATGAAACAGAAATTCAAATTGGACAAATAGAAAAAGTGGACAAGTCCAGGAGTGAAGAGATTTACGAACATTACAGTATACATCCTCTACATTCAAAAGAAGTGATTGGAAATAATAATAATAATCCACATTTGTAAAGCGTGAACAATCACCCATAAGGGTCTCTAGGTGCTGGGGGCAGTCAGGAAGATTAAGCAAGCTATTGTCCAGAGTCACATGGTGCTGGGCCAATCTGCCGCCGGCGCCGGGGATCGAACCGTGATCCCCAGTTTGCGGAGTCAGTCGCCCTGGCCGTGGCGCCACACCTCTTCCCAGTATTGAATTATTTCAAATTAATAAAGCAAAGGGTACTCCCATGAGTGTATGGGAAGAAAGTTTAGAAGCTCATTGTTTTCCACAGCTGTTACCCACTGGAGAAGGTGGATCATATGATGAACGGGCAGTACAGATTCCAGCATCAGAATACGCCGCTCAACAAGATTGTACTCAGAAGATCCAAGATTTCAACAGAACATTCCATATATATTTCATCTTGTGTTTGAAAGTGACATGTCTGCACTATCATATGCAGTGAACCACATATTAAAAACAGAAGTTCATCTAACACATGTTTCTGCAAAGGAATTCATGGACAAAGTTCAACAAAGAGATGATCCTTTAGAAACTCAGTTAATTAATTTGATGGTGTGTCAACAAGTTACAAATGAGTATTGGTATCATCGTCACGGAGAACTTAAATGTATGCTAAGAAACTTAGGTACCCCTATGTGGTTTGTAACACTTAGCTGTGTTGAATATACATGGGACGATTTACCTTAATTTCTACAAGAAGTAAATTCAAATGTAAAAAATGTTGAATTGAAGACAGCTGGAGAAGTCTTTTTTCTGTAAATGTGTGCAGATATTTTAATCATAGGTTTCAAGCTATGATGTCTTTTATCTGCAATAAAAAGAATCCACCTCTTGGAGAAGTTACTGATTTCTTTTGAAGAAAGGAGTACCAAGCCAGAGGTGCTCCTCATATACACATGCTATTATGGATCAAGAATGCACCAAAATTTAGAACTGATACTGATGAAAGTGTTTTGTCTTTCATCGAACAGTATGTTACCTGTGCCAGAAACAGCAGCCCTCATCCACCTCGACCTCTCAGCGGCGTTTGACACAGTCTCTCACCACACCCTAATATGCAGACTCCATGATGCAGGGATCCAAGACAAGGCCCTCGACTGGATCCGCTCCTTCCTCTCTGGCAGAACGCAGTGGGTCAGACTCCCACTTTTCCTCTCGGACCCTACACCTACCACCTGCGGAGTCCCCCAGGGGTCCTCCATCCGCCCTACGCTCTTCAACGTCTACATGGCTCTGCTTGCCCCCATCGTCAGAATCCACGGACTTAACATTGTGTCATACGCAGACGACACCCAACTCATCCTCTCCCTATCCAACGAACCCAACAGCGCCAGACACAACTTTCGAGAAGGCATGGAAGCCGTCACCAAATGGATGAAAAACAGCTGCCTACAACCAAACACCAACAAAACGGAAGTACTCATCATGGGCCCAAACCCAGACATCTGGAACGACACCTGGAGGCCCCCTCCGTCGGAAGCCCCACCCACCCCCATGGACCACGCATGCAACCTGGGAATCATCCTGGATTCAGAGCTCAAAATGGACCGCCAAATCAACTCTGTCTCATCCTCCTGCTTCAACACCCTCCGCCTCCTACGTAAGACCTTCAAATGGATCCCCCTCGAACACTGAAAGACCGTCACTCACGCCCTGTTCACCAGAAGCGCGACTACGGCAATGCACTCTATGCCGGAATAAACAAAAACCTCACCCGCAAGCTACAGAACATCCAAAACGCCGCGGCAAGGCTGGTCTTCAACCTGCCAAGACACTGCCACATCTCCCAGCACCTGCGCACACTCCACTGGCTCCCCATCGAAGCTAGGGTCACCTTCAAGATGCTAACCCACGCTCCCAAGGCCCTCCACGACACCGGACCAGCATACCTGAATAGCCAACTCAAATTCCACGCACCCCAAAGACCAGAAAGACAAGATCGGGAGTCCACTCCTTCTCCTTCCGAGTGGCCAGAGCCTGGAACTACCTTCCGCTCCACCTCAGACAGATAACATCGGTCCCCATCTTTGCAAGAAACCTCAAAACCTGGCTCTTCGACAGACCCCCTGCTTGATGGACTGGAACCAGCAAACCCCCCCACACTCCCCAGCACCTTGAGACCCTTACAGGTGAGTCGTCTCGCTTAACAAACACCTGATTTTATTTGATTTGTGCCATACTAAAAGAAGGACGAGAAAACAGCTTGAGACAACAAGTTTTACGGTTTCAAAGTCATTGATGTGGAAAATTTTGTCGTAGAAAATTAAAATCAAAGGAAATCTTTTATAAAAAATGTTATTTTGGATTCCCACATCCAATAATTTTTAAAGGAAGAGTAAAAAGTTGTATGTCAGTAAAGCATACAATAACTTGGAAATCTCAGAAGAATGAATAAAAAAGAACCGAAGCTTTAAAGTATATTAATGACTACAATCCAGTGATTTTGACAATGTGGAATGCAAATATGGATATTCAATATGTTGCGGATAATTCAATTTCTGTTGCTCGCTATGTTACGTCATATGTAACCCAATCTGAAAAGACAGAGTTGAAAGAAATGTGGGAAGAAATTTCACAGGAAAAGAGTCTTAGCAAAAGATTGTACAGCTTTAGCTTGAAAATGCTTTCCACAGAGAGATTGGATCCTATGAATGTTTGGATCGGTTGAGTTCTGCCCGTTTATATTCAAAGTCAAGAGGAATCATTTGGGTAAGTCTCGGTCTTGCTGCCACACGAAAGAGAGTATTGAAATCTCTACAAGAAACTGAATACTTAGCATTGAATGAACCGGAAAGTACAGATATTGTTAAAACTTATATGTTGGATACGTACTTTCCAAAAAGGAGTCTACATCTGGAAAACCTATATCTATATGAAATACTTCAACATGCAGCTTTTAAAGAAATGTTACAGAAAATATAAATGAAGAAAAATATGCAGTAATTGGATGTGACAGATGTTTGGTAAAACATGTCAAAGGAAATCTTATTAACCACCGAAAACTCAGTTGTGAAAGTCCAGATAAGAGGGAATTTTTCTATTTAGCACTTCTGCAACTGTTCAAGCCTTGGCGTAGTGAAGCGGAATTACTTGAAGATTTTGACTGCTATGAAGATTCTTTTAATGCATGTAAAGATATCTTTCAATGCACAATCTTCCCAACTTATCTACAAATGTTAAATGATGAGATTGAACAAGAAACTACAATTGCAGCTGAAATAGCTAGAGACAGTTCTCAAGATAGTCAAAGTTCGGGTCCACTAAGTCAAGATCCACTAGGACAACTAAATATTGAAAATGAAGCAGCAATAGCCATGAATGAAGTAGAAACTGATATGCAACAAGCAAAACACGATAATATTCAGTTGCAAAAGTTAGAAGAACAGCTAAACATTGAACACAAAGATATATATATCTGCAAGTGACAGAACAGATACAACATGGTTTGCAACATGAAAAAAAAGAAGGCCAATGCTCATCGTTTAAACCTATTCTAATGTACATCAGTGGTCAAGTTGGAACAGGAAAAGGTTTCTTAATTAAAGTTTTGACCAGTTATCTATACAAAACTACAGTATCACATTTATCTTTTGTTGTAACAGCTCCAACTGGATTGACAGCACACAACATTAAAGGGATTACTTGACATTGATTACTCATGCTACCAGTTGAACATGAAAATACATTAGAATATCACATGCTACCTGGAGAAGCTTGTTATGAAGTCTCAAGAGTACGGAAGAAAATAAAACTTCTAATCATTGATGAGGTGAGAATTGTCTCAAACGTAATGCTTGCCTTTGTACACTTGAGAATGCAACAGATTTTAAAAACAGATTACAATGTTTTATTGGGAGGAAAACATGTAATTGTATTCAGCTATCCACTACAACGTACTCCTGTAAAAGGGCAACCTGTTTTTAAAACACTTGTGCATGAAGATACTAGAAAATCTTTTGGAAGTATTAAAAATGACAACATTTGGTCTCATTTTGAATATAAAGAACTTATTAAAAATATCCGAGAAAGCAAGTGATGAAAATTACGGAAATATTCTTCAAGATATAAGAATTGTTGTCTTGAGGAAAGATGGTAAACAAGCTGTAGAAAGTCAGCTACTGAAGAACTTGTTCACAACTGGAAACACAGTGGCTGAAATAATGTACAATAAGCTTGGAGAAAAGAAGTCTATAGTTTATCTAATGCCTACACTGCAAAAGTGTTCTACATTTAATCAAGAACTTTTAAAACTGGAAAAACAACAAATAGTGGAAATTGAAGCTATTGATAAAATTGAACATCAAGGAGTGACCATTCTTCTCACAGAGAAACTACAGTCAAAATTAGATTCTTTGTAAGAGTCTATATCTAAGACTGCAGGCTTAGAAAAGACTTTACAAATATATATAAACTGTCGGGTAATTTTACAGCATAATTTGAATGTAGAAGAAAGTTTAGTAAATGGAGCAATAGTAAAAGTTGTTGAATTTGTAAATTTTCAGAACAAAGATGGAATAGAATTTTTGAAGACAAAATTTGATCAGATTAAAGAGGTAAGACAGATCGGGCGTTGGGTTGTATGTTTTTTGCTTATTAAAGACTTGCATGTTCGCAGAAAACAGTTTCCTTTGTATTTAGCATATGACTATTCATAAATCTCAAGGTTTAAGTATAGACAGTGCTTTTGTAAATATTGAAAGTACAGTGTTCAACGAGGGAATGGCATATGTTGCATTGTCTTGAGTAAGAACATTATCTGGTTTGTATTTGATTGATTTTGATGAGAAAAAAGGTTAGTGCAGATGCAAATTGTGTAAGAGAGTATAATCGTTTAAGAAGACGGTATACTCCTCATTTAGGTAAATATTCCATATATGAAAAACGTGTAGTGTGTCCGGAACAGAAATATGTTAAGCATTCAATTGAGGTTCAAAAAAAGAAAATGATTGATTGAAGAGAATCATGAAGGTGTAAAGAAAATAAAAATGGAAATTGTTGATGCCAGTTGGAAAACAGTTTGGGTATAAATTGCTATGCTAATCTGGTTTTGAATGTTGTGTTTTAATCTACAAGAGCTTTACTCTTAGGGGTTGATTATGATGGCAGAAGGACTGCCACCGCAGGCTAGGCAGTGGCAACCGCTGGCCCTGTGGTGGTGGTCCTTCCGCCATCGAACAGATATTTCCCACCGCTAGATTAGGATGGCGGTGGGAACATGAATGCGTCCACAGCGGACGCAAAGACCGTCTGCCGCCAGCAATCATCCCGATTGCCTGGCGGACGGTCCAGGGAGCCCAAAATGGTGGCGGTGCCTAGCAGGCACCGTCTATCAGATTAGGGTGCCATATTTAACCGGCCTTTCCGTGGCGGCGATGCTGCCATGGAAAAGCATGCAGAGTTTTGCCACGGGGCCCGTTGAGGGCCCCTGGGGGAGGTGGAGGGGGGCTCGATGCACTTCGGGGTACCTCCCTACTTTGCCATGCTCAAGGTGGCAGGCACCGCGCCTGCCACGTTGTGCACTCCAATGCAAAACATGGTATTTTAACATTGCGTACGGTGCTGTAACCAGCAGCACCGTCCGCAATGTTAACCTACCAGGATTCGCCCACCAGTGTAGCAGGTGCATCCTAATATGGCGGGTGGGACCAGCGCACCTATGGCAGATGGTCCCAGCTCCACAGTGATAGGCCCCTTAAAGTTCAACAAGATGCACAAGAATTTCTAATGTTTATGCTTGGAGTATTAGAACATGAAGAAATACAGATTGATTACTTAATTTACTTCCAACACTGAAATAGATACAGAACGATTCATATACTTGACAATACTAGATTGCAAATCAGTACGTTGTAAGAAATTAGTAAAAACAGCCAATCAGGATAAGAAATGTTCGCATTGTAAATTAGAGATGTTGTCTACATTACATATAGAAAGATGTGGAAAATATCTCATTTTAATGTTTCAACGTTGTAGAACAAATGAAAGAAAATTGGAGAACAAAATAAAAACAATTGTTGCAAATCAACTATCTATTTCAGGAAGAACTTTTATAGCAGTGGCTATTATTTTCCATGATGGACCGACTACAACATCTGGACACTATACTGTGTATTTGAAGTGTAATAAAGGATGGACACATTGCAATGATGCCCACTTGGAATTTAAACTGAGATTACCTTCTGAATTACCAAATTCACATTTGTTATTTTTGAAGCCAACGTTTTGAATACATTATTCGCCTATTGGGAAGACGTCAACACGAATTAACACATTTATATTGGATTTTTTTAAAGCGAAAGTTTTTAATACAATATTCTGCATATTGGGAACATGTCAACACAAATTAACAAATTTATATTGGATTTTTACCAAGCAAAGGTTTTTAATACATTATTCGGCCTATTGGGAAGATGTGAACAGAAAGTGGACAGGATTGAAACAATTATTATTTGTATTTAATGTTTAGGTTATTATTTGTGCTAATTTATATTGCATTTGGAAAATTGTCTTTAAAAGCAATAGTTTATATTTTTGTTGCCTATATTGTAACAGATATAAACGAGAGTTTACATTTTAGCAAATGTACTTGAGAGTAATAAAAGAATTAGGGGCATATTCTCAAAGATCTATCGCCGAGTTAACGGCACTCTATCGCAGCCAAAGTTGCGCTAAATTTATCGCCCTATTCAAAAGCTGGTGTTAACAGCCCACAGCACCAGTTTACCCGCGATAGCAGCCGCAAAAAATATTGCCACAGACGACCCCCGCTACTATCGCTAATGAGATGCAGAGTAGGCGTTCCCGTGCCAAATGCCGTGACAACACCACTCCACAACATTCACAACGACCAGCCAGAACTGCGATAAGAACACAAAACAGGTGATAAGGCGCGTTAACAGCAGAAAAATAACACCTGCTCTTACCTGGTGCAAAGCGGACCCCAGTATGCACCACAAAAGGGAGCACTGCCCACAGCCACATCGCAAAGGGCAACAGATGCCATGGAGCCACTGGTCATGAGGCCCAGACACCCAAGAGGGCCACAACACCCACCGCCACCACCCCAGGACCCCAACCCCCACCCGGAACACCCCCCTGGACTCCCACAGAGGCAGCGTATACAAAGACAGCGGACCCCCAGGAAACACACCAGCCACACAGACCCAACACCTGACAATGTCATTGCCCACTACAGGCTCAATAGGACACCCATCGTACGCATCCTGACCAACAACGCCCAACAGGCCGACGGCACTAACACAGCGGACAACAAACGCGGGTTGGCACTGACTTGTGTTGGTGAGGGACTCCCCCGAGGTGGACATGGGCGCTTTCCTACGTTCCTCATTCAGACATGCTGCTTCATTTGTCTGCATATCATGGCACTTCTCTTGGCCGTACTGACTTGCACTTGTTGATACATTTTCCGCACTTTCACTTGTCTCCAACTGTGTTGTGGCTTGATTTGTATGCCAATGTGTTTGTCACGGACTCTCTGGCTCCCTGCCATATGTGCATTGCTACCCCATCAGGACTGTGTGTTTGTACATGTGCATTATCATGTCCCTGTTTCGTGCTTTGCCAGATGCGTATGGCCGTTTACCGGCCACAGGCGGGTGCACTTGTGTTCTGTGTTTGGTTGTGCACAAGTTGGTGTTTGTACCACATTGTGTTCGATGTTGGGTCCTCTGTTTCCTATGTGTGTGTGCTGCATTGTGTGTGAGATGTCCCTTCAGCTTTGATTTGGCTCACCCGTCTCCCTTTAAGGCGGTGTTGTATTCACTTCTGTGCTTGTTCAGTGGTGTGACATTGCCGGGTTGTGTGACTTGTGCTCCTGGTTGGTGTTGTTACTCTTGGGCATGGTTTGTCTGCAGTTGTGCAGTGCTTAGTTGTGCATGTGTGCCATTGTGCCCATCTTCCCCGTCCCCCAGTCCCTGCTTGTTCCTCTCCCTGTTGCTGTTGTGTCTGTTGTTTGGTGCAGTTTCCAGTCCCCGAGTCCTGCCACCATTTTCAGACTGATGTGGTGGACACCATTTCCTCCATATCATCCAGCTCCTGGAGTGGCGCTAGAATCCCACCTCCGTTGCATTGCTGCCTTCTTGTTGTTCGCATGTTTCTGCTTGTTTGTGCCTTTCGCATCATTGCTTGAGTTCTGGTTTTCTGCCATTGTCCTCCTCCGCTCTCAGGCTGCATTTATCTTGTCCAAGATGGCCTGCCATGTACAATGTTTTGTTGCCAATGGGTTTGGTGGGGTTGTCTGCTGGCTCAAGTTGCCTCCATTGTGGTTGGCTGTTGTTTTCTGTTTGGTCTGTCTTACTTTTTCAGGCTTTTGTTGTGCTTATTCCCGCCTGCCGTGTGTTTCGCGGTCCTGGCGGTGCTTATCCCTGCTTTCCTCATCATGAATGGGCTCATCGCAGGTTTTCTGGTGTTGTGGTTTGTGTTTTTATCTCCGTCGGGGTGGTTGTATCGCAGACATTGGCCGCGTTTTCAGTGGACTGTCGAATGCTACCGCCATGTTGTGAATCGCACGTTAACACGGGGTTATTTTCCCGCTATGGGCTGCGATGTGTAAAGTTGCGTTCGCATTTTTCGGTGATGTTTAGTACATGTTCTTGTGAAAATACCCTTTTATGTTAGGCCTGGACGGTAAATTCCGTAACGCTTACGTAATTTGTGAAGTTTCGGGCATTTTCGCGTGCCGCGGAGAACGAGGAAATGTTAAAATTTCCGCGATCTGCGGCATAGCGGAGTTTTTTTCTTGTTCGCCGATGAGTTTTCCTATCCGTTCAAATGCGCCACGAGATGTTGGTAGCCGGTCGCGCTATCCCGTGAGAGTTTGCGATCATGAACACGTCATTCGCCGCGCCATCGGACACCGCGAGAGTGTGCGATCGGGAACACGTCATTTGCCGCGCCATCGACACCGCGAGAGAGAGTGTGCGATCACGAACACGTCATTTGGACGCGCCATCCAACATCCGGCAGAAGTTTGGTGAAGCTTGCGATCCCGAACAAGCTAAATTTTCAATCTGGAGAAGAAAAATATCTCAAGCAGCATAAAACCTTCTGTAAATGATTATTTGGATGAAAAAAACTTTTCAGCGTGACATTTGGCTGTCCTTTTTGTGCAAGGAGTCCTTTTAAAAAAAAAACATTTTGGGGGAGAGGGAGGAAGTGCCACAGAGTCTCCAACTTCCTGTTCCTGTCCAGCAGGCTCCTCCCAGTGCTTTGTCCATGTCCTGTTCATTCTTCCTTTGGATTTTGAGCTGGAAGGATCACTCTTTGTGTCTGCTGCATCATTATAATTGGATTTGAGGACTTTGGGATTTGAGATTTTACAAGTAAGTTAGTGTTGTTGTTTGTTTGATTGGGGCATTGCAGTTGCTTCAAGTACAATTTTGGTACTTATCATTATTTTATTTTTTTAATTGTTGTGGGTAAGGCCCAGAGCTAGTCATGTGTGGGAGCATGATGAAGCAACTGTTCCTTTGGTGTGTGTTGAATTTTTGTCAAACATCATTTAGGGCATGGATGGCATTGGGTTGAATTGCAAAATTTGTATTTTGGGGGGTATTTCGGTGTTTGGGTGTGTGTTAAATAAATGCCTTTGTTGTGTGTGGTGTGTTGTTGTGTACCTTGCAGACCTTGTTTAGCCCTGTGAATTTTCGTTTTTGCATTTTATTGCATTAAAGGCATTGTGGTTTAGCATGCATCCTTTGCCTGTCTATTATAGGCCTTTTTGTCAGTACATTGTTTTCCAGGCCTCCTGCTTGTTGCTTGTGAATTGTGAGTGTCCATGTGGCTGGTGGCCATTTCTGGTGGGAGTTATAAGTGTGCTGCTTTGGCCATATAGGCCTGCATGTGTTTCCTTTGTGGCCTAGGCTTCTTGTTGTTGTTGGCCTGGCCATGAGGCTGGCAGCCATTTTGAAGCCAGGCAGTGTGCTTTTTGACAATAGGTCTGCATTGTCTGTCATCAGTTTCTTGTAGTTGTGGGCCTGGCCATGTGGCTGGTGGCCATTTTGAACCCAGGCAGTGTGCTTTTGCCATAGGCCTGCAAGCTTGTGGCCTAGTCTGCCAACAGGCCTTTCATCCAGTAGGCTCAGAGGTAGTCATGGGTGCATGAAACAACTGTTTCTGTGTGTTCTGTTGAATTTAAACAACATTTAGGGCACGGATGGCATTGGATTGAATTGCAAAATGTGTCTTTTGGTGGGTATTTCTGTTCTTTTTGGGTGTGTGTTAAATAAATGCCTTTGTTTTGTGTGGTGTGTTGTTGTGTACCTTGCAGACCTTGTTTAGCCCTGTGGATTTTCGTTTTTGCATTTTATTGCAATAAAGGCAAAGCAGTGTGGTTTAGCATGCATCCTTTGCCTGGCTTTTAAAGGCCTGAATCAGTTCATTATTTTCCAGGCCTCCTGGTTGTTGCTTGTGATTTGAGTGTCCATGTGGCTGGAGGCCATTTCTGGTGGGAGTTATATAAGTGTGCTGCTTTTGCCATATAGGCCTGCATGGTTTTCCTCTTGGTTTACTGCTTCCATCCACCCCCTTTGCCAGCAGCAGCTCCCTGAATGAAAGTGATGAGCAAATAATTTAATGCCAAACAGGGTCCACTTCCATTACATTTGTATTTTTGTTGTTGTTCTTCTTCTTTCCTATCCTTCCTGAGAGTGTACACAGTATACCATGAAAGCCCTTGTGGTCAAAGTTTCACAAATGGCTACACTAAGTTATAGTAGTAATTGAATGACAACAATAAATGCAACATTTCACTGATGTTCTTCTCCTGGCTTCTTTGCTTTTAGGTGCACAAAAAGACAGAGGAGGAGGTGCAATCATCACCCGTTGTACTGCCAGACAGAAGTCCTGCTGCGCACAACGTCACGTCCACGTGTGACCACAGCCATCTCTGCAACTTGTGCACCTGCGTCCTGCTGACATCTGAAGAAGATGGGCCCAAAGAAAGGTAACAGGTCCTCCAGTACCAAGAAAGTTGTCAGTGAGAAGAAGGAACAGAAAAAGGAATTGGCACTTACCTAGACTGGTGTGCCGCCCCAGATGTTTTTTGGGAAACAAAAAATTACGCCTGCAGCAGCGTTGTCCGGGGACCAAGCTGGGAGCAGCACGTCCGCATCAGCTGGCCAGCCCCACTAACCTAGGCACAAGCCCATGAGTGTCGCAGAGGTAGCCAGTCTACTAACGAGCAGTGATACTGAAATGTCATTATCGCAAAGTAGTACATAATCAACGCAGGCCAAAACTCAGCAGATAAGTGGGCAGCAGCAGGCGCAGCCGCAGCCGCAGCTGCAAGAACAGCCACATCCTCAAGAAGAGCCACAGTCGCAAGAACAGCCACAACAACTGCCGCAACAGCAGCCCACAATAATAGTTGTTCCTCCTGAAGTAGGAGCATTTCAGGAAATCAAGCTTCCTGCAGACAAAGAGGAGCAAGCCACTGTTTCAGAAGATCCATTGTCTTCCAGACCCCCAGCAAGGAAAAGGAGGCTTAGTCCATCATCTTCTTCTTCAAGCCCTGCTTCTGATGATCGAGATGCCACTTGGAAGCCACCAGCTCAGTCTGAGAGTGATGCACGCCTCAAAACAAGGCTAGTGAAGAGGAAGGTTCCATAATGCCTTAGAGTTATGGAGGTAGATGTACAAGAGGGGGATGATGATGATGACGAGCCAGTCATCACAAATATCACTCCCGGCCCAAAGGAGATGGAGACCAACATTATTACCCTATCCAAAATCGCTGCGAGGGATGTAGCATGGATACCACCAACACAGGTAACACCAACACGACCTCCAGCTTCCATATTTGCATTTGCAAAGGCCCGGCAGGGACCTACATCCAGCTCAACCACCACCTCAGTAAGTAGTGGTAGTGTAACTGCACAGAGTAAAATTTCAGGCCCACCCTCCAGTTCATCTGGTATTGAAAGTGGCACATCCAGCAGCGCCAGAAAGATCTCCTCCCCAGTTTGGGACTTCTTTTTGGTTAGCAGTAAGGAGGAGAACATTGCTATATGCTCAATATGTCGACAGGCTGTTAGGCGGGGTAAGCTTGGTACAAACTATGGTACCGGAGGCCGAACAAGTCATCTCAAAATACACCACAGTATCCAGTGGGAGGCTCACCTACTTCGCTTAGAAAAAAGTAAAACTGAACCCATTGATGTTGTTGGGGATGAAGAATTAGGGGAAGATATGATCGTGGTGGAAGGTGAACAAGAGGGAGACATTTCTAGCCCTGTCCCCAGAAGTGTAGTGGTACCGCCCACATCCTCAGCATCATCTCAGTGGCACAGTAGTAAGAAGAGTCATACTCAGAGTCAGACTGAGACACCAAGGCAACCGAGTACTGCAATGAGAAAAAGTGTGTCGTCGTTGAGCCTAATTGGGTTCAAGAAGACAGCTGCACCACAAAGGAAAATAATCCAGCCTACCATTGAGAGCATGCATAGGTCAAAGGGGCAGTACCAACGCAACCCCCCAATGGCGCGATTGTACAATGCGAAACTGGCTAAAATGTTAGTGCTGGACCTTCTCCCTTTTTCATTTGTGGAAGAGGTGGGTTTCCTTGAATTTGTGTCAGCCATCTGCCCTAAATGGAAGGTTCCCATCTGGTCCTATTTCACCAGAGTTGCTGTTCCAGCACTACATCACGATGCGCTAGAATTGGTTGGGCAAGCTTTGCAGTAGAGTGTTGTTCACAATATCCACCTGACAGCATACATGTGGACCAGTTGCCAAGCCACTAATTACATGTGCATCACTGCACGCTGGGTCTCTTTTGTGGGGTTTAGAGAAAAGCTATCTGAAGTAGGTGATGTCGACACAGCTAAGATTATTAATGCTACTCGGAAAAATGTAACTGTAGCCATGTTCGCCATGGAGAAATGTCATACTGCTGTAAACATTTTGGAAGAGTTTCACAGCAAGGTCTTTGAATGGCTGCGGCCAAGAGGCCTTAAGATTGGTTTTGTTGCCACAGATAATGGCAGTAATGTACTTAAGGCCATGGAGCTTGATTGCTATTTCAGGGTCCCGTGTTTGGCGCACTGCATTAACATTATAGTTCAAGACTTTCTGAAAAAAAGAAGCCATAGTCAGCATCTTACTGACCACCTGCCGAAGTATACGCACTAATTTCACCCATTCTTTTAAAACTCGGACTATAGAATGCCAGTCAAAGCACTCATCCAGGGGGTGGCAACACGTTGGAACACAACTTATTACATGCTTGACCATCTGTTTAAGCAGTACAGACCAATCAATGAATATGTCATGCGAAGAGGGGATGCTACTGTGAAAGGCATGACCCTTCAGATGGACCAATGGAGCCTAGTTTAATGCCTGACAGAGATGCTTCTTCCTTTCGAGGTCTTCACAAGTGAAGTCAGCAAGGACGACTGTACTATGGGCCAAGCTATCTCATTGTTGCACATGCTGGAGCAACAGCTGAAGTAGGTGTCTGAAGCGTACAAAGGTGTAGAGGAAAAAAAAGAAGCATATGAGTTGGTGGAGAGCTTATCCCGTCGCTTAGCTGACAATACAAGGGTGCAAACTAAGAGTTTGTCCCAAGAACATTACATTTTTGCCACAATTCTGGATCCACGGTCCAAATTGGCACTGAACAGTAAGACATTAATTCCTTTTTCAGAAGTGGATGTTGCCCGGTACAAAACTTGCATAGCTGGGGCAGCCAGTAATTTTGAAAATGAATGGTTGGTAATTAAAAGCCCGCTACATAAACCCACAACAAGTACTGCAGCAGGGCATCTGGTGTCAAGTTCAACTTCGGAGCCTGAGGGCAGTGCGTTTGGCTCAGAACAGTCACCAACAGTATCGACAACAGCAAGAACCGGATCATCAGCCCCAGTAAAATCGTTAAAGAATTGGTATTTACAGCAAGGACTTGCTAGGTCCAGTGCTGATGCTAAGACAAAAGAGGCCGAACAAAGTGTAGCACCCCTAAACATTGAGCGGATGGTCCAGGCCTATCTCAATGACCTAACATAGGTGTACATTGATCAAAACCTATTGCGGTATTGGTATGGGAAAAGGGGCCAATGGCCACTACTCAGCAGGCTGGCGATAAACTATCTGGCTTGCCCTGTTGCAAGTGTCTCTTCTGAACGTGTTTTCAGTGCTTCTGGTTCCATTGTTACAGTGAGAAGGACCAGTCTCTCATCCCAAAACGTGGAGAGGTTAGCCATGATCAAAATGAATCAGCACTTTATACCACCGAATTACACAATACATTAATCAACGGAGGAAGATGAGGACAGCGGCTCGGTTGATGGAAGTAGTGTGTTAGATGATGATTACCTACTTCTGGTTAAACCCCCAGAGTTTGAGGACAAGCTATACTTCCCTGAAAATTAGGCTTGCACTTCTTACTGTCTTCCTCCCTTATTTACTTTTATTTGTGTGTCTGTCTTTCTGGTTCGAAACTTCGAATCACAACAAATCCATCACCACCGCCTTCTAGTCTTTTTATAGCCATATTAGTTTAAGCTGTCTGCATTTCAGTCCACTCCTCCGAGTCCTGCTCTTCCATCCTCCTGAATCGCCCGAAATCTATTGCCCTCAAGCCAGATGATGATTGGATGTAGCATAATAGAAGAGAAAAGAAAATCTTGCCTCGTTGAGTCCCTCCAAAAGAAGTAGAACCTGATGATGACTACTATAAGCTCCTTTCCGAGCTGAGAGAGCCTGCCCATTAACTGAAGATGAGAAGGAACAGGTAATGAATGATGCCATGCATTGGACGCTGACTGAGTGATTTGTGTTGTTGTTGTTTGTTGTGCATGAAGTTAATTCATTGTGTACTATTATCTAATCTACACACTAAAAGTAACTCAAGGCAATTTAAACTAATATTTCTACTGCAGGCCGATCCATTGCATTTTGAATATGGAAAGGGGACTCAAGCTGTACACTGCACACTGAGTTCCAACTCCAACACCATGATGATGACCAGAGTGACATAATATCTTCGCAGTCACCCAGTGGGATCGGAGATGATCGATGGAATAAGTCAGGGCATTTCATGAGTGGCATAAAAAAGGTAAACAAGTTAGCAACAACCACAGCAGACCTACATGTCTGTGTAGTGGTGGAGTCGAGTGTAGTGGTATGACTGACAGCGGTGCATTGATTTAGTCACTTAATTTGTAAAATGCTATGTTGCCATATATGTGCTTTGTCTGACTCCGTCAAAAAATGTATGCTAAATGGAGGATGGGTCAAGGGTGCCGTGGACCTGCTCTGTCCTGTTGTTGTAGGTTAATGCTGGAAACTGACTAGAGTAGACATGATGTATCCATGCCGCCTCTGAAATTGTTCTTGTTGGACTCCACCTAATTTATGCATTTATTTTCTACTTGATTTTTCAATATCCCTTTTTTTTCCTTCTACAATTACAGGCCGGCCCTTACCCCGTGCTATACTGGGAAAAACAACTCACACTTACCTTACCAATGAATCTACATCTGTCAGGCAGGCAGTGGAGTCACTCAAGATTGATGGACGGAGCGTCCATCGAAGGGAGGACCAAGAGGAATGCCAAGATGCAACTCCCCATTTTGACCAGGATAACATACAGTAACAGTATCAACTTTCACCATCTTTTAAATAATTTGATGCATTTTTTGTCTTCAATCATTACTACTGTGTGTTGCTGTTATTATTATGTTAGCTCTCTGCTTATAATTCATCCCTACAGCTTTTTGTAAATTTTCTTTGGTATCTTCAAAAGTAAGCCCGGTACAACAGAACACAAACTGTATGTAATCCAGGTCTCTCCGAGGGCAGATAGACAAGGCAAATTGCATATTAATATACTGCTGCCCTGTACTGTCTAATTGTCTAGTAGTAGTTAGTAAGTACTACTTATCATTAACCATCAAGTTATCATCATCATGCATGCATTTCCTTTTTCTCCCTTAACAGATTTATGGATATGGTCGTCTACAAAGATTGTGTTTTGTTGTTTGTCCATGCGTACTGTTTTTCTTTGTCAATCCTTTCCCCAAACCCCCATTCTCAACCATTCATCAAACCCTAACCCTCTTCCCCCGGGCTGCTTGATTTATTGAGGTGTGACTAAATTAAATGTACACCAATAATTGATCACACGCTTGCTGGGGTGGATGTGGTGAAAGCAATACTAATTCAATTTCAAGGCAGGGCGAGGATCTTCTTCTGCTTGCCCACCCATCAGTATATTTGCGAGGTGACTTTTTACCAAAGGAAACTAATCCATCATCATCAATTGCCGGCATCGATTGGATTTGTCGTCCTACTACACGTAGCACTAAAGGTTACGCTTGTGTCGAGTGTAGGCCTAGTCGAGTGACTCGACACAACTACAGTTTGTAAGTTGTTTTGCTAGGCTATCCCCGCCACCATTATGTTTTATTTACTTTGTTCTACTACTCCTCCCAGAGTCTCAGGCAACTGACTGTCTCATTTTCTTTTTTTGCAAATGCTACTGCCAGTCTCTACTACTACCACCACAACCATGGCATCTCCATTCTCTTGGAAAACCAAACCATCGTCGCCGTGCAGCCATCACTGTGCCTAACTTAAACATCAATCACAGGTAAGATAAGAAGTTTGTGGAGGTATAATAATGGACTAGGAGGAGAGACTGACAGTACTAGTAGGACAAGTCACTCAGTGAAGGGTATAGCATCTATCTGTTTGTGTGTTACGAAATCGGCAGATTATTAAATCCAACACTGGGTGCTGCCCTGCAGAAGAAAGGAAACCATGTTTGTGACGTAAAACAGTAACCCCCCCATCAAAACATTAACAAAGTATTGCTATGTTTAAGTAGAAATATAATTTAATACCATAACAAAAATAAACTATGTAAAAAATCCCACAACACCCGACCCACCCCTCTCCCGAACCCCAACCAATGTCCGAAACGATAAACTCCAACCATTGTCCAAAATGTCTATAAACCCCAACGCAACGCCCAATTTCCACCCACCAAAAAAAAGGATTAAAAAAGGGGCAATGCAACAGGGTCAAGTTATTGGCGGGAACTTCAGTTTATCTTCTCCAGGACCTTTAGCCTCTTCTTCACCTCCACTAACTCCTCCTCTAGACGGGCATTCCAGAGGAGCATGCGGCGTGCATATGCCCTGCAGTTGCATCCACGGGGGGCAGCAGTGCTGGATATTGAAGGATGGTGGCGGGCAGCTGCCTGACCGTGGCGCCGTACCACTGGAGGGGCTGGGCTGGGGCCTGGGGCATTGGAGGAGGCTGCAGCTGCCGCCGCCTCCTCCTCCCCCTCCGCCAGAACCACAAGCTGCCGGTATTCTTGGCAGATGGCCTCCAGCTTCCGGCGCCGGGCCATGGCTGCCAACTCCTTTCTGGATGGTTTTGCTTGGGAAGGAGTAGCTATAACAAGAAAGGAAAAAAAATATATTAACCAATACTCTTAGCAAAACAGTAACACAAATTAATTCAACACATAGTGGCACAGTAGCACTAGCAAGCACAGTACATAACATTTGTGTTATGTATCTATCCTCCCACTTCCTCGGTCTCTAACATTTGTGGGAGTTTCTGGCATTATACTAGCACTATGTATGGGCTCGAGTACACATTACCCCAGTCTTCTTCTTCTCTCTTGTTTTGCCAAATTAACGTAACTTTGTTGTAGCCGGCATGCCAGCTCAATCAGCCTGTGCCCAAGACAAACATACTAGAGTCATGACGCAGACTCACGTTACTTTTATTTACTACTGTCTGCAGGTGGGGAAGCTCGTATTTGTCTGTTGTGGGTGGCACTGGCCATACTCTGTTACATCAAGGGCAACTGCTTAATTTCACTTTCACCCTGCCCTGACTACTAGAACAAGCATTTACAATGCAATGGTCTCGGCATTGTTAAAGTTAGAGCTATTGGCATTGCTCATGACATTATTTTTGTTTATGTTTTTGTTTTTAAAACATTTAAAGAAACGGCATTGTTATTTACAATGCCAATAGCTTAATCACTCACACAAAGGGGACCTTAACACAAAAATTACAACTTAACAATGGACTGAGGTAGGGGTGCGTACTAGCTCCCTTACTCTTCTGTCTATTTGTTATTGATCTGCCTGCAGTCCTAGCGTCTGCCAAAGGATTTAACCCCAGAATAAATGGTAAACACTTGGCATGGCCCCTATATGCAGACGACATGGTGATTTGAGATCATACAGATATAGGTCTGCAAAGGAAACTAGACATGTTTAGAGAATACTGTAGTTGTAAAAAAATGAGTGGTAAGTATGGAAAAAACCAGGGTGCTTTGGGAAGACAACAAGTAAATTTAGATGCTTCTAGGCCCTGAGAAGCGTGAATTAGTTAAAAATATAAGCATCTTGGGGTGTGGTTTGAGAGGTCCCAGAAATGGTAAAAGCGCCTACTGCAGAGAGCTATGCACAGGCTACAAGTTGTGAGCTCCAGACACAGCAAGAGAGCTGGACGTGTTAATATACCACTCTCTGCACACCTCTAGGCACGTCCTGCAAGTCAAGGGGTCCTGGCACAGCAAGGTGGTTCAGCGGGTGAATGCACAACCGGCTGCGGTGCTCTGTACCCTGACAAACATTGTGAAAATTCTATCCACCAGCTGTAGATAACAGCGAACACCCCAAGTCACTGACCCTAATGCTAAATAGAGTAAGAGGTCAAAGCGCCTGCTGCGCACATCTGTGCATAACCCGTAGAACACAGCGTGAATTATCATGGGAGGCGACTCAGCGTTTCATCCGTTCGAGGTTGATAATAGGAGTAGCGTTCGCTGAATAGTGCTACCTTTGATCCCACATAGATTACTTACAGCGCCTAGACGCAGGTCCTCATGGGTTTGTGTTGTACCGATGACGGACGTAAGCGTGCTCGTTTGATTTGAAAATGTGATGTTTCCAGCATGGGAGAAAGAGTTTGTAAGAAAAAAAAAACAGTACATTTTCTCGAATTTCTTTTCTACTCTGCAATCCCTGACTCTAGCATGTCTTCTTAATACAGAAAACAGACCCTCCCGGAATATGACAGGTTTTCACATCACACTTTTTGGGAGAATTTGATATTTAAATCCTGTGCCTAGAGGAGGTGTAAGGGGGAGAGAGAGCAGGCGTCTTTTAGAGGCACGGGGGAGGGGTTCACGAAATGACCAACACAATTGTGTAAATTGCACCTTCTTAGAAACTTTGTCTTTGAGAAAGTAACTTACCCTGAAGCACCGTGATGCGCCGAGTACCCCTGCCGGGGGTAGAGCCGTCCCAAGTGTGAGACAGAGGCAAGCTCACACCGCACTCTTCACCGGGAGTGCAGCGAGCAGAGACGGGCTGTAGCACCAAGCACAGCGTGCAGAGACACCCCAAAGCGGCGGTCTATGGGCAAGCAAGCAGATAATTTACTCGAGGAGGCCAGCCGATGGGGGGGAAATGCCTGCATCGCACCACGCGAGTCTACAGCGTGTCTTGCTCATGCTGCCTGCATGCGCCAGTAGGCTCTCTGATTGGTTGACAATCAGAGAGCCTACTGGTCCTCAAACCTCAGGCGGCGGTATGCCCGGTTCGAAGCACAAGGGATGCCAGATTAGAGTGTTATGAAGGCGTGTCACTTTCACACTGGCAAACGGTGCCTCGGCCAGGAATGCGCGTCGCCTTTATACTGTGAAAGGTGCTCCCTCTGCGGCCCCCAAACTCTTCCCAAGGCCAACTACAAAGAAAGTGTGCCCCTGTGAGCACTTTACGACAGGAGCAGGCAACGCCCTTTAAAATGCGTGATGGCAAGGAGTTCAGGCTTTCAACGAAATGCATGCGGAGATTCAGCTTTTTAAATTGCCCCGAATGTCCGCCATCGATAATGTTCCCAGCACTCGCTCATACATAGGGCAGTCTCTGGCAGTCCCGTAACCCGCGTGCAGAGTCCCCGGCAGGCTAGTGAAGTACTGCAGTCCCTGAACTCCACACTGCCTCTGGCCCACAGGCTGCAATCCTATCGGCACAGACACTCAGTCCCCAGATCATAGGCGGTATGCAGCAATAACTCTCAGGCAGGCCCGCTCCTGCTCGTAGACAGTCTTAGCCACCCGCTCATGGCAGTACCGCATACACGCGCCCAGCCGCGGGCATTATCTGGGGGGATCCAAGATGACTAAATGAAGCTGGCGTCGGCAGAAGGCGTCTCCGGGACACGTAGCCCTCTCGTTGGCGCTGCATGGGTGGGAAACAAGGCAGCCCCGCCCGCCCTCGAGCATGGCTTTTCTAGCAGCTGTAGTATTTCCCCCAGCTCTACGCTGACATCAGTGAGGGCTCGCCTCGATGGGACCGCTGTTGCTAGGCGATGCCTGCTCCGGGCTCGAGGCGGTGATTTTAGGAGCAATTTTGTTGCATGCAACCTCGGGCCCACGGCGGTGATCTCGGGGGAAGAGCGCTTTCCTTCCACAGCGTGCTCAGGTCCCGGGCGGCGGTGGTGATTTCAGGGGCACAGCGCTTTCCTTCCTGAGCGCGTCGCAGTGCCTTAGGGACCCCATGCTGCCTGCACCCGCCAGTAGGCTCTCTGATTGTTGACAAGGTCCACCAATCACAGTGCTTATTTGGTAGTTGCCAACCAATCAGAGAGCCGACTGGCGCATGTAGGCAGCGTGAGCAAGACATGCCGTAGACTCGCTGTCTTATGGGCATGTTTTAAAAAGAGAAAGATTTGAAAAAACACGCCCCCCAATCGCAAAAGGACAGGGCTTGTTTGGAGAGACAAACCTCTTCTCCAATGGCTGACCAGCATTTCAGAGGCCAGCCAATGGAGAAGAGGAGAGAAGAGGGGCAGGTTAAAGCCCCAGTACTCCAAGTCATTAAATCTCGCGAGCGAGACTGCGCAAGCGCAGCCTTCGCTAGGCGAGACCTAAAAAGGCAGATTATATCTGATCCAATGATCCTTGCTTATATATGGGACGACATGAGGTACCTTGTTTTGATTGATTGTGTAATCAGCCAATAGGCCACCCATGGCAGGCTGGCTGACACAGTCGGAAAAAAATTAACATAGGTAGGGAGTTGTTGTCGGAGGACGGCGCTTGATGATAACTACATACATACACAATATATATGCTGTGCTTGCAAACTACTGTGAGTCAAGGGAGTATTCTGAAAATACAACTTATTTTCTCCTCGGCTTTGCTACTCTGGCGCAGTTTCTTTCACATTCTCTTCAAACTAAGACTCTTCATCCAGTGAAAGTCACCACCTATGCTATCTATGATGAATACCATCCAGGTATCCAACCAATACTTTTAGCAAAACAGTAACACAAATTAATTCAACATATAGTGGCACAGTAGCACTAGCAAGCACAGTACATAACATTTGTGGTACATTCAAAGTAAACATCTATCATTCTTCTTAATCTCTCAACACACCTTAGTTTGTTTCACCGACAACAAACATTTATTCTTTTTTTTTTAAACTTCCACCCATCTGTCCTTTCCTTCCTTGCAAGCCTAGGCTTTGAGTTTGACCCAAACACCACTGAGGATTCTTGATGCTATCCTCCACCCATACAGTTTCACCCACCCAGACAGGCATCTTTTCTTTCACCTTCCACCCATCCTTCAACCACCCATGCATCTGATTCCTATCAGCCACCTATGCATGCATCCCACGTATCCTTCTCTGCCAGTCATAAATATTACATCTCGCCCATCCTTCCTCTTTCTACCCTTCCTTCCCTTTTCATTCAACACACCCATCAAGGTCATCTGATCTTACTTTTAGTCTTCTCCATAAAACTTTCATAGCTGAGGTGAAGTCAGATAGAAGAGGCCATTGGTTACTCAACTCCAGCCGCTAATGCTATTGCTAAGTAAAGAGCGTCTTCAACCGTTGTAATGTTTACTACAACTTCATACTTACTAAGTCTCAACAGTACAGTGAGTATTCACCCTTGCAGCTAGTGTAATGTCAATAAGTAAAGAATATAACTTACCACTGCCTGCCACTGCTGCTGGCTCACCCCATGTAGCTCCTGCAGGTGCTGTATCTCCTTCTCCCTCCGAAATGGCTGCGTCGCCATCGCCGCTGGCCCTGGCACTGGTGGTCAGTAGTACGCCTAGAAAAAATATTACACGTTTTTAGATGCCATATACACCTCCCCCTATTTATTCATGTTCACTAGCAAGATTGAAAAAAAAGTTAATACATACATCACTAGTAGTGCAAATCGGGCACTAGAGTACAGTAGACCCTAGTAGTGTTATCTCATGGTCCCTAGGGTCATTCCAGTCTTTGTTAAGTTAGCCTGAGCCATGCAACCATTTTAGCTTTTTGTGTTTTATTTTTACGCTTGTTACCTCGCAGCTTGTTGTGTAAATGCCTTTGAGCCCACATGAGCTCATACTGTTACTGTCTGAGCGCTGCGTACAAGGTCGAAAAACAAGCCACTTTGATATGGAGTTCCGGTGGTCAGTCCGTATTGCTTAGCCATAACATGCTACACTTTTTGGCACGACTACTAACGCGCACCATTTTTCTCATAACAGACGAAAGATTCCCTTCTATGAACCAGAGCTTTGCAGAGCTTATGATGTAACCAGTACTTCTAGGACAGTTCTTCTAAGGTGAGGGGTCCCCCAGAATTCGCTCCGAGATCTTCATTTATAATTTTATATAAACTATATTCCTACCAAGGGGAGGGTGGTTCTTCCACCACTGTTCAGTTATCATCTTGATTGATTTCCCCTTTTGTCTTTGATGGACTAGTAGTTGTAACAATGTTTATTGTTTTAATCTTATGCATTTTACTGTTGGTGCTGGCTAGAGCTTGTTAGTTGAAAATAAACCTTTTGAACTTATATAGACTCTGTGATATTTGGTGTGGACTTACACGAGTGAGTGAGTGAAAGGGTGTGCATTGCTTCCATGACTCTGAGAGGTCGGGGTGTGTAGTGACTGTTCTGGGTTGTCTAATCATTGGGTATCTTTGGGGGGTTCGGGGAGCTAATGAGACACTATAGTCTATAGCTAGTCGGTCAGGGGATTGTGGGTAAGGTGTGAGGAAGGTCCGACCTCCTATCACCAACGTCCTATTTTCTTGTGCATAGTTCTGTATGTGCAGAATCCCTACAACAGTAGTATGTCGTATCCCATCAAAAATAGTCAAATATCTGGTTACGCATTTTGTTGGTGGGAATTTTTGAAAAGCCTCAAGATTAAGAAGACTAGAAGAGGACAACCCAAAGGACTGGACTCAGTGGCTAGAGCGATTGGTGAATCTGGGTTTTATTTAAAATCTTTTAAATAAAGAGTGGCCAACTGGGCAAGCTTAGCTACAAACAGACTAATAGTAGTAGTACAGAGAGTCATAGCAGAGGCAGTTAGAGGCAGGGATAACAAGAATTTAGAAACAGACTGTGTAGATCGAAGAAGATTTTGTAAAAATAGATTTAGGAAATCAAAATAATATTTCGGAAACAATAAGGTGCAGTAAGAGTTAGGGAAGTATAATTATTAATATTAGCAACAAGAGGACTTACTGGGGCCAGCAGCAGATCCCTCGGTAAAGGAGCGTTCCTGGCCCTGGGAGGCATCTTTTCCAGCTACTGCCGACTCTGACCCAGTCTTCTTCTTGCCCCTGGGTGCTGATCATGAGAGATGTAATAAAGAAAGAGACAGACATGGATGTTTGGTTGGTGTGAAACAAATAAAATATTTTAAAAAACGCTCAAAAAACATTTATGGAAACAACAATTGAAATAAAATTGACCTATCTAATCTGGTCGACTAGTATTGTGGGATTCGCAGACCGTCTAGTTATTATTTATGAACACTAATCCAGTGTTCCATTCTGATTCCAGAATACTAACTAAGCCTAAGTACCACCTGACCGAGCCCACCTATTCCAGACGGGACAAATGTTCACAAAGTCTGCATTTCCATTTATTTCAGTCCTCAAAAATGCATAGATGGAGGACACATGCATACATTTTTGCATACACCAAATTGTTGGTTGGTTGCTGCTGATATCTGCTAGTGATAAGCCTAGGCTATTATTACCACTCACTAAACAAACTACAAAAGGTTCTACTAAGGACTCAGGTAAGCAGCACTCAGCAACATGTAACGTGACAGAGGATGCGTCACGCAGACCACTAAAAAATTACCTACTAATATTGTGGAACTAAACCTATCAATCTACCACTATCTCTTCTTAGTGGCAGGAGGACAAAGGAAAGACTAGAGTCTCTCTAGCATTACCTAACTTAAGTTCTCTAAAATAAACTCTCACATAATCAGGCCAAATGAGCGCAAAGTTGCAAACGAGTAAGATTTGTAGCGCCGAGCACCTGTGTCATAACAATCACAGAAGATTTTTAAACGTAATTTACCTGCAATGTAAGCAGCAGAATTCTTGCTGTTCGGAAAAAAAAATATATTCGCAATATATAACACAGAGCAGAAGAACACAAAGTAGTATTATTAAATAGCTACTCACCAAGTCCCAGGACCGCCACTCCTAGCAGGTCCAGCAGGTCCTGCTCCTGGTCAAGGATGTCGGACCACCGGTGCCTCAGCTGGGTATCGGTGGCCGGACACCAGAGCAGCGAAATTCTGCCCGGCAAACCTTTCCCTACCGCTGGCCATGCTCCCGGAGCCCGTACCCGGACCCAGGCCTGCCGCCTGCTGCTAGGGGCGGTGGCGCTGCACAGAAAAAACAAGTGCAGCCACCTCCGCCTCACCAAATAAGTCCCGTTCCTGCGCCCTGTTTGGGTGCCGCCTTCCGCAGGGAAGGCAGTCGTGGCTGTGGCTACGGGCATTGCCCTTTCCCTTGTTGCCCGTGCTCTCTCCCTTTGGCACGGTTCTGGGACTTGGGGGGATGGAAAAGAAAAGGGAGGAATTAGAAAAGTAAGTAAAAGAAATTAAAAAAGCAAGTTATAGAAAAAGAGTGAAAAAGTAGTAGAAAAAGTCACAAAAAAGTTTTAAAAACTCAAAATATAGATTCAGGAATATAGAGAGATAGATAATAAATAAAAAAAGATTAAAAAACGTGTACAGAAACAAAGCATTGCAAAGATAGAGGGAGGATAGAAAAGCAGGCCCAGAACCAGAGCAATATACTGAAAAACAAGATGGCCACGCCCATTGCGACCGCATGGGCAAGTTGGTGCGATATTTCCCCCTCGAGCATGCAAAAAGTGTAGCGAACACGTAATACGCATTCACGAACAGGAAATACTCATCGCGAACGGGCAGGAGCACGCAATACGTGACCCGTAACAGGAAATGAGCATCGCGAACGGGCAGGACAAGTGAAAAACAAGATGGCCGCGCCCATTAGCGACCATTTAGATTTAGATAACCCCTGCTCACCCCCTTGGTAGCTTGGCACGAGCAGACAGGCTTATCCCAAAGGCAATGTGTAAAGTATTTGTACCAACACTCACAGTAACACAGTGAAAACACCACAAGTGGACACAACACCAGTTTAGAAAAATAAAATATCTTTATCTAAACTAAACAAGACCAAAACAACATATTTACAAAATACAAAAACTCAGTAGAATGTATTTAGAAAGGTTGTTGCATAAAATAAACTTGTAGATGATCAAATGCGACACTCAGTCTCAAAGTACCTAGGATGCATCACGCAAAACAACCAAAAGGGGCGCTGAGAAGGCGATGCGCCGCTTCTTCCTGCTCTCCGGTTCTGATGAGACAAGATGGTGCCTTGATGCGTGGTGACGATCTGGTGTGATGCAACAAAATGGCGTCTTTGTTGCAATGCGCCAACATAGAGGCGATGCGTGCACGGCGTGCGGCGTACTCTGTGATTTTCTGAGCTGCGACAGGCCCTGCGACACGCTTCTCCGATGATGCGACGACACCCTCGGTGATAGCGACAAGCTTCTCCGGTGTTGCAACGGCGATCAGCGGCGGCGTGCTTCGTCACCAAAGCGACGGACTTGTGACACTCTTCTCCGGTGATGCGATGGCACCCTCTGTAGCAAGTTTTAAAAAAAAACAAGGGTACCCCAATACGTGAACCTGGGGTGAAATATGCAGTAAAAAAACAATGGTTTGGGTGTGGCCAAAAGGTCCAATAATAAAGTGATCCTAAGGCGAGCACTTATGATTAGAGAGTTGAAGAATAATTACTTTAAAGGAGCAAAAAAATGTATAATGTACATAGGGACATATGTCAGTTCATGTGAAACATTTATTTCCACAACAATAGAATTCAGGTGCTCACACAATAAGTGAAAGAGGGTCGACGTGCAGAGTGATGGTTAAGTTTAAAATAACGGCATTGCATTGACAACAATGGTGTAAAACTCCTCAAGCAACTTTATAGAATAGGAAGAGTTTTTTGTTGTAAAGGGTCAACGGCGTTTCAATCTCAACTGTTCGAGATCATCATCAGGACATAAAACGGGTGAGCAAGCTGAATATAAAATGAGGGAAAACGGGCAAATAAATAAGCTATAGTTTGATCCCTACATGTAGTATAATTAATACAATCAGAGGCTCCTTTTTATAAAAAACATAATGACATATATAAATATATATTAATCCTGAATTATTCTGTATATCATGTAACTAGCCATGCCTAGGGGTCAAGGTAGGTGTAGAAATACATGAATTAAGGCAATTACAGAAGCGAAAGACATGATTTAAAGACAATTCGGAAGCGAATGTCAACGATGTAAATTACAAGTGGTGGAAGTATTTAAACGGTGGAAAAGAGAAGTTAAATAGTAGCGATTCAGAAGCAAAAGACCAGTGCTGGTGAAAATGCTGCACGTGAATACGCAAGCATAGGTGGGAGTACAAGGAATAATTCACGCTAGTAGGAAGGTAGAGTTGAGAGCGCAGATGAATCTGGGTAGCAACCCGCTAAACGAGAGAAGGGGGAAGAGGGAGAACACTCAGAGTAGACTTACTGATGCAATTATTCGTAGCGCAAGGAAGAGCAATTGAGGGCTCTAGCGGCGGCACGCTTCTCCGGTGATGCGACGGCGAACAGCGGCAGTGGCGACATGCTTCCTCGATGATGCGACAGCAGCTGCTGCGGCAGCGTCACGCTTCGCTCTTGTTGCAGTGCGCTTCCAGCTCCCAACAGCAAAAAGGCCCACACACACTTACAGGCCCTCCTGACAGCCTGGAACTCCCAGCAAGAAAGTTCAGGGAGTTGGGGATGAAGTCCTTTTGTGCCTGGGAGTTCAGAAACAGGAGGCCAGCTCTTCTCAGGCCCTTGGAGACTTTTCTTCAGCGGGACACAACCCACAGCAAAGTCCTTCTTTAAGCACGGGACACAGCACACAGCAAAGTGCTGTAGATCACTCCTTAGTAGAAACAGCCAACTGCAGGCCAACCCCAGACACACAGCAAAGGCAGTACTTCTCCTCAGTCTCTTCAGCTGATCTTCTTTGGCAGGGATTCCTCTTGATCATGAAGTAGTAGTCTAACTTTCAGGGTTTTCAGCTCCCATATTTATACCTCAAAAGTCTTTGTTCTCTATGTGTGTGGGGTCCTAGACCCAGTTCAAACCAGTTCTGGCAGCACTCTGCCAATGCACATCTTCTTCCTTTGTGAGTGTGGGCCAGGGCCATCAGACACACCGCAGGGGGTGGAGCCAGCATTGTGGAAGGCAGGCACAGCCCTATTCAGGCCCAGGTGCTACTCCTCCTACCACTCCAAATGCAGATAGGTCTATTCAGCCTAGTGCTGACTCACCCAGACTCCTGGAACCACCCCAGGCCCTGTCACTCTCAAACCAGACAGTCAATACACAAACAGGCAAAGGCACACAGAAAGGTTGAACAAGAAAATAGCCACTTTCTAAAAGTGCTATTTTCAACCACAGAATTTAAAAACAATCCTTCCTTAAAGATGTCTTATTAAATTCTCAGTTCATGGATACCAGATTCCAAATTCCTATCTTGCTACTATGGGAATAAATGCAGGTAAACATGTTACACAGCATTCCCCATTCTGTCCTATGGGCAAGATAACCCTTCAATAGGAAAAAATGAAATTGGCAGTATTTCAGTATCAGGACATGTTATCCACACTAGTACATGTCCTACCTTTCACATACACTGCACACTGTCTGTGGGGTATCTTGGGCCTACCATAGGGGTGTCCAATGTGTAAGAAAAGGGAAGGGTACGGCCTGGCAAGTGGGTACACTGGCCAGGTCAACAGGGCAGTTAACAAACTGTGCACAGGCACTGCGGTGGCAGGCCTGAGACCTCTTTTCAATGTTACTCCTGTGGGCGGCACAATCATTGCTACAAGCCCACTAGTAGCATTTGAATTACCAGCCCTGGCACACTCAGTGCACTTTACTAGGGACCTACTGGTAAAACAAATAAGCAAATCATGGACAACCAACCACAATACCAATTTACATGGAGAGCATATGCACTTTAGCACTGATCAGCAGTGGTAAAGTGCCCAGTGTCCTATAGCCAGCAACCACAAGTCCGGAGAAAATAGGAGGAAGAAGCAAAAGGTTTGGGGCTAACCTTGCAAAAAGGGCCATTTCCAACACTAAGGCACTACCCATGCACTCATGCAATCAGCCAGGCACTACCCATGCACTCATGCAATCACTACTGCTGTACTTATTCATTCCCTCAAGCACTACCCATGCACTCATCTATGCACTCAGGTACTACTCATGCACTGCTACAATCACCCAGGCACTTCCCCTGCACTCATGCAAACAGCCAGGTACTACCCATGCACACATCCATTCAGTCAGGCACTACCCATGCACTCTTCCAATCACCTGGGCACTATGATTGCACTCATACAATTGACCAGGCACTACCCATGCAGTCATGCAATTACTCAGCCACTACTGTTGCACTCATCCATTCACCCAGGCACTACCCATACACTCATCCAGTCACTCAGGCATTACTGTTGCATTCATCCGTTCCCTCAAACACTACCCATGCACTCATACATGTACTCAGGCACTACCCATGCACTCCTCCAATCACCCAGACACAACCCTTGCACTTGTGCAATCATTCAGGCAGTATAGTTGCACTCATCCATTCACCCAGGCACTACTGTTGCACTCCTCCATTACCTCAAGCACCACCCATGCACTCATCCATGTACTCAGGCACTGCCCATGCACTCCTCCAATCACCCAGGCACTACCCCTGCACTCATGCAATCAGCCAGTCACTACCCATGCACTCCTCCAATTAGCCAGGCGCAAACCCTGAACTCATGCAATCACCCAGGCACTACCCATGCACTCCTCCAATCAACCCGATACTCCCCTGCACTCCTCCAATCACCTAGGTACTACCCTAGCACTCATGAAATCACTCAGGCATTACCCATGCACTCATCCATGCACTTAGGCACTATCCATGAACTCCTGCAATCACACAGTCACTACCCATGCAGTCATCAGTGCACTCAGGCTGTACCAATGCACTGGTTCATGCACTCAAGCACAACCCCTGCACTCATGCAATCCCTCAGATACTTCTGTTGCACTCATCCATTCTCTGAAACACTAGTCATGCACTACGCATGCACGCATCTTTTCCCTCAAACACTACCCATGCACTCATCCATGTCCTCAGGCTCTACCCATACACTCCTCAAATCACCCAGGTACTTCCGCTGCAATCATACAGTGATCCAGCCACTACCCATGCACTCATCCATTCAGTCAGGCACTACCCACGTACTCCTCCAATCACCCAGGCACTACCCATGCACTCCTCCAATCACTCAGGCACTACCCATGCACTCATCCATGCACACAGGTTCTACCCATGCACTCCTCCAATCACCCAGGCACTAAGCATCCACTCATCCATGCACTCATGCTCTACCCATGTACTCTTCCAGTCACACAGGCACTACCCCTGCACTCATGCAATCAGCCAGTCACTACCCATGCACTCATGCAATCACCCAGGCAGTACCCTTGCACTCATGCAATCACCCAGACACTACCAATGTACTCCTCCAATCACCCAGGCACTACCCATGCACTCCTCCAATAACTCAGGCACTACTCATGCACTCATCTATGCAGTCATGCACTACTCATGCATTCATCCATGCACTCAGGCACTACCCATGCACTCATCCATGCACTCAGGTACTACCCATGCACTCCTCAAATTACCCAGACACTAACCCTGCAGTCATGCAATCAGCCAGTCAGTACCCATGCACTCCTCCAATTACCCAGGCACTACCCCTGCACTTATCCAATCACTCAGGCAGTCTTTTTACACTCATCCATTCCCTCAAGCAAAACTCATGCACTCATCTATGCACTCAGGCACTACCCATGCCCTCCTACAATCACTCAGACACTACTCTTGCACTCATGCAATCAGCCAGGCACTAACCATGCACTTATCCATTTACTCAGGCACTATCCATGCACTCATCCAATGACCCACACATTACTGCTGCACTCATTCATACACTCAGGCAGCACTCATGCACTCATACAATGATTCACATATTACACTTGCCACAATTCATACAACACACACAAGTTTGTCTATTTTCAACCAAATAGGCAGTTTTAAAAAGAAGCATTTTTTCCTATTATTTTCTTTTTCATTTGTGTTGTGTTCTTTAAACTGTTTTATTCATTTTTTTGCTTTTTTAACAAAAAAATCAAAAAATCAACCGAATGAACTGAAAAAACTTTGCCAAACATTTTGCAACTATAAAGTCATTGCAAAAACAACAAAAAAGGTAATAGCGGTGGTTCTTTGCAGCAACCACAACAGCTTTAACAGATTGCTCTCCAGCACAAAGCAGTTTTTGCACTTTATGCAGTGCTGTTCAAGTCCAGCGAACTCAGGAATAACTTGTCTAGTGTGGGTGGATGTGGAAAAACCTGCCGAAGTGATAAGCCCTGTGACCTCATCATCTTACTCACTTTGTTGAAGTTGGTGATGATGTTGTTCTCGCGCAAAATGATTTGTGTGCATGGTCTGTAGGTGTTTCATCATTGATGAAGTTTCGCAGGAATATTTTTATTTGGATCCCGAGATAGCACTTTTTCACAAATACAGCAGGTCACCTTCCGTGCATTCACCTTCTTCTCTCCAGGTGGTATAGAAAAGAAAGCCCACGCAATACTTTCTTTGCATCGTTTGATTGGTTCTTCCAGCTCCTCTTCTTCTGCAGCAATTTCCTGTGGTGGATTAACAGAAGCCATTTTCTCAGTGAAAAAAAAACACCAAAAAAAATCAAATAAAGCGGGGCAAAAAACATGAGAGCTGTGTCTTCTGAAGATGCTCCTGGAAGAATGAAAAAATTGGGTGGGGTCCTGCAAGTACTAGAATAGAAAGCTTCTTAACCAATTAAATGCTTTCTTTTGAAGTCACATGAGATACGCGTACGTGATGCACAATCAGTGCGCACCAGTCCGGTTACAAATATACTAAATAACTTGCCCTGGATTTGAGTACCTGACGCAAGACCGTAAATACGTACATGAGGTCACACTGGACCGCCGCGGCTTCCGTAACTTCATTATAAGAAGTTTAATATTCATATTATTTATGTTAATGTCACTTTTATAACTCTTTCAATAAAGCATATAAGATTGATTTCATAAATATATAGTAGATATCAAGTATTTAAATTTTGTAAACATGAAAAATGAGAACCACCCACCCATCGCTCACCATACGCGCATCACATATTGTGCACAACTTAATAAATATGGCGGCAGGATGCTTTGATTTGCGCACCCACCATGACCAGTACGTGATTAGTACGCGAATCTCAGTTTAAAAACGAAATAAAAATATGTACATACATATTTTAAAAAGGATAAAAAATCATATTACCTTTATAAAAGCTTAAAAATTTAGAACAAGCATTTTTAATCTGTAATGTAAATTCTACACACTGCAATTTTACAGAAATTGTTGAAGATATAGTGCAATTGCTGTTCCACTCTAAAACTTTCAAAACAAGTTACAAAACTTGTCAGGAATGTTATAGTTAGTAATTAGTATTTAAAAAACCTTTGACATTCACAGAAAAAAATCATAGGTTTCAGGAACGCTATAGTTGGTAATTAGCTTTTAAAAAACCGTTGAAATTCACTGAAAAAAACATAGGTTTCATGGATGTTATAGTTAGTTATTAGCATTTAAAAAACTTTTGGGGGCGTGGCTAACTGCCGACTGGAATGGCCGCTCGGTAGTTTAACTCCGTAGCGCCACTCCCGCAATATCCGTGCAAATATCGCCCAGGCTGGCCTGATTTATGCCCTGAAGCTGGGAGCCTGCTGTCCAGTGACACGTGGAGCCCTGGTATAAATTTGGGGTCGATCGGCATCGGCGATCGGACCGAGCTCCGTGGACCCGGAAAGCGCAGACCTCCTGGCCGGCGGAAGTGCTGCGCCATGCGCCGGCGCGCGGCACGAGGCTGGGGATGCGGCCTGGTCCGGCGTGGGCGGCGGCGAGCGAAGGTGCGCTCGCGCCGTGAAAGCGCCGAGGCCCGGCCCGACAGGACGGTGGTGTGCCCCCATCACAAGGAACACGCAAGACTCGGCGGAGCGGAGGAGGGCCCGGGGCCATAGCGAGCGGTGCCTGAGGGTGATCGACTGTTGGGCCTCGGCGGCAGGAGGAGTGGTGGTGAGCGGCGGCCCAAGGGGGAGCCCGGACGCCTAGAGGAGTTAATATAGTGCCCCAGTGCAGCGGAGGTGATAGACAATTTAAGCAGCTACCCAGCTGGAGGTAATTGGGTGCTTGCAGTGGAAGTGGAGGGGACCTGATTGAAATTGCGAATTTGCGGCTGGGGAGGCGGCTGCAGGCTGTAACCACTGGTGGAGAGCTGGTAGCGACGGGCCATAAAGAGACCTCCAGGGTAGTGAGGTATTGAGGACCCGGGCCTCTATAGCCCACTGGGACACTGATTTGACGCAGAGGAGGGGGTGACCCTAAAGCTACTGAGTCCCTGACGGCAGGCGGAGGCTCAGCGGGGGAGGCCGGGGGCTGCGCTCTGCCACGGCGAATGAATGCACGGATTGAAGATTCGTGAGATAGTGGAAAGTGGTGAAAGGGTATGGATTGATTGGCCGGAGTGGTGAGATAGGCTGGGGCCCGCGTGAGATTGGAACTGCCGTGGCGCCTGGTACACTGAGTCGGCGGGGCGGCGCTCAATTACCAATTGAGAAGGAAGCATCCGCGTAGAAAGCTGAACCCGACGTCCGGCTGCTAGCACCTTCCAGAATCCAGATCTCGCCCCAAGTAAGGTACCCCCTGCGAAAACCGACAGGCCGAGTGGGGGCTCTCGCTGCTGGTGGCGGGGATTAGCGGGGGTGCCCAGATGGCGACCGGTAGGGCGACCCAGTCGAAACTGGATAAATTTGCATGGCAGAAGCATCAGACAGAGGACAAAACAGTAGCAGAGACACCGGATGACGCCACGGAGCCCTCGAATAGGGAGCTGCTGGAGGCAATCATGGCGGTAAGGACCTCCCTGGGGAGAATTGACACAGTAGCCACGGAGGTGACACTGATCCGCGAGAACATGAAGAAGTTGACGGAGAGAATGGGGACGGTTGAGAGTACAACTAAGGACCTAGTCGCAGATACAGCCCGGCTTCAGGAGCAGGTCATGGTGCTCGGCTCCTCCCACAAGGCAATGGGCCTGCAGCTGGATGACTACGAAGGGCGTATGCGCAGGAATAACGTCCGCATCGTTGGGGTACCGGAGCAAGCGGAAGGGCAGGCGGCGGACCTGTTCGTTGAGGACTTGATCCTTAAACAGCTACAACCAAGGGGCCTCTCCAAAAGTTTCACAGTCGAGAGAGCTCACCGGGTGCCCGGAGGCCGTCCGAAGCCTGGGGCGCCCCCAAGACCACTGCTGGCGAGGGTGTTCAATTTCCGGGACCGCGATGTGATACTGCAGATGGCGCGTGCGGCCCCAACACTCACCATTGAGAACAGTCGAATCATGTTTTTTCCGGACTTTACACTGAGGGTGCAGAGGCAGCGCCGTGGCTTCCTGGAAGTAAAGCGGGCACTACGAGGGCAGGAAATAAAATATGCTATGATGTTCCCTGCCAAGCTGCGCGTGGAAGCAAACGGAAAATCCTGGTTCTTTACCGGACCGGAGGGGGCCTGGGAATGGCTGGAGGGATGGCGCAAGGTGGAAAAAAAGAATCACAAGACATCCTCGGGAGCGGATGACGATGTGAACTGGCGCCAGCATAGGCGTTCGCGAGAACACTCTGGCACGGATTCGCAGGAGCCGAGAGGACGGCGCTAGCCAGGCGCCTGGTGAGACATTCTGGTTTTGCTGCCTACCCGGGGGACTCTGGGGAGTATGACAGTGGAATAAAGCCGCACTAAGATCAGGGGACCTGGATTCATGGGGTGGGGTAGGGGCTGGTCTGGCGCTGACACTGCAGGGACTTAAGTGTCATTACCGCTTCGGAGCTGTTCCACCGCTAGCATTATGCTTAATGATATGCCACTGAGGGAAGTGGTCACCTGGGGGGTTTGAGCGGCTCGGGACTGGACTAGGTCCATGAGGGGAGCAATAGGATCAAACAAGTGTACCAGTGAATGCTATGGGGGTCCAATGAAGAGAGGGTGCTGGACCCAAAACGATGGTACAAGAGGTCAGGGCGGGGATCGGGCGGGGGGGCGAGACACTATGGGTAGACGCATGACCGAATAGGGAGTGGGGTTACTTGCGTCCCCGAGAACTATTAATGGGTGGGCGACGGGCACTCTGCATGTTTGGGGTGGCAGGCAGTTCTGGGTCCGCAATGCAGGGAAGCAGGGAGGGGGGTTTGCTCTTAAGGCAAAAGTTTCAGGTGAGTTCAGTTGGGAGGGAGGGCAGCGCGGGGAGTTGCATGTTGGCAATATTTTGTATTTGTGCAGACCGGCACGCACTGATGGGGCGTTATGTTCAGGCAACAGCAGACAGGATTTGGTGCTTCAAAGCTACCATGGAGCGTCCAGTGGGTAAGCAACTCTCTCCACTGAGGGGGCCCGGCTATCGAGGGCCCCCGATGCAAGCCGACCAGTTACGACCAGAACCCCATGACAACTAGGAAAGGGCTTAGGCTAGTCAAATGGAATGTCAACGGGTTAGGAGACAAGATTAAGCGGGGTGTGGTGTCGCAATATGTTAATCGACAGGGTCTTGATGTGGTGCTCCTGCAAGAAACCCATCTGCAGGGAAACTCATGTAGGGCCCTGGATCGAAAGGGTTACCGAATGTTAGCACACTCTGGCTTCACATCTGGATCTAGGGGGGTGGGGATACTCCTGAGGAAAAACTGTCCATACGTGCTCCATAAAACCTGGACAGACCAGCTGGGGCAGTACGTAGCTTGCACAGGTACGTGGTAAGGGATGGTACTTAATGTGGTCTCAGACTATGCACCTCCTGGCCTTCAACGGGGGACGCTGTCAGATGTGGCAACTTTGCTTCTAAGTCTTCCTATGGGCACATTAGTGATGGGGGGCGACTTTAATTGGATGATAGACGGACTAGTGGATAGATCCCCCCCTAGACCGGACTCAGCACGAGGGTCCCCTCTGCGTGACTTTGTGGAAGCCCTGGGATTGGTGGATGTCTGGCGTTGGGCGCATATCAGAGACACACATTTCACATTTCAGTCGGGGGTCCACGGGAGTCAATCAAAAATAGATTACCTGTTTACACATGCACAGCATATCCACAAGTTTTCAGACTCCCGATGTCTGGCACGTGGGATTTCAGACCATTCCCCTGTATATGCAACCCTGGGTATGCGACGTCCACCGCAGCCAGGCCCAATAAGGATTCCACCCTGGGCACTAAAGGTCCCTCACATTAAAGACACGTTGATGACGGACACGAAACACTATTTTGCAGAAAACACTGATTCGGTCACATCAGCAATAACACTTTGGGGTGCATTTGGGGTGGTCATTAAGGGCAGAGCATTGTCAGTGATTGCTGGATATAGGGCAGAACGCCATAGAAGAGTACTGGAGTTGGAAACTGACATTCTTCAACTTGAAGGGGTGAACTCCCGAGATCCGAATGCGGATACTCAACACTCACTAAATATAAAACGACATGATTATAAACAGCTGCTGCTGGAGGAGGCAGGTGGGAGAATACTGGCCAGCCGACATCGTATTTATGAACAGGGGGAACGTACAGGAAAGTTATTAGCATGATTGGAACGCAGAGAGAAGGCAGCATGATGGGTGCGCGCAATCAAGGGGGCGGATGATACCCTGATTACTGTCCCGCGGGAGATCGCTGAAACGTTCGCTCAGCACTATAAAACAATTTACGAGGCCCCAACCGCCTCTCAGGCGGCGTGGGTGGCAGATCTTTTAGCAACTATTGAGGTGAGGGGGCTATCTGAGCAGGATGGCTTTGCGCTAGAGGCGGAGCTGACCGCTGAGGAAGTACATAAGGCCATACAAGATGTTCAATCCGGAAAAGCGGCGGGCCCCAACGGTCTCCCGATCGAGTTACTTAAGCCAATGGCCTCCATGCTAGCACCTCATCTTCTCAACCTGTACAACAAAAGCCGCGAGCGCACCCTTCTGCCAGACGACATACGTGAGGCGGCAATAGTCGTAATTCATAAGCCCGGCAAGCCTGCGGACGAGTGTCAGTCATATAGACCTATCTCTCTGATCGCAATTGAGGCAAAGATATTGGCCAAGTTATTGGCGAATCAACTGCTCTCCTACCTACCAGAATTGATCCACCCGGACCAATCTGGATTCATGCCGGGACGTAATACATCGCGTAACTTGTGTAGGGTCAACGGAGTCATAGGCCGAGTGCAGACCTTGGAAGAAGAGGCGGTGCTACTGGCACTCGACGCACAAATGGCGTTTGACACAGTGGCATGGGAGTACCTGTTTGCAGTCTTAGACCGAATGGGCTTTGGCCCTAAATTCAAGGGATGGGTCCGGTTGCTCTATTCACAGCCCAGGGCCCATGTTGTGGTAAATAACTATCGCTCTACCACCTTCCCCCTCAGCCAAGGCACGAGACAGGGCTGCCCACTGTCGCCTCTGCTGTTCGCTCTGGTTCTCGAGCCCTTGGAGGTGTGGATAAGGGGGAACCCAGAGATTAGAGGCATGAGATGGACGGAAGACCACGAGGACCGGATATCGTTATATGCTGACGATATTTTGCTATGTCTTGCCTCTCCAGCCCGTTCATTGCGGCGGGTACTCCATATATTTCATATTCTTGGGGCGCACTCTGGGTATCAAATCAACTGGACTAAATCCCAGATGTATTCCCTGTGTTGAGACCCTCCACGAAGCCCCCGAGGCTACGACATCTCGGTGGCATCCCAAGGTGTTCTTTACTTGGAGATATTTATCACCACCAATACCACGCTGTTTGCCGAGAAGAATCTCCAGGGGGTATTAAGGCTGTTTCGTACGGATGTAGTACACTGGAAATCTCTTCCACTAACATTGCTGGGCCGGGCGTCCTTATACAAAATGCTGGCCCTGCCGCGCTTTCTCTATGCGTTACAAAATACACCCAATCCGATCCCAAACTCCTATTTTGCACAGATTGAGATGGTATTGAGAGATTTGCTGTGGGACAATAAACCGTCCCGCATAGCTATGACAAAGTTAACAATGGGATGGTATGATGGGGCGTTGGATTGCCGGACCTGCGTCTTTA
The DNA here is from genome assembly GCF_964204655.1 of Triturus cristatus. Taxonomy (NCBI): domain Eukaryota; kingdom Metazoa; phylum Chordata; class Amphibia; order Caudata; family Salamandridae; genus Triturus; species Triturus cristatus. The sequence continues at coordinate 348,877,278 of NC_140584.1, forward strand.
TTTCCAGGCCACGCAACTGACGGCCATTAACAGCTGGGTGTTTGAGAGGCATGATGATCTGAGCTTCTGCACAGATCATTGGTTGATGGGGAAAGGTGGCTATATTAGAGCTCTTTACACCAATCATAATAAATTGGGACTTACTGGCCCGACGGCGCGCGCGGTGGAAGTGTGGCATGGAGTGCAGAAGCGGATGGGTTGGAGGGGCCGCTTAACGAAGGCTACCCCTCTATGGGAGCCAGATATTCTGGGGAGACTGAGTACATCGATGGGATTCGATAAGTGGGAGATGATCAGATTCTCCAAAGTAAGCGACCTATGGGAAAAAGGCAAAATGGTAACATTCCACAAGCTTCAGGCCAGATCCCAATTGGCTTCCTCGGAGGGGTTTCGCTACCTGCAGATAAGCCATGCCATAGAATCGTCCCGGACTAAAAATGCGTCCATTCCGGACTCTTCCCCCTTGGAGGACAGGCTCCTGTTAGACCCAATGAACCGAAAGGCCATATCATTACACATACCGTAAACTAATCAACAATCGGGTGGACCCGATGGCAAAACTTAGGAGGGCCTGGGAAGGGGACCTAGGGGACTTGGCCGAGGAGGACTGGCGGTAGGCATTATCATCACCCAGGGAGGTGGCTATCCCAATGCGTCTTCGCCTGGTGCAGCTAAAAATCATGCACCGAGTGTACTTTGATGCTACTCTATTACATAAACTTAATAGGCGACCCGACTCACTCTGCCTTTGACAATGCGCTCAGACGGGAACATTCCTGCATATTTTATGGGAATGTCCCCACATACAGAGTTATTGGACTAATGTCACCAGACAAATGGTTAGGACATGTGGCAAAGCTATACATCCGACACCCACGATGTGCCTTCTCAATATCTGGGTAGCGACGGACCTTACGCAAATTGAGCAAGAATGGGTCACATTGGGGTGGTGTCTGGCTAAGCGGAATATCGCCCAAAGGTGGGGAATTGACAGCATACCACTACTGAGGGATTGGGCTAAAGACATGGCTCATGCCATGCTCACCGAGAAAACGGTATTTAAAGGGAGGGGATGCCCACGTAAATGGAACCACAAGTGGGGAAAATGGAATAAGTATAGGGGGGATATATGTGTCTCACCGACGATAGAGCTGAGGGGGGAGAGACAGCGGGCAAATGTGGGGTGAGTGCAGAAACAGTCACACAGGGTGAGAGGCGACCAGAATAGCAAGAGTGAGACGGCGACTTCTGACTCATGTGTGCTAGAGGTGCATTGAGGGAGTGTGGAAATGGTAGGAACTAACGTATCTGCATTGTCTATGCAATTGTCTCTGCTGCTGTCTTTGTTTCAAATAAAAAAAAATAAAAAACGCAAAAAAAATTTTGGGAAATTCACTGAAAAAACCATAGGTTTCAGGGGTGTAATAGTTAGAAATTAGTATTTAAAAAACCTTAGAAATTCAATGAAAAAAACACAGGTTTCAGGGATGTTATAGTTATTTGGACATTTCACTCGTACAAAACCAGAGAAATTTGGCCGTTACAGTTAGTTGAGCTAACTATAACTCGCGCCCACGCAATGCACTGATGACATAACTGATGACATCTCAAATTACATCACTGATAACATCACTGATGACATCATCCACTTAATATCTAATGCCTCTCCTAACACCCTAATATAACATTTCATACACCTACTCTAAAATACAGACTACAATTCTCGACACAATAGACACACCAATACCCGTTAGCACATACCCACTCACTGATTCATAAGTCTATACACACATCCACTTACCCATACACTCACTCATAAATGCAGTCACTCATCAATACAGTCACTGATATATGCACTCATACACCTATACAGATACTCACACACTGCCACTCACCCATAGAGTTACTCACACACCTAGCCAGTCACCCAAAGAATCAATCACACTGCCATTTACTCATTATACAGTTATACATACACCACCCCACTTATTCATACAGATACTAACATATACTTACTCTCTTATACAATCACTGACACAAGCACACACTCATCCATACAGTCACTCTCACACTCACTCACTCACACAGTCACTTATAAACTCCAACACTCACATATACTGCCTTTCACACATGCAGTTAGTCACCCAAATGCCACTGAGACATCCATACATTCACGGAAAAAGCCATACGCACACTCACTCAACCATACCATCCTTCAGAGAATGAATCATGAACACATACACCCAGGGATTCATCCACTCAGACATCTATGCAGGGAGTCACACAGCCCCTCACCCACCCACACAGGCACTCAGCCACCCATACAGGTACTCAGAAAACTAATCAATAACCCATATAGACACTTATGTACCTTCTCACCAACCCATGCAGCCAGTTACATACCAATTGACAGACTGATACACATTTATTCAGATTATTCACTCACCCATGCATTCACTAAGACACGTTTAATCACTCACTCATACAGTTAGTCACACACCCAACAAATCATCCATGCAGACACTCATACACCCACTCATTTTTCAAATACATCTTGTCATATATATATATATATAACATTCTTAAACTTTTTAGAAACAGTCACACTCACAGTATGATGTCATCATTGATGTCATTTGAGATGTCATCCGTGATGTCATCAGTGATGTCACTGACCATGTCACGAGTGATGTGATATGTGACGTCATCATCAGCAGTACATTGCAAAAATTGCAAAAAGGGTACCTCTCAAACCCTGAGCGAATCAATGTATGTAATATTGGATCGTAATCTCTCCTCTTTAATCATTTGTACTGTCTCGACGAAGAAAATTCAGCGACCACCTTAAATCAAAAGGCACATTGTGCGGATCAAGATCTATCCCTATCAGTAACTCCTGCGAAAACTTTCACTAAGTTTGAAAAATCATAATGGAATTCAGGTCTATCCGCAAGGTGACGTGCACTTGGCGTGTGAGGCAGAATGAAGCAGAGGTGGTAGCTGTAGCAACCATGTGATTTGTTTCCCTGCCACTTCACCTGGCTACACCGGTATACAGCCATGGACTCATGCATCCTCTCTGCAAGGGCAGTCATTGTTGATTATTATTGGAGGATGCTGATGGCTTGAGGATTCCCAAGGGTGTGCTGATTTGCATCTCGCCTGCTGTAGACAACAGTGGAGTGGGGGATATTTTTCTTCTTCTTATGCTACTGATGAATCCCAGCATGCCTGTCTGCCTGCCACTCACCATCCACAGACGTGTTGCCTGTCTGACCCTGTAACTGCAAGCCGCTCTGATTAATGAACTATAGATTATTCACCAACTCAGACGAGTCCTGCTGGTTTGTGGGTGATGCCGAACACAACACAGAGTAAACAAGATCTCAGATACTGTAACATACATGACACAGGTGGGCAGTGGAGTAGATACATTATCCTCAGGCTCCCAAACATCTAGATGTCTGCAAGAGAACTGCATGGGCCTCACATTCAGGTTTCCATATTCACAGGGGAGAACAAATACAATCTGAAGGTGGATCACTCACTGTATTCTCCATAATTCACCATTCACCAGGAACAGGCCTTCCAGGCATTCAAAAAGCAGGCAAAACACTACCTACATAGCACTTAGTACACATCTCATACATGTACGGTACAGACCCCTGTGGTAGGGATTGCAAGGATTTTCCATGAGGAGGGTCTTTGGGCAACCTCTCTTGAAGGGTCAAAGATCCAAAAACCTTTGCCCCCGAAATATAGCAATCTCAAATCATCCATTAGTGTTTCTACAACTAGGTATGATTTGCAGCATCCCCAGAGGGAATATGCTAAGCTTTTCCTGTCAAACATTTGCTGCAGCAATCATATCGAACATCTCCCGTACTAACTGACTGTCACATCTTCTATGGAAAATCACATTGTAGCCCAGAAAAGGTAAAACAGGAACAAGATGACACACCTTGCAATTTTTTTATCTGTACACCTACTTAATCCTAATTCTATAACACAAGATCCATTAGAAAAAGCATATACTACTTTCCGAAAAGACTTTTGTATAGTCCGTTTCCCCTAGATCATTACCACCTCATTGCTTCTTCTGACTTATAATTCTTTGAGTAGTGAGGGTCTATCCACCGCAGCGCACCTTTTATATCCTGCACGATTAAGTATGCCTTGCAGGATGTCTTGGGGCTAGGGCTGATTATCTTGTTCTCCCTATAGTAAAATAGGCAGGTTTATAAACTCAACATAATTTACCCTCTATTAATCTGGAACAGTTTCTCAAGAACAAAGACATTGATACGTGTATTCTGTGTGTTAATGTCACAATGAAGATTTCCCTCTCTCCATACATAGCAAAGTAAAGTTGGCCTGTGACTGTGCCCATCACAATCATCCTATCATATGGAATAGTGAGTTAAGTGGTCTAGTCTCTCAGCTTGCCAAAGTTTGTTTATGCTCCTTCTCAGTGTGTTCAAAACTCCTGTTATAATACAATGGTCAGATAGCGACAGACAGCACCAGGCAGCTGAGTACTTCAATACTTTTGAAATCTCTTCGGTATTTTCTATGCCTTTTCCTTAAAAAATATAGGACCATAAGTTCACATTTCCTTTATTTTTATTATGGCTAACAGTATATTGTGGTGATTTAATGACTATGCTAACCTGAGCATGCCTTCTTTTATCTGCTCCTAAACAACATGCAAGTCTGAGGCTAGATAACATATTCTGGGAATTAATATTCCATTGTGTGGCCCACACATGAACATTTAACGCCTCTCTGATTTTGCATCTGGTGGAGCATCTAGGGTCATGTTTTCACATATTGCAAACTCCTTACAACAAATTTACGTGTGGGATTATCAGTATCTGAATTGAAATATAATCACTGCCTTTCAGCCTCTTTAAGAAGGGCAAAGTAAATGAAAATAAATTACCCTTTTTTTTTTTACCAAACACTCAGAACCAACCAACACAAGTTACATTTGTTTTTTATTCCCATCTGACCCAGTGCTCAGTTGCCCAGAGGGCTTGAATGGGTTGCTCTGATGCCCAGGTCTGTACTTTTAGGCACATAATGTAGTCTGAGGCTTCTAGTTTTGTTTTATGGCAGTATAAATATAGTTTTAAAAATTCCAGCAAACCAAATTCTTCCGGAAAAAAAGCAAGTACTAGTTTGGAGTATCACACTTGCCATGGGCCTCTTTCATCTATGCAGGTGTGCATGTCTACCTGTATGTCAGTTGTTTGCATGGTTGTCAATGATGGGTAGCTAGCGATAGCAGCTATTATTGGTGTTTAACCCATTGGCAACCGTGGCACTCTACATATTACCAATGGCCTTAAAGGCCATGAAGGCAATGTCAGGAACAGAAAGTAAATATGGGTATGGCAAGCATGTTTACTTTCAGCCTTTCCCTTCATTCCCTTCCGGTAGCCCCTCAACAGCAATAAAAGATGATGTTGATAGACCAAGAGAGGGACAAGGTAGCAACTGGTGCAGCACAGGGGTTGCCTACCCTTTACATACTACAGACACTTTAGAAACACACAGTTTGAAAGTGCACTTAGCACATGATTTATGTATGGCTTGACACGTTAATGTAAGTGTCACACTTGTCTTATTAAAGAGAGCCTTCACTGTAGGATTAGAGATTTTACTCACATAAACATTTTACCATAACAAAGTGTGATTACTAAAGAATCATTCTCGTTTAGTGGATAATGTACTCACCATAGAGATTAAATTTGACTGTTCTAATGTGGGTGCTGCTTCTCGTAGTTAACATTTAATGAATTGAAACTGTGATCAAAACCATCCTCATAAGTGGAATATAATCCTACTAGAAATGATAAAAGGTTTATGTAATGTGTACATTAATATTCCATATATTTGATTTAAATGTAGTTCTCAGCCATACTTACTGCTGACTATTTTAATGACTTATTGAAAAGTACATGTAGTGTGTAACCTAAAGCATTATAACCATATATTAATTTGTGTTTAAATGTGCACACACATATTAAATCTGCACCATTGAAATTACCATTTAACTTGTCATGAATATGCTTGTATTTCACCTTGCTGCATAAAGCTGTTTTCGTTTTTCTGCTAACTTGACATTTCTTGCAGATATTCACATGCATTGTTAGTTGTAGAACAGATGCATTACTGTACTAGAGATAGGGGAAAACAGCCTGAGAAAAGGACTTTGACAATGGTACACGGAGAAACAGAGCACAAACTGAATTAACTGTCTTTTAATTGTTACAATCTACGTGTGTCTTAGGGAGAGATGTCGTTCCCATGTCCAGTGTGGGACAAACCAGCAATGTTGCAGTCTGCAACTTTTGGGATTTTACGAGTACAATAGACGCCTGAAGGTGTGATCAAGGGGTTGTCGCCTAAAGGACTTTGCACCTTATAATATACTGTCCCCCTTGCTTTACTGACTCCTTGCAGATGCTTTGCAGATCCCTTCCTACCTTTTGCCCCAGAGGATCTCTCATCCAAATTTATTGCAGACGCCTTCCCCAAGTCCCTGCTTTCTGAATGGACTTTGAGAAGTTTTATACCTCAATACTTCCTTTGATTCTAGCTTAAGTGTTGCTTAGGCTAACACTTATTCTTGACCCATTGAAGACACTTGGCCTAGATTCTGACATGCTAACATTTGCCTATTTGATTTCTTTTTATCCTGACCTGACTTCCTTTATGGGACTTCCCTGACTTGCTAGGGTTAATTTTCCCAAACCATTCTCTGGATTTTGAAACTCTAGATTACTAATGTATAGGAGAGAGAGTCTATTCTCTGAGCACCAGATTTTGATGCTACTGTTCTGGATTGCTGTTACAGAATTGCTTGCTTGTTTAATACTAATTTGCCTTAAGTGCTTCAGGTGTCTGGGGAAGCCAGTTGTTATTCTGTATCTTTGCAGCTTGGTGCTGTGAGTGGTGTATTTTGAGCTTGATTATTAATTTGTAATAACTCTTCTTAATCCAATCTCCCATTTCCTAGTCCTCAGTGTGTAGCCAAATGGGTTGCACTGTTAATTAAATTTTGATTTATGTTAATGTTAGCTTTCATCACCTCTCAGGCAGAAAAAAAGGTATAGCTCAGGACCAATGGTAAGCCAATGAGCCCATAAAATGCTGGATCACAACCCATTGATGTAATTGATGGCTTGGATGAATTCAATGCCCATTTCCGATTTAGAAGTTATCCTGCAACTGCTGGGCTGGCACCACATAAAGGCAACTACAGGAAACTTGCGTAAAGCACCACAACAAGGGTTGACAACAAGACGACAGTTTGCAACAAATGCACCACAGATTGCCTTGTAGCACCCAATGGTAATGTCATTGGTACCTGGGGGTTCGGTAAATTCTTGCACCAGAGTTACATCAATTCAACCACCATAGCAAACTACTTTAGTTGGCATGCTTCCTAGAATTCACCACCAGTTGAGTGTGCAGAAACCAACTATACCCAGTCCTGTTGGGACAGGCAGTAAAGGAAATGCTTGTTTCATGAACTTAGCAACCCTTGACCTTCCTTTTTCCTACCTGTACATTTGTAGTTTGTGATAAACAGCCGTGCTTTGCTCACCCAAAAAACAGCTGTTTCCTGGATGAGCTGTGAGATTTCATTGCACTGTCTGCCCTGTAATCACATTGATCTCACTTTGCCTTCAGGACATTCACTCATTCTGTGACCCACATACGGCACCCATTATTTGAATGGAAACTTACTGTATTAATATGGGTGGAGCTGTGGAGAGTCACTCTAGGGCTCACGTAAAAGAATATAGGTCAGGATGTTCTGTATACAATCTTTAAAGAGCCCTGGTGTCAAAGGGTTTAACTGAAGTATGTGACCAGTAAATTAAAGGGTGTAGAACCTGTTCACTAAAGATTGTACTATTTGCTGATTTATCTACAAATACAGTCCATGTTCCGATGATGATGACATGTTTTTGAGTACAGAACATACACTATAACTGTCAAAATTGATTTAGAGGCGACACAAGTTTGTATTGAAAAATACATCATTCATTAAAAAAGTTGTCCTCAAAATGTAAAATACCTAATTTTTGTAATTGACAAATTGCTAAACTTTAGGGCAGATCCTCTATTTCAAACACTTATTATGTGAGCTTCAACAAATGAAAAAGGTGAGACAAAGCAGAAATTATCAGCACATTTTTTATTTATAATTTACATGTGATTCACATGAGCACTTTTTCTCTTAGTCAAAATAAATTGTTGAAAAACCTGACCTGATTGTGGGACCTCAGTTTGTTTTTTAGAAAACAGTTCCTCAGTCAGCCCCTTAAGCTCTTTGGGGCTTTTTAAATTCCCAGTTTGGGTTATTTCAAGCAAACTGGATTGGAATTCCTGGCTGTTTAATTTGGCCAACATTCTTAAAGCAAAGTTTCAGCTTTTGCTTCCATGGACTCAATCCACAATTTGCACCACAAGAATTGAATTGTAAAACGTCTGTGTAATAAAACTGCTGCATGAGAAAATGGTAGTATTGAGGAGATCATAGTGATTTTCTTCTCTGGCATGGATACAAAGCATTACTACAAACTGCATTAAAGAGTAAAGAGAACAAGCTGTATAAAATGAACAAATTGTTTCTGGGACGAAACAAGGATACATTATGCACTTAATAATCAGACCGTTGCATCTGTAATGAGAAAATGGGGTCACTGCCTTAATCCTCATTCAATTCAGAAAGGAGCTGAAGACCCACCTCTTCCAAGAACACTACGTACTCCACGCGCTAGAACTCACCACCCATGAACACCCTGCTTAATTGTAAGTGATCTTGAATTCTAACTAAGTGCTCCCGCCCTTGTTCAGCACTGTACTGCTGCTAGCTCCCTTCGCACGTTAAAAATGCCTATAAATACATACATGCACTACTGAACTACATTACATTATTACAGTTGAGTTATGATGGCATAATGCTTGCTATCAGAGTCACAAGGCAGTGTGCAAGACAGGGCACTGGGCATTACTTGCTGCTGGCCCGTAAGCCTCTACAGAGATACATAGGCTCTTTCTTCTAAGTTATTTTTCATCGGACATCAAAAATGAATAGGTGGCAAAGTGGCATCTATGGCAGTATGTTTATTTAATGCACTGATGAAGTTCATTACAAGAAAGCAGGGATTTTCTTTAAATTACTACCCATTTTGGATGGCAACCATTCTATCAGTTGATATTAAACTTAATCAAATATATTCACAACCAATTTCAAGCTTTTAAAAGAAAGAAGGTTTTGCTCTTATTCCTAATAAACCCTATACATAGAATGCCTTCAGCGATCATGTCAGAAATGCCTAATTTTTCCCACTTTCAAGAAATAGAGAAAAACATGGCCATCCAGACCTTCATGAACTGGTAAATCCGAAGGACTGTGTTGTAAAGTTACTTACCTTTTTTAACTTCGTATTGATTTATTTATGTATTCTTTATCTTGTGTACATCAGATAGTCAGCAGCTGTCTATCATGTTTCTGGTGACATCTCAGTGTTCTAGAATGGGAGAGCGCCTTTGGCTCAAGGAGAGAATCTGGGGTGAGAGGATAGAGAGGAGCCAGAGGCAGTTGGGTGGCTGAGCTGTTAAACCTACCTACTTATGAATAAAGAACCTGTGAAGATCTACCTTCTCTCATCTCTTAATTCATGGAAGATTACACTATTTAACACTGGTGATGACTGGGAAAACGGCTCAACTCCAACCCTGCAAATCTTCGTTTTACTCAAGGCTACATTCCACCATCTTCATACAAAATATTACTTGGACACTGGAATGTTTGATGATGGATGCTGAATACTGAAGTAGTCTATGTTTAGCATCAAGTATACCCCGCTTGCTGAGCTTATCCTTTGACAAGACTACCAAGTAAGACTTTTGATTCTATTTATAATGCACTGTACAGAACATACACGCGCTGATCTGATGCTTTACTTTCCTTGGGTTTCGTGCTTTCAACTTATGACTTTGCCAAGTGATTAATCCATAACTTTCATCTAATTTCGCCGCGGAACTGGCAACGGTTTACGTTATTTTATTTTGAAATACCTTCTGCCTCACACGCGCTGAAGCTTCTCCTTGAGGCTCCTATGACGTCTCCTCACTATCTGATTCACAACGTGACTCGTCACTGACTCGTCACTGAAACGCAACGTCTTTGCTTTCACGCTGTCAAGGAGACGTTTTCCTGCCGCTTACACGCATTCTCACGTTCTGATTGCTGATTGGCTGACGTCTTCTCCCTCTTTTCATCTATGTGGTTGTCTACGTTCCTTAGTAACGCTGACGGGCACAGCTTATGCTTCGTCTGCGTGTCGTATTTACTTCTTCGAATTGAAATTCACAACGCAACACTGACACGCACAGCTTATCTTTCCTGCGTGTATTATTTACTTTATAGTGAAGAGGCTCTCAGCGCAATCTTCTACCACCTGGTAGATGCAGACCGCATATTTACTTCTTTGCGCTGAAATTCACAACGCAATGCTGACACGCACAGCTTATCCTTCCTGCGTGTATTATTTACTTTATAGTGTTGAGTCTCTTAGCGCTATCTTCAACCACTTGGTACATGCAGACGGCTTTTCTCAAAGTCATTAGCAACGCTGACACGTATAACTTATGCCTCTTCTATGTGTCTTATTTACCTCATAGGGCTGAAATTCACTACAATATTTAAAATTACTGTGACACGATCCTGCTGACGCTGACACGCACAGCTACTGTTATCCATTGTGTGTCAATGCCGGTTTCTCACAACTCTCAAACGATTATTTATTTATTTATTTTCTTTTTCTTTCAGTCATACACTGTGTGTGTCAACACCACGCTGATACGCACAGCTTCTCTTAAGGTTGTTTATCAGTGTTATAAAATATGTCTATGTTTCAGTGCACAGCATATTGAAGAAGTTTTTTTTTATTCTGCTACCAACATAAAGCTGACACGCACAGCTACTGAAGCCATAGCTTATAAGACAGCTCATTCATCTCATGCGTGTATTTAAAGACTCTTACAGGGGTGATGTTCACAGAATATGTTATATCATTATAAAATTTGGACTTATTTTTTTTTACTCGTACTGATTAGTGGAAAACTGTTTTCATTCTTTTACATACATAGCTCGTAACTGAGTTGTTTTAAGCGTAAATTTCAGATATGCAAAATGTTACTGCAGCTCCATTTTTTTTACAGTCACCAGGAGATCCTCCCATATAATGGTCCAAATGGAAAAAAGTTTTCGAACGATATGCCCGCGTTTGTGGTACTTCTCTCAGCGCAGAGAGGAAAACAGCGTTACTTTTGCACTGTCTGGGATCAGAAGGTCAAGATGTTTTTGACCATCTTCCTGATGTCCCCAACAGTGCTGCAGCTAACCTCAATGAATTTGAAATATGCATTTACAAACTCGATGCTCATTATTTGCCTAAGGTAGTACCATTTTAGAACGTTACCATTTCGGGAGACGGATGCAGAAAGAAGGGGAAAGTATTGAGAATTATGTCACTGACCTGAGACGCTTGGCGTCAACTTGTAAATTTAATACATTAATTGATGAGAGAATAAGAGACCAATTTATGTTGAGCTGTGTTTCAGAAAAGGTCCGTGACGAATTATGGCTCAAAGATGAGCGGTCTCTTGATGAAGTTTTGGTAGTAGCTAAAAGAATTGAACACTCTCTTGAGTGTGTCAAAGAGATCAAGAAAGATCTCAATAAAGATGTGTCGGTGGTCAGCACTAACGCAACTACAAATTCAAAGCCAAAAGAAACTCAATTGAACACTCAAGTAAAAGATAAAAAGGAATATAAATCTCATTTCCAATTCAGTAAAGAAAATAAATGTTATAGATGCAACAATACTGGCCACTGGGCCAATGATAAATCCTGTCCTGCTTTAAATGCTATATGCACTTATTGTAAGAAAAAGAGACATTTTGTAATTGCTTGAAGAATCAAATCGTCTAGACAGAGTGTGGATGAAATTGCCTTTGACAATTCGAGTGATCAACATGATTTTGAGTGTAGTCAGATTATTGTCCAGGTTGGTTGTGATGGGCTGTTGGATTACATTCTCATTGAAGGTCATAAAACCAAAGTATTATTTGACTCTGGTGCAAAAATCACTATTGTATCAAGCATGTTTTTCAATGATAATTTATGCTCAAAGTCAATCTTTTAAAACCTGATATTCGCCCTACGGCTTATGGTGGAGACCCTATTGAATTGAGAGGATATTTCATGGGTTTAATTGAATATGAGGGTCACCTTACGTCTAGGAAAGTCTATGTCTCCAAGAAGGGTGACAGTATTATCAGCTGGTGCCATCAGAAAGACCTGGGTGTCATGTTGGATCCTAACAGCTCTCCCCCCATCATACTCAAAGAGAGGGAAGCTGTTAAATCTATAGATCATCACTCTCTTCTGCAAACCCAACTGATGTAGGAATATCCACACGTTTTTGGTGACAAACGTGGGTGTTTGAAAGGGTATTGTCACAAAATAAAATTGTTTCAAATTCATAGGGACCCTTACGGGAGATGAATCTGGGTGGTAATGAAGGTAAACGGCAATATTTTGAATTTTATATCCTATTATGGCCCGGTTTCGGATGATCACTCCAGTATGGTTAAAATTAATAAGCTTATGAGAGGAGCCCCTGGACAGTTCATCATAGGAGGTGATTTTAATTATATTCAGGATTTAACGAAGGACACCTCAAACAAAAACAAAAAACAATTAAAACCCAATACAAAAAATATGGTGGAGGCCATTAAGCTAGAGTATCAACTAATAGATCCCTTCAGATCATGGATATAGCTATTGGGTGTAATCCCTTCTCTGATCATGCTTTTGTAGGGCTTTAATTCAGGTTTGAAGGGGAGAGTAGACAACGGCCCAGGTGGCAGCTGGACCGTCTCCTCCTCCATGATCAGGACTGGGTGAAAAACTTTGAGGCATGGATTTTGGAATTTTTCAAAATCAATGAAAACACGGCAAATTCTTTTTCGGTGTGGGGTGGGTTTAAGGCGGCAGCTCATGGGCAAATAATCGCCTATACGACTGCTCGATCAAACACTCGGAGGCGCAAAATAGCTGAGCAGCAAACTGCAGCTGAAATGGAATACGCTCTCCAGTTTCAGCAACGTCCTAACCAACTCGAATGGACTAGATCAGATCTGAAGGACTTTTTCACTCTAGAAGAGATTTCCAGCTCAAAAATGTACCAACAAAAGGTTTATGAGGATAGCCAGTTAGTAGGTAAACTTCTGGCTAACGCCACTAGGAAAAAACAAGAAACAGCTATAATAGCCAAGGTGATTGACCCTCAGACGGGTCTCGAAGTGGTTAACAGGGATTTGATCCCACAGGTTTTTTTGGAACACTTTTATCAACTTTATTCGACAGAATATTCGATTGGGGAAGAATTGATCCAGGACTATTTTTCTAATGTGAACTGTCCTAAACTTTCAGAAAATCGGATCACTCAATTAAGATCTGAGGTAGACTCGGTCGAGATATTGACAGCTATTACAGCATCTGCGGGAGCCAAAGCAAGTGGACAGGATGGTTTTCCAATAGAATTTTATAAAGCCTTTTCTAAGGTATTAATTCCACCTTTGAAAAAATTATTTAATTTTATCAAAAATGGAGGTGTGGTTCCCTCATCTTTTAAAGATGCGATAATAGTGTTGTTTGTGAAAAAAGATAAAAATCCTGCCGACGTTAATTCTTATAGGCCCATTAGTCTCTTGAATTCAGATTACAAGATCTTAATGAAAGTATGGGCCAATCGTTTTTTATTCGCCGCCCAGGAAACTATTCATATAGATCAAACTGGTTTTATAGCGGGTAGATTAATGGCAGCTAATACTGAGTTTTTAATTCATGCTTTGGATTATTTTAATTCTAACTCTACCCCGGCGTGTATAGTAATGGTGGATGCGGAGAAAGCATTTGACTTTGTAAATTGGAGAACTTTGTTTTTTGCCCTCAGTCAATTTGGCTTTCTCCTTGAGGCGATAAGTATGCTACGTAATATCTACCAAGGGGCTTCGGCTCAGGTATTCAAAACAAGCTGGAAATATAAAAATAAATCGGGGGACAAGACAGGGCTGCCCGCTTTCACCATTACTTTTAAAATTTTTATTGATCCTTTGGCAATTAAAATCAGGAATAATGCTGCTATTCGACCCCCCCATCTCGGCTATCTCAAAGTTGAAATTATTCGCAGACGATATAATTTTATATTTAATGCCAGACAAAGCTAATATGGAGACTGTATTGAGGGAATTTAGAGACTTTGAATTAATTGGGGGTTACAAAATAAACTCTTATAAAACCGAGGTCCTAGCCCTCAATGCAGATCTTAATCTTCTACCTCAATGTTTGAGGGTTCAAGCGATTAAACAGGACCCAATTAGATACCTTGGGATATACGTTTCTAGCCATTACCAACAATTATTTAAACTTAATTATATGAGAATGAAAGATAAAATTAAAAAACTTTTGGATCAATGGCTTTTACTCCCTTTATCATTAATTGGTAGAGTTTCTTTAATTAAAATGTCTATACTTCCGTTGCTTATATTTCTTTTTAGTAATGTCCCTAAAAAAGTAAATACGTCTTTTTTTAAAGAAATGGAAATATTGATGAGAGAATTTGTTTGGGAAAAAAACAGCTAGGGTAAAGTTGACTGTAGTACAATTACCAATCACACAAGGGGGGCTAGCTATGCCCCATCTAAAAACTTATTATGAGGCTGCTTTTTTGGATATAGTGGCAGGTCTGATAGGATCCAAATGTAATCGAGATAGTTTTTTTATTGACAAAATACTACAAGAAATTCATTGTCAAAGTCGAGTGTTTTTAAAAACCTCCAAACTTTCTAAAAAAACTAGATACAAGACTTTAAAGGAATATTCTTCTAGACTTCAGTCCTTTTTTTAAAAAACTGGCTCCTCGGGCTTGCAATATTTGAGATTAAGAGAATGTACTAGCCTAGGTCTCCAAATCCAGGAAAACCATTAAAAAAATTGGGAAGATTGTGGGCTACAGGTGTTAAGACATTTCGGCATTCAGAATAGGATGTTTACTTGAAAAGAGATAATGACTATGGCAGAAAACCCTAGGAAACCATTTTTTTTTAATATCTGCAATTTAAAAAAAAAAAGTAATGGCATTTTTGATATCCCTAAGGATCTTCTGGTGGCACTCTATGGGGCCAAAGTAAAAGGGGTAGGGAACTGGTATCAATTGTTACATCACCAGGGGCATCCCCCTTTGATAGAGGCCCATTTGGCCAAAATAGGTCGTGAGACACAATGTATTTTATCTCGTAAGGATTGGGAAGCTATATCCTATTTAGGAAGCAAATCCTTGCGTGTGGCCAATTTTAAAAGGATGGCCTTTTTATCACGCTGGCTCTCCTATTTGGCTCCGGAAGCTATGCAAAAAAAGGTATCCGGAAGTTGAAAATAAATGCTTCCGATGTCTGGCCAATGGAGCAGGAGGGTGGCACCATATTTTCTATACTTGTCCACGGTTAGAACCCTTTTGGATAGCTATATTTGCCGATATAGAATTAGCAATAGGGAAGAGAGTTCAGCCCGAGGCTGAGGCAGTTTTGTTTGGACTATATAAGGGCAGAATATGGTTTTCTTATTTATCACCTGTACTGTAGCCCGATCCCTAATCCTGCAGAATTGGAAATCTTGTGATGTTTCTTCACATTTAAAGTGGTTTCATAAAATGAAAAGGATTCGGAATTTTGAAGAAGCATATGCTAGACGGGTGGGAGCTATAAGATTTTTTAGTCAGAAATGGAAGTTTTTTGATAATCTTGATAAACAGAAGAAGGGAAATAATTCTAGCTATGGATGACATGATCTATGACACTTCCGTGGATAGATAAACCAGTATTTATTGTTGAAGAACTAGCACTTTTCTTTGTAGTTGCACTTTAGATCCATTAGCCCTTTCTATTATTGTGTCTGAGTCTAGGATTTTTGCACATTGTCATTTTAATGGAAGTATTCCAGATGGATGATATGATCTATGTGAATTCCCTGGCTAGACAGACCATTATTTATTGTAGAAGCACTAGCACTTTCCTTGTTGTTGCACTTTAGACGCATTAGCACTTTTATTATGGTATTTGATTCTAGGGGTTTTTTGTACATTGTCATGTTGATGGAAGTATTCTCGATGTTACAAGCTGTGATAGTCAGATTTGCTTAGAAAGAATTTTTTCTTTTGTTATGAATTGAATAAGATAATGGATTAAAGGTTTTAAAGAATAGTTTGTATGTATACTATGTACTTAATGCTCTGCTCAATAATAAAAAATAAAAAAATAACAAAATAGAATTGTCTCCAGGGTCTGTCCCAGTTTCTAGTAAAGTACGTAATGTCCCTTTCACTGTTAAGGACGAGATGTTGAAGGAGTTAGAGAAGCTCAAATCAAAGGGCATTATTGAGGAGGTGGAAGGAACATCCTGGTTGGCTCCGGTTGTGGCCGCAAGGAAGGCTGATGGGTCTTTGAGATTATGTGTGGATCTCAGACAGGTCAACAAATGTGTACTCGTAGATAAATATCCTCTTCCAAATATCTCAGAGCTGTTGAGCATGGTGAGTGGTGCTAAAATGTTTAGCACAATTGATTTAACATCTCCGTATCATCAGATTCTGGTTGATCAGTCCTCCAGAGATTTAACTGCCTTCGTTACCCCGTTTGGTACCTTTAGATTCATAAGACTTCCTTTTGGCCTTGTCTCCGCCGCTTCTGTCTTTCAACGAGTCATGGAAAAAGTGTTAGTCAACGTTCCTGGTGTTTGTGTTTATCAGGACGATATTTTAGTCTATGGATGTGACAAATTGGAACATGGGAAGTGTTGGATAGACTTTCTGCTCACAATCTCACTATTAAGCGTGAGAAGTGCAAATTTGGCCTTGATAAAATTGATTATTTGGGTCACTCGATAACTGCTGATGGAGTCGTCCCAAAGGCTGAGTTGGTAAACACCATCAGAGACCTGATTGCCCCCTCTTCGAAGCAAGAACTCATGCGCTTCCTGGGGATGGCAGAATATTAAAACAAGTTTATTAAGAATTTTGCAGAAGCTACCTTCAACATGAGAAATGTACTTAAAAAAGGAGTAAAATTTGTCTGGGATGATTAGTGTGATAAAGAGTTTATAGAAATAAAGCACAGGTTACAGAATGCTCCAAATCTTCGTAACTTTGATCCCACTAAATGCTCAATCATCTCTACTGACGCTAGCCTCAAGGGTCTTGGTGCTGTTGTATATCAAGGTGGCACCAATCCTGACAACACCATTATGTTTGTTTCAAGGAGCTTGAAGGGTGCTGAATCTCGGAACTCGGTTATTGAGAGGGAAGCCCTTGCTGTCTACTGGGCCATTAAAAAATTTAAAAAGTTTCTTTGGGGAGCTTTTTTTGTAGTTAGGACGGATCACAAACCTTTGTGCGAGGTACTAACAAGTAAGGGTATTGACTCAATTTCTCAGAGAATCTCCAGATGGATTGTTGGGTTACAGGGTTTTAGCTTTTCAGTCAAGCATGTTTCAGGTTCCGATAACTTTGTTGCTGACACACTTTCGAGAGTTGTCCCTGTTACTCGATCTGGTGACAATTCTGATTCAGAATTTGGTCATCTCATGATTTTGTGTGTTAAATTGATTACAAGGTAATTTCCCAGGATTCCTGGTTAAACGCTTGTCATGAAGATCAAGTTATTCAAGATGTTTTGAATCTTATCCATGATGGCTGGCATCATAAGGAACAAGGAGGTTAATCAGTAAAATATTTTTGGTCTATAAGAGAACAGTTGTCCTGTTGTGAAGGAATGTTATGGGGAGGTCACAGATTAGTTCCACCCTTGTCTCTCAGGAAAGGTCTTTTAGATTTAGCTCATGAGGCACACTTAGGTATTTCTAAAACTAAGGAACGAGTGTGTTCTACTTACTGGTGGCCTGGAATGGACATTCAAATTGAGCGTCTGGTTAGGGAGTGTGTCCAATGTTCTCTAAGTGTGAAGAGTTTAAAGATCAGGACTCAGCCCATGGAAAAAAGGTCGCGCCCCAGTGGCCTTGGAAGGACATAGCTCTCGATATTTTGGGACCGGTGCATGGTGATTGGTCTGATACCTTTGTTATTGTAGTCATGGATTTATACACCAGATGGCCTGAAACTTCTTTTGCTAGAAATACTAATACAAAGACTGTTATCGATTTTCTGAAAAAACTAATCTCTAGGGAAGGCATACCACAAACTATACTGACTGACAATGGTGTCCAACTTGTCAAAGAAAATGGTAGATTTTCTTGCTAATTGTGGTATTGTTCACAAAAAAAGTGCTTTATATCACCCTGAATCTAATGGCACTGTCAAGAGGTTTAATAGAGTTCTAAAATAAACTATCTCTCTGGCTAAACAGAATTGTCTTGACTGGCAGGAGGAAGTTTCTAGGAGAGTTGGTGTCTATCGCTTTGCGCCTCGTACTACGACTGGAAAATCTCCTTTGCTTTTGTTTAGAGGGAGACAACCTGATACTTTTTTGGAACCACCTTGGGTTAACAAATTCATCTCTGCCAAGGGAGGAATTCCGGATGTAAGGTCTTGGAAGGAAAGGGAAGATTATAAGTGTTTGAAAAGTAAAGAAAATTACAATGTGAGACATGCTGTTAAATCTACTAAAGTTTCTGTTGGTGATTTTGTCATGATCAAAAGACCTGGTTTCTGTGTTTCAGGTGCCAAATTCTCGAAACCTTTGAAAGTGATTAAGGTCTTTGACAATGCTGTGAGAACTTCAGATCATAGATTGAGGAATTTGAGTCGTGTTGCTGTATGGGGTAAGATGATTCATTTGGGTGACCTTTCCAAAAAAGCTGATAACAAAGATGTCTCAGGAACCTTAAAGAGATCTAACAGAATTTCTCGTACTCCTTCATACTTGAGTGACTATGTAGTATAATGGTTTTATGATGTTTATATGACAATTTCTGTTACTATATATATATGTTTTTTTACTCCTCATGCAAATTTTAGTGTGTAAAGGAGGGAGATGTGTTGTAAAGTTACTTACCTTTTTTAACTTCGTATTGATTTATTTATGTATTCTTTAGCTTGTGTACATCAGATAGTCAGCAGCTGTCTATCATGCTTCTGGTGACATCTCAGTGTTCTAGAATGGCATAGCGCCTTTGGCTCAAGGAGAGAATCTGGGGCGAGAGGATAGAGAGGAGCCAGAGGCAGTTGGGTGGCTGAACTGTTAAACCTACCTACTTATGAATAAAGAACCTGTGATTATCTACCTCCTCTCATCTCTTCATTCATGGAAGATTACACTATTTAACAGACTGATTTATCAGTGTTTCATTTTTGTGGTATATTGTTATAAAATGCTCAATAAAACATTTTGCTTAAAATAACTATTTCTCTTTTTGTCTTTTTTATGATCTAACTTATCTGTTGTTATTACATCAGATGCACTTTTATACAGACCATCTTTGTCCAAAGATATCACCCATTCTGAATTGTATATAATGTCACCTCCATTTCTGTTTTGTTTTGTATTGCAACATTTATATAGGACTTGTATTATGTTGCAGCTGCTGTATGGCACATATATAATGTTTACGTTTACGTTCTATCAAATTATTACGTGGTACGCATCAACTTACATACAGACACAGACGTATTAGCCATCTGAATTTTATATACCCCCATTTCTGTCATAAATGTCGGTCAGCACTCTAAAACATGTACATGTTTATTTTGTTCTATATTTTTCATTTTCATTTCATTTTTGATTTTGTTTGATAATTGTTAATTAGAATACAGCACAATAGAAACGATCTATTATGACAAACAGTCTGATAATGTGGATTTTGTCCATTCAAGCATCCATAGAGAACACTGATAGCTTTTTTATCGGCACATTATCATGCAGGCAGGTAAGATGCACACATTCCCTTTATATATCTAATAAGGCACGTAGGAGAATTGATTATTCTTACACAGTTCGAGCGCATCTTTTTTTTTTTTTAAATAAAAGGTCTAAATTAACGTTCAATTACATTGTTATATAACGAATATATGAAAAGAAAATGTGATTCATTCTTGGAAGAAAACTTGAGATGCATAGGCACACACTGTTCTTGTTAGAAGAGCATTTAGCGTCCATGTGGAATCTTATATATGCATTTCTTATATTTGGAGAGGTTATTTGGTGAAGATACTTCTCTTGTCCAATTAGAGGTTATGACACAAATAAACTAGCCTTCTTTGTTTAATCACATATAAATCCCTCGGGGACATGGACTAGCTTTCTAGTCCTCTCTCTCCCTCTTGTTACACGCACAAATAAACTAGCCCCAGACATGTTTGGTATTTGCAATTCACATCATTAATCTGCCTTTTCACATAAAAGCCTTTCAATTAGTTATGGGACATTAGATCTGGAGCTGCAACTAGGATCTGCTCATGTATTAAGAAAACCAGTTTCTAGAAGGGGCTGTCAGATTTGACCAACCTGGGTAGGACATTGTAACAGTACAAAGTTTCCAAGGAAAATGTTCATATATTAAAGCTGCAAGGTGGGATCATTGCTCTACCACGCATACCAGAGTTTTGATAAAGGAATTATGGATGAGGTTACATGTAATTCTAGGAGGAAAATGTGATTGGGGTCTAGTAGTTTACCAAACTTTTATCCTACGTAGGAATTTGTTCCAAGAAGCTAATGGTGAATGTATATGTGCACTGTCCCATAGATTTGTTCCACAAAGAGCTCCAACTTCGACTTTAGCTCTAAATGTTTCCAATGGGGACAACAGAGGATCCTTAACCATCTTACCAATTCTGATATTATATGGAATGGAAGGAATCTCTGCAACATCTACTCCCCATATCCCTGGTGTGTTGTAATGAACACCAGGCTAATCAAATGTATTGACAATTTCTAAACTATTGCTTTTAAGCTAGGAAGGTTTCTTAAAAATCGACTTTTAGCACCCGCAGAGAATGCTACATTTTAATGGACTTTTTTTCAATTTACAGCAGCTTAAAGCCTCTGCAGCTTAACCTCTGTACTTATCAGGAGACCCACACAATCCACATAAAGCAGACATGGGACTTGTAGACCAATATTGTTTGGACAATCATGATTATGTTTAGAGAGAAAATAATGATAGCTCTGATGCACACATTGCTCACAAGGCACCATTGCCTGATTGCATTGTCCACTGTGAAAGGTGAAGTTTGTTCCCTACCAAACTAATCTGAAGATGTATGGCCTCGATACAGTGCAAAAAGTGTCCGGTATCAAGCTACCAACCTGTTTCCAAAAACATATCCTTGAGGAAGTCGCCACTGTCACTGTGGCTCTGAGATTGAGGAGGGCTAAGAGAAACATTCTTCATAATGACCATTGACAATCAGCATGCCTGGTGTACAATGGTCACACCTATCTTAAAACCAGTTTGACATGAAGCAAGCATCTTATTGGATTCAAGTTGAGTGCAAAAGCTAGTAAAGAAGATTTGATCTCAAATGTCCCTATCCCATCTAACAGAGAGATGGTGGTAATCCTTAGGGTGGCGATCTCCCTATTGTAAAGTATAGGGAAAGAATAGGAAAAAGTAAAAAAAGTTGACAAAACATTTAAAAATGTGTACAAATATTTGTAGGATAAATATTATTATAAATTCATTTTATTTGTTTTTATATTAAATGTAAAACAAATGTAACAATGCTGCAGCATTAATAACTTAGTTTTCAATAAAATTAAAAAATGGGTTTTATTTTTAGATACTTTCTACATTAAATTTAAATTATTTATATGTTTTACTATTTTAAATAGTTTTTATTACATTTAACACCATTTTCTAGGTGATTTTAATTTAAGTCCCTAACGCCATTATTTTCTCTGGAAGGGTGTTGCAGTATCTGTGAGTGGCAAAGGTAGTGCTGAGATTACTCCAACTCCAACAGTCTGCTTGGGTCCCTTTTGGCTGCAGTAACTTTAGAAGTAACGTTTACAAATAGGAAGGGGCTTAGGGCCTGATTTAGATTTCAGTGGACGGGTTACTCCATCAGAACAGTGATGGATATCCGATTCACCCAAAATTTAAATACCTTAGGACATTATGGGATTTATATTTTGAAGGATGGGATATCTGTCACTGTTGTGATGGAGTAACCGGTTCACTGAAATTTAAACCAGTCCCTTATTCTTTTGTTGGTTAGTGCACATCCCTCACTAAAACAACTCACAAACCCTCCCATAACCCCTCTTTACTTCTATACCAACTCCTCCCTATTACTAGTAAGTATTCCTCAATTACCAGCCACTCCTCCCTGTCCATCACACATTACATATACTATAATTTATACTTACGTGTGAGAAGACATAGCAGTCAGGGCAGGAATCGCAGCAAAGAAAATCAAAGGATAAGCTGAACCTCCACATGTAGGTTTGTGAATAACATTTTGCAGTAGTTTAGTAGTCCTACTGTGGTACTAATATACGCACTACAAAATAAAGCTTGTGGCTATAACCCCATGGTTTCTACCAGCTGTTCTGATTTGGCTTTCCACTTTGTGAAAATGATGACATTCTGCTAGTTTCCCCATTCAGGTTTTTAACCTAAATAAATTGCATTTTTGTTTCTCTGGCAATGTTTAAAATATTTATTCCTACTATTGCTTTGAGATTGGATTCAAAGAAATAAGCGTGACAAGTGTGTGATTCAAGGAAAGTGGCTGCCTGGGTGGAGCAGCATGGCTAGCTACAGCCCTCAAGAAACGCACAGAAATGCTTGTTGTCTAAAGAGACCTGGGGATATTCCAAAGGAAAAGGCCCATTTGGGTCCCTGTGTCAGGGTCATATTCCCCAGTTTTTGAGGGCAAAAAGCCTCCCCAACCTGAGGCGGAATGCTTCATCATCGGGTCTCTCTTCACCCCACTTGCGTGGGCTCATGGTGTAGGCTACAGCTCTCCTCAGAGTAGAGAGGAGCACTTTGTTAGATGGTTTATATATGGCAGTGGTACCATGTGAGATAAACAGAATGCAGATGCAGAGTGCAGTCTGAACAACTGCGTAAAACCTACCTATTGGTGGACCTAATACATCATTTTATTCAATGAGGCCTTGCCTTTGTTATAGCCCCCTTTCTCTTTAGATGCCAGGCATTCTTGTGCCTTTTTTGTGAACTGGAAACTATGCTTGTTGGCCTTCATTTCTCTTGTAACCCTCTAGTGTATTACTTGGCTAAAACCCTCACTAGCTGGTATTTTGATGCATCATACTCCTGTCAGGTGCTATGGTGGGTCTGTTGAGTGACCCTGTGAGTTCAATGAAGCATGTTCTTTCCTTTCGTTTTACAAAACAAAGCAGAAAGACAACTCATGAGGAAAATGTTTTGTAGTTTCAGTCTTATCATTTCACATCTATGTTTGAAGGGAGTGAGCTAAGAATACAGAGGTTAGTTGTGTGATGGAGTGGGCCTGCCTTGTCCAAATTCGTTGTATGCAGGCCATGCATGCTCTACTGGGGATCTGTTGCAAGCCAAATCAGCTTTGATGAATTTTCAGGCAAGGTGTGGTTGTGAGGTTCGAACATCTGAATGACAAAGAGCTTTGAAGTGCAAAGCTCAATAGAAGTGTGAGGATACAATTCAGGTCATATTTGAAAGTATGTATATTTTCCACCAAGGTGGTTCAAGAATAGCATTAGCTGGACATTGGCTGTTTTAAATTCAAGACAAAATAGTATTCCAAGGAGAGAGCATGGATTTTGGGCCTCTAAAGTAGGTCAGAATAAACTAGAATGTTTGGAGCTCAGGGGTGGAGTATGAAATCCACTCATTTGAGAACAGCACAGAGCCTAAGCACACCTTGGTTGAGTCATATATACTGCAGTGGAGACAAAATTGCTGAAGGTAGAAAAGGACATGTGGTCAAGTAGCGAAACAAACACACTAAGGCAAAACAATTGAGGTGTTGACAGAAACAACAATGGTAGAAAAAAAGAGTTTGGAGGATAAATTGTCAAGAGCCAATAATCCCAGAAATGAATGCTTCTGTCCATTAATTGTGTGTCTTTTGCTTTCTCACCCTAATTGCACCAGGTATGCCCAGACGTGGGTCCTGGGCTCACTGTGCCACTGGAATCAAGATATCCTGGCTGAAGAGGGGTGAAACACCGAAACCGGTCCTAGGATTTCTTGTTTGTGGTCCAGGGAGGACCTGGCTTGGCAGTTCGGACTGGACTGTTCCCATGAGGCACAGGGTCAAGACTGATTTGCATATGGCTAGGTCTAAACTGGGGTGGCAAGGTGAGCAAAAGAATGATGGATTCAACCCAGATCTTTTGAGAGGGGGTGAATGTTTTGATTTGTTCTGCATTCCGTCCATCAATTGTGTGTCTTTTGCTGTCAAATAGTTAGGACAAAATAGAGCCTTCAAAATGATTTTTATAAAGGAATTGGAAAAGCTGAAACTATCTTCTGCAGATCTGCCAACCTGAAAATAAAATTTGCTTTGTGATATGGGGGTGTGGTCTTGGAGGGGGCAGGGCATTATGCTGAGGACTACCTTTAACACCCTCATGCCCCATGTGCCCCGCCCCATTAACATCCTTACCCCTCCAATAAAACAAAAAACACAAAGGTGACTGGATCTGCTTTCAATGTCATATGGTAGTTCACACCTCTTAATGGACCATGGCTGATTACAGCCTCCAAAGAGGGGCTGGAAATCTACACTTTTCAGTTGATCCAGCTTCTCTTGCCTGCCACCGTGTGATTTTGACTTCTCACCGGTTGAACATGTGAAGAGAGCTGAAATCGTGTCACATAAGGTGGCCCTGTGTAGAATGGCTTGGGTTCTACTGCCAAGCATGACAGCTCTGGTGACACTGAGCTATGTCTGAAGGGTTTTTAGTGAAAGGAGCACTGCTACATAAGCGGTTTAGTGTAAATTGAATCTGAGTGTACGGTGCTACCAGGCAAGGGGATCATTTCCTTAAACCCATCAATGTATCTAAGGTCAAGCCCTACACAATGTCAATGCAATGTAAGTCTCGGGCACACGTGAACAAGGTGTCAAACAAATGATAGTTTTGAAAGTTTCAAAAAGTCTCAATGTCCAGTTTTTGTGTGTTCCATTGAATAATAAAACAAGAATGAATACACTGGAGATTGAACATTGAGGCTTTTTGAAACTTTTAAAACTATAATTTGTTTGACACCTTGTTCACGTGTGACACTATCAATGTAACTAGCAGCACAAACTGAGTTGCTCACAATAAGGATGCCCCAAATCCACCTATCAACATCCTCTTTCACTAAAGAAAGATCAATGACCTGCATAAGGACCTCCTCAACTGTCCTCTCCAGCACAACATCACCAGCCACCTCTACAATATTCAGTTGATGTGAGCAGGGCAAGCAACGAAAAGCCATTGACTAACTACAAACATTGATGGGGAGCAATTTTAAACCAAAGGGAAGCTAGCCATTCGAATTAAGAAAAAAGAGTTAATAAATTAGCACAGAATTAACACTTTTTAAAACTGGCACCAGCAGCATCAGTTGTCCACTGGGCCATTGGAATTATGCTGCATGGCTGACTGAATTATGCAACGTGAGAAAAGGCAAATGACATAGGTAGTTCAAGAGATTTTGTGGCGGTATGAGTTGAGGTGCATATTTATAACCAAATCAAGCAGTGCAGCAAACCACTCTGCTGTGCTGTGTGATGGAGAAAGGGAAGGAATGTTCCATACTTAACATTGCATGGCCCATTCCTGTCATTCCCCAGCATTATTGCACATTGTGCTGCCTAACTCCAATGCAGGCACCTTTTCACCGTGGGAGGCAGGATTGTTTTTTGTGGAGAAAGGGGCACATTCAGGGTGGCCTTGTGGGTTGCTCCACTACAACAGTGACGGATATCTCGTCCACCAAAATATAAATGCCATTACATCCTACGGGAATTACATTTTGATGGACAGGTTATCGTCAACGTTGTGATGGAGTAACCCATCTATCAAGATCTAAATCAGACCCTTTTTCTTGTAGTGATGCCCTGAAACCGGTCCCAGGATGCTTGTTTCCGTTCCAGGGAGGATCTGGCTTGGCAGTTCGGGCTGGACTGTTCCCACAAGGAACAGGGTCAAGACTGATTTGCATATGGCTAGGTCCAAACTGGGGTGGTGTAGTGAGCAAAAGATTGATAGATTTAACCCAGATCCTTGTGACTGGGGGTGAATGATTCCGTCCATTAATTTTTCCTTTTGCATATGTTGCCCTAAGTGGGAAGGGTATGCCCAGATGTGGGTCCCATGCTCACTACACTACTGGATTCAAGCTATCCTGGCTGATGAAGGGTGATGCCCTAAAACCAGTCCCAGGAGGCTTGTTTCCGGTCCAGGGAGGACCTGGCTTGGCGGTTCGGGCTGGACTTTTCCCCCAAGGAACAGGGTCAAGACTGATTTGCATATGGCTGGGTCCAAAATGGCGTGGTGTGGAGAGCAAAAGAATGAGGGATTTAAACCAGATCCTTGTGACTTGGGGAGAATGTTTGCATTGTCCAGCATTCCGTCCATCAATTGTTTCTTTTGCATATATCGCCCTAAGTGGGAGGGTATGCCCAGACGTGGGTCCCGTGCTCACTGCACCACTGGATTCAAACTAGCCTGGCTGATGAAGGGTGATGCCCTGAAACCGGTCCCAGGATGCATGTTTCCAGTCCAGGGAGGACCTGGCTTGGCAGTTCGGTTGGACTGTTGCCACATGGAACAGGGTCAAGACTGATTTGCATATGGCTGGGTCAAAACTGGGGTGGTGTGGTGAGCAAAAGAATGATGATCCTTGTGACTGGGCGTGAATGTTTGCATTGTCCAGCATTCCGTCCATCAATTGTTTCTTTTGCCTTTTTCTTGTACTGCCACGAAAGAGAAGGATGTGCACTCTCAGGGCTGATTCACAAACCGCAATTTGTAGTATGTTTTGTATAGCACCAGTAGCACCAGTAGTACCACAAAACACTACAAAGTACTATCCGTAAACTGTACTTTTATAATAACCTACTGTGAGAAATTGGGTTGTTTGATGAGTAGGGTGTTAACCCTGCTCAAGCAACAGCCACAATCCCTCCGTAGGTGAACCACAAAAATCACTAAATTAACCTGTGCTTAACCCTCTGGTAGATTGGCACAAAAGCAGTAAGGTTTAACTTAGAGGTAATGTATAAAGTATTTATGTAGCACACAAACAGCAACAAATTAACAACACAAGAAAAATCCTATGCCAATTTAGAAAAATAGAGTACATTTAAATAAATAAATTTGACTCCAAAACAACAAAAATCGAATCAGTAGAACCAGAGTCATGAATTTTTTAAGTTTAAGGTAAAAGTTGGTGCCTACAAGATCAAAGTGCCAAACACGGACATCTAGTCACACAAGACCAGTTCAAGGTAAAAAACTATGGCTCATCACGATGGAGTGCAGGCCGGATAAAACAGTGGATAGGGCCTGGGCACCTCTTACCTGCGAACTTAGAAGAAATGTCCTCCAATAATTGTCTGAGAAAAGCAAAGTTCTGCGGAGCAAGGCTGTAGGCGGTGTGTGAGGAGGAGGCGTTGCCATCAGGGAGCCACTGGAAAAAGCCACATTAAAGATTTTTATGTTTAGACTCGAAAATCTCCAGCAGGATGAGGCTGGAGGCAGTACCCGACAAGAGTTACCTACACCCAGTCATGATTTTATTAGATTAGATTTTATAGATTTATAGAGCGCGTGGATACCCAAGGGCTTCCTAGCGCTGCGAGATAGTGAGATCCAGGAACAGGCTGCAGGTACCAAACAGTAAGGGCAGGACATTGCCAACTTTCTAAAAGTGGCATTTTCAAAATTGTAACTTAAAATCCAACATTTCCAATTTTTAAATTACAATTGCTCAGACATGAAACATGAAACACTTTACCTGTTACCAATCAAATGTTAGCACTTATTACATTTAATATAGCAACCCAGTGTTATCCTATGGGAGCGGTAGGCCTCACACTAGTGAAAAATACGTTCAGGAGTTGTTCACTACCAGGACACGCAAAACCTAAAAGTACATGTCCAACCTTTTAATTACTCTGCACCCTGTCCAATGGGCTACCCAGTTTCTACTTTAGGGGTGACTTATATTCAATAAAAGGGGAGTTTAAGGCTTGGCAAGATAGTTATATTGCCAAGTTGAACTGGCAGTTTAAAACTGCATCCATGCTGCAATGGCAGGTCTGAAACATGTTTTAAGGGGCTACTTAAGTGGGGGACACAATAAGTGCTGCAGGCATACTAGTAGCATTACATTTACAGGCCCTGGGAATGATGTATACCACTTTACTAGGGATTATAAATAAATTAAATATGCCAATCAGGTGTAAGCCAATTTTACCATGCATTAGGGTGTGAGCACAAGCAATGGTAAAGTGCCCAGAGTCCTAAAGCCAACAAAACAAATTGAGCAAAATAGAAGGGTGAAGGCAAAAGGTTTGGGGGAAGTCCACCCTGTGGATTACAGTTCTAACACAAGTTTGAGAATGTTTACTAATTTTTAGAATTCATAATCTGCACTTTTGTGGTATCTTACACTTTTGTATCAACTTACACTTCTCTAATGAATCCCTACTGCCATTATTTTCTAGGGGTGGGTGTTGCAGTACCAGTAGTTGGTAATGTGTACTGCTGGACTTAATGCAAAATTGTAAGTTACTGCAAAAGTGCAGTTTATGTATATCTAAAAGTAGTAACCTTACTCAAAAGTGTAAGCTTACTCAAAAGTATAAAATACCTTTGTGAACCAGGCGCTCAGCATTGGTCAAATAGCATGATGATGTAAAGCCACTTATCACTTATTTCTCTGCTACATTAGATCCAGTATATGCAACCCTTCCTGGTTGTTTGATGCCTGTAGCAGTGCTTTGTCCAACAATTCACCAAAACGAAGGGATTGTGATGGCTTGCACACTTTTTGTGTTAGTCCCTCAATCACTTGAGATTTTGTGACAGGTACACAAACTCAGCACATGACAAGTCAGCACCTGACAAAATATGTGCGAACAGTACTGGTTGCTGATAGAATTCCAATCAGAAGGTGCAAATACTTTGACTGCTGCAATGCTTCCGTCGATTTAAAAAAAGATGAAGATGATGAGGATTGCAAACATGTCTGCATAGACGTGACCGAATTGTGTACCAAACCAAGACTAGGATGAAAGATACTCCACTTGAAGTGGCTGGTCTAACTTTGGTGGTTTGTGGCAGAGAGAGGATCATGGGATGATACAAGCAGAATATGCAGTTTGTTGCATTTCAGAAGTTTTTGAAGCATTATAATTGTATAGTATAACCTCAGCTCAAGTAGCATAATGGATTGCCCTTATATAGCATGTTGTCTGGCAAATGAAATAAATGTGACCAGCAATACAGGCAGACAGTATGGTTTTAGTGTGGTACAGGCTTTAGGCAGTTGTGGTCAAGTCAAGTGAAGAAAAGCTTCATTCGACTGCTTTTTTAACAATCATTAAAGCACATACAAAATATACCATATTCACCATTAAATTACACAAGATATATACAATAGTCAGGTGAAGACAATAAAACAAGTTAAAACAAGAAAAATAAATAACACAGCAGTGATATAAGCTATCTAAAAAGGGGATGAGTGCCCCTATTACTTATAATACATCCTTAATAATATTTTTCCTTAAGTGGAGCACCTTCTTCAAAAACATAGCTACCCTCCAAGCTATGTGTTTGTTCTCCAAAAACTGAAGTTAAATAAAAGCCAGGCGACATTGCCTCAACCCCTGTTGTTTTAAAATTGGAATTATCCACATTTTCCTTAACTCTATGTAAAATGTACAGAATAAAACTAAATGGATAGCAGATTGGTCAGAGCGTTTATCACACGGGCATAGTTGCAATATTCATTATTCATGACCAATCATTTCTTTGTGGAAAGGTCACGAGTCTATGGACAGTGACCAACCTAAATCTAGTTAAAAGCAACCTATTAAAACCACCAGGTACAAAAGTTAAACATGGCTCCATCCCTATCGTAGTCGATTATGTCTGATGTTGTTTAACACTGGGCTTTAAAATTTCCCCTGACACTCTTATTGTGTCTAATAACTGGAGACCCTCTCTTTTTAGTGCTTTCCTGGAGATCCCCTGCATGGACCCTGGGTCAGTTAAATATTCTGGGTGACCTAGATCCTTTATAAAATCACATACGAACCTTACCCAGGGAATTTTTAAAGCCCCTTCCAGTTTGAGGCTATCCTGCAGGATCTCCCTATTTAGCTTAGTCTGTTCTTTCGACCAGATCCTATGGCACAAAAGTATGGGTTCCATTTAGATCGGAGATAAAAGGAAGGCCCAACTCATCATGGCAGACATAAGAAGGCGTGCTTGGTGGAACATATAAAATATACCTTAAAAAGGAGTTTTCCACAAGTTGTAGCGGGTCGGTGTTGGCAAAACCCCACACCTCCACCCCATACATCGCAGTCGAGATGCACTTAGCTCTATAAATTCGGATGAGCTCAATTGGCGGTTTCCTGCCTAATTTCTTTGAGAAAGATGCAAGGGCAACTGTTGTCCTTATAAACGCCAACCTTTTAGTAGATATGGTGCGGGCCCATAAATCATTATGGCTAAATAAAATGCCAAGATATGTAAAACTCTTCATTGAGGCTAGCTTCTGGCTGTCTATAAACATGTCTCCTGACCTCTGGCTCCCTGGGCCACATCTTATAACATAGGTCTTTGATATATTAATACTAAGACCAAGTTCCTTCATATAGTTAGTAAAACTATTTAGAACCTTCTGAAGGCCAATTTGTGTTTGGGCCGTTAAAACCGCGTCATCCGCATAGAGGAGAACAGGAATGGGTCGGCCACCGGCTTGAGGGAAGTCTTGTCCCTCCCTAAGTAAAGCATCTTCCAGAAAGGGGGCCAGGACAAAGCCTTTCCTGAGCCGCCTCCTGATGGGAAATGCAGCTGTACACTCCCCATGCAAACCAAAGCGAATGCTGGCTGAAGCACCAGTATATAGACGCCTAAGAAAAAGGATGATCTACGCATCAACCCCCACAGCCTCGAGGACATCCTGCAGTTTATCATGTTTTACGGAATCAAAGGCCGAGGTAAGGTCCGCAAATGCCAAGAACAATTTTCCCTTTTTCGCTCTTGTGTATTTTCCCATCAAGATAGACAAATTTAAATTTTGTTCGATTGTTCCCAACCCTTCCCGGAAACCGTACTGTATGTCGGATAGAACCTGACTTTCCTCTGCCCAATCTTGCAGGCAATCCAGGATAACACGCCCTGCCACTTTTACCATTGAGTCAAGTAAAGATATTGGTCTGTAACAACTGGGGTCATGACGGTCCCCTTTTTTAAAAATTGGGATGATAATAGACTCTACCCAGGTCTTTGGTGGTGAGGCATGGCAACTAGCGTTAATGACCTGAGTTATAATAGGCCCCCATAGAGTGGTATTAGACTTTAACAGGTCCACTGGTACACCGTCAGGGCCGCGGGGCCTTTCCTCCCATGTTAAGTGCAAGGGATCTGTTCACTTCCTCCAAAGTGAACTGCAGGTCTACGATATCATTAATTTCTATTACTATATCTCTTGATTGCCTAGCAAGGTTTCCTTATCCGTTATATACCCTTGAGAAGTGCTTAATCCAAGAATACTTGGATATTGCAACCTTTAGTGAAGGACCATCTCCAGGAATTAGAAACGGGGCCGTTACTGCTCTCCAGAACGCGGCGCTATCTTTTTGTTGCGCCACAGTGTGGAGTGGTTCCCAAGCATCATTCCTCATGGCACTCTCTCTTTCTTTAATGGCCTGCCTATGGACCAGTCTCGCCTGCCTAACATCATTAGGACTTCGGGGCTGCCTGTGAAACTCATGCTTTAGATTGGAATATACTTGCGTGCATTTCGTATTAAACCACCCCGCCTCTTTGGTTCTTTTACTTTGCTGAACAGTTAGTAAATTCCTACCCTCATTTGATATTTCAAGAAAGGACGCTACAATACTATCATAAGATGCTAGTTCATTTAAACAAGTATCAAAAGCGGATTTACAAGTCAATAGCAGTTGTTTTGTAACCGTAACAGGGTCCACTTACAATTAGCATGATGATGTAAAGCCCCCTATCACTTATTTCTCTGCTACATTAGATCCAGTGGATGCAACCCTTCCTGGTTGTTTGATGCCTGTAGCAGTGCTTTGTCTTACAATTCTACATAATGAAGGGATTGTGATGGCTTGCGCACTTTTTGTGTTAGTCTCTCATTCACATGAGATTTTGTGACAGGTACACAAACTCAGCACATGACAAGTCCGCACCTGACAAAATATGTGCAAACAGTACTGGTAGCTGATAGAATTCCTATCAGAAGGTGCAAATACTTTGACTGCTGCAATGCTTCAGTTGATTTAAAAAAAGATGAAGATGATGAGGATTGCAAACATGTCTCTGTAGATGTGACTGAATTGTGTACCAAACCAAGACTAGGATGAAAGATACTCCACTTGAAGTGGCTGTTCTAACTTTGGTGGTTTGTGGCAGAGAGAGGATCATGGGATGATACAAGCAGAATATGCAGTTTGTTGCATTTCAGAAGTTTTTGAAGCATTATAATTGTATAGTATAACCTCAGCTCAAGTAGCATAATGGATTGCCCTTATATAGCATGTTGTCTGGCAAATGAAATAAATGTGACCAGCAATACAGGCAGACAGTATGGTTATGGTTTTAGTGTGGTATAGGCTTTAGGCAGCTGTGGTCAGAAAGAAGTTTTCATTGGGTGTGGCTAGCAGCGGAGCGAAATGGCCGCAAGCTAAAGCGGCTCCGGAACCCTTGCAACATATCCTGACCATATCCGTGCAAAACAGATGAAATCTTTCACCGTTTTTGAGGGAATCCGGCCCGGTCGTCATGGTGCCGTGACTGGGGGCCTGTGCTGCCGTGGTGGAGCAGTGACTCAGGAAAGGAAAATCGGAGATGGCTGGCGGCCCGGAGAAACATGGCGGCAAGCCCTTGAAGTACGGCCTCCACTTACGGCCGCTACGGGCCTCGGCTGCATGCCGCCCGCATCAGGGCCCATAGGTGCGGGTGAAGAGCTGGGTGAGCGGCTGCGGGCCGTGAGTAGTGCTTAATCTGCTGCGAGGCACTCTCATGGCCTGCTGCTGCCATGCAGCCCCCATGCTGCTGGGAGGTGCTGTGCCGAGAGGCATACAAATTGAGGCCCCGGCATAGCGGGCCCAGCGGGCTGCCTTTCAGCAGGAGACGAGTTGAGGAGCTGGGCGGTGAGACGTGGGATTGTGACCTGTCCCCCCCCCACCTTGTCCCTAGAGAATGCACTGTGTGGAGCTGTGGCGAGCCTTTTTCCTACCTGGGGCCTTAGACGCGGAGATCCTGCAGTGAGGGGGCCGCTGACATTGGGGACTGGACCTGTCGCGCGGTGAGTGCCCAGCTCGCTGGTTTCGCCGTTGTTGCGGGTGGACTGTGCCGGATGGTGGTGGTCCGGTGGGGGATCCAAGGGCCCATCTGGAAGCGCAGTGCCCCTGGGGGCTGGACTGGTTCACGCGGCAAGTGGTGCAACCTATAGAGGGCCTGGATCGCCCAGCAGGACAGCACTGCATCCTGCTTTATAGATTTTAATGGCAGTCATCCCCTGTCATATTGGACAGCACTGAGTTACACCATCACTACAGCCGGAGGGCTACTGACCCTCGCTGGGCCCCATGTAGCTGTTGAGGGAGTGTGCGCTGGTGGTGAGTCCTAGTGAGCAATGCCCTGGCACGGGCCCCCCGCCCCCAGTGCAGCTATATACCGGTCGGCAAGCCAGGAAACCCGATAGGCCTACAGGGGTCGACGCGTTTCTCCCCCTGGGCAGGCAGCGGTGAGTACTTATTTATTTATTTAACACTTATATGGCGCACCAAATCATCCCCAGGGGGATCTCTCGGCGCTTGGCAGCACATAGCAGGACCCTCACCCACTCATACCCTCTAAAACATCCAGGTTTTTAGACATTTCTTAAAGTGCCCCAAGGAGGTGCAGCGTCAGATCTCTTCTGGTAAACTGTTCCAATGAAAGGGAGCAAGATAGGAGAATGCACACCCTCCCATTCTTGATTTATTAATCTTGCATGGGCATCATAAATTCTAATTACTTGATCTAAGCTGGTGGCCAGGGACATACGGTATTACCTTCTTCCTTAAGCATACTGGCCCCAAACCTTGCCTTGCCTTGAACACAAGTGTCAAGAGTTTGAACACAGCTCTCTTTCTGATAGTTAACCAGTGTAAGGTTTGCAGTAGGGGTCGAGACGGGGAACGTCTTGGCTTGTTCAATGCCATCCTTCTGCAGTATGTTGCAGTACCTGAAGCCTGAAGGAAAGGTCTTCCCTGGCTCCTACCAGTAGTGCATTGCCATAATCCAACCTGCTCACACTAAGCGCCTGGATAAGGGTCTTTCTTGCGTCCAAGGGGATCCAAGGAAAGACCGTTCTTAGCATTCGCAAAGTCCCGAAACAGGTGCTTCGAGAGTGTCTTCACATGATCTTCAAGCGATAGTTTAATATCAAGCAAAATTCCCAGGTTCCTCACCTGCTTTGTGGGGGAAGGGGGCTCCCACGGTTCGGAGGGCCACCAGTCTGCTGTCCACAGTTCCTCCGCCTTCCCGAAAAGGAGGATCTCTGTTTTATTGGAGTTTAACTGGAGGAAGTTTTTCCCCATCCAAGCAGCTATGTTCAACATACAGATCTTAAACGTGGCTCTGGTTACAGCGGGATCCGACTCGAATGGGATTATCATCCGCATACGAAATCGTCTAAAAACCGCAGGCTCTTATAATAGCGACAAGAGGGGCCACATATATGTTGAACAGAGTGGGGTTAGGATGGACCCCTGGGGTACCCCCTTGTCCAGTGGGATGGTCGATGACACAAATGTGTCTAGTTTGACGCATTGTATTCTGTTTGACAGGAAGCTTTGCAACCAGGCCAGAGCTAGACCTCCAACACCAATCTCCCACAGTCTGCAAAGTAGGATACTATGTGAGATGGTGTTGAAGGCCACCGACAGGTCCAGAGGCACCAGCATAGTAGGAGTCTCTCTATCTAAGGACATCCTGATACTGTCAGTGACTTCCATCAGGGCTGCCTCCGTGCTGTGGCCCGCTCGAAAGCCTGATTGAGATAGGTCCAGCACTTCATGCTGTTCCAAATAGCCCGTCAGTTGTTGATTGATCATCCTTTCCATAACTTTTGAACAGCATGGGAGGAGGGAGATCAGCCTATAGTTTTTCATATCTGCCGGATCTGCTGACACCTTCTTCAACAGAGGTTTGATAAACGCTCTCTTCCACTTGCTGGGGAAAGTAGCCGTGTCCAAGGAGACATTACATACTGTCGAGAGCGAAGCGGCTAAGACCGTAGCCAGCTCTGCCATGATGAAAGGAGGGGCACAGTTTAGCTCTGACCCCGATTTTGCTGCTGCGAGTGCCGACTCAACTTGCTCTATAGTGATGGTGGCAAATGAGTCAAGCCTAGGTAATAGAGAGTCCCTCCCCTCAGGATTTGGCCCCCTTGGAACCTCTCCACCCCCCAGAGAGTTATAGATTTTGTCTATCTTCTCTCTGAAGTGGCTGGCCAGATTATCACATAGCTCGGGGAACCGCTGCACTAGTTACTATGGGATTAGTGAACTCCTTTAATATTTTAGGGGCATATTATCAAGACCGGCAATAAAAGTATCGCTGCTTTAGCGGCAGAAAACTGCCGCTAAAACGGCGATAATGGGCTTGATAATATGCTCTATGGAATTCCAATTGAAGCCCATGTTAGATGTGAAGGACATCTAACCTGATCTTCAATTGGAATTCCATAGAGCATATTATCAAGCCCATTATCGCCGTTTTAGCGGCAGTTTTCTGCCGCTAAAGCGGCAATAATTTTATCGCCGGTCTTGATAATATGCCCCTTAAAGAGTTCCTGTGAGGAATTTTTAGCCTCCCTTAGCCGTAAGCCCAAATGTTCTCTTCTAGCTGTCTTACAGCTGCTTAAGTATGCTCTATGTGCCAAATTATAGACCCGCTTGTCCTCGGGACATTTGGTCCTCCACCATTTTCTTCCCCATCCTCTCCACCGACCCCTTTCTGCTTTAAGCACCTCCGAATACCAAGGCGCAGGCACCCGCTTCTCTTTTACCCTCACTACTTTCAGGGGGGCGATGCTATCCAGGGCATTCCCGATAGCATCCTCCCACCTTTCCAATGCCTTGTTGCTGTCCATCTCCTCCTCCATCGAAGGGGCTATAAAAGCCGTGCCGAACGCTTCCGGCGTGACTCTCCTCCAAGCCCTGCGTAAACACTCCCTATGTTGGGGCTGCTTTACGCCCTCTGGCTGACTGAGGTTAGCTCCTGCAGTGTTTCTATGGAGAGGGATGGGGTATTGGTGAATATGGCGTCAAGAGTATGTCCTGCAATATGTGTAGGCTCATGCACTCTGGAAAAAGACCCAACGATTCCATTGCTGACAGAAGGGACCTTGAGTCTATGTTAGGCCTGGGCAAAAATTTCGTTCCGTTCGCGGAAATTGCGATAATTTGACATTTTTGCGTTCCGCGGAGAGCGCGAAAATGTCAAAAATTCCGGTTTCCGCAGCTTGGCGATAATTTGTTTCTTGCTCGCGCTGTAAAATAATACATTCTCGCGTGCGCGCGATCGCCTTACCTGAATCCCTGCGTTCGCCGACAAGTTTTCTTGATCCGGTCGCGTTCTCCATGAGATGTTGTATTGTTTTTAGCCATTTGCGCTGTCTCGCGACAGTTCGCGCCCGCAGTGACGTCATGCGTCGCGCGATCACGTCTTTCTTCTCGCGATCATGCACCGCGAGAACAACTCAAAACAAGATGGCCGCGCCCGCAAGCAACCACATGGGTAAGTTGGCGACCCGCAACCATGCAGAAAATCTCGCGAACATGCCGGAAAAAAACTTCCGCATCTTCGCGATATTTCTGCTTGTTTGCGATAATTTTAAACATTCTCGCGATAATTTGCGAAGGTTAATTCCGCAAATTCCGCCCACCCCTAGTCTATGTTCAAAGGCTCTTCCAGGTGATGATTGAAGTCCCCTGTCAGAACGAAACAATCAGATCAATCAGAGCAGATTGTAATATATAAGGAGCGAGAGTTTCCAGGAGAGTGGAGGAAAACAATTGTTTGCTTTCTCCCAGGGGGTGGGACACTACTGCTACCGCCCCATCCATCTGGCCCCCTTCAGGGACTTCATGTGAAACACCAGTAATTCAATATAGGTCGTCAGCACTGTATCCACTACTTTCATGTAGGGGGGAGCCCGAATCGCCACTGCAAGCCCTCCTCCCCGTTTGCCTGCCCTATCTAGTCTGGTAACCATGTAGTCTTCCGGGAACACGACCGCCAATACCGGGGTAGAATGATTTTGGAGCCAGGTCTCAGTGAGCAGGCACATGTCTGGCTTCTCGTCATCCAGAAGATCCCACAGCTCCCCTGAGTGTTTAGGGATTGATCTAGCTTTTATGCACAGCCCCTGAAAGGACCTCCCTTGCTGGAGTTCCCCCCCCATCTGACTGCTTCACCCCCTGTTCTCTTCGTGTCTGAGGTATCGGAAGGCTTATTTCGTGCCTTACATAGTTCCCCGATCACCCACAACTCAAGCTGTGGCCCCTGGGGGCCACCCTCTTGGCTGACATAGACCCCTTGCACCCCCGCTCTGGAGAGTTCGCCCCCAGACCCAGCAGCTCCTCCCTAGTATAACTGATCAGAGTCATCCTGTACCTGGCTGCTACTGCTAGCGTATTCAAGAATCACATAGGCAGCCTCTCTCCACAACAAACGGCCCTTTTCAGGCGACCGCGGTGGACTGGAGAGTTGCCTAGCTCAGAATAGAATCCTCCCAGGAATTAAATAAAACAATAAAAACAGGTGAAGTATCCGTATTATTTAAAAGAGAAAATAAGCGTCGCTCGTGACCTGCTGTCTGTGCTTTCAAAAGTGTCTGCCACACACTACCTGGTAGTACTGGGGCCGATCCCACGGATCGACCAACAGCATGGCGATCGGAAGAGGTGCCAAAATACAGGCTCAAGCCAAACTGGCCAAATTTGCATGGTCAAACTCGGGAGAGGAGAAAGGCTCACCACCGCCTGCAGCAAAACCCACCGCAATGGCAAGAGATCACGCTCCAGGACATCATGGCGGCCATAACGAGCGTCAAAACCTCCCTCGAGACTTGCATCGACACAGTAAATGTGGAAGTCCCCCTTATCAGAGCTGACCTTCGAAAAATGGACTCTCGTGTGAAAGAGGTGGAGGGGATCACAGCAGACCTGCATAAAGACACCATCGTACTGAAACAGCAAGTCATCCAACTGTTGGACCAATAGGCCAAAATGGAGAAACAACTGGACGAGTACGAAGGTAGGGCACATTTAAACAACATACGGATTCTTGGCGTCTCGGAGTGCATTGAAGGGCCCGCTGTTGACTTGTTCATTAAAGATTTGATTCTGAAGAAGTTGCAACCAAAGAGACTCTCAAACTATTTTTCTATTGAACGCGCCCACCTCGTGCCCGGAGGTCTTCCCAAACCTGGAGCCCCTCCGGGACCAATAGTAGCTCGAGTCTTCAACTTACGGGACCGAGACATCATACTTCATACCGCACATGTCACCCCACCGCTTAAGCTGGAAGACAGTGCAATCACCTTTTTCCAAGACTTCACTGCTAAAGTCCAGGCCCAGCGTCGTAGTTTTTTGGAGGTCAAGCAGGCGCTCAGAGACAAGGAGGTGAAATATGCTATGTTCTTTCCTGCGAAGCTCCGGGTGAAATCTGATGGTAAAGCCAGGTTTTTCTCCTCTCCTGATGAAGTATGGGACAGGCTAAAGATCTGGCATTGTGTGGAGCAGCCTAACAAAAGTGGTGGCAGAGGTCCTCAGACTGCCAGAACTGAACTTAGTGCTGGAAAACGAGGAGACGTCAACAGGCAAGAGAGAGACTCGGACAAATTGTTATGCTACTAGATAGCGGGTCCCTTTGGATCTAGTAGGGGTGCGAGTGCCATACTTGTGAGTTCTCAGGGGGGGCAGTGAAATGAACAGCCGAGTGGGAGCCTCCTCCTGGCACTGGTTTTCCTTGTGAGGTACTCAACACAAATGCATGGGATTGTACAGTTGGTCCTGCAGTGGTCCCCCGGTGGTAGCGGTGGGGATTGGGGCCAGGAGTTAATTATTACATTGCAATGTACTATGTTCTTTTCCTTACAATGTAGCGGGGGTGGGACAGCTACAACCCTAGCACCTACCAATGGGGGGTGAAGCAATAGGCGCTCTGCCTTGTTGGGGAGTGGGTAGTTTTAAATCCACTGGCAGGGGGGCAGGAAGGGGGAGGGGAGGGGAGAATGGGTAGTTTTGTGGTATGGTTTTGGTTTGGGTTCTGTTTTCCAATCACACCCCGTGGACAGTTATATCTATTGTGGGTTTCTCCCACTTCACACCTGAGGTACACAGTCAGGCTGCTCCTTGACCACCCGCTGCCAATCGTCATTTGTCGACGCTCGCACCCAGTGAGCGGTATGCACAGAACTGCTGTTGCTCTCTCACGGGGCTTGTGGGCTCCTGTGCATCTCCCATACCCATTACATGGTAGGTGACACAATAGAAACTTCACTGTCTGTTCTCACGTGGAACGTCCATGGTCTGGAAGACAAAATCAAGCAAGGTGTGGTATTACAATATCTTAAGAAACATGCCCTGGATCTGGTTTTTCTACAGGAGACTCACCTAGTGGGTACCAAAAGTCAGGCCCTTACACGGTGGGGCTATAATCTCCTGGTCCATGCGGGATTTACTTCTGGTTCCAGAGGTACCGGCATCCTCGTTCGGAGGAGCCTTGCAATCACCCCAACCTGCATGTGGGCAGACCCTCAGGGGAGATTTGCAGTCTTCGAAGCCAGTTGGGAAGGAAAGCCACTCAATGTGATCTCTGCATATTTGGGTAAGGAGGAGCTCGTAGACGTAGGGAAAATCATTGTAGATCTCACAGTGGGGACTCTAATTCTGGGTGGGGTCTTTAACATGACAATGGATGAACAATGAGACAGGCATCCTCGACGCCCTCCTACAGGTCACACAATGCAAATGATGGATTTCACCCAAGCCATGGGCCTGATGGAGGTGTGGCACTCTCTACAACCAGACATGACTTACTTCACGGTCTACTCTAACGCACATAAGAGTATGTCCCGTATAGATTACTTTCTCACCAACCTGGCAGATATTGGGCACTTTAGACACCCCTGAGCCTTTCCGACCACTCTCTGGTATGGGTGGAGCTTACCTATTTTCAATATAGGCACCGTAGCGCCATATCTATCAATCCATGGTTGCTTAAGATCCCGGACATTAGGGAGAGCTTGACTACCCAGACAGCTCACTTTTTCACTGAAAATGTTGGCTCAGTCGAGTCGGCACAGATTTTGTGGGAAGCATATAAAGCAGTGGTGAAGGGGCAAGCGTTAGCATTGAAAGTGGGCTATATGCGCAAGCAGAACCAACAACTGCTCGACCTAGAGGCAGAGCTTTGACAGCTGGAAGACCAAGACTTGCGCTCTTCCTGTGAGGCCACCACCCACCAATTAGCCATTAAACAGTTGGAATACAGATCCTTGGCTGGGGAGAAAACTCGGGCCAGGCTATTACGCACCCAGCACATGGTGTATGAGATGGGAGACAGAGCGGGCAAGATGCTGGCTTAGTTAGAGAAACGGGAACAGGGTGGGCTCTGGGTACCCAAGCTGACCCTGCCTGCCACGGGGCCAGTTACGGTACCTAAGGGCATTGCGGAAGGCTTTGCCGATCACTTGGAAAGGGTTTATACCTCCTCCACTACATATACGACTGAAGACTCACGTCAACTGTTAGCTTAATTGACTTTATCTGCCTTGTGGGATGTTGATAGGGAGAGACTGGAGGAGGACCTTACAGAGGACGAAATTTGCAGGGCCATTAACAATATTAAATCCAGGAAAGCAATTGGGCCCAACGGCCTTCTGATTGAATTCCTTAAGACTGTAGCCACACGGGTTGCCCCTACCTCAAAAACATGTTCATTGAAAGCTTTCATAAGGGTAGCCTTCCACACGATCAGAGGCTTGCGTCGATTGTGGTCATCCGGAAGCCTGGGAAACCTGCAGACAGCTGCGGTTCCTATCGACCAATCTCTTTGATCAATGTCGAAGCCAAAGTCCTGGCCAAGCTCATGGCTAATCGTCTTCTCCCACTTCTTTCATCCCTAGTTCACGCCGACCACTCGACCAGTCTGGCTTCATGCCGGGGTGAAACACAGCTCTGAACATTCGCCGTCTCCACAATGTTTTGGGTCGACAGCGTTACATACAGGAAGACGCGGTGGTGCTCTTTCTGGATGCCGCAATGGCATTTGATTCCATAGAATGGCCCTACCTCTTTCAGGTGTTGGAGCATTTTTGGGGTTGGCCCGAAATTCTTGGGTAGGATTGAATTGCTATATACGGACGTGTGAGCCCAAGTTAAAGTTAATAACCGACTATCTCGAACGTTTACACTGGGCAGAGTCACTCGACAGGGCTGCACGCTATCCCCCCTTATCTTCTCTTTGATCCTGGAACCATTGGCCTCCTGGATGCGAAGAGATGTGTC
Source organism: Triturus cristatus (assembly GCF_964204655.1). NCBI lineage: Eukaryota > Metazoa > Chordata > Amphibia > Caudata > Salamandridae > Triturus > Triturus cristatus. Next base: position 348,919,157 of record NC_140584.1, read on the forward strand.
CATCAGAGGACTGAAATGGAGTGAAGATCTTGAAGATAGAATTTCGTTGTATGCCGACGACATACTGGTGTACCTGGCATCTCCCAGTGCGTCCCTAAACAGCCTCCTACATATCTTTACCAACTTTGGCAAGTACTCAGGCTACGCCATTAATTGGACGAAATCAGTACTATATGTTCTCCATGGCCAGTCTCCCCGATTGCCCCCGGGCTGCGGCCTAGAGGTGGCCTCCAACGGTTTTCGTTATTTAGGGATTTTTATTACCTCCGACCATTGCCTCGCCTACGACAAGAACTTAGCTGCCCCTTTAGACTGACTCAGGAAAGATGTCACCCACTGGAAAACCCTACCTTTGTCCCTACTGGGCTGAGCAGCCCTCTTTAAGATGCTGGCCCTCCCCCGGTTTTTATATGTCCTTCAGAACTTCCCATATCCAATCTCTGATTCGTTGAGATCACCATAATGGAGTGGAGGGACACCGCGTATTGCATTACACAAATTGTCTAAAGGGTGGTACGAAGGAGGCATTGCCCTCCCGGATATGCGACTCTATTATTGGGCTTTACAAATAGTCACGGTAAACCACTGGTTGTATCGTCCACTGGACCCCGCTTACATGCTAGACTGGTACCAAATTGTTTGGGAAGGGTATTTAGGTGCCCTCTACACGAAGGTCCGGAAAAGGAGGTTTGTTGGCCCCACAAGTGCAAATCTGGCACCAGGCGACCAAACTCCTGGGTTGGACTGATGTACTGACGCAGTCCACTCTGTTGTGGTACATGCAGAAGCTGGGACTCTTGTGCCATCACCAAGGGTTCGACAAATGGGACAAGATTGGACTCTCCAATATAGGTCACCTCGTGAAAAAGGGCCGAGTCCTATCGTTCCAGGAACTACAGGAGAAGTATGAAATGGCCCAGGGGGAGGCGTTTTGCTACCTGCAGATTCGCTACCTGCAGATTCGTCATGCCTTAACGACTGCTCTCCCAGACATGAGTAACCTCCCGGAATCATCTCCTCTCGAGGATCGATTACACATCCTGACAAGGCCATTTCCTTAACATACCGCAAGTTGTGTAATAACCTGCCTGACCTTTTCCTAGCTCTCCGTAGCCGGTGGCAAGCCAACATTGGTGACATTGACGATGACAAATGGCAAACTGCGCTAATGTCGCCAAGAGAGGCAGCCATCTCACTTTGTTTCAGGCTGATCCAATTAAAATTCCTGCATAGAACCTACCTCACCGGGGTTACACTTGCTAAGATTGGGAAGCGATGGGACGCATCTTGTCTGAGGGGGTGTCATCAAGATGCATCCTTCTACCATACTATTTGGGATTGTCCATCCCTGCATCCCCTATGGGAAGGGGCTACCACATATTTGCAAGACACACTAGATAAACAGATTAACCTCACTTCATCATTGGGGCCCCTTAACATTTGGGAACCGTCCGACCTTACTGAAGTGGAACAGCAACTGGTTACCTTTGGTTATGTGTTGGTGAAGAGAGCCATTGTACTGAAGTGGGGGGTGGCAGGGCAACAGTCGATAAACGCATGGGCGGCTGAGCTCGATAGATGTATGGTGGCGGAAAAAGATGTATTCAAAACTAGAGGATGCCCCCAAGAAATGGGACAGGAAGTGGAGTGGGTGGAATGCTTATCGTGGAAACCTATGTGTGTCTCCGACTGTAGAATTGGAAATTTCTTATCAATAAATAAACCAGTTAAAAAAAAGAAAGGGGTTTTCAGGAAATTGTACGGAACCCGCCATCATAAATGGGACATACATTTTAAAATTGTTGGACGTTCTACAGCAACCTAAAAATATCACTTGTAAAGTGTATTGCTCACAAGACTGGTAATGACATGGTCAGCCTGAGCAATTGCTTCACTCACGAGGTATTGCACTCTTGAAACTGTAACAATCAAACCAAAAGAGCAAGAAAAATATAAACCTAAAACCAAAATTGATGAACCTAACAATGTAAATTGTTTTTTGTTGAAGACTGTTCAGACAATACTGTGTGAGCATAGAGAGCTTCAAAATGAGAAGTGACTGATCATAATCTTAATGATGTCTGGATAACAGCCAATAATATGTATGTTCTTCTTAGCTCAATGTTACCAGCAATGGCTGGGTTATTCCATGGCCCAACACATGAGTAGAGATGCAATGGTTAGGACTTTAAAAAATGTAGGTGTGATTCTCAGTTTTGGTCTTTATCAGAAGATTAATGTCAGAGATGCATTGTTTGCCAACAAATTAATGTAGGGAAAAAACTATGCTGACTACGAGCAACATAGTAAAGTCAGAGGGGTCCTTTACCAGAATTCAAACAGATTATGTTGAGATGCCTGTTCACAATGATCGTTGGTACATTATAGAAATAGTTGTCTTATTCTCAAAATGGGTGGATTCCTATTCAATGAGGAGATACGACATAGGCCAAACTGCTATTGAGGAAAATGACCCCTAGATTTGGTATGCGTACTTCTATTCAGACAGACAGATGAACTTATTTTAAAAATGCAGTCTTTGAATTATTGTGCACAGATGTACAAAATCAGCAAAAGTTCCATTGCAGTTACCAAGCAGTAGCATCAGGAGTGGTTCAACAAATGAATGGCACTATAAAATCCAAGCTGACTAAGGTGTGTGCCTCGGTTTCTTTGAAGTGGCCTAAACCACTTCCACTTGTGTTGGTGAGCATAAGAAGCACTCCAGACAGAAAGACTAGGCTTTTACTGCATAAAGTATTCCTATGGAGGGCAATGAGAATCGCTCATATTCCCTCAAATGCACTTATGTATTTGCGATGATATTGATTGTGTTGTATTAATGCAAAGGTCTGGATGATCCCCGATTCGCCTCTCATCAGGTGAATTTGGCAATGCCATCAGCAAAAGAAGACTTGTGCCATTCACTTCAACCTGGTGACTGGACGTAGGCGAAGAAGCACATTCATAAAAGCTGTTTGTAGCCAAGGTGGAAAGGCCCCAAATGAGTGATTCATGTGACTGCACTGCTGTGAAGGGGGCTTGTATAGCATAGTGGAAGCATGCACCTCACAATGAGAGATAAAGAAGTGATGTCAGCAACAACTGATTCATAGTGTCAGCATGAGTGTGCAGTAGATCCAGAGAGGATGAAGATTTTGAAGGTCAGGAGGGGTTGAAGAAAATCAAAATGAAGGAGAAGAAGCAGAGATTCATGAACAAGAAGAACAAGAGACAGTGACACAAGTTTGTAAGAAAGGAGCAAAACTGAAAATTCAAGTCTCAAAACCCCCCAAGGGAAAATGGTTCACTATCAGAATAGCTGCTGGTGCAGATGGAAGCATAAGTCAAGTTAGAAGTGAAGAAGTAGAAGAAGATTCAGCAGTAGTCACAAACTAATCTGAAGGTGAGAATGTGAATCACAAAAAAAAGGCCACTTGTTTTGGACCTGGGGAAACAAAAAAAAAACACACAAAAGCTGTAGAATTAGACTCTAATAATAGTCAAATATAGTAAATATAATAATGAAAGGGAACATTATTCAGACAAAGACCAACAAGAGTAAGAGTACGGAATAGAACGTACACATATCCTGAATGAGCATATGTGTAGTTTAAGTGTAGTTTAAGTAAAGAAAAGAGTGAGTTCATGGAGTATAATGAGAGAAATGTGAAAATTATCTGAAATTATGAGAATGCAAGAGAGGTTAAGATGGAAATAGAGGCTGAACAGAAATTTAGAAATTCACCCTAGTATGAAGGTGGAGAATATGTGAAAAGGATTGTTGTGCATTCTGGTACAAAGATCTCAAAATAGTGGTTCAATAGAGCTAGTTGGGGAGAGGGAGTGAGAAAGATGTTATGTGGTTGATAATTTGACTGTTAAAGAACTATATTGAGAGCAATTAATTTCTTTGTGGATAGCTTGACCATTTCAACCTGGGTGGGAAGGTGCTATATTGATTGGAGTTCCCTCGGGTTTACCATGCAAATGAAATGAATTATTCTGTTTGTTTAAAAACAGTAAAAATGGTTTTGGAAAAATCATATGAGATGTGTTTGGTGATATAATTGCATCTGTTTGTGTGGCTTTGAACGATGTAAAAATTATGAAGTTCTCTACACTTGTAGATCGTCTTGCTTCTGGTATGGTTGGGGCATGGACTCACATTAACAGAGAATTAATGGCAATACATGCTATGATTATGCAAAATTGCCTAGCTGTAGACATTCTGCTCATGAATAGAGGGTGGGGTATATTGTGTCTTTCAGGCACAACAATGCTGTACCTTGATCCCTGATAACAGTAACTTTATAAATGCTTTTATAAATGATATCAAAACTATTTCATGTGAGGTAAAGGATCTTGAAGAGATTGGTCTATGGGAATCAGTTGGTCTTTGGTTCAGTGAGATTGGAAAGGGATTTGCAAAGGTTGGTGAGTGGTTTAATAATATAGGTGGGAGTATGTATTGCACAACATTAACAACACTAAATATTGTATTTATATCAGAAATTGGTCGTATTGTCTTATTCTATCACCAACACCCCCATTAGTGAATTGTACAGCTAAAAAGGTGGGTAGATTCTGCAAGTTGAGGCAGTTTTAAACTGGTAAAGTGTTTTGCAAGATATGGGAGTACCATTAAATTGTTCTTGCTGCAGGCAATAATTTTTGCAATATTAGAGAAATCAGCAGTAAATCCAGATTACCAAACCAAAAAGCAGGCCCACAAATAACCAAACTACTTGCTCATTCAATGACTTGGCAAACAGCCTTTCTGTCACTGACAGGTTGCCCTTAGGCCAATCCAACCTGGCTTCTAATTAAAGGTTTTTTCTATTATCTCTTTTGCTGTTTTTCTATGGTTTAAAGTTATGTTATGATGCTTGTAATTGCATAGCTCAAGTCTGCCACTGAATGTTGCCCTGCGGATGAGGGGCCACCAAACATCAATTTGAAACAAGCTTTTCAAACCATCCGTGCCACGTAAACACTGTGGCCCTTCCTGAGAAGAGGATGCAAGTGTAACAATCCCACTGCACAATTGCTGTTTTTTCTGCTTCCAAACTCTTCGAATCATTGAGGCAAACATGATCCAAATATTTACCAGTGAGCAAAAAAGCAAAGACTTTGAAATATAAACTGTAAATCTTTGAATTGCAATGGTTTTCAAAGATAGATCTGCTCATTTTGGGGCTTTGGGGAGGAAGTTGCTTTACTGCCCATAAAAATTAAGATTGTTTTATAATGTGCAATACCAAACTTCTGCTATTTCTAAGCACTGTAAATAATAGTTTGTATTACTAATTCCCAATGTAAAGGGAGTCAGTTCTCTTGCCAGCATACATTTTTTCTGTGTCCTAGCAGGCAGATGGAGGCTGCACACTGACAAGAAATGGCAAAGACACAAGATCTTGCTTCAACATACCAAAAAATGTAAACATAGGCATTCACAAATGCATGCACATATGTTGTGCATCAAACCAGACCTGAAAAGGGAATTCTACCTTACTTAGATAGACCATTATTAAAATAAAGTCAAAATAGTCATGAACTAATATTTGCTGTATGTGTCATTCACAGACATACTTCTTTGTGGGTTGTTTAACGTATACAAGAAGCTTCAAAAAGTCCAGGGAAATGTATGGAAACTGGTTTTCAGTAGGGGTGGGCATAACTGGTAAAACTATCTCTAGCATAATTACTCTTAATAACAGCAAAGTTACTCATACTTATGTGCAACTAAGTGAGATGCATAATCCAGCCTGTAGTGCTATTTTCTTAGGGCAAAATGCACCTCTTACATTCAAAATGGGCCCAAGGATGCATTTTGCGCTACAAAAATAGCACTAAATGCTACAGGACATGAACAGTGGTAGCGAACAGCCGGTTGCTCTCTCCTAAATCATTTTTCCTGTGCTGCTGTAGAAGAATATTTGCCCCAAATTATTCTTAATTACTCAAGACGGCATAATTGTGTAATTTTGTAATTTCGCATCAGAAGAGCAATGTATATTTACTGAAATTACTCCGATTACTCTGGCATAAATAACATTTCACTCAGGTCTAGTTTTCAGTGCATTAAATGCTGCTTTTTTAGCATTTAGCGACTGCATTCCATGCCTGTTAGTACCAGAGTACAAGTAAAAAGCTGCTGCTAATTTTACACAAATATTTTCAGAAAACACTTGCATATTTATCTTGAAATTTGCAGTAACATCATGATTAGTGGCTACGATTATGCTATCCCCAAATCATTTAATAACAGCAAAAGAATTACTAAATGACTCCATAGTGGTGCAGTGCTCATGTTTCCCAAATGGGAATGTAGCGCAGGTCCACTGTACATAAATATTAGAATGTATTTCAGAGACCTGAAAGTGCTTCCAACATTCTTTTAACTCTTTAAAGCTTTTCTATGTTGCTCAACACCAATAAGAGCCTCATAACAATCTACCTGATATCACTCAGTAACTCCTTCTGAAAGCTACTGATCTAGGGGGCATTGATAACTGTGCATAGGGAGGAGACAATAGAAATAGAGATCACCCTGAGAGTTCCCTTAGAAATGACTTTTCCATTATTTCACCATTCATCTCTACCTCTTCTCAGCAGGCAGAGCACCTGTATGAGCGCTAAGCAGGAGTAAGGAGTTCTGAGGGATTAGGGAAGGGTAGCTTTCAAAGATAGTAGGGAGTTTTTATTGTTCAGGGATTAGTAGCGATAAATGGTAGTAAGACATTATTAGGACTCCAGAATAGCTAGCATTAAAGGGTACTAATGGGATTTTAGGGTTCATGGAAGGGTAGTGTTAAGGAGCAGTAAGGGATTTTTTAGGACTCAGGGATGGGTAATAATAGGGACTAGTAAGGGTTTTTAGCATTCAGAGAAGGGTTGCTTTAAAGGGTAGTGTTCCAGCATCTGGCGTCATCTAGCAGAGTAAAAGAGTTGGCTGCCTCAATATCCAGAGTGGAGACTCGAGAATAAATCCCCATGTGCCCCTTCCCACTTCTGAGCGCTCTGAAAAGTGATATTTGATTTCAGTTTGATGCGATTAATGTCGGACTGGAATACGCAGTCTACCAGGCACGATGAATTATGAATTATTGGCTGATGTTGCAATGTTGTCAACAGGCTATCTTTGTCATTATTTTAAAGATTCTTTTGTGGTAGCATCCTGTCCCACATGGACTGCAGTTTTGTGATATTTTTCAAGGACTGTATAAGTTTCGCAATGAGGTCGACATGCCTGCAATAATTGATTATACTCTGAGTACATATATTTCAGTGGGTGTTTGGAGTAGGTTTTTCACTTCATTGCCAAAATTTGGTAGGACTAAGTAATGAAAAGGAGACCCCGATTTGAAAGTTAAGTTGCTGTCAAAGTGTCATTCGAATTATACGGCTAGCCTTTAATGGAGTGATAAATTGCTCATCAACTGTCCAAGAAGTCATGCTTTTTAAAACATTTGGAACTGACCACCGATCATCCTCTTAGGCATCCTGGAAATCTTCTAGAGTCCAAAAGAACCTAAGGCATCTGTAGCACTGAGACGAAATGTGAAGAGTGATCAGGCTAATGTGGCTGGTTCCTGGAGCATGTGTTGTTGGTAGCTCACATTTTATGAGTAACAATGGGGCATATTATCAAGAAAGGGCGTTAAAATAATCGCCGCTTTAGCGGCAGAAAACTACCGCTAAAGCGGTGATAATGGGCTTGATAATATGCCCTTGAGAATTCCCATAGAAACCCATGTTCTGGTGTCATCATGGGCTTCTATTGGAATTCTCTGCGGCATATTATCAAGCCCATTATCGCCGCTTTAGCGGCAGTTTTCTGCCGCTAAAGCTGCGATAATTTTAACGAGGTGCTTGATAATATGCCCCAATGTTTTCAAGGGCCTGTCTCCATTGAGGGTAAGACCACAGCAGTAGTTAGGAAAGGATTGGAGGTTTTGTCATTTGTCTGCCCACTCTATGTAGAATTGGTGGACAACTGGCAAGTTTTTGCTTTCACGTACCACCATACAAAGTGTGGCTTTAAATTAACATAAAAACTTTGAAATTTCCTCCGTGACATGGGGAAAAACTGTCATATTTCCAAAAACAAAATCTCGCTTTGGGTTTTTGAAAAGAGCAAAAGAAATTTAAAGTGTGCTGTGTGGCGCCATCAGGTGAGGAAGCTGCAATGCACACTTCCAATGAATTTACAGGAACCACTGTGACAGTGGTTCCTGTAAATACAAGAGGTGTCCGCTGGGCCAACACACATCTCTACATTTGATAAACAGATACGCCATCGCCCTGATGGAGCAAATAGTGTGCGCCAAACTCAAAAATAGATCCTTAATGTTGTAGTCTGGAGTATTGAGTAAGGAACATTATTATATCTCAATATCATACCCAAAATATCAAGGGGAAAAATATTGAAAGGTAAATGCATACAGGCAAGGATAGCTTTACTATTCTTAACTCCATATCGATGCACCTTGATGATTCATGTTCCATTATAGAATATGTATGTGGAGTTTAAATACAGAAAATCTATGCATACTCACCTGACAGTATATATGTCTTTGATACTTTGTCTATGAAATAAAGGTATAAACATATTCCCTATTCGATATTCAGGACCCACACCCAGACTTAGACATGCACCTGGTCAGGCCAGCATAGGGAGAGGGGTCCTTGACCCTTCTTGTTTGTCTTTCTATGCGCTGGCATGCTGGACACTCAAATGTGCACATTCTTTTGTTAACGAGAGATTAATCATTTAAAACTACTTTTCATGGCTGCATTTCTATTGGCAAGTCCCCAGCCTGCTCCCTCTCACCTCTCAGGTTCTGCCAGGTCACTCTTCTCCAGCTAAGTGCTTGTACGTTAAAAATGTTGCATTCCATTCCAGCTATCAGTAGTAAAAACTGTTATCTTGTGACCTTTTTAATTAACATAATTATATGTTGACTTCACACTAAAAATGGGGCTCTTACTCTTGCCCATAAATATGAAATAAGAATTTTGTTGACTTAAAAAAGTCATAGCACACATCCTCAAGACCTCATGTTCTACATAGACATAAATAGGTGTGCAAAAACTCCTATGTATTTTAAGGATTTTGGTGACTTGAAAAAGTCACAGTCCACATCTTCAAAATCTCAGGCTCCTCTTATCTTTACCTGCTGTAGTTGCAGTTCATAAACATCTTTTAGACATTAATACGTGTAGAAAAACACCAACAGAAACGTTTAGTACACAAATAGAAAGTAAGAGTAAAAGAAGTACACCTTCCATTTCCCATAATCTTCTGATGACAGCTCTAATCGTTTTGTTTAAACTGACTAAGGCATCAATGTTGTTAAAAATGTGCATGTTTCTCGATCCGCTGGTAGGACCCTTACGGGCCCTACTAGGATTGCGGTACGTGTGTGGAAGGCGGCGAACGTAGCGATGGGCTGGAGTGAGCGTTTAACGTGTGCCACTCCTTTATTCGCCTCAGAACGTTTAGGAAGCCTCTGGACAACGAAAGGCTTCGAGCACTGGGACACGATCGGCATCAGCAGAGTGGGGGACCTATGGATTAAAGGTGCGGTCAAATCCTTCGCGGGGCTCCAGAGCGAGCACGAGCTTAGTGAAAGAGAGTTCTTCCGTTATGCACAGGTTCGGCACGCCCTGCTCTCGGTCTTTGGGGAGGGGACCACGGTCCCTGCTTCTTCGCCTCTCGAGGACCGCATACTCGATGGTCACGTCCCCGACAGTACTATCTCCTTGATTTACAAAAAACTGATAAATAATCGGGCTGACCTCTTGGTGCGTCTTCGGGAGGCATGGACGGGAGATGGGGTGGAGTTGGACGACGAGGACTGGCAGACCGCACTGTCATCCCCTAAGGAGGTGGCCATCCCGGCCCGTCTCCGTCTGGTCCAGCTTAAGATTCTCCATCGTGTTTATGTGACGGGCCCCCGCTTGGTCTCGATGGGGTTCTCTGACGACGGACTCTGTAAGCGTGGCTGCGGGCTCAGTGCCACCTTTCTCCACATTCTATGGGAATGCCGCGAGGTGGCGGAATATTGGCGCCAGGTGCATGATGTTATGAGACGAGTCACCGGGGTCGCTCTGCTGCCGGAGGTGCGTCGCTGTGTTCTGAATGTATGGGAGCCCAATGACTATAATGCGGCTCAGGCTCGGTGGGCGGCCTTGGGGAACATGATCGCAAAGAGAGATATAGCGCAGCTTTGGGGTTCCCAACGGCCTCCCGCAGTGTCCGTATGGAAGGAGAACATGGACTGGTGCATGTTCAGGGAGAAAACTGTGTATGTGGCGCGTGGTAAACCGGGGGCATGGGGTAGAATTTGGGGGCAGTGGAACGTGTATCGCGGGTCTATCTGTGCTCCCCCCCTGGTGGATACGTCTGGGATTGCCTCGTCCCCCTGATCCTTGAGGGTTCCTTGCTTACCTTGTACTTCGGAGTACAGATTTGGTCCTCCCGTGACCCCCCCCTCCCTCTAAGGCCTTCTTTTATTGACCGCCCCCGGGTGGGCGGGTGTGGACTCCCCCGGCTGTGGTTCGACACCCATTTCAAGTCGTTTCGCCTTGCTTCTTGTTTTTCTTTATTTTTGTTGTTATTTATATTAAAAGTGTGTATCCTGACTTCCCTTATGTGCAGTCTGATCTACTGTAATATAGCGGAGCCCCTGTGGGCCAGTCATTGTTTTTGATCTGCTTGACCACTTTAACTGCTAGCGGCCGGCCCTGGTGGTTGTAGGCCCGTGCTTGTAACCTTTTTCTGCACAATAAAACTTAAAAAAAAAAAAAAATGTGCATGTAAGCAATACAAACGACAACGATCAGCACATTCCTTAAAGCCAAGAGGTTAAGACAAAAATGCAAACCAGGGACAGCTTAGAAAGCTAGTGTTGCCTAGCTTGCAAACTGTTTTGCATATTTAATAGGAATGAAAGGGGCTGTTCCTGATGGAATTGGTTTAAGAACCAAATGTATCATTGAAACGGACTTTCTTTCTTGAATGATATTAGATTGGATATGTTTCACAGTGATGAAGCTCACTTGTTCCAATGCCTTGTTTCCCTTAAGAAGAAACAGGCTTATTTACAAGCCCATTGTGCCACTGGTGTGACACATTTTTTGATGCACTGGTGGCGCAGTGGTCTTGCCCATATTTACAAGGCCACGTAGAGTCACCCTGCATAACATTTCATGGCCTTGTAAATATGGCCCCATTTTACATATTACTCTGCATGAAAGGGGCGTTCTATGGGTGTTGCTGTGCATGTTCTCACGCAGCATTCATGGAACTTGCCGCATTTGCAGATTTATAACATTATGCAAAACTGTGAATGCGTCAGAATCTTATGCCCCTCAGAGAAGCAGAAGAATGAGGAGAAATACTTTTATTTCTCCTCGTTTATTCCTCTTTCTATGCACGCTCCATTCTACAGCACTCATAGAAAGAGGAAAATTATAATAATGATTGTTTTGTGCAGGAAGGTGTCTCAGAAGGTGTCCCTTCCTGCACAAGAACAATCATTCCTGCAGTGCAGGCACCCTTGCAAAATGATGGCTGCACTGGTGCATGGCAGCCAATTTTGCGCCAGCGCAAACGAAAACATAGGGACGCGTTGTACTGTTGTTAATACGACGCATCCCAGTGCTTTCTAAATGATGCAGCATGGCACAGCTAAATGGCTTGCAGTGCTGCGTCATTTTTTGTAAATAAGGCTCCATGTTTACTTCGAACTGCTTGATCGAAGGGTGTTGCTTGAGAGATATGCTCAAGAACAACCTTCTACAATTATTTCTGTCTTTTTCCATCAAAGGCACTGTAGATCAGTAATAGGATGAGATATATGGTTGTGCAATATATTGGTTTTTTTTAATTCTATGTAGAAGTAATTTTCAGAAAATTACACATTTTACAGACCAGATTACACATCAAACAGAAATGTCACACAACATGCCACCAGGAGACTGGTTCTAGGAGTAAATGTCTTGTTCAAGGTGAGGACATTTTATACTTGAACCAGACCCATTCAGGAAAAAATCTAGCAATATTTCAAATTAAAGGAAAATGTAAAAATCGACCTACATTTTGCAAGACAATAAAATCTGAAACTACACAAGATTATGTAGGCATAAAATTATTTTTCACATGGTTCATTTTGAATTCTTGTCTCTGTTCCCCTGGTAGCAAAAGGAGATCTTTCAGGGTGGTGTTCATTTGGTCAGATGCCTTCAACTACAGGAAAAGCCCTGCTTCTTGAGTTTCCAATAAAGCTTCTGAATTTATTTTTTAGTTGACTAGGAATAGGCTGTGTTATCCAGCCAGGAAAGGTCTCTCTTGATTTAAATCCAATGCATTTTTTGAAGAAGCATTGGGAGAACTTTTCTCAACATCATCAAACAAAAGTTTGTCATTCTTGGGGTGGTGTGATGTGCTGTGAGAGGGAGAGGGAGAAGTTCTGATCGATCCAGGTCCTGCAGGCTTTTCACATTCACTGCTGATGCTGGCCATTATCTTGTCTACTTGGCCCCAGCATAAAGAGCCTCAATTGAATCCCTATAAAGGCACTGAAAATAGTGGTTCATGCTGGGTGAGATTTTGATATGGTGTTCCTCATTTTCCCAGCCTGATGTGAGTTTGTGTATTGTCCACATACATTTGGATCTGTACTTAATTCAGTGATAAATCCTCAACCAGGGGCCACATGTGGATGTAAAGGAGGTGGGGAGAATGGATGGTCCCTTGTTGAATGTCACACAAGATGTCGGTTTCATGGTTAAGGTGAAAAGTCCACTTGTATTCTTTTTTTATGTCTACCATTTTGCTTTAGAGCATGTGCATAACTCTGCCCATGCTTTGATATGTTCACTGTACTGAATTTGGTTGCTCTTGAGAATCAAGATATATTGCAACACGGACAGGCAATCTCTTCAAAAACATTACTTGAATCAATTATGTCATTCAAAAGAGATTTGACTTACAAAATGCTTTGAAACCTGGCCTAATCTCCAGAATTTGTGGGGTATTCTTGGAAATGTGAAACTTAGAACATGCACAATGAGGAACTGCCAGGGCTTGACATATATAGGGAAAATATGACAGCATTCTGTTTCAGATTGTATAGCCATCCACAGATGAATTGTGCACATTTTTCGGCTGAGGTAGTTGGAGCATTTGAATCCAATTCAGAAATCTCAATCAACTCTTTTTCAATCAAGGGTAGAATCGAGTTTGAACAATTGTTGTCCTTTTTTTGTTTCATCCCATGTTTCAAATAATAGGGGTGGGCCCAATGTGAAAACAGTAAAAAACATAAAGCTGTAAAATTTTGCAATTTTGGTGCAACATGTAAGATTATTTAAACATTGTAAGAAAATGATCTGCTCTTTTCGGTGAAACGCTCCCTTACAGGAGACAATTGGACTGTGGCATGAATTCCTCTGAGTAGAAAGAATGTGATAATAAGGCATAGGAAATTAAAATGAGTGTCAATAAAGAGGGATGGACTGGAAATTGCTGACTTAACTAATTAATACTGTGCAGACGCATGCACAAGTGGTGAAAAAGCGTCGTGCTGCCTAATTGACCCTCAGACCCGCAACCAAAATGTTTTGGCAAAACCCATCCACATTGCACATTTTTTAATAGTCAATGTTCTCTCCTACAAACATGTGCAAGTGGCTTAAAAGTAAATATTAGTTTCTGTTTCCTGCTTAGTTACTCAATTTGTTCAGATGGTCAGATTGCGTTAAACATGGTTTTGAATATTTTTTCAAAGCACAAAAGAGTGGCAGCATTTTGTAGACACCTTAGAGCCTGAGGGAAAACAAAATAAAATATGCCAATCACTTCCACCTACGCTTAAAGAAGAGCAGGTGTTCTCTGACCTACATGGTGAATTGTGCAATTCTGGGGAATGCTGGTGAACCGGAAATTGAAAATCTTGAAATCGCGTGTATTGGTAATGACAGAGCTGCACGCAGGCCACAAGTCCTAAAAAGAAGAGGTAGACTAACCAAGTTAGGCAGTATGCCAGTGACATCATGGTGCATGAAATCACAGCGCATGACATCACTGCATGTGACATTGCATGTGGAATTACAGGAAGGGACATAACAAGAAGTGACATCAGATAGTAAGACCTAACGCATATGTTTAGCAGGTTTATTATTAGTACAATTAAGTGCAATATGAGATTTAACAAACAAGACTTTGTGTCGGGGATGTGCCAGAAATGTGGCACATCCCCGGTGGAAACTCCAGGCCTCAACTAATACATTTTTATTTAAAACTCTGCCACAAAAAAATTGGCAACAAAGAGAAACATGGCAGTAGATCTGTAGTGCTTAATTGATTGCAAAGTGTGCATTTTAAAATATCTTATGGGGTTAATGCACCTGCTGCAGAGATCTTTGAGTGCCCAGTAAATCTCAGGGAATAATAATAGTAATGGTAAAAAAAAATTGGAGGTTAACACACTTGCTGGAGAGACCTATATATTGTATAGTCCCAGATTTGAATCAAAGTAGTATAGAAGGTTAATGTGTCTCCTGCAAAGCTAACCATGTAACATGCAGGTGACAGATTTTTATTTTATGTAGCTAGGTTTGTGGTCTACTGCTTTTAAAACAGAGATATATGTTATATAATATCCACGTGGAATACCATATATGGGGAGCACTGTCTTCCCAGACACAAGTGTCTTTGACCATGAAAGGGTTATGCCTAAGAAGAGGGGAGGAGATTGGGAGACACGTTTTAGAAGATTGGAATAAAAGTATATCATAGAATTGAAATGAATGCAGCAGCAGCAAGGATTGAACATGAATGAAGAGTTATCAGTACATTTTGGTTAAGAGACTTCTTGCTCCTCTAACTTGACTCCTGTATGCTCTACTAATATCTATTCTTATATGGGATACTTGCTATGTAGTGTACTATTATTCCATCTAGGACAGAATATCATGAAATATTATTCACCCGCTGGGATTAGTTATCAGTGCATAACACACTCAACCACCCCAAGGTATACAGTAGTTCCCTTCCAATCCCAAGTTCACGATCCTCTAAGCAGAGACCTTATGAGTTGTATGATAGTTTCCTCGATAGCAACTCTTGAGACATTTATCACCCACTAGGGTCAGATATCAGCACACAATTACATTGGTCTCATGATACTCTCCTACCACAAGGGTCTGAGTCTTTGGGTCATGGGTCTATACATCCTCCTGGATGAGTTGTGCATGGCAACATTGGACATAACGGAAATTCGGTTTTAACTCACTCTATGTTTACTGTTGGATAATGCCATGGCGGCGGTTCCGCTCATTCCCAAACATTTCATTTATATTTAGATTCCTACATTTCTCATTGCTAGGACGTTATCCCCATACACTGTGGTAGCACTTTTTCTTTAGCACCAGCCTGTCATGTGATGTAGATACCTTACCATTGTATTGATACTCTAGTGAGTGTAGTTTTTTTTCTATGCTTACCTATTGAATGATTAATTTCTAAAATAATGTGTATCAGAAAGGATTCTCACTAAATTAATTTTTAGATTGCAAATATACACATATATTCAACCCACTTTTGAATATATGATTTGTTATGATGGGCTGTGTTGCTCTTGTTATTTTGAGACACACTATGATCACGCTTGTCACATTTTTATGGTATTTATGAAAGAGTACCAAGCTTGTTGTTCTGCATTGGCATTCACTGTGGGATTTTTGTAACTTTAATTGTTCAAGTGAATAAAATTGCCATTTGACTGCACATAATTTCTGCATATTCTTTCATCTAGGGACCTCTTTTTATTGTTCTTCTAATTAGGTGTCAGGCCCTCTGCACTGATATTTCTGTGTCATAGCAAAGTGTAGTTTTTGCATTCCTCTTTCATTTTCCAATTAGTAGATATAAGCCCTTCTCCTCCAAACTACTTTTAGGATCTTCTCTTGGACTCCATTATCTGATGTGCAGTGTCTCATTGCTTCCAGTTTAGAGATGAACTTTTTATCATCATCTAAACACGATTTTCATTCAAAGAAGTGGGTTGCCATCGCCCAGTATACTTTATGGCAGGATTGTTTGATAAATAGGATCATACCATTTATTTTAGATTTTAACAATCAGTTGGCAAATAATTAGGAGTGTGCAACACCGCATTCCTTTTCCAAAAATGTTTGGGAAAATTATGTGAAATTATACGAAATTACTCCAAATGCAAACTGTTGGCATCCTGAAAATATTACGCTGAAGATATTTCACAAGCGACTGATCTGAGCAGGAAATGTCTTTTGAGCAAGGTGTTTCCTGCAAAAACCAGTCTCTTGCAGCTAAAAGGTATATGACATCGAGTAAAATGTGCAAATGTCGCAAAACGTGAAAATTGCACATTTCACTGGTGTTATAAAAAATCTAGCCAACCCTACAAATTATTTGAAGCAACTGTGAGTTCTGGACTGAAAACAAAGTGAAAGAAAATACAGATTAATTTTAGGCACACAAATTCCTGCTATGTTTAAAAAACAGAGAAACACAGTAATGGGCAACTCAGATTAGTGACCACGTGCAAATAGTATTACTAAAAACAGAGTTTATAATTACTAGGTGCAAAGTGCCATCTTTACTTGCACCTGGTTGTTCTCCTTTTATTAATTCATGTGTCTAAATGATCCCATTTGTCTTTGTACTAAAGAAGGAAACACTGTGGCTATGTACAGAATGACTTTGCGATATCTGATGTGATAATTGAAACATTTGCGCCATAAGAAGGGGAGGTGGGAGGGAGGAGCAGCTGCGGGGCGGGAGCGGGATGAATGGGCGAGCGGCGGGGCGAGCCGCAGGGGACGCAGCGGCGGGAAACGGGAGAGCAGAACGGGCGGAGTTTACAAGGCAGAGGGTACAATAACAGTACAAAAGGAAATAAAAGAACTAAAAACAGAATCCAGTAAAAACAGAATGCAGAATCACAACAGAAGGCAGACAGGAAAACGGGGCGGAGCGAGTACCCAGATACCTATGGCCCACCACTGGGCCACCAGGGATGAGGCGCAGGTGGTAGCCTGCGGGTGGAGGAGGGCCTCGAACTCACGGCAGCAGCGGGCTCAGGGACACGGGCACAACAGGTGGTGCTGTGCAGCATGGGGCGCGACCTACCTGGAACAGGGTCAAGGGTCACTGATATTGGTTCAATATCCTGCCTCTCAGAAAATGCTTATCTAGTCACACTTCTTGCTGATGTCGTATACATGTATGCAATGAAGGGATATCAATAGCAATTAACAGATAGGAGGTTTCCCAATATATGCCTTCAAACGTCAAATGAAAGTGAGAGGTATCTATACAGTAAGTTGTAAACTAAGACAAATGGTAGAAGACCATGAGTGGCTGTGTTTTTCAGCAAAATGCCATTTGATGATACTCTATCCCTTATCTTTCCAGTGTTCCAGTCAAACGATAGATTGTGCTAAGACACAACTGTGAATTTATAAGTCTCTACTGCAATATTTTCATAACAGCTATAGGAGTGTAACTGTCTCATGCTTTTGTCACAATATTTTGTAATAGCTTGCCTGGAGGTTTAATGAACAAACTATGGTATGCCTGGAGTTCCTTTATGGCCTGTTTCTGTCTTTTGATCAAATTGTAATTTGTATTTCTCCCTTTTCACATTATGTAGTTTCATGAGTCCCTCGATTAATAAAATGTATATGTTATCATTTGGGAGGGCCGGATTCTATTTGGAATTCATTCTAAAATGACTACCACTTCATATATTATGTCTTAATCTCAATTCAATCAACAGTTTTCTTTCTAATAAATTGGTTTATTCTACTCATTTGTCTAATACATTCAAATTATTCAAGTTACCAATGCCACTAATATATAAGATATGCTAGCTCATCATACTCACTAGATTTAGGTATTGGTTTGTTTTGTTTGTTGGAAATATGAGCGTTCTTCAGATTCAGTTGGAGTAGAACTAGAAACAAATCTATTCTTGTATCAGTATAATCAAAGTTGGAATCTGGGTAGAAAGAGAAGCCCTGTAACCAAATTCATGACTCAGAGTCAGTTAGTTCATGTGTGGATATAGTTATATTTGAGGTTCTTATTCATAGTTACTTCTTTGTAGTCGCCCACCTGTCAATCTTCCAATGAGCCATTGCTTTCCTTGAATCAGATTCTTCCTCCCCATTCATTTCTACCTCTTCACTGCTTTCTCCTCTTCTTTTGTGATGGCCTCTTGTGTTTTGTTCTGGATGTTTGGAGAAACATAGCATATAGATCTATATCTATGAGAATCCAAAGCAGACATGGGCACTCCAAGAACTGCACGTTCATCAATTTTATTTAGCAAACTCCAGCAAAGGAGAAACAATGCGTTTCAGCTGACCTCATAGTCTCTTTCACATTGTATCAATGTGAACAAGGCTGCAAGGTCAGCCGAAACCTGTTGTTTCTATGCTGCTGGAGTTTGTGAAATAAAATTGATGAACAAGCAGTTCTTGGAGTTCTCAAACAGATTTTATTTCAAATTGTAACTCAAGAAGGCACACCTGCACATTCGAAGCACCTGCTATGATATGTTCGCCTCCCCATATCTTACTAGGCTCCAAAAGGTTATGTCTATCTATCTATCTATCTATCTATCTATCTATCTATCTATCTATCTATCTATCTATCTATCTATCTATCTATCTATCTATCTATCTATCTATCTATCTATCTATCTATCTATCTATCTATCTATCTATCTATCTATCTATCTATCTATCTGTCTGTCTGTCTGTCTGTCTGTCTGTCTGTCTGTCTGTCTGTCTGTCTGTCAATGTATCTATATTACCGACTCGCAGTCACTAGTAGGTAATTACGTAGTTAGGACCTATTTTCCATAGACAAAGATTTTTTTGTTTTGACAATTTTGGCGCCATTTGCCAAATCACAAATTTTTTAAAACCAATATGCAACTCACTTCAGCTGCTGTGGGGAACGTTTCAGGGTGATTCGTCTAGTGGGGGTAGAGAAAAAGAGAGGTCCCAAAAAGTGTTTTCCCATGCAATTTCCCATAGGGATTTTAGACATGACTACAGCCCAAACCGTTGGACCGATTTACACCAAATTTGGCATAAAGCTAGCTCTTGGTCAACAAGAGTGCTTTGCATAATTTGGTGTAAATTATCGAAGGAAAAAGAAATATAGATATCTAGGGACTCAAAGGATTTACGGATCCGAGAGAACTCAAAATGAGATCTGATTGGTTACCAACACTTCAACCAAGAAGTGTTGGCAGCCATCTTGGGACTCGAACTCAGCCAAGTCCCAAGAAAAACACATATAAAAAAGAGAAAAGGGGGCTGGGTGGAAATACCCCGACCACCTAGACCTTGTGATTTTGTTTCCCACACGCATAACGCCAGGGGCCAAAATTGTTTTTTTAACTTTTACTGTGAATTAAAAAAATACAAAAAAAAGGAGAGCGGGCACCCGTGCTTGTTTGGTATATGCCCTTGGGTGGGCCAGGACCCGGTGGTGGATTATCAGTTATAAAGGAGGGAGTGGGGCTGATTTCGGCCCTGGGGACTGCCCACCTCCAGCAGCCGGCCATCCACAATTTCCACAATTAGGTGGAGGGGAGGCAACGTGGCCTTCATCCCTGAGCTATTTTTGATCCCAGGGACTCAAAGTCCGGGGCCCGGCTGTGCCATCAAAAGGGAGTGCAGCCCCCTTCTGGATCCATTAATGAGCCTGGGGACCCCAACCCCCATGGCCTGGCTCCTGCTATGTCCCGGGATGCCCATCTATTAGTGATGTCACTGACCATGTCATGAGTTGTGAATTATATGAGGTCAAATCAAATCAAAACAGCTTTATTCGGTGACAACAAGGCAAACACCATAAAATCATGCTAACACACATATATCTAAAAGAAAATACATTCTGACTTTTATTCGTAAGCAATGATTAATTCTAATAAAATATGTACAAGTTTGGACTTCATGGGGAGAATAGCACAATAAAATAGCAAATCCATTTTCCAAGGTTTTATAAAATACAATCTACCACAAATTCATGCGATAAAGTGCAAGTTCAAACAGTGCAAGAAAATACGATTAAAGAATGATGTTAATCATCTTCTTTTTCATACAGCAAAGCATCCAAAAGTGCATAGTCTTTTCTTTTTCTAATTGATTGTTGTATGAAGCAGATTATAGAGCTAATAATTGTCATGGTGTCCGAGCTGCATATAAAATTAAACACATCCTTATAGTTAAAAAGCATTTTTTTTTTAAAAGCGGTTTCAATACAGTTTTTCAGATATCCATATACAGAGGCCAAAAAAGAATAAAATGTAAAGTGGACTGTAAGGTTTTACCATCACATGGGCAAGGTGGCAACATTCTGTGCCATTTCTCTGTGCTTGGGAATGCAATTAAATAGTGTAAAGTGCTCATCCTTAGCCTGGTCAGATAAAATCTATGCTGAACGTTCTGAACCAAGATGAGATATAACTGAGTACCCCTCATGTATGGACGTTCACAATAGGCTGCCACTGTCTGTTTTCTTATAGCCATCCTATCCCTATCATGTTCTGCGGCAGTAATATATCTCGATTTCAAATCGCTTTTACTGTGTTCCCGTATACTTAGGGGGTTATCTGTATTTACTTCACATTTGGTCAAAAGTTTAAAAATGTGACACAGCCATGGTATTTTCATACCGTGGTCTAGAGCTAGGCAGTCTGTAATTAAATCCTTAGAGAATTGTGTTTCATCCTTTGTCCATAAACCGTGCCAGAGGGTAAGAGCAGCTATATTGAAGGCATCACTTAAATATGGGGCGAACAGTTCTTTATGTACAATCATATTTGCAGTTGCACTAGGAACTGCCAATAATCTTTTAAGAACTTATTTTCATTAATTTGAAGGATTGTCGTGTTTGCTCTCCCCCATATTGCGGCTCCATAGTTAACTGCTGGGACACACTTCTATACAAGTTTAAAATTTCTCGTAGGGGTTTGTTCTCAAGTTTTGCCGCAAACATAAAAATTCCCTCAGTTGTTTTTAAAAATTTCATTTTACATAATTCAATGTGTGAATTCCATGTGCCGTTGTTGCAAAATAGCAACCCCAAATATGAAAAAGTTGGCGCTCTGTTTATAAAAACCCCACCCACATGATACTGTCTACACTTTTGTCTCTTGCCACCACATGACATTACAAATGTTTTTTTTAAAGTTCAACTGTAAGTCTATGTTAGTCATACATTGGGCAAAGTTTTCTATTAGACATTGTAAGCCGTTTGTAGTTCTGGACATTAGGACAGCATCATCTGCATATAATAAAACGGGGCACAAAACATTTTATTGAAACACCATTATTACCTTGAGTGTCAATATCTGCATCTGCGTTCTTGCCCCTTTGTTTTGTTAACAAGTTCACCTTCAATATCAAACTTAGGGAATAACGGTCACTAAACATACTAATATTTATCGATACTTCCTTGAACAACTCATTACCATTTGATGATATTATGACGTGTTCTATATTTGATGATGACCTTGTTCCCACAAAGTTATGCATATTTTCTTCACCGTCTGAGGTTATTGGTTCTAAAATTATTAAATCGTATTTATGTAACACATTATTGATGGTTTCCCCATATCTATCATGATTAAAATGTGGGATCTTGTCACCAGAATGGTCACATGGCTCGCCAGCTTCAATATCACATGTAACACAATTATGGTGATCGATTCCCTCCACAATAGGGGGGTTACACAAAATCATCCCAGTCACTTCGGCCTCCCCTGAAGTTAACTGATGGGAAAAAGGAGTTAGACAATCCTGATTTTGCTGTGTGTTTGGCTGATATTTATCACACTGTATTGGATCATTTCCCAATGTATTTCTAGGGTCTGCTTTAGATCCCACAATTTGAGGCCCCTGTGGTCTGTCAGATGGCTGTGAGCAGTCACTTACAGTAAAGGCCGAAAGGGATGGAATCCCTCTACTCTCTGTTGGATTTAATGGTACTACCTGTACACTGTCTCCGATGGGAGAGACTATTGGGTGTTGGCTCACGCTCTTATCAGGGTAATCCAATTGTACTGGCTGTAGTCAATTGCATGCTTCTATATCAGAAAGAGGGGCACATCTATTTTCACAGCTTAGATTATAAACCATGGGTGGACCTCTTGGGGCCGCCCAGGTCTGTCTTCCCGGCATCAGACATGATTTAATGGTCCCTGCTAATTTTCAGGGGTATGGCCTGTAGAAGAAGCCCAATGGTAACGCTATGATGTTATTAAGATTTCTATCAAGGTCAGTGCCCAGAATATCCAATACATTTTTTACAATTAAACCATTGTTAAAATTTAAGAGCACACAGTCTCCCCCCTTTTCCTTCCTTGTTGGCCCCATCCAAGTAACTCTCCTGGCCATAATCAAATGGCTTTGTATGGCCCCGTCCCAAACTCCCACCCCCCTCAGCTTTTGGTCCACCCAATGCATAGCTTTAGTCATTAATTGGGCTGTAGATTCGCCTGACCCTCCCTCAGTAATGGCACGTTTCCCAGTACCACCACCAAGGGGGGTGGTTGCCGGTGGAAGATGCAGGGTCAGGGTCTGGATGCCAGTCCTTTTTGTGCCTCTGTCAGATCTTTCAATCTTCCTGTTAGCTCCTTGTCTTAGCGGTATTGTACCCTGCCCAGTTGGTGCATTAACAATGTTAGTTGTTAATGAACTGTTTACGTCATCCTTATTATTTAGTCTGTTAGCACCATTTGGGCTTGCTATGCCTTGGGCAAATTATCCGGATGTATTGGCTAAAATGTTGGATTCGTCCATGTTCTTAGCTGAGTTGGTATCAAATTGGAGTACCGAGCCTTGGGCTACAGGCTTCTTCCTTTTAGGTAATGTTGGGTTTGCGACGAGCGCCCGTTTACTCATCTCTTGGTTGATACCTTCAGTGATCTGGGCATTTTTGTTTAACAGGGGTAAAGACCTATTTTTAATTAGTAATGCCTCTGTAATACGAAAATTTGATTTAGTTTGTGATTCGAGGACGTTTAACTTGTCTTCAATGTGGGCCAATCTCAAGAAAATTGGATTTAACATGGTAAACATCAGGGTTTCCAACCTCTGCCATGAGTCTTCATCTTGGGGTAGGCAAGCTGCTTGAGGGATATCGGTATTTGATATAGCCACAGGATTTAAGCTTCTTTTAGTTGTAACATCCCCCCCTTTTTTTGACTGCTTAGCAAGTTTTGAAAGTTTAGGTCTCTGAGGCCCCTCCCCCCTCTTCACGATGGGGTCAGAAATTATTACCGGGTTCGTGGTTTTATACAGTCTAGATGCCCTGGTAGATGATCTTTGGGTAGTACAGATTGACTCTAACTCTGGTACAGGTTCACAGGGTATCGGGCCAGTAGCTATATCAGGGACTATTTCAGCGACTGCATCGGCTATTTCACTTGCTAAGTCAGTGCTGGGTCCACAATCCTGAGATGTTATGGCGGCCATACCCCCTAGTGAAGATCTTTTATTAACTGAAGGTTCCGCCCTCACAATCTCATGTTAAAGTACAGAGGTGTCTCTAAACAAAAATTGGTCAAGAGTCCCCGCGATACTCCCAGCTGGCTGCACACCTTTCCCCTCTCATTTACTCATCTTGGTATTTTATCGCTAAGCAGGTATATATTAGACAGGGGCTCTCAGCCGTTGACAAAGTTGTTGAAAGGATAATGTATAAATGAAGGGAGCTGTCCACAGTACCTTATTTTGCTGTAGATTTCAGGGGGGCCCAGCCCAGTCTCCTCCAGTCTTTGACGGGTGCAGACGGGCCCGCCCTTGGTCCGGGCACGCCCGCGTGCGTCCCGCGCAGCGGGAGCCCTGCGACCCTTTTGAGCACCTCATGGCACTTGGGAACAACATAGGCAGCGTGCTCGCCGCTGGGACTGCTGGGTCTTGTGGTCTCCCGGCCGGCTTCTCACTCGTGGCCAGGACCGGGACCGGAATTACCCCAAGAATGACTCCGTCGGCGGTGGTGGCGGTTTGCAGGCACCTATGGCAGACTGCAATTTCAGGTAAATTGAGCTCCCGTGCAGCGGGAGCCTTGTAACCCTTTTGAGCGCCTCCTGGTGCTTGGGAACAACGTAGGCGGCGAGCTCGCCGCTGGGACTTCTGGGTCTTGTGGTCACCCGGCCGGTTTCTCACTCGTGGCTGGGACCGGAATTACCCCAAGAATGACTCCGTCGGCGGTGGTAACAGTTTGCAGGCACCTGTGGCAGACAGCAATTTCAGGTAAATTGAGGTCATAAGCAGTGCGTTGCATGGGCATAATTATAGTTAGCTCAGGTAACTATAACTTCTGAATTTCTATGGTTTTGTACAAGTGAAATCTGAGTCTAACTATAACGTCCCTGTAACCTTTGTTTTTTCAGAGAATTCCTAAGGTTCTATTTACTAAGTATAATGGCCCAGTAACCTTTGAGAATGAGTGTGTGTGAGTGCATGAGTGTCTCAGTGGGTGTATGAGTGAGTGAGTGTGTGAATGTCTCACTTGGTGTATGGGTGAGTGCTGTAGTGTCTGAGTGGGTGTGTGAGTGTATGAGTGGGTGTCTGAGTGGATGTGTGAGTATCCAAGTTGTTCTGTGAGTAGGTGCATGAGTGCCTGAGTTTGTTCTGGTAATTTTTGCCTTTTTCGGCTCACTTATGACCTTTATTTTGCCTCTTTCGCCTCATTGCTGATCTTTAATTTTCCTCTTTCTGTTAGGCCTGGGCACAGCTCGTGGAGGTTCAATCTGCAGAATTCCATGGAATTACAGAAAAACTGAGCTAAATTCCATGGAGTTCTGTTAGTGGGTGGAGTATTGCTCCACCAACCCTTATTAAGTCCCTTTGGATGCTGAAGGTAGTTGGGGGCAAGAACCTGCATTGTTGCCTTCTGTAATTTCCCCACAGCGGGATTGCTGCGACCTCGTAGGAGCTGCAAACACACCTCCTGTAGCACTACTGGTTGGGGAATGAAGTCTCCTTGGCTGCTGAGGGCCCTTTTGTTGTAACCAGTAGGTCCCCTACAGTAGGATTGCTGAGACCTTGTCAGAGGCCCGTCCCTTTCTCAACCACTCTGCAGATGTTCCGCCTGGTGCACTACTGGTGGGAGGAGGAAGTCCCCTTAGCTGCTGAGAGTCCTTGGGGGCCAAGACAGACTTGGTAAAAGAGATGGGGGGGTTGCTGTGATATTCAGGGAACAACTAACATGCTTAGTGGAACCTACAACTGCCCACATCGAACATCAGACCTTACCTTTTAAAGTACTTTACGAGGGCCTTACCATCCTAGCTGGTGCAGTTATATAGAACCCCCCTGGGTAACAAGCCAGTCTCAGTGCCAAATTATTGAATCAACTTCTGCCACTCTGTTTGAAACACAAAAATTATATAATTGTTGGCGATTTTAACATTCACTACGAGAAAATGGATGCCCCGGGAGCCTCCCAGCTTGAATATGACATGGGAATTCTCAATCTTAAGCAGTGGGTAGTGGGCCCCACTCATACAGCTGGCCACACACTGGACCTATATTTACTAATATCGAATCCACCAACATAAGAGAGGTCCACCCCCTATCCTGGTCGGACCACTCTCTTATTTCCTTTTCATTCGACCTTCCCGGTAAACCTCCGAAATTCAAGGTAGCCCCGCATATCTCCAAACGAGCTTGGAGGCTAATCAACTAATCCAATTTTGAGAAACACTTTCAAGAGGCTATTATTAAATTATCGGAGGACTCCTCTGTCTGTAACAATGTTGCCCTACTAGATGCTGGAATATTGCAAACATTAAATAAACTAGCCCCGATGCGGGAATCCAGAAAAAAATCTATAACAGAGAAATGGTATACTCCCATCTAAAAAATCTTAAAAAGGAATGCCAAAAAACTGAACATCTATGGAGACAGTCCAAAGACAGCGAAACGAGACTAACCTATGTCCATAAACGAAAGCAGTATATTCTTGCCATCAAAAATGCAAAAAAGGATTACTTTACTCAGCGTATTCAAGAAAACATTAATTCAGCGAAAGAACTGTTTAGGATAGTGAAGGAGCTTAGCAAATCATCCAGCACTTCACAAACACTCACCCCCTCGACCGAGGCTTGTGAGCGTATCAGTATCTTCTTTTCTGAAAAGATCAAGAAAATGTACTCTACTTTCACCCCCCAACATACCCACAGCAACTCAGATAAACCATCTAAGATTGCGATGTTACCAGAAATACCCACAGCCCCACCAGACTCAGGAAATGCACCCCGCTTAACCAGCTTTGAACCACTCTCTGCAGATGAGGTTCTAGCAGTTCTAAACACAGTTAAATCTGGATCTCCTTCGGACCCCTGTCCCCACTTCGTGTTTTCAGAAATTGCGCCCACGCTCTGCCCCCTGATCACTCAACTTTTCAATAAATCGTTAATCACTGCTATTTTCCCTGATGTCTGGAAGCACGCCTCTGTGACCCCCCTTCTGAAAAAAGCGGGATCCGACATTCTCAATCCAGAGAACTACAGACCGATTTCCCAGCTTCCTTACCTCTCTAAAGCTCTGGAGAAATTGGTCAATGCACAGCTGACTAGGTACCTAGAAAGTAACTCCCTTCTGGATCCCTCCCAGACTGGCTTTAGAGCCAATAACAGCACCGAGGCAACGTTGCTGGCAGTGTCGGACAGTATCAGATCCTCCACCGATCAAGGTGGAGCGGTGGCGCTGATACTGCTTGACCTGTCAGCGGCATTTGACACGGTATCCCACGAGTGTCTGATGAACATACTTCAGAGAAAGGGAGTTCAATCCACGGCATTGAACTGGCTACACTCTTTCCTGAGCAACCGTACCCAGGCAGTACATATGGGTCAGTTCCATTCAAGGCCCAACCCCATCGGCTGCGGGGTCCCTCAGGGCGCCTCACTGAGCCCCACTCTTTTCAATGTCTATATTTCATCTCTTGCTGACATCGGAAGGAAGTGGGGCATTGGCATCTGCTCCTATGCGGACGACACGCAGCTGATGGTGGCCATGGACGAAGGGCCAGATGTAACCAAAACCAAGCTACATGACGGCCTTTCCGAAATGGCACAATGGATGCATGATCACTGCCTAAAGTTGAATGCAGGTAAATCGGAGATTCTTCTGTTCAGCGGTGCCAAATGCATGTGGGATGCCACATGGTGGCCACCTTTACTGGGATCGGCCCCCACTCCAAAACAACATGCCAGGAACCTGGGAATCATCATGGACGATGCCTTGTCCATGAAGGATCACGTCCGATCCCTTCTTGGCAAGGGCTTTGCCATACTAAAACTTCTTGCCAGGATATTTCCCTGGATACCCCTAGATTGCAGACGCTCAGTCACACAGGCCCTATTGGTCAGTCGCCTGGACTATGGCAATGCGCTGTTTGTAGGGATGAACGAACATTTATTCTCCCGCTTACAGGTTTTGCAAAATCTGGCGGCCAAACTCATCTGCAACAAAGGTAAACGAGACTCGGCATCAGAATGCTTAAAGAAACTTCACTGGCTCCCGATGCGTCAGAGGGCTGTCTTTAAATTGCTTAGCCATGCCCATAGGGCTTTACACAAGACTGGCCCCACAATTCTCCAAGGGAAAATTGAATTTTATGTGCCCAATAGGGACCTACGCTCATGTCAATCAGCTTTGGCTAAAACCAAATGCATCTACAAAGTTAGAACAGGCGGCCGCTCCTTCTCTTACCTAGCAGCAAAAAGGTGGAATGAGCTCCCCACTGACCTAAGACATACTACAAATTATCTCCAGTTTCGTAGAAAGTTGAAAACCCATCTCTTCCCCAATCCTTAAACATCTCAGCATACGCCATCAGCAGTCCTTATTTTGGTATAAAGCGCCGTGATATCCCATGGGATGAGTGTCACGCTCTATAAAAAACCGCAAATAAATAAATAAAGAAACCCTACTGTTGCCACCAGTAAGTCCTCCTAAGCGGGATTTCTCCTATCTCGTCAGAGGCTCGCCCCCTTTCTCAACCACTATGCAAACACACCTCCTTGCACACTACTGGTGGGGGGATGAAGTCCATTTGGCTGCTGACGGTCATTGGGAACCTCCTTCTGCTTGTTTCTGACCTCTATTTTGTCTCTTTCTGCTCGCTTCTGAGCTTTATTTTGCCTTTTTCTGCTAACTTCTGAGCTTTAGTTTTCCTCTTTCTCTCATTTCTTATCTCTATTTTCCTTCATTCTGCTCATTTCTGATCTCTGTTTTGCCTTTTTCTGCTCATTGCTGACCTTTATTTTGCCTCTTTCTGCTCGTTTGCGACTTCTATTTACCTCTTTCGGCTAGTTTCTGAATTTATTCTGCCTCTTTTTGCTCATTTCTTACGTTTATCTTGCCTCTTGCTGCTCACTGCTGACCTCTATTTTGCCTCTTTCTGCTTAGTTCTGACCTGTATTTTGCCTCTTTATGCTCATTGCTGACCTGTATTCTGCCTCTTTCTGCTCTTTTCTCACCTCCATTTTGCTGTTTCTTTTTGTTGCTCACCTTTATTTTGCCTCTTTCTGCTCATTTTTCACCTTTATCTTGCCTCTTTCTGCTTATTGCTGACCTTTATTCTGCCTCTCTTTGCTCGTTTTTGATCTTTATTTTGCCTCTTTCTGCTTATTCTGTCCTTTATTCTGCCTCTTTCAGCTTCTTTCTGGCCTTTATTTTGTCTCTTTCTTTCCCCCAGACCGTGGGGGGAGCCTCAAGACCCCCTCCATCTCAGCTGGCTCCCCACCCCCAGCGGGAGTCGGCATTGCTCTAGCACGTAGGGAGCTGCTGGAAATGCAGCTCTCTGCATGGGAGAGCAATGTTTTCATCTTTTTCCCTGCATGCATATTTGTATGCAGGGAGGCAGATGAAAACTCTGCTTCCTGCAGGCAGGAGCTGTCGTTCAGCTCCTGCTTGGAGCTGCCAGTGGGTTTTTTTGGGACTCGGCTGACGCAGAGTCCCAAGATGGCTATCAAAACTTCCTGGTTGAAGTGTAGGCAGCTAATTAGAGCTCTGCATGAGCTTGCAGTTATTCTCAAAATAGCCATGATCGTAGATATACAAATTTGAATTTCTTTTAATATCTTACATACTACTGAACAGATTTACACCAAATAACAAAAAGCACAATCTGCAGGCCAAAAGATAGCTTTCTGCCAAATTTGGTGTAATTCCGTTCAGTGGTTCCAGCTGCAGTTGTGTCTAAAGAGTCATTCGGAATTAACATGGGAAACACACTTTTTTGACCCCCTTTTTCTCAGCTCTATCTTGAAGGTCCACCCCGAAACTTTCCATGAACAACAAGACTCACTATGACACTTTTTTGGAACATTTTGTGACGATTCATCAAACGGCACGAAATATATAGGCAAGCCAAAACCCAATTTTTCTATTGAAACATGGTCCTAACTATAACTACCTACTGGCAGCTGCAGTAGGTGACATAGAGAGACTTTGACTTTGAAATGAGAGGAAGGGGATGGAAGAACAGTGCAAGTGTGTTCATATTAAATCATAGCTCCAAGGGGACACTAAACCTCTCTAGCAGTCAAACACAGAGATGTAAGGTAAGGTAAGTCCTCCAGAAATGTCTGCCATGGCAGGCAATATGATAATGTGGATGTAAGAAGTATGCAGCTGCCTCTGAGAAGCCATGAGTAGATAGGGAAATATATTTCACCATGTAAAACATGCCCCAAAAATGTATATTTGTGTGGAAACAATATTTATTAGATTCAAAGTGAGTGATAGCTCTTATCCTTTCGAATGGCTAGCAGCATTTCTGATGCTTTTGTCCCTGGAGAAACTTGACATCCACCAGCAATTGTGTCAGAAAACTGTTTGTTAAATGACCTTCACAAAACATTACGAGTTTACATTTGCATTGAAGAAGCAGCCAGCACAATTGCTACCTCGAAGTCTCTATCTTCTCATGACATGCTGTATATTTGTTGAAACAATTATTCAAAAATAATCTATAGAAGATTTGTGTAA
The DNA here is from genome assembly GCF_964204655.1 of Triturus cristatus. Lineage (NCBI taxonomy): Eukaryota > Metazoa > Chordata > Amphibia > Caudata > Salamandridae > Triturus > Triturus cristatus. The sequence continues at coordinate 348,949,238 of NC_140584.1, forward strand.
AGCAACAGAATGTCTATGTCTTATAGCTGCCCTCAGAAAGGTTGTTGCACAGCAGCTTCTGTCAATATATTCAACTACTTGTACTAGAGCCACTTTATTTTATTATCACATTTTTATGTAATTTTCTTCATAATTAAGTAAGGCTGAAAAATATTTTTACTTTCAACATATGAAAATATCCATATCCATGTGACCTTACGTTATTCCTAGTTCTAAAGCACAGTTTCATTGAACATTTTATTGTAAATCAACGATGTTCTTATTTTGTCTCTAACCAAATTGTACACTCTCAGCAGGAATACTTTTATCGTGCTTAGGAATATCTCACATGCCACATGAGCTTAGTTGTATTGATATGTGCCAAGGCACAGGTATGAAATCTAGGCTGATGTTTAGTTATTACTTTGGTCCCTTTTTATTAATTAGCAGATGCTAAGGCATACCTTGCTTTAAAGTAGCTCATATGAATGGTAAGGATCACAGATAAACAAACAATAGACTCATACATTGATAGCGCAAAGATTTCATCTAACGATTGTATTGACAAAAGAAATGATTATGACAGCTTTTACACAAATGATAACAATGGGTGTTATGTTCCACGTTATTGAAAATGATATACAAATATAAGCCAGATATTGCATAGTAAAAGCATGCAGTTTGAGAACATATTATGTGTTTAAATTCAATAGATGTGATTATTAATCAAGTACTAATGGAACCGATTCTCATGTTATAATTGTGACATTAATAAGACTAAATAAAATAAATGTGTAGTAGATTGATTTCATTTGAAAAGTACAAAATGTATTATTTTGTGTTACAATGTGTGCACCGAAGGTGCCAAAAGAAAGGTAGGTGCTACACGAGTGTGCTTAAAGGTTTGTTTGTGAAACTTCTTTTAACATACGTTTCATATATGTAATCAATAAATAACACTTCAACGATAAGACTAATATATATTTTCCTATATGTATAATGTTTACAATTCCAACCAATTTTTAGGAGTACCCTTTACTTACATAAATTAATTATGAGCAGATTGAAATTGTATTAAAGTGTTATTTTGAAGTTACTATTTTAGTTTCCCTATTAATGTATAATTCACAATGTAATATAATCTTGTTATATATTAACCACATTTCATGTAGGCCTCATTTTTAAGTTTTTTTCTTCAAGTGAAGTCATAGACTGAATATCCCAAAGCACATGGGAATATTCACAGAACTAACAAGTTGCATTGAAATGATAACTGTTTCCTTTGACATCCTTTGGACTGAATAGTGTGATTGTAACAATTTTTGCTACACCCAGTACAGCTGCTGGTAAAGTACACTGGTGAACTTTATAGATTTTTTTCTAAGTGTTCCATTGTTCAACATATCCTATGCCTACATGGCTTAAGGAAGCTATGTAATCAATTTACTTATTTTTTACGGATTGTATCTTCTTTCCTACTATATCACCCTCATCTCACTTTGGACTGACCAATGAAACTGAGTGGTCTGATATTTTTTGATGATGCCAGGGGGTGTCACTCCAGATACTAAGGGAGTATAATTACTAACATTTTGGGAGGACAAGCGGTAGGCAGCGAGCAGCAGAGGACGGAAGCTACTTGTGATGCAATGCTGAGATTTGCTGCTGACTGGTGTGCTGGTGTGCTGGTGTGCTGATTCAGATTGAAACTTTTGGCTGAAAGGTTCACGTCATGCTGCTGTGACTTTTGTTGTTACATCGATAGACTGAGACAGGTTGCTGTCTTGACGACCTGGAACTGGCTACTTGGAACTTTGCTGAACTTTCCTGGGAGTCTGTATAAGGCTAACCTGGTTTCCTATCTCCTAGTGACACATATGCTGAACGATACCAAATCTGCCTCGGCTAAGAAAGATTTTTTCTGGTCATCCATCATATTCTCCCTGAATCTCAGAGGCTTGGTATATTTCATTAAATGCTTTTACTAATTAAATATTAGGGCTGTATGCTAATGTTAATGTTATGCTAATGTTCTTTACCTATACATGAATAACTAAACTTTTAATGTTAACCGATTCTGCTGATTCTGTCTCATCATTCCTTGTGGGTAAATTAGTTGGGTTTGAGTCGCTAATAATTATTTGGTAGTACTTCTGACTGTAAAGAAGTTAGATTTGAAGATAACAATTATACTATTCCTGGTCCTCATTGGATAATTGTCCATCCTCCGAATATCCAGCCCCTTTCAGCACCAAACAAGATCCATCGGAGGACCAAGTGTGTGAAATGGGTAGCAAGAGGTTAAGGATATACTTTGATGTAATATTCTTCATGATAGTTGGGCCCAGTAACGCTACAATAACATCTCCTTGATAACTGAGGGTTTCATTATGAATGTCCTACAATTTGGTGTGGCGATATCACACCTGATAAACAGTGTATTATTTACCAGGTATAGGATGATCTCATTAATCTGAGTTAATATGAGTTCAACATCTTGTAATGGAGGTTAAGGGTAAAACCATATTATGCCTGTTCCTAGATACAGAGTTGTAGTTTGATATATTCCAGCCACAAATTCACCAGGTTTCACCTGGCGAAATTTGTGGATGTGTCATTGAGGGGTAGAATGCCATACAGCACAATTGCCTAGTATGCGGAATCACGAGTCAGACACATATGTTCCCTTGTGCCCAAATCTGGTTCCCCTTGGCTCCTCTTGTAATAAGACCCTGAATATTAGAGAAATTTAACAACTGTGCCTCAGCTTTTAACCTTACACAGGATAACTGTGTGTAATTCTCCTTATGTAACGTACTTGGTTCTATTGGAAAGCGCTCTGACATCTTTGGGTAAAGTCCGCGCTATATAAAACTGCATTAAATAAAATAACTCTTTACATAACAGATGAGTCACATTGCTTTACAACATTTCCCTTAAGCTGTTTAAATTAGAAAGAGTAGTCCTGATCCTATGACACCTCAGGAGGTCCTTACAATTTTAAATATGTTCTGGAAACAGGGTTGTATGAAGGTTTCGCTTAGGTAGACAAATGCATGCATCAATCCTTTAACTTTCAAACTAGTTGACAATGGCTGAGCATCAATTACATGGCATCAACAACTAGAATATAAGACCCGTATATTAGCAAGACCCAATTGTGTAATATTTTTATCAATGATATGTTACGAATGAACAGACTGTATTGCGAAGGAAATGTAGCCTTTTCAGCTCACTAGGGTTGACCAGCGCATCCACTGATGCATTCATTCAGAGTTTTTCACCTCAGTGGCTTCCTCTTCCCAGAGTGCTTTACTATAGCCTTATAGTCAACCATAACGGCCATTAACCCCTTGCATGCCCGCCCCTTTCCCCGCCCAGTGCCGCGCCTTGCATTAGCGGGCGGAGTTCATGACGAGCTGGACTCGTCATGGGCACAGCGCCACCGCAGCCCATGACGAGTCCAGCTCGTCATGGGCACTGAAGGGGTTAAAGGCCAGCTTAGGACTTTAATGCCGGTATAGCTCAGCAATGAAAGGGCTATAAGGCTATTAGAACAACCCACCACTAGAGGTCTGAATATTCTAATGAATAAAACAAAGGCCACAGGGATTAAAATCCCCTCAGGCTCCATGAGGCCTTTGTTTACAGCAACAGCTGAGAATGACCACATTGGACTATTGGAGTTCCGGGGCTTCTACTAGCCATTAGAAGCCAGGAGCGCTCCATTGTTTTCAATGGAGCTACCAACATTTCAATGTTTTAATATAACTTTAGAGCCCGCCATCGCGTTAAAGGCCTGAGGGTCTTTAACAAGGGAGCAGTCCTTTAATAGGCGGTGTAGCCCTTCTGGGGCGGGCTATAAAGCTATCAGAATATTTCGCCCCATCAGGGCAGAATGTTCTAATTAGTAACACAAAAGGCCTCATGGAGCCCCAAGGGGTTTAAATCCCCTCGGGCTCTGTGAAGCCTTTGTTCACAGCTGTTGCTGTAAATATTCTGAAGGACCACAGCTGTTAGTGTTTGAACATTCACAGCAAGAGGTGTGAAAAGGGTCTGAAGTCAGGCCCTGGTTCACCCTGGCCTGGCTGCTTTTTGTAGTTCAGCTGAGACAGGGAGATTCAGGAACTGAGCAGCATTCCCCCTCCCTCCTTCCGATGCTTAAGTGACTCTGAGCCAGGGAGGGGGAAGGCTCCAGTGTGCCCTGCAGCATAGCCTCCGCCTTTAGCTTTCCCCTGCCAACTCCATGTATTTTGGAGAGGCAGGGAAAGAGAAAGGCGAAGGCCATTTATTTGAACTCTGAAGTGTTGAGAGCATACTATTTCATGTAGGCTGCTGCTGCTCCATTGATTTCAACGAAGGTCTCAACATTCCAATGTTCTACTAACTCATCTTTCCTTCAAAGGATTCCATTTGAGTCAAAGCCTCAAATGCAGAGTCCATTGTTAGAGCCAAGTGCTACTGCACTTGCTCTACCACCACCCCCCTCCATCAGAGGAAGCACGTTAGTACGCACCTGTGCTGCTGGATCAAATTGGAAGTAGTGGTATGGGGAGATATCAGCAGCATGGAGGAAGACACTGGACTCGGTGGTCACTGCTGGAGGTGTAGCTCTAACCAACCGGCAGCTGCTGGAGAATCCAGCACCCTATATTGAGCTGGAGCTTCTTTTATAATGCAGATCTGCCTTGCGTGGCAACAAGCACACTTGAATGCACACGTTGAATAAGCTATTTAACACAGACACTCTTATAACAAAGCACAACTGCAGAACATTAGCATCTCAGCCACTTCCTGTATTGAAAATCTGCTTGTGTCTTTATGCGTATGACTGGTTAGGTATTAGGCATTGTGCTGTTATTTCCTTCAGTTCCTACTTTATACTACCTTTTCCTACTAAGGACATTCTCTTGGAGTCTTATTCCCTCCTGCTCGTCACCCCACTCCTTCCACACACGATTCTGTCCCATCACATTTACCCTTTTTTCTGACTAATAATTGAAGCTGCTGACAGTTTTTTGCATCAGCTTCCTTTCCCGCCAAACGGAACTGGTCATCCTTATTCTGGGAACACAAGCTGTCGTCAGCAGTAGTTTTTGAATTATGTATTTCCATTTGGAGCCACAGGCAGCAGGGAGGAGAATTAGTGGCAACAAATGACCTTTTACTGACTTGGAGAATTTATGGAAATCCCAGGCTTATTGGATGTACTTTTGATCAATTCTTATTTTAATTATTTTGCAAACTACTCTATTAATTTGGTAAAAGAATTAGATATGTTTGTGTCGGAATGCCTTCTAAGTCACCCATACAGGGAGGTGATTCTATGATTGGGCAACTTTAATTCCACAGCTTGCCCTATAGGGAATAAGCGGGTGTGTGGGGTTTCAGACAGATTCAATGAAAACTTGAGCACCTTTTTACACACCCTGTACAAAGACACCCTGAATCACTGCATCACAAAGTTTTATCTCTATTGTAGCGCTGATTTTTCTGAAGGAAAATGACCCCCTGTCCCACATTCATGGGCAAAGGAAGAGGTTCCATAATTGATTTCATGTTTTTTTACTTCTCATATAGTCCCATATGTTCTTGACACAAGGCCCTCAATCTTGAACGACCACAGCCCTACTGTCCTAGTTCTTTCAGGCCCTACTATCCGGCCAACAAGGACTAATTGTCCCATTGAAATAAAATATTCAGCAAACAAGAACATCCATCTTAATTTTTGGAGCAATTTGATTTCCCAGAGGTACCAGGATATCACGGTTTGCCAGGCTGAGGGCGCTATCCCTGTTGATATGGTTCAGAGCTTTGAGGCCATTTGTAATCAAGCTGCCAACCAATTTATAATCCGGGTTAAACCCAAAGAGCAGTCCTGAAACTCAGGAATTCATATAAAGCAATTGTCGCTGCAAGGAAGCAGGAAGTGAGGGTTCAGGCCTGGAATGACTTACTAATGGCATTATCATCACATGATACTAAGGCTTTTTGAGAAGTCATCAATAGGCCTTACTTTAGTGATAATAATTCTCTCCCGATCGGATAGCATATTCCAGCCGCTGAATGGCTTCACCATTTTTCGGAGGCTTTGGGTAACAGCAGTTTAACACAAGAAAAAACATGGTTTAATCCATCTTTGGATAAAGTCCTTGGGCCCGATTCACAGAACTAACTTAAGACAAAATCCTAAACTTACTACCATTTTGGTATTCACAGAAGGCACTTACTCATTTCGGTATTCACAGAAGGCACTTACTCATTTCGGTATTCACAGAAGTTAGGACTCCTAAGTTTAGGACTCCTAAATGCCTTCTGTGAATACCGAAAGCCTTAAAATTTGGATTTTTCTCAGTTTAGTAGTAGTATAGTTAGGACTCCTAAGTTTAGGACTCCTAAATGCCTTCTGTGAATACCGAAAGTCTTAAAATAAGGATTTTTCTCAATTTAGTAGTAGTAAAGTTAGGACTCCTAACTTTAGGACTCCTAAATGCCTTCTGTGAATACCGAAAGCCTTAAAATTAGGATTTTTCTCAGTTTAGTAGTAGTATAGTTAGGACTCCTAAGTTTAAGACTCCTAAACTGAGAAAAATCCTAATTTTAAGACTTTCGGTATTCACAGAAGGCATTTAGGAGTCCTAAACTTAGGACTCCTAACTTCTGTGAATACCAAAATGAGTAAGTGTCTTCTGTGCATACCAAAATGAGTAAGTACCTTCTGTGAATACGAAAATGGTAGTAAGTTTAGGATTTTGTCTTAAGTTAGTTCTGTGAATCGGGCCCCTTGCCTTGAGTAATGCCATTACTGCTGAGATGACAATGATAGCCATTTCTAAATCCTCCCTAGGCAAAACCCCAGGGCCAGATGGGGTACTTATTCCAACCAAACAAATCCTAATTGTTGACAAATATCTATTTTCCTCACAGTATCACTTTGTCATATACCTTGCCTGTCAGAATTCAAGCACAGTTACTCTACAATCATTGACTCCCACTTCTTCAAAATCAGTTCCACCCCACTTCTCTATAAGCCTCAACCACTGTAAACTAACTAATGGACTGCATTGGAAGCAAATCAATACTTTGAATCTTATAATTAGAAATGCGTGTCAGTGTCCTTAAACGTGAACAGGTCATTCAGAATTATCTGCTGTTCTAGGAACTAAGGTACAGATACTGCAAAGGTTTCTAAGAACTGTCAAGTTAGCGTGTCTCTCTAGGTGTCACTTCCTTCAGGTGACTTCACAATAACTAAGGACAGGTCGCCTGTCATGCAGTTTATCACAGTAATTGCCTTTGTGGGCCACGGGCAAACTGTAAAACAAACATGCCATTTTTACTTTTTATAGTCAATGGATTAGTCCATAATGAATTGCAGAACTGAGACAAACGAGGAAACTAAAGATAGAATACCGAGGCTGGGGCATGTCATCACTAGCAAAGGGAGGGATCACTGGGTGGGTGTTGCAGTCATACAAAATATTTATTATTTCTAGCACTTCCTCCACATTTTCTTTCAGTGCTTGTTGCCTTTGCTCTGTTTGCTTGTTCCTCCTGTCTCGCAATCTCTTTTGTTAATGTACCGCAGGCTAATCCATTCGAGATTTCGCCTACTAGACAGCGCATGCGCTGTGTTTTGCAAGACATAATATGGGCTTGGAGTATAGCCATTGCTTACTATTAGTTGCCTCCCTGTCCCTCTCAGTTGTATGCTTCTTAGTTATGTCCCACCTTGTCAGTCTTGTGTTTGCCCCTCCCATAGAGAATTGAGTCTTTCACATCTCTGTTGAATGGCTAGCTTCTTTGCTTTTACTGTTTCCGTTTCAAGCACTACTTTTTTCTTTTCGGTTAAGCAATCCTTAGGAGTGCATGTGTTTTACACCTGTCTCCCTCATGTACGTCTCTCCCCTGCATCTATGTTACTCTCACCCGTGTGTACTCCCCCCACCTCCCCGGTTGTTTTCTCACTCGTGCACTTCTCCCTCGCCCACTCCATGTTGCTCTCTAGCCTGTTTCTCCCCTCAGCACTCCACTTTTCTCTCTTTCGTTGTCATCTGTTTTTCCAGCTCGCGCCCTCCATGTTACTTCTGCGTCCCATGCACCCTCTGTGTTGCTTCCATCCGCCCCACCCACTTAAAAAAAAATACTTTTGCACGTTTTCTTTAAAGTTAGTGATCCAATTTAGATTGATAACCATTGAGAAAAAAAATGCATCTGTGTCATTTTGTAGGCACGCACCGAGGTTTTTTTTCTACATTCTTTTGCCATGCTGCACAGCATCAAGATACTGAGTGCAGAGTGGCTAAAAACATTGGGCAAAGCCAATAGGTCCCGAAGTCGAGACCTATTGGCGTTGCCAATGCTTGTATTCTTGGGCTGGCACTCAAGAGACCAAAGAACGCACAATAAATAGGGATCTTCAAATGTATCATAGCAAGTCAAGGAAGAAACAATTTCTAGCAAAATCGATGAGTAGAGGTAAGATAAATTCAAGGTCATTTTTGACCTATTTCATCAACCTTTGTTGCATCCTATCTGCCATAGGATAAATTAAATCATAATTCACAATAAGTGCTTAAGATTCGCATGTTTGCATCCAATTGTTTTTATTTATTTGATAGTACCATACATTGTATTTTGTCAGTCAGTTAGCTCTTTTCACCCTACTTCAAATGGCTTTTTGCTTATAGAAAATAGAAAATATAGAAACAGAAAAATGCACAATTAAATCAAAAGACTATAGTAGAACACCAGCCTATAAAAAGTACACCTGTAAAGGATTCATATTTGAATACAAAAATACCACAATAAAAGACCACATTTACCCTTTCTCATGTGTGGAAGAATGAAGCCGTGTTGAAGAAGCTACAGATTGGCAGGAGTGGGAAAATCGTTCTACACAAACTGATCCTGCTGAATTTCATGACGTTGTTTTAAGTGACTCTTCTACTCCCAAGTGACAGCAGGCTACATTGAGCAGCTGCAGGTTGCACTGAATGTCATACTAATAGTGGACAATGAAGCAATTATACACCTGGCTGACACTGCGACCACTATCCTGGCGAGTCTACTCGGCCTTTCATTTATCTGAGGTCGATTAACTGAGTATCATTGAGTTGGCTAACAATAAACATCTGTTATTTAGCGCCAAGATGCCTAAGGGTGAACGTGTGCTTTTACATATACACATATTATGTTATGTTATTACTATTCTCAATAAAAAAATACATTTGACTCAGTCATTGAAGGGTTAGAGCTACAGTACATTGACCGACATATGCCCTGGAGGCAATCTAGTATCCAAACAAGCATTGGTGAAGACAACAGGTCTGGCCTTGGAATGCTGGTGCAATAGCTTAGGTGTTTTTAATTAAATTTGTTATTGCAAGCATACACCTCAAAAATAAAAATGAAACGAAAAAGAATAGAATGCCACATAAATGTGGCGGCCAGATGCTTGCAATACAAATGTTTAATTTAGAAAACACTCACTGATGTGTCTGTTTTACTAGTGATTTTTAATTTCTTTAAAAGCCTTTCAGCTGTGCTATGCATTACACCATTACATTTTATGAAGGTAACAAGACAATAGGATGACCCGCCGGAGAAGCATTTCAAATTACAGGCAGCTCTAATGTCACTATGCACTTAAACACTTTAAAAGGGCCACTTTAAAAAGGAGACAGGAAATAAATCATCATAAATACAGTGTCTGCCAAAATGATGGTCCACCAGCCCTATTTAGTGTTATACGCAGCCCATGTTGGCTCCATCAATGGAAGATGTTAAGTCCATAAATAACGCCGGAACAGAGCTGTTTTCCAGACTTTTATTCTTCCATCAACAGACAGACAGGGCTCAGCTTACAGTTACAACGAGGTTGAACTCCAACTGCCACAACTACAACTGTTACCAAGGAGATCACTTCATCATCACATTCTAACAGATGACAAAGTGGCAAACTCAGAACGCAGGATGAACAAAACCACAAAACATCTTCAACTTTATAGGCAAAAGAAATAGTGAAGGATAAGCAATAGAAAGAATGAACAAGCATATGCTCCTCAACTTGCAACAAAAACAACACAATAAAAACAATTAAAATCAAGTTCTCAATGTATTAATAACATTTGTGTCATCTTTGGTATCATTCCCCCTGTCTTTTCGCTTCTGACCTCCTGTTTTGACCGTGGGCTGCATTTTGACTTTGCTGGTTTTAGTACGTTGGGCACTTTACCAGTGCTAAAGTGCAAGTGCTCCCTGTGTAAATTATATTGGTGGCCAGTTTATTCAAGAGTGGCATATTTGGTTCACTAGTAAGTCCCTAATAAAATAAGCCAGGTGTGTCCAGGGCCTGTAAATCAAGTGCACTAGTGGGCCTGCAGCACCGATTGTGCCATCCACATGTGTAGTCCTGCAAATATGTCTCAGAACTGCCATTGCAGTGTCTGTGAGTGCAGTTTTAAACTTTCATTTCGAAATGGCAAGTGCACCCACTTGTCAGGCCCAAATCTTCCTTTTTTGTACATGTAAGTTACCCCTAAGGTGGGCCCATGGCATCCCCATGGGCAGGGTGCAGTGTATTTAAAAGGTAGGACATTTGCTGGTGTGTTGGACATGTCCTAATAGTGAAATACTGCTAATTTAGTTTTTCACTGTTTCAAGGACTATCTCTCCCACAGGGAGGCATGCAGATTGCATTGAAATATATTTAAGTGTCATTTCCCATTGGGAGCAGATAGAGGTTTGGAGTTTGGGGTCTCTGAACTCACTTTTAAAAAGTGCATCGTTTGGTGAAGTTGTTTTTTAAATTGTTTGTTTGAAAATGCTACTTTTAGAAAGTTTAGCATTTCCTTGCTTATGCATTCTGTGTCTCTGCCTGTCTGTAGAATACCCATCTGGGTTGTTTGACAGTTGAGCCAGGTCAGGTAAAGGAAGGGTTTTGTGCACTACAAAGACCTTCCTTTGAAGGTTGCCTACTTCTAAGCCAGAAAGGGGTATAAGTATTGGACCTCTCACACCCCAAAAACAGGACACTTCTGGACTGAGGACATTCTGCCAGGAGGAAGAGCTGGATGCTCTAGGGCAGTGTTTCCCAAACTGAGGTCCGCGGACCCCCAGGGGTCCGTGACACATTCCCAGGGGGTCCGCAGGCAGCAGTTTTAAAAGCACAGCAAAGTTTCTTGTATAATTAGCAGCTTTTGAGCAACAATAAAAGTGTCAAGCTAATCCCGGTGATTAATGTACCTGCTGGAGAGAAATGAGCATTTTGTCCAGTAGCAGCTTTGACTTAACTAATGTAGCACAGAGGTTTAATATGCCTACTGCAAAGAACGTGTAACATGCATTTTAAAAAGCAGTATTTTATGTGCATAGGTCCGTGGGTTACTGCTTTTGTCACAGAGATTCTTTTGTTACTGTGCACTTCATAAATGACAATTGTAATCTAGCAGAGCGACTTATAAACTGTCATCAAAGTCATCAAAGAGCTGCTTGCAAATTGCATGGTACAAGTTAGTAACTTTTGTTTTTTCCCCACTCATTCATTATCCTGATGCTGCTAAAAAGGATTATTTGGGTGGAAATACATTTTTAATGTTATAGTCAGTGCTAGCCACTGTATCATGTTCTGAATCCTGAGTTTGTGCTTTTCCAGACCAAGCACTCTTTAAAAATGCCTACCCACATACCTTATGTAAAATATTCTATACACTGATTTACGTGTATGATTCATTGTCTCTATATGTGTATGATGTAAAGTGCTCTGACATCCTACAATGGTATGAGAAATGCTATAAAACAAATGAAATACATGTGACAGAGAGGGGCTATGGAGAGATGAGAGGCACTGTTGGAGGGTCATAATAAGGGAATCATTGAAGAATCCCAACAAAGATTGTCACATCCTGGTGCATAGTAAGGTCTTCATTTACTATTCTTTAAAAGCTAATACAATTCAATATATCATGAAAAATGTGTTGCAGTATGCACCATTGTTTCCTAACTTTTTTGAAGGGGAGAGCCTCCCACAGCCCCCTTTGTAGTGGTCAGGCTCATTCCCCGCACTTGGGTGCACCGTGTGGGGACTGGTCTGAAAATATTTGCCATGGCTGCTTTGGGTTTCCAGTCTGGCCCTGGCAGGAGCCGGAGCTTCGTACTGCGAAAGAAAACCAATAATTTAAAAGTTAGTCACGGAGATGCAGCACCAACCTTCCCATTAAATGTTTTCCTTTTTTTGCAAATTCCTTCAATATAAAATACTAAGGGCCAGATGTACGACCCGTTTTTATATGCATGCGCAAATGGGTTCGCAAACCCGTTTGCGCATGCAAAAACCTATTGGGCCATGTACATAGCCTATTTTGCGAGTCGCAATTTTTTTGCGACTCGCTAAATAGGTTTTGCGACTCACTATTTGGAAGGGGCATTCCCTTCCAAATAGCGAGTCTCAAAACCATGTACAAATGTTTTGCGACCGCAATTGCGGTAGCAAAACACTCGCAATTACCACCTACTTCAAGTAGATGGTAAGGCATTTTCAAAGGGGAAGGGGTCTCCTAGGGACCCCTTCCCCTTTGCAAATGCATGCATAATTATTTATTAAGGCAGGCAGTGGTCCCACGAGCCACTGCCTGCCCTTAAAAAATGAAAGCAAAACGTTTCATTTTCTTTTTGTTTTTTTATGCAGGGAAAACGGGCTGCATTTTTTTTACAAAAAACTGATTTATTTAAAAGCAGTCCTAGCCATGGTGGTCTGCTGAGCCCAGCAGGCCACCGACCCTGGGAGTGCTGTCATTCCCAATGGGTTCGCAATTTGCGAGAGGCTCATTAATATTAATGAGCCTCGCAATTTGCGACCCCATTGGAAATCGCAAACAGTATTAAACACACTGTTGTACATTTCATTTAGCGACTCACAATTTGCGACTCGCAATGTGTCTCAAATTGCGAGGCGCTAAATGAAATGGTCGTACATCTGGCCCCAAAATCCTTAGTAATTTGAATATTTGTTTTTTGTGCACACGTGTGTTTTTTTTCGAATTACTGTTTTAATATTTGAAATTTATATCATACAAATTGCTTGGGGGTCCCCGGCTTCCAGTGGTGACTCAATGGGGGTCCTCATGAGTCAAAAGTTTGGGAACCACTGCTCTAGGGGGGACTGCCACTCTGTCTGTTGCTTTATTGTGCTGACATGCTGCTTGTTGCTTCTGTCCTGGGAGTGAAAGGACTGGACTTTGCTTTCTACATCCTGCCTCCAAGGTTCTCCAAGGACTTGTGCGTGCATGCCTCCTGTTAAGAAATCTCAGGGCTATCAAAGACTTCACATGCCGGTGCCTGGACTCTTCTGCTGAGAGTTCGGACTTGCCAAGTGGTGACAAATCCAGTTCCTGGGCCCTTGGAAGTGTCACCTGGTGATCTTAAGGAAAAAATCCATTAATCGATTCCCAGAGCCTGTTTTCTGGATGCATCACTGCAAAATATTGCTGCATTGCCGCTGCCTGCATCAAAGCATGGTTCCCACTGGAAGCATTAACCACAGCTTTCACTGCAGGCTCCAGCTTGCCATTCCAGCCCTTCTGAAGAATCGCCACACCATGAGGCTGGAGCACTTGGTCACTGACGTTCATGGCGCTTGCACCGACTCCGACGCAGAATCTGCTCGCAGCTGAAGAATTGACACAGCGCCCGCTTTGCAGCTTTGAAATTGATGCAGCACCTGAATTGCTGATGTCACATTGTTCATTTTCCACACTGTAATGAGAAGTGTTACAGCAAACAAATGATGAACGGAGGGCTGACAATGCAAACATTCTCCCCCAGTCAAAAGATCTGGGTTAAATCCATCGTTTGAGCAAAAAAATTATGGACTTAGGCCCAGATCTCTGTACTGGGGTGAATGTATGACATTGTTCTACATTCTGTCCATCAATTGTTCTTTTTGCATTTGTCACCCCGAGTGGGACGGGTATGCCCAGACGTGGGTCCCGTGCTTTCCATGCCACTGGAGTCAAGCTATCCTGGCTGATGAGGGCTGAAATCCCGAGACCGGTCCTAAGATGCTTGTTTCCAGTCCAGTGACAACCTGGCCTGGCAGTTCGGGCTGGACTGTTCCCATTGGGCGCAGGGTCAAGACTGATTTGCATATGGCTGGATCCAAACTGGAATGGCATGGTGAGCAAAAAAACAATGGACTTAGGCCCAGATCTTTGTACTGGGGTGAATGTATGACATTGTTCTGCATTCTGTCCATCAATTGTTCTTTTTGCATTTGTCACCCTGAGTGGGACGGGTATGCCCAGACGTGGGTCCTGTGCTCTTCATGCCACTGGAGTCAAGCTATCCTGGCTGATGAGGGCTGAAAGCCCGAAACCGGTCCTAAGATGCTTGTTTCTAGTCCAGGGAGGACCTGGACGGGCAGTTCGGGCTGGACTGTTCCCATTGGGCGGCAGGGTCAAGACTGAGTTGCATATGGCTGGATCCAAACTGGAATGGTATGGTGAGCAAAAAAACTATGGACTTAGGCCCAGATCTGTGTACTGGGGTGAATGTATGACATTGTTCTGCATTCTGTCCATCAATTGTTCTTTTTGCATTTGTCACCCCGAGTGGGACGGGTATGCCCAGACGTGGGTCTCGTGCTCTCCTTGCCAGTGGAGTCAGGCTATCCTGGCTGATGAGGGATGAAAGCCCGAAACTGGTCCTAAGATGCTTGTTTCCAGTCCAGGGAGGGCCTGGCCTGACAGTTCGGGCTGGACTGTTCCCATTGGGCGGCAGGGTCAAGACTGATTTGCATATGGCTGGGTCCAAACTGGAATGGCATGGTGAGCAAAAAAACAATGGACTTAGGCCCAGATCTCTGTACTAGGGTGAATGTATGACATTGTTCTGCATTCTGTCCATCAATTTTTCTTTTTGCATTTGTCACCCTGAGTGGGACGGGTATGCCCAGATGTGAGTCCTGTGCTCTCCATGCCACTGGAGTCAAGCTATCCTGACTGATGAGGGCTGAAAGCCCGAAACTGGTCCTAAGATGCTTGTTTCCAATCCAGGGAAGACCTGGCCTGGCAGTTCGGGCTGGACTGTTCCCATTGGGGGCTGGGTCGAGACTGATTTGCATATGGCTGGGTCCAAACTGGAATGGCATGGTGAGCAAAAAAACGATGGACTTAAGCCCAGATCTCTGTACTGGGGTGAATGTATGACATTGTTCTGCATTCTGTCCATCAATTGTTCTTTTTACTCTGTAATAAGAAGGCATGGTACTTTGTAATGCTGGAGATTACAATGAAGTATTTTACTACGCAATATGCCACAACAGATTATAAATATAATGGCAAGTTTAGGTAAGTGTGCAAGTTTACTTGGGTTTTTGGGGTATTGTTTTTAGATGTAAAAAAGTGGGGGAGTCAGTAGAGTTTACCACCTATAAATAAATATTTGGGTTATTGGTTTATTATCTTTTTATGTAAATATTGCATAGGTCAAGGTGGTGGCTTCATATCGTACAATTTTCTCTTCAAATGATCAAGGATTCTGGTATTAAATGTCGCATATCTAGGAAAATGTAAAGCACACACATTTTCCGTAATTCTCTCCCATTTCTTTAGCCATAGACATGAATTCAATCCATGCTAGGTAGTCATAAAATATGCTGGAGTACCCTCAGGAGGTGCTTCCTCCCCTTTTCGTACAGGTATAGTGACATCTCCCCTCACAAATTTCTTAAAAATCCTTAAAACATTTGAATTTTCCAAATTGTCACGTAAAACCAAATGTTTTGATTCTGTTCCGTATACGTCAAATATTTTGTTCACCAACTAAATGACAGCTTTTAATTTCATGAGATCTTTTACCAAATCCAAAGACAGAACTCAAATCAACAATATCCACATACAGCGCAGCACACAAAACCCACTACCCAATATCAGCGCGGAAGTAACCAACCGTCCAACTCCAGCGTGAAACACTATGATGTCTGACCGACTCTTCGCAGCAGCTCACCCACCTTTACAAATTCCACACATTCTTTCAATTAACCTACTAAACAACTCCTTGTTTGCTCTCCTAAGTAAAATTAAGTATAGCTATCACTGAAGAATAGTCCACACACGCAAGTGACTTCTCAGCCAGCAAAAATTTACACAAATTAATGCAGATTCACCCGTTTCCACAATAAGGTTCCACCAACATTAACAGAGGTTAATCATACACAACAGCTTGGCCCTAACGTTACTAATGTAAGTGATGGTACCTCCTACTCCACATCAACTTTTCCTGTCAAATGATTGAAAATGTATGATCCCGGGTTCTTTTGACTTCAATGAGCCTGATTTCAACTTCTCCTCTGCTACAACTTTTTAATACTTCTTGTTACTCACTCAAACCCACCTGAAAGGAAAAAGACACATACAACTGCTACGCTTACAACTGCAACATTATCACCCTAATGATACTCACACCTTCAAAACCACAACCACAACCTCTTAGCCACTCCATCTAGATCTGGACACTGGAAAATGGAATCGAGGATTATTTTAAAATAGCTTGGGTACTAATTCTTAAAAGCTCCATTCAGGGTGTGATCCATAACTCTGCTAGCAGAAACTGTGGGAGCCTGACAATTAGCCAAGTATGGTTTCAAGATTAAACAAATAATCCTTTGGGAAATCCTGATGGTTCTTGAAAGGTCAATGGATATTGGCTACTGTTTGTGAATTGGAGTTGAAACAAAAACATAAACTATGCATATATTATCATCAGTTAGAATTTAAATTTTCAGTCAATGATGAGAGGTTGGTGAAGATTTCACCTTTATTGATCTTAAAGAATTGTTGTGTCATCTTTATTTAGATTAGTCGGTTTACAGAAATATCAGGATTGATTTCTGACAACATGAATCAATCCACAGTGTTCCATAAAGGAAAACATCACTAAACTAACTAGGGATCCTAACCTATTCTAAGTAGAACCCATGAAGAGTCCTTTTTGGAAAAGTGCAAGAGTGAGAATAAAAGGAGAACTTCCCATAAAGAGTCGTTCTGGAAACTCAGTCGAGTTCCCAACAGCTGCAGTAGCAACTGTCCATGATAGAATGACCTCTGCAGTATGATTGATCAGGAAACATTATTAGATACAAAGTTAAAAAGAAGTATCACCTTTAGGTGTGACTGTTGATAACAAAGCAAAAGATCAACTCTCCAGGAAGAGAGTCGCAAGACAGGGGAGGTAGATCTTGGCCTCTCGGTCTCACACCGGGAACTCTCCTAACTCTAACAAGGAACACTCATTCTTGTAAAATCGCACGGTAATGTATCAAAAATTCATTAGGTATTAGCTCCTCCAGCCAATGAAAACTGCTCATTCGATGGTGTTGTCAACTTCTCCTGATTCCCACAGTAAACATTCACGTTACTATAGTGTTAAACATTGTTACAGGACTTTGTTAAATAGAGGAAAGTTCTCATGAGAACCTTCTTACCTAAGCTAAAAGATGCCCCATGAGTTTCAGTGTGAAGACAAAGGCTTGTCAGAGAAGTGGAGGCAAATTAGCAATAATATTCTGATGAAGCATGCATAAAATGCCTACGTCATTATTTATTATAACAATCACAGCAAGTCTCATTGTATTAAGGTAAATTACTTAACATGGGGATGAGGGAACTGAATGAAGCACAAATTTAAGGCCGACACATTCCTAAGCAATTTGCTGGTGCTAGGCAAAATATCCTAATAAACGTCTATTAAGTTGTCTATAAAGCTATGAAGAGTCAAGATAAAAAGGCTTTGAGCCCTATCTAAAAGTGGCATATTTAAGAATGATAGCTTAGTACAAAAGAAATGTATTTATATTATTTCTTAATCATTTTGTAAGCACCTTTTCCTCTACATATGAAAGATTGATATATATATATTTGCATCATTATTAAGGATTTTTTCAGGTTACCAAATCGGCTCTATCAGTCTAGGTGTCATTTTGTATGTGAAAACATTTCTGCAGCAGTTTAAATGCATTTCTAAAGTGCAATTTTAACATGGTCTGACTAGCACATTGAGGCCTTGCAGCATGGAGAGGCAACATTTCTGAAATTATAGCCTGACTCTTAGTGAACACTTTCTACAACTAAGGTGGGCCTGTTTATCTAGGTACAAAAAATAAAAATATAAATGAATAGAAGTTGTAAACAATGTGTGGTTCCTTTAATTTAGTAGACATTATTGTGTTGCTTTTAGGTATGAACCACATTAGCAAATGTTGACTGTTTGCTTATGTGTGAGTGTTTCTTTGTGTGTTATAACCTTTATTTGTTATTTTTTACTTATTATTTGTTTTTATTTTGAGGAATATTTATTGAGGGGTATTATTGTTCAAAGGACATTTAAAAAACACAATGTCATTGTTGAATGTGTTTCATAGTTGTCTTTCACTTACAAAGTCATGTTTAAAGAAGCATCATGGAAGGTTTCTCGGCATTTGTGCTTAGGTACAAATGAGCATATCTGAATCTTCTGTTCTTTCTAACTTATAAGGTCAAATTCCAAGGTATTGTTCAGCAAAAGTACAAAACATGTGTTTGGTATTTTGTTGCATAGACCAAGCTTTTTTCTCATTTCTCTGCCAGCGCTTACTGGAAATATCACCTCAAGGGCATTTTTCCTAGTGAAGGAATTTAAAGTGAGGCTATCTACTAGGGAACCATTTTGAAAGTGAATTAGCTAAATGCGCTGGTGTAATTTAGTTTGAAACTGCATTGAATACTACTAAAGTACAGGCCCATAGCCAGAAGTATATTTTAGGGGGGCAGGTCCCTCGGCTATGACCAAACATTAAGGTTGTGCATTATATTTGCATTCTAACCCAAGCACTGGTTGTACTACTAAGTAAGGTCCCCCAGAATATCGTAATACAAGAATATCGAGGACAGTCTATTGAAAGTTAAGGGCATTTAGGTAAGTATAGATTTACTATTCCTAACTCCACATCTACATACCTGCCATTTATATATATATATATATATACATATATATATATATGCTATACATATACATATATATATTCACTGAAAAAACCATAGGTTTCACACACGTTATAGTTAGGAATTAGCATTTAAAAAACCTTGCAAATTCACTTAAAAAACCATAGGTTTCACACATGTTATAGTTAGGGGGATATTTCACTCGTAAAAAACCAATGAAATTCCCCCGTTATAGTTAGTTCAGATAACTATAACTCGCGCGCCCGCAATCCACTGCTTATGACGTCACATATTACATCACTCATGACATGGTCAGTGGCATCACTCATGACATCACTGATGACATCATCCTTGTGATAGAGTGGCGGTCGTGCGAGTTATAGTTATCTGAACTAACTATAACGGGGGAATTTCATTGGTTTTTTACGAGTGAAATATCCACCTAACAATAACATGTGTGAAACCTATGGTTTTTTAAGTGAATTTGCAAGGCTTTTTAAATGCTAATTCCTAACTATAACGTGTGTGAAACCTATGGATTTTTCAGTGAATTTGTACGGTTTTTTAAATGCTAATTTATATATGTATTATTATTTTTTTATATATTTATTTTACAATAAACTACGTATTAAAAATTATTATTATTTTTTGGGGGGTTTTCACCATGCGTGCACGGTGCGCGCACCCCCGCGATTTAATTTTTTTTTAAAAAAAACAAAAAAAATGTCTGCCTTCAGGGTCCTTCAGGAGGGACCCCCTGACAAAGGCTAGGGGGTCAGGAACTCTCTACCCTGCCCCCTTTTCATGTTCGCCACCTTCCTTTTTCACTCTTGCACTGAAAACAAACAAAATGGTGGTCGACACTTCCTGATTTCGACCGATTCGAACATTGACTAACATGTAACCACCAATCAGAATTACGCTCGCGCACGTTAGGGAGCTCGCGCGGTGCGCGCACGGTGCGCGCTTATAGATATTTATATGCTTTTAAATGCTATTTTCTCAGGAACTACTGAACAGATTGACACCAGACCTGCAAAAGGCACTTCCATGACCTAAGGACTACATCTCTGCCAAATTTCAAGTAATTCTGTTCAGCCGTTCGGGCTGTACCTTTGACTAAAGGTCCTATGGAAAAATGCATGGGGAAAACGCGTTTTGGGACCCCCCTTTTTTCTCGGCTCCCGCTTGACGAATCACCCCGAGACTTTCAGGGTAGGAGCGAACGGCGCGCCACATTAGTTTTGAAAATTTTGCGAGGATTCGTCAACCGGTGCCAAAGTTATTCAAAATAGAATTTTCAGATTTCCTATGGAAACTCGGTCCTAACTATAACTATCTACTGGCGACCGCCAGTAGATAATATTTATATATTTATATATGTGCATATATAATGTAGGTAGATATATATCTGGCGTAAGGAATAGCGAAACTATTATTACTTACCTATCGATATGTTCAATATTCTATAGATGATTTTCTGGTTTAACATTCAGGGTGCACACAGTGTGATTTTATGTGATGGAATATGCGGATTTTTGGAGATACATAATAAAGCACACTCAATCAATTTTTCACAATCCACCATTAAATCCTGTCAATTAGATGGGATTTAAAGTAGAAGGATGTAAAGTTGTAAAGAAGGCTAATTGGCAACATTGTGTATTTTAAGCATGGAAGCCTGCCATGTGTAGTAGAAATTGATAATATTTTCTTGCAAAGGGATTGTTTGCCATCACTGCGTTGCAGATAAAACTCAAGCTTTATGTTATGAAACAGTTAAGAGACTGCCATATTTAATGGCATATTTTAACTGCCATATTTTATGTACACTAGAATGCCAAATCACCTCCTTAACAGAACTTTAACTTTACAGCAAGTAGATTGTACTTTTCAGCGACTATACCAGCAAATGTAGACATGGTTCATATGCATTGAAAGAGAAGGTGTCAACACTTTTCACAAAGTAGCAAATACGGAATACGAAAAGGGTGCCATTGTTAAGCAATTTGCAAAAAGCAATGTGGATCAAGCAACCATTGTTAGACCTTATTAGGATCTTAAAGACCACTATGCAAGGTGATTTGTGTATCTTTCACTAAGGTCACTTTTAGTAAATAAAGTGCAAATCGTGCTTTGAAATCCCATTGGGCCAGGTGTATTGGCCAACACATTATAAGCTTTTAAATTCCACTTAAAATCACCATAAAACCATTTGTCTACATGAACCTAGCTATCATTTTGCTCCTTTAAGCTCTCTCTTATTTTCTCTATTTACTTCCAATCTATGCCTCAGCTGGCTTTCTCAACCTGTTCCCCGCTATCCTTTTCTGTTTGCTGCTGCATCTATCTTTCCATTTCTATCTCTCCTGC
The DNA here is from genome assembly GCF_964204655.1 of Triturus cristatus. Taxonomy (NCBI): domain Eukaryota; kingdom Metazoa; phylum Chordata; class Amphibia; order Caudata; family Salamandridae; genus Triturus; species Triturus cristatus. The sequence continues at coordinate 348,970,567 of NC_140584.1, forward strand.
TCTCGCTTGCCTTTTCTATTTACTCTCCTTTCTTTCTCTTAATCTTCTTTCCTTTTCTACAACATCTCCGCTCTATCTTCTCTTCTATTTTCTTTGTACTTCTCAATATTTGTTATCATCTCTCTAACCCTCTTAGCAGTTATTAGCAGATTCTGGCACCTTTTTTGACCACTGTGCTTCCCACTGTTCCCCAGTGCTAGACGCCTACCATCCTGTGGGCCTCCTTGAACTGGAGAAGTCCCCTACGATAGGGAACAAAGAAGTTAATGCATTGTGTCATCATATCCCCACAGCTTGTCATCAATACTAGTTAGACAGGACATCAGGCTGCATGAATTTGGTGGGTTTTAACTGTTTTAGGGCAGACTACCCGTTGACAACAACCACACTCCTTTCACAGTGCGTGGACGTCAATGGGTCATCCATACTACTGGAAAAGAAAATGTCTCTGGAAAACACCAGAAACATTTACTTTTCCAAAATCAAAGTTGGTACGCAAGGAAAATGCTTTCCACGAGTCCCAAGTTTGATTTTGTTTTGCTGTATTGCGCAGCACGCTGTGCACACTGATGTTACACAGCAAAACGAAAGTGAAAGCAGATCACACTAATGTGTCTGACCACCCAGCATTCCTACACTTCTCCCCATAATAGTAGAAACCCACTTGTGTGACTGAGCTATCACCCGTCAAATGAAAGGTTCCTTAAGACACCTAAGATATAAGGAAAGATCAAGATTTTGCCTTGCACATTGGCCAATTTTGACAATGTGGGTAGTTGTGGTATTTAGACCAGGACTCGGTCGGTACCCAGAGAAACCTTTAAGGCCCAAACATCTGTGAATACTTAGGGAAGTCTGGGGTGGTGTAGTAATGGCCTGCAAAGTCCAAACTTTGGCTAAATCACAGATAGATTTTTCTCAAAATTCTGTGAAGGAAGATTCTGGAATTTGTGAGGGCTCATAACATTCCTACCACCTAGCATTCCCATACTTCTTCCAATAAAAACACTAATATGAATATTTCTCTATATCTGTCTTCATGTCCACCGTCCACTATTTGTGTTGTTAGCATAAAGATTTTACAAATACTGTAACTGATTGTTATTCTGATTCAAGCATGTGAATCTAAGATCAAATACAGGAGAAGAAAATAAGTTGCCTACCTGTAACTGTAGTTCTCAGGTATTGGTACCTTTCATAGATTTACATGTGATTAGAGGTTCCCCTTATTGTTATGGAATTACCTTTCCCACTAGTGCTTGAGAATCTGAGGGAATCAGCTTCTTTGGAAAGTGTTGTAGAGGGTGCTGTAACCTGATTGGCTGGAGTTCGGTTCCTTTTAAATGATATGGATAAGTTATTAAAGTGAATGTTTCATTGCCATTATAGGCTAGGGGTAATATTATGCACTGCTTTGTTATGGTACAGTTGGACTCCCACTTGGACAATGGCGAATGATTCAAGCATGTGAATCTAAGAAAGATCCAATACTGGAGAAATGTATTTATTTCTTCTGTAGATTGTGTTTATGCAGGAAGTTGTTCCTTCCTGCACAAAAACAATACTGCCTGAAATGCAGGCACCCTTGCACCATGACACAAGGTTGCCTGCATTGGCGCTTGGCAGTACACAGTGCACCAATCTTAGGAGAAAGCAGAAGTCCATCATATCTTTCTAAACAATTGAGCATGTCTGCTATGTTCCTTTCATGCAGCAAGTGTTTCACTGACTTACGTGAAATATAAGCAAATCTGCCCCCAAATTTCTGATTGGACAACCCAGTGCAGTAACCAGATAAGCAGACTATAATCATAAGAAATACTGTAATGGGACCCACAGAGCGATTCAAAGCTTCCAGTGGACAGAAAATCATAAATTGTGTGTCTTTCTCACACTTCGCCGTCCACCACACTGCTACGTGCTGTGTCTCAAAACATGATAACCGCACCTCAGTGGTCATCACACACGACATAGAAACACTTCCCACATTGGATCACAAAACAAAGACATCACCCTTCTAACCACATACCAACCTATCTGGCGTAGCTTGCTGCCCATGTAGGTTATTGCTTCAGCGCCACGCATATGGGCAGTAAGTGCTGTACAATGCATAGTACAATACAATATTTATCACTTGTTCAATAAACAAGATTTGTTTTCATCCTATTAAAATCTTTGTTTCCATTACTTCAGAATAACAAAACAAAATGTGCCTCATTGGTGCTTTTGTAACTGCTGGGATATGTTAAAATATTTGTACAGGTCACGCATAGGTATTTACATTTTTTGTGAATTAGAAACAAATTGACATCCTACAATATTTGCTTCACACATCCTGTGCAAAGGAACACTGGAATTATGCGATCCTGCGGCTGTGAAATTAGATGATTTTGCTGCTGGGGTCTTTACCGAATAACTATGAATTTATCTCTTTTGCCACATCATCTGCTGCATAATCTACAGATTTTAGCACAAAAAAACACATTTTGTGTCTATCTCAAACAGATCAAAGGTTGCTACAAATGCTGCAACGCATGCAGTGGAAGGTCCTTCGTAAAGGTTGACTGGTCACCTTTCAGTTACTTACAGCGAGCGGTATTTGGATGTGGAACCTTTGCCCAGATAGTGCTAACAAGTACAAAAGTGTCGGAATAATGAAGCGATACTATTAAAAAATTTGCCGGATTAAACAAAATAATTTGCATTTTCTTGCCACATACTTTAGTTAATATTGCTGCACAATTAAGGCTTCCACTGCTGCCTATTACCAGTGGCCCTGTCTGTACCACAGAGAGATTGTTACATAGTTCACTTTACAAAATCCTCTCACTTTGCTGAAAGGAAGAAACGTAAATATCTCCACAATAAAAGAATAAGCATCAATTTATCAGCAGGCAGCTTGACATTTATTTAACCTGTCTTGGAACACGCAGCAAATGAAATTTAAATGCATTTTTATTGCTCATTGACCTTTTGAACTCCCTCACCTCTATACTGTGCCAGGTACCTCTATTGTTTGGGGAGCCTAGTGCATGTGACAGGAACGGCTCAAACCAAGGTTAATAGAAGCCATTGTGAGCAGGCTGTCATTGCCATTAGTTTGATCCCTTCTTGTTGCGGGCACTAAGCCCAATCACACAAGAGGCGCAGCATTTTGATCAGCACGAGTTGGGCAAGGCTGGGTGGGAGAAATGTAGTGGATTCCTGAGGATTCCAGAAGTTTCCATAACAGAAGTGTAAGAAAAATGTGGGATTTAAAGCAAACTTTAAGGTTTACAGGGAATTGTGGGTAAGAAAACCTTGTGGGATTGACGTAAGGCACACAATCCTGGAGTCCCCTGGTTGTCTAGAAAAATGTCTTTGGTTGGTAGGGTTCCATGGATGGCGCCAAGCATGGCCTCAAACCCTGCACCTACCCCTTTTGCTGACCTCTCCATGTAGCACTCTATGGACTTTTCCATCAAGGTCTCTTTGCCTATCCACACAAGTGAAGTACCATTTTTATCGGGAGGGTTGGAGAAATGCTGTATGATAGGAAATTGTGGCTCTCCACATATTCCAGAAGTTTCCTCACAGAAATGAGAAGAAAATGTGTGTTTTAGTCATAGGTTGAGGTTTGCAGGGCATTGTGAGTAGTAAACAGGTGTGGGATGCATGCAAAGCACACCACCCTGAACTCCCCCGGATTTCTAGTTTACAGAACTATCTGGGTCTGGTAGGATTTTCCAGGTGACAGCCTTCCCATGCCTAAAACGTCCAGCTATTCACCATTGCAAGTGGGACATATTGGGAGTAAGCCGTACTCTCTTGGCCCATATGTAAAAACAACACCCACAAGAATCAACTATCCTCTCGCTTGCCATTGGGCTAAGAGTCTTTAGTCTGCAGGGGAGCAGAAAGACTGGTGAGGTTTTAGGGGTTATGGTAGGACCTGATGTTAAGATGGGCAAGACCCATACCATTATTTTATTAAATAATATATATTCCTGTTATAGGGTCAAATTGGGGCACACCTCCTGTCTGCCCCTGAGAGGGAAAAAGACCGGTTTGTGCAACACCTCCACAATTTTCTTTTGTCTCAAAAGAAAAATCCCTGGTGTCAGGGGGATGTTTTACTTGTGAGCAAGTTAGGGCCAATCTTCCAAAGGGGGCAGAAAGACACTATTGACCCCACTGGAGCAGGGGTATGGTTAAATGCGAGGGTAAGTTAACCAATCCTTTTGTTTATTTTGGTGCCATTTTGAAATCCCTGGTGTCTAGTGGATTTTCTGCCCCCCCCCCCCCAGGAAGGGTTGGCAGATTGGGTAAATACACCATTCAATCCCCCCAGGAGGACCAGAAAGACTATTTGGACCCAGTATGGGTGAGCGCAGATCCATACCCAGGGGGACGCTCCCCCCAAACAAATATTGCTTGAATACAGTCCCTAGTGTCTAGTGGGCTTTCCGACTATCAGAGGCAATAATCCCCATTGGCCCATCCCAATGGGGACATAAAGACTGTTGCCCATGTACTTGGGGTAAGGGCCTAACCATGCCCATTCTGGGCAGCTCCACCACAATATATATATATATATATATATATATTCACTGAAAAAACCATAGGTTTCACACACGTTATAGTTAGGAATTAGCATTTAAAAAACCTTGCAAATTCACTGAAAAAACCATAGGTTTCACACAAGTTATAGTTAGCTGTACATTTCACTCGTAAAAAACCAATGAAATTCCACGTTATAGTTAGTGCAGGCAACTATAACTCACGCGACCGCAATCCTCTGCTGATGACATATGTGTCTTTATGAAAAAAAAATATTTGCGCGCACGGAACGAACTGCGTGAAGTGGGCGCATGGCACGAATGGCGTAAAGTAACTTAGCATTTAAAAAACCGTACAAATTCACTGAAAAAACCATAGGTTTCACACACGTTATAGTTAGGAATTATCATTTACAAAACCTTGCAAATTCACTTAAAAAACCATAGGTTTCACACATGTTATAGTTAGCTGTACATTTCACTCGTAAAAAACCAATGAAATTCCACGTTATAGTTAGATCAGGTAACTATAACTTGCGCGACCGCAATCCACAATGTGTAATTTCAGATGTCATACAAGGATGACGAAATGCACACCAAAGTTATCCAATCTTCTTGAAAGTTGCTTTTATAAATTATCATTTTTTCGCGTGCAGCCCGAGAAATATGGTTTTGCCTTCCAACCACTGGGTAATTTAATCTGTCAAGAATGGAGCGAGTTTTGCACTCCTAACCGGACGCACAGCCCTTGAACGAACGATGACTCTATTTAATCCAATTTTGTTTTATGTTTATTTCCACGTTCCTCCAATGTTTGATGTAACTTAAATGTGAATCGACAATCACATGTGCGACACTCAAATGTCTTTCCAAATTTTCAAATTTTCAAATGTTGCAGTTTGCCAATACTGGCCTTTTCTTCCTGCATACCGCGGGATACATTTAAAAACATCCTCAATCCAATGCATTTCGGGCATTTTCTCCGCCCTTCGTCAGGGATTTACTGCAAATGTTTAAAACAACACCATTACCTCGTGAAAACCAATGTCACAGTTCAATGTACACTTAAATCATATCAATCATTTCCCGTGCCTAGTTAACCCCGATCCCTGTTAAACGTTCTCCCTCTCCTCACAAAGCCCTCTATTTAAGTTTTAACAAAAAAGGCTTCTCACCCCTACCAAACCGTTAATCCATCTATGACTCAGTACTAGTTAGTTGCCCTCGTTCTATGTTATAACACAGTCGCTTAGTCAGCTCCTTTCTCTATACTTACATTTCAACATTTTCAAAATATCCCGCTATTTTCCTTCCTTCCTTACTCCACTGCATATCCCTTCTGACTTCGCCCTCTCACGCTTTACGCTTTAAACATTTGCAGTAAATCCCTGACGAAGGGCGGAGAAAATGTCCGAAATGCATTGGATTGAGGATGTTTTTAAATGTATCCGGCGTGTTGCAGGAAGAAAAGGCCAGTGTTGGCAAACTGCAACATTTGAAAATTTGAAAATTTGGAAAGACATTTGAGTGTCGCACATGTGATTGTCGATTCACATTTAAGTTACATTAAACATTGAAGGAACATGGAAATAAACATAAAACAAAATTGGATTAAATAGGGTCATCGTTCGTTCAAGGGCTGTGCGTCCGGTTAGGAGTGCAAAACGTGCTCCATTCTTGACAGATTTAATTTCAGATGTCATCATTGATGTCATGAGTGATGTCACTGACCATGTCATGAGTGATGTACTATGTGACGTCATCAGCAGTTTATTGTGGGCGCGCAAGTTATAGTTACCTGATCTAACTATAACGTGGAATTTCATTGGTTTTTTACGAGTGAAATGTACAGCTAACTATAACATGTGTGAAACCTATGGTTTTTTAAGTGAATATGCAAGGTTTTGTAAATGATAATTCCTAACTATAACGTGTGTGAAACCTATGGTTTTTTCAGTGAATATATATATATATATATATATTTTAAATACTCCCTGCCATCTAGTGGGCTTTCTGCCCCCTCTGGGTACAGATTGGGAGTAATTATCTCATCTGTGTCAACAGGGGGAACATAGAGACTGATGCCCCATTTATTTGGGGTCAGACCATGGCCATGTCCATGCTGGGCAGCCCCCACCCATATATTTAAAAAAATAGAAACACTCCCTGGCATCTAGTGGGCTTTGTTCCTCCGGGGAGCAGACCAGGTTTAATTACCCCGTTTGCCTCCAAGGGTGGCAGAAAGATTGTTGCCCCATTTAGCTGGGGTAGGGGCATATCCATGCCCATGGTGGAAGCCCCTACCCCAATATTTTTTAAACACACTTTCCCTGGCATCTAGTGGGCTTTGTGCCCTCTACATACAGGGAGAAGATGGGGTAATTATCCCATCTGGCCCCCAGTAGGGTCAGAAAGACTGTTGCCCCATTTCCTTGGGGTAGGGCATGGCCATGCCCATGCAGGGCCACCCCATCCATATATTTTTTTATTTTTAAAAAGTAATCCCTGGTGTCTTGTGGGCTTTATGCCCACCCTGGGAGATAGATGAGGGTAATTACCCCCGGTTTTCCCTCCAGTTGAGGCAGATCCACTGTTAAAATATATATTTGAGAAACAGTGTTAAACTATACATTTGCGTTGGGGCATAGCCATGCCCTTGTGTGAAGCTCCAACCCTATATTTCTATAAAGCTAAAGAATCCTTGGTGTCTAGTGGGCTTTCTGCCCCCCCCCCTGCAGGGTCACAGATTGGGATAAGCACCCCTACTCCACCCCAGGAGGAGGCAGAAAGACTGTTGCCATTTACATTTGGGATGGTGGCATGGCCATGCCCTGGGAGGCATGGTTGGATCACGCTCAGTGATTACGGAAGAATGCAGCCACAAGCATATCTCAACATTGGAATGAATCAAAAAATGAAAGAAAAGTTCTTAAAATTACGCCTCGACGTAATCCCGGTAACTCCGCATTTACCACCCTGGGTGAGAAAAAATTTCTCGCAGCAGTGCCGCCTGTGCAAAGCTGACAAGGAAGACATCGTCCACATCATGTGCATTTGTCCTAAACTAAAGGCTTTGAGGTATAATTTATTACGTCCCTCCTTCAAATTACATGGCGTCCGGACATGCAGGCAGGCTGTTAAACTGTGTTTTAACCCGACTAAAACAAAATGTAATTGTCGGGTCGTAAAGTTTTTTGACTTAGTAGAAAAAAAGACACACAAGATTTTATGACCGCCGAAACATTTTATTGACAATTTTGAACTGATATAAACCAAACTTGTAAAACTGAGGAAATCGCGCATAATGAATTTTTAACCATTTTTTAGCAATGTTTTTATTGTTTTGTAAAGATTTTAATTAATCATGTACAAATAAAATAAATTATTACTTATTCCTTTTTCTATGCTTTCATTTTAAACAAGAAGTCCCTGGTGTCTAGTGAACATTTTTTCCCCCAAGGTGGGTAGATCAGGGGTAATCACCCCAACTGCCTGCCGGGGGTAGGGGGGGGGGCAGAGAGACAGACAATTTCATGGGGGCGTTGGAGGAGCACAAGCCCTCATCGAAGGGACCACTCCCCCATCCATGGTGTCTAGTAGGTGGATCCCTGCTTAGGGATTGCTCTCCTGTGGCAATCCCCAAACTGAGATCCACTGGGCAGAGGTAAAATTGGAAAGGGGAGTTTCGCCCTTTCTAGCAACACCTCTCCTGAGAGAATCAGCAACGAAGGATTGAGATCTGCCTCCAAGGACTGATTCAGTGAAAGTAAAAGGAGCCCTTCTGTTCATTTTACTTTAACTTTCAGGACCAGAAAGTCCTGTGTAACCCTCTCCCCTGTAAGCCAATGGCCAACAGACTAACCATTTAAGAGGTAAAGAGTAGATAGTCTAATGTTTTTGTTTCTATTCGTCACCATCAAGAAAAATCTAGCGGTAAGGGGCAGATAAAGAAATTAAGGATCCCAACAACCTAGGAGTTTGTCCCAGGGTGTGCAGGTCATTAGCTTTTTGTAGTTTGTTTTTTAAAAGAAACACTTTGTGAAAATAAGGTAGAGGGCTGTCAAAACCAATAGTGGTTATTCAACACACATTCTGTACCTTTAAGTGAGCCCCCCTCACTGTGGTCCCTATCAAGGTGCAGAGGTCACCGCTAGCCCACTGGTGATCTCTAAATGTGGCGGATGGTAGACCTGCAGTGAGGTGGGCAAAATGTTCCCACTGCCCTGAAGTAAGAGTACCCTACACCCAACATTAAATCTAGCCCTCATTCATTTGAGTGCTATCATGTTGCTCTCTAAATGTCGACTCCAGCAACATTAGGAAATATTGTATTTTTGTTACCCAACAGACGAATCACTAAACAGAAAAATATAGGGACTGATTCACAAAGGGCCTCCGCGCTCCTGGCGGGACCTCCGCAACGGGTAACGGCATTATGGCGGACCTGTCACAAGTGTGGGGCCACCACCACGACTGCGGGGCATCGGCCATGAGTGTGGAAGACCTTTCTGAATAGGGCCCAGCAAGAAGTATTGTACAAGATGTGCTGTTTCATACGTTGATACACTTTGTTTCACAACCACGTTTTAGGGTATCCTTATGAGTAACTAGGCTTTTGGTGCCAGGATTTTGGAGTGAGGTGGGTGTGTGGAATTTCCACTTCCAGACGGTATCTCCACACCTATTCCAGGCTATTCATCTCAGAATGATAAATAACATGTGGACACAGATCTTCCTGCTCAAACACTGCATGCTGATCTCAGTCTCAGGCCAAATAATTGGCACTTTTGTTCCCATTTATATGGGGTCACAAATCTAGAACAGGTCATGGAGCTGTAGACGGGGGTTGGGAGAGGGAGCTGTAAGTTGTCTGGGGCATAGCTTGCTGCTTTTACTAAGAAGTTGAAAGAATCAGGTGAGGGCCAAGCTGTGGATTTGCCCGCAGCTCCTCCTCAGGTTTTAATGGGCATGGATCTGCACTAATGAAACTAGGTCTGGTGGTTCAGCACCTAGGTTTACCGGGTATTGTCAAGTCACACTCAGGAATTATATTAGGTAAGTGTTGCCAGACTGAAATTTGCATGCTGCTTGTGAAAGAACATTCCCCTTCTCCTTTCTTTTCTGGGACGGTATAATAAGACAACGGAATGGAATGCTTTTATATGGTATATTGCAATTAAAATGAATAAGTTGTCTTCGTTTCAGAAGACCTGGCTGAAATTTAGTTGGCATATTGGTATTGTTATGTTGAAGTTCAAATGTTCTTGTAGCCTACTTTTCTTTTTTTGTAAATTGTCTGTTACCTTACATCATCTAATTACTCATCTGCAACTAAGCACCCTGAATAAATAAATGATTAAAAAAAACATTATCACCACTTAGATATGATTCTATGCAAAATAATGCTACTGAATTCCCCCTCAGCGTTTTTTTAAGAAAAAGAGAACCCAATTTGAAGTCGCCACAAGATTGATTTTTTCCCACCTTCATTCTTCTCCATTAAAATTAGAGCATGAGATGCTTAAGAGATAGTTTGATAAAATATTTTATAAATATAAAAATTAAGGGATATTTAACACATGCATATCACGTGAGTTCGTTTTTATACTACTTTGCTTCTGCAGGATCAAAAGCTAAAACCGTTTACTTGTAGGTTCAGCAATTTCCAAACCTCAATTAAATTGCCATTTTTCAGAAGCCCATGTGATTTAATTTTTCTAATGGTTTTACTAGATTTACTCCAGTGAAATATTAAAGACCCATGCTCTACATTAGAAAGAACATAATGGTACTACCATCTGGACCATAAAGATTCGCTAAATTTGTCCCATGTCTTGGTATATAATGAATGTCATCTTTCTATATCTGGTATAAAACTATCAATATGGAAGGGCTCTTTTTAGTGACTAGAGTAGTTTCTTTTTGAGCAGATGTGAAAGGTTAGGCGAAGAAAACATCAAGGTAATGCCTTCCTTTTGAGATTCATGTATTGATGTTTCCTAAAGTCACCATGCATCAGATGTACAATGGTTCAACAGACAAAGCAGTGGATCATTCGTTTTATCCCTAACACCCATGATATTCAGAGAAAATGTTTTTAATGTCATATTTTCTCTATATGTTCAGTCTACATTGCCTATCCACACATCCCCTTCCCCCAACATCCACATATACCCATCCACTAAACATGTTCCCTCCCATAACTCACTCATGCATTATATTTACCCCACCTCCTGGCTACCTACTCCCCTCAAGGCACTTCATTCCAAAGTATGGCTTCTTTTTATTTATTTTCATTTTTCTTGCTGTTCCTTTTAAAGTTCTACCAGGCTTCAGTGCCGGACATGCTTACCATTGCGCTTTGTTTTCGTATGATAAGCTACTCCAAGTCTCTTGAGTTTGCATGTCATCAGAAGGGGAGAAAGATTGAAGGGTGCGCTGAGTTTGGGCGCTGCCCTCGGAGAAACCTCACGTCTCAGAAAAACATATTTTGTGAAACACCTGAGTTAAGTCAAGAAGGACTACAGGTCTCATGAGCATGCAGGACAGTCATGAAACTAGCTGAAGGTGTTGACCATCTTGATGGACAGTTTGAGTTTGTCTTGGATCATAGCATTCTTGTTATGCAATCTTATTATACATATTTGATATAGCCAAGACTATTAGGTAACACCTTGTTTTCTGTTTTCTGTGAAATCGACAAAGACATCTGGGAACCAGATAAATATCCTGCAAAGAATAGACGTGCATTTATTTGTTTGACACAGACAATCCATAGGGATTATAAACTCTCTAGCACTGTTTTATTTACAAGGTGTCGTCTGTGGAGATTGCAAACTCGATAGCACTTTGTTGCTTCCCAAAAGTCATCCATAGCATTATGAACTCTATTGCACTGGTTACTCCACAAGGAATCAACCATGTGGTATATAAACTATTGCAAACTGGAATGGAATTTTATTACCAAAGACGTATTGTTGTATGGTATGCATGCTGAGATCAAAGATAGTGAATACATATATAACCAGGGTTTGAAATTACATATGCAATACTAACTAATGTTTTCATGTTACTGACAAACTAAGCAAGGAAAGGTTGTTGTCTAATCTGAAGGTATCTCTCCAGGGTACACAATATCATTGCAATCCTGATGGTTATTCACTCTAGATTAACATTTAATTGTATCTCATCTGAGGAGAAAGGTTGAGTTTCAAATCGTAAGAGAGAGACAAAATACAGAGAGTAGCAGCAGCTTTAACATAAGCAATTATTTAAGTGAAAACATCAATTTTCAAACTAGTGCTAAACTAAAGCTCTCCACTGATTTTTAGATATCAATGCCCCAGTAGTGCAGGCTATGCCCAGCTACATGACCAGGCGTGTGGTGAGACTCAGTGTCTCTGTTTCTCTCTCTTGTCCCATTTTCCTTTTCCCAGGCCTACTCTACTGCTGCACAATTGTATTAAGGAATTGGCTGTGCGCTTGGCAACGTGTGAAAGATATCCTTGCTCCTGATAAAGATTTTCAGGATAATGCATCCTGACACCTTTTATCAAAATGTTCCACGCCTTTTCCCATCACATTACCAAGCTGATGCTCCACAACTCAAGATTCTTAATGCCGTAATATAAAACCACAACTCTAAATCTTTCAACAAAATATTTCAACTAAATCTTTCAACAAATCCAAAGGTGTTGGCTTGTGTGGATTATAAGTACTCCAGTATTACACTTATATGTTTGGCTTTTCTCCCTGTCTATTTAATGACTATCTAATTTACTCTTCACTTCAAAATAACACCATTTCGGCCACTAAGGCCATAAAAGCACAAGTATAAAAGCATAATACATAATTAAAACTATACATTTAGCATAAAAGAGCATGATACTTATACATGAAAGCAAAAGACCTACATTTTACAGTATGAGGGCCGCATTATGAGTTTGGCGGTACGGGTGCGGGGGCGGTGGTGCGCACCTCCAAACCCAAACGCTGCCCGCCTGCTAGATTATGATTCAAATCATTGTCTGGTTGGTGGGAGGTGTGGCGGTCCTGCTGCTGTGCAGTAAAAAGACTCAACAAGCCTTTAATACTGCCTCGCCGTGGGAGAACCACAGCGCGTTCCAGCATGGCATGGACTGTAAAGTCCATGCCGTGCTGGAACTGGGAGGGTGCTTGCATACAGGGGGGCACAAAATGTGCCACCCCTGCATGCATCTATCTGCATGGGGCAATGGGGGCCCCGTAGGACCCCCTTTGTTTTCCCACCTCCAGCTTTTACATGGTGGTGCTTACTGACATGTAAGGCTGGTGGCCGGGAAACTCAAAATGTGTATGGCGGTGCCACAGCAGCACTGCCAGCATATTCTGAGCCCCTGACCACCGCTCTACCACCAGGGAAAGCAGTTCCCTGGTGGTTGCATTGGTCAAATGGTGGTCCGACTGCAAAACGTATAATACGGTGGTTGGACCGCCATGCACCCGTGAGTCTGGCAGTCCATGAACCGCCAGCCTTGTAATAAGGCCCTAAGTAAATAGCCAACATGAAATCACATAAGATTAACAGATCATTCTACGAAGTTTCCACATTGCACCCAGAAATTTAGCCACTGAGATAACAAGTGAGGGGCTGGAGTCTGATCTCAAAATTCATAGGGCCACACATGGTTATGCACTCTTAAGCGCCTACTAGTAGGGGCTAGCCAAAAGCTTTGTGGCTTAGCATAGGTTGGGCAGGCAAAAAAAACCTTGAGCGACACTCTCCACTGAAAGTGTGCAGCTGGAGTAGCATCCTTGGATCCAGTAGACCACTTTGCAGTAAATTATCTCAACGGTAGGGTACCCACTTGGAACTGAAAGTATAACTTCCGATCTAGAGGAAGACTAACCAAGTCCCAAAATGGATCATATGTGCTCACAGGCTTAACATAAAAAAAATCATAAGACAGCCTTGAGTAGCAGCGGCGTCCCTAGGGTTGGTGTCACCCAGTGCGGTAACTCATGGTGACGTGCGGTCCACACCCCCCGCACCCCTCTAGTGATGCCACTACCTACGCACTCCTCCAAATGTTTGCTCTCCACGAAATAAAGAGCACCGTTCGGGGAACTGCCAGCATTGATTAAACATGGATGGATAAGTGCACTTCCAAAAAGCATGAAAATGATGAAGTCCCAATAGCATGCAGCTGCGATCTCTTTCTGGGCGATAGCTGAATGTACGCTGAAGCAGGAGAAGAGCAGCGCATTTCTATAACGGTAACGGGGATGTTGCAATTCCCGGGAGAGCTTGTGTAAACAAAGAAAAGCGGAGAGGCGGAGAACCGTCGTCTCTTGGAGGGCCCCGTTCCCTCCCTCTGCCTGTCCCTGTGTGGTCCCAGGTGTGCGGGAGGCATCGTCGGGCTAACCCAGTCTGAGCCCCGGCACCGCTGGCGGAGTCATTAACACTGTGCGCCCCGCGCGCGCTCTGTCCGCGGCAGCCCGCCCGGAGCACACGCGATTACTTCAGAATGTATTTAAGGGCTGGTGGAAACCACTGCAGCAGCCAGAGGACGCCGGGGCGATCTGAGGACGGCACCTGTGAGCGGATAGAACTCCCCGGGTCGAAGTCCCCTATGGATGCCATGCTGTCCCTGCCTGGGCTCCGGGCGCGGGGCTCCCCCGTGCAGGCTGGTCCGCGAGCGGGGCGGGGCTCCCATTATTTTGCATTTTGGTGTCACGGTGTCACCCCATGAGATGGTGTCACCCGGTGCGGTCCGCACCCCCCGCACCACCCTAGTGACGCCACTGTTGAGGAGGCAGCCTTCCTGAAATCATTCACTGCTACAGTTTCCCAGTCGAACAACTTCAATGCTTTCTTGGACGGGAAAATTTGAAGAAGTGAGGTGATCCCAGAGATCTGACAGGTGTGGGAGATTAAGTGATTTTTTGATGCTCGAGAGCCATGTTACTTTGTGGAATTGGTGTGCCTCCATAATGTCCTGTAGTGCTAATGCATAGTGGGCTAGTTCAGCTGTGGTCCACAACTGCCTCTAGAACAATAAGGGGTGTAGGCTGGCTTCACCTACAAAACTTTTCATGCCCATGTCATGGCGAAGCGGGTGCAAAGGGGTTCTGGGGGAAGAGAAGCAAGGTTGTGAATCAATTTGTCCTCTGCACTAATAATTGAGTCTAGGTTGAAAAAAGCCCACATTTCTGACCCATAAAGGGCAGAAGTCAAGGCCTTGGCCTCATATTTACGAAGTGCCAGGGAGATTTGCCTGGTGTAAAAAGAGGAATATTATTTGTAAAGAGCACTTATTTGGCTACGCTTCAGAGCAGCTTTGTCGAAATGTGGTTTCCTGAACCTGCTTTAAAAAAAAGTAATACCCGGGTAGGTGAAACAGTCCACCATCTCAAGAGGAGCATCCCCCACAACAACACTTTTCTTTAATGATCTATGTGGGTGGAACAATATCAGCTTGGTTTTGCTTTGTTTCCCCTAGCGCTGGCACTAAAAAAGCTGCCTGGCTCCAGCACAGGCACACTTGCGCCATGTTGCAAGGGAGCCTACGCTGCAGGGGTGATTGTTTATGTGCAGGAAGGGTCACCTTCCTGCACATAAACAATCAATAATGGCAATTTGCTCTTTCTGTTCACATAGAAAAAGCAATAAATGAGGAGAAATTAAACATTTCTCATCAGATCACCAGTCTAAGACCAGCTGTTACCTGCCCGTCGTTTTTGGCGCTGCGCCAGCCTTGTAAATCTGGGGCAGCGTCAAAAAGCAATGGGTGCTGCAGTGGAGCGCCCACAGCAACACCCATTGCCCACCCCTATGCCACAGCAGACTGCTGTGGAAAGCGTAATATTTTTCAAGGTGGCATTAAGACACGTTAAGTGGCTTAGCGCCACCTTGTAAATAAGTGAAATGGCACTACATCACCGGAGTGTCACAACAAGTGATGCTTTGATGGAGAAAGGGGCTTGTAAATATGCCCCTAAATGTTTGCCCAAAGGATGCTTTACCTGCCACCTGTTGAAGTAGGGAAGATAACGGAGAAATCAGAAATAGTCTGCAGGTTGGTCTCTGTGTCATTAGAGGATGGTAATGCATGTTGTTGTTTGAGGGCATAGACAGAAGATGTTTGACTTAAAGAGTGTACCAGTGCTAGGCAGCATATCTAAAGACAGAGACTGTGTAGGTGGTTCTCTCCTATGCATGACTCTATACGTTCTTATACAAAACCACAATCCTAAGAAGCAATCCAGGGACTAGCACTCCTAGTGGCATGATGGAGGTACAATCAATGTCTCATCAACTTCAGCACTGCAAGCTTGCTTCTATTCATCATTAATACTCTTACCTTGAACCATAAATTAGCCTTTAAGAAAAGGATGTACGAAGTTTTCATCATTTGCATTTGCGTAATTGCGCAGAAATTTGGGAAAATTCCAAGAAATTGCATGTAATTACACAAAAAGAAAAACTGACAATTGAGGTTATATTTCAGTGTGAAAATAGCACAAAAAACAGAAGCGCGGCAAACAGTAGCCACTCCTGTTCTGGTCATTCATGTTGCTCCCTTGCGCTCGCACAAAAATGTTTTGCCACGAATGATGGGCAATTACACGGAGTGGTGTAATAGCATAATGTCTTGAATTTCAAGTAACAAGCGTATGTAATAGACATTTCCCCTAGGCCTACTACTTTACACTCTGCCACTCAGGTCTACAAGTGGTGAGCCCACTAATCAGCAAATCGAGTACCTAATTTGGGCTGTCTTAATCCTTGGCCAACCCACAGATGCCCCTTCATGCTTCTGCCCCTGAACATTCCCTACATCTTCATGCCTGTTGAAACTATGTGGAATGTCATTTTATCCCTGGGCACCATTCTCCTTAGAGGATTCAAAGCTTGGTGTACTGGACACCCACTGTGGTTGCATTGGCCTCTCCGAGGTCTCATCCAATAGTACATGCATTTAACCACCATCTTCAGGACACTCTGTGATGAAGGCACGTGTGACATTCAATGTATGGTGACGTGTTGGCTGAGGCTGGCAACTTGTCTACAGTTATATTAAGTTCCAGTATTTGTGCTTTATGGAGCCTACTCAAGGCATTTTGGGGTACATAAAGTAGTACACCTGTAGTACTCTTTTATGTACTCTTACATACCTTTGTGAATTGTCTGCAAAACCATTCATATTTAAATAATCTGGAATGGAACTATCCAGTGAATATTCCAGTGCAATTCATTGAAATAGAAAGGACTGTGCTTCTTTGAACCTTCACTAAGAAGAGGTTGGAGGTTTGGTGGTCTATTTGCAAAGGCACATCAGAGTATGTGAAAGAGCAACACTGTGGTACTACTGTCTGTACTCATAAATAAGTTTGTGATTCAGCCCCATAGTATGTATATCTGATGCCAGTGCATGTACATTTCTGATTTTACATGTTTTTGTAAGTCATACTGCATTTCCGCTCCCTAGAATGTTACCCGTGCTCTGCCGGGTCTAGGACGGCTGTTGTACCTAGGATCTACATAGGTTTTCAATACATTTATGAGTAAGGCTCCCTGTTTTCCGTTTTTACTGATTTTTACAGATAAATACAGACAGAAAAACATTTATTTTCTTGTCTGTATTTATTTTTAAATGTGGTTAAAAACGGAAATTGGGTGCTTTTTGAGTGATTTTAAATACACTTTGCCATGACTGCCAGGCCAATAACTATGTGGATTGAGAGGTAAGGGGGTTAAAAAAGAAAGGAATTTTAGTAAAGAGACTTAAACAGCACTAGATATGCACAAGGCTGGTACTGAAATGTGCCTATTTTCGTATAAGTGCATTGATTTCTCTTCTGTGGGTGTTCATATCACTGATATCTGGCAGGCAATCAAGAATGACTGCATATTTATAGGTTAAATACATGAGGAAATTTACCAGTTTCAACCTTACTTTTTTCATAAAACGCATAATAAATATGGATAAATACAGATAATGATGACAAAAAATAAATATGGATAAATACAGACGGAAATGTCAAAAAAATAAATAAAAACGGAAGCCCTATTTATGAGTTTGGAATATTTGCCATCAAACAGACTCCCATAAACTATGTTATGCCTGATGTTTAAGTCCACAGTGCCACTTTGCTGCAGAGGCATGTACATCCGATATGAGCTGGGTTCGATGCTCATGGACAGAAAATGGCATTGATTCCCCAAAATAATTCACAGTTTTAAACTTACACCCATGTGTTTCATAGATTTGAGAATTTTCAGGGAGTATCTGCAACTGAACATGTACGACATGGAAATCTAACCAAATTGTAGATTTTCAAGAGTAGTCACTCTTTAGTGTGCATACGCCAGTGCAAACAAGTTTTGCTCCACGAGGCGGCTTTTCCTTATACCCCATCATTAAATGTGGGGGATAGCCCTTCCTATTACTGTGGAAAAGCCCTTCCTATTAGGGGATTGGTCTTGCTCGACACTGCAGTGGCTTTCCATAAAGGGAACGGCACGAAAAACATTTGTGATTACCAATAAATGTTAAGTTTATGGATGCATACCAGCGTTTTCCTGGCGAGCGCCAAGGACAACCCTCATGTCACTTCGGATCTGACATTTATTCCAAAGCACAAGTTGAAAAAAAGGCTTGTTGCCCAGAGGAGTACATCTGATGTATTGATAGAAATAGGCATTGATTCTGTGATTCAGTATCTCGGAATTTCTAACACATTGATCATTTTTTTGCAAGCATAAAGTGCTTCCTCACATATCAAAACCTTTTATGAATCCAGCGGTCGTGTCCTCCATTTGTGGAGAGGTGTGGCTCACTAGTTAGAGGCGGCAGACCCATAAGCAGAGAATTGGCCAGGGACCAGGGTTCAATTCCTGACGCGGCAGGGTCGTGGACCAGGGTCAAAAACAGACTCAATAATTCTCACCTCAGTACCTACTCTAACCAGGAACACACTCGGCAACTCTGGGCATTAAGCTTGCCTCATCTCTACAACAGCCCCCCACAGACACCGGGGATGCCTGGTTTCACCTTGGAGATACCCAGAAAGGGACCATCTCACAGGGATAGCCAGGACAGGTTCCCCAGTGGTCTACAGCGCCGGGATGCCCCGTTGCTGGGGTAGCTGTGCGCTTTACAAGTCTACAACATTACAACATTAACATTTCTCTGTGTCATTTAAAAGACGAATATGTGCCATTTAAAAGAAGAATAGTAAGACCCGTTCAGAAATGGACTCAAAATATAGACTGCAAAGAATCTGATATGTGGCGCTATTGTTTAACATTCCACAACGTTTTATTCCAAAGCAAACGAGCCATTTTTTATATAGAAAAATGAAAAACCTTTCTTATATTGTGGGTCCATTTATATAGAATTATCTAAGTTATTAATGAAAAACAGCTGGTCTTGTAAGTGACTAAATTGCTAATGTTTGCATGAAATTGATAAGCAACCTTCTTTTTTAACATGAACTCACTGTGTTGGTTTTACACAAATGCATACCCAAATATACGCACAGATTTATTCACCTAGGTGAAAATTTCTGGCTATAAAAACAAACTTCCGGGTAATTTATACCCTCATACCATTGTGGTGAAATGAGTGCACGTTATCCACACCTCTTTAATACAATAACTTATTTAATGCTCAGTCACAGGTCGAAATGGACCTGCTCTGATCACCAGTGTTTACTTGGTGGTGACTACCAGGGCAAATTCCAAAGAAATACTGAAATAGTACTTGGAAAATTGGGACAAATGAAACTTGCCATGAATTCCCTCTGTTTGGCGCCAGAGTAAAAAGGTTGCATTAAAGCTCTGAGTCAGAAAGATTTTCTGCCAGTTTTTTTATTTCACCGAACTTTGAAGGAGGCCGGTTAGACTTCACTCTGGAAGCCTTCCCCCCTGTTCATCAATCCTGATGGATGTTTCCCAGTCTCACCTGCGCTTCCACCACAATTTGTTTACAGCTGCTCATCAGAACAGCTCACCCTGTATAGAAAGTTTGCTTTAGTGCAAGCGATGACTGTGTAAATAAACAGTGAATGACTGAAGGAGGGCAGAGGACACACAAAGGTTCTGTTACACATTATGCCCTTCATTGATTTTATCAAAATATTGTGTGTGTGTGTGCTCCTAGAAGTTTAAAGTTATATCAAGTTATGTAGAATAGCACTTAATTCTTTCCTAGAAGTGGCAAAATGCAACAAGAAGATAAAAGGAGATGCACAGGCAGAAATAAAGAAAATTACTCGAACCAGGTCACACCCAGTTTTAGAGCTACTAATTACTTTCCACACACGAAGGCAAATGTCTCCTTGTGCAGTTTCTCAAATACTGTCAGATGTGTCTGTCCCATCAAAGTCGAAAAAACCATATGGCCCACGGCAAAGAAACAGGCACATTCCCGAACCTACCACCATCAATGCACTCAACCCAGCCGGAGGATTGGTACGGTCCATTAATACACGTCATACCCTGAGGCCAAACTAGAGGCACACAATCAAAGCAAACAAGTCGAACAAGATTTCAACCAGGAACCAAAACAAGTTGCTGACAACACTCCAGGTGTCAAGGGTATTGTGGCAACATTTAATGGATTGAGATTAAAGAGATCAAGGACTCAGAAATCTATTTCTTGTGAGTGAAATTCCCTTAAATAGCCGAGTTAAAGCCACATACAGAGTTTGCCTCAGAGCAGGCACTCAGGTGGCACGCACGTTTCTTTTTTTTTAGATTAAAGTGATAGACAATTTCATAGCAGCCCAAGTCTTTTGTATATTCAGTTTCCAAAAAGGAAGAAAGAAATATTCACATATTTAAGACATTGACCACATCAGGTTTTAGAAGCTTTCGATATAACATAAGGCCGAAAAATAAGCAAACATATTACAAAAACGAAATGCCTCCTAGAAATATAAAAGGAAAGTTAAAAAAATAAGCTAACAAGTGTTAAATGCATGGAATTTAGTCCATTATACCTACCATAACTCTAAAGATTTCAAATCAAGTGTTATCCGCTCATGTTGTAGAATGGAACTTATTTACATGTGTAACATTCGCCCAGCATTTTAGTTATCATTCCATATGTTGACATCAAGGAGCCCGTCGGTAGGTAGGAAACTCACCATAATCCCTTAAAGACGGCGTTTCCTCGTCAGGTTTATTATGTTGGTTTCTGACAACCATTCCATGTTGGCCTTTTTTGACATGGAAAGGCTGTCCTGAGCCCACCTAAACATCCCTGCACCATGTGGCAGGCACCGTGAGGGATGTTCACAAACTTCAATTTTTCAATGAGAGCTTGTGCTGCAGGCGTTTTCTGCCCGCCCTACAAACTTTCATTGACAAATGGAAGTTTCTGGTTGCATCCTAATTGGGGTCTCGGAACCGCCGACCTATAGGTGGGCGGTTCCTTCCCCACGTCTGACCGACATGAGGCCCATAGTGTCAGGAGTCAAATATAAACAAGTAAGGCAAACCCAATGCCATTAAAACCCTCTTTAATAATCTTGTCTAAGATGGTCGGACTCTGGTCACGGCCGCAGTTCTGAAGACAGAACTGCAGAAAAGCAGTATCATGAGGTTAGGATCAAGTAGTAGCTGGAATTAATAAGCCTAGAAAAGGCACACAAATATTGTCATTTTAGAAAGCAAACCTGCACCAGTATTATTCATTAGGATAGTTTAACATATACATGGTTGCCATATTGGAATGGGAAAGAACAGAAACTTTGCTAGCCATATTGGAACTATTTTTCCCATAAATGCTCAATAGGAAAACCTGTGTTGCAGCCTCCCACCCCTGCCCTCCCAGTTCTCCTCAAAGCATCTGCAACTCAGCAAGTCCAGCTACCCAAACTCACACGTTTGGTCCCACTGCTGTGAAGAGGAGATAAGAGTGACCCCATCCAGCAATCAAGTCTTCTGGCAGCCATGGCCGTGCTGGCCGGCTGAGCAAGCAGGCAATCCCCCGGGAGGCTGGAGCCCCAGGAGGAGGCCGGTTTTGATACTTAGAGGATGGTTCTGGCCTCCAGGAGTCATGGTGCACGTTACGTGATCCCGGCAGCTACTTGAAAGAATTGCTGTGATTCTAGTGCACATTAACAGTCTGCACATGGGGACAGAATTTATCATTTTTGCCAGTGCTGTTTTTAGTTCCCAGTCCAGCCCTGCTGGAAGCCCAACACACTGATAAACATCTTGATTCTGAGATGAAACAGATGTTATTCAGTCGCCTGGTTTCTGCTTCAGTCAGGGAGCATCAAACCATTCCTCGGTTAAATGGTAGAAGGTTGACATAGTTAAATCCCACTTTAATTTCATTTTTTTGGGGCATTCATATTTCCACTCCCCACATTGGAGCCAGTAAGTCAACCTTGTTGAGACAGTCACAGTGGATTTGTCATGATGATGGATAGTCACTCCCTCTGGCAACTGCCACCATGCTCATGGGAGCCACCACCTAGGCTAAAATAGTAGACTACAATGATCTCAAAATGAAGTGGATCATGCTGTAATTCTGGTGCCCAGGCCATCTGAATATCTCAGTTTAAAATCACCTTTTAAATCCACTTCTGAGCCTCTGCCAAATGACTACCCCAAACTGGGGGTGGCTGCACGCAGAGACAACCTTTTAGGGCCAGACACAATTGTCTATTTATTTAAAAAGATTGTTTACTTTGTGCTTTACCAGTGGCACTCATTAACCCAGCATCTAAATACTCACATTTGGGGAAAAGATGTAATGAGTTGAGATCTTGCTCAGCAGCGTAGGAGGTTCTTATTCAACACGGTTAGGAGAAGTTCAACACTACACTGCTGCCCGGTTGATGAATTTGGGCAATACTACTTTGCCTCTATCGGGTGCGATTACTCCCAATTCAACAACTTTCAGGTTTTAATATGCAAAAATCCTTCCGTGTTATGATTGGATGCTTCTCCAGTAGCCTAGACATTTCAATTGAAAACTTACTTCCACCTAGAAATGCCTAATTGAAGATCAAACTCATTTTGAATAGTTTCATAAGAATGTCCAATAATTGAGGGACAGTAGTAAGTAAACTTATGAAATATAAACTGGTAAATAACCACCAGGTACACGTTCACATGACGCCAGTATGTATTTTTCGTTTTTGGGACATTTATAAAGCGTGTGATTAACTTCAGAAAGAAGCAGTGTCCCACTCCACAGTCTGGGGTTTACAACACAGTTTCTTTAAAAAGAAGCACACAATCGCTATCACTTACTGGCATGCAATTAACAGGTTTTTTTTATGACCCTTCAATTACCACCATGCTTTTGGTGAGTGATGCCAGGAAGGAGAAGTAATTGGGTCTTCAGGGGTGGGGGTGTCAGGAAAAGAAATGAGGTGAAGTCAAGTGGATGTTCTGTCTCCAAACTCACATGCGTCTTAGGGCCTGATCACAACTTTGGTGGTTTGGGAGCGGGGTGCCATGCCACCGCCCGCTCCCACACCACCAAAGCCAACGGCCCACCGGATTACAAGTTGTAATCCGGGTAGGCGGTTTTACAGCGGTGGGCCCACGGCGCTGTCTTTCAAAGGCTCATGGAAGAGCCTTGGAAGGTAACTCTGTGGGCCCGCCACAGCGCGTTCCAGCATGGCATGACTGTAAAGTCCATGCCGTACTAGAACTGTGGGTGCATTCAGATAGGGGAAACACCATGTGCCCCCCTGCATGCATCCCTAGGCCCTAAGGGAACAGGAGGCCCTGCAGGGCACCCTAGGTTTCCTCACCGTCAGCATTTTCATGGCGTGAGGACCGCCATGAGACTACTGGTGGTGAGGAAACTCGTAATATGCTTGGCGGTGCCGCATCAGCACCACCAAGCGTATTGCGGCCTTAAGACTGCCACACCAACGTCAGGGATCGCGGATAACTGGTGGTTGCCGCTGTCCCATGGAGGTCCGGCTGCCGTAGTCATAATACCACAAGTTTGGTGGTCCTATGGCCCGCCAAACTCGTAATTAGGCCCCTAAGACTTTTGGCTGTATTAAATAATTACCTTAATAAAGAGGAACTGGAGAAAATGATTTTAATCAAAACAAATAAGTAAAAGTTAGTAAACAGACTTAAAAAATGCAACACGTCCATCTACTAGAAGAGAGCTGTCGAAAATCACTTAAGAAAGCCTTACAATGAAAAAACAATACAATAACATTATTTAAATGAAATGAAATTATACTGCATTTAATTTTGCAATGATTTTTCTAAACAAGGTATAATTTATGTCTTTTGTTTAATAGTACGTGCTACAATTATGAAGATTTAACTTTGAGGGGGAGAAGTTAACTGAAATAGTGTAATAGTGTTCTTACCTTCAGCACAAAAATCTACTCATATTTTTTTATAGTGACCAGATTATAGGACTATATGGTAAGATTAGAATTCCTCTGCATTCCTTTTGCTGAAAGGCTCGATTGCATAGATCGGTTTAGTGCCGATGCAATGTTGCATTAGCATTTATCGATAATGTACATTGCACTGATGAAGTTTTGCACCAACATTCACGTGCAAAACATAAGAAAAATGAAAATATCAAAACATATTTTCAGTTAAAACTTTCAAGTTTTAGCCTTTTTTAAGCATTAGCTTTCGTGAGTGGGCGTCTAGTGCCAAAATTGCATTTTGCGCTAGTGGATCAGCCCACATTTCAGTGCTATATTTCACCAGCACAATTGCTATTTTTATGGTCCGAAAATATAAGAGCAAAATACACAGCCAAATTGTGCAGCGTTGGTTCAGGCTGTGTAAATATACTGCCAGATTACAAAGGACCTCTATAAAACTTGCATTGCTTGTTTAGGTTCTTCAAAAAGTACCTGCTTTTAGCCAGTGTCTTAACGTAACGAGGAGACGTTGTTGAGGGGCAGAGCAAAATAGTTTGGGAACTATCTTATCTTTCGTCTCCTCTAATTGCACACAGCAAACATTGACTCTAAGTGGCTTGAAACTCCACACATCGCTGTAGGGGAAAGGGACGGGCTCATCAAAGAGTTTGTGTGGCTTGGAGGAGAGATTCCTTCTGGTAAAATTCGAGTCACTCGAGGGCCCTCCTTCAGACTTCAATCACTTCATCCCACTGTGAGCAAGTTGCTAATTCCCATTCGAATTTAGCCATGATTTTCATTTCCGCGATGACAATCATGAATGAATTCACAATTTCCAATCTAGCCCGTTTTCACATCTCGGTAAAGATTGCAAAATGGAGTGCTGCGGTGTAAGCAAGCAAGACTGCTTGGACATGATAATACCATCCGACTCCCACAGCTCCTCCCATTCCATTTCATTTTTGTAGCCTGGAAACAAAATGAGGATCACAGTATAAACAAATAGGTGTGTTTCAATGCCAGTGCCATAAAGAGACGTGGGGCCCCATTTCGAGGTGGGTGCAAAGTGTAAATATGGGCGCAGGTGATTTATAGTATCCATTTTAAGTCCTGCGTTTTGACAGTGCAGCTATGAAACAGACCTATTGCTAACAATAGACAGAGAGTGGCCTTTGGGTCAAGCATTTTCAACTATTGGCTTTCTTCGACAAACCTCCTTAAACCATTGGCTTGTGAATGTGTCAATCATGTCTTGGCTCAGCTCAGTGGTGTATTCATTTCTTGGTGTATCCTGCTGCCTCCTCTTAAGTACTTGCGCTGAACTGCATTAGGGACTACTTTACAACTAAAGCACTTTTTCCACTCCTACTGACTTTAATGTGCTTACCTGCAGGTGTTTGCACCTTGAGCACAGACCTATTGGCTTTGCTAATATTTATTTTTCTTTTGCAATGATTGTCTGTTGAGTCCAAATTGTGTGCGCTCACATGGTTTTTGCGCCATGGTTATGTCGAACGAAAGGCTGCTGGCAAAAACGTCACAGGATATTTATTAGAATATAAGATGCCTATTAGAGGCTTGTTGCACTGGCTGTTCACACTATTAGTACAAAAAACTACATTGGGGCCAATGTTTGGTCCAATCAAAAATCATGATGCAAGGCTTACTGCCAAAATTAGCATAAAACCTACTGCCTTTAACTATGCAAAACCGGTGTGGTCTACTGTAAAGTATAAATAAGGTAGTAATAATAATAATATTAATAATCATAAGGCATTTATTAAGCGCACAGCTACCCCAACGGGGTGTCCCGGCACTATAGTAGACACAAAGCGAGGCAGAAGCCGGTGCAACAACTAGTCATGACGGCTGAATAGCCAGGTTTTGAGAGATTTGCGGAACTCACTTTCTGACTGAAAGAAGCGTAAACGAAGGGGTAGTTTGTTGCAGCATTGGGTGGTTCCTACCTCGAAGGTTTTACCTCCTGATCTGGCTTTTGTAATACATATTTGCTTTGAGACACTAGAATCCAGGAGTTTTAGAAAACATGAGATCAATTGGCTTCAAAACAATCAACAACAAAAACTGACACTTGGCCAGTTAATATGCATATACCACTATTACTAGGTGCATTAAGCACATGCATTTGAACAGCGGAAAGGCATAGATCACAAGTAGGACACTGAATTTCCTCCAGGTAAAAATAAAAAATAATTTAAATTGTTGGTATGTGGTCTTTGATTTGCCTAAAATTAAGCCTGAGGAGTTTGCGCAAACATCTTCCAGCACATTCCCTGATGCTTAGCTTGGGGGAGGCTTAGATAAGCAGAGATGCTTTACCCTTAGTGATACAATGACGACTGCGCTAAGTCGAGTGATATGCATATCAGCAAAGTCAGAATCTTTGAGATCAGAGGTATATAGTGCAAACGACAAGGTCTTGATTTTTCAGCAAAATATATTTCATTGTGGGTCTTGGTCAAACGGGGAATTGAGCTCCAGCCCCCCACTATCATGAGCTTAGCTCACCAATATATATTGGCCCTACATCCAGAAAGGAATCAAACTATCTAAAAATATTGTCCACTACTATGGAAGAATTAATTAAATGGAATAGCGAGTAAATTTGCTTGACTAGTCAACGCAAAGACATTTATTTATTTAACATTTTTATATAGTACACATTATCCCAGTGTGTATTAGGGCACTTTACTCCGAACTATTTGGAATTATAAATGATGTTAGATTGCAACAGACGTGGCAGCGCGTCACTGAGCTAAACTTGAAGAGGTAGGATAAGGACAGAATTTAAAGAACAATGCATTTTGGCCATATAATTATAAGACCAAAGTACTAAACAATATTTCGGATGTAAACCATGAGATTCCCACAAGCACAGACCTTGTGACTACAAAAGACTGTTTTGAAACGTACAAACCTCTCATACCCGACAGAAAAGTCTTTCCGATTTGTAAAGTGCGTTTTACGAATCATTACAAATTGCAAATAGGATGGAGTATGATGCAGTTGTCCCCCTGCTGTTTAGGAGTTGTGAGGAAAGAATCAATGCTTTGTTACTCCAACTGTACTTGTGAATGTTTGGTCAGATTCCAACACCACAAAAGGGAGATATTTGATTTGCAAAGTGGGTGGCTTCCTGTTTTTAGGAATCATGTCAGGCAGCCCCAGGGGCTGCTTCAATGACAAATGTTTCCAGTTTGGTACTGCAAACACAAGGATGGAGGTATGCTCAGACAAATTCTCAAGGTGACTCGGATCATCTTTCTTTCCGTCAATAGGAAGATAGTAGGTATCTCCCAAGATGCGCTTATCTGCCTCACATCATTCTGCTACATTTTGTACCAAAGAATGGCTGCAGGTTTGCAGTGACATAATTGGATCATTTATCTGACCGACATGAATGACATTCATAGCTTCTCATATAGACCACCTTATAACATATATTCTCTACCAATCATAACACTCTACCAATCACACACAACAAAAAAGGGAGCCTTTTACCCAATCATACAAAACCTTGCTTCAGTGCCACTAGAACCAAATAGCACCCTAGTCAGTCAAATCACTTTATTCGATCTAGTTAGAATATAGATCATAAAAGTACATTACAACATGAACCACATTTCCACAGTTATTAAAAAGAAATATAAAATGAAGCACAGCTATTAACATGTGAGCTAAAACTTCACACGCGGGTCTGCCAAGCACTCCAAGGTATCGTAATTAATACAGCATGTTGTGGTCATTCTATAATAATTAAATTCAGGTTACTTCATTATATACATAATTTCAATAAAATGGCCTCACAAAGTATAAAAGTATAACCTATTAAAAGGTTTAAGATAAACATTCGCCCTGTGCTTAATAAAGATAAAATCTAAATATAAAAATTGCTATTAGGATAAATTGGTAGAAGAATCGGTTAAAAGTTTCTACAGATAGATCTCTTAGTCATTATTGACAGGCATAAGTAGGACGCTACACTGTAACACACAAGATGATCAGACAATTTGATGGAAATAAAGAGAAGGGCGACGTTGTGTAAATTTGTGTAAATCAATTAGAGGGAGAATAAATCTTATGCGATGCCCCGTAGAAAATGTACAAAGAAAGATAACAAGCAGATTAGTTTGTGGAGATGTTCCATCAAATGGGCAAACTGACAGTGTGTTTGGGGAAAAAGTTCCAGCTGGATGGCCCAACATGCATGGAAAGAGGTTTAATCGAAATCTAACTAGTATAAAGTAATGTCGTAGGTTAGTGACAAACGCTAAGCAAGAATTTACGTCATGAGGGATAGAAGGTATATCTGAATACGTTAACACCATGAATTTCTTACGGTTGATCTCATATGTTTCGTTCTGTCTTTTAGTTAGAAATAGATTTTAATTTGGACTTTCTGGAATGACGAGCAGTTAGCTGGGTTCATAAACAAAGATGGCAAACCCAGGGCGGTCAGTGTGTCTTTGACATATTGAATCCAGGCAACCTTCTGTACATGATCAAAATTTAAGCAGTCCCTAATGATGCTTTTGGTAAAAACCACAGTTTCCTTCTCCACAGTGAGTGCCATAATAGGATTGGGGCAAGTCACATCATATCTGATATATGTGGGACATTTAACTATTGGTGCATGTTAAGGTTTGAACAACTACCAGGAAGGGATAACAGTTTTTTGAAGAAGGAGTCTTCAATATTCTGTAGAGCATCTACATTTGCCAGACCCCAAACCCCTCCCCCATATGTGGCTACAGAAATCGCTGTTGCTGAGTAGATCTTTAGATTTGTCTCCAATGGCTTGGACCCTAATTTTTTTATTAAAAAAATATGGCCAAAATACGTTTTTTATAGCAGAAACCATCTGTTAGCTACCATATTCGTCCAGGTAGCTGTGCTATTGAATAAAACACCCAAATAGGAAAACGTTTTGGTGATTTAAACATTGCGTCCACCTATGTAAAACAAAAGTAATTTTTTAGAACATTTCCCTGTGACTAGGATAACAGTTTTAGATTAATTAACTATGAGATCTAGAGATGACATAAATGAGGTATACTCATCAATACATTTTGCAATGCCACCCCAGTCCTAGCTATTAGGACTGCATCATCTGCATATAATAAGAAAGGGGTACTCATTTGGTTCACCATGGGGACATCTAATGTAGAGTCTGCCAGAGCTGTTCCCACACCGTTGGCATAAATAGAGAACAGGAAAGGGGCCAATATACAGCCCTGTCTGCCTCCCCTATTGATTGGAAACCATCTTGTGCATTCCCCGACTTCCATACTGCACACACACTAAGGCTTAGGAGTACTCTACCCGAGTGAACCAAAACAGGCCAAAACATTTCTGCGGTTGTTGTGTTCCAATTCAAATGGGAGCTGGCCTGGTATTTTTGGATGCACTCTTCCTATTTACAGAGGACAAAGAATGATTTGCAAATAGTTTGCTCTTGTCTGTGGTATCATGGGGGCAAAAATGTGATGGACTGGGATGTGGCAGTTTTCCCATGGCTTAGATAAATTCAAGCATTCCACCCATCACTTTTTTGGATTCTTCAGTACAACAGTGCCATTAAGTACTTTGAAAATGTCACTTAGTTTTTCATTCTATAATAAGACAATTTAGATTTTTTTCTTCCGGTGACATATGTTATGAAATTTGAAAACAGTTTTTTTAGCTGGATCAAAGCATTGCACACACCACATCATTGGTGATTTTTAATTGCACCACAAGATCTTTTGGGAATTGACAATGCATTTCACATGTCTGTTAAAATAGAAAATTGTCTTTCCCAGCATCGCCCAACATGGATAATTTGCCGATGTATGGAATTTCTTCACAGAATAAGTGAAATTTAACATCTACTGTGCAATATGCAGAAATAAGTGTTATCTTTTGAAGAGTAAGGGTCTCGTTAAGGCCAGGCCAGACTAGACTTGGACCACCAAGTGACTGGGCAGTTCAGTCATTATCCCTGCTGAACCAGACACCTTCCGCCCACCACACTTAAGCTGTCTCACGAGCAGACTCTGATTTTTCACTATAAGTGCCACTGTTCACTGTGGGAGCACTTTGAGTGAATTTGTTCTTTTCAGTTACCTTCATGCTAGGCATACAACTGATTTAGAATTTCTAAGTATGTTGTCATTCTTAGCATCTGACATTTCCAGGTTTTATGAAATGATATTAAGGTTGTAAATATCCCAAACTTTTTAGAACCACTTAGAACAACAAACCTTTGTGACCCACCTACCTTTAAGGGATATGAGGTGGAGTGATTTTTTAATGTAGCTATAGCATCGTGTGGGAGCTTATGGTCATTTATAGACAGTAGATTTTCGATTGACATGGCCACAGACACATTGATATTCATTGGCCTAGTGAATATGCCTGTAAATCACACTATAAAACACACCCCATTCCTGACTATGATCCTTTGCTTCTCAACTGCCGCACTGCAAGACAGCCACCACCGTTTTGTGTTGTTGAAATGAGGCAGCCCTTTTTTTCCATCATGCCATTGAACACTCTCCACACCCTTTTTTGGTACTTTCGTTTTAACTCTAATAGCCCTTGGTGTTTTTTTTTTATTGTCACTTATTTTTATTTATATGTATGCCTCGCCCCAAAAATCCACGTTTTACAGATACTGAATTGTCAGTCATGGTGGATGAAATTGCAAGAGCAGAGCCACAATTGTTTGGAGCTCAAATCAAACATACTCCTCTCAGTAGGAAAATAGAAATGTGGGATAGGATACTCAACAAAGTGATTGCTGTTGCTACCACCCTGCTACCACCCTGCACACATAGCAGTAAATTAGGAAGAGGTGGAACTACTTGAGGGCGAGGGTGCATTCCCTGGCCTCTGAAAATCACCTTAAGGCCCAGGGGCTTTGAGGAAAATAAAATATCATGAGGCCTATGTGTCCCCGTGTGTTCCCCACCACTCATGTGCACATACATGTAGCCTATGTATTTCCCCTCCATGGCCTGTCAATCATGATGCTTATGCTATAACGTGGCCTGCCATAATCCAGTCTCCCATGAGAGAAACGACAAATCTGCTCTGAGGCCTACACGTTTTGCATCATGTTTTCCCGCATTTCTATTATTGTGGCTCAGCCAGAGCCGAAAAGAGGTTTCAGGCCTCAGAACGCTCTGAAAGCTGTAGCTACGTATCCTTGGCCTTGCACACTTGGGCCTCAGCCAAAGGGGCCCTGTCCGAGACAGTATTGAGCACGGTTATCTGCTTACTCCTACCGAAACCACATTCCTGCCTGGAGAAGGAGGGATAAACATGACCCATCTGCAAAGGAGAAAGCCTAGCCTTTCTGTCTCTTTTTGTGCGATTACAAAGCTCACGTCAGTGAAAAGCCCATAACCCCCATGTAAGACTTCAGCAGTAAACGAAGAAATAAATGCCACATTGGCCCTTGGTGATGGGCAACCTATGTCACGAATCAGTCCCTGCTCCAGACCTAAGATATCAGATAATACAAGATGTGCTGGTCGCCCTGACACTGAAGGCCTCATTTTCAGACTCCAGACTCCCCGGCTGCATAGCAACCCTTTCACACGTCAGTTACACGTCATGCTCGAGTTGAGCACAAGTAAGGCAAAGTTCCAGTAAAGTTCCAGCTGATCACGCAACCCCCTCCAGGCATCCACCCACCTATGACACTTACCTATCATCAAGTGGACGCCCACCTTCACGCCTACTTACACACCCACATGCTCTTATCTCATTCTCTCTTGCTCCGCCTGAAGCACTCTTGCTTACGTATATTATTACAAACATATATATACTGTACTCTGTGAATAAAGTTTGAGAATATCTTTTTGAGAATCCTGGTCCTGATCCCTTGTGGTGATGGAATTATTCTCCCTATAACTCGAGTTATTGGAATAAAGCCCTTTTGAACCTGATACCACAGACTCAGCCTCTTGCTTTATGCATGATCATATTGATAAAGAAATTATGAGTGCGTAATACTTTATTTACGACATTAATGGCGCCCGAACAGGGACAAATCTCCTTCCCCATGCGCCGGAGATGAAGGTCCAGTTTTGCCCCCTTCCACAGCCGTGACGGACTTCGAGTGTACACGTCGCGTGTTTTCCCGCCAACTCCCTCAGGCCAACGAAGGAGACGGACTGCGACCAGGCATCCATACGAGGCGGTGAGGATTGCGGATCGTCCCGACCCAGAGCCCACCCTGCGAGAGAGCTGTGTCCGAGGTTTCTAGAGATCCACCTAAGATACGCCATTCCCTGCGCAGCGTCAAGTGTCCGAGGCCTTCAAGTTCAAGTTCAAGTTCTGCTTCCCGGTGAGTTTCTCATGGGGGTTGCAATAATGACGGGTTCATTTAATGAACACGGTAAAGACGTGTCTCACTTGTGAGACCGGTATGTTCAAGAGCATGCATTCAAGAATTAAAGTCCAAGTTTTCAGGTGCACCGATATAACTGTATGAATGTTATTGTCTTAGTAAGGTTCAGTTAGGTTTGAATGTGTCAGGCTTTTGTGTAAGTTTGTTTCATTGTGATTTTTGTTTTTTTTTGTTCATTGTGATTTTTGTTTTCGGTTACATTCCAACATGCCGATATGTACCAGGAAAGGTGTACTGGAGGAACCAGTTAACATTCCGCCTAGAGACACACCTGGACATTTCATGTACTGTAAGCATGGTTTAGATGCCGTGTTGTTTTTAGAACTATGGGTGGATTACACGAAGGATTTAGAGACAAAGTATAAATGGCCCATTACGGGAACATGGGATGCGGAATGCATTATGAAGGTAGAGGAAGAGATATGGAAGAGAAAATCTAGACCTGCTCAGAAGGATGCCATTGAGTTATGGCGCAAAGAGTCACATAGAAGAACAGAGAAAGAATTCCACAAAGCAGAGAGAAGTAGACAGGAGTCCGAAAAAGCCAAAGAAGAGAAATTACAGGAAGAAGGGGAGCGGGTAAAAAGAGAGCAGGCTGAAAGAGAAAGAAATGCTGCCGTTGCTGGTATTTATCCCGTCCTTTCAGAGGAACTAGCAAAAGTGGCCCCAGTAGAAAGACCAGTTAGAGTGCCACCGCAAGTACCCCGAAAAATAAAACAAACAGCATCCGAAACGTTCATTAACACCTACCTAGAGGAATCCCCACCAGCATACGTGGACGGAATTTTCCCTGCACCCCCAACGCAAGAACAACTCCAGGAGCTCGAGCACGGCGGGGAGGGAGGATCCGGGGCAACATCAGGAGGGGGGCCGACAGTAAAAGTAGACATCTCCGAATGTATATATGACCCAGATCCAGGAAAGGGCAGAATGCTCGTGTTTTCACTACGGCTTAGACGAGCAGTCGCAGATTTGGAAAAATTACCAGATATGGATAAACATCTAAAGAAAATGTACACATTCATAAGAACAGGGGAAGGTCCTGAGTGTATAGCAGAAGCTGTACCGAATAGAAAAGTAATTGTTAAGAACTATATCCTTCGCTTCCTAATTAATTGTCTGATAAGGGAAAAAGACGAAGGCGACGGGGACGTAGACCGTTGTTATATTGGTTGGAGTGATCGCATAGATGCCGGTCAGCATGATAAATCAGGCCAGACAGACAACATGTTGACCAAAATCCGAAAGGCAATAATAGCGTCACACGAAGGAGGCCCGAACAAAACAGCTGAGTTACCGTCTGATGACGAAGCAGGGGACAAAGACAGAATACATTATGCGGGCCGTGCCCGGCGATTCGAAAGGCCCAAAGGCCTCAATCACCGTAAACAGGGAACTGCCGTAAAAGAAAGATATTCCCTTGAAAGTTTGTTCCAGATCACCGAAAAAGCGGTGAATAAATGGCTAGGTAACGATCAGCCCCTCACCCCGACGGAAAATGAATTAGCACGGTCAGCCACCCTGTGGATATCCCAATATGATATATATAATAATGATATCGTAGCCCAAACGTTCTTGAGCCTCCCACCAAACGAACAGCGCATAGCTGGTGTTTACATGGTCCAACATTTGATCACGTTATATGAGAGTCAATATTCTGGTCCTGGTCTATTGTATAAGTTGCTGGACGACATAATACTAGACAGGTGGATGAACATGGGTACTGAACTGATTAATGTCATTCTGGATCAGCGACACAAATATATAGTATACGTGACTAGGTCCCTGCTTCCCGCTCCACCCCAGGTTAAGGGACAGTTATACGACAAGCTGAACCCCCTGCGAGAGGTTCATCCTGTAAAGGATGCAAACAATGACCTGCAACGGGTGTATGTCTACACCCCCTTGTCGAAATTGGAGATACTGGAAATGAAAAAATTTTTACCATCCCATGATAAAGACCCGGGGGGTTTTCACCGAGAACTAAAGGACATTCTTCGCTTAGGAGAATATACATATGCTGACATTCTAAAGTTATTAAAAGTACTATTGCCTGCTGGTATTTACGAGAAGCTGAAAGGACAGGACTGGGAGGTGGGAGAGAAAAGGCTCAGCTGGGATCTGTTGGAAAGAGAGGAAGTTGGAAGAGGTCTGGGGGTTGGTCTGGGTCCCCGAGCTAAAGACCTACCTGAACTCCTTGTACAAGATTTGCCCAGATTACTAATTACCAAGAAAGAAGACTGGGATGCTATTTCAGCCTGTAAACAGAAACCAGACGAGGACACTAGCGATTTTTACTCTAGGTTTGAGAAATGTTTCACTATCAATAGTGGTCTTAAGCCCGGTAGTGATTCATATCCCCATCTTTTCGTGAGCAAACTAGTAGAAAATTCCCTACCAGAGGTGAAGTATAGGGTACTGAAGGTTGAGAGTACTTGGCAAGCAAACAGCCCTTCACAAATGTTACAGATGTTACAATACCACCAGAACAGAATTAGAGAAGAACACGAACAGGACAAGAGACGCATGAGAGACACAAAGATGAAGATGCTGGTGGCCCAATCGACCCCGGCAAACACAAACACGAACAAGAATAGCACGAAACAAAGTAATGGGACCTGTAATTATTGCAAGAAGCCAGGCCACTTCGTAAATGAATGTGCGGTCCTGAAACACAATATAGCGATAGGTAAAACAAAGCCACGATCTTATCCTCCCAAAGAAAATAACACACATCAGACATCAGATACATTTCCGCCGCCGCCGCCGCCGCCTGTCCATGCACCTGCACCAGCCCACGCCACAACACAAATGTATGAGCACGCTCAGACTAACTATCCAGAATACCAAGCATATTCGTGAAGAAGCCCAGAGAGGGAATTCGACTTGCCCCTTATTCCAGTTCCTGTGGACCAAGCGGGTCCCTATGTGCATGCACGTTTACTAGGAAAGAATAAAAAGTTTTTGATTGACACTGGGGCAAGTAGAACTACCATCAGTCATTCTGAGGTTCCAGGGGCACCTCTCTCGGGCTCAAAGAGTATATCCCTGGGCTTTTCAGGAAAGCCTATTATCAATGAGGTTTCAGAACCAGTCTCTTTAGGAGTTGGTCCACTAATACATACAACAGACTTACTGCTTACTAAATCATGTCCAGAAAACTTACTAGGCATAAAAACGTTAAAGGAACTGGGGGCAATTATCTGTTGCTCGCCAGAAGGAGTGCGACTGTATTTACGTGATTTCAAGGGACATTTTGTTATGAAAGATATTGACATCAGGCTTCAAAATGTACCACAGCACCTATGGGCACAAGGCCCGACTGACGTAGGTTTCATGAACATTACACCATATCAGGTCACCCTCAAGGAAGGAGTGGTGCTGCCACGGATTAGACAATATAAAATTCCACCTGAAGCTGAAGTAGGGTTGCTGAGAATTATCGATGAACTCATCGCACAAGGGGTGGTGATAGAGACAGATTCAAACATATGCAATTCACCTGTTCTTCCTATTCTTAAAAGAACTGATCCCAATGCATCACCTGTCTATAGATTAGTTGTGGACCTGCGAGAATTAAACAAATGTGTGGTGCCACAGTACCCTGTGGTCCCGGACATTTCTTCATTATTGACTGCCATTGATGCGAAGGCTACGTTCTTTACAGTTATCGATCTGAAGAACGCCTTTTTCAGTATCCCAATACATCCGGACAGCCAATATCTTTTTGGTTTCAGTTTAAAAGGCCGCAGCTTCAGATTCACAAGAGCACCACAGGGCTTCACGGAAAGTCCTAGCATCTACAGTCAGGCACTCAAAAGACAACTAGACAGTATTCATATGCCTACCACTACAGCACTGATACAGTATGTAGATGGCATTCTCATTACTGCATGATCGAAAACTGACTGTGAAAATGCATCACTCACTGTTTTACATTTCCTAGCTGACAAGGGGCACAAAGTGTTCCCTTCGAAGTTGCAATTCTGTGAACAGCAAGTGGCGTACCTTGGGCACTTGCTATCCAAGGAGGGTAGGCGACTGACACCAGAACGTATTCAATTGATTTCTGGCCTTTCACAGCCCAAGACACAAAAGGAGGTACGTGCATTCATTGGCCTCACTTCATATTGCAGGCAGTGGATTCCCCAGTATGCTCACATAGCCAAGCCCCTAATACAGTTGACGACACAGGAGGTAGCTTCTACTAAAGTCCTCCCTTGGACACAAGAACACACTGTGGCATTTGAAGAATTAAAAAGAGCTTTATGTCAAGCACCAGTTTTAGCGATCCCTGATTACAACAAATCTTTTATGCTTTTTGTGACAGAGCGAGATGGAACAGCACTATCTGTCCTAACACAAGATCATGCAGGAAAACACAAGCCCTGTGCTTATTTTTCTAGTACATTGGACCCAGTAGCACAGGCTTTGCCTGCGTGCCTAAAATCTGTTGCAGCAACAGCCTTAGCCATAAGACAAAGTGACTCGATAGTGCTGGGCCACCCCCTGACAGTACAAGTACCACACGCAGTAGAGGTTCTCTTGAACCGAACACAAACACAACACCTGATTGTAGCGAGACTGACAGGTTATGAGCTGACGTTATTTCAACCACACATAGAGATCAGACGATGCAACATACTGAATCCTGCTACTCTTTTGCCCTCCAGTACAGAAAACGTTTCCCCACATGACTGTGTTGAAGTAATACATACCGTGACTAAACCAAGACAAGACTTGACAGATGTTGCACTCCCAGACCCTGACCTAACACTCTATGTTGACGGCTCATGCATGAGGACAGGGGCGGGAGAATTAGTGGCAGCATATGCAGTGACCACTGCTACTGAAATCATAGAGACTAAAAGGATAGACATACTGTCAGCACAAGCAGCAGAGCTCATCGCTCTGACACAAGCGTGCATAAGAGCTAAGCACCTGAGAGTAAACATTTACACTGACTCACAATACGCATATGGGGTAGTTCATGACTTCGGCGTACTATGGAGGGAAAGAGGTTTCTTGACCTCTCACGGGGCCAAGATACAGCATGGCCCCCTTATTCAAGCCCTTCTAGATGC
Source organism: Triturus cristatus (assembly GCF_964204655.1). Classification (NCBI taxonomy): domain Eukaryota; kingdom Metazoa; phylum Chordata; class Amphibia; order Caudata; family Salamandridae; genus Triturus; species Triturus cristatus. Next base: position 349,007,967 of record NC_140584.1, read on the forward strand.
TATACATTTACCAACAGCCATAGCTATCCTGAAATGCAAAGCACATACTAAAGCCACAGATACCATTTCTCAAGGCAATGATCTGGCAGACCGAACAGCTAAACAGACAGCTCAGACCCCACTAGACATGACGAAATCACAGGTACCATCAATGTCCAAAGCCATGACAGTCAGGGATCCTTCCAAGGATGTACAAGACATACAGACACATGCTACTCTAGACGAATTAAAGAAATGGTCGGAACAAGGAGGGGTACTGACTGATCAGGGTTGGATGACTAAGGGCAAAGAAACATGGTTTCTTCCTGATTCGATGGTACAAGTGATCATAAATACCGCACATAGTCCTGCACACTTAGGAGAGAAAGCAATGCTAGACAGCTTACAGAATATATGGTTCAACAAGCACCTGCGTGCAGCAGCGAAACAAAAGGTCAGAACATGTATGATCTGTTGCCAATTCAATCCAGGTAAAGGCATTCCAATGGAACAAGGTGGATTCCATCCACCTGACCATCCTTTTGAAGTCCTCCAAATGGATTATATCCAAATGGACAGATGCAGAGGTTACAAATATGTCCTAGTAGTAGTATGTTCCCTATCAAGATGGACAGAGGCCTATCCAGTCCCTGATTATACTGCTGTAACTACCGCCATACAATTGGTGCGAGAGTTTTTCCCACGTTATGGATTACCGCGTGTCGTGTATTCCGACAACGGTCAGCCTTTCTCCTCTGAACTCATGAAACAGGTGTCCCTTCTGTTAGGGTATACCTGGAAGTTCCATTGTGTACGACATCCTGAGGCAGCAGGCCTTGTAGAAAGACATAATCAGACCTTAAAGATAAAACTAGCAAAGATTTGCGCAAACAAAGGTGTAGATTGGATGGTAGCCCTGCCGGTTGCCCTCTTTTACATGCGAATGGTAGCCCATTCTAGAACAGGCTTATCTCCCTATGAAGTGGTCTTTGGTAGACCACCGAATATGTGGGGCACTCCAATGCCTAAAAAGATCACTGATGTTGATAGTAACATGCTGACAGATTACCTGGCTTCCTTGATGTCTGCACTACTCTCTTGTCGTTCGCAGGTTGCTGCCGCCTTCCCTGACAACACCCAGGTCAAGGAACATTCCCTCGTTCCTGGGGATTATGTAGTCATACGGAACTTTGATAGAACGAGCCCTCTTGAGCCAAGGTGGAAGACGCCCAAGTTGGTATTATTGACCACGAGGACCGCTGTTAAAGTCGAAAGACGGAAAGGATGGGTTCATCTTCATCATTGTAAACGCTACTTTGGAAATAACGATTCGTTTAAAAAGGACATACACTCTTCAGACTTTGAGCCCCCTTTACTAGAGGAGACTCCCCAGCAGGAGTACAAAGCTAAACTTAGATCTAAAAAGTCAGAACCCGTTTGATCAATTAAGTCCACTAGGTGGTGAAGCGGTTGAACATGTATTCTGGCTTGCATAAGATCTTGGATACTGCGGATGAGAAAAAGAGCAAGATGAAAAGCAAATACTGTAAAATATTACGTGGTAGATGTATAGTGACTTTGATTTTTTTATTTCTTCTGTGCATCACGATGATATGTATCAGCTTAATACTACATGCTATTTTTCCTCCTATTGCCTCACTCTTACACTCTTCTACTAATGATACCATAAAGCACACATTTAGTGATCTGCCATCCCATGAGCTATCATATCGACTTGCCTTACGCAACAATACCTTTATTCAGATGCTGCACCATTCACATCAGACTAGCAATGCTACAGACTGCTGGGTCTGTGGCCGACTTCCCCCGTATCAGAAGGTGAAGGGAGTGTTGCCTCTTTTCCCATTTCCATTCTCCCATAATGGTTCTTGCGGAGCATGGTTTGCCTTAATGACATCCATCAACGGTGATGCCAAAGAATGTCAAGACAAGGAGTGTAGGGGCGACTGGGTATGGGGTAACTTGAATAAAGTCATGAACAAAGCATGTTTCCCGGATGAAGAAGGTCTTCCCCAAAGGAAAGGTACAGATCTAGAAAATGAAGAGTATCTGCAAGGAAATGCGACCCTTGACTTTATAGTGTTGAATGTCAAGCCCATACACAATTTAGGTCCATCCTCAATCACAGTCCTGCCAGTAAAAGGGAACTTGTGTGTCAGAAAAGAAGGCTCTGTACATTTGGGGCACAGCGAGTGTAACACTATAATAGTGTTTAAAGACAAAGGAAAGTCTTACTTCAGAGCATCACGACACACCTACTTTATTTGTGGCCAGACAGCCTATGTACAACTGCCCTTAGACTGGGGTGGGACGTGCTATATATCATTCCTTTTACCACCCGTTTTCTTGGCCCCATCTAACTATCATCAAAATCTCCAACTAGCACTTATCAGACACAGACGAGGGCTCGATGCCTCTGGCATTGACCAGACTGAAACAGCTTGGGAGCAATATACAGATTTCAACAAAGGATTCTTTTTCTTCATAGGTCCCGTCCAGAATAGTAAACTTATCCGCAGACTAACAAGGATTCTAGAAACAGTTGCTAATGAGACTGCATCAGCTCTGGGGAACTTGACCCAGGAACAGTCTGCTATGAGAATGGTCGTTCTTCAGAATCGTCTTGTTCTTGACGTCATCCTAGCGGATAGGGGCGGGGCCTGTAGGGTCATCGGTTCCAGCTGTTGCGTTTTCATACCTAATAACGCACCGTCTGTATACAAAGCAATAACAAGGCTCCACAAGATTGCCCAAAGCATACACCAAGACCCAGGCACGTGGACTTGGTCCAGTTGGCTCTGGGAAATAATATCAGCATGGGGATGGAAAGTGTTGACAGTCTGTGGACTAATACTACTGATGATATTCAGTTGTTGCCTATGTCTGCAGTGTGGCCCGGCCATTTGCCGGGCCACAATGCGCTGTAAATGGGGTGTTCCACATCCCCATTTACAGCGCATTGAAAATGGAATAATAATGCTGCAAGAACAGATTGACTGTCTCATGAGAATAGATATGACATGAGGGTCCACTAGGGGACAAGGAGGGAATGAGGAAAATAAAATATCATGAGGCCTATGTGTCCCCGTGTGTTCCCCACCACTCATGTGCACATACATGTAGCCTATGTATTTCCCCTCCATGGCCTGTCAATCATGATGCTTATGCTATAACGTGGCCTGCCATAATCCAGTCTCCCATGAGAGAAACGACAAATCTGCTCTGAGGCCTACACGTTTTGCATCATGTTTTCCCGCATTTCTATTATTGTGGCTCAGCCAGAGCCGAAAAGAGGTTTCAGGCCTCAGAACGCTCTGAAAGCTGTAGCTACGTATCCTTGGCCTTGCACACTTGGGCCTCAGCCAAAGGGGCCCTGTCCGAGACAGTATTGAGCACGGTTATCTGCTTACTCCTACCGAAACCACATTCCTGCCTGGAGAAGGAGGGATAAACATGACCCATCTGCAAAGGAGAAAGCCTAGCCTTTCTGTCTCTTTTTGTGCGATTACAAAGCTCACGTCAGTGAAAAGCCCATAACCCCCATGTAAGACTTCAGCAGTAAACGAAGAAATAAATGCCACATTGGCCCTTGGTGATGGGCAACCTATGTCACGAATCAGTCCCTGCTCCAGACCTAAGATATCAGATAATACAAGATGTGCTGGTCGCCCTGACCCTAAAGGCCTCATTTTCAGACTCCAGACTCCCCGGTTGCATAGCAACCCTTTCACACGTCAGTTACACGTCATGCTCGAGTTGAGCACAAGTAAGGCAAAGTTCCAGTAAAGTTCCAGCTGATCACGCAACCCCCTCCAGGCATCCACCCACCTATGACACTTACCTATCATCAAGTGGACGCCCACCTTCACGCCTACTTACACACCCACATGCTCTAATCTCATTCTCTCTTGCTCCGCCTGAAGAACTCTTGCTTACGTATATTATTACAAACATATATATACTGTACTCTGTGAATAAAGTTTGAGAATATCTTTTTGAGAATCCTGGTCCTGATCCCTTGTGGTGATGGAACTATTCTCCCTATAACTCGAGTTATTGGAATAAAGCCCTTTTGAACCTGATACCACAGACTCAGCCTCTTGCTTTATGCATGATCATATTGATAAAGAAATTATGAGTGCGTAATACTTTATTTACGACAGCTTGGTGGTGGTCTTCCCAGTGCCCTAAACTTGCACTTCACTAACTGTCACAATATCTCAAGGTCTTGTTTGTGCTCAACTCTGCTTTTGCTATTGTGTTGTCTATCTACTTTCCTAAAATCCAATCCTGAAAGAATCAGAGGTGTTGGTTTGTCAGTGTAAATGTTTATTGTTGCATATAAGATCACAGGTATCAATCTTCATTACATGTTACGTGTTGGAATGGTGTAGGAAGGTTTTACCTTTCATTTGTGCGGGGACTTGAGGCGAGGATGCATTGAACATATTGGTTGTGCACAGCTCTCCGGTTTGCACGTGGAGCACACGTTACAGGGCAATTTACTTAACACCATTGTTAATGAGTATGACTTAGTGTTAATCTTGAACAAGCCGCCCCGAAGAGTAATGAGATTTGTCCCACTTTCACTGGTAAAGGCTGTGAATCTTTTATTGATTTCATCTTTGTTTCCAACCCCTTCTTTGCTCACATCTCAGACTTTGCCATTCAGGAGAGTGAACACAGTGATCATAACCCTGTGTCTATGCTTATTCGTTGGCCTCGGGCCGCTCAAATTAATAGGGGGTATCCGAGGGGGTTGTTGTCAACAACAGATGGTGAGAGGAGATTGAAGTGGGTTCAGATTTCCCCTGATCAGTTTCATGAGTCTCTGCTTTCCCAGTGTCACAAAGAGTTTGTAACTTGTATAGATAGCTTGGCTGAGCCATCAGACATTTTAGGGGCCTTTAATGCTATCTCAGGCACAATTGTGAGTTTTACTCAAGGCCCTGGCGGCATGGCAACGCCTTGTAGTTCCGAGAAGGTTTGACTCCGAATGCTCGCAAGCCTCTAAGAACTTGAGAGTAGACCTTGGTACGAAACCTACAGACCCGGCTATTGTTAAGGCCTGTCGAAAACAGTATAAAGTTGCTCTGGCCACTTGTAAATCCACCTTAAAGGACAAAGCCTGGGCAAACCTTATGGAAGCCAGCACCGTGATTAACAGCTCTAAGTTTTGGAGTATAGTTAACAATGCCTTCCTGGCAGGAGATGGCATTAACCTCTTGGATTCGCACATCACGGAAGATGATTGGGTAAGGCACCTTGAGGACATATTTCTGTCCACCTCCGCCATGAAAGTGGACCTGCATCTAGGCGAGGGACCCCCTACGAAGTTTTTACATCAGAGGAAGTGACAGAAGGCATAGCGGGGTTAACAAAGAAGAAGGCCCCAGGTCCTGACGGGATACCTCCAGACCTATACATTTCTAACATGGACCTTTAGGTTCCGACCTTCACTTTGGTCATTAATGCCGCAGCTGTGTCAAGCTGTCTGGCTTCGTGGGCTGTATCTACAATCGTACCAGTATTCAAAAAGGGGGACCGGGACAGTACCTACTGCTACAGGCCTATCTCTTTACTCAACTCAGGGGTAAAGGTGGTAGGTCGCATTGTCCTTAATAGGCTCCACCTGGGCAGAGTACAACAACATCTTCCCTCCCTATATGGTTTTCACCCAGGCCAATCAACAGTGGACCAAAGCTTAAACTTGTACTTGATACTCAACAAGTACACTGTTATGCGCCCCACACTGTTTATTTAGCCTTCATGGATCTGTCCTTGGAGTTCGATCTTGTCAACAGATCGAAGCTCTGGCAGATCATGTTGTCCTTAGGAGCCAGTCCAGACATCGTACGTTTCCTGAGGGACTTACACAGAGACACTAAGGCGGTGGTCCGATGCACAAAGGATCAGAGAGTCACCCTCCAGTTCACAATTGAGAGAGGGGTGCATTTTCGCCCCTTTTCTTTTTAACTTGTATATCAACAACTTGGAGCAAACCCTAGTGAAGATGATAACTGATTGTCCACAAGTTGGTCGGGGAAGCCTTCCAGTATTACTGTACGCTGACAATGCCATTCATAAGGCTAGGACATCCAGGGGCTTGAAAATTATATTGAATTCATTTGTTCAGTGTATGGGGGACCTAGACTTGCGAGTGAATAACAACAAATATTTAGTAATGCAAGTAGGCTCACGCCCCACTAAATCTTACACTTTTGTGACTGACAAGGGGTAGTCCTCAACGCTGCCATGACCTGGCATCCCCTTATTAGTAGGGAAAAAGGTGACTTTGTCAGGGCAAACTTAGTCATCTTTAGCTTTGCGTTCAGGCTGGGCAATAGACCCATTGAGCCCTTTTAAAGGCCAAGTGCATCTCCAAGGTGACCTACGGTAGTGAGATCTGGGGACACATGGAGCATGAAGAACTCCAAGTTGTTGAGGGTATCAGAGCACTTTACAGGATTGACAAGTGACAAGTGGTATACAAAAGACTTAGGAGGGGTGGATACATTTGGGATAAAAACAGGTAGATACATTTTACAAGAAACAAGTGGTCTCAAATCCCAGGGTGAGATGCCCAGAGGTGCCTGGTGGATATCTTCTGGAAAAATCATGGTGAGGCCGTAATAGGAGGTAGAACAAAGTTGCTGAGGAGATTGTAATGCAAGAGTTAGGAGAGGAATTTGTCCATTAGGAATGTTTTGGCCTACTTTTTAAAGCGTGCCAGAGTCGAAATTCTTCTAATGGTGGGCGGGAGTGAGTTCCATATTCTTGGTGCGGCCCCAGAGAAGGCCCGATTGTACGTTTTTTTTCTCGCAAGCGTGATGGTTGGAGCAAGAGGACTCTGGCGGAGCGGGAGTTTCTGGCTCCTCCTGATACCATGAGTTTCTGGGCGAGAAATGCAGGGGAATTAGCGTATAGAGCCTTGTGGGTGATGCAGGTCAGCTTAAGTTGGATTCTGGCCTCGAGAGGAAGCCAGTTTTGAGCTTTAAGGTGTGGAGAGATGAGGTTGAATTTCTTTGAACCTGTTAGGAATCTGGCGGCAGCGTTGAGGCAGGCTTTTAATGGGGCCAGGGAGATCTTGGGTAGACCTGCGAGGGTAGATCATCCATATTCCAGTCTGGAGATGACTAGTGCCTGGATTGCCATTTTTATGTCGGGAGTGTAAAGGAAAGGTTTCAGGTTTCTTAAGTAGCTCAGGTGAAATCTGGCAGTTTTGGCCATTGAGTTCATGTGGCAACGCATATTCCAGCTGCAGTCTATGGTTATTCCAAGGGATTTATAGGTTTGCTAGGTTTCCCTAGGTGCCGGCGGAGCTAGAGTTCAAAATCCACAGCTAGGCACTTAGCAAAAAAGGGTCAGTTTTCACTGTAAAAATGTGGTTGCATTTTGGCCCGTTTCCTGTTGTGGGCACTAGGCCTACCCACACAAGTGGGAAGCAATTTTTATCAGAAGACTTTGGGGAACGCGGAGTGGCTAGACTTTTGTGAATCCATGCAGATTCCAGAGCCTTCCATTACAGAAATGTGAGGGAAATGTGTTTTTTTGTTTTACAAAGTTTGAGGTTTGCGAGGGATTCTGTGTAACAGAACCTGATGAGACCCACATAAGTCACCCCATCATGGATTCCCCTTGGTGTCTGGTTTTCAAATATGTATAGGTTTGTTAGGTTTCCCCAGGTACCGGCAGAGCTAGGGTTAAAAATCCACAGCTAGGCACTTTGCAAAAAAAGGGGTCTGTTTTCACTGTAAAAATGTGGTGTATCCACATTGCGTTTTGGCCCATTTCTTGCCGCGGGCACTAGGCCTACCCACACAAGTGAGGTACCATTTTTATTGGGAGACTTTGGGGAATGCGGGGTGGATGGAATTTTGTGGAGCCACACAGATTCCAGAACTTTCCATCGTAGAAATGTGAGGAAAATATGTTTTGTTTTTACAAAGTTTGAGGTTTGCAAGGCATTCTAGGTAACAGAACCGGATGAGAGCCAGACAAGTTATCCCATCCTGGATTCTCCTTGGTTTACATTTTTTTTATAGGTTTGCTAGGTTTCCCTAGATGCAGGCGGAGCTAGGGTTCAAAATCCACAGCCGGACAATTTGCAAAAAAGGGTCAGTTTTCACTGTAAAAATGTGAATTGTCCAAGTGTTTTGGCTTGTTTCTTGCTGCGGGCACTAGGCCTTACCACACAAGTGAGGTACCATTGTTATCAAGAGTCTTTGGGCAATGTGAGGCAGGTGGAAGTTTGTGGATCCACACAGATTCCAGAACTTCCAACACAGAAATATGAGGAAAATGTATTTTGTTTTTACAAAGTTTGAGGTTTGCAAGGGATTCTGGGTAACAGAAGCTGGTGAAAGCCACACAAGTCACCCCATCCTGGATGCCCCTGTGTGTCTAGGTTTTTAAAATGTATAGGTTTGCTAGGTTTCCCTAGGTGCCGGCAGAGCTAGGGTTCAAAATCCACAGCTAGGCCCTTTGCTAAAACGGGAACCTTTTCACCATGTGATATGTCCGTGTTGCGTTTTGGGCTGTTTCCTGTCGCAGGCACTAGGCCTACCCAAACAAGTGAGGTACTGTTTTTATCAGGAGACTTAGGGGAAGACAGAATTGTAGGGTCAGTTTTCACTGTCAAAATATGGTGTATCAACGTTGCGTTTTGGCCTGTTTCTTGTCATGGCCACTAGGCCTAACCACACAAGTGAGGTACCATTTTTATTGGGAGACTTTGGGGAATGCGGGTGGATGGAATTGGGTGAATCCACACAGATTCCGGAACTTTCCATCACAGAAATGTGAGGAAAATGTGTTTTGTTTTTACAAAGTTTGAGGTTTGCAAGGGATTCTGGGTTACAGAACTTGATGAGAGTCACACAAGTTACTCCATACTAGATTTCCCTTGTTGTCTGGTTTTTAAAAATGTATAGGTTTGCTAGGTTTCCCTAGGTGCAGGCGGAGCTAGGGTTCAAAATCCACAGCTAGACAATTTGCAAAAAAGGGTCAGTTATCACTATAAAAATGTGGTGTGTCCACGTTGCGTTTTGGCCTGTTTCTTGTTACGGGCACTAGGCCTAACCACACAAGTGAGGTACCATTTTTATCGAGACTATAGGCAATGCGAGGCAGGTGGAAGTTTGTGGATCTACACAGATTCCAGAACTTTTCATCACAGAAATATGAAGAAAATTTATTTTTTGGTGGACCAATTTCGAAGTTTGCAAGGGATTCTGGGTAACAGAACCAGGTGAAAGCCACCCAAGTCACCCCATCCTGGATGTCCCTGTGTATCTAGTTTTTAAAAATTTACAGGTTTGCTAAGTTTCCACAGGTGCCGGCTGAGCTAGGGTCCAAAATTCACAACTAGGCACATTGCTAAAAAGGGAACTTTTTCACCATGTGATATGTCTGTGTTGCGTTTTGGGCCGTTTCCTGTCGCAGGCACTAGGCCTACCCAAACAAGTGAGGTACTGTTTTTATCAGGAGACTTAGGGGAAGACAGAATTGTAGAGCAACTGTTATTACTTATTGACTTTCTATGCATTTCTGCCTTTCAAATGTAAGACAATGTGTAAATAAAAAGTCACTTTGAAAAATGTTTTATAATTCACATGCTAGTATGGGTACCCACAATTTCGGAGATGTGCAAATAACTACTGCTTCTAAACTCTATATTTTGTTCCCATTTTGGAAATACATAGGCATCTTTGATACCTATTTTTCGCCCTTTATATTTTAACAAATGAATTGCTATATACCCAGTACACAATGAAAAATCATTGCAATATGCAGCTCAATTATTGTCTCTGGGTTTCTTGGGTTCTTGGTGAACCTACAAGTCCTACATATCCTCACATCCAGAAGGGTCCAGCAAATGTAATGGTATATTGCTTTCAAAAATATGTCATAATTATAAGAAGTTACAGGTGAAAACATTGGCACAAATGGCTGTTTTTTTCAACTCATTTTCAATATTTCTTATTTTCAACTGTTAGTTTCTATGAAAAAACCTTGAAGGATCTACTCAAAAGACTCCTTGCTGAATTCTGAATTTTGTCTACTTTTCAGAAATGTATAGAATTCTGGGATCCATTATTGGTTTCACACCCATTTCTACCACTAACTGGAATGAAGTTGAAATCACAAAAAGTAGCAAAAATAGCCTCTGTACCAGTAAAATGCCAAAACTGTGTAGAAAAATGTGGTTTTCTGACAAAGTCTGCCTGTCCTTGAAAGCTGGCAAGATGGTGATTTCAGCAACACAAAGCTTTTGTTGATACCTTTTGCAGGGAAAAGCGGATGCTGTCCTCTGCAACACTTTTTTCCCCATTTAAAAAAAAAAGAGATTTAGCTGTATTTTGGCTAATTTCTGGGTCCCCTCCAGAGGAAGCCTCAAACCCTGTCTATCTTTAAAATTTCCATGATGTTGGAAGAAAAGGATGTACATTTGGTGTGGATACCTCATGGGGACAAAAAGTTACAGGGGCCTTAGCACGAGCTACCCCAAATAGCCAAAAAAAGGCTTAGCACAGGTGGAAAAGGCCTAGCAACAGAAGGGTTAACCTTTTTGAACATTTTTATAAATGTGTTTCTATTTTTTTCGATGATTTCTATGGGGAGATCAACTTTTTTTAACTTTTATTAGGAGGACATTTTTTTGCCCTGAGTAAATTAAATAGTCTACTGCTTTTTTTTGAGTCGTTTCTGGAAGAAAGAAGTCATGGTTGTGTGTTGCTGTTCATCTGTAAGGGTAAGTCAACTTTCACCTACTTTTAAAGCGTTTTTATGGTAGGGAGGTAGGAAGGTTGTTTATATGATATGTGTATTGTTATTGCTTAGATTATGGTGTGTTTTATTGTTGTTACTTGGTGTTGTATATTTTTATTATGTGTTTTAGGAAGTAAGCATTTTTTTAATGTTGGTTAAGTGTACTGTATGTATTGATGACTAGTTTTGTGTAGATTAGCCTTATGGGCCTTATTACGAGTATGGCAGTCCCTTAGAACACCGTACTCGCGGTGGCAATCTGACCACCACGGTCAGAGAACCACAGGAGCACTGCGTCCACTGGGGATCCAGGATCCCACGGCAGTCACGCAGATGTCAGGGAGCTGCAATATGCTGGCAGTGCTACTGCAACACGGCCGAACATATTAATAGTTACCTCTCTGCTGCCTCTTTCATGGCGGTGAGCCCACTAGTAAAAGGGTGGCAGAGAGGCAACAAAGGGGACCCTAACAGGCCCCTTGCCACTCATGAGCCTGGGGGTGCATGTGGGGGGCACATGTTGTGCCCCCTGGGTATGCACACCCAGTTGCTGCATGCTGTGTCATGAATGCCACACTGTGCAGGAACGTGCAGTCGGCACTTTCATGTCAGTGGTCTGCATGTTAGGCTGTCCCATGGGCCTAACAGACCACCCCCATCAGACCGCCGCTGCAAATCCCTGCCTGACATGGATTGCACTCGTAATCTGGTGGGCGGATGCACCATGGCCTTGGTGGCCCTCCAGCGGCAAAGTTAGAATTAGGCCCTATTTATATATATACTTGGGAATGTGGGATTTTGTGCGGGAGGATGCTTTATCTTTTTGTTGCAGCTTTCCATTTCTTGGAGGTTTCTAAGGGAAGTCGGACATCCCTTTTTTTTTTTCTTTTTTTTTTTAAGGAAATCCAAATTCGTTTTTTATAAACATATTTTTTATAAATATATTTCCTTGATTTTCACGTTTCCTGGAGCAGGTCTTTTCTCGATTTTTTAATGGATTCTACAGACTGTGGATTGTCTTGAGGGATTACTTTTGTTACATACATTTTTGCATTTTTTCGGGGGGGGGGGTCTTTTTACTATCGTTTTAACCACTTTCTGGTGGATTACTTTTTAAATTATGTGGACTTAGAGAAAGATCTGCAGCAACAAAATTGTAAGTTAAATTTTGTTAATTTACTCTGGGTGGGAAATGGTATATATTTAAAATAATGTTATGTTGATATATTTGTTATGTTGTTTTGTTGAAAGCATGTGATCTATTTTTAAAATCATGTGTAGTTAGTTTGTTAGTTAGTTTTACGTATTAAATAATTTAAAATATTTTTTTAAATGCTATTATTAACATTTTTTTTATCCTAGTGAGTAATGCAAAATCTAGGATTAACTTTTCACTGACATAATTATAATCTTTTATTAGTTTAAAAAAATGTTGACCTTATTTTGGTGTACTATTGCTGTAGTTTCTAAGTTGCCTGGTAGATTTTATGTGTGGTTTAGAGGATGGATTTGGCTATTACTTCTAAATAGGCTAGCCTTTGCTGTTTATGAACAGTCTTACTTTGCATTGACATTTAATACATTTTTCCGGTTAGTTTGGTTAGTTTAGGACAGATTTCTGTAATAGATTGCTCTATTCTAAGTTCTTGGTAGCTTTGCTCTTTTTGTAATGCTTCTAGAAATTTGTGTAGCATAGGTTGAGTTCTGTCAAGGGTGGATTGGAAGGCATTATGCCATCCTTCCACTGCATTGGTTGTTTTTGCCTCCTGTGCCAAGGTACTGTCATAGACATTCCACCATGGTATTTGGAACTTTGCATGGCGTCTGTGTCCTGCTCTATGCAGTCTACCTACCCATGTGTTCTCAAAGTAGTCGATTAGGGGAGTACGTTTGTCTTCTCTTCAATATTTTCGTAATAGGGACTTTCTATTAGGATATTGTAACGGTTGGCTATTTTTTCACAGGGACATAGGCTAGCGCAATATTTTTTTTTACTTCAAAGGCAAAATGCCTGTTGGTGGTGTATTCCACGCTCAGGGCCCGATTATGATGCAGGCTGAAATGGCTCCAACCATTGGTCGGAGCACTTCAGACCGCATCGTAATGAGCTGGTCGGATTCTTTTCCGACCAACCCATTTTGATGGGGTCGGTCGGAAGGGAATCCAAATCGGATTTCCGAATGGCCTCCAGTGGGCTTGGAGAGCACGTCCGCCATTTTGGAAAGCTTTCAGTAAACCTCAGCCGGCTCTTTCCGGCCGAGGGATTACGATGGCAGATCCCCTCAGCCTTTCAGTGCCAGCCTTTCCGACACAGAAAGGCTTTGGGAATCTGTCTTTGGGGGCCCCCAGCAGGGTCCCCATGGGTGCAAGGCCGCCAAATTATGCCCCCCTGGACCCGGGGGTTGGCACCTTGAGGTGTCTGCCACATGGTGCAGGGATGAACTGCACCTCTGCTCTTTACACTAATCAAGTAGGATGCAACCGAACCGTGTTCAGTCACAATCCTATACTTTACAGTGGGAGCATGCATTCTGGAACAGAATGCATGCTCCCATTGTAAAGTATAAGATAGTCGCATCCTACTTGCTGGGCTGGAACCGACGACAGGAGGTTGCTTGGTTCCAGTTCACAAACGATGTCGGACGGACTCCGGTGTGTCCGATATCGTAATTGGGCCCTTAGTGCAGATTTTTGTAGGTGAAGCCATATGCTTTGATTAAAATGATAGCAACATCCCTATATGGCGATGAGAGGGTATATTTTTTAGCATGGATTGGATCATAGTTTGCTAAAATTCAATAACAATGTTGAGGAAGAGGGAGGAGCCTAGCGCGCAACCAAGATGGCCGCGTAGGTGCGAGGCTCCCGAGGACCTCTGCAACCTCCTACGTTTATCCTGTCTTCATCCTGCATCGGTTGAGGGGACTGTGTCGGTGAGCCAGAGCCGAGGTGGTACCCGTTTCCCGTTTTCGAATCGGACCTCGGGTGCCGGAGTGAGCACCGATTGAAGTTTGCGGCCTACTTCTCTCCTGACCCCGGATTCGCGTTTGGGGGCGACCCAGTGGCAAAGTGAACAACAACGGCGGGCTGGGCCTAGCGAGTCGCGTACCCCACACTTTCACTTTCACTTTTGCGCCCCCTGGCCGTTTTCGCCAGTGGGATCACGGCGCTCTTTGTGTCGGGGTGGCCTCGCTGGGAGACCCTGCCTGCCTGCCTGCTGTGGCCCGCTCTGCCGTCCTGGGGTGGCCCCCCGGAGCTCGTGGCCTTGATTGCTTGCTTTTCACTGCGTGACGGGTGCGGGTGTGAGACCCGCGACGATGGCCACGAAGCAGGATGGGGAACGGTTGAAGGCCAAGTCAACCCGGCGTGGCGCCGCACATCAGGCCAACATCATGGACCGCTACACCCTCCCGAAGGGGTCTCCCGGCGGATCGCACAAGTCCTCTGAGTGCCCCCCGGATGCCCCGGACTTGCCCACGGATCTGTCTTTGCAAGACGTCATGAGCGCCATTGCTGAGATGAAGGCCTCGGTGGGCCAGCAGTTCGACACTTTAGCGCACAAAATCGACGCGGTCCTCATGGATGTCAACCTTGTGAGAGCGGATCTCTCTAAGACTAACGACCGGGTCGACTCTTTGGCCCACACCGCGTCGGGCCTCACGACTGAGGTGGCGGCCCTTCAAACGGAGGTGCATCGGCTCCGTCAGGCGAGTGCGCTCATGGATCGGCGCCTGGAGGACTCCGAGAGCCGGGCCCGGAGGAATAATATCTGCATCATCGGAGTGCCCGAGGGACGGGAGGAGTCGGCGGCGGATCTCTTCGTGGAGGACCTGATCACTACCCATCTCCAGCCTCGAGGGCTGAGTAAATTCTTTGCCGTGGAGAGGGCCCATAGAGTTCCCGGGGGCAGACTGAAGGTTGGAGCCCCTCCGCGGCCTCTTATTGCCCGTATCTTTAACTTTCGGGACAGGGATGCGATTTTGCAAGCTTCCAGACTGCAAGGGCCGATTAAGCTGGAGAACATGGAGGTGAACTTTTATCCTGACTTCACCCAAGCGGTCCAGAAGCAGAGACTGAGTTTCCTGGGCGTCAAGCGGCGGCTTCGAGGCATGAACTTAAAATACGCCATGCTCTTCCCGGCCAGGCTGCGGGTGGAGGTGGATGGTCGCACTCACTTTTTTGACCGTCCTGAAATGGCCGGGGACTGGCTGGACACTTTGTCTGGGGGTCATGATCGGGATGGCGGGGGGGGGGGGCTGCGGGAGGAGATTGCCCACCGGACCGGGTCTGAGGTACTGATGCCGGGGCTCACTCCGGATGACGCGGCCACTTTCGGCCAAGCTTAGGGTCCTTTGTTTGTTGTACTCGTCTCCCCTCATTTGGAGGCTATGCAGGGTCTTGAGGGGGTGCTCTTTCCTCCTCTAGGGGGTCTAGCTAGTTCCACTTATATAGGGGCGACAGGCACACTGCAAGTTGGGGGGGCTGTCTGGGCTCATGCAGGGGTGCAGGGAGGGGGGAGTTTTGTTGGGGCGGTTGGGTTGGGGTGGGGTATTGTTCATTTGTACCACAAGGCAAAAGTATTGTTGTGTTACTCCTAAAGTGCTCTCTGGGAGACGATTGATCGCTTTCGGTTACGATGGGGGGTAGGGGACTGAGTCTTTTGTCCTGGAATGTTAATGGACTGGGGGACAGGATAAAACGGGGCGTGGTCCTGCAGTTTCTGAAACAAATTTCACCTGATATAGTCTTTCTGCAGGAGACGCACCTCATTGGTAACTCCTTTCGTGCTATGAATCGACGGGGCTACCGCCTTCTGGCCCATTCGGGCTTCACGTCTGGTTCCAGGGGTGTGGGCATCATGGCTAAAACCTCGCTCCCATTGGAAGTTGATGAGGTGCTCCATGATGACAGGGGACGTTATACGGTTCTGGTGGGTAGAATGGAGGGTAGAGTGATTGTTTTTGTTTCTGTCTATGTCCCGCCAGGGTTGCAAACGACTACTTTTGCGGATCTGGGGCGCCTCCTCCTCGGCCTTCCGGAGGGGATTCTAGTGGTTGGGGGGGATTTCAACGCGGTGGTTTCCGGAACTGAGGACCGTCACCCCCCTAGGGATCTCCCCCGTGCCCAGGCGTGGTTATCTGGCCTCTTGGATACTTTGGGGTTGGTGGATTGTTGGCGTTTGAAACACCCTACGCAGAAACAGTGTTCCTTTCATTCCGGGGCCCATGGCAGTCTCTCAAGGCTAGATTATGTCCTGGTGCCGGCGGCGCATGCGGGGAGGATCGGGGAGGTGCGCCATTTGGCGCGGGGTATTTCAGACCACTCCCCGCTCCTGTTGCACTTCGACATTCTCCCGAGGGGGGAGGGTAGGGTGGTCCCGATTAATCCCTGGTACCTGCGTGACCCCACCATTCGCGCAGAGTTGGTTAAATCCCTTAAGAGATATTTTGACGATAATGTGGGGTCAGTGTCCTCGGCGGTCTCCCTGTGGGAGGCTTTCAAGACGGTACTCCGGGGGGAGGCCCTGTCCCTTATTTCCCATTCCCGGAAGCGCGAGCGGGAGGAGGTGACCCGTATTGAAACTGAGATAACCGAGTTGGAGGGTGACCTGGAGTGTGGGGTGACGGATGACAAACTACATGTTCTCCGACTCAAGCAGGCGGCCTATAAGGCCCTCGTTACGGAGGCGGCCAGGGGCCTTAGTAGAGAGCAACAGGGGAGACTGTATGATGTGGGTGATAAGGCTGGGAAACTGATTGCGTGGTTGGATAAAAAGGAGAGAGCGAGTCGAGTTGTCCCGTCGATTGAGAAACTGGATGGTGTGTGTGTCACTGAACCGGAAGAAATTGTTGATTGCTTTGCAGAATATTTCCGTGGGGTGTATTCCCCGGTGTCCTCCCGCTCGGAAGATGATTCCCATGCCCTGCTCAGGGATATCGCGCTGCCTTCCCTTTCGGAGGAGGACAGGGTGTCATTGGACGCCGCCCCAACATCTGAGGAAATTGCCCTCGCCATACGTTCGGTCGCTTCCGGCAAGGCCATGGGTCCTAATGGTCTTCCTATCGAATTGTACAAGCTGCGACCGGATACGCTGGCGCCGCATCTCCGTGCTATGTTCCTCGCGGCCCGTTCGGCGGGTTCCCTCCCGCTAGACCAGCGTCTGGCTACTATCGTGGTTATTCACAAGGAGGGGAGGCCGCGGGACCGGGTCACGTCCTACAGGCCCATTTCGCTGCTGAATGCGGAACCCAAAATTCTCGCCAAGGTGTTGGCCAATCGGCTGGTTGGCGTGGTGTGCGATCTGATTCACCAGGATCAATCCGGTTTTATCCCTCATCGCAACACTGCGCTCAACCTGCGGCGCTTGCATGGGGTGCTCGCGCGTGTCCCGTTCATACGGGAGCCGGCCATTTTGGCGTCCCTGGACGCCACTATGGCGTTTGACACACTTGAGTGGCCATATATTTGGGCGACGCTGGCGAAGTTTGGGTTTGGCCTGGGATTCATCGGTTGGGTGAAATTGTTGTATTCCGGACCGCTGGCGCAGGTGGCCGTAAACGGTAGAGTGTCGGCTCCGTTTGAGCTGGGCAGGGGCACGCGGCAGGGCTGCCCGTTATCGCCGCTCCTCTTCGCGCTTGCCTTGGAGCCCCTGGCGAAGTGGCTGCGGTGGCATCCTTCTATCCGTGGTCTCCGATGGACCCCCGAGTATGAGGACCGCGTATCTCTTTACGCTGATGATATTCTTTTGTACCTGGCTTCCCCGCGTAAATCGCTGATAGTGCTGGTTGATGTATTGCACTCATTTGGCCTCAACTCCGGCCTAGTCATCAATTGGGCTAAATCTTGTGTGTATGTCCTCTCTGGGGAGGCTCCTATCCTTCCGCGGGGTTGTCCTATCCAGATTGCCCCGCGGGGATTTAGGTACCTGGGTATCTTCATTACCCTGGACGCGGAGGCCCGGTATAAACAGAACTTGCTTCCCCCCCTCCAGCGCCTGAAGGATGACGTCGCGCGTTGGAGGCGCTTGCCGCTCTCGCCGCTCGGCCGGGCGGCATTGTTTAAGATGATGTCGCTGCCACGTTTCCTGTACGCCTTACAGAACACAATGGACGTTGTCCCGGCGCGCTACTTTCGCGAGGTGGAGAGTTTGCAGCGCCGCCTGTTCTGGGAGGGTAGACCGCGTATTGCCCTGGCGAAGCTGACGCTCCCGTGGTACGACGGGGGGGTTGCCCTCCCAGACATCAAGCGATATTACTGGGCCTCCCAGCTGGCTGCGATAAATCACGGCCTTTACGGGCCCGCTCTAAACCCGGCCTTTGAGATGGATAAAATGTTACTGCCGGGCGGCGACTATAATCGGGCGCTTTATTCTAGCTCGCTCGACGCACGTCTGACGGGCCCCACGCGGGTCATGGTGCGAGTGTGGCACGCGGCTAACTTGGCGATGGGGTGGAAGGATCGTTTGACCCGGGCGACGCCACTATACGCATCTGAGCGGCTGGGCTCCCTGTGGACCTCGAAGGGCTTTGAGAAGTGGGACATGATAGGCATCAGCAGGGTGGGCGATCTCTGGACGAGGGGGGGATTCAAAACGTTCGATGTGCTGCAGACGGAATTCCAGTTGCAGGACAGGGAGTACTTTCGATATATGCAGATCCGTCATGCGTTGTGCTCCGTATTCCCGGACGTTGCCTCCATCCCGGAGTACTCCCCTCTGGAGGATAGAGTGCTAGATGGGCATGTACCGGACGCCACGATTTCATTAATCTACAAAAAACTCATCAATGATCGTTCGGGACTGCTGACTGGCCTTCGGGAGGCGTGGGGGGCTGATGGATTGGAGCTGGATGACGAGGACTGGGTGTCTGCGGTGGCCTCCCCGAAAGAGGTGGCCATACCGGCTCGCCTTCGCTTCGTCCAGCTCAAGATACTCCATAGGGTCTATGTTACGGGGCCGAGTCTGATGCGTATGGGTTATGCTGTGGACGGGTTGTGTAAGCATGGGTGTGGTTCTTTGAGGACCTTTCTCCATATATGGTGGGAATGCCCGGAGGTGGCGCGATTCTGGCGTGGTGTGCACGAGGTCTTGCAGGCAGTTACGCATGTGCCGCTGCTGCCCGAGGCGAGGAGATGTCTCCTGAATGTGTGGGAGCCAACCGACTATTAAGTGCCGCAGACGTGGTGGGTGACTCTGGGATATATGGTGGCCAAGCGTGACATTGCGCAATTGTGGGGTTCCCAGAGGTCACCGACTGTCTCGGCGTGGAAGGACAACATGGATTGGTGTATGTTCCGGGAAAAGGTGGTGTATGTTGCGAGAGGTAAGCCTGGGAAATGGGTGAAAGTGTGGTGCCCCTGGAACGCCTACCGTGGGGGAATTTGTACCCCGCCGCTGATGCCTGATCCGTCACCGGCCCCGTCTCCTTAGCCTGCTTGTCCTCCTGGTTCTGGGCTTGAGTTCACTTTGTCTCCGTCCCGACCTATCCCCCCCCCTTGATATTCCTGTGGACCGGTAGGGTCCCCCCCAAGGGAGCACATGCTATTGTTTCCGATTGTGGATTGCCTTGTGGACTTGTTTTCTTCGTTATTTATATAAAAATGAAACCGTTGTGTGGGGTCCGGATGATGTGGCTGCCAACGCTTCTTTCAACTCCTGTGATCTCCCTTCTGCCGCAGCGTGTGTTCTACTGTTTGTATTATATGCTCTTTCTGTCTGCTAGCGGCCGGCCTGAAGGTTGTAGGCCCATCTTTGTATATCTTTTGGATTCTGTAATAAACGGTTTCAAAAAAAAAAAAAAAAAACAATGTTGAGGAAATTCGATTTTCGATCTCGCTTGTATTCAGCCACCATTTTTTGTGTTCCACCGCCATTTTGTGTTGCCCTCACTCAGGCAGCACAATGAACGAAGTTTTTCTGCTGATCTTACTGCGACGTGTCAAATAACCTTCTGCCTCTGTTTCCGAGACTGATGTCAGGGACTGGCTGAGTCCACTAATCCTCGTCTGGTTTGACTAAACCCTGTCTCGACTGTCTGTTGGTTCACACCATTCTTTCCTGACTTTATCTTATCTTCTGGCCTTCGCTATTCTCTACTTGTATTCTCTCATTTCACAACTGTCCTCCAAAGCATACAAATATGTCCTGCCACATGCAAGTTGGGTTGTAGACACTACCACTGATTAACTTGTGGGGAGGGGTAACAAAAACAGTTGGAAGAGAGGTTTATTTGGGTTTCTTGATATCTTGTTTTTAAACTTTTCTCATCGGTTATATCTTGTTTTCAAACTCTTCTCATTGGATAACCATGTATGCATTGGGAGTGTTCTTGGTGAATCTATGTGCTATAAAAGATTGTGCGCCACGGAGTAAAGTGGCAGTCTCCTAAGAACATACTGAGTGTACTTCTGGGACAACTGTACTTAGCTGCAGCTAATAAACCTGATCTTCTACGCTCAACAGAATGTCCTGTGTCTCTGTTCAACAAAGCAGGTGAACTCAGGAGATTAAGGCGTGCCCTGCGCCACCAGGCCCATAAGGCTCTGGTTCTTCAATTGGTGCCCTCTGTGAGGCGGCTTCAGAGGTAGCAGTTCTGCCTGAGGGTCGTGAGGAACCCCGCAAGAAAATTCTGGAGGAATCGCGAACCACGTCAAGCGACCCCTGTATGTCGAAGTGGTCCGAAGGTCTTTTTCAGCACAGTTTCTCCTTCCTGACGGCTGCTGACGACTGCTGCCCTGACTGCCGCCTTGCTTTGGCCCCCTTTGGTGATGTATGGTATCGCGAGACGTTAGACGGGCCTCTGTTGGCGTAAGAAGACACTTAGTTAAGTATTGGTGGGTAGCTCCCACTATTTTGTTTTGAGTTGGGTCTTTGATTCGGCTATTGCAAAAGCCGAAGCCGAGGGGTGAATACGTTTGTGTTGTGTTATTTGATTTAACCCCTTGATGTTTGTGAACAGTCCAGTGAAATAACGATGCCTGGTCTGAGTAAGTTTAGAAAGTTTAGTTGTTTTGGTTGTGATAGGGATTCCCGGCTGGAGGACTCTTGTCCAATTCCTCCGGTTGGAACTCCCACTTATGAGCTTTATTCTAAACATGGTGTTGGCCCCATTGCCTTTAATGAGGCATGGATCCGATACACGAAGAACGATGGTGTTCTACAGTGGCCACAGAATGGTAGCTTTGAGCCTGACATATTAGATAATTTGGAAGCAATTTTGTTTAAAAGAAAAGCCCGGCCGGCAATGTTTGACTCTTTCCACCTCTGGCATAAGGAAGCCAAACAGAGAGAAATTAAACAGGCAAAACGATATAAGAAAACACAAAGTATGACGATTATACAGGCTGCCCAGCAGTTTAAAGATAATGAGATTAATCATGAAATGGAAATTTCAGAGAGACAGCATCGTATGGCGATAGATAAATGCTATCCGGTGTTGCCTATTTCCCCTTCTGATAAAAGTAAGGATCCGGAGGAAGACCCTTTGATGTCTCACTTATTGAGATTGCCTCCTCCCTATGTACAAGGTGCTAATGCACCCCCATTGTTACAACTAGTTCAACCATTAGTTGCGCCTCCGCCTGCTCCGGCTCTTCCGCATTTGCCCCTTCCGGTAGTGCCACCCCCACCTCTTCCGCCACTGACTTCTTTGCCTCCGTTTCCTGAACATCAATCTCCTTTGCCTTCGGCTCCCCTTCTAACTGTTAATTCTTCTGTTAGTTCACCTAATACCTTGTCCCCTGTTCTTATGTCTAATTCTCCTACTGTGCGCAAACGAATCACAGATACTGTCTCAGGGTTTCTGTCTCCTTTCTTTGAGACTTTGAATATGTCTCCGGCTTTTTCTCGAAGACAGTCTCGTAGTCAACTCCCAGGTTCCGACGAACGGGTGGTATTGGACTCTCTAGCTCGCAAATGGATCGAGAAGAGTCCCCAGTATAGTGTGAAAGATATCATGACCACCTTTCATCAGTGGGAGGCGCCCACGCAGAGATATGTATTTAATGTTATGTGTGACATTCTCGCTAAAGAATGGGAGGATATGGATTTGGGTTTACTTCCTCAGGGTTTGTTAGATGTTCAGGCTAATTTCGATAAGGGACTCATTGTGGGTTCTAAGGTTGAGGATGCCGTAAGGACACTTGTCACTTTTAGGTCCTTATTTTCCTCACAGACTTTTTTTGATTCCGATCCTGCTGTTAGGCTGACCTCCAAACATTATCCCATGAGAGAGGTTCCTCCAGTGTGGAGAGAAGCGGTTGCACAAGCAGGTGCTAATCCAGCTGTTGCCGCGCACTTCTAGCGTATATGGGTACATGTCCCCTGGAAGAGATCTGAAGTTTTGGCTCTTAAACAGTCTCTACCGGATCCCCGTAAAAACCCTGCTGGCTATTATAAGGAGTTGTCCCAGACTGTTGATGCCTGTATTATGAATTTAGTCGATATTGATATGTTGATGGGAAATGTAGTCCCACAAGCATTATGGGCTCGGATTCGTAGAGAGGATCACGCCCAAGCATTGGGTGGCGATTGGGCTGCTAAAACTGCCGCGGATGCAGCCCAAGTGGGTGGTGCTAAGCCTGATGTTTTGATTTCAGAACTCCCTGGTAGGATTATTACTTTAATGAAAACGATGATGCCCGCCTTGCGAGTTAATTGGGATAAATTAGCTGCGTGTAAGCAGAAGAAAGATGAGAGTGTCTCTGATTTCTTCACTTGTTTTGAGGAGACGTTTATTGATCACAGTGGTCAGGATATGACTACGGAGGGTGGACAGCGATTATTTGTAGATAAATTCGTATTGAATTTGCTTCCCGAACTGTCACATAAGTTGAAAGACTCCGAGAGTTCATGGGCTGTTTCTTCTTCTGCCCAGATATTGGCTACTGCTCAATATTATGAGAACAGGGATAAAGAGGAGAATGATAAGCAAGAGAAGAAGACGAAAGAATTAAAAATGAAGGTTCTTCTGCAACAAGCTTATCCTCCTCGTTATACTCAGCGCCAGTTTCAACAGCCTCCACAGTTTCAGAGGGTGTATCAAAAGCCTGAGCCCTATATTCCGCGACCTTTATTAGGTGCCTATTGTAGAGAGGAAGGTCATTTTAAGAATAGCTGCCCGGTTTTATTGCAACGTAAGGGAGAACTATCTGCTCCACGAGGCCGTGGTGGTTTCCAGATAATATACAGGGGTAGAGGTCGAGGTGTGATGCCTCAAGAACAGAGTTCCTTACCCCCTCCAAATTCTATGAACTACTTCGATCAGCAGAATACTCAGTCTACACAGTATTACAATGATGATTATCATTTTGAAGGTGAAAATGAAAGCCTTCACGCTAACTAGGACAGCCATAGACAAAGTGAGGGAGTTGTATCGATTCCAGTAAATCAGGATGGGCCTTATGTCAATGTCACTACAATGGGTGTTTCAGAGCCATTTCTTTTAGAAACTGGTGCGATGAGGAGTTCTATCATTCACTCTAAACTCCCTGGGGCACCTTTGTCTGGCTTAACAAATGTATCGGTAGGATTTTCTGGCACCCCAGTTCGTAACCCGGTCTCCTGTCCTTTGCCTATTTCAATTGGCCCTTATGATATGGAAGCTCCTCTTCTTTTAACGACTGGTTGCGGCGAGTATCTGTTGGGTTTGGATCTATTGAAAAGAATGCATGCAACGATATATTGTTCTTCTTCTGGTGTGCATCTTACTTTAGGGCAGAAATTGACTTCTTCAATGTATTTGTCTAAAGATCAATTCCCACCTGAATTGCTCTCTCTTCATGCAACGCTCTGGGCTACGGGTCCAAATGATGTTGGTTGTCTTGAGATCCCGCCTTATGTTGTTACTCTCAAACCCAATGTTAAATTGCCACGCATTCCTCAATACAGAATTTCCAATGAAGGTGAAAGAGCGCTTTTGGATATGATTTATGATTTGGTTCAGAAGGGTGTGATTGAGGAAACGAGAGGAAATGTATGTAATAGTCCTATTCTTCCTGTTCTTAAACGCACTGATCCTTCTAAGCCTCCTGTTTATCGTTTTGTGATTGATCTTCGGGAGGTCAATAAAATTGTTGTACCACAGTTTCCTGTTGTTCCAGATATCACTGCCCTGTTAACTATGATACCTGCCTCAGCGGCTTGGTTTTCTGTTATTGATCTGAAAAATGCTTTCTTCAGCATTCCCATTGCCACTTTTGGTTTCTCTCTAGGAGGCCGAAGTTTCCGGTTCAAGCGCGCACCCCAAGGCTATTGTAAAAGCCCCTCCATTTATAGTCAAGCTCTGAAAAGTCAGCTCGATGTTTTTCCTTTGCCCCCAGGTGCTACTCTTATTCAATTTATGGATGATTTGTTGATTGCTGCTGATTCAGAGAGTGTCTGCAGGAATGTGACTGTTGCACTGTTACGTCACTTGTCTGATCTTAATCATAAGGTTTCACCTTCCAAACTACAGTATGTCCGTCGAGAGGTTACCTATTTGGGTCATCTCTTATCAAAGGAGGGAAGGCGATTAACCCCAGAACGAATTCAAGCAATTACGCAAATGTCTGTGCCTTCTACACAAAGAGAGGTGCGCGTCTTTCTGGGCATCACTTTTTATTGTAGACAGTGGATTCCGAATTTTTCTTTGTTGGCCAAACCTTTGTTAGCACTCACTTTGAAAGACACACCCCAACCCCTTCCTTGGACTGACGAATGCCAGAAGAGTTTTTCTGATTTACGTGCTCACTGTGTTCTGCTCCTGTGTTGGGTACTCCAGATTACAGTAAGTCCTTCACGCTCTATGTCCATGAAAGAGAGGGTTGTGCGTTGTGAGTCTTAACACAACGATTTGGAGACAAACAGCGGCCATGTGCCTATTTTTCAGCTACGTTAGACCCAGTAGCCAAGGCATTGCCTAGTTGTCATAAAGCTACAGCAGCAGCCGCGATTTCTATTCATCAGTCTGCTGGAGTGGTGCTAGATAATACTCTCATTTTTATGGTACCACATGCAGTGGATACCTTGCTAAATAAGACGAAAACACAACATCTTACAAGTGCTCGATTGTCTGGATATGAGCAGACGCTCTTGGCTAGTCATGTGCACATCAAACGATGCAATATTTTAAATCCAGCCACACTGTTACCTCTTCCAGAAGAGAAAGATATTCGGAAACAACATGATTGTTTTCTCCATACTGAGGAGGAGACAAAAGGCAGGATTGATTTGAAAGATACGCCGTTAGTGGATCCAGATGGGATCCTATGGGTGGATGGGTCTTGTTTCAAACTCCCAAATGGTGAGACACCTTCAGCTTATGCTGTTACCACCTTGTATACAATCGTGGAGACAGCACGCATCAGACATAATTCAGCTCAGGCAGCTGAACTGATAGTTTTGACCAGAGCGTGTGTGTTATCTAAAGGAAAGAGAGTGAATGTGTATACCGACAGCCAGTATGCGTTCGGTGTGGCGCATAGCTTCGGTTGTTTGTGGAAGGAAAGAGGATTCCTTACCTCCCACGGTACTAAAATACAACATGGTCAATTGGTAACTGATCTTCTTGAGTCACTTGTTTTGCCTACCCAGATAGCAATTGTGAAATGTAGTGCGCATAAGAAGATTACTGATGATGTTGGTCGCGGAAATGCTTTTGCGGATGAGGTAGCAAAAAGGACAGTCAGAGATGCTACAAGTCGCATGTATGTGGCGGGCCCTGCGAATTGGGTCAGGGAAAGAGAGATGTGTGAGGACACAATAGAAAGTGTGAGATCGATTCAGGGAGATGCTACAGAGAAAGAGTTGAGAAAGTGGAAAGAGAGTACAGGAATGTTAGACGCAACAGGATGTTGGATAGAATTGTCAGAAGACCAGCGTTGGCTGTTACCAGACGCCTACGTACTGCCTGTAGTTACTATGGCGCATGGTCCAGCCCACATCAGTGCAAAAGGAATATGTAAACTTCTGGCTCCAGTGTGGCTGAACGAAGGGATTCCAAAATGTGCAGATAATGTGGTGATTAAGGCGTGCCTTGCGCCGCCAGGCCATTAAGGCCCTGGTTCTTCAATATTTGGAGGACAGAGGTTGTTTGTCTGTTGCTTTATGTGGTTAAACAGTTCCATGTAGGTACTGCCTTTTTTGTTTGGAAGAAGTGCATACATAACAAGTATGTTAGTTTTTTCTCTATGTTTATATCTCTGTATGTGTTAGGAGCAGGTGGGATGTCACTGGTGTCCCTTCATGTTCATGTTATAGGGGTTTTAAGATGAGTTATGGTAACTAGCTTGTTATAACTTCTGGTATGTGGGGTAGTATATCATTACGTATTTGTGATGTGGGTTCTTGGGTACTAGTGATTGTTTCTCTTATACTTTCTAATAGTTATCTTCTATTTCTGTTACTTTGGGAGTGTGATTATGCTCTTTTACATTATTTACTACAGTTTCTTTGGCAGTTGCCCTCCAATAACATGCATTATAATAATATTTTGTACATTTCCAATTAATATCTAAAGCAGACACATTTTCTTGACTGTTGTGTATCCCATGTAACACAGTGACAGTTTCCCCTTCTGTGATGTTATCAATTTGCCAACGTCTGTCATTATATACAGTAAAATTAACATTTTCAATGTCTACAAACATTACTTGCATAGTGTTTAGAGAAGTCTTGTGTTCTTGGTAACTTTTTCTTCAGCAAGCTTCTTTTAGAAACAGGTGTTTTTTTCTGTTGAAGAGAGCTTTGGGAATCTGTCTTTGGGGGCCACTAGCAGGGCCCCCATGGGTGCAAATCCATTGAAGGGTGGCCTAGGGGGCACCAATGTTGCCCCCCTATTGATCCATGCACCCAGTGAGATAATTTATCAGTGTGTTACAGTTTTTCACGATGTACACTCCAGCCCTGCCATTTCCAGAACTGATTCTGCCTCACATGCACCCACTTCATCCATTCTCAACAGCTGACCTTTGCAGGCCATTTTCAGTAGCTATATTGGGATGGATGCTTATACATGATCTTTTATTTAAACTCCACTCCACCACATAAATGAATAAAACAGGCATTCTACACTCTGGAATTGTTGGAGAAGGCAATTAGGTCTACCTGTGCTCTAGAACTGGACTATTGCCAGCATCGCAGACCTTTACAGTCATCGGAAACTAAAGTTGATGGGGATCTTACCTGTAGCTTGCAAAAAGCACTCAAGCTTAACTAAGAGGCAATGTGTACAGTATTTTGTAGCACACAAGCAGTAATAACATGAAAACAGAGCACAAGAAAATATCCCAAGCATATTTCACAACATAGAGCATATTTTAATAAACAAAATGGTACCAGAATGACAAAAATCCAATCAGTAAAAACAGAGTTATGCATTTTTAAATTTTTAGGTAAAAAATAGCACCTACAATCACAAAACACCACTCACGGACCAAACTTTCTTGCGGTGACAAACGGCAGGCAGGCCTGGTGTTAGCTTCCTTTGTGAGTGTGTGGGGTCAAATCCTTTGAAGTGCAAGTAAGGCTGGGTACGGCTTCTCCCCAGTCATTTTGCTCAGAGGGCCCATCCGGTCAACAATTAAGCCTGACTTGTTTCACTGTCTGGAAGGAATATACAAACCCCAGCAGCAGAACCATTCATAATCATATCAACCAGGACACTAGCAAATGGTTAGAACAAGAAAATGTCAACTTTCCAAAAAGTTGCATTTTCAGAATTGTGACGTAAAATCTGGCTTCATCATGAAAAGAGGTTTAAAATTACAATTCATTTGAGTCTAAATAACATATCTTTATCTGCTCCCAATCCTAAATTAGAACTTATTAAATGTAATGAGGTAACACATTGTTAGCCAATGGGAGAGCTATGCCTTACAGTAGTAAAAATGACTTTAGGAGATTTTCAAACATCGGGACCTGTAAAACTTAAACTCACATGCCTTACCTTTTAAATTCCATGCACCTTACTCTCTGGGTTGTTAGGGCCCACATGAGGGTGGCTTATAAAAGTACTAAAAAGAAAGGATTAGGCCTGGCAAAAGGTTTATGTTTTTTAGGTCAAAATGTCAGTTTAAAACTGCACTACAGGCTGCAATGACCGCCCTGAGATATATTTTAAAGTGCTACTTTAGTGTGTGGCACAATGAGTGCTGCAAGCCCACAAGTAGCATTTAATGTATAGGCCCTAGGTACAAGTAGTACCATTTACTCTGGTCTTTCAAGTAAACTAAATGTGCCAATCAGGTGTAGGCCAGTTTTGCCATGTTTTAAGGCGACAGCGCAAGCGCTTTAGCATGGGTTGGCAGTGGTAAAGTGCACAGAGTCCTAAAGCCAACAAAAACGAATTCATTAAAAGCAGGTGAGGTGAAGGCAGAACTTTGGGGAAATACCACACCACGGATGTCAGATCTAACGACTATTCAGATGTACCAACATGTAAGTAGTCTCAATCTGCAAGAGCTGGAACATCCACGCCATTTTAAAAGTGAGATCCTTATGTACATGCTTACCTTTCCAAGCATCAGGAGTGCCAGAATGAAGGGCATGAATCAAAGTTCAAGCTTTGTCATGTGACAAGTAGTAGGGTGGCCGCCATGTCACCACTGACATTGTTTCTAATCCTGGAAGTTTAACCAACAATTCAAATCTACCAGATATCATAGTCTAATCAGCTCAATGAAAGCAAGCCAAAACTACAACACCAGAATGCACTGGGTTGCCACATGTAAGCACAGGACTGAAACCCGTGTTTACAAGGACACACTTTGAAGTGGTGACCTTAACAATCTACTTTGATATTAACATCCCATAATCAAATAATGCGTCAAATGACGTGACAAGTCTGTTATCGTTGGACACTGGAAACGCCTTAAGCCCATGTAGATTATAACCGAAATTAACATAACATAACTACCCTGCCCAGTGTAAGGTAGGGAAGAGAAAAAAATCAATGCTCAAGGGTTTCTCGGAGTCTAACTTTACCAAATTGCGCAGCACCTGGAGGGCGACTCTAGCTGATATTGTAATTGGGAAAGTGATGCAGCTTGGACTCTGTTGCACTTGGGGCTCCACAGAGGCCACGCTGCCCTCAGCA
Organism: Triturus cristatus; assembly: GCF_964204655.1. Classification (NCBI taxonomy): domain Eukaryota; kingdom Metazoa; phylum Chordata; class Amphibia; order Caudata; family Salamandridae; genus Triturus; species Triturus cristatus. The sequence goes on from NC_140584.1 coordinate 349,036,808, forward strand.
GCTGGAAGCCCCCAGGCACCACTGAGCCCCCAGATCGGTGTCCTTTTTTAAACAATAAACTTCCACCTGCGCGACGTTTTGGGCCAGCGCACGTTCCACATTTCTCGGTTTCGAGAAATCGAGCGCACTCCCTTTATATTATGAGAAATGTAAAAGGTTGGCTTTTTTTCTGTGACATTTAAAAAGGTCAAAGCTACAAAGGACGCCCCGGGAATGGAGTGACAATCAAATTTCATTCAGTTTGAAGCTCTGACTAATGTATTGCCACAAGCAGAATGTGTACATTTCTTGTACTACTCAGTTGTCAAATCCATACGAACTCTACCTCCCCTGCAGGCTGGGGAGAGATAGAGTCCTTGTCTGAAAGCAGAGGGTGGCCTAATGTCCTGCTAAGGGGAGAACATTTCTGTAACACCCAACTGCTGCAAGGGGCAACTCAACGTCTTATTTGTGAAGACAAAACAACACGTTGTGCTCATTCGCACCTTGGCCTCAGGCTGAATGGAGAAGACATAATTTACAATAAGCTCAAACAGTGAACCAGGTTATATGGTGTAGAGGTATAGGGGATTCTTTGGAATTTTTATTTTATGTCACCTGCTTTAAGACAGGTTCATCCATTTAAGGGCGATTCTTCAGATGTGAGCTAGGGATTGTCACCATTCTGTTGTTTCCATTCTGGTATGTGTGTGCAATCAAGGGTGTTGTGACTGCTTTGCTGCAAAGACTTTTGCCCAACAGACTGTGCAAGGGACTTTCGGGGCAAGGTCTGCTTGCCCCCAGGGCGAGTTGCACAAACAGCGGCAGCCGGCACAGGTAAACGTGGTGAGGCGGGGTGGGAGGGTCGAAGTCGACAGACGACGGAATAGGAATAATTAAATAAATAAAGAAATAATTCCTATTCCGTCTGTTGGCTTAAATAATATATTTACCTGTGAACGCCCTGCGGCCTCCCCTCTGGCCTCTTCTCTCGACACTGGCAGCATGGAACTGAAGCACCCAGGATCCCAGACTCGCCCAGCCAAATTACGATGCTGCTGTCAACATGACAGCAGCATCGAGATTGGTCTAAGGATTGTGGTTCAGCGCTCAGACAGAGGCTGGGAGGCTGTGTATGTTCTTCACCGAGGCTGCATTAGAGCCCGGTGGAGAACATGCAAAGTGTGCATGACTGTTTGGCTGACCCAAGAGGACCAGCCACTCCATCATGCACACTTAGGGCCTGATTTGGATGTCGTTAGTAAGGCATTCCCAGAGCCTTCCGGGGTCAGACCTCCCAACCGACTCATATTGGGAGCTGGTACCTACAAACGACGAAGTACGATGCCCAAGCTCCTTTAGTTACCGAATGACTCGCCACTCCGATTCCGTTTACAAACGAGAACTCTCCGGAAATGCTGAATGGAGTCGTCCAGAGGCATACTTCTAGTTCGATTCCGAACACTGAAGTACGATGCGTACATCCTATGCACCGAATCCGTTGCTACAACCAACGCGTCAGAGCATCCGGAAGGGGAGTATTTCAGCTTCTATTCACGCCACAAAACGATTCCTGCAAATGAGATGGTGCAGCCATGTATTCCATGTCGCATGTCATTCCTATACTCTAAATGTACGAGCAATACTTCAACCCCAACCAACGCACTCACGGAAGAAGGTAAGTCCAACACCTACCCCTAAACAAAAAACACCACTACACCGCGAAAGGTAACATAAGATAAAGCAGAGGCAAAACTATTGTTACACATGGGATGGGGGGAATACTTGCAGCAATGTAGAGGTAAGGGGGTGGGGGCAATAGTTAAAGCACATCAGACACAAAGGAGGGGCTGGGGGGCCAATTCTCCCAGAAACGTCCAGCCAAAATTGGGAGGTGGAGGTCTAACACTCCAGCAATGCAGAGTCAAAAGTGAGGTTGGGAGCAAATACCCTCAGCAATGTATAGGCAGATTGTGGCTTGTGGGCCAAATAGCCACAGCTATGCTGAGTCAATCTGAGGTATGGGGGCAGCAATGTGAATGCAAATTGTGGGTTGTGGGGCAAATAGCCACAGCTATGTTGAGCCAATCTGGGGTTTGGGGGGGCAGCAATGTTGTTGCAAATTGTGGGTTGTTGGGGCAAATAGCCACAGCTATGTTGGGCCAATCTGGGGATGGGGGGGGGCAAATACCTCCTTAAGAGTAGATGCAAATCTAGGGTTTGAGGAGCAAATACCCCCAGTAATGTTGATGCAAATCTGGGGTTTGGGGGCAAATACACCCATTAAAGTTATGTAAATCTGGGGCTTGGGGGGCAAAATCCATTAATGAATCTTCAAATCTGGGGTTTGGGGGGCTAAACCCCCACTAAAGTAGATGCAAATTTGGGGTTTGCGGGGCAAGTACCCCTAGTAATGTTGGTGCGAATCTGGGGTTTGAGGGGTAAATACCCCCAGTAATGTTATTGAAAATCTGGGCTTTGGGGGATAAATACCCCAGCAATGTGTACGTGACCAATGTAACTGGTGCACATGCAAAGTGCCCCAATACCTACAGGTGGAGTACATGCTGCAGGAATGTCTAAATGAGCAAACACAAAAGTCATTTTCCATGAAATGCATTCCCATACTGTTGCAGCAAATGTTACAGGGAAATTTGATGAATGGGCAGAGTGAAGATGCAAGTGCTATAAGAACTGTTGAAAAACAAACAAAGTCTCATCATCCTATAATTGGTCCCTTAAACACCTGTGAAATACTGTGTGGCTGATGTGCAAACAAGACAGACCAGTCACCTACAGCAGCTCAAGAACTGTATGTGTGTGCGTCAAAGCTGTCTCAGTCTGGGCTGGCACACATGATGGGCGGCCAAAGCCCTCTGGGTGTTGAGTCCAATCAGAAAATGTTCAGCATATCCTTGGATTAGTCCTGCTGGGAATTTGACATTGTTTGATGGGCTGGTGCACCAGGGTCACCGTGGGCCACGTTTTTGGGGACTTTAAACCACATCAATATTCTGACTCACTTCCCCAGTCCCCACCAGGCCACAGCAATGTGGTGCCAGTATCCTGTCCCCTGACCTGCTGTGCTGCAAATTGAGAATGCGGCCCAGACTTTGGAGCAAACTTACCTTGGTGCCCTGCGTCACATGCCTTGCAAGAAGCTGTGTCATCTCCCCCACCCACCCATGAGTATCAGGGCACTGCAGGTGCAGGGAGGTTGCATTGGCTGTAGTGGCCTTGCAGAAAGGCAAGTCACATTTGGTCATTTCAAAATACCCCCTGCCCCCTTGATCAGCAGCAGTGTGCCTCATTGAAACCTCCCTTGACAGGTGAAATTGCAGAGGCTACTATGAAAGCGAGTATCACAGAATGTGTGCCAATGACTTTCAGAGCGCCCATGCATCATTGTGATCCCAAATCTGAACTTTGGGTCCACAGCATGTTGTGTATGACCATTGAGGAAAGATCATCAGGTGGGTACACTGAGCCCCCTTCCAAAATGTTGACAATGCCAACACCTGTGGAACTGGGTGTACTGTTCATGTGTCACATGTGAGTTTGCTCAGAGTGCAAAGTGTTGTCCGCAGCACAACCAGGGATATCATCACAATGAGTCCACTCCCCTGGTACCCCCAAACCTTGGCCATTCAAAGTCAGAATGCCATGAATTCCCATGCATGTGTAGTCTACTGGGAAGTGTGGGGATGCATTTCTGGAGTTCACCCACCAGGTGGAACAACAACACACATCCATGATTATTCACTCTAGAGGGCAATAGCCCCCTAAGCAATGGACTGCTATCCAATGTTCCTGCATCATGACATAACATAAGAAGCAATCCCCACCTCCATCCCAGGGCTTCATCCAAGGGCAGGAATGACCAATCAGGGACCACAACTACCTACAAAGGGCAACTCACCATGTATGAGCACACATAACTCAGACAAGGCAAGTCTAGGTGGAGGCTACTTGTCCTGTGATGCCAATAGGTTTTGCACATGTCAGTGTACTCAAAGTGGCCATCACAACAATCAGTCATGAACATACATTGGCAGACAGCAAGCTGCAGCAAACAAATCACACATCTACATATTCACTCTGGCTAATGTTTCTGCATACTCACATACACATGTTCCACACTTATGTACATTTCAACATAACAACAAGGCCTGATGAACTCACCTTGTGCAGGTGTGACTGCTCCCACATACACTTCAAAGTACATGCTCATCTCTCAAAACTACCATACACACAAGCACGTAAGAAGCCCCCTTGGTGCAGCTAGACGGAAAGGCATGTCTGCCCCACAAACTCCAGCCATGTTCTCAAACTCTACTAAGCTTTCATACTAAATCACTTTTCCGCTGCCCTTCCCACATCCACACCAACACTTGCAGCACCACTGTTCATCACTATGTACACAACAGCTCTCACATACATGACATGCACACAGTGTACTGTACTCATCATCCCAGCCCACTCTTGATATGCACACTTAACACATCACCACATCTCAGAACAAGACACTTAAATAGCTCAATTAATATGTACTCAGTCATTCGCACATCACCATACACCCACCCAACTCAGCTCAAGCTCTACAGCTTGTTACTCCAAAACAAGATGTGTCCACAGATCCAAACACAACATACACAACTATACAACACCTCACATTTCAACATTCATCTCCCCAAATTACACAACTGCTGTAAATCCCTTCACATACACGTATACACTCAGTCACATATCACTAGTTTAACCTTGTGTCACTGTGGCCCTGTGACATTCACACATGACTTCCATGCCCAATGACCCCATGGACTCATGCACAGTAATAAATAACCTCACTCCTCCAAAATGCACTGTTACAGTCATATCTCACAATAGTCCCACAGACGACAGCTCACTTCACCTGCCATAATCCAATCTTGTCTATCTGGATATACCCCTATCACACCTACCGATTCCTACCATACCGTGCACAGGATGACAGCAGTTTACCAAGCTTGTATACTCTGACTCACGCCCCCACATTTCAAACACTCACATTGGGACAATGTGGGCACTCGAAGTCTCATACACAAAAACTGCCTTTGAACCAAACTCATACCTCACACTCTCACACATTCTCCTTATTTGTCCAGCCCCCATCACGTAGGAGTCTCCACTACATAAAAAAGTTTGAAACAATAGTCTCTCTCACCTCTACCCTTATGTGTGCCATTTCCTCACATGCAATATTAACCTTGCTAAACACACCTGCAGCTAGGCCTCCCAATCTAAATTCTACATACTGCACTGTGTGGCAACTAATAGCATGGATGTGATACTGGCTCCAGTGGCATCTGCACGGCAGACAGACACACTATACTTTTGGGCACCCACTGTCCACACAGCTTTCCACATGTAGCACAGGCCAATCCATTAGACATCACAGTACCTCTAGGTCAGCTCTGTGTGACCTAGCACAGCATCATGCATAGCTCAAAAGGGCACCATTAACAGCCATGCATAAATTACTACCTACACACAAATCTTATGCTCAACTATGAATGATGTGTGGCTGTAAACATGAAATTCCATCTTGGACAGACCAAACACATCATCAACATGATGTAGCCTGACAGAGGCAGGCTAGCAAAACTCACATGAGAATTAGAAATCCCTAGACTTGTAAGACCACAGACACCTTGCCAAACAGGACTATATGCAGATACTTAACTCTCTTGAGGCAGCAGAGTGTGAGGACTGTGAGAATCCAGCTCAGCTGACACTCACCATGGGCTCAGGAAATGTATCAGATGAACCCACAGCCATGATTGGAAATTGCCAACAGTGGAATGCCACCTGTGTCAAGCTTGTCATTGCCACTGGACTACCAGACCAAAAGGAGACACGACATGGTTCAACCGCTATCAAGTCACATACAAGTATTGTACCCTCACCTTGTATACATGGGTGTGTCCAAAGTCACCACCACATAGTCAAATTCCATAGTTACCCAGATGCATTGATGAGACCGGTGACTCTCTGCACATCACAAACCTATTCAGCGTGTTCCCCCTAAACTGTAGCACTTTGACACACTTGCACTATATTGACATGTTGTAGCATGACCTATGTACAATTGTGACAGAAACAGATGATTGTGAAAGCATGTCACCCTCATAGCCAAAACAGATGTGGGTGATAACATCCAGCAAATGTAGATGAGTAAACCTAGAATACATACTGCAAAAGCTCTCATACTCCACGGACAACATGCAATCCATTACATAGCAACACCATTGTGTACTTACAACAATAATTGTACATGAATGATAGTTGACTTATGATCAGTTTGTGGGACACAGAAATCAGTATTTAAAAACTTTATACATGCTTTATTCTGCATGTTGTAACCTTGGCAGAGGGGGAACAGGAGAGTCAAGGGTAGGGGATGTGGAGGCGGAAGGTTTTGATGTTTGCGGAGTCCTTGGCATTGTGTGTGTGCTGTCTGTCTCCTGAGTGTGTGTGTGTGTGTGTGGGGGTTTGTGCATGTAACTGTGTGTTTGTGTGCTGCGTGGGGCAGTTGATGTATGGGCATGTGTATGTTTGCGGGTGCTTGGGTCAGGTAGGGGAGTTGGGACTGTGGATGGTGAAGAGGCAGGAGGGGGGGAACTACTGGAGCTGGGACGCTCCTGCCGTCAGTCTGAAGGCCAGAGCCTGATTGGATCTCTGGAAGGCAGACATGTCAGAGTGAATGCCCTCCATGTATGACACCATTTGTGTTAAAACAGTGGTATGTGCATGGAGGAAATTCAGCACAGAAGTCTGCCACACAGAGATCTGCCTCAGGATGTCAAACGGTTCTGCACTGAGGGCAGCAGGGGAGACAGGGGCAGGGGGTGAGGTGCCTGGCACAAAGGAGAGCTGTCCCCTGCCACGGGACCTGCCAAGGACACTGGGAGGAGTTGGGAGGATGGGGATGGCAGTGGTGGTGGACTCTGATGTTGAGGAATCCGTTCCATTGCCCTCCACCACCAGGAAGTCATCACTGGAGCTTGACTGGTCCTTGAATCCTGCAGATGTAGTTGCAGACCTGCCCTCAGTGTGGCTCCCCACATCCTCCCTCCCAGTCGATGCTTCCACGTCCAAATCAGCACTGGACCCAGACTGGCGAACTGCTCCCTCTACACTTGTGGCACTGTCTCCTCCACTGGCCGGTGCTGATGCTGTAAACAAAAATGTAAAAGATTCACATCAGTCATCTGTATGTTCTTGACACATAGGTAACATTGCAAAACCTCACAGTTCAACCAACTACATCATTTTGACTTGCGCTATCGACTTGTCATACATTTACATACATGGTACTTGTCAATCTACAAGTTAACCATTGCTCCCTCACACATGTGGTTATCTGCAACATTGGATTCATCAACATCAATTGACACAAGCACCTTTGTGACTGCTTCACTATGTAGCAGGTGATGTTTTTGTTAATGGCACCTGACGGTCGCGTGTACTGACATACCTGTCTCATCTCCTGTAAGGGAATATAGAGCTCACAATGGGAATAGGATTAACTTAATTGAATTGAGACATGGTATCCATTCTGTAATCCCTAGCAGGACCGTTTCTACCATTAGGCAAGACTAGGCGGCCGCCTAGGGCGGCAAAAGGGTAGTGCGTCAACATTTTTAAATTTGAAATCAAACTGTGAACAAATTGAGCAAATTAGGAGAAAAAAATGAAATAGAGTAAAAATTAAACCATCAAATTGTTTTCAGAAGCATACGGAACAATTACTTAATAAGTGTTTACTTTGCCCCTACCTACCTCAAAAGTAAGAAAGTAAAGAGCCGCTACTGAGCCTGAAACGTAAACAAACATGAGTTTGGGAATCCCCGCCTTGAACGTCCTTCGACCTCGAAAGCGCAATGGGTAGCGCCTTCTACAATTCGACGTCATGTTCAGCGCCATGGGCGGGGGTCTGCGCGCCTCTATAATTATGTAAGTCTCACTGAAGGGGAGGGCTTCGGGCGAAAAGGTCTTCTGAAATTGACTTTTGACTTCGACTTCAGATACCAATTTCGCTCTCGACCTGATCGGACCTCTGTGACGACATCATACAACACTTGCTGAATCGCCGCCTTCCACCAGATCATCACACGGGAAGAGCCTCTAGGACGAAGCATCGACGGGTCAATAACCGCCGCAAGAGACAGTGCCAGAAGTCCTGGGATCGAGCCGCACAACCACCGTGCCTGAGGCACGGTCGTTGTGCTAGAGCTAGGTTTTGTACTTCTCTTTCAACATATCTAAAAGGTAAGTGCAATTCATGTTTCATATAAAAGAGATAAGTAGTACTATTAATGTTATATTATTTCCTACCAACCTATCCAATATAATTGGGAATAAGTGTGAGCGCTGCGAGAAACAAAATGGCACCGGCTTAATAATTTAGATTTTGTGATGGCCGGGAGAAAACAAACGGCGGAAAATAATTAATTTGTGAACAGCAAACCGGTTTAAAACATTCTGTGTAGCAAGATGTGTCCCAATCCTATCTAGACTGCCGAGGTCCCTATTTGTATGGCCCAAGTCTGAATGTCCCAAACTTTCATCAGACATATTGTACACTTTCTACAACTTACATTGCTCTTCTTTCACGTCTCATTTTATTGATTCTCTTCAGAACAATGCATATTTCACACCTCTAAGGTTGACAGTGATGCATCATACTCATGCTTAACAAAGCCACAAGTATGTATAGCAGATACTCACATGGCTACTGTTGTGAATGTGTATCTAACATCAGACCTCACAATGTCAGTCATGTTCCAAGCAGTGACGGTGAATGGCATGTGTTGTCAATATTACAGAGTCAGACACATTGACTCACTCCTTTGAATGGAGTGAATGGAATCTTCCACACAATCGTGTGATAGGCCAATGTGTGACAGATGGCCAGAGTTAGCATACCTGTAATTGGCCTATGGGATATATTTGATAACACTCTGCAGCATGGCTGGAACCTAACAGTAGCACAATGAGCAAGCAAAACTCACCAAGGCCTCAATCTTGATGTCTAATGCTGTAGGGATGCATAGCATGGCCTATTCACACTTATTTGCTCCAATAACAACATGCCTCACACATTTGTGGAAGCTACACAGGGAACATGTAATACATTAGTCAATATGCTGGCACATGTTGGGCATTTGCATTACTCCATAAGCTTACCTCCATGCATTTGGTTCTGTGATTTGTGGTTATCACATGAGCATGGCACATGTGAACATTACTGACTGACATCTCCCTGATGAAAAGGGCATAACCAAGCATCAATTGATGCCTGTGCATATGCATCTTAAAAAATGGATCTGTGGGTTTGGATGACTTACTACAAGTAAAAGGGGCAGCAGGCTAAGGTACTGTAACATGCATGTCTAACAAAGGTGTGCGAAAAGGCCCATACTCATCCTCTCCTTGCTGCTGTTTTGCCTTCAACTGCCCATCCTGTTCAGGGAAGACCACCGCTAAGATGCAGAGCATGTGTGGGGTCAGTGCTCAGCACCTGCCCCTCTTGCCAGGACGTGACAGGCCCAGCTGGACCTCTGACATCTTCTTGGCCCAGTCACGAAGGTCCTGCCACCTCTTGCGGCAATGACGGAAGCGCTCAATCTCCAACCACATGGAGTGCACCTTCCTGGCGATGGTCCTCCACATCCTAGCCTTTTCATGAGGGTTGACCTGTAAGGATGACATGGTGACAGAGCCTTAATACACATGCAACATGTTATGAGTCAGACACCTGTACACACTGTTAATGCTCAGTTTGGCAACAATGTCTAAGGGCTACGCATATGGCATTCTGTGCAGATGTCCTAGGTTCAATGATGACTCTGTCCCATGAGAACAGTGATAAGATGTTCAGCCCAGTACACACATTTCTACAGAAGTGTACCTGCCCACAACAGTTATCTACACACTTTTGAAATCTCAGATAACATTTTACATGCTTGTAAATGAGATTCTAATGGTAGTATAGCATGTTGATTGCACATGTCCAATGAAAATGCAGTGTAATCGTCACTCACCTGCTCCTCCGGTTTGCTATACATCTGGCTGTACAGTGGCAGGAGGGTGTCCAACAGGGCCTGGTTCTCCTCCTCGCTGAAAGCTGGGGCCCTGTCCACTGTATGTGTCATGGTAGTTAGCTCCAAGAGGATATGGTAACAGCAGCAGAGCGAAAGGGAGGTGCAGGAATGATGCAGGTAGTGCAGGCAAGTGGAATCTCTAGGGAACATACAAACTTATATCTAAACACCAGAGGCAGTCTCGAATTCATGCTGCAAAAGTGATAGGTTTGCATCGGTCGCATTATCCAAATTGGTCCAATGCATTACATAGCTTGCAAACAACACGCCTACCGCAACTTTCAAAAACTCAGCATCGCACAGCGAGTGATTTTGATACATTGTTGATGGGAGGTTACAGAGTCGGTTTCCACCCGATGACAATTGGAAATGAAATGTGCGTCTGTCACCATAACAACCAACATCCAATGGCTGTGACCGAATCGGTTTGGATGCGGCTACTGGGTACTTTGAATACTCACCCGCATCTGTCACCATAATACCTTTCAGCCAAAGGCTGTGACCGAATCAGTTCGGATGCGGCTACTGCGTCCTGTGAATACTCACCCGCATCTGTCACCATAATACCTTTCAGCCAAAGGCTGTGACCGAATCGGTTTGGATGTGGCTACCGCGTCCTTTGAATACTCACCTACATCTGTCACCATAATAACTTCCAGCCAATGGCTGTGATTGAATCGGTTCGGATGCGGCTACCATGTCCTTTGAATACTCCCCTGCATCTGTCACCATAATAACTTTCAGTCAATGGCTGTGACAGATTCGGTTCGGATGCAGCTACCTCGTCCTTCGAATCTTAATTCTGCAGGGCAGAAACTTCTGCGATTGTTGTGTGTTTTGAGCATTCCATTTGTATATTTATATTTTACAAGCTAAAATGGACCTTTATATGCATAGCTCACATACATGAGGAGCTAAATTTGAGGGGCACATTGCACACTGTAATTGTGGCTAATACCAACAATTTACCTAGGTTTTCCATTTAACCTTCCTGGCTTAGCCACAGTGCCACTGACTCCCTGGGCATGTACAAGTCCATATTTTGACATATTCATGGCATTAGGTGAGTCTGTGACCCAGTGTGCAAGCAAAGTGATTTCTGACTAGAAATAACATGTGTGTGATTCATGGTTCAAGCATTGACCTTTGAATGATTAGACTGTGACAATATGCACACAAACAAATGATGTGTGTGCTGGGTGTTTTACCAGTGTAACTTTTTTGTCTCTGACTCAAGTGTATGAAGGCATCATATATGCAACTCCCCGAAAGGCCATGGTTTGTGTATGTAATTGCATGTGTGATGCTGACTTGACAATGTGACAGTGTACATCCTGGACAGTAGTGTGCATAATTTTTAGAGTGGGCCACTGTATGTACGTGGAGTTTCACATATATGTCAATTCTTGATCCTTATGTGGGTACATTTTAAGCATGTAATCATTGTCACACACCTATATCTCAGCGTATATTGTGTTGATTAGTTTTGTATGTGATGCTTGGTTGACATGACCGGTGACGGACAGTATTGAATTTGTCAGTATGTCACACAAATTACTGTGTGACCATACCATGATAACAGATCTGGCAAGGGTCATAATGCTGTGATATGTATCCAATCTAACCGTATACAATCAAACATGTATTACAAATGTAACATAGTCTATTTTTGGCTCAAGTTTCATGTTCTGTTTGTAATGATGCATGTTATCTTTTATACTTGTACCTAACAACAATTGTGCTTACACTCTACACATAGGTATCGCAGATGACCACCAGTCTACAAGCCCTTTCCAGACCTGCAGACCATGGAGGAACGTGACCAAATTCGCGAATATTGTTTCACCAGGGCTTAGATTGAACAGTTGGCTAACCAGTGGACACCAGATTTGATGCCTGGTCGCACATATCCGACTGCACTGACCCCCAATGTGAAAGTCATGGCCGCCTTACATTTCTTTGCTACTGGTTCCTTCCAGTATTCTGTGGCAACCTCTGGTTGCATGTCACAGACTATGTTCAGTTATGTCCTGCATGATTTGTTGGAGGCATTGCTCCGTTGCCTGGACCAGTACATAAAGTTCCCCACACCAGGAGAGTTACCTGATATCAAGGGTGAATTCTACGCATTGGGACATATACCTCACGTCATTGGAGCAATTGATGGAACCCATGTTGCTTTGGTACCACCACAGGCCAATGAGCAGGCATACCACAACAGGCAGCACTTTCACTCCATCAATGTACAGGTGGTGTGTTTGGCGGACATTTCGATATCCCATGTCTGTGCATGTTTCCCTGGCTCGGCACATGATGCTTACATCCTGAGGAACAGCATTTTCCTCCATATGATATCCGAGCTGCAACGTGACCGTGCCAGGATTGTTGGTAGTTGATGTTTCATATGTATGTTGTAATGTGTTGATTGCATGTCAGATAGTGCTTTGTTGTCAGACAACTGTCCTTTTTCATGTGGTCTATGTAGGTGACTCTGGATACCCCGACCTTCCTTGGTTGCTGAGCACTCTGTGCAACCGAGTCACCCCTGCAGAGACGAGTGGTTGAGCTGACATTTAGTCTCCTGAAAACAAGGAGCACTACAATATGACCCCCTGAAGGTGTGCAAGATCGTCACAGCCACGTGCATGCTCCACAACCTTGCAATCCGGAAGGAAATTCCACTTATACTGGATGACGGAGACCAGCAGCCACCAGCAAGTAAGGATCCAGGCTTGGCATATGATGCCAGTGATGATGAGGATGATGTTGGTCATCTTGGACAACAACTTAACAACCTCTTCACCTAAATGTGAGTATCCAATGAGATGGTCAACCCCAAAATGTTTGTTCTGTGTTACTGTTGTCCTATGTGTATGTATGCTGCTGAGTGTATGTTATTCTTCAATATGTTTGTACTGAGTTCCTCAATTAACTATTGCATGTGGCATGTACAATGCTACACTAAATACTGGCTTGGGTTCCCACTGACATTTGTATGTTTTAGCTGAGACAGTTAGCAACATTAAGCAGCATAATTCTTGAGTTCCTGACTCTATTCTATGTTTCTCCTTATCAGGATAATTCACCATGTCAACTGCAGAGTTGGGACCACACCAGACCTATGATGCTGTGCCATACTGCAACAGTGAACAGTTGTGTAAATCACTGGACCGCACTTCCTTCTGAACTGATGATCATTTATTTTTACTGGTGAACCTTTTGTTACTGTGTGATGTCATTACACAGTTTGTGTTAAGGTGCCAGCTTGTATCAGTTAAATAAACCTGTGCTCCACATTGAGGTGTGCCTTGTCTGTTTGCACACATCCAAAGGTTATCCTGAAACAAAACATATTTCATGATGATCTGTTTTGGTGAGAAAGATTGTTGTTTGTGCTTATAAATGGTGATTTGTTTGCAGACAGTAGACTACAATTGCATCAGTACCATGTACTATGTGTTGTGTGCTAACCTGGTTGTGTTAATCTATCATGCTGTGACAGGTTACATTTACCCCCAAGCCAGAAGTTGACATATCTGAATTGTTTAATTATCCAATTTGACTGACACTTTCATCTTTGTTATTTAGTGCATCATTTAAATCTGTACATTTGTGTTTTAAATTCAAGACATGAGCAAGTATTTTGTGCAAAGTGATTTATTCTAGTGCATGGTTTGATGATAAAAATTCAGATAATGGGGGAGTGCTCAAACAAAACATGGAAAACAAAGTGCAGAGAGGAGTTGGTAGTGTTTGTAGATGAAGTCTTCAGAAGTAAATCCACAGTTATTCAAATCCAAAGTCCATGTTAGACCCTCCAGCCAATGTGGCAGAGTTCAATGAGAGTGAACAAAGTGAACACTTGGCACACAATGGAGGATGTCAGGAGCAGGTTGTCACTTCCTGGAGGTGATGCGTAGCCTTTGGACGACCCCTCCCATGTTTATTGGGGGGACCCCCAGGTGCAGGCAGTGGTGGTGTAGGGGTCTCTCTGCCAAAATCCACATCCCTCCCTGTGGCAGGTGCAGATGTTGATACATCAGATGTTGTGGCACACAGGGAGGTGTGGGTGGCAATCTGGCAGTGGCAGGTGAAAATGTCCCTGTGCACCGCAGTCAGGTCATCAATTTTGGTCATGTATGTGTCCATTTTGTCATAGTGGGTTGCCTGTTGTTGTTGCATGGTCCTGAGGATCCCAACTACCTGGCTAAAATCTCCCGTGCAACCCTTATACGCATGGAGGCTTTGGGATAGGTATGGGTCATCTGCAGCAACAGCACCAGTTGCATGATGACGCATGTACCCACGGTCCCTCCCACCATCCCTACCCACCCAAGCAGGACCAGTTGGTGCTGGCACAGTCGACACTGAGTCTCCTTTCTCATTGACAGTGGTGGTGTTGTCCGCCAACTCCAGAGTGCCCCTTTTTCCCTTGCTTTCTGTGGTGGTTCGGGCTGGTGTGTCTGTGAGGGTAGGGGTCAGATGGCTGTTGTCAGCTGAGGCGGGAGAGGTTACAGAGGGTGCTGATGTTACTGCTGCAGGGGCTGCATGCTGACCCACACCTGATGTGATAGGTAGTTCATCGTCATCTGAAGATGGTTGAGAGACATCAACACCGGAGAGGTCAGGATCGACCAGAGTCTGGGACTGGCTGTCCTCATTTGTGGCATAAGTGTTCCCAGCTTGCCTTGTGGGTACATAAAAGACACAATGATTGATGTGAATGTCCACACCCCCACAAATCCTACACATTACATGGGCTACTGAACCCAAGGATGAATTTATGTACATAGATCGACCTCTTTCGGCAGGGAGGAGTGTTTTCAATGGCCAGATCTCCCATCTGGCCCTGCATTAAACACACATTCCAGCAAGCAAAAACGCACCTGGGACAATGGTATCCATGAGAGTGAGTAAATATGTACTGACAAAGAGGTCAGGCACTGGTGCCTGGTGTTTGTATCCCAAGGCCCTGTTGGTAGTTGTGGTAAAGCCAGACACCAGTGACCAGTGAAATGCATCATGCTAGTAAAATTGTACACACTGTGGGTAAGCTTTGTTCCTGTTGGGCTGTTTGTGCTGGGTGGGAAGGTGTATGTTGGACAGGGACTGATGTGAGTTGTAGCCTTTCCAAATACTCCTCCACCCACCCAGCCCAGCTTACTCCTCTGAAACTATGGTTGTCAGTGAGGAGAAGTCTAGTAGCAAGGAGGCTGACACTGATGGAGCAAGGATTCGTAAAAGAAACTTGCTCGGATTCAATCCTCTCAAATAACATGTAACAATGTAATCAATATCTTTTGTGAATACTAAACCCGTACCACATCACACATTTTTTTTTATCTAGGGGAAGCTTTTCTATGTGCTTTACTAACAAGTAACTCGATTTGTCTTAAAATGGCCGACAAAACGCGGGATTTCTATTGTGCATGCGTCTCCTGCATCTACGTAGTATGACTCTGTCGCTTTTGGTGGGAAACTTTTGCAGCTGCGCAATGGCACTAAAAATGGCTGCTTCAAACTCACACGCTAAGGCACCTGCTAATGCTATACTAAAACTCATAAGCTTATTAAACACTAATGCAAAAGATATAAAATAAGTAAATGGGGATAGAGTAGAAATAAGTGGTATACAGTGAGATCATTTGTTTCCGTGTTCTGTGTCTTTTTCTGACTTTGTTATTAGTTCTTATTTGGGCCTCAGAGGGTGACTGGAAACTCTACCAGCATGAAAATGTGCGCATGTGCATAAAGACTAACCGGAAATAAAGATGGCTCCCATGTTACCGTCGGCCAAGGACATCTGGAGTAAAGAAGCCTGGGAACGTCCACTGATGACCCTTACAAGAGAAACAATGTTGAATAAAATGTTTAACTTACTGAATAATGTGAATTTTGGATGGAATAAAGCTATGGGAAAGGAAATAAAGGGGCGGGCACATAGAACAATCGTTCATAGATGAAATCCGTACTTTAGGTGGTGTGATGAACTCACCTCCTCGTCCTGACCAATTAGAACAGGGGGAAAACACAAAATGCAACATTTGGGGGTGGTACATGAACCCAAAGAATAGTATAATTGAGGTAAGCTAGCTAGTGTTCTTGTCCGACTTGTCCGATTTGTCAGAACTGCCATTTCGACTCGTCACTGACCCAACGCGTATGCTGCTCCAGATTCTGTCCCAGACGCTGTCTCAGATTTTGCTGCTGCCTGAAACTCTGTCCAAGAGACCGAGAGATTTATCAATCATCTAGAGGGGTCGCAGAACTGGAATACTCGAGGAGAGTAGTGCCAGAGAGGGGTGTGACGCTGACGTTGCACAATAGAAGTGGTTGCCCTTCCAGATCTGAATCTGCCTGATCTTCTACCTGTAGCCTGTCCTGGAGATTCTATCTGGCCCTTATCTACGGAGTTGGGTTCATCACAGACCATAGGTAAATATATTAGAAAAATATGTCTTTGTGCCTGCTTTTCTCTTTTCCTTCCCTTTCAGGTACTGTCTTTATGAACTGTTTCTTGATAATCTGCTATGATTGATATTATTTTGCCTCTTGATATGAAGGGGGTTACTGTAATTGAATTTTGACTCACAAATTAATCTTAGATAACGGTTTTCAAAACTTCTTGACTCTGTGGTTATTTAGAAAAAGGGATAAATGTCATTCTACCTTAAACTGACTTAGCAACCTGATACATTGAGGACAGGAAATTATTTATCAAGGTGGTAAGACTTGGTAAAGGTGAATAACAAAGTTACAGGTATTTTTTACAAAATTGATGCCAGCGGAGTTTACTATCTCACTGTATGAATGTGGTTTGGGCCCAGGTGAGTATTAGGTGAATGTGTGAACAGAGCTGGTGACCCACGCTCCATTAACTGCTGCATGTTGTTAACTTGAAGGCAACTCCCAACAAGGCCTAGTGCACATGACACCATGATACAGTGTCAGCCATCTTGCTGGTGCACGTCCATTAACTGTCAGGTAGCCATAGGCCCAGGTGAACTGATTGATTTGTGTTTGGGTGGAAGTGTTTGCTATTACTTCAACTACCATCAGTCCCTGTCCTCCACACACATACCCAGCCAGAACATACAGACCAACAGGAACTGTGTTTCCAGAAAATGAATGGGAAGTGTACTGTAAAGATGTCTGTCACTGGTGCCTGTTGTCAGAGTTGACCCCAACTCCCATCATGGCCATGTGCTCCAAACACCTTTTCCCAACATCATCCAATTGGCAGTGCATTTCCACATAGTGTCAAGTAAGCAGAGTTTGTGTGCTGTTTGTGGTGGGTGGGAATAGTGTGTGTTGACCAGGGCCTACTGGGATATGTAATCAGGGCTAGCACTCCTCCTCCCACCCAGCCCAAAATATCCATCATGGACCATGCTTACCTGCCAGTGAGTAGAACTTTTAATTCAAGAGGTCTGACACTGGTGCCTGTTGTTTGACTTGTCTGCAACACCCATCAAGGGCTTCTGCTCCAGACACCGTGCAGCAGTGTCAGACATCTTGGCAGCACATTGCCACTGACTGGCAGGGAAAGAGTGTTTCGGGTAAGCTATTTGGGATGTTTAGGAAGGTGTGTGTAGGACACAGAGCATGATTGTAGATGTAATCAATGCAAACACACCTACCCTCACCCAGTCAAACCGTGTCATCTGTGCCTATGGCTACCTGACAGTGTATGGAAGTGTACTAGCAAGATAGCTGACACTGTTGCATGGTGTTTTGTTCACAGAGCCTTGATGTCAGTACACTTACCCTCACTGTGAGATAAGCATAGGCACAGAGGAGTAAACAGGGCTGGGAGGGAGGATGAGTATTTGCAATGGCTAAAACTCCCATTGGGCCTTCTCCCACGCACACCTTCCCACTCAGCACCAAAAGCCTACCTGTAACTCAGCTTCCCTGACAGTGAGTGGGAATGTATTTTCAAGAGGTGTGACACTAATGACTGGTGCCTATTTGTCCACAACTCCCAGAAGGGCCTAGTGGTCCCGAAGACCAGTCCCCACTGTCAGCCATGCTGGTAGTACTTGTCCACTCACTGTGGGCAAAATATAGTACCAGGTGGGCTTGTTGGGCTATGAGGGGAGAGGAGTATTTGCACTGACTTCAACTCCCATCGTGCCCTGTCCTCCACACACCTTCCCAGCCAACCCAAACAGCACACCAAGAACTATGCAGTCCCTGAGAGTGAATGGAAATATACTGGAAAGATGCCTCACAATGGGGACTGGTGTGAGGAGCACAAGGCCTTGATGGGAGGTGTGTGCAAATCAGACACCAGTACCCAGTGTCAGCCATCTTGCAAGTACTGTTCCACTCACCCTCAGGGACTGCATGGTCTCAGGTGTGCTGTTTGAGGTTGGTGGGAAGGTGTGTGTAAAACAGAGCCTAATGGTAGATATAGTCTGTTCAGACACTCCTCCTCCCAGGCAGCCTAACCAGGCCTTCAGGAAGAGTGATGTCCTGATAATGAGTAAAGGGTACATTCAAAATGTCTGACACTGGTGCCAGCTGTTTGTTTTGACCCCAACTCCCATCAATGCCTTGTGCTCCTTACACCAGTCCACAGTGTCAGCCATCTTGTCAGTACATTTCCACTCACTCTCAGGGACTACATAGATCTACCTGTGCTATTTGGGCTGGCTGGGAAGGTGTGTGGAGGACAGCGCATGATGGGTGTTGAAGTCAGTGTAAATCCTTTACCTCCCACACAGCCCAACAAGCCCATCAGGAACCATGCTTACCTGATAGTGAGTGGAAAAGTACTGGCAAGATGGCTGACACTGGGGACTGGTGTTTGATTTGCACACAACTCCCAAGGTCTTGTGCACCTCACACCAGTCCCCAGTGCCGGCCATCTTGCCAGTACACTTCCCCTCAATGTGTGGTAAGCATAGGCACAGAGGAGTTATTAGAGCTGTGTGTGTGGATGAGTATTTGCAATGGCTAAAACTCCCATCAGGCCTTGTCCCACACAAACCTTCCCACCCAGCATCAAAAACCTACCGGTAACTCAGCTTCCCTGACGGTAAGTGGGCATGTACTTGCAAGATGTGTGACACTGATGACTGGTGCCTATTTGCCCACAACTCCCAGAAGGGCCTAGTGGTCCAGAAGACCAGTCCCCAGTGTCAGCAAGTTGTCAGTACTTTTCCACTCACTGTGAGGAAATCATAAAACCAGGTGGGCCATGTGGGAGGAGGAGGATTTGCACTGACTTTAACTCCCATTAGGCCATGTCCTCCACACAACTTCCCAGCCAGCCCAAACAGAACGCCTGGCACTATACAGTCCCTGAGAGTGAGTGGAAAAGTACTGGCAAACACCAGTCCCCAGTGTCAGCCATCTTGCCAGTACATTTCCATTCACAATCAGGGACTGGATGGTCCCCGGTGTGCTGTTTGAGGTTGGCGGGAAGGTGTGTGGGACAGAGCCTGATGGTTCATGTAGTTAGTGCAGTCACTACTCCTCCCAGGCTGCCCAACCAGGCCATCAGGAAAAGTGATGTCCTGACAATGAGTAAAGTGCACATTCAAGTTGTCTGACACTGGTACCTGCTGTTTCTTTTGCCCACAAATCCCATCGAGGCCTTGTGCTCCTCACACCAGTCCCCAGTGTCAGCCATCATGCCAGTACTTTTCCACTCACTGTGAGGAAAGCATAGTACCATGTGGGCTTGTTGGGCTATGTGGCAGGAGGAGTGTTAGGTATGACTAAAACTCCCATCAGGCCTGCGCCCACACCCACATTTCCAGCCATCCCTACCCTTCTTCCTGTTAAACTTTCTATTTCATTGTAGGTATGGTATTTGTCAATCTGGCATACACATCACATGCTCATTTACTCTAGATTTTTATCCCTTTGTTGACAGTCATTTGTATCACTGTATCCTTGAAAGTGATGTCTGTGGCTGTGTAATTGGTAACATTAGTGGCCAGTTGAGTAGGTACTCACCAGACTCTGGTGCTCCTGGTATTCCATGGATGCCATTTGGTAGAAGGACTCTGGTGCTCCTGGTATTCCATGGACGCCCTCCCGTGGAAGGATGGCACTCACCTTCTCTGCCCAGGAAGTGAAGTGCAGAGGTGTTGCAGGAGGGCCACTGCCAGTCTGCTGACTCAGTGCGTGTTCTCTTGAAATCAGGTTAATGACCCTCATTCGCACATCATAGTACCTGTCCCTGATATCCTCCATTGTGCGCAGGCGAGGTGCTTGAGCGTTCACCTTGTTGACTATCCTCTCCCATATCCTATTTCTCTGGGACGGGGGGGTCTGTTGGACTAGGTTCCCAAATAACGGTGGCTCTACTCTGACAATTTAATCTACAAGCACTTCCAACTCCTTCTCTGTGAACATTGGGTGCTTCTTTGGGGGCATGGTGAGGGTGAAGATGACGGTGGGGTTGAGTGTGAAGGCGAGGGTGAGGGTGAATAAGTAAATGAGTGTGTGTTTGAGGGTGCCATTTAGCAAAAAGGTTTAACCCCTTCGCTGCTAGGCCCTTCCCCCCCCCCGTGCTAAGCCTTTTTTTGGCTATTTGGGATAGTGCGCGCTTAGGCCCCTGTAACTTTTTGACCACATAAGGTATCCACGCCAAATTTGCGTCCTTTTCTTCCAACTTCATGGGGATTCTAAAGGTACCCAGGTTTTGTGGATTCCCCTGGAGGGGTCCCAGAAATTAGCCAAAATACAGAAGATTTTTTTTGGGGGGGGAAAAACGGGCTGCAAATGTAAGTGTCTCGGTTTTCTTTTAGGGAATGACAGACTTTTGTCAGAAAACCAACATTTTTTACACAGTTTTGGCATTTTTCTGGGACATAGCCTATTTTTGCTATTTTTTTGCTTTCAACCTCCTTCCAGTTAATGGTAGAAATGGGTGTGAAAGTAATAATGGATCCTGGAAAGCTATACATTTTAGAAAAGTAGACACAATTCTGAATTCAGCAAGGGGTCATTTGTGTAGATCCATCAAGGTTTCTTTATAGAAACTAACAGTTAAATATAGGAAAAATTGAAAATTAGTTGAAAAAAACAGCCTTTTGTGTCAACGTTTTCACCTGTAACTTCTAATTATGACAGCTCTTTGAAGGCAATATACCATTACATCCGCTGAACCTTCCTGGTTGTGGGGATATATAGGACTTGTAGGTTCACCAAGAAACCGACAAACCCTGAGTCAAAAACTGAGCAGCAATTTGCAATGGTTTTTTATTATGTTCCAGGTATATAGCAATTATTGTGGGAAAATGTATACATGGAAAAATCGGTATGAAAGACACCTATGTATTTCTGAAATATAGAGTTTCGAAACAGTACATATTTGCACATTTTCAAAATTCGGAATACTCATACTAGCATGAGAATTATCGGTCATTTTTCAAAATGACTTCTTTTTTACACAATGTCTTTCATTTGGAAAGCAGAAATGCATCAACAATCAATAGGTAATAACAATTGCTTTACAAATCTGAATTACCCTAAGTCTCTTGATAAAAATGGTACCTTACTTGTGTGGGTAGGCATAGGGCCAACAACAGGAAATGGCTCAAAACCCAACGTGAACACACCACATTTTCACAATAAAAATTTACCCTTTTTTTGTGAAGAGTCTAGCAGTAGTTTTTGAACACTAGCTCTGCCGGCACCTAGGGAAACCTAGCAAACCTATACATTTCTGAAAACTAGACAACCAGGGGAATCCAGGATGGGATGGCTTGACTGCCTCCCGTCAGGTTCTGTTACCCAAAATCCCTTGCAAACCTAAAAAGTTGTCAAAAACCCACATTCTCCCCATATTTCTGTGGTGGAAAGTTCTGGAATCTGCGTGGATCCACAAATTTCCACCCACCCCACGTTCCCCAAAGTCTTCCAAGAAAAATGGTACCTCACTTGTGTGGGTCGGCAAAGTGCCCGCGACAGGAAACGGCGCAAAACGCAATGTGGACACACCTCAATTTCGCAGTGAAAAATGACCCTTGTTTGGCAAACTGCTTAGCTGTAGTTTTTTAACACTAGCTGTGCCAGCACCTAGGGAAACCGAGTAAACCTATATATTTTTTAAAACTAAACACGCAGGGCAATCCAGGATGTGGTGACTTGACTGCCTCCCACCAGGTTCTGTTACCCAGAATCCCTTGCAAACCTAAAACATTGTCAAAAAAAACATATTTTCCCCATATTTCTCTGGTGGAAAGTTCTGGAATCTGCGTGGATCCACAAATTTCCACCCACCCCATGTTCCCCAAAGTCTTACGAGAAAAATGGTACCTCACTTGTGTGGGTCGACCCAGTGTCCGCGACAGGAAACGGCGCAAAACGCAACGTGGTCACACCTCAATTTCGCAGTGAAAAATGACCCTTTTTTGGCAAAGCGCCTAGCTGTAGTTTTTGAACCGTAGGTCTGCCGGGACCTAGGGAAACCTAGCGATCCTATACATTTTTGAAAACTAGACACCCAGGGGAATCCAGGATGGAGTGACTTAGCTGCCTCCCACCAGGTTCTGTTACCGAGAATCTATTGCAAACCTAAACAATTGTGAAAAAAACACATTTTCCCCACATTTCTGTGGTGGAAAGTTCTGGAATCTGCGTGGATCCACAAATTTCCACCCACCCCATGTTCCCCAAAGTCTTTCGAGAAAAATTGTACCTCACTTGTGTGGGTCGGCCTAGTGCCCGCGACAGGAAACGGTGCAAAACGCAACATGGTCACACCTCAATTTCGCAGGGAAAAATTACCCTTTTTTGGCAAAGTGCTTAGCTGTAGTTTTTTAACACTAGCTGTGCCAGCACCTAGGGAAACCGAGTAAACCTATATATTTTTTAAATCTAAACACGCAGGGCAATCCAGGATGTGGTGACTTGACTGCCTCCCACCAGGTTCTGTTACCCAGAATCCCTTGCAAACCTAAAACATTGTAAAAAAAAAACACATTTTCCCCATATTTCTCTGGTGGAAAGTTCTGGAATCTGCGTGGATCCACAAGTTTCCACCCACGCCATGTTTCCCAAAGTCTTACGAGAAAAATGGTACCTCACTTGTGTGGGTCGACCCAGTGTCCGCGACAGGAAACGGCGCAAAACGCAACGTGGTCACACCTCAATTTCGCAGTGAAAAATGACCCTTTTTTGGCAAAGTGCCTAGCTGTCGTTTTTGAACCGTAGGTCTGCCGGGACCTAGGGAAACCTAGCAATCCTATACATTTTTGAAAACTAGACACCCAGGGGAATCCAGGATGGAGTGACTTAGCTGCCTCCCACCAGGTTCTGTTACCCAGAATCTATTGCAAACCTAAACAATTGTGAAAAAAACACATTTTCCCCACATTTCTGTGGTGGAAAGTTCTGGAATCTGCGTGGATCCACAAATTTCCACCCACCCCATGGTCCCCAAAGTCTTACGAGAAAAATTGTACCTCACTTGTGTGGGTCGGCCTAGTGCCCGCGACAGGAAACGGTGCAAAACGTAACATGGTCACACCTCAATTTCGCAGGGAAAAATTACCCTTTTTTGGCAAAGTGCCTAGCTGTAGTTATTGAACCTTAGCTCTGCCGGCACCTAGGGAAACCAAGCAAACCTATATATTTTAAAAAACTAGACACCCAGGGGAATCCAGGATGGGGAGATTCGACTGCCTCCCACCAGGTTCTGTTACCCAGAATCCCTTGCAAACCAATTATTTTTTTGAAAAAATACATTTTACCCACATTTCTGTGCTTTAAAGTTTTGGAATCTGCGTGGATCCACAATTTTCCACCCCCACGTTCCCCAAAGTCTTCCTAGAAAAATGGTACCTCACTTGTGTGGGTCGGCCTAGTGCCTGCGACAGGAAACGGCACAAAACGCAACCTAGTCACACCTCAATTTCGCAGTGAAAAATGACACTTTTTTGGCAAAGTGCCTAGCTGTAGTTTATGAACCCTAGCTCTGCCGGCACCTAGGGAAACCTAGCAATCCTATACATTTTTGAAAAATAGAAACCCTGGGGAATCCAGTATGGGGTGACTTTACTGCCTCCCACCAGGTTCTGTTACCCAGAATCCCTTGCAAACCTAAAAAATTGTTTTAAAAAAACAAAGTTTCCCCACATTTCTGTGGTGGAAAGTTCTGGAATCTGCATGTGTCCACAAATTTCCACACACCCTGCGTTCCCCAAAGTCTTATGAGAAAAATGGTACCTCACTTGTGTGGGTCGGCCTAGTGTTCGCGACAGGAAACGGCGCAAAACGCAACGTGGTCACACCTCAATTTCGCAGTGAAAAATGACCCTTTTTTGGCAAAGTGCCTACCTGTCGTTTTTGAACCGTAGGTCTGCCGGGACCTAGGGAAACCTAGCAATCCTATATATTTTTGAAAACTAGACACCCAGGGGAATCCAGGGTGGGGTGACTTAGCTGCCTCCCACCAGGTTCTGTTACCCAGAATCTATTGCAAACCTAAACAATTGTGAAAAAAACATATTTTCCCCATATTTCTGTGGTGGAAAGTTCTGGAATCTGCGTGGATCCACAAATTTCCCCCCACCCCACGTTCCTCAAAGTCTTATGAGAAAAATGGTACCTCACTTGTGTGGGTCGGCCTAGTGCCCACGACAGGAAACGGTGCAAAACACAACATGGTCACACCTCACATTCGCATGGAAAAATTACCCTTTTTTGGCAAAGTGCCTAGCTGTAGTTATTGAACCTTAGCTCTGCCGGCACCTAGGGAAACCAAGCAAACCTATATATTTTTAAAAACGATACACCCAGGGGAATCCAAGATGGGGTGACTTGACTGCCTCCCACCAAGGTCTGTTACCCAGAATCCCTTGCAAACCTAAATAATTGTCCAAAAAAACACATTTTTCCCACATTTCTGTGGTGGAAAGTTCTGGAATCTGCATGGATCCACAAATTTTCACACACCCCGAGTTCCCCAAAGTCTTATGAGAAAAATGGTACCTCACTTGTGTGGTTCGGCCTAGTGCCCGCAACAGGAAACGGCGCGAAACGCAACGTGGTCACACCTCAGTTTTGCAGTGAAAAATGACCCTTTTTTGGCAAAGTGCCTAGCTGTTGTTTTTTAACCCTAGCTCTGCCGGCACCTAGGGAAACCCTGCAAACCTATACATTTTTGAAAACTAGACACCCAGGGGAATCCAATATGGGGTGACTTGACTGCCTCCCACCAGGGTCTACTACCCAGAATCCCTTGCAAACCTAAATAATTGTCCAAAATAATATACACTCCCCACATTTCTGTGGTGGGAAGTTCTGGAATCTGCGTAGATCCACAAATTTCCACCCACCCCGCGTTCCCCAAAGTCTTACGACAAAAATGGTACCTCACTTGTGTGGGTCAGCCTAGTGCCCGTGACAGGAAATGGTGCAAAACGCAACGTGGTCACACCTCAATTTCGCAGTGAAAAATGACCCTTTTTTGGCAAAGTGCCGAGCTGTAGTTTTTTAACCCTAGCTATGCCGGCACCCAGAGAAATCTAGCACACCTATACATTTTTGAAAACTAGACACCAGGGGAATCCAGGATGGGGTGAATTGACTGCCTCCCACCAGGTTCTGTTACCCAGAATCCCTTGCAAACCTAAAAAATTGTCAAAAAAAGCACATTTTCCCCACATTTCTGTGGTGGAAAGTTCTGGAATCTGCGTGGATCCAGAAATTTCCACCCAACCCGCGTTCCCCAAAGTCTTACGAGAAAAATGGTACCTCACTGGTGTGGGTCGGCCTAGTGCCCGCGACAGGAAACGGCGCAAAACGCAACATGGTCACACCTCAATTTCGCTGTGAAAAACTGACCCTTTTTTGGCAAAGTGCCTAGCTGTCGTTTTTAAACCCTAGCTCTGACGGCACCTAGGGAAACCTACCAAAACCACCTGGTTTTGCAAGGGGGGTCACCTGGGTTTTTGGACCCGTGCTCGGTGGCCATCTTGGGAAACCTACCAAACCCACACATTTCTGGAAACTAGACACCCGGGGGCTTCCAGGGAGGTATGGCATGCATGGATCCCCCAACGTTTCCTTACCCAGAATCCCCTGCAATCCTCAATTTTAGCTGAAAAAATCACTTTTATAACACATTTTTGTGTGGGAAAGTTGTGGCATCACCGGGTTCACACAAATTTCCCACCACCCAGCGTTCCCCCAGGTCTGCCAATAAAAATGGTGCCTCACTTGTGTAGGAGGCCCAAGTACCCGCGACAGGCAAGGACACAAAACGTTTTGAGGCAACATCAACATTGCCTATCAAAAAATGTTTTGGGCCCTTCCCTGTCGCGGGTACTTGGGCGTCCCACACAAGTGAGGCACCATTTTTATCGGGAGACCTTGGGAAACGCTGGGTGGTGGTAAATTTGTGGTGATGCCACAACTTTCCCACACAAAAATGTATGAAAAAAGTGATTTTTTCAGCTAAGATTGAGGTTTGCAGGGGATTCTGGGTAAGGAAACGTTAGGGGATCCATGCAAGCCATACCTCCCTAAAAGCCCCCAGGTGTCTAGTTTTCAGAAATGTTTGAGTTTGGTAGGTTTCCCTAGATGGCCGCCGAGCACGGGGCCAAAAACCCAGGTGACCCCCTTGCAAAACCAGGTGGTTTTGAGATTGGCAATTTTGATGTCGCCTCACTACGTTTTGGGCCCTTGCCTGTCGCGGGTACTTTGGCCTCCCACACAAGTGAGGCACCATTTTTATTGGGAGACCTGGGGGAACACTGGGTGGTGGGAAATTTGAGTGAGCCCGGTGATGCCACAACTTTCCCACACAAAAATGATGAAAAAATTATTTTTTTCAGCTAAAATTGAGGTTTGCAGGGGATTCCGGGTAAGGAAACGTTGGGGGATTTCCGCAAGCCATACCTCCCTGGATGCCCCTGGGTGTCTAGTTTTCAGAAATATGTGGGATGGGTAGGTTTCCCTCGATGGCAGCCGAACACGGGGCCAAAAACCCATTCGACCCCCCTTGCAAAACCAGGTGGTTTTGAGATAGGGAATTTTGATGTTGCCTCACTACGTTTTCGGCCCTTGCCTGTCGCGGGTACTTGGGCCTCCCACACAAGTGAGGCACCATTTTTATCGGGAGACCTATGGGAATGCTGGGTGGTGGGAAATGTGTGTAGGCCCGGTGATGCCACAACTTTCCCACACAAAAATGTGTGAAAAAAGTGATTTTTTCAGCTAAAATTGAGGTTTGCAGGGGATTCTGGGTAAGGAAACGTTGGGGGATCCATGCAAGCCATACCTCCCTGGAAGCCCCCGCGTGTGTAGTTTTCAGAAATGTGTGGGTTTGGTAGGTTTCCCTAGATGGCCGTCAAGCACAGGGCCAGAAACCCAGGTGACCCCCCCTTGCAAAACCAGGTGATTTTGAGATTGGCAATTTTGATGTCGCCTCACTACGTTTTGGGCCTTTGCCTGTCGCGGGTACCTGGGCCACCCACACAATTGAGGCACCATTTTTATCGGGAGACCTGGCGGAACGCTGGGTGGTGGGAAATTTGTGTGAGCTCGGTGATGCCACAACTATCCCACACAAAAATGTGTGAAAAAAGTGATTTTTTCAGCTAAAATTGAGGTTTGCAGGGGATTCTGGGTAAGGAAGCGCCAGGGGATCCATGCAAGCCATATCTCCCTGGAAGCTCCCGGGTGTCATAAATGTGTGGGTTAGGTAGGTTTCCCTAGATGGCCGCCGAGCCCCTGACCAAAAACTCATGGGACCCCCCTTGCAAAACCAGGTTGGTTTGTGATAGGTAATTTTGATGTCACATCAATAGGTTTTGAGCCCTTCCCTGTCGTGGGTACCTGGCCCACCCATACAAGTGAGGTACCATTTCTATTGGGATACTTGGAGAAATACAGGGGGGTTGGAAATTTGTTGTTACTTTTCGCCGTGTGAAAATTTGGGCACAATAAAGGAAGGAAAATGGCACAGTCACATTTTGAGGTTTGCAGGACATTGTGGGTAAGATAACTTGTTGGGATCCACAAGAGAGACATCACCATGCACTCCCATGGGTGTTTAGTTTACGACAAAAACTACAGTTTCTAGGTTATTCTTAAATAAAAATGTACAGCTTGGCGGAGAGACAAAACAGCCAAAGTTTACTGCACAGCCATCTATTCCTCAAGCACACACACATATTGGTTGGATTTGGCACGAAGGCGAGTGATGGTTCAGTATATAATTGTATTAACAACAGATTTCACAAAAATGAAATGCACTGTCAATAATTGAATGAACAAAAAACTGAACCAGTGAATCGCAGTTCGTGAGCTGGAAAGCCACTTCAAGGCACCAACCGCTTTACAGGCCATTCACACACCTTTCATACATGATACACACAAGACCATTTACACCACCAGGCACAAAACTAACACATTACAACATTCACAAAAAAGGACAAGGTACACACTGCTTGACAAAAACAGAAAAAACACATTTTTAAGCACAACCACCTATTCCTCAAGCAAACATACATATTGGTTGGATTTGGCACGAGGGCGAGTGATGGTTCAGTATATACAGTTGTCATAACCAGAGATTTCACAATAATGAAATGTACTGTTAATTGAAAAAGGACGAGAAACTGAACCATTGACTCACAGCTCGTGAGCTATAAAGCCACGACAAAGCACCAACCTCTTTACAGGCCATTCATACACCTTTCATACCTGGGACACATACAAAACCATTCACAACGCCAACCGCGGGCTCAGCACATTACAACACTCACACCAGCAGACAGCCCCATTCAAGGGCCCATCATTTTCGCACGCCCACATTCCTGACACAGCAACCACACCAGCTCACGGATTGCGTTGAGTGGCGTTTGGCTAGCACTGTGTGTAGTGACCAGCAGTGAGTCACTACTCACACACCACCAGCCAAGTGCCAGTCCACGCACACCACCAGCCAAGCACCAGTCCAAACACACCACCAGCCAAGTGCCAGTACAAAAACACACCGCCAGCCAAGCGCCAGTCCACTCACACTGCCTGCCAAGCACCAGTCCACGCATACCGCCAGCCAAGTGCCAGTCCACGCACACCACATTGTCAGCCATGAGCCAGTCCACGCACACCGCCAGCCAAGGTCCAGGCCATGCACACCACACCTCCAGCCAAGCGCCAGTCCACGCACACTGCCAGCCAAGCGCCAGTCCACGCACACCGCCAGCCAAGTGCCAGTACAAACACGCCGCCAGCGAAGCGCCAGTCCACACACACCGCCAGCCAAGTGCCAGTCCATGCACACCGCCAGCCAAGCGCCAGTCCACGCACACCACACCGTCAGCCATGCGCCAGACCACGCACACCACACCGCCAGCAAAGCACCAATCCACGCACACCGCCATCACATTTAGGAATTTTATTTTATATAAATAAGAAAACGCAAACAAATTGCAAATAGATAGAAATCTACTAACACCAAAACTGAAACTAAATACACTACACAAATGCCAACCATGAAACTGAACAAAATATATTAAACAATAGAAGCCAGGCTATTCACTTTACCACTCATGGATTCTACCAAAAATTATTTTGCGTGTGGTACATTCTAAAACAAGCAGGCACACACAGCCCAGGGTTAGAAGGACACTCGGGGCAGTACATACGAGTCTCCTTCCGCATACCTCTTCACCAACAGACTCTACATCTCCTACTGGGAAAGTCTTTTGAGGGTGTTGGAGGAATATGATCAGGAAAGTGGCGATCTTCAAATCTAGCAACATCTTCCACCACTCCAATTCTAGGAACACTTGCCTGTTTCACTAAAACAAGGTTGCCTATTACAGACTCCTGAAACTTAGCAAAAGTCATCTTTGACTCAGGACAAGAATCCTGGAACACAACAAAAGCATTAAAGGTTGCCAAGTGGAAAAAATGGATAGCCAACTTCTTGTACCAAATGTAAGCCTTACAAAGAGCAGCGTAAGGTTCCAACCTCTGATCTACTCTGTCAACACCACCCATGTGCCTATAATAGTCTAAAATGCACACAGGTTTGCGCACTTCAGCAACCTGACCCCAAACAGTCACAGGTGAAGTGCTTTCATCATGGATGGTAGTCAGCATGTAGACATCTCTGCTGTCTGAAAACTTCACAGCTAGAAGCTCCTCGCAACACAACGCACTGCACTGTCCCCGCACAAGCTTTTGACAAACAAGTTCTTTTGGGAAACCTTTACGGTTAGAGCAGATTGTGCCACAAGCAACAGTGTCCACTTTGGCCAATTCCCTGAACAACCGCACACCAGTGTAAAAGTTATCTACATATAAATGGTGGCCTATGTTAAAAAATCCTCTACCAAGTTCCCACACAATTTTCTCAGTCACTCCAAAAGTGGACGGACAACCAGGGGGGTTAATCCTGGATTCCTTACCGGTGTACACCCTGAAATTAGCGACATATCCAGTCCTACTGTCACACAGCATATACAGCTCAATTCCATAGCCTGCCCTCTTACTAGGAATGTATTGCCTAAAAACCAAGCGGCCCTTGAACAACACCAAAGACTCATCCACTGCTATTTCTTTCCCTGGAGCATAGATCTCAGAAAATCGATCAACAAAGTGATCAATGACAGGCCGAATCTTGAAAAGACGTTCACACTCAGGGTGATTTCGTGGCAACGCTAAACCATTATCAACAAAATGCATCATCCGAAGCAGAAGCAAATACCGATCACGACTCATGACTGCCGGAAATATAGCAGTTGCCATCAAGGGACTAGTAGACCAATATGAAGACATTGATGGCTTCCTTGGCAAACCCATCAAAAAAGTTAAACCCAAGAACTTCTTCATCTCTTCCAGATTTGTGGGAGTCCACCGGGTGGAAAAAATTGAGGTTTGCAGGGGATTCTGGGTAAGGAAGCGCCAGGGGATCCATGCAAGCCATATCTCCCTGGAAGCTCCCGGGTGTCATAAATGTGTGGGTTAGGTAGGTTTCCCTAGATGGCCGCCGAGCCCCTGACCAAAAACTCATGGGACCCCCCTTGCAAAACCAGGTTGGTTTGTGATAGGTAATTTTGATGTCACATCAATAGGTTTTGAGCCCTTCCCTGTCGTGGGTACCTGGCCCACCCATACAAGTGTGGTACCATTTCTATTGGGATACTTGGAGAAATACAGGGGGGTTGGAAATTTGTTGTTACTTTTCGCCGTGTGAAAATTTGGGCACAATAAAGGAAGGAAAATGGCACAGTCACATTTTGAGGTTTGCAGGACATTGTGGGTAAGATAACTTGTTGGGATCCACAAGAGAGACATCACCTTGCACTCCCATGGGTGTTTAGTTTACGACAAAAACTACAGTTTTTAGGTTATTCTTAAATAAAAATGTACAGCTTGGCGGAGAGACAAAACAGCCAAAGTTTACTGCACAGCCATCTATTCCTCAAGCACACACACATATTGGTTGGATTTGGCACGAAGGCGAGTGATGGTTCAGTATATAATTGTATTAACAACAGATTTCACAAAAATGAAATGCACTGTCAATAATTGAATGAACAAAAAACTGAACCAGTGAATCGCAGTTCGTGAGCTGGAAAGCCACTTCAAGGCACCAACCGCTTTACAGGCCATACACACACCTTTCATACATGATACACACAAGACCATTTACACCACCAGGCACAAAACTAACACATTACAACATTCACAAAAAAGGACAAGGTACACACTGCTTGACAAAAAGAGAAAAAACACATTTTTAAGCACAACCACCTATTCCTCAAGCAAACATACATATTGGTTGGATTTGGCACGAGGGCGAGTGATGGTTCAGTATATACAGTTGTCATAACCAGAGATTTCACAATAATGAAATGCACTGTTAATTGAAAAAGGACGAGAAACTGAACCATTGACTCACAGCTCGTGAGCTATAAAGCCACGACAAAGCACCAACCTCTTTACAGGCCATTCATACACCTTTCATACCTGGGACACATACAAAACCATTCACAACGCCAGCCGCGGGCTCAGCACATTACAACACTCACACCAGCAGACAGCCCCATTCAAGGGCCCATCATTTTCGCACGCCCACATTCCTGACACAGCAACCACACCAGCTCACGGATTGCGTTGAGTGGCGTTTGGCTAGCACTGTGTGTAGTGACCAGCAGTGAGTCACTACTCACACACCACCAGCCAAGTGCCAGTCCACGCACACCACCAGCCAAGCACCAGTCCAAACACACCACCAGCCAAGTGCCAGTACAAAAACACACCGCCAGCCAAGCGCCAGTCCACTCACACTGCCTGCCAAGCACCAGTCCACGCATACCGCCAGCCAAGTGCCAGTCCACGCACACCACATTGTCAGCCATGAGCCAGTCCACGCACACCGCCAGCCAAGGTCCAGGCCATGCACACCACACCTCCAGCCAAGCGCCAGTCCACGCACACTGCCAGCCAAGCGCCAGTCCACGCACACCGCCAGCCAAGTGCCAGTACAAACACGCCGCCAGCGAAGCGCCAGTCCACACACACCGCCAGCCAAGTGCCAGTCCATGCACACCGCCAGCCAAGCGCCAGTCCACGCACACCACACCGTCAGCCATGCGCCAGACCACGCACACCACACCGCCAGCAAAGCACCAATCCACGCACACCGCCATCACATTTAGGAATTTTATTTTATATAAATAAGAAAACGCAAACAAATTGCAAATAGATAGAAATCTACTAACACCAAAACTGAAACTAAATACACTACACAAATGCCAACCATGAAACTGAACAAAATATATTAAACAATAGAAGCCAGGCTATTCACTTTACCACTCATGGATTCTACCAAAAATTATTTTGCGTGTGGTACATTCTAAAACAAGCAGGCACACACAGCCCAGGGTTAGAAGGACACTCGGGGCAGTACATACGAGTCTCCTTCCGCATACCTCTTCACCAACAGACTCTACATCTCCTACTGGGAAAGTCTTTTGAGGGTGTGGGAGGAATATGATCAGGAAAGTGGCGATCTTCAAATCTAGCAACATCTTCCACCACTCCAATTCTAGGAACACTTGCCTGTTTCACTAAAACAAGGTTGCCTATTACAGACTCCTGAATCTTAGCAAAAGTCATCTTTGACTCAGGACAAGAATCCTGGAACACAACAAAAGCATTAAAGGTTGCCAAGTGGAAAAAATGGATAGCCAACTTCTTGTACCAAATGTAAGCCTTACAAAGAGCAGCGTAAGGTTCCAACCTCTGATCTACTCTGTCAACACCACCCATGTGCCTATAATAGTCTAAAATGCACACAGGTTTGCGCACTTCAGCAACCTGACCCCAAACAGTCACAGGTGAAGTGCTTTCATCATGGATGGTAGTCAGCATGTAGACATCTCTGCTGTCTGAAAACTTCACAGCTAGAAGCTCCTCGCAACACAACGCACTGCACTGTCCCCGCACAAGCTTTTGACAAACAAGTTCTTTTGGGAAACCTTTACGGTTAGAGCAGATTGTGCCACAAGCAACAGTGTCCACTTTGGCCAATTCCCTGAACAACCGCACACCAGTGTAAAAGTTATCTACATATAAATGGTGGCCTATGTTAAAAAATCCTCTACCAAGTTCCCACACAATTTTCTCAGTCACTCCAAAAGTGGACAGACAACCAGGGGGGTTAATCCTGGATTCCTTACCGGTGTACACCCTGAAATTAGCGACATATCCAGTCCTACTGTCACACAGCATTTACAGCTCAATTCCATAGCCTGCCCTCTTACTAGGAATGTATTGCCTAAAAACCAAGCGGCCCTTGAACAACACCAAAGACTCATCCACTGCTATTTCTTTCCCTGGAGCATAGATCTCAGAAAATCGATCAACAAAGTGATCAATGACAGGCCGAATCTTGAAAAGACGTTCACACTCAGGGTGATTTCGTGGCAACGCTAAACCATTATCAACAAAATGCATCATCCGAAGCAGAAGCAAATACCGATCACGACTCATGACTGCCGTAAATATAGCAGTTGCCATCAAGGGACTAGTAGACCAATATGAAGACATTGATGGCTTCCTTGGCAAACCCATCAAAAAAGTTAAACCCAAGAACTTCTTCATCTCTTCCAGATTTGTGGGAGTCCACCGGGTAGCTCTAGAGTGGGGCTTAAGGCAGGCACTGTTGTCCCTCAAAAACTGTTCGGCATGCAAATTAGTCTGCTCAATAATCTCTGCCAAAAATACATCATCCATAAACAACTGAAAAAAATGTATCTGCAAAAAGTTTTCAGTATTCACTCTACACCCTGGAAAACCAGTAAAGTCTGGCAATGCCGGCTGCACCATCCCTGGGGCAACCCAGACTTCAGCACTTTCAACAGGAAGCCTTGCAGCCCCAGGCTGCAGTCCAGATGCCTCTTGCCGCACTGTACCAACGGGAAGCCTTGCAGCCCCAGGCTGTAGCCCAGATGCCTCTTGCCGCACTATCGGCACAGCAATGTTCTCCTCTAACACAGGCACTTCATCCGCACTGATAGTAGCTTCATCATCCAATGATGCCATGTAAAGAGAAAACTCACTGCCTGACTCTTCCCCTCCCACCTCTGCCTCAGAATCAGAGTCAGTCTCTGGACCATGGTCAGAGGAAGACTCAAAAAGCATACCAACAACCTGCTGAGCAGTAATCCTGCGCCTAGCCATAATCCTTACTAAGAAAGGAAACTGCACAAACATGTCAACAACAACCAACACTGTGCAAAATAAGTAAGTAAAAAAATGTGTGCCTTTATCACAAAGATCAATATTCTCAAAAACTATACAATTCACTTGCAAGAGACCACTACACTCACCAGCACCTACTCTGCAGAGAGACAGCAAAAACGATATCCCACTAGAAAGAAACAAAACAAAACTAATTACTCTCAAAACAACAAAATACACATCGAGCACAAATGCAAAAGGTTTTTGACACTCAAAAAACAGAAGCCAAACATGCTGCAATTCTTACATCATTTGCTAAAAACACATTCTTGCAGAGAAATGAAAAACATTTACATTGTACTAAAAAAAGTCTCTTACCAAACACAAGCAACTACACAAACAGCAGAACTAAAAGTAACGAAACCGCAACCTGGAACAGTCAAAAGAGCAAAAGCTTTCAACTAGAACAAAAAGGGAGAAAAAAAGCATTACAATTGCAATTCACAAAAAATAAAAGAATTAACATTATAACACATTGTCACTACCCAATTGGTCAATCTGCCAGATGGGCCTTCTAATAGGGCTGTGCAAAAATGGGGGTGAACTTGCCCAAGGGATCAGGTGAGCTTGTCTGAGGGCGGGGCAGAAAACAGCAGACAGAAATATGCCCCCCTTGCAAAAGAAATAAATCCCTGGTGCCTAGTAGGGTTTTCTGCCCCCCCTCCCGCCTAGCGCAAAAAGGCCACAAAAAAAGGGGCAGATCTGTCCCCAGGAGGGGCAGAAATAACATTAACCAAATTTATAAACACAAATCTGCCCCCTGGGAGCGACCCTTGCCCAAGGGGTCGCTTCCATTTTAATTTCAAATACGTCCCTGGTGTCTAGTGGGGTATTCTGCCCCCCCCTCCCCGGGGGCAGAAGCCAAATACACGGGACGATCTGCCCAAGGGGTCGCTTCCTTTAGATAATAAAAGGACTCCCTGGTGTCTAGTGGGGTATTCTGCCCCCCCCTGAAGGCAGAAAGGCCAAATGCACAGGCTGATATGCCCCCAGAGGGAGCAGAGTACACATTTTCAAAAAAATTAGGGTCCTGGAAGCGACCCTTACCCAAGGGTCGCTTCCGTTTTGATAAATAAAAAATCCCTGGCTCTAGTGGGCTTTTCTGCCCCCCCTGGGGCCAGAAACGCCAACAATCCAAGGCAAACAGTCCCCAGGGGGGGGCAGAAAAGACTTTTTTTAAAATTGACCCTTAAGGAAGCGACCCTTGCCCAAGGGTTTGCTTCCTTTAGCTCATACAAGGACTCCCTGGTGTCTAGTGGGGTAGGGGGGCAGAAAGGCCAAATATATGAGCCGATCTGCCCCCAGGGGGGGCAGAGTACACATTTTTTTTAAATTAGGGGCCTGGAAGCGACCCTTCCCCAAGGGGTCGCTTTCATTTTTATAAATAAAGATCCCTGGCTCTAGTGGGCTTTTCTGCCCCCCCTGGGGCCAGAAACACCAAACAATCGAGGCGATCTGGCCCCCAGGGGGGGGGCATAAAAGTCTTTCAATTATTTGCCCCTTTAAGGAAGTGACCCTTGCCCAAGGGGTCGCTTCCTTTTAAACAAAAAAGCATCCCTGGTGCCTAGTGGGGGCATTCCTGCAGCACGATCGCGATGCTGTGCGCGATCGTGCTGCAGGAATGCCCTGTAATGAGACATCAGGGGAGAGGAAATACTCTTTCCTCTCCCCCAATGCCTCAATACTTTTAAAAATCCCCCCCCCCGGCCCCACCGGAGACCAAAACCTACCTCCTCCTGCTGGGACCTAGAATCAAATGGCTGCCAGGCGTCCCAGTGCTTCCTGATGACGTCGGCGCGCGCTGTGCGCGCTGATGTCATGGGGAAGCGTGGGGGGGTCGGGGGTGGCAACGGAAACTCTTCCGCTGCCACCCCCCTCTGTGGGGGCAAGATCGATGCCCCGGGGGGAAGCGCCAGCACTTCCCCCAGGGGTTGGGCTCATGACGGAGCTGTTCCGTCATCAGCACAGCCCAACCGATGCTCATGACGGAACCGCTCCATCATGAGCATCGAAGGGGCTAAAGTGTGCAAGTTGTGTGGTGGGTGAAGTTTGTGAATGAGGCAGAGAGCAGTGAACCAGTGGCTATGTATGTGTCCTCTAAGCCGTTCATCTACTGCAAAGGATTATGGTCATCTGTTTTGGCTCTTTTTTATAGGTGTATTGGTGGGTGTGGGTAATGATTTAGAATTTTTTTTTACGGGGGGGCATTGACAATGCTTGTGTTGACATTATTTGACATTTTCCAGTTGCCTTTTGTGACACAAACCGACACGGTGCAAAAACTGCGTTGTTCTCTCACGACTGCACTCAAGACTGCTAAATGTTTGTCCTTGCTTTCTCCGCTCTCGCTGTTCCATATTGGGATGAATATCCAGGACCACATAACGTACTCCGGGTTTGTTTATGTCCCGTCAGACAGCACAAACTCCTGCGAGTGGTGGGATCTTGTGGTCATTGTTTGGATATAGGGAAGGTCTAAATGCTGCCTAAGAGAATTCAGACGATGTTATGCTGAGGCAGTGAATCTTTATCTTACCGCAATAAAGAATGAACAGCTCTAGAAGTGTGTTCATTTTTACTTTCTTCACATTGGAAAATGAATCTCCCTTAGAAATTGACACATCACACAGCATTGCTCCAAAGGAAAAATAAACAAAAACGTCTGTAAAGACAGGTAGACCTGTATACTCATTAAAAAACATAAATGCAGTGCTCAAGACTGCGTTTCCAATCAAAAACGCATCGCAGCTTCACACACTCAAAGAAGGTGTAGTAGCCCCAGGGCATCATAATGCAGTGAGTGATAATGCAGACATGCCTGTAATTCTTTGCTGTTTATTCATCTCTCTCTGTGCTTTTATAGATGTTCTCCAATATCACATTCAGTGGGTGCGGTGGTTGGCAGGAATGCTCTCTTACCTCATCAACAGGTGAGGGGAGACCTGAAATAGGTATATGATTAGGAATGCAGTGTTGTTGTCACGCATGAGGTCGGGAAAGTGTCTTTTTTAGGTAGTTGTATGACAAAGTTCTGGGGACATTTGAGCAAATAAATAAATTCACTTTGTGGTCACCTGCGAGGAGGTTCTCTGGATATCCCTGCAGTAATGCAGAAACATATCATTTTACACAAAATACAACTGTACCTCATTGAACTCAAAACTCGGGGAGAGGATGTAGCCTTATGCCTATAGCGATTGAGGTGGAAGCTGGGGAACCGGGTTCCATTCTCGGCAACGACCCTCAACATTCTGAGATTCTGGGCAAATCACTTAGGGGCATATCAACAAGGGCCGGCGATAATTATCGCACAGCGCTCTTAGCGTGAGGATAATTATTGCCGGCCAACTCTGAATTTTATCGCGGAGATAGCGTGCTGTTAGCAACGCTTATCTCCAAAGCGATAAAATTCAGAGCGCAAGCTGCCAAATGTGCGATTATCGATGGAAATCCAGCGATAATCACACACCTTTTGGAGATAGCTTGCTGATAGGGCCTCACATACTTAGCCATGATATCCACCTTCCATAGGATATCATGGCTAAGTCAGTTTCAAAGCAGGTGTTAGGAAAGTAGAGATAACAGAGGTTATTGCTACTTTTCTTGTCGCTATGCTGCTTTGCGTGAGGCTTGATAATAGGAGAAATGTCGCTTAGCGACATTTCTCCCGTTATCCTGGGGAGGAACATCCCTTTTGCATTTCATCATAGATGCAAAGATGGGCATTAACCTCTTCTGTGCCCATGACGAGATAGTCTCGTCATGGAGCACGGTCGCGCTGTGCCCATGACGAGACTATCTCGTCATGAAACCCGCCCACTAAGGAAACGCCCGGTACAGGAGGGGGAAAGGGCGTGGCACCGAAGGGGTTAAGGGAAATGGCGATAAGGCAAGGTTTCACGCGATAGCGTGACCTTGTCGAAAAGGCGATAAAATTATCGCTGCTTTTTGTCCGAAACGGACGCAAAAGCAGCGATAATTTTTTATCGCCTGCTTGCTGATATGCCCCTTAATCGCCCCATGCCTACAAAAACGAATGTGTAACGAAACTGGTGCAATGTAAAGCGCTCTGATACCCGATATATTAGCACTATATAAAACTCAACAAAAAAAATTAGATCTCGCACACAATATGGGATTCCTTATGACGTCTAAACACTGCAAATAACAGGTACTATTATTACCCAATTTGAAGGTTCTTAATTTACCGACCTCGGAAAGAGTGAAGTCTGGATCAGCCGTACTGAAATTCAAGCTCATGACCTCCAGATCACTGCTTAACTCACTCATCCATTTTATTGCCTGGGACAGTGCAACCTACCTGTTTGCAATGTCATATACGGTATCCATATGACCTCAGAAATGGCACTCTTCGAACCACCCAAGTTGAATATCAAGGTCCACGTTAAAGGATGGCAACCTGCTGTAATTCAGAATATTATGCTTGACACTCGCGCGTTCTAACTACTTCTTGGCTCTCTGTACAAAATGCTTGCCTCCATTCAGGGTTTTTAGTTTTAGGTCTTCTGCTGAGTAAACATTCGCCAAGGCCACTTGAAATGGGGGATATGGCTTCTCATGCTGCTCATGAAAACGTCGATGCGGATGCTAGTCTCAGTCTACAGTACAGGCTACAGTTAGAATATAAGAATTGTGGGGGGCGTGGCTTGAACGCCGAGTAAGATGGCCGCCTGAGCTCGGAGCTCCGCTGCGTCGCGGCGGATTTTTCTTTCCATCTCGTCAATTTGCGGCTGTTTCGTCAGGTTTCCTTGGTTCCCAGCGAGTAGAAGATATTGTGTTGATGATGTGACCGCCAGACTTCTCATGCATGCAGTTTTACCCCGTTTTCATTGCTTCATGTAAGTGCCTCAGCGCGACCGCCATTTTACGATCGGTGCGACGCGCGCGCGAGGCTGAAATGGGCGCACGCATGTCTCCTCAGAGCGTGGGATAATGAGAATGTTTGATGGCTTCTTCCTCCTGTCTCCAATGCTCCTGCCTTACCAATCCTTCAGCTTTTCTTCATTTCGACACCAGCACGGCTTTGTCTTCTTGTCTATGCTCTGAAGGAGCAATTACCTCACGTTGGCCATACTAGTGGAATACTTCCCTTCTGCTCATCACTGCTGCCTCATGAGAAACCCCTACTTTCATATATCCCACACAAAAGGTTGCTCCTAATGTGCTCTTTTTGAGGAATTATTCAGTTTTTATTTTCTTTTTTCCTCCTCGAGGACTTTATACTTTTTGGTTTGTCCGGCAGAGTGAAGTTCACTCCATCCCTACTGCGTTTACTGTGATTATGCTTCCTCTGTGGTTATGTCAAAGAGATATATCTTTGTCTGGCAGCCAGTGAATTATCCTTTACAACCTTTTTTGAGCACTAGTGTTGGGATTTCGTCCGCAATATACAACTAAGATTTAGCGCATAAGAGCTCCGCACTGACTGGTGGTCTCCCTGTCACTATTAGAGGAAGATTTTAATAACTAGTTGGAACTGCCTCTGAATCCTGGATTTCCATGGTTTTTACAGTTGTCTTTTACTGCTCCTGCTGGCCTCTTTGTTTCCTTACTAAGCATCTTGAAATCTTTGTATTCTGCATACGAAGTACATCGGTGCTTTAGTTATTACTCATTCCATCATCTGCACGTTCAGGTCTCTATGGGCAAACTACGTAACCCAAAGTTTGTCTTTGTACCTTCGAAGAGCTCTCCTACAGCCACCTCTTCCTCAGCGGCAGATTGCTCTCCTCCCACAGATCA
Source organism: Triturus cristatus (assembly GCF_964204655.1). Classification (NCBI taxonomy): domain Eukaryota; kingdom Metazoa; phylum Chordata; class Amphibia; order Caudata; family Salamandridae; genus Triturus; species Triturus cristatus. The sequence continues at coordinate 349,077,427 of NC_140584.1, forward strand.
AATGGCGGCAGCGTCTTCCAGCCGTTCACCTCCATCACAGTCTGCCTTAAATAAATCTTCTCCCTCTACTTCCTCGTCTAAGCGCTTGAAACAGGACTCCCCTCCTCCTCCACCTAAGAAGCCACCATCCCCTATTTCTATGGAAATGTTGCTGGACGAGATATGCGCTTTACGTCCGTTTGTGGAAGAGACCAATACGAAGATGCAGCTTCTTGAGGCAAAATGGTCGGCTATGGAAACTCGTGTATCCTCCGTGGAACAGCAGGTTACAGAAATTCACACTAACTCTCAGCGTATTTCCTCCTTGGAAAAGTCTCTTCTCACCCTCCAACAGCATACTGAGGACTTGGAAAATAGAAATAGGAGGAATAACCTGCGTATTTATGGCCTGCCGGAATCCTTGGAGGGAGATGATCCTGTTGCGTTCTTCTCCTCTTTTCTTTTGAAACTTCTGGACATCCCTGCTACTACTTTTCTAAGTATCCAAAGAGCTCATAGACTTGGCCCTCGTTCCTCCTCTTCTTCAACTAAACCACGAGGTGTCATCATCCTCTTTCTAAAATGTACTGATCTCCTTCTGGTCCTTTCTGCAGCTCGATCCAAGCGCCATGTCTCCTGGATGGGTCAGAGAGTATTTCTCTCTCAAGATGTCTCTAATGCCACTGCTGCCAGAAGGAAGGAGTTTTTGTCTCTTCGAGCTCCTCTATGCTCTCTTGGGGCTAGATATGGTTTATTTCACCCTTGTACCTTCAAAGTGACTCACCAAAATAACACCTGGACTTTTCAAGACCCTGCTGAACTCAAGAATGTTATTCATATCCAGACTAATGCTGGCATGGACACCTCCAACCCTGCTAATGGTTGATTATTTAATCTCTCCGTTTTCTTACAGGTTTTACTGATATGTTCTTGTATTGGCATCTGCTTTGTTTCCTTGATGTGGTTCTTCTTAATTGGTTGCTGGATTGTATTCCCCTTTTTCACGTGTCTTTTGCCCTTGTGTTGTTTTGTTTAACATAAATTTTGTATCATCTGTCTTTTTCCTCACCTAGATTGATCGGTGTGTTCCTTTCCATCCTATACGGTTCGTCTTATTCATCTTCCGTCCTGGTGCAGTCTGTTCTCCAGGCTTGGGAGGTCACTCTTGTCGAATCCTTCCATAACCCCATTATCATCTTCTTTTCCCCCCCTCAGGTATGTTTGTTTCAGTCATCCTATTTGGATATGTACTGTCTCTTCTTGTACTTCTTTTCTCTTGCCCTTTCCCCTCTTTCCTTTCTCTTTCTTTTAATGTATCTCTTGACTCTCTTTTTTCTCGTTCTTTTTTCTCATGTATCAATTGGCATTCTTTTCTTATTTCTTGTTTTCATGGCTTTTCTTTTTTGCTTACAATTTTACTGTTTTCACTTTCAAAGTTATTTCATGGAATGTGAAAGGTTTTGTTAACCCTATTAAGCGACAGAGAATCCTTTCCCACCTAGCTTCCTATAATCCTGATTTAGTCCTTTTACAGGAAACGCATCTTTCTGAGGCTGAATCTCTTAAGCTGAAGAGAGGCTGGGTGGGAACGGTCTTATTCTCTCCTTTATCTAATAAAAAGAATGGTGTTGCTATTTTATGTCACAAGAAACTAAAATGTAAAGTCCTTTCCCAAGATACCGATACTGAAGGCCGATGGGTTCTATAAAAGTTATTAATCAACTCTGTATCTTTGACTGTACTCAATGTCTATGGCCCTACCCACCCTGATTGCAACTTTTGGCCTTTAATTACTTCGAAATGTTTTCAGTGCCGTGATACCATGTTTATCTTAGGAGGTGATTGTAATCAAATTGTTGATCCGTTTCTTGACCGCAAATCTTCTGCCCGCTTTACACCTCACAAATCACATACACAATTTCTAGACACTATTTCTAAGTCACATCTTATTGACTCATGGAGACTTTCCCATCCTGACACTCTAGATTACTCCTTCTTTTCACCCCCCCATGCCTCTTTTTCTCGGATTGATTACATTTCCTCTCTCAATCTCTCTCTCAAAATCTCCTATCTTCTTCTATTGAACCAATAGTTATCTCAGACCATGCTCCTATTGTCACAACCCTTGACCTTCTTCCTCCGCATCCCAAATCTTCCCGCTGGCGTTTTAATAACTCCCTTCTCATGGACCCTCTTTTTTCTTCTTCTTTTCTCTCCTTTGCTGCAGAATTCTTTTTACTTAACTCTGATCCCACTTTAGCCCCTCATGTTATCTGGGACTCTTTCAAGGCAACCGCACGTGGTTTTGTAATAGACTTTGTTTCCAAAAAAAAGAAGCACTTCCTTAATAAACAGAAAGACTTGTTGGCCCATATTAAATCCCTAGAGCACAAATTCTATACTTCCTCTAGCAACTCTGTTTTGCCAGACCTCATACGTGCCAAACTTGATTTCAACAAAACTACTACCGATAATGCCTCTTCAATCTTACTGCGGAGTAGCGCTCGTTACTATGGAGGTCGCAATAAATCGGGTAAACTTTTAGCTAATTACCTCAAATCTCGTAAGGAGCGTAACATTATAGATTCTATTTACTCTACCGATAATCTTCTCTTACACAAAGAACAGGATATACTTACCCAATTCCAGCTTTTCTACCAGTCTCTTTATACTCCTGAATCGCCTCCCTCTGTCTCTCTTATTCACTCCTACTTCGATAGACTCCCTACCCCCTCCACCTCTCATCTCAACTTTCTTGGTCTTGAGCATGATCTCTCCATTACCGAACTTGACAGCGCTTTAAAGACTCTTACTAAAGGTAAATCCCTGGGTCCTGATGGCTTCTCTGTGGAATTTTATATGCATTTTTCTGACCTTCTGCTTCCTAAACTTCTCACACTCTTCCAGTCCTTCTTTATCTCCGGCACTGCGGCTGGTACTTTCCACGAGGCTACGATCTGCCTTATACCCAAGGAAGGTCGTGACTCTCAATTCTGTAAGAATTACCGACCTATATCTTTAGTTAATGTGGACTATAAATTATTTGCTAAACTACTCGCTTTACGTTTAGATCCTCTTCTGCCCTATCTCATTGGCAAGGAACAGTGTGGTTTTGTTAAGGGCAGACTTACTTCGGATAACTCTCGCCTTTTCCTCAATGTCCTAAATAAGGTCCCATCTCTCTCCATCCCTTTAGCTGCTATCTCTGTCGATGCTGAGAAAGCGTTTGACAGAGTGGACTGGTCCTTTTTGTTCGCCGCCTTGCGGTGGCATGGCTTTGGCCCTAATTTCATTTCTCTCATTTCTTTACTTTATTCAGCCCCCAAAGCGTCTGTTTTAGTCAATGGTCATCTTTCCCCTTATTTCCCCCTCCAACGTGGGGTTCGCCAAGGATGTCCTTTGTCTCCACTACTTTTTGTTCTTGCCCTTGAGCCATTTCTTACGTCTATTAGGAATAATATCTCTATTTCTGGTTTTCCTCATGGCAAGACCCATTTGAAACCTTCTGCATATGCAGATGATATTCTCTTATTTATTTCTGATCCTGAAAAATCCATTCCCGCCCTATTACTTGAATTTAATTCCTTTTCGCAAGTCTCGGGTTACAAGATCAATTCTGATAAAACGGAGATTCTTCCTCTTACTAAATTTTGTCTCCCTCATCAGTTCTCTTCTACTGGTTTCGCATGGAATTTCTCCAAAATCAAATATCTCGGAATATGGTTCTCTAACTTCATTTCTTCATCCATTCAGTTGAATATGTCTATTGTCTTATCCCGTATTGACAAATTGTTATCTTCTTGGAATCCTCTTTTTCTTTCGTGGTGAGGTCAGCTTGATTCGATTAAAATGATGATATCCCCCATTCTTATATACATTTTTTCCATGCTCCCCATAAATATTCCTGATATTTATTTTAAACGCATTGACTCCTGTCTTTCTAAGTTTCTATGGAATCATAAAAAATCAAGGGTTGCTTTAGTTGCTCTTCGCAAACCAAAATCTAATGGTGGAGTCAATTTTCCGGACTTTCGTCTCTATCATAAGTCTTTTTCTCTCCATCAGGCCTCTAATTGGCTTATTCCAGAACCTTCTCCTCTTGCCCCTCTTTGGCTCTCTATTGAACGTTCATTGCTTTCTCCGTTTTCTCTCCCTGAGGTCATACATTTCTCTGCTAAGAACTTATCCACTTCTCTCCCCTTATTCAAATACACTTCCTCTCTTCTACACGCTTTGGTCCGTCCTGATCCAATTACTCGTGAATCCTTTTTAGCCTCCCCTATTTGGTACAACTCGCTTATTCTCCTAAACAATCGACCTATTTGCTGGACTGCTTGGAGATCAAAAGGTCTGGTGTGGGTTAAGCAACTCTTTGATGGCCTTCTCCCGTGCTCATTTCCCCGATTCCGACTCTTGTTTCACTGCCCTCAATCCTTTTTATACAAATTCACTGTCCTCATGGCCCTTATCCTTGATGTTTATTATTCCCTTCCTTCGTCATCATCTCCCATATCCCATTCTCCTCTACTTCAGATTTTGTCTACTCTTCCCAAAGCTTCTCTTATTTAGAAGTTTTTCTCCTCCCCTTATCCGAACCGTCCGAAATCTAAATTGGAGTGTGCTTGGGAGTCAGATCTGGGCTGTGATTGGTCTATAGCTCTTTGGGATAAAACTTGGTCCAGATCTTTAAAAATTTCTCGTTCTGCCTCCCTGACCCAGTCTATGTTCTTTCTATATCACAGATTGTATCTTTCTCCAGTTTCTATTTCTCGCTTTTCTCTTGTTAAGGACTCTAATTGTTGGACCTGTGGCTCCCCTAATGCTGATCTTCTTCACCTTCTCTTTCTTTGTCCTCCTGTTGTTACACTGTGGGGTCAGGTGTGGTCCTATGTCTCTCGCCTATTTTCGATATCTACTCCCTACTCTATCCCTCTTCTCTTTTTAGGTAGTCTTTTTGATACTTTAGATATTCCTCCACACTCCTCTGGCCTATTAGATCTTATGCTTGCTCTGGCTTTCCAACACATATCTTTTAACTGGAAAGATCTTAACAAACTTTCTATACAATGCCGGTGGAATTCTCTCTGTCACTACCATAGACTTGATGTGCGCTTTGCTGCTGCCTCCACTCCTACTCTTAACAGAGATTTATTTTGGTTACCCCTCACAACATATCTCGACCGCATGGCTCTGAGACATACCTCTCATTTATCCTCTGAGAACTTTAAACCTCCATGAGCGACTCTTTCTCTGTCCTTCTTCTTGTATTTTTCTATTTACATCTATTTTCTCCTGCATTCAAATATTCTCTATTCCAGACTTTCTACTCTTTCTACTTTACCTATTCTATTTGCCTGATTTTCTCCCTATTCTCTCTATAATGCCTTCTGCCTATCCTTTTTGCTTTCCCTTCCTTTCTCTCTCCTTTTCTTTCTCTCTTTTTTCCTTTTCTGTCTATACAAAATTTTTATAAAATGCTTTTTATGCTTCTTTTGTTAGCGAGCATTGATCTACTGTTCTTTAATTCAAAATGGACAATGTTATTTGTATGATCAGTATCTCGTTGTTCTTTCCTAATCTTCTCAAATAAAGCATTTCAAACTGAAAAAAAAGAATATAAGAATTGTAAAAGATCAGTATTTGTCACACAACTTCAGGTCAGAAATATTGTCAACCGCGTGACCCACAAAATCTACATCTATTTTTATTCAAAATATACGTTTGCCTGAATTTTGCAGACATGCCTAAATTGTAGACTAAAATGGGCTAAAATACACAACGGTGGCCTCACGTTATCCTTTCTCGTGTCTTCCTGGTTGGTTGGGTGCTTATGGTGACCAGACATGATACCCCCTGAACACTCTGAGCTGAGATCTGAGGGCCTCATTTAGCTGCCTGGAGAGCGCCTGCCCTTAGCAGCATTATTCATGCCACCGAAAGCTTTCAGCAGACCAGGCAGCTGGCAACTGGGAAGAACTATTGTCTGGTTACCAGGAAGAAATAATAGATAGGATCTGTGCCAGTGGTCTTAGGTGGAACACAAACAGGGCAGAGGCACAGCCTGTGCGCGGATGAGTAAGCAGCCTTTATGTCTTTTATGTTGTATGTTATTGTTACTGTAGATTGATGGCATTCTCACACATGCTGAAAGTTCAAAAGTCTCTCTGGATGCCAGCGTGTGACTACCAGTTTATTTCTTTGGCACAGCCAGGTCCAGTGCAAATTTTGAGCCCGTAGTTGCCGGTGGCGCACAAGCTCTCATTTTTGGGGTCCAGCACTTTTCTTTTCCTTATCAGACTTTGACCGCGATCAAGAGAGAGAAAAACACACAAGTGGCAAAGAAGGAGGAAGAGAAAGATAGAAAAACGGGACAAGAGAAGGCAGAACTGGCACCAGTGAGAAGAGAAAAGGGGGCAGTGTGTTCCTGGCAGGGGATTATAAAGGCCGGAGTTGAATTGAACATTAGGCATCGTTGGTATTCGGAACGCCGATTTTTAAAAGCATGTCTGAGCAAAGCATTGGGCGCTGCCCACCATGATGGAGTTTAATGAGAAAATAGCATGGAAAGACTCGTTCAATATGGCGCTCATAAGTCAGAAAGAAACAAAAGTATCTTAAGGCAGGCCTGCAATATCTGCAGTCTCCCTCACTTTGGAACAGAAGATGCAACACCACGACGATGACGTTTCAGGGCCTCCAAAGTTAGCAGAATAAGAGGAAACATGTTTTTTTCAAATGAGTAACTGAGGATGCATGCTGTGTCTGTCTGTGGGGCATATAGAAGCATTTGTGTAAAAGTGACCAAGTGTATAAGCGCCTGACCATGTACTTCATTATATCCCCTTGAGTATTAAATCATTATTACTAGTGTGTGTGTGTGTGGGGGGAGGGGGTTAGTGGGTGAGGGGAGTCATTTATATACATGTATGTCCAACTGGCTTTGTGGATATATACATGTGTGTGTGTTTTCTCCATTTTGGCCACAGTGCATGATAGGAAGATGGCACTGCTAAGACTTCTCAACCTCAGTGTAACCATGTCAGTAAATAAGCAATGGTTTTCCCCCACCTTCTCCTCATAGCTTCTCCTCATCACCACAGTTAAATTGTTTCTATCATCCTGCCAGACGTGGAACAGACTGTTAACATGATGGCCTTCTCCTCTGCCTTCTGAAGAATCCAGGGGACGAAAGGACAGGGGCAAAAAATCATTCCACTGGCTGCTGTTTCTTTATTCTCTATTTTTCTTTATTATAGTATTTGGGGTTCCAGTTACGTCCTACTGGAATAACGCTCAGATGTACCTTCTTGTTAATGCCACACCTTTTCATTGTTTGACAAGCAACTGGTTCCTTCATAAACTCACCATCAGGAAGGATTGCACCTGATCTAGTTAAGTGTGACAAAATGGAGGTCATTTTCTATAGCACGCCATCCTCTCCTTCACTGGGTACCAAAAGCAAGGATGAAGCGATGGTCAGGAATGCAAGTTTCCAATTAGTTAGCAACATGACCCTAGTCACACATGGAAACACTCTGTTGAAAAACCTCTTCTTTCAAGTCAAAAGGGTTGAGAACATTACTCATTTGACACCCACCCACTTAAGAACAATTGTTATATGGCATATGCTTAACTCCGAGCTAGACTATATCAATTGTAGATTGAAGAGGATATGTGTTGTCCACCTAATCCATTAAAACCAGCCTGAAGGTTTTCCTGCAGTCCTAAACAAATAAATCAAGAAACATGGGTGTAACCGTTGACTGAAAGTTCACAACAACAATTTATTTAGGAGAGAAATCTTTCACCTATCCTTGCTGAAAAGCATTCTGGCATTCCTGCAAACACTGGGGGTGGGGGGGAGGGCGGGAGGTGGAGGGGGCTCGACTATCCCTAGATCATGTTGAGGCTGCACTCCTGCATCAAAATGTAACCTGAGCTGTAAACAAAACACTAGTCCTGCCACAGAAAAGTCCAAGATGTCCAATTTTTTTATGCGAGGCAGTACAGTATCAAAGTTTGCTTCTCTGCTTTGGAAACCATAGTGCCATCTCTACAGAGATTGGCCTGTTGCTGGTTTCATCAGCTGGTCTGGCAAACAAACAAGTTGCTTGTGCGATGCACAGAGTCACACCGCGGTGTTGAGTGTAGTGCAGTGCAATCTTGCATTGGGTTTGAATTGCAGGCATATCCTTCTAGTAAAAATGCATATGCATAGTCAGACACAGAAGGTTCCCACACATTGGATGTGTGCTGTGCCCTCCAGGACCCTTGAAATAATTCAGCTTTCAAAGAAATGAACACAGTTCCCCTTGTTAGTGCCGTCTTCGATTAGGAGTCAGTTTTTAGCACAAAGCATGACTGGCTGTTTGAGGAGATCAGGCTTTGTATCAAAACCTATGGGTTTTTGCATTGAACTGCCCCAGGAAAAACCCCGTTGATGTAAAGCGGCAGATAGCTGTTTTTGCTCTCTGAAAAGATCACCTTCCCAGCCCAAAACACCTTTTGTGTTGGATAGTCAAGTCAATAGCATCTGCCACTTTGCACCTCGCTTCTGCAAAGTCGTAGTAAATCTGGGTCTAAGAAGGCAGCCTGAAAAACATGAAATCCACCTAAAGGTACTTCATTGGTACCCATTGTAGTTGCACAGCAAAATGAAAAGGCTCTGGGCCATGCACAAGTTCTACTGACACAAGAGCCAGGTTACCTGCTGATGGGGCCGGATTCTTGACTACCTAATTATTTCCAAGAATCCTCTCAGGTCGCCAGGATCTTTTTATCTGCTAAATAGTGTAGAGGGGAGGAAATACAATTATCAACACATAATCGCCAAAATTAGATTTAATTTGAAAAGGACCTCTAACTCAGAATCTAGAATTTATAGGATTTTATTACAACAAAAATTACTGAACATACAAACACCTTAATACAAGGTGTAGAAGGTAAATGGGCACTAATACAAATGCAAGCCTACGTAAGATTCTCATCCGACTCAAAACAAAAAGAATCACCGACTCTAAAAGCATCAAGAAAGCAATGGTTAAGCCAATGTCCAAATTAGGAATCATTAGTCTAAAAGGAAATAACGTTAGTCTATCCCTACTCTATCTCTAAGGTGACATCCCTACTTAACATTCCCCTTCCCAGGCAAGAGAATTAAAGGTGTCAGAAGTGAAGACTTCCTAAGAAGCTCATTCTAAGATGCTCCTTCTAGCTTCCCGTCTAAACCTCAACTACTCAACCCACGGGGCACTTTCCCAAATACAAAACCCCAAAAACGTAGAACACGCCCTTCGGCACACCTCTTCAGCCAGGTCTTCTTCCAGTACTTTTCCTACAAATTTGTCTCGCATCCAACGACGGTTAGCTTGACCTTGGGTCCCAGGCACCTTCTCCGCTGAAAGTATCATCCCCACATTCCAACGTACTCCCCTCTTGGCTTATCGTAGCATCCTAACTCCTAAAACAAAGACCTAGTCTCACTAACGAGCTAAATGTCCTTGCACCTGCAACAGAAACATGGGAACGAAAAACATTTCACTTCTCTAGGATTTTACATCTCCCTGCACCCAAAGCCTTTACTAAGGGAAATCATTTTCGGCCTACAACGTTAGCTAACATAAGGAATGAACAGGCCTTTCTCTTTTAGACGTATATGCGATCAGGCCCTTACACTGTTTAACATTACTAAATCACACTCTAAGCATTAGTTCATTATTCTCATATACGTAAATAAGCAGCCTACACGTTTAACTAACATGGCACACGTTTAACCTAACACATTGCATTACATAAAACTAATCGTTATGCATGTACCAGATACATTCACGATAATCTGCAACATTACCCTTCACGAAAAGCATTATTACATTTCTAATCACCTCTATGTTAAACAATCACTGCAATACATTTCTATGGCACTTCTTACTAGCCTACATTGATTAATATGCGGGTGCTGACTAACAGTGAATATGGTGCACCTGCTGGAGCAGGGTTTTCTGTTTAAACTCAAACTTCAGTTTATATTTCTATATGTCATAATTAAAATTACTAAAGAATAATTACTGGATATTAATATTGTCGAGTTTTCTGACTAATCAACCTTACTAATGAATGAATTACACGTGGGAATGCAATTGCATGGCTTAATTAATACGTGAACTAAGTTGGTGAGCAAATTAATTAAATATGTGTGGCTAAAGTGCTATTTGTTATGTGTTTGCGCTTTAAAATAACGTGCTATAACGCTTCTTTATGTCGCAAATGGCTAGATAAATACATACACATAAGGGTATTAGTGGGAATTAGCACTGTATAATCAATACGATGTAGTAACGTTGTTTTGTGTTTCTTTTAATTAAGATTGTCCATTTTGGCCTATTGGAAAATGGCCGACATTTACAGCCTGCATTTGAGTAGATGAAATATGAAGAGAGGCCTCGCTGAATATGGTTGAACATGACCTCGGCCTCTGTCTGAGCTAAAAGTTTCCGAAAGGACAGCACAGCAGCTCTGGGCTCATCGCCAGATATCCTTGGAAGAGAATATTTGTCACAATGAACATTTTGATAAACTTGCGGTGGCTTCACTATAATTCCGGAGAAGAGCATCCATGAATGTTGCAGATTTAGTTTGTGCTTCCTTCTTCCGTGTTTTTATTTTTGAGATATTCGAGAGCGGAGGTTTTTCTAAATGTTGCGAACCAACATCCTTTCCTGCTCGCTCTGCTCAACGGACGCTTGGAGCTTGTTTGTAACTTTTAATGTGTAAGTTTTAGTATAAATATTGTTAGACTAGAGAGGGTCTAAGGCCACTTCTTCTTGAACCTATGCTCGAGAGGATCGATGCTGATTGAGAGGACAGCGACTCGGGAGACTTTACTGAGAGACCTGTCCCGACCTAAATACGACATTTAGCTAGAATAGGTAACTATGAGAATAATGATTTTGCTATTGAATGACTTTTCATTTGAACTAATTTAGAAAAAATAACCTTTGTTTGAATTCCAGTGTCGGGTGGTTATTTCTTTGTCATTTATTGAGATCTCAAAGGTGTTTTTACTGTTTAAATCATGACTCGAGACCAATTAGGTTGCATTGACCTCAGATTAGATGCAGATTGGTTTAGGAGTTCTCTCGTATATTCAGTGTGGATAGAGTATTAGAATGAATGTTGGTGTGATGGGCCCTAGCGTATGGTGAGTGTATGTGCGTGTGACTGTGAAATTACTCTATCTATGGAAGTTGGGAGAATTTATAAGCTCTGATCTGCAGCACACCCCTACAAATTTCAGAATAACATGACGCTCTATCACTGCCAACGCTTCCCCTAACAGGAACCAGCTAAAAACCTCAGATTGGGAATACACACAGTCAATGTGTTTGCTTAAACTCAAGCTACTAAGACACAGGAGCAGGATCATTGAACAAAGGTCACAGCCCTGAAATGATCTGAACACCATCTTGAAAAGAGATCACTGACAGAATATCAGAAACAGAAATGTCGTGTGGACATAATATTGTGTCAAAAATATTGAGGACCAAAATATTGAGAAGGTGATTGCAAAATAGGTAAGTATAGGTTTACTACTCTTAACTCCACATCTACTTACCTTAAAGATATATTTAAATATCGTCAAGGTACATATATGTGGAGTTATATATCGAAAAACTTTGCATGCCTATAGAAACTTAGCTTGATGATATTTTTGTCCTCGATATTCTTGACTAGATATTTTGTCCCACAATATGTGAGTGTCTGACATTCTGTCTAAACACCCTTGAAAGCACATACCAAGCCAGTCATCATACCTGCCAACTCACGCAGTGCCACCATGTGACACGATATCGGCTCCATTCACACGGTCTCCCGGTGAGGAGCCAATATCACACGTGGCAGGGAAAACGAGCTGAAAACCACTGTAAATAGTGGTTTTCCTCTTGTTTTCCAGGGCTTTGACCTGCCAACGTCCATTAAGGGATGTGAAAACACTCCAGGACATGGCACCAGCCTCATTAATCTTTTTTTTGGGTGGGGGAGTTGATTGGACTTGGGGGTGTGGTGGTGTTCAAAAGTGCCTCCTAGATTTCTCGGCAGGAGGCCTCATCCCCTTTAAGGCCCTCTCCCTCCTCACACTGTGAGATTGTTCTTCAAATTGACAGGTATGGATCACACTTTAGAAATTCTGAGCATCTATGTGTTAAAACAAGCCCCTTGGCTGCTGAATAGAGCAAAACCAAAATGGATGATGGACGGAGTATTGAACATTGCAAGCACTCACCCCAAGTCAACTGATCTGGGTTTAATCCATCATCATTCTTTAGCTCACTCCGCCACCCCAGTTCAGACATAGCCATATGCAAATCAGTCTGATCCTGTGCCTCATGGGAACAGTCCAGCCCGAACTGCCAAGCCAGGTCTTCCCTAGACCGGAAACAAGCATCCTGGGACCGGTTTCTGGCTAACAGCCATCATCAGCCGGGCTAGCTTGAATCCAGTGGCAAAGTGAGCAAGGGACCCACGTCTGGGCATACCCAGCCAATTTAGGGCGAACAAAGCAAAACCATGCTACCCATGCCACTGGAGTCAAGCTATCCTGGCTTATGAGGGCTGAAAGCCCGAAACCGGTCCTAGCAGGGCCGGACTGGCCGTAGCGGGCACCGGGCAATCCCCCGGTGCGCCGCACGGTTGGGGGTCAGTTTTGGGCCCCTGGGGGCCGTTTTTGTTACAGGGCCATTTTTGCAGCATAGCTGCAAAATCGTCCCTGTAACAAGATCGGCCGAAAACCGGCCCTGGCAAAGAGCTCGGCAGCACCCCCCAGCCCCGGGGGGAAGAAGGGCCGGCTGAACACTTTGCCAGGGCCGGTTTTGGGTCCCAGTCCGGCCCTGGGTCCTAGGATGTTTGTTTTCAGTCCAGGGAGGACCTGGCCTGGCAGTTCCGGCTGGACTGTTCCCATCGGGCGCAGGGTCAAGACTGATTTGCAAATGGCTGGGTCCAAACTGGAATGGCATGGTGAGCAAAACAACAATGGATTTCGGCCCAGATCTCTGTACTGTTATGTTATGTTATGTTATTTATTCTTTTGTATAGCGCAACGGTTACTCAAAAAGAGTGTCCCGGCGCTTTTAGGTAAGGGAAACAGATTTCAGAAGTACTGGGGTGAATGTATGACATTGTTCTGCATTCTGTCCATCAATTGTTGTTTTTGCCTTGGCTGGTGAATGGCATAGGACACAGAATTACGTGTTGCGTCAAATTAGGGCTCCAATCGGCATATTGGCCAGACTCAGGAATGTAATCTGTTCCTTTTCCCATCCCTCTTTACCGCTCCAACCAATCGCCACACCACCACCGACGTGATCCAAGCTTGGATTTATTATACTTTAACAGCAAAACACTGTAAAAGCTGTGTCTTTTTGAGCACATCTGCATAGTGCGCGACCAGGGGTTTGCGTGATTCGTTTGCACGGAAGTGCGTAAGTAGGCAAACAAAGCACCCTGAAATGCCCTTGAAGTAACGCGTTTGGGACTGTAAAAAACAACTGAAATACATAAATAAACAAATACCTAAGAAGCAGGGGTATGACTATGTACAGTGTAAGACAAAAAATGCAGACATGTCATGGAAAAGTTGTACCTCCATTGAAAAGTTATTTGTTTTGCAGAACACACCCTGGGGCTTTTCGTATTATTTTACAGGGCGTCTTTCCGTGCTGTAACTTTAAAGTGGTAGTTTGTCTCTGCCTATGAATCAAGGGTGATTTATTCCATCCAGGTCTTGCCACATTAAAGTGGGTGGTGCACCAGCAGTGCAGGATGTGCCTTATGTGCCTGCAGTAAATTACATTCCACATTTCCTTTCATTAGTGAATGAATGGGAAAGGAGTCAGATTAATGCACTCGGCTGCTCAGTCCTTGGTTTCTGTTGTACATTCACATTACATAAAAATACATTTATTTTCGTTCAATTAACCTTCAAAACACAAGGGTTTCTTTCGAACTCACTGGCTTCCTTAAATTAAAAAATGAAACAAAAGAAATGAAAAAAACAAAGAGAAAAATGTGCTCCAGAAGGCAGTTTGGCAAAACCTCGGCTACTTGTATGTTCATGTTACCGTGCTGAAGAAAAATAAAATATCTACACACTATAGTTCATTATCGAGAAGGTTTTCTCCATAAACAATGTATATTTCCACGGTGTGGCAACTGCATCACAACGAGGGGTTTCAAAGCAATGCAAGGTATGTCTGTAATTGTTAAGCGTTGCTGAGAAATAATAAACTTGGCAGATAAGGGCATGTTTAAATAAGAACCATCCTAAAAACAGGGTCGCGTTGGTCTCTGGTGGGGAGAAGTGATCCATGTCACACTTCCAGAATATTTACTTCAAACAAATGTAAATTCATTCATATAAATGAACACAACTAATATTAAAGAATCAATCAATGAAACAAGCATTTATTAACATGTTTTTAAAATGTGCCTTGAAATGTGACTAGATTTTTGTGAGACAATACAATTCTTGAGTGTTATGTAGAATATTAGCTTAAATCAAAGCATTACAAAAGCGAGGCGTCTCCAAGACAAGCAGATGAGGAGTGTGCAAAGGAATGCACAGTTGAGATGAAGATTTGAGTACCAAAATCGCTCCAAATAATTTCAGAGCAATACATTTGCTAAACTAGCATGCCAGGCTTGTGTGGGAGAATGCACATTTGAGAAAAAGAAAATGAGTATACTAACGTACCTTAAAACAGCCCAAGAGTGGGGGTTTTGTCCGAAAGAATGAGGGAAAACAATTTTAGGAAAAATATATTTTTAGAGCACTATCTTAAATTATGCAAAAGAAGGGCAATTGTCAAGAGAGTGCTCAGGGTGCTCAGGGTAGGGTGGTTACGTCACTCTATGTCAGCCGGAACACCCTTCTGAGAGCAGTGGCTAGTAGAATAATGTGAATGACTGGGAACAGTACCTGTGATGACATCAAGTGAGGTGTTAACCTTAGGCAGGGCTATGTGGGGGATTATAAATCTTCAAGACCGAGGAGTTCTTCAGTGAGACCTTGACAGATAATCGTCAACACTGCTCTAGATGAAATGTGCCTGGTGCTGTGTGGCCAGAATAAACCAGTAGCAAGACAGGTATTAGTACTAAAGCAGTGGCTCATAAAAGTGAGATACATCTTGTGGTGGCTAGTATATTAAACCTTAAAGGCTTCACAACTGTGCCAGATGCTACATTTCCGAACGTTCAGAGCCCACTGGTCTCTGTGACATTTCAGTGAGTCACAAGTACAAACGTGATGCATTGATACTTCCAGCAACACATGCACAATCAATGTGTAATACTTGAGATCTGGTTTGGAGAATCATCCACTGTACTTGGATGTTCTTGAGCACTCAGAGAAGGAGCAAGCAGAAGGCCAGGGTGGTCAACATCATTAGAACATATCGAAGAGCAGAATGACTTTCATCCTAGCAACCCCACTTTTCAGCCTACTCCCATCTAGGGACATTCTGCAAAGTTGCAGTTTCTTCATTCAACTAAATACAGTATCATGCAGTTACTCCACATCCGTGGCTTGCAATTACAAGTTTATCCTCAGGAAATGAAAAGTGGGAGGGGCAAAAAGCATGCAGACCTGTGTTTTTCTGGTGAAAGCACACCTATTCACCGCTTCCTTTGGCAGGTGGCAAATGGAAATGAGGGGTCTGGTACAGCCAGGGAATGGTTGGGAGTGTATTTGAGAGTGCGGCGGTGGGCGGTAGATGAAGTGGGTTGGCATAGGGGATGCCAACATGCTTCCTCATGCCATAGGTTATGGCCATTCAGGTACCAGGGGCGGAGGCTCTCTCTTAGGGATTTAGGGATGTTGCTCCTCCTGACTCATAATCAGTCCTTGGTAGTGAAATCACTGCCCAGTTTGAGGTTTCCGGCTTTCCTGGTACACAACATGTATCAACTTGACATGCGCTACATAATGTACCTTTGGTCCCAAGCACGCGTGGGCGAAATTTTCATTACACCAGAGTAATCCAAGCATTCCCTTCGAATTTTGACATAATCTTGCACAACTTTGGCCAAATTTCGAATAATCAAGCTACAGCAAAGTAAGTGAGTTATACTGACCCGGATGTATGACATTACAACGCATACTTTTACAACGCATGCACTTACAACGCAATTTTTACATCGCAACTTCCACTACAACGCATTCCATTACATCGCATGACACTACAACGCATTTTAAAAAACTACCTTTACAACGCATTCCATTACATCGCATACTACCTTTACAATGCATACCATTACAACGCATACTGTTACATTGCATTTAAGGTATGTATTGGATAGTATAGGGGTAAAAATTACTATTCTAACTCCAGGGGGTGCAACAGTAGGGTAAGTGTTGGATAGTGTAGGGGTTAAAAATTACTATTCTAACTCCAATGGTATGCATTGTAATGGTATGCGTTGTAATGCCTGCGTTGTAGTGACATGCGATGTAGTGTCATGCATTGTAATGGTATGCGTTGTAATGGTATGCATTGTAGTGTCATGCGTTGTAATGGATGTTCCGTTGTAATGCCTGCGTTGTAAGTGTAGTGCGATGTAATAGTTGCGTTGTAAAGGTTGTTTCCCTACTGACCCCTACTCCCAAGGTCATTCAAAAGTGTACCTTGTAAATGACAGAGTATATATACTGCTAAACATGGAAACATGCTTGTTATTTTCATCCAAACAAAATTGAAAAACTTCAAAGCCTTTTTAACCCAAGTGTCTCAAAGGGCAATCTATTTCCACTATTTCTTAAATGGATGTTTCAGAAAATGTTTAACTTCCTAAACAGGTATTCTTTATATAGTAAACCCACAGATATTATAAGCTGTAAGGATGGCTCAGTGACTGAATCACTTACCTCTGAAATGTATGGTAATCTGCAGGTCAAAAGTTTGAATGGACTAATAAGCCTTTCATTCTTCTGATTTCAGTCAAAGAGGCACTGCTATATTGGTGAATGTTAACTTCTGTTAACAACGTGTAGAAACAGCAAAGGCACAGCATAAAAACAAGCTACTTTTAGTTACCTATTGTTCAATAAAGGAAAATCTTGAATAAGTATGATATGTTTTAGAATATTAAAAAGGATTAACACATTTACTGTATTCAATCATTCAATCAATCAAATTTCTTTATTCGATTTTACAGTTAAAACCATAAAAGACATGATATCATTAAAATTATCATACAAGTTATCATAGTCAGACTCATTCATGTTTTAAAACCCCCATCTGAAAGCGTACAAGGAAAAAACAAACAGAAGAAGAGTTTTAGAACTGTAAAAACAGCAGAGCAAGCCTGACTTGAGTAAAATTCATAGGCCTTAAAATCGGAAACAGAAACTTGTGCCGCAGATTATTGTATTTTGGACAAAGCATAGTGACATATAAAGTATCGTTAATCATTGTATTGTCACATTCGCAGAGGGGCAGGTCTGAATTAGAAAAACAACTGTGATTAGAGGCATGAGGCGGGGAGATAGATTCAACCTTAAATGGGTCAGCAGACAAAATTGATGGCGTGCCATATTCCAGGTTAAATATGGTTCTATATAGATGACAGTTTGCACTAAAATTGTATGTCGCACAGAATGATTTGTTATTGTAAAGTCCTCACGCTCTGATGTCAACTTGTCCCTAAACGCTATTTTGACCTTTTTGCCCACAGAGCGAGTTAAAATAAAGGGCTTGTCATACAGATAGGACCACCTTAGGGCTCGCAGGTTACGTGCCACATACGCCAGCCACAGGATCATGGATGATTTTTCCAATATTAAACAATCCTGAAGAATTGATCAGCTAAAACTAAGTCCCTCCTTCAACCAGACCGAGTTCCAGATCTTTAAGGGACCAAGGCTTAGCTGGTCAATGAGAAAGTCCAAGCCTAGCTCCTCATGGACAATTTCAAACTGAACACTTTGGGGGACCTCTATTAGCCCTCTTAAAAATTAATTTTCAGCTACTTGGAGAGGGCTAACCCGTCCATATCCCCATATTCCACTACTGTAGCTTAATAAGGGGATCCACTTGGCACTGTAAATTTCCAGGACCGATTGGATGTGAGTGCATCCTAGCCGATGGAAAAAATCTTTAATACTGAATGTCACTCTATTAAAGGACAGAACATTCTGAGATATGAGTGAGTGCCACTTCAGCTCTGAATCTAATTAAAAAAAACAAATACTTGAAGTTTTCTACTTGACTAATGTGTTGGCCTTTGACTACATGTTTCATCGTTTTAGTGTTAGGGGGGCCAAGTTTCATAACGTGTGACTTCAAAAAGTTCGTCGACAGATCAAGGTTGCTCATGAAGTTAATAAAAAGGATGAGAAGTTTTTGTAAGCTTTTAGCTTTATGGGCAATTAAAACAGTATTATCCGCTTAGAGCAAGGCAGGTATAGGATGGCCTCCTGCATTAGGAACGTCAACACCTGGTGCTGACAAGGCCTGCTCTATGTGATTGAAATAAACAATAAATAAAAAAGTGTCTAAAATACAACCTTGTTGCACCCCGCACCGCAATTTAAAATGCTCAGTGCACTCCCCACTGGGGCCAAATCTGACGCTGGCTGAAAGGTCTGTGAGCAAATCACGCAGGAATCTTATTTAAACTGGGCCCTCTTCCATCTGTTTCATCATGGACCAAAGCTTGGAGCAGTTAACTCTGTAAAAAGCAGAGCTGAGGTCCATGAAGACCAGAGGGACAGCCCCCTTTTTAACCTTAGCATATTTACATGCTAATAAGTAAAGGTTAAGAGTTTGCTCTATGGTCCCGCGACCGGGACGAAACCCATATTATAAGTCAGTTAAAAAGCCTCTATCCTCGGCCTAATCCGCTACGTGGTTTAATAAAATCCGGCCAATGATTTTCACCTCTGAGTCTATGAGGGAGATGGGCCTGAAGCATGCTGGGTTTGATCTATTGCCCTTTTAAAAAACAAATTATTATCGAATGGGACCAGGTCAGCGGGAGAGGTCCATCGGCTGGAGCGTTTAGATGTAATGTCAGTAGCGGTGCCCATAAGTCAATACAGTTTATAAAAACGTCTCCTGGCACCCCATCAGGCGCTGAAGCCTTTTTAGCTGGTAATTGGGAGATAGCAACTCTGACCTCGTGTAAGGTAAAAATAACATGGTCGTCTGTCTGGTGGTCTTTTGATGGGTGCGGCTCCTCATCTAGACTATAAATAGACGCAAAATGGTCAACCCAGGCCTGGGAAGGGATGCGACAGTCCTGGTTGGAAATATGGTTGTTACTGAAAACAGGAGAATTAACAGTCCTCCAAAAAGAAGAGCTGTTGCGTTGCCTACTAGCAGTTCGTATCTTTTCCCATAACTCCTCTTTAAGTTGAGCCTTACGTTCCTTGCAGGCTGTTCTAAGTGCAGCCCTGGCCTTCCTAACCTCTGCTTGGCAACCTGGCTTCACCTGCAGAAGGTTCCAAAGGGCCACTGTAGTCAATTTCTCTCTAAGAGAACGTAGGCACTGACAGAATTAAAACCATGGCATGGATGCAAAAAGGAGTTACAAATTCACTAACTCTCCAGAGCACAGGTGGTATTTCTACATACGGTAGAATTTCCCACTATAAGAAGTAACACCCTGTGCAAATGTACATTTTTTTTTAATACGAGGGAAAATCGTTTTTCTGGTGGAACAAATCTCTTCAGCTACTCCCTTATCATACCTGAGGGAAATGAGTTCCACTTCTATTCCATGAAGTAGATTCCCACCCTCATGTCATTTCCAGGGGGTGAAGAAGTCAGATTGGAGTTTGTGAATGCCCATAAACAGACATTTGCTGATGGCTCCAAATTGCCATAGCAAACCATGTCTTGGAATGCCCACTACCTACCTGCCTACATAGCTGCCAAGGTTTCAGATTGGTCATGTGTGACATTTCCATGGTTTCAAAGCGTTTATGAGTGACATTCAACTGCAAATGAGTGACACTTCGCTGCGAGTAAAAACAAGCAATCAAATGCATTGAAAGTGCTAAAATATAAGAAACCTGCAACATTCGAGCAGTGAGAAGTTCTAAAAATAACTCAAAACTAATGCAAAACTCCTGAAGCAACTAACTTAAAACCTCTTTCTACGATGACCATTCTATAAAACAATTGCTGCACATCGTAATTAAGACACAGTTTGAGAATGTTCACAGGTGGGCAGTCACCAGCAGGTGTTCAGTAATCCTGCTGCTTCAGTCAGTATAGACTTGCTGTGAGACCCACACCACAGGGCTGAAGAAGGGCATTACGTGGGGAGAGATGAAGAAGATATGAAGAAGGCAGCCGACAGGCTCCAAAGTGAGGCATGAAAATACCCAGGCACTGTATCATGCCTGAGAATGCCTTCTAGATGAATAGGCCCACCACCAGTCAAAATGCAATTCCTCCCAAACAATGACCTATCATAGGTACCTTTCAGGGACCTGACTTGATGTCAAATGTACCCTTGCGGGAGGACTGTCCTGGCAGAGAGGAGGGCAAGAGAAAACAAAGCTGCCACCTGTGTCCTCATACGCTTTATATATGTTTTGAATGATATATTTATTTAGCGTGATATCATATGGGCTTGGCTTGTCTAAATTGGTGTGTTTCACTGATGGTAGATGATCAACTTTTGGAGCTGTAAACTAAGTAAAGAAGTTGGTATTTGGAAGCAGGGAATCAGAGCACACAGTAGGTCGCAGACAGGGACGGACCTTTGATGAATGTTTGACTACAAGGCCTCCCTCTCATGCCCCCACCGGGAGCAGAAGCCCTGTTAATGTGAGGTCATTCCTTTTTAAAAACGGCAGCAAGTATTAGACTTGTTCCAAAAACGTCTATAAATTACAGATGCAAGTTGCATGCCCACTTTCTCACTCACGTCATCGGGGGAAGGGACTTCATCGCATCCCACCCTGACGAAAGCCCAAGACTATTTTTAGTCCAATAGGAAGGGCTGAAACATGTTGATGTTCTAGTTGGGTCATAGGACAATTGCATCCTCTAGCCCTACTATTTTGTTTTTAAACCTTCCCTCCCACTCCACTAATAAAGAATACTTTAGGAGTGGGGGAGCAATTTTATCTTTAAAGTTACGCCCCATACACCAAGTCTTCATAAGTGCTCCCTGAAATATGGTTGAGCTCACCCTGGCCTCTAGGAGTTGGGGTGAGCCCGATGATGAAGCATGTCACTTTTAGAGTGAGGGCTATATTAAGAAAAGGGTCTCTTTCCCTTCCCACCCATCAAAGTGGGTCAGCAAAAGGCTGGCATAAACATCCTTGATGTCCCCTACACTTTTTTTCCTTTTTTCTCCCTTGAAGGAACTAGCCTGGTCCAGATGGGATGCTCAATTGTTTTTAGGTATTTGGAAGCCATAGGAGGCAGTGACTTCTCATGTTTCCTGTGCTCATTTCCAGAGGGGTATCAAGCAGACATTAAATCTTTCAATCTAATAGTTTGAAAAGCTCAACATACATTGACTTCCATTGGGTTGTGCAAAGCTGGGAGGATTTATAGCAATGGAAACATAACATTGGAAGTACAAAGAGCTTTTTTGCAGAGTTGGTCTCCAATCCACAACCACAGTGGATCAATAAAAGACTTTTTAGAGCCACAGGCAGGACTAACATGATTTGGAGAAACTGGACTGACCAGGTCACACCTGGAAGCCTCATAAGAATTGCTGGTACCAGCTCCTTTGTTGGGTCCAATATAAGGCACACTTCATCACTGAGATGCGGTCCCAGTAAGGTCAACACCACTTTCTACTTCTGGGCTTTTCACCTAATAACAAAGCCTTTTAGGAGCTGTAGCAATGGCTCAGTTGAAATATGATTTTCAGACAGAGAGCCAGGATTTGACCTGTGGTGTCCCTGCTGATATGGAGTCACCTATTAACCATAAGTACCATCTAAGAACGGTAAAGCCTTATACAGGACATGGAGAATTGCACAGTCATTGGGGCGTCAGCAGGGGCGTAACACAGGCCCCCGCAGCCCCCGCGGTGCGGGGGGCCCCCAAGCTCCAGGGGGCCCCCTCAGCAGAGTACTCCGGACAGACGCAGGCAGCTTGCAGTATTGTTACAACCCTTCATATTTGAATGTGCACAATGTAAAATGAAAATATTCAACCTTGAAATGCAGCCCTACCGAAAGAAAAATAACCTCTGCAATGAGGCCCCTTCGAAAAACACAGCAGTTGTTGCTTTGCTGACAGCAGCCTGCAGAAGCAGGAGGGCGGTTTGTCCAGGGCATTGTGGTAAATAATTTAATTACCGGGACTTAATTTGGTACAGAAACATAATGAAATAGCTCAGTAAATAAGAGGCAGAATCCGTGGTATTAGAGGTTCGGAATGGGCTTTATTCCAGAAGTCGATTATAATCGGTTGCTCCAGGTTCCATCACCACGAAGGTTCAGGAAGTGAAGTACATACATTATTGACAAGAAATGACTTTTATAGAACATACATTACAATGAAATAGATGCGGGAGGCGTAACAATTGATAAGGAAGGTGACGATTCACATGCGTAACCGAAAATGGGTGTAATGAGGAGTAAAAAGGAACATAATTGGTTATGATGTCATATATAGGTGGATCTATAAGATTATACTTGGCATAGATGCGCGCGCAGCAGTATGACGTGTGATTGACGTGCAACTAGGGGGTGAGGGGGACTTGACATTTAGCTCTACATGTGGCGACAGAAGTCTGGAGGGTCAAGTCAACCTAATCCCAAATCATATCTAACATCCTATGTTTAAAGAACTAAGTTATCCAAAAGAGAGGTTTCTTCGAGTAGAATCTTATTCTATACTGACTATACTGACTGTTAGTGCGTGTACAAGCGTCTAAGTGTCTACACTAGATGCGAGGGCAGGAATTTTCCATAGTAACAGGGCTATGAATTACTTGTATGAAGACAGAGAAGCCGGGCCTTTTGCTCGGTAGCTGGCAGAATGTTTACTTAAGCTACTAGACAGGAATGCATTGGGCAGGGAGCGGAACAGATAATTTTCGAAGGTGAAATACAGTTCTTGGCAGGCAGCAAGCTGATGTCAGGCTTCGTGAGCCGCGCAGGGAATGAGACAAAGTTCATGGTCACAGATGCAGGCTCAGACTGGAGCTTTCAGAGGCAGAAGGCAAGAAAAGCTTGATGACAGAATCAGGGCCTACTTGCCTGGACTGTAAAATGGCATAAGTGAACCATATAAAGGTGGTGGCCTTTCGTACTTAGGAATGGAATATCCGGCCCATTCATGGCGGATCAACAGAGGACATGTTAACGGTGGACGCACATGTATTTGCGTCTTCATAACTGGAACTGGAGGGAACATACATGTACTTGTAACATGCACATAGAACCGTTGGGGTCCAAGATAGGGGACATAACTGACCAGAAAAATCCATATTTCCACATTCCCTCCTTGTCCCCTACTTGCCCGTCAAGAGATATCAATCTTCATTAATCCATTGATCTGTTCATATAGCATCATTTGTTCTTCTTTCTTCTTCCGGGATCTTGAATGAAAATCTCGATGTGGAATGCACGATGTGGCACACAGACCACAAATCGCTGGTCCACATTGCAGACATAGACAGCAACTGAATAGTATGAGAAGGCCAATACCTAGGAAGGATAGAACTCTCCATCCCCAGGCTGATATCACGCTCCAAAACCAACCGGACCAAGTCCAGGTGCCTGGATTCTGGTGTATCTGGCTTACAATCTTATGAAGGCGGGTTATGGCCTTATATACAGATGGCGAATTTTCTGGTATGAATATGCAACAGCTTGATCCGATGACCCTACAAGCTCCGCCCCTATCGGCCAGGATGACGTCAAGGACAAGACGATTTTGAAGCACAACAATCCGCATAGCAGACTGCTCTTCTGTTAAATTGCCTAAGGCGGAAATAGTTTCGTTCACTACTGCTTCAAGGGTTCTAGTCAATCTACGTATCAGCTTACTATTAGTAACGGTACCTATATAGGGAAAGAGACCTTTATTGAAATCTGTGTATTTTTCCCATGCTGTTTCAGTGTAGTCAACTATTGGGAGATCTCTCCTTACTCTATTATATACTAAATGAATATTTCTGTGATAATCAGGAGGAGCTAGAAAAACAGGTGGCAAAAGGAATCCAATGTAGCATGTACCATCCCAATCTAGAGGCAAACGTACATATGCCGTCTGACCACATATGAAATAGGAATGACGGGAAGCTCTAAATGTAGACTTGCCTTGATCACTAAATTCTACTACAGTGGTGCATTTACTATGGCCCATGTGTATGGAACCATTCTTTCTTATACATAATTCACCTTTTACTGGAAGTATTGACATAGCGGGCAAAATTGAAGTAGCTTCGGATTCGACATTCAAGATCAGGAGATTAAGCGTAAAGTTACCTAATCCATATACTTCATTTTCTAGATCAGTTCCTGTTCCTTTGGGAAGTCCCTCCTTGTTGGGGTGGCAGACCTTAAGTAAAACTGAGTTCAGATTTCCCCATACCCTATTGTCTTGATAAACTGCAGAGTTCGAATCTTGGAAATTAATTAAACTAAACCATGCTCCACAGGAGCCGTTGTGTGTGAACGGGTATGGAAAAAGAGGTAGAATTCCTTTATAATTCTGATAGGGAGGGAGTCGGCCACATATCCAACAATTTGTAGCATTGCTAACCTGATGGGAATGATGTAACATATTAATAAAAGTGTTATTGCGCAGCGCAAATCTGTATGACAACTCAAGCGGAGGTAATTTACTAAAAGAATGTTCAGCAGTAACATTGTAAACATGTCTAGAAATAGGATAATATATGTGCAACAATATACTTGCAGTAATTATTAAAAGACTTAAGAAAAACAAGATTAATAAGGTCACTATGCAGTGACTACGCAGTGATTTACAGTACGCCTGTCGTTTCAACATTTTCCGGGTGTTTTCTCTATTCAGGTCCAAGGGATACATGTCAGAGACAATTCAACCGCTTCACCTTGGAGAGGACTTAAACAATCAAATTGCTCGACTGATTGGGCCTAAGCTTTAGTTTATAGTGTTCAGAGTCACTTTTTTCCACAAAAGGAAGTTTTGAGTCAATGGGTGAAGACACACAAGGTGAGGTATTCACGTCAGATTTTAGTCCATGAAATTTCTTGATATGACTTGAATGAATCCATCCCTTTCTGCCTTCGATCTTCACGGCTGTTCTTGTGGTGAGCAACACCAGCTGAGGTGACCTCCACCTAGGTTCCAGCTGAGTTTTGCGGTCAAAGTTCCTCACGAGGACCAGGTCCCCCGGAACCACGTCATGGGGTTTCACCTCAGTGTTGTCAGGAAAAGCTGCAGCTACCTGTGAACGACAAGATTGTAGTGCAGACATCAAGGAAGCCAAGTAATCTGTCAGCATATTACAGTCAATATCAGTTATTTTGCGTGGTATAGGCGTCCCCCACATATTTGGTGGTCTGCCGAAGATCACTTCATACGGGGATAGCCCTGTTCGAGAGTGTGCTACCATTCTTGTGTAAAAGAGTGCAACTGGTAATGCTACTACCCAGTCGACACCTTTCTCTCTGCATATTTTGGATAATCTTATTTTCAGAGTCTGATTATGTCTTTCTACGAGACCTGCTGCTTCGGGGTGTCGGACACAGTGGAATTTCCACTGATAGCCTAACAAAAGTGAAACGTGTTTCATTAATTCGGATGAGAACGGCTGGCCGTTATCTGAGTGAACAACACGTGGTAAACCGTATCGTGGGAAGAATTCTCGAACCAACTGTTTGGCAGTAGTCGGGGCAGTGTAATCTGAAACCGGGTATGCCTCCGTCCAACGGGAAAGAGCACACACAACTACGAGAACATATTTGAATCCTCTGCATCGTTCCATCTGGATATAATCCATCTGGAGGACTTCAAAAGGGTGATCAGGAGGCTGAAATCCACCCTGTTCTACGGGAACGCTTTTTCCTGGGTTGAACTGGCAACAGATCATGCAGGTACGAACTTTTTGTTTCGCTGCTGCTCGTAAATGTTTGTTGAACCAAAGATGTTGAATGCTATCTAGCATAGCTTTTTCTCCTAGATGGGCAGGACTATGTACAGTGTTAATTATAACTTGGACCATTGAATCAGGAAGGAACCACACAGATTTTTCCTTCATCAACCATCCTTGATCCGTTTGGATCCCTCCTAATTCCGTCCATTTCTTTATTTCTTCTGGTGTAGCATGTGTCTGTATATCAATTACATCAAGAGCGGGATCCTTAACCATCATGCAATGTGTTGGTGTCTGGACTATTGTCTTTGTCATGTCGGCTGTTTGAGTTTGAGCAGTCTGTTTAGCTGTTCTGTCAGCTAGATCATTGCCTTGAGAAATGATATCAGTAATTTTCGTATGAGCTTTGCATTTCATAATCGATATTGCAGTGGGTAAATGTATTGCATCTAATAAGGCATGAATGAGGGGTCCGTGCTGAATGTGGGCACCGTGAGAAGTTAAATAACCTCTCTCTCGCCACAGCACGCCGAAGTCATGTACGACTCCGAATGCATAACGTGAATCCGTGTATATGTTGACTTTTTTATTTGCGGCTTGAATACAGGCTTGTGTCAGAGCGACGAGCTCTGCTGCTTGAGCGGACAATGTATTTATACACTTGGTTTCAATAATTTCAGTGTCTGTGGTGACTGCGTAAGCGGCCACTAACTCTCCTGTACTTGTTCTCATACATGAACCATCTACATACAACGTCAGGTCTGGATCTGACAATGGAACATCTGTCAAGTCTTGTCTGGGTTTCGTCGTGATTGTAATAACATCAATACAGTCATGAGCTAGTGGGTCTGTTCCATTTACCGGTAAAAGTGTGGCAGGATTCAATGTGTTACAACGTCTGATTTCTATATGTGGCTGAAACAGTGTTAGTTCGTACCCTGTAAGTCTTGCTATAGTCAAGTGTTGTGTTTGTGTTCGGTTCACAAGAACCTCTACTGCGTGTGGTACTTGTACTGTCAATGGATGTCCTAACACTATGGCATCGCTTTGTCTGATTGCTAAAGCTGTCGCTGCCACTGATTTCAGGCACGCAGGCAGAGCCTGAGCTACGGGATCTAATGTACTAGAAAAATAAGCACATGGTTTGTGTGCTCCTGCTTGTTCCTGTGTGAGTACTGACAAGGCAGTACCTTCTCGTTCTGTAATAAAGAGTGTAAACTGTTTTCTGTAACATGGTGTTGCTAAAACAGGTGCTTGACATAAAGCTTTCTTTAAGCTTTCAAAAGCTAGTGTGTGTTCCTGAGTCCAAGGGAGAACAGTCGATGTGGCTGCCTCCTGTGTTGTCAACTGAATGAGTGGTTTTGCTAGAAATGCATACTGAGGGATCCACTGTCTACAATATGAAGTGAGGCCTATGAAAGCCCGCACCTCCTTTTGCGTCTTGGGTATTGGCATGTTAGCTATTAACTGAATGCGGTCGGGTGTAAGCTGCCTTCCCTCCTTGGACAGCGAGTGACCAAGGTAAATAACTCGCTGGACACAGAATTGCAGCTTAGAAGGGGACACCTTGTGCCCCTTTTCGGCTAGAAATTGTAAAACTGTCAGTGATGCTTTTTCACATTCAGGTTCGCTTCGGGCGGTGATCAGCAGATCATCGACATATTGAAGCAAAGCAGTGTTAACTGGCATGTGGATACTGTCAAGTTCTCGTTTCAGTGCTTGGCTATAGATGCTGGGGCTTTCTGTAAATCCTTGAGGTGCGCGTGAGAATTTAAAGCTACGTCCATTTAAACTAAATCCGAACAAATATTGGCTTTCCGGATCTATTGGGACGCTGAAAAAGGCATTTTTGAGATCAATTACAGTAAAGAATGTTGCTTCGGAATCAATAGCTGTCAGTAATGATGAGATATCGGGGACCACAGGGAATTGTGGCACAATGCACTTGTTTAATTCACGCAGATCAATAATTAATCGATATACTGGCGGGGCCGCCGGATCTGTTCGTTTGAGAATCGGAATTATCGGTGAGTTACATACATTGGAGTCTGTCTCTACAACCACTCCTTGGGCAATAAGCTCGTCAATGATTTGTAGTAAAGCCACTACAGCATCTGGTGGTAACTTGTATTGTCGCATTCGTGGTAGTACCACTCCTGCCTTTAGTGTAACTCGATATGGTGTAATATTCATGCAACCAACATCAGTAGGGCCTTGTGCCCATAGATGCGTAGGTAAAGTCTGCAATCGGGGATCCATGTCTCTAGAGACATAATGACCTTTAAAATCACGTAAAAACAATCTTACTCCTTCCGGAGAACAACATATTATGGCTCCTAGAGCCTTCAGTGTTTTTATTCCTAACAGGTTTTCTGGACATGATTTAGTAAGCAATAAATCTGTAGTTCGGGTCAAAGGTCCTATCGTAAGTGGAAGAGGTTGTGACACTTCATTAACAATAGGTTTTCCTGAAAAACCAAGGGAAATATTCTGTGAGCCTGAGAGGGGTGCCCCTGGAACTTCACTACGTTTTATAGTTGTTCGACTTGCCCCTGTATCGAGTAAAAATTTTCTGTCTTGGCCTAATAATTCACTATGTACATAAGGTCCTTCTTGATCCACAGGGATCTCGATAAGGGGTAAGTCAACTTCCCTCTCTAGGCTGGTTCATGCATATCGTTGATAATCAGGATAGTCATACTGTGCGGTCTGGTACAGTTGTCGTGTCGTGGTTTGTGTGGCAGCAGCTGGCAGCGCTGGTGCAGCTGGCACAAACTGTATAGTCTGTTGTGGAGCTGGCATGGACTGTGCATGCTGCAAAGCTCCTTGTTCATTCTGATCCTGTCTAAGTGGCCGTGATCTTTCTTTTGTAATACCCGTGGCGATATTACGCTTCAGGACGGGACAATCGTGTACATGATGTCCTAGTTGTTTACAATAGTTGCATGTCCCTTTTACAGGTCCTGCTATATCGCCAGAATGTGTCGTACCCTTTTTATGTCCTTCAGCTGGAACTGTCTGGGAGACTAGCATTTTCATTTTCGTGTCTTTCATGCGTCTTTGTTCATGATCTTGTTCCTCTCTAATTCTATTGTGATGATACTGTAACATTTGTAACATTTGCGATGGAGTGTTACCTTGCCATGTACTCTCGAATTTTAATACTCTATTCTTCACTTGGGGCAAGGAATTTTCAACTAATTTTGTCACAAACAGATGTGGGTATGATTCGCTACTTGCTTTTATACCACTATTTATACCAAAACATTTTTCAAATCGTGCATAGAAATCACTAGTGTCTTCATCTTGCTTTTGTTTACAGGCTGAAATTGCACCCCAGTCTTCCTTTTTCGTGGTTAATAAACGTGGCAGTACCTGTACTAATAAACCTGGTAATGCTTTAGTTTTGTCCCCAAGCCCTGAACCTGGACCTCGGGCCTTTTCTTCTGTTTCTAGTGCTGTCCAATCTATCTTTTGGTCTCCTACCTCCCACTCTTTTTCCTTGAGTTTTTCATAAATGGCAGCAGGCATTAATACCTTTAATATTGTCATAATGTCGGGATAGGTATACTCTCCCATGAGTAGCATGTCTTTAATTTCTCGGTGGAAACCCGCTGGGTCTTTGTCATGACTGGGTACCACTTTCTTCATTTCTAACAATTCTATTTTTGATATGGGCGTATACACATATACCCGTTTAAACTGATTGTCCTCGCCCTTTATTGGGTGCACTTCTCGTAAGGGATTCTGTCTGTCCATGTAATACATGGTTCTTTCCTTGATGGGCAGTGAGACATGTTCTGGGCATATAAAAAGAATGTACTGCTTTCTTGATTCTAGTATTTCTTTAATTAGCTTAGTACCTGAACCTCTCCATCTATTCGTGAGTAATTCGGTCAATATATCAGGTAAGGGACCAGGATCTGAATGTTGGCTTTTATATAGTATAAGAAGTTGTTGAATCATATAAATCCCAGCTAAACGCTGTTCATCTGGGGTGAGATTCAAAAATGTGTGTGCTACTGTGTCATCACTATACTTCCCGGGACTGTCAACCCAATGAACGGCTGACCTGGCTAATTCTTGTTCATCCATAGAATCGAGAAAATGATAACCCCTTCGTTCTCGGAGTAATTTATCTGCTGCTTGGAATGAATGCTCGTTAGACCTTATATTTATTATTGGTGTTTGAAATTTCCTGTTATTTTCTAGACACATCGGACGTATCGGATCAGTAAGACATCTAGTACTATTACAATATTTTCTTCTACCTACATAGGCTATAGTTTCTGACTGTCCTGTGGGCAGTCCTGATGCTTCTTCCTCGCTTTGTTCGAACTGGTCTACCGCTAATCTTTCTTCGTGTAGGCGTTCTATTTCTTTACGGATCTTTCTGCACATGGCTATTATACAGTTTTGCTTATCATGTCTCCCTTCTGATATATTCTGGCTCCATCTGGTAAGAGTTTGCATTGCTTCCGGGTCTACCCCCGGTCGGTCTTGATTTCTGATCACACAATTTATGAGGAAACGCAACAGTTCCCCCTGTATTTCCACCTTCTGGTATTCCATAGCTCTGTTAATACATTCAGAATCTCGCCCGGTTTGGACAAAATGATATATATTATCTAGATGTGCAGTCATTCCCGGTAATTTCCCTAAATACACTGCGGCTCGTCTGATACGTAATGATGCTAGGGTCATTTCGTCCTCTTTTCCGGGCACAGGGTCATATCTACAATCTATTAGAAGTTCCTTAAGCGTACGGGCATTTATGAGTTTGGGGGTACGTGAATGTGCTGACTCTTGAAAAGTAAGTTTATTTATTCTAGGTGGCGTAGAAAAGATGTTGGTAGCACCTCCGGTAGCCCCATCTGGGGTATCGGGTGTGAAAGGATTCGTTGAACGTGATACAGCAACTATAGGTGTGGATACAGCTATAGAAGTAGCTGTAGGGACAGATGCAGAAACAGATGTGCTTGCCGGAACTTGTCTCAGAACTTGATGCTGTAAGGGTACAGGTACTGGATCTTGGCGTTGAACCTCCCCGGCCAACGGTCTATGTGGGGCGGGGTTAGCATACTCGGGAGCTGCGTCATCTAAATATGAGGAAAGAAAAACATCTTCTGCGGTTCTAGGATGCCCCTTAGGATGTACCTTTATTGGAAATAATGGGGTTGGCAAGTCTTTTGGTATCCCTGGAGTAGCCTTAGGTAATCCTTCAGCCAGAAGGGGATACATACCATTCATAAGGGCATTTCTCTGTCTGTCTACTTGTTCTGATTTCACTCGTGCACCTTCTTTAATTAATAGATTTTCTCGGACTTCATTGGAATTCTCTTTACTCTTCTCTTCCTGTCTACGTGCTTTTTCTGTGCGTCTATATGATTCTTTACGCCATAATTCAATGGCGTCTTTCTGCGATTGTCTAGCTTTCTTTTTCCATAATTCTTCCTCTACTTTCACGATGCACTCTGCATCCCAAGTCCCCGCTGCGGGCCACCTCTGACTTTCTGGTAATTCCTTAGTGTAGTCTACCCATAGATCGAGAAATAATATGGCGTCTAGGCCATGTTTATGATACATGAAGTACCCTGGAGTGTCCCTAGGAGGAATGGGAACAGCTTCTTCGAGTACCCCTTTTCTGGTTGTGATCTGTCTTAGTTTCGAAAAAAGCGGCATATTGAGAACTGATCTGATACTTGATCTTGAACAAACTTAATACAGTAATCACAATAATGAACAGTCATTCATACCACAATATGCAGAACGTACTATAAACATTTAACATTTAACATTTAACTGAGCAACAGTGATGATGACGATGATCTAAGAAAAACTTAATCATTAAACATGATACTCGACTTGAACTGAATTATTCTGAATTTTTATACTTGATATACTAGATATACTGCTAAACAGTACAGATACACTGCTGAAACAGTGCAGACCGGATTTGTGTACCCAAACCCGTCTGGACCGGCACAACTTATGTGCACGCCAGAACGCCTCCCCAGTAATGGTACTCACCGGGTAGCTCGGAAACGGAAGGCCTCAGAAACTCGACTGAACTTGAACCGGACTCGACTCGAACACTTCGGACACTGGACTCGACTTGGGACTTCGGAAACTGGTGGGCCTCTGTATACCTCGGATCTTGCTCTCTCAGCTAGGCTCTGGTCGGGATACTTCGCACTTCTCACCGCCTCGTCTGGGTGTTGATCGCAGCCTCAGTCGCCCCCGCTTGACCGGAGGGAGATACAGGAAATCCTGCTGGTACGCGTTATTGTCCGTCCAGCTGTGGCAGGAGACCGGGCCTGCAACGCACCGCCGGCGCGTGAGATGAGAAAGTGTCCCTGTTCGGGCGCCATTCATGTGGTAAATAATTTAATTACCGGGACTTAATTTGGTACAGAAACATAATGAAATAGCTCAGTAAATAAGAGGCAGAATCCGTGGTATTAGAGGTTCGGAATGGGCTTTATTCCAGAAGTCGATTATAATCGGTTGCTCCAGGTTCCATCACCACGAAGGTTCAGGAAGTGAAGTACATACATTATTGACAAGAAATGACTTTTATAGAACATACATTACAATGAAATAGATGCGGGAGGCGTAACAATTGATAAGGAAGGTGACGATTCACATGCGTAACCGAAAATGGGTGTAATGAGGAGTAAAAAGGAACATAATTGGTTATGATGTCATATATAGGTGGATCTATAAGATTATACTTGGCATAGATGCGCGCGCAGCAGTATGACGTGTGATTGACGTGCAACTAGGGGGTGAGGGGGACTTGACATTTAGCTCTACATGTGGCGACAGAAGTCTGGAGGGTCAAGTCAACCTAATCCCAAATCATATCTAACATCCTATGTTTAAAGAACTAAGTTATCCAAAAGAGAGGTTTCTTCGAGTAGAATCTTATTCTATACTGACTATACTGACTGTTAGTGCGTGTACAAGCGTCTAAGTGTCTACACTAGATGCGAGGGCAGGAATTTTCCATAGTAACAGGGCTATGAATTACTTGTATGAAGACAGAGAAGCCGGGCCTTTTGCTCGGTAGCTGGCAGAATGTTTACTTAAGCTACTAGACAGGAATGCATTGGGCAGGGAGCGGAACAGATAATTTTCGAAGGTGAAATACAGTTCTTGGCAGGCAGCAAGCTGATGTCAGGCTTCGTGAGCCGCGCAGGGAATGAGACAAAGTTCATGGTCACAGATGCAGGCTCAGACTGGAGCTTTCAGAGGCAGAAGGCAAGAAAAGCTTGATGACAGAATCAGGGCCTACTTGCCTGGACTGTAAAATGGCATAAGTGAACCATATAAAGGTGGTGGCCTTTCGTACTTAGGAATGGAATATCCGGCCCATTCATGGCGGATCAACAGAGGACATGTTAACGGTGGACGCACATGTATTTGCGTCTTCATAACTGGAACTGGAGGGAACATACATGTACTTGTAACATGCACATAGAACCGTTGGGGTCCAAGATAGGGGACATAACTGACCAGAAAAATCCATATTTCCACAGCATGACCTCTGAGGCGGAGGCACGATAGACCACGTGCACGAAAAGTTAACCCCTCTCAGCATTGTCTCTGCATGCGTGCTGGGAGTCTGACCTGACTAGAGAAAAAGAGCGGGCAATTCCAAAGAGGGACAGAAAGTCTCTCTCTTTGCCTGTAGCCTGTCTGAATCTTTCCGACTCACAGGAAATGGAACTGAATCTTTCCCCAGACATGACACCTTCTTTAAAACTGTGGTGTGGGTAAGTTTTGCATTTCTTTCACTTATGCACTCTAGCAGAAAGGGAACCACTGGACAACTTTCATGATATATTGCAACGAGCAATAAATATAACAAAAGAAATGTTTGAAATGCATAGTTAGTCCTGCAGGTACGATGCCAGAAATCCTTGCGTGTTACAGTTTGGAGCGCTAATGTACATTTTAAAAACAACAATCGACTACACTGTCAGGATGATAACTGCAATTGGTGTTTTAATGTATTCTCAGAACATCAGGTATTACTTTCACACTTCAGAATTGTTGCTTGCACACTTATAAATGGTGCCAGTGGGCCCTATTATGTGTAACACAAACAACCACTCAAACTTTTAATCCAATCGCACTTTCAGTTTGAAATGCTTTATTGAGATAACTTGAAAGAATACAGAAATACTGACCAATACATATGATCTTAACGATAATGAATGACAGGGACAATAGGCCAATACTATCTAATAAGTAAACAAAAAGCATTTTATAAGGTTTTATGGATGAGACGGGAGGGAAAGAAGAAAGAAAGAAAGAAAGAAAAGAAACAGAAAAGAGGAAGAAGGAGAACAGAAGAAAAGAAGAAAGAAAGGGAAACAATATGAAGATGGTAGGAAGCAAACATGGCAAATAGAACAAGCAGATAAAGAAGTCAAAAAGCGATTGTCAGTTGAGTAAAGGAGAAAATAAACAATATGGGAGATATGATAAGGAGGACAGAGCAGAAACAATCAATCATTCATGGAGGTTTAAAATTCTCAGAAGAGCAGTGTGAAATGCGCCTCGACGCCATGCGATCAAGGTATGTTGTGAGGGGCAACCAAAACAAGTCCCTATTAAGAGAGGGAGTGGAGGAGGCAGCAAAGCGTACATCAAGCCTATGATGATGACAAAGAGAGTTCCACCAGCATTTTATGGATAGATTAGTGAGAGATTTCCACTTAAAGGCTATGTGTTGGAATGCCAGGGCAATCATAAGGTCTAATAGACCAGAGCAGTCTGAGGGGATATCTAAGGAATCAGAAAGGCTGCCTAAGAAAAGAAGAGGAATAGAGTAGGGGAGAGAGATGGAAAATAGTCGAGAAACATAAGACCAAACCTCACTCCACAAAGTAGCAACAGAAGGGCAAAGAAAGAGAAGGTGAAGAAGATCAGCATCAGAGGAACCACAGGTCCAACAATTAGAACCATGAGTAGGGGAGAAACGAGAAATCGAAACCGGGGAGAGATATAGTCTGTGATAAAGAAAAAATAAAGACTGAGTCAGGGAAGCAGAGCGAGACGTTTTCAATGATCTGGACCAGATTTTATCCCAAAGAGCAATCGACCAGTCACAACCTAGATCTAACTCCCAAGCGCACTCCAGCTTAGATTTAGAATGGTTCAGAGGAGGGGACGAGAAAGATTTATAAATAAGAGAGGCTTTGGGTAGATTGAGCAACATTTGGAGGAGAGGAGGCTGGGAGATAGGAGTTGATGAAGGAGGAAGGGAATAGTAAACATCGAGAAGGAGAGTCATGAGAACAGTGAATTTGCGCAAGAAAGACTGAGGACAGTGAAATAAAAGCCAAAAGTTAGGAAAGGAGCATGGGATAAGTCCATCAAAGAGCTGTTTAACCCATACAAGACCCTTTGACCTCCAAGAAGACCAATAAATAGGCCTATTATTTAAGAGGATAAGTGAATTA
The DNA here is from genome assembly GCF_964204655.1 of Triturus cristatus. Taxonomy (NCBI): domain Eukaryota; kingdom Metazoa; phylum Chordata; class Amphibia; order Caudata; family Salamandridae; genus Triturus; species Triturus cristatus. Next base: position 349,112,940 of record NC_140584.1, read on the forward strand.
TACCAAATAGGGGATTCTAAAAAGGATTCACGAGTAATAGGAGTAGAGCAGACTAGACAATGTAGAAGGGAGGAGGTATATCTGAATAAGGGAAGAGAAGTGAATAGATTTTTAACAGAGAAATGTATGGTTTCAAGAGGAGAAAACGGAGAGAGTAGTGAGCGCTCAATAGAAAGCCAAAGAGGGTCAAAAGGAGAGGGTTGTGAGATAAGCCATCTAGAGGCCTGACTCAGAGAGAAAGCCTTATGATAGAGACGGAAATCTGGAAAGTTGACTCCACCGTTCGGTTTAGGTTTACGAAGGGTGGCTAAAGCAATCCTGGACCTCTTATTCCTCCACAGAAACTTAGAAAGGCAGGAATCAATGCGTTTAAAATGGACATCCGGAATGTGCACAGGGAGCATGGATAAAGTATATATGAGAATGGGAGATACCATCATCTTAATCGAGTCAAGCCGACCCCACCATGAAAGATAAAGAGGGTTCCAGGATTATAATAATTTATCAATACGGGAAAGAACTATAGACATATTCAATTGGATGGACGCGGCGATGGAATTTGAGAACCATATTCCAAGATATTTAATTTTAGAGGAGTTCCATGCAAAACCAGTAGAAGAAAACTGATGGGGAAGGCAATATTTTGTAAGGGGAAGAATGTCAGTTTTGTCAGAGTTGATCTTATATCCAGAGACTTGTGAGAAGGAGGTAAACTCAGATAGTAGAGCTGGAATAGATTGTTCAGGGGTAGAGATAAATAAAAGAATGTCATCAGCATATGCGGAGAGTTTCAGATGCGTCTTGCCATACAGAAAGCCAGAGATAGAAACATTATTCCGAATAGACGTCAAAAATGGTTCGAGGGCAAGAACAAAAAGAAGCGGGGATAAAGGACAACCTTGACGGACACCACGTTGGAGAGGGAAATACGAAGAGAGATGGCCGTTGACAAGAACAGATGCCTTAGGGGCCGAGTAAAGCAAGGAGATAAGGGAAATAAATTTAGGACCAAAGCCATGCCAACGCAAAGCAGCAAACAAAAAGGACCAATCCACCCTATCGAAAGCTTTCTCAGCATCAACAGAGATAGCAGCAAGAGGAATGGAAAGAGACGTGACTTTATTTAAAACGTTAAGGAAAAGGCGAGAATTGTCCGAAGTGAGTCTACCTTTGACAAAACCACACTGTTCCTTCCCAATGAGATGGGGCATAAGAGGATCCAGACGTAGGGCAAGGAGTTTGGCAAATAATTTATAGTCTACGTTGACTAAAGATATTGGACGGTAATTTTTACATAGTTGAGGATCACGACCTTCCTTGGGGATAAGGCAGATCGTGGCCTCATGGAAAGAGCCAGCTGCAGAACCGGAGAGAAAAAATGATTGAAAAAGTGGTAGAAGTTTAGGAAGCAAAAGGTCAGAGAAATGCATGTAAAACTCAACAGAGAAACCATCGGGGCCGGCGCTTTGCCTTTGGTGAGAGTCCTTAAGGCACTATCCAGTTCAATGATAGAAAGGTCATGCTCAAGATCAAGGAAGTTAAGATGGGAGGTGGAGGGGGCAGGGAGCTTTTCAAAATAGGATTGAGGAAGAGAAGGGGAAGGAGGAGACTCGGGCGTATAGAGGGACTGATAAAAGAGTTGGAATTGGTTAAGAATCTCCTGTTCCTTATGAAGAAGTAGGTTATCCGAAGAGTATATGGAGTCTATAGAGGTACGCTCTTTGCGGGTTTTAAGATAGTTAGCTAGAAGCTTACCTGATTTATTGCGACCCCATAGTAACGAGCACTACTCCGAAGCAAAATTGAAGAGGCATTATCAGTCGTGGTTTTGTTAAAATCCATTTTTGCACGTATAAGGTCTGGCAAAACAGACTTGCTCGAGGAAGTATAGAACTTATGCTCTAAAGATTTAATATGAGCCAACACGCTTTCCTGCTTTTTAAGAAAATGTTTCTTCTTTTTAGAGACAAAATCAATAACAAAGCCCCGTGCAGTCGCCTTAAAAGAATCCCAAATAACACGAGGGGCCAGAGAGGGGTCAGAATTAAGTAAGAAGAATTCATTAGCAAAGGAAAGAAAAGAGGAAGAGAAAAGAGGATCTGTGAGGAGGGAATTGTTAAATCGCCAGCGGGAAGGCTTAGGAGGTGCAGGGAGAAGATCGAAGGTCGTGACAATAGGGGCATGATCAGAAATGACTATGGGTTCGATAGAAGAGGATAAGAGGTTCTGAGAAAGGGGTTGAGAAAGAAAGATATAATCAAGGCGGGAGAGGGAGGCATGAGGAGGCGAGAAGAAGGAATAATCAAGGGTGTCAGGGTGTGAAAGTCTCCATGAACCAATGAGGTGCGACTGCGAAATGGTGTCGAGAAATTGTTTGTGTGATTTGTGAGGGTTAAAACGGACAGAGGATTTGCGGTCAAGAAACGGATCAACAATCTGATTGCAGTCACCTCCTAAAACAAACATGGTATCTTTATGCTGAAAACATTTCGAGGTAATTACAGGCCAAAAATTACAATCAGGGTGAGTAGGGCCATAAACATTAAGAACAGTTAGAGATACAGAATTGATTAACAACTTAGCTAATACCCATCGACCATCAGTGTCAGTATCTTGGGAAACAACTTTACATTTTAACCTTTTATGGCATAAAATAGCAACACCATTCTTTTTATTAGAAGAGGGAGAGAATAAAACCGTGCCCACCCAGCTTCTTTTCAACTTAAGCGATTCCGCTTCAGTAAGATGAGTTTCTTGTAAAAGTACTAAATCGGGGTTGTAAGAAGCTAGGTGGGAAAGGACTCTCTGTCTCTTAATCGGGTTAATAAAACCTTTTACATTCCATGAAATAACTTTGAAGGCAAAAACAGTAAATTATGAACATGGAAAGAAAACCACAATAACAGAAAATAAGAAAAAGATGCCAGTAAGTACATATGAAGAGAAGAAGGAAAAAGAAGAATGAAAGGTGCAGTTAAAAGGGAATAAGAAAAAAGATGTAATAATAGAGCAGGCGGAGGAAAGATGGGAATAAATAAAAGGAGAAGCGAAAAAGAAGGGGAAGAAGAGGAAGGACAGGAAGAAGAAAGTACAAGAAGAGACAGTACATATCCAAAAAGGATGACTGAAAGAGACATACCTGAGAGGGAAAAAGGGGAGATAATGGGGTTATGGAAGGATTCGACAAGGATGACCACCCAAAGCCAGGAGAGCCATCTGCACCAGGACGGGGAAGGAACAAAACGACCACATGGGATGGAGAATAATAATACACCAGCCAATCTAGGGAAGGAAAAAGATAATGCAGACAATTAGACTAAAAAACAACAATATAAAAGCAGGAAATATACATAGGAAACGAAAAACACAATCCAGCAGCTAATAAAAAACAACGACAAAAGCGACAAAGGAAAGCCCACACCAGAACATTAACCGAAAAAACCTGCAAGAGAAGAAAAGAGGTTAAAATAGTCAACCATTAGCAGAATTGGAGGTATCCATGCCAGCATTAGTCTGAATATGAATGACATTTTTAAGTTCGGCAGGGTCATGAAAAGTCCACGTCTGATTCTGATGGGTCACCTTGAAGAGGCAGGGATGGAATAAACCATACCTAGCACCCAGAGAGCGTAGAGAAGGTCGAAGACTCAAAAATTCCTTTCTTCTCGCAGCAGTAACGTTAGAGACATCTTGCGAGAGGAACACCCTCTGGCCCATCCAGGAGACTTGGCGTTTGGATCGAGCTGCAGAAAGGACCAGAAGGAGATCAGTGAACTTCAGAAATAGGATGATGACTCCTCGTGGTTTAGTTGAGGCTGAGGAGCGAGGACCAAGTCTATGTGCTCTCTGAATACTAAGAGAAGTAGTAGAAGGGATGTCCAAAAGTTTCAAAAGAAAAGAAGAGAAAAATGCAACAGGGTCATCCCCCTCCAAAGATTCCGGCAGACCATAAATACGTAGGTTATTCCTCCTGTTTCTATTTTCCAAGTCCTCAGTGTGTTGTTGAAGTGTGAGAACAGACTTTTCCAGCAAGGAAATACGTTGAGAGTTAGTGTGGATATCTGTAATCTGCTGCTCCACGGAGGATACTCGGGTGTCCATAGTCGCCCATCTTGCCTCAAAAAGTTGCATTTTCGCATTGGTCTCTTCCACAAACGGGCGTAAAGCGCGAATTTCCTCCAGCAGTAGTTCCATAGAGATAGGAGACGAAGGTTTATCGGGAGGAGGAGAATCCTGTTTCAAGCGTTTAGAAGAAGTAGTAGAAGGAGACGCTTTATTAGAGGCTGATGATGGTGGAGAAGGGCGATTGGGAGCCGCTGCCGCCATTGTCTCTGTAAGTGAAGAATGATCCGCTGCTGAGGAAGAAGAGGAAGAGGGCATAGGAGAAGACTTCGAGGACACAAAGACGAACTTTGGATTGCGTAGCTTGCCCATAAAGCCCAAACGTGCAGAAAACAGAGTGAAAAGGACCCTGGCGAGCGTCGTGTACCACAAATAACAAAGTTCAAAAATGGAGCAACAGTGTTCAACTATGTGTGGTAAAGCTCAATAACGGTCCATAGAGATGTGTGGAGGCAGCAGCACACCCGGTATCAAAGGAAGTCCCAACCAACGATGAGCTGACCTTCAAAGAGTAGCAAAAATGACCTGCGGACATCCAGGAGCCATGCAGAATATATTTGTTTGTCAACTAAAGTGGGAGAGTCTGAAACTTCATATTCATACTTGGGGCAGAGAGGCAGAAGTCACCCATGAGGCAGGAATAATGGCTGGTGAGGGAGACAAGCTGCAGCATATCGTGAGAGAGAGTAAGAAGCAGCTATCAAAAATATAGGTAAAAGGAGGTGCAAATGTTCAGAGGCAGCGGGCAAGAGTAGGAGGAGGCATCAGACGCTATCCACTATTCTCCGTGTGAGGAGAATTTACACAGATTTGGCCGCGCGCGAAAGTCGCGCCAGCCTCAAAATGGCGGACGCGCTGAGGCACCTACGGTTCCAGCCAAAAAACGGAGCATTACCGCACAGAGGTCGGGTCTGGCGGTCACATCGGAGGCACACCACGGTCCGTAGGTGGCAGCCGAAAGAAATCCACAGGAACGGCCGGAAAACAGCAGAAACGGAAGAGAAGTCCGTCTCGGTGCAGCGGAGCTCCGGAGTCAGGCGGCCATCTTGTTCGGCGTCCAAGCCACGCCCCCCAATCCAATCGCACTTTCAATTTCTTTTTTACCACAAAAATCGTGCCTGTAAACATCAGTTCATGTAAGGTACTGTTATGTGAAATCAAGGACAGCTCCAAAGCCTGCTACATGACCTAATGCCCCCTGGTAGATTTGCATACCTGTCCCTGCTAGAAGTATGTACATATTTTGTGAGGGAGTCTTGAAATGATGATTGCTTCGTAAAATCGTAAATCCGGTATTTGTAAAGCACGAACTACCCACCCCTACAGGTCTCAAGGCGCTGGGGGCTGTCGTGGAAATTAAGGGAGCTATTGCCCAGAGTCACATGGTGCTGAGCTCAGCTGCCGCCGGAGCCGGGGATAGAACCGTGAGCCCTGTGCTCCGAAGTCAGCTGCCCATGCCGCTGCGCCACACCCCTCCCTCTCCTCTTCCTGTCCCTCTATTTTGTAAATGATAGTGAGGTTTGCACAGTTGTCATCTACGGTATTTGTTTTGTAAAGGTGAGTTTCAGCACCTGAAAACACGGCGATAGTGCGCTCTACAAATGTGCATGATATATCATTTACTTCCAGTGACCTACCTGTTTTAAGAGCTGCTGTCCATGCTGCTCATGTTTTGTGCAAAGTTTTTCACTCATCTCCTACCATTCTCTACCTATATTGTGAAGGAGCGTTCTCCTGCTACTTGATATAACTATGTGAAGGACACCTGCACAACTCTTTCTGGGATGCACCATGTTGTGGAAGAGATGCCTGCCCAACTCATTTCCATGGATCAGCTGCTTTTCCTAAGAGTTATTTTTAGGGTCCAGCCTGCAAGAGCATGCGCCTTGCTTACGAGACACTCTTGTATAGAGAAAAGGGCTTGGAGACTGCCAGTTTCTTACCATTTGTCGGCTTGCGTGGCACTCTTCTTTACCGCTCAGTAATTCGTCACTGCATGCCTAACATAATTTCTGTTCATCTCTGTGGAGCGGGGACCAAGCACTGATTGATTCAACTTAATCAGTGTCCGTCCGCTGCTCCTGACGTGATTGAGGTACTATTTTGTTCTTTTTAACTTTTAGTGCCGTGCAAACAGACGGAGTATGACTGGCAAAAACATACCCAGCAAGACAAATACAATTGCAAAAGTTTAATTTCTACAGTTAACTTTGTTTTATTTTAGCAAGTCTTCTTTTCTCACTTTGCACTCATGTTTTATACTATTTGTGATCATGGGCGTTATTCTAAAAAAAATTGGATTATTTTATTGCAAAGCGACATCCTTTCTTTCTTATGTGAAATTTCTGAAACCATGCTTTAACCCATAATCATGCAGTACACCCAAAATCACCACTCTCAAATCCGCCCCACTCAATTCAATCCACACCACACCAGACCAATCCAATCCAACCCACTCCAATCCAAATCACTTTCCCCAATCCAAACCCCTCACCCCAATAAAATCCACTCCAAACCTCTACACTCCAATCCTCCCAACCCGTCCCACTCTAACCTGCCCCACTCCAATCCAAAACAATCTGTCCCACTCCAAAACAATCTGCTCCTACTCCAATTCAAAACAATCGCCCCTCTCCAATTTGCTCACTCCAAACTGCCCCACTCCAATCCAAAACAGTCTCCTTCATTTCAATCTGCCCCACTCCAATCCAAAACAATCTGCCCTACTCCAAAACAATCTTCCCCACTCCGATCCATCCCACACCAATCCCAAACAATATACCCTATTCCAATCTGCCCCACTCCAATCTAAAACAATCTGCCCCAATCCAAAACAGTTTGCCCCACTCCAATTCAAAACAATCTGCCCCACTCCAATCCAAAATAATGTGCCTCACTTCCATCCAAACAAACTGCCCCACTCCAATCCAAAACAATCTGCTCCACTTCAATCCAAACAATCTGCCCCACTTCAATACAAACAATCTGCTCCTCTCCAATCAAAAACAATCTGCCCTACTTCAATCCATACAAAAACTGCCCCACGTCAGTCCAAACAATTTTCCCCACTCCAATCCAAAACAATCTACCCCACTTCAATCCAAACAATTTTCCCCACTTCAATCCAAACAATTTGCCCCACTCCAATCCAAAACAATCTGCCCAGTCCAATCCACCCACACCAATCCAAAACAATCTGCCTACTCCAATCTTCCCCACTCCAGTCTGCCCCTCTCCAATTCAAAACAGACAGCCCCACTTTAATCCACCCAACTCAAATATAAAACAATTTGCCCACTACAGTCCGCCCACTCTGATCTGCCCTACTATAATTTGCCCCACTCCAATCTAACTCACCCCAATCCACCTACTCCATCCCAATTCACCACTCTCCAATCCACCACAATCCCCACACTCCAATTCAATCCACCCCACACCAATCCAATCCACCCCAATCCAGCCTAACCCAATCTACCCCAACCCAATCTACCCCAATCCAATCCACCTCATCCCCATCCATTCCATCCCACTCCAATCCAGTCCACTCCAATCCACTCCAGTCCAAAACAATCTGTCCCACTCCAATCCATTCCACTCCACCCTTCCCCAATACAGTCCAAAACAATGTACCCCACTCCAATCTGCCCCACTCCAATCTAAAACAATCTTCCCCACTCCAATCTGCCCCAATCCCAAAAAGATTACCCCACCTGTCTGCCCCACTCCAATCCAAAACAATCTGCCCCACTCCAATTCAAAACAATCCGCCCCACTCCAATCTGCCCCACTCAATCTAAAACAATCTGCCCCACTCCGATTCAAACAATCTGCCCCACTCAATCCACAATAATATGCCCCACTTCAATCCAAGACAATCTGTCCTACTTCAATCAAAAACAATTTGCCCCACTCCAATCAAAAACAATTTGCCCCACTATAATCTGCCTTACTCCAGTCTACCCCACTCCAGTCTGCCTCACTCCAATCCAAAAGAGACAGCCCCACCTTATCCACCCTACTCCAATCTGTCCCACTCCAGATCCCCCCACTCCAATCCCCCCACCCCAATCCAATCTAATCCACCTCACCCAATCCACCAACACTCCAATGTACCACAATCCAGTCCACCCCACATCAATCCAATCCAGCCCAATCCAATCTACCCAACTCCAATCCAATCCACCTCATCCCAATCCAGCCAACCCCAATCCAATCTAGTCCACTCTAATCCACTCCAATGTGCCCCACTCCAATGTGACCCACACCAATGTGCTGGTTTCAAACAAGGGGGATGGAGAAGGGGGGGCTTTTTCTGCTCAAAATGGAGCAGGAGGTCCAAACAGGTAGGGTGCCCCAACAGCTAGACTACCAAAGGGAGTGTTACCTGTTGTTCCTCAATAGAAAGAGAAGGTTGAGAGTGGATCATCAAGAAAAGTGGATTAGACTCCAAGTGTGATATGTACGGAGTGGGTAATCCTTTTGTTGGATTTTAATGCCCTCACACACCCTTTCAGGTGTCATGCTTCATCATCTGGGCTGCTCCTCGTCGGGCCGGCGGTGCAATGCCCAACGGGCTCCCTTAAAAAGGGGCACTTTGTCGGAGTTCTTTTATCCAACAGCCGTTTGGTGAAGTGCGGGTATGGGGGCCTGATTGATGTAGATTAGCAAAAGTGATTTAAAACAGGGTCGAGATTACCAATATAGGGAATCAATTTTATTCTAGAGGTCTCCTTCCCTGATTAAAAAGGTTTGTTTAACAATCGGTAGAGTTTAATGTCTCTAATTAGAGTGTTTAAGATCAGTGTAAGTGGTCAACATGTTTCTCGCTTAGAGCTCGTGCACTCGCGATTCGTCAGGACCTATAAACAAAACTATCTACAAATGGGTGGGGACTATCTGAATAATTAGTCTCTGAATCACAACAAGTAATGTGATAAAGTCATTCATCTAAAATACCTGCCCCGCTTACGCCGTGCTTGTAGACCTACCCGAGCCACCGAGTCTGGGATCGGGTAGGTCTACAAGCACGGCGTAAGCGGGGAAGACACCTACTTTTAGAGGTTCCCCGGCTCATGCAGAGCCCACCCAGCACTGTTGTGGTCCACAGTCCTACTGAATAGGGTAGCACCAGACCATGACAGGTATTTTAGATGAATGACTTTATCACATTACTTGTTGTGATTCAGAGACTAATTATTCAGATAGTCCCCACCCATTTGTAGATAGTTTTGTTTATAGGTCCTGACGAATCGCGAGTGCACGAGCTCTAAGCGAGAAACATGTTGACCACTTACACTGATCTTAAACACTCTAATTAGAGACATTAAACTCTACCGAGTGTTAAACAAACCTTTTTAATCAGGGAAGGAGACCTCTAGAATAAAATTGATTCCCTATATTGGTACTCTCGACCCTGTTTTAAATCACTTTTGCTAATCTACATCAATCAGGCCCCCATACCCGCACTTCACCAAACGGCTGTTGGATAAAAGAACTCCGACAAAGTGCCCCTTTTTAAGGGAGCCCGTTGGGCATTGCACCGCCGGCCCGACGAGGAGCAGCCCAGATGATGAAGCATGACACCTGAAAGGGTGTGTGAGGGCATTAAAATCCAACAAAAGGATTACCCACTCCGTACATATCACACTTGGAGTCTAATCCACTTTTCTTGATGATCCACTCTCAACCTTCTCTTTCTATTGAGGAACAACAGGTAACACTCCCTTTGGTAGCCACACCAATGTGCCCCACTTAAATCCAAAACAATCTGCTCACTCCAATCCAAAACAATCTGCCCCACTCCAATTGTATTGTATTTTATTGTATGAAATTCTTGTATAGCGCAGCTGTCACCCGACGGTAATCCTGGCGCTCCAATCCAAAACAATCTGCACCACCTCCAATCTGCCCCACTCCAATTCAAAAGAATCTGTCCCACTCCAATCCAAAACAATCAGTCCCACTCCAATCCAAAACACTCTGTCCCACTCCAATCTGCCCCACTCCAATCCAAAACAATCTGCACCACTCCAATCTGCCCCCGAACCAATACAAAACAATCCACTCCTCTTCAATTCAAAACAATCTGCCCCACTCCAATCCAAAACAATCCACTCCTCTCAAATCCAAAACAGTCTGCCCCACTCCAATACAAAACAATTTGCCCCACCCCAATCAGCCCCACTCCAATCCAAACAATCTGCCCCACTCCAATCAGACCCACTCCAATGTGCCCTACTCCAATCCAAAACAATCTACCCCACTCCAAATTCAAAACATTCCACCCCACTCCAACCCAACCACTATACCCTAATCCAATCCACCCCGCTCCAATCCAATCCATCCCACCCAAATCCAATTTACCCCACTTCAATCTATTCCACCTCTCCCCAATTCAATCCACCTCAATCCAATCCACCCCTCTGTAATCCAATCTAATCCACTCCAATCCACCCCATGTCAAAACAGTCCACCCACTCCAATCCACCCCACTCCACTTAATCCAACACACTCTATCCCAATCCAATTCAATCCACCCAAATCTACTCCAGTCCAGTCCACCCCACTACCTCAGTCCACTCTACCCTATTCCACCACACCACACTCCACTCTGCACCACTCTTGGATAGTGCACTCTGGCACTGCACTCTACGACACTCTCTGCCACTGAACCAGTGAACTCTACTCCCCTCTACTCAACTCTATGACACTCTACTCCCCCTACTCCACTCTACTCCAACAAATCCAGTGTATGGGACTCTACTCCCCCACTTCACTCTAGGACACCCCTGCCACTTACTTGTAGCCACGCTGGATAGCAGCCACACTGGCGTACAACATGGCAAAACCACATTGCCAAAGCCAATAGCTTTTGGATAGGCAAGACCTATTAGCTTTGCCAGTGCTTGTTATAGTTGCTGTCTATATTGTGCCTTTTTTGTCCTAATCTGAGGAAAGCTTGCACTGCATCTGTCAATGTTTCTATGTTTGAAGAAAACTTGTAAAGGGACTTTTGTGTTTTACCTCTACTGCTTATGTGAGCGAAGCTTCAAATCCTGCTGCCTAAGGTATACCTCTTCTCTGTGTGATGAAATCTCACCTTCTAGCCTCTGTTCTCTCTGGTTTGTGTTGCCAACAAGCCTGCAATGCTGCTATCTGTGCAGTACAATTACAGCATGTGAGTTACGTTTAAAATTCTGTTGCTTCTGTCCCTTGCACCCTATGAGAGAAACCTTATTTGTTGCTTCCTTTTCATTCTGTTGCAAATATTTCAGTGATTTATTTGCCCTCACACCATTGAGCTATACACTCAACCACCGTGTCATAAGTAATCTGGGTGAGACATATACACTCAACCACAGTGTCATAAGTAATCTGGGTGAGAAACTGACTTGACTGGGCAGAAGGACCACAGTGATGGACTGCAGAGAACAAGTTGCGAGAGAAGAACAAACACAATGCTGTCAAGGAAGAGGCAGGACAACAGGCAAAGATGGGAGGAAATAAATCTAAGTGGGAGAGGAAAGGAAAATGTTGTGACCCCTTGATTCAATGCACCTTTGCAGCTACCACACTATTTCTCTCCTTCCCATTTCAAAATAAGCTTTAGATTGGGCATCTTGGTCTCGAGTCAGTATCACATAGCACAGCACGGCCTCCCCCATCATGTATATGCAGACTTTCTTCCACACTATAGAATGGGACTGATAGTGCTGTTGAATCTGGGTAACCTGAGAGGAGAGGTGTATGCTGGCTCTCAGTGTCCACATTCTTTTATATCTGGTGGCATCATTCACAATTAACATCTGTCATAATGGATTTTACAGAGGTGGGTATTCACGGCAGTCTAAACCAACATTGCTAAGACAGTGCCTTGAATACCTATCCATGATTGAATTTAGCAAAATCTCAGCAGCCTTGGTTTCCCAGTTTTGCTTGCTGTAAGAACTTGGAGTATTGCTTGAGAACCCACCTCAAATAATAATCACAAGCCTTATCAGCATAAAGCACTAGAGTCACTAAATAAACCTATGCTTAACTCTCTGGTAGCTTGCTACACAACAGTCAGTCTTACCTTTAAGGTAATGTGTATAGTATTTATGCAGTACTCAAACAGTAATAAAGTGAAAACACAACAAAACAAAAATCCCAAGCCAATTTAGGAAAATATAATACATTTTAATAAACAAGACTATACCAAATCGATACAAATCCAATAGGTAGAACCGGAGATACGAATAAGCATCAATCGTGGGCATCTGATCGTGTTAGACCAGTTCAAAATCAAAAGTTAACGACGACCTTGATGGAGAGTGGGTCAGATGCAGGGACTAGGTTCCTGCCAGTGGAAGGTTTACCTTCTTACTTAGAAAGTTTTATGGGGAAAATGTGGTATCTGAAGAGTCATCGGCGGGGCAAGCTGGATCTGAAGTGGTGTTTGATGATGGTGGGTTACTTATGAGCGGAATCACGGTGCGATTGTCGACGAAGGCGGGAAAGCGAGCGGGCGAAGTTTGAAGTCCATGCCTCAGAAGGCCTCAAGGATGATCAGATGCTGTTTCGCATGGATCCTGGTGTAGCCCTCTACATTCAGACTTAGAAACGTTTCTAGAAGTCATATCTCCTTCAATGGGGCAAACAAGAAAGACGAGACCGACAGAAGGGGGGTTGGGAGCACACTGCCTCACATCCCAGCACGACTGGCGATTTTACATCAATGACAGAGCTCTGGCTGCGATCCCGGTCTGTCAGTCCTCCAGGCAGACAGCCGCCAGAAAGTTTGAGTCCCACTTCTTGCAGTTTAGGGACAGGAGGAGTAGACTTTAACACCAGCCAAGGGTCTGTGCATAATTAAATTAATTTACTATTGCATGGTCACCATTTGTGAATGCCTTGCACTTGAAAATGAAGCCATTTACCTATGTACGACTACCAGTCTAGCTTCAGATCATGCTGTAGCTTTGAGACTACTACCTTACACGTCGTAAATAATACCCTCCTAATCCCAGATGATGTTACCACTGCCTCCTGATATTTCTGGACCTCTCTGCTTCCTTCAACACACCGATGATACACAGTTTTACAGTGCCTCAAACACTGCCTGCATATCATGCAAAGCTGGATGCCCAGCACCTAGCAGAAGCTCAACCCAACCAAGATAGAATTTCTGTTGTTTGAAAAAGCACCCAAAAGCAGTGTGCAATTTCAAATCTTGCATACTGTACATTTCCCCTACAAATACTTGGGAAAGAATATACGTATAGTGCACAGCCTTAATGTTTCGTCATAGCTGAGGGCCATGCCCCCCTAAAAATATCATTCTGCCTACGGGCCTGGGAGAGCTCCTGATTGTGTCCGGAGGGGGCCCCTCCACGTACCTTGCAGGGGGGCCCCCTCAAGTTTCGTTACGCCACTGGGCGTCAGACTCTACATAGGAATGGCATAAGGACCAGACATGTGGCATGCACCAGTGTACATTCATACAGTTATCATATCAGTGATTCTAAAATATTTTGTGACTAATTTATATGCTATTTGTGATTAAAACCATGCTCAAGGGAGCTATTTTGTATGAATAAGAACCTTAAGATGGCCACTGCAACCTGATTTAAGGACTAGCGTCCCATTGATTTAAAAAATGAACACCCACAAATCAGGATAAAAGCTGACTTACTAAATGTAATTATTAGAATACTGCTATTTTATTAGAGTACTATGGATCAACAACCTGAGGTCAGTGAAAAATTTAAAGTATGCAACCCAATTCACAATTGGATGATGCAGAATAGAAGGCTATATAGTTTCTACTCCGACAAACAAAAATCCTAAAAACTCCAGGTAACATTTAGATTACCTGAAAATGAAAAAGTGGACTATTTATCAACTAACTGAAAGGAAATCTCACAAATGATTGACTCGAGAGTTCTTGTGTCCAAGGCACATCAAGCACAGACTTTAAAAGTCTATTTAAAACTGACACTCTGATGCATGGGTGTGAGCCTAGGAGCCACAAGAAGAACCCACATTTTTAATGAGAAAAAACACCTATGGCCAATGCAGTCACAGACAGACACCTCCTTTCCCACCCTCTGGCTCCAACTCACAACCCACGTTGCTGCCTCACTGGGTCGTTGCTGCTGCAGGTTGTCTCAGTGACGATGGTGGAGGCTGCGGTACTGCTAATGGACCCGGCTTTGGCAAGGAGTCACATAATTCACAAAGCAGCTCTCTGCCTTCAGCACTAGCAGAAAGAAGATACAGCAACAAACAAGTTGCACATGTGCAATCCTTCCCTTCCTAAAGGCAGACATGTGCAGTACAGCGCTTCCCAAGCTCGCGCATGCAACTTCAGAACTGCGTAAACAGAGAGCAAGTGATAATTATGTTGAAGCCATGACGTAGGTGTAGAGCCACTCCTTCGATGCCCCAGTGACCGACAGCACTGTCTGTACATCACTTGCCGCGCTGCTGTAAATATAACACCGACAGTCGCGGTCACTGGCTCTCAGGAAACAGGTTTTCTCAAGGTGCTAAAAATGAGCGATTAATGAATTTATGAATTTAAACACAGCAAGGCGTATGGAGAGGTGTGGCTCACTGGTTAGAGGCGGCAGACCCGTAAGCAGAGAATCGGCCAGAGACCAGGGTTCAATTCCCGACGCGGCAGGGTCGTGGACCAGGGTCAAAACGGACTCGATAATTCTCGCCTCGGTACCTACTCTAACCAGGAACACACTCGGCAACTCTGGGCATTAAGCTTGCCTCATCTCCACAACGGCCCCCCACAGATGCTGGGGATGCCTGGTTTCACCTTGGAGATACCCAGAAAGGGACCATCTCACAGGGATAGCCAGGACGGGTTCCCCAGCGGTCTATAGCGCCGGGACACCTCCTTGTGAGGTAGCTGTTCGCGCTCTACAAATATCAGTATTATTATTATTATAATGGGCTGTCTCTGACTGTTCTCAATTGCCAACTTCTGGAAGGTTCCAGGACTAGGACCTCCATACACTTGTTTACAGTGCTCTCAGTGAAGAATATTTTAAGGCAACTTTGAAATTCTGCATTGCATTTGAAATCATATATAATGTGCCTTGTTGTGTTCTGAAGAAGTCACACAATATACGCCTTGCTGTGTTTAAATTCATAAATATTATGTTCTGAACCATACAAAGTGCTTTCTAAAAAAGAAAGAATTTTGGATCAAATAATATTAAATCCCACACAAATTAGAACTCTCAAGTGATGTTCTCCTTTTTTTAAATGAAGTGTACTTTTTCCTTGCTCTTTTGCTTATGAGACAAAATAAGGACTTCATTGATGCGAAATTCTTCAAAATAGGCCAGTTTTGTCACACTTATTCACCTTCTTACTGAAATTACTATATGTTGACTGCTAGAGTGCCGAGGTACAATTTTCTTTAAAACATATGCAAAAACAGGTTTCCTAGGAACACCTGTGTATTACACATCCTTGGTAGTGGGATGTTTATGTCACCTTGAATGGCACCGTTACTTAAATCAATGATGTATTAATAAACAACGAAAACTTCACAAACTATAGAATTCGATGTGCGACTGTTGGAAACCATCACTAGGTTTGCGTGATATTGACTCTGTGTACTCACCTACCCTGGAGTGGCGTGCTTCATCATACGACAACTACTCAACAGTGTGGAAATGTGTTAGTATGAAATGAATTTGCTCAACCTCACAGTAAGAGAGGTCTTTGTTGGGAGATTATTGTGTCTTTCTCCTCCACCCAATGGCTGATGCGGGGAAGACTTACTATTTTCTGCTGCTCATCGTGATGCAACTTGAGTCCTCCATTTCCAGGTCCAACCTTGAAGAATGGCTTGTGTCGTGCAGAGACCAGCATGTAATTTAGACTGCTAGCTTTGCGTAGTCGATCTGAGTGGTTGTTGTGACTTTGTGAATGAAACCAGTGAGGAAACTGTGACTGAAAGAGAGATGTCAGTCCATGTGAGGAGGGCACAGTCAAACAAAGGCCAGAAGTGCTGCTTGTGGGGTACCTTGGCAATAAAATATCATACTGGATTCCAGGTGAATGAGGCCAGTGCTGTAGTTTTTGTACAGTACATGAAGGTGACATGAGGTGTAGGGGTAGTTGCAAACTGGATGAATGAAGAGCGGGGATCATGTCGCTGCTGGAGTTGCCGAAAAATACAAAGAAATCCTAGGGTCTGAACATGTATCAATAGTATACATAAATCAAACAATACTCCTTATATAAAGAATGTGTGTGAACAAACATATGAGTTTATGAAATCATCCTAGGGCAGATCCCTTGTTAGGACGTAATCCCTCACTCACCAGAGGTGACATGCTTCATCATAGGGATTCTCCTCCCAAAGGAAACCCCTAGTTCCTTTGGGGGTTACAACCCCCTCACTGTGAGGGAGGAGCTCTGGGATGTTTTGTTGGAGTATATGGGGCTTATGATTAGCCAAAAGTATGAGTGAAGTCGCAGCGCAAATTAAACAATAATGTGAAACGGAAGTGAAAAATCAAGTGAATTGTAAAACTGGCTAGAAGGCATAGAACAACAATTTTAATAGAGATATCCCTACTGTCAGGATTAAAAATGCAGTGCACCAGTGGTATGAATATGAACCGCTACGGTGTGATGATTACTGGTCAACATGTTTCAGCCTATATGAACCATATTGGGATCAGGCTTTTGTCAGGACCTTAGCCAATTTATGCTGCTGCTGAAATATAGTGAATGATTGAATCAAACTGAAAAAGTATATCAAATCAAAATATAGTCTTTAGTCTGCAAATAACCAAATGTCATGATACCTGCAGGTAAAGAACAACAAAACAATTATGAGAATGTGTCATAGTAAAGGAATCCGCATTGGATGAATGCATTAAACAAAAAAACCTTACCCGCTATTGCTGGGTACAGAGCCTCACCTCTACCTGGCAAGCCGCTCAGGAGGCGAGCACCACTCTACAAGAGGCAAAAAGATTTTGTAGAGTGTGAGTGTCAATAAATACACCAAGGACATCATCTCCAAGTCTGCCAGTAATAGTTACTTAGTACATAGACAAGAGATGGGCTAATTGGGTCTGAGGTGTTCAGATGATCAAACCAAGGCTTCAACAAACGGATAAAAAAGTGACGTAGTCACTCAAAAAATCATCCGAACAATTTATTATATATGAAGCAATAAACGGGGTTGTATAACATAAAGGTATGGCAGAGCCCTGCCAAACCAAACCCTCATATATATATAAAAATCATATATCAGATGTAAAAATCATGACTACATGACCAAACAAATGTATAATTCTGTCTGTTCAATGTAAGCCACTGCATTAAATGAGAAATACCACAACTGAAGTCAAGTGGCATAAATAACAGCAAACCCAAGGACAGAGTGCTGAACCTTCTAAGAAGATTCCAACAGTGCCAACATAAACAAACCCATAGCATATTGTCAATGAATAGACCTAAGTAGATAGAGCGCTATATCTACCATGCTAAGGCAGCACAAAATCAACTATGGGTGCACAAAAAAGTACAGTAACCGCCAAAAGGTAGCTATCCAAACACAAATGGCAGTTACCTGAAAGTATTAATTAGGATCATGTGTACTCCGTTAATGCTAGTATCTAGGTAGACGCGCATGCTCCATAACGGATGCGCTCTAACTGGCAACGCACATGTCCGTTTAGTGAAACCCTCACAGCTGAGCATGTGTATAGTGAAAAATAATGCTCGCAGTATGATGCCGCCATGAGATACTGGCGGCTACACCCACTACTTTGCTTTGCTAAAGCACGCTGGCCTAACTCACAACTGAGTATGTGTATAGTACAAATAGTGCTCACAGTCTGATGCCACAATCCTAGCGGCTGCACCTGCCAATATGATAAGACACGTTGGCGGCTGCACCCGCCTATATGCAAATAATGTGAGAAGCCAATAAGGTGTCATATCACATCAAGCCACATAATGAAATTATTCAAACGGCTCGAACAATAGAGCACAATCCCCAAATAGGAGAAATGTGTCAGATGTGCTTGGCACAGATGTCCAAAGGACCAATCGAAGTAAAGCAAAGGCCCACACTCATGAGATCATGATACCTATAGTATATAAAGGAAATCATTGCTGGACTAGATTTGGTAAAAAGAAAATAGCAAATAGAGAGGTGAACTGAAATGTTGTCCCAATATCTCGCTCACTACTCAATACGTCCTAACATGTAACAACCCTCATTACCTACCAATGTGCTTAAAACACTCAGTGCTTCACGACGGAGAAAAGTGTCCGTCTCATGATTTAAAAATAGAACCACATGTATATTGACCACTCATGGATAGTAACATGTCGTCAAGGAGGCTTACAGTTGTCACGTGGTATCGATGGTGTATTGACCATTCATAGATATTAACATATCGCCATATTGGTTTTGCAATCATGGTAACACTGGAGAGTGCCCCAAAAGTGCCGCCCTGCTTCAAAGAGACACCCAAGGGATCTCATCGTTGAGACCCGACTGGGAGCTGTTGAGCTTATGTACCCTGCGCTGCTCTTTCCTGAATAGAAAAGTAGAAATATCTGTGATATGTGGGGGAATGAGAGGTTGTTCAAGCACTGTCCATTCCAATTCTTGCGGGGAGTGTTGTGCTGTAGCAAAGTCTGATATATGATTTTCATAGATATATATATATCATCTTTTCACATTTAAGGTCAGGCCAGGTGAGCAAAAAAACAATGGATTTAGGCCCAGATCTCTGTACTGGGGTGAATGTATGACATTGTTCTGCATTCTATCCATCAATTGTTCTTTTTGCATTTTTCACCCTGAGTGAGATGGGTATGCCCAGACGTGGGTCCCGTGCTCTCCATGCCACTGGAGTCAAGCTATTCTGGCTGAAGAGAGCTGAAAGCCCGAAAGCAGTCCTAGGATGCTTGTTTCCAGTCCAGGGAGGACCTGGCCTGGCAGTTCAGGCTGGACTGTTCCAATTGTGCGTAGGGTCAAGACTGATTTGCATATGGCTGGGTCCAAACTGGAATGGCATGGCGAGCAAAAAAACAATGGATTTAGGCTCAGATCTCTGTACTGAGGTGAATGTATGACATTGTTCTGCATTCTGTCCATCAATTGTTCTTTTTGCACTTTTAGAAGGTTTGCATTTTCCTGCCCTTAGCCAATTTTGTGCCTTTAGCCTGGCATGGGTCAGATGACTGCATGTAACTGACAGTTGGGCTTTATGAATTCCTCCCAGACAGTCACACAGTAGAGGGATTAGGTGTGCCTGAATGGGCAATCTGCTGGCAAGGTGGATGGCGGAGCTGAGCACAGTCCAATTTACATCTGAATAGCGTGTGGTCTGCATTCACACAAAGGGCCTACCGATCCTGTATTGTCACTGCATTCAGCTTGGAGGCAGGGCAAGTAGCCAGGAAATTCCAAGGACTTCAAATAACCTTTCCAGAAGCTTCTCCCTTCCAGAAGAAGGGCACCAGGGTATAACAATTGGACCTTCAGACCCACTCTTCACTTCAATACCGGACCTGTGGAAGGACTCTCAGATGACAGTCTGCTACTGTGACCTGGTGTGCACTCAGCCAGACTGCTAGGGTACCTGGAAGGACTGCTTTGCTGCCTGGAACCTGCCTTGAACCCTCAGAGGCCCGCGCTGCTGTTGAGCCCTACATCTTTGTCTTTACCCAGGTCCACCAGAAGTGACTCCAAGGCATATTTTGCTGGCCTTCTGTTCAGAGCCACAAGGACATAAAAAGCTCTCACCATCTTGACCCTGCACCTGGACCCAGCCTGAGTGAGTCTCACCAGCCCTGGACACCTGCTTGTGATGCTGCACAAATGGCCAATTCCAAAACTGAAGACTTAGACAAAAATTAGTCACACAGTGCTCTAAGAACCAGGAGGAGAGAGGGAATAACCTGCTCGCTTAACCGCCCAAGGTGCATCGCTGGTAGGATTGACTTCACGGTTTCTCCCGCAACGTTCTTCTATGCAGCAGCAAATCCTTTTCAGCAGTTCCCCACCAAAGGAGTATCTGACCTCATGGAACTGTCTTTGGCCAAAGCCCTCTACCCCGTCCTGCTGGATTTTGTTGACTTTCATTTTTGCAACTAAGTCTGAACGTAGAAATCTTCACGAGGAGGGGGGAGACCTCCTGCAGCCTTGCCCCACTCCACTTTACCTTCTCAGAAACTTTTCTTCAGAAATGTTCTAAGTCCAAAGGTAAGCGCTGCTGACCAGGTTCAATTTACTTCTTGTATCTGACCCACCTCCATCATTGTCAGCCTTAACTTTTGACTTTGACTCCTTCTTGTATAACCAGATGTCCACGATTACCACTTTGAACTTTTGGGTGCTATTTTGGACCTTAAACTTTAAAAATGTATGACTCTGGTTCTAATGATTTGATTTTTTATTGTTTATTTGTCAAAAAAAGTATTACAATTTGCTCTATTTTTCTAAATTGGTTTGTGATTTTTCTTGTGTTGTGTTTTCAATTTATTACAGTTTGTGTGCTGCATAAGTACTTTACACATTGCCTCTAATTGAAGCCCGACTGCTTTTTGTGCCCAGCTGCTCAAGGTTAAAAACAGGTTAATTTAGCGACTTCTTGTGGTTCACCCTGCAAGGAATTGTTGCTGTTGCTTGACCAGGAATCACACCCCAGTCAGCCAACAGCCCAATTTCTCACAGTGGAAGTTTACTTTTTTTCTTGCAGTTTTTCAAAAAAAGCAGTCCTCTATAAGTAGCCCATATCTTATGTGTGAAATTATGTTTTTGGAAAATGTATTTTTTGAGATACATAATGCTATATTTTCATGATAGATTGTCATGCCTTGTTGCTGTTGTTAGTTTCTGGACTGATCCCTGTTAACCAACTCTGCATGGATAAAGCTTCTGAGGTCAACCCACCATCAGTGCAACCTCACATAGACTTCTTAGTATTCCAGCAGTTAATGAGGAAATCCTTGCTGGTCAGAAGCTCTTTCGCAATCAAACACCTCTCAGCATTCAGGCACACAGTGAAGGGGAGGGAGACAATTTCTCCAGCAAGAAAAGCAGACAGTATTAGTGAAGGACGTTCTGGGGGCCGATGTGCATACTATGGTTTTGGACATCTTGATCTTACAGGCAAAGCAGGAAATGTTTTTCAGCAGCAGTAAGAAAACCCTTCTTTTCTCCTTTTTAGTGCTTGATCCTAGGTCTCTTGGGCAGTGCATGGTTTCCTCCAGTGCTTCCAGGAGCTGGAACAGTGCACATGAAAAGAGAGGAGAGGCTCAAACCCATACTTTGTTTATGGTAGCAAATATTTCAATCATTCCAAGGATTTAGGTTATTTTGTAATCTGTAGGCAAACCAATCCTTATTCAGATTGTTATGGTGTTTTTTTTCTAGGAGAGTACAATATGGCAGAGGAGACCGGCCCTGCAGGCGAATTGCAAAGTGGTGGTCGTCTTTCTTAGAAAGACAGAGGGGCATATTAGCAAGACAGGCGATAAAATTATCGCCGTTTTAGCGGCAGGAAACTGCCGCTATAACGGCGATAATGGGCTTGCTAATATGCGTTATAGAATTCCAATAGAAGCCCAGGTTAGATGTCCGCTAAAATGGCGATAATTTTATCTCCGGTCTTGCTAATATGCCCCAGAGTTCTCCAAAAACTTGAAGGCCACCTAATGTTAGCTAAGTCTCCCCCTTCACAAAAAAGGAAGGCGCATATTAACAACAGCCAGCGATAATTATCGCTGGCCGTGCTTAGCGATAATTATATTATCGCAGGCTAGCTCTGGTATTTATCGCCCTGGTAGTGCGTTATTAAACAACGTGTTACTCCAGGGCGATAAAAATTCCAGAGATAGCGAGGTTATCACCCTTTTGAAGAGAACATCGCTGGTTTTCCAGCGATGTTCCCTGCAAAAGGGCAATAACCTTGCTGATACGGCCCACAGGGTTGTATCAGCATAATTCACCCTCTATGTTAGGGATGGCTAAATCAGGATTTTAGCAGATGTTAGGTTTTGGAGAAAACGGCTGTTTTCGCCAAAATCTAATGTGTGCTAAAATCATGTGGGCTGCCTTGTAAATATCACGATGTAAACATCAGCGATATTTGCAAGGTAATCCATCTTGTGTTTGCCCAGTAACGCCCACTTTGCATCTCATTGGAGATGCAAAGTGAGGCGTTGGGAAAAAGGGTGCAAACATGCGATTATGCATGTTAGCACCCTCTTGTAAATAGGGTGCTGGTTTTATCTCTGCTTTTTTGGCTTTGTAAGCCTAAAAAGCCGACATAAAGCCCTTGTAAATATGCCCCGAAGTTTTCATCATCCAGTAACACTTCTCACAGGGTATTCCAGAGAGGGTCTGTAAGGGCCCCACAGTTGAGTTGATTGGGTCGTTGAAAAGGGGCGTCCCCCAGTAGCACTCAAAAATAATGTAAGCACATACAAAAGTTCTTCTATGAATTTATTATTGAATGTAGTTGAATTAATTAAATTTTTCCATCATTCTGACTTTTGTTTGTCAATGAATTAAATCCATATTCACAAAAACGTAATTTAATTTATATGTGAGTAGTCCAGATATATAATTGAACACAAATTCCATTTAAAGTACAGTGACCTTCCTCAGGGGCCATATATCTGTGAAAGTTAAAAAAGTGTTTATATCAGTCAAGGCATGATTCGTAATGAAAAGTAACGGTGTAAATTACAAAAGAATGTGCATCTAAATAAAACATACGTTGTGAATTTCTGATGTCAGTAATGGTGCTCATAACTCTGTGCAGTTCACAAGAACCGTGAGAGCTTATACCATGAAAATAAGCCCAAGAGTGAAAGAAACCGATGTTTTGGAACCGCTTACTTTATTCAATGCGATATCGGTATACGCATGTTACGGGAAAATTCTGAAAGAATAATAATAAACGGGTGTAAGACCCTGAAAGATCTGTTCAAATGAATAGCAAAAATAGGCGAACCCCATCGTGTTTGGTACCTGTTGAGTCTCCCCCTGCCTTGTCTGGTGGTCTTTGGCCTTTCTCTAAAAAAGGTTGTTTGTCTGTTGATGCACTGGAAGATGATGGTACATTTCCCTCGTGTGTCGTATCTGTGCTTCTAGTGCTGGATTCTTGAATGTTTTGTTGTGGTTTGGAAGTAAATCTCTGTCCACTGTATTGACTATCATCTGATGATGAAGCATCTGTAGCACCAGACGAGGCAGGGGGAGACAACAAATACTCGTCTTCCACACGTGAATCTATCAAATCTACAGGTACAGTACCATGTTGCAACTGTGGAAATTGTGACGCCATCATCAAAGAGGATACCATTCGACACCCACATACAGGAGTTCCCATCAAACTATAGATGATTGCCAATTGCAATAGTGAAAATGTTATATACTTCTTGAAATGCCCATGTGGACTGGCATATATTGGCAAAACTGAAAGAAAACTGAGAATCCGTATTAACGAGCATAATGTCAAACATTTGCATCAGAAATTTAAAATCACCAGTGGCAGTCCATTTCAACGAATTCAAACACAATGTCAGCCAATTACGGTTCTGTGTCCTTGAACAAATCACACCCATGCCTGGCCGGGACCTTACAAAATTTCTCTTACAGAGAGAAATGTTTTGGATTTACCGCTTGAAAACCACCAATACCAACGGATTAAATGAAAAACTTTGAATTTAGTTGCTTTCTCTGAGATTCAACAAATAATTTCACTATAATATGTTCTATTTTGCATATCAATTTTCATGTGTCATCTGTATATGTTCATTATTTGCAAAGTGATTATTTTTTGATAGGTTTCACTTATGCACCTTTTGACACTTTTCACAAGTTTCTCAGACGCATATTTTTTAATCACATCTTTATTTACACTTCTTCATTATCATTTTGTCAATTTGATATTAGTAATACATATAATTTTTAAGTATACACACAGATCAGGACCTTTTTTCCACCATGATTTTCATTTTATCGGTGTAAGGAATCTCCAGAAAAGTTTTGTTTCACCACGGGACTCGAGACGTAATCACGAACTACAAACTCTTCCGTTTCTATTAATCAGGTGACCCGTGATACACACGCGTGCTGTTATAATCAAAGTGATTGCCGGTATATTTATTGATCCCTTCAGAGAACATTGCACTTTGTCATCATTTATATTTTTTTTATTCATGGCTGCTTTATAAACACATTAGTTATGACACCTTTTAACGCGTCACCACGTGACGCCTACTCACATTTTTCTTCCTATATTCACAATCACGTGACTGGCGGAACTCACACGTGATACAAATAAAGCGATTTTCGCTTTATCTTTATTTTCATCCGTACGATTCTGGTTTATCTTATCTCAGTTATCTTCGAAAAACATTGCATTAATCATTTTTATTCACTTCGTTTCGGCCGTTTTTACTACACAAATCACATGATGTCTCTCCATCATTTAAATACGTCACCGTCCATCTACGTACGCATTACCCGGAAGCAGAGTATGTTTGTGTTTCGCACGAGACTCTCCATAATCTTTAGGTAAGACACGTTGGGGTTCGCCTATTTTTGCTATTCATTTGAACAGATCTTTCAGGGTCTTACACCCGTTTATTATTATTCTTTCAGAAGTTTCCCGTAACATGTGTATACCGACATCGCATTGAATAAAGTAAGCGGTTCCAAAACATCGGTTTCTTTCACTCTTGGGCTTATTTTCATGGTATAAGCTCTCACGGTTCTTGTGAACTGCATTTCCACGGGCATTACTTTTCCTGGTGACCACTATTTTTTCTGTGTTAATCGTAACACGGAGTTATGAGCACCATTACTGACATCAGAAATTCACAACATATGTTTTATTCAGATGGACATTCTTTTGTAATTTACACCGTTACTTCTAATTACAAATCATGCCTTGACTGATATAACACTTCTTTAACTTTCACAGATTTGTAGCCCCTGAGGAAGGGCTACGGCCCGAAATGCATTGGGTCACTGTACAGTAAATGGAATTTGTGTTCAATTATATATCTGGACTACTCACAGATAAATTCAATTACGTTTTTGTGAATATGGATGTAATTCATTGACAAACAAAAGTCAGAATGATGAAAAAATTGAAATAATTCAACTACATTCAATAATAAATTCATAGAAGAACTTTATTGTATGTGCTTACATTATTTTTGAGTGCTACTGGGGGACGCCCCTTCACGAAGGACAGCGCTATTGATTCTTTTTCTCATCCTTACTCTCAGGAGGATTAACCCATCAGCACCAGCAACTTTGTCAACCCAAATGAAACTTTTTTGAAATTTGTTCAAATTGAGTGCGTTTGTTTACAATTCAATTAACTATTTGCAAGAAACAGCTAAACACAGGCCGGCTCCACCCACAATTTCCTAGGGCTTGGCAAAGGCATACTTTAGAGATGTTTGCATAAGGTATTTGGGAGTCTCTGCAGTGCAGATGGGGTAAAAACCTACTTATAAGATTCCTAAGAGATAACTGCAAAATACTACATTTTTCATATCTCAAAGTTGGAATTAAATGTTGTCTTAAGATTTGAGTGTTTTTAGGATAATTACATAAATATAAGTTTGGTATTGGCATCTGCAACCAGGTCTGGGAAATTAATTGATACATTAATTCAACTACAATTTAGTAATGTAGGAAAGATAAGGCCGAAAAGTCAGCCTAATAGCTCTTTGTGTCAACAGCACACACTTCATGAGACACTTTTAGATCTGAAGAAACATTTTTTTTACCACAAATATCCTGTACCACATATTAATAATAATAATAATTCCTATTTGTAAAGCGCAAGCATATCATCCATTAAGGGTTTCAAGAGGCTGGGGCCCGTCAGGGAGATTAAGGGGCATATCAGCAACAACCGGCGATAATTATCGCTAAGCGCACTTAGCGCTAGGATAATTATCGCCGGCTATCGCTGAATTTTATCGCTGAGATAGCGTGCTATTAGCAACGCTTATCTCAAAAGCGATAAAATTCCAGGCGCAAGCTGCCAATTGTGTGATTATCGCTGGAAATACAGAGATTATCGCACAACGTTTGGCGATAGCTTGCTGATAGGGCAGGGCAGACTCAGCCATGATATCCACCTTCTATTGGATATCATGGCTAAGTCACACTAAAAGCAGGCGTATGGAAAGTAGCGATAACGAAGGTTAGTGCTACTTTTCTTATCGCTATGTTTGTTAGCGTGCCCATTGATAATTGGAGAAATGTCGGTTAGCGACATTTATCCAGCTATTTTTCTTCATTCAGACAAGAGATCCTCATCCAGTTTGCGACCTTCTCAAGACAGGGCCCTAAGGTGGGAGCTGTAACACCCTCTTTCGAAGTAAGTGACAAGACCAGTTTTGTGTCATCAGAAAAGGAAATTATGCATCCCAAAGGGAAGGACGATTTCCGCAAGAGGTCTCAGGTATATATTAATCAGAGTTGGGCTAAATGATGAGCCTTGTCGTACACTGCATTTTAGAGGAAGACGCTCTGAAACACAGTTTCCCTAAAAAATATGGAAGGTCCTGTCCATCACACCAATATCACGTAATCTCTCCACAAGAATGTTGTGATCCACATTGTCAAACACCGAGCTGGGATCTAGGAGGATGATCATGGCTGAGCCTCCCTAATCAAGTAGCTTTTTTGCTTCTTCAGCCACTTCTAGCAGTGCGGTGTCCGTGACATGATAGGGCCGAAATCCTGTCTGTAATGGATGCACGATGGAAAGTTTCTCTAGAAATTCAGAGAGAGACCGTTTTGTACATCTTTCCAGGATTTTACTAATCCCAGGCATTAGATATATTGGGCGAAAGTTAGCAAGATCCAGTAGATCCATTCCTTTATGATCAATGCCCTCAGCATTACATGCTTCCATGCCATTGGGACAGAGCCGGACAAAAGTGAGAGGTTAGCCAGTTCAAGAAAGGTTGGCCCAATTACATCCAATGCTTTAGCCAGGATGTGAGGTGGGGCAAGATCCTCAGGAGACCAATAGTTTATAGTGCTGAAAAACTCAAGAATGCTTTTGAGTGTTAACGCTGGAAAGGCACTCAGATTAACTGCCCTAGCAACCCCTTTATTTTCAGAGGAATCAACAAAAACTCCATGAGGGGTAGTTTGAAACATATCATTGTGTCCTATTTCTGTGTGTGGCACCTGGCCGGGGCCTAGGACCTGTTACTGGTCCCATCATGAGTGATCTTAAGGACTCTCCTGTTGTGGTTGGGCTATTGTCTGGTGTTCCGGTGTCTCCTGACCTCCAGGCTGTCATTGCTGCTGATGTAAAGGTTGTTTTCTGGGTTTTTGAAGGGACGCCTTCTGCCAAAGGACCTAGAATAGACCCTCCTATCGACAGAGAGGATGATGAAGTGAAAGGCCGGTTTGTGCAAGGCACAGACCTGGCCGTGGTTCCGAATCATGTGCAGGACAATTTGGGATTTACGGTGGCCACTCCAGTTCCAGATAAGGAGGATTTCTTTTCCCAATATGAATGGTCTGAGATGGGCTCTCTGCCTTCATATGAGTCCATTCGCAAGGTGCTGGCTGATGACTGGAAAGATGTGGAGAAGCAGATGTTTCCCCATTTCTTGTTGAAGCGCTACCCCTTGGTTGCCTTTGAGGAGGAGTTTTCCTCTTCCATTAAAATTTACAAAATACTGGCTGGGTTGTCTTCTCAGAGACCGCTGGTGTCTGAGGATGCTTTGCCTTTGGATCCAGTGGAGGGGAAAGTGGAAGGGGGGTGAAGCGGACCTATGCGGCTTCGAACTTTGCTGGTAGGGCCAATCCTTACTCTACTTACGCCATTCAGTCCCTCCTTAAGGACTTCCAGTCTTTGGCCAAGAAGGTGCAGAAAGGTGCAGATTTTTCAGCACTGTTGGCCGTGATGGAGCAGCAGGTGGGCTTTCTTTCAGATGTCCCCTTTTATAACCTCTGCGCTTCTGCAGCAGTCTCTAGTTCCGCAATTTCCACCTGGCGCAACAGTTAAATATGCTCTTGGAATCCCGTTGCCACTCACAAAGCGGTCCTTCTTAAGCTGCATTTTACGGGTTCTAAGATGTTTGGGAGTGACTTGGGGGGCATAATAAAGATACCTGTGGATAATCGGAAGCTGGTCACCCCTGTTTGTCCAGCTTTCAGACGCAGAGGTTTTGAGTTCCAGAAGGTTTTCCCCACTGGGGGTAAGACCCTGCAACACCAGCCATTTCAAGTTAGGGGTCATGGAATCGGTTTGTTTCCGATGCCTTGGCCATCCAAGTGGTCTCAAATGGTTAAAAAATCAATTTCAATGAGGCTCCTCCTCCTTTTATTGAGACTCCTGCTCCTCCTTCTCCTGCAAGGTTTTCTACTCTCCTTCAGGGAATTCAGTTGCTGCTTAAGAAAGTGACCATTGTTCCCATGCCTCCTGGGGAGCGGTTCCATGGGTATTATTCCCTGCTTTTCCTTGTCCAGAAGGCTTCTGGGGACCCCCACCATGTGCTGCATCTCAAAATAATGAATCACTACATCCCCCATGTTTCTTTCAAGACAGTTTCTCTGCAGCAGGTTCTGCCTCTGTTGCACAATGCAAATTCCTGACCTCCATTGATCAACTGGATGGGTACTTGCATGTCTTGGAGCATCTCTCTCAGCCGCACTATCTCCGGTTTGTGGTGCAAGGCAGCCACTTCCAGTTCTAGGCCCTGCTGTTCTGGCTGGCCTCTGCCCCGAGGGTGCTCACAAGCTCCTGGCTCCTCTGGTTGGTATTTTACATTATGAGGGTATCCAGGTGTTTCGCTATCTGGACTACTGGATGATTGAATCTTTTTCTTTTTCCAAGGCCCAGTTGGAGGCTCATAGAGTGACCACGTTGTTGCAGGACTTCGGCTTCTTGATCAACTGGAAGAAATCCCAGGTCAACCCTTTCCTGGATCTCCTGTTCATAGATGCACACTTCTGGATGGGCCTGGGGTATGTTGTGGTGTCAGCGGAACATTGTGTTCGTCTCCTCTCCCATCTGTCCAATCTCCTTCTTTGTTCCTCGGCCTAGGCTGGGACTTGGCTTCGCAGTCAAGGGGTGATGTCCTCTACTTTGTCTCTCGTTCCTTGGGGAAGGTTGCACCTAAATCTCCTTTTTTTCCATCTCTAGGTGCGTTGCGATCCGCTGTCCTAGTTGTACAAGGCTTTGATTATTGTGACCCCTCAGATCTGCCAGAATCTCCAGTGATGGCTAGACCCAACTCTTCTAGGCAGGGGTTTCTCTTTGATTCGTCGGTCTGTCCTGGCTCTCACGACCAATGCCAGTGGAAAGGGTTGGTGTGCCACGCTGGGGAAGCCTCAGCACAGGGCCTGTGGGATCCGCTGGAGGCACACCATTCTTCCAATTGGAGGGAAATGGTGTCTGTCCTCTGGGCTTTTCGTTTTTTTTGTCCCCTGCTGGGGGGTTCCTCTGTGTGTATGCAGATGGACAATCAGGTTGTCCACTCTTATCTGAACCGCCAGGGGGGCATGTATCCTTCTCTCTTTCTTCTTGGTCAGCAGATTTGCCATTGGGCCGATTGCAGGGGGCTATCTTTGAAACAATGGACTCCGAAGAGTTCCAATTTCTATCTGCTGAAGTGGTCTTTCTGGTGTCCATCTCTTCGGGGAGATGGGTTGAGGAGCTTGAGGCCTTGCTGTTCTCCCCTCTTTCCTTCAGTTTTTTCAGACAAAATGTTGCTTTGGCCTAGTCCAGCTTTTGCTCAAAAAGTGGAGTTTTCCTTTCATTTGGATTCGGCTATTGTTTTGCCCACCTTTTGTCCCTCTCCTGTTTCTGCTGAGGAGGAGTGTTTGCATTCACTGGATGTCCCTCTGGCTCTTTCAATTTATTTGCGTTGCACTGCGGACTTTCACAAATCGGATGCCTTGTTTGTCTCCCAAGGTCTGACCCGGTGGGATTGTAAACCCATCCTTACTACCTTGTCCCATTGGATTAAGCTGGCCATTTCACATGCCTATTCTCTGGTCAGGCTCTCCCAGAGTCTTACCTGGGGAGGTCTACCAGGGGTGTTTCGACCTCCTGGGCATCCTTCAAGGGGGCTTCCATTCGAGACATTTGTTTTGCTGCTAGTTGGGCTCAGCACCACATGTTCATGACTCACTACCATTTGCACTTGAGTGAGGATGTCTCTCCTGATTTTGGTACCACTGTTTTGAGTTCTGCGGTTACTTCAGTGCGATTTCTGTCATTAAATCTTCCTCTGCTTTGCACTTTTTGTTGTGTGATTTTTTTTCGCAATCAGTGGTGGCCTTTGGTATGTACTGTGGACTGTGAGAGGAAGATGAAAGCGGAGGTACTGCCCGGTTGCTTACCTGTGATATTCAGTACTCCGATTTACTTGTCTTCCTTGTCACAGTCCTGAATTCCCTCCACCTATCTCTTTGCCACTGATTTCAGTCTTGCTTGTTTATTTCAAGAACTCCTTCCCAGGAAGTGAGGTACTTGTACTCAGGGAGTACGGGCCACCTTGGAATGGGAAGGAAAGTCAAGTTTGGTGGTTAGGTTCTGCAGAAATGGAGTAAACTCCTGTGACGAGGAAGACAAGGATGGGAGTAATAATTATTACCAGTAAGTAACCAGGCATTCTGGTACATATTTTAGCTTTCTCCCTTTGAAAACATTACCAATGGGCTGCTGGTTTTGCTACTTGTGTAAGTGATGTAGAGAGAGGTTTTTCTGAGTGTGTCTACATTCCTAAGCCACCATACTACTAGCAAATCACTACGTCTGCCCAGCTTGGACAGTTATGCCCCTCTTTTTATAACAAGGAGGTTACAGCTGGTTGAACCTGCATAATTGACTTATTTACCTGTGCACCATTTGACACTACTTCATGGAAAACTTATTTTAGAAAGATAAACCCGTCTGTTTCACAGTTTCCTGTGCTTCCTTAAACATAGAACTGATGGCCCTAGATTGCAAGAAGAGGTCTGAAAATAGGCATTTAGTTAGGTGACAAGGAGAACTCCAACATCAACATGTTGTTATGTGTGGAATGCCAAAAAACCTTTCATACATTGGCAAGATACACACACTTCAAGAGCTTTAGAATCCATGCCAAACTGTCTGCTGCATGTCCCTCTAAGTCTGTCATACTTGTCATTGCATGTGCGAGAGAAAGAATGATGACATGCAAACATCCAGGACAATTTCCTACACCGCCTAGATTTCAAACATGAAACTCTTTCTACTTGTGTGGGCCAGTTTGAAGCCTCTATGAAAACAACAGGGCAGGTTTGGTTTCATGAAATGTTTCCATCCATCAATGACACCATAAAGTGAGACCTAAAATGGTGTAATCCCTGTGCTGTACAGCTCACTGTGGAGATTACTCATAGACGTCATCAGTATGCCCTCTGTACATAAGGACACAATGTATGAAAGAGACAGAACAGCCCTTCATTCCTCTGTGTGCAGTAAACTCTCCAGGCTTATAATGCCGGAACAGAGACATTTCTAGGTAATTAGCTATATATTTATCACTGAAAAAACCCAAAGGTTACAGGGACGTTATAGTTAGGCTCAGAATTCACTAGTACAAAACCATAGAAATTCGAAAGTTATAGTTACCTGAGCTAACTATAACTTATGCCCGCAATGCACTGCTTATGGCCTCACATATTAAATCACTCATGACCTGGTCAGTGACATCACTGATTTCATCTCAAATGACATCGTTGATGACATCAAGTGGGAGTCAGTGTTTTTAAGAGTTTATGAGTCCTAAACATATCTACTAACATGCTACAAAAAGTTAGATTAGTATACTAGTTGTACTATTAATGTGTGATCTGACTGGTTGTGTGACTGTCTGTATCAGTGTGGGAGTGGGTGTGTGAGTTGAACTATGGGTGGGTGAGTGCCTACATGAGTGACTTTATGGGTGAGTGAGTGGATTTCTAACAAGGTCTGTAGGTGTGTGACTGGTTGTATCAATGGATGTATGGGTGTGTGAGTGGGTATCTGAGTGGTTGCATGGGTGTGTGAGTGGTTTTGTGGGTATGTGAGTGTCTGTATGGGTGTGTGTGTTGCCAATTGGGTGTATAAGTAGGCATGTGAGTGGCTGTGTGGGCGAGTGGGAGTTTGTGTGAGTGACTATGTTGATTAGTGAGTAGGTGTGTCAGTTGCTATATGTTTGAGTGACTGGTTAAGTGAGTTGGTGTGTGAATGGTTGCATTGGAGAGTGAGTGCCTTTGTGAATGACTGTATGGGTGAGTGAGCAGATATGGGAGTGCTTGTATGGATGTGTGAGTGGGTATGTCACTGGTTGTGTGGATGTGTGAGTAAGTGTATGGGTGTTTGTATGGGTGTGTGAGTGGCTGCATTGAGAGGCATTATGGGTGTGTGAATGGCTGTATGGGTAAATAGGTATGTGTATGAGTAGTCGTATGGGTGAGTGTATGTCTGTATGAGTGGCTGTGTGGGTGAGTAAAGGGTTGTATAAGTGGCTGAATGGGTGAGTTAATGGTTGTCTGGGTGGTTGTATGGGTGAGTGGATATATGTGTCTAAGTTTGTCTGTGAATGGGTGCATGAGTGAGTTGGTCTGTGAGTGGCTGTGAGAGTGTCTGAGTTGTTCTGTGAGTGGGTGCAAGAGTGCCTGAGTGGGTTCTGCTACTGTTCTGCTCATTTTCTATAGGCCTGGGCAGAGCTAGGGGAGTAACCACAAAACTCTCCAAATTCGGTGAAGCTCTGTGAGCAGGCATAGTAGTGCTCAACCACCCCAAATGAAGTCCCATTGGCTGTGGAGGGTCGTTGGGGGCCGAGAATCCCTTTTGTTGCCACTAGTAAGTTCCCCACTTTGGGATTGCTGATACCTTGTCAGAGGTCCCACCCCTTTTCTCAACCACCCCTCAAACGTGCCTCCTGCCACACTACTATTGGTTAGTGGATGAAGTCCCATTGACAGCTGAGGGTAGTTGAGGGCCAAAAACCCCTATTGTTGACAACAGTAAGTTCCACACAGCAGGATTGCTGAGACCTCACTGGAGGCCCTGCCCCCTCTCTCAATCACTCTGCAAATGTGCCCCCTGACGCAATATTGGTTGGTAAATGAACTCCCCTTGGCTGCTGAGAGTCATTCGGGGTTAAGAACCCCTATTGTTTCCACAAACAAGTCCCCCACAGCGGGATTGCTGAGACCTCATCGTAGACCCCACCCCCTTTCTCAACCACTCTGAAAATGTGCCTACTGGCACACTACTGGTTGGGGATGAAGTCCTCTTGCCTGCTGAGGGTCATTGGTGGCGAAGAACCCCTATTGTTGCCACATGTAAGTCCCCCACAGCAGCATTGATGAGACCTCGTCAGAGGCCCCACGCCCTTTCTTAACCATTCTGCAAACACACCAACTGGCACACTACTGGATGGGGGATGAAGTCCACTTTGCTGCTGAGGGTCATTGGGGGCCAAGAACCCCTATTGCTGCCACAAATAAGTTCCCCACAGTGGGATTGCTGAGACCTCATTGGAGGCCCTACCCCCTTTCTCAAACATTCTGCATAGGGGCTTCCTGGCACACTACTGGATGGTGGAGGAAGTCTCCTTGACTGCTGAGGGTTGCTGGGGGCCAAACATCCTTGTGGTTGCCATAAGTAGGTCCACCACAGTGGGATTGCTGAGACATCATCAGAGGCACCACCCCCTTTCTTAACCATTCTGCAAACACACCTCCTGGAACACTACTGGTTGGGGGATGAAGTCCCCTTGGCTGCTGAGGGTTTTTGGGGCCCAGAATTCCCTATGAATGCCACAAGTAAGTCCTCCTCAGTGGGATTGTTCAGAACTCATCAGAGGCCCCATTTCTCAACCAGTCTGCAAAAGCTCCTCTTGGCACACTACTAGTTGGAGGATTACGCCCCCTTGGCTGCTGAGGGTCATTGGAGGCCAAGAACCCCTTTTGTTGGCACAAGTCCCCCACAGCAGTATTGCTGAGACCTCATCAGAGACCCCACCCCCTTTATCAACCACTCTGCAAATTCGCCTCCTGATACACTACTGGTTGGGAGATGGAGTCTAGGGGTGAGCGCACCGGTAAACTCTGCTCCAGATCAGAGGTTTTTGCCGAACTCTACATTCCAAGAGCAACTCGGAGTGGCAAAACCTCATATTCTTTGCTGGCAGAGCGGAATTTACCACTCAACCCTAGTTTTCTGCCTTTTTTTCTGCTAATTTCTGACCTGTATTTTGCCTATTTCTGCTCGTGGATGACCTTTAGTCTGACTCTTTCTGCTCGATTCTCACCTATATTTTGCTGATTTTGGCTCATTGCTGACCTTGATTCTGCTTCTTTCTGTTCGTTTCTGTCCTTTATTCTGCCTCTTTCTGATTGTTTTCTCACCTTTATATTGCCTCTTTCTGCTCATTTCTCACCTTTATTTTGCCTCTTTCTGCTCGTTGATGACCTATATTCTGTCTCTTTCTGCTCGATTATTACCTTTATTTTGCCTCTTTCTGCTCATTGCTGACCTTTATTCTGCCTCTTTCTGCTAGATCCTGATCTTTATTCTGCCTCTTTCTGCTTGTGTCTGACCTTTATCTTGCCCCTTTCTGCTCATTGCTAACCTTTAGTCTGCCTCTTTCTGCTCATTTCTGACTTTTATTCTGCCTCTTTCTGAAATGTATTTTGACCTCTTCCTTGTCTTTTCCCTGTAGGGCAGTAGGGGGAGCCTCAAGGCCCACGCGGTCTCAGCCGGCTCACTACCTCCTGCGGGAGCCGGCATTGCTCTCACAGACAGGTTATTGATAAACATGCAGCTTCCTGCCTGTCAGAGCGATCCTTTCATCTGTTTCCCTGCCTGCTTGACAGCGGCCTAAAGTAACTATAATGCACACCCTCACAATGCACTGTTATTTATCCCACATATTACATCACTCATGACATGATGTTTGATAGCATGATGCTCCTCCCTTTATTATTGGATGCAAAGTGTCAAATCCATGCAGTGAGATAAAACACACTAAACAGACCACAGTAGTATTAGCTAATCCTTAATGTCAGAATCTAAATCTCTTCTCCAATCCTGAAGCACATTCCATCTTGGACTGTGGCTATGATGAGCTTTTTCTTTTAAAGGGTGGAGTACATTCCTCATGTTTTGCCATCCATGTACAACTAAGGGGTCGATTATGATGTCGTTCAGAAACCATTCTGACCGAATCGGTTTTGAAATGGTTTACGACCAAATCGGATTTGAGGAGTTGGTCCGACCGATTACGATGGTTCCAAACACTGTTCGGTCAGACTCCTATTGACTTCAATGGGAGCCTGTGTTCTGACCGAATACACAGGCTCCCAATGAAGAAAGAGGTGGTTGGGTAAAATCTTGCACCCTGTGGCGGGTACCCCAAGGTGCATACCACACGGTGCATGGTTGGAAAGGAGGGACACATGGGTATCCTAACGGACCCCGATTCAGAGGCCTCCGGGTGAAGGGGGGGCCTGCTACGGGCCCCCAGAGTCAGTTTCCGACAGCCGATCCATTCCAGAACAACCGACTTAAAAAGGCTGCCTGAATCTGACATCCGGATCACTCGTTCTGAAACACACTCCTTAGACCTGTACGAGTCAGCTCCGAATGACTCGGTTACTCAGAATGTACATCATGATCGGTCATTCAGAAATGTTTCCAAATCACTTGGAAATAAGGCTTCCGAATCGGATTCGAAGGAATCAAATGCCATTTGGAGCCTTTCCGAATGACTTCGTAATCGACCCCTTAGTGTGGTTATTTGACTAACTCAAGCCTAGGTCTTCATAGGTCCTAGCCTTACTTGAAGCATGCCATAAAGCATAATTATAAAGTAAGATATTACTACCTATTTAATCTAGAAATGTGTATTTCTCACACTGGGAGCCAATTCCATTGAACACTTATATTTCATTAGTATGCCTGTACGTTCTGTTCCAATATGATAACTGCATAAATGGCATAAGAACATTGAACTTGGCGTTCCGCTTTTCCGATTGCATGTTTCATAGTGTTACAAGCCACTATTGTCACAATAGCACCTTTCTTGGGGGCACTGGAGAGTGTGCTGTCTATCTCTGCAGCTTGTTGCTCACACGTTCTTCACCTCTGTATTGTGGCAGCTATGTTGAATATTAAGCACTGGGGGCTTGATTCTCAAAATAAAAGTAGTAAATCTTTAGCTGCAATGTTATACTGTCATTAGCATATTTACATCTTTCAGGAATTTGGAAAGGTACTGATTAGGCCTGGGGAAATGTTGATTACTCTGGCATAATTCATGTAATTTCAGAAATTTTGCATTTTTCTTGAAATTCTATTCATTACACCATTGCGCCACTTTGCTTAATTACGTACTAGTCATGGTAAAAATGTACCACGTACCCACCATTTGCAGTAAAAAAAAAATGGGAATGATTGTCCACAAAAGAATGTGAACGCTGTTCGTGGTGCATTTTTTGCACTATTGTTTAGTGTGAAATGCGTTCTTGTGTCCAAAGTAGTGCAAACACATATCCTAAAACATAGGGCTAAATAATAGATTAGCATTTTTCATAATTATGCCTAATTTAGCATAAATATATGTGTTACATTTTTGTGAATTTATTCGAAAGCAATTTACATACATTTTGCACACCCCTCGATTTAATATTAACCTGAGACAGAGCCAGATTTCTCAGTTTACTTCTGGAAAACCTGTGAGAATTCATATATCCGCAAAATGAAGGCATTTACACTAGCATGCTTGTACAAGGTGTGCAATTACATATGTAGAAATTTTACAAATGTTTGCTTTTTTCTCAATTGATTTTTTTTTTTTTTAAAACAGACTTTTATTAATTTTCATGAAAATACACATTCAACCCCGCCGCCCACTGACTGGGCAACAGCAAAAGCAAGTAGGAAATACCACCAACATCCCGCCAATCTCAATATAGACCCACATCCAATGTCCCATTAGGTGTCCACAATACCCAGCAGTCCTTCTTGCATGGTCGATCCAGTTCAATGATGTGGAGCAAGAAGACCCCCCCTTTTGATAACATATGTTTTTATGGAGACCTCTCTACGCCTAACTAGGGGTCAGAGTAAAGCTTGAATATGCAAACAAACTAGAATTTGTGAGCGTTCCCAAACTTTCCAAGAAAACTCCACTGAAGAGTGCCCATGTTCTCTCTGTGAGAGGGGTTTTCTCACATGCAATATTGCACCATTGTGAGTCAATACTGTGCATGAGTAAAGTGGAAAGTGATTATTTGTGATTACTTTGTATTTGCACTTCAAGCCAAATATGCACGTAATTCAGATTCATATGTGCAAGTCGTTTGTGATCTTCAAAAGCTGTGAAGTCCAGATAGGTCTTGTTGTCTTTGGTTTGGGATGGTTTTCTCCAGCAATACACGACAGACAGCTGTTTAATCACCCAGCAGTGACCTGACTCTGGCCGGCAAACAGCGGCGGTCTGTGCAGGTAAGAGCATTGGGGTGGTGGAGCTGGGTTGGGGGGATTTGACAGATGACCACGAGGATAAATTAAATAATAATTAATTTTCCATTGTGGGCGTGTGCTGAAATCCCCCACCCCACCCAGCCCCACTGCTCTTACCTGCACGGACGCAGCTGCCGGCAAATATAACACCAACTTAAGTGACACACCAATTACCACGCAACAAACACGCCAAGAAAGCTAGAGAGAGTATATCAGATGCTATGGTCAGACCTCGCCTCTTAGGGAGTGAAACTCTCAGGAAATTAAATACTCAGGGGCATATGTATAAGAAACTGGTGGAGCGCGGGTTAGCTCCAAAATTGCTCAAGTTGCGCTCCATCACTTTAGAAACTCAGGGATGTGCCATATTTACAATAATATGGTGCAACCCTGCGGTTCTCCCTGGCTGGCACTAAATTCAGCTGCCTAGCGCCAACGCATGCACTGTAGTGCAAGGGGGCCTGCATTGAGGGAATGATTGTTTATGTGCAGGAAGGTGTCCCTTCCGGCACATAAACAATCCAGAACAGCGATTTGTAACTTCTATGTGTGCTGCATTGTGCAGCACACATGGGTTGACATAAACAATCATTCATGGCAATTTGCTGTTTCTGTGTGTGCAACAGCAAAAAACTGTGAGAAATAAATAATTTCTCCTCATTTCAACATGTTAAGACCAGGTTTTCCTGGTCTTAATTTTGGGTCTGCATCCTATTTACGCAACCCTTGTAAATAGGGGGCAGCATCAAAATCAATGGGTGTTGCGGTGGAACGCCCACCACAGCACCCATTGCCCACCCCTTTCATGCTAACGCCGCCTTGTAAATAAGACGAAGGGTTTATCACCACAGGAACATAACTAAAAGTGAAGTCCCTGTGGCGATAGGGACTTGTAAATATGCCCCTCACTATTGAGCATGTGTCAATCCAAGAACAACTCAGCAGAGTAGGAAGGAGCTGTCCAAGGGCACAGACAGCACCCACTGCTGGGGGAAGGATGTGGTACAGTGAGCTGCCTTCAGTGCTGGTTGGTTAGAAAGGTACTCAGCCCATGCAGCCCTGAGAGCAGGTCTGAGGGAGCTGCATCCCATTTGTGATTGGCACACACATTTAGGGGCAGATTTACAAGCCCCTTGCGCCACTTTTGCATCACTTTTCCCATGTTAAAAGTGACGTAAAAGTGGCGCAAGGGGCTTGTAAATCTGCCCCTTAATTTTTACTGTGGAGAAACAATGCTCCAGGGCACTGCTTGAGAATGACAAATATTGAAATATTTCAAGAGCCGCTTTTCAACATTTTTTATTAAACAGTTAGTCCAAGTGGAAAATGAATCTGTAAAATATATTTCTCTGCCTAATTCTATTACAATAATTGTGGTTGCGAAACCGCCATACCAGCCATCCTGGATAGGGTTAGGTTTTCACGCAAACCTTTTTATTTGGCAGGACAAAAAAATTTCCAGAGATTATTTAAGCTGGCAGCACAGCCCTACAGTTGGGTGTGATAGTTTACCCTCCAACCGTGCTGTAAGACGCATGATCTCCGAAATGCGAGCAAATGGAGAGGAGAACAATGTATCCCCAAGTTAGTGATTTTACAGCCTTAAGCCTCAGATTTCAACGCTGGCCTCCAGGATGGATACTGCCATAATGCAAATTGCAAATTGAAGGGTCAGATTCCAATTTACCTTAGAATGTGAAGCAACATTGTGATATCAGATTCCATATCGTCACAGTATGTGAAGTGCACATTTGTATGCTAATAAACACATATTACCTTTGTTAAGTGAAGTAGCATCGCCCTGCAAATGTCCATACTGCCCTGGCCAGTAAAGCACACTTTCAACATGGCGCATTTATGACAAAAACACATTTCTGAATCAATTTCTAAATAGTATGTTAGGCATCATTGGTTAGCCACTTTCCACATTTCTTAGTTTGTCAACCACACATTGTCTTGCCCGTTTCCTCATTCTGTTGCTATGAAAATTCATGCTGTCATGCCCATTATCACATTGCCTGGCTAATTTCAGCACTGAATACATCCAGCCTGAATATGTTCAATGTATGCCCTTCTCTGCAGTGCAGTGGCATATAAAGCACCATTTCTGTGGCTAGGCTTTCTCCTACATCACTTCTAAATGCTGAAACAACCTGACGCTGTACATCAAAGCCGCCTCTTCCATTCTCGGACCACAAGAAGCTGAAGACGTGGCTTGTCTAATAGACCTCACCAGCTTAGCCCAGAGTCAGAGCAGGTGTGCTCCTACTTATAGCGGCAGGAGGATACCTTCCAGGATGAGCGTGGGCTACAAATAAACATAACAGAAGGGATCACTGACAGAATATCAGAAACAGAAATATCAGGTGGACATAATCTGATGCTAAAAATAATGAAGACCAAAATATCGAGAAGATAAGTGCAAATAGGTAAGTATAGGATTACTATTCTTAACTCCACATCTATTTTCCTTGAAGATATACATATATATATCGTCAAGGAACATATATGTGGAGTTATATATATATAAAACTTTGCTTGCCTATAGAAACTTACCTTCACAATAATTGTGTCCTCCATATTCTTGACACAATATTTTGGTTCACGATTTTTCTGTTTCAGATATAAAGTCTAAGGGCCCGATTCACAGAACAAACTTAAGACTAAATCCTAAACTTACTACCATTTTGGTATTCACAGAATGCACCTAGTACTTCTGGTATTCACAGAATGAACTTACTACTTTTGCTATTCACAGAATGAACTTAGTACTTGTGCTATTCACAGAATGGATTTACGACTACTAAACTTACGTCCGCACTCGGGCCGGAAATTCCGGCCCGGAGGCGGAGCTTCCGGCCCAGAGGCGGGGCTTCCGGCCCGGAGGTGGAGATTTCGGCCATAGCCAAATCAGCCGGAATCCCCACCTCCGGGCCGGAAGCTCCGCCTCCGGCCTGGAAGCCCCGCCTCCGGGCCGGAAGCTCCGCCTCCGGGCCGGAATTTCCGGCCCGAGTGCGGACGTAAGTTTAGTAGTCGTAAATCCATTCTGTGAATAGCAAAAGTACTAAGTTCATTCTGTGAATACCAGAAGTACTAGGTGCATTCTGTGAATACCAGAATGGTACTAAGTTTAGGATTTAGTCTTAAGTTTGTTCTGTGAATCGGGCCCAATATACCGACATAACACGACACTGCACATCATGCATTATCCCTGGGGAACGCTGGTCTCCTTGGTGTCCTTTCGTGTCATGAACTGTGTCATGAACAGTACTTTGCAGTGGCGGGCCTGCAGCAGGAAGAGGGAGGCTTTGGGGCTTGGATCTCAGACTGGATGCCTCCTGGGCCCCAGCTCCTATGATTCATTTCTGCTGGCGGTTTCTGGCAGTGAACAATGACACTCATTTATGGGGACTGGGACTTAATTATCATCATCAGACTTTGACCAAGAGTTAGAGAGAGAAAGGCAGAAAGGAGGAGTAGGAGAAAGCCATGAAAACAGTGACACAGATGAAAAAGCACCTTCAACATCAGGCCGATAAATCTATTTTTCCTTTTATAGTTTAAATACTTCCCTACTCACCTACACATACTTACCCCGCCCCAGTCCCTACTCTCCCCATATTGTTTCACACAATCTTAGCAAAGGAATAAAACATGGGAAGCACAGCTCTGTCTATATCAGATATATAGGCATGTACTGCAGGAACATCAGTAGCAATTTAAAAGCAGCTTGTTATTTCAGGTCACAGCAATGGTCTGAAAGAACAGCCACCTTTGCAGTGGTGATGTTTCTTATATATATGCTGTGGAAGCAGCTGTACTACTGTCTCTCTGCCTCTACTACTGCCTCTCTGCCTCTACTACTGTCTCTCTGCCTCTTCTGCCGTCTCTCTGCCTCTACTACTGTCTCTCTGCCTCTTCTGCCGTCTCTCTGCCTCTACTGCTGCCTCTCTGCCTCTACTACTGTCTCTCTGCCTCTACTGCTGCCTCTCTGCATCTACTACTGTCTCTCTGCCTCTTCTGCCGTCTCTCTGCCTCTACTGCTGCCTCTCTGCCTCTACTACTGTCTCTCTGCCTCTACTGCTGCCTCTCTGCCAGTGGCGTAGCTAGACCTTCTGGCGCCCGGGGCTATCCCTCAGATTGCCGCCCATTGCTGGGGACTGGGGAAAAAGGACAGCGAGCAGCGGGGGTGGATTGGCAGGGTCTAAGTTACAAGAGCAACTCTCTACTCCACTGCAGGTGAAAGCAAAGGTCGGAGCGGAGGTGCTGCGTGGGTCTACCCACTATTTTCACAGGGGGAACGCCGTCCACCCTGCCAAGAAGTTCGGCCACACAGAAATATGCTGAACTTGTCCCGGTGTCATTGCGCTCCTTCTGGCCAAGAGAGCAATAACCACAAGATGGAAAGCTACTAGGGCCCCGTCCCTACAGGACTGGCACACGGAATTGTTGAGGTGGGGTAAGGCGGAGGGGGCTGAACTAAAACTAGAGGAATATAGAGGCCTACGAAAAAACACTGATTTTGTTGAGCTGGAATGCAATGATAGAGGAATACGCTGCAATAGACATTTTGTCTTACTGAGGCGGGCTCGGAATATTGCATGGGGGTTTGCTCAACAGCTGTGGGACACATGGGCTCCTCACAATCCTTGTGGGTTATACTGTGTAAGTTAGCAGGACTGTATAGTTGCCTATGTTAGTCTTTGGAATTAAGACACACACAACTGCAGATATAGAAAATGTGCAAATACTACTGTTAGATATTTATGGGCAAGCATGCGGGAAGGGGAGGGGGGGGGGGTTGGGTAAGAGTTTGTTAGAATATTATAACTGTATTAGATCCTGATAGATTTGACTAATTATTACATGTTTGGCTGGACTCCTGGTGTAGACGAAAATGCTGAAAACTTAACGTATTTGATAGCCGTTGAAATGCATATTCACGATATTAGACCACTGAGTGACGTCATACAGGGATCATCATGGATGTCTGACACTCTTAATATGTGTTATCCTAAATTGGTTGAAAACATGTGAACTATGCCATGTACTTCTATGTCCATATACCGCTATACGATGTCTGGCTCACTGTTATGTGAAATCAATAAAAACAAATAAATATATATATTTTTTAAATAAATAGAAAGGGGGCCAACCGTTTAATGTAGTCCATCATGGCTCTTGTATGGTAGAATCCTTACCCATTAATACAGCATATACCATCAGATTTCAAATCCTGTACACTCTCAAATGGTTATGAGCAGTAGACCCTCTATGTGTGCTCCTAGAAATGTAACTCCAGAGTTTCCAGCATCTGCTTGAAAGCAGTGCTTAATTTGAGCAGGTGGTTTCCGGTGCTGGCTTAACTGTCAACACGGTGCTTGTGACAGCCTGCCACAATTTGGCGCTGTCTGGATAATTTAGAGATGACCACAACAACAGTTAATTATTAAATCAATATACATTAAAATGACTTTTACCTGCCGCCCAAGCCATTTTTATGGCTTTGGGGCCTGAATTAGTCCGAATTGTCACACTTGTAGGAGTGTGATGGTCATTATCATTCACAGCACTTTCATTGGCAGCACAGCAGGGGCAATGTGTGGTGCAAGCTGCAGTGGCCTCCTGATGAGAGCCCTGCCACTTATTTTGTTTACAAATTAAGCACTGCTTGAAAGCAAACCTCACGCTGGCGATAGCTCACCATTTGCCATCACTTTGGCAAAAAAGGCCTAGTTTTAGTCTTCGTCTGTCACAAGCTCCAAACATGGCACACAGGGACAAGAGTACAATGTGCAATACGATCACAAACGTCTGCCCTCCGTCATTCTCCGATGCCACTGCC
Organism: Triturus cristatus; assembly: GCF_964204655.1. Classification (NCBI taxonomy): domain Eukaryota; kingdom Metazoa; phylum Chordata; class Amphibia; order Caudata; family Salamandridae; genus Triturus; species Triturus cristatus. The sequence goes on from NC_140584.1 coordinate 349,156,443, forward strand.
AGCCCACGCTGTGAGGATGAAGAACCTTCTGCAAGAGGATATACGTTTTGTCAAATCCATTTAATCCTGCCTAAATATTTGCAGTTCGCCGACTAAGTCGGATGTTATCCCATAGTCTGAGACCGCATAGTTTCCCACTGTGCCTCCACTAGGTTCTAAAATTCAAAGTTTAGTAATGAGGCCGCCGCGGCAGCGATTGTCAAGGCACTCAAAGGCATGCTTCGACTGTATCAGAAGGGGACGGAGTGTCGGATTACGGTCTGTTAAAATAAAAAGATGTATTCGGAAGGATGGGCCCGTTCTGATTGTTCGTGCTGGTGTGTTGTTACAGTCGCCCAACAGATGCATTGTGTCGTCGCGGATACATTGCATTAAATAACCCCTTGCACATTTCACATAATCCTGCTCATCGAAAACGTCTAAAATTGCCTCGAGTCTGTGCGTGCTTATAATAATCAGTGTCCTGCCATCGCAAATACAAGTCTGAGGTGTCCTAATGAAAAAATATATTGTATGCTCAACACGGTATGACAATTATGACGCGGTAAAGGCCTTTCTGGTTTCAGTTCGCGGTGCCAGCCGGTCATATGTTTTTGTTTGGTTTCATTATGTAAAGAGCATTAAGTGCTTTCTCGTGTTTTACAGAGGAGCCTTGGCACCTCGACAATAACGCTAGCCTTGTGGAGGTCCCAGGCGCCGTGGCGTCAGGGGTTTCATTCAACTCGGAAAAGGGAAGCATGCCGTGCTGTGAAATAACAGTCTTAAAATCCAAAAGACCGAAATCACAAATTACTACTTTTTGGGTGGGTAGGTTGTAACACACCCTTTTTTAGTCTCCATAACACAACCCTCGCCTCCATGTTCCAATAGCATTCCCTCCTACTGGCCATCAACGTCAAAGTGCTTTACATTTTTTTCATTCACATATTTTCATATTAATTTGGTAAAGCTTATTTAGGTCCATTGTACTGCCCTCTTGCACCTTTTACACACTTTGGCATTACCAATCATAATTGTTTTAATGATGTGCCGGGAGCACAGATCATTTGGAACATTCTTGCCAGCAAGGACTCTTATCTTACGCCCCTCTCTAACTTCCAGGGCAGCTAAGCACACACTTACTTGAAAAGAAATTGCAGACGTGACATCTCGAGAGCAGCTCCGTTTTCATGAGATGCCGTCCGCCTGGCTCGCCTCTCTCTCCCTGTTGTGACCTGCCGCCCACATCAGGCTCGTTCTGACCGGCTGGTTCAGCTACACGGGCCATTATGGTGGGACAGGCTGGGTCGTCGGGTGCGCGTCATGCAGCGGTCCACCGTATTCATTACCTCACTGGCTGTGAGCTCATTAACAGAAGCTACGAGCCATTTCCGACTTCAGCTGCTGCCCATGAACTCACGAAAGTGAAAGCAGTGTCTCTCTTTGACTCGAGAGTTAACTCGAGGCGTCACTGCAGCAGCGCATGGGCTGGCCAAAAACAGATGCCCAGGGCCGTCATTGGTAGCGCTTTCGCGCGCTACAAGATTGACGGCCCTGGGACCCACATGCATGGTACGCTGGGCGGCGCACCGGTGCCACACCACCACTACACTAGGTGGTGCAGGATTGGCCTGCAAGCAGGTGCGCTTGCACTTTCTACTCGTGTGGTGTACTGGCTGCTCAGCAACAGCCGCCGCACATGTGCCAGCCGCCCCCATAATAGTGCCGCCTGGGGCGGACCGCCCCCTCCGCCCCCCCCTAGCTACGCCAGTGCTCTCTGCATCTACTACTGTCTCTCTGCCTCTTCTGCCGTCTCTCTGCCTCTACTGCTGTCTCTCTGCCTCTACTGCTGTCTCTCTGCCTCTTCTTCTGTCTCTCTGCCTCTTCTTCTGTCTCTCTGCCTCTACTACTAGCTCTCTGCCTCTTCTGGTGTCTCTCGGCCTCTGCTGCTCTCTCTCTGCCTCTCCTGCTGTCCCCCTACCTCTTCTGCTGTCTCTCTGCCTCTTCGGCTGTCTCTCTGCCTCTTCTGCTGTATCTCTGCCTGTACTGCTGTCTCTCTGCCTGTACTGCTGTCGCCCTGGATCTTCTGCTGTCTCTCTGCCTCTTTGGCTGTCTATCTACCTCCCCTGCTGTCTCTCTGCCTCTACTGCTGTCTCTCATCTGTACTGCTGTCTCTCTGCCTCTCCTGCTGTCTTTCTCTTCTGCTGTCTCTCAGCCTCTACTGCTGCCTCTCTGTCTCTTCTGCTGTCTCTGAGCCTCTACTGCTGTCTTTCTGTCTCTGCTGCTGTCTCTTTGCCTCTCCTGCTGTCTCCCTGCCTCTACTGCTGGCCTCTAAACTCTTATTAGGTTCTTGACCATGCATCTCTGGACTCTCCAGCAGTAATGGGCAATAGGGTGGAATAGACAGCTTGTTCCTCCGCCCTCACAGCAGTGAATCAGATCTGGGTGGACTGAGACACTTCTTCTTCCTCTACCCAAAGTTAGTCAACTGCTCCGGTTTCCTAGGTATCCACGCGCTGCAGGCTGGAGTGTGTGAGGCTCAGTCACCTGCCTCCCTTCATAGCTGCAACTGTGTTGCTATGACCATGTCTTGAGAACTAAAAGTTCAAAAAGCATGGATGAAGTTCAGGGCCTTGACACATTTAATTTACATGGCATGCCATGTCTTTTGGTGTGAATGACTGTTTATGTTTCATGTATAGAAACTCCTTGGTAGCATGCACAAATTATTTTGACTGCTTTCACTGTTGTCTCTGAATTGTGATTTTGGGGATTTTAACCAGTTTTTCAAATGAAACAACAACGTGGTTGAACATCATTTGAAAGCAGAAAAAGGGAAAAGGGAATACAGGAAATGTGGGGACACTAGTATTCCTGTAAGAGAAAAACAAGCATCCAAGCAGAACACTGTAAGACCGAATTTATCGTGGATGGGATAAAAACAAGAATAAGGAGGGAAATCATCAAATCAAGAGCAGGCACCAGACAAAGACAAAAATACACCCAATCATGAGCAAGGGGCTGTTCCAAAGTCCACTTCAATTATATGTTATGTGTTGGAAAAAATAGGTCTGTAACCAAGGCTGCAAATTAATCCCAATTTAGCTGCAGCTACCCCCCCTCCCCCCTCCCAGGGTATGCCATCGTGAGGCTAGATAGAAGCACCGGGAGAGGTGGGGGACTGACTATTTTGTTTAGGGACCAGTTGACTTGCACCCTAGAGTCGGTTAAAACCTCTGCCATTTAGGGTTGTGAGGTGAGGTATTTCAAAATTAAAGCCACCCTCATACAGACTAGCAGGGTTGTTGGTTTATTGCCCTCCTGGTCCAAAAAAGCAGCTCATTTTGAACTGCAGTAACGTTACCATTTTAGGGAAATTTTAATTTCTATTTAGGAAAGCAAGGCAATAATGACATCAGGGCCTTTGCAGACCTAATGAACAGCTTTAGCTTCCCTAAATGGGTCTATGCCATCACCCATATAGCCGGTCATACGCTGGATGGGATCTTTACCAACCAGGATGCCCTGGCAGCGGATGATTGTTTTCTTTTTTAGCTGATCTGATCACCACTTTGTCATGTTCATAGTTCATAGGGAGATCGTGGAGAAGAGTGCACAGGGTAACTCCTTCAGTTTTAGAAAATGTAGTGAAATCTCAGGAAAGGAATTAGCTGAAGCTCTGGCTAAATTCCAAGTAAGAGACTTAGGTGTCCCGGGATCTCTAGCAGAGAATTATAATAATTGGGTATGGTCGGCTATTGAGGAGGTTGCTCCTGTCAGCCCCAAGGTTTTCTGAAGATCTTAAAGTCCTCCAAAGGCAATGCCGTGGCAAACATAAAGAGCTAACTTGAAAATATAAAAGTGCCTTTAATGAAGCTAAATGGTATTATTTTTCCCAGAAACTAAGATCTGCTGATAATAATCCTAAGGAATTATTCAAGACGGTAAGTAATCTCATGCCCCCCCACCCCAGACTCAACAGGCATTGGAGAATTTTTGCAATAAGGTGGCTGTGTTCTATAGAGACAAGATTTTAAAGATTTTTGCAGAATTTCAAGAGCCTAATGACAGGCCTAAAGCTTGTTTCATGGACGGCGATACTCCTAGACAGCCTTCTAACAGCTGTTTAGCCATGTTCTCTCCCGCTCTGGTGGAAAAAATAAAACCCTCCTAGGGCAAACCGCCTTGGAATCACCTGATGGTACTACAATTGGCCCCAGATTTAATTGCAGAATCCTTGGAGAAAGTCTATTTACAGGTCCCAGCGTCAGGAGTGTACCCTCAGTGCTGGAAGGAGGTGATTGTCAGCCCCCTTAAAAAAAAAAAGGCCAAGGAAGACACGGGTGATTTAAAAAACCTCCACCCGATTTCCTTGCTGCCTGCCTCAACTAAAATTCTGGAGTAGCATACTAACCAGAAATTAGCTCAGTTCTTCATTGGTCATGAACTCCTGGACCCCTCCCAGAACAAGTTTAGGAGGAACCACAGTACTGAATCAGCGCTGCTGGTGACAGCTGATTCGATTCGCCAGCAGGTTGATCAGGGAGGGATTTTGGTTATGGTCAATCTGTCTGCCAGTTTTGACACCATCTCTGTTGGTGCAATGGCTGGACAGGCAGGGCTGAGAGATGCTACCTTAAATCTGCTGGAGTCCTTTTTAGTGAACAGGACTCTAGCAATCAGCTGCAGGGATTTTAGGGCTAAATATTTTCAGCTTCCCTGTGGGGTCCCACATAGTTCTTCCCTCAGCCCCAACTTATTTAACCTGAATGTTGCCCCGAAACCTGTGCGCTGCTTCAGTTTCCATGTGCCGTCTTATGCTAATGACACCCAAATCATCATTCTCATCTCCAATGGCTGGGAAAGAGTGGCAGATAGGCTTAGGTCCTAGATGGCTGCAGTCAGTATTTGGATAAGGGAGAACTGATTCAAAATGAACAGGGAGAAGACCAAGATTGTGCTCTTTGGGGCAGAAAATTCAATCTGGACCAGCCTGGAACCTGTGGTAAAGTACCCGTCCCAGTAGCCGCAGCAATAAATCTGGGAGTGATCATTGACAAAACTTTGACATTTGACACCCAGATCAATAGAAAGGTGAGTTCTTGCTTTTGGGTCGTTAAGACCTTGAAAAAATGTCTTCCCTTTCTCCCATGGGAGTTAAGGGTGTAAGTGGTCATTGTGCTTATTACATGTAGTCTTGACTACCGTGATGCCCTGTATTTAAATGCCAACCAGTATTTGTTGAATAAGCTTCAGGTCATCCGAAATGCAGCTGCTTGGTTGGTCCTGGGTCTGCCTAAACTCAATTCAGTTAGGGAGGGCTTGAGGTCTCTCCATTGGCTGTCAATGAGGAAGAGGGTGACTTTTAAAGCCCTGTGCCTGGTACATAAGGCTCTTGATCAACAGGGGTCAAGTTGTCTTAGGGGCTGCCTTCAACTAGAAAGCTCCTAGCAGACTTCTGAGATTGGCAGGATGGAGAAAAGTGATAGTTCCTGGGTTCCAGAAAGCTAGATGGGGGGAAAACGTGCTTTATCGGTGGCAGCTGCCAGGTTGTGGATTTCCCTCTGAAAAATATTAGGAGCGTGAACTCTTACTTGATTTTTCGCAGGCACGCAAAAAACGGGTTAATTTCATAATTTCATTGCCCAGATGACTTGCTGCCTTTTTCTGCATCCACTTTGCTTGGGTGTGCCTCTTCCCTCTGGTGCCTTACTCGGGGGCAGTCCTTCAATTTTATATGCTTTATCAATTCAAAACTCAAATTCAAAAGGGACACAAAAAAAACGAAAGAGGACAGACACAAGGGAAAAACAGAGGAGAAGGAAATGTTGAAACTGAATTCAAAAAAGAAATAGAGAAGATGAAAACTGAAAAGGTCACATCGACAGGAGATACAAAAAATCATACTCAAGTTTTACCAGGTGTAGGCCTGTCTGTCTGAACTTTAAAAAGGACAGCCTTGCAAGTTATTACATTACGTTGCAATATCATTAATTTTATTTTTTATTTTTTTTATTCAGTGAATGACTACAGCTTTTCAGCTTCCTTGCAGTGGGAACTAGAGGTAACAAGCATATTTTATGATTGCTTTGATTTCCCTTGCCCCTCAAGGGCATTTTTACTAAAAGATTGACTTGTGGAATTAAACATATATTTCTGCTGTAGATATATTCCCACCGTTTCAGACTTTCTCAGAAAACCAGGTATTTCCACTTAAAAGCAATCCCTCCAGCAACACACTGCGTCAAATTCTTCCCACAAGAAAACAATGAACATTAATCAGAGTACAATCGATGCCGACTATTCAAAATTCGAAATATGGAAAAATATGTATAATTGGCATTTTGGGAAGTAGATAGGTGTATATTTTCGTTAATGCTTGGATTTCCTGTTTAGACTACTTTAGGAATTTTACATCATATTGTACTAGAACATAGAAATCTCCATAATTCTTGATAAGAAAGAGTGGGTGTTTAGAAATGATTTAGAGAAATATTTTCCATCTTCAAAGCCTCTCTTTTAACCTCTTTTAAGTCTGTCCTTTCCATGCCCTTGATTACTTACTCCCATTTTTTATAGAAAGTATACAGGGAGGGGACCCATGGAAGTCCTTATGAATGATAATCAAGGCCATAAACAGCACCCTTTCCCTAAAAGGAAGACCACGTGGCATCTACGGTGTGGCAGACACGTGATCGTCTTTCCACAACGTCCCACTGAGTGTTGGTGATGTATTCTGTACAACTTGTAGTCGGGTGCTCCCAGTCAAATTCCGGTGGCATAATCTAACTTGAAATAAACAAGTGCATTCATTGGAGTAACAAGCAGGTTCAGTTTTAGGAAAGATCAGGGTTCTCCACAGACGAAAAAAATCTCAAATTGACCACACCTCCCCCTTGAGTACACAATCATCGGGCATCATTGACAATATTTTGCTGTAGGGCAGCACCGTAAGCCGTCCTGCATCACTGCCCTACGACACAAGAAAAAGGCAGGAATGCAGCACACATAGAAAAAGGAAAATACAAGGAGAAATAAAGTTATTTCTTCTAGTTGTGCCTCCCCTACACCTCCCCTGGAGAGGTGTAGGATTTTGATGCATTCCCAGGTTTACAGAAAGTTGTAAATCTGGAAATGTGCCAAATGCCATGGGTGTTACGTGGGAACACCCATCATAATGCCTCCCCATCGCAGTGTGAGGCAATGCAGAGACTTGAGCTGTGTTGCCTCACACCATATCTACAAGGCCATGAAAAGCCACACAGGGTAGCTTCACATGGCCTTGTAGCTATGGCACTACAAGGTGCACTCCCAGAGTATCATTAAAAGTGATGTTCCATCAGCACAAGGGCCTTTTAAATGAGGCCCTCTGTTTATCTTTTAAAATGAAGCTGAAGTTCCTCACTGGTTTGTGGGAAAATGATTGATATCCCACAGAGAGGGGCCAGACGGTGGGGACCAAGAGTGAATTAGAGTGGTTCCTCACTGGTTTGTGGGAAAATGATTGATATCCCACAGAGAGGGGCCAGACGGTGGGGACCAAGAGTGAATTAGAGTGGTTAACAAGATACTCTGTCTAAAAAGGGCCCCTCATTAAAATGTTCTCTATTTGTTTGCCTGCTTACACACATGTAAAATCTACTCTAGGCCATAAAGCAGGTTACAAAATGGTCTTAAATAATATTTTAAATATGTAGAATGGAAATTAGCCATTGTTAATGACTCACCTCAAGGCAGGTGTTCTGAATGAAAACCACCCCACCTTCAAGGCTGGTGTTATAAATAACAAGCATTTGCAATGCAATAGGTCTCGCATTTGCAAGAGTTTAAGCTATTGGCATTGTAAATAACAATGCCTTTTATTTATGTTTTTAAAATCAACACATAAATAAAATGCAATGTCATTTACAATGGCAATAACTCAAACTCATGCAAATGAGAGACCTATTGCATTGCAAATGCGAGACCTATTGCATTGTAAATACTGCCCTCCATGCAGGGTGCATGGTGCTCTCGCTCCCTTCTCTGCCTTCCAGGGTGCATGGGGTTCTCTCTCCCTTCTTGGCCCGCCTTGCAGGGTGCATGGTGCTCTCTTTCCCTTCTCTGCCCTCCATGGTGCTCTCTCGCCCTTCTCCGCCCTCAATGATGCTCTCTCTCCTTTCTCTGCATGGTGCTCTCTCTCCCTTCTCTACCCTCCTTGCAGGGTGTATGCTGCTCTCTCTCCCTTCTCTGCCCCTCCAGGGTGCATGATGCTCTCTCCCTTCTCTGCCCTCCTTGCAGGATGCATGGTGCTCTTTCTCCCCTCCATGGTGCTCTTTCTCCCTTCTCTGCCCTCCAGGGTGCATGGTGCTCTCTCGCGTCCCTTCATGGTGCTCTCTCTCCCTCCTCTGCCCTCCAGGATGCATGGTGCTCTCTCTCCCCTCCATGGTGCTCTCACTCCCTTCTCTGTCCTGCATGGTGCTCTGTCTCCCCTCCATGGTGCTCTCACTCCCTTCTCTGTCCTGCATGGTGCTCTCTCTCCCATCCATGGTGCTCTCTCTCTCCCTTCTCTGCCCTCCATGCAGGGTGCATGGTGCTCTCTCCCTTCTGTCCCCTCCACACAGTGGGCTCTCTGTTTATGTTCTGCTGAAAGCCCACGGGTGTTCTTGAGCTTATGGTAGCAGGGAGCTGGATCCCAGACGTCGGACACTGCACGCGGACCAGCAGGCTTCGCTAGGTCACGCAGAGGTCAGATTACATAAACCTGGGATGACGACGAGGCTCCTTCACCGAAGTATTTTGGCACTAAACCAAGTAACTGGGAAATAAAAACAAGGGGATAGCAAGATGCGGTCCGCAAAACAGATATACGGGGCTGGAAACGTTTAGTCTAGATACGAATACCGTCTAAGGTATAGGGAATAGATATGAATACAGCCTATGGTATAGGGAAATAAAGGTTTTAACCATAATTAGGCGATTGTTTTTCCACGTGTCAACACTGAGCGCACCCCGCAGTGTCCATAGTTTGAAAGCTGGCCACTAACCCACATCTCTCTCTCTCTCTCTCTCTATTCCTGGCACTCTCTCCATTTCTTTTTGCTGCACTCCCCAGCGCCCGGCACTCTGTCCATCTCTCCCGATTCTTCTACTTCCATCCTCCCTGCCCTGTCCCTTTGATCGCAGTGTCTTTGTTCCCTTTGGAGTCCTATCGCCTCTGTGCTATTCCTCCCCCCACTCTCTTTCTTCCTCTCTGTCCCCCATTCCCTCCCTCCCACTTGCTCTCTCTTCTTCCTTCATCTCTCTCTCTACTTCTCGGTCTCTCTTTCCCCAGTGGTTCTCTCTCTTACTTCTCTCTCTCTCTCTCCCCCCTCTTTCTTCACTCTCACTTTCCACCGTAGCCGTCTCCCTGCCCCCCACCAAGTCTTCCTCCGTCTCCTCTCTCTCTTCTTCCTCCTCCTCATCTCAGGCCGGTGATCGGGAGCCCCGAAGCCCTCTCTGAAAATGCGAGCACCAATGTATGAACCGGGAGAAGAGGCTGGGCGGGGTGGGTGGCAGGTAGAGAGTCAAAGGGGGCACTGGCTCTCAGAGAGGTGAGAAGGGGCGGGGAGCAGTCTGAGCACAAAAACAACACCAGAGCAAGAGGCAAACACTCCGCGGGGAGCATGGTGTAAACCGAAGAAACGTTCACTTCTTAGCACTACAAAGCAGCCAAAGTGCGCCTTTCACTAGAGCCAACAAGCGGCTGTCATTGCCGGCTTAACAGATGGGGATCAAATACATTTTAAAAAGCCATGCACACTTTCACTTTCAAAATACCGGCCGCCCCACACAGTAATCTCGAGACGGGATGCGAGTGCTGTGTAGGGCGATGGGTATTCTTAAAGACGCAGTAGGCCGCGCTGCATCACCGATCTCACGTAGTTCTCCCGCGGGCGCCAAGCATGTCCTACCTGGTCAGTGATGCCGAGGATACCCATTTCCCAGGGTGAGTCAGCATGAGGTGCGCGGCATGGGGGGCAGCAAGCCCAGGGGAGGGAGGGACACAGGCCAGGTCCGCGGGAAGTGTGGGTGCTGTGGGGGGCTGCAGGGACACAAGCTTCAATACAGCACAAACCAAAAAAACAAACACAGCGGGAACCGCAACATACACGCCCCCTATAGATCTGAAATTCAGTCACGACAGCCGGCAAGCAGACAATCCAGTCCGGATGGGCCGAACGAAAAGGAGACAGGGCGTAAACAAAAAAGCCTCAGTTTCAATGGGAGGCCACCGTTTTACATAAACGATGACGCCAGCCAATAAAAACAAGGGGCGGGGCTTCAAGTCCCCTTCTCAAATCTCCTTGATCAGAATAGCCCTCGCAGAGCGAGCAACGCATGCACGCTGCAACGCTAGGCGAGACCTAAAAATCATGAAAAGCACCCAACTCAAGGGCTGGGTTCTGAATGAAAAGGAGTGTTTCTATCTGATTGAAAGCACTAATAAGGAATGGGCTGATATCAAGACCATACGCCTGGAATTTGCTTGGTCAAGTCTTTCCCCAAGGAGGCCATGATGGAAGGCGTCACTGGCAGTTGGCAGACTGATAAAATTCAGCCACCTCCCTTCCTTCATCATCCAAAACCGAGAGAACAGCGCCAGCCAGCATGGATCTGGGGTGGTGGGGAGGGGTGTGACGGGGTTGTAAAAAAAGAAAAATACACTTAACTCCTCGCTGCTCTCTCCCATGTCATCTCTCCTCCGTCGACCGAACAGGAAGCTGCCAGGCTCCCCTGAGCCAATCACAACGCTGCAATGCAGCATTGTGAATAGGTACCCTAAGCCAATCACAATGCTTCATTGCAGCATTGTGATTGGTCTGAGTACCATAGTTCAGCATTCAGACGGGGAATGAGGGCCTGGGGGCCTGGGCATGTTCTCCACCCAGGCTGTAATGCAGCCTGGGTAGAGAACAAGCTGAGTTGCGCATGACTGTTTGGCTGGCTCGAGATGGACGGCCAAAGCGTCATGAGCACCCCAGTGTGCCCACCACTCCTCCCCTGCCCTGCTCTGTGAGAAGAGCAGTCCCACCCGCCCTGATGCTGCCACAGTAGGAACAAATAAAATGATAATAACATCAAGTTATTATCATTTTACTTTTCCTTTCCTTCACAGCTGCAACGCAGTGGGGCAACACTTCTGTGCCTTAGCGGATGAGCCACCACTGCAAGAGAACCATCAGCTCAGTGCTCCTTCCTAGACTAAAACCTGCCTATGGGGGGCCAGGGAAACTGTTGGAATCCTAGAAAAATTGCATGACCACCACCTCCAGCAGCTTGGCCATGTGAGGAAGCAGGACGATGGTGTAGCGTCTTCCCCAGAACAGGAACATGCATATAGATTACCGCACACACGAGCTGCTGTCAACTATATCTTTATTCTCCAATGGGGACCAGCAATTATAACGCGTTGCCTTTGCAATGCAGTCGGAACAACGAATGCGTCTTAACAAAGCATTCCTTTACCACTCATGTCATTACAACACCATGCCTTAGGTAAAGCAGCCCTGGACTTTAAAATCCAGTGCTTTCCCTACTGTTGCGCTGACTGAAGTTAGAATTGTAAATTATACTGTTCCAAAGCCCAGCGCTTTCCCTAAGGCACGTCATTGGAAAGACTTGCGTGGTAAAGAAATGCGTGGTTAAGATGTATTCGTTGTTCCGACTGCGTTGTTAAGGAACACGTGGTTTAGGCATGCATGTCATACAACCTTCTACAACATTCACTCACACACTCTACATTACATCATACTGCCTAGACCCACACCCTAACACCTCCCTGCACATCAACTAGTTTCTGTTTAAATTCCGTCCAGAACCACGTGTGTCCTAGTGCGTATAGAATCACTATGCTACATCTCTCCCACTGTTAAATAAAAAGTGTCAAGCATAATTCGAAATCACATCTACTCCATTAGTCTGCGGGGAGCTCGCACTTGTCTGGAAGCTCAGGTGAGCCAAAGTGATTGAGGCTCATCCCTATCAGGCAACCGAGGCACAGGCTCATGCTTGTGAGCCAAACCTGCAGATGGAGTCACCTCTGATGTATCTTCTGAAGCTGGCGAGTGTTGAGGTAGACGTTTAAATTGTCATGTGCCCTAAGTGATAGATTTCCCAGGATGATGTGCTGTCACCACGCGTCCCTTGACCGCCACCATCTGTAAAATATAATTGGGGAAAGAAGTATCCATCTTTCACTTTTGTCTCTGCTTTACCAGTATCCAGTCTCTTTTGTCGAAGACTGTTACCTGGGCTTGGTGGGGATGATCAGCATATACTTTCATTTTCCACTTACGAGTGGCGTCGATGGTACACAGTTTGTCAGCATTCACTGATCATTTGAATGTCCATTGAAGTAGTTTTGTTTTGAATGCTCTCCAAAACAACAATGTGACTAAGCTCTGAGTGAGGATTTGATTGATAGGCCAGAGGGCCTGGCAATTGGTTTGGCTCAAGTCGACTCCTTCCATTGATGCTCATTGAATCACCCTCTTGAAGGTGCCCATAAATCTTTTGGCTACACCATTTGCTTGGGGCCAAAGGAGTGTACTCCTTTGGTGTTTGATGTTGAGTCATACAAGAAACTCTTTAAATTCTTTGCTTTTGAAAGGTGGGCCATCGTCAGATATGTGAATCTAGGGGATGCCCCAAGTTGCAAATATGTCATCAAGCCTTTCTATGACTTTATCATGAGCTGTTGAGGACAGTGTTCCACCAAAGGAAATGATGAATATTTGCCTGTAACTGCCATGAGATGTCATCCATCCTATAATGGTCTGATGAAGTCAACTGCAACTCTCACCCAGGCATGACCAGGAAGGTCAGACATGGTCACAGGGTGCTGTGTTACTTTAGGGGATAGGCACTTGCAGATGTGGCATGCTTTCAATTTCTTTTCTACTTGCTTGTCTAGTTGAGGGAACCACACTCTGTCCCTCAGCACTTTTGGTAGCTACATGGCACAGTATCCCTAATGGGCCAACTTGATGACCTGTTGCCTTAAGCTCTCAGGTATTATGATTCTTGAGCCTCTCAGTATGATACCTTCTTGGGTAACTGCTAACTCATCCTGTACGTTTTCAATATCATCAGTCAGAGACCGTGTGCGTAATCTCCATGATTGTGTCTCAATGAGGTACTTGACAATAGTCATGTCATTGTCTGTGTTGGTAGCAGCAATGCTTTGGTCCACGGACACATGCTGCTGGTGTGCTGGACCTCACAATGAAGTTGAGATATTCTTCAGCCGTCTCAGCCGTTGAACTGGGATGAAGTATCAGCGCTCTTGAAAAGTATACGGCTGGGTTCAGATCCTTCCCCAGGTTTGTGTACAGTCTCACAGACGTATTCTTTCAGACTCAACCCCCATGTTTCGATGCGAGGGGGAATTACATCCTTCAGGTTTCCAAACATAGTGAGCAATGCCTGGTGGTACATGATGACAGTAAATCATTTTTCATAAAGAAATACATGCAAATGTTTGCATGCCAACACCACAGTTTGACTCTCCTTCTTTATCTGAGAATAAGCCCTTTTTGTGTCAGACAGACTTTGACTGGCATAGGCCACAATGTGTCTCTGCGCATTTGGGTGGCTGTTTTGTTGAGCCATGATTGCCTCCAGCCCCACTGGGCTTGCATCTACCATAACTTCAGTGCGTAGCTTGGGGTAGAAGTAGGACATGTCAGTCGCATTCTCAATTGCATGTTTTATTTCATTGAAACTCTGATCGCATTCAAGAGACCACTGGAAAGGAACATTCCGCTGTTCACGTCTCTTAATGGAGCACTCACTGTGGCAAAATTGCGAATGTATCTTGAGCAATAACTGGCCATGCCTAGAAAGAATCGCAACATAGTAACATTTTAATTCAGCAGCGGAGAACGTGGGATTACCAATAAACTCCTCACTCTGTAATAGAGCAGAGGTTTTTTTTCAGTTGGCACGCTCATCACGTTGTTTTGCGTGAGTGGGGAGCGTAAAGAGACTTGCCTGGCACTTGCGACTGCCCACGAGATTTTCTAGCGCCTGCGAGTTCCCACGGGACTCTGTGGCCGCTAACACGGCTTTAGGCTGCACCAGCAACATCCAGCACTTTTTTGGTGCCATAAGCGAGCACGATTGAACGCCATTCGACCATGGCTGAGACCTGGAGAAGATTCTCTTCTTGAGAAGCAACTACATCTCCCCAGAAAGACAATTTGGAGTTAAAAACTTCTCAAATGGACCATTTGTGTTGGTTTGTTGAACCCGGGGCCCTTTTTTACTGTACCCTTTTTTTCAACAAGGAGGAAGTGCCCCAGAGACCCCAACTTCCTGTTCCTGTCCACAAGGCTCCTCCCAGTGCTTTGTCCACCTCTTGGTCACTTCTCATTTGGATTTGGAGCTTGAAGGATCACTCTGTCTGCTGTATATATACCATTGGATTTGAGGACTTTGTTTTTTATGATATCACAGGAAAGTTTAAAAACTGTTGTATAACGGTGTTTTTTGTTTGATAGAGGGCCGGCAACAGGATTTATTTGTACTTTTATTCGACTTTTAAAATTCATTGTGGTGGGTGGCCTGCAGGTTCAGTAGGGGCCTAGTTATTTTTTTGCATGTAATTTTCTTCTTTTATAAAGGAAAAATATAGCACAGTTCAGTAAATTTTCTCCACGTTTTTGATACATTTGCAATATTGATTTAATTCACTTTGTGGCCGATCTGCCAATTGGCCTTCCAGCCAGTAGGCCCAGTACTAGTCATGGGTGCATGAAACAACTGTTTTTGTGGTGTCTTTTGAGTTAAAACATCATTTGAGCCATGGGTGGCATTGGATTAAATTACAAAATGTGTTTTTTTGGGGTGGGCATTTCCTTTTTTTTCTGCAGACAGTGTATATGTTGGATAATTTATTTGATGCCTTTGGAGGATGTGTGTTGTTGTAAAAATCTTCAGCCGAGTATATTTTTGTTTTAGGAATTGCTGAATCAATGCTGCTTTCTCCTGTGTTACCATGCCTCATTTGTCTGGCCAGTGTGTGAGTGTATTTGCCATAGGCCACCATGCCACGTGGCCAGGGCCAATTTGTTTAGTCAGTGTTCTTAGGCCTGCATGAGTTATTTGTTTTCCATGCCTTCTGCTTGTTGCTTGACCATGTGGCTGGCTGCCATTTTGTGCAGGCAGCCAGTGGGCTTTTGCCATAAGCTTGCATGTGTTCTTTGTTGTGGCCATGCCTCCTTGCTGATTGGTGTTGTTTGACCATGTGGCTGGGGGCCATTTTGTCTATCCAGCCAGTGTGCTTTTGCCATAGGCCTGCATGCGTTCTTTGTTGCGACCCTGTCTCTTTGCTAGTTGTTTGAACATATGTCCATTTTGTGAACCATCCTTTTTTCAGTTTTGAAAGCCATTTTGTATGTAGAGGCTTTTTGTTTGTGCTCATATTTTTTTTACTTTTCCCTGATATCAGTTTAATATTATGCTTGAGGCCTATTAGCTCAATGCTCATACTAAATGTACTGTATGAACAGTGTTTTACATTATTGTATACTTTTTTGCATTTTTCACCTGCACCACTCCTCGCCTCCCAAATCCCAATGGGTTTCTCATGGTAGTCCCCTAGTACAACAGCAATTTTTAATTTTTTAATTTTTGCGCAATTTTTTTCTCCACATTTTCCCAACATCCATCAACTCTCTATCTGCCATATGTGCACAGCCACACAACACCATACATTTTCTAAGGATGAATCCATTGCCACCTGCCTGAGTGCCACATCCCAACTTGATGAACATAAGGCAAACAGTTACATCTGTACGTTGTTGCTCTTTTTTATCCTCCCTGATTGTAAATTGAAGTTTATCTTGGTGTAGTTTTACTTTTAAATGCATACACTGTATTGTTGATAATTATTTATAACTTAAGTAACCTCCCTAAAGGATATTGTTTGTACTACTAATTCAAGCTGCAACAATGCCACGTTTCACTGATGTTCTTGATTGTTTTCCTTTAGGTACACAATAAATCACCCACAGTACTGCCAGACAGAAGGCCTTTGCATGTGACACTTGACCACACAACACAAACATCTCTTTAGCTTGTAAAGCTAAGTGCCACTGCCAACTAACAGCTTCACGATGGCTCCAAAGAAAGGTACTACCATGAAAGTGGCCAGTGATAAGAATGAGACTACCCCCACTGGTATGTCGCCCCAGACCTTTTTCGGACAAAGTCATATGCCTGACACACCAGCCTCTGGGGGGAATTCTGGGCACAGCACTCTCACATCAATGGCCCCACCCCACCCCAACCTAGGCCCAAGCTCATGTCTGGCACAGAGGCAGGAACTCTAATCACGGCAACACCAACAAGCAGTGACTTTGAATTGGAGTTATCTCTTTCGCAAAGTAGTACCAATCATTGCCGGAAACTCAGCTAAGTGGACTACAACAGCTGCAGCCAAAACTAGTAATTCCTCCTGCAGTAGTAGCACTTCAGCAGATTGACCTTCATGCTGATGAAGTATAAGAAGTCCCTCTTTCAGAAGTTCCATTGTCTTCCAGGCCTCCCGCAAGAAAAAGTGTAATGATCAAGACTCCACTTGGATACCGCCTCAGTCTGAGACAAGCCAGGAGAGGCCAGGGAAATGAAAGGTTCCTGAAAGCCTTAGAGTTATGGATGAAGAAGAGGAGGATGATGACAAACCAGTCAACATTGTTGTTAGTCCAGCCCCAGTGGAGATCATCGTTACCCCATCTGGACCTGCTCTGAGGGATGTGGCACAGATACCACAGCTATTTCCATAGTTGCAAGGCCCCTGCGACATACATATAAAACTACCTCAGTAGAAGTAGACACTGCAGAGAGGCACACCACCTCTTCTTCTCACATTGGCAGTGGCACCAGTGTAAGAAAGTTGACCTCCCCAGTTTGGGACTTCTTTATGGTTAGCAAACTGAAGCTGAACATTACCATATACTCCATTTGCACAGCAAGTGTTAGTCGGAGTCAGCTTGGTACAAATTATGGTACCTGGGGCCAAACAACTCATTGGAGAAAACACCGCGCTGTCTGCTGAGAGGCGTACCTTAGGCAAAAAACTGCAAGTGGTGTTGGGGAAGGTGGTGAGAGCAGGGAATCTGATCCGACTCCGGTGGAAGGTGAAGGTGAAGAATAGAGTGACATTTTTGTTATGCAAATCAGCCCTGTCCCTAGCAGTGCAGTTCTATTACCCACATCAGCAACATCTCAATGGCACAAGACTCAGTCAGGTCGAGACACCAAGGAAAGAGCATACAATGACTGCCCCGCTGAGACGCACTTGAGCCTACTACCTTCTGCTCTCAAGAAGCCGTCAGCATCAATGGCACCAGAAAAGAAAACAATCTAGGCTACTATTCCTGTATTCCTGGCATGTTTAGGCAGGAGGGGCAGTACGAAAGCAATGGCACGTTTGTACAATGGGAAGCTGGCTAAAATGTTAGTGGTGGACCTCCTTCCTTTTTCATTTGGGGAAGGAGAGTGTTTTCTAGAATTTGTGGTGGCCATCTGCCCAAATTGGAAGGTTCTCAGCTGGACCTATTTTGCCAGGGTTGCTGTTCCAGCACTACATCATTACATCATGATGTGCTGGAATTGGTTAGACAACCTTTGAAGCAGAGTGCTGTTAACACTATCCACCTGATGACAGACATGTGGATCAGTTGCCCGCCACTGATTACATGTGCATCACTGCACACTGGATCTCTTTTGTGGGCAGAAATTATATCTGCAGGTGTAGACACTGCTGAAATTTCTAATGGTGCTTTGAAGCATGCAAAAGTAGCCATGTTCACCATGGAGTAATATAATACAGCTGCAAACCTCTAGGATGATTTTAACAATAAGGTCCCTGAATGGTTGCAGCCCAGAGGGCCTAAGAATGAATTTGTTGCCAAGGACAATGGCAGTAATGTTGTTAAGGCCATGTTAGATGGTGGCTACTTAAAGGTCCTGTGTTTGGCGCACTGCATGAACATCATTGTACAGGACTTTCTAAAAAAAAGAAGGATGAGTCAGCAACTTACTGTCCACCTGCAGAAGAATCTGAACTCATTTCAGTCATTTTTTTAAAGTCAAGAAGCAGTTGAGGATCCGTCAGGGTGATAATAGAATTCCATACACCCAAACAGGAGGTGGCAACATGTTGGCACACATCTTATTACATGTTTTGACATCTGTTTGAGCAGTACAGACCGATCAATGAATATGTCATACAAAGAGGGTATGCAGCTGTGAAAGGCATGATCACTGAGATGGACCAATGAGACCTAGTCAAATGCTTGACAGAGATGCTGTTTCCTTTTGAGGTCTTCACAAGGGAAGTCTGCAAGGAGGACAGTACCATGGGCCAAGCTATCCTGTTGTTTCATATGGTACAGGAACAGCTAAAGGAGGTGTCTTAAATGTATAGCGGTGTGGATGAAAAAATAGATGTGCATGAGTTGGCGGACAGCTTAATCCCTTCCTTATCTGTTAATGCAATTCTTGATCCATGGCACAAACAATTACTGGCCACTTTTATTCCCCTTTCAGATGGGGATGTTTCAAACTACAAGACATGGATTGCTGAGTAAGCCAGTGACCTAAAAGAAGAACAGCTAGGAATTAGAGGCCAACTCCATTGGCAGAGGATCTGGAGTGCAGTCTTCAACTTCCATAGAGCCTGGAGGCAGTGCTGTTGGCTCACAGCAGCCAAAACCAACAAGAACACCAGCAAAAACAACAACAGGAACAGACTCATCAGCCCCAAAATCTGCATTTGTTTGGTTTCTAAAGGCAGAGCTTTAGTCCAGTGCAGAGGCGAAGGCAACCAAGTTGGAGCACCAATGACTATTGAGAGGAAGGTTCAGGCCTTTCTGGATGACTCAACAGAGGTCTATCTAGATCAAAACCCAATAGTATATTGGCATGTGAAGAGGAGCCAATGGCCAGAACTCAACAGCCTGGCAATAAAGTATCTGGCTTGTCCAGTAGCAAGTGTGTCTGCTGAGCATGTGTTCATTGCAGCTGGTGCAGTTATCAGAGTGAGAAGGACCAGTCTCTCACCCCAAACTGTGGAGAGATTAACCCTGATCAAAATGAATCAGCACTTTATACCACTGAATTACCCCATACCTGAAGTACGACAGGAGGAGAATGAGGGTGATTCATCAGACTCAGGTCATGGTAGTGTGTTACCTAACCAAATTCTGGAGGAAACACCTGAATTTGAGGAGAGAACTTTAATTCTCTGACTACTGAGTAGGCCTGGGCCACCATATAATTGTCTATTGCTGAACTGCTTTGAGAAAAAAAAAGTGTAAAGCTAGGGGAACATTATATTACTTTGTTTGTTTGTTTGTGTCTGACTGACTAATGCAGCCTCACCATTTTAGACACATGTATGGCCGGATTGGAGTTTGACCAGTGTGCAGTGAAAAAACCTCCCCCATTCCCTTCAAGGACATTGGCAAGACAATGCCTTCCACATCACCTGACTTTCCTTTATTTTATCCCCTAGCTGGATTACCCCAAAATATTTGGGGGCAGATTTACATGCCCCATACGCCACTTTTGCGCCGCCGTTGCGTCACTTCTGTGACGCAGCGGCGGCGTAAAGCCAGCGCCATGCTGCAGGGTATTTACAACGTGACACATCTAGGAAGATGCATCACGTTGTAAAGCCCTGCGCCACATGAAACCTGCGTCAGGTTTCATGTGGGCGTTTTGGCGCAGTGGGGGCGTTCCGGCGCAAGAACGCCTCGGAAAAGTGAAATCTACAAGGCTTGACGCACCATGTTAGACATAGGCAGGGTTGGCACAGTGCTGGAGTTGTGTCGCGCCCGCGACACAACTCTGGCACTGCGCCAACCTTACGGCAGCAGATGTGACACGCATCTGCATTTCCTTGCGCCATGATGCACCGCATTGTAAATGCATCGCATCTGTGGTGGCGCAAGGATTGAGATGCGTGTCGCAAGTTTCCTGGCACATCCCTGCTGATTTGCAGGGATGCGCCAGGAAACATAAATCTGACACTATATTTGCAAGGCTGGCCAATCTGTGTTGTGTGAATCAAAGAGGATCGGCAATGTACCACCATGTTTGAATTAGAACAGGTAAGTAATGCACCAATGAGTGGTATATGAGTGATTATTTGAGAGGTTGAGATGATTCATGTGGTGGCAGATAGTGAGGGTGTGTGTTCAACTATAATTTGTAAGCTTGATTGAGTTTGTGAAGATTTACGATGCTGGTGGCCTAATAGGTGATCCGTTTTCCTGAAGGTGATTTTTTCCTTCCCCTTTGCCACTTGGTGAGATTTGTTTGCAAGGTCAACACTGCTTTGTTTTCTGGTTCACACTACTCAAAGACCCGGACAGTCACTTTAGTTAACAAACACAAATCTAGACTATACAAAAAAATTACTCAATGTTTCTCTGGTTGTTCATCGACAGCATTGCACTACAGGTTGATCTCTTTCATTTGGGTCGGGAGTCAGAACGGAGTTGGATGATTCGTTACACGAAGTCAGGAAGATGATGGAAGAACTAAGGGTGTGACTACCTCAACAACTGCCAGAAGAAGGAAGTTGTCAACTTCACTGAAACCAACATGGTGATGACTCCAAGAGACCTACTCAACTTTGCAGTCTGGTGAGAAGTATGTTGATTACTTGATTTGGGAAATGCAATGTTTCTGAGTGTGTGTGCTGGCTGGCTCAAATTTTGAAGCTTTGTGATTGGATGGGGGGCCTGTTGTTGTAGGTAACTGGAAACAAACGTGATGATGTCATATCACATCATAACATTATGTGCATGCTGGGCTAAGTGTTATGATTATCATGACAGTTGCGAGTCTAAACAGCTTGATATATGCAGCCACTTGACTGTGATTGTTGGTTGTTGGAATTGCTCTCACTTAATTAATTGCACATGAGTCATAAAAAGAATGATTACAAAGGACTATGGGCCCCATGCATCAACCTAAAAACCGGTCAAAAACGGTTAGATTCACAGAATCTGCACCTTTGCGACCCTTATTTTTGCATTCGGGATGCCTCATCCCAAATGCAAATATCGCTATTTAAGGAATCACAAAATTTGTGATTACTTAAATTGCGATTGGATTTAAAGAATCGCAAATTGCAATTCCTTAAAGGCAATGCATTAAACAAAAACAAATTGCGATTTCGCTAATATGAATCGCAAATTACCATCAATCTAAAGTTGATGGTAAGTTTTTGATTTCTTTGAAAGTCACATGTTACACACACACATGCCATTGGGGCATGTGTGTGCACAACATGTGGTTAAATTGGAATTTCAGGGGTGCAACAGGGTATCCTATTGGAACCCTTGCACCCTTGAAATTGCATTCACAATTTGCGAGTACCTATTGGGTACTCGCAAATTGCGCATGCAATTCCCATTTATTCCTATGGGCCTTTGGCGTCATAGGAATGAATGGGAATCAATTCCTTAATTGTGACTCGCAATTTGCAAGTCGCAATTAAGGAAATTGTAGGAATCGCAAAATTGTATGCGATTCCTACATGCATAGTCACTAGCGATTCTTTAATTGCAATTCCTTAATATTCACAATTAAAGAATTGCTATTGTCTATGTTGATGCATGTGCCCCTATGTTCTTGCTCTGCCTCTGATTCTTCTTGAAATACTCCTCATGAAGCTTTCCTTCTGTCCTTCTCCTTGACTCCACAATATCATGCCTGTTTTACAATCCACAGGCCTTCTCTTCTCCCCCACAAAAGGCAAAAGTACCATAACACTCATGCTTACCTTACCCAACCACTTCAGTCAGGCGCCCAAGATTCACAGACAATCCAAGAAGAATGCAGATGCGCTGCCCAGTTTCCAATACAGTATCATTTTACTTCCAAGAATAATGTTTTACAACTGTATGGATTAGGTTCACTCCTCCATAATTTGTATTTACTCTTTATCAAACCTAGATCACAGAATAATTAGATATATATTAACTTGGTTCTCTGGGGCTGACAGACTGTTTGTAATGCATTTAACTTAACTGTGCCATACTCATTCCTTCCAGAACAGATTGATGATGGTTGGCTGCTCATTGCCCAGATAAATATTGTCTTTGTGTAGTGTTTTTTTTCTGACACCTTTCACCAAATCCCCTTTCCCATCCATTTATTAAAAAAAGACCTAACCCTTGATAAGGCCAAGTTTCTTCCTACCAACCTACTATGGAACTCTTGGCCAATGGACCTTTGTTACCTGCTGAGATGTGTGGAGGGGAAAATAACTCATCAAAGCAGACTACAATGTATTAGACCATGACTCTGAAGCATCACTGTCTCCGAATTTCAAGTTAGTGGGTTTATTACAAAGCCAAAAACAACTGGATGTACAAGTACCTCAATACAAGGTTGTAGAAATTCATCGGAACTAATCCAAATCCAAACCTGAGAGCTAATTTATTGCGATGAATCATAAACAAAATAACAATTTCCAGAATCAGAATGCAGGCAATGATTCCCCCCACGTCAAGATCCGCCTTTATCTGTGCTGAATGAATAAAGAGCATTAGTCTATCCCTACACTAACACTATTGTGACATCCTTACTTAGCATTCCCCAGGCAATATAAGGTAATGGTGTCAGCACGTGAAGACTTCCTAAGAAGTACACTCATGTTATATAGGTCTAGTAGCCAATGCTACAGAGCTCGTTTGAAGATGCTCCTTCTCTCTCCTTTGATCTCCTCATCTCATCTCCCGACTCCGCCCAGGATCACTGTCCCTAATACATAAACACAAAATGTAGAACACGGCCCCAGATCACCTCATCTCGCTGGACACTTCTCATAGGTGATTTTCCATGCGGTGTCGAACTCCCAGCTCCTGGCTAGATGACCTTGAGTCCAAGGCCTCCCTCAGTGAGAAAGAACACCGTCTCCCAACTATCAGCTCTCCTTATACATAATCTCTCCTCCCCGAGCCTAACTCTCCTAAAAAAAAAGGCGTTATTCTAACTAACAAAGACGACTTTCTCCACCTGCAACAGAACGTAAGAACAGTACAAGTTCAACATGCACATGAATTTCACCTACAAGCCTTATTCGAGAGCTTCCAGGGAAAAATACATTTCAGGCCTACAGAAATTGACCACCATAAGAGTGAAACACATAGGCCTCTCAAATACACACATAAGTGAAAATTTCATTTAGGACTTTCTACATCATTGCATCACAAAAGCATATCAAATTCACATTTCATTGCAAGCAACTTATGAAATCAAATACTATGGATTACGATATTAAAACAAAAATGCCACGTTGTTTCTTTGCATGGCACGATACTTTTTCTATCATTACACTTTCACATGTTATTGCTAGATACAACCTAATAACCAATTGTTAACACGACAAATGAATTGATATGTGGTTGCTGTCTATCCATGATTATAATGCACCCCTACAAATGAATAGCACCGTCAAACTCCATCAGTCCCCCCCTCTGATGACAAGTGTCATCAAAACAAATCACAACTCGCTGGAGAAAGAACCGACCTGAACAGAAGTTGTAGCCAGTCTTCCCTGTCAGAACTTCTCTAGACTCTTGAGATTCTCATAGTGACTGTCCTACAGTCTCTCCATCCTCCTCTCACGCTCCCTAAGAGATCTCTCAGCCTGACCTGCTTTATGCCATTTGTAGGCTTTCACCAATCCCAACAAGATGATCACACAAACGACAACTATGATGATGGTCTTCAAGATGTAACCAAGAATCCCCTTTCCAAGTTTGGCAAACCAATTTCCAACCCTTCTAAAGCCTCTTCCAACCTTGTCCCAAACACCCTCTGTGTCCAAATCATGCACTTCATGATGAATCTCAGTGATGTTACGTATATACTTTCTAAGATGTTTGCTGTTATCAGCTATAGAAGTACAGCACAGTTGGACCCTAAACATTTTACAGACTCTGCCCTCTTTTCCTAGCAAGACATCCAAAGCAAGGTGGTTCTGCATCACCATAGCTTTTATTGACACCATCTCTCCATCTACAAGCAATAAACACTGAGGTGTATTTCCTGACAACTTATCCACAATAGTTGACAACCTTCTAATCTTAATATCATTCAGAACTACTCCCAGACTTGGTATCATTGCTCCAAATACATCTCCAAGTATCTCACCTGCACATGTACCTTGTTTCTCTCTATGATGTACTCCACCTTCCAAGGGTCCTCAATCCTCAACATGATAAATTTTGGGAATCACAATAGCCACATAACATGTACCATACCAATTCAGTGGCAATCGCACATAGGTGTTTTCCCCACATACAAAATACACATTTGGTACCACTTGCACCGTATCCTGCAAGAAATTCTTTGCAACTGCTTCGATTGTAAAAATGTGATCACACATACTCTGTCCTACATAGATATTATCATAGTATGTCTGTACCTGTCTGATACAAAGCTTTCCTCTCTGTTCAAAATCTAAAGCTATTGGACCGGAGCTCCCTCTCGCCTTGTGTGCTAGTTCCTCCTTGGTCCAAGCAATTTTCCCCTCTCTACTATTACGTTTTACTGACAACTGCCTATGTCTATCTTCTGCTTGAACTACAAATTTATTTTCTATGTCAGTGAACATACAATTCAAATTGTGACGATGTGCATAAGTTGTATCTAATGTGGTATGAAATACTTTCCCACTCTATGTTCCTGCTTGTAATAATCATACTTATTCAGGTTCTTATAAGCTGGAACCTCTGAAAGAACCACATTGTAGTTCGGAAAGTAATACTCATAATGACCCTTACCGTATCAATTTTCAGCTCTGGGGTCCTGCTGACCACTCGTGAAGACCTTAGCCTCCAGAGCCACACTGCTCCCGACATCTGTAGCCAGATAAGTCCACTCTGGGGCAGCATATCTCTGACAAGGCCCTCTTGCCCTTCTTGAACTTCTCGGACTTTCTTGTACTTGTTCTGCATCACTTAGCCCCGATTCAGACATCTCAGAAACAGGAGCAAGATCTCTTTCAGTTGCCAATCTCAGATTTAACCTCCTTTGTCTCCCAGGCCATGATTCCTCTGCAAGCTCTGCTCGTCTTCTCTGCACCCGACCACCTTGCACACCAGTTCTTTCAGCAGAGTCTGACTCTATCACCACTCACAACGTTACCGTTTCCCTCAGAGTCAATACCTGGGCCTTGTGTAGCGTGACCCCCCTCAGACAGCTCTGGTGGGCAATCAGCTTCGTCAGTAAGCCTCACAGCTTGGCTTGTACCCTTCTGTCGCCTCGCAACCACAGCTGGATTTTCTTCTGGGAGAGGACCTGTTTCTTCCGAGGGTCCTGAAACTCTGCGGCTGTGAGAGGCGTGTATCTAGTTCGCCAAACCTCCGCACTTCACAGCTGTATTTGTCACCAAGATCACTTGATATGGATCTTCCCAGCGGGTGTCAAGGCAACTCTTCCTCACATGCTTGTGACCGAGCACCCAATCACCCGGGCACAAATCATGGCACAGGTCCTTCAAGGTCAGGGCAGTCTCAGCTTCAGCCTGGTGAGACACAGAACGGACTACGTCAGCCTTTCCTTTGCAATAATCAAGGATTAAATCATCTGTGATGTTTTTCAAGGCTGTAGATGGCACTGCAGGCAAGTGCATCGCCCTTGCCTGCAAGGTTTCATGAGGAGAAAGACCTGTTGGCAATACTACGAATACTCATCAACATCAAGGGCAATGCATCAGGCCATTTCAGGGACGTGCATGAACACACTTTTGCCATTCTCATCTTGAGAGTTCTATTGATTTGCTCCACAATTCCAGATGCATCAGGCCTGAAGCTGCAATGCAGTCTCTGATCAATTTGTAAGGCAGCACAAAGCATCCTCATTAGGTCACTATGAAAGTGTGTTCCTCTATCCGACTCCAATAAGGTTGGAAATCCCAAACGTGGTAATAACTTTGCTACTGTGAGACTATCACACCTCCGTGTTGGATACGCTTCCACCCACCGTGAGAAGACACACAACACAACCAAGATGTACCTCAATCCATTGCATCTAGGCATTTCAATGAAATCAAGCTGAATCCTATTAAAGGGACCCTCTGATCTTCCAACGGGACGCAATGCAGTCACAGTCTTTTTCCCAGCAATCATTTGCTGACATGTAACATATCTGTGACACACCGCTTCAGCAAACGGACAAAACTGTGGATTAAACCATGTCTGCCTGAATACTCGCACTATGGCATCCCTTCCAATTTGAACTGCTCCATGAAACTGCCTCACCATAGGGCTCATTAAATCATCTGGCAATACTGCTCAACCATCAGTTGAAAGCCAAATACCATCATGCCTTTTCTCACAACCTGCCTTGATCCAACCAGCTTCTTCCTGTCATGACACTTCTCCTTGCAGGTGCTTGAGCTCGTCCCAAGTGTCTGCTATGACTAAAATCATGCTGAGCTTGGTTCTTTCTGTGCTCTCGCCAGTATATTCTCCAGTCAAAATTCACCCTTGTTCAGCACAGAAACATGCAACCTCATCCACATATCTGTTCCCAAGCCTGACAAAGTCTTCCTCCCTCCTGTGGGTGGCACATTTAACCACTTCAATTTCCTTTGGACGTTGCAAGGCTTCTAACAACTGCCTCACGTATTCTCCATTTCTAATCGGAGATCCTGATGACATTAAGAATCCCCTCTGTGACCATATCTGTCCGAAGTCATGAACCACACCAAATTCATATTGGCTGTCAGTGTAGATGGTGACTCGGATTTGATCAGCAACCAAGCAGGCACATGTCAAAGCAATGATCCCAGACACTTGTGCAGAGTATACTCCCTGTAAACAAGCAGCTTATAGAACTCCAGAAATGGGCCACACAGCAAACGCTGCTCTCAGATGGTCCACGTTATCTCTTAAGCAGGAACCATCTACAAAGAAGATCTAATCAGATGAATAGAACCCGTTACAACGCATGCGTTTTCTGTGCATGCCATTACAACGCAAGCCGTTACAATGATGCATTGTTACATCGCATGCCATTATAATGCAAGTCGTTACAATGACTTGCTGCAGGGGGTGGCGCTGGAGTTTGAAATAGTATAATTTACTATCACCTTCTGCCCCCTACAGCAAGTCATTGTAACAACTTAAATTGTATTGGCATCCATTGTACCAATGTGTCGTTGTAATGAGACTTGCGTCGTAATGGATTGTGATGTGTTGCATGAGTTGTAAACTATGCTTCCCATTCAGATTGGAGTAGAGGTTCATCGACAATGTCAGGTCTTGGTTTGGTACAAAGTTCAGTCATGGTCCTCACAATCTTCATCATCAACATTTGGTAAAGGCATCAAAGTACCAGGATTCAATACAGAACATCTTTTCAGAGTCACATTCTCTGAGGCAAGTATGACCTGCTCATAGCGTTTGAGTCTGTTGTTTGTCAAATGCTGAGTCTTTGTCCTCATCATCAGAACCCCGAAACCGGTCCTAGGATGCTTGTTTCCGGTCCAGGGAGGACCTGGCTTAGCAGTTCGGGCTTGACTGTTCCCTGAGGCACAGGGTCAAGACTGATTTGCATATGGCCAGGTCTAAACTGGGGTGGCATGGTGAGAAAAAGATTAATGGATTTAACCCAGATCTCTTGACTGGGGGTGAATGTTTTGATTTGTTCTGCATTCCGTCCATCAATTGTGTGTCTTTTTGCTTTCTCGCCCTAAGTGCGAAAGGTATGCCCAGACGTGGGTCCTGGGCTCACTGTGCCACTGGAATCAAGGTATCCTGGCTGAAGAGGGGTGAAACCCTGAAACCGGTCCTAGGATGCTTGTTTCCGGTCCATGGAGGACCTGGCTTGGCAGTTCGGGCTGGACTGTTCCCATGAGGCACAGGGTCAAGACTGATTTGCATATGACCAGGTCTAAACTGGGGTGGCATGGTGAGCAAAGGAATGATGGATTTAACCCAGATATCTTGACTGGGGGTAAATGTTTTGATTTGTCCTGCATTCCGTCAATCAATTGTGTGTCTTTTACTTTCTTGCCTTACGGGTCACATCCTTTTCTAGATACAATCCAATAACTATTATTAACACGACAACTGAATATATATGTGGATGCTGACTATCCATGATTATAATGCATCCCCTACAAACAAATCGAGCTCCATCACCCTCTTCCCTTGGACAGTGTGATTTATTGAGGTGTGAATTAATTTACCCCATTAATTGATCACACACTTGGTAGGGAGGATGCGGTGAAAGCAACACCAACTCAGTGCAGGATCTTCAGTACTATTACTTAAACAATAGCCCACAACGTGATCCATTTAACAACCCACGCATAAAAAGTGATCAATATTTTGAATATAGAAGAAAATCATTCTTTAGCATCATCATTCAGACATTGATTCAAGTATTTTGAAACTTTAGTTTTAATTAAAATACTAGCTCACCATTACTCTAAAAAGAATTGAATATTGTATTTTTGTTATATTTTTATTGTCAGGTATTTTTTGTTGTGTAGTAGTCTGGCCCCAATTGTTTGTGGAGCTATGATATTGTAATAATAAAGGCCCACTAACTCACTGTTTTTATTTCAATTTAGTTGCCAGCGCCTTCTGATTAATCCTACAGTTGGAGTTCACTTAGATGTGAGTGGGACCTCGCTTCTGATTCCTTCACTGTTAGTAGTCTCCCATTCTACTACTACCACCACCATAAGATGGCACCTTGGGAAACCATGCAGCCCTCGCTTCATCTATTCAGGTAAGGGAATTGTGGAGCATTGTTGTAGGCAATATAGGCAATGGCAACCCCCACTCGCCTTAGTGGTGAATATAGTTGCAGACTGCAGAGACTTGTAAGAGTAGTAGGACAAGGGTACTGCATAGCTAGTTGTTGTTCCAGATTTTAAAATCAGGCTGCGCTAGGGCAGCAGTGCAAAGTAAAATACTCCCAAAAATATTTAAGGCATAAATGAAGTAAAATAAATATTTATTACCCTTCTGAGCAATATTATAAAACCTACCCCTTTGACCCACAACTTGCCCACCCTTCTCCCTAAACAAATCTCCCGTCCCCATCCAATGTCTAAATTCCCCAAAAAACTGAAGTCCAAACCGTTTCAGTCCCAACTCCCATCATTCCCTCCTCACCACCCACAAGTCCCACCCATCAAAACAAATGGTAAAAAAGGGGGGTAAACAAGAGGGTACTAGAGCTTTCTGAGGTGCCACTCCATCTGTGCCTGCCTGACTTCAATGGGCGCCAGCCTCAGCAGGACGTAAATTTGGATGGCGCGGTCTGACATTGAGGGAGGGGGGCAGCAGTGATGAAAGAACTGCAGGCTACTGCCAGCTGACTGCATCACCAGTGGTTGGAGGTGCTGGTGGCTGGCTGGGGCCCTGGGCAGCTGCTGCCTCCTCCTACTCTTCCTGGGCAACCAGACACTAGTACCCTGCCCATATGGCCTCCAGCTTTGCCGCCTCTGACAGGCTGCTATTGCCTGCTGAGATGGACCAGCAGGAGTAGCTATATCAAGAAAGAAAAACAAACAAATTGTAAACAATGCTCTGTGCAAAACACTTGTGGCACAGTAGCAGTACATTGCTGTTCCCCTAGGGCCATTCGATTTTGATGTGATTAGAGTCACAGCCATTACCCACACATGCCTCACATAAAACTAAAGGCAAATAGCAAATGCACTAACTGTCTGAAAGGAATTAAGGCAGAATAAACAGCTCACCAGTTTTAAAAAACTGTTATGTTTTTTTGTTTTGAAGGAGTTCCTAATGAAAAACAAACTAAACAGACACTTTGGGGCTTTTTACAATGTCGGTCGGAGTTTCCTACGACCGACACCGTCACAGAAACGGGACCAACTAACTAATTATGATGCAATCGCACATGGTGCAGCTGCATTCACACACAAGAGGTTGTGGTAATCCTTGCCCCCCAAGGCAGGCATCTCAAGGTGCCTGATACAAGGTGCAGGGATCAACAGGGCCCCCTCGGCCCCCAACCGGAGACCGAAAACAGAAAGGGTCCCTGCTAGGGCCCCCCAAACACGCTTTCCAACAGGCTTTCTATATTGGAATGCACAGCATGAAAAGCCTGCTGGAAACCGTGCATCGTAATCCGGACGGCGTAAAACGCCTTCTATATGGATTATGGGCCGGTTCTGACTGACCGATGAGCTCCTCGAGCCTTTCGGAAGCTACCCGGAATGACTGGCCAGTTTCAATTCCAACCGGCTGTATTGTAATCAGCCAGTTGGAATAGAAACCGACGATCTTAGTCGTTATGACCGAGATCATAATAGTGCACTTTATTTGAAAAATAAAAAATAAGTTGCCTCTCATTAATAAGTAAGGCATTATGCACTGTGGAGTACAAGTGTTCTCTCTCTTTTTGTGGTAAATTAATGGAGGAATGCTAGCTGGCACCCTAGTTGTACTCGTTAGTCGTACTTTGCTACTCTCTGAGGTCTGCAGTTTGGCAGCTGTAATAGACAATCTTATTCCAATTGTCCTGCTTTTCTCCAAAATGCCTTTCAATTTTACCCAGACTACAAGGCAGATATAAATAATAATGAATCATACACGTCACGTATAAAATCATGCAGGCATCCTGTTTGCTGTAAGCAGACAGTGGGAAAAGTGATGCACTGCAGTACAGGAAAAGGATTAAGGAATGGGATATAGATTGTATTTGGCACATTCTTCACAGACTATCCCATCTGCAAAAGTCAAGGCACTTACATACTCTCACTTTATTCCCTGGACTCACCCTCCACCAAACTTTATATTTATTTTTTCCAACAAATACATTTGCATGGCTGTGAGGAAAGGAAACTTAACATACTCTACTGCATGGTAAATTAGAGGGATTAGGCCATGTAATCAGACATTTTACTACAGATTAGTGCGGTGTCACTGATCCGAATCATTTGCCTAAGCTTTGGCTAGTAAATCACTGTGGTTGACAAAGTTGAAAGGGAGACATTTGAGCAGGCATAAGTCAGTTATGGAAGCCATGATGAAATATATCACTTGGCCCAAAAAATGTGGCACATGCCAAGAATTGATTTTTCTACTTTTTGAGAAGGCTGGGACATAATTTAGGAAAGAAATTAAAGATAAAGGAGTGAAGTACTAGGAAGTGACTGAGTGGTCACTGGGAGGGAAGGGAAACAAACCTTGTTTTCACATTGCCATGCATTGAAAACTTTGTACATATCACATTAACTGAAGCAGATGCACATTGCACAGCCAAAACTGAAGTGTCGAATTGAACAATGCAGCAGTTAGGTTATCATGGGTGGCACTGATGAAATGCCATGGGCAGGGATTAATGTGATGATTGATGATGGGTGGGATACATATTATCTGCCTCGCTAAAAAAAATACTGTGAGTCCATGGAATAGACAGAAATACCACCCCAACCCTTTGAATCAAAGCTTTGATAAAACCATTCAAAGCAATTGAATTAGGTGATCATGCCCCTATCCAGAAGAGCTCCCTTGTTTATTCATCAAAGCAATTATCCATTCATCATTTCATTGTTCTAGTATTCTTCACCCTTGGCTATGATACACACCATTTAAGGTTTACATTCTCTCATCCAGTCTTTCACCAATGAAAACTATCCATCCATATATATCCATCAATCGAAACATGGCTCTCAACGAGCCTTTCACCAACATCCATTTATCCACCCACACATTCTTTCACCCATTCACCCATCCTGCTTTAAGCCACCTGAGCATTCC
Organism: Triturus cristatus; assembly: GCF_964204655.1. Classification (NCBI taxonomy): domain Eukaryota; kingdom Metazoa; phylum Chordata; class Amphibia; order Caudata; family Salamandridae; genus Triturus; species Triturus cristatus. The sequence continues at coordinate 349,188,221 of NC_140584.1, forward strand.
TATCACCCACCCAGGCAGGCATCCTTTCACCAATACTTCACCAACAAGTGCATCTTATCACCTGTCTATATGCATCCTTTCACCCATGCATCCTTTTGTTCATATTATATTTCACCAATCCTTTCTCCTTCCATCCTTTTTTCCCTTTTCCATCAACCCATTGTCGGTAAAGGTCATTATGAATCTTTGTCTGCTGAGTTGCAGATAGAAGAGGCCATTAACTACTCAACTCCCTCTGTATCTGCTAAAGCAGGGTGTTCACTCACGAGTCAACCCCCTTGCAGTGAGTATATTACTAATTGTTAATAAGGAAGAAATCTGATTTACCACCGCCCGATGCTGCTGCCGCTGGGATCACCCTCTTGGACCGCTGCTAACTCGTCCACTGGCACTCTCGCTGTGGGCCCGAACTGGTGGTCCATGAGGCTAGTACAACATTACACACCTGATGTCAGATACAACCCCCCCATTTATTGTTTTTAGCAAAATACAACCACAATACATCACTACAGTTTGCTTACAGTATCTTCTATCAAAATATCCCATTGAGCATTTTGTTTCGTTGGCAATTTTTGAAAAGCCAGGTAGTCAAGCCAACCAAAAACATTTTATAATGGAGGGGAAGAGCTATTTCGAATCTGAGTCATTGAAGTGCAGTGTAGGGGTGAAATAATTGGTCAATGAAGGACATAGGGTCTTGGTTGTAAAATCCAGTAGGGCCATCTTCATACTTTCAGCAATGATGCACTCTCATCAACTGCTGGTATACTAAGATAATAACACATACACAACATTGAGGGGTCCACCATGAGCTTGGCCACGCTCTTGTTTTACTGTTTCAGCTTAAACAAGAAAAAGAAAGCCTTCTTAATAAACATGCCCCTAGTAGTTAACTTCCTTGGGCATGCAATCTTCACAGTAGAGTACCTGACATAAAATGAGTTTTCTGGGAGATAGAAAGCTTACTGCCAAAGCAGAAGACAGGAAACTACAGACAGACTAGTATAGACAGTTTGAAGTCAAATGCAGAAACTCAAAATCTAGAAAATAAGTAAATAGGATATTTCAGGGATAAGAAGAATTTAGGAAATAGATAGAATGAAGAGGAGTTGGAAAAAAATTAGGAGACCGGCACAGTATAAAAAAGAAAAATATTTCTAAGTGTGGAGAGGTAAAATTCAGAGAAATAATAATAATATTAACACAAGGACTTACTGGGGCCAGCAGAGCCATCTGCCGCGGCACTTGAGGAGGCACTCCAGGCTCCCTCACCCGCCTTGGTGGTTCCAGGCCCAGCCCTCTTCTTGCTCCTGGATGCTGATGTAAGAAATAAAGAAAATAAAATAAAAAAAGATTTGTGGTACAGTTAATAATATCCCCACATATATTTTGACAGGGAACAGCAAACACAGTAATACTGAACTTTTCTAAATCAGATTCCTAATTTCATGAAACCTAACCCTTTTCCTAATTTCTTAAATTGCATTTTTGAACTACTAATCAATTGAAATGAATGATCTTTGCTTCTCATCTCATTCTCAATCTCTCAACTCCCTTTGATAGGCCAACTCTATCTGCATTTTTTTCAATGCATAGATGCATGCATACTAGGCCTGGGCAAAATTTCCGTTCCGTTCGCGGAATTTGCGATAATTTGGCATTTCCGCGTTCCACGGAGAGCGCGGAAATGTCAAAATTTCCGCATTCCGCAGCTTTGCGATAATTTGGTTCTTGCTCGCGCTGTAAAATAATACATTCTCGCGCGCGCGCGATCGCCTTACCTGAATCCCCACGTTCGCCGACAAGTTTTCCCGATCCGGTCGCGTTCTCCATGAGATGTTGTATTGTTTTAGCCATTTGCGCTGTCTCGCAACAGTTTGCGTCCGCAGTGACGTCATGCGTCGCGCGATCACGTTTTTTTTCTCGCGATCATGCACCGCGAGACAACTGAAAACAAGATGGCCGCGCCCGCAAGCAACCACATGGGTAAGTTGGCGACCCGCAACCATGCAGAAAATCTCGCGAACATGCCAGAAAAAAACTTCCGCATCTTCGCGATATTTCCGCTTGTTTGCGGAGATTTTTAACATTTTCTGCGATAATTTGCGAAAGTCGCTTCCGCAAATTCCGCCCACCTCTAATGCATACTACACATCACTGGAACATTGCTTGGGACTGTAAAAGCTACAAAAAATAAAGGCACAGAGAAGTGAGAGAATGCTAATTTACTAATCCTAATAGCTACCACGATTTTAGTGACAGTACAGAGGAGTTTCTCTGTAATGTCTTAAGTAATTAGCCCAAGCGAGGGACAATGAGCAGGATTAGGTAGTTCCAAGCACCTGGCTAGATGATGATCACATAATATTTGTTTTATAAACAAAGGAGGGACACGGAGCCGAGTTTATGAGGTCCTGCTCACAGGCTCCAAAGGGAGATCTGTGTAAAGAGGTTGAGCAGTTCCTAATTAGCTAAGACTAAGGGGGAAGGGGAGGAAGGGAAAGGGGAAGACAGGTCTTTCTTCGTAATGCCCTCACACACCCCAAGGGATGTCATGCTTCATCATTTGGGCATTTGCCCCTCGTCAAGCCGGCACTGCAATGCCTGACGGGCTCCCGGAACCGGGGCTCTTTGTCGGGGATCTTTTGAAGAAGCCGTAGGGTGCGTGCGGGTGTGAGGGCTGGGTAGTGCACAAGGCGTCAGGTGAATAAAATAGGTATAGAGCAGTCCTACTTAGGTCAAGTGTTTATTATTGAGGTAGCTCTAGCCTAGTTTAAAAACTGTGTAGAAGCCTTTATTTTGGAGTGATGTTCCTAAAGGGCTAATGTAGTGAAAGTGGTCAACATGTTTCGTGCCCAGACTGCCCCCAAGGGGTCAATGGCACTTCGTCAGGACCGATGAGATAATTGTGTATTGAGTGCACTACCGTCTAGCTCAATGAAGTCAAATGTGCTAGCGACGGTAGGGAGTATACTAAGGGACTGGTACTGGGGTATACTATAGACCTGTGGGAGAAGGGAGAGATAAAAACAAGGGACAAACAACCAAGAGTTAAACCAACGAAAAGACGTATGAATAATGCACTGAGCTTATTAAGTGCAGATCGTGTGAACACACGTGTTGTGTTTAGTGCCTTCACTGGGGGTGAACTAACCCTCAATTTTGGAGCATGAACAATCAACGACACAAAAACAAAATTATTTCAGGCTAATTGCGTTAATGGTAATACATATTGCAATGTAAACATACAGTTGTTACATGTACGTAGTGAATAAATAAACGTGAGGGTGCCTTGAGAATTGTGTAACACCAACAACCCGTAAACAAAGTGCTGGTGGTCGCGCTAGATCTCATGACTCAGGAGTCGAGTCGTGGTGAACTCCAGTGAAGCCTTAACGGATGAGAGCAAGTAGATCTCTTCTAAAAATCACCATAGCAGAAGGCACCATGAAGGCAAATATTGCCAACGCCGCTTTCAAGGCCAAATTGGCAGAAATTACCAAAGAAATTAATGACAACAAAGATTATTTGATGCGACAAAAAGTAACGAAGCTCCAGAAGGACATCACGCGATTCAGCAAAGAAAAAATATATCCTTATCTCAAAGATGACTACATACCTTCAGGAGACGATTACTCCTCAGATGATAGCACAAACTCACGCCGGAGAACAAACTCCTCAGGAAGTAATTCCAGCTCCGATACACAAGGCACTTACCAATACAACCTACAACACAGAAGACCAGCGAACGCCATGTATGGTTAAGGCCAACCACCCTACCAAGGGCCCATTCCCTTCCAGGGACCCACCCCATTCCAAGGACCAGTCCCATTCCATGGACCACCGCTATGGCAATACCCACATGGACCACCAACACTCTTTGCCCCCTTTCAACCACAACCTTTTTTAGGCAGAGTCTGGGGCAAAGGGCGAGGCAGAAGAAGAAGAGGCGTACAGAACCAATGGCAGGATCAGTTGCAACAACAACCACTGCACATGGAACTGCGGAGTCACCAGGAGAAGAAAAACTGATCGTAAATTTATCGGAACGACCCCTCACAGTCACAGAAACCAATATCCTTAACCCCTTCAGCGCGGCGGGAATTCCCCCGCGGTGCTGAAGGGTTCGAGCGCGGGCGGGGCCATGACGGAACGGTTCCGTCATGAGCACAGCGCAACCGATGCTCATGACGGAACCGTTCCGTCATGGGCATGGAAGGGGTTAAAAAAGGCCTAGGGTTTGTCCCTACCCCAAAAGCGGACCTTTTTCGGACCAACTGTGAAATACAAAAATTTTTCAGGAAGATCCGCCTGAAGGCTTATTTTGGCAATCGACCGGATTTACCTTCAACAGATACCGGCTTACCAAAACCCTCCACTTTCACACCAACAACCAGCATGGTACCACCAGAAGTACTAACCTTCGAATAAGCTGTGCTCAAAGAAATAACTGAGAAGCGCCTTATAACTAATTTCTCCAACACTACCAATGCTGAAATTACAGCCATAAAAACATTATCTAACGACGCTTCCATAACCATCAAGGAAGCAGACAAAGGCGGAGCCATTGTCATTATGGCTAGCACTGACTACTGGACGGAATGCCTACGCCAGCTACAGAATACCAACTATTACACACCCCTTACCATAGACCCAACCCCACGCCTTTCAACCAAAATAGGCACAATGGTCACAGCGGCACTCAATCAAGGGTGGATCTCCAAAAATGAAGCAGAGTTCCTCATAAATCCAAACCCCAGACTACCCTATTTCTACACGCCGCCAAAAATTCACAAAGGGGTCGCCCCTCCACCTGGGAGACCCATCGTCTCTGGCATAGGGTCCCTCTTGGAACCATTATCCAAATTCTGTGATCACTTTCTACGCCCACTAGTCCGGGCGACTCCAACATTCCTCCAAGACACCAGAGATGTCTTGAGACTCATCGAAACAACCAACACAGAGGGTCCGCTACCAGATGTACTTCTTACACTGGATGTGGAGGCCCTCTATACTAACATTTCTCAGCTTAACACTCTTGAGGTAGTAGAGACAATATTGCTCAACACCAACTGGGACTCACCAACTCCCGTGAGCTTTATCATGGAGTGTGCTAACATCGCTGTCACAGAAAACTTCTTTCTGTTTGAGGATCAGTTGTTTCATCAGACACAGGGTACTTCGATGGGCAGTACCTTCGCCCCAAGTCTGGCATGTCTTTACATGTCAGACTTTGAGGCGAGGTATGTGCTCACGAATACCAACCCTTTCTCGATTAACATTCTCCTTTGGAGACGTTATATCGACGATATTTTAATCTTCTGGAAGGGCAATAAAGATATGATCCCAAACTTCCTATCATGGATCAATAACCTTAACCCCTACCTAAAATTCACTGCAAATTGTTCAGAACAGGAATTGCCATTTCTCGACCTGACAATCATCAAAAAAATGGGGAAATTGGAAACCATAACCTACAAAAAACCAACCGACAGCCATTGTCCCTTGCAGTATCATAGTTTCATTTCCATCCAAAGGCCCTTAGGGAGAATCTTCCATACGGCCAATTCTTACGCATTCGTAGAAACTGTAGTAACATAGAAGACTACAAAAGACAAGCATCCGAGCTTAGTGTCAACTTGGCTCAGAGACAATATCCTGTCTGCATTATCACTAATGCACAAAAACGAGCACGTAACACAAACAGATCTAGTCTCCTTGAATCACAGACCAAACCAGAAACAGACCTCATAACTTGTGTGACCACCTTCACCTCTGAGTCCAACATGTTAAAAAGGGTCCTCAACAAACATTGGAGAATACTTGATTCTGGCGACCTAACCCTTGACAAGCCAAGGTTTGCCTTCAAACGCACAGCCAATATCAAGGACCTACTCATCAACACCAGACCAAAAAAATCAGCCCCAACAGCTCCCACCACCTTATGGAATTTGCCCCCGGTTACCGGACATTATCCCTGCGGCCAATGTGTAGCCTGTCCGCTAACTCGAGCAACAAAAACTATTCAACTCACCCCTAATTGGACCTGGACCCAAAAAAACCACACAAACTGTAATACACGTAATTGCATCTATCTCATTACGTGTCCCTGCCACCTCCAATACATAGGGATGACCACACGTACAGTAAAAACAAGAATAACTGAACATAGGAGTAATGTACGTTGCAAAAAAACCAATACCAAAATGTGCTCACACTACGTGGAACACAATCACACCCCAAACGATTTAGAGTGGACAATTCTAGAAGCCTTCCCTACCATCACCAGAGAAGCCTTATTTAGGAAGGAACAATGTTGGGTGTTCAAATTGGGGGGACACACAAGGGGGTTGAACGATGACATACCTTGGGCTGAACTGCACCGTTAACTCGCCCTGCCTATACTGTCCCAGTATAACATTGACCTCCGACCTGTTGTCCTGAACTTCCCACTTAGAGTCCTCTACCTGCGTATTTTAACTGAAGGCGATACAGGTAGGCCTGTTACATGATCAGTCCACGCCTACTTACCCCTATATGGATGTCAATTGTCTAGGTTACTATTCTCAATACCTTGACGTCCTTAGTCAATACCTTTTCAATAAAGTTTTAATACATCCTCACCCAATATGGCCGCCACGCCTACCCACGTTACTGACATTGCTATTTATAGTGGCCCGCTGGAAGTGCTCCTCACGGGGCCCAGAGCGAGGATAGGACGATCGCAAGTTGCCCGCCTACACTTCGATCGGAGTAACTAAAGTGCTCTGGTCCATCCCCGTCAGCTTGAACTGGGTTACGAGGGGTGAGTCTCCCCGCCTTTGTACTACTTTCGTATCTGTCACTAGTGTTTTAATTGTGCATGAATGTCCTGCGCCAACCCCCGGTGACACCGGGCGTTTCCCGCTACCTTTATTGATTCAATTAGGGTGCCGGTTGTACACACTACTTTCGCACGCCTTCTCCCTTTTCACCTGACGCACGCATCTTGCAGTATTCTAACTTAGTCATAATTTCGGAACCCCTTCCGTAGCTACCGCTCGGACGGAGCATTTATAGCAAGAGTGTTACCCTGGCCGAGTCACTCCTAATAACGGTGATTCTTGTACATACGAATAGTTCTCGCATGTAATTTTTCGAAGAGATCTACTTGCTCTCATCCATTAAGGCTTCACTGGAGTTCACCACGACTCGACTCCTGAGTCATGAGATCTAGCGCGACCACCAGCACTTTGTTTATGGGTTGTTGGTGTTACACAATTCTCAAGGCACCCTCACGTTTATTTATTCACTACGTACATGTAACAACTGTATGTTTACATTGCAATATGTATTACCATTAACGCAATTAGCCTGCAATAACTTTGTTTTTGTTTCGTTGATTGTTCATGCTCCAAAATTGAGGGTTAGTTTACCCCCAGTGAAGGCACTAAACACAACACGTGTGTTCACACGATCTGCACTTAATAAGCTCAGTGCATTATTCATACGTCTTTTCGTTGGTTTAACTCTTGGTTGTTTGTCCCTTGTTTTTATCTCTCCCTTCTCCCACAGGTCTATAGTATACCCCAGTACCAGTCCCTTAGTATACTCCCTACCGTCGCTAGCACATTTGACTTCATTGAGCTAGACGGTAGTGCACTCAATACACAATTATCTCATCGGTCCTGACGAAGTGCCATTGACCCCTTGGGGGCAGTCTGGGCATGAAACATGTTGACCACTTTCACTACATTAGCCCTTTAGGAACATCACTCCAAAATAAAGGCTTCTACACAGTTTTTAAACTAGGCTAGAGCTACCTCAATAATAAACACTTGACCTAAGTAGGACTGCTCTATACCTATTTTATTCACCTGACGCCTTGTGCACTACCCAGCCCTCACACCGGCACGCACCCTACGGCTTCTTCAAAAGATCCCCGACAAAGAGCCCCGGTTCCGGGAGCCTGTCAGGCATTGCAGCGCCGGCTTGACGAGGGGCAAATGCCTATATGATGAAGCATGACATCCCTTGGGGTGTGTGAGGGCATTACGAAGAAAGACCTGTCTTCCCCTTTCCCTTCCTCCCCTTCCCCCTTAGTCTTAGCTAATTAGGAACTGCTCAACCTCTTTACACACATAATATTTGTAACATAAACTTAACTTACCTCCAAGTGTGAGCAGCATGCTTGCTATTTGGGAAAAAAATATTAGCATAGAACACAACAAATAAATAATTATTACTCACCGAGCCCCGCAACCTCAATACCCAGCAGGTTGAGCAGGTCCTGTCCCCTGTCTCGGATGTTGGCCCAACAGTGCGTCAGCTGTTGTTGAGTGTGTTGGACCCCAGAGCTGCAGGTCACAGCCCAGCGCACCCTCTCACAGTGCTGCTGACGCTCCCTGGGGCCATACCCAGTGCCAGGCCCGCCGCCTGCTGCAAGGATGAAGGGGAGGTTGTGCTGCACATCAAAACAGCCAACTACACCTCTCAAAAATGGAGCGGCTGCACCCCTTCAAGGTGTGGCTGAATGCAAGGTAAGCAGCTGGTGCAGTGGGTGGTTCAGGGGCCCTGGCTCTGCAGCTCCCCTACTCTGCCGTGGCGCTGGGTTGGGGGATAGAAACCGGAAAAGGAAGGAAGGGAGGGCAAAAAAAGAGGAAGTAAGCGAGAAATGAAAAAAGTACATAGGTCACACAAAAAACACCCAGAAAATTACAAAAAATATAAAACACACAAACGCAAGACACACACTAATATAATAAATAAAAATGAGGGTTAAATAAGTGAAATAGGTGGAGGATTAAAGCGATTAAAGAAAAATTATAAAAATAGGCCCAGTACCATAAACAGAGCAAAAAGAAGATGCCTGCCCCCGTGTGAATCGCATGGTGCCGTTTGTGTGCGATTTCAGGTTTGAGAATGCGCTACGCATTGAAGAAAGCGTAATACGTCACTCGAGAGGCGAGTAGCTCTTCCAGGTCATGGACCTCTGCGTAGTGCAAAGAAGTTTTTGGGGCACTTCGTGGAGTTCTGTGTAGCACAACTCTGGAACTCCTCCCGGGCTTAGTTTTTTAAAACTTTGGTCTTCTTCACAGACAGCTAACCCCACATGTGTGCGCAGTATTTTGGTAGACATCATCAGCAAACACCCATCTTCTTCGCTGGTGCTCAATAGCGACGTTGAAGAACCTTTGCAAAATGAACTTGACGACGTTTGATTCTGTCTGGTCTCTATTGGCCGTAGCTGATGTTACTTTTTGGTTTTGTGGGAGTGGTGAGAGTGCTTCTGGTGTGTTCTTGCATCCATCTTGTCTTTCCATTGTGACGCACTTGATTTTCCTGTAGCTCGACACAGATTTATGAAGTGGTTCTTTTTCCCACAACCTTTGCAAGTTTGCCCATCGGCTGGTCATTTGCCTTCACGGGGAAATGAAAATCCACATTCGTAGCATAGTTTTTCCTTCTCCACTGATGTCAACTTACATGCACCTGTTTTGTGCTTACTATTCAGGGTCAACAATGATTTATGGTACTCCATCCCTGCTTCCGTTCTTCTCGTTCATCAGTTCTGGTGGACATTTGTATTTTTTCCGGACTGAATGTTTGATAAGTGCGTCAAGTCTTTCAACAAACTCATTTATTGTTTCACCAGACTGTTGTTATGCTTTGCTGAAGATACACCTATTATAATCAATGTTTAGCATTGGATTAAACTTGGCTTCCAGGGCTTCCTTCACTTTTCGGTACGATGCTGCGTCAGTCTGTGGAACTTTCTTTGAAGTTTCTTTCACTCTATCACATGCAAGAATTTTCAAATAGTTGATCATTTTCTTATCATCTTCTTCTTTTAGTGCATCTATGAAGTCATCAAATGTTTCAATCTATGCAGTCCATCTGGCACCAATGTTCTGTCTCTTAGATGTGTTGAATGGCAGTGGTGGCTTCAAGAACATGGCTGAATTGTGTTTCTCGCTCCCTTCGGTCGCCATTGTGGTAGTACGTGTTTTCAGCTGATGGCGCACCGTGGGGCGGCTAAGCAAGTTCTGCAAGATCCAGCCTCCCATTGGCCCCTTTATTCTCTATATTTCAGCAGCATAAAGGAATAAATATACACACATGAAATACCCAAGATAAAACATTCAAAAACATGATAAAATCAACTCCCAAAGGTCAATACAATAAAGGATCATGCAATATGTTGGAAGTGGTGGTCCCTGTCGCTTACCGCCGCCACAAATGCTGGAGGCGTGCACCCTCGTCCCCTCACTTCAACGTAAGGGTAAGTAAGGACTCCGTCTGAGATAGCCCTGCTCACCCCCTTAGTAGCTTGGCACGAGCAGCCAGGCTTATCTCCAAGGCACAAGTGTTCAGTATGTGCAACCACGCTCACAATAACCCAGTGATGTCATCACAAATAGACTCCACACGAGTATTGATAAAATGAGTATAATCTTTATATATGAAATTATACGATACGACCCCACGATACAAAATCAACATATAAGAATGGGTAGTATTGTCTCCGGTTGGTTGGTAGGTTCTAATCCCAACCACCGCGTCTAACCAACAGTTAAGCCCTTCTCTAACCATTTTCCAAAAGGTTAGACCAGTTGTATTGCTAGAAACACACACGTTGCAAAAGGAAACAATACTGCAATGAGTAACAATATTCTCTTATACTGTGCAACAGAGAAATAATGCCATACGTAGCGCACAGTCATGTACTTTGCAATTGAAGGAATAATGCAATGCGTATTACCACTAGAATGCCCTGTACCAGGAAGAAACAAAGCAATGCGTAATGCTACAATCCTGTACGGTGCAATTAAGAAATAATACACTGCGCCACATTATACTCAGATACTGTGCACTGACAAAATCCTACAATGTGCCACGCTACAATAAAATAATATGCAAGGGAGAAATAACGCATTGCATAGCGCACCAAGCATAAAGTTTGTTAGGCAAAAATGAGGTCAGGCGTCATATGACAGTTCGATAGTTCGTTAGCAGCAATAATGCAAAGTGTAATACAACAGTTTTACGTGCTCCAGTAACAGAGCCTCCGTTATGGATCAAATGATGACACACAAAGTACTGCTTCCCACTCCGGCCCCAGTTCTGCCCCGTCCTGGGTCAGCATGGGCCAGGATCCGAGCCGAAGCAACGGCCCGCGCAGCTGACTGAGCGGGAGGCCGAGAGAGTGTCCCTCCGGGCCCGCACCCCAACCCAGGTGTTGATCCACGTTACCTGGGGGGGCGTGATCCCACTCTCCTCCTCGACGTCAGCGACTTGGGCCTTGATCCAGAAGTCCATCATGGACTTTGGCAGACTCGGGCTGGAGGCTCAGCTCTTCCGTGGCTGCCAGTCTCGGCCACTACTGATGGACTCCGAGGGCCCCAATGACTTGGCCCTCACTCCGGTGGTCTCAGTCCACACCGAGACCCGCCCTCAGCACTGTGGAGACTTTACTTCAGTTTGGTGCACAACCTAACCCGGCACTCCTCACCAGCGCTTCAGGTTGCACTTTGACACGCACACCGAGACTTGCCTCTTCTCTGGTGCTCGCGATGATCCGGCACTCTTCACCAATGCTCTGCTTGCACCTCAACACGCACCATGCACGTTCGAGCCTCGCCTCTTCTCCCGGTGCACACGATGTCCAGGCGCTCTTCACTAGCGCTCTGGCTGCACCATGACACACACTCTTGCTCATCTGAGTCTCACCTCTTCTCCCAGTGCACACGATGTCCAGGCATTCTTCCCTGATTCCCTGGCTGCACCACAACATGCACCCTTGCACGTCGGAGACTCACTTCTTCTTTTGGTGCCTCCAAGGCCCAGGCGCTCCTCACCAACACCCTGGCTGCACCACGACACGCACACTGCGAGTCCGAGTCTCGCTTTTTCCTTTGGTGCACACGAGGCCCAGGTGCTCTTCACTAGCACCCGGGCTGCACCACAACATGCACCCTTGCGCGTCCGAGCGTCGCTTCGTCTCCCTGTGCACACCACGACCAGACGCTCCTCACCAACGTCTTGGCCCACACCCTGTTATGCACACTGCACGTCTTAGACTTAGCTTACTCCTGCTTGCCCACGATCACAAGGCACGTCTGAGAGTCTCAAGCGGCACAAAGCACGCGCACACCGCGTTGCTTGTGACTTCTCCGGAAACTTTTATGATCCTGTATTTCCAAACAGGATCTGCTACAGATGGACTCCGAGGGCCTCAATGACTTGAACCTCACTCCGGCGGTCTCAGTTCACACCGAGACCCGCCCTCAGCACTGTGAAGACTTTACATCAGTTTGGTGCACAACCTAACCTGGCACTCCTCACCAGCACCTCAGGTTGCACTTCCACACGCACACCACACGTCCGAGACTTGCCTCTTCTCTGGTGCTCGCGATGATCCGGCGCTCTTCACCGATTCTCCGCTTGCACCTCAACACGCACCATGCACGTTTGAGCTTCGCCTCTTCTCCCAGTGCACACGATGTCCAGGTGCTCTTCACTAATGCCCTGGCTGCACCACAACACAGACCCTTGCACGTCGGAGACTCACTTCTTCTTTCAGTACCTACAAGGCCCAGGCACTGCACCACAACATGCACCCAGCGCATCCGAGACTCACTGCTTCCACTGGTGCACAGGATGTCCAGGCGCTCCTCACCAACGCCCTGGCTGCACCACGACACGCACACTGCGTGTCCTAGTATCGCTTCTTCCTTTGGTGCACACGAGGCCCAGGCGCTCTTCACAAGCACCCGGGCTGCACCAAGACACGCACCCTTGCGTCGCTTCGTCTACCTGTGCACACCATGACCAAATGCTCCTCACCAACGTCTTGGCCCGCACCCCAACACGCACACTGCGCTTCTTAGACTTAGCTTACTTCTGCGTGCCCACGATTAGAAGGCACAACTTCTGAGTTGCTTGGGACTTCTACGGCCAGCTCACCTCAGGCCCTTGGGGTTACAAGACACAACACAAAGCACAGTCTTCTTCAAGCAGGGGAACCCAGCGCCTCCAAGCACAGTCCCAACAGCCTCTTCCTTAGTTAGAACAGCAAACTGCAGACCAGCCCCAGATCACGAAGCAAGGGTTGGTCTATCCACCATAGTCTCTACAGTTGTTCCTTCTTTAGCAGAGGTTCCTCTTGACCACAGAATGGGTCCAAGCCTTTTCAGTCTCAATCCATATCTGTTTCATTCCAACGTTCAGGGGTTTCAGCTCTCATAGTTCTACCCCTTAATGTCTTTGAAGTTTGTATGTGCTCAGGGGTTCCTGACCCCTCCCTTAATCACTTCTGGGCGTCTGCCTCCCAGTGTCAGCTCTCTCTCTTTGATACTGGGGGCCTGGGTCCTTAATCACTCAGCAGGAGATGGGTCAATTGGTTTATAGCACCAGCCCAGGCCTTTTCACCTCCCTGGCTTCTCCTCCCCTACTATCCAGATGCAGGGCAGCCTGGTGCCATCTCAACGCCTCCCTGGGTCAAGACCTCTCCCAGCTCCTCTCACCTTTCAATTCCAGACAGACAATCCACATTTCAGAAACACACAGAAATGCTCAGAGTACAAAACTCAGCCACTTTCTAAAAGAGTGGTTTACAAACACACAGTGACAAAACCACCTTTACAGAAAGATGCATTATGACACTGTGAGTTCACACATACCAAACTTCACCTCTCCATTATAAACTGACAGGAAACTAGGCTACCAAACACAACACCCAGCCTCCCCCATTCTGCCCTACGGGCAGAATGGCCTTTCAGCAGTGAAAAACGAAATGGAGAGTTTTTCACTGCTAGAACATAACACACACCTCAGTTTATGTTCTGCCTTTTACCTACACTGCACCCTTCCCAGGGGTTACCTGGGACCTACCACAGGGGTGCCCCATGTGTATGTAAGAGGGAAAGTCAGGCCTGACAAGTGGTTGCACTTGTCAGGACAACATGCTAACTTAGCATTCTGTGCGCAGGCCCTACACTGAAGGCCTGAGTTCCCTTCTCTGCGCGCCCTTCCATTACTAGCCCTTGCACACACAGTGCACATCACTAGGGACTTTTACTAGTAAGACAAACATACCAATCATGGCCAACCAATCCCCATACATTTTACATAGGGAACTCCTGTTCTTTGATACTGATCAGCAGTGGCAAAGTACCTAAAACATCTAAATTGGCATGTCTAGGTCAGGAAAACGCTCTAGGGGGGAAAGCAATAAGTTTAGGGAACTTTAACCAAAAAGGCCAAGTCCTACACAGTACAAATCAGTTTAACGTACAATGCAAAAATTACCTTCCCAAATTGATACAGGGGAATAAAAACTTAACAATGCAAATCATTCAGAAGGCGGTACCTCCCTGTTACCTATCAGCTACTGCACACTTCCTTACTTTCTTTATCTGCCATATATAGAGCGCCTTAGAGTAACAGACCAGAAGGCAGTGCAGTTGCTGTAGAATGAGTAAAGCAGGTCTGCACTGATGATATTTTAAAACTTTAAACAATGGTAAACTCAAATTTGTCCTAGGTTCTTCATAAAAGGAGCAGAAAAACACAATGTGCAGATTTGATTGGATTGACACTCCATCACACGAACAGGGATCTAAGTCTGACAGCATATAACAGTTTGAGGGGTAGCTAAAGTACTTAAGTTCTAAGTACTAAAGTAATAATTCACTTTAAAGGAGCAGCATCAAATTGCAGTGAACAATTGACCATCATGGTTAGGAATTCGATCTAAATTGGAAAAAGTAGCTTTGGGAGTCAGACTAGTCAGAATGGACGGGTCTTTCATTTTTTTCCACTCTTTTTAGGTCTCGCATAGGCAGCACATGCACTGCCTCTACGAGGCATCAAGTAATCAGTATTACTAGTGAAACTCCACCCATTGCGTTTCTCTTTGTTTTGTTGCTTGCCATTGGTGGAATCTGGCATTGCTGTTGTTAGCTCACTCATTGTTGGCTGGTGGTCTGATACATCACTTCACTTTTCTTCTGTTTCTGGAGGAAGCAGCATTGACCAACTACAGTTAACTTACGCTGCTAGCTGTTATCTTTTTATTTAGGGACTACTTTTTTTCTATTGCTGCTCGCATTTCCACATCTGGTAGCTTCCTGCCCTCACCCGACGCCATTTATTTATTTACGTTTAATATGCACGAGATCTCGGTTTATTTATAATTAAATGATGCGGCCCAAGCCGAGGCTCGAACCCTGTTCTGCTCCAAAGTCGGCAGCGTTATATGTTGAGCCACCTCCTCGCACCGATTGATTTACGTGGTTTCAGATGCTACATTTTTTCATTTAACGGCCACTCCCTCGGAGGTCGCTTTATTTGACACTTTCTATTTACAAAAAGCTCTCACCCGCACGTCGCGCTTTAACTTTAATTATGTTTATTTCTTCCTTAATGGCCTCTCCCCCACTTTGACTAGAGCTGCTTTGGAGGTCTTTTTTTTTTCTGTGTAGCCCTCCCGCCTTGTTGGTTATCAGAGGCCCATGCTCTGTCTTCAGAAGGGCCGGGTAAATACTGCTCTTTGAACCTGCCGCTGACCTGTAAAAGCCCTGTGAGTCGTTTTCATTTATTTTTGTTTTTTTTTATATAGCGCAAGCTCGATCAGCAGATATTGGAGCACTTTACATGCATACATTAGAGAAGAACATATACATTTTTTGTAGGTGTGCGGGGATTAATTTATTCATGATATCGGAGTGGGCGGAGTCAAGGGTGCTCTAGTTACTTCTGTGACTCCGTTTGCCGCTCCTTCTCGATTATTGCGTGTTTTTCTTCCTTTCTCCCCTTTGCTCCGCTATTCACTTCTTCTTATTTGGCTGTGGTTCGCCAGTTGCTCCACTCTCCCCCTCCTCCTCCTTTGACCAGCTGCCATCTCCTGGATGCTTCCCTGCCTCTTCTCTGTAGGGGGGATGCCTCTCGTCTGACGGGACACATGGTCATGCGATGCTTGCGATGGGCTGTGTTTGTTTTGACGGTGACCTGGGGGTTGAGCTGTGCTGAAGGAGGGTGGGCTCCTCCTCCGATCCACCTCTCACTGGTGCCAGGGTATTTGGGGGATCCATGGAGTTGGGACTGGGAAACCTTGTTGCGAGCATCTCCGTAGTGCATCTTCCAGTGTGTGCATTGTCTCTCGAGTGGTGAAATGGAATAAAACCGAGCATGATGCATTTTACTGTTCTATACTGGGCACCTAACTTAGCCCTTTACATTTTAATTTTTGAGAATTTTTAAACTTTTTTAACTCGAGGTTGTTACTCCTGAACAGCTAAACTGGAGAACACAGGCTTGTAAAACGTGTTTTTGCTTTATAGGGGTAAGGAATACACTAAAAAAATGTGGTCTATTAACCCTTACTAGACCGCAGCATAATTGTAGCGCACCCTTCTCTTTTTCTTACTCCGCACTGTAGTAATTGGCACGCATTTTAGTGACCTTGCACAAAACGTTCGAGAGTAAGTGAAAGGATTTCACAAATCCGCGTGAGCTGCACTTCAGGACAGTTTAGCTCAGACTGGGCGATTGTTGCTTCAGCCGGGAGCCCATCGGTTGGTTTATGGGTCTGTGGCAACCACATGCAGTGAATGTACTTACCCAGGGGCATCATCCGTCGTGCGCCACCATTACTGGGCAGCAAGATCTTCCCGGCAGTAGCACTGTCACAGGCACTTAACTCTACCCCCTTCAAAGGAACCGCGCCCCCTCCTCTCGGAAAGATGCCATCCTAAAACAAACACTGATTAAAAGTGCGCACAATAAAAACCCAGTGCCGTACACATGCACTTTTATTATCCTGTCACTTCGTGTCTTTTGTCGCCATGGTACCCAGACATGCAGTATATCACACAGCTCACACTGGTGTAAATGGGGAACATCAGTGAGACAACACAGTAATAGAAGTCAGACCTCAACCTAATGCACCACAGACCCCTTTCTGCTCGCGCTTCTTCCTCACACTGCGTGCCATAATGAACAGGCAAGCCATTAGCACATTATACAGACAAGGATTGTACCCCAGCTAGCGATACAGCAACAATCCGGTTAGATATAGCGCCAAATGTAGCACCTGACACATGACCACTGTCTGCTCAACTTACCCTGCCTCTCCTTCCTCTTCTCAATTTAATTCCAGTGTGAACCAATATGAGTTTTCTATCCTGTGAGATGTGTCCTTGTACATCCAATGGGAGGAATGAGCATGCGGGATGTAGAGGCCTTGAGGATTTTTTACACTTGATTAAGGTGACCTGCAGGGGGCTGGTGCTCTCGGTTCAGGGGAGGGAGTGCAGCGTAGCGCTGGTCTGAAGTTTCAATGCTTAACTGCATCAGCTGTTCATGACAAAATGTCTTTCTCTACCAAGCTCACCATGGATATGGTTGATGAAAAAAACAAGAGATTTGTGATGAGGTTAGCGCTGGAATTTTGGGGATGGGGTGTTTACCGCTGCACCATGAACTTGTCACTGCCTAGGTAAGGTGACACCGAGATGCAGTGCTCCAGTGTTGCTCTTGTCATTTACAATGTATTGTTTTTAGGTTAGTTACATTGGGTAAACTGGAGTGAGCTAAGACTTCAATTCCCAGAATTCATTTTTTGAATGGAGATCCAGGACTGGAGCAATGTGTTATACGGTGGTAATGGAGCCATCTGATACCCTTATACCGGATGGGGCTGGTGTGGCTGCTGCATTAGGGCTGCAAGGTGGGAAGGGCACGCAGTCTTCTGGCTGGAAATAGTTGCAGCATACGTTTTTACTCCCTTCTTAAGGTAGATCGGCAAGTCAGTGGTTTAAACTACGAAGCTGGCTGGAAAATGGGATAACTACGGTGTTGGTTCATGGAAGCTGCAGCCTAAAGCTGGTGTTGGCTCTAAATGACAAAGGGCTGCTGGCTCTTAAGGGCATGGTCTCTGCTGGCTCATAGAGCATTGATTTTTGCAAGATAGGAAGAGCACAGTGCTGAATACAGCCTGCCCCCTCAGTCCAATATCCAGAGGCGCTGCAGTCGGTTTCAATGGAGAATTAAGCATTGATATCGACATACAGCCCCAAAAATTATTTTACCCACATTTTTTTGGTGCTGACGTGAACAAGGGCCACATATCATAGTGTTTTAATGAAAATATTATCTTAGGGAGGAAAAAAGCATTCGTCATTCAAGAAAAATGATTCATGGGCAGCATCATCAGCAGTGGGCTGATCACATCCTCCCTGCATCTCTGTTCAGGTAATGCTTTTACTTAAAGCGACTTAAAGCGATGCCGTTCTTTTTGGTTATTCATTTTTATAGACCTCTTTGTGGAGGGTTGACTAGGTTTCAGCAATTGTATTACAGAGGCAGCATCAGCCTTAATTTTTAGTTTTCAAACTTGCAGAGACGCACTAAAATGGCTGAGAAAATGAGCATGCGTGACACAGAGGCCCTACATTTAGCAAGTCTCACCAACCCATATGAACTCGGCTTTGTCATAACTGAAGAACGCAGCACGTTTCCAGATATTGAGCTCACAAATTATGCTTCATCATTTTTAAACTTGGCATCACAATGCACATAAATACACTTCACACCATGCCACATAATTCTAATCAGCATAATTTCACTGAGTGTCACACACTTCCCCAAAACACAATTCATATCTTCACGTTTCCATTCCACGCCACATAATTCAACAGCAAGCCACATCAATCAACACACCACATACATCCAATCCACACAATTCCACATCATGCCACAAAATTCAACAGCACACCATATAATTAAACAAAACTACATACCCCTCCACAACACAAAATACCATTTCACATAATTACATTCCATAACACACAATCCCACTCCACATAATTCCAGTACACTCACTACTACATAATTACTCGCCACACAATTCCACTACACACAATGCCACATAATTCCACTGCAAAAAACCACACCACACAATTCCAATTCGCCCTACATAATTCCACTCCACACTACATACATCCACTCCACTCGAAACCAAAACACATAGGTAAAACACATTGTCATTTACAACGCCAAAAGCTCTAATTCCCAGAAATGCGAGATCTATTGCATTGCAAATGCTTGTCTTGAAACAGTCACTCGAAAGCACCAGCACGTATGACTTGTCATTTTAATCGGTTTACTCAAGTTAATTTTCTGAAATGCTGTTACTTTGGATGGAGCACAACCTACTGGTGAAAGATTGGTATAGCGCCCATCTTTTCCAACCTCGACATTGCAGCCGAAAACAGTCATACAACGAATCTAAAACAAGCATTTGTAAAGCTAAAAGGTTTATAATTAATATGCTATTGCTAACGCATACAAGTGTGAATTAGCACAGGCCTGTGTATACATACATTAGCATATTAAAGTCACACAAGATGCATTATAGGAAAGAGGCTACAGTAAGATTATAGCTAAAAATTAACTACATTTCTCTAGAGAGGAGTACACAATTTAAAATCTTTTGCATCGGGCATCCTTCTGCAGTATATGGTTGTTTCATTAAACGTGTTTACAGAATTATTTGCATCATGGGAAGAATACTCACAGCAGCAAAAAAAAGGCCGGCGGTAACCTCATATCCTAACAAAAAGAAATGGGTACGAATGAATATGTGTGTGCCCCCTGCAGCTGTGGTCACTTCAATGCTATGTTCAACATAGCTACTAAAAGACACTCTCCTGCTGCCAACGGAATTGAAGGCAACAGTATGTTTTCATTTACATACGTGACATATGTGCAACTGGGAGGGAAATCAGCCTTTAAAATCACTTAATATATAAAAGGGTCAGTTGTGTGACGCTAGTTAAAGCGTGGAAGAGAAATCGGTACTGTGCTTGAAAAACAAAACTTTTGCAATGACGAGCATTAAGTGACAAACAGAATATAAAGCCGGCACTACTGACAGGAAAGCAAACACTTCAAGCCAATTAATAAATGCACATTTCAGTTATCACATGTGTTGAAGAAAATGGCTTTAAATTCTCTATTTCCACCCAGCAAGGATTATTTTATTTGCTAATGTTATGGAAGAGTTTTTCTTTCCCATTTAAAAATTTGTAACCAACACAGGGGCATATTATCAAGGACGGCGTTAAAATGATTGCCGCTTTATTGGCAGTTTTGGCGCTAAAGCGGCGCTCATGGGCTTGATAATATGCCGCAGAGAATTCTCATAGAAGCCCATGTGGACACCAGAACATGGGCTTCTATTGGAATTCACAAGGGCATAATATCCAGCCCATTATCGCCGCTTTTTTGATCAGTGTATCTAGCTCCAAAACGTCTTTTATCTAAAGAAGCCTCGTTGTTGCCTTCCCACCAGACAGGACTTACTGAGAGGCCACATTCAATGGTCATGTAGAAAATGATGAAGAATGTTAGCAATAAATGACTGAACTTGTCCTCTGTTCAAAAAGGTCTGGAAAGGGAGCCGTGGAGCTCCCTCGTTTGCATATAGTGGCAAATTCAGATAACATACAGTGATGCACATCTCCAAAAGCAAGAGGGCATGGCTCAGGGAGGTGAACACTTGCCCTAGAAATAATATGGCATTTAGTGGTTATGAGTTTGAACTCCGGCAAGGAGGATTAGCCTCTATAGATGTTTTGTTTTATTGTACGCTACTACTAATGTGCAGTATCAAGGATACAAATGCAAATTGAAGCACGTATACAGACGCCAGCTGACAGTGAACCAGGCTGAATTTTATGGGGTGGGCACAATTCCACATTGTAATAAAAGATTTTTTTAAAGTGATCCTTAGAAGCATCTCCAGGGCCTCATTTATGAGCACTTTTGCACCACTGGAAGGGCAGTTTTTTGACATTCCTGTGGTGCAATGTACACCGGCATATTTCCAAGGCCACATAAATCAACTTTACGTGGCTTTTCATGGCCTTGTAAAGATGCGCCCCTTTCATTCAGAACACTGCATGAAAGAGGCGTACCACGGGTGTTGCTGTGGGTGTTCCCATGCAACACCCATGGAATCTAAAGCATTCCCAGATTTACAAATAATCATAAACCTGGGAGTGCATTAGAATCTAATACCACCCCAGGGGTGGCATTAGGGAAGTGCAACGAGGAGAAATGTTTTCATTTCTCCTCGTTATTTCCTTTTTTTATGTGTGCTGCATTCTGCAGCACACATAGAAAGAGGAAATCACCTGAATTGATTAATTTTGTGCAGGAAGGCGTCTCTTCCTGCACAAAATCAATTAGCACCGCAACGCAGGCACCCTTGCACCATGGTGCAAGGAAGCATGTGTTGGTGCATGGCAGCCCATTGTGCACCAACATAGGGGAAAAGGACAAGAATGCACTGTAACTCATAGATACAGTGCATTCCTGCCATTTTGTTTTACAGTAGGGCAGCGCAGAAAGATTTCTTTGTGGCTCTGTCCTATGTCAAAACCTCATAAATGAAGCCCTCAGATCACACGCAATAGACACAGCTACTCAGGTGGGGTACAGATTTAATTGGGAGAGGTGTGGGAATAGTAGAATATTTGTTATTTTCAACTGAATTTCCCTTCATTTTTGTAAAAGCAAATTTTCTTTATTTTGCAGTTCGCACAAAAAACGAGGCGTATTAGGTCAATGCAAAATCATACACTGCTTAATAATAAGATAAAGGAAAAAGTAAGGACCTGCACATGCATAGCCCTCCCACCTCCACCCCACAGCCAGTAATAAAACACAGAAATTTTCTATTGGAGACATCTGTATAAAGGCCCACCCAGCCTGCTCTCATCGCGCAGAGGTCCGGACTTCATCTCGAACCAATTGAACCCCCGGATGGACAGGTGCCAACTCTATGCTTCGGTTTTCTGCCAATCTGTGACATATCTGAGGGTGTTTCTGAGGCCGGCCCTTGCCCTATAAGCTGCTATTTCCAACCTGATACAATGGTTAATTCCCCTCTTCCATACTGCCATGAATGGGGAAGCCTTGGACCACCACTCTCACGCTATGTCTTGCTTAACTAGAGTCAGTCCCAAATACAGTAGGAATAATCGATATCTGTTACCACCCAAGCCATTGGTGAAATAGAGAAGGGTCAGCCTGTGGTCCATTGTGATCGGCTGAGAAAGAACCCTTTCCAGACAGGCCGTCACTCTGCGCCAGAATCTATGCAACCCAGGACAGCTCCACATCGTGAATAAAGGTGCCTTCTCAGATGCCACACCGGAGACAGTTTGGGGAGGTGATCACACCCAGGCACCAAAGTCTATGGCATGTAAAATATACTCTATGGAGGTATTTAAATTGGTTCAGCCTTAGCTAAGCTGGGCCACAATGGCAGCCACACAAGGAGCCACTAATGCCTCAGTCCAATCCTTATTGTCAAGAGTCCCCAGGTCTGCCTTCCATTCAGCCCTGTGAGCTGAAAATGTGTCTCTGTGATTTGATATAAGTGTTTGATAAACCTTGGCAACTTTATGATCACTCAGATCACCCATGAGGAGCTTGCCCTCTTATGGTTTGAATTTGGGAAGGTCAGTCAGAGCAGTAATATAGGAGGTCAGTGCATGGCGAAGCTGAGGGTACCTAGAAAACTGGCTATGATGAAGCTGATATTCCGCCAGTAGATTCTGAAATGACTTCAGTACCTTTGCATGACATCTCCTAGGGTAGAGATCCCAATCAGATCCCAACTATGGAAACCCTCTAGTGCCGCTACTTGGGAGAGCATGTGACCCCCCTACAGTGGTGTCCACTCTGTGAACCTGCCCCACCACCCCATCCACCAGAGAAGGCATGCCATAAATTAAAAACTACTCTCGCTTCCGAGAGAAGAGAGTCTCTGTCACTACCACCATATTAGTGAGAAAGAATAGGGGTATCCCACATCGCCCATTTCTCTGACACATAAGTGGGATCTCCCTGGACACCATACCACCAATCATTGATTGTTAGGAAATAGGCCATTTGATAATGTGGTCTGATATCCACCATGGCAATTCCCCTACAGTGTGTGGACTGAAAACATTTACTCGGGCTTCATGACTGGTGCCCCTTCCCAAAGAAACGCATAACAAATGGAATTCAATCTAAAGGTCCAATGACGTGGGACCTCGTACAGAAAGTTCAATAGATTATAAAGGAAACGGGTCAGTGATACGATTTTAAAAATGGCAGACCTCCTAGTCAAGGACAAAGGGAATGGCATCTTTTAAATTTGGGTGAACAAACTACCCCTATCCCGAAACCGATCTTTGCATTTCGCAAAAACAAAAACCTCAGAAACCTGTTAGTCAGAGCTAAAGATTCAGATCGAAACACCTGGATACAAAAATCCATTGATGGTTCATCACCTGTTAATGGCAACCACAAATGTGGCTCCTGCCATGCTTGCATCAATGCCATTATTGGCACCTCCATATGCATTAATGGCTATACCGCTGACCTGAAGGAGATGACCAATTGCAGAACATCCAACTGCATATATGTGATTCAGTGTCCTTGTCTCCTCTCCTATGTGGGTGAAACCTCCAGAGAGGTCCGGGTCCGAATAGGGGAACATAAATCCAATATAAGATGCTCCAAACACACTGCACCTATTGTGACCCATTGGATGGAGAAAAATCATACAGAAAGTGAGCTGCGTTGGTCTATCCTTGAAAGAATACGTCCCCATAAAGGATATAATCCAGATAGCATCCGCAAAAAACGCGAGGTTTTTTGGATTTTTATCCTTAACACTAAGGAAAGGGGACTTAATGAGTCCCTCCCTTGGGAGAATGCGCTTCTGTAACCATATCTGGCCTTCTCTGATCATTAACTGTTCTTTCTGGAGTTTACTTGTGCAAAATGTTACTTTATTCGTGAATCGTGGTGTCCTTACTTTGTTGTTTATCCATGTATTGTTGTTTGGTCACTTATTGTTTTAAATCAGCTTCTGGTTTCCTGTTATCATTTTCTTAGTAAGTTTTGTTTTATTTGGTTCTTCCCTTTTTTTCGTGTTTTCATCTTTTAATTGACAGGAATTCTTCCCCTTTAAATCTGAGGCCATAGTCTTTTTGTGCACACCCCCTACTGACGTTATTCTGATTGGAGGGTTTAAATTGTTTGACCTTTTCCGGTTTTTACACTCGTTAGTGACTGCATCGTTCCGGACGCCGTTTCAGAGACGTTGCTCTATCCGTGTGTAACGTCCGCCGAATGACTGAGGTATCCCTGCTCTGTAATTTCCTCCCTGCCGCTCTTGCGTGGCGCTAGAATTCCAGGGGCTCTTTTGATGATAGGGGTATTCCTGCTCTGATAACTCCTCGAAGCCGCTTTTACTTAGAGTTAGAATTCCGAGGCCTTTCTTACGATTGTCAGCTCCTCCCTGCCGCTCCCGCATGGCGTTAGAATTCCAAGGCCTGCTTTTATGATTGGGGTATTCCTGCTCTGATAACATCTCGAAGCCGCTTTTACGTAGAGTTAAAATTCCGAGGGCTTTTTGACGACTGAGGTATTTCTGCACTGTTAGCTCCTCTATGCCGCTTTTGCGTAGCGCGAGGGTTCTCTGTGCCACACTTTTGATCGGTATTTGTTTACTTTAATTTTAGTTTATTCATCGACTTTCGGCTGTTTGTTACCAGCTTCACGCATCCATCGTGGAATCTGGTCCACTCCGTGCAGTATTTCTGCCTTCACCCGCACGGAATATAAAGATACTCTCTAGTGTGTTTGGAATATAGGTGAGTTTAGACCCTACCGATCCTTTGGACCTGGTTTTTACCATTGACCTTATGATCTGCTTTTCTTCTTTTTTCTTTTTTCTTTATCCTTTCTATATTAGCGGCGATCTGAAAAACACCAGCTTTCTTCGCTGCAGCACTTCCTGTCTGCATCGATTTTTTATAATTTCTGGAATGCAGACTATTTAACGTTATTATCCCTGGGCTTTCCTGGATCTGTATTTCTTTTTGGTAAATACATTCAGCATTCATTCATTGTCAGTCCGTTAATATGTTATCATGCATTTTCGCTGCCTACATTTACCTTTTCTTTTGCCTTTATTTATTTGTTGGTTTAGCCTGCAAATCGGTGAAATCATCCCAAATCTTGTAAATAGTCACCTCCTGGATTTTTTGTTACTTCTATCAATTCAGGTAACCTGTTTGCTTTAATTACATGTTTATTTGCACATTGGCCTTTTGAAGTTCTGTCGTGTTTTGTTTTTAGTTTATCTGTACATACATTCTTGTGTTTTTCTTTCAGGTTCCGGTGTCTTTCTTTGTTATATTTGTTTCATTTTTTTCTTTTATCTCTAGTGCACACGCTCAATCCCCTGATTTTAATAGCAATATTGTATATATCATTTCATTGATGCAGTAGAGACACCTTTTCTGTATGATAATCACAGATTGAAATTGTTTTTCATTCGAATGTTTCTATTTCTTTTCATGTACATACATTGTCCTTTCTGTTTTTATCCCAGGTCCCGTTCTTGATTTGTGTGGTTTTGTTTTTCGCCCTGAAGAAGGTGGTTCTCCGCTCCTCGGAGTTGTTTCACCGAAACGCGCGTCGGCGTTTTTCCCAAGAGCCCCGCCCCCTTGATTGTTGAGCTTGGACTTAATATTTTGATACATCGTCTTCCCCTGAAATTTATATTCCATCTATAATTTCCATACTTATTTGTGTCCTTGAGTATCTTTGTGAAGACCTCCCTGAGGGCTGGGTCCTTGGTGTTTACCACTTATTCAGTTTTTGCACTAATAGCACAGTTATATATACCTTGATGAATGTGTGTGATTGGGTGTGAATGAAGGTGTATATGAGTAGAATTTGCTTCCTTTCAGTGGGAACCTGTGTGTGTATTTTGATATTTGTCATTTTGTATTTGTATTTGTTTTGTCTACCCTGAATTTGTCTTATTAAATAGCCATTAATGTATCATATTTATCCACAACATTCATTTAAAGTAATGAAATAAATGTTTGCATATTATTACTGGTTTTTTGTTCTTTTCTCCTTGTGTGTCTCTAGCTGGCATCTTAAGATATTTTTTGATACTGTGTACCTCTTTGACAAATAGGGTAGAGTTCTCCTCCGTTTATTCTGAAGGACAAAGGCAAGACAGACAAGATCCGGACATCCTCAAGTAGGTGAAATGGCTCCAGATTGTGCAACCACACCAGAGTCACATAAGAAGACATAAACACGCCCAGATATTTGAATCAATACAGGGCTACCTGCACACCCGATGCCCAATCGAAATCTTGAGGTTATGCACTAGTCAAGAACACTATAGACTTGAACATATTCATGTGGAGACCTGAAGTTTCCCTGAAAATACACAGAATCTGTAGAACCCGGGGTCCTGTTTCATCAGGGGATGTGAGGAAGAAAGGACATTGTCAGCGCGTACAGAGCTATTCTATCAGCCAGTCCCTCTCCCCACTCAAAGTCCCACACTTGGGTGTCCATTCTTACCCAGACCACCGAGGGTTGCATGGTGAGAGCAAATAGCAGGGGGGCGGGGCAGGGGACAACCTTGTTGCATTCCCTGCTATATTGGGAATGGAGCTGAAGGGTGCGAGTGCTAGCACATTGTACAGGTATCCAATATTGTGGCAAGTGGGATGGAGAGGCATAAATCCGGATTGGTCTGGATGCACCAGATCTGGGATCAGGCATACCAGCCTGTTTGCAAGCGCCTTCGACAGAATCTTCAATTCAAGGTTTAATAAAGAAATTGGGCGATGCAAAGAATATTCATGGACTGGCCGACTGGGTTTGGGAAAGACTACTATCTTTGCGCCAATCAGGCGGCAAGACGGAGACATTTCACTCCATCTTTGGCTTCTAACTGAAGCCAGTGTGCAAGAAAGAACAAATTTTGCACAATGCTCTCTGAATCACATTAAAGCACGAGTAGCCTCAAATTCAAAATGATATAAAGAGCCAATATTCCTAAAATCAAAATCTTAGGCACACTTAATAAATGCATGCCTTTATTTCATTCCCATTTTTCATTCAGTAGATTTTGCCATATGAATTAATGAATGATTAGTACACAATAGAATATCATTATATGCTGCAGCTCAGGTTCTGACTCTGGGTACAGTGCACTTTTAGACAACCAACAGACACTTTATGTCACTGCAACTAGAAGTGTCTGATGGATGTAAAGATAAATCATTTTTGTGAATCAGCCATCAGGGTAAAAAAAACTCACAGATGAAAACGTTATCTAATTCTGTTTTATCCTGTTTATTTTCATTATTTGTTTATTTCAAATATGAGGGTCCTTGGGAAAACAGTGGGTGATCTCCACAGATGAACCTCTGCCGAATTCAGCATTGTATCTTCAATTCAGAAATGTTTAATTTTCTCGGTTCACCAATCGGATTCACACCTGTTTCCACCACAAACTGCATGTCGGTGGAAAGCACAAAAATAGGAAAAAAATACTAACAGTTAGAAGATTAAAAACACTCTGGTAAAAATGATGTTTTAAAAACCCTGCTTGTTCCTAACAGCTGGGAAGGTAGTGATCTTAACACAGTAAACCTTTTGTTGGTGATATTAAAAAAAAGGAAAAAATCTGAACATGCGCCTTTTTGCACAACACTTCCCCCTTCGTCTCCACAAAAAACAAAAGGGCATATTTACAAGGAAATGGCGATGCGTGGCATTATGCAAACATTGCTAACCCCACGCTCTGCCATTCTAAAAAACATAGCGATGCGCCCTATTTACAATGTTACGGCACAAACTCAGCTGCCTATCACCAATGTAGGGAGGAAGGTCTCTGAAAATTAAAAAAAAAAAAGAAAATTATGAAGGATTAATTATGAAGTGCCTCAAACATAAAAAAAGGGCTCAGCACTGTAGAGGAGATGGGGGACCGGGTGAGAGGTCAGCAACAGCAGCTAAGTTGTTCATATTTAGGTCTGGTTCTTCCATAGTTTTAGCCAGGTCACTGCCTCATCGACAGCATAAAGTGGCACCAAGTTACCAAAACAGCTGAAAAACTTTTGCTTTCTTGAGTAGATGGGAAAGCAGTAGGAAAGCAGTGCTTAATTTGTACCGGAGCTTTCTGGTGCTCAGCACCGGCACTTATTTTCCGGGGCCAGTACTACAGCTTTCTTCATGCGGTGTTAGGCCATCCCCAGATAGAACGTAACGGTCGTAACAAACCATATATTACAGGTTTATCACAAACACTTCCAGGTAAACTTAGTTTGCGCATTGTATTTTGGAGACCTGATGCATGTAACAAAGAGTACAATACCCCCTTGGATCATGCACCGTAACATCTCATGAGACTTCAGGAGTTACGGCCGCCGTTTAATTACAGATCACACCCAATGTCACATGATTGTGAAATAGCGCAATATCCGGCACATTGCACATGAAATACTGTTGTGTAATATGCATGGTACACATTCTTTGCATCAGGCAAAATGTATATAGCACACCCGAGAATGAACCTTAACTGTAGAGAAATTGCTAATGAGACTTTTCATGATGAGTGACTTCAGAAAATCCAAACAGCCATTCACACCAGAGTCTGGAAGACACTCCTAGCAAGCATAAGCTTCATGGTAGAGTTTATCAACAGACATTAACAATTGCTCTGTGGGATGCTGTTTTTGTCACATAGATCCTTTTATTACTGTGCAGTTCATACTTATAACCCAGCACACTGAGCTATGAACTGCTATCAAAGCGCAATATATGCAACCAGCATGGTACAGGTTAGAAAGTTATGTTTTTCCCCACTCTTTGACTATCCTAATTTGACTAAAAAGGGTTTGTTTGGGTAGAAATACATTGTAATTAGTAAAGTCAACCCTAACCACTGTGTGGCACTGCAGAAGTTGCATTAGTCGTTTTAGCCAATTTATTCCAAAATAGTGCTTTACATGCACTTTTGCATTCACATTTTTCAAACTTTTCTCAGGGACAAGGGGAACATCCTATCAAAATCTTACCTGAGGAAGGCTCCCTTGCTGAAATTTAGATCGGTTATTACATCTGGCTTTCGGAAGCGTCATTTGAGGATTTGGGTGGGTCAGTAGAGTAAGTGGGTGGTGCCAGTGGAGGAAGTGTATGTAGCCGGGGGAAGTGGGTGGAGCCAGAGGAAGTGGGTGTGGCCTCCTAAAAATAATTGAGCACCTGGACCTAAAATTTTTACAAATTAAGCACTGTGGGAAAGCGCTCTAGCAGCAAAACATTTCTATACCTATTGTACCATTGCATCATTCCTAGCAAGTAACCAGATATTATACATTATATCTCTCATTAACGGTATATTCATGTAGCTATAACCATACGAAAAGTTATCTTGAATCAGGTGGCTATAAAAGTTCTTGTTAATGATGCTTAGCAGTTTATTGAAAGATCCTGATTCCTTTATTACCGATTAAAACTCTATAAATGGGCCTCCTGTTCCTCTTAGTTTCCTATTTTGTATGCAGATTGCTTTTCCTCGAACATCTGCCTGGATTTCACCAGACAGTCCCGGTTTTCAGAGGACTATGCCGGTGTACTTTTCCTCATTTTAAATATATGTCGCGGTTTTTAGAACAAAAGTCAGGTCATCTTGCAAAGCAGAATTAAAAGGTATGCTCTCCTTTCAGGGGCGCATCTGAAGTCTGAAACAATTTAAGTAATGTATTTGTTTCTGTCAGGCAGCACAGAAGCAGGTCTGGTGCCCTCCCAGCAGAAAGAGAGAGTGGGGAGGAGGGCAGGGGGATGCAAGGTGGAGCTACAGCCATAGCTAATATTATGTAAACGTAGTTGTTATAAATGTGTGTGTGTATATATAAACACATACACACATATATGTATGTATATATGTATATGCATATAAATAAAGACACACATTTGCCAAACACCGTTTACACAACACAAACGCATATATTTACAATTTGTCTAGCATATATATATATATCTTTGCCATAAGTGGAATTTCATCCTTTGAAGGCTTTAAAAAGACATTGTTGGAACTGTAAATGAACTATAACGTGGGGAAGGTTTGGGATCGAAAATAAGAACAAAGCATTGTGGGCATTGTGGTCCTGAGTATTGCGAAAATAAGACGCAAAATCAAGACAGGGCTGATATAAGGTATGGGAAGTCATACTATTAACGACCTACCGGCTTAAGCACGGTGAAAACATTCACTGTCATTATGCATTGTATGTGATAATAACTCCGCAACAATTGAGCCACTGCCACTTTTAAAGGAATAACATGTGAACGTCCCAGTCCTTTCTTACTGTTTGTAGTTACGTTTTTAAAGATCAAACGTGCTTGCCATTAGTAAATTCATATGAATAAGGCTCGTGGGAGCAGGAACGTGTAATGCCAGTGAACTTGTCAGGAGTAACAAACTACTTTTGAGTAGGGGTGGCCGGAATTTGCGAAATTCACTTTCTCAAACTATCGCGAAAATGTTGAAAATCTCCGCAAACACGCCGGAAATATCGCAAAGACGCGGAAGTATTTTTCCCGCCTGTTTGTGGTATTTTTTGCGTGATCGCGGCTCGCCAACTTACCCATGCGGTTGCTCACAGGCGCGGCCATCTTGTTTTCACTTGTCCCGCCCGCTCGCGTTCGATATGACGTGCCCGGGTCCTCACGCTCTCGCTCGCGGTGGACAATGACATGTTCGAGATCACAATCTTCTCATACTCTCGCGGTGCATGATCGCGAGAAGAAAGACGTGATCGCGCGACAAATTACGCAATGGCGCGACAAATGATGTTAATGCGGGTGCGATCTGTCGCGAGACAGCGCAAATGGCTACCAACAATCCAACATCTCGAGGAGAACTCGACCGGATCTGGAAAACTTGTCGGCGAACGCGGGGATTCAGGTAAGGCGATTGCGCGCACGCGAGAATGTATTTTTTTACAGCGCGAGCAAGAAAAAAATTACCGGTAAAATGCGGATTGCGGAAATTTTGACATTTTCGCGCTTTCCGTGGAACGCGAAAATGCCAAATTATCGCAATTTCCGCGAGCGGAACGGAATTTTGGCCCAGGCCTACTTTTGAGACACGTCTGGAGAGCCTGTTTGTAAGTTTGTAAAGCACTGAACAGTGAATGTCTCCTCTTTTGGAATATAGATATATATATAGTTGTGTGCTGAATAAACACTCATACGCACTGAATTGGGTCCACTCTAGTTTTTCTCCATGGAGGGAGCAGCAGACGAGCGTTCCTGATTGATATATTACCTACTGGTGGTCGCCAGTAGGTAGTTATAGTTAGGACCTATTTTCCATGGGAAATCCGCAACATTCTATTTGGAATAACTTTGGCGCCCGTTGACGAATCTTCACGAAATTTTCAAAACATTTGGCCAGCTCCGGTCCTCTCCTATCCTGAAAGTCTCTAGATGATTCATGTAGTGGCGGCTGAGAAAAAAGGGGGGTCCCAAAACGTGTTTTCCCCATGCAATTTCCCATAGGACATTTAGCCGCAACTACAGCCCGAACTGCTGAACGGAATTACAGCAAATTTGGCAGAAAGGTAGACCTTGGTTCAGAGTCGTGCCTTTTGCTCAAATGGTGTAAATCCGTTCAGTAGTTCCTGAGAAAATCAAAAGTAAAATCACATATATATCTGGGCGGAGCCTAACCACACATCTCATCGTGAGATATGATTGGCTGTCAGCACTTCATCCAAGAAGTGTTGGCAGCCATCTTGGAACCAATATACATGATAGCACCTCATTAAAAAGCATTGCAGTTAATAGAAGGTTTCAAGACTTTAGTTACATTATAAATCATTTGTTGATGGTACCATACTCATTTTAGGAATTGTGGTATGTTCTAAGGTGATTTTACCATGTGAAAAAGCCTTCTGCTGGGATATCATGAATCATGTTTGAGAGAAAAATATTTTCTCATGCTTTTCCCACACAGGTTTGGAAGGTGCTCTATAAGCTAAACTGAGAGCATATTTTCTGTAAATTCACATTATCTTTCTCAGTCATGTGAGAATGAAGTCTGACATTCTCAGTAAAATATGTACATCCAAGGGCAGAGACTGTCAGTTGATTCTACAGCAGGAGCGGAGGTGAGGATTATGCATCACTTTCCTCACTTTATTAAACAGCAAGTTGAAAGACACAAGAAAAAAACATCAGACCACAACTCCCATGAGGCTCGGGAGTAACCATGGCCACCAGTAGTCCAATCATAAGTAACGAAGCAATCCATAAACAGTCGCAGCCCCCGTAGTCCTTCCTCTTTCTTCACTGCTGGCCCGTCAGTTAAGTCCCTTCTCTCCTTATTGTGGCTTTGGGTCTTGGCTTGATGGGCTCTGTGTAGTTTTTCTTGGGCACTGTTTTTACTTGATTCTGACAGGTTTAGTGTACGTTGCAGCGGGTTACTCTCCCGCTGTCAGTCGCGCGGTAGGCTTCGGCCCGAACGCGTTTATTCACGATTCAGAGCGGGTCCACTAGGTGGCGCTGTTTCGCGCCTTTAGCGCAACGCTCTGTTCTCGGCGCCGGTGAAGCGCTGGTTGTGAGGCATCTGCCTCAGAGTATTTGGAGCGATCGCTCCGATCTGGATCCTTGCCCCCTCGCCTGACACCGCTTTAGCGGTAAGATTGACGGGCTTAGCCCTTTTGATTGCAGTATTGTGCTGACTCCTCCGCGTGTTGTGTTCATCACCAGGGGTTGTCAGCTCCTGGACACCCGCGAGGGGGAGAGCCCCCTTAACTAAATTGGGGCGTTTTTTCGTGGTGTCCTCACCTCCTATTAAAATGAATGCTCAGAGAGAGCATGATTATACCCCATCTTTGTCCTCTGAGGAGGACCGGCTTTCCCAGGCACGCAGACCTGCAGAGATGGACAGGCTCCTCTCTTCGGCCATCGCCCAGGTGCTTGCCCCTTTGCAGGAAAGTGTTGACCGTTTGTCAGCCCATGTGTTCAAGGGCACAGGAATACTGGGGGACAGGGGAGCCAGGCCTAGCGGTGTGCCTTCTTCTCACCTGTGCAAGGCCCACAAGCGTGACGCGGGGCACCTTGAGGGCTTCAGCCGTCTGGCGGAAGTCTTTCATAAAAGTGCGCGCACGCTTCGTGATGCACCCTATCGGGAGGAGGTCTTACCCGGGGAAACCGGCGACGATGGTGCCACGGATTACGACCCTGAGGGAGGTTTCCCGAATTGGGGGAGGTGGAATGCGAGGATGATGGGGATTCCTCTGATGGGTACCAGGAGCACGACAGGTCTTGGCGCCCTCAGTCTTCTGCCTCGTCTGTAGGAGAAGGGGAGGGTCCCTCGACGGATATGTTTAATCCCCTGTGCATTTACAGGCCCCGGTCCACGGAATGGGTCCCGGACAAAAAGGTAGCTGATTACGTGGCGGACAAGATTCGGCAACCACTCAATAAGGAGGTTAGGGCCCGCCTTCGGTCCGAATGTCCCAGACCATCTCTCCCCAACGGCGTCACTCTGACCCCTGAGATTGATCCCAGATTGTGTACATTTTTTTCTAAGTATATGAAGGATCCCAAGAAAGGGATAGATAGATCATGGTGGGCTTGCCAAGACAAGCTCTTAGATGTAGTGGGCCCGTTGACTAAGGTGATAGAGTTAGCAGAGAGGTCCCGAGATTCTGGGGAGCCCCTGCCTGCAGAAGAGGTGGCGGGTTGGGAGCAGAGCGCTATGTGCCTCCTAGGCAATGCGAATTGTGCCCTCTCGGCCGAGCGCCGCCGGTCCCTGTTGCTGAAGATTGACCCCAAGCTTGGGGAGCTTTCTTCCTCGGAGGCAGGCCCGATAGCCCAGGGTTCCCTGTTTGGCGATCCCTTCGTCAAGGAATTGGGGAAGTTTGTGGCTACTTTTTCGGTGCTGGACAAAGCGCAGGCTTCTATGGAGAAGATTTTTCTGGGGAAGGTTTTCGGTGGGGCCGGAAGAGGCAGGGGTCGCTCCTCCGGCCGACAATCGAATCAAGGCCCTAATAGAGCACAAGCCAAGCGCAACAATGGATGGCAGGACGGTCGCCAAGGGACCTTCTACCCCTCCCGGGGCGGCAGAGGAAAGAACAGCCGAGGCCGGGGAGGCGCCCACAACAACGCCGGTGGATACAACGGCAAGCGTGGCTTTGTTAGCCCCGGTTCGGTTGGGGGGGAGAATCGCCCTGTTCTATCACAAGTGGGCAGAGATTACTTACGACCCTTGGGTACTGGAAACGGTCAGAGGATTTCACATAGAGTTCTACGGAACGCTGGTTCAAGGTGTCAGGCCCCGACCTATGGTGTTTTCTTCTCAGGACGAGTCTCTCATAGACCAAGAGGTTCAAGAGCTTTTGTCCAAAGGGGCGATCGGCCCTTCAGAATTCCATCCTATGGGGTTCTTGAGCAACATCTTCCTGGTAGAAAAAAAGGACAAGGGTTACCGACCCGTTATCAATCTCAGGGACTTCAACGAGTGGCTAGTCTATCGCCACTTCAAAATGGAGGGGATCCATCTTCTCAGAGACCTTTTGTTGCAGGACGATTGGCTAGTGCGTCTGTACCTCAAGGATGCCTACCTCTCGGTCCCCATTTTCGCTCCACACCGCAGGTTCCTCCAGTTTCAGTGGAGGACACAGGTCTTCGAGTTTCTGACTCTTCCCTTTGGCCTGTCCTTGGCTCCGTGGTGCTTTACGAAGCTCCTCAAGCCGGTGATGGAGCATCTCCGGACTCTGGGCATTCGGTTGATCATTTATTTGGACGACATCCTGATAATGGATCAGTCCAGGTCGCATCTTCTCTCCCACTTACAGATTGTAATCTCTCTCCTTCAGAGCTTGGGGTTTACCATCAACCGGGAAAAGTCGGATTTAGTTCCGCGGCAGAGCATGACCTTTCTGGGGTTCAGAATAGATTCCAGGATGGCGACCCTTCACCTCCCGGAACAGAAGATTGGGAAGATCAAGAAAGAATTGAGGAAGGTCCTCCGGAGGGACAGGATCTCCTTGCAGCAGCTGGCCAGGATTGTTGGCCTGTTATCTTCCCCGATTCAGGCCATCTTTCCGGGGCCCCTGCACTACCGTGCACTACAGAGACTGAAGGCGTCCCATCTACGGAGGGGCCTTACCTACTCCCAGTTGATCTATCTGAATCAGGAATCCAGAGGGGAACTCCAGTGGTGGATCAACCACATGGAGGCGTGGAATGGCAGAGCGATCTTTGGGTCGCAGCCGGATCTGGTGATAGAGTCGGACGCCAGTCGCCTCGGATGGGGAGCCCGATGCATCTCGACCTCCATAGGGGGCAGGTGGACGGAGGAGGAGCTTTCCCTTCATATCAACTGTCTGGAGCTCCTGGCGGGGTCCTTTGCTATTCGATCCTTCACGAAGGACAAGGTGTCTTGTTGTGTGCTCCTCTGGATGGACAACACGACGGCGGTGCAATACATCAACCACTTGGGTGGCACGCGGTCCAGGGTTCTGGTGGATCTAGCCAAGGACTTCTGGCATTACTGCCTTCAGCACCAGATCTCAGTGACGGCCAAGTACTTCCCGGGAGCTCAGAACTCGGTTGCGGACTGGAATTCCAGGCACTTCCGGGATGCCAGCGATTGGAGACTGGATGCGGAAGTCTTCAAGTCACTGATGGCCTCCTGGGGTCCATGCGAGGTGGATCTCTTCGCTTCCAGATGGAACGCCCAGCTTCCCAGATACTTCAGCTGGAAACCAGATCCCGGAGCGGAGGCGGTGGACGCTTTTCTCCAGGACTGGTAATCGATTCAGGCTTCTGCCTTTCCACCATTCTTGTTCATTCAGAGAGTGGCGGCTCAGGTTCGGCGGCAGAGGGCCTCCTTGATCCTGATAACCCCTATTTGGCGCTCTCAAGCGTGGTTCCCTTCTCTCCTAGAGCTGAGCTGGGACCTTCCGATACGTCTACCGTTCTTCGACGAGGTCTTGTTGGACCCCCTGGACAATCCTCATCCCCTGGTACTTCAGGGCCATCTCCATATTATGGCGTAGAGGATTTCAGGCGACGATGGTCGGACGGATCTCTTTCGCGAGAAGCTGAATTCCTCATCCAGCAAGCATGGGCCCCGGGGACCGTCAAGAGGTACAGATCAGCTTGGAGGCGCTGGGTACGTTGCTGTATGGAGAAGCACCTGGATCCTGTGGGCTCCAGAGTTTCGGATGTCATCAACTTCTTAACTGAACTTTTTCGGGAAGGGCTCGCTTATTGCACCATTAACGCCTTTCGATCTGCCATTTCAGCAGGCCATGTTCCCATTGATAACAATCCGGTGGGGGAACATCCCTGGGTGTGTAAACTCCTGAAGGGCATTAGGATTTCTCGCCCCCCTGAGCCTCGTTATGCAGGCCTCTGAGATGTCAATCTGGTCCTGCGTTTGCTGATGTCCTGGCAAGACAATCAGTATCTATCTAGAAAGATGATTTCAGCGAAACTGGCAATGTTGTTATGCCTGATTTTGTGCAAAAGGGCGTCAGATGTCAGAGCTCTGGATCTCACAGCACGGATTTTTACCCCGGAAGGGGTTACTTTTAAGATCTCGAGGAGAACCAAGACGAGTACAAGGTCAGTAACTTATCCTGCTTTTCCAGATTCCCCGAAGTTGTGTGTGGTTACGTGCCTAAAGGCCTACGAGGATATAACATTGGAGGTACGACCTCCGGGTGAACGGCAACTTCTGATTGCCATTAAGAAACCGTTTAAGGCGGTGTCTTCCCCGACCATTGCCAGATGGGTCAGGTGGATTATGACTGAGGCTGGTATTGACACTAGTGAATTTGGTGCACACTCTACCAGGGAAGCAATGGCTTCCAAGGCCATTCAGGTAGGGGGTAGATTGGAGGACATTATGAATGCGGCGGATTGGTCTTCAGATTCAACTTTGAAAAAGTTCTACTTTAAACCAATCCATGAAGCGGCCGCATTGGTGGTAAGTAAGCTTTGAACATGCATAATCCTCGCCTCCGCTCCTGCTGTAGAATGAGAAATTTCCTAGGTAGCACGAAGGAAAGTTTCAATTCTAATAAGGAGGCGGAGGCGAGGATTATCCCCCCCGGGCAGGTTTTCTCTTATGCCTTCCCACCCTTGGTAAGTTTTGGTGGTGGCTCTAAGATCAGAGTGAGTTCAGACTTTCGTATCAGGGAAGTAACCTTTCGAATCTTCTATTGTCATTGATTCTTGCTGATTTTCAATACTTTGTGTGTATCTGGTTTTCAAGGTTTGTGCTATATCATGCTGTTGCATTCTCGTACTATACTTATTTCTGATTGCTTTGACAGGATTTTGCAATTGTATTGATATCTTATGTAGTATGTTGGCCTTGGTAAGTGTTATGGTTTAGTAAGCAGCCTTCAATATCTTGTATATATCATCCTAGGTTCCGACTCCAAGACGGAATAGGACCCACAGGGCTTAACTTCCTGCAGCAGAGAAAGAGGAAGGACTACGGGGGCTGCGACTGTTTATGGATTGCTTCGTTACTTATGATTGGACTACTGGTGGCCATGGTTACTCCCGAGCCTCATGGGAGTTGTGGTCTGGTGTTTTTTTCTTGTGTCTTTCAACTTGCTGTTTAATAAAGTGAGGAAAGTGATGCATAATCCTCGCCTCCGCCTCCTTATTAGAATTGAAACTTTCCTTCGTGCTAACTAGGAAATTTCTCATTCCTTTGTGTTCTACTGCAGCTTCCCAGAGTGTTCCAAAGAACAACTAGAGCGCTAACAGTCCTACTTATGATAAACATATGGCACACCTGAAGCCATCTTGATTGGAATAAAGTGGTAACTCTTAAAACATTTAATTTAAAAAGGAACAAAATGAGGGGGTTCATTTTGCCATAGAAAGTATGATTAGTGCTGCAGAAAGAAAAATTAGGGCACATTTTGAGTGACTTCTCAAATCCTCTTCTATTTCATTAAAAAATTCTGACATGTAGATTGAAACATGCACTTTCAATACCAGCAGCAGACTTCCCTGGTGAGCAGTAGCTTTACTGCAGTGATCTAATGAGCAACTAGAGTGCTAACATTCAGAATGTATGGCAAATGTGTGACATATCTGAATACCTTCTTGATGGAATCAAAGTAAAAAACTGAAAGCATTTCCTACTGAGGAGACTGCAGTAAAAGAGGAAATTAGGAAACTTCATAACAAATAAATCTCCCAAGATGGCCACCCGAGACAAAAGAGCCCAAATGCAGCACAAATATCACCCAGATATAGCCCAAGTATAGCCCAATGACAGAATGTCCCAGAGTGTTTTAAAGAACAACTAGAGCGCTAACAGTCTTACTTATGACAAAAGTATGGCACACCTGAAGCTATCTTGATTGGATTAAAGTGGTAACACTTAAAACATTTAATTTGCAAAGGAACAAAATGAGGGGGTTCATTTTGCCATAGAAATTATGATTAGTGCTGCAGAAAGAATAATTAGGGCACATTTTGACTTCTCAAATCCTCTTCTATTTCATTAAAGAATTCTGACATGCAGACTGAAACATGCACTTTGAATACCAGCAGCAGACTTCCCTGATGAGCAGTAGCTTTACTACAGTGATCTAATGAGGAACTAGAGTGCTACCATTCAGAATTTATTGCAAATGTGTGACACATCTGAATGCCTTCTTAATGGAACCAAAGTAAAAAACTGAAAGTATTTCCTACTGAGGAGACTGCAGTAAATGAGGAAATTAGGAAACTTCATAACAAATAAGTCTCCCAAGATGGCCACCAGAGACAAAAGAGCCCAAATGTAGCCCAAATATCACCCAGATGTAGCCCAAGTATAGCCCAATGACAGAATGTCCCAGAGTGTTCTTAAGAACAACTAGAGCGCTTACTGTCTTACTTATGAAAAAAGTATGGCACACCTGAAGCCATCTTGATTGGAATAAACTGGTAACACTTTTAACAAGGAACACAATGAGGGGGTTCATTTTGCCACAGAAATTATGATTAGTGCTGAAGAAAGAAAAATTAGGGCACATTTTGAGTGACTTCTCAAATCCTCTTCTATTTCATTAAAACATTGTGACATGCAGACTGAAACATGCACTTTTAATACCAGCAGCAGACTTCCGTGGTGAGCAGTAGCTTTACTACAGTGATCTAATGAGCAACTAGAGTGCTAACATTCAGAATTTATGGCAAATGTGTGACATATCTGAATACCTTCTTGATGGAATCAAAGTAAAAAACTGAAAGCATTTCCTACTGAGGAGACTGCAGTAAAAGAGGAAATTAGGAAACTTCATAACAAATAAATCTCCCAAGATGGCCACCAGAGACAAAAGAGCCCAAATGCAGCACAAATATCACCCAGATATAGCCCAAGTATAGCCCAATGACAGAATGTCCCAGAGTGTTTTAAAGAACAACTAGAGCGCTAACAGTCTTACTTATGACAAAAGTATGGCACACCTGAAGCCATCTTGATTGGATTAAAGTGGTAACACTTAAAACATTTAATTTGCAAAGGAACAAAATGAGGGGGTTCATTTTGCCATAGACATTATGCTTAGTGCTGCAGAAAGAATAATTAGGGCACATTTTGACTTCTCAAATCCTCTTCTATTTCATTAAAGAATTCTGACATGCAGACTGAAACATGCACTTTGAATACCAGCAGCAGACTTCCCTGATGAGCAGTAGCTTTACTACAGTGATCTAATGAGGAACTAGAGTGCTACCATTCAGAATTTATTGCAAATGTGTGACACATCTGAATGCCTTCTTGATGGAACCAAAGTAAAAAACTGAAAGTATTTCCTACTGAGGAGACTGCAGTAAATGAGGAAATTAGGAAACTTCATAACAAATAAGTCTCCCAAGATGGCCACCAGAGACAAAAGAGCCCAAATGTAGCCCAAATATCACCCAGATGTAGCCCAAGTATAGCCCAATGACAGAATGTCCCAGAGTGTTCTTAAGAACAACTAGAGCGCTTACTGTCTTACTTATGACAAAAGTATGGCACACCTGAAGCCATCTTGATTGGAATAAACTGGTAACACTTTTAAAAAGGAACACAATGAGGGGGTTCATTTTGCCACAGAAATTATGATTAGTGCTGAAGAAAGAAAAATTAGGGCACATTTTGAGTGACTTCTCAAATCCTCTTCTATTTCATTAAAAAATTCTGACATGCAGACTGAAACATGCACTTTTAATACCAGCAGCAGACTTCCGTGGTGAGCAGTAGCTTTACTACAGTGATCTAATGAGCAACTAGAGTGCTAACATTCAGAATTTATGGCAAATGTGTGACATATCTGAATACCTTCTTGATGGAATCAAAGTAAAAAACTGAACGCATTTCCTACTGAGGAGACTGCAGTAAATGAGGAAATTAGGAAACTTCATAACAAATAAATCTCCCAAGATGGCCACCAGAGACAAAAGAGCCCAAATGTAGCCCAAATATCACCCAGATGTAGTCCAAGTATAGCCCAATGACAGAAGTGTGCAAAACCCTTATTTTGTTTGTTTTGGCAGTTTTATATAGTGCAGACTTGTCAGGTATTGGAGTGCTTTGCATGAGCATTGGTTACATCACACAAGAACAAATTCATTTTGGTTGTAGACATGGGGAGATTAAGTGATTTGACCAGAATCACAGAATGTCGAGCTGAAGCAGAAACTCCAACCTGGTTCCCCAGTTGCAAAGTCTGCAGCTCTGGAAGTAACACCACATTCTCTCCTCTAAGTGCAACATTTATTCAAGTGGTCAACTGGATAAAAAAACATAAAGATAACAAATAATTTAAAAGTGCTTTATCGCTATTTGAAAACTCAGAAAATATGTCCTCATTTTAGTTTTTTAGAGCACTCACCATAATTTTGATTCAAATAAGACCCTCTCATATATGTAATTTCTAAAGGAAATGCTCTAGGTATTACAGTTTTGATTACATCAAGATGGTGTCAGGTGTTCCACACTTTTGTAATAAATATAGAATGTTAGCAATCTAGTTGTTGATTAGGATACTGTTGAGAGGCAGAGGCCAGGGGCACGGACTCTGAAAATTGAAGGCAGGTAGGAGGGTGCAGAGGCATCAATTTGACCACACTGGCAAGCAGGAAGGGCCGTGGCAGCACAACAGACTATGGAGGGCAGTGGAAAGGGGGGCAGGGACAACAAACCAACAATACAGGACTTGCAAGAGAGGCTGTGGCAATATAATAGACCATTGTGGGCAGAAGGAAGAGGCAGTGGTAGTACAACCATACATGCCAACAGACCCGATTCAGCCAGGAAACGTCCAATGTTTTTAAGCTCAAATGGGCTTTATTTGATCTGTATCCTGTCTACAATATCCTCTTTTTCAATGTAACTCAAAGGGGAAAATCAATACCCCAGTTTTTTTTTCAAAATCTCCCTCTTACCATGTTCAAAATGTTCGCGAGTATGGTACATTGGATCATGGAAGGCAGGAGGAATTGGGGTAGGGACATGGACTTGGATAACAGAGGACAGGAGGGACATGGAGAGGTGCACCAAACTGACCCTGCAGGGCAGGCATCAGGGTTTGCAGCAGCACAATATACCACACAGGGCATGTGGGACGGGAGTGCAGCACAACAATCCATAGAAAGCAATAGGGAGGGGACAGGACCATGCACATGGACAACAGAGAACAAAGGGTAAAGAGGCAATGGTAGCTAGCTAACCATAATGGACAGACAGGAGAGAAAGCTGCAGCATAACAGACCATAAAGGGCAGGAGGGACGGATCAGGGGCATTACAATTTAACAGACAAGCCAGGAGGGAGGGAATAGGGGTCTACACATGGAAACAGAGGGCTGGGGGCAAGGGGGCAGGGCAGGAGCAGCAAGATGACCATGGAGGTCAGGCAGGATGGGCACTAGAAGCAAGACACACCATGGAGAGCAACAGTGAGACTATGATGGAATACACACAGACCATGGAGGGAAGGTGGGATGGGGTCAGGGGCAGCTAGCTGACCACACAGGGAAGGTGGGAGGGGCCGTGGCAGCACAGAAGACCATGCATGGCAAGCAGGAGGGTTAGTGGCAGCACAATGACTATGATGGGCAAGAAGGAGGGTGCAGGGGCATGCACAAAGGACCATGGAGGATAGAAGGAAGGGTCAGGACCTGGGCACAGACAAGAGAGTTCAGGGGAAGGGACCTCACAACAGACCGCGTGGGGCAGGCAGGAGGAGCAGTTGCAGCACAACAGACCAGGGAGGGCAGAAGGGTGTGGTAGAAAAATGGACCATGGAGGACAGGAGGAAGGGGATAGGGGCATGGCTTGTGGACAGGCAAGGTGGAGGTGGCAGGGAAGGTTACAGTCATTTGACAATGCTAGGCAGGTGGGAGGGGAGTGGCAGCTCAACAGAACACTCAGAGTAGATAGGAGTGTCAGGCCCATGGAACATGGTGGGCAAAAAGGATGGAGCAGGGGCATGCACAAAGACATCGGAGGGCAGGGGGAAGGAGAATAGGGGCAGCAAGCTAAGCACAGAGGCTAAGCAGGAGGTCAATGATGGGGCATATAATAGGGCAATGG
Source organism: Triturus cristatus (assembly GCF_964204655.1). NCBI lineage: Eukaryota > Metazoa > Chordata > Amphibia > Caudata > Salamandridae > Triturus > Triturus cristatus. The sequence goes on from NC_140584.1 coordinate 349,230,703, forward strand.
AGGGCAGGAGGAGTGGACTGGTACATCATGCTAAATGGAGGGCAGTGGCAGCACATCAGACCATGCATGGCAGGAGGGAGGAGGCTAGTCCATGGATTCAGACAACAGAGGATAGGGAGGAGGGGGATGGGGCAGCAAGCTAACTGTTTAGAGAAGGTGGGTATTAGGAACTTTATTGTTTTTAAAATGTGTGTCTGTGCGAACTACTTAAAATATGAACAAGTATGCAGCATAATCTCACTTTTATTCAGGAAGAAGAGGATGTTTGTGACTGTGACTCTGGGCTCACTTGGCAAAAACACCCCCATACCCTCCACCCCCATCGCAAAATGTAATGCCTGTGAAAAGGGTAGGTGAACACAGTGTTATATAGAACATAGTCCTGAGAGCACGATTGAAAATGAAAACTAGATGTAGTATATGGTATAAACTATGCACCAAAAAGTGTGATATAAGATGAACCGGGCGTGAAATATAATATGCAATACATTGTGCGCAATGACAGATTCATTGGAGAGCGCGAGATAGCACAGGGACTAGTGCGTGCTATGCGATATGCGCCTTGGAGTGTAATATGTACAGGGCAGTGTTGTGTAACCTAACTAGTCTCTAAAGTTGTAATATAAAATATGTCCTGGGGAGTGTAATGTTGCATATGCACTGTGACAAAGATATGGATCCCAGATTGTAATATGTATGGCATAGCGCTGTGCGTTATAACATAGGCATCGAGGAAGGCACGTTAGATGGGGCAATATAACCCGTGCGAAGGCAAGTGTGGCATGACATATTCACGGGGTGGTGTTACAGTGCACATGGGCTAGAGAGTGTCATAGCATACACACTAGCTGGTGGAATACAACACAGAGGTGTGTGGCACTCGGCGGGCACTGGTGGGTGTAACACAGCATTGGGCTCAGCCAGGAGCACGCTGTGACTCTCAAGTGAGGTTCGCCTCCTTTCCAGAGAGTAAAATAAAAAGTATTACACATCCGGCGGTGGATGTGTGTTTTATTACCCGTGAGGGGGGTTTCTTGCATAGTTTTGGTCGAATTATTGTCGAATCCACTTTGAAAGGCTTGGTGGGCGTGTGTATTAAATGTGCCCGTCAATAGCTACCCATGTTTGTATAAATAAACAACAAGGGTGTCTACTTGGAGAGTTCCCACCGGCGGGGGCACCGGGATTAGGCATGGTAGGGCATCAGACACGTCAGAGCTTCACTAGCGGTGTAAATACATTCCACGTGGATTCATTGTATGCATAGTCGCCTTTTAATGAATATCACGCAAATCGTCATGGTGATAGGTACGTACGTTTTGTCCAGCATGTCCTAGGTGTTTCTATAAATATATATTTTTTAAAATAATAAAAAACAATGGCCGGCCCCGGGGGAGGGGGTCCCTGGGGCCATAAGTGGCCTGAGGAGGGGGGCAATGCAGCCCCCCTCCTAAAGAATTTAAAATAAAAAAAAAGGCCATGCCCCGGGGATTGGGGTCCCTGGGGCCGATTAAGGCCGTGGGAGGGGGGCCACGTGGCCCCTTTCCAAATGTTTTTTTTTTCAAAACAAAGAAACTAGGAGGCAGGCCCTGGGGGATGGGGTCCCCAGGGCCAATAAATTAGAAAAAGAAGGGGGGGCCACACAGCCCCCCTTCTTAAAAAAATTTAAAAAATAAAAGACCGGCATCACGCCAGAGGCCACGCCCCCTCCTTGCAGCACTCTGCAAACACGCCCCCTGGTGAGTTGTAAGTTAGGGAATTAATTCCCCTTCAATACTGAGGGTCCCTGAGGGACAACTAGCCCAACAGGTATCTCCAGTATGCGCCCGGGAGCTGCGCTGCAGACAGGTGTTCTGAGGCCATGCCCCTTTTTACACCTCTCTGCAACACAGCTCTGTGGCGCTTACTGGAGGTACCTAGTGGGCTAGTTTGACTCTAGGGACCCTTAGGATTCAAGGGGACTTAATCTTTCAACTTAGAACGACCACAGGGCGCGTTTACACAGTGGTGAAGGGAGAGGACGGGGCCTGAGGTGACGTGTGCAAACACGCCCTGTGGCGCGTTTTAAGTTGGGGAAATAATTCCCTTTGAATCCTGAGGGACCCTGGTGGCCAACTAGCCCACCAGGTGCTTCCAGTAAACACCACTGCGCTGCGTTGCAGAGAGGTGGTGCAGGCAGTGCCCCTTTTTACACCTCTCTGCAATGGCGCTTACTGGACGTACCTAGTGGGCTATTTTGCCCCTAGGGTCCCTAAGGATTCAAGGGGACTTAATCTCCCAACTTAAAACGGCCACAGGGCGTGTTTACACAGTGGAGAAGGGAGGGGACGGGGCCTGAGGTTACATGTGCAAACACCCCCTGTGGCATGTTTTAAGTTGGGGATATAATTCCCCTTCAATCCTGAGGGCCCCTGGGGGCCAACTAGCCCACCAGGTGCTTCCAGTAAGCGCCACTGCGCTGCATTGCAGAGAGGTGGTCTAGGCCGTGCCCCTTTTTACATCTCTCTGCAACACAGCTCTGTGGCGCTTACTGGAGGTACCTAGTGGTCTAGTTGGACCCTAGGGACCCTCAGGATTCAAATGAACTTAATCTCCCAACTAAAAACAGCCACAGGGCGTGTTTACACAGTGGTGAAGGGAGGGGACGGGGCCTGAGTTAACGTGTGCAAACACGCCCTGTGGCGCGTTTTAAGTTGGGGAAATAATTCACCATCAATCCTGAGGGACCCTGGGGGCCAACTAGCCCACCAGGTGCTTCCAGTAAGCACCACTGTGCTGCGTTGCAGAGAGGTGGTCTAGGTTGTGCCCCTTTTTACATCTCTCTGCAACGCAGCTCTGTAGCACTTACTAGAGGTACCTAGTGGTCTAGTTGGACCCTAGAGACCCTCAGGATTCAAGGGGACTTAATCTCCCAACTTAAAACAGCCACAGGGCGTGTTTACACAGTGGGGAAGGGAGGGGACGGGGCCTGAGGTGACGTGTGCAAACACGCCCTGTGGCGCGTTTTAAGAGGTCGTTTTAATCCCCCTGCCCTATTATATACTAGAGGCTTACAGAGGAGGTCATGCTAATCACAGGACGACCCCAACACATAGTGTTCCCTAGTGTATGTAGGTGTTTTCACTGTATTCTAAGTGTCTTTTAACATAGAACTGGCTCTAGGACTGGTTAGTCAGACTCAGTTACCACCAGTATCCGTCTGAAAAAGTTTAGGGTACAGGATGATTTTGCAACAAGGCTTCTTTCTGCTCTTCTGTTTGTTCTTTCTGCACGTTATCCTTCTTCCTACACTTTTCTTCGTCTTTGAGGACATCTGTTGCTTCTTTCTGCATTTCTTTATTTTCTTTCTGTTTATTTTTTCTTCTTTCTTCACATGTCCTATCTCTGTGGGCATAGTTAGAAATTAGCATTTAAAAAACATTTGAAATCCACTGAAAAAAACATAGGTTTCAGGCACGTTATAGTTAGGAATTAGCATTTAAAAAACCTTAGAAATTCACTGAAAAAAACATAGGTTTCAGGGGCGTTATAGTTAGCTGGACTTTTCACTCGTACAAAACCATTGAAATTCCCACGTTATAGTCAGTTCAGTTAACTATAACTCGCGCGCCCGCAATGCACTGCTGATGACGGCACATATTACATCACTCATGACATGGTCAGTGACATCACTCATGACATCACTGATGACATCTCAAATTACATCACTGATGACATCACTGATGACATCATCCTTGTGATAGAGTGGCAGACCTCCTCTCACCCTAATATAACCTTTGATACACACATTCAAAAAAAGAAACTAAAATTTTCAAAACAATGGACATACCAATACCAGTTACAACAACCTATTCCGTAATTCTAAGATCCACATACACATCCACTCATTCACCAACAGTCCTATACAGTCACTCATACATGTACTCACTCATCATATGTACTCATACACCTATACATCCTGTTACACAATGCCACTCATCCATAGAGTTACTCACACACATAGTCACTCATGCTAATAAAGACTCAAACATCCATTTACTTGCATATACAGTTATACACACACCACCACACTTACTTTTACAGAAACTTACACATACTTAGTCTTTTAAACAATCACTTATAGAAACACATACTTATTCATACAGGAACTCTTCCAATCTCTCACTCTCACATATACTCACTTATATACACCAATAGTCACATATACTAGCTTAAAACATATGTAGTTACTCATAAAGACACTATTGAGACAGTCATTCACTCACTAACACACCAATACACACACTCATCCACCCATACAGTCCTGCACACATGCTGTCTTCAACATATACAAACAGTGAGTCACTCATTCATGCACCTATGCACTACGTAATACCCCCCACCGAACCATACAGACACTCAGACACTCATACTGATACTCAAAAAACCAACTAATAACCTATATAGACACTCATGTAGCTACTCACCAACCCATGCAGCCACTTATACACAAAGTGAGAGACTGATACAGATATTTACATATTTAAACATTACTCACTAAGCCATGTATTCACTAAGATACACTTAATCAGTCAGTTATACAATCAATTTTTCAAAAACAAATCATCCATTTAGACACTTATATACCCATTTATTCTTCCATCGACCTTGAGATATACTTATATAAAACATATTTAATTTTCAGAAAAACACACATTCACTGGATGATGTCATCGGTGATGTCATCAGTGATGTCATTCGAGATGTCATCAGTGATGTCATCAGTGATGTCACTGACCATGTCATGAGTGAAGTGATGTAATATGTGACGTCATCAGCAGTGCATTGCGGGCGTGCGAGTTATAGTTAGCTGAACTAACTATAACGGGGGAATTTCAATAGTTCTGTACGAGTGAAAAGTCCAGCTAACTATAACGCCCCTGAAACCTATGGTTTTTTCAGTGAATATATATCTATATATATATATATATATATCACTTAAAAAACCATAGGTTTCACACAAGTTATAATTAGCTGTACATTTCACTCGTAAAAAACCAATGAAATTCCACGTTATAGTTAGATCAGGTAACTATAACTTGCGCGCCCACAATAAACTGCTGATGACGTCACATATTACATCACTCATGACATGGTCAGTGACATCACTCATCACATCAATGATGACATCTCAAATGACACATTGTGGATTGCGGTCGCGCAAGTTATAGTTACCTGATCTAACTATAACGTGGAATTTCATTGGTTTTTTACGAGTGAAATGTACAGCTAACTATAACTTGTGTGAAACCTATAGTTTTTTAAGTGAATTTGCAAGGTTTTTTAAATGCTAATTCCTAACTATAACGTGTGTGAAACCTATGGTTTCTTCAGTGAATTTGTACGGTTTTTTAAATGCTAAGTTATCTATTTATTGTTAATTTTTGCGCGCACGGTGCACCTTGCGCATTTCGTACCGTGCACGCCACGCCATTTTTTACAAAATATCAATTGTTTTTTTCTCCCTTGGGGGTCCATAGATTTATATATTAAATGTGATTGTTAATTTTTTTTTTCCCGTACGCGTACGGTAAGCTTACCGTACGCGCAATCCCCGATTTTTAAAAAAAATTATTAAATTTATTTTTCATACTTTTTGGTCCTTTGTGAACCCCCTGACGAACGCTAGGGGGTCTGCAACTCTCTTCGTTGCCCCCTTTTCATGTTATCAACCTTTGTTTTTCAGTGCGAGAGACAGAAAATGGCGGCCGATACTTCCTGGTTTCGACCGATTCGAATGTTTACTTTGATCTAACAACCAATCAGAATCGCGCTCGCGCACGTCACCGTACGCGTACGGTAAGCTTACCGTAAGCGCACGGAGCGCGCTTACAGATATATATATTGATTTAAATGCTATTGTCTCAGAAACTACTGAACAGATTTACACCAGACCTACAAAAGGCACTTCCTTGACCTGCGGACTACCTCTCTGCCAAATTACAAGTAATTCTGTTCAGCCGTTCGGGCTGTAGCTGTGTCTAAAGGTCCTATGGAAAAATGCATGGGGAAAACGCATTTTGGGACCCCCCTTTTTTCTCAGCCCCCGCTTGACGAATCACCCCGAGACTTTCAGGGTAGGAGCGGAGCGTAGCGCCCCATTAGTTTTGAAAATTTCGCGAGGATTCGTCGACCGGTGCCAAAGTTATTCCAAATAGAATGTTGCGGATTTCCTATGGAAACAGGGTCCTAACTATAACTATCTACTGGCGACCGCCAGTAGATAATATATATATATATATATATACATATATATATACACAAATTTACACGGCCATGCAAAAACCGCAACAGGCCAGATATAGTAGTGAGACTAAAGGCTTTAGTCCTACTTTTATGTCTGGCCTGTCTTGGTTTTTGCTTTCCAAAATATCGTGACTCTAGCTTTTCCACATTGGAGCTTTACCGCTATTGAGAGATGTGCAGGCTTGTAGCAGAGACTTCCTAGCCAGTAGATGTTTTTGTGCTGCAGTGGGTGTAGAACTCAAATAACAGAACTTTTTATTTTTTTATTTTTAGGGCATTATTTGAAGCTTAATACATATGCAACAATGTATATTTAAATATCTTAAGGCTTTCCCGTTTTTCCAATTTTTTTTTTTAACCCATTACAGTAGTGATCATGTTGGTATAACCAGGATATGAATGACAAGAGTCAGCGATTCAACAGTCTCTTTAGGATACATTTCTACTGCTAAAATAAATAAATATAAGCAACCAAATTCAAACTAGACAACAACACATTTCCCAGAGTGGCGGTGTGATCCCACATTATCAGTCAATGACTGATTGTTTAAAATCATTAAGGATCTAAAAGAAATGTTCAATGCGGTTTGGGGAGGGAGTAGTGAAAAGTATCCTAATTAATGTGTATGTACATTTATTGGGTACCTCTCTACAGCATCCCCCTGCTAGTCCTCCATGCTCTGGGTGGGGATTGCATTTCCAACTACATCCAGGGATAGGCCTGGTCAATATGACGTCCATGCCTGTATTGTGCCCCTTTCACCCTAATATAGTTTTGCTCAACATTAAGCATTTACATTCAGTCCATTTGAACAACTCTTTATTCGACTTCTGTATAATACGGCCACACAGTGATTTCCAGTTTGTCATTATCAGACGACTGGCAAGAATACGACCAGGGACCTCATTTACATTAGCCCTGCACTGCCGGAGGATCACTTTTTATGACGCTCCAGTGGCTCAGGCCTCTGAATCATATCTATAAGTAAGCCTCGGCAAAGCACTACGCTACGCTCGCGTAGTTTGCGAAGTTTGCGCTACTTCGCACTACACGAATTGCACGTAGCACAGTGCAAACACGCGTAGCGTTACGTTGCGTAGTGCAGCGGTCATTTTTTGCTTGCTCGCGGTCCTCAACGTCAAGTTGGCGACCGTGAGCAAGCAAAATGATATCCCGGCGAGACTTTTTCCTCATTCGCGATCAGCAACATCAAGTTGGCGATCGCGAGCGTGGGAAATAAACCTCCCGGCGAGATTCTCAATGCAGGGAGGTCAGGATTCTCATTGCGAGTGGTTGCATATGCTCGCGACTGCTCGCGATGAGAAACTACCAGTCCGCGTTGAGAAAGCTGCCGCTCGAGTAAAAATCTACTCGAGCGGCAGAAAACTACAGCTCACACTGTGCAAGATGCCGTTTTCAATGATTGCACAGTGCCGGGTGCTTGTCTGCACTGTGCAATCATTGAAAACAACATCTTGTACAGTGCAAACATGGTACTACACAGTTCGCGAAGTGCTACGCGTAGTGCGAAGTGCACTTTACGTAGCTACGCGTAGCTCTACTTTGCGAACTACGCCCAGGGTTATCTATAAGGCAACACAAAACTACCCTGCATAACTTTGCATGGCCTCATAGATATGGAGTAAGGCAAGGCAGTGCACTGCCTTACCTTATTCTACATCAAGGAGGCGTTCCATGGGCATTGCAGTGGGTTTCCCCCCGCAGCACCCATGGGTTTTGACACATTCCCAGATTTACAAGAATATGTCAACCTGGAAATGCATCAAAACTGTGTGCCTCCCCCAGGAGAGGCTTAACAAGAGAAATAACTTTATTTGTCCTCGGTTTTTTCCTCTTTCCATGTGTGCTGGATCTTGCAGCACGCATAGAAAGAGGAAAATGCATCCATTGATTGTTTTTGAGCAGGAAAATGCTTCTTCCTGCACACAAAAAATAATGTCAACAACACAGACACCCTTGCACCATGGTGCAAGGGTGTCTGCAATTACACTAGGCACCAATTTGTGCTCCGGAGCAGGCAGAAAGGACAGGAATGCACCATATTTCATTAAAACGGTGCATTTCTGCCCTTTCCGTTTGACGCAGGGCAGCACAGTAAAGTGACTTGCTGCGCTGTCCTGCATCAAAAACTCGTAAATGAGTCCCTAGGTCTACAAATCTGCTTGTTACAGTCTTAGCTTTGTAAGACTGTAAAACATTCCCAACAGGCATGACTCAAGAGTGCATTGAATGTTCCTGTCTGTTGCTTTATTAGCAAACCAAACTACTCAAGATCAAAAATGTATATCTGCGGTGCAGATCACTTTGAGACATTGGAGTACCAGCTGTTTTGGGTCCCCCATTGTCCACTGATTTCTCATCTTGGCTTATACAGCTCCATACAATAGAAAGTGATCTTCAGATATTTCAAAGTCACTACAGAGGGCTTCAAATCTTACCAATTTAATTTGAGTCCTTTCTTGGCTCAACTCTGCAATCATGCCCAGTTCTTCTGGTGCGACAATGGGAGCTCTGGCACATGCAGGGCTTTTGTACACATTCTCCATAAGAGAAGGGACATATTGCTGCACAAAAATAATCAATAAAGGTGTTTTCCTCTTTCTATGTGTGAAATAAAATTATTTCTCCTGGTTACGCCACCTCTGGGGAACCGCTCGGTATTGACGCATTCCCAGATATATGCTATGTTGTAAATCTGGGAATATGGGCGTTGCATGGGAAATCTCACTGCAGCGCCCATGGCACGCCTCCCTGATGCAGTTTGAGGCAATGCAGCTACTTGTGCTGCATTGCCTTTCACCATATTTACGAGGCCATGAAAAGCTACTCAGGGTGGCTTTGCATGGCCTCGTAGATATGATTGAGAGGCCTGCACCATCGGAGCGTCATTTAAAGTAACGCTCCAGCGGCGCAGGCTGACTGTAAATTAGGGCCTGAGTGTTTTAGTTTGCTGTCTGTCGAAGGTTTTCTCCTTAAGGGAGTGGACAGTAACAATCAAATAAATGCCAGATTTGAAGGGAAGTCCTCATGACTGGTCTATGGCTGGGTCACTCAGTCATTCATCCATCTCTCTGCAGGTGAGCCAGCAGGTAGTACAACCCCAGGTCGTGGCTGCTAACCCACAGTGATCGGTAGTCTCAGCTTTAACAATGCTACTCTACAACTATTTGTAACCCAGATTAGGTCAAGGAGGATTGCATTTAAATCACCAAACAAACCCCTGAGTATGTTTATAGGTAATGCAGTGTGGAAATATCGGCCTGAGAGTAGCACCATTTTTGATAATGCCATACTCCCTGTCAACAACAGTGGTACAGTTTGCCAGAAGTTACACATATTCTGCATAACTGCTATGGCCACTAAAATATTCCCTGTAATAAATCAGTTTCCTTCTATATAAATGAAGATCCCCAAATACTTTAGAGTTAACGGTTCCCATTTTAAATCAACCCGAAGCATGGGAGTGCTATTCTCACCTTCAATGGGCATTTATAAAAATACACAGGATTTGCACTAGTTTACGTTTAAGCCAGACAGCAATCCGAAATTCTTCAGGGCAGTAACAATAATATAACATTTGTGTAGAGAGAGATATAATGAGATTTGGAATTAACATTTAGGCTCCTGTAGCATTGTCCCTATCTTATTTCTGCTGCCAGGGGTTGAACAGTCATAGAGCACAAGACTAGGTGAGGGGTCAACCCTGACTAGTTCCTCTAGCTATGTGGCAGGCCCACAAGATAACACCACCATCGGTTCAGTATTAACCCTGGGCAGGTAACTCCGCTCCGCCAGTGGAGTTTGGGGAGATTTGTCTACTCCATGCTCAGTTGCAAATGCTAAGGTAGGCAAAACTCCGACTCCGTGGCAGAGCGGAGTTAGCCAGCCCCTCCACGCTCCCAAATTATTTAACATTTAAAAAAGAAGGCACTTACCTGCTTGGCTGCCACCTCCCCTGCCTGGCCGCTCTCTTTCCTGCTCCTTGCGTCCTTCTTCAATGAAAAAAACCCTATATAGTACGTCTTGTGCGTGTGCGTGCGCACGCGCAAGATGTACAATGTAGGGAGGATGGAGGAAGGAAAGAATGTAAGCGGAAGTAGGAATGTAAGCAGGAAGGAGAGCGACCAGGCAAGGGAGGCGGCAGCCACGCAGGTAAGTGCCTTCTTTTTTAAATTTTAAATAATTTGAGAGGGAGGAGGGAGCAAAGCAGAGCTCCACTGAGTTTTTTTCAAACTCCGTGGAGCTCCGCATAGAGGCACAATGCCAGCTCCACCCACCCTTATTCTGTATGCCACAATGCAGCTCACTTCCAAATCCCTAGACCCAAACCCATGCTTTATGATGTGACAATCAGGACTTCCCACATAAGGGAATAAAAGACTTTCAATATCTATGGGATGTTATATTGCATTGGATTGATTTTGAGTGGGATGATCTAGGATTCGTATCTTTCTTCTGATATTTCCCATCGTGTTATACTTTGGGATAAAACCATTTTGGTCAGATTGGATTAGACCTTGTATTCTGGGGGAAGTCTATGCACTACTATTTTACATAACACCTTGTAATCAACATGAACCTCCTTGCTGCTAGGCCCCACCCCCGTGCTAAGCCCTTTTTTTTGCTATTTGGGGTAGTTCGCGATTAGGCCCCATAACTTTTTGTCCACCTAAGGTATCCACCCTAAATTTGTGTCCTTTTTTCTAACATCTTGGGGATTTTAAACGTACCCAAAGTTTGTGGATTCCCTGGAGAGAACTGACAAATTAGCCAAAATACAGCAACATTTTGGGGTTCGGGGAAAAATAGGAAATAGTGCTGCAGAAGAAAGCATTTTTTTCTTTGAAAAAGGCATCAATGGAAGGTTTGTGGTGCTACAATCACCATCCTCCTAGCTTTTCGAAACAGGCAGACACTAGTCAGAAAAACAATGGGGCATATTCACAAGGACTTATCTCCAATTTATCTCCACCTTAACGCAACAAAAGTGGAGATAGATTTAACACCCTATTCACAAACAGGTGCAAACTGCAGATATGTCCAGTTTTCCGCCGATAACTGCTCCAAAATCTAACACCACGGCGGACACCACCAACTAACTCTAATGAGATGCAGAGTAGGCGTTCCCGTGCAAAAACACATGAAAAAACAACAACACCACTTTCACAACAAATTGACAGAACTGCGAAGCAAACCAAAAACAGGCGATAAGCGGCGGTGGCCGCAGGTATTTAACACCTGCCTCAAGCAGGTGTAAAGACGGATGACTACCTGCAGTAGGCAACGGAGTCCCACACACAGCCATACCCAAAGAACAAACTACGCCATGGAGCTACTCATCATGCAGCTCGGAGCCCCAACAGGGCCACAATACCCACCGCCACCACCCCCAGGACCACCACCACCCCCAGGACTCGGACCCGCCCCCCCTGGACCACCACAGAGGCATCGTAGAGTAAGACAGTGGACCTACCGAAAACACACCACCCATACAGACCTAACGCCCGCAGAAGTAATTGCCCACTACAGGCTCAAAAGGACAACCATTCTCCGCATCATGACCCACATCGCCCACAGGCTGACCATTCCAACACAGCGGAGAACCAACATCCCACCTCAGACAAAGCTGCTGGCTGTGCTGCACCTGTTGGCCTCTTGGACATTCCAACCAACAACTGCCAGAGTCGGAGGAGTCTCAAGCCAGCCCTATCAAAGTTCATCACACCTGTCCTGGATGCCATCCTCCGCTTCATACCTCAGTACCTGCACTTCCCCGACACTGCGCAGGATCAGCTGGAGACAAAGCAAGGCATCTACGCCATATCCGGATTCCCGGCCGTGTTGGGGGCAACTGACTTCACACATGTTCCACTTGTGCCGCCTGCGGCTACTGCACACCACTACCGCAACTGAAAGCACACGCATTCCATGAATGTGCAGGCAATAGTGGACCACCGGGGACTCTTCACCAATGTCATCGCAAACTACCCAGGCAGTGTGCACGATTCCTTCATCTTCCGATAGTCCATCATCAACTAGCGCTTCCAGGATGGCACATGTGGAACGGGACTGCTTGTTGGTAAGTACCAAATCAACACACCACACATCCCACAGCCACCAACGCACAAAGCACATCTGTGGGGATGCACACGTGACCCTGCCCCATTCTCCCGCAGGTCAGCATCCCGTGGCGGTGGGCCCGTGACGGTCTCTGTGCATCCGGGGTCACTGGCTCTGTGTGACGCGAGTCATCCCCCCTTGTGGTTCTGACATTGTATGTCTGAGTGCCTGATGACTGTTGGAGTTGTTGCCTGCACCAGCTACACCCTGAGGGCTGGCTTACACTCACCCCACACACAGCCAGCACAGATGTCGCTGAAATGGTGGGCCTACCATCACATCCTGCTGAACCAAGTATTGACTCTTTTCTCTCTGCACTGTCACAGGTGATCAAGGATATACACTCTGCCCTTGGATGATGACACCCCTCCGGGACCCGAACACACCCGCCCAGAGGCAGTACAATGCGGCCCACATACACACCAGGGGCATCGTTGAATGCACATTTGGCATGTTGAAGTCACATTTCAGGTGCCTGGACTGCATAGGTGGGAAGCTCCTGTACAGCCCGGACGTCGTGTGCAAGATGATCGTTGCCTGTTGTGTGTTGCACAACAGCTGTGTTCGCACCAGGGCCCCATGGATCCCAGTTCCAGAGGTACCGGACGATGATGATGGTGATGGGGCTGGTGGCCCACATCCCACTGCAGCTGGGGCAGGAATGGCCCGTAGGAACTACATCATAGACACCTACTTCTCATGAGCAAGTCACATTGTGTCCGTCCTTGGCAATCATGGGACAGTAGTAGATGTCCAATTGCAATGAATGTGTGAATAAAACATATTTGCAGGTTACAGGTTGGGATTGCGCATTGTCCTGTTATGTATCCCTGGGGTTACAGGTGTGATTTGCCTGGTTGTGCACATTTGCCGATCCAGATGTGTTCAGTTGTGGAGGGGTTGCTGTTTGTACCAGGATCTTGCCAATGTCGAGATGCACTTCTGCTTAGGTGGCCGCAGGTATTTAACACCTGCCTCAAGCAGGTGTAAAGACGGATGACTACCTGCAGTAGGCAACGGAGTCCCGCACACAGCCATACCCAAAGAACAAACTACGCCATGGAGCTACTCATCATGCAGCTCGGAGCCCCAACAGGGCCACAATACCCACCGCCACCACCCCCAGGACCACCACCACCCCCAGGACTCGGACCCGCCCCCCCTGGACCACCACAGAGGCATCGTAGAGTAAGACAGTGGACCTACCGAAAACACACCACCCTCACAGACCTAACGCCCGCAGAAGTAATTGCCCACTACAGGCTCAAAAGGACAACCATTCTCCGCATCATGACCCACATCGCCCACAGGCTGACCATTCCAACACAGCGGAGAACCAACATCCCACCTCAGACAAAGCTGCTGGCTGTGCTGCACCTGTTGGCCTCTTGGACATTCCAACCAACAACTGCCAGAGTCGGAGGAGTCTCAAGCCAGCCCTATCAAAGTTCATCACACCTGTCCTGGATGCCATCCTCCGCTTCATACCTCAGTACCTGCACTTCCCCGACACTGCGCAGGATCAGCTGGAGACAAAGCAAGGCATCTACGCCATATCCGGATTCCCGGCCGTGTTGGGGGCAACTGACTTCACACATGTTCCACTTGTGCCGCCTGCGGCTACTGCACACCACTACCGCAACTGAAAGCACACGCATTCCATGAATGTGCAGGCAATAGTGGACCACCGGGGACTCTTCACCAATGTCATCGCAAACTACCCAGGCAGTGTGCACGATTCCTTCATCTTCCGATAGTCCATCATCAACTAGCGCTTCCAGGATGGCACATGTGGAACGGGACTGCTTGTTGGTAAGTACCAAATCAACACACCACACATCCCACAGCCACCAACGCACAAAGCACATCTGTGGGGATGCACACGTGACCCTGCCCCATTCTCCCGCAGGTCAGCATCCCGTGGCGGTGGGCCCGTGACGGTCTCTGTGCATCCGGGGTCACTGGCTCTGTGTGACGCGAGTCATCCCCCCTTGGCAATCATGGGACAGTAGTAGATGTCCAATTGCAATGAATGTGTGAATAAAACATATTTGCAGGTTACAGGTTGGGATTGCGCATTGTCCTGTTATGTATCCCTGGGGTTACAGGTGTGATTTGCCTGGTTGTGCACATTTGCCGATCCAGATGTGTTCAGTTGTGGAGGGGTTGCTGTTTGTACCAGGATCTTGCCAATGTCGAGGTGCACTTCTGCTTATGTGCTTATGCTGCACGGTCGGTGTGTCGCTCTGATTTGTCTGCCATTGGTCTCTTTCATGCGGTGTGCCTGTGGGTTCTGTCCTTCCACGGTGCTTGGATGTTGTGGTGTGCATGTTGTCCTCTGCAGTTGGCCAGAGTGCATCCGTGGTACTCCGCTGTTGCTGTATTATGTTCAGTGGCATTTTCAATATGCTGTTCTTGTGCTTGTTCCCGCATTGCGCGTGAGTTTGCTGCCCTCGCGCTGCTTATCTCTGCTTTCCTCATCACGGAAGGGCTCATCGCAGGTTTTCTGGTGTTGTGGTTTGTGTTTTTATCTCCATCGCGGTGGTTGTATCGCGGACATTGTCCGCGTTTTCGGCAGACTATCGCATGGTACCGCTTTGTTGTGAATTCCACATTGACACGGGTTATTTTCCCGCGATGGGCTGCGATATTGAAAGTTGTGTTATGCTACTCTTGCGGTAGTTATCACACGTTCTTGTGAATATACCCCAATGTTTTCAACACAGTTTTGGCATTTTACTGGGACATAGCCCATTTTTCCTTTGTTATGTTCTTTCAACCTCCTTTCAGTTAGAAATGGGTATGAAACCAATGTTGGACAAAATTCTGAATTCAGCAGAGGGTCATTTTTGTAGATCATTCAAGGTTTTGATATTAAAAGTAACAGTTGAAATACAAAAATATTGAAATTGAGTTGCAAATACCAGCCATTTGTATCTATGTTTTTATCTGTAACTTCTACTAACCAAGGCAGATTTTCGAAAGCAATATACCGTTATATTCCCTGGACCCATCTGGTTGCAAGGATTTATAGGGGCTGTACATTCACCAAGAACTCGAGGTACCCGGAGCCAATAACTGAGCTGCACCTTGCAATGGTTTTCTTTGTGTACATGTATACAGCAATTCATTTGGTGAAAAATAAAGAATGAAAGATAGGTATCAAGGAAACCTATGTATTTCTGAAATGGGGACTAGATATGGAGTTTAGAAGCAGTGGGTACCCGTATTCACATGTGACTTAGAGGGGATTTCTCCAAATAACTTCTTTTTTACACACTGTCTTAAATTTGGAAGGCGCAAATGCAGAGACAGACAATTGATATTAACACTTGTACTACTTTTCTGTGTTCCGCTACTTTTCCCTATAAAAATTGCATCTTACTGGTGTGGGTAGGTCAAGTGCCTGCGACAGGAAATGGCCCAAAACGCAACGTGGACACATCACAGCTTTCCACTGAAAACATACCCATTTTCTGCAATGTGCCTAACTGTGGATTTTAAGACCTAGCTCAGACAGCACCTTGGGAAATCTAGCAAGCCTGTACATTTTTGAAAACTGGATACCCAGGGAAAATCATGAAGGGGTGATTTGTATGACTTTCACCAGGTTCTGTTACCCAGAATCCCTTGCAAACCTCAAACTTTGTCTAAAAAAACCCACTTTACTCACATTTCTGTGATGGAAAGTTCTGGAATCTGCGGGGAGCCACAAACGTCTGACAACTGGGCATTCCCCTATGTCCCCCGATAAAAATGGTACCTCACATGTGTGGGTGGGCCAAGTGCCTGCGACACGGAAGGGTCAAAAACATGTAGAGATTGAGGGGGCACCAAAGCGTGTCCATAAGTGCATGTTTTTTTTAAATACATTTTTAGGGTGACTGTGCTAATGGGCACTTACACAAGTGAGGTATATTATATTTTCTGTGCAAGAAAAATGCTGGGTGGCAGGAAATTTGTGCCGGTGCAGTGATCACACACAGAAATGTGAGGAAAATGTGGATTTGAAGTATTGCAAAAATATTTTACACATTGCCTCTTAAGTTAAGCCTGGCTGCTTTGTACAAAGCTACCAGTGGTCGTATCATCTTGTATTGTAATTACATTTATATAGCGCTTACTACCCCTGACAAATTTAAAGTGTGTTACTGACTTACCCTGACTAGTATTGTGGTTTCTGCTTTGACAGGGTGCATACCTCTGCCAACCAGAAACCCAATTTCTTACACCCGTCTTTTTACATATCTTGCTATCATGTTTGATATATTCTCTGATATACTCTAATTATTTTGTGAGAACTTAAGCCATCTTGGTTAATGGGCCTGTTGCTTACTAGTAATCTTAATTCCTCTGAGTCAAGGTCTTACTTGTCATCTACAATGAGACATAAATATGTGTAGCATAGCCCACACAGCTGATGCACAAATGTCCTTCCTTGATGCTCGTGTGAAAAGGGCCAATGACTTAGGCACATCACAATCGGTTCTTTCCTGTCTTTAAACATCTACTAAGCATGGAGTTAGACAGCTTCAGAACTGTACCATCTAGACCAAAGGTATCATGCAACTAGTCTAATTTCCTGAATGAAGCTCTTATTTTGAGAAAGAGGGTAAGAGCCAGATGCATGTCCAAAGTATGCAACCTTATTTCTTCCTAAGAGGATAGATTACCATAGAAAGAGGAAAGCACCAGACCCTGAGAGATATGGAAAGAAGACTGGATCTTATGTAGAATAGTTGGATCTTAGTATCACTTTGTTTGAAAATAGTCGTAAAAGAGGATCAGTGCACAATAAAGAATCTAGTTCTTCAATCCTACATCCCAAACAGATTGCTCCCCAAATATAGTATCTTGTAGGAATACATTTTGAGTCCTCACTCCTCACCCTCCTGCCACCATGACAGCCCCTCCTGCCTTTCCGGGCTACTCATGGAGGCAACAGTTTGGTTACGGCAATGTTGCGCCGAAGCACACCCATCTGTGACGGTTTGCTCCCGTCCATGTCTGGACCACACCCAGCACCAGGACGCCTGGCCCCCACATCCAACTGTTACACCACCATGGAGCTCCTGGACATGAACCCCAAACACAGAAACAGCAACAGCTTCTCTTCCTCTCCACTATTTACCAAAGAACCCTTCACCTGCCAACACTGCAGCTTCTCCTGCAACACAGTCCTCAATTAATCACATGCCACTTCCACTCAGAGACCACAAACAGCCCGGAAGCATTCCAATGGATCCTGATCAGTGACACAAAGATACCATGAGGAGCATTGTTTGCATTTACATGAATTGACGACTTTTGGATTGCAAGATAATGAGGAATTAAGGGATTAAGTACTGAGATATAGGTGCTTGCAAAAATCTGTGTTTTACTACTGAGAACTGAACTTGATTATGACTTATTAGCCATGATGAAATCGGTAGAAATTATCCACGAGAAGAAACACGTGTTGGCTGCATTCCGTTCAGACTGGCTGTGATATTACCTATTTGGAATTCTGACATTTGGAATAAAACAAAGAAATTACCTTAACTACGGACTGCTGGATTTGCTTTGGAATGGGCATGTGCTCAGGATGAGATTTTGTTTGTATTGTTATTTGGGGATCCCATCTCCAAACCTTGGTCACTCCTCGGAGAAAGCTTTGGAATTCTGATTTTACTACATTGCACTGACTCAGCGCAGAGTTGGCCCTACCACTTTTAGACTTTTGTATTATTGCATCCTGATAAATGCCCGCTCATTCTGCAAATAACCCACAGAAATCTGGGACACATCACCATCCTCTCCACTGACATTGCCTTCATCACCGAACTGTGGTTCAACCCCTCCTCGAAAACTCACATCGCCACCACCACTTCTGATGGCTACAAGATGATACACCGAGACAACACCCATAAACACAGTGGGGGCATCGTTATCATCTTCAAGGAAACCATCCGATGCAACGTCACAATGACGACACAACGCCTCTTATGGAACACCTCAACTTCCGACTACAGCCTCAGAGCCAACCCAATCAGCACGGAACTCACCAGCATCCCCAACACCTCCATCTCCACGGCAACCTTCCCAGACCTATGGAAACACGCAACAGTCAGGCCTCTCCTAAAGAAACACCTCTCTGAATACCTAGATAAAAACAACCTATTCAATACCTCACAATCAGAATTCCATGCCAACCACAGCACTGAGACCGCGCTGATTGCCACCACAGACGACATCAGAACTCTCCTCAATCATGGAGAAACTGTGGACCTGATCCTCCTCAACATATCTGCTGTGTTCAACACCATGTTCCACCATATCCTCATTGAAAGACTCCACAAGATCAGAATACAGCTGAACACCCTCTAGTGGGTTGCCTCTTTCCTATCAGGATGCACTTAGAGCATCCAGCTGCTCCCTTCACCTCCACACCCAAGATCATCAATTTTGACATACCCCAAGGATCATCTTTCAGCCCCACCCTGTTCAGCATCTACATGACCACCCTCACAGATGTCGTTATATCCAATGGACTCAACATAATCTCCTACGCTGATGACACTCAACTAACCCTCTAGCTCACTAAGGACCCCTCCAACTCCGAAACCAACTTCTGTAATGCCATGACCAATGTGGCAAAATGGATGAGAGACAACTGCCTCAAACTCAACTTCGACAAAACAGAAGTGGTGATGTTAGGAAGAAACAACTCCATATTTACCAAAGAACCCTTCACCTGCCAACACTGCAGCTTCTCCTGCAAAAGAGCCCTCAATTAATCACATGCCACTTCCACTCAGAAGACCACAAACAGCCCGGAACCATTCCAATGGATCCTGATCACTGACACAGAGATACCATGAGGAGCATTGTTTGCAGATACATGAATTGACGACTTTTGGATTGCAAGACAATGAGGAATTAAGGGATTAAGTACTGAGATATAGGTGCTTGCGAAAATCTATGTTTTACTACTGAGGACTGAACTTGATTATGACTTATTAGCCATGATGAATTCGGTGGAAATTATCCACGAGAAGAAACACCTGTTGGCTGCATTCCGTTCAGACTGGCTGTGATATTACCTATTTGGAATTCTGACATTTGGAATAAAACAAAGAAACTACCTTAACTACGGACTGCTGGATTTGCTTTGGAATGGGCATTTGTTCAGGATGAGATTTTGTTTGTATTGTTATTTGGGGATCCCATCTCCAAACCTTGGTCACTCCACTTATCCTTGGAGAAAACTTTGGAATTCTGATTGTACTACATTGCACTGACTCAGCGCAGAGTTGGCCCTACCACTTTTAGACGTTTGTATTATTGCATCCTGATCAATGCCCGCTCCTTCTACAAATAACCCACAGAAATCTGGGACACATCACCATACAGCTGGTAGGCGGTAGAACTTGGACCAACTCCCACACCAACAGACCACGCACGCAACCTTGGCATCATCCAATTTACCATAAAATGACAAGTCAACGCAGTCGCCTTCTCCTGCTCCACACCCTCCTCATGCTCCGCACACTCTTCAGATGGATCCTCACCAACATCAAAAAAACCATCATGCAAGCTCTTGTCACCAGCCACCTCGACTATGGCAATGTTCTCTAAACCGGAATTTCTACCCAGCTTTTCAAAAGACTTCAGACCTTACAGAACATGGCATCCCAAATCATCCTGGACCTCCCGAAATGGACTTGCATCCCCCCTCACCTCAGAAACCTCCACTGGTGCACCATCCAGAAGAGATGCCAGTTCATGATGCTAAGGCACGCATACAGAGCTCTCCATGATCAAGGACCATAATACATTAACCACCAATGAACTTCAACCTGCCAGCAAGACACCTATGCTCCGCATCTCTCGCCCTCACACACACATCTCCTTCTCCATTGCCACTAACACCTAGAATGGCCTGCCACTCCACCTCAGAACAGCACCCTCCCTGGCGGACTTCAGATAGAAACTTAAGTCCTGCTATTTGACACAGACACAGCACCATCAGCACCCAGATACCCTTTGCGGTGACAGTGCTGCACTATACAAATGCTGTTTGTTTGAATTTGACTGCTTCTGGTGGCTCGCAGGGGAGTGGCTGAAGAGCCCTGAACACCAAAGGGATATCCAAAGAAGGTACATGGGGAATGTGATATTAAAGCTCAAAATTCTTCAGTATTCTTCCAACTAGCTTATACCCCCTTCTAAAGGCCTGGGTTGATGCCCACTGGCTCTTAAGGGTGGGCATGGCTGGCCGCAATAGAATACCAGGCCTAAAAAAAACAGCACTTTAGGAGACTCAAAAGACACCGGAAGAAAACCTCTCAAATTACACCATTTCAAGAAGGAAGCCCAATGTTGGTTCTAAACCTTCAAAGTTGCCGGATGTCTGGACTGCTGGATATTATTTCCTACATCTTCAGAACAATCCTGCAATTGGAGATTTAATCTCTCAAGTTCCAAACCCCCTGTTGAAGCATCCCCAAAGCTGCTTAATCTAGAAATAGGGAGGGGTGAGTGGAAATAGGAGGCGAGAGTGACAGTCTGTGGAGATAGGGGAGCCAAATCCTGCAAAGGCCAATAGGGTACTAATAGCAAAAGCCGGGAATCAACTTACTGAATCTTCTGAAAAAGGGATAAGTGGAATTGGTGGGGAAGCATACAGTAGTTCCTGAGATGATACCATAGATAGGGCTTCCACTGCCCAGGCCTTATAGTAACATTCCAGGAAATAAAATTGCAGGAGAAGACAAAAGAATTGTGCAACAATGAGACTCCAAATATCTGGGCACTTGCCTCTGACACCTTGGATGCAGACACCAGAATTTTGTTTCCCTGGGAAGTAGACTGCACTGAGAAGGATTAGACTGACCTCCATCCAGACACCTATCTCCTGTAATAACTGATACAAATCTAGAGAACCTGCTCCGTCTCTCAGGGTTCTGACTCCCATATTGTCAGCTCAGAGCCTCACTTCATGTCCTTTTAGGACCCGGAAAAAATGTATCAAAGCTAACAGAACTGCTCTTAACTCCTTCCAAATCAACAACATGGATAGCTCCTGGGAACTCCATTTCCCCTGTTCTTCCAATGAATTTAGGGTTTCTCCCCAAACTGTCACACTCACATCTGTGGTCACCATCTTGGGTAGCAGAAACTATAAGGGACTAAGTCTGAATAGCTTCTCTGTTTTGAGCCATCATTGAAGGGAGACTGAAACCTGAGAATTTACAGGGATTAAATGCTTGTATTCCGTATGACAGAGGGTTCCATTGGTTTACCAGGTGTCTTACTAGTATATAGATGTGTAAATAGCCCCATGGGACGAGGAAAATATTAGATGTCCTAGCCCCCTGGACTGTTAGCCATTTTTGTGCTGCTCCCCTGCTTTATGATTGAAGACCCTGTAGATTGGATAGAAGTTTTCTTGTTTTGTATTCTGGTAGAAACACTCTTCTTACCTCTGAGTTGAACCAGGCTCCAATGAACTGGATTGATTTTGCCGGGATGAGATGTAACTTGGATTGATTTAGTAGAAATCTGTGTTCCTCCAAAACCTTGATCACCAATGATACATCCTCCGATCTCTTAAAAAAATGAAGGAATCAACCAATCACTGAGGTAAGAGGAGAACAAAATTCCTAAGGAATGCAGTCTACTTACCACTGGGGCCAAGAACTTTGTGAACACTCTTGGTGCAGTTTCCAGATCAAGCGGAAAAACCTGGGACTGACAGTGGTTGTCCTGAACACAAAATCTCAGAAATCTCTATGAAGCCTTACACATTGGCACATGTGGATGGGAATCTTAGAGGTATATTGATGCCATAAAGGCCCCTTGATTCAGGAAAGGAATACCAAGGTTGTCAAGATTGTCATTTTGAACGTTTGGTATGGAACATATGCGTTGACATACTTTAGGCCTAGTACTGGTCTGAACACTCTTCATAACTTCTTTTTTACCAGAAAGATTATTGAACATGAACCATTTCCTCTATGAATCCTCTGCACTGGTGAAATTGTTGCCTTGTCCAGGAGAGCTTGAACCTCTTGTAGTAATGCTGAATCTTGAGGCAGGAAGGTAAGAAGGAAACCCTTCAGATGATTTTGAGCAAACTTCACCTGATATACTGAAGAAATAATCTTGTGGACCCATGGGTCCAAAATGTGCTTTTACCAGTTTTTCTGAATAAAATATAGCTGACCCCCAATTAGAATTTGAACTGTTTTGGCATAATCAGGCTTTTGGGGGCTGGACGAAGAGTTGCATGGGTTGTCTGGGACTGATCCCTTCCGCAAAGGGATAAGAAGCTCTTCTTGACCCAGGGGTAAATCCTCGTTTGTATGGAGCTCCTCTAACCCTGAATGTTGAGCACACCAGTTATAACAATGTGTGATCATCCACTGATTTTGTCACTAGTTCCTTAAGTTGTAGACCAAATAACCAGGAACCAGTGAGGGAGAAATACATCAACAATGCCTTTTGGGATGCTGCATTCTTTCTAGAGTGCATCCATAAGTGTCTTATGGCTTAAACTGCTACCCTTGTAGATGATGTGGCTGTGCCCAATAAATTTAAACAAACATTATAAAAGAAAGTGCACCTGTTGCTCCATGATGGCAAGAGTAAATGATAAACATACACCATTCTGGATCTGACCCACCAAAGATTGAAAGTCTTTCAATAAAGATTTAAGCGTACAGTTAGCATAGGGGGTTGTTTTTACTGTGAAATTAGAAGCCATATATGATCTTTTTACTGCTTTTTCTACCTTTCTACCTATAGACTCAAAAAGCAGTGCCTCCTCGGAAACTTTCACCTCTTGGAAGGAGAGACCTGTCATAAGGGGGTCATCTTTCATTGTAGGTGGGAATTCCCCAGAAAAGTTCTGCAAGGGATATCTGCAAGAAGCTTGGGAAGGATTGACAGTCTATGTCCTTCCAGTCAGTTAATAGTACCTTCCTTATTGCTACATGGACTGGAGGTGACTCTGGTTCTTTGTGCTGATAATTACTGAAGAAATCCTCTTCATGGCTCCTGGCAAGGCTGGGTTTACACTCACTTGCTGAAGCAGCTCTGATACTTCGTGCACTGCGCATAACGGCCTTCGAGATCCTCATCATTCAAGCAGTCTTGAGTATGGTCATTAGAACCTGAAGACACTCTGGGCAACTTTAGAGATGGGTCCCCTTCTCTGGAAACAAGCACTGCTTTGACCTCATTCTCAATAATTCTTTGCATCGCGGTTACTGAGATGGTGGACCCGCTTCCTCTTCCTGAGAAGGCTCTGAATGCTTCCTGTTGACGCTTTGTCCTCTGTTTTAGCACACAGAGGAAATGAGCAGCACTCCCTTAAATAGTGGTTGCCTAGCAACCAACTCTCATTTTAAATGAGAGGTTTAGTCATATAAAAAATACCCAAGTGTGGCATTCCACGTTCGTGACTCTTGTAGCAAGGGAACAGTATTCTTGGATGTCTGACTGCTATGGGGTGTCCTGAATCCTTCTTTTGCTGTGCCGTGAAGCATGCCCTCTATGGATGCCCTCTCCCTTCTCCCTGTGTCTAATAAACATGACAAGTTAACCTCAAGGAAAGCGGTAAACTTCTGCTGCATAGGAATAGAAATGGTCCGTCATAGCAGGACCACCAAACAAATACTTAGACATTATTTATGGTACACGTAGCACATAGCTTGTAGCGTCCGCAAATCCGTGGACAAATTGGCAGCAGTGGTGTAGCTGTAGGGGGGGAGCTAGGACGGTCTGCCCCAGGCGTCACTTTTATGTGGGCGGTGACGTACCACGGGTGCAAGGTAAGTTTTGTTTTTTCTTTATTCTCCCTTGTTGGCATTACTAAATGCACCTCGACTCATCGTCTGTCACCCGCACAAAGCCCCCAACCGCTCATCATGGTCTTCCGCCAAACCACCCACCCTCCACGCTCTTACCGGCGCTAGGCGACAAACTAATGGATTGCCCAGAGCATCCAAATCCCTAGCTATGCTACTGATCAGCAGGAAACAAGGTGGGCCCAATCTGCTATTACCCTATGCAACAGGAAGTAGCAGGTGGACTTTTATTTATAGTTTTTAATTTAGGTTGCAGGGTTCCGGGAATGAAAAATGAGCTCTACTTGTAAGGACTGGGACCATAAAGACGGGCGAATAGGTAATGGTATTTTATCCTAATGCCGATTAACATGAAGAACTCTATGCAGAGTGGCCATTAAATTCTACCATGTTTGGACCAATGTATAATGGTTACAGATGTGCAATTTGTCTCAACATTTTGAACCACCTCCTCCTGATTATGCCTAGCCACCCCAACCACCCAGGATGTTTTATATCCTTTGCCAGGGAAACACATTGCTTTCCATATACTTTTCTTCAAAAATCATAAAAAAGGAAACTGGGAATCCTAATCATAAACCTGTCAGTGCTCAACATTCCACAACAAAAAAACTGTTGCCTGTGCCCACTTTTCAAAAGACCCACATTGGCAGCAAGACTTTCTCCAATTAGGCGGCCTCTTTATGGATTGTCTCTTTTGCCTGTCTGTTCCCTCTAAAAAAAATACAAAATTGCGATTCTCCTATTACCATGACTAGAGAATCTAGATTTCATTAAAGACACGTAGGCTAACATTATGCATAATACTTTTAATGCAGTCTCCAAGCAGCCGCATACATCACAAAGTAAAAGGTTACAGAACAATAGCAAAATATAAAAGGCATGAGCCAACAACAATCTGCCTCTTTTAAATGAGGTGGAGAAGAAAATAAGTCCCAAATTTTAATCTTCCAACGCTTGTCTTAAACCAATCGCAAAATGAAGGACGAAGATGGACGAGGAAGGAATCAAAAAGCCAAACTTCTCAAAATTATAAAAGGTTACCTGAAAATAGAGAAATATTTAAGAATTTCCAGGAAGGACAGAATGACAAGCAATGCACAATGCAACCTAATCAATATGATGTTATAAATAAGACGACATAATGTTTGAATCAATAGAAAACATTTTCCATCAAAGGTAGTAGAGAAGATGAGCAAAAAAATATATATAATATAAGCCTTAGCCTTCCAAGTGAAGGGATGGGTGGGATAATGTTAGCCTCCATTTCTTTAATGAAATCCAGATTCTCTAGTCATGGTAATAGGAGAATCGCAATTTCATTACAAGAACGGACACTACATTATGCATGTTGGTAGCTTTGTAAGACTACATCAGACATGTTTTCAATTGATTTGCTGTAATGTCGTGTGAAAGTGCTAGTATTAGACCGGTCGGCCGCTATAAGAATATCGTCCAACTTACCACCAGACAAGAAAGATTTACTTGCCATAGCACCTCTAAGTGAGTGAGCTTGGAATTTTTTTAAAATCAATACCTATAAATTCATGACCATTTTGACCCATCTGGCAATAGAGGTCGAAGTTATAGCTCTATGAGGTTTAACAAAGGATATAAGTAACTGATTCACACCCTGAGCATGAAGACCATTAATTCTGCGATCGTACTCTCTCATGCAATCTACCACACATAAGGTTTGGGAATAAATCAAAGCGTGAATAAAAAATTGAATCAGACATAATCTTGGTTCTCATAATCAGGTCAAATCTGACACCAAACATATGATAGGATCTATTGGTAATTTCAAGAGCTTTGACATCAGAAATCCTGCGGTAAGAAATTAAACATAGCAGTGTTGTGAGCTTGATGGATAGTGATTTCCTATTTAAGTGAGTATTATCAGACCAATTAGTGAAGAGATCTAGAATTAACTTAACGCCCCAGAGAGACTCGTATGTGGGCTTAGGAGGTCTCCTTAGTCGAATACTCTTCATTACTCTACAAACATTCTTACCTACCATTTTACCATTGACGAAGGCATGGCCTGCGGAGATAGCTGATCTGTAGCAATTGATTGTTCTATAGCTGAGACCCCTTTCGGTTTTGTTCTACAAGGAAGTTTACTATGTCAACAATAGGTTCCTTTCCAGGCACCAACATACCCAGCTGCTCCATATGTTGTTATACCTGTGGTGAGTGCCTGGGGCCCATGACTCTACGAGGAGAGTTGCAGCTGTCAAGGAAAGTCCTGAGATTTCATTAGATCTCCTGACCCTCTCCAGGCAAGAAGGTTCAAACTCACGGTCAGAATTAGGTGGTGACCTCCTCCATCTACGTCTGTTAGAAGATTCTCTTGGGTAGGAATTAAGAAGGGGAGTTGCAAGCTAGTTCTAGAGTGGTGGGGAACCAGGCCTAAGATTGCCAAAAGGGAGTTATTAGGACAAGGCAGCACTGGTCCCGTCTCACTTTCTGTAGAACTCTCTGGATCATGGCAAAGGGTGGGAAAGCAAATGCTTTGACTCTTTTCTAAGACTGGAGAAAGGCGTTCACTGCCAGAGCACGTGGGTCGGCATCCAACTGAAGTATTTTTCCACCTGAAAAGTTAGTCTGCTCCCAAAGAGGTCTATTTCTAGGGGTCCCCAAATCTTGTTGAGATGTCTCATACGGAAATATTGAGCTTCCAATCGCTGTTATCTAAAAGGAACCTCGAGTTCCAATCCACCGAGATATTCGTTTTACCTGGGAGGTATTCCGCTCTGAGAGCGATCTTGTGTTTCAGGCAGAACATCCAAAGTTGTTTGGCTAAGTTTGAGAGGTCCGCAAATTTGGTACCTCCCATACGATTTATATAGGCTACCGCGGACATGTTGTGCATCTTTAAAATGACTGATCTTCCCTGTATAGAATGTTTGAAGCTCATAAATGTGTAAAGGCCAGATGTTAGTTCCAAGTAGTTTATGTGGTAAGGGGATTCCTCCTGCGACCAGATACCGCCCGCATTCTGATCAAGAAGGCAAGCTCCCCAGCCATGAAGGCTCGCATCTGATTCTAAGACAAGTTCTGGTATTGGGCCGAAAATTGCTTTGCCATTCCAGGCATCTAAATTCTCTAGTCACCAGGTTAGTTCCGATCTGGCTTCCTGATCTAGAGTAATGCGATCTCCGTACCAAATGCCAGATCTTAGGGCTCTCGTTTTTACCCTTTGGAGAGCCCGATAATTTAGGGGACCCAGAAAAATAGCTTGGATGTAGGAGGAAAGGAGACCCAGCAGTCTGGCTAGTTCCCTCAGAGACAGGTTTTCTTGTTTTAGGACATGTTTTATTTCCTTCCTGATTTTGGCTATTTTCTTTGATGGGAGTAGAAGGAGACATCTTGTTGTATCTACGGTGAAACCCAGGAACTCCAGGCTTCTGGAGGGAGTCAAAATGGATTTTTTGTTGTTTATAATGAATCCTAAGCTTTCTAGTAGGTCTATTACGGTCTTCAGATCTTGGAGCATCTGTGAGTGGTCTTGGGACATTATAAGTATGTTGTCTAGGTATACGATTAGACGAATACCTCTTTCGCTTAAGGAGGAGGCGATTGTTCTCATGATCTTGGTGAAGCACCATGGGGCAGAAGAAAGGCCAAAAGGAAGGGCTTGAAACTGGTATAGGTGGTTTTTCCACATGAACTGAAGGAAAGGTTGGTGAATTTTGGCCATTGGGATGGTAAAGTATGCATCTTTCAGGTCCAGTTTGACTAGCCAGTCTCCCTCTAGCAACGGATCCCTCAGGAGATGGATGCCTTCCATCTTGAAGTGCCTGTAAACCAGAAATTTGTTTAGTTTCCTTAAATTTATAACGGGTCTCCAACCCTTGTCCTTTTTCTCTACGAGAAAGAGTGAACTTATAAATGTCAATGCTTCTAGTGGGACCTCTATTATAGCTCCTTTTTGAAGCATAGAGGAAATGTCTACTATTTTTTGTTGGTCTAGAGAGAGCTGGATGTCTCTCGGGAAAGAAGTTTGTGTAGGAGATTCTATAAAGTCTATTATGAAGCCCTTGACAGTGTTCAGTACCCATTGGTCTTGAGTAATTAATTTCCAATTCTGATAGAAGAATTTGAGTCTGCCTCCCACCTTTTGGTGGAAAGAAGGGGAAAAAGAAGAGGTAGAGTACTCACTTTGTGGGTTGTTGTTGTTGATAGTGGATCCATGTGTTCTAAACCATCTGGGCCCGATTCACAGAACTAACATAAAACAAAATCCTAACCTTACTACCATTTTGGTATTCACAGAAGGCACTTACTCATTTCGGTATTCACAGAAGTTAGGACTCCTAACTTTAAGACTCCTAAATGCCTTCTGTGAATACCGAAAGTCTTAAAGTTAGGGTTTTTCTCAGTTTAGGAGTAGTAAAGTTAGGACTCCTAACTTTACTACTCCTAAACTGAGATAAATCCTAACTTTAAGACTTTCGGTATTCACAGAAGGCATTTAGGAGTCCTAAAATTAGGAGTCCTAACTTTACTACTCCTAAACTGAGAAAAATCCTAACTTTAAGACTTTCGGTATTCACAGAAGGCATTTAGGAGTCCTAAAGTTAGGAGTCCTAACTTCAGTGAATACCAAAATGAGCAAGTGCCTTCTGTGAATACCAAAATGAGTAAGTGCCTTCTGTGAATACCAAAATGGTAGTAAGTTTAGGATTTTGTCTTAAGTTAGTTCTGTGAATCGGGCCCTCAGTTGCGAGGGCCTCTCCCTCTCTGGGGTAGAATTGGGGAGGATTGAGTAGGGCCTTTGATTGAAGCAGCCGGAAGAGAGGCCCCCTCTTCCGGCCCGACCAAGAAGGTTAGTGTTAAAAACACGCTTCATGTTTTGTTGGGCCTTATCCAAGGCCGTAAATGTGGAAACATACTTTCCTAAAGAATTTATAAGGTCTTTCCGAAGAGTAACCCTATGGGGTTTTTGAAAGGGTTCTCTATCCGCCATGTCACTCAGTTTGGGATTAATTTTTGTCAATATGACTCTTCTCCTCTCAGCATTCAGGTTGGCATTGGCGTTGCCCAGCAGTATCAAAGCTCTCTGGCTCCATCCCTTGATTAAATCTGTATCCTGGGGTGTGCCATTCACGTGGCTTTCCTCAGCAGAGTCGATGATCCTCGCTAAAGGTCCCAGGACATCGAGGAGACGGTCCTTACACCCTTTGAGGGATCTTTCCATCCCTTTTCTGAGATCCCTGCCGAGCTTAAAGAGGAATTTTATTAGCTCTGGATCCAGGTTAGGGGGTTGGCAGGTGTTGTCCTGAATTGAGGGTATTGAGCACTCCGCCCTGAGTATATTCCGAGTGTCTTTCTCTAGCGAGTTTCTTAGCCATTTCTGTATGAATTTGGCCACATGATCCTGAGGCCACCACTCTGAGCTTCTCGGATGTTTGAGTTTAAGTGGGTAGAACATTTCTTCCCCCAAGGGGTTGAGGATACTGTCTTTGGAAGAGGAAGGGAGTTCCTCCGTCGCTTGGCTGTAAAATCCTTGGTCGTTCTCATCCAAGTCAAGGACATATTCGTCAGGTATGTCTGAAGACTCATCATCTTGTAAATCATTATCTCCCATTTCATATTGAGCACCATGATGCTTTGTGCCGGTAGGGACACCCAGATATTTTGTGCTGCTAAGGACACCAGGATAGGTCGTGCTGCTAAGGACACCCAGGGAGTTTGAGGCGCGAGGGCCTCCATTAATTGTTGTGGTGCTAAGATCTCCTGAGTGAGTTGAGGACCGCCCATTGTGCTCTTGGGGGTTGGTTGTTCGATATTTTTATTTTGTCTTTTCCCCCTTATTTCAATGGGGCCTTCGGAGGAGTGGTAACCTTGGTTCCCTGTAAAGTCGTCCTCCTCGGTAGGGAAGGACCTCTTTGAAGTCATAAAATGACTCAAGGTCTCAAGCATGCACAACCTCATTTCCATATGAATAATTTTTTTGAAGGCCTCTTTGTCCATGCTAGGGATGGGGGCACTGGCGTTGTCTGAATCAATGTCAGACTTTGCGCAGTAGCTAGGGTGCCTTAAAGGCTGGGAGTATTAGAGACAGTGGGTTATGGACCCTTAAATGGTATAGCACCTGTAGAAAGGGCACTCTAAAATAATACAGGGGCTTTAATGCTGGGACAAGCCTTAAAAGGTAGACAAGCCACTCTAAAAGGGGGGGGGGTTAAAGTTTGTTGAGCGAAGCTTTACAGATTCAGAGGCTTGATGGCACAAAACAGGTTTACTTTTAAAAATCTCCCTTTTTTAAATTTATTTTTTATGTATATAGCTGAATTAATCACTTGTGGGTCCAGCGAGGTTGGCATCTGTTGATCGCGATATTGAATCAAGCAACTGACGCTCGTGTGCTCTAGCGATCAGCTGCTGCCAATCAATGTTAACGGCTTAGACATAAAATCCACCAGGACAACTGATGGTTCCCTCTCCAAAAGAAAGGAGCATAGAAAGGTTAATGCTGTGCCTCCAGTACCAATCTCACCAAGGCGGTTAAGCTGGACAGAATGACTTACGGTGTCAAAGGCTGCTGATAGATCCAACAGGATCATCGCAGCCTTCCCTCCGTTATCCAAGATTCTCCTAAGCTCCTCATTTGCCACTACCAGAGCTGACTCAGTGCTATGGTATGGTCTAAAACCAAATTGTGCAGCATCCAGAAGATCATTTGCCTCCAGAAATTCTGAAAGTGCGGTATTCATGTGCTTTTCTAGTATTTTTGCTGAAAAAGGGAGTCCCAATATTGGCCGATAATTCTTTACCTCATTTGGGTCCAGAGCGGGTTTCTTCAGCAATGGAAGGATAGAGGCCTTTTTCCATTCCAAAGGAAAATTGCCTGAATTAATGATAATATTCAGGAGTATATTTAGCAGCACACCTCCCGTTTCTGCTATGTTCTGTACAGTTTTTGGCAGACAAGGATCTGATTTGATTTGTCTAATAAGATCTGCTGCTCCTTCTATGGTGAGAGGGGGAAAGTTGCCAAATTGACTATGGTAAGCTGTACCATTAGCCTCCAAAGCCTGGCTTGTGGCCGGGTTGCACACTGTTGCCTGTACCTAAAGTCTCTAAAGCAAGTAAAAAGTATCAGGTATGGTACCTGGAGAGGCGAAACTTTACTCTTCCAAACACCGTTGGAGAATCGAAACAGTGAGGAGGAAAAAAACCTTTACCGGTTGAATTATATGTTTTAATCGTTTGTTGGAGAACTCTAAGCAGAGTTGCCATTAAATTCTACCATGTTTGGACCAATGTATAATGGTTACATATGAGCAATTTGTCTCAACATTTTGAACCACCTCCTTCTGATTATGCCTAGCCACCCCAACCACCCAGGATGTTTTATATCCTTTGCCCGGGAAACAAATTGCTTTCCATATACTTTTCTGCAAAAACCATAAAAAAAGAAACTGGGAATCCTAATCATTAGCCTGCCAGTGCTCAACATTCCACAACAAAAAAACTATTGCCTGTGCCCACTTTTCAAAAGACCCACATTGGCAGCAAGACTATCTCCAATTAGGCGACTTCGTCATGGATTATCTTGTTTCTGACTCTTTTGCCTTTCTGTTTTCTCTAAAAAAATACACAATTCCCAACTTTTTGTACATCAAAGTGACAAAAAAATATTTTAAATCTTAACTTTCACATCCTGATTACCAAAATCAGGATTAGCTTAATTTTATGATCGTTGAGCGCTTGTGATAGTAGAAAGTCATTTCGGAAGGAGCAGGGAATATCCTGGCGCAGTAAGCAACCACCCTCAAAGTTTTTCATTTTCAGTATTCACATATTTCTGACAAGTTCTTCTGCAGCTTGGATTCAGATTCAAAATTACACCTCAGAAATTCATTATTGAATGGAATTAAATGAAATTTAGAAAGCTCACTAAAACCGAGTGTATCGAAGCATAGTGCATACTTGGGACCAACCGATAGAAATCAAGAAACAACACTCACAGGAGAGAGAAGAGTCAGGTTTTAAGAAGCTTGCGAAACACAGAGAAGGACTCCAGGGCCGCAATATGCACCGGCAAAGTATTCCACAATTTAGCCACCGCCACCGAGAAGGAGCCCATATGGTTTGCGAAATCTGGGGACAATTGTAGTAAATGTCTTTCACCGATGGGGAAGGGAAGTTGAAGATCCCCTTATTTAATAGCGTGCCCTGGAGTCAGTTTCTCCAATGGTAACCATGGAATTTGGAAAACATGGCGCCCGCGTGCTGAGCGGTAGCGCGCGTCCTCGGAGAAGCTCTCCGCTCCTCTCTCTCCTCTGCTAGTGTGTTGAGTTTATACGGCGTCTTGGAGCGAGGGGTTTTCTCACCTCTCCCAGACTGGCTTGTTTTTTCGGCGGATGAGTTTGAGAGCCTTGGATCGGGCTCCCGCCCCCACCTACGCCTCTGTCCCTGGGCTCTCCCTGCCGCGGCGTTGGGAAGCTGCAGCCGTGGAGTTACGACGCGGCCGCAGCGCAGCGGCTCGAGGTCTCCTCCGCGGCAGAACAGTGCAGGGAGTTTGTGGTAAGGTGACGGGGGGTAGAGGGACTGGGACCTTTTCCTTTCAGGCCCCCCCCTCGTCGGAGCCTTCTGAAGCCCCGGTGACATGTGGAGCTGAGTCAGGAAATGCTGCTGATCACGGACAGAGTATCGGAGGGGGGGAATCTGTTTTTCTTGAGAGCCCTGATCTAACCTCCTGCAGAAAGAAAGTTGTTAAAGGTAAATTACGAAAGGTTAGGGGCAGAGGAGGGGGGGCGAAGGGCAGGCACGGTACTCAGGCATCTTTTGCTGAGTGTAGCAGCAAGAGTAGATTGCAGGAGGGGGATGTTGCTGCTGATTCATTAGGTCCCCAGAGAGGGCTTATGAGAGAGGCTGTTAAGGGGAGGCAAGGAGAGCTTAAACCATCTCGCATCACTCCCTCCTTGCGCTCTTTTTTTAAAGTCCTGCCCCAAGTTCTGTCCATTTCAAAACCCCACCTTTCCAATCAAGATTGCAGCCCTATATGTCCAGGTCTTCACGAGAAAATGGCATCTCAAAGGGTAGCTTCTCCCTCAGCGGATATAATTTTACCAGCGCCTGGATTGGACCACGAGAAGCAGGCTGCAGAAGATGTCAGGGCAGCGGAGGAAACGACACCTAAGGGGGGTGTTAGTCCACAAGTTGTCCTAACCCCACAGGGCGGTTTATCAACAGAACCAGAGAGATTAACATCTACTGAGGCTCTTGTGAAGCAAACTACATGCCCCGATCAATCCCCCGGACTTCTTGATAGGCGAGAGTCTTGCGACAACGGGGCGGCCATAGCCCGTTCTTCGATAGAATCTCTGCTAAACTCTTTAAAAGCAGATATAAAGCAGGGGTTTATGATCTCTGCAGAGAACCAATCTGAGATAAGGGCTGCCTGCAATGTATTGGAGCGTAAAGTAGATCGGCTCAATGAGAGGATAGAAACCCTCGAAGGCACTGTAGAGGAGCTTAAAACCAACCTAAGTTCAGCCCAAGCAAAAATCCATAATTTGCAAAGAGAGGGGGATGTGTTTCGTGAGAGGGTGGAAAGCTTGGAAAATTTTTCAAGAAGAAACAACCTCCGACTTTTGAAGGTTCCCGAGGGAAAAGAGGGGAGCGACATCAAAAGCTTCGTCATAAACCTGCTCAAGGACTCACTCAATCTAGAGGAATCACTAGCTACTTTGGGGAGCGATATCCAAAGGATCCACAGGGACCCCTTCCGCTTAAAACCTGGCAGAGAAAAGCCCAGGAAGATTTTGGTCAACTTTCTTACCTATTCAATTAAAGAAAAAATCTTAACCTTGGCCTTAAAAAATAAGTCTCTAAGAGGCCCTGACTTTCCTTTCGAGATCCGTTCTGACCTGTCTAAAGCCACCTTGGATCGTCAGTGGGAATTAGGTCAAAGGATGGAAAAATTTCGTGCCCTAGGTGCAACAGTGCAGATGAGATTTCCTGCTTTTTTGCGTGTGATGTTTAATAACAAAATGCACAATATTAGATCTCCTCTTGAGGCGGACGAGATGTTGAACTTATTAAAAGATCTTCCTCGGGGAGGTGCTGGAACCCTTTAAGATTGAGAAGGCAATGAAGGAAGAGGTGAAAAAAAAAAAAAATAATAATTTTTTGGAGTCTTCCCTCTGCTATTTTTGGGTCACAAAGATGAAGAGGCAGTAAAAACCCCACCAGGTTACAAATCTAATCAGTCTTACATGAGCTGTAGGGGGGTTTTAAAGAATAAAAAAAAAAATATATATATATATATATAATAAAACTGTTTGCGTAGAAAAAAAAAAAAAAAAAAGAGGAAAAAGAAATGAAGGGGAAAATATTTCAGAATTTTGTAAATATGTTCTGTTTGGGACACACCATGCAGCTTTTGAGTTTGGTGGAGGGGAGGGGGAGGAGAAAGGAGGGTGGAGGAGAAAGAGGGCATAAAACTGGCATTCCACCTGTCCAGTATAGGTTGGGTAGGGTTTTCCGGGGGGGGGGGGGAGTTGCACGGGGTGGTAAGGGAAAAAACAAAAATAATCCTCTAAAATCCAAGCCTAAAGAAAGCTTTAATAATTTGATACTGCTTGTCTCATGCCCAAATAAATGTAGGGAAAGTTATGCCAACTTAGTTGTAGGAAACCTGAAAGAGGAAGGGGGGGGTGGTGACTGCTGGACGAAATGACTCAGCTAAATTTTCTATCTTGGAATGTCAATGGCCTGCGTACTGGGAGCAGGAGAAAAAAGATCTTTCAGTATTTGAAGGACTCCCCGGCGCAGGTCATTGTCATCCAGGAGACACACCTCCTCAAGGGTGAAACAACAGAGTTCTTGAAAAAGGAAAAATGGGTAGACAGTTTTATTTGCACAGATCAATCAGCAAATATTAGGGGGGTGCTTTTTATTTTTAAAAAACAAGCTAAGGTCCAAATCATTGAGTATAGGGAAGATAGGAGTGGTAGGTGGCTCATTGTAAGGGTAACGTTGGATGGTTTTCCCCTCACACTGGCCGGGTATTACGGCCCCAATCAGGATGATTCCTCCCATCTAAATACTATTCGAGACAATCTATTGGCCTTCCAGGACCCAGTTATTTGGATGGGTGACTTCAACATCGTCTTAGACCCAAAGCTAGATAAGTCTCCCAAATCCAGAGCCTGTGTTTTATCAAGATCTAGACAAGACCTCCTAATAGCAATGTCACAATTGGGGCTTGCAGATGTTTGGAGGGAAAAGGCTGGGGACACATTGGGGGTCTCTTTTCGGAATTTTAAATACAATCACGTGTCTAGGATAGACTATGCTTTCTTTAGTTTTAGTTTGAAAGAGCTATTGGTAGACATTTCCTACCTTCCCTCACATCTTTCCGACCATTCGGCCATCTCTTTTGTATTGAAGCTTGAGCACAAACAGTGCTATACTTCCTGGTCATTTGACCGCACTATTCTGTTAGAAAATGAGGAAGTCAACTTTTTACGATCAGAGACACTTCATTTTATGGAGGCAAATATAGGCTCAACAGATCTGCATATTATGTGGGATGCCTTAAAAGCTTTTTGGAGGGGGAGTATTACGCATAGAGCCTCCTATAGAAGGAAGAAATATAGGGAAGGTATTGACAATCTGGAGAGGGAAATGAAGAGCATTGAAAACATCCTGGACCCCCAAATTAGATCAGGGGCACTATACGAAAGACATAGAGAGTTAAAGTTGGACCTAGAAAATGTATTACAAACTAGGGTCTCTAGAAGGTGGGAGGCGAGTAAAATCTCTCATTTTGAGTTTGGTGAGGCTGCTGGAAAAATACTAGCTTGGAAAACCAAATCCGACCAAGCTCGAAACTATATCAGAGAGATTAAGGTGGAGGGGGAAGCTGTTACCCGTATTACTAAGGATGAAATAGGCGGGGCTTTCCGGGACTTCTTTCAGAAAATCTATAAGGAAGATATCCGGGAAGACAAGGCAGAGAGGGAGGCCTGGTTAGATCAAATTTCCCTGCCAAAGTTATCCCCAGAGCATAGTAAGATGTTGGAGAATGAGATCTCCGTTGAAGAAATCAGGAAGGCTTTGGGGCAGGTAAAGCGGGGAAAGGCAGCAGGCCCTGATGGGTTACCAGGGGAATTCTATAAGGCCCTCATAGATGAGATCACCCCGGTTTTGGCCTCTGTTTTTAATAACATCCTCTTGAAGGGCCGGGACCTTCCAAAATCCTGGAATGATGCCACGGTGGTCTTAATACCTAAACCAGGGAAAGACTTGAAGGATTGTGGGTCATATCGCCCGATCTCGCTTCTCAACAACGACTATAAAATCTTTGCGGCTATAATGACAACTAGGTTGGGGAAGGCGATAAGCTCTTTAGTTCATGAAGACCAAAAGGGCTTTATAAAGGGCAGACACTTAGCTGACCTCACACACGATCTGGTAGGGGCAATTGATATCGCCACCACTTTTTCTCTGCCTCTGGCTGCCTTTACGTTGGATGCGACTAAGGCCTTTGACAGAGTAAACTGGTCCTATCTGGCTGCAGTTTTGAAGAAATTCAATTTGCCCGAAATTTTCTGCCGCATGATTTCACTTATATACAAGGCCCCGACGGCAAGACTCAATGTAAACAATTCCCTAACAGAGTCTTTTGGAATTTCGAGAGGTACAAGGCAGGGCTGCCCACTTTCCCCTCTCCTTTTTAACCTCTATATTGAACCTTTTGCACAGATTCTTAGAGAGGAGGCTAGTATTCCATCATTTAGCTTTGGAGGGTGGGAAAGGCGGGTTGCCTTATATGCCGATGACATACTCATTATGACATCAAACCTCGACTTGGCTCTCCCCTCGGTGATTAGGAAAGCTGAGGAGTTTGGTAAAATCTCTGGGTACCACATAAACTCAGAGAAAACAGAAATTATGGCCTGGAATTCCCCCAACACACAGGTGGAGGTAGTGCCCTCCATGCGGTATCTTGGAATTAGAATTACCCAAGATATAAGCAAAATCACCACTTTTAATCTTGACCGAGTATATAAGCAATGTCAGAAACAATTAAAGGCATGGAATCACCTCCCTTTATCCATCTTTGGGAGGACAAACCTTATAAAAATGTCTATCCTACCCAAATATACCTTTTTGTTTAACTCTATCCCTATGGCTTTTGACATTAAACAAATATCTAAATGTCAACAAGGTATTAACTCTTTTATTTGGATGAATCGAGCTTCGAGATTGGCCTGGAAAAAGCTGAGGAGAAGGAGAGAGAAAGGAGGCCTTACGTCACCAGACATCCAATACTATGCCTGGGCGTTCCAACTATCCTACTCTAGAATGCTCCTAAAAACATCAGAGGACAACTCTAGAGGGAGGATGTTCCGAGCTATGTTGGAGGGGTCTGATCTTCCATCTGACTGCTTTCTTTTTAAGTTTGGAGACCAGAAATTCTTTAAAAAAATAAAATTAAAAACTCTACAATCCTTGGCTAGGAGTTGGTCCACAATCAGAAATAGAACAGGGTTGTGTTATTTTTCCAACTTAGCACCTATATGGGATTCACCAGGTACTCCCTTATGTCTTAAAGACAGACTGGCAGGTCCAATAAAGGAAGCCGGTTTTTTGAACTGGGGAGAGCTGATAGCTGGTGGTTCAATGCTACCTTGGGAGGCTTTGCAGGAGAAAGTCGGGCCAGGTCTATCTTACTTTAAGTATGTACAGCTGACTAGCTGGGCTCAGGCCTTGAAAAGAAAGGGAGTCTCCTTGGGAAAATACAGCAACTTAGAAAACCTACTGGTGACAAGGCCAGGGGGGGGAAAGGAGGTCGCATGTTGGTATTGGGCGATCTTGGAGGAGATAGATGACGACACAACCCTCCCTGAGGTGTTATGGGGCAGCAACATTGGCGAACAGTGCCAGCAGCTGTGGTCAAACTCATTTAGTTTACTATATAAAATCGTGAAGCCAGCCTGGTTGAGGCAAAACCATCTTTTCACTTTACATCGTGCTTATCTGTCCCCCCAAAAGTTAGCCAAATTTCAACATGGAAAAAAATGCAATAAATGTGACCTAGTTGAGGCCTCGGATGTTCATATGTTTAAAGAGTGCCCAGCCATTAGTCGTTTTTGGGAAGAGGTGATAGAAGCACTATCTTCTATGCTAAATATCACTCTTAGTAATACTCTCCCTTTGATTTTCTTTGGGCTTGACGAAAATATCCTAGGGCCTGCCAGATCCTTTCTGTTTTTTTCAATCCTGTTGGCTAGGAGACAGATCTGCAGATTTTGGGTGGACACAGCTCCTCCAACATATATGGGATGGTTATCGTCCCTATATGAAGTTTCTAAAGTAGACCTGGCTAGACCCTGTAGCATGAAAAAAAAGAAAATTGCCTTTTGGGACTATTTGATACAGTGGAAGTAGGTCTCCCGGGGTTTTTTTTTTTTTTTTTTTTTTTTTTTTCCCCGGGTCCTATGATTATGCCAGCTTCCCTGCTCCATGGACCTATAACAAGGGTCTTCATTCGTCTTTCTGGTCCAAACAGGTTGAAATATGCCTAGATGGAGTTTCTGAAGGTCGTCCTTTTTTTGTGTGTGTTGTTTGCTCCTTCTCCCGCCAATTTGTTTCTTTTGTTTTCTGTGCAATTGTCCATAGCACACTAAAGGGTTTGGTGGGCAGGACAAGATAGCACAATATGGTGGTTGGCGGATTTCCTTCTTCACACATAAGGGTTTGGCAAATGAGGACAAAAAAAAAACATGTTTTCTATATTGTGAAAAATAAAAACGTTAATGGTACAAAATCCACCCTTTCCACTAGACTTAAACAGGATGACCCTGAAAAAAAATACAAAAAAGGGGCAGATTTATGTTTCCTGGCGCATCCCTGCAAATCAGCAAGGATGCGCCAGGAAAGATGCGTCACGCAAGTTTACCCTTGCGCCACACATGATGCGCCGCATTTACAATGCGGTGCATCATGGCGCAGGAATAAACAGATGCGTGACGCATCCGATGGCGTAAGGTTGGCGCAGTGCTTCAGTTGCGTCACAAGCGCGACGCAACTCCAGCACTGTTCCAACCTACCCTATCCCTAACATGGTGCGTCAAGCCTTACGCCTGCTTCAAGCAGGCGCAGGGTTTTGGCGCATCAGCATTGGGAAAGTGACTCAGTCAAATCTTATAGATTTGACTGAGTCACTTTTCAGGGGCGCTCCTGCGACGGAACGCCCCCCCCTCTGTCGACACGCCCACGTGAAACCTGACGCAGGTTTTACGTGGCGCAGGGCTTTACATCGTGACGCATCTCCATAGATGCGTCACGATGTAAATATGGCGCAACGTGGCGCAGGGTTTACACCGCCGCTGCGTCACAAAAGTGACGCAACGGCGGCGTAAAAGTGGCGCATCTCCAATATAGATCTGCCCCAAAGTCTGTGCAAATGAATTTTGTGAAGGGAGCACATCTAGAAATCTATAACTGCTATAGATTTCCACTGGTGCTTCAGTGATCCAGAGTAGACCTCTTAATAGTCAGAAATAGCCTCGAAATGAAGGAGTATATCGGTGGGAGGTGATTGCAGCCTCTTTCTTCTCACTTTGTGCTGTGATTATGTCATCTGGTTTCTGCGAATCCATTTTAACCAGGCTTTGTCTGCTACTTCCAAATCCATACTGCGGTGTTCTGCAGATTGCCTTTCCCACATCCCTGTGCAATTTCTAGAAATGTAGTATCATTCTACTGCAGACAGTTTTTTCAGTCATCCACATATTTAATTGCTAGCAAATAATTTGTTTACTTTAGTATCAAAACATGAAGCGAGTCAAAGAACAGTAGGGCTAAATTTATATATTTTTTGTAAACTGCATTATATGTAAAAGCAAGCAATTGACTTAAAAATAAACCATTCCATAAGAGTTACACTGATCAATAGGAATACCTAATTACAGAGATGGGTAACGCGGGGCAGATAATTAACCCAAGGTCTTCAAAAACTTAAAGAAGGAAGCGATTCTGCTTCAGACTGAACATCAGTGACCGCAACTGGAAATAAAGAAGTTAAAGACAAAAAAAAGCGGAAGCCAGCTGAGGTCTGAGCAGCTGGGAGGTTGAACAGAATTTAAGAACATAACCACTCAAAGTATAAAGGCAAAACAGTGCCTGAATTATGTTAACTGGCCAAGGTTTGCCGCTTCCCTTCATCTTGACAAGTAACAAGCATTAGGAAAGCCAATAGGTCCGGCCTGCATTTTTTATTTATTTTATTAGCTAGCACAGTTGTTGAAAAGCAAATAATTTGTGGTTTAATGCAGTTCCGTGCCTCCAGCAAAACAAAACATACATTGCCCAAAATGGTCCTCTGTGCATCCTGTTTACCAGCATCAGGAGACGTTCCATTATTTAAAGTGCACAACAAGCTAGAGCTGTAATAAGAATGGTAACGCATGAAGTCCAGAAACAACACTTTATAAAAAGCACTAAATCTATGTATATTTTGAAGAATTTTGAACAATAATCCTAAAAATATGTTATGTGGAAACTGTCCGAGACCAAAGTTATGCATATATCTGCATCTTAACCGCTCTCGGTAGCAAAGCAAAGGACCTTGAACACATACCTGGGAACAAATATGGCAGGTTCACAAAGAAAAGTCGTACATGTACACCTGTGGAAGGATTCCTATATCCAGGTATAAACTTAGAACGATTGGGAGTTTACAGACATTCTCACTTATATGCCTGAAAAGATGCCCCAGTCGCAGGTCTCCTGGTGTACTACTGGAAATATCATGTCACCCTAGGGACACTATTCCCAACCCTTAACTTTCATGTGATCACCTAATGCATTCTAGGTGTTGTAGTCTTCCTTTCCTTCCATTGAACAAATTAGACTAACACACTTAACAACAATGATTTGATGGACTGGAGACCCTGCCCGTATTGACCTGGCGAGAAGTGGTTGCGTTTTGTGTAGCAAATTTCGAAATTTGTATTTGCCTTTGTGTAATTACACATCATGGTACAATTCTGCAAAACTAGGCATAAAGCAAATCCTTCGCATCTCGCTGTATTTTAACTCAAAGTGCATCCATGTGTCATTTTTTGGAATGAGGATCCATTTAAAAAAGAGTGTCGCAAACAATAGCGGTTCACATTCTGTTGTTCCTGTGCGTTTTTTTTTTATATTTAAAAAGCTTTATTAAATAACATGAAAAAGATACAAAGGC
Source organism: Triturus cristatus (assembly GCF_964204655.1). Classification (NCBI taxonomy): domain Eukaryota; kingdom Metazoa; phylum Chordata; class Amphibia; order Caudata; family Salamandridae; genus Triturus; species Triturus cristatus. Next base: position 349,272,200 of record NC_140584.1, read on the forward strand.
CAGCCAGTACACAATAGGAATATTAAGCAACGAAGTACAAAGTCTAGCCAGCAATAAAACCAAAGAGGAAAGCTATTTATAGTTTATAGTGGCAATAAGTGCAAGGAAATAAGGGGAGTGTAGGGAGGGAAGAGGGTGGTGGAAATACTCTTACAACTGAGGAACCTGTTATATTGCATGACTTTAAATGATTATAAAAACAATCTTGTTCTAAATTAGGAAAACAATGTGCCTACAAGAAATTAGAGAAAAAAGAACAGAGAAAATAGAATAATTACAGAGGTTTAAAGTTTTCAGCACATATACGAGAACTTTTTACAGATTTATTTCAATATGATGCAAGTGGCAACCAGAAGAGATCTCTGTTGACAAATGGTTTACAGGAGGAGGCAAAATCAATATCTAGTCGATGGTAGTGGCATAGATTATTCCACCAGTGTTGGACTGAAAGTTTTAATGAGTTTTTCCAACTAAGCGCAATTTATTGGAAGGCTAAAGCCAGCATAAGGTCAAATAGAACATGCTTATGAGTAGGAAGGTCCAGAGTCTAATAAACTCCCAGAAAAAAGGATGACATTGGAAAAGTGAAGGTGTATTTTAAATAGAAGAGCAATATAGTGCCAAATTTTTCTCCAAAAAGAAGTAACTTTAGGGCAGAGGAAGAGAAGGTGCATTGGATCAGCTGAGGGGGATCCACAGTTCATGTTAGTTGAGTGGGAAAAAGTAGCAATAGATATAGGAGTAAAATATAGTCTACGATATACAAAGAACATAGATTGAGTGACAGAGGCAGATCTAGAAATTTTGAGAGATCGGCTCCAGAATTTGTCCCAGAAGGTGATGCTCCGTTAACAACCCAGATCAACTTCCCAGGCAAGTTCCACCTTACTTTTATGTCATGCAGGATCCGGAGACAAGGCGTGCCTATATATTAGAGAGGCTTTAGGAAGGGCAACAAGAATCTTAAGAAGACAGTTCTCCTCAATAGATAGAGGAATTGAGGGAAGAGAATAGTTAGAGGTGGATTGGAACTGAGGAAATAAACAAGGAGCCGTACCATCAAATAGGTGCTTGACCCAAGGTATTCCCTTCAGTCTCTAGGATTTCCCAAAAAAGGTTCTGTTATTAATGGTAATAAGGCGATTGTGCCATAATGGTGAACTTAAAAAGGATTCCTTTGAGTTAATTATTGGTTGGGTCAGTGGTTTCAATAAGGAACACGTATGCTTGAATAGAGGAAGAGAGGTTTGAGGAGTTTTGGCTGAAAAGGCCTGTACCTCCTTTATATAAAAGGGTAGAAGCAAAGAGCGTTCAATAGTAAGCCACAGAGGTGTGCAAGGGGAGAAATATGAGAGATGCCATTTAGAGGCTTGCCGGATACAAAAGGATTTATGATAGTTTCGAAAATCAGGAAAATTAACACCTCCTTTGTATTTAGTCTTCCGAAGAAGTGATAAGGATATTCTAGCTTTTTCACTTTTCCAAAGAAATTTGGAGAGAAGAGAATCTATCTTCTTAAAATAACAAAAGGGAATAAGAATAGGAAGCAAAGAAAATATATAACGTGAGATAGGAGTAATCATCCTTTTAATGGAATCAAGTCAACCCCACCACAAGAGAAATAGGGGATTCTAAGAGGAAAGTAGTTTGACAATGCAGGACAGAGCTTCTATCATATTTAGTTTGACAGAGGAAGTGATGGAGTTGGAAAACCATATTCCTAGATACTTAATTGTTTATCCATTACACGAGAACCCCGTCGAAGAAAAAGAATGTTGAGTGCAGAATTTCGTAAGAGGGAGAATTTCCGTTTTATCAGAATTAATCTTGTAGCCAGAGACCAGGAAGAATGAAGACATTTTGTGTAATAAGGAAGGAATAGATACTTTGGGTGGGAGATAAAAATTAAGATGTCATCTGCATAAGCAGAAAGTTTCAAATGGTGATCACCATAGGGAAATCCGGAAATAGAATCATGTAGCATCCTGCATATATATTGTAAGGTGTTTTACCTCCCCTGCTCAGTCAGTGCCTGTGCTCTTACTCATCAAAATGTTGGAGTCTGATGATGCCTCGGAATGTTGGGACTGAGAGAGGCAGAGTGACAGTTGATCATGGGCTGAGCAGCTGACAGGCAGCTCCTGGTGGGGCTCTGATATACTACTTAACTACTTGATGTCCTGAACCTTACTACTTGTTATCTTCATGAAATAAATCTTACTGAGTTACAACCTACCTGCGTGGACTTCCTCACTACATATTTTGGTGACGAGGAGGTGACGAACCTACAGCTACAAGCAGATCTCAGGTACCTGACGTACATGTGGACCTGGTGATGGCAAAATTTACAGAAACTTCAGTGGCAACTACCACAATTTTCACAAGAGGAGGTATCCACAAGAAAGGAATTACGGAGAACAAGAAACATGTATGTTCCTCACAGGACAACCAAGACAGATACATGGAAGAAACAAGCTTCTCACAGAAAAGAAAAGAAGACATCACGAAACAAGTAAGCACAAAGCACTACGCCTTTAAGTCCCACCAGTGGCCTCACCATCGGCCAGTCCTAGCCCAGGCATGCTGTGCTCAACTACATTACGTACTTTGAACTCTGGTAACTTCTATTGCCCGAACTTTCAACCACATCAACATTGCAGGTAGACAATTCGTTTCAGTCACGTTTGTGCGTTTTCAGGCACACTCTACAACCTTGTATAATTATAACTACAATTCGGCACGTATTGGAATCTGGTCATGGCCTGCACTGTGTAACCCTGAGCGCCTTCTGTCTACTTTGTTTGACTATGTGCACATCTACTCTACATATTGGGGACCTTGATTCCTTCTACAGTGTTTGTTTTTCTAGTTCCCCACCTCTGGTTTCATCAAGTCTACGCATTGCCAGCAATATATTTTCTTTGAGCGTTGTTTATCAGGCCTGTCACACAGGGCAAAAACTTGACTGACTTTCTATCTTTGCAAGAAATGTCGGGCGCATTATTCCAATCTTATGTTATGATGAGGGAACAGTGCTGGTTAGTGGTGTTCATGCTGACTGGAAATGTTCTTGTCACTTATGGTTTTACAGTGACTGACTAACGGAGGTGCTTCGCATCAGTACAAGGCACAATCCTCTCCTCTGAGAGTGTGCTACAGTCACTTGACATGTTTTCACTTTCTACGTGTTTTGCACTCTTTTTCTTGCCAGCTGGTGTTTGCCGCATAAGAATACCTCACTACATTGTTTTTTTGCAATGTTGTTCTCTCATTCATTTTGTTATCTTTAAGAATGTGGGGAAGATTGTTTTATACTTCTGTATTTTTACTCTTCTCCTCTGTTTTCTGATTTGTTCCCATTGGCTGATATTGTCTTTCTATATTCATTATTTTGCTGTTTTTTTTATAACGCAATGTTACACTTATATCTTATTGTAATTGCTGTTTGAAATACACTAATTTTCTATATTACATTATTCAATTGTCCATTTAGAAATGGGGAGGAGTATGGTGATACTGTTGGTGTCTCTTTGCTTCTTCTCTGTTTTCTCCGGTTCAGATTTCCTATAGATGTTCGCTCCCTCTTCTTCTTTGGAATCTGTTCCATACGCATTTCTCTGGTATTCTTCTTTGGTTCTCAGTCTTTCCCTTTCTGCAATGTTCTTCTTGTTCTTCCTTGTTCTGGAGAAATCTCTTCCTTCTCTTCTCCCTGTGATTGGGGTTGTCTTCTTTTCTGCTCCCGTTGTGCCTTGTCCTTCTTTCCTTCCTGCCTGCCTGGCCAGTGGGTGTGCGTAGGGGTTGTCTTTGGTACGCCTGTCTCTCTCTATTCCTTATTTTCTCTCTTGCATCTCACTGTCGCCTTCTTTCTATTTCATTGTTGTCGAGGTTGGGTTTATTCCTTTTGCTTACTTCTCTATACTTTCTTCTCCTTGTCTTCTCCCATCTATCTCCTCGCTCTGCCTTGTTCTCTCTTTCCCTTCACGCTCTCTCTGTGACACCATTGCTCCTTCCTTGCTATATGTCCTTTGTTCACTCTAGTTATCTTTTATTGAATTTTGTATTTGATCTTCTGTTAGAAGGAAAAGGGATATATGTAGTATGCTGCATATATATTGTAATGTGTTTTACCTCCCCTGCTCAGCCAGTGCCTGTGCTCTGACTCATCAGAATGTTGGAGTCTGATGATGCCTCAGAATGTTGGGACTGAGAGAGGCAGAGTGACAGTTGATCATGGGCTGAGCAGCTGACAGGCAGCTCCTGGTGGGGCTCTGATATACTACTTAACCTGTCCTGAACTTTACTACTTGTTATCTTCATTAAATAAATCTTACTGAGTTACAACCTACCCGCCTGGACTTCCTCACTACAAATCATTATTACGGATAGATGATAAAAAGGGTTCAAGAGCTAGAATGAAAAGAAGAAGGGAAAGAGGGCAACCTTGATGGACTCCCCGTTGTAAAATAGGAGGAAGTACAGCCATTAACTAACACCGAAGCTCTAGGGCAGAATATAACAAGGAGATAAAAGAGACTATTTTCGGACCGAAGCCATGCCAATTAAGAGTTTCAAATAAAAAAGACCAATCTACCCTATCGAATGATTTTTCAGCATCGACTAAAATTGCCGCTAGGGAATTGGAAAGGGAAGGAATTTCGTTTAGGACATTAAGGAATAGGTGAGAATTATCCGAGGTTAGACTACCCCTGACAAAGCCACACTGTTCTTTACCAACCAAGTGGAGCATAAAGGGTTCTAGTCTTAGAGCAAGTAATTTAGTGAATATTTTAAAGTCGACATTGACCAGGGATATAGGGCGGTAATTTTTACAAAACATCGGGTCTCGGACTTCTTTGTGAATTAAACAAATCATTGCTTCTTGACAGGTACCGCTCGTTTCCCCGGAAGAAAAAATGAGTGAAAGAGATGTAAACATTTGGGGAGCAATATAGAAGAGAAATGTAAATAGAATTCAACCGTAAAACCATCCGGGCCGGGGGTTTTACCTTTCTTTAGATTTGTTAAGGCACTGGAATTGTCTTCAAGGGATGGATCCGATTCAAGTGTAGAGAAGTTGAGATGACCATTAGAAGGGGTAGGGATGTTATTGAGATAAGATTGGATAAGAGGGATAGTAGGAAGGGATTCTGGAGTGTATAAGTCTTTATAAAATAACATAAATTCATCGAGAATGTCCTGATCCTTATGGATAAGCTTTCCATCCGAAGAGTAAATAGAGTCAATTAAAATACGATTCTTCCGGAATTTAATGTAATTAGCCAGAAGTTTACCCATTTTATTATGTCCACCATAATAGCGAGCACTGCTTTGGAGAAGTATAGAAGATGCATTATCAGTGGTGGCTTTTTAAAATTTAATTTAGCACGAACAAGTTCTTGGATAATAGAATACGACGGTGAGGTATGACATTTGTACTCCAGGGATTTAATATTTGCAAGTGTAGATTTGTGTTGTTGAAGGAACCTTTTTTTTTTTGGGAGACAAAATCGATAATGAAACCTCGGACTGTTGCTTTAAAGGAGTCCCATATTATACGAGAGGGAGTATTGGGGTTATTGTGCAATACAAAAAATTCTTTAGCAAAGGAGGTAAAAGAAGATGAGAAAAGAGGGTCCAGCAAAAGAGAATTATTAAAGCACCAGCGAGAAGATCTGGGATGCGGGGGGAGCAAATCAAACTCAGAAACAACCGGAGCATGATCAGAGATAACAATAGGTTTGATTGAGGAAGAAATAAGATTTTGAGATAAGGATTGTGAAAGAAAGATACAGTCTAATCAGGAAAGAGAATTATGAGGAGGAGAGAAAAATGAGAAATCAATAGTGTCAGGGTGGGAAAGTCTCCAAGCATCAACAAGGTAAGATTGGGAAATAGAATTAAGAAATTGCGTATGGGTTTTATGAACGATAAAGCATACCTGGGACTGGCGGTCAATAAAGGGGTCAACAACCTGATTGCAATCGCCTCTTAGAATTGAGAGATCATCTCTAAACTGAATACATTTTTGTGTAATAGTAGGCCAAAAAGTATAGTCTGGCTGAGTAGGGCCATAAACATTAAACACAGTCAAAGAGATATTATTAATGAGCAGTTTGGCTAACACCATCTCCCCTCCGTATCAGTTTCTTGTGAAAGAATTTTACATTTCAATTTTTTATGACACAAAATAATGACACCATTTTTTTAGAGGAAGTGGGGGACAGTAAAACTGAACCAATCCAACCCTTTTTCAATTTTAATGCTTCTGTAAGATGGGTTTCTTGGAGAAAGGCCAAATCGTAAGAGGCAAGGTAGGATAATATTCTCCGTCTTTTGATTGGTTTAATAAACCCTTTCACATTCCAAGAAATAACTCTGAATGAAAAATATCAACAATATATATGGAACAAGACGTTCAGCAATGAGATAATAATGCAAGAGAAAAAAGGATGAGGGAGAAGAATAAACTGGAATGGTGTCCATGATAGAAAAAAAAATAAAGAGTTGAAAGATATCAAGAAATCAAGTAAGGAGAAAAGGATAGAGAGAGAATGATGTAATAACACCAAGAGAAGGAGAAGGAAAAAGGCACTAAAGAGGAAAGAGGAAAAGGGGAGGAGAAGTAAGAGTAAGAGTGAGAGTAAGAGGAGACAGCACATGGCAAGTGACGACTGTAATACGTACCTCCACAGGGGAACACAAGGGAAAGATGAGAGGCGGCAACTGACAACAAGGAAGGCACACCTAACAAAGGGCAAAACACCACACCAGGATGTCAATTAAACATAGACAGGAGCGGGAACATGAGGCAGGTACAAAATGGAATCCAAGGAACCTGAAATAAGAATAAGAAGGTTATGTAAACGAAAAGGACAATGCAACTAAATAACCTGTTTCAATAAAAGCAGAATCAAAGATTTGATCATTACAGAGGAACCATTAAAGGCAAGAATTAGGAGGAGAACCAACAAACTCCATCTAGGAAGTAAAATGAGAATGGATGAATTTTCTGAGATCTGCAGGATCCTCAAATGTAGAAATTTTGTTAAAAAAGTGACCATAAATAAGCATGGGTGGAATAAGCCATATCAAGCACCGAGAGAGTGAAGAGCGGGACGAAGATCCAAGAATTCCCTTTGTCGTTTAGCGGTGGCTTTGGAAACATCTTGAGAAATAAACAATTTTGTACCATGCCAATTCAGCTGTCTCTTGGTTTTAGCTGCTCTTAGAACTTGTAGCAGATCAGTGAATTGCAGAAATAGGAGAATTACTTCACGGGTTTAGATGGGGCGGATGAGGAAGACAAATGGGAACCCAGTCTATGTGCCCGTTGAATATTTAATTTGGTTGAAGCAGAAAGGCCCAAGAGCTGTGGAAGAAAAGTGGTGCAGTACGTAACAGGATCATCGCCCTCAAGGCCTTCAGGAAGTCCATACAAGCGAAGATTATTATGACAATTCCTGTTTTCAAGATCTTCTTAGTTGTAGAACCTCTTTCTCCAAAATTGAAATTCTGGAAGATGAGTCCTGTACGTCGCTAATTTGTTGTTCCACCACAGAAAGGTGGGAATCCATAGACGACCACTCATTATCCAAAGTCTACAGCCGAGAGTTTGTTTCCTCAATAAATGGTCTTAGAGCATGAATTTCTTCCAAAACAATATCCAAAGAGACAGGAGAGACAGATTTTGGAGGAGAGGGAGGATCTTGTTTAATTCTCTTGATGGTAGATGAAGGTAATTGTGATTTTGACGCCATGGTCGTCAAAGCTGTAGGGCGAAAATTCACCATTTGCGCCAATTCCTCAGAAGGCTGAAAGGAATTATTGGGGATTACAGAGTAAGCAGGACAAGACACTGGTTTGCTGGACTTAAGTTTTTGGGAGTATTGTAGGAAACTTTTTCTCCTACCCATGAAATAACACAGCCAAGAACCAAGAAACAGGCTTGTCTAATAACGTACAAATAATTTGACGTAAAATACTCCGCACCAGTCCAATATTGTGATAAATAACTGGACCTCTCAATATAGATATAATACTCAGCCAAAGAAAATGCAACAGAAATGGTGAAAAAGTTTGAAAATGGCATTTCGGAGTGCAGTATAATGAAATTTGAGGAGAAATGAAGTGAGTCAGGAAACAAAATGGCAGCCGCTAAAGCAGCTGAAAAGTCGCTTGAAGAAAACTGGTCCTAATCCAGGAACATGGTTAGCCGCAAAGGTATCCTCTTGTAGCGAAGGTGATCCGATTTAAGGATATACTCGCATAATGGTGAAAGTGGCGTTGGAACTGGCAAAATCACATCTGTGATGTCCGATGCAGCACGGAGCTCTCTGGTCAGGCAGCCATGTTAGGTCGCTTTGCACGCGACTCCCCATTCCTGTGCGTTTCTGGTGAATTTTTTAACACAAATTACCGGAATAACATCATTCATGATAATTTTTTACAGTGAATGGCTTGTAATTACGCGAAGTGGCATAATTGAGTAATTTCGGGAATTTCACTTAACAAGCGTAATACAAAATTCACGAAATTACCCCAATTACATCAGTGTAATTTAAATTTGCCCTGGCCTACTTATGTGACATATTGCCTGTGTGTCTACTTACCTAAGTTAGAATTGTACAATTGGAGAATTATGCACTGGCAAATGCAGCCTGATTTTCCAATCCCATTATTTATTTTTTTGTTTTCTGCACAGGGAGAAACCATGTTCATTATACCACCACCAAGTTTGAGGATGAACCGTACCCCTGACCACTGCAAGGGAGAGTTACTCCAGTCCCTTGATAAAGTAACACTCAAACCATTTCCATTGTGACAAAGGGTCAGGTGGGAGTTTGTGAATAGCAACCAATCCACAAGTTACCAATCATTCTTTATCACGCAAGCCAAACCATGCCTACTCCCAATACATTACACAGGTTTACTACTGTGCTAGCTACAAATTCATGGTGGAGAATTACACAGTAATAACACTATTCATGCCTGTCAACAATCCTTCTGTGAATTCTTGAGAAGCATATATGGAGCCATTTGAAGCCTAAAGTTTACAGCTGAAACATGTCTAAAATAGTCTTCATTTATGCCAGGGTGTTACTCCTAAAATGGACACAAACTGCATTTTCCATTGCTTTGGTACTAACTCTGATTTAGAAGTGACTGTAAATGACTCCTGCTCCCATACACGGCATTAGGTTTACCTAGAGATAACTTCCAGCACAAATTGAAAAAGTGAGCAAAAATAACCAACCAATAGTTGCAAATGCTATTTTCACAAAAGAATGAATCAGGCAAAAACTTTGAAAATCCTCAGCACAAATGTTATTTTAAATTGAGATTTTTTTGCACTAGATTCTAAATAGGCATCAGAAAATTATTAAACTGCCCATGTATTGCCTACTTGGCTAGGCTGTTGTTAGGTCTGATTATGCAGCTGATTCGCTGTGCAGAAAGTGTTAGCCAAGTTCATTTTTTGAGCAACATTAGTTTCTTTAAATGACCCTAGTTTCAGTCAGGACTACTGTCTGATCGCCACATGTTTCTAGGGTGGTCATTTAGTTTACTGTGATGTCATATGGGGGCTGGCAGGGGAGTTTGTGTAAATCTTCTCATCTTATGTGGCAATAGTGGCAGTTGTAGGTATGATTCATTGATCAGGTTAGTGTGCCTTCCCCAGCTTCTGTATTTTTCAAGGCAGGAGTAGCTAGGCAAAATGTATAACTGTCCGTAGGCCATATTCATTACAAAGCCAAGAACAATTGGACATACAAACACCACAGAATGAGGGTGTACAAATACATTGGAACTAATACAAAGCCGAACCAAAGGGTGAAGATAAGTCGGTCAACAGGCACAGAATAATCAGTTTGAGAATCAGGATATAGAAAATAAAATAAAAAAACGTTGAGATTCCCCTTCATTGGAGGTTCAGCGGTATAAAGCATTAATCTGTCTCTACTCTACCACTAACGTGACATCCCTACTTAGCATTTCCCAAGGCACGATCCATAAAGGTGTCAGCGTGTGAAGTCTTCCTGAGAAGTCTCTTCATGTTTAGATGGGTCAAGTAGCATGAATCTACAAAGCTATTTCCAAGATGCTCTCTATCTCAAGGCAAGGCAGAAGTCCCCGGACACTGTCCCTAACTTAGATACCTTAGATACTTCATTTGGCAAGAGTAACCCAAGATGCATTGCGACATCACACCCTCCATGCAAGCCACCTCCTCAGAGGTAACTTTCCACATGTCAGGGATACTCCCAGGCTTTGGTGAGATGACCTTGATTCCCAGGCTTACTCCAATGAGAAAATAAAACAGTTCTTTATTATCAGTATAGCCATTCAATGTATCCTCTCCTCCCTGAGCCTAACTCCTAAAACAACAACATTATTCTAGCTGACAATAATGAATTTCTCCACCTGCAACAGAAATGTGAGAAAGAACAAATTCAACATGCACATGAATTTCACTAATAAATCTAATGATAGAGCCTCCAGGGAAAAATACAATTCAGGCCTACATAAATCGGTCAACATATGGAATGGCAAAAGGCTTCATGAAGTTACACATATAAATGATCATTATTACTCAGCACATCTAAGTTAACATTTTACATATGCACATCAATTATGTGAATAATTGTTAGCGACGTATGAATTCTGCACTTTAATGTTTTCGTTTAAGCACATGTAGATGCAACGTTAATTTCTTCACGTTTACATTGAAAATATCTCTAACACTTCACATTTCACATTATTACAGTTTACGTTCTACTGCACCATGGGTGGGCGCGTCCATCTTGTTTTCTTCTCTGTTATGGTGCTGCGGCCTAATTTTCAACCCTTCTTTCCCAAAACTTTTTTTCAGATTTTTTTATTTATTATCTTTTCCTTGGTCTTCTTAAGTGTATATTTTGCTTTTTTTCTACTTTTTGTGTGTTTTTAGGGAGTTTTGTACAGTTTTTCTCTATTACTTGCTTCCTAATTTTTTCTACTTCCTTCCTTCTTCTTCCTTAATTTTTTCTACTTTCTACATTCTCTTTTCCGCCCTCCCCCCAGCATCATGGCAGAGACCCTTGCCACTAAAAAGGCGGCAGAGAACAGCCACCTTCCTTGTGGATGGGGTGCAGTGCCAGGCCTTGTTTTCAGTGGTGGAGGTGGCAGCGCTGTTTTTTTTAGTAGAGCGCCACCTCCCCTCAACCCTGGTCGTAGGCGGCAGGGACCCGTTGCCCGACAATCAGCTGATGCACCGGTGGTCCGACATCTTGGCCGAGAGCAGGACCTACTGGACATGCTTGGGGTTGAGGTCGGGGAGCTTGGTGAGTAGCTATTTATTAATATTATTAACACTTGTGTGTTCTATGTTATTGCTAATATTTTTTCCCAAATGGCAAGCCTGCTGGCCACAAGCAGGTAAATTATGTTTTCAAATCTTATAGTATGTGATCATTATTCTTCTAGACAGGTGCTCACCGCTAACCAATTGTACTTGTTTGCAACTTTGCGCTTGCTTGGGCCGATTATGTTAGAACTTAAGTTAAGTAATGCAGACTAGAAAGAGACTCATTTTCTTTGTCCTGTCGCTAGGATAGTGGTAGTTAGTATTAGTAATTTAGTGGCACGTCCTCTCACTTCAGTTCTTAGAACATACTTGTAGCTCGTACAGGGACAAGCAACCAACCAATTTGGTGTATGCAGGCGTCCATCTATGCATTTCAAGACAGAATGCAGAGTTAATGATTTGGCCCATCAAAGGGGGTTGAGAATGATCGCAAATGAGATCAGAAATTAGAAGCAAATATAATTTGTTGCAGTTTATTCTAAAGTCTTTTGAATAGGTGGGCTAGGTAGGTTTAGGAAATGTGGAAGCGATAGGACTGTCCGCGATACTAGTTTAGTAGTATTCAATATGATTTAGGAAGGTTCAATATAATTGCAATTGTCGTTTCCTGTCCAAACATTTTTTCTGACAGATTCTTTATTTACTACCAATTATTTCTTGTCTCATTAATTATGTCTTACATCAGCATCCAGGGGCAAGGGGTCATCCGAGGCCGGTGAGGGAGCTAGAGATGCCTCCCAGGAAGACCCTCATTGGCCAATGGTTCTGCTGGCCCCAGTAAGTCTTCCTGTAGTTAATGTACTTCCCTAACGTTTACTGCTCCTTAATTTTCTACCTGTTTCCTAATTTAATTTTTTTCTCAAATCCTCTTCGATTTATCAGTTTCAAAAATGTTGTTATCCCTGCATTTTCCTATTTACTAAGTTATTTTATATTTCTAGTGTTTGTATTTTACCTCAAATTGCCTCTGTTTGTACTAGTTTGTCTGTAGCTTTCTTCCTTCTGGTTTTTCAGTCAGCTTTCCCTCTCCCATATATATTTTGTGGACTGCCTATTGGTGGTTCTGTAAGACTCAGATAACCCATTGGTCCTTACTACCCTACTAGTGCTAGTACTACTACTCTGCCATGCAGAATGCATGCCCAAGCGAGTTATTCTACGCATGTTTGTTGAGAGGAGAAGGCTTTCTTTTACTATCTTATGCTCAATCAGTAAAACAAGAGAGTCGCAATGGTCATGTTGAACACCCCAAAGTTGTGTCTTTTTTTTTATGTAGGCCAGTATTATTAGCAGCAGTTGATGGTGAACTGATTACCGTCCACCATGGCTAGAAGGAAGTATGAGGAAGAGGAGGACAGCACCATTACATTTGCCAACAAAGAAGACCTTATATCTGTTTGTCCGGCCAGTTGGTCACTCTTATTTCTTTTCAAAAACTCAGATTTACCATTAGCTCTCGGCACTCAGTCCAGTCCTTTACAGGTTGTCTTCTTGATAGGCTTTTCAAAAATTGCCACCAACAAAAACAAAATACCCAACCGGATATTTTATAATTTTTTATAGGCCATACTGTGACTGTGCCCAATTTGCTAGTGATGTGTGTGGTGTATGTATTTTCAATTTTGGTACGGAAAAAAATAGGGGAAGGCGCATCCAGCATAGAAAAAATGTAATGTTTTTTCTAGCCGCACCAACCACCAATGCCGGGGCCAGTGGGGATGGTGGCAACATCCAGGGTGCAGATGCGGCAGTTGCTGGGGGTGAGCCAGCGGCAGTGGTGGGTAGTGGTAAGTCATATTGCTTGCTTATTGCCAATTTGTATACTCGCTGCAAGGGTGTATATTGTACTGCTGAGAATAAGACTAAGTTGTGACTAGTTGAATATACCCCTCCTTACTTAGCATTAGCACATACAGCAGGAGGTGAGTAACTAATGGCCTCTTCTTTCTTCAATTCAGCAGAGAAAGTTTCATGAAGAAGAGTCAGACCTAGATGGGTTGGTGGGACAGAAGGATGGAAGGAGGAAGGATGGGTGAAATGTAATATGACTGGCAGAGAAGGCTGCGTGGGTGAAAGGATGCATACAGGTGGCTGATAGGATGCATGCAAGGGTGGGTGGGAGAAGGATGGGTGAATGGTGAAAAAAATGATGCCTCCCTGCGTGGGTGAAAGTGTATTGGTGAAAGGAATCCTCCGGGTGGTTTGATGGGTCAAAGCAAGGTTGCATGAGTGGTTAAAATGACTAATGTATGTTGGTAAAAGGTTTGTTGAGAATGATAGCCACATTTGGATGGATGGATGGATGGATGGTACTAGTATTCATAGTGAAGACTGGATGAAGAGAATGTAAAACTTAAATGGTGACTGAGTAGCAAAGCCAAGGGTGAAGAATAAAAATAATGCTAGAAGAAAAATGTAGTAAAAAATTTAAAAATCCCTAGGAAGAAGAGTGAAGAAGGAATGTTTTATTATCAAGGTTTTAGATTCAAAGGTTTGAGTGAGGTTGTATTTCAGATGGCTTCTTTGACTCACAATACTTTTCAAGCACAACATATATATGATGTACCACTAGCAACCCATCCTCATCAATCGCCTCCCTCCGAGGCCCACTTCATAACCATGGTATTGCGTCAGTGTCAGCCATATGTGGCCTATCGGCTGCATGGTTAATTTAGTAGTACCTCATGTCGAGCTGAGTATCATTCATTTATTATTAACTATTCATCTGCCTTGTTGTAGTCAGGGTGAAAGTGAAAGTGAGCATTTAATTTGACAGAGCATGGTCTAGATAGGAAAAGAGATAATTGTGGGGTGCATTTGCCCCACCTGTAGACAGTAGAAGAGTATAACACACCACGAGTATGTCTGTCTAGGGCGCAAGCGGAGCTGGCATGCCTATATTAATTTAGCTAAATGAGAGAGAAGAAGAATACTTGTATACTTCATAGTGCTTAATACCTGGAACTGTAATCACATCAAAATCAAATGGGCCAAGGAATCGAGGATACCAGCAAATGTTATGTACTGCTAGTGCTACTGTGCATAATATAATTTTATGTGTTACTGTTTTGCTAAGAGTATTTGTTACAATTTGTCTTTTTTCTTTCTTGACATAGCTACTTCTGCTAATCCACCATCATCCTCACAACCCAACAGGCAGGGGATAGCAGTCAGCACCAGAAAAATAAGCTGGAGGCCATCAGGGCTGAATGCCAGTGGCTGGTGGCCGAGGAGGTGGTGGCAGCAGCTGCAGCCTCTAATTCCCCAGGTCCCTTCCAGACCCCAGTGCCTCTGGTTTTACAGCGCCGTGGTCAGGCAGCCACCCGTTGCCATTCATCAACCACTGCTGCTCCCCGTATAGACTCTATAGAGCTTGTCAGTGCTGCATGCACCTGAGGATGGCACACCTGGAAGCCAGGATAGAGGAGCAGTTCGACTGATTGAAGAGGATGCTCCTAGCCCTCTGCTAGGTCTCTCTTGCCCCTTTTTTAATCTTTTATTTGGTGGGTGGGACTTGTTGGGGAGGGGGCAGGAATGTGGGAGTTTGGGAAATCTTGGGGTTTTTGGCATATTTATTTATGGACATTGGTTTGGACAATTATTTAGACTTTCTAACTTTGGACATTAGTTGGGGTTAGGGAGAGAGGTGGGCCAGGTGTTGTAGGCTTTCTAGTTCATTTGTTGGAGAAATAAATTATTTATGGTTGTACATATGATTTAAATCTTTTTGGGGGGGGTTGCTCTTTTACTTCACTTGCTGTGGGCCAGTTTTTAAAATCTGCTGATAGTGTAAAACACCAATAGTTATGCTGTACTATCACTTGTCCTACTACTCTCTCCTCCTAGTCTCTGCAGTCTGCAACTATATTAGCCCCTAAGGACTCGGAGGGTGTGTGTGAATTTCCATAGTATAGATTATTGTAGCTCAACAATGAATCCCCCACAGTTCTGGTCTTACCTGTCATTAGACGAATCGATGGCTACATGGTTTCCCAAGGTGCTATGGTGGTGGTAGTAGACAGTAGCATCATGATAGCGGACTAGTTGAATACTAGTGAGAGCACCAGATCCAGAAGTGAGGTTCCACTCCTTCTTAGCCGAACTCAAACTGTACAATTGGGAAATATTCATCGCAGGGAACTCATTTAATTGAAATAAAATGTTACTGAGTTAATACCGTTTTATATGCAAGCTGTGCAAACAAAATGAGACAGTCACCAGAGGGAGACTAGAGTACGACTAGTAGTACACAAGAAGAAGACTGCCAAACAAGAACACATGATAAGCAATGCTAAAGTAAAATAAATCATCAGAATAGTGGGCTAGTACAAGTTACAGACTGAAGGCGACTCGAGCTATGAAGTGGACAAGCGTAACCTTTAGTGCTGGAAGGATGATGATGCTAGCAATTATTATTATGGATTATGTTCCTCTGAAAAAAAATTGAATCTAGAATACAGTGCATGGGTGGGCAATCTAATATATATAATATTGCCAGTATGGGCTATATACATAGGGCTGATCCTGGCCCTTACTTGAGTTGGTGTTTCTTTCACCACACCTGCCCCATCAAGTGTATGATCAATTAAAGGTTGAACTTTAATTTAGTCACGCCTCAATAAACCACACAGCCCAGGGAAAGAGGGTTAGGAGTTTGATGAATGGATGGGAAGGGGGATTTGAGGAAAAGCTTTGACAAAGACAAACACTACACAAGGACAACATTCATCTTGGCAACCAACCATCAATAAATCTGTAATGGGAGGAAAAGGAAATGCATGCATGATGATGAGTACTCGTACAGGTAAGCCAAATCAAATTGTCCATCTGCCCCCAGAGAGACCCAAGTTACATTATGTTCTGTAACTGTTGTACAGAGCTTTGAAATATATCAAATACAATTAAAATATCTTTATCAGTAAAGTAACCAAACACAAAGAACACACACAGTTGTAATGATAAAAGAGAAAAAAAAATACTGTATTGCCAAATTGGGGGGTTGCATCTGCATTCCTCTTGGACTGTCTGTCAATCTTGGGTGCATGGCGGATACATTTCGTTAAGGTAAGTGTGAGTATGTTACATTGTTTTCCCAGTAAGGCACAGGGTTAAGGACAGGGCCTGTAGATTGGAAAGCAAAAATGATATTGAAGAGTCAAGGAGAAAAGTTAAACTGCATAAGGAGTGCAACAAGAAGAGAAGACTCAGAGGCAGCATGGCTAAATGTCTGTTTCCGGCAATTACCTCAACAACTGCCCCACCACCCAACCACCACTTAGCTTTGAATTAAGCAACACATTTGAGCCAGACAGCACTGAGCAGTGTGCACACACACACACAGCAACATAGCATTTTCCCAATCATGTAAAAAATCAACGCACGACTGTCAGTCACACCACTCTCCACTACCACTACACAGAGTTGTGTAGCTCTGGTGTTGTTTACCTTTAGGCCACTTCAAATTCATCATCATCCAAATCGGTTGGTTTCAGTGAATTTGAAAACTTCCATCTTTTTCTGGTGGCAGTTCTCAAAGTAGTCACACCCACTCTCTGAGTCATTCCATCATCTCTGATCCTCCTGAGTCTGACCCCGAATATGGTGTCCAACTCCGTACCAACAGTGTCCCAAGTCACCACTCAAAATGCAATAGATCAGCCTGTAGTAGTAACATTTTGTTATTGAACATCAAGAAGGGAAAGATTGAGTCAGTTTTTGCATGGACTAGATTTGTGTTTGCAAACTTTGCATTATCCAAGGGACTGGTCGGAATTGAGTCTTTGAGAAATATAAAGCATAAAATAATCAAAAACAAAGCAGTGTGGACAGTGTGTAGCGGAGTTGGACCCGGTGAAGGAATCTCACTATCCTATCTTTCAAAGGAGAGGGAAAGAAAAAAACATTCAGGGGAGAATTCAAAATTATTGATCAGCCATCTGTAGGCCACCAACATTGTGAATCTCAAATTCATCACTAACACATTAAGCGTAACAAACAAACACCCAGTCTCACACTGCCTATCAGCACAGGAATCATCTCATCTCTTCTCAATTTCAACACACATGATGATGACATATCACAACAAGTTCACATCACAACAAACAATAATCACTCAGCGTGCAATGCATGCCAGCATTTACCTGTTCTTCTGGTGTGGTCACCGTGATTGATTGGTAGTACATTGCAGAATGCAGATCCTTCATGTTCACGAAGCAGAGAGTTGCCAGTGGAAATCGAATTATAAATGTCACATGTGGGGCTATCCCTCAAGGGTAGGAAAGCAAAGCTATTCACGGCTCAGGGTTGGAGGCAGGCACACATTGGTTTGTATTCTCCATCCAATGTCTGGCTTGAAGGAAAAGGCTTTGGAGGGCGAGTCAGGACTTCTTACCTGGCTGCACTAAGTTGCAACTCCAATCTGGCAAAAACAAATTGTCTAAGTAAGTCGGTTGGGATGAATTGGTCAACCAGACAGTCAAACATACACAAATAATGTAATAAATAATATTCTCTAGCTATATAATTGTTTTGGGGGTGTCAAAGAAAGAAAGCCTAGTAGTCAGGGAAGTAGAGCTTATCCTCAAACTCTGGTGGTTTACCCAGAAGTAGGTTATATAACATGCTACTTCCATGACCTGAGTCTCCATGATCTTTCTCCTATGGTACTTCAGGTATGATGTAATCCAGTGGTATAAAGTGCAGATTAATTTTGATCATGGTTAATCTCTCCATGTTTTGGGGAGAGAGACTGGTCTTTCTCACTGTGACAATGGCATCAGCAGCACTGAAAATATGCTCAGCAGAGACACTGGCTACAGTGCAAGCCAGATACGTTATTGCCAGACTGCTGAGCAGTGGTCATTGGCTCCTCTTTTCATACAAATAAACCAATGGGTTTTGATCAAGGTAGACCTCTGTTGCATCATCCAGATAGGCCTGGACCATTCGCTCAATGTTCACTGCTGGTGTTCCACTTTGCTCAACCTCCTTTGCCTCTGCACTGGACTTTAGCCCTGTCAGTAGAAACCACTCAGTTGCAGTTTTGGGGCTGATGCTCCTGGTCTTGGTGTTGATGATGGTGTTCTTGTCATTGTTTTTGGCTGCTGTGAGCCAACAGTACTGCCCTCAGGCTTTGAACTTGAAGGCTGCCCCACAGGACTTTTGCCCTGGACCAGTGGACCTATAATTCCCTTTTGTTCTTTTTCTAGCTCACTGCCTTGCTCAGCTATCCATGTTTTGTGTTTTCTAAAACCCCCGTCTGAAAAAGAAATGAAAGTGGATAGTAATGATTTGTACCATGGATAAAGAATTGTGGCACAGATGTAATGTTTGGAGGACACAATGTCTCTTTGCACCCTCATATTAGCAGACAAGCGAAGGATTAAGCGCTCCACCAAGTCATACGCATCTTCTTTTTCCTCCACACCTGCGTACATTACAGACACCTTCTTTAGCTGTTCCTGTAGCATGTGCAACAATGGGATAGCTTGGCCCATGGTACTGTCATCTTTGCTGAATTCCTGTGCAAACACCTCAAAAGGAAGCAGCATCTCTGTCAGGCATTTCACTAGGCCCCATTGGTCCATCTCAATGATCATGCATTTTACAGTTGCATCTCCTCTTTGCATGACATATTCATTTATAGGTTTGTACTTCTCAAACAGACGTTCAAGCATGTAATAAGTGGAGTTCCAGCGTATTGGCACCTCCTGTATGAGTGCTTTAACAGGCATTCTATTATCACGCTAGATGACTTTCAGCTGTTTCCAGACTTTAAATGAATGGCTGAAATGAGTGCAGATTCTTTGGCAGGTGGACAGTTAGTTGCTTACTTGGTCTTCTTTTTTGAGAAAGTCCTGTACAAGGATGTTGATGCAGTGCGCCAAACACAGGACCCTGAAATAACCACCATCGGCCATGGCCTTAACTATATGACTGCCTTTGTCTGTGGCGACAAATCCAATTTTAAGCCCTGTTGGTCATAGCCATTCAAAGACCTTGTTGTTAAAGTCTTTCAAAATGTTTGCAGCTGTATGGGATAGCGAACATCGCTACTGTTTCATGCTTCCGAGCAGCATTATAAATCTCAGCAGTGTCAACACCTGCATACATTTTTCCTCTAGCTCCCCATAAAAGAGATCCAGTGTGCAGTGATGCACATGTAATCAGTTGCTTGGCAACTGGTCCATATGTCTGTTGTCAGGTGGATACTGTGGACAGCACTCTGCTGCAAAGCTTGTCCAAGCAATTCAAGCACATTGTGAAGTAGCACTGGAACAGCAACTCTGGCAAAATAGGACCAGCTGGGTACCTTCCATTTCAGGATGCTTGTTTCCGGTCCAGGGAAGACATGGCTTGGCATTTCGGGCTGGACTTTTCTCATGAGGCAAAGGGTTAAGACTGATTTGCATATAGCTGTGTCTGAACTGGGGTTGCGAAGTGAGCTAAAGAATGATGATGGATTCAACCCAGATCTGTGACTCGGGATGAGTGTCTGAAAAGTTTCAGCGCTCCGTCCATCATCTCCTTTTGTTTGCTTTGTTCGCCCTAAGTTGGCAGAGTATGCCCAGACGTGGGTCCCTTGCTCACTTTGCCACTAGATTCAAACTAGCCTGGCTAATGAGGGCTGTTAGCCCGAAACCAGTCCCAGAATGCTTGTTTTCGGTCCAGGGAAAACATGGCTTGGCAGTTCCGGCTGGACTGTTCCCATGAGGCACAGGGTCAAGACTGATTTGCATATAGCTGTGTCTAAACTGGGGTGGCGAATTGAGATAAAGAATGATGATGGATTCAGCCAAGATCTGTGACTGGGGGTGAGTGTCTGAAACGTTTCAGCGCTCCGTCCATCATCTCCTTGTGTTTCCTCCTTAACCTTCCATTTCAGGCAGATGGCTGCCACAAATTCAAGAGGGTTTGCCCTAACGGCTATGGCGGTCGACCTCAAATCTGGGGAACCAGGTTTGAGTCTCAGCAAGGACGCACAACATCTGTGGTTCTGGGCAAATCACTTAATCTCCCTGTGCTAACAAAAATGAATGTGCCCTCATGTAAATGCAACTGGTGCTTGTGTAAAGCGTTCTGATACCCGATACCTTCGGGTCAAGTTTGCGCTATATAAAACTCCCCCCACCCCAAAAAAAAAAAGAAATCCCACCCCTTCAACAAAAGAAAAAGGAAAGAGGTCCAGAGCTAACATTTTAGCCAGCTTCGTGTTGTACAAATGTGCCATTGAATGGGTGCATTGATACTGCCCCTCTGGCCTAAACATCGCAGGAATAGTTGCCCGAATTTTTTTCTTTCCTGGTGCCACTGATGCAGGTGACTTCTTGAGAGCATGCGATGGTAACCTAAATGTGCTTTTCAGCGGGGCAGTCACTGTTCTCTGTTGTCTTGTTGTCTCGACCTGAGTCTTGTGCCATTGCGATGTTGCTGCTGTGGGCGATACTACTGCACTGCTGGGGAGAGGTCTGCTTTGCGTAATGAAGATGTCTTCTTTTTCTCCTCCTTCCACCGTGATCGGATCGGATTCAGATTCCTTGCTCAGTGGCTTTCGTCACCTTCTCCAACAACACTTGCAGTTTTTTGGCCGCTAAGGTGTGCCTCAAAACGGATCGTATGGTGCTTTCTCAAATAGGTTTTTTGGCCCCCGGTATCATCGTTTGTGCCAAGCTTACCCAGACTAACACTTGCTCCGCAAAGGGGGCATATGGCAATGTTCACCTCCTTCTGGCTAACCGAAAAGAAATCCCAAACTAGGAAGCTCAACTTTCTGATGTTGGTGTTATTGCCAATGTCGGATGAGCTGGCAGTAAGTGGGAGGTATGACTCTCTTCAGTGCCACATCCCTCCCCTGGGAAGTTTGGATGGGGTAATGTCGGTCTCCACTGGGGCTGGGCTAACATCCATGATGACTGGCTCGGTGTTATACTCCTTTTCTATATGTGCCTCCATAACTCTAAGGCTTTCTGTAACCTTCCTTTTCCCTAGCCTCGTCTAAGTCGTCTTGTGGCGTGTTTCACTCTCAGACTGTGGCAGAATCCAAGTGGTGTCTAGATCATCAGAAGGGGGGTTCGAAGAAGAATATGATGCACCACTAACCCTCCTTTTTCTATTTAGAGATCTGGAAGACAATGGATCTTCTGGAGCTGATTGCTCTACTTCCTCAGCATGAAGCTCAATCTCTTGAGCTATTCCTACTCCGGGAGGAACTACTATTGGTGGTCGTTGCTCTTATTCTTGTTGTTGTCCACTTCTCTGAATTTCCTGCAATGATTGGGTACTAATTTGCTATAGTGATAAGTCAATATTAACATCACTGCTTGTCGGCGTTGCGGTGATTAGACTGGTTCCCTCTTTGACAGACATGGGCTTGGGCCTAGATTGGGGTGTGTCCACAGATTTGGGGGTGCGGCTCCCAGCTTGCTCCCCAGAGGCCGGTGCAGCAGGCACAGTTTTTTGTTTTCCAAAAAACATCTGGGGCGACATGCCAGTGGTGGTGGTGGTAAACTATTCTTCTTCTCACTGGCCACTTTCTTGGTAACAGTTTGACACCTTTCTTTGGGGCCATGTTGAAGCTTCTATACAACAAGTGACCTGTTCCCAAGGTGAAGAACCGTTCAAACGTCTATACCCTTTGTCATATATTTTAAGACAATCTATACAGCATGTGGTCACACCATCTATGCTACTTATGGGTATGATTTCACCAATTTAAAGAGAAAGAGGAAAAAGAAGTTCATACGAGGTACAATGGTCTCTGTAGTCCCCAAGTGTCTGTCTCTAAACACCCAATAGTGGTGAAAAAGTGTAGGAAAGGAGCGAGGGAGCCTCACGGTAGCATCACCAGGGAGGTTTAAGCAGGAAGGTACTCGCCTGCTACCTCAAGGTCTCATCATCAGCTACCCTCGTTCCGAAAATAAGATACGTGTAAAGGAGGAAAAATGGGTAACAACCTAAAGAGTGCTAAGGTGTGTGTAAAAGGAAATATAGTGCCAAATTGTGTGCACCTAGGAAACCCCACAGCTATATACAGAGATGAGCTAGAACACACTGGCTTACAATTTTATTCCATGCTGTGTGTCTACTCCTATTAAAATGCCGACATGTTTCATTGCCTTTGGGTACACTCACGGCAATTTCTTCAGGGCGTGGGGTTTTTTCTCAACCCTGCATTTCCGCCTATCTTATGATAAAAACACTTCTGTAAGAGACAAAAGATAAAGAGACAAATAACAACACATAGCAACATTAATTGACAACGGGCGAGATGGAAAATGTATACTATTTCCCTTGTAGCGTGTAAGCCATATCATTTACCGGGATTTTACCCAACGTGGGTATACCTTTACCCTGGAGCTCTTGCATGCGATAGACTGCACTCCTTCTAGGCTCTTCTGGTTAGCTCCTACTGTGAGCCTGTAACACATAACCATGAATCACAAGCCTGTTTTATGGATTCTGACATTGTGTAATTCACTATGCGTCTGTCCTTCCGCTTTGTGCCTCACGCTGCTGGTATCTATGGCATCCCTCAATCTCACAGCTGTCCCGTGATAGCATTGTGTAACCACGTATCAAATTGTAGCTATAGTGGGACGCTGCTTCTTCGCTACTTTAGCCCTCATAGTTATTTTAAAAAAATGGTTGGAAAGATAATTTACCCGTAGGGCAGTTTCTGAGGTATCGCCGTAATTGTTCTACTTTACAACATTACTCTGAACAATCTCAGGTGTTAGCCAACAAGTTGAAGGACCGGGCATACCCAACTAAGGTCATCAAACAAGCAAGAAAGCGAGCTTACAACACCCCGCGCGCTGCTTTGTTAGAAAAAACTCCGAAGAAAAGTAGCGACTGCATCCCAGTAGTGACCACTTTTGGTCCACTCTCCACCAAAATCCGGCAGACTATTCGCAGGCACTGGCATCTGCTAAGCACTGCGAATATGCGAATGCCACCTCCTCGCTTCGCATTCAAGCGATCAGCCAACATCCGTGATCGCCTGGTCCACACAAGACCAAAACAGGACTCCCGTGAGACCAACATCCCGCAGGGACATTACCCATGTGGGAGCTGTTCTGTGTGTGCGTTTACATCTGCCACCAAAAGTGTAACTCTTGCAAACAATACTACCTGGTTTTTAAACCAATTTAGCAATTGTAACACATCCAATGTCATCTACAGACTGACATGCCCCTGTGACCTCCACTACATCGGCCTTACCAGCAGGAAGGTCAAAATCAGGATACAAGAACACCTGAGCACATTACGTGCAGGGAAATTGAGCACCAGACTGGTGCAACACTATCAGTCCCCAAAACACATGCCGAAAGATGTACGGTGGGTGGTCCTTGAAAGGGTGATGGGGGGCCAATTCAACATGGAGACCAGATTAAGTACCAGGGAAGCACGCTGGATTTATCAGGAAGGGGTGGACAAAACCGGATTAAATGACCTTATTGAGTGGAATAGGGTAATTGTATAGTTCATTATTTACCTATTCCTCTACATAAAACAATTGTGGTGCAGCATGCCAGAACCAGAGAGCAAGGGCCAATTTTGACCATGAAGTATAAACAGCAATGGACTAACAGCGGATACATTTTTAATGAGAGCTCTGTACTAGTGCATCGAGCAACCTTTGTATGAGACAGGTCTCTATCGACACATTTTGGTATTATGTGAAATCGACAATCATAGGAACAAACAGAACACACTGCCCGCTAATAATCCTTATTGATGTGAGCTTCCCTCTAGGGGAGTGTTCGTTTACAATAAAGTTGTGGGGTTTTGAATTAAGAAATGTCAAGTGTAGCCTAAACTTGTACCATATTGATATGGAGTGAGCAGAGAGCCGAGGCACTACATCATCACAATAGGGAGCCATGTCATACTAGACAATTAGTACTGTCAATCTCCGTATATCTACCCACTGATAGCTGCATAAAAGAAATAGATGTAATTGCAAAGTAGCCAATGGCAGTATGTCAATTCCGATGATATAAACAAAACAAGCCATCTATTAGGATTGACAGTGATATTGTTTAATCTCATTTTCCCCTGAACGAGTAGCGGGGGTAGTGATAATCTGGTTACGGACATCATTCAAAGATGGTGGCGATGCAAGACACAGGTAGGAGCGCCTCACTAGACACTCCCTGAGAAGGGCGGTTCCCTTCCGGGTCTGTACACGAGGTGAGCCTGAGTGTATTTATTTCCAGGCAACAGCATATCGGGTTGATGCGGTGCTGAGCTAACGCCGGACGCGCAAGCAATTAAGGTGGGTCCTGCAACATGAGAGACCGGTAGGAAAGGGTCCTTCGGAACCCCACAAGAATGGGTTCTTTCGAGTAGCTAGAAACATGAGTAGTGGACTGGGGGTTACAGAGTGAAAGACGGGATGGTTTGTAGCATACCTAGGGGGTGTCTTTCCAACCATTTTTTTAAAATAACTATGAGGGCTAAAGTAGCGAAGAAGCAGCGTCCCACTATAGCTACAATTTGATACGTGGTTACACAATGCTATCACGGGACAGCTGTGAGATTGAGGGATGCCATAGATACCAGAAGCGTGAGGCACAAAGCGGAAGGACAGACGCATAGTGAATTACGCAATGTCAGAATCCATAAAACAGGCTTGTGATTCATGGTTATGTGTTACAGGCTCACAGTAGGAGCTAACCAGAAGAGCCTAGAAGGAGTGTAGTCTATCGCATGCAAGAGCTCCAGGGTAAAGGTATACCCACGTTGGGTAAAATCCCGGTAAATGATATGGCTTACACGCTACAAGGGAAATAGTATACATTTTCCATCTCGCCCGTTGTCAATTAATGTTGCTATGTGTTGTTGTTTGTCTCTTTATCTTTTGTCTCTTACAGAAGTGTTTTTATCATAAGATAGGCGGAAATGCAGGGTTGAGAAAAAACCCCACGCCCTGAAGAAATTGCCGTGAGTGTACCCAAAGGCAATGAAACATGTCGGCATTTTAATAGGAGTAGACACACAGCATGGAATAAAATTGTAAGCCAGTGTGTTCTAGCTCATCTCTGTATATAGCTGTGGGGTTTCCTAGGTGCACACAATTTGGCACTATATTTCCTTTTACACACACCTTAGCACTCTTTAGGTTGTTACCCATTTTTCCTCCTTTACACGTATCTTATTTTCGGAACGAGGGTAGCTGATGATAAGACCTTGAGGTAGCAGGCGAGTACCTTCCTGCTTAAACCTCCCTGGTGATGCTACCGTGAGGCTCCCTCGCTCCTTTCCTACACTTTTTCACCACTATTGGGTGTTTAGAGACAGACACTTGGGGACTACAGAGACCATTGTACCTCGTATGAACTTCTTTTTCCTCTTTCTCTTTAAATTGGTGAAATCATACCCATAAGTAGCATAGATGGTGTGACCACATGCTATATAGATTGTCTTAAAATATATGACAAAGGGTATAGACGTTTGAACGGTTTTTCACCTTGGGAACAGGTCACTTGTTGTATAGAAACGTTTGAGTGGGGGATGACCTGTTCTCTGCCCCTATAGCTCCAATTTGTGTTGTGGCCATGTTGAAGCTGTCAGTTAGTAGTGGCACTTAGCGTCACAAGTTGAAGAGTTGTCTGATGATGTGTGGGTCACTCACGGGTCAGGCTCACGCCGTGCACAGGCCTTCTTACTGGCAGTAGGGGGAGTGATGTCACATGTTGTTGTCTCTTGCTGTTGTCTTGTCGTGCACCTAAAAAAAACCTACAAGAACGAAAACCATGAAAAATTGCATTGTTTCTGTTCAATTTGTAGCACAAACAAAAAATATATAATTGTGTGTGGTCAGTCACTGCTGTTACTCCCTAATTAACAATACAGCGTATATCTACTCATTCGTATAACGGAAAACCACACCAACATATACTTTCATGGTGACTGACCACTCAGGAAGAATAAGAGAGAGCAAAAATAGCAACAACAACATACAGATGAACCTGTTTGCTTTATGTGCAGCATTTGACGTCACGTTACTCACGTGTGAAGTCGCACTGAGGGAGTTGCACCTGACAAATGTCAATGGAAGAAATTATCCCTAGACAATTAATACTATTATGCACCTATAGCAGACATGGGGTTGATTGATGCAAAATGTAGTGGGAAATAGTATAAATTTAAAAAAAATCAATTTATACTAAAAAAATAAAAAATTGAAAAAAGTATTTACCAATTATTTAAAGAAAAAGTGAAAAATTGTAATAATTAAACATAAGTGAAGTTATCCTCAAATATATGATAATACGTTTTTATTAAACTATTAAACTGCAATCTCATTGCTCAACCATCCATGTAGCCTATGGCAAAAAGTACTGAATTTGGTTGGACGCACAAAATGGCTGCCAACTAGTGCTACATTGTCATCAACAACAACATTGAACAGCAAGGCATTAATTGGGAACAAGGACAAGAAGACATGTAGGCCTACAGGGAAAGCACACTGGCTAGATCCACAAAATGGCTGCCACCCACATGGTCACAACAACAACAGGCAGGAGGTCTGGAACATGGAAGGCATGCAGGCCCATGGCAAAAGCACACTGGCTGCCTATACAAAATGGCCACCAGCCTCATGATCACACAACAACAACATGGTCACAACAAGAAGCAGGAGGCCTAGAACAAAGAACACTTGCAGGCCTATTGAAAAAGCATACTGGCTGCCTGCACAAAACAGCCACCAGCCACATGCTCACACAAGAAGAAGCAGGAGAGCTAGAACAAAGAACACTTGCGGGCCTATTGAAAAAGCAAAAAGAACTGTTGATGGACAGAATGCAGAACAATGTCATATATTCACCCCAGTACAGAGATCTGGGCCTAAATCCATCGTTTTTTTGCTCACCATGCCATTCCAGTTTTGACCCAGCCATATGCAAATCAGTCTTGACCCTGTGTCCAATGGGAACAGTCCAGCCCGAACTGCCAGGCCAGGTCCTCCCTGGACTGCAAACAAGCATCCTAGGACCAATTTCGGGGTTTCACCCCTCTTCAGCCAGGATAGCTTGATTCCAGTCGCATGGAGAGCACAGGACTCACGTCTGAGCATGCCCGTCCCACTCGGGGTGACAAATGCAAAAAGAACTATTGATGGACAGAATGCAGAACAATGTCATACATTCACCCCAGTACAGAGATCTGGGCCTAAATCCATTGTTTTTTTGCTCGCCATTCCAGTTTGGACCCAGCCATATGCAAATCAGTCTTGACCCTGTGCCCAATGGGAGCAGTCCAGCCCGAACTGCCAGGCCCGGTCCTCCCTGGACTGGAAACAAGCATCCTAGGACCGGTTTCGGGGTTTCACCCCTCTTCAGCCAGGATAGCTTGATTCCAGTGGCATGGAGAGCACAGGACTCACGGCTGAGCATACCCGTCCCACTCGGGGTGACAAATGCAAAAACAACAGTTGATGGACAGAATGCAGAACAATGTCATACATTCATCCCAGTACAGCGATCTGGGCCTAAATCCATTGTTTTTTTGCTCACCATGCCATTTCAGTTTGGACCCAGCCATATGCAAATCAGTCTTGACTCTGTGCCAAATGGGAACAGTCCAGCCCGAACTGCCAGGCCAGGTCCTCCCTGGACTGGAAACAAGCATCCTAGGACCGGTTTCGGGGTTTCACCCCTCTGCAGCCAGGATAGCTTGATTCCAGTGGCATGGAGAGCACGGGACTCACGTCTGAGCAATGATGATGGGTTAAACCAAGATCAGTTGACTGGGGATGAGTGCTTGCATTGTTCAACACTCCGTCCATCATCCTTTTTGGTTTTGCTTTGTTCGCCCTAAGTTGGCAGGGTATGCCCAGACGTGGGTCCCTTGCTCACTTTGCCACAGGATTCAAGCTAGCCTGGCTGATGACGGCTGATTAGCCAGAAACCAGTCCCAGGATGCTTGTTTCCGGTCCACGGAAGACATGGCTTGGCAGTTCGGGCTGCACTGTTTCCATGAGGCCCAGAGTCAGACTGATTTTCATATGGCCGTGTCTGAATTTAGGTAGCAGAATGAGCTAATGAATGATGATGGGTTAAACCCAGATCAGTTGACTGGGGTTGATTGCTATCATTGTTCAACACTCCGCCCATCATCCCCTTTGGTTTTGCTTTGTTCGCCCTAAGTTGGCAGGGTATGCCCAGACGTGGGTCCCTTGCTCACTTTGCCACTGGATTCAAGCTAGCGTGGCTGATGACGGCTGATTAGCCAGAAACCGGTCCCAGGATGCTTGTTTCCGGTCCACGGAAGACATGGCTTGGCAGTTCGGGCTGGACTGTTCCCATGAGGCACAGGGTCAGACTGATTTGCATATGGCCATGTCTGAACTGGGGTGGCAGAGTGAGCTAAAGAATGTTGATGGGTTAAACCCAGATCAGTTGACTGGGGGTGAGTGCTTGCATTGTTCAGCACTCTGTCCATCATCCCCTTTGGTTTTGCTTTGTTCGCCCTAAGTTGTCAATGTATGCCCAGACGTGGGTCCCTTGCTCCCTTTGCCACTGGATTCAAGCTAGCCTGGCTGATGACGGCTGATTAGCCAGAAACCGGTCCCAGGATGCTTGTTTCCGGTCCACGGAAGACATGGCTTGGCAGTTCGGGCTGGACTGTTCGCATGAAGCACATGGTCAGACTGATTTGCATATGGCCATGTCTGAACTGGGGTGGCAGAGTGAGCTAAAGAATGATGATGGGTTAAACCCAGATCAGTTAACTGGGGGTGAGTGCTTGCATTGTTCAACACACCATCTATCATCCCCTTTGGTTTTGCTTTGTTCGCCCTAAGTTGGCAGGGTATGCCCAGACATGGGTCCCTTGCTCACTTTGCCACTGGATTCAAGCTAGCCTGGCTGATGACGGCTGATTAGCCAGAAACCAGTCCCAGGATGCTTGTTTCCGGTCCACGGAAGACATGGCTTGGCAGTTCGGGCTGGACTGTTCCCATGAGGCACAGGGTCAGACTGATTTGCATATGGCCATGTCTGAACTGGGGTGGCAGAGTGAGCTAAAGAATGATGATGGGTTAAACCCAGATCAGTTGACTGGGGGTGAATGCTTGCATTGTTCAACACTCCGTCCATCATCCCCTTTGGTTTTGCTATTGAAAAAGCACACTGGGTGCCAACACATGATGGCTACCAGCCATATGGTCACAACTAGAAGATGTTGGCCTAGAACAAAGAACACATGCAGGCCCATGGCAAAAGCACACTGGCTGCCTATACAAAATGCCTGCCAGCCACATGATAACAACAAGAAGCTGGAGGCCTAGTACAAAGAACGCATGCAGGCCTAGGGCAAAAGCACACTGGCTGCATACACAAAATGGCCGCCAGCCACATGGTCACGCACAACAAGAAACAATCAACAAAAAGAGGCAGGGGGCCTGTAAACTAAACAGCACATGCAGGCCCAGGAACAGTCCACTGACTATACAAAATGGCCCCTGGCCCGTGGCCACATGGCATCCGGAACAAAGGCAAATGTTGGCCTATGGCAAACATACAAATGCACACACTGCCCAGACAAAGAAGGCATGGTAAAACAGTGAAAACATAATTAATTCAACAATGCCAAAAACGAAAATTATTGGGCTAAAATAAAATGTTTACAACAAGAAACATCCTTCTTTTTACTTAGTCCTATACACTGCTTGCATGAAAAAAAACATGAAATACCACAAAAAACACATTTTGTATTTCAACCAAATCCATCCATGGCCTAAATGCTGCAAACACCACAGAAATTGTTTCCTGCACCCATGACTAGCACTGGTCTTGCTGGCTAGAAGGCCAATTGTCACACTAGGCCACATAGTGAATTCAATCAAAATGTCAAGTGTATTAAAATACATTTAGAAATTGTAGTAAACTGTGCAACATATTTCCTTTACAAAAGAAGAAAAATGGAATGCAAAGAAATCACTAGGCCCCTACCAAAACAACAGGCCACCCACCACAATACATTTAAAAAAACATTTAAAAGTACAAATAAATCCAGGTGCATGTTCCCAATCATTCAAACAACACCAGTTTTTTAAACTTACTTGTGAAATCTCAAATTCAAAGTCCTTAAATCTAATGGGATATGAATCAAACACAAAGAGGGATCCTTACAGCTCCAAATCCAAATGAAAAGTGACCAGAGATGGGCAAAGCACTGGGACGAGTCTGCTGGACAGGAACAGGAAGTTGGAGACTTTAGTGCACTTCCTTCCAGTTGAAAAAAGTACAAAAGCAAAAAAAGACTCCTTGCACAAAAAAAAACCCCAAATGTTACTTCGAGGAAGTTTTTAACTCCAAGTCATCAGTTCAGTAAGATTTTGATGCTGCTTGAGGAGAGACTTTCGCAGATTTCAGCTGTGGTAGATCTTGCACTTTTGGAATTGCATACAGCAGAAAACATCCACCGGAAGCCGCTGGCACGCCCGAATGATGTGTTGGCGACCGCAAAACTCATGGGAGAATGCAGCCAGCTAGCAAATCTCGTGGCGCCTGCGAACGGCCTTAAAAATCTTGTGGGTGATTGCGAGCGACCGGCAAGTAGCTCCCACGCACGCAGAATGACATTTCGATCACGCGGACCAAAAAACCTCCGCTACATTGCGGAGTGCTCTGCGTTCTCCGCAGAATACTGAGTTGCCGAATTCCACAAACTCCACGAATGGAGCAGAGTTTGATGCCTGAGCCTAATATTTAGTTATTAGATATTAGTGCAGATGGCACAGGGCAAAAACATGACAAGTCTGAGATCTATATATATAGATACGCAAAAAGCACCATGTTTGTCACATTAATTATCTGTTAACAGATTTCCAGTAATGTCATTCGCACTACTGTGCAGACTCACAGCTACATTGTAACAAACAGTGACCTACAGCTCTAGATTCAATTTCAAGCTTACCAGAATACATTGTGATGGGTTGGTGTGTTGTTGATAAATTATTCAGCACAGGGGGGCGTGGCTTGGCTGCGAGCGAACATGGCCGCTCTTAGCTGAGCTCTGCACTTAATGGTGAATAATCCCGCCATCCGTACATAATCAGACGGCGGAATCGAAAGCTCTGATCATCGGGCATATTTATAGACCCGAGAAAACTGAGGGACATTGGAGACTGACCAGAGAACAGTGAGAGCCAGAAAACAAAAACGAAGACCTTGAGACAGAGCCCGGAAATAGAAAGAAATCGCCCACCTTGAGATCTGTGCCGGCGGTGAAGAGGTAGCTCGGGACACCCTTGGAGGGCAGAGGTGAGGCCCGATACTGCGCCTGACTGAAGATTTATTGGGGAGAGAGCGCCGATCGTGCTGATCATACCGGAGCCCTGGAGTCCGTGGCGGCAGCTCTTGTTCCCTGAAGTTGAGCTAGACAGTGGGAATCGCGTCCCGAGGCTGGGACACGATAAACGGGGGCAGGCTGTATTGGTGAAGGACCCAAGAGTACATGAAGGCAGGCAGAAGGGCGTGGAGCCCTCCTGCTGCCTAGTCTGGGATAGAGTACTGGGTGGGCGCCGTGACCCAGAGATCCGAGTTGCGTGGGAGGAAACAGATACCACCGGAGACGGGGGAAATACAGCGCACACCCTGACTGGCTCGAGGATCCGAAAGCACCTGAGAGCGGTATGGACAGCGGAGGTCCAGGGCTTTAAATTGGGAATCCAGAGCCGGGTTTTGTCCTTCCTCCCTGTCCATGGGAGATCGGACAGACCTGAGAAGACCGAGTGACACAGAGCTGCCAGAAGAGACTAACCAACGGAGGCCTTTGAGTAGCGTGAAGGCCTTAAGCGCCTGTGATGGAAGGGCAAATAGAACAAGGCCCTAATAACAGGCATAAGACTTAGCAGAGGGCGGCACCGGATACAAAGAGGGGGGGCCCTCGCCACGATGGGCCAGTGACTCTCCAGGAAATTAAGTGTACAAGTGAACCAGGTGAGAGCACGCACTCAGAGATTTAATATGCGAACCCCAAACGACTTCGGCTCGGAGGGCGGTGTATGGAGTCGGGGGCTGGGAGGTGGGTTTAGCAAGATATTATTGAGAGAGGCGGCAGCAGACGTCAAGCCTCCAAACCCATAATGGTGAAGCCTTAAGGGCAGTCTGTGACGCAGTCAAACAAAATGGACAGCTACACAATCCTGAAACCGCTGCACGCAGTGGGAGGTTCGGAAGCAGAGGAACCCTCCTTGAATGCTATAATGGCCGCTATAAAGGATCTGACAGGCACCTTAGAGCCAAAGATAGACACTGTGACGATCAAGGTTAATTTAATCCGAACAGATTTATCCAAACTCAGAGATAAAGACTGCCGAAACGCAAATTTCCCAACTACAATCAGTGACAAAGCGACTAGAGGGGCAAGTACCGAAACTAACCCATCACACCATGATGATGGCGGCCAAACTAAAAGACCAGGAGGGCAGAGACTGACGGAACAACATTAGAGTGGTGGGGGTCCCGGAGGGTGATAGAAGGCCCCAGTGTACATCTCTTCATGGAAAACTTTATAGTGAACAAATTGAAACCTAAGAGACTGTCTAAGTTCTTTTCCATTGAGAGGGTGCATCGGTCCCAGAGCCCGCCGCCCAAGGAAAATAATCACAAAAATCCTAATCTACTGCAACCGCGACACTGTGCTCCAAGCAGCCAGAGCTGCAGGAGAGATACAGTTAAAAAACACCCAAATAAGGTTCTTTCCAGACTTCACCTTACAGGTGCAAAAACAGCGCAGGGGCTTCGAATAGACAAAGAGAAAACTACCTGAGAGGGGAATTATGAATATGATGCTCTTTCCAGCCAAACTCAAAATCATAACAGACGGTAAGACATGACACTTTATCATTCCGGAAGAGGTATGGGAATGGCTGGAGGGGCGATAAACGGGAAACTGAACTCAAACAAGAGGATCAAACGGGGGGAGGACAGAGATTTTAATGCAGCAGGAGACACAGTAAGTTGAACAGATGGGGATTCGGGCCTGAGGTGCCCCGAAGAGGGGCGAGTAGTTGGGTTATCACGTTAAAGGTAGTTAACATTTGAAAGCCTGAAGATACACAAAATATGTGAATGAGAGTCTTACAAAATATGTCAATGAGAGACTTTGAACAACATAGGAAGAAACAAGGATTATAAATACAGCTCGGACTGAGTGGTACGCGCTTGCAGTTGAGACTCCCCCCTTCTGGGTGTTGATATACTTTAGCATTTGGGTGACAGGAGATCTGCTGGTTGAAGAGTTGAGGGGTTGGGTATGTACAACCCATTTAGCAGGGTAGCACAGTAGCTGGAAGGAGGAGGGCTCTTGTTTTTGGTTAGGGATTAACTATAGTAGTAGTAATACAGTTCAGGTCAATGCTCAGGAGAGGATTCAGAGAAGTTACAAAACTAGACAGATCTGCATTCCAGTTAGCATACGTCCCACCATGGGGGCAGGGAGGGAGGAGGGAAAACAAAAACGGCTCAAATAATGGTGTTCCCTGAAAAGAAAACCCCACTAGAACTTATCAAAATATGGTCCTGAAATGTGAATGGACTAAATGGAGGTCTAAAGCGTACAATGGTGCTGCAGTTTATGAAAAAACATACACCGGACATAGTTCTGATTCAGGAGACCCACCTCCTTGGTAATTAGTGCAAGGCATTAAATAGATATGGATACACTTTACATGCAAATGCAGGCTACACAACAGGGTCCAGGGGGTGGGAATACTCTGTAAGGCCTCATTTCCATTCACCTTAGCGAAGCAGTGGTTTGAGGTAAGGTAGTTATGTGGCGGTAAGTGGCCAATGGGAGGGCAGGGCCTTAAACCTGTGTTCGGTATACGCCCCCAGGGTCTACAAGCAGCGACTCTTGACTCGCTGGGTTAATTACTGTTGGCTAATAATTGCGGGAGACATGAATGATGTTGTCTCGGGAGAACTAGACACCCTGAGAAGTGGGGTGGCGGAGAGGCAAACAGGCACATTGGGCGAGTTCCTCTGAACCACAGGACTCAGCATCAGCACCCTGGGGTCAAACAACATACACATGTCTTGGCGTCCCATGGGAGCCTCTCTAGGCTAGACTATATTCTTACTCAGGCCCATGATCTAGGGGACTTCTTCAGAGCAACCCACATAGCACGAGGAGTTTCGGATCACTCCCAGGAGAGGTGACTTTTGAAGGCCCCCAGAAAGATTATATCCTTCTCTCCAAAGTTGACCAATGGTCCGTAAAGACCAGAAATTGAAGGCGGCCCTAAGGAAAGGGGCAGAACACTACTTTGAAGAAAAATTGGGTTCCTTTGACTCAAAAGTAATACTCTGGGGAGCGTTTAAGGCAGTGAGTAGAGGACAGGCACAGGCGCATATAGGAGTGATCAAAAAGGAAAACAACTAAAATGCTTTGCCCTGGAGAATGAGGTGTCAACTCTGGAAGCCCTAGTGGGAGAAGCGGAGGCAGACAATACAAACACAAGACATGAACTGCAATTAAAGCAAAGAGCTGAGGGATTTAATGGAAGACAGGGCCAGAACCCTGGCCCGGGCCACACAACATTACTTATATGACATAGGAGACAAGGCAAACAAGCTACTGGCATTGTTAGATAAGAATAGAACCGAACATAAGTGGGTCCCCAGAATAATAGACGAGACAGGTAAAGCAATTGCGGAGGCCTTCGCTACATACTATGTATACTCTTCCCCTCAGTAAAAACCGACGATGAATGTACGGAATTTCTCAGGGACATTCAAATGCCAACCCTCTCTGAGGTAGATAGGGAAATACTACATAGCGACTTAACAGTAGAGGAACTTAAAACCGCCACACGAGCACTACAATCAGGAAAAGGGTGGGGCCGAATGGTCTGCAGATCAAACTATTGAAATCAATATTAGATAAAACGGCGGAACACCTACTTGCAATGCACACAGAGGTTAAAACCGAAGGGGCCCTTCCACCTGATCAAAGAGTGGCGACAATAGAAGTAATTCCCAAGGCGGGTATCCCCCTGAGCAATATGGGTCGTACAGGCCAATATCTCTGATAAATTATGAGGCAAACGTTTTGGCCAAGGCTTTGTCGACATGCCTAGTGACAGTAATTACGTCCCTTATACACCCAGATCAGGCAGGATTTATGCCCCATAGAAGTACGAGGCTCAACCTGCACCGACTGTTTGGGGTCCTACATATAACATCCACGGATTAATTAAACCCTTCGGCTTTACTATCCTTGGACACTAAAATTGCCTATGATTACATAGAATTTAACTACCTGTTTGTGGTACTGGGTCATTTGGGTTTTGGACGCATTTATTTCAAATGGGTGAGGCTTTTATATTACCAACCCCTCGAGAGGGTGAGGGTTAACTCAATCATCTCCCGAATATTTACACTACAAAAGGGTACTAGACAGGGATGCCAGCTGTCTCCGCTGCTTTTTGCCCTTTCCTTTGAACCCCTGGCAGCATGAGTAAGGTGCGACCCACTGATATGGGGGATACCAATCGGGGAGGAATGGGAAGAACGCATATCCTTGTATGCAGACGATATGCTGCTCTATGGCAGGAACCCAAGGCAATCAGTGGATAGAATACTTCAAATCCTCTGTATCTACGAAGATTACTCTGGCTACCGTATTAACTTGGACAAGTCGCTACTCTTCCCCCTAGCAGGAGGCACCTTAAAACTCACAAGTCGATATGCAATCCTAGTCGAAATCGAAGGCTTTAAGTACTTAGGAATGAACATAACCAGAAACTCACAAGAATTCTATCAGAGAAATGCTAAAAGGCAACTGATCCGGTTCAGTGCGGACGCCGAACGCTGCAAAACGCTGCCCCTCCCATTGATGGGTCGTGCGGCCTTATTTAAGATGATGACCCTCCCATGATTATTGTATGTTTTACAAAACACCCCCAATGAACTCCCAGATTCGTTCTTCAAACAAATTGAGGCTGAATTGAGAGATTTAATCTGGAACAGGGGCCCCACATGGATAGCCTTACAAAAACTACATAAAGGAGTTTACGAAGGGGGGTTAGCGGTGAAAGACATCAAGTTCGATCACGCCCTTAAAAATAACGTAGGGACCACCCTACGGACAGCATCTCACTAGAAAACAGACTATTGACAGAACCACTGACCAACAGAGCCACATCAAGAACATACAGGAAACTCCTTAATAACTCGCCAGATCCAGTAAGGACATTAAGAGCTCACTGGGAAAATTACCTAGGGCAGATAGTTGATGAAGAATGGACTGAAGTAGCAATTCATGCCCGATTCCGACTCATCCAACTAAAAATCCTGCACAGAGTATACTATTCCCGAACTACACTACACCATAGAGGACGCACCGAGAATAGTCAGTGCCACAGACAGTGTGGGCAGGAGGGGCCTTCTTTCATTTGCTGTGGGAGTGCCCAGTGCTGCAAACATATTGGCAAAATATTTGGAAAATAATGATGGAGGTGGTGGGGACAGAGGTTTTAAGTGACCCCAAATGGTTCCTACTGCTGATATCGAATGAGCAGACGTGGCCCACCTACACAAATCTATCGCTAAAATTAGCAGCAGTAGTCGCCAAACGTAACATTGCTAAACATTGGTGGGCGGTTGCCCCTCCTGAAGTGGCAAACTGGATCTCTGACCTCGACTGGTGTCAACTAGCAGAACACACGATTTAATAAAACAGAGGGTGCCTGAAAAAATGGGAAAAAGTCTGGAGAACCTGGCGAACATATCGAGGTAGATAATGAATTGACACATGAAAAAGGAAGGGTGAGGGGGGACGAGACCGAAGCTTCATGTATATACCTGCTAGGAAACGCCAAGATGAAAAACATGTTACTTGTAATATGCTTCAATGAATATATAATTGAATTGTTGAATACTGAGCATGTTAATAAAAAGAACTTAAAACATTAATTATTCAATACGGGGGGCCCAGGTATGAGGAGCTAATGAAAATTCAATGGAAAAGCTATTAGACTGACAGCCTTGTCCTGATGAGACCCGCAGATGCAACACATAGGGTTAAAAATGTTGACATAGCTCTAGGGTTGTCCTTTTTTTATAACTGAAATGCAAAACAATTGAGATGGATTTTTTTGATGGATAATTGATGTGGCAACCCTAGTGATGTTAGTGTGTCTATGTATGTAAATCTCATATTTCTCACCTTTTTGCAATGTGCCATGGACCCATTTGTTGCATATTGCTGATTTGATGAAGGCATCTCTATGGGGAATAGATACAGGTTTCCTGGTGCAAATAAATGCCATGGAACAGTTGTATTACTTTCTAATGATTTTCCCAGGTTCTGACAGTTCGCTATAAGAGTTAGTCCTGGGCGTACATTATAAATGCAAACAAGTCATGCTATGTCTACATCTGTGAAAGTTCTGTGCTCATGGCCACATCTCAGGTATCTACAAATTAATAAAAATTATGTTACTTAATTATAAATTTACATCAAGTTTTAAATAGTGTAAAATAGTCATAACCAAATATCTCTAATCAGACCATTCCAGAACAAATCGCCCAAAGTCAACATGGATAAAGTATTTCACCATCTCATAGTTCATTCTGCAAATGAATCATGTCTGTGTCAGCATCTTATCTCAGCCACAGTGTAGTGTGAACAGTTCTTGTATTCTTTAGCCTAGATTAACACGGATGCAGTCCTGATGTAAAATCCCTCCCTTACTCATTTCCATTGATTTTATGGTAACTAGAATGATAAACCTTTTGGTTCATGGAATATGGCCTCAGATATCTTGACTCTGTTAATTGCTTCCCTTCATCCTTAACAAGTGATCCTTTTGATGTGGGAGTAATGTGATCATAGGAAACAAGTGAACTTCAATATGTAATTGTAACCTTTCTGTGACACACCACTACATCTCCCTGCACAATGAGATGTTGCTCTCTATTCCCAGTTATTGATATTGGTAAAACAGTGTGACCATTTGAAATCTTATCTGATCAACAAATTGTTTGAATTCCGTTAAAATGTCTTTGATATTTTTTTTAATATAAATTTGTCATTTATGTTCATGGGATCTAATATGTGATGGGCATGGAGTTTCTCTGACATATTAAATGGCATATGGGCATTTGATTACATGCACAAGTTCACTCGTGTAATTGAAAAAATGGTGCATTGCAGACTCATACACAAATATGGATGATGTATCTTGTCATCTTCAACCCTTTCCATGCGCAGGACGGCCGTGAGTTGTCCTGTCTTTTTTATACTGATTTTTTTATACGTATATGTGGGGACTGCCCAAAATGGGCATGCCAATGCACCCACACCCCCCCAAAGAAAATCCCACAGTCTTTCTGCCCCTCTAGGAATTAGATGGGGGCAATAGTCCCTAATCTGCCCCTGGGGGCAGAAAGCCCACTAGGCACCAGGGACTTTGTTTGCATAGGGGTAGGGCTGCAGAGAATGGGCATGCTAATACCCCACCACCAAAAAAAGGGTTTCTGCCCCCCCACGGAAGGCAGATCGGAGCAATACCCCCTTATCTGCCCACCACAGGGGGGCAGAAAGCCCACTAGGCACCTTTTGGCTTTGCCAGTAATATTTTTATTCTCATCTGCACCCAAGCAAGGGCAGAAAACCCCTAGGGAGAGTTTGTGTGTGTGTAAACTGGAGGTTGGGTGACGGTCTGCATGTACTGACCTTTGGCTGACATTTTGCTGGTGGTGTGTGTGGACCTGCACTTGACTGATGATGTGGGTGGACTTGCGCTTGATGACGGAGTGTGTAGATTGGCGCTTGACTGGTGGTGTGTGTGGAGTGGCACTTGGCTGCTGGTGTATGTGAACTGGTGCTTGGCTGGCTATGTGCATGAATGATGCTTGGCTGCCATGCCAGACTGGCCATAGTGGGCACCGGGTGTTTCCCTGGTGGGCCAGTTTTCTGGCCATGGGGTGCGGTTTTGTCACTGGTGGTCGGTTCTGTAACAGTGCTGCAATATCGGGCTCCAGTAACAAAAGCGGGAGCGGTACTTTTTACTAGCACGCCCCCTACCCCGGGGCCGGCCGAGCAGCAATCTGACAGGGTTGGTTGCTTTTCCCAGTCCGGCCCTGCTTGGCTGTCACATTTTCCTCACATGTCTGTGTGAGTAAGTTGCAGGATTACTGCGCAGGCACAAATTTCCTACTCCCTCGAGCTTTGAGCTGACGAGCTCCTGGACGACGCACCTGCGTGCCTGTGCGGGCACTGAGGCCCTTGACGGTTGCTTGGCGGCCCTCTCTTCCACCCCTAACTATTTTCTCTACTGAGGAGGGAAGTTATCCCGAAACCCGAGCCATGTCTCGGGCGATATTTTAAAACCCGGGACATGTATCGGGTCTAGAGATCATCAGTTCAACAAGTACTTACTTGCACCCACTGGGGTGAACCACTCAAGAACTCCATCAGAGATCATCAGTTCAACAAGTACTTACTTGCACCCACTGGGGTGAACCACTCAAGAACTTCATGTACCAGCTTCCCTTGGGGCGACCCGGAGGAGGGGCTAGCGGAGTGCGGTCCATTGCAGTTGTTTATACAAATTTCCTACTACCCAGCATTCCCCTTGGTCTCCCGAGAACAATGATATCTCACTTGTGTGGGTGCCCAAAGTAGTGTCAGCCTAAAAACGTTTAAACCAACTGCCCTTTTGGACCCCCCTCAATCTGCACACGTTTTTGGGCCATCCATATCATAGACACTCGGCCTATCCACACAAGTAAGGTATCATTTTTATCGGGAGACTGAGGGGAACGCTGAGTTGAAGGAAATTTGTGCCGTGTGGTGATCCCACAACTTTACCACACAGATATTAGAGGAAAATGTGACTTTTTAGCTAAATTTGAGGTTTGCAGCAGATTCTTGGAAGGAAAATGTTGGGGGGGGGTCCATGCCAGCCACACCTCCCTTGACTCCCACGGATGTCTAAATTTCAGAAATGTGTGGGTTTGGTAGGTTTCCCGAGATGGCCACCGAGCCCGGGGCCAAAAACCAAGGTTACCCTCCTTGCAAAACCAGGTCATTTTCTGAAAGGTAATTTTGATGTCTCCTCCATACGTTTTGGGCCCTTGCCTGTCGTGGGTACTTGAGCCACCCACACAAGTGAGGTACCATTTTTATCAGGAGACCAGGGGGAACGCTGGGTGGTAGGAAATTTGTGTCAGCCCAGTGATCCCACAACTTTCCCACACAGAAATTTGAAAAAAAAGTGATTTTTTTCAGCTAAATTTGAGGTTTGCAGGGGATTCTGGGTAGGAAAACGTTACGGAGTCCACACAAGCGATACCTCCAAGGACTCCCCTGAGTGTCTAGTTCTCAGAAATGTGTGGGTTCGGTAGGTTTCTCTAGATGGCCGGCGAGCCCAAAAACCCAGGTGACCCCTTGCAAAACCAGGTTGTTTTTTGATAGGTAATTGTGATGTCTCCACAATAATTTTAGGGCCCTTCCCTGCCACGGACATTTGGCCCACCCACACGAGTGAGGTACCATTTTTATCGGGAGACTTTGGAGACTGCTAGGTGGGTGGAATTTTGTGGCTCCACAAAGATTCCATACTTTCCATCACAGAAATGTTGGGAAATGTGTTTTTTTTACAAAGTTTTTGGTTTGCAAGGGATTCTGGATAACTGAACCTGGTTAGAGCCACACAAGTCACCCCGTCCTGGATTCCTCTGGGTGTCTATTTTTCAAAACTGCGTAGGTTTTGTAGGTTTCCCTTGGTGCCAGCAGAGCTAGGGTTCAAAATCCACAGCTAGGCACATGGCAAAAAAAGCGTCCATTTTCACTGTAAAAATGTGAAGTGTCCACGTTGCGTTTTGGCCCGTTTTCTGTCGCGGGCACTAGGCCTACTCACACAAGTGAGGTACCTTTTTTACCGGGAGACTTAGGGGAATACAGAATTGTGGAGCAACTGTTATTACCTATTGACTTTTGATGCATTTCTACCTTCCAAATTTAAGACTATGTGTAAAAAAGAAGTCACTTTGAAAAATGTCCTATAATTCGCATGCTAGTATCGGTACGCACAATTTCAGAGATGCGCAAATAGCTACTGTTTCTAAACTCTATATTTTGTTCCCATTTCAGAAATACATAGGTGTCTTTCATATCGATTTTTCGCTGCTTATATTTTCCCAAATGAATTGCCATATACCCGGTACACAATAAAAACCAATGCAAGACGCTGCCCAGTTATTGGCTCCGGGTTCCTCAGGTTCTTGGTGAACCTACAAGTCTTATATATCCCCACAACCAGAAGGGTCCAGTAAATGTAACAATATATATTTCTTTGAAAAATCTGTCATACTTAGAAGAATTTACAGGTGAAAACGTTGGCACAAATGGCTGTTTTTTTCAACTCATTTTCAATTTTTCCTATTTTCCACTGTTGGTTTAAATAAAAAATCCTTGAAGTATCTCAACAAATGACCCCATGCTGAATTCAGAATTGTGTCTTCTTTTCTGAACTGTATAGCTTTCCAGGATCCATTATTGCTTTCATACCCATTTTTACCACTAACTGGAAAGAGGTTGAAAGCAGAAAAAATTGCAAAATTAGGCTAAGTCCTGGTAAAATGTCAAAACTGTGAAAACAAATTTGGTTTTCTAACAAAAGTCTGTCAGTCTCTGAAAGCTGGGAAGATGGTGATTTCAGAACCACAAACCCTTTGTTGATACCATTTGCAGGGAAAATAACAGACACTTTCATATGCAGCACTTTTTTCCCATTTTTCCGCTCCAAAACAAATGTAGCTTTATTTTGGCTAATTTCTGGGTCCCTTCTAGGGGAATTAATAAACCCTGGGTACCTTTAAAATCCCCAATTTTGGTGCCGATCACGATCCGGTAAAAAAATTCCCCGTACGACTCGTATCCGGTCTTTTTATCGTACGAATCGTACAAGTGCCGTACAAACTGCCAATCACGATTCGCATGGTAAAAAGTCCATACGAATCGCATTGGGAAAATTCCCCCACACGTCCTCGGGTCGGAAAAAGTGTCCGACACGTCCCCAGACGATTTACCGTACAAATGTGAAAAGTGAAGTCCGACCGCGGAATCACGATCCATCCCGTGCGTCCGATGTTACAACCGTATGGAAAAAAAAACGTCCGCACCGAACTCCCATAGCAACCATGGAGACATGTGCCCGCATATGCGCCCAACACTCCCCCAGCCCTCCTATGTACAAGTCGAATCCCCACCCGTGTATGTACACCCGTGTATGTATGAGACGTACCCCCACCTGTGAATGCATGGAGCGTACCCCCACCCCAACCCTGTATGTACGACACGTACCCTCACCCGCGTACGTATGGAGCGTACCCCCACCCCAACAGTGTATGTACGACCCGTACCCCCACCCCAACCGTGCATGTACGACCCGTACCCTCACCCGCGTATGTATGGAGCGTACCCCCACCCCAACCGTGTATGTACGACCCGTACCCTCACCCGCGTATGCATGGAGCGTACCCCCACCCCAACCGTGTATGTACGGACCGTACCCTCACCCGCGTACGTATGGAGCATACCCCCACCCCAACCGTGTATGTACGACCCGTACCCCCACCCCAACCGTGTATGTATGACCCGTACCCTCACCCGCGTACGTATGGAGTGTACCCCCACCCCAACAGTGCATGTACGGACCGTACCCCCACCCCAACCGTGTATGTACGACCCGTACCCTCACCCGCGTATGCATGGAGCGTACCCCCCACCCCAACCGTGTATGTACGACCCGTACCCTCACCCACGTATGCATGGAGCGTACTCCCACCCCAACCGTGTATGTACGGACCGTACCCCCACCCCAACCGTGTATGTACGACCCGTACCCTCACCCACGTATGCATGGAGCGAACCCCCACCCCAACTGTGTATGTACGACCCGTACCCTCACCCGCGTATGTATGGAGCGTACCCCCACCCCAACCGTGTATGTACGGACCGTACCCCCACCCCAACCGTGTATGTACGACTCGTACCCTCACCCGCATATGCATGGAGCGTACCCCCACCCCAACCGTGTATGTATGGACCGTACCCTCACCCGCCTACGTATGGAGCGTACCCCCACCCCAACCGTGTATGTACGACCCGTACCCCCACCCCAACCGTGTATGTACGACCCGTACCCTCACCCGCGTACATATGGAGCGTACCCCCACCCCAACAGTGCATGTACGGACCGTACCCCCACCCCAACCGTGTATGTACGACCCGTACCCTCACCCGCGTATGCATGGAGCGTACCCCCACCCCAACCGTGTATGTACGGACCGTACCCCCACCCCAACCGTGTATGTACGACCCGTACCCTCACCCGCGTATGCATGGAGCGTACCCCCACCACAACCGTGTATGTACGGACCGTACCCTCACCCGTGTACGTATAGAGCGTACCCCCACCCCAACCGTGTATGTACGACCCGTACCCTCACCCACGTATGCATGGAGCGTACCCCCACTCCAACCGTGTATGTACGGACCGTACCCTCACCCGCGTAC
This sequence comes from Triturus cristatus, assembly GCF_964204655.1. Classification (NCBI taxonomy): domain Eukaryota; kingdom Metazoa; phylum Chordata; class Amphibia; order Caudata; family Salamandridae; genus Triturus; species Triturus cristatus. Next base: position 349,316,088 of record NC_140584.1, read on the forward strand.
GTATGGAGCGTAACCCCACCCCAACAGTGTATGTACGACCCGTACCCCCACCCCAACCGTGTATGTACGATGCGTACCCCCACCCGCGTATGCATGGAGCGTACCCCCACCCCAACATTCTAAGTACGGAGCGCACCCCAGACCCCAACACCAGCACCTTCACACAACATCGCGCATGTATGAGTCGTACCAAGCCAGACACAAGGACAGCACTGTACAACTAAATTCCCCAAGTACACACCGTACACACGCTAAAAACGCACATACACAACCAGGACAATGCAAAACAACACAAGAATACACCATTCGAATGGCACAAAGCCACAAAACATGTCCAACAAGCACAAAAACAACACATTCACTGACCTGCAACTGCCAAAATCCCAAACAGAGGCCCAAAACACAACCACTCCTTATAACACACCCACCCAAACTTCAAACACAGCCACACCCACCAATGGACCAATAAAAAGGGCCCACACACACAAACCATGAGCCTTTGCAACAGACTCACTGCTGCCAGACCCCACAGACAACCTACAGCACCATACTAGAACCTTTACTACACCTTACACTTGCACACCTTCACACACCCACCTTCACAAACACCCCCTCATCACATTCACACACACACCTGCACAACCACACCCACACACCCACAACCATCCACACACACCCCCCCCACCATCCACACCCACACCCCTCACCATGCCCACTAACAAGAATCCAAAGTTCACTAGCCGAGAGTTGGAGGTCCTTGTCGATGAAATCCTCAGAGTCGAGCCACACCTCTTTGGAACATTGGTCAGACAGACCACCATTTCCGAAAAAACAGCCATGTGGCAGACGATCGTCGATGCTGTGAATGCTGTTGCGGACACCAGAAGGACCAGGCATGAATGCCAAGCCAGGTGGTACGATCTGCGGAGGAGGGTCCGAGCAAAAATGACCGACGAACACAACCAGGCCAACGTCACTGGAGGAGGGCCGCCCCGCAGACGTGTAGAATACCATCCCTGGGAGGAGAGGGTGATGGCCATACTGCCGGTGGTGGCAGTGGACGGATTAGAAGGACTCCGAGACCCGGGTGAGTACACAAACAACTCACCTCACATGGGGGGAACGTCATCCACAACCAAACTCACAAACAGGCACGCAACCACCCCAAGCTATCGCATGATTCAACCACACTCCATGAACATGCACATGCCACTGGCGCCACCATGCCCCATGCACCCAGCAGGACAATGCCAAGTCACAGGCCACAGCCGGATGGCGGGAGTGTGGGCCCCAAAAATCACATAGTGCAACTCAGAAACAGACAACAATGCCCCCTGCCCATATGGCCTAGGTCACAGCCAGACAAACAGTGTGTCCCCACACAGGAAAGACTTGCCAGCAAATAGCGGACGCCTTGCATGAACACATGGGGGTGACGGCACGTTCTTGCACATGACAGCAGCTAATGAACAGCCAACACTGTGAAAGAGTGGCAGCACACACCACCTCAGCAGCAGTGCAGACACAGACACTACACCCAATGGGTGCCTGGAGATCAGAAACAAACTCACATCAACAATCCAAGGGCCATTCAAAGATCTGATAACAGTGTGTGCCCAGGAAGCTGGGCTGAGGTGACAGAGGGTGACACACAGAGGGAGGGAGAGGGGGAGAGAGAGGGAGGGAGACACAGGGAGACGGACAGAGGGAGGAGGCTGACACACAGAGGGAGGGAGAGGGGGACAGAGAGGGAGCGAGAAAGGGACACACAGGGAGAGCAAATCAGCCTTGTGGGGTGTGGGAATGTGTGCTCGTCAGCAGGTGGACTGCGTGCATGTAGACAAGGGTGGCCAGTGCCAGAACCCCCCCTCTTCTCCATGGCAAAACACAGGGCCATGTCACAACCTGTGCACGAGCACAACGACAGCTACCTGCATTATCTAAGTGTGTGGAACCACTCCATGTGCCCACGTACAGTGCAACACGGAAGGCGCCAATGCATGGCTCGCCACACCTGCCCACTCCACTGCTGACTGCAGTCACAATTGACGCAGCAAGTAAGACTGTGCCACACATAGGTAAAGTCGCAAAAGCTGTGGCCAAGGGACTTACCCATGCACAAGTGCACTGTGAGTGGAATGCAAGACATATCCAAATTCCCAGAGGAAATGTGCCAACTTAGAAACCAATGAAACATGGATGTTGCATGGAACAAAATTAACATTGGCTCTCTCACACACAGGTAAACGTCGAGGATCACCCCCCAACACTGGGGGGGAAGACTCATAGGACCCGGCTCGGCGGGATGACGGACCCACCGGCAGCGACGACTCTCACCACTCTGTGGACGAACCCGACCCCGACCAACCTGGCCGCTCTGGTGTCCAACCACCTGCAGCACCTGCGTCAGGTACAACTGGGCCAACCACCACCCCCACTCCTGCCACATCCCAGGAGACACCCAGGATCCCTGCCCCACCACCACAATGCAGCCAGGCTGGCCAGGAGGGACACGGTGTACCGGGCACCCAGGAGGAGGCAGGCGACAACGCCAATGCCACCCCTCAGGGGTCCCGGAGACCCGATGTGCCCACAAGGGCAGGCCAGGTGCAAGTGGGCAGGGGTGGTGGGAGTGGAGGACGGCGGAGGCGCGAGCCTGACCTGTTGGCTGGGGAACCGGTATATTCCCATGTCCGAAACATACTGGACACATACCGGCAGGACACCACGGGCATGGCCCAGGTTGTGTCCATCCTCGAGGAGATCAAGATCCAGCAGGCCCAGCAACATGCGGAGCAACATGCCTGTCTACTGCGACACCAACGGCGGATGGAGGACAGACAGGCTGAGCTCGTGACGGTGTTCACGGGAATTCACAGTACACTCCGTCGGATAGCCGACAACATGGGCAACCCTCCCTGTGCCATCAGGCGTAGAACATCACCACCCACAGGGAGGGATCAGGAGGAGGAGGAGGAGACATCCGACGGAGCATCCCAAACATCGTCACGGCCTGCTTCTGAGGGTCCCCGCAGGAGGGCGGGTCGTCCACGGAAAAGACCGTGAGGGTCGGCGAAACAGCACCATCTCCCAGGACACCTGGCCTGGCACCTGGCCCACTGGAGCAACAGCAGCACAGCAGCAAAAGACATTCTCTGCCACATGGACTTGCTGGTCACTGTCTGACCAATGTTGACAAAGACTGTGGCATGGACTCTGAGGATTTCAAATGGCAAGGACACCAACTCCCCTAGTGAACTTTGGATTCCACACACCCGGAAAGCCCCTCATGTCATACCCCCCCCGTACCCCAACCAGAATAAAAAGTTACACCATAAAGAGAAGATGCCTACATTTTGCATTATTACCTTACATGTGTCTTCATTTGACTTCAACCATCCACACCCTGGGGCCTGAGTCTGGCACAGGACACACATGGGTCACATTGTATTAGGCAAGACAGACATGGAGCACCATACACACCCGTGATGGGCCCAACCAGCTGAGGGGGTGGCCGCACAACCGTGCCGACAGACATTTTGAGTACACCGACAGCCATGCGCAGAGGTCAGGGATCATGTGGAGTGTCCTGTGGGGCACCCAGGTATGTGTGGACAGGTGGCAGAACCATGTCCTGCAAGCTTGAGTCAGGTGGATGCAGAGAATGGTGGCCTGGCCAACGTTGGATGCATGGGGATGGCACATGTCACAATACCCACACAGTCATTGACATCATGCACAATACACAGTCTAATCCCACACAAACAGCTTGCATCTTGCTACTCTACACATAGACACATAGCCACTATCACGGAAAACCATGCCAGACATGCCGGATGCACCGTGGCAACACACCAGCATTGACTGAGAAGAGGCACCTTGGAGGCACAGGGACACCTTTATTAGTCATGTATTCGGGATTGCAGAGGCAACTCGGAGTACACATGAACGGGTCATGTGGAGTAACATGTGGGTCCAACACTGGAACTCCCCTTCTGCAGCACAAATGCGTGATAGCCATGGAACTGGCACACACGTGTCAGCTAACAGCTAATCACCCCCTGCTGCTCACGGAGAGACTGCCATACACCATTGATCCGCTGATGTGGAAGTCCCACACCATGTCAAGCCAATGCAAACCGTATGTGTCCGAGGGCAGTGTAACACACATTGATGCCATCATCACAATCCACAATCCCATCACTGATGACTGTCAACAAGTCTGACCATCTATTCAGGTGTACACAGCTGCATGTCATGTGTCCCATGGTGATGCGACATGTCTGCAGAGGAACCAAACATCGACAGGGGCAGTGTGCATACATCGTAAACGACTGCCACACCCAATACACCCCTGATGCATCCCTTACCCTAAGGAGACTTCCAAACGTGTCCGTGCGTGTAACGCTGAGTCAGCACACGATGACGTGTCCATGAGGAATAGCAGTGCCACGACAATGCAACCAGCAGACGGCATGCGCAAGTACCTGGGGATGAGAGACACACAAGAAGTCAGCCACAAAAAGCACAGCCACTTGCATGTGCATGTACTCGACACATGTAAGGATGACAACATTCTAGGTCACAATTATGACAGGGGAAATACACTCATCACTGGCACCATCACTCCAGTGACACATCCACACACACCTCTGACTCACGTGCCATACATGCAGATGGACACACACATCGCAACACATGCCACACGGGGACCAATGCGTGCACACACAGACACTGGTACTCACCACTAAGCAAAGAAGTCGCGTACCACATCCTCCACATCACTAGCCCCATTGCCAAGACCTTGGTCCTCCACGGGTGGATGGTCCTGATCATCTTGATCCAGGATGAGTGGCACAGCTTTCTCAACTGCCATGTTGTGCAGCATGCAGCAGACCATGAAGATTTTGCAGACCTTCGCCGGGGCATATGGGAGGGCGCCGCCGGTCTTGTGGAGGCATCTGAATCGGCTCTTCAGGAGGCCAAATGTCCTCTCTATTACTCGCCTTGTCCGGCCCTGGGCGGTGTTGTAGCGGAGCTGGGCCGGCGTGATGGGGTTGCGGAGAGGTGTGATCAGCCATGGCATGTTGGGATAGCCAGCGTCCCCTACATGGAAAGCACATGGACATAAGTAGGACAGGAGAAGCGGTCGTGCTGGAAGTCTACGCAAAATACAGGACAGACAGAGTGTACGCACCAACAACACATGCTCGTTCGTTGCGCAGCTGCGTCATCATTTCAGGCACCCTGCTACGCCTCATGATGTAGGCATCGTGTGCTGATCCTGGAAAACGAGCACAGACATGTGAAATCACCATGTTGGACAGACACACCACAAGGGCATTGATGGAGTGGTAGTGCTTGCGATTCCTGTACGCTACCTCCTGTGCCTGTGGTGGTACCAAAGCCACATGTGTCCCATCTATGGACCCAATGACATGGGGCATCCCTCCCAGGGCATAGAATCCACGCTTGACACCAGTCAACATTTCAGGGGTTGGGAAATGGATGAACTCATCCAGGTGAAGCAACATGGCCTCTAAGAAATCATGCAGCACACGGCAGAACATGCTCTGGGACATGCCACCAACATGAGCTATGGTATTTTGAAAGGTACCCGTGGCAAGAAAATGTAGGGCTGCCATTACCTTCAGCTTGGGTGTCAGTGCCGTAGGATACCTGTGCAGCGGTTGCAGGTGTGGTGCCAGCCTCGCCGTCAACTCCACAATCAACGGTTGGGGGAAGCGGTATCACCGGATACAGTCATTCTCCCGCATGTCAGCCAAGTCCGGAATTGCTCGGGGAAGAGGCGGCGCTCTGCAGTAATTTGGAAGTGACAAGGAAGAGTGAGTGCACTACAACAACAATTTTTTGGTGCTGAGCACATGTTAATCTGTCAATACACATATGCGACATACGGAGTCAGGTATGTGCCACATGCCCTGGACACGTATGGCTGCCAGGTGACACTCCTACCAAGACCCAGCTACACACGGAGATTGTGAGCCTCCACATGCCATGGCATGGGATTAGCTGTGTCCCAGTGTAAGTGAACAGCCAGACGCAACACAGGAGTGACATACATCAACACATCAGCAGAAGTAGGATGTCGATTGCAGAGACTGGTAGCGGAACACTAGAGCCACAGGTCACATGACATTACACTAGGACAGCCCACACACCTTGCCATGAAGGTGTACATGTAATGACTCACCACACATTCATAGAGAGGATGAAGACATGTCCTTGTTACGCTACTCCGTGTCCCATGCATCCATTAGCACCTCACATCCGATACCACATGTGGCCTGGTGTGCGTAACAGTGTGCCATGTCCATCTACACACAGACACATGTTGGTTGCTGCAACAGCGGATGCTTTTGAGGGAGCTCCAACATCAAGCTAATGGGAACCCCCCACACATACATGACATAGTCACATCGTGCACCGTGGGTAGTGACATGTCTGGTGTGGTAACCCCTGTAGCGGGCCTCAGGGAACACTTGCGTGTGTTGTTGACTGTGCCATGCCAGTGACGCTCGTCCCAAGTTTGCAGTACGACATGCACACATGTCAAAGGAGTTAAGGGCATGCCTGGCACACATTGCACCGTCACACATAACATCTGTACACATCTCATCATACATCTGGTGCCTTCTCGACTCAGGAGTAATGTGCCACATCACAGCCTTTCACACCTGTGCCCCACACATGTAGTACTGCCCAGACAATGCCTTGATGTCCATCCATGGACAAGTATGTCAGCCCTATTCCTTCCTGTGTGCTGCCTGTCACCACTGTGATGTGTGAAAGGCACCGTACTTTCGCTCAGAGGGCCTGTGTACGTTCCCTATCACTATGGGAGTGCTGCCGTATGTGTACCCATAGTGATAGTGAGCGTACGCACGCGTGTACGGTCCGTACCACTATGAGTACGCATACGCGAGAACACCCATAGTTATAGTGAGCGTACATGCATGTGTACGGTCCGTACCACTATGAGTACGCATACGCTAGAACACCCATAGTGATAGTGAGCGTACAGGCGTGTGTACGGTCCGTACCACTATGAGTACGCATACGCGAGAACACCCATAGTGATAGTGAGCGTACAGGCGTGTGTACGGTCCGTACCACTATGAGTACGCATACGCGAGAACACCCATAGTGATAGTGAGCGTACAGGCGTGTGTACGGTCCGTACCACTATGAGTACGCATACGCGAGAACACCCATAGTGATAGTGAGCGTACAGGCGTGTGTACGGTCCGTACCACTATGAGTACGCATACGCGAGAACACCCATAGTGATAGTGAGCGTACAGGCGTGTGTACGGTCCGTACCACTATGAGTACGCATACGCGAGAACACCCATAGTGATAGTGAGCATACAGGCGTGTGTACGGTCCATACCACTATTAGTACGCATACGCGAGAACACCCATAGTGATACGGACCGTACATGCGTGCGTACGCTCACTTTCACTATGGGTGTTCTCGCGTATGCGTACTCATAGTGGTACAGAGCGTACACACGCCTGTACGCTCACTATCACTATGGGTGTCCTCGCGTATGTGTACCCATAGTGATACGGACCGTACACGCGTGCGTACGCTCACTTTCACTATGGGTACGCATACGCAAGCACACCCATAGTGATACGGACCGTACACACGCCTGTACGGGCCGTTGCTATGTATTTGTGGTGCCCTAGGGCCCCGGGACGCACCGTACCTGTGTGTGAAACTCCAAATTACATAGGGGACACATGAGGGACAAGTAGAAAGGCCTACATGCATGCTGGTTGTCATGGAGACCAAGTTTAAAGTTTGAATTTTTTAAGCAGGTGCACAGCAATAGTCAGTTTGAATGAATCTACTTTGTAGCAATGTGGTTCTGGAGTTGACATCATGCTCAAGAAAAAAACACAATAAGAATCCACTGACTGTGCTAGGTTTGAAGGGATTGGAGGAAACATAGGATGCAAATGTGAGTGACCAATCACTCTGTACTCCTGTGCATGAAACAGGCCAGCAAGGCAGATATAAGGCAGCCAGGTCCCATGAGGGAGCACTTGCCTGCACATCTTTGGATTCGACGACCCAGCTGCTGCTACTGATTCCCTGGAACCATGTCAAGGTCTGTGGAGAGGTCACAGCCTTTTACCCTGGAGGAGAACCTGGCTTTGCTGGATGTGATCCTCCCACAGTACCCCCTGCTGTATGGGCGACCAGGGTATCAGGTGAGTGCAGAGTCTACTAGCACAGACTGTGTCCCTTGTTTGTGACTGTGACTTCTGGCATTGTGTCCAGGTGTGACACACATGCTATGTACTGTAGGGGGGTTTCCAGGGGGGGGAATGCCTGATGTCTCCCAGCCAGTGCATGCTGTGGTGCATGTCTGCCGTCCTCACTTGCATTGTGTTTACTGTGACAATCACTGCATGGTGCATGCCACATTCTGCCTGTCTTTTCCTCCTGGGAATGTAGCCTCTACAGTCCTCATTTGATTATGTGGAGTGTGGCACCCGGGCTGCATGAGGGATGGATATACCCTGGCCATGTGATGTGAGCAGGGAGCAGTGCTGTGTGTCTGACGTGCAGAGCCAGCCCCACACCTGTGAGCCCCCCCCGTCTAGTGGCACATGTGCAGAGTGAGGTTTGTCGCAGCATTTGGCAATGGCAGGTGAATGTCCTGTGCCTGTGTGTGTCTGTGTACTCTGCTGAGGTAGCGTCAGTGGCCTGTGGCATGTGACTGCTTAGAGGTGCTGCACATAATCCTGGTGTAGCTTGTGATGCACAGTGTGAGCCTGGATCATTGATTGTGTCGTTGCCCTCATTCCACCTGTGTACTTTCAATGGCACGTACTGCTTTTGCCCTTCCCCAGAGGATCATGTCCCTATGACAAAGGTGCAATGCGTTGGATGCATACTATGCCTTGTTGTAAACAGCAAATTTGTTCTAATATGTCTCTCTGTGACATGTGCCTGGTGTATTGATGTAGTGTCACTTGTTCATCCTCACAGGTAGGCGCCTCTGCCAAGAAGCAGATATGGATGACTGCCGTCAGTGCCGTGAGGAAGTTGAAGGGTCGCAAGCGGCGCCTGGCCCAGGTGAGGAAACGCTGGCAGGATATCCGGTGCTGGACGCGGAGGATCGCACGGGTCCTGCTGGGGGACTCACCTGAGACCCATAAGAACTGCGGGCACCGCCGTCTGACCCACATCCGCAAGCGTGTGATGGCGGTGGTATTTCCAGACTTGGACAGGCGCTTACAGGAGAAGCAGCAGCAGGAAGGGGGTAGGTACATGTGTGTTTGTTGTGTGTCACCAGCATTTGTAAGTGCACAGTTGCATGGATACACTGCCAGGGTTTAACGGTGCTGTGCAGATCCAGTTACCCACAGAATAGCGGTGCTCTCCTGCCTCCCTTCCCCTCCTTGCAATGTGTTCCCTGGTCTGTGTGTAGTCACTCCTTCACAAGGTAATGTAGGCTGCCGCTTTCTCCACGTGAACTATGCCTGTAGCATCATGTGTGGGGGTGGTGTGTAACAGGTTTTGGTACCTTGCCTGTGCCCTGTCCAGTTCAGTACATGTGGGTTCCATGTCAGTTGGCACTGATGCTGAGTCCAGACATGGGAGTTAGTCTCTGAAGTGTCATGCCTTACAGCGCGCATGTCCTATGTTGTGACCTGTGAAATGATGTGCATGAGTGTGCGATACTCATAGTGCAGGGATGGTGGCATGTGTTGCAGTCATTCCCATTCAGGACCATGGAGTTGTGTGGCCACTACTGTCCCCTGGGGCATATTTTCCTAGGTGTCATGTGTGTCATCACAAAATGTGGACACTCTCAGTGTCTACAGCATAGGTTGTGCTCTGTGCCATTGTCCCCTGGCACCATGTATATTGACGTAAAATATAGTACAAGTGTCCACTGTACAGCCTGACCTGATTGTCCTTGTTCATACTCATGGTGGCCAGTGCCTGTGTGTCTTGTTACAATCATCTGATGATGACCATTTGTACATGATTATTTGGACAGGCGCACCTTGGGTATTTTATTTAGCGTCCAATCTTGCATTTATGCAGCCCCTGTGTATTTCACCCAGACTAAGAGATGTAAGTGCTTCCTGTGTCTCAACAAATTGTCTCATGTAGGGGGTGGTTGGTGCGGGCAAAGCCTACATGTCAAAACCTGAAATCTCCTTGCTAGGTCTGGCCAGTGTGTGATGTTTGTCTGGACATACACTCAAGGTGCAGTGAGCCAGTCATGTTGGGCATGTTTTCAGTATTACCTATGCAGCATGTGCCTCAAGTTCATGGATATGGTCCCTGCTCATCCCTATTTTCGGCAACGCTGTGTGGTGCAGATGCAGTGCTGGGTTGTCCCCAGGGCCTGGCTCCTATGTCAAACTCCATTTCATGTCATTTGCAATTGTGTCATGCTCTCCATGGATTTTCAGTGGCATGGTGGGTCAACCAACTGTGTGTTGCATGCCCTACATCTGTACCTTGTTTTGTAGATGTTACTGATCTTTCTTTTCAGGCTATGCACTGTAACCTATGTAGATTGGACTCATGTGACATATGTATACAGGTGTGTGATTAATTGCTGTCTCTTCACCTTGCCCACAGCATCGTCGGGGGACACGGAGGGAGACATGAGCACAGACGGAGCGGAGGGACCGAGCACCAGTGCCAGCATTGACATCGTGGCTGGCACATTGAGTGGAACTGAGGCGGAGGAGAGTGAGGCCGAGGACCTGTCCACTGGCACGACAGAATATGAAGCTGACGGGTCCGAGGATGATCTCTCCGAGTGGGCGGAGGCTGCACCAGCAGCTGACAGCGGCACAACATCTCACCCCGCCCCCTCCATTGCCATCAGCCGCCTCCCACTTGCTCGTGTCCCTTCCCAGCATGCCCGGTCACCACATGTCTCCTTCCTGCCAGGCACTGCACCCCCTGCCCCTGTCTCCACTGCTGCCGCCAATGCCGAGTCTGTGGACATCCAGCGGCAGTTGCAGGTTGGTCAGGCTGCGATGCTTAATGTCCTCCATGGCCACAGCCAAGTGCTGAACAACATGGAGGCATACTTGGAGGGCATTTTTTCATCGCAGGCTGACCAACGCAACTTGCTGAGGTCCATTGACTCGACACTGACTGCAGCAGTGGGTCTCCTGCAGCGCTACGTCCAACCCCCTACCCCTGACCCTTCCACACTTCCCACTCCCATGCCTGTCCCATGTACACCCAGACGTCAGCATGCACCCACCACAACAGACACAGGCACCACACCAGCAGGGAAGGTCATACGCACACCTCCTGGCACACACACACAGGGTGAAGTAGGCACACCCACTGGGTCGGGGGGCAAACGTAAGTCACGCAGCCAGAGTGGGAGTCCGCATTCCACCAAATCCACTCCCTCCAAATCCCCTCCCCTCAGCTCCCCTGGCCACATATCTGGCAAAGACTCCTTCATGGCCGCTCTGTCCCTGAGCCCCACTGTGACACCACCCCGCAAGCGGTCAAGGGAGTCCCCGGTCAGGGTGGTTGAGTCCCCCCCCCTGTCCACACCCTCCCCCAGTGGCGCTGCGACCCATCCCTCTGCCCCCCCCCCTCCTTGGGGCCTGTGGTTCCTTCGGGTGCAGGGGAGTCTCTGGAGGACCTTGCTAAGGTGTGCAGCGACATCCTGGCCTCCGCCTTTGGCCCTGCCCCACCCCCTGTGGTGGAGTCCTCCATCCCTGCACCCACGACGCCTACCCTTCGCCCTCATGTCCCTGCGGTGCCTGGTCCTTCCCCCCCACATGATGCCCTCCCCGCTCTGGAAGACGAAGGAGTCTGACTGTGCAGGCAAGCTAGGGGACACGCGTCCCACTGTGTCCCCAACCTGGATTGGAACTTTGGATTGCCCTATGGGCGTTGTACTTTTTGAACTGTCAAGGGACTAACATATTTTTGGATGCTGATTAAAGCAATTTATTTTTCCTTAGTACACTACTGTCTGTCTGGTATTGCTGTTGGTCGACCTGCCCCATTATTTTGGGTGGTGATTATGTGTTGGGTGTGTGGGAATTGTCGTCTTGTGCTGGTCATAGGGTGGGTCCTGGTATCTGTGTGCCATCACAAGCTGTTGGCTACATAACTTTGTTCATGTAAGCAGTTACTGCATGGTGACATCGTCCCAAGGTGTGTTCCTTCCTCTGTGTAACCTGACTTCTTCCCTGCAGGGTCATTCCAATATGTGGTGCTGAGCTGTGTCTACATTGGCTGGGTGTGTGACGGACTCGTTAGACTTGGCCCATGCATGCTGAGCGATGTCTCCACCTGCATCATTTGTGGCGTCCTTGGTGGTCACTGTACTTGTGTATGTAGACTGTTGCCATGACTTCATGTGTACATGTATTCTTTTAGGCGCCATGCATATGTATACTTCCAGCCTCGCACACATGTGGTACATGTACTGCAGTATCTTTGTGCACCTGACTGACATTTGTGGGCGTTGGATCTGTGGGTACTCCACCCTTTTCTTTGCAGGGGCACTGCTGTGAGTGTTGGGCACCCACCCCTCCTGTGTCTGGGCACTGCTGGGAGGACTCTGCACACACCCCTCCTGCGTCTGGGCACTGCTGGGAGGACTCTACACCCACCCCTCCTGTGTCTGGGCACTGCTGGGAGGACTCTGCACCCACCCCTCCTGTGTCTGGGCACTGCTGTGAGTGTTGGGCACCCACCCCTCCTGTGTCTGGGCACTGCTGGGAGGACTCTGCACACACCCCTCCTGCGTCTGGGCACTGCTGGGAGGACTCTACACCCACCCCTCCTGTGTCTGGGCACTGCTGGGAGGACTCTGCACCCACCCCTCCTGTGTCTGGGCACTGCTGGGAGTGATAGGCACCCACCCCTCCTATGTCTGGGCACTGCTGGGAGGACTCTGCACCCACCCCTCCTGTCTCTGGGCACTGCTGGGAGGACTCTGCACACACCCCTCCTGCGTCTGGGCACTGCTGGGAGGACTCTACACCCACCCCTCCTGTGTCTGGGCACTGCTGGGAGTGATAGGCACCCACCCCTCCTATGTCTGGGCACTGCTGGGAGGACTCTGCACCCACCCCTCCTGTGTCTGGGCACTGCTAGGAGGACTCTGCACACACCCCTCCTGCGTCTGGGCACTGCTGGGAGGACTCTACACCCACCCCTCCTGTGTCTGGGCACTGCTGGGAGTGATAGGCACCCACCCCTCCTATGTCTGGGCACTGCTGGGAGGACTCTGCACCCACCCCTCCTGTCTCTGGGCACTGCTGGGAGGACTCTGCACACACCCCTCCTGTGTCTGGGCACTGCTGGGAGGACTCTGCACACACCCCTCCTGCGTCTGGACACTGCTGGGAGGACTCTGCACACACCACTCTTGTGACTGGGCACTGCTGGGAGGACTCTACACCCACCCCTCCTGTGTCTGGGCACTGCTGGGAGTGATAGGCACCCACCCCTCCTGTGTCTGGGCACTGCTGGGAGTGATAGGCACCCACCCCTCCTATGTCTGGGCACTGCTGGGAGGAGTCTGCACACACCCCTCCTGCGTCTGGGCACTGCTGGGAGGACTCTGCACACACCACTCCTATTTCAGGATATGTACGCTTAGATCATACACGGGTGTGGGTTCGCTCCATGCATACGAGGTGGGGGTAGGGTCCGTACATACACGGTTGGGGTGGGGGTACACTCCATACGTACGCGGGTGAGGGTACGGGTCGTACATACACGGTTGGGGTGGGGGTATGGTCCGTACATACACTGTTGGGGTGGGGGTACGCTCCATACGTACGCGGGTGAGGGTACGGGTCGTACATACACGGTTGGGGTGGGGGTACGGTCCGTACATACACTGTTGGGGTGGGGGTATGCTCCATACGTACGCGGGTGAGGGTACGGGTCGTACTTACACTGTTGGGATGGGGGTACGCTCCATACGTACGCGGGTGAGGGTAGGGGTCGTACTTACACTGTTGGGGTTGGGGGTACGCTCCATACGTACGGGGGTGTGGGTAGGGGTCGTACTTACACGGTTGGGGTGGGGGTACGGTCCGTACATACACGGTTGGGGTGGGGGTACGCTCCATGCATACGTGGGTGAGGGTACGGGTCGTACATACACGGTTGGGGTGGGGGTACGCTCCATGCATACGCGGGTGAGGGTACGGGTCGTACATACACGGTTGGGGTGGGGGTACGGTCCGTACATACACTGTTGGGGTGGGGGTACGCTCCATACGTACGCGGGTGAGGGTACGGGTGGTACTTACACTGTTGGGTTGGGGGGTACGCTCCATACATACGCAGGTGAGGGTAGGGGTCGTACTTACACTGTTGGGGTTGGGGGTACGCTCCATACCTATGCGGGTGTGGGTAGGGGTCGTACTTACACTGTTGGGGTGGGGGGTACGCTCCATACGTACGCGGGTGAGCGTACGGGTCGTACTTACACTGTTGGGGTGGATTGTACGCTCCATATGTACACGGGTGTGGGTAGGGGTCGTACTTACACTGTTGGGGTGGGGGGTACGCTCCATACGTACGTGGGTGAGGGTACGGGTCATACTTACACTGTTGGGGTGGGGGGTACGCTCCATACGTACGCGGGTGAGGGTACGGGTCGTACTTACACTCTTGGGGTGGGGGGTACGCTCCATACGTACGCGGGTGAGGGTACGGGTCGTACTTACACTGTTGGGGTGGGGGGTACGCTCCATATGTACGCGGGTGAGGGTACGGGTCATACTTACACTGTTGGGGTGGGGGGTACGCTCCATACGTAAGCGGGTGAGGGTACGGGTCATACTTACACTGTTGGGGTGGGGGGTACGCTCCATACGTACGCGGGTGAGGGTACGGGTCATACTTACACTCTTGGGGTGGGGGGTACGCTCCATGCATGCGGGGGTGGGGGTACAGTCCGTACATATCCGTCCCCACGCTATGTGATGCTTGTGCGGGCCGTACCCAGGCCTTTGCCACGTGGGTACAGCCGTGCCGCCATTGTTGGGATGACGTAGGTGTGGGCGTGGTACGACTCGTACCCACGCTCTTAAGGCGTGGGTACGGGACGTACCTGTATTGTTGTGTTGCCAGTTCGCGTCGTCAAGCACTTCCGTTGTGGCGGACGCTGGCTTTGCTGGACACGCCCCCACCCCCTCGTAGTGACCAGGGCCTGGGGGTCAGGTATGTCCAGGGCATGTGTGCTGTGTGACTTTGGTGGGGGTTTGGTGGCCTGCCCCTGGTCCTGCCCCCCCCCTTTTCCCCCCTCCCTTTGTTGTTCTGACCTTCTGCGGCGTCTGCGTCGTAACCTGTAGAGGAGGTCGACTGCTATGAGGGCCGGGATGACACGTAGGTTCGGGTCCATGTCTGTCCGTTGCGTGCAGGTACTCCTTGTTCGCGTCGTCTTGATTTCCCGGCAGTTTTTGGCTGCCGGAAAATATTTACCGTGCGGGATGACGTCGGTGCGAATCGTGATTCCTGGTTCGTGAATGGCAGGCTGCGTGCGTCCCGACATCACATCGGCGCTTTCCCGGATCACATTTGTATGTTTGTTTTCGTCGGTCGGGCTTTTGTACAATTTGTACGGAAATGGTATTTCCGTGCGAATCGTAATTCCATGTTTGTATATTTTTTCGACCGGGTACGCGTCGGACGGAGAATATGCTCCGTCCGATGGTTCGTACCCGGTTTTTACCGGATCGTGATCGGCACCTTTGTTGGAAGAAAAGGACGCAAATTTGGCGTGGATACTTCAGGTGGTCAAAAAGTTACAGATGCCTAAGCGCAAACTACCCCAAATTGCCCTAAAGAGGCTTATCACGGGGGAAAGGCCTAGCAGTGAAGGGGTTACTTACAATATAGCAGGTTGAACACAATCAATACAAATGAAAAGCACTCGTATGTCATAACACTGGGTGTTTGTCTTATCTATCACTGATTTCTGATTGAAATAGTACAACCTAGAGTTAGGTTCCCCTTTTGCAACCAATTATTGGTGGATCTTTGAATAAACTGTTCTTTTTTATACGAAGAGAATAGCCAATAATGCTTATGAATAATTTTTTCCAGTTATTTGCTACTGTTGAGAAAGTATTACTATATGTTATCGTCTCTGTATCTATACTATGACTAGGTGTTAGAACTTGTTCACCAGAGACCTGTGTTAGGACTGGTTCCAAATGCCAAAACCTAATTTTTAAATTGATTTCAAATCAGTTTAAAGTGAATTTATTGCAAGAAATAATACAGGCTTAGTTTTAATTTTTTTGCCCAAAGTTGGTTTGTAAATAACTATTTTATGACTATAAACTCACTTTTGTCATTCACAAAAAATGGTTTTAAACTCACAAAAAATGTATCAATACATAGATTTTTGTGTGTGTGAATAAACATTATTTCGGGAGCTGGGAGCAGGTGTACAATGGCGCAAATGCTCTGAATATTTGAGAAGTCCTAAAAACTGTTGGACTTGGCCCTTTTTGGCTAAAGTTGCTTAAACTTTTTGCTTTCCTCCTAGACCATTTTTTTTCTGACATGGTGTTGCCAAATTAGATGCTTTGGGCACTTTGCCACTGCTGATCAGTGTCAAAGTGCAAGTGCACCCTGTGAAAAGTTTAACGGTAATTGGTTGTCCATGATTGGTATGTTTGCCTTACTAGTAAAGTCCCATGTAAAGTGCACTATGTGTGCCAGGGCTCGTAATGCAAATGCTACTAATGGGCCTGCAGCACTAATTTTGCCACCCACACAAGTAGCCCAAAAGAGAGAACTCAGGCCTGCCACTGCAGTGCCTGCGTGCAGTTTGTTAAACTGCCATGTAATCGTGACAAGTGCACACACTTGTCTTGACCCAGGCGAGGAGGTGAGACAGCAATAGGCTGAACTGCATCTGGAGTGTAGGGGGGAGGAGTAGCCCCTGGAGGCCTGGGTTGCTGCCATAAAACAATGGCTCCATCTCCTGCTGAGTGATTAAGGACCCAAACCCCCACTATCAAAGGCAGAACGTGTCACTGGCAGGGAGACATCCATAACTGGTTTGGACAGGGGTCAGTGCCCCCCTGAACACAAAGACTCCAAAGACATTTAGGGGTATATCTATGAGAGCCGAAGCCCCTGGACTTGGGAATGAAACTGTTCAAGACTGTAAAGGATTGATACTACTTTGTGGTCAAGAGGAACCGGTGCCAAGGAAGAACCAGCTGAATAGACTGAAGGAAAGGACTAACCCTTGCTGTGTGTTCTGGGGCTGGTCTGCAGTTTGCTGATTTAACCAAGGAGAGGCTAAAGGGACTTTGCTGTATGCTGTGTTCCCCTGCTTGAAAGGACTTTGCTGTGCTGTGTCCTGAAGTAACTTAACCCCAAGGGCCCGAAGACAGCTGGCTCCCTGTTGTGGAAACTCAGGAACACATCTCAGTGACGCTGTGTGCATGTGCTTTGTGCAGCCTGAAACCTTCGTAAGAATTGCCCTGTGATCGTGGGCACCTGGAGTCCAAGCGAGTCTCAGTGACGCTGTGTGTGTGTGCTTTTTGCAGCCTGAACCCTTTGTGAGGATTGTCCTGTGATCGTGTGCACCTGGAGTCCAAGTGAGTCTCAGCGATGCTGTGTGCGTGTGCTTCGTGCAGCTGAGACCTTTGTGAGGATTGCCCTGTGATCGTGCACAGCCGAAGTTCAAGTGTGTCTCTGCAATGCTGTGTGGGTGTGCTTTTTGCAGCCTGAGACCCTCGTAAGATTTGCCCTGTGATCGTGGGCACCAGGAGTCCAAGTGAGTCTCAGCGATGCTGTGTGCGTGTGCTTCGTGCAGCCTGAGACCTTCATGAGGATTGCCCTGTAATCGTCCACACCAGGAGTCTAAGTGAGTCTCAGCGATGCTGTGTATGTGTGCTTCGTGCAGCTTGAGACCTTTGTGAGGATAGCCCTGTGATCGTGCACAACCGAAGTCCAAGTGAGTCTCAGCGACGCTGTGTGCGTGTGCTTTGTGCAGCCTGAGACCTTCGTGAGGATTGCCCTGTGATCATGTGCACCCGGAACTCAACTGAGTCTCTGCGACACTGTGTGCATCTGCTTCGTGCAGCCTGAGACCTTCGTGAGGATTGCCCTGTGACCGTGCACCCCCGAAGCTCAAGTGAGTCTCAGCAACGCTGTGTGCGTGTGCCCTGTTGCAGTCTGAGATCTTCGTTATCGCCATTGGCCCGGACCGGTATTCCCAGGGGAACTGTGCAGCCGGCCCGAGCCCGCCGTTGCCAGAAGCAGGACCTCGTACCAACCCCGTCGGGGGAGGGCCAGAGTTCCACTGCCCCGAATCAACCAAGTCGCATCGGAGGCCCAAGTCGCTAGGAGAGCGAGGTTGCAGCCTCCAGGTAACGTGTGTTGCCATCTGGGGCGGTGTGAGGGTTTGGAGAGGGACGCTCTCGGCCTCTTCCATTCCTGCAGCGCGAACCTCTGCTAAAGCTCGTATCACGGCCTGTACTTGCCAAGGAGTGGCAGTACTGGGGCCGAAGTGTGGAGCAGCACTTTGGTTTACACCATACCCGTGTTGGGGGCATATGTTGGTAGAAGCTGACCGCGAGTCAGTACGAGAGACAGAGAGACCATCTAAAGCACCATGATCGGTGCCAAGTGCCTTGTGCATTGCATTGTTTCTGCATTACGAACTGCCTGACTGTTGCCTTGCGCATGGCATTTTGTTTGCTTAACGAACTGCCTCATTGTTGCATTACGAATTGCATTATTTTTGCATAGCGAACTGCTGATTGTTGCATTACGCATTGCATTCGTTTGCATAACGAACTACCTGATTATTGCATATACTTGTAACTCGTGTTAAGTCCTTTTGTGGTGTCATTATTGGGTCACTGGGAGCGTGGTTGCAAATACTTTACACATTTGCCTTGAAGATAAGCCTGGCTGCTCGTGCCAAGCTACCGAGGGTGTGAGCAGGGGCTATCTGAGAAGGTGTCCTTCCTTTCCCTGACTTAGAAGCGAGGGTCCCTACTTGGCCTAAGGTACCTCCATCAGCCAACTAGGGAATCCCAGTTCTAACATTGGCGGCAGCGGTTGGGACCTACCATTGATGGTCAGCGGATTTGGAATTTGAACGTGTATTCGCAAAATCACTCACAGTGATTGGTGTACATCACTAGTTTAGCGCAGACCACGACATAACCATATATTGTGTGTTTTGATTTTTGGTTCTATTTTTGAGCGACCTTTAAGTCACACATCATGTCTCAGAGGAGACAAGAAACCAGTGAGGCTGCAGAATGAGTGTTCGACATTGAGGCATTGCTTACCTACAAAGTTGATCAATTGAGGAAATTCTGCAGAGATTTGGGATGTCCCATGAAAAGTAGCGCCAAGAAGGAGGAGCTGCAAATGGCCTTGAGGGCCTGGTGGGAAGCCAAAGGGGCTCAGGAGACAGGTGATGTTGAAGTGGATGAGGATTACCCAGGGAATGGATTTGGTCCACAGTATTTGCCAGTGAAAGGACCAGCCTCAGGGGCTGTTAGTAACCATTCAGGGAGGAGTTTTTCCCCAGAGGAGCTGGAGGAAAACCCAAGGGTCAGAGAGCATGAGTTGGAGGTTTTAAAACTAAAAACTCAAGCGGAAGAGAAGAAGCTGCTCATTGAAAGTGAAAGGCGAGCAGAGGAGAGCAGAAACGCTCTCGCCTTGGAAGAGAAAAAGATCCTCTTAGCTTATGAGTTAAGCATGAGGGAACTGAACATTAAGGTTAAACAGGTGGACTCCAGTTTGAATGGTGACAGCTCACAGCCTGTGCCTAGTGTGGACAAGTACAAGCGTGCACTGGATGATTGGGTGATGGTTAGCATGGCAAATGATTTGAAAGGGTTGATCAATTTGGCCCCCAGGGAGCCTAGGCTCAGTAATTGTTTTCCAGGATTGCGCCAACCCATGCTAGGGTGCGAGCTCTTTGAATCCAGGGAGCTGGCACAAGAGCCCGACCCCTAGTCATGGGTCCAAGGGTCTGAACAGGCATTAGAGAGGGAAGAGAAGCAAAGTAGAGTAGTTAGGTCCCAGAGTAGGGGGAGGGGGCATGCAGGCTAGCGCCCTGTCTCAAAGGAGAGGGAGGGAGTGTGAGCAGCGTCCCCAGGGGTTCACCACCCCACCCCAGAGACTGGAGGGTTCCTTAAAGGAGCACCAGGTTCGAGGCCTAGTACCTACTTGCCAGCTGTGTGAGGAAGAACACCTAGCATCAGGAGGACGTGGGGCATTTGTAACTAGAGCTCCTGCAGTCCTGAAGTTTGTGGGAGCCATTCTTAAATGGCAGGCACAGAAATCTAAATGGAAGGTGTTAGACCTGGCGATTTCCGGTTGGCTAAGGCTTGCGCCAAAGCCAGGCAGAAACCACCACTCTAGTCAGGGCAAGGAAGTTACACGCCAAAGATAACCCCTGCTCACCCCCTTGGTAGCTTGGCACGAGCAGTCAGGCTTATCTCTGAGGCGATGTGTAAAGCGTTTGCGCGCGCACCCAGCAACAACACCCAAGGCCCACCACAAAGGAAACTCCACACAAGGTATTCTATAAAAATAACCTTTGTATTATACACAACACATTAGATAAAAACACACACTTTACAATGTGCCAACAGGCACGGGCAGAATTTACAAGGGATTATGTACAAGACAGGGCCACCTGGACCACTGTCAGGAATTAGCACTTTTTAGATATTTAGCACACAAAATATATAAAATCACTGTAGCACAAAAATAATATCTATAGCACACAACCAGTACTTACTGGTATCGGGGAAGTACCACCTACGTAACCCTAACTACTTTAGGAGACTGTCACGCAGGGAACTAGAACCTCACTAGCACCACCTGTACTAGGAGAAGCAACAACCACCTACGTATCACAATACCTGTAGGGGTAATAGAACGTTACACATGATGCATCACATTCAGAGGTGTATGGAAGGAAAACACATGATGCCTAAAA
Source organism: Triturus cristatus (assembly GCF_964204655.1). NCBI lineage: Eukaryota > Metazoa > Chordata > Amphibia > Caudata > Salamandridae > Triturus > Triturus cristatus. Next base: position 349,337,090 of record NC_140584.1, read on the forward strand.
ACATTCAGAGGTGTAAAAGCAATGGCACATGACGCATCAAAACACATTCAGAGGTGCAAGGAAGGAACACACATGATGCATAAAACATTCAGAGGTGTAAAAGCAATGGCACATGATGCATCAACACACATTCAGAGGTGCAGGTAGGAACACAATTGCGCAGAACTCCTATGCCACCACCTGTGGCAGTCCCTGGGCCAACTGGCCTGGAAGGGCTAGGACGCCCTGCGTTCAGCAAAGTCAGGCTGCGCCCGCTGCGCAGACTAGAACAAGAATGGTCCCCCACCTAAACGTGGCAGCTGCCCACTAAGTGCTGGGCAGCTGGAAAACGACTTCAGGCACTCTGCGTGCCTCTGGAGCCCTCTCTGGGCTCTGATCATTAAAAATGTGCCCTCTGGAGCCTTCGTGGCTCAGCACAACGTTGGAGCCTCACTGGGCTCGAGAAACAATCGTGCTCCCCTTCGTTTGGAGCCTCGTGGGCCCAAGACAGCCGGAAATGCCTCCAAGAGCCTCGCAGGCTCTAAAACAAGAAATGCCCCCGTCGTTGGAGCCTCACGGGGCTCGGAAAGAATGGTGCCCTTCACGCTGGAGCAGCCCACTGCCTTCTGGGGCCGCTCCGGTGGCCACTACTCGGCCAGGCAACGTTGGAGCCTTCCCGGGGCTCTGACACGGCCCCCGCACCCCCAGCGCATGCGCGGAGTCCCCCAGCCCTGCTACACACTCACCGGGCTGATCGGGGACTCCCGCGTTGTCTCTCCTCCCGGCGGACGCCGAGGCTTCCTTGCAACGCGGAGGGGCAGGCACCGACAATGTGCCTCGCGCCCCCCTCCGCACCAGCTCCGGCCGCACTTCTCCTCGCTCGGGTCCAGCGCGGGGTAGGCTCCCGCCTGGATCTTCACTGCACAGGAGCGCGGGGTAGGCTCCCGTCCGCTTCCTGCTTCCGTCTCGGGACCCGCTCCCAGGCCTGCCTGACTTCCGGCTGAAGCCCGGCCGCGGCGGTGAATTCCTTGGCAAATGAGAGGGGTAGGCTCCCTCGCCAGCGAGCACAACGGCGGGGTGGGCACCCGCCGAACTTGGCAGACACCGTCAGGATCGCGGGGTGGGCACCCGCTATCAGATCCCAAGCGCTCACAGCGCCATAGAGCAAAACAGCGCTCCCAGCGCTATAAACAAAGGAAGGTCCAGCAAAACAGCGCGCCCAGCGCTAGGAAGTCCAAAAAGCGCTCCCAGGCGCTACAAGCAGGTTTCAGCAACAAAAAAGGTCCTTCAGAGAGCAGGGGGCAAAGGCTGGGCCCAGAGCCAGCTCACAGGGCCCTCCAGCAGGGAGGCAGTCCCCAGTGGCGGTCTCTCCTGGCGCCCAGCAGCAGCAGGCCCCCCCTCAAGTGGATCCTGCAAGAGAACAACTTCTGTGGGGACACAGCCCCCTTTTTATACAGTCAAATCCCTTGTCTAAGGTGCAGGGAAGGGGCGAACCAGTTCCAGCAGGTTCCTGAGCACTTTGTTTTGCTCAGCCCCTCTCCCTATTCACTGGCAGGGCTAGGGTCATTAGACGCACCACAGGGGCCGGCGCCAGCATTGTGTGGGGGAAGCCCTGTCCTATTCAGGACCCAGGTACACTCCTCCCCAGCCATCAACATGCTAATTCCCCATTCACCACTGGGTGACTCCTCCTGACTCTGGGGAATTCCCTAGTCCGTCACCTGACCTCACCAGCCAATCGCCAGACAAGCCACACATTTCAGACTGCACACTGAAGTGCCCACTTCTAGAAGTGGCACTTCCACACCAGGTACATGCATGCTGCACACATCAACGCGCAGCATTCACTCCCACGAGTCCGCACATACCAAACACGGGCCTGCACACCCCACGCATCAGGAACTACTGGGACACATACATTCCCCCATCCATTCCTATGGGAGGGCAGGCCAACCTCACAACACGCACGCACTTTACCCTGGGACACAGCGGTAAAGTGCGCCGAAGTCCATAAAATCACTAAACCAAGTCACAATTTTAAGCAAAAAGTTTCGGGGTGAACCGGCCAGAAGGGCCAAGTCCAACACAACCCCCTTCCAGCCAAAACGCAGGGTAGACCAATCACCACCGTGATGGACTTCCCTGCTTGGGGCGATAGAACACGGACGCGGGCCCGCCACTGCCGGGACACCCGCCTGTTCTACGCCACGGTGAACCCATGTGGTTTCTTCTCAAACCATTCTCCGGACCAACTGGGCTACCCCACTGGTACTCCCAAGCTGTCCGCGGCCAAGACCAGGCCCTAGGCCACCCAGGTGCCGCTGGTCCTTGCCTAACCACAGAGTGGGGGGTAGTAACCCCTGGCACATAGCAGCCATTCTCCACTCTACCCTTCATCAGGGCAGTTCTAAACTGCCACTGATCTTCCAGCCTAGGGTCTGTACCCTCAGACTGACCAAAAGTCACGGGTGAGGCTCTCCTCCCCCTACCTCTTCTCCTAGGGTTCCGCCCTCTCCTCCTTTGAGAGGCACCCTCGTAACATACCTCACCAACCAGCTCAGGACCCCTCCCTGAGAGCTGGTCTACCAACCTAGGGTTTAACCCCTCAGGTTGCACCGGGGTCAGAGGTGGGCTCTCCCACCCTCTGCACCCCCTTCCAGAGTCCTGCTCCCTACCAACTGGGGCGGCCCCTCTGGAAGAAGAACCGGTCAGGACACTGGTTACAGTAGTCAGACCCTTCAGGTCAGGCTGCTCCTGAACCTGGCCTTCCAACCTCCGGTCTAAAACCTTCGGTGGAATAATTGCCTGGCACTCCAGGACTTCTGGGGATTTACACACCATCCCCCCGAGGCTGACACATGACCCATGTGTCGTGTGACTGTCTGTCTGGCGCAGATCTCCCGTCCCCTGTCCACCTGACAGTGCGCAAAGATCCCCCAGAACAGAAGTGGCGCCACCCGGGTCCCCCCAAGAAGATCTAGCCCAACTGGCTAGTCCCTAGTCCACTGGCGCATCCACTGGGAAACTCATCCCCCAACCACTCCTCACGCTGGACTCCTGTACCCTCCCTACCGGAGCGGTACTGCCAGCCTCTAGAACCACAGGAGCCCTGCTTACAGGCGCTCCAGGTCCTCTACTCACTATGTGATCCTCCTCAAATGGGCTAACAGGACAGCCTAGGTCCCCAACTGGGTGTTCCCTCCTGAAACCACCCAAGTCCCGAGGCAGGGTTTCGTACGTCTGGGGACCCTCGGTCACCCACTTACCCCCGCTCCACTGAGCCAGGCCGTAAGCCCCTACACCCTCCTCGCTACTCTGGGACCTAGCTGGGCTACACGGAGCCTCTTCCACCACGCTGGGCTGGAAGGTACCTGAACCACAACTTGAGTCACTAGTGTGGGAAGAACTATCCCATTCCTCATCATAACTGGGGGTCTGTTCCCATCGGTCTGCTTCCGCTGCCAGCTCCCACGGATCAGTGTGCCCCCATGCTAACAGGTGTTGGCGCAACTCGGGATAAAAACTACTGGATAGCTGCTCTCTGACGAGCAGATCATACAGTTTTTCAAAATCCTCCTTCGTGCTACCCCATACCCAATCAAACAGTGCATCCTCGCATTCCTCCACAAACTTCTCCCAAGACTGGTGAGGCAGCTTCTTCCTGCCCCTGAACTTCAACCTACATTCCTCCTCCCGGGAACTAGGTACCATACTGGGGGAACTGGGAATGGGACTCTCTGCACTGGTCTCTCTATTGCTGCCACCACTGGACTCAACCCTCCCTGGGGAGCCCAGAAAACTACCACTGCGCTCTGGGGACAACTTACCCTCTAGAGCTAATCTCTCCCTGGCGAAGGCCCTCTCAGCCTCCGCCATCCTCTCCTGCGCTAAGACCCTCTCGGTCTCCAGCTTTTTCTCTGCCATAGTCAGCTGCGCCATTTCCCGGGCATGCTCCAACCTGAGCTTCTCCATGGCCAGCTGATGCTCCCTCTCTTCCCTCCTATCCACCCACTCCTCTGGGGACAGGGAAAGGGATGGGGTGCTGCTCCTGACACTGGACCCAGCAAGGGACTCCCTATCTATGGGGTCTCCACTCTCTACTGACGTCCCTGTCAGGTAACCTTCCTCCTCCTCAGATTCCTGAGGGCTCTCCTCAGACCCACCACCCTCTCGGCGTGCGGCCCGGGCCCTATCTTCCTCGCTGCGCTCCCGCTCCCACTCCTCCTTTTGCCAAAGGATCAGGTTGTCCCTCAGTTTGGACTGGGTATCTGACTCACCCACCTCTATGTCCCTCTCCTCACAGAACCCTACCAGCTCCAACCTACTGTACCTAAACAGACTACAGAAGTTAAAAGCAGGCTCCATTTTGGCGGACGTTCCTGAGAAGAGTTCAACACAAGGAACCTGGGGGTCGAAGCTACACAGGAGTACACAATTCACAAAAGGTTTCAGTGAGCTCTCTATCCTGGAGAACTCACACTCACTGTCTAGTGCCCCACACACCATCCACACACAACCCTCCCCTCGGACTGGTAAGGCAGTTTCTACCACCCCTGATCCCTCAACCTGACCACCACGTGACACAGGTACCAAACTCTGGGCGCAGGGCGGGGGACAAATGTACTGGACACAATTACACAATGATACCTTCAGGGGAAACAAAGGAACTTCAAAAACAATAATCCCTAAAATGTGATTTATCTAATGCAGAGTTTTGTGGTGTAGCCAGTCGCTGCTGCGGTACAGCGCAAACGCAAGTCCAAATCCCACCGCTGATCACCAATGTTAGACCTGGCGATTTCCGGTTGGCTAAGGCTTGCGCCAAAGCCAGGCAGAAACCACCACTCTAGTCAGGGCAAGGAAGTTACACGCCAAAGATAACCCCTGCTCACCCCCTTGGTAGCTTGGCACGAGCAGTCAGGCTTATCTCTGAGGCGATGTGTAAAGCGTTTGCGCGCGCACCCAGCAACAACACCCAAGGCCCACCACAAAGGAAACTCCACACAAGGTATTCTATAAAAATAACCTTTGTATTATACACAACACATTAGATAAAAACACACACTTTACAATGTGCCAACAGGCACGGGCAGAATTTACAAGGGATTATGTACAAGACAGGGCCACCTGGACCACTGTCAGGAATTAGCACTTTTTAGATATTTAGCACACAAAATATATAAAATCACTGTAGCACAAAAATAATATCTATAGCACACAACCAGTACTTACTGGTATCGGGGAAGTACCACCTACGTAACCCTAACTACTTTAGGAGACTGTCACGCAGGGAACTAGAACCTCACTAGCACCACCTGTACTAGGAGAAGCAACAACCACCTACGTATCACAATACCTGTAGGGGTAATAGAACGTTACACATGATGCATCACATTCAGAGGTGTAAAAGCAATGGCACATGACGCATCAAAACACATTCAGAGGTGCAAGGAAGGAACACACATGATGCATAAAACATTCAGAGGTGTAAAAGCAATGGCACATGATGCATCAACACACATTCAGAGGTGCAGGTAGGAACACAATTGCGCAGAACTCCTATGCCACCACCTGTGGCAGTCCCTGGGCCAACTGGCCTGGAAGGGCTAGGACGCCCTGCGTTCAGCAAAGTCAGGCTGCGCCCGCTGCGCAGACTAGAACAAGAATGGTCCCCCACCTAAACGTGGCAGCTGCCCACTAAGTGCTGGGCAGCTGGAAAACGACTTCAGGCACTCTGCGTGCCTCTGGAGCCCTCTCTGGGCTCTGATCATTAAAAATGTGCCCTCTGGAGCCTTCGTGGCTCAGCACAACGTTGGAGCCTCACTGGGCTCGAGAAACAATCGTGCTCCCCTTCGTTTGGAGCCTCGTGGGCCCAAGACAGCCGGAAATGCCTCCAAGAGCCTCGCAGGCTCTAAAACAAGAAATGCCCCCGTCGTTGGAGCCTCACGGGGCTCGGAAAGAATGGTGCCCTTCACGCTGGAGCAGCCCACTGCCTTCTGGGGCCGCTCCGGTGGCCACTACTCGGCCAGGCAACGTTGGAGCCTTCCCGGGGCTCTGACACGGCCCCCGCACCCCCAGCGCATGCGCGGAGTCCCCCAGCCCTGCTACACACTCACCGGGCTGATCGGGGACTCCCGCGTTGTCTCTCCTCCCGGCGGACGCCGAGGCTTCCTTGCAACGCGGAGGGGCAGGCACCGACAATGTGCCTCGCGCCCCCCTCCGCACCAGCTCCGGCCGCACTTCTCCTCGCTCGGGTCCAGCGCGGGGTAGGCTCCCGCCTGGATCTTCACTGCACAGGAGCGCGGGGTAGGCTCCCGTCCGCTTCCTGCTTCCGTCTCGGGACCCGCTCCCAGGCCTGCCTGACTTCCGGCTGAAGCCCGGCCGCGGCGGTGAATTCCTTGGCAAATGAGAGGGGTAGGCTCCCTCGCCAGCGAGCACAACGGCGGGGTGGGCACCCGCCGAACTTGGCAGACACCGTCAGGATCGCGGGGTGGGCACCCGCTATCAGATCCCAAGCGCTCACAGCGCCATAGAGCAAAACAGCGCTCCCAGCGCTATAAACAAAGGAAGGTCCAGCAAAACAGCGCGCCCAGCGCTAGGAAGTCCAAAAAGCGCTCCCAGGCGCTACAAGCAGGTTTCAGCAACAAAAAAGGTCCTTCAGAGAGCAGGGGGCAAAGGCTGGGCCCAGAGCCAGCTCACAGGGCCCTCCAGCAGGGAGGCAGTCCCCAGTGGCGGTCTCTCCTGGCGCCCAGCAGCAGCAGGCCCCCCCTCAAGTGGATCCTGCAAGAGAACAACTTCTGTGGGGACACAGCCCCCTTTTTATACAGTCAAATCCCTTGTCTAAGGTGCAGGGAAGGGGCGAACCAGTTCCAGCAGGTTCCTGAGCACTTTGTTTTGCTCAGCCCCTCTCCCTATTCACTGGCAGGGCTAGGGTCATTAGACGCACCACAGGGGCCGGCGCCAGCATTGTGTGGGGGAAGCCCTGTCCTATTCAGGACCCAGGTACACTCCTCCCCAGCCATCAACATGCTAATTCCCCATTCACCACTGGGTGACTCCTCCTGACTCTGGGGAATTCCCTAGTCCGTCACCTGACCTCACCAGCCAATCGCCAGACAAGCCACACATTTCAGACTGCACACTGAAGTGCCCACTTCTAGAAGTGGCACTTCCACACCAGGTACATGCATGCTGCACACATCAACGCGCAGCATTCACTCCCACGAGTCCGCACATACCAAACACGGGCCTGCACACCCCACGCATCAGGAACTACCGGGACACATACATTCCCCCATCCATTCCTATGGGAGGGCAGGCCAACCTCACAACACGCACGCACTTTACCCTGGGACACAGCGGTAAAGTGCGCCGAAGTCCATAAAATCACTAAACCAAGTCACAATTTTAAGCAAAAAGTTTCGGGGTGAACCGGCCAGAAGGGCCAAGTCCAACAGAAGGTTATGAGAGGGAGGTGTCCCTCCGTGGGAGGACCCGTGGGACAATGCCCAGCCAGTAGGGCAAGGTCCCCTAGTAGTGACCTGGGTAAACCCACTTCTAACCTGGAGGGAAGGATAACTGGGGTCAGTAGCTTGACCGATAGGTCTTAAAGGGGTACCGCTCTAGGTGGCGTTGGCAAGGGACCAGCACCCCTAGAGAGGCCCCAACTGCCAGGAAGTACCCATGGAACAGCATAGTTGTCCCAGGGAGTAGTGACCAAGAGAACCCCGTGGGGTCAGGAAGGCAAAGAACAGGAGAGTGTCCCTGCAGTAGCGGGCCTGCCTCCGTGTCCTATTGCCCCAAGCAGGGAAGTCCATCAAGGTAGTTGATCTACCCTGGCTTTAGGCTGGGAGGGGGTTGTGTTGGACTTGGCCCTTTTTGGCTAAAGTTCCTTAAACTTTTTGCTTTCCCCCTAAACCTTTTTTTTCTGACATGGTGTTGCCAACTTAGATGCTTTGGGCACTTTGCCACTGCTGATCAGTGTCAAAGTGCAAGTGCTCCTTTTGTAAAGTATAATGGTAATTGGTTGTCCATGATTGGTATGTTTGCCTTACTAGTAAAGTCCCTAGTAAAGTGCACTATGTGAGCCAGGGCTAATAAAGCAAATGCTACTAGTGGGCCTGCAGCACTACTTTTGCCACCCACACAAGTAGCCCTAAAGAGAGAACTCAGCAGGTTTGCCACTGTAGTGCCTGCGCACAGTTTGTTGAACTGCCATGTTGTCCTGGCAAGTGCACCCACTTGCCAGGCCTTACTCTTTCTATGCACACCAGACACCCCTATGGTAGATCCAGGGTCCCCCCCTGGGCAGGTTGCAGTGTATGTGAAAGGTAGGACATGTACTAAGGTGTGTACCATGTCCTAACAGTGAAATACTCTCCCTTTTGTTTTTCACTGTTGAAAGGCCATCTTGCCCATAGGACAGAATGGGGAAGGCTGTGTAATATGTTTCCAACCTATCTTCCCAAAGGCTTACGATGGAGAGGTGAAGTATAGTGTGCCTGAACTCACAATTCAATAACACATCTTTTTGTGAAAGTGGTTTTTGCATTATGTGTTTGGAAACCACTCTTTTAGAAGTGGCTTGGTATTTGTACCCTAACATTTCTGTGTGTCTCTGCTTGGTTGCGGATTGACTGTCTGGATTTGAATGTCATAGACTCTGGGGAATATCTTGACCCAGGGGAGGAGGTGAGACAGCAACAGGCTGACCTGCATCTGGAGTGTAGGGGGGAGGAGTAGCACCTGGAGGTGAAGACACCTTAGTTGCTGCCATAAAACAATGGCTCCATCTCCTGCTGAGTGATTAAGGACCCAGACCCCCACTATCAAAGGCAGTAGGTATCACTGGCAGGAAGACACCCATAACTGGTTTGGACAGGGGTCAGTGCCCCCCTGAACACAAAGACTTCAAAGACATTTAGGGGTATAACTATGAGAGCTGAAACCCCTGGACTTGGGAATGAAACTGTTCAAGACTGTAAAGGATTAAAACTACTTTGTGGTCAAGAGGAACCTCTGCCAAGGAAGAACCAGCTGAATAGACTGAAGGAAAGGACTGACCATTGCTGTGTGTTCTGGGGCTGGCCTGCAGTTTGGTGATGCTTCCGATCGGTTGCATGAATGCGCCGATAGCTTACTAAAAAAAAACATCTATTTAATCACTTCTTTCTATTAGACAAGCTGGACTCCTATATGACATAACGGGAGAGCCTGGGACACTCTAAAGATGATTATATCGTGATTCAGCTACATTGGATCTATACTGAGGAAAACAACTACATTGGTGATGCCTCATTTTCACTTTTGAAACCAACATCGCAATAAAATGGCTGACATTATCAGGGACATGGATTAGCATACTTGGCTAACCACTATAATAACAACTAGGTTAAGAGACCCTCCCCTTGCTGTTGGAGCATCCTGGACCAACATAACACATAACAACGGAAACAGGACTAACATAAAAGGAGGAAGAGAAATGTAATTGAAAGTGAAACAAGACTACACCAGGTCACCTAGGGTCATTGACATCGAAACAGGACTGCACAGCTGTCTAAGAGGCTCTACCCAAAGGAGGCGGCCATATTGGAACGGCCCCACCACAAGGATAAAACACTTATTCTACATCCACCGCTCATCCTACCCATCCAGTACAGGTCAGAATTTTTCATCTTACATTTCCTGCTACCTAACTTATTCCAGATCCTACATGCACGAGACACCAATAACGCAATCACTCGAATTCTAGATCCAACCCTTCTTCCCCACTCATACTATAACCCCCCCACCTCTACAGCTGACACATAATTTTACACGGACCTCCACCCGAGCCATAATCACACTCCAAGCCCCTTAACATCTCTCCATTTATACGGTGCACACTATGGAACTCACAGGCACACACACACACACCATCATCTACCCCCGAACCTCTCAAGAAATGCAGCCAAACGTTTCAAACACAATTTTCTAAAACGTCACCCTGAAATACCCATCGCCGACCCTTACTCCTCAACACTTACCGGACAGATAACCAATGATATCATCTTCCACACTAAACGAAGAGCTCAATGGAGAAACGCATTCCTTACATTATTCACTATCTCCTCCACTAGGAAAACTGCTCATGGTATAGTTATTTACATTTCCCCCTCTCAGCTTTTTAGAGCGACCGCAACCATCACCATTTACAATAATGGAACCATTCTCATGCAATCCACAGACCATAATCTAAACCTCCTGGATAACATCTTCCCAGTCATCAAAGCCCAACTGTATAAACCCCAAACTTCCACTCTGGACATTCCTTCCTTAAGTACACAATACACACCATTGCCTATCCCCTCGGACAACCACCCCCCAATACTTGCACGAACCTCACCTGCATCCGACTCAAACGTTAGTCCAGCCCGGACCTCCCCCTACTCCATCTCACGGCAATTCACTCTACAAAATCCCCCCACCAATTCTACTTCTTCACCACACATCCCACTATCTGCGCTGGACACACATACTACTCCCAGGCCACCTGACACTCACATACCCCACCTACCTAACATAACGGCAATCACCCACACAGAACCAACAGGTAACACACACCCCTTATCCGTATTCACAGATGCCCCTGCGGCAGAGACTACCCCTCTCCACATTAACACTCACAGCACCTCATTCTTGTTGAACGCCGACTCCACTAACATGCACACCCAACTCTCCAGAACGCCGCCCTCTCCTCAAGGGCTAGGACACAATAGGACACTCCACTCCCACACAGAAGACAGGATACCCTCCATTAACACTCTGCACACATTCACACCACCTACATCCACAGCCCATCCTTCTACCCCCAAAGCCCACTCACCCCCATCTAGTACTCTTCCCACACCCACTACCCAACCTTCCAGTACCACAGCCCTGTCATCCATATCTACAACACGCCTACCCACACCCGCAATACCCCTCCCAACGCCATCCACACCTGCCCCAGACCATAAATCCAACCAAACTACATTGCAGGCAGACTCACCCTCCACACAACCCTTGACCCAACTCGTATCCGTTCCCAACTTTAGACTTGATGAGATCATGATCTCACTAACTCAAATCAAAACTAAACTACAAGCACTCAACGATCGGATATCGAGAAACCCGTGGTTTACCAGACCCTCAAGACAGTCCAAACTTAGCGGGCCTCAGAACCATCCAACAGGTTCATCGAATCTTATTCCGCCCAGATGGATTTCAGTCCCCTCATGTAACAATTCAACCCGCCCACTCAGAAGCATTAATCCGTTATCAGAGAGTGACCTACTCTCCCTGTTAAACTCTTATGCATCCACTCCCGTGAACAAGCTCACCCCTACCTCAATGATGATCCCTACTATCCCTTCCAAACCTCACAGGACTACTAAACCCTTCACTAGAGGCATTACCAGCAACAACCTAAGAAGAATCCCCCTCACTCAGGAACCTTCCTCACCCACTATGACGCCCCGGCTAAAATGTATACTCTTAAACTGTAGATCTGCATCTAGACACGCAGCGGACATAGCTGACCTCATTCTCACACAGGAACTGGACTTGTTACTGTTAACGGAAACCTGGCTAAAAGAGTCCTCCACACCAATCATGGACATATTAGTACCCCCAAACTATGACATCATTAGATTAGACAGAACTGATAAAACAGGGGGAGGTATCGCTTGCATACATCATAGTAATGTCTCTGTGAACAGAGCCATATCCCCTGTATACACCTCCTGCGAATACTTATGCCTTGACATCATCAACTATGGTAAACCATTATGTTCCATACACATCATCTATCATCCACCGGGTGACGACCTAGCCTTCACTGAACATTGCATGGATATGGTAACAACAAATATGGGTCGACTAAACACCCAAATATTCCTGGGAGACTTCAATCTTCACTGGAACGATCACAATGATACTGTGGTGAATAGTCTCAAAATCTTCCTAGAAGACCTAGACCTGACCAAATTATGTAGCAGCCCTACACACAACAAAGGATCTATTCTGGACTTAATAATCTCTAAAATCGATTCCATTCAGATCCAGTTGATCGAACCCTGCGACTGGTCAGATCATCATATCATTAATTTCTACATCAAGGAAATGGTGAAATTTAACTCGGCGCAACCCACACGACCTAAAATATGGAAAAGAGACCTGAATAAGATCAAGCCTAACACTTTGCCATCCCCCAGCTACAACCTACTCCGGCCCCCCGCAGGAACTTCCGAAGTCCATGATCTCACCAATCACTACCTCTACGCCATGACATCGATAATAGATGAGGTCGCACCTCTTCAACTAAAGAGAGTATCCATAAAAGACTCAAAGCCCTGGTACAATGGAACACTTAATGAAGACAGACGGTCGCTCAGAACATCTGAGCGCACATGGAGATCTGTCCCATCCGCAAACCACCTCAAGATCCTTAGGACAAAGAGAAATGCATATTACCGTAAAATCAAGCGCACCAAAGCTGACTTCTTCAGCTTCCAACTAGACCAAGCAAGAAACCGCCCCAAAAAACTTTTTGAATTAATCAAAACCCAATCCAAGGAGGCACCACAACGCCCACAAGACTCATCATGGCCGCAACCAAACTGTGAAGATTTCGCCGTCTTCTTCACCCAGAAGACTGACACCATCAAAAAGGATCTCCTAACTGACCTAACCCTACACGCGAGACCACACACAAATACCCCAGCATTTCCAACTGCTTCATACCTAACCCCTTCAAAGCCTGACCTAAAAAATGACGCAACCTGGTCTTCCTTTACCACCTATTCTGAAGAAAACATAGGCAAAATACTCAGTGCCCTGAACCCTGCCAACCACTTCGTCGATCCGCTCCCTGCTAATGCTGTCAAAGACCTTACTCCTCTGCTTCTACCGATCTGGACCAAGATCACAAACAGCTCACTTCAACAAGGTTGCATCCCAGACACCCTTAAAGCTGGGCAGGTATTACCCATCATAAAGAAGCCCACGGCCGACCCTATGGACTTAAACAACTACCGCCCCATTACCAATATCCCTACCTTGGCCAAATTATTGGAAAAATGTGTTCACCTCCAACTGATGAGGCATATTGATCACTTTGACCTCCTTAACAAGCACCAATCAGGCTTCCGAGCAGGTCATAGCACTGAATCAGCCATGACACATATAATTGATGATGCGCTACAAATCCTGGATCAAAATGGAGCCTGCTTACTCATTCTATTAGACCTATCCTCAGCCTTTGATACGATAAAACACGAGAACCTGTTAGACCTCCTGGAACACAGAATGGGATTCTCAGGTGCAGTGCTAAACTGGTTTACCTCATTTCTCCATAATCGGACACAACAATTCAAGGTCAATAACTCCCTCTCCAAACCAGTACCAGTTACTTTAGGTGTCCCACAAGGTTCCTCACTCTCCCCAACGCTGTTTAATCTCTTCATGGAACCACTCACCGAAGTTCTGCAAGCATCGAACGTACAATATCACATGTACGCCGATGACACACAACTATACCTCAAGATCCACTCCTTAGAAGACATCAAATCACTTAACCTATCGCTTAGGAATACACAAACCTGGCTAGCAGAAAATCATCTCAAACTGAATGCCCTAAAAACAGAATTCCTCCTTATAGCTCCACCTGCGCAAGTCCCCATAATACAAGAGTGGATTAAACATCTTACAGCACTCAAAGTTCAACCTACCATCGTGGACTCAGCGAAATCACTCGGAATTACTCTTGACTGTAACCTCAATATGCAAAAACACATCAGCATTGCTACAAAGGGAGCAAACTTCCAGATAAATACACTAAGGAAACTTTTTTTTTTTTTTTTTTTTTTTTGAAACCTTTATTATAGAATTCAAAAGATATACAAGTATGGGCCTACAACCTTCAGGCCGGCCGCTAGCAAACAGTGAGACCATAAAACGCATTTATAAAACACAGGCGGCAAGCGGTATAAGTCCCACAAATCAAAAGTATCATTTGCGGCTACATTGCCCAAACATCTCAAATGGCGGTTTCATTTTAAATGAAAAACGAAAGACAAACCCACAAGGCGGCAAAAGTCTAAGCAACATCATGTGCTCCCCTCGGGAGGACCCCACCAATCCACAACAATAGGAGGGGGGACGGGCAGGGGCAGAGACAAAGTAGTAATCAAGGGAATGTGCAGACTAGGGAGACTGGGCCGCCGCCAAGTCAGGCGTCAGTGGCGGGGTACAAATCTCGCCGCGATAGGAGTTCCAGGGGCCCCACACTTTCACCCACTTCCCAGGCTTACCTCTCGCCACATACACTACCTTTTCTCGGAACATACACCAATCCATATTTTCCTTCCATACCGAAATCGTTGGTGACCTCTGGGAGCCCCACAATTGTGCTATGTCACGCTTGGCCACCATATATCCCAGTGTCACCCACCACGTTTGCGTCACCGTGTAGTCAGTCGGCTCCCACACATTCAACAAACATCTCCTAGCCTCGGGGAATAGCGTAACATGCGTGATCGCTTGCAACACCGCATGTACACCACGCCAGAATCGAGCCACCTCCGGACATTCCCACAAAATGTGGAAGAAGGTCCCTAACACGCCACACCCACGCTTACACATCCCATCCACCGCATATCCCATACGCATCAGTCCCGGTCCCGTAACGTAGACCCTGTGGAGTATTTTGAGCTGGACGAAACGAAGGCGGGCCGGTATGGCCACCTCTTTCGGGGAGACCACCGCAGACACCCAATCCTCGTCATCCAGCTCCAATCCGTCAGCAACCCATGCCTCACGAAGGCCGGCCAGCAGTCCCGATCGATCGTTGATGAGCTTTTTATAAATCAATGAGATAGTGCCATCCGGTACATGCCCGTCTAGCACTCTATCTTCCAAAGGGGAGCATTCCGGGATGGACGCAACCTCCGGGAAGACGGAACACAGCGCGTGACGAACCTGTACATACCGGAAGTACTCCCTGTCCTGTAACTGGTATTCCGTTTGCAGCACATCAAACGTTTTAAATCCCCCCTTCGTCCAGAGATCGCCCACCCTGCTGATGCCAATCGTGTCCCACTTCTCGAAGCCTTTCGTAGTCCACAAACAACCCAGTCGCTCAGATGCATACAATGGCGTCGCCCGGGTCAACCGATCCTTCCACCCCATCGCCGAGTTTGCCGCATGCCACACCCGCACCGCGACCCGCGTCGGACCCGTCAAACGTGCATCGAGCGATCTAGAGTAGAGCGCACGATTGTAGTCGCCACCCGGTAACAACAGTTTGTCCATTTCAAAAGCCGGATTAAGAGCGGGCCCATAAAGCCCATGGTTTATCGCAGCCAGCTGGGAGGCCCGGTAATAACGTTTGATGTTGGGGAGGGCGACCCCCCCATCATACCACGGGAGCGTCAGCTTCGCGAGGGCGATCCGCGGCCTCCCGTTCCAAAACAATTGGCGCTGCAGACCCTCCACCTCCCGAAAGTAACGAGCCGGAACGACGTCCATCGTGTTTTGTAAGGCATATAAAAACCGTGGCAACGACATCATCTTAAAGAGCGCCGCCCGGCTGAGAGGCGAGAGCGGCAAGCGCCTCCAACGCGCCACATCCGCCTTCAAACACTGGAGGGGAGGGAGTAGGCTCTGTGTGTATCGGGCCGCAGAGTCCAGCGTAATAAAGATACCCAAATACTTAAATCCATGTTGAGCAACCTGGATAGGACAACCCCGCGGGAGGATAGGAGCCTCCCCTGAGAGGACATATACACAGGATTTAGCCCAGTTGATGACTAGGCCGGAGTTACGGCCGAAGGAACACAGCACATCCACTAACACAATCAACGATTCATGCGGGGAAGCAAGATACAAGAGAATATCGTCCGCGTAGAGAGAGACTCGATCCTCATACTCAGGAGTCCATCGGAGACCACGAATCGAAGGGTGCCACCGCAGCCACTCCGCCAGGGGCTCCAAGGCGAGCGCAAAGAGGAGAGGCGACAGCGGGCAACCCTGCCGCGTGCCCCTGCCCAATTCAAAAGGAGCCGATACTCTACCATTCACCACCACCTGCGCCAGCGGTCCGGAATACAACAATTTCACCCAGCCGATGAATCCCGGGCCAAACCCAAACTTCGCCAGCGTCGCCCAGATATATGGCCACTCGAGCGTGTCGAACGCCATAGTGGCGTCCAGGGACGCCAAAATGGCTGGCTCACGTATGAACGGAACCCTCGAGAGCACCCCATGCAGACGCCGCAGGTTAAGCGCGGTGTGTCGATGAGGGATAAAACCGGATTGGTCCTGATGGATCAGATCGCAAACCACGCTGACCAGCCGATTAGCCAGCACCTTGGCCAGAATTTTCGGTTCCGCATTCAACAGCGAAATGGGCCTGTAAGACGTGACCCGATCACGCGGCCTCCCCTCCTTGTGAATAACCACAATAGTGGCTAGACGCTGGTCCAGCGGGAGGGAACCCGCCGAACGGGCCGCGAGGAACATATCACGAAGATGCGGCGCCAATGTATCCGGCCGCAATTTGTACAATTCGATGGGAAGGCCATTAGGACCCATGGCCTTGCCAGAGGCGACTGAACGTATGGCAAGGGCAATCTCCTCAGATGTCGGAGCCGCGTCCATCAACGATTTATCCCCCTCCGAAAGGGAAGGCAACGCAATATCTTTAAGTAGGTCGCGGGAATCCTCCGAGCGAGCGAGAAGATACCGGGGAATACACCCCGCGGAAATACTCCGCGAAGCAATCAACAATTTTCTCCAGTTCAGTAACACACACACCATCCACTCTCTCAACCAACGGGACAACTCGACTCGCTCTCTCCTTTTTATCCAGCCACGCAATCAGTTTTCCAGCCTTATCACCCATATCATACAGTCGCCCCTGTTGCTCCCTACTCAGGCCCCTGGCCGCCTCGGTGACTAGGGCCTTGTAATCCGCTTGTTTGAGTCTGAGAGCATGCAGTTTGTCGTCCGTGACACCACAATCCAGGTCACCCTCCAACTCAGTTATCTCAGACTCAATACGGGTCACCTCCTCCCGCTCGCACCTCCTGGAATGGGAAATGAGGGACAGGGCCTCCCCCCGGATTACCGTCTTGAACGCCTCCCACAGAGAAACAGCAGACGACACCGATCCCACATTATCTCCAAAATAGTGCTCAAGGGATTTAATCAAATCTGCGCGAATTGCGGGATTACGCAGGTACCAGGGGTTGATCGGGACCACCCTCCCCTCCGCCCCCGGGACAATATCGAAGTGTAACAAGAGCGGGGAGTGGTCTGAAATACCCCGAGCAAGATGCCGCACCTCCCCGACCCTCCCCGCCTGTGCCGCTGGCATCAGAACATAATCAAGTCTCGAAAGACTACCATGAGCCCCGGAATGAAAGGTGTATTGTACCTGCGCAGGGTGTTTTAGCCGCCAACAATCCACCAGTCTCAAGGTATCCAAGAGGCCAGACAACCAAGTTTGGGCTCGGGGGAGATCCCTGGGTGGGTGACGATCCTCAGTTCCGGAGACTACAGCGTTAAAATCCCCCCCAACCACTAGAATCCCCTCCGGCAGCCCAAGAAGAAGGCGCCCCAAATCAGCAAAAGTAGTCGTCTGCAACCCCGGTGGGACATAAACAGAAACCAAAACAACCACTTTACCCTCCCATCTACCCACCAGAGCCGTATACCGCCCCCTATCATCATGGAACACCTCATCAACCTCCAACGGGAGCGAGGTTTTGACCATAATGCCCACACCCCTCGAACCAGAGGTGAAGCCCGAATGAGCCACAAGGCGATAGCCCCGTCTATTCATAGCACAGAAGGAATTACCAATAAGGTGTGTTTCCTGCAAAAATACAATATCAGGTGAAATCCGTTTTAAAAACTGCAGGACCACCCCCCGTTTTATCCTGTCCCCCAGTCCGTTAACATTCCAGGAATGAAGTCTCAATCCCCTACCCCCCATCACAGCCAAAACCAATCAGTCTCCTCCCAGAGAGCACTTTAGATATAACACAACAGTACTTCTGCCTTGTGGTATAAACAAACAATACCCAACCCCAACCCAACAATCCAAACAAAACTCCCCCCTCCCTGCACCCCTGCATGAGCCCAAACAGCCCCCCCAACTTGCAGTGTGCCTGTCGCCCCTGCATGAACTAAACTACAAAGACCCCCTAGAGGAGGAAAGAGAACCCCTTCGAGACACACCACAACCTCCAATGGAGGGGGAGCAAGACACGACAGTCAAGAAACCCTGAGCACAGCCGAAAAGTGGCATCATCAGGAATTAGCCCCAGTGTCAATACCTCAGGCCCGGTCCAGTGGGCCCTCTCCTCCCGCGGCCCCCATCCCCTCTCGATCATGTCCCCAAGGCAAAGTGTCCAACCAGTCCCCGGCCGTCTCCAGACGGTCAAAAAAATGAGAGCGACCCTCGGACTCCACACGCAGCCTGGCCGGGAAAAGCATGGCGTATTTCAAGTTCATATCTCAGAGCCGCCGCTTAACGCCCATGAAACTCAGTCTCTGCTTCTGGACCGCCTGCGTGAAGTCAGGATAGAAGTTCACCTCCACGTTCTCCAGCTTAAGCGGCCCCTGCAGTCTAGAAGCTTGTAAAATCGCATCCCTGTCCCGAAAGTTGAAGATACGGGCAATAAGAGGCCGCGGGGGAGCTCCGACCTTCGGCTTGCCACCAGGAACTCTATGGGCCCTCTCCACCGCAAAGAATTTACTCAATCCTCGGGGCTGCAGACGATTAGAGATCAGATCCTCCACAAAGAGATCCGCTGCCGAATCCTCCAGTCCCTCAGGCACCCCGATAATGCGAACGTTGTTCCTCCGGGCCCGACTCTCGGAATCCTCCAATCGCCGATCCGTGAGCGCACTGGCCTGCCGGAGCCGACGTACCTCCGTCTGGAGGGCCGCCACCTCAGTCGTGAGGCCCGACGCGGTATGGGCCAAAGAGTCAACCCTATCATTTGTCTTGGAGAGATCTGCTCTAACAAGGTTGACATCGATGAGAACTGCGTCAAGTTTGTGCGCCAGGGTGTCAAATTGTTGACCCACCGAGGTCTTCATCTCCGCTATGGCGCCCATGACGTCTTGCAAAGTCAGATCCGTCGACAAATCCGGGGCATCCGCGGGGCACTCAGGAGACTTATGCGACCCGCCGGGAGAACCTTTCGGTAGGGTGTAGCGATCCATAATGTTGACTTGAAGTGCGGTGCCACGTCGGGTCAATTTGGCCTTCAGCCGATCTCCATCCTGCTTCGTGGCCATCGTTCTGTATCTCGTACACCCACGAGTCATGCAGCGGAGAACGATCAATCGAGGCCGAGGACCCCAGAGGTCACCTTAGGAAGGCGGAGCAGGTCCCCGCAGGCAGGCAGGGTCCCCCAGCGAGGCAACCACCACACAAAGAAACGCCGTGATCCCACTCGCGATGATGGCGAGGGGACTCAAAAACGAAAGTGAAAGTGTGGGGTACGCGGCTCGCCAGGCCCGTCCCGCCGTTGTTATTCACTTCTCCACTGGATCACCCCCCAACTCAAGTCCGGGGTCAGGAGAGGAGCAGGCCGCAAACTTCAATCGATGCCTACCGCGGCACACGGTGTCCGATTCGAAAGCGGAAAATGGGTACCACCTCGGCTCAGGTTCACCGACACAGTCCCCTCAACCAAATCAGGATGAAGACAGGATAGACGTAGGAGGTCGCGGAGGTCCTCGGGAGCCTCGCACCTACGCGGCCATCTTGGTTGCGCGCTAGGCTCCTCCCCCCACACTAAGGAAACTTAAACCTTTCCTACCACCCAACGACTTTAAACAGGCAGTACAAGCACTAGTCATACCAAGACTGGAATACGGTATTATCTCTCTTTGTGGCCTTCCCAAAGTATCAACTGCACCATAAGAGCCTCTATCAATTCGGCAGCTAGACTCATCACTGGCTCCAAAAGAAACTCCCATATCACCCCGGATCTTCAATCCCTGTACTGGCTACCCCTTGAAGCCAGAATTCATCTGAAAATAGCGTGTATGACACACAAAGCCGTGCATCATAATGCACCCACATATCTGGCACAGAAACTGACTATCTCTGGCGGGATCAGACCTTCAAGAAGTGCGGATAACCTACTACTGAAACCACAAAGGTTCCACAAGAAGAAAACATATAACAGATCCTTCTCCGGGATGGCACCCAGAATCTGGAATGCCTTACCTCCTGAAACCAGACTTAACCCCTCCACTGCTTCTTTCAAAAGGGAGGTAAAATCGATACTCATGGCCAAATTCACCTAACTATGGACTATAGACATCTGGGTTTCAATCACATCCGTGTCCCTAACAAGACGGTCATAATAGACCATCTAAGCAACTAGACTTTTTGTTTTTTCCTCAGGTTGATTATTGCTCTGCCTACACAAGATGCTCTGTGTATGTGCTATGTGTAACATTTATTTGTTGTATAGTAACCTTTATTGATTGTATAGCGCTCTGAAATCCGTTTAGGATCTTGTTCGCGCTCTATAAAACTTTCTAAATAAAATAAAATAAAATAAACCAAGGAGAGGCTAAAGGGACTTTGCTGTGTGCTGTGTCCCCCTGCTTGAAAGTACTTTCCTGTGCTGTTTCCTGAAGTAACTTAACCCCAACGGCCCGAGGAGGGCTGGCTCCCTGTTGTGGAAACTCAGGAACACAAACGTTTCCAGAAGTGTCTCAGCGACACTGTGTGCGTGTGCTTTGTGCAGCCTGAGACCGTCGTTACGATTGCCCTGTGATCGTGTACACCCGGAACTCAAGTGAGTCTCAGCAACGCTGTGTGCGTGTGCTTCGTGCAGCCTGAGACCTTTGTGAGGATTGCCCTGTGATCGTGCACACCAGGAGTTCAAGTGAGTCTCAGCGACGCTGTGTGCGTGTGTTTCATGCAGCCTGATACCTTCATGAAGATTGCCCTGTGACAGTGCACCCCCGAAGCTCAAGTGAGTCTCAGCGACGCTGTGTGCGTGTGCCCTGTTGCAGCCTGAGATCTTCATTATCGCCATCGGCCCAGACCGACATTCACAGGGGAGCTGTGCCGCCGACCCGAGCCCGCTGTTCCCAGAAGCAGGACCTTGAACCAACCCCATTGGGGGAGGGCCAGTGTTCCACTGCCCAGAATCAACCAAGTTGCATCGGAGGCCCATGTCACGAGAAGAGGGGAGGAGAGCGAGGTCGCACCCCCCAGGTAACGTGTGTCGCGACCTGGGGCGGGGAGCGGGCTCGGAGAGGGACGCTCTCGGCCTCTTCCATTCTTGCAGCACAAGCCTGTGCTCATGCTCGTTTTGCGGCCCGTACTTGCCAAGGAGGGGCAGTACCGGACCGGAGTGTGGAGCAGCACTTTGGTTTACACCATACCCATGTTGGGGGCATATGTTGGCGGAAGCTGACCGCGAGTCAGTACGAGAGGCAGAGAGACCGTCTACAGCACCGTGATTGGTGTCAAGTGCCTAGCGCATTGCATTGCTTCTGCATTACGAACTGCCTGATTGTTGCCTTGCGCATGGCATTGTGTTTGCATAACGAACTGCCTCATTGTTGCATTACGCATTGCATTATTTTTGCATAACAAACTGCTGATTGTTGCATTATGCATTGCATTAGTTTGCATAACGAACTACCTGATTGTTGCATTACACATTGCATTATTTTTGCATAACGAACTGCTGATTGTTGCATTACGCATTGCATTATTTTTGCATAACGAACTGCAGATTGTTGCATTACGCATTGCATTAGGTTGTATAACGAACTGCAGATTGTTGCATTACGCATTGCATTAGGTTGTATAACGAACTACCTGATTGTTGCATTACGCATTGCATTATTTTTGCATAACGAACTGCATTATTTTTACATTGCAAATTGCCTGATTCTTGCATTACGAACTGCATAGCATTGCATTAGGACTGCATTGGATCATCTATAATTGCTCATTAATACTGCCAGAACCTACAAGGGCTGGCTGGCCTAATAACCGGCCTGGAGGAATATTACCAATACGCATATGTTGGATTTTTATCGTGTGGTCGCATCGTATATCTTTTTATATAAACATATACTTGTTTTTCTATGAAACTCGTGTTGAGTCCTTTTGTGGTGTCATTATTGGGTCACTGGGAGCGTGGTTGCAAATACTTTACACATTTGCCTTGGAGATAAGCCTGGCTGCTCGTGCCAAGCTATCGAGTGTGTGAGCAGGGGCTATCTGAGAAGGTGTCCTTCCTTTCCTTGACTTAGAAGCGAGGGTCCCTACTTGGCCTATGGTACCTACCTCAGCCAACTAGGGAATACCGGTCCTAACACAAACATATATGGTTATGGGTACACAAACATTTTCTTAGTCCTTGCCAACTCCGGAGCCAGAGATTAACTCCTCTCAATGCAGGCATAAATCAGTTTCCAGGGTGGGAATGAGACGAGATCACCTTCATAACTGGGAAGCTGTAAGAATAATCCCAGGGCTATCCAAGTAGGGGCGTGGTCTAAATAAAGATAACTACTGTAGCAGTACCCCCTGCTCTGACAAGCCATCAGCTCTAGGACTCCGCAGAGTGTCATCAGATTTGGAATTCCCCGCTCAGACTCGCTCTCTCCCCTCCTTATTACAGCAAGGCTATGTATGGATAACGCCAAACACCATCCCAAGTACCCCAAAACTGGTGTCGTCATCCCGGGAAATGCCCAGGCAGACACCTCCCATTTAGGGTGGCTTCACGTGAGGCTGAGTGTACTAGAAGCACTGCTCCCAGAAGGCAACGCAGCTTCACAGGGGTGAGTTTTAACGAAGCCACCACCCCCGTCAAAACATGCCACGGAGTCCTCCTACAAAGCGGCTCACCTTGCCGCTCGGTCATGCCTTGACCTCCACTACTCAGTAGTGAGCAAAATGAGCATGCGCACATCGATGTGCATGCTCTCACTACAGTCCAAGAAAAAAAAAAGAAAACTGACTACCTCTGCGAGGTCTGAAAATAGTGCCCGATAGAGACCCGTTTTAGGCCCCCTGAATATAACTGCTGGTGCTCAGACCCCGACAGACACGGCCCACTTAAAGCCCTGAATAATCCTATAGAGCCGCAATTCTCACAGCTTCCCAGGAGTTGTATATCACAATAGTGCCTTTAGAAATATCACCCAACAAGAATATTTCTGCAAAACAAAACCGTCATGAAGATAAGTGTATATGGTCAGCATAGCTTTACTGTTCTTACTCCCCACCTATATACCTTGAAGATATAAATCTTCAAGGTACGTTTATATGGAGTTACGAATATAGCAAACCTATTCTTACATATATATACTTTATTAGTCCATATTTTGGTTGCTGATATTTTTGCTATGATATTTAAAAAAGTATACTCTACTACCAGACCTTGCGGGTGCATTCTTAGAATATTTTGCAAAGTCTAAAAGTTCACTAACCTTGTAAGAAAGGTAGGTGCAAACCTACGGGTGCAGATTTGTAATTATTATTTTTATTCTTTTTTAGGAATAAGGTCACTGTTTTTCTCAAACTGACTGACTACAAACGTTTGCATTTTGAATGATGAAAGTGTGGTTTCGTAGTCAGATCTGGGACAGTTGCCCCCACACTTAGAACACTGTCCACGTGCCCTGTGGCTATAGAAAAACAGCCATACTGGGCCAGGCTGTTGCTATGGTGCATGCAATTGTTCTACATAGTAAGGCACAGTTTACCCCGAACATTGAAGGATGGCTGAGTCCACACACCTGATATCATTATGTTTGCTATTTGAATATAGAAGTGAGGCTTCTCCTGGCGTGAACAAACACAATACTTGCTTTCCAACCAATGAGGCTGCCCTGAGTTGCCAGGCTGCATTCCATCCCACGGGAACCGTTTTTTTCCCCCATTGGCCACTTCCTTATTCAGAGGCTCTGTAGTCATTACTCAGCAGCCTACAACAACCTGAGACAAAGTGAAAGTACGCACAGACAAGTTCGAAGAAGCAGGAAGTGCACTGCCATATGACTCTTAACATGTCTGTGTGCGCAGGGAGCGTCGTCTATGCCGGTCTGTGCTTATTGCAAATGGTCGCAGGTATGTATGGACCTTTCACTACATATATGTGTGTTAGAGCGACTGGGGATGTGTGTGTGTGAATAGACTCTTCCGAATTAAACCGGAGGGGATTCAAATATTTGCTACGAGTCTCTGTGAACTAATTGTCCCTGAATAAAAACAGCAAGTTTTGTGCGGGCGTCTCTCAGTAAATGGCGTCTATTCAGATTTGTGCTGAAATGTGGCAATGTGAGTTGTGTAACTTTGCCTGGAGATAGCATGTCAATCACAGTACGCACTGCGCAGGGCTGAAGTGGGTCGGAGGGGGGGGGGGGGGGTGGACAAGTAAACGCCCCAGGTAGGACGGGTGCATGGGGCATCTATCCGCCGCCCAGGATGCTCCTGAAACAGCGCTTTGGGCTCGGCACACGCGGTCTCTATAGGTAGATAGATGATTGCAGGGCCAGCTCTAGGGTGGTGCGATCGGTGCCTCCGCACCGGGCGTTGACTTGGGGGGGGGCGTCATTTTTGGAAAATGTATATTGTCATTTTAGAAGCACCTGCTGCCGCGTTCCTGGCCCCCAGAAATTTTCAGACATCAATCAAGATAACTCCAGTGATTAATCGTCTTTCTGGAAATGTCTGGGCAGTTTTGATTCATACAAGGTAGCGCAGAGGGTTAAAATACCTGCTGCTAAGAACGTATATTATGCAGATAAAGCGCGTATATTGTAAAGAGATCAGTGTGTTACTTCTTCTGTAAGAAAGCTCCTTTTGTAACTTGTGGTTTAGAAGTCAAAATCCCAATATAGATCATTTTGCTATTAACTGTGATCAAAGAGCTGCATGCAAACTGCAATGATGTTATGTTTTAAATTCTGAATTTGTGCTTTTCCAGAATGAGGACTCCAACTATATTGCCTACCAGTATAGATGACATGTCACTCCTACACTATACCTTGTAGTCCTCTCTGATGTAACATTTCCTATGCACTGATTTACACATGTCTGATTGTCTCTGTGCAATGTGTGTGATGTAAAGTGCTGCGACACCTTACACTGGTATGAGTGGCGCTAAAGAAACGAAAGGCCTTTATTGTATGATTTAAAATCTTTTACAAAAACGACAAAAGTGCAAGTTAAAAACATAAAATCTGATTAAAGCAGCATGTTTGACAAGCAAAAATGCTATACAGTGACTAAAAACAGTCCATTTAGTGGCAACATATGCAGAATTTGACATGGGGGGTGTGCAGAGTTCAAATATCAGTGGTGCTGAGACATAGTTTATTCAGCTGACTCTTCTCTGGCTGTTCGTAAGAGCATTTCAGCAGCCGCATAAAACTTTCCAATTAATGCCAGCTCCATCGGGACTGTGGTGGTGTAGATATGCCTTAAGGCCTCCGTGCATGATCTAACGCTGTGATGTATGAGCATGGTTCTTAAATACAAGCGCCTTGGAGAAAGCAAGGCTGGGCAACAACAAATAACATGCTCCTCAGATTCTGTGTGATATTGACACAGGCAGCAGCCGGAGCCACTTGATGACCAGTTTTTCCAGTGGGCTCTATAATCTTGTATTGGCAAGGTTAAGAGCCTCACTCTCATAACATTTTGAAGGGCTTGTCCTCCAAGGCCGGCTTTTAAGTAGGGCTGGCATGTGGTACTTTCATGTGAGTTAACAAGGCCTTCTGCACCCAGGACCAATCTGATCCGTTCAAGGTCCTGTTGCCTCGAGATGTTCTATCCACACTTTTTTAGCAGGATCTTTACTCTACACTTTGTTTTTTTTTGTTGTAAATTTTTTTATTAGAAACCGTTATTACACGATAAAATACAGACAAGGGCCTACAACCATCAAGGCCGGCCGCTATAGAGCCCGAGGGCCCGCAATGCGACGCCACACATTCAAATGAGCCAGAGGCAGAGCTCCCGGCAGTTCGTAAGCACATATAACAGGCCGTGGCCATAGGCCAGGAGCAATCGGAAAAAACAGTTTCATTTTCTATTAAATACAAAACACACTCAAGGCAATGAGAGTCCGAAATAGCAGCGTGCTCTTCCCAGGACGGGGAACAACGTATAGTATACAAAGCAGTTCTTGTCTGGAAGCGGTGGCAGGGGGCCACGGGAAGACAAAGCAGGGAACACCCCTCCCACAATCCCGCAGAACGTGTGGCTAGGGGGACAAAGCAATATCGACCTCTAATGGCAGAGGCGGGGTGCAGATACGTCCACGATGCAAGTTCCATGGACCCCATACCTTAGTCCATTTCCCTGGCTTGCCTCTCGCCACATACACCGTCTTTTCCCTAAACATACACCAGTCCATGTTCTCCTTCCATACCTCGATCGTGGGCGGCCTCGGGGAGCCCCACAGCTGCGCAATGTTACGCTTAGCCACCATGTACCCCAAAGTCACCCACTGCGTCTGTGCCGCATTACAATCATTCGGTTCCCAGACATTCAACAAACACCTCCTGGCCTCTGGCAACAGAGCAACGTGCGTGACCTCCTCCATTACGGCGTGGATACCGTTCCAAAATCGCACTACCTCCGAACATTCCCATAAGATATGAAGAAAGGTGCCCGGCAGGCCACATCCACGCTTACACAATCCATCCCTCGAGTAACCCATACGCAGCAAACCGGGCCCCGTGACATACACTCTATGAAGGATCTTCAGCTGTACGAATCGTAAGCGGGCCGGGATCGCCACCTCTTTCGGGGAGGCCACCGCCGATACCCAGTCCTCATCATCCAATTCCAAGCCATCGCCCGTCCATGCCTCCCGCAGACGGAGAAGCAAGTCCGCGCGATCATTAATGAGTTTCTTGTAAATCAGAGAAATAGTGCTGTCGGGCACGTAGCCATCCAACACTCTATCCTCCAGTGGGGAATACTCGGGGATAGCAGCAACGTCCGGAAAAACCGAACACAGCGCGTGGTAGACTTGTGCATACCGGAAGTACTCTCTATCATTTAATTTGTATTCAGTTTTAAGCATTTCGAATGTTTTGAAGGACCCCTTCGCCCAAAGATCACCCACCTTACATATACCGATCATATCCCATTTCTCAAAGCCCTTAGATCTCCACAAACAGCCCAGCCGCCCGGAGGCATACAACGGCGTCGCCCGAGTCAAGCGATCCCTCCACCCCATCGCAGCACTCGCCGCGTGCCACACACGTACCGCAACCCGCGTGGGTCCCGTCAACCGCGTGTCAGGGGTCACCGAATACAGCGCCCTATTATAATCCCCACCCGGGAGCAGAAATTTATCCATCTCGAAGGCCGGATTCAAGGCAGGACCATATATCCCATGGTTCACTGCCGCCAACTGAGACGCCCAATAGTATCGTTTAATATCGGGGAGGGCGACCCCCCCATCGTACCAAGGGAGCGTCAGCTTGGCGAGAGCGATCCGCGGCCGCCCGTCCCAAAACAGTTGGCGCTGAAGACCCTCCACCTCCCGGAAATAACGGGCTGGCACGACGTCCAAAGTATTTTGCAAAGCATACAAGAAGCGAGGTAACAACATCATTTTAAACAATGCCGCCCGTCCGAGCGGCGAAAGCGGAAGTCGTCGCCACCTTGCGACGTCGGCCTTCAATCGCTGGAGGGGGGGGAGAAGGTTTCGCTCATAGCGGACCGCAGGATCCAGAGAGATAAAGATTCCCAAATATATGAACCCCAGTGTGGCAATCTGGATGGGGCAATCCCGTGGCAGGAGGGGGGCCTCGCCCGAGAGGACGTAAACACACGATTTGGCCCAGTTGATAACCAGGCCAGAGTTGCGACCAAAGGAATTCAGTACGTCCACCAATACGATTAGCGACTGTCGGGGAGAGGTGAGATACAGAAGGATGTCATCCGCGTAAAGGGAGACACGGTCTTCAAACTCCGGCGTCCATCTAATGCCTCGCAGCGACGGCTCCCAACGCAACCAGGCGGCGAGAGGCTCCAAAGAAAGTGCAAAGAGAAGGGGTGACAACGGGCATCCCTGCCGCGTACCTCTCCCCAGTGCGAAGGGAGCCGACACCCTCCCATTCACCACCACCTGAGCCAGTGGGTCAGTATAGAGTAATTTTACCCAACCAATAAACTCAGGGCCGAACCCAAATTTCGCCAATACGGCCCAAATATACGGCCACTCCAAAGTGTTGAACGCCATAGTAGCATCTAAAGATGCCAAGATGGCCGGCTCACGTATAAACCCCGCTCGAGCAAGCACGCCGTGCAACCGCCTCAAATTCAGAGCGGTATTCCGATGGGGTATGAAACCGGACTGATCCTGATGAATCAAGTCGCCCACGACCCGAACCAGTCGATTAGCCAGTACCTTAGCCAGAATTTTGGGTTCTACATTCAACAGCGAAATGGGCC
This sequence comes from Triturus cristatus, assembly GCF_964204655.1. Taxonomy (NCBI): domain Eukaryota; kingdom Metazoa; phylum Chordata; class Amphibia; order Caudata; family Salamandridae; genus Triturus; species Triturus cristatus. The sequence goes on from NC_140584.1 coordinate 349,365,567, forward strand.
TATAGGAGGCGCAGCAATCTCGCGGCTTCCCCTCTTTGTGTATCACAACTATGTTGGCGAGGCGTTGGTCCAGGGGGAGGAAGCCCGCCGCACGTGCCGCAAAAAACATGTCCCGAAGATACGGCGCTATCTTATCGGGACGCAACTTATATAGTTCGATGGGAAGACCATTAGGACCCACAGCCTTACCCGATGCGATAGAGCGAATGGCCAGAGCGATCTCATCTGACGACAACTTCGCCTCCATCAACACTGCATCAGCCTCCGATAGGGTTGGCAATGCAATGTCTCTAAGCAACAGATGAGAGTCCTCCTCCGAGCGCACAGAAACCAGAGAATATACCCCGCGGAAATAATCCGCGAAGCAGTCAACGATCTCCACCGGGTCGGTCACACGCACTCCATCCATTCTCTCCACAACGGGCACCACCCTGCTCGCTCTCTCCTTCTTATCCAACCAAGCAATCAACTATCCGGCCTTATCCCCCACATCATACAGTCGTCCTTGCTGCTCTCTACTCATCTCTTTAGCGGCTTCCGTGACTAGCGCCCTATAATCTGATTGTTTGAGGCTGAAAACGTGCAGTTTCTCATCAGTAACTCCCCGCTCCAAGTCCTCCTCCATTTCAGCTAGTTCGGTTTCTAGGCGAACCACCTCTGCTCTCTCGCACCTCTTAGCATGGGAGATAAGGGACAAGGCCTGCCCCCTGACCACCACTTTATAAGCCTCCCATAGGGAGACGGCCGACGACACCGACCCCACATTCTCATTGAAGTAGTGATCAGTGGACTTGACCAGTTCCGCGCGGATCTTAGGGTTACGTATATACCAGGGGCTAATGGGTGCCACTCTCCCCTCTGCCCCAGGGACAACCTTCAATTGCAACCATATAGGGGAATGGTCAGAAATACCTCGGGCTAAGTGACGCACCTCCCCAATCATACCAGCTTGGGTCGCCAGCATAAGCATGTAATCAAGTCTTGAGAGACTCCCATGGGCCCCTGAGTGAAAGGTATATTGCGCCTGTCCCGGGTGCATCAGTCTCCAGCAATCCACTAGTCCCAAAGTGTCCAAAAAACCACCCAACCAGGCCTGAGCCCTAGGGAGGTCCCTGGGGGGGTGATGGTCCTCCGACCCAGAGACAACAGCATTAAAGTCACCCCCCACCACCAGAACCCCCCCAGGGAGTCCCAGGACCAAACGCCCCAAATCGGCAAATGTAGCCGTCTGTAACCCCGGAGGCACATACACAGCAACGAGCGAAACAGTCCTACCCTCCCATCTCCCCACCAGTGCCACATAGCGCCCCCTATCATCGTGAAGCACCTCATCCACCTCCAAGGGGAGAGAGGCCCTAATCAAAATGCCCACTCCCCTAGAGCCAGAAGTGAAACCAGAGTGAGCGGCAAGGCGATAGCCCCTCCTATTTAGGGCATGGAAGGAGTTCCCAATCAAATGTGTCTCCTGCAGGAAAACAATGTCGGGCGAGGTCCGTTTCAAAAACTGCAACACCACCCCACGCTTGATCCTGTCCCCCAGTCCATTCACATTCCACGAAAGGATTCTCAATCCTCTACCCCCCATCCCACTCCCGTGCATGATACCCACATCCCAGAAAGCACAAACCAAAAAAGTCAGCAGAGAACTTCACATTGCCTTGCGAAACAAACGAACAATCCCCAACAACCCCCCTCCCCCACAATCCCCAAACCCCAACTCCCCCCTCCCTGCACCCCTGCATGAGCCCAAACAGCCCCCCCAACTCGCAGTGTGCCTGTCGCCCTAACATATACCACAAAAAGAACCCCTGAAGGAGGAAAGGACCCCAATAAGCTCCCCACAATCCCCAGGCACTTGAAGGGCATAGAGTGCCAAACTAGGGTCCAGTTGTGCCAAGGTACAAAACGTCACCAGTCCAGTCCATCACCAGGAACCAAGTTCTAGTCCTGCTCCACCAAGTCCTGTCCGCTCTCCGTCGTCCGATTGTCTCGATCCTGTCCCCGAGGCAGGGCATCCAACCAGTCTCCAACCACCTCCGGCCGGTCGAAAAAGTGTGAGCAACCCCGGAACTCAACCCACAGCCGAGCCGGCAATAACATCGCATATTTCAGCTCCATGTCCCTCAAGCGCCATTTGACGCCCAAAAATCCCAGCCGTTGTTTTTGGACCGCGTGCGTGAAGTCCGGGTAAAAGCTGACGTTGGAGTTCTCAAACTTCAGCAGCCCGGTCACCCTCGACGCCTGAAGGATAGCATCCCTATCCCGAAAGTTAAAGAGCCGGGCGATTATAGGCCGCGGGGGAGCACCCACTTTGGGCGCACCACCCGGAATCCTGTGGGCCCGCTCCACCGCAAAGAACTTGCTCAGTCCCTTGGGCGCGAGACGATTGGTCACCAGATCCTCCACCAAAAGATCCGCAGCAGATTCCTCCGATCTTTCCGGCACTCCAATGATACGAACGTTGTTCCGTCTAGCCCTGCTTTCGGAGTCCTCAAGTCGACGGTCCGTCAGGTCACTGGCTAGCCGCAACCTACGGACCTCCGTCTGCAGGGCGTCCACGTCCACAGTTAAGCTCGACGCCGCTTGATTCAAGGAGTCGACCCGCTCGTTAGTTTTGGACAGGTCTGCCCTGACCAAATTCACATCGATCAGGACCGCGTCCAATTTATGAGCCAGGGTATCAAACTGCTGACCCACAGCGGTCTTCATCTCCTCAATGGCGCCCATGATGTCCAACAAAGTCAATTCTGACGATGGGTCTGAGACCTCCTTAGACCTCTCAGGCGATTTATGCGAGCCACTAGGTGATCCCTTTGCCTGCGCATATCGATCCATATTATTGACCTGGGTATAGGCACCCCTCCGGGTTGACTTGGGTTTCGATTTGTCGCCGTCTAGTCTCGCCGCCATCGCCCGGAGGCCACCAGGGTTGGCACCCGCCCGCACCAGGAAAAAGGGGACCAGGTAGCTAATTCAATTGAACACAGCCGTCGCCGACAGTGAGCCCATGTATAGTCCAAGAGTCAGGCCAGACACTCCGTCGTCCGCACCCCTCTGAAACACCAAAGTCTCTCAGCCGATACCAGAACACAGGCTTGAAAACGAAAGTGAAAGTGCGGGGTCCGTGACGGGTCAAGCCCAGCCAGCCGCTGTTGTTCACTTCGTGCCCGGGCACTTCACCAGCTCGAGATCGGGACCAATGCAAGGGCAGGCCGCAAACTTCGGAGTGCAACCATTCCGGCTCCCGGCGTCCGATCTGAATTTGGAAAACGGGTGGCACCTCAGCGCAAGTTCATCTGCAAAAGCCCCTCAAATAAACCAGGATTCAGTCAGGATAGACGTGGGAGGTTGCGGAGGCCCTCGAGAGCCGTAAGCCTACGCGGCCATCTTGGTTGCGCGCTAGGCTCCTCCTCACTCTACACTTTGTTAATGGTATATCTGTAGGAGGTTTGATTGATGGTCCCAGTGTTTGCTTGGCAATCAAGAGATACCTCGCCCAACGACTGTTATTGTCTGTGAAGACCACCTGTAGCGCTGACCTGATAGAGCCCGGGCATGCATTGGTCACATTGTGTTGGAATTTCACTATGTCTTTTTTACATTCAATGTCCATTGTTGTAATATTGAACTCTAATCGGATCAGTGAACGCCTGGTCGTATGGGGTAGCTTGAAAACTTTTCTATACGCCATTGTGTATAGACCCTCCAGTTTTTTAGTCAGCAGACCAGGGAAGACAAGGTGGCCATAACTGAGTGTTGGAATTAGCTTGGCTTGCATGACTCGTCGGATCCCCTCCGTCGAGTGACTTACAAGCTTGTGGTGTAATTTGCACAAACCATATGTTAGTTTAGCTGCTTTTGCCTCCAATGCTTTGACCTGCAGGACAGGTCTGACGGTGTCTGCAAATTGTACTCCTAGATAGGTGTACTTATTGGTCGTGCTTATCCTTAGAGGACCCAGCTGCCATGCCAGTGTTTGTTTTTTTGGCTTGTGACCAAATATCAGCACTTTGGTCTTAGATGCATTGGCTACAAGCTTGTTTTCCATGTTATAGTTATGTAGCTTCTCTAATGCCCTTTTCATGCCAATTCTTGTGTAATCCAACAGGACAAGATCATCTGCATACTGCATGATTGGCAGTCTGAGGTGGCCCAATTTTGGGGGAAAGATGTTAGTTTTTAACAGTGCTTCTCCCAGATCAGCAGTGTATAAATTAAAAACGCAGCCCTGTTTTAACCCCCTGTTTGTGAAGATCCTAGCAGTTGCGCATATGCTAGTGAGCTTTACTCGCACCCACGTGCCGGTACAGAGTGACAGGATAGTCGCAAGCAGTTTCCGTGGTATGCCCCACTTAGCCAATTTTGCCCACAGAATGTTTTGATCGACACCATCAAAGGCTGCGCTATAGTCCACAAAGCATGCATATAGTGGTGGGGAGACGGGTCCAGTTGCCTTCGTTGCCAGATATGAAAGTGCAATGGCATTATCCATGGTCAAAGAGTTCGGCCGAAAGCCAGACTGGTAATGCGGGATTACTTGTTTTTTCGTGATCCATGTCTCTAGTTCTTTCAAGAGCCTTTTTGCAAATGCCTTTCCTTCCACATCCAGTAGTGCAATGAATCTATAATTCCCTGTATCTGATACATCCCCCTTTTTGTAAATGGGATGTAGGATGGAACCTTTCCATGAGTCCGGAACAACAGAAAAATTGTAACAATGATTGAATAAGGTTTGAATGTGGGGTGCCCAATATTCGCGATCTTCCTTAAAGATATGCCCAGGCAACCCGTTAGGCCTTGGCACCCCATCCCTCCTGATGCCCTGGAGGATGGTTAAAATTTCCCTTTCTGTTTGATGTAAATCCACCGCATTGCTCTCCTCATGTTGGTGGTCTTCTTCTTTGGCAATGCTTTCCATAGGTTTTTTCTGGTCGACGTATAGGTTGGTGGCGTGAACAGCCCATTTGTTGGCAGGCACGGCATTGTGAATGTGATGGCCGCCATGTACGCCATTTATGTATCTCCAAAATTCCTTGCTTTTGTTGGGTGCTAGTAATGTATAAATGATTCTCCATTTTTCCTCTATACTGGATTGTTTTAGTTGTGTTTTTTTTTTGCTGTCTTCAATTGTCTTTCCGTATGGATAGACTTTTCCTTCATATGCCTTGATTCTGCCAATCGGCAGCTCTTTTTGCTCTGTATGAAGATTTGATTGTCCATGTAGTTAAATGTCCCCTATTGTATGTGTTTATTATTATGAGCAAATTGCTTTCCTGGAGTTAATGCATTGAATAGCGAAATCATGATTTCTGCCCAGCTGGTCTGTGGACCATTTATGCATGTGTTGTGCTTCCATTTTATGTACTTTGTCCAACTTATAGGCCCCCATTTGATACGTTTAATTGAGGCTGTTTCATTATCTAGACTGAGCATGTTGCCTACAGCTAGATATTCCTCATGCCTCATGCTGCTAATGTTGACCAAAGCAGAGATTGGTTGATGATCGCTTCCGGAAGTGGATAATACCTTATACTCTACACATCTCCTCAACAAATTCTTACTCAGGAAAATGTAGTCAAGCGTGGAGATATTATTAAATGTAGGTTGTGGAGTCGTTGTCAGCTGGCATACGTTATTCGCGGATCCCAGGTTAAATTAATTAATGCATGCTTCCATAAGCTTGCGACTGCGGTCCTCGTGATTTTGTTCCGGGGCACATAAGTCTCTGATGTTAAAATCCCCAGTAATGATGCATTCATGTCCAGGGTTCTCGTGGAGGTATGCTCTAACTGTCCTAATGATCCTTCTGATGTTTATGTTTTTATCCTTTTTATTTGGGTTGACATATAGGTTAATTACTCCAAGTTTGAACGGATTGCCCTCTACTCTAAGCCCATTTATTGTTATAATCTGGACATCTGGTGCATATGTGGGCCAATCCTCGAATTGTAGTTGCAGATTTAATTTTGCAAATATCGAGATCCCTCCGCTTGGTCTTCTAAATATGTTGTTTTTGCTTGCCACTGTATGGAAGGCCTGGTAGCCTTTAATGTAGTTGGCTGTTTCCATCCAAGTTTCCTGCAAGCATAAAATGTCTCCAGACATCAGTAGGTTCATGACTTCATTTTTGGTCATGATCGACTTAAACCCTGCCACGTTCCAGCTAATTAGCCTAAACTTAGTGTTTAATGTCTCCATTTTAGTGCCTCTATGGTTGTCTATTTTAAGCCTCCCTGCTGGGCCACATTTATATAAACCATACAAGATTGGTGTGTACCTTGTACTAGGAGTTTCCCCAATCCTTGGAATGCAATGCAACGGAACGCCATGCCCAATCTTCCTTGACCTGGGAGCTGCTCACCTCCTTGCAAAGTCTGGTGGTGGGGCCTTTATGTAGCTCAACTTTAATGTCGTTGTTGAATGATTGGCTTAAAATTGTCTTGGTACCCCTTAATGTGCTACACTGTGTACGAGGCGCTACTTGGTTTTGTGACCTCTGAAGAAGCACTTGTGGGCACTTTTCAGTTGGGCAACTGTCTATTCGGATGCCCCAATCCTTAAGAGTATCTGTTTCTGCCAGTATGTTTTGAATATCTCGCTTATTGAGCCACTTTGTTAGGGTCGATTCGTAATTCCCTGTCCAAGTGTATTTTTTAAAGTATATCGCTACAAGTTGGGCAGATGTTAGATAGGCCAGTGAGGGTATACTTGTCGGAAGATACAGAATATTTGCACGATTTAGGATGTCACCTGGGCCCCTAGTCTCAAATTCTTGGGTAAAGATCAGCATGAACTCCCCGTCTGCCTGAGGATCTAGAGCTAGGGCATTTTCCAAGCCCTCATAACTCGGCCCTTGATGTATTTGTACTGTGGGCTTAATTTGGCCGTTATTCCGGCCGGGCAATTCGTTTGCGGCCTTTTCTTGGTTAATGCTAGAGTAGCGAGACTGCTTGTGCCTCTCGCTCCTTTGGCCAAGTGAAGAGGTCTTCCTTACTTGTGTTGTCTTTATTATAGTGGCGCTATAAAACTAAATGAATCTGAGAGACAGTGGTTATGGAGACTTGGGCACTGTTAAAGGGTGCTAGTGAGGGAATCCGTGGCAGAGGTGGTCATTGGAGGGGCGCCATCAGACATTGTCGCACAGGGCGCCACCAGCGCTAAAGCCGGCCCTGGATAGATGGTTTGCTGCGCTGGAGCAATACCGCTCCTGGGAATCTGCCAGATCGTGATATATCGGGATGATTCATTTGCTTCTCTGTAGAACTCCCTCTAAGTTTCCCTGTAGAGGGTTAACCTTGCTCCCTATGCAAAATATATGTGGGGGCTAATATAACATTTTGTAGCGTTGGCTTTAGTATCACTGTCCAGTCCTTCGTGCAACAGGGATAGTCCATAGCGTACAAGCAGTTAAGGCCCGGGCCGGGGAGGCAAAGCCGGACCAGATAGGGGCCCAGGGCAAAACGCCCTCTGGAGGCGGGGTTCCTCCCCGCCCCCGATTAACATACAGGGTAGGCCGGCGGGGGCCAGGATTGGCCCCGGAAACAAAGGGAGCCCCCACCCAATCAGGGGGCAACCAAGGTAGCGAGTGGGGGGGATAAGAGGGGCCAAGAGGCCTAGCCAGGCACATTCCCCTCCCATCGCAGAGAAGAAAAGAATACATACCGACTGCTGGATGGCCTTACGAGGGACTGCGGAGCACGAGACTTGCCACGGGGGTGCCTCAAGCGGAAGGGAGCAGCATGAGTGGAGCATCCACTCCCGCGGCTACACCCAGCTGAAAATAGTCGGACCGGGCCTCCTCGCCTCCATCCAAGCAGCGGAAACTGGCCATTGGGGCGGCCGGAGTGACCTTCGGAGAGCAGCTACCCCTTGCAGGAAGAGCAGCAGCGTTGCATCAGGCCGGGCCTCCTCACTCCCTCCCAGCAGCAGGACACTGCCTGCGGGAGAGCAGCGAGACCATCTCTGTGCGCGGCAAGAAGTAGCGGGTGAGCAGGCTTTCCCCCCGCCGCCGGCACCGGGCTGCACCGGCCTTACGAGGGACTGCGGAGCACGAGAATTGCCATGGGGGTGCCTCATGCGGACAGGAGCAGTGTGAGCAGAGCATCCACTCCCGCTACTACACCCAGCAGAACATAGTCGGACCACAGCAGCGTCGCATCAGGCCTGGCCTCCTCACCACCTCCCAGCAGCGGGACACAGCCTGCGGGAGAGCAGCGAGACCATTTCTGTGCGCGGCAAGAAGTAGCGGGTGAGCGAGCTTTCCCCCCGCCGCCGGCACCCGGCTGCTCCGAACCACTTGCAACGGGAACAGCAAGCAGGAACACACACCGCCGGCTGCAACCGGCAAACAGCTGATCGGTTCGGCGGGAACAGCGGGGGTGCGATTTCCATCACGCAATCGAAAAAACAGAGCCTTTGTTTCTAGTGCCTCGCTTCCAGGTCTGCAAGGGCCGGAGTGGTGATCCTTTTTCCAAAGCCCAGAGCAGTGGGCAGCGCCAGTGGAGGGAGCCCAGGGTTTCTTAAAGGGCCACGCACCAGGAACAAAAACGCTCGAGATCGGAGCAAGAAAAGAAAGGGAATCGAGTGGTCAGTGGGGAAGCTGCATTGCATCCTGGGGCCAAGATCGAGCTAACAAGCACAAGCAAAGCCAACGAAAATTTCCCTCGCTCTCATTGGGCTACGTAGGCTACAAGATATTTATTTGATTAGAAGAAATAGCGCTTGGCAGCAGCAACTCAACAAGTACACGGGCGGTAAGAAGGGCTAACAGATTGGGCCGGTTTTAAAACCAAAGCAAAATGGCATGCAGCCAAAGCGCTGCTGGGAGAAAACACAGCCCCCGGCACGGTTCAGGGAGAACCAAGGGAGACCAGCACCATCAAAGAAAACGCAGAGGAGACATGACGAGGGAACAGGACCAGGCCTGGATGAGGACCTCCAAGCCATGCTGAACCAAGCCAGGGCCCTGATCACCTTAAAAGGAAAGAGCTGGATGGACCAGCAAATCAAAGGGGGGTCACAGAAAAATGGGAAGAGACAGAGGCAGGCATAACCAGCATGGCCGCCTCCTCCAAAGATGGCAGCGACAAAGGGGCAGGCAGCCAGAACGCCGGCCCCTGAGGAAAGCAGGAAGAAGCCAGCAGCGAAGGGGCATGCAGCCAGAACGGCTGCCCCGGAGAAAAGCAGGAAGAAGCCTGCAGCGAAGGGGCATGCAGCCAGAACGGCGACCCCCGGAAAAAACAACAATGTTAATGGCAGCGGGAAAAAGGCCACACCACGAGGCAGAGACAGAAGAGCGGCCACTCCAGAACGGGCAACTCGCTCGGATGCAGAAGAAAGCAGCTATGAGGGGTCTGTGGCCAGCACGGCGGCCCCTCGGGAGAGACACGAGCGAAACGTGGACAGACCCAGCAGGGAAAGTGGTAAGCATGATGCACCTGGAAGCGTGCAAGAGCACAGGGAAGGGCAGAGAGCGCGAGATATCATGGGGCAGAATGGGAATAAGGGGGCGCAAGAGGTGCTAAGTAATGTAGCCATTCCAGGGGCATGGCAAGCCCCCTGGCAGCCTGGGCTAAGCCAGAGGCAACCGGACTTTCAAGGAGAAGCATGGGCTAGGGGAGCAGCACAGCCAGCACATTGGATGCCCTGGTGGCAATGGCCCCATTCCCGGGGATCCCCGCATGGGGTAGCAGCCCGGCACCGGAACAAGGGGTGGAAAAAGGGAACCCCACAGGGGGAACACCAGCCAACGAAGCAGGCGTAACACACGAAGCACAGCCGGGGGAAATGACAGGAAGCGAGGCAGAGACACAAGGGGGTACAGGAGCTGGCAGGGGGGTAGGCCAATTACAAACAAGTGCGGAGACAGGCAGGACAGTAACGGGAAGCTAGCCAGCGAGTACATACGCCCCTCCCCTCCCCGAGTGACCCACCCACAACAACAAAGATGATAGGAATGGCCAACCTCATCCCACTCACTGTGAAGGAGAGGAGTTTGAGGAAATAATTCATAGACATTTTTTCATTGCTAGAAGTGCGCCAAGCAGGGCTAGACCTGACGGCACAGGATAAAAAAGATGACGACAGGAAGTGGGCACCCAGAAAACCCAGGATGAGCAGATCGATAGAGAACTGGCTGAAGGCATTTAGAACGCTAGCATGCATTTTTATTGAGAAATTCCCCAAAAGTGCAGCAGCACTGTTCTTATATGAGCAGAAAGTACACGAGGCACAGCAGCAGTACCAGGGCGAAGCATGGCTGCAGTACGACGTGGGATTTAGGGAAAAAATGCAGGTATGGCCAATAATGGAGTGGGGCTGCCAGGATATGGAAGGGTTCTCAAAACACATGGTGGCAGCCAGGTAAGGCGTGGGTACCAAAGAGCATATTTTATGTCCCTATGGGAGTACTGAACCATGTGCTGGCCCCAAAAACTAGCACCCGGAACAGTAAGTGCTGGGATACGTTCAGGGCCAAGGCAGGCATAGAAGGGGAATAGGGGGTCACGGCTTTATGAACTTGAGGTCCCCAGGTTACTACCTGGAAGATGGGGTGCATTTCACTGGGGGTGGGAATGGATATGTTCCTGCTGAACATAGTGGGGATTCTTGAGCAGAAGGGTTTCCACTAGGAGTGAAGAGTGAGGCCGGAGTAGGGGGGAGCTCCCTCCGGTCGAGAAACCGTAGGAAGCGTGGCGGGACAAACACAACAAAGCTAATAGAAAGAGAGAAATATTAGAAGGTAGATGGAAGGCTCCCACAGGGTCCTTGGGATGCCTCACAGCAGGGGCACTGAGGGATCCCAGGGGCGGCGTGCCTCCATAAGAAAATACATAGGATGCTTCCGCTGGACCCTTGGGATGCCTCACGGCAGGTGGTACCAAGGGAGAAGATGGCAAGGACTCAGCCTCAGCAAAAGTAGAGTAGATGCTCAAGTAAGGTCCTTGGGATGCCACACGGCAGGGACCCCTGGGAAAAGGGAGGGCCCACGTACGGGTAGAGGGCGAGCGGGACGGCACTTGCAGCCCGGGCAGGTCCAGAAGGACACCCTCCAAAATTGGTAGCAAGCTGAAGCCTAGACCCGCGATTCAGAGGCCCAAAAAAGGTGGCCCCTCCTCCCACCAGGAAATTGAGGAGGCTGGGTCCATAATACAAGGAAAGAATTGCAAATAGCAATAAATGTAAAATATAGCATGGACACTGAATACAGCAGGAACGTGAATAAGCAAAATGTATCAAATTTGAATGTAAAAGATTTTATGTATTAATCTTATGCTATGAATAAAAACTGCGACCTTTTCAGGCACCAAATAATGTGGTCAGTGGTGATTTGAAGGAAAAGCGCCCAGCAATGTTTAGTAGCAACAGAGGGGAGCGGGCGGGGCGACTCGATGCCTGGAGGGGGTTTGGCAAGTGTGTGCTATGCTATTTTTCTTTTCTAATGAGGAGCTTGCATTTAACATAAGGAAACAAAAGTGCGAAACAGGCAACTGCACCTTTTTGGTCGCTTTTTGACGTATTCTTAGCTAATGCTTGTGCAGTCCCTTCTCTAACGGACATTGCTCGGATGTACAGTTATTGCTCAAGCAATACAGCGAGTGTCCCTATGGAAATAAAGAAACGTCTTGTGCATCTGCATTATATTATGCATGCACGTACACAGGCCCTGGGGTGATATGACAAGTGTGCCATGTAGCAGATGATGCACAGTGACTGTATTTCCTTAGGGTGCCCTTTGAGCGGAGGAACGAATGTCCTAGGCTTCCCCGTGGCCTCGCCCCATCCATTCAAAGGAAGTCTGGACTGACCCTGCAGTGACACTAACTCAGCGTAGCCACGCAGCTCTGGTCTGTGCGGGACGCCTCAGTTTAGGCACGCGCCAACGTCAACCTGTGCGTAAACCTGTCACTGTAATCCAGCTCGAGATCTCAAACAGGCGAAAACAAACCTGAATAGATTTTCTGCGTCATAGGTACTTTGGTGTTTTTTCTCTTGCAGCTAATCTGGACTTGCTCTCCTAGTTCTTTCACCCTTGCCAAACATTTTTTAGCCACGCTAACCTTTGTGCATGACAGATGGGTGTGGCGTTTGTGTGCTCCAGTGCTTTACAATTTTACTCTTCAAAGGAATTGATGTGATGTTTTTTGGAAAATAAATTAATCACTCCGAGAGTGTAAATAAATTAATAAGACTGTATTGGGCCGATCCTCAAAGAAAAAAGTTGCTACCAAAGTCCCTACGTTTACTGTAGATGTGTAATTTTCGCAAGTGTAAAGAGAACCTGGCGCAAAAAAGGAAATAGAACCACCTTTAAACCTGATAGATTATAGCTTTGTGGGTCTCGTTAACAAAATATTCCTTTATTAGTGTGACTTCCACACACAAAACGTAGTTGATTATACATGTGTGCGTGCAATGTACATAGCAACATTGTGCATGTGGTGGTGCTTTCTACAATCATAATACGAAAGGTATTTGTGAAGTGCTCATCCATGTGTTCTGCATAAACCTCTAAAAGGAATCATTCTTATGGTAATCATGAGCTAACGGGAGGAACAGGTGTGGATTTTGTAAAATAAATTTTCCCCAAAACGTGAGCATTTCCCCCGGTCTAAAAGTGCAGCCACAGAGAGTACTTTTACTTTTTCCACTTAGCACTTGATAAACCACCAACGGTCATATTTTCCTACACACTCAGAAAAGGGGCCATGCCGCGAAGCGGTGACCATTGGTGGCGAATGGAGTAGGACACACCTGAGTGAACCCGAGATCTCAGAATCCAGCCCACTTGTTCATATGCTACTCAGGTATTGCGATGAGTTTGACATGCCAAGAGTGCTCAACCACATTGAGCGGCAGAGATAAAGGGTAATGTTTCTATCTACATTCTCACAATGGACCCTTAAGTGTGTGCACTGGGCACAGGGCAGGACGGTGTGCCCTGTCATAGCAAAGGCACTGTTCACAGGGCAGACACAGACTTGCATCTGCACTGCGAATAGTGTATCAGTGAAAGGAGGACTGGCTCTTTGAAGCTGTTGGACCACCTTTCACTGCAGTCAGTGCTCTTGCTGAGAGCCTCTAAGCATCTGTAACATGGAGCAAATGGAAAGGCAAAGGATTCCCTCACTTGCATTGGGCTCACCTCCGTGCTAATGAGGATATGCTCCTTAAGAATGCGCACGTTTGGTGCTGGCACGATTCATGTTACAGATGGTGTGGCACAAGCATCTGCGGCTCCTTCTGTAATACCAAAGTGCCTCTAAGCCAAAAAAGTGGATTCACAAACCTTTGGTTCCCCTGGGACACTTTGTATAATACAGCCCTTGGTCCTTCAACCTAAGTGGTTCACCACACATGTAACCCTCTGTGTGACTACACCATGATGAAGAACAGTCGAGTAGGGAGGGACGAAGTGGAAAGGCATTGTTGAGAATGTGTTCGTTAAAGGGACATTTAGTTGACTATGTAGGTGTGCATGAAATCAGATGCCCCAGTCTTGGAAGTTCCTCATAACATTCTGTGCCTCCGGTGTCTCTTCATTCTGCCCAGAACCTTTGCTTTTGTTGCTGAGGGAGGTCGGTGTGCTCATAACTACCCAGAATGCCTGGAACAAAGCATGTTAAGTTCCAGGAAGGAATACTTCAAGGGGAACTCGTGCACCCTTCCTGCTTATCTTATCAACCAGCTTGTATGAAGAGCAATGATACCTTTGTTCTATTGACAGTGAGATTCCAGCAGAAGCTAGACATTGGCCTGACCGATTTTCTTTTTGCCCCCAAATGAGAAAAGCTACTGCAAGAAAGTTGTGTGAAATGCATGAATATCCTGAAAAAGACCCCTGATATCAGCACACACACTGAATTATTTAACCCTTCTCATATTTTGCTGTTAGCATTCCAAAATTAAGGTATGCCATAATCTGAGAATGAATTTGGACCCATGCAAAGCACTATCCCTGCTCCAAAATCACACCTGTGATGCACTGTGTTGCATGCTTATTCCCTCTGGCTGCTCTTCCCTTCTAGCTTCTAGCAAACTCCAATTCAATCCAATGCACACAAAGAATGTAGGCTATAATGGGCCTCCGCTTTTTCCCCTATGTAACCTTCTGTTGTCCAATGAACCTCTGTCTCTTCCCATTCAATAAGATGTGCCATCTCTGAGCTCTGTGAGTTGTGCCCACATCGCCCCATCCATTTTAATTGAAGGACCACATATTTTAATCTGACTTGTCCTTGTCACACCCTGGAAGAGGCTACAGACAGAGGAGGATGCTAATGGAGGAGGCATTTGTTCTGGATGGAAAAAGCCCCCCTGACTTGTGAGCTAAAGTCTATGGACACTTTCAATTTTCAGCAATACAGCACAAATGCATGACTCCCAGTTTCAGGTTAGGGTCTTGAGTCTGAAAGGGTGAAAGGGGCACGATGGCTGACATTTAACGCTTCGAGGCCAGCAAGCGTGGTCGCTGTGCAGTTTTTACCTGGCTCCTGGGGAGCTTGTGAGTGACTCTTGCGCTGTGTGGACGCCGTGTGGACGCCTGGTTCCCCTGCCGCCTCGCGCCACCTGAGGCTGCAGCAGGGTGGAACCACAAGACCCAGCATTCCCCTTTGCCCCACCCACTTCCGCCGGACTACGCGCCCGGAGGCGCTACTTATTCAGAAGCTCCCTCCGCGTCGCGGGATCGCGCGCGGGTCGGCGCCGGGAGAAGCCCGGGACAAGGGCGGGACCGTCTGTGGCCGTCCGGGGCCGGAGGAGGCCGGGCAGGGCTACCCCCCTAAGTTGTCAACATATGGACATCGCTAAAGACACTGAAGTAATCAGGGTGCTTTAATTTTTTGTGGCTTAACGACACCTCGCTGTAAGTTGTGGATTTTGAGGTGTTGTGATACGCTATTTAGGTTTGTGCCCGCATATGTTATATACGTGTCTCAGCGGTGTGTAGTTGGCCTTTGTTCCCCGCACATAAAGGTCTTAGGAATATAGTATTAGCTAATAAGCATTCTATTCCAAGGCATATCACTACGGTATATAACAACTTTTAACTTGTATCCAACTTTTATATTGGTGGTATCATTTCATAGTAAGTGCTATTTTAAATAGTTGTTATTGTTTTAGAAATTTTATCATATTATTTGGATTTTTATCTTTGGGCAGCATGTCTAAAACGACTGGGACCCCTCGTTCAACTGTGTCTACACTTGATAATTATTTAGTCAAAGTAGTAGACAAAATCAACAAGGAACGCAGACTATCCCTAGGTCTGACCAGCAATTGTGGCCCTGAGACTACAAGCCAATTAGTTTCGGTCGAGATCCATTCATTTGATGACAGCCAAGTATTGGCACCTACAGTTTCCCCATCGAGGGTGGGTGTTTGCATAACAGAGTCTACTCCGGTTCCCTTGCCTGATATCGACTTGCCCATGGATTCGGATATTAGCAAGTCCCCTAATGTCACTGTAGTATCAACCCCTGTACCCCCTAAAACACATAGAGTGCTAAGATCAGGTTTACATGTTAACAGATATGTTCAACCCAAAAAGGGGGGCCGCAAAAGCAAAAAGAACCCGGTCGCTAATGCTGGCTCTCCTGAGCATACCTGTTCAGACAATGGAGATAACCCTACCCAAATGATACTAGCACCAGCTCAGCTCGACATGTTAATCGGTATGATTGATAGTAAGCTAGACAAAATTATCATACCGCTTTTAGATAAACTCGAGGCAGTGTCCAGGGAAGTGAACAGATTGGGTGAACTGGTGCAACAGGGATTTAAATCCCATAATAGCCCCCCTTCGATTGTTGTGGTGGGGGAGACCGGGGATTTAATGGGGCAACATGTGCAACAATCTAAAACCTTAAAAAGTACTGGACAATTAAGCATGGGTTCTATTTCTCCCACTCATTCAATTAAAAGGATTATTCCTAGTAATGATCGGCGGGGGTTTGGTGGTAATGCAACACAATGCGCCCCCGGGGATACATCTAATCCAGCTAACGGTGCCCCGTCTAATATAATTACTCATGATACGGGGAACACGAACATGATTTCAAGAAGAGGGAGGTTTAACGATAATCGCCTCCCCCAACCTAATCTTCCACCCGACTGCGCACCTTATGTGGCAGTTTTGACCAACGTGCCTGCTATCAGACAGGACGGGCCTAATCGTACTGTGGAATCCCATGATTCCCTTAAGAACAAAACTGTGGCGTGGCTCAACCGTGAATGCGGTTTTCCTGTGGCCATGGCGGATCAGATTCTGGTTACCACCAGAACAAATTGGATTGGAATGTCCCCCAAAAACATTCCTGGTGATTGTGTTATCATAAATTTTAGTAACCCTCACCTAGCAACAACAGCTCTGATTCGCGCTACGTCCCGTCCCAGCACTGACCAGGGTATTGTACTCCGTCCCCTTGGCTTTTTCTATAGGCAAAATATTGAGCACCTCCCATTGCAGCGGAGGGGAGGGATAATGAGGGGAGACGAGGGCATTAGTCTGATTAACACTGAGGTAGCTACTGCTAATCGTTATCAATGCTTGAGTGGTTTGGACCAAAATGATTGACAGGAGAAGGGTGCCGCCCCAGGTTCTACAGAAGAACCCCCAGGGAATCTAGGCTTGTTGACAATTGGCCCGAAAATGTGTTTATCAGGGTTGATGGCGGAAATTCCTGTAGTTTGTCTGCCCCCAGCCGTAATGGGAAATATATCGGGTAACCCTGTGTCAGTAGACGAGATTTTAAATGTTGCCCCTTCCCAACAAGATAGCATTGGTATAAATTTGGGGACAGGTACCCACACCTCACCTGACTGTTACATTGCAAGTTGGAATATTGCTGGGATCCGATCAAAAACAGATAGTCTGGGGTGGATGGAATTTTTGGATCTTTTTGACATTATTTGTTTACAGGAAACTTGGTGTACTGATTTTAAAGGCTATAGTGGTTTTAACTCATACCAGCTTCCTGCTATCGGCTCGGTTTCAGGTAGAGCCAAGGGAGGTCTACTTGTTTTGATTTCAGTTAAAGCCCCTTTATCTGTTATCAAATATGTACAAGTTGGGGTTTATTCCCAGATCTTGTGGCTGCAAATAAAAGGAGATAGGAACATTCTTTTAATCAATTTTTATAACAATAGTTTTAATGACTCCAGGGATCAGCCGGTCAAAGATCTTTCCAAAGCACTAGAAGAGTTGTATAAGGACTCTAATGAAGTCTTTGATCTACTCCTGGTAGGGGATTTTAATATTACCACCTGCCCTTTCTCTGAGGCTAATGTTTGCGGATTAGTGGACGCTCACGAGGATGGGATTCTCCATTTTAAACACAATTATTATGGAGATGCCCTAAATAATTTCCTCGCCTCATATAATATGTACATAATGGATAATGAGAAAAATGCACAAGGGGATACTTGTCCCACCTTTTCAGGCCGGGGTATGAATTCTGTAATAGATTTTATCTGCATCTCTACGGGCCTGGAGGTTTTGCTCACGGTCCCAAAAGTTATAGATATTCAATTAAGCGACCACAACTGCCTGGTAGTAAAGGCTAAGTTGTGGGAAATGGATGATGTTAGTATCCCCGGCCGTACTATTAATTGTATTGAGGCAGAGCGCCCTAATGGTACAAGACTCAGGTGGAAGGGGGATAAGGCAGACATTACGTCTGATTCCATCATAACCAGTTCCCTGAAACATATTACCGCGATTCTCGAAGACAATTTATGTACTTCTTCCTCCATTGAACATTTTATTAGCATTAATGCGGCCATTAACCTAAAACTTACAGATACCCGTAAACATAAAGAGGACCAACCGCGGGGCTGGTTTAATTCAGCTTGCACCTCGGCCCTGAGGGAGCTGAAATCTGCTCTATCTGTCAAACCCAGAGATAAGGGACTGGTCATAGATCTAAGAGCCAGATACAACGAAACCCTTAAAAATAGGAAGGTGGAACTTCGGCAAGATGCCTGGGAAAATTTGTCAATGGCAGCTGAATTGAATAATTGTTCCCTATTCTGGAAAACTGTCAACTCCCCATTTCTTAAAGATGACAAAATTCCAGAACTAACCTCCTATGTTATGCAGGCAGATTGGATTGCGCATTTTTCTAAAATTTTCCAGCCTGATGGCGAGCGCAAGTTTCAGGGAAACAATGGCCGCACATCCCACTAAATTTTACGGTTCAAGAGGTTTTAGACAGTATACGGGACAGTAAGGGGGGGAAAGCACCAGGCCCAGACGGGGTCCCAATCGATGTGTATAAATTGGTCCCAGAAATCTGGGGGCCTCTGCTTACTAATATTTTTAATACAGCTGTCAGAAATAAGATGCCCCCGACATGGGAAGAATCCATTTTAATTCCAATATTCAAGAAAGGTAATCGCGGGGAAGCCAAGAATTACCGACCAATCTCCCTGTTGGACTCTTCTGTTAAAGTTATGAGTCGAGTGCTCATGGTGAGATTGGAGGAATGGGCTGAAGAAAATGGCATCTTAGCCGAGAGCCAGTTTGGCTTTAGGAAGGGTCGCGGAACGATAGAGCAATGTTTAAATTTAGAATTACTGGTTGGTAAATATACCCTGGCAAAGACTGGCACTATTTACCTTTGTTTTGCGGATCTCAGTAGTGCCTTTGATCTGGTGGACCACGGCATTCTCTGGGAAAAGCTGTTAGAAATGGGGGCCCCAGAGGGTATTATCTTCTTTCTTGCACGCCTATATTCTAAATTAAGAGCCTGTGTCCGTTTTGGATCACAAGGCGAATGTACACCCATGTTTAAGATTGGGCGTGGAATTCGTCAGGGTTGTGTGCTAGCCCCATTGCTTTTCATTCTTTTCATCAATGAAATCGAATCCTTTCCTAAATCTTTGGCAGTGGATGCTCCCAAAATTAATAATGAATATGTTCCCGTGTTACTCTACGCGGATGACGCGGTTTTAATTTCACGTACACCATACGGCCTTCAATTGTTGTTGGATGGTTTTATGCAATTCATTAAAAGCAGAAAGCTAGTTTTAAACAAAACCAAAACCTATGTTATGGAATGTGGCCATAGGATTGGAAAGAAACAACCCTCTTTTTTTATAGAGGGTCAAAAGGTCCAGGTTGTTGATAACTTTTCATATTTGGGGGTTAATTTTTCAAATAAAAACACCTGGACAACTGAATTTAAGAATGTACGGTCTAAAATGGCCAGGAGTGCCTTTGGTATTTTCACTATGGCTACCAAATTAGGAGATAGGTGGATAAGTGACATGCTGAAAATTTATCAGTCACGGTGTGTCTCAATTGCTTTGTACGGAGCAGGCATATGGGGCTATGCCCCGGCAGGTTCTCTTCAGGTTGAAGAGAACGTATTCTTGAAAAAACGTTTGTGTCTGCCAAGCTCTGTCTCGAACACCTTAGTGCATAACGAATTGGGTATTTGCCATCTCTCCGATTTGATCCCCCTTAGACCGTTGCTCCTATGGCGCTCCATTTGGATTAAAGAAGAGACTTCTTTGTGTAGAGCTATCATTTCTGACTGTCTTACTTTGGACCATTTTACCAGGATTCCGTGGTTGAAGTACGCTATTGATAGCTTTCGGGTGGTTTTTAACATCGACATCCTAGCGGATCATCACGGGGCAGATATGTTGTCTAAAACTGATCTCAAGCAGTGTTTTTTACAACAGGCTGCTATTAAGAGACACCAGAACAGCTCAAATCTTTCATCATATACTTCTTATCATGATTTAAATGAAGTTGTGGGCTTCCAACCCTATCTGTCTCAAATAACTTGGAAGGCACATCGGTTTGTGTTGACTAGATTTAGAATGGGAGTTGTCCACAACCTTGTTGCCTTCCCGATTATGAAGTTACATCCTGTTGGTCCATGCTTATGTGATAACTCCACTTCCCAAAGCACTGTGCACTTTCTTCTGCTTTGTCAATTGTATAAACACCTCCGGATAGCTTATCTGAAACCCCTGTTTTTAAAATTCGAAGTCAGAACTATACGTGACTGTATGTGTTTACTTTTTAATTTACATCATCCGGTAGTATGTTTTTATACGGCTACTTTTCTCCTTAAATCCATCAATGCTAGGAAAAGTATGCTTTTTTAATATGTTTTTTAATCTTGATGAATTTTCTCTGCCTCTGTATTTATAACAAATAATCTTTTTTTTGTTGTATTGTGTGCTTTTATGAACTTACTTAATGTTCGAATAAAGCCTTATGAAATGAAATGAAATGGCTGACATTTGGTGCTGAAAACACGAAAACAAGAGGCTTTGATATTCAAAGACCTTTCGCCAGACGCTTTCCCTTTTATAAATTATGTTCTTTAGAATGCTTAAACATGCACAAATGTAGTTTATAGTTTGACTTTAATGTGACTAGTTTAGGTTTCATCTTAACTATATGTCAGAAATGGGGGTCTCTAGTTGGCAGTGGTTTGTACCATGTCTAAGTATGGAGCCTTATTCTAGTCAGGGTAAGGAGATTACACAGCTGAGAAAACCCCTGTTCAACTCCTTGGTAGCTTGGCACGAGCAGTCGGCTTATCTCAGAGGCAATGTGTAAAGCATTTGTACATACACAAAGTAACACAGTGAAAACACTTCAAAACTACACCATACCAGTTTAGAAACATAACCAATATTTATCTGAATCAAATAAGACCAAAATAACAATAATCCAACATACACAAGTCAATATTTCACTTTTAAAAGGTTCAAAGAAGGTCAGTCCATAGGAACTGCAGATGTGTCACAGTTGACAGTTGACAGTTTCAATCTTCATTCGATCAAATTTAAATGATCATAAAAGCACAGGTCAATAAAAGCATAAAATGACAAAGCACATAGTTTCTTTAAAAGAAGAGAAAGAATCCCGCCCTCTATCTCATCCTAAATTCTCAAATGGAATAAAAAACTCAAAACCATAACATTATTTCATGTTTGAAAAAGAATACTATACAGCTAAGTAGATCACAAGGTAGGTTCACAAAACTTGACTTAAGAAACCACCCTTCCTCTTTCTTATGCAGGCCCATAGGAATGTCGCTACCGAATAACAGGTCAACGGATCGGATAATGATTTAAAAAAATATAATGCCACTCGGCACTGTTTAAAATTTCTTTGTTTTAAAATTGGGATAAGGTGTTGATTCCTTTCTTTCTTTTAGAGCTTGCAGAAAAGTACTAGGTGCAGCTCTGACTGTGATGAAAAGTTATCACACGGGCATACATTTAGATCTAAATGGTTGTATGTTTTTTCTGGATACCCCAGCATCAAAGGAATCATGTTCAAACGGAATCTCAGGAGTATAAATCTGTGCTGTGGCCAAGTAACGTTTGATAAATATGAAAACCCTTCTTCAAATAATGGGGGATTTTGGCGATAGAAGCAGACCGCTTGTTTCTCTTTATGGTACTCCTTTTGTTTATACTCCGACCTTAGTAAAAACATGTTTGTAATCTTTTGTTTGGAGACCTTTTGGCAGGTCAGTGGATTATAAAACAAGTCAAGTAGACCAATCTCCTTTAAGACACATTCCACATAACTTAGCCATCTCGAGGTTTTCCTCTTAGCCATATTTAGACAACTCTTTATTATTGTTTGGGTGAGTGACACTGTATCTCTCCGCCAGATTGAGTGCCATAGGAGGATCGGGGCTAGCTGTATAGAGTCTGAAATATAAGGTGTGGCCAATTCTGAATGAAGGATGTAGTTTGAAGTCGAATGAGGAAGTCCCACTACTGATTTTAGGAAACTATTTTCAGTGGATTGGAGTGATGTCGGTGTTGCCATACCCCAGACACCCGCCCCATATGTAGCTGCTGCCTTTATCTTAGCCTTGTAGATGTTTATCATGGGTAGGATAGGTTTAGCACCCAATTTCCGAGCGAAGGATTTAACAGCAGCAATGCCTCTATCCATTGCCAACTTCCTACCTTCTATCAGTTTAGACCATGAAAGGTCTTTGTCAAAGAGGACCCCCAGATAGGGGAAAGAGTCCACCACCTCTATTCTCTTGGCATCCACATGGAGATACGGTGTTTTGTTTTTTGTTTTTGCCCCCACTATTATTACAAAGGACTTGGTTTGGTTTACCTTCAACATGAGTGAATCCATGAAGGTTACATATGTATTTATCAAACGTTGCAGACCAAGACCTGTTCGGGCAATTAACACCGCGTCGTCCGCATAGGCCAATATAGGTAGCCTTTCAGAATCAAAAAGAGGGACATCTTAGGAGGCCATATTAAGTGCTTTCTCGACTCCGTTAGTGTATAAAGAGAAGAGGAATGGGGCAAGGACACAGCCCTGCCTCACTTTTAAATTTTAAAAGGGCGTGTACAATCTCCGTCCTTAGCATAGTGGACTTTCGCCTCAGCATTTATATACAATTGTCTAATGAAGGTTAAAATGGATTGGTCAACCCCCATCATCTCCATTATATTCCAGAGTTTAGCATGGACCACACAGTCAAATGCGGCCGTCAGGTCCATGAAGGCCATATAGATTTTTTCACCCTTCATTCTAGTGTATTTTTCGATGGTCAGTGCTAAATTTAAGCACTGATCCACGGTGCCCCTTCCCTGCCGGAATCCATACCGGGCCTGGATCAAGATGTCATTTTCCTTTGCCCAACCCTCTAACCTAGAGAGGAGGAGGCGTCCCATCAATTTAGATGTTGTGTCCAATAAGGAGATCAGTCTATAATTCTTTGGATTGTCCCTATTTCCTTTTTTATGAATTGGTACGATCACACCTGTTGACCATGATGGTGGGGGGCCTACCAGAGCTATACTGTTCATTACATTTGTCAGGAGGGGTGCCCATAAGTCCAGGTTTTCTTGGAAAAAATCAATTGGGACACCATCTGGGCCTGGGGCCTTTCCCTTACTACAGGATTCTAATCCAACTTTAACTTCATTGAGTGAGAATGCAAGGGGGGCACGGGGCATTTGCTCTACAGTCGTGAGACGGGTTGGGGAATCTAATTTTAAAGGAAAGATGTTTTCAAAATGTGAGACCCATGTTTCCTCGTCCACATTTGTATCTATTGACAGGTCATTATGATTTTTAAAATATGGTGCAATTACCAGTTTCCAAAAGTCTTGGCTATTTCCTGTGCTGGACGCTTTGTCAAGATTTGCCCATAATTCCTCCTTGATGGTCCTTTCTTGGTTTTTCCGTGCCAGTTTGTATGATGCGCGTAATATTTTTATCTCATCCGGAATTCTGGGCTTAGTTTTTAGAGCTAGGGTTAATGCCTTCCTTGCTTTAGAGCATGGTGAGTCGAACCAACCCTTGTCCTTTGCTTTATTTGACTTTCTTTTTCGTGTAAGGGCCGTTTTTACCTTCTCTAAAATATCTCCAAAAGCCCATACCACTCCCTCTGCATCAGCCTCTGGGTCTAAGCATAGTAATATGTTATCTTGGGTTTTTGTTATAACCTCTGAGGACGTCTTTTATCTGTCAATATGTGCCCATTTCAGTTGGACTCCATTTTTCCTTGCTACTAATGGGGTTCCGGCTTGGTGATGATTATGTGAGTCCCATATAGATAGTTTCATCTCTATGGATAAAATAGTATGGTCACTAAAGGTTGTAAAGTGGTTTCCTACCCTGGAGACCCTAAGTCTGAGAGGGGTCGTTAAAAATATATAGTCGATCGTTGACTCCTGCCCGTTTCGATAGAAAGTTCCCCCTAGATTTTCTTTGTCAGAATCAATATCACAGACTATTTCCATATTCAGAGAGGCTAATAATCTGTTAAGGGAATTACCATACTCATTATGAGTGAAGTGATATATGGGGTTATCCCCCATGTCCTCTAATCCGCAAACCAGGAGTGTATTGTAACCACATGGGCGAATGTTAAAATCACCCATCCAAATAATATTTGCATTCACATCCTTAAGGTTATGGGTAACATTTTCTATTTCTGTAGACAACTCGCCCACAATTAAGTGCATGTTTGGGCCAAATCTGTTGTTATTGAAATTTACTAATATTAATATCCCCTCCTGTTGTGTCTCTAGCCTCAGGATGTGGAAGTTTGCGTTTGTGCAATCACACTTTTTCATCTTGATGCTTAGATCATTCTTAATTAGAAATGCCTCCTTTTGCCCTTCCAGAGATTGATGGTATGGCTTTGGTCTGGAAGGAGCGGTAGCCATTGATGTACACTGGCCCCACAGCCCAAGTTTGCTGAAAACATATTATATCATACTCTTGCCATAGATTTAGCCAGTTATTATCATTCAGTTTGGAAACAATACCGGCTACATTCCAGGAGGCTACATTTAAGAACCACATTATGTTTCCCCTGTAATCTTATTGTAATCTGTGTCGGTGTGTGTTGTGAATCACCAGTAGCTGGGGCCTGAGTGGGGTGGCTTTCATTACTCTCAATGCTCTCTAGAGAGCTCAGTTCCACTGACTGTAGTCAGTCACAGGCTTCTAGGTCGGAGAGGGGTGCAAATCTATTTCCAAATGTCAGATCAGTCAGCCTGGGGGTCCCCCCCCCCCCAAAGCCCCCTGTGTCTGTCTCTCCATCTGGCTCTCCATCTGTTGGGGGCAGCTCCCTGTTATTAGTCAGAGGTGTGGTCTGTAAAAATAATTTCTAACAGCGGCATTGCCCAAGCTGTCCAAAAGAAATCTAACAATAAAACCGTTATTAAAATTTAAAACTACACATTCTCCCCACATTTCTTTCCTAGTGGGCCCTAGCCAGGTAATGATTCTAACCATAATCATTTGGCTTTGTAAGTTCCTACCCCGACCCCAACCCCCCTCCAAATTTTGGGCCACCCAGTGCATGGCTTTAGACATTAGTTGAGATGTTGATTCTGCCTGGCCCTCCCGCAAAGGTGGCACATTCCCCAAGACCGCTGGGGGCAGATGTAAAGACTGGGTTCCGGGTGTCAATAAACTGCGTGCCGATCTTTCATTCTTCTTGTTAGCTCCCGGACTGCCCTTCTCTAGCGATGTTCTTCTTTGCCCAGTTTTTGCACCATTCAATTTGTTCGGTGGTAAGTTAATTTTGCCAGCCACTTTGTCCAGTTCATTGGCGCAGGGTGAACTTGGATGACTTTGGGACAATTCGCAGGATGTGTCGACTGTGAGGGTATTAGTTCTATTATTGCTAATAGCAAGGTTTTTATCTATAAGGGGTGCTGGATTTTGGGGTGCAGTCAACCTCAAAATGGGGTTTGAGGGTTTTACAATTGGAGCTGTTTTTCTTGCTTCTAGGGTAATTTGGGTGAGTTGGGTAATTTGGGATTCTCCATCTGAGGTTGGCCTTATCCTTACTAGTAATGCCTCCAAAGCACAAAAGTTGTTTTTGGCCTGAGATTCCAAGCCACGAATTTTCCCTTCGATCCTGCTCAATCTCAATGTGATTGGATTTAGCATGGTGGAGACTAAAGTTTCCAATCTCTGACACTTTGCCTCCTTTGACGCCAGGTATGAGGCTGGGGACATCATTGTTTCCAGGATGCTTAGGTCTCCGGGGTCTATGTCTAATGTGCCACCCTGCTTTTCTTGTTTAGCCTTGAAGTCTTAGCAGGTTTCGGTCTCTGCGGGCCCCCCCCCCTCTATCTCTTTACTGCGGGGTCGGGCGAGGATCCCTGGTGCCCTGGTGGCTCTTTAGATAATCTGAGTTGGTTCAGGAGCAGGAGATATCGAGCCCATAGATATCTCTAGGTCGAGTTCTGGTTCTTTTTCAGTAACTCTGATCTTTCAGCCTCACTGTAGGCGCTGCATCTTAAAAACAGGTGCTTAGATTTTATGCATGAATTTTCTTCTTCGATTACCAGATTCTACTTTCATGGGCCCAGGAACTTGATTTGGCACCACTTGGTCACGACTCTCAGCAGAGAAGCCCAGGCACTGGTAGGTGAAGATTTTGATGGCCCTGAGACTTATTAATAGGAGGCAAGTACGCACAAGCCCTTGGAGAACCTTGGAAACCAGGATGTAGAAAGCAAAGTCCAGTCCTTTCATACACAGGATAGAAGCAGCAACCAGCACACTAGCACAACAAAGCAACAAGCCGAGTATCATTCCATCCTATCGCGTCCAGCTCTTCTTCCTGGCAGAAAGTCCTCTTAGTCCAGAAGTGTTCGGAAGTTGTGGTGTCACAGGTCCAGTCCATATATCAGTTTCTGCCTATGAAGTAGGCAAACTTCAAAGGCAAGTCTTTGTAGTGCACAAGCCCTGCCTTTCAGTGACCTGGCTCTAGGCACACTACAGCGGATTGAGACAGCTTTGTGTGAGGACAGGCACAGCCTATTCAGGTGTCAGTGACAACTCCTCCCACCACTCTAGCTCAGAAAGACCCCTCAGCCTGGTGATGGGTCATCAGGATATGCAGGGCACACCTAAGCTCCCTATGTGTGACTGTTTAGAGTGAATGCACAAACAGCCCAATTGTCACCCTCACTCAGACGTCGATTCCACTGGCTGGAAGAGACACAGAATGGTAAATCAAGGAAATGCCCACTTTCTAAAAGTGGCATTTTCGAACAATTCAATTTAAAAAACAACTTCACTAAACTATGTATTTTTAAATTGTGAGTTCAAGGACCCCAAACTCCAACTATCTACATTTATTGAAACCCAAACTTTATGCTTTGACTAATTGGCTTTGCCAAGGCTGATTTGTTCTATGCTTTATTACTCTTTATTTGAAATTCTGCAATTATTTATTATTGATTTATAGATTCATGCTAATCTCACTCTTGCCTTTATTTTGACCTCTTTATGGGTTCTGGCTGACATCATTTGCAGTCCATTTCTTAGAATAAGGATCATTTCCTTTAAGGAATGTGTTGCATTCACATTATAATATGATCTGCATTAACTATATTTTTCTATTATCAATTCTGTAACCTGATTGATATTTGATTAATGAATAAGGAATCAGAAAAATCTAAATTTTAATTAGAAAACAAAACCCTTTAACTACTCCACCCTCATCATTGACTGAACATTAAAATATTGAAAGTTGATGATTAGATTTGAAATGCTTTTGATTATAGATTCAGTCAGGCCACGTGGCCTGAGGAGGAGGAACGCCAAAATTGATGGACTTTGCTGTGAGTGGTTTGGGTTTTTACCGGTCATAAAGTGGGACCCCAAATTGTAGGCTCTGACAGATGGTAGCAGAGGTTAGTTTTACTCCCTGAATGGTGCTATAAAATAAATCCCAAACCTTTCTTAAAAGTGCTGATTCCTGATTCCAATGGCCAGAACTTGAAGACTAGCAAAGCGGTATTAGAAGGCGATATGAGAAGGTGGTTGCTGTTGAATGTGTGAGTATTAATAGGAAGACGTGTTGTTTGCGGTAAATTGTGTTGGGTTAGATAACCGGTATTAAGAGTATGAATGCATGAGTGAGTGGCGAAGAGATCGATAAGGAGTTAATGAGAAGAGATTGAAATTTTCAGGCTCAGCAAGGCTGAAAGATCCCGGGATAATACACAATTTAAATTTGTTTTCAGTATTCTAGGTATGAAGTGTGAGGTACCATCATCTACATTGGTAATATAGTTTTATGAGATGTGTTTATCATTGACTAATATTAGTTAGTGTTAGTGGAACCTGATTGTACACAGCATGAAGCTGCATTGATTAGGGTGATTTCACGCTGGTCGGGATTTCACTTGCGGTTGTGTAAAATACTCTTGAGTTTTCTTTTAGCAGAGCAAACAAAGTTTTTTTAAAGAAGTAGTTAGTTGGAGTTGTGTGAATGCCAGGAAAATTGTGAAGGAGGGTTTGCTGCTGCGAGGTGTGGATTTATCAGTCATATTGTTTCGCACTAAGATTGGTTGGACTTGTATTGTTAAGTTGTGAATGTTTGATGGTGTTGTGTAGTGCTGTGATAGGTCAGTTGTGTGATTACTGCATTGTGATGTTTCGAAGGTTTTCAAGAATTTAAACTGTAACAGTACTGTAAGAGTACAGTAAATCTGACCTTTGTCAAATAGAATCAAAATATTGTATTAAATTTGCAGATATGAAATGGTTTAAAGACTTTAAGAATATTTTGGGAGGTGATGTGACAAATATGAATTGGAACAGTGGCAAGGCACCACCTGAGGGTATGCCCGCACATTTCATGTTAACAAATTTGGGGCTAAATTCATGTTGGTGGATTTGCCAATGGTGAAAGATTACTGAGAAAGAGGGTCCTGTGAGCTTTCCAAAATATGGTACTTTTAAATTGCAAATTTGTGACACATTAATTGTTATGTAAAATAAAGTCATCATCTAGACCTACACAATATGAAGCCTTAAGCATGTGGGAAAAGACAGCAAGAGGCAAGGAAAGAGAGAAATACCAAAACCAGGCTTGTAGAGAAGAGCATAATTATGCTGAGCTCTTTGGGATGAAGCACTAGAGAGATGGAGGAAAAGTATAGTTGAGGGAACTAGATTATACAAAGCCATTATAACTGAGAGACCCGAGAAACAGAAAAAGGATCAGCAAGCCAAGGAAAATAAGGGTGACAAAAAGCCTCAAACTGATAGTGGTGAAATAGTGGATGCATTGTTATCTGAGTGTCCACCACCTTATGTGGTCCCCACTACAAATGCTGATAGCAGTGTACCAGCAAGTTCTACAGTGGCTTCTGCTTCTGTTGAACCAAGAGTAATACAGATTGAGAGACCTTTACAGATATTTCAAATTGGCCCACCACCTGTTGACTCGACACCGACAGTGATACCTCCAGGTGTTACTGCTTCAATTGTAACTGATCTGGTACAAAGTCTACAAACTGTAGCTGCACAGACAGTGCCTAAACAAACTTTAACTGACCTAATTAATATTGTCCAAATTGAAGAAGCTCAAAGAGCTATAGAAGAATTAACTACATCAGGTTTTATTGCAATATCTCAGAGTTCACATATTATTGAACTGAAACTGCACCTATCAGTTAAAGCTTTGAGAGATGGAGAAATAATTGTCTTTACAACACCAATAGCTCAGGGGGAAACAAATTGATTTGAATATGGGATTTTAGGACCATGGATTGAGGAATCAGCAAGGTTTAAAAAGATAAAGAGCATGGTACAACAAGTTGACCCAGAACCCGAAAAAGAGAGACCACTCAATGTTTCAAGGTTAAAAATTGAACTTGAAGAGCTTATCAGGGAATCTTTATGTCTTAAGCATTTGAACCAGTATTTGGAAAAATAATTACTTTACCTGATGAGGCAATTGAGTCAATGGGTTCTTCAGGAATGTGATTACACATTACAGAATTTGTAAAATGCATCCATAAAAGAAATGGTTTGGGGAAATTAGGAAGCAAGTGGGCAAGGAAACATGAGAAGAAAAGAAACCTCCAGACCTCGTTGGGAAAAATAATACACAAGTTGAGGAAGGAACCTCAGCTTAGTCATAGAAAGAAATAGCGGTAGGAGTGTATGTTCATGTACCATGGAACAGAGGTGAACTTGCAGCATTTACAACCAATTTTTCACAATTGAGAGCCAATCCTGTACAGTGGTATCCACAAGTTGATGGATTTGTTGAGATTTCAAAGGTGTTGTGGTTTGATTTGCAAATGTTCTTTGACACTACAATGTCAACTGATTTGTGGTATGAATTGAAGGTTGTTATGCAATGGCCAAGTGAGGAGTTAACAAAAGATGCTCGCACTAATGCACCATGCTCTGTAGTTATGGAGGAAAATAACATAGTGGTGACTTTCATGGAGGGCAGGGTGTCACCAAAAGATTTGGATTAGGTTAAGATTAATCGAAGGGCCCAGGAACAAAAGAAATCGGATGATTCATTTTATGAAAGATTGCTTTAGGAGTTTCAACAACACAGTGGGAGAGAATATACTGATGCCAGTGACATAAGATTCGTTGTGCCTCAGTTTGTCATAGGACTAATGATGTCAAGTCAGATCAGTGTGCATGTACAGCAAAGTGTGGTTTGTTGGCAAAGAAAGTCATTAGATGGGATTTTGAGGTATGAAGGATACTGTAGTGATGTTCAAGAAATGAAGCAGAAATAGCTTAAGGAGAAAATGATGATGGTTCAGATGAAGTTTGCTCAGAGAGGATTTCAGAGTAAGTTGTTTGCAGGGAATGAAGGTGATATGCAATGTGTTATTCCACAAGCAGTAGTACAAGGTGCTCAAGGAGAATTTGGTGTTTCACAGGATTGAGTTAGAGGTGCTTTGGTTGATCGAAATTCAGGTATGGATGTCGCAATGCTGAAGAAAATTACCTTTTGCCATCTTAGTAGGAGATTTGAGCATTGGAAGAGGGAGTATGGATTTAGGGCCTGATTACGAGTACGGCGGTCCATGGGCCTGCTGTACTCGCAGTGGAGGTGCGGTGGCGGTTGGGGACCGCTGCACCTGCGGTCCGACTGACAAATTACGAGTTCAGCAATTGGACCGCAAAGGGACCACTGCAACTGCCAGGAATCCTAGTGGTTGCAAGACGGTATGGGGAAGCAATATGCTTGGTGGTGCTGCTGCGGCACCATCAAGCATATTACGACTTCCCTACTGCCAGTCTTTTCATGGCAGTGAGCCTACCAAGAAAAGTGTGGCAGAGAAATGTGCCCTATAGGGCACCCTGTTGCCCCTGTGCATGGGGATGCTAGCATGGAGGCACATGTGTGCCCCCCTGTATGCATGCAATCCCCAGTACTTGCATGGCATGGACTGCACAGTCCATGCCATGCAGTTGCGGGCTGTGGAGCTCCCATTGCAGTGTCTTTTGAAAGGCACCACAGTTGGACCGCAGCGCTGACCGCTGGCCAGACTACAAAACAACTAGATATCTGGCGGGTGGGCGGCGGTTGACTTTGGCGGTCTGGGAGTAGGGCACTGGCATGGCGGCTCTTCCCAGACCGCCAAAGTCATAATCAGGGCCTTAATCCTTATGCAGTAAATGGAAATGTTCGAATACAGAAAGAAATTTCTATGCAAAATGTGCCAGTTCAGCAAATGTAAATGTCAATTCAAAAACAGGTCCCAATGACACAAGTTCCACAAGCTTTGATGGCCCCACAAAATATGGGAAACCTTAAGTTTAATTTAAAACATTTTCCGAAAGCAAATCAAAATTATTTTCAGAACCCATTTCAACAGTTTTGTGTACTTGATAATGACAGTTTTAGCCCCAAGCTTCTGACATTAAAAGATCAACTGTGAGAACGGGGGAAGTTTCAGACCTACCCCATTTTGGAAAGAAGATCCAAGGTGTAGGAGTTTTAAATAAACAGATTACAAATCCAGTTTCAGAGAAAGTTGCAGTACAATTAGGTTAATTTGAGGAAAGTTACCAATTTGTTGTTTGAGACTCAAGCCCTGTAAGCCTGCTAGGAAAAGATTTATTGTGCAAATTAAACTGCACAATCTACTGTATTCTGGATAGTATTGAAACTCAGACTCCTGATGAGGATGTACAGTTTAAAATGACCCAAAAAGAGACAGCTGAAGGATTGTTTTTAGTAATGACAATTGAAGAATTAACCCCTGATTTGAAAGAAACAGTGATAAATTGAATAAAGCATTTTTTGAGGGAATTGATTGGAAGTTCATGTAACTCTCTGATTATGGGTTTACAGAAACCCATTGAGAAGTATAGAATAGTGCAGGACCTTAGCATAATTGTTCTATGTTGTTCAATGGTACCGAATCCAGTCAGCATACTTTTTCAAATTCTGTGTAGTGAAGAATTGCTTGCTGGTATTGATTTTGGTCAGGTTTATTTCTCAGTGCCATTACATGAGAATAGTCAGGAGTACTGCCACAAAAAGTTCAAATCAGGGGCACTTAATTGGAAAAGGATCTAGAAACTGGTGTCACCAGAGAGAGTGGAAGCAATTCTTCAAATGAAGAATCCACGTCTAACTCAGAGAGGAGGCAGGATGCTTTGGGGAATAGTTGGCTACTATAGACAGTGGATAACAAACTGTTTTCCTAGTGGCTAAGCCTTTATTTATGCTGACACACAAAGATGTGTCTGGTCCACTTCCATGGGACAATGATTACATAAAAGCTTTCCTAGAGTTGAAAGAGAAATTGTGTGTGCCACGGCACTAGGGATGGCAGATTATTCAAAATAATTCACACTATTTTGCAGTGAGAGGGAGGGCTGCGCTCTATCAGTGTCTATTCAAAAACATGAAGATGTTCAAAAGTCTGCAGCGTATTTCCCAACAACCCTTGACCCTATTGTCACAGAAATACCCAGCTGCCTTGAATTAGTAGCCATGGTTGATGTCAGTCTCAAAAAGAGTGAGAGTATAATGATGGAATGTCCAGTAAGTGAAATGATCCCTTACTTGGTGGAGTTTCTATTGAAAAATGTTGTGATCAAAAGATGTAAAATTTCAAATGTATCAAGTCTACTGCAAGTAAAGGAAACGTTTATGATGAAGTTAAACATGAATGTCTGAAGCCAAGGTCAGGCATTAATGATGAACCCCTGATTGAGCCCGACCATGTCCTATTTGTAGATGGCTCATGTTTAAGAGGTAACAATGGCACATTAGGAGCAGCATATACCGTGTGCACTATAAATTATGTTGTTGAAGCTTCATGGTTCCAAGAGGTTACCTCAGCACAAGATACAGAATTGACTGCCCTCACCATAGCACGCACTCTAACTGTTCAAATGGGAGTCACTATTGACATGAGAAATATAGATGGCAATTCAGATGCACAATATTGTGTCCTGTTAGCCTACACATTTAATGACATTTATTGACATTTTCACATGTGAAACTGAATGAATGAATGAATGAATTAATACATTTTATTGCTGGTTACTTAAAACCATAACATAAAACTTTGATATAGAACAGAGTTTATAAAAATATCAGCATTTAAAAGAAAACAATAGTTAAAATCCGTGGACGTCAAGCAGACTTGCAGTTAACTGGGTCTCTAGGAGGTGAAGCCGTCAGCAGTAATCAAGTCTGTTTGATGAATTTGCCAAACGAGGCCATATGTTTTACTGTGTTTAGTGTGTACAATTGGTGAATCGCCTCATTGGCTGTGCGGGTGCCCAGTTGTAATAGAATTGGCCGTAGGTGGAGACTGCGGGCAGTGCGCAGGGCCGGGCAGCAAAATAGAAGGTGGGCCAGAGACTCGTGTTTGCAGCCGCAGAGCCGGCAGCCCTTGATCGCCGATGTTCTCAGTTTGGTGTTATATATTTCTTGAAGTGGCAGGGGATGTAACCTGAATGCCAAGATCCTAAGTAAGGCTGCTCTGCCCACTGCCTGCGTGAGATGGTGTTTAGGACTGAACCCTTTTTGTGGCAGGGTTTGGCTTTCGTGCAGGCCTTTATTGTCCAACTGTTCCAGGTCAAGTGCACGAGAGTGAATGCGAACTTGTTTTTTAAGTATGCATTTGATGGCGGAGTACTTAATAGTCTTAGGGTTCCAGTTCTCCAAGGCTAGTTTGAGCTGGTCTGCTCCAATTGCGAGAGCGGTTGACCATGGATTCCCAGGTTCGCAGAAAATATGTTTTAAGACCGCCTTCAACGATTTCTCTTGGGCCGCTGTAGTAAGGAAATAATATTTACACAGAAAGGCCGTCTCTTCCAGCGTTTGATGGTTCAAAGAGAATTCTAAGCGCACTAAAGTATTTCGGGTGCACGCAGGTAAATGAAACAGCCTTTTGTGAGCACTGCAATGAATTTTTTCTAGTTCTTTTGTTAGTTTTCCGGGGAAAGCTAGTTGAGCGTAAGTGAGGGCGGTCATTAATTTTGCACGTAAAACTCTACGGATGGCCGTCGTGGTTGGGCTGTGCAAAGTAGCTTGTAATTTGCAGAGAGCATAAGTGATGCATT
Organism: Triturus cristatus; assembly: GCF_964204655.1. Lineage (NCBI taxonomy): Eukaryota > Metazoa > Chordata > Amphibia > Caudata > Salamandridae > Triturus > Triturus cristatus. Next base: position 349,399,408 of record NC_140584.1, read on the forward strand.
TCCCTTTTGTTTGAATTTTGTGCAGTTGAGCGCACGGACGCCCCGATTCAGTTAGCCAGGCGCCCAGGTAGTTGTATTTTTGTGCGCTTTCCAGTGTCAGCTGGCCAAGGCTCCATCTTGCTAGTTTCTTGCTCGGGTAGTGGCCGAAGATGACAACTTTAGATTTTGATTGGTTGGCCACCAGCTTGTGGGCCACGTTATAGGTTGCCAAGGCCGACAGTGCTTTTTGTAGACCTATTTTGGTGTGGTCTAAAAGTACCAGGTCGTCCGCGTATTGAATAAGCTGTATCTTGGTGTCCCCGATCCTCGGCGTGGCCAGTGCTGCACCTGTCAAGGCTTGGCCCATATCAGCGGTATACAAATTGAACAGGAGCGGTGCTAAAACGCACCCTTGCTTTAAACCCCGATCTGTTTTTATTTTCTCTGTTGCTGAGGTGTTGGAGAGTTTAATTCTGACCCACGTTTTATGATATAGCGATTGTATTGCTTTCAACAGTGCGGGGTTAATGTTCCAAAGTGCTAGCTTCTTCCAAAGGATTGTTCGGTCTACACCATCGAATGCTGCAGAATAGTCGATGAAGCAAGCGAAGAGAGGGAGACTTTTGCGGCTAACTGCTTGGTGGGCCAAATAAGAAAGGGCTATTATATTATCAGTCGTCGAAGCCCCAGATCTGAACCCTGTTTGGAAGAATGGTAAAAGACCTTCAGAACTTGCCCAGTGGGTTAACTCTGCCAAGATGGAACTGGCGTAGGCCTTGCCCTCGATGTCCAGGAGAGCAATCATACGGTAATTGTTCGGGTTGGATTTTGGACCTTTCTTGTGAATCGGGTGTAGAAGCGACCCTCTCCAGGAGTCTGGCACGTCCCCCAGAAGCCGACATTCTGCGTAGAGGGGCGACAGAGTCTCCGACCAGAATTCTATGTTTGCCCTGAACAGAGAGCCAGGCATGCCATTAGGGCCTGGGGCTCCATTATGCCTGATTTTTTTAAAAATTCGGGCGACTACGGCTGTCTCGAGGTCCGCGTTAAATTTGGCGGAAGAGTCTAGTTCGCCAATTCCAGCGGGGTCGTTATTTGGATGGAGACCATGTGAAACTGAGAAAGACACTGTCTATTCAATGTTAATTTACACTTAGAAAGAGTTAAAAGGGGTACAAGAAAATGTTTCAGAGGCAGAACAAGAAGGTTGGATCAGGGCAGGTTTTGAGAAAAACACAAATGACATCCAAATGTCCGCGATAGGAGACCAGTGTTACCTAATAGTTTGTTGTTTTCAATAACACAATACTTTCACTGACACATGCACTTAGGCAGAGATTCTATGACATATCTCCTTAGACAGAATAAGTATAACATAAAGTTTATGTGACATGTCAACAAATGAATGCAGGGAAAAGAACACACGTTACACTAAGTCACAAAGGGAGCTCAGAAGGTCCCTTTAATAAAATGCAAATGAACATTATCAAAATGGCTGATTACAATGAGAAGAGATACTTCCTAGTCATCTTTACGAGATAGGTGGAAGCCAACACAACCAGAAGAAATTACAGTCCCAACATAGCAAATCTGTTGTTACAAGAATCAATCCCGAGGTATAAATTGCCAGTTTCTCTGAAATCAGCTCAAAAGACCCACTCTTTAAATGAGTACCTGAAGATGGTATGCAGCACTACAGATTGAACAAGGATTGCACTGTAGCTATCTACCTGAAATTTCAAGTATAATTGAGCAACACACAGACACCATAGAGTCTCGCTTAGCAAAAGTCTGTGTTTTAACTTCATTGAAGTGTCCTGATGCTTTGCCTGTGGTGCAGATGAATATCTAAAGTATTTCTGAGAGAAGAACTGGTTTGTTGCTGTATGAAATTCTCACTGAAAGTGACATGAGATTACCTGCTAACCTGCAAATTTAATTGTGAATATCACAGATGAGAAGATACTCGATAACGATAAAGGATTGGCTGATGTGGTGCGTACAGTTTTCCACCATGTTGGAGCTGCCACACAAGATCCGTATAGTGAACGGTGCAACAACCTCAATGAGAGAGATGGGATTGTAATCAAGAAGCACGTTCAGAAGATTTGTCTGAAACCAAGATGGAAAGGCCCCTTCCAAAATATTCTGGTCATGAGTACTGTTTTTAAGTGTGCCTGAACAGAGGGCACTGGTGGCAGGTTCGGTAGAAGTAAAACAACAAAAAGAAACAGTGACCCAAAGATCAGTACAGCAGGGGAAAGAAAGGGGTGAATATTTGCAACCAATCGCACCAATCCAAGTTCCTGTGATTCCACAAAGTGGCATGGAAGTCACTGATGAAAAAGAGACACCATAAGCAGAAAAGACTACCAAGACAGCATCAGAACTAACTGAAGATTAATTGGGTAAAGAAGCAATTATTGAAACAAGAAGAGTCACCTGTGAAGTTTTTGTGATCATTCCACAAAACAGCGTTCAAAAGAGATTGAAAACAAGTGTATCAGTTAATTGAATATCAAAGACTTCTGTTGAAGAAACAGAATCAAGTGGTGAAAATGACACAGAAGAAGATCACCAGAAACAAGAAAGATGAAAAATAGCAAGATAGCCTTGTCAGAAGTATGCAGCACCTGAGTGGGGTCATATTGCATGGATAAAGTACAGACAGTCACATTAGATGGATTGGGTGAGGTGAGATTTCAACTGTATGAGCCACCCTGATTTCAAGCTTGAGGCAAAAAGAATGAAGAAAAGCTGTAACCAATAGCTGAAAACTATCAAAAGCTGAAAAGAAAACAATAAGTGATCATTGAAAAGAACTGCCATGTTAGACCTTTATTATTTTAGTTTGCAGAAGATCAACCTAGACCTAGGCCCAAGTAAAAAGCTACAGGGAGAGTTAGGGATAATACTTTCAGAAGAACATGGAGTAGGTTGATGGATTGTCTATTCAGAAATCTAAACTGCTGAACTCTAACTGTTCTAAGAAGCTACTTACAGAACTCTGCACTGAACTTTTGAGCTTGGCTATATATGATCTGATTTCAGATACGACTTGTGTTGCCTTAGAAATAGATGTAAAATTAATATGTGTTCCATTTTTGAAATAACAGTGATACTGATTATACTAATGTTAATATAGTTCCTTTTCTCGCCTGATGGGAATTAGGTCTACTAATGAAATTACTACATTTACACACACCATATATGAGTAACAATATTCTAGGTTAGTGAAGAAAGAGGAAAAAAAGTTGATTCAACAAATGATAAGAGTGCTCTTTGAACATTTTCACATGTGAAATAAAGTTAGTTTGATGATTTAAAAATCATCAGAAGGGGGGTTTGTTAGAAAGTAAAGATTTCTTTGAAGTTTAGCACTACTAATGACAACTCTATCTTGGGCTTCAAACATAAAAATGCATTTTTATAAACATGGTTTGTAAACATGACACTCAGATATTTGATGCTGAAAACACGAGGCTTTGATATTCAAAGGCCTTTAGCCAAACACTTTCCCTCTATTAAATTATGTTCTGTAGAATTCTAAAACATGCACAAATATAATTTATAGTTTGACTTTAATGTGACTACTTTAGATTTCATATTAACTATAGAATGTGTTTTTCAACTTACAATATTTATTAAACATGTGCACAGCATTAATGTACAGTTTGGATGATTAAAATTAACATGACATTTAAACATGTGGAAAACAGTGACAGCTAACTAGAATTCATGGTTTGTAGAAATGCAGCTTGCTCAAACAGCTGACTTCAACTTGACCTACAGTTAACTGTAGAATTTGTCGTTTGTTTGTGAAATGCAAGTGCCTCCCATAAATTACAGCATGTAACCTCGGAACCTTCCCTGATATCATATTTGTTGCTGGTAAAATGTTATAATTTAAGCAGAGCCCCATTCATAACCGACTTATAGCTTTGTCTTATTCGCCATAGAGAACAGAAAATGCACCACTATTTGTTTCTAATACATTTTCCTTGCATCTTACAGACCATGTGTTTAGTTAAGATAACAATTACTTTATCAGAAGGTTAGGAAATGAAGTCATTTTAAATAAGATTTGAAAAGTGCCATGGTAGATATTTATATGTTGCAACAAAGAAGATAGTCAGCTTGCATGATGGATGACATGTGAACAGCAGAAAGGAGGTGAAGTGCCTTTTAGAAAATGATAGATATTTATTGGATGGAGAGGAAAAACAGACCATGTTTTGGTGACATGAATTGATTGCCTTTTACAAACACATTCCTAGTTTAGCACCTTGAGATTCAATTTAGGAGAGCACGGATTCAGCTTGAGAGAGTAGTTGAGGCAGAGTTTTTAGCAGAACAGATCCTGATGCAGAGAGATTTAGTGCGAGAGGAGATGGGAGGCTGATCAGCTGGGACGAGGACAGATCGGATGGAGCTGGAGAGATTTAATATGTGAGGAGATGGGAGGTAGATCAGTTGAGATTCAGAGCAGAAACAACAGGCGTTTGTCATTTATTGAAACCCTAGCTTTATGATTTGACTAATTGTCTTTGCCAAGGCCTATTTGTTCTAGGCTTTATTTCATTTTATGGGAAATTCTGCGATTATTAATTATTGATTTTTAGCTTCATGCTGATGTCACTCTTGCCTTTATTTTGAACTCTTCATGGGTTCTGGCTGATATCATTTGCACCCTATTTCTTATAATAGGGATCCTTTCCTTTATGGAACATGTTGTATGCACACTATAATATGATCTGCACCAACTAGACTTTTCTATTATCAATTTTGTAACCTGATTGATATTTGACTATAGGCTTATAGCCCGGAGTAGCGGGCTATACCGCTATCAAAGACCTGCTCCAGCGTTAATGGTACGAACCGAAGGCGAGGGCCTTTAACACAGGAGCGGGACTTTAATAGCCGGTATAGCCCAGCTATGAAGGGCTATAAGGCTATTAGAACATTCTACCACTAGAGGGCAGAATGTTCTAACAAATAAAACAAAGGACTCTCGGAGCCCGAGGGGGTTTAAATCCCCTCGGGCTCCGAGAGGCCTTTGTGAAAACAACATTGGAATGTTGCTTTGCGGGCCTTTACCGACCCGTAGAAGCACGGAGCACACCATTGTATTCAATGAAGTGCTCCACATTCTGATGTTCTAATAATGAATAAAGAATCAGAAAAACCTAAACTTTAATTAGAAAATAAAACCCTTCAAAACTACTCAAACGTCTCATCATTGACTGAACATTAAAATACTGAAAGTTGACGATTCTACTTGAAATGCATTTGATTATAGCTTTACTCAGACACACTAGCCAAGACCCATTGGCCTGAGGAGGAGAAATGGTAAAATACGAGTCTTTTGCTGAAAGTGCTTTGGGATTGCACTGGTCATCTATTGGGCACCTAAATTTGAGGCTTTAGCACTTGGAAACCTGTACAAGACACAGCTTTTCACAAATACTTTTGTCAATGTTCATGAATTCCTTAAGCAGTAAATCTGCACCAGCACCTAGACATATATTTGCAGGTACAGGTCTACTACTTTCTCTGTGAATTGGCCAGGCATACTATTGGTAGCAATTATTTAGAAAATATGAGTTTGACTTGCACAGGAATGAATTCCCCAGTTTTGTTTACAGCATAAGATAGCATTTCCTTACCAACAAATAGATTAGAAGCGCAGTTGCTACTTACGTTAATTGCTATGAAGTTGAGGTAAGGTGGCATATTGACTCAATGTAAAATAAACTTTAAATAAATTGGAAATGTAGCTCAGTGGCCAGAGCACAACAGCAAACATTTGCGGACATATGTCTAATTTACTAGGCCATTTTGTAACTGAAAAATGTTTCCATGTGTAATACTCGTAAAATAGGAAATTTCCCTTTTTAAGTGTATTCGCCGTTTGGGCGTTCCTGGGACACGTGTACAGAAAGTATGAGCTCATGTAGAAAAGGCACATAAGTGACCTGCTCAATGTGTTACACGCACAGTGTCTAAACAGTCACGTGGTTGCTAGCACATCATATGCCGTCACCGCACGCATTCACATTTCCCGTAATACATTTACTAATCAAACCAGGTCTCCAGAGAGCGAATATTTCACAGTCAGAGCGACTGAAAAAGTAAATTACACAAAATATCAGAAATCGAGTAATCGTTAACTATGCACAATTTCACTTTCATATTAAAAAACAATTCTCTCATCACTATCCAGGTTGTACATTTGAATGATGGAAGGGCCAAATCGCATGTTTGGTAACATGAGTACTAATGAGTAATTAACCAATATGTGTGTGTTAAAAAGCATTTTAGTTGAGAGTTTTTATTACAACAATGATCAATATGTTCATATTATTTGAATTACCACACACGAACCCCCGTTGCTATGGAAGGCTTGTTATTCAGTTTATTAAAATACAGGAATTTAGCTATCTTCTTGAAATTCAAAATAAGTGATGTGCAGTGGTGAAGACACAAAGGTGATGGGTAGAATGCTTGCAAATAGGCTGAACCACTGGCAATCCCTTGCACCGCATTCCCGCCCCTTGTTGTGCTTCCAGTGGTACAAAGCATTATTGTTGGTAATGGGCTTAATCCACTGCTCAAAATAGTGCCTTGTCGTATTTTGAAATAAAAAATACAACCGCTTTATTAAACATACCACTTGCTAGGAGTTATAGAATACCCCTTCCAAAATATTTCACATTTTTTCTACCCAAATATTTGTTAGATATATAACTCTTCATTAATCAAGGTCTAATTCTGAGGACAAAATAATAAGCTTCAAAAAACGCAGAACACTCTCATGGTTCATCGCTAATTGACAGAAAGATATGCATGATGCAAAGTTTCTAAAAGGATTCATTTATTTGAAGGCTTCTAGTCGCGTGATGATAAAACACCAGGCTAATAGTCAAATAGTAAATGTCACCAAAACACAGAGACTGCGCTGTAGGTTGTTATGCATATTTGATATTAAATTTTTGCAAAACTTAACTTCTCATTGGCTGGGGCTTTGTAACTTATTTATTCATTGATGAGAAAGAAGTACGTCAGACCCTTTAATCAGTGCCCACATAGTTCAATTATTGGGGCAATATTCCAGTGAATAACGCTTTAAACATCAGTAAACATTGAATTATTAACATATGATATTGACATGATCAGATACTCTCAGTGCCTTATTTATGAGGCCCTTACGCCGCTGTTGCATCACTTTTTGTGACGCTGCAGCGGTGGAAAAAATGTGCCAAACTGTGCCATATTTACAAAGTTACGGAAGTAGGCAGATGCGTCACTTTGTAAACCCGTTTGCTACATTATACCTGCGTCAGGTATAATGTATGCAGGGTGGGCATTCCAGCGCAGATAAGGCTTGTAGAAGTGTCGCAGTGAAATCTATGAGATTTCACTGCAACACTTCTATGGCCTCACTGTGTCAAATCCTTACACCAGCTTGAAGCAGGCGTAAGGGGTGACGCAGGCCTTTTGACATGGGGCTTGCCCCATGTGAAATGACACACTGCTAGAGTTGCATCTGTTTCCAGACACACTCCAGCAATGTGCGATTTGTGCGCCAACAGATACGCCAGGATTCCTGACGTATCTGTCAATCCTTGTGACATGGAGCGCCATACAATAAATACGGCACATCCATGGAGTCGCAAGTAGGGCACACTGAAAAGTGTTGCATTGCTGTTTTACCACAGCGATGCAACTCTTTTCATAAATGAGGCCCTCACTGTCTTTTTACAAAAAAACTGCTGGTCTCTGTGAACTGTCAATTAGGCTGGGGTAATTCACGTAATTCTGGAAATTGAGATAAATATTTACAAGGGCATTGCGCCACCGGAACGTAATTTTTCACGACGCTCTGGTGGCTTAACGCCACACTGTAAATATCGTACCCTTTCATGCAGTTTTCTGCGTCAAAGGGGCGTGGAATGAGTGTTGTTGCAGGCGTTCCACTGCAACACCTTTTTGAAACTGGCCCAGATTTACAAGCATCTGTAAATTTGAGGCAGTGCCAAAAAATAACACCATTGAAAAGTTGGTGCAATGAGGAGAAATATTTTTTTTCTCCTCGTTTTTTGCTCTATGTGTGCTGCATTCCCCAGCACACATAGAAGGAGCAAATCACCCTTAATGTTTGTTTATGTGCAGGAAGGTGTCCCTTCCTGTACATTCACAAGCATCCCTGCAACGCAACCACCCTTGCACCATGGTACAAGTGTGCCTGCATTGGCACACCGCTGTGGTTTCAGCACCAGCACGGGGGAGAGCACAGGGTAGCACCATATTCCTGTAAATACGGCACATCCATGCGTTTTTTAAATGATGCAGCTCCGCGCAGCTAAATTGGTAGTGGCGCAGCGCTTTGCCATTTCTTTGTAAATATCCCCCTAGGTGTTATGCTTGTTCAGTGAAATTATTGATATTACTCCACTATGCCACGTTTTATAATTACGGCAAGTAATTACCTGTAATTTCACAGAACTTTCCTGAAATTTCACATAGTTATGTGAAAGCAAATAACACATATTTGGCACTACCCTCAAAAAACAGGATTTATTGCCATATTATACAAAAGTGCCGGGGCAGAGCAATAGGTACTTTTCTACTGAGCAGGCTATTTTTAAGGATACAGAAGAAGCTCCCAGGTGTGTTTGTACAGCCACTCATTTAAATGTGATTTGTGTGCCCAGCATTCACTCCAGCCATGTCACGCTTGTCTTCCTTCATTTGAATGAGCTAATGAGGGAAATCCATTCTTCCTGCAAATGCTCCCTATAATTGAAGAATATTCACAGACAAAAAAGGCTCAATAGGATGTGACCTACCTCGAAGTGGGTACACATTTAGTACTCCCACCTGCCTTTAAGGCAACCTTGAGGTTCCAGGAACTCACAAGTTCTGCCCACACCACTTACTGGAGGTTAAGGAATATGTGTAATCCACAGCCAGTTGGGAGATTCCCCAATCTTTTCTATTGGAAGGCCGTGAGGTGCTTTGAACCCCACCTCCGAGAAGGCTTAGAAAGTAGGCAAATTGGCCATACCTCCCTCAAAACAAGACTTCAGCACACAACCCAACAAAAGGCAAGGGGCACCTGCTTGAAACAGAGAACTGATGTTACAAATATTGATTTTTTATTGTCAATGGCCTGTGTTATCCCAATTTGCATTTAGTACTCTTGAAGGGGGCGCTCATGCACAAACCAGGGTAATGTACCAGTTAAGTAATCTGTCCCCTGAAGTTTAAAATATCTCTCAAATAAGCTCTGGAATGGGAAACATTACATTTATGCAGCAATCCAGGTTTTGGGCTAACCTTTCTTCAAATAGGAGATTGCCTCTCAAACCTTCAACAGCTGCATTTAACCCACTCAAACCTCTCGAACACATTTACAAAGAATAGCACCACTTCCAAAATGTTGTAGATTAATTTTAGCATCTGAAGTCAAAGACAACGTTCTTCATCTGGTTTCACACCAGATTTTCATTTAACTTGCTGGTCTAGTTTACGTTTGCACAGTTTGCTGTCACAATGGTTATTTCTATGGAAAATGCAGCATTTTCTATTTAGACACAAATTTGTTGGTGAGGGTGCATATAAAAGATCACAATCTTTGAAAGATGGCTCCTGAAAATAGTGTTCCATTTCAATATCTAAGGGCCAGATGTACGACCACTTTTTGTGGTCGCAAACGGAAAATCAGGCTATTTGCGACCGCAAAATAGGTCTGCCTCATGTACAAACCCTATTTTGAGAGTCGGTAACCTATTACTGACTCTCAAAATAGGGTTTGCGACTCACTATTAGGAAGGGGCGTGCCAAGGACATCCCTTCCTAATAGCAAGTCGCACTTCAATGTAAGATTGTTTTGCGGCCACAAAACTCTCGGAGTTTACCACATATTTCAAATGGATGGTAAGCCATTTGCAAACGGGAAGTTTGTGACTGGCAGTGAAAATATTTTTAAGAGCAGGCAGTGGTCCCAAGGACTTGCTAATTGTGAGCCGCAAAACGTCGCAATTTGCGACTCACAAATTGGAAGGGTCGTACATCTGGCCCCTAATCCATAAAAACAAGTATTGTCTTAGAACACTTCTCTGTATCCAATCCAGTGTTTTGTAATCTTCCAAAACTAATGCAGCAAATATGTACCTTGATTGCCTAGCAGTGATGCTCTGGCCCATTAGGACATCATATTTAAGAGTTTCAAGGTTTTCACCACCATTTGCAAGTCTTGTGATAGTCCTGTGGCCCAATAGGACATGTAGGGGCATATTTACTAGGAAATGTTGGAATGCGGAGCTGCGGTAAATCTGGCAGCGCCGCACTCCAGCATTTTCAAAACGCAGGGATGCGCCATATTTACTACAATACGGCACACCCGTGTGTTTTCACTAGCGCTGGCACTAAAAATAGCTGCCTAGCACCAATGCAGGCAGCCTTGCACGCACCACAGTGCAAGGGCACCTGCATTGCATGGAATGATTGTTTATGGGCAGGAAGGTGTCCCTACCCATACACAATCATTAAATAGTGACAATTTGCTACTTCTATGTGTACTGATTCCTGCATATAAACAATAATTAATTGCTTGTTGCTCTTTCTATGTGTGCTGCACAATGCAACACACATAGAAAAAGCAAAAACGAGGAGAAATAAAAGCATTTCTCATTGTGAGCCATTTTAATGGCTGCTCGTGCGTGGTGTAAGTTTTTGGTGCTGCCACAGATGTATACCTCCTTGTAAATCTGGGGCAGAGTCAAAAAGCAATGGGTGTTGCGGTGGAACGCCCAGCTCAACATCAATTACACGCCCCTTTGCGGCAGAAAGTGGCATATTTTTAAGGTGGTGTTAAGCCACGCTAAGTGGCTTAGCGCCACCTTGTAAATATTGACAATTGTGTTACACCACCGGAGTGTCAAAAAAAGTGACGATCTGGTGGTGATAGGTTCTTGTAAATATGCCCTGTAGTCTTCCTTGACTTCATTCATGTGACTCAAATAGCAAGTACATTGGAGACTTAAAGCATCTTTCTAGGCGGTGCCCACATTCCACAAACAATGCTAAACTCTCCTGCGTTTGAATGTGCATACATTCTGGTAGTTCACACGAGCCCAGCATGAATCAGTACGCGAATGAATTATGACAAAATAGTTTGAAGAGGTGTGTTTTCAGTTCTTTACAAAATGCCAGTATTTCTGGGTTAAGTCTGATGTGATTAGAAATAGAGTCCCATAATAATGGTGGCAAGAGAAGAGAATATCTGTTTCAAAATTTTGCTTTTCTAGGTCTAAGGGATTTCAGAAACAATCTGTCTCTTTTCCCTTTGTTATTTTTTACACCCGTTTTTCAAGTAGAAGGATAAACCATTGTGCAGTTTTTTGTGGGGTATACATACAATCTTGAATTCAGTCCTTGCTTTCACCAGAGGCCAGATCCAGAGTAGATGTTTCAAGATGAGTGTGATATGGTCCAAAGCTTTGGTGTTTTAACCAATCATGTAGCAGCATGGAGTCTAGCTCTTAGTTGAGGATTTGGGTAGGCCAGCTATTAATATATTTCCTCTGTCTAAGTGCTTGAGAACAAGAGCCTGCAGTGGCTGCTCCTCCACTAAGGTGGAGGAGCATCACTCCAATGCCATTAAGCAGCAAAAGAACTGACAAAATTAAATGATAACGTAATGTTATTATCATTTTATTTTGTCCTCCTTCTGCGGCGGCTTGCATGAGAGGGTGTGGCAGGGCTGCAGAGCAGGGGAGGAGTGGTAGAACACTCCTAAGTGCGCAATGACTGTTTGGCCTGCCCTCTCGAGCTGCTAAAAAAATGCGCACTTTCCCTGTTCTCAATGCATGCTGCATTTCAGCCTGTGTGGAGAACATGCCCACCTCTCCAGCCCCTGGCTGAGTGCTGTGTCACGGCGCTCAGACCAATCACAATTCTGCATTGCAGCGTTGTGATTGACAGCGGGGATCGTGAGAGCCCTGGTGCTTCCTGTTTCTCCCAAGAAGCCAGGAAGAGGATGCAGGAAAGTGGGTGGTGGCCTGGCCAGCCGGCCGGTTGGGTGGTAAGTATTTTTTTTAAACCCATCCCCCCTGCCTCACCTGCCCCACTACTGCTTTCCGGTAGCAGCTGCGACTGAGTGCCTGAACTATATTTATTAAGTATAAGAGCAGGATTAAAGGCTTTACCTTCTTGAATGTATGTAGATGTTAAGCGGCAGATTGGGGTGTTTTAGAATGTGTTCATTCAAGTTTAGATCTTGGTCGATGATTAAGACATTATTAAAACATGATGACAATCCATGCAGACTGCCGAGCTCTCACAAAGCGGTGGCGCGTATTAACAGTAAAAGGGCTAGAAATTGAGGGAGTAGTAAAGTCAACATCTCACAAACTTCATCCAGCAGATGATGGGCAGCACGAACATGCTCTACAAGGCAGCAAGACTGTAGTAAAGACATTTACAGAGGGCACTACTTAGTCTCCTTGGCGTATCATTATGCATGGAACTTTTTCAAACCACTCAAAGGCAAGCCCATGCCAATGACAGTCTTTGAGTGGTAGGCTCTTTGAACTTCTCCTTTACCTCTCATTACCAATGTCTGTTGAGTTTGAGAAAGTAATGACAATCAATGAATTGTGACATATTTATTTTACTACACACCAAGCTTTTGGTCACATACTGCTATTTTGGTCATGGTGACCAAACTAATGACAATACTAGTCACTGGCTGGCGCTGTGGGTTGAGGCATATGTATGGATATAGAGGCGATGCCACATGATCGGACTGAGGAAGCTGAGTTTGAGATGATGCTTAAATGTCTATGTGGTAATAGAATGTTAATAAATAGGACTTGAAATGTGGAAAATGGAATGGACATTGAAGGGTCAGTTAATGCTGAACACTGGCTGGGTGAGGTTCCCTCCATAAAGCAGACTGACTTAGTACATATTGTAGTCCCTTGGAGTTAATAATACACCGCAATTTTTGAAATGACCAAAAACGAGAAGGCACCTCAATAGTGGTGTATGAGGAGCTGGCATTGCCTTTCATTGGACTAAAAAGTAGGAATTAAGGAAACGGTTTGATATCACTTATTGAAATGTATACTCACTGTCACAGAGTTTTGGATGCTGCGTACTTCGGTGGTGGTGCTGTATTCTGCTGAGAGTACATACAAATTTGGGGACGCAACTCGATCGGACATCGGAGTAGGTGTGCTTTGGCTAAGGCAGTTGTTGTCGGTTTGGAGTGCCCAATCTTCTATAGAAAAAGGCATCAGGAGCGTGAAAGCCATTTTGGAAGATTGGGATGCATCCAAGAGGAACCAAGCATAATCTACTGTCGAAATAGAGGAGATGCAAACAGGGGACATTTAGCAGATTTGGAAGCATTAAAGTGGAGATTAAAAAACAAGCACTATCTGCCAAAAGAAGTGATGCGCTAACGACTTACTGGGTGGCCAACTTGGAACGTTGGGATGCAGCATATTCATTGCAGCCATTTTTTGGTTGAAGTCAATTTAACTATCGGAGTGATTTGAATATTGAATTATTTGGGTATTATGAGGAGGGACTCGCAGGTGGGAAAAATGGAGAGGTGCAGCGGTGATGGTCCCATCTGGAGTAATGTCAGGAAATTTAGAGCAAGGTAACTGTGTGCTGAGGTGAGGGGTGCCTGGAACAGAGAGTGATAAACACACTTTAAACAGGCAATGGTTAAAAGATTGAACATTAATGGAGAGGTGCTTATGACAGTGATAGGCACACTTTCAGTCCTATAACGGTGACAGGCTCACTGTACATTTTTGGGACGGTGCGAGTCTGTGATTGATGGAACAAGGGCTCATTTTTTGTATCTGCTATTTGTCAACCTCTAGGGGAAAAGCAATTTACAAGTGGCTGTATACATGCAGAATGTAACTCTGCCTGCGTAATTTTTACCCACACCTGGTGAACTTGTGCTTAGATGGAGAAAATAGAAAAAGGTCTTTGAAAATTATTGCAGAGTTTGTGGGACAATTGTAAGTGCAGGACAAAAATATTCCTTATTGTTTCGTTGTTTTGGTACCAAAGGACAAGATCTTATAGAATATTTACCGGAATTAGGTCAAGAAGAAATGAGGAAAGTAAATGAATATGAAATGTGTGCATTGAAGTTAGATTCACATTATTTACCAAGAGTGAGCATCATTTTGGAACGTTATCATTTTGGTCTGAGGGTGCAAGAGTGTGATACAATAGTTAGGGAGTATGTCATAAGCTTTAACGAAGTTGGCATTGACATGTAAATATCGGAACACAGCTGAAGAAAGGATTTAGGATCAGATTGTGCTTAAATGTGATAGTGGGAATACAAGAGAAGAACCATGGTTAAAGAATGAACCACCAATGTAAGAAGTTATAGCAGTTGCTAAATGGACTGAGCATATGATTAAGTGTGTTAGCGAGTTGAAGAAAGATAAAAGCGGAACATGTGGTGAAGATAAATCGGTGAATGAAGTTGTGGAGGAGGTCAAAAGGGGTTGAAGTGAAAATGAATGATGATTTCAGAGGGGCCTGTTTCAAATGTGGTAACCTAGGGCATAGGGCTGATGCTAGAAGAGCCTTGCTTTCTTGGGTCTGTGTCACAGGTGTGGGAAAAAAGGTCATTTCATAAAGTGTTGTGGGAATAAAGGAAAAAGAGAACAGAGAAAAGATATATAAGAGAAGACATATACAAGATTATTTCCAAGTTAAAAATGGTAACAAGGATCATCCTACAGAGAAAGTGCTAATTGAGGGGCAAGAAGTTTCTACGAAATTTTCGTCATGTACTAATTTGACTATCATTTCGAAAGAAATGCTTGAGAGGTGTTTTAGTTACAAAGTCAAGTTGAAAAGTATGGATGTTAGACCGGGGATTGTGGTAATTTATTCATAAAAATGTTGGGGTATGTCGAGGCTTGTATAGAGTTGCAAGACAGATATTTGGTGGGAAAAATCTATGTGTCCACCAAAGGAGATTAGTTGATTGGGTGGTCACACCTGAAGCTGTTAGGGGTTACCTTGAGTCCCAAGGGAAAGAAGCTGACGGGTGCCTTCTGTAGGCATTGCCTGGGGCCAGTACACCAAGCACCCTCCTTATACCTAGACACAGGGATGTGTTTCCTCTGCACCCTGGGCATCGCGCTGTACTCTGCCACTCGGGAGGAATGGGCCATTGCAGGGCGCCACTGCAGTGGACTACAAATCCCATAGTCCTCTGCCTGGACACCATGTGGAATTGATTAGCGCTGTATAAGCACGTGGGTGCACCACTGGTGCAAGGGGAAGGAGCTGACCGGTGCCTGCTGTCTGCATTGTCTGGGGCCAATACACCAAGCACCCGCCTTAAGCCTAGACACAGGGAGGTGTTTCCTGTGCACCCTGGGTAGCACGCTATATACTGCCACACTGGAGGCTTGGGTCATCGCGGGACACGACCGCCAGACACTACAAGTCCCATAATCCTCTGCATGGACACCACCTGAAGTTGATCAGTGCTATATAAGCGTGTGCAGCAGGACACGTGTAGGTCGTGCCTGGACTAAGACCAGGCCAAGGGTGAGCCCGGAGGATCCTGGAGGAGACAAGGCTGAGCCACCTCCCTAACAGATAGCCTCCCATCCAAGAAGGTACTGTTTCACGGCCAATTTATGACTGCTTTTCTGATGTGATCAGCTGGGAGCCTTTTGTCTGTTGTGTTTTATTTTCAATGTGTTCTGCTTTGCTCCATACACTCGAATCGGGTTATTTGTGCTATCTTGTGGAACCTAATTAACAGCCTCCCATCCATCCTAATTGGCAAAAGGAAGGCAATGGAAGCGGGTGAGGGTTTGACAAAAAAAAAAAGAAAATTACAAATGTACAAAAACACGCAGCTAAAAACTGAGTTGACAACCTATTGGATGACTGTGAAGAGATTTTTGCCCCCACCTCCACTGCTTTGCCCTCTTCCTCTGCCAGCACCACAGCCGGCTCTGACCATTCCTTGCAACAAAAGAGTATACCTGGCCAGTTTATGAATTATAGTAAGCGAGCCCAGGTAACACAATGAGGTTACAGTCCATCCTGTACCAACCACCGACTAGTATTTTCTGACTCTGCACAAGTCTCACAGACACCATCAGAGGTGGTTTTTCATGGTAGTAATCGTTATACAGCTTTGTCAGAATTGAGTGAGGGTCAGGACGACACTACTAATAGCTGCTTGATGTTGTGAAGCACAGGCAGTTCCCCTAGGTCACAATCAGAACAGGCTCATTGTGCTACTCTCATTGTTGATCTGAAGGTCGAAGTTGGGGTGCTTACATTCATGGTTTTATCTCTGATGGACTCTATGAGTCAGTTTCAGCAAACAGCAAGTATTACATAGGCAGTGCATTCTCTCTACGATGAGTCCAAGTCCATCTTTGGTCCCTATATCTAAGGCTTTGGGGCCTGTGAACAAGGCATCTTCTCAAATCTCGTGTAGAATTGTAGCCATCAATCAAAAGCACTGTTCCTCAAATTTTGCGGCTGTCAGAACCTCTCGGTTAGACTCAGTAATCTCTTCTCCACGGGACAATCAGTCTTTTGGGGGCCAAAAAAGGTGTACTGCTCTGACCAGTTCTTTTCCTTCGTCTCCCACTAGGGCCAACCACATCTACATTTCAAACACCAATTTGTAGAATTCACAAAATGGTTCTATTAGTACCAATTGCATTCTGATGACCAACGTTCCCAAGTTGACTGTGCCACGGAGTTATGAAGGGGAAGATTTGCTGAAGAATACAGTTACCCACTGGATACGCCATGTCAGGGGTTGCTGCTCTTTTATTCGGGATGACATCATCAGTGTAAAAGGTCCACTTCTTCTAATTCTAATTTTGAGACATTAGAACTAATTCTTACGTCTAAGGTCCTAGTTGACAACATTGTGGCACTGGACGCTAGGACTAGTCCCCATTGCCATTCAAATATTCAATTTAAATATCGACGGTCACACCAGCATATAGTGAGGGCAATCAGCAAGGTGCCTGTCACTCCCATCACAAGGCTCAGGGATATATACTGATTTAGAGGGGTGACTGTCAAATCTTGTGATCCATCTTTTTCATGGTCCCCAATTTCTATTTTTTCAGGCACTCCATTGGCTGGAGGGGGGCCTGACCACTTAATTCATTCAGGGTCACCTGTGAGGCTGCTCTTGACCATCTGCATGACAATGAATCTATCTCCAACATGGGCATTATTTCAACCCCTGTGGCATCTAGCACTAGCACCCAGCCTTCCCCGCTCAAATCTATTCCTCCCACACAGGGCTATGTTCCCTCTGGCCCAAGTGAGTTGCTCCTTATTTCTCGGAATATAGCTGGTATTAGATCCAAAAGAACTCTTCCAGATTGGAATGGCCTTATGGATGAATATGATGTTTGTCTCCTTCTAGAAACCTTTTCTCTAGATTCTATCCACAGGCCTGGATATTTTAATTTTCTTAAGCCAGCTAATCCCAGTTCAAGGGCCAGGGCCTCTAGGGGCCTGGTTATTTGGATTTAAGCCTCATTAAATTGTAAAGGACACCAGCTCAAACTAGATTCCCATGACATTTAAGGCATCCATCTAGACATTGGTAGTACCAATCAAATAACTATCCTTAATATTTACGTAAGTGGGGTTAGGAATGGGTCAGTTTCGTGCACCTTACAAGTGCTTGAGCACTTTCTCAAGCAGCATCCTCACTAACACTTTCTTATTGTAGCAGGCGACTTTAATCTACCATTTGAGCCACTGGACAATGCTGACGTTTACCTAACCAAGGATGAGGATGCAGCGTGGGTGGTTTCCTTCCTAGATATTCCACCCATCCGTAGCTGGACCCACCCTGCAGTCCATCTAAAGGCACTAACAGTTGAGCATGGCCTGAGGGCACTTAATGGTTGGACTAAATCTGACCTTAAAGGTGCCCACACTTTTGATAAGCTCCTTCATATAAGCCGTATAGATTATATTATTGTCGATTAGAGACTAAGGACCAGCAGTCATTGATATGACTGTGGTGTAAAGAACTGTAAGTGATCATCCCTTATACACATGCTTTCAGGCTCTCTGTGAGAGTTTCGCTACGGATGTTTGTCTGCCTGCTTATACTAGGGATATCACTCTGACCGCAGATAAATGTCATCTGACGTGCCTGAAGATTGCTGCCCATACTGAAATTGTGGCTGCTATCCATCAGGACCTTAATGTGGTTCTTACTCACATTGAGGAAGTCCAAGCCAGTTCTTTAGATCAACTGTTGTATATACACAGGGCATTCTTTGAACATATTTTATACTCCGTTACCATTCCAAATGCATATAATAGAAAAGGCACTGGTTTATTTATTTAATTATTAATAACTTTTTGAATAGCGCGAACATGACTCTAGGGGGTTTCAGAGCGATTCACATTGTAGGATAGGTAGGATACAGTTGTAGGAAAAGAACATTTATTTCATATATGGGAATGGCATGGTAAAGCTGGAGGTCACGTTTGTACAACAATCTAGTGGTCAATCAATGCATCAAAATAGAGGGCAGGTAAGTAAACAATAGAACCAAGGTATTTTAGGGCAGAAACTTGTTAATTAGTATTGTTTTCACTTCCTTTTTTGAATGAAGCGATAGATAAGATTCGATGGACATCCGGTGGCAGAGAGTTCCAAATTTTCGGGGCGATGGTAAACATCGATTTTGATGCAACAAAGAATGCTGCACACTTTTTTTTTTAACACAAACTTTATTGATTGCCATGAACTGATATTCAATACTTACAACCATTTTCCTTTGGTCTTTATACAGCTGGCTCACTGCAACAGAATTATTACAGTATATACATATAAGCATGCCAAAAGGTCACACTGTTGCAATGTCATTTTGTGTAATGTGACAGTTAGCCTTATCCTGTTTAGGGCATTTTTCTATCAATATAACTACTAACTAGTACCCCCCTTTCCTCCTCCTCCCACCCATGTTCTGGCCCAACATATCTAGATGCTGGTGTAGCTATTGCGCATTTGGTTATTGCTCGGTGCTCCATTTTGCTCTGTGCAGGTAATTTGCATCCTCCTTTCGCCCTCTAACTGCGCTGCCCATTGTGGTATAAGGGATTAGTCATGTAACAAGAAAACCTCCCTCAGGACCTATATTTCTTTTCTGTTTACGTACTTTTATCTACAGAATGGGCTTGACAGAAGTGAAATCAAGTGAACAACACTTACAACATTGACTTAATCATTGTTGTTTATTTTCTTATGTACAGCAAAAAGAATCCGTAAATGACGGATCAAAAGAACCTAGCCAAGAAAAAACGGGGGATTCACCAATTGGGTGAAAAACCGCCTCTGCCAGTAGAAGAGAAAAATGTATTTTCTTGAGTCCCCTCACTCATCCAGGGTTGCCCCTAGGTGACATGCTTCATCATTGGGGCCATCCCAAACATCTACTGCTTGGGGCGTGCTGCCACTTGCAGAGTTACGTAGAAGCACTTACTTTGTGAAGATATGTGTAGTGCAGTGTAGGGGGAGTGGTGTGAGTGATATTTAAAAAATGTACCTAACTAGTGAGCTAATGTTTTATTCCTGCTCCTAGTTGGTAAGGATAAAAAGGGTCAATAAAAGGGAAAAATAACTGTTATGTAATTATAATCCCTAGTATTGTGTTGACATGTTTTGAGGTATCCCCTAAACCTCTTCTTCAGGACAACAAATGGGCCAGCCTGTTGTGTGTAGTGTCAGATTCCGTATATAGGTTTCCCAATTTATGCCCTTATATAGGTACAATTCATATTGCCCTTATTTAGGCATAGAAAATCCTGCCCTTATTTAGGCATTGTCCATGCTAACTAAATACAGGCATGGTCTCCTACACCCGTCTATCCACGTCACAACGAGTTCTTGGAAAACCAGACTCTTAAGCTCTTAGGAATTTCCCTTGTTTGGATATTTATTTCTCCAAGAACTCATTTAGTATGCATGAACATCTATTCCTTAGGGGTTCATTCATGACGTTCCGATGCCCGACTTTTACGTCAATACAGGCATTCCTAAACACCTTCAAGGTATAAATATACCTGCACTTGCCCTGGCAAACCACGGTTCCGGCACGATCCAGCTCGACTGCCTACTTGCAGTTCGCCATGGCAAGTTCGGAAGGAAATCGAGTTCCAGCCTGATGCACTGACCAGACGCTGTCATCCTCTTCACAGAGAATCCAGCTCCAGCTCCAGTGTTTCTGACTCCCCTTGCGGGGTGTTAGATATCGAGTCCCGCAGACTAGAACTTAGAGAAACTTTTGGCAACTCTTGGCAAAACTAAACTATAGCAATCTATACTTTAGAAAACAGCACCTACTTCTTACCTCGTACTACACTTAGGTTAGGTACACTGGGGTAGAACTATTTAGAAGCATCAGATGAGTATTCACATTTTAGCTTGTTTTATTTATGTATGTATTTTATGAATCTGTCATAGCTACAAACCATGCTATTGCAGTATTATTTTATCTTACTGCTAACTCTGTACATATTGTACTTTGCAGCCTGTCTTACTATTGTAGCAGTTCATATCTCTTGCATGAGAAATAAGACTGTTCAATAAACCCTTTTTAATGAAATGCCCATCTCTCTATTTCTGTGCAACTCGGTTGAAACGAAGCATGCACGATTGACTGAGTGAAACTGTTATCTATTGTTTCCACAGTTCTGAGATTGTTCCTACTCTAAGGGAAACAAAGTTGTCATGTTTATGTGGTTGTCAGAAACTAATCCCATCTTGTATATTCGAGAAGTGTCTAGTGACCTCTGAGTTAGCTGGCAACCACAAGTAATTACGTTTAATGTACTCGATAGAGACATACTGACCTCAGTCCTATGTCAAATCTATAGTGTATATTATTCCAATGTGCAGAGCCTATCAGGGATATAGGAACTACACTACAAGCCCCTTGTGTACCACTCCATGCAGGACCTATAATAAAGTGAAATATAAATTATGAATGCACACCTATTGTGTGAGCATTGGAAAAATACATACGGTTGATTTGGAATGCATAGTATCTGTCATGGAGAAGAAAAAGCAAAATGCAAATTAATACATTCTGCCTGCCCACCGCTCTTGTGGGCAGGTTATGGCATTATGCTGCGCATAATGAAGGTACTTCATAATATGGTGTAAGTGCCCTTGAAAATAACATTTATTAGTGCTTAGATCATGTGTGGATTAATATACCACACTCCACACTCAATATCTCTAATGTGAGAAAGCAAGGTTAAAAAACATCATTAAAAAACACTCGTGGTCAAGGACAGACAGGACGCACACAACATGTAACATAGAATCAATTTCTTTTTGAAATAATACTTATTTTGTGGCTAAAATATGCCTCATGGTCTGTCTGGGTGGAGGGGCCTGTAGAAACCCTGTATTATAATAAGAATACACAAAGAAATGGAATTATACGGATTTGTTTAAAGCCATTCAGCTCTTATGCCTTCCTCTAAGTGGTTCAAAAAGGTTGTGAAAAATGTGGGAAGCAAAGTTTTTGTTGATTCCTGTAGGGAGAAAAGAAACTTACTGTGCTCAGCAACCCTCCGTCATTACGACCTACTCAATCCCAGGGCGGTGATATGATTTGCAAAGCCTTGAGTTCAGCTTTATATGGGGCTGGACTATGCAGCTTTTCCAAACATGAGGACCTTACCAGAACCGAGAATACATTTCTTAGAAATGTTGCCTCCCTTCTGTCCAGCACCCCGCTGTATCCACTGTTCAGGGACTTGGGAATTACAGAGGCTTTGGGTAAAATTCAATGATGTCCCTTATTGTATTGGAGACGCCTATGGACTACTCCCAAACTCGCCCACTGTGTGGAATGTCTAAAGGATGTTATGAAGGCTGACTAATTCAATAGGATTCTCTGGCTCCCAAACACGAGGTCAGGTATTCTTTAGGGTTGCACGATCTGTGAGATCATCACGCCCCTACTGTCTTTCCAACCAAGGCACTTTTGAAAAAGCAGTGTTAGTCATCAGAAGTGGCTCAGGAATCCCGGAGATTTGCTCACCTAAAGTTTGCTAGTGATTTTATTGAAATGAAGCCTACATGTGGGTTTGAGTCATTCTGGGATCTCACGTCTGTTCCACCGCAGAGGCAATTATATTTCCAGCTTCGAATAGGCACCCCTCCTAGGTAGTGCTTACTTCAGGTTGAACTGGTGGAGGAGACATTGGGTGCCCACTTTGTAACTAGAGAGTTTTTTTGTTTGAGTGCCCAGGCTATGACTTCCCTGAACAGACCTGGCTTGCACCTGTATGCAGGCTATTAGAAGAATGTAACCATCTGGATGCTCTTCGCATTCTTAGGGCAGATCCCCACCCTGTAATAGCCAATTCCATCTTCAAATTTCTCGGTGCCATATGGGTTCTCCGTAGCAAGGCTTTTCATCGTTCTACCACCTGACTCTGCCTATGCGTATTACTAGGCTACAAGTATTCAACTGTTTGCTAATTGTCTGATATGAAGGCACTCTCCCTTTCTATGGAGTTGTGTATATCACCACATTGCTAGACAGTTAATGAATTCGATTAAGTATCATTGTTCACTTTTTCTTTTATATGACACATGTCCTAAATTGTATTCAGCTTTTTACCTCTCAGCCTGCTTTGCTGGAAAATCTTTTAAGTGTGTTTTATTGATTTTATGTATTTATATTGTTGTACGTCTATGGCCCTGGCAGCCAAAATAAAGTGATTTGAGCCGAACTGAACTGAATCCCAATGCTTAGCATGGTGCTTAAATATCTATGTGGCAATAGAATATCGGTAAGTAAGCAGAACTTGCAATGTAGAAGATGGAATGGTCATTGAATGGCCAATGGCAGCTGATGCTGAGCACTTGCTGAATGGGTTGCCTTAAATAAAGTGAAGTGACTTAGTTTATATTGTGGTCTCATGGAGTTATTAATACAACAAACTGTTCATTATCAGTTGAATTAAATGAAATTATGGATTTTCAATATATTCCAATGAATGTATATTTTTGTTTAGAATTATCTCACCAAAAAAAAAGAAAACTAAACTTGCCAACCTTATCATTATTTAATTTTAAATGTTCATTTGGTTTATGTTAAACACATTTCTGAAATATCAGTATGATTTATGTTTAAACATGAAGGCCCTAATTCTGAGAGACCCATGATTCCCCTTTTGGAAGTAATTCTCCATTTCTCGGAGGATATTTGTGGGATTTGGCCCTTTTTGCAAGGGTCATCCCTGAACTTTTTGCCTTCCTCCTATATTTTTTCTGACCTGTTGTTGGATGTTTTATGACTCTGGGCACTTTACCACTGCTGATCAGTGCTAAAGTGCATATGCTCTCCCTATTGTAAACTGATGTATGAATTTGTGATTCCATGATTGGTTGGTTTGGTTTACCAATCAGACCCTAGTACAGTGCACCAGGAGTGCCCGGGGCTTGTAAATCCAAATACTATAATGCAGCACTGGTTGTGCCACCCACAGAAGCAGCCTGTAAAAGTGTGTCTAAGGTCTGCCATTGCAGAGCCTGCGTGCAGTCTGGTACTGTCATGCTGACTGGACAAGTGCACCCACTTGTCAGTCCCTAAACCTTCCCTTTTCTTCATATCAGACACCCCTATGGTAGGCCCAAGGGCAGGGTGCATTGTAAGTATAAGGTAGGACATGCCCTGGTGTGTGTGGCATGTTCTAATAGTGAATTGCAGCCATTTTCGTTTTTCACTATTGCAAGGCTACCTGTTCTCCATAGGCCAGAATGGGCAGTTTGATTATTACATCTTATAATCCTAACTTACTCAGGGAACATAGTAGAAATTCGAATTTAGTATGCCTGAACTCAGAATGATAAAATACATCTTTTAGTGAAGTTGGTTTTAACATTCTGAGTTTGAAAATACCACTTTTAGAAAGTAGGCATTTTCTTGTCTAACCAGTCAAACCTGCCTCTGCTAGGCTGTGTATTCCTTGTCTGGAGTGTGAGTGACAGGGACTGGGGAATTCCAGGGGGCTGGGGAATTCCCAGAGACAGGGTGAGTCAGCACAGGGCTGAATAGAGAGATCTCCATGTAGATGGGTGGGAGGAGTTACACCTGGGACCTGAATAGGGCTGTGCTTTCCCTCCACAATGCTGGCTCCACCTCCTGTGGTGCGTCTGATGTCTCTGCCCTGCACTCTGAAAGGAAAGAAGGAGTCAGGTAAACAAAGTGCTCCAGGACTGACCAGAACCGGTTTGAACAAGGCAAAGGCCCCACTGCCTCCAGAGGACAAAGGATTTTGGGGTATAAGTATTGGGACCCTGATCCCATGAATTTAGATCACTTTGGGAAACAAGAAGAAAACTCTGCTGAGGAGAGGAACCAAGGAGAAACTGAGGAGAGACTATCCCTGAAACTGGGGGATTGGCCTGCAGGGGTTGCCTACTGCCAAAGAGAGGAGAAAGGAACTTTGTGTGTACTTTTGCTCAACTTATGAAGGATCTCCAAGGGCTTGGAAAAGAGCTTGCATCCTGCTGAAGTCTCAGGAACAACAGACTTCACTCCCCAGCTCCCTAGAGTTCTTTGGAAGTGCCTGCTGCTGTTGTTGGGCCTTCTGAGGAACTGCGTGTCGCAAGGAGCTGGAAGCGCGACTCAAGAAGGAGAAGCGTGCCACCGTCGGAGCTGTTGTCGTCGCATCGCGTAAACGGTGTCGCCGCTGCAGTTGGCGCATCGAGCGGAAGTGTCTCGCATCATCGAGAAGTGTCTCGCAACGCCGAAGAAGCGTGTCGCCATCACAGCCATCATAGCTGATGCATTGCACTACATCAAGAGAAGAGTCTCGCATCGAGGAAGAAGCGTGTCGCCATCGCAGCCATCGCAGTTGTCGCATTGCACCGCATCAAGAAAAGCGCCTTGCATGCACAGAGAAGCATGCCGCCGTCGGAGCTGCTGTCGTCACATCGCGTAACGGGGTGTCACCACTGCAACATCGCATCGAGTGGAAGCGTCTCGCAACGTCGGAGAAGAGTGTCGCCGCCAAGGCCGCTGTCGTCGCATCACGTAAAGGGATGTCGCCGCTGTAGCTGACGCATCGAGTCGAGTCTTCTCGCAACATCGGAGAAGCGTGCCGCATCTGGAAGATCTTCACGTCTTTATTTCTTTGCACCAAAAACGTCATCGCATCAACATCGTTGCAACACTTTTCATTGCCCTGCGTGTCGCACCTAAAGGTACATTGACTTAAAGTGTCGCATTTAAGAACTTAAGAGAACTACGCTAAATTCTACCATCTAAAGTAACAATATTGTGGATTTTTGCTGTTTAATGGTCTTGTGGTAAATCTATATAAAGAATACTTATTTTTGATATAAAACCTGTGTGGTGTCCATCTGTAGGGTTGTCACTGGATTACTGTATGTGTTCACAAATGCTTTACACACTGCCTCTGAGATAAGCCTGTCTGCTCGTGCCAAGCTACCAAGGGTGTGAGCAGGGGTTATTTTGGGAGTGTATCCCTTTACCCTAACTATAGGCGAGGGTCCCTATTTGTCACAAGTGCATACCTGTGCCATCTAGAGACCCCCAAGTCTCACAACATTCAATTAGACTCGTAATGCCACAGTAGTCCTGCACCACACATTACTGCTATCCTGTGGGATATTGCCAAAGACATCTGTAATGAGGACCAGTAGTGGCCAGCATGGATCTGGGGTGGTGGGTGAGGGGCTAAGGAGGTGTAAAAAAAGAAAAATACACTTACCTCATGGCCGGTCTCCCCAAGTCGTCTCTCCTCTACGTCGGCCAAACAGGAAGCTGCCAGGCTCCCCTGAGCCAATCACAACACTGCAATGCAGCTTTGCTATTGTCTCCCCAGATTGGTCTGAGTGCCGTAGTTCGGGGACTGGGAGCCTGGAAATGTTCTCCACCCAGGCTGTGATGCAGCCTGGGTAGAGAACATGCTAAGTGCGCATCACTGTTTGGCCGGCCCAAGACTTGCCAGCCAAAGCGTAATGCACACTTTAGTGTGCCCACCACTCCTCCCCTGCCCTACCCTGCTCTGTGAGCAGAGCAGCCCCACCCCCATGCTGCTGCAGCAGGAACAAATAAAATGATAATAACATCAAGTAATCATTTTATTTTTCCTTTCTTTCTTTGCTGCAAAGCAGTGGGTGACACTCCTTTGCCTTAGTGGAGGAGCCACCACTGTATGGGACCCTCTTTCCCACCAATTCTATTTCTTTTTCTGGCCTTTCACTCCCTAGCTACTGTTGTGTCTGTAGGTAGAATATAGTTTCTTCCCTGTCAGTAAAAATGAAAGCCAGAGATATGACCTGTAATTGTGACCTTAATGTCATAGAATTGGCTCTGAGCAGGGACTTAGCTTGGTCAGTAAGATTGGGGGAAGGTGAGCTATAGATTTCAAACAATCACACTAGCATATAATGTTAAAATACATTATACAACAAATAGGGGGCATGAGAGGGGCCTAGGGAGAAGTGGAAAGGGAGAGAATTGCGGATTAGCAAGAGTACTAAGTGAAAGAAAAGACAATGTTTTGTAAAATAACCAACATGTTCGAGGACTTTCAAAATAAATAAAGAGGGAGTGCGTGTGTGGTTTTTTCTGTGTTTATATAATAACTCCTAGTGAAATTGGACAGACACCTCACCATACGGGACTGAAAGCACCTGTACCCCACTATTTATCAGAACATTCATATATTAGGGGGGGGTGTAACAGCCCGTCCCCCACCCCCCTTTAAGCTTCTCCCTGAGTCTGAGGGAGGGTATCGGTGGCCGGTTTAGTGCTGATTTCATATTAAAGCATTTATATAAAGTGTTTACAGGTTCCTGAAGTGCTGGAACTGAAACGAACATATAGATAACATGACACTCAACCTCATGTACACATTTGTGTTGCCGTCACAAAAAGTGCAATTTGTAAAAACACAGGGTTTGTGATTGCAAAACACTTTTAAAAGTATCAACTCCCTTTTAGGAGCTGGAAAAGTCATTCAGGAAAAGACCTTGCAACTCGTATAAGGGCTTTTGCAATCCAATAGGATCTGCAAATAGGAGTGGAGTTTAAAGCATCTTCCCCCTTCTATTTGTGATTTGCAATGGAGTTTCCAATTGGTCCATAACATCAATAGAGGTTGCACATCATGGATCAGTTACTACGTCTGAGTTAGGGTGGTAACTGTTCTGCAGAGGCGAAGATGTCCACATATATAAGATTTCCCTTTTGGAACCATGAGGCCATCGTGGTGGAGAATGCAGTGGTCCAGCAAATCACTGCATTCTGTCCCTATGTCTTCTTTAAAAAGAGCTTTAAAAGCAGCCCCTGTC
Source organism: Triturus cristatus (assembly GCF_964204655.1). Taxonomy (NCBI): domain Eukaryota; kingdom Metazoa; phylum Chordata; class Amphibia; order Caudata; family Salamandridae; genus Triturus; species Triturus cristatus. The sequence goes on from NC_140584.1 coordinate 349,426,808, forward strand.
CCTTAAAATGGACATGGACTCCTTTGAAACAAGCATTGGCATAGCCAATAGGTCTCGCCTTTGGGACCTTATAAGTGTTTAGCCATACAACAGTTGCATAACTAAACACTGATAAGGTCCCAAAAGCGAGACCTATTGGCTTTGCCAATGCATGTTTTAACTGCTGTAATCTATTGAAGCCTCACGGAAAACATCAAAGCGGCCCGCGGCCGCGAAAGTAAAAGTAATTGCGGTAAAGCGCGATGCGCGCGCCCGCGCTCATGCACTGTAGCTCTAGGCTGGCCTGGTAGCACTTTTTGGAGCCCTCACAAAATGTCTCGCCAGACCAGCGCATGCGCTGGGTCAGGCGAGACCTAAAAATGCTTCCAGTGTTTACTAAAGCAGCTGTCAGAGTGGCAGTTTGCTGTTCCTTGTAGGACACTACCCTTGCATTCACAGATAATCACAAAGATTGCACTATCACAAAGAGGGTCACAAGTTGTGGCCTGCCTAATACAATATTCATTAGGCTAGCCGTTTCGCAAAACCCTGCAAACTTATAAGTTTGATGTGCCCTATTAGTATACAAGTAGCTTTGCAAGCTGCATTCCCATTCACAAACCAGTCACTGTACACATTTTGCATCGCTGGTTTCCTAAGAGGAATAATGCGGCAAGCCAATTGTCAGTTGCCAAAAGAATTAAGTGTAGACATTTTTCTCACTTTTGTTTTTCAGGACACTTGCTACAACCGCCACAGAATGTTACCTTTGACACAAAGAATTTCGCTATCATCATCAAATGGCTTCCAGGCGCTGGATATCCTGCAGACGTCCGATACACAGTAGAACACAGGTAAAGATAAATATCAGACAAAAAGCGGCACTTTGCTGTCAAATCTAGGGTGCCCTTTTTTTCTGGTTTAAAGTTCTTTTATTTATAAACCTTTAAAAATCAAAAATGCTTCCCAAGTCTAAACCAGCCATCTTCAAGAGAATAGGGTGCCCTTTAAATATGAATGGTGAATTGCACTTTTCTAAAGGTGGGCAATATGCAAACCTTTATAATTTCACTGTGTTGCTAATTCATTACAACAAATGTTAGAAAGGACAGGTGGAAGTTAAACCTGTTAGGCTTGTTCACTATACCTTCCCACCCTAGAGGTTGATTCATCAAAATGCCAGAGGTTACCAAAGTGGCAACAAACCCCTTTGACTCCGGGTGACATCACAGGATGAATCACTTGTCCCCCATTTAGTCCTTCAACAGCTTCTTATTTGCTACTTAGGAGCAAGCAATGTATAATAAAGAAAGTTTGCTCTCCTTTTTTCCCCTTTCTCCCTGAACTTTCAAACTTGGGGATGCAATGGAGTTCCCAAGGGTTCCAAAAGGCAAGCCATTGGTACCAGTTGCACCCCGTGACTAACTCTTATTTATTTACGTCCATGCTTCCATCATCCATACTTAATTTAACACCCTTGAAGAAATAGATTTAATTGGATGTTTTTCACAAACAAATCTCACTTACACCTGTCGTACTAACACTTTATATGGCTAGTTTACATATTGTGTAGAGTACATAGAACTAGGGTTAGAAAATGTGTAATACAATTCTAGGTTAACTATTGACTTTACCAAGTATTGCCTTCCATCACTGTCAGTCTGAAAACGGGTCATCGGTGCACATTTTAAGACTTCCTGTTGCAGGTACACCTGATTCTTTCATGTGTTACCAGGAAGTGACCAATGGTGGGTGAAAAGCATTTACACGAGTGTTGTTGGACTTGACCCTTTCATCCCCAGATGATTTGCCTTCACTCCTACTATTGCTGAATTCATTTTTTGTTGGCCTTGGGACTCTGTGCACATTCTCACTTTTAACCAGTGATACATTGCTTGTGCTCTCTCCCCTAAACTTGGTAATGTTGGCTTATTCTCAATTGGCCTATTTAATTTACTAGTAAGTCTCTCGTAAAGTGGCACTATCTGTGCCCGGGGCCTGTAAATGACATGTTTCTAGTTGACCTGCAGCACTGATTGTGCCATCCAGCTAAGCAGCTCTTTAAACATGACTCAGGATTGCAGCCTGTGTGTGTGCAGTTTCAGACTGCCATTTCAACCTGGCAAAGTAAACCTTTTGCCAGGCCCAAACCATACTGAGTAAACAGTCCATAGCTGTGATAATAGGATGCCGTGTTGGAACAATTTAAAGCCCAAGGTGAGGATACTGGCTGATCCTGATGCATGAGCTGGGGAATGCACCGGCAGGTTCTTGCCCTTGATGTTCCCCTACTACCTGTTATCGGTATTGACCGTTGACTCTTGTGACATCTCGTGGGGATGGATGAATCACACTCTCATTGCTTTATGTTGATTGAATGGTGGATGTGACACTAACAACCTGGTCGATGTTGGGGGGTGGTTGTGTTGAACTTTCCTTTTGCTTTCTCCTTATTCGATCTCTATGTAATTTATAACATCAGAAATTCAAGTACTGTACATGGCTCATCGCTGAATTCAACCTAACCATGATTTATCATATGTATGTGTAACTGTTGCTATTCGGTTGGCAATTCCACCATGTATGATAATGTCCATGGCAAAAGGATACTTTTTTTTAAATCATAAAAGTCACCCCTAGAGTAGGCCCTGGACTGCCCAGAGGGCAGGGTAAAATGTATTTAAAATGTAGGACATGTACTTTTAAGTTTTACATGACCTCTTAGTGAAAAACCCCTAAATTTGTTTTTCATTACTTGAAGGCCTACCGCACTCATAGGATAACAGTGCAGTTACTGTATTAAAATGTACAAGTGTCATTTCGGAAGAGGAAAAGGTACCCGGCTTATGTTTGGTGCCGCTGAAATTTAAATTTCAAATTCCAACTTATGGGGAAGTCGTATTTTAAATTACAATTTTGAAAATGCCACGTTTAGAAAGTAAAAGACACACAGATGATGGACGGAATGCAGAGCAAATCAAACATTCACCCAACAGTCAATAGATCTGGGTTAAATCCATTGTTCTTTTGCTCACCATGCCACCCCAGTTTAGACCCAGCCATATGCAAGTCAGTCTTGACCCTGTGCCTCATGGGAACAGTCCAGCCCAAACTGCCAAGCTAGGTCCTCCCTGGACCAAAAAAAAAACATCTTGGGACCCTGCGCTTCATGGGGACAGGTTCAAGACTGATTTTCCTATGGCTGGGTTCAAACTTGAGTGGCATGGGGAGCAAAAAAAGATGGATTTGGACCCAGATCTCTGTACTGGGGTGAATGTATGACATTGCTCTTCATTCTGTCCATTAATTGTTCTTTTTGCACTTTTAGAAAGTTGGCATTTTCTTGCCTTAGCCATTTGATTTCTGCAGGATGCCTCTGGGCCACATGACTGGGAGTAGGTGACAGTTGGATTTTGTGTATTCCTCCTAGAATGCCACAATCAATGGGGAGATTAAGTGTAACTGGATGGGCCATTACATGCAGGATGGAAGGGAGGAACTATGTCCAAACCTACTTACATTTGAATAGGCTCTGTCCTGTTTCCACACAAAGGGCTGTATGCACCCTGTAGTTAGTCTAGAGCCAGGGCTAGGTAGGTAGGGCACATGCTCACTTCAAAGGCATGCTTCTAGTAGCCTCTCACACTTCAAATGAAGTGAGTACAAATACTGGACCTCAGACACCAACTCTTCAGTTCACTGGTGGGGCTGTGGATACTCTGCCTGGAAGAAGGACTGCTGTGCTGCCAGAAGGACTACCACTCAGCTGGACTGCTGCTCTAAAGTAACTGCTGCCCTGCTGTGCTGGCCTGCCTGTTGCCCTCTTGGCTGGGTGAGAAAAGAACTGGACCTGCAACTTAACCCTTGAACCCCGGACACCAGAGTGACTCCAATGGATAGTCTGCTGGCCTCTTGACCTGAGCCTTGGGGACATAACAGGCTCCCCAACATGCTGCACCAGCCCCTGGGCCCAGTTGCGGTGGGTTCTTGTCCTCCAAGTGGTGCCCCTCATTTCACAGACCCTTGGTGTGGCTCAGGGAGCTGTATTCAAGCTTTTGGGCTCACCGTGACTGCAAATTGGCCCGTTCGCAGCAAGACCTCTCCGCTCGCACAACAATTTAACGTAAAGCTCCGTTAGCCACCTCTTACTGCCAGTCGGGGACCGCCAATGCGAAGCTCCAGCAACACCCGTGCGCGACGCCTGGCCTGCTCTTCACGCTACTAAGGCAGTTTCCCATTATGCCTTCCCTGCTTCTCGCACCCCCCTCCATCATGAACAAGACTCTTGGCACAGGTTTAAGAAGGTAAACTTCAGTGAGCCCAACCTTGATAACTGTAACCAACCTGGGCTCTATAGCAGTCGGTCCAACCAATTAGCCACGGATGGCACTTTGTGCTTTTTGGAATTTTTTTACACTTAAATATTTAAAAAAATCATAATTCTGGTTCTGCTGACTAGATTTTTGTCATTTTGGTCTTATTATTATTTTTTTTTTTAAATCTGCTCTATATTTATAAACTGGTGTTGGATCCTTTTTGTGTGCTGTTTTCACTTTATTACTGTTTGAAGTGTTGCACACATACTTTACTCATTGCATCTAAGTTAAGCCTGACTGCTCTGGGACATGCTATCAGAAGATTGAGCACAGGTTTCTTTAAGATTGGCTGTGCCTCACGCTGGCAAAGATTGTGATTTCAGTCAACTAGCAACCCAATTTCTCACATGTCTGGATATCCGATGAATTAGATTTCAGTGTGTGTTTACTCTCTGGACACTGTTACACACACTCCTGCGCAAGTCAGTTGGTACAACTTAGTTTAAAAAATGTGACTAGACAATCTACCTATCTGTGAGTAGATTACCCATGTGTATTACACTATATACAATTGCTTAATGTTTAGGAATTTTTTTTTAATTGTGTCGGTGTAAGTTATGACTTTATTTACGTGCGAGCGAGACATGAGGAAATTGTGAATCAGACATTTAAGTAGTGCAGATTTAATAGTGAATATCTTTGTTTATTTAAAAAATCCTGGTACAATCTAAAGAATGTTATATTAATCAGTTCCTTGATTCAAACATAGATGTAATTTTGTTGTTTTGAACAGACAGAAACGTTAAATTTAAAGATCAGCAGATGTGATGCTTGCCTGGTAGAAATTGGGATTCTGGCTGGCCGAGGTATTCACCCTGTCCAAGCAAGCACCACAATCCAAGTCACAGTAAGCTAGATACACACTAAAAGATAAACTGCGCTCATCCTCTGGTAGCTTAGTGCAGAGTAGTCAGGCTTATCTAAAGAGGCAATATGTGACGTATGTGTGCAATACAACAACAGTAACACTGTGAAAACACCACAAAAATACATCACACAGGTTTAGATAAATAGATTATATTTTTTATAAATAAATCAAGACCAACACAATAACAATCCAATCAGTAGAAGTTGAGATATTAATTTTTAAAGATTAACTACAGTTCTAGCGCTTAGAAGCGATAAGCGCCAATGGGGGTTAACTGGTCGCGCTGGACCATGGTAAAGACAACAGTTCGAGCCGATAGCGATGAAGCCCAGGCCAGCTACAGGATCCATGCACGACCCGGTGAACAAAGTACCTTATCCTGGTTGCAACTGCCATATGCGGGGCACCATTGAGCGATGTGCTGATGTCGATCCCGCAGTGGTGGCAATGTGTTGGTTCCACAGACGAGATGCTGAGCTGAGATACAGTGGTTATAAACTGCAATGTGTCGGGTTTCTCCACGCAGTCGAGGGGATGCATTGATTTCTCCAAGCTGCCTCGTCGGCAATGTGAGGTTCCGATATGTTGGTACTCTCAAAGTGAGGTGTTGTTTCCAAGACCAATGCAACAATTCTACTCTCAAAATTGGGTTGATGCACCGGTTCTGCTACACACAGACAGGAGATGCGTCAAATTCCTTGATGCAAGTTTCTGGGTCTACTTCAAGAAAACCAGGCACAGGAGCAGAGGTAGAGACTTTGATATCCCTGTGTCTAGAGCAACAGGAGGCACGCCAACAAGCCCTTGGAGAACACTTGGATAGGAGAGCAGAGTCCAGATCTCCTTCAGCATAGTCAGAGAGTAGCAGGCAGCAAGAGGGCACCGGAAAAAGCACCCCTTCCAGGTCAGCTGTCCAGCAAGGAGTCCTTTAATCAGCACAGCAGTTCTCCTGACAGAGTTTCAGTTGAAGGTACAGAAGTGACTGATTTGTTGGGGTCGGAAACCCAGCACTTATACCCAAATGTGCACTTAAAGTGGGGTTGACATCAAATAATTGTCTTTGAATTGCACAAGTTTTCTTGCAACTCAGTCTTGGCCCCAGACTACCTGTAGGGGGTTCTCAGCTCTTTGGGTGGTGTAAGGCCACTACCTATTGAAGTGTGTCAGTTCCCCCTCCCTGCCTAGGCAGGCCCAGCATAATGCAGATGTATGTAGATGGGTACTTATACACACCTAGCCTGTCTGTGACTGTCTAGAGGCAGTGCACAAAGTGTAGCTGTCACCCGTTCCAGATGTGTATTGGAGATAGGCTGGAAGGCACACAGAGCTATAAGTGCAGAGAAATGCCTACTTTCTATAAGTGGCATTTCTAAAGCAGTATTGTTAAATCCAACTTCATCAGTAAGGGGGATTTATCAATACCATTCCAAAGATATAAAACATGAAACAGCCACTCCTTTCTAATCATGAATTACAACTTAAAAGTGTATTGAGGAATTCCCAATGTTAACCTATGAGAGAAGCAGTTCTCACAATAGTGAAAAATGAATATAGCTGTTTGTCACTACCAGGACATGCAAAAAATAAAAGTATATCTCCTACCTTTTACTCACACTGCATCCTGCCGTTAGGTGTGCTTAGGGCCTACCATAAGGGTGACTTCTGTGTAATAAAAGGGGAGGTTAAGGCTTGACAAGTAGTTTTAAGTAGTTAAAGTTGAAGTGGCAGTACACTGCACACACAGACCCTGCAATGGCAGGCCTGAGACAGATTGAAAAGGTTACTTATGTAGTGGTACAATGAGTGCTGGGGGAAAGGGGTGAGGGGGTACGGGTTAAAAAAAATTACTTACCTCCTGGCCAGCCGATGCCGCCTCTCCTGCATCCTCTTCCTGGCTTCTTGCAGGAAAAAGGAAGCAGGAAGCACCATGGCTCCCATGTTCCCCGTAGCTAATCACAATGCTGCAATATCATCTGGAGGGGTGGGCATGTTCTCCATGCAGACTGTAATGCAGTCTGCATGGAGAACATGGTATGTGCGCATGACTGTTTTGGGTGGCCCGAGAGGGCCGGCCAAGCACTCACATAGGGAGTGCAAACCACTTCTCCCCCTGCTCTGAGAGCAGTCCCACCCCACAAAGACGCCACAACGGTAACAATTAAAATGATAATAACCTCGAGGCATTATCTTTTTTTTTTTTTTACACTACATAAAGCAGAGGAGCCGCTACTGCACACATATGATCTTTGGCATTCCCTTTGGTAAAATGTGTGCTATGGACACTCCCAAATTACAAAGTGAAATATTTTACTGAGAATACCCACCTTGGCGGAGGACCTGTTGGGACTCCATGGGATCCTTCTTGCCCAATCCCAAAGCCCCCTCTTAATAGTTTGATCACTATTTTGGTTCTCTGCTTTGCCTAGGAAACATCCTTATACAAAAATATGAATGCAGCAGTGAAGTGTCCATGCCTCAGCATTTAGTACCTTATCGCAGTAATTCCAAAACCTTTTAAGAACACGACCCAATTTTTAGAATGGCAAACTTTTGTGGCCGACCTAGCTTTAACGGACATGAGACAAGCGATTTTTTTTAACATAACTAAAGCATCATGTGGTAGCTCACTATCATTTACAGACAGCTCATTTTCTATTGAAATGGCCACTAAATTTGCACAGCCATACAATTTGACTGATAAAACTATATTGCACACAAATGTTAATGTTTGGAAATTGGGTTTAAGTGAATAGTCATCATTTTTGAACCACCAAGTAAAGTGTTTTGATTTGTTATGAGCCTTTTAAAATCTTTTATTCCATCACAATTCAGAATTACAAAAAGTGTGCTTCATTTTTGCATTCCTAGCTGCTGAGTGTGCAGGGTTAATTTACAGATATTTACATTTTGTTGGGTGTTACAAAAAATGTCCTACACAGTGATATTACACAAAATGATGCACCCCTCATGCAAAATGTAATAAGGTTTCTCTGAGTCTCCCATGTCTTACAGACCTTTTTGGCTTTGAGCCTAAATATTAATATATATTATTAACTGTGGCAGGTTGATGCTTGTCGCTCTGCCTCAGGTCATGCATTGTTTTTAAAAGTATGTGTTTACTGTATTTTCCACTGACACTGTTAACAAGAGCACAGCATGCTTCACACAGATGAGTTAGACACGACGCAGTGAGCCATTTCAGCTTATTATTGTGACCTGCTTTAAAGATTTATGATGTCATTGTTAAGGAGCAAATGCTCGCAAGCAGATACCCTTATGTAGTGTATGGAAATAGCTGTGTCATCCTAATGGAGGTTGTTTGGTTCCAGGCGTGGTCAGAACAGGCAAGAGCAGTGGGGCGGGGTCAAGGGGATTCAGGGAAGTCGACATATGACGCGATAGGGAAAATAAAATAAAATAAAACCACTTATCTTGTGCTCGCCGCATCTCTGAGTCGGAAAATGATAACTTATAGATGCCCTATTGGGTACAATTAAAGCATGAAAAACGAGCACATTGATGAACATCAGTGAAACATTAAACCTAGAAAAAAAATTCCATGACCTTAAATGTCTTTCTGTTTGAGTATTTCAGTGAATTGTTTACTGGGGAGTGATGCATAAATTATAGTTTTCAAAATATAATTAGTCAGTTAGTCAGTTATATTGATTTTTAAACAACTTCACTGCAGTTCACCTAAAGAACAGGCACAAGTCACCTATAGGTATTTGATTCATTATAACTTTTCTGTTTAGATGATGAAAGATATGTAGCGCTGAATGTTGTAATTGCCTCTACGGTATTATTTTATTTGTACATCTGCATCCTCTCAGTAGTTTTTAAGGTTTTGATTGAAGGATTACTTTTAGATTTCTTTGTAGGTACTTTTATTTGCTGATGCATATTCAATAAGGCTTTTATTACGGTTCCTTAAATATCCATTAGATAGATGAGCAGTTAAAGTGGTGACTGAGGGGGCCTCCCCCACTAAAAGCAGCAGTTTGTCAGGTCAGAATATATAGCCTGACACTTGACCTTTGTCTTTGAAGCGCAGAAAATGTGACAAGATAAATGCAGAATTTAAAGGCATCTTTATTTATTGCTTGTACTCTAAAGACCCACAAAAAATATGTGCATGAGGAAACTCTTCCCTAGTGGGATCCACAGTGCAACTTCTCTAGTAACAAAATGAGCAGTTCATGCATAAAAAAACATACATTGTCACTGTGATGCAAAAACTAACAAGAATTTGCAATGCAATAGGTCTTGCATTTATGATAGTTTGAGCTATTGGCATTGTAAATGACAATGCCTTATATGTATGCGTTGTTTTTAAAACAGATAAATAAAAAACAATGTCATTTATAATACCAATAGCTTAAGCTCTCGCAGATGTGAGACCTATTGCATTGCAAATGCGTGATATAATTTTTTTTTAAAGCGTTAGGAGAGAGCGTGTCCTGCCTGCAACAGCATGCAGGACAATGCTATTTGAGAAAATAGTGTTTGGAGGCTGTAATTAAAGCCTACCGAGCAACAACACATGTAACAGAGGGTGTCGCTATGGGAGGTTACACAATGAAACAAGGTGGTACTAAGGAGGGACTACTAAGCCTTTTGACCAATGAACAGCCACAGTTTACAGTGGAAAATGACACAAGTCAATGAAAAATGTGGACAGAGAGTGGGTGGAGCTTCAAGTCCCTACCTCAATACAGCATACCTCGCAGAGCATCACATGCGCTGCCCAGGCTCGACCTAATAAAAACCACTGACGTTTCCAACTGAAGGTGGCTATGCAGCTTAACACCCACCTCAATGCACTTCACATGACTTTTTATGTATTTTATTATTTATTTATTTTGGAGGGCAAAAGTCTGTACACAAGCCAGCTTCTAATTACCCATTAACAAACAACAATAGCAAATTCACACAATAAAATAAGAAATATGAAAAGAAAAAAGCAATCTAAAATAAAAAATAATTATTAACAATGTAGAGAAAACAGTCACACATATGTTGAGAGTACTTTCTTTTAAAACTCTTCAGCAACTGACAATTTGTGCACAAATTGGGATTCTGAGTTTTGTGATAATTACAGCAACTAGCAGGTTTTTTTCCACACAATTGTGCCGGGTAGTACTTATAAAAATGTGTGGGGAAAACTGCAATATTGTGTGATCTGAACCTTGGGATGGGAGAAGCGTGCCATATTACCATATCATCCACCATTGCAAGGATCAGAATTCGAATTAGTGAGGTAATGTTACACACAGTAAAATCAAACCCCACAACCTTTATAATAGTGGGACCTTTATTTGCCATATGAGTGTACAGCATTGTAAAAAATTAACCCCTAGCTCTCAATCTTTCTTACATTGAGGCATTACAATATATCAACAAAATAATATGGCATGGCCGGAGGCACGGCTAAAGGCTACATCTCGTTCCTCTATTCGCTCCTTCTTACAGCAGGTTCTTCTTTGCCCCCGCGGCATACAGCTTTCTGAGAGGGCACCCTGCAAACCCCCATAACAGAGAAACAATGGAGCTCTCTATATAAATATATCGCTAAATATAATCTCTCCATGTTCCTCTGGGAAGCCCATTATAAGATCATGTACGACTGGTACCTACACCCCTATAAACTACACACTCTTTTTCCAAATAAAACAGGCAGATGCTGGAGGGGATATGGGCTTTTGGGAGACTTCCGTCATTTATTGTGGGACTGCCCCACTATTCAACCCTTCTGGAAGGACATTCTCTCCCAGATAAAAAAAGATACTAGGATATCTGATATTAGAGTCCCAGAACAGGTCTTGCTGGGGTTGCGACCCCAGCTGAAACACCAATCCTTTGGGGACCGCTCCATCACGTGGTTATGCCTGGGGGCAGCAAAAATGGCGGTGACCGCAGTGTGGAAGAAACCGGAGGCCCCCTCTCTCTCCCAATGGCATGCGCGGCTGTGACGGGCACTAGCCCTCGAGTGCAAGACTGACATTATGACGGACTCTAGAAAAGGGTTTAAATACATTTGGAGTCTGTTAGTGGGGTTCCTATCGGAAGGTCTGCCACTCCTTGCCTGTGCTCTGCACCTTTCCCAGACATTGGAAACTTAGATATTGCAGTGGTCCCTCTGGGGCCCTGGGGCCTTGAGGCTTTCACATCTCCCTGCATGATTGGATCTCCCACATACCCAGGTCCAGGAACCATAGGACCCTCGTCCTTACCCATGATAAGGCCTCTGTCCGCTTCGCACCCTCTTCTGTACACTATAGAAATGTGCATATAGGATATACCACGGATGGTACAGAGAACTTGTGGGAAAGATGTGTTTTTATCTTTAGCTATCTAAAGATCTTGGCTTGTGGCACAGCTATGCTGAGCCTCAGAAGTTGTTAATTTTTGAAAATGCAATAAAAGGATTTTAACAAAAAAAAGAATTACGGCACTGAGCCTGCTTTATCAATTACTTTAAAAAAATGTATTTGACATGGAAAAATGCATCTGACAAAAAGGGGAAAAGAAAAGAGGAACTTCAGTAAATGTATTTGGTCTTTTGAAATTTACTTTACGTTTGAGTTCATAATCGGTTTACCACTTCATTGGGTTCTGAATTATCTGTTCCATCTAGTGCTGTCATTTGGTTTCATGTGGGTGGTTCTTTCTAAGTTTAGCATTGTTTTCCACTGCCTGTAGTTTCGTCTTTTTGCACAGTGGTCACTTTTTTTTTAAAAAGCGTTGCTGTCTAGACATTGTTTTCTGTGATCTCATCTGTCTGATTTCCTGTTCCCTTTGAACTTTTCAACATTTGAAGGATCTGCTCATCAATGAATTCAATACCCACAGTACGCTGTAAAACATGAAAAATGCAATAAGACATGCCACCTTAAAATTCCTACACTGTCTCCAGGAATACATTCAGTGGCTCCGCACTGTGCACAAGATGATTTCTGGAGCTCAAGGCACATGCAGAAGTTGTCCCTGCACTAGGCAGCACTCAAGAACTTATAATTTGTAATCATACAGTAGATTTTACGGCCACAAAAACACTGGAGCAATTCCATTGAAGTTCTTTGCTCTAGGCTCTAGCACGCACAACCTAACTTCAGAGCAGAAACAAAGCACTTGCACTTTGCAAGATGTGTAACCAGCAAATTGGCCCAAAAACTGTCACCCAGGACACCCAAGGCTGCAAACAGGTAAAGGTGGATCAGATGCTAATCATGCGTTGCAGTACTTTAGCTGTTCTTATCTAGCCACATTGTTGATGCTATATTAAGGCCACTACAAAAGCCGCCTTACACCACCATAGAGAATGGCCACAGGAGGGCACAAGATTATAATCTATTGTCTTTCTGCTGGGGAATGCAGCATCCAAAGAGCAAAATGTCATCTTAGACAATGTTCAGGAAAAATCTTGCACAGCAGCAGACTATTACATATTTCCCTCTCTCCTACTTTATTTATTTATTCCCAACCACAGACAGGAGAAGCAATTGTAGTCCGTACACTCTATTGTGTTTACCTCACCAGCAGCCTTTTACCTAGAAAAACACCCTTCTGCATCACTGAAGGCTTTTTTTATGACCTAAACTAGCAAACTCTTTGAGCACGTATTGCAACAATGCGTCCTGAAATGGCCAAAAGGCAACATGGTGATGACTATAAAAACTTCATAGGCAAAATGCATTAAAACATTGATAAAGCAGTGTTTTCTGATACAACTGTTTTGTGCAGCTCAAATTGGTAGATCTTTGTGGTACTTCCGCAACTCGTGGTGCTCCAAGGGAAGTTGCACTTGTTTTTAAATCCATGTCGGTGGGCTATGGTCCTGACCAAAATAGGTTAACTATTGCCCTCGCAATTCTTCAATTAAAGAATGTCCGGGTGGTTTAAAAGAAACAAAAAACATGAAATCTGTGAAAAAAGAAGTCAAATGTTTATCACTTCAATATACTGATGAGTGTTCAGACTCAGAATCATAATACTTTATTGTATAAGTCTCTCAAAAATAGGCCATACAATGCAAAATCAGAAACATTAAACAATTGCCAAAATCAGAAACATTAAACAATTGATAACACACCAAAATATGTTTCATGCTAAAAACATTTTTTAAGAAGACTAAAAGGAATCTCCACTGCCAAAAAAATCCACTCATAATTAAAAACAGTCATTAAAAAGTTCTAGTGCTTAATGTTTGGCCTACTCAAAAAGTGCTGGTATTCAGTATAAATGCAGTAGTGATTACAGACCGTAGTGACATCTAGTTAATTATAGAAAACTTGATAAAAACGCTATAAAAGATCATCCGGAAAGCCATATTTAGGAACTCGGGAACATATTGACATGCCTCTAACACCACCGGAGAGTCACTTTTCTTGACGCTCCGGTGGCGCTTTATGCAAGCGTATATTTACAAGGCCGTGCAAAGCCACTTTCCGTGGCTTAACATAGCCTTGTAAATATGGCTCTCTGCAATACAGTTTTCTGTGGCAAAGGGGAGTGCAATGGATGTTGCTGTGGGCGTTCCCAGCAACACCCAGGGCTTTTTAACACTGCTCCAGATTTACAAGAATCTGTAAATCTGAGGCAGCGCTAAAAACTAACGCCTTTCAAAAGGAGGCATTAACGTAGTGCAACAAGGAGAAATACTTTTATTTCTCTGCATTTTTTGCTCTGCCTCTTTTGCTCTTTCTATGTATGTGGCATTCTGCAGCTCACATAAAAGGAGCAAAATGCCATTAATGATTGTTTCTTGCACAAGCCAGGGGTGTAACAATAGCCCCTGAAGTCACCGACCTGCAGGGGGGCCTCTGAGCTCCGAGGGGCCTCCTCCAACACTGTGCATGAGTAGCAGGCAGCTGGCCTGAGAGCTTCTAACTGGGTCCATGAGCGTGGAGAAGCCCTTTCTGTACTTTGCAAGGGGGCCCCCTCAAGTTTTGTTACGCCACTAGCACAAACACAATCATCCCTGCAACGCAGGCACCCCTGCATCATGGTGCAAGGGTGCCTGAGTTGGCGCTGGCAGCTTTTATAGTGTCAGCACAGGGGTAAGCACAGGGATGCACCGTATTCTTGTTAATATGGCGCATCCTGGCATTTTGAAAACGACACAGCTTGACGCAGCCAAGTTGCTTGCAGCACCGCGCTGCGCCATTTTCATGGAAATATGCCCCTCACTGCTGCTAAAGTTTTTCTTGCGATGGATCTGAAAGAATTTCAAATCACTAATAAAGTGCTCACAAGAGATCCCAATTTCTTGGCATAAACATAACAACTATATTGCAAGTTAAGTGTTTAAAATATCACTTCCTGTTGTGGTAAGTGAGAAGTGCTCTTAAATTTGCAGATGTATAGTTTTGTTATCTGACCGTTCAATTTATGGGCCCAAAGAAACCTCTTGCTAACTATCTGACTGCTCTGCAGCCCTACTTGTTCTCGGATTCAAAAAACAAAATCCAGGAGGAAATGCCTCACTCTCACCCTTTGCCTACCTTTTACCTTTCATTTCATGAAAGGAATTTTCCCAGAGCAGTTAAACAAACAATAATGAACCTCTAAAAGCCCTCTAAATATAACATGATTTGGGCTAATCTGGCTTTGAAGACTAAAGACAACATAAAAGTCAATTTTTAAAAAAAGTAAACATTTCTATTAAGGACACAGAGGCGAGGATTAGGCTTATCTTTCCTCGTTTATTTCAAAAGCAGCCATCATAAAAACACCGAAGACTACATATCCCATGAGTCTTCAGAAAAGCAACATCTTCTAGAACACAGAGTTTCTAGCCAATCGGGCATCTCCTGGCTCCATATCTAACAATGAATCCTGCAGCATTTCTTCTTGCGACGAAGCCAACTGTGGAAGATCTCTACTCCTGTTTCGACTTCTCCGAACCTATGGATAAAGAAAGGAGTCGTAACCTTCTGAGTGCAGGACAACTATCTCATTTCTTAAAACCGAGCCTTAAAATCAGGAAAACGCTTTACTTACATCATTACATATGTCTCATAACCAGGGTGGGTTTAGAATTATTCTAAGGGTGGGCTAATCCTTGCCTCTGTGTCCTTAATAGAATTGAAACTTTCCGTTACGAAAGCTAGGATATTTTTCATTCTATGTCAGGACACGAAGGCAAGGATTTGGCTAGTTTAAAGCTTATCAACCACTAGGGCCACAATGTAGGAGACCGGTTTAAAGTGAAACCTCTTAAAAGTGGAATCTGACGACCAGACGGCCGCATTCAGGATGTCCTCCAAGCGGACTCCTAGCATATAAGCTTTCAAGGCCATTGCGCCTCTGGCAGAGTGCGCACCGAAACCCTTCATGTCGATGCCGGCCTCGAGCATCACCCAGCGAGCCCATTTTGCAATGGTTGGGGAAGAGACTGCTCTAAAGGGTTTCCTTAGAGCAATGAGCAGTTGACCCTCTCCATGCGGACGTAACTCTTCCGTCATGCTTTCGTAAGCCTTGATACATCTTACCACACAGAGCTTCGGAACTTCTGGGAAGGCTGGGTAGGAAATGACCCGTGAGTGACACTTGGTTATCTGTGATATATGGAAGGTCAACCCATCTGGAGTGAAGGAACTCCCTGAAATATCCTGAGCTCTGACACTCAAGACCCTTCGGCAAGACACCAGGCTCAACAATATGGCCAGTTTGGCCGACAACTGTTTATGCGAAAGGTATTTGTTACTAGGCCAAGTGGAAAAAAAGGTTCAGGACCTTATTAACATCCCAGAGGGCCGAGTACCTCGGTTCCGGAGGAAGGGAAAGGCAGATGCCACGCAGCAGTCTCATCACCAACTGGTGTTTCCCCACCGGATGGCCAGCTACAGCGACATAACCAGCTGAAATGGCAGAACGAAAGATAATATCCGTCCTGTAGTTTAAGCTCTCAGGAGCCAGTTGGGCCACATAATTCAGGATGTGGACAACGTCTGCCCCTACAGGATCCAGACTCCGTTGCAAGCACCAACATTTCCATCGGGACCAGGCCGACCCATATCGTTTATGGTGCCGTCCGACCAGGCCTTTGAGAGGAGATCTGCAGCATCTCTCGAAATTCCCGGGATCATCCAACTATCCAGGTAATCCTCCATGCCATGAGCGAGAGGGAGTCGCTCATGGCTCATGATCAGAGGGTGAGGACTGCCCACAGGGTCGCTCAGGAGATGAGGGAGCGGGCATAGAAAGATTGGAGAATCCCAAGAAAGTTCCATCAGAACTGGAAACCAAGCTTGGGCTCTCCACATCGGGGTGATCACTACCAGCTCCGCCTTCTGGCACTGGACCTGCATCGTAAGCCGCATGATCATGGCAAAGGGGGGAAAGGCGTAGCCCTGTTCCGACCCCCAATCCTGAAGGAACACATACGTGGCCGTTGCTCCCGGGTCTGGTCTCCGACTGAAGTACAGCAAAAGCTGATGGTCCAGGCATGACGCAAAAAGGTCGATCGAGAACGGTCAACTCAGATCCTGTAGGGCTTGAAACATCGGAGGAAAAAGTTTCCATAGGCTCGAGTCACGGAGATGGCAGGACTGCCAGTCCGCTCCCTGGTTGGACACTCCCAGAAAGTGCTACGCTGTCACTGAAACCTGGTACAACAGACAATACTCCAAAAACTCCTTAGCTAAGTCTGCCAGGGCTTTGGAACGAGATCTGCCCAGGTGATTTATGTAATGGACTGCCTCCACATTGTCCATTTTCAGAAGGATGCAGGATTGAGCCCTGTCCTTGGTCCAGCAACGAACTGCGAAGGACCCTGCCATCAACTCGAGGCCGTTGATGTGCAACGCTTGCTCCTCTGCAGAGCACCATCTGCCAGTGGTGAACACTCCACATCACGCCCCCCAACCAGAACCGCTGGCGTCTGACTGGATCACCAGGTTCGGAAGAGCTCCAAAGATGGCATAACCGTTCCACGCCTCCATGTGAGAGAGCCACCAATTTAGCTCCTCTTTCGCCTCCTCTGAAAGAGGGACCTGTTGAGCGTATGTCAAGCCCCTATGTAAATGAGATGCTTTGAGTCTCTGTAGGGCCCAAAAATGCAGAGGACCCGGAAAAATGGCCTGGATGGAGGCCAAGAGCAATCCCACCACTCTGGCAATGCCGCGCAGAGATGTCCGGGGTCTCCGTAGGATCTGTTGGATCTCAAGGTGGATCTTCGTCATTTTCCTGGACGGGAGGCTCAAAGTCGCCTCCATAGAGTTTATCACAAACCCCAGGAACGTGATCGATTGCGTGCGGAGAAGGCAAGTCTTCGCCTGATAGATAACGAATCCCAAGGATTGGAGGAGGTCTATTGCCGATCGCAACTGCTGGGATAAAATCTGAGGACATTGGGCCCTGAACAGCATATTGTCCAGATATATGATCATCCTGATCGCTTGCAACCTTAACCTCTCCACCACTGGGTGCAGGATCTTGGTGAAGCACCACAGCACGGATGGAAGAGAAGAGAGGCTGAGAGGTGAACTCGGAAGTTTGGTCCTGCCACTGGAAGTGTAGGAAAGGATGGTGAGGCGGGAAAATAGGTACAGTCAGGTAAGCATCTTTGAAGTCTAAGCGGAGCATCCAATCGTTGGGGCGCAGAAGGTCACGGAATAGGTGGATGCCGTCCATCTTGCAATGGCGCTAGACCAACCACTCGTTGAACTCCCTGAAATTTATAACAGGCCGCTGACCTCCGTCCAGTTTCTGAACCAGGAACATATTGCTCAGGAAACCCCTGGGGTGGGGGGAAGAATGGCGGATCGCTTGTTTGTCCAGGAGGTCCTGGATTTCCTGCTGCACCAAAGCAGCCTTCTTGGCGGAGAAACCAATCGGGCCGGAGAAGAGACCTGAACTGGGGAGCCGTAGAACTCCACATGGAAACCCTGCACCAACTGCAACACCCAGGTGTCTGAAATAAGGGAACGCCAATTGTCTAGAAATAGCACCAGCCAGCCCCCCAAAGCTCAACAAGAGATAATACCAGAACTTACCGTGAGCTGGGGGAGCTCCGCCACCGTGGGCTCCTTTACGCTGGCCTCTGTGCCTGGAGCGGCCCCTGGTGGGGTAGAAACCTCCAAAGCGAGAGGAGTCCTTCCACTGTCCTCTCTCCGACTGCTGTACTCTGCCGGAGGCTATCTGCAATGAGTGGCCAGTCAAGCACCACCTACCACGGCCGGCCACCTGACCTGCTTTGGAAGTGGCTCATTCTCCCAGCTTAGGGTCCAGCTTGATAAGCAGCGATCTACGCATCTCGGTGGAGATGGCGCAGTTCACGTTACCAAGAAAAATAATGTCCCGCTGAGCCCAACTGGACAAAACCTCCGGGGGAATGAGTGCTTCCGACACCTTGGTGTCCTCAGCCATGTCAAATATTTTTACCAAGGGACCTGTGACATCCAGGAGTTTGTCCTGGCATGCGCGCCAGGACCTATCAATGCCCTTTTTGGGGTCCTTGATATACTTGATAAGAAACGTCGCCATCCTGGCGTCTACCTCGGGAGTAAAGGCTACCTTACCTCCGAGGGATGGCCGAGGGCACTCCGCCCAGAGGCTTCCGCAGGAGACTCGCCACGTATTTGGCTACTTTTTCACAAGGGGCCCATTCTGATGACCTGGGATGGAGGAGTTCCTCAGGGTCCAAGCGATCCAATTGAGGATCCGCTACTGCCTCAGAGGCCTGCTGGGGAACCTGCGCCAATGAAGGAGAAGGGCGCCAAAACCAGCTATGGTCAGACTTTCTGTCTGAACCACCCTGAGAGTCATCTAAGGGCTGTGGTGATTTCACTGCTACCCACCCCCCGGGAGAGGGACCTCCAGCGAGGCCAAAGGCGTGGGCGGCAAATTAGTGTCCAGGAACGCCTGCTTTAATCTGGCAAACACATCCAAATCTACCCCTTCTGGATGTGGGCGCTTGCGCAGTTTCTCAGAGGTGGGAGCGGTGGCCTGCTCTGTCGGTCGAGTGTCTGAGAGCCCTGGAAGCTCTTCCCCCGTGGGGAGGGGTTGTAGGCACTTCTGCGCCAGATCCAATAATTTCCTTCTCCAGAGGGGCCACCGCCGCTGAGACTGCCCTGACTATGGAGGCATCCACCGCATCACAAAAACCTTCCGTGATGGGGAAATACTGAGCCTCCTCACCCTCCTCGTAATAGTTATCAAATTTCTCCATGACCAACGCGGTCCTGAAGGAATGGAGGGCAAGAGGTGAGTATCAGGTAAGTAGGATGGCCACCCACCAGGCCAGAGGGCTAAGTATAATGGGTGGGAGCACCCGGGTTAAGGGACCCTGAGAAGGGAATGTATAATACCAATAAGGGTAGGAAGGGGGTTGAGTTTCACCCACTGAGGCCCAGCAGTGATAGACTGTCAGTACAAGGCTTGGCTGACAGGAGACACTGCTCCACAGAATGCCAAAACACCCTTATTTTCACACGGGCTGAGTACAAGAAACTATGCCTGGATTAGGCACCAGAACAGGCTATTCAAACCTGTTGATTTTACCCCTCAAGAGGTGTTTGGACGACAGGCAGCCGGGGAGCTTAACGGACGCAGACGGAGGTGCTCGGCAAAATCCTGAAACTGATGTGACCTCTGTTCCGCACCCGACAAGCAAAGAGCGTCTTAAGGCAGACGAAGAGGTGTGCGCCCTCTGGTGGCCAGCAGACCGCTGCGCCCTGACAGCGGCAATGAAATTGACCAAATGCGGCTGAGTAGGAGAGGAAAAACTGTTCCCATGGCCGCGGGAAAAAAAAAAAAGCTTCACAAAGGTGAGTAAGTGAGTGCACAACAGTACAAATAAAACCATCACAATCAAATGGGTGCCAAATGCTAAGGTCACATATAATCCCCCAAAACCCTTGAGGAAGTGAGGCACTTAACTGACAATGATGCTGCAGAAGCGAAGAAAGAGGAGATGCTGCAGGATTCGTTGTCAGTTTTGAAGCCAGAAGACCCCTGATTGGCTAGAGACTCTGTGTTCTAGAAGATGTTGCTTTTCTGAAGACTCATGGGAGATGTAGTCTTCGGTGTTGTTTCTGTTTATTTTTTTAAGATGGCTGCTGTTGAAATAAACAAGGAAAGATAAGCCTAATCCTCGCCTCTGTGTCCTGACATAGAATTGCCTTGTTATTTGCAATGCTATAATTTATATTAATGTAAGGTTTTTTCCGGGCACAGGAAAAATACAGGGATGGCAGCAGTCAGAACATCCAAGAAAACATTATCTAACCTGCTCAGTTAATATTAGTAATCCTGATCAATCTCGAACCTAGTCCTATTCTCTGCCATTTCAGCCTGTCCTATTTTCCTCAGCAGTTTCACCAGATAACCTCTGAGAGTATTTCTAGAGTGATCAAATCCAGTAAATCTTTTACTGCTGTGGGTCTTGATTAGGCCCAGGTGAAATTTCCATCCTGCAAGGCTAATTTCATATAATTTCGCTAATCTCATACCATGCGTATTATCTGAAATTACTGAAATTACGCTATTATGCCATGTCTCATAATTACACTCTGTTCAAGAGAAAAATTTAATGGGAGTACATGGAAACAAGGCAAACAATCAGAATGCGAGTGACTGCTTTTTGCGGTGGTTGTGCTTTTTATGCTATATTTTCTACTGTAAAATGTGTCCCCACGTCCATAGTGGACACAATGGTGCATTTCACACTAAAATATGAAGAAAATTGCTGGATTGCTATTAAGTGCAATTGCATGTAATTTTGCATACTAAAATTTACTGTGCATTCACAAATTAAATGAAGAGTAACTTTCTGAAAAATATATCTAATTGTGGCCTCTACCTCTGGCCAAATACCTCAATGGGATTCTAGTTAAATGCTGCATTTCTCAAGTTTGAAAAGGGGAGGTTGTGGTCACTCTTTAGGAAGGATTTAGATAAAGATCCTAGGAAGTATCAAATAGTTTCAATGTTCTGCTCACCTGCAGAGTTATTTGCAAAAATGTTACTGATTTAACAGCTCGGGCTAAAACAATAATATTACAAGCACAACTCAAACTGGATTTCGTAAGAGCCCTTCTGTCAAGCACTATACGATAGCTTTAGCAATGATGACACGCAGCACTATATGCAGCAATGTACTTCTACAGGACAGTGCTTTCGTATAGGCCTTTTCCAAAGACTTCAATTCCATTAATAGGTCCCTTCTCTGGAATAAAATGTTACACCTTGGTGCACCAAAGTGTTTTTCTAGCTTGTAGGTGAGCTGTACCTTGACACTGAAAATGTGCAATAAGATTATTAAACATGGCAAGATTGAATGTCAGTCTAATATGTACCAGGAAAACATCCTGGCAATGTATTGTTTTTAATTTTTCTGTGTTATATCAATGTAACACCGGGGAAAGACCATATGAATCCTTCTTCTTTGTCCGGCCTGTAAATCACAGCTCTACACCACATAGAAAGTGTCCTGCACTTTAGAATACAGCAATATGACCCCAGCACACTCTTAAAGAGCTGGCCTTTTATTGATCTGCCAATGATCTTAAAATTAATTTGGAGAAAATTAATATTTTATCATTTGACAAGTATAAATTCAAACAGTTGTGGTATTTCTATGAGATACAACTTCAATCAATCTTTTTTTGCCACCAGGAGATACTATTTGATATTTGAAATTACATTGGAACCCTCATTTGGAATCTGAGAAAATATTGCTACTCACAGATGATATGCTGTGATTACTCTTGAATGCTCAGATTGGCATACATTTTTAGGAATACCACTACCCTTGAGCATATCTTTTGGAAATTGGACTGATGCCCCCCGGGCTTTTGCCCTGAAGTCTCTTCTGAACTGATATTGTTTGATTACCTGCCACTTTCTCTACATGGTTTTTCTCGAGTTATTGATTTTGGGGGCTGAAAAATATTCCCAGTATATAAACTTTTGTACAGTGTGACCCAGATTTGTAGGTTTGATAGATTACTTTTTTTGATTTTACCATGATTAGAAACTCACTGTTTAGCAGATGTCATAGTTTGCTGATTTATACATCTTGCTATTTAAATCTTTGTAATATTCAAGTGTAATATTCATGTGTCAATTTATGTTGGGACATTTCATCCATCCATGTTTATTATGATCTTTTTAATCGTCCATGCACCCCTCCCTATACAAACATGGCCCTGGGGGATGGGGTCCCCGTAGCCTACTTGGGATAGGGGAGCTGCTGCTCTCTAACCTCCCCTAATAATTAATGTTTTGACCTCAGGGGATGTAGTCCCCAGACCCACAGTGCTTGACTGCGAGGGGTTGGATGCACGGTATGGGTTAGCTTTACATATGGTACTAAAATATTACTTTACATTAAAAAATCCCTAGAAATCCACTGAAAAGTACTAAAGGTTGAGGTAGCGTTATATATTTAGGTGGGAATCTTAGCGCCCACATAACGTTTTAAACAAAAAAAAACACTGAACTTCACCAGTAATAGTTGTCTCCAGCAACGATAACACGTTCCCTAAAGTAACTATAACTCATGCCATTGCCATGCACTGCTAATTCCCAGGGGCGGCTTTTCCGTTATAGCGGAGGAACGTCTCCCCACTGAAATGCCCCCGGAGACGAAAATAAAATGGTAATGAGGCTAAATCATTACCATTTTATTTTTCGTCACCCCATCCTGAATAGAGTGTCAGGACGGGGGAGGGCCTGCTGAATGGCAGCAGGGAGGGTGGGCTGCCTTTAGCACTTGGTTAAAGAGCGCATGTCTCTTTGGACGGCTGTCTTGCGATGTCCAGCCAGGCATGTGTACTTTGAAACTCTCAACACGGCTGGCTTAAAATATCTGGGTTGAGAGTCAGTGCAGGTATCCAGTGCCCTCGGGAGCGATGACAGAGGCCACTCCCTCCAGTCAGGGTGCTGCTGTCATGAGCATGAGAGCAGTTCCCGGATTGGCTTGGGAGCTTGCCTCAAGGAGAGAAGACGACGGAGGACTTTGCCTCGTTGCAGGTAGGTAAGTTTATCTAATGTATTTTTTTATGCCCCATCACCCTTGGGACATCCCAGCCACCACTGCTAATTTCCCAACATATTACATCACTCATGACATGTTCTATGACATTGATAATATCACTGCCACATCTGCAATAAAATTATTAATGAAAAAACTGTGCGAGTCATAGTTACTGTAGGGCATGAGTAAGGGTTACCAGAACTAAATATAACTAGTGAATTTCAGTGTTTTTTTTAGATTCAAATGTTATGTTAGCACACATTTTCACCTAACTATAAAGTCGCTTTAACCTTTGTTTTTGTCAGAGAATATACATATATCTATATATATTGATATATATATAAGATATATATATATTTAAGAAATATCTATATATTACCTACTGGCGGTCGCCAGTAGGTAGTTATAGTTAGGACCACGTTTCCATAGGAAATCCGCAACATTCTATTTTGAATAACATTGGCGCCGGTCGACGAATCCTCGCGAATTTTTCAAAATAGGTGGGGCGCTACGCTCCGCTCCTACCCTGAAAGTCTCGGGGGGATTCGTCAAGCGGGGGCTGAGATAAAAGGGGGGTCCCAAAACGCGTTTTTCCCATGCATTTTTCCATAGGACCTTTAGACAGGGCTACAGCCCGAACGGCTGAACAGAATTACTAGAAATTTGGCAGAGAGGTAGTCCTCAGGTCAAGGAAGTGCCTTTTGTAGGTTTGGTGTAAATCTGTTCAGTAGATTCTGAGAAAATAGCCTTTAAATCAATATATATATCTGAGCCAGCTTACGGTACGCTTACCGTACTCGTACGGTGGCGTGCGCGAGCGCGATTATGATTGGCTCTTAGATCTTAGTAAACATTCGAATCGGCCGAAACCAGGAAGCGGCGGCCGCCATTTTCTCTCTCGCACCGAGAGATGATTAACAAACAAAGCACAAAAACATTTAAAGGGGCTGTTTTGACAGCTCCCACACACATAGCCATGTAGAGGGAGTCCCCAAAGATCCCCCAAGGCCAAAAACGGAATTTTTATTTTTTCGCTAATTTCGCCGATTACGCTTACCGTACGCGTACGGTAAAAATATATTAAAAAAAAAAAATTATCCACACTAACCCCAACCCGTGTGCAATTGGTGACCGAAGGGCACCATTTGTGCATGGCTTATAACTATTGCGAAAAATTAAAATATTACCTTTAAAAACGAAGTGCATCATATGTCCTCCATGTGCGCACGGTGCGCGAAGCGCATCGTGCGTACATGGCCCATCTAGCGTAACGTGGGCACGCGGTGCGCGTAGCGCACCGCGTGCCCACCATGCGTGCACGGCACTAACTGCGTAAAGTGGGCGCGCGGTGCGCGAAGCGCACCGCGCGCGCACCGTGCGCGCACGGAACGAAATGCGTTAAGTGGGCGCGCACGCCACGAATGGCGTAAAGTAACATAGCATTTAAAAAAACGTACAAATTCACTGAAAAAACCATAGGTTTCACACACGTTATAGTTAGGAATTAGCATTTAAAAAACCTTGCAAATTCACTGAAAAAACCATAGGTTTCACACATGTTATAGTTAGCGGAAATTTTACTGATAAAAAACCAATGAAATTCCCCCGTTATAGTTAGTGCAGGCAACTATAACTCACGCGACCGCAATCTTCTGCTGATGACATATGTGTCTTTATGAAAAAAAAATATTTGTAATATATGTATAGCTAAAAATGTATGGAAGAAGACATGGGTAAATAAGTGTCTAAATACAGTATTAGCATCAGCAGAGGATTGCGGTCGCGTGAGTTATAGTTGCCTGCACTAACTATAACGGGGGAATTTCATTGGTTTTTTATCAGTAAAATTTCCGCTAACTATAACATGTGTGAAACCTATGGTGTTTTCAGTGAATCTATATATAGATATATATATAGATATATATATTTGTGCATGTGTGTGTGTTGCTGACAGTTTCTTTCTGCAACCTTTTTCAAAACTATCATATTTTCAAGAGGACCATTAAGCTTTTTTTTTTTAATGACGGAAAGACATCCTATAGAAGTAGGTTCTAGAAATTTCAGTAATAAAACATTCAGTCTGAAAATCATTTTGTAAAAACTATATTTTGTGTCAAATAACATCAATCAACAAGTAGACACATGCCTGAGTGTCTTTCTCACACATATAGCCTAACCTTTTTAAGGGGGTGAATGTCTTTAAGTGTCTAAAAGGTCAAGGAAGTTCTGGTATGTATTTAGCATTCATGCCCTGTGAAAGAGTTCGATGGAAAGCAAAATCATGGGAGTGTTCTTGGTTTTCAGCCTGCTCTCATCGGTATGGTGACCTTTCGCATGGTGCGTTTCAAGTAAGGCACCAGTGTGTTGCCACCACATTATCAAAACACTTGTCACTAAGTAAAGATAATGCGCGAGTGAACTGCAGCGAAAGAAGAGGACTCCATAGGGAGAGCTTGTTGGGACTCATTAGGCGCCGCCAGGGATTCCAGGGAGGCAGCTAGAAGGTTTATTTGCGTCACTTGAGTAGCAGAGAAGCTTCCACAGCGCACTCTCGTCTTAAGCAACGTGTGACGCGTTTCTTTAAAACTGTCACTTCTTGTCCCTCGCCCCCTCTCTCCTCCTCCTGCCTTAACGCCGTGTCACAACTTTTTGCTGCCCCTCCTCAAAAGATGTGCCCCCTTTCCTCACACCTTTAATTATTCTCTTCCTGTCATCTCTCGCCTATCGACTTCTGTCTCATGTTCTCTCCTTTGCATCCCCGCTCCCCTCTTTCCCTCTCTTTCTTCTCCCTCCATTCCTTCCTTCTGCGCCTTCTTCTTCACCCCTCTCACTTGTCTCTTATATTTATTTCTCCCTTCCATTACATCTCTCTCTTCTCTCTCTCGGTCTCCTTCTCTCTCACAGTATACTCCCACTCGCCCCCTTATCCTATACCTCTCTCTCTGTATCTCCATCCTCTCCCCCTTTCTTCTTCTACCATCCCCTCATCTCTCTATCCTGCACTGCCTCTCTCATCCTCTAATCCTCTCTCTGTATCTCCATCCTCTCCTCCTTTCTTCTTCTACCATCCCCTCATCTCTCTATCCTGCACTGCCTCTCTCATCCTCTAATCCTCTCGGTTCACTGTCTCTCTCTTCTCTTATTTGTTTCTTCTTCCCCACCGCGCTTCCTTGCTCTCCTCTCTTAATATCCCTCCTACTCATTCTCTCCTTTTTTTTCCGAACCCCCTTTCTCCCTCCGCCCCTACCCACGTCATTTCCTCCTTCATTCTTCCTTTCTCTTCCGTCACTCCTCGTAACCACCCGTGTCTCTTTCACTTCCTCTTCTGCCCCCTCTGTCTCACAGCATGTTCTTTGCCTCTACTCTTTTCGTTCGTATTCTCATATTTTAACCTCTACTGTCTCTTCTCTCTTTGTCTGCTCTCTGTCCCTTACCTCCTGCCGGTATGGTTCATATCCCGTATTCCTTTCTCTTCCTGTGTACCTTCCACCCCCTTATCCACACTTCCTTGCTTTCTTCTGTCACTCTCCATTCTTTCTTTCGCGTCTTCCCTCTCCAATCTACCCCTCTTTTCCTTCTTTCTTTCCATCAGTCTTCGCCTACTATTCCCCTCCTCCTTTGTGTCCCCTCAATTCCCCTCTCTCTCTCGTCTCCCTTCCTCGTCGTTTCATTTCACGCTTTCTGTCCCCTCTCCCTCTCGAAATTCTGGTCTCACTTTACCCCCTTGCCTCTCTGCTCCTCTCTCATCCCACTTTTTCGCTCTCCTCTCCGTAACCTCGCCTTCATCTCCTCCTCCCCTACTTCCCTCCATCGTTACTCTCCCCCTTTCCTTTCCTTAACATTCTCCTCCACTGTCCCTTCTCCATCGCACCTACCCCCCCACTCCTCATTCTGTCTTCCCTCTTGTCCCACTTATGCCCCAGTCGTTCTCTCTTCACTGAACAGTGTATTACGACGATGGCTGGTACTGGTACCTGTGTCTGAAGCAGGATGGTGGAAGGGGGGCTTAAAGAGCAGGAATATCTAAACACTGGGTCAGAGAAACACGAACACTGGGGGAAAAGGGTATATGGAACCCATCAAATAGTAGCTGTGTAGTACCAGGAGGCACAAAGACACTGGAACAGGCAAACACACGGAGGAGGCTGTGGTAGCCCAAGTACAAGCTCAGAACAAGCCGCCTGTGGGGCATTTTCTCAGCACTCCCAGATCAATGACACAACTCCCCAGGACATAGCAGGAGGGATCAGTCATCGCTCTAGGTTTACTCATATTATGTCACACTTGGCCCTTGGAGTGGTGCATGATTACTGCCGCTGGCATCAGCCTATCAGATCTCAGTTAGTGACAGGCAACACAACACAGCTGACTAAGGTTAAATATTAGGCTGTAAGATAAGAACTCTACTACCGAGAACACCCACTAGAGTGACCCTTAGTCATACATCACTTACACCCAGGCTAGCTTGCAAACACCATAAGGGCCGCTCCTCAGCACCACCATAGGGATATCCAAGGCCCCATCAATCCCATCCTGAGAACCCCAATGGGAAAACCCACAATTGCACTCCATAGACACAGGCTCCAAGAGATAAATGTTACACTATATTATAATAATCTCAGAACATAATATAAGGATGGGTGTCAACTGTGCCTGGAAACTATCTGGCTTGATCTCCAGAACTATATATGAGCATCAACAAATACATATTTTGCGATGGGCTATTAACTTATCAGGCCCCATATTAAAAAAATATAATTCTATAAAAAACAAAAGTATTACGCCTAGATGAAGATGTCTGTTTTCGGTCCAAAATAACTCTGATTCTGAGTCTGTTCGCACAGTTTACTGGTGGTACACATTGCACATGACCACATTTATTATGAACAAATACGGAAAAAATCCTTGGTTCGCACATGGCACTTTATTCTCAAAAAGTGATTATAGACACACTAACTAGGCCAGTAAAAGATGCACGTTTGTGATGATTAGTTCATTTATCACAAATGTTTTTGTAAAGATTCCACTCTTGCAAAACTCGATTCAAGAACTCATCATGCGTGCCCAGGTAGACTGGGCAACCAACTGTCTTTTAGGGGTAGAGAGGGGGTAATGCTGCTACCCCTGGCTTGTCCTGTGGAACCATGGATCTGCGAGTTTGTTAAGGGAGCAACAGATACTGAAAGTGTCTGTTTGCTTTCTATTATTTTCAAACTCTGCCACCAAGAGTCGCCATTTCCCATAAACCCTCTGTCCATGCAGACACCCCTCTCCCAAGGCGTTTGTGCCGTCAAATATGGGCGTCGATGCAGAGACTGAGCAGACAGATTTTAGTGCGGTTCACATGTTTCAAAGCTTTCAGAGATTGAGCCAACCTCTCTTCGTGCCCTCTGCAGAGCTTCAGTCCTAGGACCAGTGCTTTAAATGGGCTGGTACTGCCCGGTACTAAGTACCGCCACTTTTTTATTTTGAGAGGGGTAGTACCGGCACTTCTCGAGAGAAATGTAATACTTTTAATTGGAGAGTACCGGCACTTCTCAGAAACAAGCAGGTACTCTGTTACACAGTACCTGCACTTCTATTTTTCCATTTAAAGCACTGCCTAGGACCATTAGTGTGCAGCGTTTCACTCCCGCTTCCAGGGTCAGAAAACCCTCCTGGGAATTGCAACTCAAAGCTGGTGCTTAAAGTAATGCTTATCGGTGGCAGATAAGTAAGTGGCTGCCTAAGCCTTCTGCAACCTAGCAGGCATGTGGTCTTCATCCTAGCACGTGAAGGCTGTGTCCTCATTATGCTGGTTAGTAGACCTCTGATTCCCAGCTCTAAAGAAGCGCACATCCATGATTCCTAGCTCCAAAGAAGCACCCACCCATGATTCCCAGGTCTAAAGAAGCACCCACCCATGATTTCTCAGCTCTAAAGAAGCACCCACCCATGATTCCCCAGGTCTAAGAAGCACCCACCCTTGATTCCCCAGCTCTAAAGAAGCGCCCACCCATGATTCCCCAGTTCCTAAGAAGCGCCCACCCATGATTCCCAGCTCTAAAGAAGCGTCCACCCATGATTCCCCAGCTCGAAATAAGCACCCACCCATGATTCCCCAGTTCCTAAGAAGCACCCACCCATGATTCCCCAGGTCTAAGAAGCACCCACCCTTGATTCCCGAGCTCTAAAGAAGCGCCCACCCATGATTCCCCAGTTCCTAAGAAGCGCCCACCCATGATTCCCAGCTCTAAAGAAGCGTCCACCCATGATTCCCCAGCTCTAAATAAGCACCCACCCATGATTCCCCAGTTCTTAAGAAGCACCCACCCATGATTCCCAGCTCTAAAGAAGCGTCCACCCATGATTCCCCAGCTCTAAATAAGCACCCATCCATGATTCCCCAGTTCCTAAGAAGCACCCGCCCATGATTCCCAGCTCTTAAGAAGCACCCACCCATGATTCCCCAGTTCCTAAGAAGCACCCATCCATGCTTCCCCAGCTCTTAAGAAGCACCCACCCATGATTCTCAGGACTAAAGAAGCATCCACCCATGATTCCCCAGCTCTTAAGAGGCAGCCATCCATGATTGCCAGCTCTAAAGAAGCACCCACCCTTGATTCCCCAGCTCTAAAGAAGCGCCCACCCATGATTCCCCAGCTCTAAAGAAGCATCCACCCATGATTCCCCAGTTCCTAAGAAGCACCACACCATGATTCCCCAGCTTTAAAGAAGCACCCATTCATGATTTCCAGCTCTATAGAAGCACCCACTCAAGATTCTCCAGCTCTATAGAAGCACCCGTCCATGATTCCCAGCTCTAAAGAAGCACCCACCCATGATTCCCCAGTTCTAAAGAAGCCCCCACCCATGATTCCCCAGTTCCTAAGAAGCCCCCACCCATGATTCCCCAGCTCTAAGGAAGCACCCACCCATGATTCCCCAGCTCTTAAGAAGCTCCCACCCATGATTCCCAGCTCTAAAGAAGCGCCCACCCATGATTCCCCAGTTCTTACGAAGCACCCACCCATGATTCCCCAGCTCTAAGGAAGCACCCACCCATGATTCCCCAGCTCTTAAGAAGCATCCACCCATGATTCCCTGGTCTAAAGAAGCACCCACTCATAATTCCACGGTTCCTAAGAAGCACCCACCCATGGTTCCCCAGCTGTTATGAAGCACCCACCCATGATTCCCCAGGTCCTAAGAAGCGCCAACCATGATTCCCCAGTTCCTAAGAAGCACCCACCTATGATTCCCCAGCTCTAAAGAAGCACCCACCCATGATTCCCCAGGTCCTAAGAAGCGCCCACCCATGATTCCCCAGTTCCTAAGAAGTACCCACCCATGATTTCAAGTGAGGCACCGTGAGCTAGTCAGATTTGGTCCCGCAGGTACTGATGTTGTAGAGAGACTCAGTCCCTACCTTCTGATGTCCTGTTATCCCAAGGCACAGTTCTGTTTATAAACAGAATTCTTGTGACATCGTTGGCATTGGCCCATAAAAGTGCTTCATTTGCTTAATGACGCAGAGGAACTGTCTCACGTCCCGCTTGAGAGATGTTTGCATCAAGGGTCTTAAGAGTGACATCAAGTTTGTGAATATAAACGTTAAATATTGTTGGTAAGTAGGTGGCACAAGACTGTCACGTCACTGACCTCTAAAAAGGTAGCATTCTTCGGCTCAGACACAATCTAGGGTAGGTCTATGAGAAATGCCTGTGCTTCTTCATCAGAGGAAGAAGGGTTACCTTTGGCAGAGATATACAGGGCAGCTGCTTGGATGACACTCGACCTTTGGGTCCCTGCTACAAACTGCATCAGAAACTAGAGGTTACCTCTCAAGTGGGTCTCATTAAGTATTTATTTTTCTTACTCTACAGTCTACACCATGGTATATTAATATATAATATAGTTACTTAAGGCCTAACTTAAAAGATGATGTTTCTCCACTATGGCGACGGAATAAGATACTCTGTCGCCCTGACAGAGGTTCTGCCTGCCAAACTGAGAAATTACTGCCAAGCAGGCAGTCATTTCTCAAAACATTTTTGTGAAGTTTGCTGCATGGCTCCGTCAGCATGATGGAGCCATGCACCAAACTCGCCAGGGGAGTCCTTTCCCATAGTGTGGGGAGCATTTAGCAGCGTTCACTTCCCCGTACCACCAGGGTTTTCCTGGCAGTGAAGGGTAGTGAAAACTGACCTTAAATTCCAACAATCCGATGGGTAGAATTACAGATGGGCCTCCAATGGCCCTTACTCCACAGGGCCGTCCGAGGGTTTACTCATAGCAGAGATGGAGTAGTCTGCATCTTGATTAAATCTATGTTCCCACTCCATTTAAATCGGACGGGTGGACCATGTTCTACAAGAATCCATTACAGTTGCAATGGAGTATCCTTACCATCAAGAATGAAATCAGCCCATCAATCTCTCAAAGTGTGGTAGATGGAGTTTTCCGTTTTCCTTCCCCATTCAAAATATCACTGTTTCCCACAAATTATTTGCTCTGTGAGGTTGGCACCATAAACCTAGAATTGAAATCGAATATAGACTCTAAACCCATCCTTAGACCCAGTTACATCCCAGGGCCTGCATCCACCCCAGATGCATGCCCCTGCAGTCTTTGCAATTGTGTAAGCTACTTGGATCCCTGCCCCAGAATGTGTGTCTTGAAATAGCTGGATTTAAATTTTGCTCCCCCAGATAATTATCCAGATAGGTTACTTGGTTCTGAAAATGGTTCATTGTAAGTACTGCCACCCTTTAACAACCGTTTTCCTGTTTTAGTGGCCCTCAATATTCTGTTACATCTTCTGACCTACTTGGATACTTAATGGACCTGGCCCTTTCTGCATGGTCCCCCAACAACCTTTTGCCTTCCTCCTCCTCTTTTTGCTGAATTCGTTTTTGCTGGTGATAGGACTCTGGGCACATTATCACTGCTAACCAGTGCTAAAGTGCATGTGCTCTCTGCTTTAAACGTGGTAACATTTGCTTATCCACAATTGGCATATTACATTTACTTATATATCCCTAGTACAGTGCACTATATATGATCAGGGCCTGTAAAGTAAATGCTACTGGTGGGCTTGCAGCACTGATTGTGCCACCCACTTCAGCAGCCCTTTAAACATGTCTCAGGACTGCCACTGCAGAGCCTGTGTGTGCCGTTTAAAACTGCCATGTCAAATTCATCCTCTTGCCATGACCAAGCCTTTCTGTTTAATACATTTAAGTTACCCATAAGGTAGGCCCTAGGCTGCCATAAGGGCAGGGTGCAGTGTATTTAAAAAGTTGTACATGTACTTTTAAGTTTTACATGTCCAGATAGTAAAAAACTCTATCACTCCCATTGGTCAACATTGGGATTACCTAATTTCATTTTGTAATTTCCACTTGGAAAAAGATAGTCATTTTAAGTTTGGCGTCTCTGGACTCTCGAAAGTTGGCATTTTCTTACTTTAACAATTCTGTGCCTTCTGCCTGTCTCTGAATACTCATCTGGGGTAGGTGACAGCTGGGCTTTGTGCAATCCCTACAGAAAGCCACACACAAAGGGAGCCTAGGTGTGACTGATGGGCCATAACATCCTGATCCTGGGTAGGATGGAAGGGAGGAGCTGAGACCTGCACCTCATTGGGGAGTGCCTGTACCCGCACAAAGTGCTGGATACCTCTCTGTAGTGAGTATGGAGCCAGGGTGGAAGGGCAGGGACTCTGTGCACTTCAAAGGTCTCTCTATGAAATTGCTTCCACTTCAAAGGCACAACTGTGTACCTCAGACACCACCACTCCAGTACACTTCTAGACCTGGGATGCATTGCCTTCATCGTAAAGGCTTTGCCAACGACACCTCTCTGACTCACAGATCAGAAGTGACGTGTTGCCTACATCTCTGGGATCAGCACCGATGCATTGCCTCCTCTGCTCTTCCCATCGGGTCTTCAACATCGAAGCATGTTCCATCCAAAGTACTTTTTCAGCGGGACAAGGTTGCCCCCTGTTCCCAACCTGTGCTCCACCCCCGTCGGCTTGAACTTTCAGATTTTACCCGGTCAAGCTTGACCAGATAGCCCGGTTGGAGCTTTATGTTGCTAAGTACTGTATTTCAAGATATTCTTTCAAAATTCATAACTCCCGTACTACTTATTGTATTTTTGACATTTTGGTCTTGTGTTCGTTCAGCTCTATTTTTCTTACCTGGTGTGGATTATTTTTGTCTGATAATTTTACTGTTTTACTGCTTTAAGTTTTGGATAAAAACTTTACATATTGCCTCCTAAGTTTAGCCTGCCTGTTCTGTGCCAAGCTACCAGAGGGTGAACACAGGTTAATTTATGGTGTGTAACTGACTTACCCTGACTAGGATTGTGGTTTCTGCTTGAACGAGGTGCATACCTCTGCCAACCAGAGACCCAATTTATAAAAAGGACGGCATCAGGATGCCTGGCTCACAAGCAGGCTCACTCATGTGGTTACATACAGGGACAAGGAAGGGAACATCAAAGTAATGAAGATTGCCCTTTAGTAACTGGAGAATTCTACTTAATCAGCTTTGCATAACACAGAGTGTCAAACTCCTAGAAGTATAAATAAGTATCCTGCTGGCAGTCTCACTACAGAGTTACTCATCTCCTTCTTAAACATAGCAATTAGCCTGGTCTGATAGCCTTGACCTTTTGCTATATAATGATGAGCAAAATGTCAATGATGGCCGATAGGGCATTGTCTAACAATTAGCTAGATGCTCATATAAAGTGCAGGGTAGCTTGCACACACAGATAGTTGCAGAGTCCTTATATTGTTTGCTAAAATGTTTGTATGACAGTAAAACACATTCTGTGCACACTAAACAACCACAAAATCATCAAGGGAAGAAAACGTGAAATAAAAAAAACAATCAATGGAAATTGCATTTTGTGGTAAACATTCTTCATTGCATAGAAATATTATCCAAATCCTGTACTTCCTTGCATTTGTAGATTTCATCCATAAAGGAGAAGATTTGGCCTAACGGCAGGCAAACCTTGGCACTGGGGAACCAGGCTTGAATCGGATGTTGGTCCAACATCATGTGCTTCTGGGCAATTCACTTAATCCCACTGTGCCTTAAAACATTAGTCTGTGTTTGTGTAATGTAATCTGGTGCTCGTATCAAATGCTCTAATTCCCTTGGGTCAAGTTCAGGCTTCATAAAACTGCAAAAGAAAAAGAAAACCAAGGCAATGAAACATTGCTTTGAATACAGAGTAATTGTGATTTCATTTATTTATTACATACTCCCCACCTAAGAAAGATTTGAATCACTTTACGCCTAGCAGCATGCTACTCTGCAACGCAAGGTTATTGAATACTGGAATTAATCTTGTGGTCTCAAGGAAACAATTTAATGCATTCACTCCAGTTTCTTTGTGGTAGGGGAAATTATTAGTGAAAGAGTGAGGTGTGATCATTAATGGGGCTGGGGTATGTGAGTTCATGCAGACTGTTGGTTAGGTTAATAGATACGCTAAAGGAAATTTGGTGTTGTAAGGCTGCAGGGGTATGACTTTCAAGTAAAGAGAGGTTGTGCTCTTTGAAATGAGTTGTGGACAAATTGCAAAAATACATTAATAATGACTAGCGCCAACATGTATGTGTCTCAGAATAAGTCGTGTTCACAGAGTGGTGCATGGAAAGGATGGAAGGGAATGGAAGGGCCATTTAAAAAAAAAAAGAAAGGGGAACAATCAGACGTTTTGAGTTACAGTCAGCTTTCATGTTGTATTTTAGACATATGGAGGATGATTTTTGAGATAGCGTGCAATATAAGGAAGCAAGATTGCAGGAAGAAACGTTTTTTGCATGTGAATATAGAGCTAAATTAGATACGTTTGAAAGGCAGTCAGGCCCTTGTGCCCTGCAATCCACCACCCCATGAAAAACGAAATCTAACCTAATGCTCTCTATATTTGCATAAAAAGGTTTAGTGGTGTACATTTTTTTTATAGTACTTTCCAACCATGCACTGTTCTGTTTTAAAGTAAACACTCTGTTCACTGCTAGGCAGCTGTTAGACCGCTATTTCAGGAAGTAGCTCTGACCAGCTCAGGGGTTGGATGCGTAAAGTAATGTCTAGATGCATATATAGGGAAATCCTTGGAGCTTTAGGCTGTACTCAAAGTAAGCAGTAACAGCTATCTCACCTCAATGTGAGAAAATAGAGGGAACTAATGCAAACATCAAAAAGGAGAATCTGCAAATACAGGAGTGGAAATCTTCTGATGTTTGCCCTCAAGGTTGGCCCACAGTATTAATTACAAGAAAAGGTGAGATCCTTTTTTGGATGCCTCTAGTTTGACACTACATAAGATAAGGGGTGAGGAGAGACGGTGGAAGTGTATTGCCTACCTTCCTGTGGCTAAAAGGTGGAGATCTGACCACTTGGATAAAAGGGATGGCCACAGCACTTCCTTTAGAAAGGAAACTAAGGGGCATATTATCAAGCCCAACATCGCCGCTTTAGCGGCTGTTTTCGGCCGAAAAGCGGCAATATATTTATCTCCATATCATCAATGCACCGCTAACATGCATTAGCGCATGTTAGCAGCAGTTTTACTAACGTCTCGCCTCGCATTGCTAATTAGATTCAAAGTAGGCATTCCTTAAAAAAACAACAGCAAAATAGTCGCAAAGACAACATCGCTCTATTAACATGCCGGACCCGGACACGGGATGCGATAAAAATAGCTGCGCTAACTTCATGTAAAATTCTGACTTAGCTATCTTTTTAATGGGAGGTGGATTGACAGATTAAGTCCACACTCCCATATTTACAAGCTTTTCATTAGCGCTATGAAATCATCGCTTGATTTCACACGCTAATGATGTTTATCGCCGTCTATCGCTGGTTTGAACATCGCCTGTTAGCAAAGCGTTGCTAATATGCCGCTAACACGGCGATGTAATTCAGCGATAGACAAAAACGCGCTAAGCGCGCTTTGCAATCATTATCGCAATTACTTAATAATATGGCCCTTAGACTTTATTAGTGAGGGACTGCTGATTAGCTTTCCTTAATCACTTCCCTTTGGTAGATGGCACAGGAGAGGGTAGGACTGCAAATTCTGTTTTGCAAGGTGAAGGGGGCCCTTTAGCTGAGTGCAGACGTTTGTCTTCCTTGATCACACTTTCAGTCGGGCAGATGGCAGGTAAATGCAGAAAGCATTCAGAGACGTCTTAATGCAAAGGGCAAAGTGGGCGCTGGCCTAGGTACCCTGCCTTCCCGGGGACCCCCTGATACAGCCATCTTTGTCTGCAGAGAGTCTTGCCCTGATTACCTTTAATAATTCTTCAACAAATTGTTTTGGAAGCTGTTTTCCTTTCATTTGTTTTTAATGTGGGTGATGTGTGGGAGTCTATGGCAGACTTGTTTATGTTTCATGCAACATTCAGAGAAAACTTTCTTTAGAACAAAACAGGACCTCACATATTCATATGTCACAGAGATTATTATTTGCAGTAATATTAGTGTGCTGCTGCGTTACAATATTGAAAACACACATAGCTATCCATAAATACTAGATTAAACACATTTAGAATTTGGACGAGTGTGCCTGTGCACTTAGTGACCTCGCCAAAGAGGGCATGAAAGAACTAAATCTGGATAATAAATTAAAATCTGTTCCGAACAGGGGACCCCAAAATATGTTTGGGCCAGGGCCCCCAAAATCCTGAAAATGTACGTGAAAGCATTTATTATACGTTCTTCAGGCCAAACACTACTCTACTGCGATGGGAATCAGTACTGCAAAGGGCTGTGTCTGGCTGAGTTAATCTACAAATATCTCCACCACAAGAAAGCCCAAGAAACACCAGCACATGAGGACAGGAAACCCTAGTTGAAAAATAGCACAAGAAAATACCTAGCAAGCCACCGCCTACAGGAACCATGAAAAGATGAGTAAAGGGGCTGTCCCAGACTTCTGCATATCAGGCACAGGAAGGCAGCTTAAACTCTGGTATGCTAAAGTATGGTTACTTTAAGATCGTTCTGTCTTGCAGTAAGCAAGTAAATAATTTTTTCATTTAGTTTAGTTATTGAGCAGGCTTGCTCCCAATCTGTGTCAGACCATTTCTGTGCAGACATTACCTTGTTCTGCTTGCACAGCTGCCCACTTCCACAACATGTAAAACTTGAATACATGTCCTAATTTTTAATTAGAGTGCACCCTGCCCCATGAGCCTTTATGGCCTGCCTCAGGGGTGACTTGTAAATATTAAAGAGGAAGGCTTAGTCCTGGCAAACGGTTTATCTTGCCAGGTTGAAATTTCACTTTAAAGTTGCACTACAGGCTACTGTGGCAGGCCTGAGACAAGTTCTAAAAAACTACTTTAGTTGGTGGCACAATAAGTGCTGCTGGCCCTCTAATGGCATTTAATTTACAGGCCCTGGATACATTTGCTAGCGTTTACTAGAGACTTTTAAGTAAATTAAATGTGCCAATTAGGTTTAGGCCAGTTTTGCCATGTTTTAAGGCGACAGCACAAGCACTTTAGCACTGGTTAGCAGTGGTAAAGTGCACTGAGCCCTAAAGTCAACAAAAACATATTAAGCAAACAGGAGAAACAGGAGCGGTAAAGGCAAAACGATTGGGGGAATACCAGGCCAAGGTTGTCAGGTCTAACATTAAACATTCAGAATTTCAACAAGTAAATTACCGCATTTAAAACATATGGTGAAAACACTATGTGGCAGATTTATGTTCCCTGGCGCATCCCTGCAAATCAGCATGGATGCGCCAGGGAAGATGTGTCACGCAAGTTTGCCCTTGCGCCACCGCAGATGCGCCGCATTTACAATGCGGTGCATCATGGCGCAAGGACAAGCAGATACGTGACGCATCTCCCGTCGTAAGGTTGGCGCAGTGCTGAAATTGCATCGCAAGCGCGACGCAACTCCAGCACTGTTCCAACCTAACCTATCCCTAACATGGTGCGTCAAGCCTTACGCCTGCTTCAAGCAGGCGCAGGGTTTTGACGCATCAGCGTTGGGAAAGTGACTCAGTGAAATCTTATAGATTTCACTGAGTCACTATTCAGGGGCGTTCCTGCGACGGAACGCCCCCCCCCTGTGTCGAAACGCCCACGTGAAACCTGACGCAGGTTTCACATGGCGCAGGGCTTTACACCGTGACGCATCTCCATAGATGCGTCACGATGTAAATGGGGCGCAACGTGGCGCAGGGTTTACGCCGCCGCTGCGTCACAAAAGTGACGCAACGGCGGCGTAAAAGGGGCGCAAGTCCCTCATAAATCTGCCCCTATATCTGAAATCACTGCATTCCAGAACAGACTTTATAGTTACCTAAATTCAGCCCCAGTGAATGGCAAAAAACATCTTATCAACCCTGCAGCACCCATTGTGTTCATATACCCACTACCGCGCCCGCCCTGGCAGAGAAAATGAATTACTTGTTGTAATTGCTCAGCCTTGCAAAGGAAAACATCAGCCCTGCTAAATTCAATAATGTCTCCGAGTCAGCACATAAAAAACACAGACATACGGTGTTCACTCTGTGCCCCACAGTCCTCCCTGCACAGCAACAGTGATAGATCAGTGGCCTATGTGGTTGAAAGGTGAACCCCAAAACACTTCTTCCTTCTCAGCGGATAGAAATGAAACACACCCGGGCGGTTAGAACAAGTGCATCTCAGTTTGTCTCCCACACTGTCCTCGATCACTGTCAGTTCATCTGCTTACACTTGTGTTGTCTTGAGAATGTTTAAATCAAAAGTGAATGCCAATGATGACATGGAAAAGTAGATGAAGGAAAAAACAGCTCGTGAATTTCTTGTATGTTTGTCCACTCTTCGCTGGGTGCCATTTCATGGGCTCTGCCGTCTACCAGGACAGGGCTGTAGGGTAATTGTTTCCGTCTTATAAGTAGCATAAAATACTAAACTAACACCACCCCAGCCTAGTGCACACTTTATAAAACTGCAAAAAAGGAAATGGAAAACCAAGGCACACAGGACTCACTGATTTGAATCCGAGTATTTGTGAAAAGTCACTGATGAAAGCGGGAGAGGAGAAGGAAGATGAAAAGTAGCACAACAATTCAAAAAGTAATTAGTCGAATGTTAATGTATATAAACCCAAACTACAAATCCGCATCCTTGTGGACAGACCAGGACGACGACCAAGGTGCAGACGACCTGCCAGTCCCCAGTGTCTGCGGTGGCCGAAGTGGTTGTAGAGTGCCACTCGGCCTCTACGAGACACTGTATCAACACATACACGCATCCCCCACCCCTCGAGGCGGGCTCGCCTCGAGGGTATAAATAAAAGTATCGGAAGACCGCTCGGGGTCTTTCCGGTTTAACTATCACACGACTCACCGTCTATCCTTTGTCGTCGATCCTGTCCCCATCCACGTGGCCTGCCCTGGGCCACCACATTGGCGACGAGGCCGGAGGTCCCGCTGCGTGCTGCCAGCTTGTCCAGCTGCCCCGCGGCGTCATCGGAGCCCACCCGTGACGCTCCATTGCTGTCGGCGCCTTCTGCCTTTCGCGCTCCTGTTCGGAGTGCTGCCTGCTGTTCCGGCCCTCCGCGGCGCCCGTGTGTGTCTCCTGGCGGTGCTGGAGCCCGGAGACGTGCTGCGGATTTCCTGGTGCCGGCGCGGCCTGGCGAGGTGCTGCTTCCGCGCGCTGAACGCGCCTCTTCTCCCCCGGCTCTGCCTTTGTCCGTGGGCCTCCAGAGCGCCCCGCCCCGCTGTTTCCCGCGGAGCGCCTCCTGCGTGCTGCCTGCTGTGCCGCCCCGGGCCTCTGACTGGCTGTGACCTGGCCGCGCGGTGGGTGATCCCCGCACCCAGCATGCACTAGCGAGTGCAAGGAGACCGGAGAAGGAGGAGGACGACAACACAAAAGAGGGACATCTTACAATGAACGTCCTGCCAGCAACAAGCACTGGCAGCTGCAAGTAGTTAACACAGAAGAGGGACCCACTTGTACTTGAGGTCCTGCCAGCAACAAGCACTGGCAGCTGCAAGAGGGCTCTTCACCTGTCCCTCATCAAGCATTGGCTGCTACAAGACCCGCTTCTGGTCCTGGTGATTCCTGCGGGTACCGAGCATCGCTGCTGCCATCAGGAGACGCGGGGGACGCTGCTGACATCTTCGAGGTCTGAGTGAGTACGCCTGCCCCACGCCTGGCGCATCCTCTGCCGCTCACCTACCTGCCAGCTGTTTCGTGTGGGGGGACGCAAGGAGTGGTGCGCCTGCAGCTCGCGATGAGCAACCAGCCAGGTGCCGGAGGGAGCGCCGCGCCAGCCCAGTCAGCTGCACCTGCTGGAGGGGGACGTCAGGCAGTTGATCCACCCCGCCACCATGCGATGACCAACCCGCTCCCGCCATTCAGCGAGATGGCGGACCCGGCCACTGCTGCACCCCGTTGGAAGGCATGGGTCGGTCAACTAAACAACTACTTCACGGGGACCCGCGAGACGGATGGAACTGTCAAACGCTCCTTGCTGATTTTTTATGGGGGGACGAAATCTATGATCTCTTCGAGACCCTGCCGAACACGGGCAATGCGGATGACTACGACGGCGCGGTGGCGGCCCTCAACAGACACTTCGATCCACAACTAAATCTGGACTTCGAGAAATTCAAATTTCGACGGTCACTCCAATTGGAAGATGAGTCCATCGACATGTTCCACGCACGCCTGCGGAAACTGGCGGCCACCTGCGAGTTTGCCGACCACCGGGAAGAGATACGGAGCCAGATCATACTCGGATGCAAGTCGAAACTGCTCCGGAAACTGATACTGCGCCAGCCGGGGATCACGCTGGATCAGATCCTCGTGCTTGCCCGTTCACACGAACTTTCGGATGTCAGGGCGGAAGAGATGGCTGCGGCCCTACACAAGCCTGTCCCGGTGCAGACCGCCACCAGAACCCCCCAGATCAAGGAGGAGCGCGTGGACGTTATTCGGAGGAGGCCGACGGCCGCGCCTGGGAGAACACGACCGCCGCCTGGAGGGCCCTGCGGGAATTGCGGGGAGGACCACTTCCCCACAGCCACGTGCGGAGCAAAAGGGCGCAAGTGCTCCCGCTGCGGGAGATTGAACCACTATGCAAAGGTCTGCCGCAGTGGCCAGCCACGTCCTCCCCCGAGGAAGCCGAGGGGTTTCACGCAGAGGGTCCGGCAACTGTCGATTGCGGAGTCCGAGGAGGCAGAGAAGGAAGTGCCGCACCAGCCTAACCTCGACTTGGAAGAAGAGGACGACGAAGTCTACTACGTATCGTTTGTGGGCCAGTCCGGGAGCCGGCGGAGGCCGCCGCCCATGTGCTCGGTCAGAATAATGGACACCACCCTTCAGGCGCTCATAGACACCGGAGCGACAGTGAATGTCATGGACTCCCAGCAATTCGAGGCCCTGGAACACAGACCTCCGCTGCTCCCAACCAAGGCGAGGATCTATGCGTATGGAGGAGTCGACCCCCTTCCCCTGAGGGGCACGTTTGAAGCGCCAGTCACCAGTGGCTCCCTCACCACCCTAGCCCGGTTTCACGTGACCGAAGGGAAAAGGGGCACTCTTTTAAGCTGCCACACGGCCGAAGACTTGGGCCTCGTGTTCTTTACGAACGAAGTGCACGAAGCACACGCGGAGGACATCCTAAGAGAGTTTCCTGAATTGTTCAAGGGTCTGGGGAAACTGAAGGGAAAACAGTTCAAACTTCACATAGACCCCACGGTCAGGCCAGTAGCACTGCGACACCGCCGAGTACCCTACAACCTGAGGCCCCAAGTCGAAGCTGAACTGGCAAAACTTGAAGCGCTGGGCGTCATCGAGAAGGTCTCAGGTCCCACGCCCTGGGTATCCCCGTTGGTGGTCGCCCCGAAACCTAAGCAGCCCGGGGCAATCAGGCTGTGCGTTGACATGCGGCTACCCAATGTAGCGGTCAAAAGAGAGCGCCATGTCACGCCGACCATGGATGATATCGTTGCAGATCTTAATGGGGCCAGGTGGTTTTCTAAACTCGACCTCAACGCGGGTTACCACCAGTTGGAGCTGGAACCGAGCAGCAGATACATCACGACGTTTGCGACGCACGTGGGCCTGAGAAGGTACAAACGCCTCAGCTTCGGGGTATCGTCGGCCGCAGAGGTGTTCCAGAATGCCATCAAGGAAACCCTGTCTGGTTTAACAGGAGTAATCAACCTGAGTGACGACATCCTCGTGTTCTCATGCACCCTAGAGGATCACCATGCACAGCTGAGAGCCACACTCCAACGGCTCAGGGACCATGGCCTCACTCTGCACAAAGAGAAGTGTGTGTTTTATCAGGAATCCATCGATTTCTTTGGCTACACTTTCACACGAGAC
The DNA here is from genome assembly GCF_964204655.1 of Triturus cristatus. Lineage (NCBI taxonomy): Eukaryota > Metazoa > Chordata > Amphibia > Caudata > Salamandridae > Triturus > Triturus cristatus. The sequence goes on from NC_140584.1 coordinate 349,469,371, forward strand.
GGCCTAAAAGTAGACCCCAAGAAAGCGGTCGCCCTGAGGTCAGCTAGAATACCCAAATCACCCACAGAGGTGAGGAGCTTCCTCGGCATGGCGACTTATTGTGGGAGATTCATCCCAAACCTGGCGGCGTTGTCAGAACCCCTCCGTGTCCTCACGAGAAGTGACCAGCCCTGGCGGTGGACCGTAGAGGCCAATGCAGCGTTTGTGAAGATCAAGGCGGCCCTCCAAGACAAGACGGTCATGGCGTACTTCCGCCCGGGGAAGCCGACGGAGCTTGTCGTGGATGCCAGTCCGGTGGGCCTCGGAGCGGTGCTGCTCCAGGAGCACGAAACGGGCACATGGAAGCCGGTCGCGTATGCCAGTCGGGCACTGTCTGACACTGAGACGCGGTACGCCCAGATTGAAAGAGAGGCTCTCGCGACCAAGTGGGCCTGCCAGCATTTCCATCTGTATTTGTTCGGACAGGACTTTACAGTAGTCATGGACCACAAGCCGCTGGTCCCGCTATTTGGAGGCACCACACGGTTAGCCCCGCCACGGATTGAACGTTGGGCGGTACAACTGCAGCAATACCGACTCACAGTGGTCTTCCGTCCAGGAGCGCACAATCCGGCCGACTACCTGTCCCGGCACCCTGAAGACCTTCCACCGGCATGTGTCCCTGCAGACGTCCGATACTCTGACGCCTACGTGAAGATGATTGGCAGAGATGCCTGCCCGGATGCAATGACCCTGGAGGAAGTTGGCCGGGCGACTGACCAGGACGGAACCCTGACCAAAGTCAAAGAAGCCCTGGCGTCCCACAACTGGAAAAGGTTCCTAGAAGGGAATCAGGTGCTCACGGAGGAAGAGAAACATGCCCAGCAGCAAATGTGGCAAGTCCGCCACGAGCTGAGTGTTGGTGAATGCGGTACAGTATTACGAGGCCATCTGCTGGTTGTTCCCTGCGCACTTCAGGAGAGGTGTTTGCGTTTGGCGCATGAGGGCCATCAGGGGATGGCGAAGACCAAAGCCCGCCTAAGAAACAAGGTCTGGTTCCCGGCCATGGATGCAAAGGTCGAGGAGCTAGTGCGGAGGTGCAGGGCATGTACAATCACAGGAGCGGATCCACCAGCTACGCCGGTCATCACGGAGGAACCGTGTCATCGCCCATGGAGCAATGTGAGCGTAGACTTCGGCAGCTTCCCGGATGGGAGGCAGATGCTGGTAATGGTGGACGCGTATACGAAGTTCCCGGTGGTGGAAGTGGTGGAGTCCACGTCGTTCCAACACATCCGGATGGCTCTGGAGAGGACTTTCGCCATGTTGGGGAACCCGGAGGTGGTTCGGTCGGACAATGGACCACCCTTCCAGGGCCAGGAGTTCAGGGACTACTTGACTCAACGGGCGATCCGGCACCGGCGCATCACCCCTCTGTGGCCGCAGGCGAATGGAGATGTTGAGAGGCTGATGCGCACGCTGAACAGGGCTCTTCGCATCGCCGTCGAGCAGGGGCAGGATGCGGAAGCGGCACTGACTAAGTTCCTTGATGCGTATCGGCATACACCGCACTGCACTACGAAGTGTGCCCCAGCCCATCTCCTGTTTAAAGAAGCCCCGCGGGATGGAATACCGACGGATCCGTCCTGGAGCCCAAAGGCACGGGATGACGATGCGGTGCAGGAGAGGAGAGAGAGAGCTAACAACAAAGCCAGTGAACACCGGAGAGCCCGCGAACACTGCATAGTGGTCGGAGACAAGGTCATAGTGAAGGATCGACATCCAGGATGGAAGTTCCGGACGTCTTTTGAACCAGAGGTGTGGACGGTGCTATCGGCAAAAGGAACGATGATAACAGCCGGAAGAGGCGATGTGAGGGTGACCAGAAACGCATCGTACTTCAAGAGAGTCGGAGAGGAACTGGCGGGAGAGCCATCACGTGAAGAAGCGAGTGAGGAGATGATCGACTTCCCTGAGCGAGCAGACACCCCGGAAAGGGCGTCCCCGAGGCAATGGAGAGGCACTCCACCCGGAGCCTCCAGTCAGACCCCGACTAAACGTCAGGAGAGTCAAACCCGAGGGGAAGGGCCTGACCCCCGGGGCCGGGATGAGAGAGGTGTGTCCAGCAGGGGAGTGGGCTCCAGGTTGCGCAGTAACCCAGCTCCCAGCCAAAGACTCCGAGACTATGTGTGCCCATCGCCTTGAGCGAGAACTTTGAAATGAAGGGCACTATCTAAAATGTTGGAGGGATGTAGAGTGCCACTCGGCCTCTACGAGACACTGTATCAACACATACACGCATCCCCCACCCCTCGAGGCGGGCTCGCCTCGAGGGTATAAATAAAAGTATCGGAAGACCGCTCGGGGTCTTTCCGGTTTAACTATCACACGACTCACCGTCTATCCTTTGTCGTCGATCCTGTCCCCATCCACGTGGCCTGCCCTGGGCCACCACAGTGGTGACAAGGACACAGACGAGGGGTGATGCTGGGCTGTAGGCTGGGACACAGGAGAGTGATCCAACAAGCATAAAATCAGATAAAATGGACAAAAGTGTAGCATCTTCCCAATAATGACTGCGCTGTGCAGGACACCACAGCAAGCCAACCCACAGCGGCTACTACCAAAGCGCCTAGTCATCTTCTTACTATTCGGCCAGGAAGTCTCCTTCGCACACCCATGCTGTGCAACCCATCTATTTAAGACAATTGTTTAGTAATTTATGAATTTCCCAAGACTTCATTTGAGAAGGCTTGCTGCACCCTTGCACAATTTTTGGTCGAGTGTGTGGGGCAGGAGTTGTGCCATACTCACTTTTCCACACATTGCCAAATATTTAAAAACAATTATAAACGTACAAGTAAGAATGAGTACTGGGACTATGATAAGGTGCTAGTTGGCGAGATTCTCACTTCTCTACAAAAACAAAACACAGCCATACATTATACAGAGTATTTGTTTACCTTTTGGAACGGTTGATATGGTTAAAAGACTTTAGGAAAATGTAATAAAAGTTTAAGGAAACATGGCAGCTAATTAAAAGTTAACATTTACTTTCAACGGTGTTCAAGCTAAGAAATGGCTTGAAGAGCCACAAGAAGCTGGATTAGCTGATAAAAGTCTTATAACTGACTTTCAGAACTTTAAGCAACCCAACTCAAGCAAGTAGTCCTAACTTTGGAAAATACTAGGGCACTGGCCCCAATTGATGTGCAAATACAGAGATGGGTGAAAACTCCTGTTTGAATACATATGCACCCAGCTTTGAGTAAGCTTCTTGTACCAGTTAGGATCAGGAGTTGGCATATTGCAGTGCACACAGGGGAAATCTGTAGTTGAAATAGTCCCAACCCTCAACACCCATGTGCTGAATGGATGTTGGTGCACCCGTTTCATTGTAGTCCCTCAGAAGGAGTGGAATGTCAAGGTCCCATTCGGTGAAATGTGGTCTGAAACTTGACATTTCTGGAGTGTCCTGGGCCCCCTGCCAATAGCAATTCTCCTTCCTTCTCCCATATTCTACCTGGGCAATAATCTGTGATCTGATATTTTGACTCATGCCGGCCACCCTACTCTTCTCCTTTCTCGCCATAAAGCCGATCCTGGTTGTGTATACGCCCCATGCTTGTTGTGATGGGCACTGGTGCATTAAGCACTGTTTACATTCTCTCGTTCATTTTAGTTTGCTTGCAGATAATGCTATCTTGCTCTATTTGTTCTAAAAGGATATATTTGCTTATTAGAAACATAAAAACTTCAAGAAATGAATCTAATCGTTAAAACAATTATTAACTTAATTTAGCAAAGAACCCCAACTGCTTTAAAACAAGATAACTTTTACTATTTTAAACAAACACACATAGCTTTTCCTAAAGTTATGAGTGTGGATATCTTTTTTTAAATTATGGCAATGCTTTTAAAAAACTTATTGATATTACAGAAGCTTTGATTATTCAACTTATCATTAAAAATGACATAAAAAGTATTTATTATTTTGCCATTTTTGCCATTTTGGTTCATGCTTTCCTTACTAACCCGGCCTTTTTGAAGACTGTTAGTTTCAACCAAGCAGCCTCTTAGTGTCACCTTAGTGTGTCTGCATACCGTTTTCCACGAAGCAATTGCCAAACACTGGCATAGTCAAAACTTCATGAATGAATCTGCCTCCTGTTCCCTAAATGCTGCCTAGATCCAATGTAGCTACATACTTGTGATAACTTTTCAGGATATTGTTCGCCTCACAGCCCCGCGTTAGGAGTAACTGTGTTGTGGAGAGTTTGCACAATGTGATCAATGTATGTAGAGAGAATTGAGAACAATCTGCTTGACTTCGGCGGTGTGGGCGGAGAGATTTGTTCTTCACAAACCTTTCATTATTGAAGAAGGCAATCATACTGAAAAGAGGCAGTGGCGTAGCTAGGGGAACAGCGGTCTGCCCCTGGCGGCACTGTTTTTGGGGGCGGCGGAGGTGAGCAAGTCGGGTTTGTCGACTACCACCACCCCCGCCCCCGAGAACAAGTCATCCGTCGGCCACCAACCTCCCTGAACAAGTTGTCCGCCATCTGTCGCCCCCACTCTTACCTGCACCGGGCAGCAAAATTAGGGGCCGCCCCAGTGGCAGTAGGGCTAGCCACGCCACTGAAAAGAGGCTCATGATATTGATTTGGGCCAGTAATTAAATTCATTGTACAGTAACTAGTTGCTTGTAGAAATAAAAATGTTTAGAAACAAAAATAAATACACTTTTCAAATGTATGAATTTTGACTACTTAACAGTATATTGATCCACTCACTTCTTCCTTTTAAAATGAGGGGAAAAAATTGACAGCATGTCTAAATTTAGGCCCTCATTTATGGCACCCTGCTGTGCTGCCCTACGCCAATATGAAAGGGCAGGAATACACTATATTTACGCAATACAGTGCATTCCTATCCTTTCTGCCTGCGCTGGTGCTATTTTGGCAGTCTAGCGCGAAACATAGGCCCCCTTGCACCATGGTGCAAGGATGCCTCTGTTGCAGGAAGGATAGTTTGTGTGCAGGAACGGGCATCTTCCTGCACAAAAACAATCTTACAAGGTGTTTTCCTCTTTCTATGTGTGCTGCAGAATACAACACACATGGAAAGAGGAAAAAACAAGGAGAAATGTACATATTTATCTTTGTTACGCCTCACCTCAGGAGGCATACGGATTTGACGATTCCCCAGGTTTGCATCACTTTGTAAATCCAGAGTAGCGTCAAATTGCATGGGTGTTGCATGGGGAATCCTATAGCAATGTCCATTGAACACCTCCTGTTGCAGAGTAAGGCGACGCAGAGATCTGCGCTGCGTCACCTTACTCATGGTTTATGAAGCCATTCAAAGCCACGCAGGGTGGCTTTGCGTGGTTTGATAAATATTTATGAGACCCCTGCACAGAGGCGTAGCAAGCGCTTGTGGTGCCCGGGGCTATCCCTCAGATTGCCGCCCCTGGGGGGAGGGGTGCTGGGGAAAAAGGACGGCAAGCACTTGAAAGAGGTCCGAGAGACGCGTAGTAATCGCTGCAAATAGTTACCTCGATCATGCAAGTTACATGCACATACATGACACGGTCCAAAGCTACACAGTTGAATACACCAGTGACCGGCAGTACAAAGGAGAACACACACACTGCTTGATCTATCTGGGGACTCAGAAAAACTACATGCGACTTTCATCAGAGAGCTGCGTGAACAATTACAACACGAAAGGACTGCATACCCCATATCACCTCTACATGAAGTTAGAATTTTTGAAATCCTGTTTTATGCTGCTAAAGTTTTGAGAAATTTCAATTTTATGCTGTCTGAAAATTTTTCCAAGGTAAGTTTGTCTTTACCTTCCTTACGAGTTTTTATTAAATTCCGCTATATGTGGTAACTCCTGGAACCACACTTATTGGACTTATGAGTTTTGGAATGAAAATCCTGTTCCCTTGATAAATGCTTTCAGGCCAAATCTACTGATATCTATCAGGGGAAAAGCAGAAGATGGCATTTAGGTGCAGTAAGCAGCAAGATCTGGATGTTAGTCCTTATTACTGGGGGAATAACCACTCGTAATGAAGGGTATAGCAACAACAAAACAACAAAAAATTCAAAATCCTTCCCTTCTATCCCTCCATTACCCTTTTTAATCCAAATAACAGACTAACATGTCCACTACTCAAATAAATGTCCTATTTCACTAAACTAATTTGCCACCAATCCTTTATGGGTTTCGGAGTAGCGTGCTACTCGCCGAAAAAGCACATTAACACCTCAACAGGGGTAGCAAGCGCTATATAAATGCAAACCTTTTTACCTCTTCTACCCCTTCGGTATCCTTCTTAATCCAAATAATTGACTAACATACCTACCACTCAAATTATTAAAAATTACTTGCATATTTCACTATACTACTTCACCACTAACACTGTACGGGTTCCAGAGTAGTGTGCTACTCGCCGAAAAACGCTTCAACCCCCCCATCAGAGGTAGCAAGTTCTAGATAAATCCAAACCTTTTTTCCCTTCTCCATATCTCCACTATCCTTCTCCTTCCACATAATCTGACTAACATATCCACCACTCAAATTACTTTCAAATTTTCACTATACTAATTCACCACTAATCATTTATGGGTTCCGGAGTAGCGTGCCACTCGCTGAAAAAGCGCTTTGATGCCTCCTTATGGGTAGTGAGTGCGATATAAATGCAATTACAATACAATACAAAAAATAATTGCAAAAGTGCCATCAACACCCTCAAGCAACCAGGCAAAGGGAAACTATGCAACCAAATTTAAACCCATTCTTCCAAACTCCCGACCTCCACAAAGAACGTAGGTCCATATCAGTGTGTCAAAGGCAATATTGAAGCTACATGAAATTAACCACATCTGGCCCAAATTCTGGGTTAAGCTAGACTTTAGGTTAAAGTTGTTAGATATATGAGGTGCTGCACCTCGGCCTCCTCTTAGATATGTTGCAGCTTTGTTCCAAACCACAGAGAGCAAATGCTGATTATGCAAGAAAACAGAAGCCAAGGGGTTCACAGGAGGAGCCCGAAAAAATTGAAAGGATACTAGCAAATAAAAGCAAAATTCCTCATGTGTGCATGGGAAGCAGTTAGAAACACACGGGAAAATGACTTAAACCCCATTATTATTCACAGAACAATATGGACCTCACAGACCTCCCCAGTGCCCAGTTGGCAATGTCCTTCTGTGTTGTAGTGTGACGTATCTCAGGCTGAGGCGGGCTAGACTAAGGTAAGAAGCCATGGCAGGAGTAGAGTTTTGGCTTCTCGTGGGGGCTGGGCTTCTCAGTAAGACTGGGTGGGGGCCCAATTCGGTTAAAACTGAGTAGAGACCAATGCCCCTATGCCCAGACCTAGGCTAAACCTTTTTTTCCTTGAATTGTTCTTGAAATCACTGCAGAGATGCAGGCTTCAAAACTGGTGACGGATCATACTACTTACTAGTGGTACAGTTTAAGAGCAACAAAGCATTATGGGAAAGGAGGGACGCAGTACTTCACATCTTCAAGTGACCCTTTGACATCAGTGACACCTTCATCAAGTCCTGCTTTTGTGACAAACAGAACTTTGCTTTCTGCTGTTCTAGGATCCACAGAAGCAAAGTGGTCTTGGCTAAAAAGCCAAGAATGGATGAAGGTGTCACTTATGACAATGGGCGGTTAACACGCTTACTACATTCATAGGATTAGCAAGATAGGGTGCCATCTTACAGATTCTTCCACTGATAGCAGGCACCTGATCACATAAAAAGATCCCGAGACGGAAGCACCGTTTCTGCTCCACTGCACCACTTCCCACAGACTTAATTAAGATCATTGCGAATTCATGATGTGATTGTGAACCCAGACCAAAGGGTACCCCCCCCCCCCACCCAAGCTCTCTTCAAACGGAATACAACTGCATGGGCAAGTTCTCTGGCTGGGATTTGTAACTTTTTTTAATCTTGAAATACGCCATTGGCTTTTCTAACTGGGATATGTTTTTTAGCCGGAAATGCAATGTCATTCTTGCACAGCTTTTTAAATTTTGTAAATATGTTAGATGCACGCTTTTTACATGTTTATGCTTTTAATTAACTAATAAACTATTACTAGACACTTGAACTGTTCATAGATATGACTGGAAAACATGGATGCGCTGTCCTGGGGCTCTGGAAAAAACACACATATACACACGCACACCACACATACACACACACACACACCACACTGACAGCACACACACACAGACACACACCACACACACATAGACACACACCACACACAGACACGCACAAAACGGACACACACACACATACACACAAACATACACACAAACACACACCGAGGTTAGTAGCCCTATTGTGCAGGGTTTCTAATAACATTGCACTGAACTAATGTTATACATGAGTAAGACATCTTAGAAGGATGATTTCGCGTTTACTGCTGCAATCATTTGAAGGGAGGAGACAGCACAATGCTACACTATCCAGAACGACAGTAGACATCACCACCGAAGCAAAATGTCACACAACAAACATGCACAGAAATATTCTTGCCACACATTAACACCTCCAGAATCATGCTTTCGTGATACAGTGGAAAAAGTCTTTGCATCAAGAATTGCTTTAAGTTCCCCCAAGGACATACGGTCAGTCAAAAATGTTCTGTGATGCAACCCCTGGGGCCTCGTCAATTGAAGGGAGCTCTAGGGCTGGATCAGTAAACATTATTATCTGGCATTATTCGTGTGCCCGGTGGTAAGTTAATGCAGTGCTTAATAAGAGCAACTGTTTTCATCGTAATATCTATGAAAGTGGATTTGTGGCGGAGCCTAGGTGATGATTCCACCCCTCTGAAAACGTTCAGCTAGCTCCTGCTGCTCTCCTCTTTCTTACCTCACTCACTTCAGGGTCTCACACTATGGCAGGCAGGGATTGGTTCGAACTTCTTTCACTTCTGCTGCACTGCAGCAGCCAGCAAAGCAAAATCGCCCAGCAGCAGCACTGCCACTGCCCCAGGCCAGAATTGACTCCTCACGAGAGTGCGTAGTGGTGAAGCGTGTGACGTGTCACTGCTACGTTCTCATCGCAAGGGCTGGCCAAAATGTAGCCCAGGGCCCTCATTGGTAGCGCTTGCGCGCTACCAATGACGGCCCTGGGACGGACCAACAGTCAAGCAAGTTTTCGCACAAACAACGCGGGACGTCGCGGCGGAAATTTTGGCAACACTGCAGGCGCACTGACTGACTGGCGCAGCAGTTACAACAAAAGCAAGCAGGTCAGGACAGGTGCGCGCTGCTTGCACTTTCAAACTTTAACTGCCTGGGCCGTGCGCGTGGCACTGGTGGTCCGTTGCGGCTGCCTTTAAAATTTATTTGGGGACACTGACGCTACTGTGACTGATAGTAGTGTCAGTGAGTGTCCCCAAATAAATTATAAAGGCCTCTGCAACAGGCCACCTATGCCGCGCGTCTGACCCCAAAATAGTGCCGCCTGGGGCGGACCGCCCCCCCCCTAGCTACGCCACTGACAATATACCCAACATCTCCCATGGAGGCCGAACGCCAACCTACACCCTTCAACCATGCTGTCTGAAAGGGCCCCAGGAAGTCGATGTGAACTAAAGATCTTCACAGCCTCATCAGCGGTATAAAGCGCTATATTCATTCATCAATGCAGTTCAATACAGTACCTACCTACCCTTCCTAAAACTATCCCCTGAAATGTGCTCGCATTCCCTGCTCTAAGGTGCTGAATCACTAAGAATCTTGCCAAAAAAAGCATCTCTGTGCCCTCTTTTCTCTCCCCCCCACCCTCTGACGGTTTATTATATTCAATATTTCGATTTTTATATCCTTCAATATGTGAAGCGTACTGCACTGCCTCAGCAACGGGCATGAAGTGTAAAATGAACTATATATTCAAGCACCAGGGATAGAGAGAACCTGTTGTTTTTTTTCAAATAAACATTCCACTCGCAAGTTAGAAAGTTCTAGAGGAATCAATAGTAGATAGTGTTATGAGCTATTTCTCATTATGCTTTGTCTGGGAATGGAAAGTTCCATGCCAGCTTAGTGTGAAAACGCCCACCAAAAAGGCTGTCCGCGATTAGCTGCGGTCTGTGATACATTGAGGGATGTCAGAGCCCTCTTTTTCAGACCCTACCTGCTCTAGGCCCACATACAATAGTCATATTTAAACATACAGAGAATCTCAAAGAATTAATATAGTCGGACACACGCAAGCACCTGATTCTTCATATAACATAGCACACGCTTACTGGAAATGTTTGTAGGGCAATACAAAACAGAAACTACGTTTGATTTACTAAAAATACAGATTGGTAGCGAAAAGGCCACCTATGACACTTCTCTGTCCGGAAGTACCCCTCGTTGCACCAATTATTGGGTACGTACATCTTGTAATGACTATGCTTAAGTGACAAACTTGTATTCAGTGGAAAACCAATAACAATTATTCAACTAAATAAAGAAAATAATTTTTTTTAATCACCCGAAACGAATTCCTTTTCAATGGCACACTGTTTCATTGTCTACCACAACAGGCACATTTCAGCTTCCGGTATAGTCACGACTCACCTGAAATATTCTGAATCAAAAATCATCCTGTTGGCTGCACCAATATCCCTGTGCTGCCTGTGCCGGAAAAGAGGCGAGCGCGTGGTGGTGGAGCGTGTGACGTCACTGCCGCGCTACTTTTTTTTACCGCAACGCAAGGGTTGACTAAACATTATGCCCAGGGCCGTCATTGGTAGCGCTTTCGCGTGCTACAAGATTGACGGCCCTGGGATGGGACCCACCACATACAAGGTTCGTCACGCACGCATGCTGCACTGCAGGCAGCACAATTTACAATCAGGTGTGCTTGCTCTTCCGCGCGAGGGCCCCAGTGGTGGCGACCTTTATAATTTATTTGGGGACACTGACACTACTGTGAGTGTCCCCAAATAAATTATAAAGGCCACCGCCCCCAAAATAGTGCTGCCTGGGGCGGACTGCCCCCCCTAGCTATGCCAGTGCCCCTGCATCACACATGTACCACTTTACATGGAGCAATAGTGACGCAGGGCTCTCATAAATAAGCCCCCTCATTTATTGCATCTCTATAAAAGGCAGCATTCATATCCCTGTTCAATACACGTATTTTATATTCAAATAAAATAATCTAAATATAGCAACTTAATAATTCCATTGTGATATTAACAATTAGTTATTTATTAGAAATGGTTTATTCTAGCAGAATAGCACTGGTTTACAAAAAGTATCCGAAAGGTGTCGGTTAATGATAGAAACCCATGTTAATTTCTTAATAAATGTTACCTTGGTAAACCTTTCCACACAAGGTGGATTACTAGCTTATTTTTATTTTTAAAAATATGGCCTCCACCTGCAGTTTATAAGTCTTTCAAAGCAAAAGAAAGGCAGTATGCGCTGTATGTATTGTTAAATACGTTCACATTCACGCTAAAATATGATATGAATGCTGTTGAAGCAGAGGATTTAAAATACTCTCTCTCTCTCTCTCTCTCTCTCTCTCTCTCTCTCTCTCTCTGAAGAAAACAATATTACAGTCCACAGACATCACTGCCCCTGCCAACCTGACAGGCAAGAATCAACCCAATTCCTCTCCTCCCTGTCGCACATGCTTTTTGTTACATGCACAACAGGAACCAGCGTTTTTGTGAGGCTACATACCAACAGGTCCCGAACTACAAGAAAATGTAATGTTTGCGATGATGACAGAGAACAAGTGCAACAATTATTGTGTGTGACTTCACCACACAATTTATGCAAGTGTTTATCTTCAGATGTGTCTCATCTGGCAGGACAGTGATCCCAGGAGAGAGAATTCACAGGCCTCACAGATTGTGGCTGCAGAAATGATTGATATTAGCACATTAGAATGTTGGGCACTCCATTGAAGACACTGAAGTGGCTCAAGGCTAAAAATGGCTGGTATAAGCCTTTTGCTCCAACATTCCAAAGTGTTTCTTCATGTTTCTCCCTGTATTATTTTGAACATTCTTTCTCAATTGGTGGAATGTTCTAATAGCCTTTTAACACTTCTTGTATGGCTATACCAGTTGTTAAAGGTCCATTCTCTCATTATAGATCCTCACCTGTGGCTTGGGCCTATAACTCTAGTTCAGGGTCTTTAAAAAACTGTATAGCCCTCGGCAGAATGCTATAAGACTATATTACAGCTCACTGAAGACAGGCGCCGTAGCAGTACACTTTGCTTCTAATTTCAATACCAGAGCGTGCTAAATGACAAAGGTGACTAAACCGGTTTGAGGTTGACAGGATTGCAAGATATTAGAAATCAGGTGATATAGATATGAAATACATAATGCCATATGTATCATTCCAAATTGCGATCGCAAATGCCGGAATTCACAGAAATTCGGCGTTTGCGATCGCCATTCGGCTCTTTGGTATGTATTAAAGAAAAACTGCCTCCCAAAATAAGGAATCGCAATATTTGCGATTCCTTATTTTGCAATTGCATTTAAGGAATAACAAATTGCTATTCCTTAAATGCAATGTCAGAAGCACAAAAAAAGTGCAATTTGGCCTTAAGGAATCGCAAATTACCACCAACTTCAAGTTGGTGGTAATTTGTGATTACTCTGAAAAATGCACTTTTTTGCATTTTTCAAAGTGCCATGAGGCGCACATGTGCCACACGTACACACATGCACATTTCAGGGGTGCAACAGGGTGTCCTTTTGACACCCTGGCACCCTAGAAATTGCATTCCCAATTTGCGATTCTCTAATTGAGAATCGCAAATTGAGAATGTCTTCCCATTCATTCCTATGGGCCTCTAGGCCCATAGGACTGAATGGGGAGGTATTCCTTAATTGTGAATCGCAATTTGCAATTCACAATTAAGGAATATGTAGGATTCGCAAAATTATTTGCAAATCCTACATACATAGTGTTTTGCGATTCTCAAATAGCGATTCTCAAAAAATTGCTATTTGAGAATCGCAAAAATTTATTTTCATACATATGGCTCATACTGCTTTAAAAAAACTCACTTTATTTTATTTTTTATGTGGGTATTGAAGTGCAATGTTGGGTTTGCGAACTGAATGCTAGCAAAAAGCCTCAGAATTGTCAAAATACATGGTCTAATTCAAAAAATTCTTTTGGGAATGTGACCTACTTCAGATCTAGGTGTGATGTAGTCCTTAATTTCGGAGGGTATCTCATGCTTACTGGTGGATAAATGACTTCGGGTAGTGAGAATGAAATGGCCTCTCTCTCACTTGGAGCACAAATCCCACAAGGATTAGACTAGAAAGCAGCACTGTTTTGATTCGCTTTCCCTTTCCCCAAAAGGACAGAGCCCTACCCCCTTAAATACAAGGAAATTGAAATAACCTGTGAATTAGCTGTATTTCTATCTCTATGTGCTTCTCTCTGCCATTTCTACATCCTTTTTCCCTCTCTCTCTTTTTGTCAATCTCCCATGCTCACCCTCTCCTTCTCTATCAACTCAAATCGGATCACACTTTAATAGTGTGGCTTTTGATTTGAAATGTTTTGCCAAAGCTGTAGACATCTGCTTGTGTTGCAACCGGTTCTGAGTATCTGATGGAGTCACTTGCTGACAATTGTTGTTCTGCCCTTTCTGACAATCCTGGCATTTCCTCTAACGTAAATATTATACTGATATTTTGTAACGTTTCGTAAAGTTTTCTGTTGGTATTTGTGTTTCCTTTTGGGTTGGACATATTTGTTTTGCTTCATTTGCTCGCTAGCCAAGTAGTCTGTTTCTTAGTTTTTCTTGGCCTTGGATGATGTTGACTCATTCTGTTGTTATAGTGCTTTGAACTGAACAGGTTTGATGCTTTTCTAAGGATGTGTTCAGAAGTTGTGGTTTACTTTTCTCTGTTAAATGTAGTTCTTATCCAACCTTGACTCAACTGTCTTTCTTGGGAGCATTGCTGCATAAGGTTGGCATTTCTGTACAAACCAACAGTTGTTATTGTACACATGCTAATGCACTCCATGTACTGGTGACCATTGCTGGGCTTTATCAGCAACAAGTGTTGCACCATTTCCCGGATAAGTCACTTACAGAAATGTTGGAGGTGTGACACCTAAAGCACACTAAGAAACATCTTAAGTATTTTTGGGGCCACAGGAAAAACATATTTTGGGACACTTTGCTTGGCTCAACATAACAAACACTCAGCAACAATGGTTGAACCATTAACAACACTCTTCCTTGGCCAGCCCCCATTTGGGCCCAGAGCAAAGAGTCTCTCCCAGCACCAGAGACACAGAAAGTCTAGCAGCCTAGACAAGCCCGCTGCATGTGGTGCAGTGCACAGTTGTTTCACAACTTTGGCCTGTGAACATGGAGAATTATTTTTTTGTTTACTACACTCTAGCCAATGCTTATTGAGGAACAGGAGCTCTGAGCCAGGTGGCACTATACTATGATTAGACCGGCTCAGCAGATACTTCATGTGGACGGTACAATAATGGCGGAAACAAATAATGCCTTATTGCACAGTAAAATGCCCAACTGGTAATAAAAGCAAAAACACTAGTAATTCAATCAAGTTTTCTGTCCACAATGTGTGTTGGTGTTAGTCAGTCATCATCATTCAGGCATACGGTGCTGATGGGTGCTTTTGTTTACTGTACTGCCTGTCCTGTGTGCAACAGGCAGCAGGCTGTGATTGCACCTGCTTCCATCAGAGCCACAAGGAGAATGCAATCACAGAGGGAGCACACAATGCCTATCTTTATTTTACATTAATGGCACAGGCTGAATAAAGGCAAAGACCTATGCACTTTAAAAGCTTAAAGTGCTTGCTGAATCTAGTCAGAGCAAATAGGTATTTTTCTTTTACCTTCTCTATCCCTCAGACAATGGCAGCCTGTTCTAGCTAAAAAAACAGAAGCAACTAAACAAACTGTTTTTTGTTTTTTTTGAGCTCTTAAGGAAAGGGCCCCTTGACTGGTGCGCATCCTGAGCCAGATCCCACTTTGCCCATGCCTTAAACTCTCTTAGCACACCAACCCATAGTCTGAAACTGGGTGACGGGAATCAATCAGTGCAGTGTTTTTTTTTATCTCTATTTGTGTCCTTCAGTCAAGATCAGCTGATCCTTCTGCAAATAATCAAATGATGGGTAGGGCATGGCTCTGCAATTACAAAAGGAATGTTATTTTATTTTTCTCAAGGCTGCACATGGCTCCATGGTTTTTGACACCATCCGCCAGTCCAATATGATTTTTAGGTCTCGGGACCATCCGGTCGGCAGACCGGAAGTCCGGAGATTTAATGACTTGGGAGAAGAGGGGCTTGAACCCGCCCCTCTTCTGCCCTGTTCTCCATTGGCTGGCCTCGTAAATGCTGGCCAGCCATTGGAGAAGAGGTCCCGTCACTCCACTCATGCCCCGTCCTTTTCGGATCGGGGGGCGTGTTTTTTGCGAAAAGTCTCAGGGAGGAGACAACAGCAAAACACGCCCCCGAATCCGAAAAGGAGCGGAGAAAGGCGGTCGTGTGCTCGTCCGCTCCCCCTAGCTCACTCTCTACTATTGCCCGGGTATTCTTTCTGGCTGGCAGCCCGCTGACGCACCATGGTCCATGGGCTTTTATCAGGGATGCTGCTGATTTGCTTTGTGCACCAAAGGCTATGTGGTTCTCATGCATACCAAGTAATGAGTCAAAGGGTGTTATGCCCAGATGACTACTAGTAATCCGCGTTGCTATTAGTGTACTTTTCCGGCTAACAGTCCTTATGACCCTCACCAACACCGTGCTATATACAGCCTTTGCTGCTGGGTTTGGCAGGCGTATGCTAAAAACAAAATCCCCTTAATTTTCAATCTTTATCAAATGGTTTGTTTTAGTTTTAAAATGTCATGCGAGTTACTCTGAACAAAACGTAATCATCCTGTTTCATGTTGCCTAGCTTAAAATTAACACGGGTGTAGTTGCAGAGAAAAAGGAAAAAGCTTGCCACTCTGTCTCGAACCGGGTGTCTGACTCTGGCTCAGCCTCATGTCCTTTTGAACTCTCGAGCTAAGCTGTAAGCGCAAGCAGTCCAAAGCACACTCCGCGTCTGATCCTTTCCACGACTATGCGCCGAAGATGCTGTTGCTGCTTCCACTTGTTGCCTTTCTGTGCACCTATTCCGGACTTCTCCGGCACAGCGTGAGGGAGGGGAAATAAACTGGAGACGAACAGACTGGGTAGGGGAGAGGAACAGACATTGGGCAGAGGAAGATGGTCAGTGGTTAGGAAGATACAAAGCATACAGAGGGCAGCCAAGTGAGGAACATGGGAGAAAGAAAGGGGGAGAATTTGGCACATGGAGCAGTAAGAAATGAGCGGGAAAAGCAGGTGGAGGAAAGCACAGGCGCAACTAGAGCCGAATTTCGGGGGGCTAAGAAAAATTTCGGGGGGGGGGGGAAATCTTTAAGCAATAGGCAGAGTGGAGCTGCAGGGGCTCTTAGAAGGGGTGAGCAATAGGCAGAGTGGAGCTGCAGGGGCTCTTAGAAGGGGTGAAACAACAGCGAGGCCTCATTAACATGCAAATGGTCTTTTAAAGACCTGTGAAGTGCTTGGGTGCGGCTGTGTGTGTACCCGGGAAGCTGTCTCATCCCGGGCTGCCACACACGCAGGTGGGGAGGGGGTGGGTGGGCGGAAGCCCTTTGAGTCCAATGGGTGTTGCGCGCATGGAGGAAAGCCATGGAGGAGGGGCGGGACTGTGACAGGCTAACGTGAAAATCAGGTGGCGCTGAGGCAGAGTCAGTAGTGTTATGCCTGACTGCGACTGCCTTCTCTACATTATTTTATTTATGAAGTTGTATATAGCGCTAGCTAGACCCGTGGGTATCAGAGCGCTTTACATACACAAAGGAAAAGAAAAATTGCAAATTAGCAATACCTGCCAGTTAGGGGCACCAGCCTTTCATAGGATGTACATATCTACCTAGGGGCCAGGCTGCCTCTTTCGTCCCCCTGATGCCCGCCTCCTAGGCCCCCGGGCACCACTTCAGCCCCCTCAGCATGTCATGAACATGCTTGGTTTGCTCGTCTCGTGTTTTAGCTCTTACAGCCCAGGCTCAGCTCGTCCTATAAAATGTTCTGGCTGTCCCATCTCTACATCTGGATCGTACAACTGCGGGTGAGTTGTAGTGTTTACAAACATGCACTTTCATCGTTCACTCCACACAGATATGTACGTGTCTGTCCCCAGTCGTTTTTTTAAGCGAGAAACGGCCTCACCGTATTCTTTCTATCTTCTCTGTGGGTCCAGGCAACCCTGCAGGGACGAATAAATAGACGTGCAATGAGGGGGGCGGCCCATTACAAACACAGAAACCCGGCTGCTTCCGATCCTATAAACTGAGACACTTACACAGGCCCCGTGTCTCTAAACAACGGCGAGTGTGTGTAGACCCTCTTCAGACTCTAGCTGGCCGTTTCTCAACTTCCTCCTGCGCGATCGCGACTTGAACCAAAACACAGCTCTCCAGAAAGTGACGGGCTCCTGGAAACACATCGTGCCCCCACAGACAGGTCAATCAGGAAACTAAGGAAAAGGAAGAGAGGCGAGGGCTGTGGAAAGCTGGGAATCTCTTTAAATCGGCTCTTGTTTTTCATCGGACATGTTCTGCTTTTTAGGTCTCGGGACCATCCGGTCGGCAGACCGGAAGTCCGGAGATTTAATGACTTGGGAGAAGAGGGGCTTGAACCCGCCCCTCTTCTGCCCTGTTCTCCATTGGCTGGCCTCGTAAATGCTGGCCAGCCATTGGAGAAGAGGTCCCGTCACTCCACTCATGCCCCGTCCTTTTCGGATCGGGGGGCGTGTTTTTTGCGAAAAGTCTCAGGGAGGAGACAACAGCAAAACACGCCCCCGAATCCGAAAAGGAGCGGAGAAAGGCGGTCGTGTGCTCGTCCGCTCCCCCTTCGTCCGGTTGCTGCTCTGGTCTCCTAGGGTCTTCTTGTTAATGTTGAAACGCAAACATGTCATATTTTAGCCTGACTTGGGGAGCACCGAAAGCCACGTTTAAGGCATGTGTCTAGGGGTGCTGGTTGGCGCGCAACACCCATTGGGCTCACCGGGCTTCAGCCTCCCCCGAGAAGGTAAACACATTTTTTGCATTGTTTCCACCTGCGAAGCCGTCTTTGTTTTCATCCTCCGAATCTGCTGCTAGCGCCTTTCAGGGGGCACGAAAACCAAAGGATAGAGAGAAGGTAAACACATTTTTTGCATTGTTTCCACCTGCGAAGCCGTCTTTGTTTTCATCCTCCGAATCTGCTGCTAGCGCCTTTCAGGGGGCACGAAAACCAAAGGATAGAGCGCTTTCCAAATCATTTCATGGGCCAAGTGGAAGAAACAGCTTTAGCAGAGAAGATTCATTTCATAGTCCGAGGTTATCATGAACATCCGGCATCCTAGCCCCTTGTGGACAAATGTTGGACACCCCTGCTTTAGAACTGCCGTAAAACATGAGGGTTCCGGCTGGTTTTTCAGGTTAATTAATCAGTACTCAGGGTGGGTTAATCTTGTGGGGATTCATTTCTAGCTCCGATTTTTATTTCTGCAGTTATCTATCATTTTTAATTAAAATGCAAAGTATTTGTTTTTATTTATACCCGGGAGGATTCCTGCAGCCCTTTTCATTGAAACAGACTCTCTCCATTTACATTTTAACCTTAACCCTTTCCTTACTCTACAGTTACCTCCAGCTTTGTCATTTCCCCTTTAGCCCATTTTCTCCTCACGGTGTCGCTCGCCAGTTCTTTTGTTTTTCCACTGAAGAGATCTTTGTATCCCGAATGTTTCTTTTAGTCCGAAACGAAGACCTGGCGCTGACCCACAATATTGACTGTGACATTCAGGCGTTGAGAAGCTTTACCCGTTACAGAACTATAGGATGGTGACGTCACGCCACCCTCTGAAAGTTGCACTATATAACAAGGGGATTTTCACCCATCGCTTCCAAATGAGTGCTTGCTGTTCAGTTTCTGCGCTGCAGGTGCATTAACCGTCCATGCGTCGTGTGCTAGGAATGTTTCACCCCCTGTGATATCTCGCCTAGAGTAGCTTACGTGGGCCCTTGTAAGGAGTTGCCTAAAGTGATGTCCCCAAGGTTTGGGGTTTCTCTTTGCCCGGAATTATCGGGTCTGCAGACTCTGGATCTGATAAACCCAACCAGGAGTCTCATGCAGTTGCCATGCCCCGCCCCAGCCCCTCTGCCTGCATACAGCACCATGTAAAGAGCAGAACAAAACTTCCCCCAGCTGAAGTAAAAAGCTCTCCCCCCTCGGCCCCCATCACCCTTCGACTGTCCGCAGCCAATGAAAGAAAATCCCGCAGCATTTACCGGGTGGTAAATCAGTGCATACTTGGGCTCGGTGTTCCACTCAAAAGGGGTAACAAGCATTTACAATGCAATGGCCTCGGCATTGGTAAAGTTAGAGCTATTGGCATTGCTCATGACATTATTTTTGTTTATGTTTTTGTTTTCAAAACATTTAAAGAAACGGCATTGTCATGAGCAATGCCAAGAGCTCTAACTTTAACAATGCCGAGACCGTTGCATTGTAAATGCTTGTTAATCGGGCGTGCAGTTTGGCTCAAATCCCCACACACCGATGTTTGCTACTAAGCCAGAATTGGCTAAAGGTGCCACACATAATATCAGGCAACTTGTCAGCTACGATTTACAAGGTGGTGTAAGCCATTTTGAAAAACGTGCTTGTTTGTTTCACAGGCGAAACCAAAAGTAAACTCTGTTCACATATTTTGTCACAGTTCACACTTTCATTCACATCATGCATTAAAACAAGGACAGACAATGTTAATCATTATGGCTTGGGTACAGTGAAAATGTTTATACTAAGCTTCATTTGCACACAACATAGGAACAACAGAACAGCTGTAGTGCAGTCTCTTTCTCTGTCTCTCTCTTTCTCCCTCTCTCTCATACACACACCATACGCACACCTACACACAACACAGAGATACACACTCTCACACACATATCTATATCATGAGTAGCACGTTGAAAGCTTCCCTCCTTCACAGAAAAGGTACAACAGGAGCATCAACAGTGCAGGCTTTTCTTCTTCAGAACAGGTAATACAGAGAAGCAGAGGTACAAACATTCCTTCTTCATAGAACAGGTAGAACAGAGGGTCAGCACTGCAAGCATCTGTATCTCTTAGAACATGTACAAGTTACTGGGGTAGCTGCAGGGATTTCACCTCAGAGGCAAGGTACAAACCAGACAGAACCAGTAGAAGCATGCTTTCTTGCGGCACAGATTCAGCATGGCAACAACAAAACGACCTTCAGTCTCTCTATCTCAGAAGGCGACAAAGTGCAATCCTGGAGATACTGCTACTGTAGATTCCTGTAAGTACTACTGTTGTTATTGACATGTATACTTGATATTAGCCTCGGCTCACAAAGGTTGATACCATATTTTGCTTATACAGAGAACTTACCAGCTTGTGGTGTGAAAAGGGATGGTGAGACTCTTTGAAAACAAAATGGCAACAATAAAAACTGGACCTCTGTACTGCTTTTTGCTCTCCCCCGCAATTGCTCGTTATGATCTTTATATTGCCCTTTTTATTAGATATGCCCCCATCCTCACTCTCACTCTGTCTTTCTCGCTCTGCTCACTGCCTATCACTCTCCATTCTATTCCTCCCTCCCTCCCTTTATCTCTCTATGTTTCCTATCCAGTCTCTCTTATGTTTACCTGCTTGGTTTTATTTTTCTGTTTTCAATATCTTCCTCTAGATTCACATTCATTTTTCTTCTCTTACCTTCACTTCTCTCATACTTTTCTTTCATTCCTTCCTTTCACTTGCCCTCTTCTTCCCCCTTCTGTTTTACACATACTCCCTCACACTCTAATATTCTCTGCTCCGCCTATTCTCTCTGACTTACCTGCTCTCATTCTTTTGTGTTTCAATCTTTTTTATGAGTGTCAGTTTCCTCAGATTCCCATAATTCTCATATTCCTTCAATCCATTTCCAAGTCTTTTAGGAAGTTTTTCAGCTTTTGGGGATTATAGATTTCCATCATCCTGTACCCAATGTTTATCAACATTGTTGCTGGGTCTGACAGCATTTATATAAGCTCTTTCTGCTTAAGGATAGTTGAGTTCTCCAGAAACCTATTGCAAATGATGTTAGTTTTATACAAGAAGTCTGCTGCAAACATAGTCTTATTTATCTGTAGGTGTATGGGCTCTGCATTTTGGCTACATGGATAATTAACTGTGCTTGTTGGTGAAGTAGGAGGCACATTACAAATGGGTTGGGCACATGCTTTTTGGTGATCTTTCCAAGCTTAATCTGTGGGCCCTCTGGACCTTAATGCATGGTTGAACAGTGTTCAAGATTTTCAGTATGAAAGACTCCCAGCATATCTGCTCCTTCTTCCGCTTCTGGAGCACCCTAAAGACATATATAATCTCAATTAATCCTATCTTCAAGATTGATTACATTTTTGGGAGATTTTCTAAATTTCATTACCCCAGTGGCTGTCACTTTCACTACTAGAGACTCTAAATGTTTGTCCAAATGGTAAAGTTGATTTTGATTTGATTAGATTTATAAAGCGCAGCTTCAAACCTAAAAGGTGTCCTGACGCTGGCTATCAAAAGAACAGATTAAAAAGAGTCACAGAAGCCTTAAGCAGAAAGGGTTGATGTCTTCAGGGCTTTCCTAAAAGCAAATAGGTCAAAGATGGATCTTAATGAATGGGGCAGACCGTTGCACTGATGAGCTGCCAAGACTGCAAAGGCACATCTCCCGGTCTGGATTTCTTAAACTTGGGAACAATTAGGAGCTGGCTGTGACTGAATGCAGTGTTCTCGGAGGCAAACAATACAGGATTTTGCAATCAAGGAAGCAAGGGTTTGTCCGATAAACTACTTTGTGAGTGATAACAGAGAGATTTAAAAAAGAGTTATTTTTGTTATAGGGAGCTAGTGTAATCTAATCAGTGAAGCAAAGGTGGAGGAAGACCTGGGAAGAAAAAAGGCCAATGTAGCTGTGGCAGCGTGTATCTGGTAGAGACAGTTAAGTAGATATGCGGGTGCCCAAGAAATAAAGTGCAACATTGTTCTAATCTGCTCAAGATGGTGCTCTGCTGCACCAGTGGGCATGGCTAACATGTAAAAAAGTTATAATTTTATGAATCGCCCGCAAGCTTGTTTCATGTCCAGGAAGGATCTGGCCTGGCAGTTAGGGCTGGACTGTTCCCATGGGAAGCAGGGTCAAGACTAATTTGCATTGGGCTGGGTCCAAACTGCAATGACATGGTAAGCAAAAAAAACAATTTATTTGGGCCCAGAGCTCTGTACGGGGGTAAGTGTTTGACATTGTTCAGCATTCCATCCATCAACTGTTTTTTTTGTACTGTTGGACAGTAGACATTTTTTTACTTTAGTCATTTGGTGCCTTCTGCCTTTTTCTGAATAGACATCTGGGGTGGTTGACAGCTGTGCTTTCTGCATTCCCTCTAGACAGCCATACACAAAGAGCTTAGGTGTGGCTGATCCACATCCTGATGGGCTATCCTGGGCAGGATAGGAGGGAGGAGCTGACACTTACACCTGAATAGGCTGTGTCCTGCACCCATGCAAATGGCTGCATAGTTGGTTTGGAGCCAGGCTAGGAAGGGCCGGGCCACTTCAAAGGCACAACTGGGTATAAGTACTGGACCTCTGACACCACCAGCCCAGTACACATCTGGACCTGTGGATACTCTGCCAGGAAAAAGGACTTCTGTGCTGCTGAAAGGACTGCCACTCTGCTGGACTGCTACTCTGCTGGTCTCCTTCTCTGCTGTGCTGACCTGCTGCCTGCTGCCCTCCTTGCCTGAGAGTGAGAAGGATTGGACCTGCATCTCTCAAACCCAGAACCAAAGTGACTCCAAGGGCTTGCTGGCATGCCTCCTGTTCTGAAGTCTCAGGGATATCAAGACTTCCAACTCCCTGCTATAGCACCTGGACACTGACGCATCTTCGACTGTGTGCAGCTCGGCGCTAACGCATCGCCATCATCCTGTGGTTAAACGATGACATGTCGGCTCTTTGCTTCCTGCATCTCAGTTCCATCGATGATGCAACTAAGGTACTTTGCAGCGGGCCCAGGCTGGTCCCTATAACTGACCATTGTGGTTGGCCTGACCTTTTGGATTTGACCCAGGCTAGCGTGACAAGATAGCCCCAGTTAGTGATTTGTGCTTTTAAGCACTACATTTCAGTTTATTCTTTAATAATTCATACTGCTGGTTACACTTATTGGATTTTTGCTGGTTTGTTCATTAAATTAAGTTCTATTTTTCTAACCAGGTGTGATATATTTTTGTGTGGTGTTTTCACTGGTTTAGTGTTTGTAGTGTTACAAAAATACTTTACACATTGCCTCTTAAGTGAAGCCTGTCTGCACTGTGCCAGACTACCAGAGGAAGAGAACAGGTTAATTTATGGTGTGTTTCCGACTTACCCATGACTAGGATTGTGGCTCCTGCATGGACAAGTTGCATACCTCTGCCAACCAGAAATCCAATTACTAACATACCTCATATCCATGTCTCCCCAGTTCACTCTGTTTGCTATCTACTTTCTGCCGGTTCTGTGGTGTAGTTGTGGCTAGTAAGGTCTCTGGATAGCTGCTAGCTGATGCAACTTCCAGCGGCAGCATTAGAACCTTTCAGCTTGCATTCCACCATTCTGCTGTATCCCAGGAGACAGCACGTTGCACAGAATCTCCCTTCACCACTGCCTGGTTTTGCATACACTAAGCTCTCTCAGCCAGCTGTCTAGATGGACATGCAGCCTTGCAAGATCTCTCGCTCTGCTGTATTGCTTGGCATCAATGACAACAATATCTGCTCAAACTACACAGGAAAACTTCATAAGGCAGCATGGAAATTAGCATTTAAGATCACAATACATCATCAGAAGATTCATCCAATCTGGAGTGGCCATATGCAGAACTCTCTAGAATTTGGACATCTTCCTTATGGCCAGGCTACCCCTCACGCTCTACCTTCTCTCTTACTTTCTCCTGTCGCCTACTATGATCTCCTTCCCCATCACCTAGGGCCAGATCAAGGATTTTAACCAACTCAGATGAAGGCAAACTTCTCTATACTACCCCTTTTATCAAAAGCGGGGAATTTGATATATATACTGGTAACATGATGTTCCTTTCTGATGACAGCCTAGGCATCCACTGAGTATTCTCTTCCCAAAAAAATGTGCTTGGCCTACCTTCTTTATCACACACTGTCCCATCTTTCTCAATTCTCCTCTCTATATATAATTTCTATCATCCATTTTCTTTCTTAGATCCATGTTCCTCACACCTTCCTCTTTCTCAACCTCTCACCCACCATTCTCTGTTTGACATCCCATCCTCTCTCATTCTCCTGTTTCAAGCTTATTTTCATGTCTCTGCTTCTCCATCCTCAAATATTCTTCGTAAACTCTCCCTCCTCTCACTTCCCCCCTAAGTCACCACATACATACCCTGTACTCTTCTTGGCTATCTTCCGACTGTTTCTCATTCATTTCTCACAGAGTCTTTTTATATATATTTTAGCCTTGCATTGTAATCAGACGTCTATCTCTATGATCTGTCCCATGCATTCTTTTTCTTATTCTTGTTGCTTTTTTCACCAACCATGTGTTTGTTTTCTTTCAAGGCAGGGCGTTCATTCGAACTGGGAGCCTCTTCACCATTGCCAGAATATTTCCGACAGACAGTGTAATGTGACCTGTGAGAAGGCTGGATATGATGTATATGCCAAAGACAAAGCCCGTGTGAAAGCATCTGTGATGACGCAGGAGTCGCCCTGGAAAGAATCGGAGGCCCATTTCACATACTATTCGGATGGTAGGTCACACATGCTCATCCTCTAAGGCTCGGAGTGACTGTCACAGCACCTGGAGTGATCAATGAGTTTCGTAAGACTGCTTTCTTTGGCCCGGAGCTTTTCAAAGACATTAACCAATTTGGTCTGAAGTGCCAGATGAAGAGTCAGTGGGCGGATAAGGACTTTTCTTCCCATTGCTGTCATGCTTCAGGCTACTTCCCATCTTACATCTGAGTATCCCTAACACATGTAAGGAGTCTCAAGCAAGGTTTGGGAATTTAAAGTCAGAGTCTCACACCCATATCTGCTC
Source organism: Triturus cristatus (assembly GCF_964204655.1). Classification (NCBI taxonomy): domain Eukaryota; kingdom Metazoa; phylum Chordata; class Amphibia; order Caudata; family Salamandridae; genus Triturus; species Triturus cristatus. The sequence goes on from NC_140584.1 coordinate 349,494,588, forward strand.
CTACGCCAAGGAGTAGAGGATGTGTCTCACTCAGTTGTGTCCTTGACCCACAGATGAGAATGTCTCGGTCTCAGGTCAGAGCATCTTTCACTGATGTAGCTATAGCGGGATGGAAGCTGCCTGCCTCTCTCTCTGTGTCCCTTACTGACTGTTTAAATCTCGCTCTCTCTCTTTCTTTCTCTTTCTATATATTATTGCAAAGAGTCAAACAAGAATACAGATCACTAATTAAGCAGAAGAAGAGGTAATTCTATATGAGAAAATGGCAAACGAGGCTTAAGGGGATTCAGTCTAAAAACACCAAGGAATTTGAGGAATTTCGAAAGCAAGATGGAACAGGCATGGATACGATAAAAGTAAATTGAATGGTCCCTGAAACCCACTGGATGGAATTTCTGGTGCAGAGATTAAAGAGTAAAGGGTATACTGATCATCCCATAGTAGAGTAGATAAGGATCTTTTGAAGAGTATACCAGTTAAGAAGATCAAAGTGATGATTACCACAATAGTGCTTACCAGGACAATTTACCTGCAATGTCTATTAAGGTTAATAGTGACTGGTGGTCATCACTTTTTTCCAAAATATTTAGAATGGTGATAGCTACTGGCACTATGCCTGAAAGTTGGAAGGGGGCGATAAAAGAAACCCATATTTCAAAAGGGTGACCCCAACGTCCCTTCGAATTATAGGCTTATTAGCCTCTCTGACCTGAGACTTAAAGTGTTCTCTAAACTTTTACTTAACCATTTAGGGGAACAAGTAGGCATTATAGATTTTAGACCAGTAGGGCAAGGGGGGTTTAAGAGGGTCACTCGACCACTGACCATTGTTTTGATCTATCTCGCATTTGATTTTGTAAATCAGGATATACTGTGGGACCAAATGAAGAATTTAATACATCATGCAGGGATTATAAGTTTTCTGAAGGAACTGCACAGGGGTAATTGTGCAAGGGCGGAACTATATCAGGAAGCCCTGCTATCCCCAAAAATATTGATCAAGAATGGTCTGTGACAGGGCTCTGTCTTTTTTTTATTTTTTTTAAAAAACTTTATTTTGCATTTAGGTTTAAGCAAAGCAGTACACTAGGACAGGCAAAATCCTTGGGCAAGTACAGGTAGACAAAAAACACACTGTCAAAGGCTCAATCAATGCCGCAGAGTGTTCTCATGTTACATAAAGCAAGTAGCTCGGCTCTCAACAAAGTTACTGTTACAATCGTTCTTGACTCCGATTCACATAAACGGTGTTTACAATCATGGCATGAAAATACATCAACTGCATTAGCATAAAAAAACAAAAAACAAAGAGCTTAGCATCCAATGTAGTTGATTATTGACATGTTTCTCTGGACCGCCTAACCCACTCCGGTTGGGACTATGCCCTGTTCTTTCTGTGTAGGGGGGGTCTTGTCGCTGGGTCTCTAGGTATGCTCTGAAAGGGCCCCAGATATCTTTGGGCCTGGAGGTGGGGGGGACTGTTGTTGCGAATTGGTCACTGTTTGTGGAACAGGACGCCATGCTCTTCAGCCACCCCTTCACAGAGGGTGCTGTTCTGTCACCCCATTGAATGGATACCTCCCTTTTGGCCAGTAGCAAGCAAATGGCAACAAACCTGCGAGTTGCCGGTGGGAACTGTGTTACATATCCCAACAGGGCTCTGTCTTGGCCCCCACTTTGATTGTCCTTTATTCATTAGAACTACCCCACATCTGAAGTGTGTGCATTTTCCCCCTAAATGGGAGGATGGCACATAACTTGTTAGCTATATGATGACAACTTGTTAATCATGGATGTAATATGGATATGACCACAAAGGAAATTGGAGGCTGTCACTAAATATTGTGATAAGAAACAATAAGTGATTAATATCAATGGTTTATTAGGGAAAGGGTAGATTAAGTCACCTTACATAGATACCTAGGTCCTAATTTCTCTTCAAATATAGACTGGAAACCACATCGGAGTTCTAGTAAAGCACGTGCACTTTCAGTGTCCTTGGCAAGTTCAATAGGGATTATTGGGGTTTGACATGACCCCGTTTTACAAGCTTGCAAAGTGATGGTGCAAGCTACATTTCTTTATGGTGCAGAAAACTTTTACATGAGCAATCATCATGACTGGGATAAGTTGGAGAGACAGTGTATCATAAGACCTTTAAGTACTCCTCAATCGTCCATGGTTCAAGCAATAAGGACTGAACTCAAACTTGGGTCCTGGAGTTTTACATCTATGAACTGGGGATACGACTTTGGAATATTACTAGATGGGTAGAGCAAAATTTCCAATTTTTGTAAAAATTAGCTTTTAAATAGTGCTGTATCATGGGTGTGAGTGTAAGAGAGCTTTAAAGTAAACCTTTTAATCTGCTATCCTTACATTCTCCCACTCTAGTCTATATGTACCTATGAAAATGTCCCAGATGGGCTTGAATAGGGAAACAGGGATCATTTCTAGAGAACACGAGTTGAGGTATCTACGATCGAAAATGTAGGTAACCCACTTGATTGATGCATGGTGCTATGCGGATGAGTATCCCTATATTTCAGTTTTTCCTGATCGCAGTCTGCGAAATGCTATTTTGAAATATATATTGGGTATTAACCCAACATTCTATTGCACAAAACTTACCAAAATAACCTTTAAAATTTGTGGATACTGCACTTGTGGTATAAATATGATTGTGTACTAGTCATGCAAACAAAAATTGGACAGTGGACCAACTTTAAATTAGGCACCAAACTCAGAATATAGACCAATACAATTACTGAAACAAAGATACTTTTGTGTGCAAAACCACTACTGCGCCTTCTGTCCAAAAGCACCACCCTGTACCTCAGGGTCAAAAATGCAGAGTACGATTGTATAACGGTTGCACCACTTTACAAATATATATGAAATAGTCCACATTAAATCCAGCGAGTGGTTGAATATTCTTCTTTATTATTTTTTCTCAAAACTCTTCTCTTTTCATAGAAGGAGCCACAGCCAACGCGTTTCATTCTCGAAAGAGAACTTCTTCAGGGCTGTAAAGTTAAAACATATAAAAAAATACTAAAGCACAAAAATATTACACAAATACATATATAATTACAAACAAGTACAGATACAAACATAACATCACACATAGACATATAACAGCTACAATATAATTTCATATGTGGTGTAACAGCACCAGCACATAAAACCTAATAGGATACATGTGTCTAGCTGAGTGATAATATAATCATAATAATACAGTTATTCTCTCCACAAGGGATTTCCCCATTGTATGATCACTTCAACGAAGCACCTAACCATGAGCCAGATCACAAAGATTTCTATGAACAAATAAGGAGCAATCAACATAATAAGCCATAAAGGCAATGAAAAGGGGAGACAGAATAAACAAATAACAACGCAATAAAGCAGAAAATGAAATGATATGTGTTTTTGTATTCCAAAATCAGTTAATTCCTTGGAATGAATCTATTTATTCAAAAACAATCTACATTAACGTATGATTTGTTGGAGGGAAACATACCATTCGTAGTAACCATAAACTATAGGGCATGTAGATATAGGACATTATAATCCTCATTTCATGAAAAAGTTGCATCAATGTTCCCAAATCAGCTGTACAAATAATAATGTTAATAAAATACTGTGTCGTACATAACCGAATAGCACTGATAATGTCAAGAACCTATATGCGTGCAAATCATATAACCCCCAAAAAAGTAAAAAAAATATATAATAATAATCATCAGCCTACCTTATTTGTTCTGAAAATGCTGAAGATATTGGAAGGACAATGATAGTGTCCATGAAGATGAAGTGATATGATAGTCACTATAATATGTGCAAACCAATGTCTATATCTAGCACATCTCGCACCATACCTGGTAAAATTCAACCATAAAAAAAATGTATTAATATTAAGATCTCAACGCCAAACATTTATACCAATAATAATTAATCTTATGTCTTACTTATAACATAACCATAATCAGAACTAAATCTAAAACTGAAGTAATTCCAAAAACTGCTCCAAATTGAATGAAAATGAATGCCGCTGAATGCTCATCTGTGCAGTTAAAAAGATGGTGATATGAACCAATGCGTGGAAATGCAAATCAACCGCTTAAACTTGAGTGCAAAGTCATGTCGAGATATTTAAAAAGATTATACCAACTGCAACTGCATCTTCCAAACTGCAATACCTTGTAGGAGAAGCGTATGGTCCCATGACCATAAGAACGAACGACATACAGAATCGTATATGAGCAAAAGGTAAGAGATTTCCAATATGAAAGATCCAAAGAATAAAATAATTACAGCATATAAAAAGAAACAGAAGAAAGTCGGTACAAAAAGAATGTTCAAAACGATTAGTGACATCCCATGTCGGGAGGGAGCTCAGAACACACCGTCAAAGCGCGTCTGACCACAGCAATTAGTAATGGCAACACCAAAATGTAATGAAATATAGAAAAGAATCCAAACAAAGCTAGGAATAAGCTATACCTCCATGGGGTTTTACATCAGTCATGAGGTCAACATAAAACCATATACGGCTATGTGATATGACTAGCAAACCCTTGTTCCTACCTATAGGTGAGGCATGGTAATTCCGCTGTAAGCGCTCAACACGTGAAGACCAGTTCGTATTTCAAACGTAGCTCCATGATATCGGGAACATGATAATGCCTCTCAATCACGCAACGCTATAGGAGTCGCTTGTTGTTAAAATGCGAATGAGACGGCGTCGTTCATTGAAAACAACGAGACAAGCAGATGGCGTGTGACGTCATAAATATGCGTTACGAATGGATCCCATCACTAAAGTTGACAGAAACTGTCCTCTAGATCTGCCATCTTGAAATGATCATTATTAAAAACAGAAGCCCATGTGTTTCAGAGAATATTTTGAAATACGTCAAGTTGTAATATTACTAGATGCGAAATCCTCTTCTATGTGCCATTATTATTATATTTTTGTTAATCAAACAAGCAAGAAACGAAAATTAAGAATAGAGTGAAAGATACAAAAAAAGGATGGAATCCTTAATTGTAACTATCCCAAATGCTGTCAAGCGCACACTGCATCGTAACCATGCCTCATGTTGGAACGTAATAATGTGTAGACACTGCCCATTCAAAAGGAAAAAGAAAATAGAGGGCAAATGATATGTATCGTGAGCCAAAGGACATCTAAAAGTATCACAATTTCACAGCACATCCTAAGTGTGTGAACTTTTAAAATAGATAACAGTTGAACAGTGACTTGTTGTGCCATACCCATATTTTAATAGTATAGTAAAAGTGACTGACACATGAACAAAAACAATGTTACTACTTTTTAACTACACAGGTGAGCATTCAGCGACATTCATTTTCGTACGATTTGGAGCAGTTTTTGGAATTACTTCAGTTTTAGATTTAGTTCTGATTATGGTTATGTTATAAGTAAGACATAAGATTAATTATTATTGGTATAAATTGTTTTGCGTATTGTCATTGAGATCTTATTATTAATAAATTGTTTTTATGGTTGAATTTTACCAGGTATGGTGCGAGATGTGCTAGATATAGACATTGTTTTGCACATATTATAGTGACTATCATATCCCTTCATATTCATAGACACTATCATTGTCCTTCCAATATCTTCAGCATTTTCATAACAAGTAAGGTAGGCTGACGATTATTATTATATATTTTTTTCACTTTTTTTCGGGCTATATGATTTGCACGCATATAGGTTCTTGACATTATCAGTGCTATTCAGTTATGTACGATACAGTATTTTATTAACATTATTATTTGTACAGCTGATTTGGGAACATTGATGGAACTTTTTCATGAAATGAGGATTATAGTGTCCTATATCTACATGCCCTGTAGTTTATGGTTACTACGAATGGTATGTTTCCCGCCAACAAATCCTACGTTAATGTAGATTGTTTTAGAATAAATAGATTCATTCCAAGGAATTAACTGATTTTGGAATACAAAAACACATATCATTTCATTTTCTGCTTTAGTGCGTTGTTATTTGTTTAATCTGTCTCCCCTTTTCGTTGCCTTTATGGCTTAGTATGTTGATTGCTCCTTATTTGTTCATAGAAATCTTTGTGATCTGGCTCATGGTTAGGTGCTTCGTTGAAGTGATCATACAATGGGGAAATCCCTTGTGGAGAGAATAACTGTATTATTTTGATTATATTATCACTCAGCTAGACACATGTATCCTATTAGGTTTTTTGTGCTGGTGCTGTTACACCACATATACAATTATATTGTAGCTGTCATATGTCTATGTGTGATGTTATGTTTGTATCTGTACTTGTTTGTAATTATATATGTATTTGTATAATATTTTTGTACTTTAGTGCTTTTTTATATGTTTTAGCTTTACAGTCCTGAAGAAGTTCTCTTTCGAGAACGAAACGCGTTGGCTGTGGCTCCTTCTATGAAAAGAGAAGAGTTTTGAGAAAAAATAATAAAGAAGAATTTTCAACCACTCGCTGGATTTAATGTGGACTATTTCATATATATTTGTAAAGTGGTGCAACAGTTATACAATCGTACCATGAAATGTACTAGTGTGCACATTTTACTGGATTGTTGGTTTTATATTGGGGAATGGCATAGATTTGTAAAGCTCATTTTAATGAAATACAATATCAAAACATGCTAGGCATCATTACAGTTTTATGTGCGTTCATTTGAGGTAATAAGTGCAATAGGGACGTTTTTAGAATGAATAGGTAAGAATATTGAGGGGCGGTAATTGACTTGGTGACTTTACCTATTCATATTTTAACGTATTTATATCCTGGATCTTGGCTAGTTTATAATATTGGGATGAGTGTTTTAATGATGTTATATATGCTTATGTTTTACCTATTGGATAGTTGAATTGACTAAGGTACCAATAAACATATTTCAAACTTATCTTAGAGCAACTGCACCTCTGACGAGAGTGCCTCTCCCTAATATATCTGATTTTCTCATCTTTGCTGTGACAGCATCTCAGTCCTTTAGATCAAAGTGATTATCTGCCTTGTGGACAAGGATCTCTGCCTCTATCCAGGCTTGTCTCTCTGAATCTGCAGCTTAGAAAATTGTCTCTACATTCCTCAAATCTTGGTGTCTCTCTTTCCAAGTTTGTTGCTCCTCTGATCAGAGTGTGGCTATACAAGTAATTTCAAGTGTACCTCAGATCTCACCTGTTTACTTCCTGCATTCCTTAGGTCAGGATATCTCACACCTAGTTAACTCATGAACATTTGAGCTAGGTTTCTCTCATGAGGTTAGTTCATTGACACCTTACTAAAAGGTGTCTCTCACTTAGTTCATCTGTATCTTAAATCAGGGTCTGTGTCTCACCAGCTATTTCGTCTGTCCCTTAGGCCATGAGGTCTTTCACCAGGTTAATTTCTGTCACTGGTTAGTTTCTCCACAGCTTACATTGGAGTGTGTGTCACGAGATGATGTCTCACCCAGGTTGATTCTTCTAACTCTCATTCATCATTCTTCTCCCTGTGGCATGTCCATTCCACCTCAGATTATCAAGCTCTCTTTCTTAGATTAGGGCCTCCACTGATTTATTTCGGTGGAGGTTATGGCCTGATTTAGAGTTTGTAGGGCGTGTTACTTTGTCCCAAATGTGATGGATAGCTCATCCACTGTGGAACTTGCAATAAGGTGGTCTGGATATCTGTAAGATTTGTGACGGAGTATCCCATCCGCCAAACTCTAAATAAGGCCCTATAGGTTTTATGTCCCAACACTAGTAATCTTACTTTGACATAATGATGTGGGAGTAGGGACAGTTGTTGAAATCTCTAACCAGATCTACTGGGGAGAAGCCGGCTGATGCACTCATTTCTTCTCTTAAATAACCCTGAAGGAGATTTAACCAGTTATTGACACTGACACTCAGCTGTAGTACCCCTTAAAATGTGGTATAAGCAACTGTTCCTCCTGTGTTATACCTTTAGTCTAGGATAACCCTCTGCAATATGAGACATCCAGACCAATCCCAGACATATAGGTTTCCTTCCAACAGTGCATCGGCAACATCACTGAGGCACAACCAGGGACTTGGACACACAAAGACAGCCTAGTTACATATGTGCACAACACTGTCTCCTGATGCATATGGTAGGTTCTAAACTGGAACAGGACTCACAAGCTATAAATCTCGAAGTTTGATGGACAATGTTTTATAAGGCTGATTCAACTTTTATCAGTAGAATAATTCATATCCTGTCTTCTCCCTCTAAAAGTTGACATGGGAGAATGCAAGCACTTCAGAAATCCTTGGGTAACATAATGGCTGAAGATTTGAATGGTGTGCAGTGGATGCACTCAGTCTTTCATCAAATGTTTCACATGCCTAGAGACAATCTATCTATTTTATACAGTGCTTACTATCCTTTTAAGACATCACCAGGCTCATCAATGAAGAGAGGAAAGAGAACAGATGATCAGAATAGCATAGTCTTCATAGAAGTTAGATAGGTATTGCTCTGTTCTTTGTTGCTGTGGTAGTTGATTCCAAAACATTGCTGTGTAATGAGCAAAACCATTTCCATTTGAACTTACTTTCTAGATTCTTATTACTCTCTACCAATTTACCTAGATTGTTTAGTGTGTGTGTGTGTGCATGCCTGCATGTGTGCGTGTGTGTGGTCTTCATTTAATCTTCAGGTGGCTCAATGTTGTACTATAGATGGAGACCTACTTCTTCTTTTAGCCCTCTACCTTGAGGTACCGCTATTAAAATTATCACTACTGAAAACACCACTGCATCATGTAAGGTAAGTAAGGTTAAACACAAAGCAGTCAAATGGATTAAAGCCAAAATAATTTCACTTGATGTAACAATAGGTGTTAGAGTTCCCATATTTAGTTTATTTTGTATCATTAAATAATAAAGGGAGAGGTTTAAAGCTATCATTAGGGTTAGGCTGCCATTATTAATTTAATTAAGTTTAATTTAAATGAATTAAGGGATAGCCTTGGGATTTCCATTATGGCTATTGCTGGACTTGGCACACTCTGCAGTGTCACCCCCCAAATATTTTGCCTTCACTCACCTGTTTTCTGAATCTGTTTTTGTAGGCTTTTAGGAATCTGTGCACTTAACCACTGCTAGTGTTAAAGTGCTTGTTTCCTCTCCTTTAAACATATTAAGATTGGCTTACACCCAATTGACACATTTAATTAACTTCTAAGTCCCTAATAAAGTGGTACTACATGTACCCAAGGCCTGTAAATTATATGCTACCAGTAGTTCTGCAGAACTTATTGTACTACCCACTAAAGTAGCCTGTTCAAACTTGTCACAGGCCTGTCATTGCAGCCTGTGTGCAGTTTTAAACTGCTAATATGAACTGGAAAAAATAAACCTTTTGCTGTGCCTAAACCTCCCTTTTTAATGCATATATGTCACTCTTAGGTTAGGTCTTAAACAGCCCTAAACACACAACTGTTTGGTTATGGAGACTAGGAAAATCTGGAATGTTCCCTATCAGATTAGTTGAAAAAACAATGGCAGCGTAGTAAAGATTAGTTACAGAGAACAAGAAAATCTGTCCTGAGGAAGTCCTTATATCAAAGGACGAAACATGTTGGCTGTATCTTTGGCTGTGTCTTTGGCTGTGTTCATATTCCTTTTTCTATGTGCAAGAAAAGAAGGAATAAAAGATGATGTTTTTATAAAACATGTGTGTTGTTCTAACCTCCTTGTGTTACACGTTTTTGTGAAATAATCACATAGTAAATGCATAATTATAAGCCTATCTGTTTGTGCTCCTCCTTTCTGTGTTTATAATGGTCTATATTGGGGCTTTGTGAATGATTGGTCCTACGATTGAGCACTTTTCTATTTAAGGAAACAACATTGAGTGCGGTGTAATTTTGTCACAATCATTCAACTATATTTTGATGCAACCATCGTTGACCATTCATAGTTTCAATGATAATTGTTCTTGTTTTAAAATGTACCTGAATGGATGTCAAGGTTACTGACCTCAAGTCCCAAATCCCTACTGTTTGTTTTTAGTGACCTTCACACACCCTATTGGTGTCATGATTCATCACCGGTTATCATCCTGGTCCCTATAAACCTGGATGGACTAGAACATACTTTAGGGAGCACTTGAGATATTTTCTCCAATAAACATCTAGATGATATATGATTAAATATACCTAGGGTACACCCAGTTATCGCTTTATTTTAAAATGCCCCTGATATGGTGCAGGGTGTTATAGATTGGGTATGATTTCCTACACCCTAGTTCTCAGCAACATGTTTCAGCCCTCACTCTGTATACCACTCAGGTTCTGTGGTTTTTGTCAGCACTAATGTTTGTACTCCACTCTTTGTTTGTCACTACATCCTGAATCTTTTTAATTCCAGTCAGGGCTATCTCAGACAATACAAGACAGACAACATAAATAAAAGCAAAGAAATGTAGGCTTACTTGCCTGTCATTGAAGCATGTATTAATGCATTAATGCCTGTTTATCAAAAGGGATGAGAGATCAATGAATGATTCGTGCATTTGCACACATAATATTAAAAACAAAGAATACACGTTTTATTACACTGAGTGGTTGACAGACAAAACCATGAGCGGTTGACAGACAAAAACACTGCTTATCAACACTACACTTAGGACAAGTAACACGTTGTGTGCGTGTATCGTGAATCACTGTAAATATACACACAGACTTAGCAATCTTGGAACATGCTGTGATAAAACCTTGTAGCCATGCTGACCTTAAAGCGGGGTTTAAAGGGGCTTTAAACATTCCTTTAAAGGACAGGTCTGAGGTCATGCCCCTGTGGTCACACTTTATAGTAGAAAGGTTACATATCAGAGGCCAATCACAACTATGCGACCCTCTTTTATCTTACTTGTTTACTAAATTTCACTGCATCATCCCATGCATATGCGTCATTCCGCGTATGAATCTATGTGGATGCTGGGAAATGAATTTTTCTTTCAGCTATGATGCATGGGTCTACATATTGTCCCTTTTATCATGTGTACGTCATGTACAGGCATATGCCTTTTATACTACAAGGATAATGGGAAATGTAGTTCCTCCCTCGTGTTAGACCTGGCACCTTGGCGTGAGTCTCCCTTCCACTTTTTGTCGCTGTGCCTCATGTGTTTTGCTGGTGTTAGCTGCTCAGAGCACTGTGCCACTGCCAACCAGTGCCACAGTGCAAGTGCTCCCTATTTAAAATATATATGTTGGTTGCATTCAATGATTGGCTTATTTGGTTTACTGTCAGACCCCAGTAAAGTGTACCAGGAGTGCCCAGGGCTTGTAAATACAAATGCTGCTGGTGGGCTTGCAGCACTGGTTGTGCCACCCACAGAAGCGGCCTAGTAAAATGTGTCTAAGGTCTGCCATTGCAGAACCTGCGTGCAGTCTGGTACTGTCATGCTGACTGGGCAAGTGCACCCACTCCCCACTCCCCAGTCCCTAAACCTTCCCTTAACGTCATATTAGTCACCCCTATGGTAGGCCCAAGGGCACGGTGCATTGTAAGCATAAGGTAGGACAAGCCCTGATGTGTGTGGCATTTCCTAATAGTGAATTACAGCCATTTTCGTTTTTCACTATTGCAAGGCGACCTGTTCCCATAGGCCAGAATGGGCTGTTAGAATTGTTACATCCTATGATCCTAACAGACCCAGGGAACGTGGTAGAAAATCGAGTTTAGTATGCCTAAACTCAGAATAATAAAATACATCTTTTAGTAAAGTTTATTTTAATATTCTGTGTTTGCGAATACCACTTTTAGAAAGTTGGTATTTGCTTGCCTAACCATTTCATCCCGCCTCTGCTATGATGTGTATCTGCCTGTCTGGTTTGTGTGAGTGACAGGGCTGGGGAAACCCAGAGGGGCAGGGCTAGGTAGCCTGGTGGTGAATAGAGAGATTGACATCCAGATGGGTGGGAGGAGTGCACCTGGACTCTGAATAGGGCTGTGCTCTGCCACCACAATGCTGACTCCACCTTCTGTGGAGCGGCTGATGTCTCTGCCCTGGATGGAAAGTCAGAGTAATGTCAACAAAGTGCTCAGGAACTGGATTGGACTGGGCAAAGGCCCCTCTACCCCAGAGGAACAAAGGAATTAGGGGTATAAGTATTGGGACCCTGCTCCCAAGAACTTAGATCCTGCTTGACAAGAAGAACCTTTGCCTGAAGAGAAGGAACTGGGAAAGCTGTAAGGAGGAGTACTGTCCCTGACCTGGGGGATTGGCCTGCAGTGGTTGCCTTGCTGCTGAAGGAGAGGAGAAAGACTACAAAAGACTTTATTTCAACTTGTACTTAAAAAGATCTCCAAGGGCTTGGAATAGAGCTTGCCACCTGCTGAAGTCTCAGGAACAACAGACTTCACTCCCCAGCTCCCCAGAATTCTTTGGAAGTGCCTGCTGCTGTTGTTGGGCCTTCTGAGGGACTGCGTATTGCAAGGAGCTGGAAGCGCGACTCAAGGAGGAGAAGCGTGCCGCCGGTGGAGCTGCTGTCGTCGCATCTCGTAAAGTGTGTCGCTGCTGCAGCATCGTATTGAGCGGAAGCGCCTCGCATCATCCAAGAAGTGTCTCGCAACGCCGAAGAAGCGTGTCGCCATCGCAGCCATCGTAGCTGACGCATTGCACCGCATCGAGAGAAGAGTCTCGCATCGAGGAAGAAGCGTGTCGCCATCGCAGCCATCGTAGCTGTTGCATTACACCGCATCAAGAAAAGCACCTCGCATCCACGGAGAAGCGTGCCGCCGTCGGAGTTGCTGTCGTCGCATCACGTAAAGGGGTGTCGCCGCTGCAACATCGCATCGAGCGGAAGCATCTCGCAAACGTCGGAGAAGAGTTCCGCTGCCAAGGCCGCTGTCGTCGCATCGCGTAAAGGGTGACGCCGCTGTAGCTGACGCATCGAGTCGAGCCTTCTCGCAACATCGGAGAAGCGTAACGCATCTGGAAGATCTTCACGTCTTTATTTCTTTGCACCAAAAACTTCATTGCATCAACATCGATGCAACACTTTTGTTGCCCTGCGTGTCGCATCTAAAAGGTACATTGACTTAAAGTGTCGCATTTAAGAACTTAAGAGAACTAAGCAAAATTCTACCATCTAAAGTAACAGTATTGTGTATTTTTGTTGTTTAATGGTCTTTTGGTAACTCTATATAAAGAATCCTTATTTTTAATATAAAACCTGTGTGGTGTCCATTTGTAGTGTTGTCACTGGGTTACTCTATGTGTTCACAAATGCTTAACCTATAACGCTCTGAGATAAGCCTTGTCTGCTCGCGCCAAGCTACCTAGAGGGTGAGCAGGAGTTATTTTAGGAGTGTATCCCCTTACCCGGACTAGAGGAAAGGTTCCCTGCTTGACACAAGTACCTACCTGTGCCAAGCAGAGAACCCGGATTCTAACACCTTATTATTATTAACATGTCCTCATTGGTAGATTGCCATAAAACTAATGTTAAATACTGGAACCACCGGGTGCACTTACTCCCCAGCTTTATTTCTAGGTTGTCCACACTGTCACTCCTTTTACTGGCTACAGTTGATGCTCCTAGTCGTGTTCATATTACTTTTTTGGGACAGATCTCTTTTGCAAATGTCAAGTCCTTAGCGTTCAGATATGGAGTATTACATTTAGGAAATACTCTGTGGTACAATTTTTATCAGTTATATTCAAAACCATCTACAGTACTGCTGTCAGCAGCAACAACACCCTAAAAAATTGTTTTGTCAGCATATCTTACTTTTATTTATAAGGTGTTCACCCTATGGAAATTAGCTTATTCATCCCATAGAATTAAGTAGAGCAATGGGATCTGATTGTTGAGGCCAATTTGATAGGTTCACAACCTATAGATCCACCTTTGCTCTCATTCCAATAAGGTTCTGGTCATGTTACCATTATGTAATAGCCTCTCAAATACTGTCCATCTAAGGTAGTGTTCCTTGTCCCCAGTTGTCCAAAGTGAGATTTCATTTTAGTTGCTGTGCATTGGCACCTAATAGCGATGCAATGTTCAATAATCCTCTGTTTAACTTTTCTGGTAGTCAATCCTACATTTTTAAGTCCACAGGGGCACACAATCAGGAAGATTGCATTGTTAGAGTTACAATTCGCATGGCACCTTTGTTCTCAGGGGGCTCTAGTCTTGGGCAATGCTAGTAGTGTGTGTAGTAGGTGCACACATTGAGCATTGGCCACATGGTAAGTGGCCCTTTACCTGTGGTAAACTCCATAAGGTGTTCTGGTCCGGTCTGTTGATTCTTCTAGGTATTGTATGGACAAATATGTCTCTAATGCTAGTTTCATGTTTAAACATTATGTTGGTCTCTCAAAGTTGAGGCAATTGCTATTTAGTATACGCCAATTCCTATTTATGATATTTCTTGCTGCATTGGAAGTGTTGATGTAGGAGGTTAAACAGATTCATTGCTGTGGTTACCTTCTGGTGATGTCTGCTACCAAATTGTCTCTATGGTTGTATCTGGCTCTCCATTCTGCTTTCATTACTAGTGAACTGGAGTAACCTCTATCGATCGCTTTCTTACTGAACATGTTGGCCTTGACTCTGTAAACAGCAAAGTTAGAGCAGTTGCGCTTAATCCGAAGGAATCATCCTACTGGCAGGATTTCTCTGCGTGGGTGAGCGCTATTAAAGTGCAACAAACTGTTTTTGTCTGTGGGCTTGATGTCAATCTTCCCCTCCTTAGAACAATGACAGGTAATTAATGATTACTCATTGTCAATGTAAACTTCAAATAAGTGTTTTATTTGTTGATCCAGTATACAAACTCCTCTACTAGTTCCTTTGACCCGTGCAACATGAAAAACATGTCGTCGATATACCTGCACCCATATGTTTTTCTGTATGAACCTGTGTACATTGAGACATACCAGCCTCGGAGCAAACATACTACCCATTGAAGTATTGTATTGTTGTTCGAAAACTGTCTTCTCAAATCAAAACCATTTCTATTAAGTGCAAGAGTTGCAAGGGTCATAATGAATTCCATCAGGAATGCCATGGTCTGGTGTAGAAGTTTTTCAATGGTTTTTAAGCTTCCATCCTGTGGAATACTTTTGCATGGTGCGTCCACATCTAAGCCTACTATATATTCCATTTTGAGATTAAAATGTATTCCCTTTTAAAGTGTTAAGCAGATGTGAAGTGTCCTTTGTATATGAAGCTATTTCAAATAATAGCGGATGTAGAAATCAATCAACAAAGGTTAATAAAAGGTTCCAAGACTCAACCAATCCCTGAAACAATGGGGCATCCGGGAGACGGATTCCGCTGTTTGTGGATTTTGGGCAATGTATACAAGTATGGCATATATGGATTTTAAGTTACAAGAAACTCGGTCTCCTTTTTTGTAATGCACTCCTGTTTGTATGCCCTAGTTCTTTAATGTGTACCTCTAGTTTCTTCATTGGTTTCTGTTGTAAGAACTTTGTAATTTCTCTGATTATTCAGCAGGCTAGTGCAATTAAACAGGTAACTCTCTTTGGTCTGTATAACTAATGCCCCACCTTTATCTGCTGGATTTATGACTATATCATATCTCCTTTCGAGGTTCTCAAGAGCTACTTTCTATTTAGAAGTCCGGTTATGGTAATGTATTTTTGGGGTGTCTAAGTCTTGGATCTCCTTTAGTATTGCTTGTTCAAAAGCTATAACCTCAGGAGGCATGATTGTCTTAGGAGGGTTAAAAAAGGACTTTCTTTAGAGGTCTGTACTATTGCCATCAATCGGAGAGACTGGAGAGTCCCTAAAGAGTGTTTTACTCAAAGTTTTCGAAATAACTTAGCAATTCCACATCATAGCTTAAATGTATCTGGTTGTTTAGTGAGGACAAAATCAAGGCCTTTTTTTCAAAACAGCCATTTCTTCCTTAGACAAAGTATATGGAGTGAGATTAACTTTACGATTTATATCCTGCTCGTCCGCTTTTCTGTATGTTTATATACTAGGCACTATTGTTTGAATCATGACTATTGTATCCATCCGAATCAGAATTTCCATATTTCTTTAGCACAACATTATAGTTCCAGAACATTTCCCACCAACCCCTCACTCCCCAAAAAGTGTGCATGCCGTAGCAATAACATTCGTAATCTGTCTGTAAATAGCATCTGGGCAGTATAGGTAATATTCATATCTGAATCTTTAAGCACTGTGCACCTCATTATTTCCATTTCCTTGCCATTCAGTCAACCATCTACTTGTCCCATATCCTGTTCCACTTCAGGGTCCTCCATTTCTTGCTGCAAGCAAACTTCTACCAGATCTCATTCCACATGACCCTTCTCACTGTATATCAACTGGTGTCAAACCCCACATTCGGCCCATATCCATCTCGCAAATTCCCACAGACATTGTTTTTGAGTGGAAAATCTATTTGTCATCCATCTTAGAGCTATGCATTTCTTGGTCACTAACAATCCCAACTCCAGCACTTTCTATGCGTATTTGGTGTGCTTTGCTCAAGTCACTAGGCCCAACAAGCATAGCAGAATCGTTGGCTGGATTGGCAAATTGGTGAAGTCCCCTAGTACCCTTATCACTTAACTCCAAAATACTCCCACTCCTGGGCATGTCCACCACATATGTATAAAAGACTCTACAGTCATCCTGCATTTGGGGCATTGCTCTGGCTTGGAGGGTTCTTAACTGTGCAACCACTGGGGCATGACATAGTCTCTATGAACACATTTATAGTGAATCAGTTTCAAGCACGCATTGTGTGTGACCTTTCTGAAATTGCCCAATATAGATATACAATTGCATTCCCTCATTACCTCCCCACATCACCCTCTCACTGTAGCATGAGTGTTTCCATACGGGCAGCTCTGCACTGTCCAAACAATGCATATATGTGCATGATAAGTTTGCCATCAGCCCTCATTTCCAGTAGTGTTTGGTCCAAAAACTGCATCTCTGGATACTGCAGAAACCCCACCCAGGCTTTACGGATTGATGCCGCTAAACCAGCATATGCCATAAGCAGCCACCACCCATACCCATCTAGCACTGAAGTCTACATAACCAACCATTCGACCATCTTTATAGTAATGCTCTATGTTTCATGGGATATCTCCTTTGTCTCTGTATCTTAAGAACACAGGCATTGTGGGACTAATCCCTGTGTGCCAAGGAATTAGTTGCTATATGTAGACATATTCATCTCTGTACCTTTAAGTTGCCCGCTCCCATACATCCAGCAGGGTCCTGACCTGCAGAGGCAAGGCAGTTCTTTTCTTCCATGGGACCAGAGACAACGCTAACAGTTCCCCAGGACAGGCAAAGCGCTCCAGAATCCCAAACACACGGTCAGTGCTCCCTCCCTCGAACCACAGTACAGTATCCTGCAAATGTGCAGCCTAGTAGTAAGCCCTGAAATGTGGTGCCTGTATCCCTCTTCCATTCCGTGGTTGTTTCAGGACCTTAAAGTTAATTTGTGTCCTTCCTTGTCTCTAGCACATCAACTTGAGCAATTTGTTCAGCTTGGGTAAGCAGGGTTCTGGTATATGCTTCGGCATGTGTTATAGCACATACAGGACTCTAGCAGCATGATCATCTTACTGATAGCTATGGGCCCCATCAGAGACATTGGGAATTGCAACCACTTGCGCACACTGTTCCAGGCTCTCCAATAGGGTGCCCACATTAGAGTCATAGGTTTCAGTCACATCTGAGGTCAAGTACACCCCCAGCTTCTTAACCCAGGGGGGTTTGTAAACGTATAGTGGGCAGAGCCTCACATCGAACACAAGCTGCTGATATGGGATACAGCACAGATTTGTAAGCATTAAATGGAAACCCAGAGTGTGCCCCCACCACAGCTATTGTAGCTACCGGGTTCCTCATGGTTAGTAAGATGTCATCAGCATATATTGAGATGACCTCTTGTCTGCTCCCCATCAATATGCTATCTTCCTTGTGTTATATTACGTATTTTCTGTGCCAGCGGTTCTATAACCAGGGTGAAAATCATCGGGAGAGATGGCACCTCTGCTGGGTCCCCCTCTCATTTGGCGATCTGTCAGAGATTCTTTGACCCACTGTCACTTTCATCCTACTATCAGTATAGAGTAAGTTACCCCACTTCAGGTAGTCCTCCCAAAAATCATAATGTCGCAGCGTCTTGTCCATAAACATCTAATTAACAATATCAAAGGCCTTATGAGCATCCAAACTGGCCAGAGCGGCAGGTTCCTCCACTTTCGCGACCTGTTCTATGAATTAGAAATGCTTTTCGTATATTAGTGGATGTCATGCAGCCACCCACAAATCCCACCTGGTCTTTGTGTATGATTTCCTCTGCCACCTTCACCAATCGCTCACTGGGCCAGTATCCTCCCCAGCATCTGTGCATCAGCAATGATCATCGATAATAGCCGATATGATTCACAATCAGTGGGATCCCTCCCTGGCTTAGGTAGGGCAACTACATGTGCCTCCCTCAATGATGGCGGCAACACCCCCTACTAAAACACCTGCTTATAAATGGCCACTAAGGGTGCACGCATGAGATCTACATATGTTTGGCAGAATTCAACTTCTAGTTCATCATTACTTGGTGCCTTCCCCGTGTTCATACATTTGATAGCCCACCTAATGTCTGACTCGTCTATTGGTGCATTCAGTTGGGCCCTTGTTTCATCATCCACCGTGGTTAGTTGCGCTTATCAAGTATTGTGGCTATTCCTGCCTCATCGCCCTGACCCTGTGATGCATATAGTGCTGCATAAACTCTGCAAAATGGCCAAGAATTTCATCTTATGCCGCCAGGGTCACCCCAGTCTGCTCCCAAAGGGACGCAACAGCATTCCCCCCTTGTCTCTGTTAACCAGCCACACCAGCAATCGGTGCAGATGTATCGACCTGCTCATTCTGTGTTTCTGTATATGTTCTTTTTTTTTTTTTTTTTTTTTATTGAAGTACTTTAGTGACAATAAAGACTGCTGGTCAAACATACACAGGATCAAACACCATAAAAAACAGATTCAGCATAAAGGATTCTCAAATGATAAAGTTTAACATCATCCACTAAATAACCATCAGTCCGAATCAAAAAAAGAACCCCAAATTTTATCAAATTTTCTCCCTCCTCCCACCCGCAGAGCATAAATTTGTTCACTCTTTCTTACTCTCCTCATTTTCTGCATCCACTCTAATTTACTTGGAATCTGTTTTGACCGCCAGTTTTGCAGTAGTAAAGATCTTGCAACTGCCGTTGCTATATACAGTAGTTTAGCCAATTGGGCGGATATTTTAAGATCTGGATCAAAACCATATAGTATCAGTTTTTCATTAAACGGGAGCGTAATTTTAAAATAAATCTGGCAAAACACAAAAATATCGTCCCAAAATTCCCTTATATTGGTACAATGAGCCATTACATGAGACCAGTTGGCGGATGTGTGTTGTATACATCTAAAACAGTTTGAAGGATAATTTGAATACATTTTGGAAATAGCAGCAGGAGTACGATATAATAACCATTTCCCCAAAAATAACATTCTACGCCAATTAGCTCCCCGAAGTATATTAAAGTTAAAATGGTTAATAGTCTTCCAAGTATTCATAGATAGTACATGGTTTTCTTGTTCCTTCCATTTTTTAATTACTTTTTGACTTAAATCCATTTCCCTACTATATGCTAAACAACGTTTCCATTCCCCTGGTCTCTTTATACACTCATTTATAAGGAGATCTTTAACCAATTGCGTTGGTTGATTAAGCTGTTCAATATCAAGTTGTCCCAAAAATTTAAAAATAGTATTATATGACAAAACCAACAAAAAATTTGTCTGAACAAGACTTGCCATCTCTCTAGGAGTTATCCAGCCTCCATTTTTTAAAAAATCAGTTACTTTACTAAATCCTACTCTGGCCCAATTGTCCGCTATATCAGATCCACCTTTAATACCCATCAGTGGAAAAATACTGGACAGTGGAGTTGTTACATTAAATAGTGGGAGTGAATATCTATTGAACATAGCAGTACGTTTTTTAAGAAACCATAAAAGAATCTTATAGCGAACTAATTTGGGAGATTTAAAAATCTGCGGGGGGGGGGGGGGGTAGCTCATTTTCAAAACAAATTAAGTCGAAGAAACAATTAATAAACAAGTTTTGACC
The DNA here is from genome assembly GCF_964204655.1 of Triturus cristatus. Classification (NCBI taxonomy): domain Eukaryota; kingdom Metazoa; phylum Chordata; class Amphibia; order Caudata; family Salamandridae; genus Triturus; species Triturus cristatus. The sequence continues at coordinate 349,514,775 of NC_140584.1, forward strand.
TTGAGTTTGATTCCTAAATCTCGACAAATACTGTATAAAATAAGCATTATAATAATCTCTAATATTTGGCAGAGAAAGTCCTCCTTGATCTAAATCCGCATAGAGAGTATTAATTGCTATACGAGGAGGCTTCTTTGCCCATACGAATGCAGAGAACATAGATTCAATCTTGGAAAAATACGTTCCTGATAAAAAACAAGGAATAGTAGAAAACAGAAAATGAAATAACGGAAGAATAGACATTTTTATCAGGGCAACCCGACCCAGGATTGATAATGGCAAGGAATTCCAACGTGTAAACATTAAGCGGATCTTTAGAAGAAGGGGATCAAAGTTAAGCATATATAAATCCTTAACTGACTGTGAGAAATAGACCCCGAGATATCTTTTGGGTTTAGTATTAATGCAACACTTTAGATCGGGATGTATTTCTGGATCTCTATTCCCACAGATCATGATCTCTGTTTTCTTTTTATTGATCCGGTAACCCCCTAAGGCTTCGAACTCTTCGAAGATCTGAAGCATCTTAACTTGCGAATGAAGCTCAGGTTTAATTAATAACATAATATCATCCGCATAAAGTTTGATCTTACTCATTGAAGGAATTGGGGGAGAAATATTAACACAGTTCCTTATTGCAGCCGCAAGGGGCTCAATAAAGAACGCAAACAAGACTGGGGATAAGGGACATCCCTGTCTCGTACCTCTCTTAACAAAAACAGTGCCGACCATTACCGTATTTATAATAATATTTGCTTTGGCCATAGTATACAGATTTCGAATTAAATTTACAATTTTATGGGGAATACCAAAGTGCGTTAAAATAATAAAAAGTGTCTCCCAAACCACCAAATCAAAAGCTTTTTCTGCATCTAATAACAAAATCAATGCTGGGATCCCTCGTGTCTCAAAATAATCTAAGGCATCAACTAAATAATGTGTGTTTGTAAACAGTTGCCTTCCTGGAATAAAACCGTTCTGATCCGGGTGGATCAATTCTGTTGAGATTTGATTCAGGCGCATTGATATTAATTTAGTAACGATTTTATAATCTGTGTTTAGTAAAGTAATTGGTCGGTACGAATTTGGATCTTTAGCATCCTTCCCCTTCTTCAGAAAACTCACCACCGTTCCTTCTCTAAAAGAGTCCGGGATCGGGCCTCCTTCCAACATCGAATTTAATAATAACAAAAAAATATTTGAAAAAGTGCAAAAAAACATTTTAAAAAATTCAGCTGACAATCCGTCTGGGCCAGAAGCCTTCCCATTTGGTAGATTTTTAACCACCAATTCTACCTCTTCCAATGAGAAAGGACATAACAATGCTTCCTGATCAGTTTGAGAAAGGCAGGGCAATGCACAATTTTCTAAAAAATCCGATAGTTTTATTTGATCAATATTATGTTGCTGACTATAGATTTTATTATAATGAGCGAGCATTATCTTCCCTACCCCAATCGAGTCTAATGTATCTATTTGAGTCGCTGGGCATCTTAGTCGTCTAATCAAATTGGCCGCTGCTTGTTCTCTCACCTGCCAAGCTAGAAACTTCCCTGTAAAATTACTTTCTTCGTATATTTTTTGAGAATGTCTGCGAAAAATCTCCTCGCTTTGAGCATAATAATATGCACTTAATGCCCTTTTGGCTTCATCTAATTGATGTGAGATCGTATTGGATGAGTTCGCCTGTCTTAATTCATTTAAAGCTTGTATTCTTTGTTCCAACGCCTCTTTTTTACTTTTAATTGCTTTAAATACTGCTGCATCTTTACTTATAATTATACCGCGAATAAAGGCTTTCATAGCATCCCAGATAATATTAATCTGGGCCGAATTGGCATTACGAGATACAAAATCATTGATCTCTGTTTTCAAAGACGTTACCCACATTTCATCATTCTAGTATGTTTTGTTGAATACCCAACGCTTGGGAGTCTTTAAGTTTGGATCCAAAGCAAAGTTAATAACCAACATTGCATGATCTGAGAACCCATTATGGATAGGCCTTTGATTCAACATATTAAGCTGTCTGGAGGCTAGAAAAAAGTCAATCCGCGAAAAAGACTTAAACCTGCCTGACCAGCGTGTGTATTCTTTTTTTAACGGGTATTGAGTGCGCCATGGATCACAAAGGTCTAAAGTTTTTTTATAATTAAGAATAACTTTCAATGATTTAGGTTTAAATTGTTTCCTAGATTGCGTGGTCTTATCCAGCCTTAAGTTCATAATTAGATTAAAATCTCCTCCAATAATGATATCTCCTACCACCATCAGTAAAGATTGAAATAGATCCTCATAAACTGAGGAGCAATCGTCTACCGGAGCGTATAAACTGACAAATGTAATAGGTCTCAATCTGTTTTTTATTCTACAGGAGGCCCAGCACCAACGTCCTGAGCCATCCTCATTTGTTTGTATGATCTCAGGATAAATATTCTTATTCAGAAATATGGCAACCCCTCGCTGAGCTTCTGAGAATGAGGAGAAACCACGATATGAGGCCCATTTTTTAAACATAGAGAATTGATCCAATTTTACATTTGGGATATGAGTCTCCTGCAGCAATATTACCGAGGGATTTTCCGACTTAATCCACAGCTCTATGGCCCGTAGTTTCTTTTTGTTATTTAAGCCGTTCACATTGAAAGAAATAATTTTCAAACAGTCGCTACTCAGTATTTAGATAGATTACATATTTTCTGGAGGAATCTCTCATTTTATCTTTTGTAAACAAAGAATCACCTATCAGGCATAGAATAGCTAATAATAAACATAGCACTAAAGACTTCATTATTTTTACTTTACCCATTCTACTCCCCCACCCGTGCATCCCCTTCAACTCATCCCCCCTTCCCCATTCACATGACCCCCCCCTCACCTGCGGCCTTATTTCCCCTTCGCACACTGGCCCCAGATCTAACCCCTAAACCTTGGGTGTCCTGGTGTTACACCCCTTAGGTCCTGGACTGCTCCTCCCCCAAAAAATAACAGGAAAAAAAAAAAAAATAGATAAAAAAAAAAAAAAAAAAACCCAGGGCAAGGAAGAATATTTATCTTTACAACCGTCACTTTTCACCCTTGAACCCCTGAGTAATTTCCTTCAATAAATCTTGTGCTTCATCCAGATCTGACAACATATACTGCTTGCCCAGTGCCAAAACTCTAAGTTTAGATTGTTGAGCGATCATGGCCTGGGCACCATTAGCTTTAAACAGATGAAGCATTTTCACAAACTCCTTCCTTCTCCGTGCGGCGGAAAAATCCGGCATTTAATCATCTCATTTACAGCAAATTGTCTTAATTGATAAGCCTTAGACAGAACGGCTTCCTTTATCCGATAGTCTGAAAAATTTAACAGGATTGTACGAGGTAGAACAGAATGGGGGAACGGCTGGGCAGGCACACGATGTGCTCTAGTAATTGTGAAATCCCCCTCATGTTCCGGTAGCACTTTCTGTTTCAAAAAGGAGGATACCCATCGTACTGTATCGGAGCCTTCAAGCCCCTCCGGAACCCCTACGATACGCAAATTTGATCTTCTTGTGAAATTTTCCAACTCATCGAGTTTTAATTCCAAGGCTCGTCTGTCTTTATTAAGTATTTTAACTTCTTTTTGGGCTACCGTCATTTGATCCTCCAAGGTCGAGATTCGTGCTTCGGCTTCCTGAAAGCGAACTGGAAAGCTTGAAATTAAGTCCTCTATCTTCTCCAGTCGCTGATGTACAGCGGCTAATTCAGCCTTTTGGTATTTTTTAATTTCCCGAACTTCATCCAGAATTAGATTCAGCATGTCTTTGACTGACATCTGAATTTCACCTGTTGACTCCGTATTCATATCTAGGAGAGGGCTAAGAGGTTCATCCGCCTTTAAAGTTGGAGTATCCAAAATTGATGATACTGAAGGTGGCTTTATTGATTTCGTTAGAACACTATTAGATTCCAAAGCAGTCAATGGGTTAAATCGAGTAGTATCTTCAAACTGTGCTTCGGATATCAATATTGGATCGTTTTGCTTTTGAACAAGCAGCCGAGGTGAATGCTCATCTTGATACAGAAATCGAGGTGGTATTAAAATGGAATTAGGTAGAGATTCAGACTCCGGCTTTGACGTCTTCTCTGAGGGGTGGATATCTGCTGAAAGGATTGTGGTTTGAGCACCCTCTGAGTGAGGAAGACTATTAGTTACCATACTAGATTTTTTCTGAAATAGAGGAAACTGCTTACCATCTTTCAAGGCCTCGGTCGATTTAATGTCGCTTTTAGCTACCTTATCAGAGTCATGCTGAATGAAAGACAGTGATTTAGATGGCTCGGCAGACTGAAAAGCGACCAAACTGGTGCTGAGCTCTCTTGTTCCATTCTGGACTAAATTCGCTGTACTAAGTTGCCCTATTGGGGCCGTGGAAGGTCCTTCTAATTCATCTGAACTTTCTTGAGGCTCTTTACCAGGCTCCTTATCAGTTGCCTTGTTTGAATTCTTAATCTCAGAGGGCAGCTGACGACGAGTTTTTGCCTTAGTGAGAACACGCGCATTAAAAAGTTTGCCCATGGTTCAAACAAGGATCATCAGAAAAAAACCACAGAGAATACTCTTTCCCCTCTGTCCTTCCTCCTCCTTTTCACCTCGCCTAGTCCCGTCTCTTCCCCTCCTTCACTCTGTGCTTTCCCCCAGTCCATATACTGATCCAATTCCTAAGCGCCTGAGCAATCGACTACAACTTGCTCACCTGCTGCCGTTCCCTCTAAGTGTTCCAAGAATAAGAATTTTCAAGCAGGCGCAGGCACTTTCAGATACGGAGCCGCAGCATTGCCTTCCAGATTACGTTTTTTTTTCCCCAGTTCTGTTCCATCGGAGGTACAACCAGTAGATGGGTACGAAGGTCAGGGAGAAACCGGGAGAATTTCAAAACTCCCCGCACAGCGTTTCCCGTCGAGAAACGCCAGCTGCCAGCCGCCTCGATCGTCCGAGCCGAAGAAGGAGGAAGGGGGAGGAGCCAGCACCAGGTGACCGTGCGGAGGTGTGGGTTCCGCCGCTCAGTCCATCGCCGTATTTCTGTATATGTTCATTAATAATTTTTCTTTAAGGTATCCCAGGCCTCATCCAGCTCGTCCCGTAACCAGGGTGGCACTTCCCAGACTGCATCTGTATGTGGAACTTGCCTGTCTATGTCCCCTATCTGTTGTTCCAGGTGTGTGACCATGTGCCTTAGTTATCTCTTTACCCCTCATGTTGTGGCCATATATTTCCTCCATATAGTCAACTTAAAGGCTTCCCATACCTCTCCAGTGGATTGGACCGAACCCTGCGTTGACAGTAAAGTACTCCTGTATTGCCTCTCTGATGTCCTCCCTAAACGGAAAACCTGGATTGAAAGGGCCACTGCGGCACTGGAGTCATATAGGTCTGGCCCTGCCTCTCTGCCATGAGTGGAGTGTGGTCTGACTGAGTCCAGTCCAGATACTGGACCGAACCAAAATGTGCGGCATGTTCTGGGTGTATGAACATGTAATTGATTCTATAGAATATCCCATGTAGTGGGGAATAAAAAGAATAGCCTGGTGTCTGCCCATGCCTGCCCTCCATTGTTCCAATAAATTCAGCGAGTCTATACCTTGAAGTACTGCCCTAGAGGACCTTCCCAGTGGATGGGTGGTAAGCTTCGAGCTAGCCAAATCCCTATCTAGCACACAGTTACAGTCTCCCATCCAGATGATGTCATAATGTGCGCATAGTGCCAATATGCTTACCACTCAAAAAAAAGAATCCGGTGTATCTATGTTGGGTGCATAAGTGTTCATTATAACCATGGATTTACCTTCTATTTCCCCTACCACTCAAATATATATTAGCCAACAGCCACCTTCGATTCCGCTTCCACCTTGAGAGGTATGCTTGCGTCCACCCATAAAAGTGCCCAACTCATTGAGGAAGTGAAACTAGTGTATAATAATTTGCTACCCCACTTAGCTCATATCTTCTCATGCTCCTGGAGCAACAGATGTATTTCCTGCAGCATTACTATTCACTCCTGTTGTTTTCACACATAGAACCATATTCTCTGTTGCTGAATGAGGTTCTGTATTCTCTTTCATTCCAGGATAACACTTTCACCTCCATGTGCTTCACCCCTGCCTGGTGCCCTGCAGTGCCAATGGATTTCTGCATTGCTGGTAGCATGAATGCCTCCCCTCGAAAACCTAAATCTGTGCTGTGCCCGACCCAACCCCCCACCCATGTAGCCAGCCCCAACCTTGGCTCCACAAGTTGCACAGAAGATGTCGACCCAAAACCCGCATAAAACAGTCAACATAGACCCATTCAACAGTCCCTATTAACAGGGTGTCTCACGAGTTAAACCATCAGTATCCTCTTACACACTGGTGAGCTCTGATGAACCTATACACCACCCTCTGTAAGCCTGATGCCACCCCCTCAGTTAACACTCATTTTCGTCAATGCCCTCCCACCTATTCAACCATAAAACTGTGTCCATAGGTACATGCCCTCCTCCATCACTCCGTTCAATGGCTCTCAACGAACTGCATAGTGTTCTCAGCATGGTCAAAAAAATGTCTCTTCCCTTGCAATCCACTTGGAGATGTGCTGGAGGCAGCAGCGCATATGCCAGTCTGCATTCTCAAAGTTTCCTTTTTACCTCCATGAATGATTTACATCGCTCTTGGGTCCCCACACCATAGTCGGGGAAGAAGGAAATCCTGTTTCTATTAAATTCTACAGCACCCTGTTGAAGGCCACTGCCAGTATGCTCATTTTGTCTTTATATCTCAGCATCCTAGCAATTAGCAAATGAAGCGGCATGCCTGATTTTGGTTTGCCATCCTGGGTTCTATGGGCTCTGTCCACCTACAGGCCCCCCTCACTTCCAGTTCAAGCAGGACAGCAGGCAGCCATGATTCCAAGAATTGTTCCACAGGTGCGGTTTCTATCCCTTCTGGGAATCTCTTTATGTGCACACTATTGTGTTGTGACCTATCCTCTAAATCTGCTAACTTGGCCTCCTGCATCTGTAGACGTTGCTCTTGGTCAACCAGTTGACTGGTATGGCCCCAGGATCTCATCTGTCCCAACTGCCCTGGTGCTCAGAACTTTCACCCGTTACTTCATCTTGTCCATATCTTGTTGCATTAATGGCACTGTAATGGCCACCCCATCAATATTTTCTATGATTGCCTTGTTGCCCTCTAGAATCAAGTTTTTAATATCGAGAGTAGATGGGGGCGCAGCGTATCTCAGTACAGATTTCTCACCTCACCTGGAGCCATGCTCTGAGATATTCTGGCCAATCTTTCTCGGCCACTGCCTCCCCGGTCACTGTTTGTCAGCCCATACAGCCACACTGCTTTCAGTCTGCCGCCAAGCTGCAGCCCATTGAGAGCAGGTACCGTGCCCTACCCAAGCAGTCCCCGATGTTGGGGCTGCACACCCGCTCACAGATTGCACACGATTGCTGTATATGGGACCAAGAGGGGTCTCAACACCTTCAATTAGTCAGGGCTGTGGAATGGTACGTCCGCTCAGGCAGCCATCTTGGCTTCTCCAAAGCTGAATCCGAATTTACTGTCCAGCTGCCCTGATGAGAATCCCCCTTTTTTAAGTCTGTTCTTATGATTTAGCAGCATAGTCGCCCTGTGCAAAGGAGTAAACCTTGTGAGAAAATGTTTTGATGTCTTTTTGTAATTTATTTATCCTATTCTGTGTTCAAATTTCTTCAAATTTTTATGCTTCTTTGTTGGTTTCTTTAAGCTTCTTTTTTTAAGAACCTCAATTGAACCTGCCTTTTAAGGTAGTCTTCACTTTTATTTCAAACAGAATGGTACCCACTCGTTGTTATACAGCATAAGGGACATGGTATCCTGTAATCCCATCTTGGACTAGGGAAACCGCTCCCCCATCTAGAGAGTGTTTATTAAGACGCTTTAGAAATTGTGATAACGATTAAAATTAACCTGTTCATAACTGTGTGCCAACTCAAATGTCTCATGACTAGTGAGACATGCTTTTTTCGTAAATGAATGCTGCTGCACCGCTGTGTTATTTTGCAAATGTTTACATTTACAAAGATTTATTCCAGAAGTCCATATTAGTAGAGCACTGCAGGAATCAATTTTCAGTCGCATAACAGTAGTGGTCCTACTATCATCTATCAGGAATGCCAAATATGGGACCAGAGCCTGATATAATTGGTTGAACATGCATCTCGACCCGTTTATTAACCAAATCCTAAATAACCAAGGGGCATATTATCAAGCACTGCGTTAAAATTATCGCCGCTTTAGCGGCAGAAAACAAGCGGCGATAATGGGCTTGATAATATGCCGCGGAGAATTCCCATAGAAGCCCATGTTAACACCAGAACATGGGCTTCTATGGGAATTCTCTGCGGCATATTATCAAGCCCATTATCGCCGCTTTAGCAGCAGTTTTCTGCCGCTAAAGCGGCGATAATTTTAACGCGTTTGTTGATAATATGGCCCCAAGTAATCAAACCCGTAATCACTGAAGGCTAAGAAACCAAGATTTTTGCATACGCGGACAACACAGCAATAGTTACACCAGATCCACAGATGGCAATTAGGGAAATAGAAAGTATGGCAGAAGAGTTTGGTAGGAAATCTAGATATCTGTTAAACAAAAGTAAAACTCAAATTATATGTTCTTCTCAGTGCCAGGTACAAGATACACGCAAATGTGAGATGGCTACTTATTTAGGAATTAATATAACATCGAACATGGACAGCCTTTGGGCGGTAAATATTGAGCCGATTATGGGGAAAATAAATGGGGAACTTAAGCGGCTGGACAAATTACATCTCACAATAATAGGCAGAATTAATGGAATAAAAAGGAAAATATTCCCAAAGCTATTATATCTACTCCGAGCAATACCACTGAAACTAGCAGAAACTAAAATAAATAAAATCAATGCCCTGTTTACCAATTTTATTTGGGGTTATCAGAAGACACGCCGTGCATTGCAATGTCTGACATTACCAAGAGAGCGCGGTGGGTGGGGAGCTCCCAATATTTTATTGTACTTCTGGGATACTGCCCTCTATCAGATGGATATCTTACTGTTTCCAGACCAAAGTAGAGATGCGGTCCTGAGCTTACCCACAATCTATCAGCTGGCTATCGGTAAAGATGCAGAAGGGCTCTTATTAAGACAACTGGAACCAAGTTATCATGAAAAAACACGCTTTAAGTGTATTAAAGGGGCATGGAAAGTATGGACAAAGGTAAATACATTTTTTAACATCTCTAGATATATTACATTTACCTTATTATGGCATTCGGATCTGTTGCCGCAAGTATTATATGATGGTATGGCTAGATACTGGGAACGGGCGGGGATAGAGTGTGTGGCAGATCTATTCCACAACAGTAAATATTCAACATTTCCTGAACTTGGTCAGAGGTTTGGCCTTAATAGCAACTCGTACCTGAAGTACATGCAGATACAGAGCTGTGTAAGAAGCCTTCCCGAGGGTTCTATTAATTTGGAAGAAATTCCAATACTGGGAATTATGAAATGCCAGGATAATAGGATTAGAGATTACTATCAGGAATTATTAAAGACTCTCCCAGATGATATGGATAAAACTGAATCAAAATCGGTGGAAAAAATGGGCGATGCGGAGATTGATTTGGACATGGCACTTGAATTAGGGATAAAGACCTTTCTGTCAGCCAACCTTAAAGCTCAGCATTATAAACCCCTCTATAATTTGTACTATACACCAGCTAAACTTTTTGGATTGGGGAAGAGGGATTCGGATGAATGTCCGAGATGTCAAAAAGGACAAGTGGATATGATCCATATGTGCTTTTCTTGTACGAAATTGGCATCTTTAAAAAGAGATATAGAGGATCTCTGGTTACAGACAATGAATAAAGAAATAAATATCACCTCAGCTATGATGCTACTAGGATATGATGGTAGGGCAAACCTTTATACATCACATAGAGACTGTATTTATAACACTGGCAGTAACACGTCTATTAATAACTACTGCATGGAAAGATAGTGAGCCCCCTTCATACCACCAATGGCTGCACCGGCTTTTGAATATCAGTCAGCAGGAAATCTCCTTATATATATGCAAAGGACAGAAAGCAAGGATGAAGGGAATGAAGATATCGGAGCCCGTGATGTTATGGCTGAATAACATAGGAGGATAGGAAAGAGTTATTAAATATGTAAATATGAAATCTTTAAGGTAAAATATCCTATTGTGACTATTGCTAAAATTACAAAGACAATGTAATAGTATTAATTTTGATTATTTATGTATATACTTGATTTTCAATAAAATTAAATAAAAAAAATTAAAAAGAAAATGCAACAATGGCATTTGCATAAGCGCCCATTCGTAGCGAACCATAAGCAATAACTCCCAGCAATGCAATTCGGTCAGAAACAGGAATTTGGTTGCCTGCAGATGCGTAAACACAATTTCCTTGTTCATTGAAGTTTTGATGCAGATCCAGTAAACACTACCTATACTTTTCACCTCTGGCTCAAAAAGTTAAGATTCTGGATCTACACACTCTGGATTTTGCTAGAGTCCATAGTCTAAGACGCTCGTAACAGTGGAGTACCAATAGCCCCTGCAGCGCGGGGGGGGCACTCTTTGGCACTGTGTACAGATGAGCCTGAGACTATTGGCTGGGTCCGGAGTGTGGGTTACTCCCTCCATGTACTTTGTAAGGGGCCCCCCTCAAGTTTTGATACGCCACTGCATTCCAAATCATGAAATTGTCAAACTCCATGGTACTTTCAATCTTTGCCTTATTATTCTAATGCACAAAGCACAATCAACATATGTTCCATCTCGTAGTTTTGATAGTGTTGCATCCAACAAAAGAACAGAATTATGGGTGACAGATAGAAATGAATTACTGAGACGAATCATAGTGGCTGCAGTACTGATAATGTCTGACCCTTTATGCAATGGTTCGGATTATACTTTGATCTCGTTCCAAGTTGTTTTGTGAGTTTAGATGCCACCTTCACGTTATTAGTGAACTGGTTCTATATGGACACTAGCCAACACAGTGGTTACTCACAGGACTCACACGGCACTTATTAACTCTGAAATAAAAACTGATTGTCTTGTTCTGTGGTCACCATGTTGGCCAAATAAGATTTGAGCTAATTCATCCCTATCTCACAAAACTAGAGGGTTGTTATTAGACTAGGCATCTTCGCCGTGGTTTCTCCTGACTTTTTGCCTCTACCTCCTGTATTTTTTGATGCTGTGCTGGATTTTCTTTTTGCTTGTTTGGATGCTTTTTCAAAAAAATGTCGGGGGACACCCAAATCACCCTCCTTTACCTGGGCGAATTATGAAACACAACATCAAAGCAGTTTGGCAAGGAGGAAAAAATTATCAATCTTTTTGCATCTAAGGAACTATATATTACCTTATGCACAGTACGCAGTCCTGTTGTCAATTCGTGAATATTAATTAAACAGAGTTACATACCACAAGCACATTTTATAAAATAATTTTTAGTTATCTTCTTTTTGGTTTCAATATTAGTTATATTGAATCTTCATCTAAATAGACCTTAGCTGCAGTTTTCCTTGTACCTGAATAGGGCCTGTCTCCCTTGCACAATACTGTCTCGCCCCCTTTTCGCCATACTGCACCAGTGAGGACAGAACTGGTTTGGACTTGGCTCAGAGACCCTGGCACAAAGAAGAACAAAGACAAAATGGGGTATAAGAAGTGGACTAAACTTTAGATCACTTTTGGATTCAAGAGGAATCTTTGCTAAGGAGAAGAGCTGAAGAGCTGTGAGGAGGAGTGCTGCCATTTTTGCTGTGTGCTGTGTGGGGATTGGCCTGCAGATGCTGCTTCTGCCAAGGAAAGGACAAAGACTGGAACTTTGCTGAGAAACCTCCTTGAAGAAGAATCTCCAGGGGCCTTTCTGTGCTGGCCTCCTGTTCTGAAGTTTCAGGGGCACAAAGACATCACCCCCAGCTCCCCTGAACTCTTTTGCTGAGAGTTCTGACCTGCCAGGAGGTGCCTGTTCCAGTTTTGGTGTTGGGAGCTGGAAGCAACTTGAAAGAAGCACAAAAAGCAATCTCCGACGCCATCGGCGATGCCGCCATGATCTGCACTGAGGCCAGGGGCACCATTTGTGAAGTGCACGACGCATCACCTGGCCTGCACCACAGCTCCGACGCCCTTCAACACCTGCCGACACTTGCAGTTATCGGCATTCCCAACGCCAGCGCTCGTACCGACTTCATTATCGCCAGCTCCTGCATCCTGTTATCGCAGCACCGATAACCGCCGCGGGTGATTGCACAAACTTGCCAACTTCGCATCGTCACCAGAACCGATGCCTCACCACCGATGCAACAGACTTCCCCTGTCCTGGATTCGACATGTCACCTCCTTACAGATGCAACGCCTGGCCTCCCTCATAGCAGCCAGGGAGCTGGCCTTGGCACCGACGCCTCACCCCTACGATGTCGTGCATTGTCATAGATTTTGTTTCCAAGGTACTGTTTGTTTGGGGATCCATGTGACTCTATGGCGATGCCGTGCACCTCATGGTTGGCGCGGTACATTGGATTCATCGCTGTCACAGCGTCGCAAATGCCCCAGGTGGAGATATTTGTTTTCTCCAAGCTTTATTTTGGAAATAACAGTTTTTAACCCCTTCCATGCTCATGACGGAACGGTTCCGTCATGAGCATCGGTTGAGCTGTGCTCATGACGGAACCGTTCCGTCATGGCCCCGCCCGCGCTCGAACCCTTCAGCACCGCGGAGGAATCCGCGCAGCGCTGAAGGGGTTAAGTGTTATTTTACTACCTGCATGTTGGATTTTTGTCATTTTGGTCTTTTTGAGTTTAGATAAAGATACTTTATTTTTCCAAACTGGTGTGGAGTCCATTTGTGGTGTTATCACTGTGTACTCTGTGCTTTGAGTACAAATACTTATTATCCCCCCTACCCTGACTAGAAGCAAGGGTCCCTATTTGGACAAAGGTGCATACCTCTGCCAACTAGAGACTCTCAGTTCTAACATTTGTCACTAATGATGTATGCTGCTGATAGATCTCTCAGGGCCATTGTCTACTGTGTTACAACTGGTAATCTGCACAACTGCAAATTGCTGTCTTTGTGGTGTTAGACCTAAAGCCTGATTATCAAATATATCTGTATTTTTATAGCAGCCACCTTTTCAAAGATTTTCAAGATTATGGCATCTACTATGCTAATAATAAGAATAAGGAGGAGAAGGAGAAAAGTATTATTCTTTTTAATTAATATTATTATTACTATTACTATTTTTACTTCTCCTACCACTCTCTGTTCATTGACTTCACCCAGTGTCAGTTCTGCTGTGCTCACTTTTCACACTACTTTTCTGTTGGAACTCTGATCACTCTTCTGGTTTTAGCTGATGCTTCTGTCCCTATCCGACAGTCACAATACTAGGCAGCACTAAACAGTCATTAAAAAAGTGACATACATACTCGACTCAATCCAAAACACTGCCATATTCTCCAAACACATTCCATTATATTGTTTTTAACTTATCTACACCATTACTATATGGTGTGTAAATGAATCACTGTGTGGCAAGAGAAAGTCCAGAGATTTGAACTGTAGTTCCATGTGTCATAGAGACTCAGACCCAATAAAGCCATAATATATCTTGGGTTGTGTGTCTTCTCTTTCAGAATACCAGACTAGTTTGGCCAGGATTGTAGCTTTTAGGGTGTATACAAGACTAATTTGCATATGTTTGGCCCCTGTCTGTCCTGGTGCAGAAGAGCTATAAAATGACTGAATGCAATTACCAATGGTTCCAACTGATTTAATGATTTTCAGTCCCAATATTTTGAACGGTTCAGGCTTGTCCAAAAAAGCCCCAAAAGGACCCAAGTCATTAAGCAGTCTTGTTTCTCTGGAGCAAGCCTTGCTACTCATGGCTGACTTATATCTGTCAGAGTAAACCTCAGCAATTAAATAAACCCTGTAGTATGTTGTGAGCGTTCTTTCCGCTGCCCTGTTTGTAGTACAAACAAGATGTTAACCAATGAAATATTTTAACCGAACATGTTTATCTCTGCAGTGGAACTAGGACCCCCACAGCTACACGTAAACGTGTCAGAAACACACATGATTGTCCATGCCACCGTGCATCACCCAACCTGCGAAACGAAACCCTTTCTGGATCTAAAATATGAGTGGATACTTTGGGAAGTTGAGAAAGGATTTAAGGTAAGTCAGTTTAATCAAATTAAATCATGTTGTGGTGTTCGTACAGATGGCATCAGCAGTTTCTCACCTGATTTATTCCTGAAGAAAATGGATTCTCCACTGTTCCTAATGTCAAAGAGTGGTTCTTAGGCAAAGTCTTTGATGCTGTACTGTTGGCGCACCAATAAAGCATCTGTGCATTAGAAAACGTCGCTTTCATATAAACAAGGCAGTGTCGACACTTGTCTGAAGCGAGCACTTCACCCAGTCCTGTCGTTTGTAATTTGCTTCGTGGTACTTGTAGATATGTTCAGCTCTATCAAAGCAGAAATACAACAAGCATTTGCAATGCAATAGGGCTCGCATTTACGCGAGTTTCAACTATTGCAAATAACAATGCCTTTTATTTTTGTTTTCGTTTTTAAAACATAAATGAAAGGCATTGTTATTTACAATGCCAATAGCTTACACTTGCGTAAATGCAAGACCTATTGCATTGCACATGCTTGTTATTTTATCTCTCGTTATTCCTAGGTTGATAAAACGCATTCTCCTTGCGGTCGCGATGGTACAACTATTCAGAGGCAGGTACATCTGGCGTTCTCACACAGTATGCGGTCACTTGTGTAAAAGCCTGGAAAAGTAAATAAAAAACACTTCTGTTTCATAGACGGCCGCTGCTGCCCTGCCCTACAGAAGGCCCACGAGTGTGCACATGACAGGCTGATGTGTCTGAGAAAGACTAAAACCAGTGGTGGCACTAGGGGGGTGCGAACCGCACCGAGTGACACCATCACATGGGGTGACACCGTGACACCCGCAGCCCAGGCAATGATGACATGTTTTCACACACAAGTCTGTTTTGAATTTGACGCTCTCTGAGCAGGCTGGAGCACAGAACATTCCTGTAGAGTTTCCAAACATGCCCGGGCCCGGCTCAGTGTTGCACCTACGGCACGGATGCTAAACATAAATTGTTCCCACAAATCCGAACAGCCCCTGGGCGCTCCCTGGGCAGTGCTTAATTTGTAAAATATTAAGTCCAGGTGCTCAAATTTTTGTAGGAGGCCACTCCCACTTCCCCCGGCTCCGCCCACTTCCTCTATTGGCTCCACCCACATCCTCAACTGGCCCTGCTGAAAGCCAGATGTAATACCCAATCTGAATTTCAGCAAGGAAGCCTTTCTCAAATAAGGTTTTGATAGGAGATTCCCCTACTCCATGACCATTTTGAAAAAGGTTAAAACAAACGTGCATTTAAAGCACAATTTTGGAACAAATTGTCTAAAGTGACAATGGCATCACTGAAGTGTTAGGATTGTGAAAAATCCAAGCATCACACAAAGGACAAGCATAGCAAATTAGCCTTGCTCATTCCGGCGGAGGTGGCGAGGATGTGGTAATGTAAGCAGTGGAGCATTTTGGAAACCACTGTTGCAAACATATTACTAAAGCATTCTGTAGCAGTGCTCTGTCAATTACAGACAGCCCATTTCCATTGAAATTGACAAAAAATGCCCCTGACTTGCAGTTTTACTGATAAAACTATGTGCCAGTCAAACGATTATGAGTGGAAATTGGGCTTCAGAAAATATCTACAATTTGCACATCACCAAGTAAGGTGTCTTTTTTAATTTTGCTCCAAATAAAATCATTGTTTTCATCATACTTTAGAATTACAAAATAATGTGCTTCACTTCTTTAAATGATGACATACTTTTGAAATATGTATGCAGTTTCTTTACAGATAGTTCCTTTTACAAAAGCCACTAACTTTACAGTCCTGGAAAGAATAAACAGCACTTTGTCAGATAACATAGCCTACTATTTGACCTATCTTTGAATGCACAGAAAATGTGACAAGATGAAAAGTGTTAAAGCATTAGTTTGGCCACTCCCCATTTGAACTCTACCCAGATTAATTTGGGGCTGCTGCAGCAGCATCCACACGCCTATTTCCAGCACCTATGACCCAGGCCATAATGCATGGAAATGGCACACACTAAGTTTGGACAATGCAAACTTAGCAGGTTATAACCACCACCACCAGTCCGCTCTGCCTGTGCTGCCCTCTACCCTCATGGCTCGACAACACAGGAGAAAGCCCCACACAGTCTTGGTCTAAAACTCGAGGTCACTCTGCCTAGGAACAGAAGCACTTAGGGAGCCTTTTGCACGTGTGCAAGGCAAGGGGTAGCCAGCGAGGGATTACATATCAGAAGGGAGGGGCTCCTGCATATTGCAGAGAGGAACTACTGGGGAGTCCAGGTACGCATTTTCATATTATTTAATGCATATGCTCTGTGCCGCACGCAGCATAAGCATCAAATAATATGCAAATGCGTGCCATGGTGGCGTGGAGGGCCACGGGCACAAGGCAGACTAACCACACTAGGGCAGTCAAATTTGTAGCGTTTTCGGCTACCAGATTGAATGACGGTCCTGGGGATGGGGTGATGTCTATTTTAAAAAGGAAGAAAAGCAGTGCAGGTGTAGTGATGTGGAAATGATGGTCAGATCCACGTAGGTTCTTGTAGAATATATATTTATTTATGTAGATGGTACAAGGTATCAAGATGGAGAAAGATGGAAATAAAAACCCCACCAGGAGCTGTCTCCTCACAGCTCAGCCCCAAGCTCCCAACTGAATTCACAGAGCTAGGAATCCAACATTCTAATGTGTCATCATGAATACCAACATTCCACATGGTGACAGCAGAGGATGAGCTATACAGGATGAGTAGCAATCACTACACATCTTCCCCTTTATACCTTTTATAAAAACAACTAAAATGTACAACGTACACATAGCATCAGAAAGAGGATACACAGAGTACGATAGGGACATCACGAAAAAAGAGAAATTACAAGGCAGGAAGGAAGATGGAAAAGGGAAAACAAATATAATTACAGAAAAGAAGATACTCTAATATAATAGAAGAATAGAGGATAAGCGAAGAAGAAAGAACATGAAGAAGGAGATAAGAGATGGAACATATAGTAGATAGAAGGTAATAGAACACATACGAGATGGAACATATAGGAGATAGAAAGAGATAGAACACATCTTCTCCCTAAAAATGACACAAAAAGAAGAGGAAATCACACAGTAAAAAGGATAAAAGATAACAAAAATAAGAAAACGACGCAAAGTTGAGAGTTACATCCACAACACAACTGTTGGCCATACAGGAGTGGAGATGAAAACCAACGAACGTCAGAAACAACAGCAGAAATAACAACTATAATAATGGAAGAAAAAATACTCCTAACAGAAGAATAAATGAAGCTCAGGAATAACACTGGAGTACGAACTTAATTAGAATAAAACCTCAATTGCCAGGAAAATTCATGAAGTAAAACCTTTGCGCAAAGTAGAAAACTGGCATACGAATAGGATAAAATCATAGAGCTCCTGAAAATCAGAAAAAGGTATTGTGCACAAAAACTGAGAACTGACGTCAGCAATTACCCTTAAAAACATGTACGTACTTTCATTAGAAATACAGAAATATGAAAAAATTCATTATAACTTGAACAGCAGAACTGCGAAATGAATCATTTTGAAATTAGAACCAAACATTACAGCTTGAGATTACATTCTTTTTTTTTTTTTTTTTTTTTTTTTTTTAAAAACCTTTATTCGGATATTTCAGATACACAGCTATTCAGCCGACAACCCGGAGGTTCGGCAGCTCGTCAATCAACATATGTAGTCTTCTATAGCTGTCAAGCAGGAGAGCGAAAAGGTTTCAATTTTTAAAAGAAAACATAACAAGCAAGGCAATACACATCATGTGTTCGCGTCAGATCCCACCGGTGAGGCGGCCCCATATCCACCATCAGATCAGCCCTCAAGGAGATTACATTCTTAAAGAATATGAACATGTACAACCATCATTCACAAAATAGGAATCAAAGAAACTGAAGGTTCGCTCAAACATTTGAATGAATAAAACATTGAACACCTGAAACCATTAGAACATTATGGTGGTGATAATAAATTATCAACATTAACGTTGAACACAACGAAAATGCAAGTGGAAATGAATTTAAAATGAGTAGCACAGAATGACGAAATAAAAGATGTACTGGAAAAAGTTCTAACATGAAAATGCAGAAACTATCACAACTAAATCCAGTAAGAACTAATAACACCGGTACTCGACCTAGTACCCGAGTGTGCACTAGAATGAGAAAACTTGTTAAGAAATGAAAATAAGCCATTTCAAAATAAACACAAAAAATGACGCACTCTACTCAGATAAAAGAATAATGTTCACTGTGCCAAGAGAAAATAAACATCCTTGTAAACAAAACGACAAGGCAGAAATATTTAGGGACATGACCAAATTTTGAAATCAATGCAGCAAATGTAAGCAAAGTGATGAAACGACTTGCAATTGTTGTGAAGAAAATGCCACGGAAAATGACACACTCGCAGAGTCACAAATCCTTCTTACACATCCTGGGAGAAGATTGTTCTGACGAACTTGCACTGTGACAGAACCTGAAAAATGTACCTTCGGTAATGATGAAACTGCCTCACAGCCGATGAAAAAACACGGTTGGCAAAAGAAGAAACTACCGGAAGATTGCAGTATGCAAGCAGTTGTCAGCCATAAGATGGCGGCACGTACAGCACGCCGTGCAGGATGGCTTCAGGCAGAAAATTGCACCAAACGTTGCTCCACTGCCACGGAGGCAGCATCCAAGGCAGAGAAAAAGGTACGTCATTGAAGGAAGCATTGTTGCAGCTGAGTCTTGAAGGTAAGAACGCCCGCTAAGCATGGCGCACGCTGTTTTTCAAAAATGAGAGGGCGGTTAAACTGTTAAAAGAAAATGATGAATCCAGGCCCATAGTTACTATTAAAAAATTACCGCAAATGTTACGAAAACTGCCACCACAAGCAGATGAAGTATATAAGCGTATACACAAAGTCATGAAACAGGCTCCAAAAAATAATTCTTATGAATGGCACTTGTTAGAAGGATAGAAGAAACATTTAGCCTTTATGTACGAAGCTGACATCAAAACGATAAGTCCACAGAATGAGGAGCATGTCATTCCCGTCACAGCCCCAAATCGTTGGCTTCTAATAGACAGGGACTGCGCTCACTGAATGAAGAATACAGCTTGCTACCAAAGTCCAGAAAACCACAGCAGGGTGTTGTGTCTGTCTTTTATTATTACTACTTAGTTGCGTGTAGGTATTCCACAGTCTACATCATTGATGACACATGGAATCCCCAGGTGTCATCAATGATCAGTTGGAGACTGGGAGTTACGAGCAGCTGTTCATACTTGATGCTGTGTTGGCCTTATTCCTGTGAACTTAAATAAATACTTTATCTACTACAGAATTCTATGAAGTACATCCTAGTTGCAGTTGATTATTTTTCTAAGTGGACAGAAATTAAGGTGGTTGATAGAGCTGATGCCTCTTCGGTTCTGGAGTTTCTTGATGATTTATTTCAAAGAGAAGGACTCCCTAAAGTTATTATAACTGATAACGGAGTTCAGTTTAAAAGTCATATCATTGAGCAGTTTTTAAAACGTAATGGCATAAAACACAGAGTTACGTCAATCTATCATCCTAGTGGAAATGGTGAAGTGGAAAGGTTCAATCGGGTGATTAAAGAATCTATTCAATTAGCGAACCTTAAGCACCAAGATTGGATAGTAGGGGTCAAGAAAATGATTTGGATGTATCGTATAACTCCTACTGTCACTGGTTATAGTCCGTTCACTATTATGAAAGGGCGTGTTCCGTTCACGAAGGATAACCAGTGTTGGATGAAACATTCACGGTTATTAGAATGGTCACCTGAACATGTTAAAGGTAATGTCGAACAACACCAAAAGAAATACAAAATTTATTATGACAGTAAAAACAAAGTTAAATCAATCAATTTTGAAATTGGTGATCAGGTACGAGTAAGATTACCTTTTAAAGTAAGGAAAGGGCTAAGTAAGTTCTCCAAGCCTCTTTCTGTAGTCAGTCTTGGAAAAAATTCTGTGCAATTATCTGATGGTAAAATTTGGCACACGGCCAGGATTGTAAAATGCAAAAGTACACTTAATGAGGGGAGTGTAGAAGGAACTAGTTGCATGAGGAGTTTTCATTGGTTAGATGATGAGAATATTGAGGAGGAATGTAGCTGGGGATCAGCACAGGTTGAGAAGGATCTTTCTGGTTCTAGTATGATTGAGGTTACAAGCCAAGTTGATGTTCCTTCTGTTTCTGCTGGGGTGGAGAATGATGATCTTCTAGATAGGGTTGACCCTGAATGTATTTCTGATGGTGTTGCTCTCCATTCTAATTCTTCAGAGTTAATGGGACAGGAAGAATCTTCTGTTTGTGAACCCAATCCTCAATTTCAAGATAATGATGCTCTTGTTAATAGTTTTGGTAGGGTGGTTAAACCACCGGAATACCTAAAGGATTTTGTTATGAATTGATGATTTAATTCTTATAATTTTTGCTTATGTGTTTTTAGGGTTGTTATGAATTACTCATTGTAGGAAGAGAGGATGTGTGTTGTATTAGATCTTTATTTTAGTTAATAATGATTGTATATGTAGTTCTTACTATTGTAGTGTTCATTATTTAGGATATGATTATTTATTGTAAATGTAGTGTTCATTATTTTAAGTTAAAGGGAGAAGATGTGTTGTGTCTGTCTTTTATTATTACTACTTAGTTGCGTGTAGGTATTCCACAGTCTACATCATTGATGACACATGGAATCCCCAGGTGTCATCAATGATCAGTTGGAGACTGGGAGTTACGAGCAGCTGTTCATACTTGATGCTGTGTTGGCCTTATTCCTGTGAACTTAAATAAATACTTTATCTACTACGGAATTC
This sequence comes from Triturus cristatus, assembly GCF_964204655.1. Lineage (NCBI taxonomy): Eukaryota > Metazoa > Chordata > Amphibia > Caudata > Salamandridae > Triturus > Triturus cristatus. The sequence continues at coordinate 349,535,894 of NC_140584.1, forward strand.
CTGGAGTACATTTACTTAACACAGGGTGATCAGGCCAACTGCATCTCTGTTGTATTTGAAGATGTTGAATATGGTATGGCAAGCAGTGAGTTGCTGAGGGTACGCAAGTAAAATGGAAACTGCAAGACACCGACTTTAAATTTGGCAGGACATCAGCATTAAATTTGAAATAAGGCAAAGTGAATCACTTAGACGCTTATCAGCAATGCAAAAACTGGTCGTTGTGAAATTGGAGGCACACTCTCCAAAAGTGGCATGACAGGAACGTCATTCATGAAGTGATGGAGAGAAACTGGAAGTCAGGAACTTAGACTTTATTTAACTAGCCTCTAAAAGTAGAAGAAATTTACAGCAGGGACTGGCTTGTTGAGATGAGGGCGACCAGTATGGTAAAATGGTCACTGGTGGGGTTCCTTAGTTGGGTTGCCAGTATGCTAGGAAGTCACTTGAAGAAATTTAAAATTTAAACGTTTACCTTGTTGAAGAAAGTCCATTTGATGTCTGTAGAAGAAAGATAAAGTTGAAATGCCCAAAACGTCGCCAAAATCGTAGTGATGTGGAAATGATGGTCAGGTCCACGTAGGTTCTTGTAGAATATATATTTATTTATGTAGATGGTACAAGGTATCAAGATGGAGAAAGATGGAAATAAAAACCCCACCAGGAGCTGTCTCCTCACAGCTCAGCCCCAAGCTCCCAACTGAATTCACAGAGCTAGGAATCCAACATTCTAATGTGTCATCATGAATACCAACATTCCACAAGGTGACAGCAGAGGATGAGCTATACAGGATGAGTAGCAATCACTACAGCAGGGTCAGCACGTGTTAAGCTGTGTGCACGCTGAGCATGCGCCCTATATTGTGCTTGCTGCTGGCACCGGCTCTGAGGGAGAAGGGGAGGCTGGCAGCATCATGGGCTTGGTGCAGACTGAAGACTGTCACAGTAGCCTTCTTATTTTGTTACTGTGGGCCGATTTTGCTAAAAAATTGGCCTCCAGTAACAAAGCCAACCTCCTGTTTCAGAAACATCCCCATCCCTTCCATCCTCCCAGGGGTCTGCCCAGTATGCAAGTGTGATTGCTTATCAGTCACAAGTTACAATATCGGCAGCCTCACTAGACCTGCTCACTGGTGCAAGGCCTCCCAGGCGCCTTCCCTCTGCTCTACTGGTTCCTTCCTTCTGAACTCTGCATCCAGACGTTGCACACTCCAAATAAATCAACTTCTTTATCAACAGTCGAAACCAGCCCCTGCAATCAGGGGCCAGCTGCTGGCTGAATATTTACAAGGGCTGCACCACGACCACTCACTTCTGCACTCAAAACGATTTTTAAGACAGCAAAACCACTATCCAGGCAATTTGCAAAATGTGTAAACTGCCGATCTTAAAGCTTGGGACACAATATCATAAAATGAGAATCTCTAGAGTCTGCTGGTTAGGTGTCATATAAATGTATAGATTGGTAGTGATACTAACAAATTAATTCCTACAGACTTAACTCTCAGTAGCAATTTACCTGCCTACCACCCGATCACAAATTGGTCTCTGATTCAATTTATAGAGACGCACATACAAAAGTAAACAAACTGTTTTGCAGGGTCACACAGTAGGAAAGAGTTAAGTCACTATCGTAAGATGAAAACCTCATACAAATGTCTTGTGATAAAACGCATGCACATTAATCCACTGAGCCATCCACTCTATATTAACGTAAAGTAATGTTTCTCTGCAATACTTGGTTTAGAACATCAGAAGCCAAAACAAGCATTCAGAAAAAAAAATATTCCTAAGTAGAGCCCAGAAGTGAGGATCAGTTCGAGGGCCGTCTCTAGAGCAGGATAAAACTAGTTATCTCTGAGGAAATCACCCATATTTCAGCTTAGCAGTTATGAATGGCGGGGTATCATTCCCAGTAGGACTGAGTTGGGTACAAATAAAATTACACTTCTCACTCCTCGTTCCTCTCCCACCCCCTGCTTATGGCGAACCCAGCCCCATGCTCCTAACATTTCGTGTGAGAGGCTCTGTTATAGCAAGTAGCCCTGACCAGAGTGCATTTTAATAGCTATACATATTAAACACAGGACTGTTTGGAATTTAACCTTTGGCACATAAATGTGCATTTCTGTCACTTTCAACAAGTTTACTGGACTGTGTGGTGTGCAGAGGGAATCTCCAATGTGAGGCAAGAGTTCTGTGGAAAGGGCGACGGTGATTTCTGTGGCCTTATCTCACATCATCAATTTTCACATCATCTAATTATCGCCAATGCATGTTTTTTTACAATTAGACTGATGCCTACTTCGAGGGCCAGAAAAGGCACCTGCCGTCAATTCGGTATCAGATTACAAAAGCTTTTCTCTCCTGCTCGCGTTTGGGTACAATTGAAATGAAAACTTTAAGCTGTAAGGCTGTATTACTGGAGTAATCCCGTTCCACAACGTGGGGTGATATGTGAAAGAACAATGGACAGCGTTTTTTCAAGCGTTTCGTTTCTCTGGGAATAGGCCTAGAGCCGCACACCAGTCAAACTACAGTGGTGGACTTAATCTGACTGGCATAAAACTGTAATGGCCGGCAAGCTCAAGAAAAAGCAGCATTACTTACTGCTTTTATTAATCTGATTCCAAGGCCTGCACTGCACGGCACGCTGCTGCTTGCTTCAAATTGTCTGACTGAATGGTGCCGGTGCGTCGAACGTGTGTGCGTCATGACAAGGTGGGCACAGTTGAATTTTTTTTAAGTTACACTTGCGCTGCAGCTGCTGCACACAGGACCAAATCCAGTCCACTCAGTGGCCCACCCACCGCAACACTGACTACAGTAATGGATTTATTGAACTGTGTGAAATATCGACTGGCTCTTCATCGGAGACTGCATAAAGTGCCCATAATGTGTGACACATGTTGAGAAAGCGGAGTTGGCGGACTTGGCGCTCAGGTATGTCTAGAGACGGCCCTGATGAATAAGTGCCGGTGCTAAGCACAGGGAAGCACCGGCACAAATTAAGCACTGTCCCTGGGAGAGCAGTGCTCAACAGCTCCTGCCAGGAAGAGCAGTGGGGAACAGCAGGCTCTGCTCCCTGCCAGCACTTTCCCAACTCGTCTGCTGCTTATTTTCCCTGGCTTTGGATTTCAATGAAAATTTAACTGCACGGTAGTTTTCCACTATGCTCACAAAAATGTCTGCATGGGCGGCCAACTCTTTTTAAACATCTTAAACATTGTTTGAACCTCTTTAGTGGAAGAAACACACCCGGGATGCTTTGTCCAACCCCTGCATCTCCTGGGGTGGTTTACTAAATAGGAAGGCGCCTCGCATGACATCGTGGTGATTTAGCAGCTCACAGGCCCTGAACCTAACCAATGAAAAGTAGTTACGGAAAGAGCTCACCTCAAACCAGAATCGCATGAACTATCTATAGCGTCTAATTTGTATCTCTGGTTGCAGGTGGTGGCGCTTAACGCTGCCACACTTTTTTGGCTCGAACGTATTTCTCATCATCGGCCATCACCCCCGAGCAAGAGAGAAAAACAGGTACACTGGGGGGGGAAGAGAAGAAAACGCTGACTCAGCCAGTCTTCGGATCCCACCCTGACATTGGTACGTGCTGGAGCCAGGGTACTTGGGGGAAGCTTTGGGCCCCTGAAGTTAATCACTTTTTAAAATTAATTTATTTTTACAAATTGGGCATCCCTTGCATGTAAAGTGCTCGTTTGAACGGATGATATTTTATTGTCAGGGAGATGCGTCGACCCCCTCTTAAAGCCAAAGGCGCTGCCTGCCGGTGTCAGCAGACCCGCGGGTAACTCCCAACCTCCAGTTAGTGGAAGTTACTTCAGGCAGTGGCGTCACTAGGCGAATGCGGGGGGTGCGGACCGCATGGGTGACACCATAAGGTACCGCACTGGGGTGACACCAACCCTAGTGACGCCGCTGCTAAAACTTGGGGTGTCATGTACAACTTCCAGCTCGAACCAGTCCTACAAGTCACCCTGATTAAGAATCTGCCCAGCAGCGGGTTGAAAAGCTTGTAAGACAAACATATTCATCACAGCTTTTTATTGTTCATTAGAAGTAGCTCGAAAAATCCCCAAATCCAAGTCTGGTTTTTAAAAGACATTTTATCACTCTTCTTCTACTGCCCCTAAACCCCATCACACGTCTCCCAGAAAGGGCAAGTTAATTGCTCACAGCTCTATTTTGGCACAGTGAGATGTACTGTTTATGTGATACTTCCACCACTAGACATGGTTGTTTTCTGTAAGAGGCACTAGAACGTGTTCTCAGTCCCGGTGCACTCTGGGTATTTCATGAAGAGTGTACATTTTGGAGTGTGAGATAACGAGGCGCCAGGCTGGAGCACTTCCTATGAAGTGGAAAGGCCCAGAACAGTCATGGTCATGGTCACGGAACCTCCAATCCCAGCCTCTGGCAGAAGAGCGAGAGCCACACAGAGTGTACCGGCATGGTGCGGCTTTTATCGACCTCGGGTCAAAGAACAACTGAGTAGGCCATACAGGGGTATACAGTAGTAGTTAGTCCCCGCCACACCTGAGCAGGTATCAGCGGCAATTTCTAATGCGGCGCAGTCAGCCTGCCGGCTAGAAAGTAGGGGGCTAAACTTTACACCATAAAATCTTGCATCCACAAGGGAATCTAGTCAGATGGGCCTTCTTTGTAATTTATAAACATGTACATAAAATAATTAGGTTTCCACTTGCACATATTAAATGAGGTTACACACAGTCTAAACCACATACCACATTAGAGATTAGCAGCAAGGGTTGCTGCGTGACTGCCCTTTTCACTTTTGCGGCTTCGCCCACAACTGAAATTGGACATTACTTCGAATACGTGCACCTTGTCTGTATGGCGTTCGCTAAAAAAGAAAAATCATTGAGGTGCCGTTACTTAATGCAAATGAAAGGCACGGCATGAGGAGGGAAGGGCGGGGCTAAGCAATACGGGCACTCGCTGTTAATAAATAAAGGTTCAGGGAAGTAGCACAAAAACTGGATGCACCCATAAACAGAATGCAAATCTGGTATGCCGGCGCCCTTCTTGAAGATGCATGCTAAGCACTAGGAGCCACGCAGACACAATCATCCCAACAGAAAGCCACTGTGATACAAAGAGGTACAAGCTAACTCATACACATGATCCGTCACTACACGCCCCCTAGGCACAGACTAACTCGTAAACATACAAGCCATAGATAAGATAAGAAATTCAGTCACAACAGCCAGCAAGCAGACAATCCAGTCCGGATGGGCTGAACAAAAAGGAGACAGGGCAGAAACAAAAAAGCCTCAGTTTCAATCGGAGGCCACCGTATTACATAAACGATGACGCCAGCCAATGAAAATGAGGGGCGGGGCTTCAAGTCCCTTTCTGAAATCTCCTCGATGTGCTCTGCAACGCTAGGCGAGACCTAAAAAAAAAGAAAACAAGCACTGGCTAATGGATTTGGCCTTGATAGGGTATTTTCTGAACTGTTTTGTAAATACTGTAAAAAAAAAGAGCATCAAGGTTGGTGTAGTATACTTTATTAAAGATCAAGGAGCTTATTTATGAGCCCCTTTCAACACTGTTGTGTAACTTTCCGTGCTGCAGCGGCGGCGTACATAATGCGCCACGTTGTGCCATTTTTACAAAGTGTCCCTTTGTAGAGCACTGCGCTACATTATACCTGCGTCAGGTATAATAATGTATAATGGGTGGGCGTTCCCTTGCAATTAAGGTTCATAGAATCAATGAAGTGTGTTTTGATTATTGTCAGAAAACCTATTACTACTAAAAAGGTGAAAGTCATAATTTATAAGTTTATAAGTAGCTACTGGCTACTTGCTCTCCTTGTCTGTGCCAGGTCAGCGCGCTTTACCTTTGTGAATAACCATGTTAGGTGTGAATCACACTATGTGCAGGGTGTGATGCCTTTAATTAGCAAAACAAGTACTGCATCATAAGATTGTGTAATGCATAACCTTTAGACGATGCTCAGATGCATGCATAATGCATCTTTTGAATACAATGAATGATCAGTCCAACTAAATGTAGTAAAACCAGAAGTGCTAGGAGTTTTTCTCTAGATCAGCAGTTGTTAACCTTTTGACTTCCCATGACCCTTAGTGAATCACAACTGGAAGCTGGGAACTTCAGTGTAAACTATTTCTATGATTTGATCATCAAAACAATATAGAATCATGTATACATCAAACAAATACAAAAATTGTGATACATTGTGTATTTAATTAACAAACAAAAAACAAAATTAAAATCTTTATGGGAGCGTTGGAGCGATTCAAACTTTGGTTTTATTTCCAAAAGTTAAAGAAATATGCTGCCCTGCATTTTGTGAGAGGGAAAGAGTTGGAAAGTGCCATATGTACTAAGATATGGCTATCTAGCACCACACAAACCTTTGCACAATAGTGCAATGGTGCCTGCTTTACGTCTAGTATAAGTTATGTACTGGATGAATATCCTTCCAGTACATAACACTATGGCTAGACCAACTTTAATGGGTTTCCCACTTTGGACGGGTGCAGGAGTGTGCCCTACACATACAAATTTGGAAACGTTTGGAGAAATGAAAGCATTTCTCCCAATTAACGCCAATCTCAAAGAGGCATTATATTGTGGTGCAAAACCTTGTCTTCTATTGTTAGTAGATAGGGCTTTGTGTCAAAAACCATGGAGGTTTACATGTGAACGCCCATGTACCACCCATTGAACTCCACCCTAATGCAAAGTAATGCAAAGCAGCACATGCTTTTGCACATAAAGTAAATTCCAATAAAACATTTGCTCCAGTTTGCTTCACTTTTGTGACACCAGCCTGTCACAACGTGTTAGTAAATCTGCCCCTTAATGTTTAGCTTCCAATTTGGAGTACCCTCACACTTACAGAGTATTTTAAAATGTTCATTTTCATACATTGATTTTTTGACTATGTACCTAATTATTCTGCTAATATTATGTTAAATAATTTTTATTGAAGATAAATAACACAGGAATACATAATAAAAATTTGATCTAAACATAATTATACAATAATAAAGAAGTAACAACTATTAAAGAGTTAATATATAGCGTACAAGGTTACAAAATATGATAAAACATAATACAAATGTATACTAAGAACCTGTGTCGATAATAAAGTGAATGCGGTATTGTACAAAGAAAGGATTACGTTTTTTATAGAAAAAGGATAGAAGAAAGGAAAAAGAAAGAAGAAGATAGACAAAGAATAATAAGAATTAAATTTACGATGACAGAAAAGAAGTAAAAAGTAACCATAATAGATCAGATTTGATTTGTAAGTGGATTGAAGTTTGTGGTACAGAAGCGATCCTATGTTCATCACATATTAAATTTCACCAAAGTAAGAAGGATAATTAGAGTTGTCTTTCCAACAAGTTAGTATAACTTTAAAGGCCACAGCGAGGAATAAGTCATATAACATCGATTTAGAAGAAATGTGATCAAAATCAGGTGACAAAGTACCCAGAAATACATTGTGAATATTGAATGGGATCTTATAAGGAAAAATCAATAAACATTTTGACCATACAGTTTTCCAAAAAGTGTGTAACTTAGGACAATAGAATAGTAAATGTATTAAAGAACCTTCAGCAGTATGACATGACCAACAGGAAGATTTGACAGAGTGGTTGAATTTATGTAGAAGAAGGAGAGTAATAACAACTCTATTATAAATAAAATATAAGGACTGTGTGATATTAGCAGATTTAGATGTCTTAAAAAGTTTCTGCCAAAACTTATCCCATTGGTGTACAGACAGAGTTTGAGATAGATCCTGTTCCCATTCTAGTTCAATGTTAGATTTATTCCGTGTGTTAACATGAGTAGATAAAGTTTTCTAGATAAAAGAGGCACTAGGAATAGTGTCAGAAGATATATGATATAAAGGAGTATCAGGAGTAAAGGAAGTAGGAATTGGTTGAGAAAGGAAGTTCTGTACACATCCCTGTAGTATTGGGGCTAAAGTGTCATACTGCTGAATACATGAATCAGGTAAATGAAATGTCTCTTATTCTGCTAATATTAATTAGTTTTTAAACAGATGAAGACCATCTGTGTAGGAGTCGTGAAATCCCAGGGATCCATGGGCCCAGGTTAAGGCCCGCTGCTCTAGACTAACAGGGCACTAAACCTTCATTTGAACTTAGTGAGACATAATGTATTGCCATCATTAGCAGAGCGCAGCTTTGCTCTTTTAACGTAATACATTTTTGATGAAGAGTCGATATGGATGGCCAGAGCTTTAGAAATGACTCAATAAATAGGTAGAAGTTTTTTTCTATTTTATTTGAACCTTTTAAATGCTTGTTAGACTTTGTTTTCACTACGGTCAGATTCGTCATTAAACTAACAAGGCAAATGCTTGGTTGACCAGCGTCTTCAAAGTCACCACAGCTGCTTTCCTGCTGATTTAGTGTTGATCACTGCTTGATGTGATCACTGCCTTTCTTCATCAAGTAGAAACAATATATAAATGCTTTGCTAATATGACTCAGGGTAGAATCATCATAATATATGATTAATAGTTAAGGCCAGGAATTTATTTATTTATTTACTTGAATTTTATATACACTGGCTAGACCCGGAGGTTTCAGAGCGCTTTACATGAGGAGAGTTACATAGGTTACAAATTACACATTGTTACAGAAGGTACAACAGTTACAAGTTACATCCATTAGTTCTTGGCGTGTAGAGGGGTAAGGGGGTAATGTAAAAGGGTGAGGGGGAGATTAGGCGGGGCTTAGGCATAAGGATAGACAAAGCAGGTAGGTGGAGAGGAATTCAGGGGAGAGAGGAAAGGAAAAACGGAGGTAGCCAAAGAATGAAGGAGGGAAGCAGAGGTGGAGGGGGAGGGGACACAGCATGGAGACTGGGAAGTAACTGTGTCTGACATCCGGCTGGGTGAGAGACGGCTCCCCGCGGAACAGGTATGATCCTGCCTGTCTGCTGACATCTTAGATTATACTTGAGTACCGAGCCAGAGATTTTACATTCTTTGTACATTGGCATTGGCCTTACAATTAAGAGTTCACCCTTTTCAGGTAAGTACTTTCAATCTTTTTGTCTGAACTAAAACCATCATTTGGGACACTAAGACTGAAGTGTGATAAATTGACCTCGTAGGGAATTAGTAGCCCAGTCGTCAAAGGCGAGCACATTCCCCCAAGAGTTTCTTTGTTTCATCTTTAGCAGCTAGGCTAGAGCAGCAAGGAATGAGTGTTTGTATACCAGTAAAACCAAAGAATAGCACAGTTAAGAACTAAGGGCCTGATATTCTAAATACTTTTGCCTTCGCAAACTCTACAACGGGCAAAAATCACAGGGTATGAGAGCACAAAATGTAATGTGTAATCTGCTACGCCAATTTTGTGACCCAGAAAAGCCATTCCGACTCACTGAGCTTTGTGATTCGTTCCTTATCGCAATTAGGAGGGTACATGAATGAGTACTGTCTCCTAATTGCAAGTCTGAACACTATGAATCAAGGGTTTGCAACTGCATTTGTAGTCACAAATTATTGATCAGTTACTAACACAAGAAAAGGTGACGATCTGAATTGTGTCAGTGACCTCGGGGATACCAGACTTTGGTGCAGGTCACCCCTGCATGCTCCCTCCTGATGGTTTCCCAAATGAGAAACTCTTTTTTTTTTTTTAACATGGCATCAATTCTTTTAAGGAACACAGGCTCATCCCTGTCCCCCCTTTTATTTAATTTATACTTGCGTCCCCTTTTGTACTCCTTGAGGAAATTCAAAGTGTGGATCTTTAATTACGCAGATGATCTGCAATTGGTTTTCCCCCTGGGGTCGCCGGATGCTGTCACTGAGTTTAGGGAGGTCGTGGCTCATATCCAGAGTTGGATGGGCCTTAACCACCTAAAACTTAACCCAGGCAAGACTGAATTGATCTTGCCTGGGAAGAGCAAACTCAGCTGGGGTCCTCAATTTTGGCCTCTGGAGATGGGAAACCCCCCCTCCAATTCCCGCACAGTTAAGAGCCTTGGAGTCACCTTTAGTGAAGACCTCTCCCTGAAAAGTCAGGTAGGGTCAGTTGTTTCCGCTTGCTTCTTTCAGCTGCGCAAGATTAGAAAGATTGCCCATTTCCTAACCCATTCTGCCCTGATACAGGTGACCATCGCCCTTGTGCTGTCTAGGCTGGACTACTCAAATAGTTTATATTTGGGCCTTCCAGCCGGGCAGCTCAAGAGGCTGCAGCTGGTTCAAAATCAGGCGGCCAGGCTGATCTGTGGGCTTCCTAAATGGCAGTCCATCAGGCCAGGCCTGGCAGACCTGCACTGGCTGCCGGTAGCCCAGAGGGCGGCTTTTAAAACCGGCTGCATTATCTTTAGGGCATTACAAAGTAAAGGCCCCAAATTTATCATCAATCTGCTTGCCAGATACACCCCCTCCCGCAACCTCCGCTCTGGTCACAAAAACTTGCTCATGGTGCCGGTTGTAAGGAAACAACGTCAGGGCGGCAGCTCTTTTCATTTTCTTGCTGCCTCCCTCTGGAACTCCTTGCCAGCTTCTTTAAGGTCACACGAGGATATTCTAGCCTTTAGACTAGCCTTTAAGACCTGGCTTTTTAGAGAAGCTTATCCTTAGACGTTCTAAGTTGTCCTCCTGTTGTTGTGTTATGCTCTGAAAACCTCCTACAGCGCCATGAAGCCTACGGGCGTACGTGCGCTTTATAAGCTAAATTTAACATAACATAACATAACAGGCTGCTTCAAAAAAAAGTTTCCAGTCTGGGAATCCAAATACAGAGATCTTTTTCTGTTGTTCCTTGCACATCACCATCCCTGTGTTTGTAGCCAATGTCAGGGTCATAAATAGCAACCTACTTAACTAATATTCATTAGGCAAGTGATTCTGCGACCACCTTTGACATGAGATTTTACGACTTGACCTATCAGTTCATAAGTCATGTCCCAAGATCAGAGAAAGATCACAAAATTTGGTGCACAATTGATGGCCACATTTTGAAACCTGCTCAATTACATCAGGCCCCATATCCCTTATCGGATGATGAAAGGTGTAATGGTGTGGATAAAAATATAAAGATTTAATTAAACTAAAGTAAGGGATCAAGGAGATTAACAGTTTAAAATGTATAATGGGATAAATGTCCAAAGGCCATAAAATGGGCAATGTTGTCCAAAGTCCATCAATGGGTAAAGTCAGAAAACCTACATTAATAGGCTAGTCTGTGGATGGAAGAGTTTAATGGGTAAGGCGTGGGCAAGGTGCACATTCTGATTTCCAGATTTTATTCAGTTGGAGCTTGTTCTTGTGGTAAGGACTGCAGAATACATCCATCAAGCTATTTCTCATCTTGCGCTGCCTAGCAGGAGCTCCCCTTAGAAGCTCAGGGCCTTGGGATCACTTTTTTGTGCAAATCCCTGGTTATGCCCCCCATCCACCCTTCCACCCGACAACCCGAGGATAGGAAAGCAGCGGCAACACCACTATCCCGGATACACCCCGCCAAACAGTGATTTTGAGCAGATATCTCTCCTGAAGATTTTCGCCAATGACAACTCCCCGTGTCTGCCTCTGACCCATGAGAAGTCCGAAGCCTCCTGAATCCTGGCTGATGTGGTCACGGAGTGCCAAAGCAGCTTGTAGCGAGTTGAGTCTCCTCCTGCCCCGCATCGCGTCCGATCCTATGAATGATTTCTGGGACAATGGCGAGCTGATCGTCCTACCCCCACCCCTCCGCAGCAGTCGAGACTCCGACTATAGCGCTCACTCAGTCCTCATTTTTGGCTGCGCTATCGATCGCCGCACCGAGCCGTGAGACACTGGCCGCAGGGTAACGTGAAACTTTCACCCGCCTCGCATCGCGCCCATTCCTGTAGATCTCTGGGGCATTGTCGAGATGATCGCTTGACCCCCACCCCTCCGCAACAGTCGAGACGCTGGCTATGGCTGCGCCAGCGATCTCGCACTGTAGCCTTGAGACATTGGTTTCAGGTAGCGGTGGGACGAGTCCATTTAGGACTATCTTTTTCGGATTTGACCGGATGCATCTCCCGGTGGGATACTGGTGACCGTAATACTTTTATGTTTCAGTCTTCTGCGGGGCTCTTCGGGATGAAGCCTGTCCTTGAAATGGCAGCTTAACACATTACGAGGTCCAGCGCAGAGGTGATAAGAGGGAGATACTATTTGCCATAAGCATCTGTTGCAGGAGCAGCGCGCAGCAAGTTGCAACATTAAAAGCACCTCTTGGATGGTACGACTCTGGCTGCCTGCCTAATCTAATCTCTCTCTATATGGTGCCTGACCCCAAATTGGCGGTCTCATGAAGACAAGGAAATACTTCCACGAGGGCTAGAGTTTCCGTTTGCAGTGATACTGAGTGGAAGGTCTATATTTATTTGCATCCATTGTGGGCACAGCGCGAGTTACCACATAAAAAGCACCTCTTCGAGGGTGCGACGTCGACTGCCTGACAAATTTTCGTGGAATGGTGCCTGACCCTAAGATGGCGGTATCATGAAGTCGAGGAAGTTTCTCCTCCCCCCGATGTCACCGAGAGTTGCAGTTCTGGTGATTTCGCATTTGTATGGTTGCAACAACATGCTTGTTTATGGAAACAACAAAGTATGCTCAATTTTCCTCTGCAAGCTAGACGCCTGACCCTAAGATGGCAGCTGAAATGAGGAGCAGGCACTCCTACATCAAACCAGCTGCAAAATGGTGAACTCCACTTTGATCTTGCCAGCTGGTACGGTCCCTCCGCTTTACGACCATTTCAATGCTTCTGTAGGCTGATGATGTCCTCATAAGCCCCTCTTCATATAATGTGAGAGAGGTCTGATCGAAGAGAATCGCAATATAGTAAAATAACAGCAAAAAAGCTACCCAGTGCCAAGTATTAAGACAAGGCGACTGAATCTTAATCCAAAACAAAAAAGGGATTCCAAGTCCAAATAGTATTTCCGTTGCAAACACCCATAAAGGAGGCGGCCATCCATAATGGCCCTCAACAAAATGGTAGTCATCCCTAATGGCACCCACCTTACATTAAAGTGCCTCCCCCCACCCTAAGGTGAAATACCACACAGAACAAGGACTTCAAACATTATGGCTGGCCCACACATGATACCGGAAAGAAACAGCGCATACTCTATTCACTACCCTCCCAATATATCTAAAAGTGCCTCAAAAACACAACCTTCTTAGGAAAACCAAGAAATCTTGTTTCTGGATCCCTCCTTCAACACCAAGAAAGGCGCTATAATCAATAACCTCATATTCTTCACAAGAAGAAAAGCCAAATGGCGGTCTGCCTTTTCTAAGCTACTAACCATCCATGCCCATTAAAATATCCCCTACGGAACTAGGATAACAACAACACCCACACCAAACCTCAGAGCCACCCTGAACATAACATCCTACAAAAATAGCACTGTTCTTATACAAGCAGCTAACAGGGACCTAGAACTTTTCGACAAATACTTTCTCACCCTAAAAACCCACACCATCTCCCAACCCAACGCACCACAGGACCTATCCACCCCCTCCAAGACCCTCATCTCACGAAGATCAGAGTCCCCCATCCCACCCAGAATCTATGAAAGAGGCAACAATAACTCACCTCCTTCAGAACTCATATCACCTACACCCTCAAATGGAATCATCCTCAGCACCAACAACAACGCCCCTCCCGTTATGTCCAATCTCCGACCTGCTGCATCTCCACACTCCGCCACATCCCCTATCCTCACTACTCTCACCCTCCTCCACAACCCTCTACCGACTGCTGATGACACTCTCCTCCACAACCCTCTACTGACCAATAATGACACCCACCATGACACGGCCACTCTATTGAGTCAGATTAAAGCCCCCAGCCAGCACATACCCCTACCATTATCTACCAGCCCGCTCCCGCTCCCGCTCCCAGCTACATATACCCACCACACTACCCACATAGTCATCAAACCCCTCAGCAATACTACTCCCAGCCCTCCCTGCCCGCCAATCCTCTCCCTCCTCCCTATCACCCTTCTGAACAAGACCCTCTCAGTCCTACCTCACATCTAGGAATCCAACAAAACGTTATACTAGATATCAAAAGCATCTTACTACTTGCTGAAAACTCTCTTTCCAAACTCACCCATCTTCAACACTCTCTAGCGGCAGTCAACAGTGTGATAAAAACTATCCCCCTGCCCTTAACTAATCGACACCGACACACTCGCAAACTCCCCAGCTACCTAACGGACCTGGATATCCATACCCTTCTACTAGTATACGAAACTCCTACGAGCCCCATCACACTTGAAGATCTCAACTACCTAACAGACCTGGAAATCCAATCCCTTATACTGTCATACGAATCCCCCGCTTTCCACATCACTAATGAAGAAGAATTCTCTATTCTCCCGGTCCCCATCAACCCAAACAGAACATCCCTTCCAAAACACAGAGAAATAAACCTGAACAACCTCCAATCCATAACCCCTAACCCGGAATGCCTTAAAACACGCCTCGTACATCGCCGACCCCACCCTGAACATGAAAAAGGACATAACCATCCTCACGGAAACTTGGCTCAATGAATCGTCCTCCCCATGCCTACACCTTCTAGTCCCCCCAGACTACAACATTATTAGACTAGATAGACCTCTCAAAAAGGGCGGAGGACTAGCCGGCATTCATCAATCCGACATTACCATCTCAAAGTTTCACTCCGAACCGATGGACTCCTGTGAATACCTTGGGATCTCTGTCAAATCAGATAACCACTCCCACAAACTACATATCCTCTACCATCCCCCAAGTAAGAACGTAGTATTTACAGACCAATTTATGGAAATCATTACTACAAACTCTTCCCCTCTTTCCAACAACATATTTCTCGGCTACTTCAATCTCCACTGGAAAAACCACCTTGACAAACAGGTCAACGCCCTCAAAACCTTCCTAGCAGCCCATTCCTTGATCCAAGCTATCTCAAAGCCCACTCACTCTAAAGGTGCTACTCTTGACTGGCTCATCTCTAAACAAAATACGATTGAATCTATCTTGATCACCCCTAGGGACTGGTTAGACCATCACATCATCACCTTCCAAATTTCCTCCGCCACCAAGAAAACATTCCTGCAACAAAACAAGACCAAACAATGGATAAGAAACACGAAAAACCTAGACTGGCACAACCTAACCTCTCACTGTGAGAAAGTCCTCATCCCCCCCAACAACATGTCCGACATCAGTGACCTCACTGATCACTACAACTCCACAATGACCAAGGTCTTTGACCAAGCTGCTCCACCTAAACTCAAACTAATCCAGACAAAGACAAAAATCCATGGTTTAACAAAGCCCTGAATGAAGAAAGACGTAAACTTAGACCATCAGAACGGAAATGGAGACAACATCCCTCCTCCCCCGCCATCTTAAACTACTTTGGAAATCTAGAAATTCCTATAACAAAAGTATTCTACTATCTAAAAAAGACTTCTTTATATCAGAACTAGACAATGCCAAGAACAGACCAAAGAAACTCTTTGAAATTCTAAAACAACAATCTAACAAATTGGCTAAATCCTCTCTTCTGACCTCGTAAACACAGCTTAGCAGCGAAGAATTTTCTTCATTCTTCACAGCAAAAATGAACTCCCTCCAACTCGAGCTTAACATGGCAGCAACCAACTCAACCACCCCTAAGAACCGTCAAGCTGAAAAACCTGAGCAACCCGAGTTACTTTCGCCAAAAAATAAGTCTCACTGGTCCACCTTCAAACTTCACGGTCTTAATGACATCACCAAAACTTTAGCAACCACCAAACTCAACAACCACTTCAATGACCCAGTCCCCTCAAATTGCCTTCCCCATATCTACCAAGTCATCTCCCCTCTCTGGACCAAAATCATCAACGCCTCGCTAGCACAAGTACACATACCAGACTGCCTAAAAACAGGACAAGTCACTCCTATACTAAAGAAACCGACTGCAAACCCCTCCGACCCCAATAATTTCCGACCCATAACCAACATTCCCATAATAGCCAAGGTCTTGGAAAGATGTGTTCAACAACAACTGAACCAACACATCATGGACTTCAACCTTCTGAACATCCACCAATCGGGTTTCAGACCAGGCCATAGCACAGAAACAGCCATTCTGCATATAGTGGACGACGCCCTCCTTGCTCTTGACCGCAACGAAACCTGTCTACTTGTTCTGCTTGACCTCTCCTCAGCCTTCGACACAGTCAATCCTGACAAAATTCTAAGAAGACTAGAAAATAGGATGGGTTTATCTGGCACAGTCCTTCAATGGTTCAAATCCTTTCTGGAAAACAGAACGCAATCATTCATGGTGAACAAAAATCTTTCTCCCTCCTCACCGAACCCTCTAGGAGTACCTCAAGGCTCTACCCTATCCCCCACCCTATTCTACCTATATGTCGCACCACTAACTGAACTACTGCAGCAGGCGAACATAGCCTACCACATGTACGCAGACAACACTCAAGTTTACATCAAGATCTCCTCCATTGAAAACATAAAGAAGATGAACTTGGCACTTGAAAAGACCGTCCATTGGCTAACAACCAACTTCCTCAAGCTAAACTCGCAAAAAACTGAATTTCTTCTTATCTCCTCCCCTAATAATTCCCAGGAGACAAAGGAATGGACCAAGTTGATCACTGCATTGAACTGCAAGCCAACTCTGGTGGACTCCACCAAATCACTTGGAATTACACTAGATAAGAACCTCAACACGCAAGCACACATCAACCTGTTAGCTAAAAACGCACGCTTTCACCTCAGCTATCTTAGGAAAATGAAACCTTTCTTCGAGAACCCAGACCTCAAAACTGCAGTACAGTCCCTAGTCATCTCAAGGCTGGAGTACGGATGCACCATCCTCGCGGGGCTTCCCAAAATCTCAACCGCCCCTTTAATAGCATGTCTCAATGGCGCAGCAAGACTCCTAACAGGATCTAGGAAATTTGACCATATATCGCCACACCTGAAAGCACTCTACTGGCTACCTTATGAAGCTCAAATCTACAAAAAATGGCATGCATCACTCACAAAGCGCTTCACCACAATACTCCCCAATGCCTATCCCAAAAACGTACCTTATCTGGAGTAATCAGACATTCTAGGAGCGTTGATAATTTACTCCTGAAACCCTCTTGTTTCAACTAGAAAAAAACCTCTGACAGCAACACCAAGAATATGGAACTCACTTCCTCCCTAAATCAGAAAAATCTCCTCTACTTCTTTGTTAAAAAAAGAAGCAAAATCATTCCTTATGTGCAAATTCCTCCCATAAACTATCACACGGACCATTCCAGATCTTCACCCTTAAACTTGCCTCTTCTATTCCTCTAAGGACACCCTCGCTGCTCATGACCCGTTGCTCAGAAATACTCTCATGCCTGCGACCCTCCGAACTTTGTAAAATTAGCGGATTTTATGTATGCTATACTTTGCTAATTGTTTTATTCGTACTGTGCCTTCATTGTAAAGCGCTCTGATACCCTACCCTGGGTCTGGTCAGCACTATAGAAAACTCTAAAAATAAAATAAAATACATTTTCAATCTGAATGTGATTGGCACAAAGTCTCAGTGACCAAAACTCACAGTTGGTTGTAGCTCTGACTCGAAGTGGTTGTATTCCTACCTTGAATAATTCAAGATGTCCACTGGAAAATAGTGGATGTGGCTGTGGTTCTGGCAGGTTCCTAAGAGCTTCTCTTTTCAATGCTTTTGATCTAGTAACTATTGTGCCAGTGCTAACTTGTACATTACCTAAAAATACAATCTAAACATCCTACAGGTTTTATGCGAGGGTGCACCATCTTTATATAAGTAAGTGGGAAAAGAAACAAACAAAATGAGAACAATATGAATGTGGAACATACAGACGGAAATAAAACTACCATAAAGCCATTTGCCTTATTGCTGCCTTTTACCTGAATATTTTCCACAACAACATTGTTTATTTTCCAGGAATATTGCAGTTAGGATGGCTTGTTGCTTTGTTCTAGTTTTTCATTAAGGTATTGTTTTTAAGCCTTTTGATAAATGTCAGAAATTACTAGGCTTTAAAACGTTTGCTCTCATTTTTATACAAATTACTTTATATTATACAACGCTTCCTTGGCAAGATTTGTGATTTATCGCATACTTACTTAAATCAATCATTTAAATACATATTTAAATATTGTATTCTACTATTTATTTGATTAAGAGCTTGATTTGGATCTTGGCAGGACTCTCATTGTCCCGCTGTGGCGGCATTTACAAGTACTCTGTGAAGCTGACGGATTCCCGCCTGCCCTATATAGATGTGGGCTGGCTGATCCTCCGTTTGAGTTGACAGAGAGGCTTATTATGACTTTGCCAATCCTCCAGCAGCACCACAACTGCACCATCCACTGGAGGACTGCCAAGGCTGTGGTGAGCCCACCCGGTGGATTTCAATTTTAATCTTTGGCTGGCGGGCGTTGCAGCAGTGATGTTGATGGCGGTGGTCATGGGAGAGCCTAACATGCAGACCGCTGCTGTGAGAAATCAACTGCATGTTCCTGCATGGTGTGGCATGCATGCCGCAACATGCAGGAACTGGGGGTGCAAATCCATGGGGGCACAACATGTGCCCCTCTGCATGCACCCCCAGGCCAAGAGAAGTGGGTGGCCCTGTTAGGGCCTCCTTAGTTGCTTTCCGCCACCCTTTTCATGGTGGGCTCAATGCCATGAAAGGGGCAGTGGAAGGCCAACTCATAATATGCTCTATGGTGCCGCAGCAGCACTGTCAGCATATTGTTGCTCCTGACTGCTGCACAACCTCTGCGGGATCTTGGATACTCAGCGAACACAGCGGTTCTGTGGTGGTCCAACTGCCACACTCGTAATACTGCAGTGTGGTAGTAGTCGGACCTCCACCGCGAGTACGGCGGTCCTATGGACTTAAAATAAGCCCCAGAGGGCCAGATGTACGACCAGTTTTTGCATGCGCAAACGAGTCTGCGACCCATTTGCGCATGCAAAAACCCTACAGGGCCATGTACAAACGCTATTTAGCGAGTCACATTTTATTTGCGATTCGCTAAATAGCATTTGCAATTAGGAAGCGGCGTTTCAAAGGCGTCCCTTCCTAATTGTGACTCTGAGCCCTATGTATGACTGTTTTGCGACCGCAATTGCGGCTGCAAAACTGTCGCAATTTACCACCTACTTTAAGTAGGTGGTAATGCAGTCGCAAATGGGAAGGGGTCCCCAGGGGACCTCTTCCCCTTTGCAAATGCATGCAAAAATATTTTGTAAGGGTAGGCAGTGGTCCCACGTTTCATTTCTTTTTTTTTAAAATGCATCCCGCTTTCCTTTATTTAAAAGCAGTCCCAGACATGGTGGTCTGCTGATCCCGGCAGGCCACTATCCCTGGCAGGGCCAGCCATTCTCAATTGGGTCACAAAATGCGAGTGCCTCATGAATATTGATGAGCTTCTCTGACACTGTTGTACATTTGGAATTGCGACTCGCAAATTGCGACTCGCTATTTTTCGCAATTTGCGAGTCACAATTCCAAATGGTCATACATCTGGCACAGTGTGTTTTTGGTTGCATAAGCCGCTCATCTTGGACGATGCAGCAGACTCCTCTGCTGGCTAACAGTACTCCGTCGCTGTCAGGGTGGTGGGAATTCACTGAGTTTATATAGATTTCTCAGTTGTGCTGGCGTTGTCCTAGCGCCGGATTCAAGATGGTGGTATTTCGTCGTGGGAGACATCCAACATTGCACTATTGAAATGTTTCACATGGTTATTTTAGTTTCAGTTTGTGTTACCAGTAATACTTGCCAGCAGGAGAGCTGTTGCTGGACCCCAGTTTGGCATTTTTGTTCTCGTTTCCGTAATTTGGAGGTGTGTCTTCACTCCTCAACCCTGGCCCTATGTCAGTCTGGATAGGAAACTGACACAGACGCTTCACTGGCACGCCGAAGGCGCCCCAAGGCAAGCCTGTCGGCATCCGTCCACAGACAGACAGCGCTATGCGCCATGACCCCAGGTCAGTTTCCTGCTCAAATTTATTCGAGGGAAGAGCTTGTAGTGATATGGCATGAGGGCAAGTTGTCACATTATGAAATCTATAACTGCAATGCCTCGGCCAGGGACTTTCACTGTGAGTGCAGTTTTATATTCAGTGTTCTGCCTGAAAGAAGGGTTATTGGAAGTAAGGCCACAATCCTTGGTCAGGAAGAAACTGTAGGAGGTTCTAATGAACCTCTTAGGTGCATGCTATTAAATACAAGGTCATTAGTTAAGAACAAGCATGAATTTGCAGAATTACGGGACTCATATACACCAGACATAGTGTTTATCTCAGAGACCTGGACCGATTTAGGGCCAAAGCCTGATTTAAAAATTGCAATATTTGAGGGATATCATATTTTCAGAATCAAAACGAGAGTAGTGAGGTGCGCAGAGGAAAGGAAATGGGGAATTTAGGGTAAAAATAATAATGTAAAAAAATTGACCTGTCGCTGCACTAACTGCTGTCTCAGTGCTGCACTCCCGGCAGTCACTCTTGGCAGTCACCTGGCAAACACCCCACTCAATCCAGAGGCTGCTCTCATGCTATGAGAGCAGGGCCAGAATTGGTCTGAGCAGCCTAGTTTGTCACTCAGACAGTACCTGGGAGCCTGTGGCTTTTCTCCAACCCATCTGTGCCTAAGACAGCCGGCCAAACTGACATGCACACTTCTAAGTGCTCACCACTCCTCCCTGTCATAGCCCGGTCCCGCACGCATGCACGCCATAGCCAGAGCCAGTCGCAAAAAAATAAAACCATATTATTGTTTTATTATCATTTTATTATTTTGTGACTGGCTTTGACCAGTCGGGCGATGCTCCTCCGCAATTAAGGAGGATCTGCCCCTGATCGTCAGGCAAGGGAAACAAGCGGGGCGAGTTGGAGTAGTTTATCGCAATCATTTGAAAGCATTGCTAAATCCTGCTACACATCTACAAGGGGTAGCATTAATGTTCACCTTCAAGGTCAATTACAATACTACATTTATTGGGGCACTGATATATTGGTCTCCTGGGCCCAAAGATATGTTTGCAACATCAGTGGGAACATTTTTAGAACTGTGCCTGCAATTTTTCAATTTCACAATATTGGGCGATTTCAATTTTCATTTAGAACTCAAAGAAAATCTGGATACTGGTCATTTGTTTGACTGTTTGGCCAGTATTGGTCTGAGAAATTAATTTTGACAAGACACTTTCGCTATCATGGACGGATCATAGAGCAGTATTTTTTAATACAGAGGTCCCAACAAATAAAGCTTACCTCTCAAATGCGATCAAAGAAGTAAAAATCAGGCCTTGTAGGAAAATAGATGGTGACGAGCTGGAGATATTGCTAAAGGAGAAGGGCCCTTAACATAGTAGTAATATAGAAACAGCTACTAGTGCATTTACTGCATGGTTAGAAAAGGTGGTTCTTCGGCCCCCTGGTTTTCCCCAGGCCAGAAAAAATTGAACAAAAATGTAGGGCACAAGAACGCACGTGGAGCAAAGCATACCAAGAGGTCGAAAAACAAAAGTATTAATGTTTAGCATTGATAATGGTAGAAAAAGGCAGGTATTTTGCAGAAAAAATAAATGCCGTGAAGGATTCATAAAGTGAGTTATTTAAAACAATAAACACTATTTCAAAATATAATAATACTCAGATTTTTGTTCCGTCACAAGATTTTTGCTCGAAATTGGCTTGATCCTTTAAAGCAACGGTTAATGATATATATAAGGAATTCTCTTTCCGTCATAGGATAGATCATCTTGATACTCCTGAGTATCTTCTTGCAGGGAATGTGGATTTGCAAAAATCTGATGAAGTTAACGGGAGCACTCTAAATAATTTTGCCACTCCCAAGGAGGATAGAGTAATCAATCTTTTGAGGATGATAAAATCTGGGTCTCCGTTTGATCCATGTCCATCCTATGTGCTGCACATGGTATCAAGCATTATCTCACCCCATCTCACTGCCCTTCTTCATAAAGTACTGCGCTCTGGAATTTATCCAAAGGCTCGGAAGAAAACCATCCTTCATCCATTACTGAAAAAGCCCTCATTGGACTCTGGAGTGATACAAAAGTACTGGATTATATCCATGCTCCCCCTTTCGCCAAAGATATTAGAAAAGGCATAAATGAGTAACCCCTGTCCTTTTTGGAGGTAAATAACGTGCTGGACTCTTTTCAACAGGGTTTTAACCCAAAACTACACAGAATCAGCACTGTTGATAGCAACAGAAGAGATTCTCAATCAGGTAGATCGGTAGAAGGGCTGCACTAATTCTACTCGATCTCTCAGCCACTTTTGATACGTGAACGATACTGTACTCGTTAGCTGGAGAGCATTGGGGTTGGGGGTGCAGCCATTGCCATCCTCCACTCATTTTTGCTAGTGTCAGGACTCCTTTAGAGACTCTTTTTCCAGAGGCATTCTTTCTTCCTTGAGGGGTACCACAGGGTTCATCCCTATCACCCACTCTGTTCAACACCTATGTCACTCCCCTGCCCAAACTTATTCAATCATATAGATTTACAGCTGTGTCATATGCTGATGATACACAAATATTTGTAGCAGTGTCATCAAACATTGAGGAAGTTGCAAATGAATTTTAAAACTGATTGAAAATATTGTCATCTGGATGCAGGAAAGCTGCTTGAAATGAAATTCATGTAAGACAGGGGTAATCATCTTTGGTGCTGATACCTCCTTCTGGAATAGTTCCTGGTGGCCCAATGACTTAGGGCTGCTTCTTTGTCCGGTGAAAAAAGCTAAAAATCTCTTTTTTAACAATAGTTTGTGATTTTCAAACCAGGTTAGCCAGGCTACCTTGTCCTGTTTTTATCTTCTCAGGGTACTTTGGAAAGTTTTTCATTTTATTCCCAGTGACTCACAGAAGACGGTTGTAGTAGTATTGGTATTATGACAATTGGATTATTGTAACCCACTACTATTAAGTACATTTAGGTACACACAAAAATGTGAAGCTCCAATCATTGCTGAATGTGGCAGCGAGTCTGCTTTTGGGCATCCCATAATTTGCTCATTATGGACATTAGGGACATGCACTGGCTGCCCATTAACAATAAAATTACATTTTAGGCTCTCTACATAGTCCATAAGGCTGTGGAAGGCGGGGGTCCAGCCCATTTCAAGACGGTTTTTGCATGGTACACTCTGGGTCAGAATTTAAGGTCATGCTCCGTGAGATTGGTTGTGGTGAAAATAATCAGGAAGGCTAGATGGCGGGAGAAGTTTCTTCTTCCGGGCCAGCAGACTATGAAACTCCATGCCTCTAGAACTACAATCAATATCCAACTTAGTCCCTTTCGGAAAGCAGCTAAAAACATGTCTGTTCTCCAATTCAACTAAGTAAAGAGTTGGTAATCTTACTCTGGATCCGCTAGCACTAAGACGCCTTGGCATTTGTGCGCGCTACAAGATGGATACTTACTTACTTACTATTCCTGTGGCTTTTGGATGGATGCTACCATCACACACCTGATGTGTTTTGGATAATTGTTTTCACCTGCATATCACACTGTAAAATACACTCCATTTCAAACCATGATACTTTGCCATTCCACTGTAGCAGAACATTGTTGATGAGAACTTTTTCAGTTGTCATTTTTTGCTTTCTCTGTTTCTTGTTGGTTTTTCTGATTTTTCGGTTTTTTTTCCAGTGGGTTATAAAATGTATTTAAGTTAATTATTTGTTAATGGCAGGAAAGAGAAACCCCCTTTTTACTGCGGGAGATTGTCAGTCATGGTGGGTGAAACTATTAGAGTAGAGCCACAAATATTTGGAGCCCAGGTACGAAATACAACTATAGCTCAGAAAAGGTACATATGGGCCAGAATAGATGACAGAGTGAATGCTGTTGCAAGCAGCCTGCCCACACAGAGGAAATTAGGAAGAGGGGGAGCAACCTGCTGGAGAGCGTGCATTTCCTGGCCTTCAAGCATCACTTGGAGGGTCAGAGTAATGGTAGTAGTTCTCCCGGCCCCCACTTACAACTATATCTGTGGAAGGAGAAAGTCTTGCGGATCCTACATCATGAAGGATTGACAGGAATCCCTGATGGAGTGGAGATTGGTAAAGTATTCTTTTGAATGTGTCACTCAACTTAAATATAATTTTTCCTTTTAATTTAGCTGTTGCTAATGTGTTTTGTACCTTTTGTTAACATATAAACCTATATATAATTGTTTGTTGCTGTTTGTAGCATTATTGTTGTTTCTATCATTTTACTAATTGTTAATATGTTTTATCAATATTTTTGCCTTGTTTGTTTGTTTATTTGAATCTATTTTGTTGAAGTTAAGATGACAGGTTTCAATCTTTATTAAGTTTCACATGATGTTATGGTGCTTGTAAGGGTGTGTTCACCTAATAACATAATTGATATGTGTGTTTTATATTGTAAATGTCTGTTTATTTATGTTGCATAATTTGACTAGTTATATTTAACTTACAACTTTGCAAGTGTTGTTAATGTTTAATTGAAATGACTTCAACTACCATGAAGGCTTTTTTTGTTTTGTTAAAATAATATTGCAAAGTGTTATGTATTTATCAAACTCTATTTTATGCTATGTTTTGAAAATGTTTTTGTTAAATTTTGTATGTTGTCATGTTCCTGTTATATTTTTGAATTGATGTTATTTGTTTCACAAATCCAAGTTTGATGACCTAAACGTTTTAATGTGTGTTCGTTTTGTATGCTGAATATAAGTTTTGTTTTTCAATAAATGTACTTTCAAATGTTTATATAATGACTAATGCTAGTTATACCCCTAAGTTGGTAAATTTTCACAATTTTACCCTGTTAGGCCTTGGAATGGTTTCTTTCACATTTCACCTTTCTACCTTGTTGTGTTGAATGTTTGGTTAATGTTATGTATGATTTCAAATGGTTTTTTTTACATTTCAGCACATCATTTTACATGTTTATGAAAGTAGTTTTGTGTGTAATTTAAACTATTTTTGTAATTGATTATATTTCTACTGAAAGGTAATAATTATATTAATTTATTAATTTCCTTTTTCCTTTTTGGTTGCCTCATTTTTTGCTTCAAACTCATTTGATGTATAATCCAGACTTTTAAAAGGATATATTTTTTGAATATATTATAGGCCCAACACCCAGCATAAGTGGACAACCATCTGCCGCTGCTACTCATAATACCTCTACTCCAGACCAGAAACAAGCATTCAGTGAGTAATCCACTCCTGCAAGTCCTGATGATGAGGAGCAGGCTGGTCCATCTGGTCTGCCTGGGGAGACAACTACAGTGAGTATCACTCGGCTCACACCTCCCACCTCCCACCTCAGCTGTTACCACACCTCAGCCTCCGGATACCTCCACTTCCTGTGTCTAAAGGAACGTAATGCCAATTTTGTGCCCCCAGTCCTGGCTTCTATTGATCCAACACCACCACCTCCAGTTTATCCAGGACCCAGTGGGATAGGGCACACTGGGTCAAGGGTGCAGGGTTGTGGGGCTAGGGGTCGTGGGAGGGAATATAAGGGCTAGCAAAGTGAGAGCACTGGGTTCATTGTCACCCAGTCCACCATCGACCAAGTCTTGGGATCCCTCAATTGGTCCCAAGACATGATGGGCCAGGTACTTACAGAGCTCCGGGAGATGAAGCAGTTGCAGAGGAAGCACAAACTTCACATGGAAAATCTCAACTCAAATTTGGGCTCCCTAAATGGGGTACTGCATGATTTTTTGACCCAAATGTGCAGGGCTTCCCAAGCAACATCTTCCCCTGTCAGTGGTCCAACCATATCTGGGACTACTACATAGGCTTCAGCCACGGAAAATGTACATATGACTCAGACACAGAAAGGGAGGACCTGCCTCAAGAGGAAACACCTGCACCCACCTCAGTCCCTGCAACTGTGGATCCAACACTCCCCCTCAGGAGAGGATGTTCATCAGACATGCAAGAGAGGAATGGCAAGACATCCACCACCACCAGCAAGAGTCACAGAACCTAATTTCCTCCAGTGTGTGACTTACATTTACTCTGTGGATTATGTTCTGGACACATTTACCTTTTTAATGCCAGTTGTATTGTGTAGATTGGATTTCAAACAATTTTGGCTCTTCAATATTAGTTTCATTCACACTGATTAACTTTTGTTTGTTTTTTACTTCATCTTGGATTTTTGTTTTTGTTTTGTTGACTTCAATCAAAAATTACAAATTTAAAGACTGGTGTTATATAGCTTTTCTCAATTTGTTGAATTTTTCTGTTTCATCATACATTTAAAAAAGTTAACAATAAAAAGATTGTCTATTCATAAACAAAATCCCTTTTGAGTATGCTTTTCACATTTTTAGAAAAATGACAAAAAATAACAGAAATGACAATTTAAAATGTATTTTTTCATTAAATTGAAATAAAGAATTGTTTTTCATATTTTTCAAATACATTAGAACCCCTGAATAATCCAAATACTTCACGCTATATTTTTGTTTATAGTTCCAGACCTTGCCACGATGGAAGAATGGGATATAATCAAAAATTTCTGATTAAATAGGCAAACTAATATTGATTTATGTCATCCACTGAAGCCAGATCATGTACCTCACAATAGGAATCCCACATCAATGACAACAATAGTGAAATGGCAGTACTCCATTTTGTGCCCACAGGATCATTCTAATATACTGTTACAGTGTTTGGTTGAATGTCACAACCATCTTTCAGTAGTGTGCGACAGGACATTCTTTCTTGAATGAGGAGACACATCAATTGCTTAATGCAGTTACCTCAAAATTAGTATTATGCCTATGTGAAGGGAGATGTTTATGCTTTGGCTCGCCTATCACATATTGTTAGATCAATTTAAGCAGCACATATTGCCTTGGTGGCAACATTCAATGTTATGTTAATTAAAAGTACAAAATATATTTATAATACAAATTGACGTGTGTGTGTATATGTGCGTGTGTGTGCATGTGTGGGTATGTGCATATATATATATATATATGTATATATATGGATACATACATACATATATACATACACATATATATATATATCACTTTTTCCGCAAGCTCCTCGCTCTCACCTTGCCGCATACGGACACAGACCACAAGTTAAGTGCATTCCTTTAGGTGTTTATTGATGCCTCCATAACGCGTTTCAATTCGCCAGGAGTCTTGATCATATGGTAAAATTTTTTTGGTCCTGCTTAACAATTTAAAATGACATAGTGCAGCGTGATTGGTTAAAACTTAGCACATGATCAAGGACATGGAAAAAATACATATGTAAATACAAGTACCCTACAACCAATTTTGTCATAGCTTAAATGCTGAAATATAGTTGTCACTTTGGGAATACATAAAGGCATTTGAATAAATATTTACATAAAAACAGGAAAAGAGGAAAAATATCCGTAACATTTTGATTTCACACATTTCTATAAGTATTAAAGTATACATACTCATGATGTTACTGCGTGAAGTAATTTCTTTTGGTCATCACCATTGGATATCGACATAATAATTTCTTTTGTCTAAACATCAATTATGGTGAATAGTCCTGCTTCAACAGTAAGGCATTTAAATGTTCCCTTTGTTGATAACCAAGTTAATGCTTAAATGCAGCATGCCAATATATAATGCATGAAGAAGACATTCCATAAGATACAATTTCATTTAAAATGTTTTATATATTATGTCACAGTTTCTTTCTTTCCCAATCCTGAATAAACCCTTATATTAAACAGACAATTCTGATAGATATATATTATGTCATATGTCCTTGTGTGCAAAATAATGCTTTTTAAAGTGCTGAGTGTGAAAGTGCTAAAGTACTAAAAAATATATAAAGAGAGGGGGGGGGGGTTGTTAAAATTATTTCCTTTTTTCTTTCTTATTTTCTTTCTATTCTCCTTTTCTTCCCTTCCCTCCTCTCACTTTGTTTAAATCATCACCTGCCATCACTTGTAATACTCTTTGACTTATTGGAGTTATTATAGTTATAATTTTATGTTTTCATTATAACTCTATTTTTTTACTTTATCTTCTCCTTATTTTCTGAGGTGTATACCCATTTTTTCATCATTTTCTTTTTACCACAGATTTTCTCTATCTTTTTTATTTTATTTTTCTACACGTTGATTCCTCCTCAGATTACATCTCCCCTTTATCACAGAGGTATATCAAATTCTGTAAATACAAATATATCCATTACAGCTTGAACCTATATATTTATATAGAATGGGTCATGTACGCTCCAGATATCAAATATTAAATATACATAAATAGATAAATAAATATATATAAATATATAAATAAATATATAAATATCTTAAAAACGTACCATAGATTATACCAATACTATATAAAATATAAAGTATAAAAGAGATTTGTGTGTTAATGTTTGAGTTGCAATATGCTAAACAGTATGTGTAGAACTTTACAGACAGGTATACATATCCTCAGTGTTATTCAAGCCTCCCGGTGTCTTAGAGTCCATTTCAAGAATATATCTTGTTTCCAACCTTCGTAATTTAGCTTCTCGGTTGCCACCTCGCCTACTTGGGGGTACTGAGTCTATCAAATAGTATTTTAGATCCTGGCTCTTGGACTGATGGTATTCCCTGAAGTGCCTTGCAACAGGGTATGTGTTGTCTTGATTAGTTATAGCCCTGGTGTGTTGTAATATTCGTTTGTGGGCCTGTAGCTTTCTGCTTCCTATATATTGTAGCCCACATGGACATACCAAGACATAAACAACATACTCTGTTTTGCACGTAAGCAGTTTGGTTATCTTGATTTCATCAGGACTAAATGGTGTCACATATGAGGTTTTATTGCTACCCAATTGGCATGCTTTGCATGTTTTGCACCTAAAGAAGCCTTTGTGAGTCTTTAACCAACCGCAGTTTTCTATCAGTTCAGGATTTGTTTTCATCAGTACATCTCTCATTGAAGGTGCCCTTTGATGTGTAATAGATATTTTGTGTGACAGAGTATGTCCTATTACAGGGTCACTCAAAACTAATGGTCAATTGCGTTTGATTATATTACGCAATTCTTTGTGTTGTTTACTATATTCCAGAATTATACGGAACTCCTCCATTTTAATTTCATAAATTGGAGATCTGTTTGCTTGCTGAAGATTATTTCCATTTGTATCAGATTTAGGCTTGATAAGCACCAGTCTTTCTGGGGTCATAGATTTTGTTATCGCCCCTTCTATAGTTTTTAATGAGTAACCTTGTGCTAGAAATCTAGCTTTTGATTCCTCCTGGGCTTTTTTCAATGTCGTTTGATTACTGTTAACTCGTCTTAGTCTAAGCATTTCCCCATAAGGGATGCTATTTATAAGATGTCTCGGGTGAGCCCTGCTGGAGTGTAGAGTTGAATTACCTGCAGTTTCCTTGCGCTAAAGTTTTGTCTCAATTTGGTTGTTCTCTATGTATACCTTAGTGTCTAAAAAATTGACTGTGATTCTGCTTATAGTGGCTGTAAAGTGTAAATTGATTGAATTAACATTGATGGATTCAACAAATGTATATATATATATGTGTTGATGTGGTTAAAACCAGCTCAGGGTTTCAGGAAATGTTCAGGAAATGTTCAACCTGCAGGGCCTGTAAGTTTGGCACCAATAAGACTCATTACTTGACTCCATTTAGAGAGAAAGAAACGGCCATTGTGGGTAACTTTAATTGTAGAACTGAGTACGCGGTGTATGTTCTGACATGCACCTGTGGTATTAACTACATCGGTAGCACCAATCTACAGGTGCATGTCAGAATTTTACAACATCTGCGTGCTATACTGCACAGTGATCCAGTGTATCCAGTAGCGAGGCATTTTGAAAGAATACACAACAACAATGTAAATTGCCTCACATATTTTGTGATTGGCTCTGTTCCCAAACCACGGCATGGAGGTCACAGAGAACGGCAATTAAGGCAGTTAGAGACTAGAATAATCCTCGAATTTGATAGTAAGTGGCCCAATGGTTTGAATAATACAGAGGACATGCACAATTTTCTCTGAAATTCCGATAATATCTCAGGTTTACAGTTGTGTCTGGAGGGTTCAGCTACATGATGCTATGTTATATAATAGCTGTAGCAGTTTCTAAATGAGTTAAGAATATACCTTTACAAGTCTAAATTTGAAGTGGATGTACGAGAGTAGACGCCTTTTAATCATGATGTAATGATTTCGGTACCTTATCTGCTGCAGCAATTGTTTTTATAATGATGAATTTTTAGTATGATGTTTTTTATGCAATGATATTTATATGATTTTAACAGTATTGACCAGGATGTTGCTTTTACTGTTATTAATATACTTAAATTTGCACACACCATACTGATGCACTTTTATTGGATTATTCCATATATTTGCACTTTAGCATTTTTTTGCACTTTTGTCTTTGCTGCTATGCACTTATGCACTTTAGCGGTTTTTTTTCGGAATGAAACAACAATATTGAACAGGGCGATTTGAAATATAATATAGAATGTATATCTTAAATAAGAAGGATTTATCCAGAAAATTGTAACACTTGCAGGGTATATCACATATGTATTGCGTGGCTTTTATTGTGATTAACTGTGATTTGGCGATAAAACGTGTATTGTGGAAAATGTGGTATTAGTACTGAGATGCGTGCAACTATCCATTAATTTTAGCATTTGCTGACAATTGATGTTGCATATAACCATGATTTAGCCAAATCCGGTATCTTAATATTTTATACAGATATATAATACCATGCTTTGTGAGTAACATTACAAGCCCGCATTTGACAATTGAATGTTTTAAAATTATTAGCCTTCGGCAAAACTTCTATTTATTCTTGTGAGCGATAAGTCTGTTTTCCATCTTCTTGATCATGTGATATGGAACCCGAGGAGGTGGGTGTGCACTTTGTAACAGTTAAAAGAATCAAGGATGGCTGTGTTCCGCATGTGAACAAGGGCTTTCTTAGCCCGAAACGCGTCATTTTGTGAGGAAATGATCTAATTAAATAACATCTTGCCTGATATTCCGTGGGTCCGTCTCACCTTCATCGCCGCCAGGAGGTTGCGAGAGTGTAAACTTCATTGATATATATATATATATATATATATATATATATATATATATATATATATATATATATATATATCTACATACATAGGTATATTATCTACTGGCGGTCGCCAGTAGATAGTTATAGTTAGGACCTAGTTTCCATAGGAAAAGCGTTTTTTGTTTTCCCAATAACTTTGGGGCCGGTTGACGAATCATCGTGAAATTTTCAAAACTTATGGCCCGCTCCGGTCAGCTCCTATCCTGAAAGATTCGGGGTGATTTGCCAAGCAGGGGCCGAGAAAAAAGAGGGTTCCCAAAACGTGTTTTTTCCATGTTATTTTCCATAGGAAACTATAGACATGGCTACAGCTCGAACTGCTGAACGGAATTACACCAAATTTTGCAAAAAGGTAGCCCTTGGTTCAGAAAGAGACCTTTTTGTTAAATGGTGTAAATCCGTTCAGGAGTTCCTGAGAAATAAAAAAAAAAAGGTCAAAAAATGCATTAAAAATGCATTTCCCATAGGAAACGTTAGATACGGCTATAGCTCAAACTGCTCAACGGAATTACACCAAATTCGACAAAAAGGTAGTGCTTGGTTCCGAAAGCGTCCTTTTTTTTTAAATGGTGTAAATCCGTTCAGTAGTTCTTGAGATATTAAAGGAAAAAAATCTTTATATATTTGGGCGGGACCTAACTACACAAGCACAAGCTTGGCTCTTATTGGCTGCCAACACTTCAATCCAGGAAGTGTGGCAACCATCTTGGTGCAATGCTTTTTAGGTCTTGCCTAGCGATGCAGCGCTTGTGCTTCACACTACACAAACACCACTGCACTACCCTAAACACAAACAATACCCCAGCATGACCTCCTACACTACCCAAACACTACTATACTACCCTAAAACCTAAAACACTACCCCCAGCACTACCCCCTACACTACCCAAACACCACTGCACTACCCTAAACTCAAACACACTAACCCCAGGATGACCCCCCTACACTACCCAAACACAACTGCACTACCCTAAACCCTAAATCTACCCCCAGCATGACCTCCTACACTACACAAACACCACTGCACTACCCTAAACCCTAAAACACTACCACCAACACAACCCCCTACACTACCTAAACACCACTGCACTACCCTAAATCAACACTACCCCCGGCACGACCACCTACACTACCCAAACTCAACTGCACTACCCTAAACCCTAAAACACAAATCCCTATACTACACAAACACCACTGCACCACACCAAACCCTAAAACACTCCCCCCAGCATGACCCCCTACACTACCAAAACACAACTGCACTACCCTAAACCCTAAAACACGACCCCCTACATTACCAAAACACCACAGCACTACCCTAAAATCTAAAACACTACCTCCAGCATGACCCCCTACACCGCACAAACACCACTGCACTACCCTAAACCCTAAAACACTACAACTTACACTACACAAACACCACTGCACTACACTAAACCCTAAAACACTACCCCCAGCACGAACCCCTACACTACACAAACACCACTGTGCTACCCTAAAACCTAAAACACTACTCCAGCACGACCCCTATACTACACAAACACCACTGCACTACTCTAAACCCTAAAACACTACCCCCAGCATGACCCCCTACACTACCCAAACACCACTGCACTACCCAAAACCCTAAATATACCCCCGCACGACCCCCTACACTACCCAAACACCACTGCACTACCCTAAACCCTAAAACACTACCCCCAGCACGACCCCCTTCACAACAAAAACAGCACTGCACTACCCTAAACCCTAAATCTACCCCCAGCACGACCCCCTACACTACCCAAACACCATTGCACTACAGTAAACCCTAAACCACTGCCCCCAGTATGACCCCCTATACTACACAAACACCACTGCACTACCCTAAACCCTAAAACACTATCCCCAGCATGACCTCCTACACTACCCAAACACCACTGCACTACCCTAAACCCTAAAACACTACCCCCATCACGACCCCCTACACTAACCAAACACCACACCACCCCAGTTCAGACATGGCCATATGCAAATCAGTCTTGACCCTGTGCCTCATAGGAACAGTCCAGCCCGAACTGCCAAGCCATGTCTTCCCTGGACCGGAATCAAGCATCCTAGGACCGGTTTCTCTTCAGCTAGGATAGCTTGACTCCAGTGGCGTAGTGAGCACGGAACCCACGTCTGGGCACACCCTTCCCACAAAGGGCGAACAGCAAAACACACAAGATGATGGACGAAATGTTGCACATTGGCAAAACATTCACCCCCAGTCACAGATCTGGGTTTAATCCATCGTTATTTTGCTCACCACGCCACCCCAGTTCAGACATGGCCATATGCAAATCAGTCTTGGCCCTGTGCCTCATAGGAACAGTCCAGCCCGAACTGCCAAGCGATGTCTTCCCTGGACCGGAATCAAGCATCCTAGGACCGGTTTGGGGGGTTCACCCCTCTTCAGCGAGGATAGCTTGACTCCAGTGGCATAGTGAGCACGGGACCCACGTCTGGGCATACCCTTCCCACATAGGGCGAACAGCAAAACACACAAGATGATGGACGGAATGTTGCACATTGGCAAAACATTCACCCCCAATCACAAACCCTAAAACACTACCACCAGCACGACACCCTACTCTACCCAAACACCACTGCTCTTCCCAAAACCCCATGCCCAGCACGACCCCCTACACTACCCAAACACCACTGCACTACCCAAAACCCTAAAACACTACCACCAGCACGACCCCCTACATTACCCAAACACAACAGCACTACCCTAAACCCTAAATAACGACCCCCGATACTACACAAACACCACTGCACTACACCAAACCCTAAAACACTACCCCCAGCACGACCCCCTACACTACACAAACACCACTGCAGTACCCTAAACCCTAAAAGACAAACCCCTACACTACACAAACACCACTGCACTACACCAAACCCTAAAACACTACCCCCAGCACGACCCCCTACACTACACAAACACCACTGCACTACCCTAAACCATAAATCTCCCCCCGGATTGACCCCCTACACTACCAAACACCACTGCACTACCCTAAATCCTAAAACACGACCCACTACACTACACAAACACCACTGCACTACCCTAAACCCTAAAACACTATCCCCAGCACCACACCCTACACTACACAAACACCACTGCACTACCCTAAACCCTAAATGTATCCCCAGCATGACCCCCTACACTACCCAAACACCACTGCACTACCCTAAAACCTAAAACACTACCCCCAGCATGACCCC
Source organism: Triturus cristatus (assembly GCF_964204655.1). NCBI lineage: Eukaryota > Metazoa > Chordata > Amphibia > Caudata > Salamandridae > Triturus > Triturus cristatus. The sequence goes on from NC_140584.1 coordinate 349,570,382, forward strand.
CTACCCTACACAAACACCACTGCACTACCCTAAACCCTAAAACACTACCCTCAGCACGACCCCCTACACTACATAAACACCCCTGCACTACCCTAAACCCTAAATCTACCCGCAGCATGACTCCCTATACTACCCAAACACCACTCCACTACCCTAAACCGCAAAACACTACTCCCAGCATGACCCCCTACACTACACAGACACCACTGCACTGCCCTAAACCCTAAAACACTACCCAAGCTCGACCCCCTACACTACACAAACTCCACTGCAAAGCCCTAAAACACTACCCCAGCATGACCCTCTACACTACCCAAACACCATTGCACTACCCTACACCCTAAAACACTACCCCCAGCATGACCACCTACACTACACAAACACCACTGCGTTTCCTAAAACCTAAAATACTACCCCCAGCACGACCCCCTATACTACCCAAACTCCACTGTGTTAAACTAAAACACTACCCCCAACATGACCCCCTACACTACCCAAACACCACTGTGCTACCCTAAACCCTAAAACACTACCCCCAGCATGACACCCTACACTACCCAAACACCACTGCGTTACCATAAACCCTAAAACACTACCACCAGCACGACCCCCTACACTACCCAAACACCACTGCGCTACTCTAAACTCTAAAAGACTACCCCAGAGCGATCCCCTACACTACCCAAACACCAATGCGCTTCCCTAAACCCTAAAACACTACCACCAGCACGACACCCTACTCTACCCAAACACCACTGCTCTTCCTAAACCCCACCCCCAGCACGACGCCCTACACTACCCAAACACCACTGCGCTACCCCAAACCCTAAAACACCACCCCCAGCATGCCCCCTACCCTACCCAAACACCATTGCACTACCGTAAACCCTAAAACACTACCCCAGCATGACCCCCTACATTACCCAAACACCACTGCACTACCCTAAACCCTAAAATACTACCCCCTACACTACACAAACACCACTACAATACTCTAAACCCTAAAACACTACCCCCAGCATTACCCCCTACACTACACAAACACCACTGCACTACCCTAAACCCTAAAACACTACCCCCAGCATGATCCCCTGCACTACACAAACACCACTGCACTACCCTAAACCCTAAATCTACCCCCAGCACGACTCCCCATACTACCCAAACACCACTGCAGTACGCTAAACCCTAAAACACTACCCAAGCACGACCCCCTACACTACACAAATACGACTGCACTACCCTAAACCCTAAAACACCACCCCAGCATGACCCTCTACACTACCCAAACACCACTGCACTACCCTACACTCTAAAACACTACCCCCAGCATGAGCACCTACACTACACAAACACCACTGCGCTTCCTAAAACCTAAAACACTACCCTCAGCACGACTCCCTACACTACCCAAACACCACTGTGTTAAAGTAAAACACTACCACCAGCACGACGCCCTACACTACCCAAACACCACTGCGCTACCCTAAACCCTAAAACACTACCCCCAGCACGACCCCCTACACTACCCAAACACCACTGTGTTACCCTAAACCCTAAAACACTACCCCCAGCACGACCCCCTACACTACCCAAATACCACTGCGCTACTCTAAACCCTAAAACAGTACCCCAGCACGATCCCCTACACTACCCAAACACCAATGCGCTTGCCTAAACCCTAAAACACTACCACCAGCACGACACCCTTCTCTACCCAAACAAAACTGCTCTTCCCAAAACCACACCCCCAGCATGACCCCCTAAACTACCCAAACACCACTGCACTACCCAAAACCATAAAACACTACCCCAGCATGCCCCCTACACTACCCAAACACCACTGCACTACCCTAAACCCTAAAACACTACCCCAGCATGACCCCCTACTTTACCCAAACACCACTGTGCTACCCTAAACCCTAAAACACTACCCCTAGCACAACCCCCTACACTACCCATTCATAAAAGCGGTACCCTAAACCCTAAAACACTACCCCAAGCACAACCCCCACACTATCCAAACACCAATGCGCTACCCTAAAACCTAAAACAATACCACCAGCATGACACCCTACACTACCCAAACACTACTGCTTTACCCAAAACACCAGCCCCAGCACAACCCCCTACACTACCCAAACACCACTACGCTACCCAAAACTCGAAACCACCCACAGCACGCCCCCTACACTACCCAAACACCACTGCGCAACCCTAAACCCTAAAACACTACCCCCAGCACGACCCCCTACATTTCCCAAACACCACTGCACTACCCTTAACCCTAAAACAGTACCCCAGCACGACCCCCCTACACTACCCAAACACCACTGCACTACCCAAAACAATAAATCTACCCCAGCACGTCCCCCTACACTATCCAAACACCACTGCACTACCCTAAACCCTAAAACATGACCCCCTATACTACACAAACATCACCGCACTACCCTTAACCCTAAAACACTACCCCCTACACTACACAGACACCACTGCACTACCCTAAACCCTTAAGCACTACCCTCAGCACGACCCCATACACTATACAAACACCACTGCACTACCCTAAACCCTAAAACACTACCCCAGCACGACCCTCTACACTACCCAAACACCACTGCACTACCCTACACCCTAAAACACTACCCCCAGCATGAGCCCCTACACTACACAAACACCACTGCGCTTCCTAAAACCTAAAACACTACCCTCAGCACGACTCCCTACACTACCCAAACACCACTGTGTTAAACTAACCTCTTCCATGCTCATGACGTCTCCCGGCCGTCATGAGTCACGATGGGCGTGTGCGGACGACGGCCGGGAGACGTCATGACCACGCCCACGATTGGAATGTCAGCACTGCGGTAGCGCTGCGGCGGAATTTGCGCCGCAGCGAAGAGGCTAAAACACTACCACCAGCATGACCCCCTACACTACCCAAACACCACTGCGCTACCCTAAACCCTAAAACACTACCCCCAGCACGACCCCCTACACTACCCAAATACCACTGCGCTACTCTAAACCCTAAAACAGTACCCCAGCACGATCTCCTACGCTACCCAAACACCAATGCGCTTGCCTAAACCCTAAAACACTACCACCAGCACGACACCCATCTCTACCCAAACACCACTGCTCTTCCCAAAACCCCACCCCCAGCACGACTCCCTAAACTACCCAAACACCACTGCACTACCCAAAACCCTAAAACACTACCCCAGCATGCCCCCTACACCACCCAAACACCACTGCACTACCCTAAACCCTAAAAAACTACCCCAGCATGACCCCCTACATTACCCAAACACCACTGCGCTACCCTAAACCCTAAAACACTACCCCTAGCACAACCCCCTACACTACCCATTCATAAAAGCGGTACCCTAAACCCTAAAACACTACCCCAAGCACAACCCCCCACACTATCCAAACACCAATGCGCTACCCTGATCCCTAAAACAATACCACCAGCACGACACCCTACACTACCCAAACACTACTGCGTTACCCAAAACACCAGCCCCAGCACAACCCCCTACACTACCCAAACACCACTACGCTACCCAAAACTCTAAACCACCCCCAGCACGCCCCCTACACTACCCAAACACCACTGCGCAACCCTAAACCCTAAAACACTACCCCCAGCACGACCCCCTACATTTCCCAAACACCACTGCGCTACCCTTAACCCTAAAACAGTACCCCAGCACGACCCCCCTACACTACCCAAACACCACTGCACTACCCAAAACTATAAATCTACCCCCAGCACGACACCCTACACTATCCATACACCACTGCACTACCCTTAACCCTAAAACACTACCCACAGCACGACCCCCTACACTACCCAAACACCACTGCACTACCCAAAACAATAAATCTACCCCCAGCATGACTCCCTACACTACCAAAACACCACTGCACTACCCTAAACCCTAAAACACGATCCCCTATACTACACAAACACCACTGCACTACCCTTAACCCTAAAACACTACCCACAGCACGACCCACTACACTATCCAAACACCACTGTACTACCCTTAACCCTAAAACACTATCCACAGCACGACCCCCCTACACTACACAAACACCACTGCCCTACCCTAAACCCTAAAACACTACCCCCTACACTACACAGACACCACTGCACTACCCTAAACCCTAAAGCACTACCCTCAGCACGACCCCATACACTATACAAACTCCACTGCACTACCCTAAACTGTAAAACACTACCCCCAGCACGAACCTCCAAATACCACTGCACTACCCTACACCCTAAATCTACCCCGGCATGACCCCCTACACTACCCAAACACCACTGACCTACCCTAAACCCTAAATATACCCCCAGAAGGACCCCCTACACTACCTAAATACCACTGCACTACCCTAAACCCTAAAACACTACCCCTAGCACAACCCCCTACACTACCCAAACATAAAAGCGGTACCCTAAATCCTAAAACACTACCCCCAGCACAACCCCCCACATTATCCAAACACCAATGCGCTACCCTGAACCCTAAAACAATACCACCAGCACGACACCCTACTCTACCCAAACACTACTGCGCTAACCAAAACCCCAAGACACCAGCCCCAGCACAACCCCCACACTACCCAAACACCACTACGCTACCCAAAACTGTAAAACACCACCCCCAGCATGCCCCCTACAATACCCAAACACCACTGCGCAACCCTAAACCCTAAAACACCACCCCCAGCATGACCCCCTACATTTCCCAAACACCACTGCGCTACCCTTAACCCCAAAACAGTACCCCAGCACGATCCTCTACACTACCCAAACACCACTGCACTACCCAAAACAATAAATCTACCCCCAGCATGACTCCCTACACTATCAAAACACCACTGCACTACCCTTAACCCTAAAACTACCCACAGCACAACCCCCTACACTGCACAAACACCACTGCACTACCCTAAACCCTAAAACACAATCCCCTACACTATACAGACACCACTGCACTACCCTAAACCCTAAAGCACTACCCTCAGCATGACCCCATACACTATACAAACACCACTGCACTACCCTAAACTGTAAAACACTACCCCCAGCACGAACCTCCAAACACCACTGCACTACCCTAAACCCTAAATCTACCCTCGCACGACTCCTACACTACCCAAATACCACTGCACTACCCTAAACCCTAAAACACTAACCCCAGCACGACACCCTATAATACCCAAACAAAAATGGGCTACCCTAAACCCTAAAACACTACCCACAGCACGACCCCCTACACTACACAAACACCACTGCACTACCCTAAAACACTACCCCCAACACTACACAGACACCACTGCACTACCCTAAACCCTAAAGCACTACCCTCAGCACGACCCCATACACTATACAAACACCACTGCACTACCCTAAACTGCAAAACACTACCCCAGAACGAACCTCCAAACACCACTGCACTACCCTAAACCCTAAATTTACCCCGGCGCGACCCCCTACACTTTCCAAACACCACTGACCTACCCTAAACCCTAAATCTACCCCCAGAATGACCCCCTACACTACCCAAATACCACTGCACTACCCTAAACCCTAAAACACTACCCCCAGCACGACACCCTATACTACCCAAACACAAATGGGCTCCCCTAAACCCTAAAACACTGCCCCCAGCACGACACCCTACACTACCGAAACATCACTGCAGTACCCTACATCCTAAAACACTACCTCCAGCACGACCCCCTACACTACGCAAACATCACTGTGGTACCCTAAACCCGAAACCACTACCCCCAGCACGACACCATACACTACCCAAACACCACTGCGCTACCCTAAACCCCAAAACACTATCACCAGCACAACCCCATAAACTACACAAAAACCACTGCGCCACCCTAAACCCTAAAACACTACCCCTGCACAACCCCTATACTACCCAAACACTGCTGCACTTGCCTAAACCCTAAATCTACCCCCAGCATGACCCCCCACACTACCCAAACACCACTGCACTATCCTAAACCCTAAAACACTACCCTCAGCACTACCCCCTACATTAAGCAAACACCACTGCACGACTCTCAACCCTAAAACAATACACCCAGCACGAACCCCCAAACACTACCCAAATACCACTGCACTACCCTAAACCCTAAATCTACCCCCAGCGCGACCTCCTACACTACCCAAACACTACTTCACTACCCTAAACCCTACATTTACCCCAGCATGACCCCTTACACTAACCAAACACCACTGCACTGCCCTAAACCCTAAAACACTACCCCAGCACGACCCCCTACACTACACAAACACCACTGTACTGTCCTAAACACTAAAACACAACCCCAGCACGACCCTCTACACTCCACAAACACCACTGCACTACTCTAAACCCTAAAATACAACCCCAGCATGACCCCCTACACTACACAAACACCACTGCACTACCCTAAACCCTAAATCCACCCCCAGCATGACCCCCTACATTACCCAAACATCACTGCACTACCCTAAACCCTAAAACACTGCCCCCAGCTCAACCCCCTACACTACACAAACACTGCTGCACTACCCTAAACCCTAAAACATCACCCCAAGCACGACCCCCTACACTACACAATCACCACTGCACTACCCTAAACCCTAAAACACTACCCCAGCATGACCCTCTACACTACCCAGTGGTACAAAAGGGGGTGGTGATGGATGGAGCATCAGAACCAATCAAACACTCACACCCAGTCAACAGATCTGGGTTTGATCCATCACCGTTCTTTAGCCCACTCTGCCACCCCAGTTCAGACATGGCCATATGCAAATCAGTCTGACCCTGTGCCTCATGGGAACAGTCCAGCCCCAACTGCCAAGCCATGCCTTCGCTGGACCGGAAACAAGCTTCCTAGGACCGGTTTCTGGCATTTCAGCCGTCTTCAGCCAGGCTTGCTTGAATCCAGTGGCAAAGTGAGCAAGGGACTCACGTCTGAGCATACCCTGCCAACTTATGGCGAACAAAGCGGTACAAAAGGGGGTGGTGATGGACGGAGCATCAGAACAAATCAAACACTCACACCCAGTCAACAGATCTGGGTTTGATCCATCACCGTTCTGCCACCCCAGTTCAGACATGGCCATATGCAAATCAGACTGACCCTGTGCCTCTACACTACCCAAACACCACTGCACTACCATAAGCCCTAAAACACTAGCTCCAGCATGACCCCTCCACTACACAAACACCACTGCCCTACCCTAAACCCTAAAACACTACCCCCAGCATGACCTCCTACACTACCCAAACACCACTGCACTACCCTAAACCCTAAAACACTACCCCAGGACGACCTCCTACACTACACAAACACCACTGCACTACCCTAAACCCTAAAACACTACCCCCACCACAACCCCCTACACCACCCAAACACCACTGCACTAACCTAAACCCTAGAAAAGTAACCCCCACCCCATGCCCAGTCCCCCTTACCTGTCACTCCTCGTGGTTCCTGCTTCAAGTCGTCTCTGAGGGGCAGTCCTATGTTTCCTTACAATGACGTGGATCGTCTACTTTTTTTTCGAATGCATGGTCTTCTACCATACATACCTTTACAACGAAATTCGTTGTAAAGGCGTGCGTGCTAAATGACCATGCGTTCTAAAAAAATGCGTAGTAATAACTTCGCGATTTACAACGCATGCATGGCAATGCATGCGTTGTAATGGTATTGCGAAGTAAAAAAGTAATTGTAACAGCTGTTTACCGATTGAAGCTGGCCCCTGTTCTTCAGTGAGTCTTTTATTTGATTAGGAGGAAGGAATGTTTTTTTACCGAAAAGTGCATTCCCGGCTGTTGTATTGTGAAAGTGTCCACGTGGCCTGGTTTCACTTCCGGTGAGAGAGTGGAAGAATCGGTTTTGATCTAAAGAAGTTCTGTTGTTGGACAGGCCGGCGTTTCTTGTCATCAGAAAACACAGCTCATGGAAAGCGTCCTCCCCGAAGTGTGGAGCAGTGCCATGAGAGGTCAACGAGTGTGCGTCCCACCGTAGTTTGACCGTACTGTGCCGTTCTAGGTTACGGGAGGCAGAAGCGGCATCCATCGCAGGTCCTCTTGTACACTAGAAAAGTACCAGACAATGCTTTCCTATCTTTTCCTCTTCTGCTGCACCATCTGTTCTTCCTCCTCTACTGCAAGTGGATCAACTTCGGCAAAACTAGAAGCCAACACACAAAAAAGGTATATCTCTATCAAGGGACAAAAAGTAAGTGAAATATCAGAAGGATGGATCCTCCCTCTTTCACAATGAAATTGATTTCAACCAATCAGATTCCTTTTTTCTTATGCTGACATGAAGTCGCGTAGGGTGCATGCACTCATCACATACCCTTCGCGCACCCGCGAAAATCATATATATCATTATACACTATAAATAACAATTTCTGTACATTTTTAATAAGTATATTAGCAAAACTGTTCAGTCTAATAGCATATTCAAATTTTCTATAGTAATTTTTTCAACTTTAAAAGTACGCCGAAGTCTCGACTTCGGCTCGATCTCAGCGCGATCACGGCACAACCCCGGAGATACACGTGGGGAGATGTTGAGCACATTAAGCGGCTACACCGCGCATTTCGTAACTTTACTTTCGTCGAAATTTGTCATTTGAGATGTCATTTGAGATGTCATCAGTGATGTCACTGACCATGTCATGAATGATGTAATATGTGAGATCATCAGCAGTGCATTGTGGGGGCGTGAGTTATAGTTAGCTGAACTAACTATAACACCGGAATTTCTATGGTTTTGTACGAGTGAAATGTCCAACTAACTATAACATTCCTGAAACCTATGTTTTTTTCAGTGAATATATATATATATAATCGCACAGCTAAAGGATCTTATGGAAAAGAATCCAGGCGAGCTCACTTGGTCAGTCAAAGCAGTTTATTTTCTTATGACAGACAAGGACGACGCGTTTCGACCACGTCCGTGGTCTAGGTCACATATATATATTATCTACTGGCGGTCGCCAGTAGATAGTTATAGTTAGGACCCTGTTTCCATAGGAAATCCGCAACATTCTATTTGGAATAACTTTGGCGCCGGTCGATGAATCCTCGCGAAAGTTTCAAAATAGGTGGGGCGCTACGCTCCGCTCCTACCCTGAAAGTCTCGGGGGGATTCGTCAAGCGGGGGCTGAGAAAAAAGGGGGGTCCCAAAACGCGTTTTTCCCATACATTTTTCCATAGGACCTTTAGACACAGCTACAGCCCGAACGGCTGAACAGAGTTACTTGAAATTTGGCAGAGAGGTAGTCCTCAGGTCAAGGAAGTGCCTTTTGTAGGTCTGGTGTAAATCTGTTCAGTAGTTCCTGAGAAAATAGCATTTAAATCAATATATATATGTGGGCGGAGCCTAACCACACATCTCATCCTGAGATCTGATTGGCTGTCAGCACTTCATCCAAGAAGTGTTGGCAGCCATCTTGGGACCAATATACATGATAGCACCTCATTAAAAAGCATTGCAGTTAATAGAAGGTTTTAAGACTTTAGTTACATTATAAATCATTTGTTGATGGTACCATACTCATTTTAGGAATTGTGGTATGTTCTAAGGTGATTTCACCATGTGAAAAAGCCTTCTGCTGGGATATCATGATTGAGAGAAAAATATTTTCTCATGCTTTTACCACAGAGGTTTGGAAGGTGATCTATAAGCTAAACTGAGAGCTTATTTTCTGTAAATTCACATTATCTTTCTCAGTCATGTGAGAATGAAGTCTGACATTCTCAGTAAAACATGTACATCCAACAAGGGCAGAGACTGTCAGTTGATTCCTTTGTGTTCTACTGCAGCTTTCCAGAGTGTTCCAAAGAACTACTAGAGCGCTAACCGTCCTACTTATGATAAATGTATGGCACACCTGAAGCCATCTTGCTTGGATTAAAGTGGTAACTCTTAAAACATTTAATTTAAAAAGGAACAAAATGAGGGGGTTCATTTTTCCATAAAAAGTATGATTAGTGCTGCAGAAAGAAAAATGAGGGCACATTTTGAGTGACTTCTCAAATCCTCTTCTATTTCATTAAAAAATTCTGACATGCAGACTGAAACATGCACTTTCAATACCAGCAGCAGTTTTCCCTGGTGAGCAGTAGCTTTACTACAGTGATCTAATGAGCAAAAAGAGTGCTAACATTCTGATTTTATGGCAAATGTGTGACACATTTGAATGCCTTCTTGATGGAATCAAAGTAAAAAACTGAAAGTATTTCCTACTGAGGAGACTGCAGTAAATGAGGAAATTAGGAAACTTCATAACAAATAAGTCTCCCAAGATGGCCACCAGAGACAAAAGAGCCCAAATGTAGCCCAAATATCACCCAGATGTAGCCCAAGTATAGCCCAATGACAGAATGTCCAAGAATGTTCTTAAAAACAACTAGAGCACTTACTGTCTTCATTATGACAAAAGTATGGCACACCTGAAGCCATCTTGATTGGAATAAACTGGTAACACTTAAAACATTTAATTTAAAAAGGAACACAATGAGGGGGTTCATTTTGCCATAGAAATTATGATTAATGCTGAAGAAAGAAAATGAGGGCACATTTTGAGTGACTTCTCAAATCCTCTTCTATTTCATTAAAAAATTCTGACATGCAGACTGAAACATGCACTTTTAATACCAGGAGCAGACTTCCATGGTGAACAGTAGTTTTACTACAGTGATCTAATGAGCAACTAGAGTGCTAACATTCAGAATTTATGGCAAATGTGTGACATATCTGAATACCTTCATGATGGAATCAAAGTAAAAAACTGAAAGCATTTCCGACTGAGGAGACTGCAGTACATGAGGAAATTAGGAAACTTCATAACAAATGAATCTCCCAAGATGGCCACCGGAGACAAAAGAGCCCAAATGTAGCCCAAAATCACCCAGATATAGCCCAAATATAGCCCAATGACAGAAGTGTGCAAAACACTTATTATTTTGTGTTTTTGCAGTGTTATATAGTGCAGACTTGTCAGGTATTGGAGTGCTTTACATGAGCATTGGTTACATCACACAAGAACAAATTCATTTTGGTTGTAGACATGGGGAGACTAAGTGATTTGACCAGAATCACAGAATGTCGAGCTGAAGCAGAAACTTCAACCTGGTTCCCCAGTTGCAAAGTCTGCAGTTCTGGAAGTAACACCACATCCTCTCCCCTAAGTGCAACATTTAATCAAGTTGTCAACTAGATAAAAAAACATAAAGATAACAAATAATTTAAAAGTGCGTTGTCGCTATTTGAAAACTCAGAAAATATGTCCTTATTTTAGTCTTTTAGAGCACTAACCATAATTTTGATGCCATTAAGACCCTCTCATATATGTAATTTCTAAAGGAATGCTCTAGGTATTACAGTTTTGATTACATCAAGATGATGTCAGGCGTTCCACACTTTTGTAATAAATATAGAATGTTAGCAATCTAGTTGTTCATTAGGATACTGTTGAGAGGCAGAGGCCAGGGGCACGGACTCTGAAAATTGAAGGCAGGTAGGAGGGTGCAAAGGCAACAATTTAACCACACTGAGCAGGCAGGAAGGGCCGTGGAAGCACAATAGACAATGGAGGGCAGTGGAAAGGGGGGCAGGGGCAACAAACCAACAATACAGGACTTGCAAGAGAGGCTGTTGGAGGGAAGATCTATTACGGGTCAGGGAAGCTAGGGGCGGTCCCCAGAGCCCCGGGAGCCACCACAGAACTGAGCAGGAGAGTGAATCAGGGACAAAAGGGGCACCTTAATTTGAGCCGGGGTGCCTAGGAACGCTTGCTCCAAAAATGAAGAAAACAGACATATGAGACATGGAATTGGAGGCAGAATACAATGGCAGTTTAATGAGAAGATGCAACTTCAAAGAAACCGCAGAATAGAGACATAAAGTACAAAATACAGAATCCAGATAATCATACAGCTGTCATGATATTCTCTGTATCTCAATTAATGGACTGACAGAGAGAGAGAGAAAACACATCTATAAATGCATCATGAGAAACAAGTTACACCAAGGAAAATGTTACCTAGGGACACTCACATTTACTCTTAGAGCAAGCATTCCTGCAATTACAATACAACATCTTTTAAATGCAAAAGTAAAGAGAACAATGGTTAAACATAACATGACATTTCATATAGGTAAAATAGAATAAGATACTTCAAGCAAAGCAGAGCAAGACATTTTAAGCAAAGGAAGACAAGAGCTCCCAGTTCTTGGGGAAAACCTGCACAGCCTGTTAACCTACATACAGACGGCGAGGTTGTCCGTCGATATCTGTGGGTGCTCCCTTTTTATATCATTTTGTGGGCTCCTTTGCACGCTACATCTACCTACGTATGCTACCCAAAAGCTTCGTCTACAGATTTTACCAGACATTTCGTCATTTACCCACTTAATGCTGACAATGGACTGGGTGAAAAGGTCAGTCTCTCAGGCCAATCGCTTATCGTAAGTTCCATAGAGCAAGCAGAAAATAATGGGTATTGTACAGGAATTCAATATATTCATGTATAAAATCTCCTCAGTTCTCCTAACTTGACGCTCTGCGGTTGCCACTTCCTTAAAAGCGGGAAACCTGCCCAGGAAGCAAGTACCAGTCCAGGATGCAGCCTACTGTATGTCGACAGCTTCAGGGGGATGTTGAACTTTGATACCGAGCACGGAGCACTCGGGTAGGGTGGGGGCTACTAGTTTGGAGCAGAAGGCCTCGCAGACCTGCCTTCAGACTGCTATACACTAAAATTGCAGAGCTATGGTCAATTTAACAAAGAGGCCTACATATTGAACAGAAGGGCCTACACAGGGGTTTTATGCTGGCTGAGTGGTAAGGATGTCTCAGGATAATTATATAGCAACACAGGACCCGCTGGTCAATTTAATACGGCCTACAAATGCGGCTGGCAGGGCAAGGACAAGGGTCTCATACTTCAGGTGTGGACAGAACGGGCCAGGGGCCCCCTGTGATACAAAATCTACCCTCCTTCAAGGCTGTGGCAATGTAATAGACCATTGTGGGCAGAAGGAAGAGGCAATGGTAGTACAACCATACATGCCAACAGACCCGATTCAGCCAGGAAACGTCCAATGTTTTTAAGCTCAAATGGGCTTTATTTGATCTGTCTCCTGTCTACAATATCCTCTTTTTCAATGTAACTCAAAGGGGAAAATCAATACCCCAGTTTTTTTTCAAAATCTCCCTCTTACCAAGTTCAAAATGTTCGCAAGTATGGTACATTGGATCATGGAAGGAAATGGGATAGGGACATGGACTTGGATAACAGAGGACAGGAGAGACATGGAGAGGTGCACCAAACTGACCCTGCAGGGCAGGCATCAGGGTTTGCAGCAGCACAATACACCACACAGGGCATGCAGGACGGGAGTGCAGCACAACAATCCATAGAAAGCAAGAGGGAGGGGACAGGACCATGCACATGGACAACAGAGAACAGAGGGGCAAGAGGCAATGGTAGCTAGCTGACCATAATGGACAGACAGGAGAGAAGGCTGCAGCATAACAGACCATAAAGGGCAGGAGGGACGGATCAGGGGCATTACAATGGAACAGACAAGCCAGGAGGAAGGGAGTAGGGGTCTGCACATGTAAACAGAGGGCTGGGGGCAAGGGGGCAGGGCAGGAGCAGCAAGATAGCCATGGAGGTCAGGCAGGATGGGCACTAGAAGCAAGACACAACATGAAGAGCAACAGTGAGACTGTGATGGCATACAAACAGACCATGGAGGGAAGGTGGGAGGGGGTCAGGGGCAGCTAACTGACCACACAGGGAAGGTGGGAGGGGCCATGGCAGCACAGAAGACAATGCATGGCAAGTGGGAGGGTTAGTGGCAGCACAATGGCTATGATGGGCAAGAAGGAGGGTGCAGGGGCATGCACAAAGGACGATGGAGGATAGAAGGGAGGGTCAGGACCTGTGCACAGACAAGAAAGTTCAGGGGAAGGGGCCTCACAACAGACCACACGGGGCAGGCAGGAGGAGCAGTTGCAGCACAACAGACCAGGGAGGGCAGAAGGGTGTGGCAGTACAATGGACCATGTAGGACAGGAGGAAGAGGATAGAGGCATGGCATGTGGACAGGCAGGGTGGAGGTGGCAGGGACAGGTTACAGTCATCTGACAATGCTAGGCAGGTGGGAGGGGAGTGGCAGCTCAACAGAACACTCAGAGTAGATAGGAGTGGCAGGTCCATGGGACATGGTGGGCAAAAAGGATGGAGCAGGGGCATGCACAAAGACATCGGAGGGCAGGGGGAAGGAGAATAGGGGCAGCAAGCTAAGCACAGAGTTTAAGCAGGAGGTCAATGATGGGGCATAGAATTGGGCAATGGAGGGCAGGAGGAGTGGACTGGTACATCATAATAAATTGAGGGCAGTGGCAGCACATCAGACCATGCATGGCAGGAGGGAGGAGGCTAGTCCATGGATTCACACAACAGAGGATAGGGAGGAGGGGGATGGGGCAGCAAGCTAACTGTTCAGAGAAGGCGGGTATTAGAAACTTTATTGTTTTTAAAACATTTTGTCTGTGCAAACTACTTAAAATATGAACAAGTATGCAGCATAATCTCACTTTTATTCAGGAAGAAGAAGACGTTAGTGACTGTGACTCCGGGCTCACTTGGCAAAAACACCCCCTGACCCTCCACCCCCTATCGCAAAATGTAATGCCCGTGAAAAGGGTAGGTGAACACAGTGTTATATAGAACATAGTCCTGAGAGCACGATTGAAAATGAAAACTAGATATAGTGTATGGTATAAACTATGCACCAAAAAGTGTGATATAAGATGAACCAGGCGTGAAATATAATATGCAATACATTGTGCGCAATGACAGATTCATTGGAGAGCGCGAGATAGCACAGGCACTAGCGCGTGCTATGCGATATGCGCCTTGGAGTGTAATATGCACAGGGCAGTGTTGTGTAACCTAACTAGTCTCTAAAGTTGTAATATAAAATATGTGCTGGGGAGTGTAACGTTGCATATGCACTGTGACAAAGATATGGATCCCAAATTGTAATATGTATGGCATAGCACTGTGCGTTATAACATAGGCATCGAGGAAGGCACGTTAGATGGGGCAATATAACCCGTGCGAAGACAAGTGTGGCATGACATTTTCACGGGGTGGTGTTACAGTGCACATGGGCTAGAGAGTGTCATAGCATATGCACTAGCTAGTGGAATACAATACAGAGGTGTGTGGCACTCGGCAGGCAATGGTGGGTGTAACACAGCATTGGGCTCTGTCAGGAGCGCGCTGTGACTCGCAAGTGATGTTCGTCCCCTTTCCAGAGAGTAAAATAAAAAGTATTACACATCCGGCAGTGGATGTGTGTTTTATTAACTGTGAGGGGGGTTTCTTGCATAGTTTTTGTCGAATTTTTGTCGAATCCCCTTTGAATGGCTTGGTGTGCATGTGTATTAAATGTGCCCGTCAATAGCTACCCATGTTTGTATAAATAAACGACAAGGGTGTCTACCGGGATTAGGCACGGTAGAGCATCAGACATGTCAGAGCTTCACTAGTGGTGTAAATACATTCCACGTGGATTAATTGCATGCATAGTCGCCTTTTAATGAATATCACGCAAATCGTCATGGTGATAGGTACGTACGGTTTGTCCAGCATGTCCTAGGTGTGTCTATAAATATATATTTTTAAAAAATAATAAAAAACAGTGGCCGGCCCTGGGGATTGGGGTCAAAAAAATATAATTAGGAGACAGGCCCTGGGGGATGGGGTCATCAGGGCCAATAAATTAGAATAAGAAGGGGAACCACACAGCCCCCCTTCTTAAAAAATTAAAATAAATAAAAGACTGGCATCGTGCCGGAGGCCATGCCCCCTCCATGCAGCACTCTGCAAACGCGCCCCCAACAGGCATCTCCAGTATGCGCCAGGGAGCTGCGCTGCAGACAGGTGTTCTGAGGCCAAGCCCCTTTTTACACCTCTCTGCAACGCAGCTCTGTGATGCTTACTGGAGGTACCTAGTGGTCTAGTGTGACCCTAGGGACCCTTAGGATTCAAGGGGACTTAATCTCTCAACTTAGAACAGCCACAGGGCGCGTTTACACAGTGGTGAAGGGAGGGGACGGGGCCTGAGGTGACGTGTGCAAACACGCACCATGGCACGTTTTAAATTGGGGATATAATTTCCCTTCAATACTGAGGGCCCCTGGGGGCTAACTAGCCCACCAAGTGCTTCCAGTAAGCGCCACTGAGCTGCATTGCAGAGAGGTGGTCCAGGCCGTGCCACTTTTTACACCTCTCTGCAACGCAGCTCTGTGGCACTTACTGGAGGTACCTAGTGGGCTAGTTGGACCCTAGGGACCCTCAGGACTCAAATGAACTTAATCTCCCAACTAAAAACGGACACAGGGCGTGTTTACACAATGGTGAAAGGAGGAGACGGGGCCTGAGTTAACGTGTGCAAAAACGCCCTGTGGCCTGTTTTAAGAGGTAGTTTTAATCCCCATGCCCTATTATATACTAGGGGCTTATAGAGGAGGTAAGGCTAATCACAGGGGGACCCCAACGCATAATGTTCCCTAGTGTATGTAGGTGTTTTCACTGTATTCTAAGTGTCTTTTAACATAGCACTGGCTCTAGGACTGGTTAGTCAGACTCAGTTACCACCAGTATCCGTCTGAAAAAGTTGAGGGTACAGGATGATTTTGCAACAAGGCTTCTTTCTGCTCTTCTTTTTGTTCTTTCTGCACGTTATCCTTCTTCCTGCACTTATCTTCGTATTTGAGGACTTCTGTTGCTTCTTTCTGCACTTCTTTTGTTTCTTTCTGTGCATTTTTTCTTCTTTCTTCACATGTCCTATCTCTGTAGGCATAGTTAGAAATTAGCATTTAAAAAACCTTTGAAATTAACAGAAAAAACCATAGGTTTCAGGCACGTTATAGTTAGGAATTAGCATTTAAAAAACCTCAGAAATTCACTGAAAAAACCATAGGTTTCAGGGGTGTTATAGTTAGCTGGACTTTTCACTTGTACAAAACCATTGAAATTCCCCCGTTATAGTTAGTTCAGCTAACTATAACTCGCGCGCCCGCAATGCACTGCTGATGACGTCACATATTACATCACTCATGACATGGTCAGTGACATCACTCATGACATCACTGATGACATCTCAAATGACATCACTGATGACATCATCCTTGTGATAGAGTGGCAGACCTCCTCTCACCCTAATATAACCTTTGATACACACATTCAAAAATAGAGACTAACATTTTCAAAACAATGGACATACCAATACCAGTTACAACAACCTCTTCAGTAATTCTAAGATCCACATACACATCCACTCATTCACCAACAGTCCAATACAGTCACTCATACATGTACTCACTCATCATATGTACTCATACACCTATACATCCTGTTACACAATGCCACTCATCCATAGAGTTACTCACACACATAGTCACTCATGCTAATAAAGAATCAAACATACATTTACTTGCATATACAGTTATACACACACCACCACACTTACTTCTACGGAAACTTACACATACTTAGTCTTTTAAACAATCACTTATAGAAACACATACTTATTCATACAGGAACTCTTTCAATCTCTCACTCTCACATATACTCACATATATACACCAATAGTCACATATACTAGTTTAAAACATATGTAGTTACTCATAAAGACACTATTGAGACAGTCATTCACTCACTAACACACCCATACACACACTCATCCACCCATACAGTCCTGCACACATACTGTGTTCAACACATACAAACAGTGAGTCACTCATTCATGCACCTATGCACTACGTAATACCCCCCACCGAACCATGCAGACACTCAGACTGATACTCAAAAAACCAACTAATAACCTATATAGACACCCATGTAGCTACTCACCAACCCATGCAGCCAATTATACACAAAGTGAGAGACTGATACAGATATTTACATATTTAAACATTACTCACTAAGCCATGTATTCACTATGATACACTTAATCAGTCAGTTACACAATCAATTTTTCAAAAACAAATCATCCATTTAGACACTTATATACCCATTTATTCTTCCATCGACCTTGAGATATACATATATAAAACATATTTAATTTTCAGAATAACACACATTCACTGGATGATGTCATCAGTGATGTCATCAGTGATGTCATTTGAGATGTCATCAGTGATGTCATGAGTGATGTCACTGACCATGTCATGAGTGATGTAATATGTGACGTCATCAGCAGTGCATTGCGGGCGCGCGAGTTATAGTTAGCTGAACTAACTATAACGGGGGAATTTCAATGGTTTTGTACAAGTGAAAAGTCCAGCTAACTATAACACCCCTGAAACCTATGGTTTTTCCAGTGAATATATATATATATATATATATACACAAACATACATGCAGTGAACAAGGCGGTTTTGCCGCCGAAACGCGTCTGACCAAGGTTTGAAATAAATCGTTTTCTGTGCCAGAATTATTCACGGAGTTGAAGCCTGTTTGTTGAAGAGACGCTCAGGTTGTTAATACACACATGTAGAGATATATATATATATATATATATATATATATATATATATATATATATATATATATATATATATATGTATGTATATATATATATATATTACCTACTGGCGGTCGCCAGTAGGTAGTTATAGTTAGGACCACGTTTCCATAGGAAAACCTCAACATTCTATTTTGAATAACTTTGGCGCCGGTCGACGAATCCTCGCGAATTTCTCAAAATAGGTGGGGCGCTACGCTCCGCTCCTACCCTGAAAGTCTCGGGGGGATCCGTCAAGCGGGGGCTGAGAAAAAAGGGGGGTCCCAAAACGCATTTTTCCCATGCATTTTTCCATAGGACCTTTAGAACGAGCTACAGCCCGAACGGCTGAACAGAATTACTCAAAATTTGGCAGAGAGGTAGTCCCTAGGTCAAGGAAGTGCCTTTTGTAGGTTTGGTGTAAATCTGTTCAGTAGATTCTGAGAAAATAGCCTTTAAATCAATATATATATCTGAGCCCGCTTACGGTACGCTTACCGTACGCTTACGGTAAGCGTACGGTGGCGTGCGCGAGCGCGATTCTGATTGGCTCTTAGATCTTAGTAAACATTCGAATCGGCCGAAACCAGGAAGCGGCGGCCGCCATTTTGTGTATTTCACTCTGAAATAAAAGAGTGAAAACAAGGAAAGGGGGCAATGAGGAGAGTTACAGACCCCCTAACATTTGTAAGGGGGTCAAAGAAGGACAGAAAAGTACAAAAAAAACATTTATTGATTTTAAAAAAAATCACGGGGTACGCGTACGGTAAGCTTACGGTAAGCGTACGGTAAAAAAAATAAAAAAAAATAAATGAAAAGCAGATTTAAGAGTTTAGAAATTAGGGAGCTCTAAAAAGAGCTGTTGTGTTTATGAAGTCATTTTTTTAGTGGTACCTACAAGTAAGTACCAATGCAGAGTCTAAGGTTCAAGAGGAAGACTCTGTTCCCTTCATCATTGAAGTGCACACCATCTCCTCTATAAATGTCTTGCATGTCATAACGCAAGTTGTTGTGGTAAATGGCACCCATACCATAGTCACGGAGGAAAGCAGAAACAGATTTGTTGACGTGCTTTCTTGCTTTGTCAATCTGTGGACAGAAATGATTGGACCAGTTCCATTTTTGCCTTTGGCATATGTTGGAAAACACAAAGGCAGTTTTAGGGAAAAGTGTAAACAGTTGTGCAAAGGTGTCCTTCATAAGCATTTCCAGACCTACCCCAGTCAAAGTGCCTAGGTCATTGCCACCACAGTGCACTATTATGAGGTCAGGGTGTTGGATTTGAATGAAGGATTTCACCAATGGCATCAATTGGTGCCACTTTAACCCTCTCTGACCAATCCATTTAATGTCTACATTTGGCAAAGTAAGGTCTCTCACCATACCTGTTTTCTCTGCAAACTTTTCACTCCAGAAGACATAGCTGTGCCCTACAATCCACACTGTGAACATCTTCAAAGGAGAACTGGATGCACTCAGGAGGTGTCTTTCAGTAGAATGGCAATATGAAAAGAAAGACAGTTTCGAAATGGAGGCATACATATTTTTTTCAAAACAAAAAGAACTGATTGGCTGTTTCATACCATTCTAGAATAAAAACTAGGCTGTATGTGTAAATTAATAGAAGCATGTTTTGTATTGGTAAAAAAAAATGTGTAACCAAAGAACAGTACTATGGATTTGCTGTTAGGTTTGAAAAGTCAAGCACTCTTGCTCTGTGGAATTGAAACATTGTTTGGCGAACTTCTGACCTAACTCAACACAGCAGTGTTCCATGAGCTGTTGCTATGGTAGCAGGCAGAAGTCAAGTTGGGGGAAGGGTACTAGGCAGAAGTCAAGTTGGGGGAAGGGTACTTTTGGAAAAGGGTTGGTTTTCAACCAATAGAAATGTGTGATTACATTTGAAAAAAAGGGGGAAGCACTGAGATTTGAAACTTACAAGTATATGTGTGGAAAAATAGAGGGAAAGTTTGCCATTATCTGGTTCTGCTGAGAGGAGAGAGGTGAACACAACAGAGATCCTGGCTCTGATAATCTGCTGTTTGAGTGTCACATTTCTTTCACAACTAACTAATTTTAAAGGTGAGTTTACAGTTTGAGAGGGGATGTATGTGGTAACTTAAGAAATGAATAATAGAAATGGAAATTGTTTTTGTTGTAGTTACACATGGTGGTTTCATAATGTGTCAGTCTGTAAAAGTGATTTTCACTTGCCCCGAAAAAAAAAAGAGCAGTAAGTGTGCTTTCAAATTGGCAAAGAAATTTCGTTTTGGGACTAATGTGAAAACATGACTCTGTGTGCAGAGAGGAATTATAGGCAGAGATTTATTGCGTCTTGCTCTGGTGATTTCACAGTTGCATTAGATGGAAAGGGGGAGCGAATTTTTGGGGGAAGAAGCAGAGTCTTAGCACACACCCATGTGCTTGCCATGTATAGTCATGCACAGTATTTACAAGCGAGTGGGGTTTTCAGGTTTCAGTCTGTAATGCAAATACATTCAGCATCACTAAGGCTGGTTGCCCTTGCTGTAGTGTAGCAGTCTGGACATGGGCTTTTTAAAAAATCTGAAAAGTGGATTCATAATGTGACAGTTTGTAAAAGTGATTTTCACTTGCCCAAAAAAAAGAGCAGTTAGTGTGCATTCAAATTGGCATAGAAATTTTGTTTTGTGACTATTGTGAAAAGAAATGTAGTAATATATTTAAATACAATAAAGGAATTGTTACAGAGAATCGGTGAGATCTGTACAAATAAAACTTTAGAATTTTATTGGATTACCATTGGAAATTTAATCAAAAAAGAATTTTAAAATTACTATTTGGTCTAAAGGAAATTAAATCAGATGTATTTTGGAGTTATTTGAGATATAATATTGTGATTATACTTCTGAAACAAACATATCAGACGGTATTTTAAAGAAATAAGTATTGGTATTAGATGATATTTTTTTAGAATATTATGCATTTCTATAATGTTAAGTTTAAGTAAAAAAAGAATCAGGGCTTTTTTAATACAATCTTTGTGATTGTTATTTTTTTTTGCCCGCTGTAAAATGATGAATGCAATTGCTTTCACAATTTATAGTGAAATGCAATATATTCTGAAAACAGCAAAAATAAGGCAAAAATATTTTATGGAAAAAAATGTAAATATGTGTACTGTATTATAAAATGTTTTAAAAATATTAATACTTTTTTCTTTTTTTCCAGATAGATATAGAAAATTTTCGAAAACTACAAACTTTTTTAAAACTATTTTTAAAAAAAACAAATGAATAAATATTTTTTCAGTGAATATGGTAAGTCAATAATAATAATTGTAGTCTCTCAAGGACCTTGTAATGTATTTATTGATTTTTAGTGTTTTTAAAAAAAAAAAAAAAAAAAGTACGCGCACCGTACGGTAAAAAAAAAAAAAAAAAGTTTTTAAAAACATATGTAAAAAAAAGATGAAAGATAAGGTTGGCTCTTAAAAGAACCGTTGTGTTCATGCAGGGACAGAGGAAAGGAAGCATGGGAAAATTATTCAAAGCGACAAATGTGTTGATCTATTTTGTTGTTCACTAGGGAAACACTTGTCTCCCTATAGCAAATTAGATCTTGACAAAATGTGCATCGAATATCAACCTTCCGAAATCGAGGGTTGATTTCCAGAGGGCCAGCAAAAGGAGATTCTCCCCCCACAGATAAAGGGCTCACCTGACCTGCAGAAGAAGGAGTCAGCCCTGCAGATGATGGTTCAGGCTGAGCTGCTGTGGATGTACTGGCTTGTCTTTCTGAAGAGTTACCTCCAAAAAGATGACCATGTGTCCTTCTGTGTACATCCTGGAGGTGTCTCTTCATGGTGTGATTCCCAAAGGAATACTTCCTGTTAGGATTACCTCTAGAAAGTACACGCTTACACAGCTTACAAGTCACTAAGGGTGCATTTACCTTTTGCTGGCCTTCAGGAAAAGTAAAATAATCCCATACATAAGAGGGCTTTTGTTTCCTCGATCTCTGCCTCAAGACAGTGCTGCTAGTGCTAGCCTCACTCTCAGAAGAGCTCTGCTGTTCTGCCATCGTATCCCAAAGACAAACCAGCTCCTTCTCCCAAGGGATCACAAGCAGAAATGAGGGGAATGGGTGTGGTGTAGGAGAGTTCTAGAACTGAAAGTAGTTTCAACCAATCAAAAGTTGTGTTTCATGATCACATGACCTACCGTACGCTTACGGTACGCTTACGGTACGCTTACGGCAAAAGTGCGCATGCGCGTAAAAAAGACACGCGCTTGCGCGCATGCGCATAACAGTCACTCCCGGCACTTCCGCGTAACGTGCGCGTGTAGCGTACACGCGTACGCGTCCCACGTGGAGTACGCGCGGCTACGCAAATTGCGTAACTATACGCAAGCAGCGTAGGAAAATTACGGACGTTGCGTAAACCGTACGCTTACCGTGAGCTTACGGTACGCGTACTAAAAAAATAAAAAAAAAAATAGAAAAAAAGTACTGCAAATAAATGTTACATGTTTATTTTAAAAAATATATAAAAAAAAACATATTAAAGAATTTTAAAAATTTAATCATAGTCTTTATAAAAGGTAAGAAAATTAAAATTAAAATATGTTAGAAAAAATAGAAGAAAAAAAAAAAATAGCATTTAAAAAACCTTGCAAATTCACTGAAAAAACCATGGGTTTCACACACGTTATAGTTAGGAATTAGCATTTAAAAAACCTTGCAAATTCACTGAAAAAACCATGGGTTTCACACACGTTATAGTTAGGAATTAGCATTTAAAAAACCTTAGAAATTCAGTGAAAAAACCATAGGTTTCACACACGTTATAGTTAGGAATTAGCATTTAAAAAACCTTAGAAATTCAGTGAAAAAACCATAGGTTTCACACATGTTATAGTTAGCTGGACATTTTACTCGTAAAAAACCAATGAAATTCCCCCGTTATAGTTAGTTCAGCTAACTATAACTCGCGCGCCCGCAATGAACTGCTGATGACGTCACATATTACATCACTCATGACATGGTCAGTGACATCACTCATGACATCACTGATGACATCTCAAATGACATCACTGATGACATCACTGATGACATCATCCTTGTGATAGAGTGGCAGACCTCCTCTTCCCCTAATAAAACCTTTGATACACACATTCAAAAATAGAGACTAAAATTTACAAAACAATGGACATACCAATAACAGTTACAACAACCTCTTCAGTAATTCTAAGATCCACATACACATCCACTCATTCACCAACAGTCCAATACAGTCACTCATACATGTACTCACTTATCATATGTACTCATACACCTATACATCCTGTTACACAATGCCACTCATCCATAGAGCTACTCACACACATAGTCACTCATGCTAATAAAGAATCAAACATACATTTACTTGCATATACAGTTATACACACACCGCCACACTTACTTCTACGGAAACTTACACATACTTAGTCTTTTAAACAATCACTTATAGAAATACATACTTATTCATACAGGAACTCTTTCAATCTCTCACTCTCACATATACTCACATATATAAACCAATAGTCACATATACTAGTTTTAAACATATGTAGTTACTCATAAAGACACTATTGAGACAGTCATTCACTCACTAACACACCCATACACACACTCATCCACCCATGCAGTCCTGCACACATGCTCTGTTCAACACATACAAACAGTGAGTCACTCATTCATGCACCTATGCACTACGTCATACCCCCCACCGAACCATGCAGACACTCAGACTGATACTCAAAAAACCAACTAATAACCTATATAGACACCCATGTAGCTACTCACCAACCCATGCAGCCACTTATACACAAAGTGAAAAAATGATACAGATATTTATATATTTAAACATTACTCACTAAGCCATGTATTCACTATGATACACTTAATCAGTCAGTTACATAATCAATTTTTCAAAAAGAAATCATCCATTTAGACAGTAATATACCCATTTATTCTTCCATCAACCTTGAGATATACATATATAAAACATATTTAATTTTCAGAAAAACACACATTCACTGGATGATGTCATCAGTGAGGTCATCAGTGATGTCATTTGAGATGTCATCAGTGATGTCATGAGTGATGTCACTGACCATGTCATGAGTGATGTAATATGTGACGTCATCAGCAGTTCATTGCGGGCGCGCGAGTTATAGTTAGCTGAACTAACTATAACGGGGGAATTTCATTGGTTTTTTACGAGTAAAATGTCCAGCTAACTATAACATGTGTGAAACCTATGGTTTTTTCACTGAATTTCTAAGGTTTTTTAAATGCTAATTCCTAACTATAACGTGTGTGAAACCTATGGTTTTTTCACTGAATTTCTAAGGTTTTTTAAATGCTAATTCCTAACTATAACGTGTGTGAAACCCATAGTTTTTTCAGTGAATATATATATATATATATATATATATATATATAAATATATATATATATATATATCTATATATATATATATATAACCTACTGGCGGTCGCCAGTAGGTAGTTATAGTTAGGACCTAGTTTCCAATAGGAAACTCGTTTTTTGTTTTCGCAATAACTTTCGCGCCGGTTGACGAATCTTCACGAAATGTTCAAAACTTATGGCCCGTTAAATCAGCTCCTATCTTGAAAGTTTTGGGGTGATTCGGCAAGCGGGGGCCCAGAAAAAAGGGGGGTCCTAAAACGTATTTTCTCCATGTTATTTTTCATAGGAAACTTTAGACACGGCTACAGCCCGAACTGCTGAACGGAAATTCACCAAATTTGGCAAAAATGTAGTGCTTGGTTAAGAAAGCGCCCTTTTTTTTAAAATGGTGTAAATCCGTTCAGTAGTTGCTGAGAAAATCAAAAAATAAAAGTTTCGATATCTATGGCCGCGGTGGATCCTCGCACCCTGCCGATCACGAGCTGCATTCCCATTGGCTGTCAATACTTCAAACCAGGAAGTGTTGGCAGCCATCTTGTGCCTCGGTAGAACTGAGGCACAAGAAAGGAGAAAAAGAAATATGCAAAACAAGAAAAGGGGGCAGGGTAGAAACACCCTGACCCCTAGGCCTGCTCAGGGGGTCCCGCAAGGACCCCCAGGGCCTAAAAAAGCTTTTTTCTTTTTTTTTAAATCATCCGAATACACGCGGTGTGCGAATCCGGCCGGGGGCAAGTGAAAATGTAGCAGCAGGGCCCGAGGAGGCCCCTGCAGCCCCGGGGACCGCCACCCCCGGGGTTTTTCATAAATATTTGCAGGGGGCTCATGGCCCTCCCACAGCACCGGGGACCGCCACCCCCGGGGCTTTTTTTTTCTATGTGTGGGGGTCTCCAAGACCCCTTCAAGCCCCGGGAACCGCCAACCCCAGCGCTCTTATTTTTATAATAATACTCCCCACATGCCCCGGGGACCACCACCTCCCCAGGGCACTAATTATTCAAAGTTGGGGGTCCGTGATGGACCTCGAGCCCCGGGGACCACCACCTCCCCAGCAGAAAGGGCCGGCCTCGGGGGATGGGGTCCCTGGGGCCAGAAGTGGCCCGGGATGGGGGCCACACAGCCCCCCTCCCCTACAAATGTTTTAAAAAAGGCTTGCCGGCCCGGGGTCATAAAGGGCCTGAGGAGGGGGCCACGCAGCCCCCTCCAAAAAAAAGCAATGGCCAGGCCCTGCGGGATGGGGTCCCCGGGGCCAGAAGTGGCCTGGGAGGGGGGCCATGTGGCTCCACACCCAAAGAAAACAATAAAAAAATAAAGGCCGGCCCCGGGGGATGGGGTCCCTGGGACCAATAGAGGCCTTAGGAGGGGGACCACGCAGCCCCCCTCCATAATAAAAAATATATATTTGGCCATGCCCCGGGAATGGCGTCCCCGGGGCCAGAATTGGGCACGGGAGAGGGGACCACGCGGCTCCCTTCCCGTTAACATTTATATCTTTTTTTTAAAATGGGGGTCTGGCCCTGGGGAATAGGGTTCCTAGTATCCCAAAAAAGTAAAAAGAAGGGGGGCCACACAGCCCCCTTCCAAAAAAAACAGCACACGCGATTGTGCAGGAGGCCCCGCCCATTCCCAGTAACACTCTGCAAACGTGCCCTGTGGCACGTTTTAAGTTGGGGAATTAATTCCCCTTCAATAGTTTGGGTCTCTGGGGGCTAACTAGCCCACCAGGTACTTCCAGTAAGCGCCACAGGGCTGCGTTGCAGTGAGGTGTTCCAGGCCACGCCCATTTTTACACCTCTCTGCAACGCAGCACTGTGGCGCCTTCTGGAGGTACCTGGTGGGCTAGTTGGCCCCCAAGGACCCTCAGGATTCAAGGGGACTTTATCCCCCAGCTTAAAACATGCCACGGGGCACGTTTTGCACAGTGGTGAAGGGAGGGGGCGGGGCCTGAGGTGACATGTTTGGAAACACGCCCTGTGGTGCGTTTTAAGTTGGGGAATTAATTCCCCTTCAATGCTGAGGGCCCCTGCGGGCCAACTAGGCCACCAGGTACCTCCAGTAAGCGCCACAGGCCTGCGTTGCAGAGAGGTGGTCTAGGCCAGGCCCCATTTTACACCTCTCTGCAATGCAGCTCTGTGGCGCTTACTGGAGGTACCTAGTGGGCTAGTTGGACCCCAGGGACCCTCAGTTTTCAAGGGGACTTAATCTCCCAACTTAAAACGTCCCACGGGGTGCATTTGCACAGTGGTGAAGGGAGGGGGCGGGGCCTGAGGTGACATATGTGCAATCACGCCCTGTGGCGGGTTTTAAGTTGGGGAATTAATTGCTCTTCAATCCCGAGGGTCCCTGGGGCCAACATCCCCACCAGGTACCTCCAGTAAGCGCCACTGCGCTGCGTTGCAGAGCGGTGGGCCAGGCCACACCCCTTTTTACACCTCTCTGCAACGCAGCTCTGTGGCACTCACTGGAGGTACCTGGTTGGCTAGTTGGACCCCAGGGACCATCAGGATTCAAGGGGACTTAATCTCCCAACTTAAAATGGCCACAGGGTGTGTTTGCACACATATCACCTCAGGCCCCCCTCCCTTCACCACTGTGCAAACCCACCCCGTCGCGCATTTCAAGAAGTAGTTTTAATCCCCCTGCCCTATTATGTACTTGGGCCTTACAGAGGAGGTCATGCTAAGCACAGGGGTACCCCAACGCATAGTGTTCCCTTGTGTATGTAGGTGTTTTCACTGTATTCTAAGTGTCTTTTAGCATAGCACTGGCTCTAGGCCTGGTTAGTCAGAGTCAGTTACTACCAGTACCCGTCTGAAAAAGTTGTGGGCACAGGACGATATTGGAACAAGGCCTCTTTCTGCTCTTCTGTTGGTTCTTTCTGCACATGTCTTGCTTCTTCCTGCACTTTTCTTCCTCTTTGTGGACTTCTGTTCCTTCTTTCTGTGCTTTCTGAAGCTAGCATTTGAAAAACCTTTGAAATTCACTGAAAAAACCATAGGTTTCAGGCATGGTATAGTTAGAAATTAGTATTTAAAAAACCTTTGAAATTCACTGAAAAAACCATAGGTTTTAGGGAAAGTTATAGTTAGTTGGACATTTCACTTGTACAAACCCCGTGAAATTTCCCCGTTATAGTTAGTTCAGCTAACTATAACTCGCGCCCCCGCAATGCACTGCTGATGACGTCACATATTACATCACTCATGACGTGGTCAGTGACATCACTGATGACATCACTGATGACATCTCAAATGACATCACTGATGACATCACTGATGACATCATCCATGTGATAATTTCATGCATCTTCTCACACCCTAATATAACTTTAGATACACCCACTCTAAATTATAGACTGCCATTCTCAAAACCATAGACACTCCAACACCAATAACTACATACCCACTCACTGATTCTTAGGTATACACACACACATCCACTCACTCACCCGTACAGTCACTCATACTTATCGTCACTCAGTAAAGGACTATCATATGCACTCATACACCTGTATAGACACTCACACACCACCACTCATCCATAGAGGTACTCACACACCTAGTCAGTCATGCAAATAATTAATCACACTCCTATTTACTCACCTATACAGTTATACACACACCGACTCAATTACTCATACAAATACTAGCACATTCTTACGTTCTTATACAATCAATGATACAAGCACACACTCATCCATACAGCCATTCTCACAATCACACACTCTCACTTAAAGCCATTTATGTTCTCCAAAACACATTTATACTGCTTTTCATATATGTAGTTACTCACACATGTACCACTGAGATATACATTCACTCACTAACACACCCATACACACACTCTCCCACACATACAGTCCATCACAGATGCACTCAAGAAACCATGCACCCAGTGAATCACCCACTGACACATCTATGCACAGTCACACACACCCCACCCACACAAACACTCAGGCACCCATACAGATACTCAGACAACCAATCAATAACCCATATAGACACTCATGTAGCTATTCGCAAACCCATGCAGCTGCTTACACACCAACAGACAGACGGATACAGACATTCACACAGTTTAGTCACTAACCCATGCACTCAGTAAGATACGTTTAATCACTCACTTATAGAGTCAGTCACGTACCTACTAAATCATCCATTCAGACACTTATACACCCACTCATTCCTCAATACGCCTTTCCCTATATATATTAAACATATTTAAACTTTACAGAAACACACAGTCACTGGATGATGTCATCAGTGATGTCATCAGTGATGTCATTTGAGATGTCATCAGTGATGTAATCAGTGATGTCACTGACCATGTCATGAGTGACGTAATATGTGACGTCATCAGCAGTGCATTGCGGGGCCGCGAGTTATTGTTAGCTGAACTAACTATAACGAGGAAATTTCACGGGTTTTGTACGAGTGAAATGTCCAACTAACTATAACTTTCCCAAAACCTATGTTTTTTTCAGTGAATTTCTAAGGTTTTTTAAATGCTAATCTCTAACTATAACGTGCCTGAAACCTATGTTTTTTTCAGTGAATATATATTCACTGAACAAACCATAGGTTTCAGGCACGTTATAGTTAGAAATTAGCATTTAAAAAACCTTAGAAATTCACTGAAAAAACCATAGGTTTCAGGGACGTTATAGTTACTTGGACATTTGACTCATATAAAACCAGAGAAATTTGCCCGTTATAGTTAGTTGAGCTAACTATAACTCGCGCGCCTGCAATGCACTGATGATGACGTCACATATTACATCACTCATGACATGGTCAGTGACATCACTCATGACATCACTGATGACATCTCAAATGACATCACTGATGACATCATCCAGTGAATGTGCGTTTCTGTAAAGTTTAAATATTTTTCCTATATATCTATGCCAAGGTCTATTGAAGAATGAGTGGATGTAGAAGTGCCTGAATGGATTATTTAGTAGATGCATGACTGACTGTATAAGTCACTGATTGAACGTATGTTACTGAATGCATGGGTTAGTGACTAAACTGGGTGAATGTCTATATTAGTCTCTCAGTTGGTGTGTAAGCAGGTGCATGGGTTGGTGAGTAGCTACATCAGTGTCTATATGGGTTATTGATTGATTGTATGAGTATCTGTATGGGTGTCTGAGTGCCTATGTGGGTGGGTGGGGGGTGTGTTACTCTGTGCATACATGTCTGGATGGCTGATTTACTGGTTGTATAGATTCAAAAGTGCATCTTGGAAGGGCTGTATGGGTAGCTGACTGTGTGTACAGGTGTGTTGATTAGTGAATTGATGTCTCAGTCGTATATATGTGAGTAACTATATATGTTTTTATACAGTATATGTGAGTGTTGGGGTGTATAATTGACTATACGTGAGAGACAGAGATTGCAAGAGTGTCTACATACATGAATGTGTACTTGTATTAGTTATTGTAAAAGAGAGTAAGTATGTGTTAGTATCTATATAAATAAGGGAGGTGGTGTGTGTATAAATAAGTCAGGTGGTGTGAATATATCTGCAT
The DNA here is from genome assembly GCF_964204655.1 of Triturus cristatus. NCBI lineage: Eukaryota > Metazoa > Chordata > Amphibia > Caudata > Salamandridae > Triturus > Triturus cristatus. Next base: position 349,601,016 of record NC_140584.1, read on the forward strand.
AGGTGAGTACATGGGTGTGATTGATTTTTGGCATGACTGAGTAGATGTGTGAGTAACTCTATGGACCAGTAGCACTGAGTGAATGTATGTATAGGTGTATGAGTGGATATTATACTGATGTAATGATGAGTGATAGCATGTATGAGTGACTGTATGAGTGTATGTCTAGCTCACAATATATACATAGGAATCAGTGGATGGGTATCTAGTATCTGGTATTGTGTGACTATGGTTTCGAAAATGGTAGTCTGCATTTTAGAGTACGTGTATCAAAGGTTATATTAGAGTGTGAGGAGGTGTGTCAGACTATCAAGTGGATGATGTCATCAGTGATGTCATCAGTGATGTCATTTGAGATGTCATCAGTGATGTCATCAGTGATGTCACTGACCATGTCATGAGTGATGTAATATGTGACGTCATCACCAGTGCATTGCGGGCGCGCGAGTTATAGTTAGCTCAACTAACTATAACAGGCGAATTTCTCTGGTTTTATATGAGTCAAATGTCCAAGTAACTATAACATCCCTGAAAACTATGTTTTTTTTCAGTGAATTTCTAAGGTTTTTTAAATTCTAATTTCTAACTATAACGGGCCTGAAACCTATGGTTTTTTCAGTGAATATATATATATGTAGATAGTCACTGTAAAAACCATAGGTTTCAGACACGTTATAGTTAGAAATTATGCACAAAGTGAGAGACTGATACAGATATTTACACATTTAAAGATTACTCACTAACCCATGTATTCACTAAGATACACTTAGTTAGTTATACAATCAGTTTCACACAAACAAAATCATCCATTTACACACTTATATACCCACTTATTCTTCAATTGACCTCGACATATACATATATAAAACATTTAAATTTCACAAAAACACACATTCACTGGATGATATCATCAGTGATGTCATCAGTGATGTCATTTGAGATGTCATCAGTGATGTCATGAGTGATGTCACTGACCATGTCATGAGTGATGTAATATGTGATGTCATCAGCAGTGCATTGCGGGCGCACGAGTTATAGTTAGCTGAACTAACTATAACGGGGGAATTTCAATGGTTTTGTACGAGTGAAATGTCCAGCAACTATAACGCCCCTGAAACCTATGGTTTCTTGAGGGAATTTCTAAGGTTTTTTAAATGCTAATTTCTAACTATAACATGCCTGAAACCTATGGTTTTTTCAGTGAATATATATATATATATGTATATATATATATATTCACAGAAGCGTCATCCCACTCCAAAGAACAACAGCGTCACAGCCCAAACTACTTTTTAGCGTGTATTTTTATGCAGCAAAAACCACTCTATGCATTGGAGTGGACGCTCTGAAACGCGTAGAGTGGTTTTTGCCGAATAAAAATAAACGCTAAAAAGACGTTTGGGCTGTGACTCTGTTTTTCTTTTGAATGAGGGACGATGCTTCTGTGGATTTATAAAGGTTCGCGACCCCGTCATGGCCCGCCATTGCTCAAGAGGCTTGGGTTCTTCGCAATTATATATATATACCAAAATCAATTCTTTGAAAAGTTTAGAATTTGATATATAACTCAGCCAGGATGATGTCCCTTGGCTGGATTAGTAAACTAAAATAAGGACATGACATGGAAAAGATTACTCAACAGGTTCCTTCAAAATAGTTTTGAAATATTGAAGAGCCAATATAAAAATTATGTTTTTAATAAAAAACAATTTAAAATTGACAATTTTGCATGATGTCTTACTCATTCACAAATGTGCATGTAATCCAGTCTGTTTATTGAAAAACACATTTTAAAGGCATACATTTTCTTTAAGAAACATACAGGAATGTGAACACATTAGTGACAGGGTAGCACACACCAAAAACATTAATTTTATGTCCTTTGTTATGTCCAGATGAAAAATCCTGAATGAAAAGAATAGAATACTTTAAGGGACTTTTGCAGATGGAATGTTCAGTCACAAACAAAATAGATATTTTGTCCAACGCATTTCAAGGGCAGTATTTTATAATGCACTTGGAATTAGACAGATGAAAATTCCGTCACATATATGTTAGAGTATTCCATCTGCAAAACTCAAAATCAGGCACACACAAAATGACTCATTTAGAAATATTATAAATGTATCAAAAGTTTAAAAAAATTAAATTGTAAATTGCATTTTGAGTTTTAATTTTAAAATATATATGAACCAATGTATTAAAAAATATACTGTAATGTTGTACCAATTGTTGATTAAACTGAAAAACTGAATGTTTTTTTCACAATGGTAAAACAATCTAAAAGTAACAAGATATTTAAGAGAAAAATGTTAAATGTGTCTATCTGTATTATAGTGGCTTGAAAATGTATCTAGCCTTATGTATTTACTTATGCTGTAGAGCTATTTTAAAAACCAAAAAAAAAAAAAACTTTTGTATTTCTTCAACAGCATACGTAAATCTGTAGGGCATTGTACATTGATAAGCAACTTAATTATTGAACCAAAAATGTATTTTTAACATTTAGAAAATACTTAAGTTAAATAAAGTAAGTTTTACCATTGTGATGTCATGAAATATTCTCTCAGTGTATGTTTGAGTGTAATTGTCAGTTTATGCCTGTAGGCTGAGCAGCAGGCTGCTCCCGGTGGGGCTTACTTTCCTGTACCTGATCACCTGGATTATTATCCTGTTCATCCTGTAACTTCATACCAAGAATAAACCTGAATCTGGATACAGCTACCACAGAGTCAAAGTATTTTTTTATTAATTTTACACTGGCGACAGTTTAATGTCTAGCATGTAGAGTTTTTTTGGCAAAATAGGAGCCTCCTCACTCACCCCTGCCTCCCCACAAGCCCAACCTTCTCCCTTAACTTAGGTCCCTTACTCAACCCAAATCAGAACTCCCACCCCAATCTCAAGCACACTCACTTTGCAGGCACCCACTCCAACAGACAGAAGCAGCACAATCACACACACACACATAAACACAAACACAAACAAACACAAACACAACATATATACATATACAACATATATACACTATTTGAACTAAACCCACACGCATCACAAGCACAACACCCACAACCACCACCACATCCACAAGCACTACAAACACCACCACACCCACAACCACCATCACACCCACAACCACCACAAACACCACCACACCCACAACCACAACCATAAGCATCACCACACCCAAAAGAACCACAACCACACCAACCACCACAACACACTCATACAAAAGCACACTTACACACAAAACAACACCAACCAAAAGCAAATGCATATACTCACCAGAATGTCAAACACCAGCAAAAAATACACATATACCAAACACACATACAACTGCCAATAACACAGACACAAGCATATCATCCACTCCAGCTCCCACTACCTCCAAAAGCCAATCCTCTACCTCCCCTCCTACCCTTACTCCTCCTTCCAATTTAAGCTCCTATCTGTTCTTAACCCCTACCAAATATAAACCCAGCCCTCCCAAATAAAATCCTTGTGGTGCTTGCCCTGTGTCAAATAGATGCCCCTTTCTGAGGAGGTTATCCTGTGGACTATATTTAGGAGGCAAGTTATGGCAACAAAGCCACAAGGTGTTGTTGTTGAAAACCCTTTTTTCTTATTCATATTAATTTTACTTCATGAGAGAATTATCTCAGTTATAAATCAAAAAATGTTAACTTTACAAAGTTTGTCCTAACATTATTATTCATTTACATTGAATTTACCAGCCATTGATAAACCCATTTGCTTGTCTGCTTTTAAAACAGTGATCGTAAGGTTTGAAGTAATATTATGGTATTTGCTACACAGAAGATTTATTTCGGAAAGGTATTTAATATAACATTATGGTGCCGATTCCGATCCGTTAAAAAAAATTTGCGTACGACTCGTATCCGTATATTTTTACGTACGATTCGTACAAGTGCTCTACAACCGGCGAAGTACGATTCGTACGTTAAAAATACATATGAATAGCGTCGGGAAAAGTGTACGAGCGGGAGCCGCACATTTTTACGCGCAAATCATAAAACAGAAGTCCGAGCGCGCAAGTAAGATCCGTACCGCCCGTCCGAATACACAACCGCATGTATACGGAGTGAACACTGTAGCACACATGTACACGGGTAAACTTGTGCCCGGATACGAGTCGTACAGCCACCCCTCCCCCCACATATGTCAGCACCGTACTCCCGTATGTCAGCACCGTACCCCCCCTCTGCACCGTACCCCAGGACCGTACCCCAGCCCTGCACCTGTACGCGCCGCACCCCAGGCACGTACCCCAGCCCCGTACCTGTACGCACCATACCCCAGGACCGTACCCCAGCCCCGCACCTGTACGCGCCACACCCCAGGCCCGTCTCCCAGCCCCGTACCTGTACGCACCATACCCCAGGCCCGTACCCCAGCCCCCACCTGTTCGCGCCGCACCCCAGGCCCGTATCCCAGCCCCGTACCTGTATGCACTGTACCCCAGGACCGTAGTGCCAGTACGCGCCGCACCCCTGGCGCCTACCCCAGCCCCGTACCTGTACGCACCGTACCCCAGGCCCATACCCCAGCCCCCCACCTGTACCCGCAGCACCCCAGGCGTCTACCCCAGCCCTGTACCTGTACGCACCATACCCCAGGCCCGTACCCCAGCCCCCCACCTGTACGCGGCACACCCCAGGCCCGTACCCCAGCCCCCCACCTGTACGTGCCGCACCCAGGCGCGTACCCCAGCCCCGTACCTGTACGCACCATACCCCAGGCCCGTACCCCAGCCACCCACCTGTACGCGCCGCACACCAGGCGCGTACCCCAGCCCCGTACCTGTACGCACTGTACCCCAGGCCTGTACCCCGCCCCCGCACCTCTACGCGCCGTACCCCAGGCCCGTACCCCAGCCCCCCACCTGTACGCGCAGCACCCCAGGCACGTACCCCAGCCCCGTACCTGTACGCACCATACCCCAGGACCGTACCCCAGCCCCGCACCTGTACGTGCCGCACCCCAGGCCCATCTCCCAGCCCCGTACCTGTACGCACCGTACCCCAGGACCGTAGTGCCTGTACGTGCCGCACCCCAGGCGCATACCCCAGCCCCGTACCTGTACGCACCGTACCCCAGGCCCGTACCCCAGCCCCCCACCTGTACGTGCCGCACCCCAGGCGCGTACCCCAGCCCCGTACCTGTACGCACTGTACCCCAGGACCGTACCCCAGCCCCCCACCTGTACGCGCCGCACCCCAGGCGCGTACCCCAGCCTCGTACCTGTACGCACCGTACCCCAGGCCTGTACCCCAGCCCCCCACCTGTACGTGCCGCACCCCAGGTGCGTACCCCAGCCCCGTACCTGTACGCAACATACCCCAGGCCCGTACCCCAGCCCCCCCTGTACGCGCCACACCCCAGGCCCGTATCCCAGCGCCGTACCTGTACACACCATACCCCAGGACCCTAGTGCCTGTACGCGCCGCACCCCAGGCCCGTAACCCAGCCCCGTACCTGTACGCACCATACCCCAACACCGTACCCCAGCACCCTCACCCAGCATCGCGTATGTACGGACCTTACCTATGCGAAAAAGACTCGTACAGAACCAGGACACTGTAAAACAGCACAAGGAGGGTCAATTCGACTCGCACAACACCACAAAACACGTCTGCATGACAAAATACATCTCAATGACTGACCTGGCACATCCAAACAGGCAAACAGAGGCCCAAAATCACAACCACCTCTTATAACACACCCACCAAAAATTCAAACCCAGCCACACTCACAAATGGACCAATAAAAAGGGCCCACACACACAACCCATGAGCCTTTGCAACAGACCCACTGCTGCCAGACACCACAGACAAACAACTGCACCTTACTAACACCTTAGCTACACCTTAACTTACACACCTTCACACAACCTCCTTCACAAACACCCCCTCTTCACATTCACACACACACCGTCACATCCACACCCACACACCCACAACCATCCACACCCACACCCCACACCATGCCCACAGACAAGAATCCAAAGTTCACAAGGGTGGAGCTGGACCTCCTTGTCAACAAATTCATCAGAGTCGAGCCACAGCTGTTTGGAACATTGGTCAGACAGACCAGCATAGCCCAAAAAACTAGCCTGTGGCAGAGGATCGTCGATAAGGTGAATGCTGTTGCGCCCATCCGAAGGACCAGGCATGAATGCCAAGCCAGGTGGTACGATCTGCGCAGGGCAGTCAAGCGGAAGATGAACGAGGAATACGCCCAGAGCAACATCACTGGAGGTGGGCTGCCCCGCAGACCCGTACATTACCATCCCTGGGAGGAGAGGTGATGGCCCTGCTTCCGCCGGTGGGAGTACACGGAGTCGAAGGAGTCGCAGAGCCTGGTGAGTACACAAACTACTTACGTAACATGTGGGCAATGTCATCCACACCCCAAATACACCAAATGCATGCAACTACCCCAAGCCCTCACCGGACACAACCACACTCAATAAGCACGCTCATGCCACTAACATGTCCATGCCCCATTCCCAAAGCAAGGCCATGCCATGTCCCAGGCTACACGAACCACAAACCCAAGACTGAATGTCCGGGATGCTGGGAGGGTGGGCCTCACAAAACACATTGTGACACTCAGAAGCAGACACCAATGCCCTCAGCCCATATGGCCTAGGTACATACCCATGCACCATGCCCAAGGCACAGGGACCGGCAAAGTACTGACAAGGTAGCTGACACTTGACCCTGCTGTATGCAGCACAAGGCCCTCCTGTGACCACTGTACACTCAAACACCAACTCCACTAGCTCAGATATCTAGCACAGGAACTCACACTCACTGTCATGCCAGCATGCACCATGAGGGGACAGACACATCACCTGGGAGACCCAATGACAAATCACACTATACACAACAGCAGGCCCGGTCACAACCCCCCCCTTACACAAGCACACACCTCTGGGTCAGGCAATGGATTCATCCACTCTCACAATGGACATGTGACACAACAAGATCAATCCATAGCCAAATAAGCATCCTAGCCACAATTCTATAGGTCAAACACTCAGGAGAACATATCAATCTGTCCCCCGCAACATACCCATCCACAAGTGGACATTGAGAGGAATGCTAGGCACATCCAACTACCTGGAGGAACTGTGCCAACTTGAATATGTATGAAACATGGATGTCGCATGAAACAGCATTGACATTGTCTCTCTCTCACATACAGGGCAACGTCATGGATCTCCCCACAACAATGGGGGGGAACAATCACAGTCCCCGACTCGGCGTGAAGATGATCCCACCGGCAGCGACGACTCTCACCACTCCGTGGATGACCCCGACCAACCTGGACCCTCTGGTGCCCAGGCCCCTGCAGCACCTGCTTCAGGTACATCTGTGCCAACCACCACCCCATTCCTGCCACATCCCAGGAGACACCCAGGAGCCCTGCTCGCACTGAACAACAGAGCCAGTCTGACCAGGAGGGACAAGGTTCTCAGGGCACCCAGGAGGAGGCAGGCAACCCCGCAAATGCCATCCCTCAGGGGTCCCGTAGACCCGATGTGCCCACAACGGCAGGCCAGGCTTGTGTGGGCAGGGGTGGTGGGAGTGGAGGCAGGCGGAGGCTAGAACCTGACCAGCCAGCTGAGGGAACCGGTATGTCACACATACGCTACACCCTGGACACATACCGGCGTGACACCAGGGGCATCAGCCAGGTAGTGGGGAGCCTCACAGAGATGAAGGGAACCCTCGACGAGATGAAGAACCTGCAGGCCGAGCAACATGCCAGTCAACAACAACACCAAGGACGGTTGGAGGCAAGACTGGGTGAGCTCCTGGCGGTGCAAAGGGACATAAGCCATTCACTCCGTCGGATCGCCGACAACATGGGCAACCCTCCCTGTGACACCAGGAGCAGACCAGCACCACAGGGAGGGAGGAGGAGGAGGAGGATTCGTCCGACGAAGCGTCCCAAACATCGTCAATGCCTGCATCTGAGGGTCCCCGTAGGAAGGTGGGTCGTCCACGGAAAAGACCGTGAGAGGCAGCGTACCATCCACATCTCCCAGGTCACCTGGCCTGGCACCTGGCCCTCTGGCGCAACAGCAGCACCACATCCAATGACATTCTCTACCACATGGACTTGCTGGTCACAGTCTGACCAATGATGACCAACACTGTGGTCTGGACTCTGATGACTTCTAATGCCAAGGATACCATCTCCCCCTGTGAACTTTGGATTCCATGGACCCGGTAGTGCACCTTACTTTATCTACCAAAACACGTACCCCACCGCAAATAAAACGATTTATTTTGTATTATGAGATGTTGCAGTCATTTTGCATTAGTCCACAACATATGTGTGTGTAAATGTCAAACTATGCCTGAGTGTTGAACTAACTCCACCCATCCATACCCTTGGATCTGAGTCTGGTACAGGACACACATGGGTCACAATGTATCATGCAATGCAGACATGGAGCACAATACTCACCTGTGATGGCCTCAAGCTGCTGATGGTGGGCTTGCAATACTGTGCGGACAGACCTATTTGGAAGAGTATCATTAAGGCGTAGAGGTCATGGCTCATGTGGAGGTTCCCGGGGAGGGAGTCCCAGGTATGTTTTCCCAGGTGAGAGAACTATGTCCTGCATGCTGGAGTACGGTGGATGTGAAGAATGGTGGCCAGGGCAAGGTTGGATGCACGGAGATGGCCCGACGGGGTCTCGGATGACATGGGAAACGAGGTTGGTTTGGGGTTGGGGTTGTGGCCTGCCTCCTGAGTGTGGGTGGGGAGTCTGAAGGTCATCCTGCAGCACACAGTGATCCATTGCAGCTATCTCTGCTGGACGGTGATGTGGCTGGGGTGCGGGATGTTGAAGCTGAGGTGTGCAGATGCACCCTGGATGTGTACTAGTTTCCCGGGAGTTTGGATGTACTTGCTCCGTAGAGGGCAGGACAGTATTTGACACGGATGTTGTCGTGGACCTGGGGGATGGTCTGTCTTTCCTTGGAGTGGATCTATCTGTGGATCATGTGCATAATGCAGAGGGTGTTGCAGCCTGAGGTACAGATGCTGGTGATTACCATGGCAAATGTGAGCGAGCAATACATGATGCACACCATCTTGTGTGCGTGCCCACTGGGTGCTTGTGCAGGGCTCTTGCGGGTGGGACACAAGAAGTTGCCCCAACTGTAAGGGGACAATCCACAGATGATTACCTCAGTCCTGTACAAGTCCAGCCTCAGGTGGCTGATGTTCAGCCATTCATAAATGGATCTCATGCATTCTTGATTATTGGAACTGGCAATGTCGGCGTCTTTGGTGAGGGTGAGGAGCACCTGGCTGTCAATGGCATGCGAGCTGAGAATGAGGTGCTGTGCGCATGTGAGGGTGGTGAGGGGGGTCCTGGACACATTGTAGATTGACACGCTGAGAGATGATACCTGTGCCATGTGCCAGATGACGACACCATACTACATGCAGAAGCCTTGAGTCCCACGCACATGGCCTTGCTGGGGTACAGAGCCGGTGGGGAGTAGGAGGAACATGACCTGGTTGGTGTGACAGGGCCTGGAAGGCATGGCAGCGCTGTGTAGGCAGTCGGAGTTGCACACTCATCATGCAAAGGTGTTGTGTGTGTGCTTAGTGTATGCCTGAGAGCAGGCGGTAGATATGCGGATGGACATTGCATGGAGGGTGGCTGCAACATCAGACTGTAGTGTGATGTGGGTCATGCAAGGACATGAGGGTCGTGCAATGTGCACGTTGCATGTGCAGACGGTCCAGCCTGTGGCATCGCTTGGCCGCAACAGTGGCACAGACAAGCTAATGACAGCCAAATGAATGGGTGGAGGGAGGAAGGGAGGAGCATCTTTGAGGCGTATGTGTTGCCAAATACGGAAACTCTGTGTGCCCTTGCTGCAGGGGCTGCAGCAGCAGGCGGCATGTCCTGGAAAATATGCCACAAGTTGCACACAAAAACAAGGATGTCAGAAAGGCCAACTGCAACAGGCGTATGTAAAGGAAGGAGTGTCCGGTTTCCCATGGCACACCCAGAGACAATGGATGCACAATCACCAAAGATGACTGACACCGGATCAGGAAACTGAAGGCCGAGCTGCGCACAGAAAACACACCCTGAGCAGGTGTTGAAGGCCCGTTGTGGGGACCAACATGCCCAAATACATACACAACCATGGACTTCATGCACAATAGAGATTCTAATCCATGAAGAACAGCATGCATGTTGCTAATCTACACATAGACTCATACGCACAATCTTTGACAACTTTGCCAGAGATGCCACATGCACAGTGGCAAGAGACCTGCATTGACAGAGATGAGGCACCTTGGAGGGTGAGGAACACCTTTATTACTCAGGCCCACACCAAGGGAAATGCATCAATATGAACAGACTCACAGGTCATTTGGCTGAACATGTGGGACCTACACTGGACACCCCCTTCACACCACAGATGCTGTAAATCCATTGAACTGGCACACAAGTGAAGGGGGTGAGCCAAACAACCCCTGCTGCACACGGAGAGGCTGCAATTCCCCATTGAGCCTCTTATGGGGATGTCCCACACTATGTCCACCCGTAGCCTCCCGTATGTTTCAGAGGGAAGTTTCACACACATTGATGCCTTCCTCACAATCCACAATCCCATTACAGATGACTGTCACGTAGGGTGACTATCAATTCATGGGAGTCACGCTACATGCCAGGTGCCCCATGGTGAGTCGACATGTATGCATAGTAACAAAACATGCACAGGAGCAGTGCCCACACATTCCAAACAACTGCCACACCCAAAATGCCTTGCTGCAATCCTACCCAAAGGAGACTTTTCACCATGTCCGTGCATGTAACGCTGATTCAGCACACGTTGCAATACTCATGAGGAATAGCAGGAGCCCAACGATGCCACGAGCAGACAGCATGCACAACTACCTGGGGATGACAGACACACAAGAAGTCACCGAAAAGATAGTCAACCGCATGCATGGTCATTGACTCTACAGGAATAAGGTTGTCACCATGCTAGTTTTAAATTTACTGTCTCAGCTACAATGTGTGGAATGACATCATCACTCGAGTGAAACATCAGAACACACCTCAAAGTCACTTAGCATACAGTCAGCTGGACACACACATCGCAACACATGCCACACAAGCCTCAAAGCGTGCACACTCAGACCCAGGGACTCACCATTATGAGAAGAAGTTGCGTATGAGCTGACTCCGGATGTCCTCCTCCTCCTCCTACTCCTCCGCCTCACTTGCCTCGTGACCAAGCCCTTCATCCTCCATGGGTGGATGTTCCTGCTCATACGGATCCAGGATGAGTGGCACAGCTTTCTCCACTGCCATGTTGTGCAGCATGCAGCACACGATGAAGATGTTGCAGACCTTCACTGGTGCATATGGGAGGGATCCGCCTGTCTTGTGAAGGCCCCGGAGTCGGCTCTTCAGGAGGCCAAACGTCCTCTCAATCACTCGCCTGGTCTGCCCATGGGTGTTGTTGTAACGGTGATCTGCAGCTGTTCTGGGGTTGCGGAGAGGCGTCATCAGCCATGGCATGTTGGGATAGCCAGAGTCCCCTACATGGAAACATGATGTAAAGAAGTGGGTCAAGAGATGCAGTAAGATACAAAGATACAGCTAAATACAGGACAAACAGAGTATACCCACCAACAAGACATGCTCGTTCGTTGTGCAGCCGCAGCATCATTTCTGGCACCCTGCTACGCCTCATGATGTAGGCATCGTGTGCTGACCCTGGAAAACGTGCACAGACATGGGAAATCAGCATGTTAGGTAGACACACCACAAGGGCATTAATAGTGATAATGTTTTCGGTTTCGATAGGCTACCTCCTGTGCCTGTGGTGGTACCAAAGCCACACGTGTCCCATCAATGGACCCAATTACATGGGGCATCTCTCCCAGGGCATAGAACTCACCCTTGACACCTGTCAACTGCTCACGAGTCGGAAAATGGATGAATTCATCCAGGTGCTCCAACATGGCTTCTAAAACATCATGCAGGACATGGCTGAACATGGTCTGGGACATGCCACCCACATCAGCTATGGTGAATTGAAAAGTACCGGTGGCAACAAAATGTAGGGCTGCCATCACCTTCATCTTGGGGGTCAGCACAGTAGGATACCTGTGTAGCGGTTGGAGGTGTGGTTCCAGCCGGGCGGTCAAGTGCTCAATCAACTCTTGCGAGAAGCGGTAGCGTCTTATGCAGTCACGTTCCCTCATGGCACCCAAGTCTGGCATTGGTTGGGGGAGAGGCGGTGCCCTGCTGAAATTTGGAAGGAATAACGAAGAGTGAGTACATCACAACACCAATGTCAATAAACTGAGCACATGTTCAACAGCTAATACACATCAGCGAAATATAGAGTCTGGTCTGTGCAATACATCCAGGACACGTATGCCAGCCAGATGAGACTCCTACGAAAAACCAGCTACAACCGTTGATTGTCAAGTTCTACATTACATGCCCTGAAACAAGCAGTGGGCCAGTGTAAGTGAACAGCCAGAGACATCACAGGAGTGACATACATCCACATATCTGCATTTGAAGGATGTCATCTCATACAGACAGCTGGTGGCAAGCTAGACGCACAGGGCACATGTCATTAAAAATTAGCAGCTCACACACATTGCGATGAAGGGGTACACGTGAAAAAAGAAAACACAGACATGGAGACGACGCAGATATGTCCTCATGTCAAAAGAACATGTTCGAAGCATCCAGACACATGTAACGTGTTAATCCACATGTGGCATGGTGTGCGTATATGTGTGCCATGGCCATCTACGCACAGACACTGGTTGGATGCAGCAACAGCAGATGCAGTTGACGGAACGCCAACAGCAAACTCATGGGAACACATGACACACACGACATGGTCACATCGGGCCACGCTGGTAGTGAGATGTAAGGTTTCAGTGTCCCTGTCCCTGGCATCAGGGGACAGTTGTGGGTGTTGGTGACTGTGCCATACCAGTGATGCAGTGCTTGACATGTTTGTACTACATGCCCACATGTGCAAAATGTGAAGGGGAAGTGTGCCACATAGTGCTCCATCACACATGCCAACTGTACACAGGTCATCACACATCTATTGTGCAAAAACATGAGGAGACATGTGCCATATCACTGCCTGACACACATAGGCCCTGCACAAGAAGGACTGCACTGACAATGACTTGATGTACAGCCGTGCACGAGTCTGACACCTCCATTCCTGTCCTGTGCACCTCCTATCACCAGTGGAAGATGTGAAACGCACCGCACACACGCTCTGAGGGCGTGTGTACGGTACGTATCACTATATTGGTGTTGGCGTAGGAGTACGCGTGTGTGTAAGGGCCATACACACGTACGTGTACGACCAGTGTGTACACGTACGTGTAGTACGGTAGTACACGTACATGTACACACTGGTCGTACACGTACGTGTACACACTGGTCGTACACGTACGTGTACGACCAGTGTGTACACGTACGTGTACTACGGTAGTACACGGACGTGTACTACGGTAGTACACGTACGTGTACACACTGGTCGTACAAGTACGTGTACGACCAGTGTGTACACGTACGTGTACGACCAGTGTGTACATGTACGTGTTGTACTACGGTAGTACACGTACGTGTACACACTGGTTGTACACGTACGTGTACACACTGGTACACGTACGTGTACGACCAGTGTGTACACGTACGTGTACGGCCAGTGTGTACATGTACGTGTACTACGGTAGTACACGGACGTGTACTACATGTAGTACACATACGTGTACACACTGGTCGTACACGTACGTGTACACACTGGTCTTACACGTACGTGTACGACCAGTGTGTACACGTACGTGTACTACGGTAGTACACGGACATGTACTATGGTAGTACAGGTACGTGTACACACTGGTCATACACATACGTGTACGACCATTGTGTACACGTACATGTACGACCAGTGTGTACACGTCCCTGTACTACGGTAGTGTACGGACGTGTACACACTGGTCGTACACGTATGTGTACACACTGGTCTGGTCGTACACGTACGTGTACGACCAGTGTGTACACGTACGTGTATGACCAGTGTGTACACGTCCGTGTACTACGGTAGTACACGGGCGTGTACACACTGGTTGTACACGGATGTGTACACACTGGTCATACACATACGTGTATGACCAGTGTGTACACGTACGTGTCAAACGCACTGTGCAACTGGTGCCGTAGGGGTACGTGTCAAACGCACCGTACCTGTGTGTGGATTGTAAACTTGCATAGGGGACACATGAGGGACAAGTATAATGGCCTAAATGCATGCTGGTTGTCATGGAGACCGAGTTTCCAGTTCAAATTTTGTCATCAGGTGGCCAGCAAAAGTCGGTTCGAGACAATATACAATGTTGCAAAGTGGTTGTTGACTTGACATGATGCAAAAAATTTTAACCATGCAAAGGCACTCACTGGTGTGTGTTTAAAGGGATTGGAGGAAACATAGGATGCAAATGAGTCTGACCAATCACTCTGTACTCCTGTAAATGAAACAGCCCAGCAAGGCATATATAAGGCAGCCAGAACCCATGAGAGGGCACTTGCCTGCACAACACATCATTGGACACCACTGCTGCTGTCATTGCTTCCTCTGTCACCATGTCCAGGTCTGTGGAGAGGGCCCAGCCATTCACCCAGGAGAAGAATGAGGCGTTGCTGGATGTCATCCTCCCACAGTACCCCAGCCTGTAATGGAGACCAGGGGAGTAGGTGAGTGCTGACTCCACTAGCTTTGACTGTGCACCTTTTTTGTGACTGTCACTTCTGGCATTGTGTCCAGGTGTGACAGACATGCAATGTTGTTTAGAGTGGGTCCCGGGGGGGAATGCCTTATGTCTCTCATGCAGACCATGATGTAGTTCATGTCTGCACTCCTCACTTGCATGGCACATTCAGCCTGGCTAATCCTCTTGGGCATTTTTGTTCTATAGTCCTGATATGATTTAGTGGTCCCCCCGGTGTGACAGGTGACTGTACCCACAGATGTGTGTGAGTTGAGTGGAGCTGTGGTGAGAGTGTCCAAATGATGTGTATGCCCCCTGGACATTGATGTGTGTGAATGTTCCTTGTCATGTGGGTGAGTGTCTATGTGGAGTGTTGCACCACACCTGCATGGAGGAGGCAAATGCTCTACCCATCTGATGTGAGAAGGAAGCCGTGCTGTGTGTCTGACATGATGAGCTAGCCCCACACCTGTGACACCCCCCAGGGAAATGGCACATGTGCAGACTAAGGTTTGTATCCGCTGTTGCCAATGGCAGGTGATTGATCTGTGCCTGTGTGTGTCTGTCTACTCTGTCTACTCTGCTGAGGTTGCGTCAGTGGCCTGGGGCATGTGACTGCTTTGAGGTGCTGTCCATCAGCCTTGTGTTGCTTGTGATGCACAGTGTGAGCCATGATCAGGGAGTGTGTCACAACCCTTATGCCACCTGTGTACTTTCAATGCCATGTAGTGCATTTGGGCTTCCCCAGAGGCTAATGACCCTATGACAAAGGTGCTATTAGTTGGCAGCATACTATGCTCTGTTCAAAAAAGCAAAGATGTTCAAATGTGTGTCTCTGTGACATGGAGCAGGTGTAGTGATGTTGTCTCACTTTGTCATCCTCACAGGTAACTGCCTACGAGAAGGGGAGAATTTGGAAGTGGGCCGTCAGGGCCGTGATGTCGGTGGAGGGTCGCTGTCGGCGCCTACCCCAAGTGAGGAAACGCTGGCAGGACATCCGGTGCTGGACCAGGAGGATCGCCCGGGTCCTGCTGGGGGACTCACCTCCACTCCCCCACGGCGAGCGTCGACGGCTGACCCACCAGAAGAAGTGTGTCCTGGCGGTGGTCTTCCCTGACATGGATAGGCGGTTACAAGAGGGACAGCAGCAAGGAGGGGGTAGGTACATGTGTGTTTGTTGTGTGTCACCAGCTTTAGGAACTGCTCAGTCGCATGGATACACTGCCAGGGTTTATATGTGCAGTGCATATCCTGTTGCCCCAAGTCAACCGGGGCTGTTCTTCCTCCCTTCCCCTCCTTGACATGTGTTCCCTGGTCTGTGTGTAATCACTCTTGCACATGGTCATCTAGGCTGCCAGTTAATCCAAGTGCACAATGCTTGCTGCATCATGTGTGGGGGTGGTCTGTGACATGTGTTGGTACCTTGCCTGCGCCCTGTCCTGTTCAGTAATTTGGGGGTCCATAATTGTTGGCACTGATGCTGAGTCTCCACATAGGAGTGTGAGGCTTAAAATGAACAGACTTGCAGCATGCATGACCGATGTTGTGGCCTCAGACATGATGTGCATGAGTGGGAGATATGCATAGTGCCGGGACGGTTGCTCATGTTACAGTCAGATCATTCCAGGACCATGGAGCAGTGTGCCCACTACAGTCCCAGGAGACACCTTTTCCTAGGAATCATGTGTGTCATCCAACACTGTGGACATTCTCGGTGTGTTCAGCATAGGTTGGCCTCTGTGCCATTGTTCCCTGGCCTCATTTGTATTTACGTAAAGTGTGCTACATGTGTCCACTGTACAGGGTGACCCCATTTGGCTTGTGCATACTCACACTGGCCAGTGCCTGTGTGTCTATGTACAACTATCTGATGATGGTTGTTTGTCACTAATATGTGTGGTCAGCCTCACGAGGTGATTTTGAGTACATTTAGGAGTTCTTGATGCACATTTTAGTAAACCCAGATTAAGAGGTGTAAGTACTTGCTCTGTCTCAATCACATTGTCTCAGGTAGGGGGGGTTTGTGCGGGCAAGGCCTACATGTCCAAACCTTATGTCTCCTTGCCAGGTCTGACCTGTGTGTGATAATTGTCTGGACAGACACTCAACATGCAGTGACCCAGTCATGTTGTGCAGGGTTTAATGTTTGTGCTTTGCAGCATGTGTCAAAAGTTCAAAGACATGGTTCCTGCTCATCCATTATTGGCAACGGTGTGTGGTCCAGATGCTACATAGTTTGGTCTGTGTGTGCTGACATCTGTGTGGACAATCTTGGTTCCCATGAGGGTTTCTCCTCAGTGCAGGTGCTCCTTGTTCCGACACAATTGCAGGGCCATTAGCTAATGCATTATCCTGTGTTTGGACATGTGTGCCACTCCACATGACAGGTAGGGGGTCAGATGTGTTGCCAAATGTGTCATGATGGTACGGATGGCCATGTGACAGGTGGCATGATTCAAGTTGTTAGTCAAGAAGTCTTGTACGTTGCCACTCACTACACTTGTCAACATGTCTCAATAGTTGATATGCATGACTTTGATGTTTTGTGGTGAATGACAATAATGTGCCTGCATGACAGATGTCTCCCAAGGAAGTGCACAAGACACCACCTTTACACTTTTCTGGGACACGCTGGCACATTATGAACAAAGGCACAGTTTTGAAAAATATTTGTTTAGAGATTATACATATACATCTTCCCACTGTGTGGTTGCATTTGGGTAAGTCCTTGGTTGTTGATGATACCAACTTACGAGTGTCAAGTCATCCAGACCACCATGGTACCATGTATATGTACTTACTGATACCCCATTTCTTCTTTACAGTGGCTTAGTTGATTTGGGCTGCCAGCTCATACAATGACTGTGTAAATGTAGTTTTGTGAGCACCTCCTTGTGTGACTTCTGTTATACAGGCACGTGTGTTCTGATCAAAAAGTGGCACATTCACACATTCCAAACACGTCGATTGTGTAAAGTGTTGTGATTCCCAAGGGTTCACAATGTATTTCTTTTGGCTTTCCAAATTACTCACAGGTCTCTTAGTGTGGGGACACCTTCAGCATTGGCGTCTGTTATTTGCCCTTGGGTGCACCAATACTGTTTCTTTCACAGTGAACAAGAGGTGGCATGCCTTCATAGTCTGGTTGTGCTCAACAATTCCCAGACACCATATCCTCTGTCTATTTGGATATCGAGTTATTTGCTGTTGTGTCCTGATTTTCATTGTTTCAAAGTGGCAGGATGGGTCAACCAACTGGGGAGTGCAGGGCTTACATATGTGCGGAGTATTCTAGATGTTACTCATGATGCTTTTCATGATATGCACTGTGACCTATTTTGTTTGGACTCATGTGTCATATGTATACAGGTGTCTGATTATTTTCTGTCTCTTCACCTTGCCCACAGCATCATCGGGGGACACCGAGGGAGACACCTGCACGGATGTGGAGGAGGGATCCAGCACCAGTGCCGCCAGTGCTGGCGAGTCTGGCTCAGCAAGTGGCACGAAGGGCGAGGGGAGTCAGGCGGAGGACCTGTCTAGTACCAACACCGACTACGACGCTGACGGGTCCGAGGCTGAGCTCCCAGAGGGGGCGGAGGCTGCTCCAACAGCTGGCAGCAGCACTACATCTGTCACCGCCCCCTCCATTCCCATCACCGCCCTCCCAGTTGCTCTGGTCCCTTCTGTCCGTGTAGGGCAACAACATGTCTCCTTCGTGCCAGGCACTGCACCCCCTGCCCCTGTCTCCCCTGCTGCCCTCACTGCCGAGTCTGTGGACATTCAGCGGCAGTTGCAGATTGGCCAGACATCGCTGCTGAGTGTCCTCCATGGCCACACCAGACTGCTGACACAGATGGTGTCGTACATGGAGGGCATGTCATCAGTGATGTCTGACCAACGGATATTGCTGAGGTCCATGGACTCATCACTGACGGCAGCAGTGAGTCTCCTGCAGCGCTTCGTCCCCCCCTTACCCCTACACCATCCACACTTCCCACTCCCATGCCTGTCCCAAGCACACCCGGACATTCCAAGGCACGCAGCCCACCAGACACAGGCAGCACACCAACACGGAAGGGCAAGCGCACACCTCCTGTCACGCACACTCAGGAGGAAGAAGGCACACCCACTTGGTCTGGGGCACACAGGCAGACACGCAGCCACAGTCGGAGTCCGCATTCCTCACTCCCCAGTCCCACCAATGTCACTCCCCTCCCCTGCCCCACAATCTGAGAAGGAGACCTACTTGGCTGTGCTGGGCCTCAGCCCCACTGGTTCACCAGCCCGCAAACGGGCAAGGCACTCCACGGGTAGGGGAGTTGAGTCCCCCCTGTCCACCACCTCCCCCAGTAGCGCTGCAACCCATCCCTCCGACCCCCCCCTCCATGGGGCCTGTGGTTTCTTCGGGTGCAGGGGAGACACTGGACGAGCTTGCAGAAGTGTGCAGCACCCTGCTAGCCACCACCTTTGGCGCTGCCCCACCCCCTGTGCTGGAGTCGTCCGTCCCTGGACCCACAACACCTACCCTTCCCCCTCCTGTCCCTGTGGTGCCTGGTCCTTCCCCACATGATGCCCCCCCCAGGTGGATGACCATGAAGTGTCTAATGTGCAGGCAAGCTAGGGGAGACGCGTGGCCATGTGTCCCCCCCCCCAGGACTTCGCATCTGGACTGGCCTATGGCCTTTGTAAATAGTGTCCTTTTATACATTTTAATTTAATGCTGAATAAAGCATTTTGTTTTTCCTTTGAACACTATTGCTTTTCTGGTATTGATGTTGGTGCTGATGCTCCCTGAGTTGGGGTGGTGATAATGTGTTAGGTGTCTGAGAAATGTTGTAGTCTGCTGCTCATGGGGTGGACCCTGGTATCTGCGTGCCATCACAAGGTCTCTGCAAAGATTCTTTGGTCGTGTATGATCTTTGTGTTGGGAGACATTGTCCCAAGGAGTGTTCCTTCCTCTGTGGCACCTGACATCTTCCCTGCAGGGAGTTGCACAATTGTTGTGCTGACCTGTGTCTACATTTCCTTGGTGGGTGACTGATCTGTTCAACTATGGCCATACCTGCTGAGCAATGTCTCCGCCTGCATCGTCTGTGCCATCCTTGGTAGTCACTGTACTTGTGTATAGAGTATGTTGCCATGCCTTCATGTAGAAATGGTCCCTTTTACGCACTATGCATGTGTGTACTCCCAGCCTAGCACACATATGTTACTTGTTCTGCAGGGTATTTGGGCACCTGACTCACAATTGTGGGCATTGTATCTGTGGGAACTCCACCCTATTCCTTCCATGGGAGACAACAACTTGGTGGCTGTCCCAGCACCTGTACATTCCTATCAGTCCTGGAATGTGCGTGACAGTGTGTGTTCCCTTTGGCTCTCTTAGTTTAGTAGGCTTTAACATGACTATACAGTCTTGTGGCATGATCTCAGTGTGTGTATTGTGCTGCATACGCCAGGGGTGGGTATGCATGTGTCATTTGTCATCACACACACATGTGGTTTGTCATGCAGTGGGGGAAGGACATCCATCCTCATGGGAGTGGGACACTGCTGTCAGTGATGTGTTGTTATGGCACTCTCAACATAGTCGCACATTGGGGATGCGTTCATACACCCATTGAGCTGTGGTCATCTGAGGAATGTACACACCCCCATGTGTCTGTCCACTGCTGGTATTCCTCTGCACCCACCCCCATGTCTCTGTCCATTGCTGGGAGTGATAGGCACCCACCCCTCATATGTCTGGGCACTGCTGGGAGTGATGTGCACCCACCCCTCATTTGTCTGGGCACTGCTGGGAGTGATATGCACCCACCCCTCATATGTCTGGGCACTGCTGGGAGTGCTCTGCACCCACCCCTCACATATCTGGGCACTGCTGGGAGTGATAGGCACCCACCCCTCACATGTCTGTGCACTGCTGGGAGTGATATGCACCCACCCCTCACATATCTCTATCCACTGCTGGGAGTGATAGGCACCCACCCCTCACATGTCTCTGTCCACTGCTGGTATTCCTCTGCACCCACCCCCATGTGTCTGTCCACTGCTGGGAGTCCTCTGCACCCACCCCTCATATGTCTGGGCACTGCTGTGAGTGATATGCACCCACCCCTCATATGTCTGGGCACTGCTGGGAGTCCTCTGCACCCACCCCTCATTTCTCTGGGCACTGCTGGGAGTGATATGCACCCACCCCTCATGTGTCTGGGCACTGCTGGGAGTCCTCTGCACCCACCCCTCATATGTCTGTGCACTGCTGGGAGTGATATGCACCCACCCCTCACATATCTCTGTCCACTGCTGGGAGTGATAGGCACCCACCCCTCACATGTCTGTGCACTGCTGGGAGTGATATGCACCCACCCCTCACATATCTCTGTCCACTGCTGGGAGTGATAGGCACCCACCCCTCACATGTCTCTGTCCACTGCTGGTATTCCCTCTGCACCCACCCCCATGTCTCTGTCCACTGCTGGGAGTCCTCTGAACCCACCCCTCATATGTCTGGGCAGTGCAGGGAGTGATATGCACCCACCACTCATGTGTCTGGGCACTGCTGGGAGTCCTCTGACCCACCCCTCATATGTCTGGGCACTGCTGGGAGTGATATGCACCCACCACTCATGTGTCTGGGCACTGCTGGGAGTCCTCTGCACCCACCCCTCATATGTCTGGGCACTGCTGGGAGTGATATGCACCCACCCCTCATATGTCTGGGCACTGCTGGGAGTGATAGGCACCCACCCCTCACATGTCTGTGCACTGCTGGGAGTGATATGCACCCACCCCTCACATATCTCTGTCCACTGCTGGCAGTGATAGGCACCCACCCCTCACATGTGTCTGTCCACTGCTGGTATTCCTCTGCACCCACCCCCATGTCTCTGTCCACTGCTGGGAGTGATAGGCACCCACCCCTCATATGTCTGGGCACTGCTGGGAGTCCTCTGCACCCACCCCTCATATGTCTGGGCACTGCTGGGAGTGATATGCACCCACCCCTCATATGTCTGGGCACTGCTGGGAGTGATAGGCACCCACCCCTCACATGTCTCTGTCCACTGCTGGTATTCCTCTGCACCCACCCCCATGTCTCTGTCCACTGCTGGGAGTGTTAGGCACCCACCCCCCACATGTTTATCTCCACTGCTGGGAGTGATAGGCACCCACCCCTCACATGTCTGGGCACTGCTGGGAGTGATATGCACCCACCCCTCACATATCTCTGTCCACTGCTGGGAGTGATAGGCACCCACCCCTCACATGTCTCTGTCCACTGATGTGAATCCTAGGCAGACACCCACCCACCCGCCTGCACCCTTGGTGCAGTACACTGCTCTCCTGGGCATACACACCCCCCAATATACTGGTTATATGCTGCACCAGGCCCTATGACGACATTCGTGGCGTGTGTACGCCTTGTATCACTAATGTACTGGTGCCCTAGGGGTACGCGTGATGCGGTCCGTACCCACGCTCTCAGACCGTACCCACGCTCTCAGAGCGTGGGTATGGTCCGTACCCCTACATCACCACAAGTATGGTGGTACGGCCTGTACCCACGCCCTCAGAGAGTGTGTATGGGCCGTACCACCATTGTTGGGGTGATGTAGGGGCACGGCCCGTACCTACGCTCTGAGGGCGTGGGTACGGGCCGTACCACCATTGTTGGGGTGACGTAGGGGTACGGCCCGTACCTATGCTCTGAGGGTGTGGGTATGGGTCATACCACGCGTACCCCTACGTCACCCCAACTATGGTGGTATGGCCCGTACACACGCCCTCAGAGCGTGGGTACGGGCCGTACCCCTACGTCACCCCAACAATGGTGGTACGGCCCGTACACACGCTCTGAGGGCATGGGTACGGGCTGTACCACCATTGTTGGGGTGACGTAGGGGTACGGCCCGTACCCACGCTCTGAGGGCGTGTGTACGGGCCGTACCACCATTGTTGGGGTGATGTAGGGGTACGGCCCGTACTCACGCTCCGAGGGCGTGGGTACGGGCCGTACCACCATTGTTGGGGTGACATAGGGGTACGGCCCGTACCCACGCTCTGAGGGCGTGGGTACGGGCCGTACCACCATTGTTGGGGTGACATAGAGGTACGGGCCATACCCACGCTCTGAGGACAGGTGTACGGGCCGTACCACCATTGTTGGGGTGACGTAGGGGTACGCGTGGTACGACCCGTACCCACGCTCTGAGGGCGTGGGTACGGGCCGTACCACCATTGTTGTGGTGACGGGACGCGTCCACGTCCACTTCCGTTGTGGCGGGACGCAGGGTTTGGTGGACACGCCCCCCGAAGTGACAAGACCCTGGAGGTACTCTATGTACATGATATATGTGGTATGATTTGGGTAGGGGTTAAGTTGCATGCCCCTCGCCCCCCCCTTTGACCATGGGTGTTGTTCTGACCTTCTGCGGCATCTGCGTCGGTTTCTGTGCACCAGGTCGTAGGCTAGTAGGGCCGGGATTACACGTAGGATGGGGTCCATGGCTGTCCGTCGCGTACAGGTGCTCCTTCTTCGCGTCGTCCTCAATTTCCCAGGAGTTTTTGGCATCCATAAAAAATGAGCCGTGCGGAGTGACGTAGGCACGAATCGTACTTGCTGGTCCGTAAAACGCTGCCTGACTTCGTCCGGACGTCACGTACGCGATGTCCCGGATCGGAATTGTGGGTATTTTTTAGCCGCACGTAGGTTTGTACGAATCGTACGGAAATGGTATTTCTGTACAAATCGTACTTGCTGGTTTGTAAGGAGGATTTCCCGGGTACGAGTCGTACGGAGAAAACGCTCCGTACGACCATTCGTACCCGGGTTTTCCAGGATCGGAATGTTAAAGATGAAAATGTGATATACATATTCTTACTTACCTTTATAACAGAAAATATAAAATAATTTAAATTGACATATCTGTAAAGTCAAAACATTACAAAACAAGAAATTGTAATGGACATTAACATTTTGGTGCAAGCAATTCATCATGATAATGGACACTTATGGCCAAAAATAAAATGTTTTATTTTTAAGTGTTAACCCTTTCCATGGTGAGGACGAAACGGTTCCGTCCTCAGCCACGGTGCTCGTGTGCTGAGGACAAAACCGTTCCGTCCTCTGTACATGACCACCAAATCCCTCTGCTGTTTACAGCAGAAGGATTTCCTTTTTTGTTTTTGAGCCTCGGGAGCCAGGGAACAGCTTACCCAACCTTCAAAGGCATTTTTTTTCAGTGTAATGACGCTCGGCGTGCATGGCGCGCTGACATTATTGCACCTAGGCAGATGGGAGAGTTATAACGGGAAAGGGTAGTATCTCACCAAAGGAGAGCAATCCCCTAGCAGGGATCCACCCACTAGACACCAGGGAGGGGAGAAGGGCTTTTGAGCAAGGGTTTTTGCTTCCCCCTTATGTATTTGGCCATAGTCAGTCTTTCTAACCCCTGGGGGGCAGATGGGGGCAACTAGGAACCAGGGATTTGTTTTAATGTAAATTTAGGGGTGGGGCCTGATCTGAAAGGGCATTGTAATGCCCCCACCCCACTCAGAAATAGACACAGTCTTTCTGCCCCATTTGGGGGGTAGGTTGTGGCACTAGCCCCCAATGTGCCCCCAGGGGGAAGAAATCCCACAATGCACCAGGGACTTTTTTTAATATGTATTGGTAGAACCCACCCAAAATGGCCATGCCAATGTCCCCACCCCCAAACACAAATGGGACAGTCTTTCTGCCCCCCCTAACCGGGGCACAGGTGGGGATTATTATGCAGAAAACCCACTAGACACTTGGGATTTTCTTTTATAAAAGAGGGGTGGGGGCTGTCCACAATGGGCATGACCATGTCCCCTCCCCACATAAGTGGTGACCGGAGTCTTTCTGCCTCCCCTAGGTGGCAGGTGAGGCAATAACTCCTAATCTGGGGGGGGGCAGAAAGCCTACTACGCACCAGGGATTTTAATTCCTAGTGTAGGGGTGTAATCTGCCCAGAATTGGCATGCCAATGCCTCACCCCGCCCCCAAAAGAATGGGCACAGTCTTTCGAACCCCCTGGGGACATGTGGGGGAAATAGCCTGCAGGGCTGTGGGCTGTCCCGTTTGGGATATGCTGATGCCCCACCTTTTAAAAAAATGGGCACAATCTTTCTGCCTCCCCTGGGGGACAGATGGTGGTTATTACACCCAATCTACCCCCCCCCCCTCCGGGAGGGGGC
The DNA here is from genome assembly GCF_964204655.1 of Triturus cristatus. NCBI lineage: Eukaryota > Metazoa > Chordata > Amphibia > Caudata > Salamandridae > Triturus > Triturus cristatus. The sequence goes on from NC_140584.1 coordinate 349,626,075, forward strand.
AGAAAGCCCATTAGACACTGGGAATATGTTTATGGGCATGTTAGGGAGCAGCCTCAAAGCCGAGAGTTGCTCACCTTTTTTTAGGCACACATTTTAGCTGTTTCAGCCAGCCTTGGGGGCAGATCAGTGTTATTTATAGGCTCATCTGCCACATTGTTGGACTCCCCCGGGTACCTAGTTTTCAGAAATGTCTGGGTTTTGTAGGCTTCCCTAGATGTCCGACAAGCCCAGGACCAAAAACGCAGGCAACCTCATTGCAAAACCTGGTAATTTTTGTGAAAGATAATTTTGATGACTACACAATATGTTTTGGGCGCTTCCCAGTCGCAGGCACTTGGCCCTCCCACACAAGTCAAGTACCATTTATATTGGGAGTACTGGGAGAAGGTTGGGTGGTAGGAAATTAGTGTCAGCCCGGTGATCCCACAACTTTCTCACAGAGAAATGTGAGTCAGTGACCAAAAATGCAGGTGACCCCCTTACAAAACCCGGTCGTTTTGTGATCGATAATTTTGATGCCTCCACAATACGTTTGGGCCCTTCCCTGTCGCAGGCACTTGACCTTTCCGCTCAAGTGAGGTAGCATTTTTATTGCGAGACCTGGGGGAACGCTGAGTTTGAATTAGATTTCTTTAGCAGAATTTGAGGCCTAGAGGGGATTCTGGGTCAGAAAATGTTGAGGTATCCACGCAAGCCACCCCTCCCTGGACTCCCCCAGCCAGGTGTCTAGTTTTCATAAATGCCTGGGTTTCGTAAGTTTCATTACATGGACGCTGAGTCCAGGACCAAAAACACAGGTGACCCCCTTGCAAAACTAGATAGTTTTGCGATAGCTAATTTTGGTGTCTCCAAAATATGTTTTGAGTTGTTTCCTGGTGTGGGATCTAAGCCTATCCCGCACAAGTGGGGTACAATTTATATCAGGAGACTTGGGAACATTCTGGGTGGAAGGAAGTTTGTGGCTCCACTCAGATTCCAGAGCTTTCTGTCACAGAAATGTGAGGAAAAAAGTGTTTTTTTAGAAACCTTTGAGATTTGCCAGGCATTCTGGGTAACAGAACCTGGTGAGAGCCACACAAGTCACCTCCTCCTGAATTCCACTGGGTGTCTAGTTTTAAAAGATTTAGAGGTTTGCTAGAATTTCCTAGGTGCCGGCTGAGCTTGGGTCCAAAATCTACAGCTAGATACATTTAAAAAAAAGGGCCAGTTTGCAGTAGAAGAGTGTGATATGTGGACGTTGCGTTCTGGGAAGTTTCCTATCATGGGCAATAGGCCTACCCAAACAAGTGAGGTACCATTTTTGTGATGGAAAATTCTGGAATCTGTGGGGAGCCACAAACCAAGGGAATCTGGGTAGCAGAATCTGGTCAGAGCCACACAAGTCACCCAATCATGGATTCATCTGGGTGTGTAGTTTTCAAAATTGTACACGTTTGCTAGGTTTCTCTAAGTGCCGGCTGAGCTAGGGCCAAAAATCCACAGCTAGACTTACTGCAGGAAAAGGGTCGGTGTTCAGTGGAAAAATGTGATGTGGCCACGTTGTGTTTTAGGCAGTTTCCTATCGTGGGCACTAGGCCTAGCCAAACAAGTGAGGTACCATTCTCAATGGGAGATGGCGGGGAATGCTGGATGGGAGGAAATGTGTAGCTGCCCTCAGATTCCAGAGCATTCCATCACAGACATTTGAGTAAAATGTGTTTTTTGTTTTACAAAGTTTGAGGCTTGCAAGGGATTCTTGATTACAGAATCTGGTCAAAGCCAATCCTGGATTCCCCTGGATGTCTAGTTTTAAAAAATGTACAGGTTTGCTAGGTTTCCATAAGTGCTGGCTGAACTAGGGTCCAAAATTCACAGCTAGGTTTATTGCAAAAAAAAGGGTCAGTTTTCAGTGGAAAGATGTGAAGGGTCCTTGTGTTTTGAGCCATTTCAAGTCGCGGGCAATAGGCCTACCCACACAAGTGAGGTACCATTTTTATCAAGAGACTTGGGGGAATGCTAAGTGGGGGGAAGTTTGTGGCTCCCTACAGATTCCAGAACTTCCCATCACAAAATGTGAGGAAAATTAGTTTTTTGACAAAGTTTGAATTTTACAAGGGATTCTGGGTAACAGACCCTGGTGACAGCCACCCCATCCAGGATTCCCCTGTGTGTCTAGTTTTCAGAAATATACAGGTTTGCTAGATTTCCCCAAGTGCCGGCTGGGCTAGGGTCCAAAATCCACAGCTAAGCACATTGCAAAAGAAGGTCCGGTTTCAGTGAAAAAAATGTGATGTGTCCACGTTGCATTTTTGGACGTTTCCTGTCAAAGACACCAGGCATAACCACACAAGTGAGGTACCATTTTTAACAGGAGACTTGGAGAAATTCAGGTTGGAAGGAAGTGTGTGGCTCCCCTCAGATTCCAGAGCTTTTCATCACCGAAACGTGAAGAAAATGTTTTTTTTTACAAAGTTTGAAGTTTACAAGGGAACAGACCATGGTGACAGCCACACAAGTCAGCCCATCCTGGATTCTCCTGAGTATCTAGGTTTAAAACATTCACAGGTTTTCTTGGTTTCCCTAGGTGCCGACTGAGCTAGGGGCCACAATCCACAGCTAGGAACAATTCAAAAAAAGGGTCAGTTTTCAGTGGAAAAATGTGATGTGTCTATGTTCTGTTTGGGGACATTTCCTGTCATGGGCACGAGGCCTAACCAAAGGGGATGATGGACAGAGTGTTGAACATTGCAAGCACTCACCCCCAGTCAACTGATCTGGGTTTAATCCATCATCATTCTTTAGATCCCTCAACCACCCCAGTTCAGACATGGCCATATGCAGATCAGTCTGACCCTGTGCCTCATGGGAACAGTCCAGCCCAAACTACCAAGCCATGTCTTCCCTGGACCGGAAACAAGCATCCTGGGACCAACTTAAGGCGAACAAAGCAAACCCAAAGGGGATGATGGACCGAGTGTTGAACATTGCAAGTACTCACCACAAGTCAACTGATCTGGGTTTAATCCATCATCATTCTTTAGCTCATTCTGCCACCGCAGTTCAGACATGGCCATATGCAAATCAGTCTGACCCTGTGCCTCATGGGAACAGGCCTAGCCACACAAGTGAGGTGCCATTTTTATCGGGAGACTTAGGGAAACGCAGAATAGTAGTACAAGTGTAATTACCTATTGTCTTTCTATGCATTTCTGCCTTCCAAATGTAAGACAGCGTGTAAAGAAGAAGTAATTTCGAAAGATGCCCTCTAATTCACATTCTAGAATGGGTACCCACAAATTCAGAGATGTGCAAAAATAACAACTACTTCTAAACTCCACATCTTGTTCCCATTTTGGAAATACATAGGTTTCCTTGATACCTATTTTCACTCTTTATTTTTTACAAAATGAATTATTATAAACCTGGTACACAAAGCAAAACCATTGCAAGATGCAGCTTAGTTATTGGCCCGGGGTACCTCGGATTATTTGGTGAACCTACAAACCCTATATAGCCCAGTAACCAGAAGTGTCCAGCGGATGTAACAATATATTGCTTTAAAAAGTCTGCCATGGTTAGAAAAAGTTTCTGGTGAAAATGTAGACACAAATGGCTGTTTATTCAACTCAATATTTTGTTTTCAACTGTTATTAATGGAAAACCTTGAAGGATCTACACAAATGACCACTTGTGGAATTCAGGATTTTGTCTACTTTTCAGAAATATATAGCTGTCTAAGATCCATTATTGGTATCAGATCCATTTCTACCACTAACTGGAAGGAGTTTGAATGCACAAAAAATAGGAAAGATAGGCTTTGTCCCATTACAATGCCAAACCTGTGTGGAAAATGCTGGTTTGCTGACAAAAGTCTGCCTGCTCCTGAACGCTGGGAAGATGGTGATTTTAGCACTGCAAACCTTTCATTGATACCGTTTGCAGGAATGAAACAGACACTTTTTTCTGCAGCACTTTTGCCCATGTTTCCCCAAAAACCTGAAATTTACCTATATTTTGGCAAATTTCTTAGTCTCCTCAAGGGGCATCCACAAACTCTGGGTACCTTTTGAATCCTCAGATGTTGGATAAAAAGGAAACAAATTTGGCGTGGATACCTTTTGTGGACAAAAAGTTATGAGTGCCTCAGCATGAACTACCCTGAATAGCCCAAAAAAAGGCTTAGCACAGTTAGGGAAAAGGCCTAGCAGCAAAGGGGTTAATACAGGTGTGCTTATCTTAACTTAATAAGTGAAAAAATAAACACATATGCATTACACCTTAAACCATTTAAAACAAATTATAGGAAATGCACTAGACAAGAGAAAATGCTACATAGATCAGCATTTGATTTAAGTTTAAAACTAACATTGATTTCACATTTATTAAAAAAAAAGGTTTTACCTTGTCTAGTGCAGTTACTGAATTATATTAAATTTGAATTATTCAACAACTGTGTAATGCAAATGTTTAAAATGTGATAGTTTACAAAAAATACCCATCTGTATGAACACATTATGGTGCCGATTAGGATCCTAGAAAAATGTTCCCCGTACGACTCGTATCCGGTCTTTTTACCGTACGAATCGTACAAGTGCCGTACAAACTGCCAAGTACGATTCGCATGGGAAAAACTCCATACGAGTCGCATTGGGAATAATTCCCCACACGTCCTCGGGTCGGAAAATGTGTCCGACACTTCCCCGGACGATTTACCGTACAAACGTGAAAAGTGAAGTCCGACCGCGCAAGTACGATCCATCCCGTGCGTCCGATGTCACAACCGTATGGAAAAAACACAGTCCGCACCGAACTCCCATTGCAACCATGGAGACATGTGCCCGCATATGCGCCGAACCACCCCCCCAGCCCCCGTACATACGCGCCTAACCACCCCCCCCAGCCCCCGTGAGTACGCGCCGAACCCCCGTGTATGTACACCCGTGTACGTGTCATACCCCCGTGTATGTACACCCGTGTACGTGTCGAACCCCCCGTGTATGTACACCCATGTACGAGTCATACCCCCCGTGTATGTACACCTGTGTACGAGTCGTACCCCCCTGTGTATGTACACCCGTGTACGTTCGAGTCGTACCCCCACCCGTGTATGTACTGGTGCTGGGGGTACGCACCGTACATACACGGGTGGGGGTACGACTCGAACGTACACGGGTGTACATACACGGGGGGTACGACTCGTACACGGGTGTACATACACGGGGGTACGACTCGTACACGGGTGTACATACACGGGGGGTTCGACACGTACACCGGTGTACATACATGGGGGTGCGACACATACACGGGTGTACGTACACGGGGGGGTACGACTCGAAAGTACACGGGTGTACATACACGGGGGGTACGACACGTACACGGGTGTACATACACGGAGGTTCGACACGTACATGGGTGTACATACACGGGGGGTACGACTCGAATGTACACGGGTGTACATACACGGGGGGTTCGGCGCGTACGTATGGGGGCTGGGGGGTGGTTCGGCGCGTACTCACGGGGGCTGGGGGGTGGTTAGGCGCATACGTACGGGGGCTGGGGGGGTACGGCGCGTACTCACGGGGGCTGGGGGGTGGTTAGGCGCGTACGTACGGGGGCTGGGGGGGTACGGCGCGTACTCACGGGGTCTGGGGGGGTGGTTAGGTACGTACGTACGGGGGCTGGGGGGGGGTACGGCGCATACCGGGCCCCCTATTCTGGTCATTTCGCGGCGTACTTCGCTTTTCCGTCACTTTTTGGGTGCCGTGAAAATATTGCCGTCCGGACTGCTGTCGGATCGAATCGTACTTCCTGGGTCATGAAACGCTGCCTGCAAGCGTCCCGACGTCACGTCAGAGCATTCCCGGATCACATTCGTATGTATATTTTCGTCGGACGGTGTTTTTTACGATTCGTACGGAAATGGTGTTTCCGTGCGAATCGTACTTCCATGTTTGTAAAGTTTTACAACCGGGTACGAGTCGGACGGAGAAAACGCTCCGACCGACGGTTCGTACCCGGTTTTTCCAGGATCGTAATCTGCACCTATGTATTTTGATTTATGTAAAATTTTGTGTAAGTGTCCATTATCATGATGGAAGCTGGAACCTAATTTGAAAAAAATAAAATAAAGAAGTTAATACAGGTGCATTTCTTTAAATTTCTTAAACGGCAACATTGCACACATATGCATTATACATCAGAGAAAAATTGCTTGTAAGAGCAAATGTTAACAGACAATTCAAAAGACAACAAGTAAAAAAAGAAGCTTAACTTTGATTCTGGTGATGACGGGGTTGGTTTGCTTTGTGATCAAGTAGCAGCAGAAAAGGAAGGAGTTGGACAATCAGGCTCATGATGGAAATGAAAGTGAAAAAAAGATAAGTTTCTACCTTATATCCCATCGAAACTGCCAACTCTGGTGTGGATTTTTACCTGCAACAGTTACATCAACGGAGAGGCGCATCGTGATTGGCCCAGCTGAAATATTGGTTGAACTCCCTCCGACAGCTGTTTTTGCCTATAACACCGTTGACGCGGGGTGGGGGAAATTCTGGCAGAAATGGCAGGACTCCGACGAACTATCATCCATAGAACCACCAGAGTCTAAATTTAGTGGGCGGACCGCCTAGTAGTCGGACGGATTAACCAATGGAAAAGTGATGGCAGGACCAGATCTGCCAAGGTCTAAATCAGGCTCAAGTACTCTCATACCAATAAAGTCTTTGTAATGCTGCTGTGGCAGACAGTTAAACTACAAAAACGACACTTTAAAAATTGAGGACCTGATTCACAAAGGTAAACATTTGTGTAAGCTTACTCTTTTTCAGTATTCACCAAACTGCAATTCAACAGTAACGTTACAAATGAGGAGACTGCGCAGTCAGGGAGAAGAACTCCGCACATAAAAAGATGAGACAGGCCTGTTTTTTCTTAGCGGAGTTATAGGCCCAACTGCAGAGTCTCCACAGTCAAAAAGTTGCTATTAAATTTCAGTTTTGTGACTACCGAAAAGGAATAAACTAATACAACGGTGTGCGTTTATCTTTGTGAATCAGACCATCTGTTGATAATGTTCAACTCTTGCATTAATTTGTGGAAGGAATGACTGACTGTCTCATTGATCTGTCTTTCTGTTTGTCCTCCCTGTATTTTAGTGAGAATGTGATTCATCAGTGGTGATTGGTTATTGGCTGCGTTTCAGTATTGTGATCATGCACCTTCAACATCATATAAAGATTCAACATGTTAAGCTTTGAGTTTTCAACTTTGGCTAATCTGGCACCTTCTTCTACAGATATCAGAAACTCATCTAATGTTTGAGGAGGTGAATATAAGTATTGCAGGACTTCATGGCAATTACTGCATGGTTGCCAGGACAACATTTATTGAGATAAAAGAAAAGCGCAGCCCATTTACTGAACCATTGTGTCTACAACTGAATCAAAAAAGTAAGTTTCACATAAAACCTTTCAACATTAAATGTTTCTTTCTCCTGAAAATGTCTTTCATCAACCCTCTGTGTTGTTAATTTTTTTCTTGACCTAGATACTGATTGGAGTATACTGTTGGCAATATCAGTTATTCTCGTTGTGGTTATTGTGGGAGTCATCTGTCTGATCATGAAATTTAAAACACTTTCCAAAGCAAAACTTCCAGCTTCTTTGGTATGTACACCCATTTAATTATTTTAAGAAATTTGGGCCAATATATACAAGATAAGCACATTTCTCTTAGGTCTGTTGTTGGCTGCCAGTCTACTGTAATAAACCCCTTCACTGCTAGGTCTTTTCCCCCCTTATGCTAAACTTTTTTGTGGCTATTTGGGGTAGTTCGCCTTAGGTCCCTGTAACTTTTTGTCCACATAAGGTATCCACGCCAAATTTGCACCTTTTTCTTCCAACATCATGGGAATTTCAAAGGTACCCAGGGTTTGTGGATTCCTCTGGAGGGTTCCCAGAAATTAGCCAAAATACCGCCGCCTTTTTCTTTTTTTTAAATGGGGAAAAAGTGCTGCTGAAGAAAGTGTCTGGTTGTTTCCCTTCAAATGGTATCAACAAAGGCTTGTGGTGCTGAAATCACCATCTTCCCAGCTTTCAGAGACAGGCAGACTTTTGTCAGCAAACCAAACTTTTTTACACAGTTTTGGCATTTTACTGGGACATAGCTTATTTTTGCTACTTTTTGCGTGTTCAACCTCCTTCCAGTTACTGGTAGAAATGGATGTGAAAGCAATAATGGATTCTTGAAAGCTATACATTTCTGAAAAGTAGACACAATTTTAAATTCAGCAAGGGGTCATTTGTGTAGATCCTTCAGGGTCTTTTTATGGAAACTAACAGTTGAAAATAAGAAAAATTGAAAATGAGTGGAAATAAACAGCCATTTATGCCAACGTGTTCATCTGTAACTTCTGCTGACAATTTTTTTTATTTCTTTTATTTTTATTTATTGGTTTTTCAAACAAACTAAAAACAACAAAGTCAAACATGTTGACAAACGTTCAGCCAGCAATAAAGCATAGAACATCGATATACAATTCCTGTTTCATCGGTATATAGATTGAGGTTTCTGCTCGGCCTCCCATTCCCTCTCACATGTAAATAACTGATTTACATTCTATTGTGTTACATTTCGGGTTAGTATAATAAACATTCGTAGTCTACCACATCTTCGCATCTGCTATATAGCAGCTGAGTTGACACATCTTTTCACATCAACTGTTTCCCCTCATCGTGATTCAACTTATTCCATGCAACATGTATTTTGCAATTCCTCCCCGGATTGTGGTACCTGACTCATTGTAGTTGTACCTTCCTCCTCTGTCACCTGTCTTTCTCTTGCCCATTGTATAAATGGTTCCCAGATATCTTTGGGTCTGGACGCTGTGGGCATGAGCTCCCAAAAGGTAGATAGTTGAGTATGCCCATACGTGACATCGCACAGCCACTCCTTTATGTCAGGGGTACCCTTCCTGCCCCAATGTTTGGCCACGCATCGTTTAGCAAATAATAATAACATCACATGTAGTTTTCGAGCCTTCGTAGGTGTGTCTTTTACATAGGAAAACAACCCTAACATAGGACCCGGGGTTTGCTGGAATTCCTATGATTTCATTTATAATTTTAAAAACAGTGGACCAGAACTTCCAAAGTTTTGGACAGGACCAGGCCATGTGCATGAAAGAGGCAATGGCTCCACAACATGTCCAACATTTGTCATTATCTTTTAAGCCCATGCGATGCAGCCCTAAAGGGGTTCTGTGATATCTATGTAAATAATTTAAATGTATTAGGCGAAGTTTATAGTTTGACAGCAATAGGCCCATTGGTCCTCTGTAAGTGGGGTTAAAAGTTCCTCATTCCAAGCATTAAGTGCTCGATGCAGTATCAGTGGGGTTGTATTTTGAGTATTATTGTATATGCGAGCTATCAATTTACGCGAAGACTCAGATTTTAAAATCTTTTCCAATGCGCTTAGGGTAAAGAATGACAATTTTTTTAAAGCAATATACCCTTACATCCGCTGGACCCTTCTGGTTGTGGGGATAAATAGGAATTGTAGGTTCACCAAGAACAGGAGGAACCCATAGCCAATAACTGAGCTGCGTCTTGCAATGGTTTTTCATTGTGTACCGGGTATATACCAATTAATTTGGTAAAATATAAAGAGTTGAAAATAGGTATCATCGACACCCGTGTATTTCTGAAATGGAAAAAAACTATAGAGTTTAGAAGCAGTTGCTATTTGCACATCTCCGAAATAAATTGTGGGTACCCATACTAGCATGTGAATTATCGGACATTTTTCAAAGTGACTTCTTTTATACACACTGTCTTTCATTTGGAAGGCAGAAATGCATAGAAAGTCAATAGGTAATAACAGTTGCTCTACAATTTCGTATTCCCCTAAGTCTCCAAATAAAATACACATTTTTACAGTGAAACAGACCCTTTTTTTAGAAAGTGCCTCGCTGTGGATTTTGAACCCTAGCTCAGCCGACACCTAGGGAAACCTAGCAAACCTATACATTTTTTAAACGTAGACACCCAGAGGAATCCAGGATGGGGTTGACTTGAGTGGCTCTCACCAGGTTGTGTTGTCCAGAATACCTTGCAAACCTTGTACTTTGTAAAAAAAGAAAAAAACAATTTTCTCACATTTCTGTGATGGAAAGTTCTGGACCCTGTGTGGCTCCACAAAATTCCATCCAACCTGCATTCCCGGAGGTCTTCCGATAACAATGGTAACTCACTTGTGTGGGTAGGCCTGGTGTCCATGACAGGAAACAGGCCGAAATGCAACGTGGACACACCACATTTTTACAGTGAAAACATACCCTTTTTTTTCAAAGTGCCTAGCTGTGGATTTCGAACCCTAGCTCTGCCGGCACCTAGGGCAACCTAGAAAACGTATACATTTTTGAAAATGAGACACCCAGAGGAATCCTGGATGTGGTGACTTGTGTGGCTCTAACCAGGTTGTTACCCAGAAACCATTGCAAACCTCAAACTTAGTAAAAATAAACATATTTTCCTCACATTTCTGTCATGGAAAGTTCTGGAATATGCGTGGATCCACAAATTTCTACCCATCCTGCATTCCCCAAAGTTTTCCAAGAAAAATGGTACCTCACTTGAGTCGGTAGGCCTAGTGCCCGCGACAGGAAACGACCCAAAACACAATGTGGACACACCACATTTTTACAGTAAAAACTGACCTTTTTGTTTTGTGTAGCTGTGGATTTTGCACCCCCAGCTCTGCCGGAGCCTAGGGAAACCTACCAAACCTATTCATTTTTTTAAACTAGACACCCAGGGGAATCCAGGAGGGGGTGACTGGTGTGGCTTTCACCATGTTCTGAAACCCAGAATCCATTGCAAACCTCAAACTTTCTCACAAAAAACACATCTTCCTCACATTTCTGTGATCGGAAATTCTGGAATATGCCTGAATAAACAAAAATCCACCACACATTGCATTCCCCAAGTCTCCCGATAAAAATGGTGCCTCACGTGTGTGGGTAGGCCTAGTGCTGGCGACAGGAAACGGGCCAGAACGCAACATGGACACACCACATTATTACACCACAAGTGACGAGCTGTAGATTTTGAACCCTAGCTCTAATGGCACCTAGGTAAACCTAGCAAAACTATATAAAAAAAATAAACGAGACACCCAGGGGAATCAAGGATGGGGTGACTTGTGTGGCTCTCACCAGGTTCTGTTACCCGGAATACCTTGCAAACCTCAACCTTTGTAAAAAAAACACATTTTCCTCAAATTTCTATGGTGGAATCTGTGTGGATCCATAAAATTCTACCCACCCCGCATTTCTCAAAGTCTTTCAATAAAAATGGTACCTCACTTGTGTGGTTAGGCCAAGTGCCCGCGGCAGAAAAGGGCCCAAAACGTATTGTGGAGACATCAAAATTACCTATCACAAAACTACCTTGTGTTGCAAAGGGGCTCACCTGGGTTTTTGACCCCGCACTTGGCAGCCATCTAGGGAAACCTACCAAATCCAGACATCTTTAAAAACTAGACACACGGCTGAGTCCAGGGATGTATGGCTTGTGTGGGCCTTCCAACGTTTTCCTACCCAGAATCCCCTGCAAACTTCAAATTTAGCTGAAAAAACAAATTGTTCTCAAATTTCTGTGTGGGAAAGTTGTGGGATCACTGGGCTGACACAAAGTTCCTACCACCCAGGCTTCACTCAGGTCTCCTGATAAAAATGGTACCTCACTCGTGTGATTGGGCCAAGTACCCACGACAGGCAAGGGTCCAAAACATATTGTTGAGACATCAAAATTTCCTATCACAAAATAACATGGTTTTGCAAGGGTTGTCACCTGGGTTTTTGGCCCCGGGCTCGGCGGCCATCTAGTGAAACCTATGAAACCCACACATTTCTGAACTCTAGACACCCTGGGGAGTCTGGGGAGGTATGGCTTGCGTGGATCCGCCAATGTTTCCCTACCCAGAATCCCCTACAAACCTCAAATTTTGTTTAAAAAGTACTTTTTCCACACATTTATTGTATGGGATCACCGTGCCGGCACAAATGTCCTACCACTCATCGTTCCCCATGTTCTCCTGAGTAAAATGATACCTCACTTGTGTGAGTGGGCCAAGGGCCTGTGACTGGGAAGGGCCAAAAATATAGGGATTAAGGGTATGCACAGCGAATTCTAAGCACTACAGTTTAAAAAAAATATTTTTTTTGCCTATTCTGCATTGGACAGCCACACAAGTGTGGTATCATTTTACTCGGGAGACCAAGGGGAACACTGGGTGGTAGGACATATGTGCCGGCACGGTGATGCCACACAAAAATGTGTGGAAAAAATGATTGTTTTAGCTAAATTTAAGGTTTGCAGGGGATTTAGGGTAGGGAAACATTGGAGGATCCACGCAACCCATACCTCCTTGGACTCCCCAAGGTGTCTAGTTTTCAGAAATGTGTGAGTTTGGTATAATTCCCTTGATGGCCACCGACCACGGGACTAAAAACTCAGGTGCCCTCATTGCAAAACCAGGTCATTTGTTATAGATGATTTTGATTACTCCACAATATGTTTTGGGCCCTTCCCTGTCGCAGGCATTTGGCCCACCCACACAAGTGAGGTAACATTTTTCTGGGGAGACCTGGGGGAATGATGGGTGGTAGGACATTTGAGTCAGCCTGGTGATCCCACAACTTTTCCACATAGAAATATGAGAAAAATTTGATTTTTTTTTCAGCTAAATTTGAGGTTTACATGGGATTCTGGGTAGGAAATCTTTGGGGGGTCCATGCAAGTCACACCTCACTGGACTCTCCCAGAAATGTGTTGGTTTGGTAGGTTTTCCTAGATGTCCGCCAAGCCCAGGACCAAAGTCACAGGTGTCCTTATTGCAAAACCAGGTCAGCCCAGTGATCCCACAACTTTCCCACACAGAAATGTGATTTCTTTCAGCTAAATTTGAGGTTTCCGGGGGATTCTGGGTAGGAAAACTTTAGGGGGTCCACGCAAGTCACACCTCTCTGGGCTTACCCAGGAGTCTAGTTTTCAGAAATGTGTGGGTTTGGTAGGTTTCCCTAGATGGCCGCCGAGCCCCAGATCAAAAACATAGGTGACTCCCTTGCAAAACAAGTTTTTTTTGTAATCGAGAATTTTGAATTCTCCATAGCACATTTTGGGCCGTTTCCTGTCCCGGTCATTAGAGCTACCCTCACATGTGAGGTATCATTTTTATCAGGAGACTTGGGGGAATGCTGGGTTTTTGGAAGTATGCTACTCTCCTTAGATTCCAGAACTTTCCATCACAGAAATATAAGGAAAATGTCTTTTTTTTTTACCAAGTTTAAGGTTTGCAAGGGATTCTGGTTAACAGAACCTAGTGAGAAGCACCACACCCTGGACACATCTTGGTATCTGTTTCAGTGTACATGGTTGCTAAGTTTCCCTAAGTGATTAATTATGTATAATATTTGTATATTTATTATTTTTTAATGTCATTTATTGAATGGAAAGTGCTTGTGAAATTTTGTTTCAGAAATGATATTTGTTACTTGCATTTAATGTGTGTTACTAAATTAATAGGATTTGTATTCATGTGTGTAATTCTTTTTAGGTCAAACTCTTTCCCTGCTGTTATTTAGACGGGAGTGGGAACAGTAAATATATTTGCTCCAAAGTCCAACATTCTCCATACTGTTGCTTAGACTGTAGTGAAAATAGTAAATTTATCACCTCTGAAGTGCAACACTTTCCCTACTGCTGCTTATACTGGAGTAGGAATAGTAAAGCTAACCCCTCTGAAGTCCAACACCTTTCCTACTGTTTAGACTAGAGTGGAAATGGTAAATTTAACCTCTCCAAAGTTCAACACTTTCTTTTGGGCAGACTGGAGTTGGAATAGTACATTTATCTCTTCTGAAGTGAAACACTTTCATAATGTGGTTTACACTGGATTGGCAATATTAAATCTAAACCCTTTGAAGCCCAACGCTTTCCCTACTGTTGCTTAGACTGGAGTGTGAATAGTAAATGTAACCTCTCTGAAGGTCAACACTTTCTCTACACTTGCGTGGACTGGATTAGAAATAGTTAATCTAATTCCTCAAAAGTCCAACAATTTCTCTACTGTTGTTTAGACTGGAGTGGGAATAGTAAATCTAACTCCATCGTAGTTCATCCCTTTCCCTACTGTTGCTTAGACTGGAGTGTAAATAGTAAATGTAACCCCTCTGAAGGTCAACACTTTCTCTACTCTTGTGTGGACTGGAGTAGAAATAGTAAATCTAACTCCTCAAAAGTCCAACGTCTTCCCTACTGTTGTTTAGACTGGAGTGGGAATAGTAAATGTAACCCCTCTGAAGGTCAACACAGTCTCTACTGTTGCATGGACTGCAATGGAAATAGTCAATGTAACCCGTCAAATGTCCAACAATTTCTCTACTGTTGTATAGACTGGAGAGGGAATAGTAAATCTAACTCCATCGTAGTTCATCCCTTTCCCTACTGTTGCTTAGACTGGAGTGGGGACAGTAAATCCAAACCCTCTAAAAACCAACACTATCCCTATTGTTGTTTAGATTTGAGTGGTAATAGTAACTGTAACCCCGCCAAAGTCCAACACTTTTTGGGGCAGCGGGCGGATTCCACATACTCCTGTGCTAGGATGCTGACCTTCTCCTCCCCCCACTCACGTCGCATTGTTTCTGCTTCCAGTACATGGATTGCAGAGACCCAATGGACATGTTTGCTGGCGTGTACCTGGGGCCACAATGGCTGATTTAGCACTCTGGTGGCTCGAATCGAGTCGAGGTTGTGGACTGGCAGCCACTCAGTGAAGCAGTCTGCTGCTGGCTTAAGGAATAAATAGATACTAAAAAAGGTACAAAAGCACTACAGCCCCAACAGCCTCAATCAGTCATCAGCAAGAGGGCAATCATTTTTGAAGAAAGCCTACGGTGAGAGCCACCAGGTTTTGCTCCAGGGGTAAGTGCTGTGCATTTTTCCTGGTAGCATGTCGTTGGGCGAGTCTCCCCAACTAGGTATTGTGGCTCCAGGCTGGGATAAAAATATATACAGCAAAATAGAAAAGAAGGAATCAACATTGTAAAACATTCAAAAGTTGCCAATATGATGGGGAATTTTAATGTCACTTCAGCCCTTAGAACAAAATCACAAGCAGCCCAATTGAAATGAGCAAAAGCAGCGGCAAGAGCTGATTTTACTTGGGCTGCCAGTGATGTTGCTCTAAGGGCAAGTTTTGAAGTGACGGGGCTCGTAACAAGTCCACTGATCTCTAAGGATCATTTATCAATAGCATCCAAAGAAGCAGGACCAGACTTGGAGGTCCTTCTCAAGAGGTGGGGGTAGTGGAGGGGAGCATGGGAGTGAGCTTACTGATAGGAGTGGAACTACAAAAGGAGTATATGGACAACAGCAGAGCATTTGCCCCTAAGGAAAGAGAGGAAGAGAATGAAGCAAAATAAGAGCTGCTGCAGGCTAACACAACCACCACAGCAGCTCAGTGTAAAACTAAGGAGTATCCGTTGTTCTCAAAAGGGAAAGTCCTGCCATCGGGGCATCAGGGAGTACTCCAGTCCTCTGATGCAGGCCCACCAGTGATCATACAGCTTCCAAGCTCAAATACTGGGCCATTGCAGTCCCAGGATAGCAATTCTCAGCATTCACCGCAATCTCAAAGTCATCTACGACCTCAGTCTCCGAGTCCAGCCTCCAGCTCAGACACGGTCTTGCAAGATCAGCCACAGCCCCAGGTCATGGAATCATCCCGGTCCCATGAGACATTGCAGTTGAATGGGCAGCAAGGTGATAGGGTTATAGCGCAGTGGGATATAAAAACAATGTTGAATGAAATCCTGGATGAATTTAGGGAATTGAATGTTTCTCATGCAATTCAAATTGCAGCCTTGTATCAACAGTTGTGTCAAATTAAAGAAGCGATGGTGAATTTTCCAGAAATAATGCCGGAAGCTGAAACTAGAATTTTGCATCTCGAAGATCCGGTTAGGGCAAATCAGGAGCAGTTTAACCAAGTAAGGAAATAAAAGTCCTGAGTCCTGTGAAGGCCAGCATGTCTTATAATGAGTAGACTCTGTAACATCCTATGTTAGTGGTGCTTTAAAGAATTTCTATGGTTGCTTAGTTACGGGAGAATGTACGGGGTGATTCCTGACTGGGGAACGGTTGAAGCTGGATCCGTCTCTTCTTCCTTGTAACTACAAATAAATCTATTTAAAACTACTGCTGTTTCCTGAGACATTACCACATTTATTTGGCGATGGTTGTGGTTACATGTTAACTCAGCGTGCAAAAACAAACGGATGAAGATATTTGGCTACCAAGACCAAAGCGTCGTATTGCTGTCTTCAAAGAACCAGAAAAGTCTTCATCAAGTCAGATCATCTGTACGGTAGGGCGTACCCCTGCACCTGCCTCCTTGTAAAGCTCTCCCTGTGCTTTAAATTCTGACTCTTTGCCACTAAAGTGGTTTTGAAACTCCCCCCCCCAGCGCCTTGAGTAGTGCGCTATACAAATGACAATGATTGATTGATTGATTTTCGTACCTTCTGCGTGGAAGACTATTTGTTTTATTCAACTGTCGCTAAGCATAATGATTTTTCAAATCGGTGCGCATCTATCTCAGACTTCAATACTAATTCTTGAAACTGCATCTTTCAAAAAGTTATACGCGCCTCACTTCAATTATCGTGGCTCGAGCGACACTTCGTCTCTGCAGCGTTAACTGCGGTGTGAAAATAAAACATCACGGCGTTACGGGAATGTCCTCTGACGTATGACGAACCCGTATCCTAGCGACGCACCAAACAATCAACCCGGCGCATGAGTACGCTGATGCGCACAGCTTAATAAAGTTTGCAATCCGTATCCTAGCGACGCCTAAGGCAATCAACTCTGCACAAGATCCTACGCTGATGCGCACAGCTTAATAAAGATTTAGTTCAACTTCATTTCTTTTAAATATTGAACTAACGCTAGCGCACACAGTCTGCTACACGTTGAATCTGGATTTCGTTAACACGGAAGACGTTGTTTTCATCGTGACATGGTTGTCAAATTCACACTGATGCGCACAGTTTAAAAAAAAAAAAACATTGCGCACACTATTCTTCAGTCCTTAACAGCTTCTTATTTAGTGTTGCTTTTAATTAGAGCCTCAAACATAAGGATAAAAACGCAGCATTATAAGTGGAAAATTTCTTATAAATGACATTTTCTAGCATTTTAATTCTCCACTTGTATTTACAAGTGTGTCCTTGGGGCTACTCACTGCTCTTGTTTTATTTTGCTGAGGAGTTTTTAAATTTTATTTTTCTTCTCTGTGTATCCTATAACGTCACACATTTAAAGTTTCAATCTTCATAGAAAAAGGGGATGTTTATTGTTCTGTATCACAAGACATTTCAAATGTAGAGACCTGCTTTACCTACCTGGATTCTATTAACAAGTTAGTTTTTCTTCTTTCTTCACTATGTGTACTCTACAATCAGTAAATCCGCCGCCCGCCTTTTTGGACACTCCAGGAGAACCACCAATAATATGGGAGATCTGGCATGATGCCTTCGAGACTTATTTAGGAGCTATCGGTGCAAGCAGATTTGCTGCTGAAAGGAAGAAAAGTTTTCTTCTACACTCATTAGGCTTTGAAGGAAGATCTATTTTTAAACACTTACCAAGACTTCCAGAAGGTGATCCGGCACTGAATGACTTGTCCAAGAAACTGTTGAGAAACTCAAATTGAGGTTTGACAAACAACCAAGCCTCATGGTGCTCGGGCACAAGTTCTTCAAGAGGAAACAAACTGATAGTGAAGATGTTGACTCATATATTTCTGTATTACGGAGGTTGGCAGCAGATTGCAGGTTTGAGAATTTTACTGATCAACTCATTAGAGATCAGTTTGTCTGCCATTGCAAGGATAAGAACATAAGACAAAAGCTACTTACTATGGGCTATCCTTCATTGGATGAAACCATAAAATTAGCTAAAAGTATTGAAATCTCTATGGTCTCACTAAATGAATTAGAAGAAAAAGTAGTAGAATCTGTTAATTCGATTAACCTCAATTCTTCTTCCTTTAAAAACAACAGAAAATCTGTCAAGTCTGTGGGCAACAAGTCTGTAAAGGGCACCAAGTCTTCAATACCTAGTAACATAGATCCGTCTGTTTGTATAAGATGTGGTAACCCGCCTCACCTTAAGGGATCTAGGTGCCCTGCTTCTAGTGTCACATGTAATTATTGTAAAAAGATCGGACACTTTGCCAAAGTTTGTCTCAAGTTAAAGGGTCAAAAGAACTTCAAAAAACCTACTGTATGTATGGTTGATTCAGATTCGTCTTCTGACTCAGAAGTTGTTTCTGTTGTTACTGATTGTTCCACAGCTGAAGTCATTGTGGGGGATCCCCAGAATTGCGTTGATCCTATAATAGACATTGATATTCGGAACAAAAGCATCAAACTTCTTGTCGATTCTGGTGCTAAAATAACTATGATCACTCAAAAATTGTTTGATGTGACTTGGCAGAGTACTCAACCCCTTTTTCCTCCCGACCGCACCCCAGTATCCTATGAAGGTCGGAAAATTGATCTTGTGGGTTATTTTGAAGATGAGTTGTGCTTCAAAGGAAGAAGAATTAGAGGAAAAGTCTATGTGTCTGTCAAGGGTCTTAATATTTTAGGATGGTTCCATCAAGGTCTCTTCAGGATGCTCCTAAGACCTGGAATTAAAGAACAAGTTCTTTTGATTGATTGTCCTAATCAGTTTCAAGTTTTCAAAGACAAATTCCCTTCTGTTTTCAGTTCAGAACTCGGTAAAATCAAAGGATTCAAACATAGAATAATTGTTAAAGAGGGATGTTTACCTGTTAAACAGAAACTTAGAGGTGTCCCCTACAGTGTCAGGGAAGATTTATGGAAGGAACTCAAACAACTGTGTGAGAAAGGGATCATCGAGCCAACTGAGTCTTCACTTTGGCTTTCACCTTTGGTCGTCGCTAGGAAGAGGTGTGGTCAACTTAGGGTGTGTGTTGACTTAAGATCTCTTAATAAAGAGATTTGGGTAGACTCCCATCCTCTCCCTAAAATAAACGATTTGTTTGCGTCAACCAAAGGTGCTACATTTTTCACTAAATTAGATCTTGCCAGTGCTTATCACCAAGTTGAGTTACATCCGGAGTCACGCCATCTTACCGCTTTTGTTTCTCCTCTGGGGATGTTTCAATATTGTCGTATGCCTTTTGGTCTGGCGTCGGCAGCTTCGTTATTTCAAAGAGTAATGAGTAACAGAGTGTTAGTCTTTCAAGATGACGTACTCATTTTCGGTAAGGATGCTTCGACACATGACGACAACTTAAATAAAGTTTTAGGTTTGTTCCAAGAACATGGTGTTGTTCTAAAATTAGAGAAATTTAAATTTTTTGGCACTGAGGTGGAATAGCTAGGTCATATCATCACTCAAGATGGTATCAAGCCCAGAACTGGTCTTTTGGAAGCAATCTCGAATGCTGCTACTCCTACAGACAAAACAGGAGTCAAGTCTCTACTGGGGTTATGTGAATACTATTCAAGATTTATTCCCCACTATGCTACCATCGTTCTTCTCATTAGCAACTTGTTAAAAAAGGGGACAAAATTTGTGTGGAGTAATGAGTGTATGTTGGTTTTCCAGCAAGTGAAGAGTTGTCTTTGTGAGAGTTCTGTTCTTAAGCCATTTGACCCCAGCCTTCCATGTTGTTTGACTGTTGACGCCAGTCAAGTTGGGTTGGGTGCTACTTTAACACAATTAGAGGATGGTGTTGAAAGGACAATAGGATTTGCCTCAAGAGTTTTAAGATCTCCTGAATTGCAATATTTGGTTATTGAGAAGGAACTACTAGCTTGTGCGTGGGCAATAGAGAAATTTTGTTCTTATGTTTGGGGTAAACGATTTCTTCTTCAAACTGATCACAAACCCTTAGTAAATTTCTTAGGAGGAAAAATTACAAAATGTTCCACACCTAGGATTATGAGGATGGTCTCTAAATTACTTCAATATCAGTTTGACGTCGGGCACATATCTGGAGGAAAGAATGGTAGGGCAGATTTCTTTTCTCGATTTCCCTCAAAAGATTCTCAAGATGATGATGTTCTGTTTGCCGATCTCATCGATGAGGATTGCAAAGATTGTTTTGTGGCAGGTGTAGACATTCCCGAATTAAAGTTTTGTTCTGAAGATGAATGGAGGTTGGCATTTGCCAATGATTCTATTCTCCAAGAAGTTTGTAAATTTGTTAGCTGTGGTTGGCCTAGAGAAAAGGTATTATCATTAAGCCTGGGCAAAGCACTACGCTACGCTCGCGTAGTTTGCGAAGTTTGCGCTACTTCGCACTACGCGAATTGCACGTAGCACAGTGCGAACACGCGTAGCGTAGTGTTGCGTAGTGCTGCGGTCATTTTTTACTTGCTCGCGGTCCTCAACGTCAAGTTGGCGACCGCGAGCAAGCAAAATGACATCCCGGCGAGACTTTTTCCTTGTTCGCGATCAGCAACATCAAGTTGGCGATCGCGAGCATGGAAAATAAACCTCCCGGCGAGATTCCCAACGCGAGGAGGTCAGGTTTCTCATTGCGAGTGGTCGCGTATGCTCGCGACCGCTCGCGATGAGAAACTACTAGTTCGCGTTGAGAAAGCTGCCGCTCGAGTAAAAATCTACTCGAGCAGCAGAAAACTACAGCTCGCACTGTGCAAGATGCCATTTTCAATTATTGCACAGTGCCGGTTGCTTGTCCGCACTGTGCAATCATTCAAAACGACATCTGGCACAGTGCGAACAAGGTACTACGCAGTTCGCGAAGTGCTACGCGTAGCTCGCGTAGTGCGAACTGCACTTTGCGTAGCTTCGCAAAGTGCTACTTCGCGAACTACGCCCAGGGTTAATTATCATCTTCTTTCCAACCTTTCACTAAGATTGAAGATGAATTGTCTGTGGAGGATGATATTCTTCTTCGCATTGACAAACTTATTCATTCGCATTTGTTCAGGAGAGGGATTATTGTTAGAGCCCATGAGGGACACTTAGTATCCTCGTTTACGAAGCGTCGCATTTGGAACACATTTTGGTGGCCGGGTATGGACTCTGAGGTGAATGAGTTTATAAAAGATTGTTGCATATGCAAGTCATCTGATAAGTCTCTTAAGACTTCAGTTCCTCCACTCATACCAGTTGATTGCCCTGATCATCCTTGGGAAAAGGTTGGAATAGACATTATGGTACCTTATATGTCTCTTTTCGGAAATTATAGGTTTATATTGGTTTTGATAGACTATGCATCTAAACGGCCTGAATACACGTTGGTTAAGGAAGCAGATAGTAAGAGCATCATCGACTTTTTGAGAGAGGTTTGGTCTAGGGAAGGTTTGCCTGCTACTCTCGTTTCGGACAATGGTAAACAATTTGTTTGCAGGGATTTTGAAATATTTTTGTCATCCTCTGGTGTAAAACATTTAAAAAGCTCTCTTTATCCTCCTCAGGGTAATGGACTTGTAGAAAGAATGAATCGAGTATTTGGGGATTGCGTTAAGTGGGCTAAATCTGGCAATCATGACGTTGTAAAATCACTCCGTAGTATGGTATGGTTTTATAGAACCACCCCACATTCGTCAACAAAAGTATCTCCATTTGAGCTGATGAGGGGGAGGAAACCCAATACTTCTTTCTGCCCTGGGTGGATGTCAAAATGGATTAATGCTGAGTCAGATGTACGCAAATTGATGTGTCTGGTTAAAGACAATGTATCTACTAGCCAAGCCAAGCAGAAAGCAAATTTTGATAACAAAAAAGGATCAAAAATAGTTACTTTGAATGTGGGAGATTTGGTTAAGATAAGAAAATCTGTTCATGTCAACAAAGGTGAAAGTAAATTTGGTCCTCTTGTTAAAGTTGTTAAAATTGTAGGTAATGCTGTACAGGTTGAAGGTGGTTGTTGGTGGAACATGAGAAAAGTGTCTAAGGTTCGTTGTTCGAGTCTACAAACATCTTCAAAGATTGACAATAAGGCCTCTTCAAGTGTGGGTAATGTCATTCATGTGTGTGGGAGAAGTTCTCGCACTGTCATAAAACCTGAACGTTTCAGGGATTAAAGTTGTTTTGTTAACATCATTGTTATTATATTTTTTTATTATATATATTTTTTGATTCATAAGAAAGGGAGGTAATGTAATATCCTATGTTAGTGGTGCTTTAAAGAATTTCTATGGTTGCTTAGTTACGGGAGAATGTACGGGGTGATTCCTGACTGGGGAACGGTTGAAGCTGGATCCGTCTCTTCTTCCATGTAACTACAAATAAATCTATTTAAAGCTACTGCTGTTTCCTGAGACATTACCACAGACTCATTCATCAAGAGGCATGTCTTGCCGGAGCATGCCGGGGATTTGACACTTGCACAAGCACACAGGGTCCCGGCACAACCATTTCTGACAGCCTTTTCGTGTCAGAAAGACAGATTTGGAAAGGCTGTTGGAATCCGATATCGTAATCAGTCAGTCAGAAACGCTGTCCGTTGAACTGTTCGAATCGTGTCCAACCGACTTGGATACTCCAAATGCTGGTCCGAACCGATTCATAATGACTGAACTGCCCCCTTCCGACAGCGAACATCGCAATCGGTCAGTCGGAATTGTTTCCGACCAATTTGGGTAGATGGGTTCCAACACGGTCTAGGGGAATCCGACTGTCGGTAGGAGACTTTACGCCAGATATCGTAATGTGGCCCTAAGTGTCAAATTTGAAATGTGGTATAAGTGGAATCCATGATTATTATGTAGGATTTAAAGGGGGCAAGGTGGATTGCGTTTTCATTTGAGGTGCATCTCCATTTATGACTGAGTGTCAAGTTACAAATGTATAAAAGTGCAAGCGGAATTCATTGGTATAATGCTGCAGTGGTGGCGGGGGAGCGCAGTTTGTGTGTCCACTAGAGGTGCATTTCCATGGTACCAAGAGGGGGCGAACATCACTGGTAGAGGGGAATTGTGGGCTATTCCCCTATCGGTTGGAGTTTGGGGGGTCATGGGGTAGGAGGGGTGCAAGGGAGTTCCATGGGCCGTGGGGAGCATGATTAGCAAAAAAGAACAGAATCATAGGAGTTTATTCATCATTGGGATTTTATCATAGAGGGAGGGTTCAACTCAGAGTATGCTACCAAGGTAGTGGGTCGTAAAACCAGAATTATATTGTGTAATGTCAACGGATTGACCAATAAACAGAAGTATGGGGATTGATTACATGGCTAACTTCTTTTTCCCCACAAGTCTTATGTCTTCAGGAGACTCACCTTAAAAACAAGTCACTGAAGCTTTTTTTTCCTAAACATTATCCTGGGACATATTTTACTTCAACAGAGCTGGCAGAAAGGGGGGAGCCGTCTATCTGGGTAAAGGGGTGGATTTGTAGCCTACCCAAGTCCGTAGGGACCCTAAAGGCAGATGGATCTGGCACACAGTCAGAGTAAATGGAAACCCTCTGAATTTGGTGAAATATTATGCCCGGGTAGCGAACGACTCAAACGCAATTAACCAGATCGATAATATGGCTATGGGAGCAGTATTCCCAATAGTTCGAGGAGGGGTTTTAATATTTTAATTCCATCCAAGGCTTAGGTTCCAATTACAAGTTTGGAGGTCCGTAGGACTGTCAAACCTGCAGTGGAGGTGTGGTGGTGGTCAGGGAACCTCACCGGTGGTACTACAACCGTATTACAACTAGGTTTGTCAGACCGCTGCCACCACAAGGGATCAGCAGTCTTTGGCGGTGGCGTGGGAGTCTGAGGCTACAATATGCTTGGTGGTGCCGCTGCAGCATGGTCAATCATACTACAAGTTTACTGACCGCCTCACTTTTCATGTTGGTGAGTGTGGCAGTGAGGAAACAAATGGTGCCTTACAGGACTCGTTGTTGCCTCAGCACCATGGGATGCATGCAGGGGGGCACTTGAAAAAACAATTGAAGCCGAACACTAAAAAGGTGTTAGATGTAATGAAACAGGATTATCATTGATTAATTAATGGTGCAGAGACCACTTGGAAAACTCACAATATACCTGCTTTTCGTGCTGTTTTCAGTCACCTTCCTGTATAGACTGCTTCCTCAAATCCCACTCCCTGAAATGTGTAGGTATCTGGGTAAATTCATTTTCAGACCACTCTGTGGTTAGTATTGAAATTGAACTGGAGGTAAGGAAAAGGGAGAGGTCCATGTGGCCAATGGATCGTAACCTTCTTGCCAATCAAGAGTGGTTAATAAGTATGAAAACATTAATTGCAGAGTTTTTTCAGTTGAATGAAGGTACAGCGTCACTGTTTTTGATCTGGGGAGCTTTTAAGGCAACTATCTGGGGGCAGATGGTTGCATTTAGGACTAAAAATCATATGACACGTATAGCTGAACTCGAATCCACAGTTGATGTTGCTCTGCAGAAGAGTAATTGCTCCCAGGGGCCACAAATACTAAAATACACACAGCTGGTTAAAGCTAAACTGAACTGAGGATTTATTAATATTAGAAGAGGTCAATAGCTCGAGGGTGTTCCAACAGCAGATATCCGAGAAAAGCCAGATGGTGGGTAAATTTCCTGCCTAGTCAACGCTGATTAAACAGGAGGCTGCACTAGATATCAAGTTGCAGAAGCAAGGAACTTGGGTAGTGGTCAGTAATAGGTACGAGGTGTCAAACGTTTTCTTACAACACTATAAAAATCAGTATGAAATTAAATACTAAATCTCTAATGTAAGTAAGGCTCAATATTTTCAGTCCATTAGTCTGCCACAGCTGACAAATACCCAGACAGAAGATATGGCTGCAGGTGTATTGGCGGTAGGGATTCAGAAAGCTCCTGCCTCAATGCCATGTGGGAAGACCTGTACAAATGATGGTCTTCCAACAGAGTTCTTCAAACCATTTACTACTGAGCTTACACCCTTCTTGATGGAGCGTTTCAATTTTTTAAAGGAAGGGTAGGAGGTTCAGTCGACTTTTTAGGAATCAACAGTCGTTAGATTTTTTGAAAAGGGTAAAAATCCAAAGATGTGAACTCATTGTCAGAACCAGCTCTTCTCTTGCTGGCCGTTGACACAGGAGCAGAATGACGCAAGCTCCCAATTCCTCCTCCGAACTCCCCGGCCTCCACACAATCTAAATGCATGGCCAGAAGAGCCCCAAGGGGGAAAGGGGAATTGGACAGAGAAGAGAATGCACACACTGGTGGTCTTCCTTTCTTCTTCTTCTTATGTAGTCTATCTTTTCTCTGGCTCTTGCTGTTGCTCGTGAGCTGTAAATAAACAATTACATGTAAATCACTTTCTACTTCCCTTCTCTTCCTACCTTGATCTTTCCTTAATCTCTATTGTACCCACCCTGGTGCTGTGTGCCTTTGCTTCTCTTCTAAGCTACTCGTTCTTCTTTTCTTAATGTTTTTTCACTGTAAGATAATAAACTTGTGTTATTATATTTCTTTCTCCCTTCCTGACCTCTCTTTTGTCTTTTCCTCTAGACTCACTTACAGGACAGAGAACGGAAGCCTTGGTTAATTTCTTATTCTTCTTCACCTTTTATAAGTATTTCTTATTCTCTAACTCCTGTTGTTTCACTGTAGTTTTTGTCCATACTATTCTGTGTCCTTTGTATTCTGCTCTCAAGAGTTTCACTCCCTAAGGTATTTTATTGTCAGGAATCGGAATTCTCTCGGAACTGCTATAGTGTACCTTACACCTTTTATATTCAAGACTTGAGCTGACTCTAACTCGTACTCATAGCTGGCGCTACTCTTGTACTTGTGCTGACTTCTTCTCTGAATGCTGCGCATTCGTTCACTAGAACCGGTGCTTCTGCCAAACTCACGCTGTTGCTAAGTTCGGAAAGTTTTCTCTGGTAGAAATTGGAACAGTCTTACTTGGGTTTGCTGGCTGCCTTCGAACTCTAAAATTCTCCTCAGAATTCTCGCGACGCGTAGCTTCTTTTCCCTGACTAACGCGACGCGTTGAAGTAACCTCCTACTCCTCTCACAGTTCAGGTGAAGTGCGCAGCTCTCTGCGTGCCTCACCTGTATTACGCAAATCTGCCAAATCAACTAGAGCGCTAACCCGTTTCTGATTAAGGAACGCTCTGCCGCCATATTGCATTCGACCTTGCACCAAATGCTGTTTACACAGTTTTGACAACACGGCCACCATCATTCCTTTCTTCTTGTACTGGATACCTTTCTTGACATGTGACCTCTTTGTTGGGGACCTGACACTCATACAGACCGATTAGTCTATTGAAATCAGATTATAAGCTTTTAATGAAAATATGGGTAAACCTAATTGCCCCTGTAGCCTAGGTCGTTATACATAGCTTTCAGACTGGGTTTGTGACTGGGAGGGTGATATGAGCCAATACAGGTTTTTTAGTGCACGCACTAGGGGGCCGATTAGGATGCGGTCGGAAAAGGCTCCAAATGGCATTTGGTTTGTCCGAACCCGTGTTGGAACCCATGTTTCCATCTGACTCGGAAACATATCCGACTGACCAATTACGATACAAGGCAACCGATAGGTCATTCCGAATTGTTTTCAACTGGCATTTGGAGAGCCCGAGACGGTTGGAGACGAATCATACAGCTCAAAGGGCTCAACGAGCCACATTTCCAACCGACTTAACCAAATTGTCAGGGGATATAAAATCAATCAGAATAAGACAGAACTGCTTTTATTTGATACCTCTGTAAGTAATCTCCCCTCTAACCTTCAGGAGCAGGCTCGTTCTCTTAATCTGATTAGTTATTTATGAATATATGTAACAAATCGCTATTCTGAGCGTTACCAATTAAATTATGTGATGTTGATGAAGAAGACAAGGACCTAATGGATAAATAGGCACTTCTTCTCCTTACATTAGTAGGCAGAGTAGCCCTTATTAAAATGACCACTTTACCCTTGTTGATATTTCTTTTTTCTAATGCCCTGATAGAAATTAGCAAGACTTATTTTAAAGAACTTGAGGCACTTTTCTGACATTTTGTGTGGAACATGAAGACCTTGAGGATTAAACTCTCAGCACTTCAACTCAATATAACCCAGGGTGGGTTGGCACTACCTTAGATGTGTACTTGTTATGAAGACTCGATATAATAGCACAATCAATAGATGTTAAGGGGTCTCTAGACTGTTTTTTCTGATTTATGCTGTTTTTGTGTCACATAAGTGAAGCAAATCTGCGCAAAATCTTTTTTTCCCGATTTACTTTCCAGTGCTAAACTTGTTTAGCGCTGGAAATAACAGGAAAGAAATGCAGCTTTGCATTATTTATCGCCAAGGGGGAGGACCATGGGTGGAGCATGGGCGTTCCCATGCAACCACCCAAGGTTTCTCACGTTAAGCCCAATTTACTAAACAAAGAAAACAGTGTATAGCGTGAGAAAACTGTGCCCTTCAAAATAGGTGCAAGGAAGGCGGAATGCTTTCATTTCTCCCTCCTTTCCTGACTTTGCATGTGTGCTACACTGGACAGCACACATACAAAGTGGGAAAAGCCTTCAAATTAATCGAAGCATAGTATTTTGTAATGGAAGAATCCCCTTATTGAACAAAACCTATGCTAGTCTCACAGAGACACCCTTGCACCCTGGCACAAAGGTGTCTCTGTGGCGCACAGCAGCAGATTTCAGCACCAGTGCAAGGGAGAGAGGAGGAGAGTGCCTTATTTTAGTAAATTGGGCACTCTCCTTTTCACACAGCGCAGCTCAGCATTTGCGGCTGCTGCAGTGCGCTACGTGAAAACATGGAAAATCTCCCCCTTTGTGTTTTGCACACTTCTTTCGTTGGTCTATACTTGGGCTACATTTGGGTGATATTTATGCTATATTTGGACTCAATCTTCTGGTGACCATCTTGAGAGACTTTTTTTTTTATAAAGCTCACTAATTTCCTGCAGTATTCTTAGTAGAAAATACTTTCAGTTTTCCACCTCAATTCCATCAAGATGGCATTCAGATGTGCCACACGTTTGACATAAATTCAGAATGTTAGCACTCTAGTTGCTCATTGGTACACTGTAGTAAAGCTGCTGATCATAAGGGAGTTAACTGTCAGTCTGCTGTTCGTGTTGAAAATGCAGGTTTTAGCCTGCATGTCAGAATGTTTTTATGAAATAGAAAAAGAAGATATTAGAGAACTCACTTAAAAATTATTTCCATGGCAAACTGAACCCCCTCATTTTGTTCATTTCTAAATTAAATGTTTTAAGTTTACCAGTTTGATTCAATCAAGATGGCATCATTTGTGTACTCTTTATCATAAATAAGACTGTTAGCGCTCTAGTTCTTGTTTAGAATGCCCTGGAAGGCTGCAGTAGAACACAAGGGAATCAATTGACAGGCTGCTCCTGTTGGAAGTACATAATTTACTAAGAATGTCAGACTTCATTCTCATATGACTGAGAAAGTTAGTGTGTATTTACAGAAAAAATTCTCTCATTTGAGCTTTTAGAGCAAATTCCATTATCTCTATGAGAATATCATGAGAAAACAGTTTTCTCTCAAACATGATTCATGAAACCCCAGCAGAAGGCTTTTTCACAGGGTAAAATCACCTTAGAATACGTCACAATTCCTAAAATTAAATGATACCATCAACAAATGAACTAAAATCTATTTCACCCTTTATACATTCTGCTTTTTGTGACCCTCAAAACCTGCCATTCACTACAATGCATTTCAACAGGGTGTTATTATATATATTTGTCCCAAGATGGCTGCCAGCACTGGTTGAGTTGAGTTGAAGTGGTGAAAGCCAATCAGATCCCACCAGAAGGCCTTTGCTTAGGCTCTGCCCAGATATACAAACTTGAATTTCCTTTAATATCTCAAAAACTACTGAATGGATTTACACCAAAACACAAAAAGCATGCTTTCTAACCCAGAGCTACCTTTTTGCTAAATTTGGTGTAATTCAGTCCAGCAGTTCGGGCTGTAGTCGTGTCTAAATTCTCTATTGGAATTAACAGGGGAAACCCACTTTTTTTACCGCCTCCCCCCTATTTCTCGGCCCCCGCTTAACAGATTTACATATATATAAACACACATCAGCGAAGACCTCTTGCAAGATTGAAATAGACATGTTTGGGGTTGCTTTTATTCATTCCCGGTTGTCTTGGATTGTATTTTACCAATCCAAACCTGTGATCTGTGCCTGGAGGGATAAAAGGCTTTTGTCATGTTTCAGCTTGGTGTGGATGGCATTGGCTAACCCTATGCTTAAAGACTTTGCATGGCAAGAGGCTTTGTTACTTTCTAGATCTGTTTGGATTCTACTGTTCTTATCCTATGCCTATGAACTTTGCTAGAAGAACAGACATTTTGAGGTGAGAAGATTTAGAGTTTCACTGGAATTGTAGGATGCTCTACATTGGAGCTCCTCCCCGCTTAAACTTCGGAACTACCCATAGTTCCTTGCTTTATTCATCTGGCACTCTAAGTCTAAAAGGGTATTGTTTTGCTATACCAAGATAGACTCACTTGAGATTACAATTGCAGCACTACGGGGACCAGAAGGCTCAGCGAAGGGCCCCACCCACTGGGGTTGGTCCTGGATATTAAAAAGAGTGTGCAAAGGTGTCTCTGGTGTTTGCAGCATTTGGCCACTGAGGAAGGGATTACACCTGAAACGCGTCTGGCCTGGAATACTAGATGCAATCTGCTGTAACTGTCATCTGTCGTTCAATAAAGAACTGAACATTGTCAACTTCTCGAGGGTTCTTCCATTGGGGTAACCCTTCCGGATTGATATATATATATATATATATATATATATATATATATATATATATATATATATATATAAGCAAACACTTTCGCTTGATTCCAACCACCGCAGCTCCAGATCAAAGGGCGTGTCGTCCAGCAGCTGACCATTAAAATCGTTTATTGTGGCAAGACATGGCGTCGTCATCCTTTTCCTTGGTAACAGCAGTTTAGAGAATATATATATAAACTTTCTTCCACGACAAAAGACCTGGGGTTTACAAGGCTCACTCCGGCACAGGAGGTCGATTGTCTAAGACAGGACAGGCGCCAAACGCTAAGGCCTCGCGGTCCAAATGTGAGAGGAACAGAAGGAACAACTGGAAGCGAAGGCAACGCAGGCAACGGCACAGGATCAAGCAGCAGTCAAAGGGTTCAGGGCAGCAACAAGAGGGGCCAGAAGCGGTGGACCCGCAAACGCTAAGTACACCAGTTGAACCCCATGCAGTAATTAATCTCACCAATATGAAATTAAGTATGAATGAGGAGAAGACCCTGGCCCTTGGGCTTTCCTTCTGTCCAGTTGATGATTTTAACTATGCACAAACTCGCATAGATACATTCAAATTTGTGCGTAAGCTCAAACTTAGGAAGTTCTTTGAGCTGAACAAGGACAAAGTAAGAGCTAAACATGGACCAAATTTGGCTGGAGTCTCAGGTTCTCCGGTGGGAACCGTGGGTGATTTTAGTCTCCTCAGAGATCTCCAATTACTGCACGAGGAGGGCCACACTGGCGATTCCACATTCAGCGAGGTTGCTCCTATCACCAACACTCCAGGAACAACGCCATTTAAACCCAAGTCCACCTTTAGTCCGGTCATGGTTCATGACAACATTGAGGTTTACAATGAGATGGTGACCGGTCAGTTAAAAACGTTGTGTAAAACCGTTAAGAGCACACGGCGAAAACAATTGCATTGGAATCAGGGCTATGCCAACTTGATGAAAAAGATCCAAGGAGACAATAACATAATTGTGCGCCAATCAGACAAGGGGGGCAATGTTGTCCTATGGCCCAAACAAATGTATGTGGAAGAGGCCCTGTCTCACCTGAATGACAGGTCGTGCTACAAAAGGAGTGAATGGAAGACAGTGAAAGCGGCGTGGGGTGATTTCTTTAACAAGTTGCTGGCTTGGAAAAGCGCAGGCCTTTTGAGTTCAGATGAATTCAAATTTTTGAAAGTCAACCACCCGGTGATGCCAGTCTTCTATATCATCCCCAAGGTGCATAAAGACCTAGCTAAACCCCCAGGGAGGCCCATCATCTCGGCCAGGGGCAGCATCTTGGAGAAAACATCATTGTATATAGACTTCTTTTTGCAAAAACATGTGCGGGGTCTTTCTTCCTACATACAGGACACCAATGACTTTTTGAGGAGGATAAAAGGTATGGAGTGGCATGAAGATTACTGGCTAATTACTCTGGACGTTGTTGCGTTGTACACAAGTATTCAACATCAGGATGGGATCAAGGCAGTGGAATATTTCTTGAGAAAAGAACCTATGTACATGATGGACCATTGTAAAATGATTCTAGCCATGATCACTATTTGTCTCAACAATAATTTTTTCTTGTTCCAGAACACTGTGTTCCAGCAATTAAGAGGCGTGGCGATGGGGGCTTGCTTCTCCCCAAGCTACGCGTGTTTACAGATGGGCATGTGGGAGGAGCAAGTCCTCCGTAATGATTATAGCGATGTCATGGCAAATAACATCATTGCCTGGCATCGTTATATAGATGACCTTTTTGTCATCTGGAGGGGGTCCAAAACTGCAGCCTCTGATTTCATTCAGGCCATTGGTGTGAACCAGCTTAATTTACAATTTACAGCTGAGTTAAGCCAGGAACACGTGAATTTTCTGGACGTTGAGGTTTTTGTTCTTGATGGCAAGCTTCAAACCAAATTGTTCCGCAAAGCGACCGCAGGGAACACCGTACTGCATGCTTTTAGTCACCACCCCAGTCATCTTATACGCAGTATTCCCTATGGGGAGATTCTGCGCATAAGGCGCATTTGCAGTACTGATTTACACTGTTGGGAAGCACAGGAGCAGAGTAGGCTTAGATTCCTTGCAAGGGGCTATGCCCCGTCAATTATCAACAAAGCCATTTCTCGCACTAGATCTCTGGCTAGAGATCAGATTTTGAGTCCAACCAAGGTTATAACTATTCCCAGCCCCCCGTCTGTACAGAATGATGTACCGAGACTGATACTCACTTTTAGTCGCCAGCATTCAAACTTGCGTAGAATTTTTAATAAAAACTGGTCCCTGATTCGACAGGACCCAGTTATTGGCAATGGTATGTCCAACTCTCCTGCCATAACCTTCCGCAAGGCCCGCTCGATGAGCGATATGCTGGTCAAAAGTAGTCCGGAATTGAGCAGCAACACTAGCAATTGGCTACAGGCGAGCAAGGGGTTCATTAAATGTTCCTCTTGTAAGGCATGTGTTTTTGGGAGGAGTACAACATCCTACACATCCCCCTTCTCTAGTACCCCTTGTAAGATCAACAGGAAACTTACATGCAAGACAGACTTTGCAGTCTATGTGCTGGAGTGTACCTGTGGCCTGCAATATGTTGGGAGCACCAAGTTGCAGGTTCATAAGCGTATACTCCAGCACATGAGAGCCATCATCAATCAAGATGCTTCGTATCCGGTGGCTAGGCACTTCGGTGACAAACACAACAGCAGCTTGGAACATCTTTGCTACTTTGTCATAGATGCAGTGCCTCCACTTAGGAGGGGTGGTGATAGGGAAGCCTCTCTTAGAAAGCTAGAGACAAGGTATATTTTGGAGCTGGACTCCAAGGTCCCTAATGGACTGAACTCTAGCGAGGACTTCTACACTTGGCTCTAAATCTCCTCATGTACTGTATGTTCTTGCCGTTTTCTGATTGTTCAATTTAATAATTTCATGTCATTTATCAACTTGATAATGGGGTGTAGGTTTCTCCTATAAGCAGCATGATCATAAAAAGATAACAATATAGTGTATGAAATTTTAGATGTATTTGACAACTTCACAAGACGAATTATCTTTCTTTTATTTTAATGTTTTAATTTATGTTTAGGTTTGTTTGTTTTTTTTTGCTTCCTCTACACACATTTTACACACCCTTGTTTTTGCACAAAAAAAGGATTTCCTTGATTTTTGACTAGAGGCTAATTGAATGTACTATTTCTGGTTAACCTGGATGATTTGTCAGGTTAACTTGGGGGCAAGTTGCGGTTAATTTGGTACTGGATTTAACCAGAAAAGGTAGCGGGTTGCCCCGTCTGTTTATTTATTATCAGCAGGGGAATAATCATGCATTTTAAATGAAATTTGCGTTTTGAAATTAATGTCTGATTTCACATGTATAAGTATTTTACAGCTATAATATCAATTTGAATTTTTTGCAAACAATGACAACACATTTGTGTTTAATGCAGGCATTTTTTCATGTTGACTCGTCTTACAGCGCTATCCCTAAGCTGTTTTCTATGTTCATTGTCTTGACGTCATTGAAACTTATTTGCACTTGCACTTTAAAAGGCCTGGCTTCTGACAGCAGTGTCATGTGATCAAGGCCTCCTGTAGGCCGAAACGCGTCATGGCGGCTGCGTAAAGTTCCTGTCCGTAAATAAATACTTTAAGCACTGATTTTGGGTCCGTGTTCGTCTCTGAGCTTGGATTGTGCGCGCTGGAGGAGGCGATTTCTGGTGACATATATATATATATATATATAACACCGAAATGCATTATGCCCTGTCCTGCTATGCTAAATAAATGACCGCCGAGAAAATCCCTGCTGTGTCCTCTGCTCGTTTCTTTGAAGGGAGTTTTTTTGCATATTTTCACGTGCTGGCCAGTAGCGCGTGTACAGAGGACCCGCCTTGCAAGTGGCCTGTGAAAATATTGGCAACGTCGATTTTTAAACATCCAAGGTATTGGAATTTGCAGGCCCACCATGGGGAAAGACCAGATAAGCGGCTGCTGCGGCTAGCAGTCCGTGACTTCACGGAGACGCGGGATCACGGTATCTCCGTGTCACGGTCCGGTTTGGTGCTGGATCTGTGGTTGAGGCGTTGGGGACTCGAGGCGGACACAAACACCACAAATACGGGATCCACTCGGCAAACATTAGCCGTCTCCCCCCTTTGCCATGCACAGCAGCGCTCACATGAGCATAAAACAACTCCGCTCCTGATACTTACCAAAATGATGAATGCTGGGAATTGGAGTCCGTGAAGAACTGGACTACACCAGTGATTAGTCAAGGGCGGAGTCTGCTACACTCAAACGAGGGAGCGAGTGCATCCTAGTGCAACCAGGCATCTGATGAAGGCCAACGCCGAAATGCATTATGCCCTGTCCTGCTATGGGGAATAAATGACCGCTGAGAAAATCCCCATTGTGTCCTCTGGTCGTTTCTTTGAAGGGAGTTTTTTGCATATATGTATATATATGACCAAGTTTTGAAATAAATCGTTCTCTGTGCCAGGATTATTCACGGAGTTGGTGCCTGTTTGTGTAAGAGACGCTCAGGTTGTTAATATATATATATATATATATATATAAAACCTACTGGCGGTCGCCAGTAGGTAGTTCTAGTTAGGACCAAGTTCTCATAGGAAGATGTTGAAAGTTTGGGGGTGATTCGTCAAGGGGGGGCCAAGAAAAAAGGGGGGTCCCACACATGTTTTCTCCATGCAAGTTCCATAGGAAAGTTTAGACAAGGCTACAGGTCGAACGGGTGAATGGAATTACCCCAAATTTGGCAGGGAGAAGGGTCTTGGTCTAGAAAGCACGCTTTTGTTTATTTGATGTAAATCCGTTCAGTAGTTTTGGAGAAATATCAGAATTTACAGATATCGATATTTTGGAATTCTGCCATCTGATTGGCTGAGGCGTTACGAGCACAAGCTTGCTGCTTATTGGCTGCGAGCTGTTGCAAGTAGGAAGTGTTGGCAACCATTTTGTGATTCTGTCGAAGCGTGTAAGGGGAAAAAAGGGTGAAAAAAGTAGGAAAGAGGAGGGTAGGAGCACTGTAACCTCTGTGGGGTGTTTAGGGTGTGCTATACAGGGGTGCAAAGCGAACTACTCATCCCTACCAGTCTGAAAGTGCTGGGCTACGGAAATTAAGTGAGGTATTGCCTAGAGTCTGATGTTGCTAAAGTGAGCTGCTGCGGGACTCGGGGATTAAAGCGTGAGCCCAAACTGTGTGTCTTATGCTGTGAAGTCATGTGCCCTCTCCGTTGCACCACACCTGTGGAAGTAGTGTCAGCATGTGTTTATACCTACTAGGATGAACTACTGACCGCTACTGGTCTGAAAATGCTGGGGTACGGAAAATATGTGAGGTATTGTCTAGAGTTTCATGCTGCTAAGCTGAGCTGCTGCCGGACTCGGGGATGAAAGCGTGAGTCCAAACTGTGTGTCCTTTGCTGTGAAGTCATGTGCTCTGGCCACTGTGCCACATCTGTGCAAGTAGTTTCAGCATGTAGTTATATCTACTCGGAGGATCTTTTGTTTCGAACATTGTAACTTGTGTATGGTGCTTAGGGGATGTTATACAGGGAATGCAAAGGTAAATTTGCGCAAATCAAATCAATTCAGTATTTGTAAAGTGCAAACTACTCACTCGTACAGGTCTGATGGTGCTGGGGGCGTAAGGTGAGCTGCTGCCGGACTCGGGGATAAAGCCGCTGAACTACTGACCCCTACCGGTCTGAAAGTGCAGGGTACGGAAATTAAGCAAGGTATTGTCTACAGTGTCATGCTGCTAAATTGAGCTGCTGCTGGACTCGGGGATGAAACCGTGAGCCCAAACTGTGTGTCCTATGCTGTGAAGTCATGTGTTCTGGGTGCTGTGCCACACCTGTCCAAGTAGTGACAGCAATATTTTATACGTAGTAGGAGGAAGTTTTGTTTGGAACACAGTAACTTGTATATGGTGCTGGTAAGTGATCCGCAGCACTGCCAAAGGCAGTGCACCCAGGACATGCAGCAGACGTGCAAGGTATAGGAGGATGTGAATGGAGTCGACCATGTGTTCGGGCTTCCCTGCTATGCGTCAGTGGCTCTGCTTGTATGTGCACTGGCTTGCCATGTGCCAGTCTTGTGGATGAAATGGCACAGCTTGGTTCAATGAGCCGGGTCTGTGTGCAATGGGTGCAGGGCAAGGTTGTGGTGGGAGTACGTGTGAAGGCCATTTCATGCACGCTAACTACAACGAAGGACTTTTGAGTGTGGGATGTCCACTCGTTCTCAAATTGGGCAGTGCGTAGTGTGGGGGACTGGTGCAAATATTATCGTATTGTCAGGGGGGGCTGGCCACTTGCAAGTTCCTTCTCGGAGCAGCAGATGTGTTAGCGCAAGATAGCTCAGACAAAGAACCTGATCCTTACAGTAACTTCTACAGCTGCATTCATACACGATGTGTACAAAGGCCGGTCATGGGTGTTGTGGGATGTCTGCGACCCTGGTCATCATGGATGAGATGCCCAGCACGTGGCACATGGGCGGGTTCACTGTGTGTTACGTTGCCAAACAGCTGGGCCTCCCTCCCACAAGCCCCCACACTTTTGTGTGCTGCGCTGTTGTATCCTGTGTCATGCTAACACAATGACCACATGGACATACTTGCTCAGATGTGGGTTCCGGGGGCGTTGGCAGTCCTGGGGTTGTTGTGCTGAGTGTTATGGCCCTCATGGGTATCCGTGCATCATGCTCATTGACTCTATGGCACCTGTGGGTGTTCAGGTGTGGCTCTTGGCTGTGTTCCCTTTCATGCTGCAGGTAGTGGTCCTGCTTAACACCAGCAGAAAGCAGGTGTAAAATCTCTGGTGCTAACGTGACTTATCTCCGGAATTTGTTTCACATCGCAGTTTTTGCCTTTCGTTGTTGAAGTTGTGATGTGGTTTTTTCGTGTACAGAAAAATAAACAAACTGGGAAGTGTATCCCGTCAAGATCCAGCACTTGACCCACTATTCACAATCAATGTAAATACAATGAGATTTCTTCATTGATTTTGTGTGTACACTGTAAATGCACCCACTACCACAGTGCAATTCAATACAGGATTTTAGTATTTTAAATAAATCGCAAAGGTGCACCTTGTGTGTTTTTGCACGGGAACGCCTACTCTGCATCTCATAATCAGCACTTTAATGCAACTACAGTTGAGATAAATCTAACACACTATTCAGAAGCTGGTGCAAACTGCAGACATCTCCAGTATTCCTGCGATAACTGGCCCAAAATTTAACACAATTGTGGACACCACCAAATAACAGTAATTAGAACGAGAAAGAGTCACACAGCACTTAAGTAACAACCAAAAACGTTATTGAATTTTTTTTTCCAAACTTTATTTTTTTGTGAACGTATATATAAAGGATAAAGTAACAATGCGGAAGACTCCTGTCGGGAGCATGAATGTCGACGACACACCCTGGAAAATAAAGCACAAAATAAGGACGTGTGTAATGCCCATATCAAAGGAGCGAGACACAGAGAAGGAAAGAAAGCCAGAGAGAAAAAGAGAGGGAAGGAAAGAAAGGGAGTGAGAAAGGCAGAAGGGAGATAGAGAAAGAGAAGGAAAGGAAGGAAGAGCGTGAGAGAGAGAGTGAAGAGAGGGAAGTGAGAGAGAGAGAGAGAGGGATACTGCTGTCCCTGTGCATCCATGACCAAATAGTTACCTGCTGCCACCGGAGTGTGTACCAGTGGGCACTCCACGTGCCAGTCAAAGCTCCGTGGCCCGGCAGATCTCACAGATATCGTTAAGTCCTGATTCATGAATGGAGGAGACCACATCAGCTTCTCCACGGCACGGCAGATCCCACACATGTCGCTGAGTCCTGAGTCATCAATGGCGGAGACCACATCAGCTTTGGGTGCGCCAGGTGGTGGTAGGCCACTGACAGCCATACAACTTGGGGTGCTACTTTTCATGGACTGTTTATGATTGAGACCCGTGGAGCGTCCACCATCCAGTCACTACCGTCAATAAAGAATGTGATGTTGTCGATGTATTATATTTGCGTGGTCACATGGTCTGTGATGTATGTGCTGGATGGGTGTGGTGTGTGTGCAAACCTGCCCTCAGGGAGTGGCCGTGACATGTTGAAAACTAGAGCACTGACCTGCACACCAACAGCGAGTACGCGTGCTTCAGGTAGCTATGTGGGGGTGTGAAAACATGTTTTCTCAATGGATTTTCCATAGAAAAATTTTAGACAGGTCAAACTGCTGAACGGAATTACGCCAAGTTTGGTAGGGAGAAAGGTCATGGTCTAGAAATCGCGCTTTCTTGCATTGAGTGAAAATATAAAAGAAAGGTCCCAGGGGCAATTTAATATACCGGAGCTCTGTCTGTGCGAGATTACCCTTTCATGCTCCCTCTTCCCAACATCACCACTTTGCAGCTATAGCGTTAGAAGCCAGTCCGTCGGGTCGCAGCTCTCTACCTTTGCAAGCTAGTATGCTGCTGTGCCTGTACCTCTGTGAGCTACTATGCTGCTGTTCCTTTGGGAGCGGATGGCTCGTAGTACTGCATCTGTGAGTCGACCGGACGGGCCACAGTTGTCCCTCTGCGAGCCTGGGTGTGAACTGTTCATAAGTCACACTACATAAGCATTGAAAAGCCATTTTGTGATTCAGTTCGCCAGCTGGCATCTGTCCGAGGCATTTCTGAAAACATATCGGAGTTCTTTCTGTGAGATACCCCTTTCACATCAGCAGGTAACACACCCTCTTTCCACATTACCAACATACCCCCAACAACCTTCTTGGGCCCAGAATGATCCCTCTGCGGTTGGGCAAACAAGAATCTTAGTCATGTATGGATTTACATATAAAATATTTTATTTAAAGACAACAACAACAAATAAAACTGAAGGGAGTCTGGTGCTGTGGTCGCTGTCACGAAGTTGGGGTTACTGTCATTCAGGACTCAGGACACAGTTCCACATGTGGGATCGGCTGGTATTGAACAGGGTTAGTGGCACCACGTGTCGTGCTTTGTGTTGTACAGGGTTAGTGGCACCAAGTGTCGCTGGCCTTGCGTATGGAAATATGCCTGACTGATTAAAGGGAGTCTGGTGCTGTGGTCGCTGCCACGAAGTTGGGGTCACTGCCATTCAGGACTCAGGACACAGTTCCACATGTGGGATCGGCTTGTGTTGAACAGGGTTAGTGGTACCATGTGTCACGCCTTGTGTTGAACAGGGTTAGTGGCACCATGTGTCAAAAATTCGAATTGCGAGCTCTGTTGCCCGCAGTGTATAGTGTTATTGAGCATTTGTTGCCACTTGAAGAGGAATTTGTTGATTGTACTAAAGCTATAACTGATATAAAAAAAGCTCTGGAAGCAAGGATACTAAAACGATATTATGTAGGTTTTAGGCCTGTGATAGTTACTTGCCTAGTGGACTCTGTAATTAATGAATGAAGATTTAATTTTAATTGTGAGCCCTACTGACCGCAGTGTAGGCGTATCATGAAAAGATGAAATATGTATAGAATACACTGACGAAGTGTATGAGCCTGTAATGCTGCTTGGTGCAGATGGGCCGCAGTGGGAGCAATGTATGTTGCCTACTGTGTCATCTGCAATCGCAAATGTATCTGAATTGTGAGCCCTGCTGACCACAGTGTAGGCCAGAGGTAGCGGTGAGAAAGGGCCCACAGCCACATGCATAGGTTGGTGGCCCCACAGCCTGCGTAGTTTAGGTTCAGTGGCACCATGTGTCGCCGGGCTTCCATATGCAAATACACGTCACTAATCGCAGGGAGTCTGGAGTTGCGGTCGCTGCCACAAAGTTGGGGTCACTGCCATTCAGGACTTAGGACACAGTTCCACATGTGGAATCGGCTTGTGTTGAACAGGGTTAGTGGCACCATGCGTCGCCGGCCTTGCATATGGAAATATGCCTAACTGATCAAAGGGAGTATGCTGCTGTGGTCGCTTCCAGGGACTTGGGGTCACTGCCAGTCAGTCAGTCAGTCAAAATTACTTTATTCGGTTTCATAACAAAAACCATAAAAGCATATAAATATATACAATATAAATAACATTTAGCATTAAAACACTACAAATGAATTAAAAAGGCATACAAGGTAGTGGTTACAATTCATGAATTACCCAAATAATGATTATGTCCAAGAAATTTTCTTCCTTAATCTCATTGAGATTGCTAAAAATTTGGCAATATTAAAGATCTCCCACGTTGATCCCAGCAATTGTAAATATAAAAGGGCAGGTTTAACTTGCCTAAAACCTTTCTCCTTAATAAGGGGGATAATATGTTTTTTAAGAATGGGAGACAAGTGTTTACAAAAGAAGATAAAGTGCACTGTATCTTTAAGGGAAAAACCGTCACAAGAACAGATTCCCAGGTCCTTCTCCCTTGACCACCCTGGGGAATCGGTGAGCAAAAGATGAAATTTGTTCAGTCTGAACCTGGTAAGTAAAAAAGGATGATTCATGTTATTAACAATGACCAGGTAGGGTTCAATACTGTTTGAGGTGATTAATAACTGATGAGCCCTGACTGAAGGTTTAAGTAGCTCCTTATCTTCTCTTTCTAAAGTTATCCGATTTTTATGTTCAACTTTCACCCATTTTAAATCCCCCTTAGTTAGACTGCCAGGAGCATCAAATAATTCTGGACGACCTAGTTCTCTTGATAAATTCTTAACATAGTTTATCCAGGGGATGGAGGTGCCATACTCAAGAGATAAACAATCCTTTAAAATTGCGTGATTTAATTCCAAATCAGGGTTTAGCCAGGTTGTAATCCATTTTAACATGGGCGCTAGAGCAATACGGTCCCCGAGGTGGTCTAACCCGCATTCCTGATGAACAATAAAGGCAGGGGTTGACTGAGGAAGAGATAAAATAGATTTTAAAAATTTGTCCTCAACTACTTGAAGAATTTTTACATCTTTAATTCCCCATAATTCAGCCCCATACGTTGCTATAGAAAGACATTTAGCAACATAAATGTTCAAAATGGCCTGCATGGGCTTCACCCCCAATTTGCGGGCAAAGTCTAGTACAGCTAAGGTAGATCTAACAAAAGTATTACGCTTAGCCGCCAATTGCGGAGACCAGTTAAGATTATCATCAAAGATAACCCCCAAATAGGGAAATCTACTAACGCGGGATAAAACATGCCCTTCGCAATGCAAGCTCTTAGCTTTTTTTACTTTACTCCCCATAATCATAACATGAGATTTGGAAAAATTCACGCTGAGATCAAGTGCTTTCATAAAATTTGCAAATGAGTCCAGCAACCGTTGCAGACCCACAGGAGTACGTGCTAGCAAGGCGGCATCATCGGCGTATAATAATGCCGGAATGGAAAATTTGCCAGCTCTAGGAATGTCCTTGCACGATTTGGTCAAAACAGCACCTAGATCATTGATATATAAAGTAAAAAGCAGGGGGGCTAGAATACAGCCCTGTCTAACACCATTCAAAATTCCAATCCTACTAGTACAGTTGCCCAGGCGGTCATATCTAACAGTGGCGGTGAGATCCCTATGTAAATCAGCCAGGAAAAATACAATGTTTTCATCAATGCCACACTTAAGAAGCAGAACCCATAGCTTTGACCGGTTTACTCGGTCAAAGGCCGAGGACAGGTCCATAAAGGCAAGATATAATTTCCCTTTTTTGGCAATAGTGTATTTGCCTATTAATAAATATAGGTTCAGACTTTGATCTATAGTACCTCGGCCTGCTCTGAACCCATATTGTAGGCAAGATAGGGTCTCATTATCCTCTAACCACGCAGATAGTCTCCCCAAAACTACACGCCCAAGGACTTTGACTGCAGAATCGATGAGGGAGATAGGGCGGTAACAACTAGGATCCCCCCTGCAACCTTTTTTAAAAATGGGTATAATCACGGATTCAGACCAAGTATCCGGGATGCCTGAAACACAAATCCTATTAAAAACATTCATTAAAACCACAGACCAAGTCTCAAGGTCAGTTTTATAAAGATCAACCGGAACACCATCCGGGCCCGGGGCTTTGTTGCTTGTCATCTTTTCAATGGCCTCGACTACCTCGGTCTTAGAAACCGATAAAGTATATTGATTTACAACGGAGGAGGACGGGGGCTGTGCCCCATTTCTAACCCCTTCATAGACTGACTTAAAATGGGTACACCACAGATCTTCCCCTATGCCGCAATCTAATTGGCCGTTGCAAGCGTCGCTAAAATAGGGTTTGTTCACCACAGACCAGAACTTTGCACTATTTCTAAGAACATCCACGGAAGCTAGTTCCACCCAAGCCTCCTCTCTAATCTCTTGCTTTCTAGTTTTCAAAGCTTTGTCATAATCTTTCCTCAGCATAGCAATAATCGGCCTGTTGATAGGTTTACAAGGTAAAGCAGCCTTCAGCCTTCTGTTAGCCAGAGAGAAGTTACTATCAAACCATCCCAGGTCTATATTATCATTACCCTTAACTGGGCAGCTGAGATCAGCAGAGATTTGTAAACAAATTACAGAGTAAGCCTCTAATACTTCATTATTACTGGCATCCGTATTCAAACAAGTATTTATCTCTGAACCCACCTTCCTTTTTAAATTAGAGTGGAAATCCTCTGGAATAATTTTGTTCCATCTAATCCTGCGATTCTGGTCAGAGTGGCGGATATTGGATTTATCCGTCCTGCCCGTAGTTTTAGTGTGGGTGATAAGAGTTTCTGAGATGCTAAGGACCACAGGGTTATGGTCACTGAAGTGTGACCACATCACCCTGTAACCGTGAATCATTTTACCAAGTGCAAAGCTAATAAAAATATAATCGATGACAGAGTGTTTACCATTCCCTTTAAAAGTGGGAATTTCCTCCGACGTCAAAGAAGGGAGTATAAGGCCGAAGTCTGCTAACAATGACTCAAGACATTCTCCCTGAACAGAGTGCTCAAAATGAGCATCACCTTGTATAGATGAGCCTAATGGGTCAAAAGTCTGGCAAGTGTCAGGACAGCCGTGGATATTAAAGTCACCCGAAATTATGATAAAACAGTCA
Source organism: Triturus cristatus (assembly GCF_964204655.1). Lineage (NCBI taxonomy): Eukaryota > Metazoa > Chordata > Amphibia > Caudata > Salamandridae > Triturus > Triturus cristatus. The sequence continues at coordinate 349,668,950 of NC_140584.1, forward strand.
TTATGGTTAGCGTCTTTGTAAGCCGCCAAAAAGCGTGTTAAAGCTAAGAGATGATCCGTTGTGGTGACTCTTTCAAAAGAATTATAAAAATTTACAATTAAAAGAACGCCTCCCTCAGACAGGGAAATTTCTACAGCCAAACTGTTCCGTGAACCTGTGTCTATTTGGATCTGTTGACCTGAAATACTAGCGGAGATTAGAGTGACCAGCCCACCCTTTGCCCTCCCAGCAATTGAGGGTACAGCTGGAACAAAAAAACTCCTGTAGCCATCAACGAACAAGGTGTTCTCTGTATCCCAGGTTTCTTGTAGACTAATGATATGTCCTGAACCTATAAGTGCCCGCCAAGCTGGGTCATCAATTTTATTTTTTAGCCCGGCTATGTTCCAACTGACCAGTCTAAGTAAATTGCCCAATGAACCAAAAGTAGATACGTCAAGACTATCATCTGTTGGCTGCAATATATTTTCATCACAGCCAGTTGCCCCACTAACTCGGGTATTACACTCAGCCAATGTCCCTAGTCATTCGTTATCATTTAGATTTGAGAGAGCATCAAATCTATTAAAAATAGGGACAGCATAGTTGTTTAAGCTTGTACCTCTAGAGGGGTCACACAGTGGCGGTCCTGCTTGAGAAGGAGGATAAAAGAAGCCCAAAGGAAGAACATTAACAAAATCCGTCTGGATTCTCACTGACCCCGCCTGTTTCAGTATATCCTCAACCAGCCTTGGAGATCTGAAACTTATAACAATACAATCGCCTGTCAGACTCTTATTTGTTCTGCCCACCCAAGGAACCCTTCTAATCATCATAAAATTGTTAGCAAGATGTTGTCCCAAAACAGTTTTTCTAGATAAGAAGTGGATGGCCTTATTTTTAAGGGAAGTCCAATGTTCTCTTGTATCCCCTTCTAGTTTTGGGACATTAGCTAAAATAATGGTGTATGGACAGGCCTCAACGGGTAAATGCAGGGAGTCCCTCTTGTCATAGTTAGCTAACGAGCCGGGGCCCCTTTCAATATTCTGAGGGCCTGAGACCAGCGTTTGAGTTGTACTCATAGGATTTAAAACTAAAGGTAGTGTGTTAACGCCAGAAGCCAAGGACGGACCCTGATGTACTGGTTGTTGGGGTACAGTAATTATGGTATCCAGCAGATTATTAACCGTGGCAGTAACAGAGTTAAGAGAGTTAATTTCTCCGGTACTAGGACCAGGGAGAGAAACCTTAGGAATACAGTGTGACTCAATTATATTCAGCCGCTCCTCAATGCGCCTTAGGGTGACCAGTAACGGGGCAGTAAATGATTTCAGGTGCTCATCGAGAATGTTTATGAGCTCTAGCATAGATTTTTCGCTGTTTCTATCGGCAAAACTACCCAAAGCTGATTTAGTACTATCATTCCCTGCCGCTCCCAGGTTCTTACTAACCGAGGAAGGAACCTCGGTAGTGGTTTTATTCAAACCGGGAGCGGGATTGTTAGCCTTAGATAGTTTTGCCGGTTTTCTATTACCCTGTGGGTTGTCCTTCGCCTTCCTTTTCCCCGTGACAGTTTTACCCCCACCAACAGACAGATTAGACCTGATTCTTAATTGTCTAGTACGAACTACAGGGGAGGTTTGAGCAGGACTCACTAAGGTAGAAGGAGGTGTCATAATTGTAGGACTGACATTAATGCAAGAGCCATTCCTATTCTCAAGTATATGCACATCCTCCTCAAGAGTGTTATTTGATAAACAAACTACAGCGGGTGATAAAGGTACAGATGATCTAATGGGGTCTAGTGATAGTCTACGTTCGACTGAAGCGATCTCTTTTACAATGGCAGATTCTGCCTGTTTTAAATAGCTATCCAAGGTCCCCATACCCGCAACCCTTGAGCATGCCTTAGATGACCCTTTTGACATTCTTCCACCGAGCTGCACAAAACACGAACCAACCGACAAGTAACACCTGTATTGTTTGCAGGAAAAAAGAACACTCCAACAGTCACTTTACAGGGGGCAGCCCCAACCCAACCTCTATCGGCCTCAGAGGGCCCAAGAGGGCCCACCCTTTGCCCGGGCTTAGCCCGGCGCCGCCCGCGCGCGTCCTGCGACGCGGGAGAAGCGCCGGAGCTTTATACGCGCTCGTGCGCGTGTGCGGCGCTAGGCAGTGTGGGTAATGGAGTCCCCAGCCGCAAGGGCAGCGATGGCGGAGGCAGGAGACACACAACAGCACAAGAGCCCAGGGCGCGACAGAGCCGCCAGCAACGAAGGAGCAGTTCCGCGGGAGTCCAGGCCAGCAGGTGGGCAGGTAGGCAGCAATTCCCAGGTTCGCCGGTTTCAAAGTTCCCGCTCTGCAAGGTGAGCGCCGGAGCTTTATACGCGCTCGTGCGCGTGTGCGGCGCTAGGCAGTGTGGGTAATGGAGTCCCCAGCCGCAAGGGCAGCGATGGCGGAGGCAGGAGACACACAACAGCACAAGAGCCCAGGGCGCGACAGAGCCGCCAGCAACGAAGGAGCAGTTCCGCGGGAGTCCAGGCCAGCAGGTGGGCAGGTAGGCAGCAATTCCCAGGTTCGCCGGTTTCAAAGTTCCCGCTCTGCAAGGTGAGCGCCGGAGCTTTATACGCGCTCGTGCGCGTGTGCGGTGCTAGGCAGTGTGGGTAATGGAGTCCCCAGCCGCAAGGGCAGCGATGGCGGAGGCAGGAGACACACAACAGCACAAGAGCCCAGGGCGCGACAGAGCCGCCAGCAACGAAGGAGCAGTTCCGCGGGAGTCCAGGCCAGCAGGTGGGCAGGTAGGCAGCAATTCCCAGGTTCGCCGGTTTCAAAGTTCACTGCCATTCAGGACTCAGGCCACAGTTCCACATGTTGGATCGGCTTGTGTTGAACAGGGTTAGTGGCACCATGTGTTGCGCCTTGTGTTGTACAGGGTCAGTGGCACCACGTGTCGCCGGCCTCGCATATGGAAATATGCCTAACTGATCAAAGGGAGTCTGGTGCTGTGGCCGCTGCCACGGAATTGGGGTCACTGCCATTCAGGACTCAGGACACAGTTCCACATGTGGGATCAGCTTGTGTTGAACAGGGTTAGTGGCACCATGTGTCGTTGGCCTTGCATATGTAAATATGCCTAACTGATCAAAGGGAGTATGCTGCTGTGGTCGCAGCCACGGACTTGGGGTCACTGCCATTCAGAACTCAGGACACAGTTCAACATGTGGGATCGGCTTGTGTTGAACAGGGTTAGTGGCACCATGTGTCGCGCCTTCTGTTGTACAGGGTTAGTGGCACCATGTGTCGCCGGCCTTGCATATGGAAATATGCCTAACTGATCAAAGGGAGTATGCTGCTGTGGTAGCTGCCAGGGACATAGGGTCACTGCCATTCAGCACTCAGGACACAGTCCCACATGTGGGATTGGCTTGTGTTGAACAGGGTTAGTGGCACCATGTGTCACGCCTTGTGTTGTACAGGGTTAGTTGCACCACATGTTGCCGGCCTGGCATATAGAAATATGCCTAACTGATGAAAGGGAGTCTGGTGCTGTGGTTGCTGCCACAGACTTTGGGTCACTGCCATTCAGGACTCAGGACACAGTTCCACATGTGGGATCATTCGGCTTGTGTTGAACAGGGTTAGTGGGACTATGTGTTGCCGGGTTCTGTTGAACAGGGTTAGTGGCACCATGTGTTGCGGCTTGCGTTGAATTCTGCCTCAATAAGTCCACGTAGCGATGACTTGTGGTGCAGTGAGTTAGTGGCACCTGAAGCACTCAGCGTGTGCGCACCCTGCGATGATGCGTGGTCCGGGCGGGCCTCACTGGTAGCAGTGTCTTTACATGCTTTGAAAGAAACTTCATAGCACTCAAAATCTCCAAGTAATTCCATTTCAGTCCTCCAAGGTAAAGAATTGCAGAAGAGCTAAATAGAAAAACTCTCTCTTATCTGGAGTATCACAACTTAATTTCCTGTGATTAATCAAATTTCCTTTGGCATTCTTTAAGAAACATCCATGAGATCCAATTACAGCATATTTCCCTTCATTTATGTTTTCTGTAACATTTTTTCTAAAACTATAATGTTGCAGTATTTCATACAGAGATATGTTTTCCAGGTATGGACTTCTATTTAGATAGTATGCGAGGAACAGTAATTGAGTTATCTGCAACATATTGTATGTCCATATTTGCATTCCACAATTTCAAAATTACTGGATTGTAATCATTAATGTACTTCGATTCTTGTGTTCTTTGTATATTATAAGTATTTTTGGGTGATTTTTGAGTGATAGTATGCCTCACTGCTGACATAAAACTGTTCACTCTTCCCTGTGATGACTTATGGTGCACTGAGTTAGTAGTATCTTTGACGCTCAGTGTGTACGTACCCTGCGATGATGCGTGGTCTGGGAGGGCCGCACTCTGACCAATGTCTTTTGTCTATTGGATTCTTGGTCAATAAGGCCACGTGGCGATGACTTATGGTGCACTGAGTTAGTAATACCTTTGGCGCTCAGCGTGTACGTATCCTGTGATGATTCGTGGTCCGGAAGGGCCGCACTCAGATTAATGTCTTTTGTCTATTAAATTCTGCCTCAATAAGGCCACGTGGCGATGACTTGTGGTGCACTGAGTTAGTAGTACCTTTGGTGCTCAGCGTGTACATACCCTGCAATGATGCGTGGTCCGGGGAGCCGCACTCAGAGCAATGTCTTTTGTCTATTGAATTCTGCCTCAGTAAGGCCACGTGTCGATGACTTGTGGTGCACTGAGTTAGTGGTACCTTTGGCGCTCAGCGTGTGCGCACCTTGGCATGATGCGTGGTCCGAGAGGGCCGTACTGGGATAAATGTATCTTGCTTACTGGACTGCGTCATCTGCAATCGCTACTCCATCTGAATTGTGATGCCAGCTGTCCGCAGTGTAGACCGAAGGCAGTAGTCTGTACAGACATAAATCTGCGGTGCTGTGCTGCTGGGTTCGCAGGGGCCTGTGTTGAGGAGACCCGCGGTCATGGCAGCAGCTTCGTGGCAGGGTGAGGCCCGCCTCTCTGGCACAGTCGTTGGTCTTCACAGTTCACAAGTGAACCATGCCCAGAGCCCCGGCCTATTTATTCACACTCCTACGCTGAAGTGGCGTACGTCGGACCAGCCCACTCTGGTTACGCTTATGCTTACAGTGCGGATGATACAGCTACATGCCTGAGATCATCCCTAGTGTTTGAAGTAACATGGTTGGGTCCACTGTCCACAACACTACAAGCACCAGTAGTATTTGTGCAGATGGAGAGGTGTGTGTTCTGCATACTGAGATGTGTCCAGCACATCACCGCTACATTTTGCATTGTTATTTATGGGTGAATTGCTTCCTTCACCATATAGTTTGTTCACACCTGTCCCAATATTCAGCTATTGTGTGGCTGAGGGGCCATGCCGTTTTCAGAACGTTTGCTGTCTTGTTTTGCGCTGCCTCGGTGGTAGATGGGGAGTCCTGGGGGTGGTGGTGGGTGTTGTGGCGTTCTTGGGTGTCGGAGCTGTTTGATCAGTAGGTCTATGACATGTGTTGGTCTTCAGATGTGGCTCTGGGCTGGGGTCCCTTTCATACTGTATGTAGTTGTTTAATATTAAAAAAACAAGAAGACATTAAATAATAAATAAAAAAATACAAATACAATTTTTAAGATAGTAAAGTTAAAAAATATCACATTTAAAAAAATGGATGAGAAAAACATAGGTTTTATGAACATTATAATTAGAAATTAGTATTTAAATAACCTTTGAAATTCACAAAAACACATAGGTCTCAGGAAGTTTAAAGTTAGAAATTAGTATTTAAAATAAAATTCAAATTTACTGAAAGAACGATTGCCACATTTCCCAACTATTATATGGCTAAGGGACCATGCCGTTTTTGGAGGGTTCGCTGTCCTGTTCTGCACTGCCTTGGTGGTAGTAGGGAGAGGGGTTGTATGGGGGGGATGTCCTGAGGGTTGTGACAGTGGGTGTTGTTCTTCTTGGGTGTCGGAAAAAACTATAGGTTAAATGAACATTATAATTAGACGTTAGCATTAAAAAACATTGAAATTCACTGTAAAAAATAATAGGTTTCAGGCACGTCATAGATAGAAATTAGCATTTAATAAACCTTAGAAATTCACTGAAAAAAACATAGGTTTCAGAAACGTTATAGTTAGAAATTATCATTTTAAAAACCTTAGAAATTCACTGAAAAAAACAAAAGGTTTCAGGGACGTTATAGTTAGAAATAAGCATTTAAAGAACCTTAGAAATTCACTGAAAAAACCATAGGTTTCAGGCACGTTAGAGTTAGAAATTAGCATTTAAAAAACCTTAGAAATTCACTGAAACAAACCATAGGTTTCAGGCACATTATAGTTAGAAATTAGCATTTAAAAAAAATTAAAAATTCATTTAAAAAAACCATAGGTTTCAGGGACGTTATAGTTAGAAATTAGCATTTAAAAAACCTTAGATATTCACTGAAAAAACCATAGGTTTCAGGCCCGTTATAGTTAGAAATTAGAATTTAAAAAACCTTAGAAATTCACTGAAAAAAAACATAGTTTTCAGGGATGTTATAGTTACTTGGACATTTGACTCATATAAAACCAGAGAAATTCGCCTGTTATAGTTAGTTGAGCTAACTATAACTCGCGCGCCCGCAATGCACTGGTGATGACGTCACATATTACATCACTCATGACATGGTCAGTGACATCACTGATGACATCACTGATGACATCTCAAATGACATCACTGATGACATCACTGATGACATCATCCACTTGATAGTCTGACACACCTCCTCACACTCTAATATAACCTTTGATACACGTACTCTAAAATGCAGACTACCATTTTCGAAACCATAGTCACACAATACCAGATACTAGATACCCATCCACTGATTCCTATGTATATATTGTGAGCTAGACATACACTCATACAGTCACTCATACATGCTATCACTCATCATTACATCAGTATAATATCCACTCATACACCTATACATACATTCACTCAGTGCTACTGGTCCATAGAGTTACTCACACATCTACTCAGTCATGCCAAAAATCAATCACACCCATGTACTCACCTATGCAGATATATTCACACCACCTGACTTATTTATACACACACCACCTCCCTTATTTATATAGATACTAACACATACTTACTCTCTTTTACAATAACTAATACAAGTACACATTCATGTATGTAGACACTCTTGCAATCTCTGTCCCTCACGTATAGTCAATTATACACCCCAACACTCACATATACTGTCTAAAAACATATATAGTTACTCACATATATACGACTGAGACATCAATTCACTAATCAACACACCTGTACACACAGTCAGCTACCCATACAGCCCTTCCAAGATGCACTTTTGAATCTATACAACCAGTAAATCAGCCATCCAGACATGTATGCACAGAGTAACACACCCCCCACCCACCCACATAGGCACTCAGACACCCATACAGATACTCATACAATCAATCAATAACCCATATAGACACTGATGTAGCTACTCACCAACCCATGCACCTGCTTACACACCAACTGAGAGACTAATATAGACATTCACCCAGTTTAGTCACTAACCCATGCATTCAGTAACATACGTTCAATCAGTGACTTATACAGTCAGTCATGCATCTACTAAATAATCCATTCAGGCACTTCTACATCCACTCATTCTTCAATAGACCTTGGCATAGATATATAGGAAAAATATTTAAACTTTACAGAAACGCACATTCACTGGATGATGTCATCAGTGATGTCATTTGAGATGTCATCAGTGATGTCATGAGTGATGTCACTGACCATGTCATGAGTGATGTAATATGTGACGTCATCATCAGTGCATTGCAGGCGCGCGAGTTATAGTTAGCTCAACTAACTATAACGGGCAAATTTCTCTGGTTTTATATGAGTCAAATGTCCAAGTAACTATAACGTCCCTGAAACCTATGGTTTTTTCAGTGAATTTCTAAGGTTTTTTAAATGCTAATTTCTAACTATAACGTGCCTGAAACCTATGGTTTGTTCAGTGAATATATATTCACTGAAAAAAACATAGGTTTCAGGCACGTTATAGTTAGAGATTCGCATTTAAAAAACCTTAGAAATTCACTGAAAAAAACATAGGTTTTGGGAAAGTTATAGTTAGTTGGACATTTCACTCGTACAAAACCCGTGAAATTTCCTCGTTATAGTTAGTTCAGCTAACAATAACTCGCGGACCCGCAATGCACTGCTGATGACGTCACATATTACGTCACTCATGACATGGTCAGTGACATCACTGATTACATCACTGATGACATCTCAAATGACATCACTGATGACATCACTGATGACATCATCCAGTGACTGTGTGTTTCTGTAAAGTTTAAATATGTTTAATATATATAGGGAAAGGCGTATTGAGGAATGAGTGGGTGTATAAGTGTCTGAATGGATGATTTAGTAGGTACGTGACTGACTCTATAAGTGAGTGATTAAACGTATCTTACTGAGTGCATGGGTTAGTGACTAAACTGTGTGAATGTCTGTATCCGTCTGTCTGTTGGTGTGTAAGCAGCTGCATGGGTTTGCGAATAGCTACATGAGTGTCTATATGGGTTATTGATTGGTTGTCTGAGTATCTGTATGGGTGCCTGAGTGTTTGTGTGGGTGGGGTGTGTGTGACTGTGCATAGATGTGTCAGTGGGTGATTCACTGGGTGCATGGTTTCTTGAGTGCATCTGTGATGGACTGTATGTGTGGGAGAGTGTGTGTATGGGTGTGTTAGTGAGTGAATGTATATCTCAGTGGTACATGTGTGAGTAACTACATATATGAAAAGCAGTATAAATGTGTTTTGGAGAACATAAATGGCTATAAGTGAGAGTGTGTGATTGTGAGAATGGCTGTATGGATGAGTGTGTGCTTGTATCATTGATTGTATAAGAACGTAAGAATGTGCTAGTATTTGTATGAGTAATTGAGTCGGTGTGTGTATAACTGTATAGGTGAGTAAATAGGAGTGTGATTAATTATTTGCATGACTGACTAGGTGTGTGAGTACCTCTATGGATGAGTGGTGGTGTGTGAGTGTCTATACAGGTGTAGGAGTGCATATGATAGTCCTTTACTGAGTGACGATAAGTATGAGTGACTGTACGGGTGAGTGAGTGGATGTGTGTGTGTATACCTAAGAATCAGTGAGTGGGTATGTAGTTATTGGTGTTGGAGTGTCCATGGTTTTGAGAATGGCAGTCTATAATTTAGAGTGGGTGTATCTAAAGTTATATTAGGGTGTGAGAAGATGCATGAAATTATCACATGGATGATGTCATCAGTGATGTCATCAGTGATGTCATTTGAGATGTCAGCAGTGATGTCATCAGTGATGTCACTGACCACGTCATGAGTGATGTAATATGTGACGTCATCAGCAGTGCATTGCGGGGGCGCGAGTTATAGTTAGCTGAACTAACTATAACGGGGAAATTTCACGGGGTTTGTACAAGTGAAATGTCCAACTAACTATAACTTTCCCTAAAACCTATGGTTTTTTCAGTGAATTTCAAAGGTTTTTTAAATACTAATTTCTAACTATACCATGCCTGAAACCTATGGTTTTTTCAGTGAATTTCAAAGGTTTTTCAAATGCTAGCTTCAGAAAGCACAGAAAGAAGGAACAGAAGTCCACAAAGACGAAGAAAAGTGCAGGAAGAAGCAAGACATGTGCAGAAAGAACCAACAGAAGAGCAGAAAGAGGCCTTGTTCCAATATCGTCCTGTGCCCACAACTTTTTCAGACGGGTACTGGTAGTAACTGACTCTGACTAACCAGGCCTAGAGCCAGTGCTATGCTAAAAGACACTTAGAATACAGTGAAAACACCTACATACACAAGGGAACACTATGCGTTGGGGTACCCCTGTGCTTAGCATGACCTCCTCTGTAAGGCCCAAGTAAATAATAGGGCAGGGGGATTAAAACTACTTCTTGAAATGCGCGACGGGGTGGGTTTGCACAGTGGTGAAGGGAGGGGGGCCTGAGGTGATATGTGTGCAAACACACCCTGTGGCCATTTTAAGTTGGGAGATTAAGTCCCCTTGAATCCTGATGGTCCCTGGGGTCCAACTAGCCAACCAGGTACCTCCAGTGAGTGCCACAGAGCTGCGTTGCAGAGAGGTGTAAAAAGGGGTGTGGCCTGGCCCACCGCTCTGCAACGCAGCGCAGTGGCGCTTACTGGAGGTACCTGGTGGGGATGTTGGCCCCAGGGACCCTCGGGATTGAAGAGCAATTAATTCCCCAACTTAAAACCCGCCACAGGGCGTGTTTGCACACATGTCACCTCAGGCCCCGCCCCCTCCCTTCACCACTGTGCAAATGCACCCCGTGGGACGTTTTAAGTTGGGAGATTAAGTCCCCTTGAAAACTGAGGGTCCCTGGGGTCCAACTAGCCCACTAGGTACCTCCAGTAAGCGCCACAGAGCTGCATTGCAGAGAGGTGTAAAATGGGGCCTGGCCTAGACCACCTCTCTGCAACGCAGGCCTGTGGCGCTTACTGGAGGTACCTGGTGGCCTAGTTGGCCCCCAGGGGCCCTCAGCATTGAAGGGGAATTAATTCCCCAACTTAAAACGCACCACAGGGCGTGTTTCCAAACATGTCACCTCAGGCCCCGCCCCCCCCCTTCACCACTGTGCAAAACGTGCCCCGTGGCATGTTTTAAGCTGGGGGATAAAGTCCCCTTGAATCCTGAGGGTCCTTGGGGGCCAACTAGCCCACCAGGTACCTCCAGAAGGCGCCACAGTGCTGCGTTGCAGAGAGGTGTAAAAATGGGCGTGGCCTGGTACACCTCACTGCAACGCAGCCCTGTGGCGCTTACTGGAAGTACCTGGTGGGCTAGTTAGCCCCCAGAGACCCAAACTATTGAAGGGGAATTAATTCCCCAACTTAAAACGTGCCACAGGGCACGTTTGCAGAGTGTTACTGGGAATGGGCGGGGCCTCCTGCACAATCGCGTGTGCTGTTTTTTTTGGAAGGGGGCTGTGTGGCCCCCCTTCTTTTTACTTTTTTGGGATACTAGGAACCCTATTCCCCAGGGCCTGACCCCCATTTTAAAAAAAAGATATAAATGTTAACGGGAAGGGAGCCGCGTGGTCCCCTCTCCCGTGCCCAATTCTGGCCCCGGGGACGCCATTCCCGGGGCATGGCCAAATATATATTTTTTATTATGGAGGGGGGCTGCGTGGTCCCCCTCCTAAGGCCTCTATTGGTCCCAGGGACCCCATCCCCCGGGGCCGGCCTTTATTTTTTTATTGTTTTCTTTGGGTGTGGAGCCACATGGCCCCCCTCCCAGGCCACTTCTGGCCCCGGGGACCCCATCCCGCAGGGCCTGGCCATTGCTTTTTTTTGGAGGGGGCTGCGTGGCCCCCTCCTCAGGCCCTTTATGACCCCGGGCCGGCAAGCCTTTTTTAAAACATTTGTAGGGGAGGGGGGCTGTGTGGCCCCCATCCCGGGCCACTTCTGGCCCCAGGGACCCCATCCCCCGAGGCCGGCCCTTTCTGCTGGGGAGGTGGTGGTCCCCGGGGCTCGAGGTCCATCACGGACCCCCAACTTTGAATAATTAGTGCCCTGGGGAGGTGGCGGTCCCCGGGGCATGTGGGGAGTATTATTATAAAAATAAGAGCGCTGGGGTTGGCGGTTCCCGGGGCTTGAAGGGGTCTTGGAGACCCCCACACATAGAAAAAAAAAGCCCCGGGGGTGGCGGTCCCCGGTGCTGTGGGAGGGCCATGAGCCCCCTGCAAATATTTATGAAAAACCCCGGGGGTGGCGGTCCCCGGGGCTGCAGGGGCCTCCTCGGGCCCTGCTGCTACATTTTCACTTGCCCCCGGCCGGATTCGCACACCGCGTGTATTCGGATGATTTAAAAAAAAAGAAAAAAGCTTTTTTAGGCCCTGGGGGTCCTTGCGGGACCCCCTGAGCAGGCCTAGGGGGTCAGGGTGTTTCTACCCTGCCCCCTTTTCTTGTTTTGCATATTTCTTTTTCTCCTTTCTTGTGCCTCAGTTCTACCGAGGCACAAGATGGCTGCCAACACTTCCTGGTTTGAAGTATTGACAGCCAATGGGAATGCAGCTCGTGATCGGCAGGGTGCGAGGATCCACCGCGGCCATAGATATCGAAACTTTTATTTTTTGATTTTCTCAGCAACTACTGAACGGATTTACACCATTTTAAAAAAAAGGGCGCTTTCTTAACCAAGCACTACATTTTTGCCAAATTTGGTGAATTTCCGTTCAGCAGTTCGGGCTGTAGCCGTGTCTAAAGTTTCCTATGAAAAATAACATGGAGAAAATACGTTTTAGGACCCCCCTTTTTTCTGGGCCCCCGCTTGCCGAATCACCCCAAAACTTTCAAGATAGGAGCTGATTTAACGGGCCATAAGTTTTGAACATTTCGTGAAGATTCGTCAACCGGCGCGAAAGTTATTGCGAAAACAAAAAACGAGTTTCCTATTGGAAACTAGGTCCTAACTATAACTACCTACTGGCGACCGCCAGTAGGTTATATATATATATATATATATATATATATATATATATATATATATATATATTCACTGAAAAAACCATGGGTTTCACACACGTTATAGTTAGGAATTAGCATTTAAAAAACCTTAGAAATTCAGTGAAAAAACCATAGGTTTCACACACGTTATAGTTAGGAATTAGCATTTAAAAAACCTTAGAAATTCAGTGAAAAAACCATAGGTTTCACACATGTTATAGTTAGCTGGACATTTTACTCGTAAAAAACCAATGAAATTCCCCCGTTATAGTTAGTTCAGCTAACTATAACTCGCGCGCCCGCAATGAACTGCTGATGACGTCACATATTACATCACTCATGACATGGTCAGTGACATCACTCATGACATCACTGATGACATCTCAAATGACATCACTGATGACCTCACTGATGACATCATCCAGTGAATGTGTGTTTTTCTGAAAATTAAATATGTTTTATATATGTATATCTCAAGGTTGATGGAAGAATAAATGGGTATATTACTGTCTAAATGGATGATTTCTTTTTGAAAAATTGATTATGTAACTGACTGATTAAGTGTATCATAGTGAATACATGGCTTAGTGAGTAATGTTTAAATATATAAATATCTGTATCATTTTTTCACTTTGTGTATAAGTGGCTGCATGGGTTGGTGAGTAGCTACATGGGTGTCTATATAGGTTATTAGTTGGTTTTTTGAGTATCAGTCTGAGTGTCTGCATGGTTCGGTGGGGGGTATGACGTAGTGCATAGGTGCATGAATGAGTGACTCACTGTTTGTATGTGTTGAACAGAGCATGTGTGCAGGACTGCATGGGTGGATGAGTGTGTGTATGGGTGTGTTAGTGAGTGTAAGTTTCCGTAGAAGTAAGTGTGGTGGTGTGTGTATAACTGTATATGCAAGTAAATGTATGTTTGATTCTTTATTAGCATGAGTGACTATGTGTGTGAGTAGCTCTATGGATGAGTGGCATTGTGTAACAGGATGTATAGGTGTATGAGTACATATGATAAGTGAGTACATGTATGAGTGACTGTATTGGACTGTTGGTGAATGAGTGGATGTGTATGTGGATCTTAGAATTACTGAAGAGGTTGTTGTAACTGTTATTGGTATGTCCATTGTTTTGTAAATTTTAGTCTCTATTTTTGAATGTGTGTATCAAAGGTTTTATTAGGGGAAGAGGAGGTCTGCCACTCTATCACAAGGATGATGTCATCAGTGATGTCATCAGTGATGTCATTTGAGATGTCATCAGTGATGTCATGAGTGATGTCACTGACCATGTCATGAGTGATGTAATATGTGACGTCATCAGCAGTTCATTGCGGGCGCGCGAGTTATAGTTAGCTGAACTAACTATAACGGGGGAATTTCATTGGTTTTTTACGAGTAAAATGTCCAGCTAACTATAACATGTGTGAAACCTATGGTTTTTTCACTGAATTTCTAAGGTTTTTTAAATGCTAATTCCTAACTATAACGTGTGTGAAACCTATGGTTTTTTCACTGAATTTCTAAGGTTTTTTAAATGCTAATTCCTAACTATAACGTGTGTGAAACCCATGGTTTTTTCAGTGAATTTGCAAGGTTTTTTAAATGCTAATTCCTAACTATAACGTGTGTGAAACCCATGGTTTTTTCAGTGAATTTGCAAGGTTTTTTAAATGCTATTTTTTTTTTTTCTTCTATTTTTTCTAACATATTTTTTTTTTAATTTTCTTACCTTTTATAAAGACTATGATTACATTTTTAAAATTCTTTAATATGTTTTTTTTTATATATTTTTTAAAATAAACATGTAAAATTTATTTGCAGTACTTTTTTTCTATTTTTTTTTTTATTTTTTTAGTACGCGTACCGTAAGCTCACGGTAAGCGTACGGTTTACGCAACGTCCGTAATTTTCCTACGCTGCTTGCGTATAGTTACGCAATTTGCGTAGCCGCGCGTACTCCGCGTGGGACGCGTACGCGTGTACGCTACACGCGCACGTTACGCGGAAGTGCCGGGAGTGACTGTTATGCGCATGCGCGCAAGCGCGTGTCTTTTTTACGCGCATGCGCACTTTTGCCGTAAGCGTACCGTCAGCGTACCGTAAGCGTACGGTAGGTCATGTGATCATGAAACACAACTTTTGATTGGTTGAAACTACTTTCAGTTCTAGAACTCTCCTACACCACACCCATTCCCCTCATTTCTGCTTGTGATCCCTTGGGAGAAGGAGCTGGTTTGTCTTTGGGATACGATGGCAGAACAGCAGAGCTCTTCTGAGAGTGAGGCTAGCACTAGCAGCACTGTCTTGAGGCAGAGATCGAGGAAACAAAAGCCCTCATATGTATGGGATTATTTTACTTTTCCTGAAGGCCAGCAAAAGGTAAATGCACCCTTAGTGACTTGTAAGCTGTGTAAGCGTGTACTTTCTAGAGGTAATCCTAACAGGAAGTATTCCTTTGGGAATCACACCATGAAGAGACACCTCCAGGATGTACACAGAAGGACACATGGTCATCTTTTTGGAGGTAACTCTTCAGAAAGACAAGCCAGTACATCCACAGCAGCTCAGCCTGAACCATCATCTGCAGGGCTGACTCCTTCTTCTGCAGGTCAGGTGAGCCCTTCATCTGTGGGGGGAGAATCTCCTTTTGCTGGCCCTCTGGAAATCAACCCTCGATTTCGGAAGGTTGATATTCGATGCACATTTTGTCAAGATCTAATTTGCTATAGGGAGACAAGTGTTTCCCTAGTGAACAACAAAATAGATCAACACATTTGTCGCTTTGAATAATTTTCCCATGCTTCCTTTCCTCTGTCCCTGCATGAACACAACGGTTCTTTTAAGAGCCAACCTTATCTTTCATCTTTTTTTTACATATGTTTTTAAAAACTTTTTTTTTTTTTTTTTACCGTACGCGTACGGTGCGCGTACTTTTTTTTTTTTTTTTTTTAAAAAACACTAAAAATCAATAAATACATTACAAGGTCCTTGAGAGACTACAATTATTATTATTGACTTACCATATTCACTGAAAAAATATTTATTCATTTGTTTTTTTTAAAAATAGTTTTAAAAAAGTTTGTAGTTTTCGAAAATTTTCTATATCTATCTGGAAAAAAAGAAAAAAGTATTAATATTTTTAAAACATTTTATAATACAGTACACATATTTACATTTTTTTCCATAAAATATTTTTGCCTTATTTTTGCTGTTTTCAGAATATATTGCATTTCACTATAAATTGTGAAAGCAATTGCATTCATCATTTTACAGCGGGCAAAAAAAAATAACAATCACAAAGATTGTATTAAAAAAGCCCTGATTCTTTTTTTACTTAAACTTAACATTATAGAAATGCATAATATTCTAAAAAAATATCATCTAATACCAATACTTATTTCTTTAAAATACCGTCTGATATGTTTGTTTCAGAAGTATAATCACAATATTATATCTCAAATAACTCCAAAATACATCTGATTTCATTTCCTTTAGACCAAATAGTAATTTTAAAATTCTTTTTTGATTAAATTTCCAATGGTAATCCAATAAAATTCTAAAGTTTTATTTGTACAGATCTCACCGATTCTCTGTAACAATTCCTTTATTGTATTTAAATATATTACTACATTTCTTTTCACAATAGTCACAAAACAAAATTTCTATGCCAATTTGAATGCACACTAACTGCTCTTTTTTTTGAGCAAGTGAAAATCACTTTTACAAACTGTCACATTATGAATCCACTTTTCAGATTTTTTAAAAAGCCCATGTCCAGACTGCTACACTACAGCAAGGGCAACCAGCCTTAGTGATGCTGAATGTATTTGCATTACAGACTGAAACCTGAAAACCCCACTCGCTTGTAAATACTGTGCATGACTATACATGGCAAGCATATGGGTGTGTGCTAAGACTCTGCTTCTTCCCCCAAAAATTCGCTCCCCCTTTCCATCTAATGCAACTGTGAAATCACCAGAGCAAGACGCAATAAATCTCTGCCTATAATTCCTCTCTGCACACAGAGTCATGTTTTCACATTAGTCCCAAAACGAAATTTCTTTGCCAATTTGAAAGCACACTTACTGCTCTTTTTTTTTTCGGGGCAAGTGAAAATCACTTTTACAGACTGACACATTATGAAACCACCATGTGTAACTACAACAAAAACAATTTCCATTTCTATTATTCATTTCTTAAGTTACCACATACATCCCCTCTCAAACTGTAAACTCACCTTTAAAATTAGTTAGTTGTGAAAGAAATGTGACACTCAAACAGCAGATTATCAGAGCCAGGATCTCTGTTGTGTTCACCTCTCTCCTCTCAGCAGAACCAGATAATGGCAAACTTTCCCTCTATTTTTCCACACATATACTTGTAAGTTTCAAATCTCAGTGCTTCCCCCTTTTTTTCAAATGTAATCACACATTTCTATTGGTTGAAAACCAACCCTTTTCCAAAAGTACCCTTCCCCCAACTTGACTTCTGCCTAGTACCCTTCCCCCAACTTGACTTCTCCCTGCTACCATAGCAACAGCTCATGGAACACTGCTGTGTTGAGTTAGGTCAGAAGTTCGCCAAACAATGTTTCAATTCCACAGAGCAAGAGTGCTTGACTTTTCAAACCTAACAGCAAATCCATAGTACTGTTCTTTGGTTACACATTTTTTTTTACCAATACAAAACATGCTTCTATTAATTTACACATACAGCCTAGTTTTTATTCTAGAATGGTATGAAACAGCCAATCAGTTCTTTTTGTTTTGAAAAAAATATGTATGCCTCCATTTCCAAACTGTCTTTCTTTTCATATTGCCATTCTACTGAAAGACACCTCCTGAGTGCATCCAGTTCTCCTTTGAAGATGTTCACAGTGTGGATTGTAGGGCACAGCTATGTCTTCTGGAGTGAAAAGTTTGCAGAGAAAACAGGTATGGTGAGAGACCTTACTTTGCCAAATGTAGACATTAAATGGATTGGTCAGAGAGGGTTAAAGTGGCACCAATTGATGCCATTGGTGAAATCCTTCATTCAAATCCAACACCCTGACCTCATAATAGTGCACTGTGGTGGCAATGACCTAGGCACTTTGACTGGGGTAGGTCTGGAAATGCTTATGAAGGACACCTTTGCACAACTGTTTACACTTTTCCCTAAAACTGCCTTTGTGTTTTCCAACATATGCCAAAGGCAAAAATGGAACTGGTCCAATCATTTCTGTCCACAGATTGACAAAGCAAGAAAGCACGTCAACAAATCTGTTTCTGCTTTCCTCCGTGACTATGGTATGGGTGCCATTTACCACAACAACTTGCGTTATGACATGCAAGACATTTATAGAGGAGATGGTGTGCACTTCAATGATGAAGGGAACAGAGTCTTCCTCTTGAACCTTAGACTCTGCATTGGTACTTACTTGTAGGTACCACTAAAAAAATGACTTCATAAACACAACAGCTCTTTTTAGAGCTCCCTAATTTCTAAACTCTTAAATCTGCTTTTCATTTATTTATTTTTATTTTTTTTACCGTACGCTTACCGTAAGCTTACCGTACGCGTACCCCGTGATTTTTTTTAAAATCAATAAATGTTTTTTTTGTACTTTTCTGTCCTTCTTTGACCCCCTTACAAATGTTAGGGGGTCTGTAACTCTCCTCATTGCCCCCTTTCCTTGTTTTCACTCTTTTATTTCAGAGTGAAATACACAAAATGGCGGCCGCCGCTTCCTGGTTTCGGCCGATTCGAATGTTTACTAAGATCTAAGAGCCAATCAGAATCGCGCTCGCGCACGCCACCGTACGCTTACCGTAAGCGTACGGTAAGCGTACCGTAAGCGGGCTCAGATATATATATTGATTTAAAGGCTAGTTTCTCAGAATCTACTGAACAGATTTACACCAAACCTACAAAAGGCACTTCCTTGACCTAGGGACTACCTCTCTGCCAAATTTTGAGTAATTCTGTTCAGCCGTTCGGGCTGTAGCTCGTTCTAAAGGTCCTATGGAAAAATGCATGGGAAAAACGCGTTTTGGGACCCCCCTTTTTTCTCAGCCCCCGCTTGACGGATCCCCCCGAGACTTTCAGGGTAGGAGCGGAGCGTAGCGCCCCACCTATTTTGAGAAATTCGCGAGGATTCGTCGACCGGCGCCAAAGTTATTCAAAATAGAATGTTGAGGTTTTCCTATGGAAACGTGGTCCTAACTATAACTACCTACTGGCGACCGCCAGTAGGTAATATATGTGTGTGTATGTTTTCAAATCCACAAACCAAAAGCAGGAAATGTTCGGTAACGCACTCTCGCCTCCTAGAGAGAAGTCATCCGAATTTCTCAATATGTGAGGTTTAGTGCCATAATAGCCAAGTAGCCCCTGGGTCCCGGCTTTTCTGAGGATTTGGGGCTCAAATATATATATACACATATATACCCACTCACACACATATATATATATATTCACTGAAAAAACCATAGGTTTCAGGGGCGTTATAGTTATCTGGACATTTCCCTCGTACAAAACCCTAGAAATTCCCCTGTTATAGTTATTTCAGCTAACTATAACTCGCGCCCCCACAATGCACTGCTGATGACGTCACATATTACATCACTCATGACATGGTCAGTGACATCACTGATGACATCATCCAGTGAGTATGTGTTTCCGTACAGTTTTAATATGTTTAATATATATAGGGAAAGGTCTGTTGAAGAATGAGTGGGTGTACATGTGTGTGAATGGATGATTTTCTAGGTGCGTAACTGACTCTATAAGTGAGTCATTGTTATGTTATGTTATGTTATGAGGGGTTTTGTTAAGCGCTCAGCTACTCAAGCAGAGTGTCCCGGCGCTAAAAGTCATTAAATGTATCTTACTGCAGACTAGGGACTAAACTGTGTGAATGTCTGTATGTGTCTGTGTGTTGGTGTATAAGTGGCTGCATGGTTTTGTGAATAGCTATATGAGTGTCTATATGGGTTATTGATTGGTTGTCTGAGTATCTGTATGGGTGCCTGAGTGTTTGTGTGGGTAGGGTGTGAGTGACTCTCTGCAAAGATGTGTGAGTGGGTGATTCTATGGGTGCATGGTTTTAAGAGTGCATCTGTGATGGACTGTATGGTTGGGTGAGTGTATGTATGGGTGTGTTAGGGATTAAATGTATATCTTAGTGGTACATGTGTGACTAACTACATAACTACATATGTGAAAGGCAGTATATATGTGTGTAAGAGTATATAAGTGGGTATATGTGAGAGTGTGTGATTGTGAGAGTGGCTGTATGGATGAGTGTGTGCTTGTATCAATGATTGTATAAGAGCATAAGAATGTGGTACTATTTTTATGAGTAAGTGAACTTGAGTGTGTTTAACTGTATAGGTGAGTAAATTGGACTGTGTTTAATTATTTGCACGACTGACTAGGTGTGTCAGTACCTCAATGGATGATTGGCGATGTGTGAGTGTCTATATAGGTGTATAAATGCATATGATAGTCTTGTACGCAGTGACTGTAAGTATGAGTGACTGTACAGGTGAGTGAGTGGAGGTGTATGTAGACCTAAGAGTTAATGAGTGGGTATGTAGTTATTGGTATTGGAGTATCTATGGTTTTCAAAATAGCCGTATGAAATGTTGAGTCGGTGTATCAAAGGTTATATTAGGGTGTGAGAAGATGCACTAATTTATCACATGGATGACGTCATCAGTGATGTCATTTGAGATGTCATCAGTGATGTGATCAGTGATGTCACTGACCATGTCATGAGTGATGTAATATGTGACATCATCAGCAGTGCATTGCGGGGGCGCGAGTTATAGTTAGCTGAACTAACTATAACAGGGGAATTTCTAGGGTTTTGTAGGAGGGAAATGTCCAACTAACTATAATGCCCCTGAAACCTGTGTTTTTTTCAGTGAATTTCTAAGGTTTTTTAAATGCCAATTCCTTACTATAACGCCCCTGAAACCTTTGGTGTTTTCAGTGAATTTCAAAGGTTTTTTAAATGCCAATTCTGAACTATAACGTGCATGAAACCTATGGTTTTTTCAGTGAATTTCAAAGGTTTTTTAATGCTAATTCCTATCTATAACTTATCTCTAAAGATATCATGTTTAATGATTTTGATTGGATTTCTATATTTTTCCAATTGAGTGTGTCAATTTCATTAATTATGTTTTTTTTAAAATACTTTTTTATCACCATTTTTTAAACTTATTTTTTCAATTAATTCTTTTAAAAATTAAAAAATATTATTTGAATTTAATGGGTTTTTCAAACAGATTTTTTTATATTTTTCAATTTTTTTTTTAACTATATGTTCAAAACTTTTTTTTATATATATTTTTTCCATGTTTTTGGATTCGCGCACCCAACGCGAGAGGATCCGTGCACCAAACGCGATAGGATGTGCGCACCCTGCGAGCATTTCGCTGTTTTTTTTTTTTAAAGGGGGCCCCAGGGGGTCCTTCTGGGACCCCCTATGCACCTCTAGAGGGTCAGAGTATTTCCACTCTGCCCCCTTTATATGTTTTACACACTTATTCCCCTTGCTTCTTCAGCCTCGCTTCTACCGAGGCAGAAAATGGCCGCCAACAGTTCCTGGTTTCGAATGTAGACAGACACTCGACAGCCAATTAACATTCAGCACGCGATCGGGAGGGTGCGCGCTCAGTTCGGGGAGGGTGCGCTTACGGTGCAGATAGGGTGCGCGGATACTCCCCAGTCATAGATATATATGTACTTTTAACTCTAATTTTCTCAGGAACTACTGAACGGATTCACACCATTTATGCAAAAGGCACGAGTCTGAACTGAGGACTACCTCTTTGCCAAATTTGGTGTAATTCCATTCAGCAATTCGGGCTGTAGCTGCAACAACAGATCCTATGGGAAATTGCATGGGGAAAACTCGTTTTGGGACCCCCCTGTTTTCTCAGCCCCCGCTTGACGAATCATGAAACTTTCAGGGTAGGAGCGGAGCGGAGATGGCCAAAATTTGGAAAATTTTGCGAAGATTTGTCAACCGGCGCCAGACTTATTGGGAATAGAATGTTGCGGATTTCCTATGGAAAATAGGTCCTAACTATAACTATCTACTGGCGACCGCCAGTAGATAATACACACACAAACACATATATATATATATATATATCAACACACACAGTTCCAGCACTCCAAGGCAATGGCGCAGAAGTCTGACCAGTGCTCCTGCAGCCCATAGCAGCCCGTAGCAGCACAACGTGTCATTCATTTTACATAGGATTCCACCAGTATACTTTGGATTGTATAATTAAGGCAATGGCAGTATGATATATATATATGTATGTATATATATATATATATATATATATCTATATATGTTTGTGTGTGTGTGTATATATGTGTGAGTGGGTATATGTGTATTTGTATATATATATGCATATATAATATAAACACACATATAAATGTGTGTGTGTGCTTATATAAATCAATTTATTGATAAAGCATTACAAAAAGACATTTATTTACTTTACACCATATACATTTTATATATTGCAATATTTAACAATTACTACATTAAACTGTACATATTTATAAATGCAGTATTTCTGTATGTTTTTGGATGAGATTACTGTCAACAATATTTTTTTACCGATATTTCCGTAATTTCCATTACAAGTATAGGAGCACAAAATTGTGGTAAACAATATTTGGGGGAAATATTTTGGTTAACAATATCGTTTACCATGATATAGTGTCATTGATCTGGTCTTTTTCTACTTCTCTTGTGTGTCTAACTCTAATTTTGAATGTGCAGCCTGCCTTATCATCCAGGTTCCTGTAACTCATATATCACACCATTTCATTCCTCTCTTCATTAGTTTCCAGTTACTCAGCACATCATTATAAGAGCCTCTATTTATTTCACTATGCCATGCACCAGCAAGACAACACCTATCTTCATTAAAATAAATAAATATTACTGTCCTTCTTACTCTTTACAATTTCCTTCCTCACGGCTCCTAACTCTTCGTAAAATCCACTGCTTTCATGTGGAATAAACAATTATCAGAGTAAGTGAGAAAGGAAGTGTAGTGATCAATAATCGACCATCTACCATCTTTTGTCTCCCCCTTGCTTACTTATTTTTGTAACCCCTAGTTAACATACCACTCTCTCCTTCAAGCTTGGAAACAGCCCTTAGTTGTACTACTATTAAAAAAGCCGTAATGGAACCCAATTGGTGGCATTGATCCTTGGAGACCTATCTGTAGCCTTTGATACTGTCTCCTATAATGTCCTGGGAGTTTTTCTCTGAAAAACAAAAAACTAATAACCAAAACAACCTGGGAGCTTTCTCCTAGAGCGTGAGGGTCATTATTGTTCTCTTCCTGTCCCTCACCACCAGGTTGTTACTGATGGTAACGGACAAGAAAAATAAGGCAGCACACTGTCAACCTTAAATAGAATGGATGGTGTAATGTCTTTCCTCTGATGGTCTCTCCTTCTTTGGCCCATGAGAGGAAGTATTCCATGAACAGAGCCAATCAGGGCTATTTCAGCAAAATACTTAAGGTCCGCCCATCTGTAATAAGGTGGGCAGACCGAGGTTTTGTCGAGCACCGTAAACTGTTGTGGTTGAGTACCCTGTCTGGCAAACTGCAAATCAGGCCCTAACTGAGTGACCACTCCTAGGTCTTCCATCTTGCTAATTTCCACTTTCATTTACTCAGTGTGCATCATGGGACCCTGCAGGGATTGTCCATTATCTCTTCTCATATCATTGCTTAGGTCATTCTAATGGCTAATCTCACACACTCTTTTAGTCTCTCCTTAGTTTTATACACCAATGACACAGAGATCCTGGTCAGACCAAAATGGTTGTTCACGTGTCAATTGCATCGGTTTTCAGAACGGCGTCACTTTGGTTCTCTCTTGGATGAATTTCAGTGTTCCTAAGATCAACACTGGCAACACTGTAGTGCTAGTTGTTGATAGGAATTACACTAATTGGACATCTGACTGGCAGCTTTTCAGCCAGGGTCCCACTCCATCTTTTGTTGCCTCGTCAGTAGTTTTACGCTGGACAATGTCCTGCCACTCTCTCTTTAACTCAGTCGTATTTCCTATTTCTGTTTTTTTTTATCTTTGCTTGCTTCATAAGTTTACCCCTTTATTGCTTCAAAATGTATGTCAGATTATTATTCAAGCCATTGCTCATGCTAGCCTGTCTTGGCCTTCCTTCTGCCTTTCTTGTGTGTCTTGAATTTAGAATGTAGAGACTGCCTTATTTTCAAGGTTCCCTGTCACTCTTCCATCACACCATTTTGCTCCTCTAGTCACTGGCTTCCAATTCCTCAACACATCAGTTCCTATTCACAAAGGTACATCTACAGGTCTATATTTACTACAAGTAAATTTCCTATTACACTTTTGAATACCAATTCTACTTTTGACTGTTCACCATTTACGAGTGTAAAGTTACTCGAATAAGTAGACTTACATGTCCCCACTCCCGAAAAGGGGAGAGAAGTCATTAAAAATGTTATATACAACTGTAAATTTACTACTAATAAATTATTTTACAACCATATTTGGCATTCCGCACACTTGGTGGAGATCTCCCTACGTTAAAGTATAGGGAACAGTGTGAAAATGTATTAAACTTTTTGAAAAAATTGTAAAAATAGTTTTATGTTAATATTAATGTTTAATAATTTTATATATCTATTTTAAAAGTAGTACAATGTAAAATGTGATAGAAATGAGAATAATTTAAAATAAAAAATAATTATTATTGAGAGTATATTAAATTAAACTAAAATTATGTTTCTGAGGTTTAAATTACGAAAAATCCCACCTAAAGTTACAAAATTCATATTTCTTTATAATTTATTAAACATTATGAAAAGTGATATACAGATTTAATTCAAAGTAATTTAATTATGTTTGATACAAAATAAAATGACACATAGAATATTAAAAATACAAATTTTACACGTGCTATTGATAGATAATTTTTAAACATCAAATTCAATTTAATTATCTTTTTTAATAGTTTAAATAGTTGAATTTAATTTAAAATTACTATCTATGGGGTTTAATTTTAAGTCCATATCTCCATTATTTTCTTAGGGAGGGTCTTGCAGTACAGTTGTTGACCATGTGAGGTGCTGCACTTACTCTAGTTCTGAGCTGCAATACATTTACTACCTTTTTAGACCCTTTTTGACTGAAGCAACTATAGAAGTGCAGTTTTTTAATAGCAACGTTCTTACCCATATGAGGGTAGGTACCTGTCTCCCCAAAGCCTCCCCATAGCCCTCCCTATGTCCCTCCTTACTCATCCCTTAAACCCTTCCCTTTGACCATATATGTTTCCCTTTATTGCAGCCACTCACCTCTGTCCCTCCAACATTCACTACTAAAACAAATACTTATGTGGGTGGAGATCCCTGCAGTTGGGGCTAAGATCCTTGCCACAAATTTAGAGCAGAAGCAGAGACCTCTGAACTTGGGAAAGTGAATAGCATTCTGTAGTATGTTAGTACTGTTGTAGTACTACTACACTTACTACAAAATGCCATTTTTGAATGGGCCCCTTTTTTATATAACAATGAGCACCAGCAAGGTCCCATCTATCTTCAATAAAAATTCCTTCCTTACTGCTCTTCTCATTCTTTATGACCTTCTTCCAAACAGCTTCTCACTCTTCATAAAATCTAACATATTCATATGGGCAGCCGACACTTCCCTTACTTTGCTGCCAAAACAGGGAATTCCTTTCTCTTTTTAATCAGATCACTTGATTATCACATAGGGCCTAATTACAAGTTTGGCTGTCCTTCTGTCGGTCCACAACCGCGGCGCCGACAATAGGACCGCCAAGTCTGAGTGTTATCCATGGCGGGCGGTGCTGCAGTGGTGCTGCGGCGGTCTTATGGTTGTGGGCTGTTAGGCTCATGGGAGAGCCTAACATGCAGCCCATTGCCGTGACAGTGCCTGCAGCACATTCCTGCACTGTGTGGTAGGCATGCATGCCACACTGTGCAGGAACAGGGGTGAAATTACAGGGGGTACATGTGCCCCCCACGCAAGCACCCACCGGGCCAGATCCAGCAGGGGGCCCTGTTAGGCCCCCCTTAGATTCTTCTCCGCCACCCTTATCGTGGAGGGCTCACTGCCATGAAAAGAGTGGTGAAAAGGAAACTTATATATGCTCTCCGGTGCTGGCAGCGGCACCCCCAGCATATTCAGGCCGGTTGCAGACTGTGGACCCTGCGGGATCCTTGATCCTGGTGGAGCTGGCGGTCTCGTGGTGGTCTGAGAGCCACACTTAGAATACTGCTGGCAGACCTGCAGTGTGGCAGTAGTCAGACCGCAACCATGAGTACGGCAGTGTACTCGTAATAAGGCCCTAAGCATTCCGCAAATCACTGAAAACTTTCCTGCTCAAAACTAAAATTTTATTCCCACATTCTTTGGTATCGTCCACTGATTCCCATTGTACCAGAATACCCTTCTAGCACATTCTATAAATGCAGAGAATAGAATTGACTAGAATAGAATAAACCATTATCAGTCAAGTGAGAAAGGGACTGTGATGGGACCACTAACCCACCATCTACTAGAGGAGAAAGTCACAGTATTGCAACCTGGTTATGTCAGTGGTAAGAACACACGTTTACTCATGCACTAAAAGTAATAGTTACTGTTGTAGCACCATTAGGCCCATTTACTTTTTCTCACCTTGTCCTTGAACACTAAACTTCAGGTTTCATTTACTTGGTCCTCTGATGGATCTTAAATCATGCTGAGAGGTGTCGGATATAGGGGATCCCATCCAGTTATCCAATGAGGACCAGGAATTGTATAACTGTCCTACAAACTAGTAATTAGGTTCATATGTATAACCCTGAACACTATGCTATAAAGATACATATTTATCACAGCTAGACCAAATCTCCTTAAGAAATTCAGTTGGACTCAAATCATACAAACCAATAACTCAGTTAGAGTTATGCATAATATAAACATTAGAATCATTTGTCCAGATGAGATATAGAGAGACAGAAACAGGATTTGAGGATGGTTTAGTTTTATCAGTACATTTAAGAAGAGTAAATACATCAATATCAGGCATTTATTTCTTCTAGGAGTACAGAATAATCAAATGTATTCTTTCATGGGCCATTGATTACCAAAGTCCAAGAAAAGTTTAGGCAAGTGCATTAACCATCTCAGCTCAAAAGTTCTCTCCTATGAGGGAAAGAAGTTGGGGAATAGCGCACACAGCATATACGCAAGGCAATACAGTCAGCAAGGAACAAATTATGTCTCTCAATCTGCAAAAAAGCAAGATCTCCACAGAAAAAAGAGAAGGGTCTCCAACAACTCTGTCGCTTCATCACACAGTGTAGATTAATCCATAAATTCTGGGGTGACACCTCCTGGGTCACCTAATCTGGTGAAACCATTCAGTCCATTGGTCATTTTGTATAGGGTGATTGTCATGCAACATAAAGAAGACACATATTATATAGCAAAAAGGTAGTGGCCATCACGTAAGCCATCGAACCATCCTGTGTATATGCTTTTAACAATGGTTCTTTTGCAAAAGCACATGAGTGAGTTCAAAAGGACAGTTTCTTATGGCAGATCTTCCCAAAGTAACAAAAAGTGTGCAAGTAGTCCTAGTATGGACATGGGAACTTTCTCTATGAAACGTAGTTTCATTTCACAATGTAAGTCGACAAAGCCTTTCCATGAGAATGAAATTCAAGTAAGTAAGGAAAATGCAGGTCTAAATTGAATAAAATAATGGAAATATATATTTCCTTCTAGAGTCTTGAGATCCATATTTATTTATTTAAACTCATTTGCACTCATATAACAATTTATTTTCATTGTAATTAGCACATGTAACTATGACTTATTACTACATTTTTAATCTATCAATGTATAAAAATATTTCAAAACATAGAATATCAATGTCATTTCTGAAAATTCTCATTAGTACATATATGAATATTATTCTCTGAAAATGTAAAAACATTTAATCTTATTATAAATGTGCAGCATACTTTTCTCTTTCACCAGTTGGAGCACATTTTCACGCATGCAAAGCATGGAGTTTTAAAATGAGAGTTCTAAAATACACAGAAAATGTAATCTAAATTACATTATTTTCATTAATTCTTCACACCCATTGTTATTTAATGTAGATGATTTATGAATCTTTTTTATAATACGCGAGTCATCACTTTCATTTTTCTACCACACGTTAAACATACCAACACAATTTAGTAAATCACGGACCTATGTTATTCAAATTAATGCTTTTATCTAACCCACTCTTCTTCTGCATGCTTTAATGAAGCAGTAACTTAGGGCCTCATTACGATGGCGATGAGACCACCACCAACAGCCTCTCGGTGGTAGTCCCACTGGGGGGTCTCAAGTACTCACCTTTGGGGCTGACACGATCACGGTCGGTGCTGGGGACCAAACGCTGCCTGTTCTCCTCCGCTGCCTGCGTTTGCCGATCCACGCGGACGCCGCAGGGGGAGACTACAGCTTCCAGCTGTCCTGTGACTTCCTGCTTCCGCCCACTTCCTCCCTGAGCACGCCCGGAGGCGCATAAAGACCGGCTGACCCCTCGGTGGAGCGGGGGTCTAAAGTACTCACCTTTGGGGCTGACACGATCACGGTCGGTGCTGGGGACCAAACGCTGCCTGTTCTCCTCCGCTGCCTGCGTTTGCCGATCCACGCGGACGCCGCAGGGGGAGACTACAGCTTCCAGCTGTCCTGTGACTTCCTGCTTCCGCCCACTTCGTCCCTGAGCACGCCCGGAGGCGCATAAAGACCGGCTGACCCCTCGGTGGAGCGGGGGTCTAAAGTACTCACCTTTGGGGCTGACACGATCACGGTCGGTGCTGGGGACCAAACGCTGCCTGTTCTCCTCCGCTGCCTGCGTTTGCCGATCCACGTGGACCCCGCAGGGGGAGACTACAGCTTCCAGCTGTCCTGTGACTTCCTGCTTCCGCCCACTTCCTCCCTGAGCGCGCCCGGAGGCGCATAAAGACTGGCTGACCCCTCGGTGGAGCGGGGGTCTAAAGTACTCACCTTTGGGGCTGACACGATCACAGTCGGTGCTGGGGACCAAACGCTGCCTGTTCTCCTCCGCTGCCTGCGTTTGCCGATCCACGCGGACGCCGCAGGGGGAGACTACAGCTTCCAGCTGTCCTGTGACTTCCTGCTTCCGCCCACTTCCTCCCTGAGCGCGCCCGGAGGTGCATAAAGACCGGCTAACCTCTCCGCGTCGCGGACGCGCGCGGGCGAAGCCGGGCTAAGCCCGGGCAAAGGGCGGGCCCTCTGTGGCCCTCAGAGGCACGAGGAGGCCAGGACGGGCCACGTTATTAAGGTGTCAGGTATTCGTTCCCATCACCCCTCTGTTGGACTCGGTGAGTTGCATTGCCCCATGAGTTTAGGTGACGAATCATAGGACAAGGAACTGATTGATTCTTTTATTGATTTATTTGGCTACCTCTTATTCGTATAGGCGTTATTACAGCCTGGTATTGTTTAATTAATTTTTAATATATCCCGAGGTATCTGTGAAAATGTTGAAATCCACATTAGGCAAAACACCTTCCACTGCCGCAACACTTGATAATTATCTGGTGAAAGTCGTTACCAAAATAAATAGCGAAAGACGCAAATCACTAGGCCAGGGTTCTACTCCTACCTCCACTTCCCCCTTACTGATCAGTACGCCCACTACATTATCTTCGCCCTCTCATAGTGCTAGCTGCAGTATTGAAAAACACGACTCGGCAAACTTGGCAGAACTAGCTCCTCTTTCTTCTGAATTAGAGCTGATTCAAGCTAATATGGCTGACCTAAAAGACACCAATGAGGCTCCATTAGCGGAGCCCTTGGTTCCGGCAACCCAGAGAGTGTTGAGACATCGTAAATACACACAACTTAAACGGGGAGGTGGTCGAAATAGCCACAAAAAAACAGGTCCTTTGCCCATAAATGGGGATACTTCAAGGGAGGTTCCGTTAAACAACTCCAAAACAAAAATAGACTCTGAACAATTAGATTGTCTGATTGGTATTATGGAGGCTAAAATTCTCAAGATAGTTGAACCCTTAGTGACCAAAATTGGTGAACTATCGGCAGAAATTGAAAGTTTACGAAACCTTCTGGGTCCCCGCAGTGATTCATCTGCAAATGCTAGTATTACAGCTGGGGGCCCAAGGGGAAAAATTGAGCTACATAAGCCTCCTAAGGAAGTACCAAACCCAGTTGAATCCCCAGATGTTGTACCTCTGACAGCAGTGAATAAAACTCCACCTCTAGATATTTGCCCAGTGAGTAAGAGGGAAAGTAGGATCAAGCGCACGGTGGGTGCACAACCAGACTTACCCCCTGAGTGTGCCCCACTTGTGGCAGTGCTGACTAATGTCCCACCTCTTTTAGAAGCTGACTTCCCAAACAAACCAGAATCCCACGAATCCTTAAAGAACAAATCTGTTTCGTGGTTAAACAAACAGTGTGGGTTCCCTGTAGAGTTATCACACCAGGTATTAACTACCAGGAGAGTCTCATGGATAGGGCACTCACGTAAGAATATTAAGGGGGACTGTGTCATCATAAACTTTAGTATTCCATTCCTAGTTAATAATGCCCTGTTAAGAGCTTCCTCGCTCCCATATACTGACCAGGGTATCACTCTTCGCCCACTGGGATACTTCTATAGATATCGGACAAAGCAGCCCATAAATAATCTATCCAGGGGCAGAGAAACTGGTTCTGAAGGGCGGATTGTCCATCGCTATCAACCTCTGAATGACCTAGACTCAAACGATTGACTTGATTTTGATCGGGACCTTCTTACACCCACTATGGAAGCTCCTATTCTGACCATGGGGGAGGATCAGGGGACAAATGAAAATTTAATGTGCACTGGGGAGGAGGGTTCCCTAAATGTCACGATTATAGAGGGGGATGCCCATGGTGGCACTACTGACGGCTTGGTGGGAGTGCCACCCCAGCATCCAGGTACGAGGGTCCTTAGTTGGAATATCGCTGGGCTTAATAGTAAAGCAAATGATCCACTGTGGAGGAATTGTTTATTAGGCTGTGAAATTATTGGGCTACAAGAGACCTGGGACACGGAAATACTTTTCTGTTGGATGGGTATGCCGCTTTTTGGTCAGCTGCAGTGGTTTCTTGTAGGGGGAGGGCAAAGGGCGGCCTCTTAACCCTTATTTCATTGAAACTTGAGGGAACCTATACTAAAGTGGAGACAGGTTCGCCTTATTGCCTTGCAGTGGAAATTCAAACTAACTCAAATGGGAACTGGCTTATTGTCAATTTTTATAACTCTTTTGCCAAGAGTACGCCTAATGAACATTTAGTCAGTCTATATGATTTCTTGGAAATGTATAATGTCAACAATAGGAATCCTTATTCCGTTATTGTGCTTGGTGATTTTAACGTTCATCGTTGTTTAGGTAATTGTTTTGTTTGGGACAGTTTAGGCCAACCAAACCAAGAAAATATTCATTTTGAACATACCCCGCAGGGTTTGTACCTAGAGGACCTCATCGCTGGAAATGATTTGATCTACCCCATCAATTACACAGGAGATATCCCAACATATAAAGGAAGCGGCCTGGGGTCCACTATTGATTATATTTTTGTGAGTATAAATTTAGTTAACAGGGTGAGCCAGTATAAAGTCAGCTGGTCTACTTATGGTGATCATAACCCTGTTCAGGTGACTTTGTCTGAAGATTTAAGGAAAAAAGAATCTGACACCCTGACTGTTGGAATTTTGGACATAAGGCCCACTGATCAAACACGTCGTCTGAAATGGTGCCGAGTGGTACCGAAGGACTTCAATGAAAACTTGATGGGAAAGGTTGGGGATGAAATGTCTACCTGTTTGAAAGAGGGTATTATAGGCGATGAGGTCTTGGTAGCCTATGGCAGAATCTGCTCCCAGGTCGATAGTGACCTTAAAAAAGTATGGAAGGGGCAACCCAGAAACGGGGAGAAATGGTTTGATCAGAATTGCTCAATAGCCCAACGGAAGTTGATGGTGGCGTTGAAAGCCGTGCCACCTGACAAAGCGGAAATCGCTGCACTCAGGAAAGTTTACAAAAAGGCTCAAAGTAAGCATAAAAATGAAATTAGGGAGGAAGCGTGGAATGAACTTTTATCTATAGATGTAATTAAAAATAGTGCCAAATTTTGGTCTGTGGTCAATAAGCCCTTTTTTCAGGATAAAAGCAACAATGAGCTTGACCGTGGTATCCAAGAAAAAAAATGGTTCAGTCATTTTAAACAGGTGTATGACGGAGATGGGATGATGGAAGGACCAACTTTAAATACGGAGAAATATACTCTGTCCTTTACAGAATTGGAAGTCACACACGCCATCATGCAAATGACAAGTAATAAGGCTCCGGGACCCGATGGAGTCCCGGCAGACCTTTTTAAATCAGATATAAAAATTTGGTCCAAGACTTTAATCAAAGTCTTTGTTAACACCTGCCATTTGGGTCTCCCCTCCACTTGGGAGAAATCGGTCATAATACCCATATACAAAAAAGGCGATAGAGGTGACCCGAGCTGCTATCGCCCGATATCCCTAATAGATTCTTCTGTGAAAGTACTGGGTAGGGTGGTCCTTGCCCAATTGACTGGCTGGCTAGAGGAATCTGGAACACTCTCTATGGCCCAGTGCGGCTTCAGAAAAGGGATGGGTACTATAGATCAATGCCTGAACTTGCAACTATTAATAGGCAAATATACGGTGGCCAAGAAGGGAGCATTATTGGTAGCCTTTATGGACCTGTCCTCGGCCTTTGACCGCGTAAACAGGTCAAAATTGTGGTCCTTGCTCCTATCCTATGGAGTAGACAAAAACATCGTCTACTTCTTAGTTGACTTACATAGGGATCTATCGGCCACGGTCAGGTATGATCAACAGGGCAATTGTACGGAAGATATACCTATATCTAATGGAGTTAGACAGGGGTGCATTTTGGCACCCCTGCTCTTTACCCTATACATAAATAATCTAGACAATGCCCTAATCGCCTCATGTAATGATATTCCGCGTGCAGGGAAATGCCTGATTCCCGCACTTTTATACGCGGACGCCGCCGCCTTACTTGCAAGAACGGCGGTGGGTCTTCAATTACTGTTAGACTCTTTTGTGGGTTTTATGAAGGCGCTGGATCTTAGTGTCAACTTTTCAAAATCGCATTTAATGGCCATTGGACAAAAATCTTCAAAGATCAAAACTTTTAAATGTGAGGGCCATACACTATCTAGGGTATCGTCATTCCCATACTTGGGTGTACTTTTCGACGATCAAGGATCCTGGGTAACCCAAATCACAGCAAAAAAGATTGTTTTAACTAGAGCGACCTTGGCTGTATTAGGTTTTGCCAGAAAGTTAGGTGCCAGGCCAATGAAGGCCCTTATTCAAATATATAGAGCCAAATGCTTCTCTCTAGCAATGTATGGAGCCGAGGTATGGGGCATAAAAAATGTAAAAAGTATACAGATTGTTGAGGATAGGTTCCTAAAAAACCTCCTATCAGTCCCGAAAACAACTGCCAATTACAATACCCATCAGGAGCTTGGAATTGGTTTTGTAGAAGATTCTATCGCTGTGGCACCATTATTGAAATGGATAAGCATTTGGTTAAACCCGGACCTACTGCTTAATCGTACGATCATGAAAGATTGTATGTCACTAGACTATGGGTTATGTATACCCTGGCTGAAATACATTCAGAAACTGGCAACAAAGTTGGGCCGCCCAGAACTATACCAGTCACCAGAAGCTCTAGTGAAAGGAGACATTAATTGGTGTAAGGAAACGTTCGTGCGTATAGCCACCATGGATAGGGAAGGGAGTGAGCTGTTAAAGGTAACTGTAAGGGCTCACCAGCTATGCAAAACAACACCATTCATGGAACCATATCTAGGATACGTCACAAATACTAACCACCGTTTTTTATTGACTAGATTTAGACTAAATCAACTGCATCTACTTTTTGGAGTACAGAAAGGATGGAAAAGGGTAGAGGACCTTGGCCCTTGCTCTTGTGATAATTTTTCACCACAAGATATCACACACTTCCTTTTTTTCTGTGAGCACTTCATTGACATCAGGAAACGTTTCTTACTCCCTATTTTAAAAAACAAAGGCTTTGTGTAGGTGAGACCTGCTCTTCTCCACCTTCAAATGCTAACTGATGTTTGGGAAACTTTTAACATTGCAAATTTTTTATCTGTAGTTATTAGATTCTTGAGGAAATGAATGTATAATCATACTATGTATGTCCTCTTTTAAACGCTTTTAAAATGGAATTGTTTTTAACTGTTCTACTAGCTGTTTTTATAGGTTTTTAGGAGCTATTGATTATTCAAAATGATTCTTGTACCTTCAACTGTTTTTATCTATTGTTATGTAGTATGCTTTTATGGTTTGAGCTTAAACCGAATAAAGACTTTTGACTGACTGAAACTCAGTTAGAGTTATGCATAATATAAACATTAGAATCATTTGTCCAGATGAGATATAGAGAGACAGAAACAGGATTTGATGATGGTTTAGTTTTATCAGTACATTTAAGAAGAGTAAATACATCAATATCAGGCATTTATTTCTTCTAGGAGTACAGAATAATCAAATGTATTCTTTCATGGGCCATTGATTACCAAAGTCCAAGAAAAGTTTAGGCAAGTGCATTAACCATCTCAGCTCAAAAGTTCTCTCCTATGAGGGAAAGAAGTTGGGGAATAGCGCACACAGCATATACGCAAGGCAATACAGTCAGCAAGGAACAAATTATGTCTCTCAATCTGCAAAAAAGCAAGATCTCCACAGAAAAAAGAGAAGGGTCTCCAACAACTCTGTCGCTTCATCACACAGTGTAGATTAATCCATAAATTCTGGGGTGACACCTCCTGGGTCACCTAATCTGGTGAAACCATTCAGTCCATTGGTCATTTTGTATAGGGTGATTGTCATGCAACATAAAGAAGACACATATTATATAGCAAAAAGGTAGTGGCCATCACGTAAGCCATCGAACCATCCTGTGTATATGCTTTTAACAATGGTTCTTTTGCAAAAGCACATGAGTGAGTTCAAAAGGACAGTTTCTTATGGCAGATCTTCCCAAAGTAACAAAAAGTGTGCAAGTAGTCCTAGTATGGACATGGGAACTTTCTCTATGAAACGTAGTTTCATTTCACAATGTAAGTCGACAAAGCCTTTCCATGAGAATGAAATTCAAGTAAGTAAGGAAAATGCAGGTCTAAATTGAATAAAATAATGGAAATATATATTTCCTTCTAGAGTCTTGAGATCCATATATATTTATTTAAACTCATTTGCACTCATATAACAATTTATTTTCATTGTAATTAGCACATGTAACTATGACTTATTATTACATTTTTAATCTATCAATGTATAAAAATATTTCAAAACATAGAATAGCAATGTCATTTCTGAAAATTCTCATTAGTACATATATGAAAATTATTCTCTGAAAATGTAAAAACATTTAATCTTATTATAAATGTGCAGCATCCTTTTCTCTTTCACCAGTTGGAGCACATTTTCACGCATGCAAAGCATGGAGTTTTAAAATGAGAGTTCTAAAATACACAGAAAATGTCATCTAAATTACATTATTTTCATTAATTCTTCACACCCATTGTTATTTAATGTAGATGATTTATGAATCTTTTTTATAATACGCGAGTCATCACTTTCATTTTTCTACCACACGTTAAACATACCAACAGAATTTAGTAAATCACGGACCTATGTTATTCAAATTAATGCTTTTATCTAACCTACTCTTCTTCTGCATGCTTTAATGAAGCAGTAACTTATGGCCTCATTACGATGGCGATGAGACCACCACCAACAGCCTCTCGGTGGTAGTCCCACTGCCAGCCATAGAAGCGGTCCAACCATCGGATTATGATCTGGCAGTCGGAGGCATCGGTCGTAGGGACAGACCGCTCCTTTTCCGACGGGCTCAAGGAGCCCATCAAGGCAGCGGTCGGACCATAATCCCTACAATAGGGGTGGTGCCGTGGTGCCGCTCAGGCACCGCCGTAAGGGGTCTCAAAGTCAGTTTCCCTCAGCCTGTACATGGTGGTCTGACTGCCATGTACAGGCAGACAGAAAGGGACTTTAGGGGCACCTAGTAGGGCCCCTGTTGGCCTCCGCTATGGGGCTTGGTGGTGCATGTGGTGCCCCCTAAACATCCATGGACCTTGTGCCAGGCCTATTTCTATTGTGGCTTGTGCTGTGGCCTTTTTATGGGCCGCTGCACAAGCCGCAATAGAAAACAGCATATATCTGACCACCTAGTAATTTGACTACATGTCGGCCGGTATCCATCCTGCAATGATGAAACCAAACACTCGTCCAACCACCATCATAATAAGGCCCTAAGTCTTCATGATCTGTTTTCATAATTCTTCAATGTATTTTTAGCACAATTTGTACAGGTTTGTCTTTTTCTCTCAAAAGTGTTGAAATCTGTTTTATGTCTCAACTAGAAGGATTCAGCAGTTTATCTGCTTCATCGTTACCACAGCCTTCGAACAAGAATAAAATACTTTAACTGTTATTATAAGAAGTAGGGGCACTTGTTGTATTTTGGTGGCAGCCTACTAGACATTTCATAGATTCCATTGATATGAAATTGTAAAGGGTAGTAAACTTAACAGACGGGGTCTTCTGAAATCTGAGGTAGCTTAAGTAGTGTAAATGGAAGGAGTATAGTCCTACAGAGCTACTACAAAATATTTTAGCCTGTTAGGTTACTGTTGTGCATTCATTAGCATTTTTTAACAGGATCAGTTGATCATTTTCCGTCTAATTGAATCCCATCCTAATTGTGTTAATTGTTAATATGGTAAACCGGAGGTTTTAATGGAGTTATTAGTGTTTCCTTATAGCAATTGTTTGCATTAGCCATGTGTTGTTGGAGCTGTGGGCTTAACATTTTTAAAAAGAGATATACAGAAACTTTAAATGTGTGAGTGTTTCCTTGAAGGCTTAATATCAAATACATTTGTCTTTACTACTCCAGTAGCAGGGACCTATTAATTGTTTTTCATCTTTTTTTCACCAATAGGATTTCTCACTCGGCAAGCATTCCCTGCAACCATATATATGTGATCCAAATGATTTACTCTTGCAGTTGTCCCAGATATCCCTTAGTGATCCACCTTTCCGGAATGTTGATAATGGATATTATGGATCACTAGACGGCGATGAAGAAACCAGTAGCAGTTGCAGAGGTTACAGTGTAACTCACCCGTCCCCGCCTAAATCTGACACACTCAGCAAAGACCCCAATGAGACAAAAAAATACCCTTACAGGACACTCCCTTCCAGCAGAAGCATTGATTCAGAGTCGTCTGACAGTGTGCCAGCTTTGGAAGCCTCAGGATTGCTTATTGTAGAAAACACAACTCTAGAAGAACCTTATGACGTGGAATCTACAGAGAATTCATTATGTGAATTGTTTACTAAAAGTATTTTGCCTCCAAATGACCTTGAAATGCAAGAAAGGAGGTTGGTGGAGGCATACTCAAAACACACCAGTCTTCCATGCCTTTGCCAGGTCCCTCATGCAGCTGTGCTGGCTCCAGGGGGGTTGCGAGTATCCACTCTCTCACAGTCCAATTTGAAATTAATAGCAAAAGGAGATAATTGGACCAATAAGCAGTGTAGCGACATAAATCACTCACAGCAAGACATGGGTCCTCAGTTACAGACTCCATATCAAATGTCTTCCGCAGAATTAAAAGAGGACCAGAGCATGTGCTTTCTAGTAGCAATGGACACTCACAGCGGCAATGTGTTGGACAGCTCTGAGAACGAAGATTGGGATGAGCTGCTTTCAAAGGCAGAGTGCGCTGACGAATCAGAAGCATTTACTGAAACTTGTCTGAGTGAAAGCAGTTCTTGTGACAATATTCCGGGACAAACGTGGAAAGGTGAAAAGAGCCATGGTGCATATATGTCTAGAGTGTGTTAAGAACAATCAACACAGAAGTATTCTACAACCTCAAACACTACCTCACAGCATGGTTTTGCTAATTTAGTGAAACTGTCCTTTTAATGTATTGTGTATAAATATTAACAGGTTTTCATTTCTTAAAATTCTAAGAAGCATATTTACAAGCCCCTATCGCCACCACAACGTCACTTTTCATGACGTTGTGGTAGCGACAGGGACTTCGCCTTATTTACAAGGCAACTTTAAGCCACTTAACGCTATACTTAACGTGAAAGGGGAGGGCAATGGGTGTTGCGGTGGCTGTTCCACCGCAACAACCATTAATTTTGTTGCTGCCCCATATTTACAAGGGTGGCATAAATATGGGGCAGCACCAAAATTAAGACCAGGGAAAACCTGGTCTTACCCTGGCGCAACGAGGCGAAATGTTTAATTTCTCCTGGTTTTTTGCCTTTTTCCATGTGTGCTGCATTGTGCAGTACACATGGAAACAGCAAAACGCGGTTGATTGTCTATGTGCAGGAAGGTCTATGAGGGAGCGTTGTATTTGCCTGTTCCAGCCAATCCTAGCACTGCTGTTTACTATTATAGACAGCATGAGAGCAGTACTCCGATTGGCTTGGTGGGGAGGAGTGGCACTTAGTTTTCACAAGCCTTACATGTACTCCATTACGGCAAGGAAATGGGGGACCGGTGTATTTTTATAGTGTCCAATTAATATTGCAGTGGTTCTCCTGGTGCACACAACATGGACAATGTAGGACACAGGTAAGCAGCTGATATGGTCTTTATTCTCTCGCCCTGATTCACAGGCAGGTTATCACGATCCTCTCTTCCCAGCTTCTAGTTTCAAATGCCGCTTTGTTCTCCCCTATAGCTCCATCCATCTGGATTTGCGTGGTACATCATAATAAACATGCTAGAATGCTTTGCGCCATTTAATAGGATAAGCTTTTTAAAATGTGATGGGAAATTTTTGCTGCAAAATGCAGTTTTTAACCCGTATATTATGTTTTTTTATGTGAGAAAATTCTACAGCCCATCCTTGAGAAAGTGGGTCTCAATTGTTTCACTGACTCACTTAGTTTGGGGCAGGTACGACGACCCACCAATTTTAAAGATCAGCAGCCGCCAATGTTTTTCAAAACAATTGATAACATTTGCACTGAAATGTAAGCATTCCACAGAAGGATACATCAAATAGGCAATAGAAAGAGGTGAGAGATAAGTGATCGACTCCAAGGCCCGCTCTATTCATAGTTTACAGAATTGATAACAGTAGATGTGTCAAACAGCTGTGCTGTCAAGCCAGACTTAAAATCGATATTTTAACACACTGACCAATGAAATTTTGTAACTGTCATTCGGCGCAAATGTCAGCCCAAAACTAATGTGAAATTACCGAGTACCTGTGCAAAATTGGCATTTACTAGTGCCATTTAAGCATTCATACCGTTGCATCTTCATGGCAATTTCTTCATCCATCCACGCATAGATTAAACTGTCTGTAATTTGTTGGCACTAAACAACTACCATTCATAGAACAAATATCTCTCTGGTGATTTTTAGTTTGGTGAACAGTATTATTTCACTTTTGTACGTTTTATCCTCGGCACCCTTGCCTCCTTGACAGCCCATTTTTATTTTAAGTGACCCTCTACGTAATTTGTGTATTTCTGAGGGGTTTTGAGGAACAAGGATGCTGGGAACCCCTTGCTACTCCCCCAACAAAGGCAGCCACAGTGGTGCCTTCCGAGGTAAATTTTAAGAAGTCATGCATTGACCCACTGATAAAAGTGCAGGGCTACTTACAAAAAAGTCTATTTTTGTGTTCCACATTCAAAACCTTTGGTGGTGGAGTTTAGGGGGGGCAAGGAGAGTCAGAAAAAATAGAGGTGGGGCACAGGCCCCATTTGGCCCCCTTCTGAGGACAACTATCGGGTAGCCAGAATCAGTTTCCCGTTGCGCTCCCGGTGAGGACTATAACTCAAAATGGGTTTTAGTGAGACAGGTTGCCTTGCCTTACTCCAAATGCCACACTAGTAAAACCAGCCATGGCGTGATAGAGAGATTACTTATAGGATGTTATTGGGGAGCTTTCAACCTCCAGTTGCTCTTGGAAATGATTGCTGTTTTCCAATCATGCCTTGCAACTCCAGCTGTTAAAGTATGACAGTTATAAAAGGCCACAGGAATTTTGTGACTTTGCAGCTGATGCATTTTCGACATAATTGTGAATTTGCAGTATAGGCAAAATTGTCCATCATCTGCAGAATATAACAAAAAAAATTGTTGCCCAGTGAAAGGCCCTTCATGAAGGTTGACTGATCCCCTATTTGTTGCTTATTGCTGTTTTTGGGTGTTAAATCGCACCGTTTTGGGGTGAAACCTTAAATGCACACAGCATGCACGTGTGAAATTGCCAAAATAATGAAGTAATAAATGTGCTGCATTCAGTTGTATAATTTGCCTTATCTTGACGCATAATTTAGTCCACCCTCCCGCATAATTTCATCCTCCCCTGCCACATCTTTCTAGTGGTACCGCAGTTAGGAAACATGCTGGACATGTTTAGGTGATCTCAGGTTATGCTTCAATTCTCTCTCACGCATTTTCTTTCATTTTTTTAAATTATTTTTTATTGGATTTTCCAAAACAGGCACAAAAATAAAATAGGGAGCATGAAAATAAAGAAAATGATAATATGACAATAAATGATAAAAGGTAACAGGAGAATTACTGATGAGATTACCAATGAAAATACAAGTTAAATACAGCTGAAGCTACAAATGACGATGCAAATAATATTACAAATGAAATTACGTAAGCTGCATGGAAGACATTAATTTTGTCCGTTTTGAGGGTTTATGTTAGAGACATCATCTTGAGTAGAGTGGCATGGCATCCTGAGCCGTATTGTGTTATACATAGGAACACACCCTGAATACGGTCTTTATGTCTATCTAGTATGCCAAGTTATCATATTTCATCATAGCACATGTTTGGTGTCCTATTAGAGACTATGTGGGGATCACATGAAGTCTATTCTGTTAGTTGCGGTCTCTAAGTAATGGACACATTTAGTTTGCATGTGTTTATAAAAGACGCCTCAAGTGAGAAATGCCATGTTAAAGGGGGATTTTATATTGTTTATCCAGGAGAAGGTCAGTGCAGTGAAAGTGAGAGTGAAACTATGGAAATCTCTTGATGCCTTTTCCTTCAAATATGGACCACCATGAGCCTATCGATCTCACTCACTCTCTCACGCATTTTCTGATACCATTAGCAGTCGCTAGGACTGGCAATATCTTGTAGATAATTTTCCTTCACCCTCCTTCTGTGCCCTCATCTTATGTTCGGGACCCCCAACTTGGGTGGTGGTCCATTATGGAATAATTATGCCTATTCTATTATCCACTAACGCTATTTTATGTAAGCAACACAAGACAATTCAGTTTTTGGTTTGAACTATTTAAATGGTAGATATTTTCTTCACCAAGTGGATTTTTCTTAAGATTCTTGATGCTGCTAAACGTCCATGTTTTCTTGACCATCACATAAATATTAATGGATTTATTTATTTCCTTGAAATTTCCATTGGAGCTAGGGATGCACTATACAATTATATACATATGACCAAAATCGAATCTGTGTTATCATGCAATTTGCACTTATTATGTCTATTGTACTCTCCCCCACGTGTACAGTGTGCAATAATTTTGTTTTATTGGTTTCGGTATGCCATCTGTTCATTTAATTATTTTTTGTGGTATGTTTCATGACATGTATATCATTATACGTTTTGTGTTTTATATTTATTGCTTTCGAAACAAGTTATGTGCATCAAAATAAACTATAAATTAAACATATAGCTTCACAAAGTTGCCAGTTGAAATTTTTGTACTTTAACTACATATGAATAATGAATTGTTGGGTGGACAGTCACAGCCTTTCCTCTAGAAATGATTTGCCCATTGATTGTTTTTAGGCAACAAATTCACAAAGTAATATTAGGTGTTTAGGTGTGTGTAGCTTTGTGAGACTATGTGAGCTAGGACCCTCACAGTTCTGGGCTGACTCAACATAGGGATTACATAACTTGCTGGGAGGTGTTAAGGTGTGGTCAGTAACAGTAATGACGTAATCAGAGCACAATGTGTGATCGTATGCTGAGGAATTAAAACGTCTGTCTTGCTGCCGGCCTGGGGAGGATTATACAACTGGCTAAGAGTAAGGGATACATACCCCGAAGGAGCGAGACTGCTCCTCCTAAGAGTTTGCCACGACACAGCAAACTGCTGGTGTATGCCACGTGTGCCGAAATCGATGAGATGCACTTCAAAGTTGGTGTGTGTGGATTTGAAGCCACGCTCCAGTCAATATACGGGCCTTGAAGATTTTGAAGGCCTTACATATGAGAACATTTGAAAAGCCACCAGAATCTGCTGGCAAAGCTGAAAGAAGAAATACTGTGTCATGCCATAACACAGAGACAGTATACAAGAAAAAGAAACGCTAAAGGCAGTGATAACCAGGCACAAATGTACTAAAGTACTTACCACCACAAGCGAGGAAAGTGCCACACGACCTTGAATCGGGTGTAACTACCATGCCCGGCTGAGCTGCCCATGCATGCACAGTGGCAACTGGCATCCAGTGTACTGAAAGCCATTGGAATAGTGAAATTTTTCAGTGGCTGCTGAAAACAGTGCAAAGTATGATGCAGCTATGTTTCTGAAATCACTATCGCTATTCGACCCCACCAAGAAGCAGAATATTGGCGCAGGTGGACTGCATGGATCTAGAAGTTCAATAACTTCATAGATGCCCTAAAAGAAGTAGGCAATATGAAAATCACAAAGTATTTGAAGAACCTTGCTAGTGCAGAAGAAAATCTTGCAGACTGATGCAATATCGTACTGTCATTTCAAAAAAGTATTGAGTACCAAGTTCAATCCGATTTTGAATGCCGACTATGAAAGATACATTTTCAATCAAGCAAGAAAGCAAGCTGGCGAAATGATGGGTGAGTTGACTTGATGTGCTTATCAAACACTGCAAGTTTAGTGAATTTAATGATGAAGAAGCTGTATACCTCAGAGTCATTGATGGCTGTCTTTCAGACTCTTTCAGAAGACGCATGTAAAGAAAGATACTTAGTTTAGACAAAGTGCCAATGGTTGCAAGGGCTGAGGAAAGAGCAGATCAACAAGTTGCTGATACGGCAGCTGGAACAGCGAAAAAAGAATCAGTGTTGGTCATGAAAAGCAAGTACAAGGTAAATGCTTTGTATATGGGGATTCCAGGATACCTACTCAATAAATTGCAGACTATACAGAATGCCGCTTGCAGACTCCTGTTTAACATCTCAGGTAGACTTAGCGTTAAAAAACATCTGCGCAATCTGCACTGGCTGCCTGTTCTCCAAAGAGTGCAATTTAAAGCTCTGACTCTGGCGCATAAAGCATTGTATAACGTTGGCCCTCTGTATATTCAAAAGCGGTTTGCCTTGTATGTCCCAAATAGAGTGTTGCGGTCCACCTCCCTGCGTCGGCTGTCGATCCCACGCTTTTGCAGGGCTCGTCTAGGTGGCCAGTCTCTTTCAGTTAAAACAGCCATCGCCTGTAACGCTCTGCCCCTGAAGCTACGTAACATCCAAGATTTTAGGCTTTTCAAAAAACAATTGAAAACTTTTCTATTATCAGAACCGTTCTAATGGCCTTTCCCCTGAGGTCTTTCTTCAGCTTTCGCGCCAGGACACTCTCGAGTATTAGAGCGCGGTATAAGTATATTATAACATAACATGCGTTAACCCTGGGCGTAGTGGGCTTAGTGGGGCTACGTGGAGCATCACGTAGTGTGGC
This sequence comes from Triturus cristatus, assembly GCF_964204655.1. Classification (NCBI taxonomy): domain Eukaryota; kingdom Metazoa; phylum Chordata; class Amphibia; order Caudata; family Salamandridae; genus Triturus; species Triturus cristatus. Next base: position 349,712,463 of record NC_140584.1, read on the forward strand.
AAAATCTACGCACACTCGCACACTCCACGTAGCCCTACTACGCGCCGCCCGCCTCCCACCCGCCCTCATTTTAAAATAACTTAAAGTATTTAAAAGTAAGAAAATGTCTTACCTGAGGTGCGGCGTCCCAGGGCTCCCTCTTCCTGCTTCTGCGGCAACTTCTTCCTCACAAATGCGCATGCGTGGGCACCCGCGCATGTGCATTTCTCGCGAGAAATGCACATGCGCGGGCATCCGCGCATGCGTATTTGTGAGGAAGAAGTTGCCGCAGAAGCAGGAAGAGGGAGCCCCGGGACGCCACACCTCAGGTAAGATATTTTCTTACTTTTAAATACTTTAAGTTATTTTAAAATGAGGGCGAGCGGGAGGCGGGTGGTGGGCAACTCTGCTCTGCCATGGCGTGTGCGTAGCGCTGCCTGCTATGCCTACATCGTGAACCACGAAGCAGGCAGAACTACGCACACTCCGCGGGCGGAGCGGAGCACTGCGCCCACCCTTAATATGCGTGCGCGTCAACATCTCCAGGTGGAAAGTTATGTTTCCAATGTGGGTTTTCATTTCCACATGAAGGCAAATGTCTGGTCATAGGACAGATGCGCAATGGTTGCAGGGAGGAAAACCATTTCATAACAGTTTGCAAACCGAAATAGAAACCAAATACATCACAGCAAGAAGAGAAAATTGACATCAGAAGTTTCCAGAAGTGTTCTTGCCACTCCCACAAATTCAAAAAGCAATATCAGTTACGACAAGTAGAAACCAGACAAAGTCCATCATCATCCGGTTCACCCTACAAAAGCTCTTCAATGTCATTATCAAGCACCAGTGTAGAAGATGGATGTGCAATGATGGTATTGACCATGGTATTGCAGGCGCATACAAGTTTGGCTGCTTGCAAGGAAGAACAAAAAACAAAGGCAAACTATCAAATGAAACTACTGAACTCATTTGGACACTGTCCCAAGATTACAATAAAGGTCAACGGTTGCCCCATAACCTCTATCATAGACAGTGGTTGGTTGATTAGCCTCATGCCAGTCCAAAAGTTCAACAGCCTATCTCCTGTGGAACGCCTCAATCTGTTACACACAAAGGTATGCATGTGGGCTGCTTCGAAGCCATTGTAGAGTGAAGGGTCATTCACAGAGACAATGCAACATATAACAATGTCAATGTAAGCGCCAATTCATATTCTTCAAGGAACTTCATCCAGTGCATGCCTGCTCAGTTTTGCCACTGCTGCTGACATGGGATTGATGTTTCTAAATTACAACCTCCACACTCAATTTGAAATTATGAGTCAATTTCCGTCATTGTTTCATGGCCTACACAGGCTCAAGTCAATGAAAGTGTGACTTCACATTAATGAGGACATTTGCCTTGTTGCTTAGCGGCACAACAGAGTTGCTGTCACTTGCAAGAAGTTGTTGAAAAAGAACGAGAAATGCTGTTGAAGCAGGACATTATTGAGCACTCCACTGGTCCTACATCATGGGTTTCACCCAGAGTGGTGGTGCCAAAAAAGGAAAGTGGAGGTGCTATGTGCATCTGTGTTGATATGCGCTAAGTCAACAAATCAATCAAGAGAGAAAGACACCCTGGTCCACACATAGCAGACATGATTATGCAACTGAACGGTGCTTAAGTCTTCACCCGCCTTGACCAGAACAAGGGATACCATCAATTTGAGTTGGAAGAGAACTACAGGTACATCACAAATTTTTCGACTCATGTTGTCTTGTTCAGATACAAAAGGTTGAGTTTTGGACTGTCATTAGCTGTAGAAATATGTCAGGATGTTATACGTCGATTAGTCAACCTGTCAAGCATGCTTTTAATTGCAGTAATGACATATTGGTATTTGGAGCCACAGAAAAGGAGCATGAGAAGGCTCTTACACAAGTGTGCCAGTTACTTGCTGATGGGGTCTCACCCTGATTGCAGCAAAGTGTGAGTTTCACAAGACCAAAACTAAATTCTTTAAGCATATATCTGATGGGGGAATGACTTCTGACCCAGGTGAAGTGCAAGCACTGTCAGCTATTGCCCCTCCTTAATATGTCACCATACTATGCTCCTACTTAGGCATGGCCAGTTATTGCTCAAGGTATGTTGGACTTGGCCCTTGGTGGGTAAAGTTCCTTAAACCTTTTGTTTCCCCCCTAGACCTTTTTTCTGACATGATGTTGCCAACTTAGATGCTTTGGGCACTGCTGATCAGTGTCAAAGTGCAAGTGCTCCCTGTTTAAAGTGTAATGGTAATTGATTGTCCATGATTGGCATGTTTGCCTTACTAGTAAAGTCCCTAGTAAAGTGCACTATGTGTGCCAGAGTAGTAATGCAGATGCTACTAGTGGGCCTGCAGCACTAATTGTGCCACCCACACAATTAGCCTTCAAGAGAGAACTCAGGCCTGCCACTGCAGTGCCTACGCGCAGTTTGTTAAACTGCCATGTTGTCCTGACAAGTGCACCCACTTGCCAGGCCTTACCCTTCCCTTTCTATGCACATCAGACACCCCTGTGGTAGGTCCAAGGTACCCCCTGTGCAGGGTGCAGTGTATGTGAAAGGTAGGACATGTACTGAGGTATGTACCATGTCCTGACAGTGAAATACTCTCCATTTCGTTTTTCACTGTTGAAAGGCCATCTTGCCCATAGGACAGAATGGAGGAGGCTGTGTAATATGTTTCCAGCCTATCTCCCCAAAGGCTTAAGATGGAGAGGTGAAGTTTAGTATGCTTGAACTCACAATTTAATAACACATCTTTTTGTGAAGGTGGTTTTTGCACTGTGTGTTTAGAAACCACTCTTTTAGGAGTTGTTGGGTTTTTGTGCTCTAACAATTCTGTATGTATCTGCCTGGTTGTGGATTGACAGTCTGGATCTGAAAGTGATAGGATCTGGGAAATTTCTTGACCCAGAGGTGGAATGTAGGGGGGTGGAGTAGCCCCTGGAGGTGAAGAGGCCTGGGCTGCAGCCATAAAACAATGGCTCCATCCCCTGCTGAGTGATTAAGGATCCAGACCCCCACCCTCAAAGGAAGAAGGTGTCACTGGCAGGGAGATACCCAGAACTGGTTTGAACAGGGGTCAGTGCCCCCCTGAACACAAACACTTAAAAGACATTTAGGGGTATAACTATGAGAGCTGAAACCCCTGGACTTGGGAATTGGATTGATCAAGACTGAAAAGTATTAAAACTACTTTGTGGTCAAGAGGAACCTCTGCCAAGAAAGAAACAGCTGAATAGACTGAAGGAAAGGACTGACCCTTGCTGTGTGCTCTTTGGCTGGCCAGCAGTTTGCTGCTTTAACCAAGGAGAGGCCAAAGGGACTTTGCTGTGTGCTGTGTCCCCCTGCTTGAAAGGACTTTGCTGTGGTGTGTCCTGAAGTAACTTAATCCCAAGGGCCCGATGAGAGCCGGCTCCCTGTTGTGGAAACTCAGGAACACAAAAAATTCCAGAAGTCTCTCAGCTACACTGTGTGCGTGTGCTTTGTGCAGCCTGAGACCTTCGTAAGCCGTGCCCTGTGATCGTGGGTACCTGGAGTTCAAGCGACTCTCAGCGAAGGTGTTTGCGTTTGCTTTTTGCAGCCGGAGCCCTTCGTGAGGATTGTCCTGTGATCGTGTGCACCTGGAGTCCAAGTGAGTCTCAGCGACTCTGTGTGCGTGTGCTTCGTGCAGCCTGAGACCTTCATGAGGATTGCCCTGTGACCGTGCACACCAGAAGTTCAAGAGTGTCTCAGTGACGCTGTGTGCGTGTGCTTTTTGCAGCCTGAGACCCTCGGAAGAATTGCCCTGTGATCGAGGGTGCCAGGAGTCCAAGTGAGTCTCAGCGATGCTGTGTGCGTGTGCTTCATGCAGCCTGAGACCTTCATGAGGATTGCCCTGTGACGATGCACACCTGAGGCTCAAGGGAGTCTCAGCGACCCTGGGTGCACGTGCCCTGTTGCAGCCTGAGATCTTCGTTATCGTCATCGGCCCGGAATCAACCAAGTCGCATCGGAGGCACAAGTCGCGAGAGGCAGAGAGAAGAGCGAGGTCGCACCCCCTAGGTAACATGTGTCTGCGCCTGGGGCGGGGTGCGGGCTCGGAGAGAGAAGCTCTCAGCCCCTCCCCTTCTGGTAGCACGAGCCTCTGTTCCAGTTCGAATTGCAGCCCGTACATGCCAAGGAGTGGCAGTACCGGGGCCGGAGCGTGGAACTGCACTGTGGTTTACACCAGATCCATGTTGGGGGCCTATGTTGATGGAAAATGACCGCGAGTCAGTACGAGGGGCGGAGAAACCGTCAGAAACACTATGATCGGTGCTAGAGTGTATTATGCATTGCATTAATTCTGCATAACGAACTACCTGATTGTTGCATTACGCATTGCATTATTTCTGCAGACCGAACTACCTGATTGTTGTATTACGCATTGCATTAGTTTGCAGAACAAACTACCTAATTGTTGCATTACGTGAGGAAATATGAATTTTTATGGTCAATTGTGTCCCCTATCTTAGACCCCAACGGCTCCATGTACATGCTACAAGTACATGTATGTTCCCTCCACTTCAAGCTATGAAGACGCAAATACATGTGCGTCCAACGTTAACATGTCCTCTTTCAGATCTGCCATGAATGGGTCAGATATTCCGTTCCTAAGTATGCCTTGCCACCGTCTTTATATGGTATACTTTTCACGTTTTCCAGCTCTGGCAAGGTAGGCCCTGAATTCTGCCATCGAGCTTTTCCTGCTTCTGCCTCTGAATGCTCCAGCCTGGACCTGCATCTGTATCCATGACCTTTGTCTTACTTCCTGCGCGGCTAACGGTGCCTGACTCGGCCTGTTGCCTGCCAAGACTGTATTCAGCCTTCAAGTTATCTGCTCCGCTCCTCATCCAATACATTCCTGTCTAGTAGTTTAGGTAAACATCCTTCCAGCTGCAGAGCAAAGGGCCCGGCCTTACTGTCTCCGTGCAAGTAATTCATGACTTTCGTTACCATGGTAGGCCCATGCCCCCTCGCATCTCATGTAGACACTTAGACGCTTGTACACGCACTAGCAGTCAGTATAGAATAGCCTCTGCCTGAGAGACCTTTCCTTCCAGATAATATAGTTCCTTAAACACAAGATATTAGATACGATTTGGGATTAGGTTGTTCTGACATCCCAGACTTCTGTCTCCTCATGTAGGGCTAAATGTCAAAGTCCCCTTCACCCTCTAGTTACACGTCAATCACACGTCATGCGGCTGCGCGCGCATATCTGCCATATATTTCTGCTGACATTGCAGGATTCTCTTATGGATCTACCCACCTGTGACATTCTCTTAATGACGTTTCTAGTATACGCCTTTATGCACGCCTACTGTAACGCCTTTTTTATTACGTATGTGTATTCTTATCTCTCCTATCAGCTGTTACGCCTCCTACATCTGTCTTTACTGTAATGCATTTACTGTATATATTGTAACCTGTCAATAATGTATTGCTGATCCCTTCCTGAACCTTCGTGGTGACGGAACCCGATTGCCTGGTTCGAACCATAATTCCTTTGTAAGGAATAAATTCCCTTTTATAACCTCAAATACCACGGATTCTGCCTCTTATTTTTACTGAGTTATTCTTATTGAATTTTACCGCATAAATTAAGTCTAGGTAATTTAAATTTACCACATAATTGGCGCCCGAATAGGGACACCTCTCACACCCCACGCGCCGGAGGTGCGTTGCAGACCCGGTCTCCTGCCACAGCCGGACGGACAACTACGCGTACCCGCAGGATTTCCTGTATCTCCCTCAGGCCAACGGGGGGCGACTGAGGCTGCGATCAACACCCAGACGAGGCGGTGAGGAGTGCGGAGAATCCCGACCAGAGCCTAGCTGAGAGAGCAAGATCCGAGGTATACAGAGGCCCACCAGATTCCGAAGTTCCGAAGTATCTATGTCACGAGTCGAGTCCAGTCCGATCCAGTCCAGTCCAGTTTCCGAGGCCTTCCGTTCCGTGCTTCCCGGTGAGTACCGTTGCTGGGGACGCATTTAGACGTGCACATTGGTTTGTGCCGGTCAAGACGGGTTTGGGTACACAGATCCGGTCTGCACTGTTTCAGCAGTGTATCTGTACTGTTTAGCAGTACATCCAGTATACCTAGTATTATGCAGTTAACTAGTTTTATTCTAATTATTATTGTTCGTTCTAAAATGTTTTGATATGTTTTAAATGTCGTGGTATGAGTGATTGTTCGACTTTCATTACTGTGTTTATTGTATTAATTGTGTTCAAGTCCAAGTTTTAAAATTCAAGTAAGAATCAAGTAGCAAGGTTTAAGATGCCGTTATTCTCGAAATTAAGACAGATAAAAACTAGAAAAGGGATACTCGAGGAAGCTGTTCCCATTCCACCTAGGGACACTCCAGGGTACTTTATGTACCATAAACATGGCCTAGATGCCGTATTATATCTTGATTTATGGGTGGACTACACCAAGGATTTAGCAGAGAGTCAGAGATGGCCCGCTGCTGGGACATGGGATGCAGATTGCATCATGAGAATAGAAGAAGTATTATGGAAAAAGAAAGCCAGACAGTCACAGAAAGATGCCATTGAACTATGGCGTAAAGAATCGCATAGACGCACAGAGAAAGCGTTCAGAAAAGAAGAGAAAAGTAGAGAGAATTCAGACGAAGCCCGAGAAAACATATTAATTGACGAAGGTATCCGAGTAAAAACAGAACAAGTAGACAGACAACGAAACACTCTTATGAATGGTATGTATCCTCTTCTGGCCGAGGGTTTGCCTAAGGCCACCCAGGAGGTACCAAGAGATCTGCCACCTCCATTACTCCCGATTAAAGTACATCCCAAGACCGCAAAGGACATTTTCCTTTCTTCCTATTTAGATGATGCAGCCCCCGAATATGCTAATGGTGTGCAGCCACGCGCACCACCTGTTGACAACGCTCAACCCCAAGATCATCTGCCCCCACCTCCGCAGCAACAAACTCCTCCTCACGTTCTAAACGTTCCACCTGTTTCTACAGTCCTTCCTGCATCTACACTCTCTACCCTACATCCAACAAATCCTTTTGGACTTGGCACCTCAGGAGGTGCGACAGGAGGTGCGACAGGAGGTTTTTCCACGCCACCGCCAGCACCTAGGTTGACGTATAGGGATTTAGCACACCAACGTACACCCCAAACAGCTAATCACAATATATTTAATGAGCCTCTTACAGATTGTAGATATGATCCAGTGCCCGGTAAACACGACAGAATGTTGCTATCATCAGTACGTTTACGACGAGTTTCGACCTATCTAATGACGCTACCAGGAATGATTGGTCATCTAGACAAAATATATAACTTTATCCAAACAGGGCAAGGTCCTGAAAGTATTGGCGAGGCCATGGAATACCAGAAAGTGGACATGCAAAAATTATTGTTACGCTTCTTCATAAACTGCTTGATCAGAAACAGAGATAGGCCTGAGGTAGATCCGGAGGAAATGCAAGTACTTACCAGATGGGGTCAGAATATAGCAGACGGAAAACATGATAAACAGAAGAGTATAGAAGTTATGCACCGAAAGATCAGAAAATAAGTAGAACGAATACATGAAAGAAGATTAGAAGCAGATAAAACTGAATCAGAGGGAGAGGAGGAGGAACAGTCAGAAATGAACGCAGAACAATTAGAATTACCAGCTAGAGAAATGATAGCTTATGTAGGTAAAGGAAGATCTTTTAATAATGCAATACGTCCGATACGTCCAGAATGTAACAGAATTTTTCAAGCAGCTATCTCAAATCCAAGGACCCCTGAACACTTATTCCAGGCTACTGATAAATTACTTCGAGAACGAAGGGGGTACCATGTGCTCGATTCTATGGATGAACAAGAATTAGCCAGGTCAGCAGTACAATGGGCTGACAGTTCTGAAAAATACAGTGATGATGCGCTAGCACACACGTTTCTGAACCTCACACCAGGCGAACAGCGTTTAGCTGGTATATACATGATACAACACCTCCTTATATTGTATAAAAACAAACACTCCGATCCTGGTCCCCTACCTGATATACTGATAGAATTACTCACGAATAAATGGAGAGGTACGGGTACCGATCTAATTAAAGAAATTCTAGAATACCGACACAGATATAGTGCCTTTTTGTGTCCAGAACATGATTCAGTTCCCTCCATGGAAAGAAAAACGTATTACATAGACAGACAGAATCCCTTACGCGAAGTACACCCAGTTAGGAATGATGATAATACTTTTAGACGCGTGTTTGTGTACACGCCCATAACTAAAATAGAACTATTGGAAATGAAAAAATTAGTGCCCAGCCATGACAAAGATCCAGCAGGTTTCCACCGTGAACTAAAGGACATGTTACTCATGGGTGATTATACCTATCCTGACATTATGAAAATATTGAAAGTATTATTGCCTGCCGGTATTTATGAGAAACTCAAAGAAAAAGAGTGGGAGGTGGGAGAACAAAAGATTGATTGGACAGCATTAGAAAACGAAGAAAATGCCCGAACTGCAGGCGTAGGGCTTGGGGACAAAACTAAAGCATTACCAGGATTATTAGTACAAGTATTGCCACGTTTATTAACTACGAAAAAGGAAGACTGGGGTGCAATCTCAGCCTGTAAACAGAAACCCGATGAAGACACTAGTGATTTCTATTCCCGATTTGAAAAATGTTTTGGTATTAATAGCGGCCTAAAAGCAAATAGCGAGTCATATCCACATCTCTTTGTAACAAAACTAGTCGAGAATTCCCTGCCCCAGGTTAAGAACAGAGTATTGAAAGTCGAGAGCACTTGGCAAGCTAACACTCCTTCACAAATGTTACAAATGTTACAGTATCACCAGAATAGAATTAGAGAAGAACAAGACCACGAACAAAGACGTATGAAAGACACGAAAATGAAAATGCTCGTTGCTCAGTCAGTTCCAGCTGACGGTCATAAAAAGGGTGCGACACAGTCCAGTAATTCAGCGGTTCCTGTAAAAGGGACATGCAACTATTGTAAACAGCCAGGTCATTATATAAACGATTGTGCAGTTCTGAAACATAATATCTCTACGGGTAAAACCAAGGAGAGACCACGTCCACCTAGACAGGATCAGATCCAACAACAAGCACCTCAGCATGTACAGCCTATGCAAGCTGCACAACAGACCATAGCGGTACCACAGTCACAGCCTATTGCCGCAACACAAAACACGACACAACAGATGTACCAGTATGCACAAAATGACTATCCAGATTATCAGCGATACACATGAAATAGCCTAGAGAGGGAAGTTGGCTTACCCCTTATTGAGGTTCCCGTAGATCAAGAGGGTCCTTATGTACAGAGTCAAGTATTAGGGAAAGACAGAAAGTTTCTACTTGATACAGGGGCAAGCAGAACAACTATAAGTCACGACGAGGTTCCAGGGGCATCCCTCTCAGGCTCACAAAATGTTTCCCTTGGATTTTCAGGAAAGCCTACTATTAACGAAGTATCGCAACCGCTTCCACTTACAGTTGGTCCGTTGACACGGACTACAGATTTATTGCTTACTAAATCATGTCCAGAAAACTTGTTAGGTATAAAAACATTGAAAGCTCTAGGAGCTATAATATGTTGTTCTCCGGACGGAGTACGACTATTTTTGCGTGACTTTAAAGGTCACTACGTGTCAAGAGACATGGATCACCGGTTACAGAATCTACCTGCACATTTATGGGCACAAGGCCCCACTGATGTAGGTTGTATGCACATTACACCATATCGAGTCACACTCAAAGCAGGAGTGGTATTACCACGAATGCGACAATACAAGTTACCTCCAGATGCTGTAGTGGCTTTACTGCAAATCATTGACGAGCTCATTGCACAAGGAGTGGTTGTGGAAACCGACTCCAATGTATGTAATTCTCCGATCATTCCGATTCTCAAACGAACTGATCCAAAAGCACCCCCAGTATATCGATTAGTTATTGATCTGCGCGAATTGAATAAATGCATTGTACCACAATATCCCGTGGTTCCAGATATCTCTTCATTACTGACAGCTATTGATTCAGAAGCAACGTTCTTTACTGTAATTGACCTCAAGAACGCCTTCTTTAGCGTCCCAATCGATCCGGAAAGTCAATATTTGTTCGGATTCAGTTTAAATGGACGAAGCTTTAAATTTACACGCGCACCTCAAGGATTCACAGAAAGCCCTAGTATCTACAGCCAAGCACTGAAAAGACAACTTGATAGTATCCACATGCCAGTTAACACTGCGCTGCTTCAGTATGTCGATGATCTGTTGATCACCGCCCGAAGCGAACCCGAATGTGAAAAAGCATCACTGACGGTTTTACATTTTCTGGCCGACAAGGGGCACAAGGTGTCCCCTTCGAAGCTACAATTCTGTGTTCAGCAAGTTGTGTACCTTGGACACTTGCTGTCCAAGGGGGGGAGACAGCTCACACCTGACCGCATCCAGTTAATTGTAAACATGCCACCACCCAAGACACAAAAGGAGGTACGGGCCTTCATAGGCCTCACTTCGTACTGTAGGCAGTGGATCCCCCAATACGCATTTCTAGCAAAACCACTCATTCAGTTGACAACCCAGGAGGCAGCGACATCGACTGTCCTCCCTTGGACTCCAGAACATACACAAGCTTTTGAAGACTTAAAGAAAGCCTTATGCCAAGCACCTGTTTTAGCGACACCATGTTACAGTAAGCCTTTTACACTTTTTGTTACAGAACGTGAAGGTACTGCCTTGTCAGTACTCACTCAGGAACAAGCAGGATCACACAAGCCGTGTGCTTACTTTTCTAGCACATTAGATCCCGTAGCTCAGGCTCTTCCTGCGTGCCTGAAATCAGTCGCAGCAACAGCTTTAGCGATCAGACAAAGCGATTCCATAGTATTAGGACATCAATTGACAGTACAAGTACCACACGCAGTAGAGGTTCTCTTGAACCGGACACAAACACAACACTTGACTATAGCACGACTGACGGGTTATGAACTAACATTGTTCCAGCCACACATAGAAATCAGACGTTGTAGTACATTAAATCCTGCCACACTTTTGCCATTAAGTGGAACAGACCCATTGGCACATGATTGTATTGAAGTCATTACTATTACGACAAAACCCAGACAAGACTTGACAGACATTCCATTATCAGATCCAGACCTGACATTTTATGTAGATGGTTCATGCATGAGAACAAGTACAGGAGAGTTAGTGGCTGCTTATGCAGTCACAACAGACACTGAAGTCATTGAAACGAATTGTATTAACACTTTGTCAGCTCAAGCAGCAGAGCTCATCGCTCTGACACAAGCCTGTATTCAAGCCAAAAATAAAAAAATTAACATATATACAGATTCACGTTATGCATTCGGAGTTGTCCATGACTTCGGAGTCCTTTGGCAAGAGAGAGGTTATTTGACTTCTCATGGTGCCAACATTCAACACGGTCCCCTCATTCAAGCTCTATTAGATGCAATACATCTACCTACTGCGATATCTATCATGAAGTGTAAGGCCCATACAAAAGTCACCGATATCATTTCCCAGGGTAACGACCTAGCAGACCGAACAGCTAAGCAAACAGCACAGAATCGGACTCATGCAACTGACTTGACAAAGACAATAGTTCCGACGTCGACACACTGCATGACAGTTAGGGATCCCGCCCTTGATGTAATTGACATACAGACACATGCTACACCAGAGGAAATCAAGAAATGGACTGAATTAGGAGGGATCCAAACAGATCAGGGATGGATGACGAAGGGAAAATCTATATGGTTTCTCCCCGACTCAATGGTTCAAGTTATCATTAACACAATACATAGTCCAGCGCACCTGGGAGAAAAAGCTATGCTAGATAGTATTCAACACATTTGGTTCAACAAACACTTACGAGCTGCAGCCAAACAGAAAGTCCGAACTTGTATGATTTGTTGTCAGTTCAATCCAGGTAAAGGCGTACCTGTAGAGCAGGGTGGATTTCAACCTCCCGATCACCCTTTTGAAGTCCTCCAGATGGATTATATCCAGATGGAACGATGTCGAGGATTCAAATATGTCCTCGTAGTTGTATGTGCTCTTTCCCGTTGGACAGAGGCATATCCCGTCTCAGATTACACTGCCCCGACTACTGCCAAACAGTTAGTTCGTGAATTCTTCCCACGGTATGGTTTGCCCCGTATCGTGTACTCAGATAATGGCCAACCGTTCTCATCCGAGCTAATGAAACACATTTCACTCTTGTTAGGCTATCAATGGAAATTCCACTGTGTCCGACATCCCGAGGCAGCAGGTCTCGTGGAGCGCCATAATCAGACTCTGAAAATTCGACTTTCTAAAATATGCAGAGAGAAAGGTGTCGACTGGATAGTAGCCTTACCAGTTGCACTATTTTACATGAGAATGGTAGCACATTCTCGAACAGGGCTATCCCCGTACGAGGTGGTCTTCGGTAGGCCACCAAATATGTGGGGGATGCCTATACCTCGTAAAATCACTGATGTTGATTGTAATATGCTGACAGATTACCTTGCTTCCTTGATGTCTGCACTACAATCTTGCCGTTCACAGGTAGCTGCAGCCTTTCCCGACAACACCGAGGTGAAGCCCCATGAAGTGGTTCCTGGAAACTTTGTTTTCATAAGAAATTTCGACAGGAGGAGCCCGTTGGAGCCTCGCTGGCAAACGCCAAAACTGGTACTTCTGACCACGAGGACAGCAGTGAAGGTCGAGGGTCGCAAGGGTTGGCTACACTCGAGCCATATCAAGAAATTTCATGGACTACCGTCCGATTTGAACTCTCAGCCCTGCCCCCTTCCACAGACTGATTCAAAACTCCCCCTGGTTGAAAAAAACGAATCACAAGAATACAAACTGAAACTAAGGTCTAACAAGTCAGACAATTCGATTGTTTAAGTCCTCTCCTAGGTGAATCAGTTGAATTAGTCTCTGACATGTATCCTCTAGACCGAATTAGAGAGAGAAATAGACAGCAACAGCTCAAGAAAAATGCATATTGTAAATCACTTCATAGTCACTGTATAGTGACACTGTTGATTATGTTTTTTCTAAATTTGTTGATTATTGCTGCAAGTATACTGTTGCATATGTACTATCCTATTTCCAAGCGTGCTTACAATGTTACTGCCGAACATTCTTTTAGTGAATTACCTCCACATGAGTTGTCCTACAGATTTGCGCTGCGCAACAACACATTCATTAGTATGTTACATCATTCCCATCAGACCAGCAATGCTACAAATTGTTGGATATGTGGCCGACTCCCTCCCTATCAGAAATACAAAGGAGTTCTGCCTCTCTTTCCGTACCCGTTCACACACAATGGTTCCTGTGGAGCATGGTTTAGTTTGATTAATTCCTTAGATTCAAACACTGTAGTTTTCCAGAGCAACTGGGTATGGGGAAACCTGAACTTAGTCTTGCTTAAAGTCTGCTACCCTAACAAGGAGGGACTTCCCAAAAGAACAGGAACTGACCTAGAAAATGAAGTATATGGATTAGGTAATTTTACACTCAACCTCATGATTCTGAATGTTGAATCTGAAACTGCACTAGTCTTGCCTGCTATGTCCGTATTACCAGTCAAAGGTGAATTATGTGTAAGAAAGAATGGTTCAGTACACATGGGCCATAGTAAATGTACCACTGTGATCGAATTCAGTGATCAAGGCAAGTCTACATTTAGAGCTTCTCGTCATTCCTACTTCATATGTGGTCATACCGCATATATACGCTTACCTCTAGATTGGGATGGTACCTGTTACATTGCATTCCTTCTGCCACCTGTTTTCCTAGCCCCTCCTGATTATCATAGAAATACTCATTTAGTACACAATAGACCCCAGAGAGATATCCCGATTGTCGACTACACTGAGACAGCATGGGAACAATATACAGATTTCAATAAAGGTTTCTTTCCCTACATAGGTGTTGTCACTAATAGTAAACTGATACGTAGATTAACCAGAACCCTTGAAGCAGTAGTGAATGAGACTACTTCCGCCCTAGGCAACTTAACAGAGGAGCAGTCTGCGATGCGGATTGTTGTTCTTCAAAATCGTCTTGTCCTTGACGTCATCCTAGCCGATAGGGGCGGAGCCTGTAGGATCATCGGATCAAGTTGCTGTGTTTTCATTCCAGAAAACGCGCCATCAGTATACAAAGCAATAACTCGTCTTCACAAGATTGCAAGTCAGATAGATCAGAATCCAGGCACCTGGACATGGTCCGGTTGGCTCTGGAGCGTGTTGTCAGCCTGGGGATGGAAAGTCCTATCCTTCCTAGGTATTGGCCTTCTCATAGTATTCAGTTGTTGCCTGTGTCTACAATGTGGACCAGCGATTTGCGGCCTGTGTGCCACATCATGTATTCCACGTTCAAGTTTTCATTCAAAATCCCGGAAGAATAAAGAAGAGCAAATGATGTTACATGAACAGATTGATGGATTCCTGAGGATCGATATTTCATGAAGGGTCCGTAGGGGACAAGGAGGGAATGAGGAAATATGAATTTTTATGGTCAATTGTGTCCCCTATCTTAGACCCCAACGTCTCCATGTACATGCTACAAGTACATGTATGTTCCCTCCACTTCAAGCTATGAAGACGCAAATACATGTGCGTCCAACGTTAACATGTCCTCTTTCAGATCTGCCATGAATGGGTCAGATATTCCGTTCCTAAGTATGCCTTGCCACCGTCTTTATATGGTATACTTTTCACGTTTTCCAGCTCTGGCAAGGTAGGTCCTGAATTCTGCCATCAAGCTTTTCCTGCTTCTGCCTCTGAATGCTCCAGCCTGGACCTGCATCTGTATCCATGACCTTTGTCTTACTTCCTGCGCGGCTAACGGTGCCTGACTCGGCCTGTTGCCTGCCAAGACTGTATTCAGCCTTCAAGTTATCTGCTCCGCTCCTCATCCAATACATTCCTGTCTAGTAGTTTAGGTAAACATCCTTCCAGCTGCAGAGCAAAGGGCCCGGCCTTACTGTCTCCGTGCAAGTAATTCATGACTTTCGTTACCATGGTAGGCCCATGCCCCCTCGCATCTCATGTAGACACTTAGACGCTTGTACACGCACTAGCAGTCAGTATAGAATAGCCTCTGCCTGAGAGACCTTTCCTTCCAGATAATATAGTTCCTTAAACACAAGATATTAGATACGATTTGGGATTAGGTTGTTCTGACATCCCAGACTTCTGTCTCCTCATGTAGGGCTAAATGTCAAAGTCCCCTTCACCCTCTAGTTACACGTCAATCACACGTCATGCGGCTGCGCGCGCATATCTGCCATATATTTCTGCTGACATTGCAGGATTCTCTTATGGATCCACCCACCTGTGACATTCTCTTAATGACGTTTCTAGTATACGCCTTTATGCACGCCTACTGTAACGCCTTTTTTATTACGTATGTGTATTCTTATCTTTCCTATCAGCTGTTACGCCTCCTACATCTGTCTTTACTGTAATGCATTTACTATATATATTGTAACCTGTCAATAATGTATTGCTGATCCCTTCCTGAACCTTCGTGGTGACGGAACCCGATTGCCTGGTTCGAACCATAATTCCTTTGTAAGGAATAAATTCCCTTTTATAACCTCAAATACCACGGATTCTGCCTCTTATTTTTACTGAGTTATTCTTATTGAATTTTACCGCATAAATTAAGTCTAGGTAATTTAAATTTACCACATACGCATTGCATTATTTCTGCATAACAAACTGCCTGATTGTTGTATTAAGCATTGCATTAGTTTGCAGACCGAACTACCTGATTGTTGCGTTACGCATTGGATTATTTCTGCATAACGAACTGCCTGATGGTTGTATTACGCATTGCATTAGTTTGCATCACGAACTACATTAATTTTACATTACAAATTGCCGGATTCTCGCATTACGAACTGCATAGCCTTGCATGAGGACTGCATAGGATAGCCTGGAATGGCTCATTAATATCGCCAGCACTTACAAGAGCTGGCTGACCTAATAACTGGCCAGGAGGTATTTTACAAATATGCATATGTTGGATTTTTATTGTGTGGGCGCATTGTATATGTTTTTATAGAAACGTATACTTGTTTTTATATGAAAATCGTGTGGAGTCCTTTTGTGGTGTCACCATTGGATCACTGGGAGTGTGGTTGCAAATACTTTACACATTTGCTTTGAAGATAAGCCTGGCTACCAAGGGGGTGAGCAGGGGTTATCTGAGAAGGTGTCCTTCCTTTCCCTGACGTAGAAGCGAGGGTTCCTCCTTGGTTCTAAGGTACCTACCTCAGCCAACTGGGGAATTACGGCTAACAAGGAATATTTGTGACTTTGCTACTGTGAGTGCTCCTTTGAGAGACTTGAAAAAACAAGATGTCCCTTTCCAGTGGTTCACTGAATGTGATCAAAAGTTCCAAAGAATAAAGGATGCGCTTGAAAATGCAACCGAGATGGCCTATTTTGACTCCAATTTACAAGCTGAGATAACAATAGATGTATTGTGGCCTATGTCCGTGGAAGCCTGTCTGACACAGAACGCACCCATTTTCAGCCGGAGACGGAGAGTCTGGCTGTAGTGTGGGCTTGCAAACATTTTCATGTGTTTCTATACGGAAAAAGTTTCACTATCATTAAAGAGCACCAAGCGCTGCTCAGTATCTTTGGAAACCCAAAAGCCAAAATGCCCCACGCATTGAAAGGAGGGGGTTGTGGTTGCAAGAATACAACTTTGCAATTGTACACAAGCTGGTTAAAGATAAGAACCCTTCTGATTACTTTTCACGAGTACTGTTACATTGATGAGTACTGTTACATTGTCACAGTTCGACGTCCAAAACGGCTGAGGAGTACATTAACTTCATTGTAAGGTGCAGCACTCCAGCAGCTGTATCCATTGAACAGATCATTGCTTCTACTAATACTGGTAAGAACGTGATTATCCTCAAATACATCATTTCAACTCTATTGTGGAAGAAGAGTGTTTGAACTTTTACTGACCAATATTGAAATAAAATAAATTTACAGGATGAACTGTCTGTGACCAAGGAAGGAGTTGTATTGAGATGCTCAAGAATCATCATACCTGAGAGCTTAAGACAACAAGCCATTGAAATAGCCTATGAAGGATTGTGTCATATTGTAGCCACAAAAAGATCCTTAAGAGACCGAGTGTGGTTGCCGTGCCTAGATGAGTGCCATATTTGCAACTGCCTTTCCCCAAAAGTGACCTAGCATCCCTTGACAATGTCTGACCTTCCTGCCCAGGCTTTTGAAAGTGTTACAGTTGATTTCTTTGGACCCTTAGAAAGCAGACATCATCTCATGGTAGTCATTCATGCTTTCCTTTGGTAAAGGAGTTATCATTAACAAACCATAACAATGTCATTGAGCAACTGGATGACATCTTTGCAGTGTGGGGCTTCCCCAACATTCTGAAATCTGACAATGGTTGCTGTTCAATAGTAAAGAATTCAAGGAATTTCTAGTCAGACTGAATATCAAGCATCAGAAGAGTACATCAGTGGCCCTAAGCCAATGGTGTTGGGGAACGGTTCATGGGTACCGTCAAAAGGGTAATTCAATGAGCATCGTTGGAGGGGCTCAAGTTAAAGCAGTCCCTGTGTCAAGCCGTCTGTGCTTATCGTGCAACTCCTCGCTCCACAGCTGGTGGGTGTCCTGCCACCTTGTTATTTGGGAGAGCTATTGGAACCAACTGCCACAGTGGATAGTAGATCGATCCTTGACTGCTGATAAGGTTTGTTTCACCAACACCTCTAGAAAGTGCAAAGTGAAAACCTTATTCTGTTTAAGATAAGTTGTTCAGCAACGAGAAATCTCGAAAATTAATTGATCAGCCACCAAATAATTTGTGTCTATGAAGTGACAACTGTTGGTTGCATTAAATCAATGATCTGTATGCATTTTGCACATTTAGGCACATCAGCACTTTATTCTTAGCGAAAGGTAATAGACTGAGGCAAAGATGGTCGTATATGTAGAGGTCCTACGTTGAATAATGTGGCCAGTGTTGACAATGGTTGTAATTGGGAAAACATTTGGATTCATTATTTGTAAACAATGGTTGAAGTTGGAACACAAACATTTATTTTTTTTAATTATTTTTTTTTAGATGTATGCACTGAATTTGATTGTTGTAAGTTAGATTTGGAAGTTTTAATTGCAGAATTGTATAAGATATTTATTATGCTATATGAGATGATTCATTTTTTAAATTGTAATCATTGATTATTACAATAAACATTTTTACTTACTACTACAAGAGGGAGGAGAGAGGCTGCAGAAGAATGACCTCAGGTTCTTGAAAGGTTGGTAATGCTGGTGGATGCTGGAAAGATATTCCAGTGCCCTGCAATAAAATTATATATTGACTAGGCACAATGTTTTTATCTGAGGCATTTCTTAGACATGAAGTCAGTGTAAAGTCTTGAGGGCAAGCAATATGTGATTATAATGCCTCTGGCAACCTGGTATTATACCCTTAGGAGTTTGATAAGTTTTGAAGTGCAGTTGAAATGGCATTGCAAGAGTCCCTACACAAATCAAAGCTATTTTCAAAGGCAGGGTCAGCAGAGGAAGGATTTCATGTGCTTGTCATCAGAGGAGGAAAGCATTTTTGATGGGCAAGTTAACTTGTGGAGTCAAACAGATTCCACTATCAAAGTAAACTCCTACTTTATATGTCTATTGTAGCACTGTTGGGGGAGCGCTCATAGAGCCATATCAAAACAAGTCAAGGGTTATGGATTCACTTGACCCAAGAGCTCTGGCCGTTGAGACATATCTAGGTAAACTGCATCCAGTGCTGGAAATGTTTCAGCCAGTTGGCCTCTCCAGAGAAAGTCTCCAGATCCTTGCTTTAATATTAAGATAGATCTGGGTGTCATCTCCATACAAGTGTAAATTAGGATCATATCGATGGTTGTACTCCTAAATATCTCATTCATACATACCAACCTGCAAAAATATCAAAGTAATAGTTTAAACTTTGAATAACTACTTTTGATTCTTAATATTGAAATGACAAAATGTCATATCACCACCCCTGCACCAAGGGATGCCCTTGTAGAGATAGAAAGGGCGGCTAAGAGATTCGGCCAATTCTCAGGGTATTTACAAATCAGGGAGAAAACCTAAGTCATTGTTCGCAAAGAGGACCTACTCCTGGATGAGAAGGTCATTAAAGAGGCACCCTACATTGGAGTAGTTATCACCTCTGATGTCGGGAAAATCGTGGTGGCCAATCTCACTCCGATAATTCAGAAGGCTAAAGTGGATTTTGGAAGATGGAACAACCTGAGGCTGTCCCTAATTGGGAGGAGTAATCTAATTAAAATGGTCTTTCTTCACAAAATCCTCTATCTTTTTCTGGCTATCCCTCATGAGTTGGGTTCCAAATACTCGATGGAATGCTGACCAGATTTTTGTGTTCATATGCGAATCCTCGGTGTGCTCTCAAATTCATGACTTTACTCAAGGATCATGGAGGTCTGGCTGGTCCCAACCTCAAATTGTATTAGTGGGCTGTCGAACTGCTGCACGAAACGGTTGGACGTTACTTAGATTACGTTACTTAGATTACCATCTACAACCTTTGGTACAGTCCTGGGAGACATACATTAAGGATACCACAGATTGCTTGTTGAAACTAGAATCTGTCAAACATCTTTTTGATGAAGACTGTTGGCTGTGCACCATAGACGTGGTTGCGCTTTATACATCCATTGCTCACAACGAGGGACTTGAAGCGGTAGAGTGGAGACTACTACAATCCACCATGTCTAAAGACAAATGTATTTTTCTTTTGGAACTATTACACTTTTCATTATATCACAGTTATTTTTCCTGGCAAGAGAAATATTATTTACAGATTACGGGCACATCAATGGGTTTTCCCGGAGCCCCATCATACGCGAATACATTCATGGCTTATTTTGAACACCAACACATACTGCAAAATCCTATATGGCGTACCAATGCGGCCATTTTCCTTCGATACATTGACGATATACTAATCATATGGAAAGGTTCAAAGGATCTTCTCGAGCAAAGCATAGCTGCATTGAATCTCTGTAACCCAAGGATTCAATTTACTCATGAAATTCAATCAGAAAGCATTCATTTCCTTGACATTGAGATTCACAAATCCAAGAATGGATTAGTCACCACTGTGTACCGGAAGACTACTGATGTGAACAACACTTTACATTTCCGGAGTGCACACCCATACTCCTTAAAAAAACATTTGCCCGCGTCACAATTGACAAGAATCAAAAGAATAACCTCGGATGTTCAACAGTGTGAAACTGACATAAAGAACCAACTAGAAAAATACAGAGAACGTGGTTACCCTGACGATATACTCATGGAAGCAGAACAGAAAGTCGCTTCAAAAAAACGTGAAGAACTGTTGTCCACCACCATGAAGAATTCAGCTAAACGGGAAGTGTTTGTACTTAAATTTTCAGCCCAAGCAACCCAAATTAAATCTATCATTCGTAAGCGTTGGGACATAATTGAACTGGAGGCAGACTTTTCCGGACTATTACAGGAACCACCTATTTTTGCTCACACTCGTTCAAAAAACCTGAGGGAGCTCCTGAAAACACGACTACACATCAAAGGCCTACAGCACTCAGGCATGAAAAAATGCCACAACTGTGGCCAATGTGGCAATGTAATCACTGGCAATAGTTTCACACATCCCCGCACAGGTCAAAAAATCCCACTCCACCATTCATCTGATTGCAATACAGATGGGGTAATTTATGCCATTAAATATCCATGTGGACTGGTATATGTTGGCAGAACCAGTCGTAAAATCAAAACCAGAATAATAGAGCACAATAGCAGAATCCGCAATAAAAACATGAGTTCCTCCTTAGCAGCACATTGGGTTCAAGCAACACACACAATCCCCCAATTAAGATTCACTATTCTTGAACGCATCCATATATCCACTAGTATCGAGGTAAACACTGTTTTAGCATGTAGAGAGACACTCTGGATCAAGGTTTTGGGAACTGTGATCCCAGGAGGTCTTAACGATCATTATGAATTGTTATGCTTTGTCTAATACAAAACATTGATTGCGCGATTTTTCATCACTAGTCCTTGAATATTGTAAAGGATTTGCACTCATCAATTTTTTCTTAGCACTCAATCTTTTCCTTAGCACTTTTTTGACCATGTATTTTTAGTCACGTTTTCTCCTATTGTTTTACACATCTTCATTACACTCCGGTCTTTCCGTTTTTTCTTGATTCACCATTAATCTTTATTAGCAGCAACACTCTGGCTTTACATTGAGAGTAGCACAGACAGGGACGACTTCTTCACACTGAGAGAGTCTGTTTTCCATTTTCATACCCAGCAAGTGTTTAACAGAACTCTCCGCCCACTGGTTACACGCAACGTCACCTACGGGGTCTTACAGGATTTCCTCATGGAATTTCAAGGCACTTTACTAAATAGGTGAGACGTGGGATTTCGTGTGATTCGAGTCTTCAACACTTGAAAATTATAGACACCCAAGACAGTGACATACTTTCATTATAGTTTCAGAGTACGGGCGGCGTGCCGTCTTAGCTTGTAGACACGGCTTCAAAATCGCCACTTGTTGTTTGCAACCGGTAAGCCAAGATTTGACATCACTCTTTCACGGTTCATAATGATTTTTTTGATATTAGCTTGGAGTTTCTTGGATGTTTAAGACAATGTTTAATTCACAGACTCATACCCGACAGTTGAGCTCCTAATCTCGCTTCAACTGGTAAGCAGACACCTTAATTAGAACGACTTTTGGCAGCATGTATTTCACGGCTTATTGAACACTCTCATTTGCATGGACTTTTTACTGAGACATACGGTGGTTATTTCACGGTTCTCTAAGTGTTGATGATCTTTTTTTACACAAAGGCACTTTCCTCCACTCGAGGATACCCTAGAGCACTTCATCATTCATCTGTTTTTCACACATGAGTACGACTGGGTTTATTGAAAACTGTTGAATACACTTTTGTCTTTCAGCTGGGACTTTTGGGTCTTTCCGAGTGCAAATCCTATTGATTAACTATATAAAACTGCAATTTTTTTTTTCTGGTTACTTATGAGATTTCTTATTGTTGTTGTAGCTCTGGAAGACGATCTCTTTGAAAGGATTATATGTATTCAAGTGATTTATGAGACTTACATTCCCTGAAGAAGGGTTCTGTAAAACCCGAAATGCATTGGGATTGTCCTTCATTTTCATGTGTTTTGATTTTGAAGTAACACACAAAAACGAAATTGGTTATATGGATTATGTGATGTATAACATATTCATGCGTTATGTTTGAGTAAAAAAACATACAACCCAGACACTAAGTTTCGGTTGTTCTATATTAACATCTGTTGATTATCATTTTGAAATTGTTTAAATTTTTATGTACTCGTTTGATTCTAAAAATACCTAAAATACGGAGAAATTGTGATTAATCAGATTGACATTTATTGAGACCCTCGTGTCCAAGCGGTGCTTCACGCAGGTCAGGGTTTTTCCTTGACCTTTTACACAACATTCATATTACACAGGGATGCAAGCTCACATCTCATACGTGTACGCACGCTAAAAAAATGATTTCTAGTTCACTTTAATTCTTTGGACATTTCCTGAGAGAAGACGTATACACAGGTGTGCAGGCTCACTCAACCCCTTTTATTATTCATATTTGAGCCTTTTAGTGATCCAGCACCCACAGCATCATGTCCTGGAAAGACATATCAGACTTAACTACCAACCAAGCAGAAACTAAAGCCTATTCCACGGAAGAAACCACATCCATTTATTCTTTAATTAAAGAAACCCGTACCTTCAGTTCCTCTTCTGGAACTACTACGCAACAACTACGACAATTGGAATATCTGATGAGGAAAGAAATCAATCAATGTCTCCACGCTACCACACTCATTGAATACCATAAAGTTAAAAGGATTCCAAGAGGTTTAAGGATTGCGTTAAGACCCATGCTGTTCAAATACAACAAAGCCTTCATGTCAAGGTGGTATGCGATCTTGAATAAGTGTTCTTTGGACCTGATTCTGTTAATTGTTGAGGAAATATCGACTATTTTACAGGACCTGGAGAACGAAATCAACACTCTCAAGGACGAAATCACACAAAGAATGGAACAAGAAGATTGGGAGAAGACTTTAGAGGATATCAACAAGAAACTGGACACGCATGCACAAGAAGTACATGAACGCAAAACCAGGAAATTCAAGAGAGACACAATTGACTATAAACTCGATGAGGTGTATTCATGGGCTGAAGCGTATGCCCAAAAACGCCCATACAAAAGACCTGGAACCACCTCCTCAGAAGAAAGTTTAGTCACAGAACAGGATTTATCTCTCCAACGACCCACAGTGGGATCAAACACTCAATCTAGCAGCACAATTGGAGAAACCGCATCTACTTCTACTTCTAAACCTTCTTTTTTAGCCGAAGGACTAGCGTCCAAATCACCTCCGGACAAAACCGATGGAACCAGAGACAACGCATCCGTCGGGGAAAAATCAAAAAAACCCTCCGACACAGGCAGGCCTCAGAGGACAACAAAGAAAACAATTCCCTAGTTGTGAACATTTCGCATAAATCACTTAACAAAGAAGAATTGAATGTTTTAAATAAAGGTACATTGTTTGTTCCTACATATACTTCTAACCACTTGGAAACAGAAATATCTTTCTTCAAATTTATGCGAAAATTAAGATTAAGATGTTTTTTTTCACTCAATACCTCGAGTGAAGAAAGCAACTTAAACGCTCAACCCTTTCGACCCAAAAGCAAGTTCATGTCTCCTCTGTCTCACAAATCTTTAGATATTTTTGAGACCTTGGTAAAAAAGGACCTGGAAAACATCAAATATACCAAACCACGATGTTCCAATTTATCTCCTAAAGAACTATGGATTCTAAACACTTTGAGACAAGACAAAACTCTCACATTTTTACCAGCTGACAAAGGAGGAGCCCTAGTGGTCCTGGATACAGACTACTATGTAACTAGCGTCAATGAACACGTGAAGAACACTGACACTTACATCGAAATGGAACAGGACCCAACCAATGGATTCTTGAAGCTACTACGCAATATCTTACAACAGGGAGTGGAGAATGGTCACATTGATGACAACACACGAAGATTTCTATTTATCGCAACACCAAAAACCACCCATATATATATGCTTCCCAAGATCCATAAGAACAGGTTAACTCCACCATTCAGACCCATAGTTGCCGGCTGTGGGTCTATTCACGAAACGGTTGGACGTTACTTAGATTACCATCTACAACCTTTGGTACAGTCCTGGGAGACATACATTAAGGATACCACAGATTGCTTGTTGAAACTAGAATCTGTCAAACATCTTTTTGATGAAGACTGTTGGCTGTGCACCATAGATGTGGTTGCGCTTTATACATCCATTCCTCACAACGAGGGACTTGAAGCGGTAGTGTGGAGACTACTACAATCCACCATGTCTAAAGACAAATGTATTTTTCTTTTGGAAATATTACACTTTTCATTATCTCACAGTTATTTTTCCTGGCAAGAGAAATATTATTTACAGATTACGGACACATCAATGGGTTTTCCCGGAGCCCCATCATACGCGAATACATTCATGGCTTATTTTGAACACCAACACATACTGCAAAATCCTATATGGCATACCAATACGGCCATTTTCCTTCGATACATTGACGATATACTAATCATATGGAAAGGTTCAAAGGATCTTCTCGAGCAAAGCATAGCTGCATTGAATCTCTGTAACCCAAGGATTCAATTTACTCATGAAATTCAATCAGAAAGCATTCATTTCCTTGACATTGAGATTCACAAATCCAAGAATGGATTAGTCACCACTGTGTACCGGAAGACTACTGATGTGAACAACACTTTACATTTCCGGAGTGCACACCCATACTCCTTAAAAAAACATTTGCCCGTGTCACAATTGACAAGAATCAAAAGAATAACCTCGGATGTTCAACAGTGTGAAACTGACATAAAGAACCAACTAGAAAAATACAGAGAACGTGGTTACCCTGACGATATACTGATAGAAGCAGAACAGAAAGTCGCTTCAAAAAAACGTGAAGAACTGTTGTCCACCACCATGAAGAATTCAGCTAAACGGGAAGTGTTTGTACTTAAATTTTCAGCCCAAGCAACCCAAATTAAATCTATCATTTGTAAGCGTTGGGACATAATTGAACTGGAGGCAGACTTTTCCGGACTATTACAGGAACCACCTATTTTTGCTCACACTCGTTCAAAAAACCTGAGGGAGCTCCTGAAAACACGACTAGACATCAAAGGCCTACAGCACTCAGGCATGAAAAAATGCCACAACTGTGGCCAATGTGGCAATGTAATCACAGGCAATAGTTTCACACATCCCCGCACAGGTCAACAAATCCCACTCCACCATTCATCTGATTGCAATACAGAGGGGGGAATTTATGCCATTAAATGTCCATGTGGACTGGTATATGTTGGCAGAACCAGTCGTAAAATCAAAACCAGAATAATAGAGCACAAAAGCAGAATCCGCAATAAAAACATGAGTTCCTCCTTAGCAGCACATTGGGTTCAAGCAACACACACAATCCCCCAATTAAGATTCACTATTCTTGAACGCATCCATATATCCACTAGTATCGAGGTAAACACTGTTTTAGCATGTAGAGAGACACACTGGATCAAGGTTTTGGGAACTGTGATCCCAGGAGGTCTTAACGATCATTATGAATTGTTATGCTTTGTCTAATACAAAACATTGATTGCGCGATTTTTCATCACTAGTCCTTGAATTTTGTAAAGGATTTGCACTCATCAATTTTTTCTTAGCACTCAATCTTTTCCTTAGCACTTTTTTGACCATGTATTTTTAGTCAAGTTTTCTCCTATTGTTTTACACATCTTCATTACACTCCGGTCTTTCCGTTTTTTCTTGATTCACCATTAATCTTTATTAGCAGCAACACTCTGGCTTACATTGAGAGTAGCACAGACAGGGACGACTTCTTCACACTGAGTGAGTCTGTTTTCCATTTTCATACCAAGCAAGTGTTTAACAGAACTCTCCGCCCACTGGTTACACGCAACGTCACCTATGCGGTCGTACAGGATTTCCTCACGGAATTTTAAGGCACTTTACTAAACAGGTGAGACGTGGGATTTCGTGTGATTCGAGTCTTCAACACTTGAAAATTATAGACACCCAAGACAGTGACATACTTTCATTATAGTTTCAGAGTACGGGCGGCGTGCTGTCTTAGCTTGTAGACATCGCTTCAAAATCGCCACTTGTTGTTTGCAACCGGTAAGCCAAGACTTGACATCACTCTTTCACGGTTCATAAATATTTTTTTGATATTAGCTTGGAGTTTCTTGGATGTTTAAGACAATGTTTAATTCACAGACTCATACCCGACAGTTGAGCTCCTAATCTCGCTTCAACTGGTAAGCAGACACCTTAATTAGAACGACTTTTGGCAGCATGTATTTCACGGCTTATTGAACACTCTCATTTGCATGGACTTTTTAATGAGACATACGGTGGTTATTCCACGGTTCTCTAAGTGTTGATGATCTTTCTTTACACAAAGGCACTTTCCTCCACTCGAGGATACCCTGGAGCACTTCATCATTCATCTGTTTTTCACACATGAGTACGACTGGGTTTATTGAAAACTGTTGAATACACTTATGTCTTTCAGCTGGGACTTTTGGGTCTTTCCGAGTGCAAATCCTATTGATTAACTATGTAAAACTGCAATTTTGTTTTTTCTGGTTACTTATGAGATTTGTTATTGTTGTTGTAGCTCTGGAAGACGATCTCTTTGAAAGGATTATATGTATACAAGTGATTTATGAGACTTACATTCCCCGAAGAAGGGTTCTGTAAAACCCGAAATGCATTGGGATTGTCCTTCATTTTCATGTGTTTTGATTTTGAAGTAACACACAAAAACGAAATTGGTTATATGAATTATGTGATGTATAACATATTCATGCGTTATGTTTGAGTAAAAAAACATACAACCCAGACACTAAGTTTCGGTTGTTCTATATTAACATTTGTTGATTATCATTTTGAAATTGTTTAAATTTTTATGTACTTGTTTGATTCTAAAAATACCTAAAATACGGAGAAATTGTGATTAATCAGATTGACATTTATTGAGACCCTCATGTCCAAGCGGTGCTTCACGCAGGTCTGGGTTTTTCCTTGACCTTTTACACAACATTCATATTACACAGGGGTGCAAGCTCACATCTCATACGTGTACGCACGCTAAAAAAATGATTTCTAGTTCACTTAAATGTTTATGACATTTCCTGAGAGAAGACGTATACACAGGTGTGCAGGCTCACTCAACCCCTTTTATGAACTGCTGCAACAAGCAGCCCTTCTTGGGAAAGTTGGCCTCCCTCGTGGACAAGACGACACAACTCCCTCTATAAATGTGCTTCTGATAGGGGATAAAATGAGAGATTGTCTTTTCAGACAAAGTGATTTCTGTTATTATAAAAAAGTCCGCTTTAAAGTTCTCATCTCAATTTTTTGCATCTGGGGCAAAATTGGCAAAAATTTGGCCTTTGGAGATTTAACTATTACACCCAAATATTGGATAATTCTCTGCTGCCTAGTATCTTTCACAATGCCTATATGATTAAATGGGTCTCATATGGAATTCGTACACTCAGAGATTTTGTTTCATTTTATTCTATTAAGTCTTTTGAGATGTTGTGCCAAGAGTTTAAGCTTCACCATAGGCATTTCTTTAAATACCTGCAAATCAGAGATTTTCTAAATAGGAAAGGTGCGGGTTGGCGGGTTTCAACAAGGTGGACATTGTTGAATTGATAGTGGCCGATGAAACTCGGATAGGGGCCCTCTGTAGTTTCTTAAATAACTCAATCCAGGATGATTTGGCCAAGCACCTCTCGGAACTGGGTGGATAGGGTCAACGCCCAAACGAGTGACCTGCCTAGATCACTTGCGGGTGCCCAGATATTTTTAATCTCTGCCAGCCTACAGGCCCAAAACTTTAAGACCTGCTTCAATCTTCATATTACCCCCGGAAAGATAGCTAGCTGGGGAGGCACCTCTGGATCAGGCTGCCCTACATGCAGAGAGTATGGTGTGGATCTTGAGCACATGCTAGCAACCTGTCCTGCATAAGATGTTCTCAAATCAGGGAACAATGATTTTCTTTTCAATAAATTAGGGATCGATATTACTCTGTCTCCTAGGTGGATCTTATTGGGGTTTGATAATGAACCAGCCATACCCAATCTATTCCATCAATGGTACGCTCATCTAACCTCGATGTATTACCTTAAAATGGGCTATTTATTCCCAAAAGAATAGGAAGGACTGGGAAAAAATGTCTAGAGCCTGGCTTTCTCTCAGCAATTGGGAATCACAAAACTCTAACAGGTCTGGCGAACATACATAGATGCGTGGATATAGGTGGGGGTTGCTCGTTGAAAAACAATTTGTTATTCTGTTCTTTATCCTTTTCTTTTTCCTTTTTTTTCTCTTTTTCTCTCTTATTTAAGATTGTAACATTATAATATTGCATGAATTGGTACCGTAAGGGCTAATGTCTGTTTGCGGGGGTGGGGATGGGGGTGGGTTATACTGTATAATATCAAGGTATAAAATCAAATAAAGATAATAAAAAAAATGAAATGACAAGATGTCAACTACCAAAATATCTATCTATATATATACTGGGTAGTTATAGACCACGTTTCCATAGGAAAAACATGTTTCAGTTTGTGTATATAATAATATATTTATATGTATATTGCCTACTGGTGGTCACCAGTATGTAGTTATAGTTAGCACCTAGTTTCCATAGGAAGAGCGTTTTTTGATTTGCCAATATATTTGGCTCCATTTGAGAAATCTTCACAAAAATTTCAAAACAAATACAATGCTCACTTCAGCTGCTGCCTTGCAGTGTCTCAGGGTGATCCATTAAGCAAGGGCCCAGAAAAAGGGCGTGGTCCCAAAACGTGTTTTCCCCATGTTAATTGCTGTCGCGATTCCGAAAACGACTGTAGCCTGAACTGCTGGACGGAATTACACCAAACTTGGCAGAAAGATAGCACTTGGTCCAGAAAGCACACTTTTTGGGATTTGGTGTAAATCCGTTCAGTAATTTTAAAGATATTACACGAAAAACAAATTTGTATATATGGAGGAGCAGATCCTTCGCAGATCCAACAGTCCTTGTGCTAAAATCTGATTGGCTGCCAATACTTCAACGAGGAAGTGGTGACAGACATTTTGAGACTCGGACTCAGCCGAGTCACAAACATTTTTTTTTAAATAAGGAAAAGAGGGCAGGCTAGTAATACCTTTGCCCTCCAATACCTGGTGGTGGGGCCCAGAGGAACCTCTGTAGGGGTTTAAAACATATATTTTTGAATTTTGCAGGAAAATCATATGTGGATCTGCAAATTTGTGGCATTTTTTATTTTTTTTTTAAGTGCGATCTCCTGCACTTATTTTTATATGCCCCTCGGGGGGGTCAGGTCCAGAGGGAGGGGGCAGGAAGTGCCACAGCCGATCTAATTGGCCCATTGTAATAACTGAAAGTGCTCCGGCACTGCTCTCTAATGGCAGGAGATGGCCATGTCTAGGGGGAGAGGGAGTAGGAAGTGCCACAGCCGGTCTAATCAGCTCATTGTAGAAACTGAAAGTGCTCCAGCACTGCTCTCTAGTGGCAAAAGATTTTATCAGTCTCCAATCATCTCGGTTCTTTTGCTGGCGGAGTTTTCTAACATTTCCTGCAATTAATAGGCTTCATCATACTGCTAGCAGCTATTTGTCTCCTAAAAGTTGGTTGATGGTTCTTATTAAGCAGCATGAGAGGTAAGGAACCTCAAAACTCATTGACCCAAAACAGACATTTCTGAGGAACTCATGTCCACCACTGGGTTCGGGTTTGTCAGTTTCTTGCAAATTCTGATACAGGTTCAGAAATATCAATCTTAACATGATGCTATAAAAATACAAAGAGAATAGGATGAAGACAAATCTCTGGATCCACTTCACCTTATAAAAGATAAAGAAGACTAGCAATTCAGTTATTGCCACATAGGTTATTAGAAGAGAAAAATTAAGTTAGATTGCATCAAGCTCCATTAAAGGAAAACCCTCAAAATTCACTATCTGTCCCTACACTACGTAAAGGGGAACATCTAGACTAAACAAAGTTCAAAAGGAAAGCATAAAAGTTGTCAGCTGACAGAGTCCTCCTACGGGGATGCTCCAACTAGGGTCATGTAGCTTAAGGCCACAATCATAGAGCGAGAGAGAGGTCTGTACCTCGAGGCGTCTCCAAGAGAAGTGCCAGTTGTCCCTCACTTCGTTAGTACAAAAGCAACCACCAAAATGTGGGTAACTTTCCATTACGCATCCTTCATCGACTACTTTCTCCACCTCTTGCTTCATGCAGTAAAAACTTCCCACGCGTCCTTGGTGTCATCTCCTTCTCACACGAGAATTCATCCCTCCTTCCTTATCGCATTCCTTCCCAGGCATATTTACTGAAAAATTGTTGCTTTTCTAAACTAACATGTCTTGTTCACCTGCAGTGAGAACACAAATACATGCAACATTTCACAGCATAGGCAAAAAGCAAAGTTAAACTCTAGTCAGGAGAGCAAAATAGAGCACAACTAAGGCCTACCATTAGGCTAAATTAATATTACACAGGTTACAACACATTTTCTCTGTGTCTCATAATTCATCTTATAATGTACATTTCAGCGGCTATACCTAGGTGTCAATATGAGATTCAAAGTTGTTAGTTACATTTTTAACATAAATGGATAATTCGATTAATTATCTTGAAATGTGACCCTTTTAGTCATAAATTAGTCACACAGAATATTAGTGAATACGGACTACTCATCATTATCATGCACTGCCATGGAAATGTTAAAAGACAGACAGAGGGGGCGTGGCCAACTGCCGAGGGAGATGGCCGCACGGTAGCCGAGCTCCATCACGCCACTCCCGTAAGATCCGTGAAACATCAGTGTGCCCCGGCACCATCACCTGCTTTGGTTTCCAGCTGACTCGTGTCCTTGGCCCCGACGTCCGTGCCCAGTTTCGCTGCAGTCCGAGGCTCCAGCAGGGCGGGACAGTCGCCGATCCGCCGCAGGGGCTTCTGCTACACGGCGTGTGCCCTTCTCCATCCTGGGCACGTGCAGGACTCGACGCCGAGGTCATGGCGTGGTGCGAGGGCCCTGGGGTTGCTGCCAGGCAGTCGGGCCTCGCTCTATCACGCGACCGCACCGAGACTGTCATTGCTCAAGCCCCTGAACGTCAGCGGACCACATTTCTCACCCCCGCGGTAGGCAAACGTTCAATTGTTGGGCCATAAATAACTGCTGCTTCAGCAGATGCTGCCGGAGGGGAGGCGAGGCCCGGGGCCTGGTGTGTCTGCCGTCTCCACATCGCGGTGTCTCTTGGGGGTGTAGAGTCACCACATGACTGGCAGTGAGTTCGTATCAGCTGCTTCTTGCCTCAGAACAATTACGCTCCCTGCTTTGTGCCTGCGGTCGGGACTGGAGGTGGCCTCATGTTGCTGATCCTCGGGGGCTCAGGCCCGTGTTTCCTTGGACTCCAGGAGGAGGGGTGCTCACCGAGTGCTCCTTTGGCGCCCAGTCAGTGCATTACCATTTCAAGGTGGGTCGCCCCCTTCCCCACCCCCTTTGTG
Source organism: Triturus cristatus (assembly GCF_964204655.1). Taxonomy (NCBI): domain Eukaryota; kingdom Metazoa; phylum Chordata; class Amphibia; order Caudata; family Salamandridae; genus Triturus; species Triturus cristatus. The sequence continues at coordinate 349,744,336 of NC_140584.1, forward strand.
CTAGTGACTGTGATCTACAGTAGACAGCCCTACACCTGGACTTCCTTAGGTGGGGGGAGCACCTAGCCGGCGGAACCCGACAGGCCGGTTTGGCGAAAAGCCGGTTGGGACTGATCTCACACCCCCCTTTACCGCTTTACTGACTTGGGCCTCCACCCACCACGTTGGCGTCAGGTCGCAGCGGTCGCAGCGCCGTCCAGACCAAGCTAGATAAATTTGCTTGGCAGAAGAGCCAGAAGGGGGATCAATCCACCCAAAAAACCCACGGGGAGCAGACGGAGCACACATTGCAGGACATCCTATCCGCCATCACAAACGTTTGTACCTCCCTCAAATCCAGCATCGCCACAGTGGCCACAGAGGTGCCCTCATCAGAGCGGACATGAAGAAAATGTCGGACAGAGTTGGCGCTGTCGAAGATACCACTAATGAGCTGAAAAATGACTGAGATCTTCTCAAGCGCCAAGCATCCGAACTTCAAAACGCACAGGAAGCCCTAACCTTGCAGCTTGATGACTATGAAGGCCATATGCAAAGAAATAACGTTCGCATCCTGGGTGTTCCGGAGCGAGCGGAGGGGCAAGTGGCCGATCTATTTGTGGAGGAATTGGTTCTAAAACAGCTTTAGCCACGTGGCCTCTCCAAGTGCTTCTCCATTGAGCGTGCACATCGCGTCCACGGTGGTAGACCTCAACCCAGGGCACCTCCCCGGCCTCTTCTGGCAAGGGTGTTTAACTTCTGCGACACGGATGCCATTTTAGAGAGAGAGCGAGAGCGGCCCCACCAATAGTCATCGATAATAGCAAGGTTACCTTCTTTCCTGATTTCACCCTGCGTGTCCAAAAGCAACGGCGCAGCTTCCTTGAGGTGAAACGCGCTTTGAGGGATCAAGACATCAAGTATGCGATGATGTTCCAGGCCAAGCTACGGATTGAATCGGAGGGTAAACTTTGCTTCTTTACTAGGCTGGAGGACGCTTGGGACTGGCTCGAGGGTAGGAGATGCGTTGGCAAGCGCTCCCACAGGTCAGAAAGTGGCTCTGGGGGCCCTAGTGGGCGAGGACCTCAGCATGGATCACCACACGGGGACGACTCGACGACTCGGAGTCGAAAGGGTGAACTGTATAGAACTGCAAGCATTAACGCCCATAGATCGTGGTGGAGGACCACCTGAGAGCCTCCCATATTCACAATGTCCGCCCCTGTTTGTAATATTTTTTATATTCGTTTTGCCTTGTTACATGTGGTGCGTACATTGATCTTCTATTATCAGCTGCCTTGCTCAGGGAGGGTTGATTCATTTTTCACGTTATCACCGCAGGCTTATCGTGACTGTTTGAAACATTTATTACGCTGTCGGTTGGCCGGGGTGACTGTAGTTGTCACTCACGGTTGCTTAAGGGAGTGGGGTTCTTTCATGTTCCCCAAACTGTTACGGGTGGGCAACAGGCGCTCTGCAAGTTGGGGGAGGCGGGAGGTTCTTTACCCATCATGCAGGGAGGCAGGGTGGGGGAGGGTGTTGGGGTGGGGGGACTGAGGGGTGTTTTTCTAGTTTGGCTTTTGGTACCTGTGCATTTTTGTCTTTTGCTAGTCCTTGTGTAGCTGAGTCTACTGGATCCTTCTAATACAAGACGGTTGGACACCGGAGGGTCAGAGGGAGCAAGTTTAGAGACCGCGCAGGATTGGTTCCCCCATCGAAGTACATATAACACAGAGAAATCCTGAAGTCTAATGGTAAAGAGAAAAGGTGGTATGTAAGGTGAGGAAGAGAGGCCTAATATACGTAGTGGAAGGGAAAAACTCCAAAACCATGGTCATACAATCACCGTGGGTAACTAACCCCATCACATGGGATTTTCATCCCAAAAAAAAAATCTCAGAATCTCAAGGGGCAGCAGGGCCCTTTAGCGAGAAGTGAGAGCTTTGTGCTGTAGGTATTATGCACCAAGAAAGGGAATGAATCCACAAATGGACATGAAGTGAGTGGGGGTTGCAGTGCTGGTGTGGTAGTACTGAAAAAAAGGGGAGTGTGTTAAAACTAGTGATGGGACGGCCAGGAGACTTCTGTTGAACAATGCCGTACCGATGCTAGATTAAAAGAAGTGGAGGCAACACTAATCCGGTTTGAACAGTGAAGCAACATATGAGATAGTGGTCGACATGTTTCAGCCGTGGCGCCTAACTAGGCTCGGCTTTCATCAGGACCTGGAAGCTACTGCAAAGAAGAAACAACGTGACAAAGGATATATAGTGAGCACCCTCAACTTGCTTGTAGGGTGCACGTCTCCTCAAATATACACACAACACCTAGACAACAAAAAGGAAGACAGTGTAAAAATGTGTGGAACTTATTTGCTCAGTCGTGACAAATATGAGAGTTGTAAACTTGAAGCAAAATCCACTCACCCGTACAAACTGGGTGGAAAATGGACCTCCACCTGGCAACCGCTCAGGAAGGAACACCGCTCTGAAATAAGAATGTAAGACTAGTGAAGGGATAGTGGCTTACATATCATGAGTGTTAGACCTGGCACCTTGGCGTGAGTTTCCCTTCCACTTTTTGATGGTGTGCCTCGATTGTTTTGCTGGTGTTGTCCGCTCAGGGCACTGCGCCACGGCTAATCCGTGCCGCAGTGCAAGTGCTCCCTAGGTAAAGTGTACCTGTAATTGATGTCCATGATTGGTTCATTGGATTCACTGTCAGTCCCCAGTAAAGTGCACCAGGGGTGCCAGGGCTTGTGAATGCCAATGCTGCTGGTGGGCTTGCAGCGCTGGTTGCGCCACCCACGGAAGCGGCCTTGTAAAATGTGTCTAGGGTCTGCCACCGCAGAGCCTGTGCGCGGTCCGGGACCGTCGCGCTGACTGCGCAAGTGCCCCCACTTGCCAGTCCCTAAACCTTCCCTTACCTACATATTAGCCACCCCTCTGGTAAGCCCAAGGGCAGGGTGCATTGTAGGCATAAGGTAGGACATGCCCTGATGTGTGTGGCATGTCTTAGTAGTGAATTACAGCCATTTCCGTTTTTCACTATTGAAGGCTACCTGCTCTCCATAGGCCAGAATGGGCTGCTGGGATCACGCCAACGCTGTGACCCCAGTGGACTCAGAGAGCATGGTAGAAGTGTCAAGTTTAGTATGCCTGAACTCAGGATGATAAAATACTTCTTGTAGTCAAGTTTATTTTAATATCCTGGGTTTGTAAATACTACTTTTAGAAAGTTAGTATTTACTGACCTGACCATCTCAGCCCGCCTCTGCTGTGCGTGTGTGTGTTCTGCCTAGCAACAGTAGGAGCAGGGTGGGGGGATCCCCAGAGACAGGTTGGCTGCCAGGTGGTGGGTAGAGAGATTACACCTGGATGGGTGGGAGGAGTACACCTTGACTCTTGAATAGACCTGTGCTCTACCACCACAAAGCCGGCGCCACCCCCTGTGGGGCGGCTGATGTCTCTGCCCTGCTGCTGAAAGGAAAGAGCAGAGTCACCATAACAAAGTGCTCCAGAACTGGACTGAGCCAGGCCTAGGCCCCCTGGCGCTAAAGAACAAAAGAATCATGGTATAAAAGTAGGAGCCTGGCTCCTAAGAAATCAGAATCCTGTTTACCACAAAGAACCTCTGCCCGACTAGAAGGAGAAGAAGACGCCGGAGGAGCTGGCCTGCTGCTTGCCTTGCTGAGGAAGGAGAGGAAGAGACTTACTGAAAAGACTTTGCTACTTTGTGCTTGAACATTCTCCAAGGGCTTGAACTGAGCTTGCCCCCTGAACTGAACCCCAGGAACAGTGGGTTCTCTGTGCTTCTTGCTCATCCTCCAATTCGAGCCGTGTGGGCATCCCGCTGGAAAAGAGACTGCGCCCCTCATCGCCCCTCCTAGGGCCGTGACACTCAGAAGCTCGCCTGCCTCAAACCCGTGAGAGCCCCGCTCCGTCCAGAGCCGCTCTCTGTCCCCGGGCCAGGCCGCCTGCATCCCTGTCACCGCCTGCTACTGGAGCGCGCTGACCGCGCTATCACCCCTCCCGCCGGAAGCCGTCCGACGACTGTGATCTACGCCGGGTCATCCAGCTGCACTGACCGTGCCCTGCGACCCCGCTTCGCTATCCCCGGACATCTCAGGCCGCGCCGCCCCCGCTGTGGAGACCCTCCTGCACCGCCGTGCTAGAGGGTCGCTGGCCGCGCCTGCCTACGTGCCCACACCTGCTGATTGAGGACCCAAGAACACTTCCCAAGCTGAGAGTCGCACCGACCTGTGCCGACTCTCCACATCACGAAAGAAGTTCCAGTATCGGGCTCGGGGCCCGCAACGCCTTATTTCCCCGTTCGCAGGAGCCGATCTCTGTGAGTACTGGAACCACAAGTAACATTTGCAAGAGACTGCAAAGAATCTATTTGAAGCTACGAACAACGAACATTTGCCCGCTGTACAACCTGGTGGCATAGCGAAAACGTTATTGGTCTTGTGATAAGTCTGCTGAGATATATATCCTTATTTTTACATAAAGAATCGTATTTTTATATATATCCAAGTCTGGTGTCCGTTTCTGGGGGGGATTGATGTATTTACTGTGTGTATGATTGTAAGTGCTTAACCAACAAACGCCTGAGGAATCGCCTTGGCTGCTCACGCCACGCACCTAGAGGGTGAGCAAGGGTCATTCGCGAGGGGTTATCCTGCGCCCTGACGTGGAGGAGAGGGTTCCTGCTTGACACAAGGGCAACCTTGCGCCAACCAGAGATCCCCGACTCTAACATTGTTGGCAGCGGTTGGGATTTCGGATTTGCACTTGTAATTTGCATACAGTGAATTATTAATCACCAGATAGTGAGAGCAGACCAAATAACGCAGCCACAGGTTTGTAATTGTTGAACTTTGTTGAGACATCTGCCATTACTGCAACCATGCCTGGCTCGCACTCCGCTGGAAGAGCACTCTCTGTGATTTCTGGAATAGATGAGGTGGATTGGGAGAGACTGGAAGGCTACACGATGGAGCAATTGAAAGGCTACAGTGTAAAATTCAGAGTCCCCCATGCTGGATGCAAGAGGAAGCCCCAGTACACCAAGGCGTTGAGAGCCTGGAAGGAGTCACGAGACCTACGGAATGCGGGGGACATCGTTCCACCCGACAACCTTGAGGAACCCAGCAGAGTCCGGTCGCCAGAGGAGCTGGCAGACAGGGCAGCCGACAGGGCGCATGCAATGGAGATGGCAAAGTTGGCAGGACAAATGGAAATGGAAAAGCAGAAGTTGGCCCTGGAGGCACAACAACGCCAAATGGATCATGATATCAGATTGAAGGAGTTGGAGCTGAAGGCGAAAAGTTTGGACACCGCTCCTTCTGGTGGCAGCACTCCACCAGCGCAGGTAGAGTCCAAGGTGTACATCCCCAAAGACGTAGTAAAGGAGTATTTTAGAAAGGATGACATAGGGCAGTGGTTTAGAGCCTACGAGGTGGCCATGTCCTCACACCGGGTCCCTGAGAAAGACTGGGGAGCGGGGTTGTGGGGAAGGTTCCTTGCGGAAGGGCGGGACACACTGTTAGATTTGCCCTTAGAAGTCCAGACCTCATACCCCCATATGAAGGAAGCTTTAATGACCAGGTATGGGTTAACTCCTGAGCTATATAGACAGAGGTTCAGGGAGACCAAGAAGATCCCTGAGAGTACGTATGTGGAATATGTGACCTTTTTCTGCAGAGCGCTGGATGGTTGGGTGAAGGGTAGCAAAGTGAATGATTATCAAGGGCTGCTTGATTTAATTGCATGGGAGCACTTGTCCAGTCAATGTTTTCCTGAGCTACGCCAGCACCTGATTGATAGCAAGCTGTCCAACCCGAGGAAGCTTGCTGAGGAGGCGGACCGCTGGCTCAGCACCAGGGTCCACAAGGGTCAAGTGGGAGACTCCGCCAAAGGTGGGCAGGGTCCCCAGCAGAAGAGTGGGGGGGACAAGGGTAAACAGAAGGGGTTCCAAAAAGGCCCCCAAAGTAATTCCCAAGGGAACCAGCAGAAGGGTTCTCAGCCTCCCCCACCCCCGCAGCAGAACGGGGCCCCGACAGGTAGACCTGTTCCAAAGGGGCCCTTCAATTGTTATAGGTGTGGTGACCCGGGTCACATTGCCTCTGATCCTAAGTGTCGCCTGTTTGGTAAGACCGCACCCACTGGTGCTCCCCCCCGGCAAGTAGCTAGTGTTAACTTTGGGGAGGAGGTAGCAGTCCAGGAGGGTGGGGGTCCCGGGCAGATGACCCTAGTCTCGCTAGGAGACAGTGAGATGGTCCCTGTAACCTACCTGCCCTCTAACACTAAGAAATATGGGCAGGTGGTGACCATCAATGGAAAGAAGGTTGAGGCTCTTAGAGATACAGGAGCCAGCGTGACCTCGGTGAGGCAACACCTGGTGTCTCAAGAGCAAATTGTACCCAATGCCTACTGTAGGGTTGTCAATGCTGACAACGTAGAGAGTCGTTGTCCAATGGCTCAAGTTCCCTTTGAGTGGGGGGAGGTCTCTGGTACTCTACAAGTCGCTGTGAGAACTGACATGCCTGTAGACTGTCTGCTAGGGAACGACCTGGAGAGTTCCCCTTGGGAAAAGGTGGAGAAGACCACGCATCTGAGGATGGTGGGTCTACCCGACTGGGCGTGCGTGACCACCCGGTCCATGGCAGCCAGTAGGGGTGTTGAGAGGGTCCTGGAGCCTGAGGGAGAGGTCCAGGAACCGGCCTTAGGAAGAAGGCGCAGGAGGCGCGGGAAACCGGCCCCCGAAGTTCCCACGGCCCAGGAGGAAGTAGACCCTGAGGGGGATGCTCTGGAGCCTACCGGGGAACAGATTGCCGAACTGGGAGATCTGCCTGAGCTGACCCATTGGCAGCAAGAAGGAGGTCCCTCCAGGGAGGAATTCTGCAGGGAGCAGAAAGAATGCCCTTCTCTCGTGGGTATGCGGCAGCAGGCTGCATACCAGGCCAACGGTGTTCAGGCCAAAACACACTACGTGTACTGGGAGAGTGACCTCCTGTATTCCGAGCCTAAGGCTGCTGAACCTGGGTCAGCCCGTGTGCTGGTGGTACCCCAGAAGTTCAGAACCTTCCTACTGGGGCTGGCTCATGATGTGCCGTTAGCAGGACATTTGGGGATGGACAAGACCTATGACAGGCTTGTCACCCACTTTTACTGGCCCCAAATGCATAAGAATTCCGATTCCTACTGCAGAACCTGTCAGACTTGCCAGGCAAGTGGTAAGAGCGGAGGGAAGCACAAGGCTCCTCTGCAACCTTTCCCTGTGGTCGGTACGCCATTCCAACGAGTGGGTATTGATATTGTGGGGCCTCTGGACCCCAAGACAGCCCTGGGCAACAGGTTCATCCTGGTCTTGGTGGACCATGCCACCCGGTACCCTGAAGCCATCCCTCTGAGGACAGTGACGGCCCCCGTGGTGGGACGAGCACTGATGGGAATTTTCTCCCGAGTGGGATTCCCTCTAGAGGTGGTGAGCGACCGGGGGACCAATTTCATATCCACATATATGAAATCCCTGTGGAAGGAGTGTGGGGTAACTTACAAGTTCACCACTCCTTACCACCCCCAAGGAAATGGGTTGGTTGAGAGATTCAACCGAACCCTCAAAGGCATGATCATGGGCCTGGACGGTCCAATGAGGCGTAAGTGGGACGTCCTCTTGCCATGCCTGCTCTTCGCTTACCGAGAGGTGCCGCAGAAGTCTCTAGGGTTCAGCCCCTTTGAGCTTCTGTATGGTCACCCGGTAAGAGGACCTCTGAGTTTGGTAAAGGAAGGCTGGGAGCAAGCTCCCAGGAAACCTCCCCAGAATGTATATAGTTACATGCTGGCCTTCCGAAACCAGACTCGGCGTTTCAGGCAACTTGCTGAGGCAAATCTGGAAGCCAGCCAGGAGGAGATGAAGCGGTGGTACGACCGGAATGCCACTCTGGTAGAGCTTCAACCTGGACAAAAGGTGTGGGTCTTGGCCCCAGTGGAGCCGTGTGCACTTCAGGATAAGTGGACAGGTCCATTTGAGGTTGTGGAGCGCAAAAGTCCTATCACCTACTTGGTGGACATGCAGACTCCCAGGAACCCTTTGAGGGTCCTACATGTTAACCGCCTTAAGCCCCACTTAGAGAGGACCGAAGTGGGCATGCTGCTGGCCACTGATGATGGAATGGAAGAGGAGACCGAGCCTCTTCCTGACCTCTTAGTGGCCTCTGAGAAAGATGGGTCAGTGGATGGAGTTAACCTCTCACCCACCCTGACGCCCGAACAACAGGAAGATTGCCGCCACTTGCTGGGACAGTTTTCCGACCGATTCTCCCTGGTTCCTGGTGTCACAGATTGGTGCGTCCATGATGTGGACACAGGAGACAGCTTACCTGTGAAGCACAAGGCTTACAGGGTAACTGACAGGGTCAGAGCTTGCATTAAGGAGGAGGTCTCCAAAATGCTTGCGCTAGGGGTGGTTGAATCCTCCAGCAGTCCTTGGTCCAGCCCCGTGGTCTTGGTCCCCAAAGCTGCTGCGCCGGGAGCCACACCTGAACTCCGGTTCTGTGTGGACTACAGAGGACTCAATTCAGTAACGAAGACTGACGCGCACCCCATCCCCAGAGCTGATGAGCTCATTGATCGGCTGGGGGCTGCCCGGTTCCTCAGCACGTTCGATTTAACGTCTGGGTACTGGCAGATCGCCTTGACCGATGGGGCCAAAGAGAGGTCAGCATTCTCTACTCCAGATGGGCACTTCCAGTTCCGAGTCATGCCATTTGGGATGAAGAATGCCCCTGCCACCTTTCAGAGGTTGGTCAACCAGGTACTGGTTGGGCTGGATGCGTTCAGTGCCGCCTACCTGGATGACATCGCGGTGTTCAGCGCCACCTGGCCCGAACACCTGCGCCACCTCTGGGAAGTGTTGATGGCTCTGCGCCGAGCAGGCCTCACGATCAAGGCAAGCAAGTGCCAGATCGGGCAGGGTTCCGTGGTGTACTTGGGACACCAAGTGGGGAGTGGCAAGGTGGCACCCTTGCAACCCAAAATTGAGACCATCCTGGCTTGGGAACCCCCCAAGACGCAGACCGCAGTGAGGGCCTTCCTGGGGCTCACTGGGTACTACAGGAGGTTTGTCAAGGGCTATGGAACGATTGTTGCCCCCTTGACAGAGCTGACTTCCAAGAAGCAGCCCAGGAACGTGATTTGGACTGACACCTGTCAGAAAGCTTTCGACACCCTGAAGACTGCCATGTGCACGGCGCCCGTGCTCTTGGCCCCTGACTTCTCCAAGGAATTCCTAGTACAGACAGACGCTTCAGAGCATGGTGTAGGGGCTGTTCTCTCACAGATGACTGAGGAGGGCTGGGACCAACCCGTAGCCTTCATCAGTAGGAGGTTACTTCCACGGGAAAGTAGGTGGAGTGCAATTGAGCGAGAAGCATTTGCTGTGGTCTGGGCGCTGAAGAAGCTAAGACCCTACTTGTTTGGGTCTCACTTCCGGGTTCAGACGGACCACAGGCCCCTCAGATGGTTGATGCAAATGAGGGGTGAAAACCCGAAGCTGTTGAGGTGGTCCATCTCCCTACAGGGTATGGACTTTACGGTGGAACACCGTCCTGGTACAGATCACGCCAACGCTGACGGTCTGTCCAGGTATTTCCGCCTTAGTGACGAGGAACCCCCTGGGCAAGGGTAGTTCTCCCCACATTTCAGCTGGAGGGGACACGTGTTAGACCTGGCACCTTGGCGTGAGTTTCCCTTCCACTTTTTGATGGTGTGCCTCGATTGTTTTGCTGGTGTTGTCCGCTCAGGGCACTGCGCCACGGCTAATCCGTGCCGCAGTGCAAGTGCTCCCTAGGTAAAGTGTACCTGTAATTGATGTCCATGATTGGTTCATTGGATTCACTGTCAGTCCCCAGTAAAGTGCACCAGGGGTGCCAGGGCTTGTGAATGCCAATGCTGCTGGTGGGCTTGCAGCGCTGGTTGCGCCACCCACGGAAGCGGCCTTGTAAAATGTGTCTAGGGTCTGCCACCGCAGAGCCTGTGCGCGGTCCGGGACCGTCGCGCTGACTGCGCAAGTGCCCCCACTTGCCAGTCCCTAAACCTTCCCTTACCTACATATTAGCCACCCCTCTGGTAGGCCCAAGGGCAGGGTGCATTGTAGGCATAAGGTAGGACATGCCCTGATGTGTGTGGCATGTCTTAGTAGTGAATTACAGCCATTTCCGTTTTTCACTATTGAAGGCTACCTGCTCTCCATAGGCCAGAATGGGCTGCTGGGATCACGCCAACGCTGTGACCCCAGTGGACTCAGAGAGCATGGTAGAAGTGTCAAGTTTAGTATGCCTGAACTCAGGATGATAAAATACTTCTTGTAGTCAAGTTTATTTTAATATCCTGGGTTTGTAAATACTACTTTTAGAAAGTTAGTATTTACTGACCTGACCATCTCAGCCCGCCTCTGCTGTGCGTGTGTGTGTTCTGCCTAGCAACAGTAGGAGCAGGGTGGGGGGATCCCCAGAGACAGGTTGGCTGCCAGGTGGTGGGTAGAGAGATTACACCTGGATGGGTGGGAGGAGTACACCTTGACTCTTGAATAGACCTGTGCTCTACCACCACAAAGCCGGCGCCACCCCCTGTGGGGCGGCTGATGTCTCTGCCCTGCTGCTGAAAGGAAAGAGCAGAGTCACCATAACAAAGTGCTCCAGAACTGGACTGAGCCAGGCCTAGGCCCCCTGGCGCTAAAGAACAAAAGAATCATGGTATAAAAGTAGGAGCCTGGCTCCTAAGAAATCAGAATCCTGTTTACCACAAAGAACCTCTGCCCGACTAGAAGGAGAAGAAGACGCCGGAGGAGCTGGCCTGCTGCTTGCCTTGCTGAGGAAGGAGAGGAAGAGACTTACTGAAAAGACTTTGCTACTTTGTGCTTGAACATTCTCCAAGGGCTTGAACTGAGCTTGCCCCCTGAACTGAACCCCAGGAACAGTGGGTTCTCTGTGCTTCTTGCTCATCCTCCAATTCGAGCCGTGTGGGCATCCCGCTGGAAAAGAGACTGCGCCCCTCATCGCCCCTCCTAGGGCCGTGACACTCAGAAGCTCGCCTGCCTCAAACCCGTGAGAGCCCCGCTCCGTCCAGAGCCGCTCTCTGTCCCCGGGCCAGGCCGCCTGCATCCCTGTCACCGCCTGCTACTGGAGCGCGCTGACCGCGCTATCACCCCTCCCGCCGGAAGCCGTCCGACGACTGTGATCTACGCCGGGTCATCCAGCTGCACTGACCGTGCCCTGCGACCCCGCTTCGCTATCCCCGGACATCTCAGGCCGCGCCGCCCCCGCTGTGGAGACCCTCCTGCACCGCCGTGCTAGAGGGTCGCTGGCCGCGCCTGCCTACGTGCCCACACCTGCTGATTGAGGACCCAAGAACACTTCCCAAGCTGAGAGTCGCACCGACCTGTGCCGACTCTCCACATCACGAAAGAAGTTCCAGTATCGGGCTCGGGGCCCGCAACGCCTTATTTCCCCGTTCGCAGGAGCCGATCTCTGTGAGTACTGGAACCACAAGTAACATTTGCAAGAGACTGCAAAGAATCTATTTGAAGCTACGAACAACGAACATTTGCCCGCTGTACAACCTGGTGGCATAGCGAAAACGTTATTGGTCTTGTGATAAGTCTGCTGAGATATATATCCTTATTTTTACATAAAGAATCGTATTTTTATATATATCCAAGTCTGGTGTCCGTTTCTGGGGGGGATTGATGTATTTACTGTGTGTATGATTGTAAGTGCTTAACCAACAAACGCCTGAGGAATCGCCTTGGCTGCTCACGCCACGCACCTAGAGGGTGAGCAAGGGTCATTCGCGAGGGGTTATCCTGCGCCCTGACGTGGAGGAGAGGGTTCCTGCTTGACACAAGGGCAACCTTGCGCCAACCAGAGATCCCCGACTCTAACAATGAGCGAGTGTGAAAATGAGTGAGTAGGTCATCTAAAAACGAGGGAAAACTGCCAAAAGCAGTGTCTGCACAGAAAGCTGAGCTCAGCAATATCATCGTGAATCAATCTAAAAAAGTAAAGATTGAAACGTGACCAGTGCTGAGCAAAAAGTCAGAGCAATATGAAATTATACATGTCTGTCCAATGGTAAACCAAAGTGAGGAAAAACACTTAGGAAACAACGCTCGAGAGTTGGCGCCTTCAAAATAATGTAATCAAGTGTAACAGGGGAGGTGGAACCCATCGAGTAAAGATCCTACCTGTCCGTCGGGGAACCAGGCTGGAATGAGCCTGCAGCCGGAGGTCCCGTGTGGTAGGACGGAGGCGAATGAAATAAGAAACTGTCAGCGGCTGATGGGCCAATCACGGGACAGGTAATACACGCGCGCAAGAGCAGGAGCCAATGCGGAGCGCTGAATCACCCGTCTGGCAGTAACCTAGGAGATGGGAATGCAACTGACAGGGCGAGGATGACGCTGTCAGAAGTTCAAAGGCAAGCGCGCCTTAATTAATTAGGGAGATGACGTGGTGGCGCGAAAGCGCAAAGAATGCGGAAACAACCGTCATGTGGAACGGTAGGCTGTCAGTGCGCGTGTTGCTCTGTAATGCACGAAACATTAAGGAGGGTGCGGGCAGATGTAAGAAAACGCCTTCTCAGGCGTAGGAGGTGCAAGTTGCCCAGGGTTCGCCAGGGAATAATTGGCGAGATCCAGGGAAAAATACAGCGGCCAAGGGTGTGTGTGCCGGTGTAAACAGCGGGTAATCATGACGATGGATATAAAGGCTGGGTCAAAGGTACCCGTCTGAACAATGTGAGGCATGGGTCAAATAAGAGCGAGCCAAGTGTGTTATAAAGATAGCCAAGGAATATCGTCGTTAAGACCCAGAACATGTGTTTTCAATTTGTACACCCACCTCTGCTCACGTTTGAATAGGAAAGAGGAGCTGTCTGTGAGATGTGGTGGTATGTAGGGTTTATCAATGACAGTCCAGTGTAGGTCATTGGGAGCATGATTGACCTCCAGGAAGTGGTTGGTAAGTTTGGTGGAGGAACGGCCACACCGTATCGTGCTCTTGTGTTCCAAGATGCGAGTTTTGATGCGGCGGATGGTCATGCCAATGTATCTCAGCTCGCAAGGGCAGGTGATCAAATAGATCAAATGAGAGCTGTTGCAATTCGTGTGGCTCCTGAGAGTCCATGGTCGGCCAGTGCCAATGTCAATTTCCTTGGTCACGGAAGTAAGGCTGCATGCTGCGCAAGATCCACATGGGTAATGGCCCACAACTGGAGTGAGACCCCACAGGGTTGGTTGGGTGCATCTCTGGTTGGTGCGTGGGCGGGTGTGTACCAGCTGATCTCTGATATTGCTGCTGCGTTTAAACGCAAAAAGGGGTTTAGGCAGCTCTACCTCACCTATATTGAGAATCTTCCAATTGGTTAAAATGATTTTCTTGAATTGGTTGGAAAATTGACAATAGGTGTGTACACACGTGAGTCTGTTTTCGGATGCCTTGGGAATCTTGGGTGCCAAAAGAGCCTCCCGATTGTTATTAGCGGCTCGTTTGGAAGCTCTGCGGATCAGATGTTTAGGATAGTCTCTGGCCTTCAATTGTCTAGAGAGATTGTTGGCGTGTTCCTTGTACTTGTCAATAGAGGAACAGTTCCGTTTTAGGCGCAGGAACTGGCCAAATGGCAGGTTATCACGCAGAGCACGTGGGTGAAAGCTATCATATTTTAAAAGGGCATTCACCGCCATGGGTTTTTTGTATAGCTCAGTGCCCAAACGGCCATCCGACGGGGTTATGAGAATGTCGAGGAATGGTAGATGAGTCTTGGAGTACTCGCAGGTGAATTTCAGAAAAGGATCGCAGTTGTTGAGCCAGTCTTTGAAAGCCAAAATAGAGGACAGAGATCCCTGCCACAGTGCAAACACGTCATCTATATACCTCTTCCATATTTTGATGTGATCTCTATATGGGTTGTTGGTGCTGAGCACATGTTGTTCTTCAAAAACATGAACGTACAGATTTGCCAGGCTGGGAGCAAAAATGCTCCCCATTGAAGTGCCTGACACTTGCAAGAACAACTGTTCCTCAAATTGAAAGAAGTTCTCTTTCATTGCAAGCCTAGCACATGACATGATAAATGAGACAGGAGTGATGGAGTCAGGTGGATCTGCAAGCAGGAGAGTTTCGATGACAGCTAAAGTTTCATCCTGCGGAATACATGTGTACAACGACTCCACATCAAATGAAACTAGAAATTCAGTTGTACAATCAAAGGACAAATCCTCAAGTAGGATAAGAATATCCTTGGTATCCTTGAGGTAGGTAGGCATTTTGGCCACAAAAGGACGGAGGAAATGGTCAGCGAATGCCGACAGAGGTTCCAATAGGGACCCTAGACCTGAAATTATGGGGCGGCCAGGTGGAGGGTGCACATTCTTGTGTACCTTAGGTAAGATATAGAAGTAAGGTATAGTAGAAGTGGAGTTGACCAAATATTGTGCTTCGTTAGAAGTAATCCAACCGTTGGTACTGGCTTCATTCACTAGGATCCGAATGGTCTGAAGTAAACGTGTGGTAGGATCTTCGGCAAGGGGTTGATAGAAATTGGTGTTGCCCAACTGTCTCAAGCATTCAGAGCGATAAGCAGTGGTGTCCATCAAGACCGTGGCGCCGCCCTTGTCAGCTGGCTTGATCATTATGGAGTCATCAGAGGTAAGGGAGCGCAAAGCCAGGCGCTCTGATTTGGTAAGGTTCTGATATTGGCGGTTTGCTGAGACACCAAAGGAAGATACCTGTGAGGTCACTGCTTTCTCGAACGTGAGAACCTGAGGCGGGACTTGGCTGGGCAAGGGATTAAAAGAAGATTTAACACGTAAGCCCGTGTTCAAGTCATGGTCGCTTGGAGAAGTGCTGGATTCTGCACGGAAGAAAAAATTCAAGCGAATTTTTCTAAAGAATTGGGCGAGTTCGTGATTGATGGAGAACATGTCTCCTTTGAAGGAAGGAACAAACCCTAAACCTTTATTCAGGAGGGAGTTTTCGTCAGCTGTGAGAATTCTGCTGGATAAGTTAATGACTAGGTTGTGCTTGTGCTCGGAGCGGCTGGAGTGTTCCTCGAGCTCGATGATGGAGTCCCTTGTTGTTGGTCTAGCCACCGGACTTGGTTCCGTCTCCTTCCCCTTGACCGTCCTCGGCCAAACCCTAAAAAAGGCTGGTTGGAGTACATCTGTGGAGGCGGGGGATAGGGACAGGGTTGTCCGAAGGGAGGAGGTTGTCCAAATGGTGGAAAAGGGGGGTAGTTATAAGCAGCAGGCGGCCACCATTGAGAAGGATACATGTGGTTGGGTGTGCCCCTCTGGTTTCTCCTGTTGACACCACCTCTCCTTTTATTCCCTCTCAGTGAGGACTCGTCGCCTGAAGCAGTGTCTGACCCACTGGACCAGTCATCACTGCCCGATGTGGAGTAGTTGGACCCATACCTACGGCCCTGTCGATTGAATTGTAGAGGCGCGTAGTCAGCACTCGTGTATGGGTACACTTTCTCTATTGAAAAACGTGCCAGATCTTTTTTGAATTTAGTAATCTTGGTCATTAGTACCGAATCCTTAAATTCTTTATTATGTTTACTGGATTCCTCTTGTTGTTTTTTGAATAGCGCACCAGTCAGTGTCACTTTTATTTGTGATTCCAAAGCCTGGATCTCAATTAACACAGCGTTGGCAACTCGTTTGGCAGTATTTATAATAAGAATAAGCCAATCTCTGGTGCATTTCCACGCTATGAGGGACCAATCATTGAGAAAAGTTTTATCGTCCAGAAATAATCTGGGAGCATTTGTCACAATTAGTCCCGTGGGGGCACAATTGGCTCTCAAATATTCGGTCATAATAGCCCCGTGAATATATATTCGAGAGTGTGATTTTTTTAGGGTTAGAACCTTAGTCCAATCAACCTCCGCGCTGATTGGGGGACCTTGGAAGGTATCCATGATACTGGGTGTATCGAGAATGGCTCGAGCTATTGTGTCGTCAAACGTTAAACCAAGGCGTTCTGCCATGATTGTGCAAGTGAGTAAGTTAAGTGCAGACAAAGTAAAGGAAGTCTCAACCAGGGAGTCAGAAGAGAGAACCCACAGCAAGATAAGTAAAAATGTGTGCAAGCTGTGCACACCGGGAGAAGAAATCAACCAGCAAAAAATGTTTTATTTTTTGCAAAACAGTTAACGGCACAATTAATGTGCCACTTATAGACCCACAGCCAGAAAGCTGTACATGAAATCTAATACAAGACGGTTGGACACCGGAGGGTCAGAGGGAGCAAGTTTAGAGACCGCGCAGGATTGGTTCCCCCATCGAAGTACATATAACACAGAGAAATCCTGAGGTCTAATGGTAAAGAGAAAAGGTGGTATGTAAGGTGAGGAAGAGAGGCCTAATATACGTAGTGGAAGGGAAAAACTCCAAAACCATGGTCATACAATCACCGTGGGTAACTAACCCCATCACATGGGATTTTCATCCCAAAAAAAATCTCAGAATCTCAAGGGGCAGCAGGGCCCTTTAGCGAGAAGTGAGAGCTTTGTGCTGTAGGTATTATGCACCAAGAAAGGGAATGAATCCACAAATGGACATGAAGTGAGTGGGGGTTGCAGTGCTGGTGTGGTAGTAGTGAAAAAAAGGGGAGTGTGTTAAAACTAGTGACGGGACGGCCAGGAGACTTCTGTTGAACAATGCCGTACCGATGCTAGATTAAAAGAAGTGGAGGCAACACTAATCCGGTTTGAACAGTGAAGCAACATATGAGATAGTGGTCGACATGTTTCAGCCGTGGCGCCTAACTAGGCTCGGCTTTCATCAGGACCTGGAAGCTACTGCAAAGAAGAAACAACGTGACAAAGGATATATAGTGAGCACCCTCAACTTGCTTGTAGGGTGCACGTCTCCTCAAATATACACACAACACCTAGACAACAAAAAGGAAGACAGTGTAAAAATGTGTGGAACTTATTTGCTCAGTCGTGACAAATATGAGAGTTGTAAACTTGAAGCAAAATCCACTCACCCGTACAAACTGGGTGGAAAATGGACCTCCACCTGGCAACCGCTCAGGAAGGAACACCGCTCTGAAATAAGAATGTAAGACTAGTGAAGGGATAGTGGCTTACATATCATGAGCGAGTGTGAAAATGAGTGAGTAGGTCATCTAAAAACGAGGGAAAACTGCCAAAAGCAGTGTCTCCACAGAAAGCTGAGCTCAGCAAGATCATCGTGAATCAATCTAAAAAAGTAAAGATTGAAACGTGACCAGTGCTGAGCAAAAAGTCAGAGCAATATGAAATTGTACATGTCTGTCCAATGGTAAACCAAAGTGAGGAAAAACACTTAGGAAACAACGCTCGAGAGTTGGCGCCTTCAAAATAATGTAATCAAGTGTAACAGGGGAGGTGGAACCCATCGAGTAAAGATCCTACCTGTCCGTCGGGGAACCAGGCTGGAATGAGCCTGCAGCCGGAGGTCCCGTGTGGTAGGACGGAGGCGAATGAAATAAGAAACTGTCAGCGGCTGATGGGCCAATCACGGGACAGGTAATACACGCGCGCAAGAGCAGGAGCCAATGCGGAGCGCTGAATCACCCGTCTGGCAGTAACCTAGGAGATGGGAATGCAACTGACAGGGCGAGGATGACGCTGTCAGAAGTTCAAAGGCAAGCGCGCCTTAATTAATTAGGGAGATGACGTGGTGGCGCGAAAGCGCAAAGAATGCGGAAACAACCGTCATGTGGAACGGTAGGCTGTCAGTGCGCGTGTTGCTCTGTAATGCACGAAACATTAAGGAGGGTGCGGGCAGATGTAAGAAAACGCCTTCTCAGGCGTAGGAGGTGCAAGCTGCCCAGGGTTCGCCAGGGAATAATTGGCGAGATCCAGGGAAAAATACAGCGGCCAAGGGTGTGTGTGCCGGTGTAAACAGCGGGTAATCATGACGATGGATATAAAGGCTGGGTCAAAGGTACCCGTCTGAACAATGTGAGGCATGGGTCAAATAAGAGCGAGCCAAGTGTGTTATAAAGATAGCCAAGGAATATCGTCGTTAAGACCCAGAACATGTGTTTTCAATTTGTACACCCACCTCTGCTCACGTTTGAATAGGAAAGAGGAGCTGTCTGTGAGATGTGGTGGTATGTAGGGTTTATCAATGACAGTCCAGTGTAGGTCATTGGGAGCATGATTGACCTCCAGGAAGTGGTTGGTAAGTTTGGTGGAGGAACGGCCACACCGTATCGTGCTCTTGTGTTCCAAGATGCGAGTTTTGATGCGGCGGGTGGTCATGCCAATGTATCTCAGCTCGCAAGGGCAGGTGATCAAATAGATCAAATGAGAGCTGTTGCAATTCGTGTGGCTCCTAAGAGTCCATGGTCGGCCAGTGCCAATGTCAATTTCCTTGGTCACGGAAGTAAGGCTGCATGCTGCGCAAGATCCACATGGGTAATGGCCCACAACTGGAGGGAGACCCCACAGGGTTGGTTGGGTGCATCTCTGGTTGGTGCGTGGGCGGGTGTGTACCAGCTGATCTCTGATATTGCTGCTGCGTTTAAACGCAAAAAGGTGTTTAGGCAGCTCTACCTCACCTATATTGAGAATCTTCCAATTGGTTAAAATGATTTTCTTGAATTGGTTGGAAAATTGACAATAGGTGTGTACACACGTGAGTCTGTTTTCGGATGCCTTGGGAATCTTGGGTGCCAAAAGAGCCTCCCGATTGTTATTAGCGGCTCGTTTGGAAGCTCTGCGGATCAGATGTTTAGGATAGTCTCTGGCCTTCAATTGTCTAGAGAGATTGTTGGCGTGTTCCTTGTACTTGTCAATAGAGGAACAGTTCCGTTTTAGGCGCAGGAACTGGCCAAATGGCAGGTTATCACGCAGAGCACGTGGGTGAAAGCTATCATATTTTAAAAGGGCATTCACCGCCATGGGTTTTTTGTATAGCTCAGTGCCCAAACGGCCATCCGACGGGGTTATGAGAATGTCGAGGAATGGTAGATGAGTCTTGGAGTACTCGCAGGTGAATTTCAGAAAAGGATCGCAGTTGTTGAGCCAGTCTTTGAAAGCCAAAAGAGAGGACAGAGATCCCTGCCACAGTGCAAACACGTCATCTATATACCTCTTGCATATTTTGATGTGATCTCTATATGGGTTGTTGGTGCTGAGCACATGTTGTTCTTCAAAAACATGAACGTACAGATTTGCCAGGCTGGGAGCAAAAATGCTCCCCATTGAAGTGCCTGACACTTGCAAGAACAACTGTTCCTCAAATTGAAAGAAGTTCTCTTTCATTGCAAGCCTAGCACATGACATGATAAATGAGACAGGAGTGATGGAGTCAGGTGGATCTGCAAGCAGGAGAGTTTCGATGACAGCTAAAGTTTCATCCTGCGGAATACATGTGTACAACGACTCCACATCAAATGAAACTAGAAATTCAGTTGTACAATCAAAGGACAAATCCTCAAGTAGGATAAGAATATCCTTGGTATCCTTGAGGTAGGTAGGCATTTTGGCCACAAAAGGACGGAGGAAATGGTCAGCGAATGCCGACAGAGGTTCCAATAGGGACCCTAGACCTGAAATTATGGGGCGGCCAGGTGGAGGGTGCACATTCTTGTGTACCTTAGGTAAGATATAGAAGTAAGGTATAGTAGAAGTGGAGTTGACCAAATATTGTGCTTCGTTAGAAGTAATCCAACCGTTGGTACTGGCTTCATTCACTAGGATCCGAATGGTCTGAAGTAAACGTGTGGTAGGATCTTCGGCAAGGGGTTGATAGAAATTGGTGTTGCCCAACTGTCTCAAGCATTCAGAGCGATAAGCAGTGGTGTCCATCAAGACCGTGGTGCCGCCCTTGTCAGCTGGCTTGATCATTATGGAGTCATCAGAGGTAAGGGAGCGCAAAGCCAGGCGCTCTGATTTGGTAAGGTTCTGATATTGGCGGTTTGCTGAGACACCAAAGGAAGATACCTGTGAGGTCACTGCTTTCTCGAACGTGAGAACCTGAGGCGGGACTTGGCTGGGCAAGGGATTAAAAGAAGATTTAACACGTAAGCCCGTGTTCAAGTCATGGTCGCTTGGAGAAGTGCTGGATTCTGCACGGAAGAAAAAATTCAAGCGAATTTTTCTAAAGAATTGGGCGAGTTCGTGATTGATGGAGAACATGTCTCCTTTGAAGGAAGGAACAAACCCTAAACCTTTATTCAGGAGGGAGTTTTCGTCAGCTGTGAGAATTCTGCTGGATAAGTTAATGACTAGGTTGTGCTCGTGCTCGGAGCGGCTGGAGTGTTCCTCGAGCTCGATGATGGAGTCCCTTGTTGTTGGTCTAGCCACTGGACTTGGTTCCGTCTCCTTCCCCTTCACCGTCCTCGGCCAAACCCTAAAAAAGGCTGGTTGGAGTACATCTGTGGAGGCGGGGGATAGGGACAGGGTTGTCCGAAGGGAGGAGGTTGTCCAAATGGTGGAAAAGGGGGGTAGTTATAAGCAGCAGGCGGCCACCATTGAGAAGGATACATGTGGTTGGGTGTGCCCCTCTGGTTTCTCCTGTTGACACCACCTCTCCTTTTATTCCCTCTCAGTGAGGACTCGTCGCCTGAAGCAGTGTCTGACCCACTGGACCAGTCATCACTGCCCGATGTGGAGTAGTTGGACCCATACCTACGGCCCTGTCGATTGAATTGTAGAGGCGCGTAGTCAGCACTCGTGTATGGGTACACTTTCTCTATTGAAAAACGTGCCAGATCTTTTTTGAATTTAGTAATCTTGGTCATTAGTACCGAATCCTTAAATTCTTTATTATGTTTACTGGATTCCTCTTGTTGTTTTTTGAATAGCGCACCAGTCAGTGTCACTTTTATTTGTGATTCCAAAGCCTGGATCTCAATTAACACAGCGTCGGCAACTCGTTTGGCAGTATTTATAATAAGAATAAGCCAATCTCTGGTGCATTTCCACGCTATGAGGGACCAATCATTGAGAAAAGTTTTATCGTCCAGAAATAATCTGGGAGCATTTGTCACAATTAGTCCCGTGGGGGCACAATTGGCTCTCAAATATTCGGTCATAATAGCTCCGTGAATATATATTCGAGAGTGTGATTTTTTTAGGGTTAGAACCTTAGTCCAATCAACCTCCGCGCTGATTGGGGGACCTTGGAAGGTATCCATGATACTGGGTGTATCGAGAATGGCTCGAGCTATTGTGTCGTCAAACGTTAAACCAAGGCGTTCTGCCATGATTGTGCAAGTGAGTAAGTTAAGTGCAGACAAAGTAAAGGAAGTCTCAACCAGGGAGTCAGAAGAGAGAACCCACAGCAAGATAAGTAAAAATGTGTGCAAGCTGTGCACACCGGGAGAAGAAATCAACCAGCAAAAAATGTTTTATTTTTTGCAAAACAGTTAACGGCACAATTAATGTGCCACTTATAGACCCACAGCCAGAAAGCTGTACATGAAATCTAATACAAGACGGTTGGACACCGGAGGGTCAGAGGGAGCAAGTTTAGAGACCGCGCAGGATTGGTTCCCCCATCGAAGTACATATAACACAGAGAAATCCTGAGGTCTAATGGTAAAGAGAAAAGGTGGTATGTAAGGTGAGGAAGAGAGGCCTAATATACGTAGTGGAAGGGAAAAACTCCAAAACCATGGTCATACAATCACCGTGGGTAACTAACCCCATCACATGGGATTTTCATCCCAAAAAAAATCTCAGAATCTCAAGGGGCAGCAGGGCCCTTTAGCGAGAAGTGAGAGCTTTGTGCTGTAGGTATTATGCACCAAGAAAGGGAATGAATCCACAAATGGACATGAAGTGAGTGGGGGTTGCAGTGCTGGTGTGGTAGTAGTGAAAAAAGGGGAGTGTGTTAAAACTAGTGACGGGACGGCCAGGAGACTTCTGTTGAACAATGCCGTACCGATGCTAGATTAAAAGAAGTGGAGGCAACACTAATCCGGTTTGAACAGTGAAGCAACATATGAGATAGTGGTCGACATGTTTCAGCCGTGGCGCCTAACTAGGCTCGGCTTTCATCAGGACCTGGAAGCTACTGCAAAGAAGAAACAACGTGACAAAGGATATATAGTGAGCACCCTCAACTTGCTTGTAGGGTGCACGTCTCCTCAAATATACACACAACACCTAGACAACAAAAAGGAAGACAGTGTAAAAATGTGTGGAACTTATTTGCTCAGTCGTGACAAATATGAGAGTTGTAAACTTGAAGCAAAATCCACTCACCCGTACAAACTGGGTGGAAAATGGACCTCCACCTGGCAACCGCTCAGGAAGGAACACCGCTCTGAAATAAGAATGTAAGACTAGTGAAGGGATAGTGGCTTACATATCATGAGCGAGTGTGAAAATGAGTGAGTAGGTCATCTAAAAACGAGGGAAAACTGCCAAAAGCAGTGTCTGCACAGAAAGCTGAGCTCAGCAAGATCATCGTGAATCAATCTAAAAAAGTAAAGATTGAAACGTGACCAGTGCTGAGCAAAAAGTCAGAGCAATATGAAATTGTACATGTCTGTCCAATGGTAAACCAAAGTGAGGAAAAACACTTAGGAAACAACGCTCGAGAGTTGGCGCCTTCAAAATAATGTAATCAAGTGTAACAGGGGAGGTGGAACCCATCGAGTAAAGATCCTACCTGTCCGTCGGGGAACCAGGCTGGAATGAGCCTGCAGCCGGAGGTCCCGTGTGGTAGGACGGAGGCGAATGAAATAAGAAACTGTCAGCGGCTGATGGGCCAATCACGGGACAGGTAATACACGCGCGCAAGAGCAGGAGCCAATGCGGAGCGCTGAATCACCCGTCTGGCAGTAACCTAGGAGATGGGAATGCAACTGACAGGGCGAGGATGACGCTGTCAGAAGTTCAAAGGCAAGCGCGCCTTAATTAATTAGGGAGATGACGTGGTGGCGCGAAAGCGCAAAGAATGCGGAAACAACCGTCATGTGGAACGGTAGGCTGTCAGTGCGCGTGTTGCTCTGTAATGCACGAAACATTAAGGAGGGTGCGGGCAGATGTAAGAAAACGCCTTCTCAGGCGTAGGAGGTGCAAGCTGCCCAGGGTTCGCCAGGGAATAATTGGCGAGATCCAGGGAAAAATACAGCGGCCAAGGGTGTGTGTGCCGGTGTAAACAGCGGGTAATCATGACGATGGATATAAAGGCTGGGTCAAAGGTACCCGTCTGAACAATGTGAGGCATGGGTCAAATAAGAGCGAGGCAAGTGTGTTATAAAGATAGCCAAGGAATATCGTCGTTAAGACCCAGAACATGTGTTTTCAATTTGTACACCCACCTCTGCTCACGTTTGAATAGGAAAGAGGAGCTGTCTGTGAGATGTGGTGGTATGTAGGGTTTATCAATGACAGTCCAGTGTAGGTCATTGGGAGCATGATTGACCTCCAGGAAGTGGTTGGTAAGTTTGGTGGAGGAACGGCCACACCGTATCGTGCTCTTGTGTTCCAAGATGCGAGTTTTGATGCGGTGGGTGGTCATGCCAATGTATCTCAGCCCGCAAGGGCAGGTGATCAAATAGATCAAATGAGAGCTGTTGCAATTCGTGTGGCTCCTAAGAGTCCATGGTCGGCCAGTGCCAATGTCAATTTCCTTGGTCACGGAAGTAAGGCTGCATGCTGCGCAAGATCCACATGGGTAATGGCCCACAACTGGAGGGAGACCCCACAGGGTTGGTTGGGTGCATCTCTGGTTGGTGCGTGGGCGGGTGTGTACCAGCTGATCTCTGATATTGCTGCTGCGTTTAAACGCAAAAAGGGGTTTAGGCAGCTCTACCTCACCTATATTGAGAATCTTCCAATTGGTTAAAATGATTTTCTTGAATTGGTTGGAAAATTGACAATAGGTGTGTACACACGTGAGTCTGTTTTCGGATGCCTTGGGAATCTTGGGTGCCAAAAGAGCCTCCCGATTGTTATTAGCGGCTTGTTTGGAAGCTCTGCGGATCAGATGTTTAGGATAGTCTCTGGCCTTCAATTGTCTATAGAGATTGTTGGCGTGTTCCTTGTACTTGTCAATAGAGGAACAGTTCCGTTTTAGGCGCAGGAACTGGCCAAATGGCAGGTTATCACGCAGAGCACGTGGGTGAAAGCTATCATATTTTAAAAGGGCATTCACCGCCATGGGTTTTTTGTATAGCTCAGTGCCCAAACGGCCATCCGACGGGGTTATGAGAATGTCGAGGAATGGTAGATGAGTCTTGGAGTACTCGCAGGTGAATTTCAGAAAAGGATCGCAGTTGTTGAGCCAGTCTTTGAAAGCCAAAAGAGAGGACAGAGATCCCTGCCACAGTGCAAACACGTCATCTATATACCTCTTCCATATTTTGATGTGATCTCTATATGGGTTGTTGGTGCTGAGCACATGTTGTTCTTCAAAAACATGAACGTGCCGTGCCGAGTGCCGTTTGGGCACTGAGCTATACAAAAAACCCATGGCGGTGAATGCCCTTTTAAAATATGATAGCTTTCACCCACGTGCTCTGCGTGATAACCTGCCATTTGGCCAGTTCCTGCGCCTAAAACGGAACTGTTCCTCTATTGACAAGTACAAGGAACACGCCAACAATCTCTCTAGACAATTGAAGGCCAGAGACTATCCTAAACATCTGATCCGCAGAGCTTCCAAACGAGCCGCTAATAACAATCGGGAGGCTCTTTTGGCACCCAAGATTCCCAAGGCATCCGAAAACAGACTCACGTGTGTACACACCTATTGTCAATTTTCCAACCAATTCAAGAAAATCATTTTAACCAATTGGAAGATTCTCAATATAGGTGAGGTAGAGCTGCCTAAACCCCTTTTTGCGTTTAAACGCAACAGCAATATCAGAGATCAGCTGGTACACACCCGCCCACGCACCAACCAGAGATGCACCCAACCAACCCTGTGGGGTCTCCCTCCAGTTGTGGGCCATTACCCATGTGGATCTTGCGCAGCATGCAGCCTTACTTCCGTGACCAAGGAAATTGACATTGGCACTGGCCGACCATGGACTCTTAGGAGCCACACGAATTGCAACAGCTCTCATTTGATCTATTTGATCACCTGCCCTTGCGAGCTGAGATACATTGGCATGACCACCCGCCGCATCAAAACTCGCATCTTGGAACACAAGAGCACGATACGGTGTGGCCGTTCCTCCACCAAACTTACCAACCACTTCCTGGAGGTCAATCATGCTCCCAATGACCTACACTGGACTGTCATTGATAAACCCTACATACCACCACATCTCACAGACAGCTCCTCTTTCCTATTCAAACGTGAGCAGAGGTGGGTGTACAAATTGAAAACACATGTTCTGGGTCTTAACGACGATATTCCTTGGCTATCTTTATAACACACTTGGCTCGCTCTTATTTGACCCATGCCTCACATTGTTCAGACGGGTACCTTTGACCCAGCCTTTATATCCATCGTCATGATTACCCGCTGTTTACACCGGCACACACACCCTTGGCCGCTGTATTTTTCCCTGGATCTCGCCAATTATTCCCTGGCGAACCCTGGGCAGCTTGCACCTCCTACGCCTGAGAAGGCGTTTTCTTACATCTGCCCGCACCCTCCTTAATGTTTCGTGCATTACAGAGCAACACGCGCACTGACAGCCTACCGTTCCACATGACGGTTGTTTCCGCATTCTTTGCGCTTTCGCGCCACCACGTCATCTCCCTAATTAATTACGGCGCGCTTGCCTTTGAACTTCTGACAGCGTCATCCTCGCCCTGTCAGTTGCATTCCCATCTCCTAGGTTACTGCCAGACGGGTGATTCAGCGCTCCGCATTGGCTCCTGCTCTTGCGCGCGTGTATTACCTGTCCCGTGATTGGCCCATCAGCCGCTGACAGTTTCTTATTTCATTCGCCTCCGTCCTACCACACGGGACCTCCGGCTGCAGGCTCATTCCAGCCTGGTTCCCCGACGGACAGGTAGGATCTTTACTCGATGGGTTCCACCTCCCCTGTTACACTTGATTACATTATTTTGAAGGCGCCAACTCTCGAGCGTTGTTTCCTAAGTGTTTTTCCTCACTTTGGTTTACCATTGGACAGACATGTACAATTTCATATTGCTCTGACTTTTTGCTCAGCACTGGTCACGTTTCAATCTTTACTTTTTTAGATTGATTCACGATGATCTTGCTGAGCTCAGCTTTCTGTGCAGACACTGCTTTTGGCAGTTTTCCCTCGTTTTTAGATGACCTACTCACTCATTTTCACACTCGCTCATGATATGTAAGCCACTATCCCTTCACTAGTCTTACATTCTTATTTCAGAGCGGTGTTCCTTCCTGAGCGGTTGCCAGGTGGAGGTCCATTTTCCACCCAGTTTGTACGGGTGAGTGGATTTTGCTTCAAGTTTACAACTCTCATATTTGTCACGACTGAGCAAATAAGTTCCACACATTTTTACACTGTCTTCCTTTTTGTTGTCTAGGTGTTGTGTGTATATTTGAGGAGACGTGCACCCTACAAGCAAGTTGAGGGTGCTCACTATATATCCTTTGTCACGTTGTTTCTTCTTTGCAGTAGCTTCCAGGTCCTGATGAAAGCCGAGCCTAGTTAGGCGCCACGGCTGAAACATGTCGACCACTATCTCATATGTTGCTTCACTGTTCAAACCGGATTAGTGTTGCCTCCACTTCTTTTAATCTAGCATCGGTACGGCATTGTTCAACAGAAGTCTCCTGGCCGTCCCGTCACTAGTTTTAACACACTCCCCTTTTTTTCACTACTACCACACCAGCACTGCAACCCCCACTCACTTCATGTCCATTTGTGGATTCATTCCCTTTCTTGGTGCATAATACCTACAGCACAAAGCTCTCACTTCTCGCTAAAGGGCCCTGCTGCCCCTTGAGATTCTGAGATTTTTTTTTTGGGATGAAAATCCCATGTGATGGGGTTAGTTACCCACGGTGATTGTATGACCATGGTTTTGGAGTTTTTCCCTTCCACTACGTATATTAGGCCTCTCTTCCTCACCTTACATACCACCTTTTCTCTTTACCATTAGACCTCAGGATTTCTCTGTGTTATATGTACTTCGATGGGGGAACCAATCCTGCGCGGTCTCTAAACTTGCTCCCTCTGACCCTCCAGGTGTCCAACCGTCTTGTATTAGATTTCATGTACAGCTTTCTGGCTGTGGGTCTATAAGTGGCACATTAATTGTGCCGTTAACTGTTTTGCAAAAAATAAAACATTTTTTGCTGGTTGATTTCTTCTCCCGGTGTGCACAGCTTGCACACATTTTTACTTATCTTGCTGTGGGTTCTCTCTTCTGACTCCCTGGTTGAGACTTCCTTTACTTTGTCTGCACTTAACTTACTCACTTGCACAATCATGGCAGAACGCCTTGGTTTAACGTTTGACGACACAATAGCTCGAGCCATTCTCGATACACCCAGTATCATGGATACCTTCCAAGGTCCCCCAATCAGCGCGGAGGTTGATTGGACTAAGGTTCTAACCCTAAAAAAATCACACTCTCGAATATATATTCACGGGGCTATTATGACCGAATATTTGAGAGCCAATTGTGCCCCCACGGGACTAATTGTGACAAATGCTCCCAGATTATTTCTGGACGATAAAACTTTTCTCAATGATTGGTCCCTCATAGCGTGGAAATGCACCAGAGATTGGCTTATTCTTATTATAAATACTGCCAAACGAGTTGCCGACGCTGTGTTAATTGAGATCCAGGCTTTGGAATCACAAATAAAAGTGACACTGACTGGTGCGCTATTCAAAAAACAACAAGAGGAATCCAGTAAACATAATAAAGAATTTAAGGATTCGGTACTAATGACCAAGATTACTAAATTCAAAAAAGATCTGGCACGTTTTTCAATAGAGAAAGTGTACCCATACACGAGTGCTGACTACGCGCCTCTACAATTCAATCGACAGGGCCGTAGGTATGGGTCCAACTACTCCACATCGGGCAGTGATGACTGGTCCAGTGGGTCAGACACTGCTTCAGGCGACGAGTCCTCACTGAGAGGGAATAAAAGGAGAGGTGGTGTCAACAGGAGAAACCAGAGGGGCACACCCAACCACATGTATCCTTCTCAATGGTGGCCGCCTGCTGCTTATAACTACCCCCCTTTTCCACCATTTGGACAACCTCCTCCCTTCGGACAACCCTGTCCCTATCCCCCGCCTCCACAGATGTACTCCAACCAGCCTTTTTTAGGGTTTGGCCGAGGACGGTGAAGGGGAAGGAGACGAAACCAAGTCCAGTGGCTAGACCAACAACAAGGGACTCCATCATCGAGCTCGAGGAACACTCCAGCCGCTCCGAGCACGAACACAACCTAGTCATTAACTTATCCAGCAGAATTCTCACAGCTGACGAAAACTCCCTCCTGAATAAAGGTTTAGGGTTTGTTCCTTCCTTCAAAGGAGACATGTTCTCCATCAATCACGAACTCGCCCAATTCTTTAGAAAAATTCGCTTGAATTTTTTCTTCCGTGCAGAATCCAGCACTTCTCCAAGCGACCATGACTTGAACACGGGCTTACGTGTTAAATCTTCTTTTAATCCCTTGCCCAGCCAAGTCCCGCCTCAGGTTCTCACGTTCGAGAAAGCAGTGACCTCACAGGTATCTTCCTTTGGTGTCTCAGCAAACCGCCAATATCAGAACCTTACCAAATCAGAGCGCCTGGCTTTGCGCTCCCTTACCTCTGATGACTCCATAATGATCAAGCCAGCTGACAAGGGCGGCGCCACGGTCTTGATGGACACCACTGCTTATCGCTCTGAATGCTTGAGACAGTTGGGCAACACCAATTTCTATCAACCCCTTGCCGAAGATCCTACCACACGTTTACTTCAGACCATTCGGATCCTAGTGAATGAAGCCAGTACCAACGGTTGGATTACTTCTAACGAAGCACAATATTTGGTCAACTCCACTTCTACTATACCTTACTTCTATATCTTACCTAAGGTACACAAGAATGTGCACCCTCCACCTGGCCGCCCCATAATTTCAGGTCTAGGGTCCCTATTGGAACCTCTGTCGGCATTCGCTGACCATTTCCTCCGTCCTTTTGTGGCCAAAATGCCTACCTACCTCAAGGATACCAAGGATATTCTTATCCTACTTGAGGATTTGTCCTTTGATTGTACAACTGAATTTCTAGTTTCATTTGATGTGGAGTCGTTGTACACATGTATTCCGCAGGATGAAACTTTAGCTGTCATCGAAACTCTCCTGCTTGCAGATCCACCTGACTCCATCACTCCTGTCTCATTTATCATGTCATGTGCTAGGCTTGCAATGAAAGAGAACTTCTTTCAATTTGAGGAACAGTTGTTCTTGCAAGTGTCAGGCACTTCAATGGGGAGCATTTTTGCTCCCAGCCTGGCAAATCTGTACGTTCATGTTTTTGAAGAACAACATGTGCTCAGCACCAACAACCCATATAGAGATCACATCAAAATATGCAAGAGGTATATAGATGACGTGTTTGCACTGTGGCAGGGATCTCTGTCCTCTCTTTTGGCTTTCAAAGACTGGCTCAACAACTGCGATCCTTTTCTGAAATTCACCTGCGAGTACTCCAAGACTCATCTACCATTCCTCGACATTCTCATAACCCCGTCGGATGGCCGTTTGGGCACTGAGCTATACAAAAAACCCATGGCGGTGAATGCCCTTTTAAAATATGATAGCTTTCACCCACGTGCTCTGCGTGATAACCTGCCATTTGGCCAGTTCCTGCGCCTAAAACGGAACTGTTCCTCTATTGACAAGTACAAGGAACACGCCAACAATCTCTCTAGACAATTGAAGGCCAGAGACTATCCTAAACATCTGATCCGCAGAGCTTCCAAACGAGCCGCTAATAACAATCGGGAGGCTCTTTTGGCACCCAAGATTCCCAAGGCATCCGAAAACAGACTCACGTGTGTACACACCTATTGTCAATTTTCCAACCAATTCAAGAAAATCATTTTAACCAATTGGAAGATTCTCAATATAGGTGAGGTAGAGCTGCCTAAACCCCTTTTTGCGTTTAAACGCAGCAGCAATATCAGAGATCAGCTGGTACACACCCGCCCACGCACCAACCAGAGATGCACCCAACCAACCCTGTGGGGTCTCCCTCCAGTTGTGGGCCATTACCCATGTGGATCTTGCGCAGCATGCAGCCTTACTTCCGTGACCAAGGAAATTGACATTGGCACTGGCCGACCATGGACTCTTAGGAGCCACACGAATTGCAACAGCTCTCATTTGATCTATTTGATCACCTGCCCTTGCGAGCTGAGATACATTGGCATGACCACCCGCCGCATCAAAACTCGCATCTTGGAACACAAGAGCACGATACGGTGTGGCCGTTCCTCCACCAAACTTACCAACCACTTCCTGGAGGTCAATCATGCTCCCAATGACCTACACTGGACTGTCATTGATAAACCCTACATACCACCACATCTCACAGACAGCTCCTCTTTCCTATTCAAACGTGAGCAGAGGTGGGTGTACAAATTGAAAACACATGTTCTGGGTCTTAACGACGATATTCCTTGGCTATCTTTATAACACACTTGGCTCGCTCTTATTTGACCCATGCCTCACATTGTTCAGACGGGTACCTTTGACCCAGCCTTTATATCCATCGTCATGATTACCCGCTGTTTACACCGGCACACACACCCTTGGCCGCTGTATTTTTCCCTGGATCTCGCCAATTATTCCCTGGCGAACCCTGGGCAGCTTGCACCTCCTACGCCTGAGAAGGCGTTTTCTTACATCTGCCCGCACCCTCCTTAATGTTTCGTGCATTACAGAGCAACACGCGCACTGACAGCCTACCGTTCCACATGACGGTTGTTTCCGCATTCTTTGCGCTTTCGCGCCACCACGTCATCTCCCTAATTAATTAAGGCGCGCTTGCCTTTGAACTTCTGACAGCGTCATCCTCGCCCTGTCAGTTGCATTCCCATCTCCTAGGTTACTGCCAGACGGGTGATTCAGCGCTCCGCATTGGCTCCTGCTCTTGCGCGCGTGTATTACCTGTCCCGTGATTGGCCCATCAGCCGCTGACAGTTTCTTATTTCATTCGCCTCCGTCCTACCACACGGGACCTCCGGCTGCAGGCTCATTCCAGCCTGGTTCCCCGACGGACAGGTAGGATCTTTACTCGATGGGTTCCACCTCCCCTGTTACACTTGATTACATTATTTTGAAGGCGCCAACTCTCGAGCGTTGTTTCCTAAGTGTTTTTCCTCACTTTGGTTTACCATTGGACAGACATGTACAATTTCATATTGCTCTGACTTTTTGCTCAGCACTGGTCACGTTTCAATCTTTACTTTTTTAGATTGATTCACGATGATCTTGCTGAGCTCAGCTTTCTGTGCAGACACTGCTTTTGGCAGTTTTCCCTCGTTTTTAGATGACCTACTCACTCATTTTCACACTCGCTCATGATATGTAAGCCACTATCCCTTCACTAGTCTTACATTCTTATTTCAGAGCGGTGTTCCTTCCTGAGCGGTTGCCAGGTGGAGGTCCATTTTCCACCCAGTTTGTACGGGTGAGTGGATTTTGCTTCAAGTTTACAACTCTCATATTTGTCACGACTGAGCAAATAAGTTCCACACATTTTTACACTGTCTTCCTTTTTGTTGTCTAGGTGTTGTGTGTATATTTGAGGAGACGTGCACCCTACAAGCAAGTTGAGGGTGCTCACTATATATCCTTTGTCACGTTGTTTCTTCTTTGCAGTAGCTTCCAGGTCCTGATGAAAGCCGAGCCTAGTTAGGCGCCACGGCTGAAACATGTCGACCACTATCTCATATGTTGCTTCACTGTTCAAACCGGATTAGTGTTGCCTCCACTTCTTTTAATCTAGCATCGGTACGGCATTGTTCAACAGAAGTCTCCTGGCCGTCCCGTCACTAGTTTTAACACACTCCCCTTTTTTTCACTACTACCACACCAGCACTGCAACCCCCACTCACTTCATGTTCATTTGTGGATTCATTCCCTTTCTTGGTGCATAATACCTACAGCACAAAGCTCTCACTTCTCGCTAAAGGGCCCTGCTGCCCCTTGAGATTCTGAGATTTTTTTTTTGGGATGAAAATCCCATGTGATGGGGTTAGTTACCCACGGTGATTGTATGACCATGGTTTTGGAGTTTTTCCCTTCCACTACGTATATTAGGCCTCTCTTCCTCACCTTACATACCACCTTTTCTCTTTACCATTAGACCTCAGGATTTCTCTGTGTTATATCTACTGGATCCTTACCATATCGCAACTTCACAGCTGCTCACCACTTACGTCACTGGTTTCCGTCCTCATCGACGTGGGCGCTGTCTAGCACTGAATATACTTACATGGAAAGTTAATGGCCTGGGGGACAAGTTAAAACGGGGGGTGGTTCTACAGTATATAAAGCGCCATGCACTGGATATAGTCCTGCTCCAGGAGACACATTTGGTTGGCAACACTTTTGGGGTCATGAACAGATGATGTTACCGTATGGCTGGTCAATCAGGTTTTACTTCGGGCTCACGCGGTACGGGTGTGCTTCTACGTAAAGGTTGCCCATACATTATAGATATGACTTGGATAGATGACCAGGGCAGATACTTAGCAGTCTGGCACTTGGGAAGGGCTGGTAACTAATCTGGTATCCATTTATGCCCCCCCTGGACTGCAGCGTCCTGTCTTATGGGATATCTGGGTGCTCCTGCTGGACCTCCCAATTGGTTTATTGGTGTTGGGGGGTGACTTCAACCTTGCAATGGATGGCTCAAGGAATCGCCTTCCTCCCAGGAGCGACCCCCTGGGGGGCTCCCATCTATCAGGATTCATGTCGGCGCTGGGTCTGGTGGATGTGTGGTATTGGCTTAACCCTGCTACCACACAATTTACCTTTACCTTTCATTCAGGGGCTCCAATAGTCAGTCACGTATCGATCACATTTTACGCTCGCTCAGGACACTCAGTCCTTCATGGCTTCCAGATGTCTTGTCCGTGGAATTTCAGATCATTTCCCGATCCTTACGACATTAACGAAGGGACAACCCAGGGGCCGCTCCACCCTCACAATAAACCCCTGGGCACTTAAGGTGCCTCACATCAAGGAGGCTCTCCTTAATGACACTGATTATTATTTCAACGAAAATGTGGGGTCGGTCACGTCACCATCTGTGATTTGGGGGGCTTTCGGCACACTTATAAATGGCAGAGCTCTGTCACTCATGGTGGGACACAGAAGAGAACTTAACAGACATGTGGTCGAATTGGAGGAGGTGATCCTCGCAAAAGAACAGACCCTGGCGATGGCTCCTGATGCATAGGTGCAACACTCACTAGATATGGTGCGGCTTGACTATCAGCAGCTTCTGACCCAAGCGGCGACTGCCCAATATACCACCACCCGACATAAAATATACAAACACAGCAAACGTACGGGCAGGCTTTTGGCATGGTTGGAGAGAAAGGAGGGGGCATCTAGGTGGGTACACTCACTTCATGGAGCAGAAGGGGATCTACTCACAGACCCCCAGGAAATTACTGACGAATTCGCTGCATATTTCTCATCGGTGTACACACCGGCCGATGACTCCCAGTCCGCCATGGCTCCAGAACTTCTTTCGACCATTAAGGTCACCTGCCTAACTACAGATGATAGAGAATCCCTTGAGGGCGATATCACTGACGTGGAAATCCAGAAGGCTATCCAAGATCTGCGCTCCGGTAAAGCTATGGGACCTAATCGGCTCCCTAACAAATTTTTTAAATGGCTGGTATCCAAGCTCTCGCCCCATTTATTACACATGTACACTGAGAGTTTTGATATTGGGGTTTTACCCCCTGAAGTTCGGCTGGCATCGATAGTGGTTATAAATAAACCGGGTAAGTCTTACCGTCCTATCTCCCTTTTTACTGCAGAGGTGAAAATTCTGGCGAAGCTACTGGCTAACAGACTTCTCCCATATCTGACTGGCCTGGTGCACCCTGACCAATCCGGGTTTATGCCAGGGTGCAACACAGCCTTGAACCTACGCCGTCTAAACGGGGTCCTGGACAGAATAGATACCATAAAGGAGGATGCAATCCTGCTGTCACTTCACGCAACAATGGCCTTCGACACCATCTAGTGGGAATTTCTTTTTGCGGTCCTGACATGAATGGGGTTCGGTCCCAAGTTCATCAAATGGGTCACATTACTTTACTCTCAGCCAGCAGCGCAAGTGGTCGTCAATAATCATGTGTCGGGCACGTTTCCACTCCGACGGGGCACCAGACAGGGATGCCCCCGTCACCTCTTCTCTTTGCGTTGGTGCTCGAGCCGTTGGCGGTTTGGATCGGGGGGACCCGATGATCAGATGGCTGAAATGGACCGATGACCACGAAGATTGTATTTCCTTATACGCAGATGACATCCATCTGTACTTAGCTTCGCCCACGTGGTCCATTAGTCAAGTCTTAAATATTTTCCGCGTTTTTGGAGCCCACTCCGAATACACTATCAACTGGGCCAAGTTGCAGATGTACGTTCTGTGGGGGGATCCTCTGCGTAATCCAAGGGGGTATTACATTCCGGTGGCCTCACAGGGCTTTAAATACCTGAGTATTTTTATCACCCCGGATCCGGTCTTGTTACACGAGTCCAATTTGCTCACGACCTTGACCCGTCTCTGCTCTGACGTTAAACACTGGCAGTCTCTTCCTTTAACCTTTCTGGGACAGGCTGCCCTTTTTAAAATGTTGGCATTGCCGTGCTTTCTCTATTCATTGAGGAACTCCTCCAACGCAATCTGTGATGCTTGTTTCACCGGGTTGAAGGCCATCGTACGAGAACTGTTATGGGAGGGACTTGCCCCACGCATCGCCCTTAATAAATTGACAATGGGTGGTACGATGGAGGCATAGCGTTACCAGACATAAAGCTATATTATGAAGCTCCTCAACTCATCATGGTCAGTAAATGGGCACATGGGGAGCACGACGACCCTAACTTTCGCACCGATTGTTGGCTCTTGGGAAGGGGTGGCCACAACCGAGCACTTTACACAAACCCACGCAAACTCCACCTTCCAGGGCCTATGGCGCGCACAGTGGCGATTTGGCACGGGGTCAACAAAAAATGGGGTTGGAACAACACGCTCACAAAGGCCACTCCACTTTGGGAGCCTGACATTTTGGGTCAGTTTAGCAGGTGCCCCGGATTTGATAAGTGGGACATGATAGAGAACTCATCAGTAGGTGACATGTGGGTGAAAGGTAGATTGGCAACATTTGAAGACATGCAGACTAAATACCACCTAGCTCAAACGGAGGCTTCCAGGTACCTACAGATTAGCCAAGCTTTTACTTCTGCCTTACAGAGACGACCCTCTACCTGCATTCACCCTGCTGGAGGATAGACTGTTACTCGACCCAATGCATGCAAAAGCCATATCCCTCATTACAAGAAACTACTGAGCAACCGACCTGACCCCATGTCCCGACTGCGTCATCGCTGGGGGGGTTACCTGGGAGACGTTGACGATGAGGACTGGCGCAATGCCCTTGCATCCCCTAGAGAGGTGGCTATTCCACAGAGCCTTTGCCTGGTACAACTGAAAATCCTTCATCAGGTTTATTTTGATGCACGCACCCTGTTCAAGATGGGCTGACGGCCTGACCCTTTCTGCCATCGGCGTTGTAACTTGCCAGGCACTTTTCTTCATATGTTGTGGGAATGCCCCAAAATGCAATCATATTGGGGGAAAATTGCAAAGCAGATGGAGAGGGCATGTGGCAAGTCTCTGAAGGCTACCCCCAACAATGTCTCCTTAACATATGGGCAGCCACGGATCTCACACAGGCAGAACAGACATGGGCTTCCACTGGGTGGTCCATTGCTAAACGGAACATAGCTCAGAAATGGGGGGTGGAGACGGCACCATGCCTCAGGGACTAGGCAATCGATATAGACAGGGCAATGATCGCTGAGAAAGACGTCTTCAAG
Organism: Triturus cristatus; assembly: GCF_964204655.1. Taxonomy (NCBI): domain Eukaryota; kingdom Metazoa; phylum Chordata; class Amphibia; order Caudata; family Salamandridae; genus Triturus; species Triturus cristatus. Next base: position 349,780,372 of record NC_140584.1, read on the forward strand.
CATAGAGGCTGCCCCTAAAAATGGGATCATAAGTGGGGGAGATGGAACAAATATAGAGGCGACCTGTGTGTGTCCCCTACCACTAAACTGCAGCGAGATGGACGCCTCATTTTGGAGGTCTCCGGCTTTGAGGACATGCTCCCACTCTGAAGTATCGGTATGATTGCCCTATTGTATGCCCTAACCGAGATCGACATTATGTCCGTACATAAGCTGTTGCCACTGTTTATGCTCCTCCCGTTGTTGTCAGGAAATGTGGTGATGATCCATGCACATAATGCACTTTATTGGCTGTATGTTGCGTGCTTTCACAATGGGCTTATACACTATGTCACCAATGCACTGTACCTTATCTTTTTCTTTCTTAATAAAAAATTGTTTACCAAAAAAAAAAAAAAGAAAGACAGAAGTAAAACATAAAGAGTAAAACTAGGCTTCTCCAATACTGATTGTTAAGCAGGTGCCCAGAACAACAAGAAGGTGGCGCCAGAAAAGTCTGTTGGTTCCTGTCAGTAGTTATAGCCTGAGAGATGCTGAGGCACGGGCTTCTCTAACATTTTAAATACCTGGCACGTTGAGCTTAAATTGGGATTTCCTTTGCCTTACAGGCCCTGAAGCTGGTTTCCTGTGTGGCTTTCATTCTTTTTCCAGACCTGCACATTCTTTTGTTGGGGTTGTAACACGAAGGCATGTTCAGTATAAAGCACCAGGGTAAAAAACAGAGGGCCTGGGTGCTATCTCTCCCATTATGCCCATAGAAACAGAAATCTGCGGACCCAAAACGTGCATCGTGGGTCGTTTCTCATAACTAAAAAGTGGCACACGTCTGTATCCATCTGGCCTTCATGTGCCATAGAGATGATTTTCTTTGGTGTGTTTGTGCGGCAGCCTCATACGAGAAAAATAAGAAAAAAGACTAGTAGGACCCCTGGAACACGACGCAGTCAGCATTGTAGGAACAGGTGCAAAGAGCAGGCTCATTTTCATGCAATACCTTATAGTGCTTACGTGTATTTGTAACGTACGCACATACTCTCATGGAAGGCTCTATTGCAGGTGCATCGGAGTGCATAATGTATTTATGTGCAGGCCTCGAAAGAGAGCATATTTATTTTCAACTATGCTTCCACCAGGCTTCAAATGCACTTTGCAAAAAAAATTCATGGGCTCTGCCAAAGGTAAAACGAGTCTGTCTGAAACATGTTTTTTCTTTACTGCTCATCTTACGCCTCCCAGTCCTGCACTGCAGTGCTTGCAGAGTACGAGTTTCAAAACTTAAAACTTTCAGCTTGAGCCTGGGAGACAGCAAGATGATCCATTATGGCTCATAGGTGTACAGCATTATTTATTATCACATTTTTACAATCATAGGGATTAATAACAAATTTGGTGGTCAGATAGACCATGAAACCCGTGTTGGCCGTGCCGCTGCACAGGCAGTCCAACCGCCATATTACGAGTTGGGCAGTTGGACCACCATTGGACCGATGCTACCGCCAGGGATTCGCAATCCCTGGCAGTTTTGCAGTTGTCTGAGGCCCGCAATATGCTTAAAAGTGCCACTGCAGCACTGCCAAGCATATTATGAGTTTCCCCACCGCCACAGTATATGGCAGTGAGACAGCTATAAAAAATGTGGCATGAGGAAACTAAGGGGGCCCTACAGGGCCCCCTGTTGCTTCAGAGCCAGGGGATGCATGCAGGGGTGCACATGTCGTGCCCCCCTGTATGCATAAACCACCAGTTCCTGCACAGCTTGGACTTAATAATTCATGCCAAGCAGGAAAGTGCTGTGAGCTCCCATTGCAGTGCCTTTCTAAGGCTCAGATATGAGCTTTTGAAAGACACCACCGTGGGACCGCCGCCACAGGACTGCCCAATCTGTATTCCAAACGGAATATGGCGGGCGGCCAGCCTACAGGTTTGGCAGTCTTGGAGCGGGGTGCTGGCGTGGCGGCCTGATCCAAGATTGCCAAACTCGTAATCAGGCCCATAGTCTGAATAGAACGCCTCAGTAGAGTGAGATGGGTTTAGTACGGTAAAGCTAATGAGGTTCTGGGACATTGGATGCTTCATAACGTAACAACTTTCTGTCTAATGATTCCCAGACTGCAGAGCACGAGCTAAAGAGTTGCAAGTTTGCATGCACAGTTCATCAAATTGCAGACTGAATCATTTGAATTACAGAGGTGCACATTTGTTCCCTCTCAGATCCCCCGTTTGGCCTCATTATCTTTACTTGTGTGGTGTAATTTCTACCATCATCACTCTTTCTATACTTTCACGAGGGGTCTGTATGATGGAAAAGTGAGCTGTTGAGCGCTGCAGGAAGGGTGTGGAAGGAGCGACAGCTCGGCTGCTGTCTGCTTTTTTGATGACCAAATTCTGCTTTGCACTGCTGTCAGACGCGGACACAGTGCAGCACGTGATCTGACCAAATCATAAACTAAGCTTGGGCCCTGCACATGCTCCGAAGAGGCAGCTCCAGTGACTTTTAGGTATTGAACTTGAAGTAATGTTTATCAAGGGAAGAAGGGAGAGTCTAACATTTTCTTGTCAGGGGCCCCTGTGGCTGAAAATGTCCCAGGAGGGGGACTGCTCGCCCCCCCCTTTCGGTTATATAAAAAAAATAAAAGGCCGGGCCCTGGGGGATGGGAAATCAGGGGCTGAAATTGGCCTGGGAGAAGGACCGTGCAGGCACTTACCTTTTGTTTATTTTAAATGGGCAGGCCTCGGGGGATTGGGTCCCTGGGGCCCAAAATGCTCCAGGGAAGGGGGTCCATGTGCTCCCCTTCCATAAAATAGAAGAATAAAAAGTTGGCAACTAGCCGGAGGACCCGCCCCTTTCTCCACCACTCTGCAAATGCACCTCCTGGTGCACTGCTGGAGGATGAAGTCCTCTTGGCTGCTGAGTGTCCTAAGGAGCCAACACGACCCCCCGTTACCTCCAGTAAGCCCCACACAGCAGAATTGATAAGACGTTTTTGGTGACCACGCCCCCTTTCTCCACCACTCTGCAAATGCGCCTCCTGGCGCACTACTAGTTGGGAGATGAAGTCCACTTTACTCCTGAGGGACCTTGGGGGCCAAGAAGCTCTCCTGGTAAGTCCAACACAGCCAGCGGGATTCCTGAGAGCTGGTCAGAGGCCCTGCCCACTTTCTCCACCACTCTGCAAACGTGACTACTAGTTAAAAAACAATAGAAATTCACTGAAAAAATCAAAGGTTACAGGGACGGTATAGTTAGGAATTAGCATTTTAAAAACCTTAGAAATTCACTGAAAAAAACAAAGGTTACAGAGACCTTTAGGCTCAGGTTCACTCATACAAAACTAGAGAAATTCAGCAGCTATTGTTAGCTGAGCTAACTAACTCACGCCCCTGCAATGCACTGCTTATGACCTCACATTACATCACTCATGACATGGTCAGTGACATCACTGATGACATCACTGATGACATCTCAAATTACATTAATGTCATTTTTTTTAAAGAATGTCTGTGCCTTGGGGAGGTGGTGGTCCCGGGGGCTGTGTGGGGGCCGGGTAGCCCCCCGCATTCCTTATGCTAAGTGCCCCGGGGAGGGCGCGTGCCCCTCCAAGTAATTATGATTGAAGCCCCGACGAGGTGGTGGTTTTGGGGCAATGGGGGAAACATTTCAAATGACATCACTGATGACATCACTGCCACATCACTGTGTCTGCCAATGTTATCTACCAGAGTGGAAGTAGATCCGAAGCTTGAATTTTGTCACAGCCTCACACAGAATGGGAAATTCGGCAGAAATGTTTCTACATAACTCTTATAGATAACATTGGCAGACTCACTGAAGGGCGAGACACATTGAGAACTATACATGTTTGACATCTCACCACACTAAGGGGTAAACATTGGATTAACTAGAACTTCTAACCCAAACATGCACTGTTTTTACTTGCGAGGCCCACCAGAGGGCAACACATGTTGGTATTAATGAAAGTTCTTGATGATTGGCCACACATGCAGCCTATAAACATGGACTGGAGAGGTCCATTGCTTTTAACGTATATCACCGGAGTTGTTAGCCGGAATGAATAAAAAGCAAACCTGAATGGGGACTACGTCTTTCTTTGTGGACAACTTTTTGCCTGGATATATTAAAAAAAAAATTATATATATATATATATGTATATATATATATCTATATATATGTATATATATGTATATATATCAAAAACATGTGCCCTCTGCACTGAAGTGCACTCGAGACAGCGCCGGTTTGTGGAAACCTTTATTCTGGAAAGAGCAGGATACACAGCATGGGTTAGTGTGTCCAGTTGCTGCTTAAAATCACGACGCGTTTCGGGCGGAACGCCCTTCTTCCTGGTGCTCAGCAGCAACACTCAGCATCACGCAACTGTTCAATTCGAACCAATTTCCTGCCCACAGATGAGCCAATCATATAGGAGGTCCGCCCCAGATGTATTCTGGGACCTGCAGTGCGTGTCAATCTTCTTGCCACAATCTTTTTGCTGCCAAATACATGGAATAAAACCCTGGGTGGGCCCCACCGGCATGCTCCTGCTCATTATACACCCAAGCGCTGCTCCATGGACCCGGTAAATACTAAGCCCTCCGGCCCCCTTTACAATCCTAGGGGTGGTGCTTCTTCCCGCGGCGGGGCAGCCGCGTATAACATCAAAAACATGTGCCCTCTGCACTGAAGTGCACTCGAGACAGCGCCGGTTTGTGGAAACCTTTATTCTGGAAAGAGCAGGATACACAGCGTGGGTCAGTGTGTCCAGTTGCTGCTTAAAATCACGACGCGTTTCGGGCGGAACGCCCTTCTTCCTGGTGCTCAGCAGCAACACTCAGCATCACGCAACTGTTCAATTCGAACCAATTTCCTGCCCACAGATGAGCCAATCATATAGGAGGTCCGCCCCAGATGTATTCTGGGACCTGCAGTGCGTGTCAATCTTCTTGCCACAATCTTTTTGCTGCCAAATACATGGAATAAAACCCTGGGTGGGCCCCACCGGCATGCTCCTGCTCATTATACACCCAAGCGCTGCTCCATGGACCCGGTAAATACCAAGCCCTCCGGCCCCCTTTACAATCCTAGGTGTGGTGCTTCTTCCCGCGGCGAGGCAGCCGCCTACAACATATTTATGTACATATGTTGCATCCCTGTGCTTCGGAAGTACTACAGCACACTGCAGTTAAAGAGGTTACTGTGTGATGCTGCAGCACTTCCTCATAGTTCTGCACTTATACATTCACCATACGCTACTAATGCATTCTTTCAGTCAATTACATACTACACATACATTAATCTAAACTTTCACACACTAACAAAGAAATTTAGCTCTTTTTTTAAACCAGGAAAGTTAGTTCTTACAAGATGACGTTATCAGTGATGTCATCAGTGATGTCATTTGAGATGTCATCAGTGATGTCATGAGTGATGTCACTGACCATGTCATGAGTGATGTAATATATGACATCATCAGCAGTGCATTGCCGGGGCGCGAGTTATAGTTAGCTGAACTAACCATAACGGGAATTTCTAGGGTTTTGTACGAGGGAAATGTCCAGCTAACTATAACGCCCCTGAAACCAATGTTTTTTTTAGTGAATTTCTAAGGTTTTTTAAATGCCAATTCCTAACTATAACGCCCCTGAAACCTTTGTTTTTTTCAGTGAATATATATATATATACATATTAAATATATATATATATATATGTATAATATATATATTCTTTTCCAATCCTGGCGGCGGCGAACAGTCAGGCACAGACTCCGTGAAATTGTGGCAAAAATGAAATTTTAATCCAACAAAGGTTAGACGCGTTTCGGCGGCGTACCACCTTGGTCACTACGTCTAGTACATACTGGTTTGACAGATATATACGCTTAACTGAGTTGTCAAGGCAACCTCTCAGAGGCGATCATAGACATAAAGAATCACTCTGTCAGTTTCATCATGACAATGCAAGAAAAAAAGGCGAGAAAATATATGCCAACTGATAAATAAAGTGAAAAGAAACACAAGCAAAATTTTATATATTAATGGCATACATTTACCAGATTGTAGTGTGTTACCACAAAAGTACAGAAACTGAAACTGGGAGCAGGCAAATGCCCGTGTGTGACAATGTCCTATTCACATGTATAGACATAGAAAAAACATGTGCGCGCCTGAAAGACCCTGATGTAGTAATGTCACCTGAAGGGTGGTGTGGAGCTAACATATAAGATAATGTGGAGGATGCCGTGAATAGTAAGTACAGACTGGGAAGTGGCTCCCGCTCGAGCGTAAACATACAATGGTGTACGTTGTGGCCGCTAGTGCTGTTAAAAGATGAAAAACTGCACACTAGCTAACAGCGCCTCATGTTGATTGCCAATGTGTATAGTGCTGCCAAAGTAGGCTAGCGGTAGGGCCTAGGTAGACAAGGGGGAGAAGTACAGAGATAGATCGTGTGTATTAGCAATCTGAATGTGACTCTGTAAAACTGATTAAACCAATGTCATGTATTCAATAAATGCACTTAGACAGTAATATATATATATATGCAAATCACCAGAGATCCTTCGTCTGCTCGCAGCGTTGTAAGCGCTCGCTTCTGCTACAAAGGAACCACGAACCACCAAAATGCAGGCAAGTCAATAATGTATTGCTGTTTCCTCCTGGTTACGCGTTTCGGGCACCACTTGCCCTTGTTCACACCATATATACATATATATATATATATATATGTATTTCAAAGGCCCAAAGGCTTTCAAGGATGCACTTGACAGCAAGTGAAAACCGAAAGGTTTATTTTCACAAAGGAACCAGCATTTGCATTCCAGTAAAAGTTCATAGCGCCTGACGCGTTTCAAGGCTCCTGTCTTTTTCTTCATAGGTGACTTACAAATTCTGAATGTTTCCAGAGAGCTTTGAATTTATTCTCAGCTGCATGTCATTCATTAATTGCTTCGCTCAGTGCATTTTTCTTGTCAGTGCATGCTGGAAAAGGTAGTTCAATTCAATACCAATCGCAAAAAAAAACATGATCAAGGCGTTTACACCGAAACGCGTTGGGTTTGTTCCAGCTTGGCACCGAGATAATAAACTTTTTCCCAAGCACTTTGAATGTTGCAAATCTATGCTTCTCTCTGCACAGCTGCTTAACCTGCACCCTAGTGCAAGGATATCTGTGTCATGTGCTGTTTGTTTTTGTGCAGGAAGACACACCTTCCTGCACAAAAACAATCAGTAAAGGCATTTTTCTCTTTCAATGTATGCTGAGCATTGTAGCATGCATTGAAGATACAAAAATGTGGAGAATTGAAAACAATTCTCCTTGTTGTGCTTTCCTACACCAATTTTAGAATGATGCAGCATTCACACACATATCGAGATTTATGATTTCTGATAAATCTAGACATGTGTCTTGTTCTATGAGTATTCAGTGCAATCATGCACAACAACACTTATAGAACACCCTTTCAACGCAAACTGGTGTGCATAATGAGGTTGTATTTACATGGAGTATAAAAAGTGCACAGAGTGCCTTTTCCTCTCTTTGTAAATATGAAAGAGTGTCTTGCGCAATAACTATGTTACAAAAAGTGACATATTTCCAGTTTTAAAATTCCTTGCGAATGATAGAAGGTAAGCACAGAGTTTTGTCTGCACAGATGTTCAAAGAAGAATGATTGAAATGATGGTGGTCCTTCCATAGCTACAATGGGAAATATTATGAACCCCTCAAATCTCTTTTTTTGCAGGTCACATGTTATCTGATTATGGTCAGATTTCAAAACTGCATAGGTATAAACAGAGTGTTTTTAGAAACGTGTTTCAACTTTGTAGCTTCTTGCAGACCTCCTCATTCTGCATATTGAGACTTAGTTAAGCTTACCTTCACAGTAATAGGAATAAAAAATGGTATACATTTTTTTCAGATTTTCATTGCAATCTAAATTCATATAAATTGCTTATTTTAAAATTTGGATCTGTGAAAGAAAAGGAAAAAAATTATAACATGTAATAATACATTTTTTACAACACAGCATAATTTCCACAAAGTAATTTGTTTGCCTTTTTTCCTGTTCTCAGAATATATTTAATTTCACTAAAAATAGTGATTTCAATCGTACTCATCACTTAACAGCGGGCATAAAAAAAACAATCAGAAAGATTGTTAAAAAAAACAACATGCTATTCTCAGCAAAATACCACAAGATACAAATCACAGATATATAAATTGCTTACGGCTAACAACATTTTATAAGTTTAACTTACAAAAACGGTAAATGTTGTTGCTTTAAAATATTCACCGAATCTAAGGATTAATTTGTAGAGGAGGCACCACGCCCACAATGTTTTTCTTCAGTGGTGTGGACATTTTTTACTTTTCCCGAGGGGCAAACAAAGATCAATGCCACCTTGGTCACGTGCAAGATTTGCAAAAGAGTTCTGTTGCGAGGGGATCCTAACAAGAAATACTCATACAGCACAGCAAGTATGATGAAACACCTAAGGACCATTCATCCAAACAATCTTGCACGAGAAGAGTGCAAACGGATGAGAAACACTCCTGCTCCTGCGCCTTTCTGAGTTTCTTTTCTTTTTCTTTTTTTCTGGCATGATTTCTCTATTTTTACGTTGAAAAACAGTATCTGTAAAAAAGAATCACAAATAAATGTATATTAATAACTTTCAAATTTACACTATTCCATTACTGTACAAACACATTTTATATAAAAACTGACTAAGAAACTACAGCCCTGAGCCACAAGTGTGACGATGGTTAAAACACTACATGCATAGTGCATACTACTTTGAAGCAGTTCATGCCCTAAAGCCTACCTCACTAAAAGACTACATGCTAACTGACTGAATGATTACAGTACTATAAGGAGACACACTGGGTGAGTAACAGGGTGTTTGCTAGAAGTGTATGAATACTGACTGGGGAATTGTAGGTGTGAAAGACAACTGTGTAGGTGGTTAGAGGCCTGCATGCATAGTGAATAGGCATTTGAAGCAGTCTATGTGCTAAGGCCTGGCTCACTGCATGAGTACTTGGGAACTGACGGAATGATTAGAGTACAGCAAGGAAAGTGCCTGGATGTATTTATAAGTGGTTGGCTTTTGACACAGTGAATGGATTAGTACTTGGTACTGGATGGGTCACTAGAGGAGTGCAAAGGGAGTGACAGGATGTTTGCTGGACTGTATGGATACTGACTAGGGAATTGAAGGTGTGAAAGACAAGTGTATAGTATGTTATAAGACTGCATGCATACTGCATAGACATTTGAAGCAGTCTATGTGGTAATGTATGGTTCACAACATGAGTACTTGGAAACTGACTAAATCATCAGACTACTGCTAGGACAGTGCCTGGGTAAAACTTTTACATTTTCAGTTCTGGCACAGTGAAGAGAATAGTACATGGTTCTGCACTTTAGTGTCAAACCCTGACTCATTTTATCAATGCAAAAGCAAAGAATAGCTTCTAAAGCTACTAAAACTTGACAACATGACCGGTTTTAAAACAGTTATCTGTCAGCAAATACACGATGTTACCAAATGCTTCTATCACAATCCTTACCCAAATGCACACAGACTCACAGTGTGATTTTAGACAAGCAACACTATCCTAGGAGTTTACCAAAACTCATTCACTAGTCTAGAAGAGGTAAGGGTACTGCACACAATCTACATATTTAAGTACAGCACATTAGTGTCAAAGCATGACTCATTTTATTAATGCATAAGCAAAGACTGGATTCTAAAGCTACTAAAACTTGACAACAAGACAGGTTTTAAAACAGTTATCTGTCAGCAAATACACAATGTTACCAAATGCTTCTCTCACAGTGGTTCCCATATGCACACAGACTCACAGAGTGATTCTAGACAAGCAACACTATCCCTAGCAGCTTACAAAAACTCATTCACTACTGTGCAAGGGGTAAGGAGACTACACACAATCTACATATTAAAGTACAGCACATTAGTGTCAAAGCATGACTTATTTTATCAATGCATAAGCAAAGACTGGCTTCTAATGCTACTAAAACTTGACAACATGACAGGTTTTAAAACAGTTATCTGTCAGCAAATACACGAGGTTCCCAAATGCACACATACTCACTGTGTGATTCTAGACAAACAACACTATCCCTTGCACTATACCAAAACACATTTCTTCATCTAGAAGGAGTACTACATTTTAGTATAGAAACATAACTCAGTTCACAAATTCATAAACAATGACTAGTTTCTAATTCTACCAAAATATAAAAACAGCACAGTTATCTGTCTGCAAACACATGAAAAACACAAATGCTTATCACAGAATGGTTTCTACATGCACACACACTGTCAATAAGATTGTAGAGAAAAAAAGTACTCCCTACACTTTAGCAGGAGAAATACATTAGTCTGATTAAAATCAAAATAGTCTACATACACCCCCTCACAATTAAATAACTCACCTTTCAAGTTGTTTTGTAGATTAAGAAGTATATCAGTCACACACCAGATATCAGTCACACACCAGATTTTCTTTTACAGAATCTCTGCACTGTGCACCTCTCAGCAAAAACAAAGAATGGCAAAGTTTCCCTTTCATTTTCCACACATATACATGTAAACATCAAATCACAATCCTTCACACATAAATTCAAAAGCAAACACACATTTCTATTTGTTAAACATTTCAACCCTTTCCAAATGAAATACATTTCAACCCTTCCCCCAATCTGCCTTCTGCCTGTTACCATAGAAACAGGTCATGGAACACTGCACTGAGCACACAGGTCACAAGTTCACCACACAATGTTGCTAAACAAGACAGCAAGTGTGCTTGTCTTTTCAACATATCAGCTTATCATATATAATGTTCCTTACAATCAGTTTTTGTTAACCAATAAGAATCATGCCTTTTAAAAACAGATATATACACCCTACGTTTCAGTGTAGAAAGTTGTCATAAAACCAATGATTTCTTGTCTTTTTTCAATATTTTTTTCCTTGGATCCACGCACCCAACGCAAGAGGATCTGTGCACCAAATGCGATAGGATGTGCGCACCCTGCGCACATTTCCCTTTTATTAAAAAAAAGGGGGGCCCCAGGGGTTCCTTCTGGGACCCCCTAAGCACCTGTAGAGGGTCAGAGTATTTCCACTCTGCCCCCTTTATATGTTTTACACACTTATTCCCCTTGCTTCTTCAGCCTCACTTCTAACGAGGCAGAAAATGGCCGCCAACAATTCCTAGTTTCGAATGTAGACAGACACTCGACAGCCAATTAGCATTCAGCGCGCGATCGGGAGGGTGCGCGCTCGATTCGGGGAGGGTGCGCTTACGGTGCAGGTAGGGTCAGTGGATCCTCCCCGGCTTTAGATATCACTAACTTTTTTACCCTAATTTTCTCAGGAATTAATGAACAGATTCACACCATTTATGCAAAAGGCACAAGTCTGAACTGAGGACTACCTCTTTGCCAAATTTGATGTCATTCCGTTCAGCGGTTCGGCCTGTAGCTGCAACAACAGATCCTATGGGAAATTGCATGGGGAAAACGCGTTTTGGGACCCCCCTTTTTTCTCTGCCCCCACTTTATGAATCACCACGAAACTTTCAGGGTAGCAGCGGAGCTGGCCAAAAGGTTGGAAAATTTCACGAGGATTCATCAACCAGCACCAGACTTATTGGGAATAGAATGTTGCGGATTTCCTATGGAAAATAGGTCCTAACTATAACTATCTACTGGCGACCGCCAGTAGATAATATATACACACACATTCAAAGTGCTTGGGAAAAGTTTATTATCTCGATGCCAAGCTGGAACAAACCCAACGCGTTTCGGTGTAAACGCCTTGATCATGTTTTTTTTTACCCGTGATCAAGACGTTTACATCAAAACGCGTTGGGTTTGTTCCACTTGGTACCAATTCATCTCCGAACCCTTTTTTAAAAAAATGGGCATATAATTTTTATTTTTAATTATACATATATATTCACAAAACAATGGAAAACCATCTCATGATTCAGAAAAGTCAAGGAAGGAAGGGGAGAGGGTTGCACCAGAAGGAACGTGAGGGAATTTCGTGCTCAAGTGTACGGAGATTTAGAACAGGGAAGAGTTCCTAAAAGGATCAAGGACATATATTTACACAGTTCAGCATAAGCCTGGCGAATAAAAACCATTCATCAGGAACCTGTTTGGAGATTAATGGTTTGGTGCATATTTCTTGTTTACATATTGGTTACTTGTTATTGTGAGCTGACTCAAGAGTGGTTCCTACTTGAGAGTAGCAGAAATTATTATCATTCTGTTGATTATTAAGTATTGGTTCAGGACCATTTTTTTCCTTTTGCTACATTTAATACATAGGTCCAAGGACTCTTGTTGGGTTACCCCATTTATCTAATGTCTCATAATTTGAATGGCAAGAGTCCAGGGAGATGCTGCTGATTGACATGGGGATTCATGTTTATTTTCCAAAACAGCTGTCTATCCTGAGTACCAGGTTTTAGTGTATGTAAAGACCAAAGAGCAATGAATAATAAGACGAGATGTAGATAATGCAACTAAACATGATGCAGTAAGTGACATTTTTCAGATGATAATATTACAGAAATCTAGGAATCAGTGGTGGCTGGTGAATTTAGAAAGTGGTGAGACATAGACATGAAAAAAAGTATTTACTTTTGTCTGAGCAAGATCACAAAGAGATGGAACTCAATTTCTTCAGGTGGGTTTCGGGATCAGAGGGTTCTCTGCCCAAAACAAGTTGAAAAAAAGAAAGGAGCCAAATAGAGCATTTTGCATCACAGTTATTTCATATATCGACCTACAAATCTAGATGGTGGACGAGTCACTGCAGTCTTGAGCCAGATGCTTGCTCGGATTGAGATCTTCTTTGGCCCTCATACACTAAGAATGAAAGACAAATCATTTAACTGTGAGGTAAAACAGGAATAAGAAATATCCATCTAGTAGTTGAACTGCATCATGTGAAACTAGAAAACCTGGGATCAATCCCTGCTTTCCTGCTTGAACAAATTGTGTACTCCTAGAAAAATATTTTATTTCAGTTAGTCTCCTTTTCTTGCATTATCACATATGAGAGGGTGTTTAAATACTTGACTTCGGGTTGTGTGTTGTACACAAATCTCTCCTTTGTTTGATTTATAAAGACCATAATGTTGCTTCATGTATAATAAGAATCTCGGCCTCACATAAGTATATAGGGGCAGATTTACAGCAAAGTAACGCAGCACGGTGCAGCAAGTCATTTTGCTGCGCCGTGCTGAGGTCGTTTGGAAAGTACAGAGATGCGACATATTTGCAAGAATATGTCGCATCGCTGTACTTCCCCTGCGCTGGCGCACAAACTGCAGCCATGCGCCGGCGCAGGCACCCTTGCACCATGGTGCAAGGATGCCTGCGTCGTGGGGAGATTGTTTTTGTGTAGGAAGGGACACCTTCCTGCACAAAAACAATCACAAGAGGCTTTTTCCTCTTTCAATGCATGCTGTAGAATGCAGCACACATTGAAAGAGGAAAGAATGAGGAGAAATGAAAACATTTCTCCTCGTTGCACCTCGCTATACCACCTCTAGGGTGGCGCAGCATTCACACGCATCTCCAGATTTACGATTTCTCGTAAATCTGGAGATGTGTCTTGTTCCATGGGTGTTGTGTGGGAACACCCATAGCAAAAACCATGGAACGCTCCTTCAACGCACAGTGCTACATGTGAAGGGGCCATATTTACGAGGAGAAGAAAAGTCACGCAGGGTGGCTTTTCCTCTCTTTGTAAATATGAAGGAGCCCCCTGCACCACCAGTACATCATGAAAAGTGACGTAGTGATGGCGCAGGGGGCTTATAAATCTGCCCCATAGGTTGCCCATTACAATAGACTTCCATTTTAGCTCACTAACGGCACTGTCATCGGGGTGTGTGGGTATGCTTCTAAATTCATGTTTAACAACAACGGAGGCGTTGTAGCGTAGTGGCTCCAACTGCCAACTATGCAATGTGGGAAGTAGTTTTGAATCATGACAAATCTCCCTGTGCCAAAAAATGTACCATAATCTACGTCTTTTGTAAAATGCCCTTATGTCGTTGAGCAAGGTTCCTCCTATGTAAAACTTCCAAAAATAAAATGTGAATGTTGCCTGTCCCTGATACTCTAACCGCATCTTTCAAGGATTATGGGCAAAGCATTAAACATTTGAATTCAGAGTCAAAGAGATACTCATCTAGTAACTAAATTGCACAGTATGAAACTGGAAAATCTAGGCTCAATCTCGGTTTCCCTACTTGACCAAATTGTGTGATCCTAGGTAAATTTCTTATTTCACCAAGGCGTATTTTGGTCATTATCATAAATCAGAGTACCAGGTGTGTGCTGCACGCTATCTGGCCTACATATAACATACACACGGCCTCTGCCTCTTAGTTCGAATATATGTCGTTACTACGCATTCCGTTGCAATGCATGCCTTTACCACGCATGCGTTACAACGGAATGTGTTTTCCACGCTTTGCCGTTACCTCGATTTTACCTTTACTCCGCTTTTTCTTTTTTTGGGGGGGAGACCCCCCCAAGCCCCCTTTCTTCTTTTTTTTTCCTTTTTCCGCAGGTCTCCGCCGACACTGAAAACGGACTGATGCTTTTTTTCGGATTAGGATGACGTTGTTCTGTGATGACGTTGCTTGCGTGGTGAAGATGGTCGTTGAAGCATTACGCGTTGTGAAGACGTTTACGAGGTAAGTGTATCGTTGTAAACGTAATGCGTAGAAAATGCTTCGTGGTAAAGGCTGTTTCCCCTTAGTTCACTAATAACATTATCATTACGGGGGGGGGGGAGGGAGGGGGGTCTGGAATGTTTCTTAATTCATGTTTGAAAACTTTAATTTTTAATAAATATTTTTCAGTGCTGTGATGTAATCTGATATGATGAGGGAAACGCTTCTGAATTAAAGATTTTTAAGTTGTTTTTTTACCCACGTTATCATACTCTAACATGATCTTTGTCTTATAATTTGCATGCCAAATAATTGTAATGCTCATATCAGCTCTCAGTGTTTATTCGTTTGCTCACCAACCTCTATTGTTTACTACTCTCCTTTGCCGATACAATTCTCAATAACCTAACAGCCTCTTAGAGGAGCCGCATTACCTCGTAGAAGCTACCAGGCAAGTGTAAGAGCAGAATGCACCCTTGTCATCTCTTACAGAAATGACGTATAGGAAGCTAACAGGAAACCGACTGCCAGTTTCCTCAAGGGTTCACACAATAGGGCAATAGGCACCTATTTAATATGGAGATAGTAATTAAACATGTGTAGGGCCGCTCTAAGTTCACCTATCATCCCTCCTCTTTGCAGGGAGCAGTAATCAAAGCAACATGTACTGCTCTTCTTAACACTACTACCACCAGAGCCTGAGGGCACAGGAAGCTTCTCTTCGGCTGCCCTATTCCTCACCTCAGTGTGCAACTTCATAGGGCAGCAATGACCCTTTGTGGGGTCTCCCTTACCTCACACAGTGCACCTTCAGGAGCATTAGGCATATCCTGAGCTGCCCTGCTTGCCACATATTGCTGGATTCGTCATAGCCCCCCGCCCGGCGCTGCTACAGAGGGTTTTACATTGGTGATTAGGGAGTCCAGGGGTCTCCGGGCGCCTGCTGCAAGCCCCCAGGCAGCCGTCACAAGCTGCAAACTGACACTTGTTAAAACATGGACAGGCTGGGACTCCTCCCTTCCCCTCCCATGGAGCACGTGATGGATGACTGTACGGTTGTACCAATAAGTGCTGTGTCTGGAGAGAGTATGCAGCTTCATGGTGATTACTTGTGCAATGCCGCTGCATGGTCACCGGGGTGACCGCACGACCACCATGCGAATGGTATGCGGGGGCACATACAGGTCCTTGCTGTGCTCTCTCGTAATAACTGTGTCTAATTGTACCAGTTCTGTCCTAACCATTCATGTGTGTCTTGTCACCCCTCCCTCCTTCTCTCATCCCCCCTCTCCCATCCCTACCCTTCCTTCTTTCCCTTTCCCCCCCCCCCCCCGTTTATTTCCCCTACAGGTTACACTAGTCTGGTACGTTCTTCTTGCCATTGCTGACCAGGTCACTGTACCCCGCAGCCCCGTACCACTTTTAACCTTTTCTTAGACGTGAGTTACCCTTCCAATCTCTGGCACTCCCGTCTTCACCGTGCACTACCTTTCACTTCCCTACGGTCCTGATGAAACGCCACTGACCCGTCCGGGCATCCAAGGCGTGAAACATGTCGACCTTTTAATTGAAGTCACACCAGCACCTTACGCTGATTAGTGACCCCGTGACCTTCTGGTCTTTTTAGTCTGCCAGAGGCTCCATATTATTAAAAATCCACCTTTTTGGACACCCCTAGGCATTTTTAAACCACACACCTTGCACGCATCCTATCACTTACCTCTCGGATCCACCTCACTGCTTTTTTGCCCACACACCCGCATTCACCTTACGGCTTTTCTCTTTAAAAGACCTCCGATAGAGAGACCCTTCGGGGGACCGTCGGGCATTGCAGCGCCGGCCCGACGAGGAGCAACAACTAGCCCAATGATGAAGCAAGACATCCTTCGGGGTGTGTGAGGGCTCACGAGAGGCTTCATAGAGTCCTCCCCTTCAGGAGTGGATCCTTGAGACTGGGGATATTCTCTCTGCCTCTTTTCATCCCACCTCTATTCCCCTCTCCTTTTCCTCCCCCCCCCCTCTTCCTTCCCCCTCCTCTTTTTACACTCTTCCCACCTTTTCCTCCTTTGTTGAGCAGGTGATCAGCATTTTTGTTTCGCCGCCAACAGGGAACAATGTCCTTATTGACTTAAATGTAAATACGGTACTCATGTACATCGCTCCAATACCTTCGGGTCGAGTCCACGCTATATAAAAGATGCATAAAAAAAAAAAAAGGTGTTTCAACGTTGGGGTGTACAAGTTTTACATTAAAGGCAATGGCATTTTCTTCAGGTGGGGGAGGCCTCGCCAGTCAGCGGGTCGGACCTCACATGGTCCGAACATGACTGGGCAGGTAGTGCCAACGGGCGGGGTGTAATCCTCATGTGTCACGGTGGCTAGGGGTTAAGGTCTTCCATTATGACGGTAAAGGCTATGTGTTTAAACACCGTTGTTCCAACGCTTGTGGTGTACGGCAGCAGGTATTAGAGGCTGCGTGGGCCCGGTTGCAACTGCCTCGCCATTACCTGGGGTGCCCAACCTCCAGGTCCCTCCGCATAATCCTAAACTCTGAACGGGCCCTCCTCCCCCGGCCAGAATATGGGCGGAGTGCGGCAGCTGGTGTGGGGGGGGATCTGGGGTCGGGAAGACTGCTGGCCCACTTCCTTCTGGCACCTAGTGGCTTCGCTAGCATCGGACAACCAGCAGGGTGTTGCAGAGTAGAGCGTCCCAACTGTTTTGGGGGCCCTCTGCCCACACGGTGAATGGGGTCCCCAGCCGGAGCGGCCCGGTCGATCAGGGGCCGTGGCGGGGGAAGCCATCATCAAGCAGCTACATCCGTGGGGGTGGGGAGGGTCGTCGTGGCCGAGCGGGAAACCTTGCAGGAAAACCAGGGTTCGAGCCTCGAGGTCGCGTCCACATCCTGAGATGCTGGGCAAATGACTTAATCTCCCCGTGCCTGAATGTGTAATGTAAATACCGTGCTATGTAAAGCCCTCCATACCTTCGGGTCGAGTCCACGCTATATAAATATGCAAAAATAAAAAAAGAAATCATGAATAAGCGGCAAGTGGAGGGCTCGCGACCGGGCACGGCCTTTGTGGTGCTCAGGGAGGCGATCACCGAGTAGTGGGAATCGTCAGGGTCTCGCGTCTGTTGCACAGTCTGCTAGCAAACCTTAGAACTGCACAGATGTGTTCATTGCTAGTAATCTTGCCCAGGGGGGCCACCAATGTAACCCTGTTTGATGTGGTCCTTATTAAAGCATTAATAAGGTTGTGGCCCGGGACAAGATTCATTAGGCACAAGTAGCTCTCATGATAGAAATGTTTGAGATCCCATTGAACACAGGCGCGTTAAACTGTACCGTAACTTGATGTGATTCACCACCCTGTTGGTTGTGCGTGTTCTTAGGATACTTTCTAGCATGTTATCCCGGTGGCCTTACTTGTAAACGCAGTCCATTGCATCGATTGATTACCCAGAGCATGAGCCGCGTTGCGATCACCTAGGCATGCGCACATTTTCGACTCCCCTCGACTCTCTTGTGCATTAGTCTGCTCTGACTACATGTTAGTGTTGCCGGGCCATTTTGTTTCTACGCACGTTGTGTAATTGGTTCATCTCTGGATGTGATGTTCACATTACACGCCACTGGATGCACCATGAACTCTGCATGTCACAGATCACAGGACTCTGCACCTCGTTGTCTCTCTGCAATGTTCCCTTGGGAAGAGATAGTTTTAATGCTGCTTCACGTCGATGTCATGCTCAGGTGTATGCAATCAATCCAACAGGGGTTGACATACCACTTTTGATAGGTGTTCAAGGGAGAGTTTTGTTCTTGTGGCCCTTGTATACCCTAAACACACGTGCCCTTCCTATTCTCTAGATTCGAAGGAGGCCGGGTCCTCCGGGGACCATCCTTCATGAATGGTTGAGTTGCGGGCGAGCCCTCAGAGGGTTTATGCTCAAAGGTCACGCTGGGCAAGGGCTATTGTTGGCGGTGGATCGTCAAGCCTGTCCAAGTCTCGGGTGTGTTAAGTTGAACTGAGAACAAACAGGTAAAGCATAAAACGTGCGGTTGATTCAGTAGTTAGGAGGGCACCTGTGCCTCAATTCCATCACAAGTTCATTTGACTGCAGACTCGTGCAATGCAAATGCTGCAGTGCAGGGCTTTCACAGCACTAATACTGGAAACGCATTTGCAATTTTATATAGTTTATGCAAATCTGCTTGCGAATTTTGCGTTTCTTGGCGCACGTCTGCTGTGCCTCCCGCCACACGGTGCACATTGTGGGGGCACCCCACTAGGAGCCTACGGGCGCATTGCGCTGTGGGCATCCCTGTGTAGGCCCGACGAGGTGAAGCCACGCTGGGGTGGGTGCGCGCCCCTGCGATTTGCCCTGCATGCTTCCAGGGGAAGGGGGCCTAGTGCTCTGCATCATGAGCTCAAAAGTGCTTCCCGTGCCTAAGCATGAGCTCCTGCCCCCCCTGACCTCTTCTGTAGGGGGCGCCGGCATCTTTGTAACTGCCTAAGGCCGGACAGCTGCATCTATGCTCAGCGGTCGTCCCTGACGGGCCAGTGTACTATCTGCAATATAGGCATAAAATAAAGAGTGCTTCTGGGCGTGTTTAACACACCACGTGATAGAGACCCCCACTTCTTTAAACTATTCTCTGGAAGTGCATCCTCCCGAAACAATGTAATGGCACGTGCAAATGTGTACATACGTTTGGTATAAGATGTTTGCTTGACTGGAGAGTGCTGAGATACCAATTAGGCAGCATCTGGGTTTCACTCGCGTGGAGTTCGGGGCACGTTGGGTGTTTGTTCATTCTCTTGGTGCTGCTACCTAAAACACTCAGGGTCGGGAGGAAGGCAGCAGTCCAGCACAGACATAAAAACTAAATAACCTTCATTTGCCACTTAAAGTCAAATGTTTTAATGCATGGGAAATATGGGCGCTGGACACAGGCCCTAGCCTTTCTTGGGGGCACCTGATGGAGCCTGCTCTGATATGCAAAGTCCTGTCAGGATGACCGTGAATATATCTTAACCCCTTCGCTGCTGCGGACATTCCGCTGCAGCGCTGGGGGGGGCAGGGGGGCAGCGCGGCGGGCCTGTGCTCATGACGGAGCCGCTCCGTCATGAGCCACAGTTGAGCTGTGCTCATGACGGAACGGTTCCGTCATGACTCCGCCCATTTGCGTTTTCGCCCCGCACAGGCGGGGAAACAGCGCCGCGCAGGCGGAGCGGCCGCCGACAGGATTGTCATGACGGAACCGTTCCGTCATGAGCACACGGCAACCGTGGCTCATGACGGAACGGTTCCGTCATGAGCAGGGAAGGGGTTAAAGGGATGGTTGTAAATACCATTGTCCTTTACGTTAATTTCGTGTCAGTGGTGTGTAAAGAGTCTGTGGCAGTCAAAGGTTGCATTTGTGTTTCATGCAACGGCCATAAAAACATGTTTCTTGTAGATCAAAACAGCACCTAACTTATGAGAAATGGGGGAGTGTCTGATTATTCGCAGTAAAACTAATGAGCAACTGCTTTGCTACAATGTTTTAAGCACATCAATATCTGATGAAGTTTGGATATGAACACATATCAGAGACTATTGGCAGTAATGTTACTGAGCTGCTGCTGCGTCAAATTGCGGCAAGCAAGATAGTTTATCCTGCAGCTCGAGTGTTGTGGAACATTTAGAAATGTTCACGGATATTATTCAAGTATCTGGTAATATATATCAAGCTAACAGGGTGGCAGAACAGAAGGGGGCTTGTGCTCGACTTCCTGGTCACAGGTTCAGAGCCTGGTAGGTCCACTGATCATTTCATCCTTCAGAAGTCGATAAAACAAGTACCAGTGAGTGGTAACAATAACCCTGTTAGTCAGAGACAAGATACCACAGGGTGAAGGTATTCACAATTAGTCAGAAATGGGAATTTGAAAGGTTTGGTTCTCACCATCCCTGGAGCTTTATGAAAGGGTACTGTCTTTCAGCAGTCTGGGAAGATGTGGTTGGAGCACAATTGCCTATAATCACCCGTACAGTTGGCATTTCAATCTCTAAAAGGTCAGGTATAGTTGTTTCTGTTTTACTCCCTGTCCTCATATCCAAATACTTTGGCTAACCTTTTGGCACGCTGGGATACCGTAGCAAAAGTTATGAGATACATATGCTGGGTGAGGGACGCCAGCATGGCGACATAGCAACTTCGCGCAAATGACGGAGGGGGTTTGCAGGCAATAAGGACATGGTGATCCGACCTCATCTGGTTTAGGCAAGGTGGGCACCGAGCTGCCTGGTATGGCATGAGATAGCGTAGATTGGGCGAATATCACTCCAGGTATACATGTTTATTGACTGGCACAGCACTTGGTCAGCAGTCTGTACCCTCATACAGGGGGTCATCCAGGTAAAAGGACACATTAGGGCCTAGTCACCCCAGAATGATATACACAAACTGGCACACGGTGCGTTAGGGTTTGTATCACGCAGAACTGGGGGTGTCTCATTGGAGCACACTCACTGCCCGTGCACTGTGCTTTGGCCGGTTTGTTTCTTCTTTTCATAGGGAAGAGATATGTGGGGTATCTAATTGCTCACAGCATGGCACATTAAGGTGGGCTCAAACCGGGTTGTTACACATTAAATCTTTTATAATAAATGCTTTGGGGCACTTGCAGCAGTGAGGGAGCTTCCTGAGTACTTGAGGGTTAGTAGCACTCCCCTCCCCCAGGCCCACAGGGCTTTTAGCAGAATAGCCACAGGCTCGAGTAGGTCAGATGGGGAGTTCTGTGCAGTGCTTATAGAATGTCAGATACCATTAAGGGCATGTTCTACTGAAGGGCAGGTTACTACTAAAGTTGTACCAAAGTTTTGGGGTCAAACTGGGTTGGAGCAGTAAGTTAAAGTTGAAGCACAAATAGGCTACAGTGTATTAAGGAACATTTGGCATTCCCAGTATTCAATAAAGGGCAAGTTTTGGTACATATTGTTCCCCTCCTAGTCCCACGGTCTAGTCTGCTCCCTGGTATACTAACAGAAGGTCAGGAGGGCAAGACTTCACTGAGGGTGGTGACTGGCTTAATTCGATGAGCAAATCCAAAGGTTTCACATTTACTAACGTGAAATTTTCAGCTGCCAGTGCATAGTTTTATTCATATGCACAGTATTATTCATGTAAATAATAAATGTATTGACTTGTACGACCAAAGATGTAAGAAGGTATGTAGTAAAACGTTTTTTTCTTTTTTTTTCTTTTTATTATACCGACTGGGAGATCGACGAAGGAAGGATTTAAAACAAAAGAATGGCAAAACTTAAGATTTGTTCTATGAATATAGGGGGCCTAAATGATTGGAAAAAAAGAGGAAGATTAGAGGAATTCGTTAAATTTACTCACGCAGATATTATATGTATCCAGGAGACCCATCTGCCATGGGGGAAAAGGCATTGGTTAAATATCAAGGGATTTGAGACCTTATCCTGCTCCTCCCAAACTTCTACCATTAGGGGTGTTGCTATCATTGGTAGGATCGGTTTGGGGGGAGCTAAACGAGTCAAGGCTGACACCATGGGGCGCTGGGCAATATGTGAAATGAATTTCGGTATCACTATCTGTAGCATATATGGGGCCAACAGCGACGACCCCGATATCTTTATTCATATTGAAAAAGAATTAGCAACCTGGCCAGCACCTATAGTGGTTTGCGGGGATTTTAATATCTCTGCAGATTTCGAAGGCGGAATAGGCTACACCGGGCGTAAACCCCGGGTGTATCGGGCAGTACGTTCAATGATGGATTCACATGGTTTAAGGGATGTTTGGGGTAGCATAGAACCAGGGAATTCAGGTTTCACATATTTTTCCCACCCCTTTAAGAAATACTCCAAGCTAGACTATTTTATGATTACCGCCACTGAGATTAGCTCAGTAAAAATCTACAAATTACCCAAGATAATCTCAGACCACAATCCACTGGTACTAACAATAGCTTTTAATAGACCAGTTAAATCATTGAGGCCATGGACCGTTGATAAGAAGCTTTTAACTGATAGTACATATATAGCATATATGAAGAATTGGTCACAGGCGTTTTTTGATGCTAATAGATATAGTGCATCGCGAAACTCTGTTTGGGACTGTTATAAAGCTGCCTTAAGGGGAGAAACCAGTAGCTACACCTCTCGCAACTGGAAACGACTTAACCTAGAAAGAGAGCAATTAATTAATAAATTAACAGCAGCGGAGGAACAGCATAGGAAAGATATATTGGATAGAAGGTCAGACATTACAAGTTTAGAAAAAGTGAGTATTATCAAAGCTGAGATACAAAAGCAATTAGCAGAAAAAGCTGCTGCTGAATACCAAGCACAGAGAAGGAAAATTTATGAGACGGGGGAGCAAGCTGGGAGAGCCTTGGCACTACGTATTAGACAAGTAACGTCAAAAAATATTATCCCACACATAGCAGAGCACGGCAGGATTTATGAGCAGCCAAAGGATATTATAGAAGTCTTCAAAAGATATTATCAAATACTGTATCAGGAAGATATGGTGAGAGTGGAGCCATTGGGTGAGTGGACAGGATCAGAGATTAAATTGGCCCATAACGATAGAGAAAAGCTAGAACAACCTATCACTATGGATGAACTTTCAGATGCCTTACAAGATCTAGCAGCAGGGAAGGCCGCAGGCCCCGATGGGCTACCAATCGAGCTTTACAAAAGCTTTTTTGAAGAAACATCAATACTTTTGCTAGACCTTTTTAATGGGGTTATAAATACAGGTTTAATCCCCGAGTCATGGATGAACACCAATATAGTGGTGTTTCATAAAAAAGGTAAGCCCACGGAAAATCCGGGCTCATACAGACCCATATCCTTAATAAATGCCGATAATAAATTATATGCTAAGATCTTGGCAACCCGCCTAGGACGGATCGTTGGGTCCCTGGTCTCCCCTTGGCAGCACGGCTTCATCCCTGGTAGGGGAACCACAGATCATATCAGACGAGCTATTACGCTGTTTGATATTCATGCTGCCAGGGAAGGAGGGGTCGCAATGATCCTCCTAGATGCGGAGAAAGCTTTCGACCGCGTCAGATGGGAATTCTTGTGGAGTGTGCTTGTCGAATTGGGGTTTGGACCAAGGTTTATGAAGGCTATTCAAGCCATGTATGCCTCTCCAGTGGCGAAAATTCAAATGATGGGCGAGAGTTCAGATAAGATCTTTATCACGAGGGGGACAAGGCAGGGTTGTCCATGCTCACCCATATTATTCGCACTATACATTGACCACCTAATACGCCAAATAATCAATAACACAGCAATTAAACCAGTAGTTACAAATGGATTTCATACAAAAATTTTGGCATATGCCGATGATCTTGCTGTCATTACTACTGATCCCGAAACAGCTATGCGAGAAGTAGTGGGTACCACGAGTAAGTTTGGCGAACAATCTGGCTACCGTCTAAATGTGGGCAAGACACAGGTACTTTGCTCTAAGAATATAAACAAACTAGACGCCAGATTTGTCGACTCTGTGGTTTACTTGGGGATAACGATCAATGCACAGCCGGAGTTAATAATTAGAGACAACTTCATCCCTCTCGTGGAATCCATGAAGGAGAATCTGAAAAGAATGGATACCCTACAACTCTCAATCATTGGCCGTGCCAATGTAATCAAAATGACTATGCTCCCCAAGGTGCTATACAAATTCCGGTCGATCCCCTTTAAAATAAAGGGGAAAATCATTAAGGAAATAGAATCCATCTTTATGAATTTCCTGTGGCAATACGGCAAGGTCAGAAGATCTTTGAAATACATGTCATTACCTCAGGAAAGGGGTGGTTTGGGAAAGCCAAACGTTAGATACTATCATTGGTCTTGTCTTCTTACACAGATGGCTATCTTATTTGAACCAGTGGGAAGAAGCTCAAACTTCCCGAGAAGTCAAGACGCAATCCCATCTATCTTTGAATTACTACTTGGCAGTGAGGCTACTGGTGTTTTACTAAGGAGAACCAACAGGAAATATTATAGTAAGAAGAGACTTAAGACACTCGAAGGAATTTGGGGGGTCTGGGCAGCAACTCAGAAAATATTTTCAATCTCCAAATACAACCACCATACCCCACTCTGGAATTCTGGCCTTTTTCCCAATCTAAGCAATGATGGGCCCTGGAGATACTGGGCTGGAAAAGGTATCCTGACACTGGGGCAAGTAGTTCTTAGGGATGAGTGTAGAACTCTGGAAGAACTAAGACTAAGGCACTCCCTTCTGGGTGTACAAGATTATAAATATGCTCAGGTGGTCAGTACTATCAGATCAATAAGGCCCCGAATCGTCTTAAGGGAGAGGTGTAAGTTATTGGATTATTTGAAGGTTGGCGATCCTAGAATTAACGGTGTATACAGGCTGTTTTTGCAGGAATCCCAGGACGATATTGGTAAAACCGAGGCAGCCTGGGCTGCAAAGTTGGAGGATCCGGATATTGACCTGGATAGAGCCCTTGAAATGGATAGAAGAATCCTACGCTCCTCCAATTTAAGAGCTCAACATTTTAAAACATTATTCAATCTCTATTACACCCCCTCTAAACTTCATGATTGGGGCAAGAGGGACAATAGCAACTGTCCCAGATGCTGTAAAGGCCCAGCCGACATCATTCATATGTTCTATAAGTGTGAGAAACTAGAATCAATTAAAAGAGAGATCGAATCATTCTGGTTAGGACTGCTGGATGCCCATATAACCTTGTCTTCGACACTCATGATTATTGGATGTCAAAGTCAATTGAAATTAAATATTGAGACTGAAGCCCTAATTTTCATCTCTACTGCTGTACTCAGAATCTTAATCTAAGCAGCTTGGAAAGATACACAGGCCCCAACATTTCAAATGTGGTTATCCAGATTTCTAGGTATACATAATGTGGAGGCGGCTCTGTATCAACTTAAGGGGAAAAAATCAAGAGAATTGGGGTTGAAGATTTGGGCACCAGTGGCTGCCTGGCGCACTAGTAGATTGTCATAATCTTACTGATTTTCAGAATATAGCTACGTCTGTCTTCTAATATTTATATCTTCATTAGCTATACGTTCCTTCTCGCTTTCTTTCTTCCTCTGATTGTGGCAGATGGCTCTTTGTTTTACTATATGTATCTTAACTTCAATATCAGCATCGACGCCACATCATTCTATGATTTACAACCTCCAATCTCAATTAGACACTAGAAATGTAATTCGTCAACCGACTTCTACATGCCTTGTTCTTGCTTTATCCATATTTTTTTTTTTTTTTTTTTTTTTTGGGGCTATTTTTGTAATTTGCTTATACCTCATTCAGCTTTCTTATTTAGTCAAAATGTATTCATATTGTATTGCTATAGTGTAACATGAATCCTCAATAAAAAAGACTTGTACGACCAGCGGACGTTCTCGCATTAAGGCATCTGGCAGCGGTGAGTGTTGCTATGCTGTAAGGATATAAAGGTTAAATATAACTGCCAGGTCCCACTGGTGTGTCAGCCAATTGGCTACTTACGGATTTAAAGGTGAGTTCAAAGGGCACAGGAGAGGTCATGGCATAGAAAACCTGAAGCGTTTTAGCTGATGAGTCTGGTGGTGGCTTCACCTCATGGTATTAGGACCTAAGTGTGATAGTGGGCAGCCAGTAGCATTTAAATTCACCCCATGATGTTCAATCAACCTTTATTCCTTCTGTGGCGGTTATAATGAATATCAGTGAGCGGGGTAAGAAATATCTCTGATCCAAAGGCAATATGCCTACGGGAACACTTGCATTGCAAAAATACACAAGCGTCATGCTACAACAAGCACTATACACAGATAATTGGGAAAGGAAGTAAGGCGGGCCTGATAGCTCTTACTTCTACCTGCATTGGCACATCTTCTCAGGAGTGATTGTCAATGGTATTGCACTTCAGCCATTCTATGTTAACACCCATCCACTCCAAGCCAATTGTTTAAGGTCATCTTGGGCCGCATAAACACAGCCCAGTATTAGGCCCCTGTGGTTGTCAGTGTCGTGAATTACTAAATTTAACTGAACAGGAGGTGTGACCGTTTTTTACACTAGCAGACGTTTGGGAGTGCAGGTCTCCACCTAGGGGGGTGGCTGGCTGAATTTGATGGACTAGTTCAAAACGTTTCTCAGCAACGGCATGTGGGAGAGTGTCAATTACCTGTGCATAGTTCAACCAGACATAATATCATAATAATAAATAATCACTGTAGTTGCAAGCGTGAGATTCCCTCAATGTCTGCAACTGCTCACATTGTTAGCAGTAAAGCTGCATGGGAAGTGTGGGTGCAGTCACCACAGATAAAACTGAACAGGCACCAGTCTGGCAGGAAAGGAGGGATGTTGAATTGATTGCCCACATAGCAGTATGACTATTGCGGGGAGGAAATGGGGGCGATTCAAGGGACACAGGTGGTATGATGGCAACCCAAGACTGTCAGCTTATGCTGGGTAGGAGGTTCCTTATCACCAACCAGAAGGGTGCCAAGTGGCAAACCCAGTGAATATGTTTAAGAAATGTGTGTCTCTGGCCTTACTGCAGTGCAGAGCCATCCTCAGTTAGAGGTATGCCCAGGTGAAAATTGCGTGCTGCTTAAGGTTCTAATGACCGGTGCGGTTTGTGGTATCTTTTCACGGGGAAGAGAGATGTTATCACTTGATGTTATCACTTGATCGCTTACAACATAGCACATTCAAGCGGGCGTTGTTTCATTGCAAGTTGCAATCGGAGGCTCCCTTATTACACCAGCAGCTGCACACATGGCCAGCAGTATGCAGCCTGGGAAGTCTGGGGGCGAACACCACAGATTAAACTGTAAAGGCAAAATTACTGTACAACAGGAAGAATAATGGCAAGTACACAAAGGCTCCCTTGCTTAATGTCACATATTCCATGGCGGGATAGTCATCAATTGACACTGGGAACCTTAGATTCTAATAGTATCACTGGTAATATACACATGACTCCGTGGTCTCGTGGGGTATGTAGTCCCACCCTGAAGTGTAGAATGCAAAAGAACTGCACATTGCCACTATTGTGAGTGTGACAGATGCAACAATTTGATCCCTGCCAAAGCATACTAAGGTTCTTATGGCCAAATGCCCAACATACAACTGTTCACTCCTGCCTCACTGAAGGTAGTCTGTTAACAGAGGTATAGAACGGGACGTCTTGCGCCAGGGTGCGGACAATGCACGGGCAACACAGCAGATAGTCTGCTGTCAGACAAGGGTGCTTGCGGGCTAGGAGGCCAGGCAGTGGGGGGGCTCTTTAGGCGACGGTGGCCGCCTCCAGAGCTGTGGCGGAGTTACAGGGCGATCTGGAAGCATATGGGTACAGAACGGTACCTCTGCAAGAGCACAATTGGGGTGCCAGAGCCAAATCCCAGGAACCTCAGCAGAGAGGCCTGGAATAATTACGTCGGCACCCCGTTTGTCCTTCGGGCGGTTGGGGGCCTGAACAACCCGGGGCTTGCCTTGCTACGCTCCGCCCTGAAAGGGGCCTGAGTAATAAGGGACCAATGTGTCACATGATCCAGTAAGGGGATCACCCCCAAAAGGGTAGCGCTGATTGGATTCTCCACAGTGCTTAGCTCATCAGGCGGGCAAGGCAGCATAGGTTAGTACAGCTGCCTGCCCTTGGATCGCCCGTAAGATAACCCACCATATTGCATACTTTTGTATGGAATAAACCAGCAGCAATATTTTTCCCAAACAAAAGTTGTGTTGTGTATTTATTTATGCATGCATATTCTGTTGTGGTGCGGGTGGGGTGTGTTGCCAATAATGGGACTAAGGCCATTGCAGCTTCCCTCTCCATGAAGGGCCTTCGAAAACTGCAAGCTAAATTTATCTCACGTATGCAAAGAAACACTCTCACACACGCACATAATTACACACTGTCACACATTCTCAGGCAGAAAAACAACATTAATATGCTCTCCTTCATACACACGATAATACCTGGGTTAGTCCTGAACACGCACTTCATGATTCCCAACTTCTCAGGTCCAAGAAACAAGGCGCCAGAACGAGGCTCACACCCTTAGCCCAATCAGAAGCCCAGACAGGACGGCAGGCTGTCAGGTTCTCCTTCATCAAAGCTTCTGATGGGGCCTATGGACGCATGACTGACCGGCCCCAAATCACCATTATCTGACATTCTGCACTGCCTGACACTAGTGCAGCATGTTAGATATATATTGTGCCTGTGCAAAGCTGGGTTGTAACAACCACGCCTGACACATGCGCAATACAGCCCAGAGGACTCCTCGTCTAGTGTAAGGTAACATTGCAGATTTTACATATAAACAAATGTGCGCATTTGTTTTCATATAAAAAATGTAATGTATTATCATTGAGATGCACAGTGGAGCATGATGGTTTGGGGGATCCCTGCCCTTTTGCGCTCTACAGAGGAGCCGCCATTGATGCTGAGGCCAGACTACTAATATCCGTAAATAAACAGGGGTTTCGGAGTGGCTTCCATTTTGCAGTAGAGCAACACTGCGCGCTGTCGGCATGACAACATGCGCAGGTTTATGCTAACGTCTGAATTCTAGATGAAAACCATCAAAAAGCTCACCATTTTACTTCACAAAGTGTTGAAGAAAGAGCTGTCGTGTTGAAAGGTAGGTAAGCCAGTAACTCATTCAATATAGTTTTCCCTTTGCATTCTGAGACTTGTAGTTCTGCTTTTATCTGTCACTGTTGTGACAGTTTGACCCGTCCACCAAGATTTAAATCAGACCTATCTTTTTCAGGCCTTCCCGTTATGGGTCGTGGACTCTTTTTTTTATAGCCTCCTGGAAGGAGCCAGTATAAGTTTTATATGGGGCTACAGATGAGCGAGACGTGCAATTCGACTTATAAAGCTCCCATATAAGCGAGGGGGGCTTCATCTCCCCGATTCAAGTTCTATTTTTGGGCTGCGTTTTTGGGTCACCTGAGCAGACTGTTAGCCCAGTCGGACCCAGATCAAGTAGATTTCTGTTATCAACTAGCGCAATTGACAATAGGCTTGTTCGGTTGGGGAACCCAAACTACTACAAGAATGTCCGCATTAAGGTTGTGAAGGATACCATTCGCATTTGGCAGGAAATGTGCCACAAATATTAAATTTCTTTTTTAAATAAAGAAACGCCACTGTGGGATAATCCTACTTTTCCGTTAATCTTTCAAGATCCAAACGGGAAGGCCTAGGCTCGATATGGGATACAGACCATCGGGCAGGTGTACAATTTGAATGGCTTTTGCTCTTTTTTCCAGATTACAGGCTAGCTATGGGCTCACACACCACTTTTTCTTTAAATTATTACAAATGAGAGATTCCTTCTTGACACGTTGTAATACCCTGATGGATCTTGAAGATACAGACTTAATGGGATGTCTCTATAAAGTAGGTAGGAAACCAACTATTAGTTTGGTATATCAGGCCCTTTGTCAGCATGTAACTGATGATAATTTGCTACTGGCTTGAAAATGAAGTTGGCAACTGGAGACAGATGTTTATGTTCCAGAGATAGAGAGGGCATTGGAGATTGTGGACATATCAGTCCATTCTATCAACTTGAAACTGAAACAATTCAAGACTCGCTGTCTTCTATAATATACACCAGAAATAATGTCTAAATGGGGTCCCAATGCTTCGGGGGATAAAACTAGATGCTCAAAATGTAGGCAGCATTCGGCAGGCATACAGCAGTTTTGGCCCGATGTAACTAAGTAAGGGGCATATTATCAAGGACGGCGTTAAAATTATCGCCGGTTTAGCGGCAGAAAACTGCTGCTAAAACGGCGATAATGGGCTCGATAATATGCCCTGGAGTATTCCAATAGAAGCCCATGTTCACACCAGAACATGGACTTCTATTGGAATTCTCAAAGGCATATTATCAAGCCCATTATCGCCGCTTTAGCTGCAGTTTTCTGCCGCTAAACCAGCGATAATTTTTAACGCCGTCCTTGATAATATGCCCCTTAATGTCTTATTGCCTCAGCCTGCATATGTGTTTATCCCCTAAAGAGATTCTGATGAGTGTTAAATCTGAATGTGATGGTGGTATCAAGTCCCTAGTGTCAAGAAACTTGATTCCCAGTCCTGAGGCGGAAGCCGGGAGCTGGCGGTACGATTAGATTGTTTGAAAATTGTGAGTGTTTTTATCTGCTGTATTTTTAAAACTCATAAAGCCTACCTGCTCTCTTTAGGGTGGAAAGCCACTGGCCACATACCACTCAGCTGATTGTTCGCTGCAGCGGTAATTGTTTGCTTAGCGTACGCCATCACCGGCGTGCTCGCTGACCACGCCCCCTCGAGGCCACGCCCCCCGCCCTGTTAAAAGCGCTGAATCCCTAGAGGCTACAGAAACTTGATTCCCAGTCCTGAGGCGGAAACCGGGAGCTGGCGGTACGATTAGATTGTTTGAAAATTGTGAGTGGTTTTATCTGCTGTATTTTTAAAACTCATAAAGCCTACCTGCTCTCTTTAGGGTGGAAAGCCACTGGCCACATACCACTCAGCTGATTGTTCGCTGCAGCGGTAATTGTTTGCTTAGCGGACGCCATCACCGGCGTGCTCGCTGACCACGCCCCCTCGAGGCCACACCCCCCTTTTTCACCTCTTATCATGTGCATGGGCAGGAAGCGCAGCGGACGAGTGCAGCGGGAGCGCCGTTTGCACGCCGAAGGCGTGCCTAAGGCAAGCCCGTCTGCGCCCGTCCGCGCCTCGACAGCGCCCAGGGCCAGGACCCCTGCTAATTCCATACTGCACGGGATTTCTCCCACTATCACATACAACTCAGACGAACTGGGAGCTTTTAATCGCAACCTGTTATGCAATGGCGCCCACTGGAATGTCTTAGACTCCTCCTCACGAATATGCCCAAATTGCTGCTTCAAATTTAGCCTACCTAATTCCTCCTTTCCCCAGCTTAACACAGCGGGTGACCCTCCTAATCAGGCTGCCCTTATCAATGCTCGCTCCCTATCAAAGCACTCTGAAGAAGTACAGGAATTCATTATCGATAAGAACCTCGACATCCTATTCTTCACGGAGACGTGGTTGAACAAGAGTTGCGCCCCAGTTGTGGAGCTGGCTGTCCCTAGAGGGTTTAAGATCACAAGACAGGACCGTAATAAAGGCAGGGGAGGAGGCGTAGCCGTGATCTACAAAGAGAAATGGACTCTGAGGATGGAATGCACAGGAAGGATTGATGATGGAGAAGCTATGGAATTTTCCCTAGCACTATCCCCCAAATTTACTCTGGGGGGACTATTGATCTATCGCCCACCGGGTCCTCTAGGCAATTTTATTATATCCCTGGAGGAGATCACCATCCAACGTGCACTCCGATTTCCTCACTTCCTATTGCTGGGAGATTTTAATCTACACATGGACACAAGCTCTGCCCCCGGAGTTAAAGAGCTGAAAGAAATTTGTAATTTGGCTCAGATGGTTCAACAGGTGCAATCTGCCACTCATGAAGGGGGTCATTGCTTAGATCTGGTATACTCTAATTTTAACATCTCTGCAGATCCACCCTACCCTATTACATGGTCAGATCACTTTCCTGTTCACTTCTCCTGGTTTATAAACAACATCCGTGTGTCACCCACACCCAAGCTTGGGGAACGTCCTAGGAGAATTAATATTCCGGACCTAGCGGAAGCCCTTACCCACTCCACCCCAATGAAAGCACAAAATTTGGATGAAGCTGTAGACAACTTCTCATCCTGGATAAACACCTCCATTAGGCCCTTACCAAAAAGCAAAAGAAAAAACAACCATAGGATCACTCCCACTTCCCCCTGGTATGCTGAACAATTAAAAATCTTAAAAATAGGATGTAAGGCGCTAGAGCGAATATGGAGAAAGAACTACTGTCCAACTGCTAAATCGGAACTCCGTGCAGCCCAAAAAAGCTATTACGCAGCGATTAAAACAGCTAAAGGGGAATTCTACGCGTCTAGAATTCAAAAAGCTAAAAACAACAGTCGAGAAATGTTCTCTATAGTTAAAAGCTTCACTACCCCGGTAGCGGAGAAGAATTCAACTCCTCCCTCCACAGATTGGTGTGAGCAACTATCCACTTTTTTCATTGAGAAAATTCAAAACATTCAAGACAGTCTGAATAACCCTGACCAGCTACCTGACCCGCAATCTGATCTAGCCTTAATTCACCAACTTCCTCCTCCTTCACCTTCCCAAGTAACTAAGGCTAAAGCAGAGATGACCAAGTTTACTCAGGTCGAAAATATAGATGTTATGACCATATTAAAATCTCTGAAGTCAGGGTCACCTATAGATCCTTGCCCTGCGAGGGTCCTTAATGGAATAGCTGAAGTAATTGCCCCTATGGTCACCGCTCTGGTCAATGAATCCCTTACTTCTGGAATGTTACCCTCCAAGTGGAAACAAGCCAAACTTCTCCCTCTGATAAAAAAACCTTCCGCAGATCCATCGATCACTTCCAACTACAGGCCTATATCCCTCCTACCTGCCCTTGCCAAAGTTTGCGAGAAAGCTGCATTCCGGCAACTTGAGAGATTTGTGGAATCTTCTGAGGCTCTCCATCCGGCCCAATCGGGCTTCCGCACCTCTTTCAGTACGGAAACGGCATTGGTGGAGGTGGTAGAGGCCATTAGGGATTGCCTTGACGGAGGCGGCAGAGCGGCCCTTATTCTTTTGGACCTCTCTGCCGCCTTCGACACGGTGCCCCACCTCCAACTTCTATCTAGGCTGGAGGACATTGGTATCTCGGGTACAGCACTGGAATGGATCAGGTCTTTCCTCTCCGACCGGACTCAACAGATTTGGCTACCTCCCTATTACTCCTCTAATCGAAGGGTTGAAACTGGAGTTCCCCAAGGGTCAACCTTAAGTCCCCTCTTATTTAATATTTATTTAACTCCTTTGATTCGGCTGGCAGAGAACTGGGGTGCTAAGATTATGGCTTACGCCGATGATACCCAGCTTCTCTTCACCTGGAAAAAGGAGAACTTGTGCACCTGTGGAGTACGCCAATGCCTATCCTCTGTATTTGCCTGGCTAGCTAGAGCCTGCCTCAAATGCAATGAGGAAAAAACAGAAATTCTGCTCTACGGCCAATTTCCCACTAACTTTAAGGAGTCTATTTGGCCCACTAAATCAACATGCCCAACGGGAGAGAGTGGGTTGGCCAAGAACCTGGGTATCTGGTTTGGAGCAGATTTATGTTTTCGAGATCAGATCTCGCGACTGGCGGGGACGTGTTTTGGAACCCTGACTACTCTTCGTAAATTCTTTCCCCTTCTTCCTCAAATGGCTAAAGAAACGGTAGCCAGAGCTCTGGTGCTCTCCCGTCTGGACTACTCAAACGCCCTTTATATAGGGGCTCCAGACTACTTGATCAGAAAGCTACAGGTAGTCCAGAATGCAACGGTGAGACTCATTTTTAACATCTCAAGGAGACTTAGCGTTCGCAAACAGTTGAAGGATCTCCACTGGCTCCCTGTGGCCCAAAGAGTGCGCTTTAAAACTTTGGTCCTCGTTTATAAGGCCCTTAATGGACCATGCCCTGCTTATCTAGCCAAAAGATTCACTCTTTACCTCCCGACCCGTCAGTTGCGATCTACCTCCAGAAAGCAGGTGGTCGTCCCCAGATTTAAAAGAGTTCGTCTGGGTGGACAATCTTTGACGGTAAAAGGAGCTCAATTGTGGAACGCCCTGCCTGACGCTCTCAGACACTCTTCCAATTTGTTCAATTTAAAAAAACTGGTTAAAACGCACCTCTTTCAAATCCATGAATAGCCGACCCGTTTTACCACCTTGATTCAGTTTCGTTCCCGCGCCAGGACAGTCTTGACTATTGGAGCGCGTTATAAATCTGCATATAACATAACATAACAAGAATGATAGTTTGTGCCCATTTGTGTGTGGCCCGGGTCTGGATAGCTGATGCCCCTCCTGAAGCAATTAAATTGCGGTCTCTTCTGAGACAAATATATGAGTCAGAGCAGGCCATCGCCAAAGTGAGAGGCCCTTCTTCACTCAGGCAATTTGATGAAATCTGCGCTGGTCTCAGCTGGCATTTGACACCTTATAATGCTGATTGATATTTTTTTCCTTCATATGCTTGTCAGGGACGGCCCCAAGTATGTTTATATGTTTGTATCAGGAATATCTTGCCACGTAGTTATTTCGTATTCTACTATGTATTCAATAATTATGTTTCTGCTTTCTATATACATATTTTGTTTATTGAGTCTTCTGTATCGAACATTTCTGACATGAAATTAAAAAAATAATAATAATTAATAGGAAAAAAAAGGAGAAACCCTATCCGCTATGATCGTGATCAGGAGCTTTGTCACATTTTACTTTGAGCTTTCTGAAGAATTTATCATATAACATTGATAACAACTTGGGGGCATATTATCAAGAAACGGCGTTAAAATTATCGCCGCTTTAATGGCAAAATACTGCTGCTAAAGCAGCGATAATGGGCTTGATAATATGCCCTGGAGAATTCCAATAGAAGCCCATGTTCTGGTGTCGACATGGGCTTCTATTGGAATTTTCAAGGGCATATTATCAAGCCCATTTTTGCCGCTTTTAGCTGCAGTTTTCTTCCGCTAAAGCAGCGATAATTTTAATGCCGTGCTTGATAATATGCCCCTTGGTTTGTAAATCGTGCTAAGTGCCATGTTAATGACGATTCTAGATGCTGTGATTACAGGTGCAACTGTTAACTGTTATAAAAGTAGTACACTCATCAATCTCAGAAGAATGAAAGCCTCACTCAGTCTTACCCTGCTTTGAATTGTTATCAACAGGTCATACAAAGACGTCAGTAGCAAGCTCTCAACTAATGGGTTAAGTCTGCCTCTTAGGTTCTTGGAGTCCAAACTTCAGTCAACACGTGTGTGAAGCAGCTGTTATTGTTTTTGCCTGTCATTTGCCCATTATGTAATATTGGAATCTGCTCAGGCAAGTTATCCCGCCTTTTAATGCGCACGAATAACAAAGCTGTAAAAATATATTTCACAACAACCTCTTGATTCCCCCAGGGTGAAATTACATTCTAATGGCAGAGTATCAAGAAACAAGTCAGAGTATTGCAACCTACTCCTGTAACATAAAGTGTTGGAAATTTGCAGTTTCTGCAGGATCACCCTAGAGTCTTGCCTTCTGTTGCTGAACCGGATTTTGTTGGCCCTGGGACTCTGTGTACTTTACCCCTGCCAACCTGTGCGCCCTTTCATTTAAAAATGTTTAATTTACTTATCAGTACCTAGCAAATGGTACTACATGCAAAGGGGGAAGAGAGCACACTGCTTCGCATCCTAGCACTCAGGGGCATATTTACAAGCCCCTATCGCCACCACAACGTCACTTTTTGGGACGATGTGGTGGCGATAGGGGGTTCGACTGATTTACAAGGCAGCGTTAAGCCACTTAACGTTGCTTAACGCCTGCCTTGTATATAAGGCACCATTTCACGCTATGCTTAGCGTGAAAGGGGAGGACAATGGGTGTTGCTGTGGGCGTTCCACTGTAACACCCATTTATTTTGACGCTGCCCTATATTTACAAGAGAAGCGCAAATATGGGGCAGTGCCAAAATTAAGACCAGGAAAAACCTGGTCTTATCCTGGTGCAACAAGGAGAAATGTTTAATTTCTCCTAGTTTTTGCTGTTTCCATGTGTGCTGCGTTCTGCAGCACACATTGAAACAGCATAAGGCCATTGATTGTTTATGTGCAGGAAGGTGTCCCTTCCGGCACATAAACAATCTTTTTTAAACAAAAGACATTTTGCAACTTCTATGTGTGCCGCACAAAGCTATTTTAAGATTGTTTATGTGAAGGAAGGGACACCTTCCTGCACAAGAACAATCTTACCCTGCAACGCAGACACCCTTGCACAATGGTGCAAGGGTGCCTGCGCTGGTGCTAGGCTCCAAACTTAGCGCCAGCGCAGGGGGAAAAGCAGGACTGCACCATATCTTGTAAATCCACTTCCATTGTAAATATGCCCCCCAGCTCCCCCAGATGCATTAAGATAAATGTAGTGCATGATAACATATCAGTGACAGCCTTTTGCTTTCACTAATGTTGGTTCAGCCAATGCCATATAGCTCTAGCCTCATGTTTCAGGATCATTGTCCTTCATCAGTAGAGTAACAAATTGTTTTAGGTGTGATAGAAGTGCTGCTCATAGGCTTCTCAATCTCTACCACTCACCACAGGTACCACTCACTGGTCGCAGGTGCATCAACTAGAGCTCGTCAGTTCATCAGCTGCAGGGAGCGTTATCAAAGGGAGAAGGGAGCCCACTGCCACACACCCCAACACTCAATTCACCCAGATGCATTATGGTAAATCAGTGGCGCCCTGTACTTTTAGTAGGGAGAGGGGTATTCGAGGCACAAATGCACCCATAAATGCTTACTCACACTCATGCATTCACACACACACACATCCATTTACAACACTTAATTCCAAATATTCAAGCACGTACACACCAAACATTATAAATAAAATCATACTTACCTGTGCAGCTCTGCCTCGGAGATCCCAGGAGTGTTGGGACTGCTGCCTTCCCTCAAGGTCAGCCAATGAGGGAAGGCAGCATTCTCTCACTTGTCACAGAGTGCGATGGGGTCAGTGAAACTGTCCATTCCACTCTGTGATGAGGTGTCAATGATTGACGCTCGTTCCTGGGCACTTCAGGGCTCAGAACTGAAGCGCCCAGGTCCAAGGCAATCAGGGATGCTCCCCTTCCTCACGAGGTAGAGAGCCTTGAGGTGCTTTGCCAGGCTGAGGAAGTCACGCCCACATGACCTGTGACTTCTTGAGCCCAGCAAAGTTCAGCTCAGGCAGCCAGGGGCCTGCCCTGAGAAGATTCAGAAGAAGGACTGCTCTGCTGTCTGAAGAAGGAAGACTGGACCTGCTTGTCTTGAAACCAGGATCCTAGAAGGGACTGAACATGTCAGTTGGATGACCTCTTGTTTGAGTTACAGGTTCACAACAAGCTTCTAGAGGCCAACTGCACCCAACCTGACTCCCAAGTGCTGTCCTAAAGGTCTGATACCTTTGGCTGGAGTCAAAGTGAACTGAAGTCTGAGTCTAACTGAAGGTTACCCCAGGTATAACAAAAACGACACAGAGCCTCGCATTGCAGCACCATGCAGCTCCTGATCACTGGCTCAACTTGATCCAGCACCTTGAGACCCTCACGGGTAAGTAGTGTGCTTACAATTCCTCTGATTGATTGATTGAGTGACACAGATCCCCACAGAGTTGTGCAGCTTTAACTGAAAGCCTCACTGGATCCAACTCAGTTACATGCAGCCCTCAAGAACGCCAGCCGCAAGCACCACCAACACATCCGAGCCACCAAAAGAACCTCCTTCAAGGAACGCATCGACAACAACGCACACAACAGCAAAGAGCTCTTCAACATCATGAAGGAACTCTCCAACCCCAGCTCCTCCTCCAACAACATCCTGCCATCGCAAGACCTATGCGACTTGCTATCCACCTTCTTTCACCGCAAGATAGCAGGCATCCACAACAGTTTCATCACCTAGTCCCTTCCGACAGCCGCCAACACTGCAGACTCACCACCCCGCAGCCTCACCAACCTCCTGGTCTCCTGGTTTCCTGGACCCACATCAACGACAAAGACACTATCAAAACCATGAACACCATCCACTCCGGCTCACCCTCCGACCCCTGCCCTCACCACATCTTCAACAAAGAAAACCGCATCATCGCACCCCAACTCCGGAAGATCATCAACAGCTCCTTTGAGACCTCCACCTTCCCGGAAAGCTGGAAGCACGCCGAGATCAATGCACTACTCTAAAAACCCACAGCAGACCCAAAGGACCTCAAGAACTTCTGGCCCATCTCCCTGCTCCTGTTTCTGGTGAAAGTTATTGAAAAGATCGTCAACAGGCAACTGACCCACTTCCTTGAGGAGAACAACATCCTAGACCCATCCCAATCCAGATTCCACAGCAATCATACCGAAACCCCCCTCATCGCTGCCACCAATGACATCAGGACCCTGCTGGACAATGACGAAACTGCGGCCCTTATTCTCCTGGACCTCTCGGACGCCTTCGACACCGTCTGCCACCATACCCTACGCTCAAGCCTCCACAACGCAGGAATTTGCAACAAAGTCCTGGACTGGAACACCTCCTTCCTCACTGGCAGAACCCAGAGGGTCCACCTCCCCCATTCCGTTCCGAAGCCACCAAGATCACCTGCTGCGTGCCCCAAGGATCATCCCTCAGCCCTACCCTTTTCAACGTCTACATGGCACCACTCACCAACATTGACCTCTCGCACAACCTCAACATCGTCTCCTACGCGGACGACGCTCAGCTGATCCTCTCACTCACCAAGGACCCCGCCACCGCCAAAACCAACCTCCACGAAGGAATGAGGGCCATCGCCGACAGGATGAAGAACAGTCACCTGAAACTTAACTCAGACAAAACAGAGGTCCTCATCCTCGGCTCCACCCCTCCGCCTGGGACGACTCCTTGTGGCCAGCCGCTCTGGGAGCCGCACCGACATCCACCGACCACGCTTGCAACCTGGGGTTCATCCTGGACTCATCAATGACCAGACAAGTCACTGCCGTCTCCTCCTCCTGCTTCAACACCCTACGCATGCTTCACAAGATCTACAGCTGGATCCCCACCGGAACAAGAAGGATGGTCACCCAAGCCCTCGTCAGCAGCAGACTGGACTACAGCAACACCCTCTATGCAGGAACCACGTCCAAACTCCAGAAAATACTTCAACCCATACAGAACACCTGAGCACGCCTCATCCTCGACATTCCCCGCCACACCCACATCACTGCCTACTTGAAAGACTTGCACTGGTTCCCAGTCAACAAGAGGATCACTTTCAAGCTCCTCACCCATGCTAACAAAGCACTCCACAAAGCCAGACCAGCATACCTCAACAAACGTCTCACCTTCTACATCCCGAATCGCCAGCTCTGCTCCGCCGACCTCGCCCTTGCCACCATCCCACGCATCCACAGGACCACCACCGGCAGCAGATCCTCTTCATACCTCACCTCCAAGACATGGAACACCCTCCCCACCCATCTGCGCCAGACCCAGGACCTGCTGACCTTCAGGAGACGTCTCAAGACCTGGCTGTTCGAGCAGTAGCTGCCCCCACCCTCTCAGCACCTTGAGACCCTCACAGGTGATTAGTGCCCTCTACAAAAACTTGATTGATTGATTGATTGATTGACACAGATTCCCACAGTTTCATACAACGCTGTCTTTGCTTCAAAGTCAGAAAGTAAAACTTCCAGCAAAACAAACCTGGTCTTGTATCTGGCCCATGCTCCATTGTAGTCAGCTTGAACCTTTCGACTTTGACCTGGCCACAATTGGTGCTCCACGCCACTTAGGGCTATTATGTACCTAAAACTTTAAGATCTCATTACTATGCTTCTATATTTTTCTAAATTAATATGGGATATTTTTTG
Source organism: Triturus cristatus (assembly GCF_964204655.1). Taxonomy (NCBI): domain Eukaryota; kingdom Metazoa; phylum Chordata; class Amphibia; order Caudata; family Salamandridae; genus Triturus; species Triturus cristatus. The sequence goes on from NC_140584.1 coordinate 349,820,680, forward strand.
TGTGGTGTTTTCACCTTATTACTGTTTGAGAGCTGCATAAATACTTATGCATTGTCTCTAAATTAAGCCTGACTGCTTTTGTGCCCAGCAAGGAACGTGATTATTATTTGAAGTGGTTTCTCACCCCCTTCAAAAACATTCCAATTTCTTACAGAAAGTGAGCAAGCATTCAAATGTCTTTGTTTCTATATTGGTTTGTTTAATGTTATATATTTAATCAAATACTAATTCTAATACAGAAAAGAAACTGTATTCTAAAACAGTCTTTTGTTGCTTATTATATAACGTAGCCCTAATCGCTGTTTTGTTTCAGAAAAATGTAGTTCATAAAACTCTAAATAAGTCAGTCCTATGCCCTGCAAAACACTCTGCAGTATTTACAAATGTATTATGGAGTCCACAAAGCAGTACTACTGCAATTCTCTCTTACATACTCTTCCATGCCTTTGTGAATTGGTCCAAAACTTGTAAAATGGAAATAAAACGTGACTACTCCAGTAGCATTTTAAGAAAGTAACAACAAAGCAACCAACAGCAGACCAAGGTCAAGCACTTAAGTTCAATTATTTGTGCAAATTTAGAGTGAGTGCAACGTCTTCCAGCATCTGCTGTTGGAAGATGCTATTTAAACACGAGAGTTCATAGAAAAAGAGAGGGAAGGTGCACTTCATCAATAGTTGTAGTAAACAGACACTTGTAGTTCAGAAGTCTTTTTTTCGTTTTCTTTATTATTCGAAGTTGATTGACACAGAAACGGCACACAGCCAACGCGTTTCGTTCCCTTGTGCCTTGGGAACTTCGTCAGGGCTGTAATAATCATAAAACCACCCATGAATACGCAATAATAACACAAGAAAATATATAACACAAAATACATATTACATGGGAGGACATAATATGTGCAAAGAAAGAAACCAAACGTATACATAACGATGAATGTGTCACAAACAATCAAGAGAATAAACATTTAGACAAAAAATAATAACCACAAATACAATATGTTGATGACCCAAAATCAGAACAAACGACATCAGATGTACTAAAAACACAAACCGATAAGACAAAATTTGATTACCGTACAAATATAAATATGTATATAAAAAATGCAACAATAGATACACCCACAGTCATATTCCTTTTGACGATCAAAATCTGGCATTACAGCCATCACATATGATATCTTAAAAAAAGGGGGGGGCAAAGACATTTCCTTTTTGAGAGATTAGAAAGCATGATAAAAGAAAAATGAGGGAAAAGCAACATAGAAAAACAGAAGATGGAGGAAGGAAAAAGGATCTTGTTTATATAGAAAGTGAAAATAACAGTCAATACAAGTAGCCAAAAACCGAAAAAAGGGGGGGGGGGGCAGGGGGGGGTGGAAAGGGAAAAAGGGGAGGTGCTCACCAATATGATTTCAAATGATATTTGCGGGAAGAACCCCTCAGTCCATGTGATATGAATCCTTATATTTCCAAAGGATTCTTACGTACAACCAAAACCCGCAAATGAGACCTGTGGACATGAAGCATAAAGAAGCTGCTGTCCAGTAGTGTAGCATAAGACAGCTTAACACAGCATCACAATAGGACAATAAAACATCACTATTGCACATTCTCTAATGATTAGAAAAATAGTGTCAGCCAAGCGTCTCACCTTAGTAGGTGTAAAAGAAACATCCAATATAAGGACACTTCGGTTATTGGGCAGTTCTGAGTGTGCGGGAATTATCCCAAGAATTATCTGTTGATAAGAAAGAAAGGGGCAGCATAGTGAGCAGATTAATTATACTGAAAACAGTCATAAGGAAACGTACGCCCTCTATGGTAAAAAGTGATGTCTATTTTAGAGCCACATATAGCTGGCGTGCTCTATAGTTGGATGTCCCAATCTATATCAAATCCGAACCAAATTTTATTGTCCAGATATGGATGTAGTTGGCCTCAAGATTATAAATTCCTCACATCTGCCCCAAAATATCAACAACGTCTATTGACCAAACAGCGCTATGAACGGGCGAAATATAAAAGCCCTCAGCGACAATACTGCAAAATAATACCAATAGGCACCTAAAATCGTTATCCCAATGCGATGCACAAACTACTATAAAAAAACGTTAAATAGAAACGGAAAAGGGGGGGGGGGGAGAAGCCCACGTTAAAGTCCAGGTCATCACGACATAAAAGAGGGAGGGGAAATCACATTTTTGCCAAAACGGACGATAGCGATCAAACGTACACGCGTCCTTCTGCTGAATAACAACATTTCACTTCCGAAATAAAGCCCGTCGTAGACGGTATATATTAACACTATGCGACAGTATCCTATGCCTGCCTGACGCCGCTTACCTGTATTTGGACAAGTGTCACCGTCACTGCTTTCCGTGTTGAATATCGGCAACCGGAGACAGGGAAGCATACTGGCTTTTAAACAGCGCGCCGGACAATCACATGACCGCATCCGCGTTGTCAACGAGCAATAGAAAAAGGACAGTGGTTGCGAGACAATTTCACAAATCGTCGGCCATATTGGAGTGTCCAATATACCGAAAAGGATCATAACAGTTCACTGCAAGTGCGTGATTTTATATAGAAAAATCCAACGGTCTAAGAACATAAAGGACCATTTTTGACAATCAAATCCACAGCACTATATATATGAATGAAAATACTGTATTCAGTTACATTAGCAGAAATCGGAACACGAAAAAAACAACATTTACCGACAAGTCGTTTCTTTAGGAATGCAGCCATATCCAAGGATCAGACTGCTATAATCTACACGAAAAAGCAAGGTTTAATCTCAAACCATTTCCTTAAAATTGCAACCATATTTAAGGGTCAAACTGCCATAATAAACACACGAAAATAAAAGTATTAGTGCAGTCACCCGAGGCCCACGTTTATAAAGGGCATCAAGAATCTGAGAAATTGTGCATAAGTGCAATCACGAACATAGTCCATGAATATATCTAGAGAAAATTTTTTTTGTCAAAATTAAGATACAACATAAAAAGGACGTTATTAATATGTTGTCCCAATTTAAAACCGGATTTATGTTCCGACCTCGCGAGCATATATATATATTTCATTAAAAGCTAAATGTCGATGGCATTTGTTAAAATTTCAGATAAACACTATTAGATAAGATCTTATATGTTGAGAAGAATATGGGAATAGAGAGGAGAAGTTATGAATAGTGATCAGCATACGGACCCATTAGATAGGACATTCATTATGCATGACATTTCGTAATATAGGGCATTACATGCATTACATATACCCCATACAGAACAATACCACAAATTATCAACATCATACCCATCTATCCAAGAAAATAATGTAGCTCTCTATCGGTATTAAGACCCATTGTTGTGGCCCGCAGGCGACAAATCCACCTGGCCTCCTTTTGTCTAACCTGCAGTTCACGGTCACCGCCCCTGGCGTTGATGGGCACGTGATCTATCCCGTAGAACCAGAAGGACGTGTCATCTGGATGCATTTGTTTATAATGTTCACTTACAGGGTAACGGGTATCACCGTTAATAATGGCCCTACGATGTTCTTGTATTCGGACCTTGAGGCAGCGTACAGTGCTCCCTACATAGATGGAATTGCAGCTACAACCCAATACATAGATCACGTGTGTCGTATTGCAGTTTATAAAATGTGCAATTGTGTGATTTTTCAGGGAGTTGTGTGTGAAAGTAGTTGTTCTATTTCTACCTAGCGGACATACATTGCAGGAACCACAGGTAAAGAAACCCTTCGGTTTGGGAGGTAGCCATGTAGTTGTTACATTTGTCACATAACTGGAACACAATATGTCCCGTAGGGATCGCCCCTTACGATATGTGATTGCTGGCCTAGTGGGCAGACATTCGCTAAGGCTAGGGGTATCTTTTATTAACCCCCAATGTTTTTTGAGGATCTTATAAACCTTGCCGCTGTTGTTATTGTACTGGGTGATAAACCGGACTGTTGTATCACGGGTGGCTTTGGGTTTATCTCGAAGTGTATCTACCCTCTTGAGTTTCTGTGCTTTATCCATGACTTTATCAAGTAGTCTCCTATCATACCCTCGTTTAAGGAATCTTTTCTTTGATTCAAGAACCTTCTCAAGGTATAGGTTGTCCTCACTACAATTCCTCCTTAGACGTGTCATCTCTCCGAAAGGTATGTTATTGATTACTATGCGTGCATGCGCACTCTCCGCGTGAAGAATCGAATTACAGGCTGTTTCTTTTCTATAGAGAGAGCTTTGTATGGTGCCATCTTTGATATAGAATTCAATATCAAGAAAGTTTATTTTGTCTTTGTTATGTGTCATGGTGAGCTTTACATTAAAAGGGTTAGCATTTAAGTATGTGTGGTATTCCTCAAGTGATTCCACAGGTCCTGACCATAGGATAATGATGTCGTCAATATACCTCCCCCAGAACACGATGTATTCCGTCCAGGGGGAGGCATGGCTGTGCCAGGCATACTCCCTCTCGAACCACCCCATGAAGAGGCAGGCGTACGAGGGAGCAAATTTAGAACCCATGGCAGTCCCGAGTATCTGCTGGTACCATGTGGTGTCATGCAAGAAAAAATTATTGTTCAAAATGATGTCAATCATCTCTAACGTCATCTCATTATATTCATAGAGGCCAGCAGGTTCCCTATCCAAGAAAGAACGTACAGCAGAAATTCCAAATTTTTGGTGAATACACGTATATAAGCTGACCACGTCCATTGTAACGAAATAGAGCTCATCCGACCACTGGAAGTTGTCAAATTTGATCAAAATGTCCTTGCTATCCCTGATATATGAGGGAAGATCCAGGACATATTTTTGAAGTCTAGAATCAACAAATTCCGACAGTTTTTCTGTTGGTGAGTCATTCCCAGAGATAATGGGGCGGCCAGGAGGGAAAAGACCACCCTTATGTATCTTAGGTAAGATATAGATACAAGGGTATCTCGGTTTGTTCACTCTCAAATATCTGTACTCATCTTCAGACAACAAGCCAATATCCTTCCACTCGCTTAATTTCATATTGATCATACTGGTTAAATTCTTGGTGGGATTGGTTGAAACACGCTGGTAGCAGCGTGTGTCGCTTAGCTGTCTAGTGATTTCAGTCATGTAATCAGAATGGTTCATGACCACAACGTTACCGCCCTTGTCAGCCTCTTTTATAACAATGGTGTTATCCGATTTAAGTCTATCTAGGGCTTTTCGTTCACTGGCGGTAATGTTGTGTCTGACGCGTGCCATTGACCTACTAGGCACTTCCAGATTGTACAGGTCTTTACTCATTTTGTTATAGAACACATCTATATTCGGATGGTAATTGAAAGCGGGTATAAATTTGGATCTGGATTTGAGCCCACTATCCATATTACAGTCTTGTTCAATATCAAAATGATTTAATAGAGTGGTCATATCATGATTCTCATCCTCATCCAGGCTGAGCAACAATTGTACATTTCGAATATCACCCACTGTTTGTGTATAATTTCTAGAAGGAGTCGGGGGCATTAAACTTTTTGGTGTTTGTTGTGAAAAAAAATCCTTCAAGAATTAACTTAAGACTAAATCCTAAACTTACTACTTTGTGGTATTCACAGAATGCACTTACTACTTTTGGTATTCACAGAATGCACTTACTACTTATGGTATTCACAGAATGGATTTACGACTACTAACTTTACGTCCGCACCCTGGCCGGAAATTCCGGCCCAGAGGCGGAGCTTCCGGCCCGGAGGCGGGGCTTCCGGCCCGGAGGCGGGGCTACCAGCCCAGAGGCGGAGCTTTCGGGCCGGAGGTGGAGATTTCGGCCATGGCTAAATCTCCGCCACCGGCCGGAATCCCCACCTCCGGGCCGGAAGCTCCACCTCCGGCCCGGAAGCTCCACCTCTGGCCCGGAAGCCCCGCCTCCGGGTCGGAAGCTCCGCCACCGGGCCGGAATTTCCAGCCCGAGTGCGGACGTAAAGTTAGTAGTCGTAAATCCGTTCTGTGAATACCAAAAGTAGTAAGTGCATTCTGTGAATACCAAAAGTAGTAAGTGCATTCTGTGAATACCACAAAGTAATAAGTTTAGGATTTAGTCTTAAGGTAATTCTGTGAATCGGGCCCGGAGTTACAAAGGTATGTAAGTGCAGTACTACCTCCCGTACTCATAAATGCTTTTGTAATTCTGACCCCTTGTGTTGCTCGAAAAAAAGAGTGAATGCTCAAATTTACAACAACAGTTTTCACTCGTGTCATAACTTCTGGCAGAGCCATTTGAAGTTAAATCTCTCATCTTTATATTTTGCCATTGTTTTGAGACTCATTACCTTACATTATCAATTACTTCAGTCCCAAATGTCACATGTGCTTTGAATATGCCAAAATAAACGTAACCTTATGAAGCTGACCTAAACAAAGGCACCATTAATTATCTGTTTCCAACAAACTTCTGAATAGCAGAGGCAAGACTAGCTGTACCCGAACACTACAAAACAAGGCCAAGCATATGTTGACTAGCCACTCAAGGCCAGACAAATTTCTACCAATGTGGATCCATAACCAAGCAACCATTACACGACAAATATGGTAGATGGTCTCTGAAATTCACTTACATTAAATGTCCAAAGTGGGATCAAAAACCCTAAGTGCACTCTGCTGCCTTACCATTAAACAAATCATACAGTTTAAAGAGCCCTGCAGTAAAAGATGTCCATTGCATTTCAAAACCCCCGCTCACATGCTGAAACAAGGCAGCCTGTTGTTGGTGATTGAGATACAGGACTGGATAAAGAGAACTCGTTTTTCTCTACACAAGATGGGCCTTTTAAAGCGATTTGTTTCTTCCGTAAAGTCATACAGAATGATAAAACCATGCATCTCCACAGGGACCTTACCAGACAGAACCCACAGGGGCATATTCTCAAGAACGATCGCAAAAGCAAGTTAACGCAATTTTCAACATTGCGGGAAAATTACGCCGTGTTAACTAAGTATTCACAGCATGGTGGTACTATGCGATAGTCACCAGATAACGCGCCAAATGGCCGCATTAAAATCAACGCCACGCCGCAAAAATGCAAAACACGAATGCTAAAAAAGCTGCGATGAGGCCAATTGCAATACAAAAATCTGCAAAAAACAGCGACAAGCCTGTAATTCACAGGTGTCAGGCGGGAAAATCACCATAAAAGCAGAAAAAAACCAAACAAATGCCAAACAACAGCGAAGCACAATGGATGTCGCCGGAGCAAGTACGGAGAAGAACCAGAACCCCACATGCCCCACGGAGGACCTGCCTGGGACCTCGGGGTCAGGGAAGGCCAAGGAGAAGAAGAGTAGGAAGAAGCGGTTCAGTTCGCAGGAAAACAGGATCCAGATAACGGAGGTGGTAGAACACCATCAACAACTGTTCGTCACCTCCACTGTGTCTATGGCAACCAAAAATGGACTATGGCAGTCCATCGTGGACAAGGTGAATGTAGTCGGAGTGCTGATGAGGAAAATGGAAGAGGTCAAGAGGCGCTGGAATGATGTCAAGCGCAAAACCAAGCTGAAACTCGCCAACAACCGGAAGGCAGCTATGCAGATTGGAGGTGGGAGTCCTGTGCCACAGGAAGAGCTGGACAAGATGGAGGATATGGTGTCAACAGTCATCAGTGGGGAGATGGTGGCAGGAGTTGGGGGCCCGGACACTGCTCAACATGACCGGACATAACAGCAACAGGGTGAGTAACAAGCAGGGACTGGGGGGACGGGGAGAGATGGGCACAATGGCACACATGCACAATTGAGCTGAGCACATCTGCGGACAAATCATGCCCCAGCCCCCAACTGCCACCAAGAGACCAATGTACACAAGTATGCAACATCCCAGCACTGTAGAAGCACAGAAGTCAAAGGCACACCGAATAAAAATGATAAGGGGCAGCAAAATCAGAGCTGCAGAGGCGACTCTCCCAAAATGCAGCACACACAGAACATGCAGAGCACATCAACATTGACAACAATGTGGCACAAACCGCAACACGTCCACAACAGAACACAGGACACAACTGGTGCCAACTGGGTGTTGACACTGGCCAATTACAATTGGCATTGCAGGGAAATGTGAGTTGATAACGTACAAGTACAAACACACACACGTCTATTGTCAAAATGTCCACTGTCCCACATCAAATAGGCAGCTACTCCCAAACAGCCACGATGTACACAGTCATGCAGTCTGTATGTAAACATGTACAATGCGACAACATACATGTGAACACATTGTTAAACTGAATCTCCCCTTCACATTGCAGAGGGAGAATCAACACCTCCTGCAGATCAGCCCGAATCTCTCTTCTCTGATGACGAAGAGGACCACCACAGCTTTGACTCCGCCACCCTCCGACTGCTCGTGGAGAGCCTCTGCAGCCCACTTCCAGGAGCTGGGCAGCCCAGCTGCTATGAGGAGACCCCACCCCCTGCACAGACCACACAGCAGGCAGCACCCACCACCACGACCTCATGGCAGACAAACTAGATGCCATACGTGGGTGTCTAAGTCCCATCAGGGACCACTCACAGTCCCTGACGGACACCCACAGTCCGCTCCATGCTCTCCAACAAATCATGGCTGACATCGCTGGAGCCCTGACACAGAGAATAGAACAACTGTCCAGTCAGAGTGGCTCTAGCGATGTGACACGGGAGTTGGGAAACATGCGGAGGTTAATGGAGAGCATGGAGCAGGTGAATGCGGAAAGAGCGGCTGCCACGGCTGCACACCAGCGAGTGGTAGCTGGGTTCCTCAATTACCTCAAGACCATCCTCACGGCATTGCTGCCACAAGGCCTGGCGCTGATGCATGCTACTGCTACCACTACATCCACATCTCCGCCCCCTGAAGTGTCAGTGCCACAAAGTGCGGCAGAAATTCCACCTCTGGCCCCTGAAGTGTCACTGACACACAGTGCTGGAGAAAGGGCAACACCACCCACACTTGAGGCACATGAAACAGCAGAGGACAAAGATGCAGATGAATCTGGCTTCATGATAAGAAGGATGCAGTAGCATTCATCTTCACAATTGGGCCTGTTTCTGCTTGGTTCTGCCCTCTACGTCATCACCTTCCACTGTCCCCCGATACACTCTGTGACACTCACCTCGGACCTCGACATGGACTGCCATATACTGTTCGATCGCCAATGACACAGCAATCAGACTGCGGACTGAACACTTCCTCTTCCTTTGGACTTGTCATTCCCTGAAGGACTCTGGCTGGCCCTCCACGGGTCATCATCATCATGTGGAGTTTGCACGGCCCTGTACTGCTCCAGATGCAACACTCCACTGAATGTGCATTAAACATTCATAATCACACAGATGTGCCGTGTCTATGGTCTTTCAAGTGTGGGAGTGTGGATGAATGTAGGGTCAGTGAATTCCTCTTACGTCCATGTGGCTCATGTCGTTGGACTTGGGTCACAGGGTGACACAACAACGAATGTTGTCCGCGTGGCGCCGACACAACAACAGGGACACACGCATTTGTTACTTCCTTGTCCAGCCGAGTACAGAACCACGCACAGAGCCCTGGGGTCATTGTTCAAACCCTTACGCTGGACTGGCATATGTCAGGCCAGCCCACTCTGCTTACGCTCACAGGGGGGGACGGCAACACTACATGTCCCAGGTCTGTCCTGTAGTAATCTGCTGATCACAGGTCTATTTGTCAGCATGCCACAGCCACTCCCTCATGGCTGGTAGACATCCACACCATACCCATCCAGCACACGCATCACAGGACATGTGACCCTGCCAATAAAAAGGGCCGGGCACACATGCTCGATGCCATTTCCAGCCTCTCTCTGGGTGTATCTGTGTGGTGTACATGTAGGCATGGGGGCCCAGGGGCCTGCAACATCACATTTTGCCGGCCCGGGGGTGACATGATAGCGTCCGCACCACGATATCCAATCATAGAGGGTCCATGACTTGCGGGGCACAGACTTAGTGGCACCGGATACACTGCAGCCGGCACAGGCACACCGCCACGTGACGGTGACTTTCGGTGCACTGAGGTAGAGGCACCTGAAGTGCTGAGCGGGTGTGCAGCCTGGGATGATGCCCCGTCCCGGCGGTCCGGACTGCTCAGGTTTTGTGTGCCTTGCTGGACTGCAGTGTAGGCCTGAGCCAGCAGACAGCGGGGGGCCTACCGCCACGTGGTGTCGTCTCCTGGATCACAGAGTTAGTGGCACCTATAAGGCTGAGCGGGTGTGCAGCCTGCAATGATGCCGGGTGCACTGGTATGTCCTCTGCCATGGCGAAATCAAGGCCCAGAATCAAATGTGAGACCTGGTGACCTGCAGAGCGGGGCTGCATGATGTGGAGGGTGCCATGTTTAATGGGCCCCAGGCATGTGGCTTGCAGCGGCACGTGGTGGGCCCTCATTGCTACACGCCAAGGGCGGAAGGTGAGCAGTGAGGCCTGGGTGCGCAGGGGCGGGCATGCACTTCTGGGCGGCAGGAGGGGCTGGGGTGCATCTGCCTGGGTGCGCAGATGCAGGCATGCACCGCTGGGCAGCGGAAGGGGCTGGGGTGCATCTGCCTGGGTGCACAGGGGCGGACAGGCGATGATGTCTTGTGCAATTGTATGTACTTTGCCATTCATGTATCTGGACTCTGTTTCAGATGACGCATCTGTTTCAGATGTGTGACCTGGTGAACTGCACTACATACCGGCACGTGGTTGGAGACACACTGGTGACAGCAGGTGAGCAGTGTGGCCTGGGTGCGCATTTTCGGCACTCTCTCTCCCTGTCTATCTCTTCTGTTATCTGGGTCTCTCTCCCCCTCTCTGACCGTCTATCTCTCGCTCACCCTCTCTGTCCGTCTTTCTCTCGTTCCCCCTCTCTGTCCGTCTTTCTCTCGCTCTCCCTCTCTGTCCGTCTTTCTCTCTCTCCCTCTCTTTCTCTCTCCTTCGCTCTCTCTCTGTCCTTTGATGTGCGCAAGACACACCTTCTCATCATGATTTTTGTCTTGCAGGCTGTGACCTACGGATTGTCCCGAGGGGAGCCACCATGTGTCTTCATTTCTGATCTGTGCTTCTTTGAATAAATGTTCATTTGTTACATCGAAGGTGAATGTGTGATGCTCATTTTTGTGACAACACATGCATGTCACCAAATGTGATTGTGCGACATCAGGCGGATTATTTGGAACATGATTCCGTGTAGTTGATGTGGCACGTCTTTGGCCGGGGGCTGGGGTGCCCGGGGAGGGGGGTCCTGGGGATCCTGGGGGTCGTGGCGGTGGGTTTTGTGGCCCTGTTGGGGCTCCGAGCTGCATGATCAGTGGCTCCATGGCATCTGTTGCCCTTCAGGTGTGGCCTGGGCTGGGCTCCATTTTGTGGTGCAGACTGTGGTCCGACTTTGCACCAAGGTCAGAGTAGATGTTAATTTCCTGCAGCTAACGCACCTTATCGCCTGTTTTGTGATCTTATCACCGATATGGCTGGTCTTTGAGAATGTTGCGGAGTGGTGTTTTCGCAGCTTTTTGCACGGGAACTCCTACTCTGCATCTCATTAGCGATAGTTGCGGGGGTCATCTGTGACGATGTTTTTTGTGGCTGCTATCGCAGGTAAACTGCTGCTATGGGATGTTAGCACCAGCTTGTGAATTGGGTGATACATTTGTTGCGACTTTGGCTGTGATAAAGTGCCGTTAACTTGGCGTAGCTCCTTGAGAATATGCCCCACAATGTAATCTCACAGATATCTCAGGTACCGTTCTTTCTCCTTCCATGACTAACTTGCAAGGGCGGAAAGCGCTTTACTGTACTAAACTCTGGGATTTCCTGACAAACAATCCACAAGAATACCATTTCATTCCGTCTTCTATTCTGGACGCAACCGGGAATCGATCTAAGACATTAATTGTCATGCTCCTCATTCCTCCAGGACTTAATTTGAGATGGTGGTTCCCGGTGCTCAGCACCAGCACTTAATCATCAACACTGGTGCCTGACATGAGCACCCGTTAAGGGCAAATTCATTTACAGGGAGATTGAGTGATATGCCCAGAATCACAGGATGTTGAGCCAACCCCGAGACCCGGACCTGGCTCTCCAGCAGGGAAGCCTGCAGCTCTGGCCATTATGCTATTTCCTCTCCCCACTTTCATAGTTAGCTGTTGGTTCTGTTTTAGGCGACACTGACAGGAGAAATTGGCTGGCGCAAGCTGACTCATGACGAGAGCCCCCACTTCTTTCTTTACAAATTACCCACTGCATTCCTCTGTCTATGCACGGTGTATGGTAAAACAACGGAAATACGGAAAAGAAAGGCACTTTCTCTCTGATGAGAAGATAGTACTGAAGAATACAGAAAAGTATGGCCAAAGTATTGAAGCATGACACATTCTACAGTGCGCAGCAGAAATACTACCACTGGTAACTAGACGTTACCACAATGCGTTACATTCCATCCATCACAGAAGAAGAAAAAACCTAAAATAGAACAACGCGCACAGCTGGGGGTAAAATTATGTCAATCCTGATTATAGGAAAAACAACTTCATGAAAATAATGTTGTATACTACTAAGTGTAATATGATCAGCTCGGAGCCATTTTTAGCTAAATTAAATCAAATAATCCAATGATTTTAACCTGTGGTGAACGCTCCCTGGGTGCGGGCAATGGCTTCTTAGACGGTCTACCACTATTTAGAACATTTTAGAATGTGCTGAATGTTTGATAGAATTTGAACTTGGAGGCTAAAACTTAAGTCAGTATCCTTAGCTTGATTCAAGTGAGCAGTGCAAGCCCAGCAAACAGTAGTATTGGTTTTTCGTGGCCTCAATTGATAGTGTACGCCAATAAAAATATAGAATGCATTAGGAGCAAAAAAGACAATCTAGCATATTGGTTTATCCTTTAGAAGCAAACATAATTTTTTTTTCAATTTCCGTCCTTTCTATTCAAATTTGTATTTTGTTATTGTATATTTGTTTGCGTAAAGAAAACATTTTATAATTTATATATTGTTTGATATATACTTTATTCTGTAGTTTAATGTATTTTTTGAGGTCGGTTCAAATCATAGAAGTCACAAGGTTAAGGACCACTGCCATAATTTGTTTCTACAACATGGAGTGTTGGTTATATTTTGTCACTAAACAATTATGCAACAGTTTTATTAAAAGTATACCTATTGACTCGCCAATGATGGTCACTCTATGTTTTCATCTACAAGCTGTCCTCCCGACTACTTGTATTTTTTTTAAGTAAATAGAAAAGCCTTATTTGGACCTATGGTGCTTGATTCATAAATAATTATGAAACCATGGGGCATATTTACAGAGAAATGTTGGAGAGTGGTGTTATGCTAAATTTGTGCTTCCCCTAGCAGTAAAAAAGCTGCCTACCAAATGTGCCTGCACTGTAGGGGCGATTGCTTATATGCAGGAAGGAACACCTTCATGCACATAAACAATCAATCATGGTGATTTGCGAATGCAGCACATATAGAGAGAGCAACAAAAAAAAAGGGAAATTAACAATTTCTCCTCGTATCGCCATTCTAAGAACAGGTATTCCCTGGCCGTAGCTTTTGGCGCTGTCCAGCCTTGAAAATCTGGGGCAGCATCAAAAAGCACTGGGTGCTGCAGTGGAACGCCCACTGCAACATCCATTGTCCCTTTGCAGCAGAGGACTGCAGCGGAAAGGGGCATACGTTAAGTGGCTAAGCACCACCTTGTAAATATGGGAAATGCCTCCATACCACCAGACTGTCAAAAAAAGTGACACTCAGTTGGCGATAGGACTTGTAAATATGCCCCTATGACTTCTATTAGAAAATAAGTAGAAGCCTTATTGAAAAGAGTTGCAGGGGTACACTTTGCAAGGCCTATCCAGTTCTGTACCATCCCATAAATAACATTGGTATTGTTGTGGGTCTTAAGTCTGTCTTCCATCTCTAGCTCCTCTGCTCTTTGACCCTATCTATCTTTGCGGCTATAGGATATGCACAAGTCATTTAATCAGTGTGAATGTGGTAAGTCTATAAGTACAGTCAGCTTCCACCTATCTCTGCAGCATTCCTGAAACTGAAAAAGGGAACTGTGGAGTGGAAAGGATGTACATTGACATGGCCATGCTGTACCTTAGTAGAGCACATGGCTCCTAAGAGAAATTGATGCAGTGTGCCCTTTCCACCTCAGGGCCCCCAGGCTACAGCACCAGTGCTATCTACATCATTTTGAAAAATGCAAAAAAATATTGGTTAAAGAAAGTGTGCAGATTGTGGTAACTGTAGCATCTTTTTGGGGTTGGTTGGTGGAAAGTGCATGGTCAGGAACACTTGGAATGCACTACCATTCTAAGTTCAAGAAAGCTTTATTGAGTAATACAAAGGTGTCAATACGAAGTACATCTTAATAACCTCATCATAAAATATCCAGCATAAACGTATTTATAAGAATACGAATCAGACTCATAAATGACAATAAAAAGATACAAATAACATCTACAATCTGAAGACTAGTGAAATATAGGAAAAAGTAGGAACATTTAGGGGATCAGGGAGGTTTGGGAACTTCTTGTTGTAATGGATGTGGCTGAGAAAACCTTTGAGCACTTACATCAAGAAACCTTGTAACAGGTGACCATAAGTCAAAACGTTTTGTCGCCATTGTTAGAGGATAAACAAAAGCAGTATCTAACCTGTGGTTATGGCAAACATTATACCACCAAGCTCTCTAAGAAATATTTGTAAAGTCTTTCCAGTTTATAGTAATTTGCTGGAAAGCGACAGCTAATAACAGGTCTCTAACTTTAACATTAAACGTCATGTTTTCCCACACAGGCGAGAGGCTCCCTAAGAAGACATTGGTAAAGGAAAAAGGAAACTAGGAATCAAAAATTAAATTGATTTGAGTCCAAACTTGTTTCCAAAAATTGCAAACAAAATCACAAGAAAACAACATGTGAAACAAATCGGCTTCTGGAGATAAACATGTCCAGCATACATCAGAAACATTTGAAAAACTTTTGCTTAATATGTATGGTGATAATAAAAGTCTATTATAAGCAACAGTGTTTGCGTTAAATTTGCTGCTCTAGAAGATTTACGTATTTTAATCCATAAATTCCTCCATAAAGGGATTGACCAAGAGGCTTGAAAATCATGCTCCCACGCTACTTCAATTGTGGATTTCTGCCTGGTGATGGCTGTGCGTTGTAGAAAATTATAGATAGTGGAAGCTTTGGGTGAATTTTGTAATATGGTATATAAGTGTGAGAGGGAGTCAGCGTTATTCGGCATAGCAGGGGCATTTGATAATTGAGTGTAAGTGGTCATTACGGCTTCTTTTAAAAGACTATATTTAGTAATAAATGAAGTGGGCAAGTTAAACATTTGGCTGAGTGAAGAAAAGGGTAGAAAAACTGATTGGGAAAATAACTGGTGAACCCAAAGTAATCCATTCTGTCTCCAAGTTTTCCAATAAAAAGTTTTATTACGAATGAGCAGGTTCTTATTATGCCAAATAGTAGAATTGAGAAAGGAGTCTATAGTGTGTCGTTGAGGAGGAGATGATGGCCTAAGAAGTTTAGAAGTAAACTTAATTATGGGGGTGGAGAGGGACTGCGGTTTATTTGAAAAGGAGAGATATTCTTGGAAGGAAAAGGGAGATAAGAAGAGAATTTCAACTAAAGTCCACAAGGGGCGATCATCCGTAGGCTCAAGCAGCCAAAAGGATGCCTGGCGTAGGAGAAACGCTTTCTGATATGTTCTAAAATCTGGAAAATGGACTCCGCCTTTGTCTTTAGGGCGCATTAGCCTTTGCAAAGACATTCTATGTTTTTTGTTATTCCACAAGAAGGAGGAGAGAATTGAATTGATTTTATGTAATAGTCTAACAGGATTTGGGAGTGGTATATTATATATAGTATATAGAACTATGGGCGTCCACATCATTTTAATAGTGTCCAAGCGCCCCCACCATGAAAGGTAAAGAGGATGCCATTTAGTGGTGAGGTCTACAAGCTTTTGAATACATTTATTCAAACATAGTCCTACTGTATTAGAAATGCTAGAAGTGATATAAAGTCCTAGATATTTAATATGATTTGAGCTCCATGTATAATTAGAGGAGCTGTAGTCCGGTTTAAAAGTGTATTTAGTTAACGGCAAAATTTTGCATTTGTCATTATTTAGCTTATAGCCAGAAATAAGGGAGTACTCTTGGATTTCAGCTAAAAAGGCAGGAATTGATTCATTTGGATCGGAGATGAAAAGCAAAATGTCATCAGCATAAGCTGCAAGTTTAATATGAGAGTTGGTCGTCTTGAAGCCATGTGTATGTGAGTTCTGGCGAAGTTTGGAGAGGAAAGGTTCTGAAGCCAAATTAAACAAAAAGGGAGATAAGATGCATCCTTGACGGACTCCTCTACCTAAATTAAAAAAAGAGGAGACCAAACCATTGGCGCAAACTGCAGCTCGGGGATTGGAATAAAGGAGAACTTAGCACTGGATTTTAACGGGTATAGTGAGGCATTATCAGTCGACTTTTTGTTAAATTGCATCTTAGCGTTTATAAGAGCTGTGAGGCAATCTTTTGAGTGTGAGGTATGATAGGAGTGCTCTAGCTTCTTGATGGCTTGAAGAAGATTTTTAGTCTGTAAACGGCTAGATCTACGATGTTTAGCAACAAAACCGATGATGAAGTTTCTCGCTGAAACTTTGTAAGCATCCCATATGGTTGAAAATGGGATATGTTCCGTATGATTCAATTCAAAATATTCGTTAGAAAAACTAGTAAAAGAAGTGGAAAAATCTGGGTTTGAAAGAAGAGCGTTATTGAATCGCCATCTTTTAGGGAGCAAGGATTTGGGCAAAATATCAATACCAACTGAAACAGGAGCATGGTCTGAAATTAAAATAGGACCAATATCTGCATGTGTTAGTGTTTGTGATATGTGGTGGGAAACAAAAATGTAATCAATTCTGGACTGGGTATGGTGGGTAGGGGAGTAAAAAGTATATTCCCTGGTAGTTGGATTACACAACCGCCAAGCATCCAGAAGTTTGTGTTGGCTTATTGCATGAACAAAGGATTTATGCGGTTTGTTAGGAACAAATTGAAATCTAGAGTTCCTGTCTATAAAAGGGTCAAAAACCTGATTACAGTCACCTGCTAATATAAAATTGTCTTCCATTGAGTGTGCAACCTGTTTGGCTAATGTGGACCAAAAAGAGGGTTCACCACATGTGGGGGCATAAACGTTAAGAAGAGAAACCAGAACATCCTTTAATAACAGTTTGACAGATACCCATCTACCGTCACTGTCCGATTCTTGGGACTGGAGTGAAAGTGGAAGTGACTTGCGACAAAGTATCATTACACCATTGCGTTTCCCATCTCCTGGAGATGAGAAGACATTCCCTACCCACCCTCTTTTTAATTTTAATGATTCAGTATCTGTTAGATGAGTCTCTTGTAAAAACACCAAGTCAGCATTTAGTTTAACTAAGTGAGTAAGGACTCTTTGTCTTTTGATAGGTGAGTTTAGACCCCTAAAGTTCCATGAAATAAGCTTCAATGACATGAGTAATCAAAAATGAAATACGGCAAAAACTCTAAGGGAGACATCTGATTCGTTACAACAACATTGTGGATTATTGAGAAAGAATGACGAGATTTGGAAAAATAACAGAAAGGTAAATAGGAAAGAGATGTACGGTATGGAGAATATTGACCAGGAGAAAAAAGATAAAGTTGATCAAAAGTAAAGCATGAAAGTGATGAGACGATGAGGCATGTGTAAGAAGGGAAAAAAAAATGCTGAATAATGAAATGAGAAAGGAGAGAGTGTAGGGGTAAGAAAGAGAAAAAAAGTGGATGAAAATATATAGGACACCAGCAGCAAAAAAAGAGATCATGTGCGAAACAAGACAAAAAAACAAAAGACAAAACGAAAGACATACTTACAGTGAGGGAGAGAAAGAGTGAGAAGTGGGACAACATGGAGCGGATGAAACATCCAACGAGGACCGGACCGGACCTTGGAGGGGACACGCCACAACATAAATCTGGCGATAGAAACAAAAAGAAATGAGATGAAGAGATTAACTCTAATTTATATGCTAAGCGTAAACAAAAACTTGCAATGCTACATAGTAATAACTAGGATGTGACTAGAATGTAGAAACATATAGTGGCATAGATATGATAAACAACACGAGAAATGACAACCCAAGTAGCAGACTGAAATAAATTAAGTTCCATGTGAGGAAGATGATCCTGAGGAGTCCATGGAATCTGTGCTGTGCGCCTTGATGAAACTTCGAAGATGTACTAGATCATCATATGAAATGGTATTATTATTGTAAGTTACTTTGAACAAGCATGGGTGAAATAGGCCGTATCTGGCGCCCATTGACCGAAGAGTTGGTCTCATATCGAGAAAGGCTTTACGTCTTAACGCAGTAGCCCTGGAGTAATCCCATGCAACAAATATTGTGGCACCAGACCAGGTGATCTTTTGGCGGGCATTAGCAGCAGCTAGAACTTTTAACAAATCTGTATACTCCAAGAAATATAAGATAACTCCTCTCGGCTTCTGTATAGACATCGCGCTGTTGGGAGCACGGCCTAGCCTTTGAGCACGTTATATGTTCAGCCTGGTGTCTTCTGGCAAATGAAGAATCTTAGGCAGGAATGACTGGAAGAAGGCGATCGGATCTGAACCTTCGACCCCCTCTGCTAAATTGTATATGCGTAGATTATTTCTCCTGTTTCGATTTTCAAGGTCCTCAACCTGTTTTTGAACAGTTGACATTTGAGACTTTAAAGAGGTAACGCAAGTTGTGGTATCCTGAAAAGAGGAAACACTCTGTTCCACAGTTGAGAGTCTAGCATCAAGTTGTGACCAATTATCAGATAAAGATTGTAACTTTGTGTTTGTTTCCTCCATGAACGGCCTAAGGGCCCTGATCTCCTGTAATAAAAGTTCCATTGTTACTGGAGAAGTTGATTTTGGCGGAGATGGAGGCTCCTTTTTTAACCTTTTCGTATTAGATTTCCCTGTAGGTGGTTGCATAGGATCCATATCCGTACCGCACTGGTCCAACGCAAGGAGACCCAGACTCTCCAAGTCAGAAAATGCTGAGAAGACTTTAGAGTTTTTGATAAAGATGTGTTTAGGTTTTGAAATAGCAGAGCTAGCGCCTTTTGTTCTTCCCATGTAAGATGAATTCACTTAGACCGCACTATAAAGTATGCAGCTAAGTTGCTTGAGGATACGCTGTGAGCCAAATCAAAACAGAGCCAAGAAGCAAGAGAGCGTCCCTCAACAAAAGAATGGTTCCTACACAATTACTCAAAGTAATGTAGGTAAGCCAATACTACTCTGTTATATGCTGCAGAAATGACACTAAATTAAAAGTGAAAGAAAGAAAGGCGCCTGGAACCACACCTCCCCAACCTCTATATAGAGGTGAGGTAAAACTGGACTACTACACCACCACCAGACTCGCACCTAAATATTAAAGGACTAAGACGTACAGCAATGTAAACGTGTAGGCAAGCAAAAAGCGTTTACGTTCCGGTTTGGAGAAGGAGGGAAAAGACAGTAAAATAATAATATGTTGACCGATGTAACATTGCTTCACCAATGCGTCAATAACATCAGAGAAAGGCTTCTGAAAAAAAAAGTGTCTTGAGTAAGCATTAGGTTAGGCGCACAGTACTTTATCATGGCTGCAGGAGGTCAAATGTGTGCATGACTCTTAAAATGGAGGCTGGGAGTACATGCCCTCATGGCAAATGGAAGGCTAAGGGATAAGTAATAGAGGCACTTTGAGACCTTAAAGAACCTTGGTAAGATAAAAGGGATGTAAAAATAGCCCTCATATCCAGGGAGTGTTATAAAGTCCTGAGACTGAAATGTGGGACCAGCACTGGCCAATGCTACATCGGAAGATAGCTCTCGCGGCAGGCACCGGTCGACAAAATGGCGGCCGCCGCCAGTCCGGGAGCCTCAGTGAAGCGCTGCCAACTCCGTCGGGTGCCAAGCTACTTCTGTACAAAATGCTCTTAAAAACAAATACAAGCAGAGCATTTAATGTGCCCTATGTTACTACACAATGCTACCCTCTCTCCGGTCAGTCCATTAGAAATCACTGTTCTACTTGCATTTGGCCAGTCCAAGGTGCTGAGACTTGAAGAGCACTGTGCTACAAAGCAGAAGACCATCTGCTACCAGGTGCCATTTGACTGAAGAGGAAGCGCCACACAAAGCAGTCAAAAGTCCGAATTCACTTTCTATATGAAGGTTGGGTTATTTTCCTCTGATCAGATGTTCATAGATAATATTGCAAAGACTGAAAAGTGACTTCTGGTTTTGTAGTTCAGGAAGTCTTGTGACTGAATACTATGTAGCGATGAGCGGCAGGCTCCGGTTGCCAAAATGGCGGCGGCCGCCTCATAGAAGACCCCAGCCGCGTTACCTTCCAAAAGTTGCAAAATGCCGCTACATGAGGTCACGAAGCATTCCCCGTTTGCAGGAGCGTCCGTTCATGGTGCAGCACGGCCAGAGAGCGACCCGCTGGGCATGCTGTTAGCGCGTTCCCTCCGCACCGGATCAGGAGCCTCAGTGAAGCGCCGCCATCTCCGTCGGCCACCAAGCCACGCCACGCACTACCATTCTAAACATTTATTGTTGTCACTAAGTGACGTTTGCATTTCTGCTTTCTCCAATGTAGGTGCCCTGGCAACATGCACTAATGCCACCCATGGCACACCTTTTCTGTATAGAAGGAAATCTTGCACCACTGCTGCCCTTTCTGTGCTTGTTCTGTTCATGCGAGAAGCTTGCACTACTATTGCACTTGATAGACTCGTTCTCTGCACGGCGGAAGCTTGCATTACCCCTTTTTCTGTATCTGTTTTGTGTGAGAGATAATCTTGTCTCACTGCTACCCATACTGTGCCTTTATAGGAGGGAAGCTTGCACTACTCCTGCCGTCCTCTACCAGTAGGTACACTTCCACTACTAATGCATTCCTATACTGTTTCTGTGTATAAATAATGTCTGCAATACTGCAGCATGTGCCCTCCATTTTCTGCTTGTTGTGAAAACTTATCTAATTATGCTGCTGACCATACTGACTTTGTCCTCTGAGTGAATGAGCCCAGTACAGCTGCCATTCAGATCTGCGTGTGTTCTGCATCTGGTAGAGAGGTCTGCATTGTGTGTTCTTGTTCAGTTGGTGTTGTGCATGTGTGAAAATGCTTGCACTGCTGCTGCAGCTGCCGAGTCTTGGAATATTCTGTAGCCTAGGTAAGCTCGCCCTTTTTCTGACAGACCTGTACCTGTACACATGACTGAAGGGTACACTGTCCCTGCCCAAGAGGATGAGGTCAGGATGTGGCCTAATGGCCAGAGCCGCCGACTTTGGAACTGGGGAACCAGGTTCGAGCCTTGGCGTCGGCTCAACATCCCGTGATTCTGGGCTAATCACTTAATCTCCCCATGCCTATCAAAAATTAATGTGTCCATATGTAATGTAACCAGTGCGCAAGTAAAGCGCTCCAATACCTTCTGTCAAGTTTGCTCTATATACACCTGCAAAAAAAAAAAAAAGGTGCTTGCGATGCTGATGCCTACGTGACATCTATTTCTTGAATATGTGGGACTCTTGCTCTTCTCTGTATCAATCTTGCATCCCAGTGCTAGTGGTGGCTCCTCTGCAAAGGCGCAAATCCGTCGCCCCACTGCCTAGCACATGCTCTACATCATTTTATTTTTCGTTTGCCAGCTTGTACATGGAGGGACGGGCATGGGCGGGTGCAATAGGAGTACTTGTGCACTTTCTAAGTGCTCATGTTTGTTTGGCTGGCCATCTCAGGCATGAGTGTCTGAGTGGGTCTGTCATTGGAAGGATGAGTGTCTGAATGGGTTTCTGACTGGATGTGTGAGTCTCTAACTGGGTCTGTGTGTGAGTGAGCGTGTGAATGTATATATTCTTTTATTTCAGCAAGGTTCACCACTCCCCCACGATGCTACATGGGACTCAGTGTTGTAATGGGTCCGCAACTCCAACCACATGCAAAAAACAGTTTGGGTTATTTTGATAGTCATAAGGAATCCTTCAGAGACCCCTACTATGCACCAACTGAGTTAGGGTACCTCTACCCTGACCCCTTCTATACTTATTATCCATTAATTCCATCCTCCATGACCGTATCTCACTTTATAAAATGGCAGAGCAACTTTCTACACAGGTTGTAGGCAGCCAATCACAACACTGCTCCTGCTGTGTGAGTTCATGAAGCTCAGCGTAGGCGTCGTGAGCGGTTCACGCCTCTTGATATACAAATTTGTTTTTCTTCAAATAACTCTAAAACCACTGAAGAGATTTACACCAAATAACAAAAAGCACGCTTTCTGGACCAAGAGCTAGCTTTGTGCCAAATTTGATGTAATTCCATCCAGCAGTAGGGGGTGTAATCCTTTTCAAAATCCCTATGGGAATTGACATGGGAAACACACTTCTTATGAACCCGCACCCCCTTTTTCTCATCACCTGTTTGACGGATCACCCGTAAACTTTCCAAGCACAACTAGAATCAGCGGGGCACTATTTTTTTTTAAATGTCATGAAGATTTGTCAAACAGCTCCAAAGAAATAGGCAAGTCAAGAAACGCTTTTCCTATGGAAACATGGTCCTACCTACAACTACCTACTGGCAACTGCATACATATCTATCTATACCTACTGGCGGTATATATACACTTTCAGGCATAGAGTGGCGCATAAATTATGCAACAAAGAAGCAGAGAACTCTGAGTAGTTCCCAACTTTGGGTGCAGAGCTGCTCATGTTTAGAGCACCCTACAACACCGGCGACACTCTATATTTGCTCACCTCAAATGTCGGCTTTTCTATCTAAATCTTTAAGCATAGTATTTGCACTGTGCCATCCATGCCGAGCTGTAAAATGACAAAAGCCTTTTACCACTCCAGGCACAGTATTCCAGCTTTGAATTGGTAAAATACCAACCAGATTTACAAAGCAGTGCAAGGCCATTATGCATGGCCCTGCGTTGATTGATACATCTGAAGAAATGCATGGTAGCTCAATTCACTGCTAAATTTCACATACATCTGTATGCCACTCCACTGTATGCCCCAACACTATTCAGCACTCCACTCTACTGTATTACAGTATGCCCCACTCCAGTGTACACCACTTTGCGCTACTCCACTCAACGCCACTCCACTATACTAGATTCCACCACACTACCCCACTCCACTCCACTCTATGCCTCTCCACTGTACGAGACTTCACTCTACGCCACTCCACTCTAGACTAATACACTGTACACAACTCCACTGTATGCCACTCCACTCCACACTCTTACACTGTATGCACCTCCACACTATACCACTTCAGTCTATTCCACTCCGCTGTACACCACTCCACTGGACCCTACTCTATTATCCACTATTCTACTATATGCCATTCCTCTCCACTGTACGTTATTCCACTGTATGTCACTCCACTGTTCAATACTCCAGTGTACGCAATTTCACTGTACGCCACTCCACTCTATGCTACGCCACTTTACGCTACTCCAGTGTATGGCAATCCACTTGAATCCACTTCATTCTATGCTATTTCTTTGGACGCCAATCCAATGTACGCCAGTCCACTCTATGCTATTACACTCTACTCCACTTTAGTATATGCCGCTGCACTGTACGCTACTTCTCTATATGCTATTCCACTCTACACCACTCCACTCTATGCTACTCCCTACTACGCTATTCCACTGTATGCTACTTCACATTACGCTATTCCACTCTACGCCATTCTAGTGCATGCCACACCACTCTACGCCACTCCTTTCTACGGTGGTCCATTGGATGCCACTCCACTCTTCACCACTCCACTGTA
Source organism: Triturus cristatus (assembly GCF_964204655.1). Taxonomy (NCBI): domain Eukaryota; kingdom Metazoa; phylum Chordata; class Amphibia; order Caudata; family Salamandridae; genus Triturus; species Triturus cristatus. The sequence goes on from NC_140584.1 coordinate 349,844,620, forward strand.
TGCTATTCCACTCTACTCCACTCCAATGTATGCCACTCCACTGTATTCTATTCCAGTTCACACCACTCAACTGTACTCCAATCTGTGCTATTACACTGTAATCAACTTCAATCTTTGCAACTCTACTGTATGGTATGTAACTTTCCCCCACTGCAATATATGCCACACCATTATATGCTATTGCATTGGACATCATTCCACTGTAAACCCCTCCACTGTATGCTACTATACTCTACCCTACACCAATGTATGTCCTTCGAGTCTACCCCACTCCACTGTATGCCACTCCACTGTATGCTATGACACTGTATGCCACTCCACTGTACACCTCTCCCCTATACGCCACTCCACTGTCTGCCATTCCTGTCAACACTATTCCACTTTATGCTACTCAACTGTTTACTAATTCGCTGTATGCTATTGCACTCTCCTTCACTTCACATCACTCTACACTACTCCACTGCATGCCACTCCTCTCTACGGCACTCTAGTGTACTCTCCTTCACTCTATATAACTCCCCTCTACAAAACTCTACTACACTCTATGCCACTCTGCAAGACTCTTCTTCACTCTATCCTCGTACACTCCACTGAGCAAATCTGTACAAGACTAAATGTCCGCACACTCTATTGTACCACAATGTACTCCACTCTACAACAGTTTCCAATACTGTACAATACAGCATTCCACTCTACTGTATGAGATACCACTCACATTTATAACAGTTTACTCAACTGTACGCTATGCCACTTCAATGTACGTCACTCCACTCTATACTAATCCACTAAACCCTGCTCTGCTCTATGCCACTCCACTGTACACCGCTCTACTCTATGCTATTCCACTCTATTCCACTCCACTCTTCTACACTCTTTCGTAAAGTATTTCACTGTACACAATTACACTGAGTGCTACTCCACGGTATGGTAATCAACTCTATGCTACTACCATGTATGACATGCCACTCTAACCCGCTCAACTGTATGACACTCTCCTCCACTCTATATAACTCCACTCTCTAAAAGTCTATGACACTTTATGGCACTCTACGACACTCTACTCCAAGCTATCCCCTTACACTCCACTATTCAACTCTATACTCCACTCTATGCACATACACTTCATTGTACAACAACAACACTCTATTCCACTATACAACACTTTTATATACTCTATGACACAGCGCTCCACTCTACTGGATGAGACCTCACTCCAATTTATAAACGTTTACTACATATGCTACACCATAACACTCCACTCCATGCCATTCTACTCTACGACACATCAATACACTCTATTATACTTTACTCCACACTGCGTTATGCCAATCCACTCGACTCTACCCCAGTGTGTGAGATTTGACCTCACTCTATCCTACTGTACACCAATCCACTCTATGCAGCTATACTATTTAACACACTACTGTACTCTATGCAACACCACTCTACAACACTGCACCACTCTGCCTTCTACTTTCTGCCAATTTGCTCCAATCTATTTCCCTAAACTCAAATGTAAAACATTGTACTTTATTGTATGCGTCTGTACAACACTCTAGTCCACTCACTGGGACCGATTCACAGAACTAACTTAAGACAAAATCCTAAACTTACTACCATTTTGGTATTCACAGAAGGCACTTACTCATTTTGGTATTCACAGAAGGCACTTACTCATTTCGGTATTCACAGAAGTTAGGAGTCCTAACTTTAGGACTCCTAAATGCCTGTGAATACCGAAAGTCTTAAAATTAGGATTTTTCTCCGTTTAGTAGTAGTATAGTTAGGACGCCTAACTTTAGGACTCCTAAATGCCTTCTGTGAATACCGAAAGTCTTAAAATTGGGATTTTTCTCAATTTAGTAGTAGTAAAGTTAGGACTCCTAACTTTAGGACTCCTAAATGCCTTCTGTGAATACCGAAAGCCTTAAAATTAGGATTTTTCTCAGTTTAGTAGTAGTAAAGTTAGGACTCCTAAATGCCTTCTGTGAATACCGAAAGCCTTAAAATTAGGATTTTTCTGAGTTTAGTAGTAGTAAAGTTAGGAGTCCTAACTTTAGGACTCCTAAACTGAGAACTGAGAACAATGCCAGAAGGCATTTAGGAGTCCTAAAGTTAGGACTCCTAACTTCTGTGAATACCGAAAATGGTAGTAAGTTTAGGATTTTGTCTTAAGTTAGTTCTGTGAATCGGGTCCTATGTCACTTTACCAAACTCTAGTCCACTATACAATCCTATATGCAACTCTTTGTATGTCAGTGCAGCCCACTTTACTCTACTGTACTCTATGACACAGTACTCCACTCCACTTCACTACTCCACTCTATGCCAGTCAACTCTACACCACTATATGCCATTTTACACTAAGACACTGAATGCCAAACCACTTTACCACACTCTACAACACTATGCTGTACTGTATACCACTCCATCGTACAACACTCTACTAGACTGTATGTCACTCTATTGTTGCCTACAACACTTTCCAATACTGTACAACACCCCACTACAATCTACTGTACAACACAGTATTCCAATTTAAGACACTTCAATTGACTGTATGCTACACCACTCCACGCTACTGCATTCCACGCCACTATAGTCTGCAGCACGCCATTTCACTCTCTGACACTTTACTCCACTCTACGCTACCCCACTCCAGTGTACTCCACTCAACTATACTCCACTCTACTACACTTTATCCCACTCTACACCTCTTTACCACACTCCATCCTACGCCGCTCCATTGTCTGACACTCTACTCCCCTGTATGCAACTCCACTCTACAATACTCTACTCCACTCTATGCCCATCCACATTACACCACTGTACTACTCTGCATAACACTCAATGAGACGCCACTCCACTCCTCTTTATGATATGCCACTCCACTATATGGCATGGCACTCCATTCTACAACACTCTCCTCCACTGTACTGTATGACACTACAGTGGACAATTCTCCACACTAAGAAACTCTACGTCACCCTCCTCCACTCTAAAAGACTCTACTCCACTCTATGACAGTCTACGACACCCTACACTACTGTACGACATGCCAGTCCACTGTACAACTCGTTGCTCCACTCTACGAAACTTGACTCCACTAGATGAGACACCATGGCACTACACTATACACTTTAGTACACTGCACACTACCCAAGTCCACTCTACTCTACTCCACTCTATTCCACTCTATAATACTCCACTCTACGACAATGGACTTTACAACACTCGCCTCCACTGTACTGTACGACACTCCACATAACGATGACACTGAACAATAAGATTCTAAACACCTTTTGTTAAAAATTAGCAAAGAAACATTGTAATTCAATGACAAAACCAAAGGTTACACCTTAGTTATAGTTAGGATTTTTTTCTATTTTACAAACCAAGGTTAAACTAAACAAGCATAAGAAATTCTAAAGTTATAATTATAGCTTTCATTTATAATTTATCCTCCACCTTCAAATTATTATAAGTATTGCGCCACCACACTCTGTTTTCAGCTCGCTAACCCGACAAAACTAAGGGCCGATTATTCATTTTGGTGGAGCTGTGGCGCAGCGGTACAAACCACCGTGCCACGGCTATACCAAAGGTCGCCGCCGCCCACCTGCCAGATTATGACTTTTAAGTAGTCTGGCAGGCAGGAGGTGTGGCAGTCCCATGGCAGCTCCATACCATGCAGGAACCTACGTTCTTGTCTCCTGAAATGAAAGACACGGTCTATGCGGGCGGCTCCTTTTTGGCAAAACGAGATTGACCTCTCGCGATTCAGGTCACCCTTAATTAAGGAGCTAACAGCCTACATTTATTGTTTATGTGACACCGTCAAAGTATTATGGACGGACTACCCACCATTTGGGGGCAGTGACCAGACCATACCCAATTACACCCTACATAGGTTGCCCCTCCCTCCCCCTGTCCTGAGGAAGACTAGAGAGCAGAGGTATCGAATGACCCTAGATGCACAAGGGTCGAAACGTCAACATTTGTTTCCCCCAGTGGGCCTGCACCGTCATCATACCTACCCCATCCATTTCACAAATGATGTTTCTCTGTCCACCATTTTGAGAGAAATATGAACAATACTTGAAACGACCCATAAGGGGTAGGCCCTGACAAGAAACTAGGCTGACTGTATACCCTAGCCAGTTTGTATATTGTAAAAATTATTGTAATTGAACTCTACTTTGGATGTGATTCTGAACCCCTTCTATTCTACTATATCTGCACTACACATGAGCACACCTTCTTTTCCCTCTTCTCTTCTCCTTCTGTTGGAGCAACCTCTTTTGTATTGAATATATCGATTTGTTCATGTGAGGAGAACATGTGAATAAAACAGTTCCTCTAACTTCAATTTGATTTAGTGCCTGTGTATCTATTGAGAGTGTGCATATATACTTTTCATGCTGAAGAGTGTCTGAACTGTATGACTATATGCATATGACATGTATTCATGATGTGTTTTTTGAATTAAGAGTGCATAACAATTTAATTGTATGCTTAAATTGGTCTTGGACCAACTGTCTTTCTTTGCCAATCAATACCCAGGTCTGTGGACTTTTCTCTTGGGTTACCCCATTATATATAATGGCTAAGTTGACCCATAGGCAGCAGGAAGGAGGTCCCTCCAGGAAGGAGGTCTGCAATGCACAAATGGAATGCCCTTCTCTTGTTGGTTTGTGACAGCTCAGCAGCCTCAGGCTCACTGTAAAGGAGACCATTCTCCCAATAAATCAAATGTGATCCGGACGGATCAACTGCTGCCTGGTCTAGGCAGCAGTTGATCTGTCTGGATCACATTTGATTTATTGGGAACCTGAGGCTGCTGAGCCCAGGGCAGCCCGTGTGCTGGTAGTACCCACATGCTGCAGGACCTTCCTACTGGGTCTGGCTCATGACATGCCTTTGGCAGGACATTTGGGGTGCAACAAGACCTATCACAGGCTTGTCACCCACTTTTACTGGCCCCAAATGCAGAGGCCTGTTGGCACACATTGTAGGTCTTGTCAGACTTGCCAGGCGAGTGGCAAGACTGGAGGGAAGTGTAAGGCTCCCCTCCAACCCTGTCCTGTAGTGAGCATCCCTTTCGAGTGAGTAGACATCAACATTGTGGGGCCACTAGAACCCAAGGCAGCCTGAGGCAACAAGTTTATCTTGGTCTTGGTGGACCATGCCACCTGGTACCTAGATGCTAACCCTCTCAGGACAATCGCGGCCCCAGTGGTGAGCTGTGCATTGATGGGGATCTTTACCCATGTGGGGTCCCCCAGACCGTGGTACAAACCTCATTTCCAGGTATATGAAGACAATGTGGGAGGAGTGTGGTGTAATGTATGAATTCACCAGTCTTTACCATCCCCAAGGGTCTCGAAGAACCCATGAGAAGTGAGATGTCTTTCTACCATGCCTGTTGTTTGTCTACTGGGAGGTACCACAGAAATCCCGAGGGTTCAGTCCCTTGAATAAGTGAATGGGCACCCTGTGAGAGGACCTCTGAGTCTGGTGAAGGAGGGCTGGGAGAAAACTCCTGGTAAGACCCCCCAAGATGTGTTCAGCTACATTCTGGCCTTCAGAAACCAGACTCAACGCTTCTGGAAACTCGCTCATGCGAACCTGGAAGCCAGCCAGGAGGAGATGAAACCATGGTACAACCAGAATAACACTCTGGTTGAGTTTCAGCCTGGCCTAAAAGCGTGGGTGATAGCACCGATGGAGCCTTGTGTGCTCCAAGACAGGTGGAATGGTCCATTTGCGGTGGTGGAGGGCAAGAGTGATGTAACCTACCTCGTTAACTTGGAGACTCCTAGGAACCCTTTGAGGGTTCTGCAAGTGAACCACCTCAAACCTCACTTTGAGAGGTCTGGAGTCACAATGCTCCTGGCGACAGATGATGGAAGAGGAGAGTGAGCCTCTTCCTGACCTCCTGTCAGCCAAGGAACATGATGGGTCAGTGGATGGAGTTAACCTCTCTCCCACTCTGACCCCAGAGCAGCAGAGGGACTGTCGCCAGGTGCTGGGACTGTTTGGGCAAGAGAGAGGTCTGTGTTTTTTATGCCAGAGGGCACTACCAGTTCTGTGTTATGCTCTTTGGGTTGAAGAACTTCCCTGCCATATTCCAGACACTGGTCAACCAGGTACTGTCCAGGCTGGAGGAATTCAGCGCTGCTTGCCTGGATGAAATTGATATGTTCAGCTCCAGCTGGGAGGAACATTTGCAACACCTCTGTGAAGTGTTTAAGATTCTGCAGAAGGCAGGCCTCACTATCAAGACCAGTAGGTGCCAGATAGGTCAGGGTTCTGTAGTGTACTTAGGGCACCAGGTGGGAAGCGTAATGAGGGGTGAGAACCCAAAACTCTTGAGGTGGTCCATCTCCCTACAGGGAATGGACTTCACGGTGGAACACTGCCCTGGTACAGAACACGCCAATTCTGATGGTCCGTCCAGATTCTTCTGCCTTAGTGATGAGAACTTCCAAAAGGGTGGGTAGTCCTCCCCATTTTTCAGCTGGAGGGGACAGGTGTTAGACTTGGCATCTTTGGAGTGGTTCCCCTGACTTTTTGCCTCTACCTCCTGGTTTTTTGACGCTGTGCTGGATTTAGTTTTTGCTGGCTTAGATGCTTTGGGCACTTTGCAACTGCTGATCAGTGTCAAAGTGCAAGTGCTCCCTGTGTAAATTGTTGTTACAATTGGTTCTCCCTGATTGGCATATTTGATTTACTTGTAAACCCTTAGTAAAGTGTACTAAAGTGTGCCAGGGCCTGTAAATCAAATGCTACTAGTGGGCCTACAGCACTGATTGTACCACCCACATGAGTAGCTCTGAAAAGGTAGCTCAGACCTACCACTGCAGTGTCTGTGAGCAGTTGTTAACTGCCATGTCAACTTGGCAAGGGCACCCATTTGCCATGCCCTGACCTTCCCTTTGTCTACATGTAAGGCACCCCTATGGTAGGCCCAAGGTACTCTCCTGGGCAGGGGGCAGTGTATGTGAAAGATAGGACATGTACTGGTGTGTGTGAAATGTCCTGATAGTGAAATACTGCCACTATCGTTTTATACTATGGAAAGGCTATCTTGCCCCATAGGATAGAATTGGAGTGTATCTATAAAATCTTATAAATACAACTTCCCATTGGGACAAGATAGAGAAATAAAGTTTAGGCTCTCTGATCTCAGAATTTAATAACACATCTTTAAGTAAAGAAGGTTTTTAAATTGTGTGTTTGAAAATGCCACTTTAGTAGGCATTTTCTTGTTTAACCATTCTGTGTGCCTCTGCCTGTTTGTGTATTGACTGTCTGGTTTTGGAGTGACAGGGGCTGGGGGTGTGCATTCACTGTAAACAACCAGGGGGGGGTTGATGTGTGCCTGGGATTTCCTGGATGACTCAGAGCTGGGCTGAATAGACCCTGGCTGAATTTAGAGTAGTGGGAGGAGATTTCCTTGCACCTGAATAGGGCCTGTCTCCCTTGCACAATGCTGTCTCCACCCCCTGCAGTCATGATGCACCTGTGAGGGCAGAACTGGTATGCACTGGGCTCAGAGACCCTTGCACAAAGAGAACAAAGACATTTTGGGGTATAACTATTAAACCTAAACCCCAGAGAGTTAGACTACTTCTGGAATCAAGAGGAAACTTTGCCAAGGAGAAGAGATGGACAAACTGAGGAGAAGTTCTGCCCCTTTGCTGTGTGATGTACGGGGTTGGCCTGCAGTAGCTGTTTCTGCCAAGGAAAGGAGAAGGACGTTGCTGTGTGCTGTGTTTCCCTCCTTGAAGAAGATCTCCAAGGACTTGGGTAGAGCTTGCCTCCTGTTCCGAAGTCTCAGGGACACAAAGACTTCACCCCCAGCTCCCCTGAACTTCCTTGCTGGGAGTTCTGACCTGCCAAGAGGTGCCTGTGACTGTGTTGGGCCTCTGGAGGTTGTTTCTGCTGTTGGGAGCTGGAACTACAAGAAAATCAACACATTGCTCTTCTTGCCGTTGTTTTTCTGACACAGCACCACTGTGCGAGAAGAATCTCATGCATCGTACCTGTGCAGCAAGTCTTCTCGACGCATCACCCGCGGACCAGAACTGTCTCGGAATCGACGCATCACTTCCCCCTACAGACCGAATTTGACGCATTGCTTGTCTTGCATGCAGCAGAAATGCATCGCCTCCCCATGGTCTCCGGAATTGGTACATCTCTTTGTTTTTTGATGTTTCTCATTTCTGCTGCTGTAAGGCCTGGTGAATTTTGTCGCAACTACAGGTACTTTGAGAGAAATCATGCATTCATAGTTTTATATGGACCAAGTTGTTTGAAACCTTTTTTACGTCATATTCCTATTTCATGTATGTTGGATATTTGTCGTTTTGGTCTTGTTGAGTTTAGATAAAGATACTTTATTTTTCTAAACTGGTGTGGTGTCCATTTGTGGTGTTATCACTGTATTGCTGTGTGTTTTGAGTACAAATACTTTGCACGTTGCCTTTGGGATAAGTCTGTCTGCTCGTGCCAAGCTACCCACTGGGTGAGCAGGGATTATCTAAAGAGTGTATCCCCCTTAACCTGACTAGAAGCAAGGGTCCCTATTTGGACAAAGGTACCTACCTCTGCCAACTAGAGACCCCCATTTCTACCACCTCCCATGTGGGATTTAGATCAGGGAGTGATACAGAAATTGCTCTCCTAGCAGTTACGTAAGAACTGAGAGTAATTCTAGATAAAGGTGGCTGTACGACCTTGACCCTATAAGATCTAAGTGCCGCTTTTGACACCATCTCTCACCCGATACTGATATAAAGATTAGCGGAAGGAGACATTGGGGGCACAACAATGAAATGATTGACCTCTTTTCTCCATAATCAAACTTTTCAAGTATGTGAAGGAGATAGGCAGGAAAATATATATCACCTCAAATGTGGAGTGCCACAGGGCTCTTATCTAAGCCGAACTCCATTTAATTTGTATGTCACACCTCTCGTGGAACTCAGAAGGTCTTATGGTTTCATCCATCTCCCACATGGATGATACACAGATTATTATTAGTCTATCCAGTCAAACAGATAGCATCTCTAATCTCCTTAACTCCTGTCTAAAAACATAGTAGATTGGATTGAAGCCAGTAGTCTCAAACTTAAAACAGAGGTGCTGATAGTGGGAAGCACTCCTGCCAGGTGGATGGAAATGAGGTGGCCAGAATATATGAGCAGTCACCCCACCCCTAAAAGGGGATTCAAAAGCCTAGGAATATGGATTGACAATAAACTGACAATGGAAATCCAGGTCAACTTCCGTAGGTATTTGTTAAATGTACTACCTATGATACTTTCTGACAGAGTGAGAATATTACTGATATGTCAAACCCTTTTAATGACAAGAAAATTCAACTCAGAAGTCATATGAGTTGTAAAACTGAATTTGCTGTGTATATATTCAGAAATGTCCATGCCCCAAGATTTATGTTGACAGTACTATTTTGCAGGCACATAAAAATATTCTTGAGCATATTAGAGCTATTAAAAACAATGACTCTAGTTATCCAGCTGCTAGACACTTCCACCAAGAGCATGGGGATGATGTGAGTCGAATGCAATACAATCTGATTGATCATGTTGGAGTAGATAGGAGAGGATGCAACAGGGAGAATACACCAAGCAGGTTAGAATCAAATTCCATTCTACTTCTTACTACTAAGGAAAGATTAGGCATTAATTTGTCTGAAAAAAAATGTGTGTTTGTGATTTAGTGGTAAAGAACAAATGTCTGCCAATGCTTAACAGGATGTCATTTAAACTTGGAGTTTTTAAATAGATTTTTTTTTGTGTTGACATTTTTATTGAATTTTATCATGAAATACAGAGTAACACAGAAATAATAATAGATTTTGTTGTAAGGTTTTCTTTTAAGTTTGTAAATTAATCTTTTTTCTTAGATTATAAATTATGTATCGAGTTTCTTGGAAAATATTGGCAGGAATTACAGTTTTCAGGTCAACTGAATATGTTGAATATTTTTGGAATTAGGATGTCCTTTTTTATGATTTCACGCAACCCAAAGGCGGTTGCACTTACCCTGCTGCCGTGAGGGGAATGGCAAACTTTGCCAAAAGACAAGCTGTGAGGGGAACGGCCAACTTTGCTAATTATACGCCGTGAGGGGAAGGACCAAACTACATCCTCCAGCAGCCCCGCGCCCATGATGCTGCACTCACGCCCGGAGACACAATAAGAGCACCGTCAACCTCCCGCAGCGTGGGACGCCCAAAGGTCCGGTTGCACTTACCCTGCTGCCGTGAGCATAACGGTCAACTTAGCTAATTGTACGCCGCGAGAGGAATGGCCAAACTACATCTCCCGTGACAGTGCACCCGCGCCCGGAGGCGCGATAAGAGCAGCATCGACCTCCCACAGCACCCGTCAGAGCCCGGAGGAGGCTGGGCTGGGCCTACAACCTTAACATCTCTTAACTAACTCTTGGACGTTGTATATTATACCAGGGAATCACATTTGAGGATTAAAATGAGCAAAAGGAGGATTCAAAAGAAAAAGCAAGGGGCTGGACATGTTGGGACCCTGGATGCATTTTTGATGAGGGCTGAATCTGTCCTTGCCCATGAAATAGAGCTAGCAGAGCGAAGGCTCTCCCTGGACTCTCTTATTGCTAAAAAAACGTTCCTCCCTAGGTGGAGGAGCCTTAACTACTGATTATCCGATATCTGGGCAAACCATAGGTGAATCAAGCACTACTATAGTCACATTGCTTTCCAGGTGGAGACTAATCGCACAGACCAAAGGACTAGGAAGAGGAAGGGAGGTGGTCCATTAAAGCAAAAATCATTGAAAAGGGTTTGCACAGAGAAATCCACTGGGAACGAGGAATTGAACTCAAGACTCCCCTTACACTCAAGATCTACTAGAGCTACAAGGCACAAAGATGATATTATTAACCGACCTGATTTGGAGAATGACCTTGATTTGTTGAAAAGAATTGAGACTATGACGACTGTACTTTTAAATCCTATAATGCATAGGTTAACCCAAATAGAGGGGAAATTATCTTCTTTGGAGGCAGCCTACTCATTGAATCAAGCATCCCAAAATATTGCTGAGCCGATAGATGATGCGAGGCTTGTCCCCCAGTCAGGGAGGATGCCATCTATGGTATCTCTTGTGGCACCCGATGTGGCACCCGATAAAACAGGAAGTCGTGATTTCAGACAGGCGATAGGGTCGTCTACCAACTTACCGGGTTCTGCTTGTGACTCAGCAAATAAGTTGAGAGTTAGTACACATACTAATAATTATCATGCTCCAACCCAACCTACCATAGCAAAAACTGGCACTAACAGGCCTAGTGTTGAACCCAAAGGTTCTAATGGGACTTTGAATACCCACCTTTATGTTAATCTGTCCACTATCCCTTCCCTCTTAGAGGATGGAGCTATGGCACCTTGTTTGGAGAGGGGGGCTTCTCAGCATCTAGCAGAAGTTGAGAAACCTGAAGAAAGGTTAGATCTCCCTCCAGCAGCCTGCCCGTATGTCATAAATCTAGTTACTGTCCCTGAACTAAAGACAAATTTAGCAGAATCTATGGAAGAGTTAATTCATAAGTCTTTGCATTGGTTATCCAACTGTATAGGTGTAGGCTTTAATGTGCAAAAACATATCATTATGGCAAGGAGGGTTAACTGGGGAGGAAGAGCTCCTAAGACTATCAAAGGTGATTGCATTGTACTAAATTTCGATAACCAACATTTAGTGGGTGACCTATTAACTATGTTACCAAGTATCCCATCATTCTATTCTGAAATTTGTGCCCTTCCACTGGGTTACCTTTATAAACCTTATTCCTCAGATGGAAAAGAACATTGGGACACTATTTAAATTTATTAAAGAAACTGGCTCAAAACCCAGTGAAGCAATAAAGACAGTTTATGAGGCAAAACGGTATCTGCTGCCACTTATGGAGCGGCTGTTTGGGGCATTAGACCCTGCTCTCAACTACAATGTACAGAAGACAATTTGTTTTTAAAGTTAGTCTCATTACCAAAGTCATGCTCCAACTTTAACTGTCACATGAAACTAAGTGTCCCTTACATAACTGACAAAATTTGTGTGGCACCAATTCTAATGTGGCACTCGGTATCGCAGAAGGAGACTCTCTCTCTCACAAGGGATATTATAAATGACGTTTTTAAATTAGATGGTGCGGGTAATGTCAGTTGGCTACGCTGTGTCGAATCTACTCTTAAAGCATCGGGGTTACACCATCTCTTTGTTGACCCTATATCATGCCAGTCTATTTCTAAAAAAGATCTAAAAACTTACCTATTGTCTAGACTGCCGCAAGACGGAATTTTACAAATAGTAAGTTATCGACAGTTAGAGCATTCCTGGTGGCCCCGAGCATCATGCAAATGGATATGAATTTAACTTATTTATCGCTCGTCACTAATTTACAACACAGGTATATATTGGTGAGATTTTGGTTAAACTACATCCCTTTGATGTTGGGCCTTCCATGAAATACTTATGCAGCTTCCGATCCCCCATTTAGTGCATGTGATGATCGATGTATTCAGAATGATTTGCACTTCCTGTTTCTTTGTAAATATTACTGTGATGAAAGAAAAAGGTTAATTGTCCCCCTGTTGCGTAAAATAAATTTTAAACAGTGTCGTGTGGCCCTTTAATTTTTGCAGTAATTATCCGACCCCTTTACATGTTTTTCAGTAGCGTGTTTTCTTTTATCAGCCTTAAAAAAGAGACGTTTAATCCGATGAACTTTATATTTAATATAAGAACTGATTTATTGGATTGTTCCATTAACTGTGCGTGTATATGAATGATATTTTTTCTATTTTTTTAATAAGATTACCATATTTTAACATGTATTTGTTGCTGGAAATTTGTAATTTTTGTATTTTAAGCTTATTGCAATACTGAAATATTGTATGTGTAGTTTACTTTTTATGCCTTCATTGTGATGGCGAAATAAACTTATTCTGACGGACTGATTTCAGAGTACCAATTGGCATGATGAGTGATTATATCAAGTTAATGTTTTCCAGTCCACTTGGAAGCAATTGTGAATTACTTTGTAAATGATAGATGGGATATCGTCAAATTACAGACTTCCTTTATGTGTATTTTATTAGTCTAATGGAGCAAGACTGATTTATGGATTATATAATATTTTAATTGCAAATTATTTAATGAGTTGTAAGATTAAACTGATATCATTTAGATAATATTTAAGTTTTTGGGGTGGGAAGAATGAGATAATAGTATGTTTTCTATGTTAATGATCACATAATACATTGTGGGTGTATTTTCTGTGTACTCTAAAATGGCATCACTTATTGTGACCAAAGTTTCAGTAGAAGCCGAAAAGCATTGATAGGTCCACATTTTCTGCCATAATAAATATGTTTTTTCGATGTACTCACCTGATTGTGACAGCTTCTTCCTAATTTAAGAGTGAGAAGATTTCAGTATGCAGAAGACGGGTGCCACGGCTCTGTGCTGGACCAAGTCGGCATTTAGGAACCTGCTGGCATCTGCTAAAAATGAAGGAGGAATGTATATCTATAAACACTGTTGCATACTACTAACTTGTAAGGGAAGGGTCCCAAGTGGATGGAGTTTGTAGGTAATTTGGTGCAATTACATACTCTGCAGCAATTAAAAGGGAGAACTTTGGAATCTGCTGTCAGACCAGGAGACGACACGAAAAAACCCACTCATCTTGGACAGTCACTACAGAAGAAATTGCACTTCAACAAATCAATGATGCATTCCCCTCCATCAAGGATTTCAGATTGTTTTTCAACATGCAAATACAGAGACCAAACACTGTCCATGAACCTGTACAATGTGGGGAACGCCGTTGCGTACTACTAATATGCAAGGAGTGTGGCCAAACAGGTGATGCTTGTAGGTGATTTGGCGCCTTCGCATGCTAAGCAACAATTAAAAGGGAGAACTGAGAAATTTGCCTTCAGACCAGGAGACGACAAGAAAGAACCCACTCATCTAGGATAGTCAATACAGAAGAGATTGTGCTCCAATAACTCAACAGTGCATTCACCTCCAGCAAGGATTTCAGATCGATTTGCAACATGAAATTGTAGAAAAGACACACTGTTCATCAGCCTAGTAAATGGTGGGAACAACATAGCATACTACTAACGTGGAAGGGGCGAGACCCAATGGACAGAGTTTTTAAGGTGATTTGGCGCATCTGCATACTCATCAGCAATTTTAAGAGAGATCTGTGGATTCTGCCCTCAGACCAGGAGACCACAAGAAAGAACCCACTCATCTTAGAAAGTCACCACAGAAGAGATTGCATTCCAAAAAATCAAGGATCCTTTAACCTCATCAAGGATATCAGATTGTTTTTCAACGTGCAATTGTAGAGAAAACACACTGTCCATTAGCCTGGGCATTTGTGGGAACACCATTGCATACTACGAATGTGGAAGGGACGAGGCCAAACTGATGGAGTTTGTAGGTGATTTGGTGCCTTTTTGTTAAAGGAGAAGAGCCCGCACAGCCCTCCTCCCTGAGCATATTACGGTCCAGGGAACCCCATCTCCTGGAGTCATAATATGGATATAGATATAAATAAATATTACAGAGTGGTGTTAGTGACTCTCTAGTTATAGTTAGGATGACCAGAGATAGGAATTTGGGGGGAATTTTTGTCTCTAAATAACGTTGCACCCGTTTCACGAATGTCCGCAAAACTCTGCACATCTGCTGCCCCGTTTACTTCTTGGAGTCCTGAAAGATTTTCAGCATTTCATTAAATCATTTTACATAGACTTTAGTATTTTGTGTCAGTATTATTTTGAAGAAATTTGGAAAGATTATATATTATGGTGCAGAGATGATTCTATAGGGTACAGCACGTAAGTATTTCATTAGTTTTAAGTGTTTTTAATTTAGGTATATCTGTGGCCATGGTAGTTCTACGTTACTCCTGAGGTATATAGTGATGACAAACTATTGCCAAAGTGGTAATAGGTATGGGAAAAATACCAAACCTAATACTTAACTACACTGAATGACGTAACGCAGAACACAGGGACAAGCTGAAAACAAGATGGCTGCCTTTAACGTTTGTAAAGCCAATGATTACCTAACAATGATTTGTAATAACTATGTACTGTGGTCCTACTGTGAAATACCCCCACATTTAACAAAAATATTGCAATAACAAAGACTGCTAACATTCAATATATTAAAACTTATAACATAATTAGATAAATCACCTGCCCTACACAAAATAAACATGTCTGCACCATAATATCTAACCCTGCCAAATTCAAACAAAATATTACTCCCGGTTTTCATGCAGCACAAAATTTAAAAGTGTATATTACATGTATTCAATTTAAGGATGTTTTGGGTCCCCGCTTTTTCCTTTACACCCCATTCAGCCAATCCTGCTTTTACTCCTTGCACAATTAAACCGGTGGAAGAAGTTTGCAAAAATGTGCTAACATTCCTCGAATGAGTGCAAAGTTATTGAGGTTTAAAAAAATTCAATCCATAGGTCGATAATATATAGAATTCTCAAAACAAAAAAGTTAACCTATTACTACTTCATATAAATGGTAGCAGGTTTTTAGCAATAATAAAACGTAATATTAAACTACGGGCTAGGTGTCTGAAACATTTTTCCATTCACAAAAGGCTCCAAATTGCAGAATTAGGCCGTTAGCAAACACAAAAATGACTTTTCTGATGTAAAAAGCCCAAACTGGGTTTGCAAAACGGTACTTGGAAGGGACGTGTTTGAGGCATCCCTTTCAAATACCTATTTGCATTAGTATGTGCGAGTGTTTTAAGACTGAAATGTGGTTGCAAAACATTTGCACTTTACTGCCAAAGCAAAGGTTGTAACCCCTTGGAGAATTGTTGAATACATATTTTTAAGAGCAGTCCGTGGTCTCAGGGACCACGGCCCACTCTTAAACTTATTGTTTAAACATGAAATGTTTCATTTTATATTTTTTAATGCATCCCGTTTTCCTTTAAGGAACAATGGCTGCGTTTTAAAAAAAATTATTGCTTTATTTAAAAGCAATCACAGACGTGGTAGTCTGCTGACCCCAGCAAGCCACCATCCCTGTGTGAACAGCGAATCGCAGTGGGTGACAAATTGCGATCTACCTCATTAATGTTCATGAGGTAGGTCTATTTCCGACCCACTATGGATCGCTATTTAGGAAGTAGGGGTTAAATAACCCCTTTGTACATTAGAAATAGGGATTACCAAATAGTGATTCACAAAAAATCACCATTAGGTAATTGCTATTACTATTGCTTGTACGTCTAGCCCCTATATGTTACACCCTACACGAGAAGTAAGCGAAACGCTGACTGTACAATCATGCAAAATTGTCATAAAAATGACATGGCTGATTCTATCTTTGGTAAATACACCCATCAACCAATCACATCACTATTTCTAAGCCCTATGCACTGTGGTATACCGTGAACTGTGCACAGTATCCATAACACATTATATAAGTACATTTTATACAACCTATAGGTCCACAATTACTTACACTATTTATATATACAGCCAGAAACATAACATTTAGATACTGCAATTCATATTTTTCAGATATAACAGTCATGTTTTCACATAATTTTACGTACCTTTCATTTTAATTGCCCACTGCACTTTACGCCACTCTAGTGTATAAGAGTTGACTTTATGCCATTTCACTCTACACTATCACAGTATGCAAATCCACTGTATAACACTCCAGTATATGCCATTAAATTGTACGCTAATCCACTGTATGTTACTCCATTCTACGCCACCCAGCTCCACTGAAATCCACTCCAGACTCCACCACTTTACTCTAAGCTATTATACTGTTCACCACTGTATTCTATTACACTTTTGTGCATGCCAATTTACTGTTCATTCCTGCACTATACTGCTCACAACTGTATGTTATTCCACTGTATGCAGCTTCACTTTATGCTATTCCACTATGTCCCACTTTACAGTACACCATTCGAGTGTACGCATTTCAAGTGTACTCTACTCCAGTCTGCGGCACTCAGTTCAAGTAAAATGCAGAATGGGCGACTGCAGTGTACCTCAATGTACTTTATGCTTTTTCACATTACAACACTACACTCTGAACCACTCCATTAAACAACACTTCAGTGTACGTCACTACACTCTACGCTTCTGTAATTAACCCAATTGAATTTTATGACACTTTACTGTATGGTACTCCATTATATGCCACTCCAATGTACATCTCAAAGCTTAACGCCAGAAAACTGTATGTTATTACAGTAAACACTACTTAATTATATGCTAATCAATTGTATGGAAATACACTTGAGGCTACTCAGGTATACGCCATTGCACTGTACCCTGTTACACTGTACACCACTATAGTATCCGCTATTCTGCTCTGCCCCACTGCACTGTACAGCATTCCAATATATGCAACACCACTTTATGCAATTGTACTTTTTAACACTGCGCTGTACAACACTCAAATTTACGTAAGCCCACTGTACATGCTTCAATGTATGCTACTCCACTGTATAGCACTCCAGTCTACCCCACTCCAGTGTACGCTATTCCAGTTTACGCCACACCAGTTTATCACATTCCACTGTATGTCACTCGACACTACGCTACTTTAGTATACGATATTCCAATATGTGCCCCTACACTATACAACACTCCACTCTATAGCTTTCCATTGCACTCCACTACAGTCTAAGCGAATACACTCTGAAATATTTCCAGGACTTAACTCCACTTCGCTCCACTGCACTATACCCCACTATATGCCACTCTATAGTATCCGAATTCAGTGTACGGCACTCCACTGTATGAGACTCCACTCTACAGACCTTCACTGTATGCCATTACAGTGTACCCCACGCCAGGATACCTAAGTCCACTTTATTCTACTCCAGTATACCTAAATATACTGTACCTCAGTATACCTCAGAAAACTATCCTTTACTATATTCTACCGCACTCCACTTAATAACTCTCCACTCAACACCACTAAACTGTACCAATATTATACATTTGTTACTAATTTTACAAAAACCATTGAGATTTCCAAAAAAAGCGAAAGGTTAAAGATGAGTTATAGCTAGGAAAACTTTCTTTATGTTTTGCATAGAAACCAAACTTAAACTACACAAACATTAGAAGTTCTACAGTTATGTTTAATTTATCATTTAAGCACCACTTTCATAGTAATATAAGGCATACTTAACTCACATTTATACTTGCGCACAATCTTAAAATTCAGATAACGCACCTCAGTACACAGTCTTCTTACTTCACTCGCCACAATATCCTTTGGCCAACTCCCATAAAGGCAGCCAACCCCACACTGCGGAAGGCCTTCAAGTCATGCATTGGTGGAGGGTTGACCACAGGGCCTGGCCTGCGGTCACTCCCTGTGGCCAAACCCTGCATGCAGCCAACCCCATGTTGCGCACAGTCGAAGGCCATGCACAGTGGTGTGTTGGGCCACAAGCCATGGTCTGCAGCCAGGCCCTGTTCCCAACCCCAGCAAAGGCACCCAACCCTACATTGCACAGGCCTTTCGGTCGTGCATGGTGGGGGTTGGCCAGGGGGCCGTCGGCCAACCCCCTCATGCATCCAACCCCACACTGCAAAAAATATTTTGTTGGTTAAATTAACATTCCTTTAAACACACAACATGAGTCATTTCATTTTTTTAGCATTTCAAAAAGATGTATTTGTTTAAAGTATTCAGTGTCCTTATTTAAGACAGAGGGCCTTATTAGGAGTTTGGAGGTGTTGGAGTGGGCTGAAATGCCAGCGCCCCCTGCCACGACTGCCAAATCCATAAGGAGATCACCCGCAGGATTCCAACTGGAATCCAGGTCAGGCGTCCTGCGGTGGCTTGATCATGGCTGAGCAAGGCACCGCAATGGGAGTGCTATTGCACATTCCTGGATGGCATGGACTGTGAAGTCCATTCTGTGCAGGAACTAGGGGTAAATGCAGACAGACATACATTCCCTGGTGCAGATGCACCAGGGGGCCCAGTGGTGGGGCCCCTTAGTTTCCTCACCACCACAGTTTTCATGGCCGCCATGAAAACTGCGGCAGTGAGGAAACTCATAATATGCTTGGCGGTGCGACACCACCAGCATATTCTGGCATCAGACCACTGCACCACCACCAAGGGATCGCGGACCCCTGTGGTAACAATGGTCCAGTGGCTGTCTGACTGCCATTGTCAGAATATGGCTATGGCGGTCCAATGGAGCTGTGATAAGGCCCTCAGTCTAATTTGCCTAGTGGCCAAAACTTTTCTAACACTGAATATTACTTTCAGCAAATCAACAAAAATGTATATAAATTAATATATAAATTGTCATTCCTATGAAAACACGACTTAATCCATTACATATATTTACAACATATCACAAAAATATATTTGTTTGAAATACTCAGTGTCCTTTTGAAGACAAAGTCTCATATAATTACTCGCCAAGTGGACAACATTTCCCAACTCTGAATATTACATTCATCAAATCAACAAAATATGTAAATTCATGTACTCTTCAACTATCAATAAGATCCTGTCTAAGATCATAAGTACCACGAATGATATAATTTTCTGAAATACCAAACCTAAGTGAAAAATAATGTTTTCTTTTAAAATACCTTTTAAAACCAGAATAGTTCCAAAATATGGACATCATTACAAAAATTACAGTTTTACAAAAAATAACGAAGAAATCATAATTATACCTAGGCTTTCCTGTTGCAGTTCCTATTTTTGGTAAATTCCGGTGTTTTTTTTAGTATTTTCAAGGGATTTCAATACCTTAAAAAAACTGTGGTTATCAGTGGTTACACATTTTTACGCCATTAAAAACAACAGAAACAGTGTTTTTCCGGTGTTTATGGAATGTTTTGCTTTTATTATTGCTTGCTTTCTGCAATGATAGTACATGGTATATAGACAGAGTACATACAGTGTATACGAGGTCCAAATATATTTTTGCAAATACTTCTTCTGTGAGTCTTTGGTCAGGTACGTTCGCTCTTTCCTTCCCATGTGAAGGTTTTTATGTGAAAGGCCCTCTCAACATTGGCACTTGAGACTGGCAACTCCAAAACAGCCAGTTCACAATTTGCTAACTATGGCCACTGACCTAGCTTTCCATGCCAATACTGGTGCACTTGAAGATTGTGATTCTCTGTGCAAGTTCTGCAACATTTGCATTGAACTGGGTGCTTATGCCCTCAGAGTTGTTGAAGCGGTCAATTCTGATTCTATACAGTTTATAAAATATTTCAACAAGACCTTAAACATGCTTCTAAACCCTTATCTTTAGACCAAAGACCACAAACCTGAAAAAAGCGAAAGGAAGAAGAAACAATATTTTCGGGACATCCCTAAACAACAAAACTCAAGCAGAATAATGTTAGCCCAGTCTTTATTGCTGCTAGCTTGCATATCAAAGTTACATTGTATTGGCCCCTTCTGGAAAAAAAAAATGACTCTCTCACTCTCCTTTTCCTTTCTTTGAATGACATTTAGTTTGTGGTTGTGCAGGTGTTTTTTCAGTGTTTATATGTTTACACTGGTGAGGGCTATTTCCCTTTCGGTGGGGGTTTTATCAGTTATTATAGGTTTAAACCTACAACCGGACAGCTGAATTATACCATACAAAAATCTGTTGTGATTCATTTACTTTACATTTTGCCATTTGTTAATTCATATTATCCTATGTCACAAAAAGATTGTATCAGAAGAAAACAGATGATGAAATAATACCATTCAAGACAGGACTTAATCAATATGTACACATAATTCATCGTCAGTATTGAAACCTTTAGGGCTTTTTGCATGTAGGAGGAGAATATATTCTGATTCCATCTTTCACAGCTTTTTTCTTTAGCTCCTCTTCTTTGAGTGACCTCGATTCTGTCAAAGCCAAAAAGTGAAAGTGTGTCAGGATTTTGTTTTATTTAGCAAAGTCTGGCAACTAGATAATTCTGATCACAATACTTGATTGGTTAAATAAAAAGCTTCAAAATAACACACTTTGAGTGCTCCTTTCATGCAATTCTTGCAAGAGGAAAGCGTATGTGGTTTAAATATATATATATAACAGCACAGTGGATTTTTGAAAATAGAAACCGGAATTTCTCTGTGGGGCCCACTGGAGGGTTAAAGAAAATGTTTTAATTGTGGCGCAATCGCGGAACCCACTGAAGGGAGAGAATCGGAATTACACATACTTTAACTCCCAGCATGCATGAACATTGTCACTCACCAGAGAGGCCCACCGAAGGGCAATCATCTATAAAGGATGCAGGTCAGAGGAGAGGCTGTGTAACTGCATTTGTGAACTGCCAGCAACCCTTTAAGAAAGGAGCATGAGCTCTGAAACACGTCAGGCTGTTATTGTACTTGTAAAGGAAATGTTGTTTTTTGAAAATTAAAGGGTTCTGGAAGAATTTTCCACTGAGAGTGCGTCTTCATATCAGATGGAAACATACATATATATTTGGCAGAGGACTAAGAAGAATAAAAATAATTAGCACCATTGGAGGTAATTTATGCGCAAAGCAATTACGAGGTGTTACGAGCTGGAGATATATATATATATATATATATATATATATATATATATATATATATATATATTACCTACTGGCGGTCGCCAGTAGGTAGTTATAGTTAGGACCACGTTTCCATAGGAAAACCTCAACATTCTATTTTGAATAACTTTGGCGCCGGTCGACGAATCCTCGCGAATTTCTCAAAATAGGTGGGGCGCTACGCTCCGCTCCTACCCTGAAAGTCTCGGGGGGATCCGTCAAGCGGGGGCTGAGATAAAAGGGGGGTCCCAAAACGCGTTTTTCCCATGCATTTTTCCATAGGACCTTTAGAACGAGCTACAGCCCGAACGGCTGAACAGAATTACTCAAAATTTGGCAAAGAGGTAGTCCCTAGGTCAAGGAAGTGCCTTTTGTAGGTTTGGTGTAAATCTGTTCAGTAGATTCTGAGAAAATAGCCTTTAAATCAATATATATATCTGAGCCCGCTTACGGTACGCTTACCGTACGCTTACGGTAAGCGTACGGCGGCGTGCGCGAGCGCGATCCTGATTGGCTGTTAGATCTTAGTAAACATTCGAATCGGTCGAAACCAGGAAGCGGCGGCCGCCATTTTGTGTATTTCACTCTGAAAAAAAAGAGTGAAAACAAGGAAAGGGGGCAATGAGGAGAGTTACAGACCCCCTAACATTTGTAAGGGGGTCAAAGAAGGACAGAAAAGTACAAAAAAAACATTTATTGATTTAAAAAAAAATCACGGGGTACGCGTACGGTAAGCTTACGGTAAGCGTACGGTAAAAAAAAAAAAAATAGATAAATGAAAAGCAGATTTAAGAGTTTAGAAATTAGGGAGCTCTAAAAAGAGCTGTTGTGTTTATATAGTCATTTTTTTAGTGGTACCTACAAGTAAGTACCGATGCAGAGTCTAAGGTTCAAGAGGAAGACTCTGTTCCCTTCATCATTGAAGTGCACACCATCTCCTCTATAAATGTCTTGCATGTCATAACGCAAGTTGTTGTGGTAAATGGCACCCATACCATAGTCACGGAGGAAAGCAGAAACAGATTTGTTGACGTGCTTTCTTGCTTTGTCAATCTGTGGACAGAAATGATTGGACCAGTTCCATTTTTGCCTTTGGCATATGTTGGAAAACACAAAGGCAGTTTTAGGGAAAAGTGTAAACAGTTGTGCAAAGGTGTCCTTCATAAGCATTTCCAGACCTACCCCAGTCAAAGTGCCTAGGTCATTGCCACCACAGTGCACTATTATGAGGTCAGGGTGTTGGATTTGAATGAAGGATTTCACCAATGGCATCAATTGGTGCCACTTTAACCCTCTCTGACCAATCCATTTAATGTCTACATTTGGCAAAGCAAGGTCTCTCACCATATCTGTTTTCTCTGCAAACTTTTCACTCCAGAAGACATAGCTGTGCCCTACAATCCACACTGTGAACATCTTCAAAGGAGAACTGGATGCACTCAGGAGGTGTCTTTCAGTAGAATGGCAATATGAAAAGAAAGACAGTTTGGAAATGGAGGCATACATATTTTTTTAAAACAAAAAGAACTGATTGGCTGTTTCATACCATTCTAGAATAAAAACTAGGCTGTATGTGAAAATTAATAGAAGCATGTTTTGTATTGGTACAAAAAAATGTGTAACCAAAGAACAGTACTATGGATTTGCTGTAAGGTTTGAAAAGTCAAGCACTCTTGCTCTGTGGAATTGAAACATTGTGTGTCGAACTTCTGACCTAACTGCACACAGCAGTGTTCCATGAGCTGTTGCTATGGTAGCAGGCAGAAGTCAAGTTGGGGGAAGGGTACTAGGCAGAAGTCAAGTTGGGGGCAGGGTACTTTTGGAAAAGGGTTGGTTTTCAACCAATAGAAATGTGTGATTACATTTGAAAAAAAGGGGGAAGCACTGAGATTTGAAACTTACATGTATATGTGTGGAAAAATAGAGGGAAAGTTTGCCATTATCTGGTTCTGCTGAGAGGAGAGAGGTGAACACAACAGAGATCCTGGCTCTGATAATCTGCTGTTTGAGTGTCACATTTCTTTCACAACTAACTAATTTTAAAGGTGAGTTTACAGTTTGAGAGGGGATGTATGTGGTAACTTAAGAAATGAATAATAGAAATGGGAATTGTTTTTGTTGTAGTTACACATGGTGGTTTCATAATGTGTCAGTCTGTAAAAGTGATTTTCACTCGGCCCGAAAAAAAAAGAGCAGTAAATGTGCTTTCAAATTGGCAAAGAAATTTCGTTTTGGGACTAATGTGAAAACATGACTCTGTGTGCATAGAAGAATTATAGGCAGAGATTTATTGCGTCTTGCTCTGGTGATTTCACAGTTGCATTAGATGGAAAGGGGGAGCGAATTTTTGGGGGAAGAAGCAGAGGCTTAGCACACACCCATGTGCTTGCCATGTATAGTCATGCACAGTATTTAGAAGCCACTGGGGTTTTCAGGTTTAAGTCTGTAATGCAAATACATTCAGCATCACTAAGGCTGGTTGCCCTTGCTGGAGTGTAGGCAGACACAGAGAATGCACATGGTGTTGGTCTGAAAAAAAAACAGCTTGGACACGTGCAATTAAATAAATCAAAAATAGTGGTTTCATAATGTGTCAGTCTGTAAAAGTGATTTCAAATTGTAAAAAGAGATTTTCACTTGGCCCTAAAAAAAAAGAGCAGTAAGTGTGCTTTCAAATTGGCAAAGAAATTTCGTTTTAGGACTAATGTGAAAACATGACTCTGTGTGCCTAGAGGAATTATAGGCAGAGATTTATTGCGTCTTGCTCTGGTGATTTCACAGTTGCATTAGATGGAAAGGGGGAGCGAATTTTTGGGGGAAGAAGCAGAGGCTTAGCACACACCCATGTGCTTGCCATGTATAGTCATGCACAGTATTTAGAAGCCAGTGGGGTTTTCAGGTTTAAGTCTGTAATGCAAATACATTCAGCATCACTAAGGCTGGTTGCCCTTGGTGGAGTGTAGGCAGTCACAGAGAATGCACATGGTGGTGGTCTGAAAAAACAGCTTGGACATGTGCATTTAAATAAAAGAAAAAAAAGTGGTTTCATAATGTGTCAGTCTGTAAAAGTGATTTCAAATTGTAAAAAGAGATTTTCACTTGGCCCGAAAAAAAAAAGAGCAGTAAGTGTGCTTTCAAATTGGCAAAGAAATTTCGTTTTAGGACTAATGTGAAAACATGACTCTGTGTGCATAGAGGAATTATAGGCAGAGATTTATTGCGTCTTGCTCTGGTGATCTCACAGTTGCATTAGATGGAAAGGGGGAGCGAATTTTTGGGGGAAGAAGCAGAGTCTTAGCACACACCCATGTGCTTGCCGTGTATAGTCATGCAAAGTATTTACAAGCGAGTGGGGTTTTCAGGTTTCAGTCTGTAATGCAAATACATTCAGCATCACTAAGGCTGGTTGCCCTTGCTGGAGTGTAGGCAGACACAGAGAATACACATGGTGGTGGTCTGAAAAAAAAAAAGCTTGGACATGTGCAATTAAATAAATTTTAAAAAAAGGTTTCATAATGTGTCAGTCTGTAAAAGTGATTTTCACTCGGCCCGAAAAAAAAAGAGCAGTAAGTGTGCTTTCAAAATGGCAAAGAAATTTCGTTTTGGGACTAATGTGAAAACATGACTCTGTGTGCATAGAGGAATTATAGGCAGAGATTTATTGCGTCTTGCTCTGGTGATTTCACAGTTGCATTAGATGGAAAGGGGGAGCGAATTTTTTGGGGAAGAAGCAGAGGCTTAGCACACACCCATGTGCTTGCCATGTATAGTCATGCACAGTATTTAGAAGCCAGTGGGGTTTTCAGGTTTAAGTCTGTAATGCAAATACATTCAGCATCACTAAGGCTGGTTGCCCTTGCTGGAGTGTAGGCAGACACAGAGAATACACATGGTGGTGGTCTGAAAAAAAAACAGTTTGTACAGGTGCAATTAAATAAATCAAAAATAGTGGTTTCATAATGTGTCAGTCTGTAAAAGTGTTTTCAAATTGTAAAAAGAGATTTTCACTTGGCCCTAAAAAAAAAGAGCAGTAAGTGTGCTTTCAAATTGGCAAAGAAATTTCGTTTTAGGACTAATGTGAAAACATGACTCTGTGTGCATAGAGGAATTATAGGCAGAGATTTATTGCGTCTTGCTCTGGTGATTTCACAGTTGCATTAGATGGAAAGGGGGAGCGAATTTTTGGGGGAAGAAGCAGAGGCTTAGCACACACCCATGTGCTTGCCATGTATAGTCATGCACAGTATTTAGAAGCCAGTGGGGTTTTCAGGTTTAAGTCTGTAATGCAAATACATTCAGCATCACTAAGGCTGGTTGCCCTTGGTGGAGTGTAGGCAGTCACAGAGAATGCACATGGTGGTGGTCTGAAAAAACAGCTTGGACATGTGCATTTAAATAAAAGAAAAAAAAGTGGTTTCATAATGTGTCAGTCTGTAAAAGTGATTTCAAATTGTAAAAAGAGATTTTCACTTGGCCCGAAAAAAAAAAGAGCAGTAAGTGTGCTTTCAAATTGGCAAAGAAATTTCGTTTTAGGACTAATGTGAAAACATGACTCTGTGTGCATAGAGGAATTATAGGCAGAGATTTATTGCGTCTTGCTCTGGTGATCTCACAGTTGCATTAGATGGAAAGGGGGAGCGAATTTTTGGGGGAAGAAGCAGAGTCTTAGCACACACCCATGTGCTTGCCGTGTATAGTCATGCAAAGTATTTACAAGCGAGTGGGGTTTTCAGGTTTCAGTCTGTAATGCAAATACATTCAGCATCACTAAGGCTGGTTGCCCTTGCTGGAGTGTAGGCAGACACAGAGAATACACATGGTGTTGGTCTGAAAAAAAAACAGCTTGGACATGTGCAATTAAATAAATTTTTAAAAAAGGTTTCATAATGTGTCAGTCTGTAAAAGTGATTTTCACTCGGCCCGAAAAAAAAAGAGCAGTAAGTGTGCTTTCAAAATGGCAAAGAAATTTCGTTTTGGGACTAATGTGAAAACATGACTCTGTGTGCATAGAGGAATTATAGGCAGAGATTTATTGCGTCTTGCTCTGGTGATTTCACAGTTGCATTAGATGGAAAGGGGGAGCGAATTTTTGGGGGAAGAAGCAGAGGCTTAGCACACACCCATGTGCTTGCCATGTATAGTCATGCACAGTATTTAGAAGCCAGTGAGGTTTTCAGGTTTAAGTCTGTAATGCAAATACATTCAGCATCACTAAGGCTGGTTGCCCTTGCTGGAGTGTAGGCAGACACAGAGAATACACATGGTGGTGGTCTGAAAAAAAAACAGCTAGGACATGTGCAATTAAATAAATTTTTAAAAAAGGTTTCATAATGTGTCAGTCTGTAAAAGTGATTTTCACTCGGCCCGAAAAAAAAAGAGCAGTAAGTGTGCTTTCAAAATGGCAAAGAAATTTCGTTTTGGGACTAATGTGAAAACATGACTCTGTGTGCATAGAGGAATTATGGGCAGAGATTTATTGCGTCTTGCTCTGGTGATTTCACAGTTGCATTAGATGGAAAGGGGGAGCGAATTTTTTGGGGAAGAAGCAGAGGCTTAGCACACACCCATGTGCTTGCCATGTATAGTCATGCACAGTATTTAGAAGCCAGTGAGGTTTTCAGGTTTAAGTCTGTAATGCAAATACATTCAGCATCACTAAGGCTGGTTGCCCTTGCTGGAGTGTAGGCAGACACAGAGAATACACATGGTGGTGGTCTGAAAAAAAAACAGCTTGGACATGTGCAATTAAATAAATTTTTAAAAAAGGTTTCATAATGTGTCAGTCTGTAAAAGTGATTTTCACTCGGCCCGAAAAAAAAAGAGCAGTAAGTGTGCTTTCAAAATGGCAAAGAAATTTCGTTTTGGGACTAATGTGAAAACATGACTCTGTGTGCATAGAGGAATTATAGGCAGAGATTTATTGCGTCTTGCTCTGGTGATTTCACAGTTGCATTAGATGGAAAGGGGAAGCGAATTTTTGGGGGAAGAAGCAGAGTCTTAGCACACACCCATGTGCTTGCCGTGTATAGTCATGCAAAGTATTTACAAGCGAGTGGGGTTTTCAGGTTTCATTCTGTAATGCAAATACATTGAGCTTCACTAAGGCTGGTTGCCCTTGCTGGAGTGTAGCACTGTGGACATGGGCTTTTTAAAAAATCTGAAAAGTGGTTTCATAATGTGACAGTTTGTAAAAGAGATTTTCACTTGCCCAAAAAAAAGAGCAGTTTGTGTGCATTCAAATTGGCAAAGAAATTTTGTTTTATGACTATTGTGAAAACAAATGTAGTAATATATTTAAATACAATAAAGGATTTTTTTTTTAGTTTTTTTCAGGTATTGCTGAAGAACAGTGAACAAAATTTAAGATGCCTACAAAATCTCGAGCTCAAAAAACGCTAAAAAAAAAACTATATTTGAAGACAACTGGAGGACCAAAGTTAGTAGAAGATGCTCATGTTGGGAAAAAGAAAAAATCTTCTGGTAAGCAGAAAAAAGAATTTCTTAACAAAATATTCAAAACAAAGAAAAATGTACAAAATGTCTGTCCTCGGAAAAATGTAACAAAACATAGAGAACAGCAAAAAATTGAGAATTTAGTTAATGCAAATATACCTTCTGCAATTGAAAAGTTTAACATAAACAGAAAAACAGCGTTTAAAGAGATACGTAGAAAAATGTTTCAGAGAAGAGTTATGTCCAATTTGATAAAGGATGTGAAGAAATATAAGCAAAAGGCAAAATATTACAAGAGAAAAAAAGAAATTGAAGCCATTGCAGCAAAAGCATTAGAATTAAAAAGGAAACTATTCATATTAATTTTGAATAGGATGCGTACATTAGATAAAATGGTTAATGTACTGAAATCACAAAGCAAAAGCAAAAGAGTAGTGAACAGAACAAACTTTTGTAAAGTGTTTTTAGGAAAGTGGATGCATAGTTCAAGTAGTGAACCTTTTTTTAATGAAGAGAGCTATTTTCAAAGTAATAGTTTGCTGCATGCAGTTGACACCAGAGGTCGTTCATACGAAGTAAAAAATGGTTGCATAATGGAGAAGGAGATAATGGTTCCAAGAGATGAGGTACAAGTGATGGCAGATGAGGCAATGGGGAGACGTCCTAAAGCCCCAGTGTACACTTGGAATTGTAGTAGTATTTGCACTGTGCGTCAGGAATCTATTGACAGATTTCGAGAGTTTCTAAGAGAATATAGTAAAAAAAGTGTAAAACAAAAGATTAAGGTGCTTCAAAGTCTGGATCCATGCAGAGTGAGAGAGAATACTGGTTT
Source organism: Triturus cristatus (assembly GCF_964204655.1). NCBI lineage: Eukaryota > Metazoa > Chordata > Amphibia > Caudata > Salamandridae > Triturus > Triturus cristatus. The sequence goes on from NC_140584.1 coordinate 349,873,568, forward strand.
GCAGGGTCATTCTCTTGCTTGTCTATCTAGAAAAGTGTGCAATAGTGTTTTCCATCATTTTAGGATGCTGGCTGTTCATCATACTGAAATGAGAAAGTTTGTGAGACGGTTGTATTTTGCCAAAAGTCCAGCAATAAAGTTAAATGAATTGAATAGGGCTCTGTTCCGAGGAACGGTATCAGATGTAGAGAAGGTTGTTGATGAAATTCAGTTTTGTTACTTTGGTCCTGAACAAAACAGTGCAGAGAAGGACACAGTAAATGAGGCAGAAGTGGAAGAGAATGTAGAACCCTCTGTAAGTAACACATTTAATGATCACATAACAAAATTTGCAATAGTCTCTAATGAAAGACCAAATGTTACTTGTATTTGTTGCCGCAGAACTCATTATAGAAAACAAACTAGGAATGTTGATCTCTACAGAAAGAGTGAAAATGAAGATAATTATAAGTGGATGGATTTTGCCACATATATATTTCTTGAAAATTGTTTTGAATTGGGTGAAGATCAGCGTATTTGTAAATACTGTTACAACAAGTTAGAGGAAAATAGAATGCCGACCAGAGCTGTACATAATAATTTAGAATTGGATGCTATTCCTGCTGAACTTTCTGAATTAAATACATATGAGTCTATACTCATTCAATGTGTTCATCCGTTCCAGACCATAGTACGTATGGAGCCCAAAACTGGTAAATTACCTCCTTCAGATTTACTGAGAGGTTTAAAAGGTAGAGTGGTGTATTTGCCCTTGGATTTGAAAAAAAATATGGAAACTATTGATGCGGATACTTTGGAAACTGAACCATTAATTATTCTGGTTAATGGTGTACCTACAAAGAATAAGAAGATTTGGCAGGAGCTGGTAGATGTGCGGAAAGTACAAAGAGCAAATTTGTATTTGAAAAAAAATAACAAATGGTATGAATCAATTTATATAGAAGAAGAAGAAGAAGAAGAAGATTTTCAAGAACACACAGAAACACCAACTGGACAAATTGAAAAAGTGGACAAGTCAAAGGAAGAAGAAATTTATGAACATTTTAGCATACATCCTCTCCATTCGAAAGAAGTTATGGGAGACAATATTGATCTCTTTCAGATGAAGAAAGCAAAAGGAAATCCCGTGAGTGTATGGGAGGAGAGCTTGGAAGCTCGATGTTTTCCCCAGCTGTTTCCTAAAGGAAAAGGAGGACGATACGATGAACGTCCAGAACAGATTCCAGCTTCAGAGTATCGGACTACAAGACTATATGCTGAAGATCCCAGATTTCGACAAAGTATTCCTTATTTGTTCCATCTTTTATTTGAAAGCGACTTGTCTGCACTGTCTTATGCAGTAAATCACATTTTAAAAAGTGGAGTACATTTACAAAATGTGTCTGCTAAGGATTTTATGGAGAAAGTGCAGCACCGAGATGATCATTTGGAAACACAACTGATCAATCTGATGGCTTGTCAGCGTGGGACAAATGAATATTGGTACCGACGCCATGGTGAACTAAAATGCATGTTACGCAATTTAGGAACACCAACATGGTTCCTTACCCTAAGCTGTGCCGAGTACGCTTGGGATGATTTACTGGATTTTCTACGAGAGGCCAATTCAAACATTAAAAACATCGAATACAAGACAGCAGGAGAACTGTGCTCATTGGATCCGGTTAATGTTTGCAGATATTTCAATCATAGATTTGAGGCTATGATGTCCTTCATCTGCAATAAAAAAAATCCACCCCTTGGAGAAGTAGTGGATTTCTTTTGGAGAAAAGAGTACCAGGCAAGAGGTGCTCCTCATATTCATATGCTGCTGTGGATCAAGGATGCCCCAAAGTTTGGAACAGATACTGATGAAGCAGTGTTATCTTACATTGAAGAATATGCAACATGTGGTATACCAAAAAGCAAAGAAGAGAACAAGTTAAAGGAGCAAGTTCTACGTTTCCAAAGTCATCGGTGTGGAAAATACTGTCGACGGAAATACAAGAGCAAAGAAAAATACTACACTAAATGTCGATTTGGATTTCCTAGACCTGTTCTTTCAAATGGAAGAGTCAACAGTTTTATGTCAGCTGTGAGACATACTATCACAAGAAAATCACCTAAGAATACCTACAACCTTAAAAGAAAAGAAGAATCAAAAAATATAAATGACTACAACCCAGTCATTTTATCCATGTGGAACGCTAACATGGATATACAGTATGTAGCTGACAATTCCATTGCTGTTGCACGATATGTAACGTCTTACATTACGAAATCAGAAAAAACAGAATTGAAGGAAATGTGGGAAGAGATTTCTCACGAGAAGACTGTCAGTAAGAAGCTGTACAGTTTCAGTTTGAAGATGTTATCGCATCGAGAAATTGGATCCTACGAATGTTCAGATAGGTTATCTTCTGCAAGTCTCTACTCGAAGTCAAGAAGAATAATTTGGGCAAGTTTAGGCCTTGCAGCAATGAGAAATCGGGTACTGAAATCTGTTGGAGAAATTGAATATTTGGCCGAGAATGACCCAGAAAGTACAGATATATTGAAAACAAACATGTTGGACACATATTATCCCAAGAGAAGTCATCATCTGGAGAACATGTGTCTCTATGAAGTGCTGCAGAACTACATTTATTCACGGAAAGCTGCAGAAGACATCAACAGTGGAAAATATAAAGTTGTTGGTGAAGAAGGATGTTTGGTGAAGCAAACCAAAGGAAGTTTGATAAATCACCGGAAGCTGAGTTGCGACACAACCGACAAGAAAGAATTTTACTACTTGGCTCTTTTACAGTTGTTTAAACCATGGCGTACAGAGGATGAACTACTGGGAGAATTCCAGAGCTATGAAGATTCTTTTAATGCTTGCAAAGACAGCATACAATGCAGTACATTCTCAACTTATCTGCAAATGTTAAATGAAGAAATAGAACAGGAAACTACAATTGCAGCAGAAATAGCTAGAGACAGTTCTCAGGACAGCCAAAGTTCAGGAACATACAGTCAAGATCCCCTAGGACAACCAATCGTTGAAAATGAAGCATCAATAGCCATGAATGAAGTGGAAACGGCTATGAATCAAGCTCAAGAAGAATTTATAGACTTACAAAATTTGGAAAGACAACTGAATCAAGAGCAGCAACACATTTATGAAGAGATCAAAAACAAAATTGATCACGGATTTCTACATATAAAAAAAGAGTGCTCATGCACATCATTTCATCCAATCAGGATGTATGTAAGCGGACAAGCTGGCACTGGAAAAAGTTTCCTAATTAAAGTCATCAGAAGCTACCTAAAGCAAAAAACGGATTCTACTTTGTCTTGTGTGGTTACTGCTCCAACTGGGTTAGCAGCATATAACATAAAAGGAATCACCTTACATCGTTTGCTAATGTTACCAGTGGAGCATGAGAACAAAATACAATTCAACAAGCTAACTGGAGAAGCATCCTTGGAAGTTTCAAGAGTATTGAAGAAGATGCAAGTTCTCATTATTGATGAGGTGAGCATGGTATCAAACTTAATGCTTGCCTTTGTGCATTTAAGAATGCAGCAAATTTTGAAGACAGACTATGACGTGTTATTTGGTGGAAAACACGTCATAGTTTTTGGGGATCTTTTGCAACTTACTCCAGTTAAAGGACAACCAGTGTTTAATACTGTGACACATGAAGACACGAAGAAGTCATTGGGAAGCATTGGAAATACAAATATTTGGCCCTTCTTTGAGTACAAGGAACTTACAACTAATATGAGGCAAGCAAACGATGAAGAATATGGAAGTATTCTGAAAGATATCAGAATTGGACTACTCACAGAAGTTGGGAAAAAAGCATTACAGAGTCGGCTGCTACATAATTTATTTCCAAAGGAAGAAATAGTTGCAGAGAAAATATACAAGAATATTGCAGAAAACAAAAGTGTCATCTGCTTAATGCCAACTCTACGTGAATGCTCAATATTTAATGAGGAGCTTTTGAAATTGGAAAAGGAAGAGATCAGGAAATTGGAAGCAGTGGACAAAATTGAGGATGGAAGAATTACTGTCACAGTAACAGGCAAACTGAAAAATAAATTGGACTCACTAGAGAAGAACATCTCCAAAACAGCAGGATTAGAAAAAAATCTATATGTTTGCATGAACTGTAGAGTATTTTTAAGGAGAAATTTGGATGTTGAGAAAGGCTTAGTGAATGGAGCGATGGGAAGAGTTGTGGGTTTTATTAATTATCAGAAAAAAGAAGGAATTGAATGTTTACAGATAAAATTTGATCAGATAGATGAAGTTAAAGATATTTGTCGTTGTACAGTTCGTTTTATGCTTGTGAAAGACTTATATGTACGTAGGAAGCAGTTTCCGTTTTCTCTAGCATATGCTGTAACTATCCACAAGTCTCAAGGATTGACTGTAGATTGTGCATTTGTGAACATTGGTTCAACTGTGTTCAAAGAAGGTATGGCATATGTAGCTTTGTCACGAGTCAAAACATTATCAGGTTTATTCATGATAGACTTTGATGACTCAAAAGTTAGTGCTGATACAAACTGTGTAAAGGAGTATAATAGATTAAGAAGAAGCTATGCTCCTCATTTAGGTCAGTATCCTGTGTTGGAGAAACGTGTAGTTTCTCGTAAAAGGAGAAATGAGAATATCTGTAATGAAGATATAGAGAAGAGGAAAAAAAAGAGGAGTGATGTAATTGCAAGCAAAAAGAAAAAGGACAATGAAGAACAGGTTGTAGGATGTCATTTTGAAAATAGCTCTGGTGTCAACTGCTACGCTAATGTAGTGCTGAATGTTGCATTTTATCTGGAAAGTTTGCAAGAGCAGATAATAGTAAATCAGGGAAAAAGATTCTGTTCAGAGCTGAGTCTCCTTTTTCAAAAGCTGAGTAAAGATAAAACTCAAATAGAAAGTGCTACTGATATTAGAAAACTTTTAGATGTATGTTCAGGACGAACACAGTTTTCTCAAAATGAACAGCAAGATGCACACGAATTTTTGATGTATTTTCTTCAGGTAGTGGAAGAAGAAGGAGTTCCCATTGACATTTTTTTTGGTCTCTCTTATAAATGGGAACATAGTTGTGATAATTGTTATAATATATGTGGCTCTATTGTTGATAATGAAAGGTTTATTTATTTGACATTGCCAGAGAGTAAAACAGTCACTTTTGCAAAATTAGTTAAAGATGCTAATCATAGCATGAAATGTGGTGAGTGTAATTCTGACATGTTTTCAACATTAATTTTAAGGGAATACGGACAGTATGTAATTTTAATGATGCAACGATGTAGAGCTGATGGTTCAAAATTGGATACTTTAATAAAGAAGTTTACAGGACAGCAATTATCAATTTCAGGAAAAACTTTTGTAACTGTTGCAATAATTTTCCATGATGGACCTACTGTTACTTCTGGACATTACACAGTTTATCTAAAATGTGAAAAAGGCTGGACACTGTGTAATGATTCCCAATTGATTTTCAAACAACGTTTGCCTTTTGATTTAGCAAATTCCTATCTAATCTTCCTGAAACCTAAATTTTAGAGAGACTTGGCAAGATCTGGACAAAATAATTTTACCATTTTACTGGATTACCATTGCAATTTTGTAGAAAAAATATTTTTAAAATTATCATTTGGCCTAAAGGAAAGATAACCAATTGTAATGTGGACTTTTTAAATTTTTAATGCAATTTAGAAAAACCAATAATTTTTAGATAATCGGTAACTTCTGCATATTTTAAATTTTGGAATGCTATTGGACTGCCATTGGAAATTTTTTCAAAAATGATTTAAAAAATTACTATTTGGCCATGTGGCAAAGTAAGCAATTCTATTGTGGACTAAATAAATTATTCAAAAAATTTTCGTGAACCAAAATGTTACAGAGAATCGGTGAGATCTGGACAGATTAAACTTTAGAATTTTAATGGATTTCCCTTGGAAATTTATTCAAAAAAAAAAAAAAAAAATACTATTTGGCCTAAAGGAAATGAAATCAGATGTATTTTGGAGTTATTTGAGATATAATATTGTGATTATACTTCTGAAACAAACATATCAGACGGTATTTTAAAGAAATAAGTATTGTTTTTAGATGATATTTTTTTAGAATAATATGCATTTCTGTAATGATAAGTTTAAGTGAGAAGAGATTCTGGGCTTTTTTAATACAATCTTTGAGATTGTTATTTTTTTTTGCCCGCTGTAAAATGATGAATGCAATTGCTTTCACAATTTATAGTGAAATGCAATATATTCTGAAAACAGCAAAAATAAGGCAAAAATATTTTTTTGAAAAAAATGTAAATATGTATACTGTATTATAAATTGTTAAAAAAATATTAATACTTTTTTCTTTTTTTTCAGATCGATATAGAAAATTTTCGAAAACTACAACCATTTTTAAAACTATTTTTTAAAAAAACAAATGAATAAATATTTTTTTGAGTGAGTATGGTAAGTCAATAATAATAATTGTAGTCTCTCAAGGACCTTGTAATTTGATAATTGATTTTTAGTGTTTTTTTTTAAAAATAAAAAAAAAGTACGCGCACCGTACGCGTACGGTAAAAAAAAAAAAAAAGGTTTTAAAAAACATATGTAAAAAAAAGATGAAAGATAAGGTTGGCTCTTAAAAGAACCGTTGTGTTCATGCAGGGACAGAGGAAAGAAAGATTGGGAATATTAGACGGTACGACAAGTGTGCTGATCTATTTTACTGTTCACCAGGGAAACACTGGTCTCCCTATAAGTAATTAGATCGTGACAAGTGGCGCACCGTACTTCAACCCTCGCAAACCGAGGGTTAATTTCCAGAGGGCCAGCAAAAGGAGATTCTCCCCCCACAGATGAAGGGCTCACCTGACCTGCAGAAGAAGGAGTCAGCCCTGCAGATGATGGTCCAGGCTGAGCTGCTGTGGATGTACTGGCTCGTCTTTCTGAAGAGTTACCTCCAAAAAGATGACCATGTGTCCTTCTGTGTACATCCTGGAGGTGTCTCTTCATGGTGTGATTCCCAAAGGAATACTTCCTGTCAGGATTACCTCTAGAAAGTACACGCTGACACAGCCTGCAAGTAACTAAGGGTGCATTCACCTTTTGCTGGCCTTCTGGAAAAGTAAAATAATCCCAAACATAAGAAGGCTTTTGTTTCCTCGATCTCTGCCTCAAGACAGTGCTGCTGGTGCTAGCCTCACTCTCAGAAGAGCTCTGCTGTTCTGCCATCGTATCCCAAAGACAAACCAGCTCCTTCTCCCAAGGGATCACAAGCAGAAATGAGGGGAATGGGTGTGGTGTAGGAGAGTTCTAGAACTGAAAGTAGTTTCAACCAATCAAAAGTTGTGTTTCAAGATCACATGACCTACCGTATGCTTACGGTACGCTTACGGTACGCTTACGGCAAAAAGTACGCGTGCGCGTAAAAAAGACACGCGCTTGCGCGCATGCGCATAACAGTCACTCCCAGGCACTTCCGCGTAACGTGCGCGTGTGGCGTAAGCGCGCACGCGTCCCACGCGCAGTACGCGCGGCTACGCGAAGTGCGTAACTATACGCAAGCAGCGTAGATAGATTGCGGACGTTGCGTAAACCGTACGCTTACCGTGAGCTTACGGTACGCGTACTATAAAAAAAAAAAAAAAAAAAAAAAAAAACATCTGGTAATAAATTTTACATGTTTATTTTAAAAAATATATTAAAAAAAAATATTTAAGGATTTTAAAAATTTAAGCATAGTCTTTATAAAATGAAAGAAAATTAAATTAAAAATATGTTTGAAAAAAATGAAGAATAAAAAAAAAAATTAGCATTTAAAAAACCTTGCAAATTCACTGAAAAAACCATGGGTTTCACACACGTTATAGTTAGGAATTAGCATTTAAAAAACCTTAGAAATTCACTGAAAAAACCATAGGTTTCACACACGTTATAGTTAGGAATTAGCATTTAAAAAACCTTAGAAATTCAGTGAAAAAACCATAGGTTTCACACATGTTATAGTTAGCTGGACATTTTACTCGTAAAAAACCAATGAAATTGCCCCGTTATAGTTAGTTCAGCTAACTATAACTCACGCGCCCGCAATGCACTGCTGATGACGTCACATATTACATCACTCATGACATGGTCAGTGACATCACTCATGACATCACTGATGACATCTCAAATGACATCACTGATGACATCACTGATGACATCATCCTTGTGATAGAGTGGCAGACCTCCTCTCACCTTAATATAAGCTTTGATACACACATTCAAAAATAGAGACTAAAATTTTCAAAAAAATGGACATACCAATACCAGTTACAACAACCTCTTCAGTAATTCTAAGATCCACATACACATCCACTCATTCACCAACAGTCCTATACAGTCACTCATACATGTACTCACTCATCATATGTACTCATACACCTATACATCCTGTTACATAATGCCACTCATCCATAGAGTTACTCACACACATAGTCACTCATGCTAATAAAGAATCAAACATACATTCACCTGCATATACAGTTATACACACACCACCACACTTACTTCTACGGAAACTTACACATACTTAGTCTTTTAAACAATCACTTATAGAAACACATACTTATTCATACAGGAACTCTTTCAATCTCTCCCTCTCACATATACTCACATATATACACCAATAGTCACATATACTAGTTTAAAACATATGTAGTTACTCCTGAAGACACTATTGGGACAGTCATTCACTCACTAACACACCCATACACACACTCATCCACCCATACAGTCCTGCACACATGCTGTCTTCAACACATACAAACAGTGAGTCACTCATTCATGCACCTATGCACTACGTAATACCCCCCACCGAACCATACAGACACTCAGACTGATACTCAAAAAAACAACTACTAACCTATATAGACACCCATGTAGCTACTCACCAACCCATGCAGCCACTTATACACAAAGTGAGAGATACACTTAATCAGTCAGTTACACAATCATTTTTTTAAAAACAAATCATCCATTTAGACACTTATATACCCATTTATTCTTCCATCGACCTTGAGATATACATATATAAAACAAATTTAATTTTCAGAAAAACACACATTCACTGGATGATGTCATCAGTGATGTCATCAGTGATGTCATTTGAGATGTCATCAGTGATGTCATGAGTGATGTCACTGACCATGTCATGAGTGATGTAATATGTGACGTCATCAGCAGTGCATTGCGGGCGCGTGAGTTATAGTTAGCTGAACTAACTATAACGGGGCAATTTCATTGGTTTTTTACGAGTAAAATGTCCAGCTAACTATAACATGTGTGAAACCTATGGTTTTTTCACTGAATTTCTAAGGTTTTTTAAATGCTAATTCCTAACTATAACGTGTGTGAAACCTATGGTTTTTTCAGTGAATATATATATATTTATATATATGTGATGTGACAGTTGTTTACTGTCGAAACGCGTTATGCTGCTACTTAGCCAAAATTGCTGACAACCTTTGAGCAATAAAAACTGCACTGAATTCATCAACACGCTGTGGTCTGTACCTGTTCTTTCCGGAAATTGGAGATCAGACGGGACGGTGATACTTGATATATATATATATATTTATATTGTTGTCCAATTGCTCTGGAGCAGAGGAGCACTCGACAGCAGTAAAGTAATATTCCTTTATTATTCATATTTCAAAGGTGGTTTGGCATCCGTCATTTTGCTTGCTTGCCTACGCGTTTCAGTGCTGTCTGCACCTTCTTCCTGGGCTCATGGCAAAGCGGTGTTTGTAAGGCTTCTGCAGTTCCATGACTGACGCTGTCTATCGTAGCACAGCCTCAGGTGTATGCACTTAGTAATGCGTGATGACTCGCAGTGAGTTCTGGGAGCTGTAGTTCCTGCCTTTAACTGCCCACAGTGGATCCCGCAGTGACACGAAAAATATGCAAGTTCACAGTGATTTTAAGCAGTTCAATGTGATATTAGGCACTTCAGTGTGCCCCGGAGGTCATCGCACCTTCGTTAGTTTCAGAAACTGCTGTGCCCTTTCCAACAGGAGACTCCCCTGCCAGGCGGCCCCTTTCACCAGCGGCTCCCTCCTCCATCTCAAAGGTAGTGCTCCTCCCACGACGAAGCTGTCGTGAATAAGCAGACAGCACTGAAACGCGTTGGCAAGCAAGCAAAATGACGGATGCCAAGCTACCTTTGAAATATGAATAATAAAGGAATATTACCTTACTGCTGTCAAGTGCTCCTCTGCTGCAGAGCAATTGGACAACAATATTTTATTCACGACAGCTTCGTCGTGGGAGGAGCACCACCTTTGAGATGGAGTAGAGAGCCGCTGGTGAAAGGGGCCGCCTGGCAGGGGAGTCTCGTGTTGGAAAGGGCACAGCAGTTTCTGAAACTAACGAAGGTGCGATGACCTCCGGGGCACACTGAAGTGCCTAATATCACATTGAACTGCTTAAAATCACTGTGAACTTGCATATTTTTCGTGTCACTGCGGGACCCACTGTGGGCAGTTAAAGGCAGGAACTACAGCTCCCAGAACTCACTGCGAGTCATCACGCATTGCTAAGTGCATACACCTAAGGCTGTGCTACGATAGACAGCGTCAGTCACGGAACTGTAGAAGCCTTACAAACACCGCTTTGCCATGAGCCCAGGAAGAAGGTGCAGACAGCACTGAAACGCGTAGGCAAGCAAGCAAAATGACGGATGCCAAACCACCTTTGAAATATGAATAATAAAGGAATATTACCTTACTGCTGTCGAGTGCTCCTCTGCTGCAGAGCAATTGGACAACAATATTTTATTCACGACAGCTTCGTCGTGGGAGGAGCACCCCCTTTGAGATGGAGGAGGGAGCCGCTGGTGAAAGGGGCCGCCTGGCAGGGGAGTCTCCTGTTGGAAAGGGCACAGCAGTTTCTGAAACTAACAAAGGTGCGATGACCACCGGGGCACACTGAAGTGCCTAATATCACATTGAACTGCTTAAAATCACTGTGAACTTGCATATTTTTCGTGTCACTGCGGGACCCACTGTGGGCAGTTAAAGGCAGGAACTACAGCTCCCAGAACTCACTGCGAGTCATCACGCATTACTAAGTGCATACACCTGAGGCTGTGCTACGATAGACAGCGTCAGTCACTGAACTGCAGAAGCCTTACAAACACCGCTTTGCCATGAGCCCAGGAAGAAGGTGCAGACAGCACTGAAACGCGTAGGCAAGCAAGCAAAATGACGGATGCCAAACCACCTTTGAAATATGAATAATAAAGGAATATTACCTTACTGCTGTCGAGTGCTCCTCTGCTGCAGAGCAATTGGACAACAATATTTTATTCACGACAGCTTCGTCGTGGGAGGAGCACCACCTTTGAGATGGAGGAGGGAGCCGCTGGTGAAAGGGGCCGCCTGGCAGGGGAGTCTCCTGTTGGAAAGGGCACAGCAGTTTCTGAAACTAACGAAGGTGCGATGACCTCCGGGGCACACTGAAGTGCCTAATATCACATTGAACTGCTTAAAATCACTGTGAACTTGCATATTTTTCGTGTCACTGCGGGACCCACTGTGGGCAGTTAAAGGCAGGAACTACAGCTCCCAGAACTCACTGCGAGTCATCACGCATTACTAAGTGCATACACCTGAGGCTGTGCTACGATAGACAGCGTCAGTCACGGAACTGCAGAAGCCTTACAAACACCGCTTTGCCATGAGCCCAGGAAGAAGGTGCAGACAGCACTGAAACGCGTAGGCAAGCAAGCAAAATGACGGATGCCAAACCACCTTTGAAATATGAATAATAAAGGAATATTACCTTACTGCTGTCGAGTGCTCCTCTGCTGCAGAGCAATTGGACAACAATATTTTATTCACGACAGCTTCGTCGTGGGAGGAGCACCACCTTTGAGATGGAGGAGGGAGCCGCTGGTGAAAGGGGCCGCCTGGCAGGGGAGTCTCCTGTTGGAAAGGGCACAGCAGTTTCTGAAACTAACGAAGGTGCGATGACCTCCGGGGCACACTGAAGTGCCTAATATCACATTGAACTGCTTAAAATCACTGTGAACTTGCATATTTTTCGTGTCACTGTGGGACCCACTGTGGGCAGTTAAAGGCAGGAACTACAGCTCCCAGAACTCACTGCGAGTCATCACGCATTACTAAGTGCATACACTTGAGGCTGTGCTACGATAGACAGCGTCAGTCACGGAACTGCAGAAGCCTTACAAACACCGCTTTGCCATGAGCCCAGGAAGAAGGTGCAGACAGCACTGAAACGCGTAGGCAAGCAAGCAAAATGACGGATGCCAAACCACCTTTGAAATATGAATAATAAAGGAATATTACCTTACTGCTGTCGAGTGCTCCTCTGCTGCAGAGCAATTGGACAACAATATTTTATTCACAACAGCTTCGTCGTGGGAGGAGCACCACCTTTGAGATGGAGGAGGGAGCCGCTGGTGAAAGGGGCCGCCTGGCAGGGGAGTCTCCTGTTGGAAAGGGCACAGCAGTTTCTGAAAATAACGAAGGTGCGATGACCTCCGGGGCACACTGAAGTGCCTAATATCACATTGAACTGCTTAAAATCACTGTGAACTTGCATATTTTTCGTGTCACTGCGGGACCCACTGTGGGCAGTTAAAGGCAGGAACTACAGCTCCCAGAACTCACTGCGAGTCATCACGCATTACTAAGTGCATACACCTGAGGCTGTGCTACGATAGACAGCGTCAGTCACGGAACTGCAGAAGCCTTACAAACACCGCTTTGCCATGAGCCCAGGAAGAAGGTGCAGACAGCACTGAAACGCGTAGGCAAGCAAGCAAAATGACGGATGCCAAACCACCTTTGAAATATGAATTATAAAGGAATATTACCTTACTGCTGTCGAGTGCTCCTCTGCTGCAGAGCAATTGGACAACAATATTTTATTCACAACAGCTTCGTCGTGGGAGGAGCACCACCTTTGAGATGGAGGAGGGAGCCGCTGGTGAAAGGGGCCGCCTGGCAGGGGAGTCTCCTGTTGGAAAGGGCACAGCAGTTTCTGAAACTAACGAAGGTGCGATGACCTCCGGGGCACACTGAAGTGCCTAATATCACATTGAACTGCTTAAAATCACTGTGAACTTGCATATTTTTCGTGTCACTGTGGGACCCACTGTGGGCAGTTAAAGGCAGGAACTACAGCTCCCAGAACTCACTGCGAGTCATCACGCATTACTAAGTGCATACACTTGAGGCTGTGCTACGATAGACAGCGTCAGTCACGGAACTGCAGAAGCCTTACAAACACCGCTTTGCCATGAGCCCAGGAAGAAGGTGCAGACAGCACTGAAACGCGTAGGCAAGCAAGCAAAATGACGGATGCCAAACCACCTTTGAAATATGAATAATAAAGGAATATTACCTTACTGCTGTCGAGTGCTCCTCTGCTGCAGAGCAATTGGACAACAATATTTTATTCACAACAGCTTCGTCGTGGGAGGAGCACCACCTTTGAGATGGAGGAGGGAGCCGCTGGTGAAAGGGGCCGCCTGGCAGGGGAGTCTCCTGTTGGAAAGGGCACAGCAGTTTCTGAAAATAACGAAGGTGCGATGACCTCCGGGGCACACTGAAGTGCCTAATATCACATTGAACTGCTTAAAATCACTGTGAACTTGCATATTTTTCGTGTCACTGCGGGACCCACTGTGGGCAGTTAAAGGCAGGAACTACAGCTCCCAGAACTCACTGCGAGTCATCACGCATTACTAAGTGCATACACCTGAGGCTGTGCTACGATAGACAGCGTCAGTCACGGAACTGCAGAAGCCTTACAAACACCGCTTTGCCATGAGCCCAGGAAGAAGGTGCAGACAGCACAGAAACGCGTAGGCAAGCAAGCAAAATGACGGATGCCAAACCACCTTTGAAATATGAATAATAAAGGAATATTACCTTACTGCTGTCGAGTGCTCCTCTGCTGCAGAGCAATTGGACAACAATATATATTTATATATATATATATATATATATATATATATATATATATATATATATATACACGTGGGTGTATTTATACATATATCTTTATCAAAATAATACCCGTACAGGTTTAGAGTGCAGCACATATTATGCATAAAATAAGCAGAGACATGTAGGTGGTTAACAAGCTTAGGTGGAGGGCAGCTTCTGTATAGAGCACCCTACAACACAAGTGACACTGCATCTGCTCACCTCAAATGCCTGCTTTCCTAGCTAGTTTGTTAAGCATAGGATTAGCACAGTGCAAGCCCCACCAAGCTAGAAAGGGACAAATTATTTTGCCATTTCTACCACAAAGTCTTTAGGCATATAATTAGTACAGTGCCTTCCACGGAGAACTGTAAAATGACAAAAGCCTTTTACCACTTCAAGCACAGTGTTATAGCTTTGGATTGGTAAAATACCATCCCAGTCAACCTGGGATGAATATAAGCAACCCTTGACACATATTTTGCTGTTGTTATAGCTTTACAGAGAGGTTTAGCTTAGTCCAGACATAAGGGAGCACCCAGAGTAAGTCAAAACAATACCCTTTCAGGCTAGAATGCAGCATAAATTATGCAAAGAAGAACCAGAAAAGACTGGGTTGTTCCCAAGTTTAGGTGGAAAGCAGCTCCTGTATAGAGCACCCTACAACACCAGCCATACTCTGCAACTGTTTTTCTAGCAACGTTTTTAATCATAGGTTTAGCACACTGCCACCCACGCAGAACTAGAAAGGGACAAGTATTTTTGCCATTTTTACAGCAAAGTCTTTTAGCATAGAATTAGCACAGTGCATTCCATGCTGAGTTGTAAAATGACAAAAGCCATTTACCACTCCAGGACAAAGCTAAACCTCTCTGAAGAGATGTAATGACAGACTTTTGAGATGAGTGTGTTGCTGGTGTTGTAGGGTGTTCAATACAGGAGAAGCTCTCTATCTAAACTTGGCTAACTGCGACTAACTCCTCGCAGGCTGCCAACCCCACACTGTATGCGTCCTTCATCCATGCGGGAGAGGGGTGGCCATAGAGTCTGGCCTGTGGCCAACTCCTGCAGGCAGCCCTTTGTCGACGGCTGTTAGCACACACAGCTCATAACAAGGCCTTTGCATCTCAACACCCAGGCCCACAAGGTACCTTTTCAGCAGATTGAACTCAGTCCTGTATCTGTCCTGCACTCCTTCACGGTTGGCCAGAACTTGTGACTTGGACCCCCAGTGTACTGCGACCAGATATCCGCAGTTGGTGCATTTTTTCTTCTCATGGCTTAATTTTCACAAAATCATTAACATTTCATATCACAGTTCTACTGATTGGATTTTTGCCATTTCGGTCTCAAATAATGTATTATATTTCAAATGTTTTGTTTTTAAGCTATTACTGTTTGAAATGCTGCATAAATACGTTATGCAAAAAGAACAGATGATGGACAGAATGCTGAACAAATTAAACATTCACCTCCAGTCACATATCTGGGTTAAGTCCATTGTTGCTTTGCTCACCACACCACTCTAGTTTGAACCCAGGTATTTACAAATCAATCTTGACCTTGCTCCCCATGGGGAACTGCCAGGCCAGGTTCTCCCTGGACCAGAAAGAAGCATCCTGGGACCGGTTTTGAGATATCACCCCTCATCGCCCAGGTTAGCTTGAATCCGGTGGCGTAGCGAGTACAGGACCCACATCTGGGCGTACCCTTCCCACTTGTAGGGCATCAAATACAAAAATGACAGATGATGGACAGGCTGAACGAATCAAACATCCACCCCCAGTTACATATCTGGGTTAAATCCATGTCCACGCCGATATGGAGATCTTTTTCTAGAAAATAGCGTGTATGAGTAAATAAAACTAAGACGTTTTGTTCCTTCCCACGGACAACTTGTTGGATCTGGGTCACCTGCTAAAATCAGTTGTGATTCATTCTGATATCAACCTGCTTCCAAGAAGCGGTGCACTCTACAGGCCTGATTCACAAAGGGAAACACACGTTTGTTGTGCAAGTTTCCATTTGTGTTGGAATTCTGAAAACTTGTTTTTTAATACTAAGTTTACCACACATAAAAAAGGTGCACCATGCCTGTTTTTTTTTTATTTAAGGAGTTCTCCGCCCTGACTACAGTCACCACACTCATAAACTTGGTATTGAAAAACAGCTTAAGGAATTAAAAACAAAAATTTAAAATTACACAAACCTGTAAGTTTAGGTGTGTGAACCAGGCCCCAGGATTCCCGTGGCTTGCTCCAGCAGCTGCATCACTCAGAATGCTATTGCAAAATATACAGGACTTTCATGAGAAAGGTGTGCGCGCGTGTGTAGGTACGTCTGTGTGACTAGGCGTGTGACGTGCAATGTATTCAGGAAGGCAACTCCCTTCCTGGGAATATCTTGTTTAATATTCATAGTGTTCAGGACGCCACCACGTGGTGTTAGGACTCTGTCCTCTTCTGACACACCTGCAGGAAGAAGGAGGAAGCGCCTAAAAAACTCTGGGAAAGGTTATCGCGCTGCACTGTGGATACTATGAGCTTCACAACGACACCATCGATAAATGAATAAAACACACAGGCTCAGCCCCGAAGAAACGTGGGATGCAGCAGGCTTAATGGACTGAAGCGGCGGTCTGTAGGTCGATGAAAGTGCAGGTATTATTCACCTGGGGAGGATGAAAAGGTGATCCGACCTGCTCGGATTAAAACCTACGAAATTCAAATTTACATGAGGAATCCAAGGCACAGTGTTCCTGCCCGCGCTTCTCCTCTTGATGTCTTCTCAGCTGACCTAGATGTGGGCATTTATTCCCTTTGCGATACTTTTTTCCGCAGGTGGTGAGTACTCAAACCTATTTCCATGTCTCGCATTTTGATTTTAATTACGTTTTAATGTTTTGTTTAGATGTTTCGTATTGTATCAACATGTTACCTTTCGGCTACGTCACAGCACCGCGCACAAAATAGAATAAGGCTGTGAAGGAGGATATAAGGGAATGGTTATACACAAGGGGAGCCCGGTTATTGTTGGGATCAATGGATAGCAATAAATGTGCCAGCAATTCTGACAATGTTGAAGATAGAGTCAGTGACAGTGTGTTAACCGAGTGATGATTGGTGGAAACAATTCAACCTCATGGACCGCAGGCCAGTCTTCATCAGTTTCATGATGAGCAAATAGTTTGGTTGCATCATCCGGGGTCAGTGGGAGGGGCGCATTTCTGTTCTCGGGGCCTTGTACTTGCACTAGTCTACCCTCGGGTTTTCGTCATTTGGATTTAAGATGCCAGGTGGTCAGTGCGTTGTCTGTACAGCGCTTCCCGGTCGGAATGTGGCGTATGGCCTATCATGCATGTATTCTAAGTCCTTATTCCAAACAGACTTGTGCATGGAGCGGATCGTTGTAAGATTGACTCTGGATTCCACTGGGGGTCAGGGGGTGCTTTTGAAGCTGGTTTGGTGTGGTGCGTGTTTGAATGCAGCGCTCAGACCGCGGGCTGGGTTATCTGAATTAGCACATGATCGGCCAGTGGTGCAAGCTCTCAATAACATATGTCTGGTGCTTTCATTTATCAGTCAGGCGCATTCTGGGAGTTGAAGATGTTCCGCACACTAGTGGACAAGTAGAGTTTCCCAGAGTATACTGTACCAAATATACGTCAGTCCAACATGATTCTACACACCTCCTCGCGGTTCTTGGTCCACCCAGGAAACACAACACAAAGATTCTCTTCACCAACCTGAGAGTCCCAAAGTCTCCGTTTTATAACACCTTTCCGCCTTATGAAATGTCACATGAACCACCAATTAAAGGTCATCAAATGTCCTGTCAACCATGTATTAAAGATGATATGTTTGCTGACACAGAGGAAAGAGGCGACAGATACACAGGGCAACAAATTAGTTCAACATAGGGGCATAAATCAGACCCATACAGTCTATGTAGCACTTGGGGGGCGGGGGCCACCCCTTCACGGGCCCCTAGTTAACTTAAAGTATTTGAAAATCTTTAGGATCTGAGAGCCTTTGGGGTTCCTCATTGCATTCTGAGGGGGCCCCCACAGTGGTGTAGCTAGACACTTTGCCGCCAGTGGCGGCTCTGGCCTTTGCCACCCAGCAGTGGCCGCATGGAAGGCGGGGTGAGGGTCTGTGTGCTGGCGAGTTGTAACCTGGGCCCGGGAGGCGAAGCGGACCCGATGGTGGCCCGAATCGAACGCTGTCTGGGGGCGGGAAGCCTGCACTGCCTCCCCCCTCATTAACTTTACAGCTAGGCGGGGGGAGCCAGGATTGGTCCCCCAGGTACAAGCACGGGCCACCCCCCAATCAGGGGGCGAGTAGGCTAGGGCAAGGGGGGCTTAAAAGGGACCTGCAGGGCACAGGTAGAACACATGCACCCCTCCCTCGCAGCACATGGAAGGTAGTAAAAAGAGAGAACGTACTAAAAGATAGATGGAAGTCTCTCACAGGGTCCTTGGGATGCCTAACGGCAGGGGCCCTGAGGGAGCCAAGGGGCAGCGGTCCGTCATAGAAAGAGTAGATGTGATGCTCCCTCAGGACCCTTGGGATGCCTCACGGCAGGGGTACTGAGGAAGAAAGATGCAGGGACTCAGCCTCAGGAAAGTTAGAGTAGATGCTCAAGTAAGGTCCTTGGGATGCTGCACTGCAGGGACCCCTGGGAGCAGGGAGGGCCCACAAAAGGGTCCAGGGCGAGCAGGATGGCACTTGCATCCTGGGCACGTCCAGACGGACACCCTCCAAGTCGGTAGCAAGTTGAAGTCTAGACCCATAAATCGGAGGCCCAGACAGAATGTGATGTTAAATAAACTGCGCCCTGATATGGCACCAAAGCACGCTTGTCAGTGGTGATTTAAGGAAGTACAGGAACGCAGTTTGGTGGGAGGGGGGCAGGAAAGGGGAGGGGGTGACTCGCCATCTGGAAGGGGTTCTGTGTTTGCCGCAGGACATGTAGGAATACAAAAAACAGTGGTCCTAGACCTATTTTAAAAAAACATAAGTCAATTCTCTTTTGGTTTCCAGCAGTTCACAATTTTCATGAGCGTTCTCAAGTGCAGCCGCACCCGCTCAAAGTATTGGATACATTATTCAGTCAACATATGTAAACAATAAAAATGCAATACCCAATGTTTTACTCAACCATGCATTTAATTCTTCATGCCAATGGTATACAGTTCTAATGTATTCGTTTTCAGAGAGCAAAGCTATTTAATCGTTAATCATTAATTATAGAGGGTTGCTCCAGATGGAACGTGCGTAAAGAAAAGTGCTCAAGTGAAGAAGAATTGTGAAAAAGACTTCAAAGTAGTGGCATAAGAAAGATACAGATTGATATTTTCTGAACAAAAGGACCGGTTGTAATTCACCGTCCCATCGGGACTGGCCACATATATGGTAAATAATCCACAATGTTCAATTTAAATTAACACAGAAATGAATTCTTGTGTTGCACGTTTAGAAAAGCGTGTGTGGTCCAGACCAAGTTATAGGGGCGTCGACGTTTCGATCCGTCTTGTGGCCACGAGGGTAATTTGGAGCCTCGGCCTTGCGGATCTTCCTCAGGACGGAAAGGGGCAACCAACTCCTATATTAATCTAAGTCATGAGCCTAAGGGGTGAATTAAAAAGGGGGGGTGAGTCAGGTATTGCACTGGGGAGTAAAAACAATTTAAAAGGAAAAGAAGGCAAACGGGTTGAGGCTTACCCGTCAAGGTCAATGAGATACGGGTCCTAATGAATAGGGGTCCGTCGCATATTAGGCCTGGCAATCGCTAGATAATTGTGCGTCAATGTAGAGGCCTACGGTTAAAGGCGATAGATAAATTAAACAGTCCCCCAAGGATGCGGGAGTTCAAAAACAATGCCCTCTAGAGTGGAAGGAGGTGAATATATAGTTACCTTGCTGAAATAGAAAGGTAAACAGTCTCTCACTGTAGTCGACCGTGTCAGGGGCATTCAAGGCCAAGTTCATATCTGCAAGGAGCAGAAGAGTGAGTTAATTAACCCCTTCCCTGCTCATGACGGAACCGTTCCGTCATGAGCCACGGTTGTCGTGTGCTCATGACGGAACGGTTCCGTCATGACAATCCTGCCGGCGGCCGCTCCGCCTGCGCGGCGCTGTTTCCCCGCCTGTGCGGGGCGACAACGCAAATGGGCGGAGTCATGACGGAACCGTTCCGTCATGAGCACAGCTCAACTGTGGCTCATGACGGAGCGGCTCCGTCATGAGCACAGGCCCGCCGCGCTGCCCCCCTGCCCCCCCCAGCGCTGCAGCGGAATGTCCGCAGCAGCGAAGGGGTTAAGTAAATAAAGTAAATAAACCAGAGGCGATCATGGGGCAAAAGTCTCCTCACATCCCAGTGAGTGTAATTACCTTGTGTACGGGCGCGAACGATTTCCAAATGGTATGGCAAGAAGGGAGATAGCGGCCGCCACTCCGAAGTTTAAACCGTCCGCGACGTCATTCGCACGGAGATGACGCCGCCGGTACGGAACAGACAGAGATGAAAGACTGTCCCAACCGGGACATTGTTAAGCCTTGCGTGCGAAGGGGAGGAATTAGTTCAGTTGCCCAAAGAGGATAAATTAATTAACTGCGTAAGGTGGTTCCTGTAAGTGCGGGAAGTATAAAAATTATGTAAATTTTATATAGGGGCTACGGTCCCAAATTGTGAATACCGCTGGCATTCTACAACACAGGAGTGGTAATGACAAAGTATTTACACAGAATATACGTAAGTCAGAAAAACAATTTAAAGACACAGCATATAATGTTATACATATTTGCTTCAAGGGTGGTAATGACAAAGTATTTACACAGAATATACGTAAGTCAGAGAAACAATTTAAAAGGACACATGGAATGAAGATACAACATATAATGTTAAACATGTTCGCTTCAAGAGGAAAACGATAACAGTAATTCAATTATACAGAGATCCATTAGGTCACGTTGAAGGAAATTGTAATCTCTTCTTAAAAACAATATATACAAAACACAAATCAAGGATATTATGTTCAGTGTATCTGCATATTAGGACCTAAGATGGACGCTAGTATGGTCCATATAGTGTGAATCCCTAAGGTTCAAAACAAGGGGGGGGAGGAGGGGGGGTTTCACACATTACCCAGTATTGAGACCTGTCTACCTATCTCCTCAAATTCATTCAGGCCTCGTGTGATCGTATCAAGTGAATGTATCCATCTACATTCCCGTTTACTGAGAATGTTACCAAAATCTCCTCCTCTTGGATTGGGTTTCACCTTCTCAATGACCCACCAATTCAGGCTTTCTGCTGTATGTTCAAACATCCTGAAGTGTTCTACTAAAGGTGCGCCTTGTACCATACACCGTATGCGACTACAATGTTGTAGGATACGGCATTTTACTTTCTGGGTGGTCTGTCCTACATACATAAAACCACACGGGCAAATGATCCCATAAATTACCCCGGTGGTGTTACAGTTACTATGTTCCTGTAATGTATAGTTTTGACCGTTGTATGTAAATGCAGTAATTACCTCAGTCATGGCACAGGCTTTACAAAGGCCACATTTGCGGTGCCCTTTGATCGGTGGAATTCCCCACAGAGTAGTTTGGCCCTGTGGACGTTGTGTCAGAAGTAATGATTTGACCACATGGTCCCTTACGTTTTTGCCCTTTCTGAAAGCGTGTAAAGGAGGTGGCATATTGCCCAACTCATCCGCCACTAAATGCCAATGTTGGTTAATCGTCTTTTTGATGGCACTGCTTTTTGTATTAAAGGTAGTCACACAGACAATCCTGTCTTCACTTGTATTGGCTTTAGGTTTCGGGGCCAATAAAAACTCCCTATGATTGTGCCAAGCACGTTTACGTGCTTTCTTGAGGAGTCTAATTGGGTAGCCACGTTCAATTAGTCTGGTAAGAAGGCCTGCTGACTCTGCAAAGAAATCCTCTTTCTTGGAACAATTCCTACGCAACCTCAGGAATTGGCCAAAGGGCAAATTGTCCCTGAGGTTGCGTGGGTGGTGGCTGGTGTATTTCAGAAGTGTGTTCCGCTCACTACTCTTCCTATATAGGCTTGTGTGTAATTCGCCGGATCCTTCTTTTATTAGAATGTCCAGGAAGTTGATTTGATCTCTATTGGACTCAAGTGTAAATTGAATGTCCCTAGAACATGTGTTCAGCCAAAGATGAAAGGATGTAAGTTGTTCTTCCTCACCCTCCCAAATCATTAGAACGTCGTCTATATAACGACGCCACAAGACTATGTGATTCCTGTAGAGGTTGTGTTCATTCATGATGAATTGTTGTTCATATTCACTCATGTAGATGATGGCTAAATTTGGAGCAAAGCTTGCTCCCATCGCCACACCTTTGGTTTGCACATAGTATTGACCCTGGAAGTTGAAATAGTTCTTAGTCATTGCCACATCAAGAAGTTCAATAATGAATTCCGTTGGGACCTTAGATGGTGCAGGTCTTTTATTGAGTACTGACTCAATGCAAGAAAGGGCAGCTGCTTGGGGGATGTTGGTGTATAGAGAAGTAATGTCCATGGGGGCTAGTATATTAGCACTGCGATCATATGGACGCTCATCCACCAATTGGATGGTCTGCATGGTATCCCTAAGATAAGTAGGGGTGTTCTCCGCAATGGGTCGGAGAAACACATCGATATATTTACAAAGCGGTTCTAATATAGAGCCACATCCAGATATTATCGGTCTCCCTGGAGGGTCCTGCATACGCTTGTGTATCTTAGGCAAAGTGTATATAGTGGGCATCCTAGGGTATTTATTATTGAGATAATCATGTTCTGGTTTACTCAGATAGCCAACTGTTAGTGCCTTGCCAGTCAAACGTGCTATGATGTTACCAATCTCTTTTGTGGGGTCACGATTCAATTTTTCATAATTACCTTCAACAGACAACTGTGTTAGAATTTCCTTTCTGTAATACTTAGATTAATATAGGAGTTGGTTGCCCCTTTCCGTCCTGAGGAAGATTCGCAAGGCCGAGGCTCCAAATTACCCTCGTGGCCACAAGACGGATCGAAACGTCGACGCCCCTATAACTTGGTCTGGACCACACACGCTTTTATAAACGTGCAACACAAGAATTAATTTCTGTGTTAATTTAAATTGAACATTGTGGATTATTTACCATATATGTGGCCAGTCCCGATGGGACGGTGAATTACAACCGGTCCTTTTGTTCAGAAAATATCAATCTGTATCTTTCTTATGCCACTACTTTGAAGTCTTTTTCACAATTCTTCTTCACTTGAGCACTTTTCTTTACGCACGTTCCATCTGGAGCAACCCTCTATAATTAATGATTAATGATTAAATAGCTTTGCTCTCTGAAAACGAATACATTAGAACTGTATACCATTGGCATGAAGAATTAAATGCATGGTTGAGTAAAACATTGGGTATTGCATTTTTATTGTTTACATATGTTGACTGAATAATGTATCCAATACTTTGAGCGGGTGCGGCTGCACTTGAGAACGCTCATGAAAATTGTGAACTGCTGGAAACCAAAAGAGAATTGACTTATGTTTTTTTAAAATAGGTCTAGGACCACTGTTTTTTGTATTGCATCATACCCAGGTCCAGTACCGTATTAGGGTAACCCCATTTCTGTAATGGCAGGACATGTAGGAGCAGGGGGAGGGCACTGCCCCCAAAACTCATACCGCCCATCCCCCCCCCCCCCACTGGCCTCCCCCATCATTTTTTATTAAGCCACAAGTGGGATATATAATCCGCCTTCTTATTGGTAAAGTAGACCTTAATGCAACAGACAAAGAAAGAGAAATGGAACACGCCACACAGCCCTGGTTGTTTCCCACAATCAGGAAACTCTCTGACGTCATCAAGAGTGCACCACCCGGTGAAGATGGGGGGAGCTTTCTGTGTGAGCTCGGAGACCACTGATCAAAGCAGTTGATTTCTTTTGAGAATGGCTGATAAAATTGCAGTCACCCCAGGGGCTTAAGCGTACATAGAACCTCAAGCCCATGAGCTACAGCTCACTTTGAGGGATTCTCTCAGAGGGAATCTCTGTGCTTCTGCCTGATTCTTCTGTTAGTCCCAAGACCTGCACTCCATTGCATTCAGGAACCTCAAAGGGCACCTGCGGATAACAGGCCCTTCCTGGGATGGAAGTGTGCGGTCAGTGATGGGGTCTCCTTTGCTCCCAGAGGACAGAGGCCTGACTATTTGTACATGAAACTGGTGCTACTACCTTACATTTTTCCCTTTACTCAGAGACATCAATCAAAAAGAACACGGCTCACACCAGTCTGTTGAAGAATTTGGGATAAGATAAAATATCTACATTTGTAGATGATACTGCTATCTATATGACTTCCGCTATACAAAGCTTTAGTCGCGTTAGAGGAGGTTTCTATGAGCTTTGAACTATTCTTTTTTTTTTAAAGATTTTTTTATTGTGTAAAAGAAACAGTACAACTCATAATTATTTCGTATTCAATTACATCGTTCAACACAGAAAGAGATAAAGTACATTTTCTTTCAAGGGCAACCACCTATACGTAGCTGCCTATATGTGTGTGTTCCATCGCCGCTCTTTTAGCTCCATCTCAGTGGTGGGAGAGGTACATAAATCCCCCCTCCCAGTAAATGTTCCATTTGCTCCACTTTTTGTCCATTTCTTGGCTTTGCGCTATTCTTAGACTAGAAGTGAACTGAGACAACACTCACATTGTAGCGTGTATATTTCAAGCTTTTAATCCCAGCGTGCCAAAAAAGTAATTTAGTCCTCAGAATTTATCTGTTGATAAAGAAACTACAGTCAACAATGATCAGGATCCATCACTTAAACATTTATCCGATAACTTCAAGAAACAGATAGATTTGCATCTTTCTTTAGCTAGAAGCGTAAATCTTGTTAAGACTTAAAATGATTGCAGTACCCATTCCTTTTTACATTTTAAGGCTATATGACTATATGTTTCACAACATATTAAAGATTATTTCAGTTTAAATGTCATATTTTTTTAAAGAACTGCATATGGTCTCAATAATCAGTTCAAATACTAAAACCTCATCTATTTAATGGTAGTTGGCCACTCCAAGACTTTCAACTTTATCATTGACATCAGTGTAGACAAAGGTTGAATTCAGACTGGGTAGTATGCGCTTCACTAGTCCTTATTATTGAAGAATACAGATTGGGTTTACTTCTGAAATTCATGAGAGAATGTTTTTTCAATAAAGTGTGCTTACAACAAACAACCTAATCTCCTGGGATATCCTGACATTTCCAAGTGTGCTGTCACTTTAACAAACACTACAGTTTGAGAGAAGCTAAATTATCCATACCAGAGCTGGATGCTAAGTCACAAATGTGGTTTTCGATGGTCTGTTGACATTTTTAGTGGATCAGTCAAAGTTCCACATTCCCACATCAGAATTTTTTAAATACCTGAAGGGGATCTCAATGTGATACACAAACAGGTACTTCATGTTACTCCAAAAATTGAACATTTTATACGGCATTTTTACTTTTTTTTAACATTTATTTTTTACCCTTTTTGCACAGGAGGCAAAACAAAAAGCAAACACAACAACAAACTACATTTTCAATACAAATACATTCATGTCACTGGGGGAGAAGAGCGAAATAGAGGAAAAAAAGAAGAAATAAAATATTGCATACTAAAATACCACAACATTTAACAATCAATCTTGGCCCATTCCATGCCAGACGGCATTAAATCTCCTATAAGTGAAATATGCTGTTTGCATAACATCTTGAGCAATGCATTAAAATATACAGAGAAATGCTTCACAGATTTAGATAAACAAGTCAATGAGGAATCGTTTGCGCACTCCTGAGAACTTGATGGCACAGTAATTATGCACCCTTGAAATGGTGCAGCTAAATTGTTCATGACTCATCTAACTAGGTACATTGTGGCTCAACAGACCGGGACCTATTTCATAAAATGGGTCATAGCCAGATACTGACCAACTGTGACATAAGAGTTTCATTCAACTGAAATTATCTTCAAGCCTCAAATACATGCTGCATCTCAATAGCTGAAGGGAATGAGAAATATGATTGGGCAGCCTGATTCCAATGAAATATGGACTGCTTGAATACCTACAAGATACTTACACAATAGCCGCTTGCAACAGGATTATCAAAACTTTACCAATTTATTGGAAATGCTATTAAGACGTTATTATGTACGTCTTCATTAAAAATGACTGCTGGTTCAATTTGTACGATTCTGGCACTAACCAGTTGTCTGGAATTTTTTTTCACATTCTACTTTTTATATGATTCTTCTTTCTTTTTTTTTGTTAAAAATAATTCACATAGCTTTGATTGGTCGAATGATTTTGCTTTTTTTATTCAAAACTTACAAAGACCACTGAGAGAGAAAATGAAGGAGCGGATTTCTATTCTCATCACCCCCATAAAGCCAAATCTAGTGGTCTCGTGTAAGAAGCAAAATGCAAAATGTCGGCAATCGAGGTCATTTTTGCGCTTTGTCAGTAGCGCTGAATCTACACAGTGCAAATAGGCAGTTTGAAAGGTTTTGCAGAAATCCTGTCTTGTGAAAATTATTTATTCATGACTCCCTCTGTGAATCCACTGAATGACTGTGAATGCTGGGATGAAAGGCGTGAAAAGAGAGCAGGTCTCCAATCCTGCCTTCGCATTCACTCACTGACATTATTGGAACCCCCGGACGTTTAAGGCACTTGGGCTGCAATATTAACCAGCATTTACAATGCAATCGGTCTCGCCTTTGGGACCTTATAAGCATTTAGCCATGCACACATTCTGGAAATGGGAGAAACCATTAGAATTGACAGGGGGTGAAGGTTCGGAGGTTACAGTAAGCATTAGCAAAAGCATGCAATAAAGTCACATTCAAAAGGAGACAGCTGCCAGACTGCACTCAGACTTTCTCTTGTTACAGCTCAGACAGTTAGCACCTGCTGCACAGAACCTGCAGGTCACATGTGTTTATAACAGGGACTGGGCATGTGTTTCATCATTCCAATGTCGCCGAAAGCAGTGTCCTTGATTTGGGCAGTGCTAGTAGCACCTGTGCCTTGCGTGAGAAAGCGCTATAAAGGGTATGCTATGAATTGTAAAGTGCTTGTTATGGTAATTACTAGCCAAACACCTGCCTGCTTTCAACCGAACTGCAAATCACTCGCCAACAAAGCGCCGGCAGAAGCCTTACACACTGCCTGTGCATTGATACCCGCAACAGAAACCGTACAATACACTGATATCTCATCTGCAAATAGAAACAGAGTAAAAGTCTGACCTTGAGATGAGCCCTGCAGACGCCCCCACTGAAGCTCCCCGCACTGTGCACGTGCTGCACTTACCATGTCAGCACTGCCCAAGGTGTGAACTGTTGTGAAAGTGCTTTTCCTTCAGCTTTGCACGAGTCTCGAGTCTCTAGCCCCTCGTGCCCCCTAGAGCCGTGCCATCTGCAGAGGGCTCTCTGCTGGCCGCCGGGACACTGCTGCCCTCCCCACCCCCGTTGCAGCCGCCTGGTACTGCCAGCGACACAACAGGTGCTAGGGTTGACCGTCTGCCCCTGGGCACAACGGAGGGCCTTATTTATAGACCCACGAGTGTTTGTGCGGAGACAACGAGGCTGCAAATTGTCATGCTAAAGGCCTGCTACCTGAGCTTTGTTAACATGACAGGTATATTTGTAGAGCGTCATGGCCTCAAGACGCTATTGAGAAATAATGGATGGGCCCTCATGGTTAGGGACACAGAGTAGAGAAACGGGGCCCAGTTCAGAGTGGAAGGCAAAAGAAAGTCCTCTGATTTTGGAGGGAAAGTGGTACATCCTCAGAGTCTGCCAGCGGGATATCTCCAGAGCACACCACTAGCACCCCACACGAGTTTTATAAAACAAGTATAAACTTTATGTAAAAAGATATACGATAAGACCACACAATATAAAACCAACATGATGAGGTTATGTAATATTTCTCATGGCCGGTTGTTAGGCCAGCCAGCCCATGTAAGTTCTGGCGATATCAATGAGCACTTCTAAATATTCTCCTGTACTCCCAATAACATGTCATACAGTTGGTAATGCTAGAATCAGGTACTTTTGCAATGTAAAAATACTTGTAATGCGTAATGTAGCAATCAGACACTCTGTAATGAAAATAATGCAATGCGTAACGCAACAATCAGGCACGTTGCAAGGTAAAACAATGCAATGCGTAATCCAGCCACCAGATATGTCATTCTGCAATAAGGCAATGCGTATACACTAATCAGGTAATTCGCTATGCAGAAATAATACAATGCACAATACGCTAATCAGGTAGTTCGTTATGCAGGAACAAGGCTCACACGACAATCAAGTAGTTCGTTATCCGTCAGTCAGGTACTCCGCTCTCAGAAATGGAATACTACGTAGTACACTCAGGCCCTGATCACCGGGCCTTAGGCGGTCTCTCTGCCTCCTCTTCTGACCTTCAGTCAGCCTCTCACAGTTGCCCCCAACACCGTACGAAGTAATTCCAAAGTGCAGCTTCGCAATCCGGCCTCTGTACCGCCACTCCCTTTGGCAATACGGGCCGCGATATGAGCCGAAGCAGAGGCTCGTTCTGCCAACACGAGAGGGAGGCCGAGAGCGTCTCCCTCCGAGCCCACGCCCCACCCCAGGAGTCGACACAAGTTACCTGGGGGGCACGAACCCACTCTCCTCTCCTCGTCTAGCGGCTGGGACTCCGAGCAGCTTTGTGAAATGGCAACGGCGACTTGGGCTGGCAACACAGCTCCTCCGGGACTGCCAGTCGGGCCGCTTCACTTACGAAGACCTCAGGCTGCCACAAAGCACACGTACACAGCTTTGCTGAGTCTTCCTTCACTCCGGATGCATGATCACTGGGCACTTCACACACAGGTCTCAGGCTGCACGAAGATCACACGGCAGTGCCGCTGAGACTCACTTCACTCTGGTGCACACGTCAACAAGGCAAATCCTCACGAAAGTCTCCCAGTACACAACGCAACCGCACACAGCGGTGATGAGACTCCCTTGGATCCCAGTGCACACGATAACAAGGAAAATCCTCACGGAGGTGTCACAGTGCACAACGCACACGCTCACAGCTTCGATGAGACTCACTTGGATTCTGGTGCACACGATAACAAGGCAAATTATCACGAAAGTCTCACAGTGCACAAGGCACGCGCTCACAGCATCGATGAGACTCACTTGGATTCCGGTGCACCGAATCACTGGACAATCCTCACACCGGGGTTCAGGTTGCACAAAGCACACGCACACAGCGTCGCTGATCCTTGCTTGGATTCCAGGTGTCCCCGATCACAGACCAATCCTCCTGAAGGTCTCAGTGCTGCACAAAGCACACGCACACAGCATCACTGAGACTCACTTGGACACCAGGCGCCCACGATCACAGGCAGTTCTTACGAGGTTCTCAGACTGCAACAGGCACGCTCCCACAGCGTCGCATAGACTCTCCTGGAAACTTTTATGTTCCTGTGTTTCCAAACAGGGACCCAGCTCACCTCAGGCCCTGGGGATAGTTACTTCAGGACACAGCACACAGCAAAGTCCTTCAAGCTGGGGGACACAGCACACAGCAAAGTCCCTTTAGCCTTTCCTTGGTTGAAACAGCAAACTGCAGGCCAGCCCCAGATCACACAGCAAGGGCCAGTCATATCCTTCAGTCTCTTCAGGTGTTTCTTCCTTGGCAAAGGTCCTCTTGACCACGAAGTTGCTCCAGTCCACACTTGATCAAGCCATTCTCCAAAGTACAGGGGCTTCAGCTCTCATAGTTATACCCCTCAATGGCTTTGAAATCTTTGTGCTTCAGGGGGCACTGACCCCCATTCAAACCAGTTCTGGGTGCCTCCCTGCCAGTGACACTTTTCTTCCTTTGATTAGTGGGGGTCTGGATTCTCATTCACTCAGAAGGAGATGAGCTAAGTGTTTTATAGCAGCAACCCTGGCCTCTTCACCTCTTAGGGCTTCTGCTCCCCCTACACTCCAAATGCAGGTCAGCCTGTTGCTGTCTCACCTCCTCCCCTGGGTCAATACATTCCCCAGATCCTATCACTTTCAAATCCAGACAGACAATCCACAGCCAGGCAGAGACACAGAGAAATGTTAGAGCACAAAACCTCAGCCACTTCTAAAAGTTTGGCTTCTGAACACACAATGCAAAAACCACCTTCATAAAAAAACGTGTTATTTCATTGTGAGTTCAGGCATACTAAACTTCACCTTTCCATCTTAAGCCCTTGGGAAGATAGGCTGGAAAACATATTACACAGCCTTCCCATTCTATCCTATGGGCAAGATGGCCTTTCAACAGTGAAAAACGAAATGGAGATTATTTCACTTTCAGGACATGACACACACCTTAGTACATGTCCTACCTTTCATATGCACTGCACCCTGTCCAGGGGGTACCCTAGACCTACCATAGGGGTGTCTGATGTACACAGAAAGGTAAGGGTAAGGTCTGACAAGTAAATGCACTTGACAAAACAACATGGGCAGTTTAACAAACTGTGCGCAGGCCCTGCAATGGCAGGCCTGAGTGCCCTTGTTAAGGCTACTTGTGTGGGTGGCACAAATAGTGCTGCAGGCCCACTAGCAGCAGATGCTTTACCAGCCCTGGCATACATAGTGCACTTTACTAAGGACTTCACTTAGTAAGGCAAACATACCAATCATGGACAACCAACCACCATTACTTTATACAGGAAACACTTACACTTTGACACTGTCTAGCAGTGGCAAAGTGTCCAAAGCATCTAAGTTGGCAACAGTATGTGAGAAAAAGGTCTAGGGGGAAAGCAAAACGTTTAGGGACTTTAGCCAAAAAGGGCCAAGTCCTTCAGTTACTGACAGACATCTAATTCTGTATGCACATGCATGCATCACCAAACGTGTGTACTCTTATGGAGCGACACAGGACCTATTTAATTCTTTATTTTTTACCATTGCAGGATACCATTTGCCAATTGAACACTTGAAGGAGTAATGCATGAAAATTATTTTCATAAATGAAGCTGTCCAACAGCAAACAGCTTCAGCCAACCCTTGAAAAGTTCAACAAAATTGCTTCTTTTTGATGGGAGCAGTGGGGTAGTGTTAGAAAGTGGGTTTTTGGTCGGCAGAGGTATTCACCCTCTCCAAGCAGGAACCATGATCCTAGTCAGAGTAGGTCACAACACAACCTAAATGAACCAGTGCTCGCCCGCTGGTAGCTTGGCACAGCGCAGCCATGCTTAACTTAAGAGGCAATGTGTAAAGTATTTGTTTAACATTTCAAACACTAACACAGTGAGAACACCACGAAAAGATTCCACACCAGATTCTGTTTTAAAAGAACATCTCCCATTTGAGAGGACATTAAAGGGTGCATTCAGTGGTCTGCTGGCCCGCTGGCACTGAGGCTGCCCAGCATGATTTGCTTTGGGGAAAGTTTCCCAGAAGAACAGCTTACTCGATGGGAATCAAATACCAACTAAAATTGGGAGCCAGTTTCTTACAGGTTGTTTGCAACAGCAGTCGTGGCTCGTGGTCAGCCACGGCCTGTGCAGGTAAAGGCGGTGGGGCTGTGTGGGGGGGGTGGATTTTAAGAGCCGACGACAGGGGAAAATGTATTATTTATTTAATTCTCCCTCGTTGTCGTCTGTCGAAACCCCCCCCCACCCGGCTCCACCACCCCACCCGGCCCCACCGCTCTTTCCTGCACAAGCCGTGGCTGGCCGTGGTGGTAAATCATTAATATATATCTTTTTGAATTGAAAGTACAAAGAGATAGTTCTTTCATGTCCCCTCTTACTTGTAATGTGGAATTATTTTCAGATTCCCTTTAGCGAGATCTATAGGCGTTTCTCACTTAAAAAAAAGGATTCAAAAATTAGATAACTAGGGAAACACTCTAAATGATTTTATGAATTACAGGGTTTACAAGTTAAAAAGTGACTTATACATGAAGCCTTTAACTTTTAACCATGTTTTCAGACGAGCACACCAGCGTCCTCCCAGCCTAATTCTGACAGTGTGCCCCTTACAGTAATGACCTTCACCATAAAGAAATAAAAGTCATTGGTATCATTCTGTAATTTGACCAGAATATAACTTGTCACTGTAAAGTAACCCCACAATACCCATCTCGAGGCAAAGGACCTCAATAGAGATGCTAATTCTCAAAGACAAAAAAAAACTTACCCTAGTTTCTCTTCAAAATGTCCAAGAGAAATCTAAGCCTATAACTTTTTTACCGTAATTACCTGATAGGAAGACACATGGAATCTTGACTGTGTAGACATTCAAGAGAGCTTCACGAATGCATACTGCCCTAATGGTAGCTTTGTTCATCTGCCCCAGGAAGCAGGAGATGTGACCTAACAGCCAGAGCTGCTGACTTTGAAACTGGGAAACCAGGGCCTACCGTTGCTTCAAAATCCTGTGATCCTGGGCAAATCACTCAATCTCCCTGTGCTAAAAAAAAAAGAAAGAAAATGACCATTTGCAATGTAATCTGATCCTCATGTAAAGCATTTTAAGGCCCTGGGCACAGTTCGTGAACATATCAGCACCCACAAGCAAGACTATTCATTTACCTTTCTAGTTTTATGTTGACCAAAAACCCAAGTTATCATTTTCCCACAAGTTTTTGTATTTTACAATTTGGAACCTAAATTGTTTATCTCTGAATATCCATTCAAAATAGAGAACAGACTTTGCAGACCCGTAGGAGACTGCTTCAGCCAAAAGGATGTCATTAGCATATATGAGCAAAGGGAACAATCTGGTCCTCGGTGCAGCAGGAAAGCACATACCGTGGCCATGGAGTCTGGAAGAACTGTTAAAGATAATGAGAAGAGCAGAGATGCCAGTATACACCACTGCCTTTGCCCACTATTGTTCTGGTCCGCTTGGTTTGCGCTATACAAATACTATAAACAAATACAATAAAAAATTGTATGAGAAGACACACAAAAAATTCTCTGTATCTAACTCTAAAGACATTGAATATTCTGATATATCAGATTGATGTTATTTTTGCTGAATTTACTGATACTGGTTTGGTACTTTATAGTGTTCTACTTAACATCCTTCCTACTTGTTGAGTGATCTGTGTGTAGTATTGTTACTTCTAGCATTACCCTTCCCACTATTGTTGAGTTGATGTGCTTGAATGTGAATATCTTCAGCAGAGCAAGGACCAGTACATATCAAGCCGGAAACTATACCGCTGCTTTCTAATTCCTTGTGAACAGGCTGACATTTGGAGACTTTACAAGAAGCAGTGGGGTTGGGACAGTATGCACACCTGATAAGACTGGGCCAAGAACCTGTCACGTGTACATTACGACAGGTCTAAGTCCTTTTTTCACAAAGGAACTTCAGTTTCAACTGGGCTGTTCCTCGGTTAATGTTTTCCAAGGAGATAAGGGGCAACACCCTTACAGTATTTTGCAATTAACTGTAGATGATGAAGTAACTCTGTAATGCTCGGTCTTACGAAATCTACTTTATATATGATTCCATTACATTCGTTTAATTAATTATTTTTTGGGGGGTGTTCTTTGCTGCGAATTTTAATATTGAAAAGAGACGAGCGCTGCTCGTAAAATGCGGCTGTTAAAAATTGAAATAGGAAACGATCTGAGGATGTGGACATTGAGGAGCAGTTTCAAGAGGGCACAAGCATGCAGGGTGGCTGTCATAGGAGGTGGTTTTGTGGTTTCTTGGGAAGGTCAGAGGATGCAGACCTTGATGTTTGAAAGAGAAGCACATGGGTTGCGTGCTGTGCCTTCACTCCAGGTGCAGGTCGCGTTGGGTTTCATGTAGTGCACTCATACACTGTGGACATGATTCACAAAGGTAAACTTACACTGTTGTATAAGTTAATGATTGTTTGCTAGTCACAAAGATATTACTAGTTGCATCTTTACAGCAGCGGAGTCTCCTCACATAAAAAGATAGGCATATCCTATCTTTTTATTTGCGAGCTCTTCGTCCCAACTGAGGAGCATCTGATGTCATAAATTCAGGGCTTTAAGTGGGATGAAAAAACTGGGGAGTGCCTCAAAGGGGCGTGGCCAATGTAATTAAGGGTGTGGCTTAAAAACACGTAAGCTAAAAATCTGTGCTTAGCATAGTGGGCCACCCGACTTGTATTTTGCTGTTCCTGTCATTGCATCCAGATATATGATACAACAAGTAACACCATACCTACAACAAGTCAGGACTATTGGCTTTGTCAATGGTTGTTAGTTGCATAAGATAAATAAGCTGCAACCATGGCTTGTATATAATATTGAAACAGCGTCTACTTAAAGCCCTGGTGACATAGCGACAATGTTGCTGCTCCTGAGTTTCAAACTGAGAAGGGAAATCCAGAGAGAAAATGACTCTCTTTAAAGGATTTCCCTTCCCCTATAATGCTCACCTGGCATGACGTCATGCCATAACTTCTCCACTAGTGAGAAGTGCGCAGTGTGAGCACACGCATATTGATGTGCCTGCTGTCACTGCAGTCTGGGAAAAAACTGGACCGCCTGTGCAAGGGCACAAAACAGAGCCCGATAGAGACCCCTTTCGAGGCCCCATTTAAAAAACTGCCGGTGCTCAGCACCGGTGAGACCCGGCCCACTTAAAGCCCTGCGTAAACTTACTATTAACTCTATGTTTGTGAATACCAAAACAAAGGTAAACTTACACCCTGGCCCTGTATGTGAAAGTTGCACCAGCTGCCATTAGACATGTGTGGAATGAGATTGTTTGAGTTTTACATAGGATTTCCTTATGCAGGTACATTCTCCAGTAATGCCTCATATCACCGCTACGATGCGGGTAACATGATGCAGCAGCGATGTAAGCAGAACAATGGCATAGCAAAGGGTGCCATGGACGCTAATGTAAGGTAGGAACATGGGATCCTCTGACCTTGTTTGCAAGAAAGAAAGCAGCCATAAAAACAGGAGCCAATTCATATGCTGGGAACCCGCCGCCACTGCACCTGCTGCACTAATGATAGCCACAGAGTGGCAAACAGAATTGCAAGCAAGGACAGGAACACACTAAAGGAGTGGTAAAAAGGCATGATTTGAAATGGGAAAGGTAGGAGCACAGGTAAGACTTTCATGGTTGTTTCCCCCTGCCTCATTTCCATAAGCAGCAGCCAGGTGAGGGCTTTCCACACAGCAGTTTCTGAGCATCATGTTTGTGCTGTGCCTTCTCTCTGTGGTGCTTTGCTGGTCCTCTGAAAGCTGGCCCAGAGCGTGGTCCTCATTTGGGCACACAGATTGGGCTGCATTGAGACAGACAGGAAGTGACGCTGAAGGTTGAACTTCGTATGTCAAGATGTGCAGATGCACTACAGTGCACCAGTCCTTTTACTGTTTTCAATATCGGGAACCCCCCTTTCCTGTGCATTATACCGGACTCTGTTCCCTATTCAAGGCAGGGATTTTTATTATTCTATTTTCCGCTTTCTGTCTTTGAGCTGTTATAAGCAGTGGTTTCTCCATGATGGTTGGGGAGCATCGATCCCCCGCCTCCCGCTGCGAGATGCGCGTAAAAAAATAAAAAGGCAAAGAAATTATTTCATTGCCATTATATTTTTTTACCTATGTTTCCCTGAGCCAAGAGACATGAGAGGCGGGTCCTCTGCTGACAATTGGCAGCATGGAGGACTGTAGCAGTGGCTGGCCAGATGCTCTTAAGTGCGCATGTCAGTTTGGCTGCTGTGTTGCAATGGACAGCCTGACATGCACACTTTGAAGCTCTCCATCCCAAACTGTCTTAGACAGCTGAGTGAAGAGCAGCGTCGGAAGGAAAATCCGGCCAACCCCCTCCCTCCAATCCTTGCTCTTCTCTCATGCTGATTAATAACATGAGAGCAGCGTCCTGATTAATTAGGGCAGCTCCACAGCAGACTGCAGTTTCAGAAGAACACCGAGGAGCACGTGCAGCAGTGGATAAGTACCATTTATTTTAATTTTATTTATTTTAAATGTTAGTGTAGTTTTATAATGGGATTTTGGAGGGAGAGGCTGTTTTATTTTGGGCTGTTGGAAAGAGGGGATGTTTTACTGGGGGCTTTTGAAGGGGCATTTTATTTTGTTTTTTTGGGGAAGCTGTGGGGCTCTTCGCTCGCCTCACCACTGTCGAAAGTCACCAGCTGCCCCTGGCTGTTCTGAGGTTCTGTTGCTGATTGATTTCCAGTGCAATCAGTATGTGTTTATCTGTCTACAATTCACTTCCTCGTTGATACAGTTATGGCCACATGTTTTTTACAGTTCCTAGAAGTAAATACTGTGGATATTTTTCAGCTCAGGGTTGTGCTGCAAAACAAGCAAATAACGGCAATCAACTCTGATTACCAGTAGTTCTGGCTCACTAGTATCTAGCTACTGGTCCTGTACAAGCTCTCAAGTTTCTTGTTACTACATAACACTATAAGGGTTATTGAATCTTAATCAAGTCTGTGGAATGGCATTAGTATCCTAACATACCTAATAGTGTCTGGGAATTGTAGTGTATTTCAAGCCTAGCACATGGCAATACTCTGTAGGGGGTATGTTAGGCATGGACTAGAGGCTAGAATCTATGGCTTAGCTCACTGGTGTGTGACCCTCTGGGACTTATGGCGGAGGAAGTGCCAGTCTTAGACAGTGATTCATATACCTCCTGCACTGATCGCTTTTTGTATAGCCCTTGCCATGTTTGTGCTTGGGTACTTTTGGAGGACAGTCCAGAAAATCAGGCCAGGTACTTTTGTAATGTTTGGAGAGTTTAACGTACCACATGATACTGCACGATGTACCCACCTGTCCACTTGCAATGTTTTAAACTATACGGATTGTATCAACGCACAAGTGTCCTCCAATCTACTCATTTTTAGTGTGTCCTCATTCATAAACACTCTGTCACGTTATCAAGTCCTCTCCCCCTTATCTGTTCTTATCTTATCTGTTCTTATCAGATACCTCACGTCTTAATTTCCTCCTCCATCTACTCTACCATAAGGTCTAAATTATTTTCCCACAACTACCAGGTTATTCAGTGTATTCATAAGACTCACACTCTTTGCTGTCTTACTGCCATCACACCCATCTTTATATTATATTTCCTATGGAACTCTGGCCCCATTTTAGACTCTGTGCCCTCCTCAATGCCTCTCTCACCTCCAATGCATTCATGCCTATCACAGGCATTCTAACACGCATCCCGCTTCGCCTGCTCGAATGTGCCTATGAACGCCTAATCTCAACTGTCTTTTAGGTCCACTGCCCTCTTCAAGCACTGTCAATTTATGTGGCTGGCTATTTATCATTTCTCTGAGTGTCCTTTGGATTAAATGCCTGAAACAAAAACACTTCAGTACAAAAGCCTAATGTTCCCATGGCTCCCAACTCTCAATGAACATGTTGACTTCCTAGATATGTGTTTTCATGTAATCTCTTTACTGTTTCTGACATAAATGCAACGGGAAAAGATGGCACATATGGGAGGAGAAGAAAGGGAAAGCAAAGGTACAAGAAGAAAATCCATGAAATACATTGGAGGGGTTGGTAGGTGATTAGAAGTACTTGTGGGATGGTGGGGTGAACCAAACAAGATTATTTATGGATTCATTGGAGGCACAGACTCTTGTAACCCTCTGCTTCAGGTTCACAGCTTCAAGTTCAGTCATATCTTTTTTTCTAGAAGATGAAAAATTCCTTACAAGATTGCCTCAATGCTCTTAAATATTCAGCAGCTGGTCGAGCCACGGGCAAGTGAGCATGAGAGAAACCGCCCATGTGAAGACGCTACGGAAGTGACGTCTGCCCTTCCATTGAGGAGTCTCGGAGGACTCCGTTTAATCTTCACCTGCTGCACCACTATCTGGCCCTACTCACTGCCTTCCTCTCAGCCATGCTCACCCTCTTTGCTCAAGCACTGGGGAGTGGCCGATTTGCAAGGCAGGGTTGGGAGTGTCTGAAGCAATGGAAAGGGCTGCTGGAGCGTGCTGGTGTGCAACAGGCTGAGATCCTAGAGGGTGAAGGCGGCACCGGTGCGGCTTGTAGCATCAGCCAGAGCTCAGGCCATTCAGGTCGCCAGGCTGTCGACACAGAGAATGGCGGTATATGTCGCAGGTATTGATTTATTTAGTTGCTTCAGTCAGGGCATGCTTTAGCACTGGTGGCATCTTTTTGGTGACCTCCTCCTTGGCTGCCTTCACTACCACCCTGCAAAAGGGCCCCACATCTCTCCATAGCTCCTTTCTCACATACATTTCATTTGTTTTAAAGCGCTAGTAATGGCTGGCTTTACAAATCCACTCAGCTATTCACATAAAATACAGATCTGTTTATTGCAGCAGGCATATTAACCCTCTGCGCTACTTTATGGTGAGTCAAAACAGCCACTAGACAAAATTCTGATCTCTCCCTCTAGCAGGAACATTAATCACAAGAGTTACCTTGACATTTTTATTGCTGCTTGAAAACTGGACGCACAAGGAACTCTACAGCAGATGCTTTTAGATTGTGAGTTATTACTAAACACAGCGCCCCCACCTGAGGTCAGTGCCCACCCTCCAGGTCAGCGCAGAGTGCAGCTGCACTGGTTTCACCGCCCTAAAGTTGTCCCTGCCTTCAGTTCTGATTAAAGTCGACAGAGAGCAACCAAAGAGGGCTTTGCCATATTTCTCTGCTTCCACTCATAGTTCTGGCCCCTTGATACAGCTCCGTAAAAATATTTGTTGTTCAGAGATGTTCATTTTTAGGTCTCGCCTGACCCAGCGCATGCGCTGGTCTGGGGAGACTTTTAGTAAGGGCTTAAAAAAATAGAGCCATGGCTGGCCTAGCCCTTGCGTTCACGCGAGCGTGCACGTGTGCAGCCGTCATCTGTCTTTCACGGGTCATTAAGGGTGTGGACGCGGAAGCTGCTTTCACTTTTGCAGCCGCGCACCCACTCGCTCCACCCTGTCCATGTCCATGTCTTTACTTTTGCTATAATCGCGGCACCCGCACTTTATTTTTAACATTAAAAGTAAGGCGAGGGTGCCGCGATTATAGCAAAATTAAAGAAATAGACAAAAACATTTATTTCTTTTTGCTAAATATATTTATATTATAGAAAATCAGGCCGAACCTGTACCTTCATGGCGCAGCTAGCTATCTGCCACTGGGTGGCGCCTCACACTATGTTTTATCTTTCCCTGACTAGCATGTTTATTCTTAATCACGAGGAGCTAATTGTATTTGTTTTGCTCTGGACCCCGCAAAAGCTTTTGACAAGCATACATACACTAGGCTTTGGGGCACATACATGACCAAACACAATGAACTGACGCTACTAATAGACTAAACGGGTACACTGAAAATATATTGAACATGGACAAATGGTCTGGCCTTTGAAAATCCAAACGTGCAGCCTTTCCTGACCTCTGGTTGGTGGCGGAGGGGTGGGCATGTGTGCGCATTTGACCAGGCATGAGGGCAGCGCTAGGCCAGGGCTCAGCAGATATGGACACTTGAACCCTACATAATAGGTTGAAGCAGTCAAGACTCTGCCCCCCACGTCTTGCTGCCTGCTTTCGATGACGTGTCTTGCTCGGCTTCCTTCAGCAGGTGTAAATTAAGCACTTCTAACCCTACTGCAGAGAGAGGAGCTGCACTGCTCCAGAAAAACGACGCAGCTCAGGCACTCTGAGGGAAAGTTCTCTTGTACAGAGGTGTGCGTTGCGTAGTGCACAACCCAGTGCATAGTTTGTCAAAGAACAAGTGCAGAGGCCCAACGCTTTGCTCCGAAACCCGCGGCCGGTGATGTCGAAGGTTGAGATTGCCAAATACGAGTGGTGTGTAGTCTTGATTTTACCTCATGCCTCCTCAATCCATCATAAAACACCCTCTGCTTGTTCACATCACGCTTGTGCGGGTTTTCATCCCTGCTTTTTGTTGTTGTCACTGTTTCCGTCTTTCTTTTCCTCTTTTTCCCCTTCTGTTTTTTCCTGTCTCTTGCTTCTGATCAAAATCTGATCAGGAAGAACAAGTGGAGCTCTCCAAAAATGAGTGCCGACGAGCCCCACCTGCAACTACCGGCTCTAAATTAGTCCCGATGTACCTGCTCACTCGCTTTATTCTTTGAGTCCTGCCTTCGGTTGGCAGCTTTGCCAGGTACACGGACAGACGTTTACTTAGTCAGCGGCATTAGCCTTGTTAGACGGGTATGTCATTCACCTGATAGCCTCTGAGGCGGAAGCCGGAGGTGTTTGTAACTCGCTCGTTTTTAAAATTGTCACTTAAATAACTTGTATTCACTGCTCTTTTTAAGCATACAAACGCTCTGCCTTACCTACTGGAAGCGCTGCTGACACGCGCTAATCCAGCTCATCAGCCTCGGGGAATCGCCATTACCGAGAGCACGCCAAAGGCGAAGCCACGCCCCTTGCGAGGCCACGCCCACCGACCCAGCCTATAAACGCTCTTCTAGCGCACCGACCCCCATTCACCTGATAGCCTCTGAGGCGGAAGCCGGAGGTGTTTGTAACTCGCTCGTTTTTAAAATTGTCACTTAAATAACTTGTATTCACTGCTCTTTTTAAGCATACAAACGCTCTGCCTTACCTACTGGAAGCGCTGCTGACACGCGCTAATCCAGCTCATCAGCCTCGGGGAATCGCCATTACCGAGAGCACGCCAAAGGCGAAGCCACGCCCCCTGCGAGGCCACGCCCACTGCGAGGCCACGCCCACTAACTTCCAGCACAAATGTGTCGACCCCCCCAGCGCAGCGGACGAGCGCAGCGGGAGCGCCGTTTGCGCGCCGAAGGCGCGCCTAAGGCAAGCCCGTCTGCGCCCGTCCGCGCACGACCGGGCCTAGGGCCAGACCC
The DNA here is from genome assembly GCF_964204655.1 of Triturus cristatus. NCBI lineage: Eukaryota > Metazoa > Chordata > Amphibia > Caudata > Salamandridae > Triturus > Triturus cristatus. The sequence continues at coordinate 349,914,478 of NC_140584.1, forward strand.
CCTGGCTGCCAGAGCCTCCGCCAAACCCACATATTCCCGCCGTGACCTTTTAAGCCTCAGACCTTCTACCGCCCCCTCATGCAGATATATCCATGTTATGGATGGACCCTTTGTCAGCTGCACGAACTGCCAGCCAGCTCAGCTTCAAATCTCGACACGAGTACTGAAGCATGCAACCCTCAAACTTGCCTCACTGAACTGTCGCTCTCTCCCTAAACATGCGACACAAATCCACCACCTTATAGAAGACTGCGAGATTGACATTCTCTTCCTAACGGAAACGTGGCTCACCCCACACTCTGACTCGGACACAGTGTCAGCCACACCTCAGGGATTCCTCATCCAATCCCTCCCTCGACCACTTGGCAGAGGGGGAGGCATCGCCATTATTTACCGTGACTCCTTCACCTGCAACGCCAGCGATGCACAAATCCCAGACTCGGAAAGTCTTCAATTCTCAATTAAACTTGACCCTATGAACTCCCTTTCAGGGATTCTAATCTACCGTCCCCCCGGCCACCCCGGCCCTTTTTCCAATGCCCTCCTAGACATGGTAGCAACACAGGCTCACTCCGCCACGAACTTCATCTTAGTGGGAGACCTGAACATCCACTTTGAAGACACGGCAGATTCTGGAGTAGCCGACCTGATCTCCGAACTAGCGGTCTCGGACCTCCGTCTCATTAACTCAGGAGCCACCCACATCAAAGGCCACCTGCTGGACCCAGTGTTCACCAGCACCCCCGCGATGCAAGAAATAGACTCCATTCCCCTTCCCTGGACGGACCACTTCTTGGTCCTATTCCAACTCCCAGGACCCCTCAAGAAACCTCAGAAACCTCCCTCCTTCACTAAAGGCAGGACTTGGTCCAAACTACCTATTGAAGAATGGGCCAACACCCTGACATCTACCACCCCTACTCTCGACAATATCCCGGACAACGCTGATAGCAACTTCAGAAATTGGATCACGACCTCCCTTGACTCTGTGCTCCCACTCAGAATGCGCGAAGATAAGACCAACAACATCGGCTCTGCTCCGTGGTACACCCCAGAACTCCGCCAGCTCCGCAAAAACTGTAAAAGAGCTGAACGGCTTTGGAGAAAAGACTGGCACAACGCCAGCAAAGAGGCATACCACTCCTCAGTCAAAACCTATAAAACCGCAATCAAGCTCTCCAAAGCCTCTCACTATGACACCCGGATAAAGGAATCATCCAATTCCTCTAGGGAATCTTATCTCATTGTGAAGGAGCTTCTGAAAGTTCCCATCGCTTCCTCGCCCACCACCCCTCAGGTAGATAGAAGTAATGACCTAGCCTCATACTTCAACAACAAAATTGCCCGCATCCTCACATCCCTCCCTCCCCCCAGCTCCCCTTCCCGCAGAAACACTATTCAGCCCCCCGATGAGACGGGATTACGTCCCCAACTCGAGACATTCAAGCCGACAACGCCCAACGAGGTGGAAACGACATTGAATAAAATAAAAAGTGGATCTCCTTTAGACCCTGCTCCTCTGAGATTCCTCAAAAACGTGGCCCCCGCTATCACCCCTACAATCACGGAGCTTATCAACTGCTCACTTGCTCAAGGATCAGTCCCCCACAGCTGGAAAAAGGCAGTGGTGAAGGCACTCCTTAAAAAACCTCAGCTCGACCCTACTGATATGGCAAACTACCGGCCCATATCACTCCTTCCAGGGATTAGCAAGATCACCGAGAAACTGGTGAATAGTCAACTCTCCAGATTTCTCGAGACTAATAACATCCTGCGGCAATCCCAAACCGGGTTCCGTCCGGGACACGGCACAGACACCGCCCTGCTTGCCGTCATCGAGGAAGCAAGGCGCATTCTAGACTCAGGGGGATCAGTGGCAGTGATCCTCCTGGATCTGAGTGCCGCCTTTGACACGGTCAATCACCGTGTCCTTCTTCACCGACTGGCTGCAGCAGGGCTCACCGGGATGGCACTCAAATGGATAGAGTCCTTTCTCACTGAACGCACGTTCCAGGTTTGGGATGGCGAATTCCACTCGGTCACACTCCCACTCACCAGCGGGGTTCCTCAGGGCTCCTCCCTGAGCCCCACACTTTTTAATGTGTACATGGCCCCCTTGGAAGATGTGGTAACACCATACGGGATAAAAATCGTGAGCTACGCTGACGACACACAATTGGTCGTCTCCCTCTCCCAACTTGACGACCACCCAGACAAATTACCAAACTGTCTCACCGAAATTCACGGGTGGATGTGTGAATCGTCATTAAAACTCAACGGTTCCAAAACCGAGGTGATGCTCATGGGCAAACAATGGGCGACCATCCCCCCGGCAATTTGGCCAGACGTGTTCGGGGAAATCCCCACCCCGAAACACGAAATCAAGACCCTCGGAGTCTGGCTAGAACCCGCTCTCTCAATGAAGACCCAAGCGGCTAAAACCGCCGGAATCTGTCTTGGGCTTCTGCGAACTGTTCGCAAAATTCTCCCCCTCCTACCACCCGTGTCCAGGAAACTAATAGTACAGGGCCTCATATTGTCACGGCTAGACTACAGCAACTTGGTCTACCTAGGCGCGCCGGAAGCCACCTTAGCGAGACTGCAAAGAACCCAGAACGTTGCAGCCCGCCTAATCATGAGCGTACCTCCTAGAGCATCCGCTAAACCCGCCATCAAGGCGCTACACTCGCTGCCAGTCCGCCAAAGGGTGGAGTTTAAGGCCATGTGCACGGCCCATAAACTAATCAACGGATCGGGACCTGCGATCCTTAGGGGTCTGGTCACCCCCTACATTGCACCAAGGGCCCTACGGTCGGAGAACGAGCACCTGGCCAACATCCCTAAATTCAAAAGAACACGCACTGGAGGCCGACGCTTCTCTGTTAAAGCGTCCACTGGTTGGAATTCTCTCCCACGCTCCCTCAGACTGGAACCCAACCACCTGACATTCAGGAAAAAACTTAAAACCCTTCTGTTCCCTAAATAAACCCCCCACCTCTCTCCCCCTCAGCAGGACTCAATATTAACAGCGCGGGGATGCCCTCGGGTCACCAGGCGCTTACAAATTGCTAAATAAATAAAATAAATAAATAAATGTCACCAAACCAGAGCGGCACGTAAACATTCTTTCGACAATTGACAATTGACTGACCGAGCCTACAAACACGAACCTCCCAGTACATTGGTAGACAATAGCAGGCGGAGAGTCCGAGCATTTTGACTCCTGGAGATCTTGGGTACCAAAGGTGAACAACAACGCGCGGCGCCATGTTGTTTCCATGAGGGGCAACTACGTGACCGAAGAGGGGTGTCCCGGAAGAAGGTAGAGACTAGGTCTCTCTTATTTGATAATGCTATTGACAGCTACAGGAAGGCTAAGCTCTCACAACGATATAGTCTCAGTTATAACAAGCATTGGCAAAGTCAATAGGTCTCGCCTTTGGGACCTTATAAGTGTTTAGCCATGCAACACTTGATGTTGTTGCACCAAGAATATTGTGTTGGATAACTAAACACTTATAAGGTCCCAAAGGCGAGACCTATTGGCTATGCCAATGCTTGCAAATTGCTTATTCTAATTTGTTTGGGTCAAAAGACTTAGCACGGTAATGTGATCACAATTCAGTTTGGTCTGTGGTAGACTGCTTCCACAAAGTTTTGAGGCATACAGGAGAGGAACTGGTCCTGCTTTTACTTATCAGTCACACTCACCTGTTGCCAGGCATTCTGTTCAAATTCACACTGTGCATCTGCAGTGTCCGGACTGGCTGCTAATTGCCCGGCCTCCTTTGTGTGACCTGTATGGCACCCTCTTATTTCCTTTTTGCTCGCAACTCAAATCCATCCCTTTACTTTTAACCACCATTTTCACCAATCCCAGAGCAGCGCAATAAAAATGAAGCAGTATGCTGACATATCCTTCCTCCGGCAAAGTCATTGCACGGGCGAAGGAGGCAAGGACTGTATTCACTGTAAGGAATAACAGATCACTTCCTACACCCTGTGATCTAGTTCGTGGGTCCGTGTTTAATTTGGGCCGGGGCTTTCCGGTGCTAAGCACCGGCACTTAATTGGATTCCGGTGCTCAGCACCGGCACCTAATTGTCAACAACATATTTAGAACAGTCCACCACATGGTGGCGCTGCTCATCTAATTTAGGTATGAGCAGAACAGTAGTCGTTTAGGAATACAGTATACATTAAAAATGCTAATATCTACCTCCCCAGCCATTCCTGGTTAGTAGTTGTTTTGGCAACGACGACAAGGGCCATTGGTGGGGCAAGCTCCAGTGGCCTCCTTGTCAGAGCCCTGGCACTTAATATTTTACAAATTAAGCACTGTCGTGGGTAATCCCGTCACATACTTGCACACACAGGAGAGAGGAGTGGACATAGGTAAAAGTGAATATAGCCTCCAAAGGCAACAGAGGAGTGAGTCAATAGTGATTGCTCAAGAGCACACAATATGACCAAATCCGCCCCCTCCCTCACCGCACCCATCACTGTTTGTTTAGCCTTTTATTTCATCAAATGGATCCCTGAAGACGGGAGTGATGCAGTTTCCAGAGGCATCGCTTTGGAAGCTGGGGGGCAATGTTTCGCTCTAGAAGACAGCAGGCCATTAAACAGGGCGATGACGTTCCCGCTTCACTTAGAAACGACACAAAGAGGTGGATTAGGCTTCGAGCGGGGTTATCAATTAACACGAGGAAGGTCGGAAATATTCGGCCATGTTTGTACTTGCCGAGCAGTGTCCTCTGGGTCGGCGTGGGACAAGAGGGTGGTTGTAAACCATCTGCATGCATTGTAGCTGGTGGCAGGTGCGCTCCACAGCGGTCAAGGACCCGGGGCACTTGTGATGTCGTGGTCTTGACGCAATACGCTTGATGCGTACGCGTCGTGTCACATGGGACATATTGAATAAATACGGGTTACGCCGATACGTATGCCAGATAGGGTACCGCGGCGGACCAGTAAACTACCACCCTGTCTCCGCCTCATTATTGTTGCGCTAGGCCCCAGTCACGACTCGTGCTCCCGGTGCGTGCCCGAGTTACAGCTGACGGGGACCCGAGAACACCACACAAGCTGGCGACGAGGGCGGGACGTGCCCTCGCCGACGCGTGTTTCGCTGGTGTGGCGGCCACGAGCTCGATCCTCGGCTCGCGGCGCTCGTGCCCCAGCGCAGCACGACAAGGAAACAAACGAATCCTCGTGATCTGGGAGCGCGCCTGAGGTGAAAATTGATCGCGCTGCCCCGCGGAAGCATTGGGGGTTCAGCGCAGGTGGAGCGAGAAGACCCTGCTCGGCAACCACATGGTCACAGGCCTAGGGAAAGGCTGAACACCTGGCCCCAGCACATGTAAGCCCTGCACATGCTGCCAATTGCTCCGGTGAAGGGGGGACAGCCCTTAGGGCACCCGGTGAGTACCGGGGGAGGAGTGTATGTGGCCGCGACTGGCAGCGAATCTAGAATAAGCCCACACCTGCACGCAGTGATCCAGCATCTCACAGCCTTCAACCAGGAGGGTGGCCCACCAGTCAGAAACGCGTAAGGTGAAAGAAGAACAGAACTGCGTAGGCTAGGGAAGACCACGCACGGCATTGCGTACCAGCCATGGCCACGATACCGCCAATAGAACCCTTCATAGTAGAAGGAACGCCGTCGTCCATTGCGGCCAAATGGAAGGACTGGGAAGATCGGCTGCGGATATTTTTTGAGGCCACCAAAGTCCACAGGGATCGAAAAAAGGGCGATGATCATACTCCTAGGGAGAAAAGACATTCACAACATTGTGAAGACGCTACCGGAGGCCACTCCCAAGACGCACCTCACATTGATAGCCGCCCTTAACGAACACGGTTGTAAAAAGCAGGTGCTGAGGCGGGTCGGGCACGCGAAAGAGGGCACCCAGATGGTGGGGGAGGCCTATATACTCCTCCCCCAGTCCTAGCGCCCCGGAAGTGCTACTCCCTAGCGCGCCGTGACCAGGCTGGGGGGACTCCTCCCCGAGTCCCTGCCCCTAAGGGGGGTGTGGGGTGCCCAGATGATACTAGAGGGCTGCCCTCTCTAGTGGCCCCCTGCGGGGACCTCGGTCAGCCGCAGTACGACCATTCACTGCCTTTCAAGTAACTTCAAGGAGACTCGTTTTTGTTCTTTCACAATCTCATCATTTCAAAATGGAAACATTTTCCATAATATATACAACAAAGCCATAGTTGTTTCCTATTTATCTTATGCAACTAACAACCATTGACAAAGCCAATTGTCCTGGCCTGTTGTAGGTGTATTCAGGGCTTTAAGTGGGCCGGGTCTCACGAGTGCTGAGCACCGGCAGTGTTTTAAAGGGGGCCTTGAAACGGGTCACAATGACAGAAAAAGCAAAATACAAGTCGGGCAGCACACTATGCTAGGCACAGATTTTTAGCTTACATGCTTTTAAGCCACGCCCTTAATTACGTTGGTCACGCCCCTTTGACAGACCCCTCAGTTTTTTCATCCCACTCAAAGCCCTGGGTGTAATGTTACTTGTTGTATTGTATATTTGGATGCAATGCCAGAAACAGCAAAATACCAGTCGGGCAGCACATCATGCTAAGCACAGATGTTTACATTACGTGTTTTTAAGCCACGCCACGCCCTCAATTATGCCCGTTTGAGATACCCCCCACAGTTTTTTCATCCCACTTAAAGCCCTGAGTAAAGGTGGACACCAGCAGTCAGGTTCCTACTGCTTCTTATGAAAGGCCGGTAGGATTGAGACTGAGTCAGTCATAGGTCATTCTGCATCTGCTGAACTGGCCTCTTTCTGAAGAGCAAACCTATTAAAATTGTTGTTGTAGCAGGGAGTGGCTTACCATCTGTGCTTAGTGTGCGCTGGAATGTGGTACTTAGGTTATATATTAACCTTTTCTGTATTTGCTGCTGCTGCTTTTATTTAAAGTACAAAGCCCGAAAGTGCGAGAACGCCCTAACACCAGACGTACTGGGTAACACAGCATTCTGCTTTTTGACATGCTGTGACAAGCGCTCTCCTATTAGATTTATCGGTTGAGCAACAATGATGGCGCTCAATTAGACATTTCAACAGCGGCTGAAGTGCATTAAAAAAAGTAAGGGAACTGTGAAGCTGTGCACAATGGGGACAGGACGAGTAAGCATGGGGAAGAAGTCACAGGAGTGGCTAAAAAAAAACGAAATATTCTGTAACTTTTTTCAGTCGTTCGCCTTCAAGTATGTGCATATAAAATAACACACACCTTAAATGCAAAATAAATGCAAGTTAAGTTAGTCAGTTGGAAACGCACCATTGTACTTTAGGAAACCGCTATTAATTAATGCACTGCAGAGGTCTATGTATGTCACGCGATAGCCACGGAATTGAAATCTGATTGGAGCAGTGGAGACTAGTTAAAGGCGTAATAACACAGGTTGGTAACTCCTTTCCAATACCACTCAAAGTGTCAAGTGATTGCATTAATTAAAGCCAATACTGGATTCCGAGCTCCCTTTACATTTGCAGATTGACGCATTGTGCACATTTAGATTTCTTTCAGGCAGCAGGAGCCCTGGCAAGAAGGCTCGTTTAGCTGTCTGCCTGCCTTCAGTTTCACAGCACCGGAGACTCCATGCCATACACTGCAGCTGAAGCATTTCAGCCCTTGGAATTACCCGTCCTGGGACAGTTATCTTTTCACAAAATGTAGGATAACTGTTTTCCTTAAATTAAAAAAGTATGGGCGCATCGTGCCCTTCAGATCCTGCCCACTTCGACCTCTGCAATTCTGTGATATTAGGCTTGGTAATAGTGAGGGTGCCCTGCAGACAGTATAACAGTGAGAGCCGCCCATTGGGCTGAAAGGGCTTCAGCGCCCGCCCTCCCCCTCTGTGTGCTGAAGCCCGGGCTGCAGTTATGTGGGTACCTGTCCCAGGGAAAGCCTGGGCTAAGTACAGCTCAGGAGCTCCAGAACAAACATTTTCTTGTCTTTGAGAGACACGTTCGGCTTCTCGCAGGAGGCTGTAGCTGTCACAGCAGGTGTTTCACATCCCAGGACAAAACCCCCATTATGGGTTACTGTGCAATCCAGCGTATCAATCACTATTGTTAGACAATGGTTGCCGATTAGCACTGGTATGCGAGGGAGCATCTGTACTTGAAAAGTGCTGGGTGCTTCCAAACAAACAGGGCAGAAATCACAACTTGCCTGGATTTCAAAATGCATTTATTTAGTGCTCACTGTCCATGTGAGGGTTAATAAATGCTATGTAAATACAAAAGAGTGAAAAAATGTCTTTTGTAAATGGTGATTCAGTGACCATCCAGCAACCCACACTTTTCGGTCAACAGCATTTTGTGTGGTTCTAAAAATTACAACTACTAACTAAACAAGCACTACAAAGCAAACAGCACATACCTCTGTGAACTATGGCTTTGTCAATGTTTTTAGTTCCGTTGTACAGAAGTACTGCTGCTGCGTAGCATAGCTGAAAGAAAATAAAACAAGCATTGGCATAGCCAATAGGTCTCGCCTTTGGGACCTTAAAAGTGTTTAGCCATGCAACAGTTGTTTTTGCACCAAGGATATTGTGCTGGATAACTAAACACTTATAAGGTCCCAAAGGCGAGACCTATTGGCTATGCCAATGCTTGTTGATTTGTGTTTTTGTAACATTATAGAAGTCATTTAGCTTGGATAGAAATTGCTAATCCTGGCTGAATTTTTCTGGGCGATATTTATTTTTAAATGGCGGATGTGTTGCAGTGATGATGCAATATTTCAGGAATGATGATACCTATACTCTTCATTTCGGTGTCAAAACATAGGTTGTGGGGGTCAAGTAGTCTTATAGAGACAGAGCAACCTTCCACCATTTTCCAAAATGGTGGCTATAATAGAGGAAGAAGAGACATATATAGAAAGCCTGCCTCGATAAAAATTAACTGGATACACTGGATCAGTCATGTGAACGGCCCAACATTTCAATTTACAATCTAAGACCAAGGAAATATGACCCTCCACCTTTGATATTTAACCGCAAAGGCTCACCAGGGCTCCCATTGACCATTCACACTCAAGGGTCAACTTCTTGGGATGGGATCTCCACATAGAAAAATCATTTACATCGATCATTGACTATTTGGGCAAGAAATTGACAACAATAATAAACGAGGGTGGTGAAAAAAAACATTCTGTTACCTAACATACCTAGGAGCCAAAGAAGAGATACACAGTCAATTGACAAAGACATAAGACAAGTAAATGTATTTCTTCCAAGCCCAGAGATACTCGTCCTACTCAGGTCAGGACCGTTTATACCGATTATTGGTCTTCCTTTTTGGATAAGGATATGTTCAAAGCCACAATCAATGGCCAAATTTTTCACTTTCAGAAAGTGAATACTTACGTGCACTTATTAAACATGTTGGTGATCTTTGTTACTGGTATTGATGCTAAACTGGAAAGCATGAATAATTTCATACTATGGTCAAATGCTGGGTCAGAACCACAACCGGAGTCATGCGTGTGCCCCCCTGTTGACAAACTGAGTACACTCCCGAAGGCTTGCAAGCATTAATAACGGAAATAAAATTAATCTTATGCTTTCTCTTTAAAATAGGCCTGGCCAAGAACTTAATACCATAACTACCCCACACATTTTACCTTATCAGCACATCTGCACATCATTTAAGCATACTGAAATTCAGTTCACTGTTCTACATTCAAAGGCCAAAGCAACATTTCAAGATGCCCAGAGAAAGCTGCAAACTACATGCGCTGTGGTTTTCCACAGTGAACAGAGACACGGTGGACAATTTCCTGTTGCAAACCCCCAAAACCTCAGATAACAACAGATCTGTTTAATTCAGGTCAACACAACTCTCTAAGACTGTGGGCAGGGCCGGCTTTAGTGCTGTTGGTGCCTGGTACGACAGTCATTTTTAGCAACCCTCCATGACCTCCTACTCAGACTCCCTCACTACAACCCGGCAAAAGGGCCCCTCATCTCTTCATAATCCCTCTCTTACATACATTTAATTTGTTTTTAAGCGCTGGTAAAAGCTGGCTCTACTAATCCACTCAAGTATCCCCTTTCAATACAGACCTGTTCTTTGCAGCAGACATATTAACCCTCTGTAACAGCCACAAGACAAAACTCTGATCCTTCTCTCTAGTCGGAACATTAATCACAAGAGTTATATTGACATTTTTATTGCTGCCCAGAATCTGGATGCACAACGAACTCTGCATCAGCTGCTTTTAAATCATAAGTTATTGCTAAACACAGCACCCCTATCCGAGGTCAGTGCCCCCCCCACCTCCAGATCAGCGCACAGTGTGGCCGCATCGGTCACATTGTAGTGTCCTACTGGACACGTTCTCGTGTCTCAGCAGGCAACAGTTTTACCAATCACTCCCTTAAGAGATGGCGACACACACCCCACACCCATACATCACGTCACGAGTGATGAAGACATGTTAAAAAAAGAGCCTGAGCGCACGTGCTTATGGCCAGTAAACCAATCATACCCACGGTGTCTCTGTCAATCATTGCCTAGCATAGGGTCCTAGGGCCCACAACTCTACAGTGTTGACGAGAGGTACTGACCAATGCCGTGCTGCCTTGTAGGTCACACCGCGCATGAAGAAGTGATAGGGAGTCCCTGCTGCAGCCTGCCCGTGAAGAGGGTTCATCACCCAAGAAGACGGTGAACCCTGAACTCAATGCTCCTGCTGAGGGATTGTGTGAGGCGGGCAGCGCGGAGAAGTGAATGTGGCGAGAAGCAGTGCCGTTGTCAGGAAGAACGAGCTTTGCCTGCACAGGTATGACCGGGCACACGCCATGTACTGCCCAACCAGGTGCCTAACCTTCTTGAGTTGGCCGGCCTCTGTCCGGGCAAGAGGAGATAGGAGCTGCATACTACCAACAAAGGGGGTGCCTCAGATGTAAAACACAGCGAGCACCTGAAGTACCAGACAGAGTGCCCTACACCTCTCACACAAGGCGAGTCTGTAAGTGCCCCTGCGACCTCACCCTAAGCAGGGAAACCGAGAGGCTGCACCTACCTTTGGAGCAGGTGCTAGCCTAGGGCGATGAGAGGTCGATCGCTGCATCACGTCAGCATGGAAAGAGGCTGTGCACCCATGTCTGCAGTGCCCGCAGCATAGCCCGGAATCAAGCCACCCTGACGACAGAGCAACCACTTGCTGCACCATAATAGGGCCGGGCCAGGGAATGCAGATAAGGCGACCTCGCCAAAGGCGACCACCTCCACAGAACATGAACTGGCTTTGCCGCCTCACAGACCAAGCTCACAATGCCCCATGCCTCTGTTTTCACCCACCTGCTGAATACCGCGTAGTGCACAGATGCTAGTGCTACATCAGCAACCGACTGCCAGTATTAACAGCCGCTTACGGTCTTGGTGGGCCTGTGAGGTGTTGTATGCCTCCATCAGTCTCTCTGTCCTGCAAGCGAGGCACTGGAACTGCCGGCAAGCAAGAGTGCTGGCGGAGTGGGTTATTGCAGTGCCACTTAGTAGTAACTTAGTGCACTGCACCCAGCCTTGACATGCAGGAGGTGGCCTGATGCGGCAAAGAAAAGGAAACAATCCCCCTGCCGTCCGAGATAGTCTACTCTGCTGCAAAACACTACAGGTGAGGTGAGAGCAGCACGGCCCGCTGTTGAGGAAAGCAGCTGTGGCATTCTGAAGAGTGGCTGCAGTGCTATCTAGTGCCCATATGGAGATACTGCATCTGAACAGAATCAGCCCCAATGAGCCAGAGACTCATGCCATGCATAGCCTGCTATTGCATGGTATAAACCCCTCCAGTGCACTGCAAAGAACCCCCAAGGACACTGCCAAGAGTCCAGCTAAAGCCAAATTAGTGGAACCAAGGCAAAACCCAAGAGGAAGAAAAGGTGTTTGGCAGCCAAGCCACAAAGAGCAAAGAATAAAGAGAGGCTGTGCCTGTGAGGAGCAGCACAGCCCGCAGTGTCAAGAAGGCTGACCCGGCCCACAGAGGGACCAAGAATGAGTAGTATTAAAAAAGTGGAAATATGCTGTTCCTCTAGAGTCAGGATATTCAGAGTCAGGAAAGACTGGAACCAACCGTTCGCCCTTCACGGGTCAGTGTTGGTAATCCATATGTTGGATTTTAATACCCTCATACACCCTTTCAGGTGTCATGCTTCATCATTTGGGCTGCTCCTCCTTGGGTCGGAGGTGCAATACCAACGGGCTCCCTATAGTAGGGGCACTTATCGGAGATCTTCTATCCAACAGCCATACGGTGAAGTGTGGGTATGGGGCCAGGACTATGTAGATGTAGTGGGGTGATTTAAAATAGGGTTGGGAGTACCTTTAGGAAAAAACTTTATTCTGGGGGTCTCCTACCCTAAATAAAAGCAAAAAACAAGGCACTCGCCTGAGTATAATATCTCGCGTAGTGGTGTCCTTGTTAGAAAGTGTAGGTCAACATGTTTCTCGCTTTTAGTTAATTACACTAGCGATTCTTCAGGACCGGAACAAATAAACCATCTACAACTAGCATTGGTGGTATACAATGATACTCACGTTACAAGTGTCTATTACTTAATGTACCTGTTATAACCTGGAACTACCTGTTGGGGAGACAAAAATAGGTATCATTCAGGCTGAGGTTGTACATAACAAACATTGGGTGAGTGGGTTTTTTCAAGATAATGGGCACACATTTTGGTATTGTTCTTGTGGCAACGGAAGTTGCTACGGTGTTCAGAAATACGCAATTTAACCGGGCGGGTTGTCATTCCCACATAGTACAAATCGCAAGGGCATGTAAGCAAATATATGCAATTAGCTGTGTTGCAGTTTGTATGGGATCTCATCTCCCAAAGGAAGGTGTCGTTCAGTTCGATGGTTTTATGTACAGAGGTAAAGGCACAGGCTGTGCAAGTGCCACATGGGTAGTGGCCTGTGACCACCGGTAATTGCCAAAGTGTACCCTGTCGGTTTGTCGCTCTCGACCTTGGTCTAGTGTGGATAAGCATGTCATTGAGGTTCTTGGAGCGTTTAAACGCAAAACGTGGTTGGTCTAGATTAAGGGAACCTGTAATCAGTATGTTCCAGTGTTTTTTTAACACTTTGGTTAAATGGTTTGAGGCTGGTGTGAAGGTCGTTACACACGTTAGCATCTCAGTCACAGTTTTTTCTTTGTGTTCTAGTAGGCTCTCTCTTTTGTTGTTGCGTGCTCTCTTCCTAGAGAGAGCCACGTTCCTGAGAGGATAATCTCTTGCAGTCAGATTTTTTGCAAGGATTGCTGATTCGGATTTATATTCCTCCACTGTACTTCAATTCCTCCTTACCCTTAAAAACTGACCAAACGGTAGATTTTCTTTGAGTGATTTAGGGTGGTGGCTGCTAAAGAGTAAGAGGCTGTTGCGGTCAGTGCTTTTTCTGTACATAGTTATAGTCAGTTGACCCCCTTCTATTTTAATTGTGAGGTCTAAAAAAGCTATCTTGTTGGGAGATGCAGTGATGGTGAAGTTCAAGTAATGATTAAGGTTGTTAATCCATTAAAAGATGTTGACATAGGTTTCACAGTCCCCTTTCCAAAAGATCAGAATATCGTCAATGAAACGCTTCCAAAGCTGTATGTTCTCACAGTATGGGTTAGAATCGTGATGGATATGTCGTCCCTCAAAGGCCGCCATGTAAAGGCAGGCCACACTGGGAGCAAAGGTGCTTCTCATGGAAGTACCTTGTGTTTGATGGTAAAGCTGCCCCTTGAACTCGAAAACCTTCTCCGTTAATGCCAGTGTGGCGCATTCCATAATGAAACTCGGAGGTGTTGGTGACTCCCATGCAGCTGCATTCAGGTCTTCCTCTATCACATCTAGAGTGGCCCTCTGAGGGATGTTGGTATAAAGGGCTTCAACATCTAGAGAGATCAGGAAGTCGATCTCGTTTGTTTGGGGTAATTGGTCGAGTAGACGCAAAACGTCTGTGGTGTCTTGTAGGTGTGACGGTACAAGTTTAACCAACGGTTTCAAAAAGTGATCACAAAATTGTGATAATGGTTCCAAAACAGAGTCAATTCCGGATACGATCGGTCTACCCGGTACTGAGGGTGACCCCCTTATGAATCTTGGGTAGTGTGTAGAAATAGGGGGTCTTGGGATCTTTCTTGATGAGGAAGGAAGCCTCCTTCTTACTCAACCATCCTTGACTCTCTGCTGAGTCAACCAGTCCCGCGATGGTTCTGGTTAATCTTTCAATTGGATTCATGGCAATGGGAGTGTAATATTTCCTGTTGCTCAATTGTTTCAGACACTCTGTGTCGTAGTCAGTTGTTGACATAATCACTGTAGCTCCGCCTTTATCGGCCTGTTTCACAGTGAGGGAAGGGTTGTTTGCTAGTGATTCTATGGCCTGCATCTCTTTTTTAGACATATTGTTGAAATGTCTAGAGGCAGTCAGTGCTTTCACATCTTTAAGGACCGCCTGCTCGTAAGTTAAAACCTCGTTTGCTACCATCCCGTTATAGGGGTGAAAGTGGAGGGGTTGTGCAAACCCAAGTCGTCCTCTCCTTGGGTTTCTTTACCATCAAAAAATGCTTTGAGGCGTACTTTGCGAGAAAACTGGTATAGTTCGTATGCTTGTTTGAAGTTGTCCACCTTAGGTGTGGGGACAAATCCCAGACCTTTCTGGAGGACCTCTTCTTCCGTTTTGGTCAGTATTCTCGGTGACAGGTTGACCACTAGGTTCATTTTTTGTTGGTGGTGTGACTCCTGATTTCGTATACCCGCTGTTGTGGCTCCTCCCATTGCACCCTCTTTTCCTGCTGATTCCCTCTTCTTCGCCCGCGCCCTCTGCCCCAACCTCTGCCTATAAAAGGCTGGCTCATGCCTGGGGGTCTGAATTGAGGAGGGCCTTGAGGGAACAGTGGGTATTGCCAGAAGGTAGGACCATGATAGTGGGGTGGTGGGTAGGTGTTATACCCTTGTCTACCTTCCCTTCTAGGATGGTTGGGTCTCCAGTTTTCTGCACTCGAGTCGCTGTTACTGGAGGACCCCCTTCTGGTGGAATTGGAGCTGTTGTCAGATAGGTAACCCGTTCCTGGTGGCACAAAGTCCGCCTTGAGGTATGGGTATACTTTTTCTTTGTCAAAGCGTTTAATATCTGTTTGAAGTTTCACAACTTTTTGTTTCATAAGATATTCTTTGTGCTCGGCAATTTCATTGTTTAGCTCCATGAGTTTTGATTTAAAACTGGGACCTGGAGTTGCATTCTTCAGGGTACTCTCAGCTATTTGGATTCGAGTCAACAATTCATCGGCCAATCTTTTGGCCGTGTTGATGATAAGTATCAGGAGGTCCCTTGTACATTTCCATGAGATTTGCGACCATTCGATCTTGAATTGCCCATCTTCCCAGAAGATCCTGGGGAAGTTCTTAACTAGGAGGCCATTTGGTGAAATATTATCCCTGAGGTACTCAGTCATTAAAGCACCGTGCAAGGTGATTTTGACCCATTCCCTCTTCATAGCTGATAGCGATTGCCAATTGAGTGATTTCCAGTGGTGCCATCGGTGTCGGCCCACAGTGGGCCCAGAATGAGTAGCCAGAATCTTCAAACCCAGCAAGTGCAGTATTACCCAGAGAACCAGAAAACTGCCTATCTACCTGACGAGGGAAGAGAGCATTGTGCAACACCTAGTGGCAAGCCACAGCAGACACAGGCGTGCATGTAGGGCACACACTTAGGAAAGGCCTAACGTGGCCAGGATGCAGAAGGGAGAGCCTCTACATCTTCACTGCACTTAGCACAGCCCTGCAGTGGGCCAAGGACTGCAAAGAACGTATGCTCCCCCACACTGCCTTAGGATGGAGTCGCCAGTGGCCCCCTGCAGGCAAGTGGAGAGTTGCACACTCCAAGTGGCAAGCTACCACCACCGCAACATTGAGAAGAGAATGTGGCACAACGCCACACCATGAAGAAGAAGAAGAGCGAAAATCCTGTCACCATGAAGAACCGGTTGAACACAGATGTGCTGGAGAGATCAACAAGGGGAGATGAACGGGGACTCCTACCACTACAAGACAAGAGTGCACCCACAGACACAAGACAGCCACCTAGGCGGAGCGACTTCCCTGGAGACTCAATGGGAGAACAAAATGTAAGCCACTAGTAAGCACAAACCGTGCTGCTCTCCCTATGCTTCCCAGTGAGACTGTCAGTTTCCGAGCAGCTGCAGTTTGAGTCTCATGGCAGCCCTGCTCGCAACCACAGATGCTACGGGAGAAGAACAGTATCAGCAAAGATATGTGGCTGAGTAGTCACTCCAGCAATCCTCACTCCAGGTGAATTATCACCACCTGTCGCTCAGTCCTGGTGGCAACCACATCATCATTGCCATGTGGTTCTAACAGCCCATCCGCACCTGTGTCCTATTGGTAAGCACACCAACCACTGTGTCACCTACCATGGAGGTGTTGTGTAGTTCCTACAAATCTATATAGGTTCTGTGTGTTTAGACAATGTAAACTAGGGAATTGATGTCCAGACAGATTCCAGACACCCTGAATGATATGTTAGTCTTTAGTCCAGTGCTAGATTTGGGGGTCTCTAGTTTGGCAGAGGTAGGTACCTTTGACCAAATAGGGGTCCTTGCGTCTAGTCAGGGTAAGGGGGTACACTCCTAAAATAACCCCTGCTCATCCCCTTGGTAGCTTGGCATGAGCAGACAGGCTTATCTCAGAGGCAGTGTGTAGAGCATTTGTGAACACATGCAGTAACCCAGTGACAACACTACAGATGGACACCACCCAAGTTGTATATTAAAAATAAGTATTCTTTATATAGTTTTAACACAAGACCATAAACGACAAAAATCCACAATACTGTACTTAAAATGGTAGAATTAGCTTTTTAGATGTAAAATGCGACACTTTGAGTTGAATGTACCTTAGGATGCGTAACGCTATACAAAGAAAGTGTTGCAGGGAAGGTGATGCATCGGTTCCTTACACGCAAGAACGGTGATGCGTCAGGTCCCTACTGCTACATAGGGGATGCGTTGGTTCTTCTCTGTGAGGGGAGGTGATGCGCTGGTTTCTTACTGCGCTTCCAAGGCGATGTGGCCCGCAACGCCGTGATGCGATGAAGATCTGGTTCAATGTGACAAAGATGGCGTCTTCTTCTTGATGCAACACGATGCGTGCATGCCCGACGGCCGTGCGGTGACTCAACGATACTTCTGAGCCACGACAGGCCCTGCAACACGCTTCTCGGTGATGCGGCGGCATCTGATACCACATTGATCCTCTTCTCCGGTGATGCGAGGTGCTTCGGCGGCCCTGCGGTGACTCAATGATTCTTCTGAGCTGCGACAGGCCCTGCGACACGCTTCCTGGTGATGCGGCGGCATCTGATGTGACGTCGATCCTCTACTCCAGTGATGCAAAGCGCTTCGGCAACGATGCGTCAACTGCAGCAGTGGCGACACGCTTCTCTGTTGATGCGGTGGCGTCTGATGCGACGTCAATCCTCTTCTTCGGCGATGCGGCAACAGCGGCTGCGGCGGCGACACTCTTCTTCTTCGTAAGTCGTGCTTCCAGCTCCTTGCGGCACGCAGTCCTTCAGAAAGCCTCGCACAGTAGCATGCACTTCCAAAAGAACTTTTGGGGAGCTGGTGGGTGAAGTCTGTTGTCCCTGAGACTTCAGTAGGAAGCAAGCCCTCTCTCCCTTGGAGATCCTTTACAAGTTGATGAAAGTACACACAAAGTTCCTCTCTCCTATCTTTGGCAGTTTAGGCAACCACTGCAGGCCAATCCCCCAAGCAGCACTTCAGCTTAGGGATAGTTACTCCTCAGTCTCTCTGGTTCCTCTCCTCAGCAAAGGTTTCTTCTTGTTTCCCAAATTGATCTAAAGTTCTTGGGTTTGGGTCCCGATATTTATACTCAGTTTCTCTTTGTTGTCTGAAGGCAGAGAGGCCTTTGCCTAGCCCAAATCAGTTCTGGTCAGTCCTGGAGCACTTTTTTGACAAGACCCCTACTTTCCTTTCACAGTGAAGGGCAGAGACATCAGACGCACCACAGGAGGGGGAGCCAGCATTGTGGAGGGAAGGCACAGCCCTATTCAGGTCCCAGGTGCAACTCCTCCCACCCATCTACATGCAAATCTTTCTATTCAGCCCTGTGCTGACTCACCCTGTCTCCTGGAATCCCCCAGCCCCTGACACTCAAACTCAAGACAAGGAATACATAACCTAGCAGAGGCAGGCTTGGATGGTTTAGACAAGAAAATACCTACTTTCTAAAAGTGGTATTTTCAAACACAGAATGTTAAAACCAACTTCACTAAAAGATGTATTTTATCATTCCGAGTCCAGGCATACTAAACTCGAATTTCTACCTAGTTCCCTGAGTCAGTTAGGATTATAAAATGTAATAATCAAACTGCCCAATCTGGCCTATGGGGAACAGGCAGCCTTGCAATACTGAAAAACGAAAATGGCTGTAATTCACTATTAGGACATGCCACACACACCAGGGCATGTCCTACCTTATACTTACAATGCACCCTGCCCTTGGGCCTACCACAGGGGTGTCTGATATGAATAAAAGGGAAGGTTTAGGGACTGGGAAGTGGGTGCACTTGCCCACTCAGCATGGCAGTACCAGACTGCTCACAGGCTCTGCAATGGCAGACCTGAGACACACTTTTACAGGCTGCTTCTGTGGGTGGCACAACCAGTGCTGCAAACCCACCAGCAGCATTTGGTTTACAAGCCCTGGGCCCTCCTGGTGCACTGTACTAGGGTCTGACAAGTAAACCAAATCAATCAATCATGGAATCACTAATCCATACATCAATTTACAATGGGGAGCACTTGCACTGTGGCACTGGATAGCAGTGGCACAGTGCCCAAAGCATCTAACACCAGCAAAAACACATGAGGCAACAGCAAAAAATGGAAGGGAGACCCACGCCAAGGTGCCAGGTCTAACATCCAGCTAGCTCACAGTGCCACTATGAGCCCCTCTTACCAAGGAGAGAATAGTTTCTGGCAACTATCGAACATGACAACCCTGACCTCTCAGGAGTCGTAGAAACAGTACAGTACTTTTCGTTCAGTCACTCGTGCTCACTTTGTCTCAGAGAGATATACAGAATAAACAGTGGGGACGTTTTCAGTAAGCATTTATTGAACCAGCATCATTCTAGTATAAAATACGTGTGCTGCAACAACCATTAGACACAAACAGATATATGCGGTTATGAGCACCAATAGTGTAAAAAAAAAGGTAAAATTCTACCATAGTGCTAAAACTATGAATATATGCAGGCATATATAAACATAACAGTAATAATGCATACTCATACAATGCAAAACCCTAACTAGATGTATCTAAATGTACCTACCATGTATGTAGGTGTATAGCCAAAAATTCCCTTAGGTTAGAACCAACCCCATTATCTGATGTGGGAGAGCGAAGGACCTCATCCTGGTCTTGAGATTGACACCCCGCAAGGGATGTCAGACCACTGCCTGCTGGAGTGTCTGAGTGCAGGGACCTCAGCGTCTCACGTCAGTGTATCCGCATGGAAGTCTTTCTCTAGTATTCTGAGGGAAGATGAAGCGCTTAAATACCCAAAAGGTATCCTCAGGGGTTCTACCTAAATGTGTACCTTGAGCATGTTAAGCACGGATGACGAGAAAGGTGACCCTGGGACCACTGCCTGCCCTTAAAAAAAGTTTTAGAGCCAGTCTCAAAAGGGATGGGGTCCTGGGCACCCCTTTCTGTTTGTGAGTGGTTTACCACCCTTCTCTGAAGGGTGGTAAAATGCGACTGTTTTGCGACTGCAAATGCGGTCGCAAAACAGTCATACATGGCATTTAGGGTCGCTACTAGGAAGGGAACGCCCCTTCCTAATAGCGAGTTGCAAAACACTATTTTGCGAGTCGCAAATTTTTGCGAGTCGCAAAATAGGGTTTGTACAAGGCCAAAAGGATTTTTGCATGCGCAAACGGGTCTAAGACCCGTTTGCACATGCAAATATCCGTCGTACATCTGACATCTCATTCCTTACAGAAATCCAGTTCCTAATTTCCCAAGACACAGGCAGAATCCAATATTTCCCTCCTACGGAAGCTAATCCAAAAACTGCTGTCATGCTTCATAGGCACATTCACCAATGATCAGGACCTGTGAGCAGCACAGCATGGCAAACAAGCATTGGTAAAGTCAATAGGTCTCGCCTTCGCAAGAGGTTTTAGTTTTGTTTTCTTTGTTCTACAGTAGTTGCGGGGTTATTAAGTGTATATTGTTTCTATTTGTGGTAATCCAATAGTTTTTTATGTTTTGCTGATGATTTGATGTACGTTTTGAGTTTGTAAATAAAATGTGTTTTTGAAGAGCTGTTGTAATCATAATAAATTTGGTATAGTGCAACTGGTTAAGATGGAGGTGCATTGGTAGAGTTGTGTGAGGGCTGTGGGAGGGGGTGGATTTTAGCACCAGACTAGCAGGAGAGCTGAGGGTCAAGATTGAGGTGCATCGCTGAGGAGTGCCTTGGCCCCACCGCTGGAATATCGGATTTATCCAGCAATGCTTAAAGTCACGTGTGGCTTTCTTGGACAGTGTTGCACATAGTTCTCAGTGTTGGAGTAGCAAATACTACTGAGACAATGTTTGAAAATACTTTGAAATACTCCACTCTCTGCCCAGTCTAAAGTATGGGGCGCTATGAGAAGATAAAGATCCGCTGACAAAGTTAAGATTTGGTCCCAGCATCAGCATAGCAGTAAGGTTGCGTGTTGAGATAGAGGTAGATAAACGGAGCAAATTGCTGGGCCAGCTACTAAAGCAACGAGGCTGCACTTTATGGTGCAGAGTACCTTACAGGGCTGATTCAGGGGTCCAGTACATGTGCAATCTGATTGCATAAGACAATAACACATAAAGTGAATATCTGCAGCTGGAAGTTTATTTTATTTGTTTGATTAATTAAAATCTTACAAAAAATGATTAAAATATCCTCAAATATAAAAGAATTAAAATACTATAATCACAATTGACATTATGTCTTAAATACAATATACAGTATATAAAAAGTAGATTCAATTATTGCTCCCTTAATTTTTTACCAACAGCGCTCAAACATTTTACAAATGCAGAGATCATGAATATATCTTTAGAATTTAGGCATGCCATCACTGCTTGCCTACATGACCTTAGTCCGCGGTCATTAAATAGTCTCTTTAAAATGGCTTCCCTTTCCGTTTCTAACCCAGGGCAAAGACATAGTAGATGTATAATATTCTCTTGACCACATTTGCATAACCTACAATCAGTGTTGTCTTCTGTCTTTTTCCATATGGGTACATGACATAAACCCGGCAGTAACCCAAAGCGTGCTCTGATGAAGATTTTCTTGTTTTTTCGGTGACCATGGTATTTCTAAATATCCTTGAACTTGTTTTTTGATAAATCCATTTATGATTGGCCATTGCAAGAAGTGAAGTGCATTGAAGGGTGCGTGGTCCATAAACTAGAAACTAATGGGGCTGTAGGACAGCCTTGAAGCACATTCAGCGAGCTATGTGTGATCCTCACCATGCTATAGAACAGCAATGACATGCACTGACGAGGCTCTGAAGTCTCTGATCTTAAATAGTTGGGCGAATTCAGGCCAAGATTGAGGTGCATGGCAGGGCTTGTGATCGCTCTGAACTACAATAGTAGGGTCGCTGCAGTGTAGTCTTGTGTGCACTAGTCATCCACTGTGTGGTCCCTGGACTATGCTAGTCACACTAAAGAATTCGGTGAATTCTTCTTCAGCCAAAAAGCATGATCGAAAGCACTTGAATTTCAGGTTAGATAATAAATTGGCTTTCATCTGTGAGCACATTCGGGTTGGAGGGTCTCCAGTCATACAAACTTGCATGCCAACATCTGGGATCCACTTAGAGGGACACTTAAAAAAAATAATCGGTATGAATAAGTTTCGATAATAACTTGCTACGGAGTGAAGGAAGGTAGAGGAGAGAAAATATACTGTACCTGACCCCAGGCATCTTCTTCCGGTATGCAATCACCAAGGTAACCAACATAGCATGAAGTGATTCTGTTCAGACTGTACGTCAGCCTGTCAGTGCGCATGGAAAATTACCTATATTGAAGAGAGCCACAGAAGTAGGCTAACGTCCATAACCAATCAAAAAAGTCGTCACGTATGCTATCAATGGCAGAGAAAAGTTTGGTGCCTTTAGTTTCATTCGTTTTCACTTCTGGTGGGATTGGCTGGAATAAAGCTTCTAGTGTTTTGGCTGTTGGATCTTGCTTGCGAACCCCGGAGTGGGTATGGTGCTATTTCATGGCAAGCAATTCCCTATGTTCCTTATTAGAGTTTGCAATGTTATGCGTTCAGGAAGAGAGATTTCCTTTGCCTGTCCGGCTGGGTGAGCCAGTAACATATGGCATCAGACAAGATATGAGCAAATCAGCCTTAGTAAGTTGGAGCAGGGAAGTGATAGCAACATAAGTCTTCAGAATGAAAGATCAATTAAAAAGTTGGGAATTAATATTACTCCACATCTAGGGGAAGCATATCCATTAACGTTAATGTAAAAAGCTCAACGGTACCCAGCCACAGTGAATACATCACAGGGAACTAGACCTACTCTATATTCTATCTTGAGAAATCCAATAGGAAAAAGTGGGTCATTTATGGAAGAAATGATGAGCCAGCAAGGAGTCTCTACCTCCTAGCAAGCATGACTTGAGAGTCTCAAATTCGAGTGGAGCTAGCTACCGAGAAATCTTGTAGGTCAGGCTCCAAGATGAACCTTTAGGCAGCGCAGGGATTACCAAAGACTTTTTAGTTTGTTCGTGGAATGTGGGAGGTCAGTCAAACTTAACTCAAGAACAATTGGTTATAAAATGTTGGAAAGCTTTCCACATCATTCTGTTACAAGAAACATGGGCTCAACATCCCATTCCATTATTTGGAACAAAAGATTTAAGTCAAAGCAAAGGGGTGACCAAAGGGCAGGTTGACAATATATGTTTCCAAGGAAATTCATGTAAAAACCATCCACTTGCAAGTTAATGTCCCACTGATCCTAGCGGTCAAACTAGAGAGGTGGTGTCAGGAAATTAGCAATCCTTTAATCATCCTGAACTTTTATATAAATCCTGCAGGAAACGAAAAACAAGAAGTTGCTGCTAAACTTCAATCACTAGCGATAGCTCAAAAAGCTGAACATTATAAAGCTGAATTTATACTCTCAGCAGATTTGAACTCAAACCTCCTTTATCAACCACATGACAATGATTAGAAGGCAGCTCAAGTGAAAGGTCACAGTCCAGATAGTCACTCCAAGCAATAGGCGTGATAAACTACGACAAAGAATCCTTGCAATATGTTCTGCAGTTGGTCTAAGGGTAGTGAATGGAAGCTATCCCAAAGATCAACCACTAGCACAAATTCCTATAAACCCATGAGTGGTTCAGTTATTGATCTCATCCTGGTCTCACTTCCATTGTGCAAGCTGATAGCCTTCTTCAAAATCGATCCTCCACAGAAAGTGATCACCTTTCGCAGACAATAGAGTTACACTCTAGGCCACAACTTCGCCTCCCTCGGAAAATCTAAAACATTTAATATAGGAAGGCTTTTGTCCAAGAGAATTTAAGGATCCCTTCTGGGCAAAGGGAATAAAACCTCAAGAGAATTTTTGAGAACCATTAATAACCTGGAAAGAGGAGCCCATATCGCAAACAATGCTATCATTGCAGAGTCAGACTGGGTAAGCAATCTCACCACACATTACTCCTCACTACAGGACCATGGAGCAAGTGTGGAAAAAATCTTACTTCATGCCTTTCTTAAGTCTCCATTGTCATTGAGTGGCCCCGTCATGAGACCTAAACACACAGACGTTCAGGTCAGTGCTGAAAATCAACTAGAAAAATGATACAAAAAAGTAAAACAATGAGCACCCCTGACTGAATGGCCAGTCACAAACCCTTTTCAAAATCAACTATGCATTCTGGGCTAATTACCTAACCGCGATATTTAACTTCAGGAAAATAAACTGAAATCTGACTCATGACATGGGGCAATTTTCTATTCAATTTTTAAAGGAAGTTGGACTTCTAACCAAGCCAACTACCAGCTATCCATCTTCTCAGACAATAAGGCTAAATACTGTGCTTCTACTTCATGGTCTTCAGTGGGCAGAGGAGTGACACCTAATCCCCTTCAATCAAACAGGTTGCCGTCCAAGAAAGGGTACACTCTCTCACTCTTGACAACCTTAACTATGATGATGAGTAGCTCCTGTGAAACAAACACTACACTGCACAACTGTTTCATAGATTTTAAGGCCGCATTTGACTGTGTAAATAGAAATTACCTTTGGCAAATCTGGCTGATTGGGGAATATCTGACAAGTTAATTTTTTTTCTTGTACATATTTATTAATTTTTGGGTGATAATATAGAGTACTGAGTACAGTTTGACTGTGATCAATGTACATCAAATATGTTGCCATTATGTGCATATTACAGTGAATCCATTACAATTTTCCATATGAGGCAGTTTTAGTTAAGGATGCCAGAAATGTATCCATAAAAAAGAAACCATTCAACAAACATAACAAGCCTGGCATAGCCATTCTAGAGTAGTGAAAAGGAAAAAGGAAGGATTATGTGGATATGTGTGCATACGGTCTCATGGCCCTTGAGGGGGATGTTCCACATTGGGGTGGCCATTAACTAACAGACAATCGTGGGGTAATTAGGTACTGAACGCATAACTGTATTACTGTTAAGTACTCAGGTGTGGGTTCACCCCCATCTCATCCCTCAGCCCTACAGGTCTATTGGTGTTGAGAGCTGTAGACGTGTTTGGCAATAAAGGTGCTATGCAGTGCTCAAGGAGGCCAGGTGTTTGATTTGGCTTCTACTGGCGCTGGGACGCCATACTTCTGCATGTAGTGGGATCCCATACCACCCCGCACGAGGGCCTGACAGTGTGTCAATTTCTGTCATGGACCACTTTCGTATGTTTCTCAGACACTCCTCCAGGAGTGGAGCTGCAGCTGTTCTCCAATACATTGCTATGCACCTCTTTGTCAGTAACAGGGCTAGGTCAATAAATATACATGAATGTTTGGTCTTCTTTGTGCATGTTGTTATTCCCAACAAGAATATCTCCATTACTTTAGGTATTAGTATCCCTGTCAGTTCAGACGGGCAGCCCATTGTCGCCTCCCAGATATTCTTTATTATCAGGAAGACCCATACCATGTGGAGAACATTCCCCTCTATCCATGGACATCTAGGGCACCATGTGGATGCCCATGGGGTACGTGTTTCCTATGCATTCGAGGGCGAAGTATGTGTGGTGTATGTAATTAAATTGCATATTCCACAATCTGGAGTTTTTACAGATGCCCTTCACGCTCTTGAGGGCTTATTCCCATCTATTGGCGGTAAATGGCTGGACAATCTGTTCTTCCCACCACTCCCTGAATTCCATCAAAAGTGTGTAATTGGGCGCTATATAGACAAGTCACTGCCCATCAGACGGTGCTGTTTTGAAGTATCACCTGCAATAGTGATGAGGTCGTTCGGGCACCCTGATCAACTATCCAGGTTGCAGTTGACGTCTATCTCATTGCATTATATAGCAAGAAGTGGTCTGCACCTAAATTATACTAATCTCAGAGAATCTAAAATGGTCTCTAGTCCTCCTCAGTGAACATGTCAACCCAGACTTGGAGACCTACCTGAGCCCTGAGTCGGTGTCACAAATCATTGCCAGTCTAGCGCAACCTGACAGGGCCCACAAGGGCAGTTTCAGTGCATATGGAGGTGAGTTGCCTTTTTTGTGTACAAATGTTTGTCAACACCATTTTGCCACACTCATTATGATCTGGCCGCTCTCGGGTCCCATGTCATTGCCCAACAGACAATTTATAATGGGGCATCCATCCAGGTGCACCTCAATATCTAACGTTTCCATGGTCATCTAATGGACCACTGGATTTGGGCAGCAGCGTAGTAAAGTTCATAGTTGGGTGCACTTAGGCCACCTCTCAACACTGGTGCATATAACTTCCCCATTGCCAGCCTCCATCGGCCTTCTTCCTGTGCCAATGAGATGAGCAGCAACTGTGCGATAACCTGAGCCATCTCAGTTGAGAAGGAGGTGCCATTGCCATTGTCTCTTAGAGTTGGAGATACCTCTATCTCCGCCCCACCATTGTCTGTTTTGAAGTTCCCCTTCCAACCTGTGATCTGGAGTGGGGGGCTTGTTGGGGTATTGACCAACTCCTGTCTTCACCTTTGCAGCTCCCAGCTAGCTTGGGCGGGTAGAGCTCTGTGTTTAAGGCACAATTAGATTACAGAAGTAGCGATCCACCAAAGCCATATAAGTTGATCCATGTAAGTGAGGTTGGGGCCCTGTCGTAAGACTGCCATGGCGTCCTCGATGTCCATTCCCTCTGCTCCTTGTTGTCATTCAGGACCATTGCTTGGGGGCTAAGTTGGGATTTCCGATCCTCAATTACTTTAGCATAGTCTTTAGTGGCCTGTTCCATGGTAAGTTTGCTCTGCATCCTCCTGAACATTTAGCGCCTGCATTTCTGCACTTGCCAGTCACCATCAGGTTCTGCTTGGTCATGCTTTCGGGTACCACTTTCTAATCAAGCCATAGCCAGGTGTCTTATGGGTTGGTAAAGGACTGAGTGGTCGTGCCATCCATTACTCGGAGCCTGACCGGGAACATCAGAGAATATTCAATGTTTAACTAACAAAACCATTGTGTGACTGCCAGGAACGATGCTCAATGTTTCTGGACTTCCATAATGTAGTCTACGAAGATGTCTGCAGCACAAGTCTCAACAGCCCATGGGCCCTTATTGTAGGAGATTTGTAGGATGTGATCCTTATCTCGAAATTTAACGAGCCGCACTACTATGGTTCTGGGAGGAGCTTCCAGGGGTGGCAGCCAGGCCAGAACTCTGTGCTCAAAAGAAAGTGGATTGCTTACCAGCTGTGCCATGTGCGACAACTAGTCTTCCAGGTATAACTCCATACCGGGGCCCTCCACCCTCTCCAGCAGTCCCACGGCGCAAACTTTATTCCATTGCAATCGTAAGGCTGGCAGACATCAAGGTGACAGAATATTTTACTCTGTTGCCCTAATGGAGTACAAACTGTACTCCACATTCTAAATCAAACCTGTATTTACTGCAAGAATTGTTATTTATGTGTTCCATATCCAGTTGCAAAGCTTTGGCTCTTATTTTATTTCCCAGATATCATTTAAAATGAGTCTTATCAAAGCTAATTAATTATTCCCAAAGGTCCATGTCATACTTTTTAATAATTGCAGAACAATAATCTAATGTGAAAAATACATACATACCCTTCTGCTGACAGATAAAGTTCATTAAGTATTAACTTTTTTACAGAACCAGATTCAGTCTTTTCAAGCAGCCAGATTAACTGAAACCTTTGTTTACCAATCAACCTCACTGTGGAGGTCTGGCTGGGCAGTGCCACAGGTACTGCCGAGGTCAGGTTCTAAAGTAGTATTGGCAGGCTTTACAGTAGTATTGACAAGCTCAAGATGTATTACTGCTTCTTTTTATGCCTACATTTTGCAAACATAATTCATCATAACTAATAATACCAATGGTTTGCTAATTTATCAAAAGAAAGTCACAGCGGTATAAAGGGCCATTAGCATTATCATCAGTTTAAATGCTACTATGTTCTCATTGATGGGTATGCCACCATATGGTAGCTTAAATCTCCTAAGGCCACGTCCCATTTTTATTCAGCATTTTTCTAGATTATTCAAATGATATTACCACAAAATTGTTCCTCCAAAATAAAAATTTAGATAACATTGTTCCTTTTCTTGGATCTATGTATGTACCAATTACATCTCAAACTGAAGCAAGAAAAACATAACATCCAAGTTTAAACCATCAGATGGTTTTCAATATTACCTGTGTCTAGTTTCTAAAAAGTTGTCACTGCAAATCAGGTAGAGTGGCTTAAAAAAAATCTGATCTTCTGTGAACTGTTAACCTACAAAGTATGGCAGGTTGAGCATCTGGGTGGTCACCGCCAGCAGGCAGATCAGCCATATACAAACAGAACAACAGGGGAGCTTGAATGCATCGTTGCTTATGGCCATTTTCAGTACTGATCCCAGGTGTTAGCCCTCCCCCATTAAAACTGGCCCTGCACCCACCTGACCTTCTTGTGAGAGAGGACCCAGCCCAAAAAGAAGCAGACGAACTTCAAAAGTAGATTTGAACTACATTCCTTCTTTCACATAAGAAAGAACACTTACAGAACTATTGTCTGTGCTTTGTGCACCCATTTGGGGTCCACTACTCTCTTCTCGCAATCCTTATGTTAGTGTATGGAATCTTCCTGTAATTAAGGTCCTTTGTCTACTGCTTTCAATGTTCCTTCCTCAGGTGGCTCTATGTTCTCCGGAAGGATTCCGATTTAGCCTCGGTAATACTAATGTCAGGCACTGCATGAGAAATCTAATTTCAATCATTGCAGGAAGTCCAGTTTATGGAGACTGCAACTGCTCAGGAAGAGGAGGGCAATGTTTATAAAAAATATCTTTGCTACGTTTAAACTAAAAATTTAAGATCACTAATGAACTAGATTTTCAATACTTGTTAAAAGGATGGGCCAATGGATTGACTATAGGCCAAGACATGGACTTTGTACCTACAGAAGGCATCTAAAAAGGGCAAGGCTTGCTACAGCTGGTGTTTTAAATAGCTGTTTAGAACTCTATTACTGCAGAGACACAATACATTGCCTAATTAGTATGCCTCTCTCTTATATAGCATGTAGCTTGTGGGCTCGAAGGCACATTTCACAGGTGACCTAACTAATAAGAGAAATAGACTTTTAAACATGTCAACAAGTTTAATCTGACAAAGGGCTACTATAGGTTGGGCCTACAGCATTTCATCAATTCAGGAATGCTGGGGAAACCCTGATGCCAGGTTTTTAAAGTGGTGCAACAACAACAATGTGATGGATGGTCCTGGGTTGCCTGTGCTCCGGTTCAGTGACGACCTGGCTTGGCATTTCGGGCTGCACTGTTCCCATTGGAGCAGGGAAAGACTGATTTGCATATAGCAGGGTCCAAACTGAGGTGGCAAAATCACAATGAACTGGGATGCGGACCAGATTAAATTACCAGTGGGTATGAATTATTTAAGCATTCCATCCATCACTTTCTTGTTTACTGTAGTGTTTCACCCTAAGTGAGACAGGTATGCCCAGACGTGGATCCCGTGCACACTGTGTCACTGGAACCAAACTATACCTGTTTGATAAGCCCTAACAATGGCAAAATCGGTCCTGGATGACCTGTGTTCTGGTTCACGGAGGACATGGCTTTGCAGTTTGGGCAGCACTGTTCCCACTGGAACAGGCTCAAGACTGATTTGCATGTAGCTGGGTCCAAACTGAGGTGGCATGGTGTGCAAAATAATGATGGACTGCAATTTGGCAAAAGAAATTTCCAGTAGCTGGGAATAATTCAATCATTCTATCTATCACTTTTTTGTATACTGTAGTGTGTCGCCCTAAGTGGGACAGGTATGGCCAGACATGGGTCCTGTGAACACTGTGTCACTGGGACCAAGCTGTACCTGGCTGATGAGCCCTAACTAGGGTGAAAACGGTCCTAGATTGCTTGTATTCTGGTTCAAGGAGGAGCTGGCTTGGCAGTTCATGCTAGACTGTTCCCACTGGAGTAGGGTCAAGACTGCTTTGCATATAGCTGGGTCCAAACTGAGGTGGCATGGTGCAAAACCTAACAATGGACTGGGATGCAGTCCGAGTAATTACCAGTGGCAGATATTAATTCAAGCATTACACCCATCACTTTTATGTATACTGTAAAGTTTTTAAAGTTGGCGACTCATATTCATATTTCAGACCTTATGTGATATTTGACTTTCATACCACATGCACATTGTATGTGCAACATTACAGTAGCATTACATATAGGCCAGTTATGCCATTTCAAATTAGCTGTCACATTTTATGGGCCAAAGCACAAGCACAGTGCCCAGAATCAAAATATGCTGCCACAAATTGCTCTATAAAAGCAAACAATTTGGAAGGACCATGCAAGAGATGCTGTTTCCTAGAAGCTTCTAATATGCAATATCATGGCCATCCCTCTCCTGTGCATGGTTGGACGAGATGCAAGAAGGCACAAAGCAGGCATGCTTAATGTTAGATAACACTCTGGGCCCGATTCACAGAACTAACTTAAGACAAAATCCTAAACTTCATAGGACGGGGGAGGTGGGATATTGTTTTTTCTTTCTTACTTTCTTTAATGGGGGGCTGGGGGATGGGGGGGGGTGGATTGTGCCTCGTTGAGTTGATGCTGGCTTTCATTGCTCAGATTTGGGGTGTTGGATATGCACGCAGGGATTCCACAGATTGCATTTTTAGCCTTTCATTTATTGTGCTTTTCCCCTGGCCCATCGAGCTATCCTTCGCCAACCCTCTTGAGTTGCCCCCTTTTTCTTTGATTGTATTATATGTACCCTAACCTCCTATCCCCCTCCCCCTATGGTTTGTTTTGTTTCAATAAAAACGTTTTAAACATAAAATCCTAAACTTACTACCATTGTGGTATTCACAGAAGGCACTTACTCATTTTGGTATTCACAGAAGGCACTTACTCATTTCGGTATTCACAGAAGTTAGTAGTCCTAACTTTAGGACTCCTAAATGCCTTCTGTGAATACGGAAAGTCTTAAAGTTAGGATTTTTCTCAGTTTAGGAGTAGTAAAGTTAGGACTCCTAACTTTAGGACTCCTAAATGCCTTCTGTGAATACCGAAAGTCTTACAGTTAGAATTTTTCTCATTTTAAGAGTAGTAAAATTAGTAGTCCTAACTTTAGGACTCCTAACTGCCTTCTGTGAATACCGAAAGTCTTAAAGTTAAGATTTTTCTCAGTTTAGGAGTAGTAAAGTTAGGACTCCTAACTTTAGGACTCCTAAATGCCTTCTGTGAATACCGAAAGTCTTACAGTTAGGATTTTTCTCATTTTAAGAGTAGTAAAGTTAGTAGTCCTAACTTTAGGACTCCTGAATGCCTTCTGTGAATACCGAAAGTCTTAAAGTTAGGATTTTTCTCAGTTTAGGAGTAGTAAAGTTAGGACTCCTAACTTTAGGACTCCTAAATGCCTTCTGTGAATACCGAAAGTCTTACAGTTAGGATTTTTCTCATTTTAAGAGTAGTAAAGTTAGTAGCCCTAACTTTAGGACTCCTAAATGCCTTCTGTGAATACCGAAAGTCTTAAAGTTAGGATTTTTCTCAGTTTAGGAGTAGTAAAGTTAGGACTCCTAACTTTAGGACTCCTAAATGCCTTCTGTGAATACCGAAAGTCTTACAGTTAGCATTTTTCTCATTTTAAGAGTAGTAAAGTTAGTAGTCCTAACTTTAGGACTCCTAAATGCCTTCTGTGAATACCGAAAGTCTTAAAGTTAGGATTTTTCTCAGTTTAGGAGTAGTAAAGTTAGGACTCCTAACTTTAGGACTCCTAAATGCCTTCTGTGAATACCGAAAGTCTTACAGTTAGGATTTTTCTCATTTTAAGAGTAGTAAAGTTAGTAGCCCTAACTTTAGGACTCCTAAATGCCTTCTGTGAATACCGAAAGTCTTAAAGTTAGGATTGTTCTTAGTTTAGGAGCAGTGAAGTCCTAACTTTACTACTCCTAAACTAAGAAAAATCCTAACTTCTGTGAATATCGAAATGAGTAAGGGGCATATGTATCAAGTTCTGTTTTTGCAATTCTCAAATAGCGATTTTTAGAGAATCGCTATTTGAGAATTGCAAAACGGGATGTAATAAAAAATTCGCAAATGTTTTGCAAGTCCTTGGCATTCCTTAATTGCGATTAGCAAATTGCTAATCGCAATTAAGGAAAACCTTCCCATTCATTCCTATGGGCTAGGAGGCCCATAGGAATGAATGGGAAGACATTCTCATTTTCCGATTCGCAATTTGAGAATCGCAAAATGAGAATGCAATTTCAAGGGTGCTAGGGTGTCAAAAGGACACCCTGTTGCACCCCTGAAATATGTATGTATGCACACATGTCACATGGCACTTTGAAAAATGCCAAAAAGTGCATTTTTCAATGAAATCGCAAATTAACACCAACTTGAAGTTGGTGGTAATTTGCGATTTCTTACGGCCAAATTGCAATTTTTCTAGGCTTCATACATTGTATTTAAGGAATCGCAATTTGTGATTCCTTAAATGCAATCGCAAAATAGAGAATCGCAAATTTTGCGATTCTCTAATTTGCAATGCCCTTTTGGGATGATACATCCCAAAAGGCCTTTTCCCGTTTGCAAACGGGCCGATTCTGAGAATCGGCCCGTTTGCGAACGGGAAAAGGGTTTGATACATATGCCCCTAAGTGCCTTCTGTGAATACCAAAATGAGTAAGTGCCTTCTGTGAATACCAAAATGGTAGTAGGTTTAGGATTTTGTCTTAAGTTAGTTCTGTGAATCGGGCCATCTGTTTTGAAGCAGCCCTGTACATCAAAATTCAGGCAGTGCATGAACATGTCACTATATAATTTATTTCTGATCCCTTGTCAGCATATATATGAATAGTTCTGCAAATGCAGCATTTCAGTGCACAGGCACATTATGGCCCATCTTGACTGAATTGCCCTTGTGGGGGGAGCAGCCGCCTGCATATGTCAGTAGGATACCAGCCATACACTCACCTGGGCTGCAGAAACCCTTGAACACCAAAGTATTGGGCTTGGTGCCAGAAAATAGATTTAAAGTGATGACGAGCAGGAGTAGTGATGCACTGCCGGCTCTTCTCATAATGCACATGCCCGATACGCGTCTGTTAAGAGCTCGAAATAGGACAAGGGTTGCCAAAGAAGGAAAGGGTCAGGTATTAAGTTTTTTTTAAACTCCAAATGGTTAGAAACAAGGCACAACTCTTGACAAACAGAATACCAGGGTTTATCCCACCAAGTAGCAAATGAGCTGCCACCCTGTCTACATTTATTGAACCTGGGAATGAAATAGAAGTTAGAGAAAATAGTACTCTATTTTGTAGATGGTGTGTACTACCACAATACTTCTTGAAAATAAGAAGTTCTTGGTTAGAGGCGGAACTGTGACAACTGCACAAGACTTTAAAGATGAAGGGCCTTATTTATGAGGTCTTGTGACACTTTTAGACCACTGTTGGATCACATTTTGTGACGCACCGGTGGCGTAAAAAATGCGCCATGTTGCGCCCTATTTACAAAGTAACGTATCAAGGCAGATGCGTCACTTTGTAAACCCCTGCGCCACATTATACCTGCACCAGGTATAATGTATGCAGTGTGGGCGTTACCCCACAAAAAGCCTCGTAGAAGTGGCGCATTGAAATATATAAGATTTGAGTGCACCACTTCTAGGACACTACTGCATCAATATCTTACGCCTGCCTCACAGCAGGCGTAAGACTGATGCAGACCCTTTGACATGGGGCTTGCTCCATGTGAAAGGACACATTGTTGGAGTTGCGTCGGTTTTCAGACACACCCCAGCAATGCGCCACTTTTTCACCTACAGATACTCAGAAATCCTGACGTATCGGTAACACATTGTGACATGAAGTGCCGTACATTAAATATGGCGCATCCATCCTGTCTCAAGGCAGGTACACTGAAAACTGTTGCATCGCTGTTTCCACGCAGCGATGTGACAGTTTTCATAAATGAGGCCAGGGGTTATTATTACAATAGGTGGCCATTGCAAGGAAATAAAGTGAAGAGATAGTACAGTATATGTAGACATCTCCAAAAGGCAGGCAGAGATCTACAAGCTTTGCTGAGCAACTACTATGTTTAATGCAGCTGCTTAGCAAAGCTTTTTGTTTTTCAAAAGCAAACTCTCAAGAGACAAAATAAACACCCCTGTCACACTGGAGGTATTCTCCCAGCATCTCTTTGTTTTCCTATTTGGGACCATAAGGAAAAGACTGGCGTTCTTCAAGAGGAAAAAAAGTATGTTAAAAAGTCCACCCTAAATATGGCAGATGACCTGAGGTACTTTGACCAACCGCACAATATACAATGAGATGAAGGTCAAAGGTTTCCACAAGTAGAGCCAGCATAGGCTCTGCAATCAAAAACAGGGTGAGTTCACTCATTCTATATAGAGTGGAGGAACAACACATTTTGGTGAACAGGATTTCTGCCACTTCTATTAAATGTATTGCTTTTATTGCCAGTTGTTCCCTTGCAATGGAAGAAGGCAGTCCCACTTAAAAAAATAAAAACAAAAAAAACGTTCTACATTCTAGGTGTTTAGTCATTATCATCCCATTTCTCTGCTTCCCTGAGTCACAAAAATCATGGAAAAGAAACTAAATCTTGAGCTGTTTCCTTTGTTGTGACAATCAACTCCTTGACCATTTGCAGTCAGTTTCACCTTCTTCAGAGGTGGCCCTGCTTTCAGTAACTGCTAAAGTTCTTGACTAAGGCATCTCAAATATTCTCTCATCTTCCTTGACCTGAGTGGGGATTTTTAAATAGTATCACACATCTTTCATAATTCAACTAGATTATATTAGTTTATATTAGTGTGGCACAGCACTTTCCTGGTTTTATTCTTTCCTTTCAGACCACAGTTAGGCAATCCAATTCCCCCACTACCAACATGCTTTTAAAACTCTTCCCTGTGCCATTCCACAATGGTCATCACTCAGCCTCACTTTGTTTAACTCCTCTCCTTACTCTTATTAAATCATGTGGCCTTTCTCTCATATAAACACTACCCAGATTGCAGTGTCTTTTAGTGATAACCTGGACAACAATCAAGTTACTTTCAGGTCAGCAGTGGCCATATATATGAAACATATGCCCTTAGATTGAATAGGAATAACATTGAAGTCATAA
This sequence comes from Triturus cristatus, assembly GCF_964204655.1. Taxonomy (NCBI): domain Eukaryota; kingdom Metazoa; phylum Chordata; class Amphibia; order Caudata; family Salamandridae; genus Triturus; species Triturus cristatus. Next base: position 349,949,475 of record NC_140584.1, read on the forward strand.
TTTAGGGCAACTGCCTTCATTGTGATCTTTACCTTGGTGGCATGCTGAACTTGGCCCCTTGGTGCCTCTGGTATCCTCAGTATGCAATCACCTGTGGTGTTTGACAACACTTTTGCCTATTCTGGCCACATTCCTAAGGCGGTGGCTTCACCTTTATTTAACCTTAAGAATATGGATAAGGCTTTTCCTTTGCTGTTAGCCGACTGCTGTAAAACAGTAGTGAAGTCGAGTAGTTTCCAGGATCAGTTACTATATCTGGCTCTTCCAGCAAATTTACAATGCAGGAGTCCGACCCATTCTCGGTTTGCCAATGTAACTCCGCCAAGGCAGCGGAGTACATCTCTGCTTTGACCTGGTAGAATTGAGCACAGTTGTCCATACTCTAATGTCTGCATTTGTATTCTCTATAGACCGCAGCAAACATTCTGATAGAGACTAGTTTATGTGAGAGTTACAGTCATTAAACTCAGAAAGATCAGATTCCCTGATCAAGTAGATGTAGTTGGAATCAGAATTAGATGCATCTGCAGTATGCCTGGAGCATATTTTTGTTTATTTTATTAGAAAAGAATGATGGCAAAGAACGTTTGATAGCAAAGGAAGCGCTTGCAGGTCAGCTAGATTTTTTTTACAATTTTGAATTCACAAGATGAATCATGAACAGACTTAATTTGCATGACACAGAAAGGAGAATACGTACGTCGAATATATGAGCAATAAACTTTAAGAATAGCTTTAGAAATAATGTAGCCATTTTTGTTGTCTCAAATTTATTTTTTAGAATTTGTGCTGATGTTTGCAAAGCAAGTGCAAGTGCATCTGTATAAAAGGGTGCAAATGGAGTAGTTCTATGAGATTTTACTACTTTTAAAGATTCTGTATCATCAAGGGATGCATTCATCTGTTGGGGAACAAGTTCTGATTGGTTGTACAACCATCGGACTGGTATATGCGGAAACCAGAGAGGTTTACAAGAGAAGAGTTGTCCAAGGCCCAGGACCTGCCAGGCACAATAACGAAAGGAGCAGGTAATTGGTTAATCAGAAGGGGCCATGAGAAGAAGAAAGGAATACTAACGTGTTCCAACTAAGTATAAACAATAGGGCCCAAGATCAAAAGCGCTGTATAGGAAGAGAAAATAGGATCTAACAGATGGCCCCTAAAGTTGCTAGAGAAACTACTAGTTTCTTAAAATCCAAAACAGAGATAAAATCAAGTAAGATTGAACATTCAGGTATGGTTCGCTCATCAAGCCAGAGGATAAGGTCACCTAAAACCATAAAGTTTGTGTAGCACCTAACTAAAGGGAAAATTAACAAAAGTAGATAAGAAGCAAATTTGGGAGTTTGCGATAAGATAGGGCACCAGCAAGAAACGGTGAGAATCACTGCATAAGTTAAGTATCTTGGCAGTAGTTGTGGGATCATGAGATCAAAGATAACTGATAAAGAAGAATGGTAAATAATTGCTAAACTTTCCCCAGAATTTGCCAAGTGTTCACAGAGCAAAATCTTATAGCCGCTGGGAACGGCACGGGAAATCTATGGAACTGATATATTTTGTAGGTCTCGCCTAGCGTTGCAGCAAGAATGCGCTGCCATTGCTTTGCGAGGCATGCAGTATATACTGTAGTGTGGAAGCTTTGTGGAAGCTCCGCCCACTCTCTGCCCATTGGCTTTTTTCTTAAATGCTGCCTTCCGATTAGTTTGAGGCTTGTTAGTCCCTCCTCATTCATCATTTGTATCCTTCCACGGCTATTGGCCCCTTTACTCCTAACACTATTTTCTTCCCTGTCTCCCCACCCCACCGCCACCTCTCTCAGTCTGAGACTTCTCGCCCTCCCCCGCTCCCCCACTGCCGTTCGTGTTTTCTTGCCTGCCAGCACTTCCGTTTTCATCTTTATTATTGCCACCTTGAAATATGCTAGTTCAAGATGTGTGCTGTACAAAAACTTCTCGTGTTTAATGAACTAGATTTGAATGTTACTCTAAATATAATGAGACTCTAGGCAACATTCGGGTTATGCATGGCAACGGACGCCTCTTAGTTCACAAATGGCATTTTTGTTGGGCGGGAGGAGCAGCAGTGTTTTAACTCATGCTTAAAACTAGCACTTTTAATAACTTCCTCTCAATTCAGTGCTATAATCTTGTGTACTGAGGTGGCACACTAAAGAAATGCACTTTTTTGAATTCTGAAGAGAAATTATCGCACATTTACATCATGTTTACTGTATGATTAACATGTCGATCATTTTCACAGCTCACCCACTGGCTCATCTATGGCTGGCTCTACCTGCTAATTAATATATTGGCTCGCGCACCTCTAACAAAGAGAAATGAATGGATACATGACAGTGAGCCCGGTCGATGGTAGAGAAAAAGACTGGTGCAGACAAACAGACAAAGTCAGTCTCCGTTGCCTAACATCAGAATCATCACTTTCAATAACCTGGAAATCTGCCGGCAACTCCCGCATGCCACAACCTCATTCCCCTCACCTATCACGTCAGAATCATCACTTTCAATAATCTGGAAATCTGCCGGCAACTCCCGCATGCCCCAACCTCATCCCCCTCACCTATTCTTAGCAGAAGCGGCATATTCTGAGCTGTGCCCTGCTGGTGCAGAGGAGCACGGCCGAGTCTGTAGAAGCGCTGGGATCCCTAGCCTCTCTGGGCGGGCACTTAAGCCTTCCGGGTGCCTTCACACTCAGGATAAATGAATACATTTTGTTCTGTGCTTTAGTCGCCCCTCTGTGAGCACTGTCTGGTAGATGGAGCTCTGTGTTAATAAACACATTCAGAGAGGTGGTTGTGTACAAACAAACAACAGCCACTATACCGTACATTTTGAACGTGAAGTTAAATACCTGCTCATCGAATACCTCATTGACTGATCATTCCATGGCACTACCAAAATTACTTTTGGACACATTTGCTCAACTGTAAAACACTCCCTTCTATGGGTCATTTAACAACTCAGGGATTTGGGGTTAGGTAACCTACTTAGGATGCTGTGTAAAAGAGTAAATACAAAAATTAATGTAATGAAACTAAGCAACCAGTACTGTCTAAAACACTGTGAAAGCTGACACGCATTCTGGCGTTTTGTTTAGTTAATGTCGATTTTCTCATAGATGCGAGTAAAGTACTCTTAATATCTTAATGAAATCTGCACACTTTTAACTAATAGCAACGGGCGACCTTTGACAACTAGGCAATGAATACATTTTCATGTACCCCCGAAGTCCCCCTGCCCCCCCCTTGGAAAACTTAATTGCCTCGCAGTGTTTGGAGGATAACCAAGACGCAGGAGAGTGAGTTAAATAGTCTAGAAAATGAAAGAGAATCCAGGATTCGGATTCACATGCTCCGATCCCGATCGCGTTGGTTAGTCTGTAAGCACTACTTTTATTAATGAGTTTCACATTAGTAAAGCACCACGGTGTGCATGTGTGGCGACACCACCCATGAGGTACGTGCCAAACAACTGTTGACACAATCCACACTTTGCATCTTTTTCAATATATTTATTACGAAGTGCATTCACTCCAAAAATAAAATGTGTAGGTAAAAAACATTGCCATTTACAATGTCAATAGCTCTAACTCACAAATGCGAGACCTACTTGCATTGCAAATGCTTGTTTTAGTCTAGTTTCAGTATTAAACAAGGCATCATGGATTACCGCAGCAATAAGACCATAAATATCATACTTCTGCCTTGGGAGGTGTTGGACATTAATGAATGAGACTTGCATTGAGGACCCGAGCCATGTATGCACAGGGAGTATGTCACCCTACCCACTGTGACTTGTGCCCATGTCTGCTTATCCCTGGTTCACACATTCAGTTGTTTTCTAACAGGATATGTCATCATTTTGTACACCCTTTCTTCTAGAATCGTGCTCTCTCTAAACAATTAACTGGCATGTTAATCATTTTCTTTTATGGCATTCATTTTCTTTTATGGCACTGTACTGAGATTGAAAACAGCTATTATGTTGTATGTCCTCTGCATGGCTTATAGAATCTGTGGTGATGTTGAAGGTGCACAGAGATTCTGCCCATCTTTTCCAGGGTGGCCACCATCCCCTCAGAACAGGTTGTGTGTAGATCAGCAATGTTGACAGCATAATCGGTACTTGGGTGTCAAACATTTTTAATTGTATCCCTATGTGGGTAAGTCCTACAGGTTTCCTCCATTTAAAGTTTTTGCAGTCCTCCATAAATAGCCTTGTTTTCTTCTTTCATATGTGGAAAATGAATGTTGTTCAACTACATGTGCATATGTGGTTGTGCCCATGCTTGCTCATGTGTGCCAGGATGAGCAAATGGTAAAAGGTATCCATAATCCTCAACATGGTAGAATGCTTTGTGTAAGGCTAACAGGTCATTTGTCTCTGCCAGCTGGGAGACAGCCCACTCTTTGAATTAGCTATAAAGTCCCTACCAGGGTGATAGGAACCTCCTCCGTTCCTGCTCCAGATCGGCATTCCTTTAGGATATGGCCTTCTCTTTGAGACTACTAACGATTTTACCTGAGCCATTTCAGACAGGCTCAGCAGAGACATCAGGGGTAAATGACTTGAACATGAGGTTATCGCACAAAAGAAATGCCACTCAAGAATTGGTGGAACCCTTAGAAAGGAATCAGAAGCAGTTTGTATGATTAACCGGGCTAGGCCTAGTCATCAGGGATGATAAGTAGTGGGCCTGTGGATAAGTACTTTGTTCAACTTCTCACTCTATGTCCATTGGTGAGCTATGCACGAGCATTGCTGAGAATATATTCAGGGTAAGAAACTCCGTAGGCTACTACTGTAATACCAAGAATAGGGCCATGCCTACCTTGAATCCAGAAACACAAGGGTACCCCAGCCAGCTGCCCAGGAAGCAAGACTTACATCACGATGAACTCAGGGCCTGGAAAGGTACATTCACCTTCAACCATTTGAGAAGGGTGAGCTTTCTCTATTTTTGACCCTCTCCATGTCTGTAGGGTGCCTGCACCAGGCTGTCTTGATGCCCAATTTTCAAGAAATATAAGCTCCATTCCCTGCCATGGAAACTCATTGGGATAATTAGAGTCACCACATGGTCACAAATAGGATTCTGTAGGTCATACTTCGTGGCCAATTGGCTGGATCGACTTCATAATTCTGGACCAAGCATAGCCAATATCTATCCTGGCATAACCTTCTATGCACCTGCACTCTGTTCCTCACTGAGGCATGGTCGCTACTCCTGGCAGATGCAGTCTTCCAAAGGCAGGCTGGTCTTTTCTTCTGCTCAGATCAGCAACAGACGCGGCTCTGCAGTCTTCTACAGTCTTAGTCATAACCTGTGTAGGACAGAAGCAACTGTAGGAGGTTCTTCTGATCTATTTGTGCAGTCTTTTCAGCAATACTGGGGTTCAGCTCCTCCTTAGAATAAACATCAAACATTAGGAAAATTGCTGATCAGAAGCCTTGGTGCTATCACCTCATGTTTAGATCAAGTAGCACTACTGTCCCTCCTGAACTCGTATGAAATAGCTCAGGCGAAATGGACACTGACTTCATATCAGAGGCCCTATCCTAAAGAAATGCATCTCTAAAGCAGGAACGAGGAGGGAAGTACAGTATTTCAAACGGTGAACTACTTCCTCACTCAATGAGACAAAAGGTACAGAGAGTGAGTCTGGAGATTATACATGTGTTGGGTCTGTTGTATGACAAAATATCTCTAAAAAAATATCTGTGACAAAATATTCCCAAAACAATATCGAAGACACAGATATTGACTTTACATTCCTTGTATGTCAAAAATGTGAACAACAAAATTGTAGAAGACAATATAATGATAAGACAGATATTGTGTTGTAAGTATCATACACTATATTAGCTTTAAAAATAACATTACATTTAAGAATAAGTGCAAAAATAAACATAATTTAATTTATTAAATAATACTACAAAAATAATGTATGTTAATGTAACTTTTAAAATGAAAAGAAAAAAGATACTCTGAAACAATATTTAAAGAAATGAGATAATTAAATTAGTCTTAGAAGGGTAAGATTCACCACTCCAACCTGACCAACAGTAGGGAAAGTGTTAGACTTCGAAGGGGGCAGATTTACTATCCTCACTCTAGAGTAAGCAACAGTAGGGGCGGTGTTGAACTTTGGAGGGCTCAGATTGACTATTCCTACTCCAAAATGAACATCAGTAGGGTAAGTGTTGGATTTTAGAAAGGTCAGACCTACTATCATTATTCTAGTGTAATCAACAGTATGGGAAATGTTAAACTTTAGAAATCTCAGATTAAATTTTCTCTATCTTAAATTAATACAAAGTAAATTACATATATATCAAGTAAATAAACACAAAATATATTTCCATAAACAAATCAAAATATTTTAAACATTGTAAAATGTATATACATTCCTAAAATAAAAATAAAATAATGAACATATAAATGTATTCATAAAATAATATTAAAGGCATATCAACTAAAAATATAAGAGACAGATTTGAGTACTTCCCACCCTATTACTCTAAAATCCCAACAACCATAAAGACAAATACATTAATAACAGAAACAAATAACAGTAACATCTGTTTAAAAAAATCACAATATACAAATAATTATTATACAGAAACCTATAAGCATACTATAGTTAATATCTAAATTATTAAAAACAAATAATAATAACAATAATGTGTCTCATTAACCAATTAACAAATACAAATGACAATATTATTAAAGTTATTGATTAAATAAAATAAAAACGACACAATTCTTTATTCAAATATTAAACAATATAAAAACTGTAAAATCAATTAAAAATAAATACACTAAAAACTCCCCATCCTTTTCCTCTACAAACCCAACAAACCAAATATGACATAAAATAAAAAATCTTAAGATGTATTACCATATCAAATAATTACAAACCACGCTAAAAAATAATTAAACATACTTAACATTAAAAAAGTAAGAACTTATAACACAAAAATAAATTAAAATAAGTTAAATGCTATTATGCACTACTATGTTTTAAAAAAGATATGCAAGACAAAAAAACTGATGTGCTTAACTTTTAAATGCCATCCCATTGTATTTTTGACATCACATTATTTTTGACACAATACTTGTGTCTCTTGATATTTGCGAAATTATATTTTGACGAAATATAGCTGGCTTGTAGCTCTGAAATGGTCCCAGGTCAGACTTACACAAAGGAATCCACTCGATTAAAGCAGATGCACACAGATGCCAATCAACTACACCATTCATTTTTCTAGGCATATGAGGCAACCATACTCTCTTCAACATACAGGTGCAGTTCAAGTTCAATTATGTTCCAAATATGGGACCAATTAATACATTTAATGAGAACTGCACGGACTTTACATGGAGAGAGTTGGGCAGGCCTTCCACAAAATATGGGTACAAATGAAAAAAGCTTTTACTCACCTATGAATTCTGAGGGATGGCAGTCATCGTTGGAGTGCACATTGGGAGGCCCCTCAAACCAGGGGCTAACTTTGGTATCTTAAACTAATTAGGCAGAATCTCACCTTACCACCTGATCTGGTGATGAATCTGGATGCTAGAGGTGATTTTCCTTATTCCAGAAGCATTGGATTTTTCCAGCTCAAGAGATTGAAGAGAGGTTGTTGTTGGAACCATTGACCAGCATCCCAATGTTTAGTTGTCTCCAACTTAATCCTGTCCACCAGGGGTGGCTCCACCACAATGGCGGAGGAGCATCACCCCACTGGCTCAGAGCTAGCAGCAAAAAACCCCCAGATATTTCGATATTGTTTTATTTTTAAGCCACTGACTCAGCCAGTGTGTGCAGGGAGGGGTAGGGCTGGGGCATGGGAGCTGAGAGGAGGAGTGTTGGGGCACTCCCTAAGTGCTCCTGTGTGTTTGACTGGCCGTTTCAGGCTAACCAAAACTCACATGAACACTGAGGTTTCTCTACCCTGGCTGGGGACGAGCCTGTAGTGTCTGCTGGGATAAGGAAGTCCCAGCACCAAGGCGTGACAGGGGAGGGACCGGCAGCAGGTAAGTTTAAATGTATTTTTATGTTTTATTATTCTTATACTTATGTTCCCCCACCCTCCCCTGCGCCGCCTCCCGCGCTTCGTCCGGCACCCCCCCGCCCCTCCACTTTGGCCACTAAGGTGCCTATTGTGTGTGTGACTCCAGGTTTTGTGGGTGCCCAACCACTAGGAAATTGTGGCCACATTCAATGGGTTCAAAGAATACAACCTACAATAAAGACCACCTTGGGGGACATCAGCTGCCCCAACTCAAAACAAGTAGTTCAGTGGTTACTGGAATGTGGACTCCAGTTGACCGGCATCAGAGACAGGACCCTGGTCACCTTACCAAATACCACCAAGAAGCAGCCTAAAATGTATTGTGTTTACTGGCTGTTATGGCATCAAAATATTTGGTAAATGCAATTTTTTCCAGCACTGTAAGGTATTAAACCTTTCCTTTCTACAACGCACATAGAAAAAGCAAATCACCTTTAAAGATTGCGTATGTGCAAGGAAGTGTCCCTTCCTTCACATAAACAATAATACCCTGCAACACAGGCACCCTTGCACTATAGTGCCTGGGTGTCTGTGTTGGAGCTAGGCAGCCATTTTTAGTGCCACTGCAAGGGAAAACACAGGGTTGCGGCATATTCGTGTGAATACGGCACATCCCTGTGTTTTTTAAATAACGCAGTGTTGCAAAATTGGCAGCAGCGCAGTGTTGTGCCATTTCCTTGTGAATATATCCCTAAGAGTGGGAGATCCTTTTCGTCTCCTTGTGTGTAGGGGAGATGGATGGAAGAAGGGATCAAGGTGGTGGTTTATTCTTTATAGCTACCACGATGTTGGCCTCTGGGGTGTAGATGCAATTATGTGTTTTATCTTCTCTCATATGCAAAAATGTATAAAACAGAATTGACCCTAAAGATAGACACAAAGTAAATCATGTCAACTACAGGCCACTTGCTCTCCTAAATTAATCAAAAATTATTTCACAAATATTTGATTTTGCTCTAAATAAAGGTCATCCCACCCATGATAACGTTTTGAAACTAATATTCAATGCTCAGAATCGAGAGGAAAGGTAAGAACCCTCCTATTTCTCCTTTTTATGGATTTCTCGAGGCATTTTGACCTTGTGAATTGGGCAGGAACAGTGAGGCTTTATTAATTTGCTTTTTAATATGATTTACCTCTTGTAAACAAATACTTGAGAAGGATAAAAGTTGATCAAACTGACTTGTTGAATTCTACATGCTCCTCTTACTGAGAATCGTAGTCATCTACGGGCTTCAGTGTCCGTTGTACGTCGATGACGCAAATGTTGCTGTATCTGTGGCGCATCCTGCAATAACAAAACCTTCCCAGCAGGCATCACGGCTTTGAAATATTGGATATCTGATGATCTCATATGATTAAAAGCATGGAAATCTGAAATTTTGTTAATGGGTCCTCTCCCAACTAATTGTGTCGCCTTCATTGGCCATCTTCATTGATACTTGTTCAATTCATGCCGTTCTTTTGCTGCTGACACAGTAGAGTTTCAAAAGCAGCTGTACAGTCTTTTCAGAAATATGCAATCAGCCCTGCCAAGTACCACGCATCAGGTGTTAGAATAACGCATTTCAGTGTGGTGGTACGCCTCACCGCACTGAAATGCGAAGTCGCGCATTTATAAAGCCTCCTCCGATGTCAAGCCCAGGGCCAGCTGGTAATTTGCACCACTTTCAAAAAGCTGGCAGCGTGGTCAGCGCTGCTTGTGCCGACTTGGGGGTTGGCTCAGCTAGCTCTGGGCTGGCTTTAGGGGTTACAATGTAACAACTCCACCCGTAGTGGGCTGGCACCGCATTCAGGTTCACTGACCTCACGTGACAACGTGAGCGAATCAGTGTCTGCATGACATGCCCTGCGCCCAATGTCCGATAGACTGAGACTGACTACGCACCTAGCTATAGGCGCCTGCCACCCGCGATGTGAGCATGCGGCACGACAGTCAGTTTACATATGGCAGTGGGCTCCATGCATTGTTGTGCCGACCCGTGCAACACTAATGTGCCTATGGCCACCCTCGACCTGACCCAGACTGTGGCCGCCACAGGAGTGGTGCTTTTTCATGTTTGCAGACAGCCTGCGAGAGTCGTAGTGTTGTGGACCGTGGCTGCTGCCCGGAGCCTGGCCCGTGCAGGGGGAGTCATTGCGGCGGGCTGCTGGTATCTTCAAAAGTCACAGGTGAGACCCCGGGGGGCAACTAGCCATGAGTCAGGTATGTTGATAGTAAACCCTGCCCACCCATACCAGACATGGTATTGAAGCAGCCCAGGGACGGTGGCCGTAACCCAGACTATGCACACCGAGGACCTTGCTAAAACTATCCCAGCATTGTGGCATTTAAATAAGCTCACTTATGAATGCTTTTTCCTGTGCAGCCATGCGCGTCACCTGCAGGTGCTTGATAGACTGTGCTGGAAACTGAGAAAGTGCGGCACTGCCCAGGATGGCGATATGAAATTATTTAATTAAAATCTTACCTGCTTATTTCCTCAGTCCTCTGCAGCCTCCAAGACAGGTGAAGTTTGAGAAATGTTGTTCAGTTGTTGACTGAACAACCGCTCACCACATGCCCTTTTTCAGTCTCTAGACACAGTTACAGTGCACTGGCACGAGGGTCACCATTACGGCCCGTGTGACTGCGAGCTGAGAGTTTGAGCTACCCAGTGCAGCCTACGTTAGGACTCGGACTCAGTACAGCTTCTAGGACACACAGGCAGCACCCCCTCTCTGTTGACACAGACTAAGGGCTGCATGCAATCCCAACAACTGAGCACCGTACAATCTGAGGCCAGTCCTGAAAGGCCCGGCCTCTCTCCCGCAATAATCAGCAAAGCAACGCTAATGACCCCTAGCTTCATCTCAACCTGACCCGAGTCTTGCCTGGCACAGGTGAGCTGAACACTGCGAATGTGAATGGGGTTAAGATGGACTGGGAAGGGGCAGGTTGGTTCTGGTAGATGCGAATGGAGTTCGCTCTAACGGCTGTGTGGAAGTTGGTTCATATTGAAAATGGGGTTTTAGTGTACTGGGTAGAGCCAGGCTGATTTTGCTCTCAAGAAAATGTCACTCATAGACATTGAATTTGAAATGTCACTCATAATTGCACTGAAATTTTGGAAATGTCACATATAGCAATCTGAAAATTTGGTTGTGGGAAGGTCACAGTAAAGCTCTAGCTCAAATAAGTGTATGGTATAGACTGTTGCACTGTCTATCTAGCTGAACTTCTCCCACCATTTGATGGGCAAATACAAGCTGCTCAAAAAAGGCAAGCATGAGCGCTTTTTTAGTCTTTTGATGTCCAGCCATTAGAAGAAACTAGGGCGTCTTCATTTGGAAACAAAAGCCATGTCGAAAGTACTCTGCATAGTATGGAAGCCAATTCAAGGTAGACACCTGAGTGCCTGTACAAGCAATTTACTTTCTAGAAGCGTAGAAGGTCACTTCAATCATCTTTAGCTTGAAAACAAATGATGATTTGCTTGGGTATGTAACCCAAAGTAAAGCATCATAACACAATGCTCTACCTTGTGTTACTTTGCATCAAGTGGGTGTTCCATGGGTGGTGCATGGGATATCCAATCCAATCAACCATAGATTTTAACACATATCTATTTCTACAAAGAGTCTAAGAAAGGGTTTTTCTCTCTTTGCATGTATGCTGCATTCTACAGAACACATACAAAGTGGAAAATGCCTCACAGCATAGTTTTTGTGCAGGAATGGACCCATATCTGCACAACAACTATGCTGACCACAATGCAGATACCCTTGCTTAAGTGTGTTTGTGTTAACGGATTGCTGCCAAAAGTGTGCCATGCAGGGAAATAGCAGAACTGCTCTACTTTTTAGTAGATATGTCATAGTTCTGCTCTCTCTCTTTTCATGCAACATATTTACTTGCGGTGCTGAGTTGTGTGAACTCTTTGTAAATTTGGCCCTAGTTGTCTCAGAGGACTGGCCTTAATTGTTTAGTAGTAACTCTAGATGGGCAGCATGTCTACAATCAGTTTTGACTGACTTTAAGCTGATGGATGTTTGGGGTTATACCAAGTTAGGTTTGTGGTTTATGTACTCTTTCTGTGTTTGCCAACAGGAAGCATGTCTCTTAGACCTGGTGTGGTGTGACTTTGCCATGTTTTCCCCTGTCTTTATACTTCTGAACTCCTGTTTTTTTACTATGTGCTGAACTTTGTTTTTGCTGGTTTTAGGACTCTGGGCACTTTACCACTCCTGATCAGTGCTAACGTGCATGTGCTCTGTGTCTAAAATGTAATGGCATTTGGTTTCTCCATGATTGGCATAGTGGATGTACTTCTAAGTCCCTAATGCAATGCACTACATCTGCCCAGGGCCTGCAAATCAAATGCTACTAGTGGGCCTGCAGCACTGATTGTGCCACCCACATGAGTAACCCTTCAAACATGTATCAGGTCTGCCACTGCAGTGTCTGTGTGTGCAGTTTTAAACTGCCATTTCGACCTGGCAAGTGCACCCACTTGCCAGGCCAAAACCTTCCCTTTTAGTACATGTAAGGCACCCTTAAGGTAGCCCCTAGGCAGTCCCATGGGCAGAGTGCAGTGTATTTAAAAAGTAGGACATCTGCTTTTAAGTTTTACACAATTGGGTAGTGAAAAACTCCTAAATTTGTTTTTCACTACAGCATGACCCATCACTCCTATAAGTTAGCTTTAGAGCTACCTTGTAACACTTTACAAGTGCAACTTCCCATTGGGATCAGATAGAAAATTGGAGTTTAGTGTCTCTGGACGGGAAACATCCTTTACTCCGAAGTTTTAACATCACAATACATTTATCAAGCTTTTTTTACAACGGAATGACTATAGGCGCACAAGTCATTACAACGCAAGAATTTACAACGCATTTCATCAGTACTACATTTACCACGTGAATAATGATCATCAGTAGGTGGCAGTGTTGTACTAATGATAACGTATTCTCAGAATAGAATGCAAGGGGCAGATATTATACATTGCACTGATTCCAGGCAGGCAGGTCAGCACTGCTTCCAGGCAATTCCGCAGTTCTCTTTGTAGTGTGAGTCACTGTGATTAAACACTGCAAAAAAGAAAAACGTCTTCTAGTTGAAGAGTGAAATTGCGTTTTAGGTCTGTGGAAAATGTGGTTATAATAGTTCAAATAGCCCCAGTAATTGATTAAATCTGACCTGCACCAATGATAGTCATGCGATCTAGCCCCGACTCTCATAGTGAAAACTACTTCAAGGTACCATTGTGTAAATTAGCCATATCGTCCTTCAACGCCTCCTTTCCCTCTTACAGGTGCAACCTGTTTTTACAGTTGCTTCTTGTTATGGTTGTAAGGCGTCTAAGGTACGGTTGCGCAGGGCATATTAATATCTGTAACTCGCCGTCTATCCAGTAATCTCATTGGTTTCACAGTTAACCCCAAAAGGGTCAGAAAATGTCAGTTGGAAAACATTCATTGTACCCTCATCCTTGCTTGTTGTGAAAATACCTTGTGGGGCAGCCTAGGGCGTGTAGTGAGGAGATGTCGTAACGGAGTCCGGCTGGCAACGATGTGGCTGGGGCTGTGCTTCCTGGTTGAAATGGCATCAGGATATTGTGCTGTAGCCAGTGCATTGTGGGGAGGACTGCTTTTTGTAGGAATGCAGTATGGGTGAGTCCCCCTTCTGGGCACACTAACTGGCTACCTTCAAACAAAATTGCACGTTGAAATTATTCATATGACTTAATATTATATCAGAAAAGAAGCAAACGGTATGTGTGGTAAAAGGGTGCATGGAAATGGATTGCATGGTAAATATATTTTTAATGTGAGCGATTGCAAATGTGTGGTAATAGTGTGTGTGGTTATATCTGTAATGTATAAACGTGCGTGCTTAAACAATGTGTTGTAATGTCATACAACCCTCTGGACTCAATTTTAAAACACATCTTTTAGTGAAGATGTTTTTTGAGTTGCAAGCTTGAAAATGCCACTTTTAGAAAGCTGCAACAGAAACAATTGATGGACGGAATGCTGAACAATGCAAACATTCACCTCCAGTCACAAGGATCTGGGTTTAATCCATCATTCTTTGGCTCACCATGCCACCCCAGTTTGGATCCAGCCATATGCAAATCAGTCTTGACCCTGTTCCTTATGGGAACAGTCCAGCCCGAACTGCCAAGCCAGGTTCTCCCTGGACCAGAAACAAGCATTCTGGGACCGGTTTCGGGGCAGCACCATTCATCAGCCAGGCTAGCTTGAATCCAGTTGCGCAGTGAGCACGTGACCCACGTCTCGGCATACCCTTCCCACATAGGGCAACAAATGCAACAGAAACAATTGATGGACGGGATGCTGAACAATGCAAACATTCACCTCCAGTCTCAAGGATCTAGTTTAATCCATCATTCTTTTGCTCACCACACCACCCCAGTTTGGCCCCAGCCATATGCAAATCAATCTTGACCCTGTTCCTTATGGGAACCATCCAGCCCGAACTGCCAAGCCAGGTCCTCCCTGGACCAGAAGAAAGCATCCTGGGACCGGTTTCAGGGCATCACCCTTCATCAGCCAGGCTAGCTTGAATCCAGTGGCGCAGTGAGCACGGGACCCATGTCTGGGCATACCCTTCCCACTTAGGGTGACAAATGCAACAGAAACAATTGATGGACGGAATGCTGAACAATGCAAACATTCACCTCCAGTCACAAGGATCTGGGCATAATCCATCATTCATTTGCTCACCATGCCACCCCAGTTTGGACCCAGCCATATGAAAATCAGTCTTGACTCTGTTCCTTATTTGAACTGTCCTGCCCGAACTGCCAAGCCGGGTCCTCCCTGGACCGGAAACAAGCATCCTGGGACCGGTTGCGGGGCATTACCCTTTATCAGCCAGGCTAGCTTGAATCCAGTTGCTCAGGGAGCACGGAACCCACGTCTGGGCATACCCTTCCCACTTAGGGCGTCAAATGCAAAAGAAACAATTGATGGACAAAATGCTGAACAATGCAAACATTCACCTCCAGTCACAAGGATCTGGATTTAATCCATCATTCTTTTGCTCACCACGCCACCCCAGTTTGGACCAAGCCATATGCAAGTCAGTCTTGACACTGTTCCTTATGGAAACAGTCCAGCCCGAACTGCCAAGCCAGGTCCTCCCTGGACTGTTCCCATGAGGCACAGGGTCAAGACTGATTTGCATATAGCTCTGTCTGAACTGGGGTGGCGAAGTGAGCTAAAGAACGATGATGGATTCAGACCAGATCTGTGACTGGGGGTGAGTGTCTGAAAAGTTTCAGTGCTCCGTCCACCATCTCCTTGTGTTTGCTTTGTTCGCCGTAAGGTGGCAGGGTATGCCCAGACGTGGGTCCCTTGCTCACTTTGCCGCTGGATTCAAGCTAGCCTGGCTTATTTAGCCCGAAACCGGTCCCAGGATGATTGTTTCCGGTCCAGTGAAGACATGGCTTGGCAGTTCGGCTGAACTGTTCCCATGAGGCACAGGGTCAAGACTGATTTGCATTTGGCTGTGTCTGAACTGGGGTGGTGAAGTGAGCTAAAGAACGATGATGGATTCAACCCAGATATGAGACTGGGGGTGAGTGTCTGAAAAGTTTCAGTGCTCCATCCATCATCTCCTTGTGTTTGCTTTGTTCGCCCTAAGTTGGCAGGCTATGCCCAGACGTGGACCCCTTGCTCACTTTGCCACTGGATTCAAGCTAGCCTGGCTGATGAGGGCTGTTAGCCCGAAACCAATCCCAGGATGCTTGTTTCACTGGATTCAAGCTAGCCTGGCTGATGAGGGCTGTTAGCCCGAAACCAATCCCAGGATGCTTGTTTTCGGTCCAGGGAAGGCATGGCTTGGCAGTTCGGGCTGGACTGTTCCAATGAGGCACAGGGTCAAGACTGATTGGATTCAACCCAGATCTGTGACTGGGGGTGAGTGTCTGAAAAGTTTCAGAGCTCTCATCCATCATCTCCTTGTGTTTACTTTTAGAAAGCTGGCATTTTCTTACTTAACGATTCAGTACCTCTGCCTCAATCTAGGCAGTCACACCCAAAGGAAGCTGAGGTGTGCCCTGCATAGCCTGGTGGCCCATCACCAGGCTTGTGAGCCTTCATGAGCTAGAGTGGTAGGAGGAGTTGACACTTGCACATGAATAGGGCTGTGCCAGTCCTCTCACAAAGAGCTGCATAACCCCCTGTAGTGTGTCTGGAGCCAGGAAGGGCAGGGTCTTGCACACTACAAACACCTTTCTTTGAAGTCTCCCTACTTCAAAGGCCAAAATGTGCATAAGTATTGGACCTCTGACACCATATACTAAGAACACTTCTGGACTGAGGCTTTTTTGCCAGGAAGAAGAGATGTTGTGCTGCCAGGAGGGACTGCCACTCTGCTGCTTGCTAGGCGGTGTAAACATGCTGCTTCTAGCCTAGGAGTAAGAGGACAGGACTTCACTCTGCATCCTGTTTTCTAAGGTTTCCCAAGGGCTTGACTGAGCCTGCCTCCTGTTGCTGAAGTCTCATGGACATCAAACACTTCCCCTGCACATAGCTACCAGCACCTGGGCTCCCCTGCTGTGAGTCCTGTCCTGCCAAGTGGTGCCAAATCCAGTCTGTGCCCTTGGAGGTGAGTTTGGTGCTGCAACCAAGAACCTGACACATCGACTCCAAAGCGTTAGTTCGGAAACTGGCGCATCCCTGTAAAATCAACACATCGCCGCCGCCTACACCAAAATCGTCGTCCCTGCTTGCCGAGTGTGTGACGCATTGACCACGACTTACAACTCAGCCCTGGCTTTGCCACATTGCCTCTGAAGAACCGCCACTGTGTTAGTCCCGACCCCCGCTTCACTGAAGTCTGTGGCTTTCGACCAACACATCGCCTTCAGCCCAGCAGATTCACTTCAATGCGGTAGAATCTATCCTTCGCGTTGTTGACATGGATGCATCATCGACGCTTCATCACCAACAAGAACCGAGGACTCGCACCAGCAACCGACCCATCACCTTCCCTGCACACACATTGTCCCTGGGCGTTAAATCTTCAATGGCCGTGCACCACCTTCAGGAACAGACGCATCACCTGTATTTGCGATGCCTCACCTCCCCTGAGCTATGCATCCTCTTTGATTTCCAACGCATCCAGGGTACTGTAAGGGAGTCTGCATGATTCTTGTATCCGGCCCGTGCGCCATCTTGATTGGACTGAACTTTTGGATTTGTCCCGCTCAAGCGCAACTAGATAGCACCAGTTGGATCTACTGACTTCTAAGCACTGCATTTTGATTTAATCTTCAAAAGTTCATATCTTGACTCGTGTGTGTTGTTTTTTGTCATTTTGGTCTTGTTTTACTCAGATAAATATTGGCTATTTTTCAAAATGGGTGTGGAGCACTTTTGTGGTGTTTTACTGTGTTACTGTGTGTGTGTGTGTGCACAAGTCAAGTCAAGTCAAGTATTTCTTTATTCGGTTTTTAACAGATAGAAAACCATAAAAGCAGTCACAAAAAACATTTACAATTCATAACAATTTTAAAACGAAATACTGACAATTTATAAAAATACAAATATAAAAATACTATTTCCAATTTTCCTTATAAAAACCATAAAAATCGCTTAATTGCTTCACCATGTTATATTTCTAGTGTCAGCAAAAGTTCATTGCTAATATGTACAATATAGTAGAAAGATAACACTATCGCTTTGCTCAGATAGGTTACCCTAGAGTGGGCACATTTACAAATTTAGTCGATGTCGGAAGATGCATTTCAGAAATTTAACTATGCACTTCGACATCCACTCCTCACCCAATGATTGTAACAATAACATAGCCGGATGGCATTGTCTTATACCAACATGTTTTAATAGCGGGATTAGCCAGATCTTTCTATGCTCTCTGTAGAATTTACAGAAGAAAAAGGTATGAATAGTGGTCTGAATTGAGGTCTCGTCACACGGGGACATTGATGGTACTGTAGCCCATTTGTTCCTTTCCGGAAAAGCAACCAGACGATGGAAAATATTCGACCTAAATCTTATTAAGAGAAATCTCTCAAAAGTGGTAAGATCATAGGTTAAGTATGGCTGAATTGATAAGGTTGTTTGGACAGCAACACAATGTTGCACAGATGGTTTAAAGGCTTCTTTCGTTAATCGAATTTCTTCTAAATGGGCAAGTGAAAGCGCCTGTAATGCCTTTCTAGATAGTGACCGGATTGTAGCGGGGGCCAAATAGTATTTTTCCAATCCCAAATCATGTAAGAACCCTTTAATATAAGCCAACCATCCAATTTTAAGTGAGTGATCTAAAGCCATACAATCTACAATAATTTGCTGGGTGAGTGTATTTTTATCCCCGGACCATATACGATGCCAAAGAAGAAGTGGCTGAATTTTTACTAGGTCCATTAAATGTGGGATTCCCAGTTCTGTGTGGCATGCAAAGGTAGATGTGCTTTTGGGCACCGCTAAGAGGAAGCGGAAGAATGCATTTTCTGCCATTTGTAAGTTTTTAATATTTGCATACCCCCACACTCCTGCTCCGTATAATGCTACTGACTGACACTTAGCTCTGTATATCTTTCTGAGCTCTGCTGGTGGTCTTCTGCCCAATTTTTTCGAGAAGTTCACAAGAGCCATAGTAGTTCTTACTAGATGAAATTTTCTAGACTCTATTGCGGGGGACCAATTTAACTTGTGGTCAATAGTAATGCCCAAATAGGGATATTGTGCTGTTACATCCAACTTCTCATTATATAGAAATATACTCTTTGACCTTAGTTTCGCCAAACCTACACTCATAACAAAAGTCTTTTTGATGTTGATGCGTAGATTCAGCTCTCCCATAAAATGGGAATACCTGTTTAGGGCCTAATGAAGTTCTAGGGGGGTGCGTGCCAATATCACGGCGACATCCGCATAGAGCAACGCCGGAATAGGACGGTTGTTAACTTGGGGAAGGTCCTGGCTCCCGTTCAACATGGCCTGCTCCAGGCCGTTGGTGTAAAGCGTGAAGAGAAAGGGAGCTAGGACACATCCCTGTCTCACACCCCTCTCCACTTTGAACGGCGCCGATAGCTCCCCATTTGCCCCGTACCTCCGCCTCGCTGATGCATTTGTGTACATTTCACGCAGAAAATGTACTATAGGTAGTTCCACCCCCATATCCAACAGTACTGACCACAATTCAGCATGGCAAACGCAGTCAAAAGCAGCGGACAGATCCACGTAAACCATGTGGACACTGCCTGCTTTTGCACATACGTATGTCTCCAGGAGCAGGGTTAGATTCAGGGCCTGTTCAACTGTCCCCCGGCCCTCACGGAATCCAATCTGGATATCCGAAAGTATCCCGCCATCCTCCGCCCACTGTTGGAGACACTCCAAGATGATCCTACCTGCAACTTTACCCAGAGAATCCAACAAGGAGATTGGGCGGTAGCACGATGCCTCCTGGCGATCCCCCTTTTTAAAAATTGGGACCAAAATTGATTTTGACCATGAGTCCAGTAATCCCACCTCACAGGCTGCCAGAAGTACCCTTGTAAGTAGTGGTGCCCAAAGCTCTTCATTTGACTTAAATAAGTCTATCGGGACGCAGTCGGGGCCTGGGGCTTTGCCGTTTTTACTGGTTTTAATGGCTCATTGAACTTCGCCAATGTCAATATCTATTTCTAGTGGATAGGTGGTATTGGATGAAAGAGCAGTTGAGTCTGCGCTTATGTCTACTCGGCCCTCTCCGAATATTTTTGAGAAGTAATCTACCCAGGTCAATTCATCGATTGCCACCTCATGGATGGTTGATTCTTTTGTTCTAACAGAAATAGGGATTGTGCACAAGTACTTTGCACATTGGCTCTTCACTTTAGCCTGACTGCTCTGTGCCAAGCTACCAGAGGGTGAACACATGTAAGGTTTTATGGTGTGAACTACACTCTCCTAACTAGAGTGTGGGTCCTTACTTGGACAGGGTTCATACCTCGGCCAACTAGAGACCACATTTCTAACAATGTCTCACAAAACGTCTAGTTATTTTGCCTAACTATGTTTACTGTCATGAAGTTGACAGATCAGTAATTGAATCAACCGAGTCAGAACATCTGACTCATATTCCGAATTTCTTTAGCAACACACAGAATTGTGAATGTTCATGATCAGATTTGTTAAAATTCATTAGCTTCATTAGCTTCATTAGCTACACTTCACTGAATTAGATATACCATTTTCATAAGTCTTCTAATATAGCACATGCTTGATTACAGTGTATTGCCTGTCGCTGTTTAGAGTTATTGTATTTTAGTTTTCGATCTTTAACAATCAGCATTTGATGAGAATATTAAAGAAAGAAATACTTTGATTCTGAAATAAAAATGTGAAACCACAGAAACTTTAAGATGGTTTTGGTTAATAAGTGATGCTCTGACTTAGTAACCATAAACTTCAAATCAAATCAAATCACTTTATTTGCCTTTTGCAAAAAACCATAAAAGTCAATTAAACAGTATATGTACAAAGAGTCATATCGATAAAACACCTACCAAATCACATCAAATACTATTTTTTGCAAAAGCCGAATAAAGTAAACATGAACTCACAATATTTGCAATATGTGCTACTTTTCAGTAATGATGCAGGAAGTGTATTAGTAGCACCAAGCTCTTATCCCCAAGTGATAGAGCGGATACTGCAGTGGTGATTGTATCTTGGAATGATATGCTGATGAGTGAAAGCCAGAGTTAAATCTATGGCACTGCAACATTAGGACCCCAGTGCTTAATTTGTCAGAAAAAAAGAACTGGTGGCAGGGCCCTCATCAGGAGGCAACTGCAGCTTGCACCACTCATTGGCCCTGCCAGGGCAGCCAGTGCCAGTAAAAACACAACTATTAACCATTGCACTCCTACAGGTTTGACAATTCAGACTATTCCAGGCCTCTAAAACTATACGAAAGGATTCGGCGGCATGCATTACTCGTTTCTAATGTGTATTGAACTAAAAAACAGCTGTTATTGTTCTCATCTCCCAATTACACTAACAGTGCCATCGTGTGGCAGGCTGTCATAAGTGCCAGTGTTGAAAATTAAGTGCGCGTGCTGAGCATCAGAAACCACTGGCTCAAATTAAGCACTGAGGACCCTCAGGAGTAGCAGAATAAAATTGAGGCTCTTGGTCCGTCTTGAAATTACCGTCACCTGGAGTCCCGGTATTTCTGTGGAAGTAAATAACGGTGATTACAAGGATTTGGGTAATACCATGTGGGAACTGGTTTTTCCGCGCTGATTCAAATTAGTTTTTCCCCAGATTTTAAAACAAAGATTTTGAATGTTTTCAGCAAAAGTATCCTTGTGAAAAACCAAAATGTATAATTCATATGGTCTAGGTAACCCCCGTTAACATGCCCTTTGAATTTTATGGAACTATCGTAATCAAGACCAAAGCCACTTTGTGGAGGGCTACGAGCCTGATGGCACCACATTGCGCCTAGCCCTACAAACACCAAATATAGTCAAGTTGCCTTTACAGGGGACAAAGAATGTGAATTTTCAGAAGCCTGAAAACTCCTTGCATTGGTCCTTACCGTATAATTGTTTTTTGATGGTATAAATACTGTTTTTAACTGTGGCCATCCTTTTCTTACAGTGCCTGTGTATGCTGCATGTTCAAATTTCACAGACTACAGTATAACGTTGCATTCCAAAAACTTCGAATGCATCTGGAAATGGGAGGAAGGAAACAGACTTCCACCTGGGACTCTATATGATGTACAATACAAGCTGTGAGTATTCAAGTTTCCAATTTTCTTCTGCTAATTGTTAAAACAATGTTTCCTTAAAGGGGTCACAGTGAGACCGTACACTAAAAAGAACCCAACCTAAGAAAAAATTCCAAACTATCTCAAACAGGAGTTTGACGATACGTTACAGATGAAAGGGATATTAAAACACTAATGTCAGGCATGGGTGCACTTCTAATGCAGGCCAACATGATTCATTTCATTTTTCTTTCATTGATAGTCTGTTTGGCGAACTTCTTTCAAACCGCTTATAGATTCATAAACGAGCACAGTTTATATATGGAGACTGGTCATTTACATTTCAAGAATATTTGTTTCATTACCACTCTGTGTTCCAGTGCTCTCCTCTCAGGAAGAAAGGAGAGACAAGGGTTCCTGTGGTTCATATGAACAGAATAGATAATATTATGTGCACAATCGCAATGGTTAGAAGATAATCATAGAGATGAAAAAACCTTTATACATATTTCATATTTCAATAACGTGACCAAACACTGTATTTTATAAATATTCATATATATTTGGGGAAATGTATGTAAAAGTAGGAAATCAATGGTGCTCAGTGCCCCAAGAGAATATAGAACCAGAAAAAGAGACATATTTTGGCATACGGTGCCTATTCACTGTTTCCAACATGTTATATATGTACTTCATGCATTAATTCAGAGAAATTCCACTTTATAGGAATCTCCTATTCTCCTTTAGAAACATCAAATGCAAAAAAATTGTCATTTAGTTGCACGTCCAACCTGCACACCTCTTCATTACACCCCCCCTTTTGTTTGACTTTTGCAAAGCGGTCGCTCCTTCCCCCGCTTGCCAGCTGAGGGAAAGGAAAAATGAATGATCATAAAACAGTATTATTATCATTTTCGTTTTCCTCTGGATGAAGTCAAGTCTTTCAGGGCGGGGCCATGCCATGACAGGCATCGAAGGGGAGTCGTGGGGACTACTGCTGTCAGTGCGCACAGGGTCAGCTTTAGTGCTGGTTGCACCCTGTTCAACAATGTCTGTTGGCGCCCCCCCACCAAGACCACCTCTGCCACGGATTCCCTCACTAGCAGCCTTTAACAGTGCCTCTCAAGTCTCCATATCCACTGTCTCTCAGATTCATTTAGTGTTATAGCACTACTCATACCAGTGCAAGGTGTCAGAGCACTCTATACCACACACACATTGCACAGAGACAATCGTATGTGTGTAAATTAGCGTATAGGAAATGTTACATCAGACACTACTACAAGGTGTAGTGTAGGAGTGGCATGTCATCGATACTGGTAGGCAATATAGTTAAAGTTCTTATTCAGGAAAGGCACACATTCAGAATTTAAAACGCAACATCCTTGTTAAGATTAGGATAATGAAAGTCTGGGAAAAAAACATATAGCTCTAACATATACCTTGCAGTTTGCAGCAGCTCTAGGGTGACAGTTAATAGCTCAATGGTCTATACTAGGATTTTGAGTTAGAAACAACAAGTAAAAGGAGCTCTCTTACAGAAGCAGTAACCCACTGACCGATTTCCATTATATGCACTTCGTTATCTGCATGGTACACTTTCTTAGCAGCAGGCATTTTAACCCTCTGTGCTACCTTAGGATGAGTCAAAATTTCCACTAGACAAACCTCCCGTCTCTTTCCAGGAAGACGCTTAATCACGGGACTTCTCTTGACATTTTAATTGATATCTGAGGAACGAGGCAGCAGGGGCTTTTAAAATGATGATACACATTTTAAAAAATGACGCCCTCACCCCAAGTCAATGCCTGGTGTGGTCGCACCGATCGCACCACCCTAGAGCCGGCCCTGAGTGTGCATGATGGCCTGGCCAGCCGCCTTAGGACGGCCAAACCGTCATGAGTATTGACATCTCCCCAATCTGAGCTGCATTGTCAGGTGGAGAGAACAGTAGGCGTAGGCTCTCAGTCCCCTTTGGAGCGCAAAACAAGCCCTCTCAGGCCAATTCCAGTGCTGCTCTCATGATGGTACCAGCATAAGAGAGAGAAGCGCTTGGATTGGATTTAGGGAGTCTGGGAGCCTCAGCACAAACGCAGCAGGAAGGAGAAGAGCTGCAGAGCGATGAATGGCGAGGAGCACGTAAGTTATTTTGTTTTTGTTTTGTTTATTTCGGGCTGGACTGTTCCCGTGAGGCACATGGTCAGACTGATTTGCATATGGCCATGTCTGAACTGGGGTGGCAGAGTGGGCTAAAGAACGGTGATGGATCAAACCCAGATCTGTTGACGGGGTGTGAGTGTTTGATTGGTTCTGATGCTCCGTCCATCACCACCCCCTTTTGTACCGCTTTGTTCGCCATAAGTTGGCAGGGTATGCTCAGACGTGAGTCCCTTGCTCACTTTGCCACTGGATTCAAGCAAGCCTGGCTGAAGATGGCTGAAATGCCAGAAACCGGTCCTAGGAAGCTTGTTTCCGGTCCAGGGAAGGCATGGCTTGGCAGTTCGGGCTGGACTGTTCCCATGAGGCACAGGGTCAGACTGATTTGCACATGGCCATGTCTGAACTGGGGTGGCAGAGTGGGCTAAAGAACGGTGATGGATAAAACCCAGATCTGTTGAAAGGGTGTGAGTGTTTGATTGGTTCTGATGCTCCGTCCATCACCACCCCCTTTTGTACCGCTTTGTTTATTTTTTCACCCGTTGGTCTCCCCCACCTCTCCATGCCCCTCCTCGCCCTCCGCTCTGCTGCAAGACAAGCCGCTACTGCTTTTGCGCTTATGTTTAACTCAAAATTTCTTCAAGTTAATGCATGAATTGCAGGCAGCACCATTCACATACACTGAGCAGTGATTGCCTCTGTCTGCTTCCATGCTTCCTGTCTGCAGTTCCTGCATTAACTAGACACATTCTTCTGTATACACATTTGTAAAGTGGAAGCAGTCCCTCAACTCTGGGCTGATCCAGGGGCCCTGGGATCATAACATGGCGGCTCCGCTGCATCAGTGCAGAGCCGACCGCCTGTTTTTTACTCACCTGCAGTTGGGAAAGTCCATTTTTAACCCGATATTTCTCCTGGTTGTGGCTTCGTTTTCCGACCTAATTCTCAGAAACAGTGAGCACGCTTTGCTTATTTGTTTCTGAGCTGTACTGTTCAAAATGTTTCACTAACTTGGAGAAATATCTGGTTAAGCCCATCGTAATACGGCCCCAGGTTTTAATAGAATGCTCGGTTTATGTGTAGATGCAGAAAAACCTTTTGTTCGTGCATTTTTTCAATGGATGAAGAAAATTACACGTCTAGCAATGAATACAACATGTCAATAATGGAGGAACGTTCTTACATTTCGATGTGGGAGGTTTGAGATTTGTGCAGAATGTATTAATACTAACATTTCTAATCAAACTGAAAATATTGTGCATAAATCGAAATGCTGCAGGAATTGCAAAGAAATGTCTGGATATTTGATGTCAAGTCCCAAATCATCCTCGGGATTTTGTCCCATTCAATTATCTTCGTTCAGAGAACAAATAATGCACTGAGCTCATTGGTTACAAGGAACAGATTCCTCACTGGTTTGCCAAACTGTTTTCTTTACCAAGGGGTGTCCTGCCTAAGTGCAGAAGATGGGTTCATGCCAGTTTTTCATAAGAACTACAGACTATGGCCCTGATACCGAGTTGCATGGTAGGAGTAGGTGGTTCCTGCCCTGCAAAATTACTCACTGTGCAATTACAAAGAACATTCCATGGAATGGGGAATTGCTGAGTGGGACTGATTTTTATAGTCGTAAAAACCACACAGAATGCTCTATTCCATGTGGTTTTACCACATACATTCATCACCTGCTCTGGGCAGGCAGTGAATGTAGGCGCATGCCTGTGGATGTGTGAAGGGATGTTGAAAAGGGAGGGAAGGGGCGTTCGTTCTGGCTGTGGAGAGCTTTGTAAGCCCCTTCCCCCCTCCACCCCACCCAACAC
Organism: Triturus cristatus; assembly: GCF_964204655.1. Taxonomy (NCBI): domain Eukaryota; kingdom Metazoa; phylum Chordata; class Amphibia; order Caudata; family Salamandridae; genus Triturus; species Triturus cristatus. The sequence continues at coordinate 349,975,295 of NC_140584.1, forward strand.
CTGCTAGAACACGGAATAAAGCGTGGCTGTTGCAGCCAGAGCCACAGCATCGTTCTGGCTGAAATTACTAGCCGGAAAAGTCATCGGGCCTCATTTATGAGAAGTGACGCATCGCTGCGTGAAAGCAGCGATGCGTCACTTCTCAGTGCACCCTCCTTGAGACATGATGGATGTGTCATATTTACTGTATAACACATCATGTTGCAAGGAGTTACAGATACGTCAGTATTTCTGACGTATTTGTAGGCGCAAAAGTGACGCATTGCTGGAGTGTGTCACAAAAGTGACACAACTCCAGCAATGTGTCCTTTCACATTGGGCAAGCCCCATGTGAAATGTGCCTGCGTCAGTCTTACACCTGCTGTGAGGCAGGCGTAAGATATTGACATATTTGCACCCTAGAAGTGGCGCAGTGAAATCTCGTAGATTTCACTGCGTCACTTCTACGAAGCTTACATACGTGGGAACACCCACCCTGCATACATTATACCTGACGCAGGTATAATGTAGCGCAGGGGTTTACAAAGTGACGCATCTGCTTAAATGCGTCACAGGAGGCATGTTTTACGCCGCAAATGCCTCACAAAAAGTGACGCAATGGAAGCGCAAAACTGTCGCAAGGCCTCATAAATAAGGCCCATCGTGTGTTCTCCCACACATGGAAAACCAAACATGACATGCTAATTCGGGGTAAATTTGATCTAGAAAAGCATGCATTAATTTTGGTCTGTATTAGTTATAATCTGGGCCTCAGTAAATAATTTTGATTTAGAATATTTTAAGGTTCTTTAATAATGGTTATGTCTGGGCGCTCGCGTGGCGCAGATCGAGGTTAAGAAGTGTGTGAATTTATTTACAATGTATTTGCTGTTATGAAAGGCCACAGGGACTAGTAAAATTGCACAGTGCCGCTGAAGCGCCCAGGCAGGCCTTAGTAAATCTAGGCCATTGTATTTAAATTTATCTTACAAGACATAATGAAAATCTTGCATGGATTTAACTTTACCCTTTTCAAGCTGCCACCTCACACTGTCATGAATAGTCATGAAGATAAAATTAATAATAGGTAAACTTGTGGTTACATATTTGTTCTTAAAATCCATTTAGTAAATCATCCTTAATTACATTAACTACGCAAAACAGCACAGAAATAAAGCCTATTTTATTTTCTATCTTATATGGCAAACTTAAACTTAGTGTACTGATTCCAATGATGCATGTCTGTCATTCTTCTCTTCTGTTAGATATGGAGTTAAAAACTGGATTAATAAATATGAATGCCAAAATATCCCAGAAAGATTCTGCAATCTCACGACTGAAATGGCGATTGCGACTGGAGCCTTTAACTACGATGAATACGTCGTCAGAGTGAAAGCGCGTTTCAAGAACTGCTCCTCTAACTGGGTGGTGTCAAAAAGGGTGCACCTGAAGGAATACAGTGAGTACTTGTGATGACTTCCGCCAGGCGTCAGATAATTCCATGTCATCAAGGATGTGATACTCCATCCCTCATTTTACTTTGTCAAACTTCTGCTTCACTATAGTACAATTGATTCAGCTGGGTTGGACAGGAAGACAGCTTCCAGAATGCAATTGGGTTCTTAAATGCATATCCAGAAGTAGATATGTTTCCTTTCTGAGATGTAGTTACATGGTAGCCAAGGACCTCTACCAAGACTGCAAAGCTGACAAGTGGAATTGGCACTCTTTGTACCAATGCACTCAAAACCAGGGCATTGCTCTGATCAGAAACAGTTGGAGAGCAAGGAGGGGCAGGCAACCCCATAGGGCAGTGGCCTTCAAACTTTTTGATGCCAAGACACCCCATCAAAATTCTTTAGGCGTGAGGAACCCCTCCCAACATATTTTTTTTTAACCTGGTACTCCTTATTATTGACGACCATAAATGTTGTCCAGAGAAATGGGCAATCTGTGGCTGCTCCTCATTAGTACCAGTTTAACACCCATATATAGCAATAAGCAAAAAGAAGGTGACCAGTACAGCTGTACAAAGGACCTTCTACTGAGCGCCAACACTTGTTGCTGCTTTTTAGTAACTTGAATTTTTTGTTAAAATCAGCAGATTATGTGGCAGATGATTGATTATGTGGCAAATACGGCAAATCTATAATTATGCTAAAATCGCTGCGGCCACACAATCACATAATTCCAGTGACCCTTGGTATAATAGCTGTAATGCATGGGCTGCAACTTTATTGCACGGCATTAGAGGAAAACCACACTATATTTCATTGGATACTGATGGCTTGGTATTTACAGCTGCATGTAACTAGAGGTAGCTGAACATCATTCATCATAATTGAAACATACGTATGTGTTTTAGGTCTTTTTTACCATCAGGTAGCTACATACAAAATAAAGGACAGCTTCAGTGAATAATAAATACATTTTAAAAAGTTGTTACTCAGTGGGAAATGCACTATAATACATTATGAAACCTCTATTAATTAATGCACTGCAAACGTCTGTGTGAAACTAGGGAGCCACAGAATTAATCGTGGTTGGTGTAGTGGAGAAATGTGACTTGTGTATTTTTACTGCAATGAGGCCACAGCCTGTGACAGAAAGCACTGTTAATATGTAAGTCTTTATTTTATATGTGCATTACACACAGTATAAGATAGACCGCTGCAAAATGTGCAAAATGTTTTACGATAAAATCGTACTTCCAAAATATACAAGCTGGTTCAAAATATAGGGGCTTATTTATAAGCCGCTTGCGCTGCAGGTGCGTCACCTTTTATGACACTCTGATTGTACAGAGTGCAGACCCATATCTAGGAGGCCACGCAAAGTCACTTTGCGTGACTTTTCATGGCCTCCTACATATGGTGTACGGCAGCGCAGTGCAGCGCAGCGCAAGTCGATGCATTGCCTTACACTGCGTTAGGGGGCGTTCCATGGGCGTTGCAGTGGGTTTTCCAATGGGTTTTGACACATTTCCAGATTTACAAGGATCTGTAAACCTGAGGATGCATCAAAACTGTACGCTGCCCCAGGGGATGCGTACCGACGAGAAATAACTTTATTTCTCCTCAATCGTTTCCTCTTTTTATGTGTATCACACATAGAAAGAGGAAAAAGCCTCCATGAGTTGTTTTTGCGCAGGAAGGTGTGCCTTCTTGCACAATATCAATCCTGCCAACAATGGTGCAAGGGGGCCTGCGTTGGCGCTAGGCACCAAATTGTGTGCTGGCAGAAAGACAGGAATGCACCGTATCTTAGTAATACAGCCCATTCCTGCCCTTTTGAATTGGCATAGGGCAGTGCAGCAAACATACTATACTTGTGGAGCTGCCCTGCACCATATTGTAAATGAGGCCCATAGATTTTAGTAATATCCAGACCCTATGTAATGCAATTATTTTACATAACTGTCCCTCCAACACCTTCTCAGGTATAGTAAAAGCTATGTAAATAGAATGACAATTAAAAGCATGCACTTCTAAGCGCAGTTAACACAATTAACTGCAACAGCACTCTCCTGTCCTGAGAAATCAAAGCCAAACACAGCTTTCTGCCAGTGTGCTGCTGGACTGAAAGAATCTGCAAATCCTTTACATTTGCAGATTAACTCATTGTGCACATTTGCATTTCTGTCAGGCCAGCAACACACTGGTAGAAAGGCGTGATTTTAGGATAATGAGCATCAGCTAGTCATTATCCGTTTAGTATAATCAGATGGAAGATATATTTTTTTCTAGGTGCTGTCACATAACGTTTTTATAGTTGATACACAAGATACTGTTTTTAATCTGTTAAAGTCTTAATGAACTGAAAGTTACAAGTATCTATTTGTTTAGGATAATTAATCTGTGTGATTATTAGTGCTTTTTTGACCACTGTGGCCATTGACTCAGCTTCTATTGGAAAACAGAACCCTCCCTTTGGTAATGCCCTAGCATATTTTTTGGGCTTTGAATCTGCAGACAAACCACTCGGCGACAGCCCAGCACACACTACTCACAGCCCCAGTGCAACGTATTACCTTCCAATGATGATGCAACACATTGCACAAATTACACTACTCCTCCTACAGTGGAGTTCAGTCCTCTTGACGTACCCTTCAGCACCAAATTATTTAGCTTCAATTTCACAATAAAGCCATGCTGGGCTACTCATGAAACCCCTAAGTAACGTGCACATCCGGGAGGATTTCTTCCTTCAGCGACCAACTTGATTGGATAGACAAACCACATTTTCTCAGGGGGCCCAATCGACTATCAGTTGGGGTCGTTATTATGAAAGAATGGATTTTGCCAATTAGAGGAGGTCATAGAGGTAACTTAACTTCTTTTATATACTTTCTGGTGGACCTTACTTTCACATCTTTAGAATGCCCACGTTAGTCGATTAGGCTAAATATGATGGTCCTATTGAATTGCCACTGACCCTGGTTTAGGCGTCCACAGCAAGAGACATGTCGACCCTTTAATGAACTCTGAGGATCATGGCAACCCCCTGAGTCCTTCTTTGCTTTTAACCTTTAACATGAGCTTTCATTGAGAGTGAGATTTTTTTGGATGCCTGTTGTTCATTTTAAACCTAACACATTGTAATCCAACCTACTGCTACTAGTTGCCCCACAACATGAAGGGCAACTCTCAGTGGCAAGGTAATTCCCTGACCACTGGCAGAGAAAGTATCTCCAGTAAAGAGCTGCTCTGAGGGGCCTCTTGGGCATTGAAGTGCCCGCCCAATGAGGAGCAGACCTGATGATGAAGCATGCTACTTCAGTGGGTAGGAGTTCAAATCTCATATTAAGGATATCTCTGGTGACCTGGATTCAGCCTAGTAAACCAAAAGTGGATAAAATGACCCTTTTGATGGAACTGCACACTCGTTTTGTGAAGATGTGTCTATCTAGCAACACATTACACTTAAAATTAAACTACACAAAACCAACCTAGCACAAAAGTAAACAAATGCCTTCTCTCTTACTCGCTCTCTTCCACAAATCATTTCTCTTCAAAAGGAGAGACAAGGAAGCAAAGCACATCACAGACTAAGTGAAATTTTTCTTGGGTGTTTAATTTGCTGTCTTATGTGGACAGGTTGTGTGTGATTGGTTGATGTTGCAATGTGTTTCAACTGTTGATGGATGTGGTGGAATACTGACTATTTAATGCTTCCCCACCTTTGGGTACCACGTGTGTGGTATGTGAGTAAAACCTCATTGGAATATGTGATTTATATTACTTGTACCTTAAAAAGTTGTGTACATTTTAAAAATTATATTTAAATGATTACAAAATATATTTTTCCCAACAAGTTGAGAGGGTTTCTTTCCTACCCTGATTTCTCTGAGAGTGTGTTGCAGTAGCCGTGTTTGACTATCTAGAGTAACCTACTCCAAGGCCTGGCTGGAGTATATTTGAGGCTATTTAGTTAATACTACTACTACTGTAGAAGATATGGGGTGCCTTTTGTGAATATCAATTGTCTTACTCTTGTTTGGGTGTGTTTTAACATTTGAATATCTCTCTCTAAACCAGCCTGCTGTTTCCATAAAACCCACCCATTTAGTAGTAAATATGCCCCATTTCCCAGCCACTTCACCTACTCCCTCACACATCTGCTTCTAAAATGTATGCCTCTGTTTGCAGGGATCCTCATGGCAGAGATCCTGAGACCTAGAAAATAAGACAGGTGGCTACAACGATAACCAGCCAGAGATTTGTGAGTACAGGAAGTAATAATCTGTATATAGTACATGCCCGTACTCAAAAGTGGCTTTGTGCATAGGCCTCTATATATTTGGAAGGCGGTCTATTGTGATACAAAAGGAATGCAATTGACATTTTGTGTCAGAAGGTTCCCACAAAAATGGGAACATTTCACCATTAAGCAATTGGACAAAACATAATAATTCAACAATTTTATTTAGTGGCAAATAATGAAATTCACCTGGTTCCACCTGTGGAATTATAATGTATGCCTCCTAGATTTAACAACAAGTTAAAGATGCATTTTATATTAGATGTAGTAAGGCAAGTGCAGGCAAAGTGGCTGATACTACATTTAAATCAAACGTGGTACAATTTTCACATTCCGGAATTAGTTCACTGTATAGCTCAGATGCTTCGTATTAAGGATATATCCGGTTACCTGGATTTGGTCACAGTAATCTAACAATTGTATTTAAATACCCTTTCGACAGTACTGCATATTCATTTTATGAGCATTTTATATCTACGCCTAGGCAAAGCTCTCCACTTCCATGGTGGTCACCAATTCTAGGCAGAAATCTCTAACTAGCAGTAGGATTTGCGAGGCTCTGCTCCCTTCAGTGGTTAAATGGTAAAAAAAAAAGTGACGGGCTTTCATCAGGAGGCAGCTTGCACCAGATAATTTCTCCTATTAGCGCCGCCTAAAACAGGACCAACTGCTAACCATGAAAGTGCGAGAGGATGTGGTGTAATGCCCAGAGTGGCAGGTTTCGCAGCTAGGGAACAAGGCTCGAGTCTCGGCATCGGCACAACATTCTGTGATTCTGAGCAAATCACTTAATCTCCCTCTAAATTAATGTATCCTTGACCCGTGCTCATTTAAAGTGCTGGTGTTGAAGATTAAGTACCGGTACTGAGCACCGGAAACCATCGGCTCAAATTAAGCACTGTCTCTCTTAGACGAGGGAGAGCGGCCCTCTAGGAAATTGCAACCGTATAATAAAAATATATGGTTGGGTTTTACCACACACCAGTTGGGTGAGTTCTCTGCCCCGATAGTGGCGATCTCTGCTACCGGGGTGCAGAACTTCAGATCGAAGGGAATAGGGAAACACCATATACGTGACCCAAATCACAAACACCTCATACATGTCTGTCTGTTTAGCAAAACATTATGGTTAAACTTACTTAAACTACACCAGAAAAATGGAACATTATACCTTTAAGTAATTGGCAAAAACATATACATTCTCCAATTTTATTTAGTGGAAAATAATTAAATTCACCCAATTCCATCTGTGGAATGATAACTTCCACCTCCTAGTATTATCAACAAGTTAAAGATGCATTTTATATTAAATGTAGGATACTAGTTAAGCACAAGATCTGATGTTGCATTTAAATCAAACGCTGTACAACTTTCTGATTCAGCTTGTTATATTAGAGGAACTAGATTTTTGTAAAGTTTCAGATTGAAAAATATGCATTTGCATCTCTGGTGAAAGGACATCAGTCTACCTAACCGATCTTTTAAACTTTCAGAGGGAAGGTGCCTACAGCTAAGAACCTCTGCTCTGATCTAACAAAGACAGATACCTCACTTTCCATGTTTTTAGTGTGAGCTTTCAATCAGATCATTTATTCCAAGTGACAATACAGTACTAAGCTCTCATGTATGCAGAGGGAGGTTACAAATAGTGGGCACAAATTGTGCAATGACTTTTTGAAACCTGCCTAATCATTTTGTGATGTGACTCATGTACCAATAGGTTGTGCTGCAAAAAGTCCATTTGGACAGGGTTAAGAAATTGCGTGTTTGGTGATTATGACTTAGGCAGGTCCCTATTTGCAAACCCTTGTGAATGGCCCAAGTGTAGCTATAGTGGTCTGCACAAGCAGCAAGTCACCATCCTTGCATTTGTTTTCCCCATGGCAAGCATTTTTAGGTCGAGCCTAGCGTTGCAGCGCATGCATTGCTCGCTTTGCGAGGCATGGAGTATTCAGTATAGCGTGGAAGCTTCATGGAAACTCCGCCCAATCTCCCCCCATCTTTTTCATTGGCTTAGGTCCTAAATTCTGCCTTCCGATTGTTTTAGGCTTGTTAGTCCCTCCTCATGACTGCCATGTCGTCCTTTGTATCCTTCCATGGCTACCGGCACCTTTAGTCCGAACACTATTTTCTTCCCTGTGTCTCCTCCCGTAGTCGATGACTTCTTGCCCCCCCTCGTCCTGTCCCACTCCCGTTTGGGCCTTCTCGCCCGCACTCCCGTTTCCAATGCAATAGGTCTTGCGCAAATGCGAGTCCTATTGCATTGCAAATGCTTGTTTATGAGAATGGTCTATTTTTGGATTCAGTAATAAAGAAGAACTGAAATGGAAGATAAACTCATGTGACTTGTAACAAATGGAGCATAAAATATACAGAGAATATGCAGAGAGCATTATAGACGGCGACGCACCAGACTACTCTGGGTTTTTAAATAAAGGATAACAATTAATTTAACAATATTTTATCAAGCTATATTTAGCAATGACTTGTAGATTTGAATTTAAGTGTGTACTTTTTAAAAATATTAAAAGTTTAAAAAAACATAAAACATTTTCTTGAAGACATTGACATAGATTTTTACAATATAAAAATAGTAGTTCTATCATGGCCCCTCGATTATCTTGATGCGGTGGTACATGCTGCCGCCTTGCAAGAACTGACTCTGTCTGTGGGTGTGAGCGTTGCTAAGAGAGAAGGGTGTTTATTTAGTGATGAGAACGCCACTCTAGCATCGGGAGGAGCTCGGTGCAGAATCACCATCTCATTGGCGGAGAGAGAGAGACGCCTCCTACCAGAGACAAAGTGGTGAGTAGATATATGACAGTCCTACATGCTATTGAGAGTGGCCAGTTTGGGGGTATCAGTATTTCACGGAAACTGAAATCCTGGTATAATGCTTTCGATAAGGGATAAAGTATCATGCAGTGTTTGTCATTCATGCCTCAGTATTGGACTGGCAATTGGGGCATTGGTGTCAGTGCAAGAAAAATGAACACAACTGCTAGTTTCTTATTAAAATCCAGTACTGTTCGGTGGGCCAGCCCTTCATGCCTGTAGGCCCCAGTGCCCCTACGCCTGCTTGGCCATTGATAACTACAACTTGGAGCCTCGGCCAGTCCATACAATCAAACTGCGCTTGGAAGTTATTTGTGCAAACTCGCGGTTTTACAACCACATGGGTAGTAAAGATGGAAGCCTGATTTGTCGTAATACTGATGTATTAAGTCATATTATAAAGCGTACCAGACACAACATTCTGGCGGATACCAAATATTAAAACACTTGCTGTAGGAAGTTGCGGAAACTGAGGATTATAAAAGGAAAAGAAAAAGGCGAAACAATTTATTTTGTAACGTATTTTTATGTGGCGCTTTTTACCGATTTCCCACCATCTGTAAGTGCTATAAAAATTGCGAGCATTGCCAGAGAGACCTTTCCTGCCAAGATACAAACTCGTCCACTTCAGATCACTAGAGGAATCAGAGGCAATCGTTACTTCAACAAGGTATTTTACTCATGCTATTTATAAGGAACGGACTTTCTACCCACTGGCCCGTGAGCATACATTCTCCTTAGGGAAAACTGCGGTTTAAATCGAAGCTGACCTGCTGCTTCTCTCTTCTTCCATACTTTCTCCGGTAGGGGAATATAGAAAAGTAGCAGTTATTTCCAATCTCTGGCTTTAGAGGTGTTCGACTCTCCATCTCCTTTCAGTTCCTTCCTTTCACGAGACTAGGACTGGGGGGAACAAACATTTTGTTGGTCTCTACCAAAGTATGGAACTCTTTACACCTCTGCTTTGTGTTGGATGGTTGCCTGCTAGTGCTCAGCTCTGTTAAGTAATTCTGGACATTGAAACGAGCCCCCAAATGACCCTAAATTTATGTCATTAAATTTGAGTACAATCCATGAACTCTTTATTGACAATGTGTACAAGAACACATACTTTTTAGGTCTTGCTTGAGAACACAGTTGCCACCAGATCGCATGATCAACTTAAAAAAAAAGCTTTCAGAAGTACTACTGAGAGGGGCTTTGGCTCTGCCCACATGTTGATGTTCTGGCTGGACTGTTCTCATGGGGAGCAGGGTCAAGACTGATTTGCATATGGCTGGGTTTAAGCTGGAATGGTATGGGGAGCACAAAATCGATGTAGTTAGGCCCAGGTCTCTGTAGTTAGGGCTGGACTGTTCCATGGGGAGCAGGGTCAAGATTGATTTGTATATGGCTGGGTTCAAACTGGAATGGCGTGGGGAGCAAAAAATCGATGGATTTAGGCCCAGGTCTCTGTACTGAGATGAATGTTTGACAATGTTCAGCATTCTGTCCATTAAGTGTACTTTTTGCACATGTTGATGTACAGTGGTATATGTTCTGATTGAACAGAAGTGGATTGCTGCCTCAGAAAAAGTAGTTCTTTTCCACACAGTATGATTGTTTTGTTTGTTTTTCCAGCTGCCTGAACCAGCAGTAGGGTGGCTGCCTAGAGAAGGCTCACCAATACGCATAAAGTATGGAGCTTACAATGGGCTTGGCCTTTCAGGGCATAAACATGCCACTACAATGTTGTTTTAAGAAAGTAGGTGATTTCTGGTGTTTGTTCTTCTCTGGCAGCAGCACAGATGAGAGGCGGAAAGTCACTAGCAATGCATTGCTGTTTTCCAGTCCCAATACCTTCCCTTCACTTTTACTTAATTAACTTTAGAGTGCTGTTGTGTGTTTGAAAGCAGTATGGGATGCCCAGGGCTACGTGCATTTTTAGGTCTGCCTTGACGGCACAGTTGTCGCTGGACCTTATGTAATCAACAAAAAGAGCTTTTAGGGTGCTACAGAGAGAGGGGCTTAGACTCCACCACATTTTACCTCTCAATACAAGATTTGACTGGGCTGAAGTTGTGTGGTTCGCCTAAAAAGAGTCCCACAATTGCGCTTTTTGGTTTGTGGCAAAGCTTATACTCGATACGGCAGGACTGAGTTGGTTATGTGGCAAGGCAAGGATCATGGCTATGGGATTGATCTGTTTAATATCAAATGTTATGATAAAGGCAGCAGGCATGACATTTATTGTGAAGAGCATATGCTAAAGTCAGTAGGCATTGGAGGGCGGATTGTTATTACTCTGTATTAACGCCCACAGATAGGTATTTTGTTACATGGAATCTCGCAGATTACTGTACTAGGCAGGATATGGGTGTTGGTTACCCCCTTGACAAACCATGGATATAGAAGATTTGCTATTTGTGGAATTCTGCTTAGCCAACTGTAATTTTGAATGTCTTTCACATTTTATGACTGTGTAACCGATGGTTGCTTTGTGGAAAAGCTTTCGCTCAAAACAGTAGTGTCTGACTTGGTTATCGTCGTAAGCTACAGGTCTGATCGATTCACTGGAAAATGTTATGTCTGATGCCAAAGGCCTGCTATGTTTATTATGAGAAGCTATCACAAAGGCCCTGCTTATTTATTGTGAAAATCATTTGCTAATGTCAGAAGGTTTTTAACAGTTGGTTACCATCACCTAGTATGACAGGCTGCTCATTGGTATTTTGTTACATGTAATCTCACATATTTACCATAGTAAGCAAGGATTTTAGCGCTGGCCACCTACTCTTACAAATCCATGTGGTTTTTCCTATGATCATTCTTATTAGGATCTATTGAGAAGGATGGTATATTGTTTTACAAACTGGATTTTTCTACACATTTGTAATTTTATAACTATTCGTGTTGGTTTCTAGTTTGTGTGCAGTTGTATAGGCCTGCTTGAGTTAAGACCAGGACTAATGGAATTATGTGGCAGGAGAGGCTCAAGTTATGTGATAGTGTTGACTACATTATGCAGCAAGAAAAGGCATATTATAGGGCGTAATGCAGCACATTTTTGTAAATTGTCATTATTTTCTCATTTTTAGGTCGAGCTTTCGAGACCTCTTGTATATACTTTAAGGGCTCTGGAGATCAGCCCTAGAACTTGTCTGCTTCCGCTTAGGGACTTTTGTTTTCTATTCAACTGCCTCTATTTAACTGTCTTGATAGAAATCGACCAGTAGAGGTCAGTAAAATACCAGAATTGCTTTCTGCTTGTTCAACTGCCTCTATTAACTGTCTTGATAGAAAACGACCAGTAGAGGTCAGTAAAATACCAGAATTGCTTTCTGCGGATGGACTTTCTTTTTTTTCTTTTTCTGGCAACTGCCTCTATTTAACTTTCTTGATAGAACACGGCCAGCAGAGGTCAGTAAAATAATAGAATCACTTTAGCATTCTCTAGATTCCAGTCCATAGAAATTGTCTTCCACAATAAAATAGACAATGAAATAAAATTTAAATCTTGTATTTTCAGTGATATGACCACCAAAGGTCTTGATTTTATATTTAAAAAACAGAGCTTTGGACTATACCATTTCCCGCTGAAAGTCAATATTTCTTTCCATGTGTTCCCATGCCTGGCGTGTCAAGCAGTTTGGTGCTTACTTTCCCTCCATGTAAAAGAACTGTAGATATTTCAGCACCCAGGCTAATGTGCTGCAAAGCTAAATACATATAAGGTCCCAAAAGCTAGACCAATTGAATTGCAAATGCTTGTTTTAAAAGCAGTCCATGTCCTTTAAAATGAAAGGTTTTGCTTTTAAAAACATGTCCTCCTTTCGGAACCACATCGGTCTGTGTCCCCACAAGGCTGCACAATATACCCCCTGATTGGTACACTTAATTTACTTGTAATTCCCTAGTAAATGGTACCATATATACCTAGGGCCTTTAAATTAAGTGCTACTACTAGGCTGCATCACTCATGGTGCCACCCACTAAAGTAGCCTTTTAAAACATGTCTCAGGGCTGTCACTGCAACCGAAAGTGCAGTTTTAAACTGCCATTTCGACCTGGCAAAATAAACCTTTTTGACAGGACTAAATCTTCCTTTTTAATACTTATAAGTTACAGCCAAGGTAGACCCCAAAGGATCATAGGGCAGGGTGCATGGTATTTAAAAAGTACAACATGTGTACTTACGTTTTACATGTCCTGACAGTGTGAAATTCCTAAAGTAATAACTTCACTTTGGGACCAAATAGAGAAACACTTCTTCCACTCAAATACATTTTAATTTAAAATCCTCTGGCAAAGTCATATTTTAAGTTAGTATTTAAAAATTGCCCCTTTTAGAAAGGTGGCATTTTTCATCCTAAAGAAAATGTGCCTTTCTGCCAGTGTTCAGGGTCACATGACTGTGAATGGCTCCCCTGTGTTGTTTTGTGCATTCCTTCCAGATATGGGGAGAAAGGCGTTGGGTGTGGGGAAGGGTGTTGCTCTCCTGATCAGGATATACTGGGGAATTGTATTCATCCCTACCTATGCTTTGATAGGTAGCCTCAAGGTTTGCCGACCACCTTCCTGGCCTCTAAGGGCTGCCTGCCCAGCCACTGGCACTGCAGCTCACACTTAGGCCTGCCCGACCTTTGTTACTCTAGATGGTTTGGAGCAAATCCCACGAAAGAGGGAAGGCAAGACAAATGAGGCATCCCTCGCCCACAGACTGGCACAGGGTATGAAAGTGGCACCTTCAGATCCCCTCATCAGAACACTCCAGGACCATTTGAAAAAGGGAGACTGAACCTGCCTACCTTGATCCCAGGCTCCCAGAAATGACTCCAAGCTGGTCTCTTTTTTAAGATATAGGTACACAACACTCTTCCAGTATTCTCTCTCATGCATCATCCAAGGTCCAACTGGACCTGCCTGAGCCCTGCCACTAACCTCTGCTGCAATAAGTCCTGAATCCACAGGGGGTGTTCCTCCAGGTCCAGGAACTCTGTCTGACATCAGAGTGTACATCTCCTGTCTCAAGATCACAAGTCCTGAGCTCCAGGTAAGGATCCAGATGTTTTTGGGCTCTTTGCGACCGCTATCGGATTCTCTGCATTGCCTCAAGACTGTGGGAGTTGTCAACGTGAATATTCATTGATGATGACCTGCTCTCCATGTCAGCTCTGAAATTCAGCACCAACAGCAACAGTCTCTATCGACCACCAACGCAAAGCTCCAAACTTTTCCCGCCGAACAGTGACCATCCACCCGATGTGCTCCTCATTCCAACAATGGTCTCCTTGCATAGAACCCCGACACGAGGCTACGCTGCAGCCCCCCACATGAACTTGGATCCAGAGAAGGTAAAATGTTTAGAAGGACAAACCTGGTCCCTGTATCCAACCTGTGCTCCATCTCGGTTGGCCTAAATATATGACTTTGACCTGGTCAAGCGCGACCAGATAACCTTAATTGCTGCTTTTCACATTTTGGCTATATTTTTTACTAGAAACTTAAAAAATTCAGAACTCTGGTTCTACTGAATTTTATCATTTTGGTTTTATTTTATTTATTACATTTTAATCTATTATTTCAAATTGGTTTGGGAACTTTCTTGTGTTTTGTTTGAGTGCAGCATAAATACTTTACACAGAGACTCTAAGTTAAGCCTGACTGCGTTTGTGCCTTGCTACCAGAGGGTTAACCATATTTTTTTTCAGTGACTTTTGAGGTACAACTTGTCAAGGATTGTGTTTATTATCTGAGTGGGCCTTCCACCCCTCTCAACCCATAACCAATAACCCAATTTTGCACCAGGGGGCAATCAGTTTATCCTCCTCACCCCCACTTATTTGTGATTCATGATGGAGCCAAAAGGAGCCAAAACCCACTATGAGTCCGAAACACTTTTCAAAGCCACAAAGCGGTTTTGTATATAGCAAAATTAATTTTGTGATGACAAAGACTGTTTTGTGTCTGGGAATGTATTTAATTGGATGTTTTGTTTTAAAAGCAATGCATGTAGCATTTCATTCACTTTAGAGACGTAGAGATAGAAAAGCTTTGTGCATGACATGATAGGATGTAGAGTCCAATATGTTACAGGAGATACCCACTATAAACCTTCCTCAGTCATTACCCCCAATTTTTGTGTTGTTCAGTTAAAGACAAGCCAGTAAGTGTGATTTTCTGGCCTATACCAAACACCATGTCCTTCGGTCTGGGTCTAGGGTAATAGTCTGAGACCCTCTATTCCTGAAAGATCTGGCTCAATGTTTCAGAAGCTTTGAAGCTCATGTGTTGATCTGTTTGGTGGTTGCAAAATCAAGTACCTGGCCGATATGTAGTAGGTTGGCAAGTTGTGCATGTTTTGGGCCATCTACGCAACAAAGTCTTATGTGTGTTGTGGAGAACTTCGAAACTGATTGTTCCATTTGACAGAAGCCAGTGCACAATAGTTAAGTCTAATTTGATGTGGTTATTCTATCGTAGATTCAGGAACAACCTACTCGGCACGTTTTGACACCCTTTGAAACTTGTCACTAAACTTCCTAAGGAGCCCACTCTAAATGATCTGGCAGTAATCTAAGCAAAATTACAAACATAAAAGCACAGATTTATTTAATGACATCAAAAGGGGGGCTGGGCTGCGCATAGTCATTGACCTGGAAGTCTTGGAGGGCCAGATGTACTAACATAAGGTATACCGATTTCCTAATTGCGATTCTCTCTTAATCTCAATTGGGAAATCAATATTCCTAATGTACAATACTCTTTTGAGTTTCATTAGGGATTCCTAGTGGGTCGAAAATAGACCTACCTCATGTGCATATTAATAAGGTAGGATCGCAATTTGTTAACTATTGGGAATCGCAAACATCAAAGATGTCAGCAAACCAACATGTCTGTGATTGCCTTTCAATTTTTTAATGCAGGCCGTTTTTCTTAAAGGAAAAGGGGATGTTTTTAAAAAGAAAAAAATTAAACTTTGCAGTTTCATTTTTTAAGAGCGGGCAGTGGTCCAAAGGAACTCTGCCTGTTCTTAAAAAATATTTATTTTCCTTTCTCAATTGGGAACGGGTTGTTTGGGGACCACTTCCCATTTGCCAATTGGTTCCCACCTCCTTCAAAGAGTCGGTAATATGTTTTGCGACCATAATTTGGTCACCAAACATTCATAAATCACCTTCAGATTCAGTATTTGAAAGGGACGCCCTAAACACGCCCCTTTCAAATACCGAATCGCAAACACAAATGGCAATTTGGTAAAGTGTTAGCAAATCGCAATTTGTGTTTTTTACATATGTAAAAGCATTTTTGCAGTTGAAAACTGCATGATTGGCCGTTTCAGACTGCAAAAATACTTCATACATGTGGCCTGTAGTCCAGAATATCTAGTGCTAAATATAATTTTGCCATAATATCGAGGCCTAAATATCTAATACATAAATATTATAGTTAAGTGCATATAGATAAGTATAGATTTAGTAGTCTCAACTCCACAACTATATATCATGATGATATGTATTGTAAAGATGCTTATATGTGGAGTTAGGGTATAGTAAACCTATACTTACCTATATACTTACCTATCTGTTGAAATTAGAGATAATCCCATTCTTGTCGCCAGTGTTGCAAATAAAGATAACTCCTTGGTAGGCATCCCATGTAGGTTATATGATGTAGCTTTATTGAAGAAGATAAATCTTAGTTACAGGTTATAAGGTGAATGTGTATGCCCCACCAGGAGCAGCATCCTACTGTTGTGCCCGCTCTCTCCAACTGACACTCTCCCAGGGCATGCACTCCTCAACATTCCATTACATAACACACACTGACTGAGCAGCAGGTAACAGGGAAACTAGAGAAATAATTCATTACACCCAAATCAGTACATAACACGATCAATATTTTTTTTTAATACTAAAGCGTCGATATTGTGGTAAAAATATGTTTACCACCAGGCTCGAGTCTGGGCTAGATGCAGGTAGACGTCGTCCACCAACCTTTTTTCGAGGGTAGACACTGTCTACCCTGCTGTAAAGTTTCAGCAGAGTGCCACGTTCCTTTCCTACCTCTCCCATTCCTTTCCTACTTTTCCCACCACAAAAATTTGCTGAACTGGTCCTGGTGTCATTTTCCGATACCTGGGTACTTTCAGCAGTGCCTGCAAGCTGTCTGCTTTTGTTCTGAGCAGCAATGTGCAGGCGGGAGAGGGGCGTATCAGATTTCAGCCATTTGGCCTCTTTTTGTTGGAGCATCCTGGCTGGGAGCTATTGGGAGCTTAACACCTAGATGCAATGGAGGGGAAACAAAGGCTTACATCTAATCACTTCAAAGGTACTTAACAGAGAAATGCTTTTGACTTTGTTCAGTCCTTGTATATCAGAGATATGCATACACTGTAAGAATATCTGATGTGCTGGCTGTCCCAGTATTTACACAAATAACAATTAAAATACCACCATTTTGTTTTATTTCTGTTATAGGGCTTTAGCACTACAGTAGTGCTAAAGTGATATCAAAAAAAAAATACTGGTACTTCAATTGTTATTTGTGTACGTGTGATGTAAAGTGCTCTGACACCCTGCATCTACTCGTCCCAATGCAGGGTGTCAGAGCACTTTACATCACACGTACTGATTATACACTGACAATAAGTCAAATGTGTGCACATCAACATAAATTATGTTTTAGATAAGACAGTGAGTGTTTCAAGGTGTAGAAGACACATGTCCTTCATAGCTCACAGAGCTATATTATAAGGATTGCAATTTATGAACTGCAAGTAACAAAAGTATCTCTGTCTTTAAAGCAGTAAACCACTTACCTATTTACATGAAATAAAGATCTGTCATCCGTGTGTTACATGATGCGCTTTGCAGGAGATACATTAACCTTCTATGCTACTTTGATTCAAAACTAGGACTAGGCCAAAACACAGATCTCTCCAGCAAATAATTCATCCTCCAGAGTTATCTTACCATTATTATTATTCCCTGAGATTTAGCTAGCACACAAAGATCTCTGCAGTAGGTACCTTAACCCCATAAGATATTTTAAAATACAGAGATTGCAACCAATTAAGGAAAATAGATGTAATGCCATGTTTCTCCTTGTTGCCAAGTTCTTCATGGCAGGGTTAAAAAACATAAATGCATACGTTGAGGCCTTGATTTTGTGTAGTGGTTGCCTCAATATTTTGGCACATCTCCAGTGCAAAATCTAATTTGTTAAATATTGTAATGCGCTCAGATGCTCTCATGATAGACCTGCTAAACGTATGTGAGGTCTTAAGATCAGATGTCACTTTCTGTGAGGTCATGGGTTGTGATACCACTTCCTGTGATGCACCATTTGATGTAATTTCATGTGATGTCACATTCTGTGATGTCACACGCTGTGATGTCACAACCATTCTGACTAACTTGGTGAGTTCCCCACGTCAGTTTTTTAGGACTTGAGCCCTCTTAACCATTCGATATACCAGACCCACAGCAATGCAAGGATTTCAAGCTCCGTTTATGCTCAGACATGTACTTCTGGTTGCACACCCAGCCAAAAAACATGGAATGCTAAGTTTAAAGAAAAAAGAGCATGCTCACGTCATGGTAGCTTGTTTCTTGTGTGGTTAAAATAAGTATTTTTTGTGTGTGAAGAAATAAGTTTTGACTATTGCAGCCAGTGCATTAAATATAGTAATCACGTTTTGCAAAATTTCACATTTCAGCTATCTGAACTTTACTTCAGATCTCCGATAACATATATAGGGGCATATTAACAAGGAACAGGGAAAATTAACGCTAAGGGTGCTTAGCGTTAATTTTTTAAAAAAAATGTTAACGCCCGCTATCGCTAGATAATATCGCCTGGTTATCGCGTTATTAACAACGCTAACCGCCTAGGCGATACAAAATCCAGCGATAGCGGCATTTTGGGAGGTTATTGCTGGTAATGCAGCGATAAAACTACAAGGATAGGGATATCCTTGTTGATAGCCCATGGTGGATTTAGCCATGTAATCCACCTCCCATTGGATTACATGGCTAAGTCTGAAAATTAGCAGACGTAAAAAAGCAGCGTTAACCGTGGTTAGCGCTGCTTTTTTTGTCTCTAACGGGGTTAGCGTGAAGATTGATAATAGGAGAAATGTCGCTTAGCGACATTTCTCCTATTATTTTGCTCTGGAACGCCCACTTTGCATCTCATTAGAGATGCAAAGGGGAGTGTAGTGAAAATGGGTGCTAACATGCACCTGTTGTTGATAGGGCGATATATTTAGCTCCGCTTCTTTGGCTTTTAAAGCCCTTGTTAATATGCCCCATAGTCCTGAATTGTTAGTATCTAATGGTTATAGTTGAGCATTGAATTACGAATTCCTTCAAAGCATACATTTATATTAATAATATATTTCCTTTCTTACAGCAACCATCGGACCGCCATTGCTGACCTACGTGTCTGAGACTAACTCAATACAGATTATGTTAAGGTCTCCGAACATTTTTATTCAAAGCACCGATGGCCAACCGCAAACAATAGATGATATATTCAAAGAACACCCGGTAAAATATCACCTGACTTTATCCAGCCAGAAGAAAAATCAAACGGTAAATGACAGTTGCTCTTTATTTGGGATAACCAATTACCCAAGGTCCCAGAACTTGTATGCATGTTTAGAGAACGGGGTGATGGTGACTAATTTCCCCCTTAATCCAGTAGTTTAGCAAGAATGCCATGGGCCCTGGTGCAGACAAGAAAAATGGCCTCTTTGACTGCTGTTGAGGAAGTAAATATAGCAATTATCAGGGTTCAATGGGCCCTCCTAGGCGTCTGGGTCCCGGTACCACTTCACTTTTTGTACCAACGGCGGCTACATTCCTGCCTTCATCCTTTGTGAAGGATACATTGAGTATTATTACATTGGTATCACGTGTTATTTGCAGCAGTATCCAAAAACAGATCTGCTTTATAAAATACACTGTACGTTTGCATGTTGTTATTATTATTATTATGGAAACAACTTTTACAACACAGTCATTACATCGCACTATATTTACAATGCCGTCATTACATCGCAACATCCTTTAGAACGCATGTCACTACAACGCAGCCATTACATTGCATGTCACTACAACGCATGACACTATAACGCATGACACTACAACGCAGGCATTACATTGCATGTCATTACAATGCATACCATTACAACGCATACACTATCCAACACTTACCCTACTGTTGCATCCTCTGGAGTTAGAATAGTAATTTTTACCCCACACTATCCAACACTTACCCTAATGTTGCACACACTGCAGTTGTAATGGTATGCGTTGTAATGGTATGCGGTGTAAAGGTATAATGTGATGTAATGGAATGCGTAAATGTAGTTTAAAAAAATTTGTTGTAATGGCAGGCGATGTAAATGTATGCATTGTAAAGGATGTTGTAAATCTATACGTTGTAACGTCATACATTCTATTATTATTATTGTCATTACTCTTCTTAACACTAGTAGCACATTTTATAAAAATCAAATATTTGTGTTTGAACCTGCCATCAAAGTGACTTATCTAAGGCATCACTAATATTACTTAGAGAACAACATATTTGTAGTCTGATGGTTTTACAACCCTAATCTACATACTATTTCATTTTTTTGTGAAACAGCTTGCCATTGCACAGAAGGAATTTATTGTTTATAATCTGGAACCTGCTACTGATTATATTGCAACAGTTTATATGATTTTTGAGTCAAGACGCAACAGCGAAAGCGGGACATTTTTGGTGAGAACCTTGCCAGGTAAGAATGCCAATGCTGCAGATAGTGGCTGTAATGAGTGTAGAGCAATAAAAAGTTTTTGACTTTAGAAATCGCTCCCATTTCATACACATTACTGCCCAGGCAGGCTTGTGGTATTTCTTTCCTGGCTAGGTAGTAATGGAATGCATAGTGGAATTAAAGAACAAATTGTGTGTGAAACTGGGTTCCGTCAGTCCACCAAAACTTTTCAATCCACAAGATGTTGGTGGGGTCACAGAGGTCTGCCTGCATCGCCCACAAAAACAACTTGAAGAAGATTAGTAAAATGAAGAATGACTGAATGAAATGAGATTTGTAGAGCGCGATGGCTACCCTGAGGCTTCCCAGCACTACAGACAGCACGGCCAGGACCGGTAAGATGAAAGTTAGAGCCAGTTCTTATAGAGCCAAGTTTTTAAGAGCCTCCGAAAGACAAGCAGATTGGGTTCCTGTCGGAGGGAAAATGGGAGAGTATTCCAAAGAGTTGATGCGTTATAGGTGAAAGACCGTCTGCCACTTCTAGCTCTCCTTATTCTGGGGCGAGGAGGGAGGAAGGCGGTGGTGGAACGGAGGACCCTTCTGGGTTGGTAGGGGATAATCAAAGATTGGATGATGGAAGGGCCGGTCTTCCAGAAAGCCTTCTGGGCTAAGCACATTGCTTTGAACTGAATCGTTTCTTTGATCAGAAGCCAGTGCAGGGCCTTAATGGCAGGTTTCGCCGACTGCTGAAGATAGT
Organism: Triturus cristatus; assembly: GCF_964204655.1. Taxonomy (NCBI): domain Eukaryota; kingdom Metazoa; phylum Chordata; class Amphibia; order Caudata; family Salamandridae; genus Triturus; species Triturus cristatus. The sequence continues at coordinate 349,996,375 of NC_140584.1, forward strand.
ATATAAGAGATAAATTACCCCCTGCCGTACATTCTAAGGATATTGCAAGTCACAGAGTAGTTTCAAAACAAAGTAGAAGAGCAAGGCTGAGGACCAAGTTCATTTATAAGGTTATGCAACTCTGAGGTGGCTTGCAGTATCCTTATCATTTATTACAGAGGGTACTTTTATCCCATATGATACATGGTCACACCATTGCCTTTCCCACAAACCACTTAATTATTTTGCATGTTGCTCTTTCAAATGAAAGAGAGAGCATGTTTGCACACATGAAGTATAAAAATAGAACCTCTAGTGCAAAATTAAACACATCTTCATCCTGTTATTTATTTGCTACATTTTGCAGCAGAAAATATATTACGCTAGTTCAATACAAGTCGGTTTAAAAATAAAAACACTGTAGTAGCTCAGAATGTGTAGGAGCATGCAGAAAGATTCCAACTTTCTTTTAATTTTCTGAGGAGTGCAAAATATAAACATGTTCTTTCTGCTTGTCACTGTATACTAGAAAAATAGAGCAGAAGAAAGAAAAGCATAGTTTTATTTTGGCTGCTTTAAACAGCTGCTCCCAGACCTGACCTGCCTTTTACCTTGCCTGCGGGCTCTGGTAGCAGGCATAGTGATCTCAGAACTGGACTGTAATAACTTATTACAGTTGAGTTCTGATGTCATTTCTTTATAATCGGCGACTGAGTGCATCACAAGTTGCCAATTCGAAATAAATTAGAGATGTGAGCTTATACAGGGATTGCAGAATCCCATGTATTATCTATCATATTAAATTTTTGACTGTGGGGATTGATAGCCATGCCAGAGAAGTAAAGTAGTTTGCTTTAAAGTGAAGGAGGTTTGCAGGAAGCCCACACTACTTAGTATCCCAGCAAGTAGCAGATGTCTTTTGTATGTAGGTACATTCCCTTGCTCTGCCAGAGGTGAAATCTCTGTTGGACAAACACCACCAGTGGATTACATTTTCCATGTCCACATGCCCACCATTTTGGCAGATGGTGAACTACCACCCTCAAAAAAGCCATCTTGTGCGTGATGTCATAGTAATAGATCTCAAAATCCCAAACGACGTCATAAAAAATACTTCCGAGAATGCCCATTGTTGATGATTGTTTGAGATGCAGGCGTGGGAAAAGAGAACTAGACACCTTTGGGTAGTTATGCGCAGTATAAATGTTCATTTCATTTCAACTCTCGATGACCCCTGAAACACAATAGAGACCTAGAAGTTTTCTTTAATATATTGCAAATTAATTTTGTAGAGCCAGCCTACACTATTCTGTTTTTTAAGATATCCATCTTCTCTCACCTGTAGCTTCTCTTTTTTGATTTGTTGGCATTAAGTACGAGCATAATAGGCCTGTGCTAAGTTATAATTTGGAATCGTCTATTCATATCTACTAAATGTAAGCATATTCTGTACATGAAGTAATCATTTACTACAAAATTCAGCTTTCCATATTTTTATGTTTTGTTATTCAATCAAGTCGGCTTTCCATTTTACCTTCACTACATTTCTTAAATATTTCAAACACATTAAATGGACCTTGCTTTATATACTGACTCTATATCTTCATGGGATTCTCTGTACATCGCACTACTATCCACATCTCTTTAGGAAACCTAACCTTTCAATTGAAAACAAACGTTTCTTTCATATAATTGGCAACCATACTTTCCTTGTACTCCCAGATGTAAATTGCAGGTCTCTAGGAAAGTCATTGTGCCACTATCTTGTTTTATTTAAAGGTTAAAGCTAAAGTTTGGAAACGTTCTGCTGATATAATCCTCTCTTGATCTGAAATGAACAGTGGAATCATGATATCTATTAAGAATTGTTCTCTTACTGCAATAAAAAATAAATTATGTTGCAATGTTTTTTTACACAGAATCTAAAAAATCAGTCTCACACCAACTACAACTATGGCCGTAAATATAACAGCAAAAACATCGCTCTAATGCGCACCTTTACAATTGATTTTCATTGATAACACAACACCCCTCCTGTACCTCCTTATCACCAGGTAGCACCAATTGTTGCCTTTAGTAATTTGAACAGTGAATGTAATAAAATAAACATATTAAAATCCCTACTCTTTACTTGTCTCACACACCAAATCCCTCTGCTACTTCTGAAAGATTTGTCTGCTCATCCCATTTTATTGAAGACTCTTTTTCATAACCCTGCCCTCTTAATTGTTTGAATGGTGTAGTCTGGAATATCGAGTAGAGAATATCCTTATACCTTAATATCGTAACTAAAATGCTGAGGACAAAAATATTGACAGGTAAGTATGTATAGATTTTCTACATCTAATTATACCTAATTGAACCTGAATAAGAAAAACTTGACGGTATATATAGTTTCAAGTTACGTAGATGTGGAGTTAAGAATAGTACATTTATGCTTCCTCATATGCACTTAATTTACAATATTGTTGTCCTTGATATTTTGGCTATGATTTTAAGGTACAATTATATTCCTTAATCAAAATTCCAAATACAACCATTTGGAAAAATATTACTGAAGTTGTGCATGTGTGCTGAAGGTCCAAATCCATGTCAGACTTTCAGGAAAGTTACTTAAATTAAGTAACCACTGAAGTGAAGAAGGTCCTTGTTTAGACACGTGTTAAATCACAGCCTCTACTCAGATCTTAGTATTGCTACCGCCTCACCACCACTCTGTCATATGCCACAGTAGTTTTTTGGCGTTGATTAAAAGGAATGTCAAACTGTGGAAGAAGGGTGAATTTGTGGTGGTAGCCATCAAAATGCCAATGTTAGCACAGTAAAACAATTAAAATTTAGGTTAGCTAATTGTAAAGATATTTTGAGACGGAGGTGTCAAACTAAAGTAGTGTAAGGAAACATACGTGGCTAAATAATATTACTTTGTAACTTAAAACGCAAACTCGTGTGCATGCATGTGCACACACAGACAGAAATACAAATCCCATCATGACAAAAATGTCTTGAGAACATTTAGTACAGGTGGCATTGTTAAGTATGACAAAATTAACCAAGTGGGTTCAAAGGAAGGGGCAGGACCGCCGGTCTTAGTGTCTTGATTTAGCTTTATTTAAATAGTACACGTCTTCTTTCTGAGTCCCGAGTTTTAGAACAAAGATCAGGGTAGGAGAGAAGTAAATCCTTTCGAAAGGTGGAGTTTCAGCCAAGGACTTCCTCGGAAGTCTTCAGACAGGTGACGGGATTCTTCGGTTCTCCCGGGTCAGGTGGTTGCTCTCATGGCACAGAAGAAAGAGAGAACGAATACCAGTGAGTGATCTGTCTTTCGAGTGCCCAAACAAAATGGGGAAGGTAGTGAGGGGAAAACCACGCAGTGCAACACGTCTACGGCAAGAAAAATAAGGTTGTTCTAGTGCAGGGAAGGGTACGTTATTATAAGGGGAAAAGGAAGGGGCTCTGTCCCTTAGTTGTCGGACCTCACTCGCCTCCCTACCCAGCCCGCAAACTTCCCACGTACCTGGGATAACCACGCTCCTCCTGGAGCGTGGCAGGGCACAACGTGGTCCTGGCGAATTCTCAGCTCACCTGCCTGCTCTGTGCTCCAACCGGCGTCTTCGGTAGTTGCTGCCGATTCGTCTGGGTTTCGGTCTCCTCTTTGTTCCACGTTCTTCACTTCTTCCCGTTCTCCGCTGCTCTTCTTTGCTTCGCGTCCTCTGCCAGTGTACCACACACTCTTCCTGGTGTCCTCCGAGCTTATTGGACTCCACCACTCCACGTCAGCACAGGGGGCGGGGTCTTCAGGTGGTGTGCTCCTGTTAAAGGGATAGTACTCCTGTCGTAGAGAAGGTGGACTTGCGAGGGGTTTCCACTCTTCCTGTTGTGGCAAAAGAAGAGGTTGTTTTGTTGTAGATTTCTCACGCCAAAACAGTGCACTATAGTCCCCTGGCTGGTCCGCCCCGTGACACAAAGCAAATTGCATGCTTGATAACTTTCTTTCACTTTGGTATTTTTCTTTCGATTCTGGCTCTCTTTTTTTGTAAACATCTTAACTTCTTCAGATGGGCCCCCAGCGTTCAACCCCATGCTTTTATTCTTGTCCAATGTATTCCTCTTCCTTCTACTCCTTGACTCTCTCTCTTGGTCATGTTCTTGTCCCCATTCTTTCCTCACGTTTCAAAAGGTGTTCACTTTAATTCCCCGTATCCCATTTCTCCATCTCCAGTCTACTCAGTTCATCGTTTTGGCCTCTCACTCATCTTTCATTGTGTCTGCTTCCTACCTATGTCTTCCTTTGCTGCAATCTTTAGCTCAATTCTTCCTTGCCTTTCCTATGCTGCCTTTTTCACCGTTCATGTCTCCTCAAGTACACAAATTCTTTATGCATGGCCCACCTCTCCTTTTGCCCACTTTTGGATTTGTTTCCAAAATACTATTTCCCTCTTCCTCTCCCCATCACCAATCCTGCTCTTATTGCAGCAGAAATAGAAGACAGACTAAATGTTATGATTCTCAGGGAACATTCTTCACTCCTCCTGATGATGTCACATAGATATATGTCTTAACTTAATTAACGCTAAAGCCTCCTTTCCCTATTTACTGACACATTTTTGTTATAAAATTAAGTCTTCTCAGACATCAATAGCACTAAAGCCCACAACTAAATTAGATTCTTGCCCTGACTAGAATTCCACTCTGGCTGGGCCATCTTAATATGGAGTTCAGTGGCTGGTGGAGAGCTCATAGAGCCAACCTAGCCTTCCGCCGTGTTCTGGGTGATTGCTGGGGAAGTGTTAATAATCCTTTTGTATATGGCTGTCTTACCAACTTGTTGAAAATAGTTCTCCAGAATGTTAAAAGGAGGAGCATCCACACACTTCATTGTTAAATTTATAATGGAGGGCAGTTATGATGCAGTAACTGTTGACTTTATTTATCCTTGTTGTTATTTCTGTTTCTTGAATAGGTAACTCTTGGGTTTTTATTCTCGGAGGTATTCTGGCATTGATAGTACTGTTTGCTATCGCAGTAGTCTGGCTCAGCTATAAATATGTGAATTTGCCAAGAAAAATGCCTATGTCTCTGGTAAGCATGCTTTCCATTATCACATTGATTGATATGTTTTGTTGAAAATCTTAGAGCTGATAAAATTACATTTAAAGTAACACTGCCATTATGTGAGGACACTATTTCTTGATTTTGCGGGGAATCTTTAGACCAAAGTAGTTGATATTGTGATAAATCCCTCGATAAAGGGCTGAACAAACAGTGTGGTACAAAGAATGCTTTAGGTATAATATCTATTGTGCTGCCATTTGCAGTAGGTGTTTTTCTCATTCCAGTCCACACTTAGCCATTTAATACCCGAAATGGTATACAGACTATAAAAAAAGGGGAAAGGAAAAAACATTTCCTTATCAGTGTAGTTTGTATGATTGTTCGATGGTAAAGTAAATCAAGAGAGAGTTGACGAAGGAGAAAGCCTAAGTATGGTATTCCGTTTCTTTTTTGTAACATAAAAATGCATTTTTTTTGTATCTTGCAATTAGTTTGCATACATAGTCATCAACTTCAGTTACAGTTTGAACATAGAATTAGTCATCAGTCCTAAAATACAAAATAGTAAAATAAAAGGATTAAAAAAAAATATCAGTCACTTACTCACAAATCCATTTGTTAAAAAAGTGTGAACATCCTGCTATGAGAAAAGGTGTCCCTCAACGACTGTGCAACAACATGCTGTCCATTCATCAACAGCAGGGATAACAATGCAATAGATTCCTTCGTTTTTTTATTGTAGAAGTTTAAAGGATGGGTTCAAGGAAACTATCTTTATAGCATTCTATGAATTATGATAACTGATTAGCTGACTGCTAGACTCCAAGGAAATTCCACCCCAATGCAGGTAACCCATCAAGCAGTTGTGTGACTACTTCACATGTAGGACTGCAAGTGCTAGTTAAACTAGCCCTATTAAATTTAGTCGCGGCTGGCCTGACTCACAGGTGGGGGGGGGGTTGCACGGGGAGGGGGTCGCGCAGAGGGAGAGGTTTAATTTTAATTATAATTGTTTTAAAAACTTACCTCAGATGGCCCGATCCGGTCCCGCGTCGTCTCTGCTTCTCTTCTCCCTTCAGGCACCGCTCCTTCCCCTCCCCTAAGCCAATCACAACGCTGCAATGGCAGTGTTGTGATTGGTGGGGACGGCGCCCAGCCAGGCGCCTATGGGCAGACCATCTTCTCCATGTGGGCTGCATGCAGCTTACAAGGAGAAAATGGCAGAGTGCGCATGACTGGTTAGGTCGGTCCCAGAGGGCCGACCAAACAGTCAGGGCCCACAACATTGAGCTAACCACTCCTCCCCTGCCATCTTGTAGGACCAACCACCTGCCCGCCCCCAACCAAACCCTTCTTCTGCTTTCTCGCAGTGCGAGAAGCAGTAACATAAAATGGTATTTGTACCATTTCATGTTACTGCTTCTCGCACTGCGAGAAAGCAGTGGGGCGACGCTCCTTCCCCCACATGGAGGAGCCGCCCCTGATTATATTCCATTTTCCTTTCAATAAAGTGTATTTTCTGGCATGCACACAGGTGAATACATGGGAAGTAGATTAAAACAGTTCACTTTAGGGGCACCAATTTCCAAAACATAATGAACCATTCTTCCCCTTATAACATTTTCCATTCATTGGCCTAAATATGTCAACATGTCATCCTTCCTTCCGTAATTAATGGCTAATAAATGTGATGAATTCACACTTTCACATTCTGAGGATTTCTTTACTTACTTTATTTACTTAAACTATCTAACCTCTTTCGGTATTCCAAAAGGCTTTGAAGCGTTTGGTATCATAGCCTCAAAAAAACACCCATTACATCTACACCCATTTCTTGGATAGTGATTGTTTGAGATATGGAGTAATCTAGCATCTACCAGCTTTTTGTTAATTGTGTGGGCTAACTCTATGTACACCAATTGAACCATTTTGGGTAGGGAGTATTAATGCTGCACATTCCCCCACCGCTAGGTGGTGGTTCTGCCTAACATATTTATATTAACTCTAGTAGATATAGTTGTCTTTTGACTTAATGTTCAAATTCAATAGTTATGCATTACTGCCCTCTACTACGGGAAATAATTATTATTAAGTTGGGAAATGACTGGCCCGAGAGAAGGTGAAAGTGCATGATGGTGAGGGGGAAATTAGTAGCCATTAACACCTTTGACAGAAGGCAATAAAGCTATGATCAGCTATCTCTCCAATCTTGCCATTACAGGGGTATACACAAGTCCTTTGTCTTTATTTGACTTGTGTCTTTGCTCTGCACTTTCACACAATTTAGGAAGACATTGAGCCTTAGTTAGAGCTGGCGGATGTGGAACCACCTCCAAAAAGTGTTGGATTTCCCATCGGTCCCATTTAAAGTGACTAGAGCTCCTCTAAATAGGGCAGATGAGGCATCCACCACTTTTTGGATGACGTCCCACATTAACCAAACTCTAAATAGGCCCTTAGAAAGCCAACAAACAAGAGGAGGCAATACAAACAGTCTTTACCTTCTAGTTTGCCAATCCCACTATTCCACAGAGTTTACTGAAACTTGGGGCAGATTTATCAAAGGATTGCATTACCCATGCATCAACGCAATGCTTAATTCAGATTTACCAAGCCATTCAAAGCCGTCTTTCATGGCCCTCCATCTCTTGTTAAATGTGGGGTAACGCAAGGCAGCACATGTTGATGCCTTGTGTTACTCTGCTCTGAGAAGGTGTTACATGTGTTGAGAGGTAGTTCCCACGCACCCAATCATGCTTTTTGGACATTCCCAGATTTATCAATGTACTAATCCTGGGAATGTGTGAAAAATGTACTCCAGATACAGGCACAACGAGGAGAAATATATTTATTTCTCCTCTTTTTAGGAGGTAACATCAAATATTGATACATCTGGCCATTGGTATGTTTTTGACCAGGAAATGGGATGATGCTGCTATTAACTATATTTTGTACAATGTAGGAGAGGTATGAAGTTAGATTGGAGCCATCACAGGTGTCTTTTGAGCTGTCTGTGTATAAACTGTGAGTTAGCAGCTTTCATTTTCAAATGTACTCCTGATTTGTATAACTACCCAAATATTTAAACTAAATCGCTCAACAGATGGGTGAAAGAATAGATCTACCTTCTAACCATATTACATTTTTGTTTCTGTAAGTCTTCCAAGATTTTTTTTTTTAACTCTTCACTAATCGTACATATTCTCTTTCTCAAACTCTGTTTTATAGCCATTAGCAAGTTACTTAAGAGGATATTTTCTCACTGCTCTAGCTTTAAGAATCAGAGTTGAGTTTATACACAAACCCTGCATAGTGAGTCAAAAACTCAATAAAAAATGTGGACATTTTGGGATATCTTTATAATTTTTCATGCAACGCAATGCAGCAAGACACCTTGCTGCACTGCGCTGTGTGAAAGGAAGAGGGCGGGAAAATACCATATCTATCAAAATATGGCGCACTCATACTTTCTCCTCGTGCTGGTGCACTTTTGGCTGCACAGCGCCAATGCAGACACCCTTGCACCAAGGTACATGGCAGGCACCCTTTCACAGTGGTACATGGGTGGCAGCCTTACAGGCAGGACTCATTTTTTGAGCAGAAAGGGACACCTTTCTGCACAAAAACAATCCTTTGAGGTTGTTTCCTCTTTCTATGAGTGCTGCAGAATGTAGCACCAATAGAAAGAGAAAACAACAAGAAGAAATAAAGATATTTCTCCTTGTTACGCCTCCCCTGGGAAGGAATAGCATGTTGACTCATTTCCAGGTCTACCATTTATGGTAAATCTGGGAATGAGCCAACATCCATGGGTGGATGCGTGGGAACACCCACATCTACTCATGGAATGCCTCACAAAAGGCAGAGTAGCGTAAGGCAACAGCTTGTGCTGCCTTGCCGTTACTCCAGATTTACCAAGCACCGCAGGGTGGCCTTGTGGCTTGGTAAATCTCAGCTACGTTTTGTGTTGCTCTGCATGGCGCAAGGGCATCACAAAACTTTGACAAATATGCCCCTTTACTTCTAGCATTCAGATTATCATTACATATAAATTAATGAAATAGATGTACCTCATTACAGAGAAAGAGAAAAGATGAGGCATAGAACAAAGGCTCTGCAAACAGTTAACCCACGTTCAAATGGTTTCTCCAGATCATTTATGCAGTTAGCGCTTGCTGTAGATGATTCTGTCGGAGAAAGTCCATTTATTGCTGTAGTGCAATGCTCCTTTTTACTACTCCTTGAGTTTATCCTCCAAATTTGGGATTATGTGTAATTGTCCATCAGTACAAGCAGCACAATTTGGAGTAGCTGCTTTTTTATGTAAGGCTATTTTGGAGAGGAAGAGGTAAACATTTCTGAGAACTGGTTGACATCTCTCAGAGGGTAAAAAAGAAAGTACAGTGGCCTACATTTGGATCCATGCTAGACTGATGTTTTTGTGTCAGCAAATGTCCAAACAAAACAATTCAAGTGAAGCAATGATGACCACAAAATAAAATGATTGCTTTTATCAGTTTGGAATAAATAGTAAACATCTGTTGTTTGTACAATCAATGTGATGCATATGAATTCTGTTACTTTTTAAGCAAATCATTTAAATTCTAATAAATTATTGCTTCCTTCCTAAAACCAGGATTTACGACATGTTTCAGGCTTCTTGGAAATTAATACCACAACAGACATCAACATCACCTCCTACATTCATGGATTTTCTAGAGCTGAAAAAGTATTCCCACCTTTGTTAACCTCAGATATCAAGTTATGTCAAACAAAACACTCAGACCAGTCCCCTAAAGAAGTCACCCAAGACCATCAATATAAATCACAAAGACCAAATTCAACAATGCACACTAATAGCCAATCTTCAGATCAGACAAGCATGTCTCCTGTCTCCTATCTTTCTCAGGAAACCCAAGCAAGCTTGTCAGAAAGCAACAGCAAGAACTCCTCCATGACATATGGACTATGCGCAGAGGAAGTAAGCCCAGTCTGGAAATATAAACAACAAACAACCCCTCTACGGCAAAGCATTATACCTTGGGACGATATCCTCCAACTCAAGCCCAAAACAGAAAGTCCACTGAATTGTTCTTCTCCAAGCATGTCTGATTTAAGCATAAGGCTCCAGGAAATCACATGTGGTTTACAAAAAGGGAACTGTGATGTAGATTTCCCATGTGGAAATGACCAGCAATTTCAACTGGGATCTTCACTATTCCCTTTGTCAATGCAAGAAAACTCTGTGCACTCGGAGGTGGGCATGGGAAGCTACAGGCCACAGGCCACCATATCCTTTTCACTGTTGTCGTCTGTAAGAGTTAGCAGCTTATATTCAGACAATGAATTATGTGAAGGACAAGTTCTCCTTCACAGTTCTCAGACTGACTTTCTTGGTGATGATCACACTACGGCACATGCCTTACTAGACACACTGTCACTGGAACAGCCTCCGCAGCTTCAGTACAAAGCAAATGGTATTAGTGGCCAAACGGGCTAAAATGTGTGCAGACGTATGAAGAATAAAAACTCTCATCATCCTAAAGCAGTGAACTTTCTTTCAGACACTTAATGTAGGAGGAACAATGAGGCAATTGTTTTTCAGGCTGTGCCCTTAATGGTAAGAGCACATTTTGGAAGATTTTGCATTATAAATATCTTCAATGTTTTGGTAATAAAATAATCACTAGATAAGTCTTGATGGCAGAGGATGATATGGTGGCAATCACATTTCCAAAAACAATATGGAATGAGAGCTCTATAACAATGTGCTGCATTCATAGAGCACTTGATTAAATATGAGTGCCTATTAGCAAGTCTTTCTAAATGTTATTTTCTCCCTCCAACTGCCTTTTAATGCTATTGCTGGTTTCTGTATTTTGAGTGTGGTTTGTAGGATCAGTTTTTCACATCATTTCTTCCTAGCCTAAACTTAACAATTCAGCTCTGTCTCCTCTGTCAAGCTAGCAAATTAGTTTTTAACTCTATGTCTCAAATGGGAATGTAGTTCCCCTGCAGCTCACTTTCACCACTTAAATTCTGCTGTGCTCTATCAGCTCAATAGATTGGAGACAGGGCAATATTTAGAAATTCAAAGAGGTCCTTGCTGGTAAAGGGGTGCTGATTACTTCTTCCTTACAATTGCCATTTTGTATATGGCAAGGGTGAGAGGTAGGACTGCAGTTTCTAGAAAAGGCTGACTTTTTTTCTGCTTTTGTTTACTGTTTCGGGAAGCCTGATAACAGCCAGGTACAGTCATCTCACACTTGTGCCATTGCTAGCCGCTGTGAGAGCCATCATCTTGCACAAAAGCAGTGTCTGAGAAACAGCCTGAACCTGAAGATGACTGAAAGAGAATTTGCCCAAACCAGTTCTGAATCCACACACCCTGTCAGCGCCAGGGTCACTGCTCACCACTTTACTGAGCCGGGTGATCATTTGTATGGAAATACACACGATAGCTGGCTTCCTCTGTGGCCCCTGAGAATATGCTCACCTCAGGCACCCTCCTGGGGAAGGGAGGAAAGACTGCTGGATCCACTTGGGAGGAGCATCAAAGACTAAACGCATTAACCACTATAACACTAGGAGTAGGAACCTTGAGAAACGTGACATGAGTGTCTAGAAAATGTGTGTATATGTGGCACCCAAAACACCCCACTTTCATGTCTTCAGAGATCAAAGAAAGGGAATGCTCTGCAGAGTACGTGAGGACTAGTGTGAGGCTAGAGCTGTTGTCTACTTGCAGTAGCGGCTCGTGGAGGGAGTTCGGTGGGGCAGTGAGGCGGGGCGGGGGAGGGGCAGGGTGGGGAGATGTAAACACTGGAATATGGATGAACGGAGGTAAGTACACATTTAAATCAATAAAACAAATTCCTTTGTGCGCGCTGCATCGCATTTTGCGATGCAGCGCGCGCAACAAAATTTGTTTTATGAATTTAAATGCGTACTTACCTCCGTTCATCCATATTCCGGTGTTTACATTTCCCCGCCCCGCCTCACTGCCCCACCAAACTCCCTCCATGAGCCGCTACTGTCTACCTGACAGTTAGAGTCCCAGAGGTGAGATCACCTGAAACCTGCCCTGTCACAGTCTGCTGAGGGAGTTGACGATCTGCCGAGCATAGAGAGGCAAGGGTTTTCGAGGCCCTGCAGAAGGAGAGACTCTTAGGAGGAGAATCCTATTGGGTCCCATGGACAAAGGGACACTTAGAGGAAGTGGACTACCTGACAGCAAACCCAGAAGCGACCCGTGCTGCAGATGGTCCCTCTAGTCTCACAGACAAGAGGTCAGATGTACAACCAAATTTAACATGCGCAAACGGGTTAGCCACCCGTTTGCGCATGCTAAAATTGGTATGGCCATGTACTAACACAATTTTGCGAGTCGCAAAAAGTGTTTAGAGACTCGCTATTTGGAAGGGGCGTTCCCATGTACTAATGTTTTGCACCCGCAATTGCGGTCGCAAAACACTTGCAATTACCACCTACTTCAAGTAGATGGTAATGCAGTCCTCAGGGGACCTCTTCCCCTTTGCAAATTCATGCGAAAATATTTTTTAAGAAAGGCAGTGGTCTCAGGGACCACTGCCTCCCCTTAAAAAATGAAACAAAAACGTTAAATTTTTTACTTTTTGAATGCATCCCGTTTTCCTTTAAGGAAAATGGGCTGCATTTATAAAAAAAAGCTATTTTATGTAAAAGCGGTCCCAGACATGGTGGTCTGCTGAGCCCAGTAGGCCACCATCCCTGGGAGGGCAAGCCATTCCCAATGGGGTCGCAAAATGAGAGTGCCTCATTAATATCAATGAGCCTCGCATGTTGCGACCCCATTGGGAATCACAATCAGTGTCTCTGACACTGTTGTACATAGTAAATTGTGACTCACAATTTGCGACTCGCAATCGAGCGCAAATTACGAGTCGCAATTTACTAGGGTCGTACATCTGGCCCAAGGTTCCTTGCAAGAACCGCTTTAAGCCTCCATGAGTTCATGATTGGGACTGCAATTGCCTGCATCAGCCTGATCAGGACTGCAAGTAATTGGTGGCTACACCGTCCTGATTGGGGCTATATCTGCAATGATGGTTGCACCACCCAAATCAGGGCTACAATTGCTGTGGTGGCTGTGCTGACCCAGTCAAGGTTACAATAGCTATGTTGACTGCGCCAACCAGGGACACATCTGCGTGGGGACTGTATCAGACCAGTTGGGCCTGTACCCGAAACACCTAAAAAGCCAAAAAGCCCATTTAGGGCTAACTCCCATCCTGTGGCTGAATGGAGCACCGGCAGCCGAGCCTGCATCTGCACTTCAGTGCCAGGACCATTACTCACCACTGCACTGGGCCGGGTGATCATTTACATTGAAACACAAGCTGCAGCTGTCTTCCTTGTGGCCCATGCGTATAAGAGGGATTATAGTTTGGTTGTTAAGGGAGACGGGAAGAACTGCAAGAGAGACTAGAAGTGAATACAGTTGTTTTGCCACATTTGGGAAGGTATGGTGTTTGTCAGGACTAAAGGGGCAAATAATGTGTTTTGAGTGACTTGTAGTGCAGCTCAGTCACTTAGGGGCCTATTAGGAGGGCCGGTGGACTTACGTCCACCCACCATCCCTGCGGAGCTGGGACCATCCGCCATAGGTACACAGGTCACTCCCGCCGTATTAGGATGTGCCCACCACATTGACAGGCGCATCCTGGTAGTTTAACATTGCGGACGGTGGTGCTGGCTGCAGCACCATACGCAATGTTAAAAAACCATGTCATGCCTTGCATTGCACAAAGTGGCAGGCACTGCGCGGTGCCTGCCACCATGAGAATGGCAATGTAGGGGGTACCAAAGGTACCCCCCAAGTGCGGTCCCCCACCCGTCAACTCCCCCGGGGGACAGCAACGGGCCCGTGGCAAAACTCCGTATGCCTTTCCATGGCGACATCGCCGCCTTGGAAAGGCCGATGTTTGCATGCATCCTAATATGGTGGACGGTGCCTGCTAGGCACCGCCACCATATTTGGCTCCCTGCACCATCCGCCAGGCAATCGGAACGATTGCTGGCGACGGACAGGTTTTGCGTCCGCTGCGGACACTTTCCAGTTCCCACCACCATCCTAATCTGGCGGTGGAAAAATTCCGTATGATGGTGGAAGGACCGCCACCGCAGGGCCGACAACCACCGCTGGCCCTTCAGTGGCGGTCATTCCGCCATTATAATTACCCCCTTAGATGGGAAAAATTATAACCAGTTAAAAATAATTATGCATAAGTGACTGCCTAAATAAAAGGGGCTACAGGTTACACAGTTTCAGTGGGTAACATTTACATCATTTTAGGAAAGCACATCTCAATTAAAAATTGTAGTCACTAGATAATGGCCAGGTGGACTGCTCGATGAGAAAATATCACTCCGAGGCATCTTCTTCTCAAATAAGCTTTCATCAAGCAGTTCTAACCAAACCAATACCAAGTAGAAAAATGAGCAAAATGTTGTTCATACGAAATTTCTGAAAAGTTGCGAACTTGCAAGAGTAATACAAATATCACATGGGCCTCTATGGCGTTTCTCAGTATTATGAGGGTGTTTTATTTGTTTTTATGCATCCCTGTGACAAAGAGTACATCAAGTTCTCCACTAAGGTTGTCCTGACATATAATTATCATTTTCATAGTGGTATACGGAAAGAACCTAGAATTCTCATCAATGTATGAAATGTGTCTAGGTGCACAGGTCGTGATCCCGCTAACATGTTGCATTAAACAGAAAGATGGCATCTTCAGGAGTGCAACTATCATATGTAGAGACACCCGGCCCCAGGAGTGTGTACCCTAATGACTTCTTTTCTATACAACTCGTTGATGCCAGTGCGCATGTTCCTTTCAAGCATTAGTGCCCAGGGCAGGAACGGTGTGCCGTTGAGAACTACGGGCCCGATTCACAGAACTAACCCACGACAAAAAGCAAAACAGGTGATCCTGGCGAGAGTGTGGATCACAGACTACATTTACTCCCATTGTTTGTGGAAACAATTAGATTTGGTTTTCCCACAGGTTATTTGTGCCAAAACGACTTGTGCCAGATGAAAACTAAACGTTTTATCACCTGAATGGATTGTTTTGTGAAAAACATATTGATTCATTAGTAAATCAAAATTAATAGAAACAATGTCTGCTATTTCTCCCGTGGAATACTTGCAAAAGTGTTTTCAGATTTTTCACCCACTTCAAAGTATGTCTGACCATGCATGCTTAGAGCACAGGTCTTGATTTCTAAATGTAGTTGCTTTACTTGTGCATGCACGAATATGAACGTGTGCATTCTCAAGTAAAAAAATCAATTACAAAGTTCATATTATCAGCTCTCTATGTGAATCTGCAGATGTGCACTCAAGTGCGCATACTAACGCACAAGTACAAATATGCATAAGCTGAATGACGATAGAGGTGTACTGCTTCAATTGGATGCACTGCCATTGCACACATCTATGGGCCAGCCTTTCCTGTGCAAGGTCGGACTGACTGATGCACTTGGTCGGACCTCATACACAGGTTGAGATTGGCAAATTTGAATATGCAGAGAACGAGGAGGCTCTGTAAGAAACATATTTTTGCTTGTCTTCTTGATTTCAGTCTTTTTTTTTTTTTTTTGTCCTCATTTTGCCCTTGGAAAGTCGCATAGAAACTCGGTAAACTGGTAGCGCTATCACAGACAAGGATCAAAAAAATGAAGAGGGGAGCTACCCCAATGTGCAACACACAACGGGACGGGGGATGAGTGGTAGAAAGTTTACAAAATGTCCCTCATCAGACAAATCAGAATTGCTCATGGGCATAGACAGAGTACTGTTGTTATTAGAACAAACTATTCGGGTTTACAAAGAACACTGTTTATATCAAAAGCACTTTTAGAAAAGCTCTATAAGAGACATAATATTTAAAAACATCATTTACTTATAATCATAAAATAACAAATAGACAAATAACTATAAATCCCAATGTTGGGTTACAATCTATAATCATTATAAAATGAATTGATACAATACATTTAAGACACAAAGATTAAAAGTCTGATGAGGGACATTTTGTAAACTTGCTATCACAGACAAGGACAGCACTCAGTGTTATTCAAAAACTCTCCAGAGGATACACCGCGAGATATTGATCCATATAGGGGCAATGTTGCTGCTATTGGATACCCATGATTGATTATGGAGACCGTGCTCTGGGTATGTCTATATCTAGGAGGGGGAGCAGACCAAGTGCCGTTAATCATCGGACAGTGGGGAAAAAAAAAAAACCCAAACGCACACCTAGGACCAATTCAAAAGGTGCCAAAAATCTCGTTTTTCGGGGTTACCAGGTCTTACTAGGTCCATTTATGATGTTCGCAGTACAGATGAACGCCAGTCTAGCAAGGTGGGTGGCAGTGGATCCTTCCATTTCCTGCAGATCTCTCTTCTTGCAAGTAGGATACAATACAACAAGAGTTTTTAACAGGACCTTGAACTTCCAATGATGTTCCAAAAATTACAAGCAAAGCGTTGATTGCAATTTGATGCCCCACAGATGTTGTCAACAAAGAGCTGATAGCGTCCCAATAAGGTAACACCAATGGGCATTCATAGAACATATGTAGAACAGAGGCTTCTAACAATCCGCATTTAGGGCATGCCACAGTGGATTCAGTAGAGAATTTGGATAACCGCTGTGGGGAATAATAAGCCCTGTGTAGCGTAAAGAGGTGATTCCTACGCAACCACGATGGCTTCACTGTATCCCACAAGATTTTAAAGGAGGAATACCAAATGTTCTCAAGGTCTTTCCCGGGGAAAGAGGAACTCCACAATGTCTCAGGTAAGGCAAACTCCCCGTCAACCTCATCTAGTAACAAGTTATACCAGAGCGAAATCTCTTTAGGTGCAGGAGGTCTGTCTATCATCAGGGTCACTATACTGCTCTCACCACCTATTTGAAATCTACCCTTGGCAGAGCTCTGAGTACGGGCCCAGCTTGCCATCTGTAAATATTTGAATTTAGAGAGACCCGACCCCACTCTAGCTAGTGTGTGGTCCCAAGATAGCAAAACTCCATCAAAAAAGAGATCTCCCCAAATTTCCAGACCAGCCTCTCTCAAAGGTGCTGCCAAACTACAAGAAGCCATGCCGGGGAACCGGGAGAGTTCCATAATGGTGACCTACCTGAAAAATAGCCCACCTTTATTGCACCTCTTAGTTTGACCCATGTTTTTATAAAACCCAACAAAATCTTCAACTTAATCTTTTTAAAAAACTTAGGCTCCCCAAATTTAAACAAAAAAACCCTGCTGGTCTACACCCCCTCCTCTCAATAATGCAGCAAACATGCTTCCTATACCCACGTTAATCGCCATCTTAAGCAGCATCCTAGCATGGGAAAGTTGGAAAGCCCAAGCATATAGTTGTAAATCGGGTGCTGCTAGTCCCCCCTTTTCTCTACGGTGCCTAGTCTTTTTCCATGCTATCCGAGGTATATGCTCGTTCCAAATAAAAGAACTGATAAGGCCTTGCAACTTTTGTAGGGTAGAAGGTTCAAAATACAACGGGATATTGTTAAACAAAAAAGAAAATTTAGGTAAAATAAACATTTTTACCAAATTAGCTCTACCCAAGATGGAAAGGGTGAGCGAAGACCACGACCTCATAAGCCTTCTACAATCTCTCATGACCATATCTAGGTTCAGCGGTACGATTTTATCTATGTCCCTAACGATGGTAAGTCCGAGATACCGCATGGAACAGTTTGGCTGGACCCCTGCCACTGGCTCAGCCTCATTCCATGTCATCATCTCTGTTTTAGATGCATTAATCTGGTATCCTGACATCCCACCATAGTCATTGGCCTGTGCAATGACCGCAGGTAGTGCTGTACTCAGGTCGGAGGAAAAGATGAGAATGTCGTCCGCATACAGGGCTACCTTCCTCTCCCATCCCCTATAGATAAAAGGCTTGATATCAGCATCATCCCTCAATCGTTGGGCAAAGGGCTCGATGTATAAATCGAATAGGATTGGGGAGAGTGGGCAGCCCTGCCCACTCTCTATTAAATGGACCTGACAATTCCCCATTGACCAACAAGGAAGCTGTAGGATTCCGATACAGCAAACCGACCGCTCCACGGAAAGCCTCCCCAATGTTAAACTTCACCAAGACCCCCGACAGGAATGTCCAATTCACCCTGTCGAAGGCCTTGGTGGCATCCAACGTGATGACAGCTAAAGGCAAGGAATCCGCGGTCGCCATATCGATAGCCCCCATCAGATCATAAGTCAGCTCAAAGAGCTGGCGGCCCTTCACAAAACCTTGCTGTTCCTGATGTAAAATACAGGGTGTCACCTCCCCCAGTCTTTTGGCCAGGACAGATGTAAAAAGCTTATAATCTGAGTTTAGGATGGAAATTGGTCTGTATGACCCACAACTATCAGCCTGTTTACCAGGCTTTAATATCAACGTAATAGAGGCATAGTTCCAGGATTCAGGAGGGTACGCCCCCTCCAAGAAAATCTGATTGAACAACTGGGTTAAGAAGGGAACTATTGCTGGTAATAAAACCTGATAAACCTCCGAAGGGAGGCCATCAGGACCTGATGCCTTACCCTTCTTGATTTCAGTCTCGCTATTTTTGGAACGGAGATTTGACGTCACCATCAGGCCTCAGTCGTTCTACCATCATGTGCTCATACTCCACAATCCCAAAGTCCTTGAAGGTGTGCCTTCCAACATGATCACTTTGCTCACCGAGGTCAAGCGGTTGTCTCCAGGACGTCCGCAACAGCATCAGAAGCCTTTATTATTTGTTTTTGGGGGAAGTTGGATGGGGAAGAGTCTGTTCAGGTCGCACCCAAAGCCACCCCCTCTCCTTGGCCTGGTCAGGTGCTCATGGGTTCAAAGCTCCAACCCACACTCCAAATCTCGCCTGTAATAAAACTGGGTGCCTGGGTGAGAGGGGTTGTTAGACCTGACAGCTTTTGGGTGGTCTCCCCCAAACTTTTTGCCTGCTTACCTCCACTTTTTGCTGTATTAATTGTATTGACCCTAGGACATTGGCACATTTAATTTACCTGTGAGTCCCTAGTACAGTGCACTACATGTGCACTGGGCCTGCAAATTAAATGCTACTAGTGGGGCTGCTGTACTGATTGTGCCACCTACACAAGTTGCACTCAAAATGTCTCAGAACTGGCACTGCAGAGCTAGTGTGTGAAGTTTACACTTCCATGTCGACTTGGCATTTTAAACCCCTTTGCAAGCGCTAAACTTCCCTTGTGTTACTTATAAGTCACCCCCTCCGGCAGGCCCTTGGTAGCCCATAGGGCAGGGTACTGTGTAACTCAATGGTAGGACATGAACTTTACATTTTTTATGTCATGGCAGTGAAAAACACCTAAATTCGTTTTTCACTACTGTGAGGCCTATCCGTCTCATAGGTCAACATTGGAAATTCCTTATTATACTTTTACTGTAATTCCTGATTGAGAAGGAGTGCCTCTGTCAATTTTAATATCATTGGAATGGTGATGATAATTCCTCTTTGCTGACAAGGCTGGATTATCATTACTATTTTTGAAATGCTACTTTTAGAAAGTAGGTATTTCTCTGCTCTAAAAGCTCTGTGTGCTTGCAGCCTGCCTCCAACACATGTCTGGGGTGGGTGGCAGCTGGACTTTATGCATTCCCTCCAGATAGCCACAGACAAAGGACAGGCAGGTGTGACTGAGTGCCCATCATCATCCTCATGGCTCATCCTGGGCAGGATGGGAGGGAGGAGCTGACACTTACACCTGAATGGGCAGTCTCCTGTCCGTCCCTACACAAAGGGTTGATTATCCCACTGTAGCGAGTCTGCAGCAAGGACTGGGAAGAGGGGGCCCTTCTTTGAAGTCACCTCCACTTCAAAGGTACAACTGGGTATAGGTACTGGGTCTCTTACCCCACCGAATCGGACAGTACTAGACCTTTGAAGAACTCAGCCAGGAAGAAGGACTGCTGTGCTGCTACAAAAACTGTCACTCTGCTGTCCTGCTGCTCTGGAAAAAACGCTTTTCTCCTGCTCTGCTATCCTCTGCCCTGCTGAGGAAGAACTGGACTCTTGCTTGAACCTTGAAGTGATCTCCAAGGGCATTCTGACTTGCCCCCAGTTTTGAGACTCAGAGATAATCAAAGCCTCACCCCCTGCTCCTGTGCCTCGTCCACTGGAAGTGGGTCCAGGTGCTTGCTCCAGCGGAACAATGCCTTCTCTGCTGCATGAGGCAGAACTGTCTCATTGCCGCTGTTGCAGGAACAGCATCGGCACATCGCACTTGGAAACAGCGCATGGCCATTCGAACAGACGCATCGGAACCGCAGCATCACCGTTGCTGCAGTAAGAGACGATCAATGCATCCCCTCATCTGCGTGGAGAAACCCGGCGCATCAGTTTTGGAATCAACGCTTCTTGGACCTGGCGCTTCATCTTCGGAACTAGCACATCACCATCACTGCAAGGAGAGAATCGACACATCACTTAGACCGCAGGATCGACACCTACGCATCACCCGGCTGCACCCTGCATCTCGCTGTTGCGACTTAAATCAAGGTACTTTTGTTCAGCGTGCCTTGTGTGGCTCTTGTATCCGGTCAATGCATCATCACAGTCGGCCTAAACTCTTAGCTTTGTCCCGGTCCAGTGCAACCAGATAACGCCCATAGGCGCTTACATCTTCTAAGGGCTATTTTTACTTTTATTCTTTAAAAATACATATCTCAACTTTTGCTTAGTTTGTTGTTTTGGCCTTGTTTCTTTTATGAAATCATAATCTATCTTTCTAAATTGTTGTGGAGTCTTTTTGTGGTGTTTTCATTGTATTACTGTTTGAAGTGTTGCACACATACTTTACATATTGCCTCTTAAGTTAAACATGCCTGCTCTGTGCAAAGAGACAAGAGGGTGATCACAAATTAATTTATGGTGTGCATCTGACTTACCGTGACTAGGATTGTGGTTCCTGCTTGGACAGGGTGCATACCTCTGCCAACCTGAAACCACAATTCTAACAGTGGTGAAACCCTACTCAGGCAGGTACTATAATCCTTGTCAGGGTGAAGCCACAAGCAACCCCAAATTAACCTGTGCACAAAGTAGCAAAGTGGCAAAGTAGCCAGCCTTAACTTAGAGGAAATGTGTAAAGCATTTATGAGGCACTTCAAACAGTAATAAAGTGAAAAAAGAATACATGAAAATGTCCACACCAGATTAGAAAAAGTACATTTCAATAAATAAATCAAGAGTAAAATGACAAACATCCAATCAGTAGAAGCGTATATATGCAATTTTAAAGATTTCAGTGAATATAGTGCCCAAAAGCACAAAGCACCAGCTGTGGATATCTAATCTCGCTAAATGGGACAAAGTCACAAGTTCAGGCAAGCCAAGATGGAGTATCGGCCAGCTACAGGAACCCAGCAAGGCATGCTGAACAAGTGTACCTTAAATCCTGGCTGCAAAGAATTGCTGTCTGCTGCGGTGAGGATGCATTGGGCAGACAAGGCGATGCAGGTGTTTTTCTGTGAGATGAGTCACGCAGCGTTGGTATGAGGAGCTGTGAAGCTGCAATGCAAGGTCTGCATCATTGTTGAGGGGGCCTTTGAAGAGAGGGTCTTGCAATGCAGTATCCCACATCAAGGGTGTGTCGCGCCCCTGGCTGGTTCCTAAGAGGCTGTGAGGCGTGAGATACGGAGTCTTGCATCATCATTGAGGCTACTCTCGATGACGGGCTTGAGATGTGAGGGCCTGTGTCGGGATGCGTCACACAGATGTGGTTCCGATGGGGCTGTAGGCTACGATGCGAAGTACATGCATTGAGAAAGATCACGCAGTAGAGGCGAAGCGTCGATTCTGCTCAAAGTTGTGCCACGCTGCAGAGTAGATGCATCAGATCGGCTGGATCCACAGATGGGCTGGCACAGCACCTTCAGGCCCACTTCCTAGAGTCTAGGACTGGGATGGTCCCACTTGGCAGGGTGTGACTCTCAGATGGCAGAGTCCAAGGGCTGGGTTCAAGGTTGTTGAGCCTTCTGACCTATAGGCTCTAGTCAGGAGGCTAGCCAACTAGCCCTTGGAGTCACTCTTGGGTCCTGGGTTCAAAAGAAGCGGGTTTTGTCCTTCTTCCCCAGGCAAGAGTGCAGTAGGCAGCAGGTCAGCACAGCAGGGAAGCAGTCTAGCAGAGTGGTAGTCCTTTGAGCAGCAGAGCCATCCTTCTTCCTGGCAGAGTCCACATGTGCAGAAATGTACTGAAGAGTTGGGTCTAAGAGTCCAATATTTATACCTGGTGCCCACTTTGAAGTGGGGGAAGCTGCTTCCTGAGGTATCAGGCATACCCTTCCTCACTGCCCTGGCACTGGGGTCACAATAGACTAGTGGCAATCCATTTATGAGAGTGCTCTGGCAGTGCATTTGTGATGAGTAAGTGTGGTAAGTGACAGCTCCTCCCCTTCATTAACTCAGAGTATCCCATCCTGCCAACACTTATCTCCCCTTTGTCTCATGTCTGGGAGCAATACACAAAGGCCAACTGCAGACAACAACTAGTCATGTCACCCAGGATTAGGGTAAATGCACCAAATGGTTCAGACAAGAAAATACCAACTTCCCAAAAGTGGCATTTTCAGAATTGGGATTCATTATCCAACTTTATCATTAAAGAGGGCTTTCAATTCTAATTCTTTAGACACAAAATTTCACTTATATACCTGGTCCCAACTGGAAGTTACAGCTTATTAATAAATGTAATAAGGTACGTCCTATGTTATTCTACAGGAGAGGTAGGCCTTGCAATAATAAAAAACGACTTTATGAGTTTTTCACTACCAGGACATATACAACTTAAAAGTATATGTCCTACTATTTAAATGCACTGCTCTTTGCAATCTGGGCTGTTCAGGCCCATCCTAGGGGTGACTTAAATGCATTAAAAAGGAAGGTTTAAGCCTGGCAAAAGGTTTACTTCACCAGGCCAAAATGGCAGCTTAAATACGGCACATACAGGCTGCAATGGCAGGCCAGAAACGTGTGCAGGGCTCCTTAAATGGGTAGCACAGTCTGTGCCATAAGTAGCCTTTAATTTACAGACCCTGGGTACATGTTGCACCACTTTACTAGGGACTTACAAGTGCCTGTTCACAGAGGGTCAAACAAGTTTCAGAGGCCCACAAAATATCCAAAAGGCCCACAGATCCAAAAAAGACAGTTCTCCAGTTTCCCATGGGAGCAGGGATACCTTGCCTATCCCTATTTAATGCGAGAAATCAAAAGACACACAATTGATGGACAGAATGCAGAACAAATCAAAACATTCACCCCCAGTCAAGAGATCTGGGTTAAATCCATCATTCTTTTGCTCACCATGCCACCCCAGTTTAGACCTGGCTATATGCAAATCAGTCTTGACCCTGTGCCTCATGGGAACAGTCCAGCCCGAACTGCCAAACCAGGTCCTCCCTGGACCAGAAAAAAGCATCCTAGGACCGGTTTTGGGGTTTCACCCCTCTTCGGCCAGGATAGCTTGATTCCAGTGGCACAGTGAGCCCAGGACTCACGCCTGAGCATACCTGGCGCACTTAGGGCGAGAAAGCAAAAGACACACAATTGATGGACAGAATGCAGAACAAATCAAAACATTCACCCCCAGTCAAGAGATCTGCGTTAAATCCATCATTCTTTTGTTCACCATGCCACCCCAGTTTAGACCTGGCTATATGCAAATCAGTCTTGACCCTGTGCCTCATGGGAACAGTCCAGCCCGAACTGCCAAACCAGGTCCTCCCTGGACCAGAAAAAAGCATCCTAGGACCGGTTTTGGGGTTTCACCCCTCTTCAGCCAGGATAGCTTGATTCCAGTGGCACAGTGAGCCCAGGACTCACGTCTGAGCATGCCTGGCGCACTTAGGGCGAGAAAGCAAAAGACACACAATTGATGGACAGAATGCAGAACAAATCAAACATTCACCCCCAGTCAAGAGCTCTGGGTTAAATCCATCATTATTTTGCTCACCATGCCACCCCAGTTTAGACCTGGCTATATGCAAATCAGTCTTGACCCTGTGCCTCATGGGAACAGTCCTGCCCGAACTACCAAGCAAGGTCCTCCCTGTACCGGAAAAAAGCATCCTAGGACCGGTTTCGGGGTTTCACCCCTCTTCAGCTAGGATAGCTTGATTCCAGTGGCACAGTGAGCCCAGGACTCACGTCTGAGCATACCTGGCACACTTAGGGCGAGAAAGCAAAAGGCACACAATTGATGGACGGAATGCAGAACAAATCAAAACATTCACCCCAGTCAAGAGATCTGGGTTAAATCCATCATTCTTTTGCTCACCATGCCACCCCAGTTTAGACATGGCTATATGCAAATCAGTCTTGACCCAAGCCAGGTCCTCCCTGGACCGGAAAAAAAGCATCCTAGGACCGGTTTCAGGGTTTTACCCCTCTTCAGCCAGGATAGCTTGATTCCAGTGGCACAGTGAGCCCAGGACTCATTCACAGTTTCCAGTCCAGGGAGGACCTGGCTTGGCAGTTCGGGCTGGACTGTTCCCATGAGGCACAGGTTCAAGACTGATTTGCATATGGCTGGATTCAAACTGGAACGGCATGGTGAGCAAAAAAACGATGGATTTAGGCCCAGATCTCTGTACTGGGGTGAATGTATGACATTGTTCTACATTCTGTCCATCAACTATTGTTTTTGCACGTATCCCTATTTAATAGCGTATGCCTAATTTAATGCAGACAGAGAGGGCAATGATAACAGGCCTGTCCAATTCTGTCTAGTATAGTATCGTCCCACAAACTATACAATCCCACCTCGGGTTTCCTGGTTCTGTGTGGGCATATCTTGTGGTGTCCAGTGCGGTGTGGACCTCCGTGTTGTCAAAGGGCAGGGAATGGGCTGCATGGTCCTCCCCAGGCCGAGGAAGTTGCCCTGATGAACTCCTCCATGTCAAAGCATTCCTGGCTGACAGGTTAAGAGCATTACTGCTGGCCTGCCAATTCGTCTTGCTAGGATGGGTTAGGCTCAGAGCTCCCCTGAGTGAACCTGTCACTGCTCTAGATTCTCCCCCATAAGTCTGTGCTCCCCCCAGCGCCTATGGTTTCCTCTCTTCCTTTTCTGTTCTGTCCCGCAGGCTTCTCTATGAAAGTGAAACTTTCAGCCCCTCTTAGGAAAGGTGCAACTCTGGATCTGAAATCCCTGCCCCCAGACAATTAGAGCTGCTGCGGTGTTAGCTCTTCCTCTTCCGTGGCAGTGCAGCTTGGAGCAGCTAGAGCCATTGGGGGTCCAAATAAAGTGTGCAAGAGAGCATCGCATTGCCTGAAAAGGCAAATGTTTGTTCACTAAGAGGACCTGTCTGAAATCCAAAGTGGTTTGCATAAGGCAGAAGCACTTTTTAAAGAGAACCAGAAAAATATCCCATGACGGTTGCTTCCAAGGGGTAGCCGCCAAGTAATAAACTCCGCTCCATGGCTGCTGGTGGAATTTTTACTGAAACTCTGCATAAAGCAAAGCACAGAATGGCAAAACTCCAGGATCTCCACTGGCAGAGCAGAGTTTACCACCCACCCCTAATCTAGGCATAATTCTGGATCCTAATAGTGCTGAGCAAGCGTTGTTGAAGGCTGAGTGCAAATCTGAATGGGTGCTAGAGGTAGAGATTTGGAAGGCATCCTTTCCCAAAGTCTTTCGCAAAACATTGGGCAGGATCAAGGGTTTTTTTCACCGCATAGTAGTGCACAAACCCAGACATGTCCCTTTTACCATGAGGAAGGAATTGAATCTGGAACTGGAATCCTTATCTCAACAAGATATTATTGAGCCTATTGAGAGCTCAGACTGGTTGTCCATGGTGGTTTTGGCCCGGAAAGCCAATGGTACTCTCAGAATGTGCATAGATTTGAGGGATCTCATTGTAAGGATTTGGGTAGACAGACATCCTTTGCCTAATATTACTGAAATGTTGGGATCACTTATGGAAACCAAAGCTTTTTCCTCATTGGACATGTTGTCTGCCTACCACCAGATCACTTTGCGCCAAGAAAACCACCATTTGACATAATTTATTACTCTGTCGGGAGCTTATAGATCTAAAAGGATGCAATTTGGGTTGGCATCAGCCTCAGCGGTATTTCAGAGAGTCGTGGAGGCAATATTCACTGATGCCCCGCATGTGAGACGCTTTCAGGACAATATTTCAATATTTTAGTGTATGGGAAAAAATTGGAGACCCATGACAAGACATTAGCCAAGGTGTTGTCTAATTTAACAGAAAGAGGGGTTATGTTGGAGGCAGAAAAGTGTAGGTTTTCTGTGGACACAGTGGACCATCTGGGTTTCAAACTTTCAGCTCGAGAAGTGGAACCAAAGAAGTATTTGGTTAGGGCTATTAAGGAATTTCCTGCTCCACAGAATAAGGATCAATTAAGATAATTGTTGGGGATGTTGGAGTTTTATGTTCAGTTCATTTCAAACTGTAGAGGGAAAAATATAACATGAGAGTCCCAGAGAGGAAAAATCAACAGTTTGTGTGGACTGCAGGAACAGGAGTTTCAAGTGCTCAAACGTGAATTAGGAAATGCTATTCCTCGACAGCCTTTTGACAATAATGACCAATCTATTGTGGTTACTGATACCAGTCAGCACGGGTTGAATGCAGCTTTATTAAAAAAAAGAGAAGGCAAGGAGGAAGCAGTAGCTTTCACTTCAAGAGCATTGTGTGGAGCGCAATTTACGTACTCGGTAATCGAGCAAGAAGCTTTGGCCTGCTGGTGAGGGATGGATCATTTCAGGAACTACTTGTGAGGTTCTGAGTCGGACCACAAGCTGTTGGTGAATATATTTGTCTCCAAGGGGGCATTCAGGGCCACTCCTTGCATTGCCAAGTGACATTACAGAATGATGGAGTACCAGTTTAGACCAGAATACATTCCTGGCGTAAAAAACTTTTTTTGCTGACTATCTGTTGAGATTACCACGTAAGAATGAGGGAGCAAGTGTGGAATATGGAGAAGATGGTATGGTAGCATCTTTGGAAGAGGCTGGGTTGGGGTGCATTTCTGAGGATGAATGGAAAGAGGCTATGTTGGATGATGAGGCAAAGCAAGGGGTGGCTTGTATGTTGGGCAAAGGATGGATGCCTAAAGATTCTGGAGCAATTCCTGAACTTGTTTAAACATGTATTCCCTGAATTGAGTATGAAGGATTGGGCGATTAGAAGGACAGGTTTCCTGGTGGTTCTGTTATAAATGCAGCCTAAGATTTTGGCTGTGGCTCATGAGGGACATGTGGGTATGAGAGCCATGAAGAGGAGGATCAGGGAGATATTCTGGTGGCCGGGAATGGATCGTAGAGTGGATCACTATGTCAGGGATTACGTGGCTTGTGCAGTGGGTGACAAATCCCAAGTGACTTTTCCCAGTCCAGTGGAAGCTATACCTATTCTAGAGAAACCTTAGTTTAAGTTAGGCCTAGACATCATCGAACAAATGTATGTTTTGAATGAACGGAATAGGTATGGATTGTTGGTACTAGTGGATTATGGCACACGTTGGCCCGAGGTGCAGTTCATTAAATCAGCCAACACAGAAGAGGTGTTGGCGTTTTTGCAGTCCTTTTTCATCAGAGAGGGGGCAACGGTTGAGTTAGTCATGGGGTGTAGTTTACGTCCAAAATGTTTCAGAGATTCATGTGTCACTGGGGAATAAAGCACATCACAACGTCTCTTTATCATCCTCGCAGTAATGGCCTTGTGGAGCACTGTTACAGGGTCATCAAGGACAGTATTCAATTATCTGTGGCAAATGGTTTGAATTGGGAGAAAGAACTTAAAGGTTTATTGTGGGCATTAAGTACCTCTCTGAGTGCCCCCACCAATATTTCACCCTTTGCCCTGTTGAAAGGCAGGATGGCAGCCACAAAACTAGTTAGACCTTGGATGAGACTTTTAAAGTGTTGGGTGAAAAACTGAAACAGGTGAAGAACAGTTGTGTAAAGGCTCAACGAAAATATATAGGCAAGGAAAACTAGAAGGGAAGACATCAATCAATTTTTAATAAAGGAGATTAGGTAAAAATGAGGTTAACTGGGATTGTGTCCAGGGGTAATTCCAAATTATCACATTTTATGGAAATTGTGATGGGAGAGGACAGATTGGTGAAGCTAAGTGATGGGAAATGGTGGAACAAAGAGAAATAGTCCAAACAGAGAGAAAAAAGGAATGTTAGGAGCGAACGGATAGAGAGTGAATGGAACAAAGATGGTTTGGGTGATCATCCAGACCAAGAACAGGAAGATCTGTGAGAACAAAGAAAGCAGCATGATTTAAAGATTACGTGGGTCCTACTTTTTAACTGTGGGCTTTCTCCAATTATTTTTGCAATTGTTTAAAAAATATTTATCTTGTAATAGTTGTAGTCTCCTTAGAGTATGACTTATTCATATCCTACCTAGGCTTTTGTAAATTATTTTTGCATCCAATGAAGTGTATTCTGATGTAAGTGTAGAGAGTGTGATGTTCTTAGTTGAATAGGTTTGCTCCTCCATATACATATATGATACTGGTTTGTTGAAAGATGGGAAAGATGTGTTAGGTTTTGAGTTAGAACCTGGGGCATGAGCCACTGTGACAATATGTTGAATGTTGGGGGGAAAATCAGTTCCTGGATGCCATTTGATCTGTCATTCGCACCAGTACTTGCTGAATAAACTGAGGAAACTGACCATTTGAGTTGTCTTCATTGCAACTTTTTATACTCAATTTTAAAGGGTGATGCGAAGGATATTGTGGAATCCCGTTATGCAGAGTTTTTCCCAAATGAAAGGCTATGCAATGTGTTGAATTTGAAGACAGTGGAGGTGTATGTTCCAATTGTCATGGTTGAAAACGCCAAACCGTCTTTGTCTTGGACTAAGAATCCATCCCATCGTCTTTTTTTAACTATTTTTTGATGAAATCTTATACATTTTAATTTCGCTTTTCCCTTTCAATGTATATGGAAACATGATCTACTGCCATGCCATTGTAATTATGTTTCAAAACAAAGCACAAGACACATTACTTTATTTTGCTCTCTGTATTCAAGTCCCAGATCTGCCTTGTAATACCTTTACTCCATCAGGCCGGTTTTAAACAATATTTGCCTACTACAGAGTTTCTATAAAAGCTTTCTGCAATAGATAAATGTTATGCTGTCCTAAATTTTATTAAGAGTGCATTACAATTGAGAAGCCAATGTGAAAAGATAA
This sequence comes from Triturus cristatus, assembly GCF_964204655.1. Classification (NCBI taxonomy): domain Eukaryota; kingdom Metazoa; phylum Chordata; class Amphibia; order Caudata; family Salamandridae; genus Triturus; species Triturus cristatus. Next base: position 350,025,712 of record NC_140584.1, read on the forward strand.
CCCCCTAATGCACTCTAAATAGCGCCCCTTGCAGGATTCTCATAGCTTAATTTGAAATTAATTTTGTAGATTATGATTATGTTTTAACGCTGTAATTGGAAAGAATCAAAAATATTGTTTTATTGTATTGTGTTGTATGCTTTTATACTTTTATGCCACAATATGCTGAATAAAGATATTCTAATAAATATCCGTTCCCTGTATAAATGCCAGTCGCTAATTTCTGCGCCTTATAATGCACCCAGTTGCCGATTATAAAGAAAAGACATCAGAACTCGACTATTATAAGTTATTACAGTTGAGTTCTGACATCACAATGTCTGCTGCCTGAGCCAGCAACCAGAAAAAAGGCAGGTCAAGTCACGGAGCATAATTAAACCACCTCTTTAATGCAACGAAAATGGAAGGTTGCTTTTTTTTCTTCTGTTCTATGTTTTAACTTACAGTGACATGCAGAGAGAACTTATTTTTTACACTTCTTAGATAGTTAGAGAAAAGCTAGAATCTTTCTGCATGTTTCTACTGATTCCGAGCTAGTGCAGCTTCTTTTTGTTTTTTTAAACTGACTTGTATTATATGGTTTCCTATATTTTAATTTTTGGGCATCCGATAACTAACAGGTATTTGATGTGTTTACTTTTGTACTAGAGTTTTTTTTTTATTCATGTTTGCAAACATTCCAGCTCTTTCATATGAAAGAGCAATGCACCAAGGTTTTAAGTGGTTTGTGTGAAATGTTATGGTGTGACCATGTAATATATGGGATAAAGTACCCCCTGGCGTACATGATAAAGATATTGCAAGTCACCTTGAAGTTCCATAACCTTATAAAGGCACTCAGCCTTCGGCCTCATTCCTCAGTATCGTTATGGAACTCCTTGGTGACTTGCAATATCCTTATGATGTACAGCAGGGGGTACTTTATCCCTTATATTATGATAATACCTGGTATATAATAGTGATTACTGGAATATGAAGGTCCTCCAGCAATTAAGGTGAATTCAGCATGGATAGCAGCCATGCATGTCACAAGAGGGCAAATAATGACATATGATAATTATCCCTGTCTTTTGATGGCTGTTCATGCACTTACGCTGTACCATACATTCAAATGAGGCTGGAAGTGCACTCATGATGCTGTTTCTAGTACCTAATTCTAATACATAGGTGTGTGAGGCTGTAACGACACAGTAGTAAATAAAAGGTCTTGATGGAAATGAGAAACTAAGATTTTGAGGAAATTGTGAATTTATCAAAATAGAAAAGCTGATATTTTAGAGAAAAAAGATTTTCAAAAAATCAGAAGCCAAAGTTTACAGAAAAATTAATTATATTTTGCCTATAAAAGAGTAAATACTGCTATTTGGGAGCAAACAAGGAGTAGTTTTCAGAAAATATAGATTTTTTTGTGATCAAATTACTTTGCACTAAAAATTAATGCTGGCATTTGAAGTAATACCAATGTATAAAATAGCTGTTCTGCTAAAGGTAAGAGGCTTGCATTTGGGGAAAAACTTGTACTTTGGGATATGGCATACAGATGTTTGAAGATAAAACTGATTTATATTCTAGAAATGGGAAGTACCTGTAGGCGAGACACTAGTATTGTCAGTACATGTCAGAGTAATGTGTGGGGAGAAAATGTGATTTTTATGAAAAGTAAATACCTGCATCCTATTCTAGAAGTTTCTCCTGAGTGATGTGGGCATTTGTGCCCGCTCCTTGCACACTTCAGCCACAGGTGTGTTACCGAAGGCCCCACAGATGCTAGTGCGACTCCTTTTAAATTATGCAGTGCACATGCTCACCATGGAAAGTTAACAGCGCCGGCTCCTCTGTTAAGGCAGAGGAGTGTTGCCCCACTGCTCTCTGAGCAGTGCAAAAAGGAAAAATTAAATGATAATAACACAATTTTCTTTTTCAGTACTAAGACACTTTAGGGTGGGACAGGGCTGGCCTTTCGTCACGGAGCAGGGAGGAGAAGTGGTGGGCACCATAAGTATGCATGTCGGTGTGGCCGGATGTCTTAGGATGGCCAAATTGGCATGCATACTTAGCATTTCTCCACCCGGCTGTGTTGCAGAGCAGGGTGGAGAACAGTCCCAGGCTCCTAGGCACCATGTGGCAGACACCACATGGTGCCTGTCACATAATGCTGGGATATCTGCAATGTGTTTATTTTGTACTGCAGCATGTGCTGCAGCCCGAAGCACACGCCGCAATACAAAATATACAGGTTGCGACCGACTTGAAGGTGGTTGCATCCTAATCCCTATGGCGGGACCTCTGCCAGCCAGTCGGGCGGTCCCATTTTTGAAAGGATGGCAGTCGGACGAAAGTCCAACTGCCATCATAATGTGCACAATATGGGAGCTATTAAGGGGATAAAAAGGCCCTGGTTTATATTGTATGCCCACAGAAGGATCCACGATCTTTTGTTTATACACAGTGCCTACATTAGAGATGTTGTATAATGGCTAGGCCACACTTACAAATACCTTCCCTCATGGCAGGCCTTCTATATCACATAAAAAGCCTTGACTTACTATCCCCATTAGGCAGGGATTATTAATTGCCTGTAGCTTAATTATCTGTGATTTTTGAGACTCTTGGGGGTCCATTAGGATACCGGGCGGATCGCCACCGGTATGGCGGTGGCGATCCGCCTGCCAAAAACCTCTGCCCGCTACAAATTTCCCCCCGCCACATTACCATGGAGGGGGGTTTTCTTCCGGTAGGCAATCCGCCCGATTGCCTACCGGGCGGAAAAGCATTTTATATGGTGGCGGTGTCTGGTAGACACTGCCATCCATATTATTATGCAGGCGGGGGCCTGCCTTTCCGTGGAGGCGGAAAGGCCGGCCGTTTTTGCCATTGGGGCCCATAGCTGGCCCCAGGGATCCTGGGGCTGGGGTGTGCACATGGGGGGTACTTGTGGTATCCCCTGCATTTCAATGTACAATGTGGCAGGCACCACGCGGTGCCTGTCACGTTGTGCATTGAAAGGCACAGGCTGCCTTTCTGGCATTGCGGCAGGTGGTGATCTCTGCACCGCCTGCCGCAATGTTGCAGATGCGCAATGCGCCCGCCAGTGTGGCGGGCGCATGCTAATCGGGGGTGCGGGACTGCCGCACCCTCAGCAGGCGGTCCCGTTTCCCGAGGGTATGGCGGGCGGACCATACCCTCGGGATACTAATGGTGCCGATGGTTTTGCATTGAGTAAAACCATGCGGTTACATCAGTTAACAGGAATGCCTCCCTCAGCAAAGCCGAATAAATCCTGGAGCTACTGCTTTTTGTAGATTTCTTATACAAAATGCAAGCAAGAGCCTCTGTTCAAACAGATATGTGGGGACAGATTTAAAGCAAGCTCATTTTATCGAGGATGGGTGGTATTGTTGCAAGAGAATAACTTAATGTGAAAAGCACCCCTTCTCATTTGCTAATAAAAACTACAGGCAGATAGTAATATATATATATATATATATATATATATATATATATATACATATATATATATATATGTTCTTATTAACAATAAGGTGTCAATTAGATCAGGTTTTGTAAGTCCACAGGCTTTATATTATACACAGCAATTTTGGGAGATTTTTTTAGTTGCACTAAGCACTTTTATTCGATATCACATGTGAAATAGGAGAATAAGATGGTAGGAAAAGCAGCATTGGAATTATAACTTTAGGTAAAATTTATTGAACCACAGAAACACATGAGACGTTGTAACATAGCCTAATTTAGGTGGATGTTTAGAGACATATTGACAAAGCTGTAAGGAGCATTCAAGCAGACAATCATCTATGTTATACACATGGGGCGAAGTGCATTGCATATGATGACATTTAAGGTCATGATATTAGAGGAACATATAATCAGCAGAATTAGGAATAGGTGAAATTTATTAACAATCTTTTTGCTGCTATATTTATTGGTTTCATTTTGCATATTTGCACAATTGCGAATTTTTGCACAAATATCGTAATGTTATACTTATTAAGTATATATTTATCCATGTATATTTATTAGTACATATGCTTTTGTCACTTTTTACCCACAAGTATGCGTTGATATATTTATATAATGTAATTTGTCTCTTTTTTAGTATTATGCTGATCAAAATATGTAAAACGTATGTATTTTTAATGTGTTCTCTGAAGTGGGGATCGTTTGCGAATTGCACAAACAAACATGCCGGTTTTCAAAAATATTTCTTCTATGTCTATGAACATGTGATTCACTAATGGGTGGACACCTAGCATTTAAAACAATGGCGGACGTTTGTTTTCTCGTGTGATCAAGGGCACAGGGTGCTCGAAACGCGTCGCAGAGGGAGACAATAAACAACATTTACTGCCTTACCTGTTTGGGTCCGTCTCTCTCTGTTCGCCGAAAGGAAGTACGGGGAGATTGGAAGAATATATATATATATATATATATATATATATATATATATATATATATATATATATATATATATATATATATATATATGTATATATATATATATATATATATATATATATATAAATATATATATAACCTACTGGCAGTCGCCAGTAGGTAGTTATAGTTAGGACCTATTTTCCATAGGAAACAGTTTTTTTGTTTTCCCAATAACTTTGGCGCCGGTTGACGAATCTTCACGAAATTTTCAAAACGAATGGCCCGCTCCGGTCAGCTCCTATGCTGGAGGTTTTGGAGTGATTCGCCAAGTGGGGGCCGAGAAAAAAGGGGGTCCCAAAACGCGTTGTCTCCATGTTATTTCCCATAGGAAACTTTAGACACGACTACAGCCTGAACTTCTGAACGGAATTACACAAAATTTGGCAAAAAGGTATCCCTTGGTTCAGAAAGAGACCCTTTTTTTAAATGGTGTAAATCCGTTCAGTAGTTCCTGAGGAATTCAAAAAATAGAGGTCAAAAAATCAATTTCCCATAGGAAACTTTAGACACGGCTACAGCTGGAACTGCTGAACGGAATTACACCAAATTTGGCAATAAGGTAGTGCTTGCTTCAGAAAGCATCCTTTTTTTTAAATAGTGTAAATCCGTTCAGTAGTTGCTGAGAAAAGCAAAAATAAAAGTTTTGATATTTAGAGGCACAGAGGATCCGCGCACCCTGCCGATCACAAGCTGCATTCTAATTGGCTGTCAACACTTCAAACCAGGAAGTGTTGGCAGCCATCTTGTGCCTCGGTAGAACCGAGGCACAAGAAAAGAGAAAAAGAAATGCGCAAAACAAGAAAAGGGGGCAGGGTAGAAACACAGTGACCCCCTAGGCCTGCTTATGGGGTCCCACAAGGGCCCCCAGGGCCAAAAAATCTTCTTCTTTTTTTAAAATCGGCGAGATGCGCGGAGGATCTGCGGATCCGGCCACAAAAATTTAAAAAACGAAGAGCGGGCTCCCACGCTTCGTTTAATTGAAGCTCCCGGGTGAGCCAGATCCCAGGGGCAGAAAAAAATGTGTGGGGGGCCCCAATCCTCCTCACACTGCTCTGGGGACTGCCACCCCTGAGGCTTTGCATAAATATTTGCGGGGGCACATGGCCCCCCCAGATCCGGGGACTGCCACCGTCCCCGGGCTCACAGTAATTGTAATTGCGGGGGGCACACTGCAGCCCGCAGCCCTGGGGACCGCCACCCTCGGGCTCTTAGTAATTATAATCACAGGGGGCACACTGCCCCCCCCGCAGCCCTGGGGACCGCCACCCCCCAGGGCTTCTTTATTTTAAAAAAAATATACCTGTGTGGGGGGCTCGAGCCCCCCCACACACCCCGGGGACTGCCACCTCCCCGGGGCACTAATGTTTAAATGTGGGGTCCGTAACGGACCCCCGAGCCCCGGGGACCACCACCCCCCGGGGCTTTGTCTATGTTGGGAGGAGGGTCACGCGGCTCCCTCCTGGAGCCAGTGATGGCCCTGGGGACCGCCACCCCCCAGGGCCAGCTCCTGCAGTGTCCCAGGGTGCCCAAACTCTGGTTTGGATTTTGGAAGAGAGAGCAGGAAACCTGCTTAAATTCAAACCACATTGCTTTTCCACACGGGGAGCTGCATGTCAGCAGCTCCCCATGTGGAAAAGCAATGGCGGCTCCAGCAGGAGGCGACGAGCTGGCTGGGACCGTGGGGGCATTGGGGCTCCCTCCACGGTCCCCAACGAAGTGGCCAGGCCCCGGGGGATGGGGTTCCCATGGCCAGAAGTGGCCCCCCCCTCCCCCTTAATTAAAATATTTAAATACATTTTAAAAAAACACGGAAAGGCCGGCCCCGGGGGATGGGGTTCCCGGGGCCATAAAGGGACTGAGGAGTGGGGTAACGCAGCCCCCCTCCAAAGATATAAAAAAAACTGCCCATGCCCCGGGGAATGGGGTCACCAGGGCCGTATATGGCCTCGGGAGGGGGCCACGCGGCCCCCTTCCATTTAAAAAAATAAAATAGGGGTCAGGCCCTGGGAGATGGGGTCCCCTGGGCCAATAAAATAGGAAAGGAAGGGGGGTCCACACAGCTCCCCTTCTTGAATTTTTTTTTTAAAAAACACCAGCACCGTCGAGGCCCCGCCCCCTGCCAGCAACACTCTGCAAACACGCCCTGTGGTGCGTTTTAAGTTGGGAAATTAATTGCCCTTCAATACTGGGGGTCCCTGGGGGCCAACTAGCCCATCAGGTACCTCCAGTAAGCGCCACAGGGCTGCGTTGCAGAGAGGTGGACCAGGTCACGCCCCTTTTTACACCTCTCTGCAACGCAGCTCTGTGGCGCTCATTGGAGGTACCTGGTGGGTTAGTTGGCCCCCAAGGACCCTTAGGATTGAAGGGGACTTAATCCCCCAACTTAAAACGTGCCACAAGGCGCGTTTGCACAGTGGTGAAGGGAGGGGGCGAGGCCTGATGTGACATGTGTGTAAACAGGCCCTGTGGCACGTTTTAAGGTGGGGGATTAAGTCCCCTTCAATCCTAAGGGTCCCTGGGGGCCAACTAGCCCGCCAGGTACTGCCAGTAAGGCCACAGTGCTGGGTTGCAGAGAGGTGTAAAAAGGGGCATGGCCTCAGACCACCTCTCTGCAACGCAGCCCTGTGGCGCTAACTGGAGGTACATGGTGGGCTAGTTGGACCCCAGGGACCCTCAGGGGACTTAGGGGCATATGTATCAACCGATTTTGTATTCGCAAATGCTGCGAATCGCAAAAAAACAGCGTTTGCGAATACAAAATCGCAAAAGGAGATGTATGAGGCATTTCAGCCTCGCAATCTTAAGGAATCGCTAAATTTGCGATTTCTTAAGTTTGCGTAAGCATTTAAGAAATCGCAAATTGCGATTTCTTAAATGCAATGTAACACGCACCCAAGTTGTGCGATTTCTGCTTAAGAAATCGCAAATTACCACCAACTTCAAGTTGGTGGTAAATTGCGATTTCTTTTAAATATGCACTTTTTTGCGTATTTCAAAGTGCCATGTGGTGCACATATATGCCCTTAGGGCATGTATGTGCGCTATATGTGCACAGATGCTGATGTCAGGGGTACATCAGGGTGTCATCATGACACCCTTGCACCTTTGAAATTATTCTCAATTTGCGATTAGCAAATAGCGAATCGCAAATTGAGAAGGAGTTCCCATTCATTGCTATGGGCCTCCTGGCCCATAGGAATGAATGGGAAGGTATTCCTTAATTGCGATTTCGCAATTTGCTAATCGCAATTAAGGAATTTTAAGAAATCGCAAGAGTTTTGCAATTTTTTAAATACATCCCGTTTTGCAATTCTCAAATAGCGATTCTCAAAAAATCGCTATTTGAGAATCGCAAATGGAGATGTTGATACATATGCCCCCAAATCCCCAATTTAAAACACGCCATGGGATGCGTTTGCACAGTGGTGAAGGGAGGGGGCAGGGCCTGAGGTGACGTGTGCAAACACGCCCTGTGGTGTGTTTTAATTGGGGAATTAATTTCTCTACAATCCTGAGGGTCCCTGGGGGCCAACTAGCCCACCAGGTACCTCCAGTAAGCGCCACAGGGCTGCGTTGCAGAGAGGCGCTCCAGGCCACGCCACTTATTACACCTCTCTGCAATGCAGCTCTGTGGCAGTTACTAGAGGTACCTGGTGGGCTAGTTGGACTCCAGGGGCCCTCAGGATTCAAGAGGACTTAATCCCTCAACTCAAAATGCTCCACGGGGCTTGTTTGCACAGTGGTGAAGGAGGAGGGCGGGGCCCGAAGTGACATGTGTGAAACAAGCCCTGTGGCAGGTTTTAAGTTAGGGAATTAATTCCCTTTCAATCCTGAGGGCCCCTGGGGGCCAACTATCCCACTAGGTACCTCAAGTAAGCACCAGAGGCCTGCATTGCAGAGAGGTGGTCCAGGCCATGCCCCTTTTTACACCTCTCTGCAACACAGCTCTGTGGCGCTTACTGGAGGTACCTGGTGGGCTAGTTGGACCCCAGGGACCTTCAGGATTCAAGGGGACTTAATTCCCCAACTTAAAATGTGCCTCGGGCGTGTTTGCACAGTGGTGAAGGGAGGGGGTGGGGCCTGAGGTGATGTGTACAAACACACCCTGTGGCGCGTTTTCAGTTGGGGAATTATTTCCCCTTCAATCCTGAGGGCCCCTGGGGGCCAACTAGCCCACCAGGTACCTCCAGTAAGCGCCACAGACCTGCGTTGCAGAGAGGTGGTCCAGGCAAAGCCCCTTTTTACACCTCTCTGCAACGCAGCTCTGTGGCGCTTACTGGAGGTACCTAGTGGGCTAGTTGGACCCCAGGGACCCTCAGGATTCGAGGGGACTTAATCCCCCAACTTAAAACGTGCCATGGGGTGTGTTTACACAGTGGTGAAGGGAGGGGGCGGGGCCTGAGGTAACGTGTGCAAACACGCCCTGTGGCACGTTTTAAATTGGGGAATTAATTCCCCTTCAATCCTGAGGGCCACTTGGGGCCAACTCGCCCACCAGGTGCTTCCAGTAAGTGCCACTGCGCTGCGTTGCAGAGAGGTGGTCCAGGCCATGCCCCTTACACCTCTCTGCAACGCAGCTCTGTGGCGCTTACTGGAGATACCTGGTGGGCTAGTTGGAACCCAGGGACCCTCAGGATTCAAAGGGACTTTATCCCCCAACTTAAAACGTGCCACAAGGCGTGTTTGCACACATGTCACCTCAGGCCCCCCTCCCTTCACCACTGTGCAAACACGCCTCGTGGCACATTTTAAGAGGTAGTTTTAATCTCCCTGCCCTATTATGTACTAGGGCCTTACAGAGGAGGTCATGCTAATCAAAGGGGTATCCCAACGTATAGTGTTCCCTAGTGTATGTAGGTGTTTTCACTGTGTTCTAGGTGTCTTTTAGCATAGCACTGGCTCTAGGCCTGGTTAGTCAGAGTCATTTACCACCAGTACCCGTCCGAAAATGTTGTGGGCACAGGATGATTTTGCAAAAGACCTCTTTCTGCTCCTCTGTTGGTTCTTTCTGCACGTCTTGCTTCTTCCTGCAATTTTCATTGTCTTTGTGGATTTCTGTTGCCTCTTTCTGCATTTCTCTTGCTTCTTTCTGTGCGTTTTTTCTTCTTTCTTCACATGTCCTACCTCTGTAGGCATAGTTAGAAACTAGCACTCAAAAAACCTTTGAAATTCACTGAAAAAAACAGAGGTTTCAGGCACGTTATAGTAATAAATTAGCATTTAAAAAACCTTTGAACTTCACTGACAAAAACCATAGGTTTCAGGCACATTATAGTTAGAAATTAACATTTAAAAAACCTTAGAAATTCACTGAAAAAACCATAGGTTTTAGGGAAAATTATAGTTAGTTGGACATTTCACTCATACAAAATCATAGAAATTCCCCCGTTATAGTTAGTTCAGCTAACTAGAACATGCGCCCCGCAATGCACTACTCATGACGTCACATATTACATCACTCATGACATGGTCAGTGACATCACTGATGACATCACAGATGACATCATCCAGTGGCTGTGTGTTTCTGTAAAGTTTAGATATGTTTAATATATATAGGGAAAGGCGTATTGAAAAAATGAGTGGGTGTATAAGTGTCTGAATGGATGATTTAGTAGGTGCATGACTGACTCTATAAGTGAGTGATTAAACATATCTTACTGAATGCATGGGTTAGTGAGTAAACTGTGTGAATGTCTGTATCTGTCTGTCTGTTGGTATGTAAGCGGTGTGTAACGACTTTGGCGTCGTTTGATGAATCTTCATGAAATTTTCCAAACTAATTCTTTGTTCATATCAGCTCCTATGTGGAAAGTTTGGGGGTGATTCGTCAAGGTGGGGCCAAGAAAAAAGGGGGTCCCAAAACGTGTTTTCTCAATGTTAATTTCCATAGGAAACTTTAGACAAGGCTACAGGTCAAACGGGTGAACGGAATTGCCCCATATTTGGCAGGGAGAAGAGTCTTGGTCTAGAAAGCACGCTTTTGTTTATTTGGTGTAAATCCGTTCAGTAGTTTTTGAGAAGTATCAAAATTTACAGATATCGATATTTGGGAATTCTGCCATATGATTGGTTGAGGCGTTACGAGTACAAGCTTGCTGCTTATTGGCTGTGAGCGGTGCGAGCAGTTGCAACTAGGAAGTGTTGGCCACCATTTTGTGATTCCGTTGAAAGGAGTAAGGGGGAAAAAGGGGGAAAAAGTAGGAAAGGGGAGGGTAAGAGCACTGTAACGTCTGTGGGGTGTTTAGGGTGTGCTATACAGGGAGTGTGAAGCAAAGTATTTATTCCTACCGGTGTGAAAGTGCTATTTTGCCGAGAGTGAGAGGGTGCTGAGGTGAGGTGCAGGTACACTCGGGGATGAAAGCGTGCGCCTAAACCGTGAGCTGAGTGCTGTAAACTGATGTGCTGAAGTATTTATCCCTACCGGTGTGAAAGTGCTGTTTTGCGCAGAGTGAGATGGTGCTGAGTTGAGGTGCCGGTACACTCGGGGATGAAAGCGTGCGCCTAAACCGTGAGCTGAGTGGTGTAAACTGATGTGGTCTGGGCACTGTAGCATACTGGCCGCTGTAGGATAGCTGTGCAGGTGGTGTTGGTATGCGTTTAAAGTATAGCGGGAGTGGGAAGCAAACTACTCACTGGTACTGGTCTGAAGACTCGGGGATGATGCTGTGAGCGTAAGCCGTGAGTTGATTGCTGTAAAGTGATGTGTGTGGGCGTTGGAGGATACTGGCCGCTTTAGCATATCTGTGTAAGTAGTGTTAGTATGTGTTTATACGATACAGGGAGTGGGATGCAAACTACTCACCTCTACTTTCTGAAGACTCGAATGCAGTGTTTTAGGAAGCAGGAATAAAGAAATAATCGTGAAGAATATAATGCAGAATGTTGCAATGCCACAGAAGAGCAATGGTGAAAACAGGTGTGTCTAAGAAAGTGGCTGTGTGTAATAAAGCGATGGAGTCTGAAAGTTATATAAAGAGTGTCTTTATTTAAGTGCCATAAATGGATCCACTGGTGCAAGAGGTAAGGCATTCAGTTGAGGCAAATTCCAACCGCTTCTGCTGTATTCAAACGTAAGCTCCTGTATCAGTGAATTTCACATTACATGTTACAGTTCCATGTGACATAAACAATACCTATTACCCTTGAATGACTCGAAATTCTATAATGAAAATAAAGGTAAGATACGATTAGCACATGTATCCTTTAAGAAAAGAAACAAAACAAAATTGCAAAGTGTAATCATCAAACTTCTTCGGTACCCTAGTATTCCTTTGTTGTAACACAAAATTATCAACAGTAGAAGAGTCAGCAATCTCTTGTACGGTAGATTCAATCTGGTGCATGTCAGAATTGGTAATAGTTCTAGTCACATCGGAACTTTGAGGAGGAACACAAAATTGTGCTTCTGGGAAGCACATTAGGTACCCTTCTCATCAAACCATACATTATTGTCTTCAGCTCTTTCAAAAAAAATTCTTGTGCAAAGAGCTAAGGAACCAAGCTGAGGCAAACTCCAACCGATTCTGTTATATTCAAATCTCAAGCTGCTGCATTAATGAATTCCACATTAAATGTAACAGTTCTATGTGACATAAACAATACCTATTAGACATGAATGACTCAATTCTATAATGAAAATAAAGGTAGGATACGATTAGCACACTGTGCCAACCAGTTCCTAAACAATTTCTTGATGTTGATCGCCAGCTTGTGAGTAGAGGCTGAGGATGAGTAAATTTGTGTGAAAGGGCTTCGTGGATAACAGGCAGGCAGAGAGACGTGTGCACAAAGAATAGAGATGGTTTCAAAATGGATGTTGGGTTTAGGCTAATTTAGGAAGTAAATAGCGTATTTGGATAGTCCATACATCACCCATCCCTGGTTAGACTGGAGACGTAAGGGGCGATAATGAATACAGAGTTCAAATGCCTGAGCATACTTAGAAAGTTATTATATGAAAATAGTTCAATTGAAGTGTACTACTAAAAAAGTCTTGGAGATTGCAGTCCGGAAGTTCTTCAGCGGCTTGAGATGCGTAATGTTCCAAGACGTCATTGTTGCCATCGTGTGAGAAAAGGGAAGCGATCCAATTCATATCTTCGAAGGGACAGTAATGTTCCTCGAATGTTGGAGCGGCAATTTGAATTGGCAGGCAATCTGCGATGTTGTCAAAGGTCGTACGTTGCAGTAGATCTTTCGCGGCTGCGCAGAAATCCCATTCCGCCACGATACCTTGTTGCGTTGCATCCGCCATTGCTCTACTGCCTGAACAATCGAGTTCATGGATTTCAAGATACTCCATTACCTGCTGGATATCGGGAGTGATTGTTGGGATGTTGGCATGGCATACATCCATTCGCCAGTCGAATGGGCAAGTTTTGCAATAGAAAGATGGTTGCACGCAGATTGTATATGTGTAAATAAATGTCATGTTGTAGCTGGCTCCGATAATAGATAGAGGCAGGCAGCCGAAAAGTTGTTCCATTTTTTCACGGTATTGATGTAGCTTCACGTAGAGGTGTATTCTGTCGGAGATGCTTGTTACCACAGGGAGCGCAGTCATTTTTTACAAGCAAAAATAGTAGTAGGATGGCCGCAAAGAGAGGGATAATTTTGGGCAATGTTCCTGCTATTCCAGAGATGATCGAATGAATGAAGTGTGGTATTATACCAAAAAGAGTTTGATAGGCTGTGAGAAGGCCGGAGGAGACCGAAATAAAAAAGTGGGCCAGACCTTGAGTGTGAGATGTGTTGAAAATTGGGTAACAATTCACAAAGTGTAATGGGAGGTTCGAATTTGAAAGGGACTGTATTTTACTGGAAGTTTGTGCTATCTGCAGGCGATAACTTTCTTTTGCAGAAGTGAGGGATACTTCTGTTCTGAAGAAAAGCAGTTTAGTTTGGTTAGTTTAATGAAATCTGTTTGCAAAGTAGGGACTCAAGGCCAAGTTGAAGTTTGGGAGTTAGTTTGTTTGGGTGAGAATAGACATTGCTACAGGTTTGAAACAGTAAGGACATACGGTATGCCACCTCACATTCCGTAGGAGTGCATGTTATTGAGAAGCAGATAACTGCCGTTAGAAAGCTGTGTGAATGTTGGTGTGATTGTGAGAGTTGGGTGCTTCCAAGAAAGCAGGTAAGATTGGGGGCTGTAAGCTTAGAAGTGTCGTGCAGTTGGAAATTCTTGCATAGTATTGAATGACTGCCATTGTGGTCACAGTTTGCACCTGTGAGAAAAACTTCTGTATGCTCTTTAAGACAGCGATATGCAAATGGGAGAAACCACTGCTCGTGAATAAACGCGCAACCTTATATAATCGCATACAACATGTACACCTATCACACACAACGACACTACGTACTGTGGGAACCGTGGCTAGCCATGTACACAAAGCAAACATGCCATAGCACCTCTGTTACACAATGCAGAATGCGGGGAGAGATGGGAGCAAAGCATGTGCGAAGGTGGCAAGTGATTCTCGATTATAAAAGTATACAATGCAAAGTGTTGGGGGGATGGGCGGGACAGACTTGAGTATGCAGAGCACACACATGTACATGTGAACATACACTGATGGTCTATTGAGTGAAGTAGATAGTGGACAGAACCATAATAGTACAGTCAGTAGGGAAGATTTCGAAAACATAGCGCGTACGTGCCCTTTCTCCCCCCCCAAATCTTTAGCGTAGTGGGCTGGCTCGGCGTACACAAGGCTAGCGTAGGGGTATGAATAAAAGGCATGTTTCTCTGGGTGTGGTTCTCTTCCGGAATGACGAACGTGTCTGCCAGGTCTGCGCAGCTTACACCGCCATGAGGTTGACCTCGTGAGTGAAGGTGGCTGCGCGAATGATGCTCTCAGCCTGCTGGTACTCGTGGCTGCTGCGACGCACATAAGCCCCACAGTTCACCTTTCGCTACTGCATTATGTGAAAGAGGTCCCACCATGTGCCGGTGGAAGCTCCTGGGGCGAGGTCTGCGAGGTCAGAAGGTTCCTCAGATAAACGCTGGCTACCGCAACACAGGCACACAGCGTTCAGTTTGAGGCCCAGCAGCGTGGAGTGCTCTGTATACTACTAACACAGTAGTCAAACAGGTACCAACAGTGGAACGGTGTCTTGATCCCACAATGGATGATGTTAGAACTGCATCCGAGAGTGGAGATGAAGGTACTCTCTTGGTGCAGGTGCAACCAACTCTAGGTCACAATAGTGGAACGGTGTATTGATTCCAGAACGGACGATGTCCGATATTACTTGCTAATGGGTTTTCACAGAACTCCTTCTGTTCACGTGCATCAGACTCTGTGCTTCCGTAGGTAATTGCTACACATGATTATTGGGCTTGGCTGACTGCAGTGGCTGGAGTACACCGTGCTATAGCAGGTTCGAACCGTGAAACGGGTTCTTGATCCCACAATGGACGATGTTAGAACTGCATCTGAGAGTGGAGATAAAGGTACTCCCTTCGAGCAGGTGCTACCAAATCTAGGTCCCAATAGTGGAATGGTGTCTTGATCCCACAATGGACTATGTTAGAACTGCATCTCAGAGTGCAGATGAAGGTCCTCCCTTCGACCAGGTGTAACCAACTCTAGGTCCCAATAGTGGAATGGTGTCTTGATCCCACAATGGACGATGTTAGAACTGGATCTGAGAGTGGAGATGAAAGTACTCCCTTCGACGAGGTGCAAGCAACTCTAGATCCTAACAGTGGAACGGTGTATTGATCCCAGAATGGACGATGTCCGATATTACTTGCTGCTGGGTTTTCAGAGAACTCCCTCTGTTGAGGTGCATCAGACTCTGTGCTTCCGTAGCTAATTGCTGCACATGATTATTTGGCTTGGCTGACTGTAGTGGCTGGAATACACCACGGAACAGCAGGTCCGAACAGTGAAACGGGGTCTTGATCCCACAATGGACAATGTAAGAACTGCATCTGAGAGTGGAGATAAAGGTACTCCCTTCGACCAGGTGCTACCAACTCTAGGTCCAAACAGTGTAACGGTGTCTTGATCCCACAATGGACGATGTTAGAACTGCATCTGAGAGTGGAGATGAAGGTACTCCCTTTGAACAAGTGCAATCAACTCTAGGTCCTAACAGTGGAACGGTGTCTTGATCCCACAATGGACAGTGTCCGATATTAACTGCTGCTTGCTTTTCACAGAATTGTTTCCGTTGAGGTGCATCAGTCAGTGTCTGTGCTTCCGTAGTTAACTGCTGCACATGATTATTGGGCTTGGTTGACTGTAGTCGGAGGACTACACCGCGGTACAGAAGATCCGAACAGTGAAACAGGGTCTTGATTATATGATTGAGGATATCAGAAGTTAAAGTCTGTGATGATTTCTGTGCACCCCCTCCGACCAGGTGCAACCAACTCTGTTCATCCGAATCCAACGGCACGTGGCTGTGAGGTGTTAATGACTACTGCCTCTGGCTTACACTGCGGTCAGCAGGGCTCACAATTCAGATCGAGTTGAGATTGTTTAGTTACAGAATTCAGTAGGCAACTAACTACAACGTCTTGAAATATACAGAATATTCTTTTAGTATATTTGCTTGCAGAATTTTTTTTAGATGAGTTAGATGTTTAGTACACTGGTGAAATTCATCTTGCAAGTTCAACGGAACACTGAATAGTCTACACTGTGGACAGTAGAAATCCCAATTCGAATAGTTTTGATTTATTTATTGCAGAGTTTTCTGTAATTTATGTTGTTGTATTGTGGGAAGAGGAAGTGAGAAAAAGTATTAATGGATGTCTGTGTGACTAATGCCTTCAATTTACACTGCAGACAGTAGTGTTCACAATTCAGATCGAGTCGATATTGTAGATGACGCAGTCCTGTAGGAAAGGACATTGCTGCAGTGCTCTCTGTCTGCACCATGCATACTCATCATCGCAGGCTCCGCACACGCTTTTTCTTGCTTGGCGTACGACAAACTGTGTAGCTCAAGTCTACCTTACGTAGCTGTGGGTCTTTGCTGACCGCTCTCTCTGGCCTACACTGGCCTACACTGCAGATCACCTTTCAAAGAACAGGTACGGACCTCCAACGTGGTTAAAACTTTTTCTTTTATTATGCAGATTCAAAAGTGCCAGTGCAGAAAAAATTCAAAGCGAGTGCCCAGCCTGACGCGTTTCGACTGCCCAACGGCAGTCTTGATCACATGACACGCTGGACCTATCACGCTGTATATATAGTTTAAAACTGAAAAGTCACATGATACAATGATTCCAATTAGTTAAAGACACAAGCATTAACAGAGAAAACAGACAATTTCATTTGTAAAACTTACTGGCTTTACCATAATGCATCTTATTCAACCACTACTCATAATTGAGATACGTTTAAATCACCAAAATTAATGGCAAAGTGCTCGTGAATTCATGGCATCAACCTCAAATAATTGTACTGTTGTGAAAAATAAATTCTAAAATAGCAAAAACCTCTTGAAACAAAATTGTAGCAAGTGCTTATTTTTAAGGGTTTTTGCCAATCAGAAACACGTACACATAAGAAGAATACAAGTATCCTCTTTTTTGAGTTATATTTGATTCACCGTTAATGCTTATAAACATCAGTCTTTTTAATCACTAAATGGAATATGATAATGTGCAAAAATATACCACAAAAGTGCTTGTGTGCAAGTGCATTATATAAATATATACAGAAACAAAGCAGCATTGATACAGACATCACTTAAATCTTATTCTAAGTTTTTTTCTTTTTTCTTTTTTCCTCTCTCCTGGGTTATTTTCAAATCAGTATTGATATCTCATTAACCAGACTATTCAGTTTTCTTCAACCTATTGAGAGAATGCACAATCAACACAGGTTTTTGGAGTTATTACTCAATCTACTGTTCCCTATAAAAATAGTAAATAAATATATATCTATAAATACATATATATATGGGAAGACAGAGACACGGAACCAACACCATCAACATCTACAGCTAGTGACATTGAATCTGACATTTCCACGGAAGAAACCAACAGCCTGGAGACAACAACACGGCAAGTGAATTTTTTAGAAGAGTATCGTCACCTGCGCCGGAGCAGACGGACGACAAAGGAGGCTCCGGCGAAGACAACACCAGGATGGAGGGGACGAGGACGTGGAAGGGGACGAGGAAACGAAGGAACAGAAGAAAGAGAATCCACCAACGATGGGAGGAGAGGCAGAGGAAGGGGCGGCATGGGAAGCTACAGAACCCGCTCCAGAAGGATGCGATAATGGATATGACTATGGTAAATAAAACTGTCATTAATCTGTCCAACAGGGTCATGAGTGATTTGGAGAAAAGAACTCTCTGTCTGGGTCTGTCCTTCTGCCCTTCCAGATCATTTAACTTCACTGAAACCAGGATTGATTTGTTTAAATTCACCCGCAAATTAAAGTTGAAAAAATGGCATGCACTTAAAAGATTGGGCAACACTGTTGGTACTAAATCATTCATCCCAAGACGCCAGAATGAGATCTCCACTGGAGACATGGATGCCCTGATCAACCTCATAGAACTAGAACGAGAAGCTACGAGTGCCACTGATGTGAACATCCACAATGTGACCAATGGTGATGTTAATTCTGTTTCGACCACCAATACACAGACCCTCATTGAATGTGGGGTCGTCATGGATGACAGTGCATTATCAGGTTTCAAACCCAAATCCACGTTTCTCCCTTCCCTTCCACATGACAACATTGATACTTTCCATGACTGTGTTGCCAAAGCCCTATGTACATACAGAACTAACAAAAAGAAAAACAACATTAAATGTAATAACCTTTCCTTTGATCAGAGGCAGGCTCTTTTTGAGCTTGCCAATGACTCCAATGTGGTAGTACGCCCTGCTGATAAGGGCGGCAATGTTGTCATTCTCAGTCGGGACAAGTATGTAGCGGAAGCTCTTAGACAGCTAGATGATTCCCACAGTTACACATCTGTTTCCATGGAGATATACAATCTCAGCATCATCGATCTATGGGACAAACTTCTTGTATGGAAAGATAAAGGGATCTTAGAATGGGAGGAGTACAGATACCTCAAAAACGATCATCCTGTGCTCCCAGTACTATACCTTTTGCCCAAGCTACACAAAAACCCCAAAAAAAAAAACCCCACAGATCCCCCGGGACGCCCCATCGTATCATCTAGAGGGAGTGTCACGGAACATGTCTCCAAATACGTGGACCATTTCCTTAGGGAGTTTGTCATGGCACTTCCCAGCTATGTGAGGGACACGAAAGATTTCCTTACCAAGATCCAAGACATCCAGTGGGATGAGAAATTCTTTCTCATCACACTTGATGTACAATCCCTCTACACGATCATTGATCACAGACAAGGTTTGAGGGCCTGTGAACATTTCCTCAACGGAAGACCTCTCAGACTCAGGGAACATAGCAGGATGCTGTTGGGGATGATAGAATTCTGTCTCTCCAACAACATTTTTCTATTTGATGGCACACTCTACAGGCAGACAACAGGTACCGCGATGGGATCTTGCTTTGCCCCCAGCTTTGCCAACTTATTTATGGGTTACTGGGAGGAGACCATACGGGCAAAGCAAGAACTTGCCCATCATTTCGCGCATGTCATTAGATGGTTGCGCTATATTGACGACCTCTTTATTGTCTGGGATGGTGACGAGGACGAAGCACTGGCTTTTATCAATTGCCTGAATCAAAATTCTAGCAATATTGTTCTCACAGGACATGTCAGCAGTACAGGGGCAGAATATCTTGATGTCAGAATTGACATCTTGGATAACCAACTACGCACCACTCTCTTTAGAAAGGCCACGGCTGGCAATAGCATCTTGCATGCATTGAGCAGTCACCCTGAGACACTAAAATGGAGTATCCCTTTTGGCGAGCTCATGAGGGCCAAAAGAAACTGTAACTCTGAAGAAGCCTATTTGCAAGTGAGTGAGGCGATGTTTGAACGTTTCAGGGATAGAGGCTATCCCAATTGGGTACTCAACAGAGCCAGAGACAGGGCCAGCGGGATTTCTAGAACTTCTACATTGACAAACGAACAGACTCCGACATCCAAGGATGATGACGATACCACGCGCATCATCATGACATACAACACCAATTCAGACAACATCAAGCATATCCTGACCAAACATTGGTATGTTCTCACCACTGACAACATCATTGGCAACAATATTCCCAAGAGACCCAGTATCACATATAGGAAGGGGAAGAACATCAGGGACATGTTGGTACGCAGCGATGTAACCTTGTACCCTGACAGACACACGCATGGGCTGCAGGGATTTTTTCCCTGTGGACATTGCAAGGCATGCAAACAAAGTACATTCCTCAAAACGACCACATACAATGGAGTGTATAAAGAGATAGAACAATTCCTTACATGCAGCACCACATTCGCCATTTATGTGATTGTATGTCCTTGCAACAAGTGGTACATAGGGAGCACTACCCTCCAGGCCAAAAAACGGGTACTGGAACATAGTAGGGCCATAACACACATTGACGAAAAATATCCTGTCGCACGGCACTACAGGGACCATCATTTCTCTGATTCCACACTACTCAGATACTTTATTCTGGAACAAATCCCCAGCAATCCCAGGGGAGGAGACAGGGTACTGAGGTTGAGACAGAGGGAATCCAAATACATTGTTGACTTTCAAAGCAAGGACCCTGGTGGTCTCAATCAAGACGAAGAATTGGCCATACACCTTAGAGAATGATGTATTTGGATTAATTGCCAATATGTTTATGCTTGATGTACATATGGTTGTATTATGTCTTGTCGTTGCAACTAGTGTGCACTTTCTTCCCTTCTTCCTATTTTAGAACTTGCACTAGAATTGTGTACGATGCAGACTCATTTGCATCTGTTTTTAACAATATTTTCTCATTTTATTTTATTTTCAGGAGGAGAGGAAGGGGCCCCAACACTGACACTCACTCTGCACGGGCAGCCTACCCTCTCTCCCCTCCATGTCACCGAGGTCATCACCAGTTCTGGACACATGGGCGTGTGAAAGACTTTGGTCCATCTCTTGGTCATCACGGTTAGCCCCACTTGGGGAACACATACTATTCTCCCTCTGTCGCTTTGTATTGTCCACTGCTTAGCTCGTTTTGACATCCCGAATACACAGGTCACTTCTTTTACCTTTGTATTTTCTCTCCACTTGGAGTCACATGGGGTGGTCTGAACAATACACCGCAGGCACTTGCCAGGTTCCAGAACACTATGTAGTTTGGAAGTCATTAATTGTGTCTACTTGTTTTGTTGCTTATTTGTTCTCAATGCAGCAGTGGGGCAACATGTGAGCGATTTTTTCCATGCTTATGCTGGCATTTGACCACTCTAAGATGGCCGCCACAGTGGGATACTGTTACCATGTATTTGGTCCTTTGTTTGTTTTCACAGCTCTACACTCTTTTAAGTTCGTTGCCACCATAGCACTGTTATTCACGTGATCAAGGCTTGTAAGTCGAAACGCGTTGTGAATAAACACCCGTTTCTCCGCTATCTGTGTCGTTCTACTTGGTTCCTGAGAGCGCACGATATCTGACATTTGGAAAATTTAATTTCCGGCGTGCTCCGCCGGCGTGTGCGCCAGCTCCCTAGGGTCCCAGCAATCAGCAGGAGCGCTGTCTTTGGAGTTTTATATATATATATATATATATATATATATATATATATATATATATATATATATACATCCACAAAGTGCTCAGATTAGAAGCCGCACTCCGCTGACAGGTCGGTTTACAAAACCTCTTTATTTCAGAAATATGCAAATTTCCATCTTGTCCATAAATCTCCTGGCCTTACGCGTTTCGAAGCCTTCATAATAATAAAATCATGCAGCAGGGATGTGGCAGCAAAGAACTCCTCCTTGATGCGGCCTTTGAAGAGAAGCATGAAGGCTTCGAAACGCGTAAGACCAGGAGATTTATGGACGAGATGGAAATTTGCATATTTCTGAAATAAAGAGGTTTTGTAAACCGACCTGTCAGCGGAGTGCGGCTTCTAATCTGAGCACTTTGTGGATGCATAATAGCACGGCGGCTCCTGCCGTGGGAGCGACGCACCGCCTGTGAAGCAGCTGAAGGACTGGTAGAGGGGCAACATCCCCTCGATATCGGCGCTGCAGGTAAAGAATTGTAAATATGCAAAGTTTCATCTGGGACCCACTGGAGGGTTGTAAAATTGATCTCGTATGTAGCATGGAGGAAAGAAACCCACTGAAGGGTAGAAAATATGCTAAAAATACTACATGCCCCAGCATGCATCTTATAATCAAAAACAACGGACTTGACCTCAAGGGCACACCGGAGGCCAATTAAAGTTAATAAAATCATGCAGCAGGGATGTGGCAGCAATGAACTCTTTCCTGATGCGGCCTCTGAAGAGAAGCATGAAGGCTTCGAAACGCGTAAGGCCAGGAGATTTATGGACGAGATGGAAATTTGCATATTTCTGAAATAAAGAGGTTTTGTAAACCGACCTGTCAGCGGAGTGCGGCTTCTAATCTGATCACTTTGTGAATGCATATATATATATATATATATATATATATATATATATATATATATATATTCACTGAAAAAAACATAGGTTTCAGGCACGTTATAGTTAGAAATTAGCATTTAAAAAACCTTAGAAATTTACTGAAAAAAACATAGGTTACAGGGACATGGAGCTGCACATAACTTAACTGACTCATACGGGACCGGGGCACTTGCACATTAGACTTTCTTTGTAGCTGGAGTTTTCCTTAATATATTGCCTGGGGAAACCTGTGGTCATGGGAAGAATGTACCGCACGATATGCACTTAGTCAACAATTTTGAAACCTTTTGGCTGACTCGATATCACCATTCCATAGAATGAAAATGTCATCAATAAACCGGAGCCACAGAGCACAGCGATCAAAATCTGGGATTGATGACACTACCTGCTCCTCCCACCAGCCCATCACCATCACCATCACCCAGCATGTGCTCTGTGGCTCCGGTTTATTGATGACATTTTCATTATATGGAATGGTGATATCGAGTCAGCCAAAAGGTTTATTACTAAGCTTAATGATAATCAGTATAACATCTCCCTGATTGAAAACATAAGCAAGACTGAAATTGAATTTTTGGATGTGATGGTACAAATCGTGGATAATTCCATCCAGACACGACTTTTTCGAAAGATTACTACAGGGAACACTATTCTAAATGCTGCGAGTGCTCACCCTCGTAAACTTATTTACAGCATCCCTTATGGAGAACTATTGCGTGCCAAACGTAATTGTAGCTTAGAAAGTTCCTTCATAGAGGAGAAGGAAACTATGATTTATCGTTTCAAAGAAAGAGGGTACAACAACAGAACTATATTAGAGGCATGTAATAGAGTGGAATTAGCAACTCGCACAGAACTTTTACATCCAAAAAGTCGTCAAATTGATGCTGAAACATTGAGATTTATTACCACCTACTCGGGGCAAGCCCAAGATATTCGCCAAATATTAAAAAAGAATTGGCATGTATTGTTAGCTGATGTTAATCTCCAGAAACATCTCAGTAGCTGTCCGCAGATTACCTTTCAGAAAAGCAAATCACTTCGAGATGAAATGTGCCCTAACTAAGGCAAGCCAGGCTTCACATCTAACATGGGCTTCAATTGGAATTCCATAGAGCATATTATCAAGCCCATTATCGCCGTTTTAGCTGCAGTTTTCTGCCGCTAAAGCGGAGATAATTTTATCGCCTGGCTTGATAATATGCCCCTATGTGACCAGTAAGGATGAGAGGATTTCCACTCGCCGATTAGGCTTTCGATGTTGCAAAAAATGCAAAGCATGCAGTTACAGCATTGACTGCACTACACTCACTATAGCAAGTAGTGAGAGGGAATTTAAAATCAAAAAGGCCCTAACATGTAATACCACATATTGCATTTATGCATTGATCTGTCCTTGCAACTAGGTCTATATCGGAAGTACAATTCACTGTGCAAAGAAACGAGTATTGGAACATGTCAGAGCGATACGACATAACAACAGGCAATATCCAGTCGCTCGACATTTCTTTGAGCATCATTTTCAGAATGAAAAACTGTTGAGAATGGTGGTCATCGATGCGGTTCCAATTGGGGTAAGGGGTGGAAATAGACAATTGACATTACGTCAGTTAGAATCTAGATATATTATTGATCTGCAAACCTTGACCCCTTTGGGATTAAATTCAAGTGAAGAGTTAGCGGTACATTTACGTTACTAAACTAAAATCAGTAACGAGGTTATTTTCAATCGGTATTCAAACATTGCTAATGAACTGTAAAGTGAAAAGTATTCTTTTTATAGTTATAGAGTAATTATTGTTGAAATTGTCTGCTTTTTAACAGTTTTTATCTTCACTAAAATTTATTTTTGTACATTTTCAGGTGAGGTGTATTGTTCTCAAAATTTAGACCAGGTATTTGACAGAGTACTGGGAATCCAACGCCCATTTGGGCAGAATCGTGTGTTAAACAAACACAGGGATATGTATATATATGACATATTAGCCCACTGGGGCGAAACTGTGTTTTGTTTTGTTTTGCTGTATTTTGCTTTGTGTTGCCTTGCTTAGATTGCATATGTATAGGCACTTAGAAGCATTCTCAACGAATATTTGACAGTACTAAGATGGCCGATATGTTTTTTGAGTTAAATTCACTGTATAACACACTTGTCCTTTCACTATGTTAATTACACTTAAGAAATGAAAAAGATACTGTTGCTGCGTGACCCTCAGCGTGACCAAGGCAAAGCTGAAACGCGTTGCTGGTGCAGTCAGTATTATTTGCACTGCATTTCCAAGGTGTCCTGGCATTTTTTAAAACATTGAAAAGTGGATACTATATATATATAGCTAGCCCTTTTTGAGAAAACCCTTAAAAATAAGCACTTGCTACAATTTTGTTTCAAGAGGTTTTTGCTATTTTAGTCACGCATCTACTAAATCATCCATTCACACACTTATACACTCACTCATTCTTCCATAGGCCTTTCCCTATAAATATATAAAACATATTTAAACTTTACAGAAACACACAGTCACTGGATGATGTCATCAGTGATGTCATCAGTGATATCATTTGAGATGTCATCAGTGATGTCATCAGTGATGTCACTGACCATGTCATGAGTGATGTAAAATGTGACGTCATCAGCAGTGCATTGCGGGGGCGCGAGTTATAGTTAGCTGAACTAACTATAATGGGGGAATTTCGAGGGTTTTGTAAGAGGGAAATGTCCAGCTAACTATAACAGCCCTGAAACCTATGGTTTTTTCAGTGAATTTCTAAGGTTTTTTAAATGCCAATTCCTAACTATAACGTGTATTTAACCTATGGTTTTTTCAGTGAATTTCAAAGGTTTTTTAAATGCTAATTCCTATCTATAACTTATCTCTAAAGCTATGATGTTTAATAATTTTCATTGGATTTCTAAATTTTTCTATTTCAGTGTGTCAATGACATTAATTATGTTTTTTTAAATATTTTTTTCACCATTTTTTAACTTATTTTTTCAATTTAATTTTTTTAAAAACTAAAAATATTATTTGTTTTGAATGTTTATTAAAAAAAAATGTAAATTTTTTTAATTTTTTTTTTATATTTTTTAAAATATTTTGTAAACTATATGTTCAATACTTTATTATTCTTTTTTTTCATTTTTTGGGGGATTCGCGGATCCTATGTGCACCTTTCTCGATCCCTGCGTGAAAGCATCCACGTACGTGTTAGAAAGGATAGACGCACCGGGAGGGTCGGCCGGGGTCAGGAGGAGAGGTCTCCGGGGAGAGCCGTCTCCAGCGATCGTACAGACAAGTAACTTCCCCCCCCCCACAGACAGATACCACACACGGATAAGGTTCAGTGTTCTTTATAAGCACTTCTTAAGGTACGGTTGAATGGTACAAGGAGGTCTGGACTCAGGGGTCCCCTCGATTCAAGTCTCTCAAAGCAGGGTAAGGGGTAGCGGGACAGTCTGTCTACCAGTCAGGTAGTTTGGATGAGATGATGATTAGCTCACAATCCTCGAGCTTAGTTGGTGCGGGCCGCGGCAGCGCCAGCAGGTCCCGGAAAGATGGTCGATGTACGGTCCGCGGCAGCGCCAGCAGGTCCCGGTGAGGATGGTCGTTACAACGGGCCGCGGCAGCGCCAGCAGGTCCCGGAAAGATGGTCGATGTACGGTCCGCGGCAGCGCCAGCAGGTCCCGGTGAGGATGGTCGTTACAACGGGCCGCGGCAGCGCCAGCAGGTCCCGACGAGGATGGATGTTGTAGAAGGCCGCGGCAGCGCCAGCAGGCAGGACGATGGTTCACAAGAGCGGGCTACGGCAGCACCAGTAGTCTGTCAAGGCTGAGTTCTCTCGGTGTCTCTCGACTCCAGGAAACAACTGCCTTCCTGCTCCTGAGTTGCCCCAGTTATAGGGCAGGCGCTCTTTGATGTCCGGACCCTCGCACTTGGAGGTCGGAGGGCCCGGGATGAAGGTGTCCAGACACCCAGCAGGGGGTGGAGCCAGCGCCTGGGGGAGCTGGAGGCGATCGGCACCTGGCGGGGGAAGAGCTCTTGACACTTCGTCCTCCCATTGACCTGCCAAGTGGTCCGCTCACCTCCCGGGTGGATGGTGGTGCCGGGATGTCGGGGCCGGTCAGGCCCGGGGTTAGGGTCGGGGCGAGGCCACGCGGCCTCGTGGTGCAGGGCCCAAGATGGCGGCTTGAACCGGCCGGGGGAGCCGGTGGGGCTGGGCCCCGTGATGAGTAGAGGTCCGAGGGCAGAAGATCCGTCGGGAGACGGGGTACGGGTGCTTTTCGTGGGTTATGCCTGGTGGGCCGGAGCTCGGGCCCTGTCGTGCGGGGAGGGAGCAAGCCCTTCGTGTGGCCTGTCCAACATGCGTCCCCCCCAGCTGAAGGCGGGGAGAGTCACCCATCTCCTTGGGGACTCTCTTCGTCGAGGCGGAAAAAGCGGGACAGGCCATCCGCGTTGGCGTGGTCTTGGCCTGGTCGGTGCTCCACAGTGAAGTCCATTCCCTGCAGGGAAATGGACCAGCGCAAGAGTTTTGGGTTCTCCCCCCGCATCTGCATCAGCCACTGCAGGGGTCGATGGTCGGTTTGTACCCGGAAGTGGGTACCGAAGAGATAGGGCCGGAGCTTTTTGAGGGCCCACACCACTGCGAAGGCCTCCCTCTCGATGGTGCTCCAGCGCTGTTCTCGGGCCAGGAGACGTCGACTGATGAAGGCCACCGGCTGGTCATGACCTTCGGGGTTTAACTGAGAAAGGACGGCTCCGATGCCGTGGTCGGAGGCGTCGGTCTGTACCATGAATTCCCGACTGTAATCGGGGGCCTGGAGCACCGGGGCGGTGCATAGAGCGGCCTTCAGCTTCTCGAAGGCCGCTTGACAGTCGGGGGTCCAGTTAATCCGCTTCGGCTGGTTCTTGGACGTGAGACCCGTGAGGGGCCCCACGATGCTGCCGTAGTCCTTCACGAACCGCCGGTAGTAGCCGGTGAGCCCCAAGAAGGCTCGGACCTCGGTCTGGGTGACGGGGGGCTGCCAGGACTGGATGGCAGCAATCTTAAGTTGTAGCGGGGCCACCAGCCCGCTTCCCACTTGGTGCCCAAGGTAGGTCACAGACCCTTGGCCAATTTGGCACTTGCCGGCCTTAATTGTGAGGCCGGCCCGCTGGAGGGCCTGTAGGACCTCTTGGAGGTGACGGAGGTGGTCGGGCCAGTGGTGGCTGTATACAGCGATATCGTCCAGGTAGGCAGCGCTGAACTCTTCGAGCCCCGCCAAGACCTGGTTCACGAGGCGTTGAAACGTGGCGGGGGCATTCTTCATGCCGAAGGGCATGACCTTGAATTGGTAGTGGCCATCGGGGGTAGAGAAGGCTGACCGTTCCTGAGCCCTGGGTGTGAGGCCGATCTGCCAGTAGCCCGCTGTTAGGTCGAAGATACTGAGGTAGCGGGCGGCCCCCAGCCGGTCGATCAGCTCGTCTGCTCGGGGGATCGGATGAGCGTCGGTCCGGGTGACAGCGTTCAAGCCCCGGTAGTCGACGCAGAATCTCAGTTCAGGTGCGGTGCCGGGGGCAGCGGCTTTGGGGACCAATACAACCGGACTGGCCCAGGGACTGTCCGAGGGCTCGATGACCCCGATTGTGAGCATCTTGGCCACCTCCTCCTGTATGCAGGCCCGTACCCGATCTGGTACGCGGTAGGCCCGGTGTCGGACAGGGGGACTGTCCCCGGTGTCCACGTCGTGCAAACACCAAGGGGTGACCCCGGGGGTGAGGGAGAACAGGGTAGCGAACTGCAGCAGGAGGTTTCGGCAGCCCTGGCGTTGCTCCGAAGTGAGGGCGTCAGAGAGCCGGACCCCGTCCACGGAGCCGTCATTCTCCTGAGTCTTCAGAAGATCCGGGAGGGGTTCGGAGTCTTCCTCTGCCCCACTGTCCGTAGCCATCAGGAGGCTGAGTTCTGAGCGCACAAAGTGTGGTTTGAGTCGGTTGGTGTGGAGGACCCGAAGGGGGTTCCGGGAGGTCCCCAGGTCGATGAGGTAAGTGACGGGGCTTTTGCGCTCGACCACTTTGAAGGGCCCCGTCCACTTATCTTGCAAGGCACATGGTTCGGTGGGGGACATCACCCATACTTGTTGTCCAGGCTCGAACTCAACGGAGGAGGCATTGTGATCATACCACTTCTTCATGTCCTCCTGGCTGGCCTCGAGGTTCGCCTTGGCCATCTCTCTGAAGCGCCGGGTCTGATTGCGTAGGGCCAGGAGGTATTTGAAGACGTCTGGAGGGGTCTTTAGGGGGGCCATCTCCCAACCTTCTTTTACTAGGCTGAGGGGCCCTCGCACAGGGTGCCCGTACAGGAGTTCGAAAGGGCTAAAACCGAGGGACTTCTGGGGAACTTCGCGGTAGGCGAAGAGGAGGCACGGGAGTAGTACATCCCACTGGCGACGGAGGGGCTCTTCCAATCCCCCAATCATCCCCTTGAGGGTGCGGTTAAAACGCTCCACTAGTCCGTTCCCTTGGGGGTGATAGGGGGTCGTGAATCTGTAGGTGACCCCGCATTGTTGCCAGAGGGACTTCATGTATTTGGATATAAAGTTCGTGCCTCGGTCGCTGACGACTTCTCGGGGGAAGCCTACCCGGGAGAAGATCCCCATTAGGGCCCGGCCAACCACCGGAGCTGTCACGGTCCGTAGGGGCACCGCCTCGGGGTAGCGGGTGGCATGGTCCACCAGTACTAAGATGAACCTGTGTCCTTGTGCCGTGCGGGGGTCCAGAGGCCCCACGATGTCTATCCCCACCCTCTCGAACGGGGTGGTGACCACAGGGAAGGGTTGCAGAGGGGCTTTCAGCTTCCGACCACTCTTCCCGCTGGCTTGGCATGTGGGGCAAGATCGGCAGTGGTTCAGGACGTCGTTCCTCATCTTCGGCCAGAAAAAGTGGGTCACTAGGCGGTTGTACGTTTTATCTTGGCCCAGGTGTCCAGCCAGGGGGACATCGTGGGCCAGGTTGAGCAGAAAGTCTCTGAAGCGGAGAGGTACCACCAGTACTCGACCGGCCCCCAGCTCGGCGATTCTTTGCTCGCTGTATAGCAGGTCGTTATCCCAGTAGACCCAGTGAGTTCCGGTGGAGTCCCCTGCGTTCTGGGCGCTGGCTTGCTGGCGAAGTCCCTCGAGGGAGGGACAGGTCTTTTGTTCCTGGCGGATCTGTGCTTGGGTGGGCCCCCCCTCTTGACGCCACTGAGCCAGGTCAGGAAGGTCCTGGGGTTGCGCGTCCCCTTCGGCCGCCGGGTCTGGGAGGCTGGCCTCATCGTTGTCTTCTACTGGGGCGACTGGGGGCGGAGGGGCTGGCCATTCTGGTTCTTCTGATCGAGGGACGGCACGGGCGGCCATGGACCGGGTGGTTATGCAGGCCCAGTCCGGGAGGCCCAGCATCCCCAGGTGCTCTCTTCTCTCAACGGTGGCCCACGGGGAACTCTCGAGGTCCTTCCCCAGGAGGCAGTCCACGGGGGCATCGTCCCGGACCGTCACCTTCAACAGGCCGGAGACCCCTCCCCATTCGAATGGAACGCAGGCCATTTGACACATACTTTCAGAGTTGTCTGCCGAGCGGACGGGGCAGAGAATGTTCGGCAGGATCTGCTCGGGCTTCACCAGGTGACAGCGGACGGCCGTCACACTGGCGCCTGTGTCACGCAAGGCCTCGGCTCGCTGTCCATTAATGGTCACCCACTGACCGTATTTCCTGGTGTTAGCGGGTAGGGGAGCCCGCGGGACCATGTCTCTTCCCCCTAAGCACGCCAGGACCATGGCGGCCGGTTCCCACTCTTGCTGGGCCGGCTCATACTCCTCTGGTTCCTCCAATGATCGCTCTTCCCCCAGGGCGGCGGCAGCTACCTGGCGGGGCTTGGGTGTTTGGTTCTGCGGGCAGCTCGGGTCATTGGCGTAGTGGCCGACTCGCTGGCATCGGTGGCACGTGACGTTGGCTCGGACCCCAGGACGCCACGGGGGGTTGCCCCGACCGGCCGGAGCCGGGGTGCTGGCCACGGGTGTTGCGGGCAAGGCGTCTCTCCCTCGCCCCTGGCCCCCTCCTCCTCCCCGAGGACGGTGCTGGCCTTGGTTGTTTCTGTTCTGTTCGTGTGGCCCCCTCCGGCCCACTCGGGTGCTTTCCCATCGGTCAGCCTCGGCGGCGAGCTGCCGGGGGTCAGTCAGCTTACTGTCGAGGAGGTGCTGCCTGAGCTCGACGAAGCAGTTGTTCGACAGGTGCTCCCATACCATCAGGTTAAAGAGTTGTTCGTAGGTGGTGACCTGGCTCCCCTTTATCCAACCCTCGAAGGCACGGCTGAAATAGTTCACGTATTCTACCCAAGTTGTACCTGGGATCCGGGTGCAATCTCTGAACCTCTGGCGGTACATCTTGGGTGTGAGGCCGTAGCGGGTGAGGAGGGCAGCCTTCATGTGGTCGTAGGACGACATTTGGTGATCTGGGAGTTGCAGTAGGGCATCGCGCCCCTCGTTGATAAACCTCCCCCAGAGTCCGGCTCCCCAATCACTCCGGTCGATCCGGTGGGAGGTCATGGCGATCTCGTAGGCTTTAAACCACTGTTGTATGTCGTCTTCTCGGACATACTCGCGGACAACATCCTTGGGGATGTGGACTTTTTTCTCGATTGGCCCCGGGGTGTGTGGTCGCTCAGGCACCCCCAGTTCTTTATTCTGTTTCCGAAGTTCTATTTCCGCCAGTTTGCGCTCGTGCTCGAGCGTTATTTTTTTCTCCTCCAGCTCTCTCTGTCTCTGCTTCTCTTCTCGTTCATCTCGGAGCCGCATGTGCTCGAGGTTGAGTTTCTGTTCAGCTAACTTGAGTTCCCCATCCATCTTGAGTCGTGCCATTTCCAACTCGTGCAATCTGGTTCTTTCTCTTTCTCGGATCTCCTCCTGCGAGAGGCCCGTTCCCCGCTCCTCGGGAGCCGTGGCGTTCCCCTCTGGTGTGATGCTGCTTTGGTCGGAGGGTCCGGCGACCCCAGTTTCTGTCCATGACTCTAGGGCGTGCTTTAGGTCATCTTTGGTACTCAGGCCGGTGGTAGCAATGCCAAGTTCTATGCAGAATTGTCTCAGTTCGCGGTGGTTGTATTCTTCTAATTTATCCATTTGGAATTTCTCGGTGGAGTTGCTATCGTTGGCTGACATCGTGTTGTTGTCGTGGGGTGAGCTACTCTCTGTACGATTACACGTTGATTCGGATCGCGCCGCTGGCCACCAATGTTAGAAAGGATAGACGGACCGGGAGGGTCGGCCGGGGTCAGGAGGAGAGGTCTCCGGGGAGAGCCGTCTCCAGCGATCGTACAGACAAGTAACTTCCCCCCCCCACAGACAGATACCACACACGGATAAGGTTCAGTGTTCTTTATAAGCACTTCTTAAGGTACGGTTGAATGGTACAAGGAGGTCTGGACTCAGGGGTCCCCTCGATTCAAGTCTCTCAAAGCAGGGTAAGGGGTAGCGGGACAGTCTGTCTACCAGTCAGGTAGTTTGGATGAGATGATGATTAGCTCACAATCCTCGAGCTTAGTTGGTGCGGGCCGCGGCAGCGCCAGCAGGTCCCGGAAAGATGGTCGATGTACGGTCCGCGGCAGCGCCAGCAGGTCCCGGTGAGGATGGTCGTTACAACGGGCCGCGGCAGCGCCAGCAGGTCCCGGAAAGATGGTCGATGTACGGTCCGCGGCAGCGCCAGCAGGTCCCGGTGAGGATGGTCGTTACAACGGGCCGCGGCAGCGCCAGCAGGTCCCGACGAGGATGGATGTTGTAGAAGGCCGCGGCAGCGCCAGCAGGCAGGACGATGGTTCACAAGAGCGGGCTACGGCAGCACCAGTAGTCCGTCAAGGCTGAGTTCTCTCGGTGTCTCTCGACTCCAGGATACAACTGCCTTCCTGCTCCTGAGTTGCCCCAGTTATAGGGCAGGCGCTCTTTGATGTCCGGACCCTCGCACTTGGAGGTCGGAGGGCCCGGGATGAAGGTGTCCAGACACCCAGCAGGGGGTGGAGCCAGCGCCTGGGGGAGCTGGAGGCGATCGGCACCTGGCGGGGGAAGAGCACTTGACACTTCGTCCTCCCATTGACCTGCCAAGTGGTCCGCTCACCTCCCGGGTGGATGGTGGTGCCGGGATGTCGGGGCCGGTCAGGCCCGGGGTTAGGGTCGGGGCGAGGCCACGCGGCCTCGTGGTGCAGGGCCCAAGATGGCGGCTTGAACCGGCCGGGGGAGCCGGTGGGGCTGGGCCCCGTGATGAGTAGAGGTCCGAGGGCAGAAGATCCGTCGGGAGACGGGGTACGGGTGCTTTTCGTGGGTTATGCCTGGTGGGCCGGAGCTCGGGCCCTGTCGTGCGGGGAGGGAGCAAGCCCTTCGTGTGGCCTGTCCAACAGTACGGTATGCATTGAGTACGTATTTTGGTGCGCGATTGCAATGCGACCGGTATGCGACTCCAAAACTATACGCGACACGTACGATGCACGTTACGCGACGCTTGCGCGCTTCCGCGATACGTCATGTGCGTGTATGACGCGGTGGGTGCACGAATCCCGCAAAATATTTTACATTTAAAAAAACATATATATATGTATTTCATGTGAATATTAATTGAAGACAAACTCTAAACTACTCATAAAAGTAATATATTTTTACTTCTAATCCTATATTCCTTTTAAATTCAATTTCGCGGATGCGCGCTCGGTGCGTGCTGCCTATGCGCACGGTGCGCGGATCCCATGTGACCTGAAAAAAAGAGATTTGATTGGTTCAGTACACTTCATATTCTAACTATTGAAAGACCCCACCCATTTCAATCATTCTTCTTTTACCTTCTTTGGAGGAGCATCTCTCTGCAGAGAAGAACCTTTTTTGGACTAAGTTTACACTTCGCTCTAATTTATTTTTTTTAAACAATGGCTTCAGGGCAGCAGGCATCTCCAGGATCTCCTCGTTCCTCTGAGGTTGATTTTTTTGGAAGAACCACCACGGCCACCAAGATATTCATCTGTGGTGTGGAAATTTTTCACTTTTCCTGAGGGGAAAACCAAAACCAATGCTACCTTAGTAACCTGCAAGATCTGCCAGAGAGTGCTCTCCCGTGGGGATCCGAACAAAAAATATTCCTGCGAAACAGCAAGTATGATGAAGCATCTGAGGACCCTCCATCCAGTGAACCTTGCTCGAGAGGAATGCCGCAGAATGAGAGTTCTTCCAGCTCCATCAGATCCATCGCAGCCAAGCACTTCAAGGGTGGATCCATCTGTGCAAAATTTGGACATCCGTCCACAGTTTCAAACCCTAAAAGTGCTCTGCATAAAATGCAATGCTGTTTTATGCTATGGAGAGCAGTCGATTGATCTTATCTGTCGAAAGCAAGAGAATCATCATTGCTAGTTTTTTTTTTGGTTTTTTTCTTGAAGTTCATTGTTTTGTTCCTCCAGTTCTGTTTTTTCCCTTTTTTTTCAAGAAAAACCAAAAAAAATTAAAAATTGATTAAAAAAACCCCAAAAAAATATAAAAGAAAAAAGAAGAAAAAAAAAGTTCTTCTAAGAACTAACTTTCCTGGTTTAAAAAAAGAGCTATATTTGTTTGTTAGTGTGTGAAAGTTTAGATGAATGTATGTGTAGTATGTAATTGACTGTATGAATGCATTAGTAGCGTATGGTGAATGTATAAGTGCAGAACTATGAGGAAGTGGTGCAGCATCACACTGTAACCTCTTTAACTGCAGTGTGCTGTAGTACTTCCGAAGCACAGGGATGCAACATATGTTGCAAATCTATGGTTCTCTCTGCACGGCTGCTTAACCCCTTCGATGCTCATGACGGAATGGTTCCATCATGAGCATCGGTGATCCTGTGCTCATGACGGAACCATTCCGTCATGAGGACAGGGGCACGAAATCCCTCTGCGGCAGACAGCAGAGGGATTTCCTTTTCTCCCCCAGAGCCTCAGGAGCTGGGGAAGAGCTTCCCCAGCTCCTGAGGCCCCCTCCCTGGTTTCTGTGAAAGGACGATCAGCACGCACCTCGCGCTGTCGTCATTTCACAGAAACCGAAACTAAAATGAACCTTTAGGTTCATTTCAGTTTCACTTTCTACATGCTCAGGAGGCTATCTCAGCCCCCTGAGCACGTAGAAAGACGGGAGAGGTATCGTTGGAAAGGGGAGAATCTCCAGTGGATCCCTGCTTGGGGATCGCCACAAGAAGGCGATCCCCAAGCAGGGATCCACCCACTAGGCACCAGGGAGGGGGAGCGGCCCCTTGGGCAAGGGCTTTTGCTCCCCCATAAATATTTTGGGCACAATCAGTCTTTCTGCCCCCCCTGGGGGGTAGATGGGGGCAGTAGCCCCCAATCTGCCCCCCACGGGGGGGTAGAAAGCCCACTAGGCACCAGGGAATTCATGTAGATTTTTTCATTAGGGGTGGGGGCTGCCCAAAACGGGCATGCCGATGCCCCCACCCCCCAAGGCACAAAATCAGTCTTTCTGCCCCCCCTGGGGGGTAGATGGGGGCAGTAGCCCCAATCTGCCCCCCCAGGGGGGTAGAAAGCCCTCTAGACCCCAGGGATTTTATGTTATTATATTCATTAGGGGTGGGGGCTGCCCAAAACGGGCATGCCGATGCCCCCACCCTCCCTAAGGCACACAAGTAGTCTTTCTGCCCCCCCTGGGGGTAGATGGGGGCAGTAGCCCCCAATCTGCCCCCCGGGGGGTAGAAAGCCCACTAGGCACCAGGGAATTCATGTAAATATATTCATTAGGGGTGGGGGCTGCCCAAAACCGGCATGCCGATGCCCCCACCCCCCTAAGGCACACAATCAGTCTTCCTGCCCCCCCTGGGGGGCAGATGGGGCAGTAGCCCCCAATCTGCCCCCCCGGGAGTGCAGAAAGCCCACTAAACGCCAGGATTTTATGATAATTTGTTCATTAGGGTGGGGGCTGCCCAAACCGGGCATGCCGATGCCCCCACCCCCCTCAGGCTCACAATTAGTCTTTCTGCCCCCCCGGGGGGCAGATGGGGCATTAGCCCCCAATCTTCCTCCCCGGGGGGGCAGAAAGCCCACTAGACGCCAGGGATTTTTTTGGGCAAATTTTTATTAGGGTGGGGGTTGCCAAAACGGCCATGCCCATGCCCCCACCCCCTCCCCACAAAAATTACAGCCTTCCTGCCTCCCCGGGGGACAGATGGGGCAGTAGTCCCCAATCTGCCCCTCCGGGGGGCAAAAAGCCCACTAGACGCCAGGGATTTAGTAGGCAAATTTTTATTAGGGTGGGGGCATTTGCATACCCGTTTTGGGCAGCCCCCACCCTAATTAAAATTTGTCCCAAAAACTCCCTGGCGTCTAGTGGACTTTCTGCCTCCTCTGGGGGGCAGATGGGGGTATCAGCCCCCAATCTGCCCTGTTGGAGGGGTAAAAAGTCCACTAGACGCCAGGGATTATTTTGGGGCAAATTTTAATTAGTTTGGGGGTTGGCCAAAACTGACATGCCCATGCCCCCACCCCCTCCCTGCAAAAGATACAGCCTTCCTGCCCCCCGTGGGGGACAGATGGGGCAGTAGCCCCCAATCTGCCCCCCTGGGGGGCAAAAAGCCTACTAGACGGCAGAGATTTTTCAGGGAAAATTTGAATTAGGGTGGGGCCATTGGCATGCCCGTTTTGGGCAACCCACACCCTAATTAAAATTTACCCATGAAACTCTCTGGCGCCTAGTGGACTTTCTGCCTCCCCTGGGGGGCAGATGGGGGCATTAGCCCCCAATCTGCCCCACCGGGGGGGCCAAAAGCCCACTAGACGCCAGGGAGTTTTTGGGGGAAAATTTTAATTAGGGTGGGGGTTGCCCAAAACGGCCATGCCCATGCCCCACCCCCTCCACGCAAAAATTACAGCCTTCCTGCCCCCCTGGGGGACAGATGGGGCAGTAGTCCCCAATCTGCCCCTCCGGGGGGCAAAAAGCCCACTAGACGCCAGGGATTTTTTTAGGCAAATTTTTATTAGGGTGGGGGCATTGGCATGTCCGTTTTGAACAGCCCCCACCCTAATTAAAGTTTGCCCAAAAAAATCCCTGGCATCTAGTGGACTTTCTGCCCCCCCCGGGGGGGCAGATAGGGGCAGTAGCCCTCAAACTGCCCCCCTTGGGGGGCAAAAAGCCCACTGGACGCCAACAATTACGCTGGCTTTTTTTTTTGTGTGGGGGTGGGGGCAGCCCAGAATGGGCATACCAATGCCCCCTCCCCCCAAAAAATAGCCACAGCGTTTCTGCCCCCCTTGGTGGCATATCGGGGCATTCCCCTCCCCCCGATGCCCCCCCGGGTGGCAGAAAGTCAACTAGGCACAAAGTTGTTTTTAGCAATATGCCTACCTGTGAATTTAGGGCCCTAGCGCAGCCATCACATAGGGAAACATACCACACCCACACATTTCTGAAAACTAGACACCCGGGGGCTTCCAGGGAGGTATGGCTTGGGTGGATCCCCCAACGTTTCATTACCCAGAATCCCCTGCAAACCTCAATTGTAGCTGAAAAAACACTTTTTTCACATATTTTTGTGTTGGAAAGTTGTGGCATCACCGGGCTCACACAAATTTCCCACCACCCAGTGTTCCCCTAGGTCTAGTGGTAAAAATGGTGCCTCACTTGTGTAGGAGGCCCAAGTACCAGCGACAGGCAAGGGCCCAAAACGTAGTGAGGCGACATCAAAATTGCCTATCTCAAAACCACCTGGTTTTGCAAGAGGGGTCACCTGGGTTTTTGGCCCGGGGCTCGGCGGCCATCTAGGGAAACCTACCAAACCCATGCATTTCTGAAAACCAGACACCCGGCGGCTTCCAGGGAGGTATGGCTTGCGTGGATCCCTCAACGTTTCCTTACCCAGAATCCCCTGCAAACCTCAATTTTAGCTGAAAAAATCCCTTTTTTCACACATTTTGGTGTGGGAAAGTTGTGGCATCACCGGACTCACACAAATTTACCACCACCCAGCGTTCCCCCGGGTCTCCCGGTAAAAATGGTGCCTCATTTGTGTGGGAGGCCCAAGTACCCGCGGCAGGCAAGGGCCCAAAACGTAGTGAGGCGACATCAAAATGGCCTATCGCAAAACCACCTGGTTTTGCAAGGGGGGTCACTTGGGTTTTTGGCCTGGTGCTCGGCGGCCATCTAGGGAAACCTACCAAACCCACACATTTCTGAAAACTAGACACCCGGCGGCTTCCAGGGAGGTATGGCTTGCTTGGATCCCTCAACGTTTCCTTACCCCGAATCCCCTGCAAACCTCAATTTTAGCTGAAAAAATCACTTTTTTCACACATTTTGGTGTGGGAAAGTTGTGGCATCACCGGACTCACACAAATTTACCACCACCCAGCGTTCCCCCAGGTCTCCCGGTAAAAATGGTGCCTCACTTGTGTGGGAGGCCCAAGTACCCGCGGCAGGCAAGGGCCCAAAACGTAGTGAGGCGACATCAAAATGGCCTATCACAAAACCACCTGGTTTTGCAAGGGGGGTCACTTGGGTTTTTGGCCCGGTGCTCGGCAGCCATCAAGGGAAACCTACCAAACCCATGCATTTCTGAAAACTAGACACCTGGCGGCTTCCAGGGAGGTATGGCTTGCGTGGATCCCCCAACGTTTCCTTACCCAGAATCCCCTGCAAACCTCAATTTTAGCTGAAAAAATCACTTTTTTCACACATTTTGGTGTGGGAAAGTTGTGGCATCACTGGACTCACACAAATTTACCACCACCCAGCGTTCCCCCAGGTCTCCCGGTAAAAATGGTGCCTCACTTGTGTGGGAGGCCCAAGTAAAAGCTAAAATTGAGGTTTGCAGGGGATTCTGGGTAAGGAAACGTTGGGGGATCCATGCAAGCCATACCTCCCTGGAAGCCGCGGGGTGTCTAGTTTTCAGAAATGTGTGGGTTTGGTAGGTTTCCCTATGTGCAGGCAGAACTAGGGTTCAAAAACTACAGCTAGTCACTTTGCCAAGAAAGTGTCATTTTCCACTGCAAAATTGAGGTGTGACCACGTTGCGTTTTGCGCCGCACTAGGCCAACCCGCACAAG
Organism: Triturus cristatus; assembly: GCF_964204655.1. Classification (NCBI taxonomy): domain Eukaryota; kingdom Metazoa; phylum Chordata; class Amphibia; order Caudata; family Salamandridae; genus Triturus; species Triturus cristatus. Next base: position 350,063,804 of record NC_140584.1, read on the forward strand.
TGAGGTACCATTTTTCTTGTAGGACTTTGGGGAACGCGGGGTGGGTGGAAATTTGTGGATCCAGGCAGATTCCGGAACTTTCCATCACAGAAATGTGAGGAAAATGTGTTTTTTTGTCAATTTTTTACGTTTGCAAGGGATTCTGGGTAACAGACCATGGTGGGAGGCACTCAAGTCACCCCATCCTGGATTCCCCTGGGTGTCTAGTTTTCAAAAATGTATAGGTTTACTAGGTTTCCCTAGCTGCGAGCAGGGCTACGTTTAAAAAAAACTACAGCTACTCACTTTGCCAAAAAAGGGTCATTTTTCACTGCAAAATTGAGGTGTGACCATGTTGCGTTTTGCACCGTTTCCTGTTGCGGGCACTAGGCCGACCCGCACAAGTGAGGTACCATTTTTCTCGTAGGACTTTGGGGAACGCGGGGTGGGTGGAAATTTGTGGATCCACACAGATTCCAGAACTTTCCTTCACAGAAATGTGGGGGAAATGTGGTTTTTTGTCAATTTTTTACGTTTGCAAGGGATTCTGGGTAACTGACCATGGTGGGAGGCACTCAAGACACCCCATCCTGGATTCCACTGGGTGTCTAGTTTTCAAAAATTTATAGGTTTGCTAGGTTTCCCTAGATGCCGGCAGGGCTAGGGTTCAAACACTACAGCTAGTCACTTTGCCAAAAAAGGGTCATTTTTCACTGCAAAATTGAGGTGTGACCACGTTGCGTTTTGCGCCGTTTCCTGACGCGGGCACTAGGCCGACCCGCACAAGTGAGGTACCATTTTTCTCGTAGGACTTTGGGGAACGCGGGGTGGGTGGAAATTTGTGGATCCACGCAGATTCCAGAACTTTCCATCACAGAAATGTGGGGAAAATGTGTTTTTTTGTCCATTTTTTATGTTTGCAAGGGATTCTGGGTAACAGACCATGGTGGGAGGCACTCAAGTCACCCCATCCTGGATTCCCCTGGGTGTCTAGTTTTCAAAAATGTATAGGTTTGCTAGGTTTCCCTAGGTGCCGGCAGGGCTAGGGCTCAAAAACTACAGCTAGTCACTTTGCCAAAAAAGGGTCATTTTTCACTGCAAAATTGAGGTGTGACCACGTTGTGTTTTGCGCCGTTTCCTGTTGCGGGCACTAGGCCGACCCACACAAGTGAGGTTCCATTTTTCTCGTAGGACTTTGGGGAACGCGGGGTGGGTGGAAATTTGTGGATCCACGCAGATTCCAGAACTTTCCATCACAGAAATGTGGGGAAAATGTGTTTTTTTGTCAATTTTTTACGTTCGCAAGGGATTCTGGGTAACAGACCATGGTGGGAGGCACTCAAGACACCCCATCCTGGATTCCCCTGGGTGTCTAGTTTTCAAAAATGTATAGGTTTGCAAGGTTTCCCTAGGTGCCGGCAGGGCTAGGGTTAAAAAACTACAGCTAGTCACTTTGTCAAAAAAGGGTCATTTTTCACTGCAAAATTGAGGTGTGACCACGTTGCGTTTTGCGCCATTTCCTGTCGCGGGCACTAGGCCGACCCGCACAAGTGAGGTACCATTTTTCTTGTAGGACTTTGGGGAACGTGGGGTGGGTGGAAATTTGTGGATCCACGCAGATTCCGGAACTTTCCATCACAGAAATGTGGGGAAAATGTGTTTTTTTGTCAATTTTTTACGTTTGCAAGGGATTCTGGGTAACAGATTATGGTGGGAGGCACTCAAGTCACCCCATCCTGGATTCCCCTGGGTGTCTAGTTTAAAAAAATGTATAGGTTTTCTAGGTTTCCCTAGGTGCCGGCAGAGCTAGGGTTCAAAAACTACAGCTAGACTCTTCGCAAAAAATGTGTAAATTTTCAGTGTGAAAATGTGGTGTGTTCACCTTAGGTTTTGAGCCACTTCCTGTCGTGGGCACTGTGCCTGCCCACACAAGTGAGGTACCATTTTTATCGGGAGACTAAGGGTAGTTCAGATTTGTAAAGCAACTGTTATTACCTATTGATTTTTGATGCATTTCTCCCTTCCAAATGAAAGCCATTGTGTAAAAAAAAAGTCATTTTGAAAAATGACCAATAATTGTCATGCAAGTATGAGTATTCCCAATTTCGAAAATGTGCAAATATGCACTGTTTCTAAACTCTGTAATTTGTTCCCATTTCAGAAATACATAGGTGTTTTTCATACCAATTTTTCCATGTATACATTTTCACACTATAATTGTTATATACCCGGAACTAAAAAAAAAAACATTACAAAATGCTGCTCAGTTTTTTACTCTGGGTTCGTTGGGCTCTTGGTGACCCTACAAGTCCTATATATCCCCACAACCAGGAAGGTCCAGCGGATGTAACGGTACATTGCTTTCTAAGAGATGTCATAATTAGAAGAAGTTACAGGTGAAAACGTTGACACAAAAGGCTGCTTTTTTCAACTAATTTTTAATTTTTCCTATATTTAACTGTTAGTTTCTATAAAGAAACCTTGATGGATCTACACAAATGACCCCTTGCTGAATTCAGAATTTTGTCTACTTTCCAAAAATGTATAGCTTTCCAAGATTCATTATTGCTTTTCTACCCATTTCTACCATTATCTGGAAGGAGGTTGAAAGCACAAAAAATTGCAAAAATAGGGTATGTCCCAGAAAAATGTCAAAACTGTGTAAAAAAAGTTGGATTTCTAACAAAAATCTGTCATTCCCTAAAAGCTGGAGAAATGGTGATTTCAGCCCCACAAACCCTTTTTTGATATCATTTGCAGAGAAAAACCCAGACGCTTTCATTTGCAGACACTTTTCCCCATTTTTCACAAAAAAAACAAAATGTTGCTGTATTTTGACTAATTTCTGGGAACCCTCTAGGAGAATCCACAAACCCTGGGTACCTTTAGAATCCACATGATGTTGGAAGAAAAGGAAGCAAATTTGGCGTGGATACCTAATGTGGTCAAAAAGTTACAGGGGCCTAAGCGCGCACTACCCCAAATAGCCCAAAAAAGGCTTAGCACAGGAGGGGAAAAGGCCTAGCAGCGAAGGGGTTAAACTGCAGCCATGTGGTGACACAGGCACCCTTGCACCATGGTGCAAGGATATCTGTGTCATGTGGTGTTTGTTTTTGTGCAGGAAGACACACTTTCCTGCACAAAAACTATCAGAAAACGAATTTTTCTCCTTCAATGTATGCTGAACATTTTAGCATGCATTGAAGATTAATGATAAATCTGGAAATGTGTCTTGTTCTATGAGTATTCAGTGCAATCATGCACAACAACACTTATAGAACACCCTTTCAATACAAAGTGGTGTGTATGATGAGGTTGTATTTACATGGAGTAGAAAAAGTACACAGAGTGCCTTTTCCTCTCTTTGTAAATGTGAAAGAGTGTCTTACGCAATAACTATGTTACAAAAAGTGACATATTTCTGTTTGGAAAATTGCTTGCGAATGATAGCAGGTAAGCACAGAGTTTTGTCTGCAAAGATGCTCAAAGAACAATGATTGAAATGATTGCGGTCCTTCAATAGGTACAATGGGAAATATTATGAACCACTCAGATCTGTTTTTTTGGAGGTCACATGATATCCGATGACAGAGAGATTTCAAAACTACATAGGTATAAACAGAGTGTTTTTAAAAACATGTTCAAACTTTGTAGCTTCTTGCAGATCTGCCCATTCTGCAAATTAATACTTAGGTAAACTTACCTTCACAGTAATAGAAATTAAAAATGGTACACATTTTTTTCAGATGTTTTTTTGTAATGTAAATTCGCGTAAATTGCTTATTTTAGAATTAGGATCTGTGAAAGAAAAGAAAAAATTGTTATAACTTGTTATAATACATTTTTTACAACACAGCATAATTTAAACAAAGTAATTTGTTTGCCTTTTTTGCTGTTCTCAGAATATATTGAATTTCACTAGAAATAGTGATTTCAATCGTTCTCATCACTTAACAGCAAGCAAAAATCAAAAAGATTGTTTAAAAAAAAACAACATGCTATTCTCAGTAAAATACCAGAAAATACAAATCACACATATATGAAATGCTTATGGCTAACAAAAGTTTATAACTTTAACTTATAAAAACTGTAAATGTTGTCGCTTTAAAATTTTCACCGAGTCAATGAGCACGAAAAAGTCCATAATTCAAACATATACCTTTCCTTGAGGCCAAATGGTATTTTTGCACTCCTTTTTATGTAAATTGTCCAATGGTAATCCTATTAAATTATAATAATAAATTCCTCAGAGAGTGAATTATCTTCCTAAAACTTTGACTTTAAAAATATTAGGTAGGAATTTGGTAATTCCCAGGCAAACGTTGTTTGAAAACCAACTGGGAATCATTACAAAGTGTCCAGCCTTTGTCACATTTTAGATAGGCAGTGTAATGTCCAGATGTTGTGGAAGGACCATCATGGAAAATTATTGCAATTGCTACAAAAGTCCTTCCTGATATTGATAGTTGTGTTGCTACAAATTGCTTAATTAAAGTATCCAATTTTCTTCCATCAGCTGTACAACGTTGCATCATTAAAATTATGTATTGTCCATATTTTGTTAAAAATAATGTGGATAACATTTCTGATTTACATTGGCTACACTCCATGTTTTGATTTGCACCTTTAACTAATTTATTGAAAGACACTGATTTACAGTCTGGTAATGTTAAATACAGAAATCTTTCAGTGTCTACATTAGTGGTACATGTATACATGCAATTTTCACAATGATGTTCCCATTTGTAAGAAAGGCCAACAATATTTTCTATTTCTACAACTTCATTTTCAAAAATGGTAAGCATATACATTAAAAATTCCTGAGCATCTTGTTGGATATTTTGTGTAAATTGTGTAGAACCAGAACACACATCCAAAAGCTTACGAACATCTGAAACAGATTGTATTTTACTTGTATCTATTGTCAATTTTTCATAAATATAATGTAACAGAGAACAAAATCTTTTTTGCCGATTCTGCATAATTTGTTCTTGCAAACCTTCAAGATAAAAAACAACATTGACCACTACTTTAGCATAGCAGTTGACACCTGAACTATTTTCAAACTGATAACCAACAATCTCTTCAATAGTGTCCTTTTTCTTTTTACTTGCAATTACAACATTATCTTGTTCTTTTCCCTTCTCTACACCTTCAGTACAAATATTCTCAAACCTTCTTTTTCGACCAACCACACGCTTTTCAAATACAGGATATTGACCTAAATTGGGAGCATACACCCTTCTTAACCTATTATACTCTTTTACACAGTTTGCATCTGCAGTAACCTTTGTCTCATCAAAATCAATCAAAAACAAACCAGATAATGTTCTGACTCGCGACAAAGCAACATATGCCATACCCTCTTTAAATACGGTAGATCCAATGTTCACCAATGCACGGTCTACACTTAATCCTTGAGATTTATGAATAGTCACTGCATATGCCAGAGAAAATGAAAATTGTTTCCTACGGGCATATAAATCTTTAACAAGCAAAAAACGAACTGAACAACGACCAATTTCGTTAACTTCTTCAATCTGATCAAATTTAATTTTTAAAAATTCAATTCCTTCTTTTTTCTGATAATTAACAAAATCCACCACTTTACCCATTGCTCCATTAACTAAACCTTTTTCTACATCCAAATTATGCCTTAAAATTACCCGACAGTTTACACATGCATATAGTGTCTTTTCTAAACCAGCTATTTTAGATATTTTTTTTTATAAAGAATCCAGTTTTGTTTTCAACTTTCCCGTCAAAATAATAGTGATTCCTTCATGCTCTATTTTATCGATGGCTTCCATTTTTGTAATTTCTTCATTTTCCAGTTTCAATAGTTCTTCGTTGAATATAGAACACTCACGCAGTGCTGGCATTAAGCAGATCACTGATTTATTTTCTGCAATTTTCATGTACACTTTCTCAGGAACTACATTTTCATTTGGAAACAAATTGCAAAGTAATCGACTCTCCAAAGCTTGTTTGCCATGTTCTATCAGAATTCCAATTCTTATATCATGAAGAATACTTCCATATTCAGCATCATTTGCCTGTTGCATATTTGTTGTCAGTTCTGTGTATTCAAAATAAGTCCAAATGTTCACGTTACCAACACTACCAAGAGACTTTCTGGTATCTTCATGTGCAAGTGTTTTAAATACCGGTTGTCCTTTTACCGGAGTCAGTTGCAGTAGATCTCCAAAAACTATGACATGTTTTCCTCCAAATAACACATCATACTCTGTTTTAAGAATTTGCTGCATTCTTAAATGCACAAAGGCAAGCATCAAGTTTGAGACCATACTTACCTCATCAATAATGAGAAGTTTCATTTTCTTCAGGACTCTTGAAACTTCACAACAAGTTTCTCCAGATAGCTTGTGGTATTCCAATTTGTTCTCATGCTCTACTGGTAGCATTAGTAAATGATGTAAAGTAATTCCTTTAATGTTATGTGCTGCCAACCCAGTTGGAGCAGTGACAACACAAGACAAATGCAACTCAGTTGTTGTCTGCAGATAACTTGTAATTACTTTAATTAAGAAACTTTTTCCTGTTCCAGCTTGACCACTCACATACATTCGGATAGGTTGAAATGATGTACATGAGCACCCTTTCTTTTCATGAAGTAATCCATGGTCAATCTGCTCTTTCACTTGTTGATATATTTGTTTCTGTTCAACAATCAGTTGTTCTTCCAAGTTTCCTAACTGTATTATATCTTCTTGAGCTTGATACATTGCTGTTTCCCCCTGATTCATGGCAATCGCTGCTTCATTTTCAACAATTGGTTGTCCTAGTGGATCTTGACTCAGTGCAGCAGAACTTTGACTGTCTTGAGAACTGTCTCTAGCAATCTCAGCTGCAATTGTAGCTTCTTGATCAATTCCATCATTCAACATTTTCACATAATTTGCAAAAGCACTGCATTGTATGCTATCTTTACAAGCATTAAATGAATCTTCATAGCTCTGAAAATCTCCAAGTAATTCCAGTTCTGAAAGCCACGGTTTGAACATTTGCAAAAGGGCTAAATAGTAAAATTCCCTTTTGTCAGCAGTGTCGCAACTCAGTTTCCTGTGATTCATTAAATTTCCTTTCCTTTGTTTCACCAGACATCCTTCGGAACCAATCACTGCATATTTTCCATCATTGATGTTCTCTGTAGTATTCCGTTTAAAAGAGTAGTTTTGCAGCACTTCATAGAGACACATGTTCTCAAGCTGATGACTTCTGTTTGGGAAATATGTGTCCAACATATTAGTTTTCAAAATATCTGTACTTTCTGGTTCTTTTGCTGCTAAATATTCAATTTCTTGAACAGATTTCAGTACCCGATTTCGCATTACTGCAAGACCTAGACTCACTCAAATGATTCTTCTACTTTTGGAATATAGACTTGCAGATGATAACCGATCTGAGCATTCATATGCTCCAATTTTACGATGCGATAACATCTTCAAACTGAAACTGTATAATTTCTTACTTAGAGTCTTCTCGTGAGAAATCTCTTCCCACATTTCTTTCAATTCCGTCTTTTCTGATTTAGTAATGTAGGACGTTACATATCGAGCAACAGCAACGGAATTGTCCGCAACATACTGAATATCCATGTTAGCGTTCCACATGAATAAAATAACTGGATCGTAGTCATTTATGTATTTTGATTCTTCGCTTCTTCTTAAAATGTAGGTATTTTTGGGAGACTTTCTTGTGTTGGTATGTCGCATAGCTGACATAAAACTGTTCGCTGTTCCTTTGGATAATACAGGACGTGGAAATCCAAAACGACATTTGGTATAGAACTTATCCTTTGACTTGTACTTTCGTCGACAGTATTTTTCGCACCTATGGCTTTGGAATCGTAAGACTTGTTGTTTTAAGTTTTAATCTTCTCTGCTATTGGGTACGGCACATGTGGCATAATCTTCAATGAAAGACAAAACAGTTTCATCTGAGTCTGTTCCAATTTTGGGGCCGTCCTTGATCCATAACAACACCTCTTGCTTGATACTCCTTTCTCCAAAAGAAATCCACAACTTCTCCAAGAGGAGGATTCTTTTTATTGCAGATGAAAGACATCATAGCTTCAAATCTATGATTGAAATATCTGCATACATTGACAGGATCCAAGGAGCACATGCCTCTTGAAGAAATTCAAGTAAATCATCCCAAGCGTACTCAGCACAGCTTAGGGTAAGAAACCACGTTGGAGTTCCCAAGTTCCGTAGCATACATTTCAGTTCTCCATGTCGACGGTACCAATATTCATTAGTCCCACGCTGACATGCCATTAGATTAATCAACTGAGATTCTAAATGATCATCTCTCTGATGCACTTTATCCATAAAATCCTTTGCAGTTACATTTTGCAGATGCATTCCAGTTTTTAAAATGTGATTTACTGCATATGAAAGTCCAGACAAGTCACTTTCAAACAGAAAATGAAACATATAAGGGATACATTGTCGAAATCTTGGATCTTCTGCATATAATCTTGTTGTCCGATATTCAGATGCAGGAATCTGCACAGGACGTTCATCATATCGTCCACCTTTTCCTGTTGGAAACAACTGCGGGAAACAACGAGCTTCCAAGCTCTCTTCCCATACACTCATGGGACTTCCCGTTGCTTTTTTCATTTGAAACAACTCAATTGTATTCCCCATCACCTCTTTGGAATGAAGTAGATGTACACTGTAATGTTCATAGATCTCTTCACATCTGGACATGTCCACTTTTTCAATTTGTCCACTTAATGTTTCACTATCTTCTGCTAAATCTATTTCTTCTTCTCCAACAAACACATTTCTATAGTACTCATTATTTTTTATCAGATACAATGATGCCTTTTGCACTTTTCTAACATCCACTAACTCTTGCCAGATTTTATTATTCTTAGTAGGAACACCATTAACTAGAATGACTAGTGGCTCATTTTCTGCATGATCTACACCAATAGTTTCAACATTTTTCCTTAAATCTAATGGTAAATACAGAACTCTTCCTTTCAATCCTCTTTGCAACTCTGATGGAGGTAATTTACTTGTTTTGGGCTCCATACGAACAATAGCCTGAAACGGGTGAACAATTGTATCAGAATAGACTCATACGTATTTAAATCAATCAGCTCTGGAGGAATAGCAACCAACTCTAGATTATTATGAACTGCTCAAGCAGGCATTTTATTCTCATCTAATTTATTATAACAATATTTGCAAATACGCTGCACACATCCCAAATTAAAACAATCCTCTACCAACAAATAAGTTGCAAATTCCATCCACTTATCATTATCTTCTATTTCACTTTTTAAATACAGATTGACACCCCTAGTCTGATTTTTATAGTGATTTCGCCGACAACAAATACAAGAAACATTTGGTCTTTCACCTGAAATTACCTTAAACTTTGTGATTTCATCCTCAAATTTTTCTGTAATTACAGGTTCTACATTGTCTTCAACATTTTGTTCTACTAATGTGTCAGTTTCTTCACTCTCTTGCTGAGGCCCAAAGTAACAAAACTCAATATCCTCACAAACCTGCTTCACATCTGAAACTGACCCACGTAAAAGTGCACTGTTCAACTCACTTATCTTTAGTGCTGGACTTTTTGCATAATACAACCTTCTCACTAACTTCCGCATTTGAGTATGATGTACTGCCAGCATTCGGAAATGGTGAAAAACACTTTCACAAACTTTCCTATAAAGACAAGCCAGAGAATGACCTTGCAAACCAGTATGTTTTCTCACTCTGCAAGGGTCTAGTCCTTGCAACAGCTTAATCTTTTGTTTTACACTTTTTTTAGTATAGACTTGTAAAAAACTACATAATTTTTCAATAGATTCCTGTCGTACACTACAAACACTACTGCAATCCCAAGTGTACACAGGGTTTTTAGCACGTCTCCCTAAAACTTCATCAGCTATCACTTCTTCTGCATTTCTTTCAACCATTTTCTCTTTCTCCATTGGACAACCATCACTAACCTCATAACCTCTACCACTGGTGTCAACTGCATACAATAATTTTTCACTTAGTGAATAACTCTCTTCATTAAAAAAAGGCTCTGAACTAGAACTGTGTTTCCATTCTCCCAAAAAAAATCACAATTTTTTTTTTTATTAATAACTCTTTTCCTCCTACTTTTGGCCTTCATTACAAATATTGGTTTATCTAGTGATCGAATTCTGTTTAACAGTAAAATAAACAGTTTCCTTTTTACTTCCAAAGCCTTTTCCACAATGCTTTCAATATGCTTCTTCTTTTTATAAAATAAAGCTCTCTTTTTATATTTCTTCACATCTTTCAGCAAATTATGCACTACTCTCTTGTAAAATATTTTTTTGAGTAATCCCTTATACTGATTTTGTCTTCTTTTACCATACTTTATCTCCTTTGACTGAACATTTGCTTTTCTACTTTTCCTCTTATTTTGATTTTTTTTCTTACTTAAAATCTTTTCTGAAGTTGCAGCATTCTCTCCATTCTATTTGCTCCTACAAACATTTTTAATAAATTGCTTCGTGATCTTACCAGAATTTTTTTTCCTTTTAGCCACATTATCTTGTTCATTCAATACTTGTGGTTGATGTTTCTTTAAATAATCCTCCTGTCTCTGTTCTTTTCTTTTTCTTTTTTTTCTGGCATAATTTCTCGATTTTAACGTTGAAAAAAAGTATCTGCAAAAAAGAATCACAAATAAATGTATATTAATAACTTTCAAATTTACAGTATTCCATTACTGTACAAACACATTTTATATAAAAACAGACTAAGAAACTATAGCCCTGAACCACAAGTGTGACGATGATTAAAACACTACATACATAGTGCATACTACTTTGAAGCAGTTCATGCCCTAAAGCCTACCTCACTAAGGGCCATATGTAGGTAGCCTAATACCGGTCGGTAACGGCCGATTTTCGGTAAATATACCGTTACCGACCGGTATTTAGGCTTTTGCTATGTAGGGGGAACATTTCAGGATTCGGTAATTTACCGAATCGGTAAAATTACCGAATCGGTAATTTTACCGATTCGGTAAATACCGAATCCTGAAATGAGATGTAGGTGACACTCAAATGAGTGATGTGTAGGGAAAATAATTCGGTATTTAGCACCAAATATATGTTGGTGCTAAATACCGAATTCATTGCAAAAATCAATATTTTGCTGGACTAACAGTGCCATGTGGCTGACATACATGCCCTTAGGGCATGTATGTGCGCCACATGTGCACACATGCAGGAATCAGGGGTGCAACAGGGTGTCAATGTGCCACCCTGCCACCCTTGAATGTGCTCCTCCATTACCGAATCGGTATTTACCGATTCGGTAATGAGGCATACCTTCCCATTGATTCAATCAATGGGAAGGTATGCCTCATTACCGAATCGGTAAATACCGATTCGGTAATTACCGAATTTCTCTGATTCGGTAATATTTACCGAATTATTACCTACATACGAGTTACCACTTCTTAAATACCGAATCGGTAAAGTTCGGTATTTAAGAAGTGGTAACTTGTATGCTACCTACATATGGCCCTAAAAGACTACATGCTAAGTGACTGAATGATTACACTACTAAAAGGAGACACACTGGGTGAGTACCAGGGTGTTTGCTAGAAGTATATGAATACTAACTGGGGAATTGAAGGTGCAAAAGACAACTGTGTAGCTGATTAGAGAACTGAATGCATACTGGGTACGCATTTAAAGCAGTCCATGTGCTAAGGCCCGGCTCACTGCATGAGTACTTCGGTACTGACTGAATGATTAGACTACAGCAAGGAGACTGCCTGGATGAATTTATAAGTGGTTGGGTTTTCGCACAGGGAATGGATTAGTACTTGGTACTGAATGGGTCACTAGAAGAGTGCAAAGGGAGTGACAGGATGTTTGCTGGACTATATGGATACTGACTAGGGAATTGAAAGTGTAAAAGACAAGCCTGTAGGTGGTTAGAAAACTGCATGCATAGTGCATAGGGGTTTGAAGCAGTCCATGTGCTAAGGCCTGGCTCAGTGCATGAATACTTAGACAGTGACTGAATCATTACAGTACTGTAAACAGAGTGTCTTAGCGAATTTATAAATGTTTGCGTTTTGGCACAGTGAATGGATTACTACATGGTGCTGAATGGGTCACTAGAAGACTGCAAAGGGACTGACAGGGTGTTTCCTAGAAGTGTATGGATACTGACTAGGGAATTGAAGGTGTGAAAACAACTGTATAGGTGGTTAGAGAACTACATGCATACTGCATAGACATTTGAAGCAGTCTATTTGGTCATGAATGGTTCACAACATAAGTACTTAGAAACTGACTAAATCATCAGACTACTTCTAGGACAGTGCCTGGGTAAAAATTTTAAATTTTCAGCTCTGGTGCAGTGAAGACAATACTACATGGTACTGCACTTTAGTGTCAAATCATGACTCATTTTATCAACACATAAGCAAAGACTGGCTTCTAATGCTACTAAAAGTTGACAACATGACAGGTTTTATAACAGTTATCTGTCAGCAAATACACGATCTAACCAAACGCTTCTCTCACAGTGGTTCCCAAATGTACACAGACTCACAGTGTGATTCTAGACAAGCACCACTATCCCTAGGAGTTTACCAAAACTCATTCACTACAGTGGAAGAGATAAGAGAACTGCACACAATCCACATATTTCACGACTGCACTTTAGTGTCAATGCCTGACTCATTTAATCAACACATAAGCAAAGACTGGCTTCTAATGCTACTAAAACTTGAGAACATGACATGTTTTAAAACAGTTATCTGTCAGCAAATACACAATGTTACCGAACGCTTCTCTCACAGTGGTTCCCAAATGTACACAGACTCACAATGTGATTCTAGACAAGCACCACTATCCCTAGGAGTTTACAAAAACTCATTCACTACACTGGAAGTGGTAAGGGAACTGCACACAATCTACATATTTCACGACTACACTTTACTGTCAATACCTAACTCATTTAATGGAAGCATAAGCCATAACTGTCTTCTAATGCTACTAAAACTTGACAACATGACATGTTTTAAAACAGTTATCTGTCAGCAAATACACAATGTTACCAAACGCTTCTCTCACAGTGGTTCCCAAATGTACACAGACTCACAGTGTGATTCTAGACAAGCACCACTATCCCTAGGAGTTTACCAAAACTCATTCACTACAGTGGAAGTGGTAAGGGAACTGCACACAATCTACATATTTCACGACTGCACTTTAGTGTCAATGCCTGACTCATTTAATCAACACATAAGCAAAGACTGGCTTCTAATGCTACTAAAACTTGACAACATGACAGGTTTTAAAACAGTTATCTGTCATCAAATACACGATGTTACCAAACGCTTCTCTCACAGTGGTTCCCAAATGCAATCAGACTCACACTGTGATTCTAGACAAGCACCACTATCCCTAGGACTTTACCAAAACTCATTCACTACAGTGGAAGTGGTAAATGAACTACACACAATCTACATATTTCACAACTGCACTTTAATGTCAATGCCTGACTAATTTAATCAACGCATAAGCAAAGACTGACTTCTAATGCTACTAAAACTTGACAACATAACATGTTTTAAAACAGTTATCTGTCAGCAAATACACAATGTTACCAAACGCTTCTCTCACAGTGGTTCCCAAATGCACACAGACTCACAGTGTGATTCTAGACAAGCACCACTATCCCTAGGAGTTTACCAAAACTCCTTCACTACACTGGAAGTGATAAGGGAACTGCACACAATCTACATATTTCACGACTACACTTTACTGTCAATACCTAACTCATTTAATGAAAGCATAAGCAATGACTGGCTTCTAATGCTACTAAAACTTCACAACATGACATGTTTTAAAACAGTTATCTATCAGCAAATAGACAATGTCACCAAATGCTTCTCTCACAGTGATCCCAAATACACACTAACTCACACTGTGATTCTAGACAAGCACCACTATCCCTAGGAGTTTACCAAAACTCATTTACTACAGTGCAAGTGGTAAGGGAACTGCACACAATCTACATATTTTACGACTTCACTTTAGTGTCAAGACCTAACTCAATTAATGAAAGCATAAGCAATGACTGGCTTCTAATGCTACTAAAACTTGACAACATGACATGTTTTAAAACAGTTATCTATCAGCAAATACACAATGTTACCAAACACTTCTCTCACAGTGGTTCCCAAATGTACACAGACTCACAGTGTGATTCTAGACAAGCACCACTATCCCTAGGAGTTTACCAAAACTCATTCACTACAGTGCAAGTGGTAAGGGAACTGCACACAATCTACATATTTCACGACTGCACTTTAGTGTCAATGCCTGACTCATTTAATCAACGCAAGACTGGCTTCTAATACTACTAAAACTTGACAACATGACAGGATTTAAAATAGTTATCTGTCAGCAAATAAACAATGTTACCATATGCTTCTCTCATATTCGTTCCCAAATGCACACAGACTCACAGTGTGATTCTAGACAACAACCACTATCCCTACGAGTTTACCAAATCTTATTTACTACTATGGAAGTGGTAAGAGAACTGCACACAATGTGCATATTTCAAAAGTGCACTTTTGTATCATTGCCTGACTCATTTAATCAATGCATAAGCAAACACTGGCTTCTCATGCTACTAAAACTTGACAACATGACAGGTTTTAAAAGAGTTATCTGTCAGCAAATACAACATATTACTAAATGCTTCTCTCACAGTTGTTCCGAAATGCACCCAGGCTCTCTGTGTGATTTTAGACAAAAAACACTATCCCTTGCACTATACCAAAACACATATCTTCATCTACAAGGAGTACTACATTTTACTGCACAAACATAACTCTTTTCACAAATTCATAAACAATGACTGGTTTATAATTCTACCAAAATATAAAAACTGCATAGTTATCTGTCTACAAACACATGAAAAAAACAAATTCTTATCACAAAATGGTTTCTACATGCACACACATTGTCAATAACATTGTAGAGAAAAAAAAGTACTCCCTACACTTTAGCAGAAGAAATACATTAGTCTGATTAAAATAAAAATAGTCTACATACATTAAATAACTCACCTTTCAAGTTGTTTTGTAGATTAAGAAGTATATCAGTCACACACACCAGATTTTTTTATACAGAATCTCTGCACTGTGCACCTGTCAGCAGAACCAAAGAATGGCAAAGTTTCCCTCTCATTTTCCACACATATACATGTAAACATCAAATCACATTCCTTCCCACATAAATTCAAACGCAAACACACATTTCTATTGGTTAAAGATTTCAACCCTTTCCAAATGACATAAACTTCAACCCTTCCCCAATCTGCCTTCTGCCCGTTACCATAGAAACAGGTTATGGAACACTGTACTGAGCACACAGGTCACAAGTTCAGCACACACAATGTTGCTAATCAAAACAGCAAGTGTGCTTGACTTCTCAACATATCTGCTTATCATATATAATGTTCCTTACAATCAGTTTTTGTTAACCAATAAGAAACATGCGTTTAAAAAACAGAAATATGCACCCTACCTTGCAGTGTAGAAGGTTGTCAAACAACCAATGATTTCCTGTCTTTTTTCAAAATTGGATCTTAGCCACCATTTTAGAAACATCTTACTTTCCAAACTGTAATTTCATTTACAGAGACCAACTGAGTGCATCCAGACCTCCTTACAAGATGCTTACAGTGTGGATTGTGGGACACAGCTACATTTTCTGGAGCCAAAGGTATGCAGAAAACAAAGGCATTCACAAAGACCTAGGTTTGCCAAATGTAGACATTATATGGATTGGACAGAGAGGGTTAAAGTGGCACCAATTGATGCCATTGGTGAAATCCTTCATGCAAATCCAACACCCATACCTCATAATAGTGCAAGGTGGTGGCAATGACCTAGGCACTTTGACTGGGGTAGGTCTGGAAATGCTTATGAAGGACACCTTTGCAGAGCTGATTTCACTTTTCCCTAAAACTGCCTTTGTGTACTCTAACATATGCCAAAGGCAGAAATGGAACTGGTCCGATTATTTTTGTCCACAGATTGAGAAAGCTAGGAAACATGTGAATAAATCTGTTTCTGCTTTTCTCAGAGACTATAGAATGGGGTCCATTTGCAATAACAATCTGCGCTTTCATATGCAAGAGATGTATAGGAGAGATGGAGTACACTTTACTGATGAAGGAAACAGAGTCTTCCTCAACAACTTTAGACTCTGTATAGGTACTTACTTATAAGTACCAAAAACTCTCAATGAACACAACGGCTCTTTTTAGAGCCACTCAAGAACAAAACACTTAAGCTTAATCTTTATCTCCCAACAATATCATTTTTTTTCCCTTGAATTTGAATTTAAAATTTCTTATAAAGCGCACGTATACCTGCGGTTTCTTGGCGCTGTTACTAACCGGATCCTAAATTAAAAAGCTGGGGGGACAGGAAAGTTATTATTCGAAATATTTTGTGAACAGGTAGGTTTTAAGTTGGTTACGGAATTGTGGGTAGAGAGAAATGGTACGGAGTTCAAGGGGAAGGGAGTTCCAGAGGGTAGGGGCGAGAATAGCAAATTTGGAGCCTCCCCACTTCTTTCTCCGGAAGCGTGGGATGGTGAGGAGGGACTGGGAGGATGAACGAAGTTCCCTGGTGGGAACATAGGAAACAATCTCGGAGGAGATGAACGCAGGTGCGAGTCCGTGTCGGGCCCGGAAAGTGATGGAAGCAAGCTTGAATTGAATTCTGGCTCGCACAGGGAGCCAGTGAAGTGATTTTAGGAGCGGGGTAGAGTGGTGAAATTTGGGGAGTTTGAAAACCAGGCGGGCCGCCTGGTTTTGGATCTGTTGTAGGCGACGCAAACTGTAGGCGGGGATGCCGGCATACAGGGCGTTGCCATAATCCAGGCGGGATACCACCATGGCCAAGATGATGAGCTTTAGAGCAGAGAAAGTGAAGAAACGGGACACCCTGCGTATAGTGCGCAGTGAAAGAAAAGAAGAAGACACCACAGAGCTAACCTGGGAGTGAAGAGTGAGTTGAGAATTAAGTTTTATACCAAGTGTTTTGACTGAGGAAGCGGGGGTAGGAGGGGGGCCAAGAGAAGGGGGCCAGAAAAGAGGGGACCAGGGGCTGGATGAACCACCCGTCAACACCAACTCGGTTTTGTCGGGGTTGAGTTTAAGGTGATTGTGGTTCATCCAGTCCCTGATGTGAAGCATAACAGATTGAAAGTTTAGAACAGAGGAAGGAGAAGATAGATTGAAGACAAGCTGGAGGTCGTCCGCATAATTAAATACGCCGACCTCCATCTGTTGAAGCGAGAAAATTAGGGGAGCAATATACAGATTAAACAAGAGGGGAGAAAGAGAGGAACCCTGGGGAACCCCGCACTGAACTTTCCGGACGTCCGCCGTGAAGTCACCCAGGCGAACAGCCTGGGTGCGGTCACTCAGGAAGGAGGACAACCAGACCAGGGCAGTCCCCCCGATCCCCGCCGCTCCGATACGGGAGAGGAGGATGGTGTGATCCACCGTATCGAAGGCGGCTGAGAGATCGAGGAGTACAAGGGCCTGGTGCTGATTAGTGTCCATGCCCTCCCTGAGGGTGTCCAAGACCGACAGGACAACGGACTCCGTAGAGTGTGCAGGGCGGAAACCGGCCTGACGGGGGGCAAGAGCACCATGATTCTCCACAAAAGAGCTCAGAGCACAGGTGACGTGGCGCTCGAGCACCTTGGCTAGGAATGGTAGGAGGGAAATAGGACGGAAATTGGCGGGGACAGAAGGGTCTGCCCCGGGTTTTTTTAGGATGGGCACAATTACCGCCGATTTCAAGGGTTTAGGAACGATGCCTTGGGCAAGAGAGCTGTTAAGAAGGTGAAGGGGAGGGTCAGGGCAGGAAACAAAGATATGGCGGAGAATGTGAGCGGGACAGGGGTCTAGAGGAGAGCCGGATTTGACCAGGGGAACCAAGGTGATCAGGCTCTCCCGAGTGATAGGGGGAAGTGAGGTAAGCACGCCCTTGGGGGGGGGACATTGGGGGTCGACAAAAGAGGGGGAGGGTGGCGGGATATTAGCCTTGATGGTGATGATTTTGTGAATGAAATAGTTGTTGAGAGAAGAACAGAGTTCTTCGGACGGAGCTGGCTTAAGAGTAGTTCTGTCCGAGAACGCTAGGTTGTGGATGATGGTGAATATCTCCTTGGACTGGTTTTCCGCAGCTAAAATTTTGGAGGAGAAGTAAGATGTTTTTGCCTCCAAGATGTCTTTTTTATACTGGCTTAGGATGTTAGTATAATCCAGTTTTAGAGTGGGGCAGTAATTTCTTCTCCATGCCCGCTCCGCGCGGCGTACTGTTAATTTGGTGGTCTTAAGCTCTTCGGTGAACCACCGATTAGCGTCCTTGTCGCGTTTGGAGGTAATGCGCTTGAGCGGGGCAAAAGCGTCGCATCCGTGGGAGAGCCACTGATCTATGGCATCGACCTGGGAAAGTGTGGGAAGACCCTGAAGGGGGGGGAGGGATGAGGTAAGATGGGAAGAGAGATTCTCCAGGTTGACACGACCCCATGATCGGACCCAGGTGTTTTTAGGCCGGGGGGGCTTGGCTGGAGGGGGGATGGGAAGAAGGAAAAAGATCAAGTGGTGATCAGACCAGGAGCAAGGGGTAATAGAGAGTGAATCCACAGGGCAGTTCAGGGACCAGATCTGATCAAGTATATGACCTTTGATGTGGGTGGGGGAATGGACATGGGAAATGAAGTTGAGGGAGTGAAGGGTTTCGGAGAATTCCTTGGAGGATGGGCACTCAGCGGAGTCGGAGGGCCAGAAATTAAAATCGCCAAGGAGCAGAATGGAGGAGTTGTTGACTGTGATGGTGGCCAAGACCTCCAAAAAGTCGGGGAGAAACTGTGAGGGGGACTGAGGGGGACGGTAGGTAAGGAAGCAGGTCAGGGGGGGAGAGGTGGAGACTGTGCGGATCACCAGAAATTCAGTGGTCGCAATGTCAGGTAAAGATAAAATTTGGAAGGGGAGGTTGGTGCGTGCGATGACCGCCACGCCACCCCCGGCCCTGCCAGAAGGGCGGTCCGCCCTGAGGGCATAGTAGGTGGCCGGTAGGGTGGATAGTAGGGCAGGGAGGGAGTCATCGCAGAACCATGTCTCGGTTAGAAAAAGAAGGTCGGGAGCATGGAGATCCAATAAGACTGAGAGTTCGTGTGCATGGGCAACAGCAGACCGGGTGTTGAGATAATAGGCTGTGAAGGCTTTGGGGGTTGATGAGGGAGCGGTGCTACAAGACACGGGAGGGGTGTCAACTGTGGGGAAAGGACAGAGGAAGGGAGTAGCAGGAGAGAGACCAAGGGAGGAGATGCGAGAGCAGATAGAGGCCGGGACAGGCCAGGGGCCCTGGCAGCAGCGAAGTTGGTCCGGGGTATAGGTGAAAGGCGGAGCAGAGTGACGAGCCCCTAGTCCCGGCCAGTCGCGGACGGGCGCAGACGGGCTTGCCTTAGGCGCGCCTTCGGCGCGCAATCGTCGCGCCCGCTGCGCTCGTCCGCTGCGCTTCCTGCCAAGGCACATGATTTATGGTGAAAGAACAGGAAATTGGAAGGGGTGTGGCCAACCGAGGGGGCGTGTCTCGAGGCGCGCCTCGCGCCCCCTTGGATCCGCGAACCCACCGCGAGGGGATCCGCGCATCCAACGCGATAGGATGCGCGCACGGTGCGCGCATTTTGCCTTTTTTTTTAAAAAGGGGGGCCCCAGGGGGTCCTTCTGGGACCCCCTAAGCACCTCTAGAGGGTCAGAGTATTTTCACTCTGCCCCCTTTATATGTTTTACACACGTATTCCCCTTGCTTCTTCAGCCTCGCTTCTACCGAGGCAGAAAATGGCCGCCAACAGTTCCTGGTTTCGATTGTAGAGAGACACTCAACAGCCAATTAGCATTCAGCACGCGATCGGGAGGGTGCACGCTCGGTTCGGGGAGGGTGCGCTTATGGTGCGGGTACGGTCCGCGGATCCTCCGCGGCCATAGATATCACTAACTTTTTTACCCTAATTTTCTCAGGAACTACTGAACAGATTCACACCATATATGCAAAAGGCACGAGTCCGAACTGAGGACTACCTCTTTGCCAAATGTGGTGTCATTCCGTTGAGCGGTTCGGGCTGTAGCTGCGACAACAGATCCTATGGGAAATTGCATGGGGAAAATGCGTTTTGGGACCCCCTTTTTTTCTCGGCCCCCGCTTGACGGATCACCGCAAAACTTTCAGGGTAGGAGTGGAGCGGAGCTGGCCAAAAGTTTGGAAAATTTCGCGAGGATTCGTTAACCGGCGCCAACGTTATTCCAAAAAGAATGTTGAAGATTTCCTATGGAAAATAGGTCCTAACTATAACTATCTACTGGCGACCGCCAATAGATAATATATACATATATATATTCACTGAAAAAACCATAGGTTTCAGGCCTGATATAGTTAGGAATTAGCATTTAAAAAACCTTAGAAATTCACTGAAAAAACAATAGGTTTTAGGGGTGTTATAGTTAGCTGGACATTTCACTCGAACAAAACCATTGAAATTCCTCCGATATAGTTAGTTGTACTAACTACATCTTGCGCGCCCGCAATCCACTGCTGATGATGTCACATATTACATCATTCATGACATGGTCAGTGACATCACTGATGACATCTCAAATGACATCACTGATGACATCACTGATGACATCATCCAGAGAATGTGGTTTGGTCCGTTATTTAAATATGTATTATATATATAGCAATTTGCATTGAAGAATGAGTGGATATATAAATATAAATATCTGGATGGAGGATTTAGTAGCAATGTGATTGACTGTTTACTTGACTAATTTATAGTGTCTCACTAAATATATTGGATAGTGACTAAACTGTGTGAATATCTGTATCACTTTGTCAGTTGTTGTGTAAACTGCTGCACTAGTTGGTTACTAGCTACGTGAAAGTCTATATTATTTATTGATTAGTTAACTGAGTATTTGTATGGGAGAGTGAATGTGTGTGTGGTTCGGTGGGGGGTGTGTGACTGCCCAAAGATGTGTGAATAGTTGACTCAGTTGGTATATGAAGTTAAAACTACATGTTATAACAGTTGTTTGGGTGAGTGAATATCTTTATGGGTGTGGCAATGAGCAAATATATGTCTCAATGGTACATGTCCAACAAACTAGAAAAATAAAAGCCAGTGTATGTGTCAGTTGTATATAAATAAGTATACGTAAGACTCAGTGATTGTATGAGTGACTGTATGGATACTTGTATAGTTGTAATAGTGATTTTAAAACACACTAAGTATGAGCTATTATCAATATGAATAGATGAAGTGGTGTTTTTATAAGTGTATAGCTAAGTAAAAGTAAATATGATCCATTGTTTGCATAAGTGAATAGGATGACTTCATAAGTGATTAGGAGGTGTGCTGGTGTGTAATGTCGATATAGGTGTATAACTATATTTGATAGTGTTCTATTGATCATTGACAGCATGTATGAGTGAATCTATAGGTAAGTGATTAGATGTGTGTATAGATCTAGGAATCACTGAGTGGGTGTTTAGAAACATGTATTGGTTTGTCAATGGTTTTAAATCTGGCACTCTCTATTTTACAGTGAGTGATGAAAGGTTATACTAGTGTATGATGAGGTGTATCTGATTGTCACGTGGATGATGTCATCAGTGATGTCATTTGAGATGTCATCAGTGATGTCACTGACCATGTCATGAATGATGTAATATGTGACATCATCAGCAGTGGATTGCGGGAGCGCGAGATGTAGTTAGTACAACTAACTATATCGGAGGAATTTCAATGGTTTTGTTCGAGTGCAATGTCCAGCTAACTATAACACCCCTAAAACCTATTATTTTTTCTGTGAATTTCTAAGGTTTTTTAAATGCTAATTCCTAACTATATCAGGCCTGAAACCTGTGGTGTTTTCAGTGAATTTCAAAGGTTTTTTAAATGCTAATTCCTAACTATATCAGGCCTGAAACCTGTGGTTTTTTTCAGTGAATTTCAAAGGTTTTGTAAATGACAATTTTTTATGCATTAATTGTTATACTGATTTTTTTTATACTGATTTACTACATTGTTTAAACTGTTTATTTTTAGATATTTTATTTTTTTAATTACATTATACATTAAAATACAAAATATACTTTCTCAGAATGAATTACTTTAGTTTAAATATTTTGCAAATAGGCAATAGACTTTTAAGTACAGTAGTTACAGTTGTTGCAATGGGCAACACAATTTCAAACAAAAAGCAACATTGAGCTCAAAGTGAATTTCTAGTCAAATGCAATTAGTTACTTTATGGATTACTTTTCTAACCACAGGACTGGATGCTAGATTCAGTCCTTGGACATCTCCTGTAAACAGTTGAGTAAAAGTGTTTTGGTTACAGTAGTGATTTTTAAGGATTATTATTGTATTTTAAAAGTTGACACAGAACATTTTTCACATAGAATCACCAATGTTATCCTATGGCAGAAAATTCACTTAGCAGGTAAGTAGTGTTAGCGTTACCTTTTCTTACTCAGTGGTGGATCCTGGATCCAGCACAGGTGGATCTCCTGTAAACAGTTGAAAGAATGTGTTTAAGTCATACAGACAATTTTTTAGGAATATTTTTAGTTTGTGAAAATAGACACTTAGAAACTTTTCTACTTAAAAGCACACAATGGATTCCTATAGAACGAAATACAAGTTACTGTTAAGTATGCTTAGAATTACTTTTCAGGGTCAGTGCTGGTCTAAAAGATGCAGCACTGGGTTCTCTCCTGATAACAGGTGAGTAAATCTGAATTCGTAGTTCGGCTGATTTTAGAGGAATATTTGTAAGTTTAAAAAATGGACACTTAGAAACTTTTCTGCTGAAAACCACTCAATAGATTCCTATGGAAGGAAACACAAGTTACTGGTAAGTATGGTTAGAATTATTTTTCAGGGTCAGTGCTGGGATAAAAGATGCAGCCCTGGGTTCTCTCCTGATAACAGGTGAGTAAATTGGAATTCGTAGTTCTGCTGATTTTAGAGGAATATTTGTACGTTTCAAAAATGGACACTTAGAAACTTTTCTGCTGAAAACCACACAATGGATTCCTATGGAAAGAAATACAACTTACTGGTAAGTACGCTTAGAATTACTTTTCAGGGTCAGTGCTGGTCTAAAACTTGCAGCACTGGGTTCTCTCCTGAGAACAGTTGAGTAAATCGGAACTCGTAGTTCGGCTGATTTTAGAGGAATATTTGTACGTTTCAAAAATGGACACTTCGAAACTTTTCTGCTGAAAACCACACAATGGATTCCTATGGAAGGAAATACAAGTTACTGGTAAGTATGCTTAGAATTACTTTTCAGGATCAGTGCTGGTCGAAAAGATGCAGCCCTGGGTTCTCTCCTGATAACAGTTGAGTAAATCGGAATTCGTAGTTCGGCTGATTTTAGATGAATATTTGTACGTTTCAAAAATGGACACTTCGAAACTTTTCTGCTGAAAACCACACAATGGATTCCTATGGAAGGAAACACAAGTTACTGGTAAATACGCTTAGAATTATTGTTCAGGGGCAGTGCTGGGCTAAAAGATGCAGCCCTGGGATCTCTCCTGATAACAGGTGAGTACATTGGAATTCGTAGTTCGGCTGATTTTAGAGGAATATTTGCACGTTTCAAAAATAGACAGAAACTTTTCTGCTGAAAACCACACAATGGATTCCTATGGAAAGAAATACAAGTTACTGGTAAGTACGCTTAGAATTACTTTTCAGGGTCAGTGCTGGTCTAAAAGATGCAGCCCTGGGTTCTCTCCTGATAACAGTTGAGTAAATCGGAATTCGTAGTTCGGCTGATTTTAGAGGAATATTTGTACGTTTCAAAAATGGACACTTCGAAACTTTTCTGCTGAAAACCACACAATGGATTCCTATGGAAGGAAACACAAGTTACTGGTAAGTACGCTTAGAATTATTTTTCAGGGGCAGTGCTGGGCTAAAAGATGCAGCCCTGGGTTCTCTCCTGATAACAGGTGAGTACATTGGAATTCGTAGTTCGGCTGATTTTAGAGGAATATTTGCACGTTTCAAAAATAGACACTTAGAAACTTTTCTGCTGAAAACCACACAATGGATTCCTATGGAAAGAAATACAAGTTACTGGTAAGTACGCTTAGAATTACTTTTCAGGGTCAGTGCTGGTCTAAAAGTTGCAGCACTGGGTTCTCTCCTGAGAACAGTTGAGTAAATCGGAATTCGTAGTTCAGCTGATTTTAGAGGAATATTTGTACAATGGTAAAGGAAGGGGGTGGGGCCTGAGGTAACGTGTGCAAACACGCCCTGTGGCGTGTTTTAAGTTGGGGAATTAATTCCTCTTCAATCCTGCGGTCCCCTGGGGGCCAACTAGCCCATCAGGTACCTCCAGTATGCATCAGGGAGCTGCGTTGCAGATAGGTGTTCAGAGGCCACGCCCCTTTTTACAACACTCTGCAACGCAGCTCCGTGGCGCTTCCTGGAGGTACCTGGTGGGCTAGTTGGCCCCAAGGGGACCTCTGGATTTAAGAGGAATTATTTCCCCAACTTAAAACGCACGACAGGGCGTGTTTGCACACATATCACCTCAGGCCCCGCCCCTACCTTCACCACTGTGCAAACGTGCACCTTGCCAGTTCACTCGTGGACAGGTGCTTTGATCGTGGCGGTGCGTCCGCGAAAATTATCGACGCTCCCTTCTCTTGGTTATCATATTCAATTAAGAAGCACTCACGGGGGTTTTCTCCTTAGCCATCTATTTTATTCGGGAGCAAACATGACGCGTTTCGGCATCTGCCTTACTCTAATGTTTGGATGGCGCACCAAAGGACTGCGCATTTTTTAGAAAAATAATCAATCTCATGATGTATTTCGACACAAACATTAACAACGGACCAACAGTGACATTGAATTGTCTCACGAACGTCAGCGCCATATCGATACATATACCCTCAACATATAGCCAACCTTCATTCAAAGTTACGTTGTGTGTCCCAGTTTAGTTATGTTTTAACACCAAATTGACGTGTCGATTACATCAACAATTTTCTCAACGATTTTTTACATACCAAATCGACAACATTGGCGTTAGTCTCAGCAAGCAGTCTTATGCTCATATCGCGCCATGTATTGGCCTAAACTCTTATTTGGAGTGCGATCTGCAAAAACAAAAAATATATGCTATTCATATTTATCATGCCGTGTATCGGCAAATAATCACCAATAAGAATAACAGATGTCACTTTTGATTAAAAACTCTTCACTGTAATTGAACATGTTTAACATCTAAAAGAATTCATACAGTATATGTTTCATCCTCAAATATTCTCCACAGAAAATTACAGATATTTAATCTCTTGAGACTTTCATCTTTGATCTCCCAAATGTACCATCAGCTCTTCCCCACTATTCATCCCTTTTGGGGTTTTTGTCTGTAAATCAATTATATACCTTGACTCTAGCCTTCTTAATCTCATCACTCTATCACCTCCTCTCACGTTAGGTGGCACTTGATCAATACCAAAATAGGATAATAGATCCCTATCACTGCAATGGTTTTTCTGCAAAATACCTTGCCACGGAATACGTGGCATCCTTTTTAGTTATTGCCCGCATATGCTCTAAAATGCGGATTTTCACTGGGTTGATAGTGCTTCCGATGTACCTCAGTCCACACAGACATACTAAACAGTACACTGCATAAGCAGTGTTACACGTTAAAAACTTGTTTATGGTCCTATGTCTTTCTAGACCAGGCACATTGTAAGTGAGTGTTCTTTTACTCGAAGAGCATGCTTTGCTTTTCCCACAGGGATAGAACCCCTTCATTTCTGTCAGGGTACCCGTTAGATTGGATTTTACCCCCAAATGGTTGTGTACTAGGCAGTCTTTTATAGATCTTACTTTTTTGAAGGTGTTGCAGATATATCTGAGCCTATGACATTATCCGTCTTCAGTTCATTTTTATAAAAAATGCACCGTCCTTTGGCGCACTATTCAAACATTAGAGTAAGGCAGATGCCGAAACGCGTCATGTTTGCTCCTGAATAAAATGGATGGATAAGGAGAAAGGAGAAAGAAGTGAGTGCTTCTTTCTTGAATATGATAACCAAGAGAAGTGAGCGTCTTAGCACTGAGCACTGAGCACACGCCCACTAGAGGGAAGCAACGATGACAAATAAAGCTGAAAGTTAAATGCAATGCGAGGCTCAGGTGGTTGATTTGTGGCAGCCCTAGAAGAAGGGATGTGTAATCCTGAAACACGTTGGCTTTTAAAAATGAAAAGGAGCACTTAAGCAGGTTGCATTTGAAAGCCGTATGGGGAGGCTCTGTCGAGTGACCTCCTAAAATGCTTCAGGCACTTTGGGAAACAAAATGATTACACGGCAGCCTGGCCGTGAGGAGGAGCACCATCATTTGCTGGAGGAGGAAATACAGATCCCAGCAAGTGAGGCTGTTGTCTGGCACTGATCAAGACGCTTTCAGCACAAAGCCTCATATGCCGATTTAACCTGCCTAATGATCCGGAACCTACTAAGGATATAAAGTAAGCCGAAATTTGACAAACAAACACTTGAACTTAGCACTGAGCACTGAGCACACGCCCACTAGAGGGAAGCAACAATGACAAATAAAGCTGAAAGTTAAATGCAATGCGAGGCTCAGGTGGTTGATTTGTGGCAGCCCTAGAAGAAGGGATGTGTAATCCTGAAACGCGTTGGCTTTTAAAAATGAAAAGGAGCACTTAAGCAGGTTGCATTTGAAAGCCGTATGGGGAGGCTCTGTCGAGTGACCTCCTAAAATGCTTCAGGCACTTTGGGAAACAATATATATATATATATGTATCGAAACACCTGGTCCTCAGATAGTGAGTTAGTGAGCAGCGTCCATAACACCAACCTTTGCACCAAGGAACCACGAACCACCGATTTAAAGCAACAAGATGTTTTATTGAAGCTGTTTAGTTCTCTTGAAGACGCGTTTCGGGCGTCACTCGCCCTTGTTCACATCAACGAGGCAAGTTAATTAAGCCATTTTTAAATAGTGATGCCTAACCCATGTGACCACACACCAAGTATAAACATAGACAAAGTACTATGTACATACAATTATTTCAAGTGCATACAAAACTACAAACGATTCCGTCATAACGCTGAATTGCTGCTTTCATCTGTGTTATTGCACCGAGTACCCTTAATTACACATGATGATTGTTTAGAATACATCACAATTATAGAGCAAAATAGAGAAACATGTGTAAAATACATATGTTGTCCTTGTAGAGTCCAATTCGATATATTCTTGGAGTCATGACAAAGCAGGTCCATATATATATATATATATATATATATTAACTACTGGCAGTCGCCAGTAGGTAGTTATAGTTAGGACCTATTTTCCATAGGAAATCCGCAACATTCTATTTGGAATAACGTTGGCGCCGATTGACGAATCTTCGCGAAATTTTCCAAACTTTTGGCCAGCTCCGGTCCGCTCCTATCCTGAAAATTTCACAGTGATTCGTCAAGCGGGGGCTGAGAAAAAAGGGGGGTCCCAAAACGTGTTTTCCCCATGCATTTTCCCATAGGACCTGTTGACGCAGCTACAGCCCGAACTGCTGAATGGAATTACACCAAATTTGGCAGAGGTAGTCCTCAGTTCAGACTTGTGCCTTTTGCTTAAATGGTGTAAATCCGTTCAGTAGTTCCTGAGAAAATTAGAGTTAAAAAGATAGATATATCTGGGCGGAGCCTAACCACGCATCTAATCGTGAGATCTGATTGGCTGTCAGTACTTCATCCAAGAAGTGTTGGAAGCCATCTTGGGACCAATATACATGATAGCACCTCATTAAAAAGCATTGCAGTTAAAAGAAGGTTTTAAGACTTTAGTTACATTATAAATCATTTGTTGATGGTACCATACTCATTTTAGGAATTGTGGTGTGTTCTAAGGTGATTTTACCATGTGAAAAAGCCTTCTGCTGTGATATCATGAATCATGTTTGAGAGAAAACTATTTTTTCATGCTTTTCCCACAGAGGTTTGGAATGTGATCTATAAGCTAAACTGAGAGCATATTTTCTGTAAATTCACATTATCTTTCTCAGTCATGTGAGAATGAAGTCTGACATTCTCAGTAAAACATGTACATCCAACAAGGGCAGAGACTGTCAGTTGATTCCTTTGTGTTCTACTGCAGCTTACCAGAGTGTTCTAAAGAACAACTAGAGTGCTAACAGTCCTACTTATGACAAACGTATTGCACACCTGAAGCCATCTTGATTGGAATAAAGTGGTAACTCTTAAAACATTTAATTTAAAAAGGAACAAAATGAGTGGGTTCATTTTGCCATAGAAAGTATGATTAGTGCTGCAGAAAGAAAAATTAGGGCACATTTTGAGTGACTTCTCAAATCCTCTTCTATTTCATTAAAAAAATCTGACATGCCGACTGAAACATGCACTTTCAATACCAGCAGCAGACTTTCCTGGTGAGAAGTAGCTTTACTACAGTGATCTAATAAGCAACTGGAGTGCTAACATTCTGAATTTATGGCAAATGTGTGACACATCTGAATGCCTTCTTGATGGAACCAAAATAAAAAACTGAAAGTATTTCCTACTGAGGAGACTGTAGTAAATGAAGAAATTAGGAAACTTCATAACAAATAAGTCTTCCAAAATGGCCACCAGAGTCAAAAGAGCCCAAAGGTAGCCCAAATATCACCCAGATGTAGCCCAAGTATAGCCCAATGACAGAATGTCCCAGAGTGTTCTAACGAACAACTAGAGTGCCAACAGTCTTACTTATGACAAAAGTATGGCACACCTGAAGCCATCTTGATTGGAATAAAGTGGTAACACTTAAAACAGTTAATTTAAAAAGGAACAAAATGAGTGGGTTCATCTTGCCATAGAAATTATGATTAGTGCTGCAGAAAGAAAAATTAGGGCACATTTTGACTTCTCAAATCCTCTTCTATTTCATAAAACAATTCTGACATGCAGACTGAAACATGCACTTTGAATACCAGCAGCAGACTTCCCTGGTGAGCAGTAGCTTTACTACAGTGATCTAATGAGCAACTAGAGTGCTAACATTCAGAATTTATGGCAAATGTGTGACACGTCTGAATGCCTTCTTGATGGAACCAAAATAAAAAACTGAAAGTATTTCCTACTGAGGAGACTGCAGTAAATGAGGAAATTAGGAAACTTCATAACAAATAAATCTCCCAAGATGGCCACCAGAGACAAAAGAGCCCAAATGTAACCCAAATATCACCCAGATGTAGCCCAAGTATAGCCCAATGACAGAATGTCCCAGAGTGTTTTTAAGAACAACTAGAGCGCTTACTGTATTACTTATGACAAAAGTATGGCACACCTGAAGCCATCTTAATTGGAATAAACTGGTAACACTTAAAACATTTAATTTAAAAAGAACACAATGAGGGAGTTCATTTTGCCATAGAAATTATGATTAGTGCTGAAGAAAGAAAAATTAGGGCACATTTTGAGTGACTTCTCAAATCCCCTTCTATTTCATTAAAAAATTCTGATATGCAGGCTGAAACATGCACTTTTTTTTTTTTTTTTTTTAAACCTTTATTTACACATCAAATATTCACAGTCATGGGCCTAAAACCGACCGGGTCGGCCACTAACGTAGAAAAAAGGGAGGAAAACAATAATACAGCAATCATGAGAGCAGGAGCGAACCGCACGCGTAACGGCTGCAGCCGCCCACAACTGAACCCAGCACTACAGAAAGGTTTCTTATTAACTGTTTTATAAATAAAAACAACAAAAGGAAACTTAGACCAGGCAGAAGAACTCCATTAGCAGGGACTTGCTCTCTCATGAGCGGGGGACAACAGCGACAGTGCAGCCCATTACACAGTTACTCGCGTTAAGAAGGGCAGGGGGGGGGGGGCAGGGAAAAGATCGGTCATCAATCCTGCAAAGCGAAAGGGGAAAAAGACCAGGAACATCAAAGTCAAGGGGACATCGTTACGTCTGGTGTGACCACCAAGGGGGGTGCATATATCCCCACGGTAGGAGTTCCAGGGACCCCACATCTTACTCCATTTCTTAGGTTTGCCTCTGGCTTCGTAAACCGTCTTCTCTCGGAACATGCACCTATCCATATTCTCTTTCCACTTCGTAACTGTGGGAGGCCTACCGGAACCCCAGAGCTGTGCAATGTCTCTTTTAGCGATCATGTTGCCCAAAGTCACCCAGCGTTCTTGTGCCACATCGCAGTCAGTCGGTTCCCACACATTCAGCACACATCGCCGAGCCTCAGGGAGCAGAGCCACACCCATAACCTCCTCCATCACTGCATGCACACCAGTCCAGAAACGTAGCACCTTCGGACACTCCCACAGAATATGAAGAAAAGTACCAAGCAGGCCACAACCACGCCGACATAAACCATCACTTGTGTAACCCATGTGAAGCAAGCGGGGACCGGTGACATAGACCCTATGTAATATCTTTAACTGCACAAATCGAAGGCGAGCCGGTATGGCAAACTCCCTCGGTGAGGCTATGGCCGCGACCCAGTCCTCATCATCCAATTCTAGGCCATCGGCGACCCAGACCTCTCGCAAATGTGTGAGGAGGTCCGCTCGAGTATTGATCAGTTTTTTGTAGATCAGGGAAATAGTACTATCCGGCAGGTAACCATCAAGTAAACGATCTTCCAACGGGGAGGCTTCAGGGATATCTGCAGGATTCGGGAAAGCGGAAAGTAGTGCATGGCGCATCTGCGCATAGCGAAAGAACTCCCTATCGCTCAGCTTATATTCCGTCCGAAGAGCTTCAAACGTTTTAAAAGCGCCCTTCGTCCAGAGATCCCCCACACGACTAATCCCAATCAAATCCCACTTCTCAAAGCCCTTAGTACGCCATAAACCACCCAACGCATCAGACGCATACAGTGGAGTCGCACAAGACAGACAGCCCGTCCATCCCGTAGCAGCGGTGGCGCAGTGCCAGACACGTACTGCATTTTTCATAGGACCTGTCAATTTAGTGCTTCCCTTCGTAGAATAAAGCGCCCTATTGAAATCTCCGCCCAGGAACAGTAGCTTATCCATCTCGTACGCGGGGTTCACCGCCGGGCCATATGTCCCATGGTTCACCGCCACCAACTGGGACGCCCAATAATACCTTCTAATATCAGGGAGAGCTATGCCACCGTCATACCACGGAAGGCTCAATTTAGCGAGAGCAATTCGCGGTCTCCCATCCCAAACTAGTTGCCTCTGTAGGCTCTCTACCTCACTAAAATATCGGGCGGGCACCACGTCCAGCGTATTCTGCAGTGCATACAAAAAGCGTGGAAGAGACATCATTTTGAATAAGCCTGCCCGGCCAAGCGGCGATAGCGGGAGCTTCCGCCAACGAGCAACATCGGCACGCAGCCGCTGGAGTGGGGGCAGCAGATTCAGAGCATAACGGACCTCCGGATCCAGGGACACGTGGATACCTAGGTATTTAAATCCAGAATGTGAAATCTGAATCGGACAGCCACGAAGGAGAAAAGGGGGGTCGCCAACCAGCACATAAACACAGGATTTCACCCAATTAATGACAAGACCTGAATTGCGACCGAAGGAGTTTAATACATCAAATAACACTATCAACGATTTCCGCGGGGAGGTGAGATAGAGCAAAATATCATCTGTGTAGAGTGACACGCGATCCTCAAACGTCGGTGTCCACCGAATACCCGTCATGGAGGGTTCCCACCGGAGCCACGCCGCCAGGGGCTCCAACGCGAGAGCAAAAAGAAGTGGGGACAGGGGGCAACCCTGCCACGTGCCCCTCCCAAGCAAAAAGGGGGTAGAAACTCTACCATTCACCACCACCTGCGCCAGCGGTTCCACGTATAACAACTTCACCCATCCAATGAATCCAGGTCCAAAACCAAACTTAGCGGTACAAAAGGGGGTGGTGATGGGCGGAGCATCAGAACCAATCAAACACTCACACCCAGTCAACAGATCTGGGTTTGATTCATCACCGTTCTTTAGCCCACTCTGCCACCCCAGTTCAGACATGGCCATATGCAAATCAGTCTGACCCTGTGCCTCATGGGAACAGTCCAGCCCGAACTGCCAAGCCATGCCTTCCCTGGACCGGAAACAAGCTTCCTAGGACCGGTTTCTGGCATTTCAGCCGTCTTCAGCCAGGCTTGCTTGAATCCAGTGGCAAAGTGAGCAAGGGACTCACGTCTGAGCTGGACTGTTCCCATGAGGCACAGGGTCAGACTGATTTGCACATGGCCATGTCTGAACTGGGGTGGCAGAGTGGGCTAAAGAACGGTGATGGATCAAACCCAGATCTGTTCACTGGGTGTGAGTGTTTGATTGGTTCTGATGCTCCGTCCATCACCACTCCCTTTTAAAACCAAACTTAGCCAGCGCCGCCCAGAGATACGACCACTCCAACGTGTCGAACGCCATCGTGGCGTATAAGGACGCCAAAATGGCGGGCTCCTGAATAGAATCAACTCTCGCGAGGACTCCGTGGAGGCGCCGCAGGTTCAGCGCAGTGTTGCGGTGCGGAATAAAACCAGACTGGTCCGGATGTACCAGGTCACCAATGACTTTAATCAAACGATTAGCGAGCACTTTAGCGAGAATCTTAGGTTCAGCGTTTAGGAGTGAGATAGGCCTATAAGACACACAGCAATCACGCGGCTTGCCCTCTTTATGGATCACCACAATAGTCGCTAGACGTTGATCACGCGGAAGGGAGCCGGCCTCTCGGGATGCAATAAACATCTCGCGGAGATAAGGTGCCAGCCTATCTGGACGAAGCTTGTAAAGCTCGATCGAAAGGCCGTTAGGGCCGAGAGCCTTTCCTGAACGGACCGAGCGAATCGCCGATGCTATCTCATCGTTCGTCCGCGCCGCATCCAGCAATTCTTTATCATCGACAGAGAGGCACGGCAATGCAATATCTCGTAGCAGTTGCCGAGAGTCGTCTTCTGGCCTCTCCGAGACCGGAGAGTAGACGTCACGCAAATGGTCCGCAAAACAGCTCACAATCTCCCCCGGATCCGTAACACTCATACCATCAGCACGCACAATCACCAGGACCACACGACTCGCTCGCTCTCTCCTCTCCAGCCATGCAATCAACTTTCCAGCCTTGTCACCAACATCATACAAGCGCCCCTGTTGTTCCCGACTGAAACATGCACTTTTAATACCAGCAGCAGACTTCCGTGGTGAGCAGTAGCTTTACTACAGTGATCTAATGAGCAACTAGAGTGCTAACATTCAGAATTTATGGCAATGTGTGAGATATCTGAATACCTTCTTGGTGGAATCAAAGTAAAAAACTGAAAGCATTTCCTACTGAAGAGACTGCAATAAATGAGGAAATTAGGAAACTTCATAACAAATAAATCTCCCAAGATGGCCACCAGAGACAAAATAGCCCAAATGCAGCACAAATATCACCCAGATGTAGCCCACATGTAGCCCAATGACAGAAGTGTGCAAAACACTTATTTTTTGTTTATTTGCAGTTTTATATAGTGCAGACTTGTCAGGTATCGGGGTGCTTTACATGAGCATTGGTTACATCACACAAGATCAAATTCATTTTTGTAGACATGGGGAGATTAAGTGATTTGACCAGAATCACAGAATGTTGAGCTGAAGCAGAAACTCCAACCTGTTTCCCCAGTTGCAAAGTCTGCAGCTCTGGAAGTAACACCACATCCTCTCCCCTAGGTGCAACATTTAATCAAGTGGTCAACTGGATAAAAAAACATAAAGATTACAAATAATTTAAAAGTTCTTTGTCGCTATTTGAAAACTCAGAAAATATGTCCTCATTTTAGTTTTTTAGAGCACTGACCATAATTTTGATGCAAATAAGACCCTCTCCTATATGTAATTTCTAAAGGAAATGCTCTAGGTATTACAGTTTTGATCACATCAAGATGACGTCAGACGTTCCACACTTTTGTAATAAATATAGAATGTTAGCAATCTAGTTGTTCATTGGGATACTGTTGAGAGGCTGAGGCCAGGGGCACGGACTCTGAAAATTGAAGGCAGGTAGGAGAGTGCAGAGGCAACAATTTGAGCACACTGGGCAGGCAGGATGGGCAGTGGCAGCACAACAGACTATGGAGGGCAGTGGAAAGGGGGGCAGGGGCAACAAACCAACAATACAGGACTGGCAAGAGAGGCTGTGGCAATATAATAGACCATTGTGGGCAGAAGGAAGAGGCAGTGGTAGTACAACCATATATGCCAACAGACCCGTTTCAGCCAGGAAACGTCCAATGTTTTTAAGCTCAAATGGGCTTTATTTGATCTGTCTCCTGTCTACAATCTCCTCTTTTTCAATGTAACTCAAAGGGGAAAATCAATACCCCAGTTTTTTTTCAAAATCTCCCTCTTACCAAGTTCAAAATGTTCGTAAGTATGGTACATTGGATCATGGTAGGCAGGAGGAATTGGGGTAGGGACATGGACTCGGATAACAGAGGACAGGAGGGACATGGAGAGGTGCACCAAACTGACCCTACAGGGCAGGCATCAGGGTTTGCAGCAGCACAATACACCACACAGGGCATGCGGGACGGGAGTGCAGCACAACAATCCATATAAAGCAATAGGGAGGGGACAGGACCATGCACATGGACAACAGAGAACAGAGGGGAAAGAGGCAATGGTAGCTAGCTGACCATAATGGACAGACAGGAGAGAAATCTGCGACCTAACAGACCATAAAGGGCAGGAGGGACGGACCAGGGGCATTACAATGGAACAGACAAGCCAGGAGGGAGGGAATAGGGGTCTGCATATGGAAACAGAGGGCTGGGGGCAAGGGGGCAGGGCAGGAGCAGCAAGATGACCATGGAGGTCAGGCAGGATGGGCACTAGAAACAAGACACACCATGGAGAGCAACAATGAGACTATGATGGCATCCACACAGACCATGGAGGGAAGGTGGGAGGGGGTCAGGGGCAGCTAGCTGACCACACAGGGAAGGTGGGAGGGGCCATAGCAGCACAGAAGACCATGCATGGCAAGCGGGAGGGTTAGTGGCAGCACAATGACTATGATGGGCAAGAAGGAGGGTGCAGGGGCATGCACAAAGGACCATGGAGGATAGAAGGGAGGGTCAGGACCTGGGCACAGACAAGAGAGTTCAGGGGAAGGGGCCTCACAACAGACCGCGCAGGGCAGGCAGGAGGATCAGTTGCAGCACAACAGACCAGGAAGGGCAGAAGGGTGTGGCAGTAAAATGGACCATGGAGGACAGGAGGAAGGGGATAGGGGCATGGCATGTGGACAGGCAGGGTGGAGGTGGCAGGGACAGGTTACAGTCATCTGACAATGCTAGGCAGGTGGGAGGGGAGTGGCAGCTCAACAGAACACTCAGAGTAGATAGGAGTGGCAGGTCCATGGAACATGGTGGGCAAAAAGGATGGAGCAGGGGCATGCACAAAGACATCGGAGGGCAGGGGGAAGGAGAATAGGGGCAGCAAGCTAAGCACAGAGGCTAAGCAGGAGGTCAATGATGGGCCATCATGGGTACATCATGCTAAATGGAGGGCAGTGGCAGCACATCAGACCATGCATGGCAGGAGGGAAGAGGCTAGTCCATGGATTCAGACAACAGAGGATAGGGAGGAG
Organism: Triturus cristatus; assembly: GCF_964204655.1. Classification (NCBI taxonomy): domain Eukaryota; kingdom Metazoa; phylum Chordata; class Amphibia; order Caudata; family Salamandridae; genus Triturus; species Triturus cristatus. The sequence continues at coordinate 350,099,585 of NC_140584.1, forward strand.
GTGGATGGGGCAGCAAGCTAACTGTTCAGAGAAGGTGGGTATTCGGAACTTTATTGTTTTTAAAATGTGTGTCTGTGCGAACTACTTAAAATATGAACAAGTATGCAGCATAATCTCACTTTTGTTCAGGAAGAAGAGGACGTTTGTGACTGTGACTCCGGGCTCACTTGGCAGAAACACCCCCTGACCCTCCACCCCCCTTCTCAAAATGTAATGCCCGTGAAAAGGGTAGGTGAACGCAGTGTTATATAGAACGTAGTCCTGAGAGCACGATTGAAAATGAAAACTAGATATAGTGTATGGTATAAACCATGCACCAAAAAGTGTGATATAAGATGAACTGGGCGTGAAATATAATATGCAATACATTGTGCGCAATGACAGATTCATTGGAGAGCACGAGATAGCACAGGCACTAGCGCGTGCTATGCGATATGCGCCTTGGAGTGTAATATGCACAGGGCAGTGTTGTGTAACCTAACTAGTCTCTAAAGTTGTAATATAAAATATGTGCTGGGGAGTGTAACGTTGCATATGCACTGTGACAAAGATATGGATACCAGATTGTAATATGTATGGCATAGCGCTGTGCGTTATAACATAGGCATCGGGGAAGGCACGTTAGATGGGGCAATATAACCTGTGCGAAGGCAAGTGTGGCATGACATATTCACAGGGGGGTGTTACAGTGCACATGGGCTAGAGAGTGTCATAGCATACGCACTAGCTGGTGGAATGCAACACAGAGGTGTGTGGCACTCGGCGGGCACTGGTGGGTGTAACACAGCATTGGGCTCAGCCAGGAGGATGCTGTGACTCTCAAGTGAGGTTCGTCTCCTTTCCAGAGAGTAAAATAAAAAGTATTACACATCCGGCGGTGGATGTGTGTTTTATTAACTGTGAGGGGGGTTTCTTGCATAGTTTGGTTGAATATTTGTCGAATCCCCTTTGAATGGCTTGGTGTGCGTGTATATTAAATGTGCCCGTCAATAGCTACCCATGTTTGTATAAATAAACTACAAGGGTGTCTACTTGGAGAGTTCCCACCGGCGGGGGCGCCGGGATTAGGCACGGTAGGGCGTCAGACACGTCAGAGCTTCACTAGCGGTGTAAATACATTCCACGTGGATTCATTGTATGCATAGTCACCTTTTAATGAATATCACGCAAATCGTCATGGTGATAGGTGCATACGGTTTGTCCAGCATGTCCTAGGTGTTTCTATAAATATATATTTTTTTTAAATAATAAAGAACAAAGGCCGGCCCCGGGTGATGGGGTCCGCGGGGTCATAAGTGGCCTGAGGAGGGGGGCAACGCAGCCCCCCTCCTAAAGAATAAAAAAAAAAAGGCCATGACCCGGGGGTTGGGGTCCCCGGGGCCGGTTAAGGCCTTGGGAGGGCCAAATTTATTTTTTTCAACAAAAACAATTAGGGTGCAGGCCCTGGGGGATGGGGTCCCCAGGGCCAATACATTAGAAAAAGAAGGGGGGGCCACACAGCCCTCCTTCTTAAAAAAATTAAATAAATAAAAGACCGGCATTGCGCCGGAGGCCACGCCCCCTCCTTGCAGCACTCTGCAAACGCGCCCCCTGGCCAGTTGTAAGTTGGGGAATTAATTCCCCTTCAATACTGAGGGTCCCTAAGGGCCAACTAGCCCAACAGGTATCTCCAGTATGCGCCAGGGAGCTGCGTTGCAGACAGGTGTTCTGAGGCCACACCCCTTTTTACACCTCTATGCAACGAAGCTCTGTGGTGCTTACTGGAGGTACCTAGTGGGCTAGTTTGACCCTGGGGACCCTTAGGATTCAAGGGGAATTAATCTCTCAACTTAGAACGGCCACAGGGCACATTTACACAGTGGTGAAGGGAGGGGACGGGGCCTGAGGTGACGTGTGCAAACACGCCCTAAGGCGCGTTTTAAGTTGGGGAAATAATTCCCTTTCAATCCTGAGGGACCCTGGGGGCCAACTAGCCCACCAGGTGCTTCCAGTAAGCACCACTGCTCTGCATTGCAGAGAGGTGGTGCAGGCCGTGCCCCTTTTTACACCTCTCTGAAATGACGCTTACTGGACGTACCTAGTGGGCTATTTTGCCCCTAGGGACCCTCAGGATTCAAGGGGACTTAATCTCCCAACTTAAAAAACGGCCACAGGGCGTGTTTACACAGTGGGAAAGGGAGGGGACGGGGCCTGAGGTGACGTGTGCAAACACGCCCTAAGGCGCGTTTTAAGTTGGGGAAATAATTCCCCTTCAATCCTGAGGGCCCCTGGGGGCAAACTAGCCCACCAGGTGCTTCCAGTAAGCACCACTGAGCTGCGTTGCAGAGAGGTGGTCCAGGCCGTGCCACTTTTTACACCTCTCTGCAACGCAGCTCTGTGGTGCTTACTGGAGGTACCTAGTGGGCTAGTTGGACCCTAGGGACCCTCAGGATTCAAATGAACTTAATCTCCCAACTACAAACGGCCACAGGGCGTGTTTACACAGTGGTGAAGGGAGGGGCCTGGGCCTGAGTTAATGTGTGCAAACAAGCCCTGTGGCGCTTTTTAAGTTGGGGAAATAATTCCCCTTCAATCCTGAGTGACCCTGGGGGCCAACTAGCCCACCAGGTGCTTCCAGTAAGCACCACTGCGCTGCGTTGCAGAGAGGCGGTCTAGGCCATGCCCCTTTTTACATCTCTCTGCAACGCAACTCTGTGGCGCTTACTGGAGGTACCTAGTGGTCTAGTTGGACCCTAGGGACCCTCAGGATTCAAGGGGACTTAATCTCCCAATTTAAAACGGCCACAGGGTGTGTTTACACAGTGGGGAAAGGAGGGGACGGGACCTGAGGTGACGTGTGCAAACACGCCCTGTGGCACGTTTTAAGAGGTAGTTGTAATCCCCTGGCCTATTATATACTAGGGGTTTACAGAGGAGGTCATGCTAATCACAGGGGGACCCCAATGCATAGTGTTCCCTATTGTATGTAGGTGTTTTCACTGTATTCTGAGTGTCTTTTAACATAGCACTGGCTCTAGGATTGGTTAGTCAGACTCAGTTACCACCAGTATCCGTCTGAAAAAGTTGAGGGTACAGGATGATTTTGCAACAAGGCTTCTTTCTGCTCTTCTGTTTGTTTTTTCTGCATGTTATCCTTCTTCCTGCACTTTTCTTCGTCTTTGAGGACTTCTGTTGCTTCTTTCTGCATTTCTTTTTTTTCTTTCTGTGCGTTTCTTCTTCTTTCTTCACATGTCCTATCTCTGTAGGCATAGTTAGAAATTAGCATTTAAAAAACCTTTGAAATTCACTGAAAAAACCATAGGTTTCAGGCACGTTATAGTTAGGAATTAGCATTTAAAAAACCTTAGACATTCACTGAAAAAACCATAGGTTTCAGGGGCGTTTAAGTTAGCTGGACTTTTCACTCGTACAAAACCATTGAAATTCCCCTGTTATAGTTAGTTCAGCTAATTATAACTCGCACGCCCGCAATGCACTGCTGATGATGTCACATATTACATCACTCATGACATGGTCAGTGACATCACTGATGACATCACTGATGACATCATCCTTGTGATGGAGTGGCAGACCTCCTCTCCCCCTAATATAACCTTTGATACACACATTCAAAAATAGAAACTAAAATTTACAAAACAATGAACATACCAATACCAGTTACAACAACCTATTCAGTAATTCTAAGATCCACATACACTCATTCACTAACAGTCCTATACAGTCACTCATACATGTACTCACTCATCATATGTACTCATACACCTATACATCCTGTTACACAATGCCACTCATCCATAGAGTTACTCACACACAAAGTCACTCATGCTAATAAAGAATCAAACATCCATTTACTTGCATATACAGTTATACACACACCACCGCACTTACTTCTACAGAAACTTACACATACTTAGTCTTTTAAACAATCACTTATAGAAACACATACTTATTTATACAGAAACTCTTTCAATCTCTCACTCTCACATATACTCACTTATATACACCAATAGTCACATATACTAGTTTAAAACATATGTAGTTACTCATAAAGACACTATTGAGACAGCCATTCACTCACTAACACACCCATGCACACACTCATCCACCCATACAGTCCTGCACACATGCTGTCTTCAACACATACAAACAGTGAGTCACTCATTCATGCACCTATGCACTATGTAATACCCCCCACCGAACCATACAGACACTCAGACACTCATACTGATGCTCAAAAAACCAACTAATAACCTATATAGACACTCATGTAGCTACTCACCAACCCATGCAGCCAATTATACACAAAGTGAGAGACTGATACAGATATTTACATATTTAAACATTACTCACTAAGCCATGTATTCACTAAGATACACTTAATCAGTCAGTTATACAATCAATTTTTCAAAAACAAATCATCCATTTAGACACTTATATACCCATTTATTCTTCCATCGACCTTGAGATATACATATATAAAACATATGTAATTTTCAGAAAAACACACATTCACTGGATGATGTCATCAGTGATGTCATTTGAGATGTCATCAGTGATGTCATGAGTAATGTCACTGACCATGTCATGAGTGATGTAATATGTGACGTCATCAGCAGTGCATTGCGGGCGCGCGAGTTATAGTTAGCTGAACTAACTATAACGGGGGAATTTCAATGGTTTTGTACGAGTGAAAAGTCCAGCTAACTATAACGCCCCTGAAACCTATGGTTTTTTCAGTGAATTTCTAAGGTTTTTTAAATGCTAATTCCTAACTATAACGTGCCTGAAACCTATGTTTTTTTCAGTGAATATATATATATATATATATGATTGCTCCTATCGCCTTGCCGTATTTATTATCTGTATTCCACAGAGTCATAAGTTACACCGTGGGGAACAGAAGTCAAATCAATGTGTTTAAAATAAGTTTTGGTAACATCGATTCCATTGAATTTTATTGAATGACACCATGACAAGACGGCGACTATAAGCATCATGATGTATGTACAAGGGCCCGTCGTTTATTATTATGCATTGTTTATGTTAAATATTGGTTGTTTCCAGTGCGCCTGATTATATTGAGAATGGTGACTGCGAAAACATGTCTGTGTTGCTGATTCTGCAGAGTTTCAAATAAATTTACAAGAACACACCCCTGTGAGCTAAGTGCAGTGTTTATAAACAGGATGCATACAGAGTGTGCATAGAAAATCAATAGGCAGACAAGAAACATTGAGCAAAGCTTCGATTAAAAGTGAATGTGAAAAGAAACTCTTCTCTTCCACTAATGAAAATTACAGGTGGAAAGCAACAATTAAACAAACAAGCATTGTTCATCTAATGTCATAGTCTAGAAGCAAAGCGACATTTCAAAAACATACAGAAACACGTGCATGCAGTAAACCATTAAAAAAAATAAGCACTGTTCATCTAATGCTAGAGTCCGGAAGCAACATCCTGGAAGGAGGAAGTAAAGTGACGTTTTGAAAAGAATGCAGAAACACGCATGTGGAGGAACCCACTAAAAATAATAGTTACCCCAAATAATAGATATCCACGGAAAACGGAAGGAAAGTGTGCTTGGCCGGTGCTCCTCAGCCTTAAACGGAAGTGAGGTATCGACTGCAGAGCCAGTTAGAAGGCAGCTAAGAAGAGAGACGGTGGGTGTTAGAGTCGGGGATCTCTGGTTGGCGCAAGGTTGCCCTTGTGTCAAGCAGGAACCCTCTCCTCCACGTCAGGGCGCAGGATAACCCCTCGCGAATGACCCTTGCTCACCCTCTAGGTGCGTGGCGTGAGCAGCCAAGGCGATTCCTCAGGCGTTGTTGGTTAAGCACTTACAATCGTACACACAGCAAATACATCAATCCCCCCAGAAACGGACACCAGACTTGGATATATATAAAAATACGATTCTTTATGTAAAAATAAGGTATATATATCTCAGCAGACTTATCACAAGACCAATAACGTTTTCGCTAGGCCACCAGGTTATACAGCAGGCAAATGTTCTTGGTTCGTAGTTTCAAATGGATAGTTCGTAGTCTCTTTACTTGTAGTTCCAGTACTCACAGAGATCGGTTCCTGCGAACGGGGAAATAAGGCGTTGCGGGCCCCGAGCCCGATACTGGACTTCTTTCGTGATGTGGAGAGTCGGCACAGGTTGGTGCGACTCTCAGCTTGGGAAGTGTTCTTGGGTCCTCAATCAGCAGGTGTGGGCACGTAGGCAGGCGCGGCCAGCGACCCTTTAGCACGGCGGTGCAGGAGGGTCTCCACAGCGGGGGCGGCGCGGCCTGAGATGTCCGGGGATAGCGAAGCGGGGTCGCAGGGCACGGTCAGTGCAGCTGGGTGACCCGGCGTAGATCACAGTCGTCAGACGGCTTCCGGCGGGAGGGGTGATAGCGCGGTCAGCGCACTCCAGTAGCAGGCGGTGACAGGGATGCAGGCGGCCTGGCCCGGGGACAGAGAGCGGCTCGGGACGGAGCGGGGCTCTCACGGGTTTGAGGCAGGCGAGCTTCTGAGTGTCACGGCCCTAGGAGGGGCGATGAGGGGCGCAGTCTCTTTTCCAGCGGGATGCCCACACGGCTCGGATTGGAGGATGAGCAAGAAGCACAGAGAACCCACTGTTCCTGGGGTTCAGTTCAGGGGGCAAGCTCAGTTCAAGCCCTTGGAGAATGTTCAAGCACAAAGTAGCAAAGTCTTTTCAGTAAGTCTCTTCCTCTCCTTTCTCAGCAAGGCAAGCAGCAGGCCAGCTCCTCCGGCGTCTTCTTCTCCTTCTAGTCGGGCAGAGGTTCTTTGTGGTAAACAGGATTCTGATTTCTTAGGAGCCAGGCTCCTACTTTTATACCATGATTCTTTTGTTCTTTAGCGCCAGGGGGCCTAGGCCTGGCTCAGTCCAGTTCTGGAGCACTTTGTTATGGTGACTCTGCTCTTTCCTTTCAGCAGCAGGGCAGAGACATCAGCCGCCCCACAGGGGGTGGCGCCGGCTTTGTGGTGGCAGAGCACAGGTCTATTCAAGAGTCAAGGTGTACTCCTCCCACCCATCCAGGTGTAATCTCTCTACCCACCACCTGGCAGCCAACCTGTCTCTGGGGATTCCCCAACCCTGCTCTTTACTGTTGCTGGGCAGAACACACACACATACAGCAGAGGCGGACTGAGATGGTCAGGTCAGTAAATACTAACTTTCTAAAAGTAGTATTTACAAACCCAGGATATTAAAACAAACTTGACTACAAGAAGTATTTTATCATCCTGAGCTCAGGCATACTAAACTTGACACTTCTACCATGCTCTCTGGGTCCACTGGGGTCACAGCGTTGGCGTGATCCCGGCAGCCCATTCTGGCCTATGGAGAGCAGGTAGCCTTCAATAGTGAAAAACGACAAGGGCTGTAATTCACTACTAAGACATGCCACACACACAGGGCATGTCCTACCTTATGCCTACAATGCACCCTGCCCTTGGGCCTACCAGAGGGGTGGCTAATATGTAGGTAAGGGAAGGTTTAGGGACTGGCAAGTGGGGGCACTTGCGCAGTCAGCGCGACGGTCCCGGACCGCGCACAGGGTCTGCGGTGGCAGGCCCTAGACACACTTTACAAGGCCGCTTCCGTGGGTGGCGCAACCAGCGCTGCAAGCCCACCAGCAGCATTGGCATTCACAAGCCCTGGCACCCCTGGTGCACTTTACTGGGGACTGACAGGGAATCCAATAAACCAATCAGGGACATCAATTACAGGTACATTTTACTTTGGGAGCACTTGCACTGCGGCACGGATTAGCCGTGGCGCAGTGCCCTGAGCGGGCAACACCAGCAAAACAGTCGAGGCACACCATCAAAAAGTGGAAGGGAAACTCACGCCAAGGTGCCAGGTCTAACACGTGTCCCCTCCAGCTGAAATGTGGGGAGAACTACCCTTGCCCAGGGGGTTCCTCGTCACTAAGGCGGAAATACCTGGACAGACCGTCAGCGTTGGCGTGATCTGTACCAGGACGGTGTTCCACCGTAAAGTCCATACCCTGTAGGGAGATGGACCACCTCAACAGCTTCGGGTTTTCACCCCTCATTTGCATCAACCATCTGAGGGGCCTGTGGTCCGTCTGAACCCGGAAGTGAGACCCAAACAAGTAGGGTCTTAGCTTCTTCAGCGCCCAGACCACAGCAAATGCTTCTCGCTCAATTGCACTCCACCTACTTTCCCGTGGAAGTAACCTCCTACTGATGAAGGCTACGGGTTGGTCCCAGCCCTCCTCAGTCATCTGTGAAAGAACAGCCCCTACACCATGCTCTGAAGCGTCTGTCTGCACTAGGAACTCCTTGGAGAAGTCAGGGGCCAAGAGCACGGGCGCCGTGCACATGGCAGTCTTCAGGGTGTCGAAAGCTTTCTGACAGGTGTCAGTCCAAATCACGTTCCTGGGCTGCTTCTTCGAAGTCAGCTCTGTCAAGGGGGCAACGATCGTTCCATAGCCCTTGACAAACCTCCTGTAGTACCCAGTGAGCCCCAGGAAGGCCCTCACTGCGGTCTGCGTCTTGGGGGGTTCCCAAGCCAGGATGGTCTCAATTTTGGGTTGCAAGGGTGCCACCTTGCCACTCCCCACTTGGTGTCCCAAGTACACCACGGAACCCTGCCCGATCTGGCACTTGCTTGCCTTGATCGTGAGGCCTGCTCGGCGCAGCGCCATCAACACTTCCCAGAGGTGGCGCAGGTGTTCGGGCCAGGTGGCACTGAACACGGCGATGTCATCCAGGTAGGCGGCACTGAACGCATCCAGCCCAACCAGTACCTGGTTGACCAACCTCTGAAAGGTGGCAGGGGCATTCTTCATCCCAAATGGCATGACTCGGAACTGGAAGTGCCCATCTGGTGTAGAGAATGCTGACCTCTCTTTGGCCCCATCGGTCAAGGCGATCTGCCAGTACCCAGACGTTAAATCAAACGTGCTGAGGAACCGGGCAGCCCCCAGCCGATCAATGAGCTCATCAGCTCTGGGGATGGGGTGCGCGTCAGTCTTCATGACTGAATTGAGTCCTCTGTAGTCCACAAAGAACCGGAGTTCAGGTGTGGCTCCCGGCGCAGCAGCCTTTGGGACCAAGACCACGGGGCTGGACCAAGGACTGCTGGAGGACTCAACCACCCCTAGCGCAAGCATTTTGGAGACCTCCTCCTTGATGCAAGCTCTGACCCTGTCAGTTACCCTGTAAGCCTTGTGCTTCACAGGTAAGCTGTCTCCTGTGTCCACATCATGGACGCACCAATCTGTGACACCAGGAACCAGGGAGAATCGGTCGGAAAATTGTCCCAGCAAGTGGCGGCAGTCTTCCTGTTGTTCGGGCGTCATGGTGGGTGAGAGGTTAACTCCATCCACTGACCCATCTTTCTCCGAGGCCACTAAGAGGTCAGGAAGAGGCTCGGTCTCCTCTTCCATTCCATCATCAGTGGCCAGCAGCATGCCCACTTCGGTCCTCTCTAAGTGGGGCTTAAGGCGGTTAACATGTAGGACCCTCAAAGGGTTCCTGGGAGTCTGCATGTCCACCAAGTAGGTGATAGGACTTTTGCGCTCCACAACCTCAAATGGACCTGTCCACTTATCCTGAAGTGCACACGGCTCCACTGGGGCCAAGACCCACACCTTTTGTCCAGGTTGAAGCTCTACCAGAGTGGCATTCCGGTCGTACCACCGCTTCATCTCCTCCTGGCTGGCTTCCAGATTTGCCTCAGCAAGTTGCCTGAAACGCCGAGTCTGGTTTCGGAAGGCCAGCATGTAACTATATACATTCTGGGGAGGTTTCCTGGGAGATTGCTCCCAGCCTTCCTTTACCAAACTCAGAGGTCCTCTTACCGGGTGACCATACAGGAGCTCAAAGGGGCTGAACCCTAGAGACTTCTGGGGCACCTCTCGGTAAGCGAAGAGCAGGCATGGCAAGAGGACGTCCCACTTACGCCTCATTGGACCGTCCAGGCCCATGATCATGCCTTTGAGGGTTCGGTTGAATCTCTCAACCAACCCATTTCCTTGGGGATGGTAAGGAGTGGTGAACTTGTAAGTTACCCCACACTCCTTCCACAGGGATTTCATATAGGTGGATATGAAATTGGTCCCCCTGTCGCTCACCACCTCTAGAGGGAATCCCACTCGGGAGAAAATCCCCATCAGTGCCCGTCCCACCACGGGGGCCGTCACTGTCCTCAGAGGGATGGCTTCAGGGTACCGGGTGGCATGGTCCACCAAGACCAGGATGAACCTGTTGCCCAGGGCTGTCTTGGGGTCCAGAGGCCCCACAATGTCAATACCCACTCGTTGGAGTGGCGTACCGACCACAGGGAAAGGTTGCAGAGGAGCCTTGTGCTTCCCTCCGCTCTTACCACTTGCCTGGCAAGTCTGACAGGTTCTGCAGTAGGAATCGGAATTCTTGTGCATTTGGGGCCAGTAAAAGTGGGTGACAAGCCTGTCATAGGTCTTGTCCATCCCCAAATGTCCTGCTAACGGCACATCATGAGCCAGCCCCAGTAGGAAGGTTCTGAACTTCTGGGGTACCACCAGCACACGGGCTGACCCAGGTTCAGCAGCCTTAGGCTCGGAATACAGGAGGTCACTCTCCCAGTACACGTAGTGTGTTTTGGCCTGAACACCATTGGCCTGGTCTGCAGCCTGCTGCCGCATACCCACGAGAGAAGGGCATTCTTTCTGCTCCCTGCAGAATTCCTCCCTGGAGGGACCTCCTTCTTGCTGCCAATGGGTCAGCTCAGGCAGATCTCCCAGTTCGGCAATCTGTTCCCCGGTAGGCTCCAGAGCATCCCCCTCAGGGTCTACTTCCTCCTGGGCCGTGGGAACTTCGGGGGCCGGTTTCCCGCGCCTCCTGCGCCTTCTCCCTAAGGCCGGTTCCTGGACCTCTCCCTCAGGCTCCAGGACCCTCTCAACACCCCTACTGGCTGCCATGGACCGGGTGGTCACGCACGCCCAGTCGGGTAGACCCACCATCCTCAGATGCGTGGTCTTCTCCACCTTTTCCCAAGGGGAGCTCTCCAGGTCGTTCCCTAGCAGACAATCTACAGGCATGTCAGTTCTCACAGCGACTTGTAGAGTACCAGAGACCTCCCCCCACTCAAAGGGAACTTGAGCCATTGGACAACGACTCTCTACGTTGTCAGCATTGACAACCCTACAGTAGGCATTGGGTACAATTTGCTCTTGAGACACCAGGTGTTGCCTCACCGAGGTCACGCTGGCTCCTGTATCTCTAAGAGCCTCAACCTTCTTTCCATTGATGGTCACCACCTGCCCATATTTCTTAGTGTTAGAGGGCAGGTAGGTTACAGGGACCATCTCACTGTCTCCTAGCGAGACTAGGGTCATCTGCCCGGGACCCCCACCCTCCTGGACTGCTACCTCCTCCCCAAAGTTAACACTAGCTACTTGCCGGGGGGAGCACCAGTGGGTGCGGTCTTACCAAACAGGCGACACTTAGGATCAGAGGCAATGTGACCCGGGTCACCACACCTATAACAATTGAAGGGCCCCTTTGGAACAGGTCTACCTGTCGGGGCCCCGTTCTGCTGCGGGGGCGGGGGAGGCTGAGAACCCTTCTGCTGGTTCCCTTGGGAATTACTTTGGGGGCCTTTTTGGAACCCCTTCTGTTTACCCTTGTCCCCCCCACTCTTCTGCTGGGGACCCTGCCCACCTTTGGCGGAGTCTCCCACTTGACCCTTGTGGACCCTGGTGCTGAGCCAGCGGTCCGCCTCCTCAGCAAGCTTCCTCGGGTTGGACAGCTTGCTATCAATCAGGTGCTGGCGTAGCTCAGGAAAACATTGACTGGACAAGTGCTCCCATGCAATTAAATCAAGCAGCCCTTGATAATCATTCACCTTGCTACCCTTCACCCAACCATCCAGCGCTCTGCAGAAAAAGGTCACATATTCCACATACGTACTCTCAGGGATCTTCTTGGTCTCCCTGAACCTCTGTCTATATAGCTCCGGAGTTAACCCATACCTGGTCATTAAAGCTTCCTTCATATGGGGGTATGAGGTTTGGAGATCTAAGGGTAAATCTAACAGGGTGTCACGCCCTTCAGCAAGGAACCTTCCCCACAGCCCCGCTCCCCAGTCTTTCTCAGGGACCCGGTGTGAGGACATGGCCACCTCGTAGGCTCTAAACCACTGCCCTATGTCATCCTTTCTAAAATACTCCTTTACTACATCTTTGGGGATGTACACCTTGGACTCTACCTGCGCTGGTGGAGTGCTGCCACCAGAAGGAGCGGTGTCCAAACTTTTCGCCTTCAGCTCCAACTCCTTCAATCTGATATCATGATCCATTTGGCGTTGTTGTGCCTCCAGGGCCAACTTCTGCTTTTCCATTTCCATTTGTCCTGCCAACTTTGCCATCTCCATTGCATGCGCCCTGTCGGCTGCCCTGTCTGCCAGCTCCTCTGGCGACCGGACTCTGCTGGGTTCCTCAAGGTTGTCGGGTGGAACGATGTCCCCCGCATTCCGTAGGTCTCGTGACTCCTTCCAGGCTCTCAACGCCTTGGTGTACTGGGGCTTCCTCTTGCATCCAGCATGGGGGACTCTGAATTGTACACTGTAGCCTTTCAATTGCTCCATCGTGTAGCCTTCCAGTCTCTCCCAATCCACCTCATCTATTCCAGAAATCACAGAGAGTGCTCTTCCAGCGGAGTGCGAGCCAGGCATGGTTGCAGTAATGGCAGATGTCTCAACAAAGTTCAACAATTACAAACCTGTGGCTGCGTTATTTGGTCTGCTCTCACTATCTGGTGATTAATAATTCACTGTATGCAAATTACAAGTGCAAATCCGAAATCCCAACCGCTGCCACCAATGTTAGAGTCGGGGATCTCTGGTTGGCGCAAGGTTGCCCTTGTGTCAAGCAGGAACCCTCTCCTCCACGTCAGGGCGCAGGATAACCCCTCGCGAATGACCCTTGCTCACCCTCTAGGTGCGTGGCGTGAGCAGCCAAGGCGATTCCTCAGGCGTTGTTGGTTAAGCACTTACAATCATACACACAGCAAATACATCAATCCCCCCAGAAACGGACACCAGACTTGGATATATATAAAAATACGATTCTTTATGTAAAAATAAGGTATATATATCTCAGCAGACTTATCACAAGACCAATAACGTTTTCGCTAGGCCACCAGGTTATACAGCAGGCAAATGTTCTTGGTTCGTAGTTTCAAATGGATAGTTCGTAGTCTCTTTACTTGTAGTTCCAGTACTCACAGAGATCGGTTCCTGCGAACGGGGAAATAAGGCGTTGCGGGCCCCGAGCCCGATACTGGACTTCTTTCGTGATGTGGAGAGTCGGCACAGGTCGGTGCGACTCTCAGCTTGGGAAGTGTTCTTGGGTCCTCAATCAGCAGGTGTGGGCACGTAGGCAGGCGCGGCCAGCGACCCTTTAGCACGGCGGTGCAGGAGGGTCTCCACAGCGGGGGCGGCGCGGCCTGAGATGTCCGGGGATAGCGAAGCGGGGTCGCAGGGCACGGTCAGTGCAGCTGGGTGACCCGGCGTAGATCACAGTCGTCAGACGGCTTCCGGCGGGAGGGGTGATAGCGCGGTCAGCGCGCTCCAGTAGCAGGCGGTGACAGGGATGCAGGCGGCCTGGCCCGGGGACAGAGAGCGGCTCGGGACGGAGCGGGGCTCTCACGGGTTTGAGGCAGGCGAGCTTCTGAGTGTCACGGCCCTAGGAGGGGCGATGAGGGGCGCAGTCTCTTTTCCAGCGGGATGCCCACACGGCTCGGATTGGAGGATGAGCAAGAAGCACAGAGAACCCACTGTTCCTGGGGTTCAGTTCAGGGGGCAAGCTCAGTTCAAGCCCTTGGAGAATGTTCAAGCACAAAGTAGCAAAGTCTTTTCAGTAAGTCTCTTCCTCTCCTTTCTCAGCAAGGCAAGCAGCAGGCCAGCTCCTCCGGCGTCTTCTTCTCCTTCTAGTCGGGCAGAGGTTCTTTGTGGTAAACAGGATTCTGATTTCTTAGGAGCCAGGCTCCTACTTTTATACCATGATTCTTTTGTTCTTTAGCGCCAGGGGGCCTAGGCCTGGCTCAGTCCAGTTCTGGAGCACTTTGTTATGGTGACTCTGCTCTTTCCTTTCAGCAGCAGGGCAGAGACATCAGCCGCCCCACAGGGGGTGGCGCCGGCTTTGTGGTGGCAGAGCACAGGTCTATTCAAGAGTCAAGGTGTACTCCTCCCACCCATCCAGGTGTAATCTCTCTACCCACCACCTGGCAGCCAACCTGTCTCTGGGGATTCCCCAACCCTGCTCTTTACTGTTGCTGGGCAGAACACACACACATACAGCAGAGGCGGACTGAGATGGTCAGGTCAGTAAATACTAACTTTCTAAAAGTAGTATTTACAAACCCAGGATATTAAAACAAACTTGACTACAAGAAGTATTTTATCATCCTGAGCTCAGGCATACTAAACTTGACACTTCTACCATGCTCTCTGGGTCCACTGGGGTCACAGCGTTGGCGTGATCCCGGCAGCCCATTCTGGCCTATGGAGAGCAGGTAGCCTTCAATAGTGAAAAACGACAAGGGCTGTAATTCACTACTAAGACATGCCACACACACAGGGCATGTCCTACCTTATGCCTACAATGCACCCTGCCCTTGGGTCTACCAGAGGGGTGGCTAATATGTAGGTAAGGGAAGGTTTAGGGACTGGCAAGTGGGGGCACTTGCGCAGTCAGCGCGACGGTCCCGGACCGCGCACAGGGTCTGCGGTGGCAGGCCCTAGACACACTTTACAAGGCCGCTTCCGTGGGTGGCGCAACCAGCGCTGCAAGCCCACCAGCAGCATTGGCATTCACAAGCCCTGGCACCCCTGGTGCACTTTACTGGGGACTGACAGGGAATCCAATAAACCAATCAGGGACATCAATTACATGAATGGCACACCAACGCAAACTATTATGGGGTGCCCTGTTCATTTTATGCCTTCTGCGATTTGGATAAACAAAGAGTGCATTTTCAGAAAATGAGGGGCTGATATTAGGAAGCAAAAATGTGTTATTGCTGAGATTCAAAAGTCAGCGTTTGATTAATAAAGCTGGTGTAGGTCCCAGATTAATGTTGTGGAAATAAAATAGTACATTTCCAAAATATTTCAAGCAGGCATATGAGTGATAATTCATACTTGTATGGAGATCCTCATAGCTGATAATCAATCATAATTTTCTTTGTAACTTGAGGGAAATTGCTTGCTGTACTAGTGCTTTTCCTAGAGTCTAGATATTACACTATTTCCTGAGTGCTGTATCACAATGGTCTGTTTAACATCAAGTTGTTTTATGGAGTTTCTTTGAAAAGTTGTGCTGCTGCATCTTTTTCAAACATTTTAAGTGAAGCGGGGAGAACACACTTCCTGCCCCAAACTTTTTTGAAGGGATTGGAATATTTTTATACACCATCAGTTTGACAGCTCTTGTGATATAACTGGTAGGATGCTTTATTCAAGAATTGAAGATAAGTGACAAAGATGGAGTTTACTAGCAGAACAAGATGGTGCACACAGTAGAGCACAATTGGAAACACTAGACTGAGAAGGTCAAAGTTAAAATGAGAAATTATTTGTAGTTAAGTTCCTGTGGTGATCATTAACTTCCTGAAACTGAGATGATAGAAGCTATTATCTGCTCCAGTAGTCCTTCATGCGGAGGCTCTGATCCATTTTCGATGGTGTAATGTAGACTACTTGAGATGGGAGAGGCCCCAGTGGACAAATACAGAAACTGTTCAGGTGTAATATCTCCTCAGCCAAAATAAACTGTGATCAATATTTGCCTGCTTTGTCATTTAGGGCCTTATTTAGAGTTTGGCAAACAGGTTACTCAATCATTAAACCTGACAAATATCTCATCCACCTTTTAATAAGTGCCATAGGATATAATGTGCTCGCAATAAGGTGGTTTGGATGTCCGTGACGTTAGAGACGGAGTAATCATCCACCTAACTTTAAATCAATGTCTTATTGACGCAGGAGGCAGAATAGTGATTGCCTGGCACTGAATGCCTCTCTACAAGACGTCTCATGTCTCGTACAGGCACCCATTCAAGGAACAGGCAACTACACATGCAGTACAACTCCAATATCACTGTCCCTGTGCAGTGTGGTTAAGCATTGAAAACAAAAGAAATAAACAAACCATTTAAATAGAGAAGATTCTCCTTTCGTGTTCTAATTAAAGGATTACTTTAAAAAAGTATATTTTATTACTTTTAGGTAAGACAGTATATCTGACCTTAGTATAACAATTGATGCTCTTCTTTTTAGGCCGAAGCCTACCAGACAGCACAGCAGTCTGGTTTGCTAACGACTTCTTGGGGACATTCTGATAGCCCCCCTGGGAATGCATTCCGCCCATTGCCTTCCATTGGCTTTGTTTTCACAAAGTTCTTGCTTTCTATTTTCTTGCTTTATTTGTTTTAAGCTGTCCAGCTTGAGTTCATCCCTCCTGTGGAGCATAGCCTATTTACTGTATTCTTCCATGAGTGCTCGCTTTCTGTAAGCAGGCCTTTAAAGCTTGTTCTTATCTTGTCACATTTGCTGTGTATTCAAAACAGTGGTCAAATGTCAGACTCTGTCTTCCAAGGAAGTTTGTTTAACATTCTTTCTCTGACTTCAACGTGAGAGAATGTATGTAACAATCATGCTGTGAAGGGGAAGGCTTTTTTCTTTCTCACAACAAAAAGTAAATGTCTGTAAATGAACTGTGCAGATATTTCAGAGTATATCAGAACTAGGAAAGCACAAATGAAGCATATTAATATGTAATTCTGAAATGTGGTGGAAACAAATACTTTAATATGCTCAAAACAAATCAATATACTACGGGTGACATTTCCACGTATCGTTTGTGCACTGTTTATTTTAATCAGCAAAACTGTATGTCAGTGCAAATGTAATGGTCATTTCAATTGAAAATGTGTTGTCTGTAATGGCAGTGTGCTACCACACAATGCATACTCCACACTACGCCACTCCACTCTACACCACTCCACTCTACTCCACTCTATGCCACTCCACTATACGACACTCTATGGCACTCTATGACATTCCACTCCATTACTTGACACTCCACTCTACTCTACAATATGCCACTTCACTCTACAACACTCCACCCCACGCTGTGTCACTCCACTCTGTGTCACTCCACTCCACGTCACTCAGCTCTATGCCACTCCATTCTATGGCACGCCACCTCACTCTACGACATGCCACTCCATTCCACACTACGACATGCCACTCTACGCCATTCCATCCACTCTACCCCTCCACTCTAAGACACTCTACGACATGCCAAGCGCAACACAATACTACACTCTATGGCATGCCAACTAAACTTTATGCCATTACACTCTTTGCCACTCCACTCTATGGCACTCCACTCTACACTCCTCCACTTTATGCCACTCCGCTCTACACCACTTCACTCTATTCTCCTCCACTCTACGACATAACAGTCTATGCCACTCCACCCTACGACATGACACTCTAAGCCCCTCCACTCTATGACACTCTACTCCACTCTATGACACTCCACTCTACGATGCTCCACTCTACGAAACTCTGCTCCACTCCACTCTATGACACTTTACTCTACTCTATGCTACCACACACTCCACTCTACTCCACTCCACTCAACTCCACTCTGTGACACTTTACTCCACTCTATGACACTCTACTCCACTTTACAACACACTACTCCACTCTACTACATTATATGCAACTCCCTCTAGACCACACAACACTACAGAACACCACTTTCCTCCACACTAATCTATGACACACTACTCCACTCTACACTATTCCACGATACTCTACTCTATGTAATCTACGCCATTCCATGACTCTCTACGACACACCACTCCACTCTTTGACACTGCACTCCACGTCAGTCTCCTCTAAACCACTAACTTTTAGCCATGCTGAACAGCAGTCTCTCTAGCTAACACACATTGCAAAGTCAACAGCTCTTGCATCAGAGAGGCTTATTGACTTTGCCAATGCTTGCTTACTATTCCTTAGCAAGAGATAGTGTTTGCAGATTGCCAATAATTTTAAGACGTAAAATACCGCGTGCTGGGGTTTTTAGAACGTAGACACACCGCATTTTTTTTCTTTTTACAATGTATTGAAATCTACGGCATCCCCCCGCCTGCCGGGTCGATGATTTTCCTCCCGAACCACTTACTCTCGCTCGGTTTAAGCCCTCGAAGGTTGGCTGTCGCTTTTATTTTTGTGATGTGGGGTGACGTACGTCACCCCCTCAACTTAGATGACAAAAGAGAGTTAATCCCGCGCTGACATCGATGAAAATAACAGCAGCGTTCGTCTATATATACCCGCTCTAAGATCCTGTAACTCTAGACATCATCGAGCCTTTCCACTTTGACATCTTACTAGGAGAGCCGCCATTCTTTCCCGCTCAGAGACACTGGGCTTGGATTCAGATGTGGAGCCTTCCTGGTGCCCTTATTCTGCAGTTAAGGCTGACTGAGTCCTCACTCCACAGGAAATACGAATTTTGAATCCCCGATATCTTTGGCACAACTTGACCACTGTGCACCAAACAAGAAAAAAAAAATGACACCTCCGAAAATTCCACCGTTGTTGGAGATTTCAGAAAATGTTCAAAATGTATAGGGACTTTCCTGGAATTGTGTTTTACATGCCAATACATGTTATTTCCGAAAATAAATTTTGAATGTGCCTACCGCCTGAAACCACTGAATGGATAGTTACAAACTTTTAACTGCATGGCAGTTTTTCATTCATTCGCTGCCTTTTCTTGTATTGATGGAAATCGCTAAAGCCTTTGAGATGAAAGCAAAATGTGATGTTTCTTTTTCCACCACAGAAATTTGCACTATTTCAGATGTTCATGAACAATGAATACAGAACACACAGAAGAGCCAGAGAAGTGGCATACAACACACCACCTGAAGTAATCGTGGGCAAGACCCACACGTTTGAGGACCATAAACACGTCATTATTTTTAGATAAGAATTTACTTTTCGCACCAGTGATTTTTTGGGCTTCACAAACACTCATGAAACACGACACACCAGGGACAGAGATCACCCATCCCAACGTCAGTGTGGTGACGCCTTCACTTTGGCAGAACATGATCACAAATCCGCTCACTCACACAACATCACAACGGAACATATTGAGTTTCACTTTCCAAAACACGACTTTGCAACATTTATGACGCTCACAAACAATGGTGATATTACACACAGAGAGCCATAGGAGGGACACACAAGTGACTCAAAACACCCACAGACCGGAGTCATGTGGCTTAAGTCTTCGCAGACTATAAACATACGTTCCCTGAAAACAGAACACATTTTTGTGTTTCATTTTGCACTTAAGACTGGCCGCCCTTTTCGTTGTTCCCAAACAATCAAAAATTCATACTCACAAGGGACATATAGTAAACGCCCTGATGTTATTTCACACAGAACAATATGTTTGTGAATAGAAAGCATTAAACAAAAAAATAAAAAATATATTTTTGAGTCTATTTGATGGTTTTGAGGGACTTCAGAAAGCTATCGTTTCTGTTGAAACCTCTACTGCAAAGACAGATATTGAAAATGTCTCCTTCACCCATTGTCACTACTCAATGAGTTATAAGAAATGATGGTTGAAGGTAATATTTTCCCACTCATCATCACATTTATCACACAAGCAGGCATGTGGCAGACCACAGATACAGTCACACTCCAGTCAGCTGCACAGCTATTGGTGGTTGCAGAAGAAGACTCTGCCAAGATTCACCCACAGAAACTGAAAGACAAGGGGAAGGTCTGGTACATCCTCTTCTTCCACAGTATTGTGTGGCTGGTCAAAACAAACCTTACAGCCTCCACATTTTATATTTCTGAAACTATCTTGCAAACGGTGATACTCACTAGTCCTAGTGCTGTGATTGCATGCGTTATAGCATAATGGTGATACATACATTGTATTATGACATGTTACAAGACCTTAATGCTTCACCACATACATTGAAAGCAATGTATACTGCCAGTTGACCCTAAAAGTTCGTGCATGGTGTGAAATGCAACAATATACACTTTGTATTTGTACAAAGGCACGCATAAACTCATGCAATGCCACCACAGAATAGTTAGCAATGCTAACTGCTATGATGAGGCAGCAATGATTTCAACAACTTAAATTTTGTATTTTCATTAGAAAAAGTAGCAATGCCATTACATTGAAAATACTTTTAATTTTCCACTTATGGAGACCCGGTACAAAAAACATTCACTGAAATACCGTTCACATTGCACTTTAAAAATATTCAAAAACGAATGGCCGGAAATAGGGGCATATTATCAAGCACTGCATTAACATTAGCGCCGCCTTCGCGGCAGAAAATTGCCACTAACGCGGCGATAATGGGCTTGACAATATGCCCTGGAGAATTCCCATAGAAGCCCATGTTGACACCAGAACATGGGCTTCTATGGGAATTCTCACGGGTATATTATCAAGCCCATTATCGCCGCTTTAGCGGCAGTCTTCTGCCGCTAAAGCGGCGATAATGTTAACGCCGTTTCTTGATAATATGCCCCTTGATTTGCAAAAGTAAACTCACAGGTTTGTTTAAGTTTACGCTTTTTCAATATTC
Organism: Triturus cristatus; assembly: GCF_964204655.1. Lineage (NCBI taxonomy): Eukaryota > Metazoa > Chordata > Amphibia > Caudata > Salamandridae > Triturus > Triturus cristatus. Next base: position 350,120,255 of record NC_140584.1, read on the forward strand.
ATTTTAAAAGTAAGTTTACGAGTGCTTAGACTCCGCAGTTGGGGCGATGAACTCAGCACATAAAGAGATAGACCTGTCAGAATGGTTAAAAACTGCTGTATGCAACTATACCAGAAATGGAACACTGAATCAAGAAATGGTGAATTTTTTTGGGGATGACAAAGCACAACAGAAGTTTAAAATTCACTTTGGTAAAGTCAAAGGGCCTGATTTATATCTTGGCAGAGTGGGAACTCAAAAAAAATTGTGAGAAATGAAGCTTCATTGTTTGTAAACATCAAGCTGGAAGCCCTATAACATTAGTAAGGAGCATTTCTTTGAGGTTTTACATTCTATGTATTCTGGATCTCTATCTAACAAACCCTTTTCTAAGAACCTCTATTTGGCAGTCAAATGGTTTAAATGTATGCAACATTTATTAAAATTAAAACTATATTTCTGCTACAACAGACAGTGAATATAACTGTATTGTTCATGAATGTTAGACTTTTATTAGAGTTTTTATCAAAATTAAATAAATAATATGTAAAAAATTAAGGGGTATATTTACAAGAACGTGTGATAAATACTGCAAGAGTAACGTAACGCAACTTTCAATATCGCAGCCTATCGCAGGAAAATAACCCCGTGCCAAAATGGAATTCACAACAAGGCGGTACCATGCGATAGAAACCAGATAACGCGTCAAATGTAAGCATCAAAATCGACGCCACGCCGCAAAAATGCGAAACGCGAACACGAAATATCATGCAATGAGGACAATCGCGGTACACAAATCAGCAACGACCAGCCAAAGGCCTGCAAATCCCACGCGCCTGGTGGGAAAAAGCAACATAAAAGCAAGAAAAAAAAAGACATTTCAAACTGCGTAGCAACATGGATGCACCCGGACCGAGTGCAGAGGACAAGCCGAACACCACAAGCCCCACGGAGGACCAGCCAGGAACCCCGCGTTCATGGAAGGGCAAGGACAAGAGGAAGAGGAAGACGGGGTTCAGTCCGCAGGAAGACCGGATCCTCGTCACGGATGTGACCGAACACCACCATCAACTGTTCGGCACCTCCTCTGCGGCACTGGTAACGCAATCCGAAATATGGCAGGCCATTGTAACCAACGTCAATGCAGTCGGAGTGTCAAGGAGGTCACCGGAGGAGGTCAAGAGGCGCTGGCAAGATCTGAAAAGGCAGACCAAACATAAGCTCGCCACCAACAGGGAGGCAGCAACTGCGACTGGAGGTGGGCCTCCTGCGACACAGGAGGAGCTGGATGAGCTGGAGCAAATGGTGGCCACAGTCAGCAGTGAGGACACGGTGGCAGGATTGGGGGGCCTGGACACAGCACAATATGACCTGACCCAACAGCAACAGGGTGAGTAACCACTAGGGACTGGGGGGATGGGGGGAGATGGGCACAATGGCACACATGCACAAGTATGCGTAGCACACTCCACACCCACAATAACTGTGGAACATGTCCCTGATTGCCTTGGCACACTGCAGCACACATAGAAACGCCAAGTAGACCCCCATCCAAAATGTGCACAGAGGGCCCCCCATATCACCAATATCACCACCAACCCATCCAGCAAAGCAGCGGCTCTGTGTCCCACACTGACTATGCAAGTAACACTGCATGTCCGATAGCATGGCAGCAGCCCAAAAAAATGACATGGTCCACGAATCGACATGAAGGTAGCCCAGTGCGGATCACATCCATAAAGGAGCAGGTCACACCCTGACATGTCCACGTGCACCCATAACCCATGCCTTACAATACACGCAGCAGACGAACAATGCAACAGGCAACAAAATCTGTCCGAGAGCACACATGACCCAAGTCAAAAGCAAATCATTGCCCCCAAAAGCACACAATTCAAAGGCACCCCACCTCAAAGGGAGAAGGCCACACGAAATCAGAGCTGCAGGGGCAACTCCCCCACAATGCAGCGCGCACACATAGCAATCACAGGACATCAGCAACAACGGCAATGTGGTACAATGTGCAACACCACAGGACAGAGCCCACAACAGGTTCTGCTCGTGCGTAGTAACAGTCCACTCACATCTGCATTGCCTGACACAGTGTGATGATAATAAACGGGAACCACCACACATCCGTCATGTATTGGGAAAACACACTGACTGCCATTGAATAGCCAGCTCCCCCAAAACATTCGTAATGTACATTGGCATGCAGTCTGAATGTAAACATATGCAAATCAACAACATACATGTGAAACCCTGTTAACCTACATCTCCCCTTAACATTGCAGAGGGACAATCAACACTTACTGCAGAGCAGAACACAAACCCCATCATTGATGATGTAGAGGACAACCTGCACATATGTCAATATACCCTCCAATGGATACTGGACAGCCTCTGCACCCCACCCCCAGGAGCAGGGAAGGCCAGCTGCCTCGAGGTGACCCCACCACCTACACAGACCACACAGCAGGAAACACACACCACCATGGCAGTCTCCCAGGACCCTCGACCAATACCTGGAGCACATACAATGTGTGGTCTTCCCAGGTGGAGTTGGCTGAACAGCTGCGGGTGGGTTTCGAGCTCACGGCAGCCAAACTCGATGCCATACGCGGGTGTCTGAGTCCCATCATGGACCACGTACAGTCCCTATCGGACACCCCCTATCCGCAACATGCTCCGCCACAGACCTTGGCTGACCTCGCTGGTGCCATGAATCGGACACCAGAACTGTGTGGGCAGACAGGCACCAGCCATGACAGCACAGAGTTGGGACAGATGCAGAGGTCAATGGAGGCCATGGAGCGAATGCAGGCTGGAAGGATGTCTGACACGGATGGACACCAGCGAGTAGTAGCTGGGGACTTCAATGCCCTGCAGTACTTCATTTTGCCATTGCTGCTACTGAGCCGTTCCCAGTTGCCTGCAGCGGGAACATCAACACACACAGCTCCGACCCCTGATGTGTCCATGGCACACAGTGATGCTGCCCCATCACCTTCGCAGTCTGATGTGTCAGTGGCACATAGTGATGCAGCCATCACCCCGCCACACACACCAGACACACCGGACACAGAACCCATATCAGGGGAGTAAGAAGGGGATGTGAACCACTGTGTTGGGAAGGAGGCAGTAGCAGCCATCACCACCGTATGGACTGTTTCTGCCTGGTCATGATCTATGCATCATGGCCTGGGAAACACCTCATAGTGACCCCCGGAAGACTCTGCGACTTTCACCCGGACCCCTACACGGACTGCCATTTCTTCACTGCTGGCCAATTACACAGCTATCCTGCTACAGACTGCACTCTCCCTCTTCCCAATCACTGTGTAATCCCCAAAGGACTCTGGTTGGCACGCCACTGGGCTTCCAAGTGATGTGGGCGTGGATGGCCATGTACAGTCCCAGCTCCCGCAATCACCTGAATGTGAATAAAACATTCTAAATCACACAGATGTGTCATCACTATGTTCACTCATGTGTGGAGGTATGGCTGGATGTAGGTACAATGATTGCACATGAAGGTACATCCTGGTAACCGACATCTATGCGCATGTGTTTCCCTGAGACACATGGCCAATTGGATGACTGTGAAGGTGAGTACTAGCTGTTTCCCCATTGCACATCAACAACAATCTCACAACCCCCAACGTAGGCACACGTCCATGTATTGAATAGGGCTGTGTGTAGGACTGACCCAATCGAAAGCAGGCCAGGAGTGGTGTCCTACAGCACATGTGACACCAGAAGTTCACGTCACACATCTACTCACACACATCTGTGTGGACACATTCTGTTGTGATATATGACATTGCTCCACATGGTCAGGGGTTGGACACCATATTCACATTGCTGAAGTCACGTAAGTGCACATAGCTTCCAGCACCCGTCCAATAACAAAGTCTGGCTCACAGAGGTGGAGCTTACAAAAGGGATACCCCCCATTGCACATGCATCAGTCAGTTCCTCCCTGTGTAGGAACGATGCTCATTGTGGCGCAAGAGTGGACAATCCAAACAACACACCTCACAGTTAGACACCAGTGGAGTTGCATAGACTTTATTGGCATGTGCGTGTCAGTACGGATAAGGCAAAGGCCACAACAGGCAGGGATATGCTTAAGACACTTACACGCAGCATGGGTACATGTCAAAGATCAGAAAATGTTGGAGCTAAAATGGGCAACATTCATCACGGATGGCAACGCTCTCAGCCCACCTTGCCTTGCTGGATGAGTCATGTGTTGTTTGGCGTCTGCCCATTTCCTCGTGTGAGGGGGCACGACTCACTGCCCATGGGATCTGCATAGTGCTCTGTCTCCGGAGAGCGCCGATTGTCCACTCTGCTGACAGTGATCAGGTGTGAGGGTCTGACAGGTTCACGTGTCATGCTACATTGGCATGTGTGTGCTCTCCCCTAGCAGTGGGTCTGAATTGGCAAAGTTGCCAAACAACGCTGTGTTGCACCGAGCATGGACCTGCATCACCTTGAACAGGTGTGTGTACACACGCGTTTTTCCATGCACATGCATCCAGAGCCAAGACAGGTATGTGCTGTGGGTGCCAATCGGATGCGGCTTCAGGAACGTAGTTACTCGTCCATGAATGCCTGTGCAGCTTCATGTGCAATGTGTTCCAACAGTACGTCGTTGTCGTGTTCAAGGAACCCCAGGGTGAGCCAATCCATTAAGTGGTCACAGCAGGTGTACTCAGCCCACGCCGTTTCACCAATCTGCAACAAAGCCCAATAGGGGAGCGCCTCGATGTGGTCACTGCACACGAGGAATTGTGCAATCTTCCATGCACAACTACCAATACAGACGCAGTATGTCAAGGCATCCCATGCACGGCTGTCTCGGTTACACTCCTGTTTGTGATCCGACAGTGGGCGCAGACACAAGTCATAGTCCAATTCATCAGCAGTTGTGTTGGATAGGCAGACATCCATGGGACACTCAAATGTGCATGTTCGGCAGTGGAACCAGGGCTGGACGCATGTGACATAGGAAATGCGGAAGCTGAGCCGGTAACTGATCCTCAGCACTGCCAGTGGCAGTGCGCCCAGTAAATGCAGCATACGTGCACGGTACTGTTCCACATGACGGGGGTTGTGCATGTGCCCGGTATGGCCTGCCATTGCGTTGGTGCATCTCGTGGAACGGGCACTCTTCTGAACTGCGGCAGTTGTGTGGAGGATGTGCCATAGCGCTGAGCAATGATTCGGTTGTGTGTGCAAAGTTGGGGAGAGTGGGTTGCTGTTTCCGTGAGTGTCAAGGGCATGCCATGCAGGGGTACCACAGGCAGGGGCTTCTGTGTGTGGGGTGTGGATGAGTCGGGTAGTTCATTTGGGGAATGCGTGATGTGGGAGTCGTCCCCGTCTGCCATGGCATCTCTCTCAGGGTGTTCCAGGCACGTTCTGGAACAAGGTCAGAGGTGCAGGTGTCCTCCAGCCTTCTGCATTGGAACAAAGGACCTTTCATCCCTGATGTTTGTCTGACTACTACTTGCGTTTTCGGAATGTGATGTGGCTTTGGCGCTGAGAATGGGACAGGGCCTTGGGTTCATGGTGTATGGATGGCGATACACACACACATGTTGGCATGTGGAGGCAGATACCCAAGGGGCCTTGCGCTGCTAGTGCAATCTCACTCCATCACTCTCCCTCGCTCTCTCGCTCTCTTTCCTTTGTTGGGCGCATGGCACACCTTCTTCTCTTGGATTTGGTCTTTCAGGCTGTGTGCTACGGATTATCCAGTGAGGAACCGCTAGGACTCATCCTACGGGTTGTCTGGGCTTTTGTTTGTATGGTGTTTTGTGTTGGTGACTGCATTGCTGTTTGACTGAGTCTCCATTTCCTGGCCATGCATGTCTGTTGATTTTCCTGCTTGTGCGACATCAGGTAAAAATGTTTGTATTGGGATTCGTGGTGTTGGTGTGCAGTTTCTTGGTGCAGCGTTGGGTGTGGTCCCGGGAGGGGGGGTGTTGCGGGCCTGGGAGTGGTGTCGGAGGGTGTTGTGGCCCTCTTGGGTGTCCGGGCCTCATGATGTGTGGCTCCATGGCTTCTGTTGCCTTTCGGGTGTGGCCCTGGGCTGGTCTCCCTTTTGTGGTGCAGGCTGCCATCTGACTTTACACCAGGTCAGAGCAGGTGTAGATTTCCTGGTGCTAATTAACCCTGGGCGTAGTTCGCGAAGTAGCACTTCGCGAAGCTACGCAAAGTGCACTTCGCACTACGCGAGCTACGCGTAGCACTTCGCGAACTGCGTAGTACCTTAGTCGCACTGTGCCAGATGTCGTTTTCAATGATTGCACAGTGCGGACAAGCAGCCGGTACTGTGCAATCATTGAAAATGGCATCTTGCACAGTGCGAGCTGTAGTTTTCTGCTGCTCGAGTAGATTTTTACTCGAGCAGCAGCTTTCTCAACGCGAACTGGTAGTTTCTCATCGCGAGCGGTCGCGAGCATACGCGACCACTCGCAATGAGAAACCTGACCTCCTCGCATTGGGAATCTCGCCGGGCGGTTTATTTTCCATGCTCGCGATCGCCAACTTGATGTTGCTGATCGCGAACAAGGAAAAAGTCTCGCCAGGATGTCATTTTGCTTGCTCGCGGTCGCCAACTTGACGTTGAGGACCGCGAGCAAGCAAAAAATGACCGCAGCACTACGCAACACTATGCTACGTGTGTTCGCACTGTGCTACTTGCAATTTGCGTAGTGCAAAGTAGCGCGAACTTCGCAAACTACGCGAGCGTTGCGTAGTGCTTTGCCCAGGCTTAGTGCTAACGCGCCTTATCGCCTGTTTTGTGTTTTTATCGCAGTTCTGTGTGGTCGTTGAGAATGCTGAGGTGTGATGTTGTCGCAGATTTTGGCACAGGAACGCCCAATCTGCTTCTCATTAGCGATAGTTGCGGTGAGCATCTGTGGCGATGTTTTTTGCGGCTGCTATCGTGGGTAAACTGGTGCTGTGGGCTGTTTACACAGGCTTGTGAATGGGGAGGTATTTTTATCACTACTTTGGCTGCGATAATGTAACGTTAGTTTGGTGATAGATCTTGTGAATATGCCCCTGAGTTCTTTAGAGAGTTGTAGGATTTGGTGGACAGATGTAAGTGGAGATAATCAAATGGTGCTACACTAAAAGACATCATTGCCAACATCAGTACATTGGAAAGCATCTCTGAGAAACCGCTTGGATTTTCATAACATACTAGCATGGGGAATACTAGTGAACTGGCAATCTCCAAAATATGGAGTAATAATAGAATTGACATTGCACTGGCCCTGCGCCATCTCTGGGTAGTGAAGAGACTCTTATCTTTGAAAAATGCATGAAAAACATGCAATGGGATGCATGATGTGTAAAACTGCAAGATCTTCCTTTCTTAGATTAAAAAGTAGGAATATGCCCAAAATTATTATCTTCTGCATTTTATGGACATGTAGAATAATTGCATTCATAGCACTTTACCTTAACTCTTGTACAACTCAAATCGGTTGCTAGGTAATGTTGACAGCATAGTACCCAGTAGACCCAGAAATCTCAGAGGATCCAGATTTCAGGAGCATTGTGGTAAGCCATCCTCACTGTTTGAGCAACATGGATGTTATACAAAAGACATGCTCAACTAAAAGCTGTGCGACTTTTGCTTTCTTGCCCTAAGTGCACCAGGTATGCCCAGCCATGGGTCCTGGGCTCACTGTGCCACTGGAATCAAGCTCTCCTGGCTGAAGAGGGGTGAAACCCCGAAACCGGTCCTAGAATGCTTGTTTCCGGTCCAGGGAGGACCTGGCTTGGCAGTTCAGGCTGGACTGTTTCCATGAGGCACAGGGTCAAGACTGATTTGCATATGGCCTGGTCTAAACTGGGGTGGTATGGTGAGCAAAAGAATGATGGATTTAACCCAGATCTCTTGACTGGGGGTGAATGTTTTGATTTGTTCTGCATTCCATACATCAATTGTGTGTCTTTGGCTTTCTCACCCTAAGTCCGCCAGGTATGCCAAGACGTGGGTCCTGGGATCACTGTGCCACTGGAATCAAGCTAGTCAGGCTGAAGAGGGGTGAAACTCTGAAAACGGTCCAAGGATGCTCATTTCCGGTCCAGGAAGGACCTGGCTTGGCAGTTCGGGCTGGACTGTTCCCATGAGGCACAGGGTCAAGACAGATTTGCATATGGCCAGGTCGAAACTGGGGTGGCACGGTGAGCAAAAGAATGATGGATTTGACCCAGATCTCTTGACTGGGGGTGAATGTTTTTCGTTGTTCTGCATTCCGTCCATCAATTGTGTCTTTTGCTTTCTCGCCCTAAGTGCGCCAGGTATGCCCAGACGTGGCTCACTGTGCCACTGGAATCAAGCTATCCTGGCTGAATAGGGGTGAAACCCGGAAACCAGTCCTAGGATGCTTGTTTCCGAGCCAGGGAGGACCTGGCTTGGCAGTTCGGGCTGTTCTGTTCCCATGAGGCAGAGGGTCAAGACTGATTTGCATATGGGCAGGTCTAAACTGGGATGGCATGGTGAGCAAAAGAATGATGGATTTAACCCAGATCTCTTGACTGGGGGTGAATGTTTTGATTTGTTCTGCATTCCATCCATCAATTGTGTGTCTTTAACCAAAAGCCAAAGCATCCCCTAGCTAAGGGAATTAATTCACCAGCAAAATATATAAAATTACTGCACATATGATTTATTTTTCTATTGGCTAATTCAAATCATGTTTTGTGACCTGATTAAAATCTTTGAGGACATTAACAAACATATATAACACATATTATTTAAAAAGCTACTACCAATTTGATTGGCCGTTGTTCACAAACATAACAAAATAATAATATACATGCTCACTAATTAAAAAGGAAACACAATAATAAAGATAAACATTATCACTTTAATATATAGTAAGTATAATATGGTGACTTGGTGTTGTCATCTTGAACCCTTCCTTTATCAAGACTTACCAAGGCATTACATCTACCCTAGACAATCTGAAAAAGGAAGGCCTACACTCATATAATATATTCCCAACCTCTTCAGATTGGACTCCAAAATATTCAAGTACCAAATACTCAAGCATCACCCAGTGACACAAATCTAAAACCCCTACCACTCTACAAAATAGGAAAATAAAAACAGACCTGCTATTCACTTTCAAGATACTACTCTATGGCTGGAAGTGTTTATTATTGTCTTCAATATCTTAATGAACACCAAAATCCCATATAGGGGAAAACTCACTATCACAGCCTCAACACACCTCAAGGTCAACGTGTCCATCTTAATCTACAATACTGGAAAGACCATGATGTAAGCCTCTGATACCAACCTCACACTCTTCAACTCACATTTTCGAAGGCTCCTGAACAGCAAGAAGATTCTCACAATAGAGCAAACCCCTCTCTCTTTAAACCCCATACATTCAATAAAAACACCCACCCCATGACTCCCTTTGAACAGATTCAGTGGATCTGCCCTACTGGAGCTTACCCTCGCTATACCATCTCAACCATCCACCCCCTTGCACCACTCCTTTCCCCCCACACAACCTCTCTTCAGGAAGAACAAACTCTCATCCCCAGATTTCAAGCAATATTCTGGATATGTATGGAGAACAGGAACCATAAATCACGCCTAATACGCTATTAAAACACCACTCCTATGCCTCAACCAACATCCTCTCTGCCAGGGACATGTACCCTGCTACTCCACCCTACACCAACCCCAATTCCCCAGGAAACCCATTTATGACATTCCATGACCCAGCCACCCTCTCACTCTCCCTAGAAAAACAGAATTTCTACTCATCTCACCAATCTCTGGCAGCTTGCCGATGCAAATTTGTCGCAGACAAAGGTAAATCCTGAACAGCAATCCAAACATTGTCGACACTGCAAAATCCATGGTCTTCAATCTGGATGAACACTGAAACCGACAACAACACATTCACAACCTAGTAACAGTAGGTCATTTCCACCTCAAGCAACTCAAAGGTATCAAATAATTCATCCTAGAGTACCACTTCATGCACACTGTCTAAGCTGTGGTACTACCGAGGCTGACTACTGAGATTCACTACAATTAAGGATTGCCAAAATACACCAAGCTCTCCTCAAGTAGCATTACATGCAGTTGCTAGACTAGTCACTGGATCTAGGAAATTTGATCAGATCACATCCATACACATTGCTATAAACTGTGTGCTCATGAAAGCAAGGAGTGTAGAAAAGCTCGCACACATCTTTCACCGACTTCATGCAAACTCACTAGAAAACTTCAGATCTCAGAAGGAAAACAATACCAAATGAGTAAAGAAGCTCTTGTTGAGAGCCCAGCTATGAAGAAATTTAAAACAATGAATGAATTCTTCTTAGGCAGTGCATGTAGAATATAGAATGACATCCTTCTTCACATCTTGACAATTCCAACCTATGGAGAGTTCAAGATGACAATGAAAAACCTACTTTTCAATGGCCACTTTCGGACAGATCTTACATAGCCCCCAGCATTGTCCCTTTGCCGAAGAAAACTGCACATTGTCTGCAGTCCTATATCCCTTCTCAAAGAAAACCTGAATTCTGACCTACACCACAGCATATTAAATCTTAATTGGAATGCACCCATCAAAAATCTCGCAAATAATTAGACAATAACCTCTAATGAACACAAACTCTGTAGAATGGATAAGTTATGTGTAAATAAATTCAATTTTTTTTTTGCAGGTGTACATAGTGTGAACTTGGCACAAGGGCATTACAGTGCTTTTCATGAGCATCAAATTATATTATGCTCTAGGCCAACCCACACAAGTGAGGTACCAAATTTAATGGGAGACCTGGAGGAACGCTTGGTGGTAAGAAATGTGTGCCGGCCCGGTGATCCCATAACTTTCCCACACAGATATGTGAGGAAAATGTGACTTTTCAGATACATTTTAGGTTTGCAGAGGAATTCTATGTGAGAAGTTGGCCTAGTATATGCTGTCCACTAATTAAAGTGGGCACCTTGCACCAGTTCAAATGAACCTTATGATGTATGAGGGGAAAGATATCCTTTAGAAAGCTATCCTAGTGGTAGCTGTGGAGAGCAACCTTCAGGCTTAATCTTGAAGGAATGTAAAGCAGCTTGTTTATCAGAATATCAACTCCTGAAAGACTAAATGAAGGAGAACCACCCAGTAGTTATATAAAAATATGTATTTATTAATATAACACTCTCTACTATCCTGTACATGAGGAGGGAACACAAAGCACACAATACGAGATCAATAAAACAGTTGTAAGTAGCACAATTCACAGTGTGCTCCAGGGGGGAACCAAACCATATACTAAAATAGTGGTATAAAAATCATGACTTGACTAGACACAGTGCCCAGTGCACGCAGAATCGCTGGGACCTCAAGAAACCACCCAAGGTGATGACACAGTGAGGATACATGACCGCGTGCACTGTACAACTCTATGGGAAAGTCGCAGTTGGAAACTTAAAGTTTAAGGACCCTTCTAGGAGGACTTCAAGCGAACCCTTTGGAACTCAAGAGTTTAAAGAGCCACCCCACCCATGGATATCATAGTATCTGAGTTAACTATCCCAGAGGAGCCGGCGGCATAGGCCTGAAGGGGCATAGGAAACTCTTGCCGTTCTCCATGGAGGGCTGTGAAGAAGTATTGCTGCCGTGAAGGTAAAAAGGTTCCAGTGGAATCCAAGCCTGGATTCTGGAAGGAAGGAATCTGAAATCAGAGGGGACAGAGTCTGGTTCACTTCAGAGTGACCAGCGGCTCGGGAGACGAATGCCCACCTATGTCGGGTGCTTTAGGTGTGAAGAAGGGACGCTTGACTCTACAGCCACGAGGTCCAGGAGATGTCGAGGAAGACCAGGAGTTGGAGGTAAGCTGTCTCACAAAGGATGTCGAGTGCTGAGGGGTCGGTGTCTGGCGGGAGCACAAACAAGCCTTGGCAAAAGCAACCCACGCAGGAAAGTCAAGCAGCAGGTTACGGTGTGGACCAGCAAGGTCCAAGAGACTCATCAAGCAATGGGGAGTCAGGGCATGTCTGGAGCAACCAGGAAAGCCCACGAGAAATCAAGATGACCCTCAGGAGGACCCACAGTCCGAATGACCAGGAGTCGCAAGGGTACCTCGAGCAAGATTGCAAATCACCAGCCCACGGAGCACTTGGTGCGAGGAGGCTGGAGTTCTTAGGTGCAAATACTGCTCAGGGTCAGGACTACACGGAGTCCAATGCACAAGCTCGGGAAACGCCAACAAGCATATGCAACTGCAAATGGACTCGGTGCACAGGCGTTCGGGTTATGCAGTCGCCACAAGGGATACTAGCCTCGAACTCAGTGAGAAGGCAGATCCACCTCAGGGACCTTCAGAAACCTACCTCCTGTGTTGCTGCAATCTTTGGAGTCCGCAGGAGCACAGGAGCAGCAGACCGTTCAGTTGCTGTTCGGTGCCTGCGAATGCAGGGGAGTGACTCCTTCACTCCAAGGGAGATTCTTCAGTTGTCTTAAGTGCACCACAGGTCCTGCATGAAGCCTGTATGGAGCAAAGGCACAAACTAAGCTTCAGAGAGAAAGGGGGATGAAGTCGAGCCCAGTCAATGTCCAGGGACGTCCAAGGTGTCCAGACGGTTGAAGGCCAGTGGTTTCTTCTTGTAGAGTCTTGTCCAAGTAAAATCTAAAGTCTTACAGCCAGGTAAGCCCTTTTGTACCCACGGGAGAGGGTTGGACAGATTCAGGGGACCCTCCTAGGGGAGGGGCAGGACAGAGGGGTGGCTAGACCAATGTCCTTTGTCCAGTTTCGCACCAGAGCAGGAGCCAATGGCTCTCAGAACTGGTTTGAACTGGACTATGCACACGGACACCAAATTTGGCCCAGCTGCAGACTTTCAGGCACTTTCAGAGTGCACCCACCCAGCCCCAATAAACTAAATCCTGTCTGGGAGATGGTCACACCTCCCTGTGACAGGATGCCTATTGTGCTGCCTTCCTCTGCTCGAGCTTGGCTCAGCAGCAGGAGGGCAAAAATGTGTCTCTGATCAGCAGCATCCATTTTGTGCTGTCCGGGTCGAGAAGGCTGGCACCGGTTAGACCAGTGACCCCACGAAGCTCACTTCTGAAGGGTGGAATGATACCTCCCACACCAGTTATTGGTGTGGAGGTATGACACCAAGGTGTTTCATACCAAACTCGATATGTTTCAATGCAGCCGATTTGGAGATAGCATTTACCGCAAGGTTATAACGCACCTCTACCTATATGTCCGGCTGAGTCACAGACAACCCAGGAGAATGGCCTCCGAAGGCTGCAGAGAGGCTCTGCTCATGCAGGGGCACCCTCCCATATAAAACCTAGCACCCTGACTTCAGGATTGTTAAGGCCTGCTATAGGGGTGACTTATATGTTTTAAGTGTAGTGACAAATAGATATAGGGAACCTATATCTAAAGTAAGTGGTGCTAGCACCATCTTACCCAGGCTGCAGTAGCAAACCTCGAGTTCCATTTTACATGGCCTCTCATGGGTGGTATAATACATGCTTTAGCCTATGGGAGACCTCTGGGGTACCTATGCCCTGGTTACATGTGTACCATATACTAGGGACTGATGAGTGTACCCCAGTATCCAATCTGGAGTGTACCAAAGTACAGGTATGTCCATTTAAGGGAGAAAGCAGATAGACTGGGGTCTTGATTAGCAGGATCCCAGTCAGACTAGTCAAAAACAGTGAGACATCTAGCAAAAAGTGAGGGTAACCATAAGAAGCAGATCCTACTTTCCTACATTCTAGGTAAGAGAAAATTGGGGATCCACACAAGCCACACCTTCCTGGACTCCCCCAGGTGTCTAGTTTTCAGACATGTCTGGGTTTGGTAGGTTTCCCTAGATGGCCGCCGAGCCCAGGACCAAAAACACAGGTGGCCCCTTTCCAAACCAGGTTGTTTTGTAAGAGATAATTTCAATGTCTCCACAATACGTTGCAGGCCCTTCCTTGTCGCAGGCAGCTGGCCTACCCACAGCAGTGAGGAAGCATTTATATCAGTAGACCGGGGGGAATGCTTAGTTGAAGGAAGTTTGTGGATTCACACAGATTTTAGAACTTCCCATCACAGAAATGTGAGGAAAATGTATTTTTTTAGTCGAAGTTCTGAGGTTTGCAAAGGTTTCAGGGTAACACAAACTGGTGAGAGCCGCCATGAAAGTCACTCCATCCTTGATTTCCCTAGGTGTCTAGTTTTAAAAAATGCACAAGTTTGCAAGGTTTCCTTAGGTGCCGGCTGAGCTAGGGCCCAAAATCCATAGGTAGGCACATTGAAAAAAAAAGGTCAGTTTTCAGTGGAAAAATGTGATGTGTCCACATTGCATTTCGGGCCATTTCCTGTCGCGGTCACTAGGCCTACGCACACAAGTGAGGTACCATTTTCATCAGAAGACTTAGTGGAAGTATGTTTGTGGCTCCCCTCAGATTCCAGAACTTTCCATCACTAAAATGCGAGGAAAATGTGTTTTTCTGGTCAAAGTTTGAGGCTTGCAAGGGTTTCTGGGTACTACAACCCGGTGAGAGCCCAGTGGTTGCTGCTGAGAACAGAAAGTGATGGGGCAGCATGGGGGTAAATAATGATAAAAATAAAACCACTTACCTGCCGTTGACGATCCTGTTCCCGTAGCCGGCTGCCAAGGTGCTCCTCTGCTCCTGGCGACCACACAGCACAGGCTCCCAGACTCCCCACCCAATGTAGACGCTGCTCTCATGCTATCAACCAGCATGAGAGCAGTGCCAGTATTGGCCTGAGCGGACTAGTTTAACGCTCGCTCAGGCATAGGGAGTCTGTGCCTTTTCTCCACTCGACTGTAAAACACAGCTGGGTTAAGAAATATAAGTGTGCATGTCAGTTTGGCTGTCCTAAAACGGACTGCCAAACTGACATGCACACTTACAGGGCCCACCACTCCTCCTCCCTGCTGTCCATGGAAGATGGCGCGGTCCAGCCCCACCATACACTCGTGGCATCGGCTCAATTAGTAAGGGAATTAAAAATAAAATGATAATAAAATTGTTTTATTATCCTTTTATCTCTAATTTGCTGGCGCCGAGCAGTGGGGCGACGCTCCTCTGCCATTACAGAGGAGCTGTCACTGTTAGAAGCATGCAAGTTACCCCATCCCGGATTCCCCTAGGTGTCTAGCTTTCATAAAAGTACAGGTTTGCTAGATTTCCCTAGGTGCCAGCTGAGCTAGGGCCCAAAATCTACAGATAGGCACATTGCAATCAAAGGGTCAATTTTCAGTGGAAAAATGTGATGTGCCCATGTTGTCTTTTGGTCTATTTCCTGCCATGGGCATTAGGCCTACACACACAAGTGAGGTACTATTTTCATCAGAAGACCTAGGGGAATGCTAGGTGGAAGGAAGTTTGTGGCCCCTCGCAGATTCCAAACCTTTCGGTCTCAGACATGAGGAAAATGTGGTTTTTTGCCATAGTCTGAGGTTTGCAAGCGATTCTGGGTAACACAACCTGATAAGAGCCACACAAGTCACACCATTATGGATTCCCCTAGGTGTCTAGTTAAAAAAGATTTACAGGTTTGGTAGGTTTCCCTAGGTGCCAGCTGAGCTAGGGCCCAAAATCCACAGCTAGGCAAGTCACATTGCAAAAAAAGGGTCAGTTTTCAGTGGAAAAATGTGACGTGTCCATGGGGCATTTTGGGCACTTTCTAATCACAGGCACTAGGCCTACCCACACAAGTGTGGTACCATTTATATTGGGTGACTTAGGGAAACACAGAATAGTGGAACTAGTGTTATTACCAAATGTATTTCTCTGCATTTGTGCCTTCCAAATGTAAGACAGTGTGTAAGAAAGAAGACATTTGGAGAAATGTCATCTAATTCACAAAATCAGAGATGTGCAAATAACCACTGCTTCTAAAATCTAAATCTAATCTTGTGCCCATTTTGGAAATACATAGGTTTCCTTGATACATATGTTTCACTATTTATTTTTTACGATATGAATTGCTCAATACCGGTATACAATGAAAAACCGTTGTAAGTTGCAGCTCAGTTATTGGTTCTGGGTAACTCAAGTTCTTTAAAATCCCACAAACCCTATATAACCCCACAACCAGAAGGGGGTCTAGCAGATGTAATGGTATATTGCTTTTGTAAATCAGCCATTGTGATGAGAAGTTACAAATGAAAACATTGTCATAAATGGCCGTTTTCTTTCTACCAATTTTTTATATTTTTTATTTCAACACTTAGTTTATTTGTTGAAACCTTAAAGGATCTACAGAAATGACCACTTGCTGAATTCTGTGTTTTTTTAATAGTTTTTAGACATGTTGAGCTTTCTGGGATCCACCATGGTTTTACACCCATTTTCACCACAAAATGGATGGAAGTTGAAAGCACAACAATTAGAAAACAAGGGCTATCTTACAGTAAAATGTGTTTTAGCGCCGCAAACATTTAGCTATATTTTGGCTAATTTCTCAGTCCCCTCCAGGGGAATCCACAAACCCTGGGTACTTTTAGAATCCCCAGGATGTTGAAAAAAAGGATGCAAATGTGGAGTAGATAGCTTATGTGGACAAAACGCTACGGAGACCTAAAGTCGAACTAACCCACATAACCAAAAAAAAAAGGCTTAGTACTGGGGAGGGGAACCTAGTAGCGAAAGGATTAAATCAATTAAAAAGCTATTTGTAAAAAATATAAAGTTGAGAGGGAGTTAAAGCTGACTAATCCATTAATAGCAGCATTTCCATACAAATATTTACAAATTCACAATTTATGATGCTATCGTCACCTCTTAATGTCATTTGGGGGTTTTTCAACCCACCCAATCAATGGTCTTGTAGTTTATAGTGTCGCCAGAACCCCTTCGTGGTAATTTTGGACATATTACAAGACTTCATATTACTGATGTATAATTTGAGTTCCATGTTTAATGTTCATTGTTTTGTCCTGGACTGACCAGAAAGCAATTTCCAGCACTCAGCAGCTAGGTGTGTGACATAGAAATTCTTCTCACTTTTTTCCCTGACTGGAAATTACACCTCAGTTGTTGGAAGTGTTTTTGACTTCATCCATTTGTGCCATTTGGCTTTTGAAATAATAGAATATTCATGTTCAGTGAAAAACAACACAAGGCAAATTCTACAGAATAAGATCTGAATGGCTTTCAATTTTCGGCAGAGTGACAATTGGACATACAATTAGGACTTGAGGCAGTGCCCAATGATGTTTGCGTTTGATTGAACATGCTAGCATTCTATCTGGAGACACAGCTTCTAAGCATTGCATCTGATACAGCTGCTCGTGCTTTGGGGGGAGGAGGCAAGTCTAATATATGTAAACAAGCCTTTACAAGTCCAACAGCTCTGACATCGCCCATCCCTCTCTCCAAAACCCGTGCATTGCCAAAACTCTTCCATCCTGGGTTTTGGATAGAGGGTATGTTAAACATCTGTATTAGTGCAAAAATGAGATGTATCTTTACTTGCACCGGTCTCTCTCTTCAATGATTACAGCACTTCCTACTAGAGAGTCTCGTGGAAGAGAGGGACAAGTGAATTTGCACAAACTTTTCCATAGTGCACGTGCTTGCTCAACCCTCTTTCTCAGATGGTGATGGAGAATGTTGGCTAAGCATGCACGACATTGTGTACATGTTATTTATGTGGTTGCTTCTGTCTCGATTCTGTTGGGCATCCTATGAGACCCATGGAACTGAAAGAGATGTACAGAACGTACACACAACACGTTATCTCTCCCGCTATTGTCATAGCTATTACAAGTTAATGGACAAGTAGTAATTGTGTTACGAGTGGCTAATTCATACGACTGGACAACCCAATGTCTGTATACAGGTGGAGTTGAGTGGCACGGCTGGTGTATGAAATACCCAGGTCAAACCTTGGCCACATCTTGTTTGCTGGTATGTTTAAATGCATGGGCTGTACAAGTTCAATATTTTGACACTACATCATTCATGTTTTATGTGCAGATTTATAATCCACTTGCGCTGCCAGTACATGACTTTTTGTGACACACTGGCAGCACTTTTATCTGCCCCATACTTACAAGGACTTAACTAACCACCTTGCCTGGCCTTTCATGTCCTTGTAACTACAGCCACTTTACACACAGCTTTATTTGTGAAAGGGGCATTCCATGTGGGTAACTGTGGGTGTTCACACCTCACACCCATGGAACCAGACACATTTCCAGCTTTACAAGGAATCGCAAACCTTGCAATGCGTCAGTATGCTACACCACACTAGGGGTGGCATAGAGGGGCGCATTGAGGAGCAAGCTTTTCATTTCTACACGTTTCTGAAACTTTGAAGGTGTGCTGCAGTCTACAGCACGCATTAATTTAGGAAAAAGCCTGTTGTGACCGTTTTTGTGCAGGAAGGTGCCCCTTCATGCACAACAAATAATCTCACCATGACGCTGGCATCCTTGCCCCATGGTGCAAGGGTGCATGTCACACGCATGGCAGCTGTTTCAGCGCAAGCGCATGGGAGAGCACAGGAATGCTACATTTGTTTGGATATATGTGGCATTACCGTGCTCCCAAAGTTACACAGTGTGGCACAGACAAAGGGTTGTTGTGCTGCACTGCGGCACATTCATGTAAATCCACCCCTTAAATCTCCATATGACAAGATGTATTTTCACATTTGCATATTCATACTAACAGGCATAGATCAAGTACTTACACACTCTTTCACGTGTGTCAGGATTTTACAACAAACATTATACCCAGTGATATTGCGGAATGGTACAAACCTGAAACAAGGGCACACAAGTAGTGAAACAGAACTCATGTTGACATGTTTGTGAGTGTTGAAACAAATAGATTTATTTGTATTTTGCTATGTGATTAATACATTGTTGTTGTCACAATGTATTCTACTTCAGTGAGTGAGGAAAAACAAGAAGTGTGGCACAGGTGTTCCCGTTTTTTAAATGATATTGTCTGTCTGACATTTTTCTCATCAAAGTTAAATTGTTTCTGTTGTCATACGACACCTGTGACTTTGTGTCAATTTAGTGACCAGTCTTCCTCCTGAACTGTGTTGCTGACACGTTCTCCTCCTCCCAGTCGTCAGATTGGGCCTTTGTTGGCTCTGTAGCTGCAGGGCGTGTTGTATCACTGCTACCACCAGCAGTGGCAGAGGAGGTGTGAGGGAACACGTATTCTGGTGACATGAAGTTTGCCATTAGGGCATTCAACATCACTTGCTGATTTTCAACTACAGTCAGCAATTCCCCATGAAAGGCTGTCATAGTTGCCATGTACATGTCTTGCTTCTGCTGCATGTATCTCATTGTCTCATTGTCTCATCGATGTTGTGAAGGTGCTGCGCAACATCCCTGGTGCCACTTTGTGGTGGCATTTGTACATGCCTCTGACTCATTATGCTGGATATGTCAGCCAGAGATTGTGCAAGTCCTGGTGTTTGGCTGTTGCTGGCTTGTCCAGTACCAATGTCCCCCAAATCAGGATTCAGGCTTCGGAGTATTGCTTGCAGGATGCCACCTATCCACTCCACAGCCACAGGAACCTCTCTGAGGAGTTCCCATTGTAGAGCTACAGCGGTTCTTTGGAACTCTACAAGTCTGGGCTCATATTTGTTGTTGCAGATTCTGGTGGTGGTGGTGGTGGGGTTTCAGATGGAGCAGCTAACACACCGTTCTCATTCTCAGGAGGTGCTGTAGGTGACCATATGGTGGTAATGAGTTCCTTCAGTGTGTCACTGTCTATTGAGGGCAGGGTGTCATTCATATCCTCAACAAGAGTGGTGCCATCCACCCGTTGTGATGTGGAAGGTGCATCCTCTGAAAAATAAGGTGGAAATGTGTTAGTTGTGTTTGCATATTCAATGGTAGTGAGGTTTAGTAAGAGTCATCACATGTGTCAGAGTCAAGCGATCTATGTCCTGATGCAGACTGATGCTCAAGGCTCATACCCACTTGCATGGACACTGCAGCACTTATTGTTTCAGTAGTGGTGCTGGTCATTGGTATTCATTGTTACTGACCTGTGGACATACACTGCATTGGAAATGTTGCTCTTATTGGTAGATGCACTTTGCTGACAAAACTGCAATGGCAATTTGAAATTAGTGTGTGACATCATTGTGTTGGCCGTTTTTCAAGCACAACATACTGCCAACCTAAAGATATGTTTCCATGGACATTTTGGAGGCATTATGCCCCATATATGCAAGTACTCAATCAAACTACCACCAGCACTAGTTAGCGGATGTTTGCCGTGGGCCGGCCTATCGCCCACAAAGAATGCACTGTTAGTGATGTTATTACAATACATTGTGACATGACGAGATTTGCAGTTGGCTGCAATGATGACTGCCAAAAACACTGATGTAAAAGCGTTAGTAATTCCACCATTAGCAAGCAATGACTGACAAAAGGCACTATAGCGGCAAAGGAAATCAAATAAGTCAGCACAATTTTTTATGGCATCAACAGTGAAAACAAGCCTATGAGTCAACCTACAATGAGAACTAGGACACTAAAAATATTTATCATGCAGAATGGATTAGCCTGGCCCCAGCACATCATAGATCAACAACTCCTCCAAGCCCCCCAACAGCCATGATGACCATCCATAGACCCAGTAAAAGAAGAAAACCTGGGCTACAATACTGAGTACAAGCACTTTGCTGAGCAATACCAGTGTGCATCACTTCTCATTGGGCACTCCTGCAACACAATGGCATACAAACCCATGTAAGCACCAATGAGTACCCGGCTCAGGGTGGCATTGGTGGCCTACCATTTGTGAGCCGACCTGGGATGCGGAGGTGCAGAGTAGTTGCTGGTCTGTGGTGGTAGGCATTGAGGAATTGGTGATCCCCCTTACCTGGTGGTGTAGTCAGCTAGGACTCGTGGAGGCATGTTGCAGACTTGTGTGAGAATACACCCTGGCCCCCCTTGTAGCTGTGAATGGTACATGTCCTCCTGAGTAACTACGTAGGGAGATACAGATTGCATACCATGCCCCCAACAGTACACTGGGCTGCAAAAAGGATATTGCCAATGGTGGCCAACGCATATCTGCATCAGAGGCCAGAGGATGGGTCACTGGCCATACGCCGTGGAGGGTGCGGTCCCTGAGATGATGCAAGCCTATGTTGCACAAGCACTGAAACTACATACCTAAGGGATGCGTGTTGCATCACCTTCATCTTGTGATTACCCAGCTGTCTTGGCAGTGAATGCTGTACCCAGGCTTGTGTAAGCCCACCTGGCTGAGGAGCATGCTGGCTGAGTCACAGACTTTGAGAGAGTGCATGAGATGACACCACTGTGTCGATGTCCAAGTGAGTGGAAGGTGTGATGTGTAGCGGAAGATGCCCAGGGTATATTGAGGCACAGGGGTAGCACCTGTGGGTGAGGGACCCCAGTGGCAGATGAGCCACTATGGTGCTGGAGCATTGGGCCAATGATTTTGAGCACTGCAAGATGGTGAGACAAATACCATGAAGGTCTATTTTCGAGGTACGAATGCTATGTTTCCTTTCTGGGTGGTAGGGTGATTGGAGCTGCTCTACTCACAAGTAGGCCCAGGGCTCAGTGGTATGCCCACTAAAGTGCACAATGACTGTTTCTTTGGCCCTCACAGTCCGCCCTGAACAGTCATGTGCACTTCCCTGTTTGCAATGCAGGCAGCATTACAGTGTGCGTGGAGAACATGCCCACCCTTCAAGCCCCTGTCTGAACTCATTGTCCCTGTGCGCATGAGCAACCACAACACCACATAGCAGCCTTGTGATTGACTATGGTGAGGGAGCCTGGCTGGCTGCTTCCTCTTCCTTGTAGCAGACTCAGAGGCGCAGCAGCACAGAATACGCAGGACAAAGCCTTGTTGCAATTTTCCTTTTGTAAGGTAATGCCAAACCCCGCTCACACCCCCCCCCCCCCCACGCATGCCCCTCCTGTGTCTATTCAGGCGTTTTCCAACTCCCAGCTGTCCAGTGCCCCTACATCATTCCTCAATGCCAGATGCTGTGCAGCCATGTGCAGCAGGCAGCCCAGTGGTAAACCAAAGGAATGTCTTTGGTTGCAAGGCATACCATTACATTGCATTCCAATCAAATGCATGCCAATAGGTCTCATATTGCAACAATGGAGAAAGAGCTGGATAGGATAGCAATGTAAATTACTGTTCCCACTACAGTGAGTGCAACCCTAAAAGGAACACTGGTAACACATAACAACCCCAGATCCCTGAGATTCATCTCAGACCCCCAAAACCACCTTAACTCGTTGTGTGCTTCTGTTGGCCAACGGCCGTCGCGAGCACTACCTCCGTAGTGCTGCGCACGTCCGTTGGCCAACACGGCCCCGTCCACTCTTCAAAGCCGCCGCACCACGGTGGATTTTCGGCCGCGGTAAACAAGTTAAATGTCACATTTGAGGGCAGAAGACACCCTAATTTCATTTCTGCCCCCAAAAGCAACCCTAATTTCATGTGTAGCCCCCAAAAGACACCCTAATTTTATATTTAGCCCCAGACACTCTAATTTCATATTTTGAACCCAAAAGACACCCTAATTTCATATTTTGCCCCAGACACACTAATTTTATATTTTAACCCCATAAGACACCCTAATTAGATATTTTGAACCCAAAAGATACCCTAAATTCATTTTTTGACTCCAGAATACACACTATTTTTTAAATTTTTACCCCTAAATAAATCAGTTTTTGATTTTATCCCAACAAAAATGACACTATATTTCATGATTTGACCCACAAGACACCATACATTTTATATTTGATCACAAGGAAGCTCCCTTACATTTTTATCTGACACCAGAACGCATTAGCTGACCTGGAAATGAGGAGTCTCCATTACTTGCATCACAATGCATTGCTATGACATGCAATGTGAAGGCAACTGCATGAAGTAAATTTGAACTGGCATTCCAATGTGATAACTATGCTGTAATGTATGTCTCCCATGTCGAAGGTAATTTTTTATGGCATACATTTACCTCTGACACCATTGATCACAAAATGTTTTTTTCAGCTAGCCTTTTTAATGACTGCGGTTTGTAAATCAATTGTTACGCTTTCTTATTATTTCCAGGGATGAACGAACACAACTTCATTTTTCAAAACACATGTTCTATATATCAAACAGTGACAAATATATACATTTATACAGTGACTTCATGACATATCATACAAAAAAGAAGAAAAAGAGACTTGAAACAGACAAATAATGAATTTTTTCATAACAGTAATAAGTTGTCCGATTTTATATATCTTTGGGAACTGAAGCAAGTTAATTCCTCTAGTTCTGACTGTTAGGACAGTCCTTGGCAGAGTTGAATACTTATGACATGATGGTTTAAGTGAGCAATGGACTTATTTGCTGTTTTTTGTTTGCGCTCTTTGGGGAGTTCTGATGTCTAGATTGGTCCCTCCCAGAGTTTTCTAGATCTCTGCCTGTTAGCCTCTATCCATGTCGAAGGTAAGCCATGGATAAGACCGTCTGCGTCCATTTGCCCCTGGACCACACTCAGCAGCAACGACCATTCCTCTCGTACACTCGTCCTCTGCAACACAAGCACCCTCCTCGCCATCTACCCTGGATGCAACACCACCTGCCATCTTGCAAGACTGTATGCTTATCTTGCACCCTGCCCCAGTCGAAACTCCAAACAAACCTTCGGCCACATCAACACACCAGTGCCTCGTACCACCCATCCAAACAACACTCCACAAAACCAGCTCAACAGCATCCTCCACAACGTGCAGTCCCTACACATACACACTACAGAAATGTGGCACCTCCTTGCTGCAACCTCTTCAGATATCACCAACTTCACAAAAACATGTACCAACCTCTGTTCTGAACCAAAAATCACCATCGGCAACAGTGACAGCTACTTAATTACCCACAAGGCTCACCACGTCCATCGAGGAGGAGGTATTGCCATCTCTTACATGAAAGAAAAACACTCCAACTAACACAACTTAAAACCCCGGACCAAGCACAACAATATCCACTTTGGCACCTTCATTTGCAGGCCCCCCGGGCCATGGACACCCATTCACCAATGCCATTTTAGATATCATTGCACACCAGACTCTCCCATCCACCAACGACATTCCTACTTTGAGAAATCTAGTTCCACCTTGACACCCACAGTGAACAGAACACCACCGCCTCCTGGGTGAACTTGCTGACATCAAACTGAAGCAGCTATTTGCCACACGAAGCCACATTGAAGGAGACACAGTCAAGCACATCTCCTCCACCAGTATACAGATTCAACTACAGCCACACCACCTGGATCAACCATCATTGTAAATGTCACATATCCAGCATGCCCACCAGACACCATCCCCATCATTGATCCACATCTCAAATGGATCCAGGCCATCTAATCAGTTATCATTGAGTCCATTGGCTTCACCACTCCGCCAACACTTACATTCAATGACCCTGCTGCACATGTCCACCAACGATTGATCTCAAACTGCCCCAACACACTGGCACACCTCAAAAAAGACCAGGCAAGATGTAGCACCACGTTGCACCGTATTACCTAAGTTACTCATGTCGGCATATACGTGACCTTGTGAACATCATTTATGTAGTCCTTGCGTCAACGGGTCTTCACCTTGGATATTCACAAAGTGAGGTACCAGTGGTGCAAGGCCCTTCATAAAAATTAGATCCAGTGTATCTGCTCCGTCAGAGATGGCAGTGCTGTTTAGACATTTTCAATATGTGATTGTCATATGTGATTAACTTACATTGAGAATACTTGTGATTGTGGACAAGTACATGGATAAAAAGATGCACACATCAGACTATAGCACTGGGACATTTCTCTCTGCAATCACCACCATGACACATTACTGACATATGTGCACTTATTGTGACTTACCCGTCGTCTGCTCTTCAGTTTCTCTTGATGCACTGTTCTGTCCCGATATTCCAGTGACGATTTCCTCTGGGATGACTGTTGCCACCCGCTCCTCAAGGTCATCCAGGACCTACTGGTCTGCATGGCTGCCTCCTTCAGTTTGTGAGGCTTACGGTTTGCCGCAAGCTTTTCTTTTGTCCTGCACTTACAGTCATGCAACCTTTTTATGCAATCATTGACAGTCCTCTTGGACTGGCCTACGCTGTTGATCTTGTGGACGATCCTCTGCCATATCGCCTCTTTTTTAGCGAGAGCCAGCTTGGAACTAACAAAGAGCTGGTGCTGGTGGTTGGTGACCTCCGTCACTAGTATCTCATTTAACCCTGGGTGGAGTTCGCGGAGTTGACCTATGCAAAGCTACGTGAGGTGCAAAAAAAACTCAGTCGCACTACACAAAGCCCCGCAAGCGGCGGAGTTCGGTAGAAAAATGCCGTTTGCGGTGTTTGCACAGTGTCGGATGCATTTCGGCCCTGTGCAATAATTGCGAACAGCACCATGCACAGCGCAAGGTTACCTTTTCTGCCACTCAAGTAGATTTTTACTTGAGCGGCAGCTTTCTCACATTGTGAGTGGAGCTTACGCGACCACTCACAATGAGATACCTGACCCCCGCGTTGAGAAATCTCGCCGGGAGGTTTATTATTCACGCTTGTGCTCGCCAACTTGATGTTGGCGATCGCAAACAAGGAAAAATCTCGCCGGGAGGTGGATTTTCCTCGCTCACGCTCACCAACAAGACGCTGGTGAACATGAGCAAGGAAAAAAATTCCTTTACGCAAAGTGGTCTTTTTCGGAACTCTGCGTAATGCGGAGTGCGGGAAACTCCACAAACTCCGCGAGCGGAGCGGAGTTCACCACCCAGGGTTGATCTCATTCTCCTCTCAACTGAAAATGGACTTCCGTTTCTTCTTTGTCCCAGGCTCAGCCTGTGCATCTGGGCTTCTGCTACTGGTGTTAGCTAGAGGGTCCTGGCTACTGTGGTTACCTTCCTGGTCCATTGTTAGGTCCTCTGTGGTCCACAAATGGTTTTTTTTAGATTTGCATCGATTCCTGGGTGCCTTTTGCAGCTTCACGCAGTGTGAACTGCACAGGGTTGTCGGAATGGCGTTGCGTGTTGCAAATCTGCTTTACGTGACTTCTTCTGCAGTTGTGTCAGGCTGACTTGCGGCAGTTTCGCGGCACCTACGTCAGTTTTTTTTTTACGCAGGCTACTGTATTGCGCCACGGTCCGTCACCTTGCCGATTTTCCGCATCCGCGTTGACTTGCGTTGTCACAGCGACGATGCAAGATTTTTGACGCATTGCTGCGTTGTCGCAGCGATGCATCACTTTTTGTAAATCTGCCCCACGGTTTGTAAACAATAATCTCTATGGGGCTTATTTACAAGCACATGCACCGCCGGTACGTCACTTTTTCCCATGTTGAAAGTGACGCACCGGCGACACAAGGGACTTGTAAATAAGCCCCTATATTTCTACATTGAACTATGATTGCTCATAGCGAATGAGTAAAGGGTCCTCCAGGAATAGGTGCTTAAGTGCCTGGTTCGCATATTTTTTACAAATTATTCGCAAGGGACTGCAGCGCACAATAACGTCTCGAATGCCTGCATGAATTTAACAAATCTCGCAGCCAGAATAGGGTGCTCTGCTCTAAGACAGGCAACTACAGCGGGTCTGCAGGAGTGTATGTCCAGTAACTGGAATTGAGATTTTAAAAGTGCTCGCCTTTCCGTCAACAGAACCGGGCCTGTGCGCACAATGTGCACAATTGTATCGCTGTAGGATTGGCAGAGCCTACATAGTAAAGTGGTGTTTTTTCTAATCCCCACAGGTATGCAGTCCAAGGTTGGCAGACCACCTAACCTATATTGGATGAGTTTCTGTTTAACACATTTTGTGACATGCAGACATTTATAATATGGTGTGGTCCCAATTTGACATAGTTATTTAAGACTGACCAGGCATGCATGTGTATGGCCAACTTTTGTTTATCTGCTTGCCTCGATGTCTCGTGCGCCTCTTTGGAAATTAGCCTTTTATAGGCTGTAAAAGCAACGGGAGTTGGCTGCAACAATGTTGCCAGTAGATTCTGTAGTGATTAGTTGAGATAGACCCAGGCTGAAGACTGGCTCTCTGGTTTAGTTTTTATAGCCATAATTGGATTTCCAATGTGTCAGTCAACCCGTGCGGTGCATAACTTGATGCATGTTTTCGGAAAGGCGCCTTGTCTTTTCAGAGTTTGGTTCCATAGGCCAAACTCCAGCCGGGTTTGTGCTGGGGAGGTGTGTTTTGGAAGGTAAAAAACCTTTCTGTTGATGCTCACTAAAAGTTTATCCAACAAATTGAAGCCACTTCCAAGCATGACCTCTGATCCATAGGCTAGAGTAGGCAGCAATTTAGCGCAAATCACTTACATTAGAGGATCGAGGGAGGGACGTAAAAGATGTTTCCAAAGCTTTAAAAAACCATGTAGTAAGGAGGCCGCTTTTGATTTTATGGCCTCCTTAGGGGTTAGGAAGGTTTCACGATTACCCATGATCACTCCCAGGTACTTATATTTCACAGCGATTTTAATTTGGTGGTCATTCAAGAACCACTGGCCTGGTTTCTTTTTCTTTCTGCCCATTATCATTATTCTCTTTTCTCTGGATTGATGTAAAGCCCGTTTTGTTTTGTGTAATTGTGCAGTTTGTCCAAAAGCCATTGCAGCCCCACTCTTGTTTTGGAAACTTAAAGGGCATCATCTGCATATAGAAGGCGAGAGATCAATTTGCCTCTAATCTTTAAATCATGTGCATTCACTTCTCCTAAGTCTATCAGAAGATCTGCCAAAAATATGATGAAAAGCAGGGGGGCTAAAACTCATATTTCTTTTAAACCTATCACGGTTTGTATTTTTCATTTCAGTTCAGAAAAGTTTTATTAACATAAGAAATGCTCAAATATTACATCATATGATACATGGCACGTAAAGTAATGACAATAGTATAGGCTGTAATATGAAACATCAGAGGTTTAAGAATATATAAAAAAGAACTGGCAATTGGTATGAAATAAGGTACTACAAGGGGATATAAAATATACAATATAATCAGTAACAAAGTTGAAAAAAGGAAAAGAACACTAAAGAAATACCTTTGTGTAGAAGGAACAGGAAATCATGGAGGTTTAGAAACTTCTTGCTGTATCGGGGTTAAAGACAGAGAGATACAAGCACTCAAGTCAAAAAATAATGTAACTGGGCTCCACACTTCTCTACGTTTAGCAGCTAAGGATAAGGGATATACAAAAGTAGTATCTAGTCTATGATTGTAGCAAACAGCGTACCACCAAGCCTTATAAGATAATTTGGTAAAATCCTTCCAGTTTTTGGTGATTTGCTGAAATGCCACAGCTAATAGCAAATCAATTATCCTAACGTTACAAGTGCAATGTTCCCAGATGGGAGATAGGCTCCCTAAAAAAATATGAGATGGAGAGAAGGGGTGGGTTGAGGAAAAAATCTTATTAATTTGAGACCAAACCTGCTTCCAGAAATTAAGAACAAAATGACAGACAAAAAGCATGTGGAAGAGATCTGCATCTGGTAAAGAGCAGGACCAACATTTGTCAGAGATATCTGGAAAGTGAGTACTGAGAATGTGTGGTGAAAACAATAAACGATTATAAATAAAAAACAGTGTTTGAGTGGTATTGGCTGCTCTGGAGGATCTACGAATTTTTAACCACAATTTATCCCATAATGCAATAGACCATGAAGTTCCAAAATCTTTTTCCCAATGTTCCTCTATACTGGTTTTAATGCGGGGATGAGGCAAAGTGCGAAGGAAAGCATATATCTTAGAAGCTTTAGAATGTGTAAGGAGTAAAGAATGTAACGAGGGTGCATCAGACGGTGTGGGAGTTGATGAAGGAGGTATATCAAGATGGACCTCATAAGCATGTTGTAATGCGCATGTTAACAATGAGTATTTGGTTCGGAAAGTGAGAGGGAGATTGAAAGAAGCGGCAGCTAAATCAAAAGGAATAATCTGAGTATGATGGAACAGTTGCCTTACCCAGATAAGACCACGTGTTCTCCAAGATTTCCAAAAGATTGGCTTATTATTGATTAGAATTGACATATTATGCCAAATAGGTTGATCAAAAAAGGTTGAAGTAGATAAAGGCAAAATTTTTGAGGTATATTTAAGAATGGGAGTTGAAATAGATTGTGGTCTATGAGAGAACATAAGATATTCTTTGAAAGAAAAGGGAAAAATGAAAGACTGTTCTAAGGTCAGCCAGAGAGGAGATGTTGAAGAGATGCCTTCGGTCCAGTGAGAAGCTTGGTGCAACAGGAAGGATTTATGATACAAAGAGAAGTTCGGAAAATTCACCCCACCCTCCTTCTTAGAGCGCATTAGCTTAGATAAGGACATACGAGATTGTTTATGCCCCCACAAAAAGGAAGAGAGAATAGAATTAATCTTCTTGAAATACTTTGAGGGAATAGCAAGTGGTATGTTGGATATTGTGAACAAAACAACAGGAGAAAGCATCATTTTGATCGTGTCCAATCTTCCCCACCATGATAAGTAAAGCGGATGCCATTTGCTAGTAAGAGTAGTTAATTTTTGTATACATTCTTCCAAAGATTTAGTGATCGTACCCGAAAGAGAAGAATGAAAATGAAGGCCCAGATATTTAATAAAGTTAGGGCTCCAAGTAAAACCTGAGGCAGAGAAGTCATCCTTGAAAGTTACTTTAGTGAGTGGTAAGATTTCGCATTTGTCTTTATTTAATTTGTATCCCGACACCTGAGCAAAAGAATGAACTTCATCTAAGAATGCTGGAAGGGAGGTGACTGGGTGGGATATAAATAGAAGGACATCGTCAGCATAAGCTGCCATCTTAATGTCAGTATCTTGAAAATTAAAACCACATATACTATCATTTTGACGGATTCGCAAAAGAAAGGGTTCCAAAGCAAGGTTAAACAAGAAAGGTGAGAGTGGACAGCCCTGTCTCACCCCTCTTCCCAATGAGAAATAAGAGGATAGGCCTCCATTTGCCGAAATAGCAGCTCTAGGACAAGAATAAAGAAAAGAGATCAAGGAAGAAATTTTTGGTCCAAAACCAAACCACTTCAGAGTTTTAAACAAATAAGGCCATTCAACGCGATCAAAAGCTTTTTCCGCATCCAAAGCTATGGCTGCAAGGGAATGAGGGTGATGAGAAGATTTAGAAAGGATGTCAAAAAATAATCTGGTGTTATCTGATAACAATCTACCCTTAACAAAGCCAGATTGTTCTTTCCCTAAGAGCTGGGGGTGTAAGGATTCTAAACGCAATGCCAATGCTTTAGAAAAAATTTTGTAATCAATGTTTACAAGAGAAATAGGACGATCATTTTTACAATAGTGTGGATCTTTACCCGGTTTCGGGATAATACAAATAAGGGCATCAGAAAAAGATAAAGAAGCAGAACCAGTTTGAAGAAAATTAGAGAGAAGCAAATGCAATTTGGGGATTAGCAAATTTGAAAAACAAGAAAAGAATTCAACAGTAAAACCGTCAGGCCCCGGAGCTTTGTCATGCTTAAGAGTGTGGAGAGCCTGAAGGAGATCCCTATGAGTAAGATCGGATTCTAAGGAGGAGAGGTCCGGAGGAGTATCAAAAGGACAAGAAATGGTGGAAAGAAATTGGGAAATGGATTGTTCAGACGAAGAAGCTTCGGAAGAATATAAGGTTTGATAAAAAAGTAAGAATTCTTGTAAGATGTCTTCACTGTTACGTTTCAGCAAGCCGTCCCGACCATAAACCGATTCAATGTTGACTTTATTATGTCTAACCTTTAAATAATTAGCCAACAACTTACCAGCCTTATTCTGTCCACTGTAGAACTTGGCGCTTGATTTTAAAAGAAAATTAGAGGCGTTGAATGTGGACTCCCTATTAAATTCAAGTTTGGCAGAAATGAGGTCGTTTAAACAATCTTTTGATCTAGAAGTATAATATAAGTGCTCTAAATGTTTGATTCTAGCAAGGATAGCATTATTGTCATGTTGGGCTTTCTTCCGTTTACGTGAAACATAGTTGATGATGAAATCCCTGGCTGACGCTTTAAAAGCATCCCATACCACAGGAAATGAAACTTCGCCGGTGTGATTAAACAAAAAATACTCATGAAAAAAGGAAGTGAAGGAAGAAACAAATTGTGCATCAAGAAGGAGAGCGTTATTAAAACGCCATTTTTTAAAGGAGATAGGCTTCTGCAATATATCTAATGTGATAGAAACTGGAGCATGATCTGAAATTAAAATGGAGCCAATGTCAGAGGAAATAAGGGACTGAGTGAGGCGATGTGTGAGAAAAAAGTAATCTAATCGAGATTGAGTATGGTGAGGGGGTGAGAAGAAGGTGTATTCTCGTGAAGTGGGGTTGCAAAGTCTCCAGGCATCAGTAAGTTGGAATTGTGTAATGAGTTGAGTGAAATTTTTTTGTGATTTATGAGGGATATAAGCGTTAGCTGAATGCCTATCCAAAAAGGGGTCGAAAACTTCATTGCAATCGCCTACTAGAATAAAATTATCAACATAGTGTTGAGTAATTAGCGGAGCTAAAGAGGACCAAAAAGAGGCGTCCCCACATGTGGGAGCGTATACATTTAAAATGGAAATGGGAACATTATCAAAATTAAAATTAACTAACACCCATCTGCCTGAAACATCAGCAAAATGCGTTACTGACTGGATTGGGAGGGATTTTTTGAATAAAATCAAAACACCATTACGTTTACCATCCCCTGGAGAAAAGTATACATCACCCACCCAACCCCTTTTTAATTTGGCAGACTCAACGTCCGACAGATGGGATTCCTGTAGACAAGCTATACTGCATTGAGTTTGGCCAGATGAGAGAGTACTCTCTGTCTTTTAATCGGAGAATGTAAACCTCTAACATTCCAAGAAAATATTTTCAAAGGCATAGAATAATATTAGAAAGACATATCGATAAATCAGCATATGGAATAGCATAGATATAAACAAAAAGAAAAATATTAAAAGC
This sequence comes from Triturus cristatus, assembly GCF_964204655.1. NCBI lineage: Eukaryota > Metazoa > Chordata > Amphibia > Caudata > Salamandridae > Triturus > Triturus cristatus. Next base: position 350,152,280 of record NC_140584.1, read on the forward strand.
ATATAAATATATCAAGAAGAGACAGCGAAGATAAAGAAGAATAGTGTCATAATGAACCGTGAAGTAAAAACCAGTTACACCAGTTACATGATAAAGAAAAAAAATAAGAGCAAGGAACAATAGTTGGAGCAAGGGTAAGAGCGAAGAAAAATAGAAGGACTGGAACAAGAATAAAGAAAGAGTAAAATAACAGAAAGAAGAAAAAAAAATACATGAAAGAACAAGAGAACAGAAGAGGAAGAACAATAAACTTACATATTGTCGAGAAGAAACAAAAGGAGAGGAGGGTGGAGGCCACATAAAGCAATGACGAGTCATGGGCTCTCAAGGGAAGGCAGGGAAGAAGGACAACCGCAACGAACTCCAGGGGCACAAATGTGAATGGTGATATGAGGGAAGGAATCTGTACAAGAGGGAAGAAAGAATTAATGTTAAATACGCAGGAGAAACAAAAGTAACAGAACAACAAACAATTAGTAAAACTGCGTAAGCATAACAATCTCGAAAGACCAATCAGGAAATAAGCATATAAGCATTAATACAGAACAGGTAAATGTAACCATATATTAAGAACTGGGCGAGGCAGTAGTATCCATACTAGTAGCGTTGTGGGAGTACAGGAAGCTCTTCAATTTCAGCGGATCATCATAAGTAGTAGTCTTATTATTGAAAGTCACCTTGAAGAGACAGGGATGAAAAAGACCATATCTCGCTCCCATAGATCGCAGCTGTGGTCGAAGTGAAAGGAATTCTTTATGCCGATCTGCAGTAGATTTTGCATAATCCTGTGAGAAGAAAAGCCGATTACCAGACCAAGTGAGCCGGGCGAGTGCCCTGGCAGCAGATAGAACGATGAGTAGGTCAGTATATTCCAAAAAATAGAGTATAACACCTCGTGGCTTTCTTGCTTGAGTGGTAGAAAATCCAGTAGAAGGCGGACCTAGCCGATGAGCCCGTTGTATATTAAGATTGGTGGTATCCGACAACTGGAGAATCTTCGGCAAAAAAGATTTAAAAAATGCTAAGGCATCAGACCCCTCTGAATTTTCCGCCAGGCCATAAATGCGGAGATTGTTTCTCCTACTTCTGTTTTCCAAGTTCTCAATTTGTTTGTGGAGATTAGATACTTGAACACATAGTGGATCGACCTTAGCAACAGAGGAAGCAAGAGTGTCTATGTGGTGTTCTAAATGGGTTACGCGACCATCAATATTTGACCACTTATCGGAAAGCATCTGAAGAGTGGATTTGGTTTCTTCAAGAGTGGTTTTAGTGTCTTCAATAAAAGGGCGTAAAGCTTTAATTTCCTCCAAAAGGATATCCATAGTGACTGATGAAGATTGTTTAGGAGGAGAAGGAGGGTCCTTTTTGAGACGTTTGGTAGAAGCCTTAGCAACGCCACTGATATGCGGGGCTACAACAGAGGAAGAGCTCTTAGCAGAAGGATCGGAGGAGTCATCCATCTCCAGACACTTATACCTGGACCCCGTCTGAAGAAGAAATTTACGAGGAGTTGGAGAAGGCTTGCGTAGCTCCTTATATAATCTCCGTCGCGCAAGAAATGCTGTGACTGAATTTCCGTCAGCGCTGAGGGGAGAGCTCCGTCAGCGCTGAGATAAGATGGCGGCCGCTGTAGAAGGAGTCACTTCGCATCGTTCATCGGAAGAAAGCAGCGCCGCTGGTAAGTATTAGGATCCAAAAATCACCCTAGGCATGCCCCAGCCGTTCCCAAGGCAGACTTCATGGCCTTTCATGAAAAATGAGGCGCCAGAAGAACCGTCGCGGCTTCACATCACGGCGCTGCCCGGGAGAGCCACATAAACACCGCCATTGTCCGCGGGCGCTAGCCACGCCCCCCCTGTATTTTTCATTTCAAGGAGGTGTCGTCTCCCAGTTTCACTTGGAGCCATGTGTTTGAGTACAAAGTGACAATGGTTTTTGTTATGGGCAATGTAGTGTCTTGCAAGTTAGAAAAGAGGGACTGCATAGAACTGTGACGTAATTGTTAGAGCAGAATGCATTGAAGGCTGTTGTAGAATGTTGAGTTCACAGTTGCACCCAGACGAATAAAGACATGTAAAGCTAAGGTTCATGTGTGGCATAGTCATTGGCGGGTACCATCGCTGTGGAAGATGCTACAGGCAAGATGTTTCTTTGTGCTAGTTTCTGCCATAGGATGTCACGTGGAACTGAGTCAAATGCCGCTTTGAAATCCACAAAAGAAAGCAATAGGAAGGATTTTGATTTAATTGTTTGGTCAGCCACAATTACCAGGGCCACAAGGTTTGCAGTAGTCCTCAACCCCTTTCTAAACCCTGTTTAAGGGATATTACAGTACTTATGTTCACCCAACAGAAGACATGTGTAATAATTAGCCTCATTATCCAGCAGGGAAATTTGTCGGTAGTTTCCCGGGTCCGTAACTTTTCCTCCTTTGTACATCAGGTGGATTATAGCACCTCTCCTAGATTCCGTTATTTGTTCACTAAAGATTCAGTGATTGTATAAAGGGGTTAATAGGGACGCCAAATATTCCAGATTGTCTTTAAAGACATGTTGTGGTAAGCCAATTGGTTCTGGGCCTTGTTTTCCCTGTGCGCTGTGCTTTGTGAACTTGATTGTTCTGTGTCAGCGGCCGTTTCAAACAGAGCGGTTCCTGCGTCCCATGTAATAATTGTATTGGGTTTTGGGAGTATTGTTGCATGGACTAATTGGGTTTTGATGATGTAACCTTCCCATTGGTGCACTGCTATATTTGCAGAGTTTACCATTGGGTGTTCGCAGTTAGTTTTATTTACAATCTCCCTGAACTTTTTGCATTTCTAAATTTGCTAGCATGGAAACGTGTTACCAATTAGTTGTCATGGAGAGTACGTCTGAGTGCCCATATTTCCTTTTTATAAGCCTTCTGTACGCCTGTAATTTTATGCCTTAGGCTGGTTTTGTCTGGTTCCTTTTGAAAGCTCTAAGCTGTTTATGGGGCCCCTTTTTAATGGACCTTATAGATGAAGGGAGCATGCAACATAGGGGCATATTCACAAGAATGTGTGATAAGTACTGCAAGAGTAGCGTAACACAACTTTCAATATCACAGCCCATCACGGCAAAATAAACCCGTGACAACGTGGGATTCACAACAAGGCGGTAGCATGCGATAGTCTGCCGAAACCGCGGACAATGTCTGTGATAAAACCACCTCGATGGAGATAAAAACACAAACCACAACACCAAAAAACCTGCGATGGGCCAAAGCGCGATGAGGAAATCAGTGATAAGCAGCGCCAGGCCTGCAACACACACCTGGCAGGTGGGAAAAATCTCCATAAAAACAGAAAAAACACCCACACCCAAACTGACCTACACCCAAGCACCATGGAGGCAGCCGGAGCAGGTGTAGAGGACGAGCGCAACCCCACAAGCACCCCAGACGACCAGCCTGGGACCTCGGGGACAGGGAAGGGCAAGAAGACGAGGAAGACGAAGTTCAGTCCGCAGGCGAACGGGATCATAGGCACGGAGGTGATGGAACGCCATCAACAACTCTTCGTCACCTCCAACGTGTCACTGGGCACCAAAACTGCAATATGGCGGGACATCGTTGGCAAGGTGAATGCCGTCAGAGAGCACAAGCGGACAATGGGCGATGGCAAGAGGCGATGGAATGACATTAAGCGGAAGACCAAGGAGAAACTCTCCGCCAACCAGAAAGCAGCAATGAAGACTGGAGGTGGGGGCCCAGCACCACAGCTGGAGCTGGATGACATGGAGGAGCTTGTGTCGACTGTCATGAGTGTGGATACTGTGGCCGGAGTCGGGGGCCCGGACACTGCTCGACAGGACACAACACAACCGCAACAGGGTGAGTGACCACCAGGTACTAGGGGTTGGGTGGAGATGAAACAATGGCACACATGCACAATCAAGCAGAGCACAGTGCACACCCACAATGACTCTGGGTCATCGCCCAGATCTACAGACTGTCACAATGTACAATGCTATGCTGTCTGAATGTCAACCTGTGCCATGCATCTACACACATGTGGACACATTGTAATACACCACCTCCCCTTCACATCGCAGGGGCACCGACAACACCTCCTGCAGAACAGTCACTGCCACTCTTAACGGATGACAAGGAGGACAACGCCAGCATCGACACCCAAACCATCCAAGACATCAATGACCTCATCTGCCACTCACCTCCAGGCTCAGGGCAGCCCAGCTACATCGATGAGACCCCACCCACCACCCAAACCACCCAGCAGGAGGCACCCACAGCCCCGGCACCCTCCCAAGACCTCCAGGAACAACACATGGCCTTCCAACGCCGTGTACTGGAGTGCCAGATGGAGACGGCTGAGCAGCTGCGGGTGGGTTTTGGCATCATGGCTGCCAAACTGGATGCCATCCCTGGGTGTCTATGTTCACCCCATGGTCTCCAACAAGCCCTGACTGACACCGTTGGAGTCATGACGTGGAGAGAAGAACAGCTGTCTGCTCAGAGTGGCTCCAGCGATGGCAGCGGTGAGCTGGCACACATACAGAGGCTCATGGAGAACATGGTGTGGATGGAGGTGGAAAGGATGGCAGCCACCGCTGCACATCATCGAAATGTAGCTGGGATCTATCATGCCCTACAGACCTCCACCATGGCATTGCCGCCACAAGGCATGGCACTGATGAATGCTGCTGCCCCCATGCCATCCACATCTCCGCCCCCTGGTGTGTCAGTGCCACTCAGTGTGGTAGCCGGATCCTCTCAGGCCCCTGATGTGTCAGTGGCACAGAGTGCGGCAGCCAGACCCACTCAGGCCCGATGTGTCAGTGGCACACAGTGCGGCAGCCGGATCTACTCAGGCCATTGATGTGTCAGTGACTCACAGTGCGGCAGCCGGATCCACTCAGGCCCCTGATGTGTCAGTGGCACACAGCATTCATTACCGCCACCTGGCCTGTTTCTGCTTAGTCCCGCACATGGCCTCATGACCTTCCACTGACCCACGATACACTCCGATGCACTCACCTTGGACAGCGACATGGACTGCAACTTCTGGATTGATGACCAATGGCACGCAACCAGGGTGCAGACTGTACCCTTCCCTTCAGCAGGACTTGTCATCCCCGGATGAACTCTGGCTGGCCCTCCATGTGCCCATATTCTGTAGCGTGCTGGGCATTGCCCTGAACCACTCCAGCTGCATAACTCCGCTGGATGTGCAATAAACATCCATTGACGCACTGCTGTGTCATGTCTTTCATCAGTCATGTATGCATGTGTGAATGAATGTAGGGGCAGTGATTTCACTTGTGTCAATGATGCTTATCCTGTGGGATGCCAGTCAGAAGGTGCTACATTGCATTTTGTGTACCAGGTCCCGTGGACACTACAACAGGGACACATGCATCACTCACTTCCATGTCCGGACATGGACTGAACCACGCCCAGAGCCCATGTGTCATTGTGGAAAGCCCTGCGCTGTTCCAGCGTATGGCAGGCCACACCACTCCGCTTACGCTCAGAGGGGGGGCCCACATTGCTCCCTGTCGCAGGCGAACTTGCTGGTGGTGTGCAGGTCCCTGGTCTAGTTGTCAGCATGTCACAACCACACCCTGAGGGCAGGTTTGCACGCACACCACACCCATCCGGCACAGGCGTCACAGGCCATGTGTCTCCGCCAACATAAGGGGCCAACAACGTCACATTCTCCTCTGCCCGTGGTGACTGGATGACGGACGCCACAGTTCACAATCATGAAGGGCACAAGAGTTTTGTTGCGCACAGGGTTAGTGGGAACCCAGGCTTGCGTACCGCATGGGCCGACCACCATGTGGCACCGACTGGGGTTGCACAGGGTTAGTCACACCCGGCACATTGCGGCAGGCACAGGCACCCCGCCATGGGACAGTGACTTTGGGTGCAATGAGTCAGTGGCACCTTAAGCTGCTGAGTCAGTGGGCACCCTGCGATGATGCCCCGTCCCGGCGGTCCGGGCAACTCAGGTTTCGTTTGCCCTGCTGGACCGCAGTGTAGGCCAGAGCCAGCGGGCAGCACGGACCTAACGCCACGCAGCCTCGCTTCCGGGTCACAGACTTAGTTGCACCCATTGGGCTGACCGGGTGTGCAAAAGACACACAATTGATGTACGTAATGCTGAACAGAACAAAACTGAGCGGGTGTGCAGCCTGCGATGTTGCCGGGTGCACTGGTATGTCCTCTGCCATGGAGTATTCAAGACTCATCACCAAACGTGAGAGCTGTTGGCCTGCGGAGCGTGGCTGCATTGTGCAGAGGATGCCATGTCCGCGGTCCCCGGGTTTGTGGCACATGGTGGAACATCCAGTCTAGAAGCCGGTGGCAGAAGGTGAGCAGTGAGGCCCGGGTGTGCATGGGCGGGCATGCTCCCTGGGCGGCGGGTTGCCTTTGTGATGCCTCTGCCTGGGTGTGCATGGGTGGGTAGTCGATGTTATCTTGTGCAAGTGTGTGTACTGTGCCATTCATGTATCTGGACTCTGTTTCAGATGATGGCTCTGAATCAGATGTGTGTCCTGGTGTACTGCTATACATACCGGCATGTGGTTGGAGAAACACCGGTGGCAGCAGGTGAGCAGTGTGGCCTGGGTGCGCAGGGGGCTCTCTCTCTTTCTCTCTCTCTCTCACTCCCTCTCTTCTTCTCACTCTTTCTCTCTCCCTCTCGCTCTCTCTCCCTTTCTCTTCCTCTCTTCTTCTCTCTCTCTCTCTTCCTCTCCCTCTCTTCTTCTCTCTTTCTCTCTCTCTCCCTCTCTTCTTCTCTCTCTCGCCCTCTCTTCTTTTCTCTCTCTCTCTCTCTCTCACTCTCCCTCTCCCTCTCTTCTCTCTCTCCCTCTCTTCTTCCTTCTCTCTCTCCCTCTCTTCTTCTCTCTCTTTGTCTTTCTCTCCCTCTCTTCTTCTCTCTCTCTGTCTCTCTCTCTCTCCCTCTCTTCTTCTCTCTCCCTCTCCCTCTATTCCTCTCGCTCTCTCCTTCGCTCTCTCTCTGTCCTTTGATGTGCACAGGATACACCTTCTCATCATGTTTTTTGTCTTGCAGGCTGTGAACTACGGACTGTCCCGCGGTGAGCCGCCATGTGTCTTCATTTAATTTCGGTGTTCATTTCAATAAAGTTGTATTTGTTGCTTCGAAAGTGAATGTGTGATGCTCATTTCTGTGACGACACATGCATTTCAACTGTTGTGATTGTGCGACATCAAGTAGAATATTTTGTACATGTTTTTGTGTAGCTGATGTGGCATGTCTTTGTTGGGGGGGTGCCAGGGAGAGATGGTCCGGGGGGTGGTGTCGGTGGGTGTTGTGGCCCTCTTGGGTGTCCGGGCCGCATGATGGGTGGCTCCATGACATCTGTTGCCCTTCTGATGTGGCCCTGGGCTGGTCTTCCTTTTTGGTGCTGGCTGCTGTCCGACTTAACACCAGGTCAGAGTAGGTGTAGATTTCCTGGTGCTAAGGCGCCTTATCACCGGTTTTGTGTTCTTATCGCCGATCGGGCTGGTCGTTGAGAATGTTGAGGTGTGGTGTTGTCGTGGCTTTTGGCACGGGAACGCCTACTCTGCATCTCATTAGCGATAGTTGCGGGGATCCTCTGTGGCAATGTTTTTTGTGGCTGCTTTCGTGGGTAAACTGGTGCTGTGGGCTGTTAGCACCAGCTTGTGAATGGGGAGGTAAATTTATCACGACTTTGGCTGCGATAAAGTGCCATTAATACGGCAATAGCTCCTTGTGAATATGGCCCATAGACTTCTATATTGTGTAGGAACGTGTGCTCTGTGTGTGCGTGATGGAAACTCCTCAATCAGGTACTTGATTCCCAGTTCCCAAGCCTTACTCGAATTCCGATCATTTATGGTTAGATTTTCCATGATCGGTCGACAGAGCTCCTCAAAATCCTTTCCTGTAGTATCTTTCCAAATTAAACTCTAAAGGCTCATAGTTGGTGATACAGAGAGAGTGTCTAGACTTTTCGCCAGTAACAGCTTTTATTGCTTAGCTGCATGGTTTGCAAATTATGATCACTTTATGAGCGAGGGTCTATCTTGAATATCCCCAAGCCTCCAGACCGGGAAATGGTCATAAAGGTGTAGTCTATAATGGAATATGATTTCAGAGTGATGTGAGTCAGCACCGTGGGCTGATCCTCTCTTGCTCTTCCATTCACTGATCTCAGACCGGCGTGCAAGCATATACCCAATAACTGCTCTCCAAATGAGTCAGGTCTTTTAATCAGGGGTACCATTTGGTGAGGGATGTTCTAGAGGTCATCATGAAGCACCACCAGTTCATCTCCTTAGCTGTTGGAGAATAGATTTTAATTGAAATCACCAGTTAAGATCACAAGTGCTCAGCCATACTTTTGGCTTAGGTCAGTTATTATATTTCCAATTTCGGTATAATCTCACATTTTAGGTAGTGGCATGTGTGGATGTAAATGTTCTTTAATATGAATGGGACTTGAGATCACACGCCCAGGTTGCAAGCAGTACAGCCATAAGCCATGGTTCATGTAATGGAATTTCTTCTGTGTTAACATCCAGAGATGAAGAAATATAAATAACTAGATCACCTGTAGGTCTGCCTTGTGACTTCATTTTTAATGCCAAGGATCGATACTCCAAATTCCCAATCAGGGGAATTGATGTTGTGCTCCATGTTTCCTGCAGTATTATCATGCTGAACTTCTGCCAATACAAATCTTCAGACAATTGGAGGAACTGTGCGTATGGGTGGTCTGTAGTCTGATTCCTGATCGATTAACTAGGGCTGTTGGTAGCCTTAGCCATTCTATCTTCATGTTGCTGTTTCGATACATCCTGTGTTGCCTGCCTATTGATCTTGCAATCTTATTGCTGTTTTTTGGCTGGTTATTGCTGCCTATTACATTTCTCAGGATTGAAATAGTCTTGCTTGAGCGAACTCTGTTATGACTCACTATCATGGGTTCACTATAGAACTGTACTGGGTACGCTCCAGTTGGATATCTTGTTAGTTTTATGCCCCAGTTCCTGAAGTGATCCTTATCCTGCGACATCTGCCTTGCTTGTTCAGTCGTGGACCGTGTTATTAAAGATGGTTTCTTTGATTGTGTATCTCTAGGTCGAAGGAATGCAAAAGACTGTGGGGCATATTATCAAGCACGGCGTTAAAATTATCGCCGCTTTAGCTAAAGCGGCGATAATGGGCTTGATAATATGCCCCAGAGAATTCCAATAGAAGCCCATGTTGACACCAGAAAATGGGGTTCTATTGGAATTCTCACGCCGTTTCTTGATAATATGCCCCTGTATGCCTGCGCTGATTAAACAAGCCAATGGCGCGTGCCTTCTAAGTAGCTTCAGAATATTACCCCTATTTAATTTATTGTGGGGCCCTCTTGATACATATTCTGGAAAGATTACAATCTTATTTCCTGATTGATGACCAATGACTGAGCTTTGGATTAGAGCAATGCCCAGAATTGGGTTAGTAATTGTCTTTAGAGTTAGAGGTTGTGCGTTTGTGCCATATTCATCTATGGATGATGTAGAAAGTCCCCACGGGCATTTGTGGTAGATTGCCTGGACATTGAGGGCTATTTGGTAATGAAGTTTGTGAAAGTTGGGATTTTACAGGTGGCATGGAGTATTGATTTTTCACTTTAAACCATAAGTTCCCTATTCTTTTCGAGCTATTCTCCCCTAAATGCTGAGTTTTTCTGCAGGTGCTGATTTTCAGTTATAGCAGCTAGCTCTTCTTTTGTCTCAGAATCCTTCAGGCCATCTAACAAGCTATGGTTATCTTTGCTAACGGATGGTATGATGTTGTCCTTTTCAGCCTTGTTACTAACACTTGCCTTGAGCCTTGGTGGTGTGTTTTCAGTTGTAATATCCAGAGGCCAATTTGGGGAATAGCTGTTTTTTATGATGGATACAACATTGCTTGGCTGACATTTTGTTTCAGTCTGGACGAGTGCCTCATGCGTTGAGCAAGTTTCAATGGTGGAGGGGGAGCATTTTGTATCCGTTGAGTTAGTTTGTCTGTTTTGCCTGAAAATTGGGCTATGTCCTTGGATGCTGCATTCTTGGGATATATTGTATTGGATGATCTGTGATCAGCAGCAGCTGGTTGCCTAATAATCCATTTTTTCCTTGCTTTCCACAATCTGTTGCATTCTCGTTTTGTTGGTGGTTTCCTTTGGACTATCAGTGATGTTTCAGGTGGGCGGTGCTCTTCTCCAGGAGGGCTGCATTGTACCTCGAGTTCAATGCTCACCAGCTTTTGTGTGGCTTTAGGTGTTCTTATTTCAGAAGTTGTAGAGTGTATTCTCTTGTTACTGTCAGCTTGTACCCGGGATTTGGTTGTGCTTGTATTTCTGCTGTGAACACTGCGGGTGGTATTTAAAAGGCCAACCTGGGCCTCCAGTTTTTCAGAATGAAATTCTAATGACTGAACAATAGAGTGAAGCATTGTCAGCAGTGCCAGACAACAATCATCTGGCATGCAATTGGTGGATTTGTGGAAGGTATCATGCTCCCTGTGTCAAGATGTGAGGGGTGGCATGTTGTCCATCTGCGGGGTCATTACGCTCAGCTTCTGCAATTTGCTTAGCTTTCAGTCTTGTGCGAGGCGCCTTTTGCACCCTCACATCGCTTGGCCACCCATCTTTATCCCTTTTGATTTTCCTAAGTGCATCAATGGGTCTGTTCACCTTTTCTGGAACAATATCAGTGCAAGTAGAGGCAATAGGTCTAAAGAACCTGAGGATTCATAGAATCTGATTGTCTCCCGCAGTGTTTTAAATGTAATGGTGTTGGATTCCCCACACTGGACAGGTTAGCTGGTTGAATGATTTGTTTGTGGGTGAGCTTTGATCCTCTAAAAAATTTCTGACCTCTTGTGGGATATCCCAGTGGACCTTGGGTACTTTAGCGTTTTCTGCAGGGTTCCAAAGTAGCCTAGTACTAGCTCTTAATCCCACTCTTACCAAATCTCCAACAATAATACATGGTGGGCGCAGCAAGCCATTCTGCCAGAGCTGCAATTTTCTTTGTAAGGTTCCGACGCAGGCCTGGTTTCTCTGATAATTTCTTCTACTTTGCTGAATCGTGTGGAGGCTGAACTGAGCAGAGGCACCTGGAAGGCACCTGGAGCAGCGTGGACAGTCACTGACTATGCTGGTGCCTAGACTGACCAACCCAGGGTTATAAGGAACTGCAATCCCTCGGCTCGCCTGATCCATCCCCACACCGAGCAATTCCCACCAGCTGCAAGGGACCAAAAGCACCAGTGCACAGGGAGAAAGCAAGGAGCAATCCCCTTTACCACAATGACCTCTATCGATCTGACGGTCAGCCTCCCAGAGAACACAGGGGGCGGCACCTTGAGGGCTGTCTTCGCCACAGGAGAAACAGTGTGAAGCAAAAAGCAAAATCTAAGGTGGACTGAGTCTGAGCGGGTCTAATCCAGAAGCAGAGAGCAGGAATCAGCAAGACACAGTGGCAGGAGCATGGACATGTCAAGTGGGCACATGCCGCACTAGCCTAATGCTGCTTAGTCAATAGGATTGAGTTGGAAGAGAAAACACTCATAGAATCAGTAGGGAAGCAGTCCAATGAATTTGATAAATCTGTGGCAATTAGAGGATTGTATTGTAATACTGGATCTATTCCCAAACATGCACTTGAACTATGGGATTTGTTATCCTCCCTCAATCCCAGCATCTGCTTCATTAGGGGAACATGGCTTGATGTCCAGGCCCTTCTTAGTGTTCCCCATTGATTTTCCAGAGAAATATAAAGTGGTTAGACTGGACAGAGAACATAAAGTGGGAGGTGGGGTATCTATTGCTTTCTCTGACACTCCAAAGGTCTCAATTATTGATAAGCAGAACGGTTAGAGATATGTGTGTTTTAGTTGGATACTCCAACTGGTGAATCATGGAAAGAAGCATTTCTATCACCCCCCCAGGCCCCAAGAAAGACTTCAGCCTTAAGCCGATTGAGCGATAAGCGCCATATATTCTTGCAACTGAAAATGTTCTCCTTATATGTGATTTTATCTACCACGGGACGACATATCGGAATTTTAATTGATTCAACTATTTGCTGAATTAGAAATGTTACGGCTACAGCAGAGGATTGATGGTACTACTCACATAGCAGGTCATACTCTGGACTTACTTTTTACTAGCTCTAAGCAGATAAGAATAGACTTTGTTGAAAGTGACCACTATTCGATCAGCTTTGAGCTATCTAGGCATGAGATCGCTAAAACCTTGGAGGAAGATAAGCCTTATGAATTTTTCATTCCACCTTTAAACCATCAGACATACATACATTCGAAGACATCAATGAAGCACTGTCCAGTTACCATAACTCCATTAGTAAAGCTTTTGATGTAGTGGCTTCCTCCAAAGCCTGCAACACCAGACTTACTAAACAACAACACCCCGGTACACGGCAGAGCTGAGAAGTGAAACAACTGTCTGTAAAAGACTGGTAAGGAGGTGGCGTAGGACCAAATCCTCATTTGACAGAGGAGCATACACAGTAGCTCTTCTAATGTCCCACAGGAAGATTAGGGAGGAGCTTAGATGTCATATTAGCAGGAGGATTGAGCAGGCTGGCAACTAAAGGAATTTACAAAGCTGGCAGCCTGCAGGTTAGAAATACTGGCTTTGCAAGAGCCGCGTGATTCGTTTGTTATTTCGAGGATAAGATTTCCAGATTATATGAGGAATTTCCACCTGTGTCAGGAAGGTCCAAAGAACCAGCAAACTACAAAGTATTGCCACCAAATGCCCCAGCCCTGCTAGGAAGGTTTGATGTAATCTCCCAAGAACAGGTGTGAGAAATGCTGGGGAAGGTTAAGTCTGGGTCTCCATTTGACCCTTGTCCGACCTTCATAGTCCCCTCTTTGTCATCTTTGTTAATTCCTCACATTGCAGATCTACTTCATTTATCCTTGGATTTAGAGAAAATGCCTAAGGCTTTGAAGTTGTGACTTGTCGCTCCCATCCTGAAAAAGCTCATGCTGGTCCCGAAACCTCCAAAATTAGATTCATTAATTGTATGAGAAAGGTGGCAGTTTGAATGAGTTCCAAATGTTTACAACTGAATAGAGGAAAGACATAAATCCTGCTGTTTGGGAAAGTGCAGGAACTTTGGTCAGAAGACTGGTGCTAATAGAATCAGGCCCAACACCCTGCCCCAGGGGTGCGATTAAAAACCTTGGGTTTTTGGTGGATAATAGGTTATCCATAAAGGAACAGGTAACCTCTATATGTGGTATCTGTTTCAGCACCTTGCGACTGATTAGAAAAGTGTTCCCTTGGCTTCCAATGAGTTCTAGGAAAATGTTGCCACAGGCCCTTAGTAAAAGTTGTCTTGTGTTTTTAACGAACAAACCTCTTCTCAGGAATGGCCCCACTTATCTGCGATCTAGGCTCTCTTGGTACTGGCCGGGCAGAAACATGAGGTCCATGGATAAAACTCTCTTGAATCCCCGCCTCATTCGAGTGACCAGCTATGTTGTTCATTTTCCTATTTAACTCCCCATCACTGTAATAGTCTTCCTCTTTCTACTCGATCTTGCCCAGATTTTGGAGAGTTCAAAAAACTGCTGAAAACTTAGCTTTTCTGAACATTTGTTAATTACTTTCCTAGATTCTGCTTTTCTACAGCTGGGATACTCTTTCTGGAGTGAGTTGTTCATGCTTTATAAGCTCATCTAACAATGCCGTCCGATTCCGTGGGGCGCGGACTGCCCACATTCTATTGCACTTACCGCCACACCACCTCACCGCTGTCTGGCCGCACAGGGCTAGGGCCAGATCAGGAAATGCTCTCCTGCTTCCTCCTGAATGTTTCCTCCTCAGGCAGAACCGCCCGCCCACCAACCTGTCCTCCTTCCTGTCTGCCTGCCCGTCTTCCTTCCTGTCTGCCTGCCTGTCTCCCTTCCTGTCTGCCTGCCTGCAGTCAGCAACAATGAACAACAGCCAACCAAGCCATCCAGATCACTGATCAAGAACTTTGCCAGGAATGTTACCTCTTTGCCTCCCACGTCCTTGTGCACCACCATATCCATCGTCCTGTTGGAATCTTTTGCGCTATGTAAATACATGAATACATTAATAAAATAGTCACTAAAAGCTAATGGCATTCAGTCATTTAAGTTGTACAATATAATAAAAAGTAATGTGTGTAGAATTGTTTGGGTGAGTTAAATGTGCAGAAAACGTTTAGTGCTGTCCTGATAAATGTTAATACAATCGAATCCTTTCCCATTTGCATGTGTTTCCTTACTAGCTGGTTCGCATCCCACTGAGCTGTGTTGAGATAGAGTTTCTGAACCACATAGTGTGCTTGTCAGGCCATTTCCTAATACACTCAGGATATCCTGAAAGGCAATAGAACTTTGCATTGTGGGACTTATAGTGACATTGCAAGTATGAGCTTAAAAATTCCCTCGCAGGAGCTAGGGTTTTTTTGGTTCACATGGGATTGTAGTGTCTGGTTGCAGGGGTGGTGGGGAGCACTTATATTGAAAAAGAGCAGACACAAGACAGGATTTGAATTATTTTGTTTAGTGACATGGGAACAACATTAATCAGGAAAAGATGGTTAAACAAGGGATTTTAAAGTTAGATTTATCTCCTGCAATGTTAATGGCATGTCAAACAAGAGGAAACATGGGGGGCTGATTAGATGGTCATCCTCTTTTTTCCCAGAAATCTTATTTTTACAGGAGGTTGTTCTTAATAACAACTTCTCAGATCTTTTTATTCTAGAGCAGTATCCACATGCTTACTTTGCTTCAGTCAGGCTGGCAGTAAGGGGTGTTGCAGTTTTGTTAGGTAGGGGGTGGATTGGCTGGTAACAGATGCAATTAGAGATCCCCAAAAGAAGGTGGATATGGCTGAAAGTTTGTGCTAATGGAAACCCTTTAAATCTGATTAATTATTATGCCCCAGTTTTTGACGAAGTGGACTAATTATTGCAGATCTATGATATTGCTATGGGAGCAGTAGGGCAGATAATCTTAGGGGGTGATTTTAATTATATCCAGAATTTGGCATTGGATACATCTAAGAAAACTAAAAAACAAATGAAGCCCCAAACTAGAAGAGTAGTCGAAGCGCTGAAACAAGATTTCCAATTATTCGATCCGTGGCGTAGTGACCATCCGGGTATTTTACAATATACTTGCTTCTCGCAATGTTTTCGTACCACTTCCCTTATTGATTTATTTTAATTTCTTATTATATCAAATGGGTGGGCTCAGATATTAGGGCTAACTAGTTTTCTGAGCATTTGTTGCCCACCAACATGGTGGAGTTCCATACAATTAGAGAGGAAAGCCCTAGGTGGCAGCTGGACTGGAACCCTAACCAAGAGTGACTTATAAAAACTAGAACATTTTTTCAGGATTTCTTTCATCTAAATAAGGGTACTGCATCATTGTTTTCGGTTTGGGAAGTATTTAGGGGTACAGCTCGGAGGTAAAGTATTGCTTATAAGGCTCAGCAAACTAAAGTGCATGCAGATTAGATAGCTGAGCTGCTATCAGCTGTCGATATAGCCCTTCGGGCCACGAAAAGGCCTCAGGATTTACAGCCTCCTATAGAGAACCATCTGGAAAAAGCCAAGCAAAATTTGAGGGATTTTCTTTCATTATGGAGGAAATCAACAGCTCTAGGGCATTTCACCAACAAGTATACGCAGAGAGACAGCAGATTTGGAAATTTCTTGTGTAGTCGACACAGGTCAAGCGGGACGCTGCGTTTGTAAGAGAGCTGCGGAAGCCAGTTACTGGAGACTGAAGTGTCCCAAGTTTTTCTGCAGCATTGTAAGATCGTGTATGAAACTAAATATTCGATCCCACAGGCTAGCATATCTCAATATTATCAGTTCATCGGGTTGCTTCAGTCGGCAAATTCATAGGCAGAAAAAATTACCCTAACATATCAGCGGCAGAGGTGCAGGATGCTCTTGCCACAACACCTAGTGGGAAGGTATGTGGCAATGATGGGTTCCCGGCTGAGATTTTTCTAACATTTTCAAGTGAAATGATACCCTTTTCAACTGATTTGTTCAAATTTATTAAAGAGGGTAGGGAGGTTCCTTCACCCTTCAAGAAGTCCATGATTGTTAGTTTTTTAAAGAAAGATAAGAATCCAAATTATATCAACGTATACTGGCCGACTAGCTTATTGAATGTTTATTATAAGCTCTTTATGAAAATATGGGTTATTCGTATCACTCCAGCAGTCCAGGCATTAATATAAATAGTTCAGACGGGGTTTGTGGCGAGTCATGTGATGTCCCCAAATACGGGCTTCTTAATTCATGCGTTGTATTATTTCTCTGCCAACCAGATTCAAGCAGTTGCAATAATGGCTGAAGCAGAGAAAGCATTCGACCTGTTTAACTTGGATGCACTCTTTTTTAGCCCTTTTGAAGATTGGCTTTCCTGCTCAATTTATTCTTGGACTTCCAGCAGAGCATCCTTTTTTTTAGGAAACATTGCCAGGAATCTAGTCAAGACGACCAATTGCTATACGCTAACTTTTAAGTTCTAAGCTCCAGGGAATTGGAAATTGGTACAGGTTATTATGTAATCAGTGGGTCAGGCAACATGTGATAAGCATTTTTGAAAAAACTAGCCTGCATAAACAATGTAGCCTCTTTGAGGAGGACTGGTAGACTATTTCAGTAATAGTCCATAAGGCTTTAAGAGTGGCAGACTTTAAGGGGATGTCTTTCCTATCCTGCTAGATGGCTTATTATACTCCTGCAGCCTTTCATAGAATGCACGCTGCAGTTGAGGATTGCTGCTTTCAATGTCAGCAGCAGGGAATGGGGACCTGGCTTCATATTTTTTTATACCTGCCACTTGTTTGGACAGTTTTGAGAAAAGGTCTTCTCCACTCTTAGTATTGGTTTCCAGGCTAATATAGACCCAGAAGCTTTTTTTGGCACTCTTAGGGTTTTGTCAAAAGAGCCAGGGTTTAAGTATTGGCAAATGGGGACAGGTATATGTATTATATCAGTAGAATCACTTTTTGGGTTTTCTCGCACTGGAACCATACACAATTTGTTTTGACTAACTTAGTTCTTACTTTTTTAACTCAAATTCTAAACTTCACCCACAGAGGCATTGGTCCTCAGAAAGATCTTTCTTCGTCGTAGTGAGGGTGAGAAATCAGGATGTCCCACTGTCGCCTACCCGATGAGGTCCAATAATTGGTAGCCAACTCACAAATTAGATATTAGCTTGAATTACACTACTCTCAGAATTATGCTATAGAAATAAAGTATTGCTATTGGAAGACCCAACCTCTTAAAGAAGTTCAGTCTGACAAGAATTATGCAAACCAAGAGATCTGCTGTGGTTATACAGAACAAGAGCAAAAAAACCTGATGTTCTAAAAATAATACATGACTCTCTCTATCATGCATTTAGAAATCCAATAGTTGCAAGCACCGTTTCTGTAGAAGAGAACATTAAGAAACAATAAAAGACAGACCAATTTAGATCATTTGGATTACTGTATTAAAGATCCAAAATCAATGCATATAAGTAACATTTTGAGAAGCTCTGTCGTGAGTATTACAGCTCGAAATATAAAACAGCACACCTAGCCAAAATAAATCTATTTCTAAATAAAAGATTCCATAGGAGGATGGTTCAGAATTGGGGATTCCTACAACCAACAAAGGCAGGAAGATGGTTCAAAAGAATTCTCCTAGCATGGGCAAAGAAATCAAGTTAGAGTCCACTAGGTAAAAGTGCAATGGCATGGGCATTAATCAGGAAAGTTCACATCTGGTCTCTCAGCAGACAGCTCCAAATCGTCCAGCAGGCAAGTTCATCAGCAAGGAGAAAAAGGCAACGGGCATGTAAAGATAGTCCAGCAGGCAGCCGATAATACAGGAGAGGGGAAATGAAGAGCCTCCCTCCTCCTAGGAAAGTCACTTTTTATACTCCAAATCATCCATTTGTGACATCAGTTGTCACCATACAATGGTCTGACTGTCATATGATCATTTTTCCATTCATCAGGTACAAATTGATACTCCCAATACATTTTCTCATGCTGCTTATGAGAAACGACTGTCCATTCCATCCTCACAGGTTAATTGACAAAGAGCCTATTTGCTTTGTTTCTCCTCACGGATTTACTCCAAAGGTTGGGTTCCACCAATTCATACACAAATAAGTACTGAAAAGTGTCTTCTTGATTAAAGATTGTTGCATAAAAAGAACAGATAAAGCAGCATTTGTGGAAACATAGCAAACGTCCATTACACCAGGCTATGAAATAGTGCAGCCTAAGGAAAAAAGGCAATTTAATGCATTTTGAAGTTAGCATTTCTTATTTAGTAAAATGAATTCCTAATTAAGTTCAAGCATAACAAAAGAAATCAAACATATCATATATTGAGGATACTTGTAAGGTTATCAAAGGTAATTAGACAAAAATGTTCAACTCTCAGAAAGGTTCAACTTTAATTATGGCCAGTACCAAAACACCTACATGTAAACTCTTTCTAAAAATCATTAAAATATTTTTTTTCCAAAAAGAAAAGATCTTAATATTATTAGGTACCTACAATGGAAGTTTTAATCATATAGCATAATCCATACATCATTTGCACCACTTTCTATATTGCTATAGAGCATTACAATGAAGTCAACAGAAATGCTAAATTTCATCATCAATTTTTCATGAGAACATTGTTAAAAATATAAGGTAAACATGTTAAATTCATGAAATTATTAATCTTGCTATTGCTACCTATCCAAGCACACTTTTACGGTGCTGGCACTAGATTTGCTTAATGAAATGCTTAGAACAAAAATGTTTGAGGAGGCGTATGCAAGACAGGTGGGAGGCTTAAAGAGATTAATGCTTACTTCCAGTTTTTTTATTTAATAGAGAAGGAGGGTTCTGAACCGGTAGTAACACAACCAGTGATTGGTTGAGGCCAACATTGAAGATGCCTGCGATCCGTTACTTTTTAAACATGGATAGGGAAGCATGGCGTGTTTACATCTGAATGTCCTATTAAAGGGTACTGTAACTCCTCTGTTTATTGAGAGCTAGGGGGCGCTGGGATGCTGTACTCTTATTACCCGCATTTATAGCTGAGGTGGTTTGAGAAGCTTGTGTTCATTGCCGCTACTACACTTGTACTGTATATAATTGCAATCATTGAATGGACAAAGTAATTGTATAAGCAGAGATTTAATGAGGCACAACGGCACTTTTATCTTTTGCCATGATATATTTGTCATTTTAAGTGTATCAACTGTCGTAATCTCAACTGTTATGATGGTCTGTGCACTTTGTTATACTCATCTGTGTGTTTGTATATTTGTTTCTCAATAAGCAACCCTGAAGGGGCTCGTTTTACTATTTTATAGGTATCTTATGTCACTAGTATTGTATCAATTGTATTTGTGCAATTGTATTTATGTATAAACTGGTGTGCGGTTCTGCTAAAAAATATATATAAAAAAAATAGAGTATAAAAAATTCCAGTATGCGAAATGCTGCTGGCTACTGAACGTGTCATGCGTGGCATTATGGCATGGGAAGCTTGTAAATTATGCCTATGCTAGCTTTGTGGTAATCTGCATGGTAGTACAGGCGGAAATTCCAGCAGAGTCTAAGCCTTTTATCTGGCCTAAGCCAATCAAATGAAACTCATTCAAGCTGGGTTTGAGTTGAGGTGGGTGCCCACGCCAATGCTACTTATTTAAGTGTGCTCCTCTGCACTGGACAGTCAGGAACTCACAGGGGTCACGTTTTTAGGCCTCGAGTGTGAGAACCTCATTCAGTCCCGTTTTCCTTTCCCCTTATGATTCTCATACTTACCCATTTATAAAAGAGACAGCTACATGTACAAGAAAGCCTTAAACACACACCTGGCATGTGAGGACTGGAACTAATGTACCGAATGCTGTTTCCTGCGTAGTCCCGTTAACCAACCGCTTATTAAATATATTCACTTGAGTCTTTTCAGAGAAGCACTGTTTGTTTTTAATGTGAGAGTCTGAAAAAATAAGCGGTTCCGGTTCGGAATGTAGCCCCAGGGGTTGCTATGGTCACAGAGAGGGCGTGGCCGGGGGAAGGTATGGGCAAGTGAAGTTAATAGGAATGACAGTGTTACCCGCCTTAATCTTTAACTCGCTGATCTGGGCTACATTTCTGGCGCGCAGCGAGGGACAAACAAACACACAGCCTTGACGTGTCGGTTCCGGCGAAGGACTGACCAATCCAGACCCAAGGTTAGTGGGGTACCGAACTGGGCGATTCTCCATCTCACCTGATGCCGGGATGCAGGTGGGGGGATTTCATTGTTGCAAAACGGGCTCTCCTGGGAATAAGTCCGCGAAAACAGTGAGAGGGTGCATGGTCCAACAATAACTAAACAGAACTCCACCTCTGAATAACAATGTCCTGCAAGTCAGCAGAAGATGAGTGTCTAACTGAAAACGTCCATGAGAGAGCGTGAAGTGACTTGTGGGTCAAGTAGTCACAGTCTCTGGTGATCGGGACACGAGTTCAGAGGGGTGGAAGCACCCCGCAAATCATAAACAAATCTTTGTCAATGTGACACACGAAAGTTACTAAATTAACCTGTGCTTAGCCTTCTGGTAGCTTGGCACAAAGCAGTCAGGCTTCACTTAGAGCAATGTGTTAAGTATTTAAACAGCACTCAAAACAGTTATAAAGTTAGAACACAACACAGGAAAAATCACAAACCAATTTAGAAACATAGAATAACATGTGATAATTAAAATGACTCCAAAACGAACAAAATCCAATTAGTAGAAGTGAAGGTATTGATTTTTAAAGTTTGAGGTAAAAATAGCAGCAAGAAGAGGAGGCCACTGGTGGTTATCTGGTTGTGCTACATCAGGGAAAGCCACAAGCTCAGGCTGCCCGCCATGGTGTGAGGCTCAGAAACAGGGACCAGGTTAGTCCTGCTAAAGAGTTAGTTATCAAGTCTGGCACAAAGACTTCCATTTGCATTGGGGTGGGGCTGCAAGGAGGAAGCTTGCAGGACAAGGAGCAGGCCGAGTGTCGTGGACGGTTGTTGCTGTAGCAGGAAGAGCTGATAGTCACTAGAGTTTTAATGGAAAAACAATCACCAGTAGCTCAAGACATTGGAGTCCAGACTTAAACCTTTACAGCAGTGGTTGCTGGCATTATTTACTTAAAACTCTGCACTGCCAAACAAAGAAGTTGGATTTGGACATCGTTTAAGGCCTGATCTGCAAAGGCATTTGCACAGTTAAATTCCACTTACAGGTGGAATGGTGTCAGTTAAAGGTGCAAATTCACTTTTGCAATTCACAATTGTCACTTGTAAATTGATTAACCTATCTGTAATAGCCAAGTATCATCATTTATTAAATTATGAGCGTAAATCTGCTCCCACAAGCAGGGATGGGAGTTCCAAGATGAAGATTTGCTGGAAAATGTGTGCACACCGACAAACTTGCAAAGGTGTAGAACAAGTCACAAAATGTATTTGGCCATTTGCAACACTAAAAAAGGTAGAGACGTACGCGCTGGAATGGCAACAGTTGAAAGGGAAGCATGTTTCCAATGGGGTAAAAGTATTTTCCACCTGAAACAAACGTAAATGCAGTAACATAAAGCCATTTGCAATTCCAGATGAACAGTGTCTTCAATTACATTTTTTGATATATATATATTTGTATTCACATTTTACTGTTACACATTTCCATTCAATGCACAAATGACATCAAGAGCCAAGTCATCTTTCATTGGCTAAACGCCCCCAATAAATACATCCCCACCATTACTAGTCAAGACTTCCTTCCTTGTAACATGCCGTATGACTGGTCGGTGCATCAAACTAACTTAGGGCAACAACAAACTCAACAGTGAACTGGCCCATCCCCCAGCCCCCAATTGCTCTGCCCATAACCAGATGCTTTAGACAGGAGGACTCAAATTGTTGTGAAGGAGTCTCGCTATGGCCTTCACCATTCGCAGGGTATTGCATAAGCTCATTGTTTACCTCTGTGGCTTCCCTCCCTCCTCTCATCAGTATTTATGATATAGATTTCCAAGGACTCCCCCAGGGTTCTAGCAGCCACACCTGCCAGGGTTGCACTGACACTTGCCACAGTCAGATTGTGCATCATGGCTCCTCATACAAGCAGGTCATCTGCCAGCCTATCATCACACCTCACTCTTTTCATAAGATCCTCCTTTGCCCCCATCTATTCAATCATGTCTCTCAGCCATTACCCTGCCTGTGGGGCCTCTTGCTCAACCATCTGATGGATATGTGACGTTTAGCCAGGGTTAGTCCAAGCTGCACAAATTTCATGCTAAGTTTCCTATTTTTCTGTTCCGGCACCAGGCCCAATAGATAGCACTTTATCCCTTGGGGATCCCCCAGCCCATCGCCCTTGGAGTCATTCTAGTACCTCCTCTCATTAGGGCACAACATGAGGGCAAATCCATATCACGTAGAAGAAGTCCGCCTTCGTGCTTCTGCATCATGAGCACCCTGTGTCTCTAGAAGAGTATTTTGTGTGCAGTTGTTTGGGGGAGAGATAGGCAATGTGGACAATATTAAGCTGTATAAGTTTGAAGCTTGCATTGACAGACATCTTCTGCACTCCGCTGTGTACCTTGGCCCAGTCCTTGGTCAAGATGGGGTCCTCACTAACCTACTGCCAGGTTTCCTCGATCTACAAGAGTATCGATGGTCTATACATCTGCAAGGCCCAGTACAGGTGTGTCATCAGGCTCTGAGCTCCCGTCAGGGACAGTAGCATAACTAGTGTTAGTGTAGGTGCAGGGCCCTCGTGTCCCGTCGGCCTTATCTCTCATGCCATTGCTGCTATTTTTACATATTGAAGGAACTGTCTCCTCCCCAGTCCAAATGCCTCCAATGCATCGTGTAGTGTAATAAATAGGGCAGCCAAGTATAGATCCTCTAATGCAGTACACCCCCCTCTAGTGTCTACTATTACATATGTGCAAATGGATTCACAAGAACGTAAATAAGAATCCACAAAATATTTACCACAGTAGATCAACAAAGCTTTAACTTTAGAGTGGATATTTCTGAATATATATCACAATCAGACCCTTAGTGGGTACTAGAAATTGTAAGAGATCATCATACAGTGTAAAATGATCTAAATTAGATGATTGATCAGCACTATGCTTGCAAAAGGTTGACTGTTCCACCAACTGTCCCAGGCACTAGACACAGAGACCACATTTTTTTATATTTTTTTATAGAGTTTTATATAGCGCGAACTTGACCCGAATCGGGTATCAGAGCGCTTTACATAGCACCAGTTGTGTTTCATTAGGACACATTCATTTTTTTGTTAGGCACGGGGGATTAAGTGATTTGCCCAGAATCACAGGATGTTCAGCTTCATTGCCGAGACTCGAACCCAGTTCCCCAGATTCGAGGTCGACCACCCTAGCCGTTAGGCCAACTCCTCTCCCCTTAAGTAAGTTAACAAAGCCCTTTTGGCAGCTAAAAATAGGTCTCTGAATTCATGTAAAATACCCATGAGTCATTCATCAGAGCTGGTTTTGTGGAAGAGCGGAAGCATTGTAGCTCCAGATTTAGCCACTATCAGTCAAACAGATTATTACCTACCTAGCGCCACTGAAAAACAAAAGAAAACTAGTCGTAATTCTAGTATGCCGATGTGGCTTGTGGTGCCTTACAATGCAGTATACAATTACATGCTGAAGTGGCTTGTGGTGCCTTGTGGTGCCTTACAATGTTGCATACATACCATAACAGATAACAAGTGTTGGACAATAGCCATTTTGGAATGATCACCCCAAACTTTTTGACTTTCTGCTCCTCTTTTTCTAACCTTGTTTTTGTTGTCTTTAGGGCTATGGGCACTTTACTTCTGCTGACCATTGCTAAAGTGCATGTGCTCACCCCTCTAAACATAGTATAATTGGTTTACACTGGTTTAGCATATATGATTTACTTGTAAGTCCCTTGTAAAGTTGTATACTATGTACCCAGGGACTGTAAATTAAATGCTACTAGTTGGCCTGCAGCACTTCTTGTGCCACCCGCAGAAGTAGCATTTCAAACCTGTCTCAGCCTTCCACTGCAAGGCCTGTGTGTGCAGTATACTCACACTTCGACTTGCCATTTAAAACTATTTAGCAAACACAAGGAAATGATGAGCAGAGAGCTGAAACTTTTCAGACACTCACCCCCAGTCACAGATCTGGGTTGAATCCATCATCGTTCTTTAGCTCACTTTACCACCTCAGTTCAGACCCAGCTAAATGCAAATCAGTCTTGACCCTATGCCTTATGGGAACAGTTCAGCCCAAACTGCCAAGCCAGGTCTTCCATGAACTGGAAACAGGCGTCCTGGGACCGGTTTCGGGGTAACACCCCTCATCAGCCAGGCTAGCTTGAATCCAGTGGCAAAGTGAGCAAGTGACCCACATCTGGGCATACCCTGCCAACTTAGAGTGAACAAAGCAAAACACAAGGAGATGATAGACGGAGCACTGAAACTTTTCAGACGCTCACCCCCAGTCACTGATCTGGGTTGAATCCATCATCGTTCCTCAGCTCACTTTGCCACCTCAGTTCAGAACTAGCTATTTGCAAATCAGTCTTGACCCTGTGCCCCATGGGAACAGTCCAGCCCAAACTGCCAAGCCAGGTCTTCCCTGAACCAGAAAGAAGCATCCTAGGACAGGTTTTGGGGTAACACCCCTCATCAGCCGGCCGACAAAGGCAGAGCTACCGTGATCTGGGCCAGGGACTCGTACCTGACAGAAGGGAGAAACCATGTTCTTAACCCCACTTGGTACCGACACATCTGCCATGATCCTGAAAAGGAAATCCAGAATGATGAAGGATTACAAGTAGGCATTTTAGCCCTAAAGAATTTGAATACCTAACAAGCAAAGACCCAAGAACACCGGTAATTTACTTTCTGCCGAAAGTTCACAAGGGTGCAACTAACCCCACCGGGCCGTCTAATTGTGTCCGGATGTGACTCCATTTTAGAACCGGTGTCCCAATGCTTGGATATATTCCTGAAACAATTCCTTAAGGATGTTCCATCATACCTAAGAGACACACTGTTGGATTTTATCAACAGAGTAGAAGGGTATAACTTCGATCCCACAGAACAGAGACTGGTGACATTGGACGTTGTCTCACTATATACACAAACCCCTCAGGAAGACCCACTAGAAGCCTTTGAATTCTATCTGGAGAGCAGAGAGCGCCCACATCAATTACCAACATATTTCATTTTAAGCTTGGCATCGTTGGCACTAAAGAAGAACATTATAAACTTGTGAGAGGGACCCCTTTTACCAAAGGAATAGGGTATTTGAACAGTCATATGAAAAGGGAATTGTTTCCTTTGGAAAACCACTCGTCTACTATTACTGACTGGATATCCTGTTGTAAACTAAACACACAATCTGTCCACATACATACAGAGATCAGTATAATTCCACGCCCCAAACCCTGGATTAAAGGATCAAAACATAACTAGTGTAAAAAGTAAAATATATATATATTTATTACTTCAATTTATCTAGATAATATATGCATCAGCATGGATTAACAATACATGTATCAGTTAAAAAAAGCTTCTTGCATCGTAACAATCATCCAGAAGCATACATATTACACACAGATTAATAAAAAAACAAAAATCACTAATTGAACACAGAGAGTGCAAGTGAAAGACAAGAAACTATGTCATTAATCGGCCCACATCCATGGAAGTCAAATCAAACGTTGAGACTCGATACCATATAACAAATAAGTATTCAATAGTCCCAATTTCCTCACGGATTGTGTTCCTTAACTGAAGCGTCGCCGCGTTTCGATGGTGTATTTATAAAGCCATCTTTCTCAAGACTGTCATGAATAACTCTCTCAAACAAAAGTTAAAAACCTGGAACATTTTGGGCCACCTCTGATATTAGTCGGACTGAGGACGAAGCGTCTCTACAATTTAAACTTGATGATCAGTTCCTCTGGGCATATACCTCCTTTTAAACTATTTAGATTTTTACAAACATTGAGTGCAAGGTCCGTGTTAAAGTCTTTAGATGTAGCGCATTGTACTGGAATGAGGTCACAAGGGTCGATATGCACGGTCAGGTGGTGCGATTACAAGAAAGGATCTAAAAGAAACTTAAGGGTCGCCGGGTGTGGTGATTTATATTGTATTCTTATCTCCGGAATCAAAACCTTCAAACAGGTAGTTAAAATAAGCAATCTTAGCAGAGAAGACTACATATGTTAACCGAGGTTGTCCACAGAAATGGGGAAAGGTATGGGGTGCCTGGAACAAGTACAGGGGCTTTATCTGAAAACCACCGGAGTTGCCGAATGAGGATATCTCCATCTGAAACGGGGAGGGGGTGAGGCGATATCTATGGGTTCGTAGGTGGGATCTGACCAGTATTCTGATGTAACAGTGATATGAGCGTTGACGTCAGCTAATGTACCAACATACTGCAATTGTATAGACATTTCTGTGATTGTGTTATGCCCTAACTTTAATAATAATAAAAACAATTAAAAAAAAAAAAAGCAATCTTTGTATCCTGCGGGTGAAATAAAGGTCTGAGTACTTCAATGGCATCTATCGGAACACTTATTTAGTTGGTCGAGGCCCGTCAAGAATCCCTGTAATAATTAGGGTGATATCCAGTCACTAATAGTAGATGAGTGGTTTTCCAAAGGAAACAATTCCCTTTTCATATGACTAAAGAAGAACTACTTCAAATTTGAGAACGATTTTTTATCCAGATCAAGGGAACAGCGATGGGATGTCCCTTTGCCCCATAAATGACGGTGCAGTATATGGCGAGATACAAGAGCAAATATGTATATAATAACAGCCCATTTGTCAATCATAAATTACAAAGGTATCGATACATCGAGGAAATTTGGTGCATTTGGAAAGGGAATGAAGAAGATCTCTTGAAGTTCTATAATTGGCTATACAACAGAAATCAAGACATCAAATTCAGCTTGACCCACAGCCAAAAAAGCTTCACATTCCTTGATGTAGATGTTAGACTGTCAGGTATGGGATTAATAACAACTTTATATACCAAACCCACTGATAAGACTACTGCCCTTCAGTTAAAAGGTTTCACCCTAAACGTTTAAAAGACAACTTACCGTATGGTCAGTTCCTAAGAGTGAGGCGCAACTGGACACGAAGAGAGGACTACGACTTACACGCTCACATCTTAATGGATAAATTGAAAGAGAAGGGTTATCCTCACCAACTACTTAAACATTCAAGGAAAAGGGCTTGGTTCACACCAAGAGAAGAGCTGTTACACAAAACGTCTAAAACTCCAATGGACAGATTGGTATGCATGTCAACATTTGGCTCACACACAAATTCGTTCAAAAAGATCATTCGCCAGAACTGGCATCTCATCAAAGGAATGGATGATGGCTTTGATATACCTCTGTTTGCCTTAAAGAAAACACCAGTATCAGACAACCATAATAAGAGCTTCAGACGAACAACAGAAAAGACCGGACAACTTGCGTTCATTTCTGAATTTAAAACCTATTCAAGGACATCACAAATGTGGGAACTGTTCAGCTTGCTGTTCCACCATTGAGGGATCTATTTATACAAATAGCCCAGAGCAATGGAATGATAAAAAAAATTCAAATTGCAAAACCAGGAATGTAGTTTACTCAATCATCTGCCCATGCTCAAAAATGTATATAGGCAAAACCATCCAGGAGGTTTGACAAAGAATTGCGCAATATCGCTCTAGAATAAAGAACAAAGTGATGAGTGCACCCCTAGTGAGCCACTTCCAAGAAATAAATCATGTATTGTTATGTTAATTGAATTTGTAGAGTGTGGCGGTTACCCTTAAGGTGTCCTGGCACTATGCACTGCCGGTACGTTAGCGGGGAGAAGGTCAATGAGTGAACAACCAGGTCTTCAGTCCCTTTCTAAAGGAGAGAGGTCTGCAGCATTCCTCAGGTGGAACGGCAGATCGTTCCAGGCCTTGGATGTGCAGGTAATAAAACTCCTGCCTTCCAAGCGGATTTTTTGTAAAGTAGGGATTTGAACATTTTTTGCTCCTGTGGACCGAAGGGTCCTGGCGGGAGCATACCATTTGTACCTGTGCCTCAAATGGTCAGGGCCTATTCCATTAAGGGCCTTGAAGGCTATGCAGAGGGCCTTAAAGCGTACCCTTTGTTTCACAGGAAGCGAGTGTAACAGAGTTAATTCTTTTTTCACAGAGACAAATTTGGGTGTGCCTGACAGCAGCCTGGCTGCTGCATTTTGGGCTATCTAAAGCCTATTAATGTGCTGTTTTTGGGCGTTCAGATAGATGCTATTGCAGTAATTCAGTTGTGCCATTACAAGTACCGTAACCACTGTCCTGAGATTTCCTTCTGAAAGATAAGGTTTTATTTTGCTTAGGATTCGCAGTATGGGGAAACATGCAGATACCACGGAACTTATATGATCACTAAACGTCAGTCTGTTGTCTACTGTTACCCCTAAATTTTTTGCTTTCAGAGTAGCGGTAGGGCAGTTCCCCAGATTTGCTGGCCACCCGTCAGGTGTACATACATGAGAATTGTTTCCAAATACAATAACCTCAGTTTTGCTGCAATTTAATTTTAAACAGTTCGCCAACATCTATCCTGCTATATCCTTCATGCAATCATGAAAGCGTACTCCTGTTTCTTTTTCCTTTCCATCTTTGAGGGACAACACTATTTGAGTGTCATCCGCATACGAGGTCAATTGGAAACCGAAGGATCTGATCAGGGCCTCCAAAGATATCACATAAATGTTCAAAAGCGTAGGGCTCAGTGACGACCCCTGGGGGACCCCACAAGGAAGGCAGAACGGCTGGGATTTATTAATATCCAGGTTGACTGTTTGTGTTCTTTCGGATAGAAAGGATTGCAGGAGTTTCCAGGCAACCCCTCGTACCCCTGCATCAGACAGACTGTCCATCAAAACCTTGTGATGGACCTTGTCAAAGGCTGCTGACTGATCTAATATTATCAGTATAGCCTTCCCTCCACAGTCCAATGCCTCCCTTACTTCTTCGAGAGATTTGATTAGGGCCAATTCCGTGCTGTGTTCTGCTGTGAAACCATATTGAGTTGGATCAAATATGTTGTTGGTTAGAAAAAAAGTGCTAAGCTGGATGTTCATAGCCTTTTCTGTAATTTTTGCAGGCAGTGGAAGCTGCGAAATTGGCCAATAGCTGCTAGGGTCTGTGGGGTCCAAAGTTGTTTTTTTTAGTAGAGGGAGGATAGAAGTCTTCTTCCAATCCTTTGGAAAGGTCCCGGTGGCAAATATGTTATTGATCAGGGGGTTTATAGCAGATCCTATAACTTCTAGAATGGATTTCAGAATCAAAACCGGGCAAGGATCTGTGGGGGATCCAGAACAAATGGAATTCAAGAGTTTGGTGGTTTCTGCTATTTCTAGCGGTGTAAAATGATCAAATACTGGTCCAGGATTGGGTTCTAACTGGACTAATTCCCGTGGGTGTATTCCTTCTCCCTTCTGAGATGGAGTAAATGTGGAGAAAATACCTTCCACTTTTGTTGGAAGAAAGTAGCCAGATTTTCGCACAATTCTGGGCTACTTGCACTCTTAGGGGTATTAGGTGAAGCTAGTTTTTTCACGGTTTTAAAGAATTCTTTGGGGTTGGACTTAGCTTGGAGGATTTCATTTGAAAAGAAGTTCTTTTTTGTTTCCAGCAGTAGTTCTTTATAAGGTTTAAGACTGTGCTTATAGATATCTTTGTCATTGCTATTATACCCTCTCCTCCATGCCCATTCAAGTCTTTTACAGGCCAGTTTCTGCAGTTTTAGTTTGTCTGAATACCAAGGGGCCGAGAAAGAGTTTAATTGGACAGTCCTCAGTGCCATCAAGCAAAACCCCAGAGGTGGTGATCCAGACATTTTATTAACCAGGAGAGAAGCGTATCTAATAATGAAATTCAACACCGCAAGACGTGGCTTGAATGAAATGACAGAGATAAACAGATTGTGACAGGCAACCAAATAGTCGCAAGAAGAGTTAAGAAACTGGCTACGGATCCCAGCATACAACGGAACACAGAAATCCATGTTACTGAGTTTAGAAATGCCTGAACGATTCTCAACATTTACCATGACTTCCGCGTTCCATTAATGCGACCGATCAATTGACATACAGATTGTGACAGGCAAACCAAATAGTCACAAATAGAGTAAACAACAGACTATGGATCCCAGCATACAACGGAGCACTGATATCCATGTTCCGGAGTATTTAAATGCCCAAATGATCCACAATAGCCACCTCAACTTCTGCGTTCGAAGAATGCCACTGATAGATAGAGCAAGAGAAAAAAAGAAATGGACTCGATTCATTCTGGAAGGCAAGTATTCTACACGCAGGGCTAGGAAAGCACGCAGCTCGTCTTTGTAACTACTTTCGATCAAGATCAGGAATGATACAATGTTTCATCTATTTTAGGCACGCCAGCTTTTGAGATTACACAAGTAACACCGCGGGAAAAATTGAAGCGACCCGCTTTGAAAGCCAAGTGAAGCTGTGATATGAATGTGTGCGGCCGCACGGTGCAATGATTATGAAGGCAACTAGGAATGACAAATTGTTTTAACTTTCAAGACACACCGGACTGTCAAAATAAAATGTCCAACGTCTGAAATATACGAACAGTCATTAAAGCGCAGGCAAGCCCTTTTCACATTTGGCAATGTAAGACCAAAACAGTCTCATTAAGATATGACTTCAGCTCGACTGTGAGCATTCTCTTATAGAAACAATCCGCTAAATCCAAGACTTGATTTTATTTCAGATATGGGCTCAAATTCAGCAAACTTTGATTATACAGTCTAAATGAATAAAATGACTGCAGACTCCTGTTGTCAACATCTAAGAGTAAGGTACAACCCTCAGCATTTCTGACTTGGTAGAGTATTATCTAGGGATTAGAGTAACATTCTAAAAATATGTTTCATGTCACATTTTTTCAGCACTGACCCAGTCCTGGTCCTGAGGAGAACCCAAGAAATTGTGAAGGGTTCGAAACGCGTTGACCCTGCTGGTTGGGGGAAGATAATTATTTAATCAAATCATTTAAAGTTAGGAAATACGGCTAAAAGCCTGTACCTGCAATACCAAACTCCCATTAGCTTACACCGGCATGATGCATAGTGTGATTGTTTGTAAAATGTGTAACTTGCTAGGTGTTTTGCTGAAGAACTGGTCTTTTGTTACAATTTTGTTGTTTTTTCTTTTAAATGTAATTGTTTGAGTATGTTTAATCACCAATGTAAAATGTTTATATGAGAAAAAAAAACAGTTTGCCCTTCAAAAAAGACATGCTAAAAATGTTTGTAATTTTTTTTCAAACAGCCAATTGAGTGTGAAATAAATCACGAAGGCCACCATATTGGTGTATGTGGTTATTACAGTTAAATGTATGTAATTGATGTCCGCACCTAGACCCTGCAAGTGTTGATATTTTTCTAAAAGAGGCTCAGACTAGATGCTTTGAATGAGCCCAACCCTCCACTCTTATTATTACTTTTGGAAAGTGGGCATTTCTCTGTGCTTATAACTCTGTGTGTTTTGCAGCCTGTCTCCAATACATGTCTGGGCTGGGTGACATCTACACTTTGTGCATTCCCTCTAGACAGCCACAACAGAGGAAGGATAGGTGTGTCTAAGGACCCATCTACATACATCTGCATTCTGAGTGTCTTGTTTGGGCAGGATGAAAGAGAGGGGCTAATACATCAATGGCATGGAAAGTGTCCTGTCCCCACACAAAGGACTGATTACTCCCCAGAGATAGCCTGGAAGACAGGACCGGGTTGAAAGGGATCCTTGTGCACTTCAGCGCACTGCTTTAAAGTCACCCCCACATCAAATGCATTTTTAGGTATAAGTACTGGGTCTCTGACCCCCTAAAATCAGACATTTCTGGATCTTGAACTGAACCTCTGCCAGAAGGACTGCTGTGCTTCTTAAAGGACTCATATTTGGACTGCAGACTTGGAAGGTCTGCTTTTCTCCTGTGTTGTTCTGCTGCCTACTGCTCTCTGACCCAGCTGAAGGAGAGATGGACTCTGCCTTCACTCTAAGTGATCTCCAAAGGCATGTTGGTTTGTGTCCTGCTGCTTGAGACTCAGGGATATCAAAGTATCTACCCCTATTCCTGTGCCTGGTTTACTGGAAGTGGCCCATATACGTTCAGCACAGATTTTGATGTATCTCATGTCAGCGTGTAACAGAACCAGCTCATCAACCCAGTTGCTGGAGTAAAATCGGCACACCGTGTCGGAACCAGAGCTTTGACTCTAGAGATCGACGTAACGGACAGCTTATCACCACCGCTACAGCTTGGTGAGAGCAACGTATCTCCTCAACTGCGTGTCAGAATCTGGTGCATCCCTTGACGCCTCTCATTCTTGGCACCCGTCTTTGGAACTGACACATCGTCTTCACTGCGTGGAGAAGATCGGCGCATCTCGTTGTTCGTGACCAAGGAAGGTACTTTGTTCACTGGGGCATGCATGGATCTTTAGCCAGCCGTCACTTCCACAATTTCGCCTGAAACTTTGACTTTGCCCTGGTCCAGCATGACCTTAAATAACCTTTTTAGCACCACCTGCTTCTAAGCACTTCACTGCATTTATTCCTTTAAAATTCAATATCTCAACTTCTATACATTGGATTTTTGTCATTTTGATATTGTTTTGTTCAAAAATCTATTTTCCTGAACCTGTGAGCAGTCTTTTTGTGGTGTATTCATTGTGTTAGTGTGTGTGTGTTGCACACATGCTTTACTCACTGCCTCTTTGGATAAGCCTGACTGCTTTATACCAAGCTACCAAAGGGTGGACACAGGTAATCTTTTTGTGTGAATCTAGCTTCCCTGACTAGAGTGGTGGTTCCTGCCTGGCCTGTATACGTACCTCAACCAACCAGGATTCGCATTTCTAACAACAAGGATGCAATTAGTTGTCACTAGTGGGTAGAGCGAAGAGGTTGTCTCTCATTGGGGATAGTTCAATTCGAATGATAGATACGTTTTGGACAGCACACTTTAAAATTTGATCAGTTTCCTATTTGCATAATGTTAGACAAGATGGATATGAATCTGAAGGTTTCTGAATCTGGATAATGTGCCAGTGAACTGAGCATAGCGTTAGGCAGCCACTGTGACCATGGGGAGTTGGGGGCAGGGGCCGAACCTCCACCTGTTTGCTGCCTGTAAGATAGGGAGGTTCTAGAAACATGCCACGGCTGTATGTACAGATGATACTCTGTTCACTTTATGATAGATTGGGGATCTGCGACATTATCCTTAAAGGAGAATTTGGAGTAAGACTCCCAAACAGATGCAGAGAAGGGGTATAAGGGTGACATACTGACGTGGAATGAAGAGCCATCAATCTGAAGTTTTTGATGGGACCTTGAATTCCCTCCTCCCCCCCCCCCCCAACTTGCTTCTTCTCGCAAGACCTCTCTTTCCCTGCATCCCAACAAAAAGAAAACTCAATAGAACATTTTTTACCAGAAAGCCCAAAGATCTGTCTTTGATGTCCCAGATTGGGCTTGGGTTCTGGAAGCGTGGCAATGAACAACTTGCTGCCAGCTGAGCCCCCCCCCCCCCCCCCCCAATGGCCTCACTCCACCCTCTCGACTGTTCCTTGCCTGCATATCGCAGCTCTAAACTGGAAGGTGACTGCTTCCAGGTGCGTTGATGGATCTGATCTACACGCTCCTTCCCAGGGAAGAGTTTTCAGTTCTTTGTCCAACTTTCTGGGATCATATTCGACTTGGAGGAGGGAGCAATACAGATGAACTTCGTGAATGAAGAGGGCTTCCCCAAAATGCTTGCACCTCATTGGCACGGAAGTCTCCATTACCGCTGCATTGATCTTCAATCTGAAACGATATAATCCTCTGGTGCGACCTATTGAATAAGCCGTTTTGAGCAAGAAGAAGCAGGGCCACCTCTTAATAAAGACACATGCGCTGTGCATTTGTTCAAGGAGTGTGGCGAGCTCTTGTGTGGGGCTATATTTAAAACCGTGAAGTGGGCCCCGCTTGGAGGCGCATTCCTCGGTGGACCAGTCATCGCTAATGGTGGCGCGAGCAGGGAGCGCGCGATCTTTTGTCTCTCACACTCCGTCCTCCGGGAGCAGCCCCGGCCGCGCATCCTTCCCGGCCACAGCAGGCAGCCCGTAAGTACAGATTTACTTTCTGCTCGTATCTCAAGGCGGCGTGCCGGAAGAAAAGGAGATTCAACATTTTACTCTAAACCTATTGATGGAGAACTGCGATGTGTGCAGTTTGGATTAGGAAAAAACGATTGGAGTATTTGAGTTTATTCCAGCATCTAAGAAAATCAAATATATTCAAGTGTTACTGTTTAGTTGGGTGGCAGTCTCAGGTCTTGGAATTAATGTAATTTTTTTCTGCTTTGTTAATTACATTATTTGTCG
Source organism: Triturus cristatus (assembly GCF_964204655.1). Lineage (NCBI taxonomy): Eukaryota > Metazoa > Chordata > Amphibia > Caudata > Salamandridae > Triturus > Triturus cristatus. The sequence continues at coordinate 350,186,859 of NC_140584.1, forward strand.
AAATAAGTAAGTTTGTTCTAACATTTGGAGGTGTAGTGAATGAAGGCCAAAATACCGTATAATATAAAGCATTGTGGGCAGGAAGGAAGGTGTTTTGCATTTTACTCTACTTTATCAGGCACATCGGTTACCAGGCACTAACTAATCTTGATAAATATCTTTTAGATTTTTGCGTTACTCCTCTGTACTGTCTGATTCCCAGCTGATAGAAATGCGTGTGTTGGTTGTACATATTCCACCATGTTTCCTTTAAGTGGAAATGCCCACAACTGTTAGGCTTACAGTTTTATAAATTGTCGGCCACCCATGAAAAAAGCCGTCATTACTGATTATGCATAACAGAATTATGCGTTCCACAAGATTTTTGACTCACCTTCTGACAGACAGTTTAGATGTCCTCAGAGAACTTATGTCCTTAACACACACGCACACACATATATGTTGATCAGCCAGTTTTTCTTCATATGTTTTATTACTGTTGATATTGTTTTCATATAAAAAGAAGCCCCGTGTTAACATCCTTTAAAGGGAAACTCCTTACAGTAGGCAGAAATGTCTTAATGGCAAACTGACGACCAAGATTCCACCTGGACAATATTTAAGATCACAGTCTGAAGCCCGTCAGATCTGAGATTTCTGTATCCGCCCACGAGGGCAGGATCCATGCAGATTTTTCATGACAGCCACAGGCTATCAATGATGACCATTTCTTTCCATTCTATGTAAGTCGATCCTGTGTGATTATTCAGAGAAGATGGCCCAGATCCAGGTCAAACGACTTCATTTGTGACACTCAGGGACAAGCTTCTGACCACCTACTTAGTTAACCCATTCCGTGCTTACTTTGAGCCTGTGGTTGTGGTGGGGTCCACCAGCACTCATTTTGGTGCCCGCCACATATTTTTCCTGATCGGACATTTCCCAAGAGCAAGAGAGAGAAAAACAAACACGGGGAAAAAGGAGGAAGAGAAAGATGGGGAACTGATCACAAAGAGAAAAAGCAGGGACCGGCCGGAGGGAGGTAAAGGGGAAGGGGTGTCTGGAAATGGCTTAAAAAGCCCCCTGGTGGATTGTGCAGCCCTGGTATTCTGCTCACTGACATTCAACTGCACTGGCTGCGGGTTGTGCTCAGACCTTTGGGCACTGGCACTCATTCTGTTACAAGTTAAGCACTGTTTATCCTAGACAAGGTCAGTCAAAGCAGGGTATTTTTGTAGAGAGGTGTCTAGCATGGGGACTATAAACAGGGATTGACTCGCCTTTAGAGCAATTAGGCAGTGACAAAGGGTGGTGCGGTCTGAAAGGTCAGTGTGTGGCAGTCGCGGCCGGTGCAGGTAAGAGTGGTGAGGTAGGGCGGGCAAGGACGGAGTTGGCAAACAATGTGACTGGAAAAAATATTTTTTTTAAAGAAAGAAAAACACTTACCTTGTGCTCACTGCGTCTCTGAGTCAGCGATGCGGCTAGCGCAAAGACAGTGGATTTTTTTTTTTTTAATTGTTCTCTTACTTATTCCGTCGTCTGTCGAGTTCCGGTCGCCCCGCCCCACCGCACCACTCTTACCTGCACCAGCTGCGACTGGTGTGTGGGTCAGTTTGTTTTAACTATTTGTGGGCCTGTTTAATGGTCCGATGGGCCAGTTTTTACCATTGATTACCCTGACATTAAAACATGCATTCTCCCATACCTTACAAAACACCTGTATAGCATAGTTTTACAAGTTGAAAACGGCCCCAGTTTTCACTCATGAGCCAGGTTTTTTTAGCTAATTAATTCACTAATGAGGCCTGTTTACTGTCCCAGTCCGACCCTGACTATAAACCTTTCAGGGCAGATCCTTCACTGTCAAAGGCTCCTCCCCCAAAACACCCTGCCAAGGGCTTGAACCTGACGGCATGCAGTTCAGAACAGACGTTGCACTGCGCATGCGTATCCCATGCTACTGAAGCAGTTAACTTTATTTCGCGATCGGGGCAAAGTATGACCTGTTTCTCTATCAGTGCTCGCCGTTGTTTTTTTTTTTGCACACTTGTCACCCTGAATGTTACAACCGGCAGCACAACACCATCCAGGGTATTTAGACTCACTTTACATTCTGGAATAATTTAATCATACGGTCTGTGGCTAAAGCAAAACTACAAATCCCAAAATGCAGCTTTCTATTGGCACAAAACCATGAATGACTGAAGGAGCCACAGATGACACTCAGCCACTTGGAAGTTTTGGAAAATAAAATAAAGCAAGAGTAGTCAATGTTCAAGGAGGGACTCGGAGGACATTTAAATTTCCATCCTGCTGTATAGAGCTCACAATAGGAATAAAGTGTTGAATATTCGAAAATGTTTACAATCAATATGAAACTAGAAACAATGAAAAGAGAAGAGCAGGGAAGCGCTTCCGCTAAGAGAGTAATTGGTGACCTAAGTGATCTTTTCCATCAAGAATATTCTCAATGTATTTGTGGAAAGAAAGCAGCAGGGAGTGGCAAGTAACTCCCATAAAATAAGAGCTGACTTTTAGAAAATACAAATCGTTTGCAGCAAAGTAATGCATTTTTGATGTGACCACAGAACATTTTGCATTAACCCTTCCAAATATCATCCGCCTTGAAGGATGTGTTGAATTTATTTAAAACAAACCCCTTGTGTACATATTAGTGGATAGTGCATTTTTAGAGCTAAGCACTAAAGTGCTGTCTGGCTCTGCAAATGGCATTATACTTTTTGTAGTCACTTTTCCCTCTTCTTCAACTTGTAATCTGTCCCACTTTTCACTTAGATCAGTAGGTCTGACTCGACTGATAAACGGAATCTAACCATGTGTACATGTTCTGGAACATAACAGGGCATGCAGTAGGCAACACAAAATGGTGGTCGACATCCCAGTCACCTAAAATATGTCTTCTATGTTCACCTCACAAATATACAAAGGTCTTGACCAAGAAGAGGACCCTCAAGACATGACAGCCCCTCTGACCTGCAGGCACTTCACAGACCCATCCTTGCTGAGAGCCTTTTGCACAGTTGATGGAGAGGGATTTATCATGTGCCAGGGAGAGCTGATCTGTGATTCTCCTCTGTCCTGATGCCACACTAGTAGCATTTTCAAGGGCTTTGCATGGGCATAACATCATAGCAGTAAGATAATGCCTGTGTGTGCTAAGCTGCAAACCCTCTCGTAAACTTTCAGAAAAATACCTCCCCAACTCCCGTGCTGGAACTTCCACAGTGTTAGTGTGCAAAGCCCACATGGCAACAGTTATCGAAGAATATAGGGACATAGAAGTGAAAGTGCATGCCTCTTTACTCCCCGATGATATTGCAGGAAGTGACATCACATGCCTTTTTGCCCCCAACCAATCACATAAAGGGACGTCAAACGACCTCTGCATAAATGACTTAACAACAGGTGACATCACATGACCTTTGGCCTGATTATATCACCAAAACAGGCAACATGGAAATTAACTATAAAATAGAACAAAGGATTATCATTAAAACATAACCTGAAAGCATGAAGATGCATACCATTTCTCAAAATAAGCTACAACTGTTCACATGTAAAGTGTCAGACCCATCAGAAACAATGCACCCGCACACCATGACAAAATAAATTAGAACCCTAAAACATTAGTGCTAAAAACCATGCTGTCAAAGGAGGAGGAGAAGGTAGGTGAGAGGTGTGGACATCCAGACCCATAGCCAGGAGCATATTTTAGGGGTGAGTGGCCCTTAGCCATGACCAAACATTAAAGCTGTGCACTACAGGAGCATTCTTTCCCAAATACTTGTAGGGAAACAGGTACAGTATGCAAGGTTTTAAAGCATACAACGCTTTCTGGGTAATTTTTCATTATTGGTGTCACTGGTTATACTGCTAAACATCGGCCACAGAATATCATAGTATAAAAATATCAAGGACATTTATCAAAAGGATAGATTTACTATGTCTAACTCCACATCTACGTACCTTGAAGATACATATATTGCGTAGGTACATGTATGTGGAGTAAGGTTTAGAAAATCTAACACTTACCTGTTGGTATTTAGGATTCGATATTCTATCCTCCATTTTCCATGCCATCGATATTCATAAATCATATTAATTAGATGGGATTTAAAATAGAGGTAAATTGCAAAATCAGCTGACACAACTTTGTGTATTTTCTAAACTGGTCAATTTGTGAAATGCAAAGCTCTGAAGTCCTTTTTATTTTTTACAAAAAAATGAGCTGGCTTCAGGTCAGAGTCTTCCCTTCCCCACCCTCACCCCCACAGCTCTTACCTGAGAACATGTTCTTTTACCTTTTATATGTCCTGGTGGTGACAAACAGCTAATTTCTTTTTTCTCTACTTCAAGGCTTACTCTTCTCAAAGGCTAGCATTGGGAATTCCTTAGAACACTTTTTAGCTATAATTCCTGATTAGAAAGGAGTAGCTTAAATCATGTTTTATATCTTTGGAATAGTAATGATAAATCCTCTTTAGTGGTAAAATTGAATTTAACATTACTGTTTTAGAAATGCCACTTTTAGAAAGTGGACATTTCTCTTCTCTTACTGCTCAGTGTACCATGCAACCTGTCTCCAATATACGTCTGGGATGGGTGACAGCTACACCGTGCATACCCTCTAGACAGCCACACACACAGGAAGGGTGGGTGTAACAGAAAACTCATCTGCTTTCATCTACATACTGATAGCTCTTCCGGGGCATGAAGACGGATGGGGAGCTGACACTTACGCCTGATTAGACAGTGTCCTGTGTACCACACAAGGGGCTGATTACTCCCCCCACAGATAGCCTGACAGACAGGGCTTGGATGAAAGGGGACCTGTGAGCTTCAAGGGCCTGTTTTAAAGTCACCCCCACTTCAAACGCACAATTATGTATAAGTACTGGGGCTCCAATCCTACCAAGATGATACACTACTGGACGTGTGATGAACTCTGCGAGGAGTAAAGACTGCTGTGCTAGAAGGATGTCCTCTCTGCTTGACTGACTGTTCTGAAGGAACTACTTCTCTGCTTTGCTTAGCTGGCGTGCTTCCTGCTGATCCCTGCCCTGGTGCAGGACTGGACCCATCTCGCTTGAACCCAGAGTGACTCCAAGGGCTTGCTGGCTTGCCCCCTCTTCTGCAGTCTCAGGGCCATCAAAGACTTCCTGCAATCCTATTCTTGCTGCTGGACTCTTCCATCTGTGAGTTCTCTCGTGCCTGAGGTGCAAATCCAGTACTGGGCCTCAGAATTGGGTTCTGCAGCTGTTTTTACTTCAAAATCAACGCAGTGGTGACTTTGCACCAATCTGAGCTGACGCACTGCCCTTCGGCACAAGAGCCGATCAACGGCATCACTTCAATGGCCTGCGCGGCTTAACGCCGATGGACAGCGTGGCTCGACATCGTCACAGGGCTTGTATCGTAAAGGGTTTCGATGTTGATGCCTTCATCTACTGCATGGATCGACGCCGATGCTTCGCATCCATTCACTGGATCGATGACTAGGCAGCGCCTCCTTGATTCCTAGAATTGAGTTTACAACATCAACGCTTGCTTCAACCAAGGTAGTTTATCAGCAGGACTTAGTTGAGTCCTGTAGTGGACCAGCCCTCCATCATGGTCGGCCTGAACTTTGGATTTAGCCCAATCTAGCGCTATCTCAAGTAACCACTTGGCGCTACTGACTTCAATGCACTATTTTTGGTTTATTCTTTACAAATTCGTAACTCAGGTTCTTCTTATTTAATTTTTGTCCTTTTAATCTTGTTTTGTTCACACAAATATTCTCTATTGTTATAAACCTGTGCGGAGAATGTTTTTGGTGTTTTCAATGAGTTACTGTGTGTGTGTGTGTGTGTGTGTGTATGTGTGTGTTTGCGCTGCACAAGTGCTTTACATATTGCCTCTTTAGATAAGCCTGACTGCTCTGTGCCAAGCTACCAGAGGTTGAGCACAGGTTATCTTTTAGGTGCCGATTCCAATCCGGGTCGGAAAGCTCTCCGACCGAGCCGGATCCGGAGTATTTTCCGACCGAGCCGAAGTCCTGCAGTCCGACCAAGCGAGTACGATATGGCCGTATGCTGCCGGACTCAGTTCGGTCGGACACCCATAGAAGTCAATGGGAGCCGGTCGTACGGCGCGTACATGGGCTCCCATTGACTGAATGGGTATGTCTCGCGCAAGGGCGCCCCTACAGTGGGTACGCGTCGGTGCCATCCGCACTGTTCATGCCTGTGTTGGGGGGACCCTTGGGTCTCCCCCTGTGTCCGAGTCATAGGGCTGCGGGTGACAAGGGGTCCGACGCGGACCCCCAAAGGCAACCACCCGGACGTTTAGCGAGCTGGACACTCCGGCTCGCACAGGCTGTCTGACATGTGCATCGTACTGGCTCGGTCGTAAATCGCATCCATTGCACGCCACGGTTAGCTTACGACTGAGACGTATGGAGTGGTTCAGACTCGGAAACGACTCGGTCGGTGAATTTCATGTAGCTCGCATCGTACTTGCTCGCTCGTACAGCTGTACGAGTCGGGCGGAAAACACGTGTACGGCTCAAAGTTTTTCCGGCAGGATCGTGTTCGGTGCCCTTCCGACCTGGATCGGAATCAGCCCCTTAGTGTGTATTTAGCTTACCCTGACTAGGATTGTGGTCCCTGCTTGGACAGGGAACATACCCCTGACAACTAGAGACCTAATTTCTAATAATATGTTAACTAATAATGGGAGGTGGACTGTTAAGCATTGAAATCTGGGCCTCACAGCTTTGACTGCAAACCAGTGTTGATACCACAGTTCACATCAGATCCTTACACACAACACTGAGGCATCCCTGAGTGGTCCATCATGTCCCCTCTATTATTCAAATCTCCTAACCAAACCTGATTAGATAATTTAACCACACCTATTACAACTATGCAGATGACACTCAAATCATTTAAAAAAATGGGTAGTCTGGAAGACCTCTACAATTTAAAACTTGATGACTGCCTTTGGGCAATAAACACATGGAGGATGAATAATCATCTAAAGGACAATACAGCAAATACAGAGATTATGACCTATGGATAATGTCAAAAATACCAGGCTACTGCCATAGGGCCAACAAAAGATGAGGGCCCTCCACCAATATAAAGAGTAGTCACAAACCTAGGTACAACATTGGATTCAGACCAATATTGATACCATATGTCACAAAGAACACCTTGTACAGTATGAAAACACTATGTCACATCTTCCCATACTGGATACCAACATACTTTGCAAACTATTCTCGCACTCTTAATGTCCAAGCCTGACTATATCAACAGCCTTTAACTTGGTGCACCCACATTCACCTAACACAAAATACAAACTCATCAAAAATGTTGCCGCCAGACTTCTTCTCTGCCTTCACCCAAGAGAACACAAGACTCCAGTCTTGCAATTATTCCACTGGCTACCTATAGTTCGTGAAGCAATGTTCAAGGCACTTTGTATTGTTCACAGAGCTTTATAAGGAAAAGGACTCCTATTCTTACAAGTTAAATGAATTCAGGAAATACAAAGAAAACAGGATGCTGTGCTCCAGGCTTTCACCACGTATCATTCCATCTTACCAAAAGAAATCCATAAGAAGCACTGCTTTCACAATACCAATCTTTGAAACACAGTCACACCCTCAAATTCAGTCTTCAGCTTACAATCCACAGATTGGATACAACCCAACAAGCAAACTGCTTTCAATATGCAGGTACTCTAAGAAGGGCTGACCTATGGTTCACCAGGGCATTACATAGTTATGTAATTTCACATATGGCCCACACTGGTACTTACTGATCAAAAAAGGAAGTTCCCTTCTGTGTCAAAATACACTTCTAATTGGAATATCACAATTTGTTTACTCTGAACCAAAGAATTACACTTAAACATTAAGTGTCATAACACGTCTTAATTCGATAAAAAATCATTTATTCCACAAATTGCCGGCCCAATACCAGCTTTAAGTGACATTTAATTTAAAATACAATTTTTTAAAAACTTTTTTTGATGTAATCTATACACGAAGTCTGTAGTCACAGTTTTTCATAAACACTTAACAATTTTAAAATAGACACATATTTATTAGACATTTGCAAATAAAGCACAGAGAAATCCTTTTCATAAAATATTTTGTTGCAGTGCTATAGTTCAAAAGATAGTGACAATATCACTCTATTCTCCATATACTTGTTTCCTTGGTAAATGTTCTTCCAACATTGCCCAAACGCTTTACACATTGCCTCTGGGATATGCCTGACTGCTCATGCCAAGCTACCAAGGGGGTGAGCAGGGGTTATCTTCAGTGTGTAACTCCCTTGCCCTGACTAGAGTGGTGGTTTCTGTCTGGCTTAGGTGTATGCCCTAGCCAACCAGAAATCCCATTTCTAACAGTTCACAAAACAAAGGCCACAACCTTACATGGTGTAGCTTGCTGCCCATTTAAGTCAATGCTTCAGTGTCCCACATATGAACAGTAGGTGCTATGCAAATGCTGGAGTACAATACAATACAATACAATATTTATCTTTTGGGCATCACCAAGATTTGTTTTGATCCTATTAAAATATTTGTTTCCATCAAACTTCAGTATTGCAAAACATAACTGCTGATATATTTTGAAATAGTTGTGCAGTTCATTTACAGGTATTTACATTTTGTTGTGTATTAGAAAACACATGCCATCCTACAGTCTATCTTTTCACACTCCCTGTATCCAGTGACATTGTCACATAGTTCACTTTGTATAATTCTTTCACTTTGCAGTCAGAGAATGAAAAGTAAACATCTCTGTTTTAAAAGAATAGACGGCAATTTGTCCAAGACAAAGCCTGATATTTGACCTCTGCCTTTGGCATGGCAGATGTGACAAAGATAAAAACAAAATGCAAAGGCATTTTTATTGATCATTCACGTTCTGAGCTCCAGCATGATTAGTTTTCGACTATATTGGATGCATTCAAAAATGAATGCAGTTTCTTTAGATAAACAGAGTTTTCAATAATTGCAGTGCCAGCTGCCTGGGTCTTTGGTGGGGGGGCAAAGGTCAATGAGGACTGGCATGGTCCTCAAATGCCCACCATCCCGTGGCAACGGCCCTGGGGAAATCATTGAAAAGACCAGGGAAATGTATTATTTGAAACTCGAGCTCTCTCTGCTACACATATATTAATATCACAATCAACAGAAAAGCAGTCCATACAGAGGTGGGAAGTAGCTTAGTGGTGGCAGGCAATCAGGAAATGAAAGTCAGGATGTCTACAGTAGGTAGCTTAGGGACTGTGTCTTAGGGTCCTCAGAGGCTACAGAGAATTCCCAAAATTGTCGTCATGTCACGTGTAACCCGTCGATGGAAAGAGCCCTTGTTTGAATGTTATGCTATTTAAATTGAGATATATTGACCAGAACGTGAAACACATCAAGTATGGTGTGTCGAAAAGTAATATGCATAGGTTATGTCACTTAGTCTATGATACACATTCAACTGATATTACCTGCATTTGGCTCTACTTACGTAGGGCATGCCGTGTGTTTGGTAGTACTATCGTATGGCTCTCCTACAGTGAAATACCTCTACACCAAAGACTACTTCCATGAGCGACAGTGTTTCGTCCTTAAAGATAAACAAGGGGTTGGATCTAATAATCCAACATGTCTTACAGAGTTGACTCGGGCCAGAGGAGTCTTTGCTGGTGACATGTCCATCTTCTATAGAACTTTACTTTGGATAGTTATATCAGCAGAGGTATGAAAAGAGTATCCACTGTCGGATGGCGGATTCTGTTACCACCCTCCTCTAAGTTAGGCCCCAAGTGTTAACTTCTCTCATATTGACCAGTGTTTTTGTTCATATGCAAAAGGTTGTCATCTAGTAGACACCAGTAGGTGCATTGTTTCATTGCCAGGTGCCTATGGTCATATGCTGAATTTTGTGGTGACTAAGGTTATAGTGGCTTGTTTTGGTCTTTATACTGACTTTCTCCAATAAATCTAGAGTACATGATCAACCATGATCTGGAGGAATTACACCCATGAAAGTCCACAGTAAAAAATTTACGGACTTTCATCAAAAGGTACTTATGATGTTTCTAACATGCTGGAAACAAACAGTAAGTTAGGGAAACCAGTAATTTGGGAAGCCGCGGCCCGTGCAGGTAAGAGCAGTGGGGCGGTGGGGCCGGGGGGGGGGGGGGCAGGATTTCGACAGACGACAACGAGGGCAAATTAAATATTTATTTAATTTTCCCTCGTGGTCGTCTGCTGAATCCCCCCCACAACCCGGCCCAACTGCTCTTACCTGCACGGGCTGCTCTTGAATTTGGGCACCGACAATTTCTCCTAACTTTGGGGGTTCATTTGTAGCACGGGCAGCTTGTGATCGACAGTCCACCAGCATCAAAAGACATGTGTTGATTTTCCACCAGACATTTGCTCTCCAAAGTCTATCTTCCAACAGCAGATTCAACCACAGTTAAACCTCCTCCACCTTGAAGGAACACTCATAATATGGCAGATTTTCTACTGTCACTTTGACACTTGAGGAAAGTTCACCATAGTGGTGGAGAATAATCTGACAAAACAAATTGTAAATCAGCCTTTTAGACTTCTACGATGCAGGCATTAGCTCATTCGCCTACAGTCCTGCTCCCTTCGACTGCATGTGTGTGACTGCAATTGTAATTAGTGCATAGGGGAGGGCATTTATTGTTTAATTAACTCATCATACTCGGCCTCTCAGCTGCTATTATTTAAGCATGGCCTTCAGCAGCAGCAGGTGATTTAGTCTTGCATTGATTAAACAGCGAGGACAGAGGTCCTAGCTGATCACTGCCCCCTTTCATCCATCGCATCACGTAGACACATGAGTAGGGTCTCCCAGCAGACTTCCTGTCAGAAGAGAATCACATATGTTGGCAGATGCGCCTGTATTATTTCTGTTCTCCTAATCCCTGGCTGGCAACCACAGCACGGATCAGATTCCCTGCCTCTACATTCACAGCTCCCTAGGCCTTTTACTCTCATTAGTGCATCCAATGACATTTTACAACGCATTGATAGCATGAGAGGAAAGGTCAGAGGAGTTTTAGTCCTAGGAATTGATCCCAAGGAATGACTCTCAAGATTGCACGTTCCCCCCCAAAGCATTCGTCACCCTTCTCATGAACCGGGTGTAGACCCATGAAACACACCTGGAGGGAGGAATGGAGGGTGAAGATGAACAGACCATTAGAAGCCGTGGAAGAGAAGAGAGCACCGTACTCCTCAAAAATCTTCTCCTAAACCCTGCATAGCACTCCGGATGAACACTGGCATGAGAAGAATATTTATGTATCATCCAATAGGAATTGAACCCCCTTTCTGCAGCTGGCATACACCCCTGAAACCCTGAGTATAACTATGCCAAAGGATTGTTACCAGCTTACAGTGGGATTACAGTGGAGTGCGCCGACCCGTATTGAGGCCCTTCTTGAAATGGGTTCATGGTGATTGATGGTTTCAGATACAGGGTTTGCACCCCTCTATGCTGGGGAATGACTGGGGTGATATAGAGCGCGCCCTCTTAGGATAATGCTGAATCTATGCATAAACTGAAGGTGCTCTCCGAAAAGACCTTAGTGCCCTCCAAGCAACTCCCCAAAAGCCCTATCCTGAGGGCCTAAGCACCTTTCCTTTTGCATAGCCTCATCTAAATTGCACAGGACATCTATCAAACTATTTGCAGGCTGAAGTTCAGCTGGTGCTACATTCCTATGAAGTTATACTGAGAGCAGATTTGCAAGAACAAAACAAGATAAATCGGGCGTTTTTTTCAACAAGTGTAAGTTTCCAAAGGGCACCTTCATTCTCATTGGACTCTCTCTTGAGGGATCTTAAAAAGTACGTCAAGAACTATCAGTGGTGGCTGCTGGGACCAGAAGTGGTGAGGCAGGGGGCCAGGAGGAGGGGAGGCAGTGGTGATAATAAAAAAGTAAAGATTCCTTACCAGTGTACCGCCACCGCCTCTCCTCCGTCTTCTTCTGTTCCTGACTCCCAGCAGCACACAGGCTCCCAGACTCACCTAAGTCAATCACATCTTACCAGCATGACAGCAGCATTGTGATTGGTCTGCGCAGCCAGGTTTGTCGCTCAGACAGTGCCTGGGACTGTTCTCTACATGGCTGTGCAACACAGCCGGGTTGATAAATGCTAAGTGTGCATGATGGTTTGGCTATCCTAAGACGGCCGGCCAAACCATCATGCACACTTATGGTGCCCATCGCTCCTCCTTGCTGTCTACTGCTATCCGTCAAGATAGCCCCGCCCGCCTTGGCTCAGTACTGAAAAATAAAATGGTAATAACATTTTGTTATCATCGTTTTATTTTTCATTTTTGCACCACTCACAGAACAGTGGGTCGACACTCCTCTGCCTCAATGGAGGTGCCACCACTGTAAGCTATAGGATCAGTATAGTAGGATCTACCTCTAGATTAGTGTGATAAGGAATGTCTTCAACCTTTGAAAGGAAATTTCAGCTTCTCGATTGGTTAATGTGTCAGTTAAATAGTGTGTTAATGATGCTCCACCACCCCCCATGTTAATTTAGGCTAAATTAATTTTCTACGTTTTTCACATTTTAATTCGTGAAGCTCGGATTTCCAAGAAAATAATTGGTTCCATGAGTTGCACAAAGTCAAAAAGCAATGGTTTTCCAGGAATTGATCTAAGCAATAGAGAGGCAAACAGAATGTAACAAAGAGACACGAAGTAAGAATTGAAATACATTGTAATCTTCCAGCATTGATTACACCTATATAAATTGAAACAAAAAAGCTTCTTTAAAACCATATACGATAGCAATCACGAACAATCAAGGATGAATTTGTGAAGAAAAAAATATATATATAAAGATCAATTAAGTGCAGGAGGCTAAGGGCCTTATTTTGATAGGGGTCGGTCGAGCCGCCACCCGCTATTGCAGCGGTCACGAGACTGCATTAGGATGCGACAGCTGGACTGGTGGTAGGAAAGTGCTCTTTTACATGGCAGCTTGTGCTGCAGCCCAGGAAAAGGGGCGCAGCACAAGCTGCCGTGTAAAGGAGCACTTCCTTCACATCTATGCACCGTGTGTCATGCACCATGTGGTGCATGGCACACAGTGCATGGAGATGCGTGGGGGCACTAGATGGGCCCTGTGGCCCTCTACAGAAGGGGGCCCTGTTTGGGCCCCCAAAATCTGTTCCCAACAGCTTTTATGGCAGTCTTTCCGACTGAAAAGGCTGTCGAAACAGGATATCGTAATCCCGACCGTGGTGACTCTCTCAGCACCGCCTCCATTCGGGATTGCAATTCCGACCACCACCCTGACGAGATCACTGATCCGGTCGCAGGCGGCAGTCTCTCCCCCCCCCAGATTTCTTAGGTTCCGACCGCCTGGATTGTAATACGGTGGTCGGACCGAAGGGCTGTCAGTCGGTCAGACCACCACCGATGGTCTGTCAGTGGTGGTCCGACTGACATCGTAATCAGGTCCTAAAATATTTCTCAAGAGGCCACTGCATCACCCATTGCCCCTGCCAGCGCTGCCAAATGGCAGCACACTCCTTCAAATGCGACCATTTGGAATATTTCAGGTTATCCAAAGTTGTAAGAATGTCCTGGATGCACAGGTATTATATTTGTTTGCGCTGCCTTTTTAATTGATTAACGCTCTGCTGATGTCTTGTGCTTAAAAATAATCTGAGAGCACCAGCATGTGGTGGACTGTCATAAACAAGCTAAGCACTGCGAATTATCAAACAAATTACCTAGTGAGAACACTAGGGAAGAGGGTGTAGTGCTTTGTAGCTGAATTACATTGTAAAATGTGTATGCTCAAACATTCGTAACAAAATGCTAAGCTTTAATGGGCTAAGTAAATGTGCATGTGTGCAGGGTCGGACTGGCCTATAAGGCAATCAGCCAGTGCCCTACAGGCTGGTCTGGGAGGTCAGTGTATAGGCCGTTTTTTTGGCTGTTTTGGGACCTTGTTTTTGCAGTAAAATCCATGCAGTCTTACTTACCTTGGAAAACATTTATACAGTGTGACATTACACATTCAAAATTGCGCCAGTTTGGAAACATGGGCCACATTTTAGCTTTCTAATTCACTAATGAGAGCCACTTTTGTTTTGGTATCTGGGCCTCTTTTCTCTGCCAGTTGACCCTGCATGTGTATCATCACTTTTCAGCAGTTTAAGAGCCTAGAACTCAAAAAGTATAAGTATAATACGAAAAAGTGATGGATAAAATGCTTGAATAAATCTCAGCCACTGTTGATTATTCAGACCGCATCCAAGACCATTGCTTTTTGCTCACTATACCATCTCAGATTCGACCCAGCCATATGCAAATCAGCCTTGGTCCAGCTCTAGTAGGAACAGTCCAGCCCGAAATGTCAATCCAGTCCCTCTGTGAACCGGACCACTAGCAACTTGAGACCAGGTTCGGACTATTTAGGCCTCTTCTGTCAAGTGCAGCTTAGTTCCAGTGGCACAGTGAGCATGGGACCCAAATCTGGCCATACCCATCCACTTAGGGCGTCACAGTGATGGAGCGCAAAAACCCTTAGCAACGGGGAAAGCAACCTGAAACCGATATCCTCCATACGTCACAGACCCAACGTCATGCTAACTCATGCACACATGCAGTCATTGGTGGGGCCCATAACACCAACACTCATACTCTTACTATCACACCGGTCTGTACATACGGGAGGAATGAATGGTTCAAGCGCTGGACATGTGAGGGAAACACCTTATATCCTATAGGGAAGAAAAGTTATTTACAAAATATACATTAACACCCTTTCACCTATGGAACCTTGATCCTAAACATCAAGGCAGTCTTCCCACTTCGGTCAATGGACCAATTTAGTTGGATTGGTTGATGGTGATTTAGAACCAGCTAAAACACATTTCAGGATTTCGATCTTACCTTTCTCAATAAATCACAAACTCATTTCTTGTTAATCAATTTCTTGATCTAGATCTTCATAAAGGTTAAATTCGGTTTTGGAAAATTTATATCAAATTTCATGTAAATCGCAGAACATTATATTTACCTAATCTGGCTATCTGGAGTCCTCTAAGTCATTGGGTCTGCATACTCAAATCTGCCGTCAGTCGTCTAAAGCAGATCAAAGTTCAAAGATCTTTGCTCAGCACGCTACAGTCTCAAAGGATTGGCAAAGACCAGAGCCGAGCAAGCATCCACCAGTGCCCATAGAATTAGTAAAAGTTTGCAGTCATCAGATAATTGGGCAGCATTCGCAGCAGCCGCCCTAAGTCAAAGCGTTCGCGTAGCGTCACCGTCGTCGTTTGTCGCCAAAGTCGAAGTTGATCGTTAGTCGAAATCGATAGACCAGCCCCTCTCTATTCTACCACGTATTATTATATCAAAATCAAAGCAAGAAGATACATTTTATAATTCTAGCATGGTTATGATTGGCTGGTTGAGATCGTCCGATGGGAGCTTCGTAGATTTTTGTATAGTTCGGGGGGTGATGTCACAAATTCATGTAAAGTCAGTCCGTTCTGGGTTTTTGTGAAAGTCTATTGTCTTTTGTCTTGGCCGTCCTCCTAACTTGGCCTAGTTCTGGTACATTGGGATACAGGTCATGAAGAGGCTACAGGAGTCTTTGTCGCAGCTGCGCGGATCGCTCCGCGCTTCGTGGGACAGTGGCCACTTTGTCATGTCGTGTCGGCGGCCATATTGGATTTAGGCCCAAATGTTAACTTAAGCGAAACAAACACAAAAGAGCAATTAATGCATAAAAATAATGAATCTAATGTTAACCCCTTACTAATCCCTCTATGTGCTTGTATTTATGTAGCGTATAGCGACATTCAAAGCTATTATATTCACCTTTTTGGTCCTCCTTCGGGGCAACATTAAAAGACATCACAAAACCAACATTTATCATGCAGTATTCTATTTACTACATATACTACTGTTAGTATACGTACAGATTTTAGTCATAAAGGTTATCTTGCCATGCAAAATGCAAATCCCACGTGTAATTCGTATATTAATAATGTTGATTAATAAACATGCAAACTCATTTAGTAATATTATAATTAATAGATTATATAATTAGTATATTCATGCAAATTTGGGTGGGGGTATAGAAAATGTTGTACTACCCGCTCCATCAACAGCAAAGAAGACAAAAAAGTGATGGATTAAATGCTTGAATTAATCTCAGCCCCTAGCAATTAGTCAGGGCTACATCCCAGCCCATTCAATGGCTCCATAAGTGTCAATTGTACAAATATAAAATGGAAATTATGTATACATAAAGTTAATGTACAAACAATGGCATACCAAGATAATGATCCCACCCCCTTTTTGACAGAAAAATACAACTATTGGAGTACAGTGGGCTCCTGTTGTCCACAGGGCTTTGGTGCCATTGCACCTGCTGCACTATTAATAGCTGTGGCCTGTACACAAAAAGTATTGTTTATCTTTGGAATGTTCAGCAAGCCAAATGTCATAGAGTGAAGCAACTGCTTATATCTGACCCGGATAAAAATAGAACTTGCTTTCTTCCAAATAACCCCCATTTGGATCTTGCAGCAGGAGACATGCCTCGCATTTCTCTTTGAGATAAGGGGACTCAGATAGCTGGATGCCGAATCCCAGAAGAGTGTGGGAGGAAAACTAGCAACAGCTGACAAGTGAGGAGATATCCATAATCCACTAAGAGGCGTGGAGACAGACGGAGGCCGCCATGTTTACTACCTAAGACATATATAGACTCACCCTTGCTCGGATACAAAATGGCGCCGCTCGATCCGAAGACTTGATCCAGGCAGCATATCAGATTCCAAGATGAAACCAGAGCTCAGGGCACAGAGTAGTGGATAGAAACAAACGCGTGGAGATGGGAATAGTCACAGAATGGACTTCCTTGGCTACTCATGTGGAAAGTGAAAATACTTAAGAGGGCCTGCTGTCAGTGATCATCACAGTTCAGTTCCAGAAATGAAACTCTTGCTGAATACTGTGCCAAAATCCAAATAGTCCCTGGATAAGCATCACCACAGATGCATGGGATAGTGTTACGTGCAATGGCATGCATTTCACAAATGCACGTTAAAACTTGTGTTCCTTATCCTTATGCACTTGTGGCATTAAGTGGTCGCACATAATGAAACAAGTTCTTAGTTTGGTGTTCTCTCACTGTGTAATGTGCACTTTCATGAAGCCTGGCACATTTTTACCCATAGCTTTACTTGGAAGCAGGGCCAGCCTTTGCTAATACAGCGCCCTGGGGGAAATCTAATTTGGCGCCTGCATCTTGCTCTTCCTCTGCTCTCTTCTCTCCCCAAGGTTTTTCCTTGAACCTTTCCTAAGTGCTGTATGTGACAGGGCATTGTTTAATTTGTAAAAAAATAAATAAACAAATGAATGAATGAATAAATAAATAAATAAAAGCAATTGTGCAACATTTTCCCAAGGAAGTCGTGGCCCACTTTCACCATGATGTGGCCCATTGCACCACTGGGCCACCATCGCACTGCCCACTGTCTTCAGTGCCTGGACCAGGTCCGCTTGGAAGCAATATCAGCTGGTGAACCTACAAAATAGGTTTGGATGGGGGTTCACCTCGAAAGCAAAAAACAATAACAAATGGTGACTTTTACAGCATACTTGTCAAGTAAATGATCCCAAAAAATCAGAAGGTTGAAGGACATTTAGGAACTGTTCCAGTACTTATATGGTGTTTTACTGAGTACTTTACACTCCCTGTTATTATTGGCACTTGCCCTCCCAATTTCACATGGCCTATCTCTTCTAAAAATGCATACAGTAACTTTTATTCACTTATTTTTCTCAACCTGTCCATTGAAGTAGATTCTGAGAATGCAATTCAAGGGAAAAGGTGGACATTTCAGAATCTGTTGCTTTAGACCGGAGCCCTCATTAGTTACTCTCAAAACCAATGCATACCTCTTTTTAAACCTCAATTGGCAGATTTACAAGCCCCTTGCGCCTTTTTGCGCTGCCCTTGCGTTACTTTTTTTGATGCAACGGTGGCGCAAACAATGTGGCCTATTTACAACATGACGCATCTAGGGAGATGCGTCACGTTTTAAAGCCCTGCGTCACATTATACCTTGGTCAGGTATAATGAATGCAGGGTGGACACTCCCACGCAGGAAGGCCTCGTAAAAGTGACGCAGTGAAATCCACAAGATTTCACTGCACCACATTTAGGACGCCACTGCATTAAAACCTTATGCCTGCTTGAAGCAGGCATAAGGAGTGACGCAGTACAGTAAGTATAGGCCTCAGAATACATTGCTGGAGTTGAGTCGTGCTTGTGACTCAACTCCAGCAATGCGTGACTTTTGGGCCAACAGATGCGTCAGAATTTATAACGCATCTGTTAATGCTTGAGCCATGGAGCACTGTATTGTAAATACAGCGCATCCATGGTGGCGCAAGGACATGACGCAGTCGCAAGGAAACTGAAGCATCTATGTAGATGCGTCAGTTCCTTGTAAATCTGCCCCTAAGTATTCAATTAGATTTGTTTCTAGTAGTTTATTAGTCAACCAGCCATGTGCATTTTACAAAACATTCAGACCTTCCAAGGAGTGGATTAGAAAAGTCTTACATCGAGCGGTCTTCCTTCTTTGGTCAATGTGTAAGGGTGCATCCACTTTTAAAAGTCCTTGTAAGCACTTAAGAAAAGTATATAAGATAGCTCACTAGGTTGAGCACATCAGCTTCAGTCCACAGCATGGCCAACTCATCCCTTCCTCCTCCTGGGAGTGATAACATGTGTACCAAACAGTTGGGATCTCTCTCTCTCCTTTATCTCTCAGATAATTTAAAATGCAGACAACTTGTTGCAATTTGATTATATTATGAGCATAAAGAACAGCAGTCCTCAACATTTCAGTACCTTTGTGAACATGATTAGATTTTCTGCTCCAAGGGGGAGGAGAACAGGTTCAAAAAGCCTGCAACATTGAAGACATATAAAAAAGGGGGAGTGCCCGTGGGTATGACTCTGCCTCAGAAGTGTAATACTTTAAACGTAAATCAAGATGGTCACTGGGCGCTGTCACTTTTGTTTTTAAAGCATATATGAAACCAGTGGCATGGAGCCTGAGTGAGGCAGCAAGCTTATGGTCACTTCCTATTTATTTGCATGTTCTTTGTTTAGCATAGCAGAGACTACCATTGATCGTTCCGACTCTGTTCTCAGTTCCGAGGAAGGCGCTCTCCTCCCTTCCCCTCACCTAAATAGCCTCCTTAGATGCTAAATTAGAATGGAGGGGCACCTGGATAGCGAGAAGGAGTGGGAACGAGACAGGGACTAAGAGAGGGAACACGATAGTTTATGCAGCGAGAGGCGACCTTAAAATAAAATGACAAATAAAAAGCAAGGCCACTGCGCCCCTCTGAAATCAGGCGCCTTGGGCCTGTGCCCTGATCGCCCAGGCCAAAATACGTCCCTGCTTGGAAGCAAGGATGGGCCCAGCCCTTTTAAGCAGTACTTTGACGGAATCCACTGGAGAAAAAGTTGCATACACGGTGCATATTGGCCCTCATTTAGACCAAAATACTTTTGGGGAGTGTATTGGGAGACGTGTTTTTGCGGCCAATTTACACATTAGGGGCAGATTTATGAGCCCCTTGCGCCACTTTTGCGTCACTTTTCCCATGTTAAAAGTGACGCAAAAGTGGCGCAAGGGGCTCATAAATCTGCCCCTATGTGGGTTAACATGTGGATGATGTATTTAGGCCATTTTATGTATAGTGTTTTCAACTTTTCTGCATTTACCCCCACTTTCCACTGGGTAAAATCTTGGGGTAAATTCAAGCACAAAACCACGTTCAATTTAATTTGTATTTTGCTCTCAATTTATGGCAGTGCAAAATAGGTGCAAATAGTATTTGCACTTATATTTGCACTATTATTTCCTCCATCGCTTGCTCTATTAGCAGGGTCTAAGTGACCTATTTTATATGCAGGTGAAGTTTGTTCCATCTCACCAGAACATACATTTCGAATTTTAGGGGTTTCGTCCTTGGAATATATTTGTGTGATGTGTGGGTGACCCTGTGTGTCCAGGGCCTCCATCTCACTTACGATGGACCTGCAAAACCTTTACTTGCCACACCATCAAACCGTTCTGCTTCCCTCCCTTAAAAAGTAAAAAAGAACAATGGAGTGGGATCGATTTGCCCACAATAATACTTTATTTAATTAATTAATTCATTAGTTACTAATTAATTAATTAAGGGAAGGCTGCTTATTGTCAACTATTTTCATTTTTCAGACGAGGGAAGTGCCGGACTGGCCGTGCCAGACAAGGATCTGAAGACATCATAGGTGTCTTCAAAACAGTGCGTCGCTTTGCTATTGTTGTATGTCACTTATTTATAAGTTAAACCCCATGTCATGCCTCATAATGCGCTGGCCCTTCTGGATATAACTGCCCACACTCCTCTACCAAGCTATGAACGTCAGTAGGACTCCAGAGATGCAAAGAGGAGCAAAGATATGTTGTACTATCAGCTTAAGACTGGCATCACTGCTGGCCCCCTTAGGTGCCCGTGACAAACACAAGACGTGGCAAAGTGTCAATAGGTGTGTCTTTAATTAGCTATTGCACAAAAGCATCATTCATGCATGCCAACCTTAGCACCTGTTAGCACATAAATGTGAATCTTGAGTGCATGTCTTTTTATTCAAGACAAAGGATATAATTATAAGAACAATAAAGAAATATGTTACTAAATAAGACAAATTCGCTGACTGATAGCAACTGTATCCACGTCATCGAAGGTCACAACAAAAATCACATCTCTAGCAAACACCAAGGTAGAACAAGCATTTGCAATGCAATTTGCCTCGTATCACTGAAAGTTTGAGCTATTGGCGTTGCTTATAACAATGCAACGCCAATAGCACAAACTTTCAATAATGCAAGCGAAATTGCATTGCAAATGTTTTTTTTCTTTTTTGGGAACAATGGCGGCACCCGCGCTTATTGCTAAAAAAAAAAATACATAGAAAAATATAAATTGCAATTCAGTAGCTCTCACATTACCTAAAGTTTGAGCTATTGGCATTGCATCATCATTATCAACGCCAATAGTTCAAATTTTCAGTAATACAGGACCTATCGCTTTGCAAATGCTTGTTGATGCTATTGACTGGTGGCGCGAGAAGGGCCTTCTTGGAACTGGGAAGTGTAGAAGGAGCTCCCTAGGTGTGGAGGCAGATATAATAAGTCTAAGATCTGAGGGGTATGGATATATTTTTCTCAATAGTCTGAGTTGTGCAGACTTGTGGGTAGCTTCTTAGAGCATAAGGACACACACCCTCATGGCCCGTGGTCAAAGGGTTGGCACGTTTATGATGTGCACAAATGAGTATTAGGTAGATTGAACTCGTGGCAATGTATCTGTGATGAAAGAGGGGGAATTTAAAGATATGAGAAAGAGTAAGAAATAAAAAGAAAGGGCATATGACTGAAGAAAAATGAGAAGTGAGCAAGAACGCAAAGGAGAAGAAATGAAGCAACAAAGGGAAAATAAATATATGGCGAGCGCTATTAAAGATGGTGGTATGATAGTGGAGCCGGTGGAAAAAAGCGGCAGTATGAAAAGACCTGAATAGCGCGGAGAAACGGCAGATATTACAGAACAAACAAAAGTGAACGCAGGAGAAAATTAACAGTTCGAAAATCATCGACTTGAAAAATGGCGACCATGAGGAAGGGAGAGAGAAAGAGAGAAATCGAGAGAGCGGTGGAGTGAAAGGGAAAGGGAGAGAGACACAGGTCACAAGTCAACACAATAGAGTGGATTTACAAGAGAGCGTGGATGGAATGGTTAGCCTGAGGTCACAGTGTGTCGAGAAGCATCAATGTAATTGGTCACGCATTTGCAATTATGTGGATTGTATTGGAATTATACATTGTGGTATGATGTGTAAATATGTAGTGTGTTTTGAAGGTATGTAGTGTGTTGCAGCCGCGGTTGGTAGTGGGAGTAGCTGCCGGGCTGTGACGTAGGGAGGGGCAGGGTGGGGGGTAGTAAACTATGGATTACGGAGGTTTTCAGGTAAGTACACAAATAAATAAATAAAACGTATTTCGTTGCGTGCACTGCATCGCATTTGGGGATGCAGTGCACGCAACGAAATTCGTTTTATTTATTTATATGTGTACTTACCTGAGAACCGCCGTAATCCATAGTTTACCCCCCCCCCACTCTGCCCCTACCCACGTCACAGCCCGGCAGCTACTCCCACTACCAACCGCGGCTGGTGTGTTGTGGAATTGTGCTGTGTATTTGAAATATGTGGATTTGTGTGGCATTATGTAGTGTGTTTTGTAAATGTGTGGAGTTGAATTGTGTGGTGTTGGGCGAAAATATGCTTATTGGAATTATGTGCTATGTGTCGGAT
Source organism: Triturus cristatus (assembly GCF_964204655.1). Classification (NCBI taxonomy): domain Eukaryota; kingdom Metazoa; phylum Chordata; class Amphibia; order Caudata; family Salamandridae; genus Triturus; species Triturus cristatus. Next base: position 350,209,326 of record NC_140584.1, read on the forward strand.
TGCATTTATGTGGATTGCTGATATGTAGCGTAGTGTGCATTTATGTTGGGTGTAATTATGTTGTATTGAGTAGGGTGTAATTATGGGTAGTGTAATTATATGGAGTTGAGTGGTATTAAGTGGAGTATAATTATGTTGTGTGGTGCAGAACTGTGTGGCATTGAATTGTGTTGTGTGGAATTATGTGGTATGGTTTGTAGAGGTACTATGTAGCATTGCGTGGAGTACTATTTTATGGTATGGAATTATGTGGCATATTGCAAAGTTGTTTTTTGTAGAGTGTAATTACGTGTTTTGAAATTGAGTGAATATATGTGCAGTATAAATATGTTACGTGCCATGTAGATTGGAGTAAAATTATGTGTAGTGAAATTATATGGAGTTGAATTGTGTTGTGTGGAGTGTAATTATATGGCTTTGAGTGGAGTGAAATTATGTGTAGGGTTTGTCATTGGTTTGTAATTGTGTGACTTTGAGTGGAATGATGTGGTGCCAAAGTGTGTGTAGTTGTATTATGTGGCATGTTATTATAAGATATTAAAATGTGTTGTGTGTAGTGGATTTATGCAGAATGCATTCGAGGGTAAGGATGGTGTGATGCTTACCAGTGTTTGCAGGGATGTTGTGTGGCTACGTATATGCACTATCCAGAAGCCAAACCCACTAGATTGGTGAAATCTTGTTCTGTGAAGGTAGTGGAGCATTCACGTAACAGAAGTTTTAGCTAGCCATAATTTGGACTACTCTTTGGGTACAAAAAAGGGGTGACCATCCAAGATGTGGGTAAAGTAAGTAAGGGTACAAAAACAATTTAACAGTTCACTCCACCAGTATGTACGTTTGGATTGTAGGATACCAAACAAGACATTGAAGGTAAAAGAATTTCTGTTCTTACTCTAATCTCTTTTCTAGCTTCATGCATGCTGCCGTCGAGTTTGCTGAGAAGACCCGGTAGCCTCCTCTTGCTGTGTACCGGGCAGGCTCCAGGGTGGTGCGACTAGTGCAGCCGCACCTGGTGCTGACCTTGGGGGCAGGGGGTGCTGTGGTGAGAAATAACAGGGATTTCAAAAGTACCAATTGCAGAGTTCCTTGTGTGTACAAAGGTTTTAAGGCAACAATAGAAATGTAAAGGTAACTTTGGCGATTAATGTTCCTGCTGGAGAGAGGTCGGAGTTGTATCTAGTGGCTGTTCCCCTCATGCTAAAGTAGCGTAGAGGATTAAGATGCCTGCTGCAAAGAACATGTCTTTGTGTGTCCAGAAGTTGTCAGGCAACAGCAAAAATGTAAAGGTAACTTTGGCGATTAATGTTGGAGAGGGATTGGAGTTTTATCTAGTGGCTATTTCCACTCATGCTGAAGTAGTGCAGATGATTAAAATGCCTGCTGCAAAGAACATATCCTAGTGTGTCCAGAGGTGATCAGGCAACAACAAACATGTAAAGGTAACTTTGGCGATTAATGTTCCTGCAGGAGAGAAATCAGAGTTTTATCTAGTGGCTGTTTCCACTCATGCTAAAGTAGCACAGAGGATTAATATGCCTCCCACAAAGAACATGTCCTTGTGTGTACAGAGGTTGTCAGGCAACAACAAAAATGTAAAGGTAACTTTGGCAATTAATGTTCTTGCTGGAGAGAGATCGGAGTTTATCTAGTGGCTGTTTCCACTCATGCTAAAGTAGCGCAGAGGATTAAGATGCCTGCTTTGAAGAATGTGTCCTTGTGTGTCCAGAGGTTGTTAGGCAACAATAAAAATGTAATGGTAATTTTGGCCATTAATGTTTCTGCTGGAGAGACATCAAAGTTTTATCTAGTAGCTGTTTCCACTCATGCTAAAGTAGCGCAGAGGATTAGAATGCCTGCTGCAAAGAGCAGACAGATTGACGCCTTGCCTAGAACAGAAGTAAGACTGAGAAAGGCCCAGCACTGAAAGCTGCAAGGAACTGGGGAGTAAGCAGGCACATCGCCGGATTAGGAGTGAGTGAGGTGTTGAACATGGAGACTTTGGGAAGCTCGAGCCCCCAGGCTGCCAGCCCCGGATATCATCCTCCTTCCACAGGGTGCCTTCAACTCCTTTCCCTGGAGCCCCCAGCACTAACTCTCCCGGTTAGGAGAACTTTGAAAAAAAAGAGTTGGGCAAGCCGTGTAAAAGTAAGCAAAGGTGTGTGGCTGACATTGTTGAAGATGAAGCGCGGCACCCCTCGCTGCTTAAAAAAGCATTTAATAGTGAAAAAATGTAGTTGGGCAGCCACACAGAAGAAACAGAAAGGTGCACGCCCCCATTATTAAAATTAAATCATGCGGCACGCTGCACTGTTAGAAAAACCATACAGAGATACCACGTACACAGCTGTGGAGTGGGCGTGTTTAAAAGATAACGATCGGGCACCTGACTAAGGCAGAAAAATACGTGCACTCTGCTTTGTTGTAGAGCCTGTTGTGCCTACAACAGCAGCTAGGAAAAAGTTACTAAGAAAATAGTGCCCACCAAGTGTAAATAAAACATAGTGAGTAACAACAGATTTAACAGGGGGTGTCCTTATGGGAGGTTACAACAGGAGAAAAAGAGGTACTAAAGAGGGACTACTAAGCCTATCGACCAATGAAAAGCCACCATTTACCAAGGATAGTAACAGGAGCCAATTAAAAAGATGGGTGGAAAGTGGGCAGAGTTTAGGCCCATATCCTGCTAACAGCATGTCTCAAAGAGACAGCGCTGCCTAGGCGTGATCTAAAAAACACAGCGCATATCTTGCTAGCCACTGCATCCGCTTACAAGAAGGATGTGTACACAGCTTTAGGCTATAGCGAAAAAAACCGTGGTAAGAGAAGGCCAAGGAGAATGTTTGCTTACTGCGTGTGTCTCTTGTAAAGTGGCGGTGCTTTGACTGTGAATAAATTGTGCACCAGTGTACAGTGGAATTCTGTACCCCATATGCCTACGAGTGTTCTGGACCACATTGAGTGCCACGTGCGCCTCTGTATATTGTGAAAGACTGTACCTCTGTGTACAGGGAGAGCCTCTGAATACCCATGTTCCGAGAGTCCATATCTATGTGCACTATAAGAGCCGCTTTTCACGAGTTTTAGTACCTCTGTGCACAGTGAGTGCATGCCTCCAGTTTGTGCCTGCATTTATTTCTGTGAACACCAAAGGACTGTGCCTGTGTGTGTGCCCGTAGCTCTTATACATGTGCCTATATCTGCGGTCAGTGAGTGACTGTATCTTAATGTGCAGTAAGACGCTGTGTATATTTGCTTAGGAAACAACCTGCACCTCTGTGTACAGTGAATTCCTCTCCTGTGTGTAGAGAGTGCCTGTGCCTCTATGTACTGTGAGTGTAACAATAGTGCCTGTTCTTCACGGAGCTACATAAAAACATAAAAGCGGGCACCATGCTCAAGCACAAAGTGCAGCGCCCCTGTTGCAAACATAAAAGCGAGCGCCGTACTGATCCATGAAGGGTGGCACCCATTTATGTAAAACATATTCGCATGGCAGCCCAATAAGCGGGCACCATAGTGTTTAAAAAGTACAATGAAAGCGGTTGGCCTGCTATAACATGAAGCACGGCATCACTGTTCATAAAAGTTATGCAGGCAGCATGCCATGGAGCGGGCACCGTGGTGAATCACTATCAGGAAATAAAGCAAGTAGTCCCTAAAGGAAGACATAACCAGCTACTGTGTAAATAAAGTGTAAGTGGTTGGTGCTGCTCTGCAAAAACCGGAAATGGTGCATCAAGAGCACTAACCAATAAGGAGCCAGGAAAGAAGAGCAACACAGGAGTGAATCAATGGCAAGAAGCAGGTGAGATTACACTCTGTACAGTTATTACAGCAGGTCTTGCAACAGCTAGTGTGCACTGCCTACGCTCAACCTAAAAAATATCTTTATTTGCCCATCAAAAGGTGAAAGTTCTGAATGCAAAAATAGGACAAAAGTAAAGGCTGTGTGGCAGACGCAAAATACTGACTTTTTGCAAATACTACATACCCTGTCCATGCAGACCTAAAAAACAGAACTCTACTTAAAGGACATTTGTTTCTGCGAGCACCGAAATCTCATAAAAAGTTTATAAGTAGCTCTACCTCTAATTTACTAAGCAAACTTCCTATTTCCACGCCTCTTTGGGCCAATTAATCTTTGCCACCGTATTAGAATGGAGACCAACTCAAACAGATCTCTAAACTAAACATTGTCTTCCACATTAGCTGTTCAGTCAATAATGTGAGGTTTGGTGAAATTTTAAAAGTTTACGAGGTTAGTCAGTATTTTTGCCTTTTTATTCAGATTAGTAAAAAAATCAATTTACAGAAATATCGAGAACATTTTGTTGGAACAAGCATACAAAATAACAGCGTGTTCCATAAAGAATTAGTCCTTATGCTAATCTAAAGGACCTAACCTATCCTACCAAGCACCCATAAAGAGTTCCTTTTGGAAAAGAGCAAGTAAAGTTTTTAGAGGAAAAAGCTGAGCTATGAAAAAGGTCGAACTCCCCATAGAGCGTGGTTCTGGAAACTCAGCCGAGTTTCCTGACAGCCACAGTAGCAACCATTAAAAGAGGGAAAGGATTTAACTATAGCAGTAGCTATGATCGGCATCAGATAGAAAGTCGCCTCACAAATCGTAAGGAAGACAAAGAAATCACCATCAGCGGTAGCTAATGGCAATTCTGGTTAGCACAATCATGGCAGGGTAGTGGTGTATAGAATGCCTTAACTCTCTAACTAGGAACACGTACAGTATAGAAAACACAAAACATGTTGCAAAAACAGGTGGATATGTCATCTATAGCCAATGAGGAAGGATCTTCTGATGGTCCGTCGCCTTCTTCCTTGATTCTCACAGTAAACGCACATGTTGACACATGGTTATTTGAATGTGACAACAACGTATTACAAAAGATACATCTAGAAAGGTACTCATGAGCACCTTTGCAAGCCTACTCTGCGAGCTATTCGATGTCCCATTGTGTAATAATGGTCTGCTCTATGAAATGAAACATTAATATCTAGCTGGTGGTAATCTGTGCTGGTTAGATCATGGAATTTAAAAATACATTTTACAGAAAACAGCACATTTCAGGAAGATTTCAAGTTCTACAGTTAAGTTATAATGTTAAATCATCATTTTACGAAAAAGCATTTATTATCTTAAAGGGATAGGAAAGAATCAAGAAAATATTGAGACCTAGCAATGAAACAACGATAAAAATGGAAGCTTTTGCAGAAATTAGCAGCATTCTTACTTTTTGCACGTTTAATAAAAGCAAATTTTCTAACCACTATTTTGGTATGCAATGTCTATGTTATTGTTAAAGCACATTTCTATATTATTATGAGGTTAAATTAACGTACACATTTTCAACTTCCACATTTCCTTCCATTACATCCCGCTACCAGGCCACGCCATTACATTTTGCAGTTCTGCCTAACTAATTTAGACTATGATCTTGAGTACTTTCCTTACTATCACGCCTTGAAAAATCCCCAGGCCTTTGCAGTAACAGAAGGGTTGCAACAGGTGTTGGCTATCAAAACCAAAGCAAGTGAAACTAGAACTCAACCACCGAAGAATAAAAGCCCTAAAAATGATTTTGTGAATCATTTATGTACATTCCAGGATTTGGGGCTCATCCATGTGAGAACACACATGATACACTAGTGGACATCAACCACTACTCTGCGATTGCTCAACTAGTGCTAACTCAGAGTTTGCAGGCCCTTCTCTTACACTTCACAAGTATGAAAGCAACACTGATTGTTTCTAAAGAATATGGTTCCCACAATGCACTGTAGAGGAGACAAAAAATCCTAGCAAAATTATAAATCATGCACTTCTCTTGTCATTGGTGGCTGCGGATTGCAAAAAGTGATGGGGCATATGCACTGACTCATTCACCGCCCACCCATTCATTCACCCACTCATACAGCTGCAACTGTATAGAATGTATTAATCTTTCAGGTGTAATAGAAATATATGTACAAAGTTGAACTGAATCAATTTTTCAAGAGACTCCAGGAATGGCATCCAATATTCTATTCTTGTTCTTCTTCCCAACAGGCTGGTCAGTATCCTCAGCTCACCTGACCCTCAGCTCAATTAAGGAGCCCTGCCAATGGACAAGCAGCTTCCAAAGTATTTCCGTGTTTGTGTTTTCCTATCCAGAATATTGGTCTGTGCAGAAAGAAATGCCCAGCCAAGAGAGCATTATCATTCCTCAAATCTTGAATTGCCAGTGTACTCGAGCCTCAAACATATCCTCCATTTGAGTCAACCCTTATTTTCTCGAAGTCACCAAGCCTCCTCCACACCTCTCAATACCAAGTCCCGTGAAGGCCACTAGAAACATCTCAGGTGTTAAGGAGTTTGTAGTGTGAGTTCACTCAAGATAGTACTTTCAGCAAGATTTTAAGCAATATCAACAATATTGGTAAAGACCCTTTACCCCCTTTAGGATTCAGATTAGACTCACCATTAACTCTCTGGCTTTCTGGTAATCCACATGTCTCTGCTTGGTTCACCAAAGCACAATGCCAGCCATTGCAACTAATCAGTTAAGTAATATAGCTAATAAATTAGTCCACCCACAGTCATTAACAATTGTAGGCTACTCTAAGCTGTTCTTCGTCTGCCCGTGCCCCACACTAAACCCACCCAAATCACATTGAGATCCCTAAAGAACCTTGAAGAGATGCGGACCAGCAACACCTCAAAGCAAAACAATAATTGCGTAAGGACCGCCATTTTTGACAATGCTACTCTTCCTGCCACAGACACCAGGAAAGTTTTCCTGAAGTTCATATTTTCCATAGCTGCCACTGGCTCTGCTCTGATGTTCCCATTCAAGATAACCATTTCATTATGATAAATATGTATTTCCAAATACTTAAATGTAGTGGTTTCGCACATCAATCCTGTACAGGTGTCTGGTAGTATCTTCCTGTTCATTTTTTATTTTTTTTTTATTTTTTTTTTATTGAGCATGATCTGTAGTATTCATTCAAACAATTTCTTTTCGAAAAAATAAAAGAATAAGCTCTTAATACAACAAAAGTAAATCAGAAAAAAGAACAGAATCATTACAGCACAATACATATGCACAGCTAATATGAAAGATAGAGGATACAGAGTGGAAATTTACACTATTTTACATCGTCAAATCATGTCGACCCTTCTCTTATCAGGGGGGAGATCTTACATTGGAGTACCAGTTGGAGATTGGGGCCCAGATCTGGGTACCCCGGGCTCTAGCTTTCCTACCTCTTGTGCTATATATAGCTTTCTCCTGCTTATATGTGGCAAGAAATCGGCTAAGCCATATCTGAAAAGTGGGTACATTGAGATCTTTCCAACAAGCCGCCAAAATGATACGAAAGACGGCAGTACCCAGGAAGACAATCCTCTGTTCCTCCAAACTGTACCCTAAGGATTCGTCATAACCTAGAAGAAATAGGGTAGCGGAGGATCTAAAATTCCGCCCGAATATTTGAGTCCAAAATCCTCCAATCAATGTTTGTAAATTATCTAGTTTCGGACATTCGGCAAACATGTGAATTAAATTTGCCTGTCCCTGTCTACATCTGGGGCAGCAATCATCTACTCGCGTTCCCCAGGTAAAGAGTTTAGCCGGGGTAAAATAAAGGTTGTAAATAGTTTTGAAATATGGTGCTTTAAGGTTAGGTGCTAAAAATAATGTTGTGTATAGAGTTAGGGAATAGTCGATATCTACATCTGGGTTTCCGAGTTTTTGTGCCCAGGATCTCTCAACACGATCTAAATCGTCATTAGAGGATTGAGAAAATAAATCATATAGAGTACCTATCCTGGTAGCTCGCTTCTCAATAATAGAAAAAAAATAAAAACTATCTAAATTAATGTTAAGTTTAGAGTTACGGATATTGGTGAAGACTTGGAAATATTTAGATAATCTGTGGATGGAATATCAAATCTCTGTTGTAGTCCCTCAAAAGATGGAATAACATTCTGTCCAAAAAAATGGCCAAGTGTATATATGCCTAAATTCTCCCATCTCCTAGAGACATTATCTATCAAAGATGATGAGATGATCTTACTGTGCCAAAGAGAGGTGTATCTAGTTATTTTAGGTATACCTAGTTGTTTGGAGGCAAGTTTCCAGATTTTCCATGCGTCTCCAATCACCTTAAACTTGGTCTTTTTGTAATAGGACGCTTCAAGTTGTTTCAAAAATAGCCCTTGACATTTATCACCTAATCCAAGTTCAAAAATAGAAGGAATATAGGAGTCTATGTTGGGTAGATTGGCCGGTTTGGCTTTAAAGAGAAGGCCCATTTGTTGGAGTAATGTCGCCCAGAGATAAAATGTCAAGTTCGGGATACCAAGGCCACCTCTATGTAGGGGGAGGGTTAATAATGGTAATGCTCTCCTTATTTTACCATAGTTCCATATAAATTTAGATATTGTGGAATCAAAGATTTTAATAATGCTACCGTCGGCCATCAATGGAATAGCCCGGAACAGATAAAGTATTCTAGGAAATATGCTCATTTTAATATAATTCGCTCTCCCTATTATTGAAAGATGTAGGTTATCTACCCTCTTAAAATCTGTTTTTACTACCTTGATCAAAGGATCATAATTAAGCCGGTTGATCTCTTTTACCTCGGGAGAAATATTTACACCGAGATAGGTTGCGTTTTTGACTTTATAGGGACTGTCATATATAGTATTATTTGTACATAACACCATGGTTTTGTCTCTGTTAAGTGAGTAACCAGAATAGAATCCAAAAACCTGGGTTATTTGTTCTATTTCTGCTACTGCATCATCCGGTTTCGTTGTAAGCACGGCAATGTCGTCGGCGTATGCCAATATTTTAGTAGGATATGAACCCACCTTAACTGGTTGTATTTGGGGGGAGTTAAGAAGCTTTAAAATTAAAGGATTAATTACTAGGGCAAATAATATCGGGGAACAAGGACAGCCCTGCCTAGTGCCTCTTTTTACCTCTATAAACTCTGACTCAAAGCCATCAATGAATAGTTTAGCCCTAGGGCTGATATACAGGGCTTTTAGGGCTTTGATGAAGCCTGGGCCGAAGTTATTGTATTCCATAATTTCCCATAAGAACCGCCAAGACACTCGATCAAATGCCTTTTCAGCATCGAGTAAGACCATCGACATCTCTCCCCCCGTGGCGCCCATGATGTCAAATAAGGCAATGGCTCTACGGGTATGGTCAGTTGTTCCTCTCCCAGGGATAAAGCCGTGTTGCCATGGGGATACCAGATGTTCGATGACCCCCCTCATTCGGTTTGCAAGTATCTTAGAGTATAGCTTTGAGTCAGAGTTTATGACTGAGATAGGTCTATATGAAGATGGAAGCTGGCGGGGTTTCCCCTTTTTTGGGAATATCGCTACGTTAGTGTGTTTCCAAGACTCTGGTGTAGCTAAGTGATGTTGTATTCCTAGAAACAGGTCTAGTAAATAGGGTAGTATCTGTTTGCCCAACACCTTATATAACTCTAAGGGGATCTTGTCAGGACCAGCCGCCTTCCCATTAGCTAGGTCCGACAATGCAGTTTCTAATTCTACCATTGTAATTTCTTTCTCTAATTCCTCTCTACCTCCTCGATCGAGTATTCTAGATAGCTCTGGTTCCGGCAACCACTCACTGAGAAAGGTTTTCGTGTCTCTTGTAGATAGATGCTCATTATCATTTTGGTATAGTTTTTGGTAATATTTTCGAAAGACATCTACAATATCTTGAGGGGAGGTGTACTGTTGGCCCTCATATTCGATATTCTTTATTTTATTGTATGTCTGTTTTTGTCTAGTTTTAAGAGCTAATTGCCTCCCTACTTTTTCCCCTGCTTCATAAATTCTGTTTCTATTGGCTTGATATATTTCCGCTGCTTTTTGCGTTAGCGAGCTATTAATTTCTGTTTTTAAAATCAATAATTTTTGCAGTGTATCAGAGGTTGATATTCCTTGCTGGATTTGTTTAGCATGTACGATTTCCAGGTTAATAAGTTCCGCCTTAAGTTGCTTATTAATACTATCCTGAGTTTTCTTACGTTTCGCTACAAATGCTATAGTCTCTCCTCTAATTACTGCCTTAAAACAGTCCCATACACTGAATCTGGATGCACTATAGTGATTACAATCAAAGAAAGATTGAGCAGATGATGTAATGTGGTTAATATAATCTGGGTTAGTAAAAAGCTTTCGGTCAAATGACCATTGGATATTAGGTCTATTAAAGCTATCCAATTAAAAAATAAACGTAAGTGCTTTGTGGTCAGAGATGGTTTTGGGATCTTTAATTATGTCAATTAGGGCTGTCTTATGTATTGATGTCATAATATAGTCTCATCGAGCATACTTGTTATGGGGATAGGAATAATAGGTGAAGCCGTTATCATTCTGCTTCAAAATGTCCCAAGTATCCCTTAAGTCATGACTATCCATCAGACAGGATACTGCCCTATAGACTTTGGGTTTCCGGCCACTATAATTCTGTGGGAGTCTGTTGTTTACTAGTTTTTCTATATTTATGTTAATATCCCCACACAGGATAAGTGGACCGGCCCAAGAAGCCAGTTCTAATTCAAGTTCGATAAAGAGTTGTGGGTCATCCAAATTAGAGCCATAGAGTGAACAAATGGTTATATCCAATTCTAGTTGAACCACAGTCCACCTACCATATTTGTCAACAAGTCGGCGTCTAGGACTCCCCAAACCGTGTGGGTCTCCTGAATACAGAGGATGTCAACAGGGTCCTGACGTAACAGTTGAAAAAGTTGGGCCCTTTTTCTCCCATCATTGAGACCCGCTACGTTACAACATCGCAATTTTACTCTCCCCATTCAAAACTATTCCCCATTGGACCGGTACCATCAATGTTAAATAATTTGCACCACCACCAGCCGATCGCTTAAGAAAATTAGAGTAACAAAAAAGCCTTTAAAGGTTCTTATGCTACAGATGAAGCTCATTTCTGCATTTCCCCCCCCCGTTATCCCCTCCCCCCCCCCTCCCCCTCCCTACAAACCCCTGCGACCCACCCCCCACCCTCCCCCACCCGTAATGTGAGGCAATTAGACTCTATAAGAGTCTTTAGTGATGGAGAGATGCTACCAAGCCAAGTTTAGACTGAAAAAATAACATTGAAAACATAAAAAGAGAAAAAAAAAAGAAAAAAAAGGGGGAAGAAAACCAAAAGAAAATAAGGAAGATATAGAGAGACATATAGAAGCATATAAAGACAGGTTGATCTAGTGTATCTTTGTATCTTTGTGTCTATATAAAATCTCAGTAATGTCCAATACGCTCTCTATTCTCCTCTCCCTATTCATCAAGTCCAATTTCCAAATACTTTGTTCTGTGTTTTCAGTATTTCTCAACATCGCTAGTAGACCATTAAGTGAGACTATCTAGAAATTCCTTGGCTTTTATTTCCGAAGTGAAAAATTTGGTCTGGCCATTGTATAGAACTTTCAGTTTGGCTGGGTTATTAAGATAGACTAGTGCTTTCTTCTCCATAAAGGGTTTGATAAGTTGTCGTAGGCGCCACCTCCTTTCCACCGTAGTGTGGCAAAAATCCGGTCTCACAAAATAGGAAATGGAGTCCCTAGTCCGTCGAGCTTCTGGCCTGACTCTATCCGAAATAGCTTGTCGAAGAAGAAAGTTTCCGAAAAATACAAGGACTGCTCGTGGATAATTTTCTTGCTTCCAAGTGGGTTTCAAGGTGATTGGAGTTCTATGCACCCGTTGCACCTCAAGCTCCCAGTTCCATGAAGAAAGCTCAGGAAGTGTATCCTTAAAAAGTTGGATGATGAAGGCTCGAATATCAGTACCTTCAATATTTTCAGGTATTCCGAGGACGCGTAGGTTGTTACGTCGTAAGCGATTCTCCATATCCTCGAGCTTCCATCTGACGTCACTCAATTCTGCTTCATGTAATTCAACTTGTTCCTGTGTGGCTGTAGCCTCTGCCTCATTAATGACTATACGGTCCTCCATTTCTGTCATTCTGGTGTTGAAGGTATTAACTGATCTTGACAATTTACGCACTACACCCTGTACCTTATGTAGAGCTAGTTGTGCTTTGCGTCCATCCCTAGATGTCTCTTCTCGATGGGAGGCGATAGCCTGGAGGACTGTATCCATCACCGTGGAGAGCGTAGCATCCTGTTGATTTGGAGAGCACCGCTGCGTCGGTTGAGAGCCAGTAGCACGTTCTTGAGACCCCAGTGCAGTAGGGGGGGAGTAATCCCAAGTCAATCCCTGGGCCCTTTTCTTCCGTATGGTAGCTCTTTTATTTTCCCTGGATTCTGCCGTTCTCACCTCGTGGTCACTCTCCGTCTCTGAACAAGTGTTAGTTTCAATGTCAAGTTCAGAGTCATCTGACCATCTCGCGTCTTCTATCCCTTCTGATATTGAGTAGAAGTCTGAGGGATCCCTGTCAGTGTCGGTAGGATCGGGGGATATCTCGTCTCCATCGGCTTTCTCCTTACCATCAGGAGCCTCCAGCAAATCTCCCAAATTTTTTGAAGTGGCGCCAAGATCTGCTGTCCCCAGATCTTTCTCTAGCACATTGCGTATTGGCTGGTATTGCAGTATTTGCCCTTCCTGCACAGCCACAGCTACAGTCATTGGAGTTATACCGACCGTTGGTATAGTTTCAAGTACTATTGCTGGTGCTGATGCGAATAAGCCTGCTGAGGTGGTCTGTGTCAATGATGTTGAAGAGGCTAATGAGACAGTAGAAAAAACAGGATTATCACATAAGGAAAGATTCTCCATACCTTGTGTTCCAGCATTAGGGTCTGTCCCAGCCTTAGGGTCTATTATTCCTGCCAATGCAGCTGTAGGCTCCTTGTATATCATAGGGCTATCCTTTCCTATAATTATAGAAGGATTTCTGCTAGTATTCACTATTTCCCTGTCCTTGATTATGCCGTTCTGATTTTGTCCACTAGGTCCACTAGGTGTCGCTATAGACCCAGGAATAGCTCTCGAGTTATCCGCGGTTGGAGAAGCTGTTGGTTTCTGTGATGGGAAGACCTGGGTCTGGGCCGGAGCAGACACTGGAGCAGGAGTCCTCCGGAGCAGCTCGATCACGGATGGATCAGCTACGGGCGTATTCGGCTGCTGTCTTGGGGCCCCCACTGATTTTCCAACTCCCGCGCCGAGATCCACAACATTGCCGCTGCCCTCCAGACGTGTGCCGCCTCGCTTCGCCGCCAACTCTTTGTCTCGAAGAGCCTGCTTCGCTGCTCTGGTCTTGGCTGCAGCAGCGGCTATCGTAGCAGCGTTTTTCGGCGCCATGCTAGGGGGGACAGAGGAGACACTCTGGAAAGGCGGAGCCGGTTGGTCTTTCTCTAGGGGTCCGTCTTGCTTCACGCGAGTAGCTGCTCCGCCGGTCTGGATACGGGCGATTAATCGCAACACAAGTAATCCAATCAGAGAGGTACAGAACGAGAAATGTAGCTGTAGTGCACTCGGGTCCGGCGCAGACACCAAAGGTTGATCCTCCACTCTGCTCCCGGACATCACACCAGGATCACAACCTGGGATTTTAAGAAGCAGCGAGGAATGAGGTAAGTCCTTTTACTTTCATCATTATTTTCTAATTAAAGCAAGACATCTTTCTTTCATCCTTAGTCTTGTTTTTAGAGCGCTGGCTTGGGAGCTGCCTCAGGGCGGTCTAACAGGCCGCCGCCATCTTGCCTCGCCGTTAAGTATCTATTCAATGTCAGTATCTTCCTGTTCATAGCTGGATGTATCAGGAGTATATTAGATTCCACCAATTAACCCTCAGCCCAGTTATCCTCCGAAAATCTTCAAGTGCTATCATGTTAGGTGTGTCATTTGGAACAATATATCATCTGCATAACTCAAGATTACATGTGTCATATCACTCATTGTTAATATTACATGTTCCTGTCCATCAGATGGGGATACCTCTACCTCGTTACACTTCCAACTGCAAAAAAAGACAAAATCATGGGGAGGGTGGCCAATATGGTGGCCAGATAGGAGCAATTTCTCCGAGTTCCTCTGCCTGAACACACTAGCCATAGATACGACCGATCTGCTGCAGAGAAGCAGGGCTCAAGCTAACGCCCGGGGTGCCCTCTGAGAGATGTATCCGCCACCGCAGCCTTCGACCTGCCAGAGCACCCTGTGGAGGTGGCAGGTGGGATGAGCAACCATGGGGCTTAGCTCCCACTGGTTGCTGCTGCCTACACTCATGGGCCAGAGTCTTCCATACTGGAGGTGCATTGGAGAAGGGCACAGCAAGAAAAGAGACAAGGCCCTCTCTGACACGGCCCCCATCCCTGGGCACCCCATGGAGATGGCATAAGGTATAAGAATTCAGGTGTGGCCAGTGCCATCCACCTGGGAAACTGACCTTGTGCCCCAGGGAACCTCAGTGCCAAGACTTCTTCACTAGATGACAGGTGAGCGGCCATAGGGAGCGCTCATGGCCTGATTCCCATGATGAGCAGGAAAGAGCACACCATCCACGGATACCAGGGGTCCCTGGGGGTCACCATTGGCCATCACATCCCCAATCAGGACCACCAACTCAACCACCGGCCTGCCTGGACCAACTTCCTTGACCGGTCCTGGGTGGCCCTGTTGACTGGACTCTGCCTGCACATCTGACAGGAACCCAGGACGGGATATAGCCTAAATGGGGGAGCTGCGATCCTGACACAGGGGCCAGACAGACAGCGGGTGCAAGCAGCCCCCGACAGGGCTTTGCCACTTAGGCTGTGCCAATTTGCCTACGATGCCTGGCCACCCAGCATCGTCAAATGCTCAGCGCGCTCTGCCCCTCCCCCCACCACCACCAGCAGGCATGTAGCACACGGACCTCACCCAGGGACTGGCTCCCCGTCTCTCCTAATCTTCCAACTTGACTGATCAGGGCGAGCTGCCCCCTCCAAGACATGGTGGCTCACTAGACCAAAAAAGACTCCACACTTAAGGACCTGCATGCCAAAGCCACCTCCAAAAAGCCCAATCCCAATGGAGACACGGCCGGCGTGAAACAAGCAAACAACCTTGATGAGGCACAGAACCCGTCACCTGTGCATTTATGGAAACATTATTTGGCAAGCTCAGGGAGGATATCGCCTCCTTGCAGGGGGACGTTGCCTCGGACATCAAGGACATAAAGAAAGAGTTGACTGACATTGGGCAGTGATGGCCACTGTGGAGACCAGTGCCAATGCCTGGGAAGAGGAACTTGAAGCTCACCAATGTGAGCTGATGGGCCTTTGGCACCATTGTGATGCTTTCCAACTGCAGGGCCTGGAGAACAGATCCCCCTCTCAAACATAAGGAATAGAGGGGATCCGCTCATGCAGCCCAGGATCCCTCTCCGACTTTTGTTGTCTTCTGCTCTGTTTCTTCGTTTTGTTCCATACACTTACCCTCAGCAAGGCTGAATTATTAACGTTAACACATTTTAAATCTCGAAATAGCCATCACTTCATTTAAAGAAATTATTTACATACAAAGCGGTATATCCACTTTGTAAATTTCATTTTAACAGTGCTCACCTCTTCAAGAATGCATTAGCTTCAGAGCATCCAGTATAAAACAAAATTGCAGAGAAGTTTGCAAAAGTAATAAGGCTTGGATTTGGGTCCAAACTGTTTTGGCCCAGATTGCCTAAGGGTAATGAGGCTGCACCAGGGAGAATCTAGTGGCAGCGATTGTTAGGCAGTTCCAGTCTTCATAGCTGTGTTAGTTTTGCATGCGCTGGGAAAGGAAATTGACATTGTGGGGGAATCCAGAAGCTCACGTTTAGGCCTGCTGGGTAAACAAGCCTCCCTCTTGAATTTGGGTTGGAACGGTCTAGTAGGAAACCATTACCTTGATTTCATTGGAATTAGTTTAGCGTGAGAAGGGGAGACGAGGTGTGCTGTGAGTTTTCTTTTGGACCTGTTTGAAATTTAAGTCTGAATATTGAAATTCTTTTATACAGTATCTAACAAAGAACGGGCCTAATGGAGACCAGGTAGGCAACACAGGTGCTGGGCTATAAGCAGGGCCACTGGAATTATGCGATTCTGCAGCGTTTTTCTCATAATTATGGATTTGCCACTTAATCCATAATCTGCGGCACTCTGCAGATTTCATTTAAAAAAATTCTAGCTCAAACAGATTAAAAGTTACTAAAAGCGTGCTGCCATGTGTTGCTGCACAGTGGAAGGCCCTTCACGAAAGTTGACTAGTCATCTTGTTAAACAGGCACTGATGATGTGAAATCTTCCCCTGACAGTGTTACTATGAATAAAAATGACAAAATAATGAAGTAATACTATCACGAAGTGTGGTTCATTATGCTGCATAATTTGCCTATTCTCGATGCATAAAATAATCAACGCTTCTGCATAATTTGGTTCCCCCTTGCCACATAATTCCAGTGGTCATGGCTATAAGTGACAAGGTTCCAACTGTTGCTCATACTCCATGTGACCATGAGCAACTACCTTGCTTGTTCTATGTTATGTTTAATCAGCCATGTAATAGGAGCAGTGTGAACTGAGGGACAGCTCTACTGTCAAATGCCCCATATTTTGACATCTGTTACCACGAGAGAGAACTGTTGTCTGCGGCCTAAGCTTGTGAGATAGCTCTGTTGTCTGCGGCCTAAGCTTGTGAGATAGGTCTATTGTCTGCGGCTTAACTTGTAAAATAGCTCTATTGTCGAAGGCCTAAGCTTGTGAGATAGCTCCATTGTCGAAGGCCTAAGCTTGTGAGATAGCTCTATTATCTGCGGCCTAAGCGTGTGAGATAGCTCTATTGTTGAAGGCCTAAGCTTGTAAAATAGCTCTGCTCTCGGCCGAAGATTGTGAGATATCTCTGTTGCTTGCATCCTAAGCTTGTATAATAGCTCTGCTCTCTGCGTCCTAAGCTTGTGAGATAGCTCTGTTGTCTGCGGCCTAAGCTTGTGAGATAGCTCTATTGTCTGTGGCCCAAGCTTGTGAGATAGCTCTATTTTCTGTGTCTTAAGCTTGTGAGATAGCTCTGTTGTCTGCTGCCCAATTTTGTGAGATAGCTCTGTCTGTGGCCCAAGCTTGTGCAATAGCTCTGTTGTCTGCGGCCTAAGCTTGGGAGATAGCTCTGTTGTCTGCGGCCTAAGCTTGTGATATATCTCTGTTGTCTGCGGCTTAAGCTTGTGAGATAGCTCTACTGTCTGTGGCTTCAGCTTGTGAGATAGGTCTATTGTCTGCGGCTTAACTTGTAAAATAGCTCTATTGTCGAAGGCCTAAGCTTGTGAGATAGCTCCATTGTCGAAGGCCTAAGCTTGTGAGATAGCTCTATTATCTGCGGCCTAAGCGTGTGAGATAGCTCTATTGTTGAAGGCCTAAGCTTGTAAAATAGCTCTGCTCTCGGCCGAAGATTGTGAGATAGCTCTGTTGTTTGCATCCTAAGCTTGTATAATAGCTCTGCTATCTGCGGCCTAAACTTGTGAGATAGCTCTGTTGTCTGCGGCCTAAGCTTGTGAGATATCTCTGTTGTCTGAAGCTTGAGCTTGTGAGATAGCTCTGTTGTCTGCATCCTAAGCTTGTATAATAGCTCTGCTCTCTGCGTCCTAAACTTGTGAGATAGCTCTGTTGTCTGCTTCCTAAATTTGTGAGATAGCTCTGTTGTCTGCGGATTAAGCTTGTGAGATAGCTCTCTTGTCTGTGGCCTAAGCTTGTGAGATAGCTCTGATGTCTGCGGCCTAAGCTTGTGAGATAGCTCTATTGTCGAAGGCCTAAGCTTGTGAGATAGCTTTATTGCCGAAGGTCTACGCTTGTGCGTTATATATCTGCTGAGAAACTTCTCTGTCATAAAGAGCAGCTGTCCAATCGGACACCTGCACTTTTAAGTTCAATGTAGGCTGAGAGATCGCTCAGTTGTCTAACACCTGTAACTCTATTTTATTGTGTGAAAATGTTTTTTATTGGCAATTAATTCAAATCATTGCAATATAAACTGAATATACATACACAGAATGAATTAATAAAATCGACGAGATATCAAGTTAAAACAGATAATCTTATTAACACATTGAGACAGGTAGCAGTAAAGACTGCAAAAGATCAGGTTAAAACATTTGGTCACATCAATACATTCAAGATAGGCAGCGATGAATGCACTAATAATCAAGGTTGGAAAAAAGAAGTTTTGGATTTCAACATACCAGAAATCTCCGCTTTGAAATGTCTGTGAGTATAACGTGACCAGTGCATATTAACAGATGAAATACATCTTTTAAATGACAACTGTCACCTGTGATGTTTATCGTGCAGAGTACATTTGATGAAAGAGATACTAGTACCTGTTAGACTCGGGATCCCTGGTTGGTACCTTAGGCCAAGTAGGGACCAGCGTTCCAACGTCAGGGAAAGGAAGGTCACCTTGTTAGGTAGCCCCGCTCACCCCCTCAGTAGCTTGGCAAGAGCAGCCAGGCTTATCTTCAAGGCAAATGTGTAAAGTATTCGCAACCACCCTCACAATAATCCAATGATGACACCACAAATAGACTCCGCACGAGTTTTATAAAACGAGTATAAACTTTATGTAAAAAGAAATACGATAAGACCACACGATATAAAACCAACATATGAGGTTGTGTAATATTTGTCCTGGCCGGTTGTTAGGCCAGCCAGCCCTTGTAAGTTCTGGCGATGTCAATGAGCACTTCTAAACATTCTCCTGTACTCCTAATCACTTGTCATACAGTTCGTAATGCTAGAATCAGGTACTTTTGCAATGTAAAAATACTGTAATGCGTAACGCGACACTCTGCAATGAAAAGAATGTAATGCGTAACGCAACAATCAGGCACTTTGCAAGGTAAAACAGTGCAATGCGTAACCCAACCACCAGATATGTTGTTTTGAATTAATGAGGCAATGCGTATACACTTAATCAGGTAATTCGTTATGCAGGAATAATGCAATGCGCAACACGCTAATCAGGTAGTTCGCTATGCAGGAACAAGGCAATGCGTCATACGACAATCAAGAAGTTCATTATACAGAAATGTTGCAATGTGTAATACATCAGTCAAGTACTCCGCTCTCAGAAATGGAATACTATGGAGTACACTCAGGCCCGATCACTGGGCCTTAGGCGATCTCTCCGCCTCCTCTTCTGACCTTCAGTCAGCCTCTCACAGTTGCCCCCAACACAGTACGATGTAATTCCAAAGTGCAGCTTCGCACTCTGGCCCCGGTACCGCCACTCCCTTTGGCAATGCGGGCCGCAATACGAGCTGAAGCAGAGGCTTGCGCTGCCAACACGAGCGAGAGGCCGAGGGCGCCTCCCTCCGAGCCCGCGCCCCGCCCAGGAGTCAACACACATTACCTGGGGGGCGCAAACTCACTCTCCTCTCCTCGTCCAGCAGCTGGGCCTCCAAGCAGCTTTGTGGAATGGCAACGCCGGCTCGGGCCAGCAACTCAGCTCCTCTGGGACTGCCGGTCCGGGCCGCTTCACTTACGAAAATCTCAGGCGGCCACAAAGCACACGCACACTGCGTCGTTGAATCTTACTTCACTACGAGTGCACGATCGCTGGGCACTCCACACACAAGTCCCTGGCTGTACGAAGATCACACGCACAGCATGGCTGAGACTCACTTTACTTCGGTGCACACTATAACACGGCAAATCCTCACGAAGGTCTCAAGGTGCACAACGCACCCGCACACAATGGCGTTGAGATTCACTTGGATTCCGGTGCAAACGATAATAAGGCGACTCCTTCGAGGGTATCAGGCTAGACAGAGCACACGCACACAGTGTCTCTGAGACACACTAGGACTCTAGGTGCCACGATCACAGGGCACGCCGTACGAAGATCTCAGGCTAGACAGAGCACATGCACACGGCGTCTCTGAGAGTCTTCTTTGGAAACTGTTGTGTTTCCGAACGTGGAGCCAGCTCACCTCAGGCCCTTGGGGATAGTTACTTCAGGACACAGCACACTGCAAAGTCCTTCAAGCAGGGGGACACAGCACATAGCAAAATCCCTTTAGCCTTTCCTTTGTTGAAACAGCAAACTGCAGGCCAGCCCCAGATCACACAGCAAGAGCATCCTATCCAGCAGTCTCTTCAGTTGTTTCTTCCTTGGCAAAGGTCCTCTTGACCACGAAGTATCTTCAGTCTTGTTCACACTTGATCAAGCTATTCTCCACAGTAGAAGGGCGTCAGCTCTCATAGTTATACCCCTCAATGGCTTTGAAGTCTTTGTGTTCAAACCAGTTCAGGGTGCCTCCCTGCCATTGACACCTTCTTCCTTTGATTAGTGGGGGATCTGGATTCTCAATAACTCAGCAGGAGATGGGACAATTGTTTTATAGCAGCAGCACAGGCCTCTTCACCTCCAGGGGCTTCTCCTCCCCTACACTCCAGATGCAGGTCAGCCTGTTGCTGCCTCACCTCCTCCCCTGGGTAAAGACATTCCCCAGATCCTATCGCTTTCAAATCGAGACAATAAATCCACAGCCTGGCAGAGACACACTGAAATGTCAGAGTACAAAAACGCGGCCACTTTAAAAAAAGTGGCTTCTGAACACACAATGCAAAAACCCCGTACATATAAAGATTTGTTATTACATTGTGAGTTCAGGCATACTAAACTTCACCTTTCTATCTTAAGCCTTTGGGAGGACAGGCTGGAAAACGTATTACACAGTCCTCCCATTCTGTCCTATGGGCAAGATGGCCTTTCGACAGTGAAAAACGAAATGGTGATTATTTCACTGTCAGGACAGGACACACACCTTAGTACATGTCCTACCTTTCACATGCACTACACCCTGTCTAGGGGGGACCCTAGACCTACCATAGGGGTGTCTTAGGTGCACAGAAAGGGAAGGGTAAGGTCTGGCAAGTGAGTGCACTTGACAGAACAACATGGCAGTTTCACAAACTGCGCGCATGCCCTGCAATGGCAGGCCTGAGGTTCCTTTTTAAGGCTACTTCTGTGGGTGGCCCACTAGTAGCATTTGCATTACCAGCCCTGGCACACATTGTGCACTTTACTAGGGATCTTACTAGCAAGGCAAACATACCAATCATGGACAACCAATTACCATTACTTTATACAGGGAACATGTACACTTTGACAATGGTTAGCAGTGGCAAAGTGTCCATAGCATCTAAGTTGGCAACACTATGTCAGAAAAAGGTCTAGGGGGAAAGCAAAAAGTTTAGGGACTTTAGCCAAAAAGGGCCAAGTCCTACAATGCCTTATTGCGATGAAGACCGGAAATTAGACCCATCGCAGGCACGTAGTTGGACAGTGTCTACCGTTCAAAAAATAAGAGCTTGTGCAACTCATTACTACGTTCACGCAGGATTGGGTGGTCTCTGATGTTCTGAGGCACTGAACTTCGTACTGTTCGTTAGGGCTTTCATGGTGTTAAGCCACGGCTGCTTACAAATTTTGGGTTAAGAGTGAGAGTTGTTTGCTGTAGAAGCAGCCTTGGTGCCTGGAGCTGAAACCTGGTTGTCTTGCAAGGTTTCTGGATACTTTGGCCGTTCAAGAGTTTCATTGCTGTAGGGTGGCACGACCTAATGGCATGGGATAGTAAGATGGAAAGGGCGGCTTTCAACAGCGTGTGTAACAGCGCTGCAAAAAATTGTCCTTTTTCGAAGACAAAAAACTACTGGTAAAATGCAAGCACTCTTGGACAGTCATAAATCCCTACGTAAAACCAAAACCGCAAGCTTATTTAGCGGCACATTTTCGATTGGTTCTAAAAAAAGTTTCATGCTGTATCGGTTTGGAGAATACGAAACCAAGGATTTGCGACAAACATGGAAAGGAAAATCCCTAAATGCAAATTGCCGTTTATGTGGATACTTCAACGAATCCTTATGCCACTTAATGTGCGTCTGCCCCGCAGTGAAAAATGCAAGAAGGAGTCTTTTAAAACCAATCTTAAATGAGCGTAACATTCACACCTGTAGACAAACTATAACCTGTTGGATGGGGGAACAACCACCATCTTAATCTGTTGAGGGGCTAAATTCCTCACTTTGATTGACAAACTCTCATGATTAGTGGACAATACTAAATGAATTAGGTCATAGATGAGTTGGAAACCTCGCATGAATTGTAAAAAAGTTTTTTATATAATGAATGATCTTTTCATGAATTTTTTAAAAATCTTTGTAACAAACTTTTAGAATCATGCTTTAAGTTTCTTTTGACTTACTGACTCGGGCTAAGGGGCTCCGAGCGACCGAGTACGATGCAATTGCGTGCTGATGGACTCAGGTCGCTCGGAGTCCCATTGAAGTCTATGGGAGCCTTTCGTATATGGCGTGCATAGGCTCTCATAGAGAAAAAAGGTAGGTCGCGGAAAAGGGCGCCCCCTGTCGCGGGGACGCCTCGTGCCCCCCGCACTGTGCATGCATGTGTGACCGATTCATAGGACTACTGGTGAAGGGGCGCCCGTACGTCTCCGGCAACCGCGACGTCTCATCTGGAGCAAGTCTATCTAACTGACAGACGAGCTCATCGTACTTGCTCGCTCGAAAATCAGCCCCATTACGCAGCGCGAGTCAGCCATGTTAGAGTCGTCTGGAAGGCATCGCTGACAGGTACGAGTCGTTCGGAGCGCGAGGCTATATATGCATCGTACTTGCTTGCTCGTACAGAGGTACGAGTCATTCGGAAAATGGGACAGCGAGTTGGGCTCACTCTTGACGGATGCAGTACGTAGCCCTTCCGAGCGAGACTGTTATTGGGCCCTAAGTGTAGCAAAGCTTCTTGACTATGTCACATAAGCAGCAGCAACCACTATACAGCCAGGCCTGCTTCCAGGCAGGTGTAAGGTCCTTTGATGGAAATTCACCCAGTCAACAAAGTGATAGGGTGTGTTATAACGGCGCTGACAGATGTGTGGTCAGATGTGGCTGTGAGGCCCATGAAGTGTAAAATTGCAAGACTGCCCATGGGTGCCCTTTGTGGGCAAACTCTGTCTTGTTGATGATTCATGAGTGCTGTTTTGCAGCCTCATTGGGAACTTTTTTTAAAGGCGGCAAGATCCATTTTTGAGTTCCAGGCCTCATCTAATTTTAAAGCATGTATGGCCTGCTGAAGGGCCTGGCCAAAGGTTTTAATAATCGGTCTACCTGCCCATTTCCAGCCAGCACATAGCAGCTTGTGCGTCTTGGGCTGATATTAGTTTCCAACAGAATCTGATGAGGGATCCGCTTCTCACTGGGCCTTCATACTACAATCTGACCTTAGATTGAAATATGTGATGTGGAAGGAGGAAAAGTCGCTTGAAGAGTGTCAATTGGAGAATTGCTCATTTTAGTAGTTCAGAGCCATATTTGAGTGATGGAAGAAACTTTGCTCTGATGACCTGTAGCAGATAGTGATGTGATGTACTGCAAAGCTTTTTTTGTAGCAGTTTAATCGCGAATGGGAGTTTGTTTGCAGTGGCTCTTTTGTAGATGAGGTGCTGTCTAAAGGTTAATTGAGCATCCATAAGCACGCCTAACTATTAGATTTAACCAATACTAATGGTTTACTTGGGACTTTTCACATGAAATAAGGGGAAGTTCTCCGACATGTGGTTGAAAACCATACCACATTTGTTTTGTTGTGGTTTATTTCCAACTTCAGCATTTGGATGTATTTTGCCAGTTGGATAATTAGGCGCTAAAAGCCGATCGGCGTTTGGCTTAGTAGCAGAATTTCATCGGCTTATTGTAGACATCACTTAGGTTTGTGAGCTAGTTTGGGAGGATCACACACCACTTTAGTTAGTTGATTTACAAGGTCAGCCATATAGATGTTAAAAAAACAAGGGGCTAAAACACATCCCTGCTTTAAGCCTGTGTGTGTAGGGATCTTAACGAGTGGTTCTATGGCAGTCTCCATCCTTGATCTGGACCCAAGTGCCTGAGTACATGTTAATAACAGCTTCCAATTATTTTGGTGGTGCTCCTCAATTGACCATTTTTGCCTAGAAGCGATCCCTTGGTACCCTGTTGAACGCTGCTTTCAGATCTACAAAACAAGTATAGAGTTTGGAACGTATAGCTTTGGCCTTTTCCACAAGGAGGCTGACTGCTAGAAGGTTGGTTGTGTTCATGCCTGCTTTTAAGTTTGTCTGTGTTTTTGGAAGGATGTTTACGGCAGAAACTTGGCTTCCAGGTCTATCAAAAGACTGGAGGCATAGATCTTTGGTTCGACGTCGTTGAGGGTGATTCGTCTATAGTTTACTGAGTTGGTCTGCAGGCCTGATTTAGAGATAGGGTGAATATACTGCCTCACCAGTAAGCCGCTATGGAATTGATTGAGAAGGCGTAATTGAACAATGGGGTTAAGTGAAAAGCCCAAAATTGTTGATCTTTTTTAAATAAAGCATTTGGGAGTCTGTTCGGGCCTAGGGTCCCCTTAGATATGAGTCACTTAATGATTTGCAGGACCTCAGTTGGTCCAACCATCGACAATCTAAACAGGTAGATGTTAGATCTTCCGTTAGGATGGTTTAAGAGTGAGCTCCAGGCAAGACCAGTGTAGTACTTGGTGAGTGGCCAAGGTGAAAGCAACTGCTAAGTGTGCCACCCAGTCGGTTTCAGTGATGCCAGTGTTGTTGTGACGGTGGGTCCCATTTGCAAGTTTATTGATTTCGACCCAGACAGTTTCCTGTTTTTCTGTTTACTCCTGTGGAGAAGCTTTATCCATACTTTTCACTGATAGGAGGTTTTGCCTGGACAAATGGTTTTTCTGTAGGCTTGACTTAGTGAGGAGAGCTTCTTCATTATATCTTGATTGATCTCAGGGTACTTTTCAATGACTCGTCAGATCTCCCTATTTAGTTTTCTCTGCTTCAGAAGTAATAAAGGTTTGGAATGAGCTTGGTTGCTCAGTTATCAGGTGGGCTTTTGCAAAGGCCAGGATCTCCTCTGCAGCTGGATCGGACAATGTAAGATGCTTTAAATTGAAAGCCCTAGAGGATGTTAGTATGTCACTTGCATGTGGGCCCTTGGTGGAATGATAATTAGCTCAAAGTGCTGGGGAAAGTGGTCGCTCTCTACCCTAGCGGTTATGCCACTGTAATAGCTCATCAGAAACAACTGTATGTCTAACAATGTGGGGTCCAAGATTGAGTTTGCCTTATATGACAGCGTGGTGTATGGTGTCGGTTGGTCCTGAGCAAGGAGTCCATTTAGTGTGCAAAGGACAATATTTTCTAAGGTCCGGATACATGACTTTCCAGGCTGGTCAGTTCTGGAATAATTTGAGATGATTGCTGGCACAGTTTGCTGCGTCTGTGTTTGACGCTCTTGGGGCTTCACAGATCTGCTTAGTAATAAATGCATGGTGAAGTCCCCTGATAACACCAGATGTGCCTGCAGAAAGATAAATTGGAAGGATCTCAGCAAGGCAATCAGGGTGTTTGTTTTGTCAGCTTTGCTCTTGTTACCTGGATGAATGTATAAGTTGAAAACTAAAGGGGTGACGGCATTATGTGCAGGAGTGGAAGGTGACAGTTTGACGTGTTGAATCCAAGAGAAGCCCAGGTCTAAAGGTTCTTGCTCCCGCTGGAGATTGGTGGTAATATAGGTGGAGAGTCCACCGGTAGCTTTTGGTGCCTGGTTCAATTTGATTGCTTCAATTTGATTTTCTCGGAAGCCAAGTAGAGGTGTTTTCGACCAGGTTTACTGCAATAGCAGGATGTCTACATTTTGTAGGAAAGTGGTGAAGTTATTCTGCCCCACCTTTCTGGTGAGACCATTAACGTTCCAGGAACGTATCTTTAGTGTTGTTCAGTGGTGGGGCTTCAGTGCTGAGGCCCCCTTGTCTTTGAGTTCACACCCCCACGTCGTGCTTGCGGGGAACCCCTTCTGTGTCCCTAGGGTAACTCGCCTTGTTTATGATGGTACTCCTAACATATCATGCTGCTGGTTACTTCATATTTGTAGAGGGGCTCTATGTTCTCTTGGATCTGTTGGGCCTATGGCCCCCCTTAATACTCCATTCGATGGAATCTTCCCCTTGTGTGACTGTCTCAGCTAGGGAAGTAGGGGGCTAGGGTAGACCTCTAGCTATGACCTTCTTACTTCAATGCCCCATTTTAAGAAATGTTTCTTACTCTGCCATACCTGATATCCTATTGTTGGATTGGCCCACGCAACTGCTGTGATTTCATTGCCTGGGATTGACTGATGGGCTTTAATTCAACTGCTTCTCTGTGCTTCAATTGTAAATAGTTCAGGTTGTGTAGTGTGCTGGTCAATTTTAGGATGGCACTTCTATTATAAATATTGTGAGGTCCTCTTGTTTTGTAGCATGGAATAAATTTGATCCTTTGAGAGGCCGTGTCAATGATGTCTGCCTGTGGATGTGCTACAACCCCCCCCCTCCTCGGGCTGATGGAATATCGCAGGGGGATTCTCAAATCTCAGTGAGTCTGTATGGCTTGTTTGGTCAGAGGCAATGTGTGATTGAGACGTTTGACTAGGCAGCTGAAGTTGCGTGGTTGAAGGTGGACATATGCCAGCTTCGATGTGTACTGGTCTGTTATTTGAGTGATGCTTGACATCTGTCCTTAGAGAGTGTGGTGAAATTTGACTCGACCAATCTCGTATGGTAACTGCACTTGTTGAGAGAGTGGATTCACTAGTTGTAGTGAAGGAATCTGTTTCCTGGTGGTGAGATGTTGTTGTCGCTTTAGAAGTAGCACAGGCCTTTTCTGATGCATGGGTTGTTTTGGCCTCTGTGTTCTGAGGACCAAACATCAAATCACTATGACTAGACCCTGGTTGCTGTGAGGCTTTGTTTTTTCTTTCCTTTTGTTGAAATATCGCATTAGAAGGAACTGTCAATTGACTTAACTGGTGTTGGTAGGTCTCAATTAAGGCCTACAGATTGCATGGCTCCTAATTAGTGTAGTAAGCGAGAGGGGCTTTTATGTTCCATTTTCGTCCCTTATGCTTCGATTGTTCCTAGCTTTTCTAAGGCACTTAAGTTCTCTTTTATGGAGAGGGACATTCTTGGGCCTTGGTGGGCTAAGTCCTGTGCAGGGTAGGTATGATAGAAGGATGGAGTGACCTCCTTAAAATGTTGGTTTGGGGGTGCTTCCATCACTTGTTTGGCTGGCTTTATTTCATCAATGATTTCCGGATGTCCTTATGTCTGGGCTTGGTGGAATATAGATGCAGGATTTCACTCCGCAAACATGTTGGCTGTTGAAGGTCCCTCTCCTTCAAGACCGAGCTTAGGGAAAAAATATCTGACTGGTGGTTGGGAGCAGATTTTTCTGTTTGCGACAGAGAGGCTTTGGAAGCTTTGACTTCACTAAAATGTCTGAGAGCAGGGTTGGGACTTATGTGAGTAGATCCATGGTTGTGGAATATTGGCAAGAGTGGTAAGATGTGGCTAAGTCTTCCTGTATCCTCCTAATCATGGTGTATAGAGCCTGCAGTTTTTGATCAATGCCTAAGACGGAGGCCACCAAAGCGTTTAGTAGGTCCACCTGAATTTCAAATTTTTCCAAGTGGAAGGTTCAGGCCAACGATATTACCACTGTGTTGTCTAACAGAGGTGTACCTCCATGGTGTCTAACAGAGGTGAACACATCGGATTTGGCAGGTTTGAACTTATTTTAACTACCAAAGAACTTCCCTTGTTGCTGTTGGATGAATTAATTGAATCCTTGTTGCCACTAGATTGTGCATGGGGCATGTCAAAGTTGCATTCTGTTGGACCAGCTTTGAGTGTCCTGTGATGTGAACTGATATCTATCACGGCTATTGTATTTCCTTGGGTCAATTTGATAGGAGAGAGCAAGGCATTATAGTCGTGCTTTGACCAGAGTTGTTTGAAATGCTGTGCTGGTCTGAAACACCTTTGTTTGACTGGTCAAGTGGGCTTAGTAACATCTCTTGCCACACTGCAGAGTCCTCTGGTACCCCCCCCTTTAATAGAGTGTTGGCTAAACTGTGGGAAGGTAGGCGATTTGAAGTCATTTTGAAGTGCACCTGAGGACTAATTAAGGGAACATTTTTCGCAGGTGCTGGGTGACTTCTCTGGTGGTGAGGAATGAGTGCATTCACCCTGTGTTTGTAGTGTGCTAGGCCCTGGGTGTGTTCTATGCACGTGCACTTTTACTTCTAATATGTTTAGGTTATGGGTGACCTTAATGCCTGGTGATGTGAGGGGATGAGAGAGGATCGATTTTGGATCTGGACCTGGTCTTGCTCAATCGGGGTTCCACTCAATGGTGCCAATGGTGAAAGGGTCCAGGTGTGTTCACGACCCAGGGGGGAAGCCTGATTCTGTAGAGGACTTTTGGAAGTCTGTTATTTTTACTATCCTTGAACCTCTGGTGATGGGGGACTGTAGGGTGGTTGCTGTTGAGGCCACCTTATTTTTGGTGGTTGCTGGTTTTATTAAATGTGACGGGGACTCGGATCTATAGATTGTATCTTCTCTTTGCCCCCACTTTTCTTGGCTGGCTTCACACGACTGCATACCTTACTGGATGTCATAATTATCAAACGCCGATGCCATTCAGGCGGGAACAGAGGATTGAGAAGGAGACAGGAAAGTTGCTGATGGCGAAGAGTGCCCAACTGATGTGCATCTTAGAACAAGTGGGCAAACGGGTGGGCAAGCACACAGGGTGGTGCAAGCCGCACCATGGCCTAATCCGACCTCTTCTGCACAGACTCCGGCTAGACCCTCAATGAACGGTCACTGTGCTGCACCACGCCCTTGGGAAGCCCCTGCCCTTGTGCCATTTTGTTTCCTAAGCCTCTCTGGTTTAGATGCTTATGTGCAGCCATATTCCTGCTGTCTGTGCTGATCCATCCAGCCATGAGGCGGGCAGCAGAGTGCACAGTTTTATGAGTGAGACACTGAGGAAACCAACGGGATGGCGGTCTGCTAGCTGCTGATGTCTGGTGGCTGATGGGTGGTGAGCAGCAGCGGCTGTGGACCGGCGGGTGGAGATCAGGTCAAATGAGGTCAAAGCTAATGGCTAACAGCTAATAGCTAAAGGCTGGTGGGCAGCCAATTGCCACCCTTCACCACTGGCTCAGCAAAGATACTCCTTTGAGAGCATGGCGAGTTGGCAGCAGTTATTCGAGGTTTAAGCGTACTATGGTAGAGTTCCTTGCCTTATTCTTTTCCTTGTATCACAGGGATTTGCTTGATATGCTAATAAGAGAGATAAAGAGGGAGCAAGCCTAGGGGGGCATGGGGCTGCAAGCCTCACCTAATTCTGGCTTGGCCACCTCTGCTGCACTCGCCCCCTGGTGGGTCGTCCCCACTGGGGGACATGCACCATGCGGACTCACCTCACGTCTTCCAGCATCACTCTCCACCACCGCGGCCCGGCTCAGCCAGGATGGTGGCCAACCAAAGCTGCATTGGTGATGCAAGCTGCAGGAGGGTGATCTGGCTGGCGATAGGCAGGGCGACTACCTGGCTCGGGCTCAGTGGAAGACGATGCATATAAACTGGGGTGGGTTTGGTGAAGGGTGCAGGGGGGGTGTGGTGGGGATGGCGCAGGAGGTGGGGAGCGGCGGGGTAGTGGAATAATAACAAAAATACACATAGAACTTACCTAATGCTGCTTTTGCTTCCTCGCGCCTTGCACCTCCTTCCTGGTCTCACAGCCCCTGGGACAGCATCAGAGATTCCCTCTGAAATCCCCTGCGCTGCTCTCATGATATAAGAGCAGCATGGGGATTGGACTGAGTGGGTTGGTTTGGCACTCCGCTCAGGCACAGGGAGTATGTGCTGTTTCTCCAACCCAGCTGTGCTACAAGCTGCGTTCGAGAAACCTAACTGTGCATGTCTGTTTGGCCAGCCTAAGATGGGTGGCCAAACAGACATGTATAGTTAGCAGTACACTCCAGTCCTCACTCCCATGGCCCGGCCAGGCCTACTCACTGCACACGCTGGCTCAGCGAGATATCGGTTTATTTTTCAGCTGCTGGCTCTGAGCCATTGGGGCACTGCTCCTCCGTCATTGACCGAAGAGCTGTTGCTGCTCGGGCTACCAGCTGTGATATAGCTGCAGTGTCAATGGTGTCGATGTTGGAGGCAGCCGCTGTCGCAGCTGTTGTCTGCGCTACTGCTGGCTTGCACTCACACCGTGGCACACCACGACTACTGAGTTCCGCTTCCAGTCGAGAATTCAATGTGTTACTCTATCGTCGAGTTGGTATATTATAGTGTTTATTTTATTTTGTTGGTGCCTTCGTTAGATGTGTTACATAGTACTCGCAGATTGCGATTGATTTTGTGTGGTAAGATTTGTGGAGACAGAGAGATGGCTCTCCTATCTATGGCCAGACCAGGAGATTCTGCATGGACAGAGAGGTGGCCTGCTATCTGAGGAAAGGAGCTACAGTTACTGTGCAACCTGAGGGATCTCGCTGCTTTCTCAGTCAATCAATCAGGGGTTTGTAGAGTTCAGCTACCCGCCTGAAAGGGTCTCAAGGTGCGGGGGGGGAGGGGGAAGGGTGCACACAGCTCCTGGTAGTTCATGGAGCTCCTTTGAAGATCCAGGTCTTGAGGTCCTTCAGGGACTTGGGGAGTGGTGGTGTCTGTCAAAGCTGGAGAGGGAGGGAGTTCCATGCCTCGGCAGTGAAAAGGGAGAAGGAGCATCCTCCTGATCTGGTCTTCTTGATGCCTGTTACTGTTGGAAGAGAAAGCTGGGCCAATCGGAGGGATCTTTGGGGTGCGTGGAACGCGAGGCGGTGGTTAATGTAGGCTGGTACGGTGTTGTGAAGGGCCTTGTAGCAGTGGGTGAGAAGCTTGAAGGTGATTCTCTTCTCGACAGGGAGCCAGTGTAGTGTACGCAGGTGTTGGCTGATGTGGCAGTGGCGTGGTAGGTTGAGGACTAGTCTGGCGACAGCGTTCTGGACGTTCTGGAGTTTGCAGATGAGGTTCTTGTTGATCCCGGAGTGGAGTGCGTTGCTGTAGTCCAGTCTGCTGTTGTTTAGGGCATGGGTGACAGTTTTCCTGTGTTCGAGGGGAATCCAGTTGAAGGTCTTTCGGAGTAGGAGGAGGGTTTGGTAGCAGAAAGAGGTGATGGCATTGATTCGGCGGTCCATTTTGAGTTCGGAGTCCAAGATTATTCCGAGGTTGCGTGCGTGGTCCGTGGGGGAGGGAGGGTTCCCAAGGGTGGGGAGCCACCAGGTGTCATTCCAGGCGTCGGGGTGTGGGCGCATGATGAGCACCTCGGTTTTGTCTGTGTTGAGTTGTAGGCAGCTGTTCTTCATGCACCTGCCGACAGCGTCCATTCCATGTTGATAGTTATGTTTAGACATGTTGGGTTTGTTGGATAGGGAGAGGATGAGTTGGGTGTTGTTTGCATACAATACTGTGTTGAGTCCGTGTGATCTGACGATAGATGTGAGCGGGGCTATATAGACGTTGAACACGGTTGGGCTGATGGAGGATCCTTGGGAGTGCAGGTGGTCGGTGTGGGTTCCAAGAGGAAGGGAGGGAGTCTGACCCGTTGCGTTCTGCCAGAGAGGAATGAGGGGATCCATTCGAGGGCCTTGTTCTGGATTTCCACGTCATGGAGTCTGTGGGCTAGGGTATGATGAGAGACTGTGTCAAAGGCCGTGGAGAGGCCCAGGAGGATGAGGGCCACAGTCTCTCCTCTATCAAGGAGGGAGCTGATGTCATCTGTCGCAGCGAGAAGGGCAGTTTTGGTTCTGCGGTTCTTCCTGAAGCCTGATTGGGAGGAGTCGAGGCTGTTGTTTCCGTCTATGAAGGTGAAGAGTTGACTGTTGACTGCTTTTTCCATGACTTTCACCGGATCCAGGAGTAAGGAGATCGCTCATAAGTTTTTGAGGTCAGTGGGGTCTGCCAAGGGCTTTTTCAGGAGAGGGTTGATCTGAGCGTGTTTCCAGTTGTCGGGGAAGGAGGCGGTCTCAAAGAAGCGGTTAATGATTTGTTGAAGCTCAGGCGATGATGTCTGCGGCTCTGTGGTAGATGCGGTGGGGGCAGGGGTCAGTGGGGGTCCCAGAGTGGGTGGTCTTCATAGTCTTTAGGGTGTCTTCTATGCTGAGGGTGGTACAGCTGTCCAGTGTCGGCTGTTCGGTGCATGGAATGGTGGAAGAGGGTTCCTCCTAGAGGCTGGTGTCGTCAAAGTTGTCATAGATGGTCTTGATTTTGTGGTGGAAGAAGACGCTGAGTCCGTCGCAGAGGTCCTGGGAGGGTGGGATGTCGGAAGTTTCGCTGTTGGGTTGGGTGAACTCTTTGATGATGCTGAATAGTTCCTTGCTGTGGTGTGCGTGGTTGGAGATTCTGTCCTGGAGGGCTTTCTTCCTTGAGAATATGAGGAGTTTGTGATGAGCGGCAGTGGCTGATTAGAAGTTGTCGACGTCTGCTGGGGTTTTGGAGTTCCTCCTTAGCTTTTCGAGGAGTCTGCAGGTGCGTCTATAGTCCTAGAGTTTGGTGAAGAACTAGTTGGCTTTCTTGGTGTGAGGGTTGGAAGCTTTCTTGAGGGGGGGCAATGGTGTTGGCGCAGTCGATGATCCAGTTGTGTAGGTTGCGGGCAGCAGTGGTAGGGTCATCGTCTGTGGCAGTGGGAGCGGAGCTGCTGATGGCGGCGCCTAGCTGGTCGTGAGAGATCTTGTTCCAATTCCTGTGCTGGAGATGGTGTGGACGTCTGTGGGAGATATTAGTTTTGAAGGTGAAGTGTATTCAGCGGTGGTCCGTCCATGGGAGTTCGGAGGTGTGACTGAAGGTGATGGAGTTCCCTGCTGTAAAGATGGGGTCGAGGGTGTTTTCTGCTGAGTGCGTTGGCTCTGGTACAATCTGTTTGAGTACAATGTTGTGGGGGTTGTCCAGGAAGGAGGTGGGCTTGGGGTCTTGATGGTTGTCGAGGTGGAAGTTGAGTTCTCCCAGCAAGACGTATTCGTTGGAGGTGATGGCATGCATGGTGATGATGTCAGTGATGGAGTCGGAAAAAGGTGTGCGGGGTCTGGGGGATCTGTAGATGAGGGTGCCGGAGGGTGGTGGATGGGTTGGTCTGTATCTTGAAGTGGAGGTGTTCCATTAGGTCTGTGGGCCCGTCGGTGTAGGTGCTCGAAGGTTGGCTTTATGAGTGATGGCGATGCCTCCCCCGGGTTGTTGGGGCAGTCCTGCCAGGTGATTTTGTATCCTTTGGGGATGACGATCGCGATGTCTGGTCCCGAGGCGGCGCTTGTCCAGGTTTTGGTGAGGAAGGCAACATCAGGGGAGGTGCTGTCACGGAGGTCCTAGATTTCTGCATGTGTCTGCGGCGGGAGGGGATGTTTAGGAGGATTCATTGCAGGGTTTGGGGTGCGATGGAGTTGTTGCTGGGGGTGGAGGTGGGTCCTGGGTCTTGAGGAAGGGGAAGGAGTGTCGGCAGGTGAAAGGTCCGTGGGTGTTGAGAGGTTAGGGAAGCTTGCAGTTGTTGTTCTTGCCGGCATTGAGTGCGTAGAGAGCCGAGGAGCTGTAGTGCTGGCTGGTCGGGGGACCAGGGTTCTTGGCGCTGGTCACAGTTGGGTTGCGGATAGGCGCAGACTGGCTTGTCTTTGGCGCGCCTCTGATGTGCCAGCCATGTGGCCGCACAGCAGCTGCCATTAACTAGTGGTTGGGGGAGAACAGGACAGCTGGGTGGAGGGCACGGGAGCCCCAGGGGCAGCAGTGCTGGGAGCCGAAACGGCACAAAGTAAAAGCAGGGAAAAATTAAAATAAAGTACAA
The DNA here is from genome assembly GCF_964204655.1 of Triturus cristatus. Taxonomy (NCBI): domain Eukaryota; kingdom Metazoa; phylum Chordata; class Amphibia; order Caudata; family Salamandridae; genus Triturus; species Triturus cristatus. The sequence goes on from NC_140584.1 coordinate 350,243,057, forward strand.
GGAGTGAAAAACTGAATGAGGAATACAAAGAGGGAGGAAAATAGAAAGAAGGCAGTCAAAGTGAGAAAGCACAGGGCCTCGAACCGATGTCCGCGGCGGTGCTGAGCAGAGCACTTACGGTGGACCTGTGCGTTGTGAGAGCAGAATCCTGACCAGAAGTTCAGGGGTCATGCTTATTCAAGCGAGCAGTGGCTGCCATTAAGTAGGGGTCGGGGAGAAGGCAGGACAGCTGGGAGGCGTGTGCGGTGCGTGAGGAGCCACGGGGGCAGCAGCCACGGAAGCAGAAACTGCACAAAAAGAAAGCGTGGAAAATGGGAAAGAAAAATAAAGGACAAGGAGGGAAAAACTGAATGAGGAATACAAAGAGTGAAGAAAAGAGAAAGAAGGCAGTGCAAGTGAGAAAGCACAGGGCCTCGAACCGAGGTTCACTGCAGTGCTGAGCAGGACACACACGGTGGAGCTGTACGCTTTGAGAGCAGAATCCTGGCCAGAAGGTCAGGGGTCTTGCTCATTCCAGTGCGCAGCGGCCACTGTTAAGTAGGGCTTGGGAGAGTGGGAAACAGCTGAGAGGTGGGTGCGGGAGCAGGAACACGCGGGCGGGAGGGCCCGCAGGGGCAGCAGCTGCGGGAGCAGAAATGGCGCGAAAAGAAAGCAAGGAAAAATGTTAAAGAAAAATAAAGGACAAAGAGGGGAAAACTGAATCAGGAATACAAAGAGTGAGGAAAAGAGAAACAAGGCAGTCCAAGTGAGGAAGCACAGGGCCTCCAACTGACGTCCGCGGCTCTGCTGAGTGTATTATCCGGCTGGATACATTCTAGTGTTCCACCGATGATGTAAGAGATACTTTACACCCACCCACCATAGGCGTCACCAGTCAGGTGACCCTGTTAATAAAAGGGTCTGGGCCCTGGGCCAGTTACCAGTATACTAAGCATGCATCTGTGTGCGTTATTTATGTAGCATGTGGGCCTGGGGCCCACAATACCACACTGAGCAGGGCACTTACGGTGGAACTGTGCGCTGTGAGAGCAGAATCCTGACCAGAAGGTCTTCTAAAAAAAATATCAGGGTAACCTGACTAAAAAATAGTTCCAGGCCCAGACGTACGTGGCATTTATGTGGGCGCTCATGCAACACTAACAGGAACAAACAGCAGAGTCGATTTAAGTTTCCTGAACAAAATATATTTAGAGCAGAAACAAATGTAACATCATACGCATTGGAATCATGTTGAACCAAACACATTGATGATAAATGCAATGGCTTTGCACGAAATCCTACCATCACTTAAGTGGGAAGTGACGATTGTGAAGAATCAGGGGGTCAAATTGGACTCTACTCTTTCTATGAAGACGCAAATCCAATCTGTGGCTGGCACCTGCTTTGGGATTTTGAAGATGTTGAAACATTTTCTTCCACTTCTCCCAGTATCACATCGTAAAACAGTGGTCCAGGCATTGGTGTTGTCAAGACTTGATTATGTTAATTCACTGTATTTGGATCTTCCCGAGTATCTACTGAGTCAGCTACAAATCATCCAGAATGTGGCTGCCAGGGCAATTTTTTTAACTAAGCCCAGAACACATACCTCACATCTGCTGTCGTCTCTCTACTGGCTTCCAGTGAAAAAAAGAATTTATTTTAAAGCTTTGTTTTCTGGTCTTTAAGGCTCTCCATGGGATCGGGCCCCGTATTTACAGGGAAGATTTCAGCCCTACGCACCTCAGCGCTCTTTAAGATCCTCCTCCCAGTCCCTGACCTTAATTCCAAGATTCAGGCTTTCGTGGGTTGGAGGAAGATCATTTCAGGTTATGGCCTCTCGTCTCTGGAATGGCCTCACTCTCTTACTACGTCAAAGCTCCAACCTTCTGACCTTCAGACGAAACCTGAAGACGTGGCTTTTTCAGCTTTAGGTCTCCTTCTTTTTCTTCTAGGACGGCGACTAGGGGCGTCTTTTCGTTTTGGTTGGTTGTCTGTGGTTTTCTGTAGTGCCGGGACACTCTTTGGAGTAGCCGTGCGCTGTATAAATCAAGAATAACATAACATAACTTAAAACTGGGCTCAAACAATGGGCGAGTAGAGGATCATGTGATGTTCTCATGCGTAATGCGTAATGTCTGCGAAATTAAACATTATATGTAGCTTATTCCTGGGAGATTGTACTCATAAATGCATTTGTACTGGAAGGTGTACCTAGAGTACAAATGTCATGAAATCCTGCTAGTTCGCTTTTGCACCAGGTACAACATTTAACATAAAATGATAAAAACATTTTGTGAAGTGAGCACGGCTGATAGCGTCATTGACGCACAATTCTTTGCAGATAGAACGTTCATTTCAATTTACTGTTCACTTAATGCAGTACTTCTGCTTGTCATGCAGCGCTGCTGTGCTTAACTGTTTGTGAATCTAGGCCCCACTCGCTAAAGTCAAACCAGGTACTTTCTGTGTATCTTCAAGTCTAGATTAGATTACGAGGCTTGAATCTCTAAGTATTGTATTTGTATTTAAATTTGTAGAGCGCACTGCAACCCTACGGGCATCCTGGCGCTAAAGACAGAGTGAAGGAGGAAAACGGAGGGGAGGCTGAGAATTAGGCTCTGGGGAACAGCCAGGTTTTCAGCTGTCTGCGGAAAAGGGTCAGATCCTGGACCAGTCGTAACTCAACAGGAAGGCTATTCCATAAACGTGCAGCCGCAGAGCTGAAAGCACGGCCACCCAAGGTGGCTCTCATTGTTTTGGGAATCAAGGCCAACCTAGCTGAAGAGGAGCGCAACATGCGTGTGGGAGTATACCATCTAAAAAGATTTTGCAGTGGTAAAGGGCCAAAGCCATGAAGAGCCTTAGAAGCTACACACAGAGATTTAAACAAAATTCTCTGATGCACGGGCAGCCAATGTAGTTCGGACAAGGCCCTTGTGCTGGAGGAAAAACGCGGTCTAAGAAGAGCAAGTTTTGCGGCAGCTGCCTGGATCCGTTGAAGTCTCTGAATAAGATATGCAGGGGAGGCAAGCAGCAAGGCATTGCAGTAGTCCAGGCGACTGAGAATTGTACATCGGACCACTGTACCTCGTACATGAGAAGGAAGAAGGGGCAAAATCCTACGTAAACCTCTCATGATCAGATAGCAGTTTAACCGAAGTGGTAGTCTTTCTCTCTAAATGTGAACACCCCATTTCCTTCCAACCTTCACTGTCACTCGGTGTGCCTCACTGTCACCTTCTAGTCACCTTGCTCCGCCTGCTACCACTAGGAATGACACAGAGGTCCGGTTCTCTATTGCATCATCAGCAATGCGGAAACACTGTTCTCAAGGGTGGACTCTGAAGCTGGCTTGAAACTTGGAGTGACTGAAACTTGTGTTTGTGTATTTATATAAATGTGTGTGTGGGTGTGTGTCTTTGCGCTTGCATGTATGCATGTGTGAGATGTGTGGAGTGCGTCTGTGTGTGTGTGCGTGTGTGAAGGATGTGTGTTTATGGTTGTATCTGTCACTAAATGGCGACGTTAGGAAACGACGCATTGCTGATGTACACATGATCCTTGTGATGGGTGTCTACCTAAAACTGCAAAAAACACTTTCATTGCACATAAGCCTCTGCCAACATGATTGCTTTTTCCAGTACATCTTTTTGGTAGGCGCTGCATACCTGCCAACTCACATGGTGCCACCGTGTGACACACGATATCAGCTCCCTTCACATAGTCATCGAGGGGCATATTATCAAGGTCTTTCTATAGACTTATCCACTTTTAGCGTCCGTTTTCGGGCAAAAAGCGGCGATAATTCTATCGAACTATTATCAAGCACGCGCTAAACTGCTTTAGCGCTTGCTTAATAATGTTAGCGACCGTTTTCAATTACGCCTTGCATGTCATCGCTAATGACATGCAAGGTAGGCGTTCCTGACTTAAAGTCCATGAAAACGGTCGCTAACACAACATCGCCCAATTACCAATGCGGCCCGAATCCAGTGACGCGATAAAAAAACGTGCACTAAGCGCGTTTATCGCATTTCCCTAATGCCTAAATGAAATATGACTTAGCCATTCATTACATGGGAGGTGGATAGTCAGGTTATGACCATGCTTGCCTATTAGCAAGCTTTTTTTTATCGCACTGGGTTTATTGCAGGATTTCTCCTGCTAAAACCCGCTATCGCATCGCTTGATGCGATGTGAACCAGCGATAGACGGCGATAAAAAAAATGCGCTAGACGCGCTTAGCGATATTTATCGCATTCTGTTGATAATATCCCCCCTAGAGCAAATATTGCACGGATACTGGGAAATCGAGCTGAAAACCACGGTAAACAGGATTACCTCGTTTTCGGAGGGTTTGAACTGCAGAAGTGAATTCAAGGGTGTAAAAATACCCAGGACATAAGCATCATCATCAGCAAGCTTTTTTTCTTGTTTTTGAAGAAGGCATTTGTGGGTGGGCAGAGGCAAAAGTGCCACTTCGGTACTACTGGGCACGAAGCCCCACCCCCAGGGGCGTAGCTTCAGGGGAGTATTTGGGGTGCTACCCCTCCATTTATGTATTATTTCATAAATAGTTGGGTACAGGAGTTTTCAGTCGCGTTTGATAAGGTGTCTGTCAGATTTCACCTGGGACTTTTAAATTCTCACTCAAACAAAAACACACACACACATACGCTATTGTCTGTTTCAAAGGTCTTACTACATGGGTACTATACACAATACTGTTTTAAGTACCCCTCACAACCCACAGTTCATTTCCTTTCCACTGGCCCTTCTCATATAATAATTAACATGCAATGCCAGCGTAATTGTCAAAAAATCTGAAGTTCACACCCCTCTGGTTTATTGACCAAGCTACACCAGTTCCTTCCTTAGGCAAGGCTGTTCATCATTAGCATCGTGAGTAATAGCCAAACGTCGCATAGTCCGGTCAGATATGGATACATCCTGCACAGATTAACCACAAAGACACCAAAACTAACCAAAGACTGTTGCCAGCCTGAGCCGATATAGGTGTCACCTATACAGGCCAACATCGAATGTAAAGATAAAATCACCAGTTAAGCTGAGAAAGCTTCTTTAACTGTACAGTACTACTCGGGAATTTTTTGATGTAGAACTTACGGAAATGACACATCGGAATCATTTGTATAGGAATACTGTTACACCAGGTACACTAAACAGTTTCTAAAATTGTTATTGTTGAAACTGCTAAGAAAGACATGTACCTGAATCTTATATATATTAATGCTACTATACCCGCTGTACTCTAAACTGTACCTCATGTAACTGTGAAGCGCTCTGATACCCATGCGTCACGTTCGCGCTATATAAAACTCTATAAATAAATTAAATAAACACCATTCCCCACCCGCTCCAAGGCCCCGCTCCCTCCTCACATGGTGAGATTTTCGTTTTGGTTGGCGGGTCAGGTTTCGACAGCACAGGTACTGAGCTAGCCACAGGGGCAGATTCCCTTGGTTGGAGCACATCAAGGCTGAGTGGGCTGCTCTCTAGACGCTGATGGTGTGTGGGGACGTTGAGTAAAGTTTGTATTACTATAGTATGAAAAAGGTGGAAAGGACAAACAGGTAGTGAGGAGATGGGTCAGTCCTGATTGAATGTGTTCTTCAGAAGTACATGTTAGACATCGCTTCTAACCCTATGCATTTTAATTGGATTACTACAAAGTGCCCAACAGTTGTAGACCAGGAAGCGGAAGTACTGAGGGTAGGTCTGCACAGTGCTGTACGGTTTCAGGGTGCAATTCCTATGTATCAACACCATTTGAGAGCAAGAGAGCCTTAAGCTCGGTATGAATGTTGTGTGATGCAAAAGGTCAGCCATTGAGTCACTGTCACAAGTTTGTGATTTTGTTTTAGCAACAGTAACATTTACAGTGGATTCCCACAGTGGGACAGAACAGGCATCATTACTGTAGACATGAAAGCTGATGCAGCACATTGCCAGGATTAGCAGAAGGAACAGAGTGTGTCCTTTGGGAACTCATGACATCCCGTGACCATGACTGCCCTTGTGTTCCATCCCAAGCCCTTCAACAAACTCCCATTTGCTGCCGAGTGAAGGAGCACAGCCTGCTGAAAGGAAACAGGTCTCTGACCCACCCCTGCCTTCATATCCTTTGAGAGCAGAGGTGTCACAGGGCATCTATCCGAGGCCACTTCTGGCCACCTCTAATTGATATCTGAGACTCTAGATCACCTCACATCACTAGTGACAGGACAGTCACGTCAATGCCCTTAGTATAACACTTCATACTGAAAGATCCTTTTATTTGTCTTGCTAAAACTGAAATTGTGTTTGAGATTGGCTGCTCACAGGGAGATATAAAATGAAACTTCAGAACAGACACTCGTTTAGAAACATTTAGATATCCAGGTTTGTTCTCTGATGTTTCTGGAAAAATGTAAGAATGAAGGAATGGGTCCAGTTGCAAAGTTCCTAAAATACCCAACTAACTCGCTGTTAGTTTCACTTTTAGTACTGGAGAGAGTTAGTTCTTCATGGCTAAGTGTTTCTTGGGGGTGTGGTTGGTGTCAAGTGACTTTGAGCTGGTCGAAATCTGGGCTCTGACTATAGCCAGATTCATGTCTCTAATTTAGACTTGAACTGGTTATTGCTGGTGTTTTTTTGCAAAGACTTTTATAAAATATTTAAAAAGAGAACATTACAGACAGTATCCGCGTGGCATTCTAGAAGATTAAGTTTACTGTGTACAGTAAATAACATTTAATCTGTCATTTCGCCACGATAGGAAAAATATACTGGGAGTGTTTCTCAAAAAGTAGAAAGAAGGGTGAACAAGGTTGAATTGTCTGGCAATGCGCAAGCACAAGGAGATGTACAATTGTTGTGCGGCTGCTATGGCGAGCGATGGATGCAGCACAGATGAGACGGTAGGGTTTATGTGAGGGAAAAGCAGAGGGATGTGGTGTTAAATGTGCACAGGAGCAGGCACCGGCGTACCAGCAAAAGGGGAGTGACCACAAGGAGCAAAGGCATGAGCCATGCACACTTAATATGGTGGCCATTGCTCTCATGGGGGTGGGAGTCATCTTTGAGAGTGCTTTGAGGGTGGATCAACATAGCGTCACATTCCATAGAGATGGGATGTTTGAAGAGGCCTCACGCCTCTTCTCTGCACATTGCAGTCCTCTCAGCTTCAGCCCAGTGCAGGGTGTGCCACCAAGATGTACCCGGCGGGACAATGCATCCGCCACTTTAGCGTTTAGCCCATTTAACCAGCAAGAGGGCGAGGTCAGTGGTCCTACCTGCTACCGTGCTGCATTTAGTCCACTTCTAGATACCAAGGGCACCAGGCTCCCAGGTGTTAAGTCCCATGCAGTGAGTGATGTGGGTCATGAAGTCCCACAGCGCAGGGAATCCTGAGCACCGGGTCACTCCAGGAGCGGTATCTCAGGGGCATATGGAATAATGTGCCTCATGGGTGGAAAACTCATCTGACACATCACTTGACTATTGTCACTAGTCTAGGGAGTGTATTTTGTGCTGTGGTCTTTGTACTTGTGATTGCTTGTTGTTGGTGAATAGAGCTAATTCTTTGTTGGTGGAATTAGGTTCCCGAGACGAATACTAATTGCATTTGGGTAAAATATCTATATAAGAAAATGTTCTGAGTGCAATTCGATAATGTCAACCGATTTTCATTATCTACCCTTTTGTTTCAGATAAAGTATCTTGGTCAGCATGGAGACCAGAAGCCTGGAGCATCGCAGCGAGGAGGAGCAGTCTGAGAAAAGACAGCACAGCCTACACATGGAGTCCAAAACGCACAAGAGGAAATTTAAGAGCAGGTGAGCATTTTAAAGCGATAACTTCTAGATCCTGGGTTAGCACCTAAAGAATAGATTTAAATCTCTTCATTTATTATTGATCTGAACCAGAAATTCTGTGCATGGAACGCAAATGCCAGGAATAGCAGAAGGCTATGAAGAAGGAAAGAGTAGATGGGCCGTCCATCTTCAGATGATGGTTGGTGTAAATAGTGGAACTTATAAAACTAGGCTTTGTGGTGGAAAAGACGTGCAAATAACCTCTTTTTGCACAATTTGTTTTGCTAAAAAGTGTGGTAAAGTGAAAAAATTTGACACTTCACACATCTTTTGGGTAGGTTGCCCCGAGAATAAAACAGCCGAGTCATTGTTGATTCCAGATGCACTTAATGCAGCTCAAATCACCTCAGATGCTGCATAGAAAGGGGTTTGTCCAGGAAAGAAATATTCATTACTATTCATGGCTCAGTTAATACAGGGAGGAGTTCCTCAAAATCTCACAGGAACTGGATGGACACTGTGGAAGTTGATCAGGTTACCTTCTTAATTGCCCATGGTAAGAGCAGCTCATCCATATAGCCACGGTTGCAGCCTAGACTTACTGTACACAAGAAATATGGCAAGCGTCTCTTGAAGAGTTTCTAAGTTAGAAGGAAATCTCACATAGGGTAGAAAAAACTCCTTGCCACAATGGTAGTTCTTGATAGAAGATTATTGGGTGTGACCTCATCGGGGTTCACTTCGACTGGAAAAACTTAAAGATGGATGAGATTATGTTTGGGATTTTTCATAGAGGTATCAGCTATGGTGGGTGGATGGGTAGGGGCTGGGGAAGGTGAAACCTATGCCCCTGCAGATAGGTGAATTGATCAACTATTCTTTGGCAAAGGAGGGCAAAGTCCTGTGACTTCACCAAGTCTTTCCACTTGCGGTCCGCAAAATGTAATCTTTTACAGTTGCAAGATGTCCTGCCCTTAAAGGCGAATCGTCCTGCAACACGAAAACAGCCAAGAACCACCAAAAGGTGCCCAAGGAAATGGAATAGGAAATGGTGGTTGCTAAGGCGCTGGATGTTCAGGATATTGTGCAAGGGCTCTCACCCGTAAAGTCCTTGGTAGGAAGGGAGGAGAGGGTTAATTTGTCGGGGGACAATGTAAGGTGTAAGTGGTGATAATAGGGATGTACTGCAGGCCACTGATGGGGTGACATTCAAGTGGCACCTGCTCCTTGTGGAAGTGGGAATGGTTTCCTGTTGCCACAAAGGGAGGCAGAGTTGCCCTTATTTTGTAATCGTCATAAGCTTCACACTTAATGAAGTTCAGAAACTATAAGTAAAAATTATGAAGTAGCAAGTACACAGTTTTCACAACTTTGCACATCCCTAGCCTTGGGGTCAAGGGGGATGGCATTTCAAAAGTATCAGAGTGACGTGAAGACACATCAGTAGGTTTTCATGGAAGGTGGGGAATAGATCCTGAAAAGATGAATTTTACGTACTTTGCCATTCCCTGACCTAGTCTAAGCATTGGAAACCCACAGAACTGCCTGATGTTGTAGTTTATTCAATAGTGATCTCTGGTAATAAGACTAATCCTGTCGAAGAATGTGCAGTATCATACTGAGGGATGTGACTGATCAGTCGAGAGTTTACAACAAAACAAAATGATTTTGTGATTTGTGATACATAAGATAAGGGCATGCATATTAAATCAGACTGTGAAGTACTGTGCATGGGTGAAACACTTTTCTTTACTTTCTTTACTAAACTCTAAGGGGCATATTTACAAGTTCCATTTTTGTTTTTGACGCACACCTAGAAGATGCAAATCACCATTATTGATGGTGTGCCTTCCTGCACATAAGCAATCATCCCTTCAGTGCAGGAACCCTTGCAACATGGCAGCAGGATGCCTGCACTGGCACTAGACAGTTTCTTATCCACTAGTGCTAGGAGAAACACAGGGGTGTGCCTTATTCTTGTAAATATGGAGCATCTCTGTGTTTTGAAAATGTCAGAGCGTGGTACTGCCAAATTTGGCTCAGCTCTGCACTCCAGCATTTTCTTGTAAATATGCTGTTATGTATCACAGACGAGTCATTAACGCTTAGATTTTTCATTTTGCAAACCAATTCCGTTATTTCATTGAAGATTCCAGACAAAGAGTTAATTATTTTCTGTTTAGTTTCACAGACTGAAGATGGAATCTCAGGGGTTTTCCTTTTGCATTGTATAACTATGACTATAATGTTAGCACCACAGGATTCATAAATACTTACAAGCCTCATCCTCACATGAGGAAGGAAAGGAAGAGGTTGACCTCAGAACAGAAAAATCAACCTTGAGGCACAATGGAGACAGACAGCCCAGGACAGCATCCTCTGGGGGAAGCCACAAGCCTGAGGGAACCAGAATCCTGGTTCTTGGAGTCCCTTAGGTTCTGAGCAAATGTGATGAACTCAAACAGACCCCTAGCATTAAAGAGCACCCAGAAAGTTCAAGGACCGATGATTGGGATCGGAACAACCAAAGTCAATGAACTCACAGCAGATCAGGAATTATGTCAGTACTTAAATACAGCTCGGATCACCTCAGATGCTAGATAGGAAGGGATACCAGCCCTGGGATTGCTTCAGCAATGGTATTAGGATAAAATGTCACGATTTGTCCTCCTGTGATATCATTAGGTTTAGATCTTTGGACATACAACCTACATCAAGACCTGAGTTACATAGAGGATATGCCACACTTATATGATTGTGAGTGGGGGCAGTATGGAAATTTAAATTAGAGTCAAGATTTTCTGTAGTTGTAACACAGCGATACAGTCGTGGCCGTCAATCAACAAAATTACAGGGATAGTGGATGTGACCTCATAAACCTATGAGGACATCACAGGAAGTGACCTCAGGTGACTTATAAACCTAATGATATCACAGGAGGACAAATCGTGACATTTTATCCTAATACCATTGCTGAAGCAGCATCATGTGATCTTTAGTTGAGAATACTCCATGGACTGATTTAAGCTATGACCACTTACACCGTATGTATGTGTTCCTGGTCAATATGTCATTATGTCTCTGGTAAAACATTCTAAAATATATGTACATAGAGAACACTGTAAAAAAAAGACCTTATTTGAGAATGTGTGAGACAAAGTCCTCTCAAAGACCATATTGTATTGGAAATTAGTACATGGGTGAAGCAAGACAGCTTTTAGGTTAAAAAAAGACCAGAGTCCATTACTCGATCCAAGTTAGGTGCTTATGTTTCATTGGAGAACGCGGTCAAAAGAGCTGGTTGGCAGCCGAAGGATCATAATATCAATTAATCAATCAGGGATTTATAAAGCGCACTACTCATCTGTGAGGGTCTTAAGGCCCTGGGGGAGGAGGGTAATTCATGCAGCTCTAATTCAGCCGAAGAGTCAGGTCTTGAGGATCTTCCTGAATGCTTGCAGTGTGGGGGTTGCCTGATGGTGAGGGGGAGTTCAATCCAGGTCTTGGCCGTGATGTAGGAGAAGGCTCTCCCTCCCGTTCTGGCTCTTTGAATGTGAGGGATTTTGGCCAGGGCAAGGTTGACGGAGCGGAGGTTTTACCTGGGGGCATAGAAGGAGATTCTTTTGTTGAGGTATTGGGGCCCGGTGTTGTGGAGGGATTCATAGGCATGATTGAGCAGCTTGAAAGTCACTCTCTTTTTGACGGGGAGCCAGTTGAGGTCTCGTAGGTGCTGGGTGATGTGGTCTTGTCGTAGGATGCTGAGGATGAGTCTGGCTGGAGCGTTCTGGATTGTCTGGAGTTTGTCGAGCCGAGATTTGTTGATAGAGGGCATTCGCGTAGTCCAATCTGCTGGTAATGAGTGAATGGGTGACGGTCTTTCTGGATTCGGGGGGATCAAATTGAAGGTCTTGCGGAGTATGCGGAGGGTGTTGAAGCACGTGGAAGATACAGCATTGATCTGTCGGTTCGTGGTGAGGGAGGAGTCGAGCATGATGCCGAGGTTGCGGGCATGATCCGTGGGTGTGGGAGGGTTGCCAAGGGTGGGGAGCCACCAGGTGTCATCCCACGTGGAGGGGGTAGATCCGAGGATGAGGACTTCCGTTTTCTCCGAGTCGAGCTTCAGGCAGCTGCTGCTTATCCAGGATGCACCGTCCTTCATTTCTTCCTGGAAACTGTGTCTGGTGATGCCGGGTTCCTTAGTGATCGAGAGGATGAGCTGGGTGTCATCTGCTTAGGATTGTATGCTGAGTCCGTGATTTCTGACAATGGTTGCAAGAGGGGCCATGAAGATGTTGAAGGGCTTGGGGCTGAGTGAGGTTCCTTAGGGTACTTCGCATCTGTGGGTTCAGAGAGGAAGGGAGGGAGGGAGTCTAATTCTTTGAGTTCAGCCGGCGTGGAAGGAGCGGATCCAGTCTAGGGCAGTTCCTTGTATGCCGGCGTCGTGGAGTCTGGGGACTAGAGTGTGGTGGGAGATGACATTGAAGGCTGCTGAGAGGTTTAGTAGAATGAGGCCTGCTGTGTGGCCTTGTTTGAGGAGAGTTCGGATGTCGTTCATGGCGACTAGGAGGGAGGTCTCGGTGCTGTGGTTGCTGTGGTATCCGGGTTGAGAATTGTTGAGGATCGCATTGGATTCTATGAAGTTCGTGAGCTGGTTGTTGACGATCTTCTCGTGACTTTGGCGGCACAGTGGCGGAGAGTGATGTGTCTGTAGTTCTTGAGGTCCGTCAGGTCTGCGGAGGGCTTCTTGAGGAGGGGTTTGACTTCTGTGCATTTTCAGTAGCCGAGGAATATGACTGTTTCGAGGGTGTAGTTAATTGTATGTAGTAGTTCAGGAGCTATGGCGGAGGCGGCTCTGTGGAAGTTGTGCTGTGGGCAGGGTCTGTGAGAGCTCCTGAGTGTATGCTCCTCATGGTTGATGTAGTGCCTTCTCTGGTGACAGGGGTCCAGGTGGTGATGGTCGGCTGGGTGGCGTTGTTGGTGGCTGGTGTTGTGTCAGTGCCTTGGTTGTGTTTGTCAAAGTTGTCGTACAGAGTCCTGATCTTGTGTATTTCAAATATAACTCCCTTTTCAACTGAGTAAAATGGCTGCTTATTACATCCATGTTCAACTTTCTGATCAAACATATCATGAACATCTTAATCATTTAGTGGGTCCTGGGCCAAATTTATTTTGGGGGCCCTGTTTGGAACAGCTTTGACTTCATGATCCAATGTCAGCTCTTTCATGCCCTCTTTAGCCAGGTCACTCACAATGCACAGGCACACTCGTCCAAATTCTAAAAGTGTTTACATTTAATGTTTAGGGATAGTGATGTGTGTTTTCAATATTGTAACACAGCAGCAGCTCACTAATATAGTAATATTACTCCAACTAATCTTTGCGACATCCTTCCATTTCTCATATGTGAGGTCCAGTTTTGATCTATGAGACACTCTTTTAATGGGTGCTGCATAAAATATTAACATAAAATCTCTCCGCAAAATGTCCATAATAGACTCTCACACACCACTCACTTTAAAAAAAAAATTAAAGAAAAACAGTATTAAACAATGTACTTCACAAACATTCACAGTCATCAGTGCAAGATCCTGTGCAGAACACAGCCGGCTCTATCAGTGCCTTCTTTGCCTGTGCCTCTGAAACATATAAAGTCAGTTTATACATATGTCTGGAGGTCATTCTTCCAAATGTTGATAAGTGTAACTTTAATACAAGCTAACCAACAGAACGTCACTGTCACGAAAACCAAGCTAAACTTGCAACATTAATTGCATTTTAGCGTAAAATGTGCAATCAGGGACGGCTTTAGTGCTTTTACAGCGTTTTTTGGCGCCCCATGACCTCCTTCTCAACTAATTTCCTCTCTACCACTCTCCAACAGTGCACCTCACCTCTCTATAACCTCTCTCTGACATACATTTAATTTTTCTATAATACTACTCATAGTTCACACACCCTCAGTTCTGTGATCTCCGGGGTACACGTTCTTTGCAGCAGGCACATTAACCCCCTGCCCTACTATATGATGAGTCAAAACTGCCACCAGCCAAAATTCCGATCTCTCAACAGTTGGAACATTAATCATCACATCTTGACATTTTTATTGTTGCCTGAAAACTGCTGGAGGCACAAGGAAGTTCACATGCTTTTAAACCAATAGTTATTTTTAAACACAGCTCCCCCGCCAAAGTCTGCACAAGGTGGGACTGCACCGGTTCGTCGCACCGGCCTAAACTCGTCCCTGTGTGCAATATATGTAATTCTTTAACAATGTAACATAGGGGCACATACATCATTGGTTTTTGCGGTCGCAAAGGGACAGATTCACAGAATCTGCCCCTTTGCAACCACACTTTTTGCATTTGGATGCATAATCCCAAATGCAAAAATTGCCATTTAAGTAATCGCAAAATTTGCGATTGCATTTAGGGAATCGCAATCTGCGATTCCCTAAATGCAATGCAACAACAACAAAATTTGCGATTTCGCTTTTAAGAAATACAAATTACCGTCAACTTAAAGTTGATGGTAATTTGCGAAAACTTAGAAAAATGCACAATTTTTCACAGTACTATGTTGCACACAAACATGCCCTAGCGGCATGTTTGTGTTCAACTTGTTTTTAATTGCACTTTCAGGGGTGCATCAGAGTGTCCTTTTGGCACCCTTGCAAATCGAAATTGCATGCGCAATTTGCGAGTACCTATTTGGTTCTCGCAAATTGCGCATGCAATTCCCATTGATTCCTATGGGCCTCTAGGCCCATAGGAATGAATGGGAAGCCATTCCTTATTTGCAATTCACAATTTGCGATTCACAAATAAGGAATATGTAGGAATCGCACATTTTCTTTGCAATTCCTACATGCATAAGGAATTGCGATTCCTAAATTGCAATTTCTTAAAAATCGCAATTTAGGAATCGCAATTCCTAAGTTTGATGCATGTGGCCCATTATTCCAAATTTGCAAAATGGAAAAGAACCCACGTCTGTCTATCGTGCTCAATATTGTTCACCAGGAAAAGAAAAAGGCAGCCTTTTTACATGTTACCACTTCATTTATAATTTGGAGTCCTCACAACTTACGGTATTATTTGAGGCACACTTCAGATGTCATCTAAGGTTTTCTGAATTGGATTTGCAAGAGCAGTGCCAGTGGCAAGGGCTAGCAGCTCGTGCCTCTGGCGACTCCTAATAGAAGTCCATGGACACTCATCTGCATTATATTTATTTGACCTAATATTATTATTATTATTTCATTCCATTAAATTAATTTGCATGTGCAAATCATTGACATCACTAGAGGGGGTCAGATGGGGCCCGTGTCCCAGCTCTATTTGTCCTGACCCTCCTTGTGCCCCACCATGGATGCAGAGAGCCAACACAGAAAAAAAGATGGCACTGCATCTTGCCATGCAAATGTGTTTGTCCATCTATCTTTAAACCTGAATTTCAATGTATGTCTCTATATGAGAGTTCATATATACATGTGTACAGATATGTACACACATCCATGCAAAGTCAGATATAACGCTTTTAAGCAAAAATACATCTATACGCATTCACACACATGTGTGCACACACTTTAGAATGTATTGGTTTGAGGGAGTTTTATATAGCGTGAACTCGACTCAAAGGTATCAGCGCGCTTTACATGAGCTCCAGATGCAGTGGCGGCTCCTCCGCTAAGGCGGATGTGCGTCGCCTCACTGCTATTTCAGCAGTGCAAAAACGTTTTTAAAAAAGGATAATAACAGGACGTTATTATTTTATTTTTCTATGCAGGAGTCAGGGCGGGGCTTGGGTCTGTGAGGAGGAGTAGTTTGCACTCCTATAAGTATACATGACGGTTTGGCCGGCCCTGAAGGGTCGGCCAAACCATCATGCGCACTTGGCATGTTCTCCATTGGGCTGTGTTGCACAGCCCCGTGGAGAACAATGCCCAGCCTCCCCAGGCACTGCCTGAGGGTCGAAACAGGACTCTCAGACCAATCACGACGCTGGGCATGAATTTTGTTTTTTGGTAGACATGGGGAGATTAAGTGGTTTGCCCAGAATCACAGGATGTTGAGCTTCCCTGCCGAGACTCGAACCCGATTCCCCAGCTTCAAGGTCGACCGCAGTAGCCGTTTGGCCACATCTGTTTTATTTGTGGCCCAGTGTGTGGCCCTCCCAAAAATCACTTCTAGAGACTCTACTGCTGCAAATCACGCCCAGTGATGATTGCTTCTCGACCTTGACCTTATTCCAATGACTGTGCCTACAGGCTGAGAGCCATTCAAGCACCCATCCCATACCATGTTTCACGAGCATCATTGTGCTTATAAACCTTTCTTTACAGTGTCGTAGATGTTATGATTCATAAGTCATAGCCTTGGAGACCACTTTAAAACATCAAGAAATCCAAACAAACAACCCCTGAACGTCACTGGAATGCCCTTTCACCTATCACATGACTTTTCATGAAGCAACACCAAAAATCTAGTCAACGTGCCAGCAGGCCAATTTAGATTTTCTAAGCAATGTTTGCTGAAAACCTGATGCAGTCATATTAAGAACAGTGAATGGCAACAGGTTCAACCACAAAAAACTTAAACAGGCAAAATCTAAATACTTTCTTACTTTTCAAAGATCAGTTTTCAAATTTATAAAATCACAGGAGGTGCTATGGATTTGTCCAGGTACCCAAAATGGCGCCCAGGTAGTACTTCATTGAAACGGACATAGAAGAAGACTAGGAAGGAAAGACAAGACTCAGGACTAGCAAAATGATTTTGGAGACCTAGATGTAGGAAAAGTGGCATCAGACTACAGTAGAAATAGTGCTGTTAAGCAGGGGCAGCTCTTCCGTAATGGTGGAGGAGCCCCGCCCCACTGCTCAGTGCCAGCGGATGAAAAATAAAATGATAATAAAACAATGGTATTATCAGTTTATTTATGACTGTCTGAGCCGCAATGTCGAAGGAGTCTAGGGCATAGCCGGGCTGGGACATGGCAGGGAGGAGGAGTGGTGGGCACTGTAAGTATGCATGTCGGTTTGGCCAGTCGTTTTAGGACAGTCAAACCGACAAGCGCACCTATGTTTCTCCAACCCAGCTGTGTTGCACAGCCGGGTGGAGAAAAGGCATAGTCTCACTGTGCCTGAACAAGCATCAGACCAGCCTGCTCAGGCCAATAGTGGCACTTCTTGCATGCTAGGTATAGCATAAGAGCAGCGTCTGGATTGGGTGGGGAGCCTGCGCTTTGTGGCCAATCGACTGCAGAGACAAGAGGAGAAATGAGGCGGCTGGCAGTGTCAGCGGGAGCGGCAGCTAAGTTGTTTTATTTTATTTTTATTCCCCAAACCCCCTCCCCCATGCTGCCCTACTACTTTAGATTGGCAGTAGCCGACACTGCTGTTGAGGTAGAGCTAACCAGCCCCATGGTAAAACTGGGATTATAATACAATACTGCATTTTCTTGCCTTCCCAAAAGTAGTGAAATAAAAAATACAGCAAAGGAAAAAAAAAAAAAAAAAGTAAAGCAAAGTCGTTGTGTAACATTTGTGCTGCTATCTTAAAAAGCGAAAGGGCAAACTGTCTTTTCCCAAACTCTGTTTTAAACTCTGTTTTTAGAAGTAAAGAAAATGCATTGGTTCCATTCCTTATGTAAATATTTTGTCGTGGCGCAAAGTTCTTTATGTCCTATGTTTTGAAACAAACCTGGTCTGCTCCACCCCTATTACACAAGTCAAAATAAGCATTGGCAAAACCAAGAGGTCTGGTGCTGCAGCCAGTCGTTTGGCTTTGGAAACTCTTGATTTTTTCTGTCATGGGCTTTGCAAAATATTTTTGTTGGGTCGATGGTGGGCCTTCATCAATTTAAAAAAAAAAGGTGGTTGAGGGCAAAAATATTTTTGGTCAACAAAAAGCACACATTACTATAGTAATCTCTGGCATCACTGAAGATAACTACTTTGTGTGTGGGGGTACACCTTGTGAAAATGCAGAATGCTGTAAGTGACAGTGAAGTCAGCCAATGGCTGAAGGGGACTGACTCACTTTCCCATGATACATGATGTAGTTGCTGAAAGAAAAATGTGACTGACAAGACAACAGACTAATGGATGAAGACTGGCTGAAAAGATCTATTACTGACTATATCACACACATAATTTTTGTAAAAACAGAAGGTCGTGGATAATACAAGACTGAAAAAAGCCAATTATTTTGCCATTGGTTTCAAGCCTCTTTGCTAATGCTTTTATGTGTAATGTTTTTGTAAATCCATATTACAAATAGATAAGAAGCGCCGAAAAGGTAGGTAAAAAATGAAAGCTTGCAAAGCCAAATAGTTAGATAGATAGATAGATAGATAGATAGATAGATAGATAGATAGATAGATAGATAGATAGATAGATAGATAGATAGATAGATAGATAGATAGATAGATAGATAGATAGATAGATAGATAGGTAGGTAGGTAGGTAGGTAGGTAGGTAGGTAGATAGATAGATGTAATGTTAGTGATATTAAAGTTAAATGTCTATATAAGCACAACATACAAGAGCATTGGAAACGTTTACAAATATAAGACTATACAGACTAAATTGGTTTACAAATATAATTCTAGTCCTCAATTATAATATATGACAACATGACACACAGGAGCACAGTTAGAAATGCACGTCAGTGCACACATAACAAAAGAAATTACAACTTCATGAAGAACAGTTTTAAATGGACACAACTTGGTAGGTAGTGAAGTAGCAGCAGTCAGATAAAAAGGCCACTCCTAAAGGAATTTACAATACTATCCGCAGGAGAGAGGAACTGATAAAGCTGGAACGTGCCCTGTGATCAACATGGACAGCTGTTAGAAAGCATCCTGCTATCTCATCAGACTCTTAACACAAAGGCAACACTAAAGTAATGAAGTGAAAATAAAAGCACTGGCACTGAAAGGAATTACCTTCTGTGCAGATGTTCTCTCTCAAAGTGAAGTTATCCAGTGACTGCAGTAGGGTGACCCCCTGCTCTGTGCCGTATGATGTAGTGGGCGGAAGCAAAATGTGAATTACACACCTGCCCCTTTAAATACGTATATTATACATATATATATATATATATATTTCAAAAGCAAAAGGGCTTGACTAACGCCAGACCTAAAAAGGTACCATATTGTTTATTTAATTGTTTATTGTTCTCTTTTATTTCACCACCGCAAAGTTTATTGTTTATAATTCCTTGCACCTGGTTTGTATTTATGGATGCTGCTAACTTCAGTCCTGCAAAATTGGCAGAGGTCAGAGTGACACTACATTTGCTCTTTCCTTACTCACAAATTTGTATAAAGAGCTAACAACATACATTCTGCTTAAACAGAATATTTTGTTGTGGTACACAAAGCAGTTCTCAACAACATTTAATTTCTGTGGGTCACTGCTGTGGATGGGGTTCTCTCAATATCTATTGAGTGCTGCAGTGATTGATATGCAGAAAATTATTTGGCAACATGTAAGTCCTGGCAGTAGAGAGGTGCCTACTTCATACATGCATCCTTGAGATAAAATGGGTAATTTAACCCCTCGCTGTTCCCACCACTCCCAAACATTATGATTCCCAAAGACATAGATGACATTGTCAACACTCAATCAATTGGGTTTCATTAACTGTTCTTTTCATAGCCCAGATAATATATCTAAAACCATGTGGTACAGATTACCAAAATAAAAAAAGCTTTGAAAGCATTGACTAACACAAACATGACCATCAATGATTTCCTCTTTTGTCCATGTTTCAACTTGATGTGCTCACTACTCAAAACACACAAGATGATGGACGGAATGTTGCACATTGGCAAAACATTCACCCCCAGTCACAGATCTGTGTTTAATCCATCGTTATGTTGCTCACCACGCCAACCCAGTTCAGACATGGCCATATGCAAATCAGTCTTGACCCTGTGCCTCATGGGAACAGTCCAGCCTGAACTGCCAAGCCATGTCTTCCCTGGACCGGAATCAAGCATCCTAGGACCGGCTTCGGGGTTTCACCTTTTCGTTATTTTGCTCACCACGTCACCCCAGTTTAGAACTGGCCATATGCAAATCAGTCTTGAACCTGTGCCTCATGGGAACAGTCCAGCCCACTACTCAGACATATAAACAAGTATGTGGGGGCAAGCAAGTGTCAAGAACCACTCATATGACTAATGGCATAACGACATTGATAATACCTGAGTAAGAAGTTATATTTGCACAACTGATAAGATTTATCTGATATCTGAACATTTATTTGGACTTGGGTCAAATCACTCAGGTGTGGGTCTCCAAAACCCAAATTATACATGTCATCTCTGAAGGAGAAAATACACTTATATGAACCAGTTCGCTCGTCTGCCGTTGATTCTAAAGGTGTCTAAAGGTGAATTTAATGACTTTGTTTAGCTAATATTGGTCTTATTTTTTTTCTTGGATCTTCCGGAAGGGATGAGGAAATCACCAGTGTTGCAGTGTCCAATGTGGAAATGACAATAGCTAGAGCAACCTGGACCCTGGAGTCCCACCTGGAAACATCGTGGTATGTTGCTTGTGACACCTGTATAAGGTTGTTGATGTGTCATTCATTGCACGTTCTACTTCTGTACTTTAGTTGTGATTGAAGTGTCATGCCTACAATACATCTATATTGAGTTTTGGTCAGTAAGGCAGATTTTGATTGAACCAGTGACATGTTTGAGATTTATAGCTCCTCCAGTAAATGCTGATGTTTTAAGATTTCAACAGTGTGTATCTGAAAGAATATTTTTTTAAGTTTACAATTCAACAATTTGCTAAAATCAACATTCATATTAATTTTGTTTCTTATTTTTTTAATCTCATCTTCATGCATTTGTTAAATCCAGTAAAATGGATGTCATTGTGTTTACCAAATCAGTCCTATGTGAGCCTGATGAAAATGCTTCTTGAGGAAACCTCTTCTGAATGGCTATTTCATATAGATCTGAAGCTGTGCATATCTGTAATTGTTTTAAAGACCAGATCTTCCATTTGAAACCAATTCCCTTATTGTTAGGGGCTTTTCTCATAACTCTTCCTAATTTAATAGCTAAACTGATATTTTTTCAGAAACCAATCTTTGGCACTCCAGTTTCAATAAACGTAATTTTGATCGCATTTCATTTTTTTTTAGTAAGACGTATTTATCCACAGTGTTACAGTCAGGCAAATATTTTTTGTGCAAACATATGGCTAAAAACAATTGCATAACTTAAGGTAGTTCAGAAGCATAAAAAACGTAAGAATTTCAGTAATATGTCTCAAACGTGTTTATCATAAATATCTACAATACGGTGAAAAGGATTGAAGCCACTAATATCATTCATTTATTTAAACTGCAAAGACAATATTTTAGTGTATGCAACATGTTCTTACAGCATTAACCAATTGATTTTTCCTTTTCATCTATGTAAACGTTTATATTGATCATTATATTTACAAGAGTTATATCAATAAAATTACAGTAAGACCATTACAAACATGTTCAATTTCTTTGCAATGTTAAGTAAACTTAATTTATCAATCTCCATAATTATTTATCCATTCCTTTGTGGCAATTTAGTGGATTAACTAGCATTAGTATACAGATTACAATAGTTGTGATATTATGGGGGCCGATAATGATGCCGGTCAGAAAGCCTTCAACTGTAGGTCGGAGGCTTTCCGACCGACATCTCCAATTTCAATTCTCACCGCCGATTAACAATGTAACTACAGGAAAAAGTGGGAAACCCAATAAACTCTTGGGTAGTCTATACATTAGCAGGTAATTGTGCCTACAAGTATGAAAGGAAATCCCTTATAGGCACAATTACCTGCTAATAACAATGTAGGCAGTCAGAATTGAAACCATCCGGTAATTCCGGCTGATTTCCGATGAGCTTAAGGAGCCCATTGGCCAGTTGGAGGCCCCAGCATAATCCCTGAGGACGGCGTTTCTGGCAACGATGTCTGTTTACGACTGGCTTGCCATGTTGGGCTTTCTGACATGCAGAGCCTGTCGGACATCAACTTAGGCTCCATTCCTGCACGGCCACCTTGAGGTGTCTGCCACACGGTGCAGGGATTAACAGAATCTCCCATTTCTTCATGGGAGCTGGAGCATAGAGAAATGGGAGTATCCGACCGCACCATGTGTGGTCGCATTGTAATGGCGGTGTCGAGACCGCTGGCCAGAGGTCGGTCAGTCTCAAGACAGCGACGATCAGTCCGCCCGACATTGTAATCAGGCCCTAAGTGTTAGAGTTTGCATCAGAACAAATAAAAAACCAGCAATTAAAAACATGTCATAGAATTGAATAAAAGTAATAACTAGTAATTAGTTTGAATATTATCTAAAAATACATTCAATGTCTGCTAGATAACGCATTTATATCATTCAAGTCTCTATTTTTAAAAAACACCACTTCTAGTGTTTTGAAAAAAGGCGTACGAGAAGTCTGCATTATCCTGATGTAATTAGCATCATTTCAGTAATTTTGTTTTAGAATTAATCCTGAAATTTTGCTATTCCACCACATTGTGTAATTATGCTTTGTTTGTGGTAAAAAGTTGCTGTGACTGCACCATCCGCAGTAACGCATTGGAACAACCTGAACAACAGAGCACAAGTGCTTTGTTTTTTTTCCCATTTGTTTAGCTCAAAATGTATCCTCTCATCCAAAATGGGCGCGGACCTCGGCGTAGATCAAGTCCTGCGCTCAAGCCCTCGAAGGCAGTCAATCCACATCATGTAGAGTCTTCAGCCATTCCGATGTGGAGATTGCTGCAGGGACTGGCCTAGGCCCAGACCCAATGCCCAACTCCCACAGGCGGCCAACCTCCCCCCATTGCTCATCAATCTCAAACGGTGCACAACCGTCCATGAACACATATCCCACATTTTTTGTTTTCTATCCCGCAGGACCAGTGGAACAAACTTTTCTTTTTATTTTGCCTGCCACAATGGCCTGGGCGTCAGGATACCCCTATCCTACCTCCTTGTCCTCAAAATGGTGGCGCAACATTTTTGTTGATGTTGGGCCTGTCAATCAAATTACTGTGTCCAGCACAGATATTACTGACTTCTGAACTTTCATTTTCTCAAAAACGGTTAAATGCATTTACACCACATCACAAAAAGTATGCTTTTTAAGTAAAGGTCTAGCTTTCTGCTAAATGTAATGTAATGCTGTTCAGCCTTTTTTCTAACTTCCTATGGGAAATTGCATGGCGAAAACATGCTTTGGGACCACTATAAAAACCCATAAAAGATGTGGTAAAGTTAAAGTTAGCTTAGCATTGAAGATCATATAAATATATTTTAGAACACAAAAGGGAAAAATCAAAAAGCATACACCGTCATGCACATTGGCATCACTGATGACATCTTAAATGACATCTTTATGACATTTAGTCAGGACATGGGCCCAACCCACAGCAGGAAGCCAACCACGTGCATTCAAGGATTCACTGACCCCTCCAATAGGCCAAAATTAGTCCTTGAAGCTTACCATGGATTTGTGGTCCCCACCTGTAAAGCTTGCATCAGGATTGCCATCCCCAGCCAGGAATTCCAAATCTCAAGGCCCCTGAAGGAAATACCAGATTCACATAATTTTGGTCATACTTGCGGCCAGTCAATCAGATCCTTTCGGTTTCACGGATCCAGATGGATCCACAAACGCAGCATGGCTGACAGGAGAAATGCTCTCTTATCCAATCAGATTTAAGTATTATTTAGATTTTTAGATTTATGTAGGGCCACAAAACCAGATTTGTGGAACTCCACAGACTAGCAGTCCTGCTGTCTCTAAAATGTAACCTCATGCCCAGCCTGAGACGCTTTTAAAGCTTTAATTATTTGGAAACAGCTGAATAGATTTAGTCAAAATGAAGCAAAGGCCCTCCTCTGAGTAATGTTTTGATTTCATGCCAAGTTGGGTGTACTTTAATTCTTCTGTTGTTTTTCTGCGTTGAGGTGCAAAGAAATCTATAGGAGTTTAATAGAAAATGCTACTTTTCAGATTCTACTTTTTATGTCCCGCTTGACTGATCTCTAGAAATATTGCTATTAACAACCTAAAGTGGATATAGTTTTCTTTTGAAAAGTTAGCTTAAAGGCTGTTTCTAAAGATAAATTACTTTTAGAGTATAGATCTCATTCATATATCATACCTGCTGCTAGATTAAAGAATATTTTAGATTAAGTTAATTTAGAATACAAAACATACATTGAACCCATTAGAAACATATTTGTTTGAAAGGTTTTATAAAGCGCGAACAAGACCCTGACAGGTATCAGAGTGCTGTACAAAGAAGCAAATTAACGTTGACATGAAAAAACAGTAACGTACAATACAAAATAGCGTATGAAATTAGAATTGTTCAACCGCTTGTATTATAAAAAGCAGTCAGTATATTCCAAACCTTTTCAGAGTTTAGAGTCTGTGCGTCCAATCAACTCTCTTGTTACAAATTGAACTGACTTATTATATGACCCTTTTCCATTTCTCAAAAATGTTTGATGTAGCTACTCATGCAGAGCCAAAACCTTAATTGCTAATGTGCACGTTGCATTTGTATGTGAAATTTTTCTCAGGGAAGCAAAAGTGAGAAGGGAAGCAGAAGCGCTGGTACATGAAACAAGACACCATAAAAGTATCAGGTTTGGAAATGACATGGAGCGAATTGAGAGAGACATCATTCATGCAAGCCGATTGCTGCGGGTCAGATCAGATAAAATGGCGATCCGTCGAAAGGTAAGAACAGCATACATAAATGGCTGAACATATCAACGCAAATGCACAAATTAATAAATGATTTTTGAGTAATCTGTGGGAGTGGTACTCTTTTTTACATTGACACTAAAATATATATTATAAAAGATAGATTATTATTGCCTACATCAGGTGGGCACTATATCCTACTGTACCCAAAGACATCAAGGATTAGTACCCCCTATTCCATGCCCATCATTGTGATAGCCAACATCAATCTACTCATCAGCCATGATCTTACTATTGGAATGTTTAGAAGTCAAAGACAATCAATCACCAAGCATGCTTGTGGATAAACTTTTAGATGGAAAGACTAATGAATGTCCAGTCCAGCCTTCCTTGATGCCTGAAAACATTGAATTATTTTAGATATCTGTATTGTTGGAGGCTCAGATTGTTATAGAGACAAAGTGTCAGGGCCATTGTGTTGTAAATCACTATCTAATGGGTGAACACTTACATTTCAGAAGCAAAGGCGATGCAATTCCTGACTTTCCCCGAGAAAAACGTGCCAAGCCTGCCACATGTAATATGTGCATGGCTATGGTCACACACAAGATGATGTCCTTGAGGCACCAGGACGGGTGGAACATTCTGCGTCAACAAACAGTTTAGTGTATGGATACCAGGATGTGCAGAGTGGACAGTGGCTGTTATGTGAGAGTGATTTACTCTCTTCTGCTAGGGGTTACCTTTTGGAATGAGAGACAGCAGATAACCACTATTTGGCCACTGTATATTGGTGATTACACACTATGGGGCATCTGCCCACAGGATGTCTCACCCAATAGAGGTTGGGACATACAGGGGTGTGGAATTATTGTGTATGCCTGCAAGCAATCACTGGATCAGGTGGCCTGTTTTCTCCTCAGTAGACCATATCGTCGTAAACCTCCCATTTTAGGATGTGGCACACTGGGATAGCACTACAGCCTAAGAGGGAAATTCTTATTGCAAATCCTTTGGAGAAAAGGAGAATGGACAGCTGTCATTCACTTTTCTTTATGAAGAATTAGACTCTTCCAGATTCAGACTGTAATGAGTCAAACAACCAGAAAGCTGTCATGGCCTGTAGTTGGATTATCAGGCTGTGGCATTGGGGGGGCGGGGCTTGCTGAAGCCTAAGATGGTCGCGCTTTGATCGAGTTCTGTGCAGCCTTCACTCCTATCCTACATTTATCCGGCTTCCATGCCCCATTTTTGACCCCCAATCCACGGCGAGAGACGACTGATGGTAGAGGCAAGTCCCGCTTAGCCTAGAGCACCTGACACCATAACTGGCTGGGGCCTAGGTACATGACCGCGGAGCCTTCCTGACTTGGTGCCTTCCCTGCCTTCACAAGTCCAGGAGCTGTTGCTTGGAGGCTTCACGACCTCCCGCCCGATGCTGGAGTGCCTGTAGTGACGACATCCCATTTTGCAACCCTTGCAACCCAGTGTAGTCCGCGACAGAACGCGGGCGCAGATAGTGGCGGTCTCGCTTGAGTGTGAGGTTTGGCGCGGCCATCACTGCGAAGTTGGGCATTGCCCTTGCCACGTGAGCAGCGGACCTCAGTTTGGTGGCAGGCCATTACTGAGGAGAACTGGACCGATTTGATCTGAGGGGCATAGCGCGGTCCGTGCAGCTGGCCGCAGATCGAGGTGACTCGCCATACCTGTAATACAGAGGTTGGGCATGGTGGCTGCATCGGAAGGCGTGCAGTGGGGCTGCTTTGCCCTTGGTTCTGCTGCTGCTGCCTTTGACTGCCCTGCGGCTGGCATGCTGTGTATGCTGTGCCCCTGTTACTGGAAAATAGCGGATTGCGGGCCGGTGACTTTTGGGCAGTGCACGATAGCAATCAGAGTCAAGGCCTTCTGGATCATCTGCGGGGGTAGGACGGCCCGCGCTCGAGGCCCCTATGATGGGTCATGTACTCTGATCCTACGGCTTTGGGATCAAGTTGATGTGGCTGCCTGCGGGTATCTGATTCTGCCTGTGATGGTGCACGAGCTCCCCGCTCATTACTCTGTCCTTGCTCCCAGGGTGCGGTTACTCGAAAACTGTGACACATAAACTTCTTGTGCTGGCCCGGCCGTTGCTGCTCATGAGGCGCTACTTCTTCCTGCTGTCAGCCCCTTAGGTGATTGAGCGCCTGGTCTATACTATCTGGGGCCCTGCGGTGTGGTGCCCCTGTGATTTGTGCGCCTTAGATTCATTGAGGTGACCCTGATCCAGCGAGCGAGGGGGCAGCCGGAATTCTGGGAACTCCACTGAGACAGTGAACACGATTGAAGCTGACGGGAAGGAAGTGTTGCATCCTGTCCTTGAGGCTCGAGGAGAAGCACAGCTGGTTGGTGTAGAGCGTGATCCCCGCTACCTCATCGGCAAATTATGGGCAAGGTTGACAAAACCCAGTTGAAGCTGCAACTCGAGCAGTGCAAGTCACGATCTAGAGACGCAGAGGGCGCCCCTTCCATGGACGATTGTGATGACATGTCAGAAGAGGCTGCGGGAGATCTAAAACAGATCCTAGCGGTAATGCAAAAAAGCCTGCAGAAAAGTCTCTCTACCATCGAAGGCAAGATTGACACTCCTGCATATCGTATGGACAGAATGTCTGAACCCCTCGACAAACATGGCGAATGCATCGACATGACTGAAAAGAGAGTCACTGAGGTGGAAGAGGTGCAGACGGAGGTCAGCAAAACACAGAAATAGTTTGCCAAGATGCTAGCTGCCTTGCAGGAGAAAGAAGAGGATTTGTAGGCGAGGTCTAGGTGGAGCAATTTACGCATCACGGGGCTGCCGGAAACGACCTCTACCGGTAATATGGAATTGTTTACCGAAAAGCTGCTGGTCACACACCTGGGCCAAGAGATATTCTCAGATATGTTCGTGGTGGAGAGAGCACACCGGTCGCTGGGCCCCAGGCCTCCCCCGGGGGAACCGCCACGGCCAGTAATTGCCAAGCTCCTCAATTACAGGGATAGTGACGCTGCCCTGAAACAAACTAGAGCAAAAGGTGCACTCCAATACGAGTGTTCAACGTTCTCTCTATTTCTGGACTTCACAATGAATGTGCAGGAGGCTAGGCGTCAATTCGCTCCTGTGAAACGGCGACTGCGGGACCAAAATATTGACTACGGTATGCTATACCCTGCTAGACTGAGAGTCAACCTTAATGGACATTCCAGAATTTTTCTTGACTCGAAATCACTTCAGAATGTGTTGAAAGACCCATCTAAGACAACAGGGGAGTGGTCAGGAATCCATGGGAGTGGACGAGGCAGCTGGTGGAGCTGCAGGTGGCGAGTAATGAAGCGGCGCCGGCTGCGACCTGCTGGTGTAAAACTCACTGTCCTGATTGGTCTTGCCCTGTCCTGTTGTTCTCTCCCTCCTCTTTTGATCAAATTGGCCTGGAATCCTGTGTCTGGGTCATTGTTCATGATCTATATTATTCATGGATCCAGCGTACTTAAGTATTGTTTAGCTTTTTGACGTTATTAAGCAGGACTGGGATTGGTCTCCTTTTTTTTGTCTCTTTGTTCTAATGGTTGGCTATCCACCCTGTATATTGGGCGGGGGTGCCCAGCTCCTGTAGCCAACTGAACTGTCTAGCTATTGTTAAATATGGAAGCAACTGAATAGCATTTGATGGCTGTGTTGTGATTTCTACTTTGCTATTTTTCTTTTTGATTCTTGTGCGGTAGAAGGCAACATCTACCTGTGTCTTACTCACCGTCCAAGTTTTGCAGAATATGGGTTTTTGTGGGGAGGGACGGGGGCTGGAGGGTGTCATCAATGCTAAGTAGGGAATTGTATGGCGTGGGTGGAGTGTGGGATTTTACAAGCAATGTTGGTGTCTTGTTGTTTTTTTTCCTGACACAGTATATACATGGTACTTTTGCAATGCAGAAAGAGTGTTTCTGCGAAAAAGTGTGATTCAATGGTCTTTTCATTCTAGACATGGCAGGGGTGCTCATGCTGTCATCATTATTTACGTGGTTTCTCAGTTGATGGTCTGACTCTATTAACTTTGAATATTAGGGGTCTCAATGATTTTCAGAAAACCAGGAAAGTGATCGCCTACCTCAACAGACATAACATAGATGTCGCGCTCTTGCAAGAGACCCATCTGCCAACTGACTCTCAGATGCTTACCCACAGGCATCTTCATGGCGCCTTTCATGCTGCCGTCTTTTCCACTCATGCCCCCGGGATGCTGACATGGGTCAACACTAAAGGTGGCATATCCCTGGAGGCTCTAGAGACCGACAGGAGGGGCGGTTCGTAATTTCTAAGGTCAAAGGGAGGGGGTTGGAGTTTATAACTGTCAATGTGTACTGCCCGAATTTCGGTAACCCGCAATTCTTTAGAGACTTGCTGATACACCTGCGGCGCTGGGCATCCCTTCCATTGGTTTGGGGTGGGGATCTTAATTGTGTCCTCAATCCGGCACTGGACCACTCTGGGGGTCCGGCGCGGAGACAGTGAAATGCGGCTATAGGTGTCGAAGATGCTATGGCAGAGCTTAATATGTTTGATTTTTGGCGCTCCAGAAATAGTGGCCCGGGGGGATTTACACACTATTCTGCCCCACATAACCTGTATACTAGGATAGATTACTGGTTTGTTTCCTGTCTCCTGACCACGGCTATCCGCAGTGGTGAACTTCAGCCACGCTCATACTCAAACCATTCCCCAGTCCAATTATGGTTTAACACACCGTCGAAACGGCCAGCACCCTTTACCTGGCAGTTACCGCCTTATGCCTTACTCGATGACGCGTTCAAGGCAGAAATAGCAGAATCCATTGAGGTCTTCTTCGACACTAATATGGGCTTGGTTCCCCTATTTTCCATGACATGGTAAGCTTTTAAAGTATACATAAGGGGGATTGCTATGTCTAAGCACTCAGGAGTGCTCCTGTCTATCAGGGATCATCTGATAACCTTAGAAAAGAAACTTGCTACCCTCTAACAAGAGGCTCAGGAGGGGGGTGCAGAACGGGGGCGACAGCAGAATTAAGAGACACAATAGTAGAGTATCACGAAACTGCGGACAGAGAGGTTACATTTCTTGGCAAATACGATGTTGCCATCGCTAGCAGGTTTAGGGATTATTACTTAGAGCTATACCAGTCCAGACTATCGGGAGGAAGTACCAGAGCTGTAGACTACCTGGAATATATCAGGCTCCCCTGGCTGGTTGACGGGCACAGGGAATGCTTGATGAGGCCACTTAAGGCCTGGGAAATTCATGAGGCGCTTAAATCTATGAGTGCTCCCGGGCAGGATGGCCTAACTGTAGCCTTTTACAAGGAGTTTAGAGAACTTCTGGTCCCCCACTTGATATCCTTATTCGAAGAGATGGAAGAGAGCGGGATGATACTGCCATCGATGCGGGAGGATCTGCTGGTCTCCCTCCCGAAACCAGGTAAGCCTCCAGATGAGTGCTCATTATATAGAACGCTTTCTTTACTGAACGTGGACACTAAACTGTTTGCTAAAGTACTTGCCAATCGTTTGGCTCCCTTAGTACCGACTCTGGTCAGTCCCGAACAATCTGGCTTTGTACCGGGTCGCACGCTCACCCACAATCTGCGCACAGTTTTTGGGCTATCCAGCATACCATTCCCGTAGTCAAAGCAACTGCGATTTTCTTGGATGCAGAAAAAGCTTTCGACTCGATCAAGTGGAATTTTATGATGTTAGTCCTGAGGCAAATGGGTGTGGGCGACCTTTTTTCCAACTTGGTGTCTGTCCTGTACAACTACCCTACTGCCAGGGTCAGGGTGGGTAATATAGTCACACCCCCCTTTAGGCTATCCAGGGTCACTTGTCAGGGGTGTCCACTGTCGCCACTCCTTTATGCGAATGTGGCTGAGCTTTTGGCGTGCGCTCTACGGGAGTATCATAGCCAACGCATGGGTATAACCTAATCATCTCTTCTTATGTGGATGACACCCTTATATATATCAGAAACCCAGAGTCTAACCTCTCCCCAGTTTTGCAGGAGGTGGTGTGTTATGGCGAGTTCTCTGGTCTACATATTAACAGGACTAAGTCTGCCATTTTCTCACTCACGCCGGCTTTGGATCCCATTGAGCTAGATTTCCCGCTACAGTGGACTGCAGACCCTGTGTGTTACCTGGATATACAGGTTCACACTAACTCCGAAGTAGTGTTCAATGAGAACTATGACAGGGCGGAAGCCAGACTTGAAGACGATATCCGCAGATGGGTACGCTTGCCTTTATCCCTCATCAGCAGAGTCTCTTTGATGAAAATGGTAGTCCTTCCTCGGTTTTTATTCCTGTTTTGCAACATACTGATGATACTCCCACCTCCTTTTTTTGAGCGCATTAAGTCGCTTCTGATTCAACTTGCCTGGGTCGGTAAGCAACCGCGGGTCCGTTGGGACATTTTAACACCACCTTATTCCATGGGAGGTCTGGGTGCCCCGGACTTAGAACTCTACTATTATGCGGCACAATGTATGCCTGCTTTTTATTGGCAGCATCAGCAAGCCCCCCCAGCCTCATTTGTATATACAGAGGGTTGCGGATGCGCCCTCTTCACTGGCTTCATTCCTGTTCCGCGCCCCTCATAGACGCTCGGACATGCTGGGTTCAATTAATACTACTACACATGCATGGTCTAACATTCTGAAAAAGCAGGCAGCTACCATTTTATATTCTCCCTTAGCCCCAACTGAGTTGTGCACTTGGCTGCCGGTCCTCATTGAACCAGAGGTGCCAAGTGCACTCGCAGCACTCGACATTACTCGTATTGGCGACTTCTTTGTGAACGGAGCTGGGCAGGACTGGGAGGACATTGTCTCGGACGGGTGGCAAGTCACCCCTCTGACGATATTCCACTATTATAGGGTGAGGCAAGCACTTTGAGGTATGTTGGACGATGAATTGTCCGTGTCACTGGAAGTAGCATCTTTTTCTCCTTCGCTAAGAGTGGAATCCCCTGGTAAGGTAGTTTCAAACATTTATTCTCTTACCCAGGATTATTGGAGGCACCACTTCACTAAAGCCAGGCTCGACTGGCAGACTGATCTAGATAGGGTGCTAGATGACGACACATGGCGCTATTGTAGCGAGGTAACACAACATGTCTCCCTGAATGGGTGGCACCTTCTCATAAATTTTAAATTTATCAATAGAGTATATTACACTCCGTTCCGGCTTCACAAATATGGTCTCCGTGACTTCGCGAGATGTGAGAGGTGTGGTCTTGACCCCGCTGGGTTCATCCACAAGGTTTGGTTGTGCCCTGAGGTGGCCAATTACTGGGCGGTCATCTTCCTGAATCTTAGAGATATTACGGGAGAGATTCGGGATCCGGACCCGCTGCTGGCGCTGCTTGGTTACTCCAAACACATTCGCAAAAGTATTAGGTGTTTGGTTGACATGGGGCTACTATTAGCTAAGCGGGTGGTGACAATGCATTGGGCCAGAGGCCCCCCCTCACCATAGTGTAATGGTCCCAAGATATGTTATATTGCAATACACAAGCCGAATTATATAGCAAACTTCTCCCTCCCTGGAACCGTCCCACGTATTTCTGGAGTCTATATCAAAAATATCTGGCGAATAAGACATAATCAGTTTTCCTGTAGCTCCCTTCTCTTTCTCCCCGTGGGGGCCCGGCAGGGGGCAGTGACGGGATGCTG
The DNA here is from genome assembly GCF_964204655.1 of Triturus cristatus. Lineage (NCBI taxonomy): Eukaryota > Metazoa > Chordata > Amphibia > Caudata > Salamandridae > Triturus > Triturus cristatus. The sequence continues at coordinate 350,275,319 of NC_140584.1, forward strand.
ATGGTCTCCCTAGTGGGCATTGCTTTTGAGTGGCAGCTCAGATTATTGCACCAATGGACAGTTTTTGTGTAACCCTCCGAGGACCTGTCTTCACACATTGTTCCTCTACAATGTTATTACTGCTTATTAACGATGATTTTAATTGTCTCCCTGTATTGATCATCACCTCTTACTGTAAAGTCCTGTGATACTGTACACTGCGGATGAGAATGTCTCTGGAACAAGCATGTATGTATACTGTGATTGTTTTTTCTTTTAATGTTTTCATCCCCTTAGTCATAATTGATATTATTTGTATTGTCCTATGTGATTGCGAGATTTAATAAATATTTTTTTTTTTAAATCACGCTGTGGCATGTTGTCTGTAGCGGCAAAGGGATTCCAAAGACACCAGGGGGCATATTATCAAGAAACAGAGTTAAAATTATCGCCACTTGGTGACAACATGGGCTTCTATGAGAATTCTCTGCAGAATATTATCAAACCCATTATCGCCGCTTTAGCGGCAGTTTTCTGCGGCGATAATTTTATCACCTGGCTTGATAATATGCCCCCTGCTCTGTTAGAGTATACCTGCAATTCATCTTTAGTCGTATTGGCTGTGGGTGGTTTAAGAAGGGATGTTTTAAGCCCTATTGCCTAGAAAGTTTGCTTTTCTCAATTTTTTGCTTTGGTCCAACTTCAGATATATACTTTGCTTACCGATTTTTAAAGTTGACGTGAAGAAGTATGTGGATTGTTCAGATTTAGATGAGGAAGTCTCAAAATCCAGTTGGTGTTTTTGTAGGGGATTTTTCTCACCTCTTCCTTTTGTGCTTGTGGCATCACATATAGATGCTGAATATACACTCTGCCAGAGTAACACTTGTTATATACCGAAAATGTCCTGCTTTCCGCAATTCCCAAATCCATCCTTCTTGTTGCTGGTGTATCCTCACTTGCTGACACCGCAAGAGTCCCTTACTAATACAAAACAGTCTCCACAAGCCTGGAAGCTGTTGTTTGAGTAAAGTGAACTTTTATCTTAGTTGGGGGATTGCTGCTTCAACTTCAGCCACCATCATTGCATCCTCCTCTCTCTAGCTAGACCCTGAAGGACCTGGGATAGCCTTTTTTTCTTGCCACAATAAGGGTGACTTCAGTTGATTCTCCTTTTCTTAGTGGGACGGCATGGTGTACTCATTGCCACTATGAGAAACACATAATCTCAGGTGTTGATGTGCTTAAGCTCAGCAGAGCCAGAAGAGACCCCCTAATATTACTCATTTTCTTTCTGAAGCCTTCTTCACATACACAGAGTTTCTTATGTTGCCCTATGGTGTAAGGCTGCAAGACAGGACTGGGCATAATGACTGCAAGCAGCAGTGAAAACTGCTTGTAGCTGCTTGGAAGAGCTTAAATCAGTTTACTTCAGCCTAAATATGGTCAGAATGCATCCCTAAGTCTTCAGCAAAATTGGGAGTAGTAGTCAGTGCCTCGTCAGTGGTATGAAGTATTATATCAATGTAATTACAATATACTGCATAGATCTTTTTCTCCAGGGAGTCGCGTGTGTAAAATAGATGCGACTAAGATTCGACAGCGAATGAACCAATTAATAGGCATTTTTATAGGACTGTCTGATTGTGGCATTGATAGCAGGAGAAAACAAAGGAGGGAACAGAAGTAGAGGAATTAATAAGGAGTATACTAACTCTCAACATCTCATGTGGGCTTCTGACTGTGGGACATGCATAAAACAGGGGCTCGGTTTGTGACACAAGTGCGCGAGCAAAGCCCATCATGATACGTCTCAGGATGTCTGTGTGCTTGTGACTCAGTCTCTTCCTAGACTACAGGAAACATGCGGGTTGCTTGGTTTAAAACATGTTCTCTGCACTATATCCACTTGCTACTCATGCTGCTAATTGCTGCAAGTGATGCAGTGCAAAGTTTGCCCACCTTTTATACGTCATAAATATGTCACAAATACTTAAGAGATACATGATATGAAAGTGCACTTTGCACAAGTTTCTTGTGTGGTTTAAAGCATTCATGTAAGTGTTGCAGTTGGTATCATTATTAAAGAGTGCATTCACTGTATGACTAGAGGAGTTGCTCATATCATGTGTTTTACCATAACTTATTCTGATATTAATTGAAGTTTCAGTGAATTCAACCATCTTCACTAAAGGAGCTAATGTACTTATTATTAACATGAACTTCGACTTTCTCCTCCGAAAATCACCTGTCCGGGAACTCCTATCAATAAATCATTGATTTGATCCAGGGACACAACATCATCTGAAACAGGGCCATAATAATTTATAAAATTCAATATTTTCCCATATAGCCTAGTTGCCACCCAGATCCATCTCCCATGTGTATCTCTATGGACCTGTAAAAATTCCCAGGGAAGTTTAATCGAGAAATAGATTGCTACCCCTCTCACCGCAAGGCCTGAAGAAGCAAAATAAACTTTTGAAAAGACCTTGGGTATAAAAAGTTTGGGGGAGTTTGATTTCAAATGTTTCTCCTGAAAAAACAATACTTGGGGATTTAGTGATGTAAGCCATCTAATAAGAGCACCATAGTTCTTTTTATTTAACATCCCATTGGCATTGGCTGATAGGATCTTACATCTACCGGTTACTATAATTGACACTAACTTGTATATTAGCTATACCTTCCGCTCATGCTCTTTCTTCTGCTATTAACCCTACCTGAAACCCTCCCTTCCCACCCCGGAAAGAAAACACCCACTCCTCGAAATGTGGAAAAAAGACCCCTACCTGCCACGCTACCCACATTTCGGCCCTCCCATCTAACCTCATGGGTGTCATGAGATTACACCTTGGGTGACCCCGTTGACCCCAGATCTCCCAACATTACCTACAAATCAGTCCATGGACAGGCTAGCCCAACTTATATTTGGAGAAAGAAAAGATGCCCCTCATGTTGCCATGTGGTAATTCTGATTCCAAATAAATAAGCTAATATATACCGATGTTCAACAGTGCCTTTAAAGACAATCCTACTTGGCTTGTAAATAAACACGTCTTAACCAAAAAATAAATAAATAGATAAATAAACAAATCATTTACCCCCCCATTACTATATGATACTCTATTTATCCAAGTATCATTGCTTACGCACTGGATCCTGTCGAGATCTCCTTCAACAACACCTGGGCTTCATCTAAGTTGGAAAACATAAAAAATGTCCCCTTTACTAATACTCTCAGTTTGGATTGTTGAGCAATCGAAGCTTGAGCCCCATGGGCTTTAAACAGATGGAGAATCTTGACAAATTATTTTCTCCTTCGAGCAGCAGCGGCCGTCATATCTGAGAAAATGCGGTACTTAATAGTCTCATTTACTAAGAACTGTCTTTGCTGGATCGCTTTTGTCAAGATTCTTTCCTTAATACGAAAGTCTGCAAAATTTAATAGAATTGTTCTAGGTATCGTGAAATTGGGAAAAGGATGAGCTGGAACACGGTGAGCTCTTGTAATCGTAAGATCACCCTCAAATTCAGGAAGCACTTTCTGCTTTATAAATGAGCTAACCCAGAGGAGGGTTTGGGAGCCTTCGATCCCCTCAGGAATCCCAACGATCCGAAGGTTGGATCTCCGAGAGTAATTTTCAAGCTCCTCTAGTTTATTCTCCAGATGCCTTTTACTTTTTGCTGCCTCCTTTACTTCTCCAATTACCGATGACATTTGCTCCTCCAACACTGAAATTCTAGCTTCCGCCTCCTGGAGTTTAATAGGGAAACATGTCATCACTTCTTCAATTTTCCCCAGCCGTTGATGTAAAGAGGCGATTTCTTGTTGTTGCGTTTTTTTCATTTCGCGGATCTCCTCCAGTATTAAATTCAGCATTTCTCTTACATCTAGCTGATAGGCACCCAAAGTCTCTATATTCTGGCTAGGGCTGCCTTGTAGATCCACATTCATACTTCCAGCCTTAGGATCAACCCAGCCAGCTAGAGCTTCTGATGATGATTCTATCCCTTTGGATCTTGATTGAAATTGGGGTTGAGCTTGGGGCTTCATTTGGGGGATTATCAATGAGGTATTGCTCGCTGTCCTCCTTTCCTCACCGGCTGCTCCTTGTGGCTGGACTGAATTTTGTATAGGTGGTGTAAGTATAGGTATAGGTGTCTCCACAAGGCTCACGGAGGTTAGAGATGTTGGGGACACAACTACGTCTTGAGCATGGCCTTGAGTTCGACCTTGATGTGTCATTAACCCTTCTAAATACTCCGACTCAATATTAGCTTGGGGTGTTTCCCGCTCACTGCTAACTGGATCTACGACCAGTCCTTCCCCCACTTTAGATAATGGACCCTTAGATGTCTTTGATACTGGGCTAGGGCTAGGACTTAAGGAGGGAGATTGAGAGGTAGCTTTCTTTTTTTTTTTTTTAAATAATGGAAATTCCTTCATCTCCTTTAATTTTTCCTTTGGGACACCAAATGTGGAGTTGTCTTGTGGAGACTGGGCAGGAACAGCAGCCACATCCACCCACTCCGAAGTGGTGGCCCCTTGATTAGCAAGAGTCCATCATGTTGCGGAGAAGTGATAGGAGGCAGCTCGTCCTCCGAACTTTCAGAAGTACTCTCCAGCCCAGAGAGTTGGAATTAGGATTAGAAATTACTTCTTTTTTGGCCCTACGAGCAGTGCCTTTTGCCATTGCAAGGCGTGTTTTTGCCTTAACGCGGGCCGCAGAATCTGGTTTGGTGGCTGCATTGACGTTTTTTAGCAGTTTTCCCATACTTGCCTCCTCTTTATTTTCAATACAACAAAGTCTCTCCTTTATTTGTTTATTTATTTTCCGGCACCCCCTAATTACCTCTTCTTCAGGGTATCACCCCCAGTCCTCCGTACATAATATCCCGTCAATTGGTAGTTGTCTCCAGGGCAGAACAGCAGCAGACCTTCCCGTGCTCAAAAGACTACAGCGGCTTGGAGAAAGTAAAGAGGAGCTGCCACTGCCGCCGCTCAAAAAGCCACTCAAAAGCCACTCAAAAGCCTCAGAGCCGCCACATGTCTTAATTGCTGGTAAACCTTTTTTTTAAAAGGAGGAAACTGAAACCCCAATAATACTCCAGATGGTTCTTGCACTTAACTGTGGGGTTTTCTGGCTTTTCCGAGCGCTGATTGCCGCCCCCTTATCACCTGAGGCCTCGTCTTATTGCAAGTCTCCATCATCACAAAAAACTGAACATGTATACATTTTTAAGCTTGCTCAGGAGCTCAGAAGGGAAGAAAAACAATACCGATTCGGAGGCGCTCACTCTTCTTACAGCGCCAGCAGCAACCATCAGTCTCTGGGTGTTCTCGTCAGCTTCCCCGTGCAGCCCCCAGAGGAGGAGGAGAAATCTCGCTGCGTCCCGCCGTCGCACCTCACAGCACCCTCGACATGCTTCACTCATACCGGCAGCCCTGGGAATCACAGCAGATCACACAGCGATCATCCCCATCGTCGCAGTCACCCCTTCATCTGTACCGCTGAGCAACGCCGAGCACCCAGAACACGCCAGTCAGGTAAGATTCGCCATCGCTGGGGGGAGGAGCAGCGGGTCACCTGGGGCTAGGCGGAGGCGTGGATGTATCAACTGGTTTCATATGATGATTCTAAACATACTACATATTGTAAGAACCGAATGCTCTGCTCAATAAAAAATTATTAAAGAAAAAAAAAAAAAAGAAAGGGGACTAGTCAGCCATTGCAAAGGGCTATGATAATAAAACAATATTATCAGGAGTTTCGGAGGAGATTTTAACTTTATACAGGATGTAAGGAAAGATACCTCAAATAAGAACAAAAAACTATTAAAACCAAATACAAAGAAATTAATGGGAATAATCAGTCAAGAATACCAATTGGTAGATTCATGGTGGGAAATTAATCCAGATAAGGAGTTTTATACTTGCTACCCGCACCGTTTTCGAACGGCGTCTCGAATGTTTTTTTTTCTTACCTCCAGATCCCTCCAAATTCAAGAGACCGGTATAGGCTGTAACCCTTTCTCAGATCATGCTTATGTTGGGGTAGAAATGGTGTTTGGGGGAGGAAGTAGGGAACGGCCCAGGTGGCAGCTGGATCGTCTCCTTCTCCAAAACGAGGATTGGGTGAAAAGGTTTAGAGAATGGATTTTGGAATATTTCCAGATCAATGAGAATACAGCAGCCCCCTTCGCAGTTTGGGGGGGGTTCAAGGTGGCGGCCCGCGGCCAGATAATAGCCTTTACGGCTGCTCAGTCCAATATCCGAAGGGCTAAGATTACTAAACTGCAAGCCACGGCGGATCAGGAATATGCTCTCCAACTCCAGCTTCTCCCAAATCAGTATGAGCAGGCAAGAATAGAGCTGAGGGATTTTTTTATGTTAGAAGAAGTCTGTAATTCACAAATATTTCAACAAAGGGTTTATGAAGAAAGCCAGTTGATGGGCAAATTCTTAGCAAACTCGACGAGGAAAAAGCAAGAATCTGCAATAATATCCAAGGTCTTAGACCCCCGGACTGGTCAAGAAGTGATTAAAGGCAGTGATATCCCAAAGATTTTTTTAGAACATTTTAATCAGCTTTACTCTACTGAATACTTAGTTGAGGAGAAGACGATTCAGGAGTATTTTATTAATATGAATGTTCCTAAATTATCAGATAACCGGATCAGTGAACTGGCCTCGTAAATGGAAGCCGCCGAGATTTCGGCAGCCATCCAAACAACAGCTGGGGGAAAAGCTTGTGGGCAGGACGGCTTCCTTATCGAGTTTTATAAAGTTTTTTTAAAGGAATTAATTATCCCCCTTAAAAATGTATTCAACTTTATTAAGAATGGTGGTGCCGTCCCAGCTGAATTTAAAGAAGCAATAATTGTCTCCTTTGTTAAAAAAGATAAAAATCCGGCAGATGTAAACTCTTACAGACCTATTAGTCTTCTGAATTCAGACTATGAAATTTTGATGAAAGTATGGGCAGAGCGTTTTCTATTTGCCGCTCAAGAGACAATTCACAAAGATCAGACCAGCTTTATAGCAGGTAGATCTATGGCAGCTAATATTTATATTTTAATACATGCCCTGGATTATTTTAATACAAATTTAATCCCGGCAAGTATTGTAATGGTTGATGCAGAGAAAGATTTCGACCTCGTGAATTGGAAAACCCTGTTTTTTACTCTTGGTCGGTTTGGATTTCCTGCCCAGGTAGTTAATATGCTACGTAATATCTACCAGGTAGCCACGGCTCTGGTAGTTATAAACTCAAGTCATGCAGGAACCATAAAAATAAATCATGGAACTAGACAGGGCTGTCCGCTCTCGCCATTGCTTTTTACTTTTTTCAAAGAACCTCTGGTAATTAAAATACGAAACAATACCGCTATTCAATCACCGATTCCTGGCATGGCTAAACTTAAATTATTTGCTGATGATATTATTTTATACCTGACCCCCGATAAAGAGAATATCGAAACAGTTTTGAGGGAATTCTCGAAATTCGAACAAATAGGTGGGTATAAAATAAATGCCAATAAAACTGAGGTTCTGGCCCTCAACACAGATCTGAATTCTTTTCTATCTTGCTTGAAGACACAAGCGACTAAGTCTGACCCCGTAAGATATCTTGAGGTATTTGTATCCAACCAGTACCAACAGATATTTGTACTGAACTATTTACGAATGAGGAGCAAGATTAAGAAGCTCTTGGAACAATGGATATTACTTCCCTTATCGATAGTGGGTAGAGTTTCATTGATTAAAATGTCCATATTACCATTGCTTATCTTTTTGTTCACTAATGTCCCCATCAAGATAAATCAGTCCTATTTTAGGGAAATTGATTCCCTACTTAGGGGATTTGTCTGGGGTAAGAAAGCCCCTAGGGTCAATTTGTCAGTGGTGCAACTGCCTATAGAACAAGGGGGTTTGGCGTTGCCGCATTTGAGAACATATTATGAGGCCGCTTTTTTAGATTTGGTGTCTGGCTTGATGGAATCAAAATGTACCAGCGACAGCTTTTTTATAGACATAATGACGCAAGAAATTGGATCACTCACACAAGTGTTTTTAAAAACTTCCAAAAAAAACACGATACAAGACGTTAAAAGATTACTTATTTAGACTTCAGTCCTTTTTTAAAAAGACCGGCCTTCAGTACCTAAAATTGAGCGAATGTACCAGTCTCGGTTTCCAGCTGCAATCAAGACATATAAACCTTTGGGAAGGTTGTGGATTATTCGAGCTACGACATTTTATAATTCAAAATAGGCCGATCTCCTGGCTAGAAGTAATGGCAAGGGCAGAGAGCCATCGGAAACCGGCCTTTTTGAATATTTACGCATTGTTCATCTGCTAAAAAATACCTGTGGTATATTGGACGCCCCTAACCAACATGTGACAGCCCTTTATGGGGCCAATGTTAAAGGGGTGGTATAGGCTGCTACATAAACAGGGTCAAGCTCCTATGACAGAGAGCCACTTGGATAAAATAACCCGGGAGACAGGATGCAGGCTGGTTTTAAAGGAGTGGGAGGCCATCTGTTATCTAGGCAGTAAATTATTACGTGCCGCAAATTTCAAAAGGATGGCCTTCCTTTCGCGATGGCTCTCTTATCTAACTCCGGCGGCTTTACAAAAAAGATTCCCGGGAGTAGAGAACAAGTGCTTTCACTGCCAGATAGATGGGGAAGGTGCATGGCTCCATACTTTTTATGAATGTCCAGGGCTGAGGCTCTTTTGGGATGCAGTCTTTTTTTATATTAGGCGAGCAATTCGAAAGAATGTCTTGTTCGAGGCTGAGGCAGCCATGTTTCGATTTTGTAGAGAAGGTACGATCCTATCTGAGGCCGAAAAAGCTTTCGTATTTATTTCTTGTATGGTAGCTCGTTCTCTAATTCTGCAAAATTGGAAATCTAGTGAAGCTCGCTCTCATTTGAAATGGTTCAATAAAATGAAAAGAACCCGTAAATTCGAAGAAGCTTACGCTAGACGAGTGGGGGCCACTCGGATATTTGAAAAAAATTGGAAGTTTTTTAGTGACCTAGAAAAGCTTAAAGAGGGATTTTAACACTCGGTTGGTATATGGATGTAGCATTTTTACTATAAGGCATTTGCACTTTAGAAGCACCAATACTTTGTTAGTTGTTGCATTTTATAGAATGACGTATTCTGCATTCCGTTTTATTACCCAACAAGGTTATTAGTCATCATAGCCATAGTTTTTTTTTTTAATAACATGCTGTAGTTATGACGGCTTTTTTGATGATAAGCAGGCACTAGCACTTTATAGGTATTGCACTTTAGAAGGACGAAAAAGTTCTCTCAATATTGCTGCTTTCCAAGATAAAATTTGCACTTTTCTTTCTGGCACTTTAGAAGCACTAATACTTTGTTAGTTGGTGCATCTTATAGAATCACGTATTTTGCATTCTGTTTTATTAGTCAACGATGTTATCAGTCGTCATTGCCATAGTTTTTTTCTTTTTAATAATAACATGTTGTAGTTATGATGGCTTTTTTTGATGATAAACAGTCACTAGCACTTTATAGGTATTGCACTTTAGAAGGGTGAGAACGTTTTTTCAATATTGCTGCTCTTTAAGATAAAATTGCACATTGTTAACTTGCGAATGAGTATATGATCAGCTGCTCTCTATTATTGTGTATTGAAAGGCTGTCGCTTGAGTTTCTGTATCAACAGGTTTCATATGATGATTCTAAACATACTACATATTGTAAGAACCGAATGCTCTGCTCAATAAAAAATTATTAAAGAAAAAAAAGAAAATGAACTTCGACTTTCATAAATGTTTGCCTTAATATATTAAACATCACCTATTGTTTAGATAGCTAGATAGACACCTTTCTTATATATGTAGAATGTGATTTCTCTTAATACAACAAGAAGTTTATGTAATGTGTGCACTAATGTTATACGTATATTTCATTAAAAGTAGTTCTTAGCCATACATTCATCTGATTAATTTGAAGACTTTATGTATGCCACATGTTATTCAAATCTAATGCACTAAAAACTTATATGCATGTGTGTTCGAATGTTAGTTAATGTTTAAGTTGTCCTGACATTTAGGGCCTTTATTTCACAATGCTGCATAAATGCTGTTTTCCATTTTCTGCTAATGTGACATTTCTTGCAGGTATTCACATGCATTGTTAGTTATAGAATGCGATTCATTACTGTACTAGAGATAGAGAAAAGCGCTTGAGAAGAAGACCTTGATGATGGAACACGGGGAACCAGAGAGTTAACTGATAGACCTACTGAGCAAATGTTGCGAACCAACATGTGTATGAGAAGGAGATGTCGTTCCCATATCCAATGTGGGATAACCTGCCGATGTTGCTGTCTGCAACCTGAGAACTGAACGAGAACAATGGACCCCTGGTGATTCGTACAAAGGGGGTGTTACCAAGAGGCTTCCCTCTATTGAATGTAGATTTCCTATTATTAATTTCAATATGGTAATATTATTTGGAAATTATATTTATGACACAATATTCTGGTGCTATGCCATTTATGACCTTACACCAAAACTCACATTTATTTGTAAAACCATATTTATGGGTGAAAACTAATGTCGAACATTAGGGACTTTGGTGTATAAAACAGTAAGGAATTTAGCTAGCCTTAGAACCTGAGATATCGAAGTGAAGTGGAAAAGTTCACGGTGAAAGGGGCACAACCACAATTTAGTAGGATCACAGTAATTTTCATGTTAATGGACAATGCTAATTGGTTGGATTTTATTTTCTGTCATTGATTGTCATGTTACTTTAGCAAAGGTGAACTACTAGCATGCGTATATTGAATTGAATAAATTGCATTTTTCTCATAATGTCTATTGTGACTCAGTGATTTAAATAATCCAGCCCAGTGATCAAGGCAAATCACATTTCACGTTCACCATGTCGATGGAGCTCTAAAAAGAAACTTGCACAAACAATGTGGCCAGCCTATCTTGAGTTGTTCATGTTGAATCAGATCATTACTGTAGTTTAGATTAAGGTAAAAACAATTAAATATAAAAATGTATCTTTTAAGGCTCAGGAGAAGGCACGACAGACCAAGGAAGTCAAGGAACTGTGCGCTCAGCGAGCACCTATGTTCTGGATACCACTTAGAGCCCATGCAGTCTGGGAGAGAATGCCAGTCACTCTGTCCTGCACCATTCTAGGATACCCACCACCAGCTGCCAAGTGGTAAGAAGCGACAGCCTGATATAAGGCGGGGTTTTCTACTTAAAGATTGCAAATCTAAATACATGCTATGAGTTTGTTATCGAGTAAAATGGTAGAAATTTGTTTTGTAAGTTCAGTTCCTCAGTATTCATGTTTTATTTGTTGTTCTCTGTTGTCAACTGAAAACAGTTGTGCATGATGTGCATAGTGCAACAATTGTATATTGTTTTAACTATATTGTCTGGGATCTTCAGCAAGAAGCTGTGAGCTGAGAAAACACATTGTGTAACTGAATATTCTTTTTGGCTGCGATTTCCATGCAATATTATCCATCTTTGTAACATTATGTCCCAGAATCTCTTGCTTATAAAACTTTTTTGCAAGCAGCCCATATCTAAGCTATGCTTCGTGGGCATCTACCATATTCATTAAATTAGACAAATTACCACTGTGCAGCTTGCAAGTGAAAGATGTGTATTCAATCCAGTGTGATAAAGTAACAGATTTTCACTCATCCATCACTTTTTTGTGCACTTTAGTGTGTCGCTCTCAGTGGGACATGCATGCCTATTTGAGGGTTCAGTGCACATTGTGCCACTGGAACCAAGCTGTACCTGTGTGATGAGCCCTGATGAGGGTGAAACCCATCCTGTGTTGCTTGTTTTCCAGTTCAGGGAGGACTTGGCCTTGCAGTTCGGGGTGGGCTGTTCCCACTGGAGCAGGGACAAGACTGAATTGCATATGGCTGGGCCCTAACTGAGGTGGCATGGTGTGCAAGAGTAGTAATTATTAGTGGCTGAAATTAATTCAAGCATTTGATCCATCCATTTTTTGTATATTTGATTGTGTCCACATGAATGGCTGGAGCAAGGAACACATCCACATTTTATCATCCTTTATCATTATACCCCATGCTGTGGACAACAATTGCTGCGAATTGTTACATCCATTCTGTTTGCATGTGCAGAGCTTATCTCTGGAAACTAACCCATACTTCCATTACTTCACATGCAGCTAGGGAGACATGTTGCAGCTTTGTATGTGACATATTGGGCAGCGAGGGAGAAATGCTGTAGTGTGAATAGCATAGGCCCTCATAAGGTGCAATATCAGTGATGTGCATTGGTTGTGATGTCACCTGCAGCATAGATGTATACTGCACTAGTGAGACTGTCTTGAATAGGAGCTGGTCCAGAATAACTTGTCCCTGGACAATATCCTCATCTTCTATGTGTGACTCTAGGGACAGATATTCAAAATTGCTGAAGGAGTGATAACAAAAGACCTAAGTTGGGAGCCTGCGACGGCACACACACAGAATGCACAGGGGAAAAATAGAGCCTGAACTAGGACTGAAAGCCTGCACTAGTATTGAGAGACTGAGCCTGCAGTGTGACAGAGATGGCTTGAATACACTTACAGTCATGGACTTGTCCCAGCAGACAGGTCCTGTCCAGCACACAGTACCTTCACTAGGACAGTCATGGCTTATACTAGAGCACACAGCACCTGTCCTTAGGTAGAGGCCCTGGCCCTGCAATCACAGGCCTAGCCCCGCAAATAGTACAGTACAGAGACATTGCCCCAGTACACTCACAAAGGCAGTCTATGTTTCAATACCCAGTGTCAGTCGCAAAGCCGCAGGCCTGTATTCAGAGAGATCTACTACCGGGCTCTCTCAAGAATGTGCTACTGTTAAACCTGTCAGTCTTAGGGCGGTCTTCCCCCAAACGTTATGCCTTCCTCGTCCATTTTTGGTGATCTCGTGTTTTTTCTGGCCTTAGAACTCTGTGCACTTTAACTGCTAATCAGTGCTAAGGTAAGTGCTTACTCCTTATAACATGGTAACATTGGCTTATCCCAAATTGGCATATTTAATTTACTTATAAGTCCCTAGTTAAGTGGTACTACATGTACCCAGGGCCTGTAAATTAAATGCTACAAGTAGGCCTGCAATGCTCATTGTGCCACCCTCTTAAGTAGCCCTATTTAAACCTGTCTCAGGCCTGCCGTTGCAGCCTGTGAGTGCAGTGTTAAACTTCTATTTCAACCTGACAAAATAAGCTTTTGCCAGGCCCAAACCTGCTTTTTAATACATATAAGGCACCCATAGAGTAGACCCTTACACAGACCAGAGGGCAGGGTGCAGTGTATTTAAAACGTTGGACATGTACTTATAAGCTTTACATGTCCTGGTAGTAAAAAACTCTTGCATTTTTTTTCACTACTTCAAGGTCTACCTCTCCCATACACTAGCATTGGCACTACCTTATTACATTTAATAAGCTGAAAGTTCCAAATGGGAACAGGTAACCTGTTTATGTTTGGTATCTTTGGAATTGTGATGAATAAACCTCTCTCATGGCAAAGTGCGATATTAATTTACAGTTTTGAAAATGGCACTTTTACTATGTTTTTTCTAGGTAAAGGTGCCTGCAAAGGATTTTATTTTAACATGTTAAATAGTAGTAAAATAACATCATTTATGAGATCCCAGATAGTAGCCTCTCAAAACATGAATTTTCAATGTAAATTCATATAATCAAGAGAATTATGCACTCGCTTTTGATTATTTAAATTTGTGCACATGTTGAGGATTGTAAACATACCCAGGGTTTGTGATTTTCCCCTGAGGGAACGGACAAAATACCCAAAATGTTACAAAGTTTTTGAGTGTTTTTAAAAAAACTGGAAAAACGAGGTGTGCAAGAAAGTGTTTTTCTAAGTGGTAGTCAAGATTCACTATTTGCGTGGATTCCAAATACTTGCAGGTTTTTTTTTGTTTAGATTTCTTTATTGACTTTTCAGCATAACCAAAAACATACAATGATACAATACACTCTGTAAGTACTGCTATAAGCCCCATCAATTAGGCTGGCTTGGATACCAAAAACGAAAAATACACAAACCCATTGTATTTAGTTAGTAGGCAGAACTAAAGACAGGGCTTCCCAACGGTACACTGGGGCGCTGAACTCCAAATAGCCCATGCTGAGTTTATTTTATGGGCAAAGAAGTTAGAGGTGTTCATAGAGAGTCAGTGCAGCATTGCAAAAAAGCTTAGTACATGGCAGAAATGCAATTTTGCTCTAGCAAGAACCCTTGATCTTGGATTCATTGGAAAACTAATACTTTCTTTGGATTTTGCTGAAGAGCATTTTGAATATAGAGAAGTATTGGCAATCAAGCTGTTTTGGAAACTATCTGTGAACATTTTTTAAAGATTTGACTTAGCAGTTAAAGCCTTTAGAATTGATAAAATTTCTTGAATATTTTTTTTTTTTTTCCTAAAGGAACAGAACGATTCCTCTACCAATATATTTAGAGTTTTGGGCTTTGTTTTTATATTAGGTTCGTTCATCAGTTTTCTGAAGTCATAAGACCCCATACCAAGCTACCACGTAAGGTAGTCGTTTTTATTTGGTGGAAAAGTCTGAAAGGGCCTTTTCCTCCAAAAAAAGATGTTTTTCTAGCTCCATTATTTTGCTACAGCTTAATGTAGAATACCCTTTTATTTATTGTGGAAACAGATGTTTTCTATCATGCCATAGTTGGTGTTTTATCGCAGAGATACCCAAACACTGGACAGATGCACTTGTGGCTTATTCTTGCCAGCAGGGGTAAAATCTATTAAGGAACTTCTATTCATCAAACTGTCTTTTGACGAGTAGCAGTATTACTTGATAGGGGCAAACACACTATAGAAGTTGTTCAAGATCCCAGGTTTTTCAGCTTGAGCATTCATTCCTCGCCAACTCAGGTGGACACTGTTCTTTTCTAACTATGCTTTTATATTACACCACTGGCTAGGCCCCAATAATGGTAACACTGATGCTCTCTCCCATCAGAGTCAGCTAGAAAATCAGAGTCAATTGAAAGATGATATACCATGAATTCCATCCTCTAAGATTTTGAGATAACATTCTATTACTTTGATTATTCTGAAATACTTTTTGACAAAATTACATCTAGAAACTCAGTCAATTGATAAAGAGAATTAGGGTTTCAAGAACAAGAAGATAGATGCAATGAAGATAGAATATTATATTAGAAGATAGAATATTATATTATATTAGGAAAAGCTATATATTTGCCCTCGGTTATGTTATGACAGCAGGCTATGAATTGGTTTTATCATTCTAAGGTTGCTTGATATCGATCCCAGCAGCATTCAGAAGATATCTTTGGTGGCTAAGTTTATTAACGGATGTAAAAAGTTAAGTAAAAACATGTTTCAGTTGTGCCCATATTTAAAGTCCCCATGGTAAACACTTGGGCTAATTCAGACCATCATTTGTTCCACCTAAACCTTGCATACAGTGTCCATGTTAGTTAGTTAGTTAAGTTTATTATGCATAGTTAATTAAAACCAGTGCAAACATTTTACAAAAAAAAAAAATTTTTAAATAGCATAAAAATGTGTTCATTATAATCATCATTTTTTTTTTTTTTTTTTTTGTAAAAAAGAATAAAGCCCAGAGTGACTGTCCAGCAGCATTTTTTCCCTGATGCAGGGCAGCATGTTCCTTGGCGTCCTGATGACCTCCTACCTATTCTCTGTTTAGTTGGTCGCCGGTTTTAGTGCGTTTAACAGTCTGTGCTCGGTCATTACAAGGAACTTAACAAATCTGCAATTCAGTTTCATATTTGCAGGGTTCATGCAGGCAAGGACTGCTTGCCTTCTAGTGCTAGTCCCTAGCTGCTTGAACTGGTCCTTTAGGAGGTATTGGCAAGCGGACGAAGCTCTTCACAAAGGCAAGTCAGGTGGAGAATGTCGCCCTTTTCTGTATTGCAGAGCGGACAGGCTTCTTGACCTTTACTCCTGAGCCACGGTGGAAGATGTTCTCTGCTCTGCAAAACCCCTAATCTCAATTTCAGGAACCGCAGTTTTGTGGCAGTTTTGTGGCCTTGGAATAGCCCTGACTAAAGTATGATTGTGGTGTCAAGGTTTTATATGAGTTTAGGGTCATCCATGCGTGGCTTCTTTGTGTAAATGCAGCCTTATCCTCTAGTAATGAGAGAGATTTTACGTTTTTCCAAAGCAGTTTTTTAAACGTGTTGTACCCAATTTGCATATCCCAAATCGCAGTTTGGTTGGTGACCCCCAGGGCTGCCTTCAAGTAAGTTCTTACTTGAGATTCATCCCTGCTTTGGATGTCTTGCCATAGCAGCGAATTTAGGGTGTTAGCCATGGCCGAGCGGAGTTTGTGGCAGCAGATGATGTAAGCTCCCTTCTGGCTAGGTCTTGTTTTAGCAAACCAAACTCCAGTCTTATTTGAGCAGGCGAAGTGTAGTGCGGGAGCGAGAACATTATTCTGTTGGCTTTTGTTTGAATTGTGTCCAGGTTCTTAGAGTCTCTTCCTCGTAGTGCCTCACTGCCATAGCAGATGGAAGGAACTAATTTAGCCTGGATAACCTTCAAGTAAGGAGTCAACAGTGTCAATGGATTTCATTGTGGAAGTGCCCAACATCAAAGAAGTATGGTAAATATAGTGCTTGTGGAGCATTTGATTAAAATGGATCATTTTATAATTTTGCTGGTTTGCCCAAAATAGCTAACACGTGTTCACGCAAAACATTCTCAGAATGTATTGTAGTCCACAAGTTCCAATCACTTACAAAGGGTCTTAATTTAATCCAATATTTTGGTCTGCCTTATGTACGGAGTTAAATATGAAAGTCCGTCTGTTTAAAAGTCATTCTCAGACAGACATACTGAGAGATTGAATCAATCTGTTAAACAATACTTGAGATATAAAACCTTACAACTAGATGAATATTGGATTAAGACATTAGAAGTACTAACATACAATAATACTGAAAATTCATGTATGCCTCCCCTCCTTTGGCCATACTCTTCGCCGGTGATGCCGTACTGTTAGCCAGAACAGAGATATCGATGCACCATTTGTTGAAAGGGTTTGAGTCTTTCTTCATTACCAGAAGACTGACCATGAATGTCAAGAAGACAAGATATATGATTCTTATATAAAGCAGAAACTACGAGCCACTTTTAAGGTCTATAATGAACCATTCGATCTAGTTTCAACTTTTGACTATCTGGGCATTTGACTGGATGGTAAACTCTATTATTATTATTATAATTATTATTATTGTTATTATTATCATTATTATTATTATTGTTGTTATTATTATTATTATTGTGGAGTCCGCAGTTATCTAAAATTAATACCATCTTGGCCCAGCAAGCTAGAGCGGTGCTGAAATTTGCAAAATCCTGTAGTAATCACTCAATAGGGTTAGCAACGCTGGCCTATAAAATGAAAGCAAGGGCAGCATGTCAATATGATGCAGAGATTTGGGGACACAAGAAGACCCTAACAGTACAAATTAGCAAAAAATATTTCATACTACAGGCGTTGCATCTGGGCCATAGAACGCTTATGTTTGCCGCAAGAACAGACTTAGGTATTAGAAATCTAGGATTATATTGCACTGGCACCACTAAATACTGGTTTTGTATATGATCCAAGGTGGAACTCCCATCATATAGATCTACTTTAACAGACATTATGAAGCTACGAGATCACCACTAGCTACCATGGTTCACTTATCTGTCAAATGTCTTAGCAAAAATAGCCTGAAAGAATTCTGGCTCCATCCTGAGACAATTACGAAAGATAGCCTTGGAGTGGCAACAAAGGCATACTGGAACTATAGACACTAAGTGAAGTTCAATCAACTAGGTTCCTGTCAAAACGCTACCTGTCCTTTAATCAAGATCTGCCCATATTTCTTGATTGATGATATCTAACCAGTAGAAAAAAGTTCTCCTCATCTAAAATTTCAATTCGGAGTATTGCCAGTGGCCTCAGTAACTAAATGGTGGTTATTAAACTCTGAGGAGAGGCCTGATAACTGCCTGTGTTCTCTGGGTGCTAGAGAGACATTAATACACTTCCTCTTCTTGTGTCACTTTACGTAATGCCTTTGAAAGCAATTTCTACACCCACTTTTCTTAAAGTTGAAGGTCCGTAAGTGCAACGAGGCTGAAGCTTTGTGTATGACATCTGACAGAGATATTGTGCTAGGTGTTTCTTCGTCTATCTATGCAGCAAGGAAACAAAGAGCAGAAGTCCATACAAAATGTTGTATGAAGATAGAAAATGCCTATAAAGCCATGGCTTGGCAAATTTACAACATGTTGTTTTCTCGATCCCCCCAGTCTTGGCATTATTAGATATTGTGCAACTGTGCCTTTCTGGTTCCTAGAACAGTGAATCATGGTATATGTCCTCCAACAAAAACCTTAGCACGGTCCCAACATCAAGTGAAATAGCATCCATGCACCTTATAAAGTTATTTTAGAGACTAGATGAAATAGCCTGATGGGGACATATAAGATGTTATGTTGTATAGTTTTGAACGTCATAAGCAGGTTGTTTCAGACGAACCTAAATGTCTTTCAAGTGAATTTATTTTTTATATAGGGTATACCTTCAAGCTGACTTTGATCATTAAAAACTTCTCTTTCCATAGAAATGCATAATTTTTACTGTAAAGATGGGCTGATACCTTGTCTGCTGCTAGATTCTTCGCAGGAGGATGAGCAGACATACAATACGTTTCTAAACCTATGCCCTGCTATAGTTGCTGTTGGGTCCATCATTGGACGGGCAAAATGAACTAGCACTTTATGTTCAGCGTACTCTGGAAGGCCAGTCAACTATATCCTCTCCTCAATAGGTCTAGCTATAATACTACTCGCACCCTATGTTCGGTGTATTTTTGATTGTTTGCCAGGTATACCTTTCTCCTATTCAACCTAGCCATAATATTTTTTGTACAAACTCTGAGATTGCACTAGCCAAGATATTCGATTGAAGATTCATGATTTTTTACAAATGCTATGTTGTATTTTGGTTAAATGATCAATAGCAATAGTTTTTATTGATTATTGGTTGTACTGCACCATTTTAAATTGAGGACATTTTATGAACTAACTGTGATTTTTGCTATGATAGAAAGTCTTAAATTGTACAATGTAATATTAATTGTTATGGCCAGTCTGGCTAAAAACATTAAAGCAGGAAGGGACACCTTCTTCCACAAAAACAATCATTAAAGGCATTTTCCTCTTTCCAGGCATGCTGCATAATGCAGCACACATAGAAAGAGGATAAAATAGAAGAAATTAAAGTATTTCTCCTTGTTGCACCTCCTTACGCCACCCCTGGGGAGGAGTAGGATTCTGACGCATTCCCAAGTTTACACAATGTTGTAAATCTAGGAATGCGTCAAGTTTCATGGATGTTGCATGGGAACACCCACAGCAACACCCATGGTACGTCTTTTTTACGCAGAGTTATGCGTAAAAGAAAAACATATTTACAGGGCCATAAAAAGTTGCGCAGGGTGATTTTACATGGCCTTGTAAATATGGGGAAGCCCATTGCGCTACCGGTGCATCACTAAAAGTGATGCAACCGTGATGCAATGGGCTTGTAAATAAGCCCGTATGTCCTTTATACGAAGTTTTGCATCGCTTGGCATCGGTTACGATCAGGGGCTGCGTGGTGCTGCAATATGAAGTCCTACGTTGAGCTACATCATGCTGAATCACTTTGGATCAGGAACTGGGAGAGCTGTGATATGAGTTCCAGCATTGAGTTGCATAGCTCTACATCAGTTCTGCTCAGGAGCTGCGAGGGCTCTGATACGAGGCCCTGTGTTGAGTTGTGTCGCACTGCATTAATTCTGATCTGGAGCTTCGAGGGCTACAATGCTAAGTCCAGCGACAAAGAGTTGAATAACGCTGCATCGAATCCAATGAGGTGCCAATCAGGAGCTGCAAGGGACTGCAATGTGAAGTTCTGCATTGAGCTGCATTGCTCTACATCAAATGTTTTTGAATCCACAGTTAGCTAGGGAGAAGTACACTCTGATACCAATCAAGGGTCAAGGACCTGGGAGGCACCTCTTAGGGATCACTATTCATGATTCACTCCAGGCAGAGGCCAGCAGCAGGGTTCAGACAGGTCAAGTTGCAGGTCCAGTGCAGCAGATCAGCTGAGCAGTGGCAGGGAGGCCACTAAAGGTTCTGTGTCCCTGTAGCTCGCACAGGAGATCAGGAAAATGACCCTCGGAGTCACCCTGGAGAGGTGTGGTGCAGCAGCCAGGGCAGCTGACTTCGGAGCACAGGGCTCACGGTTCAATCCCCAGCTCTGGCGGCAGAACAGCTCAGCACCATGTGACTCTGGGCAATAGCTCACTTAATTTCCACAACGACCCCCAGCACCTTGAGACCCGTAAGGGTGAGTAGTTCATGCTTTACAAATACCGGATTCACAATGTATTTACCCTAGGTGTAACGCCCTGAACGTCTCAGGATCGTTTAACAGACACGACAATGAGGACGCAACCACTAGTGAAGGGTTAGTTGTTTTAATGAAGGCAAATATAATACAAAGAATAAACAAAAGTTATAGTCACTGGAATCCTCCAGGCTAAGTACGTTACCAGCCCACAGCACGGATGGTCCTAACCGTCCTCTGCATATACGCCGGTCCCGGCGTATGCCAACAGAGGGCAGAAATGAAATGGCCGACAATGCCAATCGGTAGGCTGTGAGGGGCACGAAGAGTGTTGGGGAGAATCGAGGAGTCAGGGAAACACCCAGCCGGGGTCTCTACCTGAAGGGAGCAGCCGCTCAACCTCTTCCTCAGACTGCACCGGGACGCGGAGTCACCTCCTGGTAATGCGTCACCGATACCCCAATCACAAGCAAGAAGACTGAACCGAGAGCAGCCGCTCGATCGATCCTGTGGACTTCCGAGTCTGTAACGCGGCAAACACCTCCTGGTGTGCGTTACAGCTGGCAGTCCCTGTGTCTCTGGTCGGGCTGGGAGTTACGACTCCAACCAGCATAAGCGCCACTGCGCTTGGACTCAGCCGAGTCAAAAAGCGAAGCTCAATGGTTGACCGGTAGAGCTTCCGGGTCCTTCACAGGTGACGATGGGGCAAGACACGGCCCAGGGAGTAACGACTCGACCTACCTCCGTTCTTGCCTTACTGGAGCACCACTCCGGAACACTGCTCTTCACGAAGCAGGTACGTCGGTGTGAACACAATATCCGACAGCGTTGTACCTCCCGGTTCCTCCCTTTATAGGGCGTGTTTTCCTTGAGTTATGTAACAGCTCTCCTGTTTACATAAGGGCGTGTTTCCTTGAGTTATGTAACAGCTCTCCTGTTTACATAAGGGCGTGTTTCCCTTGAGTTATGTAACAGCTCTCCTGTTTACATAAGGGCGTGTTTTCCTTGAGTTATGTAACAGCTCTCCTGTTTACATAAGGGCGTGTTTCCCTTGTATGACAGGAATTCTTGACAGTACATCCTCCCTCTCAGCGGCTCCCCACGGGTCCAGCGCTGGCAGGAAAACGCCGATGGAACAAGGAGACCAAGCGCGGAGCATGAACCCCTTCAGCCGGTTCCCATGAATGCTCCTCCGGGCCATAGCCTTTCCACGCAACCAGGTACCACAGCTTCCCCCTGCGCCATTTGGACGCCCGTATGCCCGACACTTCATACTCCACCTCCGACTCCACGCATACCGGCCGAGGTGTCCCAGACGGCTTGGAGGGTGCTGGTTTGAGCAATGATACATGAAAGACAGGGTGTATCCGCAATGACTGGGGCAAGCACACCTTCACGTTCACGGGACCCATACACTTGGTAATTCGATAGGGGCCCATGTACTTGGGATGGAACACACTGTTCTTTCGAAACCTCATGTTTCTTGTGGATATCCAGACGTAGTCTCCAGTGCGGTACAGTGGCCCGGGCCTTCTCTTCCTATCTGCCGCAGCCTTGTATCTTCTCTTGGCCTCTATTAGGACAGCCCTTGAGCGCATCAATGTGTCTTTTATGTGTGCCACCCTGTCCGCTGTGGCGGGAATCCTGTCCTCTCTGAACGGATGTAGAAATGGCAAGAACCTGGGATGTTGGCCATAGTTGCTATAGAACGGAGATGACTGTGTGGAGCTGTGAGTGGCGTTGTTATAGGCTATCTCTGCAACCCATAGCAAGTCGACCCATTCTTCCCTGCCCTGGTCCACAAAACATCGCAGATACTGTTTGAGCGTTTGGTTCAGGCGCTCGGTTTGGCCGTCCGTTTGAGGGTGGTAGCTGGTGGACAGGGCGGTCTTAACATGCAGCGCAGTGCACCAAGTCTTCCAGAATTGCGCAGTAAACTGCGACCCCCGGTCCGACACGATCACCCCAGGTAATCCATGCAGTCGTACCACATTCTTTAGGAGTAGTGACGCCAATTCCCCGGCCGTAGGGACTCTCTTGCAGGGGATGAAGTGCCCCATTTTCGTCAAGTAATCCACCACCACCAGTATTGCCGTCATCCCCTGGTCTACCGGTAGGCCCACCACGAAGTCCAGCGATATGCTATCCCATGGTCTATCCGGGGTTGGAAGTGGATGTAAGAGCCCTTGGGTTCGGCCATGGTCGGCCTTCATGGTAGCACACGTAGGACACTCCTGTCCCCACCTCCTGACATCCACTCTCATGGTTGGCCACCAGAAATGCCGTCCCATGCTAGCCACCGTTTTTTCAAAGCCCAAATGACCTGCGCATGGAGAGTCATGGCACCAGATGAATGCTTGTTTCCTTAGCCTAGGCGTGGGTATCAATAGGCACCTGCCCATCAGGGGTATCCCGTCCTTCAGCTGCCATTCTCTGTGACTGAGGAGCCACCTCCGCCATGCGAATGACCTGATCCCTCTCTTTATTCCCCTCAGGAAAGTATCCGGTTGGATAACCCCCAATACCATCCTCGGGGAAATGATGGAACGCTCGGTCGCAGGCAATGGTTCCTTAACTGCAGATTGACGGGACAGGGCGTCCGCCTTTCGGTTTTCCGTCCCCGGCCGATATGTGATGCGGAAGTTGAACCCCGCAAAGAAGATCATCCACCGCAGCTGCCTGGGAGAAAGGTGTCTAGTGGCCGTCATGAACTGTAGGTTCCGATGGTCCGTGTACACCGATACCACATGTCTTGCCCCCATCAACCAATGCCTCCATTCGGTGAAGGCGTCCTTGATTGCGAGAAGCTCCTTCTCCGCAATATGGTAGTTGCGTTCGGCGTCGTTGAGTTTGCGGGACATGTACGCAACGGGATGAAGCACCCCTGTGTCGTGGTTGCGTTGGGACAAGATAGCCCCCAGCGCCACATCCGACGCGTCCGCTTCCACCACGTAGGGGAGATCCGGATCGGGGTGAGCCAACACCGGCGCCTTACCAAAGGCGCTTTTCAGGGCCTCAAAGGCTTTGTTCGCTTCAGGGGACCAGACAAACTCCTTGGACTTCCTCAGTAGCTGTGTGATTGGGGCCACCACTCCTGAAAATCCATCTATGAACCGCCTGTAAAAGTTGGCGAAGCCAATGAAACTTTGGACGTCCCCCTTTCTTTCACTTAGCCTATGTTCCAGCCGTAATACCAGGTTGATAAGGCCCTCACATGTCTTGGGTTGAGGGTCAATATGAGCCACGGCGTCCTTGAGCTCATCGCACAGCCCTTGATGGAAGAGCGCCGTCTGTTTAGCAACAGGCCACTTGGTTTCCGCAACCAGCCTTCGGAACGCGTTGAGATACTGCACCAGGTCGTTGGATCCCTGTCTCAACTCAAGCATTTCACGGTCCGCCGTGTACGAGTCAGCCCTTCTGTCGAATACCTTCAGGAATTCCTCGCGAAAAGCACCCCAATCACATAAGAGGGGGTCGTCCCTGCTCACCAGAGGTACGGCCCATTGTGCCGCGTTTCCAGCCAAATAGGATATAAGGAAAGCCACACGAGCCTGACTCGTGGGGAACGCCTTTGGTTTGCACGATAAATGTAGCGCCACTTGTGTGAGGAATACCTGCACTGTGTTAGGATCCCCACTGTACCTCTCTGGTGTCGCCAAGGGGATGGCTACCGGCATTTCCACTACTACCGCAGGGGTCTGATTCGTGAGGGAGGTGCTGGGCGTGAGCGGGTCCAATTGGATAGCATCCAGTCTGGCTTTTACATCAGCTGTTTCTTGCCTAGAGGCAGCCACTTCAACTTGCATGGCCGCTAAAGCAGCCAGCACATCATCAAGTGTTGCCATGTCTGTTATCGACCGGGAGACAGTTAGTGTTATTAAGGTCGGATATTTTGTAACGCCCTGAACGTCTCAGGATCGTTTAACAGACACGACAATGAGGACGCAACCACTAGTGAAGGGTTAGTTGTTTTAATGAAGGCAAATATAATACAAAGAATAAACAAAAGTTATAGTCACTGGAATCCTCCAGGCTAAGTACGTTACCAGCCCACAGCACGGATGGTCCTAACCGTCCTCTGCATATACGCCGGTCCCGGCGTATGCCAACAGAGGGCAGAAATGAAATGGCCGACAATGCCAATCGGTAGGCTGTGAGGGGCACGAAGAGTGTTGGGGAGAATCGAGGAGTCAGGGAAACACCCAGCCGGGGTCTCTACCTGAAGGGAGCAGCCGCTCAACCTCTTCCTCAGACTGCACCGGGACGCGGAGTCACCTCCTGGTGATGCGTCACCGATACCCCAATCACAAGCAAGAAGACTGAACCGAGAGCAGCCGCTCGATCGATCCTGTGGACTTCCGAGTCTGTAACGCGGCAAACACCTCCTGGTGTGCGTTACAGCTGGCAGTCCCTGTGTCTCTGGTCGGGCTGGGAGTTACGACTCCAACCAGCATAAGCGCCACTGCGCTTGGACTCAGCCGAGTCAAAAAGCGAAGCTCAATGGTTGACCGGTAGAGCTTCCGGGTCCTTCACAGGTGACGATGGGGCAAGACACGGCCCAGGGAGTAACGACTCGACCTACCTCCGTTCTTGCCTTACTGGAGCACCACTCCGGAACACTGCTCTTCACGAAGCAGGTACGTCGGTGTGAACACAATATCCGACAGCGTTGTACCTCCCGGTTCCTCCCTTTATAGGGCGTGTTTTCCATGAGTTATGTAACAGCTCTCCTGTTTACATAAGGGCGTGTTTCCTTGAGTTATGTAACAGCTCTCCTGTTTACATAAGGGCGTGTTTCCCTTGAGTTATGTAACAGCTCTCCTGTTTACATAAGGGCGTGTTTTCCTTGAGTTATGTAACAGCTCTCCTGTTTACATAAGGGCGTGTTTCCCTTGTATGACAGGAATTCTTGACACTAGGTAACCATGGATCAAGGTAAACAGGTCCAGTAGTATTCCTTCTTTTTTTTTTTTTTTTTTTTTTTTTTGAAAACCTTTATTGACAGTTCAGGAAGAACAAGTATGGGCCTACAACCCCCCGGGGCCGGCCGCTAAGCAATCAGAGCAGTAACAACAGGTATAAACACAGGCAGCACTTCGGGGAGCAAAATCGTACTGCTAATACTGTGAACAGCGTAAGTAGGGCACCAGGAGAAAGAGGTTTTCATTTTATGATGAAACGAGGCAGAAGGATCAGGTGACAAGCAATTTTAAAAAAACACAACGATCACGGATATGCGGAGTAATGAACGTTAGCGATTTACAGCAATCTATTCGGTCAATGGCGCAAACACAAGAACATCAGGATGGGGAAACACATAGTATACAGTTGCGCCCGCAGTCACCCGCCAGAACTCCCCAAGAACACCCCGGAAGTTGTGAACACATAGAACGGCAACGAAGCATAGCAAAAGGAGGTGTATCACGCTGATCCCAGAAAAGAAAACAAAAAGAATCAGAGAAGAAAAAGGAGGCCATGGAAAAAAAGATGAAAGAATACAGAATCCCCTCCCCCAACCCCCCACCCTGCACCTCTGCAGATGAGTACGGCCCCCCCCCCAGCAGTGTGCCTGTCGCCCTGGAACCAGACCCGAAATGTAGGAGAATAGGGAAAAAGAAGTAGGAAAGGACCCCCACCAGACGGGGGGGTAGAGAAAGTATTTATGAACTGGAGGAGGGCCTTCATAACAGACCCCCGGCTTCTCCCTCCCGCACGGTAAGGTTCCCCTGAAGTGGACAAGGAACAGTACAAAAACAATCTTTTCTAACCTCGATGGGGAGCATTATGTACCTATTGTGCCAGTAGCCATGTCAGGAGAGCACACCACCCCATGCCCGCCCGTCCACTAGGCGACCACCCCCGAGGGGCTAGCCTCATCCCTGACCACTCTTTGGAATTCTGCCCATGCCGACCCCTCGACCCAGCACCATACCCAATGTTCCTAGGCAGAGGAATGTCCAATAACAACAGAGAAGCGACGCACACAGGTGGGGTGGAAGTCTCCGAGCATCAACACAGTCCGCCGCTTGAGGAAACAGGCTTCCCCGGGCTGCCTTAGGATCTGCTCTGCACGCAAGGTTCAGGAAAGAAGAAGCAGCCAAAGCAGACATTAGGTGCTGGATTTGTCTCTGGGTCGCAGGAGGGCATGCACGGGATGAGGCCACCAAATCCCACTCAGGTCCGACGACTCCGGGAAAGATCGGGCCCTCAGAAGGTCGAACACACTGTAGCATACTGGCCGGGGCGCCCAGTCGTACACTAACCTCAGGGGTGGCCGCCACAGCGTCCTCCTGCGCGCAGTGTGGGTAGACTCTGTGTTCGTGCGGACAGGCGGGCCGCCACTGCCCCAACTCCGACGCCACACCATCAAGCTTACTCCCCAAGATCACGAAACCATGAACCAAGGAGGAGTGAAGAGCACCAATAGCCTCGAGGAGGTCGCCGTACCCCAGCTCAGCTCTTTGTGATCTCGCTGCCACACTCTCAAAAATCGTACGGTCACAGGCCCGCTGCGGCCCGGCGGACAGGATAGTAGGCTTCATCGACCCAAAATGGCCGCCAAGTATGCCCGACCCTCACCGGGGCCGGGACCCCGGGACAAGCGTCGCGATGTCCACGTCGCGGGTGACCGGGTTCCGGGGGCAGGCAAAAAACTATCTGTGGTCACGGGCAACAGTCGTCCCCACCACGGACCAGCTCCCGTAGAAATCCGGGGGCGGCCCGCAATGATCGGGGCAGGATACGGACGGCGGCCGGGCAGCTCACCATCAAGGCAGGGGCAGCCACCGGAGGATCCAAGATTTGCGCCCCCGGTTATGCACTCGGTCAGCTACACTGGGCAGTAGAAATGACCACGCCGAGGTGCAGGCCGAGTTTGGCACCGCTCCGGTGGGCCGACTCCACCCAGTCACCACCAGCCGCTGTTGTCGCACTGCCACCCGGCCACGGCGTCCACTCGATGTCCCGGCTCCAGGGTCGCACAGGCCGCAAGGTTCAGATGCAGTTTTCTCCGGCGATAGCACTGCTAGAAACCTCGGAAGTAGTATTCCTTCTTAAAGAGGAAGGCGGTCTTCCAAGTAGTAGGCAGTTCTCTGACAGCAGGGCAGTCCTTCTTCTGTAACATTCACAGGTCCAGAAGTGTTCTGAGAGTAGTTCTGGGGTCCAGTATTTTACCTGGTGCCATTCTTTCTGTGTGGTGGAACACCCTGTCATACCTCCACCTCTGGTTCCGGAAAGTTCATCCATTCCCCTGTCCAAACTGTCTGGGGTGACAAAAGGCTGATGTCAGGTTCCTTTGTGTGTGCTAAAAAGAAAGCCCTTTGAAGTGTAAGTGGGTCAGATACCGCTTCACACCTAGCCATCCTGGCATCCATGCAGGATGGCCCATCCTGCCCACACTTAGTCCCCTTTGTGTCACTGTCTGGGGAATGCACAAACCCCAATAATAGAGCCATTGACAGTCATCTGGCCCAGGATACTGGTAGAAGGCGCAAATGGATGGGGCAAGAAAATGCCAGTTTTATGAAAGTGGCATTTTCAGAATTGTGAGTCAAAATCAGACTATACCATCAAGGAGGATTTTAAATTACAATTAATTTGAGTCTACACAGCATATCTCTATCCCCTCCCAATCCAAAGTTAGCACTTATTAAATATAATAAGGTAACACTGTGATAAGCAATGGGAGAGTCAGACCTTACAACAGTGAAGAACAATGTAAATGTTTTTACTGCCAGGACATGAAAACTTAATTACATTTGCCCTACTTTTTAAATACCATGCACCCTGGCCATGGAGCTGTTTAGGGTCTACCTTAGAGATGACTGATAAGTATTAAAATGGAAGGAAATTGCCTGGAAAAAGGTTTATTTTGCCAGGCTGAAATGGCAATTTAAAACTGCACTACACTACAGGCTGCAGTGGCAAGACTCATGCATGGGCAGTGTCAGGATATGGGACTTTCAGATTGGAACTTGAGGGCGTTGGAGCATTTTACTCCAAACATGCCTGTGTCTAATTTATTTCATCGGTGTAGAGGCTAACAGTGTTCACAGAGACTTGGCGCAGCCTAGCTAAGCCTGTCAATAGGTTTCATACATCTGGAGAATCCAATACATGACAATGACTGACAATGAAATTTACTTTTCCCAATAATGCTGAACACTCGCTATGTGTGGAGCTGGTGGTAACCATCTTGTATTACTGTATACAACTTTCCTCGTGTTTCATGGTGTCTGTGTTAGGCAGTGGTGCTGCAATGTTACTGCACCCAGGACCCTTGATTCTGGATTTGTAATTCGTGTTGCGAGAAGTATTACTTCCTTTAGGCTTTCCTGAAAAGCATTTTGAACCCAAAGAAGTATTTTGCAAATCAAGTTGTGTTGTAAAACAAACTATGAACTAATATGAGGACATTTACTTTATTAGTTGAAGACATTTGAATTTATAAAATTTCTTGAACATTTAGAATTTGTTAATGAAGCAACAGAAAGATTTTTGCACCAAGATATCAATGATTATGACATGTTTATGTGACTGTGCTTTAAGTTGCGTTAGAAACAAGTCAGAACCTAGTCAACCAGTATAAGAATGCACAAAGGTATGATGCCTGAGTTTCAGGAAGGCCAGTTTCATACCAAGAACACAGTTAGTTATGCAGAGATATCTTTTATTGCCTTTAGAGTCCCATGCTGGCCTGCATATGTTGATGCTGAGTAGAGTGACAAAGTGGACAGGTGTTATCCAGTGTATTTGTTTTCCCTCTTAAACCATTCTCTTTCCCACATTTTTATTACTGTCCAACATTTTATATTGTGTCTGATCAGAGGTGGAAGAGCCCAATATTGCTGTTTAACTCAAAACAAAAGGTTAGCTCTTTTTGGCATGTTTCAACTACGTCAATTATAAAGGTAAAATGTTATGAATAAAAAGAGGGTATGAAGGTAAGCTATGCATTTTTAAATGTGCCCAAGAATCTAAGTTGAGGAATATGGGTTATTCACCAGTCTGAATTTGGAATTACTCATAGGATCAGGTGACTATGATAGTGTTTTACCAAATGTGCTCTCTGTGCACACTAACTTACATTCGGAAACCCAAAATATTAAGAAATTCAATACAGAAATCTATTCACCATTTCCACTCATCTTCTAATGAAAATAAATGGTGCCCCCCACTTGTGTAGGTGGGCTAATTACCCAGAACAGGAGAGCCCTCAGTACATACCATGGATAATCACGTTTTTTAAATTTGAATTACATTATTTCTTGGGATGAGGGTAGCTGTGAAATTTTGAGCCTGGAGTTGGAGGCAATGAAATCCCAATCAGTTTTAACATTAGAAACTTAGGTGACTCACAGCTGCTGTGGTCTTCATGGATTCTATTTATTTTCCTTCCTTGGAATATCCTGCAAATGGCATACATTATTTAAAATGACAGAATTTCCTCTCATTTCTCATAGCGAAAGTTCAGGAATCTGTGTGAAAGTTCACACACTTCTACTAATGACAATTGTACCCCACTTGTGTGGGTGACCTTTACGGTGCAACAGGAAAGGGCCCAAAATGCAACATGGAAACATCAAGATTGTTCCTTTATATTTCAATCATTCTGGGATTGTCAGCAGCTGTGGAATTTTGGCCTGAGGTCAGCCTTTACCTTGACAAATCTACTAACCCCATGTATTATGGAAAACAAGGTACCTTGGGAGTTTAGAAGTGGTGTGATGTGCACTAAACCTAATACTCTTTCTTGCCCAGAATACCCTGCCAAGGTTAATACTCACATTTTTGAGTGAGAGGTCAAAAATCTGTGGCAATTGACAAACATCCTACCACCCAGCTGCCCCACACTTCTCCTCATAAAAACAGAGGACAAGGGCCAGACTGGCTACTGGCCATTTTTAAGTAAACAATGCAAAACCAAATGGTTTTAAAGTATGCTTTAAAACCATTTGTTTTGCTTTCTTTATTTAGAAGTATATATGGGTCCCCATCCACAAAATCAGCCCCCACTGCAGTGAAATTGGCCCCCAGCTTCGGAGCCCACCAAAACGTCTGGTAGCCAGTCTTGCCCTGCAGAGAACTCCAATTCTGTGGTTGAGCCTACCACCTAGGATAGAATAAGCCAAAAAGTAATCCTGGAAATGTGAAGAGATTTCCTTGTAATTACATATATCTTGACATGAGAGTAGGTGTAATATTTGGACCTGGCACAGCAGTCACCCAGGGTGACCCAGGGCTAACTACCAACCCAAGACATTTCTGAAAAACAGGCTCATGGTGGTGTGGAATGCATAGATCCTACCACTTTATTTCTTTCCTAGAAGGCCTGTAAACCTCAAACTTCGATAGAAGCACAATGTTTCTCGTCATTTCGCACATTTCTCAGAGGGAAAATCTGCAGGAACAACAATAGTCCTACAACCCAGCATTTCCACTCCACTCCTCACCCAGTGAAAACGAGACCTGTGTGGACAGGCTTATCGCCCAGAACAGAAAAGGATGCAAAATGCAAAGTAGAAACATCAAGATTTTTCATTGTAATTACAATCTTTATTAGGATGTGAGTGGATGCAGTGTTTGGGCTCGGTGTCGGTCAGCACTCAGAGAAATAAAATCTTACACTCCCAGTTTCTGAAAACTTGAGAAATGGGGGAGTCCAGAGTGGTGTGGCTTGTGTAGATCCAACTAATTTTCTTCCCTTGAACGTTCTGCAAAGTGTAAACTTTGTATAAAAGGAAAACTCCAGAACTGCTGAGTGTTGCAAAGTCATCCTGTGCCTTGTTCATCCTCCAACTTTTTGCTCACTGGTACTGGTGGTAACTGACTCTGCGCTCTGCCTAACCAGGCCCAGGGCCAGTGCTATGCTGAAAACACTTAGAATTCTGTGAAAACACCTACATACACTAGGGTACACTAAGGGTTGGGTTACCCCTGTGATTGGCATGCACTACTCCATAGGGCCCTAGTACATAATAGGGCGGGGGTTGAAACTACCTCTCAGTCCCTAGTATATAATAGTACATGGTAGTTTGGAGGCCAGCTGCCATTTTCTGCACTTGCATGTGTGCACTGCTGAGCTGAGGTCTGTTTAAAAGTAGCCCTGTGCCCTATTACTTTCAAAAGTAAATTGTGCCCAAACTCAACTTTTGTTTTTGGGGCACTTAAAAATGGTTAACCTCGAAACGTTTTTGGCATATGAGGTACCCCCAGGGTCTCCCCTAGGTGTCCCATGGGTAGGGGCCCTGGTATCTATAAGGTGGACCATTAAAAATGAGTTTTATATGCCCTGGAAATTGCACTCCCCACATTGTGATAAAGTGCTGCCCAAAATTGACTTTGGTGCTAGGAGCATTGTGGAGGGAGGATCTGCAATATTTCTGCATATTCAGAACCCCTAAAGTCTCCCCTGGGTATACCAGGGTTGGGGGTCCTGTAGATATAGGCAGAGTACTTATAAAACATGTTTTTATAAACCCTGGATCTGGAAAAATGGTCAAGTCATTTTTCCCATTGCAAACCCCCTGTCACATAGGTAAACATGGGAGAAACTTAATAACTAATAATTCTTGATGAGAGAAGGCTAGAAGTGCTATTCACAGACTTCCCAGAATTATTAATAAATCCAACAATATGATATTGTTGAATTTCTCCTAAAATATACATACAAGAAGTTATAAGACTTTCTTTTTTGAAAGTCCAAAATTCAGCCTTCCAGTCTAATTGGTCAGAGTTAGGTGGATTAGCCAGGCTTCTTTGAAGAGCTGAAAAAGAGCCCCTGGGGTTGACCAGCTCTGCTAGGAGGGCAGTGTCCTGTTGCACAGCAATGCCAGAGCAGGGGGTGGAGCCGTAAATAATGGATTTCCAGGGAAGGGGAAGACATCCATGTCATTTACAATTCCATTCTTTTGACCCTAAGCCAGATGCTAGGATTAAGGATGGAATGAGCAGATGCAAAGGGGAGAGACTATGGAGATTTACCTTCCAAGGGGAGTGTTTAGCCAGCTCTTCTCTCCCTGCGAAAAATCAGCCATTATGAATTTGGAAGGGATCGTGCACTCTGGGACAAAATAGTACCACACTCTGCAGGAAGTGGTCAGACCTTTGGGTGTTACTCTGCAGCCCATTGGACTGGAGTGACCTCCTGATTGACCCAGAGAAGTTAAAATAAGTATCTGAGAAGTGCAGAGCCCCCAGATCTTCTACTTGAAACCTAAGAAAGCAAGACGGCCAAGTTTGATGTGCATTTCCAAAGGCCTGCACTCTGAAGTCTGCACCTTCTGCACCATCTTAAACTACAGCCTGTGGATTACATTGCTGTAAAAGGACTAAAGAGTGAACTCCCTGCAAGCTACAGGTTAACAGATCTCACCTGGAATATCTCCACCAAGAATCCTCAACCTTGAGAACTACTAGTGTATTTGTAAGGGTTTTGTCCTAGTGGATTGTGGGAACTGAAGTCCTCAACTTTCAAGGACCATCTTGGAGCTTCCAGACTCTTGGAGTGAGTTTGAGAAACTTTGGGACCCTTTGGGGAACTTCTGGAAGACGTTCCAGATGTTTGAAAAACTTTGGAGCAAATTTGGAAAAAAGCTCCAACCTGGCCAGCCAAGCTACCTGCCTTCAACTGGGAGCCGGCCTGCCGTCCAGGTTTGTCCCGCTGAAAAGCTCCGTAGGTCCTACTTCCAGAGTTTGTTTGGGAGTAGAAGAAATCTGAGGCTGGCGAACACTCACTATATCTGGCCTGATGAAGAGCATTGAGGGAACCCACGAGAAAAAGCTCCATAAAAGTTTCTAAGTCCAAACAAAGAAAAGGTGACCGGGAGTAACCGCGAAAGCCAAGTCGCCTGTCTTCAACCGCGTGTCGGTCAGGATCCTTGGTTTGTCCCGCTGGAACGTTCCGGAGGTAGGACTTCCATAAGTTTGACCGGGAGCTTGTCGCAAGGCAATCTGGCGAACCCTCACCGAATCCAGACTGGCTGAGAGCTTCAGGTAAAAACTTTGACCGAGACCTACCGCGAGGGATACCCGCCCAGGGCTCCATCGCGGTCAGCCTGAAACTTTTACTTTGACCCGGCCTATCGCGACCAGATGCCCGATTAGGTGCTATAGGTTTCTATGTGCTATATAGTGCTAAATTTCAAAGAATGTATATCTCCGATTCCCTATATGGGTTTTTTGTTGTTTTGGTGTAATTTTAAAGATAAAAATATTTCTCATTTTTAGGTCTCGCTGAGCCAGCGTGCATGTGCTGCTCGGAGAGCATTTAGTACACAGGTTTTCAAAGTGCTGGGGGCGCTAGGTGGCGCCAGACCAAGATGGCCGCACCACTGGGAGGCTCTGGCTGCCTGGCCCAGTAATCCTACATTAATCTGCACTATCGCGCGTTCCCCGTGTGGCATGCTGCCCGCATTGTTGTGCGGAGAGCGGTGACTGACATCGGTGAAATTTACAGCCCGCTACGAGACGAGATGGAGGCGCGGCGATCCTCACAAGCTGTCCGGGAGGTTGCCTGCGGACGGCGCTGGAGCTCTGGGTCGGACACTGCCGGTAAGCGAGCCCGGCGCGGCCACGAGGCAGGAGGCCGCGGACCACTAGCGGAGCTGCTGGGAGTGGAGCGCGGGGCCGCTCGGAGCTCGGCTTGATGCTACGGCCGAGTCGCGCCTGGGAAAAAAAGCTGCACCATTGCTGTGAGGCGCCGTTGGAGCCGCGGAGAGCGCCACTGACCTCTGCTACCCTACTTTGGTGGGCTCCCGGATCTGACCGTACCTCCCGCGCTGAAGTGCCGATCGCCGGAGCGGCGGCGGGTGCTGGCGTCCTCGCTTCAGGCTGTGGGGGCTGCTTGCCTCTGTGGGGCTCACCTTGCGCATCTCGGCGCTGCGGGGGACAGACCACCTATCCTGTGACCCTGGCTGGCTGGATGGGGCGCCTCTCGGCCCGCGGTCGCTGCTGCCCGTGATAGGGCCGAGGTTGGACCGGGGGCGCGCTGGGAGGCCCCTCACCTGTACGGCCGCTGCGTGGATCTGGCCGGGGGGGTCCATTGGGGTGCGGCTGGCTACGCTGCAGGCCTCTCGGAGACTATCCTACGGACTGTTTAAGCTCCTCGGCTGCCCCCTAGCCCTGTGTGAACTTGTGGGGGAGATTGCGGTATGAAGTGGGGACAGCTGGCCCTTCGCCGTCCGGGAGGAGGCCCGTGGGACTGGATCGGCGGAGCGTGAGGAGCTTGCCCCGGGGCTTGCCCACTGGTGGCGGAGGGCTGCCCCGTTTTCCCCCCTGCTTGGATATTGGCGTGCTGGCCCCCTCGGGCCGTGCAGGCGGAGGCACTGGGATCGCAGCTGCCGGCTGTAGTCTAGGGGCGAACGGACCCACTGGTAGTGCGTGGACGACCCCGCTGCATAAAGTGCCACTGCGGATAACGCTGGGCCTGCCGAGATGGGGAAATCGGATGGGCGCCAGCAGAAGCTCCACTTTGAGTCCAAGAAGACGGGCACTCGCTCGGGGACGGAGGAGCCCCCCGGGCAGGAGCAGGAATCGCCATCCGTTCCGGTGGCGAGCCCACAAAATGAGGTCAAGGAAATGTTGCAGCTGCTCCAACAGAGTGTCAACGGGCTGTCGGGGAAGATGGACACCATGAACACCAGGCTCGACTTTCTCGTTCTGAAGGTGGATAAGCATGAGGAACAGCTGAAGGAGATGGAGCAGCGTATTTCAGACAATGAGGATCGCACGGGCACCATGGATAAGCAGCTGACGCAGATGGATCGCCTCCTGAAGGTAATAGCGGTGAAGAACGAAGATTTGGAGGCTCTCAGCCGCAGGAATAACATCCGCCTCACGGGGATTCCGGAGAGTACCAATATCGGACGTATGGAGGACTACGTTGAGAGACTTCTCCTGACGACCTTTGGGGCTGAAGCTTTCTCGTCTCATAGTGGAGCGGGCCCACAGATCGCTGGGGCCTCGGCTGCCGCCGGGGGGTCCGCCTCGACCTATCGTGGCACGACTCCTTAACTATAGAGACTGTGATGTGGCCTTGCGGCGGGCAAGAGAACAGCACAATTTACAGTTTGAAGGCACAGCGTTCTCCATATTCCCGGATTTCACGGTGACTGTGCAGGAGGCGAGACGCAAATTTGTGGCTGTTAAGCAAAAACTGCGCGCGGCCGGCATGGAATACGCCCTTCTGTACCCGGCGAAATTACGCCTCCGGCATCAGGGTCGCACGATCCTGTGTGTAAACCCACATCAAGCAGAAGAGTTCCTTAAGACGCTGCGACGTCGCTCGCCCGACCTGTCGGTGGGAGACGGGGAGCCGCGTTCCTCTTCGCCTGCCCTTGCGGAGCGGGGGGGGGAATGAGCATCTCCGGACCCGGACATTGGCATGGACTCTGCAGTTGGACTGACTATACCATGGCGGCTGGAGGTGAGAGATTTATTCTGGGGTGGTGATGTGAACCATTAAACGTGAGCTGCATGGAATTGTCTCTCTTGCGGATAAGCGGCCTGTGGGGATGTATAAGACATGATTACACTTGACCCTGGCAATGGTTGAACCCGTAGCACACACCTGCTTGTGCATTTGCTGAGTAAGGGGATACGTGCAAATTCTGATGTATAGCCAGGCTCCCTCCCAATGCTCCCTCTCTAGGCTCCTGCCTACTGGGAGGTAGTCGACCACCAAGGGAGAGAGGGGCACGGGAGGGTTCTCTGGGTCCACAGGCGCCCCCATCATGGGAAGTCCCCCACGGGGTAGAAATGTTATTGACTTTCTGTTGACCCACCTGTTGAGGTCGCTAGTGGGATGGGTGGGGAAGGGTTGTAGGGATACCCGCACGTTTGGGGTGCCGTTGTGGGTGGGATTGGGTGCAGCAGTGGGTTGGTTGGGGTTTTTTGGGGGTGGGTGGCGGGGCCGGGAGGCATCGGCAATCGATTTGGCAGCTGCGAACGTGGGCGGGCATTATCCTACGGGCACATTTTCACATAGAGGGAGGGAGGCACTGGAAGGGTGGATAACACATGGACATTCGCTAGGTATGGCTTGTTCGGCACGCACGCGCAACCTGCTCTAACCAAATTGAAACTCCTGTCCTGGAATGTTCGAGGGCTGGGGGACCCCCGTAAGCGGCGGCAGATCCTTGCATACCTGGATAGGCATCCTATCAGTGTAGCGCTCCTCCAGGAAACACACATTGCCCCGGGTGGGGACCCGACGTTTGGGTGTAAATGGGCTTCTGTGCGAGTGTTTTCATCCTATTCTACGTATGCCAGAGGCACCGTTATCCTTGTGAAGCGGGGTACTCCGTTTGTATGTGCTGGACAGAAGAGGAGTAGGGATGGGAGGAGTTGTATGCTGTGGGGCACGCTGGGCACGCAGGCTGTTGTGCTTGTAAATTGCTACAGGCCAAATGTTGATGACCCGGATTTCCTGCACTCCCTCTGGGGACAGATAGCAGGGGTAGGAGCCACACACGTCTTATGGGCTGGGGACTTTAACACAGTCAGTGACCCCCGGGTGGATAGATCTGAGGCACTCCTGCACCATTACACCCGTAGTCAGGCGGCGATGGCCGGGCTCCTCGCGCATGAGGGGCTTACTGACCTTTGGCGATATACGCACCCAGATGACAGAGAGGGTACATACTATTCGACGGGACAGGCGACCTGGTCGCGGCTGGATTATTGGCTGGGGTCTCGGGGGTTGTGCCACTGGGCCTGCGCGGTGGAGCACCTTGCCCGCACTTTCTCTGACCATTCGCCTGTGTGCCTCACGCTTGAGATACCGAACCTTATTGCCACTCCTCGCAGCTGGAGGCTGGTCCCGGGGGCCCTTCTGGACGAAGTGTTTAAAAAGGAACTAGAGGAAGAGATTGTTGATTTCCTAGCCCGCAATAGGGGGTCTGTGGCGCAGGTGGGTACGGTATGGGAGGCCTTGAAGGTCACCATTCGGGGCACCTGCATGGCGAAAATCTCTGGAGTGTTGCGTGACTTGCGCCGGCGCCTTGGCCTGCTTGAGGGCCAACTAAAGGTGCTTGAGGGGGAGTTGTGGTGCAGAGACTCTGGCGAGGGGCGGGCTAAAATGCGAGACATCATCACTGACTACACCTCCACGGCAGAGCAGGAAGCCCGGTTTCGGGGGAAATATATTACTGCCCGACGCTATGGCGAGGGAGGCAGGCCGGGGCGCGCTTTGGCTCGCGACATTAGTAAACCACGGTATATGAACTACGTGCTTGAAATCGAGGATGCCAATGGGGATAGGCACAGGGATGGCTTAGAGATTCTGAATACCTTCACCGACTTCTACGAGTCACTATATTCCTCCAAAGGGATAAACTCTAATGACTTTGCTGCCTTCTTTGGCGACATCACTTTGGGATGTCTAAGTGGGCGGCAAAGGGAGTTCCTTGCTACCCCGTTTACGCTTGAGGAGATTCGGGATGCTATTGCCCAGCTGCCAGCGGGGAAGGCGCCCGGATCCGACGGCCTGCCGGCTGACTTCTATAAGTTATATGCTGAACACCTCGCGCCAGTGCTGCTGGAGGTCTACTCAGAGGCGCTGGAAGCGCAGGTATTGCCGGCCACGATGAGGGAAGCCCTTATTATCTCCCTGTTGAAACCTGGGAAACCCTCCGATAAGTGTGATTCATATAGGCCTCTCTCGCTAATCAACGTGGATATTAAAATTTTTACTAAAATGATAGCTAACAGACTAAATCTCCTCATGGATAAGCTGGTGTTACCGGACCAGGAGGGATTTATCCCTGGGAGAGCGACGTCTCATAATTTGCGCACTCTCTTCTCCATCATGCATCAGGTGGCCCCGCACCTCCCGTTGGCCACTGTCTTCTTGGACGCCACTAAGGCGTTTGACTCTATCGAGTGGGAATATCTTGATGCGTTCTTGTGCAACATGGGGTTCCCGGTGGGTTTCTCGGCTATGATACGGCTGCTATACACTGCACCAGTGGCCAGGGTGATGGTAAATGGCCACACCTCTGCGGCCGTGGCGCTCTCCCAGGGTACCAGACAGGGGTGCCCGTTATCGCCTCTATTGTTCGCTTTGGCAGTGGAACCCTTGGCGGCTCGGGTGCGGCAATATCACCGGGACAAGGCGCTTATCTGCCCTCTACGCCCCATCCTTATTTCGCTTTACGCGGACGACATCACCCTTTATGTCAAGGATCCGGAGACAAATTTGAATCCATTATTGGGGGAGTTTGTGCGTTTCGGGGGGCTCTCGGGTATCCACATTAACTGGGCTAAATCCCAGATATTCCCCCTTACTGCAGCAGTGTCGCATTTTCAGGCTGACTTTCCATTGGAGTGGTGCGCCAATACGGTGCGATATCTGGGGGTGCATGTATCGGCGGACCGTGAGGAACTAATGAGAGACAACTATGGGCGAGCGCTTGATGCCATGAAAGACTCTATCACACGATGGATAGCCCTGCCGCTGTCTCTTGCAGACAGAGCGTCTCTGATAAAAATGGTTGTTCTCCCGAAAATGCTTTACTATTTCATGAATATTCCCTATCATCCGGGCAGAGTGTTCTTCGCCGCCCTGCGCACTGAGCTCTTGCGGCTGGTGTGGGGAGGGAAACAGGCCCGCATTCGGTGGGACGTGCTTGCTCGACCGTACACGCCGGGGGGCTTGGATCTGCCACATTTTGAACTGTATTATCAGTGCGCCCAGGCCCATTATGCGCACTACTGGACGAGCGGCCCGCGGTACATGGCGCATGTTGCCACGGAGCATTGGCTTGCTGATCCCGTGCCGTTGGGTGGGGCATTGTGGAGGCCCACCTCCCGCCGAGAACGCAGTCCCGATACTGTGGATTGTACGAATCGCGCTTGGGAGTGGATCATGCAGCGGACGGGGCTGCCTTTGTTGTATTCCCCGCTGCTCCCGCTTGTGTACCATCCTCACATACCACTGTTGCAGGAAGGTATTTTCACTAAACTGAGGCAGCACAGGCGGCTCCGCACCTGGGGTGATTTATACAGGGACGGCAGGTTCATTACCTTACAGCAGCTGTGTGCTGACCCTGCCCCCACCGTTATGGAAACCTTCCTGTACATTCGGCTCCGAGCCGGGGTCCAGGCTGTCACATCGGACTATCCGGCAGAGCCGGAGACTTCGCCCCAGCTACATGCGTTGCTGCGGGCTACTACTGCCTCTCATCTGGTATCGATACTTTACCGATCCATATTCTCTGGGTCGGAATATGCGCAATGTGCCGCACGGGGCAAGTGGGAGGAAGAGTTAGGACAGCCATTGACTGACCGTGACTGGCTATTTAGTTGCAGGCAGACAGAGCAGATTGCGGCTAATAGCAGGCTTCGGGTCACGCATTACAAATTCGTTCAGCGATACTATTACACCCGCATGAAGTTGCATAGGTTTGGGCTGCGGGAGGATACCAGGTGTGATCGGTGCGGGGCCGAAGGGGCGGACATGCTCCACCTGGCGTGGGCCTGCCCCTCAGTGCATGCGTTCTGGCTGCTTGTGTTTGATGCTGTGGGGAAGATGATTGCGGCCCCCTTGCCGCCGACCCCACTAATGGGTGTTTTAGGTTGCACGGAGGGCATACCGGCTCCTCACAGGAAGTTCGGCTCATTTTGCCTCCTCCTTGCCAAGCGTAAGGTGGCCTGCACATGGGGGAGAGGACGAGCCCCCAAGTTCAAGAACTGGCTGGAGGACCTGATTAGATGGCAGGACCAATTGACTCTGTATCCGGACCTCCTGCCGACTGCTTCCAAGCCCAGGGACATATGGGACCCCTTGAGGGGGTACCTGCTTCAGTACCCTCAGGCATATGTTGGTACGGCCACTATCACTTCCTGAGCTGGCCGTACACTGGGGGTGGATGGGGTGCGCTGGGTGAGTTCGGAGACTCTGGTGCCTGGTCTCTCCTATGGGCGTGGGCTGTCTGGTCCCGGGGGCCTCTTATTGCCGTATTATGCAGAGGGTGGCGGGCGGGGATGTGGGGAGGCCGTGGGGCGTCCCTGTGGGTATGCTGCGTTTGGTGTAGTGACGCCTGGCATGTCGGGGGGGTCCTCTTTGAATGCGTGCTGGTGAGGGTTGTGCGGTGTGAAACATATGCTAGCCTCCCACCTTCTTATTGCTTCCCTACTATTTATTTTGTCCTTTAATACTGAGATGCCACACTTGTTTTGGACTGCCTCTCGTGTTGCCTGGAGCTACCTGTACTATATGTTTTTTTGTGCACGGCCGGCCCTGATGGGTTGTAGGCGGCATGCTGTGTTAAATTTGCACAATGTGTAACTTCATGATGTTCCTATGCTGCTGCCGGCCCGACGGGGTTGTAGGCGGAAGACAGCTATGTCAAACTGTGTTTTTTTTTTGTTTTTTTGGTTTCAATAAAGGTCTTTAAAAAAAAAAAAAGGTTTTCAAAGTGCTACCCTGGCCTAAAGCTTGAGTGCACAATAGCGTGCACGTGCACAGCTGCTGCTCGCACTCCCTCCTCCCTTCTCCCCCTCCCTTTTCATCAGCTTTAATCAGGCTCCTCTGCTGCTGGCATTCCCCCCTCCCTTCTCGCCCAGGCCTTCTTGTCACCTCGGCTTGCACTCACCCCTCCTTTCTCCCCTTTCGGCTGCTTTGATGTTCTCAGTGAGCCGCGCGGCCAATGCTTGTTTGCATGTGGATTTACTCTTGAACCCCTGACCTCTCCGTAAAAGCTTCCTTAATGACATCTTACAATTTGTTGCAATTAAGAAAGAAAAACAATGGTCATCTAGATTCAAAGTCGCAAGCATAATAGTTTTTAATTCAAATTGTGAGAAAAATGGTGCATCTATTTTGTCCATGCAAGGAAACGGGGAATACTCTGACAATTCCATTGGTTCCCAAAATATACCAGATTGCTTCCCAATTGTCTCTGGCCTTTAACATTTGCCTTATAACATGCACATATTTGTACTCACCTTTTATTTAACTGGGAAAGTAATGACAGTACCTTACTGTCGGAAGTATATCTTATTTACCAGCCTCGGAAATGTTCCACTTGTATTTATTACAAAGGATATGTGTAGCTGCAGAGTTACAATTACTCGCTAGTGGTTTGAATGCAGACATCTCTGCTTAACTCTCATCAAATCGAATGTAATCACAATCACACACAACCACAACCACACACACACACGAACACACAACCACACGCACACAACCACACACACAACCACACACAACCACAACTACACACACACCCACAACAACAAACAACCACACCCACAATCACACACACACATCCCCACACACAACCACACACATACACAAACACACAACCACACACACACAACCACACACACAATAACACAAACACACAACCACACACACAACCACTCATAACCACACACACAACCACAACAACACACAACCACACACACAGCCACAAGCACACACAACCACACACACAATCAACCACACCCCCAAACACACTCCCATACACGCAACCACAACCACACACACACAACCACACACACAACCGCACACACACAACCACACACACAACCACAACCATACACACACCCACAACCACACACACACACAACCACAAGCACACACAGCCACACACACAGCCACACACACAACCACACACACACAACCACACACAAACACACAACCACACACACACAACCACACACACAATTACACAACCACACACAACCACAACTACACACACAACCACAACATCACACAACCACACACACAACCACAACAACACACAACCACAACCACACACAACCACAAGCACACACAAGCACACACAAGCATACACACAATCACACACACACACAACCACACACACAAAACCACAGCCACACACAACCACAACCACACAACCACACACACACACACACACACAACCACAAGCACACACAGCCACACACACAACCACACACACACAACCACACACACACAAACACACACACACAAACACACAAACACACACACACAATAAAACAACCACACAACCACACACAACCACAACTACACACACAACAACAACACACAATCACAACCACACACACAACCACAACACACAACCACACACAGAACCCCACACACAACCACACACACACAACCACACACACACCCACACACACACACCCACACACAACCACACACACACACACACAATAACACAAACGCACATCCACACACACAATCACAACTACACACACAACCGCAACACACAAACACACACAACCACAACAACGCACACAACCACACCCACGCACACAACCACACACACACAACCACACACAACCACAAGCACACACAACCACATACACAACCACACACACAACCACACACACACAACCACACACACACACAATAACACAAGCGCACATCCACACACACAACCACACAAAACCACAACTACACACACAACCACACGAACACACAAACACACACAACCACAACTACACACAACCACACCCACACACACAACCACACACACAACCACACACACACACACAGCCACACACACACAACCACACACAACCACAAACACACAATCACACACACACACCCAATCACAACTAAACACACAACCACAACAACACACAACCACAAGCACAACCACTCACACACACACAACCCAAAGCACACACAACCACACACACAACCACACACACAATCACACACACAACCACACACACAGGACCACAATCACACACAACCACACACAACCACGCACACACACACCCACACACACAACCACACACAAACACACAACCACACACACAATAACACAAACACACAACCACAATTACACACACAACCACAACAACACACAACCACACCCACAACCACACACACAACCACAAGCACACACAAGCAGACACAACCAAACACACACAACCACAATCACACACAACCACAACCACACACAACCCCACACACACACAACCACACCCACACACACTTCCACACACACACAACCACACACAAGCATACACACACAACCACACACACACACAACCACACACACACAACCACAACCACACACACAACCACACACACACAACCACAAGCACACAGAACCACACACACAACCACACAGACACCCACACCCACACACACAGAACCACACACACACAATAAAACAAACATACAACCAGAACTACACACACAACCACAACAACACACAACCACAACCACACACACAGAACCACACACACAACCTCTCACACACACAACCACACACACACAACCACACACACACATAATAACACACACACATCCACACAGAGCCACAACTACACACACAATCACAACACACAAACAGACACAACCACAACACAACCACAACATCACACAACCACACACACACACAGAGCCACACACACAACCACACACACAAACACACACACAAAACCACAAACAAACACAACCACAACCAATCACACACACAACCACACACAACCACAGCCACACACACACAATGACACACACATACACAACCACACACACAACCACACAACCACACACACAACCACACACACACAACCACACACACAACCTCAAACACACACACACAACCACACACACACACAACCACACACACAACACACACACAACCACACACACACAACCACAACCACACACACACAACCAACCACAACCCCCCACAACCCCCCCCACACACAACCACACAGACACAACCACACACACAACCACACACACAACCACACAAACAACCACAACCACACACAACCACACACACAACCACACACACACACACAACCACACAACCACACAACCACAACCACACACACACACAACTAGGCACACACACACAACACACACACACAACCACAAACAGTTTTTTGGGCTGTCAGCATAAATATGCTGTCACCAAACACTATGAACACCTCGGGAAAGTTTGGGAAGTCACGCCCAACTTTGAAACCACTTGCTGTTGCAGAGTGTGTGCTGTACACATGGCAATATCTTGACACAGCGGACTGTTGCAAGGAATGCTTTGAGCCTCGGAGGCTGACAGACCTCAGTCTGTGCATTAGTTCACCCCGTCTTGGCGCCGCATGAAAACAGGGTGCCCACTATCAGGCATGAAGTGAGACATTGTGATCGGGGCTGGAGATGCTATTTAGCAATCTGCTTAGAACATTGTGTTTCATTTATGGCATTAAACATAAAGGAGCACTGGCAATGCTTATAAAATGGATTTCATTTTGAGTAGTGACTAAAACTTTAAAAAAGCCTGCAGTACTGAAACAAGCATTTGCAATGCAATAGGTCTCGCATTTGCAAAAGTTGAAGCTATTGG
The DNA here is from genome assembly GCF_964204655.1 of Triturus cristatus. Classification (NCBI taxonomy): domain Eukaryota; kingdom Metazoa; phylum Chordata; class Amphibia; order Caudata; family Salamandridae; genus Triturus; species Triturus cristatus. Next base: position 350,320,102 of record NC_140584.1, read on the forward strand.
CTTTATTAATGACAATGCCTTTTTTATCTATTTTATAAAACAAACACATAAATAAATGCCATTATCATTTACAATGCCAATAGCTAGTGTTGCATTATTATTAGCAATGTCAACTGCTCTCACTTTTATAATGCGAGACCTATTGCATTGCAAATGCTGGTTATAAATTGGTGTTGGATATTTATTTGGTATTGTGTCTTAATTTTTAATGAAATGGTGTTTTTAAGTGCTTCACATACCTGTCTTTGAAGTTAAGCCTGCCTGCTCGCAGCCAAGCTACCAAGGGTTGAGCATAGGAATAATTTTCTGAGACCTATTCTGAGCCTATACTGTGTTATTGGCCTTATTGCCAGTGGCAGATATCCATTTGCCCCTACCAATAATCCACTTTCCCACACTGAGTATCAACAAAAGTACTATGATCCAGCATTTCCATACTTCTCTTGATGAAAACAATTCTTCGTTTGGGTAGGTGGGTCTGTCTCCTGGAATAGGAAATACCCCAAAATGCAACATGAAAAAGTCAAGAATATTTCTTATGAACAATATAAGTCTTTAATAGCTGTGATATTGGCCCAGTGTGAACCCACAACAAGGGAAACCTACCAACCATAAACACTTCGGAAAACTAGACATCTGGGGGAATCTAGGGTAATATGGCCTCTGTGAATTCCACTACCTTTTCTTACACAGAATGCCCTGCAACCATCAAACCATAAAATCAAAGACGTTTTTAAAAGAGAATGTTTCAAAACATGTAGGGATCAATGAAAGTTCTATCATGCAGCATCCCCATACTTCCCCTAATAAAAACTGTATGCCACTTGTGTGGGTATGCTTGTCACCCAAGACAGGATCGGGCCTAAAATGCAAAGTGGAAACTTCGAGATTTTCCCTTCAAATTACAAATATCCGTAGGTTGAGGGTAGCTGTGATATTTATGCGCTTTGTCAGCCAACACCTAGGAAAACCTAATAAACCCAGGCATTTCTGTAAACTAGACACCCAGGGTAGTTCATGATTGGTGTATATTGTGTCAGTGGCGTCACTAGGTCGGTGCGGGGGGTGCGGACCTCACCGGGTGACACCAGCACATGGGGTGACAAAAATCTGGTTACGCTGTGTTGGCTGCTGGCCAAACTTTGCAGCCTCGCCTCTGCCATTAAATGAGCCCTCCAGTCCTTTCAGTATTACCTTCTGGGTCGCTCCAATGTGGACTTCCTCTCTCGCGCTCCGGTGTACTGTAAGGAAAAGGCCTTAGGGGCTTGTGGCGGGAGCCCCGGGGGCACCAAGGAGTCCTGCTTCCTGGTCTCTTCCTTTGTTGCCGGTGTAATACTTCCGGTGCAAGGGGGAGGAGGGACTTTATATTCCGATGGCCCGGAACTGTGGAGGGGAACTCGGATGCAAGGAGGTGAAAGCAGGAGAGCAGAGGAGGACAACACGAAGGAGGACGCGGTAGCAGACGCTACGGAGGAGAAAGCGGTGGGAGAACAACCAGCGCGACCAGAGGCCGGCGGATCCAGAAGGGACACCCTGACTAAGTACGTGGACGAATGGGAGGTCTGCAGGAGCCAGGATGACCACCGGAAAGGCGTGTTGGACGAGGCGGCCTTTGCTCTGCCACAGAGGAGTTCCATGGGGTAAGTCGTGAGGGGGTGACACCATGAGTTACCCGCACTGGGTGACACCAACCCTAGTGACGCCACTGTCTTGTGTGTATCACAGTTCATTTCTTTTACCCCAAAGTCCCTGCAAGTGGGAGTGAAAAGATGGAATGTCCCTTAAATTCTTACATTTCTGTATCATCAACCAAAAAGGGGGGTAGGGGATGGATCAAAAAACGTGGTTTAGTTATTTTGGATGCACTCCTTCCCACAGTAAGTGCATAACACAAAAGTACCCAGCACACTATCAAAGTATTATGGATTCCACTAAGAGATGAGACCCTGAAGGAAAAAACTCGATTTGGGGGGGTCTTCATTAAAAAGGACGAAATCCTTGACTCACCAAAACTACATGCCTCATCATCACCATGGTTTTCTGAATGTTACACACTGTGGCTCCCTCTGGAGCTCCGCAAGTGTTTGATGTTTCTTTTATTAAGTGTGCATAACAAAACTGGGAGGGGTGCTGTCAAAATCCCTGAACATGAATACATTTGAGAGGGGGACAGATGGAAACAACAGACGCTCCCTTTTCCAAGAGTGCCTCTCATGTTTTTTTTACCTAGAGAGTGGCATTATGTCAACAGATGTGAGCTGCATTTAAAAAAGAATGGAGCCAGCCACACGAACAAGAGGTCTATAGACCTTTTCCTTCCAGTGGTAGCTGATCATAAAGGAGGCAGGCCTTAATCAGCCCTCAAAACAAGCATTTACAATGCAATGGTCTTGGCATTGTTAAAGTTAGAGCTGTTGGCATTGCTCATGACATTATTTTTGTTTATGTTTTTGTTTTTAAAACATTTAAAGAAACAGCATTGTTATTTAAAATGTCAATAGCTTAATCACTCTCAAATGCGAGACCTATTGCATTTGCACCCACACACACAGCAACACACACAAAGCCACCCACACACACAGAGCCACCCACACAGAGCCACTCACATAGAGCAACCCACACACAAATAGAGCCACCCACAGAGCCACCTACACACACACACAGAGTTACCCACACACAGACAGATCCACCAGACATAGAGCCACCTACAAAAAAAGCCACCCACACAGAGCCACACACACAGAGCCACCCACACACACATAGAGCCTCCCACACACACACAGAGCCTCCCACACACACACAGAGCCACCCACACACACACAGAGAAACTCACACAGAGCCACCCCCACACACAGAGCCACCCACACACACACAGAGCCACACACACAGAGCCACACACACACACAGCCACACACACAGAGCCACACATACATACACAGAGCCACATACACACACACACAGCCACACACACACACACATTGACTCTGTAAATATTTAATATGTATTTGTGTAACCTTAATCTCTTTACCTTTTCTAAATATGTAATCTGTAATGAATATGTAACTTAAAAATATGTAACTCTTGTCATGAGTACTGTGGTAGCTATACGTATTGTCACCTATTACTCCGAATTTCAAATGTAACGCTCTTTGCTCTACTGTAAAGCGTTGGGACACCTTTGGGTAATGTCAGCGCTGTGTAAAAACGCATAATTAAATGGCAGTCCCAGATCTTTAAAAAAATTAACGCAGACAAGGATTTGTAATTTTAGTTCACTTAATTTCATCCATTTGAACTAAAAGACCTAAAAAACAATCAATCGAAATAGAAAAGTACTAGACTGGAGCATTGCGTCCAGGGTGACGAGGAGGCATCAGCTAAGAGAAGGTGATGGTTGGCAGTCATGGATAGACAAGGACTCCTCCTACGAGTTGGCATCACGTGGATTTCACATTGTGGGCAGCAGAAGCACGGGGGAGTCTTAACAGCCCCCCCTCACCAATGCATCAGTGTTTGCACTCTCTGGTTCATCGACCAGCTTTGAACTCGCTCATTCATTAATTTTCACAGAACACGGCGAAACGCTTTATTTTTATTTGCAGTTTTAAAAAGGCGAATTAGGCCCAATGGCATTGGAGAACTTTACATACGCACCAGATGACTTTACACAAGGTCACTATTATTAATGTGTTTAAGGCGAGATTAGGTGAGTTGTCCAGAATCAAAGGATGCTGAGCCAACGCCGGGACTCTGAAGCTGATTCCAAAGTCGATAGCTCTAGCCGTTAGCCCACATCTCCTCCCACATGGGTCAATTAGAGAGCTCTGACCGCGAAAGCAGTTAAATTATCTTTATGCAAGTAGAACACCACATTAATGTTTTCCTAACAAATGCCAAAGGGGTGGGGGCGGCTTTGTGCTATTATGCAAGCACCCCCTACCTCGCCTCTTTTATTCCACGCATGGTGTGGTCTACTCCAGAGCAGCCCGAGTGGGAGATCAGTGCCCCCCTACATGGACAATCCTAAGCCCACACCTACGCACCACGACCCCCACTCATCTGCCACCTCTCCAAACCCCAGGCTGTCCATACATATGGACTGAGGGTCGTAGCTGGGCCCAGCAGGAGGAGATTGCCTCTTTATCTCGGCGCCCTCCCTCTCCCCGCACTACCCCAACCCCACAACAATACAAATAACTTCAAAATGTCCCACTCGCCTCCCCCAAGCCTCTCACAGTCCCCGGGTGGTCTGGGGCGGGGTGGTGCTTGGGGCCCTCCTCATCACCCATTGGCTGTGACTGCAGTGGGCGGGACCAGCTCAGGAAGTGGGTGTGTCCAGAGACTGCTGAACTCGAAAAAAAAGGTGACACAGGTGGGCTCACGTATGCTCCTCGTTATTTGACAAGGTACAGCGGGGGCATGGGGAGGGAAACGGGGACCAAGGGCGTCCTTCCCCTGTCACCCTGCCTTGCCCTCTGTTCAGGGGGTGCAGCTCTGCACTCCTCTAGCACAGCACCCTCAGTTTTTTTTCTTTTCAGATTTATATAGCACATACTCGACACAAAGGTATTGCAGCGCTTCACATGAGCACCAGTTTAGAGCGTACATTTCTATAGTTTCATTTGTTTCCTCGTTGCACTACTTAACCCCCACTAATCCCCCGGTACTGCAGAACTTCAGAGGGGACGAGCACCAGCCGGGCCATGTACGGGGTACCATGGTGGACGGGGATAACGCCATGAACACCACCATCTTTCTCCGAGGTCAAGCAGAAATGCCTCGGAGAAACGCAGGGTCATTTTCGGATTCGGGGCGTGTTTTTCTTTCTCTCCTCTTCCCATTGGCTGGAATGTTTACATTCCAGAGGAGAGAAAGAAACTAAAAAACACACCCCCGAATCCGAAAAAGACGGGGCTTAAATGGACAGACACCCCTCTCCTCCAATGGCTGGCCTCCGTTTAGGAAGCCAGCCAATGGAGAAGAGGGGCGGGTTCAAGCCCCACACTAAGAAACATAAGATCTCGCCGGCGAGACTGCGCAAGCGCAGCCTACGCAGGCCGAGACCTAAAAAGGAAAAAAGATTTCACTTTCATTTTCTCTGGAAGGAATCAAGACCACCCCATTCTAAAACATGTGGTGGTCCAGTGAATGGTTTCCTGTTCAGAGATAGATACTGAAGCAGGGATCCTTTGAGAAGGGTCAGAATTGGAAAGAAGAAAGAAAGGGCAAACTCTCCCCTTTTCAATTTTGCCTATATTTTTAAATAATTTGGTCCAGGGACAGTATTATGCTCACCTGGCCAATACCACAAATAAAACAATGATTGGCAAAGCCAATAGGTCTCATCTACAAGAGGTATTGTCTTTGTCAATTTTTTTAGCCATGTTATACTGCAGTGTGGCTACTATGAAGCACGGCTGAAAGTATTTTTAAAAGCACTATGACATGGCCAGTGCTGGCTACGTCAAAGGGCTTTTTGTTTACTAGTGGAGGGAGGTAGGGCGAGGTGGGAAGCAACACAGACAATGTAGGGTATAGGAAAAAAGCGCAATACCAAGGCCAGCGCTGGAAGTGTGAGAGTTAATTTTTTTTATTTCCAGGGTAGGAGGCAAAATGGAGGGGTGAGGCAACACAGTGTTCAGGGGGGAAGTCAACAAGGACAACATAGGGAGTGGGAAAAAATGCTATGACACAGCCACTTCATAGCACTTCTTTTTGTTATGGCAGATGGGGGGGCAACACCAACACCAGAGAGTGGGAGGGGTATCAAAACACGGACAGCAGAAGAAAGGAGGGTGGGTGATAGCGAATAGAAGGAGCAATGTGGGTGGGGGCAACAAAACATGGACAACGGTTAGAGAGAGGGTGGGCGAGGGCAAGCAACACAGATAACAGAGGGAAGGCAGGCAGGGGCAAGCAACACAGACAACGGGAGGAGGAAGAGCGGGTGGGGCAAGCAGCATGGACAATGGAAGAAGAGAGGGCAGGAGGAACACAGAGGGGGAATAGTACACAAGGGAGACAGCTGAAAAACACGAACTGTTGTACAATGCTTTATCTCAAAGAAAAATGTAGCACTTAAAAATATGAACAGTTGAAAGACACACATAATGAGTCCATGCTCCATGGATTGGAGCTTCGACCTCAAAGTATAAACAAGCTTCAAAAGTAATTTGGTCCTGAGAGGGGAGGCTGGACAACATGGCAGGTGCTGCTCCATCAAAGTACACTCTCTGGTGGCCTAATTAAGTATTTTGACTAGAGGATTATGGCTGGGCATGATCCCCTAGTCAGAATTATTCCCTAGGCCGCCAGGGAATTCCTTAAGTGAAGGGCAAAATAAAAAGGGGAGACTCACTTTTCTTCAGTCCCTCTCACATGCTGGGAGCAGTCTTCAACAGGAGATTTCCTCTTCAGACATGGACCACAAAACTCACCTGTCTCCAGCAGCAGTATCTTCCTCACAGATGAAAACGCTGAAAGGCTCCCTGCACCCTGAAGGCATCAATCTGATGAGGAATGGGCCAGAGACTTACATGGAAGTTCTTCCACTTCAACCCTCTGGTGGGGTTTTAAAAGGAAGAAGCCTTCCACGCAAGCACCGGAGGCTTCCCTGCACCCCAGTGGGAGGACTTAACATTCAAGTTTTTCACAGGGATTTTATTTAAATTAATTTTGCCTTTAAACAGCACTTTGAATGGTACATTCTTTTGACACTTTATTATTATATGTTCATTTATTCATTTATTTATTATTTACCTTATTGTGCTCAGATTTCAAGATTATAGTTAATTTGTCTGACATTTACAATTCTACATTTTTCTGCAAATATCTCTGAAGTCACTGATGCTTTGCAAGCAAGGTAGTCAGACCTCAGACCCTGTGTTAGCATAGTATGTTTAATGATACATAAAACATTGCATTTAAGCACAGGTCTTTATCAGCCTCATGGAGTTTATGGGTCGTGGGCTAAAGACCATGGATGGAAATAGGGAATATAACATGAGACGGAGAGCCCAAAGGGCGGCTACTGTATCTAGCTGATACGCTTCCCAGCAGCCGTACTTGTATTTTCTTTCGAGGTTCTTGTTGAAAAGGTGGCACAGCTGTCAAATAGCCACATGTCCTTAGTGCACCTTGGGGTTCATAGTTTCATGTTTCCCATCCTAAGCATGGGTTGTCAAATCCCATCTGTTGGATGAAAATAGACTAGTGTCTGAAATACGTCACCAGCACAGAGACACTTAGAAGTGGTAAGAACAAATATTGTTATTGGAGTTTGGTTCATGTATGCTGTATTTTTGTGCCCTGAAGACAAGAATCAGAGGTGTTTAAATAATTCTAATTGAAAGAACTTACTACTGTCTATCAATAGTAGAATTATGGGCCCAAGATGTTGGACTGGTATGCATCCCCAAGTATATACCACTGGCTGACATTAATTCAAATATTCCACCCATCACTTTTTTGTTTTTCTAATTGAGACACCCTAAGTGTGATGCGTACACCGAGATGTGAGTCTTGTGCTCACTGTGACAGTGGATACATGAACTCTGTCTAGAGTAGCAAAGTGGGCAAAAAAAATAATTGACTTTCAATGAGATCCTAGCAGTTACCAGGGATTAACATTAATTGAAGCATTCCATCTATCACTTTTGTTTTATTCTTCTACATCCCACACACAGGCACAGCCTTGAGTTAAAGATCTTAGTTAGAAATGGCGTTTCTGGTTGGCTAGGGTATGCGCGTAAGGCTAGTCAGAACCCACCACTCTAGTCAGGGAAAGTAAGTTACACACCAAATATAACCTGTGCTCCCCCTCTTACAGCTTGACGCAGAGCAGTCAGGCTTATCATCATAGGCAATCTGTAAAGGGTTTGCACAACACACACACAATAACACAGTGCATACACCACAAAAGAGACTCCACACAGGATTATATAAAAATATATAGTATATATTGCACATAACCTAAGACATAAATGACATGAATCATAAGTACTGTGCATATCATGCAATTACTGAAATAGTACTCGTTATCCTGTCAACGCAAGAATCAAAACAACATACATTATAATATTAAATGCAGCAGTTAGATTAGGATACCAAAGCAGAGATCTTGAACCAAACAAAGGTACAACGATAATGCTTGTATACTTTTCTAGATATACATGGTTAAAGCCTCACATTACTGACATCACATAAATACTTTTCAAACTATGTAATGGTCCGGTGTTAAAATGAATGCGCTTACCTACTCATAGAATAAAGATCAGCATGCAGTTACTTCTTCAGATAACATACAAATGGTAAGTTTCAGTACTATTCTTGCACTAGCAGTGCTAGCACTTGTTAACAAGTGAAACAGAAAGAGTTCCACTGCTCCTTTACTCAGGAACATATTATCAGCAATAAACAACAGGGAACCCGGTGCTTGCGGAAGTAGCACTTGTCCAACAAATTGAACAATAAGGATTGGTGCACTTTCTTTATGACTTAGCACAATCCCATCGAGAATCAACAGCGGAACCCGCTACTCCCAGAGACGACCGGGCTCCACCAAGCACTCCAGACAATTTCCATGGTAACAAGGGCTTACATCCACCATGTTTGCATGGGAGGCTTCAGATCCCTCCCGACCGTAGACTTGTAACCCCTAGTTGGCCGCTCTGCACAGTACCTGTCAAGTGCGCCACCGGGATAAAGGAGCTCCAACATGGGGGTAGGGATGTTTCCACAACAAGCTGTAGCGAGACTCTCAGGCCTCTCCGGTCCTGCTATGGGGGCTTTCTTGGCAGGGCCACCGATGCGGGCAAATGCCATGCTGATCAACCTTTCCTGGCTGAAGTGGTGCTGACGTCATGGAGACATTCCATGTCTCCTCGGCAACCAGTAAAGATGGGAGGTGTGTTAGGTGAGCTGGAGGCCCGAGGTGCAGAGTTGCTTGTTAAAAACCCAGAGCACGTAGTCAAACTGCTTGTCTGTTCTCTAGTTTTCAGGAGGTGCAAGGTTTGGCTCATTGTATACCGTTCCCACTCTCCTCATATAAGACACAAGGCGCTCAACATGTGCTGTCCTAAGAGGAAAAAGAGAGCAATAACAAGCGCTCACCACATGCTGATGGTAGGGACTGCGAGGGCCGAACCTAGAGTCCCGCGCCCAATTCTGGGGCAGCCACCAGTTCCAGGAGGACACAAAATGGGACACAGGGCAGGCAGACAAGTCACCACAAGGGTTGCTAATGCAGGGTGGCAGTCTCTCCGGAAACCTAACAGGCGGGCAGGCCAATACACAGCAAAGCAAGCAGTTCAAATGGAAGTTCCTCCTGACGACACCACACTACCTTGGTAGAACAGGGTCTGGGAGCAGCTGGGAACAGGGCAACAAACAGAAGAGCAATCCTGTGAGTCCTTTATGCCACCCAGCAATTAGCAGGCAGCAGGGCAACAGTAGAAGAGCAGTCTAGATGAGCTTTGTAAACAGCACTGTAGTCCTTCAGGACCCCTGTACTTATACTCCAAAATGCCTTTGTTCAAGAGGTGACTTCAAAAGAAGCCTTAGAAGTGCACAACACTCTCTTTCAACCCTAGCCCTGGCTTCAGATATATGTAAGCCCTTTGTGTAAGGGCAGGACATAGCATATACAAATGAAAGTGTGCCCCACCTCCCTCACTCCGTGCCCAGGAAGACTAACAGTATGCAGATGTAATCCAGTCACACCCAACTGTTCCTTTGTTGTGGCTGTCTGGCAAGTATGCAAAAAGTGTAGCTGTCAACCAGACCCAGATGTGGATTGGAGTCAGGCTGCAAAGCATAAGAGTCATACGCACAGAGAAATGCCCTCTTTCTAAAAGTGTGCTCAAACTCTGCAATTTGTTAAATCTCAGGATGTGCAGCAAGAAAATGTGTTTATTGAATGTACTAAATAGGTCTGGGCGGTGAACTCCGCTCTGTTCACAGAGTTTGTGGAGTTTTCCGCACTCCGCAGACTACGCGTTCGCCGAGTGGACTTTTTTCCTCTCTCGCATTCGACAACATTAAGTTGGCGAGCGCGAGCGAGGAAAATCCAACTCTACACCACCTCCCAGCGAGATTTCTCAGCGTGGGCGGTTGCGGATGGTCGTGTTGAGAAACCATCCATTTGTGTTGAGGAAGCTGCTGCTGGAGTAGAAAATGTACTCGAGCAGCAAAAAGAATCAGCGCCCTTTTGTGCTGTGCATGGTGCCGTCCTCACTGGAAAATGGGACAAACGTCTGCCTCCAAAAATCAGTGCGAACAGTGCAACCTAGCGCATTCTGCCGCTTGCAGAGCTCCGCACAGCGGAGTTTTTTGGTCACTATATGGAGTGGAACTCAGCCCAGGCCCAGTGCCGTAGCCAGACCTTTTGTAGTCCGTGGCGGCCCCTGCACTTGCCAACCCGTGGTGGCCGCACATAGGAGCGGGGGTTGCTGGCGATTCCTGCGTTTGCCAACCCGCGACGGCCGCAGGTAAGAGCGGTGGGTGGGGGAATCCGCTGCTCCCAAAACTCATGCCACCCTGGGAGGACTGCCCCCCGTGCTACGCCATTGCCCATGCCAAATACTAACCCATTTTATGATTTGGTAACATGTCACGAAATAATTAAACGGGCTTGGAAAATGATAAGGAATCACTATTTGGAAGGGGCATATTTAGTGCGTCCCTTCCAAATAGCAATTCCTTACAGTATGTTTTAATGTTTTGTGTCCGAAATGTAGCCGCAAAACATTAAGATTTATCCAATAGCTCAAAGTAGTTAATAAGCCATTTGCAAACAAGAAGGTGTCCCCACGGAACCCTTTTCATTTGTGGATGGTCCAAAATCGATTTTTAAGGAGTAGCCACTGCTAAGAAAAGTTTTACAAATGTTCCTCTTTGTGTAAAAGCAATTACAAACATTGTGATCTGCACACCCCAGCAGGCCATCATTCCTGTGATAGCAGTGAATCATATTCGGTCGCAATTTACGACCTACCTTATTAATTTCCATGAGGGAGGTCAGTTGTAACCCACTGCGATCAGTATTTTTTGAACTGACCTATTAGTATGTAAGTCCAGGGCCAGACTGGGAACCGAAACTGGCCCTGGCAACGAGCTTGGCCAACCCCCGGGGGCTGAGGGGGTTGGGGTGCTAGCAGAAAGCTTTGGGCCGCTTTTGTTACTGGGGGGCCGAAATTGCAGCTGTGCTGCAAAACCGGCCCCCAGTAACAAAAACGCCCACCCCCGGGTCTAAAACTGGCCCCCACCCTGGCGGCCCACCTGGAAAACGCCTGGTGCCTGCTACGGCCAGTCCAGCCCTGTATAAGTCAGTTCGTAAAATACAGTTGGATTCGCTAAAAGTTAGCGTGTGTACGTCTGGCCCCTTGTCCATTGCCGAGTGTAGAGCTCCATAGCTGCCCTCTCTCAGCATCAGTCTGTTTTTCTCACCAACGGAGGAGAGACAATGTTTCAAGTAAGTTAGCCCTGCACATCACCATTAAAGTTCTATTTTAGACTATACTCTGCCATGGTCCACTTAAATCTATTTTTGCTCTGATAATATAAACTAAAGAGCTCCCGCATAAGTGTATGGAAACATGATTCCACCACATCCCTCAACATGGAAGCTAGTGCTCTAATAATGCTCACTTGTGAGGGAATTCTATAGGCAACATTGTGGCCATGTGACTAGGATCGGCAAATCCGCTCAAAATAGGTAATAAATATTTAGACTAGCCCCAAGATATGGCCTTGCCTTTTCTGCTTTCTGTGGAGAATTTAAGTATGTTCCCTGTGGTGGAGAAATAAAAGTGTGATGCAGAAAGGTGCTTGCATTGGAAAGTGTGTTGTTACTTCCTGCGTATAACTAACTGCACACTGTTCAAATACCAGCGACTTAACAGAAATTGAAATTTACTTGGAAATCTACGACTGGTACATATCTTTGGAGAGATATACGCTTTAAAGTTTCGTGATTGGAAAAAGTCATTAATCTGCACATACACGTGGGCATTTATCTGTGATTTTTTAAAAAAAATTGGGGCAATCAGTATGAACGAAAATCGTTTTAATAGTCAGTGGTCATGCTACCAATCTGGCACACATCCGGGTCTCTTGGGCGGGATCTAGCTGCGTGTGACGTGTTTCCACAGCCAGTACTGATCTCATTAAACATCCTGGCTACTGTGGAAATACGAGAGGCTTCATGGGACCTTTGGACTGCCAGTGGGCCTGGCTTCTCCATTCGTCCTATCCAAGTTCCTCTCAGGGCACATATCGTTCGTTATTCAAAACTTGGCCCGGATTCTTGGCCGCCGTTTCTTCAGATGCTGCGTTCCACAGCTCGTGAAGCTCGCTCATTAGTCAGCGACCCGCAAGAGCTCGAGATGTTTTGTTAATACCCACAACAGGTGCGGAAGCCTTGCGCGAGGCCCAGAATATGATCAGGATTTATGTTCCAAGATTGGGTGGCGTCATTGGCCTTTAAGACAGGACCTAGGATTGTTTTCACACACAGTCTGGTTGCTTGCTGAGCAAGCAGTCCTGCGTTGCACATTGCCCTAGAATATTGTGACTGTAACTCTCACCGCGCCTTTAAAATCAACGTTATTTTTAAACATATAAAAATTATTTGCAAGCTTCATTTGATCTTCAGCGCGTTTATTTGCAAATGCTTGGCATCTCATAATTGCCATACATGTGGTGTCCCGTGGGGACACTCCTTTCATGGAAACAAGTGGCAGTTCAACGTTGAAATGTGATGAACTAAAGGCAGACCGATCACTAGGGTTGGACTGGCCATACAGAGCACTAGGAAAACCCCCAGTTGATAGTGGACAGTGGTCTTAGTCTGGGTGGGATAAATAGATGCTTACATTATTTGCTGCTGCGGTGAAATAACGCTGCTCAATCCTCCCAGACCCAGATGCACTGGATTTTTTGCATGTTTGCTTTCAGTACTGCACATAAAGCCGAAGGCCCCATAAAAAAAAATCTTGAACCAACCCACAGACCATGATTGCTGCAAATAGAGTTGGTATTAAAACATTAATTCCATTCCATTTTTAGGTCTCGCTGAGCCCAGCGCATGCGCTGGCTCGAAGAGACATTATGTATGTGGGCCCCAAAAAGTGCTACCAGGCAAGCCTAGAGCTACAGTGCATGTGCGCGGGCGCGCGCGCCGCACTTACTTTCACTTTCGCAGCCGCACGGCCGCTTTGATCGTGATCAAGCTAACATCTGGTGAAAAACACTCAGGAAGATTAAACCAGTTTTACAAGTGCAGGCCACCAGGGGGTTATTAATCGGGCCTCGTTACAGAAAGGCTATTTTTCTTGTATTTAATATTCGATTACCAATCACATCAGCCCTTCATGAATGTTTTTTTCTTTCCGACATGAATCCCTCCCAAATAAACTCACATGAGCTTTTGATTAGGAGAGGCCGTCTTCAGCTGCAGCGCTTTAACCGTGTACCCCTCACCCTGCTGTAGCCTCAGAATGTCTCCTCCCTACAATGCAACCATGGCCTCGGTGGGGGTTTAGTCATGTTTTCCCAGGTTAGCGTTTACATTCTCGGAAAGCAGTTGCGCATACACAATATGTTGAGCTTTGGCTGTGAACGCAGCACTTGTGTAAATCGATCCATTGCAAATTCACAAGATTTAAGAGGGGGACAGCGAGAGGAGACTACGGTGAAGTCAGTCACCCACAGGAATGACCTTGCGCCGCCGTGATTAGCCGCGAGCTCCACTCTAGCCTCAGGTGAGTGCTTCCTGAATGAGTCCCTAAAGGAAACTGGTGATCCATGCAGCACTTTTAACAACTGACCCTCACTTAAGTCAATCAAGGAAGATGGCTTCGGAAATGAATGGCTTTCCTGTAAGGAGGCGCAGTCTAAATCTTCAGCAAACTCGTTCACGTGCGGGTTCTCCAGCCAATTGGCAGTGCCCGAGCTATTTTCCTCGTCAATTTTGAATGTCTTTTAGCGGTGCTGTCCATCAGCACATCTGCTGTTCATCATGTCTGAAAGTCATTGAAAGGCCAGAATCACAGAATGTTGAGCAAAAGCTGAGTCTCTTCACCCCCAAGGTGAGTTAATTTCCCTGCTTCTCCTAACACAAAATAGCGCTATGATGTTGCCTGTGTTGGCTGCATCATAGCGCTTTTTTTAGGTCTCGCTGAGCCCAGCGCATCTCGCTGAGCCCAGCGCATGCGCTGGCTCGAAGAGACATTATGTATGTGGGCCCCAAAAAGTGCTACCAGGCAAGCCTAGAGCTACAGTGCATGTGCGCGGGCGCGCGCGCCGCACTTACTTTCACTTTCGCAGCCGCACGGCCGCTTTGATCGCGTTCGCGATCACTCACTTTCGTGCGCAGACCCAGCCTCTTCTGCCGGCACACCCACAACTGGCAACATTAGTTTTCTACAGCGCTTCGATCTAGCGCTTGAAATCACCTCACCTACCACCTGTTACTCTCGTCACTCAGCAATGTTTAGTTTCACCCACCCAGCCCAAACTAACATTGCTCCCCATCCCTTCCCATCATATCCCTTTAAAATGTTGTCCCTATCCAGCAACTGCAATATGCTGCTATGTCACTCATTTATGAAAAGGGTCATTTGCGCATATTTAACCTATTTTTTTATTTTTTTATTCACCCCTTTCAAGATTGGCAAAGAAGCATCTTGGAACTGCAAAGAAAACATAAATGGCGGCTTTGTCATTCCTTAAGTGGTGTAGCCAGTGTGCCATGGGTCTTATTGCAAGGAAGAACCCCCCCCCCCCCCCCCACCATTGCTTGAGCTGTGACCTTGGGGCCCAGTGCCACTTCACCTGCTTTAACAGTGATAGCAACAACCCTACATAACTTAAGTGCACACATGCATGTCGATGCATGAAAGCATAAACACACTCATGGTGAGTCGCTGCAGCGTCATGCCACCTATGTGTATATGTGTGATGACATGTGAGCTTACATACTGTTGGACTTTTTTTTTCACCAATGCTATTCAGCATTGGCAATAATCATTTCTCTTTTTGTTGATGCAGCATCAGTAAAAATAATTGCCAGAGCCTAAAATTCTGCATTGGCAAAGCATGCTGCCAGGGTTCTTGGCCCTCCCACATCTTACCACATCCCCCCGGATCCCTTTGCATGCATATCAGCGCTAGAGCCTGGGTGCTCAAGATGCCACCATTGAAATGCATGGGAGAAAGCCCCGAGTGTAAGGGGAGAGCCTCCGCTGGGAGACTGAGCGCCGCGAACGGGGCTGTTTCTCCTCAAGATTGACTCCTCAGGTAACGACCCCTGAGGTTAGCCTGCAACTCAACTTTGCTGCTGCACAACAAATGCCTCAATCGCTACAAGTAGTTTTCCTAGCATATGATACCAGCTGAAGCCCGCCCTCCCTGTTTCAGTATTTTCTCATTTCTTTCTGATTCTGGGTGCTCTGTTTGCCTGCAAGTGCAGGTCTAGAAACACATCTGAAAATAGTTTCCAAAATATTCAGAATATGCGAGCAGTTTCCAAAATGTACAAGGAATTTGTAAAATCTGCACTCATTAAGAAATCAGAATTCTCTGAATATAAAACCATTTCCACGGATTTGGGCAGTGCCTACCTGTCGATGTTGGTCAATAAATGTTTTAAAACTGATGTTCAGTACTTATTGTACATGATTGTACAATCTGTTTCATTATTGTTCAATATTCGAGTACATTACTCTAAGTTAAAACTCGCTTTTGTGACTTTGGTTCAATGCTGGGTTCGATATTCGTCTTTGCCCCACCACATTTATTACTCAAGACAAGAAGGATGCATATTAAGTTGGTGCTTTGATTTATAAGCCATACCTTGAAAATCACACTGGACAGAGGCTGAAGCTAAGAGTGCCCCCCCCCCGAAACCCCGCCTTTAAACTTCTTAGGTAGTACAAGACAGCAAAAAAAAGAGTGACAATGCATGCCCTGACAAACTAGTCTTTCACATTTTAATATAGCATTAGTATGCTATGAAGATTTTTTTTTTGACTTATGATTGTCAGAATGGCTCGGCTTGTAGTAGACAGTCGTGTTTGAATTGTACGTCCAGATTTCTCGAAATGACCCTCAACTCGGCTGCTTTTCGGAGGCAATCCTTTAAGTACGACACACGCGGCTGTATGAGCCTGTATTACGCCTTCCAGTGGGATAATGACCTAGACAGCACCCAGGAAGGAGGGGAAGTTTAATCTCTGGAGGCAGTCCTTTTATCATCCAAACAGGGGGAACTTTTCTGTGTCCTCTTTTGTTTCTCTTGATTACTTCAGGGCTTGCAATCAAATGCAGCTTAGTTGCTGCTTCTATGTATGACCAGAGCGCCATGCGCGCTTTCACTGTGGCAGTGCAATGGGTCTCACATTTGCGAGAGTTTGAGCTATTTGGCATTGTAAATGACAATGCCTTTTATTTATGTGTTGGTTTCTAAAACATAAATAATAAGTATTGTCATTTACAGTGCCAGTAGCTTAAACTCTTGCAAATGCGAGACCTATTGCATTGCAAATGCTTGTTTAGTTTATAGTTAGAGCCACTGGCATTATGCCTCAGGGGAACACCAAAGTATACGGCAAGGGTGAGTAAATTATTTGGCAAGAAAGGGCAAATAGGTGGTATATTGCAAAACATTTTTTATAATATTACTTCATTATAAAATGTTGTCCAGCACTGGCTAGGATTGCACTTGGAACTTGTGTGATCTTTCTAGCCAAATATTTTAATTCCTTTATACATCTTCCATATCTGACAGAGGTTTGGGGCAGGGGAGGGGTATTGAGATAAGATTCAGGTTGTTCACAACTGACAGAACAGTCACTCTGTCAGTCACAAAAAAAAGTCTTAGCACCAGATGTGCTAAATGTTTTTACTGTCGTAAAACGTTCAAATCACTGTCTACTACCCTGAAAACACTAAAAGACATTATAGGAGCCGGTGCAATTTTAACACATTTCATAAATGGATTTACGGTTCCATACTGAATTGCTTTTTGGAAGGGCCGTGCCGTGGGTGCCCCAACCAAATATTGATTTCAAATGAGATGCAGCAATGATTTGCACCTGTGGTTCCAGTCTCAACCCTTTGAAAAGTTATCGACCAGCAAGTTAGGGTTATAACTCATTTGCAAAAGTCAAAGGGCCCCCTTTGGACCCCTTCCCCTTTTCCCCTTTGTGAATGTTGAAAAACTTTCAAGCAGAGTAGGCACAGGACGACATGACCTCTGCCAAACCTCAGTGAAAGGTTTTGAAAAAACATGTTTTTATACACCGTCCTGTTTCCTTTAAGGAAATCGGGCTGCATTAAAAAAAACAGAAAAGTTTTTTTTATCAAAACACAATCACAGACCTGATGGTCTGTTGACCCTTGCAGGCTACCATCCATTTGATTGTGGCTAATCAGAGTGATTCACAATTTGCAACCTACCTCATGAATATTATGAGATGGGATGAACGGCTACTGACTCCGATTTAGAATTTGGGAGCCAACCTTTTGGTTCTTAGGTTGGTTTGCAAAATTCAACAGTTGTGATAAAAATACTGGTCACAATTTGACCAGTGTTATAGTACACCTGGCCACTACTTTGAAATCTGCACAAGTTGAATTTTTGCAGAGATGAGAGCATTTTTGCTGATTCACATAATCCAATAAGAAAACATATGAGAAGCTATACAACTTGTAGAATTACAATCATACACTATTGGTAGAACACTTACTCTAATGGATTGTCCACATTGGAAAAAAATCCACAGGGGTACACACAGTGGAAATATGCAAATAGAAGACTTTTCTTTTAATGTCTTTCTTTTAAAAGAAAGTTTCTTGCCAGTGGGGTAACCTCCTTCCTGTACTCGCATGAAATATGGAGACGTGCCTTTTTCTTTTACATGCTGCAGTAAACTTTCTCCACTGTTGTATAGACGCAAATGCTTGGATTACTTACAGGTAATCTTCATTACTCTACTCATCCCAGTACTTACTACATGAGTAATGTGCTGGCATTACCACCATTCGTTCACCATTCCATTGCCCTTTTTCACTTTCCATTCCTGGGGGAGAACTAGTCCCATAAAACACCCCCTGCTCTACCTCACTTCCTGTTTATAACAAACCCTCCATAGAATGTTGATGAAGAAGCAGGGAGGGAGACAGTGTCAAAAGTCCTAGGAAGAGTAAGGGAGAATCAGAATAATGAAGATTACCAGTAAGTAATACGAGAATTACCTCATCTTCACCTTACTCGCCCCATTCAATACTACATGAAGTATGCCCAAGCAAGTACCCTCATCAATAAAGAATAAAAATGGCTTCATTTCATGTTTCAAGAAAGGCATCATTTTGAATACTTTACTACCCTTCCCTGAACTCTCATACATTTCCACATCTGCAGAACATAATCCATAATCCTTCAGTTTACAACTGAAGAAAAATCTTTGAAGTATGGTGTTCCGCAGGGTTCATCCCTCAGGCCAATGCTATTTAAAGTTTACTTGTCTATTCTGATTTCGTTGATTGAATCCTTTGGTACTGCAACAACTTCGCATACAGATGACACCCAAATGATCTTGCCTTGGACAAAGTATCATTTGGCTTAGAATTACATTTTAAGAATTTCTTTACCCTTGTTATGCACTGGATGGAATATAATCACCTAAAATGCACAACAGAGAAAATTGAAATAATCTTATTCAGGAAAAATAACTTTTTCTCCCCACATCATTGGTGACCAAAGGATCTCTTACCACCCCCAATTCATGTGGACTTAGGAGCTGAGGAATCAAGTTCGAGGCAGCCTTTCCCATCTAACCTCAAATCCTAGCAGTGTCAAGATCCTGTTTCTCCCTCATCAGATCGCTCAAAAAATTCTTTGAATTTCTCACACTCACAGCAAGGAAACTCTAGCCCACTCACTTATTACATCTAGTTTGAACTACTGTAATAGTCTTTATCTTGTCTACTCAATACGCTCCAAGTTGTCCAAAACTGGGCTGTTCGATTGCTGCTCAAAGCTTCCTCATAAGAGTTCGGTCTCCCAGGGACGCCAGTTTCTTCATTGGCTATCAGTTGAGAAGTGAGTACTCTTCATATCTCTGACCTTGTTCTTCAGAGCTTTTTACTCTTGAGGCCCAAAATATCTTGCGGATCGTTTTGTGCTCTACAGTACGCAAAGGATACTTAAACCTTTGAACACCAATCATCGTCAAACTCTAAAGTTTAGGCTCAAAACAAGGGGTGCAAACTGTTTCACCTTCATAGAATCTAAGTTCCTGGAACCAGCTTTCCTGCTCTTTGAGACAAGTGGATAATGAAGCAGTCTTTATAAAAGTTTTGAAAACTTGGCTCTTCTCGGTGTCAGCAGAAGTGTTTTGTAGGCTTATCTAACTATGCCACTTCTCTTTCCATCAACTTCCTTGGAGACAATAATGCTCTGCATTGTTATCTGTTGTTGCATTATGTCTAAAATAGTGCCAGGATGCTCTGCTTTGAGTGGCAGTGCGCTTAAAGAGTATCCCCTCATTTATTCATTCATTCAATCAATGATTCAGCAATACAGCATCCCATTTAAAATGTCACAGAGTCCTTAACAAATGAAGAATCAAAAGATAATTCCAACCCAAGTGTCACATTTAAGGTTTAACGAGTAATAAAAGTGGAAGGGGTAGCCCAAGTGGCTGCTTTACACATGTTAACTTTTGAGACCCCAGCCAATTCCACCCAGGACACTTCAATCCCACTGGTATGAAAAAATACAATTGAATTGGGAACTTCTCTGCCAATGTCTTGATAGGCTAAAGCTATAACTGTCCTAATCAATCTCGCCAGGGTAGATGATGAAGGTTTCTCTCCTCTCTCCACTCTGCTGAAATCAAAAACGAGACTATCAGATATTCTGAATTCTGAAGATCTTCTTAGATTTATATTCACAATTCACAACATATAGAGGATGAGATGGTTCAGACTGAGCATTTGTATCAAGTGTCAAAGAAGGAAGGACCACTTCTTGTTCTCGATGAAATCTAGAATTCTCCTTGGTAAGAAACCTAGGATCCAAAGAAAGAACTCCTATCATCAAAGACCTTTACACATCGATGACAACATGTTAATGTGCCAAGCTCTCCAATTCTCTTTGTCGTGGTGATTACCACTAAAAAAACAACCTTCGTGGTGAGGAAAGTTTCGGAGCAGGAGCTCCCTGAAGATAAAATATCACAAGTTAAAATCCCATGAAAGAAAAGGGTCTCTAACTTCATGGATTAAACACCATGGACCATATGTACGAAGCAATTTTCCAGTTGCAAATGGGCCGAATCACAGCATCGATGGATGGATGTGATGGAAAAATGCATTTGGGAATGTACAAAGCCCAAATTGTGATAAGGTAACTTGTTACCTATTTGCAATTTGGGTTTTGCGATTCGGTATTTGAAAGAGGCATATTTAGGGCATCCTTTCCAACTACCGAATTGCATTGGCATGTACAAATGTTTTGTGACAGAAATATGGTTACAAAACATTCCCACATTATGCTCTCAAATAGTTATTTTGTTGCTTGCCCATAGAGACTTGTAGACCCATGCTTGTAATGATAAACATGAAACTACAAGTTCCAACATTCGTAACGCTATTGCTGGAGATATGGATTGTGAATTTCTCATGACATAGGGACAAGGAGTATATTATAATCGGTCTTTCTGAACCAGCGCAAAACCATGTGCCTGTTCTATGCACCAAAGTTAAGTAACAAGGACCCCCTGCAAAAAATGAAGATTCCTAGGGCAGGACAAATGCACAATTGAGAAGAAAATCCCTAGGCAATTAAAAGTCTATGGCGATTAACAGACCATATGAACTGCAAACATGAAATAGGACTCAGAGTGCACTCAAATACATTTAAAAATTCATTTCTTTAATACAAAAATTGTTTAAAAGCATTCTGAAACACATGTCATCTGTCGACTAGTTGCATATATGTGTCGATATCTCAACATGATTTCACGGAATTGCACAATGAAGTAGACAAACATAAACATTTGGTGAAATACAATTACATACAATATATATTAGAACAGAAATACATAAAAAAGGTATGTAGGCAGATGACTCAAGTGGCAATTCGGTTGATCTTCTACGCACTTTTCGGCGTACAGTGCGCCTTCATCAGGAAAGCCACAGAACTTCCGGACACATAGGTTAAATTGGGTCGACGTGAACAGTGTTACTTGAACTCAAATAAGGAAAAGGTAAGCAGATCATGGGCTAAGAGTGCAGATATTTATGTCCAAGCGTCGATCATCGTAACAATAAGGTTCAACAAATGGGAAATTGTACAATCTGGATATTTAGGTATGGAGTGACCTCGTAATCTATGTACAAGGTTGAAGGAAAAATTTCCGTTGATGTCCAGCTCTCAGGACTTGGCTTCAAAGGGACTCACAATGGTGTATCCTATGACTGATCTGGCTAGTCAGAAGAGGACCGTTATCAGTTTAACACGCTGCGTACTTCACAGATCAGAACATACCGTGGTCCTTTTACCTAACAATAAATATAGGATACACATCCCAAACCAAACACCGCCTCTGAAAACCCCAACACAAAAGGAGGGAATGGAGAAAACCACAGCAGCAAAAAGACACCAGCAAGGAGGGCCTACCGAGTCAAGCTCACAGCAAACCTCAAGCATCTAAAGTCAGTCATCAATAGGAGTCTCATAAGGGCCAAATGAATCTAAACTGGAACTCCCATGAAGTTACCAGAAGCAAAGGATGGCAAACAACACTAAGCAAGAGGCTTCTGGATAGTGGTGGCAGTTAAACTTCTTTTATTTTAGGTAGGTAGGTAAGTGTCTGTGTCCAGGGTGTTGAAACGCCTCACGACTTATTGACTGGGATGAGCAGGAGATGAACAGATAATGGGGTTGGATCTTCCAGAGATTGTTGATTATGTGTTGTGAAGAGTTATGTGCAAATGTCTTTATTAGGAGAGGGTGCTCATTCAGTTTTACAACTGAATGCAGTGTGTGGCAGTAGTCTTCTGCGTAGCAGGAGTAGCAGCTTTCTGAAACTTTTAATTGAAGCCACATAGAAAGCAAATGTCTGCAGGGGGTGGGTATGAGGAAGGCTAATGCAAAAAAAATCTTGCCAGTCAAAATATTTTATAAAAATAAGTTTTCAGTGTGCTCCCAAAGGGGAGAACCTCCACCTGTAAAAGATTGGGGGGCATATCTACAAGGTGGCGATATACAATTATCGCCGCATTTGCGGCCGTTTTCTGCTGAAAATCGGCGATAATTTTATCTCTATATCAGCAAGGTCACGCTATCGCGTGAAACCTTGCCTTAGCCCCTGAATTCCGAATGCCCATCTTTGCATCTCTAATGAGATGCAAAGTGGGCGTTCCTCCCCAGGATAACGGGAGAAATGTCGCTAAGCAACATTTCTGCTATTATCAGCCTCGCGCAAAGCAGCATAGCGACAAGAAAAGTAGCGATAACCTCTGTTATCGCTACATTCCTTACGCCTGCTTTGAAACTGACAGCCATGATATCCTATGGAAGGTGAATATCATGGCTAAGTATGTGAGGCCCTATCAGCAAACTATCGCCAAACTTCGTGGGATTATTGCTGGGTTTCCAGCAATAATCTCACGTTTGGCAGTTAGCGCTAGGATTTTTATCACTTTTGAGATAAGCATTGCTAATAGCACGCTATCTCAGCGATAAAAATCCACGCTAGCCGGCGATAATTATCCTAGCACGAAGTGCGCTTAGCGATAATTATCGCCGGTTGTTGCTGATATGCCCCTGGGTTGTACAGCCCACTGGACATGGGTAAACTCTCTTCAACTTTGTCTTCCAGGGCTAATGCAAACTTCAGATTCTGTTCATTTTGAGCAGGCTGAGGAGCAAAACATATAACAACATGTTATGTTTAGGTTTTGTTTTTTCTTTGTTGTTGTGCTATGTAATGTGCTTTTTTTAACTACTTTTATAATGTTTAAGCCACCGGAAGGTGAAGGTCATCACAACTCTCTGGGGTACCTATCTTAATATAAATGAGAACTAGTTCAATAAAGCAGGTACATATTATGTCCCAACCTGTCCTACATGAGAGTTGCAGAGGAAGTAACCGGAAGTAACCATCCATATCTTGTAGACAGTAGATGGCGAAAGAGAAAGTGTGCTATACCATTGTTGTATTAGGTTGCCTTTACAATGCAGTCAGTGGAAAGCCATAGAAAACTAAGTTAAGGACATGTCCCAAAAGGGACCGTCTAGCTCAAACTGCAACACCATATACGTACTCAATGGAAACATGAGCAACCTGAGGCAGCTAGATCTTTTTTAGTACTCATTTGTGGTCAGCAATTTCAGTCCTTATTACGAAGTGGGATCTGGTCTGAGCATAACAACAACAAAATCAATGAAGGGGAATGTGCGGCTCAGTAAGAAACACAAGTAATTAATCTGGAGACATTCAATTCCATAATTTTCAACTTGTTAATTTCATAACACACAATTAACAACCATATAAAAAAATCAGCCTGAACTGCAAGGTTCATTTCAAGTGGTGGTGGTATCCTGGCTGATACTGCATTTGGTGCAAATACTTCCTTATGACGCCATCACTCATCTTTACAAAAGTTAATACCACCAGTTAGGTGGCATGGTTGGCACAATGTGCAATATTATGCTCTTCTTAAGGCGAGGCCATAAATCTGACAACTGAGGAGCTAAGAATGTGTACTGATGGCAACCAGCGACTGATCCACATATACACCATAGTAAAGTCCCTCTTCTTGGCTCTCTGCCTTCAAGTCTTCAGACTAAAAAGCAGGCAAAAATAATGCAAGCATGTGTACGCAGCATCCACAGAAAGGTGGTAAACCTACATTTATGTAGTTTACACTACACATATCTCCACAACAATGGGACACTTGACTACCACCCACTACAGCCGAGGAAGCGTGGGTCCAATTTTCGTAAAGTGAGCCATCATTTATAAACAGGAAAGCTTTTCGAAAGCCAAAGTATTTTTAAAGCAAGCTTGATTTACCTTTTAAGAATATGATACCAGGGTATGCTACAAGAATATCACGTTTTAAATAACTTGCTACAAAATTATCGTATCCAGAGTGTCATCTTCAAAAATATCTTAAAGCTACACCAATGTGCAGTTAAGAATAGTAACTCTATACTGAAGTATATGAACGTACCTTCACTGTGTTTTGTTAGTCAATATTTTAGTAGTGTTCTCTGTACCCACATACAACAGCGCTGTGCTCAACATATAGTTTACAACATATAGTTTTTGGTATTTTCCAAGGGGTGGCTTGACCAAAAATTCAAAAAGCAATGTAGTGACAAGAATAAAGAAAGTGAGACCTAAAGCAGGTTCACGATGTTAGTGAACCACGACTAAATACTCGTGAAAAAACAAAGCCAGAAAAAAGGCATTAAACATTTTCAATTACTGGTAACAGGGCGGTCCCGTATAACACTAGTCAATGGAAACCAATGTTTTTCTGAAGTGGTGAAAATGTTTGAAAAATCTATAGGTTTTTCCATGGATATTTTTTTGCATGACCTTGGCAAATGTCAAGCAAACGCAGGAGAGAATATAGTCCATTCAGGCATGAGGAGTTGCACTACTGAGATTACCTTCTGACTTAAACATTGAGATATTTTAGGCAAAAGCCAGGAAAGCCATATCTTTCCAGGACTGGAAAATACATCTCTTCAAAGGCCCTGGTTTTTTCAAGTACTTTATCTTCTGTGAGCTTTCTCATTTCGGTGAACATCTCCACTATGAGCTCCCAAGCAGCCTTTCAAGCCATGTGGAGCGATTCTTCAATCTAGCCTTCTGGCAAAAGCATGTGGAGGGGATTAGGATCCATAAAAAAACCAAATAAAACTGAGGCTCTATTAATCTTACTATCTATTGTGAATGTTGTTTTTCTTTGTAATCCCATTAAATCATCTCCCTTGTGCAGTTCTTCACTGCCAATGCTACAGGATATATGAACAAAGGCAGCACAAAACCTTTCAATGACCTAGCATTCTACACAGACAAAGTGGAACAGAAGTCTATTACTTCACATGAACCACTGATAGGGGATGGGGGGCAGATTATACATTTCTTGTTTTGTTATATTATGATAATTTAAATGTAGGGAGCGATTGCTACTTAGGGGGTGTCCTAGTGCTAAGATCGAAATATTAGCGATAGATCATAGGCCTGTAATACACAGCATCTTTATGTTAAGATTTACAATGCATGGTCAACCTCAAAGAGCCAATATGTAGTGACGCACAGAAGAATACAATTCATGACATATTTCCATGTACCTTTGGAGGGTGTGCAGACAAAATATCGGAGAAACAAATATCGGCTGGACAAAATATTGTATCAAGAATATCGATGACAAAAATATTGTGAAGGTAAGTTTCTATAGGTAAGCAAGGTTTTACTATGCATAACTTCACATATATGTACTTTCATGATAAATATACATCTTCAAGGTATGTAGATGTGGAGTTAAGAATAGTAAATCTATGCTTAACTATTTGAACTCTCCTTAATATTTTGGAGCTCTTTATATTTTTGACACAATATTCTGTCCACGTGATATTTATGTTTCCAAAATTCCGTTAGTGATCCCTTTTGGATCGTACGCTGTGATATTGCACATTCCACTCCAGTGCTCTACTTACTCCTCTGCATCTTGTGTTTCATAAATCAAGAGGACCGATCTGACGTAGTGGAAACTGTCATCCCATCCTGCTCAGCTATACCACATCACTTTGGCCTGTCTGAATATTACATCTTCCAGTTTCAACCGTGCCAAATACCACTGCCAGAAAAGAAACGACAAAGATATTCCGGAACTCCTTTTTCTGACCATTGAAATCCTACACTGGCTCTATGTCAATGCATAGGTGTCTTTCAAGGACATTTGTGTGGTTCACAATTGAATCCTCTGCATCCACCAATGCCGCTTGCACTCCTTCACACTCCTTCACAGGAACTAACAGCAACTTAGGAGAAGGTGCATAGACTGAAGTCCAAGGTTATGGTGCTCGCAACATTGCACCAAGAGTGGCCGAACTTAAAAAGAAGCCCATCCCCACCCAAGGGAGTGTTCCTAGACATAGCCTGGAGGAGAGGAGAAAAGCAAGAGGAATCAAACAGGAGAGAGCTCATATTTTTTAATTGGAAGGCCCAGCAAGAGAGACGACAATCAGGGATTGCTATATCCCCATCTAACTTGCAACTCCCTCCAAGAAATTCTCAAAATTCCCAAATTCTCCCAAAAAGTTAAATTGAAGATATTGAGATCAGCTTGTGAGCTTTGGTATCAGATCAGGAAAACTCCTAAAATCCCATACTACAGCGCTGGTGCCCCTATTTGGAACTCTCCTGGTACGCCTTTGTGTTTTAAGGATAGTTTGTCAATCCCATTACTAGAGGAAGGCATTAAGAAATGGGGTCAATTGTTGCAAAACAACAAGTTATTACCCTGGTATTATCTAAACAGCATTTCAAACCAGAGGCTATCCAGATTTAAATTCTATCAACTGTATAGTTGGGTTGCAAAGACCAAAATGGAAGTGGATGGGGGTGATGAGTATGGACATAAGAATATCCTCTTGCGTCTGCTAAACCAACGCAAAGAAGTCTCCAAATGGTACTGGCTGTTAGTGAGAGGGGAACCCTCACCAACGCTGATGGAGGAGCCTTGGAGAAGAGACCTACCTCCGATCGACATAACATCTTTATGGCAACTCTCAATACGCACTTTATGGAGTGTTGCTAAAGCTGCGCACCTTAGAAGAAATCATTTGTTTACACATCACAGGGCATACTGGATCCCTAAAAGATTAGCAAAGCTGGGAGGTGGAGATGTGAAGCCCTGTTTCAAGTGTGGACTGGAAAATGTGGACGATCTGCATATGTTTCGGCTGTGTTCCCAGATCCGGGGTTTCTGGGGTGATGTTGGTAAGACCTTGTCAGAGATTCAGGGCTAAGAAATTGAGGTAAACCCAGCTTTGGTTATTTTTGGAGTTCTTTTAGAGGAAAGTACAACTAATAATTTCTCTAAACTCCAATCTTCATTGTTATTTATTTTAATTATTTTGGCACGTAGAGAAATGTGTTTAAAATGAGTCTCTTCTCAGCCTCCACTATGTTTTGAGTGGGTTGCCTCAGTTTAAAGGGTGTGTAAGTTGGATCACTCTTGTCTTTTAGAAAAAAGAACTAGATTTTGGTTGGCATGGGATAAATGGCTTGACAAACTTGACAATATATCATCTCAATAAAGTCCAATGATTATTAAATAAGCGAGATTCATGGGAAGGAGATCGAATTTGGGGGAAGTGGAGTTAAACTCATTCCTCCCTATTCCAATAGTCCAACGGTTGGCTATTCTGAGAACCCTGGAGGTGGCAGGGACATAGGCGAGATCGTGGCCTCCGTCTGAGGAAATTAGGAAGGTGCCTATATCCGTTTAAGGACAATCTGCTTATTTATGAATGAGGACAATAAAAAAAAAACATTGCACCAGGAGTAGTATTTAGCCTTGAGACTCCTTTCTGTACGAAGTGTCTTGAGTTCATTCAGACTACTGACCTTCGCAGTATACATTTGCAATCATTCATTACTTTTCTTTTTAATGTGCAATACAAACTTAATTTAAGGCTTCTTTTTCTTTCGTATGCTAAAAAGAAAATCTACTGCCCTACTACATGGCCTTCCATGTTAAAAGATTTTCCACCAGTGTAGTCAGGATCGTGTACATCTTTGCCCTTAGTACTATTTTGTTGAATTGTTCTCGGAAAACCACCAATAATTTGTTTCATTTATCCCCACCCTCCTAACGTGTGCCCTCTGTAGCCTAATTTCTATTTATTGTCCCCTTGCTAGAATACTTTCCTATTTTCTTCACCCTACTCATCCACTTGCTCTTATTTTAGCTTGCACGCTTGTATGGATGGGATCTGTTTACTTCCTCTCTCTCTTCTGCCCTCCCCTTGTCCAGCCTTCATTCTCCTTCGCTCTATGACACACACCCCTCGATTTTCCTTACCTGACTGTTTATTGTGTGTGGATTAAACCCAGATCTTTTTGACTGGGTGTTGAATGTTTGCCTTGTTCAGCATTCCGTCCATCATTTGTTTCTTTTGCTATTATGTTTATATAACCCAGTTTCTAGTTGGCAAGCCTCCTCCCATTCTAACCTTAACCTGTACCTGCTCCATGTTCCCTGTATTTAGCTTTCAGCTTTTCCTGTTTCCTCTGTTTGACCTTAGAGCTCACTTCACAATAGAGAATACGATAATGCAGCCCCTAGTTCTAATGAATCAGCCTCACACACTCTTGTTGTTCAGTTATTTAGTCATTATTATGCCTACAATAGCTAATGTTTGAATTATAATAAATATGGAATGCTTTTATGCCAGAATTTTATATATGGTCTGGCCCGCTTTTTTACAAAAATTGACAGATTTGTTTCAGAAAGCTCTTGCCTTTTGAGACATTTTCCAAGTTTGAGGTTGTCAGACTGGTCGATTTCAAATTATTATTTCACCGAGAAACACAGCTTTCCTGTAGACGATGATGGATGGCAATCTATACATTTTTTGGCTGAAAATGGTCATACTGGCAAGACTTCTGTTGGACTTGTCCCTTTTAGCAGGGTCATCCCTGAACTTTTTGCCTTCCTCTTAATCTTTTTTCTGACCTGGTGTTGGTGGTTTTAGGACTCTGGGCACTTTAGCACTGCTGTCCAGTGTAAAGTGTGTGTGCTCTCTGTGGTAAACATGGTAAGATTGGTCTACACCTGTTTGACGTATTTAATTTACCTGTCAGTCCCTTGTAAAGTGGTATTTCATATACCGAGGGCTAGTAAATTAACTGCTACTGGTGTGCTTGCAGCGCTGTTTGCGGCACCCACCAAAGTAGCCTTTCAAACCTGTCTCAGGCCTCTGCCATTGCAGGGGCTGTGCGCGCAGTTTACTGCCACTGTGACGTAGCACATAAAGTGGGTGCCACGCCTGTGACCCCCCTTTTACTACGTGTCAGTCACCCCTAAGGTAGGCCCTAGCTAGCTCTATGAGCAGGGTGCATTGTAGGTAAAAGGTATGACATGTACCTTAAATGTGTGACATGTCCTGGTAGTGAAAAACAGCCATTTTGGTTTCTCACTGCTATGAGGCTGCCCTATCATGGGAATGCATTGGAGATTCCCTGATAAGTATTTCAGTGGTAATTTCTCATATGAGAGGAGGACCTTGGTGAAGTTTGGCATGTTTGGAATAGTAATAAAAATGCTGCGTAATGGTGTGCGCAGATTTATTATCACTATTTTAGAAATGCCACTTTTAGAAGTTGGCATTTCTGTGTGCTATGTGTCTTTGTGCCTGCCTGATGTGTATTGCATGTCTGGCTCTGGAGTGACAGGGACTGGGGAGGTGCCGTGGCTCCAGAGAGGCTGGATGAGTTAGCGCTAGGCTGAATGGACCTGATCTGCAATCAGAGTAGTGGGAGGAGTAGCCCCTGACCCTGATTAGGTCTGTACCTGGCGGGTACAATGCTGGCTCCGCCCCACTGTGGTGTGTCTGGGGCCAGAGCCTAATCTAACAATGAAGGTGTGTTAGCACTGTATAGAAATGTTGGAGTGCCCCCCAGAACTGGTTTGGACCGGGCCTAGGCCTGTGCCTGTGCCAGGGGGAGAGAACGAAGACATATCTGATATAAATATTGGGGATGTGACCCCATGTTTGTGTGCTTACTTGTACCTGTTCTGGGGTGAAGTACTGCTTGGCATCAGGAGGAACCGCCATGGGACCCATTGCTATCTCCTGGGGGTCCATACGTGCTTGCCTGCCTGTGCCCAGCTCTGCCCTGGTGGCCTTGGACCTAGCGCCTCATGAGTGCTAAATCTTTATTGCCGGAGCCCAAAGAGTGGTACTCCAAATTTGCCTGGTGCCGGGGGCACTTTTCCTTCCCCCAGGGGTGGAGCATTCTTGTGGCTCTACTCCCTGCTGATCGTGTGGGGAGACCTGTGCCTGGAAGCCCATTTTCCTCAGAGGCGCTGTGGTTGGCGATCCAACGGTAATTTATTTATGCAGGCGCGGTCCCTAGTAAGCGAAACCGGCGAGAGGAGAGACCCTCAAGGGAGACGCTCCCGCACCGAGCCGGAAGTCAGGTGGAAGGAGCCTGACTGCGGGTGGGGCCCACAGGAGGAACTGAGTTGGAGCCTTGCGGGCTCCTGTGGCCACAGGAAAGAAGTCGCAGGAAGTCCAGCAGCCGGTGCGCGGATCGGCACATTCTGCCCACACCTTGGTGAGCCTTGGTGGCCTTGGGTGTCTGCAACCGAGAGAGAAGGGAGCCGCTAAGAGGTAGGAATCCTTGCAGCTCCCCTGTGCTGCAGTGTAGTGACGTCTGACGGACCAGCGGAAGAAGAAGTCGAGCCTCCGGAAGCCAGGCGAAGCCTGGCTGTGGGCAGGGCTCCCCGTGAGAAAAACGAGGAGCCCCGCGTGTGGCCAAAGTCGCCCTCCGGGAGATGGCAGCACCCGCAGAGGGTAGCACTGTCGGTGCCTACAAGCTGCTGCTGATTTCCTAGCTAGAGGAGCGCCGGTGCAGGGGCTCCCCAAAGCACCCTGTTGGTGCCTGCTTGCCCCAGTTGGCCCGGAAGAGTCCCGGTGAGTGGGGTTCACAAGGCACGATTGGTGCTGATTTCTTTTGGCTACACAACAGTACCGCCATGTCGCGTCAGCTGCATCATTGGGGGGCATTGCTGTGTCTCAGGAGAGACAAGGGTGGGTGACACCCTTGCACCACTAATTCTGGTGCCGGCCTATGGGGCCTGCACCTGGTTGCAGTGGCAGCATAGAGCCCTGACTATTTGGACATAGGCCGTGGCAGGGAAGTCCCATATGGCCCCCGAGGAAGGTCAGTTGGCCTGTGAGCACCTGAGGTGCTGGTAGGGCCCGAGACCCAATGTGATGCCTAATGTGTTTATGCCCAGGGCTTACGCATAAGGTGTTTATATGATGCTGCATAATGTGTTTATCTGACTATGCGTAATGTGTTTATGCCTAATGATT
Source organism: Triturus cristatus (assembly GCF_964204655.1). Lineage (NCBI taxonomy): Eukaryota > Metazoa > Chordata > Amphibia > Caudata > Salamandridae > Triturus > Triturus cristatus. The sequence goes on from NC_140584.1 coordinate 350,351,240, forward strand.
ATGCTTAATTCTAATACCAGTAGTTACTGGTTGTGTTATATTCACTACTTGCATTTTGAGGGTTCTGACCATGGCCCGATTGGCCCTGTCCTGTATATAGTCCCCTGTGAAGTATAACCTAGTGTCAGATGGCATAGAGTACATTTGTGATTATTTTCCAATGTGTTTGTGAATAATACAAAGGCTATTTTTACATAACCTTGTGTGGAGTTTCTTTTGTGGTGTGCCTAGTGTGTAGCGGCTGTGTGTGTGTTTTTTTTTTGTCCTCATGTCAGCATGGCATCTTACAAGTCAAGGACCATTATCTGGCGCCCTCATATTATATAGACCCTTGTCTTTTCTCAGCCAAACCCTTAAAAAGGCTCTTTCATCCCAAAGGATAAACACCTCCACCATATTCTGATATAATCATAGGACTCAAAAAGAAAAAAAATAAATGATAAGAGACATGCATCTCCATGTACCTAGCTTAAACAATCTGCGAACACCTGCCACAGATCCCTAGTCCTTGATAAATTACCATCTATAGCTGTTCTGCATGTCCACCTGGCCACTTTCAACCAACCATTAGCAAGAGGGGGTAAAGAATCTGTCCAGTATTTACATATCTCTCGTCTGGCCAGTAGTAAAAGGTAAAATATCAACCCCTTTTGTTTATTGTCAAGCCTTGTTTGCAAATCGTGGTTCACCCCGAAGAGCTATCAATGTTAATGGTATCTTCAAGATGTCACGAATGGTAGATTCCACCACCTTCCAATATTGCTTTATTTCGGGGCATGTAAAAAAAATGTTTGTATCTTTGACTTTTGGTGTTTTACATCTGATACAACTAGGGATCGGTTGAGATATAAACTTGGCGGTTTTATGCGGTGTCCAATACAATCTATTTACTGTAAAAAAGTGATGCCTTTTGAAATTTGCCGGTGTAACTAAAAAGTATAATGTTTTTAGGAAGTCCTTCCAGAGTGATTGCAAATCCTCTTCCTGGAGTGTATCCTGCCAGATAGTGTGTGGGGGCTCTAATTTCCTTTCCTCCGCATCCACAAGTTGCATATACCACTTGGAGACTTATTTGTTCTTTGCTCTTGTATCCTGAATATCATTCTCGAAGTCCCATATTGACCCTGTCTCATGGGGTATTGTGGAAAGCCATGAAGTTAGCTGAATATATTTAAATTTAGATAGTCTATTATCAGTCTTGGCTTTCAATACTTCCCAAGGGACCAGTTCGCCTTCGGATAAAAGTTCACCCCACTTGATCAACCCGGCTTGCCGCATTGGTAGCATCAAACCATCTTTTAGGCATTCCGGTGTTCCTGGGGAATCCCAGATAGGGGCAAATTCCGAGAAGTATCCTATATTAAGCATCCTCCTCATTGTAAACCATAGATTCAAGGATGCCTTTAATACTTTTAATCTTACATTTTTGAAAAATTCTTGAGCCCTAAATTTATACAAAAAAGCTGTCCCGGACTCATTTGTCATTTCCTGTAATATAGAGCCCCAAGTGGTTGAGTCAGGGTCCCCTATAAGCATTCAAAATTTTTTAAATTGGAATGCCATACAATATATTTTAAGATCCGGCAGGGCTAGTCCACACACATGGAACCGTCTTCTTAGCTTCTTCCATGAAAGACGTATTCCTCGAGAGGCCCAGATGAAACTAGTTATTTTCTCTTGTATTTTTTTTATCATTTCTTTGGGGAATTTTAACGGGACACAGTTAAATATATATGTTAATTTGGGGAGGATAGACATTTTTATCAAGTTCACCCTCCCATAGATAGTAAGCGGGAGATTTTTCCATCTAGTTAGGGCCCTGTCTATCTCTTTTGCCACTCTAGCTAAATTCCGGATCGGGATATCGCTAATCTGTTTAACTATATTGATCCCTAGATATTTTATCTCCTCACACCCTCTACCTTCCCAACCATCTAAATTCCAAACCATCATCTCAGTTTTAGTAGTGTTTACTAAATATCCAGAGATTTCCCCGAATTCTTTAGTTAACTGTTCCATCCTTGGTATTGTTCTAGCTGGGACAGAGGTATAAATTATAAGATCGTCCGCAAATAGGGCGATTTTGCTACAAGAGCGGAGTGAGTGAATGGGGATTATCTGTTCATCCTTCCGCAAAACATGGGCTAGGGGTTCGATGTATATATCGAAGAGGAGCCAGGACAATGGGCAGCCCTGCCTCGTACCTCTGGTGATCTTAAAAATCTCTGTCAAGGCTCCATTTACCAAATTCTTAGCTGTAGAACCTTGATATAGTTTTTTTATAGCCGTAATATAACCCACATCAAAGCCCATTTATTCCAAGACCGCACATAAAAACACCCCACAAAAAACGGTCAAATGCCTTGGCGGCATCTATAGTGATTACCGCCAAGGGAAATTATCGCGTAGTTGCTAGATCAATAGTCCCGATCAAGGACAGAGTCAATTCCTGGATCTGTCTCTTGGGGATAAAACCCTTCTGGTTTACATTAATTAGTTAGGGGGCTACCTTGGCCAATCTCCCTGCCAAAATGCTAGTATAGATTTTATAGTCCACATTTAGCAGGGAGATGGGCCAATACGAATCCGCACTCTTCGGATCCTTAGTAGGCTTAAGGATCAAAGTAATTATAGCCTCCATCCATGACGCTGGAATTTTTTCCTCTCCCTTATAGATCTAATTAAACAGTATTACCATGTCTGGGACTATTTCATCTGCAATTGTCTTAAATAGCTCTCCTGGCAATGAGTCGGGGCCTGCTGCCTTCCCGTTTTTTAGATGTTTTATATGCTTTCTAATTTCGCCCTCAGTGATCTCGCCTTCTATTATCTAGCTGCCTTCACTTGAAAAAACTGGGAGATCCAACTTATCAAGCCAATGCTTTAATACCCCCTCTTCTGGCCTGATTTCCTCAGTATATAATTTTGAAAAAAGAGAGACCATGCGAGCCTTTATCTCGTCTTCCTTATTTGAAGTGTCTCCCCAGGCATTGATTATTAATTCTCGAATATGATTTCGGGACCTGACTTCCAGGCCAACAGTGCGCCGGCCTTCTCTCCATACTCAAATAGTTTCATGCTACCAGTCACCCACTTCTCACGGCACTTGGCCTCTAGGTTCATCCTATAGTTTAACCTTGCCTCTAGATGTTTCATTAAAGACTCAGCATTTTGGGAGGGATCTGCAGACTGCAACTTTAATTCCAACGCCCCAACTTTCCCCTCCAAACATTTTAATTCTGCTCTATTGAGCTTATTTAAATATGATGCTTGACTTTGTAGTAACCCTCGTATATATGGCTTGAAGGCATCCCATATTATATTCAAGGGGGCGGACTGGGCGTTATCCAAAAATAACTCAGTAGTCCTTTCCCTCACAATGGTGGACACATCTTCCTTTAGTAGGATAGATCCTTTTAAGGTCCATCTCATATTATAGCCTATTCTCACCCCAAATAATGTTACGCTTACCGGAGCACGGTCTGAGATGTGACCTGGTAAAATATTTATCTCTTTTAATTTTCCTGCCCACAGTCGGTCTACTAATAGATAATCTAGTCTGGAGAAGTGGGAATATTTTTTGCTGTGAAAGGTGTACCCTCGTTTTTGCCCTTTTAGCTGTCTCCATGTATCCACCAAGCCCATTTCGTAGATCATATGCTTCAGGGACTGCCTTGTCCTAGGTGCCTGAGCCTGTCCCCTAATCTTGCCAGTGGATGTATCTAGTAATGGATCTAATAGGGTGTTAAAGTCCCCTCCGATAACAATAGAGGTGGACACTCCAGCCAATAAAAGATGTAAATCAATTATGTACTGGGGGTCATCTACATTAGGGCCATAATAGGCCACACATGTAAATACTGTACTGGCGCATCTAAGAGTCGCTACAACCCACCTCCCAGAACTGTCGTTTTTAGAAGCAATTAAATCAATTCCGGAGCCCCTCCTGATCAATATCGCCACCCCTTTACAATATTCTACTTGATCTGAAACCGCATGACCCTCTACCCACTTTGCCTTTGCGTACAGTTCCCTGCTTTCACTTGTGGTTAGATGGGTTTCTTGTAGCATAATAACTTGTGCTTTAGACATCTCCAAATATTTCAATATTAACCTCCGCCTAGCTTTGGATCTGAGACCATTTATGTTCCAGGTTAACACCTGGAGTGTATTCTCGCGCCCATTCATCTCTGCGTGAATATTCGATTATTGTACTGTCTATAGTTAATAGTGCTGACATGAGGACTTATTTTTTTGTTTTTTTCCCACTCCTCCCCACCCTGTGCCACCCCCTTCGACCCCACACCCCTTCTCCTACCCTTGGGAAACTCCTTGCTCTTCTCGCATACAAATGCCTATTTGAACCACCGGAGTAAGGAAATCTCTTCCAAATCAAAATAGATCAAAAAGATTAAGAGAAAAAGAAAAAACAATAAAATGTAATTTCACCCCCCTTCCTACCCTACCTTATCCTCTCCTTTTACCCCCCCCCCCCCCGAGGCATATTAAGGTGTTCCTCCAATTATTTCATTCATGTAGTTATACAAAATTACTCAATTGTATGGGGTGTCCTGCATAACTTCCAATAATTTCAAAAATGTCAAAAAGTGCCCCGCTTCTTTATAGTGGCTATTAAGTCTTCCGCCTCTTCCACTGACCTAAAATTTCGCATTTGGTTATCACACATTACACGAAGCATTGCCGGAAATTTCAATTGAGCCTTGGCTTCAAGTTTGTTCAATTCATCCATTTTTTTTTCAAGTTCCCATTTTTTCAAATCTGTGGCTCGGCAGACATCAGACCTGATACTAAAAGAAAAATTCTGAAACTAATATGGGCCATTTCTCAGGGCAGCTGTCAATATTGATTCTTTCACAGTGTACGAGAGAACATTTATGAGAATTTTCCTTGGCTTCTGCCTCTGGGGGTTTTGTCTGAAGGGATCACGATGTACATGCTGTACTTCGCTATCTAGATTAATATCTGGCCTATCTTTTAGAGCAGTCTCATGAAGAGGTTTAATTACAAAAGCCTTAATGTCTGTCTCTTCTTCCGCCTCGGGATGTTTAAGAGCCTCAGGTTGTTTCTCTGGGCGTGGTTCTCTACTCTCTCCAAATTTGCCCTGAGCCCTGTGTTTTCCCTGGCGAACGCTACCAGCCCCCCAGTATTTTTGGCAATATTGTGTCTCATCACCCCTACCTCCAACTCCAACGCTTTGGTGCGTATTGCGACTTCATCGAGTTTCTGTGCCAAGGAAATACAAGAAGCTTGTATATCGGCTTGGTTTGCTTCCGACTTTTTGAACCCGGAGCTAATCTCCTCTTTTAATCCCAGGAGTATGGAGGCCAAGAGGGTATCCGTGTGTAAATTTGGTCTCACAGTCCCAGTTTTAATCTCAGCCGCAGTTACTGGTGCTGACTCAGGATGGTCCTCCTGGGTAGGGCTTTCTCCATCTTCGACATCTTCCTCCATTTCGAGGCCGGTGAACCTATTCTGCGTTGACAACTGAAAGACAACTCCGGTTGATACTCCGTGGCCACTGCTTGCCTCTTCACCACCTTCGTCTACCTGTGCTCGGATAGGCTTTTCTGAGGCTTCACCCGCAACTTCTCCTCTCCCCAATTCCCACTGGGTCCTAGCAGTTGATTCCTCCCTACCCATCCTCATTGAGGTAGAATGCGAGATAACTTTATAGAAGGTTTTAAGGGAGGGAGTTACCCTAACCTGGGGATGCGAGATTCTTTTCCCCCTTCCTCGGGGGCTCTTTCCCTTTTGCTTTGCCGGCCTGCCCATTTTTAACATTTTAACTTGCATAGCCTTTTTCGCGACAGACTCAGTTGGGACCTCTACAGCCGTAGATGCATATAGGTCAGGGCTTACCCCGAGTTTTCCCACTGCACGAGTGAGTAGAGAATACCTGGATATTTTTTCTGGCAGGGCACCGGATTTACCAGAAGGCACTGCAGATTTCTCCATACGAGCTCTCCCCTGCTCACTAAAATACCCTAAGTCTCTGACCTGCTGATTCTGGTTTCCATGCATAGGCTGGGAGGCTACACCTCCTCTCCCATCAGATACTGCCTCCAGCCTGCACTCTCATACCTCTGAATTCCTTCCGTCTGGGTCGTCTGGATCGCCTCTATCCGACCAACCTGTGCTGCCTCTGCCGCTGCGTGCAAGGACGCGAACAGCCCATGCACACCTCAGCTGCACAGCCGCTCTGCTCCACGTCGAGGCAGCGTCTCCAGCCAGCGGGTGGTTCCAATGGCTCCCGCATGATGCCAAACAAAGCTGCATAGATCCCCTGCAACTCGGGAGAGGGTCTCGGTTACGGTATTTTTTGCGGGTTGGGGGTCGGGAGGGGAAGTTACATGCCTACATGCTTGTCTCTCAATCTCTCAAACCGCCGCATTCCTTACTCCGGCGGCCCGCGACCGTTTACCTTGCGGCCGCCATGTTTCCCGCGGCTGTGTGTGTGTTGCGCAAACGCTTTACGCATTGCCTCTGGGATAAGCCTGACTGCTCGTGCCAAGCTACCAAGGGGGTGAGCAGGGGTTATCTTCAGCATGTAACTCCCTTGCCCTGACTAGAATGGTGGTTTTGCCTGGCTTAGGCACCTGCCCTAGCCAACCAGAAATCCCATTTCTAACAACTTCTTTTAACTGTATAAAACCAACAATAGTTTGGCCACATGATGATTCAGAATTGCCTTTCAGTATCAAACTGATCCCATTGGAAGAATAAATGAATGTAGTCTTGACATTAATTGTACTACATAATCTTTATTCCTATCTAAATCAGTCCAATGTAATATATCACTAACGAAAAGATTGAGAGCATTTTCAAAATGAAGGAAAAAAATGAACATTAATATGTAATCATTATAAATATGAAGATAATAGGCAGGTCAAGTCATATTTCTTGGATATCCGTGTTCGGTGTAGCCTAATAACATACCCAGTTTGCTGTCATTGTGTTCCACCTTTGCTCTTTTTTCTAGTTACAATGCTCATCTGGTTAAAAGTCGTGAGATAATATATTGAACTGCTAAAAGGGTAACTGATATGTGGTTTTACGATCAAAATATCGCAGTTAATGTTGACCAGGTTAGTAGAACAGTTCTGTGTCACTGTAACAAATGAAGTATAAAACCCCTTGCAATTGCGTTAGGAGAATCAACTAAATGCAGTTTCATGTCATTGTTAAGTGTATTTACTAGACATTGTGAATGAGACCATGTAGCTTTATTATTGATAAAGAAAGCAGACAAATAAATAATTTGCATAGTGTAGACTGCAAACTTCTTAAACGATTAACAGTTCCATTTGATAGTTTGTACAGGACTATTTAAAACAATAATAACATCCCTAATGAAACTAAACTGTGTTTTTCGTTCCTTGTCTAAGGTATAAAAATGGAGTCCCGATTGAACTCAGGCTGGCTCCTGCTGGGAAATACAGGATGAGGCACGAGTTTGGTGTGCTGACGCTAGAGATCAGCCGGTATGATTTTTTGTCATTTCATGAATTTTTTATAAATTAGATGGATCTGAATGTGTTAAAGTTGTATTGGAAAAACAGGCCTCATTCCAGACCATCATTTTTCACCCACTGTGCCAATCTAGACAAAGGCACGCCTTATGCAAACTAGTCTGGGTTCTGCTCCGATAGGAAGCCTAAACTGCCAGACCAGATGCCGTCCAGATGGGAGAAAAATACCCCAGACTAGTTTCGACCTACTTAGGTCTCATCAGCGAAGTATAGCTTGAGTACTATGGCACAGTGAGCACAGGACCTACATCTGGGCATGTCTGTCACATTTGGGGAGTCTCCTCCAAAAACAACAAAGTCATAGAAGGAATGCTTGAAGTAATCTTAGCCACTGGTGATCGCTCTGAGTGATATTCCAGACCATAGTTGTTCGCCCACTGTGCCATTCTAGACAGAGACTTGCCTTAAGCTAATCAGGCTTGAGTCGGCTCCAGTCTGAACTGCCAAGCCAGAGCTTAGGCCTCATCAGTGAGTTATAGATTGTGTCCTATGGCACAGTGAGTACAGGGCCCACATCTGGGTCTGCCTATTGCACTTAGCGCATCTACTGCAAAAATAACTAGGTGTTGGAAAGAATGATCGAATTAACCTCAGCCACTAGAAGTTGATATCAGGCTTTTGTGAGGTCTTGGGCAAAAATTTGAAATTTGGCCCACATTGGTCCTCATCCAAAAATGTTAAGAGGAAATTAGTGAGGTATTTTCAAACACAAAAGACCCATGCAACTGGTGCATTTAAATTTAATACTGAGCTTCACTAATGCTACCTAATTAGATAGGAGGCAATATTATGTGTGAATGTATCAGATAACAGTTGTGGTGTGTATCACCCCGCTCAGAACTGCTGACAGCAATAATACTAGCTTCCCCAGTTGGCATTTTTATGTCAATGCCAGTAAACAAATTTGCAAAGTCAGAAAAATCCAGTATTTTTCTCCTGTGAAATATAAAATGAAAAGATTAAACACAAGAAGACATCGGTTAAAAAGTAATTTATGTCTGTCTAAATTATTTGAAAATAAATATTAATCAAAAGAGATAGAATTAAATGTTGAAAAAGAATGCTGGGGACTTTACATTCATTCATATTTAACTACTCACCCCTGACCAGACCATCCAAAATTAAATGAATGGTCAGTGTGTTGTTCTTGATAAAGGCAGTATCCTACTCTTATAGAAAGATGATGCGGAAAGTGAGCAGCATCAATGCAGTCTTCCATCACACATAAAACCAATCACAAGCAGCATAGAAAGAACAATCTTAGCTCACACTGGAACTGTAAGGCTAGGAGGGCAACGCCCATAAGGCTGAAAGAGCTTTAGCCATCCCTCCACGCTCCTATCAACTCCAGTAGCCTGGGCAGTGGAGTGCAAAGGCAGTTCATCAGCTGTCATGGGCTGGGTCTGGGCAGGGGCTGACGACTCAGACTCGACCTCATGCAAAGTACTTCACAGATCCTCAAAAGACCATTTATCAGTTCACAGGTCTTTGGGTGTTATTGCTACCGCCGCACCTGCTGTCCCCACTCATTATAGACTGCTGCTGCCAGAGTGGGAGAAAGGAAGAAAGGATTTTATGTACACTATAAACGTGGGCATGTACCACATTAATATAAAGTGCCCAGCCATTGCCTCAAAACTCCAAAACAGGAACTGAGCCCTCTATGTAGTATATAATTGGTCATTACAAAATGTTCCAAGGACTCACATTTCAAAAGCATATTTCTTTAACTTGGAAGCGTTTCACTTAAGAACACTAAAATTAATTTCTGCATTGGCTGACATTTATTAGAATTCACAGTTTCCAAATGTAAACTTTGAAACATTCATGCCAGCAGTGGGGATGCTATTAGCAGGGCCACTGGAACTACTCGATTCAAGCGTTTTTCAAATAATTTTGGATTTGCCACATTTGCCACATAATCCTTCGCCTGCTGCATAATCTGTAGATTTTGGCAAAAAAATAGTTTCTAGCTCAAATGGATCAACATTTACTAAACACTTGGGGATACGGTTCCTGCGCTCTGGAAGCCCCTTCACAAAGATTGAATAATCATATTTTATTTGCTTAATGCTGTATATTGATGTTAAATTGGTAGTAATAAAGTGCAATCTTTCAGGGACAGTGTTTCCATGTGTAAAAAGGACAAAAAAATCAGGTAATATTAACACAAAATGTGCTGCAAAATGCACCATAATTTGCCTTTTGTTGACACATTCTTTAGTCAGTACTGCTGCATTATTTGTTCCTCCTTGGCCGCACAATTCCAGTGGCCCTGGCTAGGAGTAAAACAAGAAACAAGTCAGTTCTCATGCGAACTCTGCTTGGAATTTTATACCAGATGGAGCAACATTAAAGTCTATTAAAACATATAAAAGGGAAGTTTTTATAGAGGGCACATCCTAAATTGAGTTATCTTTAAGGTACTCTTAAAAGGGGCAATAGAAGACATGTAGGCACAGTGTAATAAGATAATTGCCTAGGGTAAAACAGATTTTGTCTAGCAGGTAAACTGTGTTTGAAACCAGGTTTTCTGGTGCAAAATTTAGCCACTAGATGAAGGGCAAGGGTCTCGGTGACTGAAATAAGGGAGTGGGTGGCAAAACCCACATGCAGTCTTGGACCAAAGTTCCAACATTACTTTTTCCTGAGCCAGAGCTCAGCATCTGGCTCGGTCCTTCGGTGACTCATTCACCACTAGAAAACCAACTTTTGGCATGTCCTAAAGGCTGACATTTTGTTGCACAATCATTTTCGATAAACATTGTTCATATTACACCTGAATCCCCCTTGCCAACTGCCAAGGATAAGGTGGAGTACTTAGAGTGTCTAGAGATACATCCTCATGCATTCACACAGCTCACACTACACTCACCTAGGTTCAGAAGTCATTCTCCACTCACACAGGCTCACCTTTTACTCTCCTTATCCACTCACAATAGAAAGCCGGTCACCAAGTTTTCCCAGGGGCACACCACTTACCCTGCCCTCACACCTCTCACCCTACACTTCCACAGGCATTCGTTTCACCCTGCCCTCACACTGCTCATCCTGCATTCACACCACTCACCGTCACTCAGCACTTCCTGACCACCCCTCTAACACTGAAAACATTGAACTACCGAACATGTGTGGAAATACACACGTCTACAAATGCATTCACAAAATAACTATCCTTCCCACAGTACTGGATGCTTATTCTGTTCCATCCGTAACTGCAAGTGCAATACAAGAGGGTAGAGTGTACTGTGCAATGGTAAGGGAAAGGAAGTAAAGCTGGGGCTGTGGGGGCTGGTGAAGAGCCAGGATCAGTCTTAGGAAGTGGTAATCAGCCATCAGGGAGTGGTGAAAGCCGACAAAGGCAGCAGGACGGGGAGCAGCACAATAGGCTAAAGATGAAGCACTGCAACTGGAACTGTGATCTGGTGTGGGAGTTGACTGGTACTGCAGGCTAATGGTGTGGTGCATGTGGGGAAGGATTTTCAGCTCAAGAGGTACTTGTTGGCACAGCACTGAGCCCCATTGGCCTTCATAACAGCCACTGTGAAGAAAGGTGGGGTAGTTACCTGTGACAAGACATGCTGTTTTTGCTGCTTCTGAAGCCATGGTGGAGACCAACATCCAGGCCTGCAATAGCGCTCTGCGGGGGTTGGTATTGGAGGAGAGATTGTGCTGAGGCTACAGCTGGCTGGTGTGTGAGATGGGAGCAGTCCATGGAGGAGTCAGTGAAGTTGAGGAGAGTGAAGGGAGGTTGTAGATTGGTGTAGGAGGAGGGACCGGAATGAGGAACATAGGCTAAGACTGGAGTGAGCAGCACCTCTGGAGTGCAAGGAAGGCCCGACAAAATACATTTTTTGTTTATAATGTCTACTGCAAATGGGGAAGAAAAAGCAAACAGGCTCATATGCCGCTGCATCATCACGCTGGACATAGCACCATTTTGGATGGGGGAAATCCCTTGATGAGAAGCTCTATTCACCGATACTTCTATCAGTTATATTGCTGCTTGCTCACAGAGCAATAGTGTTAGCCAATACTATCACAACATTGTGAAGGGGTGTTCTTCTAGCACACTGACATGTTATTGCATCTTTAATGGGGCAGCCCTGTTAGGCGAGGGAACACAACTCAGGAGTCAATAGAAGTGCAACATGCACTGCACTCTTTCTTGGAAGCAACAGACAGGTTCTGCCCAATCAAATGCTGTAATCAAGGTAAACATGTGGGAGGAGCCAAAGTCTCTGTCAGTTGTGTTTCTTAAAGCTTTTTTTCTGTTGATCACACAAGGTATGACAATAGCCAGACCTACACAGTATGTCTCAGAAGTATTGAAACACATTCAATATGGTGCTTAAGAACTCACATTGTAGCACTATGCAGTTCAGTTCATACGTCTTTATTTCGAATTATTTCATCATAAAAGACAATCATACTTAAACCACAAATTATTACACATGTTAAAAACTGTTAAAATCCATAAACCGTTGCAATAAATACTGGACATAAATTTTTCCATAAAGGATTAAGTTAATCCCATAACACAGTTTACATCCATATGAACTACAAAGGTATCAAACTTGATAATTTATTTTACACACAAATTCAAAACGAAATGAAGACGTACTAAGGACTTCCTAAAAACTAATATCATACTCTTTACAACTATCTTAATGTGTGCCTAGCCCTAATAGACCATGCCCAGCCCAAAAATTTTGCAACAGCTATAACCACCAATTCTGTAATGTTGGCCTTCAAGATACGTATGGCAACCGATCCCACCCGAGTTCTCATATTGCTACAAGTAGGTTTTAGCCATTTGCACCGTGGGGCTGAGTACGCTGGGCAAACAAATAACACGTGACCTATTGACTCTTTTTGATTGGTGCACCAAGGGCAAAACTCATTAGTCTGTCCTTTCCATTTGCAGGTAAATGATCTCAATGGGAGCGACCCGACCCGAAACTGGTGATATAACCTCCTATCGCCGCTCTTTGTAATAATATCCCAGTATTCCTCAAAAAAGGGGTCGAGTTTATGTTCCAAAAACCTACCAGATAAGGAAGTGATATCAGTCTGGACTATGAGTTGTTGTCTCACTGTGGCCCAGTAAAGATCTTTAAAGTCCTTTTTCGATGGAAAAACACAGGTATTGGGTTCTAACCACAAATGGCTTAAGCCCATATTTTCCAATAATATTCTTACATTCCTAAACCAGGGAATGTTTCCTGACCCAACTATGGATCTTATGTCCAGTATTTCATTAGCAAAAGACATCAATTCAGGAGTAGTCCACATTCTCCTCCATAAAGCTACTGTTCTAAATCGTGCCACATCATCAATAGAGTGGCACCCCAAGTCAAGTAACAAAGGCATCATGGGGCTAGATTGGGGTAGACCTACCAGGTTAAGTAAAAATTTGTTTTGGACTCTCACTAACGATGAAAGGTCCGAGAAAGCCCATAGGTCCGCGCCATACAGGATCGCTGAGCTTATTTTGGCATGATAAATTTTTAGGGCAGGACCTATCCTTTTAGTCATGGCTGACCTCTGCTCCTTGACTAAGCACCCGGTCAACTGTGCAAACTTCAGTGAGAGTACATCAAGCTGTGGTTTCCAACTAAGCCTATTTTCCAGCACAACCCCCAAGTAGGTCATAACTTTTACCTGCTCTAACTCACATCCATACATACTAACATGATTCAACGAAGACTTGTTTTTCGTCAAAACCATAAATTTAGTCTTAGATACATTGACCTGTAAATCATTTGTATGGCAAAAATCCTCAAACCTATTCAGTGCGGACTGAAGACCCATCTTAGTTTTCGATAAGATTAGGGTATCATCCGCAAAGATAAGAAGCGGGAACTTGGTGCCTCCTAAGACGGGGGCACCCGTTGGAAAATCTACAAAGTACTGCACGACCCTGTTAATAACTAATAAAAACAGGGTCGGTGCTAGTACACATCCTTGACGTACACCCCGGGTGACGGGAAATCCTTCCGTTACCTGCCCCTGTTTGCCCCATCTAACCTGTGCAAAGTTTGCCTAGTGAAGTCTAATCACTACATCTAGGAGTTCACGTGGCATCCCCATATTGCCTAATGCATCCCATAACTTAACTCTCGGGACTAAGTCAAAACCAGACTTTAAATCTACAAACGCTGCATATATAGTTCCACCACCCAGGATGACAACCTTCCAGTTAATTAAAATAAATCTAAACACCTGATCAATCGTGCTGACACAAGATCTAAAGCCTGCCTGTAACAGGGACAGAACATTCTCCTGTTCCATCCAGGCCTGTATCTTGGCCAGCACCATCCTAGCTATGATTTTCTGGATGGCATCTATTAAACTGATAGGGCGATAATTCGCCGGGACTGGTCGATCACCCTTTTTAAATATAGGCAATATCTCGTTGCCTCGCCACGAATCCGGGATTGGTGCACCCTTCCCTATGGGGAACAACCTTTACAACGCAAATTTTACAACGCACTACACTTACAACGCATTTTTTACAACGCACAATCCATTACAACGCATGACATTACAACGCATGACACTACAACGCATTTTTAAAAACTACTTTTACAACGCATTCCATTACAACGCATACTACCATTACAACGCATACCATTACAACGCATAATAGAGTAATTTTTACCCCTATACTATCCAACACTTACCCTACTGTTGCACCCCCTGGAGTTAGAATAGTAATTTTTACCCCTATACTATCCAACACTTACCCTACTGTTGCACCCCCTGGAGTTAGAATAGTAATTTTTACCCCTATACTATCCAACACTTTCCCTACTGTTGCACCCCCTGGAGTTAGAATAGTAATTTTTACCCCTATACTATCCAACACTTACCCTACTGTTGCACCCCCTGGAGTTAGAATAGTAATTTTTACCCCTATACTATCCAACACTTACCCTACTGTTGCACCCCCTGGAGTTAGAATAGTAATTTTTACCCCTATACTATCCAACACTTACCCTACTGTTGCACCCCCTGGAGTTAGAATAGTAATTTTTACCCCTATACTATCCAACACTTACCCTACTGTTGCACCCCCTGGAGTTAGAATAGTAATTTTTACCCCTATACTATCCAACACTTACCCTACTGTTGCACCCCCTGGAGTTAGAATAGTAATTTTTACCCCTATACTATCCAACACTTACCCTACTGTTGCACCCCCTGGAGTTAGAATAGTAATTTTTACCCCTATACTATCCAACACTTACCCTACTGTTGCACCCCCTGGAGTTAGAATAGTAATTTTTACCCCTATACTATCTAACATTTACCCCACTGTTGCACCCCCTGGAGTTAGAATAGTAATTTTTAACCCTATACTATCCAACACTTACCCTACTGTTGCACCCCCTGGAGTTAGAATAGTAATTTTTACCCCTATACTATCTAATACTTACCTTAAATGCAATTTAATATTATGCGTTGTAATGGTATGCGTTGTAAAGGTAGTATGCATTGTAATGGAAATGCGTTGTAAAGGTAGTTTTTAAAAATGCGTTGTAGTGTCCTGCGTTGTAATGTCATGCGTTGTAATGGATTGTGCGTTGTAAAAAATGCGTTGTAAGTGCATGCGTTGTAAAAGTGTGCGTTGTAACGACATACATCCCTTCCCTATTGCAGTGGCCAGAAAAGTAATATAGGGCACGCAATTATGAGTATCATGTTTAAATAAGTATTCCGGAATGCAATCCATGCCGGGGGCTTTACCACCTTGTGCCAACTTAAGTGCACTTTCAGCCTCTTTACTGTCGAACACAAGGGGGTCGCACGGGGGCATTTCCCTTAGTGGAGGATCGACAGAGATCGGGACTGTTTCTATTTCCAGACCCCGAAACTGTGATCCAAAATAATCGACCCAATTATCAGCAGACACGTGGTTTGCCGGGACTTGTGAAACCACTGTGTTTCCCCATTTAACTACCTGCCAAAACTTGGTCTGATTTCTTGACCTCCTGGCCTCCAATAAAACCTGCCAGTGTTGATCGTCCCAATCCCTCTTGGCATATTTGAGGGTTTTCTTATACTCTAGCCTAGCAAGCCTGACATTCTCGATAAATCGTGATTTTATGGCTTTAACCAGAGAGCCATATGCCAAATGGCGCAATTTATTGTACCATGAAATCCCAGATTTAAAAGAGGCGGATTTACCGAGATTGCCACTCTTAGAAAAAAAGGATTTCAAAACCCCGAACAACTGCTCGTGAAGTGCACTAACGGACATAAACCCATCTTCATGGTTGCCAGTGTCTCAAATGCCTCCAAAGTGTTGGAAACTTTTTGGGAGATACTAGCTAGTGTCTGAGAATCGACAGCTACCCTCTCCCACCGAACTCTATGCCTATCATTAGTAATGCGAACATCTGCAGTGATAATCTCCTGCATACTAACGCTCTCCGTGTCACCCTCAATTTTCAGGCCAAGTAGGAGCGGGTTGTGATCACTCTCTGGGCGAGCAGATATTATCATGTCCTCCATAAGGGACCAGTGCTCTACTTTTAATAAGATATAGTTAATTCGACTAGAATGAATACCATTATCAAAAGTTACTCGTCCAATTTTATCAGAACTAGACCGGCCGTTGACAGCTCTCAACCCCCACTCGAGACACAGACCGAGCCACTGTAGAGCAGCCTCTGACCACTTTTTTATCGGATCTATGTCAAGGTAGGGGATATCCCACTGAGCGTCCTCGGCTGCAAAAATGTCATCCCCCTCAAGGGCTAAGGGTTCAAAAGTGCAATTCAGATCCCTGCCACAATCACTATACTTTCCGACCCCACAGATTTGAGAATAAGGTCCAGTTCATTAGTAATTCCCGAACTCCTTCCACCTGGCTGGCCTCTGACATAGATGTTGGTGATAATAATCTCCTGATGGTTGGGCCTACAAAACTTAATCACAAGTATGTCTGGACTATCCACCACTACTTCGGATAGCCTAAAGTTAAGCGATTGCCTGACCCAAATAGTTAGGCCACCTAATGGTCTACCTCTTTTGCCTTTCAAAGCCGGTTTATAGAAATTTAGAAATCCCAGGCGATGAATGGGGTCGGAAGCCCAGCTCTCTTGAAAGATCAAAATATCGTGAGTGTCCACAAAATCACACCACTCGACTATAGCAAGTTTGCTTCTCAGCCCAGCAATGTTCCACGAAACTATTTTCAACAAATTAGCCCGTTTAGCAGGCGTATTTGAATTAGTTGGATCAATCGCCACAGACTTAAAGCCAGTTGTCCTCCCTCTCTCCAATAAAGCCCCTCTAGTTGAAGTACCTAAAGTTAAACCCGGGAGAGCACAACATTCTGTGCCACTACCGGCTGCATTACCTTCCACAGATATCCCCCCTGCAGTATCAACCGCCACCCAACTAAGATGACCTTCATTTTGATCCCCCTCCTTTTCCTGGGCCTCAGAACACCCACAATATATGCTTGTGAGTCAATCCACCCCTTCTAGGCCAAACAATGATTCGTATCTATTTGATAGATGGAAAAAGTGCTCATCCCTGGTGGGCCGACTAGGGCCATATAGTCTCTCCCTGTAGGTATTGTTTGGGCGAAGGAAAGAGCATTGCCTCAAGCCATAGAAGTAGTGTAGACCTAGTGATTGGATAGTTCCCACACTACCCATCCTTGACTCACTACATATATACTCAACTACCCACGGATTTCTAAAATTAACGATTACACAATCGCCCACTATGTCGTTTGCTCTGGTACCCACCCAACTCACCCGTCTCACATTTAAGATCTCTGTGGTAAAAGAGGAAGGGAGAGGTCTGTTCGTATTTAGCCAATGCATGACGTTGTTTTTTAACTCCATATACGATTCCAGTTTTTCTGTCTTAATTACAGGAACTCCCGCCAATATGACCGTGTACAGTTCAACCTCTCGGGGGAGATTAATACAAAGCAACCGCTGGGTTGTAATCATGTCTCTCGATGGTAAGGGGCCTTTTAACTGTCTCTCCACATTCTGCGCAGACAACATGGTAAAGGGTCTTAACACCTCACCTACTCCCGTATCCCGCACCTGATTTAAGGCGGTAAATTACTCTCTACTGTGCGTCTCTCAACCCGTAATACTGACTTTTGACTGTCAGCCCTGTCGTAGATAACTTGCTGAGGTGCCTTACCACTACTAACGAGCCCTGATACAGGGGTAACAGGGACATCAGTGCTCGGGTTCGTCATACCTTTCTCAATGGATACCAGCATGTTTGAGTTAGCTAAAACGAACTTCTCAAGTTGATCGAGTTTAGTATTAATAATCTTTGTTCTTTCTAGGAGAGGTAGCACCAATGATCTAACCAATTTCTCTATATTTTCTAATAACCCCTCGTTAGCCCTACCAGAGTTGGACGATTGATTATTGTCGGGGGTTGGTGTAATCAGACTAGGTGGCTGCAATGGATGGAGTAAGGCCCGATTAAGCCCATTCTTTTTAAATATTTTAGCAGAACCTTCCTTCTGGGGACCATCCCCTCTTTTCCTTTTTCCCAGGGCTATGTTAACCTTGGTCTTATTGCTTCCGGGAAATTCCACGTCTTGGGTTTTGGGTACGGAATTATGTGACAATAGAGATTCAGAGACCCCTGGTCGTGTGCTACTAGGCGCAGTACTCCCTCCTATTAAGCTCGATGGAGGACAAACCACAGGATTTTCAGACCCCAGCAACAGAAGACCTGAACTAGGGCTCCAAACCTCTAATGAATCTTTCTGTACCTGTTGTTTTCCAGGGCTTAACGCTGATCCTATGGGGCCTAACGATGAACGCCTCCCCGTTAACAGATCTAAAGACAAACGTTTCTCCGTAAGAGCTATTTCCTTTTCCAATACCATTGTTGCTCTTTTAATAAACTGATCGATAGTACCAGTAGCCGCCCCCCCCATTGGTAGAAAGAGTCACCTTTCTGCCCTTCCCGGATCGGGATGCCATTTACGACCCTGTCAGCCACAAAATAAAATGCAAACTGAATACTCAAGTGATTAGTTGGGAATAAATAGCTTACAGTACAAAAACCAACTACTGAAGTTCTCATCCCAATATCAAACCTACGAGAGGTTGCCCAGCCCGACCTCGATCGGCCTCGGACGGCCTCAGACGGGCCCGCCCTTAGCCGGGCTTAGCCCGGCATCCGCCCGCGCGCGTCCCGTGTTGCGTCCAAAGGGCGTAGTTTTAAAGGCGTAGGAGGGCGGGAGTAATGCGGGAAGAGGCAACAGCTCTGTCAAGCTCTCAGAATGCTGGTCTTCGCAGTCCCGCTGGAGCGTGGCTGTAGTCCAAAGAAGAAACACCTTCCTCGTGTGCAGGTCGATCCTTGGAAATATGTGGTCCCAGAGTCACCAGTTGCTGCTAGGAGCGGCTCCCGCGAAGCGGGGGCCGCGAGCAATTTTAAAGGCGTAGGAGGGCAGAAGTAATGCGGGAAGAGGCACCAGCTGTGTCAAGCTCTCAGAATGCTGGTCCTCGCAGTCCCGCTGGAGCGTGGCTGTAGTCCAAAGAAGAAACACCTTACTCGTGTGCAGGTCGATCCTTGGAAGTATGTGGTCCCAGAGTCACCAGTTGCGGCTACGAGCGGCACCCTAGTAGCACTATGCATTAACTTAAGTACATTACCGCTTCAAGCATAACACAAGGAGTTAAGTCATGTGTTGTGCAGTACTAGCGATGATCCAAAAGTTGTGAAGTGGTTTTTAAAACAGTATTAGTTTTAATAAAAAAACCTTTATTGTGCATGTCATTAGCATTTTAGTGCGGTGAACGAGACAACAGCACAAAAATGCATTAGTCTGAACCCTGATGCCTACTACTTGATAGGGCTGTGAGGAAGAGTTGGAAAGAGCCAATGAGAGACGAGGAATGATAGAGAACGAGAATGGAGTCAGGGAAAGAATATGTGAGAGAGGAGAAGAGGGGGACGATAAAGAAACGGAGAGAAAGGGAGCACGTAAGAGCAGAGCGATGGACAGTCACAGTCACGGAGAGAGCGCGGAAAGATTGTTGGGAAAGGAAATAAATATTCTGGTCACAAACAACCAAAAGTGCTATCGCATAGCGCTTCCTGAAACTTCCCCACTTTGGCCAGTAGGGTGTGCCAAACAACCGTGCAGATGAAATAGGATTATTTTCCTGGTACCAAACTGATCTAGAAGATGCACTGTCGACCTCCCAGTGAAAAATACACTGTCGGGTTCGGAATAAGACTGGTTAAAATGGAAAGATCTTCTTCACGGAACGTTTTCTTCCACTTAAAAGTCTTGCTTTATTTCTTTGAACCATCTTTACTGCTTGATAGCTCAGTTAGAATAACAAGCATCTGTATAGCCAAAAGATCTGTCTTTAATGTGCCTAAGAATACAACCAGCTGCTGTCCCTGCGTTTGTAGGCATATTAAAGCAAGAATTATTGGTTTTGCAAATGCTTCTTTATCAGTGTGTATAAAGTGCTTCAGGAGGCAAAAATGTAAGTTCCAATTACAATATATTTGTTAAAAACCTCGACATTGAACACACTGAATGAACACTTTGTACTGCTTTTGCTTACAATGTACATATGGCATAAAGAATTGTATGTTTGATGATTCCGAACACTTTTGAAATGTAGTATATAGTCCCTCTGGCATTGCAATACCAGCAATACATCCGAGGCAGTGATACAACAAACTGCCAATAACTGGGTGGAGCCAAAGACAACCATAGGTATATTTTAAAGATTTAGTAACAAGACTGCACTGTCAAGGCAGGGTTGATTCTTGCTTTTTTTCCCTTTGTAAAGGAAACTAAGAGACAGCTAAATCCATTGTAAGGCAAAGGCTATTTCCTTCGGGTGGTTTGCAAACCACTGCCCTGAAGTGACTAGAATCTTGAGAATATTATCACAACTATCCATGACTGCCATTCTAACATGACAAACTGGACGCAGTCTCTATATTATGAAATACTTTATAAATGGATGATCCAGCTCAGAAGGGGAGTCTCTCTTCAGGGCACAGTGTTTTGCACGCCTTAAACCAATGTTCGTGGGACATTAAAGAGGCCCAAAAGAGTTTGGTTGTCCTTTGGTGAGGTGTCCATTTTTGTCGGTGTTTGATTTGTGGATGTATTATTACCAAAATAAAGAGTCAATTCAATCTGCATATATATATCCGTTCTGGTTTGGGATGGGCAAAATCATTATCCAGCAGCTACTGTTGCCAGACGGGTACTTCCAGAGCTCTTGTGAGAGATATTTATGGAATGTTAGAAGAGTTGTTTTAAATGTTATTAAGTGAAGCCATCATACCCCTTTATTATGTAGGTCTCTCCACTTATACAAGATTACAAACTTCGAAGACGTGGCATTAGGTAATTTTAGCATGCCTCCCTCATCTTGCCCCTGGTCCCCATGTTTCTGCCCTATATTCAGTGCTTTAAATGGTCCGGTACTCTCCGGTACGGAGTACCGGTACTTTTATATTTTGAGGAGGAGAGTACCGGCACTTCTCAGAAACAAGCAGGTACTCTGCTACGGAGTACCTGCACTTTTGTTTTTCCATTTCAAGCACTGCCCATATTGTTGTGCTAAAAAGTCACAGGGCTTTCATTAGTCCCTAATTTACAGACTACAACCTGTAGTCAGTCTATTATCACTTTTTCCTAGATCTGTTAGTAATGTGGCTGATAGTGTTTGAACATAACAGGCCCTCCTTTGCGTTCAGGTTGCTCAAGAAAGTATCTTGGAAAATTCAAGCAACGCAAAGAAAATCAACAATGTAACTGCCTGACGCCAAGACATATGTTCTGTTATTATGGGGCTGATTACGATGTCGGTCAGATGAGCGTCTGATAGATATCGTAGCGGAAACAGGACCACCCGACAAGGAGTCGGCAGCCCTACTTCCCATATTATGATGCGACCGACTCCACAGCGGTCAAAAAGTGTATGTTTTCTATTGCATCTTGTGCTGGGCCTGTAGCACAAGCATCAAGAGAAGAAAATACACTTTTAAACCATCCATGCCCCACGGTGCCCCCTATGCCTCATAGCGGAGGCCGAAGGGACCCTGCTAGGGGCCCCAAAGTCACTTTCAGACAGCCTTTCCATGTCAGAAAGGCCGATATGGAAAGGCTGTTGGAAACAGATATCATAATCCTGACGGCGGTAGCAGAGCGGGCACAGCTAGAATTTGGGAATTATCTGTCCGACCGCTGCCCCGATGGGATCTCCCATCCTGTCGGAGGTGTTGGTCTTTCCCCTAACCTGCAGCGGTGTGATCAACTGCATTGTAATGCGGAGGTCGGACCACTGCTTCCAATGACGGATGGACCACCAGAGACAGCTAGTCGGTGGCGATCCGCCCAACACATTAGTGTCTTGTTAGCCTGTTACACAATAGAGCCAATACCACAGGTGATCATCCCCAATGCATTACATAATAAGTATCCAACACCACACTCACAGTACACTGCAAAACACACACTGACAAGTATATTCCTCAGGATTTCTCTTCCCGCTCACCTGGACTGAGATTGAGAGTTCCAAGTGACCCATTTCAATCTAGTTGAGGAGCAGTTTGTGAGGAAGTAGAGGTACAAGGTTTCAATTGTTAGGTAAGTCTGTAGAGTCAGGGTCCAGTGATTTAGCTCTGGTGAAGGAAAGAGAATTACAAGGTATTTAAAGTTGAGGACCGCTAGTTTAATTCTTATGGAATCAAACCTTCATTTCACTGCCCTCCTGCCTTTTCACATATTGTGCAGTCTCAGAATTAATATAAGGTGCAATGTTTCTTCTTATTTAAGCATGCTTAGGCCACCAGCATACAGCATGTGTACAGATGTAGCTGCGTATGGTGTCGTCATCTATGCATCATGCCTATGGCGTTACTGCATTATTGTGCAGATCCAGAATCCTTGGGATTACAGGAGTTATCTCTTAATATAACATGTGCATTTGTGAAGCACACATTCACCCATAAGCGTCTTGGAGCTGAATAACAGATGTTTATTGTTACCCAACTCAATGGTACTCATTTTATTAACCTCAGATGAATGAAAGACTGAATGGACCCGCCAGGATTTGAACCTGTGACCATGAGGTCGAACAGGTCCCTGCAGCAGATGTAGTAGTCAACTGAGCCACTAGACCCATACTTGACGTGACTATCTATTTATATTCTCAATTAAGATACTTTTTCATGTGGTTGACAGTGACTTGTTTCTATCTTAGGGTTGAAAAACATAGGGTAAGTTTATAAATCAGGTTGCCATGGATTAATGGACAGTATTATCCCGTATGGTAGATTAAATTTAATGGAATTCCCTAGAATGAATCGGTTTACAATGTGATCCATGGTGGGTCAGTATTTACAGTCGAGGTCGGCTACTTTGATTCTTATGGATATTTTGGGTCAATAAAAATGTACTGAATGAATGGTCCACTCATACCTTTATTACAGTTGTTGGTGAAAGTGGTGGACTCCTACCTGTTTGCCCACCAAGAGTTCATTAATATTAGTGAGACCATAGGTTTTGGATCAATGCTGGCTGCAGGTTGATTATCAAGGCAAACTTATACTGCCAAATAATGCAATGACAATATTTTAATATTGACTTCAAGGTTGAGCTAACTAACTATATAAGCTTAAGTTTGGTAAACTCTAGGAATTTTCAGCATGTTCTAGGTGGCCTGCCACCTGCAGTATTTACTAGCTATTTAATTCTGGATGAATGATTCCAGTGACCTCTAATACCATGTGCAGGATGGGTCTCCACTTCCAGCTCTGCAGCACATTCACATATGCATGCGCCACACGCAAGTGTCCATTTTTGCAACCCATAACTATCACACCACTGACATTTTACAGGATGCTTGCTGTGCCCAGAGCATTCATTCCCCAGGTATGGGTTCACACTGCAAGCCCCCTAAAATAATTACTCTTTCGGTGTGGGTGCCTGTTGTAAAGTCATCCTGTGCCCTGGACACCCCCACCATTTTGCTAAGTGGTACGGGTGGTAACGGACTTTGACTGACCCTGGGCTCTGCCTAACCAGGCCCAGGGGCAGAGCTATACTGAAGACACACTTAGAATAGAGTGACAACACCTACATACTCTAGGGTACACTATGGGTTAGGGTAACCCTGTGATTGGCATGACCTCCCCTATAAGGCCCTAGTACATAATAGGGAAAGGGGGGTTGAAACTACCTTTAAGTCCGTAGTATAGAATAGGGCAAGGCAGTTTAGAAGCTAGCAGCCTTTTCTGCTCTTGCATGTGTGCACTGCTGAAGCCTGAGGTCAGTTTAAAAGCAGCCCTGTGTTGCAGGGCTGCTTTTAAATGCAAATTATGCCCGAACGCATATTTGGTGTTTTGGGCACTTAAAGTTAATACACTACAATGTTTAGGCATGGTAGGTACCCCCAGGATTTTACCTAGAAGTCTCAGGGGTACGGCAGTCAGATACTGATAAGGAGAATTCTTACAAAAGGTTTTTATATGCCTTGGGGTTGGTGACATTGCACATTTCACTCCCCACATTGTAGTAAAGTGCTTCCCAAAATCAAATTTTGCGCTAGGAACACTGTGAAATGAGGATCTGCTCTATCTTGATATATTCAGAAACCCTAAAGTCTTACCTAGGTGTTCCAGGGGTGGTGGGTCCTGAAGGTATAAATAGGGTCCTTATAACACCTGTTTTATAGGCCCTGGTATTGGAGAAATTGCCCAGTTCATTTTTCCATTGCAGATCCCCAGCCCATAGGTTAACATTGGAATAGGTTATTAATTAATAACTGGAGAATGAAAAGCCATAAAAATAGTATTCAGTAGAATGGTAATGACTAATCCCACAATATAGCTTTGTTGAATTTAATCTAAAACATACAGACAAAAAGTTATAAGACTTTCTTGCCTGTAAGCCAAAATTCAGTCCTCTAGTGCTCCGCCTTGATTGTTCAGAGATAAGTGGATTAGCCGGGCTGCTCCGAAGAGGTGATAAATGACCCTGGGGCTAGGAAGCCTTTCTGGGAGGAGAGTTTGCTGGGCATAGGAACGCCAGAGCCAGGGGGGGAGTAGTAAATAATGCTCTTCAAGGGAAGGAGGAGACAATCTAGAGAAACCAGTTTTCATTTACAACTCTCCTCTCTGAATCCAAGCGCATGCTTGGTTTTTGGAAGGAATGAGTAGATGCAAGGGGGAGAGACTCTGGATATTAGCCATCCTGGGGGTGTGTTTAGCCAGTTCTTCTCTCTCTGCTGAAAATTGTGACATATTGAATTTTGGAGGAATAGTGTTTTTTGGGATATCATTGTGCCACACTTTGGAGGAAGTGGTCATGCTCTGGGGTGTTGCCCTGCACCTCATTGGACAGCAGTGCTCTCCTGCTTTACCCCAGAGAACACTAAATAAGTATCTGAGAGGGGCAGTGCCTCTCAGATCTACTTTTTGAAATCTAAGAGAACAAGAAGGGTCTACTAAGGAGTTTGATGTGCATTCACTAGGCCCTGCACTCTGAAGATTACGCCTTTTGCACCATCTGAAACTACAGCCTTGTGGATCTAACCTGATTCAAAAGGACTAAAGAGTGGACTTCTTGCAAGCTACAGGTTAACAGATCTCACCTGGACCATCACCACAAAGAATCCTCACCCTGGAGTACTATCAGTTGATTTGTAAGGGGTTTGTCCAAGTGGATTGTGGGGACTGAATCCCAAACTTTCAAGGACCCTCTTGGAGATTCCAGATCCCTGGATTGTGTTTTGGACACTTTGGACCAGCAAGAGGAACTTCAGGAAGGAGTACCTAATGGAATTAAGCCTGTAGGAGGAGGCTGCATGAGTCTGATGAGAATTCCTCCAGAAAAGTTGCTGAGTGTGAATTTGTCACTGTCAGAGGCAACCACATGTCCAAAAGTGGCACTGTTGGTTTCCAAGCACTTGAAAGTGTCTATTCTTTAAAAAATCATATCTCTGGCTCCCTATGGTGGATTTTGTTTCATTTTGGTGTCATTTTAAAGATAAATAAAATTCTTATTTTTATAACTGGTGTTGGATTTTTATTGTGTGTTGTGTCTTGATTATTTACTGAATGGTGTTTTTAAATGCTTCACATCCCTGTCTTTAAAGTTAAGTCTGCCTCCTCGCAGCCAAGCTACCAGGGTTGAGCATGGGAATCATTTTCTAAGACCTATTCTGAGCCCTATAACTTGTTAGTGGTATTATTGCCAGTGGTAAATACATATCTGCCACTACTAATAATCCACTTTCCAACAGGGCCCACTTACTGTAGCTTTATTATGCATTCACTAGGCCGGTACACACTTCCAGGAGCATCTGTGCATACCCTTCCAGTACATGTTGCTTTCTGGGTCAATCAAAGAAGCATAATTAGGGTGCCATCACTAATGGGACTAATCATTATAGACTCGAGAAAATGTGCTTCCAGGTTGTACTTCATCATGCCATCTCGACAGGCTTAGTGCTTACTGTTAACTCTGTGGCTAATATGACTAGAACCTCATTGATTTGTCCACGGGCCCAGTCGCTGTGAATGCTCATGAGTTTAAGGCTCTGTGTTTGTTTTTTCATAGATCTTGTGGGCTCTGCTGCCTAACTGCTTGTAATCACCTTGTTAGTTGTATCATGACTTCCTGGCAACTGCACATGACAGTCAGGCCATTGACCTATCCTGTGCAGCTGCTTTCCTCTAGAACTCAAATCCATCTAAGAGAAAATAACATCCTAACCAGGTTACACTGCTGTCAGAGAAGTATAACCCTTGGGGCTCACATTGGGTGGGTTTTGCTTGCTATAGCCTGACATGTTGCTCAGGAATGTACCAATTAATCCATTAAGCCTGCACTTGAAGACCTACAGTTCCCCTTGTAAACACACCCCTGAACCCATAGGGATGATGCCTGACCATACAGTCTCAGTGGATCCCATGTTCTTGCCAAGAGGGGTAAGAGCCCTTTTTCATCTTGCACAAGAGCGGACCTGTGCTGAGAGCTATGAGGCCAGTGCCCCAGGCATGTTACCAGCATGCACAGTTTCTGAGAATCTTTCAAGAGATGGACAATGTACTGTTCCAACATGCCCTCTGCATGCCCATTCAGCCTATGTATGCAACTTGATTCTATCTGGCTGGAACCAGACCCTTTCATGTGGTCACATTATAGGCCCAGGTAGAGACAGATCACTGACATAATGTCAAGACAACAAATATGGACTAACAGAAATATTGTAAATTTAATTTCGATAACAAAAATATTGAGTCCCTACAACTGCATATGGCCTGAAAATGCTGGCAGTGCCGATGCTGGCACCGCCAGGCATATTATGACCTGCATATCCACTGCCCTTTTCATGGCGGGGACCCCGCCATAAAAAGGGTGGTGGACATGCAGGTAGGGGGGCTCTAAAAGGGCCCGGGCTGAATCTGGGCCAAGAGGTGCATGCAGGCGGGCACATGTTGTGCCACCCTGGAATTGCACCCTTGTTCCTGCACAGTGTGGTATGCACGACATGATGCATGCCACACCATGCAGGAATGTGCTGCAGGGACTCCCACGGCGGTGGTATGCTGTTTAGGCTCTCCTATGAACCTATCACAGCCGCCGCCATGAGACCGCAGTCACACCACCCGCCCGCCCTGGATTAAACTCATGATCCGGCCGGTGGGCTCACCACAGCATTGGCGGTGTTTTTGGGGCCGCCACAGTGGCAGTCCCATTGGAAGACCACTAAAGCCGTAATAAGGCCCTTAGAAGTGATCAGACAAGTCACAGGGTGTTATGGATTCATGTTGTATCAAGTTATCCTTGGCGATGATGAGTTCAAGGGTGGAACCTCTATTGGTTGTTAGGCCATTGCAAGATTGGGTGAGGTTAAGGTCCGAAGGGAAGGCCTTAAAGATGTTAATAATGGGGTCATTTAAGTCATTCCAATGGAATTTTAAATCCACAAGGACGATCTGGTTGGCGTGTTGGTCTCAGTTAGAGGATATGGTCTCCATAATTTGTTCAATAAAATGTAAGTTCTCCCCCAGTCAAGAGATCTGGGTTAAATCCATCGTTCTTTTGCCCACTACACCACCCCAGTTTAGACATGGCCATATGCAAATCAGTCTTGACCCTGTGCCTCATGGGAACAGTCCAGCCCGAACTGCCAAGCCATGTCTTCCCTGGACCGGAATCAAGCATCCTAGGACCGGTTTCTGGCTATCAGCCGTCATCAGCCAGGATAGCTTGACTCCAGTGGCGTAGTGAGCACGGGTCCCACGTCTGGGAATACCCATCCCACTTAGGGCGAAAAGCGTTACAACAAACAAATGATGGACGGAATGCTGATAATGCATACATTCTCCCCCAGTCCAGAGATCTGGGTTAAATCCATCGTTCTTTTGCCCACTACACCACCCCAGTTTAGACATGGCCATATGCAAATCAGTCTTGACCCTGTGCCTCATGGGAACAGTCCAGCCCGAACTGCCAAGCCATGTCTTCCCTGGACCGGAATCAAGCATCCTAGGACCGGTTTCTGGCTATCAGCCGTCATCAGCCAGGATAGCTTGACTCCAGTGGCGTAGTGAGCACGGGTCCCACGTCTGGGAATACCCATCCCACTTAGGGCGAAAAGCGTTACAACAAACAAATGATGGACGGAATGCTGATAATGCATACATTCTCCCCCAGTCAAGAGATCTGGGTTAAATCCATCGTTCTTTTGCCCATTACACCACCCCAGTTTAGACATGGCCATATGCAAATCAGTCTTGACCCTGTGCCTCATGGGAACAGTCCAGCCCGAACTGCCAAGCCATGTCTTCCCTGGACCGGAATCAAGCATCCTAGGACCGGTTTCTGGCTATCAGCCGTCATCAGCCAGGATAGCTTGACTCCAGTGGCGTAGTGAGCACGGGTCCCACGTCTGGGAATACCCATCCCACTTAGGGCGAAAAGCGTTACAACAAACAAATGATGGACGGAATGCTGATAATGCATACATTCTCCCCCAGTCAAGAGATCTGGGTTAAATCCATCGTTCTTTTGCCCACTACACCACCCCAGTTTAGACATGGCCATATGCAAATCAGTCTTGACCCTGTGCCGCATGGCAACAGTCCAGCCCGAACTGCCAAGCCATGTCTTCCCTGGACCGGAATCAAGCATCCTAGGACCGGTTTCTGGCTATCAGCCGTCATCAGCCAGGATAGCTTGACTCCAGTGGCGTAGTGAGCACGGGTCCCACGTCTGGGAATACCCATCCCACTTAGGGCGAAAAGCGTTACAACAAACAAATGATGGACGGAATGCTGATAATGCATACATTCTCCCCCAGTCAAGAGATCTGGGTTAAATCCATTGTTCTTTTGCCCACTACACCACCCCAGTTTAGACATGGCCATATGCAAATCAGTCTTGACCCTGTGCCTCATGGGAACAGTCCAGCCCGAACTGCCAAGCCATGTCTTCCCTGGACCGGAATCAAGCATCCTAGGACCGGTTTCTGGCTATCAGCCGTCATCAGCCAGGATAGCTTGACTCCAGTGGCGTAGTGAGCACGGGTCCCACGTCTGGGAATACCCATCCCACTTAGGGCGAAAAGCGTTACAACAAACAAATGATGGACGGAATGCTGATAATGCATACATTCTCCCCCAGTCAAGAGATCTGGGTTAAATCCATCGTTCTTTTGCCCACTACACCACCCCAGTTTAGACATGGCCATATGCAAATCAGTCTTGACCCTGTGCCTCATGGGAACAGTCCAGCCCGAACTGCCAAGCCATGTCTTCCCTGGACCGGAATCAAGCATCCTAGGACCGGTTTCTGGCTATCAGCCGTCATCAGCCAGGATAGCTTGACTCCAGTGGCGTAGTGAGCACGGGTCCCACGTCTGGGAATACCCATCCCACTTAGGGCGAAAAGCGTTACAACAAACAAATGATGGACGGAATGCTGATAATGCATACATTCTCCCCCAGTCCAGAGATCTGGGTTAAATCCATCGTTCTTTTGCCCACTACACCACCCCAGTTTAGACATGGCCATATGCAAATCAGTCTTGACCCTGTGCCTCATGGGAACAGTCCAGCCCGAACTGCCAAGCCATGTCTTCCCTGGACCGGAATCAAGCATCCTAGGACCGGTTTCTGGCTATCAGCCGTCATCAGCCAGGATAGCTTGACTCCAGTGGCGTAGTGAGCACGGGTCCCACGTCTGGGAATACCCATCCCACTTAGGGCGAAAAGCGTTACAACAAACAAATGATGGACGGAATGCTGATAATGCATACATTCTCCCCCAGTCAAGAGATCTGGGTTAAATCCATCGTTCTTTTGCCCACTACACCACCCCAGTTTAGACATGGCCATATGCAAATCAGTCTCGACCCTGTGCCTCATGGGAACAGTCCAGCCCGAACTGCCAAGCCATGTCTTCCCTGGACCGGAATCAAGCATCCTAGGACCGGTTTCTGGCTATCAGCCGTCATCAGCCAGGATAGCTTGACTCCAGTGGCGTAGTGAGCACGGGTCCCACGTCTGGGAATACCCATCCCACTTAGGGCGAAAAGCGTTACAACAAACAAATGATGGACGGAATGCTGATAATGCATACATTCTCCCCCAGTCAAGAGATCTGGGTTAAATCCATCGTTCTTTTGCCCACTACACCACCCCAGTTTAGACATGGCCATATGCAAATCAGTCTTGACCCTGTGCCTCATGGGAACAGTCCAGCCCGAACTGCCAAGCCATGTCTTCCCTGGACCGGAATCAAGCATCCTAGGACCGGTTTCTGGCTATCAGCCGTCATCAGCCAGGATAGCTTGACTCCAGTGGCGTAGTGAGCACGGGTCCCACGTCTGGGAATACCCATCCCACTTAGGGCGAAAAGCGTTACAACAAACAAATGATGGACGGAATGCTGATAATGTATACATATTTTCCCTCAGTCCAAAGATCTGGGTTAAATCCATCGTTCTTTTGCCCACTACACCACCCCAGTTTAGACATGGCCATATGCAAATCAGTCTTGACCCTGTGCCTCATGGGAACAGTCCAGCCCGAACTGCCAAGCCATGTCTTCCCTGGACCGGAATCAAGCATCCTAGGACCGGTTTCTGGCTATCAGCCGTCATCAGCCAGGATAGCTTGACTCCAGTGGCGTAGTGAGCACGGGTCCCACGTCTGGGAATACCCATCCCACTTAGGGCGAAAAGCGTTACAAACAAATGATGGACGGAATGCTGATAATGCATACATTCTCCCCCAGTCAAGAGATCTGGGTTAAATCCATCGTTCTTTTGCCCACTACACCACCCCAGTTTAGACATGGCCATATGCAAATCAGTCTTGACCCTGTGCCTCATGGGAACAGTCCAGCCCGAACTGCCAAGCCATGTCTTCCCTGGACCGGAATCAAGCATCCTAGGACCGGTTTCTGGCTATCAGCCGTCATCAGCCAGGATAGCTTGACTCCAGTGGCGTAGTGAGCACGGGTCCCACGTCTGGGAATACCCATCCCACTTAGGGCGAAAAGCGTTACAACAAACAAATGATGGACGGAATGCTGATAATGCATACATTCTCCCCCAGTCAAGAGATCTGGGTTAAATCCATCGTTCTTTTGCCCACTACACCACCCCAGTTTAGACATGGCCATATGCAAATCAGTCTTGACCCTGTGCCTCATGGGAACAGTCCAGCCCGAACTGCCAAGCCATGTCTTCCCTGGACCGGAATCAAGCATCCTAGGACCGGTCACCGGTCACCCCGAGTGGGAAGGGTATGCTCAGACGTGAGTCCCTTGCTCTCCATGCCACTGGAATCAAGCTATCCTGGCTGACGAGGGCTGAAAGCCCGAAACCGGTCCTAGGATGCTTGTTTCCAGTCCAGGGAGGACCTGGCTTGGCAGTTCGGGCTGGACTGTTCCCATGGGGCACAGGGTCAAGACTGATTTGCATATGGCTGGGTTCAAACTGGAATGGCATGGTGAGCAAAAAAACGATGGATTTAGGCCCAGATCTCTGTACTGGGGTGAATGTATGACATTGTTCTGCATTCTGTCCATCAATTGTTGTTTTTGCATTTGTCACCCCGAGTGGGAAGGGTATGCTCAGACGTGAGTCCCTTGCTCTCCATGCCACTGGAATCAAGCTATCCTGGCTGACGAGGGCTGAAAGCCCGAAACCGGTCCTAGGATGCTTGTTTCCAGTCCAGGGAGGACCTGGCTTGGCAGTTCGGGCTGGACTGTTCCCATGGGGCACAGGGTCAAGACTGATTTGCATATGGCTGGGTTCAAACTGGAATGGCATGGTGAGCAAAAAAACGATGGATTTAGGCCCAGATCTCTGTACTGGGGTGAATGTATGACATTGTTCTGCATTCTGTCCATCAATTGTTGTTTTTGCATTTGTCACCCCGAGTGGGAAGGGTATGCTCAGACGTGAGTCCCTTGCTCTCCATGCCACTGGAATCAAGCTATCCTGGCTGACGAGGGCTGAAAGCCCGAAACCGGTCCTAGGATGCTTGTTTCCAGTCCAGGGAGGACCTGGCTTGGCAGTTCGGGCTGGACTGTTCCCATGGGGCACAGGGTCAAGACTGATTTGCATATGGCTGGGTTCAAACTGGAATGGCATGGTGAGCAAAAAAACGATGGATTTAGGCCCAGATCTCTGTACTGGGGTGAATGTATGACATTGTTCTGCATTCTGTCCATCAATTGTTGTTTTTGCATTTGTCACCCCGAGTGGGAAGGGTATGCTCAGACGTGAGTCCCTTGCTCTCCATGCCACTGGAATCAAGCTATCCTGGCTGACGAGGGCTGAAAGCCCGAAACCGGTCCTAGGATGCTTGTTTCCAGTCCAGGGAGGACCTGGCTTGGCAGTTCGGGCTGGACTGTTCCCATGGGGCACAGGGTCAAGACTGATTTGCATATGGCTGGGTTCAAACTGGAATGGCATGGTGAGCAAAAAAACGATGGATTTAGGCCCAGATCTCTGTACTGGGGTGAATGTATGACATTGTTCTGCATTCTGTCCATCAATTGTTGTTTTTGCATTTGTCACCCCGAGTGGGAAGGGTATGCTCAGACGTGAGTCCCTTGCTCTCCATGCCACTGGAATCAAGCTATCCTGGCTGACGAGGGCTGAAAGTCCGAAACCGGTCCTAGGATGCTTGTTTCCAGTCCAGGGAGGACCTGGCTTGGCAGTTCGGGCTGGACTGTTCCCATGGGGCACAGGGTCAAGACTGATTTGCATATGGCTGGGTTCAAACTGGAATGGCATGGTGAGCAAAAAAACGATGGATTTAGGCCCAGATCTCTGTACTGGGGTGAATGTATGACATTGTTCTGCATTCTGTCCATCAATTGTTGTTTTTGCATTTGTCACCCCGAGTGGGAAGGGTATGCTCAGACGTGAGTCCCTTGCTCTCCATGCCACTGGAATCAAGCTATCCTGGCTGACGAGGGCTGAAAGCCCGAAACCGGTCCTAGGATGCTTGTTTCCAGTCCAGGGAGGACCTAGCTTGGCAGTTCGGGCTGGACTGTTCCCATGGGGCACAGGGTCAAGACTGATTTGCATATGGCTGGGTTCAAACTGGAATGGCATGGTGAGCAAAAAAACGATGGATTTAGGCCCAGATCTCTGTACTGGGGTGAATGTATGACATTGTTCTGCATTCTGTCCATCAATTGTTGTTTTTGCACTTGAGTTCTCTATGCAGCTTGAAGGGAATAGCCTGGATGATGCTCTGCGAGGGTGTTGAATCCTTGTGTGTATTGGTATATGATATCAGAAGGGAGTGTATGTCAGCATCAGAGAGGTGTTCTGTAACCCTCTGGGGTCTGGAGGTAGTATTGGAGGGGTTGAGATCTCACAAGTGGGTTTGTTGAATTCTCGTTGATCGTTGAGAGTGAGACATGATTAGAAAAGTTAGGTCGTACCATAGAGATTGGGCTGAAATGATTAGAGTGAGGGGTTCTATTATCCAGAGAGGTCAATTTAAGACAGGTGATTATATAAGGTTCTGGAGATTGGCTTTAACTAACTGAAGGTCTCGACTAAGATCTGTAAGTTTGTCCTCCATCTAAGAGGGTTCATCATTATGGGTGGGAATGTAGTGTGGCCTTGGGGCGGACGAAGAGTGTGTGCTCACTGGGGTGTCGGGGAAAGTCCACAACCCAGAGGGACCACTGGTGGTGGGGGAAGGAAAGACCGGCCATGGCGAACTAGGAGAGAGACTGCTGTGAGTGGTGATAGGATGATGGATAGGAAGCGGACTAATAGCTGCGACATCAATGGACAATCTTTTCTGTTGGGAGGTCCATTCTAGCGAGTCAGAGACTTCAGTGGTCGGTAAGGTTTTGCACGTAAAGTCTCCAGGTTGAAGCTGTTGACCAAACTCGGGCAGTGGTTATCATTTCTTGGCCTTCTATGAGCTAAGGGCCTGCACCGCTCCAATAAGTGGAGAATGGTAGAAGGGCAGGAATCATCCTTAGGAGAGAGTGAAATGGGTCCTTCAGTGACCGTTCCTGTCTTGCAAAGACTGGTGGGGACATGAGGTAGCATAGGAGATAGAATAGAGGAGGTACGGGATGGTGCATGTGTTTCAGTTCCTGAGTGGGGGGAGGGACTTTGACTTTGAGAGGAGATGGGGACATAGTTGGACATTGTGTTTTTGATCTTCATGAAAGTGTTGTCAAACCTCTCTAGATTGCAATAAAAAAGATTTGATGAGAACATTACAATTGTTGTATATGGTGATGGTTGCCTCAGCATTGAAATCTGGTGAAGGCGTTATGGTGATACAAAGCCCATGTGGTGTTTTCCTTGACGTGTTAATATGAAAGCAAAATGTTGTTTATTATTGTCCGTTCAGCGACTGCGCTATCACAATAGAATCAACAATAGCTGCCAGACTAGGACTTCGGCATGGTAACCCGGGTGATGTTTATTAGGGGTGGGCGGAATTTGCGAAGTCGCGTTACGCAAATCTCCGCGAAATGGTTTAAAATCTCCGCGAACACGCAGAAATTCCGCGAACACGCGGAATTGCTTGTTCGCGATGCTTTTTTCCTGTTCGCAACCTCTGTTTGCGTGCTCGGGGGAAAATATCTCGTGAACACGCAGTTTGAGATCGCGAACAAGCAAAAATTCCGCGAAGCCGCGGAAAGCAGAATTTTGGGCAATTTCGCGTTCTCCGCGGAACGCGAAATTACCTAAATTCCGCAAATTCCGCGAGCGGAACGGAATTTACCGCCCAGGCCTAATGTTTATTATATAAACAACATCAGTCCCTTGTTTAATTAGCGGGGGCATTTAGCTGGCTCGAGAGGTCATCACATGCTGCAATTCCAGCCCGGTTGATTCCTGTTTACCTCATGTGGGCGATAAAGCCCATCTCTACACCAAGACGGTCTTCCTGACTAAACTTACCCATAGGTAACGGGGGAGTTAGATCATCCTACAGGGTTTTGCCAGATTCGCCCACCCTAGGCACAATAGGAGAGCTAGGGCTAGGTAGGAGCAAAACATAACAGTATTTATATGCTTGCATATATTCTCTGTAAACAGCACGATGGTTGAATTATTCATCTTCTTCACCACTCTTATATTGCTGATGACACTATTCAGTTTCCTTCTATTGGTTATTGCAGCACACATATTTTACTGAAGCATCACAATGCTTCGATAAATATTGAAACGTCATGTTGTGTATTTCTTGTGTATCTATTTGGGTATGCATGAGTAACAAAGCGAAATGGTTCTACATTTGTTATCACAATTTTCTTGGGGATTCAGAGTTGTCATGTTCTGAGGTTGCATATTCTACCTGTTTCCTTTCCCGGTTAGGGGTACAGATGGTGCACTGTGAGCTAGCAGGACTAAGGCCAACATATCCTGATGTTGTGCGTAGAATCAGTCTTGCACAGTTCTGATGTTTATGTTGTCCAACAAATGCATAGTTTTTACTGAGAAAGTATAAACCATAAGACAATCACCCCACCCGGTGTGAGCTTCGACAAGGGTTAACATTTGATTAACGGTATAGATTAGGCATACTATCAATGACAATAAGGAATGAATTGTCAACGTGTGTTTCCAAAATCACATTGTGGTCTTGAAAATATTCAAATAATTGCAATCTCTGCATTCAAGGAACCAAAAGCAGTGCAAGTTCCCTACAACAAATGGTATTCTTATTAATTCCAGAATAAATCAATCCAGTGAAGTAAATCTATTACATTGCCAAATGTTGTGCACCAGTTTTAGAGCTACAGGCAGACATGGGCTGTTTTACGTTTGCTGAGAGTAGGCTCAGGAGGGCCTAAGAAACTCCAATTAATTCAGGATAACAGTTGCCTCTTCATGAGTGTTATTTATATTGCCTGCATATACATTTACATTAATTGAATATACAGGAAACATGGAGTGGGCATGTCACTCCCCTGGGCTATACAGTGATGCTGTATGGTGATTTTTACTGAATTTGTCGACTATACGAATAAAAGCTTTAAATTGCTGAGTAAGGCAGAAGAAAATGGAGGATTTATATAGATGTATAGAGAAACAGGGAGATTTCAAAAGATAGGATATGGCTGGATATATATGGATATGTATGGGATGAGGGGGAGAAATTGTAAGAGAGATCTGTAAGAAGATGGTATGCATGAATGAACTCAAGCTGGTCACATTGTGAACTCTCTACAATTTAATCTCATGAATTTCTACTGTGTCTGAAAATGATTCCCCAACAGAGACCTAGATATTATATTTTCTCTATGTTCCTAGATGCTCCTTGGATGATTCCGCTGATTACAGCGTGGAGATAACAAACTGCTGTGGACAGGCCACGTCATTTGCTAACGTCCTTGTAAGAAGTAAGTACCTTACCATAGTACCTTTGCCGCCGGTGAGGCTTGATTTCCTCTCAGAAGCACTTCTGTTTTTTTGAATCAACATTTTTGGAAAAAACTCAAATAATTGGGTGTATTCCATGCATAGAAAGCATGTCATATTTATTCATATAAAAACTGCCATTTAGCTTAGCAGCAACCGTTTCTGTGACATATTTTTTCGACGAAAGCTTTATATAAACGCCATACATTAAATAAATCATTCGAAATTAAATGAATGCAAAGCCCGTTTACGGGCTAGGATAATTTCCAAAACAGGAAAAGTAAAAATGGCCATTTTTAATTACAGAAATTTCTATAGTATGCCGATCTTTTTTTAGCAGAAATCCATAAATGTAAAGGCAATATTTACCTTAGTACGCACTCAACCCAAAATTGAAGGTGGTTCAAATTGATTACACAATTGGAGAAACAGGAGATAACAAGTTATTTCACAAGAAATCCTAAAAAATCAAGAGACCCTAGACAATGAATCTACATTTTATTTTGTCTTTGTTTGAATATCAGTTCAAACATATACTCACAAGGAGCAGAAGTCTGGAAAATAAACTTTTTGTGGGTGGTGGATGCCCACAACCTTATGTGAGTCTGTTACAAACCCATAGTCGCTGAATGTAGGGGGGGGGTGTTGGGTGCTGCAGGACCCACAAAATAACCATGCTGAATTTCCAAAGGTGAAAGAGCAAACAAAGATGCCTTTACATTTTATTTTAAACTTGTCACATTTGCAGTGCGTTTTATTTCAGACAGAAAATTAAAAATCATAAAAGTCCACACAGCACATAAAAAATAATAGCTACCACCAGGCATAAAAACCTAGCATAGGTGGCATAAAACCTAGCATGCTATATGTCAGAATTCCTTTCAAAAGGCCATGGGTTAAGCAGGCGAAACTGGGCTCAACCGTGGGGGGCAGGGGGTTGAGGCTTTTTGCTCCTGATGGCTAAGGGCCCGACCTACTGGACCCTGAAAGCCTGGGCCACCCTTCAGTACTTGACTCTCAGTAGTAGTGCAGGACAAGCAGTCCAAGGATTCTCGAGGAGAGGTAAGTGCAAGGTTGACATCAGCCGAAAACACAACATTTGCATGTTTAGCCAGATAATTGGTTTTATAAAAAAGGTAGCATTTATATGGAAACACAAAGTGAGATAAGTCACATAACAAATAATATACAGTCTTTGTGGCTTTCAAAATCAATGTGCTTCAGCACCGTAGCCCTATAGTCATAGCAAGTTCCCCAGGTACTCTGCGACTTGGTGATCTGCCTTACTCGCTGGTCTCGTTATACAGAAGTCCCGGAAGCACGTCAGCAGCCTGGAGCTGTCTGATAACTCTGCTCATGGTTGACGTGAGCAGGTGCCAGTGATGAGTGGTTGTCTCAATGTTGAAGGCAAGGCAACTGGACATCACCATCGCTCTTCTGGTGTTCCTTGTGAGAAATCGGGATGATGGTTGAAAGGGGGTGTGAGCCCTTCACAAGCAACAACTACAATCTTTGTCAGGGTGAACTATCAAAGTCACTAAATTAAACTGTCCTTAATCCCCTGATAGCTTAGAACAAAAGCAATCAGGCTTAACTTAGAGGAAATGTGTCAAGTATTTATGCAGCACACAAACCGTAATAAAGTAAAAACATAACACAAGACAAATTCCAAACCAAGTTAGAAAAATAGAGTAAAATGTAATACATTATGTGACATCAAAACATTTAAAAAATCTATTCAGTAGATCTAGAGAATCTGCAATTTCAAACATTTAAGTAAGTATAACGCCTGAAAGCATATAGTCCACTCGCGGTGATCTGGTCATGCGAGTCTGGGTGAAAGTCACAAGTTCTGGCCACCATGATGGAGCATGAGCTGGATACAGGAACCAGTAAAGTCTTGCTGAAAATGTTATCTTCTAAAGTCCAGCATGAAGAGTCCAGTTTGTAGTGGAGGGGCTCTTGAGGAGCAGGGAGAGCATTGAGCATGGTCGTTGCTTTAGCGGGCAAAGTGGGCCGGTCATCACTGCAGCATGAAGATCCTTTCAGGCATCGTGGATGGTGTTTGCTGGAGCTTCTCATTGGCGGTCATCGCAGGATGTTTATGCTGCATCGCTAAGTGCAGATCTCATGTTGTCAGTTGTCACTGGTAGTCGCTGTAGTGTGAAGATGCAGGTTCATTAGTTTTGCTTTGGCAGTCAGTGCGGTTGACAAGATCTTGACGCTAACGGGCCAATTCACAGTTGAAAAGAGCCCAAAACATAAGGATTTCTCCTTTTCTTCTAAGAGGAGTCAACGGTGCCACCCCAAGGGTGCAGGACCTTAGAGGCACCTCCTAGGGATCATGAACTCGCTGCAGCAGAGGCCAGCAGGGCTCAGGCAGGCCTAGTTGCAGGTCCAAGTAAATTAAATGTGCCAATTGGGAGAAAGAGAATTGTATCATGCTTAAAGAAGAGCACAAGCACGTTAGCACTGGTAAAGTTTGCAGAGTCAGTCAGACAATTGTTCTTTATTCAGCTTATCTAAAGCCATAAAAGCACAGAATAAAACAGTACAGTCATAAAACTGCATTAAAAAACATGGTTAAAAATGAGTCGGTTCCATTTCATAGGACCACAAAAGTTCAGATATCAAAAAAGTACATCACACAGCCACTTATAGGTTTCTTATCCTTATTGCACAGTGAACAAAGTTTAACACTGCTATATAGAGATCTAACTCACACAGTTTTTGCAAATAAAACAACGCTTCTCTATGAAACCGAATGTTGGATGAACAAAGAATTGGTCTCAGTAAGCACTTCCGGGGTTGAGAATATAACTGATAAAAGAGAGAAGAGTGTGTGGTGATTTGCTCTGAGGATTCATCACAAGGGTAATTTGGCAAGGTTATACTGCAGTCAACATCCTTGAGAACGGCTACTAATAAATGAAGAAAATTAAAACAAAACCTAGTAAGCAAGAACCTACTTTTTGCATCAAAGATTGAAATCATTAAAAATTCGCAATCCAGCAACGTTTTGATGGACTTATATTTGGCACTACTGCTTAATTTGTCAAAACGTGCCTCCTGGAGGCTACATTGTCTTTCCCTGCATGCCTCTTTCACCAAGGACATCACAATTGGGTTTCTATCTCTCAGTTTGAGGTATAGATCTGCAACACCCAGATCCATAAACCTCCCTTTAAATTTATTGATACAGGAGATTGCCAAAGCAAGATCTAGTGAAAGGCAATATTCCAGTACATCTTTTGAAAGTGAAGACACATTTTTCCCCCAAATTATTCCCCAGAGTAAAAGAGGATCCAACTTAATCCTGTCCTCCAGGGGGAACAGACCCACTTTGGATTGGCAGATAAAAGAGGGGGTGGCTTGGGGAACTACAAGAAGTCTTCTTAGGAACATGTTCTAGACCTTCTCTAGTGGGCCAGCACTTTTATTATGCCCTAGCTTGTGTGCAAAGGTGATTATCGCCTTCACAGCTCTTTGGCACTAGTTAGCCCTATTGGATGTAAAATAGACTGTGACAAGTTAAATTATAGTCAAGAGGGATGCCTAATAATTAAAAGTCTTGGCCTTTTGAATTTCTGTACCACCCAGTTAGAACGTTTGAGTTTTAACATTTTTTGGACCTATACTTATAGTGAAGGATTGACTGAGATTGGTTAGTAAATCAAGCCCCCTCACCATAAAACTGTAAAAAATAGTCTAAAAGACATTGTCCTAGGAAGCGTGTTTCCGGTCCAGGGAAGACTTGGCTTGGCAGTTCGGGCTGGACTGTTCCCATGAGGCACAGGGTCAGACTGATTTGCATATGGCCATGTCTGAACTGGGGTGGCAGAGTGGGCTAAAGAACGGTGATGGATTAAACCCAGATCAGTTGACTGGGGGTGAGTGCTTGCAATGTTCAACACTACGTCCATCATTTCCTTTGGTTTTTGCTAAAAGACATTGTAAACCACAATGTTTTTGAGATAAGGGCAACATCATTGACATACAATACAACAGACAGGGCCCTTGACATCACTTTGGAGAGATCATTCCCTACTTTGCACAAGCTCAATTCAAGGTTGTTGATGTAAATAAGAAACAATAAGGGGGACATCATGCACCCCTGTCTGACCCAACAGGAGGAATTAATTTCAGCAGAGAATTTGCCCTCATACCAAACCTGACCCTGATTTGACAATCCCAGAGCATCCTCTGCAACAAGCTAATGATGGCTAGATCATGTCCCATCCTTGCCAGTATCTCCCAGATCTTAGATCTGTTAACTGTGTCAAAGGCCGAGAAGAGTCAAATGCAAAAACAACAGTTGATGGACAGAATGCAGAACAATGTCATACATTCACCCCAGTACAGAGATATGGGCCTAAATCCATCGTTTTTTTTGCTCACCATGCCATTCCAGTTTGAACCCAGCCATATGCAAATCAGTTTTGACCCTGTGCCCTATGGGAACAGTCCAGCCCGAACTGCCAAGCCAGGTCCTCCCTGGACTGGAACCAAGTATCCTAGGACTGGATTCGGGGTTTCACTCCTCTTCAGCCAGGATAGCTTGATTCCAGTGGCATGGAGAGCACGGGACTCACGTCTGAGCATACCTGCCCCACTCGGGGTGACAAATGCAAAAACAACAGTTGATGGACAGAATGCAGAACAATGTCATACATTCACCCCAGTACAGAGATCTGGGCCTAAATCCATCGTTTTTTTGCTCACCATGCCATTCCAGTTTGAACCCAGCCATATGCAAATCAGTCTTGACCCTGTGCCCCATGGGAACAGTCCAGCCCGAACTGCCAAGCCAGGTCCTCCCTGGACTGGAACCAAGCATCCTAGGACCGGTTTCGGGGTTTCACCCCTCTTCAGCCAGGATATCTTGATTCCAGTGGCATGGAGAGCACAGGACTCACGGCTGAGCATACCCGTCCCACTCGGGGTGACAAATGCAAAAACAACAGTTGATGGACAGAATGCAGAACAATTTCATACATTCACCTCAGTACAGAGATCTGGGCCTAAATCCATCGTTTTTTTGCTCACCATGCCATTCCAGTTTGAACCCAGCCATATGGAAATCAGTCTTGACCCTGTGCCCCATGGGAACAGTCCAGCCCAAACTTCCAAGCCAGGTCCTCCCTGGACTGGAACAAAGCATCCTAGGACCGGTTTCGGGGTTTCACCCCTCTTCAGCCAGGTTAGCTTGATTCCAGTGGCATGGAGTGCACGGGACTCACGTCTGAGCATACCCGTCCCACTCGGGGTGACAAATGCATAAACAACAGTTGATGGACAGAATGCAGAACAATGTCATACATTCACCCCAGTACAGAGATCTGGGCCTAAATCCATAGTTTTTTTGCTCACCATGCCATTCCAGTTTGAACCCAGCCATATGCAAATCAGTCTTGACCCTGTGCCCCATGGGAACAGTCCAGCCCAAACTGCCAAGCCAGGTCCTCCCTGGACTGGAACCAAGCATCCTAGGACTGGTTTCTGGGTTTCATCCCTCTTCAGCCAGGATAGCTTGATTCCAGTGGCATGGAGAGCACGGGACTCACGTCTGAGCATACCCGTCCCACTCGGGGTGACAAATGCAAAAACAACAGTTGATGGACAGAATGCAGAACAATGTCATACATTCACCCCAGTACAGAGATCTGAGTCTAAATCCATCGTTTTTTTGCTCACCATGCCATTCCAGTTTGAACCCAGCCATATGCAAATCAGTCTTCACCCTGTGCCCCATGGGAAGAGTCCAGCCCGAACTGCCAAGCCAGGTCCTCCCTGGACTGGAACCAAGCATCCTAGGACCGGTTTCGGAGTTTCACCCCTCTTCAGCCAGGATAGCTTGATTCCAGTGACATGGAGAGCACGGGACTCATGTCTGAGCATACCCGTCCCACTCAGGGTGACAAATGCAAAAACATCAGTTGATGGACAGAATGCAGAACAATGTCATACATTCACCCCAGTACAGAGATCTGGGCCTAAATCCATCGTTTTTTTGCTCACCATGCCATTCCAGTTTGAACCCAGCCATATGCAAATCAGTCTTGACCCTGTGCCCCATGAGAACAGTCCAACCCGAACTGCCAAGCCAGGTCCTCCCTGGACGGAAACAAAGCATCCTAGGACCCGTTTCGGGGTTTCACCCCTCTTCAGCCAGGATAGCTTGATTCCAGTGGCATGGAGAGCACGGGACTCACGTCTGAGCATACCCGTCCCACTCGGGGTGACAAATGCAAAAACAACAGTTGATGGACAGAATGCAGAACAATGTCATACATTCACCCCAGTACAGAGATCTCGGCCTAAATCCATCGTTTTTTGCTCACCATGCCATTCCAGTTTGAACCCAGCCATATGCAAATCAGTCTTGACCCTGTGCCCCATGGGAACAGTCCAGCCCGAACTGCGAAGCCAGGTCCTCCCTGGACTGGAACCATGCATCCTAGGACCGGTTTCGGGGTTTCAACCCTCTTCAGCCAGGATAGCTTGATTCCAGTGGCATGGAGAGGATGGCACTCACGGCTGAGCATACCCGTCCCACTCGGGGTGACAAATGCAAAAACAACAGTTGATGGACAGAATGCAGAACAATGTCATACATTCATCCCAGTACAGAGATCTGGGCCTAAATCCATCGTTTTTTTGCTCACCATGCCATTCCAGTTTGAACCCAGCCATATGCAAATCAGTCTTGACCCTGTGCCCCATGGGAACAGTCCAGCCCGAACTGCCAAGCCAGGTCCTCCCTGGCCTGGAACCAAGCATCCTAGGACCGGTTTCAGGGTTTCACCTCTATTCAGCCAGGATAGCTTGATTCCAGTGGCATGGAGAGCACGGGACTCACGTCTGAGCATACCCGTCCCACTTGGGGTGACAAATGCAAAAACAACAGTTGATGGACAGAATGCAGAACAATGTCATACATTCACCCCAGTACAGAGATCTGGGCCTAAATCCATCGTTTTTTTACTCACCATGACATTCCAGTTTGAACCTAGCCATATGCAAATCAGTCTTGACCCTGTGCCCCATGGGAACAGTCCAGCCCGAACTGCCAAACCAGGTCCTCCCTGGACTGGAACCAAGCATCCTAGGACCGGTTTCGGGGTTTGACCCCTCTTCAGCCAGGATAGCTTGATTCCAGTGGCATGGAGAGCACGGGGCTCACGTCTGAGCATACCCATCCCACTCGGGGTGACAAATTTAAAAACAACAGTTGATGGACAGAATGCAGAACAATGTCATACATTCATCCCAGTACAGAGATCTGGGCCTAAATCCATCGTTTTTTGCTCACCATGCCATTCCAGTTTGAACCCAGCCATATGCAAATCAGTCTTGACCCTGTGCCCCATGGGAACAGTCCAGCCCGAACTGCCAAGCCAGGTCCTCCCTGGCCTGGAACCAAGCATCCTAGGACCGGTTTCAGGGTTTCACCTCTCTTCAGCCAGGATAGCTTGATTCCAGTGGCATGGAGAGCACGGGACTCACGTCTGAGCATACCCGTCCCACTCGGGGTGACAAATGCAAAAACAACAGTTGATGGACAGAATGCAGAACAATGTCATACA
This sequence comes from Triturus cristatus, assembly GCF_964204655.1. Lineage (NCBI taxonomy): Eukaryota > Metazoa > Chordata > Amphibia > Caudata > Salamandridae > Triturus > Triturus cristatus. Next base: position 350,395,295 of record NC_140584.1, read on the forward strand.
TTCATCCCAGTACAGAGATCTGGGCCTAAATCCATCGTTTTTTTGCTCACCATGCCATTCCAGTTTGAACCCAGCCATATGCAAAACAGTCTTGACCCTGTGCCCCATGGGAACAGTCCAGCCCGAACTGCCAAGCCAGGTCCACCCTGGACTGGAACCAAGCATCCTAGGACCAGTTTCGGGGTTTCACCCCTCTTCAGCCAGGATAGCTTGATTCCAGTGGCATGGAGAGCACGGGACTCACGTCTGAGCATACCCGTCCCACTTGGGGTGACAAATGCAAAAACAACAGTTGATGGACAGAATGCAGAACAATGTCATACATTCACCCCAGTACAGAGATCTGGGCCTAAATCCATCGTTTATTTACCCACCATGACATTCCAGTTTGAACCCAGCCATATGCAAATCAGTCTTGACCCTGTGCGCCATGGCAACAGTCCAGCCCGAACTGCCAAACCAGGTCCTCCCTGGACTGGAACCAAGCATCCTAGGACTGGTTTCGGGGTTTGACCCCTCTTCAGCCAGGATAGCTTGATTCCAGTGGCATGGAGAGCACGGGACTCACGTCTGAGCATACCCGTCCCACTCAGGGTGACAAATGCAAAAACAACAGTTGATGGACAGAATGCAGAACAATGTCATACATTCACCCCAGTACAGAGATCTGGGCCTAAATCCATTGTTTTTTTGCTCACCATGCCATTCCAGTTTGAACCCAGCCATATGCAAATCAGTCTTGACCCTGTGCCCCATGGGAACAGTCCAGCCCGAACTGCCAAGCCAGGTCCTCCCTGGACTGGAACCAAGCATCCTAGGACCGGTTTCGGGGTTTCACCCCTCTTCAGCCAGGATAGCTTGATTCCAGTGGCATGGAGAGCACGGGACTCACGTCTGATCATACCAGTCCCACTCGGGGTGACAAATGCAAAAACAACAGTTGATGGACAGAATGCAGAACAATGTCATACATTCACCCCAGTACAGAGATCTGGGCCTAAATCCATCGTTTTTTGCTCACCATGCCATTCCAGTTTGAACCCAGCCATATGCAAATCAGTCTTGACCCTGTGCCCCATGGGAACAGTCCAGCCCGAACTGCCAAGCTGGGTCCTCCCTGGACTGGAACCAAGCATCCTAGGACCGGTTTCGGGGTTTCACCCCTCTTCGGCCAGGATAGCTTGATGCCAGTGGCATGGAGAGCATGGCACTCACGGCTGAGCATACCCGTCCCACTCGGGTGACAAATGCAAAAACAACAGTTGATGGACAGAATGCAGAACAATGTCATACATTCATCCCAGTACAGAGATCTGGGCCTAAATCCATTGTTTTTTTGCTCACCATGCCATTCCAGTTTGAACCCAGCCATATGCAAATCAGTCTTGACCCTGTGCCCCATGGGAACAGTCCAGCCCGAACTGCCAAGCCAGGTCCTCCCTGGCCTGGAACGAAGCATCCTAGGACCGGTTTCAGGGTTTCACCTCTCTTCAGCCAGGATAGCTTGATTCCAGTGGCATGGAGAGCACGGGACTCACGTCTGAGCATACCCGTCCCACTTGGGGTGACAAATGCAAAAACAACAGTTGATGGACAGAATGCAGAACAATGTCATACATTCACCCCAGTACAGAGATCTGGGCCTAAATCCATCGTTTTTTTACTCACCATGACATTCCAGTTTGAACCCAGCCATATGCAAATCAGTCTTGACCCTGTGCCCCATGGGAACAGTCCAGCCCGAACTGCCAAACCAGGTCCTCCCTGGACTGGAACCAAGCATCCTAGGACCTGTTTCGGGGTTTGACCCCTCTTCAGCCAGGATAGCTTGATTCCAGTGGCATGGAGAGCACGGGACTCACGTCTGAGCATACCCGTCCCACTCGGGGTGACAAATGCAAAAACAACAGTTGATGGACAGAATGCAGAACAATGTCATACATTCATCCCAGTACAGAGATCTGGGCCTAAATCCATCGTTTTTTTGCTCACCATGCCATTCCAGTTTGAACCCAGCCATATGCAAATCAGTCTTGACCCTGTGCCCCATGGGAACAGTCCAGCCCGAACTGCCAAGCCAGGTCCTCCCTGGCCTGGAACCATGCATCCTAGGACCGGTTTCGGGGTTTCACCCCTCTTCAGCCAGGATAGCTTGATTCCAGTGGCATGGAGAGCATGGCACTCACGGCTGAGCATACCAGTCCCACTCGGGGTGACAAATGCAAAAACAACAGTTGATGGACAGAATGCAGAACAATGTCATACATTCATCCCAGTACAGAGATCTGGGCCTAAATCCATCGTTTTTTTGCTCACCATGCCATTCCAGTTTGAACCCAGCCATATGCAAAACAGTCTTGACCCTGTGCCCCATGGGAACAGTCTAGCCCGAACTGCCAAGCCAGGTCCACCCTGGACTGGAACCAAGCATCCTAGGACCAGTTTCGGGGTTTCACCCCTCTTCAGCCAGGATAGCTTGATTCCAGTGGCATGGAGAGCACGGGACTCACGTCTGAGCATACCCGTCCCACTTGGGGTGACAAATGCAAAAACAACAGTTGATGGACAGAATGCAGAACAATGTCATACATTCACCCCAGTACAGAGATCTGGGCCTAAATCCATCGTTTATTTACCCACCATGCCATTCCAGTTTGAACCCAGCCATATGCAAATCAGTCTTGACCCTGTGCCCCATGGGAACAGTCCAGCCCAAACTGCCAAGCCAGGTCCTCCCTGGACTGGAACCAAGCATCCTAGGACTGGTTTCTGGGTTTCATCCCTCTTCAGCCAGGATAGCTTGATTCCAGTGGCATGGAGAGCACGGGACTCACGTCTGAGCATACCCGTCCCACTCGGGGTGACAAATGCAAAAACAACAGTTGATGGACAGAATGCAGAACAATGTCATACATTCACCCCAGTACAGAGATCTGAGTCTAAATCCATCGTTTTTTTGCTCACCATGCCATTCCAGTTTGAACCCAGCCATATGCAAATCAGTCTTCACCCTGTGCCCCATGGGAAGAGTCCAGCCCGAACTGCCAAGCCAGGTCCTCCCTGGACTGGAACCAAGCATCCTAGGACCGGTTTCGGAGTTTCACCCCTCTTCAGCCAGGATAGCTTGATTCCAGTGACATGGAGAGCACGGGACTCATGTCTGAGCATACCCGTCCCACTCAGGGTGACAAATGCAAAAACATCAGTTGATGGACAGAATGCAGAACAATGTCATACATTCACCCCAGTACAGAGATCTGGGCCTAAATCCATCGTTTTTTTGCTCACCATGCCATTCCAGTTTGAACCCAGCCATATGCAAATCAGTCTTGACCCTGTGCCCCATGGGAACAGTCCAACCCGAACTGCCAAGCCAGGTCCTCCCTGGACGGAAACAAAGCATCCTAGGACCCGTTTCGGGGTTTCACCCCTCTTCAGCCAGGATAGCTTGATTCCAGTGGCATGGAGAGCACGGGACTCACGTCTGAGCATACCCGTCCCACTCGGGGTGACAAATGCAAAAACAACAGTTGATGGACAGAATGCAGAACAATGTCATACATTCACCCCAGTACAGAGATCTCGGCCTAAATCCATCGTTTTTTGCTCACCATGCCATTCCAGTTTGAACCCAGCCATATGCAAATCAGTCTTGACCCTGTGCCCCATGGGAACAGTCCAGCCCGAACTGCGAAGCCAGGTCCTCCCTGGACTGGAACCATGCATCCTAGGACCGGTTTCGGGGTTTCAACCCTCTTCAGCCACGATAGCTTGATTCCAGTGGCATGGAGAGCATGGCACTCACGGCTGAGCATACCCGTCCCACTCGGGGTGACAAATGCAAAAACAACAGTTGATGGACAGAATGCAGAACAATGTCATACATTCATCCCAGTACAGAGATCTGGGCCTAAATCCATCGTTTTTTTGCTCACCATGCCATTCCAGTTTGAACCCAGCCATATGCAAATCAGTCTTGACCCTGTGCCCCATGGGAACAGTCCAGCCCGAACTGCCAAGCCAGGTCCTCCCTGGCCTGGAACCAAGCATCCTAGGACCGGTTTCAGGGTTTCACCTCTATTCAGCCAGGATAGCTTGATTCCAGTGGCATGGAGAGCACGGGACTCACGTCTGAGCATACCCGTCCCACTTGGGGTGACAAATGCAAAAACAACAGTTGATGGACAGAATGCAGAACAATGTCATACATTCACCCCAGTACAGAGATCTGGGCCTAAATCCATCGTTTTTTTACTCACCATGACATTCCAGTTTGAACCTAGCCATATGCAAATCAGTCTTGACCCTGTGCCCCATGGGAACAGTCCAGCCCGAACTGCCAAACCAGGTCCTCCCTGGACTGGAACCAAGCATCCTAGGACCGGTTTCGGGGTTTGACCCCTCTTCAGCCAGGATAGCTTGATTCCAGTGGCATGGAGAGCACGGGGCTCACGTCTGAGCATACCCGTCCCACTCGGGGTGACAAATTTAAAAACAACAGTTGATGGACAGAATGCAGAACAATGTCATACATTCATCCCAGTACAGAGATCTGGGCCTAAATCCATCGTTTTTTTGCTCACCATGCCATTCCAGTTTGAACCCAGCCATATGCAAATCAGTCTTGACCCTGTGCCCCATGGGAACAGTCCAGCCCGAACTGCCAAGCCAGGTCCTCCCTGGCCTGGAACCAAGCATCCTAGGACCGGTTTCAGGGTTTCACCTCTCTTCAGCCAGGATAGCTTGATTCCAGTGGCATGGAGAGCACGGGACTCACGTCTGAGCATACCCGTCCCACTCGGGGTGACAAATGCAAAAACAACAGTTGATGGACAGAATGCAGAACAATGTCATACATTCATCCCAGTACAGAGATCTGGGCCTAAATCCATCGTTTTTTTGCTCACCATGCCATTCCAGTTTGAACCCAGCCATATGCAAAACAGTCTTGACCCTGTGCCCCATGGGAACAGTCCAGCCCGAACTGCCAAGCCAGGTCCACCCTGGACTTGAACCAAGCATCCTAGGACCAGTTTCGGGGTTTCACCCCTCTTCAGCCAGGATAGCTTGATTCCAGTGGCATGGAGAGCACGGGACTCACGTCTGAGCATACCCGTCCCACTTGGGGTGACAAATGCAAAAACAACAGTTGATGGACAGAATGCAGAACAATGTCATACATTCACCCCAGTACAGAGATCTGGGCCTAAATCCATCGTTTATTTACCCACCATGACATTCCAGTTTGAACCCAGCCATATGCAAATCAGTCTTGACCCTGTGCGCCATGGCAACAGTCCAGCCCGAACTGCCAAACCAGGTCCTCCCTGGACTGGAACCAAGCATCCTAGGACCGGTTTCGGGGTTTGACCCCTCTTCAGCCAGGATAGCTTGATTCCAGTGGCATGGAGAGCACGGGACTCACGTCTGAGCATACCCGTCCCACTCAGGGTGACAAATGCAAAAACAACAGTTGATGGACAGAATGCAGAACAATGTCATACATTCACCCCAGTACAGAGATCTGGGCCTAAATCCATTGTTTTTTTGCTCACCATGCCATTCCAGTTTGAACCCAGCCATATGCAAATCAGTCTTGACCCTGTGCCCCATGGGAACAGTCCAGCCCGAACTGCCAAGCCAGGTCCTCCCTGGACTGGAACCAAGCATCCTAGGACCGGTTTCGGGGTTTCACCCCTCTTCAGCCAGGATAGCTTGATTCCAGTGGCATGGAGAGCACGGGACTCACGTCTGATCATACCAGTCCCACTCGGGGTGACAAATGCAAAAACAACAGTTGATGGACAGAATGCAGAACAATGTCATACATTCACCCCAGTACAGAGATCTGGGCCTAAATCCATCGTTTTTTGCTCACCATGCCATTCCAGTTTGAACCCAGCCATATGCAAATCAGTCTTGACCCTGTGCCCCATGGGAACAGTCCAGCCCGAACTGCGAAGCCAGGTCCTCCCTGGACTGGAACCATGCATCCTAGGACCGGTTTCGGGGTTTCAACCCTCTTCAGCCAGGATAGCTTGATTCCAGTGGCATGGAGAGCATGGCACTCACGGCTGAGCATACCCGTCCCACTCGGGGTGACAAATGCAAAAACAACAGTTGATGGACAGAATGCAGAACAATGTCATACATTCATCCCAGTACAGAGATCTGGGCCTAAATCCATCGTTTTTTTGCTCACCATGCCATTCCAGTTTGAACCCAGCCATATGCAAATCAGTCTTGACCCTGTGCCCCATGGGAACAGTCCAGCCCGAACTGCCAAGCCAGGTCCTCCCTGGCCTGGAACCAAGCATCCTAGGACCGGTTTCAGGGTTTCACCTCTATTCAGCCAGGATAGCTTGATTCCAGTGGCATGGAGAGCACGGGACTCACGTCTGAGCATACCCGTCCCACTTGGGGTGACAAATGCAAAAACAACAGTTGATGGACAGAATGCAGAACAATGTCATACATTCACCCCAGTACAGAGATCTGGGCCTAAATCCATCGTTTTTTTACTCACCATGACATTCCAGTTTGAACCTAGCCATATGCAAATCAGTCTTGACCCTGTGCCCCATGGGAACAGTCCAGCCCGAACTGCCAAACCAGGTCCTCCCTGGACTGGAACCAAGCATCCTAGGACCGGTTTCGGGGTTTGACCCCTCTTCAGCCAGGATAGCTTGATTCCAGTGGCATGGAGAGCACGGGGCTCACGTCTGAGCATACCCGTCCCACTCGGGGTGACAAATTTAAAAACAACAGTTGATGGACAGAATGCAGAACAATGTCATACATTCATCCCAGTACAGAGATCTGGGCCTAAATCCATCGTTTTTTTGCTCACCATGCCATTCCAGTTTGAACCCAGCCATATGCAAATCAGTCTTGACCCTGTGCCCCATGGGAACAGTCCAGCCCGAACTGCCAAGCCAGGTCCTCCCTGGCCTGGAACCAAGCATCCTAGGACCGGTTTCAGGGTTTCACCTCTCTTCAGCCAGGATAGCTTGATTCCAGTGGCATGGAGAGCACGGGACTCACGTCTGAGCATACCCGTCCCACTCGGGGTGACAAATGCAAAAACAACAGTTGATGGACAGAATGCAGAACAATGTCATACATTCATCCCAGTACAGAGATCTGGGCCTAAATCCATCGTTTTTTTGCTCACCATGCCATTCCAGTTTGAACCCAGCCATATGCAAAACAGTCTTGACCCTGTGCCCCATGGGAACAGTCCAGCCCGAACTGCCAAGCCAGGTCCACCCTGGACTTGAACCAAGCATCCTAGGACCAGTTTCGGGGTTTCACCCCTCTTCAGCCAGGATAGCTTGATTCCAGTGGCATGGAGAGCACGGGACTCACGTCTGAGCATACCCGTCCCACTTGGGGTGACAAATGCAAAAACAACAGTTGATGGACAGAATGCAGAACAATGTCATACATTCACCCCAGTACAGAGATCTGGGCCTAAATCCATCGTTTATTTACCCACCATGACATTCCAGTTTGAACCCAGCCATATGCAAATCAGTCTTGACCCTGTGCGCCATGGCAACAGTCCACCCCGAACTGCCAAACCAGGTCCTCCCTGGACTGGAACCAAGCATCCTAGGACCGGTTTCGGGGTTTGACCCCTCTTCAGCCAGGATAGCTTGATTCCAGTGGCATGGAGAGCACGGGACTCACGTCTGAGCATACCCGTCCCACTCAGGGTGACAAATGCAAAAACAACAGTTGATGGACAGAATGCAGAACAATGTCATACATTCACCCCAGTACAGAGATCTGGGCCTAAATCCATTGTTTTTTTGCTCACCATGCCATTCCAGTTTGAACCCAGCCATATGCAAATCAGTCTTGACCCTGTGCCCCATGGGAACAGTCCAGCCCGAACTGCCAAGCCAGGTCCTCCCTGGACTGGAACCAAGCATCCTAGGACCGGTTTCGGGGTTTCACCCCTCTTCAGCCAGGATAGCTTGATTCCAGTGGCATGGAGAGCACGGGACTCACGTCTGATCATACCAGTCCCACTCGGGGTGACAAATGCAAAAACAACAGTTGATGGACAGAATGCAGAACAATGTCATACATTCACCCCAGTACAGAGATCTGGGCCTAAATCCATCGTTTTTTGCTCACCATGCCATTCCAGTTTGAACCCAGCCATATGCAAATCAGTCTTGACCCTGTGCCCCATGGGAACAGTCCAGCCCGAACTGCCAAGCTGGGTCCTCCCTGGACTGGAACCAAGCATCCTAGGACCGGTTTCGGGGTTTCACCCCTCTTCGGCCAGGATAGCTTGATGCCAGTGGCATGGAGAGCATGGCACTCACGGCTGAGCATACCCGTCCCACTCGGGTGACAAATGCAAAAACAACAGTTGATGGACAGAATGCAGAACAATGTCATACATTCATCCCAGTACAGAGATCTGGGCCTAAATCCATTGTTTTTTTGCTCACCATGCCATTCCAGTTTGAACCCAGCCATATGCAAATCAGTCTTGACCCTGTGCCCCATGGGAACAGTCCAGCCCGAACTGCCAAGCCAGGTCCTCCCTGGCCTGGAACGAAGCATCCTAGGACCGGTTTCAGGGTTTCACCTCTCTTCAGCCAGGATAGCTTGATTCCAGTGGCATGGAGAGCACGGGACTCACGTCTGAGCATACCCGTCCCACTTGGGGTGACAAATGCAAAAACAACAGTTGATGGACAGAATGCAGAACAATGTCATACATTCACCCCAGTACAGAGATCTGGGCCTAAATCCATCGTTTTTTTACTCACCATGACATTCCAGTTTGAACCCAGCCATATGCAAATCAGTCTTGACCCTGTGCCCCATGGGAACAGTCCAGCCCGAACTGCCAAACCAGGTCCTCCCTGGACTGGAACCAAGCATCCTAGGACCTGTTTCGGGGTTTGACCCCTCTTCAGCCAGGATAGCTTGATTCCAGTGGCATGGAGAGCACGGGACTCACGTCTGAGCATACCCGTCCCACTCGGGGTGACAAATGCAAAAACAACAGTTGATGGACAGAATGCAGAACAATGTCATACATTCATCCCAGTACAGAGATCTGGGCCTAAATCCATCGTTTTTTTGCTCACCATGCCATTCCAGTTTGAACCCAGCCATATGCAAATCAGTCTTGACCCTGTGCCCCATGGGAACAGTCCAGCCCGAACTGCCAAGCCAGGTCCTCCCTGGCCTGGAACCATGCATCCTAGGACCGGTTTCGGGGTTTCACCCCTCTTCAGCCAGGATAGCTTGATTCCAGTGGCATGGAGAGCATGGCACTCACGGCTGAGCATACCAGTCCCACTCGGGGTGACAAATGCAAAAACAACAGTTGATGGACAGAATGCAGAACAATGTCATACATTCATCCCAGTACAGAGATCTGGGCCTAAATCCATCGTTTTTTTGCTCACCATGCCATTCCAGTTTGAACCCAGCCATATGCAAAACAGTCTTGACCCTGTGCCCCATGGGAACAGTCCAGCCCGAACTGCCAAGCCAGGTCCACCCTGGACTGGAACCAAGCATCCTAGGACCAGTTTCGGGGTTTCACCCCTCTTCAGCCAGGATAGCTTGATTCCAGTGGCATGGAGAGCACGGGACTCACGTCTGAGCATACCCGTCCCACTTGGGGTGACAAATGCAAAAACAACAGTTGATGGACAGAATGCAGAACAATGTCATACATTCACCCCAGTACAGAGATCTGGGCCTAAATCCATCGTTTATTTACCCACCATGACATTCCAGTTTGAACCCAGCCATATGCAAATCAGTCTTGACCCTGTGCGCCATGGCAACAGTCCAGCCCGAACTGCCAAACCAGGTCCTCCCTGGACTGGAACCAAGCATCCTAGGACCGGTTTCGGGGTTTGACCCCTCTTCAGCCAGGATAGCTTGATTCCAGTGGCATGGAGAGCACGGGACTCACGTCTGAGCATACCCGTCCCACTCAGGGTGACAAATGCAAAAACAACAGTTGATGGACAGAATGCAGAACAATGTCATACATTCACCCCAGTACAGAGATCTGGGCCTAAATCCCTTGTTTTTTTGCTCACCATGCCATTCCAGTTTGAACCCAGCCATATGCAAATCAGTCTTGACCCTGTGCCCCATGGGAACAGTCCAGCCCGAACTGCCAAGCCAGGTCCTCCCTGGACTGGAACCAAGCATCCTAGGACCGGTTTCGGGGTTTCACCCCTCTTCAGCCAGGATAGCTTGATTCCAGTGGCATGGAGAGCACGGGACTCACGTCTGATCATACCCGTCCCACTCGGGGTGACAAATGCAAAAACAACAGTTGATGGACAGAATGCAGAACAATGTCATACATTCACCCCAGTACAGAGATCTGGGCCTAAATCCATTGTTTTTTGCTCACCATGCCATTCCAGTTTGAACCCAGCCATATGCAAATCAGTCTTGACCCTGTGCCCCATGGGAACAGTCCAGCCCGAACTGCCAAGCCAGGTCCTCCCTGGCCTGGAACCAAGCATCCTAGGACCGGTTTCAGGGTTTCACCTCTCTTCAGCCAGGATAGCTTGATTCCAGTGGCATGGAGAGCACGGGACTCACGTCTGAGCATACCCGTCCCACTTGGGGTGACAAATGCAAAAACAACAGTTGATGGACAGAATGCAGAACAATGTCATACATTCACCCCAGTACAGAGATCTGGGCCTAAATCCATCGTTTTTTTACTCACCATGACATTCCAGTTTGAACCCAGCCATATGCAAATCAGTCTTGACCCTGTGCCCCATGGAACAGTCCAGCCCGAACTGCCAAACCAGGTCCTCCCTGGACTGGAACCAAGCATCCTAGGACCGGTTTCGGGGTTTGACCCCTCTTCAGCCAGGATAGCTTGATTCCAGTGGCATGGAGAGCACGGGACTCACGTCTGAGCATACCCGTCCCACTCAGGGTGACAAATGCAAAAGCAACAGTTGATGGACAGAATGCAGAACAATGTCATATATTCACCCCAGTACAGAGATCTGGGCCTAAATCCATTGTTTTTTTGCTCACCATGCCATTCCAGTTTGAACCCAGCCATATGCAAATCAGTCTTGACCCTGTGCCCCATGGGAACAGTCCAGCCCGAACTGCCAAGCCAGGTCCTCCCTGGACTGGAACCAAGCATCCTAGGACCGGTTTCAGGGTTTCACCCCTCTTCAGCCAGGATAGCTTGATTCCAGTGGCATGGAGAGCACGGGACTCACGTCTGATCATACCCGTCCCACTCGGGGTGACAAATGCAAAAACAACAGTTGATGGACAGAATGCAGAACAATGTCATACATTCACCCCAGTACAGAGATCTGGGCCTAAATCCATCGTTTTTTGCTCACCATGCCATTCCAGATTGAACCCAGCCATATGCAAATCAGTCTAGACCCTGTGCCCCATGGGAACAGTCCAGCCCGAACTGCCAAGCCAGGTCCTCCCGGGACTGGAACCATGCATCCTAGGACCGGTTTCGGGGTTTCACCCCTCTTCAGCCAGGATAGCTTGATTCCAGTGGCATGGAGAGCATGGCACTCACGGCTGAGCATACCCGTCCCACTCGGGATGACAAATGCAAAAACAACAGTTGATGGACAGAATGCAGAACAATGTCATACATTCATCCCAGTACAGAGATCTGGGCCTAAATCCATCGTTTGTTTTGCTCACCATGCCATTCCAGTTTGAACCCAGCCATATGCAAAACAGTCTTGACCCTGTGCCCCATGGGAACAGTCCAGCCCGAACTGCCAAGCCAGGTCCACCCTGGACTGGAATCAAGCATCCTAGGACCGGTTTCGGGGTTTCACCCCTCTTCAGCCAGGATAGCTTGATTCCAGTGGCATGGAGAGCATGGCACTCACGGCTGAGCATACCTGTCCCACTCGGGATGACAAATGCAAAAACAACAGTTGATGGACAGAATGCAGAACAATGTCATACATTCATCCCAGTACAGAGATCTGGGCCTATATCCATCGTTTTTTTGCTCACCATGCCATTCCAGTTTGAACCCAGCCATATGCAAAACAGTCTTGACCCTGTGCCCCATGGGAACAGTCCAGCCCGAACTGCCAAACCAGGTCCTCCCTGGACTGGAACCAAGCATCCTAGGACCGGTTTCGGGGTTTGACCCCTCTTCAGCCAGGATAGCTTGATTCCAGTGGCATGGAGAGCACGGGACTCACGTCTGAGCATACCCGTCCCACTCAGGGTGACAAATGCAAAAACAACAGTTGATGGACAGAATGCAGAACAATGTCATACATTCACCCCAGTACAGAGATCTGGGCCTAAATCCATTGTTTTTTTGCTCACCATGCCATTCCAGTTTGAACCCAGCCATATGCAAATCAGTCTTGACCCTGTGCCCCATGGGAACAGTCCAGCCCGAACTGCCAAGCCAGGTCCTCCCTGGACTGGAACCAAGCATCCTAGGACCGGTTTCGGGGTTTCACCCCTCTTCAGCCAGGATAGCTTGATTCCAGTGGCATGGAGAGCACGGGACTCACGTCTGATCATACCAGTCCCACTCGGGGTGACAAATGCAAAAACAACAGTTGATGGACAGAATGCAGAACAATGTCATACATTCACCCCAGTACAGAGATCTGGGCCTAAATCCATCGTTTTTTGCTCACCATGCCATTCCAGTTTGAACCCAGCCATATGCAAATCAGTCTTGACCCTGTGCCCCATGGGAACAGTCCAGCCCGAACTGCCAAGCTGGGTCCTCCCTGGACTGGAACCAAGCATCCTAGGACCGGTTTCGGGGTTTCACCCCTCTTCGGCCAGGATAGCTTGATGCCAGTGGCATGGAGAGCATGGCACTCACGGCTGAGCATACCCGTCCCACTCGGGTGACAAATGCAAAAACAACAGTTGATGGACAGAATGCAGAACAATGTCATACATTCATCCCAGTACAGAGATCTGGGCCTAAATCCATTGTTTTTTTGCTCACCATGCCATTCCAGTTTGAACCCAGCCATATGCAAATCAGTCTTGACCCTGTGCCCCATGGGAACAGTCCAGCCCGAACTGCCAAGCCAGGTCCTCCCTGGCCTGGAACGAAGCATCCTAGGACCGGTTTCAGGGTTTCACCTCTCTTCAGCCAGGATAGCTTGATTCCAGTGGCATGGAGAGCACGGGACTCACGTCTGAGCATACCCGTCCCACTTGGGGTGACAAATGCAAAAACAACAGTTGATGGACAGAATGCAGAACAATGTCATACATTCACCCCAGTACAGAGATCTGGGCCTAAATCCATCGTTTTTTTACTCACCATGACATTCCAGTTTGAACCCAGCCATATGCAAATCAGTCTTGACCCTGTGCCCCATGGGAACAGTCCAGCCCGAACTGCCAAACCAGGTCCTCCCTGGACTGGAACCAAGCATCCTAGGACCTGTTTCGGGGTTTGACCCCTCTTCAGCCAGGATAGCTTGATTCCAGTGGCATTGAGAGCACGGGACTCACGTCTGAGCATACCCGTCCCACTCGGGGTGACAAATGCAAAAACAACAGTTGATGGACAGAATGCAGAACAATGTCATACATTCATCCCAGAATAGAGATCTGGGCCTAAATCCATCGTTTTTTTGCTCACCATGCCATTCCAGTTTGAACCCAGCCATATGCAAATCAGTCTTGACCCTGTGCCCCATGGGAACAGTCCAGCCCGAACTGCCAAGCCAGGTCCTCCCTGGCCTGGAACCATGCATCCTAGGACCGGTTTCGGGGTTTCACCCCTCTTCAGCCAGGATAGCTTGATTCCAGTGGCATGGAGAGCATGGCACTCACGGCTGAGCATACCAGTCCCACTCGGGGTGACAAATGCAAAAACAACAGTTGATGGACAGAATGCAGAACAATGTCATACATTCATGCCAGTACAGAGATCTGGGCCTAAATCCATCGTTTTTTTGCTCACCATGCCATTCCAGTTTGAACCCAGCCATATGCAAAACAGTCTTGACCCTGTGCCCCATGGGAACAGTCCAGCCCGAACTGCCAAGCCAGGTCCACCCTGGACTGGAACCAAGCATCCTAGGACCAGTTTCGGGGTTTCACCCCTCTTCAGCCAGGATAGCTTGATTCCAGTGGCATGGAGAGCACGGGACTCACGTCTGAGCATACCCGTCCCACTTGGGGTGACAAATGCAAAAACAACAGTTGATGGACAGAATGCAGAACAATGTCATACATTCACCCCAGTACAGAGATCTGGGCCTAAATCCATCGTTTATTTACCCACCATGACATTCCAGTTTGAACCCAGCCATATGCAAATCAGTCTTGACCCTGTGCGCCATGGCAACAGTCCAGCCCGAACTGCCAAACCAGGTCCTCCCTGGACTGGAACCAAGCATCCTAGGACCGGTTTCGGGGTTTGACCCCTCTTCAGCCAGGATAGCTTGATTCCAGTGGCATGGAGAGCACGGGACTCACGTCTGAGCATACCCGTCCCACTCAGGGTGACAAATGCAAAAACAACAGTTGATGGACAGAATGCAGAACAATGTCATACATTCACCCCAGTACAGAGATCTGGGCCTAAATCCATCGTTTTTTTGCTCACCATGCCATTCCAGTTTGAACCCAGCCATATGGAAATCAGTCTTGACCCTGTGCCCCATGGGAACAGTCCAGCCCAAACTTCCAAGCCAGGTCCTCCCTGGACTGGAACAAAGCATCCTAGGACCGGTTTCGGGGTTTCACCCCTCTTCAGCCAGGTTAGCTTGATTCCAGTGGCATGGAGTGCACGGGACTCACGTCTGAGCATACCCGTCCCACTCGGGGTGACAAATGCATAAACAACAGTTGATGGACAGAATGCAGAACAATGTCATACATTCACCCCAGTACAGAGATCTGGGCCTAAATCCATAGTTTTTTTGCTCACCATGCCATTCCAGTTTGAACCCAGCCATATGCAAATCAGTCTTGACCCTGTGCCCCATGGGAACAGTCCAGCCCAAACTGCCAAGCCAGGTCCTCCCTGGACTGGAACCAAGCATCCTAGGACTGGTTTCTGGGTTTCATCCCTCTTCAGCCAGGATAGCTTGATTCCAGTGGCATGGAGAGCACGGGACTCACGTCTGAGCATACCCGTCCCACTCGGGGTGACAAATGCAAAAACAACAGTTGATGGACAGAATGCAGAACAATGTCATACATTCACCCCAGTACAGAGATCTGAGTCTAAATCCATCGTTTTTTTGCTCACCATGCCATTCCAGTTTGAACCCAGCCATATGCAAATCAGTCTTCACCCTGTGCCCCATGGGAAGAGTCCAGCCCGAACTGCCAAGCCAGGTCCTCCCTGGACTGGAACCAAGCATCCTAGGACCGGTTTCGGAGTTTCACCCCTCTTCAGCCAGGATAGCTTGATTCCAGTGACATGGAGAGCACGGGACTCATGTCTGAGCATACCCGTCCCACTCAGGGTGACAAATGCAAAAACATCAGTTGATGGACAGAATGCAGAACAATGTCATACATTCACCCCAGTACAGAGATCTGGGCCTAAATCCATCGTTTTTTTGCTCACCATGCCATTCCAGTTTGAACCCAGCCATATGCAAATCAGTCTTGACCCTGTGCCCCATGGGAACAGTCCAACCCGAACTGCCAAGCCAGGTCCTCCCTGGACGGAAACAAAGCATCCTAGGACCCGTTTCGGGGTTTCACCCCTCTTCAGCCAGGATAGCTTGATTCCAGTGGCATGGAGAGCACGGGACTCACGTCTGAGCATACCCGTCCCACTCGGGGTGACAAATGCAAAAACAACAGTTGATGGACAGAATGCAGAACAATGTCATACATTCACCCCAGTACAGAGATCTCGGCCTAAATCCATCGTTTTTTGCTCACCATGCCATTCCAGTTTGAACCCAGCCATATGCAAATCAGTCTTGACCCTGTGCCCCATGGGAACAGTCCAGCCCGAACTGCGAAGCCAGGTCCTCCCTGGACTGGAACCATGCATCCTAGGACCGGTTTCGGGGTTTCAACCCTCTTCAGCCAGGATAGCTTGATTCCAGTGGCATGGAGAGCATGGCACTCACGGCTGAGCATACCCGTCCCACTCGGGGTGACAAATGCAAAAACAACAGTTGATGGACAGAATGCAGAACAATGTCATACATTCATCCCAGTACAGAGATCTGGGCCTAAATCCATCGTTTTTTTGCTCACCATGCCATTCCAGTTTGAACCCAGCCATATGCAAATCAGTCTTGACCCTGTGCCCCATGGGAACAGTCCAGCCCGAACTGCCAAGCCAGGTCCTCCCTGGCCTGGAACCAAGCATCCTAGGACCGGTTTCAGGGTTTCACCTCTATTCAGCCAGGATAGCTTGATTCCAGTGGCATGGAGAGCACGGGACTCACGTCTGAGCATACCCGTCCCACTTGGGGTGACAAATGCAAAAACAACAGTTGATGGACAGAATGCAGAACAATGTCATACATTCACCCCAGTACAGAGATCTGGGCCTAAATCCATCGTTTTTTTACTCACCATGACATTCCAGTTTGAACCTAGCCATATGCAAATCAGTCTTGACCCTGTGCCCCATGGGAACAGTCCAGCCCGAACTGCCAAACCAGGTCCTCCCTGGACTGGAACCAAGCATCCTAGGACCGGTTTCGGGGTTTGACCCCTCTTCAGCCAGGATAGCTTGATTCCAGTGGCATGGAGAGCACGGGGCTCACGTCTGAGCATACCCGTCCCACTCGGGGTGACAAATTTAAAAACAACAGTTGATGGACAGAATGCAGAACAATGTCATACATTCATCCCAGTACAGAGATCTGGGCCTAAATCCATCGTTTTTTTGCTCACCATGACATTCCAGTTTGAACCCAGCCATATGCAAATCAGTCTTGACCCTGTGCCCCATGGGAACAGTCCAGCCCGAACTGCCAAGCCAGGTCCTCCCTGGCCTGGAACCAAGCATCCTAGGACCGGTTTCAGGGTTTCACCTCTCTTCAGCCAGGATAGCTTGATTCCAGTGGCATGGAGAGCACGGGACTCACGTCCGAGCATACCCGTCCCACTCGGGGTGACAAATGCAAAAACAACAGTTGATGGACAGAATGCAGAACAATGTCATACATTCATCCCAGTACAGAGATCT
Source organism: Triturus cristatus (assembly GCF_964204655.1). NCBI lineage: Eukaryota > Metazoa > Chordata > Amphibia > Caudata > Salamandridae > Triturus > Triturus cristatus. The sequence continues at coordinate 350,412,477 of NC_140584.1, forward strand.
GGGCCTAAATCCATCGTTTTTTTGCTCACCATGCCATTCCAGTTTGAACCCAGCCATATGCAAAACAGTCTTGACCCTGTGCCCCATGGGAACAGTCCAGCCCGAACTGCCAAGCCAGGTCCACCCTGGACTGGAACCAAGCATCCTAGGACCAGTTTCGGGGTTTCACCCCTCTTCAGCCAGGATAGCTTGATTCCAGTGGCATGGAGAGCACGGGACTCACGTCTGAGCATACCCGTCCCACTTGGGGTGACAAATGCAAAAACAACAGTTGATGGACAGAATGCAGAACAATGTCATACATTCACCCCAGTACAGAGATCTGGGCCTAAATCCATCGTTTATTTACCCACCATGACATTCCAGTTTGAACCCAGCCATATGCAAATCAGTCTTGACCCTGTGCGCCATGGCAACAGTCCAGCCCGAACTGCCAAACCAGGTCCTCCCTGGACTGGAACCAAGCATCCTAGGACCGGTTTCGGGGTTTGACCCCTCTTCAGCCAGGATAGCTTGATTCCAGTGGCATGGAGAGCACGGGACTCACGTCTGAGCATACCCGTCCCACTCAGGGTGACAAATGCAAAAACAACAGTTGATGGACAGAATGCAGAACAATGTCATACATTCACCCCAGTACAGAGATCTGGGCCTAAATCCATTGTTTTTTTGCTCACCATGCCATTCCAGTTTGAACCCAGCCATATGCAAATCAGTCTTGACCCTGTGCCCCATGGGAACAGTCCAGCCCGAACTGCCAAGCCAGGTCCTCCCTGGACTGGAACCAAGCATCCTAGGACCGGTTTCGGGGTTTCACCCCTCTTCAGCCAGGATAGCTTGATTCCAGTGGCATGGAGAGCACGGGACTCACGTCTGATCATACCAGTCCCACTCGGGGTGACAAATGCAAAAACAACAGTTGATGGACAGAATGCAGAACAATGTCATACATTCACCCCAGTACAGAGATCTGGGCCTAAATCCATCGTTTTTTGCTCACCATGCCATTCCAGTTTGAACCCAGCCATATGCAAATCAGTCTTGACCCTGTGCCCCATGGGAACAGTCCAGCCCGAACTGCCAAGCTGGGTCCTCCCTGGACTGGAACCAAGCATCCTAGGACCGGTTTCGGGGTTTCACCCCTCTTCGGCCAGGATAGCTTGATGCCAGTGGCATGGAGAGCATGGCACTCACGGCTGAGCATACCCGTCCCACTCGGGTGACAAATGCAAAAACAACAGTTGATGGACAGAATGCAGAACAATGTCATACATTCATCCCAGTACAGAGATCTGGGCCTAAATCCATTGTTTTTTTGCTCACCATGCCATTCCAGTTTGAACCCAGCCATATGCAAATCAGTCTTGACCCTGTGCCCCATGGGAACAGTCCAGCCCGAACTGCCAAGCCAGGTCCTCCCTGGCCTGGAACGAAGCATCCTAGGACCGGTTTCAGGGTTTCACCTCTCTTCAGCCAGGATAGCTTGATTCCAGTGGCATGGAGAGCACGGGACTCACGTCTGAGCATACCCGTCCCACTTGGGGTGACAAATGCAAAAACAACAGTTGATGGACAGAATGCAGAACAATGTCATACATTCACCCCAGTACAGAGATCTGGGCCTAAATCCATCGTTTTTTTACTCACCATGACATTCCAGTTTGAACCCAGCCATATGCAAATCAGTCTTGACCCTGTGCCCCATGGGAACAGTCCAGCCCGAACTGCCAAACCAGGTCCTCCCTGGACTGGAACCAAGCATCCTAGGACCTGTTTCGGGGTTTGACCCCTCTTCAGCCAGGATAGCTTGATTCCAGTGGCATGGAGAGCACGGGACTCACGTCTGAGCATACCCGTCCCACTCGGGGTGACAAATGCAAAAACAACAGTTGATGGACAGAATGCAGAACAATGTCATACATTCATCCCAGTACAGAGATCTGGGCCTAAATCCATCGTTTTTTTGCTCACCATGCCATTCCAGTTTGAACCCAGCCATATGCAAATCAGTCTTGACCCTGTGCCCCATGGGAACAGTCCAGCCCGAACTGCCAAGCCAGGTCCTCCCTGGCCTGGAACCATGCATCCTAGGACCGGTTTCGGGGTTTCACCCCTCTTCAGCCAGGATAGCTTGATTCCAGTGGCATGGAGAGCATGGCACTCACGGCTGAGCATACCAGTCCCACTCGGGGTGACAAATGCAAAAACAACAGTTGATGGACAGAATGCAGAACAATGTCATACATTCATCCCAGTACAGAGATCTGGGCCTAAATCCATCGTTTTTTTGCTCACCATGCCATTCCAGTTTGAACCCAGCCATATGCAAAACAGTCTTGACCCTGTGCCCCATGGGAACAGTCTAGCCCGAACTGCCAAGCCAGGTCCACCCTGGACTGGAACCAAGCATCCTAGGACCAGTTTCGGGGTTTCACCCCTCTTCAGCCAGGATAGCTTGATTCCAGTGGCATGGAGAGCACGGGACTCACGTCTGAGCATACCCGTCCCACTTGGGGTGACAAATGCAAAAACAACAGTTGATGGACAGAATGCAGAACAATGTCATACATTCACCCCAGTACAGAGATCTGGGCCTAAATCCATCGTTTATTTACCCACCATGCCATTCCAGTTTGAACCCAGCCATATGCAAATCAGTCTTGACCCTGTGCCCCATGGGAACAGTCCAGCCCAAACTGCCAAGCCAGGTCCTCCCTGGACTGGAACCAAGCATCCTAGGACTGGTTTCTGGGTTTCATCCCTCTTCAGCCAGGATAGCTTGATTCCAGTGGCATGGAGAGCACGGGACTCACGTCTGAGCATACCCGTCCCACTCGGGGTGACAAATGCAAAAACAACAGTTGATGGACAGAATGCAGAACAATGTCATACATTCACCCCAGTACAGAGATCTGAGTCTAAATCCATCGTTTTTTTGCTCACCATGCCATTCCAGTTTGAACCCAGCCATATGCAAATCAGTCTTCACCCTGTGCCCCATGGGAAGAGTCCAGCCCGAACTGCCAAGCCAGGTCCTCCCTGGACTGGAACCAAGCATCCTAGGACCGGTTTCGGAGTTTCACCCCTCTTCAGCCAGGATAGCTTGATTCCAGTGACATGGAGAGCACGGGACTCATGTCTGAGCATACCCGTCCCACTCAGGGTGACAAATGCAAAAACATCAGTTGATGGACAGAATGCAGAACAATGTCATACATTCACCCCAGTACAGAGATCTGGGCCTAAATCCATCGTTTTTTTGCTCACCATGCCATTCCAGTTTGAACCCAGCCATATGCAAATCAGTCTTGACCCTGTGCCCCATGGGAACAGTCCAACCCGAACTGCCAAGCCAGGTCCTCCCTGGACGGAAACAAAGCATCCTAGGACCCGTTTCGGGGTTTCACCCCTCTTCAGCCAGGATAGCTTGATTCCAGTGGCATGGAGAGCACGGGACTCACGTCTGAGCATACCCGTCCCACTCGGGGTGACAAATGCAAAAACAACAGTTGATGGACAGAATGCAGAACAATGTCATACATTCACCCCAGTACAGAGATCTCGGCCTAAATCCATCGTTTTTTGCTCACCATGCCATTCCAGTTTGAACCCAGCCATATGCAAATCAGTCTTGACCCTGTGCCCCATGGGAACAGTCCAGCCCGAACTGCGAAGCCAGGTCCTCCCTGGACTGGAACCATGCATCCTAGGACCGGTTTCGGGGTTTCAACCCTCTTCAGCCACGATAGCTTGATTCCAGTGGCATGGAGAGCATGGCACTCACGGCTGAGCATACCCGTCCCACTCGGGGTGACAAATGCAAAAACAACAGTTGATGGACAGAATGCAGAACAATGTCATACATTCATCCCAGTACAGAGATCTGGGCCTAAATCCATCGTTTTTTTGCTCACCATGCCATTCCAGTTTGAACCCAGCCATATGCAAATCAGTCTTGACCCTGTGCCCCATGGGAACAGTCCAGCCCGAACTGCCAAGCCAGGTCCTCCCTGGCCTGGAACCAAGCATCCTAGGACCGGTTTCAGGGTTTCACCTCTATTCAGCCAGGATAGCTTGATTCCAGTGGCATGGAGAGCACGGGACTCACGTCTGAGCATACCCGTCCCACTTGGGGTGACAAATGCAAAAACAACAGTTGATGGACAGAATGCAGAACAATGTCATACATTCACCCCAGTACAGAGATCTGGGCCTAAATCCATCGTTTTTTTACTCACCATGACATTCCAGTTTGAACCTAGCCATATGCAAATCAGTCTTGACCCTGTGCCCCATGGGAACAGTCCAGCCCGAACTGCCAAACCAGGTCCTCCCTGGACTGGAACCAAGCATCCTAGGACCGGTTTCGGGGTTTGACCCCTCTTCAGCCAGGATAGCTTGATTCCAGTGGCATGGAGAGCACGGGGCTCACGTCTGAGCATACCCGTCCCACTCGGGGTGACAAATTTAAAAACAACAGTTGATGGACAGAATGCAGAACAATGTCATACATTCATCCCAGTACAGAGATCTGGGCCTAAATCCATCGTTTTTTTGCTCACCATGCCATTCCAGTTTGAACCCAGCCATATGCAAATCAGTCTTGACCCTGTGCCCCATGGGAACAGTCCAGCCCGAACTGCCAAGCCAGGTCCTCCCTGGCCTGGAACCAAGCATCCTAGGACCGGTTTCAGGGTTTCACCTCTCTTCAGCCAGGATAGCTTGATTCCAGTGGCATGGAGAGCACGGGACTCACGTCTGAGCATACCCGTCCCACTCGGGGTGACAAATGCAAAAACAACAGTTGATGGACAGAATGCAGAACAATGTCATACATTCATCCCAGTACAGAGATCTGGGCCTAAATCCATCGTTTTTTTGCTCACCATGCCATTCCAGTTTGAACCCAGCCATATGCAAAACAGTCTTGACCCTGTGCCCCATGGGAACAGTCCAGCCCGAACTGCCAAGCCAGGTCCACCCTGGACTTGAACCAAGCATCCTAGGACCAGTTTCGGGGTTTCACCCCTCTTCAGCCAGGATAGCTTGATTCCAGTGGCATGGAGAGCACGGGACTCACGTCTGAGCATACCCGTCCCACTTGGGGTGACAAATGCAAAAACAACAGTTGATGGACAGAATGCAGAACAATGTCATACATTCACCCCAGTACAGAGATCTGGGCCTAAATCCATCGTTTATTTACCCACCATGACATTCCAGTTTGAACCCAGCCATATGCAAATCAGTCTTGACCCTGTGCGCCATGGCAACAGTCCAGCCCGAACTGCCAAACCAGGTCCTCCCTGGACTGGAACCAAGCATCCTAGGACCGGTTTCGGGGTTTGACCCCTCTTCAGCCAGGATAGCTTGATTCCAGTGGCATGGAGAGCACGGGACTCACGTCTGAGCATACCCGTCCCACTCAGGGTGACAAATGCAAAAACAACAGTTGATGGACAGAATGCAGAACAATGTCATACATTCACCCCAGTACAGAGATCTGGGCCTAAATCCATTGTTTTTTTGCTCACCATGCCATTCCAGTTTGAACCCAGCCATATGCAAATCAGTCTTGACCCTGTGCCCCATGGGAACAGTCCAGCCCGAACTGCCAAGCCAGGTCCTCCCTGGACTGGAACCAAGCATCCTAGGACCGGTTTCGGGGTTTCACCCCTCTTCAGCCAGGATAGCTTGATTCCAGTGGCATGGAGAGCACGGGACTCACGTCTGATCATACCAGTCCCACTCGGGGTGACAAATGCAAAAACAACAGTTGATGGACAGAATGCAGAACAATGTCATACATTCACCCCAGTACAGAGATCTGGGCCTAAATCCATCGTTTTTTGCTCACCATGCCATTCCAGTTTGAACCCAGCCATATGCAAATCAGTCTTGACCCTGTGCCCCATGGGAACAGTCCAGCCCGAACTGCGAAGCCAGGTCCTCCCTGGACTGGAACCATGCATCCTAGGACCGGTTTCGGGGTTTCAACCCTCTTCAGCCAGGATAGCTTGATTCCAGTGGCATGGAGAGCATGGCACTCACGGCTGAGCATACCCGTCCCACTCGGGGTGACAAATGCAAAAACAACAGTTGATGGACAGAATGCAGAACAATGTCATACATTCATCCCAGTACAGAGATCTGGGCCTAAATCCATCGTTTTTTTGCTCACCATGCCATTCCAGTTTGAACCCAGCCATATGCAAATCAGTCTTGACCCTGTGCCCCATGGGAACAGTCCAGCCCGAACTGCCAAGCCAGGTCCTCCCTGGCCTGGAACCAAGCATCCTAGGACCGGTTTCAGGGTTTCACCTCTATTCAGCCAGGATAGCTTGATTCCAGTGGCATGGAGAGCACGGGACTCACGTCTGAGCATACCCGTCCCACTTGGGGTGACAAATGCAAAAACAACAGTTGATGGACAGAATGCAGAACAATGTCATACATTCACCCCAGTACAGAGATCTGGGCCTAAATCCATCGTTTTTTTACTCACCATGACATTCCAGTTTGAACCTAGCCATATGCAAATCAGTCTTGACCCTGTGCCCCATGGGAACAGTCCAGCCCGAACTGCCAAACCAGGTCCTCCCTGGACTGGAACCAAGCATCCTAGGACCGGTTTCGGGGTTTGACCCCTCTTCAGCCAGGATAGCTTGATTCCAGTGGCATGGAGAGCACGGGGCTCACGTCTGAGCATACCCGTCCCACTCGGGGTGACAAATTTAAAAACAACAGTTGATGGACAGAATGCAGAACAATGTCATACATTCATCCCAGTACAGAGATCTGGGCCTAAATCCATCGTTTTTTTGCTCACCATGCCATTCCAGTTTGAACCCAGCCATATGCAAATCAGTCTTGACCCTGTGCCCCATGGGAACAGTCCAGCCCGAACTGCCAAGCCAGGTCCTCCCTGGCCTGGAACCAAGCATCCTAGGACCGGTTTCAGGGTTTCACCTCTCTTCAGCCAGGATAGCTTGATTCCAGTGGCATGGAGAGCACGGGACTCACGTCTGAGCATACCCGTCCCACTCGGGGTGACAAATGCAAAAACAACAGTTGATGGACAGAATGCAGAACAATGTCATACATTCATCCCAGTACAGAGATCTGGGCCTAAATCCATCGTTTTTTTGCTCACCATGCCATTCCAGTTTGAACCCAGCCATATGCAAAACAGTCTTGACCCTGTGTCCCATGGGAACAGTCCAGCCCGAACTGCCAAGCCAGGTCCACCCTGGACTTGAACCAAGCATCCTAGGACCAGTTTCGGGGTTTCACCCCTCTTCAGCCAGGATAGCTTGATTCCAGTGGCATGGAGAGCACGGGACTCACGTCTGAGCATACCCGTCCCACTTGGGGTGACAAATGCAAAAACAACAGTTGATGGACAGAATGCAGAACAATGTCATACATTCACCCCAGTACAGAGATCTGGGCCTAAATCCATCGTTTATTTACCCACCATGACATTCCAGTTTGAACCCAGCCATATGCAAATCAGTCTTGACCCTGTGCGCCATGGCAACAGTCCACCCCGAACTGCCAAACCAGGTCCTCCCTGGACTGGAACCAAGCATCCTAGGACCGGTTTCGGGGTTTGACCCCTCTTCAGCCAGGATAGCTTGATTCCAGTGGCATGGAGAGCACGGGACTCACGTCTGAGCATACCCGTCCCACTCAGGGTGACAAATGCAAAAACAACAGTTGATGGACAGAATGCAGAACAATGTCATACATTCACCCCAGTACAGAGATCTGGGCCTAAATCCATTGTTTTTTTGCTCACCATGCCATTCCAGTTTGAACCCAGCCATATGCAAATCAGTCTTGACCCTGTGCCCCATGGGAACAGTCCAGCCCGAACTGCCAAGCCAGGTCCTCCCTGGACTGGAACCAAGCATCCTAGGACCGGTTTCGGGGTTTCACCCCTCTTCAGCCAGGATAGCTTGATTCCAGTGGCATGGAGAGCACGGGACTCACGTCTGATCATACCAGTCCCACTCGGGGTGACAAATGCAAAAACAACAGTTGATGGACAGAATGCAGAACAATGTCATACATTCACCCCAGTACAGAGATCTGGGCCTAAATCCATCGTTTTTTGCTCACCATGCCATTCCAGTTTGAACCCAGCCATATGCAAATCAGTCTTGACCCTGTGCCCCATGGGAACAGTCCAGCCCGAACTGCCAAGCTGGGTCCTCCCTGGACTGGAACCAAGCATCCTAGGACCGGTTTCGGGGTTTCACCCCTCTTCGGCCAGGATAGCTTGATGCCAGTGGCATGGAGAGCATGGCACTCACGGCTGAGCATACCCGTCCCACTCGGGTGACAAATGCAAAAACAACAGTTGATGGACAGAATGCAGAACAATGTCATACATTCATCCCAGTACAGAGATCTGGGCCTAAATCCATTGTTTTTTTGCTCACCATGCCATTCCAGTTTGAACCCAGCCATATGCAAATCAGTCTTGACCCTGTGCCCCATGGGAACAGTCCAGCCCGAACTGCCAAGCCAGGTCCTCCCTGGCCTGGAACGAAGCATCCTAGGACCGGTTTCAGGGTTTCACCTCTCTTCAGCCAGGATAGCTTGATTCCAGTGGCATGGAGAGCACGGGACTCACGTCTGAGCATACCCGTCCCACTTGGGGTGACAAATGCAAAAACAACAGTTGATGGACAGAATGCAGAACAATGTCATACATTCACCCCAGTACAGAGATCTGGGCCTAAATCCATCGTTTTTTTACTCACCATGACATTCCAGTTTGAACCCAGCCATATGCAAATCAGTCTTGACCCTGTGCCCCATGGGAACAGTCCAGCCCGAACTGCCAAACCAGGTCCTCCCTGGACTGGAACCAAGCATCCTAGGACCTGTTTCGGGGTTTGACCCCTCTTCAGCCAGGATAGCTTGATTCCAGTGGCATGGAGAGCACGGGACTCACGTCTGAGCATACCCGTCCCACTCGGGGTGACAAATGCAAAAACAACAGTTGATGGACAGAATGCAGAACAATGTCATACATTCATCCCAGTACAGAGATCTGGGCCTAAATCCATCGTTTTTTTGCTCACCATGCCATTCCAGTTTGAACCCAGCCATATGCAAATCAGTCTTGACCCTGTGCCCCATGGGAACAGTCCAGCCCGAACTGCCAAGCCAGGTCCTCCCTGGCCTGGAACCATGCATCCTAGGACCGGTTTCGGGGTTTCACCCCTCTTCAGCCAGGATAGCTTGATTCCAGTGGCATGGAGAGCATGGCACTCACGGCTGAGCATACCAGTCCCACTCGGGGTGACAAATGCAAAAACAACAGTTGATGGACAGAATGCAGAACAATGTCATACATTCATCCCAGTACAGAGATCTGGGCCTAAATCCATCGTTTTTTTGCTCACCATGCCATTCCAGTTTGAACCCAGCCATATGCAAAACAGTCTTGACCCTGTGCCCCATGGGAACAGTCCAGCCCGAACTGCCAAGCCAGGTCCACCCTGGACTGGAACCAAGCATCCTAGGACCAGTTTCGGGGTTTCACCCCTCTTCAGCCAGGATAGCTTGATTCCAGTGGCATGGAGAGCACGGGACTCACGTCTGAGCATACCCGTCCCACTTGGGGTGACAAATGCAAAAACAACAGTTGATGGACAGAATGCAGAACAATGTCATACATTCACCCCAGTACAGAGATCTGGGCCTAAATCCATCGTTTATTTACCCACCATGACATTCCAGTTTGAACCCAGCCATATGCAAATCAGTCTTGACCCTGTGCGCCATGGCAACAGTCCAGCCCGAACTGCCAAACCAGGTCCTCCCTGGACTGGAACCAAGCATCCTAGGACCGGTTTCGGGGTTTGACCCCTCTTCAGCCAGGATAGCTTGATTCCAGTGGCATGGAGAGCACGGGACTCACGTCTGAGCATACCCGTCCCACTCAGGGTGACAAATGCAAAAACAACAGTTGATGGACAGAATGCAGAACAATGTCATACATTCACCCCAGTACAGAGATCTGGGCCTAAATCCCTTGTTTTTTTGCTCACCATGCCATTCCAGTTTGAACCCAGCCATATGCAAATCAGTCTTGACCCTGTGCCCCATGGGAACAGTCCAGCCCGAACTGCCAAGCCAGGTCCTCCCTGGACTGGAACCAAGCATCCTAGGACCGGTTTCGGGGTTTCACCCCTCTTCAGCCAGGATAGCTTGATTCCAGTGGCATGGAGAGCACGGGACTCACGTCTGATCATACCCGTCCCACTCGGGGTGACAAATGCAAAAACAACAGTTGATGGACAGAATGCAGAACAATGTCATACATTCACCCCAGTACAGAGATCTGGGCCTAAATCCATTGTTTTTTGCTCACCATGCCATTCCAGTTTGAACCCAGCCATATGCAAATCAGTCTTGACCCTGTGCCCCATGGGAACAGTCCAGCCCGAACTGCCAAGCCAGGTCCTCCCTGGCCTGGAACCAAGCATCCTAGGACCGGTTTCAGGGTTTCACCTCTCTTCAGCCAGGATAGCTTGATTCCAGTGGCATGGAGAGCACGGGACTCACGTCTGAGCATACCCGTCCCACTTGGGGTGACAAATGCAAAAACAACAGTTGATGGACAGAATGCAGAACAATGTCATACATTCACCCCAGTACAGAGATCTGGGCCTAAATCCATCGTTTTTTTACTCACCATGACATTCCAGTTTGAACCCAGCCATATGCAAATCAGTCTTGACCCTGTGCCCCATGGAACAGTCCAGCCCGAACTGCCAAACCAGGTCCTCCCTGGACTGGAACCAAGCATCCTAGGACCGGTTTCGGGGTTTGACCCCTCTTCAGCCAGGATAGCTTGATTCCAGTGGCATGGAGAGCACGGGACTCACGTCTGAGCATACCCGTCCCACTCAGGGTGACAAATGCAAAAGCAACAGTTGATGGACAGAATGCAGAACAATGTCATATATTCACCCCAGTACAGAGATCTGGGCCTAAATCCATTGTTTTTTTGCTCACCATGCCATTCCAGTTTGAACCCAGCCATATGCAAATCAGTCTTGACCCTGTGCCCCATGGGAACAGTCCAGCCCGAACTGCCAAGCCAGGTCCTCCCTGGACTGGAACCAAGCATCCTAGGACCGGTTTCAGGGTTTCACCCCTCTTCAGCCAGGATAGCTTGATTCCAGTGGCATGGAGAGCACGGGACTCACGTCTGATCATACCCGTCCCACTCGGGGTGACAAATGCAAAAACAACAGTTGATGGACAGAATGCAGAACAATGTCATACATTCACCCCAGTACAGAGATCTGGGCCTAAATCCATCGTTTTTTGCTCACCATGCCATTCCAGATTGAACCCAGCCATATGCAAATCAGTCTAGACCCTGTGCCCCATGGGAACAGTCCAGCCCGAACTGCCAAGCCAGGTCCTCCCGGGACTGGAACCATGCATCCTAGGACCGGTTTCGGGGTTTCACCCCTCTTCAGCCAGGATAGCTTGATTCCAGTGGCATGGAGAGCATGGCACTCACGGCTGAGCATACCCGTCCCACTCGGGATGACAAATGCAAAAACAACAGTTGATGGACAGAATGCAGAACAATGTCATACATTCATCCCAGTACAGAGATCTGGGCCTAAATCCATCGTTTGTTTTGCTCACCATGCCATTCCAGTTTGAACCCAGCCATATGCAAAACAGTCTTGACCCTGTGCCCCATGGGAACAGTCCAGCCCGAACTGCCAAGCCAGGTCCACCCTGGACTGGAATCAAGCATCCTAGGACCGGTTTCGGGGTTTCACCCCTCTTCAGCCAGGATAGCTTGATTCCAGTGGCATGGAGAGCATGGCACTCACGGCTGAGCATACCTGTCCCACTCGGGATGACAAATGCAAAAACAACAGTTGATGGACAGAATGCAGAACAATGTCATACATTCATCCCAGTACAGAGATCTGGGCCTATATCCATCGTTTTTTTGCTCACCATGCCATTCCAGTTTGAACCCAGCCATATGCAAAACAGTCTTGACCCTGTGCCCCATGGGAACAGTCCAGCCCGAACTGCCAAACCAGGTCCTCCCTGGACTGGAACCAAGCATCCTAGGACCGGTTTCGGGGTTTGACCCCTCTTCAGCCAGGATAGCTTGATTCCAGTGGCATGGAGAGCACGGGACTCACGTCTGAGCATACCCGTCCCACTCAGGGTGACAAATGCAAAAACAACAGTTGATGGACAGAATGCAGAACAATGTCATACATTCACCCCAGTACAGAGATCTGGGCCTAAATCCATTGTTTTTTTGCTCACCATGCCATTCCAGTTTGAACCCAGCCATATGCAAATCAGTCTTGACCCTGTGCCCCATGGGAACAGTCCAGCCCGAACTGCCAAGCCAGGTCCTCCCTGGACTGGAACCAAGCATCCTAGGACCGGTTTCGGGGTTTCACCCCTCTTCAGCCAGGATAGCTTGATTCCAGTGGCATGGAGAGCACGGGACTCACGTCTGATCATACCAGTCCCACTCGGGGTGACAAATGCAAAAACAACAGTTGATGGACAGAATGCAGAACAATGTCATACATTCACCCCAGTACAGAGATCTGGGCCTAAATCCATCGTTTTTTGCTCACCATGCCATTCCAGTTTGAACCCAGCCATATGCAAATCAGTCTTGACCCTGTGCCCCATGGGAACAGTCCAGCCCGAACTGCCAAGCTGGGTCCTCCCTGGACTGGAACCAAGCATCCTAGGACCGGTTTCGGGGTTTCACCCCTCTTCGGCCAGGATAGCTTGATGCCAGTGGCATGGAGAGCATGGCACTCACGGCTGAGCATACCCGTCCCACTCGGGTGACAAATGCAAAAACAACAGTTGATGGACAGAATGCAGAACAATGTCATACATTCATCCCAGTACAGAGATCTGGGCCTAAATCCATTGTTTTTTTGCTCACCATGCCATTCCAGTTTGAACCCAGCCATATGCAAATCAGTCTTGACCCTGTGCCCCATGGGAACAGTCCAGCCCGAACTGCCAAGCCAGGTCCTCCCTGGCCTGGAACGAAGCATCCTAGGACCGGTTTCAGGGTTTCACCTCTCTTCAGCCAGGATAGCTTGATTCCAGTGGCATGGAGAGCACGGGACTCACGTCTGAGCATACCCGTCCCACTTGGGGTGACAAATGCAAAAACAACAGTTGATGGACAGAATGCAGAACAATGTCATACATTCACCCCAGTACAGAGATCTGGGCCTAAATCCATCGTTTTTTTACTCACCATGACATTCCAGTTTGAACCCAGCCATATGCAAATCAGTCTTGACCCTGTGCCCCATGGGAACAGTCCAGCCCGAACTGCCAAACCAGGTCCTCCCTGGACTGGAACCAAGCATCCTAGGACCTGTTTCGGGGTTTGACCCCTCTTCAGCCAGGATAGCTTGATTCCAGTGGCATTGAGAGCACGGGACTCACGTCTGAGCATACCCGTCCCACTCGGGGTGACAAATGCAAAAACAACAGTTGATGGACAGAATGCAGAACAATGTCATACATTCATCCCAGAATAGAGATCTGGGCCTAAATCCATCGTTTTTTTGCTCACCATGCCATTCCAGTTTGAACCCAGCCATATGCAAATCAGTCTTGACCCTGTGCCCCATGGGAACAGTCCAGCCCGAACTGCCAAGCCAGGTCCTCCCTGGCCTGGAACCATGCATCCTAGGACCGGTTTCGGGGTTTCACCCCTCTTCAGCCAGGATAGCTTGATTCCAGTGGCATGGAGAGCATGGCACTCACGGCTGAGCATACCAGTCCCACTCGGGGTGACAAATGCAAAAACAACAGTTGATGGACAGAATGCAGAACAATGTCATACATTCATGCCAGTACAGAGATCTGGGCCTAAATCCATCGTTTTTTTGCTCACCATGCCATTCCAGTTTGAACCCAGCCATATGCAAAACAGTCTTGACCCTGTGCCCCATGGGAACAGTCCAGCCCGAACTGCCAAGCCAGGTCCACCCTGGACTGGAACCAAGCATCCTAGGACCAGTTTCGGGGTTTCACCCCTCTTCAGCCAGGATAGCTTGATTCCAGTGGCATGGAGAGCACGGGACTCACGTCTGAGCATACCCGTCCCACTTGGGGTGACAAATGCAAAAACAACAGTTGATGGACAGAATGCAGAACAATGTCATACATTCACCCCAGTACAGAGATCTGGGCCTAAATCCATCGTTTATTTACCCACCATGACATTCCAGTTTGAACCCAGCCATATGCAAATCAGTCTTGACCCTGTGCGCCATGGCAACAGTCCAGCCCGAACTGCCAAACCAGGTCCTCCCTGGACTGGAACCAAGCATCCTAGGACCGGTTTCGGGGTTTGACCCCTCTTCAGCCAGGATAGCTTGATTCCAGTGGCATGGAGAGCACGGGACTCACGTCTGAGCATACCCGTCCCACTCAGGGTGACAAATGCAAAAACAACAGTTGATGGACAGAATGCAGAACAATGTCATACATTCACCCCAGTACAGAGATCTGGGCCTAAATCCATCGTTTTTTTGCTCACCATGCCATTCCAGTTTGAACCCAGCCATATGGAAATCAGTCTTGACCCTGTGCCCCATGGGAACAGTCCAGCCCAAACTTCCAAGCCAGGTCCTCCCTGGACTGGAACAAAGCATCCTAGGACCGGTTTCGGGGTTTCACCCCTCTTCAGCCAGGTTAGCTTGATTCCAGTGGCATGGAGTGCACGGGACTCACGTCTGAGCATACCCGTCCCACTCGGGGTGACAAATGCATAAACAACAGTTGATGGACAGAATGCAGAACAATGTCATACATTCACCCCAGTACAGAGATCTGGGCCTAAATCCATAGTTTTTTTGCTCACCATGCCATTCCAGTTTGAACCCAGCCATATGCAAATCAGTCTTGACCCTGTGCCCCATGGGAACAGTCCAGCCCAAACTGCCAAGCCAGGTCCTCCCTGGACTGGAACCAAGCATCCTAGGACTGGTTTCTGGGTTTCATCCCTCTTCAGCCAGGATAGCTTGATTCCAGTGGCATGGAGAGCACGGGACTCACGTCTGAGCATACCCGTCCCACTCGGGGTGACAAATGCAAAAACAACAGTTGATGGACAGAATGCAGAACAATGTCATACATTCACCCCAGTACAGAGATCTGAGTCTAAATCCATCGTTTTTTTGCTCACCATGCCATTCCAGTTTGAACCCAGCCATATGCAAATCAGTCTTGACCCTGTGCCCCATGGGAAGAGTCCAGCCCGAACTGCCAAGCCAGGTCCTCCCTGGACGGAAACAAAGCATCCTAGGACCCGTTTCGGGGTTTCACCCCTCTTCAGCCAGGATAGCTTGATTCCAGTGGCATGGAGAGCACGGGACTCACGTCTGAGCATACCCGTCCCACTCGGGGTGACAAATGCAAAAACAACAGTTGATGGACAGAATGCAGAACAATGTCATACATTCACCCCAGTACAGAGATCTCGGCCTAAATCCATCGTTTTTTGCTCACCATGCCATTCCAGTTTGAACCCAGCCATATGCAAATCAGTCTTGACCCTGTGCCCCATGGGAACAGTCCAGCCCGAACTGCGAAGCCAGGTCCTCCCTGGACTGGAACCATGCATCCTAGGACCGGTTTCGGGGTTTCAACCCTCTTCAGCCAGGATAGCTTGATTCCAGTGGCATGGAGAGCATGGCACTCACGGCTGAGCATACCCGTCCCACTCGGGGTGACAAATGCAAAAACAACAGTTGATGGACAGAATGCAGAACAATGTCATACATTCATCCCAGTACAGAGATCTGGGCCTAAATCCATCGTTTTTTTGCTCACCATGCCATTCCAGTTTGAACCCAGCCATATGCAAATCAGTCTTGACCCTGTGCCCCATGGGAACAGTCCAGCCCGAACTGCCAAGCCAGGTCCTCCCTGGCCTGGAACCAAGCATCCTAGGACCGGTTTCAGGGTTTCACCTCTATTCAGCCAGGATAGCTTGATTCCAGTGGCATGGAGAGCACGGGACTCACGTCTGAGCATACCCGTCCCACTTGGGGTGACAAATGCAAAAACAACAGTTGATGGACAGAATGCAGAACAATGTCATACATTCACCCCAGTACAGAGATCTGGGCCTAAATCCATCGTTTTTTTACTCACCATGACATTCCAGTTTGAACCTAGCCATATGCAAATCAGTCTTGACCCTGTGCCCCATGGGAACAGTCCAGCCCGAACTGCCAAACCAGGTCCTCCCTGGACTGGAACCAAGCATCCTAGGACCGGTTTCGGGGTTTGACCCCTCTTCAGCCAGGATAGCTTGATTCCAGTGGCATGGAGAGCACGGGGCTCACGTCTGAGCATACCCGTCCCACTCGGGGTGACAAATTTAAAAACAACAGTTGATGGACAGAATGCAGAACAATGTCATACATTCATCCCAGTACAGAGATCTGGGCCTAAATCCATCGTTTTTTTGCTCACCATGACATTCCAGTTTGAACCCAGCCATATGCAAATCAGTCTTGACCCTGTGCCCCATGGGAACAGTCCAGCCCGAACTGCCAAGCCAGGTCCTCCCTGGCCTGGAACCAAGCATCCTAGGACCGGTTTCAGGGTTTCACCTCTCTTCAGCCAGGATAGCTTGATTCCAGTGGCATGGAGAGCACGGGACTCACGTCCGAGCATACCCGTCCCACTCGGGGTGACAAATGCAAAAACAACAGTTGATGGACAGAATGCAGAACAATGTCATACATTCATCCCAGTACAGAGATCTGGGCCTAAATCCATCGTTTTTTTGCTCACCATGCCATTCCAGTTTGAACCCAGCCATATGCAAAACAGTCTTGACCCTGTGCCCCATGGGAACAGTCCAGCCCGAACTGCCAAGCCAGGTCCACCCTGGACTGGAACCAAGCATCCTAGGACCAGTTTCGGGGTTTCACCCCTCTTCAGCCAGGATAGCTTGATTCCAGTGGCATGGAGAGCACGGGACTCACGTCTGAGCATACCCGTCCCACTTGGGGTGACAAATGCAAAAACAACAGTTGATGGACAGAATGCAGAACAATGTCATACATTCACCCCAGTACAGAGATCTGGGCCTAAATCCATCGTTTATTTACCCACCATGACATTCCAGTTTGAACCCAGCCATATGCAAATCAGTCTTGACCCTGTGCGCCATGGCAACAGTCCAGCCCGAACTGCCAAACCAGGTCCTCCCTGGACTGGAACCAAGCATCCTAGGACCGGTTTCGGGGTTTGACCCCTCTTCAGCCAGGATAGCTTGATTCCAGTGGCATGGAGAGCACGGGACTCACGTCTGAGCATACCCGTCCCACTCAGGGTGACAAATGCAAAAACAACAGTTGATGGACAGAATGCAGAACAATGTCATACATTCACCCCAGTACAGAGATCTGGGCCTAAATCCATTGTTTTTTTGCTCACCATGCCATTCCAGTTTGAACCCAGCCATATGCAAATCAGTCTTGACCCTGTGCCCCATGGGAACAGTCCAGCCCGAACTGCCAAGCCAGGTCCTCCCTGGACTGGAACCAAGCATCCTAGGACCGGTTTCGGGGTTTCACCCCTCTTCAGCCAGGATAGCTTGATTCCAGTGGCATGGAGAGCACGGGACTCACGTCTGATCATACCAGTCCCACTCGGGGTGACAAATGCAAAAACAACAGTTGATGGACAGAATGCAGAACAATGTCATACATTCACCCCAGTACAGAGATCTGGGCCTAAATCCATCGTTTTTTGCTCACCATGCCATTCCAGTTTGAACCCAGCCATATGCAAATCAGTCTTGACCCTGTGCCCCATGGGAACAGTCCAGCCCGAACTGCCAAGCTGGGTCCTCCCTGGACTGGAACCAAGCATCCTAGGACCGGTTTCGGGGTTTCACCCCTCTTCGGCCAGGATAGCTTGATGCCAGTGGCATGGAGAGCATGGCACTCACGGCTGAGCATACCCGTCCCACTCGGGTGACAAATGCAAAAACAACAGTTGATGGACAGAATGCAGAACAATGTCATACATTCATCCCAGTACAGAGATCTGGGCCTAAATCCATTGTTTTTTTGCTCACCATGCCATTCCAGTTTGAACCCAGCCATATGCAAATCAGTCTTGACCCTGTGCCCCATGGGAACAGTCCAGCCCGAACTGCCAAGCCAGGTCCTCCCTGGCCTGGAACGAAGCATCCTAGGACCGGTTTCAGGGTTTCACCTCTCTTCAGCCAGGATAGCTTGATTCCAGTGGCATGGAGAGCACGGGACTCACGTCTGAGCATACCCGTCCCACTTGGGGTGACAAATGCAAAAACAACAGTTGATGGACAGAATGCAGAACAATGTCATACATTCACCCCAGTACAGAGATCTGGGCCTAAATCCATCGTTTTTTTACTCACCATGACATTCCAGTTTGAACCCAGCCATATGCAAATCAGTCTTGACCCTGTGCCCCATGGGAACAGTCCAGCCCGAACTGCCAAACCAGGTCCTCCCTGGACTGGAACCAAGCATCCTAGGACCTGTTTCGGGGTTTGACCCCTCTTCAGCCAGGATAGCTTGATTCCAGTGGCATGGAGAGCACGGGACTCACGTCTGAGCATACCCGTCCCACTCGGGGTGACAAATGCAAAAACAACAGTTGATGGACAGAATGCAGAACAATGTCATACATTCATCCCAGTACAGAGATCTGGGCCTAAATCCATCGTTTTTTTGCTCACCATGCCATTCCAGTTTGAACCCAGCCATATGCAAATCAGTCTTGACCCTGTGCCCCATGGGAACAGTCCAGCCCGAACTGCCAAGCCAGGTCCTCCCTGGCCTGGAACCATGCATCCTAGGACCGATTTCGGGGTTTCACCCCTCTTCAGCCAGGATAGCTTGATTCCAGTGGCATGGAGAGCATGGCACTCACGGCTGAGCATACCAGTCCCACTCGGGGTGACACATGCAAAAACAACAGTTGATGGACAGAATGCAGAACAATGTCATACATTCATCCCAGTACAGAGATCTGGGCCTAAATCCATCGTTTTTTTGCTCACCATGCCATTCCAGTTTGAACCCAGCCATATGCAAAACAGTCTTGACCCTGTGCCCCATGGGAACAGTCCAGCCCGAACTGCCAAGCCAGGTCCACCCTGGACTGGAACCAAGCATCCTAGGACCAGTTTCGGGGTTTCACCCCTCTTCAGCCAGGATAGCTTGATTCCAGTGGCATGGAGAGCACGGGACTCACGTCTGAGCATACCCGTCCCACTTGGGGTGACAAATGCAAAAACAACAGTTGATGGACAGAATGCAGAACAATGTCATACATTCACCCCAGTACAGAGATCTGGGCCTAAATCCATCGTTTATTTACCCACCATGACATTCCAGTTTGAACCCAGCCATATGCAAATCAGTCTTGACCCTGTGCGCCATGGCAACAGTCCAGCCCGAACTGCCAAACCAGGTCCTCCCTGGACTGGAACCAAGCATCCTAGGACCGGTTTCGGGGTTTGACCCCTCTTCAGCCAGGATAGCTTGATTCCAGTGGCATGGAGAGCACGGGACTCACGTCTGAGCATACCCGTCCCACTCAGGGTGACAAATGCAAAAACAACAGTTGATGGACAGAATGCAGAACAATGTCATACATTCACCCCAGTACAGAGATCTGGGCCTAAATCCATTGTTTTTTGCTCACCATGCCATTCCAGTTTGAACCCAGCCATATGCAAATCAGTCTTGACCCTGTGCCCCATGGGAACAGTCCAGCCCGAACTGCCAAGCCAGGTCCTCCCTGGCCTGGAACCAAGCATCCTAGGACCGGTTTCAGGGTTTCACCTCTCTTCAGCCAGGATAGCTTGATTCCAGTGGCATGGAGAGCACGGGACTCACGTCTGAGCATACCCGTCCCACTTGGGGTGACAAATGCAAAAACAACAGTTGATGGACAGAATGCAGAACAATGTCATACATTCACCCCAGTACAGAGATCTGGGCCTAAATCCATCGTTTTTTTACTCACCATGACATTCCAGTTTGAACCCAGCCATATGCAAATCAGTCTTGACCCTGTGCCCCATGGAACAGTCCAGCCCGAACTGCCAAACCAGGTCCTCCCTGGACTGGAACCAAGCATCCTAGGACCGGTTTCGGGGTTTGACCCCTCTTCAGCCAGGATAGCTTGATTCCAGTGGCATGGAGAGCACGGGACTCACGTCTGAGCATACCCGTCCCACTCAGGGTGACAAATGCAAAAGCAACAGTTGATGGACAGAATGCAGAACAATGTCATATATTCACCCCAGTACAGAGATCTGGGCCTAAATCCATTGTTTTTTTGCTCACCATGCCATTCCAGTTTGAACCCAGCCATATGCAAATCAGTCTTGACCCTGTGCCCCATGGGAACAGTCCAGCCCGAACTGCCAAGCCAGGTCCTCCCTGGACTGGAACCAAGCATCCTAGGACCGGTTTCAGGGTTTCACCCCTCTTCAGCCAGGATAGCTTGATTCCAGTGGCATGGAGAGCACGGGACTCACGTCTGATCATACCCGTCCCACTCGGGGTGACAAATGCAAAAACAACAGTTGATGGACAGAATGCAGAACAATGTCATACATTCACCCCAGTACAGAGATCTGGGCCTAAATCCATCGTTTTTTGCTCACCATGCCATTCCAGATTGAACCCAGCCATATGCAAATCAGTCTAGACCCTGTGCCCCATGGGAACAGTCCAGCCCGAACTGCCAAGCCAGGTCCTCCCGGGACTGGAACCATGCATCCTAGGACCGGTTTCGGGGTTTCACCCCTCTTCAGCCAGGATAGCTTGATTCCAGTGGCATGGAGAGCATGGCACTCACGGCTGAGCATACCCGTCCCACTCGGGATGACAAATGCAAAAACAACAGTTGATGGACAGAATGCAGAACAATGTCATACATTCATCCCAGTACAGAGATCTGGGCCTAAATCCATCGTTTGTTTTGCTCACCATGCCATTCCAGTTTGAACCCAGCCATATGCAAAACAGTCTTGACCCTGTGCCCCATGGGAACAGTCCAGCCCGAACTGCCAAGCCAGGTCCACCCTGGACTGGAATCAAGCATCCTAGGACCGGTTTCGGGGTTTCACCCCTCTTCAGCCAGGATAGCTTGATTCCAGTGGCATGGAGAGCATGGCACTCACGGCTGAGCATACCTGTCCCACTCGGGATGACAAATGCAAAAACAACAGTTGATGGACAGAATGCAGAACAATGTCATACATTCATCCCAGTACAGAGATCTGGGCCTAAATCCATCGTTTTTTTGCTCACCATGCCATTCCAGTTTGAACCCAGCCATATGCAAAACAGTCTTGACCCTGTGCCCCATGGGAACAGTCCAGCCCGAACTGCCAAGCCAGGTCCACCCTGGACTGGAACCAAGCATCCTAGGACCGGTTTCGGGGTTTCACCCCTCTTCAGCCAGGATAGCTTGATTCCAGTGGCATGGAGAGCACGGGACTCACGTCTGAGCATACCCGTCCCACTTGGGGTGACAAATGCAAAAACAAAAGTTGATGGACAGAATGCAGAACAATGTCATACATTCACCCCAGTACAGAGATCTGGGCCTAAATCCATCGTTTATTTACCCACCATGACATTCCAGTTTGAACCCAGCCATATGCAAATCAGTCTTGACCCTGTGCCCCATGGGAACAGTCCAGCCCGAACTGCCAAGCCAGGTCCTCCCTGGACTGGAACCAAGCATCCTAGGACCGGTTTCGGGGTTTCACCCCTCTTCAGCCAGGATAGCTTGATTCCAGTGGCATGGAGAGCACGGGACTCACGTCTGATCATACCCGTCCCACTCGGGGTGACAAATGCAAAAACAACAGTTGATGGACAGAATGCAGAACAATGTCATACATTCACCCCAGTACAGAGATCTGGGCCTAAATCCATCGTTTTTTGCTCACCATGCCATTCCAGTTTGAACCCAGCCATATGCAAATCAGTCTTGACCCTGTGCCCCATGGGAACAGTCCAGCCCGAACTGCCAAGCTGGGTCCTCCCTGGACTGGAACCAAGCATCCTAGGACCGGTTTCGGGGTTTCACCCCTCTTCGGCCAGGATAGCTTGATGCCAGTGGCATGGAGAGCATGGCACTCACGGCTGAGCATACCCGTCCCACTCGGGTGACAAATGCAAAAACAACAGTTGATGGACAGAATGCAGAACAATGTCATACATTCATCCCAGTACAGAGATCTGGGCCTAAATCCATTGTTTTTTTGCTCACCATGCCATTCCAGTTTGAACCCAGCCATATGCAAATCAGTCTTGACCCTGTGCCCCATGGGAACAGTCCAGCCCGAACTGCCAAGCCAGGTCCTCCCTGGCCTGGAACCAAGCATCCTAGGACCGGTTTCAGGGTTTCACCTCTCTTCAGCCAGGATAGCTTGATTCCAGTGGCATGGAGAGCACGGGACTCACGTCTGAGCATACCCGTCCCACTCAGGGTGACAAATGCAAAAGCAACAGTTGATGGACAGAATGCAGAACAATGTCATATATTCACCCCAGTACAGAGATCTGGGCCTAAATCCATTGTTTTTTTGCTCACCATGCCATTCCAGTTTGAACCCAGCCATATGCAAATCAGTCTTGACCCTGTGCCCCATGGGAACAGTCCAGCCCGAACTGCCAAGCCAGGTCCTCCCTGGACTGGAACCAAGCATCCTAGGACCGGTTTCAGGGTTTCACCCCTCTTCAGCCAGGATAGCTTGATTCCAGTGGCATGGAGAGCACGGGACTCACGTCTGATCATACCCGTCCCACTCGGGGTGACAAATGCAAAAACAACAGTTGATGGACAGAATGCAGAACAATGTCATACATTCACCCCAGTACAGAGATCTGGGCCTAAATCCATCGTTTTTTGCTCACCATGCCATTCCAGATTGAACCCAGCCATATGCAAATCAGTCTAGACCCTGTGCCCCATGGGAACAGTCCAGCCCGAACTGCCAAGCCAGGTCCTCCTGGGACTGGAACCATGCATCCTAGGACCGGTTTCGGGGTTTCACCCCTCTTCAGCCAGGATAGCTTGATTCCAGTGGCATGGAGAGCATGGCACTCACGGCTGAGCATACCCGTCCCACTCGGGATGACAAATGCAAAAACAACAGTTGATGGACAGAATGCAGAACAATGTCATACATTCATCCCAGTACAGAGATCTGGGCCTAAATCCATCGTTTGTTTTGCTCACCATGCCATTCCAGTTTGAACCCAGCCATATGCAAAACAGTCTTGACCCTGTGCCCCATGGGAACAGTCCAGCCCGAACTGCCAAGCCAGGTCCACCCTGGACTGGAATCAAGCATCCTAGGACCGGTTTCGGGGTTTCACCCCTCTTCAGCCAGGATAGCTTGATTCCAGTGGCATGGAGAGCACGGGACTCACGTCTGATCATACCAGTCCCACTCGGGGTGACAAATGCAAAAACAACAGTTAATGGACAGAATGCAGAACAATGTCATACATTCATCCCAGTACAGAGATCTGGGCCTAAATCCATTGTTTTTTTGCTCACCATGCCATTCCAGTTTGAACCCAGCCATATGCAAATCAGTCTTGACCCTGTGCCCCATGGGAACAGTCCAGCCCGAACTGCCAAGCCAGGTCCTCCCTGGCCTGGAACCAAGCATCCTAGGACCGGTTTCAGGGTTTCACCTCTCTTCAGCCAGGATAGCTTGATTCCAGTGGCATGGAGAGCACGGGACTCACGTCTGAGCATACCCGTCCCACTCAGGGTGACAAATGCAAAAGCAACAGTTGATGGACAGAATGCAGAACAATGTCATATATTCACCCCAGTACAGAGATCTGGGCCTAAATCCATTGTTTTTTTGCTCACCATGCCATTCCAGTTTGAACCCAGCCATATGCAAATCAGTCTTGACCCTGTGCCCCATGGGAACAGTCCAGCCCGAACTGCCAAGCCAGGTCCTCCCTGGACTGGAACCAAGCATCCTAGGACCGGTTTCGGGGTTTCACCCCTCTTCAGCCAGGATAGCTTGATTCCAGTGGCATGGAGAGCACGGGACTCACGTCTGATCATACCCGTCCCACTCGGGGTGACAAATGCAAAAACAACAGTTGATGGACAGAATGCAGAACAATGTCATACATTCACCCCAGTACAGAGATCTGGGCCTAAATCCATCGTTTTTTGCTCACCATGCCATTCCAGTTTGAACCCAGCCATATGCAAATCAGTCTTGACCCTGTGCCCCATGGGAACAGTCCAGCCCGAACTGCCAAGCTGGGTCCTCCCTGGACTGGAACCAAGCATCCTAGGACCGGTTTCGGGGTTTCACCCCTCTTCGGCCAGGATAGCTTGATGCCAGTGGCATGGAGAGCATGGCACTCACGGCTGAGCATACCCGTCCCACTCGGGTGACAAATGCAAAAACAACAGTTGATGGACAGAATGCAGAACAATGTCATACATTCATCCCAGTACAGAGATCTGGGCCTAAATCCATTGTTTTTTTGCTCACCATGCCATTCCAGTTTGAACCCAGCCATATGCAAATCAGTCTTGACCCTGTGCCCCATGGGAACAGTCCAGCCCGAACTGCCAAGCCAGGTCCTCCCTGGCCTGGAACCAAGCATCCTAGGACCGGTTTCAGGGTTTCACCTCTCTTCAGCCAGGATAGCTTGATTCCAGTGGCATGGAGAGCACGGGACTCACGTCTGAGCATACCCGTCCCACTCAGGGTGACAAATGCAAAAGCAACAGTTGATGGACAGAATGCAGAACAATGTCATATATTCACCCCAGTACAGAGATCTGGGCCTAAATCCATTGTTTTTTTGCTCACCATGCCATTCCAGTTTGAACCCAGCCATATGCAAATCAGTCTTGACCCTGTGCCCCATGGGAACAGTCCAGCCCGAACTGCCAAGCCAGGTCCTCCCTGGACTGGAACCAAGCATCCTAGGACCGGTTTCAGGGTTTCACCCCTCTTCAGCCAGGATAGCTTGATTCCAGTGGCATGGAGAGCACGGGACTCACGTCTGATCATACCCGTCCCACTCGGGGTGACAAATGCAAAAACAACAGTTGATGGACAGAATGCAGAACAATGTCATACATTCACCCCAGTACAGAGATCTGGGCCTAAATCCATCGTTTTTTGCTCACCATGCCATTCCAGATTGAACCCAGCCATATGCAAATCAGTCTAGACCCTGTGCCCCATGGGAACAGTCCAGCCCGAACTGCCAAGCCAGGTCCTCCTGGGACTGGAACCATGCATCCTAGGACCGGTTTCGGGGTTTCACCCCTCTTCAGCCAGGATAGCTTGATTCCAGTGGCATGGAGAGCATGGCACTCACGGCTGAGCATACCCGTCCCACTCGGGATGACAAATGCAAAAACAACAGTTGATGGACAGAATGCAGAACAATGTCATACATTCATCCCAGTACAGAGATCTGGGCCTAAATCCATCGTTTGTTTTGCTCACCATGCCATTCCAGTTTGAACCCAGCCATATGCAAAACAGTCTTGACCCTGTGCCCCATGGGAACAGTCCAGCCCGAACTGCCAAGCCAGGTCCACCCTGGACTGGAATCAAGCATCCTAGGACCGGTTTCGGGGTTTCACCCCTCTTCAGCCAGGATAGCTTGATTCCAGTGGCATGGAGAGCACGGGACTCACGTCTGATCATACCAGTCCCACTCGGGGTGACAAATGCAAAAACAACAGTTAATGGACAGAATGCAGAACAATGTCATACATTCACCCCAGTACAGAGATCTGGGCCTAAATCCATCGTTTTTTGCTCACCATGCCATTCCAGTTTGAACCCAGCCATATGCAAATCAGTCTTGACCCTGTGCCCCATGGGAACAGTCCAGCCCGAACTGCCAAGCTGGGTCCTCCCTGGACTGGAACCAAGCATCCTAGGACCGGTTTCGGGGTTTCACCCCTCTTCGGCCAGGATAGCTTGATGCCAGTGGCATGGAGAGCATGGCACTCACGGCTGAGCATACCCGTCCCACTCGGGTGACAAATGCAAAAACAACAGTTGATGGACAGAATGCAGAACAATGTCATACATTCATCCCAGTACAGAGATCTGGGCCTAAATCCATTGTTTTTTTGCTCACCATGCCATTCCAGTTTGAACCCAGCCATATGCAAATCAGTCTTGACCCTGTGCCCCATGGGAACAGTCCAGCCCGAACTGCCAAGCCAGGTCCTCCCTGGCCTGGAACGAAGCATCCTAGGACCGGTTTCAGGGTTTCACCTCTCTTCAGCCAGGATAGCTTGATTCCAGTGGCATGGAGAGCACGGGACTCACGTCTGAGCATACCCGTCCCACTTGGGGTGACAAATGCAAAAACAACAGTTGATGGACAGAATGCAGAACAATGTCATACATTCACCCCAGTACAGAGATCTGGGCCTAAATCCATCGTTTTTTTACTCACCATGACATTCCAGTTTGAACCCAGCCATATGCAAATCAGTCTTGACCCTGTGCCCCATGGGAACAGTCCAGCCCGAACTGCCAAACCAGGTCCTCCCTGGACTGGAACCAAGCATCCTAGGACCTGTTTCGGGGTTTGACCCCTCTTCAGCCAGGATAGCTTGATTCCAGTGGCATGGAGAGCACGGGACTCACGTCTGAGCATACCCGTCCCACTCGGGGTGACAAATGCAAAAACAACAGTTGATGGACAGAATGCAGAACAATGTCATACATTCATCCCAGTACAGAGATCTGGGCCTAAATCCATCGTTTTTTTGCTCACCATGCCATTCCAGTTTGAACCCAGCCATATGCAAATCAGTCTTGACCCTGTGCCCCATGGGAACAGTTCAGCCCGAACTGCCAAGCCAGGTCCTCCCTGGCCTGGAACCAAGCATCCTAGGACCGGTTTCAGGGTTTCACCTCTCTTCAGCCAGGATAGCTTGATTCCAGTGGCATGGAGAGCACGGGACTCACGTCTGAGCATACCCGTCCCACTCGGGGTGACAAATGCAAAAACAACAGTTGATGGACAGAATGCAGAACAATGTCATACATTCACCCCAGTACAGAGATCTGGGCCTAAATCCATCGTTTTTTGCTCACCATGCCATTTCAGTTTGAACCCAGCCATATCCAAATCAGTCTAGACCCTGTGCCCCATGGGAACAGTCCAGCCCGAACTGCCAAGCCAGGTCCTCCCTGGACTGGAACCATGCATCCTAGGACCGGTTTCGGGGTTTCACCCCTCTTCAGCCAGGATAGCTTGATTCCAGTGGCATGGAGAGCATGGCACTCACGGCTGAGCATACCAGTCCCACTCGGGGTGACAAATGCAAAAACAACAGTTGATGGACAGAATGCAGAACAATGTCATACATTCATCCCAGTACAGAGATCTGGGCCTAAATCCGTCGTTTTTTTGCTCACCATGCCATTCCAGTTTGAACCCAGCCATATGCAAAACAGTCTTGACCCTGTGCCCCATGGGAACAGTCCAGCCCGAACTGCCAAGCCAGGTCCACCCTGGACTGGAACCAAGCATCCTAGGACCAGTTTCGGGGTTTCACCCCTCTTCAGCCAGGATAGCTTGATTCCAGTGGCATGGAGAGCACGGGACTCACGTCTGAGCATACCCGTCCCACTTGGGGTGACAAATGCAAAAACAACAGTTGATGGACAGAATGCAGAACAATGTCATACATTCACCCCAGTACAGAGATCTGGGCCTAAATCCATCGTTTATTTACCCACCATGACATTCCAGTTTGAACCCAGCCATATGCAAATCAGTCTTGACCCTGTGTGCCATGGCAACAGTCCAGCCCGAACTGCCAAACCAGGTCCTCCCTGGACTGGAACCAAGCATCCTAGGACCGGTTTCGGGGTTTGACCCCTCTTCAGCCAGGATAGCTTGATTCCAGTGGCATGGAGAGCACGGGACTCACGTCTGAGCATACCCGTCCCACTCAGGGTGACAAATGCAAAAACAACAGTTGATGGACAGAATGCAGAACAATGTCATACATTCACCCCAGTACAGAGATCTGGGCCTAAATCCATTGTTTTTTTGCTCACCATGCCATTCCAGTTTGAACCCAGCCATATGCAAATCAGTCTTGACCCTGTGCCCCATGGGAACAGTCCAGCCCGAACTGCCAAGCCAGGTCCTCCCTGGACTGGAACCAAGCATCCTAGGACCGGTTTCGGGGTTTCACCCCTCTTCAGCCAGGATAGCTTGATTCCAGTGGCATGGAGAGCACGGGACTCACGTCTGATCATACCCGTCCCACTCGGGGTGACAAATGCAAAAACAACAGTTGATGGACAGAATGCAGAACAATGTCATACATTCACCCCAGTACAGAGATCTGGGCCTAAATCCATCGTTTTTTGCTCACCATGCCATTCCAGTTTGAACCCAGCCATATGCAAATCAGTCTTGACCCTGTGCCCCATGGGAACAGTCCAGCCCGAACTGCCAAGCTGGGTCCTCCCTGGACTGGTACCAAGCATCCTAGGACCGGTTTCGGGGTTTCACCCCTCTTCGGCCAGGATAGCTTGATGCCAGTGGCATGGAGAGCATGGCACTCACGGCTGAGCATACCCGTCCCACTCGGGTGACAAATGCAAAAACAACAGTTGATGGACAGAATGCAGAACAATGTCATACATTCATCCCAGTACAGAGATCTGGGCCTAAATCCATTGTTTTTTTGCTCACCATGCCATTCCAGTTTGAACCCAGCCATATGCAAATCAGTCTTGACCCTGTGCCCCATGGGAACAGTCCAGCCCGAACTGCCAAGCCAGGTCCTCCCTGGCCTGGAACCAAGCATCCTAGGACCGGTTTCAGGGTTTCACCTCTCTTCAGCCAGGATAGCTTGATTCCAGTGGCATGGAGAGCACGGGACTCACGTCTGAGCATACCCGTCCCACTTGGGGTGACAAATGCAAAAACAACAGTTGATGGACAGAATGCAGAACAATGTCATACATTCACCCCAGTACAGAGATCTGGGCCTAAATCCATCGTTTTTTTACTCACCATGACATTCCAGTTTGAACCCAGCCATATGCAAATCAGTCTTGACCCTGTGCCCCATGGAACAGTCCAGCCCGAACTGCCAAACCAGGTCCTCCCTGGACTGGAACCAAGCATCCTAGGACCGGTTTCGGGGTTTGACCCCTCTTCAGCCAGGATAGCTTGATTCCAGTGGCATGGAGAGCACGGGACTCACGTCTGAGCATACCCGTCCCACTCAGGGTGACAAATGCAAAAGCAACAGTTGATGGACAGAATGCAGAACAATGTCATATATTCACCCCAGTACAGAGATCTGGGCCTAAATCCATTGTTTTTTTGCTCACCATGCCATTCCAGTTTGAACCCAGCCATATGCAAATCAGTCTTGACCCTGTGCCCCATGGGAACAGTCCAGCCCGAACTGCCAAGCCAGGTCCTCCCTGGACTGGAACCAAGCATCCTAGGACCGGTTTCAGGGTTTCACCCCTCTTCAGCCAGGATAGCTTGATTCCAGTGGCATGGAGAGCACGGGACTCACGTCTGATCATACCCGTCCCACTCGGGGTGACAAATGCAAAAACAACAGTTGATGGACAGAATGCAGAACAATGTCATACATTCACCCCAGTACAGAGATCTGGGCCTAAATCCATCGTTTTTTGCTCACCATGCCATTCCAGATTGAACCCAGCCATATGCAAATCAGTCTAGACCCTGTGCCCCATGGGAACAGTCCAGCCCGAACTGCCAAGCCAGGTCCTCCCGGGACTGGAACCATGCATCCTAGGACCGGTTTCGGGGTTTCACCCCTCTTCAGCCAGGATAGCTTGATTCCAGTGGCATGGAGAGCATGGCACTCACGGCTGTGCATACCCGTCCCACTCGGGATGACAAATGCAAAAACAACAGTTGATGGACAGAATGCAGAACAATGTCATACATTCATCCCAGTACAGAGATCTGGGCCTAAATCCATCGTTTGTTTTGCTCACCATGCCATTCCAGTTTGAACCCAGCCATATGCAAAACAGTCTTGACCCTGTGCCCCATGGGAACAGTCCAGCCCGAACTGCCAAGCCAGGTCCACCCTGGACTGGAATCAAGCATCCTAGGACCGGTTTCGGGGTTTCACCCCTCTTCAGCCAGGATAGCTTGATTCCAGTGGCATGGAGAGCATGGCACTCACGGCTGAGCATACCTGTCCCACTCGGGATGACAAATGCAAAAACAACAGTTGATGGACAGAATGCAGAACAATGTCATACATTCATCCCAGTACAGAGATCTGGGCCTAAATCCATCGTTTTTTTGCTCACCATGCCATTCCAGTTTGAACCCAGCCATATGCAAAACAGTCTTGACCCTGTGCCCCATGGGAACAGTCCAGCCCGAACTGCCAAGCCAGGTCCACCCTGGACTGGAACCAAGCATCCTAGGACCGGTTTCGGGGTTTCACCCCTCTTCAGCCAGGATAGCTTGATTCCAGTGGCATGGAGAGCACGGGACTCACGTCTGAGCATACCCGTCCCACTTGGGGTGACAAATGCAAAAACAAAAGTTGATGGACAGAATGCAGAACAATGTCATACATTCACCCCAGTACAGAGATCTGGGCCTAAATCCATCGTTTATTTACCCACCATGACATTCCAGTTTGATTCCAGCCATATGCAAATCAGTCTTGACACTGTGCCCCATGGGAACAGTCCAGCCCGAACTGCCAAGCCAGGTCCTCCCTGGACTGGAACCAAGCATCCTAGGACCGGTTTCGGGGTTTCACCCCTCTTCAGCCAGGATAGCTTGATTCCAGTGGCATGGAGAGCACGGGACTCACGTCTGATCATACTCGTCCCACTCGGGGTGACAAATGCAAAAACAACAGTTGATGGACAGAATGCAGAACAATGTCATACATTCACCCCAGTACAGAGATCTGGGCCTAAATCCATCGTTTTTTGGTCACCATGCCATTCCAGTTTGAACCCAGCCATATGCAAATCAGTCTTGACCCTGTGCCCCATGGGAACAGTCCAGCCCGAACTGCCAAGCTGGGTTCTCCCTGGACTGGAACCAAGCATCCTAGGGCCGGTTTCGGGGTTTCACCCCTCTTCGGCCAGGATAGCTTGATGCCAGTGGCATGGAGAGCATGGCACTCACGGCTGAGCATACCCGTCCCACTCGGGTGACAAATTCAAAAACAACAGTTGATGGACAGAATGCAGAACAATGTCATACATTCATCCCAGTACAGAGATCTGGGCCTAAATCCATCGTTTTTTTGCTCACCATGCCATTCCAGTTTGAACCCAGCCATATGCAAATCAGTCTTGACCCTGTGCCCCATGGGAACAGTCCAGCCCGAACTGCCAAGCCAGGTCCTCCCTGGCCTGGAACCAAGCATCCTAGGACCGGTTTTAGGGTTTCACCTCTCTTCAGCCAGGATAGCTTGATTCCAGTGGCATGGAGAGCACGGGACTCACGTCTGAGCATACCCGTCCCACTTGGGGTGACAAATGCAAAAACAACAGTTGATGGATAGAATGCAGAACAATGTCATACATTCACCCCAGTACAGAGATCTGGGCCTAAATCCATCGTTTTTTTAGTCACCATGACATTCCAGTTTGAACCCAGCCATATGCAAATCAGTCTTGACCCTGTGCCCCATGGAACAGTCCAGCCCGAACTGCCAAACCAGGTCCTCCCTGGAATGGAACCAAGCATCCTAGGACCGGTTTCGGGGTTTGACCCCTCTTCAGCCAGGATAGCTTGATTCCAGTGGCATGGAGAGCACGGGACTCACGTCTGAGCATACCTGTCCCACTCAGGGTGACAAATGCAAAAGCAACAGTTGATGGACAGAATGCAGAACAATGTCATACATTCTCCCCAGTACAGAGATCTGGGCCTAAATCCATTGTTTTTTTGCTCACCATGCCATTCCAGTTTGAGCCCAGCCATATGCAAATCAGTCTTGACCCTGTGCCCCATGGGAACAGTCCAGCCCGAACTGCCAAGCCAGGTCCTCCCTGGACTGGAACCAAGCATCCTAGGACCGGTTTCAGGGTTTCACCCCTCTTCAGCCAGGATAGCTTGATTCCAGTGGCATGGAGAGCACGGGACTCACGTCTGATCATACCCGTCCCACTCGGGGTGACAAATGCAAAAACAACAGTTGATGGACAGAATGCAGAACCATGTCATACATTCATCCCAGTACAGAGATCTGGGCCTAAATCCATCGTTTTTTGCTCACCATGCCATTCCAGTTTGAACCCAGCCATATGCAAATCAGTCTAGACCCTGTGCCCCATGGGAACAGTCCAGCCCGAACTGCCAAGCCAGGTCCTCCCTGGACTGGAACCATGCATCCTAGGACCGGTTTCGGGGTTTCACCCCTCTTCAGCCAGGATAGTTTGATTCCAGTGGCATGGAGAGCATGGCACTCACGGCTGAGCATACCCGTCCCACTCGGGATGACAAATGCAAAAACAACAGTTGATGGACAGAATGCAGAACAATGTCATACATTCATCCCAGTACAGAGATCTGGGCCTAAATCCATCGTTTTTTTTGCTCACCATGCCATTCCAGTTTGAACCCAGCCATATGCAAAACAGTCTTGACCCTGTGCCCCATGGGAACAGTCCAGCCCGAACTGCCAAGCCAGGTCCACCCTGGACTGGAACCAAGCATCCTAGGACCGGTTTCGGGGTTTCACCCCTCTTCAGCCAGGATAGCTTGATTCCAGTGGCATGGAGAGCACGGGACTCACGTCTGAGCATACCCGTCCCACTTGGGGTGACAAATGCAAAAACAACAGTTGATGGACAGAATGCAGAACAATGTCATACATTCACCCCAGTACAGAGATCTGGGCCTAAATCCATCGTTTATTTACCCACCATGACATTCCAGTTTGAACCCAGCCATATGCAAATCAGTCTAGACCCTGTGCCCCATGGGAACAGTCCAGCCCGAACTGCCAAGCCAGGTCCTCCCTGGACTGGAACCATGCATCCTAGGGCCGGTTTCGGGGTTTCACCCCTCTTCAGCCAGGATAGCTTGATTCCAGTGGCATGGAGAGCATGGCACTCACGGCTGAGCATACCCGTCCCACTCGGGATGACAAATGCAAAAACAACAGTTGATGGACAGAATGCAGAACAATGTCATACATTCATCCCAGTACAGAGATCTGGGCCTAAATCCATCGTTTTTTTGCTCACCATACCATTCCAGTTTGAACCCAGCCATATGCAAAACAGTCTTGACCCTGTGCCCCATGGGAACAGTCCAGCCCGAACTGCCAAGCCAGGTCCACCCTGGACTGGAACCAAGCATCCTAGGACCGGTTTCGGGGTTTCACCCTTCTTCAGCCAGGATAGCTTGATTCCAGTGGCATGGAGAGCACGGGACTCACGTCTGAGCATACCCGTCCCACTTGGGGTGACAAATGCAAAAACAACAGTTGATGGACAGAATGCAGAACAATGTCATACATTCACCCCAGTACAGAGATCTGGGACTAAATCCATCGTTTATTTACCCACCATGACATTCCAGTTTGAACCCAGCCATATGCAAATCAGTCTTGACCCTGTGCCCCATGGCAACAGTCCAGCCCAAACTGCCAAACCAGGTCCTCCCTGGACTGGAACCAAGCATCCTAGGACCGGTTTCGGGGTTTGACCCCTCTTCAGCCAGGATAGCTTGATTCCAGTGGCATGGAGAGCACGGGACTCACGTCTGAGCATACCCGTCCCACTCAGGGTGACAAATGCAAAAACAACAGTTGATGGACAGAATGCAGAACAATGTCATACATTCACCCCAGTACAGAGATCTGGGCCTAAATCCATTGTTTTTTTGCTCACCATGCCATTCCAGTTTGAACCCAGCCATATGCAAATCAGTCTTGACCCTGTGCCCCATGGGAACAGTCCAGCCCGAACTGCCAAGCCAGGTCCACCCTGGACTGGAACCATGCATCCTAGGACCGGTTTCGGGGTTTCACCCCTCTTCAGCCAGGATAGCTTGATTCCAGTGGCATGGAGAGCATGGCACTCACGGCTGAGCATACCCGTCCCACTCGGGGTGACAAATGCAAAAACAGCAGTTGATGGACAGAATGCAGGACAATGTCATACATTCATCCCAGTACAGAGATCTGGGCCTAAATCCATCGTTTTTGTGCTCACCATGTCATTCCAGTTTGAACCCAGCCATATGCAAATCAGTCTTGACCCTGTGCCCCATGGGAACAGTCCAGCCCAAACTGCCAAGCCAGGTCCTCCCTGGACTGGAACCAAGCATCCTAGGACCGGTTTCGGGGTTTCACCCCTTTTCAGCCAGGATAGCTTGATTCCAGTGGCATGGAGAGCACGGGACTCACGTCTGAGCATACCCGTCCCACTTGGGGTGACAAATGCAAAAACAACAGTTGATGGACAGAATGCAGAACAATGTCATACATTCACCCCAGTACAGAGATCTGGGCCTAAATCCATCGTTTTTTTACCCACCATGACATTCCAGTTTGAACCCAGCCATATGCAAATCAGTCTTGACCCTGTGCCCCATGGCAACAGTGCAGCCCGAACTGCCAAACCAGGTCCTCCCTGGACTGGAACCAAGCATCCTAGGACCGGTTTCGGGGTTTGACCCCTCTTCAGCCAGGATAGCTTGATTCCAGTGGCATGGAGAGCACGGGACTCACGTCTGAGCATACCCGTCCCACTCGGGGTGACAAATGCAAAAACAACAGTTGATGGACAGAATGCAGAACAATGTCATACATTCACCCCAGTACAGAGATCTGGGCCTAAATCCATCGTTTTTTGCTCACCATGCCATTCCAGTTTGAACCCAGCCATATGCAAATCAGTCTTGACCCTGTGCCCCATGGGAACAGTCCAGCCCGAACTGTCAAGCCAGGTCCTCCCTGGACTGGAACCAAGCATCCTAGGACCGGTTTCGGGGTTTCAGCCCTCTTCAGCCAGGACAGCTTGATTCCAGTGGCATGGAGAGCACGGGACTCACGTCTGAGCATACCCGTCCCACTCGGGTGACAAATGCAAAAACAACAGTTGATGGACAGAATGCAGAACAATGTCATACATTCAGCCCAGTACAGAGATCTGGGCCTAAATCCATAGTTTTTTTGCTCACCATGCCATTCCAGTTTAAACCCAGCCATATGCAAATCAGTCTTGACCCTGTGCCCCATGGGAACAGTCCAGCCCGAACTGCCAAGCCAGGTCCTCCCTGGACTGGAACCAAGCATCCTAGGACCGGTTTTGGGGTTTCACCCCTCTTCAGCCAGGATAGTTTGATTCCAGTGGCATGGAGAGCACGGGACTCCCGTCTGAGCTTACCCGTCCCACTCGGGGTGACAAATGCAAAAACAACAGTCGATGGACAGAATGCAGAACAATGTCATAAATTCACCCCAGTACAGAGATCTGGGCCTAAATCCATCGTTTTTTGCTCACCATGCCATTCCAGTTTGAACCCACCATATGCAAATCAGTCTTGACCCTGTGCCCCATGGGAACAGTCCAGCCCGAACTGCCAAGCCAGGTCCTCCCTGGACTGGAACCATGCATCCTAGGACCGGTTTCGGGGTTTCACCCCTCTTCAGCCAGGATAGCTTGATTCCAGTGGCATGGAGACCACGGGACTCACGTCTGAGCATACCCGTCCCACTCGGGGTGACAAATGCAAAAACAACAGTTGATGGACAGAATGCAGAACAATGTCATACATTCACCCCAGTACAGAGATCTGGGCCTAAATCCATAGTTTTTTTGCTCACCATGCCATTCCAGTTTGAACCCAGCCATATGCAAATCAGTCTTGACCCTGTGCCCCATGGGAACAGTCCAGCCCGAACTGCCAAGCCAGGTCCTCCCTAGACTGGAACCAAGCATCCTAGGACCGGTTTCGGGGTTTCACTCCTCTTCAGCCAGGATAGCTTGATTCCAGTGGCATGGAGAGCACGGGACTCACGTCTGATCATACCCGTCCCACTCGGGGTGACAAATGCAAAAACAACAGTTGATGGACAGAATGCAGAACAATGTCATACATTCACCCCAGTACAGAGATCTGGGCCTAAATCCATCGTTTTTTGCTCACCATGCCATTCCAGTTTGAACCCAGCCATATGCAAATCAGTCTTGACCCTGTGCCCCATGGGAACAGTCCAGCCCGAACTGCCAAGCCAGGTCCACCCTGGACTGGAACCAAGCATCCTAGGACCGGTTTCGGGGTTTCACCCCTCTTCAGCCAGGATAGCTTGATTCCAGTGGCATGGAGAGCACGGGACACACGTCTGAGCATACCCGTCCCACTTGGGGTGACAAATGCAAAAACAACAGTTGATGGACAGAATGCAGAACAATGTCATATATTCACCCCAGTACAGAGATCTGGGCCTAAATCCATCGTTTATTTACCCACCATGACATTCCAGTTTGAACCCAGCCATATGCAAATCATTCTAGACCCTGTGCCCCATGGGAACAGTCCAGCCCGAACTGCCAAGCCAGGTCCTCCCTGGACTGGAACCATGCATCCTAGGACCGGTTTCGGGGTTTCACCCCTCTTCAGCCAGGATAGCTTGATTCCAGTGGCATGGAGAGCATGGCACTCACGGCTGAGCATACCCGTCCCACTCGGGATGACAAATGCAAAAACAACAGTTGATGGACAGAATGCAGAACAATGTCATACATTCATCCCAGTACAGAGATCTGGGCCTAAATCCATCATTTTTTTGCTCACCATGCCATTCCAGTTTGAACCCAGCCATATGCAAAACAGTCTTGACCCTGTGCCCCATGGGAACAGTCCAGCCTGAACTGCCAAGCCAGGTCCACCCTGGACTGGAACCAAGCATCCTAGGACCGGTTTCGGGGTTTCACCCCTCTTCAGCCAGGATAGCTTGATTCCAGTGGTATGGAGAGCACGGGACTCACGTCTGAGCATACCCGTCCCACTTGGGGTGACAAACGCAAAAACAACAGTTGATGGACAGAATGCAGAACAATGTCATGCATTCACCCCAGTACAGAGATCTGGGCCTAAATCCATCGTTTATTTACCCACCATGACATTCCAGTTTGAACCCAGCCATATGCAAATCAGTCTTGACCCTGTGCCCCATGGCAGCAGTCCAGCCCGAACTGCCAAACCAGGTCCTCCCTGGACTGGAACCAAGCATCCTAGGACCGGTTTCGGGGTTTGACCCCTCTTCAGCCAGGATAGCTTGATTCCAATGGCATGGAGAGCACGGGACTCACGTCTGATCATACCCGTCCCACTCGGGGTGACAAATGCAAAAACAACAGTTGATGGACAGAATGCAGAACAATGTCATACATTCACCCCAGTACAGAGATCTGGGCCTAAATCCATTGTTTTTTTGCTCACCATGCCATTCCAGTTTGAACCCAGCCATATGCAAATCAGTCTTGACCCTGTGCCCCATGGGAACAGTCCAGCCCGAACTGCCAAGCCAGGTCCTCCCTGGATTGGAACCAAGCATCCTAGGACCGGTTTCGGGGTTTCACCCCTCTTCAGCCAGGATAGCTTGATTCCAATGGCATGGAGAGCACGGGACTCACGTCTGATCATACCCGTCCCACTCGGGGTGAAAAATGCAAAAACAACAGTTGATGGACAGAATGCAGAACAATGTCATACATTAACCCCAGTACAGAGATCTGGGCCTAAATCCATCGTTTTTTGCTCACCATGCCATTCTAGTTTGAACCCAGCCATATGCAAATCAGTCTTGACCCTGTGCCCCATGGGAACAGTCCAGCCCGAACTGCCAAGCCGGGTCCTCCCTGGACTGGAACCAAGCATCCTAGGACCGGTTTCGGGGTTTCACCCCTCTTCAGCCAGGACAGCTTGATTCCAGTGGCATGGAGAGCACGGGACTCACGTCTGAGCATACCCGTCCCACTCGGGTGACAAATGCAAAAACAACAGTTGATGGACAGAATGCAGAACAATGTCATACATTCAACCCAGTACAGAGATCTGGGCCTAAATCCATAGTTTTTTTGCTCACCATGCCATTCCAGTTTGAACCCAGCCATATGCAAATCAGTCTTGACCCTGTGCCCCATGGGAACAGTCCAGCCCGAACTGCCAAGCCAGGTCCTCCCTAGACTGGAACCAAGCATCCTAGGATCGGTTTCGGGGTTTCACCCCGCTTCAGCCAGGATAGCTTGATTCCAGTGGCATGGAGAGCACGGGACTCACGTCTGATCATACCCGTCCCACTCGGGGTGACAAATGCAAAAACAACAGTTGATGGACAGAATGCAGAACAATGTCATACATTCACCCCAGTACAGAGATCTGGGC
Organism: Triturus cristatus; assembly: GCF_964204655.1. NCBI lineage: Eukaryota > Metazoa > Chordata > Amphibia > Caudata > Salamandridae > Triturus > Triturus cristatus. The sequence continues at coordinate 350,451,002 of NC_140584.1, forward strand.
CTAAATCCATCGTTTTTTTGCTCACCATGCCATTCCAGTTTGAACCCAGCCATATGCAAATCAGTCTTGACCCTGTGCCCCATGGGAACAGTCCAGCCCGAACTGCCAAGCCAGGTCCTCCCTGGCCTGGAACCATGCATCCTAGGACCGGTTTCGGGGTTTCACCCCTCTTCAGCCAGGATAGCTTGATTCCAGTGGCATGGAGAGCATGGCACTCACGGCTGAGCATACCAGTCCCACTCGGGGTGACAAATGCAAAAACAACAGTTGATGGACAGAATGCAGAACAATGTCATACATTCATCCCAGTACAGAGATCTGGGCCTAAATCCATCGTTTTTTTGCTCACCATGCCATTCCAGTTTGAACCCAGCCATATGCAAAACAGTCTTGACCCTGTGCCCCATGGGAACAGTCCAGCCCGAACTGCCAAGCCAGGTCCACCCTGGACTGGAACCAAGCATCCTAGGACCAGTTTCGGGGTTTCACCCCTCTTCAGCCAGGATAGCTTGATTCCAGTGGCATGGAGAGCACGGGACTCACGTCTGAGCATACCCGTCCCACTTGGGGTGACAAATGCAAAAACAACAGTTGATGGACAGAATGCAGAACAATGTCATACATTCACCCCAGTACAGAGATCTGGGCCTAAATCCATCGTTTATTTACCCACCATGACATTCCAGTTTGAACCCAGCCATATGCAAATCAGTCTTGACCCTGTGCGCCATGGCAACAGTCCAGCCCGAACTGCCAAACCAGGTCCTCCCTGGACTGGAACCAAGCATCCTAGGACCGGTTTCGGGGTTTGACCCCTCTTCAGCCAGGATAGCTTGATTCCAGTGGCATGGAGAGCACGGGACTCACGTCTGAGCATACCCGTCCCACTCAGGGTGACAAATGCAAAAACAACAGTTGATGGACAGAATGCAGAACAATGTCATACATTCACCCCAGTACAGAGATCTGGGCCTAAATCCATTGTTTTTTTGCTCACCATGCCATTCCAGTTTGAACCCAGCCATATGCAAATCAGTCTTGACCCTGTGCCCCATGGGAACAGTCCAGCCCGAACTGCCAAGCCAGGTCCTCCCTGGACTGGAACCAAGCATCCTAGGACCGGTTTCGGGGTTTCACCCCTCTTCAGCCAGGATAGCTTGATTCCAGTGGCATGGAGAGCACGGGACTCACGTCTGATCATACCCGTCCCACTCGGGGTGACAAATGCAAAAACAACAGTTGATGGACAGAATGCAGAACAATGTCATACATTCACCCCAGTACAGAGATCTGGGCCTAAATCCATCGTTTTTTGCTCACCATGCCATTCCAGTTTGAACCCAGCCATATGCAAATCAGTCTTGACCCTGTGCCCCATGGGAACAGTCCAGCCCGAACTGCCAAGCTGGGTCCTCCCTGGACTGGAACCAAGCATCCTAGGACCGGTTTCGGGGTTTCACCCCTCTTCGGCCAGGATAGCTTGATGCCAGTGGCATGGAGAGCATGGCACTCACGGCTGAGCATACCCGTCCCACTCGGGTGACAAATGCAAAAACAACAGTTGATGGACAGAATGCAGAACAATGTCATATATTCATCCCAGTACAGAGATCTGGGCCTAAATCCATTGTTTTTTTGCTCACCATGCCATTCCAGTTTGAACCCAGCCATATGCAAATCAGTCTTGACCCTGTGCCCCATGGGAACAGTCCAGCCCGAACTGCCAAGCCAGGTCCTCCCTGGCCTGGAACCAAGCATCCTAGGACCGGTTTCAGGGTTTCACCTCTCTTCAGCCAGGATAGCTTGATTCCAGTGGCATGGAGAGCACGGGACTCACGTCTGAGCATACCCGTCCCACTTGGGGTGACAAATGCAAAAACAACAGTTGATGGACAGAATGCAGAACAATGTCATACATTCATCCCAGTACAGAGATCTGGGCCTAAATCCATCGTTTTTTTACTCACCATGACATTCCAGTTTGAACCCAGCCATATGCAAATCAGTCTTGACCCTGTGCCCCATGGAACAGTCCAGCCCGAACTGCCAAACCAGGTCCTCCCTGGACTGGAACCAAGCATCCTAGGACCGGTTTCGGGGTTTGACCCCTCTTCAGCCAGGATAGCTTGATTCCAGTGGCATGGAGAGCACGGGACTCACGTCTGAGCATACCCGTCCCACTCAGGGTGACAAATGCAAAAGCAACAGTTGATGGACAGAATGCAGAACAATGTCATATATTCACCCCAGTACAGAGATCTGGGCCTAAATCCATTGTTTTTTTGCTCACCATGCCATTCCAGTTTGAACCCAGCCATATGCAAATCAGTCTTGACCCTGTGCCCCATGGGAACAGTCCAGCCCGAACTGCCAAGCCAGGTCCTCCCTGGACTGGAACCAAGCATCCTAGGACCGGTTTCAGGGTTTCACCCCTCTTCAGCCAGGATAGCTTGATTCCAGTGGCATGGAGAGCACGGGACTCACGTCTGATCATACCCGTCCCACTCGGGGTGACAAATGCAAAAACAACAGTTGATGGACAGAATGCAGAACAATGTCAAACATTCACCCCAGTACAGAGATCTGGGCCTAAATCCATCGTTTTTTGCTCACCATGCCATTCCAGATTGAACCCAGCCATATGCAAATCAGTCTAGACCCTGTGCCCCATGGGAACAGTCCAGCCCGAACTGCCAAGCCAGGTCCTCCCGGGACTGGAACCATGCATCCTAGGACCGGTTTCGGGGTTTCACCTCTCTTCAGCCAGGATAGCTTGATTCCAGTGGCATGGAGAGCATGGCACTCACGGCTGAGCATACCCGTCCCACTCGGGATGACAAATGCAAAAACAACAGTTGATGGACAGAATGCAGAACAATGTCATACATTCATCCCAGTACAGAGATCTGGGCCTAAATCCATCGTTTTTTTTGCTCGCCATGCCATTCCAGTTTGAACCCAGCCATATGCAAAACAGTCTTGACCCTGTGCCCCATGGGAACAGTCCAGCCCGAACTGCCAAGCCAGGTCCACCCTGGACTGGAATCAAGCATCCTAGGACCGGTTTCGGGGTTTCACCCCTCTTCAGCCAGGATAGCTTGATTCCAGTGGCATGGAGAGCAAGGCACTCACGGCTGAGCATACCTGTCCCACTCGGGATGACAAATGCAAAAACAACAGTTGATGGACAGAATGCAGAACAATGTCATACATTCATCCCAGTACAGAGATCTGGGCCTAAATCCATCGTTTTTTTGCTCACCATGCCATTCCAGTTTGAACCCAGCCATATGCAAAACAGTCTTGACCCTGTGCCCCATGGGAACAGTCCAGCCCGAACTGCCAAGCCAGGTCCACCCTGGACTGGAACCAAGCATCCTAGGACCGGTTTCGGGGTTTCACCCCTCTTCAGCCAGGATAGCTTGATTCCAGTGGCATGGAGAGCACGGGACTCACGTCTGAGCATACCCGTCCCACTTGGGGTGACAAATGCAAAAACAAAAGTTGATGGACAGAATGCAGAACAATGTCATACATTCACCCCAGTACAGAGATCTGGGCCTAAATCCATCGTTTATTTACCCACCATGACATTCCAGTTTGATTCCAGCCATATGCAAATCAGGCTTGACCCTGTGCCCCATGGGAACAGTCCAGCCCGAACTGCCAAGCCAGGTCCTCCCTGGACTGGAACCAAGCATCCTAGGACCGGTTTCAGGGTTTCACCTCTCTTCAGCCAGGATAGCTTGATTCCAGTGGCATGGAGAGCACGGGACTCACGTCTGATCATACTCGTCCCACTCGGGGTGACAAATGCAAAAACAACAGTTGATGGACAGAATGCAGAACAATGTCATACATTCACCCCAGTACAGAGATCTGGGCCTAAATCCATCGTTTTTTGGTCACCATGCCATTCCAGTTTGAACCCAGCCATATGCAAATCAGTCTTGACCCTGTGCCCCATGGGAACAGTCCAGCCCGAACTGCCAAGCTGGGTTCTCCCTGGACTGGAACCAAGCATCCTAGGGCCGGTTTCGGGGTTTCACCCCTCTTCGGCCAGGATAGCTTGATGCCAGTGGCATGGAGAGCATGGCACTCACGGCTGAGCATACCCGTCCCACTCGGGTGACAAATGCAAAAACAACAGTTGATGGACAGAATGCAGAACAATGTCATACATTCATCCCAGTACAGAGATCTGGGCCTAAATCCATCGTTTTTTTGCTCACCATGCCATTCCAGTTTGAACCCAGCCATATGCAAATCAGTCTTGACCCTGTGCCCCATGGGAACAGTCCAGCCCGAACTGCCAAGCCAGGTCCTCCCTGGCCTGGAACCAAGCATCCTAGGACCGGTTTTAGGGTTTCACCTCTCTTCAGCCAGGATAGCTTGATTCCAGTGGCATGGAGAGCACGGGACTCACGTCTGAGCATACCCGTCCCACTTGGGGTGACAAATGCAAAAACAACAGTTGATGGATAGAATGCAGAACAATGTCATACATTCACCCCAGTACAGAGATCTGGGCCTAAATCCATCGTTTTTTTAGTCACCATGACATTCCAGTTTGAACCCAGCCATATGCAAATCAGTCTTGACCCTGTGCCCCATGGAACAGTCCAGCCCGAACTGCCAAACCAGGTCCTCCCTGGACTGGAACCAAGCATCCTAGGACCGGTTTCGGGGTTTGACCCCTCTTCAGCCAGGATAGCTTGATTCCAGTGGCATGGAGAGCACGGGACTCACGTCTGAGCATACCCGTCCCACTCAGGGTGACAAATGCAAAAGCAACAGTTGATGGACAGAATGCAGAACAATGTCATACATTCACCCCAGTACAGAGATCTGGGCCTAAATCCATTGTTTTTTTGCTCACCATGCCATTCCAGTTTGAGCCCAGCCATATGCAAATCAGTCTTGACCCTGTGCCCCATGGGAACAGTCCAGCCCGAACTGCCAAGCCAGGTCCTCCCTGGACTGGAACCAAGCATCCTAGGACCGGTTTCAGGGTTTCACCCCTCTTCAGCCAGGATAGCTTGATTCCAGTGGCATGGAGAGCACGGGACTCACGTCTGATCATACCCGTCCCATTCGGGGTGACAAATGCAAAAACAACAGTTGATGGACAGAATGCAGAACCATGTCATACATTCATCCCAGTACAGAGATCTGGGCCTAAATCCATCGTTTTTTGCTCACCATGCCATTCCAGTTTGAACCCAGCCATATGCAAATCAGTCTAGACCCTGTGCCCCATGGGAACAGTCCAGCCCGAACTGCCAAGCCAGGTCCTCCCTGGACTGGAACCATGCATCCTAGGACCGGTTTCGCGGTTTCACCCCTCTTCAGCCAGGATAGCTTGATTCCAGTGGCATGGAGAGCATGGCACTCACGGCTGAGCATACCCGTCCCATTCGGGATGACAAATGCAAAAACAACAGTTGATGGACAGAATGCAGAACAATGTCATACATTCATCCCAGTACAGAGATCTGGGCCTAAATCCATCGTTTTTTTTGCTCACCATGCCATTCCAGTTTGAACCCAGCCATATGCAAAACAGTCTTGACCCTGTGCCCCATGGGAAAAGTCCAGCCCGAACTGCCAAGCCAGGTCCACCCTGGACTGGAACCAAGCATCCTAGGACCGGTTTCGGGGTTTCACCCCTCTTCAGCCAGGATAGCTTGATTCCAGTGGCATGGAGAGCACGGGACTCACGTCTGAGCATACCCGTCCCACTTGGGGTGACAAATGCAAAAACAACAGATGATGGACAGAATGCAGAACAATGTCATACATTCACCCCAGTACAGAGATCTGGGCCTAAATCCATCGTTTATTTACCCACCATGGCATTCCAGTTTGAACCCAGCCATATGCAAATCAGTCTAGACCCTGTGCCCCATGGGAACAGTCCAGCCCGAACTGCCAAGCCAGGTCCTCCCTGGACTGGAACCATGCATCCTAGGGCCGGTTTCGGGGTTTCACCCCTCTTCAGCCAGGATAGCTTGATTCCAGTGGCATGGAGAGCACGGGACTCACGTCTGAGCATACCCGTCCCACTCAGGGTGACAAATGCAAAAACAACAGTTGATGGACAGAATGCAGAACAATGTCATACATTCACCCCAGTACAGAGATCTGGGCCTAAATCCATTGTTTTTTTGCTCACCATGCCATTCCAGTTTGAACCCAGCCATATGCAAATCAGTCTTGACCCTGTGCCCCATGGGAACAGTCCAGCCCGAACTGCCAAGCCAGGTCCACCCTGGACTGGAACCATGCATCCTAGGACCGGTTTCGGGGTTTCACCCCTCTTCAGCCAGGATAGCTTGATTCCAGTGGCATGGAGAGCATGGCACTCACGGCTGAGCATACCCGTCCCACTCGGGGTGACAAATGCAAAAACAACAGTTGATGGACAGAATGCAGGACAATGTCATACATTCATCCCAGTACAGAGATCTGGGCCTAAATCCATCGTTTTTGTGCTCACCATGCCATTCCAGTTTGAACCCAGCCATATGCAAATCAGTCTTGACCCTGTGCCCCATGGGAACAGTCCAGCCCAAACTGCCAAGCCAGGTCCACCCTGGACTGGAACCAAGCATCCTAGGACCGGTTTCGGGGTTTCACCCCTTTTCAGCCAGGATAGCTTGATTCCAGTGGCATGGAGAGCACGGGACTCACGTCTGAGCATACCCGTCCCACTTGGGGTGACAAATGCAAAAACAACAGTTGATGGACAGAATGCAGAACAATGTCATACATTCACCCCAGTACAGAGATCTGGGCCTAAATCCATCGTTTTTTTACCCACCATGACATTCCAGTTTGAACCCAGCCATATGCAAATCAGTCTTGACCCTGTGCCCCATGGCAACAGTGCAGCCCGAACTGCCAAACCAGGTCCTCCCTGGACTGGAACCAAGCATCCTAGGACCGGTTTCGGGGTTTGACCCCTCTTCAGCCAGGATAGCTTGATTCCAGTGGCATGGAGAGCACGGGACTCACGTCTGAGCATACCCGTCCCACTCGGGGTGACAAATGCAAAAACAACAGTTGATGGACAGAATGCAGAACAATGTCATACATTCACCCCAGTACAGAGATCTGGGCCTAAATCCATCGTTTTTTGCTCACCATGCCATTCCAGTTTGAACCCAGCCATATGCAAATCAGTCTAGACCCTGTGCCCCATGGGAACAGTCCAGCCCGAACTGCCAAGCCAGGTCCTCCCTGGACTGGAACCAAGCATCCTAGGACCGGTTTCAGGGTTTCACCCCTCTTCAGCCAGGATAGCTTGATTCCAGTGGCATGGAGAGCACGGGACTCACGTCTGATCATACCCGTCCCACTCGGGGTGACAAATGCAAAAACAACAGTTGATGGACAGAATGCAGAACAATGTCATACATTCACCCCAGTACAGAGATCTGGGCCTAAATCCATCGTTTTTTGCTCACCATGCCATTCCAGATTGAACCCAGCCATATGCAAATCAGTCTAGACCCTGTGCCCCATGGGAACAGTCCAGCCCGAACTGCCAAGCCAGGTCCTCCCGGGACTGGAACCATGCATCCTAGGACCGGTTTCGGGGTTTCACCTCTCTTCAGCCAGGATAGCTTGATTCCAGTGGCATGGAGAGCATGGCACTCACGGCTGAGCATACCCGTCCCACTCGGGATGACAAATGCAAAAACAACAGTTGATGGACAGAATGCAGAACAATGTCATACATTCATCCCAGTACAGAGATCTGGGCCTAAATCCATCGTTTTTTTTGCTCACCATGCCATTCCAGTTTGAACCCAGCCATATGCAAAACAGTCTTGACCCTGTGCCCCATGGGAACAGTCCAGCCCGAACTGCCAAGCCAGGTCCACCCTGGACTGGAATCAAGCATCCTAGGACCGGTTTCGGGGTTTCACCCCTCTTCAGCCAGGATAGCTTGATTCCAGTGGCATGGAGAGCAAGGCACTCACGGCTGAGCATACCTGTCCCACTCGGGATGACAAATGCAAAAACAACAGTTGATGGACAGAATGCAGAACAATGTCATACATTCATCCCAGTACAGAGATCTGGGCCTAAATCCATCGTTTTTTTGCTCACCATGCCATTCCAGTTTGAACCCAGCCATATGCAAAACAGTCTTGACCCTGTGCCCCATGGGAACAGTCCAGCCCGAACTGCCAAGCCAGGTCCACCCTGGACTGGAACCAAGCATCCTAGGACCGGTTTCGGGGTTTCACCCCTCTTCAGCCAGGATAGCTTGATTCCAGTGGCATGGAGAGCACGGGACTCACGTCTGAGCATACCCGTCCCACTTGGGGTGACAAATGCAAAAACAAAAGTTGATGGACAGAATGCAGAACAATGTCATACATTCACCCCAGTACAGAGATCTGGGCCTAAATCCATCGTTTATTTACCCACCATGACATTCCAGTTTGATTCCAGCCATATGCAAATCAGGCTTGACCCTGTGCCCCATGGGAACAGTCCAGCCCGAACTGCCAAGCCAGGTCCTCCCTGGACTGGAACCAAGCATCCTAGGACCGGTTTCAGGGTTTCACCTCTCTTCAGCCAGGATAGCTTGATTCCAGTGGCATGGAGAGCACGGGACTCACGTCTGATCATACTCGTCCCACTCGGGGTGACAAATGCAAAAACAACAGTTGATGGACAGAATGCAGAACAATGTCATACATTCACCCCAGTACAGAGATCTGGGCCTAAATCCATCGTTTTTTGGTCACCATGCCATTCCAGTTTGAACCCAGCCATATGCAAATCAGTCTTGACCCTGTGCCCCATGGGAACAGTCCAGCCCGAACTGCCAAGCTGGGTTCTCCCTGGACTGGAACCAAGCATCCTAGGGCCGGTTTCGGGGTTTCACCCCTCTTCGGCCAGGATAGCTTGATGCCAGTGGCATGGAGAGCATGGCACTCACGGCTGAGCATACCCGTCCCACTCGGGTGACAAATGCAAAAACAACAGTTGATGGACAGAATGCAGAACAATGTCATACATTCATCCCAGTACAGAGATCTGGGCCTAAATCCATCGTTTTTTTGCTCACCATGCCATTCCAGTTTGAACCCAGCCATATGCAAATCAGTCTTGACCCTGTGCCCCATGGGAACAGTCCAGCCCGAACTGCCAAGCCAGGTCCTCCCTGGCCTGGAACCAAGCATCCTAGGACCGGTTTTAGGGTTTCACCTCTCTTCAGCCAGGATAGCTTGATTCCAGTGGCATGGAGAGCACGGGACTCACGTCTGAGCATACCCGTCCCACTTGGGGTGACAAATGCAAAAACAACAGTTGATGGATAGAATGCAGAACAATGTCATACATTCACCCCAGTACAGAGATCTGGGCCTAAATCCATCGTTTTTTTAGTCACCATGACATTCCAGTTTGAACCCAGCCATATGCAAATCAGTCTTGACCCTGTGCCCCATGGAACAGTCCAGCCCGAACTGCCAAACCAGGTCCTCCCTGGACTGGAACCAAGCATCCTAGGACCGGTTTCGGGGTTTGACCCCTCTTCAGCCAGGATAGCTTGATTCCAGTGGCATGGAGAGCACGGGACTCACGTCTGAGCATACCCGTCCCACTCAGGGTGACAAATGCAAAAGCAACAGTTGATGGACAGAATGCAGAACAATGTCATACATTCACCCCAGTACAGAGATCTGGGCCTAAATCCATTGTTTTTTTGCTCACCATGCCATTCCAGTTTGAGCCCAGCCATATGCAAATCAGTCTTGACCCTGTGCCCCATGGGAACAGTCCAGCCCGAACTGCCAAGCCAGGTCCTCCCTGGACTGGAACCAAGCATCCTAGGACCGGTTTCAGGGTTTCACCCCTCTTCAGCCAGGATAGCTTGATTCCAGTGGCATGGAGAGCACGGGACTCACGTCTGATCATACCCGTCCCATTCGGGGTGACAAATGCAAAAACAACAGTTGATGGACAGAATGCAGAACCATGTCATACATTCATCCCAGTACAGAGATCTGGGCCTAAATCCATCGTTTTTTGCTCACCATGCCATTCCAGTTTGAACCCAGCCATATGCAAATCAGTCTAGACCCTGTGCCCCATGGGAACAGTCCAGCCCGAACTGCCAAGCCAGGTCCTCCCTGGACTGGAACCATGCATCCTAGGACCGGTTTCGCGGTTTCACCCCTCTTCAGCCAGGATAGCTTGATTCCAGTGGCATGGAGAGCATGGCACTCACGGCTGAGCATACCCGTCCCATTCGGGATGACAAATGCAAAAACAACAGTTGATGGACAGAATGCAGAACAATGTCATACATTCATCCCAGTACAGAGATCTGGGCCTAAATCCATCGTTTTTTTTGCTCACCATGCCATTCCAGTTTGAACCCAGCCATATGCAAAACAGTCTTGACCCTGTGCCCCATGGGAAAAGTCCAGCCCGAACTGCCAAGCCAGGTCCACCCTGGACTGGAACCAAGCATCCTAGGACCGGTTTCGGGGTTTCACCCCTCTTCAGCCAGGATAGCTTGATTCCAGTGGCATGGAGAGCACGGGACTCACGTCTGAGCATACCCGTCCCACTTGGGGTGACAAATGCAAAAACAACAGTTGATGGACAGAATGCAGAACAATGTCATACATTCACCCCAGTACAGAGATCTGGGCCTAAATCCATCGTTTATTTACCCACCATGGCATTCCAGTTTGAACCCAGCCATATGCAAATCAGTCTAGACCCTGTGCCCCATGGGAACAGTCCAGCCCGAACTGCCAAGCCAGGTCCTCCCTGGACTGGAACCATGCATCCTAGGGCCGGTTTCGGGGTTTCACCCCTCTTCAGCCAGGATAGCTTGATTCCAGTGGCATGGAGAGCACGGGACTCACGTCTGAGCATACCCGTCCCACTCAGGGTGACAAATGCAAAAACAACAGTTGATGGACAGAATGCAGAACAATGTCATACATTCACCCCAGTACAGAGATCTGGGCCTAAATCCATTGTTTTTTTGCTCACCATGCCATTCCAGTTTGAACCCAGCCATATGCAAATCAGTCTTGACCCTGTGCCCCATGGGAACAGTCCAGCCCGAACTGCCAAGCCAGGTCCACCCTGGACTGGAACCATGCATCCTAGGACCGGTTTCGGGGTTTCACCCCTCTTCAGCCAGGATAGCTTGATTCCAGTGGCATGGAGAGCATGGCACTCACGGCTGAGCATACCCGTCCCACTCGGGGTGACAAATGCAAAAACAACAGTTGATGGACAGAATGCAGGACAATGTCATACATTCATCCCAGTACAGAGATCTGGGCCTAAATCCATCGTTTTTGTGCTCACCATGCCATTCCAGTTTGAACCCAGCCATATGCAAATCAGTCTTGACCCTGTGCCCCATGGGAACAGTCCAGCCCAAACTGCCAAGCCAGGTCCACCCTGGACTGGAACCAAGCATCCTAGGACCGGTTTCGGGGTTTCACCCCTTTTCAGCCAGGATAGCTTGATTCCAGTGGCATGGAGAGCACGGGACTCACGTCTGAGCATACCCGTCCCACTTGGGGTGACAAATGCAAAAACAACAGTTGATGGACAGAATGCAGAACAATGTCATACATTCACCCCAGTACAGAGATCTGGGCCTAAATCCATCGTTTTTTTACCCACCATGACATTCCAGTTTGAACCCAGCCATATGCAAATCAGTCTTGACCCTGTGCCCCATGGCAACAGTGCAGCCCGAACTGCCAAACCAGGTCCTCCCTGGACTGGAACCAAGCATCCTAGGACCGGTTTCGGGGTTTGACCCCTCTTCAGCCAGGATAGCTTGATTCCAGTGGCATGGAGAGCACGGGACTCACGTCTGAGCATACCCGTCCCACTCGGGGTGACAAATGCAAAAACAACAGTTGATGGACAGAATGCAGAACAATGTCATACATTCACCCCAGTACAGAGATCTGGGCCTAAATCCATCGTTTTTTGCTCACCATGCCATTCCAGTTTGAACCCAGCCATATGCAAATCAGTCTTGACCCTGTGCCCCATGGGAACAGTCCAGCCCGAACTGTCAAGCCAGGTCCTCCCTGGACTGGAACCAAGCATCCTAGGACTGGTTTCGGGGTTTCACCCCTCTTCAGCCAGGACAGCTTGATTCCAGTGGCATGGAGAGCACGGGACTCACGTCTGAGCATACCCGTCCCACTCGGGTGACAAATGCAAAAACAACAGTTGATGGACAGAATGCAGAACAATGTCATACATTCAGCCCAGTACAGAGATCTGGGCCTAAATCCGTAGTTTTTTTGCTCACCATGCCATTCCAGTTAAAACCCAGCCATATGCAAATCAGTCTTGACCCTGTGCCCCATGGGAACAGTCCAGCCCGAACTGCCAAGCCAGGTCCTCCCTGGACTGGAACCAAGCATCCTAGGACCGGTTTTGGGGTTTCACCCCTCTTCAGCCAGGATAGTTTGATTCCAGTGGCATGGAGAGCACGGGACTCCCGTCTGAGCTTACCCGTCCCACTCGGGGTGACAAATGCAAAAACAACAGTCGATGGACAGAATGCAGAACAATGTCATAAATTCACCCCAGTACAGAGATCTGGGCCTAAATCCATCGTTTTTTGCTCACCATGCCATTCCAGTTTGAACCCACCATATGCAAATCAGTCTTGACCCTGTGCCCCATGGGAACAGTCCAGCCCGAACTGCCAAGCCAGGTCCTCCCTGGACTGGAACCATGCATCCTAGGACCGGTTTCGGGGTTTCACCCCTCTTCAGCCAGGATAGCTTGATTCCAGTGGCATGGAGAGCACGGGACTCACGTCTGAGCATACCCGTCCCACTCGGGGTGACAAATGCAAAAACAACAGTTGATGGACAGAATGCAGAACAATGTCATACATTCACCCCAGTACAGAGATCTGGGCCTAAATCCATAGTTTTTTTGCTCACCATGCCATTCCAGTTTGAACCCAGCCAAATGCAAATCAGTCTTGACCCTGTGCCCCATGGGAACAGTCCAGCCCGAACTGCCAAGCCAGGTCCTCCCTAGACTGGAACCAAGCATCCTAGGACCGGTTTCGGGGTTTCACCCCTCTTCAGCCAGGATAGCTTGATTCCAGTGGCATGGAGAGCACGTGACTCACGTCTGATCATACCCGTCCCACTCGGGGTGACAAATGCAAAAACAACAGTTGATGGACAGAATGCAGAACAATGTCATACATTCACCCCAGTACAGAGATCTGGGCCTAAATCCATCGTTTTTTGCTCACCATGCCATTCCAGTTTGAACCCAGCCATATGCAAATCAGTCTTGACCCTGTGCCCCATGGGAACAGTCCAGCCCGAACTGCCAAGCCAGGTCCACCCTGGACTGGAACCAAGCATCCTAGGACCGGTTTCGGGGTTTCACCCCTCTTCAGCCAGGATAGCTTGATTCCAGTGGCATGGAGAGCACGGGACACACGTCTGAGCATACCCGTCCCACTTGGGGTGACAAATGCAAAAACAACAGTTGATGGACAGAATGCAGAACAATGTCATATATTCACCCCAGTACAGAGATCTGGGCCTAAATCCATCGTTTATTTACCCACCATGACATTCCAGTTTGAACCCAGCCATATGCAAATCATTCTAGACCCTGTGCCCCATGGGAACAGTCCAGCCCGAACTGCCAAGCCAGGTCCTCCCTGGACTGGAACCATGCATCCTAGGACCGGTTTCGGGGTTTCACCCCTCTTCAGCCAGGATAGCTTGATTCCAGTGGCATGGAGAGCATGGCACTCACGGCTGAGCATACCCGTCCCACTCGGGATGACAAATGCAAAAACAACAGTTGATGGACAGAATGCAGAACAATGTCATACATTCATCCCAGTACAGAGATCTGGGCCTAAATCCATTGTTTGTTTTGCTCACCATGCCATTCCAGTTTGAACCCAGCCATATGCAAAACAGTCTTGACCCTGTGCCCCATGGGAACAGTCCAGCCCGAACTGCCAAGCCAGGTCCTCCCTAGACTGGAACCAAGCATCCTAGGACCGGTTTCGGGGTTTCACCCCTCTTCAGCCAGGATAGCTTGATTCCAGTGGCATGGAGAGCACGGGACTCACGTCTGATCATACCCGTCCCACTCGGGGTGACAAATGCAAAAACAACAGTTGATGGACAGAATGCAGAACAATGTCATACATTCACCCCAGTACAGAGATCTGGGCCTAAATCCATCGTTTTTTGCTCACCATGCCATTCCAGTTTGAACCCAGCCATATGCAAATCAGTCTTGACCCTGTGCCCCATGGGAACAGTCCAGCCCGAACTGCCAAGCCAGGTCCACCCTGGACTGGAACCAAGCATCCTAGGACCGGTTTCGGGGTTTCACCCCTCTTCAGCCAGGATAGCTTGATTCCAGTGGCATGGAGAGCACGGGACACACGTCTGAGCATACCCGTCCCACTTGGGGTGACAAATGCAAAAACAACAGTTGATGGACAGAATGCAGAACAATGTCATATATTCACCCCAGTACAGAGATCTGGGCCTAAATCCATCGTTTATTTACCCACCATGACATTCCAGTTTGAACCCAGCCATATGCAAATCATTCTAGACCCTGTGCCCCATGGGAACAGTCCAGCCCGAACTGCCAAGCCAGGTCCTCCCTGGACTGGAACCATGCATCCTAGGACCGGTTTCGGGGTTTCACCCCTCTTCAGCCAGGATAGCTTGATTCCAGTGGCATGGAGAGCATGGCACTCACGGCTGAGCATACCCGTCCCACTCGGGATGACAAATGCAAAAACAACAGTTGATGGACAGAATGCAGAACAATGTCATACATTCATCCCAGTACAGAGATCTGGGCCTAAATCCATCATTTTTTTGCTCACCATGCCATTCCAGTTTGAACCCAGCCATATGCAAAACAGTCTTGACCCTGTGCCCCATGGGAACAGTCCAGCCTGAACTGCCAAGCCAGGTCCACCCTGGACTGGAACCAAGCATCCTAGGACCGGTTTCGGGGTTTCACCCCTCTTCAGCCAGGATAGCTTGATTCCAGTGGTATGGAGAGCACGGGACTCACGTCTGAGCATACTCGTCCCACTTGGGGTGACAAACGCAAAAACAACAGTTGATGGACAGAATGCAGAACAATGTCATACATTCACCCCAGTACAGAGATCTGGGCCTAAATCCATCGTTTATTTACCCACCATGACATTCCAGTTTGAACCCAGCCATATGCAAATCAGTCTTGACCCTGTGCCCCATGGCAGCAGTCCAGCCCGAACTGCCAAACCAGGTCCTCCCTGGACTGGAACCAAGCATCCTAGGACCGGTTTCGGGGTTTGACCCCTCTTCAGCCAGGATAGCTTGATTCCAATGGCATGGAGAGCACGGGACTCACGTCTGATCATACCCGTCCCACTCGGGGTGACAAATGCAAAAACAACAGTCGATGGACAGAATGCAGAACAATGTCATAAATTCACCCCAGTACAGAGATCTGGGCCTAAATCCATCGTTTTTTGCTCACCATGCCATTCCAGTTTGAACCCACCATATGCAAATCAGTCTTGACCCTGTGCCCCATGGGAACAGTCCAGCCCGAACTGCCAAGCCAGGTCCTCCCTGGACTGGAACCATGCATCCTAGGACCGGTTTCGGGGTTTCACCCCTCTTCAGCCAGGATAGCTTGATTCCAGTGGCATGGAGAGCACGGGACTCACGTCTGAGCATACCCGTCCCACTCGGGGTGACAAATGCAAAAACAACAGTTGATGGACAGAATGCAGAACAATGTCATACATTCACCCCAGTACAGAGATCTGGGCCTAAATCCATTGTTTTTTTGCTCACCATGCCATTCCAGTTTGAACCCAGCCATATGCAAATCAGTCTTGACCCTGTGCCCCATGGGAACAGTCCAGCCCGAACTGCCAAGCCAGGTCCTCCCTGGACTGGAACCAAGCATCCTAGGACCGGTTTCGGGGTTTCACCCCTCTTCAGCCAGGATAGCTTGATTCCAATGGCATGGAGAGCACGGGACTCACGTCTGATCATACCCGTCCCACTCGGGGTGAAAAATGCAAAAACAACAGTTGATGGACAGAATGCAGAACAATGTCATACATTCACCCCAGTACAGAGATCTGGGCCTAAATCCATCGTTTTTTGCTCACCATGCCATTCTAGTTTGAACCCAGCCATATGCAAATCAGTCTTGACCCTGTGCCCCATGGGAACAGTCCAGCCCGAACTGCCAAGCCGGGTCCTCCCTGGACTGGAACCAAGCATCCTAGGACCGGTTTCGGGGTTTCACCCCTCTTCAGCCAGGACAGCTTGATTCCAGTGGCATGGAGAGCACGGGACTCACGTCTGAGCATACCCGTCCCACTCGGGTGACAAATGCAAAAACAACAGTTGATGGACAGAATGCAGAATAATGTCATACATTCAACCCAGTACAGAGATCTGGGCCTAAATCCATAGTTTTTTTGCTCACCATGCCATTCCAGTTTGAACCCAGCCATATGCAAATCAGTCTTGACCCTAAGCCCCATGGGAACAGTCCAGCCCGAACTGCCAAGCCAGGTCCTCCCTAGACTGGAACCAAGCATCCTAGGACCGGTTTCGGGGTTTCACCCCGCTTCAGCCAGGATAGCTTGATTCCAGTGGCATGGAGAGCACGGGACTCACGTCTGATCATACCCGTCCCACTCGGGGTGACAAATGCAAAAACAACAGTTGATGGACAGAATGCAGAACAATGTCATACATTCACCCCAGTACAGAGATCTGGGCCTAAATCCATCGTTTTTTGCTCACCATGCCATTCCAGTTTGAACCCAGCCATATGCAAATCAGTCTTGACCCTGTGCCCCATGGGAACAGTCCAGCCCGAACTGCCAAGCCAGGTCCACCCTGGACTGGAACCAAGCATCCTAGGACCGGTTTCGGGGTTTCACCCCTCTTCAGCAAGGATAGCTTGATTCCAGTGGCATGGAGAGCACGGGACACACGTCTGAGCATACCCGTCCCACTTGGGGTGACAAATGCAAAAACAACAGTTGATGGACAGAATGCAGAACAATGTCATATATTCACCCCAGTACAGAGATCTGGGCCTAAATCCATCGTTTATTTACCCACCATGACATTCCAGTTTGAACCCAGCCATATGCAAATCATTCTAGACCCTGTGCCCCATGGGAACAGTCCAGCCCGAACTGCCAAGCCAGGTCCTCCCTGGACTGGAACCATGCATCCTAGGACCGGTTTCGGGGTTTCACCCCTCTTCAGCCAGGATAGCTTGATTCCAGTGGCATGGAGAGCATGGCACTCACGGCTGAGCATACCCGTCCCACTCGGGATGACAAATGCAAAAACAACAGTTGATGGACAGAATGCAGAACAATGTCATACATTCATCCCAGTACAGAGATCTGGGCCTAAATCCATCATTTTTTTGCTCACCATGCCATTCCAGTTTGAACCCAGCCATATGCAAAACAGTCTTGACCCTGTGCCCCATGGGAACAGTCCAGCCTGAACTGCCAAGCCAGGTCCACCCTGGACTGGAACCAAGCATCCTAGGACCGGTTTCGGGGTTTCACCCCTCTTCAGCCAGGATAGCTTGATTCCAGTGGTATGGAGAGCACGGGACTCACGTCTGAGCATACTCGTCCCACTTGGGGTGACAAACGCAAAAACAACAGTTGATGGACAGAATGCAGAACAATGTCATACATTCACCCCAGTACAGAGATCTGGGCCTAAATCCATCGTTTATTTACCCACCATGACATTCCAGTTTGAACCCAGCCATATGCAAATCAGTCTTGACCCTGTGCCCCATGGCAGCAGTCCAGCCCGAACTGCCAAACCAGGTCCTCCCTGGACTGGAACCAAGCATCCTAGGACCGGTTTCGGGGTTTGACCCCTCTTCAGCCAGGATAGCTTGATTCCAATGGCATGGAGAGCACGGGACTCACGTCTGATCATACCCGTCCCACTCGGGGTGACAAATGCAAAAACAACAGTCGATGGACAGAATGCAGAACAATGTCATAAATTCACCCCAGTACAGAGATCTGGGCCTAAATCCATCGTTTTTTGCTCACCATGCCATTCCAGTTTGAACCCACCATATGCAAATCAGTCTTGACCCTGTGCCCCATGGGAACAGTCCAGCCCGAACTGCCAAGCCAGGTCCTCCCTGGACTGGAACCATGCATCCTAGGACCGGTTTCGGGGTTTCACCCCTCTTCAGCCAGGATAGCTTGATTCCAGTGGCATGGAGAGCACGGGACTCACGTCTGAGCATACCCGTCCCACTCGGGGTGACAAATGCAAAAACAACAGTTGATGGACAGAATGCAGAACAATGTCATACATTCATCCCAGTACAGAGATCTGGGCCTAAATCCATAGTTTTTTTGCTCACCATGCCATTCCAGTTTGAACCCAGCCATATGCAAATCAGTCTTGACCCTGTGCCCCATGGGAACAGTCCAGCCCGAACTGCCTAACCAGGTCCTCCCTAGACTGGAACCAAGCATCCTAGGACCGGTTTCGGGGTTTCACCCCTCTTCAGCCAGGATAGCTTGATTCCAGTGGCATGGAGAGCACGGGACTCACGTCTGATCATACCCGTCCCACTCGGGGTGACAAATGCAAAAACAACAGTTGATGGACAGAATGCAGAACAATGTCATACATTCACCCCAGTACAGAGATCTGGGCCTAAATCCATCGTTTTTTGCTCACCATGCCATTCCAGTTTGAACCCAGCCATATGCAAATCAGTCTTGACCCTGTGCCCCATGGGAACAGTCCAGCCCGAACTGCCAAGCCAGGTCCACCCTGGACTGGAACCAAGCATCCTAGGACCGGTTTCGGGGTTTCACCCCTCTTCAGCCAGGATAGCTTGATTCCAGTGGCATGGAGAGCACGGGACACACGTCTGAGCATACCCGTCCCACTTGGGGTGACAAATGCAAAAACAACAGTTGATGGACAGAATGCAGAACAATGTCATATATTCACCCCAGTACAGAGATCTGGGCCTAAATCCATCGTTTATTTACCCACCATGACATTCCAGTTTGAACCCAGCCATATGCAAATCATTCTAGACCCTGTGCCCCATGGGAACAGTCCAGCCCGAACTGCCAAGCCAGGTCCTCCCTGGACTGGAACCATGCATCCTAGGACCGGTTTCGGGGTTTCACCCCTCTTCAGCCAGGATAGCTTGATTCCAGTGGCATGGAGAGCATGGCACTCACGGCTGAGCATACCCGTCCCACTCGGGATGACAAATGCAAAAACAACAGTTGATGGACAGAATGCAGAACAATGTCATACATTCATCCCAGTACAGAGATCTGGGCCTAAATCCATCATTTTTTTGCTCACCATGCCATTCCAGTTTGAACCCAGCCATATGCAAAACAGTCTTGACCCTGTGCCCCATGGGAACAGTCCAGCCTGAACTGCCAAGCCAGGTCCACCCTGGACTGGAACCAAGCATCCTAGGACCGGTTTCGGGGTTTCACCCCTCTTCAGCCAGGATAGCTTGATTCCAGTGGTATGGAGAGCACGGGACTCACGTCTGAGCATACCCGTCCCACTTGGGGTGACAAACGCAAAAACAACAGTTGATGGACAGAATGCAGAACAATGTCATACATTCACCCCAGTACAGAGATCTGGGCCTAAATCCATCGTTTATTTACCCACCATGACATTCCAGTTTGAACCCAGCCATATGCAAATCAGTCTTGACCCTGTGCCCCATGGCAGCAGTCCAGCCCGAACTGCCAAACCAGGTCCTCCCTGGACTGGAACCAAGCATCCTAGGACCGGTTTCGGGGTTTGACCCCTCTTCAGCCAGGATAGCTTGATTCCAATGGCATGGAGAGCACGGGACTCACGTCTGATCATACCCGTCCCACTCGGGGTGACAAATGCAAAAACAACAGTTGATGGACAGAATGCAGAACAATGTCATACATTCACGCCAGTACAGAGATCTGGGCCTAAATCCATTGTTTTTTTGCTCACCATGCCATTCCAGTTTGAACCCAGCCATATGCAAATCAGTCTTGACCCTGTGCCCCATGGGAACAGTCCAGCCCGAACTGCCAAGCCAGGTCCTCCCTGGACTGGAACCAAGCATCCTAGGACCGGTTTCGGGGTTTCACCCCTCTTCAGCCAGGATAGCTTGATTCCAATGGCATGGAGAGCACGGGACTCACGTCTGATCATACCCGTCCCACTCGGGGTGAAAAATGCAAAAACAACAGTTGATGGACAGAATGCAGAACAATGTCATACATTCACCCCAGTACAGAGATCTGGGCCTAAATCCATCGTTTTTTGCTCACCATGCCATTCTAGTTTGAACCCAGCCATATGCAAATCAGTCTTGACCCTGTGCCCCATGGGAACAGTCCAGCCCGAACTGCCAAGCCGGGTCCTCCCTGGACTGGAACCAAGCATCCTAGGACCGGTTTCGGGGTTTCACCCCTCTTCAGCCAGGACAGCTTGATTCCAGTGGCATGGAGAGCACGGGACTCACGTCTGAGCATACCCGTCCCACTCGGGTGACAAATGCAAAAACAACAGTTGATGGACAGAATGCAGAATAATGTCATACATTCAACCCAGTACAGAGATCTGGGCCTTAATCCATAGTTTTTTTGCTCACCATGCCATTCCAGTTTGAACCCAGCCATATGCAAATCAGTCTTGACCCTGTGCCCCATGGGAACAGTCCAGCCCGAACTGCCAAGCCAGGTCCTCCCTAGACTGGAACCAAGCATCCTAGGACCGGTTTCGGGGTTTTACCCCGCTTCAGCCAGGATAGCTTGATTCCAGTGGCATGGAGAGCACGGGACTCACGTCTGATCATACCCGTCCCACTCGGGGTGACAAATGCAAAAACAACAGTTGATGGACAGAATGCAGAACAATGTCATACATTCACCCCAGTACAGAGATCTGGGCCTAAATCCATCGTTTTTTTGCTCACCATGCCATTCCAGTTTGAACCCAGCCATATGCAAATCAGTCTTGACCCTGTGCCCCATGGGAACAGTCCAGCCCGAACTGCCAAGCCAGGTCCTCCCTGGCCTGGAACCAAGCATCCTAGGACCGGTTTCAGGGTTTCACCTCTCTTCAGCCAGGATACCTTGATTCCAGTGGCATGGAGAGCACGGGACTCACGTCTGAGCATACCCGTCCCACTCGGGGTGACAAATGCAAAAACAACAGTTGATGGACAGAATGCAGAACAATGTCATACATTCACCCCAGTACAGAGATCTGGGCCTAAATCCATCGTTTTTTGCTCACCATGCCATTTCAGTTTGAACCCAGCCATATCCAAATCAGTCTAGACCCTGTGCCCCATGGGAACAGTCCAGCCCGAACTGCCAAGCCAGGTCCTCCCTGGACTGGAACCATGCATCCTAGGACCGGTTTCGGGGTTTCACCCCTCTTCAGCCAGGATAGCTTGATTCCAGTGGCATGGAGAGCATGGCACTCACGGCTGAGCATACCAGTCCCACTCGGGGTGACAAATGCAAAAACAACAGTTGATGGACAGAATGCAGAACAATGTCATACATTCATCCCAGTATAGAGATCTGGGCCTAAATCCATCGTTTTTTGCTCACCATGCCATTCCAGTTTGAATCCAGCCATATGCAAATCAGTCTTGACCCTGTGCCCCATGGGAACAGTCCAGCCCAAACTGCCAAGCCAGGTCCTCCCTGGACTGGAACCATGCATCCTAGGACCGGTTTCGGGGTTTCACCCCTCTTCAGCCAGGATAGCTTGATTCCAGTGGCATGGAGAGCATGGCACTCACGGCTGAGCATACCCGTCCCACTCGGGGTGACAAATGCAAAAACAACTGTTGATGGACAGAATGCAGAACAATGTCATACATTCATCCCAGTACAGAGATCTGGGCCTAAATCCATCGTTTTTTTGCTCACCATGACATTCCAGTTTGAACCCAGCCATATGCAAATC
The DNA here is from genome assembly GCF_964204655.1 of Triturus cristatus. Classification (NCBI taxonomy): domain Eukaryota; kingdom Metazoa; phylum Chordata; class Amphibia; order Caudata; family Salamandridae; genus Triturus; species Triturus cristatus. The sequence continues at coordinate 350,473,069 of NC_140584.1, forward strand.
AGTCTTGACCCTGTGCCCCATGGGAACAGTCCAGCCCGAACTGCCAAACCAGGTCCTCCCTGGACTGGAACCAAGCATCCTAGGACCGGTTTCGGGGTTTGACCCCTCTTCAGCCAGGATAGCCTGATTCCAGTGGCATGGAGAGCACAGGACTCACGTCTGAGCATACCCGTCCCACTCAGGGTGACAAATGCAAAAACAACAGTTGATGGACAGAATGCAGAACACTGTCATACATTCACCCCAGTACAGAGATCTGGGCCTAAATCCATTGTTTTTTTGCTCACCATGCCATTCCAGTTTGAACCCAGCCATATGCAAATCAGTCTTGACCCTGTGCCCCATGGGAACAGTCCAGCCTGAACTGCCAAGCCAGGTCCTCCCTGGACTGGAACCAAGAATCCTAGGACCGGTTTCGGGGTTTCACCCCTCTTCAGCCAGGATAGCTTGATTCCAGTGGCATGGAGAGCACAGGACTCACGTCTGATCATATCCGTCCCACTCGGGGTGACAAATGCAAAAACAACAGTTGATGGACAGAATGCAGAACAATGTCATACATTCACCCCAGTACAGAGCTCTGGGACTAAATCCATCGTTTTTTGCTCACCATGCCATTCCAGTTTGAACCCAGCCATATGCAAATCAGTCTTGACCCTGTGCCCCATGGGAACAGTCCAGCCCGAACTGCCAAGCCAGGTCCACCCTGGACTGGAACCATGCATCCTAGGACCGGTTTCGGGGTTTCACCCCTCTTCAGCCAGGATAGCTTGATTCAAGGGGCATGGAGAGCATGGCACTCACGGCTGAGCATACCCGTCCCACTCGGGGTGACAAATGCAAAAACAACAGTTGATGGACAGAATGCAGGACAATGTCATACATTCATCCCAGTACAGAGATCTGGGCCTAAATCCATCATTTTTTTGCTCACCATGCCATTCCAGTTTGAACCCAGCCATATGCAAATCAGTCTTGACCCTGTGCCCCATGGGAACAGTCCAGCCCGAACTGCCAAGCCAGGTCCTCCCTGGACTGGAACCAAGCATCCTAGGACCGGTTTCGGGGTTTCACCCCTCTTCAGCCAGGACAGCTTGATTCCAGTGGCATGGAGAGCACGGGACTCACGTCTGAGCATACCCGTCCCACTCGTTTGACAAATGCAAAAACAACAGTTGATGGACAGAATGCAGAACAATGTCATACATTCACCCCAGTACAGAGATCTGGGCCTAAATCCATAGTTTTTTTGCTCACCATGCCATTCCAGTTTAAACCCAGCCATATGCAAATCAGTCTTGACCCTGTGCCCCATGGGAACAGTCCAGCCCGAACTGCCAAGCCAGGTCCTCCCTGGACTGGAACCAAGCATCCTAGGACCGGTTTCGGGGTTTCACCCCTCTTCAGCCAGGATAGTTTGATTCCAGTGGCATGGAGAGCACGGGACTCCCGTCTGAGCTTACCCGTCCCACTCGGGGTGACAAATGCAAAAACAACAGTCGATGGACAGAATGCAGAACAATGTCATAAATTCACCCCAGTACAGAGATCTGGGCCTAAATCCATCGTTTTTTGCTCACCATGCCATTCCAGTTTGAACCCAGCCATATGCAAATCAGTCTTGACCCTGTGCCCCATGGGAACAGTCCAGCCCGAACTGCCAAGCCAGGTCCTCCCTGGACTGGAACCATGCATCCTAGGACCGGTTTCGGGGTTTCACCCCTCTTCAGCCAGGATAGCTTGATTCCAGTGGCATGGAGAGCATGGCACTAACGGCTGAGCATACCCGTCCCACTCGGGGTGACAAATGCAAAAACAACAGTTGATGGACAGAATGCAGAACAATGTCATGCATTCATCCCAGTACAAAGATCTGGGCCTAAATCCATCGTTTTTTTGCTCACCATGCCATTCCAGTTTGAACCCAGCCATATGCAAATCAGTCTTGACCCTGTGCCCCATGCGAACAGTCCAGCCTGAACTGCCAAGCCAGGTCCTCCCTGGACTGGAACCAAGCATCCTAGGACTGGTTTCAGGGTTTCACCCCTCTTCAGCCAGGATAGCTTGATTCCAGTGGCATGGAGAGCACGGGACTCACGTCTGAGCATACCCGTCGCACTTGGGGTGACAAATGCAAAAACAACAGTTGATGGACAGAATGCAGAACAATGTCATACATTCACCCCAGTACAGAGATCTGGGCCTAAATCCATCGTTTTTTTACTCACCATGACATTCCAGTTTGAACCCAGCCATATGCAAATCAGTCTTGACCCTGTGCCCCATGGGAACAGTCCAGCCCGAACTGTCAAGCCAGGTCCTCCCTGGACTGGAACCAAGCATCCTAGGACCGGTTTCGGGGTTTCACCCCTCTTCAGCTAGGATAGCTTGATTCCAGTGGCATGGAGAGCACGGGACTCACGTCTGAGCATACCCGTCCCACTCGGGGTGACAAATGCAAAAACAACAGTTGATGGACAGAATGCAGAACAATGTCATACATTCAACTCAGTACAGAGATCTGGGCCTAAATCCATTGTTTTTTTGCTCACCATGCCATTCCAGTTTGAACCCAGCCATATGCAAATCAGTCTTGACCCTGTGCCCCATGGGAACAGTCCAGCCCGAACTGCCAAGCCAGGTCCTCCCTGGACTGGAACCAAGCATCCTAGTACCGGTTTCGGGGTTTCACCCCTCTTCAGCCAGGATAGCTTGATTCCAGTGGCATGGAGAGCACGGGACTCCCATCTGATCATACCCGTCCCACTCAGGGTGACAAATGCAAAAACAACAGTTGATGGACAGAATGCAGAACAATGTCATACATTCACCTCAGTACAGAGATCTGGACCTAAATCCATTGTTTTTTTGCTCACCATGCCATTCCAGTTTGAACCCAGCCATATGCAAATCAGTCTTGACCCTGTGCCCCATGGGAACAGTCCAGCCCGAACTGCCAAGCCAGGTCCTCCCTGGACTGGAACCAAGCATCCTAGGACCGGTTTCGGGGCTTCACCCCTCTTCAGCCAGGATAGCTTGATTCCAGTGGCATGGAGAGCACGGGACTCACGTCTGATCATACCCGTCCCACTCGCGGTGACAAATGCAAAAACAACAGTTGATGGACAGAATGCAGAACAATGTCATACATTCACCCCAGTACAGAGATCTGGGCCTAAATCCATCGTTTTTTGCTCACCATGCCATTCCAGTTTGAACCCAGCCATATGCAAATCAGTCTTGACCCTGTGCCCCATGGGAACAGTCCAGCCCGAACTGCCAAGCCAGGTCCTCCCTGGACTGGAACCAAGCATCCTAGGACCGGTTTCGGGGTTTCACCCCTCTTCAGCCAGGACAGCTTGATTCCAGTGGCATGGAGAGCACGGGACTCACGTCTGAGCATACCCGTCCCACTCGGGTGACAAATGCAAAAACAACAGTTGATGGACAGAATGCAGAACAATGTCATACATTCACCCAAGTACAGAGATCTGGGCCTAAATCCATAGTTTTTTTGCTCACCATGCCATTCCAGTTTGAACCCAGCCATATGCAAATCAGTCTTGACCCTGTGCCCCATGGGAACAGTCCAGCCCGAACTGCCAAGCCAGGTCCTCCCTGGACTGGAACCAAGCATCCTAGGACTGGTTTCGGGGTTTCACCTCTTCAGCCAGGATAGCTTGATTCCAGTGGCATGGAGAGCACGGGACTCACGTCTGAGCATACCCGTCCCACTCGGGGTGACAAATGCAAAAACAACAGTTGATGGACAGAATGCAGAAAAATGTCATACATTCACCCCAGTACAGAGATCTGAGTCTAAATCAATCGTTTTTTTGCTCACCATGCCATTCCAGTTTGAACCCAGCCATATGCAAATCAGTCTTCACCCTGTGCCCCATGGGAACAGTCCAGCCCGAACTGCCAAGCCAGGTCTTACCTGGACTGGAACCAAGCATCCTAAGACCGGTTGCGGGGTTTCACCCCTCTTCAGCCAGGATAGCTTGATTCCAGTGGCATCGAGAGCACGGGACTCACGTCTGAGCATACCCGCCCCACTCGGGGTGACAAATGCAAAAACAACAGTTGAGGGACAGAATGCAGAACAATGTCATACATTCACCCTAGTACAGAGATCTGGGCCTAAATCCATAGTTTTTTTGCTCACCATGACATTCCAGTTTGAACCCAGCCATATGCAAATCAGTCTTGACCCTGTGCCCCATGGGAACAGTCCAGCCCGAACTGCCAAGCCAGGTCCTCCCTGGACTGGAACCGAGCATCCTAGGACCGGTTTCGGGGTTTCACCCCGCTTCAGCCAGGATAGCTTGATTCCAGTGGCATGGAGAGCACGGGACTCACGTCTGAGCATACCCGTCCCACTCGGGGTGACAAATGCAAAAACAACAGTTGATGGACAGAATGCAGAACAATGTCATACATTCACCCCAGTACAGAGATCTGGGCCTAAATCCCTCGTTTTTTGCTCACCAGGCCATTCCAGTTTGAACCCAGCCATATGCAAATCAGTCTTGACCCTGTGCCCCATGGGAACAGTCCAGCCCGAACTGTCAAGCCAGGTCCTCCCTGGACTGGAACCAAGCATCCTAGGACCGGTTTCGGGGTTTCACCCCTCTTCAGCCAGGACAGCTTGATTCCAGTGGCATGGAGAGCACGGGAATCACGTCTGAGCATACCCGTCCCACTCGGGTGACAAATGCAAAAACAACAGTTGATGGACAGAATGCAGAACAATGTCATACATTCACCCCAGTACAGAGATCTGGGCCTAAATCCATAGTTTTTTTGCTCACCATGCCATTCCAGTTTAAACCCAGCCATATGCAAATCAGTCTTGACCCTGTGCCCCATGGGAACAGTCCAGCCCGAACTGCCAAGCCAGGTCCTCCCTGGACTGGAACCAAGCATCCTAGGACCGGTTTCGGGGTTTCACCCCTCTTCAGCCAGGATAGTTTGATTCCAGTGGCATGGAGAGCACGGGACTCCCGTCTGAGCTTACCCGTCCCACTCGGGGTGACAAATGCAAAAACAACAGTCGATGGACAGAATGCAGAACAATGTCATAAATTCACCCCTGTACAGAGATCTGGGCCTAAATCCATCGTTTTTTGCTCACCATGCCATTCCAGTTTGAACCCAGCCATATGCAAATCAGTCTTGACCCTGTGCCCCATGGGAACAGTCCAGCCCGAACTGCCAAGCCAGGTCCTTCCTGGACTGGAACCATGCATCCTAGGACCGGTTTCGGGGTTTCACCCCTCTTCAGCCAGGATAGCTTGATTCCAGTGGCATGGAGAGCATGGCACTATCGGCTGAGCATACCCGTCCCACTCGGGGTGACAAATGCAAAAACAACAGTTGATGGACAGAATGCAGAACAATGTCATACATTCATCCCAGTACAAAGATCTGGGCCTAAATCCATCGTTTTTGTGCTCACCATGCCATTCCAGTTTGAACCCAGCCATATGCAAATCAGTCTTGACCCTGTGCCCCATGGGAACAGTCCAGCCCGAACTGCCAAGCCAGGTCCTCCCTGGACTGGAACCAAGCATCCTAGGACTGGTTTCAGGGTTTCACCCCTCTTCAGCCAGGATAGCTTGATTCCAGTGGCATGGAGAGCACGGGACTCACGTCTGAGCATACCCGTCCCACTTGGGGTGACAAATGCAAAAACAACAGTTGATGGACAGAATGCAGAACAATGTCATACATTCACCCCAGTACAGAGATCTGGGCCTAAATCCATCGTTTTTTTACTCACCATGACATTCCAGTTTGAACCCAGCCATATGCAAATCAGTCTTGACCCTGTGCCCCATGGGAACAGTCCAGCCCGAACTGCCAAACCAGGTCCTCCCTGGACTGGAACCAAGCATCCTAGGACCGGTTTCGGGGTTTCACCCCTCTTCAGCTAGGATAGCTTGATTCCAGTGGCATGGAGAGCACGGGACTCACGTCTGAGCATACCCGTCCCACTCGGGGTGACAAATGCAAAAACAACAGTTGATGGACAGAATGCAGAACAATGTCATACATTCAACTCAGTACAGAGATCTGGGCCTAAATCCATTGTTTTTTTGCTCACCATGCCATTCCAGTTTGAACCCAGCCATATGCAAATCGGTCTTGACCCTGTGCCCCATGGGAACAGTCCAGCCCGAACTGCCAAGCCAGGTCCTCCCTGGACTGGAACCAAGCATCCTAGTACCGGTTTCGGGGTTTCACCCCTCTTCAGCCAGGATAGCTTGATTCCAGTGGCATGGAGAGCACGGGACTCCCGTCTGATCATACCCGTCCCACTCAGGGTGACAAATGCAAAAACAACAGTTGATGGACAGAATGCAGAACAATGTCATACATTCACCTCAGTACAGAGATCTGGGCCTAAATCCATTGTTTTTTTGCTCACCATGCCATTCCAGTTTGAACCCAGCCATATGCAAATCAGTCTTGACCCTGTGCCCCATGGGAACAGTCCAGCCCGAACTGCCAAGCCAGGTCCTCCCTGGACTGGAACCAAGCATCCTAGGACCGGTTTCGGGGTTTCACCCCTCTTTAGCCAGGACAGCTTGATTCCAGTGGCATGGAGAGCACGGGACTCACGTCTGAGCATACCCGTCCCACTCGGGTGACAAATGCAAAAACAACAGTTGATGGACAGAACGCAGAACAATGTCATACATTCACCCAAGTACAGAGATCTGGGCCTAAATCCATAGTTTTTTTGCTCACCATGCCATTCCAGTTTGAACCCAGCCATATGCAAATCAGTCTTGACCCTGTGCCCCATGGGAACAGTCCAGCCCGAACTGCCAAGCCAGGTCCTCCCTGGACTGGAACCAAGCATCCTAGGACCGGTTTCGGGGTTTCCCCTCTTCAGCCAGGATAGCTTGATTCCAGTGGCATGGAGAGCACGGGACTCACGTCTGAGCATACCCGTCCCACTCGGGGTGACAAATGCAAAAACAACAGTTGATGGACAGAATGCAGAAAAATGTCATACATTCACCCCAGTACAGAGATCTGAGTCTAAATCAATCTTTTTTTTGCTCACCATGCCATTCCAGTTTGAACCCAGCCATATGCAAATCAGTCTTCACCCTGTGCCCCATGGGAACAGTCCAGCCCGAACTGCCAAGCCATGTCTTACCTGGACTGGAACCAAGCATCTTAAGACCGGTTTCGGGGTTTCACCCCTCTTCAGCCAGGATAGCTTGATTCCAGTGGCATCGAGAGCACGGGACTCACGTCTGAGCATACCCGCCCCACTCGGGGTGACAAATGCAAAAACAACAGTTGATGGACAGAATGCAGAACAATGTCATACATTCACCCTAGTACAGAGATCTGGGCCTAAATCCATCGTTTTTTTGCTCACCATGACATTCCAGTTTGAACCCAGCCATATGCAAATCAGTCTTGACCCTGTGCCCCATGGGAACAGTCCAGCCCGAACTGCCAAGCCAGGTCCTCCCTGGACTGGAACCGAGCATCCTAGGACCGGTTTCGGGGTTTCACCCCTCTTCAGCCAGGATAGCTTGATTCCAGTGGCATGGAGAGCACGGGACTCACGTCTGAGCATACCCGTCCCACTCAGGGTGACATATGCAAAAACAACAGTTGCTGGACAGAATGCAGAACAATGTCATACATTCACCCCAGTACAGAGATCTGGGCCTAAATCCATAGTTTTGTTGCTCACCATGCCATTCCAGTTTGAACCCAGCCATATGCAAATCAGTCTTGACCCTGTGCCCCATGGGAACAGTCCAGCCCGAACTGCCAAGCCAGGTCCTCCCTGGACTGGATCCAAGCATCCTAGGACCGGTTTCGGGGTTTCACCCCTCTTCAGCCAGGATAGCTTGATTCCAGTGGCATGGAGAGCATGGCACTCACGGCTGAGCATACCCGTCCCACTCGGGGTGACAAATGCAAAAACAACAGTTGATGGACAGAATGCAGAACAATGTCATACATTCACCCCAGTACAGAGATCTGGGCCTAAATCCATCGATTTTTTGCTCACCATGACATTCCAGTTTGAACCCAGCCATATGCAAATCAGTCTTGACCCTGTGCCCCATGGGAACAGTCCAGCCCGAACTGCCAAGCCAGGTCCTCCCTGGACTGGAACCAAGCATCCTAGGATCAGTTTCGGGGTTTCACCCCTCTTCAGCCAGGATAGCTTGATTCCACTGGCATGGAGAGCACAGGACTCACATCTGAGCATACCCGTCCCACTCGGGGTGACAAATGCAAAAACAACAGTTGATGGACAGAATGCAGAACAATGTCATACATTCACCCCAGTACAGAGATCTGGGCCTAAATCCATCGGTTTTTTGTTCACCATGCCATTCCAGTTTGAACCCAGCCATATGCAAATCAGCCTTGACCCTGTGCCCCATGGGAACAGTCCAGCCCGAACTGCCAAGCCAGGTCCTCCCTGAAAGGCCGTGGAGAGTTCCATAAACGCTAGGTGAATGGAATCTCTCCTTGACTTAACATACTTGCCAATGACCAGCTGAAGATTCAAGCATTGCTCAACTTTCCCCAGCCGGGGATGAAACCCGTATTGGATCCTGAATAAGGATGCGGTTTTCTCCAGCCAATCCTCCAGTTTGCTTGTTAAAATTTTGCCCTGGGTCTTGAGGGAGCTGTCTAGGAGGGAAACAGGTCGGTAGCAGTGGATAGCATGACGGTCCTTTTTCTTAAAGATGAGGACCACTACCGCTTCCTTCCATGTGTGTATAAGGTACCCCCTGATGGAAGCATTGAAAACATGTTTCAAAGTCGGGGACCACAGCACAATGTAATCTTTGAAGAGATCTCAGGGGACATCATCAGGGTCAGGTGCTTTCCCTGCCATGATCTGCCTAAGGGCGACGATTACGTCCTTGACGTTAATGGAATTGGCAAGGTTCGAATATAGCTCTGGGTTGCTATAAATTATCTCTTCACCCAATAGGGGCTCTGGTATCAAAAATAAAAATACTATTGAGGTGGGCAACCCATGCCTCCACTGGGATGGCAGTATCTATGAAGGGTTTCTCATACCCTACAAAAAAGGGCAATTAACAATCTTCCAGAACAGTGCAGGGTCCTTCAAGATGAAGCCTCTTGACAGCTCCTCCCAAGCTTCTTCCCTCGGCACAGATCTCCTGGGCACAAGGGTAGATTTAGAACTTCTTCTGGCATTCACTATGCCACTTTTTTGGGCGTGGTTTGTAGAAAGAGCCAGTTTAAGTTTCTTGTGGGCCATTGTACAGACATGATTAAACCAGTCTATAGGTGGGGGATTCTTTGAGACTTTACTCTTCCTCAACCTCTACTCCACCCCTGAACATACAGGTCTAAAAGCATTTGAGATGTGTTCTGATGTCCCCTCCTCCTGGGTAAGTACTACAAATGCTTCTGTCTTCTCAAACACACGCTTATCCAGAAAGGCATCCATGTCCGACAGCACCAATTTTATCCAGACACCCCCATTTCATGAGTAAGAGGGGGCCAGGTTCTCCTGCTGTCCCTTTATTTCTGTAAATGTAAGGTCCAACACTAAAACAAGTGGGTTGTCGTCACTAATACATGGGATTGATACATAATGGTCAAGTATTAGCTTGGTTAGATCCTGTGACCGTAAAATGTAGTCAGTCTCGCTACCCTTATGAGGACTGTTAAAAGTAGTGAGGGGAGGGGCACCCAGGGCATTGAATCTTTTGGAAAAAAACAGAAATCCGAAAGTCAGCAATCTATTCAGGATCTCCTCAAAAGGCAGATGCTGGAAACGTATATACATACGAATTGGCTTTCCCTCAAAGCGTACTGCTAAAATCCTCCCCACCCCCCAGACAATGAGTGCCTCTTTGTGATGACTATCCAGGAAAGACACAAGGTCTCTCTCTAAATCATCAACTATGGAGGTTATGTGAGAGTCAAAGACATTATTGTTAAGTTGATCAAAACTATATCAGAACAGCATGGGGTCTGCAATACAGCCAGCTAATAGATGGTCTTAGTAAAGATTGTTCTTAAAGGCGAAAAACGTTACAACAAACAAGGTCCAGGGAAGACATGGCTTGGCAGTTCGGGCTGGACTGTTCCCATGAGGCACAGGGTCAGACTGATTTGCATATGGCCATGTCTGAACTGGGGTGGCAGAGTGGGCTAAAGAACGGTGATGGATTAAACCCAGATCAGTTGACTGGGGGTGAGTGCTTGCAATGTTCAACACTCCGTCCATCATTTCCTTTGGTTTTTGCTTTGCTAATTTAACAAAGCACAGAATTGCTAAGCCCCCCTTAGCTTAGCTTGTGCGAGATGGAACAAAAGGGCTCCATACTGTTTAAAAACATTTATACCAAATTTCTCGATTGCCTATGTCTCCTGCAGTAAGACAATGTCCACATTATTTATAGTAGAGAGCCAGTCTGAATTCAGTTTAAAATGGACACCAGCGATGTTCCACAACATAACTCTCAGCCGTTTCCACCCTGGGCTCCCTCTCTACATTCAGAGACCTAAGCCAGCAGCAGGCGTATAAACACCCCTCTTTGGAGACCCACCTTGCTCCACCTCCACCAAAAGGTCATTAGACTCAGACTACTCATTATGAGTGTGTTCACAGAGCTGAATTTTCACACTCAGGGGTGAAAAGTCAGTTCAGCTCTTCCAGGGAAGTGAGAGCTGCAAATTTGTTCCTTCCTCACCTCTATATTGTGGATTGAATTCACAGCCTTCTGGTGATGTTCATTTGCTTTCCCGTACCTTTCACAAGGAACCCCCGGCCTTTAGAAGTAACCTAAAGATAGTATCTGAGTAGAGCTTGGGGATTGAAACTGCTCATTAAGAAACTTCAATATAGATCTGACGGTGTGGGGTGACTTAAAATTAACCATTACAGAATCCTCCTTCACTTCCTTCGCACCTGTACCCACCCAATGGGACCTTCTGACCATTATAACCTCCCTTGAGAACTCACACAGCCACCCCATACCTGACCCAAGCCAATAATTTTTTAGTGCCCAATTGTCTTCTCTTTGGGGAGGTTTTAGGGTCAGTACATTCTTCAGAACTATCACAGAAGGGGTACACTCTGGGGGAAGCTAGGGAAAGGAATGACCTGTGTGGGCGGGGAGTTCTAACTTGTACTATAACCCTCTCAGAAGCTCTACCCTGACAGTATCCTGAAATTGGCACTCTAACTTCTTGGGGAGTATGGCACCTGTTCCTAGTTGTAATTACCGAACAAGGGGGGGCTGGAAGCACAGATTGATGTGGCAAGGAGCTTATCAATACAGGCCCTGCAGAAGAAATCCCCATTGGCACAATCTCTGGCAGCTGGGTAGACAAAACTAATCCCAACTTGGATATTTCATTCTTAATCTTCCCCAAACAAGCTAAAAGGGGATCAAGCTTATTGTTCAAGAACTCCAGTACTTTGTTTTAAATGGCATTTGTTGTGTCCTTAGTTTTGACTCTTTCATCCATATTTTCCTCTAGAGAAAGGAGCGAAGATGACAAACATGACATTTTTTTAAATGACCCTACTATCAGTTATTTTTCTTGCGTCTACTTTGCTCCTGGTATTGACTTCCCGGCGAAGTTCATGTGATGACACCTCCAGTATTTCATTTGACAAGACTTGCACCAGGGCCTTAGATGAACGAGCTATTGTCCCTGCCCCCCCCCCAATTTCTTTGTTTGTTCAACCAGATTAGGACTTAGGCCTAAATTTGAGGCATCCTTAGTGGCCCCCCAAGTCACATGGCATGGAAGAGGGTGGGGAAGAGAGTGATAAACTACTATCTGCCAGCTCAATTCCCATTTAGACTGTAACCCATCCAGTGTTCTTCTGGGAGTTCTCAGGTTGGGGGTTTGCAGGTATAGTAGAGACCTCCAGCACCTTGAGCTTCCCCATTGAAAGAGACTTATATGAAAGGAGGGGTGGCACAGCCTGATCTCTTAAGGCCAGTGATGTGGCAGGACCAGGCGATGCGCTTTATAGCACTACACAGACTGTGGCAGGTGAACACGAGGGCAGGGGCAGCCATCTGAGCCCCGCTGACTCCGTGGTCACTCAGACCTACTCCAAATGACTGACTAATTAAACTCTATGCTCACCGAGCCACTTACCACCTCCCTTGGTGTTTACTGCTGGCCACCGCCTCCACCCACTAGCTCATAGAGCAGCAACAGACAAATGCACTTCCAAGCATAATTCCAAGGCGCTTTGATGTCCCCCATGTCCTTCCACTGACTTTTCACAGTTTATGAGGGTCAGTTATTCGTCAACAAACAAAACAACTTCTGTCCAGTCTTTTCCATCGGAATTCCAAGGGGCAGGTAGGGGTGACCTCAGAGGGCCACTGTCTCACTCTAACACCCCAAACCAACCCAATCCACCAGCACAGACCGCCAGCTGTCCTTCCGCATGCCCAAACTCACTCTGGCCCCCTCGTTAATCGAGCACAGGGATGACAGCCGCCGACCCTTCATGGGAGCAGAGAGGCTGAAACATGTAGACCTAGACCACACTACAGGATGCGATGTATATTAACATGTCCATTAGATGCATCCAATTTCTTTTTTTATCTTATCCTTGTCTTACCTTTATTTAAAAAAAATTGAACCATAGACAAGAGGTAATTTTAGAGCACTCAGTTTGTTGTGGTTGGAGGAAAGAAGACCCGATGAGGACACTATCAACCATGAGTAGGTCAGTGGCGAACCATATACCACCGACCGAAAGTAGTTGTTGAGGGTCTCATAGACTTTTTTCAAAGGGATCCTCTTGAATACAGCTCCTCCTAATCACATTTGATTTTTGCCAACAAATGATTGGGAGACAAGTGGGACCTCTTGACTCAGCTCCTCGTTCCCTCTACTTGATAGTTAAGGATCTATTATTTATGCCAGGTGCCCACTTTGAAGTAGGAGAAGGTTCCACCAGTGGTATTTGAAATTTCCTGCCTCCCTGCCCTGGCCCCAGCGTGTCTAGTGTCAAAAAGACTAGTGTCAAAACCCTTTGTGAGGGTGCTGGGCAAAGCCTTTGTAATGTGCAATTGTGGTAGGTGACAGCTCCTCTTCCTCATTCTCTGGAGGCTCTAGACCATCACGTAATGCGGAATTGTTTTTGCTTGAACCTCCCACTTTCAAGAAGGAAAGATCGATGGCCCAATCCTTTTCAGGCAACGCGGTGAGAATCTGGAACTCACTTCCTCCTCAGCTCCGGACCACCACCTCTTCCCAGGCCTTCAAAACTGACCTCAAAGTTCTCATCCTTCAAAGACACTTCCAAATTTAATTCACTCCCTCTCTATTATCTGAAGGAAGTCCTTCCACTATAGGAAATTCTGTTCTCCAGGACTATAGAAGTGCCTTCCCAGTGTGTTCTTGTGGTTTGAGTGTCTGCCATTTATTGCAGTATTATACTTCTACTTGTATTTTGTACTCTTTTGTAACATGCACACGTCACTTTTCCTCTTGTAACGTATCGTTTGCTACCTCTTGTACTTTTTGCTTTTGATACATGCACAATTGCCACCATTGCCTCATTTAAGGCAATGTTGTTTCTTGTGTTTTGAGTGTCTGCCATTTATTGCAGTATTATACCTCTACTTGTACTTTGTACGCTTTTGTAACATGCCCACATGTCACTTTTTCCTCTTGTAACGTATTGTTTGCTACCTCTTGTATTTTGTTTGCTCTTGATACATGCACAATTGTCACTATTGCCTCATGTAACGTAACGTTTGCTTTTGTCACATGCACACTTGTAATTTTCTCCTCATGTATCATTACTATTCCTTTTGTGAAGCGCTCTGACACCTTCGGGTAAAGTCCACGCTATATAAAAATAAAATAAATAAATAAATTAAGTCAGCGATGGCCCATCCTGCCAACATATATTTCCCGCTTTGTCTCAATGTCTGGAAGCAATAAACAAAGACCAACTGCCAGCTACAGATAGTCATGTGAACGAGAAATACTTCACCAAATGGTTGGGACCAGAAAATGCTAACTTTCTAAAAGTGGCATTTTCAGAATTGAGACTTAAAATCCGACTTCATCATTAATGAGGGTTTGAAATTACAATTCTTTAGACACCAAACTTGACATTCCAACTGGCTCCAAATAGAAAGTTAGCACTTTATAAATGTAATGAGGTAACCCAATGTTATCCTACGGGGAGGTAGGCTTTGCAGTAGTGAAAAACGAATTTAAGAGTTTTTCACTACCAGGACATGTAAAAGTTATAAGCACATGTTCAACTTTCTAAATACACTGCACCCTGTCCTATAAGTTGTTTATGGCTTACCATAGGGGTGACTTATATGTATTAAGAAGAAAGGTTTAGGCCAGGCAAAAGATTTATGTTACCAGGTCAAGATGACAGTTTAAAACTTCAGACTCAGGCTGCAATGGCAGACCAGAGACGTGTCGGAAAGGATCTTTAAGTGGGTGACACAACCAGCACTGCATGCCCACTAGTAGCATTTAATTCTGAGGTCTTGAGTACATGTAGTACCACTTTAACTATCAACTTACAAGTAAATTAAATGTGCCAATTGGGTGTTGTTAGACATGGCATTTCTTGGTGTGATTACTCCTGACTTTTTGCCCTACCGCCTCTATTTTTGACTGACTTAGATGCTTTGGGCACTTTGCCACCGCTGATCAGTGTCAAAGTGCAAGTGCTCCCTGTATAAAGTATAATGGTAATTGGTTATCCATGATTGCTATGTTTGTCTTACTATTAAAGTCCCTAGTAAAATGCACTATGTGAGCCAGGGCTGGGAATGCAAATGCTACTAGTGGGCCTGCAGCACTAATTGTGCCACCCACACCAGTAGCCTTAAAAAGGAACTCAGGCCTGCCATCGCAGTGCCTGCACGCAGTTTGTTAAACTGCCATGTTGTTCTGACAAGTGCACCCACTTGCCAGACCTTACCCTTCCCTTTCTATGCACCTCAGATCCAAGGTACCCCCTGGGCAGGGTGAAGTGTATGTGAAAGGTAGGACATGTACTAAGGTGTGTACCATGTCCTGACAGTGAAATAATCTCCATTTCGTTTTTCACTGTTGAAAGGCCATCTTGTCCATAGGACAGAATGGGGAGGCTGCGTAATATGTTTTACAACCTATCTTCCCAAAGGCATAAGATGGAGAGAGGAAGTTTAGTATGCCTGAAATCACAATGTAATAACTTTTTATGAAGGAGGTTTTTGCATTGTGTGTTTAGAAGCCACTCTTTTAGAAGTGGCTGGGTTTTTGTGCTCTAACATTTCTGTGTGTCTCTGCCTGGTTGTGGATTGACTGCCTGGATTTGAAAGCGATAGGATCTGGGGAATGTCTTTACCCAGGGGAGGAGGTGAGACAGCAACAGGCTGACCTGCATCTGGAGTGTAGGGGGAGGAGTAGCCCCCAGAGGTGAAGAGGCCTGGGTTGCTGCCATAAAACAATTGTCCCATCTCCTGCTGAGTGATTGAGAATCCAGATCCCCACTAATCAAAGGAAGAAGGTGTCACTGGCAGGGAGGCACCCAGAACTGGTTTCAACAGGGGTCAGTGCCCCCCTGCACACAAAGACTTCAAAGCCATTGAGGGGAATAACTATGAGAGGTGAAGCCCCTGAACTTTGGAGAATGGCTTGATCAAGATTGAATAAGACTGGAGCTACTTCGTGGTCAAGAGGAACCTTTGCCAAGGAAGAAACAACTAAAGAGACTGAAGGAAAGGACTGACCCTTGCTGTGTGATCTGGGGCTGGCCTGCAGTTTGATGTTTTAACCAAGTAAAGCCTAAAGTAACTTTGCTGTGTGCTGTGTCCCCCTGCTTGAAAGGACTTTGCTGTGCTGTGTCCTGAAGTAACTTATCCCCAAGGGCCCGAGATGAGCTGGATCCCTGTTGCGGAAACTCAGGAGCACAAAAGTGTCCAGGTGAGTCTTCGCGACGCTGTGTGCGTCTGCTTTTTGCAGCATGAGACCCTCGTAAGGAGTGCCCTGTGATCGTGGGCACCTGGAGTCCAAGCAAGTCTCAGTGACGCTGTGTGCGTGTGCTTTTTTGCAGCCTGAGCCCTTCGTGAGGATCGTCCTGGTATCGTGTGCAATGGAATTCAAGTGAGTCTCAGCGACGCTGTGTGTGTGTGTGCTTGGTGCAGCCTGAGACCTTCGTGAGGATTGCCTTGTTATGGTGCACCTGGAATCCAAGTGAGTCTCAGCGACGTTGTGTGCGTGTGCTTGGTGCAGCCTGAGACCTTCGTGAGGATTGTCTTGTTATCGTGCACCCGGAATCCAAGTGAGTCTCAGCGACGCTGTGTGCGTGTGATTGGTGCAGCCTGAGACCTTCGCGAGGATTGCCTTGTCATCGTGCGCCCGGAATCCAAGTGAGTCTCAGCGATGCTGTGTGCATGTGGCAGCCTGAGATCTTCGTAGCAGTAGCGGCCCGGACTGGCAGCCCCGGAGGACCTGAGCTACCGGCCCAAGCCTGTCGTGGCCAATTCACAAAGATTGCATCCGAGGCCCAAGTCACCTGAAGAGGAGAGGAGAGTGAGGTCGCACCTGCCAGGTAACGTGTGTCGATGCCTGGGGCGGGGTGCGGGCTCGGAGGGAGACGGTCTTGGCCTCTCTCTCATTCCGGCAGCGCGAGCCTCTGCTTCGGTTCATATCACGGCCTGTACTGGCCAAGGGAGTGGCAGTACCAGGGCTGGAGTGCGGAGCTGCACTTTTTGTTATACCATACCCGTGTTGGGGGCAACTTTTGACAGAGGCTGACTGCGAGTCAGCACGAGTGGCGGAGAGACCACCGTGATCGGTGCTGGAGTGTATTATGCCTTTCCTTATTTCTGCATAACGGAGTACCTGATTGTCATATTACACATTGCATCATTTCTGCATAACGAACTACCTGATTAGTGTACTACGCATGGCATTATTTCTGCATAACGAACTACCTGATTGTCGTATGACGTATTGCATTGTTTCTGCATAATGAACTACCTGATTAGTGTATTACGCATTGCATTATTCCTGCATAACGAACTACCTGATTAGCGTATTACGCATTGCATTATTTCTGCATAACGAAGTACCTGGTTGGTGCGTTACGCATTGCATTTTTTCTACATTGCAAGGTGCCTGATTGTTGCATTACGCATTGCATTACTTTTCCATTGCAAAGTGCCTGAATCTAGCATTATTAACTGCATAACGATGTATTAGGACTACAGTGGAATGTTTAGAAGTGCTCATTAATATCGCCAGAACTTACAAGGGCTGGCTGGCCTAACAACCAGCCAGGAGGACTATTACACATAGTCATAGATCGAATTTATATTGTGTGGTCTTATCGTATCTCTTTTGATATAAAATGTATAATTGTTTTTATAAAACCCGTGTGGAGTCCATTTGTGGTGTCATTATTGGGTTGCTGTTAGCGTGGTTGCAAATACATTACTACACATTTGCCTTGAAGATAAGCCTGGCTGCACGTGCCAGGCTACCAAGGGGGTGAGCGGGGCTATCTCAGAAGGTGTCTTTCCTTTCCCTGACGTGGAAACGCGGGTCCCTATTTGGCCTAAGGTACATACCTCAGCCAACCAGGAATCCCGGGTCTAACAGGTGTAAATGAATTTCACAGTGCTTAAAGGATCAGCATAAATGGAGCAGTAAGGCAAAAAGTTTGGGGAAGACCTCCCTAACACTATCAGATCTAACAGCGCAATATTACATTGATTTGCGTTGCTTTGTGTAGTCGCAAAGGGCAGCCACAGCCGATCCATTGTGGCAAAGGGGCCACGCTCCTCCACCTTTTGCCCCTCACAAACAGTGTTTATCAGGCTGAACAAAGATCAGCCTGACAGACACTGTTCATTCGAAGGAGGGACATGACTCTGGCACGCCGTAGAGTATGTTGGTCGTTACGGTCCCCCGGAGTGCAGACAGGAGGCGAGGTCGCTGCACACAGGAAGTGACGCAGGAAGCTCCCGTCCTCCGCCTGCAGTGATTGGACTCTGGGGCCATGACCCGGAAGGGCAAGAAGCGCTTCCGGGTCAGTGGAGTAGATAGGGACTCGGAGCAGGACATGACCTTCTAGAGGGAGGGGGGGCCAGATAGTCGGGCAACTTTGCTGGCCTGTGGCGGTAAGGTCATGATTGGTGGGCATCCTTTACAGTCCTTAGCAGGCATCACCTTTGTCAAATGGGGACGCCTGAGGGAAGGATAGATGGTCTCTCATGGAACTCCAGGGGCAGTTACAGCCGGTATGTTGGAAGGGTGCGGGGAGAGGGAAAGTTCCATTTCCGGTAGACTTTTTGGTCAACCCCCGCACACGTGCAGGGGCGCAAGAAAACTGGGCATCACTGCACAACCCCTTATGGAGATAATGTTGAGGGTGTAGGGGGTGCCCGGGGTGAGATAACCTTCCAGCAAACTGGGCCTCCTGCACAAGATCACTCCGGTAGGAGGGAGGGACCTAGCATGATCTTGATCTTGGACCAGTCATTGACCAGTAAATTGGACTTACCAAACAAAAGTTTAATACATTGAGAGCCAGAGCAGGACCAATTGATGTTGTTAAAACATACAGATATTTAGGGGTGGTGTTTGACAACAGAGTTTCTTTAAAATTTCATTTTAAAGATCTAAGGGCAAAAACGTTGGTTTTAATTCATGCTTTTAAAAGTTAAAAAAAATTGTTGAATTGTCAATCTTATGATAATATTCTTAAAGTCATTAAAACTAAGCTAGAACCAACTCTTTTATATGGTTCTCCCATTACCAGGGGGAAAGATGTAAAACTTTTAGACTTATTGCTGGTCAAGGCTTTTAAATCAACTTATGGGATCCCAGATCAGTAGGGCAAGCAGGAATAAGACTAGAGTTTTTTTTTAATGTATGTTCTCTATGTTTTCTGCTGCCCCAGCCTCCCTGGGAAATTACAGCTGGATTGATATTAATAAGTCTATCCATACTGTAAAATAGAAATTCCATATTTTAACATGCCTAAGGGAAATTGGTCTGCAAGTAGCACTTCAGGAATTGACACCGTCCAATTATAAATTACTTATAAAAAAACAAATTAAAATTAAATCTCTTAAATTGGATAAAACCGCATTAGCAGGGGAAATGCATGCTTGGTATGCGATTAATTCATATCAGTCATTACGAATTCAGCCCTATTTGATGGCATATTTCTCTGCTAATATAAAAAATATTTTTTTAAATCTACGAATGGGAATAAATCTGGCAAAAGAGGATACTCACAGCAGATTATGCAGATTGCCACAAGAATCATTACTCCATATAGTATGTGTGTGTCCTAAATTGATTACAATTCGGCCTTTTTATTTAAAACACCTATTTGTGAAGATTGGGGTTAGATCAGCACGTAAGGCACTTGTTAGGTCCTTATCTGGTGAGTCTATTCCATTGTTATGTCAGCTAATCAAATTTTTAAATGCAGCTGAAAAGTGTTTGGTATCGCCATTTTGAGATGCATTAAATTCAGTCAGACACATAGTAGTACAAGCTGAACCTATTATATCTATTTCTGGACGGATATACTTGTTGCACTTTACTATTGTCCTGGAATTATGAAATTTCAACTAATGACACGTTAGCACTTTAACACAAAGTAGGTGCTATATCTTGTTATGGTATTTGTTGAATCTTTCTTTTAAAAATAACCCTGGGTCAGACATAATTGATGCACTTTATCATTGTTATTGAGCTATGGATTACCCATTTATGCATGTTGGCACTTTAATATGTAATATGTGCAATATCTTGCTATAATAATTATTGACGTTTTTAAAAATTAATTTGTTTCTCTTTGGAATCAGTTCTTATTGTATGATCTGGTTCATGTTTTGTTTTATGGGATATTTATGAATGCATTGGTTCAATTATTATTAATATTTGATGTGTCGAGTTCCGCTGTTTTTATATATTATTTGATTGTGAAGTTGTTTTGATTGCAATGATTTTTACTAATCACGCAATAAAGAATTTAACATTAACGCAGAAAGATAATGTTGCTGATCACTTAGCTTATGATAGGAATGGCTATGTATTAGAAACATGTTGAGGATAGCCAAATGACATATTGTACGTATCAATGTAATGCACCAGACTTTCTGAGTATTATGAAAATGGTGTAAATATAAAAATGTATGTTCTGTTATTGTTATGAATAAAATACGGCCAGAGTTCTACGACCCTTAACCCAAGCTTTAGTGTGTTGTCTCCATTGTTGCCTTGGGGAAAATGGAGGGGGATCTGTCTGCCCTATGGGGGCCCAAAAGGTTGAGGTAAAAGGCGGGGGAGGGTGTCTGAACACGGGAGGTGGACTCGGCAGTACCTTGCCATATTTCAGGTGAGGCAGCCAGGAGCCAGACATGCACAAAATGCGCAGGCTCCTGGCTGCCTGAGCTGAACTTTGCTGGGCTGAAGAAGTCACAGCTCCTGTGGATGTGCCGTCCTCAGCTCAGCAATGGTCCCTGAGGCCCTCCCCTCAGTGACGAGGGGTAGCGTAACTGATTTACTCGCACCTGGGTGCTTCAGTTTTAAGCCCTGAAGCACCTAATGTCGAGTGTCAATCAGTGACACTTCATTACAGAATGGGGTGCGGTCAGTAGTCTCACTGACCCATCCCACTCTGTGATGATATTGGGACTGCTGCCTTCTCTCATTGGCTGACCTAGGGTCAGACAATGAGGGAAGGCAGCAGTCCCAAGCCTCCTGGAACCTCTGAGGCAGAGCTGGCTGCAAGTAAGTGTTTTTATTTTTTTTATTAATGTTTGGTGTGTGTGTGCATTTATGTATGGTAAACATCCTTTACCCCCACATGCCATTACCCTGCATTTTTTACACCGCAAAATCTTTTACAATGCAGGGCTTTATACCGCAAACTATTACAAGCATTCCACAAAGCAACATCCCTGTGGAGTTAGAATAGTAAATTGCGTTGTAATGGGGAATGCGTTGTAATGGATTGCGTTGTAAAGCCCTACGTTGTAAAAGATTTTGCGGTGTAAAAACTGGGGGGTAATGGCACGCGGAGTAAAAGTGTGCGGGGTAAAGTGTCCTATTCTTATGTATGAATGTTTGGTAAAGAGTGTTGTGAATGGATGTGTTGGGTGTGTACGCATGTGTGAATGCATGGCTGTGAGTGTTATGTGTATGTGTGATTGTGTGTGTCCCGTCCGCCTCCCTCCCTCCCAAACTTACTGCCCGCCACTGGCAAAGGGTTAGTTAATCTGAACCCAACTGCTCCCTGTGCCACGCTCTTATAAGGAATGATTGGTTTCAGGTCCATTATACAGCAAGGCGATCCACTAAACTCTATTATTAAGGGAGCTTGTGACAGTCTCACTCAGTGTCTTCACATTGTTTCAAGTCATCTCTTTATAAACTCACTGTAACTCCCATTTACTTATATATCAGGAATCTACTCATGAGGAAACTGTGCTAGTGTTCACGAAGAAGGCTCCATGTAATACCTTCATACAACTATGTGTGATACCACCCGAGCTCCCCCTGCAAGCCATGAGAAAGAAATACACAAATGCATTTGAGGTGTGAGGAAGGATGGGTTTCATTGGGCTCGATTCACAGAAGTAATCTGAGACAATATCCTAAACTTACTACTTTTGGTATTCACAGAAAGCATTTAGTAGTAGTAAAGTTATGCTTTTGTCTTAAGTCTGTCTTAAATCTGTCCTAAGTTTGTCTTAAGTCTGTCATAAGTCTGTCTTAAGTCTGTGTTAAGTCTATCTTAAATCTGTCTTAAGTCTGTCAAACTTAAGACAAAATCCTAAATTTACTACTACTAAATGCCTTCTGTGAATACCAAAAGTAGTAAATTTAGGATTTTGTCTCAGATTAGCTCTGTGAATTGGCCCCAGAGAATACAGGATTGCAAAAATGAAGACGGAAACATACGTTAAACAGCTAACGATATAAAGAATATGAACTTACATTAGTGAGTAGACACAACGTTAAAATAAAAGCAAAATGCTAGTACGCTGGGGAAGTATTCTGTCCTTGACATTTATAAACTAAATTTAGAATAACCAGGTCAGAACAAGGGAAGGCGGCCAGCTGGACACAAGTTAATTGACTTGATCCAGCAACCACCATTCCTTCTGTATGAAGGCTGTCAGTGCTAGAATGTCAACTGAGCCGCGCTGGATTAATGCTATTCAGCATAACAGGAGCCCAACACACTGTCCCAGGCTCGTGGCCAAACATGGCGTCCCATACTTCTGTGCGTCATCCCTGATTTACTGTACCGACTAATCTCTAAAATGTGAAGGGAGTACAGATAAACCGTGCGCAGGGAATAGGCCGGGGTGAAACATTCTACCGAAACAGCGAAACAAACTAGCCATAATTTTTGTAAAACAGTTCGCCAAGCAATATTCCGCACAATGTCATGGTTTTTTGCCATCCCAGAAACATTTTCTGTGAGTAACGGCGGTTCGCATATTGCACGAACTCCCACAAAATGCTCAATTGTTTATGAAATATCATGGATTCTGAGTTAACTTGCATTTTTTTGCATTTTTTACATTTCACTTACATTTATTTTTCTGTTTACAAAGTTTTACGACCAACAGCTGTTTTGTGGCTGTGTTTTGCAAAAATAACAAACATTTGGGTTCAGGCCTCACAGGAAAAGGAGAGACTAGTGACAAGCTGCATTGCACCTCTCAGTTTGTCTATTTTTAAATGTGTGATTCTCTCTCACACAGCTTTAGGACAATCTCCACTTGAGGCACGCCCTACAGCCACCATGAACATTATTTGCCACTGTGCAGTGGGTATTTTCTCACTGATTGAATTATATCTATTCTAAATCCTCTCTTTAAAAAATAAATGTACCCGAAATGATTTGTTCTTATTACTGTGAGAAATCTGACATGAAAGTAAACCTGCAAAATTAATCGAATCAGCTGCCAACCAGATACCAGAATGCTTTGAGAAAACAAGGGAAGCGCTTTCACCAACAGTACACTATCGTTTGACTACAGAATTTCGATAAGTGGTCAATGTGCACTGTTAAAAAATATTTTTCTACATTAAAAACAAATGTAAACATAAAAAATCTTTTTCCAAACAGGATACAGTAACAAGGGGATATGTTTGGCTTAGGATGGAACTTTGGTGTAATGGGGTTTCTCCCAGTATTAGCATTTTGATTATAGTTCATTCAATGTGTTCAAGACTTCATTTCTAGATAGAAAAGGGTCGTCCTTACAGCTGTGGAACATCATCACAAAAATGTCAACTGTATGGGTCACGGTACTAAAAGTGAACTACAAAAAGTCAAGAGTCAGCAAGTGCTACACGAAAACACAATTCTGTATTAATATTGGGTGAAGGAAAGCAGATTGCATTTTTGGCGTGCATATTTTCAGTGTTTGACTGCACCAACAAAAGCACCCGAGACCTGCGCAGAGAAAATAAACAATAACCACATGTGCAGGGGAAATATTTCTGCACATCATAGCTGCGTTTTTTTTCTACAGATATAAACCCTCATTTTTATGAGGGGGGGTGCTTGTCTCTGCATAAAAACAAATTCTAAGCAAGCAACATCAATATTCTTACACACCTACTATGGAATATTGCCAAATGTGCATCCATAGATTTGACATATGAACTTTCACAAACTGATCCCCGTCAACATTTTCTTGGTTACCGAAATGGGTGAAGCACTTCCACATTGGGAGCAGAGGTAGGGTCACCTCTGATTCGGCGGTTCCGGCAGGCCACCCACTGATTCTGATTCAGGCCCTAAGGGATTATTACGACTTTGGCAGTCCGACCGCCGTAGGACCTCGTGCCCCCCACCGGCAACCCACAGCGCTGGCAGCCCGAAGACCGCCGAATTACGAATTGACCACAGGGTGGGTGGTGTGGAGGAGGGGATCTTGCATCAGTGGTGAGTACTTTTCACAAATATGTTTGTATTTCAACCTCAGATGTGTCAGATGCACACATCTGCATGGTATATGTAGAAAAATACCATATACCCATTACCGGGGTTCAGCCTATAAGTGGGCAGTCCTTGAAATGGGTGCATGGTTCAAAAAATGACTCAACTGTAGATGCAGGGTGAAGATCTTGCTATAAAGGAGAGGACTTGGAGAAAAGGATCCATGTCGGAATCTGAATGGAAGAAGAAGAAAGGCGGTGAGTATGCACCACAAATCCTTAGTCACCGACTCCATGAAGCAGGCAGTTTGACCAGGCGGTCTGCTCGTGGAACAGGCAACTCGCAATACAGACTGGGCTGCAGCTCCCCTGTGCCGTCCTATGGTGGCTGCCTTTTCTCGACCCAGAACCCAGCGGTCAGTGTTCTGCTGGCAGTCTCTGCAGTCCAGCAGCGATCTACGTAAAGCCGATCTGCCCAATTCGTAATATGGTGGTTGGACTGCCGAGCTCCCTGCGCTCGATGGCCACCATGGATATCGCGATCCACAGGACAATCAAACTCATAATAAGGCCCTAAGGGCCCGAATATGACTTTAGCGGTGTGGGAGCGGGTCCACCATGCCACTATCCTGCTCCCATACCGCCAAAGCCGTGTGAGCATCGCCTGCCAGAATACGAGTTATTCCGTGTTTGGCAGGCTATTCTTTGCCCGTCCCACAGCAGTGCCTCTGAAAATGGGCACCGCAATGGAAGCGCCAAAGGCAGTTCCAGCATGGCATGGACTGTGAAGTTCATGATGTGCTGGTGCTGGGGATGCATGCACACTGGGGGCAAAACATGTGCCCCCCTGCATGCAACAACATGCATGGGGAAAAGGGGGACCTGTATGCCCCCTTTTGTTTCATGACCGCCAGCAGTTTCATGGAGTAAGAACCTCCATGGGGCCACTGGCAGTCATGAAACTCATAATACGCATGACCGTGCCGAAGCGGCACCACCAGCATATTGTGAGCCCCTGACCGCCGCGCTGCCTCCAGGGAACGTAGTTTCATGTTGGTTGCAGTGGTCCTATGGCAGTGCGCCGCCAAAGTTGTAATAGGGCAGACCGCCACCACCTCACCACCGTGAGTTTGGCAGTCCACGGACCGCCAAACTCATATTCAGTGCTAAAGTGGTTATAAATGCATGCATTATTTAGAGTCAGAATTCTCTGATTCTTATAGCTCTGGGATTAAGATATAAATAATTCTTAACACTATGGGGCAGATTTACAAGCCCCTTGCGACACTTTTATGCTGCCATTGCGTCACTTTTGTGACGCAGCGGCCGCATAAACAATGCGCCACTATGCAACATATTTACAACGTGACTGTTAGAACTGGGGCTCTCTAGTTGGCAAAGGTTGGTACCTTTGACCAAATAGGGACCCTTGCTTCTAGGTCAGAGAAAGGGGATTACACTACTGGATAACCCCTGCTCACCCCCTTGGTAGCTTGGCACAAGCAGACAGGCTTATCTCAGAGGCAGTGTGTTAAGCATTTGTGAACACATACAGTAATACAGTGAAAACACTACAGATGGACACCACACAGGTTTTATAAAAAATAAGTATTCTTTATATAGACTTAACACAAGACCACAAACGTCAAAAATCCACAATACTGTACTTTAAATTGGTTTCAAGATGGTAGAATTAGCTCAGTTCAAGTTGTTTGTAAATGCGACACAGTTCTCACAAAAGTACCTGGATGCGTAATGCAAAATAAACAAAAGGCTCGCAGCTTTGGAGATGCGTCGGTTCCTTGCTTCGGGGAGACGATGCGTCGCGCCTCAATGCTTGCGCAGAGGAGGGGATGCGTCTTGATCCTTACCGGAGAGGAGGTGATGCGTAGATTCTCGTGCTGCAGCCTGGTTGCGATGCGGCAAGATGGCATCTCGATGCGATGCGACAATCCGGTGCGATGCGATAAGATGGCGTCCTTGATGCGACGACGTTGAAACGATGCAACACGCCCTGGCAGCCTTGCGGCGACTCTCATACTTTGGAGTCGTGACAGGCCCTATGACACACTTCTCCGATGATGCGATGGCGACCCTCACGGTTGCGACGCGCTTCTCCGGTGATGCGACAGCAAACAGCTGCGACAAAGGCACGCTTCTGGGAGATGCGGCGGCACGCTTCTCCGGCGATGCGATGACTACAGCTGCGGTAGCGACACGCTTCTTCTCGTTGCGTTGCGCTTCCAGCTCCCAGCGACACGCAGTCTTCTGCAGATAGAATTGCCAGCAAGGAAATTCAGAGGGGAGCTGGTGGTGAAGTCTGTTGTCCCTGAGACTTCAGCAGGAGGCAAGCACAAGTTCAAGCCCTTGGAGAAATATTCTGCAAGATGATGAAGTACACACAAAGTTCCTTCTCCACTCCTTGGCACTGAAGATACCACTGTAGGCCAACCCAGCAACACAGCACACTGGCAGGGGGGCAGTCCACTCCTACAACTTCCTTTAGTTCTTCTCCTTGGCAGAGGTTTCTTCTTGTTTTTCCAGAAGTGACCTAAAGTCTTGGGGTTTGGGTCCCCAAATTTATAGCAGGTTTCTCTTTGTTCTCTGAAGGCAGAGAGGCCTTTGCATAGTCCAAACCAGTTCTGGTCAGTCCTGGAGCACTTTGTTTACCTGACATCTTCTTTCCTTTCAGAGTGCAGGGCAGAGACATCAGACACACCACAGGCGGTGGAGCCAGCATTGTGAAGGGAAGGCACAGCCCTATTCAGGTCCCAGGTGCAACTCCTCCCTCCCGTCTAGATGCAGAGCTCTCTATTCACCACTGGGCTGCCTCACCCTGTCTCCTAGAATTCCCCAGCCCCGTCACTCAAACTCCAGACACACAATACACAACCTAGCAGAGGCAGGCTTGGACAGTTAAGCAAGAAAATACCTACTTTCTAAAAGTGGTATTTTTAAACACAGAATGTTAATTCCAACTTCACTAAAAGAAGTATTTTATCATTCTGAGTTCAGGCATACTAAATTCGAATTTCTACCATGTTCCCTGAGTCAGTTAGGATTATAAGATGTAATCATCAAACTGCCCATTCTGGCCTATGGCGAACAGGTAGCCTTGCAATAGTGAAAAACAAAAATGGCTGTAATTCACTATTAGGACATGCTACACACACCAGGGCATGTCCTACCTTATACTTACAATGCACCCTGAACTTGGGCCTACCATAGGTGTGTCTTATATGAAGATAAGGGAAGGATTAGGAACTGGCAAGTGGGTGCACTTGGTCAGTCAGCATGGCAGTACCAGACTGCACATAGGCTCTGCAATGGCAGACCTGAGACACCTGAGACACACTTTACAAGCTGCTTCAGTGGGTTGCACAACCAGTGCTGCAAGCCCACCAGCAGCATTTGATTTACAAGCCCTGAGCACACATTGTGCACTGTACTAGGGTCTGACAAGTAAATCAAATAACCCAATCATGAAGTCACTAATCAATACATCAATTTAACATAGGGAGCACTTGCACTGTTGCACTGAATGGCAGTGGCACAGTGCCCAAAGCATCTAAACCAGCAAAACATATCAAAAACAGAGGAGGCAATCAGAAAAATTGAAGCGAGACTCACGCCAATGGTACCAGGTCTAACAGTGACGCAACTAGTGAGATGCGTCACGTTGTAAAGCCCTGCGCTACAATATACCTGCGTCAGGTATAATGTATGCAGGGTGGGCGTTCCGTCGCAAGGAAGTCCCGTAAAAGTGACTCAGTGAAATCTACAAGATTTCACTGAGTCACTTTTACGTCCCAGCTGCGTCAAATCCTTACGCCTGCTTGAAGCAGGCGTAGGGAGTGACGCAGCTTATAAGGTATAGGACACCCATGAGCAGTGCTGGAGTTGCATCGCACTTGCGACACAACTCCAGAACTGCGTCACCCTTACGGCGACAGATGCGTCACGCATTGTAAATGCGGCGCATCCATGTTGGCGCAATGGGCTTTCTGGGTTTCACAAAATAACTGGTGCATCCCTGCTAATATGCAGGGATGCGCCAGTTATTGTAAATCTGGCCCTATGTTGTTTGTCTTTTAGCCCTGATCCTCTTTTCTGTGTCTTGTTCTAGCAGCAAGACTTGCACTTGCTTTCTAAAAGAGGCTGCCCACGGCGTTCTATCTAAAAACATATCAGCCAATCCAATGGCTTCTAGTGGTTTTTTGACTTACGCTACCCAGGGAATTGAAAGACCGTTATGCAAGCCAAGCAGTCTAAAACTATCGCTCTAGTTAATTTTGCTTCTTCTGAGCTCCAGATAGAAAGCCACAAGAGGATTAGCCTGCTACGGATAAAGTCACTCAGAAAGTCTAAACCTAGTTCATTGTGGCTTGCATTATTTTAGTCACACACTTATGTATATTACTGATTTGCTTTCAAAGGTAAAGACATGGGGCCCGATTCACAGAACTAACTTAAGAAAAAATCCTAAACTTACTACCATTTACTCATTTTGGTATTCACAGAAGGCACTTACTCATTGATGAGCAAGTGCCTTCCGTGGAAACCAAAATTAGTAAGTGCACTTACTCATTTTGGCATTCACAGAAGGCACTTACTCATCAATGAGTAAGTGCCTTCTGTGAATACCAAAATGAGTAAGTGCCTTCTGTGACTACCAAAATGGTAGTAAGTTTAAGATTTTGTCTTAAGTTAGTTCTGTGAATCGGGCCCATAAATGTGTCTTGTAGATGTGAATAATTACATTATATGCCTATATTTACGTTTCTATATTGAACATACTGCAACATTTGTATTTAAACTTTTTGCTATGTGAGGTTGGTTATTGCACATTGCCCGTTTAATAGTCCCAATCCGAATTGTGTATAGGAGTTGTTCCCTGAAAATCTCTCTAGAATGTTCATGTATAATATATGCAGAATTGTTTGTATCCATATTTGACTTTAAATAATTGATTTAAAATAAATGTAAATTAATAGCGCTAAACCTAAATGTATTACTAACCAATAATTATTTAAATGTAATTTAAGTAAATTAAATACATTTAATTTATCCCTTAGTCTTTAATGTTTGTTCATTTTAAACTTTATTATCAATAAAAAATAATTGATATTGGGAAATAATATTTTTTAGTGAATGTGGTTCTTTCCTGAAGTTCCTCTTTATAGATAATATATATCCTAATTAAGTTAAGTGCTATCCTATATACTGTTTTAAATGAATTTGAAAAAAATCAGTTAAGCTATATTTACTTATTATGCTTAGCTATGACGATGTAGCGGCAGTCAATATAGAGACCACCTCGAAGTAATGACATTGATGTTTCGACATTTCAGTGTAGTATACCTAGGCCCTCATTACGATGTCAAGCTGCCTGACACCGTTTCAGTGTGAGAACTGACCGACCATAGGTCGGCAGTTCCGAATACCGTATTATGATGCAAACGCACATGGTGCAGTCACAAAATTCCATTTCTCTATGGGAGCTTGGAGGTTTCCACCCGCAGCACAAGCTCCCGTAAAGAAATGAGAGTTTGTGTAAATCCCTGCACTGTGTGGCAGGCACCTCAGGGTGCCTGCCACATGGTGCAGCGATTTACAGGGGGGACCCAAACTGGAGGCCGTTGAGGGATAGGGACTTGCTAGGAGCCCCCCAAGTCACTTTTCGACAGGCTTTCCATGTCGGGAAGCCTAACATGGAAAGCCTGTCGGCAACTGACATAATGATCCCTACGGCGGAAACGCTGTATGTAAGGGATTATGTGGCAGTTTCTGACTGGCTGACGGGCTCCTTGAGCCTGTCGGAAGCCTGCTGGAATGAAGGCCAGTCTAAACTCTCACAACCTACATTGTAATTAGGCGGTCAGACTTTAAACCATAGATGTCAGTCGAAAAGCCTCCGACCGGCGGTCGGACGCTTTCCGACCAACATGCTAATGAGCCCCCTAATGTTTTGGGGATATTCTGTTCATGGATCTTATATTTCTTGGTCATGCTATGGCTACAACAATTAGGTTGATAGAACTGCAAACATTATAGCACTTGTAAAAAATGGAGAGAAATAACCCTTTACCAGTGTGGATTTGAACTTTCTAAAACATCCCCTTTAAAAAGAATTATCACAAAAATGAATACCTCCTTAGAAACCAAATAAATGTAGAACATGCTTCTCTTTAGAATGGATTAAATTATATATTTGAATGTCAATTGTGCAATCTCTCTGTTGTACTGCATTTTCTCCTAATAGGAAACACATTTGAAAAAAAGGTGGAGTATGGAATATAGCTTCAAGGAAGGAATTACTAAAAATACAATATTTAGTCGGACTGGTTTTGAGTTCAATAATATAGAGTATTCTTTTCATATTGATAATACAGGGTTTTGGGGTTAAGAAATTCATTAAGAGGGTGAGACAATATTTTCTGAAGAGCAAAGAAAGAGCATGGCGGAGTCATGTCAATTTTGTTATCTTGGCTTTCTATTAGTGTGGGAGTGTCCACAACATATTATCCGGATAACAAATATGTAGGAGTTGTGTTTATATTTATTTTATGACAGTGTAAACTATCTGCATAGACTGAAAATCTGGCATTGGTCCTGCCCTGGGGGACTCAACTTGGGCACCAATGTCACTGAGTATCATGTCTGGTCCCTGTAAGTTCATTTTACTAATGAATGGTATGGAAGGTTTTAGTAGGAGGTCATCGTGAATCTTCATGCATGTAACAGCATTGAGAGAAATTATACATTATCTCAATCCCAGCACTAGCGTTATAACTTGTCCTCCAATGGAAATTGAAACTATTGGAACATGAAAGAAAATACCTAAAATTAGTTACATGCCAACCAGATAATGAGTTCTGAAGATCAGTTGCTTTGATTAAGGTCTGTGTATTTCATAATGCTATTTGGTTTTCCCATGTGTTTAGTGTAAATTCATTGTTCCTATTGTTTCATTGGTGGATATTGGCTATTGGTTTCATTTTCTATTTTGTATGTGTTGTTGACTGCTGCTGGACACCATACGTCAGATAACACTCAAGTAATAATATTAGTGATTGTTTGTGTTGTCATAAAAGTGTCTCAAAGCCGGATGTGGAGAATTGATTTTTCTACAAGCAGCATGGGCATGAGTCCAAATGATTAGCCAGTGTAGATCTGTGGAGGTTTTTGGCTTTCCACACAACTTCCCCATTTCTCCTGTCTACTCGTTGTGTATGATCTCTCTAGAACATAGCAATGTATAAACTCTGAATCTACTAATTTATATTCCATTCATGCTTGTGGGGTTCAATTTCTCACATCATGTATTTCTTTTATTTGTACAAATTACAAAATGATGTCCAAAAAGAAGCGGTGGTACCTGCTGGAAGCAATTGCACCTTCCTTGCAAATATTTCAGCTTTTGATAAATTATGAAGACCACTCTGTAGTGGCTTTAGAGGCATTTTAAGAATACAAAAGTCCCTGAGAATGGACATCTGGAAATCTAATTTCTGTGTTATTGCAAACCTATTGGCTAAAATATGAGTAGAGCACAAATACTTCCTTGTCTTAAGGCTGCTGCCCATTAGTCTGTATTTTAGAATTAGCTTTTTATTATCAATCTATTTCCTGGTTCAAAAAGTACCTCACTTCTTGCTTTTCAGAGTATTTTGGATTGAAATCAGGATGGGATGCTGAAGGAGTGAAAGGTATGTGATGTCATTTTTAACATCTTTAAAAAGCCTTGGACAAGCAATATGGATTATGTACTTGATGTATAGGTTTAAAAAAATCAAACAGTGGGTGGAGTCATGCCCTGAATGAAAACGTGGGCTATTGGAAGCAGTTAGAATAATATTATACTCCAGATAGAACAGCATGGGTAGACTGCATATGTAAAGTGAAAGCATCAGACTGTGCTGAAAATGGATCAATTTAAATTACCATTTAACTAAGCCCCTACAGTTTAAAACTAATATTTTCATTTGAGTAAAGTAGTACAGGCTTAGGTCCTGATTACTAGTTTGGCAGTCCATATGACTACCAAAATCACTGTGGTGCAGCGGCTACCGCCGCACCGGCAGTCCGACCGCCCTATTTTGAGTTGGATGGTTGGACTGTCGCAGGTCCGCTGCATTCGCCGGGAAACCTCCATTCCCTAGAGGAGTTGCAGTGGTGTGAGGCAGTAATATGCTGGCTGTGTCGTTGCAGCACCACCAAGCATATTATGAGTTTCCTCACTGCAAGTCTTTTTATGACGATGATCCCGCCATGAAAAGGCTGGCGGTGAGGAAACCAAGGGGGTCCTACAGGGTCCCATGCTGCTTCAGGATAATGTGATGTAGGCAGGGGGGCACATGGTGTGCCCCCCTGTCTGCATGCACCCCGTTTTGTGCACGGCATGGACTTAAAGTCCATGCCATGCAGGAACGCACTTTGATGTTTTTAATGCGGTGCCTTTTTAAATGGCACAACCATGGGAACACCAAAGGACAGCCCACCAGACCATGAGAAAACTCCAAATCTGTCAGGCGGTCTGACAACGGGTTTGGCAGTCCTGGAGCAGGGTCCTGGAGTGGCGGCCCGCTCCAGGACTGCCAAACTCGTAATCAGGCCCTAAATAATTTAAGAAACGGTTATTTTGAAAGAAGGGGAGAATGCCTAATCTTTGCTTTTGGGTCTGTTTGTCATTGTTATTGTCTAATGATAGAGGTATTTGCTTTTGGAAGTTATAGAAACGCCAGCAATGTCAATGTATTTTCATTTGAATATTAGGATTTCTAGGGGTGAGATTAAGTTTGAATGTATTCTGATACAGTTTAGATACGATTGAGCCGACTCACACGGGCATCCTGGAGTACGTAAAGTAGCGCTTCTGTAGTACGGGTATAAAATGTGAATATATACAATTAATAAAGATAGAAAAGGATTTGGACTATTGTTGCTGGTTTACAAAGACATGTAAAATGCATACTGTACTCCCTGGACTCATAAATGCTTTTGTGATTTTTCCCCATCGTCACCATCCGGAGACAGCCAGAGATGAAGGGTGTTTTCATATATTGTTTCTTGATTGTCATTTCTTTCACCTCAGCCACTTTGCCAGTGTATGAAGCTGACTTCTCCACCCTGCTGAAGCCTTTGTTTGCCAGAGAGAAGGAACCCTTCACCCTCTCCTGCTTCTTCTCTTCCGCCTTACTTGATCACCAAAAAGATGTCCAGTGGTTCCAAGATGGTTTGTGTCTCTATGTAATTCTGTGTTTGCGTTGGTGTGAATGAACAAATGCAATGGGCAAGTAATTTGTTTTTTAACAGATGTGCATATTATCCAGGGTTGGTGCAAGAATTGCTGCCATAAAAAAATCACATAACCACCCCTCAATTCCAGGCATAACCTAATCAAAAATAATTCTGCATGGTATAATGCTCCCTGTCTTCTGCCATCTTAAGTTTTTGACTACATTGTGCAATTGATGGGGCCAGTCCATATTATAATCATAGGAATGCCTCACCTAACTCAGTTTTCTAGTGTAAGGCACTATACATATGAGGAAAACATATGTAACTCTGCACTCGTCTTTTGTGAAATGGGATTTTAAAACTTTTCAGTGCAATGAACACTAATATTCTAAGGGGTGATGTCACTGTCATAAAACATGGGATTCTCTGTTTAGTGATTCGTTCTGCTGGATTTGTATCCATTCCTGCCCCCACACAAGACATCTATTTCCCCAACGTTATCACCCTGGATCCGGCCTTGGTAATCGATGTTAAATGATACTGGCTGATATTATTTCAAGCATTCCACCCATCACCTTTTTGTTTTACTCTAGTTATCCGTACAGTAAAGTACGGGCCAGACATATGGAGATATCGTAACCGGGTTTAACAATCTGCACAAACTAGAGTTTTTACAGGGATCAGAACTGAGAGTTTTGCTGTAAACACAGCACCACTACATTTTGCTCTGATAGATTTTTGAATGTCTGAACTAGGAGGGAACAATGCGGTGTAAATAGGTGTGCTAGAGTTATTAACCTCAGCTGGAAAATAGTTCACCTGGTAAATTCCTCAACCTGGAGAATCATAATTTACTGAGAGCAGTTATTAACGCTTACTCAGGACCTAAATCGGATTTACAATGTAACCAGCAAGTGACCCAGTCTAAACAATATAAAAAATACACAATGGACAGGAGTGTCTGCACTTTAAATTTAGGGTTAAATATAGCTTTGTTTCCCTTGATGTTCCTTTGTACTTACATCAAAGTTAAATAAAATTCACAAAAGAATATAGCTTTGTATCAAGTAGTATCAGTCCCTGATATTTCATGTGGTGTAGTCTGTGGAATAAAACTACTTACTGGAATTCTAAAAGCATGGCTCTTAGAAATGTTGGAATCGTTGAAGAAATGTCTTAGCAGCCTTCATGATGAATGTAGCTGTGCACATATACAGTAAACCCCTTTCTGGGCAATGATTTCCAACTACCCTAAATTATTAGACAAATAGAAGATGACCATTTCAATAAAGTATGGCGTTACAGTGACCAAGTTTTCTTAAGATGGAGTCAAAGATGGTATAGTTTACTCAAAGCCCTTGGATGGACTGCACCCGCACTAAATGGTGCTTGAAAATGTCTGCACTTGGAGCAAGGGAGCCAATGTAATTATCCCCGCTTAGCTGAAATCGGGTTGTTTCTCTGGAATGCCTAACCAAAAGCACTTAGATTGTGCTTCAGATGTTTCAGTTGAAAAGCAGTAGCTTGCACCAGTGGATCCTTTGGCCATGTAAAGTGTAGTAACAAAATTGAAAGTGATCAGCACTTTCTTAGGGTTAATACCATCCCTACTGATGGAAGACAGGTCCTTCCATCTTTTGCAAATGTTAAAAACCACAACAGCATTACAGGTCCCCAATGGCTAATTCAGATCCTGATTCTAAGCTCCATGCCCCAACCAGTCTTAGTTATGAAGATTTGCACTGATGCTCTTGTTAAATTTTACCTCAACTAAAGTACTTGCTGAACTCTCTCTAAAAAGCCTAGTGATTGTTTGAGGTGATCCCAGGCCAACTCCAGCCCGGTACTCTATTCAAATACTCTTCAAAACGGTAAAACATAAAAAGATTGTGCACCCCTTAAAGACCAAATATCTCTCTAACGCAATTCAATAAATGTCTGTCTCTGAATTAGTCCATAATTGGACCACAGGGGGTAGACATGTACCTTTCTCTTAATCAGAAAGCCTTTTGGCATAGTAAAATCCAAGAATCTCCTAGAGATTACAAAATGGAGGGATCTCGGCTCATCATTATGCCTTGAATTCCACTTAGATCTGCAATACATAGGTCTGCATTCCAATATGTGATTCAACTCCTGTTGTCATACATATTGTAATTATGAGGCTGCTCATTCTAAGGGTGGCGCTGTGTCAGCTAGGTCCGGCATTGATTTTAAATATTACCTCTTGTTGTATTTGCGTTAAAATTCTTTTAGATATTTTCCCCTGCTTTTACACGTCCCTTTACACGCACTATAAATTGGGTCCTCACCGCTGTTTTGGCGGGTCCTCCATAGCGCGTTTAGCGCCCTTCCCGTAATTCTTGGGCGCCATCTTGGATAGGGAAAGCTGTTTGGGCGCCAGGCGACGTAGCGCTACAGCTGTCAGGGATCAGGTGGATTGCTCGAGGCAATCACCAGGAATTGATTTAAGCAACCCTGTTAGTTCTGCTTGCAGGTAAGGCTGCTCATTCTAAGGGTGGCGCTGTGTCAGCTAGGTGCGGCATTGATTTTAAATATTACCTCTTGTTGTATTTGCGTTAAAATTCTTTTAGATATTTTCCCCTGCTTTTACACGTCCCTTTACACGCACTATAAATTGGGTCCTCACCGCTGTTTTGGCGGGTCCTCCATAGCGCGTTTAGCGCCCTTCCCGTAATTCTTGGGCGCCATCTTGGATAGGGAAAGCTGTTTGGGCGCCAGGCGACGTAGCGCTACAGCTGTCAGGGATCAGGTAGATTGCTCGAGGCAATCACCAGGAATTGATTTAAGCAACCCTGTTAGTTCTGCTTGCAGGTAAGGCTGCTCATTCTAAGGGTGGCGCTGTGTCAGCTAGGTGCGGCATTGATTTTAAATATTACCTCTTGTTGTATTTGCGTTAAAATTCTTTTAGATATTTTCCCCTGTTTTTACACGTCCCTTTACACGCACTATAAATTGGGTCCTCACCGCTGTTTTGGCGGGTCCTCCATAGCGCGTTTAGCGCCCTTCCCGTAATTCTTGGGCGCCATCTTGGATAGGGAAAGCTGTTTGGGCGCCAGGCGACGTAGCGCTACAGCTGTCAGGGGTCAGGTGGATTGGCTAGAGCCCTATATAGATCCCTCATGCAGGCGTGCAGCGTGTGCGCGCGGCGTGTGTGCCGTAGTAACGCCGGAGTCACGCCAGAGTCCAGCCCGTCTGCGCCCGTCTGCGCCCGTCCGCGCTAAGGACGGGCTGGACAGCGGGGAGATAATACGGATCGACCGGGGGACCACTGGGACCGGTTATACGAGGCAGGACTTTATGACTCTGAAGCCGCCTGCGCTCCCTTGTCATCATGGGTATGCGCCGGAAGGGTTCTTGACCTCCTTTAGTTGTGACTGTTTCCAGTCTTCTATTTCGGAGCTGACTCCTGTTACCGTAAGTTCATCTCTAGCGCTGAGTTCTAAGCCAGGTACCAGCCTGAGGACCGATAAGGGCTTCCTCGTCAATGCGAGGTCATTGATCAAGAATAATCTCGCTTTCAAGGACTTTGTACTGGCCAGAGAACCCGCCTGGGTTTTCATAACAGAAACCTGGGCAAAGGATTCCTCGGGCCCTGACTTGGTTGAGGCGGTACCAGATGGTTATTCTCTAGTGAGGAAGGATAGAGTGGGTCGAAAGGGAGGGGGGCTTGGTATCCTCTATAGGGACTATCTATCCTGTAATATCACTCCCCTGGAGGACTTTCAAGACTCATTTGAGGCCCTTCAGTTCTCTATTTATGGACCTTATGCCGTGCCGTTTATGGGTTTTCTCATTTACAGACCCCCGGGGACCAAAACCGATTTTGGTCTTCAAGTGCTTAATATTCTAGAGTCACATTTTGGCTGTGAGCACATTACTGTTCTTGGGGATGTAAACTTCCATCTGGAGAACTCAGAGTCAACCGAAATTTCATCTTTATTGGATATGTTTTCTGGCTGCGGGCTGAGACAGTTAGTCAAGGGTCCCACCCATCAGGCTGGACATACGCTTGATGGGGTATTCTCCAATGATATTCGGCTGGAAACTGAGATTCCTTTCCCTCTCTCCTGGTCCGACCATTATGCGATCCCTTTGGTCTTAACAACTGCCTCGAACAGCAGAAAGGGAAATGTGCCCAGCAAGATGATATTGAGACGTAACCTTAAAAACTTAACTAACAATGTGCTTGCCCCTAAGTTGTTGAGTCTAACGATCTCTCCGGAGGAGGATGTAAGATCTGCAGTTGAGAGGATGGAGAATGTCATTAAAACAGCTCTTGATGAACTGGCACCAGCCACCTTGCGTTATTCTGCCACAAAAAGTCCCTCTGCCCCGTGGTTCTCTGAATCACTTAGACTTCTCAGGCAGGGACTACGGAGACAGGAACGTCTCTGGAGAACCAGTTGGGACTTGCGTGAGAGGGATGAGCATAAAATCCTCCTAAAGAATTACAAGAAGGAGGTTATAAAAACTAAACAAGAGTATTTCACCTCTCTTACCACCTCTCTCTCCTCTCCGAAAGATCTCTTCAAGATTGTTGATACACTCATCTCATTGAAGACGCCTGATCCTGTGGTTAGTTCACAGCAGCTCTGCAATGATGTTGCACAATTCTTTAATTCTAAGATTGTGGACATACATTCTGCATTAGAGCATCAAAAGTTAACTCTATCCACCCCCCTGTGTACCTCTGTTACTTCGGTAACATTACCGGAGGAAGTATCTTTAGGGGGCCTGTTTAGTTTTCCACCCCTTTCCTTACAGGAACTTGAAGTTCTTTTGACTAAGATCAGGTCGGGGTCCCCATTAGACCCTTGCCCTTTGAAACTTCTCAAACAATGTAAGGAGTGTTTCCTCCCCCCCTTACTAGATATTATGAATATGGCAATGAGGGATGGGATTTTCCCCCCTCAATGGAAGAAAGCGGTAGTAAAACCTCTGTTAAAGAAGGCTACGCTAGACCCAGGGGTTCTTAAAAACTTCCGCCCTATTTCGCTGCTCCCAGCCCCTGCAAAGATATTGGAAATTCATCTCAACCATCACCTTGCAGCATTTCTGGAAACCTCTGGTCGGTTAGATCACTCGCAGCACGGATTTAGGAGAGAACATAGTACGGAGTCTGCCCTGACTATTGTGCTTGATAACATCCGCACCAGAGTAGACAAGGGTCAGACTACTCTCCTTATCCTGCTGGATCTTTCGGCTGCGTTTGACACCCTGTCTCCCTCAGTCTTAACATCCAGGCTGAGAGAGATAGGGGTTGAGGGGCCCGCACTTAGTTTGCTGGCCTCTTTCCTTAACCAGAGGGAGCAGAGAGTAAAGTTGGGGGAGTTTTTGTCTCCATCCCATCCTGTGATTTGTGGGGTTCCTCAGGGGTCGGCATTAAGTCCGACCCTTTTTAACATCTATATGACCCCACTTGCCAGGCTTCTTAGATCGTATGGGATGGAGGTAATCTCCTATGCCGACGACACACAGATTCTTCTGTCTTTCGCCCAACCTGACACTCTTGTGGCTTCCAATCTTAGAAATTGCATGGAAGCCATTGCTCAATGGATGACCTGTAATTCCCTGAAGCTCAATGGCGAAAAGACAGAGATTCTTGTGTTTGGAGGAAAGGAGGACTTTTGGTCGGCGGAGTGGTGGCCTATCTCGTTGGGGATGTGCCCGACTCCTACGACCCTGGCTAGAAATTTAGGAGTCATGATTGACCCTACCTTGGGGATGGACCAGCAAGTTAAGAGAACTATTTCCACTTGCTGGGGC
Source organism: Triturus cristatus (assembly GCF_964204655.1). NCBI lineage: Eukaryota > Metazoa > Chordata > Amphibia > Caudata > Salamandridae > Triturus > Triturus cristatus. The sequence goes on from NC_140584.1 coordinate 350,512,060, forward strand.
CTAATAAATATCCTACGGAGGATTAGACATTATCTATCTCCTCCAGCCAGAAAACAGATCGTCTTGGCATTGATAGGCTCCAGATTGGATTATTGTAATGCCCTCTACTTAGGCATTAACAAGGGCTTGCTAACACGATTACAAATGGTGCAGAATGCTGCGGCCAAGTTTGTACTGGACTTGCCCAAACGGGCTTCTGCTCAGGCTGCCAGAAGGTCCTTGCATTGGCTCCCAATTGAGGCCAGGATCTCTTTTAAGTCCCTGAGTCTGACATATGGGGCTCTGGCCACAAATAGGTCTGGAGGCTTAAGGGATTTGTTGGCCCCTTATACACCTTCTAGAAATCTTCGTTCGGCCAACAAATTTCTGCTATCAGTTCCCCGAGTTCGTAAAGCCAAATGGGGTGGCAGAGCTTTCTCATCTTTAGCCCCCAGGCTGTGGAATATGCTGCCAGTGGAAATTAAATCTCTTCCCTCCACGCAAGCCTTTAGGAAGGCCCTTAAGACATGGCTATTTGCCAGGGCCTACCCTTAGTTTTGATCAGTCTTCTTATGAACTCTTTTTGTTAGGCGCCTTGATGCCTTCGGGCTTAGTAGCGCAATTACAAATTCTTTTTCATTCATTCATTCATGAGCAATATGCAAAATATTGCACTCCCCTGTATTCATTTCAGCAATACAGACCTGCTGATATATTGTGGGAAACATTAATCTTATAAATCTCAAGACATAAGGATTTTGGTGTATTATGCACCGATATCTTCATATTATTCCTCACTAGCAAGGAAAAACTCTTGCTGAGTCAGATTTTATTGGATGCGATATACATTGTGCCAATTACTGTCCAACTCATTATGAGGGTGTAAGTCACTAATCCAATCTTTGTGGTGTGACTGATGTGAAAATCAATACTTCCGAGCTAACACTTCCATTCTTTGAATTGTCTTTCTTCAGGTGCACTGCTGGAGGAGCATGAGCGGCGGCACATGAGTTGTACAGATCATGGTGCTTCACTGTCTGTTCCCTACGCTTACAAAGAAGATGAGGGAGTTTACACTTTGCGTGTACCTACTCACACTGGACACAATGAGCAGAAGGCCTATGTGTTTGTTAGAGGTAAGTGCTGTACCCGTCATATAAGACCGAAGAAGAGGAATCATGTGACAACGATGCCTTCCTACTGGATTCAGAAGAACATTTATTTTATGGATGGCAGGTCTTTTGCTGGTATTTGGTGCAAACAGGTAAACATCATAAGCCGCCATACTCATGCAGGTTGCACAGCGTGAGTGTCATGATGACATCATTAGGGAAGAGGTCCCCAACTTTAACCGTGCTTTAATATTGCTAAAACAGTTCAGGTGGACAAGACGTTTGTGGATCACAGGCAGAGAACATGTAAGAATTCACTCATACTGCTGGCTAATGGACCATCCACACATGAGGTGTGACAGCACGAAACAGCAATAACTCATTAGAAGTCAAGATTCTGCTTACAAAAGAAAAATATTACCTAAAACTCCCATGTAAGGAAAAGGCAAGCGCAGAACCCCACACACAATGAAGATTGTTTCAATTAAATCTCTCTCAACCAGTTCAGGGTCCAAAACATCACACCCAGGATAGCAAATTGGCTTTGTACGCCTACCCCTATGTGCCCAAAGGTATCACTGACCCTGACAACTCCCTGATCTCTGATAAATTGCCCAAAATCCTGAACCAATGCTGGTTTATTCTGCACAAGTAATTACTTGATGCAGGTATGTTTTAGTTCATTTTTACGCTGAGTTTGGAACTGTGATCAGATGGGCTACCAAACTGGGTCAACTAGCTAGGATTGCTTTCTCAGATGGCAGTATTTTAGCTAGTGTACATAGAGGTAAATGTCTCTATTCTATGTTCCTCAAAGTCTTTGGAATGCCATTGCATGAAGGAGTTAGAAGAGTTGGAGTCCCACTGGTCTCACCTACTTATGTTAGTTTGAGTCTCACATTAGTCAGATGTTTTGGAAGCTGATGGAGTATTCCCACCTCTATCCTCTGACTGGAGTCACCTGATCACCATTCTGCAATAGTCCTCAGTGCACCTACCACTACTATATCAAGGACCACCATTCTCTTTTTGGCTGAGTTAGGCACGACACAGTGCTATTGTCGAGAAAACGTATCACTGCTGTAATTGCTTCAGAAGGTTAACCCTAAGGGCATCATCCAGCCAACCAACAGCCCACCAACCATTGACATCAGGGCAGTAAATAAAGGGATCTCTAGTGAATGGAAATCTAGGGATCTCTAGTGAATGGAAAGTGAATGGAAATCTAGGGATCTCAAGTGAATGGAAATCTAGGGATCTCTATTGAATAGTAAGTGAATGGGAATCTAGGGATCTCTAGTGAATAGTAAGTGAATGGAAATCTAGGGATCTCTTGTGAATGATATGTAATCTGCTACATCAAAGAGAAGCACCTCATTACACAGGAGTACAGTCCATACACACACTTGAATAATAAAAACTAAGCAGAAGGCCTGCTCTGGTATCCATAGCAAGAGTGTGAATAAATTGTCTGACAATTAGGTACCCAGGAGGTAGAGCGAATGAGAGTTCAAACTAACCATTCAGGTAGTTGGGTAAGAAAGTGAGGAGATATTGGCACTCTGCCTCCGGCATGCTGAAGCATCATCTATGTAACAGGAATCACATTTGTTTGGTTTTTATTCTTGGTGCTATCTTTGGGGTGGTAATTCAGAGCTTTGCAGCACCTGCGATATTTCAGCAGAGCATCAATGAGATGGGCTTTTCAATGTTAACACGCTGTATTATGTTCTAATGGTGATGCTAAATACGTGTTTGTTGTTCTGTTACTGGGAAGGGTAGAGCTAGAGTGATTACTGGTGTAATCTTGCATATGGCTTTTCAACTCTCCAAGCGCCAGTCTTTTTCTTCACTAAGCCACGCATTCATGCCCTTGTTTTGTAGATGCTGCAGCGGCGGTGCTCGGTGCGCCTGGTGCCCCATTGAGTGTGAAGTGTCATGATATTCAGAAGGATTGCCTGATTCTCTCATGGACTCCCCCAAGTGATGACAGAGGAAACCCAGTCTTCGGCTATTTTGTTGAAAGGTTTGTAAAAGCGTACAACGAGAATGCTGATTTCTTTATAGATGAGAAAAAAAGAAAAACGTGGGCTTGTGACCACTAAAAAGAGTCACATTTACTATAATCCTGTATTTGTTACCACACACCGGAAATAAGAATTTTCAAACGTAACCTTAAAAATATATTTTGGGTCTGAATGGATATGCAGAGGAATGGGGGACAGGGGTATAGATACTGTAGTCCAAATCCCTACTTCTGCCCTTGGCACAGTGCATATTGTTTAAACTACAAGACAGGATTTCAGAATTAAAAGAAAGTATTTGCACTTCTGGATACATTTAATAATTTTCGTGTTTTTGTTATTATTTGAGTGAGAAGACATGGCATAGTGAGTATATTTCAGGAGTTCATCCATTAAATGAGATAGGGGCTGGGCCTCTGGGATGGCCCAATTATGGAAAATCTGTTTTGTAGCAAATATGGGTCTTCAAAATAGGATGAAGAATCAAGTTAGAGGTATAAAGCAAAATGAAATATACTACGGTTGAAGAATGTGAAAATGAAACATCCCACTGTTGCATGGACTGTGAAAAGAAATATTCGATGACCTTTGTTGCAATGTTGGATTTGCGTTTTCTGTCAACTTTCAAGCCACATCCGGTTTTCAAGAGCTGAACTCTGTTGGCAAAACAGAGAATATCCTTAGTATGAAAACGTCAAGAGAAGAACTAGAAATAAAATAAACCGAACGAGATTGCAGCGCTGCAGTTCCATGAAAGAAAATGTTTGCAAAGGCACACTCTATCTCAATTCAAAGGTCTTTGCTCCTGAACCCGTTCTCGATTCCCTTTGATTAACCCTCTAAGGCAGAGGTCTTCAAACATTTGGGTGCTGGGACCCCCCTGTCAACATTTTCAGTCGTAAGGACCCCCTCCGGACATACATTTCTAAACCTGTAGGCAGGGCTACTAGAATTATGAGGCAGGTGAGGACCAAATTACACAACAGGCTTGACTAAATTGTGTGGGAAATTTTTTTAAATAATGTTACGTGATGCCACGTTATTTTGGGATACAATTGCTTAATTATTTTGACATTTTTTGCACACAGTAACACTGAGGAAAGATTTCACCCCATCAGTACCAGTTTATAACCAAAATGCAGGAATTAACATCAGAAAGATGTCTAGTCAACCTTTGTGATGGGCCTTCCACTCCGCAGGAATACGTGCTGCCACATTAGAAGCTCACCTGGCCCTGGCCCGGAACAGCAGGGGTCCCTTAAAACCCTGGTGGTGTTGTGCAGAGTTAAGCAATTACCCATGCTGCTTTCCTCTCACCCCTCCCGTCCATCCCTCTCTCCTCTCCTCTCCCAATCCCGGATCCCTCTCTCACTTTGCAGGCCATTTTCTTTCACCCCTTTTTACAGCTTCTAAACTCTCCCCATTCAACTTCTCACTTCACCCTTAATCACCTCTTGCCATTCTGTCTTTTCACTGCTCTCATCTCTAACAGTCTCTCGCATTTATCTCATGGCCTCTCTGGCCCGTCACCTCCCATGCCCATCTGCACTTCTCAGTCACCTCAAGTCTCTCCTTTCAAATTGTTGTCTATTTGTATCCTACACCTCTCCAGTCCCCATATTCATCTTTCACATCCCTCCTTTGCTCTTCCACACCTTCTTGAACCAATGTCCCTCTCCCCTGTTACCTCAGCACAAGTGCTTAATTTGAGCAGGTGGTTTCCGGTGCACTGGCACCTAATTGTGCACACTGGCACTACGACCGTCTGCCACACGGTGGCTCTGTCTGTGTAATTTAGAGATGAGTAGAACAGCTGTTTATCAATTCAATATATATTAAAAGCGATAAACTCCTGACACCCATGCCATTCTTATAGCTTTGGGGGCTTGAGATAGTCACACTTGTACAAGTATTATGGTTGGTAGTTGCATAGGTATTGTCATTGGCCGCACAGGCAAGGCAATGGGTGGGTAGTTAAAGTTGCAGTGGTCTACTGGGAAGGTCCCTGGCACATGTTTTATTACAAATTAATCACTGCTCAGCACCCACACCAGTACTCCCTCTCTTCCCCTATCGCTGCTGTCCCTCACCCATGTCACATCACATTACTTTTTAGATCACAGATCATCTCTCAGCTATCTTCTCTCACAGTTTGACAGTAGCCCTCCTCTGTGCCCTCAACTTTCGCTCACACTCACTTCTTCCGTGTCTGCACTTCCCTTCGGCACTTCACATTTCTCCTCATCCCTGACCTCTTCAATCGAATTCTCTCACTCCCTTGCTGTCCTTTCTCATCCTCTCATCTCTCCTCACCGAGCACACGGGTTGGACCATATGCTCCTCTTGGCCTGTGCCACTCTGCTTATTATTCCCTAATTCAGGAAGGCATAAATTGTCTGTCTTGCTGCTTTGGTGCAGGCCGCACAGTTATGGAACGTGCACCCTCCTTTGCTTTGCTCGACCAAGAATCTATTATCTTTTAGGAAGATATAAAAACCTGGCCCTATGCTCTGTAGGTCACCCCATTTGGCTGGTTCTCCTTCCCTTTCTGTGTGTTTCTCATTTGCCTTCAGGCAGCAGATGGCTATTAGCCCCATGACACCTTTTGGTAACAGTAGTACATTACAAATGTAAATAATATTAATAATAGGCAGAAGCAGGGGCCCACTAGACCCAAACTTCACGGGGGGCCTACACTCCCAGGCAGGGCTGGCCCTAGCACTGGTCGCACACGGTGCAACAGTCTTTTTTGGTGCCCCCGCCCCAGTTTCCTCCTTCTCCATAAATTCACCAACAATGCACCTCATATCTCTGTAGCACCTTTCTGACAAACATTACATTTTTTTTATAATGCTACTCATAGTTTACTCACACTCAGTTATGTGATCTGCATAGTACATGTTCTTTGTAGCAGGCACATTAACCCTCTGCACTGTGTGGATGACAAGAGTGCCCATGTGAGTGCATGGTGAGCGATGCAACAGTGTGAGAGTAGGGAAAGAGTAGTGACTGCAGGGTGAGTGAGGTGACCATATGAATTTGGGTGCGTATGTAAGTGCAGAGTGGGACGAATGAATGCATGGTTAATGATGGGCTTGTTTGAGTGAATTGCAAATTGAGCAGTGAGGGGGACAGGTGAATGAGGCGTCACATGAGTGCAGGGTGAGTGCAGATGAGTAGTGTGACTGCAGAGTGAGGTACAGGGTGAATAGCACACATGCATTGTGAGTGCAGAGTGATCACTGTGAGTGCAGGGTGAACGGGTGATTGATGTGAGTGCATGGTGATCAGTGTGAGTGCATTGTTATCACTGTGAGTGCAGGGTGAGCATGAAGGTGAAGTGCGAGAATGAGAAGTGAGTTCTCTGAATGCAGGGTGCATTTCCAGACACTTGAAGTAACTCATCATATGCGCCGTAGGGTTTAAGATATAAGTTAAACTATTGCTTTTATGGCATTAATCAGGGATCGAGGGTGGAGGAAATAAATAATATGCTGATCCTGCAACACACTTCCAGTCCTATGGTTAGGGTTGCCTGCTCATTATTTGATGTCCCAGACGGTACAAAAATAAGCAGTCACCTAAAGCTGTATATTTCAGCACTCATCTGTAATAATAATAATAAGCAAATTTATAAAGCACCCGGTTACACTAGGCTAGTGTGTCCCCGCGCTGCGGTACAGACCTAAAGCACCCTTGCAGTAATACAGACCCTACCCTGTGCGTACTTGGAACAGCAAATATAAATAGAAAGCACTTTTAATTGTGTTCTAGGGCTGCCTCAATGATCCATGACTGATAATTAAAGGGAACAAAGACAGAAAAGTCACATTACAAATGAATGCATATGATTTTATTTATAATCCTATTAAGTGTCAAGAGGAGGCCTTTGCAGGCTCTTTAAATATCAAATGGCTGGTATTTTTCTTTTGGCAACCCTACTTCATAGTTCTTCTCATGAAATGCATTCTCACACTACTGCAGTAAATGTAAAATACAAATGTAAGGAATAGGCAGAGTGGGAGCCTGGGGGGTACTGGAACTAGAAAAAAAACTAAGCCTCGGTAACCAGTTTACAAAAGGTATGTAAATATGCAAATGGTTTTTAAAGACCTGTGAAAAACTCAGGCGTGCTGTGCTGTCCAGGAGATAAGACTGCAGACACAGCCCAGCGGAGCCCACAGCAGCTCGAACTGAGACACACAACGGGGGAGGAGGGGGCTGAATCCCTTGAAGTCCTGTGGGCCTGGGCAGAAGTGTGACCGGGAATGCGCGACCCCCTATCCATTAACTCCACGGCCCCCTGGGGGTCGTGCCCCACACTTTGAAGACCCCTGCCCTAAGGCATAGTGCAAGAGGAACTTGAAAACATAAACATATGTGTAGATTGCAATTAAATGCCAGCCTTTCTAAAATAATCATATTGCATTTTTACTTTGAGCATGTTTCACTAATTTGTATTTATTTTCGCTTTGATATTTACAAAACATCTTTAACTTTCCATTCACTTGCTCCAGCAGTGACTTATGTTGTTACCTTTATGTTGATGTGATCCACAATGTCAAGCTGGGAAGTTTGTAGCGCCTGTCAGTTTGAGAACTTAAGGATAAGAGAGTAGGCAATTGGTATGATTTTCTTTATTCATGACAGATGTAACTGGCAAAATATAGCAAGACCATTACATATCCAGTATGTATCAAAATACTAAAGTAAATTTTGTCTTGCTTAAAATTAGCACAGGTGTTATTAATGAGAAGAAAACTTACTTAATGGTATCCAATGTTGCTTCCTGATGGCCTCGTCACCAAATTCTCAGGATAATCAGTATCTATATATATTCATTCCATTAGGATTACTTGTTTGCGGATTTAATTTCGGATGAAACGTTGACATTATGGAATGTCCCAGATCCTCATAGACTTAGATTGGGTGCTCAGGCGTCATTGTTTTTTGGCTACCACATTATAAAGTTTAAAAAATAAATTTGTTAGAGAATCCACAAACTGTGTCTTTTATTTCAGGTTGGACGTTGCCACCAACGAGTGGGTACTATGCAACGAGCGGCCGGTGAAGATCTGCCGTTACCCAGTTTCAGGCCTTACTGAAGGGAAAACATATCAGTTCCGTGTGCAAGCTGTGAACCAGGCTGGCGCTAGCCATCCTTCTAAGGCCAGTGAGCCAGTCACGATGAGAGACCCTGCTGCTGGTGAGAGAGACATCGGTATGTATGGGATGCTACCACAGACTTCAAGGACATTTATTCAAGATCCAAAATGTACATGCGTTTCTGTGATTGGTGTTACAATGGTAAATTCAAAACATTGGCAGCGGATATGTTGGTCTTGCTGTTTTACAGGCCATAGCAGTGAATCTGATTGCAAATATAACACAATAGCAAAGAATGTGGTGGCCCTAGCTGCAGTTCATCTCAGTAACTACCATCCTCATTCCCCCCAAAATAGTAGCTTTACCGGAAGTAGGCGTAACCTTTACATACGCATAACTGTAAACCAGAAGTTAATCTGCAAAGGCAGCTTAACTTTGTTTTTCTCACCATCATGAAATTATTTTACTTTGTGGAGAAATATTTTCCCCTTATCTGCAAATTGGGGTAAAAGTCACTGGGAATATTGCAGAATGTCCCAAACAGTGCGGCTTGTAGAAGTTCAACCTTTTGGTATTCCAAGCCCCTGCCCTGTGAAGACCCATGTCCCTTCCTGTAGCCCTTAACTTAAACTACAAATAATACACAACACTGGTGGTTTTTCCAACGTCATAAATGGAATTTACATACAGAAAACTGAGAGCCTGAACTAAAGTGCACTGTCAGCTTAGATTTCTAATTTCTGTGACTTTGAAATTTAAAGGTTACATACAGTTGTATATTACTTTGTCCAATGCAGAACTTTGTCTTCATGGTCTGCAAGAATACAGAATTTGCTCAGTAGGAAATTTGCACTCCTTGGGCTGACTCCGGCTAAATAATGTATAGCCATTAGATGGCTGAGCCTGACACCTCCTCAGATGGCTGCCTGGGTGAAGGTTTTGACGGAATGGGCTGGGACAGAGGAGGCACACATGAAAAAGGTGAGGCGTGGTGATAGGCTGGCAGATGATCTATTGGCATGAGGAGCCATGGAACATGACCTTCCTGATGGGCGAGCCGTTGCATCCACACCTGTGGCAAGCGGCAGCAGTGAGGGACATACTCAGACACTGCGCTCCCAAACTACGGTGAGGAAAGAATGAAACCCTTGGAAGGTTGGATATTGACAATGTGAGCTGGGAATAGCCGTGGGGTAAACTGCTGAAGTTGATTTGAAATGCTGGGTATCCTTCAGAATGGGAAATATGTAATGAGCAGAGCACAGAATGGGGTGGGGGGTTTAAATGCACAATGGTATTATGGGGATTGTGTTGTGTCTCGAACGGGCTATACGGCGTTTGATGTTACATACTGCGGAGACAATTGCTTGGAGAACCAGTACAGAGATGTTGCTTATAATGTAGGGCGTTATGCTGCTGGTTATGGATTTAATACCAGATATATTTTCAAACCCAAGAATATAAAGTTAAATGTTATGTACCGTGTGAAGGAGGCATTCAGGGAAAGACAGGGTAGTCTGCATCAGGCATACTTTGATAATCTAGGAAGTAGTGTCAATTATAATCTGATCAAAACATCACTGTTTTGTAAATGTTATTTGAATTCAACTTTTAACATGAATAGTAAGTTTTATCTTACCAGGCTTCATTTTACTACACTTACTAGTGGCCTTTCGCAGGGGTGTCCATTGGAGTACAACCATGCCAAGTTGCCCTGTGACCATACATCCAAGCAAAGCATTTTGCACGTAACCCTTTTCTGCCATTAATATTTTTACTGCCGGACGTGTTTTTTTAGCCCAATTTTTAGTTAGTCCAAGATTAGAATTTTACCACGTTTATTTTATTGCAAAGCTTTTGTGACTTAGATCTCCATGTAGCAGTGTTAAACTTTGTTGTGCAATGGTGATTAGAAATCAGTATGGGGCAGTGTAATTAATTTGTCCTCTGAATTTTTGCTGTTTTATGTAATTGGGGTTATCATTTATTTTTAAGATAGTTTCTTTTTAATCTTTTTTTATATGAAGTTTTATGGCTGTATTGTTTTATCTTGTGCTTATATGGCTTGAAATTAGCCGAATAATGAATATTTGCATTGAATTGGACTGGAAATACTGTGCATAATCTAGATTTGTATAATGCTAAAATGGCAATACAAATATTTAAATATTTTTTTAAAAATTGAGAATTTGGGTCTGCTCTGTCTGGGTCAGATATTCCAATTGTGCACCAAGAATAAAAGACAACCGGACCCCCTTGCACAACTCCATAGGAAATGGGAAACGGATATATCGGAACTGGATGAGGATGAATGGCAGGAAGCACACTGGCCTCTCCCAGAGAGGTTACAGTCTCTTCCAGACTCAGGCTGGTGCAGCTAAAAGTACTCCACAGAATATATTTTACGGGACCAACACTGGTTAAGATGTGCTGTAGGGAAGATCCTGGGTGCGGGAGGCAGTGTGGTCAAGAGGGCACATTTATACAAATAATATTGGAGTGTGCCCACATCAAAGGGTTCGGGAGGGGGGTACACCTTAGCAAGGAGGATACTCTGGGGTTGAGGCTGGAAATTGAAGTCAAAAGATGCTCGTTAAATATTTGGGAACCTACAGACCTAAACAGCAAAGAAAAGACATGGGTAACACTGAGCCTGATGGTCGCCAAGCAGAATATCACTAGAATGTGGGGTCAACAATGGCCCCAATGGTGGACGCCTGAAGGAAGGACATGGACTGGTGCATGATGAGGAAAAAGACTGTATATGTAACCAGGGGAAGTCCGAGAAAGTGGTCACAAATATGGGGCAAATGGAATATGTATAAAGGAAACATCTGTACTCCCCCCTCACTCCCTTATCCCCACCTCACCTGTGGTTCAGGGACCGTAGGTCTGAATTAACGAACACTACCATGTGTAATCAAATGGCTAACGAATGTATAAACCATATGAAAAGTCAATTACTTGTATGAATATTCACTGTGATGTTTGAATTAGTCGCTACACTGTCATCAATAAAATGTTTTGAAAACAAAAGAATAAAAGACAAAACAGTGACTGTTGATGCAAAATAGGAGCAAGAGAATGATGGTTTCTGCTGGCTGAATTTCAAAATGCGAAACTAGATAACCTAGAATCAATTCCAACTACCCTGCTTGTCCAAATTGTGCAATCCTAGTCAAACATTTTATTTTACACAGCCTAATTTATCTTTATTATCACATATGAGAACATTTGTAAGTGTATCCATTCAGGAAAACTCTGTACAAGCATCTCTTATGTTTGATTTAATAGACTATATTGTTGCTCTATCTATAATAAGAATCTAGGCCACGCTTAGTGTTTACATGACTACTCACTTGACTCTTAGTTCACTAATGGCATTGTCATTGGAGGCGAGCCATTAATATTTCTAAGTTCATGTTTAAAAACTATAACATTTGATACATGTTTGTATATGCAATAATATAATCTGATGTACTAAAGTGAAATGCATCAGCATGTTAAAGAACTACACTTTTTTGAATTTTGAACAAACTGTATTATATTTTTGAATTATGTTTCTTGCATGATGTACATTGCAAATGTTTTCATGGCTTTGCTAGTGCGTGGACATTTAAAGCCATGCCAGACTCTTGGCACTTCTTTGGCTCTGCTCACCCTATTCATTTGCTGGCACCCCCACCTCTATTTATGACTTGGGCTTAATGTATGGGATTGTTAGTCACTTGATAAAATGATTTGTAAAAGGCGAGGACTGGAAACATGGAGTCCTACCAACATGCAGCGATTTCACAACTCCACCAATTATGTTTTCTCATAGCAGAGATGAAGAAAAGTGAATGCAGTGAAAATACATGTTCAAGGCCTATGAGCTGCAGATTGTACACGATGCATAGATTGCCATCTGGTGTTGGGCTCGGATGCTTGCACTTTGTTGTTGTCTTGGAACAGTATTTTGTAGTCACGAGATAGGTGACTTCTCCCTTGGAGGATAGTGCGCATGGGCACCGCCATCGGGTTCGGATGTAACTTTTGCGCTCTGATTCAGTACTTTATTTTCCAAACCTTTTCGACGCGCAAACTAGCTGCAACTCAACGGTATTGTTTTCGATCGCGTGATCTTCGACTCGCATTTCCACTACTCGATTCCAGCATCGACGTGGGCCGTTGGGCCTATCAACGCCGTTTGGGCCTACAGCTCATGGAATGGACTCCCTTTACAAAATGCCCCCAGTGTGGAGCGAAATTCCCACACAGTGACCATCACAAGGTCTGTAACCTGTGTCTCTCGCCTGAGCACAACGAGAACAATTGCCAGACCTGCGCCTCTTTTCGATCGAAGAAAACCATCCGTGACCGCCGGGCCCGATGACACATCATGGCGCAAAGAGTAGCTCCGGCACCAGTGGACATCTTCGATGAAGGCCCGATGTCCCAGAGGAGGATTCTGAGGACCTAGAAATCGTCTCCGAAGCAGACGACTCAGACGACCACATCACTCCTGGTCAACGAGTGAGTACAACTGCCCCTACGCCAACTCCACCCGCCCTGGTCAAGACTTCGCCTGCTGGCCCCAGTCGCAACCAAAAACATGCTTCAGAAGCCCCGCCCTCGGGCCTGGCTCCGAAGATAAAGGACAAGCCTTCCGGTAGCTCAGGACCGAGCAAACCACATATCAGTGTCCCGCAGGCACCTTCGGCACCGAAGACGGGAGACCAACCTACTCCCAAAAAGAAGTCGGCACCGACCACCTTGATGCCGAAAGAAAAACCTTTGGATCCAAAGCCAAAACCTTCGGAACCAACAAAGATTTCCGGCTCCATAGCCAAGCCAAATGATCCAAAACCAACTCCTAAGGCCTCAGAGAAGAAATCCAAACCCCGCTCAGCCCCGAAGAAGCCGGCGCCGAAACCGGTTCCGGAAGAGGACGAACTTTTTCGACCGGATCATGTCGATTCCAAGCAGAACAAACTGCATATAGACCCTAAAACAGGACATGTGGCTGCTGTTCCACAAAAGAAGAGGAAGCTGGACACATCAGACACTCCTACAGTGCCTGTAAAGAGAAAAGACTGTGCCACTTCACCTATAAGACCCTCTTCTCCTGTTTCTCCTCCTGAGTCTGTTCTTCCTCCTAAACCTGTCCTTCCTCCTGAGCCAGTTCTTCCTCCTAAGCCTGTCTCTCCTCCACAGCCTCCAAAACTTCCACCACATTGAACACTACCACAGGATGATGATGATGACGATTTAGAGGGTTGGGGAGGCAATAATGACCCTTTCACTGATCCTGATGATGATACAGACGTACCACAGGACAATTGGAACGATTATGATGACCCAATAGGTCCCCCAGACCCCCCTGATCCCCAGTCATATCCAAGAAAACCATCTCCCCCAGATGACAATATTGGTTTTGGACAACTCGTAAATAGAGCTGCTGTCTACCATGGTGTCCACATGCACTCAGACCCTGCAGAAGAGGACTTCCTTCTAGAGACCTTTGAACAGTCCCAGAAGACTGTCTAAATCCTGCCTATGCTAAAAGGGGTCATTAAACATGCCCCAGACATATTCAAAGACCCAATGAGGGCTAGAATTCTCAATCCCAGGATTGATAAAAAGTATAGACCCGCCCCGACGATCCCACCTACATCAAGGGGCAGCTACCCTTAGACTCACTAGTGGTATCTAATGCTAGGAAACGCGCCAACTCTCAAACCTCCGGTGACGCACCACCTCCGGATAAGGAATCTAAGTTGCTAAATGCCTCTGGCAAGAGAGTTGCTGCTCAAGCAGCTAATCACTGTGCATAGCTAAAACCCAAGCATTACTTGCTAGGTATGATAGGGCTCACTATGACCGTCTAGAGACCCTTTACAACATTTGCCCGATCAATACAAAACCCAGGCAAATGATTTAATTCAGGAGGGCAAATTAATTACCAACTCATCAAGTAAGTGTGGCCTTGACGCAGCTGACACAGCCTTTAGATCTGTTAACACTAGTGCGCTACTCAGATGACATGCCTGGTTACACATTTCAGGGTTTAAACAGGAAGTTCAGACAACTATCCTCAACCGGCAGTTCAATCAGGAACAACTTTTTGGACCGGCTGTAGACATCACTCTAGAAAACATGAAAAAGGACACGGAGACTGCTAAATCCATGGGAGCATTACAGTCTCCATCCACACGTGGCTCCTTTCGTCGCTCCTTCTATAGAGGAGCATCCAAAAACATTGCAAGAGACACCGCCTCCTCTTCCTATAAAAACACCACTCAAACATGCCCTAATAGAGGATATTTTAGATTCGGATACAGGGGAAATAACAACAAAGGGAGAGGCTGAGGTAGTAACAACACTCGTGCCTCCCCCGCCACTAAACAGTAACTTCCCTCCGCTCCCTCCATACCATTCCACTCCGGTCGGGGGGAGACTCTCACACTTTCTACCTGTCTGGGATTGAATCACAACAGACAAGTGGGTAAGACAAATTATCCAGTATGGTTACTGCCTGGAACTTACAGCAACCCCGCCCAACATTCCACCCAAACAGCGTCCAATGTCCACAGTACACCTTACGCTCTTAAAACAAGAGGTTCTCTCAATACTTCAAAAGCACGCAATAGAACTAGCTCCCCTACATCATCAAGTAACAGGGGTTTACTCACTGTATTTCCTAATCCCCAAAAATGACGGGACCCTAAGGCCAATACTCGACCTCAGACCCATATATCTATATATACAGTCCGATCATTTTCATATGATCACTCTTCAACAGGTTCTCCCACTACTGCAACAAGGCGACTTCCTTGCCACACTAGATCTCAAGGACGCCTACTTCCACATTCCCATACACCCTGCTCACAGGAAATATCTAAGGTTCATAGTGGATGGACAACACTATCAGTTCAAAGTCCTTCCAGTCGGAGTGACCACCGCACCCAGAGTGTTCACAAAGTGTCTTACCGTAGTAGCAGCACACTTAAGAAGACAACAAATCCACGTCTTTCCACATCTCAACGACTGGCTAATAAAAGCCAAGTTATTCAAACAGTGTGTTCATCACACTCATCAAACCATCCAGCTGCTACACATCTTGGGATTCACACTAAATTACCTCAAGTCAAATCTTCAGCCCTCCCACATACATCAGTATCTAGGGGCCACATTAGACACCTCTAAAGCTCTGGCATATCCCAGTCCAACCAGGATAGCCAGTATGCAAGCCCTGAGCAGCAAATTTCAACCGCAGCACTCCCTCCTAGCAAGGGTATTCATGCAACTTATAGGAATGATGGCCTCTTGCATCTTTATCATACCTCATGCAAGACTTCAGATGCGCCCCTTACAGGAATGCTTAGCACGTCAGTGGAACCAGGCTCAAGGACAACTTACAGATCTGGTGTTGGTGAACAGCAGCACACATCGCTCTCTGCAGTGGTGGAACACACGAAACCTGTCCAAAGGGCGGCCGTTCCTCGAGCCAGTTCCACAGATAGTGCTAACAGCAGACGCATCACTCACCGGTTGGGCAGCCAATCTCCTAAACCATACAATTCAAGGCAAATGGACCACTCAACAGAAAGTGTTACATATCAATCACCTAGAATTACTGGCAATATTTCTAGCATTAAAATCATTCCAGGTACATCTAAAGCACAAGACTGTCCTAATCCGGACGGGCAACATGACAGCCATGTATTACATACAGAAACAAGGAGGCATACTTTCTCTGCAGCTGTCCCAGCTCGCACAAAACAGTCGGAGATGGGCCATTCCACAAAACATATACCTGCTGGCAGAACATCTTCCAGGAGTTCACAATCAGATTGCGGATCTGCTAAGTCGTCAGACACAGCAGATACAACGAATGGGAACTTCATCCCCAAGTCCTTCAGCCTTTTTTCCAGATGTGGGGTCAACCAGACATAGATCTGTTCGCCACACACGCAAACGCAAAATGCCCAACCTTTGCCGCCAGGTTCCCACACCCGTTGTCCAAAGACAATGCGATATGGATGAACTGGTCAGGCAGATTTGTGTCCGCTTTTCCGCCACTCCCACTAATTCCCCGTACGCAAGCTCAGACAACAGTCTCTCAAGATGATCCAGGTGGCTCCCACATGGGCATGCCAACCGTGGTTCACAACACTACTGGAACTCTCAGTAGTCCCACACCAAAAACTGTGCCTCTCCCCAACATTGCTAACGGAGAACCATGGAGAGATAAGGTACCCCGATCCAGGTCAACTGAATCTAGCGATCTGGTGCCTGAAGTCCTAGAGTTTGGTTATCTTAACCTTCTGCCGGACTGTATGAACATCATTAAAGAAGCCAGACACCCTACTACTAGAGCTTGCTGTGCAGCAAAATGGAAAAGATTTGTCAACTACTGTAATAACAATAACATTGATCCTCTGGATGCTTCAATCCAGGACATCATTTGCTATCTGCTACACTTACAAAGATGTAATCTAGCATATTCATCAATATGATTACATCTAGCAGCGCTTGCTGCTTATTTACAAAACAGACAACACTTGTCATTATTTAGAGTACCTGCAATTAAAGCCTTTATGGAGGGCCTTAAAAGAATAATTCCTCCCAGACTGCCAACCTCTCCGGTGTGGAATTTAAAAAGTTGTTCTTACCAGGCTCATGGGTCTCCCATTTGAACCTATACATAAATGTGAACTTCAGTTCCTCACATGGAAAGTAGCTTTCCTTGTCTCAATTACCTCTCTCAGAAGGGTAAGTGAGATACAGGTTTTAACCATACAAGAACCATACTTACAAATACATCGTAACAAAGTGGTTCTCAGAACAAATCCAAAATTCCTTCCCAAAGTCATCTCTGCTTTTCATCTTAACCAATCAGTTGAGTTACCGGTGTTTTTCAAAACCCCGACTCTGTGGCAGAGAGAGCTCTTCACATGTCAAAAGAGCACTACTTTATTACATTGACAGGACTAAACCCTTTCGCAAAACTAAACAACTGTTTGTAGCCTTCTCCCCACCTCATAAAGGTAACCCCATCTCCAAAGCTGGGATCGCAAGGTGGATAGTAAAATGCATTCAAATATGCTACCAAAAGGCTAAACGCACATTAACAATTCCCCCTAGAGCGCATTCAACATGCAAACTAGGGGCTTCCATGGCATTCTTAGGAAACTTTCCCTTAGATGACATATGTAAAGCAGCAAAATGGTCTACACCACACACCTTCACCAAACACTATTGTGTTGATGTGCAGGCTAAGCAACAAGCTTCTGTAGGCCAGGCTGTTCTTAAAACACTGTTTCACACCACTGCAACAGATACAGGTGACCACCGCTAGGGGAGACACTGCTGTACAGTCTATGCATAGTGTACAATCTGCAGTTCATATGCCTCGAATGGAAAATGCTACTTACCAGTATGCATCTATTCTTGGCATGTAGAGCTGCAGAGTTGTACACGCCCACCCGACTCCCCAGAACCTGTATCTGTTCCAGTATTATCTTAATTAGATACATTCACATGGACATCTCTTACTTCTTACTGACTCCATCATTTCCCATCATGGCGAAAAACAATCTGAGGATGGAGACGATGCCCATGCGCACTATTGTCCAAGGGAGGAGTCACTGATCTTGTGACTACAAAAGACTAAGACAACAATAAAGTGCAAGCATCCGAGCCCAACACCAGATGGCGATCTATGCATAGTGAGCAACTCTGCAGCTCCACATGCCAAGAACAGATGCATACTGGTAAGTAGCATTTTCCTTAAAATAAGGGATCTCAGGGTAGAGATCCAGGCTGTTGTGTTTTATGCGACCATAGTCATGAGTTCCCAGGGAAAACTTTCAGGTCTATGTAGCATGAGCTGG
The DNA here is from genome assembly GCF_964204655.1 of Triturus cristatus. Lineage (NCBI taxonomy): Eukaryota > Metazoa > Chordata > Amphibia > Caudata > Salamandridae > Triturus > Triturus cristatus. Next base: position 350,530,159 of record NC_140584.1, read on the forward strand.
GACATAACTTCAGGGTGAGGTGTTTGGGGTGTGAAACTCCCAGGATGTATTCTTGACTTGCTCGGTGGGTCCTGAGTCAAGTTTGCTATGTCTGTGTCCATTTTCTCACTATTTCCATTTAGCCTAAATCTTTTTACCTGTTCATTTTTTGGAGCAGATACTTAAATGTATATAGTTACTGGTTTACCAAAGTGCTCCTTGAATGGGTGCAAAGTTACTCATTTTTGGAATTCACAATCATTGGCTGTAGAAGGCTTGGAAAGCTGTGCCAGTCTCAGGTTTCCAGGCATATTACTCTCAATCAAATACCAAGAAGTTGATGGGATGAATGCTTCCAAATAGCCTAACCAGTAGCAATCACTCGGGTAGCATTTCAACCCATTGTTTTTTTGCCTTCGGTGCGACTCTAGACTGAAGCTTTCCTTATACAAATCAGCACTCACTCACCCTGTTCCTCCAGAACCTTGGTTACCGACTCCACCCTGCAGCCACTACTTTTCAGTTAGGAAATTTGAGATTTTCCTTCCCCCGAACCTAACTGACTAAGCTATGCCCATGGCTATGAGTGGGTGGGGAAACAGAGCAGGGGGCTGTGAACTGAACGAGTACTTTCCCTGCCACACATAGGTCTAATGCAGGACACAGCAAACACATTTCAGTTACAGGCCGTTCTTGCCAGCATATGAAGCAATTGTCCTTCTTATAATATAGACTCATCAACCACAATTCTTGTCAGGGTAAAGCACAAGCACAACACAAATTAACCTGTGCTCAACCCCCTGGTAGCTTAGCACAGGCAGTCAGGCTTAACTTAGAGCAAATGTATAAGGTATTTGTGCAACTCTTCAGATGGTAAAACAGTAAAAGCATCTCACAAAAAAGATCCCACACCTAATTAGAAAAATAGAGCCAAATTTAATCAAAAGAAGATCACAATGGAACACATCTAATCAGCAGAATCTTAGATTTACATGTTTAAAGATTTTAGGTTAAAATAGTGTCAACAAGCATAAAGAACCACCACAAGATATCTGGTCATGCTGGACCAAGTCAAAGTCACACTTTCAGGCCGACCGCATTGGAGCACAGGTCGGACACAGTCACCAGGTTAGGCCCGCTGAAGTTTACCTTTTCAAGTTCAGGCTAAGAGTCCCGTTTACACTGAAGATGGATACAACAAGCAGGGAGAGCATCGCGTCAGCAAAGTCTGAGGAACCGGCCCGCATCATAGGCAAACTTTGCTGGAGCTTCGCGTTGGCAGTCTCTGCAAATGGTCAATGCTGCAGTACAAAGAGTCAGGCTGACCGAGCTTCACGCTGATTTGCAGTGTAAGATCTCTGTGTAAACAAGCCCATTTACAGTTGCAAAGAGCCCAAAAGCTTAATTTCAGCACCCTTGAGCTACACCTAGGATCCAGGTGCTGAAAGGCACTACTTGGGGACCAGGAACTCGCTGCATGTGGGTCAAGGGGCTGGTGCAAGATGATGGGAAGACTTTTATGTCCCTGAGGCTCTAATCTAGAAGAAGGCAGACTAGCCTTTGAAGTCACCCTGGAGTCCTGGGTTCCAGGTGAGGTTGTCGGTCCAGTTCTTCTTCCTGAGGCAAGAGGTCAGCACAGCAGGGCAGCAGTTCCTTCAGAGCAGCAGTCCAGCAGAGTGACAGTCCTTGTAGATATAGCAGTCCTTTTTCCTGGCAGAGTATCCACAGGTCCAGAAGTGTACTGAAGAGTTGGTGTCTGAGGTCCAGTATTTATAGACAGTTGTGCATTTGAAGTGGGGAGAAGCTTCTAGAGGCATGCATTTGAAGTGCACAGATTTCCTGCCTTCCTGCCCTAGCTTCAGACTAACCTCAGGGGGTATGCAGCTCTTTGTGTCGGGGCAGAACACAGCCTATTTAAGTGTAAGTGGGGCTGTGCCCAGCTCCGTAGCAAGTCATTGCCCGCCCAGTCAAATACAAGTTCCCCAATGTGTGTGGCTGTCTAGGAGGAATACACAAAACCCAACTGCCAACTACACCCTCTCATGTGACCCAGAGACAGGCTGCAGGCACCAAATGGCTAAGGCAAGAAAATGCCAACTTTCTAAAAGTGGCATTTTCAGAATGGCAATTTAAAATCCGGGTTCACCATAAGTTAGGATTTTAACTTGTGATTCCAGAGACACCAAAGATGAACTAGTTACATATTCCCATTTGGAAATTGCACTTATGAAATATAATAAGGTAATTCCAATGTTAAACTATTGGAGAGGTAGGCCTTGCAGTAGTGGAAAAAACGAATTTAAGAGTTTTTCATTACCAAGACATGTAAAACTTAAAAGTGCATGTTCACATTTTAAATACACTGCACCCTGCCCTTAGTGCTGTCCAGGGTCTCCCTCAGATGTGACTTTTTTTTATTAAAAATGAAAGTTTGGGCCTAATAAAAGGTTTATTTTTCCAGGTTGAAATGGTATTTTAAAACCTGTACACAGAGGCCACAATAAGTTTAGAAAACAGGGGCCCCTGCATGCAGGATGACTTGCCAAGCGTAGGGAAAAAATCAAATTATTTAAAAACCTATGAGCAACAAATAAGTAATAGGAATGTGCAGGCATAAAATATTTAAACTACCAGAGAATAGACAATATAACTACAATTCATTTAATGACTTGAGAGACTTCCAGTATTATTATAACAAAACAGTTTTTTTTAATGTTTTATATACAATATAAAAAAATTAGATTTGTCAAGATCATAATATATTATTTATATAAACAGTGCCCTAGACAATAATCTATTCATGAAATGATAAATACATTTGATAGGTTAGTTATTGATCATCTGATCCTGTATAATGTGCTAATCTTGGGTACATGTGACTGAAAACAAAAGACATTGATTCATTGAACCATGGTGCAATATCAGTTTAGCTCATATTGTGAATGGCTCAGATTTTGTAGGGCTGACGCAATGGCAGGCTCGAGATGTTTAAATGGCCACTTAATTGGGTGGCACAATCAGTACTGCAGCCCCACTAGCAGAATTTAATTTACACGCCCTGGGCACATGTAGTGCCACTTTGCTAGGGGCTTATAAGTGAATTAAGTAGGCCAATTGGGTATAAGCCAATGTTACCATTTTTTAATCAGGGAGCATAAGCACTTTAGCACTGGTTAGCAAGGGTAAAGTGTACAAAGTCCTAAAGCAAGCAAAAACAAGAGGTCTGGTGGCAAAACATTAGAGGGAAACCAAGTTCAAGGTTGCCAGGTTTAACACTAGGTACATAAATATATACATAAAGCTATGTATATATGTATACATATTTTCTTATTCGCCCCTAAAATGCAAATAACACAAGTTCCACTTTCGTAATCTTTTACCCCAATGTAATATCATTAGAAGTTTCCTGGGGAGAAAGTGGTCATATGATGGAGTGCATGACAAAGGATGTGAAGGGCGTTCCTGCATTGGCATTATGAGAAAAATTGGGTAGGTGGGAAGAATGAATGACAGCTGGTAAAGGCATTGAAAGTTATGATTAAACATGTTTACTATCTATGAAACAAACTCATTGAAAATGTACTGCAAATTTTATTTCTTTTTTTCCTGATTATCCTATTTTCTACCCTCAGTGATACCTTTGGGCGAGGGAAAGACAATCACATTAAGCAAAGATGATCTTGAAGGTAACTTTTGCTTTACGTTCTTAAAATGTGAACGAATTGTGTACGTTTATGTTTTTTGAAGCCACGTCCAGTTGGAGGGTGAAGGTACTCCATGGTTTAATATACGACTTCATCATGAGAAGATTGTATGAAACATCTGTATTAAAGGAGCTGGCATGGTGTGGCAAGAGCTCAAAGCCGCTGCTAGAATTGCACATCATCAGTGGCAAAGTAGGGAATGGTCAAAGGCAGGAGCTGAATAGTGATTAGGAACTCATCCTGAGTCTGCCTCGCCATAGTGCTAATTACTACAGTGCCTGCTGCAGGAAAAGCAGGGTATTGAGAGGATGAAATGCTACCAGCCTATTTTAACATATACCCTTTAGAAATTATTGGATTACATCCAACGGTGAAGGATAAACCATAGAGCAGAGATTATATGTGTTTTCTATTTGATATGCTCTCTTCTGAGATTCTTTGCTCACTACATTCTGTAATACCAAAAACCATTTCAATTTCAGAAAACTAGTTAAATACCTTCGGTTTCTTTTTTTTTCCTTAGACATGTTGTCTCAACATTATTTCTAATATTGTGCATGTTAGGAAAATTAAAAGTGATTCAATACACATGGAAAGTCTGCATTATGAGTGGGTTATTGGTCAAGGAGACTAAGAAAGAGGGTAAGTAAAATGGCATGTTAAAAGTGTTGACTAATCAAATATATGTATAATAATCTGTGAGGTAAATAAGGTGTTCATGATTGCTATTCATGCACCTCCAAACAGGGTATCTCAGTGTTCTTCAGAAATTTACTGCAAGAAGCTTTGCAGCAATAGATTGTAAAAATAGAGACGTGAAATTTCAAAGTGTGCCCCTCCACCTTCACGGAGAAATAAATTCGCAGAGCTAGTGAAGCTGCACATTTATTATTCTTTCAAATTGAAAACAATTTGAGTATAGCACAACGTGCTGCTCATGTTTGAAAAAACATATGTGGTTCGCGTTGAGAAGTTAGAATTTCAGATCAAAATAAAGTTACCTTATATGACAAATAATATTTATAATATTTTACTTAACAATTCTAACTTTTGAAACCCTGGAACATGTTTGAAACATTTTTCGAACTTATTGACTGATGCCCCTTAATAGAGGCTTTCCACAAAATTTAAAACTGTTGAAAGAATGTACATATTTAACAAAAATCCTTTTTACAAACAATTTATGCTAATTAAGAAAATTCTAAATAAATGTCAGGTTTAATTAGGAAAATATTGCCAGTCAATAAGAAGAAACCATTTGCGAACTTCCCAAAATAGCACATCTTCCAAAGACGCAACCCCTTTAATCTTTAAAAATGTATTCAAATTCAAATAAACTTTATTTGGGCGAGATTTCACCCATAAAAGTAACATATATAAATACATCAGTTAAAAAGAAAACATAAAAAAATAAAATATCATGCAACATTTAAAAGGGAGGAATAGCAGCGTACCTCAAACAACACAATTATAGCAGCATAGTACCTCGAAAATTAAAAAAACCATTAAACTAAAAGTAACAAAATACTCATCACATGAAATGTCCATTAAATATTTAATGATGAAAATATAATGAATTAAATATACATATAAATATTTTGTATGGCATTGATATGTTATGTTAAGTAGATTTGTAAAGCACACGTTATCACCCGAAGGGTATCCAGGCGCTGGAATAGATGAGTAGGCCGATGAGGCTCCTAGTTTAAAAGCCAGACATTTAGTTTCTTGAGGAACTTGAGTAGGAATAGGAAGATCCTGATGTGATGTGGAGGGCAGTTCCAGAATTTGGCGGTGGTGTAGGAGAAAGAGCATCTTCCTGATATGAATATGAAGATGCAAGGTATCTGTGCAAAGTAGAGTGTGGCTGAGAGCAGTTGCCTGGTGGGTTGGTGGAAGTTAACGTGGTGGTTGAGGTAGGCAGGTCTGGAGTTTTGGAGGACTTTGCATGTGTGGGTGAGCTGTTTGAATTGGCAGCGCTTCTGAATTGGTAACCAGTGTAGCTCTCTGAAATGGGGCATGATGTGTGCACTGCAGTGGATTTTGCAGATGAGTCTGGTGATGGCATTGTGGGTGAAATAAAGTGTTTGTATGAGTTGATTCATGATGCCAGCGGAGAGTGCATTGACGTAGTTTAGTCTACTGGTGAAGAGGGCCTGGGTGACTGTGTGTCTGGTGTCAGCGAGAAGCCATTTGGACATCTTGTGGAACATTCGTAGGATGAAGAAACAGGATGAGGTGATGGAGTTCACGAGTTTGATGATCATGAGTCTGTTGTACAAGATGATGCAGAGGTTTTTAGCGTGGTCAGAGGGTATGGGCGAGGGTCCCAGGTTGGTAAGCCAGCAGGAGGAGTCCCATGGAGAGGCTCTGTTCCCAGAGATCAGGACTGCTGTTTTATCAGTGTTGAGTTTTACACAGTTCTGTTTTATCCAGTTTGCTAGGTTTGACATGATAGTGATTAAGTTGGTCCTGGTGATGTGGTTGTTCTTTGTGAGAGAGAAGATGACCTGGGCGACATCTGCATAGGAGACAATGGTGATTTTCTGGGATCCTATGACGTGAATGAGAAGTGCCATGTAGATTTTGAAAAGGGTGGCGCTCAGTGATGATTCTTGAGGGATGAGGTTCTTGGGTTCAGAAGTGTAGGGCAGGAGGCTGGCTCACTAGGTCCTGTCAGAGAGAAAAGAGGCTAGCCATTTCAGGGCGGGTCCTTGTACTCCAGAGTTGTGGCGTCTTGTGATGGGGTACTGTGGGAGACGGTAATCAAGGGCTGTAGGGAAGTCGAGTAGTATGAGCGCTGTGATTTCCCCTTTGTCCATGATGGTCTGGATGTCATCAGCTGCTGTGATGAGGGCAGTTTTTGCACTGTGGTTGCTGCAGAATCCAGACTGCAAGATGTTTAGGGGGTGGTGTTTTTCAAGATAATTGGAGAGTTGTTTGTTGATAAAATTCTCCACGACTTTGGATGGGAAAGGCAGGAGCGAGATGGGTCTGTAATTGCAGTGCACATTTGGGTCGGCTGTAGGTTTTCTCAGGAGGGTTGTGATTTCTACATGTTTCCAGTTAATCAGGAAGGTGGCATTTATGATAGTGGTGAGGTGGGAGCTGATCAGAGTTCTTCCTAAGCTGTAGATATAGTGGGAGCATTGGTCAGTGGTGGCCCAGTAGTTGATTGTTCTCATGATTTCTGCTGTGTTTCTGGGGTGAGGGGTTTCCAGTTTTTGATCTGGTGGTCAGATTTGGGGGCAGTGGGCAGCTGGTTGATGATTTCTTATGTCTTACTTTGGGGGTCGTAGTTGCTGTAGTTTGTGAATAGCAATAGTCTTACTCTGTTGTGGTGGGTGTTTGTATTAGCATGTGCTTACTTAAACCCCTCCTTACTGCTTCCTAAACCCTTCCTATTTTGCTAGTTAGTAGCCCTCATTTACCAGCCACTCCTCCTGGTCCTTCCCACAGTTTTACTAAGTAGTAAATCAACATGTGGGAGATCTTCCCATAGCAATTACAGGAGAGGAGGAGGTGAAGATTTCAACCCTAGTGGGTCACTGATGACCGTCAAAGGTTGATACCATCCAGAATTTCGAAATTTGCTCAGTTATAATTTATAAGATACCCTTGCAAACATGCTTGCCAATATACAGGTATTTGCAGATTCATTAGTATTTTATCGGCTGGGAATTGTGGATTTCTTGATGGCCACCAGCAAATAGCAAGACTTCCACTAAACAATTAGGTCAAATAGTGTAGAATTGAAAAACAAGATTTTTCAAAATGTTAAATATCTTACACCCAATACTATGTAGGAATTCAATTATATACACTTCAATATGAGAAGAACAAAGGTTGATGAGTAAATTCTTGAAAAATCCATCCAATCTATATAACATAAGAGTAACACCTCAGGTACCAGGTATGCCCCCTTTAATGTAAGCATATTTATTGTGCTTATAATTTATGAATTGGAAATGTGCAACTATTTCAGTAATGAATGGCATGGGGTTTTAAGCGCTGTGAATGAGTCAAGAGCTTTTTTCTTCTCTCATGAATGTTTGTATGCATGGCCTTGTAAAAACCTGATTTGTCTAGTTCTTCTGGTCATATTCCTTTTGACACACTTATCACTAGAAGATAAAATTGCAAAAGTATTACCTTTTTAACTGAACCAGTATCTTTTATTGCCAATATAATTATGATGAGACTTTTTCTATGAAAAAGACACTAACCACACAATAAAAATCATATCATAATCATAATCATATGTGCGGTTAAAGCCCTTAGTCCAGTCATTACTATTTTCAATTAAAATACATTAATTGTACATTCCTTTCTGGTTACTATGGGACTGCATTTTATGCAATGTTTCATTTATACTTTAAAATGTAAGCTTGCTATTCTAATGTGTTTATGCAAACTATTTAAACATTTACTTTCTATTTATGACTTTCCATAGAAGACATCAGAATTCCCCTCCCACCAACAAATGTCCATGCATGTGAGGTCAGTGAAGATTATGTTGTCATTGCCTGGGATGAGCCAGTACCAAGAGGCAAGGAGCCACTCACTTATTACATTGAGAAGGTGAGAGACTTTTTAATTTGTAATTAACTACTGTTAAAATACTGTACTGGTGTTTAGGTAGGGCCGAAGGATGAATGGTTGGCGATTGCTGAAAAGAACATTTCCAAAATAAGTCAAGCAATTTTATCAGTCAGATCATCCAAAAGAATATGTTATCACTTTCAATCTAATAAATCGATTAATGTGAATAATTTGTGAAAATGTGTGCTTTAACTACTGTATTCACCCTCAGGCCATAGCTGGAAGTGACAGCTGGCAGAGGGCTAATTTGGACAAGAATATTGATTCCCTGAGGTTTACAGCACTGGACCTTCTGAAAGGAAAATCCTACTGTTTCCGGGTGCGATCTGTTAACAAGTTTGGAGTGAGTGAACCCTCCTTACCCACTGAGCCAATTTCTCCAATATCAACATTAGGTAAGTTAACAAAATGCACATTGTTGAAATCTGTTTATAGTAGAGGGTGTTGTTAAACAATCCACTTAAAAGGTAATGATAAATGAAGGCTGTAGCCATTGACCAAAGTACTATTTACATTGTATACTCCAACCAGTTCAATCAGCTAATCAATAACATTTTATTGTGGAAATACAAACATTCCATAAAATTAATTTTCAATACACTTCATAAGTAATATGAAATAACGAAATTATTAACATTAAGATCACCCTTCTCTTTTAGGAACCCACAAAATAAACGTCACCCCAGTCCTGAAACTAACAAAAACTCTCCCAAAACCTTATAATAATGAGATCAGCAATGGTTACAAGTCCGTGTTTTAAAGAGCTTCATTTTTAACCAAAAGTATAATCTAGTTTGTAAGGGCCACAAAAGTCTCACACACAGTGCCCAGATTGTACAGTCTTTAAAGATAGTTTGCCATACATTAGAGTATTTTATTTTAATCTCAAAAGGTGTACCTAAAGGAGCTAGGGGGCATATGTATCAAGCGATTTTGTATTCGCAAACGCTGCGATTCGCAAGAAAACAGCGTTTGCGAATACAAAATCGCAAAACGCGATGTATGAGCCTTTTTCGCATCGCACAAATAAGGAATCGCTAATTTTGCGATTCCATAATGCTATGTAACAAGCACCAAAGTTGTGCGATTTCTTCTTAAGAAATCGCAAATTACCACCAACTTCAAGTAGGGGATATTTTGCGAATTCTTTCAAAAATGCACTTTTGGGCATTTTTCTAGGTGCCATGTGGCGCACATTCATGCCCTTATGGCATGTATGTGCGTCATATGCGCACACATGCTCATTTCAGGGGTGCATCAGGGTGTCATCATGACACCCTTGCACCTTTGAAATTATTCTGAATTTGCGATTAGCAAATTGCGAATCGTAATTTGAGAATGACTTCCCATTCATTCCTATGGGCCTCCTGGCCCATAGGAATGAATGGGAAGGTATTCCTTAATTGCGATTTCGCAATTTGCTAATCGCAATTAAGGAATATTAAGAATTCGCAAAATATGTGCGAATTTTTAAATACATCCCGTTTTGCAATTCTCAAATAGCGATTCTCAAAAAATCGCTATTTGAGAATCGCAAATACAGTTTTTGATACATATGCCCCTAGCTTCTTTTAGCACGCCATCTCCAGGTTTTGTAAACATACAATAGTGTATTTTCTTAATATTACAAACCAATTTGCTATTGATGATGTCCAGCTCATCTGGTGAGGCCGCTGAAGCATGCTCGTATAAATATGACAAGTGCTTATATAGTGTCTAAGTAATGATATGACTTTCTGGGGTCTCAAAGCTCCTCTTAAGTGCCTTTCATAACAAATGGCAAAAAAGGATGCATCAAACCCATACCTATAAGGAGCAGAGAGTTTCTTTCTAATTTGGTCTAACATGTTTATAAAGGTTGCACAATGTTCGCTGGTGAGAGAGAGAACATTCATAATTTCTTCCATGTTTTCCAATAGTTCTGTAATGTATCCTGTGATATCTTGATATGTGGGCACCAGATTCTCATTTGATTCTTTTTCTATCTCCCTGGATTAAGGCAATCTCACTTTGGGCCACATGAACAATCGCTACCTTTTGCGAGCTTCTGCTTGTGACTTTTTGAGACTCATAATTAGGAAGTCGCAAAATGTAATGCACAACAGTAAGTTTAACACTGTTTGCGATTCTCAGTGGGTCATAAATGGGCCTGCCTCATCGATGTATTCATGAGACAGGTCGCAATCTGCGACCCATTGGGAATGGCCAAAGTCACAGGGATGGTGGCCATGCCTGTTATTGCATTTTCAATAAAGCATTTTTTTTTTGTAATGGTGCCCGTTTTCCTTAAAGGAAAATGGGATGCAATTCATAAACAAATATGAAAGTTTTTTAAAAATTTTTTACGAGTAAGCAGTTGTCCGGGGGACCACTGCCTGCTCTTAAAAAATGTTTGTACCCACATTTGCAGAGGGGAAAGGGTCCCTTCAGGACCCCTTCTCATTTACGAATGGGTTACCACCAACTTGAATTTGGTAGTAAACTGCCAATATTTCGCAACCGCATTCTGGTTGCAAAACATGGAGCAAGGCCACTGACTCAGTGTCAGTGAATTTGCTCCCCCACCCTCGCAGCTCCACCATTAAGTGAGGCCTGCCCCATCACTCTCGAGTGTTGGTGATCGAGGCCCTCCTCCACCCGCAGGTTTCCCTGCGCCTCATCCCTGGTGGTCCAGTGGACCTCTGTCTCCTTCCTCTCGCTCCACTTTTTCACTCGTTTTCACTAGTTTTTCTACCCGCTTTTATTTTTCACCTTTCTGCACTTTTCTGCATTTCTGCATTTTTCTGCTTTATTTCTGCTTATTTTCCCTTTTTCTTTATTTCCTATTTCATCCCTTTACCTTTCCCCGCCGCTGCTGCCCCCGTGGCCCCTCCCCCCAAGCTCGACCAGTGCGACCGGCCCAATCCAGCTCCCCTCCCTGCTCCCGCCTCCCAGCTGTCCAGCCCTGCCCGACTCCTACTTAATTGCGGCCGCGCCGCTGGTGCGCCAAAGGCAAGCCCATCTGCGCTCGTTTTGCGACCCGACAGCGACCAGCGCCAGGAACCCTTGGCCTCCGCATTGCCAACGCTACAACCCAGCAGCACTTCATGCACTCAACCCAGTCCATAACAACAACTGCAAGCTAGCCTCATTGGCTGACACCCACAGACCCTTCAGCTGTCACCGCTGCCGGCACACCTACAGCACCACCGGGAACTTGGCACAAACCGACCGCAAGAACACACCCGAACCGAAGACCCTGCAATGCATCCTCCTCAAGGTCCGATCCCTCCTCAAACACGCCACCAAAATCTGGGACCTCCTCGACAACACCACCCCGGATGTAGCATTCCTCATCGAAACCTGGACCAACCCACCTCGGGACCGGACATCGCCATCGCCAATCCCCAAGGATACAAGATCTCCAGGAAGGACCGCCACACCCGCCCGGGAGGAGGAATCGCCATTGTCCACAAATCCACCCTCCATCTGAGCAAACTCCCCAACGAGCCCACAGACATGATGGAACACCTACAATTCAAGATACTGACCAGCCCCACCACCACCCTCCAAGGAACCCTCATCTACCGACCCCCTGGACCACACGGACCATTCACCAACTCCATCACGGACATCATCTCCCCGCATGCCATCGCATCCACCAACTACACCCTGCTGGGAGACCTCAACTTCCACCTCGACAACCAACTGAACCCCGATACCACATCCCTCCTGGACAACCTCCACAATATTGGACTCCACCACAACGTGACCGAACCCACGCACTCAGCAGGACACACCCTCGACCCCCTCTTCACAACAGGAAACTCCATCACCTTCAGCCACACCACCAAATTCCCATGGACTGACCACCAATGCGACCACTTCAACTTCAGAACACCCACCATCCACACACACCAGCACCTGCTCCCATGAAGAAACTGGACCAGAATCACGATGACCAGCTCACCTCCTCACTCAGCAACTCCACCCCAACCATCGCAGAAAACAACAACCACAACACCGCAGCCCAAACCCTGCACAGATGGATCTCCAACTGCGCCAACACCATAGCCCCCCTCAAGAAAAACAACAACACCCACTCCAAGAAAGCCAGATGGTCTACCACCAAACTTTGAGAGTCCAGACGCACCTGCCGCTGCCTCAAAATGGACTGGAGGAACACCAAATCCACAGAAGCACACAACAACTTCAGAGCCGCCACCAACGCTCACCACCAACTCATCAGAATAACGAGGAAAAAAGCGATTGAAGACAGAATATCCACACACGCACACAACGGCAAAGAAAGAACCCACCAGCAAGTCTACTGACATCCCTCCCTCACAAGACCTCTGCGACAAACTCAGCACCTTCTTTCACCACAAAATCAAGAGCATCTACGACAACTTCAATGGAGACAACCAACACACTGAACTCCCACCAACCATCCCGACACCCTGAAGCCAGCTATTGACAACTGGACAGCCCTCACCACCGAAGACACACTGAAGACAATGAAGTCAATCCAATCCGGGGCCCCCACGGACCCCTGCCCCCACCACATCTTCAACAGAGCCACCAACACAATCTCACCCTTGTTCTGCCACACCATCAACCGCTCCCTGGCGACCGCCTCGTTCCCCGACAACTGGAAACACGCCGAGGTCAACCCCCTCCTGAAGACACCCTTGGCGGACCCCACCAACCTTAAAAACTACAGACCTATCTCCCTGCTCCCGTTTCCAGCGAAAGTCATCGAGAAAGCCATCAACAGCCAACTCGCCACATTCATCGAAGAGCACAACATCCTCGACTCCTCCCAATCTGGCTTCAGAAAAAACAACAGTACGGAAACCGCCCTCCTCACCTCAACAGACGACATCCGCACCCTACTGGACAAAGGAGAAACAGTAGCCCTCATCCTCCTCGACCTCTCAGTGGCATTCAACACAGTCTCCCACCGCACCCTAATACGCAGACTCCATGACACAGGGATCCCTCGACTGGATCTGCTCCTTCCTCTCCGGCAGAACGCAGTGGGTCAGACTTCCCCCTTTCCTCTCAGACACTACACCAAACACCTGCAGAGTCCCTCAGGGGTCCACCCTCAGCCCCAGGCTCTTCAACGTCTACATGTCTCCACTCACCCCCATCGTCAGAACCTCCGGACTCAACATTGCATCATACGCAGACGACACCCAACTCATCCTCTCCGTATCCAACAAACCCAACATCGCCAGTCCCAACTTTCGAGAATGCATAGAAGCTGTCGCCAAATGGATGAAAAACAGCTGCTTACAACTAAACACCAACAAGACGGAATACTCATCACGGGCCCAAACCCTGATGCCTGGAACGACACCTGGGGTCCCCCTGCCATCGGAAACCCACCCCCACGGACCATGCACGCAACCTAGGAATCATCTTGGACTCCGAGGTCAAAATGGACCACAAGATCAACTCCGTCTTGTCCTCCTCCTTCCACACTCTCCGCCTCCTACGCAAGACCTTCAAATGGATTCCCCTCGAACACAGAAAGACCGTCACTCACGCCCTGGTCACCAGCCGACTCGACTACGGCAACGCACTCTGCGCCGGAATAAACACAAACCTCACCCGCAAGCTACAGAACATCCAGAACACCGCCGCAAGATTTGTCCTCAACCTGCCAAGACACTGCCACATCTCCCAGCACCTGCGCACACTCCACTGCTCCCCATCGAGGCTAGAGTCACCTTCAAGATACTCACCCACGTACACAAGGCCCTCCACGACACCGGACCAGTATACCTGAACAGCAAACTCAAATTCCATAAAAGACCCTACGATCAGCCCAGCTTTCTTACGTCGTGGTCCCTCGCACCAGAAAATCCAGAACGGGAGGCCGTTCCTTCTTCCTTGCGGCCAAGGCCTGGAACGACCTTCCGCTCCACCTCAGACAGACAACACGGCATCCCATCTTCACAAGAAACCTCAAAACCTGGCTCTTCGACAGACCCCATCCTTGATGGACTTGAACCTGCATCCCCCCACCCCTAGCGCCTAGCGCCTTCAGACCCTCACGGGTGAGTAGTAGCGCTTAACAAACGCCTGATTGATTCATTCATACAGCCCCTGCGACTCGCTATTAGGAAAGGGAGACCTTAACACACCCCTTCTTAATACTGGCTCGCAAACACTATTTGAGATTCAGTAATAGGTTACTAACTCACAAAAAAGGGTTAGTACATGTCAAAAGGCTATTTAGCAGTTGCATATGGCCCAATTCTCCATTTGTGGCTGCTAAACAGCTGGCTCTTTGTTCCGTGCCTCCTCTGGGCCAACTGGATGACCCGACAGACTTTGCTTGCAAGAGAAGGTTTGTACAAAGATCTATGACTAAAGCTAATATTTTATCCCAACTAGCAGTGTTTAAAAAGAAAATAATGCGGCTACCAGTGGCGACTGGCAGGGAACGGGGATGACGCGGTTGGGGGGTGACAAAAAGGGGGTACAAAATCTAAATATTAAAAAAAACCACTCACCTCCTCACAACCGCGTTCTCTCTCCTCCGTCATTACTCTCTTCCTGCAAAGTCCCAGAAGCAGGAAGCACAGAGGCCTCCTAAGCCAATCACAACACTGCTCTTAGCAGCATTGTGATTGGTCAGAGTGCCGTGGTTCGGCGCTCAGAAGGGGACTGGGAGCCTGTGCATGTTTCCACCCAGACTGCATATTACAGCCTGGTGGAGAACATGCTAAGTGGGCATGACTGTTTGGCCAGCCCTAGACGGCCGGCCAAACCGCCATACCCACTTATTGTGCACAAACCACTCCTCCTCCCTGGCTGTGATACCAGCCCCATCCCACCCTAACCCAGCCCCATAGCTACGAAAAATAAAATGATAATAACAATGTTATTGTCATTTGATTTGTTCCTTTTTTCACTGCTCTAAGAGCAGTGGGGTGCCGCTCTTCCGCCTTAGCAGAGGAGCCGCCCCTGGCGGCTACTTTAAGTATGTAATGTAAACCTTGTTGGGGTATCCAAGGGTGGCCTAGTATTTTCTGCCCTGAATCTATTATTCAGCATACGTTCAAATAGGTTAAATGCAACTTTATGGTTAGGAAGAATTGGGGATCACTAGTTTGGAGGCACAACTCCAGAATTTGTGAAGGAAGGTTCAAGGCTTTGTCGAAAGGATAATAAAAGTCATCCAGAATGATTGCTATTCCGTACATGCCATTTGTGTCTTGATATAAATCTCTATTTCCTTTAAAATGTGGAAAACTTAGCACAAGTATGTTGCATACATTGCATGTTTGAAGATCACAGACAAACATATACCATAAATACAGAACCTTCATGTCTTCACTGTTC
The DNA here is from genome assembly GCF_964204655.1 of Triturus cristatus. Lineage (NCBI taxonomy): Eukaryota > Metazoa > Chordata > Amphibia > Caudata > Salamandridae > Triturus > Triturus cristatus. The sequence continues at coordinate 350,545,782 of NC_140584.1, forward strand.
AGTATCACCTGTCTGCACTTATTGAATTTGTCATTCTTATTTAAACAATTTACATCCCTGAAGATATGACAAAACAGAGTAGAAATGAAAGGTTGAAGTTTAGTATGGCCTGGAGCTGATCTTTTAAACTCGCTTTCAAAACATTTTAAAATTAATGCACAATCATTTAGGTTTTCATTATTTGCTGAGTAAGACATTGCAAAGTCATAGAACTTTCCTAAAAGGGTTATTATAACATTCTATGTTGTGCACAATTAGTAGGAATACTTCAAAGTGTAACACATACTAAGGCTTTGCTGCTAGACTGTGCCTTCAAATAGAAAACCTCAAAGACACAGGGATAAAGACTTTCCTTCTAGCTTTCACTGTTGTGTGCATCAGAGATGGAAAACAGAGTTCTATGAAACATTGCACTGTGAACTAAAGTGCAGGTATTAAACTTCCAAGTAGTACTGCTTCTTATCTTATCATCGATAACTTATGTATAGTTTGATTCCACTTCATCATGTACTAAGGTATTTCTATATATAGTTCTAAATATACTTTACAAAACAGTGAACAATTTACAATCTTTCTATCAATCCCACTGAACGCAGGTAAGATTCAACTTTCTCTGGTGTTCACTGAATTCTTAGCATGGACACATAAGGGCTATCTACAATTCTTACAAGTAGAGAAAATTAAACACTAATCAACTGGTGACGCGTAAATGACAATAATAAGGAGCTTATGCTGTGTACTAGATAATGAAATTAGAACAAATTGCAAAATTTTTACCACTGTGATCGAAATCCATTATATTGTGATACCAACTACAAAAGAGGTAAAATTCAAGAGATTATTATTAGATTTGTCACTATCCATGGAAGAACCTGTCAGTTTGATCATGATGAACCAAAGTTGCCATGTGAGGTTATCAAGATAGGTGTGTCTATGTTTCACAACATTGCCATTACAAGGGCAACAGTGGATTTACATTTTATTTCATAACTGCACAATGTTCTATAATGCCACTATTTTGTAAAGAAAACCAGAGTACAGCTGTTGCCCATAAATGGCTGTTGTGCCACGAATAATTTGTGTTAAGTGTTGCAATATCTTTTTTGTCTCCTAGTGAACGATCTAGTACTGTCTTATGATACCATACAAGTGAGGATTTAGAAATGCACCACAATGTCTGAAAACAAGTAGCATTGTTTATCCCTAGTAGACAATGGCGATAAAGCAATTACCAATGTCTGAGGGTACTTAAGATCAAATGGGTGTAAACCACAGTTCAATTGTTTGCATTCAATGCAGCTAAGATATGGAGTCAGGTATCACCAAAAATCAAAAATAGAAAATACTCTGAAATTAGTGAAGCTTCGTATAATTCTCCCTACTACATCCGAATAACTGAATAATTAAAATGTTATAAAGAATTTAGGGTCTTAATTAGAGCTTGGCAGACAGGATAGTCTATCAAAACCTGATGGATGACATGCCTGTTATATTGCAAGTGCAATAGGCTGTAATTAGGCAGACAGGTGATCAGCAACATTTCATGATGGAGTATCCCATCTGCCAAACTCTAGAAAAAGGCCCTTAATCCTTAACATGTATGACTTCGCTAGACCGTACATAAATGTTGTGGGTGCAAACTGTGATTCCTTAGAATGCAGCTAGCAGGTGGTAGGGTGCAAAATCAGAAGTTCAGCAAGGGAATAGATTATGGTTGCCTTCACATCTCATTGAGTCAAACTGAAAATAAACAAAATATTTGACATCTACAAAAAAGATGCAGAATTAAAATATTTGGCACTTTTTCATGTCCTTGGTTGTAAGTTAAGGTAATGCTTGCTGCAAACACCTTTTACCACCATATCATGAAAGCAGGATTTTGGTGCCGGTAATATGTGACAAGAATGTCACTTCATATTTGTTATGTGGCATTTTGTTGTGTTGCTGATGTGTTCTGTTGTTTTTTGGCTGCTGTGTTTCTGTGACTCATTATTGCAACGTGATATTGTTGTGTGGCATTGTGGTTGCGGTGTTGTGTTCTTGCTTCACTGTTTTGTAGGGTATGTTAATAAGTTATGTAATGTTTTGATATGCCAACAAATGCTTCTACATTTCAAGTATAAAGCAGCACATGCCTTTAAAGTTCCTATGTCAATCACCTATGTCAACCTAATGTCATAGGTGATAAAATAGCGTGGCTCCAGCACTCCAAATATTTAAGTCAATAGTATACCCAAAACTGTAGGAGAGACTCTGTTTTAACATAGCACTTGCAGTGCTCACTTTATGTAACACGATTGTCTAGGCATGTTTAAAATAAATTAAATCACATGATAAACAAGAGAACACATGAAGAGGAGCATGAAGTCTTTTTCCCACTTCTGCCAAAACGCTAGCTAGTGAATGAAACTATATGTGTACGTTTATTCTTACAATTTTGAATAACTTTACTACTTTTGACTATTCACTAATTACGAGTGTAAAGTTACTCAAAAGTGTAGCCTTACATGCCCATACTCCGTGAACCAGCCAGTAAAACATAAATCTATCACTGTAAAGTTATAACTTTACAACAGTATTTGATTTCTGCACATTTAGCTGAGACCTCCACAGTTTGGGCAGGGAGCTCCATATGGTAACTACAAGCGATTGTAAAAGGTAATTCAAGTTTTAAAAAATATTCAAAATATTTATACATTAAATATTATGTACAATTATTTTATAAATGTAGAATAATTATAAAATTAGTGGGGAAAAAATACCACGGCACTATTAACTAAATTTTAGATTAACAATTTAATTAAAGTAAGCATATTTTTTAAGGATTTATTGAAAAAACAATGCCATCCTCAACTAAAATATTTATATTTATTTATGATGTAATTAAAGAGGCTCACAGTTAGGTATACAGTTAAATTAATTGAATTTTTTTTTTACAAACAATTACATTTATTTTTTAATTGAAGAAGATTACTGAAATATTTCTTTCCAAATATTTATGATTACATTTTTCCAACATTAAAATAAATGTATACATATTTTTTTAACGTTTAAATAAATGAATTTATATAACATTATTTCTAATTCAGTTTCATTTAAAGCTCCTATCTCCATTATTTTTTATGTGAGGGTGGTGCATTAGTTGTGAATCACCATGTGTGGTGCTGGACTTTCTCCAGCTCTGAGTATATTACTAGTCGTTTTAGGGTGTGATGACTTTAGAAATTCAGTTTGAGAATAGGAAAGGGCTTATTCATTTGTGAGTGGGTGTGTGTCCCTCCCTAAACTGATCACTAGCCCTCCCTTATCTAGGCCGGGGCAGAATTCTAATTACGCTGGCGTAATTGGATTAATGTTGATAATTACGCATTATTCATTGACGTGGAATTACTGTGTGATAAAGAGAACCTATTAAAAGTTTGTGGGGTACAGCATGCAGATGTTTATGTCTAATGCACCAAAATCTGCATGGTAAAGTAAATAACGTACATATTTCCCCTGTGTTGGACCTGGCCCTTTTTGCATGGTTATTTCAGAACTGTTTGCCTTCCTCCTGCATTTTTATGACCTGTTTTAGTTGGTTTTATGAATCTGGGCACTTTACCACTCCTAATCAGTGATAAAGTGCATGTGCTCTCTCTTGTAAACTTGGTAAGATTGGTCTACACCTGTTTGGCAGATTTAATTTAGCCGTAAGTCCCTTGTACAGTGGTATCCCATATACTCAGGGCCTGTAAATTAGATGCTACTAGTGGGCCTGCAGCGCTACTTGTGCCACCCACAGAAGTAGCCTTTCAAACCTGTCTCAGGCCCCAGCCACTTCAGGTCCTGCCTGCACAGTTTACTGCAGCAGTTATGTGGCTTTAAAGTGGTTGCCACATCTGAAACTCCCCTTTTACTACATATAAGTCACCCCAAATGTAGGCCCTAGCTAGCCCTATGGGCAGGGTGCTGCGTAGGTAAAGTAGGATGCGTTCCTTAGCTGTGTGGCATGTCCTGGTACTAACATACCGCCTATTTGGTTTCTCACTGCTGTGATGCCTGCTCCTCTCATAGGTTTGCATTGGGAATTCCCTGATACGTTTTTCAGTGGTAATTTCTGATCTGAAGGGAGTAGCACTGCCATGTTTGGTGTGTTTGGAATAGTAGTAAAAATCACGCTTACTGGTGTTGGTGGATTTTTTATTACTATTTTAGAAATGCCACTTTTAGAAAGTGAGATAATAAATGAGTTGAAAGTGAGCATTTCTCTGTGCTTATTACTGTATGTGCTTTGCTGCCTAACTCCAATCCATGTCTAGGGCGGAGTGACAGCTCATCGTGTGCATACTTTCCAGACAGCTATCACACAGGGAGAGCTGGGTGTAACAGGGTTGCATCTGCATGTTGAATGGTCTTCCTGGGCTGGGAGTGTGAGAGGCGTTGGCACATTACATTTGTATAGGTTGTGTCCTGCACTCACACAAAGGTCTTGTGTACCCCCTACTGATGTCTGGAGCCAAGATAAGGGTGGAGGGAAACTACTGGGACTGACCAGATCTTGCTGGAACCTTCTCCCACCTTCTAGAAACAAGGCCCCAGATTATCCTAGTTCTGAGCGGTCATCCCACTTAAAGATATGGGCTGAGCCCCTACCCCTTTGTGTTAAGAGCCAAGGAGGATCTTACCTGCCAGTGTGGTTGCTCGTCAGCAAGACCAGCGCGAAGGGAGGGTGCGTGGCTAAGAAACTAGCACCGACCAGAGTCCCGGCGTCGCCCAGCAACACCCCTAGAGGCCGCTGAGCACGCAGCGTCATCCACGGCGGCCCAGCCAGCTAGCACTGCCGAAGAGGAGTCCCTGGCAGACGGAGCAGGACACTTGCCGCCCAGAGGCCTGAGGAGGAGAGAGACCGCATGAGTATATCCACCCATTGGGGACATTTGGTCTATGGCCTAGAATTTCCTTGTGCTTTTATCCCAACAGGCCTACTGTAAACTCTGGATAACCTATAATGGAAGCGTAGTGCTCTGTGTCTGGATGATATCTGCACTTGTAGGTGACTTACCCTATATGTTTACTGTGGTACTCAGAGGTCTAGGTACTCATGGTGATATTTGATGATTTATGCAGTGGGGTTGGGTGATGTGTGCAACCTATGTGTTTTCTCTTCCTGGCCTACCTGCAGCATTTTGTGCCCTGATTTATGATGTTTGTTGTTTGATGCCTTTATCAGGATAACAGGCATTACCTCAGACGTTGCATTATGTGCACAGTGATAGTGTTATGTATAATGTTGACATGATGTTTGTGATGTGTGCACCCTAGAGTGATTTACTGCAGTGCACTACCTGTGATTTCATGGCAATTGCCTAGTTGGCAAAGTGATTGATGATGTATGCATTATGATGATGATTGCCTAGTGGCAAAGTGATCTATGTGATTATGGTCTAAAGAGATTTTTGTGCAATACAAAGGATATTTTTATGTAACCTGGGGTGGAGTCTCTTTTGTGGTGTATTCATTGTGCACTGGTGTGTGTGTTGCGCAAACGCTTTACACATTGCCTCTGGGGATAATCCTGACTGCTCTGTGCCAAGCTACCGGGGGTGAGCACAGGTTATCTTTGGTGTGTAACTTACATGCCCTGACTAGAGTGGTGGGTTCTGCCAGGCTTAGGTGCATACCCTAAGCAACCAGAAACCCCATTTCTAACACCATGTTAAATTTCGGCATGTCTTCTCCCTCGAGCTGAAAAACAAACTTCAAAATGGACAGAGCCTCGGTTGTTGTTTCAGCCACAGCTGCAAAGGATTTTATCAGACATTTTTCCTGCTTGTGTAATCAGGCCTAATATCCCCGGAACCTAGAAAACCAGGTGCAGGAATCTAGTCCACTTGTGTGCTTAATTTGTAAAATATTAAGTGCCAGGGCTCTGACAAGGAGGCCACTGCAGCTTGCCCCACCAATCGCCCTTGTCGTCGTTGCCAAAACAACTACTAACCACCTCTCTCGCATATAAATGCGACAGTTCAGATTATTCCAGGCTCCCAAAGATAAAGGAATGGCTGGGGAGGTAGGTATTAGCATTCTTAATGTATACTGTATTCCTAAACGACTGCTGTTCTGCTCATATCTAAATTAGATGAGCAGCGCCACCATGTGGTGAACTGTTCTAAATATGTTGTTGACAATTAGGTGCCGGTGCTGAGCACCGGAATCCAATTAAGTGCCGGTGCTTAGCACCGGAAAGCCCCGGGCCAAATTAAGCACTGGTGTAGCGGAATTCCATGCTGTTAATTTGCTTCCCCAAATTGTAATTAGGCTCCAAGCGTTCGGTGTATTAAAGTCTCCTCTTTCAGTTCATTTTTCTTAATTTGAGGTTTGTTAGAACTTAATGTAATGCATAAAATTTATTTGGTAACATTTATATCCAAAATCATAAAAAACGGATTTCTTTTGCAGCGAAACCAGCCCCTCCAGACAATGTCATCGCTTACAGAGACTCAAAGACCTCTGTTGACCTCCACTGGGATAAGTCAAAGGATGATGAAAAACTTATTGGTTATTATGTGTATAGTCGGCAGCTTGGAGACACAGAGTGGCAAACGGTCAACAACAAACCAGTGAAGAATAACAAGTAAGCACCAAGAATGAAATGCGAAATATGTAAATAATCGGAGAAATAAACATCTTAATAGGAAGATGTAAACAAGATCTTTAAAAATTTTGCTTTACTTCTAAATTCGATATATTTAGAGGGATCTAATAGGGGGCACATTTCCTCCCTGATCCCTTTCACAAATTGAAGGGCATATAGCATTATGATTGCTACATTGATATTGTGTGTGGTTAGGCAATGCTTTTTATTTTAAGTAACATTAACAAGTGACATTAAGGCATGCCTGTTTCTTTCAGGTTTTCAGTCCCTGGCCTCCAGACAGGAAAGGAATATGAGTTTTGCGTGAAATCTGTCAATGAAGCAGGACTGAGCACTGCTTCCCCAGGGTCCACGCCGCTTAACGTCAATGAGGCTATATGTAAGTTCCCTACCTCAGCGAGGCAGAATTTCAATGTTGCAATTCATCCGCTTGAATTTTCAGGTTTTTGTTTCTGAGAAAACGAGGTAGGGATTGATGAAAAATCATAAGGGAAGAAAACACTTATTTTTGTACGTTGAGTGAAATAGTGAGTGTTTGCTATATTTTAAAGCATTCACACAGGGAATAAAAAGTCACCTTTGCATCATGACAGATTGGTTTTCTTAGTTGACGGGAAAAGTAAGACTATATGGTAAGAATGAGAAGCAATAAAAAGAAAAAAGTGCCCAACAGTGGATAAAGAACACTGATATGGAAAACTAAGGGGCATATTATCAAGAAACGGCATTAAAATTATCGCCGCTTTAGCGGCAGAAAACTGTCGCTAAATCAGCGATAATGGGCTTGATAATATGCCCTGGAGAATTCCCATAGAAGCCCATGTTCTGGTGTCAACATGGGCTTCTATTGGAATTCTCTGCGGCATATTATCAAGCCCATTATCGCCGCTTTAGCGGCAGTTTTCTGCTGCTAAAGCGGCGATAAGTTTAACGCCGTGCTTGATAATATGCCCCTTAGTTATTTTTATTTGAGTTTTAGGCGCTTGATATAGTGCAGACTTAGCTCCTAGAAGCAGTCAAATATTTTACAGCTGACATTTGTATTGCTGCAACTCAAACACTACGGGGCATATTATCAAGCACAGCGTTAAAATTATCGCCGCTTTAGCGGCAGAAAACTGCCGCTAAAGCGGCGATAATGGTCTTGATAATATGCCGCAGAGAATTCCAATAGAAGCCCATGTTGACACCAGAACATGGGCTTCTATGTGAATTCTCAAGGGCATATTATCAAGCCCATTATCGCCGCTATAGCGGCAGTTTTCTGCCGCTAAAGCGGCTATAATTTTAACGTCGATTCTTGATAATATGCCCCCAGGTGCTTTCTACAGAACAACTTGATGTGTGTCCGTTTGAGATCAGCATATAGAAAAGAGTATACAACACCTAACACGTTATTTACATTACAACCATATTTTTTATCAATATTTCAGTTGAAAATGGCATGTTTTTCCAATTTCAAATGCAGGAAAATGAAGTGATTGCCTCACAATTGCACGATTCGTGGTGAAGTATCACAAGTGCAAACAAAAACACATCTCTCAGGGTTTTGGTATTACAAACTGAACCAAAAGATTAAATTTTCAAAAAAGTAAATTAATTTATTTGAAAAAATGGCTGAAATAAGTACTCTCGTTTTGCAATTACCAAAAGCTACCAAGGTGTGTGTTGAGACTGTTTCCTGTTTAAAACTCCGTGTGTGTATATACAAATATATATGTAGTTGTGTTCTCTTCGCTGCAGATTGCCCTTCCGCTCCCTATGATTTCGCTCTTCTTAGCTGTGGGAAGAATGAGATGGTTATTGGATGGAAAGCCCCAAAGTTCAGAGCTGGAAAGAACATTTTGGGCTACTTTTTGGATCAGCACGACACATGTGAGGACGACTGGGAGAGTGTCAACTCCAAGGCTATTCCTGAACGAGTTTGCAAGGTACTAACGTCTGCTCGATCTGTCTGTTAGAGCTACTTTGCCAGTTCAGCATCATAAAATGCTTTAGTAAGTCAAAACCAAGTAAAGGTTCACATAAAAAAGACAGGGATCCAACTTGATTTTCTTTCTAAATTTGGAACGTGCCCTACCTTTCTCCTTAGAGGTATGAGTTATCTCTGAGATTCTTTGACCATTGGTGGAGAGGAGTCACGTGATAGCCTCATTCCGGGGAGCACTTGTGTCGAATCTTTTTCTATCTTCATTTGAGTGATTTGCCGGATGATGGTGTAGAGTTAGCAGATAAACAGAAATCTCGCAAACAAAAATACATGCTACTTGGTTAGGAGAGCTGAAAGGTTAATGGTGGAGTATTCTCCAAAGATATTTCAATACCCTCTCTTGTCTGCATCTCAGCTGTGCCTAGAGCTTTGCATTATTTCAGGTTCCTTGACCTTGTTAAAGGGAGGAGATAATTGCGAGAGCTCTTACCTCATCTCCACTCGATATTTACAGTAAGGGGCATATTATCAAGCACGGCGTTAAAATTATCGCCGCTTTAGCGACAGAAAACTGCAGCTAAAGCGGCGATAATGGGCTTGATAATATGCCTATGAGAATTCCCATAGAAGCCCATGTTGACACCAGAACATGGGCTTCTATGGGAATTCTCAAGGGCATATTATCAAGCCCATTATCGCCGCTTTAGCTGCAGTTTTCTGCCGCTAAAGCGGCGATAATTTTAACGCCGTTTCTTGATAATATGCCCCTAGATTTCTTTAGTAAAAAATTTCTAAAGTCTACTTTGATCACTGATCTGTTGTTACCTCTGGATTTTATTGATCCTTCATTGAAAACTATGGGGCATATTATCAAGCGCCAGCGATAATTATCGCTGGCCGTTCATAGCGATAGAAAAATTATCGCCAGCTATCGCTGAATATTATCGCCATGATAACGCTATATTTACAACGCATAGCGCTATGGCGATAATATTTCAGCGATAGCGGTGTTTTCAATGGAACATCGCTGGTTTTCCAGCAATGTTCCATTGAAAACAGCGATAACATTGCTGATAGGACCCTGTGGTACTATCAGCATAATCCATATCCCATTAAAAGTATGCCTTAGTCAGGAATTTAACAGGTGTTAAATTCCTGAGTTAAGGCTGAGGTAGCGCGATTTTTTTTATCGCTGCACCTCCTTGTTAATATCGCGAAGCTGCCTTCACAATATTAACGTGTTGTTTTCACAGCCACGCCTCTTTTGCATCTCATTAGCGAGGCGAGGCTGTGAAAAAACGGGCTCTACATCAAGGAAACACACGCTAGCGTGTCCTTGATGATATTGCGATATAATTATCGCCACTTTTCGCCCAAAAACGGACGCTAAAGCGGCGATAATTATATCGCCAGCCCTTGCTAATATGCCCCAATGTTTCCTATTTCATGAACTTTCGTATGAGCAATTTTATGATCAAGCTCCAGCAGTGTATCGGGAAGACAACTGGGGTGTAAAAAATGTCATAGCCCCTACAAAATGGTATTTTACCATTTGGGATTTCCCTGTACATCAAGGCTATTTCTATAGGCATTTGTTGCAATCTGGTGCCCTGCTGTAGACATCTGTATACAATGGTTATATTGTAGCCTTGACTCTGATTGGAAAAATGCATTTGCAGGAAATGAAAAGAAATAAAAGGCTACTTGCTTTGTTGTAGTCTGCACTGGCAACCACGAGGCTAGCCGCCAAGATGCGAACAAAAAGGGATAGTTACTCTGCTTCATAGATTTCAGTAAAGTGTATAGAAAATGCTTCGCTTCGCAACTACTGGGACTAGAACTTGGTCACTTTCGGAAATATTTCATATTGTTTGTTTTGATTTGCGATTAAAGAAGGAGTCTGTAGGCACAGCTAAGTATACATTTGTTGTAGGCAAAGTAGCACATACTTAGTTATGTTGCTGACTGTGGCACCACATTCACTGGCAACTTTAATACTATGTAGTGATGGCTCTGGGAAAAGATGACGTTTAAAGGCTAAGTTCCAGATTTCCAGAGTTTCAGGATTTAGAACAAGAGGGGATATGTACAATTAAGTGGCGGAGCGTGTTGTTAGCATCCTGGGCTTAACGACAGGCTCCGCCACTTCGGAAACGCAAGGCTGCACCATATTTACAAGAATGCGGTGCAGCCTTGCGTTTCCCTTGCGATGGCACTAAGTTTAACAACTTAGCGCCAACGCAGGCACCCTTGCACCAGAGTGCAAGGGTGTCTGTGTGTAGGGGAGGATTGGTTATGTGTAGGGAGGTGTCCCTTCCTGCACATAAACAATCCTAAAATGCCATTTTGGAACTTTCATCTGTGCTGCTTCATGCAGCACACATGAAAGTTACAAAATGGCATTTTGAAAAAGGTTTATTTATGTACAGGAAGGGGCACCTTCCTGTACATGAACAAACCATGGCATTTTGCTTTTTCCATGTGTGCTGCACAAGGCAGCACACATGGAAAGAGCAAAACCGAGGAGAAATAATGCACTTCTCCTTGTTTCGCCAACTTAAGACCAGGATTTTCCTGGTCTTAATTTTGGCGCTGCCTCTTATGTACGCCACCCTTGTACATAGGGGGAGGCGTCAAACAGAATGGGTGTTGCAGTGGCACGCCCACCGCAACACCCACTGCAAGCCCCTTTCACAGTAAACATAGCGTGAAAGGGCGCCTTATGTACAAGGCAGCCTTAAGCCACGTTAAGTGGCTTAACGCTGCCTTGTACATAAGGCAAGGCTCCTATGGCCACGGGAATGTCACAAAAAGTGACCTTCCTGTGGCAATAGGGGCTTGTAGATATGCCCCAAGGAGTCCTGAATTAGCACCCACATTACCACCTCATGTGATCCTCTGCCAATTCGTTTTTCTCCCATTACCTACCTAAGTTCTACAATCTGCTAGGCAATTCACAGATACAAAAAGGTACTAGCTCTGTTGATTGTGTTGAGGGAGGAAATAAACGTTATCTGAAGCAGCAACCAGTTTAAACGTGCTTTCCTTGAAGTAAATGAGTTAAAGGCTCATCTTTTTCTGCATCCCCATCGTATTTTTTTCAGATTGTGTGATAAACTGTCCAGATACTCCATGCAATGAAGATGGATACCATTCTGATGATAAAATCAATCTATCGACCCGACCAGATGTTTCATAAATTGTAGGACAAATGGGTCTACCAAAATGTGTTTGACCAGGCCTGTTTTTACATTTTAGCACAAATTAGTTCAGTTGCTAGAGGAGCAAACCTTCCAGTCCAATATAAAGTAAACAGACCATCCATTCAACATCCCCATGGAAAACAGCCAACCGATCAGTAGTTATCAATCCCTCAATCTGCATAAAATGATGCAAAAACAGTTTCTGATGGAGAAAGTCATTCCGATACACAGATACACACAACCTTGTCTACACACTTTACAGATATCCATGAATCAGAATAATTATCCATTTGTGTTCGCATCTTGGTATGTGGAATTAGACAGGGTCTAAGTCGACTGGTTTAAGATCTGAGATTCTCTTACTGGACCTGGTCACTAAACCACCTGGAGGGATAAGCCTTACATCATCATGTTATAGTCTTCCTGAAAATGTAAGCTGTTTGCAGTTTCTCATTTTCTACAGTGGTATTTATTCAGCAAAAACACAGGGGCAGCTACAGCCATAATATATGTTTTTCAAAAAAACCTAAACTGAAAAGTTGAGCTTCCATCATCTTAATAAACAGTGGTAAATAACAGGTACAGACAACCTTCCCTTAAAACTAATGAAAGCTAAAAGTGCAATTAAAGTCCCTGGATGATTATTGAGATAATTTAAAGCACTAGCATGTAAGGGAACAACATGGGGAACTGCTACCATTAACTAACTGTAAATAACACCCCCGATTTTTCTTTCAGCCCCTCTAACATTTCTACTCTTGTATTGCAATTAACAATTCTCTGGATATATTGTTGGGTTAAAAACATACCAGATACTGTCTCAGGAAAATAAATGAGCTATCCAACCAATTTGTTGACGAGGATGCAGAATTTAGATGTGATGACTGTTGTCAAGAGAAATTAATGTTGGTACTTGTTTTCCCAGAGAGAAATATTGTTGTTGGAAAGTGCAATAGCTATCAATTACCTAATTTAGTATATGAAGCAATATTGTGCTTTGCTTCTTGGAGTGATTGTGGATGCAGCTTAATTGGCCCTGAAGGCTAAAATAAAATACAATTGTTATATGATTTAGATTTATTGATTGATTACAGTCTGTCCCGCAACTAATGTAAGGGCCCTGGTGGGTCTTTACAAATATTGTTTTGAGATTCAGACTAGGTTCACTCTAAATGAAAGAAAAATGCTTGTAGTGTTGCATACCTTAAAGTGAGTGCTTCTTCTAATCTTAAAGGTAGGCAACCTGACAGAGGGGCAATTCTACGAGTTCCGAGCCCGCGCTATGAACCAGGCTGGTGTGGGAGAGATGTCCGAACCGAGCGAGCCATTTAAATGCGAGGAGTGGACGATGCCCCAACCAGGTACAAAACACGTCAAAAATCTCACTGATGCATAATCTTGTTTAGTATCACACATTACCACATGCAATCACTAGGCTGAGCCTTATGTTTTGTTACCTAAGTGAAGAACTTTGGGCTACTTCTCTGCTTTGAAGGAATCTTTGTTAAAATGTCTCTTTTCCCTTATGCTCTCTCAACTTACAGATGCTCAGACAAAAGGCGCTTTGCTGTCGTTTTCTTTTAGAGCACAAGTTGATATTCAAATGTTGTTTAGTCCACTTTCAGACCCATTCTGTGTTATTCTCTTGTTCTATGACATCTAACAGGTCCACCGTATGATGTGCGATTTACCGAAGTACGAGACTGTACCCTCATGCTGCATTGGGAGCCGCCGGTGTATACAGGAGCCGGTCCAGTCACTGGCTACCACATAGAGGTCTGCGAGGTGGGATCAGATGAATGGAGAACTGTGAATGAGAAGCCAACAGCTGACACCCACATGAGGGTTTGTATGAGGAGCATTCAGCAATGAGAGTGCACTATTGGTCAATGGGGAGTCACAATCTGTGTGCAGGACGCGCGTTGACAACCTGACATGCATCTTCCACAATGATTGTCTCTTGCCCTTCAATGATACATAGGCTGATTGGGTTTCCCCCCCTCCCCCCCCACCCCCTCTTGATATCTATACTCTTTTCTGAGGCAGTTACATTGTTGGGCTCAAGTAAGCTGAAAATCAAACTTTCACTACATGTCCAGTGTCACACCTAAGTCACTGAGCTCAGTGGGGTTTTGCTTATTAATTGTTAACTACACTGCATTACGTTATCTTCACAATTTCTTGGTGTATGAAATATGTCCACATATTGCAAAGTCTGTCTGTTAAGTAGACTCTTTCCATGTCAAATGTCACCCTAAAAAAAAAAGAAAATATAGTATTTCGCATTAAAGTGTGTTTTACTTCATACTCTGTCTTTGAAAATGTTTCATACAGGGTTGAAAGTACAGTTTTGGTTGCTGTATTTATTGGCTGTCTACCAAACACTTTAGAGGGCTTTCTAACAATTATGGGTGAATAAACTTGGTTAATGAGAAGTGCTAGTTAAACACAGTCCTGTTCGAGTTCAACAACTATTTGAGTCCTACTTGTCTGTCATGTGGGTGCAATTAGTATAGGGTGTGAGAACATACTTTATGCAACATGTCGGGGCAGATAAAGCCTGACCAGGGTGGGAGATTGGTCCTCAGTACTGCTTTATATAAGTGGTATGTGCTTTTTCATCCGACTATTGCACCTAAGAGTCCAACCACAATAATGGTTAGTCCTCAGTATGTCTTTAAAAGGTCTTTAATAGGTCACTGGCCCTATACGAGTAGGAGGCGGGACTTGGGTCTAGACAGTAATAGTCTGGACACATACATGGCCACTCTTAGATTTTAGAGAAATGCAGCCACTGTTTGAATCTGAGTAATAAAAACACTCAGGGACCATATCCTCATAATGTTTAGAGAAGAGCTATATTTCTCCAGTGTAACTGCCTTTTTTCACTACAGAATACAATGGACGCGCTTCGGTTGATTCTACGGTATTTCTATCTATAGGTGTCTAATTTGGATAAAAAACAGTGTTATCGTTTCCGGGTGCGTGCAGTGAACTCCGCTGGGGTTGGCATACCATCTGTTCCCTCAGACCCTGTGATGCCAGTAACCAGGCCAGGTATGTAAACATGACCGTATATGTAGTCAGACATATTATCCCTTAGTTTACCTGCTGCTCAAAAATTGTCATCGTTATTTTTGGCCCAAGCATTATAGCTTCTTTTTTCCTCCTCATCCGCAGGCAGTGTTTGTTAACATATCATTGAGCATAACCGAGCCAGAGGCGGATGGTGCTAATGAATCATTGTTAAGGGTCACTACAGCACTCCTTAGCTGCAGAATCACCAGGGTTGTGGGGTTGTGGCGCATGGTTGGGGTAGATGGTGACCAGAGAGGACTGGTGTCTTCTGCGGCTTTGTGGTAGAACCGGAAGCAAAGTCAGTAGGAAGACTACTAGGGAAGCATATGGAAATCAGCATGGTAATTCCATGCCTCATGTTATTCCCCAAAAACTCATAACTCCCGTTATTTCCCACCCTCCATAGTTACTTGTATCTCAGGGTGCGGAACTAACAGGAATGTGTAGGAGCCACTAGTAATGAGGGCCTAATGTCTTATGTTAGGGACCTGCAATTTAATGCAGGGGTGCCCAAATTGGATCCTATAGCGCCAGAGCCATTCCAGATATTCAGCATTTTCAAGTAATGCAGCTTTGCGTACAATTAATCTATATAGAATTAATTAACATAACCATTGATTATCCTGACAATCTGGCGCTTATCTGGCCCTTCCGGATGGAGGTAAGAAACAACACCTGATTTAAAGATATCACAGGGATCAACATGCCTACATCTAGCCTATTCCAACCAATGTAATATCCCCACAAATCATGCTGAAATCAGATGCCAGTAAAAGGAGATGTGTTGCAAGTAATCTGTAATCAATGAAGCACCAATCACAAAATCGTAAAAACAAAAAAAACAACTGAAAGATCGAACAAGATCATTTTACATGTCTCCAAATGTGCTAAAAGACAAGCCCCAGACCCTGCCTTGCCTTACTGTGAATAATTATAATTGCCTTATTCTTTATAAGTCCTGCCTAAAATACCATGTAACTAAAACAGACCTTACAACTTGTGGAAAATGTTCACCTTGTGAGGAGGGGGCAGGTCTTGTATGGGGCGGGTCTCAGCGCGAGCACAGCCTGAAGCTTTTTCAATTCCCGCCTTCCCGCTCTAACACTGAAAAAAACAAAGATTCTGAGGCTGCCGCTGATGTCTTGGGGAGCCTTCACATCCTGTAGTTGACATTGCTTGCACAGAGCCTCCAAACAATCAGCTGGAAACCTGCTCTCTGCTGCCAATTGTGTGCACACCATGTGATATCGGCTCCTCACCTGGTAACCATGTGATGGGAGCCGATATTATGTGACACAAGATGGCTCCGTGTGAGTTGGAAGGTCTGATAAAATCATCCAAGCAGCTTTCCATTATAATTTATACACAATCTTCATGCCACTTTGGAAGCGTCCACCGGACTGCTGAGAAGTTGCAGAAGCTGTAGGCTGCCTGATGCCATACCAGTATACATTGATGTAGTACTTAATTTACACCAGTTTTGCAGATGGGGGTATCGGTACTAATTTTAGAGATTTCGGAAGATTTTTTTATCATTAAAGTTTACCCCAGAGCAAGGAAGAACAAGCATTTACAATGCAATAGGTCTGGCAATTACATTATTTTGAGCTATTGACATTGTAAATGGCAATGCCTTTAAAAAAATTTAAAGGCATTGTTATTTACAATACCAAAACCAACACCTATTGTATTGCATAGCGCGGGGTCTGCATCTATGTACCCCAAAACAAAGCCTGCCCTAAGAACGTGGCCACCCCAAGAGTCTGCACTATAGCATACCACACATTGCCTGTCATACCGCCGAACATGTGCCCTCCTTACAAGCCACGCCCCCTGGGCTCCTTTACCCCTCCATGGCCTGTTCTACACCAGTATCGGTGCGTGGCTCCACTACTTAAGGCCCCTGTAGTACGGAAGAGCCACCCTACAACCCCACCCACGCTACCTTGGAGCAGCAACAGAGTTCAGGAAACCCACGATTAAGAACTGCATCATGGGAACACGGGTGGGGTGCTTTAGGTGTGGGGGGTCATGCAAAGGTGGCCGTGTGAACCACTGTCACGTGCATCGTTGGGACAGCATGTGGGTGAGAGCCGGGTTGCTCGGCTTGGCTGCTGAATGGAAAGAAAGTGCCACATCTTTGAGTGGGTTTAAACCCTCCCTGCCCGGCCAGGCCTGCCTCCCAGCTGTGGCATCGCTCTCTCGGCCCCTGTGTCCCAGAGACCAGCCTTCGCAGGGGGGGAGGGGAAACCAACTTTTCCATCCCGGCCTAAAAGCACGAAGCCTCCCTCCTCTGGGGAGCGGGGCATGACAAACGCACACTTTGTCTGCGGGAAACACTGCCGCCCCCTTCCCGGGGGTTCCGCTTCTCCAGGTCCCCAGAGAGACTGGGCAACTTTATCCAGAAACCCGCTCGAAGGACTAAAATTAACCTGGAGTATTTAAAGAACCCGAACTTCCAGGAGAGGTCAACGTGGAAAAAGCAACTCTTCCTGGGGCGTAGGGATTTCACATCGATTAAAGCTGCGAAATGTGCAAAACAAACCCAGGGGGGAAGGGTGGTAGGAGTGATCTCTATGCACAGTGCACCCCTACCCCACCCACAGTCCCTGCCAGAGCTCTCCCTACAATAGGAGTAATTACAGACCCTTACACTGTCTCCGGAGTAAGACATTTTAAACATTTACTGGATTAAGCGCCAAAGCTCTGATAGAAATATCTGCGCTCTGTAACCCACCGCCTGTGCAGACACTTTTCTGCAGCTAGTGCGTTAACTCACAGAGCTGTCCAACAGGCCATTACTGGGTTAAGACCCAAAGACCTGATTGTAACATCATTCAATGAGCACAGTTAGAAGGGGGCAGTGAGCCCCATAGAGGGCGCGATCTTTGCCACAGGCCTTCCACCCCTTCAAATCTTTAGATTATGAAATTTAAAAAAAGCCATCTTTTTTTGATGCTTCCAGAGGAGTTAAGGCCGGTTACCAAGGTAACAGATCTTTTCAGTAAGGTCTGACCTCTGTTCATTGTCTCCGGACACGCCCCCTGGGTTTATACTGTACCTCATTAAAAGAATGACCCGACCTCTGCTTTCACTTCCAGTAAGTTAACTGTTAGCCTCGTGCCAAGAGGGTCACCTTGTGCATTCTGCACTGCACGACTTCACGTAACCGCGGTCTCAGATGTCTGTGCAGCAGGTACAGTGGCACCGGAGCTCAGGGGTATAGGGGTCTCATTGCACCCAAATTATGACTGATATATAAATATCCCAAGAAGACCCATCCTCGCAAAAAGCAGTTTGCCTAGAAATCCCACAGCGAACAATAAAAAATAAAATACAGGTCACAAGTCCAGGTACAAATAGTAAATACTATTGAAATAATGCCAAAAATAAACTAGACCCCAGTAAAAAAAAATATAAATAGAATACCACAATATTGCACCAGTAAATTTAAAAAAGAATGCAGCTTCCCGTCTCGAGTCCTTAAATGTCAACAGAGCGTCCTTGCGGTGCAGGCAGTGAGTGTCGGCCGAGTTAAGCGCAGGACATTCCCCCCCATACACGTCGGCAGTGTTGGAAAGACGACGCCAGGGGCCCGAGTCTATCACCCCTTCCCCATCTCCTCTGTAGCAAAGCAACCGAGGCAGTCCTGCGTGGAAGGAAAGCTTAATACTTTGAAAATACCACAATATTGCTCCAGTAAATTAAAAAAAGAATGCAGCTTCCCCTCTCAAGTCTCTAAATGTCAACAGAGCGTCCTTGTGGTGCAGGCAGTGAGTGTCGGCCGAGTTAAGCGCAGGACACCCCCCCTACACGTCGGCAGTGTTGGAAAGACGATGCCAGGGTCCCGAGTCTAAAGCCATGTTTAGCCACGTTTACAATCTGGAACAATGCTGTACTGTAGACTTTCTTATCTTTAGGGGGGGGCATCTGTTTCTAATTAGCATGGCCGCGCTAAGGCCATGCTAATTAGAAACAGATGGCCCCACCTAAAGATAAGAAAGTGCTTCACGACAGCCGTGAAGAAGACGACCCAGTTCGGATGGACCATCAAAAAGGGAGAAAGGGCGGGGGCCCAAAAGCATCCTTTTCAATAGGAAGCCAGCATTTAGCATAAACGCTGACGCGATCCAATGAAAATGATGGGCGGGGCTTCAAGTCCCTTTCTGAAATCTCCTCTCTCACTTTCGGTCTCGCCGCAGGAGCAGCACATGCACTGCAACGCTAGGCAAGACCTAAAAAGGAAGAAGTTGGAGAAGGAAGAGGAAGATTAGAAAATAGTGACAAAGGGGGAACAGGTACAAAAATCCACCTTCAAGAGTGTGATAAAGAGACAGGAACTGTACTGTGTATGAAGAAAAAGGCATAGGTGGAATTTAGACTAAGCTACCATGATATTTAGTAGTCCCCTCATTTGGCAGTGTCGACAGAGGGCTGCTAAGACAAAATGTGGACCACTGAACATTGTATTGTTTTAGCAAATTCAGCACTGCAGACATGCATAGAAATGTACATACTATTTGTCCGTTTTGGAAGCAGGGAAGGAAGTAAGACTCCATTATGATCAAACCTCAAGGGCTCTCGCAGCTTTTGATGTTTTGGTCTTGCAGGTAATGGCAACAAAATAATTGTTCAGGTTGGTGACCGACTAGATTTATCTTTCTGACTAGGGTGAGATTTAACTGTTAACACAGTAAAAAGACAGCTAAACTTTAGTAAGTATAGATAGCTAATGTTCCCAATATTTTCACTGCTAGAGGCTGGAATACCCTGACCTGGTTCCAATGTTAGTATGCTTCTTTTCACGCAGGCACAAATGAAATAGAACTCGATGTCGATGAGGAAGGATACATTTACATGTCATTTGAAAACCCGGAACCAATAGATTCTCCTGAATTCATCTGGACGAAGGATTACCAGGAACCTCCAAAACCCAATCGAGTGAAGATGGAAAATAAAGATAACAAGTAAATATGTCAACTCTGTGTAAACATAACACTATAAGGGATTGTGACCACACATGTCGAAGTGGGAGAGTGGAAGATTATGGGTAATCAATGGAATCAAACACTGATCTGGGAAAACATCAGACACTGTATGTGCACTTACAATTATTTTATTGTTTAGAAAATATAAGTGCAAGTAAATCTTTATTATTTCTATAGGGATGAATAGGGAATTAATCAAAAGATTACTATTTGTTTGACTACTTTATGGTTTTATTAATGAACAGTTTGGCTTCAGTAATTCTTTAGTAACAATGGAAATTACTTCCAAACTAAAGGCGCGTTTTATATTTGGGCAAGAGGCATAAAATTAGAGGTGGGCAGAACGTGAGGCGTTTCAATCCACAGAATTCCACGCAGTTACAGAAAAACTCTGCAATATTCCACAGAATTCTGCCAATGGGCAGAAAATATGCAGTCCCCACTGCAATTTAGCACCAGTTGTGCGAGCAGCTTGGAAAATCAGCACGCACGGCATCATGTCTTGCGCAAGACTCAAGAGTGCGAGGCCATTCGAGTTGATTTTGCTGCCGCTCAAGTAGAAAATCTACTTGCTCAGCAGCAAATCTACTCAAACGGCAGCCTTCCCACCATGACCACTCGCAAATGCTGGCAACTGCCCGCTTTAGAAAATTACGCTAGGGGACATCGAATCTCGCTCGCATATTCTGGAGGCTTGCGGGATAAAAATGGCCGGAATTTGGCCAGAACTCCATATTAAAGAGTAACCCAGAGTGGCAAAAATTCCTCTAATTCTACGGGCGAAACAGAACATTCCGCCCACCCCTACATAAATTCATGGTGTACACCATTTTTCTTGAAAATGCACAATTGTAATTTATATATTAATAATTATGAACATATATTATGAGATTTATTGTAACCAGACACTAAAGAGCTATCAAGGCGCCCCTCTGAAGGATGGATCATTAAAGTTCATACAACAAAAGACTCAATGATAGATTGCTATAAATGAGATAGCTATATTGCCCAGTCTCTCTCCATGTCAGCCATAAACCACGTACATTATTTTCACCTCATTCCACTTTCCTTATTGTCTGCCTCTGTGGTGGTCAACTTCCAACTTTATGCTCAACAATGTATCACTTTTTAAACATACTTTTCTCATCACAATGTTTTTCTTATTTAACCATTTACCAGAGTAAGCAGAAAGGCAAATGAAGTGCTAGCTAAATCTTCTACGGCCTGATCGCAACTGTTGATTGGAAAAATGTAACTCAAAAGGCCAATATAACATAGCAGCTATATAGTTTTGAGATGTCCAGGAAAATTTCCCATAAAGATAAAAATAAGTATTTATACTTGGACTCTTATGATAACTTGCTTTCCTTTCCAGACATACATGTAAAGGATGTGGCCCAATTCTAAGAAATAAGTAGGTACGCATCCATATTTTATAGGTGTGCAGGGCAAGAAATGAATAGAAAAATGCTCTTCCCATGGAGAATTTTTTTTGAAAAAGTTGGCGATGGTATATTTAAACCATGTGAATTCTGTGTGGGCAATCTGTTGGAGCACACCTAGGAGACCAGGAAACAGAACCAGGAATATACCAGGAAATCTAGGGTTAGCATAGATCTCCATGACGTACACAAAGAGATTTTATAAATCTAGAAAATATGTAAACCTAAGAAAATCATAGGTTTACGTCTATGACATGGAGATTTATACATTCTATTGAAACTGGCATTGTGATCATGTATGTGGGAAGGGCAGAGGCTTTTGTGTGTCTCCCCGTGATGCGTCAGACAATATTTGCAAGGTAAAAGAAGTGATTTCTCTGTCATACTCTAGTGACTAAAACTATATCCTTACTCTCTGTTTTTTAAGCTCAAAAATGAAATTCATAAAGCCCTCAGCCAAAGATCTGGGCACATATTCTGTGGAGGTGCCCAACACAGATGGAGTGTCTGCCAGCCGTACATTAACAAAAGAAGGTATGGACCACCTCTGGAACTGTATCTGTGTGTAGATCGAATTTTATCAATTATTTTGAGCACGTGATCTGAACAGGAGTCACTCCTCGGTGGCTCCTAATGCTGTCTATCCTGCATTCTCCTAACCAGATCAACATTTAGATGGGACGCTACAACAGCAGTGCCATGCAGGCACAGGTGTATGAAGGCTGTTGCAGCAGCGCACATCACCCTGCATGCCAGATTGAGGAATACATTATTTATATGCTGTTATCTTCAGACAGGGCGGTCAGAAGAGGGGGCTGAGTGGTATTATTCCCCAAACTCGTACTTTGTCTAGGCCTGTAGTGCTGCAAAATCTGTTAATAGATTTTGAGGCAAGCCTGCTCGTGTTTCTTCATTGCAGCTAGTATAGTTAACACCACTAGATGGCACTAGATACTGGTGCTGACTTGTTTTAGCCTTCCCTGAGAACATTTGTGTTATGCTTAATTTAGAAACAGGTGCTCATTACACATGAGGCCCGGCGTGAACTTTTAAGACCTGAGCCGAGCAAAGATTTGAGAGATGCCTGCAGGGCCGTAGCTTGGTCAGTAAGATTGGGGGAGGTGAGCTTCAAATTTTCCCAACAAATCTCGCTGGCATATAATGTTATAATACATTATACAACAAGCAGGGTGCATGAGAGGGGCCTAATGGGCAGAGTAAAGGGAGAGGAATGCAGATTGATAGGAGTACTAAGTGAGAGAAAACACAATATTTTGCAAAATAACCAACATTTTCGAGGACTTCCAAGAGAGAGAGAAAGAATTGTGTGTTTTTGTTGGTGTTAATGTGAAAATTCCTGGTGAAATCACTATTTATCAGCACATACATTTTTCTGGGGGGGTGTAACACCCCTACTGAAGCTACACCCCTGCAAGCCGGCCTTCATTAAGATCCTGCGTTTTGAGGGCCAGATCTACAAGGAAAGTGACTCAGTGCGTGCCGCAGGCCACTTGGCTGCGCCGCACTGAGTCACTTTCAAAGCACAGGGATGCGACATGTTTACAACAATATGTCGAATCTCTGTGCTCTCCCCTGCGCTGGTGCACACACTGCTGCCATGCCTCGGCACAGGCACCCTTGCACCAAAGTGCAAAGATGCCTGCGTTGTGGGGAGATTGTTTATGTGCAGGAAGGGACACCTTCCTGTACACAAACAATCATTAGAGGTTATTTCCTTGTTCTATGTGTGCTGCAAAATGCAGTACGCATAAAAAGAGGAAAAAAACGAGGAGAAATCAATACATTTCTCCTCATTGCGCCTCCCTACGCCTCCCCTGGGGAGGCATAGCATACAGACGTAGTTCCAGATTTACGATTTCTTGTAAATCTGGAAATGTGTCCGGTTCCATGGGTGTTGTGTGGGAACACCCACAGCAACACCCATGGAATGCCCCTTTCACGCAAAGTGCTGCGTGTGAAGGGGCCGTATATACAAGGACAGGAAAAGCCACGGAGGATGGCTTTTCCTATCCTTGTAAATATGGGAAAGAAAAATGCGCTGCCGGTGCGTCACAAAAAGTGACACACTGGCAGCACAAGGGGCTTGTAAATCTGCCCCTTAATTTGTCCATGTGTCAATGGCATGTCATCGGAGGAGCAGTAGGCAGGTCTCCAGGGGAGATATTTCAAGGCTGTATCAATCTTTATCAGGAATATTGGGGCCTACCTCCCTGTTACCTGAGGGTTTTTCAGTACATTACTATCTGTGAAGGTTCCTCAGGTTTATGAAGAGCTGGTACCTTGTTCCCCAGAAGATTAAAAGAACTCTCAAAAGGCGGTATTATCTATCAGTGGCTCTGGAATGAACTTCCCCAGTCATTGCTGGAAGAAAAGGTGCATCTATCTCACCCATAGAGATGAAAAATTATCATTTCCAAAGATCAGTTGAGTAATTGAATCCACCCTTTGCACTGAACATTCTGCAGGAGGTGAGAAATACTACACCAGCATGCTGAAGTATCTCTTGTTGCATGAAGTGCAGAATTCTTTCATATCAAACCCTAGGAAGAAGTTTATAAGGCAGGCATGAGGTGGCGAGTCATCAAAGTAGCTTGTGTAAGAATTTGGGTTATTGGTTAAGGGGGTGGAAACTACACTCAGGCAACAATCACAATTATTGTCAGCGTGACCCACAAAAGTCACTAAATTAACCTGTGGTTAACCCTCTGGTAGCTTGGCACAATAGCAGTCAAGCTTAACTTAGAGGCAATGTGGAAAGTATTTATTCAGTACGCAAAGAGCAATAAAGTAAAAACACAACACAAGAAAATTCCCAAACCAATTTAGAAAAATAGAGTTAGTTTAAAAACAAAAATGATACCAGAATGATAAAAAAAAACAATTAGTAGAACCAGAGATATTTTGTTCTACATTTTTTTAGTGAAAATAATACCTGAAAGCACAAAGCGCCCTCTGGTTGTGCTAGGTTGGGGGAAAGTCACAAGTTCAGGTTGACGGTGTGGGCCGGACACAGGGAATAGGTATTTTTCGCTGAAAAGTTATCTTCTCTAGTCCAGGGACAAGAGTTCCATTCACCTTGATGGAGGCTGCGAGGAGCCCACCTTCAGGATTTGTACCTATTTCTTCTTGGAAGAGCTTCCACTAATGCCAGCCAAGGATCCTGGGCCTGGGGGGCACCCCCTGTGGATCAGGCTTCACTCCTCCAGCAGAGGCCAGCAGCAGGGCTCAGGAAGGTCCTGGCAGGTCCCGTTGCAGCTGGGCCATTGCAGGGATGACTCTGGAAGCGTGTGCACCTGTAGCTTACACAGGCAATCAGCCTACTGACTCTTGGAGTCACCCTGGATAGCCTGGGATTAAGGCAAGCAGGTCCAGTCCTTCTTCAGAAACAAGGCAGTCCTTCAAGCAGCAAGGTAGTCATTCAAGTGACACAGCAGTCCTTCTGGCAGAAGGGCAGTCCTTTTGGATCTTCCATAGTTCCAGAAAGTGTAGTGAAGAAGGGTCCTAAAGGTTTTTTTTTACACCTGGTGCCAGCCTTTGTGGAGGGAAATCTGGTCCCTAAAAAGTTCTTCCCCTTCCCTGATCAGAGTTCCTAACTATCTGGTATGACAAAAGGAAGTGCATGCCTGGTATCAGGTTCCTTTGTGTGAGCTGGAGGCAAAACCCTTTGAAGTGTATATGGGGCAGGGTACAGCTCTGTCCCAGCCATCCTGTCAGGAAGGCACTCTCCTAGCTACACCTAGGTCTTATTTGTTTAGTCTCTGGACCCAATATGCATTCTTATTGGGGTAACCATTAATAGGCCTCAGAAATACGAGGCCAGGAAAACCACCTATCTAAAAGTTACATTTTCAAAATTGTAATCTAAAATCCAAAGATAGCACATATTCATTAAAATAAGGTAACACAGTTTTAGCCTATGGGAGAGATAGGCCTTTTTAGTAGTGAAAAATGACTTTATATTTTTTTCACTACCGGTAAATGTGCAACTTAACCCCACATATCCCACTTTTTAAATACCATGCACAGTGCGCTACGAGCCTTGAAGACCTACCTTGGGGAAGTCTTACAAGTATTTAAAAGGAAGGTTTATGCCTGGCAAAAGGCTTATTTTCCCAGTTCGAAAGGGCAGTTTAAAACTGCACTACAGGTTGTTGTGGCAGGCCTGAAACATCATTTAAAGTGCTACTTTATTAGGTAGCATAGTGAGTGTTGCAGGCCCCCTAGTAACATTAAATTTACTGTCCCTGTGTACATGCAGTACCATATACTAGGGACTTACATGAACTAAATGTGCCAATCAGATGTAGGCCAAATTCACTATTTGTAAGGAGAAATCACAAGCACTTTAGCACTGGTTAGAAGTGGTAAAGTGCTCAGAGTCCTTAAGCCAGCAAAAACAAAAAACAGGCTGGATGGACAAAACCTTTGTGAGAATACGGCACCAAGGGTGTTAGGTATAACAGCTTGCTTTTTAAGTGATTAAATAAAATAGAGTTACAAGTGGTTTGCCGGTCACCATCAACCAGCAATTGCCAGAGTATAGGGTCTTTATTCAGTTGCACACAGATTCAGTTTCACCCATGTATGGGTGGGTATTTGGGTTAAATCTGCAACAGATGGACACAGAATGGGAAATATGCTTTAACTGAAGTTATTGTTCATTGGAAATTATGTCTTCTAGCGTGCTGTTTTACTGTAGTAATTCATTCTTGAAGATGTTCTGTAAATATGTTTGTTTTGTGTGTTTAGGGTTACAGTTTGGTTTGTTCTTCTTTAATTCATCATAAATTCTACCTGCTTAATACTGCCTGTCTACTGTAAATATATATTTTAGGATTTGACTGCAAATCCTATAAGTCCTACCTCTATCACAGTAAGATGTTAATTCTTTTATAGTATGAATCTCTTATTTCCTGATCCTGAACAGGGATTTTGAATAATTCCTCATGAATAAAAAGAAAAATTGGTGTTTAACATATTATATGTTCCATCGTTTCATGTTCTAAGGAGACACTTTCACCTGTTATAACAATTTCCCTGAAGGAATTGATGAAATTCCAAAACTAGCTTACATTTTAAATAGAAATTAAGAACTTCCCGTTTCACCATTGGTGAACATTTTTAAATGGATTATTACTTTTTGTTTTTCCCATATCATGCAGGAGAAATTCAATGCCATACACTACATGTTCAGAGGGAGATTGTCATCTGGTAATTTTATTTTCAAGTAAACGATCTTAGTGTATTGCCATCATCCATACAACTCATGGTGAGGCGTAGCGCCAGCTTTTGATCATCAACTGTTAAAAAAAAATTAACCACATTTCTAGTCCAAGCTGTGACGGTGTCAGTTGGCAGAGATTAAAATATTCTGATATAGATGCAAGTAGTTCCATTTAAAAACCTATAAACTCCATCTGATAATGTGACTATATTAATAATAATGTAATACTATGGAGTTCTCCTTGCCAGTAAGGGTTTGCACAGCCAGACTATTAGACTGCCAATCATGAACTTTATTAGAATGTTTTATCAGTATGTACTGTGCTGTGCTAAATGTGTGTCCTTTGCGTGGAGCATTTTTAAAAGTCAAAATGATAATATTGTTCAGTTGATTTCCCCATCCAAATATTAGTACAAATTCACTGACTTGAGTTTTACGCCACAAAGACATCATGAACCCTTTTTTCTTTGCTCCAAATATCATATTTTCTTCATTGTAGACAAATATATTGTTCTGATTAAATTGGGCTAATTTACTTAATAGGCAATGCAATCCAATCAGAATAGTATCTACTAGATCATATGTTTGCATATGCAAAGCAAATGAAGGAGAGTTGCTGTATATCTCAAAGTATCAGAGAAGATGAAGGAGTATAGACAAACTGCAAGGGAGCAAACGTGTTTATTTATAGGCCATATTGAATCACAAACTTTGCTGAAAACATACTCTCATGTTCCAAGGCTGAATTAACCTATCTGTGGACTGGCATCAGATTAATATGGCTATAACTGAGTGATTGATATCCTAAAACACAGCCTTTGCTCATAGTGTGTTTATGGCTAATTTATCAAAGGCACTTGAATAGTCCATATTACAAGTACAAAAAATGGAGCTGGGTTTTTTCTTCTATTATTGCTACAATATTGTTAGTAGGGGAACTTTTCTGAAGCCTAGCTGAGTCAAATGCAAGTGTTTCCACTCATGTGTTCCATCAGACGATCAGCAACACTGTTGCAACCAATTTGGCTTCCTTTTCCAAGACAGTAATTAAGTGAGAGTCTTTTGGATCAGTCTGTAATTGTTTTGTTTGCTGGATCGGAGGAAACACCCTTTACACCAATCAGGAACATCTTTAAAAAATGCACTATTTTGATACAAAGTGCATTGAATGGGCTTCCAGAATACAGGATCTCATTTAAATACACTGATTGCCTGCATATGTTACCCAGGAGCTGTCAAGGTGTTTCTGTTTTAATTAACTTCTGTAGCCGCATGTGGTGTAAACCATGTACCAACACTTTGACCAATACTGAACCAAAATCTTATCACATCTTCAGATTTTCTAGTTTCTAATATTCCTTCTTCTTCTTTTAAACACATTTTTATCATTTGCTTTTAATTCCCTAATCTTCTAGTCTCAGAAGAATTTTCCTGGAGATGTATTTACTGTTTGATCTTTGTTTTTTGTTTTATTACATCGCTCGCTTACAGATATCAGAGTAAGGTTTGATGTGAATGCTGGAGTACTAGTGACTCACGTTTTCCACTTAATTCATTAAGAGGAACAAAAATTCACACATGAAATGTGTGAATGAATGTAGCCACTTGTAATTACACATTTCATTACTTTTTTGCTCATAGAGCCATTATAGATAGTGAACAATCATATGCAAATCAATTTTGGCTTTGCTCCAAAAGGAACAGACCAGCTAAAACCATTATAGACAGTGACCAATCATATGCAAATCAATTTGGCCCTGCTCCAAGAGGGACAGACCAGCTAAAACTGATGATTCTCATCATGTTTGCCAGGAAATGCAAGCTACCTCACATACGTTGAGCCCTGTTGGGAGTCCTCAGTGAGTAGCACTTGAGTTCTATGTCAAATTAGGCTGTTGGACCCACGGCTGAGCATACTCACTCTTTTTAAGATTACTCACTGAGAAGAAAAAAATGGTGATGGGTGGAATGCTGCTGGAAATTATCCACTGCTGGTAATTATTCTCAGAAACATTACAGTCCATTATTTGTAAATGTGTCAAACCAGACTGCGTGTAACCATATTAAAACCATTTCTCTTTTGCACATTAAAAATTCTTCTCATGGTATCAACGAATTTTTTCTGTCCATGTGAAAAAAAAGTTCTAAGTACTGCACTACACATCTCAAGGAGATGACAATTTTAGATGAACACTTTTCTCCTCCAGCAATGAAATTGAAAGTTTTGATTTTAAAAACAGATTTAGAGCCATTCATTCTCACTCCTACATTGTCTCAGATGGCCTGCTCTGCCCCCAGCAACTGAGATTAATGGAGGTCTTCTGACTCTTCCCTGGGTCATGTGACTAATGCCCAAATTAAAACTGTATTTTCTGCAGTAACACACACACCGCACCCACAAGTGTGTTGTCACTGGCCTAATTTATGCCTCCAGGTTGAAGAACTCTTTCCCAATCCACTGCATATGCAAGGACAAGGGCCATCCTCCCCAGATTCACACGTTTCTTATTCGAGCACCCAGAGCCAGCACAATGTATTGCTAGCTGCTCAGTGTTCCTTCTCACACTTTTGTTTCCCAGGGTAGCAGGGCAACGCCCATCTCACCCCTTAACACCAGCCATCCCTGATCTTGATATGAACTTAGTTGGACTTCTCCAGCAGATTATATTACACCTTGCAAATGTCTGCCAGAAAGTGCTGCTGATGAGTTCAGCGTTTCTTTGCCTACGATGCAAGCATTTGAATGTTTTTCTTCTAAAAGGGTCGTTGAAATTTGATCCACAAAGAAAAAGATCATCATCATCATATGTGCATGAAATACATTTGAAACAATGAATCTTTTTTTTAAGCCATAAGTAAGACAGACATTATATATATATATATATATATATATATAAACACATATATATATATGACATTCGAAGAGTGTAGCCAGACATTACATATATATGACATTAGAAGAGTAGACAAATCCAAAAATTCTCTTTTGCAACAATGAAAGACGAAGAGACTACAATAAAATCAATTACAGACACAGAAAAAGAAAAGAGAGAACCAATCATATCCAGGTTTGTTAAAGGAAAGAAGAAAAGGAAAAATAAGAAAAAGAAAAGAACTAATGTCATAGAGCCATGGGTAAGAAACATAAAAGAAAACATCATGGGTAGACAATGCCTTATTGCTCACATAGCTGGTCAGTCCAAATCCGATTAAATTTAAGCCAAGAGTGCGGTCCTCTAGCTTTAGCCAAAGCAAGTTCCATCTCATAAACCTGTCTAAGTACAACCCATAATTCATTAACACTGGGACTAATAATATCTACCCAAGCTCTAGCGATACATAGACGGATACACACAATAACAATAGTTGACAAAAGGCTCCAGTCGCTAACAGCCTCGCTTCTAATCCCAAAAAAGATTTCTGTTTAGTAAGTTGGTAATTAGGACCCAGGAGTGAACTGAGAATACTAGAGACCCCCCTTCAGAATCCGTCAAGCTTTGGGCAGTCAATGAGCATATGCCTAAGGTCTGCAGCATATAGCCGACATTTCGGACAAAATGCTTTTTCCACGTTAGAAGAAACCCACTTAGATATGACCGCCAGAGTGTAGTACAACATATATATAGCCCGATGCTGTTGCAACTTTAAATTAACCGATGTTATCCCTTGATCAAGTACGTCCATACACTCCTGTATGTCCTCAATAGCTATTTCAGCCCGTAGGACCCGGCTAAGTTTAGCCTCAACCTGTAAGCTATCATCATTAGCACAAGTCAGGAATTTCTGATAGACTGAGCCGATTGCCCCTCGTCTGGTACGTGTATATATTCCGGCCATTATTTCCAACGAGTTTGACATTGTTAATAACTTTTTGCCAAGTATAAAATAATTCCTAACCTGTAGGTATTTAAAGAATGTTTTTTGCGAGAGGCCAAATTTGTCCTTAAGTGCAGTAAAAGAGCGGAACCCTTGTCCGAAACAGAATTGGCCCAATCGGGTGATACCCTTATGTTGCCAGCCCTTTCCAATACAGTCCTGGAATATGTAATATTACACACATTATGCAAGAGGCTGAGTTATTTGGTTCCTTCTCAGACTATAAGTTGAATGTCGCTAAGACTCAGAAAACCGTCAACTTTGAACCTGATACTTTCCCTACAACACTGGGGTTACCCAGAGTGCAATATATCTTGGGGTTGTAGTCAGGTTAATGATATTGTTACATTAAACTATGACTCTCTCTAAAAAACTGTTGCAGCTAAATTGTGTAGTTGGCATCGGCTCCCGCTAAGTATTTATGGGAGGTTTAACGTTATAAGGATGAGTATGCTCTCTAAATTTTTATATCTATTTACCTCTATACCACTACGCATCCCCTCGTCCTTCTTTAAGAAATTGAATAATGTTATAGGTAGTTTCATATGGGCATACCAGCATGCTCGGCTGGCTCTTAAATCTATGTGATTAACATATGCACAGGGGGGTTTTAAGCTCCCAGATATTCAGCTCTGTTTTTGGGCTTCTTTTGTTGGTCAGCTCTGTGGCCTGCTTTGCGGACTGGATGCTGGTCCAACATTGCTATGTTATCAGCTTGCTTGTGGCCCAACAGTGGGGTTTATGTTGTATAAAACTGCAAACAATTAATCTATATGACAATCATGGGTCATCTCTAATATAGAACCACCTGCATTGTATATGGCAGAAGATGTACCACTTTTGGATGGTTTTGGTGAACCTGATAATAGGTTCCTGTGGATGGCTAAATTGGTAGAGTACTAGATCTGTGAAGAGCAAGAGCTATCTGCAAACCTTTAACAATTATTAATGCTGCTGTAGTAAATAGATATGACATCAAAGTATAATCCAAGATTGAAAAACATTGACTGAACATGGAAACTTGGTTGTAATGCATTTATTGCACTAGTGAGACATGAAGCATGATGACATATATATAATTGCTGGGCATGAAAATGTGCAAGATTCACGTATGCTAAATGACAACTTAGTTGGAGAGTTTGGGGAAAACTCTTACATAACACAAAGAAAGACTGTTTATAACACACGATCTGTGCTTTGATTATATCTATGTGCTTGCTAATGAGTGATTGTGCCATACATACATAGTTTTCAGCAAATACTACTTCAGTCATTGCTTGGATTAATATTGTTTCATTTTTCTAGAATTGGATGACCTGCTCCGTCGCAGCCACGAGATCAGAAATCCTGGTATGTTTTTATTGTAACTATAATTCAGCAAGTTTGTGATACCTTCATAGAACTGCGGTTCGGGGCTGCACAGCATGGTCTAATATTGCACTTTTTAGAGGTTTACATTTTCTTTTCAGAAAGCAGCTTAAAACGTTTACTTAAAAAAGGCTGTAGATAATAACTTGATGAGAAGTTTACAAATCTTGTTTGTGTACTACGTATTTAGTAAGGAATGCTGATAATAAAGGAACTGAGAGAAGACAAGGATATAATCACATAAGGTCCTAATGGGGACATAATCATCTTGGATGACGAAGTGATGACGTTAAAACCAGGAGTGGTTGAATTTACAAATCAAGTAGATAATATACATGCTGTGGAGTAACATTAGCCTCCGCAACCACTGCAATGCCGGGGGTCCCCGAGATCCAGGGGGCCCCCTCCAGCACTGTGCACGGCGCGGCCCCCAGGCCTGAGAGCTCCTGACTGGGTCTGGAGCGTGGGGGCCCCCTCCATGTACTTTGTAGGGGGGCCCCTCAAGTTTCGCTGCACCACTGTATACATGCTATAATGTGCGTCAATGAAGGAGCTATAACAGTGCGGCAGGGCTGATCAACAGGCATCAGCCAGGCAAACTGATATTAACAGTAACAAAGATAATGATGCTTACAGGGAAGCTCAGGTGAAGCCACAATGGCTAAAGCTCAAGGAGAGCAAGCATAAGCAAGGAGAGTAGGCACTCTCTCGAAAGCCACAACAAGATATGCCGATGTGATTAAGGGCCATATGTCGGTGGGCTAATACTGGTCGGTAACAGCCGAAAATGGGTAAATTTCCCGTTACCGTCCGGTATTTAGCCCTTTGCGATGTAGGAGGCTGGATTTAAGGATTCGGTAATTTACCGATTCGTTATTTTAAGGAATCGGTAAAATACTGATTCCTTAATTTAAGAAATCGGTAAATTACCGAATCCTTAAATCCTATGTAGGGAGCACTCAAGTGAGTGCATTTTTGGTTTAAGGATTCGTTATTTACCACCAACTACAGGTTGGTGATAAATACCGAATACCTTTTAAAAAGCAATTTTGTGCTTTTTTAAAAGTGCCATGTGGCAGACATACATGCCCTTAGGGCATGTATGTGCACCACATGTGTACACATGCACGATTCAGGGGTGCAACAGGGTGTCAATGTGACACCCTGCCACCCTTGAATATGCTCCCCCTATTACCGAATCGGTATTTACCGAATCCGTAATAGTGAATGGCTTCCCATTCATTCCTATGGGCCTCCAAGCCCAAAGGAATGAATGGGAAGGTATTCCTTATTACCAATACTGAATCGGTAATAACGAATATTACCGATTTGGTAAAATTTACTGATTGTTTACCTACATTCTATTTACCGATTCTTAAGTACCGAATCGGTAAAATTCGGTATTTAGGAATCGGTAAATAGAAATTACCTACATATGGCCCTAAGACTCCTGGCTATCCCGACAACGGCAATCATCCACAAAGAGCTATCACCCATGATGGTCAAGGAAAAATAACGCGACCCAATAAGCCAGAAGGTATTATGAGTTCCCCAAGGAAATGACAATGATAAATAATAGTATATTAATGGATCAGATTTACATATAATGGCACACGAGCGAAAATGAGGAAAAAAATCCTTCTTATCTAGGAAACCCAATACTTCTCAAAATCAGAAGAAACACAAATAATAATTGTGAAATTGTACCGCCAACAATTTGGTTCAGACTACATGCAGACATTTTTTTGAAAGTTATTAAAAACAGATTTGCTTTGGCAATAAATTGCCTTCAGGTGGGCAAACATATAAAGGATGCACCTTCTATTCCTTCATTATCATCGCCATGTAAATGGCTCTCATACATAATTATCCATTTTTTTCCACCCATTTGCCAGGCTATCAACTTTCTTTTAGAGAAGACATTTTCAGGACTCCCACAATGGAATTAGGTGTGAGGAGGGATACTATTGGGATCATTTTGTTTGGATATTTGAATTATGCAAGGGTTTAGAAGATGCGGAAGGCCCCACTAACTAGAATTAGATTGTTACCAACCATGAGCATGGACAGAGGTCTGAATACCAGTTGGAAGGGCTGTGAGTGAGATCTTAGGAAACAGGAGCTTAGCAGCTGAAGGGAGAGGTTGATTGCAGGAGGAAGGGAGGGCTTCAGCACAAGGGCTGTTGTGTTTGACATTTCAAAATGGTCCAGTAACCAGCAGCAGCTCCTGTATAAGGGCGCAGGGGCTGTGCCCCTACTCCTTTTATGCTTCTTAATATAAGCTTTTTTAAATTAACGGCAGTAAAATGAACGTCCGAAAAGTATTAATTGTTTCACATTTTTAGACGGCCTTCTGTGCCTGCGTGAGCATGTACCTGATTGATCCCTGCTAGGGCTTTTTCACGCACAGCCCTTGTTTTTTCTCAAAGCGCTGTGACGTCAGTCTTCCAAGCCCGGGCTGTTCAAGTCTGCATGCCACTCAGCAGTAGTTACTCCACCCTTTATCATCTTCCCACAGGGTGAGGGGTGGCCTGCAAGCTTCACTGACCACACCCACCATGTGATGTGATATGAAAGGGTGGACATAGGAAGCATGCAAAAGACGCCACAGACAAACATTTCATCAGTCTGTGGTGTCAGGTCACCTTTTATTTTGTGTATTTCAAATCAGAAAACGAACCTATTTATGATTGGTAGGAGCACACACGAGAATCCTAGATTAGATCGTGCTGTGGTGACATGACCTTTTCCGGAAACATGACCAGATAAGTAGCTGCCTCAAAAACAAAGACACGTAAGCTGGGAGAAGAGAGTAAAAATCTGTTCCCTCTCATCTCTTTTTCTTTTACTTTCTAACTGCTGCTCTTTCTCCTCTGCAGCACCAATGGGGTCAGTGTTTAACTCTTTACAGCCACAACTACATGTGGTTGTTTTATCCCCAATGCAGGTTATATTTGCTTATTGCTGGGAGAGTGGGAAATCTAGATGGAATCTGCAGGCAGAATAAAACCAGTGCTAGCAAAGTTATTGAATGTGGAGGGTTGAATGGATGTGTAGGTATATGCGTTGACTGATTATATCAATTGGGTGAATGATAGTGGGAAGCTTGATGCTCATGGGTGGATAGGAGTGGGTAGGTTATTGATGTAAGGTGAGTGAAAGTGAATGAATGGTTGAATGTGTATAGGTTAGTGAGTATAGTGTGTAGGTTAGTGAGTGGTCTTGAGTAGTTGAATATGTGACTGAGCGGATGACTAGGCATGATACAGTGGATAGATGACAGCCCATTAAATCACCATGAATTGACTGAAATATAACCAGCTGCCTACAATCATATATTTTAATAAATGAAGGTACAAGAGTGAGTCCGCGAGGTAGTGTTAGTTAGGTGAATGAGTGGAAGGATGGATGAAAATGCAGGATTGAGTGTGTGAATGAGTGAGAGGATGAATGGCAGAATGGGGGAGTGTGTGGATGGGAGCTTATGGTTCAGTGGGGGGTTGAGCCGTATTGCCTCTTAGCTGGGTCTGAAGGCTCATTGGACTAATGCATCTACTAAGCCTTCTGACAAGGCTGATTATCTGTATTTGACCCCATGGTTTGAACTTCTGCTCCCCACTCAGCCTTTCATCCTCTTAAGGTTGATAAATAGATGACAATTGAGTCAGGTAAAAATGAATATCTGTTTTTACCTTCCCGCTTTTACACCATTTTTTGTCATCCCCAGCCGCCACTGCCAGTAACAGTAGTTACTTACCACACTGCTCATATTTGAACATAGTTTATATTCTAATGTGGGTTACACAAAGGTTTGTCTGAATGGGAATAGAATTTTACGAACCATGGAGATTAGGAGTTATTTCTAAGTGATGGATGCAAAGGTAGAGGGGGAGACACTGTAGCTTACTTGTGGAGACATCAAATTGACTGTACAGTCGAACTGTCAGGAACAAATAAAATAACATTCTACGACTCAAGGGAATCAGTGTCTCAGTGTTCTGATTGCTTAGTCAGGCTGACATGCAGAGGTCATCATACATGCACAATAAATTCAGTAACAGCGTAGATGGCAAGAATCTCCACACTTTATTTGCAGATTAAGTTTGCAAAGTTAGTTTGTAAATTTATATGGCGTGGTTTATCACACGTGAGATTATCCAGGCACTGTCCATGAGCACGGGGAGATTGCGTGATTTGCCCAGAATCACAGGATGTTGCGCCTACGCCAAGACTCAAACCAGGCTCCCAAACTGCTGAGCCAGCAGCCCTGACCGCTGCGCCACATCCTCTCCGTCTGAGTCATGGCAGTAATTAAAGGCCAAAAGTACTAAGAAATGTAATGGTCACAAACACTGATTCAGTATTCATGACTGTTAACATGTTTTTTTCTATGTACTA
Organism: Triturus cristatus; assembly: GCF_964204655.1. Classification (NCBI taxonomy): domain Eukaryota; kingdom Metazoa; phylum Chordata; class Amphibia; order Caudata; family Salamandridae; genus Triturus; species Triturus cristatus. The sequence goes on from NC_140584.1 coordinate 350,581,947, forward strand.
GTTCCAACTTTAGGAATCAAAAAAGAGTTTATGACTCTGAAAATCAGTTTTGAATGAAATCCAATGCAGTATCTATAAGTGACATATTGTTGGTGACCCTTCTAAATACTGAATCAGTATCTTATGTATCAAATTGTTTTTGCATTCACAAAGGGGGCGAGATCCTAAGGGGATGTGAAAAAGTTTGCTGACGAGTAGGAAGTGGTCAAGGTGCCCACTGCCAACTCTTAAACAAACTTAAAAAAGGAAACCTATTTTTTTTAAACCAGCCCCGGAAAACGGGCTGAATTTTAAAAAAAATGTTGCCTTATTTAAAAGCAACCACAGTCATGGTGGTCTGCTAGCCCCAGCAAGCCACCACTTCTGTGATGGCCTCCAATCATAGTGAGTCTCAATTCGCTATCTATTTCTTTTATATTCATGAGGTGGGTCAGATTGCGAATCACTAGGATTCTGAATTTTAAGAACCAAACTATTAATATTTGTCTGTTCCTAAAAATCTTTGCTTATTGCAAAAATACTGATCGCAATTTGCGACCAGTATTTTGCAACCAGAGATACTCAGTCATTGAGCCCCAAGATGGTACAAAGGAGAAGTATCTAAAACAAAGTTTATTGACCATTGGAGTAAAAAGTGGAGCAGGTAACTCAGGCAACAGAGACACATACTGGTAAAGGTATATATGTAACACCTAAGGGGTTTTCCTGGTGACCAAGATGGTCGGTTCGTATGCCGACTCCTCCGGCCATGGGGACAGCGCAGCTTTGAAAAGGTGCATTGGAGGCGGAGTCAGAGGTTGGGGGTGAGAGACACTGATCCCAGTGACTCTAGAACATATAGCAGAGTGCAAGTCTGACCACAGCTAACGACCTGAAGGTGTGCAACACAACCGCTACTGAATCAACAAGATAGCTGCTGCGACTGCTTGAAGTTCGGAACGTGGGCCCTGAGAACTGCGGCACTGAAGCAGGCTACCTTTGCCAAGGTGAAGAAGTAACAAAATTAAGCTGAGGTGTGCAAGACCGAATGGCGCATGGAAGGACAGTAGAGGTCATACGCATGAATACATATATGAAGTGGGGAGTGGAAGGCTCATAATACTCAAATGCCAAAAGAGTGCTGCAACATCTTCATTGGTGATAGAGAACATATCGCAATGCTCACCTAGCCATAAGCGCCCTCTGGTGCCACTATAATAACTACAACTGGGGCTCATGGCTGAAATTAGGCTGCCACATTAAAAGGGTGGACAGTAAAAATTGACCCAGGGACTGAGCATGTAAGGCAGGGACAACATCAAAGAAACTATTTATATAACTGGGCTCCCAGTTTTGGTACTGGCACCTGGTACGATCTACACAAGATCTGGCCCACTTCCCTGCATCTATCTGCAAGTGGCATGCCATCAGCAACTAAACAGGAGACAGTGGTGCAAAGACTGCTTGTGGCCCCCTCGAAAGGGCATGGCAAGTGCCATAATCTGCATGGTTGGAGGTTGATGGCACTCTGGAGACCTGAGCATTTTGGGCTGTTACTGCCTACACTAAGTAGTTAGGGTGCAATGGGCCCTCTAGTCATGCATGACATCACACTACTACATCGGCTCACTGAGGGAATCTCCAAAACCCACCCTGGACCCCAGAAAATTCCAACAAATCTCTCACTATTTGTCATACCTGTGCCCTGGTAAAATGGGAAAGACCACAGAGCCCAAGAAGACTAAAATATAAGCAAAGACCCAGATGCAAAGACTGTGCTGTTCACTTTGGAAGCCAAATAACAGCGAAGAGAAGATGATGATGATCCTGGGGTGTAAGCACTCCTTCCATGTATGCAGGCATGCCTCTTATCTATAGACAAAAAATATCAATGTGCTCAACCTTTACATGAACACAATAGCCTCAATAATGGATAAACATGAGTGTCGTCCAAAGGAAACAGAAAAGACACTAAAGTGAGGACCTGGAGGCGAGGTCAAGGAGAAATAACTTACACAAGAAGAGTGTGGTTGAATTCACAGATACTGGTAAAATGGAAACCTTAGTTGAAAACATGCTGATCACACTCTTTGGCACTGATAGTTTTTCCAAACTTCTAATTGTGGAGAGAGAGCATCAATCACTAGCTCCATGGCCCCCTCCAGGAGCTCCTACACCACCTACAGTTGCCAGGTTATTACATTTTAGAAATGGAGACACAGTATTGCAGTTAGCATGAGAAAAGAGAGATTTGCAATATAAAGGCTGTCAAATATCATTTATCCTGATTTAGACAGTAACAATTGACCCAATTGCTCAGGAGGCTCGTAGTGCATTCCTTCCTGTCAAAAAGAAACTACAGCAACTGAATATACATTATGCAACACTGTACCCTGCTAGATTAAAAACCACATATGGAGGCATGCAAAGTATCTACCCTTCAAATTTCTGAAATACTCCAAAGACAAATCTAAAGCACAACAAAAAACCTATGAAGAAGACTCTTGCCTTCTGCCTGAAGAGAACTTGAATAATAGTCATACTGTAGAATTTGTGACTCACTTCAGAAAATCATTTAGTCTTCTGCTGTCCCCCTAAAAATTATGTATAAAAGCACTTTGCCTCCCAGCTAATGCGTGCAAGATGAGAACCTTCTCTACACACTAGCAGCACGAGGAAGGAAGTTATGGAGGGTTACAGTTATTGGCCAGCAAGTTGGGGCAGTTGGTGTGGGAGGTGAGTGGAAGTTTGTTGGTGATGCTGGACATATAGATAAAGACTTGGGAAAACTGCACACATCCAACATTATGATAGCTAATAAAATTTAGTTCGCTCACATGAAGTCATTTTAATTAATACTTGAAAATGTGCCCAGATAACAAAAAGGACTAACTTATACAAAATCTGCACATCCCTCACTTGGAATATGATCAAACTAAATAGGTCAGGAAGATGAGGTAAGTATCAGCTTACCAACAAAAACAGAGAGTTGACATAGACTTCCTGCAGGACACAAGCCTCACTCCACTAAATGGCATGCTATTTATTAAGAAGTGAGCTGGGATTAGCGTCACCTCTTTGTACTCAGCATTCGCATGAGGAATAGCCACCCTAATTAATCATGGTACACCATTCAAGCTTACACACTCAGAAATCGATGAAGTAGGTAGGTACACTATAGCACAAGGCTTAGTATGAACAAAACAAGAGACGCAAATCAACACTTATGCCTCCATTGTTGATTACACTAAGTGCTATGAAATCTAGTGGAGTAAACTGAAGGTAAAGGCACAGGGGACCCTGATATGTGGAGACAATGTCAATACCACACTGAACCCACAACTAAATAGATCATATGCAGCAGCTATGGGACACAAAATTTTCTAGTAAAACCCTCAAGAACATCATCACTTACGGCAAACTGTTAAACCCAGAACCCTGGACACAAGCAAAGCATATGTTACTCATATACACATAATATGTGGTCACAGCTAGATTTTTGGTTAACCACACAAAATGTGGGAACATGGGTAACTGAGGTGGAACTCCTGCTCTGAACACTCTCTGACTACTTCCCAGTTGTATTATGAATCAATATAGCAAGGACCTGCCCCATAGAGAGGCTGCGTGATCATCCCCCAGAACGCTATAGGACAAATTATTCCATGATGAAATTCTGACAACAATTTTCTACTATTTTGAGACAAACAAAGGCTCTGTGAAACAAAGGCCACCCTATGGGAGGCCTTTAAAGTAGTAACTATGGGGACCATGTATTTTTAAACAGCATGGCGTTCTCAGGGACTTTAGACTGTACCTTGAGACATTCAAGAGAGACATAAAACAACTAGAAGCTCAACTAGAACTTCACTGTGTTGATGGGTTTAGGGTATTATTAGGGGCAAGGTCACCGAATGCAACATAGTCAGTGAGAGAAAGGCCAATTACATTGGCAAATACGCCAAGGCAAGAATCTATGGAAAAGGGGTGGGACTAGAGAAAATACTAGTCAATACAATTAGGAGAACATGGGTCGCCAATGATGTGACCAAATAACCAATTCCAAGGGCAAGACTAAATATGACGCTCAAGAAATAGAAAATATATTTTTAGCGTACTCTAAAGAATTCTATGCATCAAAACAAAATGATGACAACAAAAGCGCCCATAATTATTTACAAGAAACTGCTTTAGCATTGCTAAGCAATGCCCAAAGAGAATTCTTAGCCTGCCCCTTTACAATAGCTGAAATCAAATATTCAATCTGCAAGCTCCCCAATGGCAAAGCTCCGAGATCAGTTGGACTGCCATTAGAACTATATATTATGCTGACCTATTGGCATCGCTCTTGCTGGAGGTCTATGTTAAGGCTTCAGTAATGGGCCAATGTCCTGCCTCCATGCTGTTTTGATAACCCTTCTTAAGCTTTCCAAACCTCCAGACAGCTGTGAATCCCACAGACCCATGTCTCGAATACATTTTGGTATAAAATACTCCCTATAATAATTGCAATCTGCTTACCCCTCATACTTCCCATCCTGGTGCTGCCAGGCCAGTCAGGCTTTGGTCCAGGGAGATGGACTACACACATCAGGAGCACGTCTGTTTGCGCTGTTATCCCAGATATACCACAGGTGACTGTTGCTGGGGTGTTACTAAATGCCACAAAAATGTGACTTCCTCAAGAGGCATCTTCTTATGACGGTGCAGAGTCGTATGGACAGGCACAAACTATTTCTGGCTCTAATCAAGGTAGCGTATATATTATATTAGAGGTTTATATTTAAATGGGACAATATTGAGCCCTGTCCCAATTGCCCACAGAAATAGAAAGAGATGCCCACCTTTTCCCAGTGGTGTACTAAAGGGACCCCGCAGCCCCTGCATGGCAAGCTCCAGGGGTCCCCTTCAGCACAGTAACCTGGCCTGAGAGCTCCTGTGTGAGTCCAGAGGGGGGCCCCTTCATGTACTTTGCAGGGGCCCCCTCAAGTTTCGTTACGCCACTGCATTTCCCTGATTCTTTTTGCAATTGCACAAGTGCTACTTGCAGCCAAACAAGACAACATTATGCGCAAAACAGGATACGATTCATGGATAGGTCCCTTCCCATTTCACTATACACTGACATCACGTTTATATTAAAGAGCCACAAAACACCTTAACCCCATACTGATAGAATTTATCGAATTTGGTGGGGTCTCTACCCTCACCCTAGAATGGGGCAAATCAGTGATCCTCCTGATAACACGAAGTACTGATAGAACACATATAGAGTTCTTGTTTGGTGTGAAACTGTAATAAAATATCTAGGCATTTGGATCTGCCCTAATCCGGATGGAATCCTCAGACTCAACTATGGCAAGATCAAATATCCAGTTGACTGAAATTACCGCTGTCAATAGCAGGCTGCATCGGACTTACAAATATGGTTGTTCTCCCCAAATTTCTCCACTATTTCATAACTTTTTCCCATCCCACGCAACAAAACCTTCAAAACACTAACACCTCTGCCCATTAAACTCATCTTAGCAGAAAAGAAGCCCAGAATTGCCTGGGACACTATGACCTTGCTGTATTACCAAGAAGGGTTTGCCATTCCAAATATGGTACTATATTACTCATGTGCACAGGCTCACTTCGCACATAATTGGTTCCATCCCCAGCAATACTCTTTCCATTTAGCAGTGGAAAAGGATGTGGTGGATCCTGCCCCCTTACACACTGTCAAATGCTCCAAACAACCCACAGTACACTCAGAAATTCTGTTAACTGCAACGTGGCCTCCTGGAATAAATTTAGCTTACATTAAGGCCCTCACTTACATCCATAATTGCACAAAATCTCCTTGTTACAGGTGCTAAAAAGTTGCAAACTAACCATCATACAAAAAGTTGTAAGTGCTTATGCTGCAGCTCAGCGTGCTGCATGCAGAGGCACAAACCATCCTACCTGGTGCAAACAGCCTCTGGCGCAAGTGGGCAGCGATGGGGTGCAGGTAAGGCTGCGGTCTTCCCCGTTAGGTGTGGAAGCGGCTGGCGTTAGGCCGGTGCGGCTTGCTCCTACGGAAGGCCCGCAACCCGCACCGCACTCCCGGACACACGCCTCTGCAGGGGGTTTGCCTTCTATCCAGCCTGAGCTAAATTTGATCCCAAATCGAGCTCCAATCAAATCCGGACGTCAAGAAACACTGGGAGCTGTGCCTGTTTGGCGGTGCATTCTAGCGTGCTAGCCTGCTACTTGTGTTTCTGACCCTGCTTATTAGCCCACCACAGCCTACCAGCATAGGGCGGCAGGACCACCGCTCCCTCGTTTATCCTACAGCACATATCTCAGACTTGCAACATGCAGGGCTCACCTCCTGCTGCCTTTAGAGATGCCAATTGCCTTCTGTCCCTTGTTATCTGCAGCATGCTACCTTCGGCCAGGGGCGTAGGAGGTGTGTAGTGTACTTCCTTAGGGTAGAGTTGGCGGCAAGTGGAAACCCTCCGTCTAGGCCTGTGGTGCAGCTTCCTCTACGCTGTATGCCCCCCCCCGCTCCCCATTAGCCTTGGGTGCCATAAACAGGCCCCCGGTCTCTCGCTACTAGCTAATCAACTTCAGTTGGATAATCACATCTGGCAAAAGCCCCAAAGTGACAATGCGTTTCGGCAAGACATGGGCGATGCCGGCAACTACAAGGTGCAAGCAGAGGGGCCCAATGCTCCAACAAATAATAATGCCTGCACAGGTCACGAAAAACATCCCCCAACATGATGCGGGGCTCAATCTCTTAATTCCAGTACTGGCAGCCCACCCTTAAGACGCACAAGTTAATTCCTGAAACAAATGTACCTTTTTAAAGGATCCAGTGGATGCATTGTTCTCTCACAATAAAGATGTTCGAGGCCTACAAACGCCCATACAGCCACAATCGCCCATCATATTTGACCCACGCCAAATCACTGCAGTTATGGGACTCAAATCTCAGCACAGCCAAAGAGAAATACTTCCTTTTACTGGGAGGGCTGGGCAAAAAAAGAGTCTGGAAGCAAGGGAAAAGAGGCAAATCCAGGCAGTAGGTAAACCTACATGAAATACGGGTTTCAAATCGCTGCAGCCTTCTGCGCCAAACAGCATGAAGGCAACTTCAAAACAGAGCCTACTAATGGCATCACGGTTACTAATGATTCATCTGGCAAAAGGAAGGGCTTTTAGGTCGTTGTGGGGGTACATCATTCTTTAACCGATGACAATCTATTCCTTCCTCAGACAAGCATGAAAATGACAAGACTGCCACAGCAAAAACGCCCTTGCTCACAGCTCAGTCAGTGATCAAATATACAGCAGCCCTTGTTTGGCCAAGAAGTAGATCTCCCTCTCTGGAACTGCTAGATGAGGCTTTCACTTCATCTCAGGTTGAGATTCTGGCAGCTTTGGGCCCAAAGAGGCTTTCAGTAGGCTCACATTTACCAGCGAGTCCCGACATCTCCCTTCACAGCTGCCGTTCAGACATCCTTCAAAGCTCAATGCCTCGTCAGGAAGGTGAGAAAAGCCCACCTCTCTGCATTATTTCTGAAAGATCAAGAACTTTCCAGAGGGGCAACAAATGTTCCGGTTCCAGCACGAGTCCAACCCAGAAGCGTCTTGGCTCAATTCATAACAGCTAAAAAGAAGTTGAATTATGCTCTGCAGTCACTTCCAAATAGTTCAAATCTGACCTTACGGATTGTGACCCTCCCCAAGTTGAGATTACTATACGAAAGGGCCATATAGTAGTCAGGAAAGTCAGATGAAGATTTGTACTGGTCCAAAATTCTCTTAGCCTCCAGAACAAATGATGCCAGAGAGTTCTGGCGACTGGTGAATCACACCGCAGGCCTGCAGTTTCACCCCCCCCCCCCAATCCCTGAACATATTGAAAGCGACCTGGGCCATTATCCACAGGAAATGTATGGGGGGCCAAAGTCATTGCAGGGGTCCCATGAAACACGGCCCCCATGCCTGGAGGAAGTATGTCTAGTAAGTCCTATCGTTCAGGAGAGGTGGAGAAAATAATCACTAACGGTTGTTGTGATGGTGCCCTGGGCCCCAATGGCTTACCGCAAGTGATCTTCAAACAGAACCCCCACTATTGGGCTAAATATCTGGCCACCTTGTACAACCATGTTCTTACCAACCAGGTAATTCCCGACAGCTGGAGGGGAGCAATCCTGGCCCTGAACTATAAAGCAAGGAAGACCAGACCAGGTTCATCAAGCAAACACTCACATTCACAAACATCCTAATGCTTGCCCTGCTAATTATCAAAGCCAGGCATTGCTCCTCAAAATCTACACCTATGTTTTGTGGACTTTCACTCTGCATTTGATACAGTACAGCGTAACATCTTATGAACCAAGCTGTAAAACTTGGGAATCTATCCTCTTCTCCTAAGACCCATTCAACTGTTGTACACTGACATATGGACAAGGGTAAGGCTGGGCACAGGTGCATTGATCTCGAAGAAAATACCTACAATCAACGACCTTAAACAACGATGCATCTTGGCTCCGTTTCTCTTCAATCAATTCAAGTGGAGCTGACAACTGCTTTCAATAGAATCAACGCACTTCCTCCCACTCTGTCTGGGTTTAACGCTTCTCACATGCTGTACGCCGACGATGTTGTTCTGATCAATAATTTGTCATAAGAAAGTACTCCCAAGACCATCAATCCAATCTTAGTTGAAGAAACCAGTATATTGTTTCTCCAAACGTCAGTAAAATGACTTATTCTTACTTAAGATATTCTTCAATGGTGTACTCTAAGATATATCACGCAAAAAGGATTAACCTTAAATTTAAGGGAATAAACAAGGAGTCCTGTTTGTCAATTGTTTGCTTTCTTTAACACCTATAAACAAAACAGACATTGTACACATAACGGGTTTCACACATTTAGAAAAGTATACATTTGTGGGCAGATTAATTAAGAACAAAATGTATACAAACCAATAACAATGCGTCACATTAGTCATTGAACATATAAAGAGAGTTGATTGTTAAACATATAAGGAGAAACATACAGAATGACATGTCTAGTGTCCTACACTGTCAGGTTACTGGGGCAGTGCTCAGTTTTAACCCTCTTGTGTGCAGTCCAAAAGGTACTGCTTGGCCCTCTTCTAATGGTGGTCAGAGCATAGATCTATGTGCAGATGAGATCATAAATGTCATCACCGTTAGTACACAAATGAATACGCAGATTATGCAGTTAATGATAGCTCGCGGCCACATTCATAAGTGCGCTGACGTGTTTCGACCTTCATGTTGGGCCTAGAGTGTGTTTCAAGGAAGGTTTTCATCAGGGCTGTAAGCTTTGTGAACACATTAAAGCAGCTAGTTCCTGCTGTTCTTCTCAACGAATGTGATGGATTTCTTTATGGATGGGTCACTCTGTCCTTGTTTCAGCATGTGGCCCTTGAAGCAGGTTTTTGTTGGAAGTGTCCAATAGATTTTGGGGATCCTTAACTAAGGGCACCAGGTTTCTCTCTTGGGAATTAGTTTCATCCTCAATTGCATGCCAAGCCGACCGCGCTGTTCTGATCAATTGCACCAGGGTCGGCCTACAGCGATTAATTAATGCATCTGCCCTATATGCTGCAAATCACAGGCTATGAGTCAATCTTAATAAAACAAAAACGATGTTAGTAACAAGAAGAAGATGTCCTCCACCAATTTTCCATTTAGACGGCTCAGCCTTAGATCCGGTGCCGGAGTACAAATACCTGGGCGTAATCTTTGTTGCAAAAGGTGCTTTCATCAAACAATGCAGTGAGATACAAAGGAGAAATAACACTCTAACCTCCTTTTTCTGCTCCTTAAATGGAATGTCTCTACAGCCACTCCTTGAAGTCACGGTCACTAAACATATTCCCTCACTCAAATATGGAGTTGAGGCCCTGAGATGAAGAGCTGACAAAATAATCGATAATGCCATAACAGGGACATACCGACGTGTGTTCAACCTCCCTTGCCATGCCTCCCCAGCCCAAATTAGTTTTGAGTTAGGACTCCGGAAACAGAACATAAGAAGCATGGGTGTTATATGAAACTTTGTTGCAAGTTAAAAAATGATCCCAGACCCACCTTAAGCAGTATTGTGTGAAAAGCAAAACCAAAGGGGATGATGGACGGAGTGTTGAACAATGCAAGCACTCACCCCCAGTCAACTGATCTGGGTTTAATCCATGGCTTGGCAGTTTGGGCTGGACTGTTCCCATGAAGCACAGGGTCAGACTGATTTGCATATGGCCATGTCTGAATTGGGGTGGCCGAGTGAGCTAAAGAAAGATGATGGATTAAACCCAGATCATTTGACTGGGGTGAGTGCTTGCAATGTTCAACACTCCATCCATCATCCCATTTGGTTTTGTATTGTGTGGAAAGCCAGAAGTGACCCAAGAAAATCCAAGGATCATGATTACCTACACCTGGCTCTAACCACTTTTAAGGCAGAGGATCTTTTGGCCTTAATCCTTTCACAAACAGCTTTTAATAGAGCCATAAATTAAATTGTGATAAAGATCTCATCTCACAACGATAAAACTGTGCTGTCAAAGAGATCTCATGCTTGGATGGTAATAGGCTCATATTGCCTTCTAAAACCCCATTCGTACCTAGGGAAACTGTTTGGCTTAAAGTCCAAGCTCAAACTGCTGAATTTTAAGCTAGGCGATCTCTGCACTCGCTATAATTTCCCCATCTGGAGGAGAACTTCTTGCAAGAAAACATGCCGGCTCTGTAACTACTCAAAGGAAGACATTTGCGACATCAACTGTACTTGTCCAGCTCTAATGACAAAACGAAAAGGTCTGTGGAGGCCGTACTTCTGTAGGAAAGAAATATGTACGTGTCGGCAAGCAATCATAGCCTGTCTTCAAGGAGAGGACGCTATGTTCTGTGGGAAATTCCTTGAGTTTATGTGCATTGCAGACTCAAAACTCCCAAAGACAGAAATGTAAAGGAGCACTTCATTACTATGATTTGACACTCTCTGCAAATTGACTAAGACATCAATTTAGTAGACAATGAGCAAGGATTGATATGTCCCGGTCACCACCAATCATCTTGCAAGGTACCAGTCAATTCATAATTATGCAGGACGTTCTTTCTTTTTGCGGGGAACGTAACACCCATGAGTAAGCAGTGTGCAATTCCTGTCACCCTAAATATTAAAAATAGTGACCCTGTAATGACTTATCATTTTTCTCTCTTGGCACAGTTGTTGAACTTGGCCAGTATGTTGAAAATAAATCAAGTCAATGCACTAAGCACTTCCTCAAGAGTTGCCCGTAGTATTAACATTAGTGACCCTGTTATTATTTGTCGTTTCTCTCTTTTTGTCTCAGTATTTCCCTATATGTTAAAAATGAAATCAAGACAAGGCACTAAGCACTTTTTCCAGAGTATCTACACTACTAATCCTATCACATATTATGCCTTGTCGTCTTCCTCTTCTCGCCCAGTATTTCCTGTGTGATGAAATGGACACCAATCCAAAGTACCCAGCATTTTTCCCTGAGTGTTTGCACTAGCATTGCTATCATGTTTTGTGACCTATATAGTATATTTTTTAAATCTGGAATTGGTGCTTAGTAGCGTCAACATTTCTACAACTCCTCGATCAGTGAGTAGCAGAATAGGATCGGAGTAGTAATAGCATATTTAAGGTGCTAGAAGAGATGTGATAAACCATGTTCAGTGTAAATGCATTGATCTCTGTATGAAACTATGGCATAAGATTTGTAATATGTCATCGTCATTATTAATAACAAGAATTGTAAAAATAAAAAAAATAAAAATTCTACAACCAGTGAAGGACGTTTACCTAGAAATACGCAAAACTTAATGATATTTTTTAAATTGTGATTTTATAACAATTGTAAATTAAATTAACTGAACGATAAAAGATTATTAATTAATATAGATAGTTCCTAAATATGATCCCTCACTACGCATCCAACTCCTTTTTGTCAATTATCCAATGATCACTGTTAGTTCGTGGTAACAAATTGCACATTTCCAATAGTTAAAACCCCTCACTCGCGCCCATAACTGAATGCATTAAATTGTACACTCTCCCTCATAGGTTACTGAGAGTCACGGGCCTCATTTTGGCCTCTTGGACCCCTATTTACATGGAATTACATTCAACATTTTCCTCATTGATTAAGGCCCTCAGTCGCATCAAAAATAACTGAGGACTCAAAGTGCAACATGTTAATAAGATTTTAAAGTGCTCTGTGCTTATTTGTCCTGCGCAATCTATGTCAATTAATGAACCCAAAACAGAGTCTTGTGCATTTCACCTAGTCCACTTCTATTAGAGGGCAATTATTGTTGGATGTCTATATTTGTTGCATTTTGCTGTTCTTCTAACACCGCTTTCATGAATTTCAAGAGATGCCCTGAGAGATGGCATGATTCACCTTTTAAGCAACCTTGGACAGCTTCCCTACAGGATCAAATATTTAGAACTCAGAACATCTGGCGTAGTCAGTACATTTTCAGTTGCTATAGTCTATCACAAAAACATATTATATGGCTCAGTGATTCATCCGATTTGGCGCACAGTCTGCATTGTTTACTGGTTTCTCCATTCATGCGTCCGAACTAGTGAGATCTTAAGGGAATCAGACCGAAGCGCCATCACATGAGGTTGGATTTAACCAAATTTCGGTGGGGGAGACTCAAATAATCGACAGATTTTAATGACTCATATCCTGGCTCCAAGGAATTGTATTTCTGATCTTACATTGATCAACTTATCTTTGGGTACCTCTTCTAAAATGTCTTTAACTGGTTAACCTTCACAGAATTGTGAAGGTTTTAAATCCTGTTCAAATGCATTGAAAAACAGACTAAACAAAGCAGGCTCTTGTCCGGAATGTGGTGAAAAGTTCTTCACATAATACAGTCTGTGACTCTGACCTCTATTTGTTCCAGAGATTGAACTGATATCGGGATGGAATGTGGAGGTTCTGGAGAAAGGAGAGGTGCGACTTTGGCTCGAGGTGGAGGAATTGTCGCCGGAAGCAGAATTACATCTAATCTTCAACAACCAGGAGATCACAAGCTCTCCGGTGGGTGTAATCCTGATTCATCAATGTATCAATATAAAGGATACTTCATATTACAAATATTTGGATTGGCTCAAATCCACAAAAAGAGACGGAGTTTGAGAATACCAATTAAGTTACCATTTTTAATGTAAAACAGTTTACAAAATTTCCTTACTAGGTGCAGAAAAGAAGGCCAAACATGAGGTATGAGAGTTGGGTGCCACCATGCTTTCTTGTTAGCAGTGAAACAGAAAGAGAGAGAAAGAAACAGAGAGAGAAAGAGAGTGGGGGGAGAGAGAGAGAGGCAGACACAGAAGCATTAGTAACCTACCTTGCTAATGGTTGTGATAAGAAAAAGGTTATCAGTTATAATCAGGGATACCTCTTAACATAATGGCCCTTATTATGATCAACCCATTTAATTGCCATAAGTGCAATAGCTCCTATAACCACAATTAAACAATTATGGGGCAGATTTACAAGCCCCTTGCGCCACTTTTGCGTCACTTTTAACATGGGAAAAGTGACGCAAAAGTGGTGCAAGGGGCTTGTAAATCTGCCCCTATGAGTTTTGTGCTAACTATCATGAGGTCAAGCTTGATGATATTTATTGGAGGGAAAATTGACCAGTATTTACCAGAACATGCAAATTTGGGCACAGTAAGCAACAAAAAGCCTCATGTTAGTCCCCAAAACCTTGAAATGGGTGGTATTTATCGCCCTCTTTAAATTCCTACTTGGATGAGACGATTTTATCAAGCGTGATACATGTCAAAACAATTACCAGGCCACTTGTAATGAGGGACATGGTCTTCATTTAACTGTGGGTATGAAGCCTGTCCAGAATTGGACAACATATCTGGTACCACTCATGGGAATCCTGTTTGGCTAGAATTGTTTATAAACTTTTTCACTGAATTAACCAAAATAAGGCTTTAATTGGACTCAACGGAGAGTGGGACATACTAGAACCATACATATAAGGATTGCACATGACTGTTCCAGTCTAAAGTAGGAATGCAGTGGGCCCACAAAGTAGCCCCACTTTTTCAGGTTTCTTATCATCTGCCAGAACTTCCTTGTATTTCTACCTGTGATTATTTTACAAGGTTTCACGTCATTCCCTATCACTTGCATCTGTTGGTCCTATTGCCGTGTCTTCATCTTCATCCCATTCAGGACTGCTATATCTGCATGAGCAGTGGCTGCATTTCCTCTTTCATCGCTCTCTCATATGAGATGCTTGATGGTTCTTCAGGTGATTAAATGAATCAGTGCATCACATCTCAAAGGCATATTGGCAGTGGGAGTTCCAAAATTGTGCCAAAAAGACTGCAAGGTACTTTTCCTAGTTCTGGCGAACAAACCTCACCATGTTCCAATACAGGTATTATGGTTCCCATCCCAAGGCCAAATTGCTAATTTTGATATAATCTAAATAAGACTTTCTTATTTCTAAATAGAACAATCGCTTTGATTTTATTTCCACACCCATTGTCCTAGGATTGCTGAATATATATTGTCAATTGGACCGTCTGAGGCAAGTGATACGTTTACACCCACACCTGTATCTTGATACAATAATTAAATGAAAATAAAATAAAACAAAGGTGTAAACCATCATCACTGATCTTTCCTGTAATAAAGGTTTAATACATTATCCACAATTGCATTGCATCATTGTACAGGAGTGGCTGATCAAGGACATCTAAGAGTTTGTTCATTATCTGACGCAATCATATTTCCAATTTTGTTTTGATTTCTCTACGTTTTAAATTAAAGTCTCACTGTAAGTGTCAGAAAGTATTTTTTAATTGACAACAGAATGATGGCCATAATTAGATAAGAGGTCAGATTTCTGTCTGGAGAAAGGATAAACATATATTGCTTTAATCAATATGTCAGCTACCGTAGTATGCTAATTTAGGATCACAACCAAAAGATTTCAATTAATTCATTTCATAATCTAAAATGGTTGTCTATTCATTTTCCGGGATAAATGGATGTAAGTTGATAAGCCCGCTTTGGTGTAATCTATTTTAGTGCTTACTGCCTCAATGGCACTTGCACATTTTAAAGTAGATGAAATCCATCGCATTATGCAAAAGATAATAGGTTTTACATACCACTTAAAATGTTGGTTTGTGGTTCACACCAACGTTAGTTTCAAATATTCATTCCTGCAAAGCACATTTCACCCAGACAATCCAGTGTTCGAATACTCAACCAAGACTAAATTTATTCAAATATCAAAATTATCATTAAAGAAAACAAAAGTTGATCATAAATAGGAAATTAGCATCTGTCACATCATAACATCATAGAATTAAGCCCTATATTCAAAATAACATATCTATATAACCCACTGCACATAAAAATAAACAGCAGTTCTCTCTGTTCTGGACAGAGCTAGCAAAATAGAATAATAATATGAGCAATGACTCTCTAAAAAGAAAGCAACACTTCTAAAATGTGCAATGCAAAAATGTAATAATGCCAAAAGTAAAACATGTCTGAATGTCAAAAGGCTAAATGTCTTAAGCAAAAAAAAGCATAATGACATAATGTTTGCAGGTCATTTGTAATGTTTAGACAAAGACAGCACACAGTTTAATAGCATGCCATTATGTGAAGAGGTGGCACTAAATTGTTACTTGCACAGTTTACCAACCAAACCGTTAATTTCCAAAACCTCTAATGATTTACATTGGACAGAACCATGAGAAATGCAACTTAATAGAATGAACTGTTCTGCACAGTCATAACAACCAACTTAGTTTAGCACATTAACCTTTATACTGTTTCAATTACATGTCTTCTTCGAAAAGGAAGCCAGAAATCATACTTTTGCACATACATAGTCAGAGACACCATGGCTGCAGCTATTGTTTGATGTTTTTTTCCAAAAATCAGTGAAAAGCAATGCTTGTGCACAACCTTTTTATGAGCACTTCTAGCACTGCATCCTAGCACTGCCTTTTTATGCTAACTGAACCACACCTTTGTCGTTTTTTTTAAACCCATTTTATCATATTTTAGGTTTGTTTCAGTAAAGCTCCAGCCGAAATACCCAGAAGTCTCATTTGCATCCCCTTGAACACCACATGGGCACTCAATCCCGTTTTCCTATTCTGAGTACATCTCATGCTTAGCAACACTAGGAAGTGCATATGGCCATTTCAGAGAAGTTGAAGCACACACTTTTGCAAGCTTGTTTTTCAGTGTACGATTGCATCATTCCACCACGCGTGATGCGTCTGGATGATAGCTACAATGGAACTTCTGATCGAATTTCAGTGCTGCACACAGAATTCCCATGATTTCATTTTTGAAAGATAGTCTTTTTTTCTAACTCGATTGAGATCAACTCCATCAACAATAATATTTTTAAAACTGTTAGTACATTGCACCTCCTAATTTAATATGCCTGAATCCACTTTATAACCAATATGTACCTTGACCCATTACAGGTCGTCTAGTGAAAGGACCAGCAGTTTTCCCTACATGACTAATTATTACATAAGTGTTCTTTCCAACATTTATTTTCTGAATCATCATACATCTCTGACAATGGTCTTCCAACAATTTTCTGAAATGAGAGTTGAACTAGTAAGTATTAAATACCCTCGCCATCGTGTCACGCTCGACATGTGTAGATCAGCGAAAAACTCTCACCATCTGCAGCAGCTTTGAATCAGGCAAGGCAAACTTTCCATCAGTGTATTTTGAAGTCCCTCACCCTGTTTACATTGTACATTTTCCGATCTGACATCTCATTTTGTACTCCTCTCAATTTGTCAACTGTTTGTACCGATACAGAAGCAAAAGCAGTTTCCATAGGTCCTGATTGCACATTTGTCTCCATGCGCAAGGCAGTATTCATTGTTGCATGATATTTTGCAAGTGCAGCTGCAAAATTATTTCTCTTAGTGACCAGGTCACTACCATGTTCATGAGAAGCACATTTCACCACTGCTATTTTCAATGGTAAATTCAAAGCATACAACAAAAGAAGAATGCGTATTCCATTGTGAATTGGTGTCCTAGCTGAAGTCATGAAACCAAGCTATGACCACAATTGGCCAAAATAATGCATTTCTCAAAATCAATACTATCAGTATAGATTGTAACATTCAATGCACTGGTTATGCAGCAAGCCCGCAATTCAGCCACTTGTATAGACGTTATATTATACAAGCATAATGCCTTCATAATGCATATCAGCCTACAAACTGCATATACTGTTCGTAAATCTGCTTGGACATCTTTAGAACGTGAGCCATCAACGAATAATACCAAATCAGCTCAATCAAGTGGTACATCTTGTCTTGAATATCTGCTGTTTAGATAGTGCACAATTCTGTTACCTGTAGGCAATCATGTTCATCCTCTTGTACGTTCTCGTCATTTTCATCTTTTTCATCTTTAGAAGAGAGGCAAAGCTATCATCACATATAGAAAGGTAGAGAAATCCCATAATAAATAATTTGCATTTTTAAATTATGACCATGGGATTCGGGAAGCAGCAACAGTGAAAACTGTTTTGAAGTCATGCCCTCAGCGGAGTTAAATGTCCTGCCCACATCTGCTGTGCCGCTCTGGTACAGTACTACTCCGTTCCACAATACAACCCGTTGAGAACTCTAAAGTTAATGTGCCAGCTGAGCGGTGAGACAACAGAGTCACAAGTGCTACTAAGGAGCACCTGTGGTCCATATAAATAGGTCTATTGGACTGTGTTTGGCCACAGGCAGTACATTGGGTACCAATGCCCTAGAATGACCAGATTTGGGGTTCACTTAAATTGGAAACTTTTGTGCTGGTGCTTAAAAGGCTTCTCCAGACCTTCAGCACTCCTGCGGGCTTAACTGGCTCCTTCAGGCTTGTCTGTGGCAACAGCCATGACGAGCCGAATGTCACCCATCTTATCACACTTAGGCAATGAGGTGTGCGGATACAGGGCGTGGCTTGGTTTCTGATCCAAGATACCCCAGGAACCGACAGCATCATGGTGAGCTATGATTAAACACACCAAACTTGCTGTCGTTCAAGTGATACTGTTGAATATATCTGAGACTCTGCTTTGTCACAGTTAGAACCCTCTGATTTAATATCACTGGAAGTAATAATATACATATTCATTATTACTGCCATTCAGGTGTCAGTCGAGATCAGTTTTGGAAGATCACTTGCTTGGTGATTTTTACCCAAATTAAAATGTATGCCTTAGTATGTATATATTCTGTATTTGTCAGTGTGATCCTAGCCTAAAGGCAGCAAATTACTTTACAGGGTCCAAGGCAAAGTTTCAGTCAATGAGTGACCGGTGGGGAAGCTAAATTCTAAGAGCGGAGGTGGTAGGCTCAACTATCGATCCATATTGCTCATGGGTGACCCATGATTTTAGTATGCACTTAACGTTGGTTTCAACATTCACTAGCCTTATCCCTGCAACCCAATCCTTAGAAGAACACAATGTTGCATCCAGCCGTCCGTTACCCTGAAAGCGCCATCTCTGGAGCACATTCGCTCTACAACTCCACCCGCAGGATGCAGGCTGTTGATTGTTTGCCTATCAATATCTTTCCCATTTTGGGACAATCTGTCAGAGAGGGAACTAAGACTCACATGAGTAGGGATTTTACCAAGTGTAGCAGGAAGTTGAGTTCCTATTGATCTTTACATCGCTGGCTCCCAGTGAGTTGATGGTTCACTCAGGATTGGGCTGTTTAGAGCAGGCGTATCATCTGGTAGGTCGCTGATACACCCAAGGATTCTCCTTACCGCCTGGCCCTTGGCCAGGACACTAACGATACCAGAGGCTTCCAAACGCTGTCACATTTATTGTGTTAACAAGGAGATGGAGACCGAGTAGAGCCACCACTGTTGACACATGAAGGAGATGCCCATAATTGTCCCTAGCTGCCATTCCATTCTGATTAGATGCACAATGGGTTATATTCTTGCACAATTTTCCGAAACTTGCCTTGTGGAAATTTCACCAGCTGCAAGCATAGCAATTCAACCAAACACATGGAGTCTTGGCTGCTGCCGGCACTCGTTTTATGTGCATCTGTTTATTTCAGCCTCAAACTGCTGTTTACATACTCACCTTTTTATGATCTCTGACATTCTTTTTTTAAAACAACTGCACCTTCACAGACACAAACCACATACCACAGATGAACGCACTGCAATGCAACTAATATAGCCAGAGAACGTTTCAGTGCTATTATATTAACAAAAGGTCTCTCATGGTCTGGTGAGCCAGTGAAAAGGTGAGCTCTCAGTCAGGCCTTCACGTGGTCATTAATTCCGATGCATTTCCTCCAATGCAGGAACGAAAGATTAACTTCGACAGAGAAAAAGGACTGGTAGAAGTAATCATACAAAACTTGACCGAAAAGGATAAAGGAACGTACACAGCTCAGCTGAAGGATGGAAAGGCAGCAAACCAGTTTACACTGACTCTTATTGGAGACGGTAAGTGGACAATCAGCGTATCATGTATAGACCGAAATGCCTGCACGCATTATGTCATTGTTGTGGCCCATGGCTCCAGTAACTATGTCATTACAGTATAAAGATTACTAAGTTATGCTAGCCCATAAATCTATTTGCTAATCAGGAACCACACAGACCACCTGGTGTGGCAAACAGGTATATTTTCAAGTATGCCCTGGAAGGGCATCTTGTAAATTCTGGATTCCTAGGTTTGCAGGAGAACAGGCATTATAAGTCACAAAGTGCCCCCAACTTTTCGGAAATGTTGACACAGCAAGATACTCTGGAGCGCTGTAACTTGACAAAGCCTTTGGGCTTATTAACAAGGACTTTATCTTCGCTATTTTGGCCTTAAAAAGCCAAAGAAGCGGAGATAAAAATATCGCCCTATCAACAACAGCTTGCTAACATGCAAAATCGCATGTTAGCACCCTTTTTCACTACGCTTCCCTTTGCATCTCTTATGAGATGCAAAGGGGACGTTCCAGAGCAAAATTATAGGAGAAATGTCGCTAAGCGACATTTCTCCTATTATCGAGCTTCACGCTAACCCTGTTAGAGACAAAAAAAGCAGCGCTAACCACGGTTAACGCTGCTTTTTTACGTCTGCTAATTTTCAGACTTAGCCATGTAATCCAATGGAAGGTGGATAACATGGCTAAGTCCACCATGGGCTATCAACAAGGATATCACCAGCGATAACCTCCCAAATGCCGCTATCGCTGGATTCTTTATCGCCTAGGCGGTTAGCGTTGTTAATAACGCGATAACCAGGCGATAATATCCAGCGATAATTTTCCCTGTTCCTTGTTAATATGCCCCCTAATTTCCTAGAAATTCTTGAATACATTCATGAATCGCATTAATCTAATTTTGTGCCTGCACTTTATGCCGTATATTTTAATTTTCTATGATTCTATAGCGAGCCTGTAATGTAATAGCATGTGAATGTTGGGCTGGCACGGTTCGCCATTAGAAAATTGACGTTACAATTATAACAACAAAGCTCCGATTGGCTAACAAGAATTGGAATTTAAAACAAGCATTGGCATAGCCAATAGGTCTCGCCTTTGGGACCTTATAAGTGTTTAGCCATGCAACAGTTGCATAACTAAATACTTATAAGGTCCCAAAAGCGAGACCTATTGGCTATGCCAATGCTTGTTTTCTGATGCTTTACTTTCCGAAAATATCTGAAGCTCTCGAGATAGACCTAAAAAACTAGATTGGTTTCATGTTAATGCACAAAAAAGATGTATGTACCATGACAAATGGCGATTTCAAAACAGCTTTGTAGCTCTACAGTAACTCTAGGTAAGTGCAATATACTATCACCTGTTAAACAACAAAATATTGCTGGCTTCTGGTATCGCAATCAAGCACCAAAGCGGCCGCGAAAGTGAAAGTAATCGCGGTCAAGCGCGGCGCGCGCGCCCGCGCACATGCACTGTAGCTCTAGGCTGGCCTGGTAGCTCTTTTTGGAGCCCTCTCAAAAAGTATCGCCTGACCAGCGCATGCGCTGGGTCAGGCGAGACCTAAAAAAGATTGGCACCAAATAAAGTTGCTCAATCTCACCAAAGTGATCTCTTCAGCACTGGAAAAAAGTACAAATGATTTCGCCAGTGTAGTCGTGCAGAAAAGCATACTTCTAAATGCCATAGGATTTGATGAGTGCAAACATAATATTAAAATATTTGCATAAAATCAATTTTAATGCAAAAAAAAAAGTGAATGTGCGCGTTCGCCTATTCAAACATTATTTCCCTTTGCTCAGTATGCCAAAATTGGTCATTCAAATTAGAACCCAGGTGCGACCATAGTAAAGGGTACGAGAGGGAGTGTAATCCAGGCTGGAGATATAGCCAGCTGCTGTCTACATGAGAGGTATGCCTCTGCTGCAGAATTCACATTTTATTACTCGTCTTAGTTCATTTCGACAATCACTGATCAACCAAAGTAAACATTTACTTTTACAGGGCAACTTCTGATCACCAGTGCAAGCCCTCAATGTGTTCTTTGGACACATCTGGGTGCTTTTCTACCTTGGCGACACAATCCCAGCATGCATGCCTCCCTTACTCCACCCATGCTCCTCTAGAGGCGCTCCTGCAGTCACCACTGGCAATGGAAGGTGCAGTCACACACCTCCTCCTCATGTAACTCCACTGGCTCCCCCTGGAGTCCATGATCAGTTTCATAATTCATGTCTGCCAGAATGGATGTGTCAAAAGTCAGTCATTCAATACATTCGATCCAATCAAGCTTTAAAACAGTCAATATTCAGAGCCTGTTGCCTCTTGATCCACTCATTGAAAACACTCTCTGTCGAGTACAGTAAACCCTGATAGGAGCCCTCTTCCTGCGGTTCACAGTTGTCCTAATACAAGATTTGTGACTGTCTGCTGCTTGCCTGCCTTTCGCTCTCAACCTTTGTTGCTCAGTTACTCTATTGATCGTGGACTTTATTTATACATATGAATATTTCTTTTTTATGGAGTTATAATCATAATAGAACAAAGCACAGCAATACGGTTCCTCCTTATTTTCATCTCAGTTTCTCTGTTTAACACTTTTTTACACCAGAAGCTGTATTATAGAAAGTGCTCCTGGGGACTGTTGAAGGTGCAACAGGCATGTATGCCAATGGCTTACAATGCTTTCAAGACCTGCTCTGTAATATGGATCACACTAGCGCAAAATATGCCCCAGTTTGATCAAGATGGGGTGTTCCTACAGTTCCATGAGGACAAAGCCCCCAGCAAATGAGTGATGCTTTAACGTTTGGACCAGTCCCATATTGCAGGCACGGGCACAATGGTAAAGAGGCTGCCAAGAGAAGCACTGATTTTGAGCCACATAGAGGTGTCGCAAAGTCAGTGCCACCTCCCACAGTGCCACTTGGAAGGAGAGGAAGGACTCCTAGGTATCCTTCAGGCATCCCCAGGCAACTAGGTATAGACCAGGGATCTCCAACCTTTTCTGTAATAAAAGCTACTTATATCTAATTAAAACCATCTCGAGCTACTAATACTATTAGTCTTGTTATAGTGACCACATCAATCAAGATTCCGTTAGTGACTACCATATGGAAGAAAACCAACACTATTCACCATAGTTCAGTAGGCAGAGTTTCCAGCAGAAAGGCAAAAAGGTTTTGTCAATGTGGAATACCTTTTGTTGGGAAATACATAACAGCCATAGATGCAATGCCCCTGGCATTAGGGTAATAATATTAGTAATAAGTCTCCCCAAAACTGCATGATTTGCCTCTCAAATGTCAGCTTTAAGTATATTTTAGAAATTCACCTATTTATCTCCAAAGATCAATTTAATAGTTCTGAAAATACACACGTTTGTCTCCAATACAAGCTTTCATGTTTGGTATACATGTATTGACTCTGCCAAGCAAAAGCTGGTCTGCGCATAGGAGACCTACTTATAGTTAGCTGGAGAGCTGCCAGTGGCTCACGAGCTACTTGTGGGAGAAGACTGGTGTAGACACTCCCTGCACTTGCCTATGGAGGGATCCCTGCCCCTTTCAACCTGATGCCGGGTCTCTGCCTGCAGTGGAAGGTAGACCAGCAACTTCAAACTGCTGCTCTTCCCTTCACTAATGCCAATCAGACTGGAATCAGAGTGGAAGAGAGCGCCCTATTTGCACAACAGACCAGCTAGGTAACACCATATAAAAGCTATAAATATTCAAGGAACATGATCAGCTTGCCCTTTAGGATGTAGTGAACAGAAGTTGAGCGAGCAGCTGCAGTGGTATCTACATTGCATTTTGTTTAGTTGACTTTTCAGCCCACTCCTAAAATAGTGCGAATTATAGCACATGCCAAACTAAAATTACCTTCACATTGAGAAAGAGACAAATGGACCAAATGTACAAAAAATAACCTGGGCTGGATTGGTCTTGGTCTTGGCTGAAAGTTTTGCTTCATAGCCTTATTATATATCTCTCTTTTTATTACGTAGCGATTATAGGGAGAATATTCACACACACAACCATCGGGGCCACCTTTTTGCTAATAATTGTCTGGCCCAGGTCCCTGGGTTACTGGGTTGTCCATTTTTTCTAAAATTGGAAACTGTATGCAGCACTTGTTTTTTGGCTTGAAAAGTGATTTGTTTGCATGTGCGAAAAGCAGTATTTCAGTGGCTTTAAAATTGTCCCTTACCTGAAAGTAGAATCTGGAAGCTAGGAAGTGTGGATTGTGTCTGTCTGTAACCAAGGAGATTCCGAATAGAGGAGCACCTCCCTGCCAGAGCAGTTTAGGCTTAAGGTTGCTTGGCTCCTATATATGTTTTCTATGGGTTGTTGCATCTGCTGCTGTGATTGGTTGGCAGGACTAGTACTTCTATAGGATTAAGGGCCTAGGGTTTGTGTTCGGTGTGGCTATTTGGGCTAGGGTTCTGATTGGCTACTAGGGCTAGGGTTTCCTTTTGGAGTTAGGGATTAGGGATTTTTTCCGAAGACGTACCGGTGGGATTTTGCCTGAGACACATAGATCGACTTAGGATCTCTATACGCTAAGACAATAAGAAGACTTAAGTTCGTTTGCCTATTCTATACGCCCTGAAGAAGCCCCAGGCCGGATGGCCATGTAAGGGGGCGAAACACGTGGTGGCTGTTTTTCACCCCTTGCCAATCCAATACAGAATTCTTAAATCACCTTCATAGAAAGATATTTCACCATGAAACCAGCATACTGGAATTTTTCCTGACTCAGAACGACTACATAAACTTGTCCAGACATCTCTTTCTACAAAACCAACAGAGGCATTCCCCTCATGCACCACAAACAAACCTCATACAGATTTCAATGTGTATTGAACTACTACACAACCTGTCATGGCCTGTATTCCTCACGGCTGTCGGACAACCGGACAACCGGTTACTAAACTACAATTCCCACAGCGCCCCGCTTCGCGAGCTCGCGGCTGGGGAAGACCGCGCGTTTTCTGATTGGACAGCTATTTAAGCCCCGCCCAGTCCAGGAAGCGGGGCTTGACAATCCTATTTCGTTCCTGCACGCCAGGCGGACGGTGCTTCCCCGCCGGAGGTCGGGCGTGATATCAACGTTCCGGATTCACCCAGAGATCAAGCTGCTTCCAGAGACTTCAGTCATTTCAGGATAGCGCCGGGCGGAAGGTGCTTCCCCGCCGGAGGTCGGGCGCTTGCTTCGTTCCATCCGACATCGCGAAAGGAACAGGTAGGGCTCCTCGGGAGCACGAGACCCTTGGTTCCTCACCGGTTATCTTCCCTTAGGAGAACAGAACCTGTTCACCTTGTTACTAGGTACTTAGGCCCTTAGACGCGTGCTTGAAAACGCGTAGTACAGCATCAAAAAACCCTCAGTTAGTAGAGCTGCTCATTCCACGCTGTGCCAATAACAGCGTTGACTCGTATTGAGGATATTTTGATCCTAGGTGCACGCTGTGCATGGAACAGCGTACCAGCTAGGAAAGACTGAAGTGGAGGACGACACGACTGGACTCGCTCTCGTGCCGGTCCCTCCTATCCCTTACCTATTTTACTTCCTTGAGTTCATTGTTGTCTGAGGAACTACAACATCCTTTTCCCCATTCCTTGAGGTAAGCTGTGTTGGGGAACGGATTGGGGTCCTCAATAGAGGGTAGTAGGCATTGCAGGCCGGGGGACGTATACTGATGTCTGCCTGTGCTCCCTTCTAGTTGGTGCGACCTTCCCCGAGGCCCCGACACCTCAGAGGCTCGTCGAAAGATTCCATCGCACAGTTTTCCAGTCCCGTTCCTTCACTCCCTTCCCTCCCGGTGGGGCGCCAGTTCCCAGAGTAGTTGTTTCCTCTCTGGGGGTAGCCGCGCTATCGGGAAGAAGGACCTTTCTTCGAACATCGTCCCTGCTGTCTTCTAGTCAGGTTAGTGGTTTTCAGGTAAGCTGCTAACACAGCCGCGACAGATTGTCAAGCCCACGTAGCTTAGATAGCCCGGGCGATGGATACTAACATAGTCCTACATTCATTACTGGAGACCCTCGCAACCCTCCAGCAAGAGGTACATACTTCCCGTCTAGAAAGCCAAGAACTAAAAAAGGAACTGGGAACGTTGCGCAGGGAAGTGGCAGGCATTTCCCGACAGGAGAAAGGGAAAAGGTCGTATATCAAGGATTGGACTCTTCCCCCCCCCTCAAACCACCACGTCACCAGCATTAGGGGGAGGGGCACAGGGTCCTGGACCCTTTACAATGCCGACCGCTACTGCCACCCATGATGGCACAGCTCCCACTGTGCATGTCGTACAGACTCAAAGCATTCCCCTCGCTCCTCCTGAGCGATTCTACGGGGATCCGAAGAGATTTGAAATCTTCTTAAACCAGAGTAGACTTCACTTCTTATGCAAACCAGCACTTTTCCAGGACGAGGAGGCGAAAACCTCCTTTATGATGTCGTACATAAGAGGAAATGCCGCCAGTTGGACCATTCCATTAATGGAACGCAACGATCCAGTGCTCCATAATTTCCAGGACTTTTGCAAGGAAAT
This sequence comes from Triturus cristatus, assembly GCF_964204655.1. Classification (NCBI taxonomy): domain Eukaryota; kingdom Metazoa; phylum Chordata; class Amphibia; order Caudata; family Salamandridae; genus Triturus; species Triturus cristatus. Next base: position 350,608,033 of record NC_140584.1, read on the forward strand.
GAGGAAATTATTTGACCGCAAATCACACACGATGACACTGGATAAAGAACTCCTAACCCTGCGACAGGGATCACAGGATTTGCTCACCTATATCACCACATTTAATCGCCTCGTGGTAGAAACCGATTGGCCCCCAGAGAAAAGGACGACGTTATTCTTTCAAGGCTTAAGGGGCGAATTAAAAGATGTCCTGTCCCAGGTGGTCCAGCTGCCGCATACCTGTGAGGAACTGATCGAGCTGACGGTGCAATTAGACCATCGTGTACAAGAACGAAAAGGAGAGAAAGGAAGAACAGAGATTCGTTTTCCGCCGCTGCGTACCAAGGCCGCCACGGACCTACCCCCAAAGGCAAACGAAGGGACAGAACCTATGCAACTAGGGGGGTTTCGAGGGCCCTTAACCTTAGAAGAGAAGGAGAAACGCCGGCAACAAAAGCTTTGCTTATATTGCGGAAAGAGCGGGCATTTTATCCGTGAGTGCCGGGCACGAGCCAACGCGTCTGAAAGGCCAACCCCTTCTCCTAAACAAGCAGCCGCTCTTCTTCCACCGACGGAAAACTGGAAGACCCAAGACTGAAGGAGACCTCTCCCTTGGGTCCAGAGACGGAAAAGGTCTCGGCATCGCTTGCCAACACTATCCAGCCGTCTGTAGCACATCTGAATGTATGTATCACCTTATGGACCCGACCCACCACCACAGTGGAAGTGGCAGCCTTCTTGGATTCTGGAGCCACAGGGAATTTCATCGACCAGACCTATGCCCAAGCCATAGGAGTACAGACGATACGGAAGAAAGTCCCTGAGGTGGTAAAAGCGGTAGATGGGACACCCCTTACCTCAGGGCCGGTGCAATACCATACCGTTCCCCTCCAGATGAGGGTGGGAAGGAATCACCTGGAGAGCATACAGTTCGACCTTATTGATGCTCCCCACTTCCGCCTCATCTTGGGAATGCCATGGCTCACCCTGCATGACCCCGTTATCCGATGGTCGGAAAGGTCCGTATCCCTCACTTCGGAGTATTGCCAAGCACACTGTCTGGCAGAACCGGACCTCACAGAGAGGGAGACCCGTCCTGTGGCAGGGTTGTTGGCGGAGGGATGTGAAGACACCTTCTGTTGCAGTACCACACTACCAGAAGAATACCAAGAGTATAGCCAGGTCTTTGACAAAGAGAAAGCTACACGACTGCCCCCCCATAGGTCGTACGATTGCCGTATTGACCTCCAAGCAGGAGCCAACATACCTTGTAGTAGGGTGTACGCCCTCACTGAGCCAGAAACACGGTACCTAAAAAATTACCTAGACGAAAACCTTGCTTCCGGATTTATCAGGCACTCCTCATCCCCTGCTTCCTCCCCCCTTTTTTTTATATCCAAGAAGGACTGTGATGAATTGAGAACCTGTATCGATTATAGGGCAATTAACAGTATCACTATAAAAAATCGATATCCATTACCCCTCATACCTGTTCTCTTGGACCAATTAAAAGGAGCTCGTGTGTTTACGAAATTGGATCTTCGAGGAGCTTACCACCTGGTAAGGGTTCGCACAGGGGATGAGTGGAAGACAGCCTTCAGGACAAAATTCGGACTATATGAGTACCAGGTAATGCCGTTTGGGCTATGCAATGCCCCCGCAGCCTTCCAATACTTCATGGACGACGTACTGCGGGGGTTGTTAGACACCATCTGCATAGTCTATATCGATGACATTCTTATTTATTCGACAAACCTACAAGAACACGTGGAGCATGTTAAGGTAGTATTGGACAGACTCAGGCAACATTCATTGTACGCCAAACTGGAAAAGTGCCTTTTCCACGTGAACGAAATATCATTCCTGGGATATGTCATCAATGCCCAAGGATTTCAGATGGATGCGGGAAAGGTGGAGGCCATCGTTCTATGGAAAGCTCCCAAGAATATCAAGGCAATTCAAAGCTTTCTTGGATTCGCAAATTATTATAGGCGGTTCATTAAGAATTTCTCCAGGGTTATCCACCCCATCACACGCCTCCTCCGCAAACACACCCCCTTCATATGGGATAAAGAAGCAGAACAAGCATTTCAAGAGCTGAAGAATAGGTTCACTCAAGCTCCCATACTTCGACACCCAGATCCCAGTCTACCGTACATCGTAGAGACTGATGCATCTCAATTTGCGTTGGGAGGTATTCTCTCCCAAAGACACCCAGAAACAGGACAAATACATCCAGTGGCATACTACTCCAAAAAACTTACACCTTGCGAAATAAACTATTCCATAACAGACAAGGAACTCCTCGCCATAAAAAGAGCCTGTGAAGAATGGCGACACTACCTCCAGGGAGCCAGACACACAGTTGAGATCTACACAGACCACAGAAACTTACTCTTCCTAAAATCAGCAAAGGCCCTCACGCCCAGACAACTCCGATGGTCCTTATTCTTCTCAGACTACGACTTTATGATTAGATACAAACCCGGAACACGAAATGGGAAAGCTGATGCACTGTCACGCATTCCCTTCCCAATAGAAAACAAGCCAGAAGGACTCCCAGAGGGACCACCCATTCTCCCGATGGAAGCATTTCATCCCACGACCCTGGCAACAACCTTTTCGGACTCCTTTTTGGAGGACCTACGAGAGACACTCAAACAAATCGACCTGCAACAGTGGATTGACGATGATCCCGACATTCGTTCCTCAGAAAAGGAATTTCTCTATCACAACCGAAGGTTATACCTTCCAGACCAACCTCAGCAGCAACAAGCTATCTCTTGGGCGCATGACACAACCTTAGGAGGACACCTGGGAGAACACAAGACCATCGCATCCTTAGAACGTTCCTTTTGGTGGCCCACGATGAAGAACGACACCAAGGAGTATATCCAAAATTGCTTTGTGTGTGCCCAGAGCAAAACCAGCCATGCACGACCTATGGGGCTACTTCGCCCCATTCCGATACCCGCACTCCCGTGGCACACCGTATCAATGGACTTCATTGTAGAAATGCCCCCATGTGACGGCTTCACTACCATCTTGGTGGTGGTGGATCATCTCACCAAGATGGGACACTTCATCCCATTGAAGCAATTACCTACGTCAGCAGAACTAGCAGTGGCCTTCCTCCAACACATAGTGAAGGCCCATGGACTACCCAGGGTTCTTATCACCGACAGAGGCTCCCAATTCACTTCTCGATTTTGGAAATCGCTATGTACAACCATGGGAGTGGACGCAAGACTGTCAACCAGTTATCATCCCCAGACCGACGGAAAGACAGAACGTCTTAACCAAACACTTGAACAATATCTCCGCTGCTTTTCACTACAGAATACCATGGACTGGGTTCCTTTGATATGGCTAGCTGAGTTCTCATATAACAATGCTGACCATGCCACTCTAGGTTGCTCCCCATTTTTCTGTTTATACGGGTTTCACCCTTACATGCTTCCATTTGAATGGCCCGCAGAATCCCAGCACCCCACGATACAAGAACACCACGACCACCTCCGAACAGTGATTAAAGAAGTAAGAAAGCAACTACAAAACACACAAACCACATACAAACACTACGCTGATAAAAAGAGAAGTCAGGAACCTAGCTATCAAGTAGGAGATAAGGTATGGTTGGCCACTAAGTACTTGCGGCTAAAAGGAAGAGGTAAACTGGGCCCTAAATACATCGGCCCATATTGCATAGAACAGGTAGTGAATCCAGTAGCCATGAAATTGTCTCTTCCCCAGGCCTGGAAAATCCACCCGGTGTTCCATGTGTCCCTACTAAAACCATGTCCCCAGGGTATGAGACTACCAGCACTCCCTCCACCAGTAGATATAGACGGACAAGAGGAGTATGAAGTCAAAGAACTCCTGGATTCCAGGATAGTGAGGGGTAGGGTGCAATATCTAGTAGACTGGAAGGGATACGGGGTGGAGGACCGAACATGGGAACCCGTAGACAACCTACATTGCCCTAGATTACTGAGGCACTTCCATGCCACTCATCCAGGAAAACCAGGACAACCACCGAGACGGCGGTCCTCCAGAGGGGGTACTGTCATGGCCTGTATTCCTCACGGCTGTCGGACAACCGGACAACCGGTTACTAAACTACAATTCCCACAGCGCCCCGCTTCGCGAGCTCGCGGCTGGGGAAGACCGCGCGTTTTCTGATTGGACAGCTATTTAAGCCCCGCCCAGTCCAGGAAGCGGGGCTTGACAATCCTATTTCGTTCCTGCACGCCAGGCGGACGGTGCTTCCCCGCCGGAGGTCGGGCGTGATATCAACGTTCCGGATTCACCCAGAGATCAAGCTGCTTCCAGAGACTTCAGTCATTTCAGGATAGCGCCGGGCGGAAGGTGCTTCCCCGCCGGAGGTCGGGCGCTTGCTTCGTTCCATCCGACATCGCGAAAGGAACAGGTAGGGCTCCTCGGGAGCACGAGACCCTTGGTTCCTCACCGGTTATCTTCCCTTAGGAGAACAGAACCTGTTCACCTTGTTACTAGGTACTTAGGCCCTTAGACGCGTGCTTGAAAACGCGTAGTACAGCATCAAAAAACCCTCAGTTAGTAGAGCTGCTCATTCCACGCTGTGCCAATAACAGCGTTGACTCGTATTGAGGATATTTTGATCCTAGGTGCACGCTGTGCATGGAACAGCGTACCAGCTAGGAAAGACTGAAGTGGAGGACGACACGACTGGACTCGCTCTCGTGCCGGTCCCTCCTATCCCTTACCTATTTTACTTCCTTGAGTTCATTGTTGTCTGAGGAACTACAACATCCTTTTCCCCATTCCTTGAGGTAAGCTGTGTTGGGGAACGGATTGGGGTCCTCAATAGAGGGTAGTAGGCATTGCAGGCCGGGGGACGTATACTGATGTCTGCCTGTGCTCCCTTCTAGTTGGTGCGACCTTCCCCGAGGCCCCGACACCTCAGAGGCTCGTCGAAAGATTCCATCGCACAGTTTTCCAGTCCCGTTCCTTCACTCCCTTCCCTCCCGGTGGGGCGCCAGTTCCCAGAGTAGTTGTTTCCTCTCTGGGGGTAGCCGCGCTATCGGGAAGAAGGACCTTTCTTCGAACATCGTCCCTGCTGTCTTCTAGTCAGGTTAGTGGTTTTCAGGTAAGCTGCTAACACAGCCGCGACACAACCATTGCAAAGCCCCACAAACCACACCTGCACACAATTCTACCCCAACTACAATACTATGGCACCTGCATTCTCAAACAAAACACAACTCTGTCCTATACCGCCAACATATCCACACACCAAAAACACAACACATACATAACTTTAATGCATCCAGACACATACTCCCTGTTAAAAAAAACACCAGTTGGATCCTCTAAACCCTACTAACCGATACCTTTTATCATGACAAAACCTATACTCAGCCTTCCATCACACCATCCACCGACATACTCATCCTCTTTTTACCAATTACAATCAACCATACAATCCTTACACGCCACTCCACCACACACATTACCTATTACAGTGATCAAATCTAACACACACACTCCTAACTCTTGTCCAACCCCTCTTACACACCACATACTCTTCTTCAAAACACATCACCACCACTGTACTATTCAAATACCACTCACCAGCAGTACTGCACATAAAATTTGTTTTTCACAGAAAACCTCTACAACAAAATATCCTCTCACTACTCCACAAAAACTAAACACACAAATCTCAATATATTATATCCCATATACATATATTTGCTTACTATGTAATCATGTATCCATATATTTATTATGTTAGCCCTATTGTACAAGAAAAAATAATTATCTTGACAGCTTTACTCTGTCCTACCATCACCCTACACCTCTATCAATTTATTCTCTGTCTTCACTCTCTCATCTCAAACCCTTTCCAATACTATGATCTCCAAAATAACCCTACTAAATTCTCCCTCATGTTATTTCTTCTTTGACTGATGTCAAACCTCATTTTTCTACTCTGATTCTTGTTTTCCCTAATCCCTTTATACAAGCTCTTCCCTCTCCATCTCTCCTCTACTCATCCCAGACCTCAACTTACTACTGTGATCTCCCAATTAACACTTCTGGTTTGCTACCCTCTTCTATCCATCCATTCCTCTATTTAATCCAACTCACATGTCTTCCCCTAAAATCAACTTGTACCTCCTTATGGTAATATTATACTCGTATTTCCCTATACTAATCCACCACTAATCATTTTGGGTCTTGGAGTAGCGTGCTACTCTCCGAAAAGAACTTTGACGCCTCATCAGGGGTAGTAAGTGCTATATAAATACAATTCAAATTTTACAATTTTAACAAAGTTATTTTTCATATTGTTTTCTTTTTCTAGACTTTGCTAAACTTCTGGCTGAGTCTGATTTCCAGAAGAAGGAATGGAAGAGGAAACAAGGTAAGATCCTCAAAATAACTAACTTTGGACAAAAGGCCTTATTTGAACAAATTTACCTGAGGACACTTGACTAATTGCTGATAAACATTTAAAAGTGACCAAACAAGGCATTCTATTTTCATTTCCTTAAGTGTAATAAGATAGGTTACAATTACACAAAAGCCTGCTGTCGTTCATTGCTTCACTGTTTTTATAATTATTCTTAATATTCCGTTATATTCTTCAGTGAACATTAATTCTCTTGAAAAATGATCCTGAAAGACTATAAGCAAATCTCCTCAAATAACCTGTTTGAAATTGTAACTATGTTGTTTATCGAGCACTTTAATGAAGGGGCAGGTTTTTATCCCCCTCTTCCATAAGTAGTGTTCTCCAAAATTTGCGATTGAGCCTCCTTACCTCCATTCTCAAGGGTTTGATGGAGCACTAGCCAAGAATTATGTAATTCCAACTTCTCGATATATTTTTATGTAATTTTTTTAATTATTACTAGAGGTGGGCGAGCCACTGAAAGCTCGAGCCAAGCTCAAACCTGAAGCCTAGCACTGGCTAAGCTCGAAGTTCAGTTGGACCCTCAAGCCCATAACGACCCAAGCTTTCATGTGGCGTCTGCCTGCTTTCCTCTGCCCAGGATGTGGCCTTACGGTAAGAGCTGCTGACTGTAGAACTGGGGTATCGAGTTTGAATCTCGGCGTTGGCTCAACATCCTGTGATTCTGGGCAAATCACTTAATGTCCCCATGCCCTTAAAAATGTGTGTGACATTGTATAATGAAAATGGTGCACTTGTAAAGAGCTCCAAAACCTTCGGGTTGAGCTTCTGATATATTTTGAAAAGTGCACTGAGATAAAACAAAGCCTTAGCATAAGGAAAGGCAAATAGATATCCATTTATCAGCTGATTTGTGTAAAGTGAAACCAGAAAACCTGGAAGCATTGCGGCTCCCCCACTAAAATTGTGTTATGTCTTACTTTAAAAAACAAATTGTTTTTCTTCATTATCGAGCATGAAAGCACTTTCAATATGTAATGTCAGACTTCCAGTTGTACATAAATAATACTTTTAATAGGTACTTCTCAGTCTTGCCCTATTAGCGTCAAAGCTTCCACATGTTAAAAAAATACACTTTTTTGAATCCTGAAGATACTTTACCATATTTTACCTCAAGTTTGTTTTATGATTTACATAGCATATATTTTCAGGGCTCAGCTTGTGCCTGGGTTCTAAGATCCAAGCCAGACCCTTGCCTCGGCTTTGGATCTGCTCTGCCTGTTAATTTGGTGTCTCGCCCACCTCGAATTATTACACGTCTGTCTCGTATTACACAGTGCAGACCTGCTAACTTCGAGCAGAGTTCCATCATGTGGGCGCTGAGATGGGACCTTGGAAAGGAGGAGGGGGAAAATGAAAAGGGGCTTAAAGTTTGTTAGTGCCTTAGTAGCTATACAAAGGGATTGGAGGTGGTGATCCATGGTGAGGGGCATTTGTGCCCTTCGCTGGCAAAGGCAATCATCCAGGGCACAAGTCCTAAAAAAAGAAGTGGGGGGACGCTCCAAGTTAGGTGGTGTCACCGGAAGTGACCTCACGGCAGGAAGTGACTTCACGAGATGTAGTCCCCATTAATTAACAAAGGTTAGAAGGCGATGGGGGCAGGTTCAAAGGGCAAAGGAGAATGTTTACGTTGGAATTAGTCACCGTATTGACACTCAGAGGAGCGGGGAAATTAAAGCTGCGCTTGTTCGGTGCGTATTTATTGCCCACAGTAAATTTGCCGGTCTCCGTCTGAAATGCATGAATACATACTGACCTTTTCTAATATACGGCCACGAGCGCCGTCTATCATATTGAACGGCTCCATCAACGTAAAACAACTTAAAGAGCTCTGTTCGCCCTCTCTCGACAATAGAAGGTGGGGTTTGGTGAGTGCTGAGCGCGCGCGCAGGTGCAGGCTCGGGTACCGGCTCCATCTTTTGGGCAGGGTGGACGGCGTCCACCCGGTAAAAACCCGGTAAAATAAGTGGGGGGACGCCGTCCACCCGCGTGGTACCCCGACTCGAGCCCTGCAATCATCTCTACCCCTCCCCTCCAAAAAACACCACCTCTCAGAATGAAAATAGATCGTAGTTCTGCAGAGCCTCCCTGACTCAATTGGAAACCAACTCCATGTAGGGGTTTCCATCTCACCCTGTGTTCATCCTGTGATATCATCACTTCGCCAGGTGACTGCGTGAAGAGTGTCAGTATTGTGTAACTTACCATGGCCGTGTGTGAGAGGACTGGCTTGAAAATGCAACTTATTTACATAACACGTGTTTACAATGTGAGGTGGGCGAAATCCGAGAACATTTTTTTTTCTCTATCCCAAGACAAAAGGGCGAGTCTCTGATATCAATGCCAGGATGACTAATGTACGTCTATAGACAGTTATTCTACTCTCAGCTCAACTGAAACACGGCGTACACAGAATGTATGCACACAAGTATCCACTGAGAGACACGCCGCAACCAAAATGTGTGTGTACGCGTGCCAATACGCACCGTGTGACAACCAAGACATAAACGGCATTTGTGTGAAAGGCAATATTCAGCAAGAGGCGAAATGCATGCAGGGTATGTGTGTAAGGGAAGTGGTGTGGCGCTGCGGCCAGGGCGACTGACTCCGGAATCTGGGGATCATGGTTCGATCCCCGGCGACGGCGGCAGAGTAGCCCAGCACCATGTGACTCTGGGCAATTGCTTTCTTAATCTTCCCGACGGCCCCCAGCGCCTAGGGACACTTACGGGTGATTGTTCGCGCTTTACAAATCTGGATTATTAATATTATTGTATGGCAATCAGGGCAGGCTGTGGCGCCTGGTGCAACAATCATTTTTGATGTTACCACACCCCATGATAGCCTCCTCCGATTCTCTCACTACCACAGGACAAAAGTGCCCCTCAACTCTCCAATCATAAGTTATTGCTAAACACACTGTGCCTCCTGAGGTCAGCGCCCCCCTCCAAAGGTCAGCGCCAGTGCGGCCCCACCAGCCGCACTGCCCCAAAGCCAGCCCTGATGGCAATATCTTAGCGAGAAGCTAAAGAAACATGCAGAACGTGCGCGCGCGCTGCATGACAATATCAATACGATCACAATCGGTTATGAAAATATGCCGTGACAGATGTTTGTTCTTCAGTAACTGGTTCAAAAGAAAAGCACATAAAAATGTAACCCTCCAAATGCAGAATCAGTCTAAGTAAACATGGTGTTTGTCTACAAAGAAGGGTATTTTCCAAAGATGTTGAACAATCGTACACAATATTTGGCCTGTTAAAGAGCGATCATTTAGATGCATTTGACCTATTGTGATAGTAATGCGAATAAAGAGCTCTAGAGGTCGCCAATGCCCAAGTATTTAATTGTAGCGTCATCTAAAATTAAAATAGTTTAGGTACCATTGTATAGGCTCTTCAAAAGAGTTATAAACGGTGATGGAGTTAGAAAAAATGACTTCGGGAACCTATAAATAGGGGAACAAGCTGTGGTAGAGGAAAATGGGTATAATAAGAGGAGTGGCGCTTGAAAAGCAGAGTCTGACAGTCAAGGTACTTTTTTGCAACAAGGACAAATGTGACAGTAATGTGCCTTCCAGCACTCGTTCTGGGACTTGCCCCTGGAGCTCATTTTTGTGACCAGCACTTATTTTTTCCTCATAAGACTTTGACCCAGATCAAGAAAGAGAAAAAACATGAAAGGGGAAGAAGGAGGAAGAGAAAGATGGAAAACAGTGACAAATTGAGAAAACAATGATGACAAAGAACCCAAAAGCCTGAGATAAAGGGAACGGGAGTGTGAGTTTGGAGTCTAAAGAGTCATGAGGTGGACCAAGCCTCTGTAGCCATGGTCTTTGCCACTCGAACCTTCAATAGCACCGGCCGCAGGCTTCTTGCGAACCTTTGGGCCGAAGCACTTTTCTTTTTCGTTTTTACAAATTAAGCACAAGCGAGATGCTTGCATGCACAGCTGTTGAAAGCACAGTTGTTTGAGCAAATTTTCTTTGCTCATTACCTAAAAAGTGTAGAAACTACATTTTATATCAACAAAATGGTGCTAAAACTTCATTTTACACCAGTCTGCCACTTCACATCAAAACTGCACCGGAAATAAGTGTATTGTATCCATTCCAGAAATTACACCTGAAATAGTGCAATCAAAGTAATCCAGCCCTCAGTTTCCATTCCCCCATCTACATCACTAAACATTACATGCGTAACTGATTGGATTTAGAGACAGCTTCAGAGAAAAGTACCAACTGTCTTGATCTTGAATACATGGAAAGAATGTTACCAATGGCAAAGCCGCGTCTGTTTTCTACACACACTTCAGTCACGTGATTGGCGGTCCAGTAAATTATCAACAATTTAAAAAGGACTCTAAGTGATGGTATGGTCTTATTTTTTCGAAATGTTAAAAACAAAGCTTTATTAACACCATTTCTGCTATTTCATTGCAGGACCTCATTTTCTGGAGTATCTGAAATGGACGGTTACAGAAGATTGCCAAGTCTTGATAGACTGCAAGGTAACATTTTAATTTAAAGGTGCAGGTGGGAGAATACAACGTCTGGTCTGACACAGGCCGGAGTTCAGCCTAAAGGCTGTGAGTTACTTTTTATTTCCTTCTGCCCCCACTAGCTCTCCAATGGCTGCTGATATGTGTCTGCTCTGAAGTTGCATCTCAAATACACCTCCGCGTTGACTGTCTGGGATCTTTACTCATGTACATCTTGTCCCCTCTGTGTCTCGATTTCCTGCTTTTCATTCCTCCTTGGATGCATCCATAATGTATTCTCGATGTGATTGCTTGGCATTGATAAAGTACACTGATGACCCCAGGACAAGCCTATATAAAATTACAGAAACAAATACATAAATAAATGAGGTCGAAATGTTGGCATTCGTGCTCTAAAGAGAGCCTTGTTGACGAGTAGCAGCTAAGGGGCGTGGCTTGTGGTACCGCAACTAGCCACGAGAAGTGCCAGATTGTAGCAAATATCATTTAAAATACATTATTGCAGGAGTCTTCAAACTGGGGTGATCCCAGGAGAGGCGACAGGCTCTGGCAAAAAGTATTGTGCTGATAACAGTGCTTTGTATTAAGCTGAAAAAACGTGAGCAGCGCAGCGTGGTGTACTCGGTAGGGTAACACACATGAAATAAGGCATTGGCAGGCATGGTGCTCACTCACCATAGCGCAATCGGAGTTTAGGGGCTGTACTTGGTTTCATGACATATCTTAGTTTAATTTAATTTAATTTCACTTCATTTGCTATAAGTTCGTTCATGTTATTCGGACGTGAGGGTCAGAATTATAGTCCTGACTTACGGATCTTATCACTATAGTATGAGGAATATGACTCTGTATATGTCTGTGTTGGGGGCGACTCCACTATCGACTTGCCAGTCCTCAGGTCCTATGTGTCTGTTTGTGTGGGGATTGCACATGTCATTTATTGTCATTTATTGTCATTTATTGTCATTTATTGTATGTCTTTGTCATCTTTTTATTTCTTTCTCAATAAAAAAAGATTTGAAATAAAAAAATAAAAAAAAACGTGAGCAGCGCCAGCCTGCTCTTTAATGGGCCATCACTAACATATTTTGCTATTTATATCCTAGCTGGGACAAGGTGTCAAAAGGGGAGGGACTCCAAAAATTCTTCAAAACCCCACTCCCACTTCTAATAGTCACACTGTGGATACTTGCACGTGTTAGTAAGGCCTGCCTGACCAGAATAGTATGTTTGGCAATCATGTATTGGATTGCATTGTTAAAAAAGTAATTGAACATAATTGCAATGTCTAAATATGTATAGACATATTTAAACATTGCCAAATTAATAAAATAATTGTGGAAAACTCAGAGGGGGGCCCGAGGATTTTTTTTCCAGTGGTGGCTGGGGGCAGTTTTAAAACATTTGAAGAACACTGCATTATTGCAATGGGAAAGGTCAATTTTGAATGGGTTTATAAATTCTTCCACCATAAGTGCCATGGGCTACAGTTCATCTGAGAGGTGTGTGACGAACTGTTTTCTGACCTCTACAAGGAGGATAATGGTCCCAAAAAGAGAAACACTTTGCTAAACGGCATGATTTCAGATATTTTTTCCAAAAGCTTTGGAGATTTTTCAGTAAAGAGTTTATAAAGCGGGTAGCAAGTACAGAAAAGGAGTTGACTCTCAAACGTAATGTCGTAAAAGAATGAGAAACAGAAGGACAGAAAAGGAAGAACAAGACGGGCGGGATGGAACATAAGGTGAAAGCAAGGAGGTGTACCAATTAAGCAAATTTAGTCCATTATCATTCTTGAAGAAAATCCTTTATTCGAAAGTTTGTGAAAAATCAAAGAACAACCAGCCAACGCTTTTCGTTCCCAAGATACATTCCTGGAACTTCGTCAGGGCTGTAACAAATAAAATAAAGGACATAAACTGACTGACAAACATGGCTCATGACAATCAATCAGTCAGGGGGATTATAAGCGCACTACGCACCTGTGGGGGTCTCCAGGCGCCTGGGGGGTCAGCAGTTCCGTATCAGTCGACGACGAAAAATAATGTAAATCGTTAAATTAAAATTTGAATTTCAATTCTCATTCAAATGGCACTTAGGACACATAATTGAAAATCGAACTACAATAACAAAAACGAATTGAACCAATAAAACCTTACTGATGACTGGACACAACCATTTAATTTAAAGGAAAATATAAAAAGACACACAATAAATACCACATTAACAACTAGATATAGACACATCAAATGTAAACATAGTTTTTAGACTCATATGAAAACGACAGTTTTAGTTGTGTTTTCATTAATATTATTTTATTATGGGAGGGTACATAACACGCTGGTTTAACCTTAACATTCTGAGGTGATTTGCCGGGGAGCATCCAGGGCACAAGACACCGCACTTTGAATCGAATGTAGTTCTTCCCAGGCAGCAATAATAGAGGGTCGAAAAGAGAATATGGTGTGAACTATCCTGCAGGATACACCATTGAAATTTGGCATTCTTGCAGTTTTACCATCTGATATTTGGGGAGGCCACAATAAGGCCAGTTCACAGATTCCCGACCTACATTTACCCTTTTTACCTCTACACCCTCCCAGTTAATAACGCTTTATATTGAGGTTATAAGTTTGTATATTTATCATTGTGGGAATTGAAACTATAGCACTACTGTGCCAGTTGAATATCCTGTTACTCATCAAAAATCCACATACCAGCATCTATTTTGCTGAGCTATTTAATTTCAGGATTCCCTGTACAGAAATTGTTTTGTTGCAACACGATATTCAAATGTTGGCAAAACCTGCAATATATTTTTTTTTAAACTCTGAAATTGAAGTTAGGCTTTGCAGAAATGTGCACATGTACTACCCTGAATAAAATGGCTTCCGGGCAAACTAGAGTCATGAAACCTGTGCGTATAATAAAAGCTTTAACATACCTAAGACCAATATGAAACATCCATATTCGATTATACATCCGTACACACATGATTTATAAACAACAATAGCGCTGAAGTACATAATATGTAATTATGTTTTAGAAAAGAACTCCCTGGATGGATCTTCTATGTTTTTACATGAAATTTCTAAAGCTCTCATCTTTCTATTCTGCTTCACTCTCCTTGGAACATACCAGTGGATAAGTGGATATATTTTTTGGTCTAGGAGACCTAGGCATGAAAAGTCTTTTTAATATGTCTGAGGCCCTCAAGGGAACTAAGAGGGAAAAAATGCATGCCAATTGCTGGCACAAGGTGCATGGATGTGTGGGGGGCACTACATGTGCCCCCCAGGTCACTTGACAGTGGTCCACGGGGGACAGGGGCCCTGCTTGGGGCCCCCAAAGTCCCTCCCTGTCTGCCTATTCATGACCGTGGGACTGTCATGAAGAGGCAGTCGGAAAGGGATATCCTAATTCTTATGGCGGTGCCTGCGCATGCACCACCTCCATTTGGAATCCAACCGCCGTCCCGATGGGATCTTTGATAATGTTGGCGGCGACGGTCTCCTTCTTCCCTCCTCCCCCCCCCCCCCCCCCCCGATATTATCACTCGGACTGCCTGCATCATAATGCAGCAGTCAGACCGATGCCCTGGATGTCAGGCGGATAGCCACTGACGGCCTCTCGGTGGCAGTCCGCCCAACATCATAATCACGGCTATGGTTCTTTTGCAGTTCATGTTGCTTATTTTTTAGGTCCTCTGATTTGTCTAGTAAAATATCTTAAAAATATATCATTCATTGCATTTATCTGTTTGTGGTTCTCAGACCTCACTTGTGGTTGACTAAATTGTTTGTTTTTTTGCCTGAAATAAACACTCTGTCATTTTGCACAGCTTCCTGTTTGCAGCAAATTGCTATCTATTGAATTACAGTTTATGACACACCATGGGGGAAAGAACAGCAAGTTCACAGTGTTAAATTTGTGCCGATTGTTGAAAGTTAAAGTGGTGGGTACGGTACCAAGCACTCATTTGTGGGGCCAATGAATACATTTCATCATCAGACTTTGTCAGAACGAGAGAGAAAGGCAGTAAAAGGAGTTAGGACAAAGAAGAGAAAGATTGGAAAACAGTGTTGATGGGGTAATGTAGGGATGAAAAATAACTTGTAAGAGTGAGCTAAAGAGACACAAGTGCATTGCTTAATTTGAGCCTATGGTTTATGGTGCTCAGTATCTGCACTTAATTGTCAGCATCTGCCTTTTACAGTTCACCACATGGCGGTGTTGTTTGTCAAATTTTGAGATGAGCACAACAACAGTTGTTTAGAAATTCAATGTATATTAAAAATGACTAAATACCTGTGGCTCAACCATTCTTGTAGCTTTGGGTGGCCTAGAATAGTCTGAATTGTCACACTTGTAGGAGGGTGATGGTTAGTAGTTGTGTTTTTACTATCATTGGCAGCACTTGCAGGGACAATGAGTGGTGCAGGATGCTGTGGCCTCCTTACGAGAGCCCTGGCACTTATTTTTATTTACAAATTAAGCACTGTGAGTATTTTGTTGTTGAAGAAAGAGATTTGAAGTGGAATCAAAATTAAACATCTTTGGTAGTTGCAACCCTGGTATTCAGCAGCACTGGCAGAGGGTTCTTAAGAAAATCTTGGGCCCATACTCTTATTTTTTTTTTGCCTTTTTTTGTTTTTTGAGGGCCTTTTTGTTTTTTAATAGTAAGCACTGGGATTCCCTTAATCAGAGTTTGACCTAACCAATGACCAGACTACACAGAGAAGAGCTATGATTTTCCTCAAAATCTGAAGGTTAAACACACTGTCTCGCAACCACACAGGGAAGCTCTGAAACTGTATTTGAGAAAATGTCCATCGTCATGCGTCTGATTTATACAAACTGAATTAGAAGTGGCAAAAGCACGGCAGTGATTGCATAAACAATCTATTATATGCCAGTAAATTGAAATACTGGAAGCTATTATACATTTTCTGTGACTGCAGCCAAAAAGGGATTCTGCTACAAAGAGTGCAAAAATTGATAAGATCTTTAAACTATGAGAAGGATATACATTGCTTATGGAGAATAGAACTAAATTGATTTATCTTTGATATGAGTAAAGCTGAACAAGCAAAGAGGATCAGTTGTCCATAACCAAGAGAGTGCCACAGTACAAGCGTAATGGTGGAAGATCTATAGACACTCAAGGCGTTGTAACATACTCTCTCTACACCTTGATCCATATACAGATTTACTGACATTTTTAGAAAGGTCTGAAAGGTGTTGTTCCAAAGTGCCCATGGACCCTTCCACCATCTGAATCTTTTCCAGCATGTGCCAGCCATTCAGAGTGGTCCCTCATGAAAACGAGGCTTGTCCCTAGCACATCGAGGACGGGCTGACCATTCTGCCCCTCAGTGGGCTGCAGGCTAGGGGTGTTTTCAGAGAAGGATCGGCCGCCATGGCCCAACTATGCCCCAGTGACTCAATTGTGCAGAACATTCCTTTTTATTACATGTTTGAATGTACAGTGGGTTTCATGTTCTTGTGGGAAAGGAAAACAGTGTAAATAAAGGAATGTTTTACAATAATCATATGCTAATTTTTGCATTTGAAAGGCAAATGGTCATAACCAAGAAGTCCGAATATACTAATGGATCATGTGGTTGCGAAACGTGATTCACAAAATCACAGGCTTCTTGACTGCGAAGTCCACAGTTGCAATGTATCAAATGCACACTGCGATTCACAAGAATCTTGGTGCGTTGCAATGTATGCTGTGTGGTTCATTACTAAATATTGAGGAAAGAGGGCATGGAATAGGCGTCCTCTTTAATGTTTCATAATTTAATGTAAACAATGGTTTGCGACTGCAAATACGGTTGCAAATCATTTATTGGATACTAGCACGTGATACCAATTATTGAATGTGGCTGTCGGCATTGAGGGATCACACAGCAGTCCAGTATCCTTTGCTGCCATTTATCATGCCATTTAAGAACCAGTGATTGCAATAAAAAAATCCCAAAAATCTGAAGTTCCACTATCCCTCGTAGACCTAATCCCTGCATTTTCTTCATTTTTGGTTGGGATTCACAAACAGAATTTTGCCTCAATAAAAATAATGGATCAGAACTCAGTAAATCTTACTGAAAGTCCATTTTGATTTGTGATGGATTAGTACAAACCATCAACTGTACAAAAATACTGACAATTTTTCACATCATTACTTTATATGTCAGGCCCAACATCTTTTTAAAAATGTTTTTCTCGGTATTTGTTGGTAAGTGAAAATTCTGAATGAGACAAAACTGGTCTTCTCAATTTAGATGAATCAACAGCAACACCATTTCAAGCCTCACACAGGCAAACTTGTGGGGCATCACTTTCATCTTTGATTGACAGGACCAAATACACCGAGACTAGCAACCATCTCTGTATCTGCATCATAAGAACAGAATCAAATATTGTGATATGAATGAATACATATTTTATTTCACAATCAGCAACGATTTTATTTCCTTTCTACAGGTAACAAACACAAAAAAAGAAACAAGCTTCAAGTGGTTCTTCAACTCAAAGCCCAACGCAGACGCTCAGTACGATGCCCAGACTGGAATAGGAACTCTGCTCATTAAAAAGGTAAAAATAAACTCTACCAATCACTCCAGTAATCTTAAAAGCAAACATCAATATCCAGCATTGGTCAAGGAGAGTGGATCCGTGCCGGATTTACAGAATAACTACATAATGTGTAATGATTAGCCTTTAATTAATTTTAGAATATTGGAATGTTGAGCGCGCCGTTGAAAACAATGAAGTGCTTTGGGCTTCTAATGGCTGGTAGAAGCACGCAACATTAACATTCAAATGTTTAACAAAGGCCTCATGGAGTCCGAGACGGGATTGCAACCCCCTCGGGCTCCATGAGGCCTTTGTTTTACAAACTAGAACATTCTGCCGTCTAGGGGCGGAATGTTCCAATAGCCTTAGAGCCCTTCGTAGCGGACTCTACTGGCCATTAACGTCCTGCTTCCTTGTTAAAGACTCTCTTCGAATGCTAGAGTGGGCCTTTAATGGCTGCTAGAGCCCGCTATGTCAGGCTCTAAGGCTATAGTATATAAATATTTCTTTTGTGGATATTCTCAAAAACTGACATAGGTTTGGCCCCTTTGGATCAACGTTGCACGCTGCTAATATAGAATTATCTTTCTAGTATCATTAAGGTAACTCTAACATCAAGCTTAATGTAGATACAGGTTTAAGACAATTAATTAAGTCATTGAGCTGCAAATGTAAGCATTTACTGATTATTCACGCTGACTATATTGAGGCACAGTGTTACAACTTTTTCAACAAGAACCAATGATTGGCCGGATAGAGAATCAGATCTTCCTTTGAATACTTTGTTAAGATGTTTATTTCTTACTGGATGTTGTTTATTTATACTGCCACACTTTTGCTCCGGTTATGATATCCATGGAACCGTATACTTCTTGGCGAGGTAGTTACCGATCTGCCTTTGTGAGACTAACTTAGTTAAATTTATTGTCTATCCAGAGATGTTGTGATTGGGGGTGCAATAGCCTACCTCCCAATTTGGGATAGGGGATCATGATGGGCCTTTGCCAGTTATCATGCAGGCAAGTCTGATGATCCCACAATGTTTGCCATTCAATGTAAGGATAATGCATTTTTAACTTACACATACATTGTTTGAATTACATGGGTGTTATAGGACCAACACCGTAGACAAACACAAAGGATTCCATAGCCACATGAAAGACATTAAGATTTAGCCACTGCTACTCACCCCTTAGCACTGGAACCCAATTTTTCTCCCATATAAGTCTCTGGGACAATATCTTAAATAAATTTGTCTCTTACCTCACATTAAAGTCTAAGAACCTCATTACAAGTCCGGTGGTCCACGGACCTCCAGGCTCGCGAGGGCATGGCGGTGGCGGTCTTCCGACCACCCCATTACGACCAAGGTGATCGAGCAGCCCTGGGACTGTCGCAACCGCCAGCGATCAGAGATCCCTGGCGGTGGCATGGCAGTCTTGGGGCCGAAATATGCTTTGCGGGGCCGCTGCAGCCCCACGACGCATATTACGAGTTTCCTCACTGCTACACTTTTTATGCCGGTGCGTCCACCATGAAAAGTGTGGTGGTGAGGAATTAGAGGGGGCTCTACAGGCCCCCCTAGTGCCTCTGCGCCATGGGATGCATGCAGGGGAGCATGTGTTGTGTCCCCCTGTGTGCATGCACCTCAGTGCCTGCACGGCATGGACTGCAGCAGTCCATGCCGTGCAGGTACTGATTTTGAAGTTCCCATTGCGGTGCCTATTTCATAGGCACTGCTGTGGGAACGCCAAAGAACCGCCCATCAGAGAGGAGAAATACTCCTAATCTGGCGGGCAGTTCAACCACAGGTTTGGCAGTGCAGGAGCGAAACATGCGGTATAGAAAGTCTCTACTTACCTTTTCGTATTTTGGCCTTGATATTCTAGCCACACAATTTTGTGCTATTGAGATTCCCATTGCGATATTCCGGGAGCGCACCCTTTTTGTCAGTGTTAAATAATTTGGCCCACTGGCTGAAGAAATGGTTGACCAAAATAAAATCTTCTGATTATGCAGTGAGAAAACATTTGGCCTTCCCATTGCACTGCTGCCTGCTTACACTCCTATACTTTGATAGAGAGTTGTGTTCTCAAATACCAAGTGAGCAACCTCCAAATTAAATACAGCAAAAGTAACCATTAAGCTCTGCTGCACTTTAGAATCTGTTAGCTGGTGATGGTGTGTAAGATGTTGTGAACGGTGAGATTTTCAGACGAAGGTCCACAGTGAGCTACAATCCCAGAATTGACTGGCTTGCCATCACCATACCACATATGTGCACAGAGTTAGAATATCCAGCCTTACCAGTAGAAAGGTGCATGCAAAGGTCTGTTTATCAGCAGAAACCATCCACAAAAGCATGAACACCAGATCATGAAAGATTTTCCCTAAAACTCATACTTCAACAAGAAGGAGTAATTATCCATATGAAAAAACCTGATCAACAAACTGAAGCAATCTGGGTTA
Source organism: Triturus cristatus (assembly GCF_964204655.1). Taxonomy (NCBI): domain Eukaryota; kingdom Metazoa; phylum Chordata; class Amphibia; order Caudata; family Salamandridae; genus Triturus; species Triturus cristatus. The sequence continues at coordinate 350,628,023 of NC_140584.1, forward strand.
AAGTAACACAGCAAGCTAATAGACTCAAGAGTCTAGCGAATGAGAAGACTGAGACATCAGAACACAATAGCATTCTTGATATGAGGCCACAATATGCTTGGCAGGGCCGCTGTAATATTTAAAAGGATTAGCCCTGTTTGTGCACCAGTGCCTAGGCGCTGAACAACGTGCCTAAGTCCAGTTTTAAAACAAACTCTTGAAAGTATTCTCAAACAAGACTCCGGGTGAACACTATTTGTTGCCGATGTGTTCACAGCTATTTCATGTGGGAATGTGCTTCCTATATGTGATCATACACAACCATACCTATTATTTATGACCTTCACACATAAATTGAGAAATATGGACGTGGTCTGCTGGCCAGAGCTGCTGACTTTAGATCTGGGGGATCAGGTTTGACTCCCAGCATTGTTTCATCATTCTTTGATTTAGGGATTGTTCACTTAATCTCCCATGCATATAATAAAATGTATCTGATCTGATTTCATGTTATCTGATGCTGATGTAAAGTGCTGTATATAGTCCAGATAAAATGCACCATTCAACAGTGGGCCTCATGTCATTGTTTTAACACAGAAATCGATATCAAGCCTTACCCCGTGTTCTGCTGCAAAAGGAGTTATTCGAATTTGCTAATATCACTGGTATCAACACCAAGATTATTTACCAGCTTTGTGATATTTGTGAACGGCCAGCACCCCACTCTGAAAAGTGTATCTACTCCAGACTCACGTGCAGTTCCACGTTTATGGGCAGGTCAATATCTTGGCCATAGTTTGATATCAAAGGGCTTGGTCAAGGTTGTGACATTTACTAACAATTACTGTTATTACATTTCAAATGTCCCCCGCCTCATGTTAATTAAAGGTAGATTGGTTGCGATCGTTTGTCATTCTTAGAATGGTGTTGTGGTTCCAAACGTTTGAAAAGCACTGATGGAGGGTATTTGAGTGTTATAAAAATTAAACATTTCACTGGCTTTCATTTCCAGCCATACACTGAATTTAAATGTTATAGCATTTTTCATATATTTGCATTTTTCAGTGGTACTGAAATTACTAAAATTATATATTTGTTGTGCTTTTCTTATTTCATGTAGTTTGGGCCAGAACATAAGGGGATATTCAAAGCCACTGTTTCAGACAACCGGGGAGAAGATGTCAGCGAACTTGATCTCACCAAAGATGGTAGGATTGCATACATGGTGTAATAATAGCATACTCTATGTAATATTGGCGTGCAGGGTGGATGCATGGACTAATAAGAAACGGTATGGGTCTGCCATCTTTATGTGTTGATCCCCACAATTTAAAATGTTTAGAATCTCAAGATCTCAAGATCTACTTGGGGTTGTGGGCTGAGGGATTTTTAAGAGTTTATCACATTTTCCTGTGAGCTCCTGTACTAGTGTACCCTAGATAAACAGGGCATTGGTGTATCTAAGGCCTACCAGGGGCTGAAGCACGTATTGTGCCACCCCTGGCCTGGCCTAACAATTTGACACAACTGGCTGATCACTCAGCTGGGGTAAGTTGGTGTAATCACCTCTTACTTAGGTGTAGTATACCTATACCTAACCTTAAATGGGACACATATTAACCTATAAGTCACTCCTATGGCAGGCCTTAACAATCCTGGAGGCAGAGTGCTTGGTTTCATGTGAGATGGTGCTCTGGCATGAGCTGAGCCTGTCTGCAGTGACCGGAACCACTTCCTTTTACTGTTTCCAGATATCGCCATACCATATACTCTTAAGTGCATTATGAACCTCGCGGTTAAATGCTATCTTTGGTTTGGCTTTATCAAAACATGTCGAGTAAGGTGTCATACGAATTGGAATACTAACCCCTCGCCAATTTTGGCGACGGGGTTAGCATTCCACCCTTCTAGAGGGACACGACATGTACAGTACCTGAAACCCGGGTAAAATCAGACATAGCCTCAGCTCCACAAAATGGATGCTGCCACCACAGACACAAGTCTGCCCTCCTGCTGCTGGGAGTCCTTCCAGCTTGGGAGACGTGGACAAAGGGTTTCCTGCCAGGGGAGGTGCGAGCACCACCCCAGACAGGATTTTGTGTATTGGTCAGGTAGGGCTTCAATAGAATCAGACATGCCTGAGGCTCACAAGGAGCCTCGGTGCATATGCCAGTTCAAACCGGTCCTGGGGCACACCAGCCCCGGACCTGGGGCGAGCTGGACAAAGGATTGGGGGTGTAACCACCCCCCTTCCTGGTTCCACCCATAGGGAGGGACCTAGCAGGTAGTCCGGCCCCTAGAATCCGCTTAAAGGTAGGAGCTGTGTCCTAAGACTTCAGACATCCTGGAATCAACTTAACCACAAGAAGAAGACGGGAACTTCGACGCTCTGCTGCACAGAGGACTGAAGGAAATCTCCCCTATGGTCAGGGAGTGACCATCTTGCTAACGCAAGCACCAACCAGCTATTGAACGTCTGCTTTGCCGCCGCCTCCTGCCGGAGCCCAAGCCCAGAACCCAACAAGACCTGGACCTCCAGACCTCTCACAGCCCGATCCACAGTCCCTGCAAAGAAGGAACCCGTGGAGGCACCGAGACACGTGGAGCCAGCCATCTTGGAAGACCGACGACAAGCTGCAAGCGCGACAACAGAGGATCCCTCCAAGTTGTGCTTTGGGTCCTGAGAAGCCCAATACCCGAGCAGCATCTGCACCAAAGGTGAGCCCTCCAGCATCTCCACGATCTGCGTGGGGCCCCTCTGCATTTTGCATCTCGACGCGCCTGCCCGGTCTCTGGCCCGTTGGCTAGTGGCCATTTTGGCGACGAACCTTGAAATCTACCACACTGGTCTGGTTGCTCCAGACTGGCCCCTGCTTCCCTCCAAAGGAGCAGCCCCTCTGACCTTGCTGGTCAGAGTAATCAGCTTTCTTCATTCTTCACGACTCCTGCTTTTGCCAAGGCTTGTTTGCTTCCATCGAGTCGCCGACACCGCCGACAGCGAGAACCTGCGTAAGACAGCTCGTGAGCCGACTCCTGGATGTCGTCAACCTCCAGGGACCACGTGGCTGCGGAGACAAGCTACCCCTCATCACCTGTTTGCACCCGACATCGCCTGGTACCTACCTGGTGCCACGCCGGTCACTGGCTAGTGACTGTGAACACTGTCCCCTCTGCTTTCAGGTCTTCTACAACTGCGATCCACCCTTGGATCCAACGCAGCTCTTCCGGACCGACCGCCTGCAGCATCTTTGTCATCAGGCTCCATTGAATCGATAGAAGAAACCCGACGCACTTCGAGACCTATGCACCCGCTTCCTGTGGGTGAGGTAACGCTGGCACTCCGGTGCCCCAGTGTAGAGAAACATCTCTAGTGTCTGTGTTTTGAATCTTGAGATCGTAGTCCATCCAGAAGATCCTTTCTGCAGTAACTTTTAAACTTTTACGCACCCATTGAAAACCTATGGGAGCCCGCGTGTGACTTTACTCACTGCACACGCGACCCGTGGACCTCCTGGTCACTAACTAAAGTTAGCTCCTTGTAGGCCCAGCGGTTCTAGAGGCCCTAGGCCTTTTCCCTTCCCTGTTCGTGGTACTTATACCACTATTTTAGTATATGGTTTGAGTGGCCACCAGGGCCCATCCATATAAAGTGCAACTTCTGTGTATTATAACATTGTCTTGTTTAACGATTTGTGCTCCTGTGCTCATAAAGAGTCTTGGGGATACTTTGAGAAATAAATACATATATATTTTGAATATATATCTGTGTGGTGTGCTTTCATTGGTATAAAGGGGGATTACATTTGGTAAAACAGCCTGCTTAACACGCTTTAACGAGTTTAGCCTCAAAGACTGCTAAGCCTACGCTACCACTAGGGCAGCTAGTCCGAAAAGGTTGACTTACAACCACACCATAAGGGTTGCTTGGCATGGTACAAGGTGGTCACTTTAACTAGTGAACATCATATACCAGGCCAACTTCTTGCACCTTGGGATACATGTCCGATCAGCATTGTATGGGTACTTTTTAATTAAGTTCAAGAGCGGCTCGTCTCGGGGAAAAGAGGAGGGGTGGAGGAGGGGCTCGGGTAGCGGGGGCTGGGGGACCACAGAGACAATTTTTCTAGAGAATTTACCTCCACTCTCCATGATCGCGTCGCATCGTGCTCTTCTACTGACCTCTCCTTTCCACTGCCAGGCTGGCACAGGCTCTGAGCCTGCCCAGTGGCCGATCCTGAAGCTGCTCTCATCATGAAAGCAGCTTCAGGATTGGCCTGAGCGCTGATGATTTGTGCCCCAGGACTGTCTGGGAGCCTTTGCCTGCTCTCTCCAACCCCAGCAATGCAGCTGGGGTTGGAGAGTTGGTCACTGTGCATGTGGGTTTGGCCGGCACTCCGAACCCAGCCTATCACCACCCTGGCCCCGCCACACGCCTCAGCACAAGGAAAAATAAAACTATAATAAAATGGGTTTTAAACCTGTTTTATTATTGTTTTATTTGTCACACTTTTAAAAGTGCTAGCGGGGGCGACACTCCTTCGCCAGAGCGGAGGAGCCGCCACTGATTTGAGTTACAGTCAAACCACCTCCATCAATGTATTGTTGCTATATATATGAGAAGAACTATGATTAAAAAGCAGGCAATGTGCATACTGCTTCATGAAAAGCAACCTCGGAGGTAGAACCCTAGGGAGACTGCCCAAGTTAAGTTATAATAACGTTTCAATAAACTGTTTCTAACTGAGAGAGATTGGCTATTAATAGCAAGTACTGTTTCTTCTAACAAAATGTGCTAATCATGCATATGGATGAAGATGTATAGTCGATTCTACATAAATATACCAGTGATATACAGCAGTACATTCACTAGTCAACACATAAAACTTTAAATAATATGAAATATGTCTCTTTCACATTTTACCTAGGTTATGATGATGTCATCAAGGAGCTTTGTAGAATGAGTGGTAAGTCTTTTTTTTTTACTACTTGTGGTACTCATTGCTCATTGAAGGTTAATTATATACTGATTTCAAGAGTATGCATCATGTGCCATGTGCTGACTACCTTCTGATATCTTACTGTTTACAGATGTATTTACTGTCTAGCCCAAGCACCTAGCATAATCCCCTGGTCATCTGTGTGCAAACAGGTCAAACGCATAGTTTCATTTCTTAGCAAGGGAGGATGTGAGGATGTGGTGCAGTGGCCAGAGCTGCCAACTCCAAAGCTGTTGATCCAAGTTCGAGTCTCGGCGTCGGCTCAACATCCTGTGATTCTGGGCAAATCACTTTATCTCCCCGTGCCCATGGAAAGCTCCTGGATACCCTCACGGGTGATAAGCCGTCTACAAATTTAATTTAATTTATAGCACTGCCCATTCTTTTATTTTATCATCCCAAAATCCACACTTTTGGTTGCACTATGTTGTAATGAAAAAGTTGATAAACTGTTTGAAATAATCACTGAACATTTTTTATTTTAGATAATGATATTATATATATATGATATATATTACCGAGCAACAGCCGGCACTGGATAGTTATAGTTAGGTCTGCATTTCCTTAGGAAAAGCCTTTATGGTTTGGTAATTACTTTGGTGCCGTTTGATGAATCTTCACAAAACATTCCAGAAAGGTGCTCTATTTTGCCTAGTTTCTTCACAGAAAATTTTGTGGTGAGCTCCAACCCAAACAACAATGGAGATATCTCCAAGTCACTCACAGTTTACGTAAAACTATAAGTACCTCTCCTTATGCCCTGCAGACTGACCCACTCCTCCAATATATCATATCATGGAAAAATTAAACAGGAGCCATGCACGACTTTATACCACAGTGACTTATTTTTTCCACAGACAGCCTCCACCGATGGACGGAAACAAGATTAGGCCTTTCCATTCCGGCTGATGAATGGCTTACAATTTTTTAGGGTCATGTCAGAACGCTGCGAGAAACCAGGATAAAATGTAGGTACTTCAAGGTCCTCTACCAGTGACACGGGTCACCAGCTAAGCTCCACGGGATACACATTCCCTTAGATTCTATCTGCTGGAGATGTTCTATTCCAGACTGCAACATAGCGCACATATTATGGGACTATATGACCCTTTCACATTACCGGCGATCGGCCTGCGACCTGCTTAAGCATGGTTAGGGTGGTGTCGACCCCACTGATGAACAGATTGCCTTTACAACATAACACCTCGGCCCTGCTATGCAATCTGATGGCTCGCTACAGCTTTGGAGGTGACAAATGTGGAGATTTTTCTTGATGGCCTCATATACAAAAATAATATATAAAAATCAATGACCAACTGTAGAAATTTGAGGAGGTATGGGGTATATTCCTTCACATACAAACATCTCTGAATAGTTAACGGTTGCTGTACGTTAAATTTCATGACATGGTTATCTGGCTCAGATATCGCCCTGGTCACCGGGGATCACTCGTGGCGGCCATATGGATCCAACCTGGTGGGCCCTGTATAACTGATTACATACATGGAGCAGCACTGATACTAATATGCCTACCTTTGAGATGAATATGGACCGACACTCAAAGATAACATTGGAGAAGGTAGCATAGGATCCACAATGTACACATGACCTCATTGTGGGGTGAAAGCCCTTGAGTGCCATAGCTATCACCTCAGATGTTAATCATGTTTAGTACATGGAGTTAGCTGATATTTCTGTTATTGCCCCATTAGGAGAAGCGGGGCTACACATTTTTATTTCACTTGTTATTCTTTTTTTCTTTCCTTGCTGGAAGAGTTATTATAATTTTTTCATGTGTTTTTACAATGACACTTTGTACCAGGGCTGCGTACATTGTCTTTCCTGTGCATTTTACATAGTACATACTCTGTATTGTGTGAAAACCAATAAAGAATTGTGATATAAAAAAAGGGACAAAGCCAGATGGCTATTGAGGATTTCCAGATTGCAGCTGTTTGTATAATCTTCAATTATATTGAAAAGTTGTCATGCTGTGTCCCTGATGGACCTTCAGCAAGTAAGTATGCTCTCTAATATCTTTCGAGAACTACTACAGTCCAGTCTCCCTCAACTGGGAAATTGAACAAGAGAGCTTCACCCTATCAGAAGCTACCCCACAACATTTGAGTAAAGCATGTTCCATGCATAAAATGTAAATAAACATTGGGCATTGATTTTGAATGAGTACACATATTTTGGAAACAATAGAGTGAAATGGGAGTACGTATTGCAGTTCAAAGAAGCAACAATGGAAATCTAAATCAGAAGATTTTTAAGGAGTTTGGTGGACAATTTAACTGTGAAACCGTTAAAGGTTTAAATATATATAAGTGTATTCTAGGTAATATGTACACTGACAATGAACTGATTGCTATCTTGTGGTGCATTCCAACATTTTTGTGTCATGTATCTGTATAAGTAAATATTACGAAGACGGTGAGGAGCTTCTAACCTGAACACCTCAGTAAAGAAAGCAAGCAAGATAAACAACATTCTCATCTCTGCCAGGATCTAGTGATTGTCTTGGTGTTGGTCTTAAGACAAGCTCATGTGCTCATATTATTTCCAGTATTTGCCACATGTGAGCATTTTTGCCACATGGCAATGGATAGTATTCTTTCAATGTTTAATATTGTTCCCATTGCTCTTGTGATGGAGTTTCTTTTTATGTGTGGGTCAATGCATACTTTCAATTTCCATGAGGGCTCCTTCAGGATAATAGAAAGTATAAAAATGTTTGTAAGAAGAAATACATTACACTGGACTTTGTTGAGATCCCAGAGTGTTTGGGTCTAGTTTTAAGAGTACCAAAGGTGCGTGAAATAATATTTATTAAGATGGGCAATTTTAAAGGATGGATATGAACTTTGTTAAAATGTTTTCTCCTGCCCACTCGGCATAAGGTCATGAGGATTAGGACCCAGGATGTCTGCGAAAAACCTCTGAGTTTAAGTTAGAGTGACAAGTAGGTATGGAATGTTGTTGATTTTTCATTATAATTGGTCCATGAACACAAAAGAAAAAGCAATTATTCATCAAATGTTTACTCAGTAAAGAATTAATGACTGCTGCTTAAAATCAGTCCAGGCAACAATCTAGACAATTTGGAACAAAATCAATATTTGTCTATGACAGATTTGTTATTAGATAATGGAGAATTTCTTGTTCTTCAACTTCACCAAAACTGAGAAAATAGTGATAGGCAGACCTCCTGATACCACAGGCGCATTCTCATGACACTTTCGCTTGGCAAAGCCCCAACCAATGCACAGTCAGTAGAACAAATGCCACATGGATTAATCTTGTCGTCATCTCAAAATATATTGCAGCCATTACCGAGAGGGTAAACCTTGACAGTCAGGTTTTTAAGATTATAAATTGCTTTATGATCACTCTCTGCAAGTTAATCTCACAGTAATTAATGTCTGATTCCTTTAATGTTTTCTCCATAGCTATTTATTTTATATTGTTTTGCATGTTTATTTGGCTTTTATTTCAATTTTTTTTTCCTTTTGAAATATCTGTCTTGTTTTTACCTTATTTTATCTGTGTTATTTTATTTTATCTGCTTTTACACTTTCCTTAACCTAACCCAAACCACAATGCTGTTTTTACTTTAATTTATACTTAACTAATACATTTTTACATTTTCTTAAATTTCCAATGATTCTGTTGTCCCAATTATTTTCCAGTTTTACTGTTCCACAAAATTTTAAATCTGATAAAGTCACATCACCAAGCCTTACATTTATGATATTCAGAAGTCTCCTTTAAATCATTCAGAAAAATCACTGGATAGAACACTCCAGGGCATAGTTACTATCACAACCAAATTGTTTCAACATAGCATGTGGCGGGGTAGTGAAGAAATAAGTAAAAAAGACCAAAGGAACCAGGATGGAAAGGGCAGACACTACCTGAACACAGCAACAACAACCCACATCACCCACATCCTGAAAGAGTTGGGAACAAAATATTCAAATTGAAAGTTTTCTGCACTGTCTACAGTGCTCACAATAGAAAAAAAGTGGAATGTCTATGCCAGATGTCCCTTCAAAACCTCTCTGCCACAATCTTACATAAAAGTTGTCCAATCCCAATAGTAGGACTAGAGTCAATGTCAGTCAAAACTTTTCTTCAGATATGCAGCCATAAAAAGACATTACATCAATAAAACAATGATAAAACATGCATATATACAGATATATGTATGTGTGTCTCCGGCTATGTTCCTGATCTTGTGTTGTGGGAGAACGTAGGGGAGCCAGGGAGCGGAGTGCATTGTACTGGGATTGTGAAATGAGATCAGTATACACCATGTTCAGGAGAAATTAGCCCTACTCACTACGAGGATTATTTTTGTGGCTAAATAGACATTTTTTCCTGCCTCGAAAGACAATGCATTTCGGGAATTGCAGTCCATTACGAGGGACTGCCTATGCTCTATTCCATGGACTGTGTCATCAGCGCCTCTGCCAATGGCAGTGTGGAAGGGCGTTTAAAAGGGTGGAGATCAAAGAAAGCCGGTGTTAGGCATTTGACAAAGGCACACCAGCTGAAACACGTTATACCATGATTTGAATAAACCGAGTTCTCCTGAAACCCCGCTGCGTCCCCTTGTCTGTTTTTCAAAGGCAGAGATTGTTTTTCATGTGTGTATATATATATATATATATATATATATATATATATATATATATATATATTACCTACTGGTGGTCGCCAGTAGGCAGTTATAGTTAGGACCTAGTTGCCATAGGAAAAGTGTTTTTTCTTTTCCAAATAACTTTGGCGCCGGTTGACGAATCTTCGCGAAATTTTCAAAACTCATGGGGCGCTCAAAAAATAGAGGCCAAAAAATCAATTTCCCATAGGAAACTTTAGACACGGCTACAGCTCGAACTGCTGATCGGAATTACACTAAATGTGGCAAAAAGGTAGTTCTTGGTTCAGAAAGCACCCTTTTTTTTAAATGGTGTAAATCCATTTAGTAGTTGCTGAGAAAATCAAAAAATAAAAGTTTCGATCTATAGAGGCGCGGTGGATCCGCGCACCCTCCCGACCACGAGCTGCATTCTAATTGGCTGTCAACACTTCAAACCAGGAAGTGTTGGCAGCCATCTTGTGCCTCGGTAGAACCGAGGCACAAGACAAGAGAAAATGAAACGCGCAAAACAAGAAAAGGGGGCAGGGTAAAAACACCCTGACCACCTAGACCTGCTCAGGGGGTCCCACAAGGACCCCCAGGGCTCAAAAAAGCATTTTTTTTAAATAATTAGGCCGAGAACAATTTTTTTAAAACGAAGCACGGGCTCCCGCACTCCGTTTAATTGAAACCCCTGGGTGGGCCAGGTCCCGGGGCCAGTAAAAAATGTGTGGTGGTCCCCAATCCCCCCACACTGCCCCAGGGACCACCAACCCCCGGGGGGGCTTTGCATAAATATTTGCGGGTGGCACATGGCCGCCCCGCAACACCGGGGACCGCCACCCCCGGGGGATTCTTTTTTTAAAAAATATATACCTGTGTGGGGGGGCTCAAGCTCCCCCACATGCCCCGGGGACCGCCAACTCCCCGAGGCACTACTATTTAAATTTGGGGGTCCGTAACGGACCACCGAGCCCTAGGGACCACCACCTCACTGGGGCTGTTCAGATGTTGGTAAGGGGGCCGCGCGGCCCCCATTCTGTAGCATGTGATGGCCCTGGGGACCGCCACCCCCCAGGGCCGGCTCCTGCAGTGTCCCGGGGTGCCCACCCCTGGGACCCTGCAGTTTGCTATGGCAGGTGCTGGAGCCTCGCGGCTCCTGCCCTGTCATAGCAAACTGTGGTTTGGATTTTGGAAGAGAGAGCAGGAAATCTGCTCTTTCTTCCAAAATTCAAACCAGATTGCTTTTCCACACGGGGAGCTGCTAGCAGCTCCCTGTGTGGAAAAGCAATGCCAGCTCCCGCAGGAGGCGGGGAGCCGGCTGGGACCGTGGGGGCATTGGAGCTCCCCCCACGGTCCCCAATGAGAGGCCAGGCCCCAGGGGATGGGGTCCCCGGAGCCATAAATGGCCTGAAGAGGGTGGCCATGCAGCCCCCCTCCAAATATATATATATTTTTTTAAAACACTGGCCATGGCCCGGGGGATGGGGTGCCCGGGGCCAGAAGTGGCCCTGGAGGGGGCCACGCGGCCCACCTCCCAAATAATAATTTTTAAAAAATAAATAAATAAAGCACGCAAAGTCCGGCCCCGGGAGATGGGGTCCACGGGGTCATAAATGGCCTGAGGAGGGGGGCCGTGCAGCCCCCCTCCATAATAATCAAAAAAAAGTTGCACCATGCCCCGGGGATGGGGTTCCCGGGGCCCGGAATGGGCCACGGGAGGGGGGCCCACGCAGCCCCCTTCCCGTTAATATATATATATGTTTTTTTAATGGGGTCAGGCCCAGAGGGATGGGGTCCCCAGGGCCCAAAAACAGTAAAAATAAGGGGGGCCACACAGCCCCCTTCCCAAAAAAATCTTTCAAAAACAAGTTGCGATCGTGTCGGAGGCCCCGCCACCTCCCAGCAACACTCTGCAAACGCGCCCTGTACTGGGGGTCCCTGGCAGCCAACTAGCCCACCAGGTACCTCCAGTAAGTTCCACAGGGCTGCGTTGCGAAGAGGTGGTCCAGGCCACGCCCCTTTTTACACCTCTCTGCAACGCAGCTCTGTGGCGCTTACTGGAGGTACCTGGTGGGCTAGTTGGACCCCAGGGATGCTCAGGATTCAAGGGGACTTAATCTCCCAACTTAAAATGTGCCACGGGGCGCGTTTGCACAGTGGTGAAGGGAGGGGGTAGGGCCTGAGGTGATATGTGTGCAAACACGCCCTGTGAAGCGTTTTAAGTTGGGGGAATTAATTCCTCTTCAATCCTGAGGGTCCCTGGGGTCCAACTAGCCCACCACGTGCCTCCAGTAAGCCCCACAGAGCTGAGTTGCAGAGAGGTGTAAAAAGGGGCATGGCCTGCACCACCTCTCTGAAATGCAGCGCAGTGGCGCTTACTGGAGGTACCTGGTGGGCCAGTTGGCACCCAGGGACCCTCAGGATTGAAGAGGAATTAATTTCCCAACTTAAAACGCGCCACAGGGCGTGTTTGCACACATGTCACCTCAGGCCCCGCCCCCTCCCTTTACCGCTGTGCAAACGCGCCCCCTGGCGCGTTGTAAGTTGGGGAATTAATTCCCCTTGAATACTGAGGGTCCCTGGGGGCCAACTAGCCCACCAGGTACCTCCAGTATGAGCCAGGGAGCTGTGTTGCAGAGAGGTGTTCAGAGGCCACGCCCCTTTTTACACCTCTCTGCAACGCAGCTCTGTGGCGGTTACTAGAGGTACCTCGTGGGCTAGTTGGACCCCAGGGACCCTCAGGATTCAAGGGGACTTAATCTCCAAACTTAAAACACGCCATGGGCCCCCCCTCCCTTCACCACTGTGCAAACGCGCCACGTAGCACGTTTTAAGAGGTAGTTTTAATCCCCCTGCCCTATTATGTACTACAGCCTTACAGAGGAAGTCATGCTAATCACAGCGGTACCCCAATGCATAGTGTTCCCTAGTGTATGTAGGTGTTTTCACTGTATTCTAAGTGTCTTTTAGCATAGCACTGGCTCTAGGCCTGGTTAGTCAGAGTCAGTTATCACCAGTACCCGTCTGAAAAAGTTGTGGGCACAGGATGATTTAGCAACAAGGCCTCTTTCTGCTCCTCTGTTGGTTCTTTCTGCGCATGTCTTGCTTCTTCCTGCACTTTTCTTCCTCTTTGTGGATTTCTGTTCCTTCTTTCTGCATTTCTTTTGCTTCTTTCTGTGCGTTGTTTCTTCTTTCTCCACATGTCCTACCTCTGTAGGCATAGTTAGAAACTAGCATTTAAAAAACCTTTGAAATTCACTTAAAAAACCATAGGTTTCAGGCACGTTATAGTTAGAAAATAGCATTTAAAAAACCTTTGAAATTCACTGAAAAAACCATAGGTTTCAGGCACGTTATAGTTAGAAATTAGCATTTAAAAAACCTTATAAATTCACTGAAAAAAACATAGGTTTTAGGGAAAGTTATAATTAGTTGGACATTTCACTCGTACAAAACCAGAGAAATTCCCCCGTTATAGTTAGTTCAGCTAACAATAACTTGCGCCCCCGCAATGCACTACTGATTACGTCACATATTACATCACTCATGACATGGTCAGTGACATCACTGATGACATCTCAAATGACATCACTGATGACCTCACTGATGACATCATCCATGTGATAATTTGATGCATCTTCTCACACCCTAATATAACCTTTGATACACCCACTCTAAATTACAGACTGCCATTCTCAAAACCATAGACACTCCAACACCAATAACTACATACCCACTCACTGATTCTTAGGTATACGCACACATCCACTCACTCACCCGTACAGTCACTCATACTTATGGTCACTCAGTACAGGACTATCATATGCACTCATACACCTATATAAACACTCACACACCACCACTCATCCATAGAGGTACTCACACACCTAGTCAGTCATGCAAATAATTAATCACACTGCCATTTACTCACCTATACAGTTATACACACACCAGCTCAATCACTCACACAAATACTAGCATATTATTACGCTCTTATACAATCACTGATACAAGCACACACTCATCCATACAGCCACTCTCACAATTACACACTTTCACTTATAGCCATTTATATACTCCAACACACATATATACTGCATTTCACATATGTAGTTACTCACACATGTACCACTGAGATATACATTCACTCACTAACACACCCATACACACACTCACCCACCCATACAGTCCATCACAGATGCACTCTTGAAACCATACACCCAGTGAATCACCCACTCACACATCTATGCACAGAGTCACACACAATCCACCCACAAAAACACTCAGGCACCCATACAGATACTAAGACAACCAATCAATAACCCATATAGACACTCATGTAGCTATTCATAAACCCATGTAGCCGCTAACACATCAACAGACAGACGGATACAGACATTCACACAGTTTAGTCACTAACCCATGCATTCAGTAAGATACGTTTAATCACTCACTTATAGAGTCAGTCACGCACCTACTAAATCATCCATTCAGACACTTATACACCCGCTCCTTCTTCAATACGCCTTTCCCTATTTATATTAAATATATTTAAACTTTACAGAAACACACAGTCACTGGATGATGTCATCAGTGATGTCATCAGTGATGTAATTTGAAATGTCATCAGTGATGTCACTGACCATGTCATGAGTGATGTAATATGTGACGTCATCAGCAGTGCATTGCAGGGGAGCGAGTTATAGCTAGCTGAACTAACTATAACAGGGGAATTTCTCTGGTGTTGTACGAGTGAAATGTCCAACTAACTATAACTTTCCCTAAAACCTATGGTTTTTTCAGTGAATATATATGTGTGTATAAATATAAATATAATATATATATGTGTGTGTGTGTGTGTGTAAGCTATCATAAAGTGCAAAGTGCTAAGTCTAAAACGGGCAAAGGTAAAATCCATGTTTCATATTAAAGACTCATGTTAGGTATGGCTCTGCCCCTTCTATGCATTTTATCTAGAAGTAGCGCGGAACTGAACTTAGTCGATGGTTTTTGACAAATCTAACTTTGTTTCTATGTTGCCAGGAAAAGGGTTTTAACTATGAGATTTGAGCTATTGTAGGCCAAAATCAGAAAACCCCTTTTTAACATTTGCGAGCCAAGGGATGGGGTCTTCGATGACCACATCTGAAAATGTAGTGTACAGTGAGTGTCAAATCTTAACCCAGGTAAGTAGTGGATCAACATGGATTAAGTCCTCTACAATAGGGAGTCCAGCCTCCAGGTGAGCAAAGGCTGGCCGTGCTTTTAGGAATCACTAAGAGCCTACATAGGAATTTATTTTAAATTTTTTGGAGACTACCAGGAAGGGTTACCCCCAAACGCCAGCCCCATAACACCCTGGGGAAAGACATTTACTTTTGTACAGGGTAATTAGTTCTTTGATGGGTTTTTGACCCAATTGTTTTAGAGAACCTAAAAATACCATTAATGGCCTCAGCAAATGTACAAGTTCTCTGAGTTAAACGCCTTTCCCAATTCAACCTTTCTGAAAAAATAACGCAGAGATAATTAAAAGTCTGTACTTTTGTGATGGGGTTCCATCTATGTTGAATGTGTGTGAGTGGATCTTTTTAGTGCCACAAATTGGAAACACCCTCTTTTGTAAGAAAAGACAAGCATAACCAACGGAATACCAATTTTGGTATGGCCATATACAAAGGGGAGGAAAAGGACATACCTCAATCAGTTTATAAGTAAACCATCAACTCTTTGCCTTGCCAGGACACTGGAGGCAGGGCAGGGAGGACGAGAAGGGTAATGAGGATTCTCAGAGCCTTAGTAATGGAATACCGACTCTCTTCCAGGTTGTTATTAGATAATTGCACAAGGAGCTAGTCTAAGAGTCTTAAAGGGAATCTTCATCATGCTCCTGGAGTTGGGGCTGAATAGACTACAGAGGTTTCTCTAAGGAAATGCTACCCAGGTCGAGCTTCCACTTGTAGGAGAGGAGTCACAATAAGCTCACATGAGAAATGTGGCTACACATTAGACCCTCTTTGTGGTTGAAGTGAAAGCAAAGCTGGGGAAAAAGGCTTAAATTATTTACAAGCAACAAAATTGACACAACATGGAAGCCAATGAAAATCAGTGAGGATCAAAGGACAGATTTACACAGGTCGGAATATGTTACTACGCAAAGACGTCTTTCAGGGTCAAAGTAGAGAGTTGACAGGGAAATGGAATGTAAGGAGCCTGAGACAGTTCTTTTGGTCCTCTTAGTCCATTTTCTAATCAGTCGGGGTTCCACCATGGGGTCTTCATAATAGACATGGTTAGATCTTTTCAGGTGTTTCCCTAGGTATTCATGGGTCACGGTAACCCCATCCTCCTGCATAAATGCTAGAGTGGTGGTGGGGGAAGCAGGGGTCAGAAGATGACATGGAGAAGCGCCAATGGTCATGGTGGATGTGATTTTATGAGTTTGTATTTATGGAAATGTTAAATGTTTAAGGACTAACTAGTGTAAATAAACTTATATTTTGACTGACTGACTGACCATGGTGGATTGGGGCTCCACAAAGCGGTGGGGGTGGGGGGGTCTTTCAGATTTGGCTATTATCCCCTGCACTCCCATTTTTCTATCCTGCCAATTAATTTACTAATAATACGGAAATTAGAAATGTCAATTGTGTTAACTTTTCATACAGTTCCAAATGTCTTTTAACTAAGGTGAAGGTAGAAAGGAATCACACTTGGCTGATAGAAAATAGAAAAAAATGGTCCAGCTCAGACAGATAAATAAAAACAATATGTAGAAGCAGATACTGCTTGGATTAATAAACATGGGATGGATAGATGGATGAAAGGATGGATGGATGGATGGGTGGATCGAAGATGAATGGATAGATCACTACAAAGGCAGAGAAGCATATATAATTGAAAGGAAGGATATAGAAAGGAGGTGTTAATAGATCAACGTATAGGCACATGATTGTATGCCAACTTACAAAGACCGTATTGTATTAATAGTTTTGAAGGTTTCAATATGAAGTACACTTTTTGCTGTTTGAATGATAGAGATGCAGCTATCATGCTACAATTATCTGGAGAAGGCTTTAAGCATAGCTTTGAATCTATAATAAAAAAAAACAACAGTACATATATAAGGCTATAGTTAACCATACATAAAATATAAAAATTTGAAGAGGTAAATTTGAGTTTTAACTTGTTTTTTCCGCCATAATCTATGCAATCAAACATCTCATCTTGTACTTAACAAGCAGCGTGGACTGAGAAATAAGCCTGGGCATCAAAAAATAGTGGCCCCCGTTAGTGAGTAAGATAGCTAAAAGCGTAGCCCATATTTGCAATTTGAGTCAGTTTTGAACTTTTGAAGACAGCCTTCACGACTTGTTTCCAAGTTATGGAAGACTGCATGGATTTCGAACTTGCTGCAGGCAATGTATGTTTTAATATCAGAAGTGTCAACAGTAAAAACCAGAACAGCAGACCATAAAACAGCCAAGATAACGGCCCACACACTGACCTGTCAGACCAGCCCATCAGGCACTGCCTGACTGACCTACAGGCCAGTCCGAACCTGCTAACAAGGTCACTAGTGCAATGAATGAGCAAGTAACACCACTGCCATGCTTTTCAGTAACTCTCACATTCCCAACAAGCAGGCAGTAGGAGAAATAACTCAGATTTAAACCCTTACTTCCTAGATATGTGCAAATTTATCATATTGCTCTCAATAAATAGAACATTTCTGACAAAAGCTGCGAAATTGTTTGAATCATTTGATGTGAGTTAATGCTTTTATCCAGCAGGCCTACTCATCCCATTGCTAATGTGTCATTTGTCTCTTTTTCACTAGCCTTGTCAGCATCACCTCTGCAAGTTCAAAGTACCGCAGAAGGCATCAAGCTCTACAGCAACGTCAAGTACTTCACAGACTTGATGAAACCGACCTGGTACCACAAGTATGTCCATGGGCTTCTGCGCGTGAATGGGCTCCATATAACATTTGCCTGTTCCGACTCTATCACACGAGCATTTGGTGCATTTATCATTTTGCGCCTTGATCTGTAGTAATGTTGATTTGCTTCTTGCCTGGGATTGCTGGGACCGCTGTGCTCTGTGGACTGCGCACTCGGGGAGGCCGCCGCTTGACATCGCTATCCGGGACTGCGAGGACCAGGGTGCTCGTTGTTCTTTGATCGAGCACACCTGTGAACTCTTCCCGGCCCTTCCCCCATCTAGTGCTTTGCTGCTCGCGGCCCCCGCTTCGCGGGAGCCGCTCGTCATAAAAGGCTGCCGGACACTGCGAAGCTGTGATTTGCTTCTTGCCTGGGATTGCTGGGACCGCTGTGCTCTGTGGACTGCGCACTCGGGGAGGCCGCCGCTTGACATCGCTATCCGGGACTGCGAGGACCAGGGTGCTCGTTGTTCTTTGATCGAGCACACCTGTGAACTCTTCCCGGCCCCTCCCCCATCTAGTGCTTTGCTGCTCGCGGCCCCCGCTTCGCGGGAGCCGCTCGTCATAAAAGGCTGCAGGACACTGCGAAGCTGTGATTTGCTTCTTGCCTGGGATTGCTGGGACCGCTGTGCTCTGTGGACTGCGCACTCGGGGAGGCCGCCGCTTGACATCGCTATCCGGGACTGCGAGGACCAGGGTGCTCGTTGTTCTTTGATCGAGCACACCTGTGAACTCTTCCCAGCTCCTCCCCCTTTCTAAATACTTGCACAGCATAAGAGCCCCGCCCCTACGCGCCAGCGGAACGCGTCCGGAGCGAAGACCGGGCAAAGAGCGGGCCCCCTGAGGCACGAGGAGACCGGACCGGGGGAACCCCTTCTTCCCGCCAGTAACCGTGAGTTCTGATTCAGACGATTGCATTAGTCATCATGGCCGAGACATTGTCCACAAATACGCCCATAATTACTGGTGGTACAAACAAAGGTACATTGGACGATTATTTTACTAAGGCTGCTGCGGCCATTGGGAAGGAGACTATGTTAGCTGAACGGAGGGCTGAGCGACGTCGGTCCATAGAATGTATAAAAAATAGGATGCCTATGGATAGCTTGCTCCCTACTACCCCTTTCGAGCTAAGTTCTCCCACTCTTACCCAGGAGGCATTAGCCACTGACAATGTTCCCATGTTGCTCCGAGACACTGATTCTCCATCTGATAAACCTAATTGTCCGTATGTTTCCACTGATTTACTTCCCTCTAGCACTTTTACTAAGGAAACTGATACGATTATTATCCCTTCCCAACCCGAGGTTAAATCCACTAAAAAGAAGGTGGGGAGGGTTGCGGTGCCTAAAGATCCAAGGCCCCCTCCCACTAAAAGAAGAAAGAGGCTAGGTGATCCGCCAAGGGATAAGATTAATCATTCTGATTTTGGCAAAGGACCCATTCATATTTTAGAATCTGTACCCTTGCCAAAAGTAACACCTACTTTATCTACAGTTCACACCATGGCCACAAGTACCTCTACTTTATTGGTACCTTCCTCTTCTGACCCGATCTGCCCCTCGCATTGCCTATCTAACGAAGGCTCGATGGTAGCCCCTCTTGAGGGCATCGAACAACTGATAAGGTCATTAGTTTTACCCATAATTGAAAGATTAAAAAATATTGAGCAACGCTTGGGGGATTTAGAATTGGCTATCACTAAACACGCGGGGGTACTTAAAGACCACGTACATCCAGTTCTGCCCCCCCCCCGTGGTACCAGTGTCACCCTCCACCTACATCAGGAAAAACAATATGGTTGGTCCTGATAGCCAGCCTATGGCCAAATCTTCTAATATAGCCCATTACCACCAAGTACAAAATGATGTGGGTGAAACGACAAAGGAAGTACCAGACCCTACCCTAGGAATGATTTCAAATGTGAGGGGTGGTATCCATCCCCTAGTTAGGGCAATAGACCGACCAAGGCATCAAGTTGACCTACCTCCAGAAGCAGTCCCATATGTGGTAGTGCTCACGAGAGTCCCGCTGTTGGAAAAAGGCAAAAAGGAAGGCTTCTATGAGCTTAAAAATAAAATCATGCATTGGCTCATGCTAAACAGGCCCCTTCCCTTTAATGTCAACGGGGAGATACTACATGTTCGGAGACTCCCTTGGTTGGGTTGTAGAACTAAGGATATTGAGGGGGATATAATTATTATTAATTTTAGAGACCCCAGAGCAGTTACCCACATTCTTGACTATCCTCTGGGTAATACTTGTGGGTCCATTAAACCCCGCGAACTGTTATACTTTTATCCAAGACCTCCAGTCTTTCATAATGCATATCCCAGGGCCCTGGCCAGAATGCCGACATACCCCCTTGCATTTCCCGTACCCTTTGATAATCACCATTATACTTATGCACCCATTCCTGCGGCCCACGAAAACGTACCAGATTGGGTCACAGTGCCCGGGAGCCATCGACACGGCCCTAGGAGGGCCAACTTCAGACCACCATTTACCCCCCTGGAAGTCGCAAATAGATTCGATGCCCTATCAGGCGTTGATGATTGCGATTGACAGAGGAGTCTTTCTACTAACGGACTTAGTACTCTGGAGTACCAGGCTGTGGACACTGATCTGACTCCCTTACCGCAGATTTCTTCCCCGCAACAATCTACTCCCTCTGGGCTAGCTCCATTTCCATCTGACCCCTATGTATTGCCCCATGAACATGTTTCTGTGTCAGCAGAGGGTCTAGCTACAATTACTGTCCCCTGTGGTTCTTCGCCCCACGATCAAGATTACCAAGTTCCTTTGACTGGCCATGTAAAAATTCTTTCTTGGAATGTGGCGGGCCTTAAGAGCAAATTGCCAATTTATGAATGGAGCTCTTTCATGGCCCTCCACGACATTTGTATGCTGCAAGAAACTTGGGCATTAAAAAGTCACCAAGTTTAGGGTTTTGCTACATTTGATATCGTGGCTAGCAAGGGCGAGAGGGGCAGACCGATAGGGGGTTTGTCTATTTGGGTTGGTACGCACTTAGGAGTAACTGCGTCACAAATTAGCACCAACTCGCAGGACGTCCAGTGTGTATTGCTGACTACACTGGACGGCCAAAATATTGCATTGTTTAATGTATATTCAAGGCCAGTTAGGCGGGGCTATGTCTCAGTGGCCATTGAGACTCTGTTGTCCCTAATTCACACAATGGATCCATCTACTGTGCTAATTGTGGGCGGCGACTTCAATTGCCACTTTGAGCCACTTATGGATTACTCCCTTGACGATCCAGATGACATTGATTCACTGTGGGCAATTCCCTGTCCATTGGTCTCCAGGGTCAAGGTTTGGTCACCGTTAGTTCTACAACTGCAGTCATTTGTATTAACAACTTCACTTCGTGCCTGCAATGGAAGGGTGGAACCTGATAGACCGGGAAATGTGACATTTAACCGGCACAATCAATCCTCTTTAATCGATTATTTATTCTTAGAGGCTAGGCATTGGGACAAGGCGCATGAATTTAGAGTCATTGAAAGAACTGATAGTGACCATAATGCCTTGGTACTTTCACTTAGGATAGGGAGCTTCGGGCTTAAATGCCAAACTGTGGCTGAACATTCTGCCACTGTGCCTTTAATTATCTCAAACTGTAGGCGAAGAGTTAAGTGGCCGGTCTTCCAGATGTCCGACGTAAAGTTAGCTGCCCTATATAAGATCATTATCCCTTTTATTGAAGCAATGGAAAAAGTTGGACACCCAGACAGGGCAACGGATATCCATGTTAATTTGGTGGCAGCAATTAAAGATGTTCTTTGCCCTGTGAGGAGGGCCAATCCATTAAGGACTTCGTCCCCTCAGTGGTTCAATGCTTCTTGTAGAGCCTCCAGGAAGGCTCTTTTTAGTGCCATAAAAACCAGAAATAGGGAAGACATTAAGCTACATCGCTCCGCGTACAAGAAGGTGCTCAACGATGCTAAAAAGGCCTGGGAAGCTGCCAAGTGGGAGAATCTGGGCTCTGCACTTGGCTCCAACAATTCAAAACTGTTTTGGACTATTGTAGCATCTGGACTTAGCGGCCATAGTTTGGCCCCTGCCCCCAATATTGCCCCCTCTGTCTGGGAAAGCCATTTCTGCGTCCTTTATGGCACTTCTGAGTCCGGTGATACGGCCAATAATGATATTGAATCCCAGCATCTCCACACCTTTAATATGCCTGAAGAACCTACCCGGTCAACTGTTGCTAGTCAATGCTTTGCCCATGATGAATTATTTACCCTACGGAGGTTGAGACTGCCCTGGGAAACTTACTTCCCGAAAAGGCTCCTGGTTTGGATAAACTGCCTGGGGACATTTTTGGGACACAACCAAAAATCTGGGCTCCTTATCTAGTTACCCTTTTTAACGGGATTTTGTTGGGTAATGATTTACCGCCTACTTGGCTAGGAGCCGAAATTGTGCCGATCCTAAAAAAGGGTTGTCCTCTAACCCCCTCAAATTACAGACCCATCAGTTTAATCGATACTTCACAAAAACTGATGGGGAGGGTCATTTTGGACAGGATTCTTGGGTGGATTAAGGAAAAGCGGATTTTATCCACTTTGCAGGCAGGTTTCAGGCCCAGCATTTCCACCTTAGATCAGATATTTCGCCTGCAGGTCCTGTATTGGAAAACAGCTAAGGTCGAGGGTGGCAGCCTCTACCTTGTATTTGTGGACCTGCGGGCAGCTTTTGACCTGGTCCCGCGTGGGAAACTTTGGAAAGTCCTTGCGGAATTGGGTCTCCCGCCGTATCTGTTAGCCATTCTTATAAAACTACATCAAAACAACTTTGCTCAGGTTAGGTCTGGAAGGAATGGAGAACTCACAAATCAATTTCCAGTCTTGAAAGGAGTTCGCCAAGGGTGCGTCTTGGCTCCTACTCTTTTCAGCCTTTACATTAACGGCCTTATTGAACATCTGAAGGGTGCACCTAACATCGATGCCCCTAGACTGGTCACAGGTAGAGTGCCTGCTCTGATGTTTGCGGACGACACTCTTTTGTTGTCCAAAACATCATCAGGCATTCAAAACACCCTCGATGCATTTGTAGAGTTTTGTCACCTCCGGGGGCTGGAAATCAACATAGGAAAAACAAAATTCATGATTTTCAACCCACCAAAACGTACCCGTCCTAACCCTGTGCTCTTTGGTAGTCCTCTGGAAAGGGTTAAAACGTTCATTTATTTGGGCGTTACCCTTACAGAGAAATTTGAATGGCACAAACATATTGCTAGATCAACACTTAGGCTCACCCAGCTAGCAGGTGGACTAACCAAAGTTTTTAAGGAATCCACATATAGGCCGGTCTCTCCTGCCCTTACTATATATAGTCATCAAGCAAGGATGTCAGCAGTATACGGGGCCGAACTCTGGGGGCATATGCAGTCCCAGTCTGCTGATCTCAAGAGGGTGGAGCAGTCTTTTGTTAGAAACTTGATTGGTCTTCCGTCTAGTACTCCGCTGATCCCTTTGAGATTTGATCTTGAATTTATTCCAATAGAGGAGTTGATAGGCGCAAGGCCAATCATGTACTGGAAGAGGCTATGGTCTGTCCCCGAATTGGCTGATTATAGAGCTGAATTTATTGAGATTTGGCCTGCTCTTAGATCCAAAATGATTCCCTGGCTCAGACATATTAAAGCAACTTGTATCCGGCTTAATTTTCTTGGACTATGGGATACACCGGAGATTAATTGTACTGGTCTATCCAAGAAAACACTCCTCTCCTACATTTATACGTCAAATCTCCAGACGTTAATGAATTCATCTTCTGTGGGTAGGTTATCATCTGAGTTCCCTTTGATAAAGACAGAGCCCAGGGCTGAGGACTTTATGGACCTAATTGAACCCCCAGTGGCCCGCAAGCTGTATGTCCAACTACGCTATGGCACCCTTCCTATTAGATCTTTTACTTCTAAGTGGATTAAGTCAAATATTTTAGCCTGTCCTGCATGTTCTTACCATACTGAGAATATTTCCCACGTTTTATTTTTTTGTCCCGCCTACTCTGTACCCAGAAAACGCTGGTTGATTCCTATTTGTAGGCTTCTCGGTTTTTTGCATTACACATATGCTTGTAGGATATTGACTTACGATACCCATCCTCCCATTGTGTTTGCTGTTTCCCGTTATTTGTTGTACATGTGGCGCATTAGGCAGAACTTCTTTTTAAATTAATGGTTTTAAATGTTTTTTTTAAATGTTTTTCTTTACTCTCATTTATCTGTACTTTTAATGGTCGTTTGACCAAAATAAAGTTATTACAATGTCAACGTAATGTTCCTTTCAATATCAGTATGTAAAAGGAGCTTGCATTTTCTCTCCAAACCTAATATGTCTTATTCACTAATATTAATATGTAAGCTTCTGCCAGATTTCCCACTCGTTTAGCTTATTCTACTTTTAACCTTGTTGTAGTCATTGTTCTTTTTGGCTGTCATCCATTTTGGAAACAGTCTTCAATCGATGGAACAGGAAATACCGCCAGAGGTAGTGAAGAGGAGAGGACGTGCAGTGTTCTTATTAATTATGTGCAGCAGAGGTGCAAAATACAAGATTGTAATTTATTTTACGTCCAATCGACGAAAAAAATGCAACATTTTACTCTACAGTTTTGCTCCTATATGAATTGCATACACTGTAATCCTCTGACATCACTTTCCATTTCGATGGTTGAAGGAATTTTAAAATTAATGAAAACTTAAAAAAGACAAATGCCGGCAAACGCTTAAAAAATGTTTTCTTTTTAACCCCTTCAGCGCTGCGCGGATTTCCGCGCAGTGCTGAAGGTTCTGAGCGCGGGCGGGGCCATGACGGAACGGTTCCGTCATAAGCACAGCCCAACCGACGTGCATGACGGAACCGTTCCGTCATAAGCGTCGAAGGGGTTAAAAAATTTATGCAAATCCGTGATTTATGTTGTTTTTGGGTTTTTTTTTTAAATGGAAGAGCTGAATCAGCAAGTTCTGCAAAAAACTTGATTCAATTTAATCAATGCGTGGATTACTTAAACAGGACATACATACATATTTCAAAGAAATGTGTATAGCACAGATAACACCATGGCAACATTGAAAGTTTTTGTTTCACATTTGACCCCTAACTATTAGAAATTCTTGCTACATCCATGAGCCATTTTACATTCGTATTTTAAACCTTCTGGAATTCCAATAATAAGATCTGATGGTAGTGCAGGAAGTTAATGTAAAAACTGCCGATTCCTGACTAGCACAGTGCGTCTGCCATAGTTGGAATTACCACCGCCAACCATCGGTTATAACCTAAAGAGGATTTCCTATACCTTCCAAGAATCAGCATAGTCTACATTATCGTGCGTCTCTAAATCAGGCTTCTGCCATATTTCAACATGCACACAAACCTATTTCCCAGGTGCAATCCCAAAATGTAAAATGGTTGTCCTTATATTGTCAATAACGTCATCTTTGGTACCTGTAGATCCTTATGAGAACGAAAAACATAGGCGGTGCCTGTTTAATACACACTGAAAACTTTCTATAGAATGTCAGTGTACATAAGGCAGTAAATCAATGATTTGATTTCCAGAGAATGTCACATGTACTATATTAAGGGTGGGAACAATTTAAATATGCTTTCACAGAAAACGTATAACCGGGCTCATGTGGAGACATTTTCTCGTGGGCGACCATGGACTAGGTGAAAGGCTAATGGAATGTCAGAGACTCGTGATAATCATGCGCCTATATGTCAACTGATTAAAATGATGCCAACAGCAGGGTTTTCTTTGAAGTCTGTGTTTATTGTGAGTTGAAGCTTGGATAATTTGATGTCTTTGTTTCACTTGAAGACAGGCTAGTTTATTTTTCCCGTTTACTTTTCCACTGATTATTTGTTTGCATGTCCTATAGCTTCATTACCGTCTCTGCAGATTACATTATACTGAGAAGGCACAGAAAAGGGGCAGGGAGTTTTAAAGATGGTGATTATCACTTCCTGCTCTGACATTTCCTCTTTTGCAAATGATTACTACTAAGTGATCATTCTGCATTGCATTTGGAATAAATGTGCACATTTTTTTACTTAGGCTCTGGGAAGATTTGAGTCAAATTAAGACTAAAAAAGAGCACTCACAAAGGTAGCATGCATATGAAAGGGGAAGAAAAAACAAAATCATAGAGTTACACTAGGATAGCAAAGGTTAGCAAGGGATTTAGAAAACTCAAAGACACAACAAAACAAAAGGGTACATGTTTTCATGGGATTGTGGAGAAAAAAGTGCAACCAAAAGTTGAATGGAAGAGAAGGTAAATGCAGTCGGGGTGCAGGCACCACACAGGAATAAAAACGTTTCCTCTGAAAGCAGACAATATAAGACTGGAGTTTAACAAATAAAATGTATACAAGGAGACCAAAGTGGAATTAAAAATGTGAGGGATTTACATAGCTGTTAGACCTTTCATCCTCGGCAGGGTTTTCCCCTTGACTTTTTGCCTTCAGCCGTCCTGTTTTGCTGACTTCATTTTTGCTGGCCTTAGGACTCACACCTTACCATTGCTAACCAGTGCTTACGTGCTTGTGCTCTCTCCTTAAAACATGGTAGAATTGGCTTATACCCAATTGGCATATTTCATTTACTTGTAAGTGCCTATTGAAGTGGCACTACCTGTAACCGGGGCCTGTAAATAAAATGCTAGCCTGCAGGACTGATTCTGCAACCCATTGAAATAGTCCCTTGAACCTGTCTCAGGTTTGCCATTGCAGCCTGTGTGTGCAGTTTTACACCTTTTGCCAGGCCCAACCCTTCCCTTTTAATACATGTAAGTCACTTCTAGGGTATACAGTGGACAGCCCAAAGGGAAGGTTGTAGTGTGTTTAAAAAGTAGGACATGTGCATTTAGGTTTTACATGTCCTGCTTGTGAGAAGCTCTTGAATTCGTTTTTTTTTACTACTGGAAGGCCTGCCTCTCTCACAGGATAACATTAGAGTTACCTTATTACATTTAATAATAGATAATTTCCAAATGGAAGCAGGTAACTAATTCATGTTTGGTATCTTTGGGATTGTAGTGAAAAGTTTTCTCATGGTAAAGACAGATTTTAAATTGCAATTTTGAAAATGCCACTCTTAGAAAGTTTGCATTTTGCTGCCTAAGCCATTCAGTGCCAACAGCCGATCTCTGGGTCACATGACTGGGTGTAGCTGACAGCTGAGCTTTGTGGATTCCTCCTAGACAGCCACACAAAATAGAAAGCATAGGTATGCCTGGATGGATCATCACTGGATGGATGGGAGGGCAATGCTGGGCACAGCCCTACTTACACTTGAATAGGATGTGTCCAAAGGGCTCTTTACCACCTGCAGTTAGTCTGGCGCAAAAGCAAAAAAGGCAGGAAGCCTGTGTACTTCAAAGTGAAACCTCTAGAAGTTTCTCCCACTTCAATAGAAGGCCCAAATATAAATATTGGACCCCAGACACCAACTCTTTAGTACACTTCTAGACATGTGGAGATTCTGTCAGGAAGAAGGACTGCTTTGCTGCTGAAAGGACTGCCACTCTGATGGATTGCTGCTCTGAAGGACTGCTGCCCTGCTGCTCTCATTCCTATGTGAGAAAGACTGGACCTGCATATGTGGAATCCAGGACCCAGAGTGACTCCAAGGGCTAGTTGGTTGGCCTCTGGACTAGATCCTCAGGACAGAAGGATCCAGCAACTTTGAACCCAGCACCTCGGCTCTACCATCTGTGAGTCTGACCCTGCCAAGTGGTGCCACCCCAGTCCTTGACCATTGGTACCTGAAGGTGCTCTATAAGCCCATCTGTGGATCCAACAGAACTGACTCATCACCTCTGCTGCATGGCAAAATCCCGAGCAGAACCGATGCATTGCCTCTGCTGCAAGGATTCTCTCAGCACAAGAACTCTGCATTGACCTCATAACCCACATCAGAACTGCTGCTGTGTGAAACTTCTCTGATGCTGCCCTCGCATTGCAAATCTTTAGCCGACAGTAACCTCAACCACGACACAGGTTTGGACAATACTTCAAACTGAAACTCAAAAGAAGTAGCTATGTGGACTGTAGCAGAGTTTGGAAAATGCTGAAAATCTGATAAACAGTGCGCACACATATACATGCACCTGCTCGAGAATTATGTAGGTATGTGAAAAAAGGCACACTTCATGAGAGAAGCAGGCATATGAGTGCAATGTAGAGTCTTCCTCGTTTCAGCAAAAAAAAACTGAATTTTTTGCAAAGACCACATTAATGACTTTGGAGTCCTTTCTTGAAGAGACCAATAAGCATTACATATCTTAAAGGATATTTCAGGAGGCAACGTGCCTTAGTTGGAGTAAAGCCAGAGACGAAGTTACAAAAATGTTGCATTGTTATTAAATTACTTTTTATCGCAGACCCAACACAAAATTCAGGTTGGTTTTCAAAAACCAACACAACTGGTGATTTGTGTTAGTTTGTAAACGAAAGTAACTGTTAGACCTGTCAGCCTTAAAGGTGGTCTTCCCTCAAGCATTTTGCCTTCACTCCTCCTGTGCTGAATTTGTTTTTGTTGGCCTTAGGACTCTACACTCTTTACCATGGCTAACCAGAGCTCTCTCCTTTAAACATGGTGGAATTGGCTTCCAACCCAATTGGCACTTTCATTTACTTATACATCCCTAGTAAATTGGTACTACAGGTACCCAGGGCATGTAAACTAAATGCTGGTTGTGGGCCTGCAGCACAGATTGTGCCACCCACTGAAGTAGACTTTTAAATCATGTCCCAGGCCCTCCATTGCAGACTGTGTGTGCAGTTTTTAACTGCCATTTAGACCTGACAAAATAAACCTCCTTTTTAATTCCTATAAGTCACACTAGGGTAGGCACTAAACAGCCCAAGGTGTAGGGTGAAGTGTATTTAAAAAGTTGGACATGTTCTTTGAAGTTTTACATGTCCTGGTAGTGAAAAATTAAGAAATTTGTTTTTCACTACACACTTTCATAGGATATCATTGGGTTACCTTATTACTTTTGATGGGTGATAACTTTTGATTGAGAGTAGGTAGGAAAGACCTTTTTGGTGTCTGAGGAGTTATAACTTTAAACCCTCTTTAATGGTTAAGTCGGATTTTAAGTCACAAATCTGAAAAATGCTGCATTCGAGAAAGTAGGCATTTTATAGTCCTACCCATTTGGTGCCTGCAGCATATTTCCCGAGTCACGTGACTAGGTGCAGTTGGCTATTGTGTATTTATCCTAGACAGCTCACACACCAAGGACTTCACCCTAGTGTGCCCCCAGACAGATTAAGACCAGGACAGGGAGGCAGGAAATTCCAGACACCTCTATAGGGGGAACACTGCAGAAGCCTCTTGCACATCAAAGCTGGGACCAGGTATAAATATTGAACTTTCAGACACAACTGTTCAGTACACTACTGGACCTGTTGATACTGCAGAAGAGGGCTGCCCTGCAGTCCTGCTGCTTGAGGAATGCCCTGCTGAGAAGGAAGACTGGACCTGCACTCTTCATCCCAGGCAGAGGTCACTCCAAGGGTCAGCTGACTGACCTCCTGTTAGAGCCACAGAGACATAACACGCTCCAGAGGCCTCCCTGCATCTGCCCACCTGGCCTGATGCCTGGACCTGCAACTGGACCTGTCTGAGTCCTGCTGGCCTCTGCTGGAGTGAGTTTCTGATCCCCAAGAGGTGCCCCTCAGGCCCTGGATCCTTGGTTTGACATCAGTTGAACTCCTCCTTGAAATAAAGGGGAGAACATGAGGTTTTGAGCTCTTCGCAACCACAAATGAGCCTGTTTGCCCCAAGATCTTGCCACCTGCCAATGTGAAGCTCTGGTGAACCCTACTCATCGTGCTACAGTGACCGCCAGAAACTACACTTCATGCTACAGTAGCAACAGTCTGCAGTGACATGAGCCTCCAGCAACAACCTTCTGTGACGCCTGACAAGAACTGCATGCTCTATTGATGATCATCTACGACGCTCACACTGCAAATTGCCCACTGTGAATGGAATTTGTGCTGGAATTTAGAAGGTAACTCTTTACCTGGAGTTTAGAAGGTAATTATTTCAGCAGGACAAAGTTGACCCCTTATCTCCATCGCGGTCGGCCTGAACTTGTGACTGTCACTTGGTTGCACACGACCAGGTAGCCCTGAGTGGTGCTTTGTGCTTTTAGGCACTATACTTACTTTAAATCTTTGAAATTGCATATCTCTGGATCTTCTGATTGGATTTTTATCTTCTTGGTGTCAAATAATTTATTGTTTTCCTGAATTGGGGTGGGATTTTTCTTGTGTTGTGTTTTCACCTTATTAAAGTTTGAGTGCTGCATAAATACTTTGTCTCTGAGTTAAGCCTGACTGCTGTTTTCCCTGGCTACCAGAGGGTTAAGTACAGGTTAATATAGTGGCTTTATTGTGGATCACCTTGACAATGATTATTGCTATTGCTTGAGAGGGCTAACACCCCTCTCAACCAGAAACTCAAAGTCTCACGGTAATACTGCTCGCCCATTCATTACTTTGCATCAAGGGGTTGTTCTACAGGTGGAGCATGGGCATTCATGTGCCTCCTTACATGGGTTTTGACACAAATCCATAGTTACTAAGAATTATAGAAACGGTGCACCAAACTCCTGCGCCTCCGTGAGGCTACCATAATGGGGACAACTATTTATAATCCTCCATTTTGTATTCCTCCTCAGTGTTTTTCTCTTTGCATGTGTGCTGCATTTCGTAGCACACATGCAAAGAGAATATCGCCTTAAAAATACTTTTCATGCAGGACGGGACCCCATCATGCACAAAACTATGCTACCCACAGCATATACATCCTTGCACTTTGGCATCAGGGAGCCTGTGTATGTACATGTAAGTGTGGAGTTCATGATTGATCCAGGGTTAACATCCTTAACAATGAAGGTGAGGTTTGATGGACAGGGTGACAAGCCCTGAAATGCTCCTACCAAACCCTAAGTACCTATAATTAGAGAGCCGACCCCCTTTTATAGACACCACACAGACTGCAGACATCCAAACTGTTGGGGTTCTGATGGAAAAGAATGTAGAATTAAGTGAGAATTTACCGAATCTAGAATGTGGAAAACAGCCTTTCGCATAGGGGTTTTCACAAACGAAATAGAGAGTAAGACTCTTCTCAGCTGCCATTTATAAGGGCTCTAGAGTGAATTAAAGATTATTATGTAGTAATGCATAAAAGAACTGTGGGAGATCAGTTCCTAATGGCCGGCAGCAGTATATGTGCAGTGTAGATTTGGAGGTCAGTGATGCACGATGGGAAGATGTAAGCTTCCTTTGCTAATAAAGAGAGATGTAGGTCAAAATGATTGAACAGGTCTCTTTGCTGAAAAACTGTAGAGTGGAGCAGATCACTCAACCAAACATCCAATGCACTCAGTTAAATATTCGCCCACAGACGTACTCAAGATCTCACAGTAGATCAGTGCTAGAATACTGCCTGTAACTGCGGGCCAATTCACAAAAGCATTAAAAGCATGTATAGTAGTACTTATGTAGTACTACTTCAGGTACTTTGTGATATGGTCCAAAAACATCTGAAATTGCAATATTTGGAAATATTCATATTGCGAGGACTGTGCCCTCTGAATTGTACTAATAGGAAGTAGGACAATTTGGGTTTAATTCACAAACACCCTTATGCATCAAGCCAAAATCCAGTCGGTAAAATACCGATTCCTTATTAGCTCCCGGTATTAAGTAAAAAATACCCAATCCCAATGCATCAACCCAAAAGCAGAAATCGGTATTTAAGGAATCCTTAAATAGCGATTCTTTAAATAGGGATTCCTTAAATACCGATTCCTTAAATAGCGATTGCATTTAAGGAATCCCAAAGTGAGATTCCTTAAATGCAATGCATCAAAGTTAAAAAATTAGCGATTTCGCTAATAAGGGGAGCAAATTACCATGAAGATGAACTGCATGGTAATTTGCAAAAACTTTGAAAAATGCACTTTTGTGCATTTTTCAAAGTTTCATGTTGCGCACACACATGCCCTTAGAGCATGTGTGTGTGCAACATATGTGCACATATCATTTTCAGGGGTGCAACAGGGTGTCCTTTTGACACCCTGGCACCCTTGAAAGTGCTCCAGCTATTAGCGATTCGGTAATACCGAATCGCTAATACAGAATGGCTTTACATTCATTCCTATGGGCCTCCAAGCCCATAGGAATGAATGGGTAGGTATTCCTTATTACCGATTCGGTATTACCGATTCGGTAATAAGGAATGTTAAGGAATCGCTATTTGAATAGCGATTCCTACATGCATAGCCTTTTGCTATTCCTTATTAGCGATTCCTTATTTTTCGCTAATAAGGAATCGCAAATGCTAATGTTGATGCATATGCCCCAAAGGCATTTATGAGACCTTGAAGTAGCACTACTGTAGTGCTGCTGTAGAACTATTTCACATACTCATCAATGCCTTTGCTAATTGGCCCCAAAGATCTGCTCCCTTTCATGGACCACTATTTAGTAAATGTACATCACTGTGAATGGCACACATGTGCTTCAATGCTTTCTTGAATGAATAGGGAACTAGGAGGCTAGCTGTTCACCCAGCACAATTTATATCCTAATGCATCCTTGAAATGTACAGGACTACTTATTTATTTGCTGAGGTTACTTTGAAAAAACCCTTGAATTGAATACATGCCTCTGACTGATTATGTTCTTGTTTTTAGAGACAAGAAGTTGTCAATCACTGACCGGTTGAAAGCTGGGAGCACCATGAACCAAGTTTGGATGCATATTCTGAATCCCACGGACGCAGATAAGGGGAAATATACGCTAGAATTATTTGATGGAAAAGACATTCACAAACGAACCCTTGACCTATCTGGGCAAGGTAAGTAAAAATATTTCTTCTTCATTTCTCTGCTTAAAAAATAGTAAATGCCAGAGCGATCTTGAAACCACAGATTTGAGGCAGTAGGTATTTGCTATATTGGATTTACATTACTGACAAAATTAAAATAAGTTTCTACTTGACCCTAAGGCTTTACATGAGCACCAGTTACATTACACAAGGACACATTCATTTTTTGTAGGCACAAGGAGATTAAGTGATTTGTCCAGAATCACAGGATGTTGAGCCAACAATGAGATTCAAACCTGGCTTCCCAGCTCCAAAGTATGCAGCTCTGGCCGTTATGTCACATACTCTCCCTTTGCTTCTTACTCCTTGCTCCTTACTCCTCACTCTTTACTATTATCCTGCCCGTCCTGGATCCTTCACAGAATGGGTTTCGAAGTGGTCACAGAACTGAGTCGGTGCTATTGCCACTGCAGATTCCATTTGTTACCAGGTAGATCAAGGAGGCACTGCTATCTTGGTAATGTTGGATATGTCAGCGTTTTTTGACAAAATATGCCCATCCCGCTTGGTGCAAAGACTGCGTTGAACGGGGCTGAGGGATACAACTGTGGACCTCCTGGGTTCCCTTCTGACAAATAAGACTCAAATAGTCAGCTACGAGAATTTCAGGGCAGAGCCATTCCAGCTCCCTTGTGAGGTCCCACAGGGGTCCTCCCTCAGTCCGAACTGTGTTTAACAAATATGTTTCCCTCCCCCCCCATTAGTTAAATTGGTGCGGTCATTTGATTTCAGATGTTGTCCTCTGCAGATGAAACCCAAATCGTCATTTCTATATTAGATGATTTGCCCTTGGTGGCAATAAGTTCAAACTCTGTAGAATCAGCGTCAGTGCATAGATGAAGGAGAATTGCATAAAA
Source organism: Triturus cristatus (assembly GCF_964204655.1). Lineage (NCBI taxonomy): Eukaryota > Metazoa > Chordata > Amphibia > Caudata > Salamandridae > Triturus > Triturus cristatus. The sequence continues at coordinate 350,661,401 of NC_140584.1, forward strand.
TGAAATACCAAAAAGATGGAGATTCTGGTCTTTGGGGCGCAGCATTCGGTGTGGTCAGAACTCTAGTGGTCTGAGATGTGTGGGCCTTTACCTACTCCAATAGCCTCTGCCAAAAACTTAAGGGTTATTTTTGACAACACTCTTACCTTTGACACCCAGGTCAATAGGACTGTCAGTTCATGAGTTTTTATCAAAAAAATTCTGAAAAAGATCTTCCCACTTATTCCTGCTGAACTCAGAGTAGCAGTGGTCATAACTTAAATCATGCCGCGCCTAGATTATTGCAACACTTCATAATTAAACATCAATTAGTCCGCGCTTAACAGACTGCAAGTCATTCAGAATGCAGCTGCCCACCTGGTACTGAATGTTCCTAAACAACTCTCAGTTAGGGAAGGCACATGCTCCCTTCACTGGCTGCTTGTTAGTAAGCATGTGACATATAAAGTGCTTTGCATGATATTTTTGACTCTTCGCCATCAAGGGCCCGTGCCTCTGAGAACAGCATTTTACTGGTATACCCCAAAAAGACAGCTCAGATCATCTTCCCTTAGGAAGGTGACCATTCTTAGATTCCAGAAAGCCAGGTTGGGCGGTCACCCCTTTTCTGTAGCAGCAGCTGGACTGTGGAACACTCTGCCTAACCACATTGCGATCCTTGACTCCTTTGTAGCCTTCCAAAAGCAGATGAGAACCTGGCTCTACTCCCTCCAAAGACTTCAGCTCTCTGGTTGTAGGATCTGTTTTTCCTGTACCGATTTTAGCACTTTACGCCCTTGGGAAAAGTGCACTATACAAATCTCATTCCATTCCATTATTTATTTATCTTCAACTAGATGTTCCCAATAAAATCTTATCCAGTCATTCTTATTTGTAACTTTTATAGTAAACATATTTTTTAATCTAGCCTTTTCGGGAAATGCTTTCAAATGCGTTCAACCCTCTGAAGCAGGACGTGACATCAGAGAGCACAGGAACTGCTATATAAACGGCTATTAGCCAAAGGTGAAAACCTGCATTATTTTGCTGGTGAAAGCAAATTAAAATGCAAACTCGTTCCTAGCACATTATATGCCCTAAAATATTTGCACTCTGCACTTTTGTCTTATTTAACATTTTCTATTTCGAAAGCTTGAAGGCAGTTCATAAAATGGTGACTGCTTATCAAAAAGTTGAACAAAAGACAGAAGGAAATAAAGTATGATTAGTAAATCAGAACATTAATATTGAGCATCATATAAGAAACGTGCTTTTTAATCCACACTTGAGTGATGAGATCAGTGTGTATGTCTGAAGGACAGCTGTATCAACTCCCCTAATGTTAGTATGAATTCTAAAGACACACTTCCTCCATCATTTGAGAGTCTTACAAACCCCTGCTGCTGTCCGTGTGTATCATTCACACTAACTCTGCCTTTGGAATGGAGTTTTGTTCCTTCTTGAGCGGTTCTCAAGATCCGACAATTTCCATATAATATCTTTGCGCTGTTCCTTAACCTCAGTGACCAAGTCTTTTTGAGCAGCTGCAGCGTCTTCAAGTGCTGAGATCCTCTCTTCAGCTTCAGTAACTCTTGTGTTAATCTCAGCTGTTGATTTTATTACACGTCGAAGGGAATTTTGCAATTTACGACACACTGACTGAGTGCGTAAATTCTCTTGCTTAGTTGCTTCTCTATGTTGGATGATTGTGTGATATATTGTTGACAGAGAGACCTCCTCCGGCACGTCCGATGACGCCCCAACATTAGAGTTTAATGATATCTGAAGATCAATTTGGGATTGATCTCCTAGGGGTTTGATACCAGGAGCCTTACGAACTGTATCAGTAGCCAGGGCTTCTGTAGTCACACTGGGTCGCCAGTCACCAGCTTCGCTGTCATAATCTGACCACTCTAGATCAACCTGCGCATTCTGGGAGTTGAGGAGGATATTGAAGGAGGTGATGTCCGGCAATTCATAGTCGAGCTTTTCACCGAAGCATTTCCAGAGGTTACCCAATGGAATTGGAACCAAGAAATCCAGAGAGCACATCGCTTTCCGTTCTCAAAAAGAAAGAAAACATCCACTAACAACACTAACAGTTCTTATCCACGTGCTATCCTGGTTTGTTTTAACACTTTTCTTGCCCGTGAATGTGTATTTGATTTAGCTCGACCTAACAAAAAAAGAACTGCTAAGGGCTGCCAGTTTTTTGCTCGACCCGACCTGGCAGCAGAGACAGTGGAACGCCGTTGGCATCTCCGTCAGCAGATCCCTCTTTTTTTTTTTCCAAGCGAAAGGTGCCCAAGCCTTTTTGCTTTTCCCAGCAAAATTGAAAATAATATATAAGTCAGAAACAAAATTTTTTCTTTCTGAAATAACCGCAAGGGACTATCTGGACACAATTTAGAGGAAAAAGGAGTGGAAAAAATGGCAAAAGGGGAAAAGGGGAAAAGCGAAGAAGGAAAAAATAAAGGGGAAAAAAAAAAAAGGGAAAAAAATCATTATTCAGAATGGGGATTATCATTTATTTTTTGGATATTGCGTATATAACATAAAAAAAATGTTGCTGTATCTCTTCTTTTTTCCATTTTCATTTTCATTTAGTCAATGTGTTATAAGGACGCCAACAGATTTCTTTTTTGCTCTCCATCACCTGAACATGATTTTGATAGGACTGACTCTCCTATAATATTAAGATATTGTTTTGGCCCAGCGGAGCGTGGTGTGACGCTTACTCAACCATCACAAGGACCCTGGTCCTGAGCTCCTGTTTTTGGTTAAGGGGTAGGGGGGGGCAACGGGGGGGGAGGGGGGGTTGGAAGGTGGGTTGGGGGGGTTGGGAGGGTCACTGGGTGGTATTGTGGTGGATACTTGAGGTGACTGGCGATATAAGTAAGATGCATGGCAGTGTGATTCCAATCTCATCTAAGATGTTAATTATGTGTTTTTTTTTTATATGTTGGTGGTATACTCCATATAATTTTTCTCCAAGGTATACATGTGTATACATATATGATGTTCTTCTTCTTCATTCTTCTTTACTATATCTAAATGGCAAATCGTAAATTGACTTGTGCAACCTGGAATATCTGCGGGTTAAACGATCCTAGGAAGCGTAGGATCTTTTATAAGTTGATGCAGTCTCTGCAAGTGGATTTGATCTGCCTGCAAGAAACTCATATCTCTTGGGCCAATCGGCATTACCTTAAGTTCTTAGGTTATGATTTAGTGGCTACTACCAGACAAACCTCCACTATAAGGGGCGTTGCTATTATTTCAAAAGCAGGGGTTGCCCAACTCAAGAGAACTAAACAAGACAATACAGGTAGATGGTTAATCGCTGAATTGCTCATTAATAATTCTGTACTTTCGATCTGTTCAATATATGCCTCTAATTTGGATGATCCACAGATTTTGATGGATTTGAACGTAGAATTAGCTAATTGGTCGCACCCGTTAATCTTTTGTGGCGATTTTAATATTAATATTCCTAGCGGGCTAGACATCACTAAATCAACCAACTATATTGGTAGGAAACCCCAGGTTTATAAAGCACTTCGTATATTAATACTTGAACATGGTTTAGTAGATATATGGTATGCTAGTAATCCAGCTCTTAACGGGTTCACTTTTTATTCAATACCCCATCAAAAACTGGTTCGTATAGATTATGTCTTTGCCTCTGTCGAAGTTTTGAAATCTATTAAGGTATGGCTTGATCCACGGACTATATCCGATCATAATCCCATAATCTTTAGCTTTCCTTGGAATCGACCTCCGCATCATATTAGACCCTGGACTTTTGACAGGAAGCTACTCTTGGATAAACTATATCAGGAACGGATGTCAGTTTGGATTCCAGACTTCTTTTCAATCAATAGCTATTCAGCATCTGTAGGCCTAGTCTGGGACACCTTTAAAGCTGCCCTGCGCGGGGAAACTAAGAGAATTGCTTCCTATCGATGGCAAACAGAACAGCAAAATTTTAAAAATAGAGTTCTAGCACTTCAACAAGCCGAGCTAGACTTAAGCACCAGTATTCGCATCGGTGGAGATCTAACCACCTGTCAGAAAGCGGTTGCTCTTGCCAAGGTTAATCTCCTTGATCCTCTATATGCTGATATAGCTACTAAGTACTTTCAATTTCGTACATCAATGTATGAGTTTGGTGAAGCGTCAGGCAAGGTCCTGGCAAAAAGAGTACAACAAAGGGCAATAGCCAGCCATATAACAAAGGTTAAAGATCGATCTGGTATTCTACAAGATTCACCTAATGGTGTGTTAAACACCTTTGTGGATTTCTATTCAGCCTTATATACTGAGGAGCCAAACATATTTCAGCAGCAACAAAGCCAAATGGATCATTTTTTAAAATCCCTCGAAACTCAGACGACCTCTGCTGATCAGAATTTAACCTTGGCCGAACCTATAAGTTGGGAAGAAATTGAAGCTGCTATAAAATCTCTGTCTTCTGGCAAGGCGGCAGGACCTGATCTCATACATCTTGAATTTTATAAAACTTTTTCGCATTTACTTAAACAACAGATGCTTGAAGTTTTTCAGCTTGCTCAGAGGGGGGTCATTCCTGAGACTTGGCGGCAATCGACCATTGTACTATTCAAAAAGAAAGGAAAAGATGAACTAAATCCAGCATCATACCGGCCTATAGCATTGATTAACACCGACAGTAAAATTTATTCCAGGGTTTTAGCATGTCGTCTTGTTCAAATTATTTCTCCGTTAGTTTCTATTCGTCAGCATGGTTTTATTCAGGGTAGAGATACTACTGATCATATCAAGCGTGTTATTGCACTTCTAGATTGGGCTCAGACTACAAAATCTCCCCTGGGTCTGATCCTGTTGGACGCCGAGAAGGCGTTCGACAGGGTCTCCTGGGGTTATCTTTGGGCTGTTCTTCATTGGAAAGGAATACCGCCTGAATTTATTTTAGCTTTGCAAACATTATATATTTCCCCAATCGCTAAAATCCGTATTTCAGGAGAGGAATCAAGCTATTTTCCTATCACTCGTGGCACTAGACAAGGGTGCCCTTGTTCTCCTCTCCTCTTCGCTTTGTATATAGATCCTTTTTTATCCCTGATAGAACGAGCACAAAACATCTCTCCAATTATTGTTCATGGAATTGAGTATAAAACATTGGCATATGCGGACGATATAGTAGTGTTAACAAATAATATTACTGTTTCTTTCCCTGCATTGGAGATCTTGGCAGTTCAATTTGGCTCAATCTCTGGCTATAAATTAAATATTACAAAAACTCAAATTTTGCAATCGTCGGCTATGCCAATAACAACCGCTCCCATTTCTTCACAAGCGATATATTTAGGTATTCAGATTTCGGCGGATGTTGACCAAATCTCAGATTTAAACTATCTTCCTATTATCGATCAGCTTCATAATAAACTAGAACGGCTGAACCATCTCCATCTTTCCTTATTCGGACGCTGCAATGTTCTTAAAATGTTGGTACTTCCAAAATTTTTATATCTATTTAGGTCTATCCCGCTATTAGTTCCTAATCTTACTCTAACAAAAGCACAAAGAATTTGCCTGAGGTTTTTATGGTCATACCGTAAGCCACGACGAGCTGCTAAATGGACTTATCTTTCGCAAGAACGTGGGGGCTGGTCGGTTCCAAATCTTACTTACTATTATTGGGCTGCAATGATTCAACATTTTGCTTTTCCATTATTTGGTAAGAAGGTGGTACTACCGCCATTTCTGGCTCCTTCAATTTATTCAATTTCATTAGGCAATGCTACACAAGGGATATTAACTCGTATCTTAGAACCAAGTTACTTTAAAAAAACGAGGTTTAAGGTAGCATGGGCCTTGTTTATGATCTGGCAAAAAATTCGTCGTCTATTCTCTAAGTTTAAAATTAATTTTTATACTCCATTGAACGCGTCTGGGCTTCCTCCAGTGATATTTCAAGATCCAATAACTGTTATTTGGGCCTTGCAAGGCCTTACTCATATAGGTGACTTGGCTGACTCTGGCATGTTAGCATCTTTCTCTTCTTTACAACACAAATTTAATTTGCAATCTAACCACTTTTTTAAATATCTTCAAATCAGAAGTTTTCTTGAAAAAAAACTCTTAGAAAATCCAGCATTGTTTGAAAAGATTTTGATATTTGAATCGGTTAAAAAAAAAGCTAAAATTGGTATACTGTATCAAACTCTGTTGTCTCGATTACCAGATGATCTTTCGGATTTTAATAATAAATGGGCGGTTAAATTTGGGGTACCCACTATAGATTTAAAGGTACCACTTATGCTAGCCAAGACGGTTTTTGTCTCTGGTACTCTTCGTACCCAAAGCTATATGGCTATGTTTAATCTTTATTATACCCCAGCCAAATTAGCCAGATGGGGGAATACCCCCGGAGCCATAAGTTTGTCGTGTGCAAGATGTAAATTTCCATCTGCGGATTCTCTTCACATGTTTTTTGACTGCCCTGAATTATCACTCTTCATTAATCAAATTGAAATCTTTCTCACACAGGTAACTCAATCTCCAATTAAAATCTCTGCTGAAATGGTGATTACAGGCTATCAATATGCAATGGATACTACCAGATCAAGATATCTTCATTCCTTTTTGTTCATTGCAATGGCAATGTTTAGACTCTGTATTACTTCCATTTGGATAAACCCTCAACCTCCTACTTTCTTTCATTGGCAGGCCAGGATGTTGGCTTGGTTTAAACTAGAAACCGCAGTACGTAAGTTTCAGGGAAGTAGAAGACGTTCAATTGCTGCTAAAAACTGGGCCCCATTTCAGGATTGGTTAGCAAATTAATAAGCTGTTTTCTATTATCAACTGTCATGTATTTCCTTTTCTGTTGCTGTTGTTTATCTTAATTTATTGTATATATTTTTTTGCATTTGTTTCTATGAAGTATAAATCGCCAATCCCTTTTTTTTCCACCACTGTAAAAATGAAAAAAAAAATAAAAAAAAAAAAAAAAATGGAATGGAGTTTTGGATTCATATGTCAAAGATGTACATTGGCAAAGTGAGTTCTTAAGGAAACACGGTGACAGAAGCCAGACCCGCAGTTAAACATAATATGTGAGATTATATCTACACATGGTCAAATACCTCCTTAAGTATTCAGTGAATATTCAAATGCTGATATCAGTTCCCACATCAAAAAAGATGCCTTGTGGAGGTGCATTCATCTGTTTCAAGGCTTTTCCTGCCTGACTGAGTGTGCATCACCCTTAAAACTTGCCTTGAGGATGTCCATATGTGTAGACTTCATCAGCAAAGGTTTAGTCCCTTCCTGATATATATATATTACCATATGCTGCGTAGCAGAACAGCTTGCTTGGCGTATAAATATAGTCTGTAGGCAGTGAGTGTATTAATAAATATGGTACCGTAGTGAGTGCCTATTATTCCAATCAAACAATATGGGTGCTTCCTTGCAGGAAGTGCATCACAGGAAAACGTGATTCTTAATGGTACAATTGGAGTTGATTAACTTAAAAACATAGTTTAAACATACATGGGTGAGAAAAAAATAAAAACGAGCAAAGAAAGGAAATTTGAAAAAGCAATAGCAATGTATAGTATAGGCCTGCCAACCATAGCATTGAAGTGCAGTTTTAGGCAGAGTTACATGTGTGATCATGAAAAAAATGCTATCACAGTGCAAGAGAACTAATGGCTGAAGTGGGCCGACCCACTGCCCATGCTCTATTCCATGGTGGGTGGAAACATGATGTGAATGACAGCTGAACAGTGCAGTGATTTAAGAGGGCTGACCTGAAGCCCCTTTTGTTAGTATGTATTTTTATGATTGATTTTTGCCTCTGAGCCAGATCTAAAAATGCTCTTTTATGCCGATCCTTATATCCTGTAAACATTAAGTAAAGTCCACAGCTCTGATTTCAATAGAAGGAGGGGTAAGACGATGGTTCTTGTTAGGTAGGCTTCTTTAGTGATATCTAACCACATGCCTTATTGGAAAGTAATTGCAGAGCGCTGTACATGGTCAAAGACAAGCATAACATCAACGAGCAATAGGAGAGTAACCTGGGTTGTGGTCAGTTAACCCAGATCCCTAAAGGATGGATGGTGGTATTGTTAGAGCGTTCTAGAGAATTAAATCCCCTGCAGCTGTGACATTTATAATGATTCTTATAAAACCAAACGTAGAAAGAAGTTTCACTTTTCTTTTGAACACAAAGCCATAGAAATTTTTAATAAAAACACAAATTAAAATGAATCTCCTTTGTAAGATTCATCATCAATTTCCCAAGAGCAGCCAAAACTAAAGCTTAATCTCAGACATAGCCCATCTTTGGTTTCCACTTACCCTGTACTTCGCAAGATATTGTCCTTATCGGTGAGAGTGATTCCCTGTTTTCCTCATGGCGGCTCCTTTTTGTACAATCGTAAATAATCGTAGTGTTTCCTAGACAACATGTGGATAGTCCTCAATAATTGCTAAATTAGATTTAGGGACCCTGCTTATGGTTGAGACGGGCAGTGGTCATTAGTGATCAGTAGACTTCTATAAATATGTATCAAAATAGTTTTACTTGTAATTCCTGCTTTATTTACACTGGTGCAAAATGTACAGATCTGTGTATGTATACATCTACTAGAAACAGGATATATGTTCTATACCCACTTTTCTTTGTGGTTTGTGACATATTTCTAAAGTCTGAGTCAGGGCACTCATTCTTTCTGATTTCAGGCAAACACTACCAGTAACACTTAAATCAAATATATTTTTCACACAACATTACAACCAATTGTCATATTTCACATCTGTATGACTAGATTAGTTATAAAACTTAACAGAGAAATTTCAGAATTGTAACACATACCTCTTTCTCTTTTCGTAGTGTTTGATGATGCAATGGCGGAATATCAGAGACTGAAGTAAGTTGTGCGTAGGGTTATTTTTGGTGAGGGAGGAGGGTAAACATTCACAGAAAAACTATTCTAGTTCATTAGAATGTGAGTTCTGCATCTAATATAGGAAATGAAATCTCTGTTGAAAAGACATGAGTTTTTATTAGGCTTAATGCAGGGACAAAGCTACAAAAGACAGGTAAGTGCTTGAGCAGATCTTACTGGGCAATAGTCAATACAGCATTCACCAGCTGGATTGACCAAATTGCTTAAAACATCATACGAAAAATATTAGATGTTAGGAATTCTGATAGGTAATAATGGCTGGCTTGGAAACATCTCAACGTAAGCACTAAATTACATTGTGTGTGAATGGCTTTCAGGCTATTCTGTGTAGGAGATAGAATGAAAGGTTTGCGGTATATGCCATCCTTTGTATAGTTAACTCCAGTTTCATCTAGCTGGTCTCTTGTTCTCCATTTAGACCTTGGCCAGTTTACCAAGTTGTGAAGACCATTTGTGTGTTTGCAGGCTCGATGTTTTTCACATTGAAACATTTTGTATTGCCTCCATTTTGGCTAAATACCAGGGATACCCTCCCGCAATCATTTCACAACAAGCCGGAGTGTCATATTTATATGGATACTGCATTCACTCTACACACAAACACCATAAACAAGGTTGTCAATCAAAAGTGTCCTTTCTAAGGAAAATGCTCCTGCAGTCAATGGATGGAGCTGTCTTAGTGAAAAAACTCCTCTAACACAGCCTGGTCCCCAAAATAGCAAAAGTTACAAAATCAGTGGCCAAACTATGTTTTAACATTTAGAAACATGACCATATGAACGAGCCCTGTGGGTTTTGCACCACACCCTGGGAGAGCTGAAGTTAACATTTTAAACTTATTGCACCATCCTCAAGGCCTACTAGAAGATAGGTCCTGTATGAGTTGGCTCCTTACTAAACTCTAGCTAGGAACTTATAGCCAGACACCTTTCACTTGGTTTACCAATGATACCGGAAATTCGTTGAGATCACTGGACATCCTGGGCCACAGACTTTGGAATGTCCTGAACTGTACCTTGAGTGCAGAATCCTACACATCTGCACAACAGGGAACTCCTGCAAACCACACACTCTGGGCTGGCATTCTGTTGAAGATCTTCAACATCTGCAGTAGGAAGTTTTCAACATCTCCGCTGGCTGCCTGCAAGTACTTACATTCCAGTCTCATAGTGCGCGACTAAGATGTAAAATGACTATGAAATTCATTTTTGACTGGACAGGATTTCCACTTAAATGTTGAATATATAAATCAATCAAGGCATTTCTGACTCTACGAGTGTTATTTCTTAAAGATATTTGTGATAAACGAAAATGAAACCAAACATCTCTTGCTGTGGTCTTGTCATGGTTTCTCAGTTCCCAGAAATTACTTGCATAGAGCGATGAAATACTTCTTAGTGTGAAATACTTAGAAAGTTTACCATACAAACAATTTAACTGGTGTGCTATTACATGCCATTGCTAAATGTCCTCCATTTATGACCACCTAATATTATTCATTTTATACATGCCCCACAAGCACCTGAATCAAGACAGTCCTTTCTGTCCTACAATAAATACAAATTGTTTAGCATAGGGCATCTATGTATATGTGTTAGCACCTTCTGCTCTTTTGTGCACACACTCTTGCTTTCATCCAGGCAATAAGGAAAGACCCTTCTATCAATCCTATATCAGTCCAATATTTCACTACAAATCTTTTACACTTCATTTCTCATTTCAAAGCACTGTCACTCCTCTCTGTATATGCCTTTTTTAATGTAACCAACTTGATATATTGAAATGAGCTGCAGTTTGACCTACCTATAGTTGGGATTTTCACTAAGGCAACTTACACTTGCAAGTAAGTTACACATGTATGTTTACTCTTACACTTTTCAATAACTTTACTACATTTGGCTAATCACCTTTTCCAAGTGTAAAGTTACTCGAAAGTGTAGTCAAACATGTCTCCACCCTTGAAACAGGAGTCAAGCCAAACTTACTACTGAAAGATACTACTGCCAAAAAGGAGCTGTAGTAAATCCGGCACCACACATGCCTAACTACTGATAATGCAACACTCCCCCACCCCCTCCCCATAGTAAATAATGCAGGCAGGGCCTTCAATATATATAGTTAATGTAATAGTAAATATGTTAAAAAATGGAAATGTAATTAAAAGGTAAATATTATTTTATGATCAAATATGTAATAACTTATTTAGTCTAAAAATAAACGTAACATTGTTAAAAACATATTTTACATTAATTCTATACATAACATTTTGGAGATTTGAATACCTAATAAATAAATATGAAAACGTTACTTTACATGAGGTTTTTCCCTGGTGGGGGAAGCCATCCCGGCCCAAACGAGGTGGCATGGTTCCGTCCCCTCAACAAGTAAATACTGTTCCCCCAGAACCCCATTGATGTGCCCACTTTGGTTGTTTGATCGTTGCTCCCACCATAATCACGGCTTGATCTAATGTCAAGGTTCCCCCTTTCCTTTCTGGGGCATGCCATTTCCTCTGTCCAAGTTCTCTATGCTCCTATATGACTGTCCCTTGCCCACATGCTATGTTTTAACACATGTGTGACCCACTTGGCGGAGATCATCTCTCCATGTTACATGGCCGCTAACTGCCCTTCACAACTTTCAATCTGACTTGGTCATGTTTACCCAATGTTATTCTCACTCCCAGTCCTCCATTGATGGGAACGGATCAACTGATTGACTACAGCACACTATCCTTTACCAGGATGCCTCACATCATTCGACTGGTACCAGACCCGGATGGATGTCAGCTCCCAGCGTTACAACCACCCCTGTTCTACACCCATGAGCTATACGCCATGTACCCCAAGAGCGAAAGCACATACTGTTATGATGTTCATTGTTTTTCCTTACAGTTCTGGTCGAACGAGGTTTCCTCACTGGACCTTGTATTAGTAATGGTTTCTGAATCTGGGTATCACACATCATCACTTCTCACACATACGCTAAGTAATGGCAATTCCCACCTCCGATCGAAATGCACAAGCTTGTTTCTATTTATTAACAATGTCCATACCACATAAGTATAACATGTAAACCTGGAAAGTCAGAGGCATGGGATCTATACAAAAATGGTACAGGATCCTGGCCTAATTGTACCGGCACCAGGCGCATATAGTATGCCTGCAAGAAACCCACCTAATAGCCAGTGAAGCCCTTGCAATTCACCAGAAATGGAGGGGCCAACTCTTTCACACTTCTTATTCCGCATTTTCCCATAGGGAAGCAGTGTGCATTAAAGCAGGCATTCCTTTTACAGCAGTGGAAACCAGGATTGACACACAGGGGAGATATGTCCTCCTCAGCGGCACACTCAATACTACACCTGTAGTGGTAGGCAGCATTTATGCCCCTAACCTGGTACATGATGCTTTCTTAGCTCATCTATCCTCGACTCTAGCAGACTGGACACACTACCCGTGGGGATTATAATGCAGTACTGGACAAAGGCCTTGACAGAACGCACTCACCTCTTTCAACTGCTGCCTCAGTGCACAAAGCTAAGACCCCGCAAAAGCAGGTAGAGGGATGGTCACCTCCTATCATAACCCCTTGGAGATAACAATCACTCGGGGATGCATACCTGCTCCTATTCCCACGTGGCATCTGCAGCCTCAATTTGCTGAAGGACACAGTCTTTTGTGGCACATTGGCTAACATGATAGATCATTATTTTACAGAAAGCGTGGGACATCCATAGGCACGGTGGTGGGAGCCAGAAAGACGGTCCTTAGAGAACTTACTCGTGTGAAGGAGAGTTTGGAACCCCTAGAGAGGGCAACGGCAATAATGAGAAACACTAAGGCATGCTACAACACTCCAGGATCAAAAATGCTGACTTACTAGAATGATAGCGCATAATGGACAACAGGGCTTATAAGCAGATGATCCATACACAGGCCGACAAGTCAGGGGCGTTATTAACTTGCCTGACAAAACCTCCACCCGTACCCACTCCAATCCTCACAGTCGCTATGCCACATAATACTCAAGCGACCTCCCAGCTGGACATAATACGGCATTCCGTGAATTCTAATCAACTCTATACGCAGCCCCTTCGGCTGTAGACACGGATACCATTCACAGTTTTCTGGATGCCCTGGCCCTTCCTAAGGTGACGGTTGAGGAGAGAACTGACCTGGGAGGTCCTATTTCTGCCACTGAGATTTAATGAGTGATTAAAGCACTAGCTAGGAACAAGACCCCTGGCTCTGAAGGCCTCCCCACAGAGTTCTATACCACATTCGCTACCTGACTGGTTCCACAATCCGAGCGTCTCTACAAATCCTCCTTGGAAACTGGTGCATTGTCCCCAACACAGCCCAGGCACTGGTCATCTCCCTATTAAAACCTGATAAGCACCCCTCTAACATGTCCTCTTACAGGCCTTTTTCCATACTTAATACAAAATTTTTTGTAAGATAATGGCTTGCCGCTTACTTCCCATGCTTCCCAAACTCCTTCACAATGATCAATGCGGCTTTGTACCCTATCATAATACCTCATTCAATATTCGCCGACGGCACCACATTATGGATGCTGTCCATGGGCGATTTCAGTGGGTAGGGTGTGTATCGCTGGACTTGGACAAGCATTTGACACACTAAGCTGGGATTTTATGATTGCAGCCCTTAAGTACTACGGCATTGCCCCTGAGTATATTCAATGGGTAAGATTGCTTTATACTAATCCCACATCACAAGGGTGCAAACTGGCCAACATATTTCTGCTCCTTATTTGATACAACGCGGCACACGACAAAAGCAGCGATCTATCGCCGCTTCTTTTTCTCCTGCCACTGGAACCCTTAGCACAGTGCATATGTCAGGATGCCTGTGGATGGGGCATCCCAATAAGACCCACAACACATGCAAATCCAATGCTTATGGACAATATGATATTGTATATCAAAGATGTCTGACTGAACCAAGCAGAAGTAGCTCAACACTTCTCGGTTTTTGCACCTCTGTTCGGCCTCCAAATTAATGTGAATATATCATGCATTTTCCTTTGAAGACCCAGCCACCTCCATCATTCAGGGACTTTTCGCTGCTCAGGTGTCCAGATTTGCTGTGATACACTTGATGTGTTAGAAGGTAATCTTCTTAAAACTATCACTGCCCTCAAGTAGCAAGTGAACATCTGGACTAGCTTACCATTATCAGTAGCTGGAAGACTTGCCGTATCTAAAATGGTTATGTTACCCAGTTTACTTTACCACTTCGTTAATATTCCTGTGCTTTTCCCTGCTCAGATCTTTAATCTATTGGACACTCTCCTAATTGGATATGGGCTGGTGGCCGCCAAAGGGTTTCCCTCCATAAGCTCCAACTACCCCCTGATAAAGGAGGAATAGGCACTCCCAATTTCAAATCGTATTGTATTTTAGGACAACTACAATGGCTCGTCTACAGGCTAGCTGGCCGCAACCTGTCCGAGACTGGCTATACAATGGACATGCTTAATAAGGGTAAACTACATTACTTGCTGTGCCGGAGCTCCTCCTATTCCTATGGATGGACCCTTATTGCTGCGTATTGCCCTCACATACTGAAAAATGGCCTCACGCAACACCTTCCCACAAGTGCCTTATGCTCCAAAAATACTAATGATGGGCCTCCCTACTACCTCAGGAATTCTCACAACGCATAGACTATACCTTGTATACATGGCGGGGTAGAAATAGTTGGTAACTTTTTCGCAGAGGGCACTCTATTGTTGCCCACAGACTTCGTGCACACGCAAGGCCTACCAGACACTCTCTTTCTGACTCACACCAGTATTACTCGATATATACGTCTCCACTGTGCACCTGAAGGAGCTAAACTCGCCCCACACGAACTACACCAAGTGCTGCACACAATGAGACATGGCCGTCACTTAGTTCGGTGGCTATACCGGGGCATAGGTGCACATTATTGGTCTCTCTGACCTCCTTAGGAGCTAAATGGGAAAAATACCTAGTATGGCACTTACAAGACAAAGAGTGGGAATTCCTGCTGGAAGATCCACAAAACATTTCCCCGAAATCCCGATTCAAATTCATATAATTTCCCATTTTACACCAAGCTTACCTCACCCCACACAGGTTTCACACCATGTTCCCAGCAGTACCCTCGACCTGCCCCCGCTGTCAAACACTAAACTCTAACTTACTGCACATGTTATGGAACTGTCCCACGCACTAGTCATCTGCATTCTTGGCCTCTTCCCTAGACCTAAAAACAGCAGAGTAACATCACGTTTTGGTGATTTTGCCCTATTATTGGCTAAGCGTCTTCTGACGAAACGTTGGAAATTTCCCTCCGCGCCTATTGTTTCCCAATGGCAGGAGAATGTGGAGAAATGTGGAGGAATGGAGCCTAGCCGAAAGCGGTGTAGTACGCCGTGAGAAATACCGAGACTTACAGAAAAAGCCTATAGCACTGGAATGGGACACCATGTTGGAGTCCTTTAAAACCTTGGACACTGCAGAATGTTCACCTATTCCACCCAGTTGCAGATGATCTTTATAGAATATCTTATAAGAGTGGCCACACCACTCATAAATGCATCTACGCCGCATTGCCTTTTGGCCAATCCTAGGTCCTTACCCCATATTCGTGTCACACCCGCTTCTGATACCCACTTTCCTTGAGTTTTTGCCAATATCAGGACACTAAGTTGAAAAAGATATGGTTTTTTGACATGCTTTTTTTTTTAACTGACGATGAATCCTAACTTTGCTACTCCTAAATGCCCTTTGTGAATACCGAAAGTCATAAAGTTAAGATTTTGTCTCAGTTTAGGAGTAGTAAAGTTAGGAATCCTAACTTTGCTACTCCTAAATGCCTTTTGTGCATACCAAAAGTCTTAAAGTTAGGGCTTTGAATGTGTACATGAGAAGTTTGAATTGGCTGCACTTGTGAATCGGTAGTCAGTGAAGATTCCTGAGGTTCGGTGTGATGTGGGAGCGAATGTGGGAGGTCGTGTATGCATCTTGTGGTGGTGTTCTGGATAGTCTGGAGTCTGTGTAGTTGTTTGGAGATTCCAGCATGGAGAGTGTTGCCTGCTGGTGATGAGTGCTTGCGTGACGTTCCGTCTGGTGCTCTGAGGCAACCATTTGAAGATTTTTCACAGCATGCATAGGATGTAGAAGCAGGAAGTGTACACTACGTTAACTTGAGCCGTCATGTTGAGCTTGTCCTCTAGGATGATCACTAGATTTTTTGCATGGTATGTGGGTGGACTGCAGTCACTCTGAATCACCTCACTTTTGTGTACCTGGCTCCTTCGAACTACAGGCAGCTGCTGCAAACAGCAGCAGCAGGTATCACTCTTCTCCCATACAACACCTCAGCCCATCCTGGGGTTATGATACACTCTATTTACAGAGCCTCAAGTAAGCCCACTCTTCAGCCACAGCATTGTATCTTTTAGTTACACCCAACCTCCAACCAGGTGCTGTGGACAGGGTGGGGGGGGGCTATATCTGTTTCAGAGTTCCAGCATTTGAAGTGCAACTTGACTCCAATTGTATCTTGAGTTTCACACAGACTTCAACTGAGAAGTGAGTTATTGCAATGATTATAATGTATGCAGTTAATTAGTAGAAGGAAAGTAAGAGGCTGCAATGATTCAAACATGTTTTAAATAATGTTTTCCGCTGTGTTAGAAACACAAACCTTTGAACATGGCCAGCCACGCCTATAATTCTCATTGGTGTGGACATGAATGCCAAATGTTGCACATACTAACAAATGTAACAACACAATGAAAGCCTGGTCATGCTGGGGGCACGAGGGGGCTATGGAAGTAGGCTGCTAGGTGATCAGATACATTGTAGTAGTTTCCAAGTGCATGTGTTTAGACTTATTCATCCCACCCACAGGCAGTTTCGTTTTAGAAAAGCTAAAAGAAAAATGACAACAGGATCCACTTTTATTCACTGCCTTTGTGACCAAGGGTCGCATGGTCAGTGCCAGGGATCACAAGGGGCAAGCCAGGGGTCGCATTTGCAAACCCTAAATGACGTCCATGCTAATACCTGTCAATGGCAAGACATATTGACTTTGCTAATGCTTGTTCCAAATGCTATTTAGTCAATCACCTACTATTTGATTGCTACTTTTCAACAAGCTATTTTGTGGATTAGCTTGTACTTGGTGGTCTTGTTCTGCAATCTCAATTGCGGTTGTCGAAACAAGTCTCTTTGCACTCTCAAAGGTACTAGTACAAATCAGTCTTTCAGTCATCCTTAGGCTCTTCAGATTTTTCCTTTAATTTGGTTATGGTTCATCTGCCAGCCAACACGTGTTTCATCAATGGGTGTGTCACCCTGTGACTTCCTCAGGACTGTATTCCTCAGTGTCAATCTTAAATACGTATTCTATTTCCCCAAAATTAGAATAATAGTATAAGTGGGTCTTGAGTCCAAGTTCAAGTGGGTAGGAGTCACTCAAGCGGGCTTGTGACCCGCGTGTGGGCCAAGACACTGTGGGGTATATTCTCAAGAACATGTGATAACTACCGCAAGAGTAGCTTATCGCAACTCACCACATCGCAGTCCATCGTGTGAAAATAACACCTCCATAACGCAGCATTCACAAGCCGGTGGCACCATGTGATAGTTCCACAAAAACACGTCAAATGTCCGTGATAAAGTCAACGCAACGCCGCAAAAACATGAAACGCTAATGCCAGAAAAGTTGCGATGATGCCAATCGCGAAACTAAAACCAGCGAAAACCAGACACAGGCCTGCGATTCCCATGCGATATGCGGGAAAATGCATCATAAAAGCCACGGAAATAAAAAGTCGATAAAAAGCAACTGCGTAGCACCATGGATGCACCCAGACCGAGTGCAGAGGCCAACGTGAACCCCACAAGCCCTACAAGCCACCAACAAGGAACAACGGGGTCGTGGAAGAACAAGGAGAAGAGTGAGAGGAAGACAGGGTGCAGTCCGCAGGAAGAGCAGATCAGCGTCACGGAGGTGACAGAACACTTATCAACTGACACACAATCATACCACCGTGAATGCATTCGGAGTGTCGAGGAGGTCAATGGAGGAGGACAAGAGGCGCTGACATGATGTGAAAAGCCAAACCAAGCACAAACCCGCTGCCAACAGAAAGGCAGCAACGGCAACAGGAGGTGGGAGTCCTATGCCACAGGAGGAACTGGAGGAAACTGAGGCCACAGTCATCAGTGTGGAGACGCTGCAAGGAGGCGGGAGTCAGGAAACAGCCCGAGAGGGCCTGACACAACATCAACAGGGTGAGTAATGACCAGGGACTGGGGGATGGGGGAAATGGGCAGAATGGCACACATGCACAACGATGTGTAGCACACTGCACACCCACAATGACCCTGGAACATGTCCCTCCTCCCCGTGGCACACAGCAGCACACACACATAGCAATAACAGCACATCCACATTGATGACAATGTGGCACAAAGTGCAACACCGACACTGCAGAACAGAGGACACAACTGGCTGCGCTCATGCGCTGAAACATGCCAACCACATCTAGCAGAGCAGGAAACTGTGAAAAGGAAATGTACGCGTACAAACCCACATCCGTCATGTAGTTCAAATGTCCACTGTCCCGCATCAAAATCCAACACCTCCCAAACAGTCACAATGTACATAGTCATACAGTCTGCATGTAAACAAGGACAATGCACCAACATACCTGTCAACACAATGTCAACATGCATCTCCCCTTCACATTGCACAGGGACAAACAACACCTCCAGCAGAGAAGACCACCCATCAGTGATGCTGGAGAGGACCACCCCACCATCAGCACTGATGCCCTACAACAGCCCATGGACATCTTAGGAAACCCACCCCCAGGAGCAGGGCAGCCAAGCCACTTAGAGGAGACCCCAGCCCCTACACAGACCACACAGCAGGAAGCACGCGCCACCACGGTTGGCTCCCAACACGTCACCTAGGCACACATTGCATTCCAATGCCAGGTGTCAGAATGACAAAAGGAGGTGGTCGAACAGGTGCGGCTGGGGCCTAAACCCATGGAACACGAACTAGACCACATGCGTGGATGTCTAATTCCCCTCAGGGATCACCTACACCACACCAAGGAGACCCACACTGTGACAGAGACACATGCATGTGCACATTTACAGTATTGAACCACACCCAGAGGCACGCAATTCTCATTCACACACCCACGCTGGACGTGCGTACGATGGCCCAGTACACTTCTCTAACGTATTGTGTGGGTGACGACACAGCTACATGTCCAAGGTCTAACACGCTACCTGCGGTGACATGTTGACGTCCGCTGTACACAACATAATGTATTGTTGTCGGGCCCCCATGTATACATTATGAACACAAGGACACACGCAGATAGTTCGTGGAACTGGCCATGGGCACGTGCGCCCGGCCCGGCTCCTTTATTGGCAAGGCCACATGTACAGTGACACCTGTGCTGGATGTGTGTAGGGTGAGGGTAAGCCAGCCCGCAAGGTGTTGTTGGTGCAGGCAAAAACGTGAACAGAAAACACCAGCATAACAGAGACAACAGTGGAGCATCTTGGAGGTAGCCCGAGCAGGTACAGAGGCCACCCAATATGCAAACAGAAGTGTTTGAGTTGCAGTACACTGAGGTTGGGGCACCTGGAGTGCCAAGCAGGGTATTAGGCAGATGATGGCATCCACCACAGGTGTGAGCAACTCAGTTAGTCTGCCAGTACGACTGTTTCGACTCTTGCAGGTGGCGGTTGGAGGTGGACCTGCCGGTGGTGGCATGTGCCTCCTGCGGTGATGCATCGTCCGGGCCGCTCAGGCTCGATTTGATGTGTGAGCCCTGGTGTAACGCAGTTGAGGCCGGAGGCATGGGACACCGCAGGGCCACAGACACATGGTGTTGATGATCCCAAGGCCTTCGTCTCAGAGGCCAATATATCAGAAGACAGGGTCCCTGACTTGAGCTGCACAGAGTTAGTGGCCCCGGGTGCACTGCGGGCGACACAGGCACCCCACCACGGGACAGTGACTTACGGTGCAGTCAGATGGTCCAAGCGAGCTGAGCGGGTCCTCATCAATGTCCAAGGTGAATGTGGCGGAGAGTTGCGGGGGACAGTAGAAGGTGTCCTCCAGGGCATTATGCAGAGGGTGGAAGCTATCCGGAAGCAGCAAATGGAGGAGTGGAATGCCAAGGCATCATTGTTGCCATAAAGTCAGTATCACCGACATGATGGTGATGACAACCCCAAGTCCATGGACTTAGTCACCACCAAGGTTCAACCAGAAAGTGTCCATGGGTCTCGGGGAACAGACTTAGTGGCACCAGGGCTGAAAGGGGATGCAGTCTGCGATGAGGCATGTACAATGAAATTAAGTCAGCCATAAATAAATCAAGACTGAATTCGAAATGTGTGACCTACTCAACCGCAGTGTAGACCTGAGGCAGCGGTCAGCGCGGGACAGACGCGGTTCAGCGAGCTCCTCCTGGAACTCTAACACACGACGTTGACATGGTATTTGGGGGTGACTTGTGGTTGATGGAGGCAAAAGCACCAGAGCCGAGCAGGTGTTCAGTCAGCAACGATGACGTTTCCTGCCTGGTACGGACTGGATTGGCGTGAGGCCTGCTGGACCGCAGTGTAGGCCGACAGCATAGTCATCAAGGGCCCACAGACATCTGTGGTTGGGTTGCCAGGCACAGACTTGGTGTCACCACATCGAAGGGAGTACAGTGATGTAAATGCTGCATTAATGTGTGTACTCGGACAATGTATGATCAAGACTCAGTCCCAAATGTGTGACCTACTCCCCCGCAGCATAGGCCAGAGGCAGCGGTCAGCAGGAGCCCACAGCCACATGTCATTGTCTTGCGATGCACAGAGTTAGTGACACCAGGGCAGTCTTCCTCTCACACCTCTCCTTGCATGCAATGATATGTACTCTGCCATTGACGAATCAAGACTCAGTCCCACAAGTGCGACCAACTCGAACGCAGCGTGGTCCGAGGGCAGTAGTCCACGTGGGCCCACGGACACGTGTGGATGGAATGCTATGAACATACTTGGTGGCACCACATCGAAGGGAGAATAGTGAGTTAAAATCAGCCATAATTGATGTTCTCTGCCATAATATAATCAAGACTCAGTTCCAAATGTGTGACCTACTTGTCCGCCGTACATGCAGGTGGAGTACGTCAACGAGAAGGGAGTACTGCGGACCGTGGTTGCGGAGGCCGTGATGGTGTGAGGAGGCTGCCAGGGTCGGGGCACTTGGGCTTGGAGCTTGCACCGGCATGTGGTGGGCTCTCTTTGACACACGCCGGTGTCAGCAGGTGTGCAGTGCGGCCTGGGTGAGCAGGGCCTGGCAGGACTGGTATGGGGACCTGCAGCCTGGGGTGCAGCAGGAGCACAGGAACGCAGGCAACACCGCTCACGGCAGTGGCGTCAGTTCATGGTGGGGTAAGGGGCACCGTCTTGTCATTGGGCATTCCGGAAGAGGACCACACCCAGAGCTACGTGCTTTTCATTCACACCCCTACGCTGGCTTGGCATACACCAGGCCAGCCCACTCCGCTCACACTTACAGGGGAGGACATAACAAGCTCCCCACTGGCTGGGGTGACATGGTTGCGTCCACTGTCCACTGCACTCCATACACCAGCGGTGTGTGTCAACATGGATATGTGTGTGGTCTGCATACTGCAGTCTGGCCAGCACATCCACGACACACTGGCATTGTGTACATTCTCATTCATCGGTCCCTTGCCTCCTTCTCACATGCCTGGTCCCACCTCTGCCGACATTCTGCTATTGTGTGTCCGAGGTCCCATGCCATTGATGGCTCCTGTACATGGCTGGGCAAGGTTCCCACAGTGAGTTGTGCTGTTGTGTCTGGTGGGTGTGCATGTTGTATGTGAGCTTTTGACGTGTGCATTTCCTGTGTTGTGTGTTCCATGATTGTGAAGTTGAGGTGTGTGGTGTGTGCATTTGGTATTTGCCAACGAGCAGTGCATTTCCGTGGGTGCCATCCTGGTGGCGCAGGTTGATGATGGACTGTCGGGAGGTTCAGGTATCATGCATGCTGCCTGGGTGGTTGGCGGCGGCGTTGGCGGAGATGCCATGGTGGTCCACTATTGCCTGCACATTGGTGGGATACATGCGCTTTCTGTTGCTCTTATTGTGTGCAGTGTCGCTAGGGGACACTAGTAGGACATGTGTGCAGTCAATTTCCCCCTGACATGCGCGGGAAGCCAGCTGTGGCGTACATGCCTTGCTTGGTCTTCGGCTGTTCCTGTGTAGTGTGTGTGTGAAGCATAGATAGTGGGGTACCAAGCTGATGGTGTCATCCATGACCGTTGTGTTGGACTTGAATTGGCCTGGCTGTGTGACTCCTCCGTCTCAGGCGGATGTTGGTTGGAGGGTACCAGAGGCCAACACGTGCAGCACGGCCAGCACCTTTGTCTGCAGAAGGATGTTGGTTGTCCGTGTGTTGGTACCATCAGCCTGTGGGCAATGGTGGCCAGGTTGCAAAGGAGGGTTGTGCCTTTGAGCATATAGAGGGTAATTACATTCTCTGGTGTTGGGTCTGTGAGGTTGGTGCATTTTTGGAGTGTCGCTGTCTTTGTCTGCGCTGCCTCAGTGTTGGTCTGGGGTGGGGGTGGGTGTCCGGGGGCGGGTCTGGGGGGTTGCGGTGGGAGTTGGGGCCCTCTTGGGTGTCCTGCCCGCATGTTCAGTGGCTCCATTAATGAATGAATGAATGAAGGAAAATGTATATCGCGCAAACTAAGCCCAAAGGCATCAAGGAGCCTAATAAATAAAATCAAATAGACCCAGAACCAAAATCACGGATATGCCTTGACAAAAAGCCATGTCTTTAATGCCTTCCTGAAAAAAGGGACAGATTGTTGAGTTTTAATTTCAATAGGAAGGGCGTTCCACAGCTTGGGGGCTAAAGAGGAGAAAGCCCTGCCTCCCCACTTGACTCTCCTGAATCGAGGCACTGATAACAAGCTCTTTCTCGAAGAGCGGAGATCTCTACAAGGGGCATATGGTACCAGCAGGTCCTTAACCCCCCCAGCTCCAAAGCCAGATAAAGCCCCGTAAGTCAGGCAGAGGGTCTTAAAAGTAATCCTGGCATAAATCGGAAGCCAATGCAGACTCTTCCTAGCAGCTGTAGCCGAGGAAAGCCTCGGGGCATCAAGCACGAATTTAGCTGCCGCATTCTGGGCGGTTTGCAAACGTTGCACAAGACCTTTATCTATACCAGAATAAAGGGCATTGCAGTAATCGAGCCGAGAGGCAACCAATGCACCCACAATTTGTTTGCGAGCCTGTGGAGCTAGGTAATGTTTTATTTTCCTAAGAATATTAATGATGCCCCAACAGGTGGCAACCGTCCTATTTACCTGTTGAGCCATAGAAAGAAGGGGGTCAATCAGAACTCCTAGATTACGAGCCGAGTCCGTGGGAATAGGACACACTCCCAGAGTAGGAGGCCACCACTCAGAGGACCAGATGTCCCTCTTTCCACCAAAGACAAGAACCTCGTTTTTTTCCCCATTCAGCTTCAGTGAGTTATAGATCATCCACTGAGAAACTGCCTCCATGCAATTCCTAAAGCTGAGAGCAGAGGAATTGCCCGAGTGTGAGAGGGACACCATGATCTGGGTGTCATCAGCGTAAGAAACCACCTCCATCCCGTAAGATCTTATTAACCTGGCAAGTGGGGCCACATAGATATTGAAGAGGGTCGGACTAAGAGCCGACCCCTGTGGGACCCCACATTGTACAGGCAGGGATGGAGATAGATACTCGCCCAGTTTGACTCTCTGTTCCCTCTGATCAAGGAAAGAGGCCAGAAGGCTCAAAGCCGAACCTTCCACCCCTATCTCCCTAAGACGAGATGTTAGGATCAAGGGAGATAGGGTGTCAAAGGCGGCTGTCAGGTCTAACAGGACTAGAAGAGTAGTATGGCCCTGGTCAACCTCCGTGCGGATGTTATTTAGCACAACCGTGAGAGCCGACTCCGTGCTGTGAAACCTCCGAAAACCATGCTGGGGCTGATCCAGGAGACCCAAAGTATCCAGGAAAGCCGTCAGATGTTCATTTAAATGTGTCTCCAGCATCTTTGCTGGTGCCGGGAGCAGTGAAATAGGTCGAAAATTCTTAAGAGTTTCAGGGTCCAAAGTTGGCTTTTTTAGAAGAGGCTTAACCACAGCACTCTTCCACAGAGTGGGGAAAATGCCCTCCTGCATTGCCCTGTTCATGATATCCAAAAACAAGGGCAATAAAGTTTCCCTGCATTCCTTAAGAACTTTGAGAGGACAAGGGTCCAAAGGGGACCCCGACCTGGTCTTACTCAACAGCAAGTCCAGTTGGTATAAGGAAATGGCATCTGTTGGTCTTCAGGTGTGGCTGTGGGTTGGGCTCCCTTTTGTGGTGCAGGCTGCCGTCAGACTGTACACCATGTCAGAGCAGGTGTTAATTTCCTGATGCTAACACGCATTATCGCATGTTTTGCGGTCATTTCGCTGATGTGGCTGGTCATTGAGAATGTTGTGGAGTGGTGTTGTCGCTGCTTTTTACACGGGAACGCCTACTCTGCATCTCATTAGTGATAGTTGCCGGGGTCATCTGTGGCGATGTTTTTTGCGGCTGCTATCGTGGGTAAACTAGTGTTGTGGGTTGTTAACACCGGCTTGTGAATGGGGTGATACATTTATCACAACTTTAGGTGCGATAAAGTGCCGTAACTCAGCGGTAGCTCCTTGAGAATATGCCCCAGTGACTTCTATTTTCTGCGTTTTCGGCTGACACTGAGAAAGTCATAGGGTGACACACCCATTGAAGAAACGCGTGTTGGTTGGCAGATGAACCATAACTAAATTAAAGGAAAAAACTGAAGAGCTCAAAGACGACTGAAAAACTGATTTGTACTAATAACTTTGTGAGTGCTAAGAGAATTGTTTCGGTTATCCCACGTCTTGTTTAAGGGATGCAGGGATGACACCCTTCTCTTTTAAGAACATCATTCGATACCCATATGCCCTAATATTTGCGTACAGTGCTCAAGCGCCGAATCCCTTATCCACATCCCCTCCCCCACCCCCCCGACCCCAAGTCTGAATTGCAGTTGTGTTTTCACTTGCGTTGTATTTTTCAATAATCTACATTGTGGTTTAGCTATTTTTAGGTACTAATTTTCAATTAGCTGCTTTGTGATTTAGGTACTATTTAGGTGCTTTTTATAAATAAGCTATTGATGAATTAGCTTCTTTTTCAATTGGTATTTTGTGCCTTTGCAATTATTATGGTGCTATTTTTCAGTAAGCTATTTTGTGCGCTAAAACTTACTTGGGTTGTCTTTTTCTATAAACTCTGGGTGTGCTGTTTTTTTATATCTTGACTAAGCAAATATTCGTATAGATTGCAATTCTGCAAGTGCATCATAAAATATAGATCATAATTCATATAAACATCATTTTTCCTCTGCACAGTCAGAAGAACTGCACAGGAAATGGTCACCTGTTAGTTCATCCCTGATTATGTAGGAACAGCATGGAAACGTATGCATATTTCAGCATGACCTGGCCATGCTCATTCACCCTGCTCACGTGCGCTCAGTTGCTAGTGCTGGCCGCGAACATTCCTTTACACTCTAGCTTTCGATTTCAGATACTAAAAACCTTGCATAGTAGAAGCTCATTGTAATTAATAATATATGTATTAATGATCAAAGTCAATTTTCTTCTATTTTCCAGACAAGCAGCTATTGCAGAAAAAAGTAAGTGAATTCTGGATTTTATTTCGTTTTATTTTCAGCGGGTCTTACATTCTTATTTATGGAATTCTAATAGTTCATAGGAATAAATATTCTTTTGAAAATTGCGACCTGTACCATCCCTGTGGCCTAACTCAGGACGAAGATGCAGCTCCATGGTTTACCTTTTGTGGGCCCACTTAGAATTACAGTAATATTTGTAACTGAGTGTGTAGAAAAGTATTAAATGTACTTTGATATAATTCTTCAGAGACCATTTGCCAACTGAAGTCCTTGATTTTTAACACCAACAGCAACTGTTCACCATATATCTTTAACACCTAAACATTTGAAATTATGTCTTCCCAGATCGTGCCAGGGTTGTTCGCGGCCTCCCTGATGTTGCAACAATCATGGAAGATAAGGTACAAATGGAAATGGCATGGGAATGAATGTATCATGTGTATTACACAGGGTTCATCTGGGTAAATATACTGTCATAATAGAAAGAGAGGTGACGAGAGCTCAAGTACATGAATTTACAGGAGTTTTATCAAAGTAAATCTACTGACATGAATTTATTCTATTCTACAGTGCGAGCAAGGGGTTGGCAACAGAAGGAGAGGATAACAAAATGTTAGCATCTGAGAATTCAATTTCCAACAAGTATCTGGGCACTGATTTAGAGTTTGACGGAGCGAGTACTCCATCAGAACAGCAACAGACTACCCTCTCTGCAAACTCAAGGGGCCTGATTCACAAAACGCACTTTGTAGTATACAGTGTAGTAGTGCCAACGAACTACAAAGTGCTATGCACAAACTATGTGAGGTCTTTACACCTACGCATGACCTATACCTATGTGCGTGGACATCTCCGTCCTGAATGCAGAGTCCCTGCACACGTAAACATACATTATAGCAGTAAATGTGGGTGGGATTTGAGAAAGTGGGTGATAAAAAAGGGAGACTTACTCAAAAGGAAATGGGATTAGGGAAAAGTAAGCAGAGTTTAGGGCCAGGGAGGGGTTTAGAGAGGGAGATCATCCAATTTCAGAGTAGCCAATAGCAATGTAGCGTACACTTTTGCAGTAAATTTACGCTCAGAGTTCATAAATACCGAAAAGTAGTAAACTTATTCAAAAGTGTACATTACTCGAAAGTGTAAGGTAACATTTGTGACTCAGGCCCAAGGTCCACCCACCTGATTTAGAGGCTGCAGACCTTAAGTATGTCAGCAGTAGGCTCCGTTTCTGTCACACACCTCCGACGGCCCAAAGGAGTACAGGCCATCAGTAGTTGACACATAATATCATCTGTCCTATATAGGGTCGATGATGTTATGTGTTGTTTTTTGCTGTTAGTCACCAACTTGAAAATGCAGGCAGTGAGGGGAAATACAAAAATAGAAATGACCCGCACACCATGGGAGTAAACTCTCATGGTGAGGGAGTCATTCGTTTTTCATTTTTTCGATAATAAACTCCTGGTTTGGGAGTTTGTTTTTAAAAAATGAAACACTGTGTAAAAGTCTGACGGGTGGCATGTTTAACGGAGCCGGCCATCAAACTTTTACAACCTTGACAGGAACCACCATCACAACGGTTCCTGCCAATGTTAAGAGTTGTCCACTGGACTGGCAGAAACTCTAGGTTGGGCAAGCAGACGTCACTCAAGATGGTGGGAGCAATGTCCTCTGTCCTACTGACGGAGTAGTATCCTCCACCCCAAACTCAAAATCAGCCACAGAACTAATCAGCTCATTTAATATTAGTAAAATGTCTTGAGCAATGGGCATTTTATACTGAAAATAAATCAATGCTGATACATTATGTTTATAGTTCCAATGACAGATGTCTACCACTTGTACTGAGAAGCTAAAACTGTTGTTAGGTTGTTTCTAACAGGCATGTCTAGGATAGGCCCAGAGGTGCAGGATCAACCCCAGATATGTCCATTATAAACGTGAAGGACCTACTTTTAGGCTAATTTATGCACATTTACTTACTGTGCATGGAATGAACATTTGGCATTGACTTGCCCTCCTGGGCCTTTGTTCAACACCCTTTGTGAGGATATTTTTCCATAAACACATTACAATAATTTTGATTGGTTGATGTTGTTTCTATAGACAAAGGCGCTTTAATGTTTAGGGTAAAGTCTGTATGTAACCCTGTACGTTTTATTACAGACTCTGTGTCTGACATGCATCATATCTGGGGACCCCATGCCTGAAGTCACTTGGCTGAAGAATGAGAGGGAGGTCACCTTCAGGGATCGCTACAAACTGGATGTGAAGGGCACGGTGGTTACCATCACGATTGAAAAGGTCTGTAGTGAAGACTCAGGACGATACGGCATCTTCGTCAAGAACAAGTTTGGGTCTGAAACTGGACAGGTGACCGTGAGCGTTTTCAAACACGGCGAAGAGCCAGAAGAACTGAAGCAATCATTCCATAGTCCTTAGAAACTTTATTTGTACAACAAGACTTAGATATGGGCTGTCCAACATCAGTGCAGGAAGAATAACTCCATACCAGATGTGATGGATTAAATTTAGAATTACAGCAGGTACATTTAATAATCTTGAAAATCTGGTATGGATCTGGCCTTCCTAGACATACAGTGGACACCCCAGACTTAAACTCTTTGTACACATCAGAATCTGTCAATATTAATAAATCATTTCTGATGTGAATGTATGTGTACCTGTAAACATGTACAGTCTTAGTGCTGATAATGGGTGGCATCATTTGGATGCTCTCCTTGCCTTTGTGGGGGTAGTGCTTTTAACATAAAAGAGCATGGATTGGCTTAAGTGTTCTCCGCAACACTCATTAGTTATTAATGCATGGAACAGGAGCAAGGCACAAAAAATCGTTAATAGATACATTTTGTACATACTCCACTGGGAATGTACTACTGCAGCAGGTGCAGTTCAAGGCACTGTGCATTTTGCACAGAGCACCTTACAACAAAGGCCTGTGTTGTTACAATCTCTAGCCACACCCTATATCCTGGTATCTAGCTGAGATCGTCCTTGGTTCACGTCTGACCGTTCCAAAGTTTGTTAGATCAAGATGCTGTGGCCGCTCGGTTGCCTACAAGGTCCCCAAACCTTGGAACTCGTTACCGATTGGATTACACCAGCTGGACTGAGAATTCCCTTTTAGAAAGGCCCTGAAAACCTGGTTGTTCATGAGTTAGCCCCCTGCCATTCTGTTGCAGATTGGTTAGTGCTGTATTGGTTCTAGCGCTGCGAAGCCTCCAGGTAGCCATGCGCTTTATAATTCTAACAGCATGGAGTAAAAATACTGCTTTCATAGTCCCAGCAGAGTAAAAACTTCTTCCCGGGTCTGTCTTAAATAGCGACAACCACAAATAGTATTATTTTAACAAAATATGGTATCACAGGTAATTTATTTTACATATAAAAGGATTATCTTGGCTTCTAAAATGACATGTTGGGGAATTTCATGTGGATTATACTTTCTTTGATGAGAAGTTAGAACACCTTCTAAACCAGAAGAGTCAGGCCATCACGCATCTGCGAAAATATTGTCCATTAGACAATGCCCCTTACTGCACGGTTCCTTTTCTTGAGACCTATTTATATGCAAAACATGTAAACAAGGCAGTGCAGGTGAACTCTAATGTTTTCTGCTTCTCTGTTGATGGATCACCTTGGATTGACTGGTGACTAATGGCAACCTTTGGGTCTTGTGCTGACACAAAACAATCTTGTTTGATGTTCACAGACAGCCCGTGGAAACAGGAACATATGGATTTAGTGAATAAAATAGGCACTTCTGAAGCCACTGCTGTAAATAATCCAACGTTTTGTTATACAGCCAGTGGGACTGAGGGATGTTGTAGCATCCATCTAAAAAGGCACATATCTATCACTATCTACAGCTTAGGATTGACCTTGGAGGAGTTAGACACATTTTAAATAAAAGACTCTTAAACCTCAAGCATTGGTTACTGTGTTGAAAAGAAGCATGTTTCTGTTAGGTAGGGAAAAACATTTGAAGGTCCTGCCTCTAGCTGATTTCTCTGACGTGTCACCCTTAACAGCTTCCACGTGACCATCCTTGATGTATTTTATAACCAGTTTGATTAATATGCTTCGTTAAATATGCTTAAGTGGCTCCCACGAGACCGCTTAAGGTCTTGGAATGACCAAGTTTAATGAAGAAGGCAACTGTATAGCATTTGAATCAAAAAATGACTACGCGATTCAGGACATTGAAGGTTGGGCCAAGACCTTCGGTAGTATCATATGATGGAGTCACAGAAGTTGCCACTGGTTTGTTATCTGCGTATGTGTACCAACAAATCTTTGTGATTCACAGCAACCCTAGGAGGCCTGGGGATGGTCTTGACTCCCTTCTAAAAGGGTACAAGGAAGTATGATGTTAGGTAGCAACAAGAGCAGCCTGTAGGTGTGGTGATACTGGGAGACCAACAAATGCAGAGGACTGGAAGGTTAGGAAGTCGAGGCATGAACGCCAAAGGGTTAATGAAGCAGGGCCTAACTCACAGGAAGCATAAAACAGCTGCAGGCGGTAATGCGGGGTCAGCTTTACCCGGAAGCACCAATGGATGAATGAAGAGAAATGAACTGTAGGACACCCAGATGGTAACTCTGCCCAGAAGTTATTTCCCTTGTACACATGTTTGCTTAAATATGTCCTAAGGAATGTAATCTTGTAAGGATCCCCAGACTCTTCCTCCACTCTGCACACTGATTATTGACACAAACAAAGCATTTCTGTTTATAAAATATTGACTTGACGTGATTAAAAATGCGGTAATGCTCTAGTGAAGGTCACTCTTTCTGTGATGTAGAGACATACCACACAAATGTGGTACAAGTGGCATGGGCCGGGCACAGAATAGATGAATGCCAGCCGGGAGATGAGCGCCCCAATGAGAGGAGTTAGTTTAAACAGAGTTGGAGTGCCAATGGAAACCCGTTGGGGCGTCATTCAGTGTTATACGTAATATCAGGTGGTAAATCATCCAATGCCATCTCTCGTACCTGATTTAGAGTTTCACATTATAGATGAGGAACTGGTGCAAACATGTTTCCGCCTGTTAGCGCCCGACAAATACCGTGGTGCAAAAATCAAGCTAGCAACAACGCTGCTTGCATTCAGCTTACAGTTGGTGCAAAACGTAAACATGGCAAATAAATCATTGGACCCCTTTCAAATACTCTGGTGTATCTGGCGCCCTCCATTAAAACAATCCAGGAAGGTTGTCTCCAATGAGGTAGTTGGAAAACAAGGGCAGAAAAATCTCGAGAAAGGTAACATTTGTGGAGAGCGATGGAAAATAAGATTGAACCAATGTCGCCAGGCAGTCTCTATTGGGTTGCCCCAATTAGCTTAGAGATATAAAAACAATTGCATTAACAAGAGAGTTGCAAACGGGTGAGATCTTAGTAAAGCATGAGATGCAACTTGAAAGCAACTACGGGTAAAGAATGTAAGGGAAAGAGAAGAGTTTGGCTCCTTGGGGAGATCCCTTTGGGCATCTGCGAACCAGGATGTACAGTACTGGCTCCATCCACAACAGACCGGAAGGACGGTGGTGGCATTTGATGTGCCATGAAGATTGTGCGAAATGCCACCAAGACGTAAAGTGTGGCAAGGAGGAGGCATGGGTAAAGGGGAAAGAGGAGGGAATGCCTAGAAAGCAAAGTCATAGGGTGCAAGAGCTGAGTGGAGGATGAAGTGCTGAAAGAGGGTTCGGGTCCATAGAGAATTGCAAAGTGATAAAAGCAAAGAGTTCTCCCAGTGGGAGAGACATAAAATAAACAGAATTTATCACTAAGAGAACAAGAAAGCCTAATAAAAGGTAAATATTTGGCTAAAAGGAATTGAGATCGCATGTGCTGCTGTTACCCAGTGTAATGGTACTGACAGCACTGAGTATGAGGATTTAACAGTGAGTTGGTGTTGCTGGGATTCAAACTTGTAACTTGCT
This sequence comes from Triturus cristatus, assembly GCF_964204655.1. NCBI lineage: Eukaryota > Metazoa > Chordata > Amphibia > Caudata > Salamandridae > Triturus > Triturus cristatus. The sequence continues at coordinate 350,693,114 of NC_140584.1, forward strand.
GATCACTGCAAACCTGAGCAACAAGCATTTCACTCCTTGAGCCATCCTGCCAACTTTACCAGCTGTCCTTCATCTCTGACACAGTGACTGGAAATTAATTGCTTATAGGAAACGCCAGTCAGTTCTTGTAAAATATTATTTTCCTTGCGAAAACAATGAAAATCTTTATGTCTGGATAAAATCACCCCAATAAATTATATTTATAAAATAAATACATCACATCGTAAATTCAAGCAAAACCACTTTTAAAATAAAAAAAAATAAAAAATGTAATCCTAAAAATATTTACGTTAGTTGATTGTAGCAGGAAATCAGTTTCTTGAGAAATCGTGGAAAATAGTAACTATAATTTTTATTCAATAGCCAAGAATAAGCAGAAATTCAATCCTCAGCTGATGTTCTTGACAATCTGCAGCAGATAGGACTACCTCTGATAACAGGAAAAAAGAAGTATGGTATACAAGGTAACATTGTCCGGCTAGAGAAAATGAAATGCAGCTACATTTACTTTAATGGACAAAAGCTCAATTTCAAAATATTATATATTCTGTCAACTTCTTTTCCTTTTTGCTTTTATAATACTTTGTTAAAGTTTGGGAGAAATCACTGTGCAGAGGACACAAAATTAAACCAGAGCCAAAAAGAAATAATAGGAAGACAGACAGGCCCCCTACAAATAATTACCAGTTCCCATTTGTGTCTTTATACTCGTTAGAAATTGGGTCTCTAGTTGGCAGTGGTTTGCACCCTGTCCAAGTAGGTACCCTCACTCTAGTCAGAGTAAGGAGGTCACACAGCTAAGATACAATCTGCTCACCCCCGTGGTAGCTTGGGATGAGCAGTTAGGCTTATCTCAGAGGCAATGTGTAAAGCATAGACAGGGGAAATCATGCCAACAGGTGCCAGGTCTAACAATACTAAATATATTGCACAGTAAATAGGAAGAAATGAAAACAAGGAAGATATATTCTATATTTACTTATATCTATAAATCTAGAAATTTTATGGGCCCCATTTATCAATAAAGTATTGTAACCAATAAGTCCACATTGCAATGACATGCTCAGTATGGAAACCTGAGATAAACTCCTGCTAGTATTGAGCAAATGTAGGGGGGAGTTTCCTTCCAGGCTGGCGCAATGAATAATTCACCTTCTTTTCCATTGTAATAAATTCAATGTGCATGCCACAGATCCTGTGAAACCTTAAGTGTGTCCATTGGCTTCATTAGATGTGTGTACACAATAAATCAAATATCACAACAGGCATTTGTTTTTAATATTTCTTTCACATAGGTTGTCAACAATATTGGTATGGAGACATGCTTCATTGGATAAAAAAAGTTAATTCACCTAAACAATGTCAATCCATTCTTTATGAAGTCAACACATTCACAATAGATGGTCATGTAAGCAAACTCAGCCGTGTAGACTCCTTCGAGCGGGTGCTCCAATCCAAAGGCTCTATTTCTGTCTGAAGAACCCAGACTTTCAAGACATAGTGAGGAGAGAGAAAGAGTCTTCTCTCTGTGAGCCTCCAGCTGCTGGCACAGAATGACGCTACATCTGAGGCCTCCACATCTTATCGCTTTAAGAGCCAGTTAGTCTCCCTACTCATGCTGGATTCACCGCCTCTCTCTCCTCGAGCCCTCTACCTACTTACTAATGGAGCCAAAGAAGCTGCTGCCTCCTCTATAGGCATTCTGGCATCAATTGTGCTGAATATCTCATGTCACAGCAAGCAGGAACCAAACAGTCCGCACACTGTATGTAACTGGGATTTCAGGCAGCTCGACACAAGGTAAGACAATGAAGGAAAAAGGTGCATGCTACAGGCAGAATGAAACGAATAACTGAATGCAATAAGTACAAGATTGCAAATTAATGCATTTACCATGGAGTATGTAGTAGCATGGCCATGACTTCTAAAAGCTCTTTGGAAAAAAGACATGACTTGACTTTAGGACTAGGGCTGCTCAGCAATTGGGATGTATATCTGGCGGCGAAGCAAGATGACCGTGATTGGTTTTAAAGAACTGCTGCTTGTTTCGGAGTAGGGGCACAGCATCCAAGATTGTGACCCTGAACCTGTTCACTTTGTAGAAGCATATACACCAGACACCACACTACAATAGTGGGTTAAGGGTTCGACTATTCCAATGGATTGAATATAGGTCGTCTCTTGGGGTTTCTTGGGTGGTGTCAGGTCTTGCAAGATCAGAGCATATTTTACCGGCTTTGAAGAAACTGCACCAGCAAACATTTTTAGCAAGAGGTCAATTCAGCATGGCTGTCAAGTACCAACATAGTCATACTCTAAGATGTGCGTCGTTCACATTTTTTAGATGTCTTCTTATTTAATTATTGCTAAATGTTAACAGACCTTGGCTACTTAATCTGCCTAAAGATACTTCTAGTTGCTCGTTCAAGCAAGCAATGGAATGTCATCCTTCCCATCCATCTCCAAACATCAAGATAGGGTCTGTCTTGAGAACAATAAAGACATTGTGGAATATACATAAAAGGGTATTGAAATGTTGCATCTCGAAATTGTAAGTTAGAGAGACAAAAATACAAAAAGAGCTATATCCCCAAGCCGCGATGCCATAGTCAAAAGACTTTGCATATTTGTGGTTGTCAATGAGCGCAAGCAACAACATTCACATTTGGAGGTATTCGGAGCAGAGAGTAAACAAAAATCTGATCTCCTTGTAGAGGTCTGGAATCAAAGGAGTAAAGGAATGCTTAAGCAGGTCCTTGATATGTATGCCTGGAACTGAAGGTTTACATTAATAATGGAGTGAGTCCGAAAGAATAGGAGACTGATGTGTAGTTTTTCTGCAGACAGGCCAAAGCATCACCATGGAGGATCAGGCTGCTTTTAGCAACTGATGGTAAACTCTGGCAGAGGGTCTGAAAAGCCAACGTTGTATAGCTCACAGAAGCTTATCGTACAATGCAGCCTGCCACGGTCTACTGTTCTTCAGTGTAATTCGCACATGCTGGTCAACTTAGTTAAAAGTTCTTAGTTGCGCAACAAACTGTGTAGTTTGAGTAGCAAAAAACAGAGGAGCATATTTGACAAAGAGTTGCATCACACTTGTGCCACGCAAGGGGGCGCAAGGGCGACACAACTTCTAAGTTAGATTTCTCAAGCCATGTAAGGCCACCTTGCAAAGCCCTGAGTTGCTTGATAAATCTAGAGTAACGCAACACAGTAAAAAGCGCTGCATTGCATTACTCGGCCCCTGGGAGGCGTTCCATGGGAGGACAGTGGGTGTTCCCAGGCATCCAACATGGATTTTGGTGCATTCCCAAATTTACCATTACTGGTAGACCTGAGAATGCATTATAATGCTGTCTCCCCAGCTGAGGCATACTAGGAAAAATATCTTTATTTCTACTTGATTTTTCCTCTATGTGTGTTGCATTATGCAGCACACATAGAAAGACGAAGATGCCTTAGGGTATTGTTTTTGTGAAGGAAGTTGTCCCTTCCTGCAGAAAAACATTCCTGCTTACAACACAAGCACCATCGCACCATTGTGCAAGGGCGCCTGCGTTGGTGCTAGGCAAAGGAAAAGACAGGAATGTGCCATATAGTGTTAAATAGGGGACATTCCTGCCCTTTCACACAGCGCAGCACACCAAGGTGGCTTGCTGTGCTGCGCTGAATGATTTCTTGGTAAAGGTGCCCCTGAGAATATTCAAAACATGTCTCAAGAGATCAGTGGTTAATTCATTAAAAAAATGAGTGCCAGGGCTCTTGTCAGGAGGCAGCTTGCACCAGCCCATTTCTCCTGTTAGCGCTGCCTAAAACAGAACCAACTAATAACCATGAAAGTGAGGAGAGGATGTGATGTAATGGCCAGGGCCACGGCCGGACTGGCCGTAGCGGGCACCGGGCAATCCCCCGGTGCGCCGCACGGGTGGGGGCCGGTTTTGGGCCCCTGGGGACTTTTTTTTTTACAGGGCCGTTTTTGCAGCTTAGCTGCAAAATCGGCCGAAAACCGGCCCTGGCAAAGAGCTCGGCGGCACCCCCAAGCCGGAGGGAGGGGGGGGGGGTGGGGCGGCCAGGGCTGCTGACTTCGGAGCTAGGGATCCAGGTTCGAGTCTCAGCATTGGCTCAACATCCTGCGTTTATGGGCAAATCACTTAATCTCTCTGTAAATTAATGTGTCTTTAACTGGTGCTCATGACAAGCGCTGGTTTTGATGACTAAGTGCCGGTGCTGAGCGTCGGAAACCACCAGCTCAAATGAAGCAGTGCAAGAGATAGCAATTGTGCATGTATTTAGGCACGTTAAACAAGCAACTCTGCCCAATAGTGGCGAATTTAAAGGATTTATGGACGAGTACCATCTTAGGAGAACAAAGTATACGTCACAGGTTGACATTAAAGTTACAATGGCAAACAGCAAAGACTGCTGGACGCAAGATTGAACTCAGTGGCCTGGAGACCATTGCTGCTGGCTTTGAAACATTTGCAGTTTTATATAGCACAAATTTGGCAAATGGGAATTACAGTGCTTTACATGAGCACCAGGTTATATTACATTACGGTAAGATCTTTGTTTGTGTTTTAGGCACCAGAATATTAAGTGCTTTGCCCAGAATCCCCAGATGTTGAGCCGAATAGAGACTCAAATCTGGTTCCCCAGTATCTAAAGTCAGCAGGTCTGGCTGTTATGCCACATCCTGTCTGCTAATGTGTACAGTAAGAGATGTGCTGATTGGATGCTGCAGCTGGAGGACAGGAATGGTCAAGTAAATGGCTCAAGTCCATGTTGTCATGTGTTTCCTTTTCAATGTTAAAATACCCAAGTTAAAGTCTTTTTGGTACTTGGCTAACCTTGGCTTTGAATTTGCGCCCCCAAACAGAAGATGGTTTCAGCAGACAATATGGAGGAGTCCAAGCCCTGCAGGTCAGTGGCTCGGCATCCTGCATCAGATAATGCTTTGCACCAGGGTCTGGCATCTCTCCTACTGCCATGAGCTCAGGACTTACAACAATGGGTCAATGGGTCAAGGGAGGACTTGTGTCTGAGCGAGTGGTCCAAAAGTGAGAGAGGACCAATGCAGAGCACGGCTGTGAGAGCAGCACTTGCAGGCGGCAGCCTCTTGTGGTTGGTGATATCAAACCACAATGCAGGCGATTCTGCACAGAGAAGCAACCTCCAAATCTGTGGTGCATGAAACTGATTTGTTAAGCTTTTGGTTAGGAAATTAAGAACCTAAAATGTTGTACCCCTGCTATAAAAAGAGAAAAATATAAGGGCAAAATGCTTCTAAAAGGAAGTCAATTGGATGTAAGTTCATTTATTATAGCAAAAACAAAACTGCAACATGCAAACATTGGTTGTTTTCCCTGGTCAGAAGTTTTACCTTTGCTCTTAGAAACTGGTCAGGTGGTTGAAAATCTTCAGCAAGACAAGACAGGACGCTGTAGCCCAAAAGGGCTGCAACAGGTCAAATATGACTGTTGAAAAGTTCAGAAGTAGACTCAAACATCATGCCATAAAGTTTGGGCTATGAGCACACTAAGGTTAAGCTACAGACACTGCTACTTTTTCTGGAAGACTTGGAACATTTTACCTATTCTTCAGAGATTTTGTGACAGATTTACTAAGAACTTGCATTGTCCTTGCATGTTGCAAGGCGTCACAAGGCAACACAAGTCCTTAACAGTGATTTCCTAAGCCATGCAAAGCCACTTTGCATGGTTTAGTAAATACCAAGTAACGTAAAGCTGCGCATAGCAGTGCCTTGCGTTACTTTGCATCAGGTAGGCATTACATGGGTGGAGCATGGGCGTTCACGGACATCCACCCATGCATTTTGAAGCAAACCCAGATTTGCAAACCCTTGTAAACTTGGGTTTCCACCAAAATGGTGTGCCTACCCATCTGAGGCATTATGTGGAGAACTATCTTTATTTCTTCTCATTAATTCCACACATAGAAGGAGGAATATGCCTCTAAGAACTGTTTTTGTGCAGATAGGTGTCCCTTCCTGCCAAAAACAATCCTGCCCATAACACAGACAATCTTTTACTCTGGTGAAAGGGTGCCTGCATTGACGCTAGGCAGCACAAGGTGCACCGGCACAAGGAGAGAGCAGAAAGGCTCCATATCTTCATAAATATGGAGCACGTCTGTTCACACGATGTAGCGCAGTAAGGTGCCTTGCTGTGTTACATGAAAGAATGGTAAATCTGACCCTACATTACTTCCAAGTCTCAAATGACCTCACTTTGATGACGTCCAGGGGGGTATTTGCTAATCTTTCATGGTATTCTTGTACACCTTCGTATGTGGTCCAGCGTATGTAAATTAAATACTGCTGCAGGTGGTTCACCCCATGCTGCTGGAGCTTAAAGTTTGAGGAACCCTGAACAAACTGTTTGGCACTAGGAGGATGGTGCTGTGTCATCTCATCTCGCTGACATCGATGTCAGCTTCCGGTGCACTGGCTGAAATGATAGATAGCATCAGTGTGTCTAAAGGGATGTTGAGGGTCACAGCAGAGTGGACCATGAGTAACTGAATGAGATTGACTAGGCAACCTGTTGGGGTGTAGTGTACTACAACAATATTGAGTTTTATATATTGACCTACAGAAATATCTGCTCCTGAATATTGGCATTATCTACCACTATAGCATCATGGTAAGTATAAATAGGTAGCTAGAGATTAACTACTCTTAATTCCACGTGTATGGTATATGGTATATATATATCCGGGCCTCTAACACGGCGGGCTCGCGGCAGGGGTCGCCACCCCCATTAAATCCAAACAGTCACCAGTGCGTGCTTCCTTCGATCCAAGGATACAAAAAACACTGGAACCGCGGCCTCTAATCAAAGTGCGATTTATTTTGTCGACACTACGTCCTACGCGTTTCGGAGTTAACAACAGGGGCGGTGGGTGAGATTTTAAAGTAGTGGGGCGCAAACGAATTAGCATACAGCACCGTAGCGAGTGAGCGCAGCGTGCGAGCCCGAACCCCAAAAGGGGGGTTTGGGGGGGTTACCCCCCCCCCAAGAACATTTTGAAAAAAAAGAAGAAAAATCGTGCATTTTCAAGCAAATTTGAGAAAGCAGGAAGGTTAATAAAGCAATTGTGAAAGTGCAGTTATTACATTAATAGATGGCATAACATAGGTAGCTGCTTATTCAGTATTACCACAGAGCTTCATACATTCTGTCCTATTATGCTCAGGTGCTGAATTCAGACTATAAGACTCATGGAAATCTCAGCTCTAAGAGTAGAAGAAGTTGCACAGCAGTGTAATGGTTGCCAGGCTCGTTCCGCAGGAGCGTCAGGAACTTGAAGAAAAGTCCACAGTCTTCCCCTACGGCCTTCCGACTCTATTAGACTCTAGAGTAACGAATGGCACGCAAGGGGAAAACAGGGAAACAAAACAAGGAAAGGCGGGGGAAGAAAAACAGTCTTACAACATACTGAATATTAGACTCTAGAGTAACGAATGGCAAGCAAGGGGAAAACAGGAAAACAAAACAAGGAAAGGCGGGGGAAGAAAAACAGTCTTACAATATACTGAATATAGAAGAGGCAGCGCAATGCGCTGTTACCGTGATTCTGGTTGAGCTGAGCTTTGTACACACACTTCACATAGGTCCACGCAAGTACCCCAAATATAAATGGTATAAAGGTTTTCGCAATTTGCCAAGGGGAAAGGTTTGATAGGCAACACAAGCAACGAATCGTTCACCCTGCGGGAGACAGGTCCGGCCAGTGAAAAAAGGTGAGCAAATCTGTGTAGTCTCCAAATAGAACAAACACTACAAAACTTTTAAAAACAGAGATAACAATGCATTTCTTACCTCAATCAGAATTTTTTGTATTCAACAAACAAGTAGCAGCATTCACTTTTTGTAAATGAAATCCGCACATCTGTCTTTCAGTGTAGCAAACTTGTCAATTACTTTCATGTTGAAGTCCGGTATCTTTTGGACTAGCTTGCTCTCTACAGATAGCATCGCCAAAGCATTGAGTCTTTCCTCTAGCATGGTGTTCCTGAGGAATGTCTTTATGCGCTTTAAGGCTGAAAAACACCGTTCAGCTTCTACTGTTGTCATTGGAGTCGTAATCACAATTTTTAGTAAAGTCACTGTCTCTGTAAGTGAGTTTTCCATATGCAGTTTATGAATTAAACTCAGCAAAGTCAAGGCGCTTTTGGCCTTCCGGTACACAGGCATTCCGTAGAGTACAGTTAACTCAGTTCTCAGCTGCTCTTTTTTGAGCATAGGATATGCTTCCACAGCCTGATTCAGAGCACGCTCAGGGAAGGATTCATCATATTGTGCAAACTCTTTACTTTGCAATAAAGTTGCACTCACCAAATGTTTTGTGAATGAAAAACGTTCTTTTGCCTGCACAATTACAATGTCACACATCTCCTTTCCAATTCGAACCAGAGAGGTGATGTTTTGTCTGCGGTTTGCAAAAATAGAATGCTCCGGCAGTTTGCTCTCTAAATCTTCAACCCCATCTCTCACTTTCATAATCTGTTGTACAAATGCAGATGTATTGGCTTTCACAGAGACAGTATCTAGGTCTTTTCTTTGCAACTGATCGTATAACACATCAACAGGAATCATTATGTCATGAAATAAAAACAGTAAGAACTGAAACTCTTTGTCTTGTAGTGTTCTAATAAAGCCATGGGCTTCACTCTGACTTGTGTGATCAAAGTCTGCTCTGGATGCTATGGCGACAAAACATTTCTCAAGGCCCGGACTCTGTTCAAAGATTAAGTTGACTGTACAAATGTGAAAGTTCCAACGAGTTGAGGATCCCCTTGGTACGCTTTTGTCCACAATCTCATGAAGGGCTTCTGTTCTTTTGGGGGAACGTGTGAAGAATGCTGCTATGCCTCCGATATCCTGAAAGAAAACTCGTGTCTCTCTGATCTTTGATACCGCCTGTTGCATAATAAGATTGAGTTGGTGGGCGTAACAGTGCACAAAATGAGCATTAGGGTACACATCTCAAATTCGTTTCTGTACTCCACTAAGGCTTCCACTCATTACGGACGCACCATCATAGCTCTGTGCGATAAGTTTTTGTTTTTGAGGCAGGTCCGGGAAAATTAAGTCCAGTTGACACAGTATTGCTTCAGTGATGGTTGCTGCACTAGAGTCACTTAAATGCGTGAAGCCATAAAATCTTTCCACAACGTTTCTGTCACTGTCAAGGTACCGAAACACTAACACGGACTGTGTTTGAGTGGACACATCAGTGGTGTCATCAGCCTGAATAGCCACAAAGTCTGTGTTTCGCAACTCTTGCACAATATGGCTTCTTATAATTTCGAGCATACAGTCAAGGAGTTCATTTTGTATTGTATTAGAAGTGCCCTTAAAGACTGTAGCATGTGCTAAATGTCTTTCCAAATCCTGGTCTATGGTTGACATTAAATCCACTAGGCCTCGGAAGATCCCAGGTTTTGAGGAAGTTTCTGATTCGTCATGGCCTCGCAATGCCAGTTCGAAAGCACCACAGAAACGAATGCAATCAATGATCTTGGATAGATTTTGTCTGTTCTTATCAACAGCTTCATTGTGTTTTTGAATGGATTTGCGATACGCATCATTTATCTGCTGCTCAATTGGTGCGTCTTCCCCCAACATTCCCAGTCTTGTCAGGTTTTCCAGATGATTTCTTGTGAGCGCATGCTTCTTTATTTTTTCAGCGATGTGCTTCAGGTCGACCATTCCTTGCCGTGTCCAAGAAAAGTCACCGCCAAACAGCAAGCAGGGGAAGCAGAACAGAGAATTTCTTATAGGGCACCCTGTAAGCCAATCAGCTTTTGTGTACCAGGCATTTGAGAATGTACGTTTTGACATTTTTTCTCTGTCCTGGGTAGTTTGCTGTAGGTTTATTTCAGGCTGATGAGGTCCTAATTGTTTTATCTGTAGTTTTTGTTCAAGTGGCCGTGACTGGAATGACTTTGTAATCAGCTCTTGTACTGTATTCATGATGGTGTGTTGCTGGCCTTACCAATATATATATATTAAAGAAACCTGTCAATAATCAAAGTACAACGTATAAGGTGCAGTGCAATAATATCAAATTTCAGTATAAATACATTATACATATATCTTGTGCATTATCCTAATACATCTCAAATGACTGCTAAAAATAGAGCCGTACTGCCTCCTGCCTCTCTGTGCCATAGTGGTTGCTGGAGGCACTGAAAGACACTGCTTGAGGGCCTTGAGAGTGACCACATACATACATAGCCCTAACTCCCATGTAAAAAAATATATAGCATCAGTTTCCTTACCTTTAACACTGGTGTTTGCTGGGTTGTAGCCGGGGTCGGGTGAGAGAGCAGCAAAGGAGGTTGGGGTCCTCTTGTTGTTTGCTGGAAAATTGCCCCAAAATGCGGTAATGTTTCAGGTTGTCAGGTGCTGAAAATGAAAAGATAACAATTTATTTTTGAAACAGTAGGGTAATGAAACAAAGACTGTGGGGGAAAAAACATAACGCTCCAATTTTTTCCTTGCAGTTTGCATCCAGCTCTTAGATGACAGTTAATAGCTCTCTGTTGTATGTTAGGATTTTAACTTAGAAACTGCAAGTAACAAAAGGATCTCTCTGACAAAAGCAGTGCCTTGAGCACCAGTTGTATTAAAAAACGGACATATTCATTTTTAGGCACTGGGATATCGAGTGATTTTCCCAGAATCACAGGATGTTTGAGACTCCCGCCAGACTTGAACTCTGCAGAGAAGACTCGGCGTTCCTGGCTGTTCGGGATGGGCGTGGCGGGCAGAGAAGGACTAGCCCAGAGAAGGCAAGGGCAGTGTCCACTTCTGCTCTGCCCTCTCTCTTTTTTCAGCTTATTCCCTCTCTGTAGGACTAGCTCCTCCTCACTTACTGAAAACTGTGACTTCAAGGATTAGTTCTCAGCCTCTCTTTCCTCCTTTCGTTTATTTTTTGTTCCCCTGTGAAATGGATCCAAAATATAAAAACACTTTTGTAGTCTTTTTCTGGCATTTTTCTTTTCCACAGTGACAGTGCAGCCTCGGTACTGCTTAGCTGTCTCCATCTCAATTGTTTGATCCTGCAGTCTCAATCAAACGAGCACCTCACAAACATTAATTTGTGCAAATGTATATCCAGGGCTTTAAGTGGACCGGGTCCTGCCAGTGCTCAGCACCGGAAGTTTACAAAAAAAAAAAAGCTGGTGCCGAGACAGGTCACTATCCAGCTCTCCATGTTTGCCCTCACCGTCAAAATCTTAATGCTGCCGCACTTAACACCCTTCACTGCCACTGCTGTAACTTCAAAAATACTAGTTATCTTGCCTTCAGTCTAACCATATCAAAACTTGCAGTATTCTCAATTTGATGTACAACGAAGCCAGAGTTGCTTATGTATCTTAAAAAAACGGGCCAATGGGGGCCATGTATTTAAATTAGAAAATAGTGTTGGGACCTCGGAACAGTCCGCGAAAAAAAGGTTTTAGAATGCTGTGTTGTTCAACTTCTCCAGTACTGAGCATGCGCACCTCTTTTTAACACCTGCGTGCATGCTCAACCTAGACAGTACCCGAACCTGGACATTTATTCAATAAGGAGAAAAGTGTCGGGACACTTCTCCATAAACCGGGACGTATGGACGCAGACTTTAACTTGCGTGTTTTTAAGCAACGCCCTTAATTACATCGGCCAGGCCTCAGAGACCTACACAGTTTTTTTCATCCCCTTAAATCCCTGTGTAAATCCAATGAATGCACCCACTCCAGAGGAAGCAGGATTCACAGACAAGAATCTCGCGCAATACCCCTCTGATATTACATTCCTGAAATGAGTCCGACTTCTGTTTATTGTGCGTGCCTTGGCTTTTACAAATTACAGCTACGGCATGGACAACACTCGTCACACGGATACTTACCACGCCTGATTGAACTTCTAGTCCACACACCACGAGGTCCACGAGGCGAGTGAACCGGATCCAACGACACTGCAGCGCCGCAAATGGCCAATCACTGCATGACTACATTAAGTCAGAGACAGTGATTGGCCATTGTGCAGGGCGGCTGAGCCACCCACGCTCGGCATCCAATATGGATTGCCCCTGCTGTGCTGCGCGGTGACCGGCCAATCCTGGCGCTGCATGCAGCGCCAGGATTGGCTTGGAGGGCACACTAACTGCTCGCCCTGTCGCCCTTTTGCTGGCAGGGGCTGCCGCCAACATAAACCTGCACCCCCCCCCTACTAGCTAATGGGGCCCTGGCCCTGGGGACTTTCATGCGCATGCTCGGGCAAGTTGCTGCCCGAAGCATACATGCGGGAAAACAACTAAGACCTCACACTACTGTGTGACTCACACAGTGTCAATCAAATCACCAGCCCCGGCAGCCCGCACCCCCTGCGCACTCCAGATTCAGTCGGGTGCTGCCCGGCGGTGCCGGATAAATATCGTGCTAAAACTAACTAAATGTAAAAACATTTCTTTTAATTATTTTACCGTACGGCAGCCGCGGGTCCAAGCAGGGCTGGTGGGGCTACGCCCCTACGCCCCAATGGACGCACCGCGGCTGGTTAACAACATTCCGTCAACACATATATATATATATATATTTCTTTTTTTTTCCAAGGTACATAGATGTGGTCCTAAGAAAAGAGTTAGGAAACAGTGTTCCGAACCACCGAAGATCACATTTCACCTGAAGACCTGCTAACAAGCACGTTTATAATGAAAACCCGGCATCCTCCTAGTACATTCTGGAGAAATACACAATACCTGCCTTGAGGCAGGGTGAGTGTGCCTACACATTTAGACAGTGCACACATTTGGAGGGCGGCAGCATGCGGTATATTGTCATACATGTTTAATGATTACCCTTCCTTTTTGAAGACAGGTCACTGGCAGCTCTGCTGAAAGGATTGCATTACTTTAAAAGTTGGCAGAGGATGCTGGGCTTCTGTTACACCAAAGGTCCTCGCGGGTAATATTTCCTTACAAAGGTCTCGTTGGCTGAGTGGCCACTGGAGGAGCTTGGAACACAGCCACATGCACCTCCACTGTTATTTCAATGAATAAATTATAAACAGCTTCTTCACCAGAATTTGCTCTCTTACCTCTCCAGGGGAGGAGTAAGGCTTGATCTGCTCTGAGTGACATTGACATGGGGTATGTCTCTTGCAGAATTGCATCAGGAGGCTGTTGCATCATAGCAAGTGAAGACATGCGAGTCTCGGATGCTCTTATATTGTTGGTGTTGATAGCATTAAAAGCGGCATCAATTGATGCATTTTTTTGCAAAATGGAGCCAGGTCTGTGAGTACTCGTACTACGTTGTAAATAAGGTTGTTTATTAATAATTTCTGTGAAAACAAATGATGAGTGAAGTAACTATAAATTGAAAACGTCGGCTTCCAGGTGTTATAATGTATATGCATTGAAGTGTGTGATGGTAGCTGTGTTGAGTGAAAGGGGAACACTGTGATAGGATTGACCATTCGTATAGTTCTATGCTGGAATCCTAGTTAAATGATCGAGGTTTCTCTTCAATTCATTTTTTTTACTGTGCCTCAAGTCGTGGAGAAGCTGCACTTAGCACAATAGCCACTCTCACTTCTCAGATGTATAAATCCCTTTCTTCTCTCTGGGAGCTTTCTCGTCATACACCAGGCCTGCCATATTTCTTGGGTGTTGAAAAAGCTGTTTTTATGGGTCTTTCCAGTGTGCCCTGTTGCTTTTGAAAGGTCTCATCAAAAGTGCTCGACTTATTTGTGGCAGGATGTTTTTATGTCATTAGGCACCGTAAAATCATTATACACCTAGTCAGCCTCTTTTGTGAGTCAGTGAGGCGGAAGAAAGCAGGGGCTGGTCTTATTTAGTACATATGGCACACCACAGCGCAGCCACCTTAGTCGCGAGCTGCATTGTTCGCTACTTTAGTAGATGTGCCCTTAGGTTCTTCAAACATCATGGACCTGATTCAAAAAGTAAAGTAGGAAATCTTCATCCATGGAAGAACTTCGAAAGGTTAAGATTTACAATTTTTAGGAATCCAGAAACAATCCCAGTATCACACTTGAACAGCTGTGCCAGGCGCAGGATTCCAAGCCCACCACTGTGAAGGTCATTGAAGGTCATGGAAATTCCATTCGTAATTGTAATTTTTTCACGGTGATCAATTAGGTACAGTGGAAACGCAGCTTGATGTGCAAATGCTGATGTGATTCTGACACACTTCTTCAGCGCTAAGAATGCATCTGTGGCAACAAAAGAACATAACATAATGTAACACTGCATAACATTGCAAATCGACATAAATGAATGAGGTGCACAGAAAGGTGATTGATGGAATGCTTGCAAAAGTCTTAGCTGCTGGAGTCAGGACATTTCAACAATTTGAATTGGAGAAAAGAGGGTTAACGGCGGACTTCAACGGCTGCACTTCCTTACTTTGTTCCCATAGTATGTAATCAAAAGGTATAGTTAATGATGGTGTGCATGCGAACGCCCCTGCATCCGCCGCTAATAGATGCAAACTGCCAAGTAGATCAATGAAGTTTTCAGAAGGGGTTTGGAGCGGTGCACCACCAATTTACTTGTTAATACATCACACCAAGTGGTCAGTTGTTTGTACTCGAAAAAATCTTTATTTTAAATTAATTGTCCAACCATAGTCTCAGCCAACGCGTTTCGTTCAAATTGAACTTCGTCAGGGCATAAGTGAGATTGCGAATATATTCCAAAGGCGTCGTATTTTCCAGGTAAATAGTCCTAATTGTGCTCCCAGTGCCACCTTGAGAAGAGTACTGTACACGATTCTGTAACTCGATAGATGTCCGTGCTCTCCCCTCAGAGTGTCACGGGACACTCTGAGGGGAGAGCACGGACATCTATCGAGTTACAGAATCGTGTACAGTGCTCTTATCAAGGTGGCACTGGGAGCACTGGGAGCACAATTAGGACTATTTACCTGGAAAATACGACGCTTTTATTATTGCTCCTCTCGAGACGGATATTTGTCTTCATAGACGGTGGTCATACCTTTGGAACATTTCAACAATTTGAATCGAGAAAGAGACAGAGAATGGAAAAATCGGGGAAATTTATTTTCCACGTTGACTAGGGTGACCAACTGGCATGGGTGCAAATTCAGGACAGGGAGTGTAAACTCTGAAATTACGGACAAAAGGTGTCCGTGAAAGAATTCTTCACGGACAAGAGGCCCAAATTACAGACAGTCCATGAAATGTACGGACGGTTGGTAACCCTAAGGTTGACTAACATTGAAATAAGGGCAATTTTAGGCGGAATACAAATAAAATAAAGCTATCGGGAGTCTCCCGCCTATGGGGTTTATTAGGATGGCGGGCGGTGCCTGTGGTGGCGGAAAATGCCTTTTTCCACACACCAGCAGCAGGCCTCACGCCCGCCATATTAGTATGGCCAAACACAGCCCATTTCCCGTCCGCCGCGGTGCGACGTGCACCGCCGTCAAAGTACGCCCGCCACCGCGGCGGTGGGAGCCAATGGAGACTCACCGCCGTGCGGAATGACTTCCCGTCCGCTGTACAAATCACCATGCCACAAAAAGCCAGTCGCACCGCAGCAGAGAAACCGCCCAACTAGAGACAGCGGAAGCTCGACAGCGGAGCGCGAAACCTGATTCCCGGTCCAGACCGCAATGGATCCAGCTCTTCACGTCTTTCCGGTGCTGTACCTGATACATCACCAGCAACTTATGGACCGTCACGGACGCCGCCGCAGGTACGCAACAACACAATCACGCCCACAACCACAATACACATCCAATGGGCTGATACAGGGTCCCTGGCCACACCAGACACCCTGGTGGGGACATGAACACATCCACAAGTGCACCCACACAGTTCCTACCTGCCACAAAGTCACCCCTCCTCAGCCAGGTCACACATCACCGCGATCTCCAAGTAATGTCCCGGTCACGTCACCGCAGCGGTCAAGACAAGGGAAAACATGCGTACAATGCAGAAGGCAGTGCCAGCGCCAGGCTTGGGCAGGGCACAAAGCACACATCGCCACACCTCCACACTCCACACACTAGCACCCCCCTTGAATAGACATGCCATGTGCACCCCCATGCCCGACAACAGGCTAGGTGAATCCACACCCTGCACCACACAACAAAAAACTAGGGAGACAGCCACAGCAGGAGTGGCTGCAGAGGAACACACAGCACAGAAGCACAGGCCCAGGGCAACACACACACCACAACAACAACACATTCATGGCAAGAGAGCTGAGTAGAAGCACCAAATGAACACACACACATACAATCAACAGACATCCTACTGGACACACAGCCTGCCAAGTCACACAGACATACCCCACACTGACACACAGTCACATACACACACCACATGCCACCAGCAATGGAGCACAACATATAAGGAAGCCAAAGTGAGGTGCACACAAATGGGAGGCCAAGGAGACAACCAACAAGCATGTGTACATCACATGCAAGACAAGGAACAGAGAACAACACCCTCACCCCAGCAAAGCACTCATGGCTGGCACAGTGAGTGAACTCAAATCACATCCACCTCAGTGCAACAACTCAGGGAGACAGCAAGGCTACCCATGTATAGGCACAGGGATGAAAGAAAGGCCCTGAAGTCAAAATGTGAACAGCCACACATATGTACACAACAACTTCACAGGAGTATGCCAACTGCACAACACACAGGGCACATTGACACACTCCATGACTGTGAAACACAAGTAGGATTCTCCACACATAACCCCTCACACCTGCAGCACACAACCCCAGGGCCAGACACACAGAAGGGTGTCAATAATGTCCAGTCAATACACAGACAAACAATCACACTCCCTGAGGAGGGTATCCACAAACATCACACACACACACAGGGATGCCAGAACCAATGGCTGCACTAAAACAACAGCCAAACACATAACACAACAGAACCACACAAAGAACCACAACAAGACCACACATGACCTGTGCAGCCAAACTGTGGGAAGGCAATGGGAGCACAGACACTACAGGAGTGCACAACCACATCAGCCAGGAACAATGCACAGACAACATACCACAACACACACAAGAAGTGCACCATCACAGAACAACACAGCCACATCAAACACACAACAGATGCACATGACAATAAATCACATAGCAAACACAGCAGGACATCAGGGGATGCGCACCAGGTCAGGACACGGCAACATACTCCCACAGTATTATTAAGATTTTTAAATATTAGAAAGTGTCAACCTGCATTATGTCATCTACTTCTTTTAAATAATGAAATCACCTGTCTTATGGTCTATAAGTATATCTCCGCTGCAGTTCGACTTCGTAATGTTGTCGGAAAATGAATTCCTGGGTATTTTTCAAATTGGTTAAAATCTTAATATGTATATTATTGTTAACATAATGTTTTATTTGTTCTTTTATGGCTGTCATTAAGCTGAATAAAGATTTTTGACTGACTGACACCCACAGCACTGCATGCACAACAAGCAGTGTGTGCACACAAAACATAACAGTCCCACACAGCCATGAGTGACACACCATGAACACCCACAACAAGAAGCAAAACAGCCCACTGACAACATCACACTCAGAAAGTCAAGCAGTACCCCAGCATACACACATCCACCTAACACAACACCCACAGATGCACAAGTCTGGGGCACAAAAGTGGAAACAACTTGACCAGAGGACTGGCCAGCACAGACAGTTGAACTGCACATGAGCAACCATGCCTGCTGAACAGTACTACAACAACACAGATAACTAATTGGGGAAATGCCATGAGTGGCACAGTGCTCCTGGACAAAGATCTGCACCACAAAGCACAGTGTCACAAATTAAGTGATGGGGAGGTACACACACAGGCAACACAAGGGGACAGCTGACATCAAAGTGAAGTGGTGTGCTCTTCAGTAGTGGACATGGCAGGAGTGCACCATACACAAATAGAGGGAGTGCTGACTCACAATGTCAAGGCATCTGAAGCACAGATAGGGGATGGTATGACACCGCACACCACATGCCACACTGGAGGCAACAAAGCACCATGTGACAGCAATGCATGAGCACACCACACCCACAATGTCAGTGTGGTTGAGCAGGTATGCACAGTAAGTACAAACAGTATCAAGACACACGGCTGTTCAACAAAACAAAACCCTGACTTGGAGTCAGCCAGAACTGCAAGGACACACCAACACACTGCACAGTGCACAACATACAACTCACACATGTGCACACAATCACAATCACAATCACAGGGCTGAACAATCACACAAACAGGCACTCTACTCCTGGGTGACACATGTGTGTAGTTGACATTGCATGGGCGCACACACATCAACACTCACAACAAACACACCCCCTTCACACTGCTCACCTCTTGACCACCCAAGTGCACACATTGAAAGTAACCCATGTGACTAGGATGACTGACCATCACAACATGACCATACACCTACACTGCTGGGCACACAGAAAGTAAGAACACGCATACATGATGATCCTGGCCAGCCTGCCTGCAATCCAGTGGAAAGAATCACACACTTTGCTGGCAGTGCCCCCAAACCTGACATGTGTACAATATAGCTAACATGAAGAAAGAATGATAATGATAACGGCATTTCATCGTAAACCACCATCATTGCACCCACAAGCATCAGAGTCAGGCGGAAATTAAGTCCCTATCACACCTGTAAAAACTAGAAAAAGTGAGACAAGCCATTGGTAATGTTGAAGTGGCATATAGAGCATGTGGCACAGTAAACCATAGACACACAGGAAATACTTTATTCAGTAAGGACACTAACAAAACAAACAACAGGAGCAACTCTCTTTATTCACAAATTGCACAGATAGGCACCATTAAAGAAGAAAAGGGCACAAAATGCAGAGCTTGTCCACGAGAAGCTGTACAGGCAAGGGGCAAACAGCAGTGAACAGCAAGGCCAGTGTGCAGGACGAAGTGCAGAGTGAGTCCATGAGAAGCTGCACAGGCAGGGGGCAAACAGCAAGGGCAGTTGCCAGTCCAAGGTGCAGAGTGAGTCCATGAGAAGCTGCACAGGCAGGGGCAAACAGCAAGGCCAGTGGCCAGTCCAAGGTGCAGACTGAGTCCACGAGAAGCTGTACAGGCAGGGGGCAAACAGCAAGGCCAGTGGCCAGTCCAAGGTGCAGAGTGAGTCCATGAGAAGCTGCACACGCAGGGGGCAAACAGCAAGGCTAGTGGCCAGTCAAAGGTGCAGATGAGGTACATGAGAAGCTGCACAGGGAATAGTCCAACACAGCAGTGAACGACAAGGCCAGTGGGCAGGACAAAGTGCAGAGTGAGTCCATGAGAAGGTGCACAGGCAAGGGGCAAACAGCAAGGCCAGTGGCCAGTCAAAGGTGCAGATGAGGTACATGAGAAGCTGCACAGGGAATAGTCCAACACAGCAGTGAACGAGAAGGCCAGTGGGCAGGATAAAGTGCAGAGTGAGTCCATGAGAAGCTGCACAGGCAAGGGGCACACAGCAGTGAACAACAAGGCCAGTGGGCAGGACAAAGTGCAGTGAGACCATGAGAAGCTGCACAGGCAGGGGGCAAACAGCAAGGCCAGTGGCCAGTCCAATGTGCAGATGAGGTACATGAGAAGCTGCACGGGGAATAGTTCAACACAGCAAGGAGCAACAAGGCCAGTGGTCAAAACGAAGTGCAGAGCGAGTCCATGAGAAGCTGCACAGTCAGGGGGCACACAGCAGTGAACGACCAGGCCAGTGGGCAGGATAAAGTGCAGAGTGAGTCCATGAGAAGCTGGACAGGGAATGTGTGTGACTGTACCCTGCCATGGTCAGAAACACAGTCTGGGGTGTCACAATGGGCAGCACAGGCCCCGCTGTGGGAGAGACAGGTGGGTGAGGTTGACCAACATTCAGACTTGGCTGTCAGTCGGACTGGGAGCTGGCTGTGTGTCGGGCAAAGTTGGAGAACTTGACTGGGGAGAGAGAGGCCCAGCTGAGGTACAGCTATCAGTGGATTGGGAAGCTGGAGGGCTGCTTGGACCAGGTGGTGTAGTGGCATGTGGAGGTGGATTCATGCTGACGTGAGACACAGTGTGGGTGGGAGATTGCAGAGGGGTGCCTTTCCACTTCTTGGGGATTCTAAATGGCTTGGATCAATGGGAAGTGGTGTGGACACAACAGGCACACGCAACACCAAGGCTGCATCAGGTGCAGATGCTGGCCCTCCCTCTGGGGACGTGCAGGATCCAGCGGGATGCTTTGCCTGGCCTTGACTCTGTCCCTCCATCCCCTGTTTACCAGGTGTTCCCCCTACAGTGCCCTCCTTTCCCTGCTTCACTGGGCTTGGAATGGGAGTCGAGATAGTGGGTGAATCTGCCTTGGAGCCCTTCTTATGTGTAGCCTTGGCAGGCACCACCTTCTCAGTGGGCACAGAAACAGTCTGCTTGTCTTTGCGAGACGCTTTTGGGACAGGAGAGTCCTTGGCTGGGGATGGCTCTGAGGCATGTCACCCTGAGGTCTGCTTCTTCGCTTTTTGGGCATTGGTGTTGCCTGATGGGGTTTTCTCTTTGTGTTCTGGGGGGACTTTGGTTTTCTGTTGGGATGGTGTCTGTGGCCTGGACCGCTTGGGCTGCTGTTGCTGCTGTGTGCTACATGTGCTGTATCGTGACCTTGAGGTCTGTGGAGCGTGGTCAATATCGTCAGATGTGGCGACTGGCATGGGGGTGGACAAAGGGACTGGAGCTGGACTACGAAATTGCGCCAGTTGAAGGGCTGCCGTCACTGCGGAGGACAAAGACTGGACAGTCCGGTGCAGCCCACCCACGTCTGAATGTATGCCCTCCATGAAAGCAACCACCTGAGGCAATTTTTTGTCGTGGTCGATGAATGCATTGAGGAGAGCTGTCTGGCCTACACACAGCTGGCGTAAAAGGTCCACAGACTCAGCACTGATGGCAGCAGGAGAGACTGGGGCAGGGGCTTCGGTGCCTGGTGTGAAGGACACACTTCCCCTCTTACTGGTGCGAACACAGGCAGCACCAGAGGAAGTGGCTGGGAGGGTGGGCACTGTACGCTGTGTGGTGGAAGATGATGCAGAGTCCCTGTTCCCTGTGCCCACAAAAATGGCTGTGTCACCGCTGGAATCAGATGACGTAGAACTTGGTGCCTCGGGCTGTGATTCCTCCAACAGACTCCTGTCCCCCTCCGAGGCACTGGTCAAATCTGTGTCACTGGGCTCCTGTGCAGCTGTTGTGCTTGTTTCCCCACCACTGGTGTCCGTCCCCTGTTCCTCTATGACCACGGGAGATGCTGCATGAGAGAGAGAGATATAGGGTTAGTTCAGTGGCAGCAACAGAACAAACATATGCCCACCACCCAGAATGCTATTGAAATACCCAGTACTCAAATTCCCTTAGGAAGCACAGGTAGGACAAATGCATGACAGCTACACCCAGCACAGAGGCCACTTACAAGCCACTGCAGCACACAACCAACATCACATAGCCCAGCGCTGGTACAGGCTGTGTAAACATGCAGCCACACACAGCCAAAGTCACCCTTCCCAGAATACTCACCCCCACTTTGCTGCCGATGCTCCTTCAATCGTGAATCCAGCTCAGGGTGTGTCACGGCCAAGATGCGGCACATCAGTGGTGTCATGCTGCGCCGTGCCAACCTGCCACTGCAAGGGAGCAGCCCAGTGTCATCTCCGCCACGTTCTTTGCCAGCCGTGATATGTCGTCCCACCTCTTGTGGCAGTGGGTGTGCCGGCGGTTTGACACAATCCCAGGGCCCGCACCTTGGTCGCAATGGCCCTCTACACGGCCATACACTGGTGTACTTTGAGCTGCAGGCATGGGAGACAAGAGTGGTAAAACATCAGTGACACACTGTTATGTAACAAAATCTCCCAGTACAGTAGCATGGTACTGACTCATCCCAACTCCACAGATATGTCTTGCAGAGACAGGAATACATCTCACAGGGTGCATCTGCATGTGAGAAGCACACGTAAATGCATGCAGGTGTGAGGGGGTACACAGTACCTGCACATCTCACATACAAGCAGGATGCCAGCACAGAAAGCCATGTGTAGTCTGCCCACATCTACTGTCCATTTCCAGGTAGATCAAGACGTACGTCACATGTCAACATGTGTTTGGGGAAGACTCACTGTGTGCAACACTGCGCAGGCCTCAATGACCTTGACCTGTGAATAGCTCATTGTGTCATGGATGTCACATTGAGGGACATGATCTCACAAACCCACACCCTTCTTACAGGGCCAGTCGTGTGCAATCTACAGGGCTGATATAGCTCATTGATGGAGAGTACTGCAAAAAACACAAATGTAACACTCTGTACATTCAGTGATGGGTCCTTGTCAGATTGGGCGTTGACTGTGCAGGCCAGGTGGGCTCACACTGAGATGGACAACAGGGACCCACACAGCCATTGACACAAGCAATCACTGTCCTGACTCCGGCATTATTAACTTGCTGCGTCACTGTATGGCTGACAAGACAAGACATGTCCCTCCAATCTTGAGGTGCAGGTAGGGAAACATGTGAAATAGGCTACACACCCCTTACCCATGGAGACAGCATGATAGGCAGTGCATGACCCAAACCCACACGCTCAGGCACATACTGTATCAGACCGACTACATGTGTGGCCCCCTGCACTCTCACCCCCACTGTTGAAGACTCACCACAACATTTGGGGCGCAATATAGCCTTGGGTACTGTGTGAGCATCTCGTCCACCAGGACCTCAAGCTCCCCGCTTGTGAAGGGACTGGCACGTATCTTCTCAGTCCTTGCCATCACTGTGGACATGAGTGGACATGAGACAGCAGCGGCGGCAGTGGGCGGTGAGGGGTCTCAGGCAGCAGTCCCTGGAGGCAGCAGCAGGTGAGGGGTTTCAGGCAGCAGGCTCTGTGAGCAGTGGAAATGCGTGGCTCTCTCCCACCCATATATAGGCCCCTGGTGTCGTTTCTGTGGTTCTAAGCTGCTGCAATTGGAGTTCCAGGTAAGCCTTTTTCAAATGCATCCAATAACCGGCTCCACGGTGGCGGAGCACGCCTACCGCGATTTTCAAAATTGCATCATGCCACCGCGATAGCAGATCCCATTGGCTGTAAGGGCATGGTCCATGGCGGTGACACACCACAGGGGCCAGGCTAGCGCTACTGCGGTGGTGCATCTTTCAACTGCATCCAATGACCGGCTTCGCAGTGGCGGAGCACGCCTACCGCGATTTTCAAAATTGCATCATGCTACCGCGATAGCGGATACCATTGGCTGTAAGGGCATGGTCTATGTCGGTGACACACCGCAGGGGCCAGGCGGTAGCTACCGCGAGTTGGGTGCCATACAGTGACATGGGTGACTTGAATTTGGGTGGCGGAGCATGCCAACCGCCATTTGGCAATACATATATATCAGTGACTACTGCGATTGTGTCCCTGGTATTGGTGGTGACACACTGCAGGGGCCAGGCAGTAGCTACCGCAAGTTGTGTGCCATGCAGTGACATGGGGAACCAGGATTTGGGTGGCGGGTGACTGTGACAGCACCAATGGACACTTCATGTTGTGTCAATGGCCAATTGTCAGGCATCCACAGTGCACAGTGTCCCCATGGTTGATGGCACGTCACAGTGCACACAATGCCAATGTTCCATGTACCCCACTGCTGAGCACACATGCCATGTTTGTGTATGTGATTTCCTAGATTGGCATGTACTCCCTCACATGTCATTTGTGATATTGATGTGCCTGTACACAGGACAGTGTGGTTATGGACTCCCCAATGTGTACACATGTTAAGGTGTAAAAATGCAGGGAATATCACTGTGATGTATTACAAGTTGTAGATTGTCCATATGTGCCTGTTCGCTTATGTTTGACCATGTACCTACTCGTCATGTATGCTCAGCCTGTGCTCATTGTGTTGTTGATGTGTGCCAGGTTCGACTAACGCCTGAAGGTGTGTCAGGTGCAGCAGCTAGGTGTGAGACAGTGGTGTTGCATTAATACACCAATGCTGGATGATATACTCCCAGGCTTGCCCATGGTGGACATGGCCATATACATATGTGCATTCTCATATGGCGAGTATGATTTGGATGTACTTGCTGGGTGTCAGTTGACAGGTGTACGATCAGTGTAGCTGAAGGAGTCCCTACATGTCAGCTGGTCTGTAACACAATTTAGATGACAGTCACTGTTGGCATTGTGTCCGCAAAAACATGAGATGCTGTGCCCATCTCATGATGTTGCATTGACATGTGTCCACTTTCATCTCAACTAAGAGGAGACAAAATCTGCATCGTCCCTTTACGGTGCTGGTAGACATGGAGAATGAGAAGATCATCCGGAAATTCCATCTGGATAGAGCCACTCTACAGACCCTTTGTGCTCAGTTGGAGCCCCACCTGCAGCCTCGCCAGACATATCCAACAGCTTACACCCCCACGTCTAAGGTAATGGTGGCCCTGCATTTTTTTGCCATTGGATCTATCCAGCACACGGTGTCCAGCGCAGGTGGGATGTCGCAACCCATGTTCAGCATGGTACTACGGGATGTCCTGTCCACCATGATGAGATACAAGGACACTTATATCCATTTCCCCAGGGGGCAGGAATTGGCTGTTGTGAAGGGAGATTTGTATCCCCTTGGACACATCCCCATGTGGTTGGTGCCATTGATTGCACCCATGTTGGGTTGTACCACCACAGGCACGTGAGCACATCTACCAGAATAGGAAACATTTCCACTCCATAAATGTGTGTGCCAAATTTCCAGCCTCGGCCCATGACTCCTACATCCTGCGTAACAGCATTGTACCCCAGCTGGAGACTAATCTGCTTCCTGAGCGTGCATGGATTTTTGGGTGAGTATGCCTAGTCAAATAGTGTGCTGTGTATGTGACATGCTGTCCTCTGACCCAGCCACAGTGCAATGTGTATCTGTGTTTGTCACACATAGGTGACTCTGCATATCCCAACTGTCCTTGGTTGCTGAGCCGACTGCGGAATCCCAGGACAGCAGCTGATATCTGCTACAATGATGCCCATGGGAGGATACGTCGTGTGGTGGAGCGCACCTTTGGTCTGCTGAAGTCACGTTTCCGCTGCGTGGATAAGACCGGAGGTGTACTGTTGTACTCGCCCGGGAAGGTGTGTCAGATTGTAGTGGCATGCTGCATGCGCCACAACCTAGCCATTCGCAAGGAGATCCCCCTGCTCCTGGATGCTGATGAGCAGCAAAGGCCCCCGCCTGCAAACCAACCCGTGTCCAGTGATGAGGACAGTGGAGAGGAGGAAGGTGTTGACCTGCGTCAACAGCTCATCACCCGCTACTTCACTTGAAGGTAAGTGACAATGTACAACTGATCCATTGTCTGATGATGTTGCTGTTGTTGTGAAGGTGTATGTGGGCTTTGTGACTGCTGCCGGTTGTTGACTCTGGTGGTGGCTGACAATGTTTCTGGAACAGGGCAGTTTTGTACTTCGACAGGATGTGTGTGTTGGCACTTGTTGCCCATTGTGATGTGTGCATGTTGGATTATCTTGATGGTAGGTGGTGTATGATGTCTGTGATGCCACAACAAGACTAGTGAATGTTGTTCTGTTGTGTTTTCCTAGGTGCCTTCAACCTCTCCTTGCCTACATACATTCCATGCACCTGGTACATTGTGATCATGTTAAAGACAGTACATCCTGCAATAAAGACGGAGCAGACACAACAACATGTGTGTAAGGATGTTTTATCTACAATGGTTACATGTGAGGGGGGTGAACCTTTACATTGAGGTGATTAGTGGAGCAGTGAGTTGTCAGTTATGGTAGATGAGATAATCGAGTTGCCACCACATTGATGTGGTGACCCAGTCCAACAGACAGATGCCATTCACAAGGCAGTGTGGGGAAGGACAGTCCAAAAAGTCAATGCAGTGGTGAAGAGGGTTGCCATCAGGGCTGGCTCTGTGACTGGCGTTTGGCAGGTGCTTTGCCTCCAGATACTCCTAGGGTTTTCTTAGGACAGCCCCATCGTCGCTTGGCGGCGGGGCCCTACTGTAGGACCAGTGGGGTCTGAGTACTCACCCCTCTCTGTGGCCGCAGAGGAGGATGGGGAACTGTCATCCTGCGGCCCACCAGATGGAGGTGGAGGTGGCGCTGGCCTTTCCCTCAGTGCCGCCACTTGCTGGCCCAAGAGGTCCACAATTTGTCCCATGCTGGTGTCGAAGGACTTCATCAGCAGGATGAGCTTGCGGAACAGTTCGTCCGACCGGCCCATTCGTCCCTGGGCCCGTTCAAATGCCCCAAGGACTCTGGTGATGTGGTCCAGGGATTGGGTCCCAGCCTCTTGTTGTCTGTGGGTGACCCTGCCCCTCCCACCTTCCCTGCTCCCACGGACCTGTTGCCTCACCACTGTAGGCACCCGCATCCTCTCCCTGCCCTCCTCAGTCGGTAGTGCGGGGTGGTCATCCTCTGGGATAAGGAGGGTGTTGCAGGCAGCACTGGTGGTGGTGGTGGCGATGGACGCACAGGCCGTAACAGCAGGGGTCTGCAGTGATGTTGTTATTGCAGCAGTTGTGGTGGGGGGACAATGGGGTCCTGGGACCTGTTGCGCCCTGGCACACCAGATGGGCCGGCTTCAAGCTCATTGTCCAGAGAATCCCTGGAGTCAACATCCGAGAGTTCATGTACCGGGGGGGGGGGACTGGCTGTGCAGGTTGCTGGTGTCGTCCTCTGCAGTGAGTTCTTGGTTACCTGTGGGTCAGATGGGAGATGGTCATTGTAGTGCACACCGAAAGGTTTGTGTTAGCTGTATGTCATTCACTGTTTGTACACCACACAGTTGACTAATCATCACATCTTGTTGTATGTGCACTACTGTGCCTCCTGGCATGGTGCTGTGGTACATGCATTACTTGTCCCTGGTGTGAGTTGTCAATACCTACCATGCACAACGTGCATGATTTCTGAGTACAGGGACATGTTGCCATCTAGGGACTAGCGCAGGAAATAATTTCTGTGAAGACTCTTTTATGCTCACTCTGCCCTGTCAGACATTACATCTGGCCATGAACAGGCCATTGTCATCTCCTGCATACCTTTGTCTTCTCATGTGCATATCTGGATTTGTACCACTAACCAAGCTTTCTAGTTTCTCATTTGGTCCTTGCTGCTCTGGCCCCATGGCACTTACACATGGAATTCAGTGGTGTGCATGTTTGTGCCCAGACTTTCTTCTACATGTGCATTGGTGTGTCATACTTTAGTTGCTGTGACAGTCTCATTGGCTTAGCTGTGTGCACACTGTGAGTGGCAATAGGATCTGTGTGTATGTGCCTGCAATGAGAGGGCTGGTGTTGTCATGTGGCACCATGCTTTTTAAGGACACTGGCTGTGTGCACATACTGGCTAATTACCTGTTCTGTTTTCCCATTTGGCTTTGACTTGACACATCTGTGTGTGTGTGTGTGGTAGAGGCTTGCATCCTGCTCAGGGGTGTGACTAGCAAACATGATATGTCTACCTACCTGTTAGTTTGTTTGTAGTGATAGCATGGCTGCCACATACATCTGGGTGGGAGGGAGTACTCCATCTTGATGAGCTGGGTGACAAGGGTGCATGGTGGGAGTTGTAGTGCAGGCCTCCCACCCCCACACAGCCTCCATCGCAAGATGGCTAGCTACCTGTTAGTTTGTTTGTAGTGGGACCATGGCTTCCAAATGCTTCTGGGTGGTGTGGGGTGCTACATCCTGCTCAGGGGTGGGACAGGGGGCATGGTGGGAGTTGTAGTGCAGGCCTCCCACCCCCACACAGCCTCCATGGCAA
Source organism: Triturus cristatus (assembly GCF_964204655.1). Classification (NCBI taxonomy): domain Eukaryota; kingdom Metazoa; phylum Chordata; class Amphibia; order Caudata; family Salamandridae; genus Triturus; species Triturus cristatus. The sequence continues at coordinate 350,720,993 of NC_140584.1, forward strand.
GATGGCTACCTACCTGTTAGTTTGTTTGTAGTGGGATCATGGCTTCCAAATGCTTCTGGGTGGTGTGGGATACTACATCCTGCTCAGGGGTGGGACAGGGGGCATGGTGGGAGTTGTTGTGCTGGTTATCTGTGCACATGCCCCCATGGTGATGTTGCTAGCTACGTTTAGGGTGGATGTGAGTGGGTGAATGTGGGATTTGTGAGACATGTGTTGGGGAGTGTGTGGTGCATGTGAATTTACTTGTGCCTGGGGGGTGTAGCTTTGTAGTTGTGCAAGCCAGTACATATCGGTGTGGTGGTAGTCATTTGTTTGTACTTACCAGCCTCCACACCCCCAGCTACTCCTGTGAGACTCTCTGGATGCAGTATGGAGAGCACCTTCTCCTCCCATGCAGTGAATGGTTTTGATGGGAAGGGATGGCCACCGCCAGTCCTCTCAGCCAGCTCACGGTTCTTGCTCCTCTTCTGTTTGACAACCCTCTTCAGGTCATGCCACTGCTTCATGATTTCATTTTTTGAGCGTGGGGTGGTCCCTACTGCATTGACCCTTTCGACTATCCTTGCCCACATTTGGGCTCTTATGGCTAATGGTGTCTGTTGGACCAGGCTACCAAACAGTTGTGGTTCCACTCTGACTAACTCATCCACCATGACTGTCAACTCACTCTCTGTGAATTTTGGCATTTTATGTCTTGCCATGGTGTGTGTTGTGCAAAGGGGTTGTGGGTGCAGGGTTGTGAGTGCTGCTCACACTGCAACTTAGCACCAGTACTACGAGAAGTGCTGAAAAAATAATCACGACCGGCACCATGCTGTGCGTAAGAATGGGCAGCCATTCGAGTTTAGCTTGCTGCCACATGAGTAAAAATTCTACTCGAGCTGCAGCAAATTGAGAAGCATCTGACCACAACCGGCCGAGTTATAAAATGGAGCTAGGGGTTGCCAAATCTCACTCACACTCACATTTTTGGAGCCTTGCGGGAACATATTCCGCCATGCAACAATTGGCAGAATTTGGCCTGAAATCCACATAAGACGGAGTCGCCAAATGCTGCCAATTCCGCAGCCAGAATGAAACATTCTGTCCACCCCTATACAAAATCTGTTCTCTCTGGGAGATTTTGCGCCATACATCAAGCTGCCAACAAGACCTCACTGAATTTGGGAAATGCGTTTTTATATGGTCTTCCAAATTCGATGTGTTGCCTTTGGAAGGTATCGTCAACTCAAAGGACCGCCTTGTTTGTGAACCAGGAAGTTTCATCCTGTTGCACAAATCCTAAAATTACTACATTGGTTTCCTTTTGAATCACAGATTCTTTTAAAATCGGGTGCTTGCTGTCTAAGCTTTGATTGAGACACAACCAACATGTAGGGCCTCTAAAGTGGTGTTAGACAGCAGTTACCGTGTTACATGGAGAGATGCAGAGTATGAAAAGCCCTAAACTCAGGCTTTTATATTCACAGCTCCCAAGGTCTGTGAATCTTTGATTCTTAATCCCATTTTGATCTTCATTAGCGTGTTTCTAAAAAGATCCTAAAACCTCACTCTTCAATTCAGTTTGCGATACTCTTTTAGGTCTACCTAGAAGACTGTGTGATTATGTCCGATATTATATGTGTGTTTTTTTAATTCCATTTTACCTACTTATTCATATAGAATTGTTAATGTTAATGTAGTAGATACAGTGCTCCATTAGCCAAAAATCTAAATAACAATAAAAATAAAATGGCTGCCACTCCACTATTCAAACCCTAGTTAGCAATGCAAAAGCTAAATGAGAGGGGATGGTCTGGTAATGATCTTAGTGAAACTTTTTCCACAGATCCCTTGCTTGCTGCAAAAAGAGGTTACACACATAGATAACAGCCCACCTCATAGGTCACAGAGTCCATTTGTTTCACCGAGGCCCATATAATGATGGGCATCACTAGCTAAGCATAGAGCTGAGCACCTGTTTTTATGCGTGAGTGTGAAGAGCAAATACAGTTGTCGAAACCCCTTTCAGAGGGCCATGAGCACACACGGGCTAATGGGACCAATTGTGGCGCTTGAGGCCTTTTACTCCTGACATACTGGGGCCCGGCATACTATGGATCCTAAGCAACTGGGCCAAGTACCCCTTCTGCATTTGACTCTCAGTGGTAGCTGTTGGTGAGCAGTCAAAGGTTTCCTTGGGGGGGGCAGAGGGGGTGGGAGGGATTATAGATACAGATAAGTGAACACAAGTCATAACTCAAAGTGCATACAGTGCAAACAATAAATCAATGCCCAGTCAAATACTTACTTTTATATGAAAAAGAAGTATTTTATTTCTAACTCTACACATGTAAATGAATAATGATACTCATATGCAATAACACACTCCCCTTGAGGTTGAGGTTGTAGTAGTTGTCAGGCAAATCCCTGTCCCACATTCTACCTTGTAATGTGTTTGGGGTTATTCCCTGTTCTCAGTGGCCACATTCAGGGAATGCATACTAGTGGACCGCACTTAAGAGTTCCACTCTGACTCTTTAGTTATTAGTCAAATGTGTGTTTGGTGCCACAGCTCCAATAGCAGGTGTCCCCCTGGGCCCCATGAGGCCAAGTTCTGGACGTACGTGCTCCAGCAGTATGGAAATGTTTAGGAAGACTGGTTTTCGGGCTCCCAACTGGAGCTCTGGTGAGGGCGTGACATTTTCAGGGACATCCTGGGATCCACGAGGAAGCAATCAGGAGTGGTTGGCAGGCTGGATCCACTGATCATGGCCGTAATCTCCTTGTCTGGGCCACGACGCGAACACTAGCCACAGAAGTACTGGCTGCTCCTCCTGGCGTATGGGGTTTCCGTGTCACTCGTGATTGGGCGCAGACCCTTCCAGTGTGATCACCCCTACTTCGGCGGCCCCTCCTGGCATATGGGATCGGTATCTTGATGGACACAAGTCTGACACTCCTGACCCAAATAAATTCACTGGTGGCCCCCCTCTGGCATACAGGGTCACTGCGGGAGGGCGGTGTGAGACTGGTGCTTTCTGCACGGCGCTCCTTACACAGCTGAGGTCACTACAGCCCTCTCCTGTCATAAGGGGATCACCAAACCATTCCTGCACGTGGGCAGCACACTTACTTTCCAGCACTGTTCCCTACATGCTGAAGTACACATGCAGTCAGCACACACATTCTATCTGTGTGCACTGTTCAGCACTAAAGCTTTTCTCTACTGTACAAGGATATGCTATTTGCAAACACACTCTACCAGCACCACACTCATGACGTGCGCACTACACACTTCACCTTTCATGTATTGTACTTCACCCAAGCACGCATACACCCAGCCCATGCTTTCACTGCGCACGCACTGTACAACAATATATTTCTCGTGAAAGGTATTCCCAGCAGGCATACATGTTATGTTATGTTATGTTATGTTAAAATGAATTTGTATAGCGCAAGTACACCCAGAGGTTTCATGGCGCTTAATTGTCATGATAGAGCGCAGAGGAAAAACTAGTTGCATGAGAGTGCAAACAGCTGTGTTTTCAAGGCCTTTCTGAAGCTCAAAAGATTGTTTTGCATACGGATATCAAGAGGTAACGAATTCCATAAGCCAGGTGCAAGGTACGAGAATCTGCACCCTCCCTGGCGTTTTCGTTTAATGATTGGAGTTGCAAGTAGCATGAGGTTGCCAGACCGTAGAGAGCGGCGTGGTATGTATTTAGATATCAAGTTACTGAGAAATTTAGGGCTCTTACAATGTAGAGATTTGAAGAGGAGGCAACCAATCTTGAAGGCTGCCCGTTGAGCAATAGGAAGCCAGTGTAGTTTAGCCAGTAAAGGGCTGGCAGAGTGCCATTTAGGTTGCTTAAATATCAATCTGGCTGCCTGGTTCTGTATCATTTGAAGACGTTTGAGCAGGAATAAAGGTAGACCAAGGTAGATAGAATTACTAAAATCAAGACGCGAAAGTACAAGAGAGATCACCGCCTGAATGAGAGCAGAGGGGGTGAGAAGATGGGCAATTTTTTTGAGTTTTAGCAGCTGAAAAGCGCATGAGGAAACTACGGCCCCCACTTGTCCCCTAAGTGAGAGGTCAGCGTTCAAAATCACTCCAAGGCTTTTTACAGATGGAGAGAGGGAGGGAGGTAGACCGAGATTATTAGGCCAAAATTGTTGGCCCCACATTGTTGCGCTAGTGCCTGGCAAGATAAGCTCAGTCTTGCCAGGGTTAAGTTTGAGGTGGTTGAGGTTCATCCAACGCTGAATGTGTAGCATGGTGGCTTGAAAGTCAGAGGCTGAGTTTGGCCCGTCCAGTGTAAAAATAAGCTGGAGGTCATCTGCATAGTTAAAGGTTGTGACCTTCATCTTTTTTTAAGGAGCTAATAAGGGGTCTAAGGTAAAGATTAAATAAAAGGGGGGAGAGTGATGAACCCTGAGGCACTCCGCAGGAAGTAGCCATCTTAGAGGCGGTGAATGTGCCTAGTCGAACTGCCTGAGATCTGTCTTGAAGAAAGGATTTGATCCAATTGTAAGCTGAGCCTTGAATGCCTGCTTGTTTGACACGGGATAACAAGATGTGATGATCCACCGTGTCAAATGCGGCTGACAGATCTAAGAGGATAAGGGCCTGGTGAATGCCCTTATCAGCATTTGCTCGCAGGGTATCCAACACGGCAAGGATGACTGTCTCCGTGGAGTGTGCGGGGCGGAACCCGGCTTGATTTGGTTCCAAGAACTCAGACTGTTCAATGAAGTTTGAGAGGGTTTTACATACATACACTCAGTACATACACTAACCACACATATAGTTCACAGTACTGCTCTAGCCATGTACTGTACTCTTCCCAGGCAGACATGCATCCAGTGCAGAGTCACATCTGCCCAATGTAGGGTGAGTTAAGCGCACAGCAGCGGAACGTTTAAAAAGGTGAGTGGGCCTGCAGGCCTCACTCCAGTATCACAGGGTAAAAAGTATATTACAACCACCGCACTTGTGTTGCTTAACTCCTGGTGAAGGCGGAAGCCTTTCACCACTATGATGATAGCACTTTCAGTGCCCTTTCTGGTTCAAAACGATCTTAGTCTGTGAGACAGGCCTACGTCATGGCGCACACGAATGATCCGTGTTCTCATATGACAAAAAAACAGCATTAGGGATCCAGATTACAGTACAGCTGGTCACACAGGGCAGGGGTACATGTCTCTTACCATGCAGAGGACTTTTCCGCCCCAACAACGTTTAACACAATAGTTCTCCGAGTTAGGGCTTGATTGTCAGACAGTGTAGTTCAAAAACAGTGAGCAGAGCATGCCGCTTTCTGTTTCTAAGCTGTTCTTTGTTAAATAATGCACTAACTCAGAGAAATATCCTGTTAAGTAAATTCGCTTTGCCCACTGGTGCCTGAAAGCAGGAGCTGGGCTTCACACTGAGCCTCCGAAGTCCATCATGGCTCAGCCCCAGACCTTTTGCAAAGCGCAAGCTGCAGTAACCCAATTGAATGAAACTCATCCCCATTGACCATGGAAGGATTAAAGTCTGAAGCGACCTGCCAGGCTTCCAGCCTGTGACCACAGGTCCTACGAAGGTCCTTGATGTGCTTGGATTAGAAGACTGAGGTGCCAGATTCGATATGTGTACAAGTATCCCATTCACGGAATAAAGAATATGTTTACTGAGTGAACTGAAGTATTTTATTTGAAATATTTTGTCTCAGATCTTCAAAAGCACTCCTGGGTTTCCTTATATGGAATAGGGATCGGTTCAGTGAACTCTCGCTTCAAACTTTTAAATGTTGACTTTCATGTCTAACACAGAGTCTAAGGGTTCAAATGTCCCGCGGTCATTCACCATGGACCGAGGACATCTCCCTGATGAAACTTCAAACAAATGAATTGTGCTGACGCTCACAGAATGTGTTCGATTCCGCTAATTGTGCACAAAAGTTGCATTTTGTGGAGAAATATTAATGTATTAGGCGCACTTATAAAGCAGCCACCACGGTACTCACCTCAGCAGAAGAGGGTGCTTTACTGCGTAGGGCCTGCTTTAAGTGCCCCTGAAGAATAGTCGGAATCAGAGTTCGGAATTTATAGGGTGCGGGGAATTCTTGCACCTATCATGAATTTCTGGGGCAAAATATGCTGATTGTGCGAACCATTTCACAAACGGTAATTACCAGGTGCAATTAACACCACACAATTTATCACTGCAATTGCTAGGTGAAAAGGGATGACAATTTAGGTGGCCAGTTGTAATCTTGCCCTTAGCAGAAGTGCAGTTTTACAGGGAGAGGAGCCGTTCTACTACACTATTGCTGATTAGAAAAAGAATCCCATCTAGCGACCATGTACAGTGTATAGAAGGCAAATTATTTAATTTAGGGTTAGATTAATTCAGTGTGTGAATCACAAAGCTTTTCTGTGAGTAGCTCCAGGGGCGTAGCTTCATGGGGTGTGTTTGGGGTGTTACATCCCCCCTAACAAATATATTTTCTGATAAATGGTTGGATACAGGTGCTTTTAGTTGGGTATTGTCCGATGTCAGTCAGATTTCACCAGGGATGTTCACACACAGAGAGACAAAAACACACACACACTCTTTCCCTCTCTGTTTTGAACGTCCTCAAAACATTGGTTATTTTACAAAATATGGTGTTTTCTCTCTTAGTACTCCTACCAATCCGCATTCCGCTCCCTTTGCAATTCCCCTTAAGCCCCTCTCATGCACCCTGCTCGTTGCATAATGTATTGAAACATTATATGCCAGCGTGATTGTCGGAAAATCTGAAGCTCACAGCCCAAAATCTTAGTGACCAAGCTGCGCCCTTGAGTAGCTCAGATGTGTCATACTTTTGGTTTAGGTGTGAATTATTTGTCAAGGCGTATGTTACGCAGGAGCTTGCTTGATAACAACATGGGTGTCACACTTTCGAAGTTTGTTACTAATTCCTGTGAAATGACTAAACAAAGGGACCGCACCACATACACCAGCAGCAGAACTTTTACCACTGGTGTCAGACCCAAGTACATTGTCTCGGCATCAAAATAGGCAGGTGGGAGTACTCTAGGCAACGATGAAAGCACTGCTTTAATTATTGCCAAAGGCGCCCTAGCCCTGCATGGGTTTTTGTGCTGCAAAGTGGCAAGAAAATTCTGTTCTTAAGTTATTTTCACCCTGAACTGCATTGTTGCCATTTGCTTTGGACCAGAACATGTTGTTGTAGGAAGTTCAATTGGTAACTCCGACCCAGTGGTTTGGTCAGTGGTAGTCCTGAAAACCTTGCATGGATACTACTCAACGATCTCTATGTTGAACACCCCTGGCCTATGGCATGGGGTACAGATCCATTTCAGGAGTTCAACATGAAACAAATCTACATATGATTATCAATGTAAACCATTTACATAGTCCACAGCAATCCTGAAAATCTGGCATGCATCCAGCACTCCTGGATTTAAATTGGTAATCCATGGCCAACAGTATCACTTTACCAGAAACAAGACAACCTCACTTCACTAGAACCTTGACCAAGAGTATACTTAGGGGCTGATTTAGGTTTTGGTGGAGAGGGTACTCTGTTGCAAAAGGTATGGAGTCCATCTACTTCAAACAGAATGTCTGCCCGCTTCATTTACAGATGGGCAGACCTTGTGGCGACAACTCCATCTCCGTCACTGAAATACTTCTCTGACTGCCTGATGGAGTAAGAGCTGTCAGAGGTTGTATGGCCAGGTACTACCTACACCCCCTCCTCCCCATTCAAGACCCGTGACAGGAGAGAAGTTTTGGATGCGGGGGCGTGACACCCCCCGGCCGTATTTATTATATACAATTAATACACATTAATCATAATTACAATATTTACAAAATGTAGCAGAAAATATACTTTACACTGGTTACAATTGATAAGTACAGATATCCGATGGCTAATCTTAACATAACTCTAATACAAAGGTTTCCTATCCATATCTAAACATATCTTTATTAATCTTTACAAACTTTATTTTCTGCGTACCTAATAGAGCCTACGGCAAGGTCACTAACTGGCGTCAGATCCTTATCAATTTCTAACCACGCCCTCCAGCCGGAGTGCGCATGCGCAGAGGGCCCGTTCACCGTGAGGGTACTTACCCCCCCCCCCCCCCCCCGTTACCCCCGTACGCTCTGTCCCTGATCTCCATAAAGGGGCCCTTGCAGCCATTGTGCACGTGCGGGATGGCCAATCAGCCTAGAGAAAGCCTGACTCCCTCCTCCCCCGCACCCAACTGCCCCTGGAGTTCTAGGAGAGACCAGTTGTCCCTCCCACTTGGGCGACACCATTCGGGAATGGCGCCGCCCTCTAAGGACCTTAAATTTACTGCTCACCAATTATGACCTTACCGCCACAGGCTAGCATAGTTGACCGACTATCTAGCCCCCCCCTGTGCTCACTAGAAAGGTCATCCCCTGCGACTAAGGCCCCTCAACCATGCCAACATATTCTCCAGGAGCACCTCGTTGCCTACTTGGCATAAGTGAACGCCGTCTTTTAAGAAGCACGGTTCACCCCTAATGCATCCATGGGCGATGGTCTATAAGTGGGGAGCCCTGAAAAGTCTCTCAATCTTGTTATTTATTCTCCTCGCAGAGTGATTCAAAGCCTTTACAGATTCCCCCCCTCTCCATTGTAATCGGGGTATCATCTGAGACCACCCGATAGTGCAGCCCTGACAAGTCTTATCAAACCAGCCTACTTCAGTGACTATAGTTTCCACCAACCCTCTTCTTCCCAGTCTTGCTAAATCATCCCCCCCCAAGTGTAGTATGATTGTATTAGGGGCCGGACCCCTTTTCTTTAACAGGTCCAGTACAATACCCCTGAACCGATCAAAACATAGCCCCCCTTTTCCATGGCATGCTATTTCAAAACCTGCCTGCCGTGCTCTTTCCCTATAATCACCTGTAGAAAAAGGTTAGACAGACGCCTTACATATGAATGGCCTATGATCCAAACAGTCTGTAGTCTTTCCTTTCGTGGTGATGATATCCGCGTTGTCGAATGGTGCTGGTGCAGTGTCTTGAGTTTCTCCCCTGCGTGACAGGCTTGAGAAACTGTAATGGAAGCAGAAAAACAATGCATCAGCACTGTGTGGCTCTCTCACTCACAGCATGTGTAGGCGCACATAACGTTTGTAACAATTGGACACCCATCTCCCTATCCTCTGTACGTCGCTGTTTGATAGACCCCTGGCCATTGCTTCAGTGGCAGCCCCTATCCTAAAGGAGTGGGTACCAAAACTTTCTGGATTCTGACCGGATTTCAGAATTGTCATGTCCAACACCCTTTTGAATTGAAAGCGTGTTAGCGGGACCCCATCCGCATGGATCAGGAAAGACCCCCCTACGTTAGGTGGTCTAACCTGTAAGTAGCTCTCAACGTGTGATACGGGACAGCATGGGTTACCCTGTGCCCGGTGGAGAACTACACCGTCACCCCGGGCCTCCTGATCGGTCTTGGACTTCTTGATCGTTGATTGTTGGCCCTGACTTTAATGCATTCAAACTGCAGGCCGCCCTGTATGTCTAGTTTGTTTTGGGCCACTAGCTCCCCAATTTGAAATGCGCTATAAAAGGCCAACGATAAGGCCACAGCGGACGCAGTGGGCGGACCGGGCCACACTACTCTGCCATTGAAATCCTGCAGGAATGCCATTCAAATCCGCATGTCCTGCCGAACCTCAGCAGACAGCCTTATGTGGTGATGTTTCTCCTTGAGGCCCGCCATGGCTCAGGAGATGGATCTGGAGAAAGGTCTAGCCATTGGAATGACCCTTAAAGCAAAGTTCAGTTGCCCTACTGTCTGCTGCAGCTCGTGTAGTGTGACCTTCTGTTTGTCCAAGCATAGCTGTAAAGCAGCCCTGAATTTGTTGACTTTGTCCATGGGTAACCTAAAACATCTCTGAATAGAATCCAGCTCAATGCCCAGGAACTCTATCGTAGATGCCGGCCCAACTGTCTTTCCTGGAGCCAAGGGAACCCCCAAATCCTGCATGACCGCGCAAAATTCCTGCAGCGCCCACCCACATTCAGGGGAGCCCCGTGTCACCAGGATAAGAAAGTCATCCAGGTAGGGCATGAACCACTGGTGCCCTGTCTTCTGTCTGAAAACCCATTCCAGGAATTAACTGAATTTTTCAAAATATGCGCATGAAACAGAGCAGCCCATTAGCATACACATATCCATATAAAAACTCCCTTGAAATTTAAAACTAAGCAGGTGATAATCGTCCGGATGGACCGGGAGTAACCGTAAGGCCGATTCTATGTCAGATTTTGCCATCAAAGCGCCAGGGCCCAAGCCCCTGAGGATCTCCACCGCTTGGTCAAAGGATGCGTATTTAACACTGCAGAACTCATTATCAATTGCATCATTCAGCGAATTACCTTTGGGGGCTGACAAGTTGTGTATTAGTCTGAATTCCCCCTCTACCTTTCTGGGGACTACACCCAACGGGGAGCAGACAAAGTTCTCAACCGGCACGGACTCGAAAGGGCCCGCCACCCTACCCAGGCGCAACTCCTTGGCAATCTTTGAGGAGACTATACCTGGATTGGTCCGAGCCGAGAGTTGGTTCTGGCACTCACATGATCCCTTATAGTTAGGGGCTGGTATCCTAAAACCATACCTGAAACCCTCTAACAGAGTTCTCGCCGTAAGATGGCATGGGTATTTGTTGAGCCATGGAGTCAGAGCCATCACATCAATGGGGGACCGCGCTTTGAGCGGTGACACCCTCTCACTCCTGCTTTTTTCTACCCTTATCCTTTGATCTTTTGAGGCATTTTGATTCGGGGTAGGATGGGTTGGCGCAAATGGAACACGCATGCTTGAACCTGCACTGACCCTGTGGTCTGGTGCAAGTCCAAAATAAAAAGTTACCGCCTCCTAGCGAGGCGTGGGGGGCGAGCTGGGGAGTCAGGAACCAAGAGGCCGGTTCCTGGGCTCCCCAGCCCTTTATACTTGTGATGGTCCGGCCAGACATACTGGTCGGACGTTTGGCCATCGTCGCGACCCGGAAGTGATTCCAATCACTTCCGGGTCGCGCCTGGGCCAATGGGGGTAGGGGACGCGCCTGCCGCGTCACCAGGTGCGCGAGAGGCGCGCTCCCGGCTGTAGCAGATGGGGCCGGCTCGACCGCCATACTTTTGGCGTGTTCGATGCCGGCCCCTCCGTTCGAGGACATTCGGCACGGGGTGGGTGGTTGTTAGAGCCAGTGGTTTCTGTCTGGCTGGGATGCATCGAAGCCAGGCAGGAAGCACCCTCCTAGATAGGATGAGTATGATACACTTGTCCAATACCCTGTGCTCACCCTTGGGTATCTTGGCACAGAGCAGTCAGGCTTATCCTCAGGGTCAAAGTGTAAAGTACTGGCACAACCCCCACCCTCACAACACACTGTGTACCCTACAAAAAGACACCACACAGTATGTACAAAACACTGGTCTTTGTATTACACACAAATTCAAATCAAAACAACATACACATTGAATATATACTTGACAGTTATAAGTAATTGCCAAACTCTTCCATTTGCAGCAGAGCGGCACGTGAATATATTTACTAGTCATTGGTATTCACTTGTCCCGTTATCCCCTCAACTTCGTAAGCAACTTAAACCAATGTGCGTACTTCCCCGAGGTATTCACGATCCAAGCAATACCTGAGACCGCGATGTCAGGCACTGTCGTCCTTCCGATCTGGAGGTCAGAGACAGCCTAGGCTGCCAGGTAGGGTCCGGCAGACTGAGCAAACTTCCACCAACACCCTTCGGACACCACACCTACAGAGTGCAAGCTAGCACAGGTTTCCAGTTGTAAGCTTGGGTCCCTCGGACTTAGCAAACTTCCCTCCCACTCCTCAAACTCCTAACACTACAGCACCCACGGGTGGGCTGCTGATTGTTACGAGCACACTCCTCGGCACAGTGTGATTACTGCACAAGTCAGGACAGTCCTTGACCCAACCGACGATCACTTCCAACTTCTGCCACATCCTGGACGGTCCTTACAATTTAATGGAAGCTGGGAGATCCTTTCTGTCCCTGGGATCTCATGGACAGGAGGCCATCCAACCAGCCCTCAGAGAGTGCTCAGGGACCTGGGCCACGACAGCTAGGAATTAGTAGGGCTGGGCGTAATTTGCATAAGGGATCTACGCGGAGAGGCACGGAGATGGAACCAATCTCTGCACTCTCCACATAGCTCCATTATGCACCGCCCTACTCCCGCCCGCAGTATAAAAAAACATTAGAAATAACATTTTAAATAGTCTTCCTTTATCGGCGGCGGCCCCGGGCTTCCCTCCGTCTCCATCGCGTCTTCTTCTGGGAATTGCGCGGGCGCCCGCGCATGCGCATTCCTCGCTTCCTTACTAACTCATCAATATCAAACACTATACTGCCACTCTTCTGCACATAGGAAATAAAGCTCAATAGCCATTCCACAGATCCCTCATGTAAATCCAATGCAAGAAGCAGGCCCTCCCCTACCGAACACACCATCTGGTGTCATTCACTACCAGTGCATGTGGCATACCCGTGCATATGCCCTAACTCTTCCCGACAACGTACCTGGGAGTACTCCAATATAGCAAGAGACATGCAGAACCTTGTCAAGTAGCCTTTTAAATGCCTAGCTAAATGGCAGTAACCTGCACACACAGGATCCTGCCATGGGAAACCTGTTGCACGGTTGAGAGCTACCTCCGATGGTAACACAGCCAGTACTACAGGTCCACGGAGGAGCATTTGAGTTATATGCCCTAGGTATATGTCTTACCCCTAGACAAGGGACTTGTAGCTGACTTAAATCAGCCAATCATGCAGACACTAATCACAAGTATGTATATTACAAGCACTTTGACACTGATTGGCAGTGTCAAAAGTGCTCAAAGTCCTGAGGCTCATAGATAGATCAGCAAAAAACCAGGAGGGACAAAAGCAAAACACTGAGGGAAAGCACCCTAGAAAGGGCCATTTCCAACAGCGGTCGAATAACCAGTTTTTACTTTCTCTTACCCTGTGACAGTAAAATTGTTTAAATGACCCCCACTCCATGGGAGAAAACAACCGTCATGTAGGAGTCATTATTCTTTTTGAAAAACAAGATCCAGCTATGGGATTTGGTATTTTGAAAAAACAAAAACATGGTAAAATGTTGACAGAGGGTACTGTCATTGTGATGGTACAGTTCGTCAAACATTTAATACATTGAAAGGAACCCTGTGACAGCAGTTTCAGCCAAAGTTAAAATATGTCTGTTAGGCCGGCAGACATCTCTAAATTTGGAGTATGGTTACTCCATCAGGACGGCCATGTTTTTTACTTCGCTGACCTGAAGAAGTAAACAGTATACTCTAAATCAGGCCCTAAATCTGAGCTGGGTACTAGCATGGTGACTGCGTTTTTGTCTTGGTGTGTGGTGCTCATCCTCATAAAAGACGGTGCCTTTGATGAATTTTGGCTGGCACTTCAACAAAGGTTTAGAATCCCTGTCAAAACTAATGTAACTGCTAATTATATCTACTCGAGTGGTCAACCTAAGGGTGAAATGTGGATCGAGCAAGAATTTCACCTCACTGAAGTTGGACTCTTGGGGGAATCTACTTTGTATCACAGGCACTCATTAAATAATTTGAACCCAAAGTAATACAGTTTAGGATCAATGAGTCTTTTGCCGCAGAATATCAGACCTACAGTTAAAAATGCTTAAGTTAACATCATAAATATAGATAAATGTATACCAATACCATTGAATAAATAGCTATAAACAAAAAAAGGAATCACAGGCCAGCTACAGAAGCACATAGTCTTAATGAAATGCTGCTCATTAATACACAGTATCAATTATAATAATAGTCTCAATCATAAGTAAATTGTTAACTTATGCAATAGGAATTCTACAGAATATGAGAATGACAGGAAGAAAGAGTTGAAAGAAGAAAAGAAAAAGAGGGAGATGATCATTACAGTACCTTACAGAATATCCCAGGTATTGGTATTTCTTTTAAGAGTCGGATTGGGAAAATGACGCATAGTTTATCACTTATATATATTGATTTCAAAGGGGGTTTTAAAACTTCATATATCATGATATCTTTGACAATATTTTTTGATGAAAAGGAAGTTAAGACAACCACAACATATTTCTCTTGAATGCCATTTTGTGCAGAAGAGATATTGGCTGTATCAAGTCTATGATTATAAAAAATTATATGACCTTAAAAGCAATTGCAATAAAAAGATCAACAAGTTTACTTTTTTAATTAGACCATATTTCAGAAGAGCCACCAAGGAAAATACACAGTCTGTCAAAAGGTATTGAGCCTGGGTAGAGCTTAGAACTGGTTTACAGTTAATGTCCTGGCAGGAGGCTTTCAATTGCATAAGGCGTACACTTTCTAGGTTTAAGTGCCTACAAATTGCTTCTTGGTGCTCATCTCAAGTTTGGGAAGAGCAGAAGAGTGATGGAATTGAGGATAATATGAATTTGAATTTGAAGGTATTTATTGAGCGCTCGTACACCAGGCGGTTTCATGGCGCTTTTGAGGAGAGTGATTCCTGAGTGGGGGGGTGGAGCAGTTTAGATTTTAAAAGCTTGTGCAAACAAATAGGTTTGCAGGGTGCTACGGAACTCCAGATAGGATGATGTATATAGTCTCCAATCCAACATACAGGAAAGAAGTGGAACATTGGTACTGCAAAATAATTGAGGCTGAGAATGCTAAAGTTAGACAGCCCTATCTAAAGTAGGTAGACATGGTTCCACTCTCACTTCTTGAAGATCTCCGGTTAAAATCCTTTAAATTGTTATATGAAATAGTAAAACCAGCCTCTCTATAGGGTATCCACTATTTTATGATGCATAGATTGAACAGATAATCAAAGTAAATGGGCAAAAATCACAAAACAAGCACCAGTATGTTCAAGGTGCCCCTTAGAGGAGGTGGATGATTAGAATCTTTTTAGCACAGTCCCAAACCTTTCTCTATTTTGCCAGTATGTAAGTAATTGTTTGTCAGAGGTTTTCAAACAGCAGGTGGAGTTAACTGATACCTTAATACTTTTTGGCACTGATCCTATGCTTAGGGGGAAATTAATTAAATACTTAGCCGTGCAATTTCAATGTCTTCATCATATAATCCCAATTTACACTGTTAAAAACGTTCTCAGCAGCCAATGTTACATGTGCCATTTGGTCTTCAAGTTGTGAGGAGCTATGAGTTAAATTTACAGAAGCCCTAGAATTATCTGTAATATATATTGCTTTAATGAACCCTGATTTTACCATACCTATTAGATTGGGAAGAAAATGATTAATCCATAAAGCCAGCATTTTAGCAAAGATTTTACATTCTGTATTAATATGAGAAATTGGCCCGCAATTCTTCTGGATTGGGTAAGATGCTTGTCTTTGTATGTATTAAACATAACATTGCATCTGAGATAGAGCCACTTGTGCTTCCCTTAGAGAGAAAAAAATCATTGATTTGAAAAACAAAACTAAAATTCAACCATAAATATTTGATGATAATCATTAATTTGAAAAACAGAACTAAAATTCAACCGTAAAGCTATCCGGTCCCAGAGCTTCATCTTCTGAAAGTTTAGAAATTGCATCATATCCATCATTAATTGAAAAATCTATTTTCAACAAGAGTAAATCATTTAACTGTTCAGGTCTTTTAGGTATTGAATCAAAATACTTTATCCAAGGCTTCAGCATTAGGAAAGACCATCAGGATACCTGGGTGATAGAGCCTTTTACAAATCAGCATATCATAACACATTCAGGACTGTATATTGTAGTGTATAGTTAACAAAACATTTAAGAATATCTGATGTTTTAAAATGCAAAATATTTTTTTTGCCCGTAATAACCTAGACGTGTGTGATGAAATGTGTCACTATTTTATGAATTCTTTATGTATTGATAACTTTTATGGTTTTATATGCTGAAACCGAATAGAGTTTACTGATTGATTGATTGAGATTTTTGGGCCAGGTGTACAAAGAGCTTTAGTGTTAGAAAGCTCTTTGATGTGGTAAATCAGGTGGTTTTGAAACGCTAAAACCCTTTTTCAAATGTACTGTACCCGGTTAAGGATTCCGAAATGGTAACCAATTCGCAAACAGCAAGGGGCCCCATGGGACCCCATCTCTTTTCTGAAAGTTGAAAAAATATTTTTGGGTGGAATAGGCAGTGGTCCATAGGATCACTGCTTAATCCTATAAACATTTTGAGAAATGTTTCATTTTTTCTAAATGCATGCTGTTTTTCATTGAGGGAAATTAGCTGCTTTAAAAAGTAAAATGGCTTGATTTAAACAAATTCTCATACATGGTGGTCTGCTGACCTCAGCAGGCCACCATACCAATGATTCGTAGAGGGTGGCAATTTGTGACCTAACACATTTATATTAATAAGGAAAGTCCAATTGCGACCCACTACGAGTTGGTATTTTGTGAACCCCATAGATTAGTTTGCAAAATACCAATTTATTTGGTAAAATTAGCTCTGCAAAATGCAAAACATTTACTGAGTGCATTGCACATATACATATGTCCCCCCTGTTTTGTATTCAAATAATTTTCAAGCTGCTTTCCAGCCTTGTTACAGCCACCATAATATCTTGTGTTAATTTGCAAAGCAGTGGCACTCACATTCTCTATGGATTTTTAATTAAATTGCAGTTTGGCATGAGTAAAATGGATTAGTGTATTCTTCTAATTTGAAGAATACTACTCGTGCTCTAACCATTTAATAAGAATAAGTTGCAGTAAGTGGGCAGAGCTCCGTTTTTCATTTATGCAACATAACTAATGATATGAGCCTCAGCTGTTGCCTTGTACAAATCACAAATGACATTAAAATTAGAATTGCAAATTGTATTAATTTCAAAGGTTTCTGCATTAATATTTTCAAAGCCTTCAATCAACACACTGTCTTGTAGCAAATAATTGTGAAATCTCCAACTGTTTGAGCCAATGTTGTACATCCGTTTGTAAATCCACTGTGACAGGGGCATGATCTGAAATTAAAATAGCGCAAATCTCAACTTTAACAAAACTCTGGATAAAATATTTGCCCAAAAATATGTAATCAATTGTAGTTCTAGAATGATGCACAGGTGAGAAACAGATATATTTTAAAAGCTCAGGGTTAGAGATTCACTGTGCATCGACCAAACGTCCAGAGGAAATTACCTTCTTAAAGGCCTTTTGCATTTTATTAGGTATAATTTATGTTCAAGCTTCTATCCAAAATAGGATCAATTAATTGGTTGCACTCCCCACCAACAACAAGGATGATATTTACACAGGACATCAACTTCAAAGAAACAGATTTACAGAACTGTATACCTCAAGACTGTTTGGACCATAAACATTAATGAATGAATAATATATTCCATTATCTACAATATCCATGAGCAATCATCTACATTCATCGTAAATTGCTTAAGTACAATTAATTTCAAAGTTTTATTAAAACAAATATTTACCCCATTCTTATTTTTTTGTAGCAGCCAAATATTATACATTGCCCACCCAACGTTTTTGTAGCCAGCGGACAGCTTTGACCATAATGTGGATTTCTTGAAACATTGCAACATGACACTTAGCCTTAGACAAATGAGTGAGAACTCTTTCATGTTTTATGGGGTTACATTAGCCCTTAACATTCCTACAGATAACATGGAGACTTTCCATTAAGGAAAATTGTGAGAGAAAACAGAGCAAAATCGCACATGTACCAATGAAGCTATTTAAGTCATTGACAAAACTAGAGAGTTCACAGAGAAAAAGATGAAAACAATAATATGCAATTGCTGCACGGGAAGCTAAGTAAACAGATCATAGCCCTATATAAAACTCAAAATAATAATAATAATAATAATAGAATAGGAATTAATAAGGAATGCCCAAAGGTTGGTGAAGAAGAGTATGGTAAGAAGTCCCAATGACCATAACTATAGAAATGAAGTTAAAATGAAAAAAAACATTGAAATTGAGGTGTGTTGGAACGCTTGAGTCGATGGCCTTCCTGGACTCCCAAATACCTAGAAGAAGTTAATGATGTGGATGTGAAAAGTGGGAAAAGAACAGTACACAGAGGCCACATAATCTGAAATGTGTAGAAAATCATTTAGACTAGCTTACCTCAACAGAGGTAGAAATGAAGGTAAAACAGTTCTGGTAGAGAGGGGAACCATTAAAAACAAATAACAGCTCCTGAGTCTGTGTTGTACATTCAGTAAACTTAACATCAATCAGAAAAACATATTAAAAAAAGACCCACAAGCAACAAAGACTTATGCATAAGTAAAAGATAAATCAAACAATTTGTAACAAAAAGATGAATTTAGGTTTTGCAACTTCCCTTGCTTCTTCCCTGTGAAAGCTCACAAACTATCTCAATTGATCAGGTGACTTAAAAGTGGTAGTCTTCTCTCTGCAGGTCTATTTAAATAGACAAGGCTGAATAAGAGCATTTAGCGTTCATAGATCTTATGTGTGGACGCATGTCCCAAAATTCCTTCCTTCTGTTTATCGTGACTCTGGAGACATCGTGTTAGAAAAATAAAAAAAGTTCCAAACCAGAGCATTTGGTTTTATTGTTTGCCAGCTGTTTCAACCTTCATAGGGTCTGTAAATTGTACTCTGATGGTGCTAGGTTTGAAAGAACCTGTCAATGAAGAAGGTTTCATCCCTTGTCCTAATGCGATGTGTTCTCAGTCTGTTAAAATACTAAATTGTCTAGAAAGCGAACAGTTTTTGGAATGCTGGTTCTCAGATATGTCTGGTCCTTCTGCGCCTTCAGGTATGCTATAAATCCTTAGATTATTATTCCATCCATTGCAATTCTCCAGGTTGGTTTATTTCTTAAGAAAAGTAAGTTCTTCAGCTATTACATCTACTTTAACGGAGATGTCTTGTGCATCACTGATCTTTTGTTCAACCTCCACAACTTTTGCATCATGATTAGACCATTTCTTTTCAATTCTCTGCAAGGTACTATTGGTTACTACAAAAAATGGTTTCAAGCTCATAATTTCCTCCATTATATTTTCCAGAGTGAGAAGAGAGGGGTACTTAGAAGGTGATGATGGATCGTTTGGCCTCTTATTACCATCCTGAGATATCTTTACAAGAAGAAAAAAATCAAAGTAGAAGCAGACTGGGCTTTGAAATAGCAGACACCTGGCAGTCCAATTTCGAGTTTATTCCCTCTGCCATGTTGATTCCTGAACGAGAATATTTGGTTTTTGTGTGCTTGCAGGAACCAGAATCTTTCTTGTTAATGTGTCTGAGCGATTTGAGTCTTACCAGGAAGCAGGAATAAAATAGCGCATCTGAGAATTATGAGGCAACCAATTAGATATCACCATTACTGAACTGTGCAAGTATAGCCACCATAACCATCACCATGAATGACTAACAAAAATGTGTAACATAGCAATTGTTTTTTGCACAGTGGAGACTGTGGTATGTAGACTACAAAGTATAGTTAAGTCGCTCACTAGAAACATACATCATGCATTACCAGAAAAAGCAAAATGGCGGATATCATTATGGGGGCAAAGAAATCGCTTTAGTTTCAAGTTAATTTCCCACAAATCCTATCAGGAGATAATGTCCAGAGAGAGAAATCGAAACTAAAAAAATGTGCAGCCCTCTGCTCAGTAAATTAAAATGCGCATCGCGCCTTGAGGTGTAAAATATGGTGGTTGCAGCAAGCCGATCTGAGAAGCAGAAAAACCTAATTATAAAGATAAAATATATCAGCACTACGAAATGATCCTAAAACTCAACAGGCTGCTCCTGCGATGCTCAACCACGACTCTCGCTTTTGAAAGGGTTGCAGGCGTGAGGTACAGCCTCTTTACTCGTATTAGCGCTGATGTGATATATAGATATATATATTTTGTCTAGTCTATAGCTATATTTTTTTTTGGGGGGGGGATGTTTCCTCCTAAACCAACGTTTAAAAAAAAAGAAATTTGCCCAGAGGTAGTCACCCAAGCCCCCCCCTTTTTTTTAAACCCGTTAGCTCTCTTGACCTTTTCCCGTTCCTGACCTCCAAAAAAACCTTTACCCCATTTCACCTCTTCCCCTCCCCTAAACCCCAATAAACCCTTACCTCCCTTTTCCCTTTAGCCACCCTTCCCTCCCTTTACCTCTACCACCCTTGAACCCTAAAAAACCCTTACTGCCCTTTACTTCTACCCACTCCTAAAACCCTAAAAAACCTTATCTCCCTTTATTTCTACTCGCCCCTGAACCTTAAAAGCCCCTTGCCTTCTTTTTGCTCTACCCACCTCTGAGATCTAAAATCCCCTTACCTCCTTCACAACTACCCTTCCCACACCATAAAAACTCCTTACTACCCTTACCTCTACCCTCACTTACCTATATCACCTTGAAACCTAATACATCCCTTAACCCTTAACCCACCCCATTTTTTAAATGATATATTAGTTATGGCATTTAACGAAAAATCTTACCTGTGGGGTAAGGTACCTCATGGTAAAGTACCAAAAAATGGACTCTGTGGTACTTACCTGTGTGGTACTTAAAATCCTGCGAGGTAAAACAGCAGGACAATAACTACATACCACTTCAGCAGCACTAGTGTGTCAGGTGGCATGACCTCCGGCTAAGCAATCCTCAGGTGGAATTAGATTGAGGGTGGGAGGAGCACCTTTACTTTATTGAACCAGAGTGCTCACCTCTTCCTCATGCTGACTTAGACATCTGCAAAAGGAACAAATGATGGTCGGAATGCTGAACAATGCAATCATTCACCCCCAGTCACAAAGAATCCATTGTTGTTTTGCTCACCACTCCACCCCAGTTTGGACCCAGCGATTTGCAAATCAGCCTTGACCCTTTTCCTCATGGTAACAGTCCAGCCCGAACTGTAAAGCCAGGTCCTCCATGGACCAGAAACAAGCATCCTGGGAACGGTTTCGGGGCATCACCCCATATCAGCCAGGCTAGCTTGAATCCAGTGGTGCAGTGAGGATGGAACCCACGTCTGAGCATAGCCTTCCCACTATGGGCGACAAAAGCAAAAGGGACAAATGATGGACGGAATGCTGAACAATGCAAACATTCACACCCAGTCACAAAGATCAGGGTTTAATCCATTGTTCTTTTGCTCACCACTCCACCCCAGTTTGGACCCAGCCATATGCAAATCAGTCTTAACCCTGTTCCTCATGGGAACAGTCCATCCCGAACTCCCAAGGCAGGACTTCCCTAGACCGGAAACAAGCATCTTGGGACTGGTTTTGGGGCATCACCCAGGCTAGCTTGAATCCAGTGGTGCAGTGAGCACGGGACCCACATCTGGGCATACCCTTCCCACTTAAGGCGAGAAAAGCAAAAGGAACAAATGATGGACGGAATGCTGAACAATGTCAACATTCACCCATAGTCACCAAGATCTGGGTTTAATCCATCATTCTTTTACTCATCCTGCCACCCCAGTTTGGACCCAGCCATATGAAAATTAGTCTTGACACTGTTCCTCGTGGGAACACTCCAGCCCAAACTGCCAAGTCAGGACAAGGGTAGCCCAGGGGAGTTACCCACAGTGGTTAGCTGGCTCCCCGTAGTGCTGGTACAACGGAAGCGGCTTTTCTGCCGGAGCACAGCCGGCAGTTAAACATATGGTCCGAATGGTAAGTGGTGGGTTTTAACCACAGGTATTAGTTTACTGTCGGCGGTTATATCAATGCTCCAAGGTGGAAGCAGGGGGTACCGGAAAAAGTTGGTGATGCGCCACATCTCTTTAACGATCGGGTGCAAGCGAGGAACAAGGACAGGAGGAGAAAACAGAGTACTTACTCAATTCGAGTTGTCTTCTAGCATAGAATCTACCCACGTCTGGCCGTCACAGGATGTGTGGGTGTAGGTGCGGAAGAGGTCTTAAGTATGGGAAGGACATAATGGCTGGAGCGCTCACTTACGTGTAGGGAGACAGACACTTGGCGGGCATTTTAGAATATAAAAACAGTGATAGAAGGTGGGCGCCACATTGGAATTGAGTCCCGATAAATAGAGTCCGCTGACTGGAGCTGAGCTAGGCCTCTAAGAAGGGGAAGAGAAAAAAAATTGCAAAGCAAGTTATCAGTCTCACAGTACGGAGCACACGTGTGTGTGCATGGGCAGTGTGAACTGATTAGGTGAAATGAGGGCTGGCAAGGATGCAGTACATCACATGTGTGTCCACAGGCTGTCTAAATCAATGAGGTGGGGCAAAGGGTGGCAGAGGTACAGTTCCTCGCCTCATTGCAGAAATCAACCAGGGGAGGTAGCCACAATCAATTTGATAGAGACATGACAATGAGGGGGATATGCAGTGACAGATGCGCGAGCTGTCAAAGGTAAAGAGGGGTCTTGAACATTTGAAGGGGGGAGGTGGCAAGTGTGTTATCGTGCCACCTCTACCCAAAGAATGTCGTCATTCAGTCCCGTCTGGTGTGTGGCTAAGCAGAAAATCCACCGTTGCACCCTAATCAGGAGGGCTTGCGGGGTTATATTAGTGTACGGTTCAAGGATCGTCCAGTCAATCTCATTTGGAGTGTGAACCAACTCGGTGTAATGGGTCAGCATTTTAGTCATTGTCTTCCTGCATCTTATATTACTGCGATATTCTGTGATTCTTATTTTCACCACCCATGTGGTCATTCCAATATAGTGTTTCTAGCAGGGGCATGTGATCATGTACACACAGTTCCTGGTGTTACAATTAGTGTGGGACTTCTAGATCCAAATATCAGTAGGACCCAGATCAACTTGTTTGGAAGGTTGTTTGAGTGAGCACACA
The DNA here is from genome assembly GCF_964204655.1 of Triturus cristatus. Taxonomy (NCBI): domain Eukaryota; kingdom Metazoa; phylum Chordata; class Amphibia; order Caudata; family Salamandridae; genus Triturus; species Triturus cristatus. Next base: position 350,743,851 of record NC_140584.1, read on the forward strand.
CCACATGGGTAGTGGCCCGTAACAGGTGGAAGGCCCCAGACTGGCAGTTGCCGCATAGTTGTTTGAGGAGGAGGTCTGGTGGGTACAACTATGTCTTTGGTGTTAGCAGTTCGTTTGAATGTGAACCAGGGGCAGCAGGTGACATGTTCTCAGTGTGTAGGGTGGGCCAGTGCTTTTTAATTATCTTTTTTGTGTGATTCGACTGAGGGGGGGTGAAAGATGTAACACAAGTGATGACATCAGTGGTTACTCTTTCTCGTGGTTCCAAGAGACCCTCCCTGTTGTTGTTCCTTGCCCTTTTGTATGCCTTCTGAACCACCTCCTTTGGATAGTTTCTCGTCATGAGGTCAGAGCTAAGGGAGTGGGCCTGTTGTTTGTAGTCGTGAACGTCACTGCAATTGTGAGGTAGTCGCAGAAACTGTCCAAAAGGGAGATTGTCTCACAAGTGCTTAGGGTGATGGCTATCGTGCCTTAGTAGACTGTTACTGCCGGGGGGCTTTTTGTATGTCTTGGTAGTGAGTTTGCCTTCATTGAGTGAAATTGATAGTTCCAGGAAAGTTATTGCAGTGGTTGAGAAAGTCTTGCTGAATCTTAGAAACTGATCCAGCGTATTGACCCAATTGCAAAACCCTGAACAGGTGTCTAAGGTACCTTGCATTGGAGCAGTATATCATTGATATACCTACGCCAGAGCCAGATGTTATTTCTGTAGGGATTGGTCTCACCCGCAATGTATTTTTTCTCAAAATCAGCCATATAGAGACATGCCAGGCTGGGGGCAAAAGTACTGCCCATCGAGGTACCCTGAGTTTGGTGGTATAACTGGTCCTCAAATTGAAAGTAGTTCTCCTTTAGGGCTAAAGTCGCACACTCCATGATAAAACTGACCTGGGTGAGGGAGGTCTAGTCCTCATCCGTAAGGATGGTCTCCACTACCTCCAAGGTTGCATCCTGGGGTATGTTGGCGTAGAGGGCCTCTACGTCTAGAGTGATTAGTAGATCCACAGAGGAGTTCTCACCTAATCCCTTTAGAAGTTTAAGGACTGCAGTAGTGTCTTCAAGGAAAGATGGAGTCCTCATTACCAATGGTTGCAGGAAATGGTCACAGAACTGTGACAAGAGTTCCAATATGAACCCAATCCCTGACACTAGGGGTCTTCCTGGGAGTAGTCTGGTTTCCTTATGAATCTTAGGTAGGGTGTCAACGTAAGGTATCCTGGGGTGATCACTGATATGAAAAGCAGACTCCTTTTTGTTAATCCAACCTTGTACTTTTGCTGCAAACACCATGGATGCTATGCGGGTAGTGAGATGTCCTGTGGGGTCCTCCCTAATAGGGATGTAATGGTCCCTGTTGGACAGTTGGTGTTTGCATTCTCAGTTGTAGTCTGCAGTGTTCTGGATGACGATGGCCCCTCCCTTATCTGCTGGTTTGATAGTGATGGAGGCGTTGGTACCAAGGGTTTGCATGGCTGTAGTCTCTGCTTTGGACATGTTAAATAACAGGTTTCTACGTGGACAATTGCCCACCTCCTTCAGGACAGCCTGATCAAAGGTTAGGACCACAGGGGAATCATTTCCGATGTGGGGGTGAAGATGGAAGGGTTGTGGAGACCAGAGTCATTGGTGTCCATCGATGATTTGCCCAGAAAAAAAGCATGAAGGCTGATCTTCCTGAAGGAGCGATGTAATTCTCGAGCTGTCCTAAAGCTGTCTTCCTTCGGTGTGGGAACAAAGCCCAATCCTCTACGTAGGACGCTTACTTACATCTCTGTCAGAGCTCTTGTTGAAAGGTTAACAATCAGTTTTTCTTGTTCACCGTTTGGCTCCTTGTGTGCCGGGAGGTTTCTGTTTGCGGTTCTTGCCACTGGACATGTTTCTGCTGTGAGCCTCTTCTTCTTCCTCTCCCTCTGCCCCAACCTCTGCTTAAAAAAGGATGCTAGTAAAAGGGTTGGGGGTAAGCCTGAGGTGGTTCTGGTGGGTACATCTGGTATGGGTGCCAGCCCGTTGGGTGGCCCTGGTAAGGTGGTATCCCATACCCCATCAAAGGTGGCAGTTGGTGGATCCTCCTTATGTCATAATTGCCTCTGCTTCCGGTGCTCGAGTTGCTACTCGTTGATGAATATCGTGTGCGTGATGAGGTACTTTCATCAGACGACAAGTCGCCCCCTCCGACGTAGTCTTTTTTTAAATAGGGGTAGATTTTTTCTTTGTCGAATTTCTTTATGTCCTTCTGTAACTTGTTGATCTTTTTTTTCAGTAGGTACTCTCTATTGTCATTTACCTCATTAGTAATCTCAGACAACTTGTTCTTCTATGCGGTTATCTGTATGTTCGTCTTAAGGGCATTCTCTGCATTGGTTATCTGAACCAGGAGGTCATCCACCAAACGTTTGTCAGTATTGATGATGAGGATGAGCCAATCCCTGGTGCACTTCCAGGCCACCAGGGAGCATTCCCTCCTGCAGACCATATCTTCTAGAAAGATGCGTGGCATATTCTTTATGAGGAGGCCACTGGGTGCAATACTAGCTTGTGGATATTCTGTTATGAGAAGTCAATGTAATGTAATCTTGAAGTATAGTCTCCTCATGGCAGTAAGGGAGGACCAATCCTCCAGTTGTGTGGCCCCTGAGGGGGACCCTTCTGCTCCCAAGATTGGGGGAGCTCTAAGGATTTCTGACACCATATCATTGAAGGCTAAGCCATGGTGGTTTTCCATGATTATGTTCTGGGTTTGAGTAGGTAGAATATTAGAGCGGCTGAACTCGTCCTGTACGCGGTTGGGGTGCACCAAGTCAGCCGGCGGGGGAAGGCCGACTGACAAAGGCAAGTCGCAAAGTAAGTGCCAGCGGTCGCAGCTATGACCCCTGAATGACGTCCCTTACCACTGCAGGTTGCTGTGCATTGTGGCTTTGGCCTAGTTTCATGAGCTCTATATAAAACGCTGCTAACTTACGAACCTCATAAATTACGTGTGGTTTCAAAAGTGCAGTTGATGAAAAACACTAAAACGGATGAGAAACACTGCTAATACCCACTGTTAACAGAATTCTTCTTCTATTTAAAAGCGTTTGTTCTATTAGATACCTAAAACTGTGCAAGAACCCTCTCCTGCAGGTCTAGATGTGCACAGTGAAAATGTTCTGAAATTCTCACCCCTGCCCTAATTTGTGGAAGTTCATTCAGGATAGCCATTCTGTTCTTCAAAGTAAACAAGTATGGAGAAGTGAGACAATGATGCAGTATGGGTAATTGATAGGGGCAGCAGTGATTAATTTGTAAATATATAAGTGTTAGGGCCCAAGTTATTTCTCAGGAGTTCATTGAAGCTGGCACCACCCGCAACTCATGTCACTGCTGCCGAGTCCCAGTGCCAGCATTACCTACAACACTCATACATGTGATATTGTGGGCTATTCCAGGTCACCTCAAGCTGTATAGATGGCCTGCAGGGGCGAATTCAATCATATTTTTAGAGTATATTATTGTTTATATAAATGTATATGTATATATATATATATATATTCACTGAAAAAACCATGGGTTTCACACACGTTATAGTTAGGAGTTAGCATTTAAAAAACCTTGCAAATTCACTGAAAAAACCATAGGTTTCACACATGTTATAGTTAGCTGGAAATTTTACTGATAAAAAACCAATGAAATTCCCCCGTTATAGTTACTGTAGGCAACTATAACTCACGCGACCGCAATCCTCTGCTGATGCTAATACTGTATTTAGACACTTATTCTTCTTCCATTAAATTTTAGCTATACATATATTACAAATATTTTTTTTTCATAAAGACACATATGTCATCAGCAGAGGATTACGGTCGCGTGAGTTATAGTTGCCTACAGTAACTATAACGGGGGAATTTCATTGGTTTTTTATCAGCAAAATTTCCAGCTAACTATAACATGTGTGAAACCTATGGTTTTTTCAGTGAATTTGCAAGGTTTTTTAAATGCTAACTCCTAACTATAACGTGTGTGAAAGCCATGGTTTTTTCAGTGAATTTGTACGGTTTTTTAAATGCAAATTTTTTTTTGACATTTTTTGTAAACCTTTGTATAAAATAATATATGTACTATATCCTGCATTATGGAAAGTTTTTTTTTTTTTTATGCATTTTTTTCCGTGCGCGTACGGTGAGCTGACGGTACGCGCTTCGTACGTCGTAAGTACAGTGCGCGTACGTAATAGGATACGCGTACCGCAAGCTGACGCTACGTGCTCAGCACGTCATAAGTACAGCGCGCCTACGTGATACGTGCGTGACGTACGCGTACACGCGGAAGCAACGTCGCGGTTACGCAGGGGCGTGTAATGCGCATGCGCGAGTGCATCTGACGTACGCGCTCCGTAAACGCTCCGTAAGCGTCACGTTTGCGCATGCGCACTTGTTTACGAGCGCGTACCGTGAGCTTACGGAGCGCGCACGGTAGGTCATGTGATCCACAAAGAACACTTTTCATTGGTTGAAATTACTTTCAGTTCCAGAAACTTCCCACACCACACCCATTCCCCTCATTACTGCTTGAAAGAACACTTTTCATTGGTTGAAACTACTTTCAGTTCCAGAATCTTCCCACACCACACCCATTCCCCTCATTACTGCTTGTGATTCTCTAGGAGCAGGAGCTGAATTGTCTTTGGGATACAATGGCAGAACAGCAGACCTCTTCTGAGAGTGAGGCTAGCAGCACCACCATCATCCAGTGAAGGAGGAAACAGAAGACTTCTTTTGTATGGGAGTATTTCACTTTTCCAGAGGGGGAGAAAAAGGTCAATGCTGCACTGGTCACTTGCACACTTTGTGACCGTGTTTTATCAAGAGGAAATCCTAGGAAAAAGTATTCCTTTGGAAATCACTCTATGATGAGACACCTTAGGGATAGACATCCCAGGACCTTTGCTCGACATACTGGAGAAAACTCTTCAGTAAGTCACCAGAGCCCAGCCTCAGAAGCTCAGCCGAGTACATCATCGGCAGCTCAGCTGAGCCCTTCCTCTGAGGTGGCAGCATCACCTTCTTCTGCTCCTCTGGACATTAACCCTCGATTTCGGAGGGTTTCAATGAGGTGTACAACATGTTGTGGTCTTATTGTTTTTGGGGAGACCAGTGTTTCCCTTATTAACAATAAGATAGACCAGCACGTTTGTAGACGCTCATAATATTCCCATTCTTTCTTTCCTCCATCCCTCTATGAACCCAACGGCTCTTTTAAGAGCCAACCTTACCTCACAATTTTTTTTGTTTTTTTTTAAGCTTTCCTTTTTGAAAAAAATTTTTTGCCGTGCGCGCACGGTACACGTAATTACGCGAAGGTCGCGGAATTTTACGCCGTGCGCGTACGCTGCACGCATTCGGCGATTTTTTCAAAAAAATTCATTTTTTGCCCTTGGGGGTCCTTCTGAGACCCCCTGACAAAGGCTAGGGGGTCAGGAACTGTCCAGCCTGCCCCCTTTTCACGTTATCCACCTTTGTTTTACACCCCCTCAGACTGCGAGAGAGAAAATGGCGGCCGCCACTTCCTGTTTTCGACCGATTCGAATGTTTACTAAGATCTAACAGCCAATCAGAATCGCGCTCGCGCACGGCACCGTGCGCGTACGGTAAGCGCACCGTAAGCTTACCGTAAGCGCACCGTAAGCTTACCGTAAGCGCACCGTAAGCTGCCACAGATATATATATTGATTTAAATGCTATTTACTCAGGAACTACTGAACAGATTTACACCAAACCTACAAAAGGCACTTCCTTGACCTGAGGACTACCTCTCTGCCAAATTTCAAGTAATTCTGTTCAGCCGTTCGGGCTGTAGCTGTGTCTAAAGGTCCTATGGAAAAATGCATGGGAAAAACGCGTTTTGGGACCCCCCTTTTATCTCAGCCCCCGCTTGACGAATCCCCCCGAGACTTTCAGGGTAGGAGCGGAGCGGAGCGCCCCACCTATTTTGAAAAATTCGCGAGGATTCGTCAACCGGCGCCAAAGTTATTCAAAATAGAATGTTGCGGATTTCCTATGGAAACGTGGTCCTAACTATAACTATCTACTGGCGACCGCCAGTAGATAATATATATATATATATATGTGTGTGTGTGTGTGTGTGTGTGTGTGTGAGCCCCCTTGGCTTGAAGTATTGAGAAAACTGACCAACATGCATGAGACATTATTGTAAATACGACCTTATTGACTATTCCTTTATTGGGCAGTGTAAGTATTGGTATAACACCGTGTGTTTTTTGAGTCCCTGTGTAAAATGGTAATATCTGGAATGTCAGGGGAAATTATACCAGCTCTGTTTCCAGTTTTTAAGCTCCCTGGCACAATAGACATTTTGGCCTTTTGGAACTGCACCACAGTCACAAAGAAATATATTTAGGCATTACCACTGGCACATTGAGCAGCCCCTTAACATCTGTCAGTAGCAATCTGGGCACTTCTAAGTGTTCCCTCTGGCAGAACTGTTTACATCTTTATTATCTGGTCTGTGTCCAGGCCCTCTAGTAAATGTAGTTTGGATGATGGAGTTCAAAATATAATACTTGTGTTGAGTCCTGGCACACAATTGAAACCCAAGAGTGTTCATGTGGAAATGTCTACAGGAGTCTCAGGGCAATCAGGCTAACTTGCTCAGACTGAATGAACAAGAGCCATTTGCCAATGATGTCCCATGGTTCAGTCTTTTCCATTGGTCACAAAACTAATCACCAGGCATTTAAGTATCTGGGTAGTGAAGTTGAGGAATCCTAGGCGTACTCAAGGAAGTGATGTGGTCTTAGAAACTCTGAACTCAAAAGATATTACATAACTATAGATAATCACCATACAGCTAGTACGTACATTTTTAAAAGAAAAGTGCTTTAATCTAACAAACACAATGGAATCACTGTACAAAGTAACGAGCAGGCGTTTCTCAGGGGTACTAATGGAAACAGTGCATTGGTAATCTCAGCAGCAGTCTGTAGTTGTAGTGTATACTGGCACTTTATCATGTGTGTGGGTGCTCAGTGGATCCATTTGGACAATCCCTTAAGCTCCTGCAGTTCGCTACTCACAGTTCTGCATGCAACTCACCACATAGGTGTGCACTCGTACCACTACTCCAGGGCTGCAATGTCACAGTTCCTTTCTGTCCTTGGTAAATCAATGTGTAACACTTGTGTTCAAATGCAGGCAGCACGAGCAGTAGCTGCCAATCAGCTGTGGCTGCACCGCTCTGTGTGGTATGTGTCCTACATGGTTCATGTAGCCAGGGCTGGCTTTAGTATTGGAGCGCCTCGTGTGCCAGTCTTTCTTGTCTCCCTCATCAATTGCAAAATAGCCCCTTTCGCGGTTTGAAATATATAAATCTGCAGAGATTAGACACCCCATTTGGCAGAAGCTAAATAGAGAGGATGGAAAGCAGGAAAAGAGCACTGAGGGGCCTATTTACAAGCCCCTAGTTCCGCCGTGCTTCACTTTTAATATGGGGAAAAGTGACGGACCGGCGGGGCAAGGGACTTGTAAATAAGCCCCTCAATATTTACAGAGAAGGTGGTGACCGTGAGTCTTACCTGTTGGTTATGGAAAATGAAAAAGACTAGAACCACCAAACAAATGTGCCTATCACTGCCACTCCTTTTTTCAATATAGAAATATTTCTAAACAGGACAATTGCTACAACATTGAGAGAAACTCCTGCTATATTTTGAGGCAAAAAATAATGATGATATAAGAAGATCCGACAAACAGCTCTCATCATTCCCCTTTCTGTTCTATCCCTGCTTTGCTCATGGAGGTTTTTCATTTCTACCTTCAAGCCCATGGAAAAAGAAAAGGTAGGGAATGTGTTAAATAAGATAATCAAAGTTTTCAAACAAATTTTAGAAACCTGTCCAGATGTGTGCTTATTTATCTATTCAGGTGGTTTGCAGGGCACTGAAAAGTTGCCTTTTTCCCATCTCAGAATACTGGCCTACTAGGTAGGCAGTGAAAACTTTGAGGTTCTGGTCGATCAATGGGGAGTTTTTTAATTGGCAAAGTCCAGTTTTCATATTGTTAAGCAGCAAAGACAAGCAGTAAGATCTCACCAATTCAGTATATTTACTGGCTCAATTGAAGAGATCTAGTTGGACTTACAGCCAAAGCAGTGTGAGGTATTGCGATCAAATTTTCTATGCACCTTGAATGTCTGTCCGGAGGCCACAGTGGTGACTATATACTCGAGTGGATTCAGTTTCTAGCCTCCCAAAACTCAAGGAAACAGGTCCGTTTGAAAGGTAAGTTTGGGGGATTAGGGCAGAGGTCTACAAACCTTTTTGCTGTGAACCACCCAAAGCAAAATGTTTTCAAGCCGGACCCCCCTCCAAACCTTTTGGGCAATACTTAGGGGAGGGGAAGGGTCAGGGCTGAGTGCATGGTGGGCTTATAATTTCAAGGGTACATTTTCTGTAGCGCATAATCCACACTAAAGGTGAAATTTATAAAAGAACAAATGCATGAGACAAAAACGAAAATTGTCCAAAAACACTACTCCCCTTAATTGGAGACCTGGGACCCAATGCAACTGCACCTACTGCACTCATTATAGCTGCGGACCTGAGTAGCAGGCTTTGTCCTCTGCCTCTTTCACCCCTTCCCCACCATACTTGGCAATCAGTCCAGTCGTGAAACAGATTCTCTGTCCCTTTCAGACAGTCAATTGGCCGGCACGTTGGGGAAGTGTTTTGGTATTCTTAAAACTTTGAATACAATCATCGGCCTCATCACTGAGGCAGCCAGAAAAACAATAGTTCAGGCCCTGGTTTTGTCCAGGCTGAGCAATTTTGATGTTTTATACATGCGTGCTATGCAAGGTAGACTGTAAAAACTTCATAGAGTACAGAACGAGGCTGCTCAGCTATTGTTAAATCTCTTGTGGCTCTCTCCTAAGGGCCTGCTCTTGCCAAGCTGCACTGGCTTCCGGTGAGAAAAAGAGTGTCTTTCAAAGCTTTGTGTCTGTGCCATAAAATTATGAATAAAAGACACACAAATGATGGACGGAATGTAGAACAAATCAAAACATTCACCCCCAGTCCAGCGATCTGGGTTTTGGGGTTTCACCACTCATCAGCCAGGCTAGCTTAACCCCTTGGGTGCCAGGCCTTTTCCCCCTCCTGTGCCTGGCGCTTCCTTAGCGGGTGGGTTTCATGACGAGATAGTCTCGTCATGGGCACAGCGCGACTGTGCTCCATGACGAGACTATCTCGTCATGGGCACAGAAGAGGTTAAATCCAGTGGCACAGTGACCCACGTCTGGGCATACCCGGGACACTTAGGGCGAGAAAGCAAAAGAAACACAAATGATGGACGGAATGAAAAGCAAATCAAAACATTCACCCCCAGTCAAGAGATCTGGGTTAAATCCATCGTTCTTTTGCTCACCATGCCACCCCAGTTTAGACCCAGCCATATGCAAATCAGTATTGATCCTGTTCCTCATGGGAACCGTCCTACCCGAACTGCCAAGCCAGGTCCTCCCTGGACCGGAATCAAGCATCCTAGGATTGGTTTTGGGGTTTCATTACTCATCAGCCAGGCTAGCTTGAATCCAGTGGCAGAGTGAGCCTCGGACCCAAGTCTGGGCATACCCGGGACAATTAGGGAGAGAAAGCAAAAGACACACAAATGATGGACAGAATGCAGAACAAATCAAAACATTCACCCCCAGTCAAGAGATCTGGATTAAACCCATTGTTCTTTTGCTCACTATGCCACCCCAGTTGAGACCCAGCCATATACAAATCAGTCTTGACCCTCTCCCTCATGGGAACAGTCCAGCTCAATCTGCCAATCCAGGTCCTCCCTGGACCGGAAACAAGCATCCTAGGACCGGTTTCGGAGTTTCACCCCTCATCAGCCAGGCTAGCTTGAATCCAGTGGCACAGTGAGCCCGAAAACCCACGGCTGGGCATACCCGGGGTATTTAGGGCGAGAAAGTAAAAGAAACACAAATGATGGACGGAATGCAAAACAAATCAAAACATTCACCCCCAGTCAAGAGATCTGGGTTAAATTCATCATTCTTAATAGATGGTAAAGAACCCCGCTATCTAATTCCGCTAGTGAAGCCATACCAGCAGGTAGAAGTCTCAGGACGACCTGGTTGCTCTTGCTGCGGTTTCTAGCGTTAAAAGAGTTCACATGGGTGGCTGTTCTTTCAACTTCTCAGCCCCAACACTGTGGAACACTATACCCACGTATCCGAGACAGTAATGCTCAGAAGTAATTTTTCAAAAGAAACTCAAGATATGGCTTTTAGACAGAATTAGGGTCTGACAATGAGTGTTGTGTTTTGCAAGACTAGTTTTTCCTGAGCTTTCTCTTTATTCTCCTTTCCTTTTCTGTTTAGTGAGTAATCTGCTTCTCCCATTTTGGCCTCCTTTTGAGTGGCAATCCTAGCTCGGGGATGCTCCCTTTGGAGTAACCATGCACTTTATAGACTTCATTATTATTAACCCTAACAAAATGTTTAAAATAGCATAAATAAAACCAGAGTTATGGATTTTCAAAGCATTAATAAAATAAATGCATTAAATTGTGCAGACATTTAATATTGCGGTCAATGGGAATATTGGCTAATGAAAATTGGTCACTTATGGGTCTAGTTGCGGTGTACCCTCGCAGGGTAGAGGTCTTTGGGGTCCCAGGACCAGGACCCCACAGTCAGTTAAATTTGACCTGACGAGTCTGGGTGCAGTAGTTTTCCTGGCTGCCGGAGGTCTTTAAACAGGACTCATGCCAAACCTGCTTTTACCATAGAGACAAAGCCACCAGAAAGAAGATACAAATACACAAGAGCGGGGTTGTTGCTGATGTCAGTCGCAAGTGTTGTTAAGTGAGCTCTTAATGCAGCGTCGAGTTAAGGGGTCGGTTACTGGACTGGTGACCAACAAGCCTTGGTAGTGGTAAAAGTGACTAAGGGGATCCCAGATTTGTGTCAGGGGAGAGAAGGCATGCTGTTTGAGACCAAACTCAACATATGTAGGTATTCCCATAATGGAGCTAGCATCCCGTGGGTGCCTAGGAGCAAGTTCCATGTTATACTATTGATGGCCTATCACTTATAGTGTACTTTAATGGTAAAGCCACTATAGAGACATATATGCTTGCACTTACATGTCTAATATACTGCACCCTGCCTCCTGGGCACAACAGAACTTCTCTAGCGGTGATGACATATACTTGAAAGCAATGCTGTGACCCTGTCACACGTAGTGAGGACAAAGTCAAAATGGAGCAGTGAACACTGTTGCTGTCTGCAATGGTGGGCCTGCTGTCATCTGTTTACCTGGGTCACTCAGGGTGGCACAACCAGTGCTACAAGCCCTGAGTAGCCCTTTACCACCCATGCCCTGGGTACCACAGTACCACTCACCAGGGAATTACAAGGCAGTATGGTCTCTTTCGATTGGGGATGTCAATTACACATGTCACTATCAGGAAGAGGTCCAGTGGATTGTGAAGCAGCTGGAAACTTTGGAGAAGGCCGGACTACACTTCCCACAATGCATCACATCATTTACTTTCAGGCGATCCCTCGAAGGGCCCGATGGCCAGCGCTTCTTTGGTTCCAAAGCATTGTTTTACCTACAGTATGCAGGAGGATGGTCCCGCCACTTCAGGGGAGTATGAGGGTGCTTCTGGCTTCCACAAGGGTTCCTCGATTCAGGAGTGTTGAATTTTAGCCAGGGATGAGGGTCGTTCACTCAGTTCCAGGTCTGTTGCCTCAGGGACACAATATCCCTTTTTTGCTTTGTGCTGGTGGGCAAAGTACTGTTGTTGGTGACACTGGTTTCCTCTTAGCCCTTCTTTGAAGCAAGTTGATCTAATCTGAGGTTCTGGTGTCAGGGGGTCCCTTAAATCCTGGATTTAGGGATGTTAAGGGTGTGGGAGCTAGTAGCCAATGGGAAGCTAGTCTTTAACAACTAACCTGCCCATGAGGTAACCACATATGGTGGTGTACGTGACCTTTTCTACCAGAGCCCACTATTTCTGACCTTCTAAAGATGGAAGAAATCAACTTTAGGTGTTCAGATCAGGCTTCTGACCATGGAGGTGTGGCCAGCATTTCTGGAGGTATACACCTCATGCATACCTAACTTCCCGCCTTTCCAGGGTCCAAGCACACCTGTGGCAAGGGGAGACCTCTTCAGAGGGACAGCCCAGATGCATATCAGAGGCGGTGCAACCTTTGAACCTCACCGTTCTGATATGTCACTTCACTAGCCCACTTGGGAGGAGGGAGGTGTGACCTACTTCCTGCCCAACCCCTTGCTCTGACTCCTGGCAGAGCTCACAGTGCCTGGTAGGAAGTCAGAAACCTGTCTTGGTGGCAGCTGGGGTTGGAAAACCCGGGACTGCCAGACAAAGCATGCCAGCTCGGGTAACCAGGTGGGCAATTTTAAAGATATTAAAAGAGATAAAAAATCCTTAACGGAATGAAATCACGATTAAAAGTAAATGCCTTATCGGCCATAAAATTTCATATTTGTTTGACATAAAAATGTACAAATCATTTCTTCTCCCCAGCCAGTTACTGTAATTCATAACGTTTCCTAATGCCCATTGCTGTTTTGATTAAATTTAACACCGCACTACAGACAACAGAATTGGTCAATGATTGCAGGCATCTAAACCCCTCAACATATGTACATGGATGAATGCTCATTAGCAAGGGTACCAAGAATCTTCTCCTCGGTTCTTTATAAAGTGCACAGAAAAGTGTAAAGTGCAAGGCGTTCTGGGTTGTCATGTTGTCACAGGTTGTCCATCCATCCAGATTGTTTAGGGAATGCCGCTGAAAAGTGCAAAGTGCCTAGGCAGAATCTTTCTAAAAGAAAACGCATCTGACTATTCGTGGTGAAGGATAGGTAAAATTGCTGTTTAGGCATAAAAGGGCAGCTAGGACCTGGCGCCTCCAATTGCAAATGACGCAAGGTTGCCCAGGTGTTATACTCCTCTTTTAATATAACCTTCGCATTTGTAGGAATACTCATCGGGGTGTCATCGTACTTACCCAGCCCAATTTCAAATAACCTATCCCTCACAAAACGAAGCCATGGAATCTTCAAAGATCTATCCAAATTAATACAGTCTTCGATAATCTCCCTAGAAAACTGTCATTCTTCTGAGACCCATATTTTGATCCATAAGAGCAGGGGGGCGGAGCCAATGCGATCTTCTATATATTCCATCCCCACTTCTTGGTGAGCGAAAGAGGTGGCAGAGCTATTTGGAATCATCAACAAGCGTTTTATAAACTTGTTTTCAACCGCTTGTAACAAGCGATTTTTTTAGTAGCCCCACACTCCCGCCCCATACGATGCAACCTACAGGCACTTTGCTTTGTATAAGGTAACAAGCTCGGGTACTGGCTTGTGGCCTTACAGGCAAACCTAAACAACCCCTCCACTACTCTACTTGTTTGCTGGGTCCTTGCCATGAGCAAAGAATCCCATTTCATCTCCCTGTTGAACATGTTCCCCAGATATGTGAATGTTTCCACCTCTTCTATAGACTTGCCCCGTACATTAAAACTTTGTGTTTGGTGTTTTATGGGCCGCATACCATTATATAAGACTTTGAAAAATTGACCTTCGGGTCTAGAGCCGCCATAAAGTTTGTAAAGGCGTCCAATGAGGTTTGTAAACTATTGGCCGTCATGGCCATTAATACAGTGTCGTCCGCATACGAGAGAAGCGGGACTGGGTGACCTTAAATGCATGGAAAATCTATTTTCTTACCTAATAAAAACGCTTCCAGGCCATTTGTATAGATCACAAAAAGAAAAGGACCTAAAATGCACCCCTGCCGAACTCCTTCGGTCGAGGCCATGGACTTCGTCCTTTCCCCGTGGGGGCCAAATCTTATGGAGACAGAGGTATTAACATAAAGACTTTTTAAAAGTGAGATCAGTGCATTTTCAAAGCCCATTTCTGACATTAACGCCCACAATTCCTCCCTGTGACAGTATCACATGCACTGGACAAGTCCATGAAGGCAAGGTGGATCGAACCACCCTTTACCTTCAGGTACTTGCCCATAATCAAGGACAAATTTAGGCATTGCTCTGTTGTTCCCAGTCCCCTACGGAAACCATACTGAGTTTTCGAGATAATCCCCTTATTGGTTGCCCAGGTCTCTAATCGGGCAAGGATTACCTTACCCAGCTCCTTAACGGTGGAGTCAATAAGGGAAATAGGCCTATAACAGGCAGGGTCATTTCTGTTCCCTTTTTAAACACGGGTGCAACTATGGCCTCTTTCCAGGTGTCTGAGATTGAGCCAATCAGCACCGATTTAAAAACATTAGTCAGCAGGGGTGCCCAAAGATTTGTATGTAGCTTAAAAAGATGTAATGGAACTCCATCTGGGCCTGGTGCCTTTTTACTTGCACCTCTGCCACCGTGAGCGAGGCACTAAGCTTTACTGCTTGTACCAGGTCTCTTGGAAGCTCCTCATTACACACCAACAGCCCCCTACCACTTGGGTTAAAAATGGATGCAAAATGAGATTACCAAGTATCACCCAGATCCATTGAATCAATTGTTCCCACTTCCTCAGTAAACTGGAGTCGGCTAATGATGGCCCAAAAACTTTTGCTATCTTTGAGAGCAGTAGCTCTCTCCAGATCCTCCCATGCTAGTGCCTCAACTCCTCTTTTCTTTTACTGATGTGTTTATATAAAATCCTAGCACTTTTTATTTGTCCTCTATTGCAGGGGGATAAATTGGAGGGCAATTTTTAAGTTCTTGTGAGCTCTAGAACATTCTCCATTAAACCATCGGGTTTCGTGGTGCTGCTTGGGCCTAGCTGGGCGTGTTAATCTATTTGCTACATTGATGCAGAGCCACTCAAAATTTTCTATAATCGTTGTTGACGGACAATCCTGTTGCAGGTAGTCCATGATCAAATCATGGTTTGTTCTAACTATTTCCCCCTCAAGCAATGATGGATTTATTTTACCCCAGTTTATTTTCACTACTTTATTGCGATTATAATCAATCCGGCGACCGTCTCCCCCTGTGCTCCTAGCTGTTACTTTAAGTGAAACTATGAGTGGGTTATGGTCACTCACTATTTTTGGTTCTACATTAAAATCACAAACCAATAAAAAATACTCCCTAGAAATAAACATAAAATCAATAAAGCTTTTCCTACCCCCGCCAACAAAATTGGGGCACTGAACTGAGAAACTATTAGTCAGAATATCCAAATCATTCTCGATATAGTGTGAATAAAATGCGCCAGAGGCTGCCCGCCTGTATCCAAGAGACCACAAACTCTTTCATTACTATATACACAGGATGTACAATTAAAATCCCCCACCCACAGAACACATAAGGGCTGCCACTTCCCGGAGACATTGGCAATTTCTCTTTGCATACGCGCGCCATCCTGACTTGTTGTTTCTCAAACATCTCGTAACTTATTCACCTTCCTCTATCATATTTGTCATTTTGTTTGTATTTGACTGAACGTAAACAATCATGCAAATGTCATAATTGTATGTAATGTTCCTCCGCTAATGCCAACCTGCCCTCTTTCTACTTTCTATTTATCTCTCTCCCTCACCATCTAAATGATCCTAATACCGTTGTCACATCCCCCCCTCTTTCCACACCACCAAACCGCTCCTTGCATGACCACCCCAATCACTAATGTTGACCCCCACATAATATCTATCCTCCATTGACCCACACATATACTTCTCCTTGCAACTACACCTTAATTTCCGAGAACAACCCTTGCCCTTCTCTCATATTGTAACTCTGTTCTCTTCCCCCCTTCTTTTCTTTTCACTGGTCTCCTTCAACAACTTGTTCACTTCCTCACCCCTCCTCCTCTATTCCCACCTAACACACCCTCATATACTAACTATATGATCCACTTGACTGGGTGCTATGAACTCTTATGGCAATTTTATCCCTGCTCAGCCCTGAAGAAGCCCTAGGCCTGATGGCCGGTTAGAGGGCGAAACACGTGTTGGCTGTGCCATCCTTGTTCTTTTCTGACAAACAAATAAAAGCACAAACTTCTCACCAGTATCGCTTGATATACTTGCATCAATTGGATATTTTATCATAATCAACCATAAAAATCCAGACTCTTGCCCGGACACACTAAACTCATGCAATTTCCATTAGTAAGGCTTCTATAACATGACAGTTCTTTGGGTCAAAAACATTATAGTACCAATTTACAAGTAAAACTCTAACGTGCAGCATATTAACAATCATGATCAATTGAAACCACTGAGATGATCCTATGAAGTGAGCTTTTATGGAGCCGAATTTACCTGTAAGTAAGGTTACCAGCCCTCCTTTTGCCCTCCCCAATGAGGATGCTGCGGGCACGTCAAAGGCATGATAGCCATCCATCACTATACTCTCTTTAGCCTATGTTTCCTGTAAACAAATAACATCAATTCCCCTGATATATTCTAACCCGACCTCATTTGTTAATTTCGAGCGGATACCTGCTACATTCCAGGAAATTAGTTTAACTGGAGGTATAGAGTGGACCAGACCTGCATCCGAATGTATGACTATTAGGAGGACTGACAACGGATATCTGGGACGGTCCCTCGCCCTGGAGCCTGTTTTCAGTGGCTGTGTTTACAACCACTGGACAGATTCTCAAGTAATTCAAGTTCTCCTTTACAGAGGGTTTGATAAGATTTGTAACAGGGTTTTTAGAGGATTTTATGTTGCCAAGTGCCTCTTTAGTCACTACTCCTCCTAAGTCAACATATGATGGGCCCTTACTTTCATTATCTAGGTGCCTGCCGGATTGTCTAGTTAGTCAATCAATCTCGGTTAAATCTGAGAGTACCTCATAACGATTGGGGTGGAAAGAGGGGGGGGCAGGTGGGGGCATCTGTGATATGTCTAGGCTGGATAGGACGCATGTCAAGGGCGAAACTCTGGCTAGGATGGTAAAAGAAACCCAAAGGTCGAGCCTTTATCTGTTTCCTAGATGAATCTTTCAGCTGATTTAAGGCAAGGTGAACACACCTCGCATCACTGAAATTAAGCACGACACAGTCTACCCCAATAATTTTCTTTGTGCCACCTACCCAGCCCACCCACCTGGCCATGGTGATATATTTGAACCAAGTAGAATAGGGTGGGGTTTTCCTGGAACACCAATGTGCAGATTTATTTATAAGGCTCTGGCAGCTTTCTTTTTGACTGGGAAGTAACCTCGGAACCCCAGTTAAAATCAAGGTGTAGGGGGTACTTTATGGGGGCAGATTTAGTGAGTCGGTGGTCCCACTCTCGCCTAATGGGCCATGTGGGTGACTGTGGGACATTGTGTTCCCCAAAAGAGGTCTACCCCCATCCCCTGAATTAGATGTTTTGGGGAGTGGCACACCCTGGCCTAGATGTTGTCTCCGGGGGGGGGGGGGGGGGGATTTCTGTGAGGAACATGAACCTCTACTAACTCGACCAGTGTTCTAATATTTATGGCCTCCTGTGAGCAAACAGGGGGACGGGGAATACAACTGAGGGTAGGTGGTATCTTCCCAGGGACCGCCCCACTGGATGAGGCCTCCAACAAGCTGCCCCCCCCGCCCTTTGTCTATATCCCTTGGCGGTAGATCTCTCTCAATTGGGGTGTATAATGGAGTTTTTTCTGCTGGCGCTAGGGCTTTAAACACAATGGTTAGTTGCTCCTCAATGTTGGATAATCTTACCAGAATTAGTGCTAGGCTCTCCTGAACTATCTTACTCAATTTTTCAGTTAAAATATCAGACCCATCCTGCCCAACATTGGTTACCCCTCCTATACATGATTTAACAACGTTTCCTGGTATGTGGGTTTGTTTAGATCTTTTTATCTTGGGTGACTATCTATTGGTAATGTGAACTGTCCCCACTCTCTCAGTTCCTCTTTCCTCCGATTACAGTCAATGGGCCAGGCTTGGTCGATGTTGTACGGGGGCTCATTTTGCCGTCCAAGGTACCTCGTGGTTCACCTTGGGTCAGAACTATCACAGTAGGGGAAATAGGGGCTTGAGGCCTGTCCACAATAACAGTTTCTACTATATCCGTGTGGGAGTAGTTGTTTGAAGATGGTAACTGGGAAGCACATAATTGCTCTTGTGTTGGTGCCAGAGACAGTCTCTGCTCAGCAAGCTCTATTTCCTTATCAATGGCTCCCACCGCCTTTTGCAAAAAGCCATCTAGAGTGGTATCAGTGGTTTCTGAGGGAGGTGTGGGCTTTCGCCTCCACAGAGTGTATTAAACAAGGGTCCTTACGTAGCTATAGGTTGAATCAAATACAATAAGTTTACCTTATAGAGTCCTTAGTGTTCTAGACATAAGTTGACACCACAGAACCAGTTGCAAGTTACGGGTATTGCAGGACCAAGAGAAAGGGCCCAGCCTCCTCCAGGCTCTGACGGGCTCAGACGGGCCCGCCCTTGGGCGCAGACGGGCCCGCCCACGTGCGGGAGCTGCAAGCTGACTAAATGCGCCTCCGGGTGCGGGAAAACTGCTGGCAGTGGCTCCTGGCGCTGTGAATGTTGGGGCTTGCAGTCCCCACTCCTCTGCTGTGGCGGTGTTGGCATTGGCGACAAGTCTGTTAGGTTGACAAAACGCCTATGTTAGACAAATAAGGTCATGTCTCTATTCCTCCTCACAGGGTCCAAAATCCATAGTACATCTCTTAATGACGGTCGGCCCACTAATACTGTATCTTCACTTTCACTGCCCACTGCGAGCTGGACCAGCCAAACCCGAGCCTCAGAGGGCGCTGGCGGGTCTCTGGAGAAAACGTTGCAAGTACGAATATGACCCACACACGACGGCCTATCACTTATAATGTACTTTGATGGTAAAGCCACTATAGAGACATATTCGCTTGCACTTATATGTCTAATATACTGTGCCCTGCTTCCTGGACAAAACAAACTTTCTCTAGCGGTGATGACATATACTTAAAAGCATTGCTGTGATCCTGTCACACGTGGTGAGGACAAAGTTGAAATGGAGCAGTGAACACTGTTGCAGTCTGCAATTGCAGGCCTGCTGTCATCTGTTTACCTGGGTCACTCAGGGTGGCACAACCAGTGCTGCAGGCCCTGAGTACCCCTTTACCACTTATGCCCTGGGTACCACAGTACCACTCACCAGGTACTTACAAGGGAGTATGTTGTCTGTCGATGGGAGATGTCAATTACACATGGCACTTTTAGGTAGAGAGCACTGGCGTCTAGTTAGCAGGCTTTAGTGCAGTGTCAGAGTCGAAAATCAACATTTAGTACTCCAAATGGGGGCAAAAAGTCGGGGGACATCTGTGAAGAGCCCTGTTTTCTTACACAACTGAAATGTGGCTTTACTCTATTTCCACCCATATCCCCAATCTCTTCATACCCACTGACTACAGCATTCAACACAGAGAAGGGGCACGGCAGGCTGAAGGAGTAGACATAGTCCATAATTCATCACAGATGTGCAAGAGGTGAAGTAGCCATTGTCCACTCCTTTGAAGTACTCACCTGCACCCCATGAAATCCACAGGAATCATCACCTACCCCCATCAAAAGGTTACAAAAACTCAACAAATGGCCCCTTGATTACATTTACTAATTTGTGGAAGGAACCACCCTCACTTAACATGACATAGATCCAGGCCACATCAAAGGCAACAACTTGTAATTCAACACTGCATCCCTACCAAAGGTACAATATTATAATTTGACTTGTCAGGCCATCTTGCACTGCAATTCAATATTTACCAATACATTCCACACTCCAAACTTCACATTGTTTCACGAACATTCCCATAGAACCCCACATTAATGATCTTACTATCATCACAGACACCGTCTTAGGTACCCATAGCAGTAAATGCAACACCCTACTTATCCCCCTGAATCCTAGATGAAAATATAGCCAAGCATACCGCAGAAAAATAAAGAATCCTAAAACTACTTCAAGAGTAAAAGAGCTATGCTAAGTCGAAAGAATTAGCAAAAGCCACTCAACCTCAAACCCTGTGCACCAGAAGGATCTCTGCAATATCTGCAGAAAGTTTGTCACCATCACATAACAATAATAACAAAACACCACAGCTGAAGCTAACAATGAAAGATGTGCCTGCTTCAAGGTGATCAAGCGATGCCTAAACCCCTGTCCTAAGCCATTCATTCCATACTGCACTTGATAATCAACAGCGATCAACAAAATGGTCACTGGAAAAAACAGCAAAATCGAATAGAAACTCCTGAATTGGAAAGAAACTCCCTGACATTGGATACAACATACAACTGACTTTGAAAGACACTCAAAAGAACAGGTTTTTACCAAGATTCCTTCACTCCAGACCATAATTTATAGCTTTCTGAGAACCTTCACAACTATGGTCTTTTCACCCTTTCTTTGTTTTATGATATCCCAAATAGTGCTGTGTCCCTAACTCCTCAAAAACACTTATGGCTTCATGCCTTCTGATCACTCGAACTTCAGACCTAAGAGCTGCATAGAGACTGTTGTACCTCCAGTTTTAAATACTAACCTACCCACTAACAATTGCAGGTACTGCTGCATCTTGTTTTTATTATTTTTCCACAGCATTGGACACCACTACCCTAATTAATATTTGCAGCACCTGGATGTAAATAAGAGAAAGGTCCTACAAGAATGTGATGCATGCATTGCAGCTCGCGAACAATATACTCAAATTTGCTATCCACATCACCATGAAGAGACATCAGTGATGTCCCACAAGAATTTATCCTATTATCTGTGATATTGAATAGGGAACTCATTGGAATCCCTGAGGCCAGCCACAGCTTCAACATTTACCGATATGCAGGTGACGAATCTGTTGCACCTCAGGGTGTCCTTAGCCAAAGACATGCACTAGGTTATGACCAGCTTCACATTCATCCAGCTGTAAATGTCCACCAACTCCTCATAAATACCTCAAACCATCCCAACATCCTGAAGGAATTCATCAAACCCTGACATCTTGAGCCAATTTGCTTTCACAACTCACTCTACCAGACAGACTAAGAAGAGTGGGAATCAATCCTTCTTCCTTCAGAGCTGACCTTCCTACCAGAATCCAAATTCTGATTGAACATCCAAATCAATTTGGATGTTTACTCTTTCAGCCTTGTGAGTCAGAGGGGAGGAAGGGGGAAGAGTCTCGGGAAGCTGTACAGATCGATCCTTGGTGGTTTCTATTACAGTCAGCCACTATGCGATCGCAAATATGAGAGGTGTAAAGCTGGTTAATGGAAATATGGTTGCTGGGAGATACCAGGATGGACTGTATGGGATTGTCCAGGTATCCAGCAATATATGTTAGATCTCTTCTACCATCAGCTGTCTGTTCATTTTGGCATTGAGAGATTGTTTAAGATGGACCGATGTGCGATTCATATGATATAGCATGTCCTAAAAGCAGTTCCGTCTGTTATGAGGGTTTTATCAGGGCTACCACTATATATAAGTATAAACCTATAGTAACCTGTAAAGTCTCTTGTAGCAATGACTCCTTTGCAATATGTGTGTCACTGTTGTCAGCCTGCAATGATTGCAGTCCAACAGAGGTGGATCCAAATACGACTACCCCGAATTTCTGATGACTCTCTTGCAGAGTGCGCTATGTTGATCAGGACTGGTCTGATGCAGCATTACTTGAACTTTGGTGACTCCTGGTCAGAGTGTTCTGAAGCTATCAGAGTAGTTGATAGATGTTGGCATATGAGGAATGAGTTGAAAGGGCTCTCATCTCTGGAATAGCCAACCTTTCCCTTGATTCCCAAATTTTGAGTGTAGCCAAGATCAAATTAAAATCTAAGGGCTTGCTGTGGTATACACCAGGGTTCAAACATATCATCTTTACTCTTTCAGTCTTCAACATTGTCATACGGTAACTCCACAGGTAGTTGATGAACATTAGCTACAATTTTCACATGTGGGTGATGCCCGGATTCATCAAAATCTATTTGATAAAGCTGGGAGCCATGCCAATATTATTAACTGTATGAATCAAACCTATCAATGGATGAGGGGGAGTTGCTGTGCCTCATTTGCCCTAAATTAGCGATCTTGCCGATGAGCTGCATAAAACAAATCCCTTGTTCATACCTACTACTACCTAGAAGAAAGAACTAGAAACGGCAAACAATGTTTAGAATTTGTTTCCAATTTTTACACATTGAACTTTCTGATCCAGCCCTTTCCAGGCCTACTGATTGATAAAACAGAGCCACACAGGATAAACTACAAGAAACTAGCACACTGCATGTGTTGACACACTCTAGACTCGATTAAAGTTTAGCCATACAGCCCCAGCCCTGAACTCAGGAGACGCATGATGAAAGGATGCCCGATCAGGTGTCCTCTGCTTTCACTCATTGGTCAATGACCTTTGTCCAAGGTCTGCTTCATGTGCCGAAAGTTCTCATTTCAACTACCAGTGGCAAAATGATGTACTCTGTCCAGGTGCTGCTAAACTGCATTACAGTGCGCTATTTGTCTCCTTTCCATTTTCCTGTGGTCAGTGCTGTTTTTATGTTTTTTAAGTGATTCTATTTTTTAAAAGTGAATTTAATTTTGACTAGAGCTGGGATATCTTAGTTTTTTTCTATTGTTACTAGTTTGATGTTTAATTTTTTTTGGTGGCTTCTAACATTTAATCGTCTATATTTTCTTCATCAGGAACTGCGATTATAGTCTCTTGTGGGGTGACCCCACATTTTGCATTACGCCACTGTTCCGCTCCAGAATGAATAATAGTTATCCTCCCCATAGGAAATGTTCTCAATGCTCTCAACCGGAATATTAATTTATCTTTGAGTCGGCCCCTAGTCTTCCCCACGCATTAAAAGTCTTTTGGTGAGCTCCTTTAGTTTTACAAAACAATACCTAGACACGGCCATCCTAGACAAGAATCACTCACATTGTATTATTATTTAGTGCCAACCAAACTTGAAATGATGGTAACGTCAGTCTATTACATGCCTTTCAGTTGTATGCATGGCAATTATGCGATTTCCCACACTTGCCCCCTAAAGCATCTCCTGCATAATTTGCAGATTTAGGCCAAAAAAAATCTATCTCAAACAGATCAAAAGTTACTTAAAAACCCCTCGCAAATGGCTCTGCATAGTGGCAGACCCTTTGAAAGGTTAATTGGTCACTTTTTAGTTTCTTATTCCTACATTTAGGTGTTACACTGGTACTCAAAATGTGAAACCTTTATGTGTTAAAATGACAAAAAATTGAAACAATATTGCCAGAGAATGTGCTGCATTAAGCCAGATAATTTGCCTTTTCTTGTAGTCAACCTTGCCTAACAATTAGGTCACATAATGCCAGTGGCCTTTATTATAGGCATCTATGGGCATCCTCACTCTACAATGTATTCCATAAACATCATCGTCTTAGGTCAGGTTTTGACTTTGTAAAAGTATGTACAGAGGGTGGTTTTTGGGACAAAACTATTAAAGGAGAGATCGGGCGGCTCATATAGAAAGGTTTGATGGGTTACAGTGCAAATTACTCCAAAAACCAAGCTCATGCTAATTCCAACACCACCGTCTGCAGTGAGCCCCAATATTTTGCTTCTTGGACAATTTTAAATTCCTCCAAGTTATCAGCAAGAGTCTTATTGCTATCATTGACGGCACCTGACCAGATACAACCAGAATTCGACTAATCAAAGTCCTGTTGTTTCTAGTTGTCGTCGTTGAAACCGAACCACACCTGGTGTCCCTTGTCTACATATCACCATGGCTAGTGTTTCAATATTAATTTTCCCATCCATCTTTGAAACCACGAACCTCCAGCCTACCAAGAAAGACATATTACAATGATCCTGAAGACCCATAATTTAACAGGAGCTCAAAGTTTTGGACTCTGTCTTCCCCAGGGAGATACATGCTCTACTGAGACCCCGCCTCCGGGTACCACTGGTGCTGTGTGTCACTTTCAAAAGACAGACAGAGTGGCTGGGGGATGGGAAAGACTTTGGGAGGAGGGTTATGAAGAAAGGAGACCTGCAAGGAAGAGAACAGGTTATTACTCTCTGTTCACCTCAACTCTTCCTATCACCGTCGACTGACTCCTAAGACTTCCTTACCTTTTAGGAAGCGAAACAGTGTTACCCATCTCCCTGGTTCTGGAAGGATGATCTACAGCGAGGATTAATTGGTCAAGTTTTCCAAGCACCTTTTCACCAAAAATGAATATAATTCAAGAGTAGACATGTTGATCAGTTTTCTCACACCAAATACAACAGAATGTTAACTCTTTACAAAGTGAACTGAACACGTTAACTGTAACAACATACCATTTGTTAGTCTTTGTAACTCCTGTTCCATCAGTCTCAAAAGAAAGGGATTCTTTCTAAGTGTTTAGTTAAGCCTCATAGTTTCCTTTGGAGTTAGAGTTTTGGCTTTTTGTTTGATATACAAAACAATTCTTTGGCCCGATGGTTTGGTCTCCTGAAATAGCTAGTTTTTCGATGAGGCTTTCGAAATTAAATCACTATTTCAAGTAGTTGTTCTTGTGCTGAGCGTCCTACCATTAACCAAGAGCCTGCCCAGCCTTACAATCCAGTTGCCCCCTCCATTTCCTCCAGTGAAGATTCTTCTACAGGGATGAAAAAGATCATTTGCCCTGGGTGAACCGCCACTCGGGGAGTTCTCCAAGATTTGTTGTTGCATGGTAGAAGCACGCAAGATTTAGCATCTGTTCCTAGGCGTGGTCAGTTTAAAACTGAATCACACATCTTGAGCATAGCTGAAGGAATTCTGGGCATTGTAGTTCAGATATTTTTGGTAGTGTGTAGAGATGAAGATTGCACCAGCGAGACAGTCAAAGGTCAAAATAAACGTAAGTGTATTGAACTTAATGCAGGAACCGATGTACAGTAGATCCAGCCTCCAGAGCATCCAAACAGCAACTGATAAAGCAAGGGTTGGATGCCATGGAGAAGGAATGTGGAGCGTGAGCTAGAAGAAACCGAACACGTTACAAAAGTAAACATTGAGACACATAAAAGTATGAACATTAATGAAGGACTAAGTGCATAAGCTCTATGCTATTACTACATAGTGGTAAACAGGAGTTCCAAAAACCATATAAAAGCATTCTCCATGCAAAGTACATCAACAAGGCTCATGTGGTATTAAGAATGGCCAAGAGTCTACCTTATCCCTTCTCTCTCTACCAGTGGATGCCGGCCTAAACTAGGGGAGAGGGGTTGCGATTGCATTCCGTGTCATAGGGCCCAGCAACGAGGGCTGCCAGACTACTGAGGGCAAGGGAGCCGGCCCTGGAGTAGGAGCCCACGCTCGCTGCCCTGCTGGAAGACATACAGGGCTCATGCCCCCCTTGAAGGGAAGATTGATGCGATGTCCATACATGCATGCCTACTTCGGGCGGACCTCCGCAAAGTGGTGCAGAGTCACCAATGCTGAGCACTCCATAACAGACCTGCAGACAGAAGTAACAGTACTTCAGTCACAGGTGTCCTGCTTGTTGGCTACAACTGAGACTCTGGAGAAAAGAGAGGAGCATGCGGAAGGCCATTCAAGAAGCAACATCCCAGATTCCAGGGTTTTCCGGAACAAATGGGGGATGCCTCCCCTGAAAAATTCCTCAAGGTCTGGGCTGGCTAAAAACAAAACTGAGCTTAACAGACCTATCAACCATGTTTGCCATTGAGAGGGCCCACAGGGTGTTGGTGGAGAGGTATTTGTCGGGTGTGCCCAGAAGAGCGATCATTGTCAGGGTCTTTAACTTCTGGGCTATGAAAATCACAAAACTGCCATCTTTCCAGACTATATGTGTAAAGTACAGACACAGAGAAAAGCCTTTATGGAAGCTAAGCAAAAATTTCAAGCGAGGGACCTCGCTTACATGCTTATGTACCCTCCAGGCTTCGAGTGATCGCTAATGGGCAGGCGCGTTTCTTTGAGAAACCAGAGGAGGTGTGGGCGTGATCAGAGTTGTGGGACCGGGTTCCTGGATCTGAATAGTGAATGCCTAGGGCGGCCCACGGCGGAGGGCTGGAGAGCTTGCTGCAGCTCTCCCAGTGAGTACACCAGGAGAGACCGACTCACGCCAAGGGTGCTGATACAACCAGACGAGCGCAGAACAGGAGAGCAGCGTAGAGGGGGGGGGGGTGAATGCAGACAGCGCCAGGACACCAGAGGCCTGGACCTGAACACTGAAGATAAACAATGAGCAGTGGTAACGTTGGGGGAACATGAAGGCGCATGAATGTTTTGGTGGCAATGGAAGGGATTACTGCAGACTGGGGCATGGACGCTGGTATATTTAGTTAGGGATTGTTGGGGAAGCTGTAGTGTGGTCCCTCGTGGTGTCTTCACCTTGCTGGATTGGAGACCTGCTGGGTAACACCTTGCTCCTGCGCATTTTCTTAGTTAGACTGTACACAGGTGTTTGAGTGGCCGTGCTTTGGCCCAGTTAGAGTATTGGTTTTGGGGTTTGGGAAGAGTGGGCCTGGGCGCGTGTCCTGACCAAACATGGACGGAAAGCTCGTTATTTTGTGGTGTTTACCCAGGAAGGGGAGAGTGAGGGCGGGATAATTGTTGTGACAGTTTTGTTGAAATGTGTTTTACTTATTATGGGTTGATGGTAACGCTCTGGGGTTGACCTGAGACTGGGAATTTATGTCTCGACAGGTGAGGAGTGGCAGAGTGGGAGGCAGGGGTCATGTGTGGGTTCGTCCCGAGGCACAAAACCTGCTATTGTATGGCGTACACTTCTAAGGTAGTTACTTGGAATGTCAGGGGGCTTGAGGGGTACATAAAGCAGCATAGAGTGTTGTCCTACATGCGGAGACAGGGGATACACGTAGCATGCCTCCAGGAATCACACTTGATAGATTAGGAAGATAGTAAATTAAGGGGAAAAAAGGAGTGACCAGTTGCACTCATCTATATATACAGCCTATGCCCGTGGGGTGTCAGTGTGGGTGGCTTCTGGGGTGCTGTTTAAACTACAGAACTCTGAGGCGGATCCCAGTGATAGATACATCCTGGTCCACGGAACATTGGATGGTGTGGAACTCTGCTTACTGAATGTGTATGCCCCTAATAGTAACTACAAAGACTTCTATGGCAGGATGCAGGGGTTGTTGACTGACAGCCTGGCCACTAGGGTGCTGTGGGCTGGTGATTTCAACTGTGTGCTAGACAGAAGTCTGGATCGGCAGCCCCTGAAATATTTGAAGTCAACTTTGGTAGAGTCACTCAGACAGGTGATACAACATGTGGGCTGTGTGGACATCTGGTGGGAATGTACCCGATGACTGGGCAATACTTGTGCCTCTCTCTGACGCATGGCACCTACAGTAGACTGGACAGGGCACTGGAGACTGATGCTATGCTGCTACTGTGTTATCGGCCACATATATGGGCAGATATCTATGAGATCACTCGTCATTGCACCTTGAGTTGGAAGGGAGGGGGGCACATGTGGCCCCACCCCCTGAAGCCTGCCCTCTGATGCTCTTCAGGATCAGATGTGTAAGGAGTGGCTGGGGGAACCACTGATGGAATATTTTAGTGAGAATTGGAGTTCCACGGCCAATGAGTGGGAAGTGATGAAAGCGGTTATGGGGGGTTAATGCATGAGTAAAATATAGGGTATTAGGCGGCAGTTGTCTAGAGAAGTGGGAACATTAGAAGGGAAGTTAGTAGAATTGAAGAGACATGAGGCACTGGACCCCGAGGTAGGGGTGGAGTCAACAAACACAAAGCGCCTGCTTGGGGAGACATGGGACTGGCTGGACTGGTTCACACATAAAGAATGTCGTCAGAGTTGCACAGACAGGGTGAAAGGCCCAACAGGTTATTGGTGTGGCTGTTGAAGTGGGAAGAAAACAGACTCCACATTA
The DNA here is from genome assembly GCF_964204655.1 of Triturus cristatus. Classification (NCBI taxonomy): domain Eukaryota; kingdom Metazoa; phylum Chordata; class Amphibia; order Caudata; family Salamandridae; genus Triturus; species Triturus cristatus. The sequence continues at coordinate 350,771,776 of NC_140584.1, forward strand.
CAGCTCTGAGGAGGCCGGACTGGACTCCGGCATCGACACGAGTGGCAGTTAATGTGGTGCTCTGAGCGCATCTGGAGGGACTGTACAGGGGAGGACAACACATGGGGGTATATCCGGTCACTGACCACCTTGCAAGGGTGGATATTAAGCTGGTCCCCCAGGCACACCGTGAGGGGTAAGAGGCAGAGCTGATATTGGAGCAACTGCAAGGGGCGCTGAGTAAGATGGCAGGGGGAGGTCGCTGGGTGGTGATGGCTTCCTGGTGAAGCTTTACCGGGCTTTTGCAGCACAGTTGATAGAACACTGGTTGGATGTCTATAGACAGGCGATGAGGAATGGGTTTGTATGGTGCTGTAGCCGGGTGGGGATGCCACAGACCCAGCGGTGTACAGGGTCCTTTCTATGCTGAATGAAGGCACAAAGGAATTGTGCAAAATAGTTGCAAAACAGCTGCAAGGTGTAGAGGGGACACTGGTCCATGAGGATCAGTGTGGTTTCATTCCGGGCCGGACTATGGCCATGAGCTTGCGCAGGCTGGCCCATGTGCTGCATACCATCGAGGATAGCTTGTGAGGAATTTGTGCTGGTGTCAGTGGAGTTTGCAAAAGTGTTTAACATGCTTTCTGGGACTGGGTGAAGCTCATTTACAGTGCATCCCGGACCCGGTTTCATTGCGACGGCTGGTGTCAGAAGACTGGGCTGTGTAGAGGGGTACGCGACAAGGGTGTCCTCTCTCCCTACTACAGTTTGAACTGGCCATGGAACCAGTGGCGGTGAAGTTCCACAGTGACCTGAAAGCTTTTGGTATAAAGAAAGGTGATAGCATGCATTTGGGATCCCTCTATGCAGATGATGTGTTATTTCATTTAAGGAGGCCGGGGCACTTGGTGCCACTGTTGTTGGACAGATCAGACAGATTCAGAGCAGTGGCTGTTCTCAAATGTAATAAGACTAAGGCACTCCTTTTTCTGGTGGTGGTGTTACATAACAGGCCAGGACCTCAATTGCCTTTAATGGGGTTAAAATGGGAGACAGAGGCCTACCAGTATTTGGAGATTATGGTAGCGCATGGTGCGGAGAGACAGAGGTGACATAATAGGGACAGAATGCTGGAGAGAGTGACGAAATTGGTTGCTTTCTGAAACACGGTGCCGCGATCGGTGGCAGGTCGGATCTCTATCCCAAAGATGGTTTTTCTCCTCTGTTGCCTGTATATTGTGCTGAATGCGCTTAAGATGATTACCCAAGTACATTCAAGGCACTGGATAGCCTGTTGATCTCACTTGTGTGTGCAGGAAGAGGAGCAGGGTGGCATTGGCAACACTCAAGCTGGACCAGGAGTGGGGCATGGGTCTTCCTGACCTCGAGTTGTATTATTATGCATCCCAACTGTAGCACACTGCGCAGTGGTTGATGGAGGAGGACAACTGGGAGAAAAGGCTACTGAGGGGCGCATGGGAGCATGCGTCCTTGTTGGAATTGTTGATGACGGGGTGAGAGTACTGGGGAATTTCCCTCACTTGGTGCGGCAGACTGCATCGATCTGGGAGAGAGTGAATGGCAGGGTCCTGAAGAGGCCACCATTTGCGATCGAGTTGAGTATATGGTCACTGGTGCCCTTTAAACACATTAGCGAGACTATGTCCATACTTAGCCCACTGGCGGGAAGGGGGCTGTGTGACACTAGGGGACAAATATCCAGACGGGCAGTTTGTTACATTTGAGGATGCATGCGTTGGGTTTGCAGTAGTGGTTAGACTTATTGCAAGCAGCCTCCCATCACCTTTTGTGTGTTTCATGTATCACCCTAAGTGGCATGGGTTTGCCTAGATGTGGGTTCCATGCTCCTTTCTCACCAAGTTGTACCTGGCTGATGAGCCCATAACTAGGGCAAAAATGGTCCTGGGTTGCTTGTGTTCCGGTTCAGGGAGGACCTGCCTTGACTGTCCGGGCTGGACTGTTCCCATGAGGAACAGGCTCAAGACTGTTTTGCATACCGCTGGGTTGAAACTGAGGTGGCATGGTGAGCGAAAGAACGATGGGTTGGAGTGCTACCCTGAGCAATTGCCAGTGGTTAGACTTATTGCAAGCAACCTGCCATCACCTTGTGTGTGTTTTTAGTTTGGGGTAGAGGTGGGACAATTTTTACAATATGCTAAAATTGCCAGTACGTTCTGGAGATTTGGATGGGGTTCCCAGCAACCCCCGGATGGACAGAAATTCTGCAGCTCCTGTTGACAGTGGGCGATGCAAGGTGGCTGGTGACTGTGTTTTATGGGGCACTTAAAAGTGATATGGCTAATGGTAACTGCAAGAGCTGCCAGGTTTGGGGGATGACCTAGAGGAGCTTGTAACGGACAAAGTGTAGGCTGAGACGTGTGCACTCGTTCGACGGGTGTCATGTAATGCCAGGTTCACTTCATTTTGGTACACCGCACTTATAAGACACCAATCAAGTTGAGTAGAATTTATGCTAATAGGTCGGCAGATTGTCGAAGAGTTTTTGCACATGGCCTGGTTATATCCTACAGTGCGTACATATTGGGTGATGGTGACAGCGAGACCGGGCCGGGTGACCCTCATCGCACTGGAGGAGACGCCTGGACAGTGTCTTGTGGGTATGGTTCAGAAACCCCATGGGGGAGTGATACATTGGATATTTCTGCAGCTGCCAAATTGTTGCCAAATGGCAGGTGGGAATGGGATGGCTGGGACAGCAGGCCCCTTCAGTATGCTTGTGGATTAGGGGCATGGTAGAATGGGCCCTAGTGGAGGAGACGCATATTCGAATGACTAGGGCGGACGACAGAGCGAGAGAGGATTTGGAGAGCTGGTTGGCATTACTTGAGGGATGTCAAGAGATGGAAGGGGTGTCTGCTGGGTCCGACTGAGAGGGTACAGACAATGGGGGTGAACACACAGGACGCACATGTGGAGGGGGAGGAAGGGGGTGCAGAAGTACAGAGTTTGGTCACACAGGGATAAAGTGGTCAGCGTAGATGGGAGGCGGAGATAATGAGGAGCTTTCTGATTAATCCAAGTAATGTGGACTTGCACATACGTCCTTAAGGCTGTGAGGGGGTGTGGGGAAGACATGGCTTCCTTGTCAAAGGGGAGATGACAATGATGACTAATATGACTGTCACTCATGATGCTGCAGTCTTGTTTTTGAATCAGATCAGTGAGAACAATACAAGTACATTAAAAAAAAGGATGCCAAAGGGTTCATGAACAAACCCACACACACACGCAAATTCTGGCAATGGAATGATTACATCATTCAAATGGTACCGCAATAATAATGTGCTATAGTGAAACAAATATTCATCTACAATGTTCCTACTGTTATGTACTGACAGTAAATCAGCTATACATTTCAATTTTAGTCAATTTTAGCTATTCATAACTATGTTTACACTGCTATACAGTTCTGGCATTAGAGAGTTCTTACAGTCTCCCTCCCTTATGCTGTTTCACTGGGTTGGTTTACTTGGAGGCATGAAAGCACCTAATCAGTTTTGGAACAATTGACCCGGGTAGCTGGTTCCCAAGAACTGTCCTCTGGGCCATAACCTCACCATGCTAAGAGCTACCATAAACATCCTCCACGTTGTTTGGAGTCCAATACCTTTTGAACTTCATACTATGGTTGTCCATGGAGTAATACCGGTTGGTGTGTCTTTAGTGACATTGGTTTTGGAAGCATTTAATATTGAAATGTGATACACAGGGTGCATTTGCATATTCTCAGGTAATCTGATCTCTAAAGTAACTGAGTTTATTTTCTTAAGTACATGTAAGGGCCGATAAACCTTGAGTGAAATTTATTTTGAAGCTTGAAATTGAGACTGTATGTACAAAGCCATATGTAGTCACCTGGTTTATAATCTGTGCCTGCCTGTCTCTTTTTGTCAGTCTGTAATTCATGTTCAGCTTTTGCTTATTTTAAATGCTGCTGAACCTTGTTGAAGATGGTTTGGATCAGTTTATCTATCAGTTATATAATGAACATCACTTAACTTTTTTAGTTTGGCAAAAATTGAAGATTTGACTTGTAACATGGAACACCAAGATTGGGCAGAACCTTGAAGTAAATTGTGATCCCTTATTGGAGATGATAACTTTGGGAATGCCATGTACTCTGATTACTTTAGTTAGCAAAGTTTTGGCAAGTTGCATTGCAGTAGGGAGTCATTGACAAGGAAGTAAGTGAGCCATCTTGGCTAAACTGTCAACTACTACCAAAGCGGTACTTTTCTTTGGGTCAGTTGGTAACCTAGTGATGAAATCTAAAGATTCCCAGGGAGCTGATGAGGTGGGCAGAGGCAAAAGCAAGACGTGTGGTTTGGAGTGATCTGCCTTGGCTTGTGCACAATTTTCCAGGGGTGGGTGGAACTCGCAGAGTTTCACTCTGCGGAATTCTGTGGCGTTACATAGAAACTCCATGAGATTCCACAGAGTTCCATCAATGGGCAGAAAATATGCAGCTCACACTGCAATTTAGCGCCAAGCAGCATGAGCAGCGCTGAAAAATCGGTGCAAACTGTACCATGCGTGGCGCAAGAGCGAGTGGCTGATCAAGTTTATTTCGCTGCCAGTCGAGTAGAAAATCTACTCGAGCGGCAGCCCTCTGAACACGACCGCTCGTGACCATACACGTTGGAAAATTGTGCTAGGGGATGCCAAATCTCACTTGTGAATACCAACTCTCATTTTCTGGTGCCTCGCAGGAGAATAATTCAACCATGCGGCAATTGGTGGAATTTGGCTGGAACTCCACTTTAAAGAGCAACGTAGAGTGACCAAAATTCAGCCAATTCTATCCACCCCTACAATTTTCACTCACAAGCTTGTACTGTGGCCCAGACGTTTTGACATATGTTGGGTCACCAAAACATCTCTTAAATAGTTACAGAGTTTTCTAAATTACTGGAGGCCTCTCTATTTGATTTCATGATGCCAGCAAAAAATCATCTTTTGCAACTGTCTTGTTGGTATAAATAATGATGCTCGTAAACATGCAGCCCATTTTTCATGGAGAACCCGTTGAGTCACCTGTTGACTTTCTCCTAGAAAATCTTCATGTTTAGCTATTCTAATAACTTGCTAATGTTAGGCTAGATTTGTTTTTGCAATTTCTTGACTCTCTGAAGAATCTTTTCTGGATAGTGCGTCTTCCTTCCGGTTTTGGGCTCCAGGTATAAAAGTTACTACAAAGTCGAATACAGCAAACAATTGCATCCAACACAGTTGCCGAGATGATAGCAGATGTGCTGATCACATAAATTGAAAATAACAATGTTCAGAGAAGATGGTGACACAGTATTTTGCTCCCACTAAAAGATGTTTCCATTCTATGAATGCTTCTTTATTTGCGAGTGACTCTTTTTCAGCAAATAAGTAAGTTGACCTCAGCTGAATTAATCTGTCTGGACATAAAGGCTATGGGGTACAGTTGACCACTATTGTCATGCCATTGTGGCAGAATAGCTCCAACGGCAACATTTGCAACATTGGCATCCATGAAGTACGGCAAATCAGAGTTTGGACTCATCAAAATATGGATCTTTGTGAAAACTTTCTTAAGGAATTTGAAGGCTGAGTCAACATCCTTGGACCAAGCAAATTGACTCTTTTTCCTGAGGAGGTGAGGTATTGAAAGAATGACATGACATGACATGAGAAAAGCATTCTATGAATGGGCAGTAGAAATTGGCAAAACCCCCAAACCACTGATCATGTCATAGGGGTTGGACTATCTCTGATCACTTGTACTTCCTGCTCAGCCATGCTCATTCCCATAGGTGACTCCAAGAAACTACTTTAGTCACATGACAATTACACTTTGAGATCTTATAACAGAGGTGATGTTTCCTTAAAGCTAAGAGTACAGAGGAGACATGTTGGACATGAGTAGCTTCACTAGAGGAATATATCAGAATGATCAATAGAAACTATCAAAAAGCAATCAAAGACGTCTTGTAATACATGATTAATAAAATATTGGAATGCCGCTAGGGCAATGCATAGCCCAAACGGCATCACGTAGTATTAAAAAACAAAAACCTAGTCTTAAATGCAGTCTTCCTTTTTTCTGCTTTTCTAACTCGTACATGGTGGGAGCTCCTCTGAGATCAAGCTAGTGTAAATTCGAGCTTACTTGATCTGTTCTAGTAAGAAAGGGATCAGAGGTAACTGATATTTGTTTTTAACAATGATTTCATTTATGGTTCTATAATCAATGCATGCCATCAGCTGAACTTGCTACATTAAACAAGGGCTAGACTGCGGGTAATAGGGACGGATGGATAAATCCATTGGCCAAGTACTTGTCCAAGTAAGCACAAAAAGGTTAATTCTTAGCCTCAGTTAGAGCATAAATGCTGCAGTTTGGTACTTCAGCACCTAGGACCAATTCTATTTGACAACCATTTTGCCGATGGACTGGCAGAATTTCTGCCATTTGTTCATCAAAGACATCTGAGAAACTAGAATAGATGTCTGGCAAGGCTACTGCCTTCTCTTCAACAATAGCTACCACATGACTGTGTACTATTGACTACATTGATTTTTCAAAACTAAGATCTCTAGCTACTATAAAATTTGTCTGACAATAGGAAGATTCAAACATTAAGGTTCGAGTTTCCCAGTCAATGTTCGGGTTGTACATGGCCAACCAAGGCATCCCAAAAAATGAATCCATGTTGTGCAGTTTGAATGATATTAAATTGGATTCTTTCCTAATGATTTCCTGTCTCATCAATATATTCTAGGTGGATCAATCTAGTATATTTGGTAATAACCCATTAAAACAAACATGTACAATTCCCTGCCACTACCTGTTCTGGAATTTTCTTTTTAAGGATAGTTTCAGGTTAAAAAACAAACGTTATTTAGACATTGTCCATAAAACATTCTAAAAAAACCACTTACCAATTAAAACATTTACCTGGCTACCCTACCGCCCCAACCCACTACATTTCATAATTAAAATTATGTTTAACAGATCGTAAAAACCGAGCAGTTCCACCTGCCACATCAAAATATCACATTTCAGACAATAGTTTCACAGCTTTATTACTATGGAGAGTATCATATTTAAAAAAAAAGGTCTTAAAAACTTGATTCGGTTTATGAGATAAAAGCCGCAGTCCATAAGAATATGCGTAAGGGTACATTTAACTTTCAAGGGGCAGGGGCAGAGACCACTATTGTTCTGCACCCTAATCATGTGTAGGCGGAATGAGTAGATTGGATTGCAGCCATTGATATTACATTTCTCAATCCTGGGTCTGGTAACCGTGATAATTAACAGAAGACACTATCCTGGCCCAATGTAGCAATCGAGAAGCTAATGGATGATCTCTTCTTTAGATACAGTAGGTCAACATATTCTCTCAGTGCTCGTTTGCCTGGAAAGGGGACCCAGGAGGCAACTGTACCACTATTTAAATGGAGGTTCCTAAGTGCAATTATTCTGGTTCTTATGGCCTTTGACCACATCCTTTCACTGCTTTGAATTTCTTCCCAACACAATGTGGAAACTTTAACCACCTCATCGTCCTCCAATAATGTGTTACGGTATCTTAGAGCCCGAGTAATGGCCGCCATGTTCCAAAAGACCAGATTGCACTATCTCCTTATGGCCTGAATCATGGTACCTTGGAGGAGTGATAGAAGACTTTTAAGCACTACCCCTTCCAATCCATCCCATTCATAGGTTGGATCAAGGGAAAAAAACTCTCCCCCATACAGGCCTAGCGGGGGTATCTTCCCTTCATAAGCCTTTAATAATGGGACATGAGATAGCCCCCCAAACCTACCATTAAATCTTGACAGACAACTGGCCTGCAATAGAACCTTTTTAAGGCTAGGAATATTTAGTTCTGGGGTCATCTGGGCAGAAATTAAATTTCCAGTGGCTCTTGAGTCTATCATAACTCTGATGGGAATTCTTTGTGGATTTTCATTTACATGACTGGAATGCCAGAAGGTATTGATGAGACTGTCCAAGATGTTCCCTGCTATCCACCCTGAGCTTTCTAATATTCCTTCAAGGTTTTACCTATGGAACTTCTCAGGTTTTTCTTGGTATCAGTTCCCATGGGTCTTTGGTTGGGCACTCTCTTACAAAATGGCTTTTCTTCCCTCAATACATACAGAGGCCATTTCATTGTCTAGTTTATTTTTCTTCCTTAGTTAGTAGGGTGCAGATGGAGCCAATTTCCATGGACTCATTATTCACATCATTGCTGGAGAGAGAAGCCTTAAAAACTCTTTGCCTTTTGTGCTCAGAGGAGTTCTGTTCTTCCATATTCCCTCGTCACAATTCTAGAAGCTCCTTGTCTGCAGACAAGGTGGTGATGTGCCGATCATAAACCTTATCAAAGTCCCTTCAGCTGCTACACAACATGGGATCATTCTGGTTAACAAAGGGCAATACCCACTGTACTGAGTCCCCATCTAGATACAAAATTAGAAAAGCAACTGTAGATTGGGCATTTTGGCATCTGGGAATGCTGCTGATTCGCACATGAAAGGTAATTGATTTTGTGTATGGAAAACTTAAAACATGGCAGGATCCCATGAATAGCTCTCTGGGATAGCCAATGGTATTACTGGGGGCATGGATACTGTGGTGGCTGAGGATGAATTTGGAGTTGAAGGGGAAGCCCCTGTTGAAAGAGTTCCAGCAGTATATTGAAAGACAACAGAACTTACAGAATCTCCTGCCAGCTTTTTGTTTACCTGATTACCTAATGTGGTGATCTCTGCTTGGACAGCTGCCATGTCTTTTGGCAAACTAGCAAAAGCTCTAGCAATATCATCTAACATGGCCGTTGTAGGATTCATTGTGGCTGGGGGAGAGGAAATGCTTTGGGGGAAGTGTTCTATAGGAAAGAAGACACAACAAAAAGAGCAGGTAATTACTCTCTGTTCAACTTAATTCTTCCTATCACCATCTACTGACTCCTCTGAATTCCCTAGCTTTTAGAAAGCAAAAGATATTGACCCTTCGCTCCTTCGCAACCAGGACTAAAAGAATGATTTACAGCGAAGATTTAGTTGTTCAAGTTTGTTTAGTGTCTTTTCACTAAAATTAATATAATACAAAATAAGGCACGCAGGTAAGTATTCTCACACCAAATACAACAGAATGTTAACTCTTTCCAAAATGAAATAGACATGTAAACTTCAACAACATGACATTTGTGAGTCTTTGTTCTCAAAATGAACTCCTGTTCCTCTGTCTCAAAAGCAAGGAGTTCTTTTGATGTTTTTGGTTAAACCTCATGGTTTCGTTTGGAGTTAGAGTTTTGTCTTTTAGTTTGATGTACAAAACTGTTCTTTGCCATGATGGTTTGGTGCCTTGAAATAACTAGTTTTTAGATAAGGCTTTTGTAGTTAAATCAGTATTTTGAGTAAATGTTCTTGCACTGAGCACTCTACCATTAAACAATGGTGAGCCGGGCTTTGCAATCTAGTTATCTCCAATTTCCACCACATAATATTCTTCTGTAGGGATAACAAAGCATAGTTTGTCATCAATGAGCCGCCACTCGTAGAGTCCACCAAAAGTTGTCCTTGCACTGAGTATTTGTTCCAGGGTGTGGTCAGTATTTACAGTGAACCACACCCAAGATGGCTGACACTGAAGGAATTCTGGGCATTGTAGTCTGGATATTTTTAGCGGTGCTAAAATTGAGTTACATACAACATACCAGAATTCTCCAAGTAAAGTATTTCAACAAACGTTGTGTTATTAAGAATGCCAAAGGGCATATTAACAGGAGATTAAAACAGTTAACACACACACATTAGGATTCTGGCAATTGAACAATTACATTACTCCAATGGTACTGCAATAATAAAGGCAAGTCGTTGTGATTACTTGTGTGGTAAAGGAACGTGTGGTAACGTCGCAGTCGGGGTAGGGACTGCAGTGTAAAGGCATGCATGGTAAATGCATGCGGGGTTCCGTCATAGAACCTTGGTACAAATCATTGCTAGAAACCTCATATGAATAAACCATTCCATGCACCTGTCCACTCTTCTCAATTAATGTCTAAATACTTGTTGCTCTTCTTGACAGGTTCTTTTTTATAGAATGTGTCTACCTGGTATATTGAACTATGTAGCTGCATTCTTTCTTTCTGAATCAGTTTACTGGATGGCTCCATGCCATCAGGACACCGTAATCATGTCTGGGGCTATTATTTGACAAGGCAGCACATTCTGTCAGTGATAGTCCACATTTACCCAACTTAAGCCAATTGAACTAAAGTTCAATGGTTTGCAGTAGGAAAATCTGGCCTAGATATGATATCTCCATGACACAGAAGAATCTGGTAACCCTTTGTAGCATGGATCAAATTCTTTCTTTTACATGTGACATTCTTTTTCCAGTAAAATTGCACTGTTGAGCTCTTATTTTCGTTTATTGGATGAAAAGGGCGGTAAGCTGCTCAACATCATCAAATCCATACAAATACAAATATATTCACTGTTACGTCATATATTTAAACTAGCTTTGTGCCGTGTAGGCACAGATGTGACAAATCTCTGCAATATTTCTAGAGTATGCAGGGTTCTATGTATCTCTGATTATAGACCAGTGCGGCAATGGGAACCAGGATGTTGCCCTTATGGTTTGTGACCATAAGTAGCCTGTTATTTTCCAGGGTAAGGGAAAAGTGCCTGAGGGATCTGCTGAGCGAAACGTATTTCTATTAGAGAATGTAATCTTTTCAGATGTGCACACCTCCCCCCGCCATTTTAATTGGATCTGATGGGGGGGTGTTTGTATGTAGTGGTGCCTGTACAGAAAAACCTAGGTGTGGAGCAATGGAACAAAAAATGCATAAAAGACAGGATCTTTAATAGGATTTAAGAACGTATGTGGGAAAAGATTATTTATAGACCATTGTGGTTTGTTACAAACATTGTTTTGGGGGAAACATTATTGCTACATTCAAAAAGAGGTCCAATAGGATTAAACGGTGCATGGTCAAATGGAACCTATTATGTAACCATAAGGCAATAGTTTTATCTCAAAGAAGGGTCTGCAAAGTCGAAGCCAACCAACTTCTGAAAGTGTTTTTAGACCCTCACCATCTTTAAGGGTAAATCAGACAAAAGCAAGGTTTGTGAGAGACACAACCTGCATTTTAGGGAGTATTCTACTGCAAAACAATTAAGGGGATAAAACTCACATGGGTAATTTTACCCATAACCAAGTTGTCCTACACTGACAACCACATCATGTTTGCAAGTTTGTGAAGTTAGCAGCTTCATACCATTTTTAAAATTTCCATTCTTCAGACTCCTAATCTTGATACATTCATGTGAAGGTTAATATGAAATTCTGGTATTCAATCAGAGGAGAACAAAAAGTTTTTTATTAAATATCACAATGTGTGTATGTGGATTCACAAACCAATACACTATGATGGGTCTCTCAATAGACAAAACCTAAAATCATTTATCTGTGAATCACCAAACTTAAAGCTTTAATATTAAAGGAGTGGGCCTAGAGCTTTATAAAGCTCTTTAATAAATGAAGAACACCTACGTGAAGAAACATTTTTGCTATACAGCAATTTGTTTGGAACCTCATTTTACAGAAGTTAAAACCACTTGTCAGTTAACCACCATCATCGGTTCTTTATTTAAAACCCCATCATTGTGAGTGGCCTTTAAATTCCATTGTGGCCAGTAAAAGTAGTTATTGGCCCCTTGGGAATTATGAGATTGGCTGGAAACCACAGATCTCATAACTTTCGCATGGAGAGTTTGGCTGCTAAAAACAGCTGAAATCTCCATGTAAAGTACATTAGAAAATGGGGAATTACCAGGGGAATTAGACCTAGATTTACTGATTCTCTCATTAAGTCCTCATTTCTTGGGGCGTGGCTACGGAGCCGATTGTGACGGACGCGTGAGCTTGGAGCTCCGCACCAGCCCGCCATATTATCCTGCTGGAAATCACTGCTGCCTTGGATCCGAGGGAATGTACATGGCTCCACCGAGTCTGGGGGAAAATGGTCCTGCTACTGGACTGCTCTGAGTGACTGGGGACCCGTTTAGTCCGAGTGAGGCAGACGTGGTGGCGCCGGCCAGGAGTCCCTCAAGATTGCACCGATCGCTCCTCCGGAGAGAGCGCAACGAAGGTCGTGAGGGGTGCCCAGCTGACCTCGATGACGGCAGACTTGCCCTTGGGAGTGGACCCGGTACTGACAGAAAGAGCCATACGAGAGGAGTGCCAATAGCTTTGCCTTCTCCCGATGTGGGAAGTCAAGTGCTGAGGCGGGATCTGCTACCGCCGCCGCCCAGCGGCTCAGGAGGCAGAATCGGAGTGAGGGCCTGCGTTGTCACCGGGGCCTTGCTGATTTGTGGTGTATCGGAGGGCCCCCCTCCCCTCGGATTTGCAGCTTACAAGGCATCTGCTGCTGGTTGAATCGTCTGGGGCTGGGATCGCCACCATTTTTCCAGCCGCTGCAGTGAGCGACGTTTTACTGGAGGGGCGCTATTGGACTTCCTCCCCCAGGCCCTGGGATTTGCGTGGGGGCCTTCTGGTAGAGGGCACGAACTGGAGGTGTGGTGCAGCTGGGTGCCCTGGCCTGGGTGAGTGCTGCCGTGGCTATTGGAGGTGAGGGACTTGTACCTGGGATTGCCTCCCCTTGGGACCCTGTGTCTTGCCCGGTGACTGAGGACCTTGTATGCGGTGACCTCCAGACTGTACCCCATAGCCTGTGGTGGAAAGCGGCTGGTCTTTGGGAGCCACTGCGCAGCCACTGAACAGGTTGGGGGAGAGCTCTGCTGGACGCGGGGATACTCAGCCCCAGGATTCTTGGTCTGATGCCCATACTGCTCGTTGAGTGAAAGTTGGAACGCGCGCCTTCGCAGAGCCTGGTGGCTCTGCTGTTGGCTTTATAGGGAGAACCGGAACGGGTTGTCACGGTTCACGGAGCTGTATGGACTATCAACAGGGGCGAAATTAGAACGCAGCTTTCACCACCGAGTTTGAGACGGCCACTCATGCTTGATTCCAGAATTGTGGGAATAGGCGCCTCCACCCTTCAGTGTCCGGCTGGTGACGCTGTGCTCCTGGAAACATGGGAAAACCAAGGGGAAAGCAGGCAGGGGCTTCCCCAGACCTTGACGACTCTGCATCGGACCGCAAGCGGCAGGATTCTCCTGAGCCCCCAACAGACAGTCTGGTTCAGCAGCAGTTGGCCCAGATTTTGCAGGTGATAGCGGACACTAGGAACACTCTGTGCCAGGATATCGCAAATGTGGCGGTGTGGCTGGGGCTCTCCCACGCAGAGCATACTAAATTGGCTGACCGGGTGAAGCAGACGGAGGCGGCCCTGGAGAGCATGGAGCCGGCTCAACAGTCCCTTACTGCTCAGATGGGGACATTGCATGCAGGGTTCAAGTAGTAGAGAAGAGAGCTGAGGATGCCGAAGGTCGCAATCGTAGGAATAATGTTCGTGTGCTAGGCCTGCCGGAGGGAGTGGAAGGGTATAGCATGATTGACTATCTGGAGGGCTGGCTTTGTGATGTACTGGCGCCTGCTGGATTGACTCAGTTCTATACTCTAGAGAGGGCCCACAGGGTCCCTGCCCGTCCAACGGCGAGGCCTCCTCGGCCGGTGGTCTCCCGCCTGCTTCATTATAAGGACAGAGACTTCCTGCTACAAAAGGCACGCTCTTCAGGGCCTTATGTAGTCGACAATTGTAAAGTATCACTATTCCCTGCCTACACATTGGATGCCCAGTGCTGCCGCACCTCTTTCCTGGCATTCAAGAGGGCACTACGTGATGAAGGGCTGCAATACTCTTTGATGTTTCCGGCACGACTACGAATAGTTTTGGATGGCAAGACTAACTTTTGCAAGGACCCCAAGGAAGCGTGGGACTGGATTGACTCGAAATACAAAATTGGCTGCGGATCAGCAGGGCGACACAATTAACCGGTCATGGAGGAACAGTGCCTGCGAAGATCGAGGCGCACAAGGCGCTGACACACTGTCCTGCGGGCGCCCACTGCATCCCAGACGGAGAAGGAGAGGTTGGCTGCGCTGCGGGCGGTATCGGAACTCCTCCAGGATTTCCATCTGTCATCTGCAGTGAACACTGGATCGGAGAAGGGGTCAGATGGTTCCTCATCTGATGAGTCCAATGCTGACAGTGTTACTCTGCCACATGTTACCCCGGGAACAGCTGATGAGATTTTCTGATTGCTTTATTGTCTTGATATAATTCTGTTTTGCTTCCTTCTCCCTCTTTCTTTGCTGTCTTGCTCTGCTGATGCTGCATTGTTATATATTGCACTGATGGGCTGTTGGAGAGGTGGGGCGGGTTTTTGTCTTAGGTATGGTTTCCCTCAGATACGGGGCATTGTTCTCTGTTTGGGGCCTGGCACTGGTCTGCTAATAGACTCTTAGCGGGGTAACGTTGGTTCCCAGCCGCCTCCCCCCTTGATTCTCTGTAGCTACTAGAGGGTATTGTGTGTTTAGCTAAATTGGATGGGGACTAGTGTTTTAGTGCCTGTTCTGAGGTGGGGGAGTCGGGGTTTTTTTGGTATTTGTTTTGGGGTTATTCGGGGCCTCAGCGTGTCCCTTATGGGAGTTCTATTTGGCGATTGTTTTAGATTGTATCATGGGGTCATTACTTGAACTGAAATGTGTATCATGGAATGTCAGGGGCATACATTCCATGGTGCGACACCAGAAGGTACATGCTTAAATAGTGCGTAGAGGGGTCCAAATCGCTTTCCTCCAAGAAATGCACATCACACGCCACGAGGTTCTTGCCCTGCAACGTAGATGGAGGTGTCAGATTTTCTACACAACGGATTCTGTTTTCGCGCGGGGAGTGTTGTTCTGGATCAGAGCTGGGGTACCTTTCCAGCCACTGCAATATCTAGCGGACCCAGAGGGGAGATATGTGGTGGTTGCGGGCCGCCTCAATGGTAGAAATGTGGTGCTGAGTAGCATCTATGCGCTCAACATGGAACAACTTGCCTTTTCCACTCAATTGTCTGGGAAGCTGGCGTCTTATCTGACCGGATCAGTGATTATGGGCGGGGATTTTAACTCTGTTCCCGATATTTCCTTGGATCGGTCCAATCCACCCCTCCCTGATGCACCTGTCCATAAAATCTCTAAGGCCAGAAGGGATTCGCAGCTTTGGTGGGGATTAGTTGATACCTGGTGGGCGCTTCACCCTGGAGAGCACGATTACTCTTTTTAATCAGCGATGCATGAGCTTCATGTTAGATAAGATGCGTTAATATGTTCCCCCGACATACATGCTGTCGCTGGGCATAGTGAATATCTCACTAGAACATTGTCACATCATAATCCACTACTTCTACGATTTCATTGGTCCCAGGCGCGCCCCGCGATCCCAACTTGGTGCTTACGTCCAGAGCTACTAGAAGAACAGGTCTTTCGAGAGGTGGTGGGAGCTGGTACACATTGAAAGGCTGCGCTGTTTTGATTATAAAAAGTATTTAGTGCGCGCACACACAGAACGTGACAAAGCAGGCACGTTGCTGGCTTGGTTGGCCAACCCTGCCTGAAGGGGGACAGTTATTTTAGAATTGTGCAGCCCGACGGGGGAACTTATTTATATCCAACAGGGGATTAACGATCAGTTTCTTGCCTATTATACGGATCTTTATCAGAGCTGGGTGAAGACGCCCGTGGGGAGTTTTTAGCTGTGGCCGAACTACCGCACCTTGATAAACCACAGGCCGACGTCCTGGGGCAGGATATAACATTGGGAGAAATTAGGGGGGCGATAAAACATATGGCGCGAAAAAAGACACCTGGGGCCCATGGATTGCCAATCAAGTTTTATTTGACCAATATTGATCTTTTGGCTCCTAAATTAATGGCTCTTTATAATGAGGCAAAAGGTGCGGGAGTGCTACCTGTCTCTACCCACGAGGCAGTCATTATTCCTTTACTGAAACCAGGAAAATCTCCTTCTGACAGGACTGCTTATCTCCCACTGTCCATGCTCACCACTGATTATAAAATATTGAGTCAGATACTGGCGACTCGATTGCTCCCGCATATGGTGCATTTAGTGCACAGGGACCAGGCGGGGTTCATTCCAACTCGGAACACCGCCATCAATGTAAGGCACCTACTTCACATATTGAAAGCTGAGTCTTACCCGACGGAATCTGCTGCCATTTTATTGGTTGACATTGAGAAAGCCTTTGACAGCCTGGAATGACCGTACTAGTTTCAAGTCATGCGCAGCTTTGGTTTAGGCGATACTTTTGTGGCTTGGACGGCGTTATTATACAAGACGGGTGCCCTGGTTTAGGCTTCTTGCGCAGTGAGTCGCGAGACGCTGTAGGCATGCCCGCTCTCCCCGCTGCTGTTTGCCTTGGCCATAGAGCCATTAGCGACCCAGGCCCAGATGGGACGGCGCTACTCGGGGCTTAATGTGAGTGGCTCCATTCAATACATTGCACTCTATGCTGATGATCTGCTCATGTTTCAAGCAAATACGACTGACGCCCTTGCCCGTGTGAAGTGTTTACTTCAGGATTTTGAAGCGGTCTCGGGCCTCAAGGTGAATTGGGTGAAGTCTTGCCTGTTCCCTGCTGCCCCACGGGATGGAGGGCCTTTACTTACTGATGGAGTGCAATGGGAATATCGGTGCTTGTCGTACCGTGGGACCCACATTTATCATAAGCCGGTTGACCTGCTTGACGGTAATGTAGGTAGAGCTATTCGGAGCCTTTGGGGTAACTTGGATTTCTGGGGGACCGTACCTCTTTCAGTAGCAGGCCGAATGGCTCTCCTTAAAATGGTGGCTCTCCCTCGGCTGTTGTACTATTTTCGAACACTACCAGTCTGGATTCCTGCGTCGATCTTTAAACAAATTCAATCACTGGTCACCGGTTTTATTTGGGTGTCTGGCAGGCGATGGGTGGCACTGAAGACTTTAATGCGATCGAAGGCGGATGGTGGGTTGGCAGTCCCTGACTTTGAGACATACTATTTGGCAGCTCAATTACAGTGGCTTACTCAAGCAGTGGCGCTGCAATTTCGGGGTCCGGCTGAGCGAGATGTGGGCGGGGTTCAGGACAGGTACTGTTGTCTATTATTCTACATCTGCCATTGAGGCTCCAGATGCTTCCTAATGAGTTGCGGACGTTTCGGCTTTGCTAGAACCGGAGTCAGAGAAGGGCGCTGATTGAGCGACCTTATGCCCTGGAGATCCCTTTAGCCATGTGTACTGCTTTTCCGCATGGGGGTAATTGGACTGCATGGACTGCATTGACCGACTGGGGAGAAAAGGGTTTGCACATGTTAGGGGATTTGTATGAGGATAGTACCCTCCTCCCATTTGACGCACTACGGGACAGGTATCACCTCCCCCGTGGGGATTTTCTGCTCCATTCAGCTCTGGTTTTGGCCATCCAAAAGCATTGGCGGGAGGGGTTATCAGAACCACGGACTTCCATGGCTCGCCAACACATTGTAATGGCGGCGGGTACCTTTAAAGCAGTTACTTGTTTGGATAGAGATATGACATGTGAGGCGCTGACTCCACTCCAGGAACTGCAGCAGAAATGGGAAGAGGACCTAGGCAAAGAAATCCCAGAGAAGGTGTGGGCTGAATTGGTTGAGAGGGCGTGGAAAAGTTCTAGAAATGCCCGTTTCAAACTAGTGCATTTTTTTATACTGCATAGGGCGTACCTCACCCCAGCTAAGATTAACACATATTTCGATACGGACACAGCGAGGTGTCCACGATGCAGCACGGAGAGTGCGGATTTCAGACATATGTTGTGGGACTGTCCATATTTGGGGACATATTGGGGGGAGGTAGTTACGCTATTATGTGATATTACTGAAAAGGAGCTAGAGCCCGATATTGGTACTTGCCTGCTCCACTGATTTCCCCACACATCCAAGACCAAGGCCCCAGCTATCAGAGGTGGCGGGCTGAACTCCTTAAATGGGCGGAATGCGAGGGTACAGTTAGATTACAGCTGGCTAGCCGAGTGAAGAACGACAAAGCTTTGGATGCTGCAAGGGCCTGGGAAGTACTGGTGGCGTTATTGAAAACCTTGGATGCTGAGTTGGAAGTGGGCTCTACGGCGAGCACCCCGGCCGTTTCACCCTGATTAATGTATATTCTATGCCTGGTTGACTGCGCCTACCATATGTAGAAATACATCACTCTTTGGGGGAGTGGGGCTCCTTGATGTACATCTCTGTGCAGTGTTGTGCCCTATATTGATGCTCTTGCAATATTTACTCTGTGTGACACGCCAGGGATGGGGGTGGGATAAGTGGGTGGGGGAGGTTAGTTATGTTATGTTTGGTTTTCTTCTGCTGGATGGCTCCGGAACTGTTCTTATGCCTTTTATAGCTCATTGATTATTATTGCAAAGTTTATTTCTCCTTTATTTGAGTATCACATGATGCTCTTCCCTGGGGATTTACTGCATACATCTATTATTTGTGACTATGTAATTTAAATATGGTTGCGAGCAGAGACTATTGTCGTCCAGGGAACTACCGCTAGCCTTTTTATCCTGTGTATGCTTGGATGCTTTTGTTTGGGAAAAATTATAAAATATATATATATTTTTTAAATGAAGTCTTCATTTCTGAGTAGACTTTTACGCTCCAAGGTGTAATAGGGTTGCCAATTCCTCAGAGAAAAATACTGGCCGTTTGTTGCTGTTTTAAGAATTTGTAATGGCCCACACATGATACTTAAAAATAACTTTTTAGAAAAGTGTCTTTATTCGTTTTGAACATGGCCTTTCTCTCTTTGTTTACTTTATCAGTCAAGGATTATTAAGGCATCACAAACGCACATTTTAAAGTGCTTTCTTCTTATATTTACTGCTTCAAGTATGTACTGGTAAGGGGAAAAATACCAGCTTTAAGTGATTTTTCAACTTTTTGACAGGTCAGGACATTACTGCCCATGTTTAAACATCCGGCCAGGTGGCAACCCTACTTGTAATGGGTCGGATTCTCCAAACCCCCAGAGTACCCCCATTATTGGTAACTCCAGGGTTGGGGAAAAGCTGGCACATTCCATGAGCCACTCATCATGAGGGCTTAAATGGATTAAAATAGGATTTAGTGGGCTGGATTGGAAGCTGATAGAAGGGCTGGCAAATGTTTTCATGTTCTACACCAAAGATGGGTAGCAAGAATGCACAACTGTCACTTGGGTGAGTTAGGGTAGGCGGTCTTCTTAAATATTTTATTTTAATGGGGCCAGACAGTTAATTTTATAGCACAATCATCCAAATATATTGGCTTAAAGGTGGTGGGTTTTAAAAGCATTTGGAAGGATAAGGTATTGACCCACTCAAGTCTCCAGCCTAAGGAGCATTATTTCTCTACAGAAGCAAATCAAATATTGTACCATAGTTTATATGTGTACATTTTTTTAACACTGCTTAATAAAGTAGCTACGTTTTTAAAATATCCACAATGCTCCTAGAAGCGCACGTGAAGCACTCTGTCATGAAGGAGGGCTGAGGGCCCAAAAGGGGTATATTGGCTCTACTGAGAACGTTTTTAATTTTGGTGAGTACATTTCCATAGATCCATCAGGCCACTTCCCCAGAGCCTTCAGAAACCATCAGGCTAAAATTACCCTGTGAGCATGGCAGTGAAGCATAGTCTGCATCTTGAAATGCCATGGTCGGCTTATTTGTACACAATATCTCCAATGCATTCAAGATATAGGGAGATGAAAAACGGGTATGCTGACTGGTCCCAATCTACCTCATAAGTTGCTTCATGAATCGGAGTAAGGAGCATCTCACTGGCTCTAATCTATCAGGGAGGTGTTTGATGGTGTTGCAACAGGTTGCGTATTTGCAGTAGTAATGGAGTTTTACAATTTGAATTGAGTGAGCAAATATTGCAACAAAGTAGGGATGATCACATTTCTCTAGGACTACATATGGAAACTTAAAAGACTGGGTACTCACGAACATTCTTCCTGGGATCAAAAGTTTTAAACTGTGGTCTGTCCTATGGTCTCATTGGTGCCAGTATACCGAGGGGGACTATGTCTGACAAATTTAGAGATGACAGCATGCCAGTGGTATCTCTGTATCTTGAAGGGAACCTCCTTCATGATGGTTGCATTTAAAGTACAAAATGTTTGGTGGTCAGCCTTGTTGGTTTTGACAGCTGTCCACCAAATGTAAAAAAAAAAAATTTTTCAAAATCAAAATGGGAGTTTATTTTTGAAAAAATTAAAAAGGAATGATCCCAC
The DNA here is from genome assembly GCF_964204655.1 of Triturus cristatus. Taxonomy (NCBI): domain Eukaryota; kingdom Metazoa; phylum Chordata; class Amphibia; order Caudata; family Salamandridae; genus Triturus; species Triturus cristatus. The sequence continues at coordinate 350,792,067 of NC_140584.1, forward strand.
GACCCTGGGAGTGTTCTCGTATGGTGTGGAGGTCATTATATTTTTTTCTGTCCCTCAGCGCCAGGTTTTTCCTGGGCGTGACTGACGCGAAACAAAAAGACTTTAGACTATGCACGCTAAACAGAACCATGGTTTAATGCCCTTCCTCTGACGTCCCTATTCTGGTGGGCTGCTGGAGGAAGTTTTCTGTCAATAGAGCCAATGGGGGCTCCGTCGACAGAAAACTTAAGGTACGCCTGTCTCTAAGTGAGGCGGGAGAACCGAGGGTTTCCAGACTGAGTACTCGGTCACGTTTGCGATGGAGTACCACTTCTGCCAAACTCTAAATCAGGCCCTTAGTCTTAAATAATGTCTACATTTTTTCACTCAAATTACTGTAAAATCGTGTGGAAATAGGAATTTGTAGTGATTACACTAGACAAGGTAAGTGTAAGAGCATATACTTTATTGATTGTTAATCTCCACAGCTTCCAGGAACTAACAACCTCCTGGATTCAAACAGTAACATACTATTGCCATGACAGTGACATCATAGGACTAAGAGCATGTAAGAACAAGAAGCTTATAAGACACTACTACAACATCTCCTCTCTTTCCATAAATAGACAAAGAAAGGAGATAGAGGAGGAAGGAGAAGAAAGAAGAAAAGGACAAATGTAAATGCAGAGTAAAGGTAGAGAACATTAAACAAAAATATATATATAGGTAAATATTACTGCAATACATAAGCAGAATAAACAAAAAACAAGAAAATTAAAGATTTAAAATTTAAACGTTTTAGCAGAACACTCGTCCTACCACTCCTCCGTGGAGGAACATATCTCAAGGAGGACTTCCTAACCTGAGAAGACTGAGGCAAATTCTCATGCAGATTTGGCCTTTTAGGAACAGAGTCAGACTGTACGGTGTTGTTTGTCTCAAGACCCAATTGTAGAACCACCTTCATTGGAATCTTATATATCCTAGAAAGATTCCACCAATTTTTCCTATTGACTCCAACAGCAAAACAAGAGGTGGCATCCACCCTAACAGGGGGACCAAACTTAGAAAGCCCCTTGGGAACATTTAGAGGAGACTTGATCTTGACCCAATCCCCCACAAAGACTGAGAATTTAAAATTAGACACATCTAGAACAACATCCTGTGTCGGGACTGTGGGAAAAATGTGTAAGTCTCTGCCTCCCTGTGTCTCCTGGCACTTTGACACCAAACCCCACTTTTTCATCCAAGCAGGACACATGTGAAATGAGGCTTCTCTACCTCTGAGTAAAGCGAAAGGACTAGAACCCTATGGTGGAACTAGAGGTAGTGCGGTGTGGCCACAACATACTCTGGACAGCTACTTTGATGTCAATGCAAGAGGGAACAGCCCACTGAACACACTCAACAAGAATGCGGTTATTGCGCTCAATGAAACCATTGGCCTGTGGGTGATATAAAGCCACACGCCGGTGGGTGATGCCAGACTGAGACAGAAAAAGAGACATCTCCTTAGAAATAAATTGTACCCCATTGTCAGATATGATCTCTTTGGGAAACCCTCTTGGGCAAACAGACTCTGAAGAAACCTAATAACCTCCTGTGAGTTGGGCTCTGTCATGAAAAGAACCTCCCATCACTTGCTGAAATAATCGTCAATCACCAGAGCAAACTTGTATTTTTTTCCCAGCACATTGAAAGGTCCCACAAAGTCGATAGCCAACCTCAACCAGGGACCATCAGGTGCCTCAACTTGTTGTACTGGAGGAGAAACATTTTTTACAACCTTATCACTTGGGGAACATGTAAGACACATCTCCACCACAACAGTGATTTGACGGTCCATGGAAGGCCACCAGTAAACACTACGAATCCTTTTCTTAGTGTACGTCTGTCCAAGGTGTCCCTCATAACCATAGTCAATGATACGACCTCTAAGAGATTCAGAAGGAACAAATGTATCCCCACACATGATTATTTCTCCATCCTCCAATGTAAGCTCATCAGACTCTTTGTCAAAAGCATGTAAATCGTTGTCCAGATGCTTTCCCTAGGCCAACCAGAAACAATGAACTCTTTCACCCTCTTAAGCAGAGGATCTGACTCCATAGGACAAAACCAATCACGTTCAGTGAAGCAACTTACCCCACAAACATCAACCGCAGCAATCAAACAGTCTTCATCAGCCTCATTGTCATGTTCAAATGTACCTAAGGGTAGAGAAGACCTAGATAGATAATCAGCGTGTGTGTTTCGCCCACCAGGGATATGTGCTACACCAAAGTTGTATATAATTTAGAGCTTAACCTAGCAATTCTGGGCGTATGGTCTTTGACAATCTTACCCTCTAAAATAGGAATGAGGGGCTTGTGGTCAGTAAGTAGAGTAAAAGTCTTTCCCCACAAAAAACACTTGAATCGTTCAACAGCCCAGCAGCATGCAAGCAATTCTCGTTCAATGACAGAGTAATTTTTCTCACTCGGGCGTAGTGCTCGTGAAGCGAAACCCAAAGTGAACTCCTTTCCATGTTTGACCTGAGAGATCATACCACCAAGACCATCAAGGCTCGCATCAGCAGACACCGTGCATGAAAAAAGGGATCAAATGGGGTGAGAATGTTGCATGAGTCTAACTCTTTTTTGATCTGCACAAACTCTCCCTGACACAAATCATCCCAGAGAAACACAGCTTTTTTCTTGAGGAGCTGCCTCATATGGACAGTCTTTGCAGCAAAATTAGAAATGAATTTCATGTAAAATTCACACAGGCCTAAGAAAGAAGAGACCTGTTCCTTTGAAGCAGGACAAGGAGCATTAGAAATGGCATCGATGAGACCTTCCATTGGCACAATGCCATCTTCAGAAATGTGATGTCCCAGGTATATGATAGAAATAACACCAAAGACAACAGCAACAATGCCGTTACCTTCCAATCTTTCCAAAATGCGACTCCTTGTTCTTTCCAGCCACCAAAATATCGTCTTGGAAGACAACAGTATCTGAAACACCCTTCAACACCTACTCTATAACACACTGGAAAACTGAGGCTGCCGAGGCTAGCCCGAAAGGCATCCTCCTAAATTGAAAAGTACCAACAGGTGATACAAAAGCGGTTAAATGCTTGCAAGATAGGTCGAGCTCTACCTGGTGATACGCTGATGCTAAGTCAATTTTAGAAAAATATTTTGCACCTTCAAATTTTGAAAGTATGTCATCAATGCGGGGAAGAGGGTGCGAGTCAATCCAAATCTCTCTATTGAGACTGCGTAAATCAATACATACCCTGAGATTACCATTATTATTTCTTGCGACAACCAAGGGACTTAACCAAAGAGAAGACTCTATAGGTTCAATAACCCCACCCTCACACATTTTCTTGAGTTCTAAAGAAAGATCATCTCTGATACTGAAGGGTACATTACGTAGCTTGTGTTTAATCGGAAGAGCCCCCTCCTTGACCTTAATAAAGTGTTTGAATCCTCTAACACAACCAAGTTTATCACCAAAGACTTTGGGAAACTTCATGGACCAAGAAACTAAACTTCCTCCTTCGGATTGTTTACCCACCACAGAAACCTGTTTGAGTTCCAGGCCTAAGAGTCATTCCGAACGACCCCTGGTGGTACCAACCCAGAATGTTGAGACCTTTTTTGGCCACATAAACCTTCCCTTGGATGTGCCTGTCTTTAAAAACCAAGGCAGTCTCAAAGAAACCTGTCAAATCAATGTTCCTCCCTTCATAAGAGACAGGACTTCTGTCAGGAGGATTGAGAGGTCTGTTCCCCCAAGTACTCTCAAAAAGCTCATCCGTAATCATTGTCATCTGTGCCCCTGAATCCACCAGTAGGTGCAGACACTTCCCATCAACCAATACATCAACAATGGGATCAACACAATCTTCGGAATCATCCTTAACAACCACTACAAAATCAGTAAGAGAATTAACAACTTCACTCATAGAATCATTCTTAGGTTCCTCAGAATACACAACATTTATACTTCCCCGAAAACCACACATCTTGGCAAAATGACCTTGTTTCCCACATTTACGACAAGCAGCATTCTTAGCCGGACATACTGTTGAATTGGGAAAATGCGAAGGAAACCCACACTTATTACATACATTCTTTGAATAAGATTTCTTCTCAACCTTGTTAGACATAAATCTGTTACCTCTTTGCTCAGATTGCGGTTTACCTTTGTCTAACTGAATTTTTTCACTAGAATCGTTTTGGTCTTTAGCTATGGCTACAATATTCTTCTCCACTTTAAGTTCCTTAGATGCCTTCTGAGAAAGTTCAATACTCTTGACAATGGTAATAGTCTCATCCAAAGAAGGGTTCTTTAAAGTAAGTAATTTCTCTTGAACTTTCTTCTCCCAACAGTGCACCACAATTTGGTCTCGTATTAATTGTGATGTAAATTGTTCAAATTCACATTCAGAAGCGAGAATACGCAAAGCGGCAATGTAGGACACAATACTCTCTTCACACTCTTGTCTTCTTGTAAAACATTTGTGCCTAGCAACAATTATGCTGCTCTCTACATCAAACTGTTTCTCAAGCATACCCACAGCCTGATCAAAAACATTTAATTCCTCTTCGCCTTCAACAACAAACAAAGGAGGAAGATGTTCGAAAACTGCTTGGCCCTCAAACCCCAGATTATGTTCTAGGATGAAACGTTTCCTCTCTGCGCTGAACCTCGAACCTCCCATAGTGCCTAAATATTTCACGAAAGCTCTGTACCACACTTTCCACTTGACTGGTGGATCACCTGGAAGCTGTAAAAAGGGAGAAGGAGGCTGTACATTTTGCATGGCGACAATCAAAATGTACATTAAGAACGTTTAAAAACTACCTGTAAAACAAATATTAGTTTTTATAACACACAATAGGTAAGTAAATAATGCACCTACAAAGATAAACACTAATTATCACATGCAGGAACAAAATAGCAATTTCAATTAGACTGGAAGATTATCCCAAACGTCAAGAGACTGTTGTTATTCCACCGTGTGACACACTTGTTCCAGAAGAGTTAAATAACTTAAAATGAACAATCAAAGTGTGGGGTAGTCACAGCTCACACACAGCCATGTTCATTTCAGTAGATGAGATGCACACGTTTTTCTTGATAAACACACGTAGAATCAGGAGACGAGAGACGCACTGCTGACTTGTTGCTCCGTAAAGAATAGGCACGCACCAACCTCTGATGCGCCGCACAGCAAACCTGCTGACACTTTGTTTCGTAGTCGAAGGACGCAATGTGCTGTACAGCGAACCCAAGTAACGCACTCAGGAGACCACAACACCGAGAATATTCGTGCGTGACTATGTTTTGGACTATGTTGTGTAAGTGGCTTGATGCGGTAACCAAAGAAACTGGAGGACGCTCACCCCTACGACGCTGCTCCGCTGCACGTCTGTGACGCGTTGTTGATGCGGTAACTATAGAAACGAGAAGAGCATACGTCACCACGCTGCGTAGGCTCCTCCACACTGTAACCGAGAAAACCACTTGCATTGGATAAGTGACAGGTTGTTGTCGGTTACGTCTGCGTCAGGAATGCAGTCTTCGCTGACACGCTGTCCAGGAATCTAGTGGTGCATTACCAGGAGAACGCGTTGCCCGGAGAACCCTCGTCATCTTCACCAACTCCTCCTGGGAATTCTACTGCATCATCAGAAGGAGGAAAGCTCCGGTGTCGGAAGGATCAAACCTCTAAACCAACCAACGGGACGCTCTTGGACAGGGGAAATCCAAATAAATAGATGGAAAATCCCAAAGCAGCCAGAAAAAATTTGGATTGTCCAGCGCTTGAACACAAACAAAATTAGTGTAAGCTTCAACGCTAAAATAGCCTCCACAGTCACAATAGCCAAATGCCAGAAATGCTGGAGTACTTGAAAGGGAACTGCAAACAATCTCACCGGTAGTGTAGAGAGTGAGTCCAACGCAAAAACGACAGATGGCCACTGCGGAGAGACAGAAGGAGAACCCAAACTTCACTGCACAGCAGACTGCAGAATGAGCTCCAGGAGACAGGAAAAACTAGAGACAATCGCTGCATACGTGGGTGGAGAGAGGATCATCCCATCCTCGTCGCCAAATTTGGAGTGATTACACTAGACAAGGTAAGAGCACATACTTTATTGACTGTTCTTCTCCACAGCTTCCAGGAACTAACAACCTCCCGGATTCAAACAGTAACATTCTATTGCCATGACAGTGACATCATAGGACTAAGAGCATGTAAGAACAAGAATCTTATAAGAAACTACTACAGAACCTTTAACACATCCTTACTAATGTAAAAAAAAGATGAAAGCAGTTATAAAATTGTGTTTTCTTTATAACAGACAATACAATTTGTTCAAATTATTTCTGTTACAAGTCCCAAAGTGCCATTCACTCAGTTTGCCTAATGCTGAGGTTTTATTGCAACTTCATGCTGGTTTAGTGTTTTCAGGCTTCTTTACTGTAGGTGTTTACATTCCTTGTTATTGGCATTTTTAAACATAAACATATTCCTATAGTTAAGCAGTACAGGACACCTTCTGTGCTTTAGATTTTTAATCATTTTGATCGATTTCAAGAATAACACACTGTATTATACTGGTGTAATATTGGTGCCCCCCACCCCCCGCAAAGCGTAATGAACTACATTTGGATTTGGCATTGATTTGTAAGGGTGCACATACATATATGTGAATATATATGTGAACACATCTAGGATGGCTGTATTGTTATAGTTATAAATCTCTTGTTTCAAGAACTATCCGATTAGTAAAGTACTTAGAGATACAAGTATGTAACGGTATGAGTTATATCTTTAATAAATGATAGATTACTGCATCCTACCGTAACATAATTGGGTCACTGTTCTATGTATAGACTGTTGGGGTTGCCAAATCCTGTTGGAAATAAGGTGGTCTATGAATAAACATAAATAAATGAAAGGCAATTACAAATGTTTCAGAGTATAGGAAGAGTTTGGGGATCTTTGGTGGGATCTCGAAGTGAAGATTTGAGCCTCAGAAAGGGATAAGAACAAAATCGGGGCTTATTCAAGACTCGTTAATCACAGATCTTGTTATTGTCTTTATTCTGAAAAGAGGTGATCAGCTTGTTCCACACTTTTCTATCTCGATTGTTAAAGCATTACAGTGTTCTTACTGTGGAGGAGGTTTGTACACCAGCTGCTCCATGGCACTTACCATGAAAACAAATGATAGGCCCTGCCCGTTGGTGGCCATGCAAACTACATTCCAGAGTTACTGTACACCAGGGGACCCATACAAAGTCAAACGATCTCTGCAATGCGCATCCCTCCTCAGAAGATTCCACCCATCTATAAATGAAGGGAGGTGGAGGAAAGCTTTCCCATCTGTCAGGAAGGTGTCAAACTACAAAGAGACTTCTACACTTGGGCCAATACTCGGAATGTAGGCTAAAGTGACCTGAAGTGAGCTAGGGAGCCAGTATGATACAGATACTTCCTCTATTTCTAATGATATGGTCCTTAAAGGCTGAATGGAGACACAACTGTTATCATCGTTATAACTAAGACTTCTGCTAGTACCAAGAGCCTTCTCTAAATCTTAATAAATCCCAAGGAGAAAAGTCCTGGGTGGAGTTGGACCGATCATTCCAAATGAGTGAACCTTCGAGTGAGGGCAGGGTGCTATAAATTACACAATTACATTTTTCCTCTCATCCAAATTATTAATATTTTATTTTTACAATGTTAAGGTTGGAGACTGATCTTTTGTGCTTCTTGAAAAAATTCATTTTTAAGGAGAGCTTTTCTGAAGGAACTGTCTCCAGGAACCTCTTTCCTCAACATTTTTGCAAATGAGCAGCTTACCCATGATATGGAATCCATCCTGGTGGATGGTCTTCATGATGACAAAGTGTCCTGTAGTCCTTTACTTTAAAACCACTGTTAAAACTGGGGGTCTCTAGTTGGCAATGGTTTGCACCGTTCTCCAAATAGGGACCATTGCTTCTTGTCATAGTAAGGGGCTACACTCCTAAAATAACCACTGCTCAACCCGTGGTAGCTTGGTACGAGTAGGAAGGCTTATCTCAGAGGCAGTGTGTAAAGCATTTGTGAACACATACTGTAATACAGTGAAAACACTACAGATGGACACAACACGGGTTTTATAAAAAGAAGTATTCTTTATATAGACTTAACACAAGACCCAAACGACAAAAAATCACAATACAATATTAAGAAAATGACTTTTATATGGTAGAAATAGCTTAGTTCACTTTAGATGGTAAATGCGACACATTTCTCACAAAGTACCTTTGGATGCGTCACGCAAGATAAACAAAAGGTTCGTAGGGAGAACGATGCGTCGGTTCCTTGCTTCGGGGGAGGCGATGTGTCTGTTTCTCAGTGCTTTCACAAAGTAAGCAATGCGACAAGATGGCGTCTTTGATGCGATGACATGAAGGCGATGCGTGCATGCCCGATGGCTGTGCGGCAAACTCTGTAACTTTGGAGCCGCGACAGGCCCTGCAACACGCTTCTCGGGTGATGCGAAGGGGACCCTTGCGGTGGTGACACGCTTCTCCGATGATGCGACGGCAACAGCTGCGGATGCGACACGCTTCTTCTCGCTGAGCTGCGCTTCCAGCTCCCAACAACACACACGTTTCTGCAGACAGAATTCCCAGCAAGGAAATTCAGGGGAGAGCTAGTGGTGAAGTCTTGTATCCCTGAGACTTCAGCAGGAGGCAAGCACAGTTCAAACCCTTGGAGATTCTTCTTCCATTTTATGAACGTTTCAATAAAAGTATTTCTCCTTTCCTTGGCAATAAAGAAACCACTGCAGGCCAACCCCAGAAAATAGCACACTGGCACAGGGGCAGTCAAACTCCTTCATATTCTCTGGGTCTTCTCCTTGGCAAAAGGTCCGTCTTGATTCCCAGAAGTGATCTAAAGTCTTGGGGTCTGGGCCCCAATATTTATACTAGTAAATCCTTTGTCCTCTGAAGGCAGAGGCTGCCTGTACCTAGCTAAAACCAGTTATGTGCAGCTTCCTGGCAAGAGGTGGAGACGGCATTGTTGAAAGCAGACCTGGCCCAGGTATCTGAAAGGAAATCTCCTCCCCCTACTCTATATTCTATGAGGGCTCAGGGGAGTGAAAGGAAATCTCCGCCCCCCCACTCTCTACGCAGCCAAGGTCCTATTCAGTCCAGCCCTGACTCATCAGATTGCTGGAGCCCAAGCCCTCCTGTCACTCACAAACCGGAAATGCAATACACAACCTAGCAGAGGCAGGCTGGATGGTTAGGTAAGAAAATACCTACTTTCTAAAAGTGGTATTTTCAAACATAGAATGTTAAATCCAACTTCACTAAAAGTTGTAGTTTATCATTCTGAGTTCAGGCATACTAAATTCATTTTTCTACCATGTTCCCTGGGTCAGTTAGGATTATAAGATGTTATAATCAAACTGCCCATTCTGGCCTATAGGGACAGGTAGCCTTGCAATAGTGAAAAACGAAATTGGCTGTAATTCACTATTGGGACATGCCACACACATCAGGACATGCCCTACCTCTTACTTACAATGCTCTTTGCCCTTGGGACTACCTTAGGGGTGGCTAACATGTAGAAAAGGGAAGGTTTAGGGACTGTTAAGGGGGTGCACTTATCAAGTCGACATGGCAGTAGTAGACTTCACACAGGCTCTGCAATGGCAGGCCTGAAACACACTTTACAAGCTGCTTCTGTCGGTGGCACAATTAGTGCTGCAAGCCCACTAGCAGCATTTGATCTACAGGCCCTGGGCACACATGGTGCACTGTACTAGGGTCTGACAAGTAAATCAAATAGCCAATCATGGAGTCACTAATACATTACAACAATTTACAATAGGGAGCACTTGCACTGTGCCACTGAATAGCAGTGGCACAGTGGCCAAAGCATCTGAAACCAGCAAAACATATTAAAAATAGAGGAGACAACAGCGACAAATGGAAGGGAGACTCACGCCAATGGTACCAGGTCTAACAACCACAAATTGTTTGTTTCACTTTCTCTGCGGCCAAACTACTTACTTACTTCTTCCCTGCCACTCCCTGTCTATATCTTCAATGAAGGGTTTCTGGGGGTGGGGAAGCCCCACTGCTCTATTTCACCTCTTTTCTCTTCTCATCTGTCTTCCTATACCCTGAATTGTTCATCCCCACCTTGTCTCTTGAGTAAAATTTTCTTTACTCCTGTCATCTACTCTGCCTATACCCTAAAACATCTTCCCCCAAGTGTGCCCTTATACATGTGCTACTACCGACACACAACTACATCCACAATACAGTAGAAACTCTACCTTTACCTACAACCTTGTATTTCCACCCATAGCTATACCCGACATTCTCTATCCTTACCTATACCCTCCACATATACCCTTGTTCCTCTACCTCTGCCTCCAGCCTAACACCTCTACCCAAACACATACATCATTACCTTCATCCCTGCTTATACCATAATACCGCTACCCCTAACTACAACCTAGTACCACTTCTCCTCTGTATACCCCAGAACAGGGATGCCTTCTTGTAGTCTAGTACCATCACTGATATCTCTAACTTTTTACTTATACTCCTATCTGCCCTAACTTATCTCCTCGCCCTTCCCCCACACATCTCTTAATCCCTCTCCTTATTTCTACCTATGCATGTAACCACTCACTGTATCTCTACTCCTATTAATATCCTTGTAACCTCTATTTCTTAACGAAGCAATTTAAGACTTTTCGATTTAAAAAACATTTATCATCCAATACTTAACAGAGCTACACATTTCCTGGTACTCCCCCTATCTCAGTAGATGCATCAACCCCCCTTAAAATTTATCTCCCCAGTGCTAATATTAACTCCTTTCCCATTGCCCCCTAACCTCGTTCACCTGTTTGTTGATTAATTCTTCGAGTAAATTTATGTTACTTGTATGCATATTATCTCCAGTAATTACGTTGTAAAGCACTCTAATACCACTTGGTGAAGCAGTGCTCTGGAAAAAAGGCAGTAAATAAATAGATAAATAAATAAATACTCCTTAACATACCTTAGTACACTATTTCTATACTGTTGTTTATCTGCTTCTATATGAAGCGTAGTGCCTTTATACCTACCTATGGCCTAGTATCTCTTCCCCTGCCAATATCCTAGTCCCTCTACATGTACCCTGATACACTGCCACTATTCTGCTATCTAATACCTCTCCCCTCTTCACTCTCTCCATTACCCTTTCTTCCTCGTTTCTATCTGCCGTTGTGGTATTCTGTATCCCCTGTTAAAAAAAATATTCCTAAAGGTTTTCGAGGAAGATGTGATTTTTCTTGTTTTGTAAATTCATCAAAATTAATGTTCACTATCATATCTATCAAGCTGGTATTGTCCATTATTGTTTTTCTCCAAAATGAGGAAGCATCATGGTGGTTGATCATGTCATGGGTGGGCCCTCGGTTGGGCCCTCCCCCCTCCCTAATGGCAGAGAAGCATTGCCCCCACTGAGTCAGTCAGCGAAAAATAAAAATGATAATAAAACAATATTATCATTGTTTTTTCTGCTGACTGACTGAGCCAAGGAGTCTTTGGCAGAGAGCCACTCCCCCCTGCCCTCGAGCAGGCCCGCCCACTCTCCCTTTTTCTCTATGTAGGCTGTTGCATGCAGCAGCCTACATAGAGAAAATGGCCCGGGTGGGGCGCGCTCCGCTGCGCCTCACCAATCACAACGCTGTCATTGCAGCATTGTGATTGGCGGAGGGAAGGGAGGGAGGCTGCCTGTGATGAGGATGAGACCTGCAGGAAATGGAATTGGAAAATGCGGGATGGCGGGAGTCGGGACTCTGGACCCATCTGAGGTGGCGCGGCCGCGTGGGATGGTAAGTTTTATTTAATATTTTTTTTAATTAATTATTTCTCCTTCAGATATTGTCTCTTGGCTTTAAGGATAATAATTCAACGCATTTCAGAATAAATTCAAGGGCCTCACAGATGTACATTAAGCACACAGGGTCAAATTTTGCCAGTGGCATTTTTTATTTTAAAGTTCCTATTGTACTCTCACTCATGGTTCAAACACCTGCAGAGCAGCCTATGCGCCTCTCTAGGGTATGAAGTATTATACTCTTGCATGGTTGTGTATTGCTAGGTTTTGTGAACATTTGCACTAGATGGAGCCTTATATGCCTGTTCACTTCTTTCGGTTAGTGGAAATACATGCACATAAGGTTGTGAGCATAAATCCTGTGATATAGCTGGGTCTGAACTGAGGTGGTGAAGTGAGCTAAAGAACGATGATGGATTCAACCCAGATCTGTGACTGGGGGCGAGTGTCTGAAAAGTTTCTGCGCTCCGTCCATCGTCTCTTTGTGTTTGCTTTGGCCCATCTAGTCAGCTGAGGAAGCCATGGAGACCCTGTGATGTTTTTTCACTTGTTTACATTAATAATGAGTCGGTCATTAAGGAACTGCCAGAACACATTTTAAAGTGCATTGTTTTTATAAATACTGTTTAAAGTATGCTGAATAGGGGGAAAATAATGGGTTTCAGTGATTTTCTCTATTTTTGTACTGGCTGATGCTACTCGTCATGCTGGCAAAAGACGGCCAGGTGGCAACCTTAGCTCGTGTCTAAGGTAAGCTGCAGTTGGGCGGCGTGTTTTGGCGGTGTATGGGCGGAGTGTGACCTGCCAACTATGCAGCAGCTGCAGTAGGAGCAGGGGCCAAGCCACTTAGCATCCTTTTGCACCTCAATGATGGCTGTTTTTGTTTAAGGGTTCTGAGAGTGTACTATTTTAGTCTCTATATGATGCATGCAGTTATATACTGTAGGTTAGTGGAAGCTCAAGTCTCATTGGATGAGCAGCCACAAGGGAATCATAAATGTCTGACCATTATCTAGGCATAAATGGAAATGGAAATAAAAAAGAATGTGTGTCTGTCTGTTCTCCGCCTAATGCTGTGGTACAATAAATAACCGTGATATCTCATTTAAGAAATTGTGCTGGGATGAATTTATTCAAAAAAGTACAGCAGGGTTACAAACATGAGAATTTCATATTCTGACATTTTGTTACAGTACATTGTACATTCCCAGGCCATTGGAATTATGTAATTTTGCAGCTGTGGTATTTTCCACATAATTATGGATTTTCCACATTTCCTATATAATTTGCATTTTTTTTTTAACTGTTTGTTGCTCAAATGGATCAAAAGTTACTGAAATGCTTCAACTCATGTTGCCACGCAGTTGAAAGCCCTTTGCAATGTCTGACTGGTCCCCTTTCTGTTGTTTTTTTCTATACTTGGGTGTTAAACTTGTACTAATGAGGTGAAACCTATGATCAGACAGTGTTAGCAAGCATAAGAAAATGACAAAATAATGACTTAAACCTAAATAATGACAAAATAATGACGTAAACCTATCACAAAATGTTTCACAATACCTTGCAGAATTTGCCTTTTTTTGCTAAACAATGTATTCAAACTTGCCTCATAATTTGGTCCTCCCCGGCTGCATAAGTTCAGTGGCCCTGGGTATACTGATCTTACTCTTGATCTTATCGCATCTATTCACAATGAGACTGATCATAATTCAGTTCAATAAAGGACTAACATGGGTTATGCAATACAGCATGATATACCCATGCTGGCATTAATGCTAATTATCCAAACTTAACTCAGAGCTAAATAATTCCAGGACACAGGTAGATTTTAAAATGGAAACCTCTAAGGTTTAGCCACAAAACAATATGACTTTCAGATAAACGGATAGTCTTTCTGTACATCACAGCATATACTTTATACAGTTAAATAAAAACAAATATAAACAATTTTTAAGATATAATGTGATCTATTCTATTTGGTCACATTTCCCAAATGGCGTTTGTTTACTTTTTAAATTTCACTGCATAGGACTACTGGGTTTGATAAGGTGTTCTGTTACAATGAGAGGTCACGCAGCTGATGCTGCATGCACAGAAGCTGCAAAACATGTGGTCTCTGGTCCTTCAGGGCCCAAAACTGCATCATATAACATTCAGAAAATACATGCTGTCTGCTCACGTCAAATAAGTTACTGTCTCATTTTAACAATATAATTTTGCACACCCAACTAGTGTTTAATGAACAAAAAACACTCCACATAGATCACCCACCACATGCATGTTTATACCCATACACACCGATACCAAAGGGGATGATGGACGGAGCATTTGAGCATATCAAACACTCGCCCCCAGTCAACTGATCTGGGTTTAATCCATCATCATTCTTTAGCTCACTCCACCACCCCAGTTCAGACATGGCCATAAGCAAATTAGTCTGACCCTGTGCCTCATGGGAACAGTCCAGCCCGGAACTGCCAAGCCATGTCTTCCCTGGACCGGAAACAAGCATCCTGGGACCGGTTTCGGGTTCATAACCCTCATCAGCTAGGCTATCTTGAATCCAGTGGCAAATTGAGCAAGGGACCCACGTCTGGGCATACCCTGCCAACTTAGGGCAAACAAAGCGATACCAAAGGGGATGATGGACGGAGCGTTTGAGCATATGAAACACTCGCCCCCAGTCAACTGATCTGGGTTTAATCCATCATCATTCTTTAGCTCACTCCACCACCCCACCCCAGTTTAGACATTGTCATGCCCCGTGGTTCGGATCGACACACGGTCCAGTATATAAGGTCCCTGAGCGCTCTCGAACGCGCTTAGCGTTCTAGCCTGGAGACCTGTTTCCGTCCCTGGTTCGTGTTGCCTGACTTCCGGTTTGTGGTTTCCTGCTTCCGGAGTCGCGTTCGTTGTGTTTGAGTGTTTAGCGGTTAATGCCCGCGTTCTTGGCGTTCTCGTGGAGACGCTATCTGATCCAAGTAGCGAGTCTGCTACTTTTGTGCGGTTCTCGTGCCGCTTTGTTCTTGCTGTCATACGTTCCGTCACTGGTGGCGGCGCCCTTTCCTGTTGCAGCTCCTCTCATAGTTGTATTTCACTCCTTGGTGGCGGCGTATAGCATGAGTGGTATTTGTTCCCTGTTTTGTTGCAGCCCATTGCCTTAGGCCCCCCACTTCCAAGGTTTCCTAGTTCCCAAACACTTGGCACCACTAGCCGCTTCCTCACTAAGGCGGTATTTAAAAGTATCGGATATTCGTTTCGAGCTTCACACTACCCCTTGTTACTCCGAACCTCAGCCTCCTGTTACTTGTGGACTGTCGCGCCTCGCTGGCGCTTGTCTCACAGGTTGGGCCACACACCAGGCATCTCCTCACGGCCTCTGCGCTGTAAGACAAACCTACTCCCCTCGCAGTGCTGCGAGTATCCCAACGGGGCAGAAGAACATCTTGAAGTCTGAAGGGGACGCTAGCGTGGACCACGATACCAGTGGCCGTTGTACACCTGAAGCACGGTAACAGCACTGTGCGCTAACCTTTATTTTACTTATAACAACTTACTGTTGGGTGGAGGTAACCGTTATTGTTTTGTTCTATCTCTCCAGCTCTCTACCTACACCTGAATAGAGTCTAATTTTTACATGTCACTTGGACCTAAGCTGGAGAATCTGTGTTTCCCTTGTTGATTAATAGGGTGAATTGATTGTATGAGGAGAGCCATATGTTACATAGGGGGGATAGTCCCTGAATCTTTTGGTTTGTGTGGTATAGGAAATCCTGGCCTGCTCGTCCCAAGCCTGCACTTCCCAAGATTCACACCACTCCTGAGTGGAAGTGACACCCACCATAGAGAAAGGCATAAACCCCAGCGGTAGGTAGGATTCCAGAGTTAGTAATGTCTAATGATTGCCGTGAACATGGTGATAATTGAAAGTAATTAGGCCTTTATATTACAGCGCAGAGAACAGCCTCATCCTTGGTCCAGCCACAGCCACACCACTGACGTCACACCCACCTTCCCTTGTTTTGTTACCCTGTTTTCCCCTGGCGTGTCATCCGGTTCTCTAGTGTTTGATAGAGACGGAAGGCCGTAGGGGAGGACTGAGACCTACTCTTCAGATTCCTGACGCTCCTGCAGAAAACCCTGAGAACCCTTACAGAACACTAAGCCATATAGTGTGTTCAGCCCGAGCGTCATGGAATTAGGAACGGTCACGTTGGCAGACGTAGCCAACATGATAGGCAATTTGCAGGTCGAGACTCAGGCCTTGGCCGCCCGAGTAGACGCCCTTCAGGGTCAACATGG
This sequence comes from Triturus cristatus, assembly GCF_964204655.1. NCBI lineage: Eukaryota > Metazoa > Chordata > Amphibia > Caudata > Salamandridae > Triturus > Triturus cristatus. The sequence goes on from NC_140584.1 coordinate 350,808,261, forward strand.
AGCAGCATCCTCGGGAGAGAGAAGCGTGGTCCAACAACCAGGTATACAGGTTACTACACCCCAGTCTATTCCCCTGGCTCCGCCGGAGCGTTTTGCGGGGGATGCTGCTAGATGCGCAGCGTTCCTTAGTCAATGCCAGTTGCACTTTTCGTGTAAGGCGAACTGTTTTCCCTCTGATCAATCCCGGGTAGCATTCACAATATCCTATTTAAGTGGGTCCGCAGCAGATTGGGCCATACCTTTGGTGGATAGAGATGACCCTTTATTGTACAATTATGTAGCCTTTAGGAGGGAATTTCGTAAATTATTTGACAGACACACGTATACGCATGCAGCTGATACTGAGTTGTTGGCTTTGAAGCAAGGCAGTCACGATTTGGTACAGTACATCACTTCATTTCGGAGACTAGTGGTAGAAGCCAACTGGCCGGAAGAAAAGCGCAGCACCCTCTTTTACAGGGGTTTACGGGACGACTTAAAGGATGCATTATCACAAATAGTCGACTTGCCTGATTCCTGTACAGATCTCATTGATTTGGTAGTCCAGATAGACCGCAGGCTACGAGAGCGGAAACACGAAAAGGGGAAAGGAGAACCCCGTTATGTGTATTCCAAGGAAAAGAAGAGTGACCTACCTAAGGCTCTGGAAGAAAGTGAGCCTATGCAGATAGGAGTGGTGTGGGGTCCTTTGACGCCCGAAGAAAGACAAAGGAGGCGAACCGAGAAACTCTGCATGTATTGCGGTAAAGCCGGTCATTTCCTGAGATCTTGTCCGGTCAAGCCAAGTCAAGTAAATCGACAGGGAAACTAGAGAGTCCGGGGTCTTCCGAGACCAGGCTCCCGGGCAGTTCAGGATGTACGGTCTCCTCCGTCGATCACGACATATCTCCCACATCACATTTTTATGTCACCGCATATATCTCACTGGCGCACCACAGTCTTCATGTAAAGATTATGATTGATTCTGGGGCTTCAGGGAATTACATGGATTTTGAGTGGGCTAGAGCTAATCTAATACCATGTCAAGAGAAAGACGTCACCAATAAGGTCACCACTATCGATGGCAGTCCTCTTATTTCGGGGCCCGTAACCCATCAAACAGTGAGGCTCCACTTGAGTATAGAACCCCAGCATCAGGAAGACCTGTCGTTTGATTTGATTCATTCTCCACATATGCCAGTATTATTAGGAATTCCGTGGTTAAAGCTCCACAACCCCATAATAGTTTGGGAGAACTCCACTCTGGAGTTTCGACCTGCTCATAGGCAAGAGGTCGTGATAGCAAGTACTCTGGGGAACAGTGCTTCCGAAACCATAGAAAACATACCTGAGTTGCCTACCTGTTATGAAGATTTGAAGGCAGTATTTGACCCCCGAGAAGCAGAAACCCTACCCCACATAGGGCATATGACTGCCGTATAGATCTTGAGGCTGGAGCCAGAATACCTTGTAGTGGAGTCTACTCCCTTACGGAAAAAGAAAACGCATATCTAAGAGAATACCTTGATGACATGTTGGAGAAGGGGTTCATCAGACCCTCGCGTTCTCCCGCCTCTTCTTCATTGTTTTTTATACCCAAGCGGGAAGGAGGTTTAAGATGCTGCATCGATTACAGAAGACTAAATCTAGTTACCATTAAGAACCGGTATCCGTTACCCCTCATCACCTCTCTCCTTGACAAGGTATGGGGCGCACAATTCTTCACGAAATTAGACCTACGAGGAGCCTACCATCTTGTGCGAGTCAAGGAGGGAGACGAGTGGAAGACAGCGTTTTGTACTAAATACGGGTTATATGAGTATCTAGTAATGCCCTTTGGGCTTTGTAATGCTCCAGCAGCATTTCAGTTTTTTATCAATGAGGTGCTGAGAGACATGCTCGAGGAGTATGTGATAGCCTATATTGATGATCTGTTGATTTTTTCTGTTTCCCTGTCTGATCATATGCTTCATGTGCGGAAGGTGTTAGAACGCCTCCATGAGAACAGATTGTACTGCAAACTGGAAAAATGCACCTTCCACACCCAAGAGGTGCCCTTTTTGGGCTTTGTTGTGTCACCATGGGGTCTGGCGATGGATCCCGGTAAGGTGAAGGCTGTCCTTTCTTGGCCGGCGCCCAATACCGTCAAAGAACTGCAAAGTTTTTTGGGCTTTGCCAATTTTTATAGGCGGTTCATAAAGATTTTTTCGGACTTGGCAACACCGCTCACGGCCCTATTAAAGAAAGGAGTCCTGTATTCATGGTCTAGAGAAGCGGAGAATGCATTCCAACAGTTGCGTCTCGCCTTCACCCGAGCCCCTGTTCTACACCACCCAGATCCCGCCTTGCCTTTTGTTGTAGAGGTAGATGCTTCGCAAGTGGCTGTGGGGGGCGTTCTCAGTCAAATAGACCCTGTCAGTGGCCTGAATCATCATGTGGCCTATTTTTCACACAAGTTTACCCCGGCAGAATACAATTATGCGGTTGGAGAAAAGGAGCTCCTTGCTATAAAAAAGGCCTTTGAGGAGTGGCGGCAGTATTTATTAGGTGCCCGACATCAGATAACAGTACTTACTGATCACCGCAACCTCCAATACCTGAAGTCAGCCAAGGCCTTGTCCATGCGACAAATACGTTGGTCGCAATTCTTTTGTGAGTACGATTTCAGTATCCAATACCGACCAGGAAGGAAGAACGGGAAGGCCGATACCTTGTCCCGCTTAGGTTTTGGTCATCCCGAGGTACCCTTAGAATCCCCGAATATTGTCCCCAGAGAGACCATCATAGGTGGGGTGCTCACTGAGAAAATGTTTCTCACTCAGGTTAGACAGAGCCAGTTATCATCTGAGATGGGGGAATTAGTGGGATCACATTCGACTACCGTCCAGGATGGGTGTGTATGTATACAAGGGGGAGTGGTCTTGCCCACCAAAGAACTGCAGAAACAGGTATTAGACTGGTAACATTCCCACGCCTTGGCAGGCCATCCTGGGATAAAAAAGACTACACGAGTAATACGAGAGCGGTTCTGGTGGCCGGGCATGCTTAAAGATATAGTTACTTATGTAAAGACCTGTCATGTATGTGCTCAAACAAACGTCTCCCGCCAAAACCCCGTGGGCTTGCTCTTGCCTCTCCCTGCACCACCTGGTCCCAGGCATACTATGTCCCTTGATTTTATTGTCGAATTACCTGTGACCCGAAACAAGAACAATACCTTGCTGGTGGCGGTGGATATGTTCACAAAAACCGCTCATTTTGTCCCCTTGAGCGGCTTACCTACTGCAATTGAGCTAGCTTCAGTGTTTTTACGTGAGATAGTCCGTTTCCATGGGTTTCCTTCTGTTTTGGTATCTGATAGGGGGGCCCAGTTCGTGTCTCGTTTTTGGAGGTGTTTATGCTCCTTGCTCGGGATAGATGTCAGGTTGTCCTCGAGTCATCACCCACAGTCAGACGGGCAGACCGAGAGGGTCAATCAATGTTTTGAACAATATATCAGAACCCAAGTCTTACATAAACCCGCAGAGTGGGATGAGTGGGTGTGGGTAGCGGAGATAGCCTATAACAACAACCCCCATTCCTCCACAGGTCACTCGCCCTTCTATTGTTCTAATGGGTTTCATCCCAAGTTGTTACCTACAGGGGTGTCCCCGAGAGGCCCTACCCCGGCAGCCAATGAGCTAATTCTACAAATGCAAGAAATCCATAGGAGTACCCTAGTAAACCTGGAAGCCGCAATGGTAAAATATAAGGAGGGGGCGGATCTGCACCGAAGATTAGAACCTATCTATGAACCAGGGGATAAGGTGTGGCTTTCCACCAAACATCTGGCACTCCGTGGTCCACGCAAGTTCAACCCTACATACATAGGCCCTTACAAGGTACAGAGTGTGATAAACCCAGTGGCCCTGAAACTGGAACTGCCTGCCTCTTTTAAGATACACCCGGTGTTCCATGTCTCCTTGGTGAAACCTGTAGAACCAGGTACCCAAATCCCGAGACGACCAGCTCCAATCACTCTTCAAGATGCTGCAGAGTATGAAGTGGAATCAATTGTGGATTCTCGCCTAGTACGAAACACTCTCCAGTACCTACTGCATTGGAAGGGATATGGAGTGGAGGAACGTACATGGGAGCCGGCTACCAATGTGCATGCCCCTAGACTTATTCGTTTATTTCACTTGAGACATCCAGAGAAGCCCAAAAGGGCGGAGAACCGTTGTGGGGGGAGTGTGCTGTCATGCCCCGTGGTTCGGATCGACAGACGGTCCAGTATATAAGGTCCCTGAGCGCTCTCGAACGCGCTTAGCGTTCTAGCCTGGAGACCTGTTTCCGTCCCTGGTTCGTGTTGCCTGACTTCCGGTTTGTGGTTTCCTGCTTCCGGAGTCGCGTTCGTTGTGTTTGAGTGTTTAGCGGTTAATGCCCGCGTTCTTGGCGTTCTCGTGGAGACGCTATCTGATCCAATTAGCGAGTCTGCTACTTTTGTGCGGTTCTCGTGCCGCTTTGTTCTCGCTGTCATATGTTCCGTCACTGGTGGCGGCGCCCTTTCCTGTTGCAGCTCCTCTCATAGTTGCATTTCACTCCTTGGTGGCGGCGTATAGCATGAGTGGTATTTGTTCCCTGTTTTGTTGCAGCCCATTGCCTTAGGCCCCCCACTTCCAAGGTTTCCTAGTTCCCAAAGACTTGGCACCACTAGCCGCTTCCTCACTAAGGCGGTATTTAAAAGTATCGGATATTCGTTTCGAGCTTCACACTACCACTTGTTACTCCGAACCTCAGCCTCCTGTTACTTGTGGACTGTCGCGCCTCGCTGGCGCTTGGCTCACAGGTTGGGCCACACACTAGGCATCTCCTCACGGCCTCTGCGCTGTAAGACAGACCTACTCCCCTCGCCGTGCTGCGAGTATCCCAACGGGGCAGAAGAACATCTTGAAGTCCGAAGGGGACGCTAGCGTGGACCACGATACCAGTGGCCGTTGTACACCTGAAGCACGGTAGCAGCGCTGTGCGCTAACCTTTATTTTACTTATAACAACTTACTGTTGGGTGGAGGTAACCGTTATTGTTTTGTTCTATCTCTCCAGCTCTCTACCTACACCTGAATAGAGTCTCATTTTTACATGTCACTTGGACCTAAGCTGGAGAATCTGTGTTTCCCTTGTTGATTAATAGGGTGAGTTGATTGTATGAGGGGAGCCATATGTTACATAGGGGGGATAGTCCCTGAATCTTTTGCTTTGTGTGGTATAGGAAATCCTGGCCTGCTCGTCCCAAGCCTGCACTTCCCAAGATTCACACCACTCCTGAGTGGAAGTAACACCCACCATAGAGAAAGGCATAAACCCCAGCGGTAGGTAGGATTCCAGAGTTAGTAATGTCTAATGATTGCCGTGAACATGGTGATAATTGAAAGTAATTAGGCCTTTATATTACAGCGCAGAGAAGAGCCTCATCCTTGGTCCAGCCACAGCCACACCACTGACGTCACACCCACCTTCCCTTGTTTTGTTACCCTGTTTTCCCCTGGCGTGTCATCCGGTTCTCTAGTGTTTGATAGAGACGGAAGGCCGTAGGGGAGGACTGAGACCTACTCTTCAGATTCCTGACGCTCCTGCAGAAAACCCTGAGAACCCTTACAGACATGGCCATATCCAAATAAGTCAGACCCTGTGCCTCATGGGAACAGTCCAGCCCGGAACTGCCAAGCCATGCCACTGGAATCAAGCTATCCTGGCTGAAGAGGGGTGAAACCCTGAAACCGGTCCTAGGATGCTTGCTCCAGTCCAGGGAGGACCTGGCTTGGCAGTTCGGGCTGGACTGTTCCCATGAGGCACAGAGTCAAGACTGATTTGCATATGGCTGGGTTCAAACTGGAATAGCATGGTGAGCAAAAAAACGATGGATTTAGGCCCAGATCTCTGTACTGGGGTGAATGTATGACATTGTTCTGCATTCTGTCCATCAATTGTTGTTTTTGCATTATACCCATACACACAGCACATAAGCACACTAACACCAGGCTCAAACGAACACTGCACAAGAAACACTCACACCAGAATAGCCATGCCAAACACACATGCAAAAAACACCACAGGTGTGCACATACACATATACACACTCCCCCTCACTCAACATACACGTGCTTATGTAGATCCATCATACAAGAGATATACAAGTAGAAACTTTCACCAATCACAAACAGTATCTCGAAAACTGCAAGCCCCACAAGCTCTAAGTGTTTCTCACCCCTTAGCTGAATATGCCTAGAATATATAAATGTCACAATGGCCAATGAAAGATGGATGGCCTAAAATTGAACACAAACAAGACTGAAGTTGTGATCTTTGGGGCGATCTCCTCTCTTTGTAACTTAACCTGATGGCTGACAGATCTAAGACCTACTACCACTCCCACCCCCAATGCCAAGAACCTTAGTATCGTCATCGACTGCAAACTGGACATAACAGCCCTAGTCAATAACACTGTCACGGCCTCATGTTTCCACACCCCAAAGTTACTGAGGAAAATTTCCAAATGGCTCTCAGTCAACATCTGAAAAACCATCACCCACACCCTTGTTACCAGCAAACTAAACTACAAGAGGACCATCTACACTGGAATCAACCAGCATATCATCAGGAGGCTGCAGAAAATCTAGAACTTGCCAACCAGAATCACTCTCAACCTCCCACGACACACACATCTCACCTCACCTCAAGGAGCAATACTGGAAAATGTTCAAGTAATTGTGAATACTTACAATACCTTCTTTTATCATTAAAGCCTGCTAATTCTATTGTTTCAGACAAAGCAAACAAATGTGTCTTTTTCATGAGAAGATGTGCAATCCACACCTAGTGTCCTGAATTCAATGCGTGCAAATCCAATGTTTTCTACCAAGGTTAGTGCTTCTGTTTATACTGTGTCAAATGAAGTCAAACATGTTAACCACTGACCAAAAAGGAGTAGGATTCTCAACTGCCAACTTGCAGATTCAATGGTACTTTCTACAGAAGGACAATCTGCTCATGGCAATGACACTTCCTTTTCACACCTGCAAGGGTTCAGGAAATCCCTCTTGAACATTGAAGACAGAGCAACAGCTGAAATGGAAACCTGAGTCTCCCAGCAGAACATAGAACTTATTGAAGCCATTTCTATTTTGGTTCTCTCATCACCTCTGATGACAGCAAATGTGCACCCCTTATAGACTTAAAGATTGTAAGTAAAGCTATTCTTGCAGCAGAACTAACAGTGCCAAAACTGTTTACTTGAAAACAGTCACAGATGGTGCAGATGTTGCCACCCTTTGTGAACTGGTGCATGATTATGCTGAAGCTTTCCAAGTGCTTCATGAAATGTATGTATCTGCATTGGTTATAGGGATTATAATTTCAGCCTGTGACAGCTCTTTTCCAACATTATCCCGTGTTCTAACACCTGTCAGCCACACAATAATTCGTGAGTGGAAACAGAATTTGACTATTTTAGAACGTGTGAAAGACCTCACAGCAAACCTGTGCATGGAAGACTTTGGAAGGGAGTTTTCAAAGCACAACAGGTCCCACATTACAGGTAAGGCATGCAGTCCCTTTCTGCACCACAGCGTACCATTGAAGAGGTGCACTGGGTGCAAACTAGGGACAGTGCACCCTATTACAATTAATGTGCTGCCATTAGGACAGCCGGGAACCCATGCCTGCCCTAGGGTCAACATATTCAGTGAAATACAGAGCAGCTTTTTACAACTATAGACATCATATGTTTCACAGTGCAGGCAACTTGCTGCCTGCACTTTAAAGAGGGAAACAAGATCACCTTGCAGACTAGTGCAATGAGTGACTGAACCTGCCTGCATGGGGATGTCTGGGTGGGTCCATGAGCCCCTGTTGTCCCCACTAAAGCGCTGGCTTAAGGATGAGCACTAACAGTGCACTACCTTTTTGTGGCTTACTGTAAGTGCGATCCTAAGGGCCTGTTTTCCTCTGTTCCACATCCATAATAGAGGGCATATATAGAGATACACTGATTGCCTCAATGCAAAGGGCCTCACCCTCTTGCAAATGAGGTAATGCCCTCTGAAGATAGTGTTGGCTCTTTATTAAAGAGAGTGCTGCACAAGTGTCTGCAGCCCCTTCTTGAATACCATTGTGCCCCAGAGGCACACAAAACAGGCAGACACGCCTATTGTGCCGCTGGAGCACTCTGTCACATATGGCCCAAGAAGGTTACCTCTTTACCTGCAATGGCAAGTTACACAATGGTCAGGCAAACTGCTCTCAGTTGTCATAAGTACTGAATTCTTTTTTCCAAATGTATTGCTGCTTTTTAATTTTTTTATCAATGAAAGTGCACCGCAAAAGAATGACATGGAAATAAATAGTTACAAAGTTCACAATGTGCAAAGATGTAAGTGTTGGGCAAACTGCAAGGAGTAAATACCAAGTCTTCTTAGTGTGAAGATGTCAAGGCTTGGGTGTGGTGACAGGGACCTCCTTAAACTTGAACTACTATTACAATCTGCTTGGTATCCAGGTCCATGTGTTGAAGCCTGGACTGCTGGAAATTATGAGTGCTGGAGCTGATAAGTATAGACATAAGCACTAACTCTCAAATAACTCTGTTCATGCTCTGTACTCCTGTTTAGAAAATAAATTATGTAGGGCTTGTAGAATACCTCCAGAATTGAAAATAATTGGGCCCGCATTTGCTAACCCTAACGCACCCTTGGCCCACCTAGATAAAAATTCCTGGAACCGAACCTGGTGTACAACTGGCCTTGGGTTATGCTTGTGTTTATGTATTCATATAAAGATTATGCTCAGCCTTTTTTATTGCCCTTTAGTGCACCACCCATAACTGTAAATAAAGGGCTCAAAGTACAAATGTGAAAAAAAACGCCCAAGACTGTGAGCTATTTACTCAGAGAAAGTTTTCAGAAAGACCATAACATTAGTACTCAGATACAATTATTGTATGACTTTACATTTAACAACCAAATGCATTATGGGAGTGGTAGTCATGGTTCAGTTCACATTTTTACAAATCCATAAAAATGGTGGTTTGTGTAAACTGTAGAGGCTGGCACTCTTTGGCACGGTGTATCTTAAGAGGCCACTTTGGAAACAATATTGTGCTGTTTGGCCTGGTTGTGGCAACATTATGTGCTTCAGCTCTGTGAGGCCTTTGTGCTGTAACCTTTGGCCTCTGTGATGGGTGTAGGGGGCCTCAGTAATCAGTCTTGCTGCATGGAAAGAGCAGAGGGTAAGTAACGCCCCCTGTCCATGATGCTGCTTAGCTTGACTGGACCGAGTGAGGAACAGCTGTATGGAATTTCTTTGCGCCTGCCTCTTGTTCAACGACCAGCAATGACATGGGTTTGGGGGTAGGGATGTACGACAGTACTCTCAGAAATGAAAAGAACACAACTAAACTGCTCATGCAGAGGTAGCTTTCTGCGCCGCAAGCTAGCTCTAATATCAGGCAACAAGCGTAACATAAATGTGGAAACCGCAAAGTTGTAAGACGTGCAGCAACTGATAAAAGCAAAATGGAGGTCGAGAGGGCCGAGGAATGAACAGGGTTATGGGAAAGCAACAGGAGGGCACAGGTGGGGGAGGCAAAAGGAGTGCTTGTGGAGGAATAGCAACACTGACTGCAGGAGGAGAGAAGTACACAAGAGAGACATTAAAAAGACACACACTATCATGGAGTGCTTAACACTAAGGGAAAAAGATTTGCATCAAAAGCAATCAGTGGGAGCAGAGATGGCAGCCAATCAAAACCATGGTATAAAGGCAATGCTCCATGGGTGGAGGCTTCAGTTCTGACTTCAGGTTTGCCCCTGAACTCTGCAGTAGTCTTGTGTATGTCGACGCTCACACCAATGCCCCCACCACTGGAAGAGGAGCCACAATACCATTGTGGTCACTGACTTTGGGCCAAATTCACCTTCACTAAGGCCTGCCCGGATCCCGATGAGTACTGACAGGGATTTCCTAATACTCAAAGACTTTATAACACTCCAATCATAGTCAAAACATAATCAACCTCTTTGTGATGACCTTGAATACCAGAAATTGAAAACTGTGGAGGAAGACCTTTGTTACCCCAGAAGACTTCATCTTACGAGAGTCAAGAATTGTCATGCCCGAGAGTCTGCGGCAACAAGTTATTGAACTGGATTATGAGGGACACTGTGGAGTAGTTGCTCGGAAACAAGCTCTAAGGGACCGAGTGTGATTCCCTTGTCTTGATGGAAGAGTTAGAAAAGAGTTTAAGGCCTGTCATTTGTGTAACTGTTTGTCATCCAGGACAACTTTGCATCCGTTAAACATGTCTGATCTCCCAAAGCATGCATGGGAGAAGATTACAATTGATTTCTTTGGACCCCATGACAATGAACGACATCTTCTAGTAATTGTTGATGTATATTTCCATTGCCCTCTTGCAGAAGATCTGTTGTTGACTACTCATGACATTGTAATTGAGAGACAAGAAAGTATCTTTGCAACCTGGAGTGTTCCTTTGATTTTGAAATCTGACAATGGCCCACCTTTCAATAGTTGAGAATTTTAAGATTTTCTCACTCACTTAAATGTCAAACTTCAGAAAAGCACACCTCTCTGGTCACAGGCAAATGATGTGGTCAAGAGATTTATGAGCACCCTCAAGAAGACCGTTCAGCGTGCTGCGTTTGCCTTTTGCATACAGGTCAACTCCTCATGAAACCCCTACCACCTTAATGTTTGGGAGAGTCATAAGCAACAAATTGATACACTGCACCACCGAGATCTATTGACATTGATAAACTTTGTGCCACTGATTCGTCTCACAAAAGCAAAATGAAGAGCTATGCTGACAGACGCTGCTGTGTTCGGAGCACTGTATTCAAAAGAGGAGGCCAAGTAATCGTCAGACAGAAACAGAAACACAAATCTGATGCTCCTTTTGATGTTATTCAAATGAGGGTTGTGACTACTAAGGGACACATGATGATTGCTCACCATACTGGAAAGCCATTTACACAAGATTCTTCACGTTTCAAGCACCTGCCTTGACATTTGCCAACTCCAGATGTCAGCAGTGAGATGTGTCCATCTGACAATCCAGAGAGCCCAATGACTGTACCAATGTCTCTTGTCACTAGTGCCAGTCATGGACACTTCTCCGGTATCTCCGCAGCCTCACATGACCAGATCTTAGCGATTGATTCGAGAACCAAACTTATTGAAGAGTTGCAATCTATTTTATGTATTTAAAGACGTGTAATACCAAGCTCCATGATTGGCGTGATCATTTGCATGTACCTGGGCTGCGGATGACGCTAGAAGTGCAATTGTGTTGGCATTCCCTCGTGGCCACTCGTACACTAGGTAAACTCATGCCGTAACATAATTAGGAATTGTCACAACACTTTTCCATGAACTCTTCTTGAAAGCTGCAACTCTCACAGGTTTCAGGATTACTTTTGGAATAGTGTGTCAAATTCTGATATTCATAAATCTTCCTCAACCATTAAGTGCAGATTTACAAATGTCTTTGTGAAGCAACCTATCAGGTTTTTTAGTCCATCAAATAAACTTTAGTGGCCAAGGCCAATTGGATTACTGGGCCAAGGTCCTTTGGTGCTTTGAAATTGTCAATGCCTGTGTCTCTCAGGCCTGAGTTCAAGGAATCATCTTGGTGCTTTCAGCGATTTGAGTGGTTGCAGCCATTGGATGTTCGCAGTCATCATTTGACAAACACCTTCCTTGTGACTTGTATCAGGCCAGCTCAGGGGGGCCATAGGGCAAAAAGGGGCTACTAGGCCTTAGCCACTGGGGCTGGAGTCATCTGCCTTTGATGTCCTGGATTCAGGTGACTTTCTCTCACTTCTGGGAAGCTGGTTTCTGACAGACACGAGCTCTAATTGCACAGCAGTTCTCTGAGAACTCTGCAGAACACTCCCTTCCCTGGTCAAAGAGAACTTTGAACTGGAACCACAAGTGGGTCTGTGGCTCCCACCTTTATACAGTAAACTCAGACAGGAAATGTGGATCCATCGTCTGCACTTTCAGAACTGGTTTATGGTGGTTCTTCTTTCTAGTGCCCTTTCCAGGCAGCTCTCCAGACATAGAGTGATGCTCTTCGCAGCAGTGTATTCTCCAGCCTGGCTATCATCAGCCACACTGAAGAGCAATCAGGGGAAAGACAAATTACTGGCCTCACATAAGGCGTCCCTTTGACCCTGAAAAACAGAGACTGCAGTCTCACCCCTCGACTCAACCATCTACCAAATGGCAGAGCAACAGGAAGACCAATCAGCAGCTCCTCTCAGCAAACGGACTAATCAAATTTCTAAAAGGGCCTTGTCTTATTTTTCCCCAGTGTCTTGGTCTCCACACAAGCCATGCCATGGGGCATCCAAAATGGATACCACTGATCTCAATTATTCTGTCTCACTCATATACTCGATGCATTTTTTACAAAGGTTACATACAGAAACATGCACAACATACACTTAAGATGTTTGTGCTAGGATTTAGGTTAGCGCATAGAAATGGAACTTTACACAAGTGGGAAGTAGGTCTTATACTCTCAATTGAGCGGTAAGGACAGGGGAACTTGACTGCACACCGTGCATGGGACATTACTGCCCCAACGTCTTCCAGTGAGACTTTCATTGTCTACTACACAGCAGTTTGCTTTGTTTCTTGAGATTTTGCTCATTCTTTAAGGCTGTGCACTGGTTGCACCTACTGGATGTTTAAGTCTGTCTCGATTGCACAGCTGTATGCAAAACTTATTGTTAGAAACGCCTTAAAATATAATTAGGTCCTGACTATGTGTTAGGTGGAACAGAATTTCGGTGAAGAATTCCAGTCCCCATATCACAACTCCCAAAGCGTTCCCATACTCTTATCTCACACGAGGAGACACCAGACACAATTTTACAGGACAGTAATTCCAGCCAGTAAAATTGCTTGAGTTTTTTGCTACAAAAAAAGCCAGGAATCTACCCCTGTGCCCACCCTACCTCTTTCTAGGGGAAGTGGGAGCCAGCAACGCTCGCCCCTATTAGGTCACGTTTTCCTCTTCTTTCCCCTAGCCACCCAACTTCCCTTCCTCCACCCGCCCCGTGGAGAAGGCCCTACTTCCATGTATCCCCTGCTGCTCGAGGACAGGCTACAAGTTACCAGTGTCTCGCGATGGATGTGTTAGAGACGCCTGGTTAATATATTGGGCCACATTCAAATAAACATTCAAGGGGACCAAAAAGGTCTTATTTGGCTTAGGCCCTCATAAAAAAGCCTCTCTGCGAGGACAGATGATGCATTCACTGTCAATCAAAACTATAGCAATATGAATGTGAAATATAAATGTTAAATCATTGTCCTGTCTTATTGGCAACTGAGAGTGTGTGTTAAGTGTAGATGGTCTGTACTTGTAGCTCACCAAATAAATTGCGAATCGGTCTGTTGTGTCCTCGGTAACAGGCAATTTGCCTCAACATTAAAAAATATATAGAATGACGATACACAGAACTCTCCGCGCGCTATTACAGCACAGTCAGATGTCCAGAGACTAGTGACGTGACTAATGACGTAACAAAAGACTGCACTAGCAGAACCTATTGGGAAGCCGAAGAGGCTACAGCCACATCCAGGTTTTGAGCATCATGTGAAAAACCTCAAACAAATGCTAAAAAAGACAGATGCCAGTGACCGTGGGGTTATTCCACTCAGGTCAACAAATTGTTAATGATTAAAAATCAAATGGTTAATAATTTTGGGGAAACGCGCGGCCACTACTCGGAGTTCAGTGCCTCATCCTACCCCAGTGTCAGCATAAAAAGCCTCCTACCCGGTAATTCTTCCCACTTCTTGCCCAAAAGTCGCCCAGCGGTACCTAGCAGCCCTCGCCCGCCCCTACCATGAACTTCAACGGAACTTGGCAGGTGTACTCCCAGGAGAACTACGAGGCCTTCTTGAGGGCTGTAGGTAAGTACATCCATTTCATGGCCATTTGTGGGAACACTACGTGTCTCGTCACGGTGTCGAAAAAGGGTTAATGGCCACTTTGGCACAGAACACTTTAGGTCTCCATTTATCATTTATCCTAATTGTAAGCGTCCCCGATTTGGTCTTTATGGAAACAGAGGTACGGAGAGTTGCTTGGCACACAGGGCATGGTAATAGGGCTGTAATATTACTGTTATTGCGCTATTCTCGCACCTGCACCGGGTATTTACGACATTTCACATCTGAAACTCTGAATGGCATTCAGGAATCGGGTTTCCCTGCAGATTCTGACTTGGCATTTCTCATTTTAGATGGATTTTCAGTCACCTGAGCAGTTTTCACTCGCTTTCAGCAGGCAACATGGCCATCAGTGGTATAGTCCTAATTCAGATGGCTGCTCCGACCAGGTCGGGATTACCAGCGACTCGTGATTGTCCACAAATTTGTTTTGGCCAAGGTGACACAATGTGTCAAGTGGGAAATTGGGATTTTGATGGCAGGTCGTGTGGTCCGCAGCGCACAATTTACCCACGGCTTGGCATATGTAAAGTTTGGCACAATACAATGTGTCCATTCTGCAGAACTGTACACTCCCGTCCCCAGCTCTGTCTTTGCGTTAAACTGTAATCACTCTTGTCTTTATCCTACTTTTATTTAAATAATATCAGCGAATTTGTCACTAATGCTGCCTCTACCCGAAGGCATGTCTGTGCACCTACCGCCCTAAAAGGTATGCCACAGCCTGACAAGCCCTGTACATTAGTGCGCTGGGTGGCGCGCGGTAGATGAATGACACTGATTTCCACTGTGTAGTCATCACAAGAGGGCCCAAGGTATGAGGAAAGCAGTATGTTCATGCACTTCTAGGGACATAAGACTGCCGAAAGGGAATGTGCAAGGCCCTTCTAATTTGCATATGTGATATATTCAGGGCTCCAGAAGCTGTTTTATTCAGACTCCTCCTGGGCCACAGCTCCTCCTCTCAGCCTCCTACAAGCACCTCTTTTACAGCACATTTCGGGCGGAAGGGGAGGGAATTGCTTGGGGACTGAGAGTTAAAATTGTGGGGGCGCTAAAGTGCTGACAATGGGCATCCTGCAGTGTCTATGAATGGGCAGCCAGACGGGAGGCCTAATTGCAGGACAAACCTGCAAAATGCGTCTCCTTGCAACTGGGACCCCATGTAATAACAAGGCGGAGGCAAAGGTAAGGGTTCAGGAAGCTTTATTCCACAACAGCCCCCTACAAGAAGGTATGGTTCAGGGATCAGATGGCATGAGAACGTTGGAACCGTTAGGGGTGGCATAGTTAGGGGGAATTGTAATGTGGAACGTTGGGGACCAATGAGGAGGCAGGGATGACAGTGGGTGCTCTCGCGCAGGAGAACAATAGAGCACATGTCACGTGCCAGGACCTGGCGTGTGACCATAACAGTAAATACAACAGATCTTCCTCTCTTGAGTGTTTGACAACATTCACAAACAAAATCATCAAATCGTCTGGGTTTGTTGATGGTTCTACCAAACCTTCCCCTGAGACCAAGATTGTCGAACACAACCTCAGTATCAGAATGTGGATCGCTAATGGTTCGACCAAACCTTTTCCTGAAACCGCGATTGCCGGACATGACTTCGGTATCAGAATGTGAATCTCCTTCGTCGCTCTGATAGAGCATGGGAGCGTGAAGACTAACTTCATCATTCTGGTCCGGTGTGCGACAATCAGTGGATTCAGCGGTGGGTGGAGGACCACTACCTTGGACATCTACATTTCTTGAATACATTCTGTTATTAAAAGGCATAGAACTGTGACCAATTTCAGGTTCATCGTAATCAACCCACAAATCATTATTGGCACTACTGGGCTGGCATTGACTAGACATCTTTATTATCACTATAGTGCTGGAGATGACTCAACTCTTTTCCCACTGAATGGCACTTGGCCAACCTGTTCATATGCCATACTTTGCCATCACTGAGTCGGGCAGCATTGGTGTACAGTTTGCTGATGCGAAGGGGGGCGGTGAATTTGCTTTCTCCCTTCTTGACTTTCCTTTCAAGACGAACTTTGACCAGATCACCAATTCTGAAGGAATGTTCTTTGACACTATGTCTGGTGTCGTACCAGTCTTTATAGCACTTTTGTGCCTTCTCAGTGTTTTCTCTGATGGTTTCTGGTGACCACTCAATCTGTTTGGATGAGGGCATCCAACCTAAGTCTCTGCTCAGGGGTTGTCTGCTTCTCATGAGGACAAAAGGTGATTCATTGGTATTGGCACATGGCGAGATCCTATAAGCCCAAATGAGTTTGAATATTTCCTCTTCCCAGTTGAGGTTGGCATTCCTGGACAATTGTATGTTTACTTTAATGACTCGATTGAAACGTTCAATGAGGCCATTACCTTCAGGATGGTAAAGAGAGGTGGTGAGGTGACTGATACAGTTTCTCTCCAAGAATGATTTGAATGCATCTGACAGGAATTGAGGGCCATTATCGGTCAGTAAGTATTTGGGTAACCCTTCACACAAGAATAGTTTGTCTAAAAATGAAATGACAGAAGAACTGTCTGCACTGCGAACAATTTTTTATCACAGGCCATTTGGAGAAATGACCCACTACCACCAGAATGTACTTGATCACACCATCGTGGCTACTCTACGCCACTCTCCTCTACACCACTCTATGCCACTCAACTCCTCTCCATTCTTCACTACTCCACACAATGCAACTCCACCCATCTTTGCCCCTCTACTCCACCCTACTCCATTCTACTACACTCTACACAATGGAGTCTACAGCACTCTACACCACTCCATTCTATGCCATACTACTCTACTCCATTCTACACTACACTATTCTACACCACTCTACTGTACACTGCTCTACACCACTCTACTTAATGCCACTGTACTCTATGCCACTCCAATCTATTTTACTGCACCCTATGCCACTCCACTCCCTTCTACACCACTGCACACTACTCTATGCCACTCCACACCATTTTACACCACTCTACTCCACTCTCTTGTATGCCATTCTCCTCTATGCCACTCTCATCTACACCACTCTACTCTACGCGACACTACGCCACTAACTTTTAGCCACACTTTTGTACAAAATGGCTAAAAGACATTGGTAAAGCCAATATCTCTCATATAGCCAATGCTTGTTCTTCCTGTCGTTAACCATGGTTCAATGGTGTAGCAACGGTTCAATGAACCCTGAGGCCAACAAGTCCACGATAAAGTAGTAAATAACAATCAGACGTGGGATATAGTGTGCCCTTCACAAACAGGAAACCCTGGCCACACAATGTTCTGCATTAATTATACCTACGCCCCTCATCACTGTGTATGAGTAAGACCCAAACATAGGTTTCTAAAAGAAGATAGTTATAGGTTAAAATTTGCGTGATTTAATTTGCTATGAAACGACCTATGAAGCTCAAGAGATGCACTGTAGATGCTAACAGTAATAGGCATGCTGGTCCCCTGCTACAAAGACACAGCTGTGAAGAGGAATCTCAACATGCGCAGCAACAGTCCTAAGAGGTATCTTACCACCACAATCTCCTGTGTCCTTGACAACTTGCCTGCCTCGGAAGGACAGGGCAGCTGTCAACTGTCTGCAAAATCTGACCACAACACTAGCTCGTGGTAGATCTGCCCTTAAGCTAATGCTGAATGCCAGAGTGTCACCTGACCTTTTCAGGGAAAAAGTCATATAATGCCTTGCCCAAACATTTGGTAGCCATTCTATATATTTTCGGGTCTAATATAAATTTCAAGTCAGTGCCATTTATAAATTATTGATTTTCTCGCAACCAGCTAGAAAAATGCTCATTTTAGGAGTACATTTTTTCTTGACAAAAATGGTAGTTATTATTCAGGTGTAGTGGGGGAAGTACTCCTAATCCTTTGATATTTTAAGTCAACAAAGCAAGGGGCACAGCAGCCAATCGGACTTGTAAAGTGTTGTTCTGGGTACTTGAACTAGAAAGACAGGCTCTGGGAGAAGTAGGTTGTGGGGAAATCTGCAAATATAAGTCTTCAGAAATGTTTGGCAGATACAAAAAATCTACTTACCGATTTTTCCATATACAATTCTGCACTCATAATAGATTCTTGGATACACATTACATACAATTAATTTCAAATCATTAATTAATTTCGTTGTATTCCTTGGAGTTCACATTTTATTGACATATTTCTTAAATAATATAAATAGAATGTGAGCGCTAACATAGAAGTGGTATGTTATCTTAAGTTATCTTATCTAATGTTATGCTAAAGGAAGGAATGACATGGGATGGTATAGCATATGTTATGATATGGCTTGGGATGGTCTGGTATGTCACCATCATTTGAATGTTCCTCATATGGCATCAAGATAGCTTTGGAGTTTGGTCGCCCTTTTATCTCGGCTCTAGGGTTTCACAGTGACTAGGATCATCATCGCCTTGTTGCACAGTGATTGGTCAGTGTATGATCAGTCTGTTGTACGTATTGGTGTAGTGCTGGTCCTTGGTGGATCAGTTCAATGAGCAGGATATGTTCGATCCTCCTATGGTGGTGTGCTTTGTGCATCAGCGCCTGCGCTGTAGGAATTTGCAGTTTATTTACGGCATGGATTGTGACCCTTCTTTGTCTTCTGTAGGATTACCAGAAGATGTAGTCAAGGTGGCTAAAGACATTCACCCAGTCATCGAGATCCATCAGGACGGAGACAACTTTGTTGTCACGTCCAAAACGCCCAAGCAGGCGGTCACCAACTCCTTCACCATCGGGAAAGAGGCCGAGATCACAACTATGAATGGCAAAAAGATCAAGGTATGTTTTCAGCAACCTGGTCCCTGCTGAGACTAAATATCTCACCTTCACTCTTCTAAGCTGTATCTTCATCTCAACCACTGTCAAAATTGCAGTGATGTCATGGTCATTACATGGGGCGGGATAGGGGCTGGAGGGGTAAAAGGTGGCATTATGCCCCTGACCCCTCACTTTTGCAGGGTCTCGCACATCTGCTTCAAAATATATTTCTAGACTTAAACAGCAAGCCTGTCATTTTATTATTATTGTTATTAATGAAGAGACAGCTAACACGGATATGCAATTATATGGTGTCAGTTACAGTATAAAAATCTGGGCTCCCTGTTCTCTTTCATTAACTAGAGGATATTTTAAAATACTTTCACTCCCATGCCACCTGGCATAAATGCAAGAAGTGGGGCTCCGTGTGTGTTTTTTTTTTACTGTGGCTCCCTAAAATATTCTGAGGTGCTTGATTAATGTAAAGGTCAGCTTTTTATACTGCAGTTCTTACTGGGGCTCAATCAAGTCTGCGCCATTATATTGACTCTCTGGTAACACTTTAAGGGGCTAGTTTATGAGGTTTTGCCGTAGGGCAGCACCGTAGGCCTTTCTGCTGTGCTGCCCTAAGCAAAAGAAAAGGGGAGTAATGTACCGTATCTATCAGATAAGGCGTATTCCTCTCCTTTTCCCCTGTGCCGGCACACAATGGGCTGCCCTTTGCACAATGGTGCAAGGGTGCCTGCATTTCGGGGATGATTATTTTTGTGCAGAAAGGGAAACCTTCCTGCACAAAAACAATCACAGGAGGCCTTTTCCTCTTTCTATGTGTGATGCAGAATCCACACATAGAAAACGGAAAAACAAGGAGAAATAAAGATATTACTCCTCGTTGTGCCTCCTTTACGTCTCCAGTGGGGAGAGGTAGGTTTTTGGTGCTGCCTCAAATTTAAGAATAAAGTGGCTTTACGTGGCCTTATAAATATGCCGTGGCACATTGCGCCACCGGAAAGTAAAAAAAGTGATGTTCTGGCGGCACAAGAATTCAGGTAGGGCCTCATACATGAGGCCCTCAGTTTCGAAGACACAGTGTCACAAGGCAAAATATCTAAAATAAAACTGCCTTCCTACGCTCACTTTCTGATCTGCATTTTCTACTACTTGGTGGCATTTCTTTTGCAATCTCAGGAGGGACATACCAGCTGAACAGTCAGTACCAGTTTACTTCCATCACTCCTATCTGTAGTCTTTGCCAAAATCTCTGTCGAGCCTCCTGCCTGCCTCTGTTTTTCCCTTTTGTGTTAGGGATATGGTCCAGAACCAAAATAAGAAGTTAGTGCCTCAGCGCTCTGGACTCAGTGGAGGTCGGGATTGATGGGGAATTTGTTGTAGTTTAAGAATCTTCAGCAGGCTCGATGCCAGCCTGTACTTTCAAGAGTGCCATGTGGCAAGTGTTCTAATAGAAGGATGGTTAGGATTAGGAGATGTATATCTTTAGCGGGTGAGACCACATTCCTAGGTACATAGCCCTACAGAGGTCAGACTAGACAGTTATAGGAACCTATAAGTAGAGTGCAGAATTCCCAGGTGTATTTAGATTCCAAAAAGGGTGTGGGTTTGCTTAAAGATCTGCACATCTATTGAAGACACTAAGTCTAAGTAATTCAATTTCACAATACTTGTTTAGGGTGCTCTTATAGTGTTGCTATACCCACCCACCAGGGTATGTTTTTCTTAGGACCACATGCCTAAAACAATATTAAACCATGAGACACCAGAGCACACCCATTCATTATGTCTATAATCCAATACAATAATCAAGAAAAAATAGCGAGAAACAAGAAAGAAAAAAGTATTTTTCTATCTCCCATATAAAACAATCCAGTTAAACCAATAGTCAAATGTCCTTCCAATTAAGAGCCAGGCACAGTCCCAAATCAGGTCCTTTTGTTAGTTTTATTTTCACTTTTCAAAACACGCAGAACAGCAGCAGCCGACTTGCGTTTCGCCCCCTGGACTTTATCAAGGCTCTAATTAGATAGTAGGCAAGATCAAATCTTCTTGAACCTGTTATGTTTATAGACGCTTCCCTAATAAGAAGTGATTCCGCATATAATATGGATTTAATGCCACCTCGATCGAATGAGGAAGTAACCGGTCCGTAAAAACGTTATATCCTTATATTTATATTGTTCCACAAATTAATTTGTCACTTCGGTCTATGTCATCGCAGATATGTTAAAAAGGACCTTGATAAGTCCGCTGTATCATCTCACAAGTCCGTAGAGTAATACTCTGTATCATCGTAGAGTAATACTCTACGGACTTGCGTGCTATCTGAAATTTGGTCAGGGGCCCCTGGTCAGCATGGATCAAAAAGTAGCCAGGGACGTTGGGGCACAGCGCCATAAACTCCTTTACCTTGGTGACTGGGCAGTATCTCTGATCCCCTAGAGGCCTTAGTACCACATCGGCCCCCGCCCTGTCTGATCAGTTTTGGACTTTCTGAAATGAATAGACAGAGTACCCTCCAAGATGACGTCCTGTCTGCTTAAGGCATTGCCGGACCTATCTGTCTTGGACCTGGCCACCAGCTCACTAATTAAGAATGCCCCAAAGAACACCAGACAGAATGCTGTCGAGAAGAGTCTGGCCTCAAACTGTGAATAGGTGACCTGCTCAATTACATCCAACATGCCCTGGAGTGTGAAGAAGTCAATGGGCGCCCTGCTGGGACTCAGGCCATAAGTGCAGAGCAATTACGATGGGGAAAAGTTCTAGGACAGTGGTGTTTGCCGAGATGTTACACTTGCGGCAGGCATTGGGACACTTCTGGGCACAGCATTCAGTACCCATTATTGCGCCGAAGACCTCTCTCCCCGATGCGTCTGTAAAGAGGCAGAGCTCCGCACTTTCCGCCCATGGTGCCCTCCAGATGACAGTGCAATTGAATAGCACGAGGAACTCATGCCACATTGCCAAATCCTCTTTCAAACCTTTTCCCAGCCAGACCAGGTGATGCTTCTTGCTTATTTTTGCCGTTGCCCTTGCTAGCCTTCTGGCGAACACCCTACCCGCTGGAATTACTCTAGCTGCAAAGTTCAGTTTTCCCAAGAAGAACTGAATTGCACCCAGGGTAGCCTTGTCCTTACCCAGCAACGCCTGAATGTCTTGACGCAGAGCCTGCACCTTCTCAGCAGGGAGTCTAGACTCCCCCATAATCGTGTCCAGCTCAAAGCCCAAAAACTTGAGAACCTGCGCCGGACCTTTTGCCTTACCAGGCACCAACAGGACCCCCAGGTGCCCTGCCAGTTCTTGAAAACACTGCAACCCCTTGCTACAATCCTGTGAACCTGCGCCCCCAATAAACAGAAAGTCATCCAGGTAGTGGGTCACTCCCTTCACATCAAATGCCCAGGTGAGCGCCCACTGGAGAAAAGAGCTAAAAGCTTCAAAGTAGGCACAGGACACAGCACAACCCATATGCAGGCATCTGTCAAAGAAGAATTCCTTCCCACATGAACCCTAGGAGGTGTTGGCTCTCTGGATGGATGGGCAGCAGGCGGAATGCCGACTCAATGTCCGCCTTCGCCAGCCATGCCCCTCTGCCTGCTCTCCTAACCATGTCAACTGCCATGTCTAAGGAGCAGTAGGAGACCAAACATGTCCCCTTCTCCAACCAATGGTTAACTGAGTTGCCTTCTGGATAGGACAAGTGATGGATCAACCGAAAGGCCCCTGGGTCTTTCTTGGGGACCACCCCTAAGCGGGGAGATCATGAAATTCTTTAAAGGGGGCTGATCAAAGGGGCCTGCAACCATGCCTAGTGCCGATTCCTTCCGAACCTTTTCTCTTACTACCTCAGGTAGCTCTCTGGCTGACTTTAGGTTCTCTGCATCCCTGTCCACTTGGGGCCCTCCACAAAGCCTTCTGCTATGAGCCATCTGCCCTTGGGGTTCGGGTAGTCTCAGAGTAGGGGGAGGAGGTTGGAAATGACAATGGGAGAGGGGCCCTTGACCTTAAACTCCTTGTCGGCAGACATCACCTGGGAAGATGGGCAAGATGGGCAAGGGGGGCCCTGTGTGCCGGATGGTGGTGGTACCAGGGAGGGTGTATTCAGGGGGGTTTAGATGCCACCAGCGGACTAACTGCCCTGTTGGCTGGCCGATATTGGAGGACCTTCCGGCTTGTTGGTGCAGGACACAGTTGGGTGCTTGGCCCCACACTTGCTGCAGCTATGGGCAAACTTGCAATTTTTGCCCCAAGAACAGGACCCAGCATTGTACAACCTACACATGCCTGAGTTGAATCTTTTACCCCCTCACTTTTGTCCGCCTCCCTGACCTTGAAAGGGCTGCTTAAAAGGGGCTTTCCCCGCCTGCTTCTGTCCCTTAAAATTGTCCCCCCCTTCTGGCTCTTGCTCACCCCTTCCTTTTGCTCGGGGGTGAACTTCCCAATGCGGTCCACCCAGAGATGAATTTCCTTCTGGTCCCATGTAAGATCAGGACACATAGCCATCCTCTTCCGAAAGTCCCGGTCGTAATTGTACCAACCCATCCCAACAGTCTTCTCCACCTCATTGGTTATGGTGCGAGAGTACTGGAGTAGCGCCGGCCCCTGCTCTGGGTGTTTCTCCATGATTACGGCTGCTAAGATGGAGAATGCTTCCCCCCAATTTCCAATTGTTTTTTCAGGCCATGACTTGTATCTCACCTTGTTATCGTCCTCCTTACCCCCCATCGTCCTGGTACCGATCCCGTCCACACTATGCATCAATAGGGTGATAATATCTATGAACGCCCGTTTCCAAATCCCCTCCTTAGCCGCTAACGACACCTCCCAAGCCAAGGAGCACCGCCCAGACACCAGTGGTGCCACTGTGATAAGTGGCAGGGGTGCCGCTATCGCGGAGGGTGTTGCTGTGCTGGCCTCCTGATCCGTCCTTAATAGAGCAACTCCATTGCGGGCACCCGCAATATGTCGGAGGTGTGTGGCAACCAGACTCGACCTGGGAGACTCCACCCCCTGCAGTGGGTAAACCACCTGTGACTCTCGGTCCACCCTGCCCTAGCACAGGGCACGAGTAACCAGACCTCCAGCAGACCGACAAGCGAAGAGCTCCTGAGTGAGACGCCAGGGTCTGAGGGTGCGTTCGAGGACTGCCAATCCAGATTGCGAGAGGAACCGCCTGCTGCAGTGCGGGGGTAGTGGGGAGAGTGAGGAGGTGCCCTGGTGAGGTAGGAGATGCCCCTCTCGGGATAGACACCTACCTGGAAGGGATGCCCGTCCCCTCCCTCACGGTAGAAAATTGCCAGGCTTTGGAAGCAGACATTACACTTGAGGAAGTGCAGACGGCCATAGGAAACCTAAAACCCAGGAAGACCCCAGGCCCTAACGGCATACCGGTGGAACTCCTTAAGAGGAATACCGGGTTACTGAGTCCCCACTTCCTTAAAATGTACCCAAAGACAAAAAGCAAGGGGACCCCTTCACAGGATCTTCGTAATGCAACGATAGTGGTGATACATAAACCTGGAAAGACTAAGACAGATTGCAGTTCCTACCTCCCGATTTCTCTCCTGAACATTCAGATCAAAATGTCAGCCTCAATTCTTGCCACAAGACTTTTAAAGGCTATCACCGCCCTAGTTCACCACGATCAGTCAGAGTTTATGCCCAAGAGGGCGACGAGGTTCAACCTCCGTAGGCTATCTAATTAGCTTGAGACAATATACAGCAGGGAAGACCCTCACATACTACTATGCTTTAACACCGAGAAAGCATTTGCTGCCGTCCATTAGCCATTCCTAAGACAAGTCCTTGTGAAATATGGGTTTGTTCCCAAATTCCGGGCATGGGTAACTCTGCTATATACAGACACAGTGGCCCGAGTGCGGGTGAATGGTGAACTATCCTCAGAATTCACTACTGAGAGGGGCAAGCACCAGGGATGGCCTCTGTCCCAGCTATTATTTGCCCTTCTGCTGGAACCACTAGCATGCATTATAGGTACCCACCCAAGTCTTACAGGCTTTCAGGTAAAGGAGGGCAACCTGTGAGATGAACTAATCTCCCTATATGCTCATGACATCTTGCTTTATGTCACAAACTCACAACAGACGCTCCCAGGGCTCTTCCACACATTCTACACATATGGGGCGTATTCAAGCTACAAGATCAACTGGGACAAATCTAGCTTATACCCAGTGGGTAGACACTTTGACCCCCAAGATGTGCCGGGGCAGTTTGGGTGGATATAAAGGGGGTCCACTACCTTGTTATGTATGTGACCATAAATAAGGATAATGCTTAGAACATAATGTCTGCAGGGACTTGACAGAATTTCTTGACAATGTAGGAAGGTGGAGATCGTTGTCACTGATGCTTTTGGGCAAGGCCGCAATGTACAAGATGATAACACTGCTGAAACTCCTGTAAATACTTCTACTAGTGTAACAAAACTTGAGGGGCTCCCCTGCAAACTACATGGAGCCCCCACACCTCTGAACTCAGTCAGGAGATGTCATGCCAGGGTACTGTACTTAGGGAGCCTCCTGGAGCTTGGGGACCCCTTGCACCGCGGGGGCCGTTGTTAGCCCACTTTATACTTCAAAATACTTACCATAAGGTCCCAGAAGATATATTTGTCAAAATAGAAGGGGAGTGCCAGACGTTCCTCTGGAACGGAGGCCACCTGAGGGTGACACTGCATACCTTGCAATGGAACCAATATCACAGGGGTATTGCCCTACCTGACATAAAAGCATATTATTGGGAGGCCCATTTAATTATGATTAATGACTGGAGATATATGCCAGGAGACCACCCTACATATGACCCCGATGGAACGCACAAGTTAAAAAAGAAACTTCCCCTCTGGGAGAGCACACGTGTGAAGGAAATCAGGAAATTGCAGGACTCAGGGCCTGTGATAACCTGGGGATCTCCAAACTGGGGTACATTATAAAAGGTGGTGCTCTAATCCCCCTTAGCTCCTTCCAAAGGGACTATCAACTCAGCATGACACAACACTATAAATACCTCCAACTTCACCATGCATGGGTGACCGACGGACTTGGCATTGAAAATACACAGGAACATGCACCTCTAAAAAGGGAGATTGCTTATGGGTGAAATTTCAGAAAAAGCAGTGTCATGGACTTATAAAACTATAAAACAATCACCAAAAATAGGTCCGACTACTTAATGAAAATAGTAGCACACTGGGAAAATTAGGTGGGAGAGTTTGATGGCCTGGACTGGGACGCAGCTCTAATGCACCCCAGGAAAGTCGCAATTATAGAAAGACTTTGACTGATCCAATTCAAAGTCCTATATGCAATTTATTATGACAGGGCCCGGTTGCATTGGTTCGGGAGAGCTGATGTCGCTAGTTGCCTTCGTTGTGGGGCAGAGAGAGGGTCGTTCATACACACACTATGGGAATGCCCTAACATCCAATGGTACGGGACTGACATTGTGGAGGAACTAAACAAGATAATGGGAGAAAAACTATCGATGGACCCTATATACATATTGCTGGGTATCCCACAGACGTAGATCTCCCCAGAGCCAAGCTCCTACTTAGTAACGTAGGCATAGCAGTGGCTAAGCGATATGTAGCCAAACAGTGTGGCATGCCTGGTCCCCCCACGCTCCGGGACTGGAAAGCTGGGATGGACCTCTATATAGCTGACTGACAAAGTTACATACAAGGCCAGAGGGTGCCTGAGGAAATTTCACAAGATAGGGCGTCCCTTATTGCTCCACTATGGCACTGACCTGGGGAGTGGTGCAGAGTAGGCCAGACACACACAACCTTGTATTGAGTGACAAATCTTGTACTGTGTTATATACCTTTTGCCTGTTCATTGCATGTTTGAGGCCATGAAACGTTTTGACATATGATAGGATCGACTGTGAAATTTCTCTGCTGTACCTTTGGTACACCTATTTGTTTGATGTGTTGACCGCAGAAAAATTAAATAAACAAAACTAAATGTATTTAAGACCACTGCACAGGTTTGACATTTTATCAGCACAGACTAATTTAAACCACAAATAAGCTTAACACACCACTCTATAGAGGTTATGTAGAGTTTTTCAGAAACAGTACTTTGCCACAAAGTGTCAGAGTACCATTTCCACCAAACTGAGAGTAAACCTGCTCTAATTAGAGTTGGGAAGACCATCATGTTCCTGCCTGTAGTAACCCCACTGACTCTTCCAGGGGAAACTTTACACTGACTGCCTTATGGACTTGCAGCTGTTGGTGTGAGTACATCAAACCCTCCCGCCCCTTTTAGAGCAGACAGCCTGATGTACTTTCCTTCTTTTAGGGTCAACTATGGAAAGAATAGCGCCCCCTACAGAAAAAACAGAAATGCTCACACCCTAATAGATAATTCCCAAGGTGGCAGGGTCAATAGTATTTTGTTTTACAAGAACAAACTCCAGCTATGGGGATATGTTTTTGTAAAACAAAATAAGTTTGCTTAGTGGCTACATGAAACATGGTTATCTCTCAGCAAACTATTAATATCTTCAGAGGAGCTGTTGTGGCTTCAGTGAAGGCACAGAGATCTCTGCCAGGCCAGTGGAGCCCTCAAAATGTGGTAGGCAGTAGTTTGCCAGGGTGGCGGAGGTAGTGGCATCTACCACCCTGGCGGATGGCGGCCGCCTTTCAAACTCTAAATGATGGCCTATGTCCCCACTGTAACACCAAAATCACACTCCTAGTTACAATGATGTCTTGTTCTATCTTCTTGCAGTGCACAGTTGTCTATGAAGGCGGGAAGCTTGTGTCGAAGACTGACCAGTTTACTCATATCCAAGAAATTAAAGGGAATGAAATGGTGGAGGTGAGTGATATATATGGTCTATGTCAGGGTTGCGCAGAGGAGGTCTACGCGTGTCAGAACAATGTTAGATTTTCATGAAAAACACCAGCTATGTAATTGATTACCATTTATATAAGGGTGTCTAACACAGGATGAGGCGGGTCAGTCCATTTCATATTTCAAAGATAATCACATAAGATACATTAACATATCATTAATCCAAATGAAACTCATTTACATAGTGGTAAAGATTTTATATAAATTCAGGCATTTTAGACCAACATTAGACTCCCATTTATTTTTTCAGTAATTGCATATCGCTTTTCGGACCCTTCTGAGCGCTAATTTGTACTTTATTCTCAGATCACTGGAATTATGCGGTAATGGAGGACCAAATTATGTGGCATGCTTGACTAAATTACGTGGTAAAAGAAGATACATTTTGTGGCACAATGCGGTGCATTCTGTGGCAATATTTGACTATTGTGTTATTTTAACACACATCAAAACTGTCTAGCCAAACGTTCTGCCTCATTAGTACCAATGTAACACCTGAACACAGAAATCGGCAACTGAGAAGTGACAGGTTACCCTTTACAAATGCTGGCACTATGCAGCATCACTTTGGTTTTTTCTTTTGATCCGCTTGAACTAGAAACAAGTTAATTGTTGAAATGTGCACATTTTGCAAAAGATGTTTGATTATGCTGCAAGTGTGTTGAATCCATAATCATGCAGAAAACACAGCAGCTGCAAATTGCATAACTCCATTGGACCTGGTTGTGGTTAATCCCAGGCAGACTGTCCTACATAAAAATGAATGGGTTCTATCACAGGCCGACATATCTGAACGGTGAAAGCTGATAAGCAATTTACTCTGTCCCCGACCTGCTGCTTTACTGTCACTTCTCACCCTCCAATTGGTCTTTAGTGACTAGTTCGGTCTTTCAGTTTTCAGTCTTTTCCAGCACCAACAAGCTACGGTGAGGAAGCAGGCTTTGGAAAGCTGTTTGTAATTGCTGTCATAAAATACCGATCTAACTCGTGTTGAGCACATTTTTGTTTCAACTTTTTTTGAGCATGTTCAAGTCCTTGTTGGCCTACAATGGCCCGTAACTAATCAAGCTGAAGGAAGATGGTTACTTGTGGCTAATACAAATGTTAAGAAAATTAGCCAACAGGCCAGGGCACAAATGAATAAAGGTCTGCCTCTGTAGCACTCCCCATATTATATATGATACAGTGCAAGCCCAACCCCCTGCTCTTCTTCCCAATCCAAGATATATAGGCCCAATTACTAACCTGCTGGTAAATCCCAGTTACTGACAGGCATCACTAATATGTTTAGAGGAACGTGTTCATTTTGGGGAATAATTAGCCGTAACGTTGTTACAGCTAGTCATTCCGGCCCCCTCAATGCAGCAGCTATTAGTTGGCGGAAACATGTAGAGGCATTATTACCAGGATGTGTGCACTATTACCGTCAGACCACCAAGCAATTTCTGCAAAATGTAATGAGGTGAATTACCATTACAGAATTACTACCTTACAAAAAAGCATAAATCTGATTTCTCGCATGCTCCTAACAACATAAACTGTTAATGCGACCCACACACACCCACCCCAAGTGTATGCATCACCGGTAGAAAAAATTCATCCCTTATATAGCTCTTGGTGAGGTCGGCCAAATATAGACTCTGTTATATTCTTTAGAAAGTTACTGCCACTGTACCTCACCTGAATGCTGAAAGTCAATGAGTTCCATGACCTAAGAGCAATCCAAGAGGTATGTAGAACAGGTGAATGTATGACAGTATTCCGCAGGCGTTTATCACGCATGCCTTGGGAACGTCATCATTAGAACGAACACGTCTTTAGCATGCATTCGTTCTGCAAGCAAGTCATTCTAACGACTTGCCTTGGAGTACGGGGTGCTGGATTTTGGAATAGTTTCATTTACTATTCCAACTACAGTCTGCGCAACAGCAGGGAAGGTGTTGGACTATAATTCTAACATCCTTCCACCAATGCGCCCACCTAAAGCAAGTGGTTGTAACGACTTGCATGCAGAACGTATGCGTGCTTAAGATGAGTTTGTTCTATTGCTGGCGATGTGAAGGCACAGCGGGATTGGGGCTTCGTCCTAAAGGACGTTTCCCGAACAGGTCTTTCACAGGTGTTTATACAAAGTTGCATATTAATCACCATCCAAAATTTGAGGGTTTGAAAGATGTTTTTTGCCTGTTTTGTTGTACATGGGAGTGTTTTGAGTCTCTGAAAGTTGTAAACTTCCTTCCAAAACAAATCAACTGGTAAAAAACAATTGGCCAAGTAACCATCACCAGCTTCATAAACACAACTTCAAGCACAATTCCTTTTGCACAGAAGGTGCTCTGCAGCCCAAAGTGAACATATCTCATGTTTGTCTTTCAGACTCTGACTGTTGGCTCAGCAACACTAGTGCGAAGAAGCAAGAAAGTTTAAACCGGACGAAGACCCATTTTCGACCAGGAGAACTGATATCACTCCTAACTTTTTTTTTTACTGCCAAATGATGAGAAAAATAAAGAAATAAGCAACACATGTATCTTTATGACTCATAAATATTTTCATGCACCTTAGTAGATAAAAAAATATATTTAAAACAATGCCTGCGTACAAGACAGGGCAGGTTCAGTCCCTCAGCGGTCTTCTCATGTCACAGACAGCAGGTTCAATCCTCTTCTGATGTTCCTTAGGGTAGGTGTATTCTGAAGTGGGTGCCTGGAGGTGCCACATTTATGCCTGGCACAGGCTAGTGGGAAGGAATAACTTCTGCCCACACTCTAACCAATTGGGTAAACGTTCCAGGGGCCAACCCTTCCCACTTTTGGCATTTTCCAGATGGCGGAAGTCTTCAGCCAGACTAAACTTGGGTTCTGAGAGCAGGGGGGAGGGGGGTTAGTGTATTATGCTAATCTTACTGTACTCCCACTTCTAACAATAAAATGTAGTTTGGGGCAGTCACTGTACTTCCACTAAACCCATAGGCAGTGGTCTAGTGGAACATAGCAGGGCTTTCCAGCAACCAGACAGTGGATTCACAAAAATAGTTTTGGCATCTTATTTCCCTGCCTTTCATGATCCCCAGTATTATATGTTAACCTCAGCAGACATATCAAGCAGGATTTGACATTCCAGGAGGATTCAACACCGTAATGTTAAAAAGAAGATTATTGTGATTGGAACCGGCCAGGCTGGGTGGGACAAAGGAAATTACCAACTAACATTTGCCTGTGACAGGGGAGGCCTCTTTGAACTTAATGCAGTTTCTGAGCCCAACCGCATTGATCATACTGTCAAGCGAACAACAAAACCTACCCAAATCTAGACCTTTGTTCCCTGCTCTAGTAGCAGTTTTCACACATTTTTAAATGGTAATCACAGGCAGCAGAAGGGAGAGCTAATGCAAACTTAGACTCCAAGAACTTCAGGCAAGGAAAAGGTAACTTTCTAAAAGTTACTATTCCTTAGTATATATTAAAATCCGACTTCACCATTGCATTGGATTTTTAAAACCCTTGAAAAATAATCACTTCTTATTTTTCTAGCTAGTCCCATTCCCGAGATACAGTATTTGGATTTTTAGTCTGTACTCTGGTTTTCTACATAGGGCAGCTCGGCCAGCAACAGTAAAAAGATAGCTTTTGGATGCCAGTCACTGTAAGGACAGGTTAACTTTAAATTTCTACATGTCCTACTTTCAAATACCATGCACCCTGCCTTGTTTGTTTCGGTTTTGACATGTCAAATTGCAACTTTTACATGGTTGCAGTCATGCTACACAGGTTAGGTCTGAAGTCATGTTTGCACTAAAATTGTGTTGGATGACACAATAGGTGCTGTAGTCTACAAATGGCATTTAATTTTCAGGGCCTGGGTACACCTTTCCCATATACTAGTGATTTTAGGTAAGTTAAATAAACTAATTAGGAATATGTCAAGTCGATTATGTTTTTAAAGTGGGAACACAGGCACTTTGCTACTAGTTAGCAGGGGTGAAGTGCACATAGCTCAAACATAAACAAACATATAGGGTTTAATAAAAGGCAAAAAATATTGGGTGCCCATGCAGTAACATGGATTTCCTACACTGCTATATAAATAACATATTAAGCAAAAGGTTAATTTTGGTTGTTGTATCTTTAAATAGCCATTGTTATTATTCACGCACATACAAACAACATACTAGACACTTTTTTACTGTTTCCTTGAAACTGAAAAGACCTAAGAGTAACCATCATCATCATAACTTTATTTCAATCACACAGATCCAAAAAAGTACATAGCGCAAGTATAAAAAACAGAAGTGTAAAAACATTATCAGATAAATATGTTAAAAATCCAGTTCCATAAAATAGTTGTGCAAAATACAGGGAACAACAACTGTGAGGAGAGTATAGTGCTTCATGCAAATTATTTCCCACACCAGATCCACAGTGAATACCAAAATCCTGAGAGGCCAAAAACCAGTACTCTTCGAGTGTCAGTACACAAGATTCTCATAACCTCAAGATAATGACCCGGACCTGCAAGTCTACACAGCGGGAGTATCCATTTTTTCCTCAGAGATGAATAGTGTGGGCAGAAGAAAAGTACACGCTTTACACGCAGGGCACAGATCGTCAGTAAAAGCACTACAGCACCACTTGGAACAGAACAGTCTGGTGGGCAAAGTCTTATAAAGGAACTGTAAGAAAAGTTTGCGTGCCAAGGGGGTAACTATTTCATCAATGCTAAACTCGAAACAGGGGACAAGTTTAAAATTCAAAAAGTCATTAGTCAGCCTGGCCACAGGTTTTACCAGGTCCTTTGCAAGTATCAGTTCCCAATACATTTTCAATGGTAGTGAGGGAGATTGGATTAACCGTACCCCGCAGCTCTGCACCATAAAGTGCCCCTACGCCCCACCCCCAGGACCTTGATGTTGTAAATTTCAAGTGCTGGAGCAATTTGGCGAGAAACCGTCATCCTATGTATTTTACTAATGTGGGCGCACTAGTGGATTCGTTGTAGCTTTACTTTCTAAATGTGGGCACCCCAGTGGATCGATGGAGTCAGACGGATACCTAAGTAGTCAAAATCTTTGACTTGCTCCAGTTTGGTACTAACAGCCAATACAGGTCTTTTTGACAATTTATTCATTCCTCTGTAAAGAATCATGTACTTGGTTTTGGCATCATTTAAAACCAGACCCCTCTCATCACAAAACCTTATAAAATCATTCAAAAGTTGTTGTAGACCCTGCTGAGATTTAGAAATTGAAAGTGTGTCATCTGCAAACAGTTGTGCAGGCACTCTTCGTACGCCAATTTTGGGGGCATCACAACCATCTCTATGTAAAAAATCAACCACTCCATTAATAAAAAGAGTAAAAAGAGTGGGGGCTAACACACATCCCTGTCTCACTCCACGTTGGACAGGGAAGGATCCCGTTACTTGCTTGTTTGCACCCCACCTAACCTGTGCTGCGTTAGAGGAGTGTAGTCTAATTAAAATGTCTAAAAGGTTTGCCGGCATGCCCATCTCTTTCAATACTCTCCAGAGTCCGGCCGGGGGGATAAGGTCAAACACTGTGCGCAAATCAACAAAGGCCACATATAATTCCCCCCCCCAACAGCTACTTCCTTCCAATGAATACAGAGAAGGCGGAGGGCCTGGTCCAGAGTACTGACTTTTGTACGGAAACCTGCCTGAAAATCACTCAAGATTTGAAACTCAGTCATCCAATCCTGTATCCTTCCTAAAACCTGCTTACAAAAACATTTCTGAAGAGAGTCAAAGAGGCTTATTGGCCTATAACTCACCGACTTAGCTCTGTCTCCTTTTTTGTAAATGGGCACTATCTCTGCAATCTGCCACGATGATGGTATGGGAGCACCAGACCTGATCAGGTTTGTTACCAGATTTATGTAGGGACCCCAAAGGGATTTATCCTCTCTATACAGATCATTGGGAATTCTGTCTGGTCCGGAGGCTCGCGCAGGCACACAAGATGAAATCGCCATTTAGCTTTCCTCAATAGAGAAAACCAGAGTTTCACCTTCCCCACCAAAGGTCTCAACCCACATCTCACTAGTCTTATTACTTGCAAGAGTGCTATAGAGAGCCAAAGTGAGCAACCCACTCTACTGGCTGGACAGTGTATTCCAAGGCTGTCCTGTTTCCCTGAAGCCAATATGCTGGTTTTCTCCAAAAAGTATTGGGGTCTTTATCTGTCAGTGCGGTGTGTAGGGAAAACCAGGGAGAACCCAACCCATTCCTTCTTAGCTTTGTCAATAGCCTGCCTCTACTTGGCTCTGCAAGTCACAATCTCAGGACGTGCCTTCCGTTTTACTGCACAAATAAGCGCCCCCTTAGATTTTCTGCAGTCCTGATTGTACCAGGCGCTCTTAGTTTCCTGTCTGTGCAGTGTCCCCCCCCTTTACCGCACTTTAGGAGTCTGGCTAAGCATGTCCCTTATCTCGCTAAAAAACAACTCATTGCAAGGTCCCAGACTCTCCACAGCGTCCTTAGCGGGGAGATTTACTAACTCCTCAATCACCCGCCGTGCTTTGCTCTTAACTTCTTCTAAGGCTATCAGATGCTCCTCCACCCAATCCCACTTGATTGATCTTTGATTGTTAGGAACAGAGAGTACACCCAAACAAGGACAACCCCTGATATCGGGTTGTGGGTTGTCTGGTTTAATGAGAGTAAGAGCAAGAGTGTTATGGTCACTCTCGATTCTTTTAACCACTGCCACAGCATCCACTAGTGGCCAGAGATTGGAAGTAACTAAGCAATAGTCAATTCTACTTGTGTG
The DNA here is from genome assembly GCF_964204655.1 of Triturus cristatus. NCBI lineage: Eukaryota > Metazoa > Chordata > Amphibia > Caudata > Salamandridae > Triturus > Triturus cristatus. Next base: position 350,842,735 of record NC_140584.1, read on the forward strand.
GCCAGGTCCATTAAAAGTGCACTCCCCATTAGGATCAGACCTAGTTCTCCCATTTGTTGCTCTTAAGTAGTGATATAGGGTAATGGCGAGCACCTGGCCTCCTCTCTTCGTCCATCTCACTTTCGGTATGTCTAAAGGTGGGATTGGCCACTCACGATTCCAATCCTCAGTGAAGTCTTGGAGGGGTTAGGGCAAAGGGTTCAAAAGTAAAATTAAAATCCCCCGCCACTAATACAAGAACACCATCTGAGTACTTAGCAAGAGCATGATCTAATATGTGAATTGTATTTGTTTCCTCTAGGGTACGGACCACTCTATTATAGACAATAAAAATTCTAACCTTCCAACCACTGTAAAGGATCAGCTCAAAGGCTAAAATGTCCTGCGAGTCAACATGGAGGAGCTTCACATTAGAACCCAGTGCATTTTTCACCCACACTGCTGGACCTCCAGAGGGTCTACCATGCTCTTTCCTAGAAACATCAATGGCGTAGGCAGAAAAGCCACTTCTAAAAGGAGTGGACATACTCCATGTTTCCTGAAATAGGATTACATCATAGGTGTCCACAAAAATACACCAATCTGGATCAGATAGCAATTTTGAAATCCCTGCCACGTTCCAGACTAGGACCCTTAAAACAGGGTGGGCAGGGGCCCCTCCTTCTGCAGTGCCACATCTAGGAACTATAACACTAGTTGCATTAACAATGGGAGGCTCACCACAAGTCTCAGTATTATATGCTTAACCTCTGAGTGTTGGAGCTTGTTGGGGGCGGAGTAAATGGGGGCTCTGGATACCCGGTGTTTCTGTCCAGGGCCATTCTGTCGCCAGGCTGCAGTCATCTTTGGCCGTTCCCTGCTCCACGAGGGCAGGGGAATGGTCTGACCCCAATAGATCTATGGGACACTGGCTCCAGTCTTGGTTGGTGTCTATACCTAATAGAAACAGAAGTATTTGCGGAAGGGATAGAGCAAGAATAAATCGCCAGTAGACCAGTGACCATGTCCTTATCAAAAAAAGTTAACTTCAATCGTATCCCTAGGACCCCAGGTGAACTATATCTTTCTACAAATTTAATATCATCTCTGATAATGGAATAACAGTGGCGGGTGGATCTCAACCAGTGAGTGACTTAGTTTTTTAATGAATCCTGGTCTTCGTGCCCAGCCCAAGAGAGTTTAGGGACTTCAGTGAGATAGACCACATCTTGAGCACCCTGCTCACTTGGCCTCATATAGACTCCATCCCTTACTGACCCCATCCCCTGTGTCCCCCCACACCCCAACCTGGGTATATACCCTTCATCTAGGATCACCTCACCTTTATTTGGGGCCCCAAGTCCGGCCCTAGCATTACCAACTACCAGCATATTTCTTACAGCTAATGTAGATGTGTCATTTGGGCGGTGGTTCCTAGTGTAATCTAAGGGTTGATATAAAATACTTGCAGTAGCAACTTTGTGAGAGAGCTCAACGTACCCACAAGGGTGAGTTCATATGCACCTATTCTCTATTGCATGGACCTCAGAAGCAGGGACTTTAAAAAGCTCCTCAGGATCATCTAGTCCAGCTCCTGGCCCCCTTATCTCCTCGTGAACAAGGACATCAAATCTGTTGTGGCACTCAACTTGAGTAACATGTGCCATGCTAGGGGACCCACTCGACTCGGTACATAGTGCAGATGTGGTCGAATCAGATTCCGGATCAGGTCTTTTTACCAGACCCTTGCTCTTCCCTTTGGAAACGGTGATTAAACATTTGTGGTATTAACTATGCAGATTTTTTCCCTAGTGATGGCTTGGGTGAAATGATTGCCGGGGCTACAGAATTTATGGCTGTTCTGACTGATTTACCTGCCTGAGTAGGAGAGCTCGGTGGACCAGCATCAGCTATTTCCTGGCACTCAATCAAGATTAACTCAATTCGGTCCATGGTCTTGTGGCAGACTGCACCAAGGGACTTCTTTTTCCTTTCAAGATTATCCATGCCCTGAGCCCTATCGTGACCTTTTCTTTTACCCATCTTTCTAGGATCCCCTCGGTTAATTATGTACGACCTCTGCGCACTGGGGAGAAATACTCTACAGCTGCCACCAGACCCCCAAGGACAAAGGGAGGAGGGAAGATGGCCACCTAACAGTGGTTTGGATCAACTTTGTAACATGAATTTCAATAGAAGGAAAAGAAAAGAAATAAGGGAGATGAATACCAATGGAGGACAATTCAACCTGCTATACCAAGGGTGACCAGCTTACTGCAGAGCCAAGGGTAGTGGCTCCGCTCTGCCGCTTCCTGCTGCTGATGGGCACAGACGGGCCCACCCTTAGCCCTGGATTTGCCCCGGCGCGGCCCGTGCATGCACTCATGCGGCCCTGGCATGCCCACACACGGGAGCCCTGTGCTGAATTTATGTGCCCTCCGGGCGCTCTGTGCCTCATGTCAACGCCTCCTGGCGCTATGATACTTTGGGGCTGGAGTCCCCTATCAGAAGTAGCAGACAGGAAAAGCAGGTGAGCGGGCTCCCCCGCAGCGGTAGCCCTATGTTGAGTTTATGTGCCTCTGGGCGCTCTGTGCCTCACGTCGGCGCCTCCTGGCGCTATGAATCCTGGTGGCTAGTGTCCCCTGTCAGTGGTAGCAGGCAGGAAAAGCAGGTGAGCGGGCTATAAGAGTAAGACACATCTACATTTTGGCAGTTTGCACTTCCAGAAGTTTTTAGGTAAATAAAAAAATCTACCTAAAAAGGCTTCCATAGATTGCATCACATTTAAAAGATGACTTATAACTTTGGACTTTCAGGGGTATTCTTAAACTGTCAGGTGTCCTGTTTTTTATTACCTTCAGCCTCTCACAAAGTTTACTTGCTGTGCTAACATTGGGATGTTCCTCTGGAATTCCCCTGGAGTAGCGATTGGAAACTGGTTGGCCGACCAGTTCCCAAGCCAATTGCCCTAGACGGCTCCCAGAGAGCCGGTTCTCCGACCTCTGTTTCCAATCGCTGCTCCAGCAGAATCCCAGGGGATCTTTCCATGACCTCCTGCAACATCACAAATTCATGCAAAAAGAACAATTGATGGAAGGAATGCAGGACAATGTCATACATTCACCCCAGTACATAGATCTGGGCCGAAATCCATCGTTTGTTTGGTCACCATTCCAGTTTGGACCCAGCCATATACAAATCTATCTTGACCCTGCGCCCAATGGGAACAGTCCAGCCCGAACTGCCAGGCCAGGTCCTCCCTGGACTGGAAACAAGCATCCTAGGACAAGTTTTGGACATTCAGCCTTCATCAGCCAAGGTAGCTTCACTCCAGTGGCATGGAGAGCACGGGACGCACGTCTGTGCATACCCGTCCCACTCGGGGTGAAAAATGCAAAAAGAACAATTGATGGACAGAATGCAGAACACTGTCATACATTCCCCCCAGTACAGAGATCTTGGCCTAAAACCATCGTTTTTTTGCTCGCAATTCCAGTTTGGACCCAGCCATATGCATATGACCCTGCGCCCAATGGGAACAGTCCAGCCCGAGCTGCCAGGCCAGGTCCTCCATGGACTGGAAACAAGCATCCTAGGACCGGTTTCAGGCTTTCAGCCCTCATCCGCCAGGATAGCTTGAATCCAAGTTTTCGCCCTAAGTGGGATGGGTATGCCCAGACTTGGGTCCCTTGCTCACTGTGCCACTGGATTCAAGCAAGCCTGGCTGATGAAGGGTGACATACCCTGAAACCAGTCCCAGGATGCTTGTTTCCGGTCCAGGGAGGACCTGGCTTGACAGTTCAGTCTGGACGGTTCCCATGAGGCACAGGGTCAAGACTGATTTGCATATGGCTGGGTCCAAACTGGGGTGGCGTAGTGGGCAAAAGAACGATGGATTTAACCCAGATCTCTAAAATGGGGTAGAATGTTTGAATCATTCAGCATTCCGTCCATCATTTGTTGCAGTTACGTTTTTCGCCGTAAGTGGGATGGGTATGCCCATACGTGGGTCCCTTGCTCACTGTGCCACTGGTTTCAAGCTAGCCTGGCTGATGAAGGGTGACATACCCTGAAACCGGTCCTAGGATGCTTGTTTCCGGTCCAGGGGGGACCTGGCTTGGCAGTTCGGTCTGGACTGTTTCCATGAGGCACAGGGTCAAGACTGATTTGCATATGGCTGGGTCCAAACTGGGGTGGAGTAGTGGGCAAAAGAACAATGGATTTAACCCAGATCTCTTGACTGAGGGAGAATGTTTGAATCATTCAGCATTCCGTCCATCATTTGTTGCAGTTACACATCACAAATTCAAGCTTTTAGCTCCCGCCAACCACCCCTTCCCGACAGCGGATCACACAGCTCAATTTCCGGTTGTTTCTCACCTTCCCTTCCACCTATCGGACACATCGTGCCTTATAACCTATCCGTCATTTTCTCAACACGTGACCCATACTCTTCCCCGCATTTACCGGTCTTCTCACTCACTGACAGCATTCACTGCCTATCTCCTCCTGGTGGCCCTCTGGAGATCACTGACTCCTGGCTCCTCAGTCCCCCAGAAGTGAATTTTCCGTACCTTCCTCCTCCAGAATTCCTTCTATCCTCCTTCAGCACTATCCAAACTGTAACCTGGTCCTGATGATGATCCTAACTGTTAAAGGATTGAAACGTCGTTGACATTCATGTGCAGCTTGTGGCACCTTAGACTCTGGTTCACCAAAATGCCCAATTTTGTACAATTCTTGTAAATACCTACCTGTGAACCTGAAGCTCCTTTTAATTATTGTCACCTCTCGCCGCATATCGCTGTTCCACTTGTCACTTGCGCCGTCCACCATGCGTGTCTCACGAGCACTTATGTGCACAAAGTTCCATCAGGTTACTTTCATACTCATTGTCAACAGTGCTGCTACAACTGTTCCCAATTTGTTTGTTCCTAAAACAATGTTTCCCCTTTACGTATTCTCAATACATGATGCCTCTGGCAGTCCTTCTAAATCATTAAGTCTCCCTAATAGTTTCCTTCGCAACTAAATGTGCATGTTTATTTACTAGCCTATGAAATAATACCTGTTGAGATATTGTTGCACTTACATACCACTTTCACCCAGATCTCAACTGGGTTTATGGGTATACTCCTGTTGGTTAACCATCAACAAAAAACTGAGCGTTCTTGAGATACTGAAGATTTTAGAACTGGGATGGAAACAGTGGAAATTTTGATGTGGTTCTGTGCTGGTTCTGACCACCAGATCATCACTGTTACTGGTGCACTGGGTCTCTGATCTGCGTCTTGAATTTTCAAGCTCAAACCGCATTCACAATTATGACTCTGGAACATGGCAAAGACTTACTCAAAAGGAGCTGTTCTGCAATCGACAGAACTCTAAAAGTTTCAGAGCAACAATCCCTGCTCACAATTGACTTTAGTGCCTTGGCAAAGAGATGTACAATCGAGGTGTTCATTTATATTGTAAAGGAACTATTTATATTTGTGGCAACATCTCAAAGCCTTCGATATACACTAACTGCCTAGGGTTGGCACCAATATGGAGCACAATCACTCTGGGTTGAGAACCCAAGGTGTTCATGAAATAGTGAAGTATTACAAGTCTACATAATTTGGCCTCAGTGTGCAAATTTGGGAACATAACAGATGACGGATTTTGTGATCAATTTGTACTGAAATGTGGAACTTTGGATGAAAGATAAGCCCATGGACGTCGATTTACCAAAATGCCAGGGGCAGTGGAAGTAATATCATATGCCCTTTGATGCCCCACTCCACCCCCAATGATGTCACAGGAAGGGACATTACAAGAACTTTGATCTTGTGATGTCACAAGAAGTGACATCATGTGACTGTCGAACCTTTGTGACATCACAGGAAGTTACACTGCATGTTCTTTGGCTTGGTGTTATCACAGGAACCTTTTGGTTAGTTACTTCATTCAGAGAGGCAGGAAAGCCTCCACAGATACAAGAGAAATACTCTATAAACAAACATACTTTATTCAAATCCTATTGAATATGCTGCTACATCCATTGTCCCATCAGATAGTATCTTCCGATACAGGATTCAGATAATGCAGCATTAATTGAGAACATATTAATTATTGTATGGTGGACTTGGGGGTCTCTAGTTGGCACAGGTATGCACTTGTGACAAATAGGGGCCCTCGCCTCTAGTCAGGGTAAAGGGGTACACTCCTAAAATAACCCCTGCTCACCCCCTTGGTAGCTTGGCACGAGCAGATAGGCTTATCTCAGAGGCAGTGTGTAAAGCATTTGTGAACACATACAGTAATCAAGGGACAACACTACAGATGGACACCACACAAGTTTTACATCAAAAATAAGTATTCTTTATATAGATTTACCACAAGACCATAAACGACAAAAATCCACAATACTGTTACTTTAAGATGGTAGTATTTAGCTTAGTTCTCTTTAGTTCTTAAATGCGACACTTTAAGTCAATGTAGCTTTAGATGCGACACGCATGGCAACGAAAGTGCTGCAACGATGTTGATGCGATGAAAGTTTGGTGCAAAGAAATAAAGACGTGAAGATCTTCCTGATGCATGAAACGCTTCTCCGATGTTGCAAGAAATCTCTGGTCAATGCGTCAGCTGCAGCGGCGACACCCTTGTCCAGTGATGCGACGACAGCGGCTTTGGCGGTGACACTCTTCTCCAGAGATGCGAGACACTTCCGCTCGATGCGACAGTTACAGCAGTGACACCCTTGTTCAGTAATGCGACAGTAGCAGCTCCGACAGTGGCACGCTTCTCTGTGGATGCGAGGCGCTTTTCTTGATGCGGTGCAATGAGACAGCTACAGCGGCGTCATCCAAGATGCGACGGCAGCGGCTGCGACGGCAACACGCTTCTTCCTCGATGCGAGACTCTTCTCTTGATGCGGTGCAATGTGTCAGCTATGATGGCTGCGACGCGCTTCTTCAGTGTTGCGGGGCGCTTCTCGTGATGCGGTGCAATGTGACAGCTACAGCGGCGACACCCTTGTTCAGTGATGCGATGGCAGCTGCTGAGACGGCGACACGCTTCTTCTCCGTGAGTCGCGCTTCCAGCTCCTTGCGGCACGCAGTTCCTCAGAAGGCCCAAAATAGCAGCAGGCACTTGCAGAGAACTCTGGGGAGCTGGTGGTTGAAGTCTGTTGTCCCTGAGACTTCAGCAGGAGGCAAGCTCTTTTCCAAGCCCTTGGAGATCCTTACAAGTTGAGCAAATGTACACACAAAGTTCCTTTCTCCTCTCTTTGGCAGTAGGCAACCACTGCAGGACAATCCCCCAGGTTCAGGGATAGTCTCTCCTCAGTTTCATCTTGGTTCCTCTCCTCAGCAGAGGTTTCTTCTTGTTTTCCAAAATTGATCTAAAGTTCTTGGGTTGGGGTCCCAATATTTATACAAAGTTTTCCTTTGTTCTCTGAAGGTAGAGAGGCCTTTGCCTTGTTCAAACCAGTTCTGGTCAGCCCTGGAGCACTTTGTTTACCTGACTCCTTCTTTCCTTTCAGAGTGCAGGGCAGAGACATCAGACGCACCACAGGAGGTGGAGCCATAATTGTGGAGGGAAGGCACAGCCCTATTCAGGTCCCAGGTGCAACTCCTCTCTCCCATCTAGATGTAGATCTCTCTATTCACCACTTGGCTACCTCCCCCTGTCTCCTGGAATTCCCCAGCCCTGTCACTCAAACTCCAGACAAGGAATACACAGCCTAGCAGAGGCAGGTTTGAATAGTTAGACAAGAAAATACCTACTTTCTAAAAGTGGTATTTTCAAACACAGAATGTTAAAACTAACTTCACTAAAAGATGTATTTTATCCTTCTGAGTTCAGGCATACTAAATTTGAATTTCTACCATGTTCCCTGAGTCAGTTAGCATTATAAGATGTAATAATCAAACTGCCCATTCTGGCCTATGGAGAACAGGTAGCCTTGCAATAGTGAAAAACAAAAATGGCTGTAATTCACTATTAGATCATGCCACTAACACCAGGGCATGTTCTACCTTGTATTTACAATGCACCCTGCCCTTGGGCTTACCATTGGGGTGTCTGACATGAAGAAAAAGGAAGGTTTGGGGACTAGCAAGTGGGTGCACTTGCCCAGTCAGTATGACAGTACCAGACTGCACACAGGCTCTGCAATGCCAGGCCTTATACACACTTTTACAGGCTGCTTCTGTGGGTGGCACAACCAGTGCTGCAAGCCCACCAGCAGTATTTGGATTACCAGCCCTGGGCACTCCTGGTGCGCTGTACTAGGGTCTGACAGGTAAACCAAACCAACCAATCAGGGAATCACTAATTCATACATCAATTTGCAATAGGGAGCACTTGCACTGTGGCACTGGACAGCAGTGGCACAGTGCCCTGAGCATCTAACACCAGCAAAAACACATGAGGCAACAGCAAAAATGGAAGGGAGACCCATGCCAAGGTGCCAGGTCTAACACGTGTCCCATCCAGCTGCAATGTGGGGAGAACTACCCTACCTCCTAGGAGTTCTCATCACTACGGCGGAAAAATCTGGACAGACCATTAGCATTGGCGTGTTCTGTACCAGGGCGATGTTCCACCGTGAAATCCATCCCCTGTAGGGAAATGGACCATCTCAACAGCTTTGGATTCTCACCCCTCATCTGCATCAACCATCTGAGGGACCTGTGGTCTGTCTGAATCCGGGAGTGAGTCCCAAACAGGTATAGTCTCAGCTTCTTCAGTGCCCAGACCACAGCAAATGCCTCACGCTCAATAGCACTCCACCTCTGTTCCCGTGGAAGTAACCTCCTACTGATGAAGGCTACGGGTTGATCTAGGCCCTCCTCATTCATCTGTGCCAGAACAGCCCCCACACCATGCTCTGAAGCGTCTGTTTGTACTATGAACTCTCTGGAGAAGTTGGGTGCCAAGAGCACGGGCGCCGTGCACATAGCAGTTTTTAGGGCCTCAAAAGCTTTCTGACAGGTGTCAGTCCAAATCACTCTCTTTGGCTGCTTCCTGGAAGTCAGCGCTGTCAAGGGTGCAACAATGTTGCCATACCCCTTGACAAACCTCCTGTAGTAACCCGTGAATCCTAAGAAGGCTGTCACCTCTGTCTGGGTTTTGGGCGGCTCCCAAGCCAGGATGGTTTCAATCTTGGGCTGCAGGGGCGCCACCTGGCCGCTCCCTACCTGGTGTCCCAAGTAAATAAGTCAATCTTATTGTTGTCAATAAATCATTAAATATAAAAAAGACATGTGTCTGAGTCTGTACTTTGTTTAGACTGCTCCTGCAGTCATGGGACCAGCCACAAAGGGCCCCTGTGCGCAAAAGCCCTAGAGCAACATCTACGGCTCTGAGAGTGTTTGAAATTAGCTATACCGTCTCCCAGGGCATTTATCCAATGACCTAGCAGTTGATTATTTAGTGATACATTTCTGGGGTGCTGCTGCACTCTCTGCCACACCCCAAAAAACACTTGACCCACGTTGGTGGTGCCCCTGCTTTCTTAGGGCATCACAGTGAAACAAATATGTACATTTTGTCCCTCAAAAAGGACATTTGGGGTGCTCCTAAACCCATATCGTACATATAAAATGAGCAGCTTTCCACTTGCCCAAGGCATAAAGACGCAACCTGTTCTGTCTTTCCTTTTATTTATTTTTAATGCTGGGTGCCCTGGTCCCATCCCAGACACCAAAAACATCAGGGGCGGTCGTAAATTTGCACTCAGGGTGCGTGTTTAACCACAGATTGGTGGCTCACTGGACCCTGTATGCCTAAGTGAAGCACAATTGTACTTTAAGGCAGATTTCACCTATAATGTGCACATAGTGTAAGCATCACAGACCTTCAGTAAGCACTACAAACCTACACTATGAAGCCCATTTACATTATATGGTCTGCCCCCGGTCAGCAGCAATCCCTGAAGAGTTCGTACTGCAACAAGCTTCCTATGCACAGATACCGGGTTGCACAAGACGGTAGCATCACCCAAGTAGTCCTCACATGTGCGCATAAGTGCCTCTTACTGTAGCACCCAGCAACGACCCTATCTTAAAAGAAAAACCCTGGTGTTTAGCACTCTGTCTAATTACCATGACCTTACCATGAGTGAGACTCAGGGTGTGAGACTCATTCACAGTAAAAGTCCAAAAAACGGGTAGTCAAAATAAAAAAAAACCTAGGGTCGGACCCCTTCAGCAATATCAAGGGCCCTTTTGACCCAGACATTGACAACCATACCCACCAAATGATGAGCCTCTTCAAAATCCAAAACAAACTTAACATCACAGAAGGACTATTTGCAAGTGCAATTCACAGCATTACCCCAGTGTCCATCACCATCCCTATCAGCACAAGCTCAGCTCTTATACCACCGATCCTTCCATAGAAATGGCCACAAGAAGTGACAGCCTTCCCAAACAATGCCCCTGAGGTGGCAGAAGAGCAGCCGAAAAATGTGCATTAGGTTGCAATAGAAAAGGCTAAGAACCAGATGCAATTTCTGCCATAAAACTCAGCCTCAGGAATAAAGTGGAAAGCTGTGTTGTTTTGTGGTCAACTTCAACATTCATCAGCATATATAACGTTATGCATCTTAGTGAGGTTGTCACTATACTGTTGTCAATATGCAGTGCAACCTGTTTTTCTGGTTAGACACTCAATCTCCCTGAATACATAGTTGTACTGGTGTAATATTTACTGGTGTAACTAATCTCCATGATGATAGGTGAATCATGCCAGCCCTAGAGATCTGTAATTAAATATACGAGCATTATGTTATCGCCTCCTGTAGTTATGTACAACTCAGCATTCAGGAAGGTGTCATCAGAGTGGAAAAATGTGTTTAACACCTACAATCGGTCTAGGCTGCATACCCTCTAAAGCAAAAAAGGTATGTTCATACTCTTCAGCTTGAGGCTTGACGTCAAATGGTTAAATGTAACTGTCGCCATGAAATATAACAAGCATTGACAAATCCAATAGGTCTCGTCTTTGCTGTGCAGCATGCCCAAAAGTAGAAACAATAAATAAAAATAATAATGTGATGAAGCATCAGCAGCATCATTTGTAGGCATGTGCTATTATGGGGAAAACAATAGCACAAAAGGGCTACTTTTTAAGGCAGGTGGCTGGCAGCAATTTTCTGTCTGCCCCATCCCCCCCAAAAAAGGAACTTTGGGGTGAAATGGAGGAGCGGGTGGGCGTAACAGGAGTGTGAGGGGGAAGCAAAGGGGAGCTCGAGAGGAGAGGAAGCAAGGGGTAGGGGGCGAGGGAGGAGGAGGAGGGGGAAGAAGCACACGAGAGAGAGAAACCCGGGGGCAGGGGAAAAGCACACAAGCAAAAAAGCAACACAGAGTTTCAGGGAGGCAGGTAGTCGGGCGGGGAAAAGAGCATTAGAAAGAGCTTGCAACATGAGGGAGACTTCAACATGGGGTGGAGGGTAAAAGCACATGAGGAGGAGAGCAGGAAAACATGTGCACTCCATGGAGTGCTTAAGTGGTTTCCTCAAAGTGAGCAGCGGAAGGATAGAAACCAGCCAGTCAGACAGATGGTGGGACAGAATCCCAAAAACACTTGGAGCGTGAGTGTGATGACCTGCCTTGGCATTTGCACTGTAGAAACAGTAGAGGCTTGCAGGGAATGGGGTGGCGGGGTGGGGACGGAGGAAGAGGTGAAACAAAATGTAAAAAATAAAAACACTTATTTCTGTCCTCACAACTGCCGGCCGCTGTTGCTCGTCCTTTGCTTCGACCCCAAGGAGAAAGCACCCAGGCTCCCCTAAGCCAATCACAACACTGCAATGCACTATTGTGATTTGACTGAGTGCCATGGTTTGGTGCTCAGAAAAGGACAAGGAGCCTGGGCATGTCCCCCACCAGGCTGTGCTATACAGCCAGGTGGGGAACATGCTCAGTGCGCGTGACTGTTTGGCCGGCCCGGATAGCAGTCATGCGCACTTAGTGTGCACAAACCACTCCTCCCCCTGTACCACCAGCCCTGCCCTAACCCAGACCTGAACCCACGAAAAATAAAATGATAATAACAACGTTATTATTATTTTATTTTTCCATTTTCCTGCTCTGAGATCAGTGGATCGACGCTCCTCCGCCTTAGTGGAGGAGCCGCCCCTGTGTAGAAATGCAAAAGGCCTGTTGTGACTGTGTGTCCATCTCGATGTTTGTGTTGAACTAACTGGCATGTGATCAGTTATGAACCAATCTCAAGTTTGACCACAGACTCTGAACGTAGCTTGTGTTGACCTTATGTGCACCAATCAAAACCTTGCAAACTGCATAAATACATTTAAATACAGTATATTTAAATTGGCAAAAGGGAAGTGATTGAGTTCTCATCAGCAATTAACCAAACAAATGGCCAGGATTAAGGTGAAAGTTGACCAAAGAATCCTGAAGCACTTCTGCCTATAACTCAAGATCTTCACCAAATGTGTGATAGATTGTAAGGCACTTCTTTCCAATAAGTTCACAGTTGTGCCTTGGAGACACTGTTTTTTCTTTGCTCTCTTCTACAATGTTCTTCACAATAGGAATCCAAATAACGCAAACATGGCTGGTGTCTATAATTGGTAATTCTGAAACAACATTTTATGTTCAACAAATGTTTCAGTGATTTTGTTGGAAAATGGCCCTCTCTGCAGGGTCACTCCCAAACTTGTTGCCTTCTTCCTCTACTTTTTCTGACCTTGTTTTTGTTGGCCTTAGGACTGTGAGCACTTTGCCACTGCTAACTAGTGCTAAAGTGCATGTTCTCTCTCATCTAATCATGGTAATATTGGTTTATGCCCAATGGGCATACTTCATGTACTTATAGGTCCTTAGTATAGTGCACTACATATGCCCAGGGCCTGTAAATTAAATGCTACTAGTGGGCTTGCAAAAACTGGGGGGGATAGGCCCAAAGGATTAGAACCAGGTAGGGCCGTACTAAATTGAATACAAAAAGGAGAACCTGGCTCCGTTTGACGTTATGCTCTTATTATTTTTGAGCAACAAACAGACCACTATCTTTTCTGTTTGAATGGAATTTTTATTAAACCATTCCTTTCTTTGCAATTGTTTATATTTACCAAAAAGATTTTAGTTGTATGAGAAGTGAAGAGACACACATTTTTCAAATTAACATACAAAACATGAAAAATACTTATGACAATTCACAATAGACAGTGCATGAAATACTTATATACAAACACATTTATATACAACAACGTTGGACTTTTGCATCATAACATCAGAAAATAGAATACTCTTATCGCTATCTTGTTTTTGGGGCCAAACGTGTGCCGAACACGGGAAAATGTTTAGAGTGTGTGTGTGGGGCATACGATTCAATACAAACCCCTCACGTCACAATAAGTTTATTCAAATTCCTCTGTGTTGAAAAAAAAGTGTGGACGCGTTTCAAGACCCAGTCCTCTGGTACCGGGACTCTCATCAGGGTTTTCATGTTAATGGTCAGCGATTTCTGATTGCCTGATTCTTGGACAGAGCTGCTGCTCTGACTCCTATTTGCGTGGTAACCAGAATCTCTCAACGGAAATTACTGCAGCGGGCTTCGTAGTTTATGCCGGGGGAAATTTCTTTCAAACGTTCCCGGGTTGCTCAGAGGCAGGCGTCTATTTCTGTAATCATTGCATCCTGTTTTTAAGTCTGAACACATCCATATTCTATATCCAATATGAACCACAACTTCACTGTCAGCTAGGCATTCCCCTAGTGGGCTTGCAGCACAGCTTGTGCCACCCACTTCAGTAGCCTTCTTACCATATCTCAGGCCTGCTATTGCAGTGCAGTTTACACTGCCATTTCGACCTGGCAAAATAAACCTTTTACCAGACCCAAACGTTTCTTTTCAATGCATTTAAGTCACTCCTAGGGTAGGCTCTGGACAGCACATAGGACAGGGTGCAATATATTTAAAAAGCAGGACATGTACTTTTGAGTTTTACATGTCCTTGTCGTGAAAGACTCTAAAATGTGTTTTTCACGGCTGCAAGGCCTACCTCTTCCAGAGGCTAACATTGGGCTTACCATATTACATGATTTATGTGTAATTCCCAATTGCGAAAAGATAGACTTATCAAGTTTGGTATCTTTGGAATTACAATTTAAAATCACAACTCATGATGAAGTGGGATTTTAAATTGCAGTTCTGAAAATGCCCCTTTTAGAAAGTTGTGAACAACAAAAGTATCGGAATTAGAGTGCACTCCTTCCCTTTCTTAGTAATCCTTTGTTAATGCTTATTTTGACTTGCGTGCGTACCGCTTAGTGACCCGTCCCAGGTCACTCTTTCAAAATGAAAACACAAAGGCACGTAACTAACGCACCAGACTGGCGCACTGTTTTGAATGGGACCTTTTCCCTTACCAGTACATTGCATTCATCCATATTTCGTCAAAAATTTAACTTTTTAAACATCGTTTTAATCCATCTTTTGCTTGTAAATATCCAGGAGACAGCGAAATTCCATTAAGGTGTTTATTGGACATTTTCAAATGCAGCTGCTTTCACGTGTAATTAAATAAACACCAACGTAAGCCTTGTTTCTTTAACCCAATGCATTTCGAGCCGGAGGCTCTTCGTCAGGGGTTTCTGCAAAATACAACAAGATCAACTGTACCAATTGTTTAGAAGCCTGGAATGGAAAGCAGTTGCCATTTGGTGCCTACCGCCTATCTCTGATACATCTGGGGAGGGTGACAACTGGGCTTTTGTGTGTTTCCCCTAGACAGCCACACAGAATGGGAACTTGACACTTGACAGGCCATCCTGGCAGGATGGGAGGGAGAAGCTGGACCCAGCTACACATACACCTGAATAGGGTGTCTCCTGTCCCCACACAAAGATCTTCATACCTCGTGTAGTAAGAGGACCTCTGTGCACTACAAAGACGTGTCTTTCAAGTCTCTCCTACTTCAAAGGCACAACTGGGTATAAGCACTGGGCCTCTGACACCCCCATTTCACTTCATTTCTAGATCTGTGAAGACTCTTCCAGGAAGGACTGCTGTAGTGCTGAGGGACTGCCCCTCTGCTGGACTGCTGCTTTGCTGGACTCCTGTCTTACAGTGCTGCCCTGTAGCCTGATGTTTCCCCTGCCTGGGCGAGAAGGCCTGGACCTGCATCACTTGAATCGAGAGTGACTCCAAGGGCTAGCTAGCTGGCCTCCTGATGTGAAGTCTCAGGGACATAAAAGACTTCCACCTGACCTGCTTCTGCATCTGGACTGTGCCATCTGTAAGTCTGCCCTGCAAAGTGGTGCCCCCCAGTGCTGGACCCTTGGAAGTGAGGCCTAAGGTGTTTGCTTCAGCAAAACCCAAGCATCCTCTGCTGAACCGGTGCTTCAGCGTTGTTGCGTGGATGAGAACTGATGCATCACCTCTGTTGCGTGCATTGGACCTGGAGCATCGCTCCTGTTGCATGGATCATAACCAGCGAATCACTGCTGTAGCATGGATTGAAACAGGGGCATTGCCTCTGTTGCATGGATAGGCCCGATGCATCGCCTTCAGAACTACTACAGCACAAGGTCCATCGACAGCATCCTCCATAACGACAACGATTAACCGCATCACAGCTCTTCGCTCATCAGAGCTGACGCATCATCACTGCTGTGCAGTCCAGGCCCGGCACATATTCCCCACAGCGTGGATCGACACCAATGCATCGCTTCGGCTGCTACACACATCTGCAATGTCGACGCAGCCAGTATCAAGGTACTTTTGTTCAGGGGGTCTCACTGGGTCCCTGAATCCAGTCCATGCTCCATCGCAGTCGGCCTGTACTTTTGACTTTGTCCTGGTCCAGCGTGACCAGATATGCCAAGCAAGCACTTATTGCTTCTAAACGCTATTTTCCAGTTTATAATTTAAAAATTCATATCGCAAGTTCTACTTATTGGATTTTTGTTGTGTTAGTCTTGTTTTATATGTAAATTCAGTTCTATTTTTCGAATCTTGTGTGGAATCTTTTTGTGTGGTGTTTTCACTGTTTTACTGTTTGAAGTATTGCACAAATAATTTACACGTTGTCTCTAAATTAAGCCTTACTGCTCTGTGCCAAACTATCAGTGGGTGAGCACAGGTTAATTTAGGGGTTACCTGTTTCTTACCTTGATTAGGATTGTGGTTGCTGTTTGACTAGGGCTCATACCCCAGTCAACCTACATTTCAATTTCTAACAGATTTTAAATAGTATTTCTAAGAGGTCTGACACTGACTGGACAAAAGAGTAGGAAGTAAACATTTTCTCTACCATGTAAGCTAGTACAAAAGTCCAATGTGGACCTAAGTGTGCATCTCCTATTCTGCACAATTTCCTGAAAGTTAATAAAAAACCAAAACATCACTCCCTATGCGTATGTCTACGTTTAGAAAGAAAATTAAATTACTGCCAAGTTGCGGATGGTAAATCTGAAAATGTAATATACCTGCAGTCATGCTAATGTACAATCCTATGAAACTTGAGGTCCTGACAAAGAACTCAAACAGCACAGAAGACAACAAACACTGAGAAGTCACGTCATGAAGCCGAGCCAGGCAGGCAAGGATCTGGTCTTTTTCCTCAGAGTATACTTGCAGTACTTTGGTCGAGCTGTTTGAGTTAGTCAGGGACTATCCCTGAAAGAGACTATTTATTTGCTTATTTGTGTCAAAGCCCAGCTAGGCCCAGTAGAAAATGTTTTCAGTATAAAAAAGAATATTATAATTTTGTGAATGAGTATCGAGCTAGTTGCCATCCAAGGCGGTTGCCTATACTGCTTAAGAGTGCTGGACCGGGGGCGTGGCTTAGCTTCGAAGCAAGATGGCTGTGTAACTCTTCAGCTCCGCCGAAAACCTCCTCCCCGGCATAAATCCTGTCATCTATCCTGACTTCTGGCAACGGAATCGGAGTACCTAGAGGGAGCGGTGCATGTGCGTGTCTTGCTGAGCCCCGGCGCTGCCTCCAAACATTAAAAACAGGTCCCGTCGTCTGGGTCCTAGAGACACTCCTGACGCCTGGGGCTAAGGTGATCCTGTGAGCCGGCGCAGCGCAACAGTGACGGCGGCCGCCTCGTACCGGAAGTCGCCGGTCGGCGGAGCGTCCTGTGGCAACGAGCAGCATTGCAGTGTCTGGTGTTACGGCTGCCGATCGCGGGAGGGGACACACTGCACATCTCCTTGACCCCCCGCCTGGAGGCTTCAACAACGGAAGATCGGGCGGGGACTCCACTGGGACCCCTCGAGAGCTGCACTGCTTCTTGGGTGTTGGCGTGCCCTCCTGGGACCCTCAGCTTCGCTTGGCAAGTGGACGACGGGGCTCCATTGATGGCCCACATCCACGACAGACCCCCCTCTGCGGCGGGCATTGGTGCGAGTCCGCCGTGTTGGTGTTGCGAGGGGAAGAGCACTCATTTATTTCCATCTGAGCGTCAGGTGACTCAAGCCGCTGCGGAGTGGCCCTGCGACGAAGCGCACGTGAAGCCCTGTAGCCTATGGTAGGTGAGTGAGACGCGCCGCGGCGGGACGGGAACAGTCGGCTGGGCCCTTCTTGGCCGTGCTGAATGCCGTGGGAGTGTGCCCTTGTGTGGTGAGTCGGAGCAACACCAGCGAAGCTCTGCTCTGTGCGCTAGAAACGGCCCTGGCCTCTATGTTTGCGGCGGCGCTCCGCCTCGAGGGGGCCACTACTGCTGCCCTTTGTGACTCCCCATGGGTCCATACTAGCATACAATAGGAAGTAGACTGCCACGCAGTGGACACGTGCCAGGAGACTTGAAATCGACTGCTGGGCCCCTGGGTGCTGGTGTGCGTTCGGCTGGGCCTCTCTGCGGCGGGGCGGCGGAAGAGAGACGGGGGGGATCCGCTTGACCTGCTGAGAGGGTGGACAGTTGCGGGACCCCGCTGCGTGGCGATCCAGTTGCACGCTCTGTACTGGGTGACCTCCCTCAAGGGACTCTTTCCACAACCACCCTGCTCTGGTGCCTTGCTTTGGAGGGGCTAGCTCTGTGTCTTCGTTGGCCGGGGCGGGGGCCCCACCATGCCCAATTCGAAGGGCGCGAAAACGTCCAAACAGAGCAGACTGGACCGTTACACCTGCCCGAGGGTGGACCTACCTGAGCGGAAGGGAGTAGGCGACAAACAACAAAATGGCGCGGAACAGGACCCTTCTGAACCCACCATGAAGGATCTACTGGCGGCAATTACTGGGGTTCGAACGTCCATTGATGCCCTTTCCTCTGAAGTGTCGTTAATCAGGGCGGACCTCGCCAAATATAGGGAAAAGGTAAAGCAACTCGAGACCACCACTGCAGGTCTAGTAGCAGACACCTCGCAAGTACAAACTGATGTTAAAGAACTCCAAGCGTTCCGCAAACTCACGGAAGATAAGCTTGATGACTATGAGGGGAGATTAAGGCGTAACAACATACGCTTGCTGGAGGTGCCAGAGAAGTTGGAGGGCCCTGCTGTAGACCTGTTCATTGAGGACCTTATCATAACGAAACTACAACCAAAGGGTCTCTCCAAGCTGTTTGTGGTCGAAAGGGCACACAGAGTACCTGGGGGTCGCCCGCGGTCGGGAGCTCCACCCCGCCCGATACTGGCCCGATTATTGAACTATCGAGACAGAGATACAATTCTCCAAGCCGCCAGAGTCGCCCCCCCCACTCCACCTGGATAATGCGGTTGTTACTTTCTTTCCCGATTTTACTCGCACAGTGCAGATGCGTCGGCGCTCATTCCTAGATGTTAAGCGAAGACTGCGGGCCAGAGATCTGAAATACGCCATGCTCTTCCCCGTGCGTCTGCGTGTCGAGGCAGATGGGCAAAC
Organism: Triturus cristatus; assembly: GCF_964204655.1. NCBI lineage: Eukaryota > Metazoa > Chordata > Amphibia > Caudata > Salamandridae > Triturus > Triturus cristatus. The sequence goes on from NC_140584.1 coordinate 350,861,543, forward strand.
CTATTTTTTCGATCTTCCAGAGGCCGCATCTGACTGGTTGGACAGCCGGAGAGACCCGACGGAAAGCGGCCCCAACGAAAGCTGAACTGGATGGGGTGCCTGCGTCGGAGATCCTCGAATGACTTCGAAGCCACCGACTCCTGTCATGGGTTGAAACCTGACCATGACTCCGTGATACTCAAAGGTGCTGAACTATACACTCTGTTCTGGCATAAAACTCTGTTCCTTATTTTGACTTTCCTTATACAATGCACCGGTACCTTGCTATGATAGGGGGGAGGATCGGCGGGGCACTACAGCCCCCCTCTACATTCTTCTTTTAGCTTTTTTCTTTTTGGGCGACAGGCACTCTGCATTTTTTAAGATGGGTAGTTTCGAGCCCAGAGCGCAGGGAAGCAGGGTGGGGGGTTGTTGGGTGGGATTGTTTTTTCTTGTTATTTGTTGTTTGCATTTGCTCGACGGCATAGTCCTTATCTGTGAAACACAGTGTCACACTTCCTTTGCACGCAAATGGGTACGCAACGGAACAAAGAAGTCAAAATCCTAAGTTGGAATGTTAACGGGTTAGGAGACAAAATTAAGAGAAGCGTGGTTTTGCAACACATTAAAAGACTGTCACCTGACATCGTCCTGCTTCAGGAAACGCACCTAATCGGAAATACGTGTAAAGCGATGTACAGGTGGGGATACTCCATGGTGGCACACGCGGGCTTTACATCTAACTCAAGAGGGGTGGGCATTATGCAAAAAAATCATTTCCATTATCTGTTACATCCAAACATATGGATGACCGTGGGAGATATGTTGGGGTCACGGGCATGTGGGAGGGCCAATGCATCACTTTCCTGTCTGTTTATGCGCCCCCTGGACTACAGCCGGCCACATTCACTGACCTCAGTGCTCTGCTGCTAACGCTGCTTGATGGGCACCTCGTCCTCGGCGGCGACTTCAACTCTGTTGTATTCAGCGAGATAGATAGACACCGCCTCGTGTACTACCCCCAACTGCACACTCTTTTTCTAGCTTTCTGGAGGCAATGGGCTTTGTGGACGTATGGAGAACTTATAACCCAGACAAAATACAACACACCTTTCACTCTGGTGCGCATAACAGTCTCTCCCGTCTGGATTACATAATTGTCCCCGCTTCCCAGGTCACTAACATCCACGAGATCCGGCACCTTGCCAGAGGCATATCTGATCACTCTCCCCTATGGGTTCACATAGTATTAGACCACACACAAATAGGACGCATTGCCCCTATAAACCCCTGGCACCTTAAAAACCCCAAAATACGTAAAAGTTTGATCAAGTCCATTGACGACTACTTTGTGGAGAATGAACATACTGTCGAATCCCCACAAACGCTTTGGGAAGCCTTTAAAACTGTAGTCCGGGGCCAGGCCTTATCCCTCATAGCGGGAGCCAAAAAAGAACGGTTGAAGGACATCTCGGACGCTGAGCAGGAGATCTATCGACTAGAACAAGACGCTAACGCTGGTGCCATGCCTGAAGCGCTTCATGCACTCCGGCTGCGCCAGGACGAATATAGGGCTCTGGTCACTGACCGGGCCAAATTAATGGAGCAAGAAAGACTGGGCCGGATCTACGACTCGGGAGATAAAGCAGGGAAACTGATTGCTTGGCTTGATAAAAAGGAGCATGCTAGTCGGCTTGTCCCAGAGCTCAGAGGAACTGACGGCAACCCCATAATAGATCCCCAAGATATAGCTAACCGATTTGCAGCCCATTTTCACACAGTATACAGCTCGGTGGCCTCATATACAAACGCAGATTCCTTAGATCTTCTAAAGGATATCTCTTTCCCTATTCTCCCAGATACTGACCGCCTATTTCTTGATAGTGCCCTCTCCACTGAAGAAATTGCATTAGCGATACGTGCGCTACACCCGGGTAAAGCCCTCGGCCCAAACGGTATTCCAATTGAGCTGTACAAGCTTCGCCCTGACAAACTAGGCCACTATCTGAAATCCATGTATACCAACAGTCTGGAAAAGAGAATACTGCCCCTAGACCAAACAATGGCGACCATTGTCACGATATACAAAGACGGGAAACCCAAAACTGACTGTGCCTCTTATCGCCCATTTCATTGCTGAACGCTGAGCCTAAAATCCTAGCTAAAGTACTCGCCAACAGATTAGTTAAAGTTATAGGAGAATTAGTACATCCTGATCAATCAGGATTCATGCCTCGGAGGAACACTGCCTTAAACCTGCGCAGAGTGCACGGGGTACTGGGTAGGGCACCGACCATTCACGAAGATGCAGTCATAGTGTCCCTGGATGCTACGATGGCATTCGACACCCTTGAATGGCCATATCTCTTCGCAGTACTAACAAAATTAGGATTTGGCCCGATATTCATCAGATGGGTGAAGTTGCTTTACAGCGCACCTATGGCGCAAGTGCTTGTGAACAACAAAAAATCCGAACCCATCACACTTAGTCGTGGCACCCGCCAGGGCTGTCCCTTCTCTCCCTTACTGTTTGCCCTAGCCCTCGAGCCTCTTGCAGCATGGATCCGTAAAGATGCAGTAATCCGAGGAATGCGGTGGTCGGCAGACTGGGAGGACCGTATTTCCCTGTATGCGGATGACACCCTCCTTTATCTCACCTCCCCCAAGAGATCCTTGATTGTGGTATTCGACATCTTAGACGTTTTTGGGAGATATTCTGGATTTCGTATATGTTCTCCGTGGAAACTCTCCCCAACTGCCCCATTTCAATAGTTATTGAAGGCTTTAAATATCTAGGCATATTCATCTCTCCTGACCCAGCGATCAGATATGCCCGCAACCTGGTCCCTCCCCTGCAGAGGCTTAAAAGCGACATCATTAACTGGAAATTACTCCCGATCTCTCTATTAGGCAAGGCAGCCCTCTTTAAAATGATGTCCCTGCCCCGTTTCCTCTATGCATTACAAAACTCGTCTGACCCCGTCCCAAACTCCTATTTTAAGGAAATCGAAGGACTCCAGAGGGACCTTCTTTGGAGTGGGAGACCGTGCATTGCTTTAACAAAACTCACACTCAGCTGGTATGACGGTGGAATCGGGCTACCAGACATAAGGAAATACTACTGGGCTGCACACCTCACAGCAATAAACCACAGCACCTACGGTCGCCCTGACGCTCCGGGGTTCTGTATGGACTGCTGGATCCTTCCTAGCGGGGCCTACACCCGAGCACTGTATTCCAAACCTGACAGATACCCACTGACTGGGCCTACCAAGCACACAGTTAAGATCTGGCATGCTGCAACCCAATCCCTGGGCTGGAACAACAGATTAACACTTGCCACCCCACTGTGGGATTCCCAAAAACTAGGGGACTTGGGTAACTCCAAAGGCTTCGACAAATGGGACCTGATTGGAATCTCCACTATTGGAGACCTATGGGAGGCAGGGGGGGTAAAACCTTTTAGCACTCTCCAAAATCAATACGCGCTGGCGGACTCTGAGTTTTTCAGATATCTTCAGGTCCGCCACGCATTACAATCCGCACTGCCTTGTGATGCCTCCCCACCGGATAGCTCCCCATTAGAGGACAGACTGCTAGATGGGCATCTGCCCGAAAGGGCCATATCCTTAACTTACAGAAAACTTATCAACAACATGAGCGATCCCCTAACTCCACTGTGGGAGAAATGGACAGGAGATGGCATCGAACTAGATGACGAAAGTTGGCAGACGGCGATCTCATCCCCTAAAACAGTTGCAATATCAGCGCGGCTCCGGCTTGTGCAGCTGAAAATCCTACATAGAATATATGTAACAGGTCCCCAACTGGTGCATATGGGGGGGTCAGACGGACGGGTCCTGTAGACGGGGATGCTCTCAACCGGGCACTTTCATGCACACTATATGGCACTGCAGACCAATCCAGGAATTATGGTGTAAGACACATGCAATCATGAGCGAAATACTGGAGGCTGATATCCAGCCGGAAGCGCCCAGATGCCGCCTAAATATCTGGGAACCGACAGACCTCACCACCTATGCCACACAGTGGGTCACACTCGGCTGTATAATAGCCAAAAGGAACATTGCGCAGCTCTGGGGGGCCTCATATGTACCCACAATTACGAACTGGAAAAAAGACCTTGACTGGTGTATGCAAAGAGAGAAGTTTGTGTATAAGGCCCGTGGCTGTCCCCGTAAATGGTCCAAGATATGGGCCCCTTGGAACTTATACCATGAAAACATTTGTACCCCTCCTCGCATACATGATGATGATGTCTCCCCATCCCCGTGATTTCCACTGCATAAGCTTACTGTATTATTATGTATATTGATTTTTGCGGTACCCTCCATATTGACTTTGTGATACTATGCCTTGTTGTCGAGTCTGTTTAATAAAAAGATTTATATAAAAAAAAAAAAGAGTGCTGGCCACCTCTGCTAATGAAACAAATACTCCAAGTGCTGCCCACTAAATCCGTGAACTCTGGAACCGCAAGCATTTGTACATCTTTTACATATTCACAAAGGCCTGTGTGCTGTTCACTGCCCTCATACTAGAACCACAATCCCTAAACATTAGCTAACGTGGCAAACGGTACTTCATCCATGAGAAAAAAAAGTCTCAACAAAAGACTCTCCTGGTTTTTAGGTCTCGCATAGGGCAGCGCATGCGCTGCCTCTACGAGGCATTAAGTAATTAGTATATTGGGAGAAACTCCGCCCATTGCCGCTTAAATTCTCCTGCCTCTTCCCATTTGTTTAACGTTGTCATAGCTTTTCTTATCAGGCTTATTATTGGCTGTAGAGGCCGTGCTTCACTTCCGTTCATTCCGGAAGCAGCACCGCCTAACTACGCTTTCCGTCCGCTCTTCAGGCTAATCTGTGTCCGAGGGGAACTTTCTTAACTAGCCACACACCGCGATTTTAGTGCCGAGGTCTGCATGCTCCGTCTCTCGCTCGGTTTCAGTTTCATTAATAGCACACCTCTGAGCAAGCTCCTTGTGTGTGCTGCACACCGTAAGTGCTCTCGTCCATCAGAGCTGCTGCGTGTGTGGAACAGAGAGTATCTGGTGTTTTGGTCACACCGTGTTCCTATTGGTGTCTCCAGGTGTTATCAGCAAGAATGATGGCTCACGTTCCGGAGCTGTGCCTCGATGGAGACTGCCCAGGAGCGCTGAATCAGTGAGTAACGTGTGTGTTCGACTCGAGTACTCCCTGCCACTGGTCTCTGTGTGCTCTGTGACTGCACGTTCTCCGTGTGTAAGTGTTGTCTCTGTGTACATTGTGTTGCCTTATATAACTATGCGGTCTGACCCCTTCGCCACACCCACACCCCTCCACGGACGCCTGCACTTCATGGTTCGTGAAGCGGGCGCCGTTGCCGACGCTTCCTCCATGTGCCATGGTTCCCCCTCCCTCCCCATCCATGGCTTCCAGCGCGGGCTCTGCTTAATTTCACCCACAGACTGGGCTTTAGGCCATTTCTGGCCCATGAGACGAGGCGACTCTAACAAAGGCCGCATCTCCTGGGGTGCATTAATGATCCTCATGGTCTGCTTCAGTTCACACCAGCTGGCGCTGCGGTCACTGACTCTGTGCCAGTCCTACCTTCTGCTGAATCTAGAAATTCGTGATTTTTTTTACATACCGTCTTGATGCCCTTTTCATCCTTCTGAGGTCGATAGCATTAGCAGCCTTGCATCCACACACAATACTCTCACACACACTAGTTACTATCAAACACACACACGCTGCACACACACACATCGGCACTGCTCACACACACCGGCACTGCTCACACACAACCAATGAAACAGGCACTTCGCACACACACATCGGCACTGCTCACACACGCAGGGACTGTTCACACGCAACATCTCTCTCTACACACCTCACTCACTCTCTCAAGACTGTGCTGATCTTTTGCTTCTGTGGAGAGGAGGGGAGGGTTGCAGGGGGAAGATGGATTTTCTTAATTCTGCCTCAAAATTGGTTACCTGTCCAACAACCTAAACTGCCAAGCTACATAAAAACCCCCCAAAAAAAAGAAATGTATGACCTTTTACATACCAAACGAAACATGCTTTATTTACAATAATTTGGTCCTACTAACTAAAGTCGTGGTCTTTTCGCCAGATATTAGAACGCTGAGTTTCAGGCATTTGGGGGGGGGAAGAGAAAAGATTTTCTTTAAACGGTGCTCTAGTTTCACTCAATTAATGAGCTGCTTATTCCTTATGAAGAAAACAGATGTAGCGTTTGTGTCATGTGATCTCTGTTCTCGTGGCCGCCCCGTGTTGCTGCAACAAAACACGGAAAGTCTGTTCTTTTTAATGTTGTTCGTGATTTTTTTTACATACCGTCTTGAATACATATAAGGGGAAAAAGTAAACATTCGCAGTATTTGTGTTTATCAATGGTGCCCTCAGCTGCTCAGTCGAGTACTTCTGCCCCCTCTATGTTTCCTCCCCAGCCCTACCTTCACTCCCTCTGTGTCCTTGCCCAGCCCCCAGTCCTCCCTGTGCTTGTCCCTCCCCCCATGGAAGTCTGTAATAATACAGGTGTGCGGCATACCGTGCTGTGCTCTAGTTTCACTCAATTAATGAGCTGCTTATTCCTTATGAAAGAAAACAGATGTAGCGTTTGTGTCATGTGATCTCTGTTCTCGTGGCCGCCCCGTGTTGCTGCAACAAAACACCGAAAGTCTGTTCTTTTTAATGTTGTTCGTGATTTTTTTTACATACCGTCTTGATGCCCTTTTCATCCTTCTGAGGTCGATAGCATTAGCAGCCTTGCATCCACACACAATTAGGCCACAATTAGTTTCTCGGTTTAGTGTTGTTACATCGCAACATTTTATTGGCGAGGTTTTATTCAAAGTGGACATTTTACACACAGTACCACCTAAAGAAGATTAAAGCGCTGTATACATTAACAGAACTAAAGCGCCACAGTAATACAGCACCATAGCGCGTTTTTTGCAATTGTGTTTCCCATTAGTGGTGTGATGTTTTAAAATACGCCACTCACAGCGTTGTTCAAATCAACAAATGCAGCCCTTATATAGCAGCCTAAACATATACATTTTTGGGACAGCAAGGCGTATTTTTTATTTTTTGGCCGCTGTGTCGCTTTTAGACAGTGTCTATACTGTTGTGTCTGCTTACAACTCCTACTGGGATTTAAATCAATCAATTTGACTTCGCCTATTTGGCTAAACATAAGTGTCTATTATTTTACAGCCGGGCTCTACAACTGTTTACACAAAGTTTTCTGTACTTTGCTTTCATAATGCAATCTCCTACCTGCAGTTTGGTTGTCGGAGCAGAATGCATTTTTTAGGTGGATGCAGGTACTATAATACCCTGTTACGGCATGTTTAGGACGTTCCACAATATTATGTGGCAGCTGGTAAACGTATGCCATCTACAAACTTCTTACAGGACACAAAACATCCCTCTAGCACTTTGTTTGTTGTTTGGAGGTGGATCTGTTACTCTTATCTATAACACCATCCACTGTTCGCACTTAATTAGCTGATACAAGCAAACTGTTCTAGATAGTAAACCACATGCTGTGCCTTTCTTCGTCTCTATGATAGCTTTCAGTGTATTGTAAATAACAAACAAAACAGACTAAAAGACGCCTTGCCCACATCTGTCTGTTATTTCGTAGTTTTATACTTTACGTGTTAACTGTGTGAGCCATTTTCATGACACTTCCACTTTAGCATATTTTGGCGTATTATATATTTATTTAAAAATGTACCTTTTTTTTTTTTTACATACTTGGCGCTTTTGCTTCTGCTATCGCAGCAATACATTTCGAGTCGGTTTCACATATTTACGTGCCGCTTTTGCTGTTCTAACATTAGGTTACTGTTTAGGGCAACTCACAGGACATATTTAACTAGTGTTTGTTTTGCATGTTTATAAGCAGCGCTTTAAACGTGCAACTATATTTTTATACCATTTGTTAATAAATATTATCCCACTACACATATAACAACAAACAGAGGCAACAAATACCAATTTTTATTGATACCTTCTGCAATGTTTTACAAATAGTAGTGTACAGATGCCCTTATGTGTATCTTATAAGTTCTGTTAAACGTTTCTGTGCGCTTTCTGGTGCCTTGCAGGGCACAGCCACATGCAGCATCTGCCAATTATTTCTTACCTACTTTTCTATTTAGTGTCCAATAGATGCCTTTATCCGTGTTCGTGGTGCTTTTACTTTATAAAGTTCGGCACTTTGATTTTTTGTATCCGTACTATTTTTATGGTTTACAGATACACATTATTGCTACCCTAGCTTATGCGACATATACTATTACACCAGCAAATATATTAAATGCAAAAGGTATAATACACATAAAAAACTGTAGTTAGATAACACATTCAGTACAGAAAACAACAAACAAATCCAGAAAAATATAAACAATGCCAAAATCTCTAACTCTAACTAATGCGAGACCTATTTCATTGCAAATGCTTGTTATTACCCTGCCCTGAGAGCGCAAGTCTGCACACAACAATCTTAGCAGAAAGCAGAAAACAGTTACAGTCTACACAAGACACTGTCGTGGAGCAAGCAGCCAGCCAATCGTAGGAGATACAGATGGATGGATGGATGGATGGATGAATATCCATCCGCACATCACAAGGATACCGATGTACCCCATTTATAGGTGCTTGGATAATAATGCAGGTGCTATCTGCATGAAATCAAGAAATCAAGATAGACATATTTTTAGCTAAGTGTACATAGCATATTTAATGCTAACAATAAATTAGAATGTGGCATCACCGTGCAATGTTTGACTATCTGCATGAGAGTGCAAACACAGCTGCACGCCACTGAATGTGTGTGTACCTTCACAAGGCAGCACCTCCTCTTGATGAAAACCCAAGATATTCAAAATGTAGGCGTCCGTAAGAAGGCACCTTTCAGAATGGCGTAAAATGAGAATATAACCATCTTGTTTGGCTGTTAGCATGCTAAACTAGATGCCCTTTAATCTCAGAATGTACTTTTAAAGCACTTGCTGCTACATTATTAATTTCCTTGCATTGTAATGTGGGCTCATTTCAGGGACTTTAGGTGGGATGCCCAGTCGAACCTGTAGAGATTAAAATGTGTGACATACACACACATACTCTCTTCCTCTCTTTGAAAACTTATAACAGCGGTGGCTTTTCCAGGGCAATATAGAACAGCAAGCTAGCTTTAGTTGAGACCCTTGTGCTGTTGCTTGGTATATCAGTTGTTCTACACATTGGCGTAGCTTGGTCAGTAAGTCTGGGGGGTGTGAGGATCAGATTTTCCAACAATCACGCAGGGATACAATGCTTAAATACATTATAGGACAAGCAGGGTGCCTGGGAGGGGCTTAAGGGGCAGTGGAAATGGAGAGGAATGCAGATTGGTAGGAGTACTAAGAGAGAATGCACAATATTTGGTAAAATAACCAACTTTTTTGAGGCTTTCAAAACAGAGAGCATGTGTGAGTTTTTGTCTCTATTTATGCACAAATCCCAGGTGGAATCCAACAGACACCTCGCCATACCCGACTGAAAGCACCTGTACCCAAATATTCATCAGAAAATGAATTTATTAGGGGGGTTTAACACCCCAAACAACGCCCTGAAGCTACGCCCCAGGTTCTACAGTCAACAAATAGAACGTGTTTTTTCCTCATGTGCTGTGTGAGAAACATTTCCCTGACATGCCGGCTGTAATGCAATGTCCCTTTCTTTAAAATAAAGGGAAACAACATTGCAAGCAGTTAACATCACCAAACAAGAACTATCAAAAATCCCCACTGTTGGTAACTCATGCTGCTGGCAAGCACATGCACTTGCATGGAGTGCTTTAGGGAAAAGAAACAAAAATCCCAAAAAGGAAGAAACAAGAAAGCCAATCTGAGAGGTAAACAGGCTATGCTCCAAGCAAGGGACACAAAGACATGCTAGATAGGATAAAAGAAATGGAGCCAGTGAATAGAAAGAAAGAAAGCAACTGTGAGTGACAAAACGAAAAGCCAATAGTAAGCAGAGGGCAGAATACATTCCTGGGTAAGCTTTTAGAATGTTCCCAGTATGTTTTTGCGCTGTGTAGCAGGCTTCAACCTAAAAAGTGATGCCTCAATGAATGCTGCCACTGTGAGCCTCAGGATTTTATCACACATTTGAACTATTTTTGTACTGTGGACTCCCTTGGATGGACAGCTAAGGTGACAAACAGACCGTGATGTAATGTAAAATGATGTAGCCCCTTGCAAGCCCCTTGCAAAATACGAAGAGGGTCCAATGAGTCTCCCATATCTCACACATATCCATTGGCCTTGGGCCCCCTTGAAGGGCTTGAGAGGTCCTGAAGAGATGGGGGCACCCCTGCGCATCAGGGGCTACAGGGCCTTGTGTTACAGCACTGCGAACAGATCTGATTCAACTTGCAAGTCTGCTGCAGACACCTCGCCGTACTAATGCTTGCCATGTTGTGGCATTCTGGGATTTGTAGGTGACACCAGCGTCCTGTACACTTATCCAAAATGGTTTGCTGCAGTTGAAACTGAACCTACCTCTTGCCCATCAGTTACCATCAAGAGGTACTCCTAAATGTCAGTTGTTGTGGATATTTCCTTTCACAGTCATTAATGCGGCTTAGTGCCGATATCGGCAACCCTCCCCTTCAAAATGGTAAATGGTTACTTAGTATACAATGAATCAAATAAATCACAAAAACACATGGTTTGGTGGAAAACAGTTTGCAGCAGGTTTATTACATAAATGAAATATGCCAACATGGTGGGTTAACTTACAGGCGATCCAAGGGCAGGCAGCGATAAATAACCTAAGCTGCCTCCCTGCCGGATGAGCCAAACGGCACCATGGTCAAACCCTATTTGGTGCTACAATTTAATTTGGGGAGTTTTGTCCCTTAAATACCATGTACAACCAGTCCAGGATTATTACTCATGCCTTTTTCGGGGCGGAGCGTCACCAGGCAAGCCTCGGGTTGCTCAGGCTTGCAACCCCCCGAGGGACTAATGGGGCGTCATCGCTTACATCCCAGGGTACTACCGTAAAGACTCCTAGGGGTTTGGCATACAGAATGCCTGCTGTGCTCTCTGAGATGGTACCCTTGTGTACAAAACCGCACCCGGATCACCCTGTAACACCGCCAATGCCATGGATGTGGCCACAGTCATATCCAGGGCTCCCCCACCATGGCAGGCTCCATAACCTCCTGCAACCCGAATTTACCAGTACTTCTAGCCGGACCAAGTCCCTATCCACCTCTGGCAGGTGTATCCCGTCCCTATCCAAGTACCCTGTGGTGTTTGTACTAATGAGGTCACGCCCTATTTAACCAAAGCCCCTCTGCGTGGTGAGCTTTCACATCCGTGTATTTACCCTTCTGTGGTCACCCTGTGGCCATCCACTTACCCGTCACATGAAACATTATTGATTTCAATCCAAACGCCCTGGACTACCTGCCCCTTTAAGGCCTTGCTGAAATGTCCTGATGAAGAAGAGGACAACCCAGGTCCTTCCGATACAGCCAACCAATACTTGTTGTTCTCGGCCATGAAGAACCCGGAAGAGGTCTTGGAAGGCGGGTCTCGTAAATAAGTACTGAAACTGAGAGAGACGTTGCGGGAGCGAAGACCAGATTCTGAGCTGATCAGCGTTGTCAGCAGGGAGGAAGGCAGATGGTCTGTTCCCGACGTCGGGGAAACACCAGGATGCCAACAGTCCCATAAGCTGCCCCACCACGCTGTTCGAGGAGTGTGGCTAACCAAGGTACGTGCACGGGTCCAGGACCTACGAGGGAGGTGGAAGAGAAATGAAGGTTAATTTGCCTGCATATCGGAGGGAGACGAGTCAGTGGATGCTCCCTCTCTCTTTTTAGGACTCGCCTAGCGTTGCTGTGCACATGTGCAGCACGCTCGGTGAGATTTATTGCAGATAAGTACTTTCTCAAAAGGGCTTGAAGCCCCGCCTCTTATTCTCATTGGCTTGCGTCACCGTTTATGTTAAATGGTGCGCTGCCATTGGAAATAAGGATTTCGGGGTGCCTCCTTTTCGCTTTTTTGGCCGGCCCAACCGGACTGGCTCGCCTGAATTACGGCTGTCGTGACGAAGTTTCTTATCAGAAGCTTCGTCACGCTGCCTTGCACGCGCCAGTCCGGATTTCTGATTGGGCCGGACAAAAAATGAGACATGGCGCCGCGTGTTAATTTTTGCATCTCGCTTTTACTTTTGAAAGCGCGATGCAAAAATAAACAGCGGATACCTGCGTGTTTATTTTTGCATCTCGCTTTCACTTTAAAGTGAAAGCGCGATGCAAAAATAAACAGCGGATGCCTGGTTTAGTATCTCCTCCCCCTCATGGGAATCATTCTGTGCCTCTGCGCTGCCTCGTTAAGAGCAGACCGAAGTAGCAGCAAGCCGAGCTAAAAGCAACAAGACCACTTCGCAGATGGGACATCACTCATCAAAATCCTAATGAGTCGTCTGTTCCAGCGCCACTTTCTCTGTGACCAGAAACAAAGTTTAGACATACAAATACTCCGTACACACAACCGGGAATAGTTTCTGGGGCACACTATTATTTCTGGAGTCTTCTCTTTCAGGGCGGAAGTGGCAGGTTTATTTTGGTATGGGTAGGTCTTTTTTCCGGTTGGCCTATTTGCAAACCAATCGCAGGATTCAAGGCCAGGAGAGACACCCTAAACAGCCAATCAGATCCTTCTAGTACAGCTCTTTATACTGGCAGCTCTTTACTATTCATTCGCTTATTCGCTTCCTCCTTTCATTGATTTAAATAGAGAGAATGGCAAACTATGAAGGATTTACAGAGTGTTTAAAGGCCCTCTGGTCGATGGTGGGAGGTAAGGCCACGTTCGATAGACTATCGAAGTATCCCACAGGATTTCAGAGGGTTGACTGTCCGCCTTTTCTAGACACAGTCGGTAAATGTCAGTTTGTTATGTATACCATCTCTTTAGACTGGAACAGCTTAACGTTCCACATTCATGATGAAGTTGAGCGTGTTTTTGAGGGGCGCATGGGCGTAGCGACCGTTGGTGCAGCATTGTGCAATGCATCGGTGCCCAGATTGCTGAGGGGGGCTATTGCACCCTGATAATTGCTGTATTTTACTGCTTCCAACAGCAGGCATGTTTGGTTTGAGTTCCGGTGGTATGATAGAGTAGAAAGTGTCTTCTTGTCGTACTTTGTGTTATGTTGTGTGTATTTGTAAAGCACCTCTTAGGGTATCCTGGCGCATGATGTCGAGAGCTGGGTTGGCCAACTTTCCGTTGTAAATTTGGAGTAGACCTAAGTTTATAAGGTGTTATTGTATGGATGGATAAGTGTATGGATGCAGCGTGGCCTGCATGGAATTATTTTACTATTGTACAAGTAAGCCAGATAGACTTCATTCGTATCCCTGTGATTGTGTGGCAGCACGTATATGTGGAGTGAAGCAAATGAAAGAGAGTAAGGGATTTTGATGCTTGTGCCACCATCATTGGGGGTCATTTGGAGTCATTTGGAGCGAGTCTCAGCAAAGCCCAGACAGTCACTCCTACTAATGCGACTCAAAGCTCATTTAAACAAGCTCAAGCCAATTCCTGACTCAAAAGTCATCAAGGTCTCAATCCAGAGATGTGGATCGCACAAAGGATATGTCACAACAACTAGATTTACCTTGAGAATGGGGCACAAAGGCCATTTAAAAATGTCCAGAGCCAATTTAAACGAGCCCACCACAGGCAACACAACCTGTTATTAACCAGTCCAATACCGGCTGAGATAACCCAATAAAAGGTGTTACACCAATGCTGAGTTACAATGACTTCAGAGGACTCAAGATTGGGCTGATAGCCAATTTTAGTATGAACACAGCAGGCAAAGCTACATGGAATTATTGAATCCAATACTCCTAGAGGCTGAGGTAACCCCATAGCGAGGTCCCAGAAAGGCCTGTTCACAATATGCAGAGCATACTTGAGAATGGGAAGGTAAGCCCATATAAACTTGGCCAAAGCCAATTAAAATGTTTCAAAATCAGGCAAAGGTGCTTTTAATTCAATAAATGTTCCCAAGTCCAGAGATAACTTCAGATGAGGCTCATCACACCGTGGCTCAGTTACAACCTCTAGAGCAAACTGGAGGATAGCACTTGGAGTACATTTCAACATTCCCAATCAAGGCATGCAGTATGGCAAACTGCCTGAAATGAATGGATGAATAAAATCCCCAAGGGTTGTGATAACCCGGAAAGCAAATACCACCAAAGGACTCCAGGACAATTTCATGTACAATACTAGCAAATCTACATAGAATAATGAAACAGATATTCATTAGGCTGAGCCATCAGCTGATGAATACCATTAACGTTTAAAGATTCTCAATCTTATTACTGGACCTTCTAAGGATTTGAAAAGCAAGGGACACTCACTTGACTCCATAAGCATGTCACTTCCTCCCTTTTTGCCGAGGGACAGGATGATAAGTATGCAGTCTTTTTGTCTTTAGTAGCCGCCTATTTGAGCAAACGCTATGCAGGCACAAAAGAGCATAGGCTCTACTGTTATTTACCAGAGGGCACTAGGCACCCAATCAGGCGACATATATATGTTGCAAAGGGCTGCAGAGACTGAGTTTTCCACAGACATTCTGTTCGAGTATCATTTTTGTTCCTGTGTAGTCCCTCCCCCAGACTCTCCTAGGCAGATAACATGCAGGTCCTCCCCAAAGCCCTTCAGTAAAGTAAATTTTATTTAGCACAATTAAAAATTAATTAAAATCATTGCCACAATCAAAATCGATGTACCACCGTCGGCAAAATCGTGCCAATAAAGCAATTATTCACTAGTTCGGTAAAACAATTACTTCTTTTACTTACTTACTTCTTAAGATAGCCTCCTTAATTACATAATAATTTCTTAAACAGTGAAGTCACACTACAGTTAAAACGGGTTAAACAGGACATAGTAATATCACACTAGAAGCAAAATATCAATTTATTGAGGCAAACTTAAAAGGGGCAGTATTAAAACCTTCTAGTGCAAAATTGCTTGCTAATATGTACAAGCCAGAATTTAGTCATTACAATAATTTAAAAAAATCTCCAATTCCTCCAAAGGTTATCTTTTCCAGCCATTCCACAATCCGCTGTCCAGGGGGAGAACAGAGCAATTGCGTGTGGCTTGCTATGTCCCGGGCCAGGGAGCGTGACTCAGTGCCACTGAGGGCAATGCCTTTCACCCAGGCAGTACAGGCCATGTTTGTTTAATGGCTGGTGACTTGCAATGTTGGGGTCTGGGTGTAGGGTGACTGTGTTTTTAGCTCAGGCGTTTGAGCTCGTGGGAGTTCACATACAGATACATGAAATGATTTCACATCCATACGGCTGCCTGACTTGTGCGGTTAGTCAAAACTCATTTTCCAGAACGTTCCATATATAGAAAGACAAATAGATAGATAGATAGATAGATAGATAGATAGATAGATAGATAGATAGATAGATAGATAGATAGATAGATAGATAGATAGATGAACTAAGTCTAGCACATCTGTATATATATATATATATATATATATTATGGCGGACTGGCAATAAACTAAATAGTATTGCACGACATATGGGTCCACGCTCGTCTTTTTCCTGCAAATGAAATTGGAGTTGTGAGCAAGTTGAAGCATATATATATATATATATATATATATATATATATATATATAGATAGATATATATATATATATATATATTCCGCAGGACACACGTATCTTTCCACAACGTGAGACAGGCCACACCAACTGTGCTTGTTTCATTCCTTTATTCGAGGCAAGACAGGCATAACGCGTTTCAACTCCAACGAGTCTTAATCATATGCAGGCATTCAAACGGTGGGATCGCCAGCTTTTAAAATACATAACTTTAGACATTGAAAAAGGACTCATACTCTCAAGTTAGATATTACCTCCTTTATCTGCAGGTCTCACTACAATACTTTCATCTGTCGAAACTTAAGTTTCGACAAAAATATTGGCCCAAAAAATTAAAAAATTTTAAGTACAATTTGACACATGCCCAGAAAAAAGCTATGGAGGAATTAGCAGCAGATGGAAATATTGTAGTGAGACCTGCAGATAAAGGAGGTAATATTGTAATCTTGACAAAAGCAATGTACATTACAGAGGCCATGCGTCAACTGAATGACAACACTACTTATACACCTTCAACTCGTATAGAGTACAATGATAGTGTCATTAAAATCTGGGAAAAGTTGACTGAATGGAAAGACAAAGGACTAATAGAGTGGGAAGAATTTTGTTTTCTTAAAAAAGATTATCCTATTCTGCCGGTTATGTACCTTCTCCCTAAAATTCACAAAAACAGAGAGAATCCTCCAGGTAGACCCATTATCTCCTCGAGAGGTTGTGTCTTGGAAAATATCTCACGATATGTTGACCACTTCTTGAGGGATTTTGTTTTTACCTTACCCTCTTACGTAAGAGATACCAAAGACTTCCTTAGCAAAATCGATAATTTTAAGTGGATGAAGGACTATATTCTAGTGACCTTGGATGTGAACTCTTTGTATACGTTAATAGATCATGATCAGGGAATACAGGCATGTGCAAGATTCCTAAAACGTAGAAATATCAGATTTTTGGGACACACTAATATGATTCTGGACATGATCAAGTTTTGCCTATGTAACAATTTTTTCATGTTCAATGATGATATGTACAAACAAACACTTGGTACCGCGATGGGCACATGTTTTGCGCCCAGTTTCGCCAATCTGTTTATGGGGGCATGGGAGGAGGACATCAACATGAATGCCAACCTTCGATATACCTTTACCAAAGTCAAGCTATGGCTTAGGTATATCGACGATATTTTTGTCATCTGGCAGGGAGAGGAAGATGAACTATGTCACTTTATTGATACCCGTAATCAGAATGACAAAAATCTTACTTTTACTAGTACCATCAGTAAGAAGGAAGTTAACTACTTAGACACAAAAGTACAAGTGGTAGAGAACAAACTTCAGACTATCCTCCACCGTAAAAGTACAGCAGGGAATACTCTGCTTCATGCGATGAGTAGCCACCCCGACAACTTGAAATGGAGTATACCGTATGGGGAGCTACTCAAAGCCAAGAGAAATTATAGTAATCTTAATGATTTTCAGAATGAAGAGAAAGTAATGGTGAAGAGGTTCAGAGAAAGAGGGTACCCATTTTGGGTACTCAAAAGGGCAATGGACAGAATATCCAACATTGACAGAAGGAAATTGTTGGAAGATACATCTGAGGTGCCCATCTCCGATAAGGAAGAATCTAACACTACACGCATGATTCTCACATACAATGGCAATTCCGACCAAGTAGGAAAGGTCATTGTACAAAATTGGAAACTTCTGAAAAACGATCCAACAATAGGTGAGAGTCTACCTGATAGACCGAATATAACCTACAGAAAAGGCCGTACTTTCAGAGACTTGTTGATCCATAGTGATATAACAAAAAGCACGATTACAAGAGGCATTAATCTGCAAGGTTTCTTTCCGTGTGGCCATTGTAAAGCGTGTGCAAATAGCCGAATGATTAAAGAATTTTGGAATACCAGTACCAATACCATGATCAGCATAAACCAGTTTTTGACATGTAACAGTTCATTTGTCATTTACGTGTTGGAATGCCCATGCAAATTGAGGTACGTAGACAGCACAACGCATATGGCAAAAAAACGTATCTTAGCGCACATGAGGGAGATCACTAACAAAGATAAACAATATCCTATTGCCCGTCACTTCGAAAGGTTTCACTTCTCTGATTGCAATAAACTCTCCTATTATGGTATAGAGCAAGTTCTACCTAGCAAAAGAGGTGGAAATCGTGTTCTGAGACTCAGGCAACGGGAGTCTAGACACATAATTGGCATGTGCACTAGATTTCCTAATGGACACAACTTAGACGAGGAGATGGCAATCCATTTGCAAACTGAATAGTAAGCAGATGTTATATGTTTGTAACATTTTTAACTGTATGTTTATCTGGACTAATGCTCTTGAATATTCTACATGTAACATATTCTATTTATTGTTGCTTACCAACTGCCGAAAAATGGTTTGTAATTACTTTCTTCTTCTTTTTCTTTTCTTTTCACAGGAGGAAAGGAAGGGATCATGTCTGTACCAGGGACAACGGGATCCCTACCCTTTTCTTCATGTATCTTCCAGATAGTATTTTTCAAGTATTTTTCAAGTAATTTTCAAATATTTTTCAAGTATTTTTCGAGACACAAGTTTAAAATTTGTGATTTCTTTCTTCTCTCTCTTCCAGATGAATTCTTCTTTAATGATTATGTTTTTGGTTTCCACATGTGGGTGTAGTACATGAAGAATGACACACAGGGGAATGCATAACACATTACATACAACTCTTCTCGTGCAATACAAGACGGTTTCCAAATATAAGGAGTTAATTCAACTTATACCACTACATATAATTATCCTAAGGACAGAGTATATTCCATACTCTAACGAGTCCTTTGCCACTATTGGGCTTGGATTTTAGTTCAAAAACAAACCAACAGACTACACACAGATGAGGATACATTCACGAACGATAGGTTTACAGTACAATTACAAAGACAATTGCTGTCCTTGTGACCACTATGGTCAATAAAGTTTTATTTAAAGTTTTACGTATCCCGCACAAGGACTACAAGGATAAAACATACAATTATTTTTCCGGAGACCACAAAGGGTAAGGAAGGTACACTGACTTCAAATAATATAATTTTACCAGTAGAATAGAGTCATGTTTGTGAGACCACTAGAGTGAATAAAGTTGTATTCAAAAGTACTCCGTCTAACGAGATGTAGGACTGTCAATAAATGAATGGCACTGAGACTGAATATATGTATAACCAGTAGAGTCACACAACGTTGAATATTCTTTGTATTGCTTACATAGAGAATCACAAGCGTTATGTGTAATATATGGCATTTTGAATGCAATAATGCTGTTAAGGGCGGTTAATTTTCGGTTAACAATTTTGATGTTGTTTTATGTAAACGAAAACGCCACGCACCACAATTACATTAAGTTGATATAGGATGTGAAAATTGTGGACTTGTAGGTGGGTAATGTACGAACTATCTTCCCATCATATAGGTATAACATACTCAGAACACATTACAAGATGGCGTCTCTAAAAACGGAATTTTGAAAGTACCATGTAAAGAGTCCCTTTCTCTCTGTTCATGACACCGTTACGGAAGAGTATGTATTGCTTTTTGGTTATGTGACACGCTGTGTGAACAAGCCCGTCTGCGGGTGAAACGCATCACGGCAGGTTTATGAATTTAATAAACCTCCCCTTTGGTTGATCTACTCTGCTGTTTTCCTGGTGTTAATTTGCTCTACGAGCGCGTTTGGAACTCCGTTCTTTGGAATATATATATTTATATATATATATATATATATTTATTCATATTATCTTTTTTACACCGATCAGCCCCTGCCACAGGGCAAACCACCCATCACATTTATAATCCTAAACAAGCCTTTGCAATGCAATAGGTCTCGCATTTTCTAAACTTTAACCTACTTGTATTATAAATGGCAATGCCTGTTATTATTGCAGGTTTTTTAAACACATAAATAAAAGGTATTGTCATTTACAAAGCCAATAGCTCAAAATCTCGCAATTGCAAGACCTATTGCATTGCAAATGCTTGTTTGTTGTTGTTATTGTAATTGCAAATTGTAAATTGTAAATTGATACTTGTATAGCGCACTACTCACCCGCAAGGGTCTCAAGGCGCTTGTACGAATACCGCTGTGGAACCCATCCTGGCTTTTCCTGTGAGGCGTCCACTCCTGGGCACCCACAAGGTGGAGGCCAGGCATCCTTAGCGTTGTGGGGGCCGTTGTGGAGATTAAGCAAGCTATTGCCCAGAGTTGCAGAGTGGGACTCCATGATTGGAATGGCACCGAGGCGAGAATTATCAGGTCCGTGGAATTTTGAGCCCAAGACCCGCCGATGCGGGGAATTAAACCCTGGTCCCGGGCTAGACCTCTGCATCAGGGTCTGCCGCTCTAATCATTGAGCCACACTTCTCTTGTTGTGTACTCCCTTGAGCCTATCGGCATACAAAGAGCCCGGTGAAGCAACCGGACAGAGGAGGCTGCTAGAAGGTGTTTCATTTAACTTTTGTGTACACTCGGTGACGGGTTAAGGAGAAATTTTCTTTGTGTTAAAACCCCCCTCACTATGCTCTCTTCCCCTTAAGTCCTGTATAATATTCCTGAGCACTTACTATTGGTTTTTTCTCTTCCCCGAGTGGCGCCTTCGTTTGGCTGTTCTGGCGTGGCTGACCAGGGAAGGAACAAGAGGAAGGGGACTGACTTATACAAACCAATTGAGCTTATTCCTTGGACCGATGGAAGGATTATCTTTAAAATAAAAAGGAGAATACTACGTGATTTATTAACGTGTGCCCCCGCTAAAGCTGACAAACCACGATATCTCATAGTGCCCCATGAATTGTAGGTTTCACCTGAGGCAAACTTATTGACTTATTGGTTAGCGCGCAGCACCCCAAGTGAGGTGGGGTCATTGCCGCCCACGTGCATTTCTAAACTGTGGGGTGGGGACCCGTCCCGTAGTTTGTGCTGGGGAAAACATTGAATAAATATAGTCCAAATCTTACCTGCCCTCTCCTAAATTACGGAAATGTTAAATGTTTTCAATAAACTTGGCCTGCCATTCTACTCTAAATCTGTGCTCCCTAAACCTTGAGAACCCTGATCCTCCTTCCGGTACAACCACGTGTCTTACTTCCTGTCTGTACTGGCCATGAGCCAGGAGGTCTCTAACTTTAAGTGAAGTATCCTGTGGCACGCACTCTTATTTGACTGATTTTACTGAGAGCACATTTTCCGTTGACTGGCCTCAAGTTTGTCCGGCACATCGTTTTATTGATGCAACTCTGTTGAACCAATATTGGTCATACTCCTGCTTCAGTGGATATTTGTCTTTTGTGCATTGCTAAGTAAATTACCTTTCTTTGTATTGACTGTATTGAAATCTTTGCGGTTTGTTTACATTTTCTTTTCTTTCTGTGACTGCACTATGACCCACCAACAAGCGCGCAACACCCATTGGGTTACCATCAAGAGAAACTCCTAAATGTCAGTTGTTGCAGAGATTTACTTTCACGGTCGATCAGTCATCAAATGCGGCAAATCCATAATTATGCAAGAAATATGCTACAGCCACAGAATCACATAATTCCAGGGGCCCTGGCAAATGGATCATAGTTATCATATTGCAGAGGTTGAAAGCAAGCAGTGGGTGTAGTTGTTACCTTTCTATAAAAGAGGATGTGCCAGTCACATGTGAAAGTCCACACTCCTCTTATTTGATCGCACTGCACTGTAGTGAGAGGGGGTGCCCAAGTAGGTTGTGTGTGACTGGGAAATACCGACAGAACATTGGAGACAAGAGTCTTTGCCTTGCATGATAGAGCGCATCTGTGGGTTTGAACGGTGCAAGTAAAACAAGCATTGGCATAGCCATTAGGTCTCGCCTTTGGGACCTTATAAGTGTTTAGCTATGCAACAGTTGCATAACTAAATACTTATAAGGTCCCAAAAGCGAGACCTATTGGCTATGCAAAGCGGCTGTGCGGCCGCGAAAGTGAAAGTGATTGCGATCGTGATCACGATCAAACATCAAAGCGGCTGTGCGGCCTGGTAGCACTTTTTGGAGCCCTCTCAATAAGTCTCGCCAGACCAGCGCATGCGCTGGGTCAGGCGAGACCTAAAAAACAAAGCAGGTATGCATGGGTATGGAAATATATGTGCCACACTCGTCCTGAGAGGACCTGCGGAGGGGAACAGCCTAAACCTGCATCCCCTCTTCAGCGAGCTGGCAGTTATTTTAGTTCAGCAACGTCATTTAGGATGTGGTCTCACGGCTAGACTGCCGACTTGGAAGCTGGGAAACCAGGGTTCGAGCCTCTGGGTCGACTCCACCTCCTATGATTCTGGGCAAATCACTTAATCTCCCCGTGCCTGCCAAAAAATTAATGTGTCCTTGCGTAATGTAACTGGTGCTCGTGTACAGCGCTCACCTTTGGGTCGAGTTTGCGCTATATAGATCTGCAACAACAAAAAATTATAATCATTTGTCGGGTGCCTTTAATGATGAGCATGCTGGAACTACACATTTGGACCGGGGAACTTTCTTAAACATTTTCATCTTTCCTCATTTTACAGCCACTAACCAATCAATATCCCTCCAGCTGATGGTATTATTCTTGATCTTTTTTCTTGATAAAGAACACTTTGTTTGGTGGGTGAAGGAACCTTTTAAGCTGATCTGGCAGCAAAGTAAAATAAACTAGCAATGTCTCAGGTCTTTGTGAACACTTTCCCACAGCTGGAATCATTAAAACATGCACAGTAATTACACGTGCAAGAGCACCTCCTTCCTGTATATTCTTGTATAATTAAACTAGAATTTCTATTGATTGTTTTTACAGTAGCCCCTGAAGAAGGGATCTTCTTCCCGAAATGCATTGGGCATGCGCCACAACTTCATGAGAGCAACTGATTTTTGTTAAATAGGAAGATTTGTAATGTTCTTTTCAATACTAAAATATTAATGTGTGACTTATCTAAGAGTGAATCACAGGTGTGGAAAGTCACCTAAAAAAAGTGTAATATACTTAAATATATTCTTTGTTCAAGCTTTATGATTTAAAACATGTTAAATATTGATGGATTAATCCTAATGCTGTGCGGCCCGGTAGTAAGTGACATATTACAATTGTTATAGATACAGTTTTCATATGAGGTAGGCAGCCTCATTCCTAACCAGTATGCCAAACACATATAACATATTGAGAATCAGATAAGTGAGTTTTTTGAGTTAGGTACAAAAAATTAAAAACAGGTGTGCTTAAAACACTACAAAAACTAATATATTTCACCACAGTTCCCAATTTCCATGAAGGACTAGGTACCATACAATAACTGAGCTCAAACTCCACAAAAGAAATGTAAGTTCCTACAGAAACATCTTTAACTTTTTGCCAATATTTTCTTCATCAGAGCATGAGTGCTGCTCTAGAGATGGTGAAAGACACTTATACAGTTGGATCCTCAATGAAGGAAGAGTGAGACACAATGAACAACATGAAGAAGTGACCGATGATGCTCTACAACAAAATGTAACAGTGAAATACTTTGACCTGACCAACAAGACTGAGCTGGTGATTGATGCCAGTCCATGTAGTTTAGGGGCAGTCTTTCTTCCGGAACTATAGAAATGCCCCCCGGTATTCACAGTTGGATCCTGGCTGACACCAAATCCAGATACTTGCAAAGTAAAAAGGAAGCAATACCCATCAAATAATGGTGTCAGCATCATAAAAACATTGCATTGCAGTATCAGGTGTACAACTGTGACATTCAGTATCACCCTGGTAAGCCTACCTGGCTAGCTGCCGAGACTCCACCAAAAACCAACCATTTCAGAACAAATGTAAGTAAACAAATTAAAGAACATGTGCATCGAATCACACAGGAGGTTAGCCCAAAGGCACTGCAATAGAATATAGATGGAATGTGATCATCCAGAATGAATGTGTGCAGTCCACATTCAAAATAGCACTACAAAACACATGTTAGCATTTCCCGGACGTGTGGCTAAATAAATATTTAGCCACACGAGCCACACTTTGTGCCCTGTGTAAGTTACAACAGACAATATGGGAAAAAGAATATGGAGTGCTGCTAAGAAGAGATGAAATCATAATTGCCTCTGCCCTAATAGAACGTAACTTCAAATAGTATATAAGTGCCACCTGATAGTGATGTAAACAAAGACTTGTCCTTCTGGAAAAATGCAGTTCCCCGCTGCAGGCATGCTAGTTGAAGGTCTGATAAAAAGCTGCTAGCTGTGCCAGGTGTCAGGAAATGGAGAACCACCAGCATTCATAGTCACAGGGGAAGAATGTCAAGAACCCTAGACCAATTTGAGTGGAGATGTTAACACTATGCCGAATGGTCACTACTTACTAGTGATAATCAGTGCATTCATTAACTATACAGTGGTTAAAGCAGTGAATATCACACAATTTGAGAATGTAATGCCTAAGTTGGAAAAGATACTAGCCACATGGACTTCAGAATACATGCGTAACTCAACCCTGAACATTGAAAGCTCACTCCCCGTTGGCCCATGCCAATGAAATATAGAATGTTTCAGGAGGACACTCAAAAAAGAACATGCACAGCGATTGAGCAGTAACCAGACATTGAAATATCATTCTATAACTTCCTCAGAAACTACCACAAGATACCCCACTATGCCACCAAGAGTCAAGAGCCAGTCGTTGTACAGTCAAAGTGTACCATTTCTTTGCATTATGCTAAAATCGTGCCTGGGAACAAGGAACTTCAAGATGAAAGATGAACCAAGGACTTGGAAATAATTCAATCCTTGCAGAGTAAAACATGGAGGCCTGGGACAATCTCTGGGAAGGAACTGTTCCATTGATGACAAATCAGCCGGAGGCGAAAAAGACACCAACCAGAGACATCCAAACTGAGCAACAAACTGAGGAGACTTCAGGGGCACTTGAAACAAATTGAATGCTCTGGCTGGACTTCTTTTATTGTCTGAGGAGAAATATAATGGAAACAAACACATTAGGTTTGAAGAAAGTAAATCACAATCATCCATTTAGAATGGTAGCAACATAAGAAGGTACGCTTACATGCAAACCTTTAACATAGCAGAATGTGAACAGTGCTTCTTGAATCAGGAGTGCCAATGAAAATCTCCTCTATAAAATTAAAATGGCAGAATCCAACATCAATAAAGGACAGAAGAAGGGAGCCACTGTGACTGCAACCAAAATGATTCACCCATAGACTATAGTTGTATAGGGAAAAAGCGAGGAATCCGCTGAGTTGAACAGTGCGTTCTGTGATGCCACTGTTCTTTCAGCAAGAGGAACCACCATGTTTTCTTTCCACTCAGTTGCTAAGCTTGACATTTGCTTTGCCAAGGCTCAAGAGATCTATATACTGTGATCTGATGTCCCCTGGCTTTGTATGATGGAAGGTTACTGTCAATCTATTTACTATGTAATAATTTAGTGCATAAAGAATTCAATACTCCTGATATGATATGCCTCAACTCTTATTGTATTGTTTTGTATTAAAACAATAACATTATAAAAAAAACAGTGCTGTGATCTGATGTTGTGCAGTGTTCGCTATACCGTAGGCAGAATGTCAGCAGGAAGTATGAAGCTGCAGGGCAACAAAGTGGAGCTGGCACTAGGCAACACTCTGGCACTAGGCAACACTCTCTGTTCCTTGGTGGAACTGGATACAGTGAGGATGGTCTTGTGTGTAGGATGCAAGGCGAAAGAGCAGCATTGAAGGAAAACAAGTTAAGGCAACAAGATGTCATCAGTGATGTCATGAGTGATGTCATTTACCATGTCATGAGTGATGTAATATGTGACATCATCAGCAGTGGATTGCAAGTGCGCGAGTTATAGTTAGCTGAACTAACTATAATGGGGGAATTTCAATGGTTTTTTACGAGAGAAATGTCCAGCTAACTATAACGTGTGTGAAACCTATGGTTTTTTCAGTGAATTTGCAAGGTTTTTTAAATGCTAATTCCTAACTATAACGTGTGTGAAACCTATGGTTTTTTCAGTGAATTTGCAAGGTTTTTTAAAAGCTAATTTCTAAATATAACGTGTGTGAAACCTATGTTTTTTTTCTGTGTTACATATAGATATACATCCAGAAAACTCCATTTGTTTGACTCGTCTTCACGCAAGAATGGATACGGACCACAGAATTGGTGCAAGGTTATTTATTGTAAGTGCAAGTCGCCATGACTCATTTCATCCCCTCCACGGGCCTTGATCACATGATATATACACATATATTACCTACTGGTGGTCGCCAGTAGGTAGTTATAGTTAGGACCTAGTTTCCATAGAAAACTCGTTTTTTGTTTTCCCAATAACATTGGCGCCGGTTGACGAATCCTCGTGAAATTTTCACAACGTATGGCCCGTTACGGTCAGCTCCTATCTTGAAAGTTTCAGGGTGATTTGCCAAGCGGGGGCTGAGAAAAAAGGGGGGTCCAAAAAGTGTTTTCTCCATGTTATTTTATACATATATATATATATATGAGATGAAATCGTCCAACAGGCACACTGGTACACCGGCAAATATATATATTTTTTTTTTTTACCATAGTGTCTAACCTTCCCACCAGCAACTAAAAAATTCTGTATCAGCAATTAGAAAAAACGCAAGAAAGAGAAATAAGGAAATGGTGGGAGGCTACATCGCTGCAACGCTATATAGATTGCAATCGAATCCCCAGAGGTTTACGGATATTTACCGTACCATCTTATGAGAACCCTGATCCAGCACTTTTGAAAGAATGGGCGGATTATACTGCAGTCTCAGCAAAAGGGATGGTGCAAATTTTAATAAAATATGCCTGGAGCGATTGAGAGAAATATCTGGCAGAAATTCGAAGATTGGAAGAGATGATCAGTAAAGATAAAGACGTTAAATCCAGTGAAGACTTGAGGAGTGCAATGATGAAGAGATTGAAAGACTACGAAGCGGTCATAAGAAAAAGAAAACAAACCAAATTCCAGCGAGACAAGCAAGATTATAGAACAGGTCGTGTTTTGACATTCGCCCGCAAATTTGATGCAACAAGGAAAAGAATGGCGCAGGGCACATCGGACACTGCCAATAGAGATACTTCCGAATCAGATCCTGACGTTTCAGAGGGGGGACAAATAACAAATCAGAGAGAAGGGGAAAGACCTACAGAATCCCCCTTTTTTCACGAGTATCAGGTCATCAAAGAAACAAGGCAAAGACCCCCACAAAGAACCCACCCTCCCCAAACCAAAGTACTAAAAGGAAGGGCAGGACAAGGAGGGGCAAGAGGAGACGAAACATCTGTAGCATCACCAAGAGTGAAACGGAGCAGAGGCAGGAGAGGCAAATGGTAAAGAACATTGAAGACAACACAGTTATCAATCTGTCAGATAGACCATTGAGCCAAGATGAGATCACAGTTTTAAAGAAAGGCCTAACGTTCTGTCCAACTGCCGAATTTGACATGGTACAAACAAGAATTGATTTGTTTAAATATATAAGGAAACTCAAACTTCAAAAAATCTTCATAGTACATCCAAGAATGGAGAGGATTGATGAAAGACAAGACAATCCAGAGGAACTATCAGGAAATGATTTAGAGACTCTATTGATTTTACAATCTATGGCACTAACACAGGCAGGAACAACTGATGTGACAACAACAAGCTTAGAAATAGCGGGGGTATCCCAAATCAAAAACCCCAATAATCTAAAACGGAAATCTCAAATGCTACCAAATACTCAACATGATGCCATAGATGTTTTTATTGAGGCTATACTTATGGATTTACAGAAATTGACAAAACCATCATATGTGGACAAGAAAAGATGTTCCAACATTTAAAGAAGGGAGTGGGAGGCCATAAAATCATTGAAAACCGACCCAAAGATTGAAATCAAACCTTCTGATAAAGGGGGAAATGTGGTGGTATTCAATAAAGAACTTTATGAGCAAGAAGCTCTGAGACAGCTGACAGACACAAATTGCTATGAAGTGATCAAAAAAGCAGAATATGTAAATTGTAAAGTGGAATACCAAAACATCTTAGAAGGTTGGAAAAACTAAGGAATGCTAAATGAGGAAGAATTTTTATTTCTACAATGTGAATCACCAGTTATATCAACCTTTTATCATCTTACCAAAATCCATAAGGATGCAATAAACCCTCCGGGAAGACCGATAGTGTCTTCTATTGGCAGTCTCCTGGAAAATACCTCAAGATTTATTGACACTATTTTAGCCCCACTCGTGAAGGATTTGGCATCATATGTGAAAGATACACAGGACTTTTTAAGACTCATGGACAACATAATGTGGGAACCAGAAATGCTTCTGATCACATTAGATGTGACCAATTTATACACATGCATACGCCATGAAGATGGCATTTCAGCCACAAAATGGTTTTTAGATAAGAAGCCATTGAAATATCACAAACATAATGAAATGTTATTAGACATGATAAAGTTCTGTTTGTATAACAACATCTTTCTTTTCTCAGGCAAACTTTATAGACAAAAATGAGGGACCGCGATGGGCATGTGCTTCGCCCCCAGTTACGCGAATTTATTCATGGGCTGGTGGGAGAAGCACGTGGCCTGGAGCGATACCCATGAACACTGGATGGACAAGATCATGATGTGGACAAGATATATAGACGACCTCTTTGTCGTTTGGCGTGGAGACCGCTCCTCGGCTGAGGAGTATGTGGCCGCGCTGAACGACAACGAGTGGAATCTTGGATTTACTAGTACGATAAGTGCGACTTCTGTCAACTACCTGGACCTAGAAGTTTTTGTGGAAAACATGATTTTACAAACACGGCTATACAGAAAGCCCACAGCGGGCAACGCCGTATTACATGCAACGAGTCACCATCCTAGGAGTCTAGTACAAAGTATCCCTTTTGGTGAGCTTCTTCGCCTGAAACGTAATTGTTCGGACGTGGGAGACTACCAAGGGGCCAAAGATGAAGCCGTGGCTAGGTTCAAGAGTAGAGGCTACTCAGATAATGTTCTGAGGGAAACTACAGAAAAGGCAGCAAAGGTGGACAGAAAAAATCTGCTGACAGCAAAACCAAAAATGAAAAAAAATGAACCTGCCAGAATGATTACAGACTTTAATGTCAAATCGGGGGAATTGGTGCACATTTTTAACAAAAATTGGCACATCTTAAAAACAGATAACATCTTAAAAAGATATCTCCATGATCATCCATCTATCACCTATAGACGCTGCCAATCACTTGGGGATCATCTTGTCCATAGTCATTTCTCCAATCCATCGCAATCTCGAAAAACCATAAATGTTAAGGGCTTTTATCCTTGCCTTCATTGTAAAGCTTGTAAGAACAGCAAAAAGGTATTAACATACAAAGGAAGGCCAGATGACACAAGACCAACAAGGGAAATTAAAAGATTTCTGAATTGCAACTCCGATTTCACTGTATATTGCTTAGAATGCCCATGTATGAAACGATACATTGGTAGCACTATTCATCCAACCAAAAAGCGAATGTTAGAGCATATGCGCGCAATCACAAATAAAGATAGAACATACCCTGTGGCGCAACATTTCGAACAATACCATCAAAGCAATAGGAATTTGTTAACCTTCTACTGTATAGACCAAGTAGATAGAAAAGAGAGAGGTGGAGACAGAGTGAAGACACTTAGGATCTTAGAATCCAAATTTATTATTGATCTCCAAACGAAAACACCCCTAGGACTAAATAATGATGAAGAACTGTGGGTACACTTATAAACCAAAGGATTAAGATCCAATACAGTGAAACCAGATGAGAAAGAGAGAGAGAAGACAAGAAAATAAAAAACTGAAAAGAACAAGAAACAAAAGAGATATGAGGACATAGTTAGAAGTTAAGATCTTGTGTCAGTATTCTCATCTTAAAGAATGACACTATACAAACATAAATTTAATATGAAAATCAGAATATTTTGGTCCATTTGCTCCTGTACCGATACTGGGACATCCGCCCATTCAGGGCAAAATAGAAAAATAAATAACAGCAAAAACATGGGAGAAACACAAGGAGGATGGTATTGGTTAAAATTTTATTAAAATCTATTAAAATAAATTAATTTGATGATAAAAACACAATCTGTGTGCTAACATCAGTAAGACCATAATCAAAAACCTTGTTGAATGAAACTTACAACAAATCTATATATATCTCCATGGAATGCATAATTTGTTGTTGTTATAACATAACATAACATGTGTATTTGTAAAGCGCACGTTCACCACTAAGGGTATCTTGGCGCTGAATAACAGATGTTTGTTGTTACCCAACTCAATGGTACTCATTTTATCGACCTCAGATGGATGAAAGGCTGAGTGGACCCGCCGGGATTTGAACCTGTGACCCGTTATCCTATTTTAATTTAATTTTCTCATTATTGCACATTGCACTTTCTCAAAACGACATTTGAATGAATTGTATTTCATGTAACATATTATAAGATGGCCGCCCCATTTGAGTAATGTACCGTAGTCCATCTTCTCTGTTTACATGGATCTCGTGAAACGTCACGATATGAAAATGTCGTTTGTTGTGCACAGAAACCCGACATTGACAAAGCCACGAGGCGAAACGCGTCTGGTGGGGGGGTTGAGGGGTCCAGATTAAAGCACTTTGCAGAAGGGAATACCAGCGTGCTCTCTTTATTCAGCATCCAAATTGTGCTGATAGTGCTGTAATATATATAGATATATATATATATATATATATATTCACTGAAAAAACCATAGGTTTCACACACGTTATAGTTAGGAAATAGCATTTAAAAAACATTACAAATTCACTGAAAAAACCATAGGTTTCACACATGTTATAGTTAGCTGTACATTTTACTCGTAAAAAACAATGAAATTCCCCCGTTATAGTTAGTTCAGCTAACTATAACTCGCGCGCCCGCAATCCACCGCTGATGACGTCACATATTACATCACTCATGACATGGTCAGTGACATCACTCATGACATCACTGATGACATCTCAAATGACATCACTGATGACATCACTGATGACGTCATCCATTGAGTATGTGTTTGTGAACAATTTTAATATGTTTAATATATATAGGGAAAGGCCTGTTGAAGAATGAGTGGGTGTATAAGTGTGTGAATGGATGATTTTCTAGGTGTGTGACTGACTCTATAAGTGAGTCATTAAATGTATCTTATTGCAGACTAGTGACTAAACTGTGTGAATGTCTGTATGTGTCTGTATGTTGGTGTATAAGTGGCTGCATGGTTTTGTGAATACCTATACAAGTGTGTATATGAGTTATTAATTGCTTGTCTCAGTATCTGTATGGGTTCCTGAGTGTTTGTGTGGGTAGGGTGTGTGTGACTCTATGCATAAATGTGTGAGTGGGTGATTCTATGGGTGCATGGTTTTAAGAGTGCATCTGTGATGGACTGTATGGTTGAGTGAGTGTATGTATGGGTGTGTTAGGGATTGAATGTATATCTCAGTAGTACATTTGTGACTAACTACATATGTGAAAGGCAGTATATGTGCGTGTAAGAGTATATAAGTGAGTAGATATGAGAGTGTGTGATTGTGAAAGTGACTGTATGGATGAGTGTGTGCTTGTATGAATGATTCTATAAGAGGGTAAGAATGTGGTACTTTTTTTATGAGTAAGTGAACTTGATGGTGTATAATCGCATAGCTGAGTAAATGGGAGTGTGATTATTTGCGTGACTGACTAGGTGTGAGAGTACCTCTATGGATGATTGGTGGTGTGTGAGTGTCTATATAGGTGTATAAATGCATAAGATAGTTTTGTATGGAGTGACTGTAAGTATGAGTGACTGTACAGCTGAATGATTGGAGGTGTATGTAGACCTAAGAGTTAATAAGTGGGTGTGTAGTTATTGGTATTGCAGTATGTATAGTTTTGACATTTGAACTCTTAAATTTTGAGTTGGTGTATCAAAGGTTATATTAGGGTGTGAGAAGATGTGCTAATTTTTCACATGGATGACATCATCAGTGATGTCATTTGAGATGTCATAAGTGATGTCATGAGTGATGTCACTGACCATGTCATGAGTGATGTAATATGTGACGTCATCAGCAGTGGATTGCGGGCGCGCAAGTTATAGTTAGCTGAACTAACTATAACGGGGGAATTTCATTGGTTTTTTACGAGTAAAATGTACAGCTAACTATAACATGTGTGAAACCTATGGTTTTTTCAGTGAATTTGTAAGGTTTTTTAAATGCTATTTCCTAACTATAACGTGTGTGAAACCTATGGTTTTTTCAGTGAATTTGCAAGGTTTTTTAAATGCTAATTCCTAACTATAACGTGTGTGAAACCTATGGTTTTTTCAGTGAATTTCAAAGGTTTTTTAAATGCTAATTTTGGGTTTTTTAAATATATTTTTTATATATTTCTTTTACAAAAATTTCCCTATGTATACATTTATAAATTATCTGTATCCTTTTATTTTGTGTGGGTCATTTTTTTTTACTTTGAATTTGGATAAAGTTGAACAGCATAGTTAATATCTTCTATTAACTTATGTCCACTTTTTTTCTATAAATTTTTAGGGTGCGCGCACTGAGCACGAACCTAGTACGTTTGCGTACGTTTTTCATGTATGCAGGCGTACGTTATCTACGTACGCATACATACGTTTTAGTACGCGCTCGCAGCGCGCACCCAGTACGCATGCGTACGTACGCATGCGTGCGTCGTACGTGCTCCACGCGCTACACTCGCGTATACGCGTAGAGTACGCGCACTGACGTTCGTGCATGCGCGCGTGCTGCGTATGCACGTTACGTACGCGCATAATACTTATGCGCATGCGCGCGTACGCGTTCACGCATGCGTAATTGCACGGTGCACGCTCTGAGCTTGCTCCGTGCGCGCACCTCGGGTTATGTGATTAATAAAACAACACTTTTAATTGGTTTTCATTACTTTCAGTTTCAGATTGTTTCAACACCACACCCAATCCCCTCATGGCAAGTCATGTGATCAAGAAACATCACTTTTCATTGGTTCAAAGTACTTTCAGTTCCAGATTCTTCCAAAACTACACCCACTCCCCTCATTATTAGTTCTGATTCCCTTGGAGAAGGAGCTACTCTGTTTTTGTGAGACAATGGCAGAGCACCAGCCACCTTCTCAGAGTGAGCAGGACACTCTTGAGAGGCAGAGGAAGCAGAAAGACTCCTTTATATGGCAGTTTTTCACTTTTCCTGAGGGACAAAAGAAGGTGAATGCACCAAAGGTTACCTGCATACTTTGTCACCCCATCTTGTCACGTGGGAATGCTAATAAGAAGTACTCTTTTAGTATTCACACTATGATGAGGCACGTTGAGAAAATGCATCCTGTGACTTTTCATCAAGCTTCTGGAGCAAACCCTCCACCTGCTCAGCCGATGACATCTGCAGCAGCTCAGCCGAGCACATCTTCGGCAGCTCAGCCGAGCACTTCTTCTGCAATGGTGCCTTCACCTTCTAACACACCTCTGGATATTCGTCCTTGTTTTGGGAGGATGAGTACACGGTGCATGGATTGTGCTACTCTTATTACTATGGGTGAGAGCAGTATTGATCTCATTCAGAGGAAATTTGAGGAGCACCCTTGCACTAGGCCATAGTTTTTTTTTTTTTTTTTCGTTTTTCTCTTCCTCTGTCCCTACATTAACTCAAGGGCTCTTTTTAGAGCCAACTAAAATCAAAACACAAAAACTTGTTTTTTGAATCTATTTGTCATTTTTTTGGGGGGGTGCGCGCACCCTGCGCGCACCCAATGACGTTTTTTAAAAAAAAAATCATTTTTTTCACCTTTAGTAAACCTTCAGGGACCCCCTGACAAAGAGAGGGGAGTGGCAAAGTAATTAAAAAAGAGATGGTGTACATTTCACAGATGAAGGGAAGAGAGTCTTCCTATTAAACTTTAAACTCTGCATCAGTACTTACCTATAGGTACCCTAAACCTATCAAAAAAGATAATAGCTCATTTTAGTGCTGCATTTGAATTGGCTGTATTTACAAGGAGAGGAAAAGACACACAGAGTGGATTATCCTCTCCTTGTAAATATGGAAAAGCACCCTGCACCACTAGTACGTCAAGAAAAGTGACGTAGTGGTGGTGCAGGTGGCTTGTAAATCTGCCCCAGAGATGTTAAGGAAATTAAGGGTAAAACAGACAAACAGAGAGTGACAGATACAGAGACAGAGAGCAAACAACTGAGAAGGAGTAAGGCAGTTAAAAAGACTAAGACATATGGATACAGAGAAAGAAACATGGATGAAAAATTAGTGATGGAGGTAGTAAAGGTAGGGGAGTAGTAGAGAAGGAGTGAGGGAGTTACAAAAGAGTAGTAAAGCAGGAAGAGTGAGTGAGAAGCGAAATGAGAAAAGCAGAGTAAGGAGAGGTGAAGAAAAGGAAGCATGAAACGAAAGCAGTGACACATACAGATATGTTAAACTTACCTGACCATCAAAGTAAATTATTTAGAATTAAATATTTTTATTTAATTGCAAAGAAAACCGAATTACATCTTCTAAATTTTCTTTCTAGTTCTGAAAAAAAGAAAAAAGTATTAATATTCAACAATACACTTTATTAAACAGTACATGTTTTTTCATATTTAGCAAAGCAATTTTTTGCCCTTTTTTTGCTGTTTTCAGAATGTTTTGATTTTCACTGAAAATAGCGAAATCAATTGTATTCATCATTTAACAGCGGGCAAAAAAAAAAAACAATCTGAAAGATTGTTTAAAAAAGCCCCAAATGTATCCTCACTAAAACATACCTTAATAGAAATGTCAAAAATACCTTTTAAGAACAATAACAATTTTCAAGAAATAACGTCTGTAAACCTTGTTGCAAAAGAACATTTTCCAAAATAATATCTGTCAAAGAAGTCCACAATTGTTTGTTTTACCTTTCCTTGAGGCCAAATGGTAAGTTTAAAATCCCTTTTGAGTGAAAAATCCAATTTTAATCCTTTTAAATTTTAATAATGCTTTCTTCCGATGATGATGTTAGTATTTAAAATTTGGGTTTCAGAAAAATTAAGTAACAATTGGGTAAATCATAAGGCAAACGTTGCTTGAAAATCAATTGAGAATCATTACACAGTGTCCATCCTTTTTCACATTTAAGATAAACTGTGTAATGACCAGAAGTTATAGAAGGACCATCATGAAAAATTATTGCAACTGCTACAAAAGTTTTTCCAGATATAGATAATTGGTTGCCAACAAACTTCTTTAGTAAAGTTTCCAATTTTGTTCCATCAGCTCTACAACGTTGTACCATTAAAATTACATACTGTCCATATTTCTTTAAAAATAACGTTGACAACATTTCAGATTTACATTTAGAACATTCCATGTTGTGATTAGCATCTTTAACTAATTTACTAAAAGTCACTGTTTTACTTTCTGGAAATGGTAAATATATGAACCTTTCAGAATGTACATTACTACTGCTTGTGTTCATACAGTTATCACAACAATGTTCCCATGTATAAGAGACACCAAATACATTTTCTACTTCTACTCCTTCATCTTCCAGTACCATCAGGATATACATCAAGAATTCCTGTGCATCTTGCTGTACATTTTGTGTAAACTGTGTACATCCAGAACATACATCTAAAAGATTTCTAACATCTGAAGCACTTTCTATTTTAGTTTTAACATTACTCAGCTTCTCATAAAGGAGACTCAGCAAAGAACAGAATCTTTTTTCATGATTTAGTATTATCTACTCTTGCAAAGTTTCAAGATAAAATACAACATTCAGCACTACATTTGCGTAGCAGTTGACACCAGAGCTATTTTCAAAATGACAACCAACAACCTCTTCCACACTGTCCTTTTTCTTTTTCCTTGCAGTCACATCACTATCTTTTTGTTTTCTCTTCTGTACATCCTCATTACAGATATTCTCAAATCTCCTTTTCCGACAAACAACACGTTTTTCAAACACAGGATACTGACCTAAATGAGGAGCATAGCTTTTTCTTAATCTATTATACTCCTTTACACAGTTTGCATCAGCACTTACTTTTGAGTCATCAAAGTCTATCATGAATAAACCAGATAATTTTTTCACTCGTGACAAAGCAACATATGCCATACCTTCTTTGAACACAGTAGACCCAATGTTTACAAAAGCACTATCAACAGTTAATCCTTGAGACTTGTGAATAGTTACAGCATATGCTAGAGAAATCGGAAACTGCTCCCTACGTACATATAAGTCTTTCACTAGCAAAAAACGAACTGAACAACAACTAATGACTTTAACCTCTTCAATCTGATCAAATTTTATTTTTAAGAATTCAATTCCATCTTTTTTCTGGTACTTTACAAAACCCACAACTTTACCCATAGCTCCATTCACTAAACCTTTTTCTACATCCAAATTGCGTCTTAAAATTACTCTACAGTTCATACACACATAAAGATTCTTTTCCAAACCAGCTGTTTTTGAAATGTTTTTCTCCAGAGAATCCAATTTAGTAGCCAATTTGCCTGTCAATATAATAGTTATTCGTTCATGTTGAATTTTATCCACAGCTTCCAGTTTTATGATCTCTTCATTTTCCAATTTCAAAAGTTCTTGATTGAATACAGAGCATTCATGTAGTGTTGGCATTAAGCAGATTACAGTATTTATTTCAGCAATTTTCTTGTATATTTTCTCTGGAACTATTTCTTCTGTTGTAAACAAATTACTCAGCAATCGACTCTGTAATGCTTTTCTGCCATGTTCTGTGAGTAGTCCAATTCTTATATCTTTCAGAATACTTGCATAGTCCTCATCATTGGCTTGCCTCATATTGGTAATGAGTTCCTTATACTCAAAATATGTCCAAATATTTACATTACCTATACTTCCTAGCGACTTTTTCGTGTCTTCATGTGTAAGAGTATGGAATACCGGTTGTCCTTTAACTGGAGTAAGTTGCAAAAGATCCCTAAAAACTATGACGTGTTTTCCTCCAAATAACACGTCATACTCTGTCTTCAGAATTTGCTGCATTCTTAAATGCACAAAGGCAAGCATTAAGTTTGATACCATGCTTACCTCATCAATAATGAGTACTTTCAATTTCTTCAATACTCTTGAAACTTCCAAGCATGCTTCTCCTGCTAGTTTGTGGTACTGTATTTTGTTCTCATGCTCTACTGGTAACATTAGCAAACGATGTAAGGTAACTCCTTTTATGTTATACGCGGCTAACCCAGTTGGAGCAGTAACAGCACAAGACAAAATGGAATCCATTTTCTTCTGTAGGTAGCTTCTAATTACATTAATTAGGAAACTTTTTCCAGTTCCAGCTTGTCCACCTACATACATTCTCATTGGTTCGAAAGATGTGCATGAGCACTCTTTCCTTTCATGCAGTAATCCGTGGTCAATTTTTTTCCTGACTTCTTCATAAATTTGTTTTTGTTCTTCATTCAGTTGCTGCTCCAAATATGTCTACTAAATCTTCCTGAGCTTGATTCATAGCTGTTTCCACTTCATTCATGGCTATTGCTGCTTCATTTTCTACGATTGGTTGTCCTAGAGGATCTTGACTGAATGTCCCAGAACTTTGACTGTCTTGAGAACAGTCTCTAGCTACTTCAGCTGCAATTGTTGCTTCTTGTTCAATTTCTTCATTTAACATTTGAACATAAGTTGTGAAAGTACTGCATTCTATGCTGTCTTTGCTAGCATTGAAGGAATCTTCATAACTCTGGAATTCTCCAAGTAGTTCGTCCTCTGAACGCCATGGTTTAAACAGCTGCAAAAGTGCCAAGTAGTAAAATTCCTTTTTGTCAGGAGTGTCGCAACTCAGCTTCCTGTGATTAATCAAACTTCCTTTTGTTTGCTTCACCAATCATCCTTCCTCACCACTGACTTTATATTTTCCGTTGTTGATATCTTCTGTGGCATTCCGTTTAAAAATGAAGTTCTGCAGCACTTCATAGAGACACATGTTCTCAAGGTGATGACTTCTTTGTGGGTAATATGTGTCCAACATGTTTGTTCTTAAAATGCCTGTACTTTCTGGTTCGAACTCTGCTAAATATTCAATTTCTCGAATAGATTTCAGTACCCGATTTCGCATTCCTGCAAGGCCTAAACTTACCCAAATTATTCTTCTGGATTTCGAGTACAGACTTGCAGATGATAACCTATCTGAGCATTCGTAGGATCCAATTTC
Organism: Triturus cristatus; assembly: GCF_964204655.1. NCBI lineage: Eukaryota > Metazoa > Chordata > Amphibia > Caudata > Salamandridae > Triturus > Triturus cristatus. The sequence continues at coordinate 350,899,522 of NC_140584.1, forward strand.
TCGATGCGATAACATCTTTAAACTGAAACTGTATAGCTTCTTACTGACAGTCTTCTCGTGAGAAATCTCTTCCCACATTTCCTTCAATTCCGTTTTCTCAGATTTAGTGATGTAAGATGTGACATACCGAGCAACAGCAATAGAATTGTCAGCCACATACTGTATATCCATGTTAGCATTCCACATGGATAAAATGACTGGGTTGTAGTCATTTATATATTTTGACTCTTCTTTTCTTCTTAGGTTGTAGGTATTCTTAGGCGATTTTCTTGTAATAGTATGTCGCACAGCTGACATAAAACTGTTTACTCTTCCTTTTGAAAGAACAGGTCGTGGAAATCCAAATCGACATTTTGTGTAGAATTTATCTTTACTCTTGTACTTTCGTCGACAGTATTTTCCACACCGATGACTTTGGAAACGTAAAACTTTCTCTTTTAAGTTTTTCTCTTCTGTGCTTTTAGGTATAGCACATGTTGCATATCCTTCAATGAAAGATAAAACTGCTTCATCAGCATCTGTTCCAAATTTTGGGGCATCCTTGATCCACAACAGCATATGAATATGTGGAGCACCTCTTGCTTGGTACTCTTTTCTCCAAAAGAAATCCACAACTTCTCCAAGAGGTGTATTTTTTTTATTGCAGATGAAGGACATCATAGCCTCAAATCTATGATTGAAATATCTGCAAACATTAACCGGATCTAATGAGCACAATTCTCCTGCTGTCTTGTATTGGATGTTTTCAATGTTTGAATTTGCCTCTCGCAGAAAATCCAGTAAATCATCCCAAGCGTACTCAGCACAGCTCAGGGTAAGGAACCATGTAGGAGTTCCTAAATTCCGTAACATACACTTCAATTCTCCATGGCGTCGGTACCAATATTCACTAGTTCCACGCTGACAAGCCATCAAATTGATCAATTGAGATTCCAAATGATCATCTCGCTATTGCACTTTGTTGAGAAAGTCCTTTGCTGACACATTATGTAGATGTACTCCAGTTTTTAAAATGTGATTTACTGCATAAGATAGTGCAGACAAGTCACTTTCAAATAAAAGATGGAACAAATAAGGAATACTTTGACGAAATCTGGGATCTTCTGCATATAATCTTGTAGTCCAATACTCCGAAGCAGGAATTTGTACTGGACGTTCATCATATCGTCCTCCTTCTCCTGTAGGAAACAGTTAGGGAAAACAACGAGCTTCCAAGCTCTCCTCCCATACACTCACAGGAGTTCCTTTTGCTTTCTTCATCTGAAACAGATCAATAGCGTTTCCCATAACTTCTTTAGAATGAAGAGGATGTATGCTGAAATGTTCATAAATTTCTTCTTCTTTTGACTTATCCACTTTTTCAATTTGCCCAGTTGGTATTCCTGTGTCTTCTACTATTTCTTCTTCATCTTCATCCATATAAATGGCTTCATACCATTTATTATTTTTTTTCAAATAAAAATTTGCTCTTTGTACTTTTCGTACATCCACCAGCTCCTGCCAAATTTTCTTATTCTTTGTAGGTACACCATTAACCAGAACAACTAATGGTTCAGTTTCCAAAGTATCTGCATCAATTGTTTCCATATTTTTTTCAAATCCAATGGCAAATAGACAACTCTTCCTTTTAAACCTCTTTGTAAATCCGAAGGAGGTAATTTACCTGTTTTTGGCTCCATACGCACTATGGTCTGAAACGGATTGACACATTGAATAAGTATAGACTCATACGTATTTAAATCCGAAAGTTCTGGAGGAATTTCAACCAATTCTAATTTATTATGTACAGCTCTTGCTGGCATTCTATTTTCTTCTAACTTGTTATAACAGTATTTACAAATACGCTGATCTTCACCCAAATCAAAACAATTTTCCAGAAATATATATGTAGCAAAATCTTTCCACTTATAATTATCTTCATTTTCACTTTTTTTATACAGATCAACATTCCTTGTTTGAATTTTGTAATGGCTTCTCCGGCAACAAATACAAGTAATATTTGGTCTTTCATTAGAGATGATAGCAAATTTTGTCAATTCATCTTCAAAATTTTTACTAACAGTAAGTTCTACATTCTCTTCCACATTTTCATCAATAACTGTGTCATTTTCTGCACTTTCTTGTTCTGGACCAAAGTAACAAAACTGAATCTCATCAGTAACCTTCACTACATCTGATACAGATCCACGGAACAGAGCATTATTCAACTCATTCAACTTTAGTGCTGGACTTTTAGCAAAATACAATGTTCTCACAAACTTTCTCATTTCAGTATGCTGAACAGCGAGCATCCTAAAATGGTGAAAAACACTTTGACACACTTTCCTAGATAGACAAGCCAGAGGATGTCCTTGCAAACCAGTGTTCTCTCTCACTCTGCATGGATCTAGTCTTTGAAGCACCTTAATTTTCTGTTTAACACTCTTTTTACTATATTCTCTTAGAAAATCACGAAATTTATCAATAGATTCCTGACGCAAAGTACAAATACTACTACAATTCCAAGTGTACACTGGGGCTTTAGGACGTCTCCCCATAACCTCATCAGCCATCACTTCTTCCTCATTTCTTGGAACCATTTTCTCCTTTTCTATTACACAACCATCCTTAACTTCATATGCTCTTCCATTGGTGTCAACTGCATGCAACAAACTATTACTTTGAAGATAACTCTCTTCATTAAAAAATGGTTCAGTACTTGAACTATGCTTCCATTCTCCTAAGAACACTTTTCAAAAGTTATTTTTTTTTACTTCTCTTTTCCGTTTGCTTTGTGACTTCATTGCATTGACTAATTTATCTAATCTACGCATCCTGTTCAAAATTAAAATGAATAGTTTTTTTTTTATTTCTAATGCCTTGGTAACAATACTTTCAATTAATTTCTTTTTCTTATAAAATGTGTTTTTTTTCTTATATTTTTTCACATCCTTTAGCAAATTTAACATCACTCTTCTCTGAAACATTTTTCGACGAATGTTTTTAAAATCTATTTTCCGTGTTAAGTCACTCTTTCTTACTTCTGAGTCTACATTAGCATTTTGTTTTTGCTGTCGACTCTGTTGTTGTTTTGTACTTGAAACACTGTTTGAATTTATCTTTCGATCATTTTTTTTTTTTTTGGAAGATATTTTTTAAAAATTCTTTAGTTTGCTTACCAGAAGACTTTTTCTGTTTTCCAACACACGCTTCGCCTCCTATTTCAAATATAGTTGTTGTTTCTTTTCTTTTCTCTTTCTTGACTTTATAGGCATCTTTATATTTTTTCACTGTTGCTCAGCAATACCTGCAAAAAACTAAAAAAAATACCTTTATGTAATTTTAATTCATTACAATTTTTTTTTCAACTTTTCAAATCCTATCACATGAGCTGATCCTTTCCTACGAGTCCAAGTCTTACAAAACAAGAGAAACATGAATTAAATCTCTGACAACAATTCCTGTGTGCACACAGACTCATGGTGTGATTCTAGGCAGAAAACGATATTTCCTTTGGCAATTTGAAAGCACATTTAGTACTGTGGATGGAGCAAGTGATAATTACTGAGACAGCCTCACACATTTCCCTTATATTTTAGAGAAGCAAAAAAGAGCACATGTCCTAATAGCTACTTGAGACCATCAGCATGTGTTACAGGGTGAGTGATTAGAGTAGAGCAAAGGAAAAGAGCCTTAGTGACATTCAATCTGTTTGCGTTACACACTGCTATCTGAAACACAACACAGAGCTGAGTATTATGCATGGGAGTGTAGGAGAAGCTGCTGCATGTGTGCAAACAGTGTGTTTCTGAAAACTGTGTATTGTCAGTTGCAAGAGAGATCTGCATGGAGACTTTTACAAGTGCATGAAGACTGCAGATATGTGTGTAAGAGTACATGTTTGGTAAAGGTTAATTGGAGTTTTGTACATGTAGGAACTACCTCACCCATTGAAGGAGTGGAAGGACAATGTACCCTGTTGATTTGAAATGTGTTACCATTTGCCTCTCATTTTTCTGATGGTGATTTCTGCTGAGTACTAACCAACACATTTGAACAAAACAAGCTGGCCCTTTCCTGAAAGTGCAAGTTTTACAGAACAACAGCAACACAAATAAAATCTCTGACAACAATTCCTCTGTCCACACGGACTCATGCTGTGATTCTAGGCAGAAAACGATATTTCCTTTGGCAATTTGAAAGCACATTTAGTACTGTGGATGGAGCAAGTGATAATTACTGAGACAGCCTGACACATTTCCCTTATATTTTAGAGAGGCAAAAAAGAGCACATGTCCTAATAGCTACTTGAGACCATCAGCATGTGTTACAGGGTGAGTGATTAGAGTAGAGCAAAGGAAATGAGCCTTGGTGACGTTGAATGTGTTTGCGTTACACACTGCTATCTGAAACACAACACAGAGCTGAGTATTATGCATGGGAGTGTAGGAGAAGCTGCTGCATGTGTGCAAACAGTGTGTTTCTGGAGACTGTGTATTGTCAGTTGCAAGAGAGATCTGCATGGAGACTTTTACAAGTGCATGAAGACTGCAGATATGTGTGTAAGAGTACATGTTTGGTAAAGGTTAATTGGAGTTTTGTACATGTAGGAACTACCTCACCCATTGCAGGAGTGGAAGGACAATCTACCCTGTTGATTTGAAATGTGTTACCATTTGCCTCTCATTTTTCTGATAGTGATTTCTGCTGAGTACTAACCAACACATTTGAACAAAACAAGCTGGCCCTTTCCTGAAAGTGCAAGTTTTACAGAACAACAGCAACACAAATAAAATCTCTGACAACAATTCCTCTGTCCACACAGACTCATGCTGTGATTCTAGGCAGAAAACGATATTTCCTTTGGCAATTTGAAAGCACATTTAGTACTGTGGATGGAGCAAGTGATAATTACTGAGACAGCCTGACACATTTCCCTTATATTTTAGAGAGGCAAAAAAGAGCACATGTCCTAATAGCTACTTGAGACCATCAGCATGTGTTACAGGGTGAGTGATTAGAGTAGAGCAAAGGAAATGAGTCTTGGTGACGTTGAATGTGTTTGCGTTACACACTGCTATCTGAAACACAACACAGAGCTGAGTATTATGCATGGGAGTGTAGGAGAAGCTGCTGCATGTGTGCAAACAGTGTGTTTCTGGAGACTGTGTATTGTCAGTTGCAAGAGAGATCTGCATGGAGACTTTTACAAGTGCATGAAGACTGCAGATATGTGTGTAAGAGTACATGTTTGGTAAAGGTTAATTGGAGTTTTGTACATGTAGGAACTACCTCACCCATTGCAGGAGTGGAAGGACAATCTACCCTGTTGATTTGAAATGTGTTACCATTTGCCTCTCATTTTTCTGATAGTGATTTCTGCTGAGTACTAACCAACACATTTGAACAAAACAAGCTGGCCCTTTCCTGAAAGTGCAAGTTTTACAGAACAACAGCAACACAAATAAAATCTCTGACAACAATTCCTCTGTCCACACAGACTCATGCTGTGATTCTAGGCAGAAAACGATATTTCCTTTGGCAATTTGAAAGCACATTTAGTACTGTGGATGGAGCAAGTGATAATTACTGAGACAGCCTGACACATTTCCCTTATATTTTAGAGAGGCAAAAAAGAGCACATGTCCTAATAGCTACTTGAGACCATCAGCATGTGTTACAGGGTGAGTGATTAGAGTAGAGCAAAGGAAATGAGCCTTGGTGACGTTGAATGTGTTTGCGTTACACACTGCTATCTGAAACACAACACAGAGCTGAGTATTATGCATGGGAGTGTAGGAGAAGCTGCTGCATGTGTGCAAACAGTGTGTTTCTGGAGACTGTGTATTGTCAGTTGCAAGAGAGATCTGCATGGAGACTTTTACAAGTGCATGAAGACTGCAGATATGTGTGTAAGAGTACATGTTTGGTAAAGGTTAATTGGAGTTTTGTACATGTAGGAACTACCTCACCCATTGCAGGAGTGGAAGGACAATCTACCCTGTTGATTTGAAATGTGTTACCATTTGCCTCTCATTTTTCTGATAGTGATTTCTGCTGAGTACTAACCAACACATTTGAACAAAACAAGCTGGCCCTTTCCTGAAAGTGCAAGTTTTACAGAACAACAGCAACACAAATAAAATCTCTGACAACAATTCCTGTGTCCACAGAAACTCATGCTGTGATTCTAGGCAGAAAACGATATTTCCTTTGGCAATTTGAAAGCACATTTAGTACTGTAGATGGAGCAAGTGATAATTACTGAGACAGACTGACACATTTCCCTTATATTTTAGAGAGGCAAAAAAGAGCACATGTCCTAATAGCTACTTGAGACCATCAGCATGTGTTACAGGGTGAGTGATTAGAGTAGAGCAAAGGAAAAGAGCCTTAGTACATTAAATCTGTTTGCGTTACACACTGCTATCTGAAACACAACACAGAGCTGAGTATTATGCATGGGAGTGTAGGAGAAGCTGCTGCATGTGTGCAAACAGTGTGTTTCTGGAGACTGTATATTGTCAGTTGCAAGAGAGATCTGCATGGAGACTTTTACAAGTGCATGAAGACTGCAGATATGTGTGTAAGAGTACATGTTTGGTAAAGGTTAATTGGAGTTTTGTACATGTAGGAACTACCTCACCCATTGCAGGAGTGGAAGGACAATCTACCCTGTTGATTTGAAATGTGTTACCATTTACCTCTCATTTTTCTGATAGTGATTTCTGCTGAATACTAACCAACACATTTGAACAAAACAAGCTGCCCTTTTCCTGAGAGTGCAAGTTTTACAGAACAACAGCAACACAAATAAAATCTCTGACAACAATTCCTGTGTGCACACTGTCTCATGGTATGATTCTAGGCACAAAACAGTATTCCTGGGTGATACCAGGCCCTTTTCCTGCCTGCGAGTGCAAGTTTTACAGAACAACAGCAACTCAAATTAAATCTCTGACAACAATTCCTGTGTGCACACTGTCTCATGGTGTGATTCTAGGCACAAAACAGTATTCCTGGGTGATACCAGGCCCTTTCCTGAAAGTGCAAGTTTTACAGAACAACAGAAACACAAATTAAATCTCTGACTACAATTCCTGTGTGCATGTTGTCTCATGGTGTGATTCTAGACAGAAAACAGTATTCCTGGGTCATACCAGTACACCTTAACTTATGGTGAAGACATACTCCTTAAATTGGTAGGAAAAAGTACCATGCTATTTTCAAATGTATTTTCATTTGCCACACACTTTTCAGATAGTGATTTCTGCTGAGTGCTAAGCAACACACTTGAAAAAAAGAAACTGCCCTTTCTTAAAAATGCAAGTTTTACAAAACAACAGCAACACAAATTAAATCTCTGACAACAATTCCTGTGTGCACACAGACTCATGGTGTGATTCTAGGCACAAAGCGATATTTTCTTTGGCAATTTGAAAGCACATTTAGTACTGTGGTTTTGCAAGTGATAATTACTGTGACAGACTGACACTTTTTTCTTATATTTTAGACAAGCAGAAAATAGCACATGTCCTAACACCTCCTTGACACCATGACCATGTATTACAAAAAACAAGCTGCCCCTTTCCTGCAAGTGCAAGGGTAATAGAGCAAGACCAACATGAATTAAATCTCTGATAACAATTCCTGTGTGCACACTGTGTCATGGTGTGATTCTAGGCAGAAAACAGTATTCCTGGGTGATACCAGTACACCTTAACTTATAGTGAAGACATACTCCATAATATCTAACATGTTCAAGGCACTTAAATATCTTCCTTAACATAAAATGTAAAACACCACTTTTAAAGTGGTAGGAAAATGTACCATGCTGTTTTCAAATGTGTTTGCATTTGCCTCTTTTTTGTGAGTAACTAATTTCTGCTGAATGCTAACCATCACACTTTAAGCAAACAAACTGCCGCTTTTCTGCGAGTGGAAGGCTAACAGAACAAGAGCAACACAAATTAAATCTCTGACAACAAATCCTGTGTGCACACAGACTCATGGTGTGATTCTAGGCACAAAACAGTATTCCTCAGTGATACCAGTACACCTTAACTTACAGTGAAGACATACTCCATAATATCTTACTAGTTCAAGACAGTTAAATTTCTCCTAAATCACAAAATGTAAAACACAACTTTAAAACAAGAATGACAATTCTATTATGTATATCAAAATACACCACATACTTCCCCTCTCAAAATCATAACTCACCTTTAAAATTAATTAGTTGAGAAAGAAATGTGGCACTCAAACAGCAGATTATCAGAGCCAGGATCTCAGAGCTGTACACTTCTCTCCTCTCTCCACAACCAGTAAATGGCAATTATTCCCTCTCTTTTTTCACACATATACAGGTTAATGTAAAATCACAGTCCTTCCCACATTTTTTCAAATGGAATCACACATTTCTATTGGTTGCAACTTTCAACCCCTTTCCAAATCATCCCTTCCCCCAACATGACTTCTGCCTGCTACCATAGCAACAGCTCATGGAACACAGGTTTGAGCAGAGAGGTCAGAAGTTCAGCACACGATGTTTCAAATCCAAAGAGCAAGAGTGCTTGACTTTTCAAACCTAACAGCAAATCCAAAGTAATTTTCAGTGGGAACACATTTTTCTGTACCAATCCAAAACATGCTTTTAAAAATGTAAACATACAGCCTAGTTTTAACTGTAAAATGGTTTGAATCAGCCAATGAGTTCTTTTTATTAAAAAAAAGTATGTATGCCTCCATTTTTCAACTGTCTTTCTTTTCATATTGCCATTCTACTGAAAGACAGCTCCTGAGTGCATCCTGTTCTCCTTGGAAGATGTTCACAGTGTGGATTGTAGGTCATAGCTATGTCTTCTGGAGTGAAAAGTATGCAGAAAAAAGAGGTATTTTCAAAGACCTTGCTTTGCCAAATGTAGACATTAAATGGATTGGTCAGAGAGGGTTAAAGTGGCACCAATTAATGCCTTTGGTGAAAACCTTTCTACATCTCCCACAGCCTAACCTTATTATTGTGCACTGTGGTGGTAATGACCTAGGCACTTTAACTGGGGTAGGTCTGGAAATGCTTATTAAGGACACCTTTCTGCAATTGATGTCACTTTTTCCACAAACTGCCTTTGTATATTCTAATATATGCCAAAGGCAAAAGTGGAACTGGTCCAACCAATTTTGTCCGCAAATTGACAAAGCAAGAAAGCACGTCAATAAGTCTGTTTCTGCTTTCCTCAGAGACTATGGTATGGGTTCTATATACCACAACAACTTGCGTTACAACATGCAAGACATTTATAGAGGAGACGGTGTACATTTCAATGATGAAGGGAACAGAGTCTTCCTCTTGAACTTTAGACTCTGCATCGGTACTTACTTGTAGGTACCGAAAAACACTCAATAAACACAAGGGCTCTTTTTAGAGCCACGTAATATCTAAACACTTAAACGTTATTTTTCTTTCTATTTTTTAAAATGGTTTTTTTCGGGTGCGCGCAAAGTGCGCGCACCTCGCGATGTTTTTTAAAAAAAGGAAAATCTTTTTTTTTCCCCTTCGTGTTCCTACTGTGACCCCCTTACAATGGCTAGGGGGTCAAGAACTCCCTACCCTGCCCCCTATTCATGGTCTCCACCTTTCCTTTTCAGTGCGACAGACAAAATGGCGGCCGACACTTCCTGATTTCGACCGATTCGAATGTTTACTGACATCTAACAACCAATCAGAATTACGCTCGCGCACGGCAGGGTGCGCGCACAGGGCTTGCACTGTGCGAGCACCCTGCGCGCGTATAGATATTGATCTGCTTTCAAATGCTATTTTCTCAGGAAATACTGAACAGATTTACACCAGACCTGCGAAAGGCACTTCCTTGACCTTATGGCTACCTCTCTGCCAAATTTCAAGTAATTCTGTTCAGCCGTTCGGGCTGTAGCTGTGTCTAAAGATCCTATGGAAAAATACATGGGGAAAACGCGTTTTGGGACCCCCCCTTTTTCTCAGCCCCCGCTTGACGAATCACCCCGAGACTTTCAGGGTAGGAGCTGAACGGAGCGCCCCATTAGTTTTGAAAATTTCGCGAGGATTCGTCAACCGGCGCCAAAGTTATTCAAAATAGAATTTTGAGATTTCCTATGGAAACACGATTCTAACTATAACTATCTACTGGCGACCGCCAGTAGATTATATATATATATATATATATATATACATATATATATATATATATATATATATATATATATATATATATATATATATATATATATATATATATATATATATATGAAATCAACAAAATGCCCTGAGCATTAGGAAAGCAGTCGACAGTGCTCTGCCCTCCAGCTCTGAAGTTTAGCATGCCTTCACACTCTATTTGCTCAACTAATTTGCCGACGCGTTTCAAGGTTACCCCTTCATTCTGGGCTGCATAAATGACACCTGAAAATCGCATTGGATTTCATTTCCGGCTCCTTTTATTTCAAGTCCCACTGTGGGAGTGTGCTGAGTGCAACATCACTCCAGTATTACTCTGGAACTATACATACATATATATCTATTCACTTAAAAAACCATCGGTTTCACACATGTTATAGTTAGGTGGATATTTCACTCGTAAAAAACCAATGAAATTCCCCCGTTATAGTTAGTTCAGATAACTATAACTCGCGCGCCCGCAATCCTGCTCATGACGTCACATATTACATCACATGACATGGTCAGTGGCATCACTCATGACATCACTGATGACATCATCCTTGTGATAGAGTGGCGGTCGCGTGAGTTATAGTTATCTGAACTAACTATAACGGGGGAATTTCATTGGTTTTTTATGAGTGAAATATCCACCTAACTATAACATGTGTGAAACCTATGGTTTTTTAAGTGAATTTGCAAGGTTTTTTAAATGCTAATTCCTAACTATAACGTGTGTGAAACCTATGGTTTTTTCAGTGAATTTGTACGGTTTTTTAAATGCTAAGTCATGTATGTATTATTTTTTTTTAATATATATTTATTTTCCAATAAACTACGTATTACATTTTTTTTTTTTATGGTTTTGCACCGTGCGCGCACCCCCGCGATTTTTTTGGAAAAAAATTAAAATGTTTTTTTCTGCCTTCGGGGTCCTTCAGGGACCCCCTGACAAAGGCTAGGGGGTCAGGAACTCTCTACCCTGCCCCCTTTTCACGTTCGCCACCTTCCTTTTTCACTCTCGCACTGAAAACAAACAAAATGGCGGCCGACACTTCCTGATTTTGACCGATTCGAATGTTGACTGACATGTAACCACCAATCAGAATTACGCTCGTGCACGTTAGGGTGCGCGGTCGGTGCGCGCACGGTGCGCGGCTATAGATATGTATGTGCCTTTAACTGCAATTTTCTCAGGAACTACTGAACAGATTGACACCATATATCCAAAAGGCACATGCCTGACCTGAGGACTACCTCTCTGCCAAATTTCAAGTAATTCTGTTCAGCCGTTCGGGCTGTACCTTCGACTAAATGTCCTATGGGAAAATGCATGGGGAAAACGCGTTTTGGGACCCCCCTTTTTTCTCGGCCCCCGTTTGACGAATCCCCCCGAGACTCTCAGGGTAGGAGCTGAGCGGAGCGCCCCATTAGTTTTGAAAATTTCACGAAGATTCGTCAACCGGCGCCAAAGTTATTCAAAATAGAATTTTAAGATTTCCTATGGAAACACGGTCCTAACTATAACTATCTACTGGGGACCGCCAGTAGATAATATATATATATCTATATATATATATCTATATATATATATAGATATATATATATATATATCCACAGTTCAATTTGGCTCAACCCAAGCCACTTGTACGGCGGGCAAACGGCAGGGGTAGCCACCCCCAAATATTCACAAGAACAGTCCAATGCGTAACACACTCCTTTGAACAGAGAAAACACTAGAGCGCACCACACTACTTCAGAGGATGGCCCAATACAAAAGGACGTACTTGGGAACTTCAGCGTCAGTGGCATTTGAAAAGATGTAGCATCGGATGAAGGCGAAAGCCGAAACGCGTCATGCAAACCTTTTAATAAATGACCCTTTTAAACCCCGCCGTGCCCCCTTGTCTACTTTGATGGAGGAAGACAATTTTCGGATTTTAGCGTGCAGCCATGACACGCAAGGGTGGCCCTTCCACAAGTGTCTTGGGATCAATGGCACCTACCCAGACCGCCCCTCATCCCATAGGAACAGAGAATCCGCTATCAGCGATAGTCCATGACTTAATGGAGTGACAACGTTACTTGAACGGCGTCCCGGACTTGTAACCAACGGGATTGCGAGGCTGGAAGAAAGGGTCTGAGAGGTTCATCTTTGCCCCGTAAAACGCTGTGGCTCCAACCCAACCTAACTACGCTTCTAGCCAGACTCCAATGGGAGCATCAAGAAAATCTGGCAAAACCGGACCACTCACCACGAGATGAACCAACTGCATGCTGGGAGCTGCAGTCTTTCAACACTGAACTGTTTGAGTGAACTCCCTGAAACGTAGTTCAGGTGTGCACCACACTACTTCAGAGGATGGGCCAATACAAAAGGACGTACTTGGGAACTTCAGCGTCAGTGGCATTTGAAAAGAAGTAGCATCGGATGAAGGCGAAAGCCGAAACACGTCATGCAAACCTTTTAATAAATGACCCTTTTAAACCCCGCCGTGCCCCCTTGTCTGCTTTGATGGAGGAAGACAATTTTCGGATTTTAGCGTGCAGCCATGACACGCAAGGGTGGCCCTTCCACAAGTGTCTTGGGATCAATGGCACCTACCCAGACCACCCCTCATCCCAGAGGAACAGAGAATCCGCTATCAGCGATAGTCCATGACTTAATGGAGTGACAACGTTACTTGAACGGCGTCCCGGACTTGTAACCAACGGGATTGTGAGGCTGGAAGTGAGGGTCTGAGAGGTTCATCTTTGCCCCGTAAAACGCTGTGGCTCCAACCCAACATAACTACGCTTCTAGCCAGTCTCCAATGGGAGCATCAAGAAAATCTGGCTAAACCGGACCACTCACCACGAGACGAACCAACTGCATGCTGGGAGCTGCAGTCTTTCAACACTGAACTGTTTGAGTAAACTCCCTGAAACGTAGTTCAGGTGTGCACCACACTATTTCAGAGGATGGGCCAATACAAAAGGACGTACTTGGGAACTTCAGCGTCAGTGGCATTTGAAAAGAAGTAGCATCGGATGAAGGCGAAAGCCGAAATGCGTCATGCAAACCTTTTAATAAATGACCCTTTTAAACCCCGCCGTGCCCCCTTGTCTGCTTTGATGGAGGAAGACAATTTTCGGATTTTAGCGTGCAGCCATGACACGCAAGGGTAGCCCTTCCACAAGTGTCTTGGGATCAATGGCACCTACCCAGACCGCCCCTCATCCCAGAGGAACAGAGAATCCGCTATCAGCGATAGTCCATGACTTAATGGAGTGACAACGTTACTTGAACGGCGTCCCGGACTTGTAACCAACGGGATTGTGAGGCTGGAAGTGAGGGTCTGAGAGGTTCATCTTTGCCCCGTAAAACGCTGTGGCTCCAACCCAACATAACTACGCTTCTAGCCAGTCTCCAATGGGAGCATCAAGAAAATCTGGCTAAACCGGACCACTCACCACGAGACGAACCAACTGCATGCTGGGAGCTGCAGTCTTTCAACACTGAACTGTTTGAGTAAACTCCCTGAAACGTAGTTCAGGTGTGCACCACACTATTTCAGAGGATGGGCCAATACAAAAGGACGTACTTGGGAACTTCAGCGTCAGTGGCATTTGAAAAGAAGTAGCATCGGATGAAGGCGAAAGCCGAAATGCGTCATGCAAACCTTTTAATAAATGACCCTTTTAAACCCCGCCGTGCCCCCTTGTCTGCTTTGATGGAGGAAGACAATTTTCGGATTTTAGCGTGCAGCCATGACACGCAAGGGTAGCCCTTCCACAAGTGTCTTGGGATCAATGGCACCTACCCAGACCGCCCCTCATCCCAGAGGAACAGAGAATCCGCTATCAGCGATAGTCCATGACTTAATGGAGTGACAACGTTACTTGAACGGCGTCCCAGACTTGTAACCAACGGGATTGCGAGGCTGGAAGTGAGGGTCTGAGAGGTTCATCTTTGCCCCGTAAAACGCTGTGGCTCCAACCCAACCTAACTACGCTTCTAGCCAGTCTCCAATGGGAGCATCAAGAAAATCTGGCTAAACCGGACCACTCACCACGAGACGAACCAACTGCATGCTGGGAGCTGCAGTCTTTCAACACTGAACTGTTTGAGTAAACTCCCTGAAACGTAGTTCATGTGTGCACCTCACTACTTCAGAGGATGGGCCAATACAAAAGAACGTACTTGGGAACTTCAGCGTCAGTGGCATTTGAAAAGAAGTAGCATCGGATGAAGGCGAAAGCCGAAACGCGTCATGCAAACCTTTTAATAAATGACCCTTTTAAACCCCGCCGTGCCCCCTTGTCTACTTTGATGGAGGAACACAATTTTCGGATATATATATATATATATATATATATATATATATATATATATATATTCACTGAAAAAACCATGGGTTTCACACACGTTATAGTTAGGAATTAGCATTTAAAAAACCTTAGAAATTCAGTGAAAAAACCATAGGTTTCACACATGTTATAGTTAGCTGGACATTTTACTCGTAAAAAACCAATGAAATTGCCCCGTTATAGTTAGTTCAGCTAACTATAACTCGCGCGCCCGCAATGCACTGCTGATGACGTCACATATTACATCACTCATGACATGGTCAGTGACATCACTCATGACATCACTGATGACATCTCAAATGACATCACTGATGACCTCACTGATGACATCATCCAGTGAATGTGTGTTTTTCTGAAAATTAAATATGTTTTATATATGTATATCTCAAGGTCAATGGAAGAATAAATGGGTATATAAGTGTCTAAATGGATGCTTTGTTTTTGAAAAATTTATTGTGTAACTGACTGATTAAGTGTATCATAGTGAATACATGGCTTACTGTGTAATGTTTAAATATGAAAATATCTGTATCAGTCTCTCACTTTGTGTATAAGTGGTTGCATGGGTTGGTGAGTAGCTACATGGGTGTCTATATAGGTTATTAGTTGTTTTTTGAGTATCAGTCTGAGTGTCTGTATGGTTCGGTGGGGGGTATTATGTAGTGCATAGGTGCATGAATGAATGATTCACTCTTTGTGTGTGTTGAACACAGCATGTGTACAGGACTGTATGGGTGGATGAGTGTGTGTATGGGTGTGTTAGTGAGTGAATGACTGTCTCAATAGTGTCTTTATGAGTAACTACATATGTTTAAAACTAGTATATGTGACTATTGGTGTATATATGTGAGTATATGTGAGAGATTGAAAGAGTTCCTGTATGAATAAGTATGTGTTTCTATAAGTGATTGTTTAAAAGACTAAGTATGTGTAAGTTTCTGTAGAAGTAAGTGTGGTGGTGTGTGTATAACTGTATATGCTAGTAAATGTATGTTTGATTCTTTATTAGCATGAGTGACTATGTGTGTGAGTAACTCTGTGGATGAGTGGCATTGTGTAACAGGATGTATAGGTGTATGAGTACATATGATGAGTGAGTACATGTATGAGTGACTGTATTGGACTGTTGGTAAATGAGTGGATGTTTATGTGGATCTTAGAATTACTGAATAGGTTGTTGTAACTGGTATTGGTATGTCCATTGTTTTGAAAATTTTAGTCTCTATTTTTGAATGTGTGTATCAAAGGTTATATTAGGGTGAGAGGAGGTCTGCCACTCTATCACAAGGATGATGTCATCAGTGAGGTCATCAGTGATGTCATTTGAGATGTCATCAGTGATGTCATGAGTGATGTCACTGACCATGTCATGAGTGATGTAATATGTGACGTCATCAGCAGTGCATTGCGGGCGCGCGAGTTATAGTTAGCTGAACTAACTATAACGGGGCAATTTCATTGGTTTTTTACGAGTAAAATGTCCAGCTAACTATAACATGTGTGAAACCTATGGTTTTTTCACTGAATTTCTAAGGTTTTTTAAATGCTAATTCCTAACTATAACGTGTGTGAAACCCATGGTTTTTTCAGTGAATTTGTACGGTTTTTTAAATGCTAATTCCTAACTATAACGTGTTTGAAACCCATGGTTTTTTCTGTGAATTTGCAAGGTTTTTAAAATGCTAATTTTTTTTTTATTCTTCAATTTTTTCTAACATATTTTTAATTTAATTTTCTTACCTTTTATAAAGACTATGCTTACATTTTTAAAATTCTTTAATATGTTTTTTTTATATATTTTTTAAAATAAACATGTAAAATTTATTTCCAGTTTTTTTTTTTTTTTTTGTTTTTTTTTAGTACGCGTAGCGTAAGCTCACGGTAAGCGTACGGTTTACGCAACGTCCGTAATCTTTCTACGCTGCTTGCGTATAGTTACGCACTTTGCGTAGCCGCGCGTACTGCGCGTGGGACGCGTGCGCGCTTACGCCACGCGCGCACGTTACGCGGAAGTGTCGGGGAGTGACTGTTATGCGCATGCGCGCAAGCGCGTGTCTTTTTTACGCGCATGCGTACTTTTTGCCGTAAGCGTACCGTAAGCGTACGGTAGGTCATGTGATCATGAAACACAACTTTTGATTGGTTGAAACTACTTTCAGTTCTAGAACTCTCCTACACCACACCCATTCCCCTCATTTCTGCTTGTGATCCCTTGGGAGAAGGAGCTGGTTTGTCTTTGGGATACGATGGCAGAACAGCAGAGCCCTTCTGAGAGTGAGGCTAGCACCAGCAGCACTGTCTTGAGGCAGAGAGCGAGGAAACAAAAGCCTTCTTATGTTTGGGATTATTTTACTTTTCCTGAAGGCCAGCAAAAGGTGAATGCACCCTTAGTTACTTGCAGGCTGTGTCAGCGTGTACTTTCTAGAGGTAATCCTGACAGGAAGTATTCCTTTGGGAATCACACCATGAAGAGACACCTCCAGGATGTACACAGAAGGACACATGGTCATCTTTTTGGAGGTAACTCTTCAGAAAGACGAGCCAGTACATCCACAGCAGCTCAGCCTGGACCATCATCTGCAGGGCTGACTCCTTCTTCTGCAGGTCAGGTGAGCCCTTCATCTGTGGGGGGAGAATCTCCTTTTGCTGGCCCTCTGGAAATTAACCCTCGGTTTGCGAGGGTTGAAGTACGGTGCGCCACTTGTCACGATCTAATTACTTATAGGGAGACCAGTGTTTCCCTGGTGAACAGCAAAATAGATCAGCACAGTTGTCGTACCGTCTAATATTCCCAATCTTTCTTTCCTCTGTCCCTGCATGAACACAACGGTTCTTTTAAGAGCCAACCTTATCTTTCATCTTTTTTTTACATATGTTTTTAAAAACTTTTTTTTATTTTTTTTTACCGTACGCGTACGGTGCGCGTACTTTTTTTTTTTTTTTTTTTAAAAAACACTAAAAATCATTTATGACATTACATTGACCTTGAGAGACTACAATTATTATTATTGACTTACCATACTCACTGAAAAAATATTTATTCATTTCTTTTTTTTAAAAATAGTTTTAAAAATGTTTGTAGTTTTCGTAAATTTTCTATATCTATCTGGAAAAAAAGGAAAAAGTATTAATATTTTAAAAACTTTTTATAATACAGTACACATATTTACATTTTTTCCCCAAAAATATTTTTGCCTTATTTTTGCTGTTTTCAGAATATATTGCATTTCACTATAAATTGTGAAAGCAATTGCATTCATCATTTTACAGCGGGCAAAAAAAAATACCAATCACAAAGATTGTATTAAAAAAGCCCTGATTCTTTTTTTACTTAAACTTAACATTATAGAAATGCATAATATTGTAAAAAAATATCATCTATTACCAATACTTATTCCTTTAAAATACCGTCTGATATGTTTGTTTCAGAAGTATAATCACAATATTATATCTCAAATAACTCCAAAAAACATCTGATTTCATTTCCTTTAGGCCAAATAGTAATTTTAAATTTTTGTTTGGATTAAATTACCAACGGTAATCCAATAAAATTCTAAAGTTTAATTTGTCCAGATCTCACAGATTCTCTGTAACATTTTGGTTCATGAAAATTTTTTGATTAATTTATTTAGTCCACAATAGAATTGGTTACTTTTCCACATGGCCAAATAGTAATTTTTTAAATCATTTTTGAAAAAATTTCCAATGGCAGTCCAATAACATTCCAAAATATAAAATGTGCAGAAGTTACCGATAATCTCAAAATTATTGGTTTTTCAAAATTTCATTAAAAATTAAAAAAGTCCACATTACAATTGGTTATCTTTCCATTAGGCCAAATGATAATTTAAAAAAAAAAATTTTTACAAAATTGCAATGGTAATCCAGTAAAATGGTAAAATTGTTTTGTCCAGATCTTGCCAAGTCTCTCTAAAATTTAGGTTTCAGGAAGATTAGATATGAATTTGCTAAATCAAAAGGCAAACGTTGTTTGAAAATCAATTGAGAATCATTACACAGTGTCCAGCCTTTTTCACATTTAAGATAAACTGTGTAATGTCCAGAAGTAACAGTAGGTCCATCATGGAAAATTATTGCAACAGTTACAAAAGTTTTTCCTGAAATTGATAATTGCTGTCCTGTAAACTTCTTTATTAAAGTATCCAATTTTGAACCATCAGCTCTACATCGTTGCATCATTAAAATTACATACTGTCCGTATTCCTTTAAAATTAATGTTGAAAACATGTCAGAATTACACTCACCACATTTCATGCTATGATTAGCATCTTTAACTAATTTTGCAAAAGTGACTGTTTTACTCTCTGGCAATGTCAAATAAATAAACCTTTCATTATCAACAATAGAGCCACTTATATTATAACAATTATCACAACTATGTTCCCATTTATAAGAGAGACCAAAAAAATGTCAATGGGAACTCCTTCTTCTTCCACTACCTGAAGAAAATACATAAAAAATTCATGTGCATCTTGCTGTTCATTTTGAGAAAACTGTGTTCGTCCTGAACACACATCTAAAAGTTTTCTAATGTCAGTAGCACTTTCTATTTGAGTTTTATCTTTACTCAGCTTTTGAAAAAGGAGACTCAGCTCTGAACAGAATCTTTTTCCCTGATTTACTATTATCTGCTCTTGCAAACTTTCCAGATAAAATGCAACATTCAGCACTACATTTGCGTAGCAGTTGACACCAGAGCTATTTTCAAAATGACATCCTACAACCTGTTCTTCATTTTCCTTTTTCTTTTTGCTTGCAATTACATCACTCCTCTTTTTTTTCCTCTTCTCTACATCTTCACTACAGATATTCTCATTTTTCCTTTTACGAGAAACTACACGTTTCTCCAACACAGGATACTGACCTAAATGAGGAGCATAGCTTCTTCTTAATCTATTATACTCCTTTACACAATTTGTATCAGCACTAACTTTTGATTCTTCAAAGTCTATCATGAATAAACCTGATAATGTTTTGACTCGTGACAAAGCAACATATGCCATACCTTCTTTGAACACAGTTGAACCAATGTTCACAAATGCACAATCTACAGTCAATCCTTGAGACTTGTGAATAGTTACAGCATATGCTAGAGAAAACGGAAACTGCTTCCTACGTACATATAAGTCTTTCACAAGCATAAAACGAACTGTACAACGACAAATATCTTTAACTTCATCTATCTGATCAAATTTTATTTTTAAACATTCAATTCCTTCTTTTTTCTGATAATTAATAAAACCCACAACTCTTCCCATCGCTCCATTAACTAAACCTTTCTCAACATCCAAATTTCTCCTTAAAAACACTCTACAGTTCATGCAAACATATAGATTTTTTTCTAATCCAGCTGTTTTGGAGATGTTCTTCTCTAGTGAGTCCAATTTATTTTTCAGTTTGCCTGTTACTGTGACAGTAATTCTTCCATCCTCAATTTTGTCCACTGCTTCCAATTTCCTGATCTCTTCCTTTTCCAATTTCAAAAGCTCCTCATTAAATATTGAGCATTCACGTAGAGTTGGCATTAAGCAGATGACACTTTTGTTTTCTGCAATATTCTTGTATATTTTCTCTGCAACTATTTCTTCCTTTGGAAATAAATTATGTAGCAGCCGACTCTGTAATGCTTTTTTGCCAACTTCTGTGAGTAGTCCAATTCTGATATCTTTCAGAATACTTCCATATTCTTCATCGTTTGCTTGCCTCATATTAGTTGTAAGTTCCTTGTACTCAAAGAAGGACCAAATATTTGTATTTCCGATGCTTCCCAATGACTTCTTCGTGTCTTCATGTGTCACAGTATTAAACACTGGTTGTCCTTTAACTGGAGTAAGTTGCAAAAGATCTCCAAAAACTATGACGTGTTTTCCACCAAATAACACGTCATAGTCTGTCTTCAAAATTTGCTGCATTCTTAAATGCACAAAGGCAAGCATTAAGTTTGATACCATGCTCACCTCATCAATAATGAGAACTTGCATCTTCTTCAATACTCGTGAAACTTCCAAGGATGCTTCTCCAGTTAGCTTGTTGAATTGTATTTTGTTCTCATGCTCCACTGGTAACATTAGCAAACGATGTAAGGTGATTCCTTTTATGTTATATGCTGCTAACCCAGTTGGAGCAGTAACCACACAAGACAAAGTAGAATCGGTTTTTTGCTTTAGGTAGCTTCTGATAACTTTAATTAGGAAACTTTTTCCAGTGCCAGCTTGTCCGCTTACATACATCCTGATTGGATGAAATGATGTGCATGAGCACTCTTTTTTTACATGTAGAAATCCGTGATCAATTTTGTTTTTGATCTCTTCATAAATTTGTTGCTGCTCTTGATTCAGTTGTCTTTCCAAATTTTCTAAGTCTATAAATTCTTCTTGAGCTTGATTCATAGCCGTTTCCACTTCATTCATGGCTATTGATGCTTCATTTTCAACGATTGGTTGTCCTAGGGGATCTTGACTGTGTGTTCCTGAACTTTGGCTGTCCTGAGAACTGTCTCTAGCTATTTCTGCTGCAATTGTAGTTTCCTGTTCAATTTCTTCATTTAACATTTGCAGATAAGTTGTGAATGTATTGCATTGTATGCTGTCTTTGCAAGCATTAAATGAATCCTCATAGCTTTGAAATTCTCCCAGTAGTTCATCCTCTGTACGCCATGGTTTAAACAACTGTAAAAGAGCCAAGTAGTAAAATTCTTTCTTGTCGGTAGTGTCGCAACTCAGCTTCCTGTGATTTATCAAACTTCCTTTGGTTTGCTTCACCAAACATCCTTCCTCACCAACGACTTTATATTTTCCATTGTTGATGTCTTCTGCAGCTTTCCGTGAATAAATGTAGTTCTGCAACACTTCATAGAGACACATGTTCTCCAGATGATGACTTCTCTTGGGATAATATGTGTCCAACATGTTTGTTTTCAATATATCTGTACTTTCTGGGTCATTCTCGGCCAAATATTCAATTTCTCCAACAGATTTCAGTACCCGATTTCTCATTGCTGCAAGGCCTAAACTTGCCCAAATTATTCTTCTTGACTTCGAGTAGAGACTTGCAGAAGATAACCTATCTGAACATTCGTAGGATCCAATTTCTCGATGCGATAACATCTTCAAACTGAAACTGTACAGCTTCTTACTGACAGTCTTCTCGTGAGAAATCTCTTCCCACATTTCCTTCAATTCTGTTTTTTCTGATTTCGTAATGTAAGACGTTACATATCGTGCAACAGCAATGGAATTGTCAGCTACATACTGTATATCCATGTTAGCGTTCCACATGGATAAAATGACTGGGTTGTAGTCATTTATATTTTTTGATTCTTCTTTTCTTTTAAGGTTGTAGGTATTCTTAGGTGATTTTCTTGTGATAGTATGTCTCACAGCTGACATAAAACTGTTTACTCTTCCATTTGAAAGAACAGGTCTAGGAAATCCAAATCGACATTTAGAGTAGTATTTTTCTTTGCTCTTGTATTTCCGTCGACAGTATTTTCCACACCGATGACTTTGGAAACGTAAAACTTGCTCCTTTAACTTTTTCTCTTCTGTGCTTTTTGGTATAGCACATGTTGCATATTCTTCAATGTAAGATAACACTGCTTCATCAGTATCTGTTCCAAACTTTGGGGCATCCTTGATCCACAACAGCATATGAATATGAGGAGCACCTCTTGCCTGGTACTCTTTTCTCCAAAAGAAATCCACTACTTCTCCAAGGGGTGGATTTTTTTTATTGCAGATGAAGGACATCATAGCCTCAAATCTATGATTGAAATATCTGCAAACATTAACCGGATCCAATGAGCACAGTTCTCCTGCTGTCTTGTATTCGATGTTTTTAATGTTTGAATTGGCCTCTCGTAGAAAATCCAGTAAATCATCCCAAGCGTACTCGGCACAGCTTAGGGTAAGGAACCATGTTGGTGTTCCTAAATTGCGTAACATGCATTTTAGTTCACCATGGCGTCGGTACCAATATTCATTTGTCCCACGCTGACAAGCCATCAGATTGATCAGTTGTGTTTCCAAATGATCATCTCGGTGCTGCACTTTCTCCATAAAATCCTTAGCAGACACATTTTGTAAATGTACTCCACTTTTTAAAATGTGATTTACTGCATAAGACAGTGCAGACAAGTCGCTTTCAAATAAAAGATGGAACAAATAAGGAATACTTTGTCGAAATCTGGGATCTTCAGCATATAGTCTTGTAGTCCGATACTCTGAAGCTGGAATCTGTTCTGGACGTTCATCGTATCGTCCTCCTTTTCCCGTAGGAAACAGCTGGGGAAAACATCGAGCTTCCAAGCTCTCCTCCCATACACTCACGGGAGTTCCTTTTGCTTTCTTCATCTGAAAGAGATCAATATTGTCTCCCATAACTTCTTTCGAATGAAGAGGATGTATGCTAAAATATTCATAAATTTCTTCTTCCTTTGTCTTGTCCACTTTTTCAATTTGTCCAGTTGGTGTTTCTGTGTCTTCTTGAAAATCTTCGTCTTCTTCTTCTTCTTCTATATAAATTGATTCATACCATTTGTTATTTTTTTTCAAATACAAATTTGCTCTTTGTACTTTCCGCACATCTACCAGCTCCTGCCAAATCTTCTTATTCTTTGTAGGTACACCATTAACCAGAATAATTAATGGTTCAGTTTCCAAAGTATCCGCATCAATAGTTTCCATATTTTTTTTCAAATCCAAGGGCAAATACACCACTCTACCTTTTAAACCTCTCAGTAAATCTGAAGGAGGTAATTTACCAGTTTTGGGCTCCATACGTACTATGGTCTGGAACGGATGAACACATTGAATGAGTATAGACTCATATGTATTTAATTCAGAAAGTTCAGCAGGAATAGCATCCAATTCTAAATTATTATGTACAGCTCTGGTCGGCATTCTATTTTCCTCTAACTTGTTGTAACAGTATTTACAAATACGCTGATCTTCACCCAATTCAAAACAATTTTCAAGAAATATATATGTGGCAAAATCCTTCCACTTATAATTATCTTCATTTTCACTCTTTCTGTAGAGATCAACATTCCTAGTTTGTTTTCTATAATGAGTTCTGCGGCAACAAATACAAGTAACATTTGGTCTTTCATTAGAGACTATTGCAAATTTTGTTATGTGATCATTAAATGTCTTACTTACAGAAGGTTCTACATTCTCTTCCACTTCTTCCTCATTTACTGTGTCCTTCTCTGCACTGTTTTGTTCAGGACCAAAGTAACAAAACTGAATTTCATCAACAACCTTCTCTACATCTGATACCGTTCCTCGGAACAGAGCCCTATTCAATTCATTTAACTTTATTGCTGGACTTTTAGCAAAATACAACCGTCTCACAAACTTTCTCATTTCAGTATGATGAACAGCCAGCATCCTAAAATGATGGAAAACACTATTGCACACTTTTCTAGATAGACAAGCCAGAGAATGACCCTGCAAACCAGTATTCTCTCTCACTCTGCATGGATCCAGACTTTGAAGCACCTTAATCTTCTGTTTTACACTTTTTTTACTATATTCTCTTAGAAACTCTCGAAATCTGTCAATAGATTCCTGACGCACAGTGCAAATACTACTACAATTCCAAGTGTACACTGGGGCTTTAGGACGTCTCCCCATTGCCTCATCTGCCATCACTTGTACCTCATCTCTTGGAACCATTATCTCCTTCTCCATTATGCAACCATTTTTTACTTTGTATGAACGACCTCTGGTGTCAACTGCATGCAGCAAACTATTACTTTGAAAATAGCTCTCTTCATTAAAAAAAGGTTCACTACTTGAACTATGCATCCACTTTCCTAAAAACACTTTACAAAAGTTTGTTCTGTTCACTACTCTTTTGCTTTTGCTTTGTGATTTCAGTACATTAACCATTTTATCTAATGTACGCATCCTATTCAAAATTAAAATGAATAGTTTCCTTTTTAATTCTAATGCTTTTGCTGCAATGGCTTCAATTTCTTTTTTTCTCTTATAAAATTTAGCCTTTTGCTTATATTTCTTCACATCCTTTATCAAATTGGACATAACTCTTCTCTGAAACATTTTTCTACGTATCTCTTTAAACGCTGTTTTTCTGTTTATGTAAAACTTTTCAGTTGCAGAAGGTATATTTGCATTAACTAAATTCTCAATTTTTTGCTGTTCTCTTCGTTTTGTTACATTCTTTCCAGGACAGACATTTTGTACATTTTTCTTTGTTTTGAATATTTTTTTAAGAAATTGTTTTTTCTGCTTACCAGAAGATTTTTTCTTTTTCCCAACATGAGCATCTTCTACTAACTTTGGTCCTCCAGTTGTCTTCAAATATAGTTTTTTTTTTAGCGTTTTTTGAACTCTAGATTTTGAAGGCATCTTAAATTTTGTTCACTGTTCTTCAGCAATACCTGAAAAAAACTAAAAAAAAATCCTTTATTGTATTTAAATATATTACTACATTTCTTTTCACAATAGTCACAAAACGAAATTTCTTTGCCAATTTGAATGCACACAAACTGCTCTTTTTTTTGGGCAAGTGAAAATCACTTTTACAAACTGTCACATTATGAAACCACTTTTCAGATTTTTTAAAAAGCCCATGTCCAGAGTGCTACACTCCAGCAAGGGCAACCAGCCTTAGTGAAGCTGAATGTATTTGCATTACAGACTGAAACCTGAAAACCCCACTCGCTTGTAAATACTGTGCATGACTATACATGGCAAGCACATGGGTGTGTGCTAAGACTCTGCTTCTTCCCCCAAAAATTCGCTCCCCCTTTCCATCTAATGCAACTGTGAAATCACCAGAGCAAGACGCAATAAATCTCTGCCTATAATTCCTCTCTGCACACAGAGTCATGTTTTCACATTAGTCCCAAAACGAAATTTCTTTGCCAATTTGAAAGCACACTTACTGCTCTTTTTTTTTCCGGGCCAAGTGAAAAACACTTTTACAGACTGACACATTATGAAACCTTTTTTTTTAATTTATTTAAATGCACATGTCCAAGCTGTTTTTTCAGACCACCACCATGTGTATTCTCGGTGACTGCCTACACTCCAGCAAGGGCAACCAGCCTTAGTGAAGCTGAATGTATTTGCATTACAGACTGAAACCTGAAAACCCCACTCGCTTGTAAATACTGTGCATGACTATACATGGCAAGCACATGGGTGTGTGCTAAGACTCTGCTTCTTCCCCCAAAAATTCGCTCCCCCTTTCCATCAAATGCAACTGTGAAATCACCAGAGCAAGACGCAATAAATCTCTGCCTATAATTCCTCTATGCACACAGAGTCATGTTTTCACATTAGTCCCAAAACGAAATTCCTTTGCCAATTTGAAAGCACACTTACTGCTCTTTTTTTTTCCGGGCCAAGTGAAAAACACTTTTACAGACTGACACATTATGAAACCTTTTTTTTTAATTTATTTAAATGCACATGTCCAAGCTGTTTTTTCAGACCACCACCATGTGTATTCTCGGTGACTGCCTACACTCCAGCAAGGGCAACCAGCCTTAGTGATGCTGAATGTATTTGCATTACAGACTGAAACTTGAAAACCCCACTCGCTTGTAAATACTGTGCATGACTATACATGGCAAGCACATGGGTGTGTGCTAAGACTCTGCTTCTTCCCCCAAAAATTCGCTCCCCCTTTCCATCTAATGCAACTGTGAAATCACCAGAGCAAGACGCAATAAATCTCTGCCTATAATTCCTCTCTGCACACAGAGTCATGTTTTCACATTAGTCCCAAAACGAAATTTCTTTGCCAATTTGAAAGCACACTTACTGCTCTTTTTTTTTCCGGGCCAAGTGAAAAACACTTTTACAGACTGACACATTATGAAACCTTTTTTTTTAATTTATTTAAATGCACATGTCCAAGCTGTTTTTTCAGACCACCACCATGTGTATTCTCGGTGACTGCCTACACTCCAGCAAGGGCAACCAGCCTTAGTGATGCTGAATGTATTTGCATTACAGACTGAAACCTGAAAACCCCACTCGCTTGTAAATACTGTGCATGACTATACATGGCAAGCACATGGGTGTGTGCTAAGACTCTGCTTCTTCCCCCAAAAATTCGCTCCCCCTTTCCATCTAATGCAACTGTGAAATCACCAGAGCAAGACGCAATAAATCTCTGCCTATAATTCCTCTCTGCACACAGAGTCATGTTTTCACATTAGTCCCAAAACGAAATTTCTTTGCCAATTTGAAAGCACACTTACTGCTCTTTTTTTTCCGGGCCAAGTGAAAATCACTTTTACAGACTGACACATTATGAAACCTTTTTTTTTAATTTATTTAAATGCACATGTCCAAACTGTTTTTTCAGACCACCACCATGTGTATTCTCGGTGACTGCCTACACTCCAGCAAGGGCAACCAGCCTTAGTGATGCTGAATGTATTTGCATTACAGACTGAAACCTGAAAACCCCACTCGCTTGTAAATACTGTGCATGACTATACATGGCAAGCACATGGGTGTGTGCTAAGACTCTGCTTCTTCCCCCAAAAATTCGCTCCCCCTTTCCATCTAATGCAACCAGCCTTAGTGATGCTGAATGTATTTGCATTACAGACTGAAACCTGAAAACCCCACTCGCTTGTAAATACTGTGCATGACTATACATGGCAAGCACATGGGTGTGTGCTAAGACTCTGCTTCTTCCCCCAAAAATTCGCTCCCCCTTTCCATCTAATGCAACTGTGAAATCACCAGAGCAAGACGCAATAAATCTCTGCCTATAATTCCTCTATGCACACAGAGTCATGTTTTCACATTAGTCCCAAAACGAAATTTCTTTGCCAATTTGAAAGCACACTTACTGCTCTTTTTTTTTTCGGCGCAAGTGAAAATCACTTTTTACAATTGGAAATCACTTTTACAGACTGACACATTATGAAACCACTTTTTTTGATTTATTTAAATGCACATGTCCAAGCTGTTTTTTCAGACCACCACCATGTGTATTCTCGGTGACTGCCTACACTCCAGCAAGGGCAACCAGCCTTAGTGATGCTGAATGTATTTGCATTACAGACTGAAACCTGAAAACCCCACTCGCTTGTAAATACTGTGCATGACTATACATGGCAAGCACATGGGTGTGTGCTAAGACTCTGCTTCTTCCCCCAAAAATTCGCTCCCCCTTTCCATCTAATGCAACTGTGAAATCACCAGAGCAAGACGCAATAAATCTCTGCCTATAATTCCTCTCTGCACACAGAGTCATGTTTTCACATTAGTCCCAAAACGAAATTTCTTTGCCAATTTGAAAGCACACTTACTGCTCTTTTTTTTTCCGGGCCAAGTGAAAATCACTTTTACAGACTGACACATTATGAAACCTTTTTTTTTAATTTATTTAAATGCACATGTCCAAACTGTTTTTTCAGACCACCACCATGTGTATTCTCGGTGACTGCCTACACTCCAGCAAGGGCAACCAGCCT
The DNA here is from genome assembly GCF_964204655.1 of Triturus cristatus. Classification (NCBI taxonomy): domain Eukaryota; kingdom Metazoa; phylum Chordata; class Amphibia; order Caudata; family Salamandridae; genus Triturus; species Triturus cristatus. Next base: position 350,927,532 of record NC_140584.1, read on the forward strand.
TAGTGATGCTGAATGTATTTGCATTACAGACTGAAACCTGAAAACCCCACTCGCTTGTAAATACTGTGCATGACTATACATGGCAAGCACATGGGTGTGTGCTAAGACTCTGCTTCTTCCCCCAAAAATTCGCTCCCCCTTTCCATCTAATGCAACTGTGAAATCACCAGAGCAAGACGCAATAAATCTCTGCCTATAATTCCTCTATGCACACAGAGTCATGTTTTCACATTAGTCACAAAACGAAATTTCTTTGCCAATTTGAAAGCACACTTACTGCTCTTTTTTTTTTCGGGGCAAGTGAAAATCACTTTTTACAATTGGAAATCACTTTTACAGACTGACACATTATGAAACCTTTTTTTTTTATTTATTTAAATGCACATGTCCAAGCTGTTTTTTCAGACCACCACCATGTGTATTCTCGGTGACTGCCTACACTCCAGCAAGGGCAACCAGCCTTAGTGATGCTGAATGTATTTGCATTACAGACTGAAACCTGAAAACCCCACTCGCTTGTAAATACTGTGCATGACTATACATGGCAAGCACATGGGTGTGTGCTAAGACTCTGCTTCTTCCCCCAAAAATTCGCTCCCCCTTTCCATCTAATGCAACTGTGAAATCACCAGAGCAAGACGCAATAAATCTCTGCCTATAATTCCTCTATGCACACAGAGTCATGTTTTCACATTAGTCCCAAAACGAAATTTCTTTGCCAATTTGAAAGCACACTTACTGCTCTTTTTTTTTTCGGGGCAAGTGTAAATCACTTTTACAGACTGACACATTATGAAACCACCATGTGTAACTACAACAAAAACAATTCCCATTTCTATTATTCATTTCTTAAGTTACCACATACATCCCCTCTCAAACTGTAAACTCACCTTTAAAATTAGTTAGTTGTGAAAGAAATGTGACACTCAAACAGCAGATTATCAGAGCCAGGATCTCTGTTGTGTTCACCTCTCTCCTCTCAGCAGAACCAGATAATGGCAAACTTTCCCTCTTTTTTTCCACACATATACTTGTAAGTTTCAAATCTCAGTGCTTCCCCCTTTTTTTCAAATGTAATCACACATTTCTATTGGTTGAAAACCAACCCTTTTCCAAAAGTACCCTTCCCCCAACTTGACTTCTGCCTAGTACCCTTCCCCCAACTTGACTTCTGCCTGCTACCATAGCAACAGCTCATGGAACACTGCTGTGTGGAGTTAGGTCAGAAGTTCGCCACACAATGTTTCAATTCCACAGAGCAAGAGTGCTTGACTTTTCAAACCTTACAGCAAATCCATAGTACTGTTCTTTGGTTACACATTTTTTTGTACCAATACAAAACATGCTTCTATTAATTTACACATACAGCCTAGTTTTTTTTCTAGAATGGTATGAAACAGCCAATCAGTTCTTTTTGTTTTGTTAAAAATATGTATGCCTCCATTTCCAAACTGTCTTTCTTTTCATATTGCCATTCTACTGAAAGACACCTCCTGAGTGCATCCAGTTCTCCTTTGAAGATGTTCACAGTGTGGATTGTAGGGCACAGCTATGTCTTCTGGAGTGAAAAGTTTGCAGAGAAAACAGGTATGGTGAGAGACCTTGCTTTGCCAAATGTAGACATTAAATGGATTGGTCAGAGAGGGTTAAAGTGGCACCAATTGATGCCATTGGTGAAATCCTTCATTCAAATCCAACACCCTGACCTCATAATAGTGCACTGTGGTGGCAATGACCTAGGCACTTTGACTGGGGTAGGTCTGGAAATGCTTATGAAGGACACCTTTGCACAACTGTTTACACTTTTCCCTAAAACTGCCTTTGTGTTTTCCAACATATGCCAAAGGCAAAAATGGAACTGGTCCAATCATTTCTGTCCGCAGATTGACAAAGCAAGAAAGCACGTCAACAAATCTGTTTCTGCTTTCCTCCGTGACTATGGTATGGGTGCCATTTACCACAACAACTTGCGTTATGACATGCAAGACATTTATAGAGGAGATGGTGTGCACTTCAATGATGAAGGGAACAGAGTCTTCCTCTTGAACCTTAGACTCTGCATCGGTACTTACTTGTAGGTACCACTAAAAAAATGACTTCATAAACACAACAGCTCTTTTTAGAGCTCCCTAATTTCTAAACTCTTAATTCGTCATTTCATTTATTCATTTTTATTTTTTTTAACCGTACGCTTACCGTAAGCTTACCGTACGCGTACCCCGTGATTTTCTAAAAAATCAATAAATGTTTTTTTGGTACTTTTCTGTCCTTCTTTGACCCCCTTACAAATGTTAGGGGGTCTGTAACTCTCCTCCTTGCCCCCTTTTCTTGTTTTCACTCTTTTTTTTTCAGAGTGAAACACAGAAAATGGCGGCCGCCGCTTCCTGGTTTCGGCCGATTCGAATGTTTACTAAGATCTAAGAGCCAATCAGAATCGCGCTCGCGCACGCCACCGTACGCTTACGGTAAGCGTACGGTAAGCGTACCGTAAGCGGGCTCAGATATATATATTGATTTAAACGCTATTTTCTCAGAATCTACTGAACAGATTTACACCAAACCTACAAAAGGCACTTCCTTGACCTAGGGACTACCTCTCTGCCAAATTTTGAGTAATTCTGTTCAGCCGTTCGGGCTGTAGCTCGTTCTAAAGGTCCTATGGAAAAATGCATGGGAAAAACGCGTTTTGGGACCCCCCTTTTATCTCAGCCCCCGCTTGACGGATCCCCCCGAGACTTTCAGGGTAGGAGCGGAGCGTAGCGCCCCACCTATTTTGAGAAATTCGCGAGGATTCGTCGACCGGCGCCAAAGTTATTCAAAATAGAATGTTGCGGATTTCCTATGGAAACGTGGTCCTAACTATAACTACCTACTGGCGACCGCCAGTAGGTAATATATATATATATATATATAAACACACGAGTTGCCCCAAAAGGAATCGCCACACACGGAGAGATATCCGCACTAACACCACAGGTTGCAGAGCTTCAGAGCAGATAGCAGCCTTCCCTTCTGCCATACGCGTTTCGAGTATTACACTCTTGATCACTGGCTGGCTGAACACAGGAGGCGGAATCAAAGAACAAATTTATTTAAATGATAAGCCCCGCCCCAGTGGGCGCCGTAGCATGCTGGTAATTGCAGTTTGTAATATACTACACAGGCTCAAAAGTTCACTCCCCAAGTGGGTTCCGCTGCCTCCATTCGTAAAAATGTCATACCCAATAGGGCGAGAGGCTTCACCAAACTGTCCTCCACTTGCAAGTAGTACACTGTGATACAGGCATCCTCCGTTCACACGAGCGCTCCCATCGAGCACTCCAGACCCGCCTTGGCAAGCGGGGGGGCTTTTCCGTGGCTGGACAGCCACTAAATATAAACACACGAGTTGCCCCAAAAGGAATCGCCACACACGGAGAGATATCCGCACTAACACCACAGGTTGCAGAGCTTCAGAGCAGATAGCAGCCTTCCCTTCTGCCATACGCGTTTCGAGTATTACACTCTTGATCACTGGCTGGCTGAACACAGGAGGCGGAATCAAAGAACAAATTTATTTAAATGATAAGCCCCGCCCCAGTGGGCGCCGTAGCATGCTGGTAATTGCAGTTTGTAATATACTACACAGGCTCAAAAGTTCACTCCCCAAGTGGGTTCCGCTGCCTCCATTCGTAAAAATGTCATACCCAATAGGGCGAGAGGCTTCACCAAACTGTCCTCCACTTGCAAGTAGTACACTGTGATACAGGCATCCTCCGTTCACACGAGCGCTCCCATCGAGCACTCCAGACCCGCCTTGGCAAGCGGGGGGGCTTTTCCGTGGCTGGACAGCCACTAAATATAAACACACGAGTTGCCCCAAAAGGAATCGCCACACACGGAGAGATATCCGCACTAACACCACAGGTTGCAGAGCTTCAGAGCAGATAGCAGCCTTCCCTTCTGCCATACGCGTTTCGAGTATTACACTCTTGATCACTGGCTGGCTGAACACAGGAGGCGGAATCAAAGAACAAATTTATTTAAATGATAAGCCCCGCCCCAATGGGCGCCGTAGCATGCTGGTAATTGCAGTTTGTAATATACTACACAGGCTCAAAAGTTCACTCCCCAAGTGTGTTCCGCTGCCTCCATTCGTAAAAATGTCATACCCAATAGGGCGAGAGGCTTCACCAAACTGTCCTCCACTTGCAAGTAGTACACTGTGATACAGGCATCCTCCGTTCACACGAGCGCTCCCATCGAGCACTCCAGACCCGCCTTGGCAAGCGGGGGGGCTTTTCCGTGGCTGGCCCCCCCGCTTGCCAAGGCGGGTCTGGAGTGCTCGATGGGAGCGCTCGTGTGAACGGAGGATGCCTGTATCACAGTGTACTACTTGCAAGTGGAGGACAGTTTGGTGAAGCCTCTCGCCCTATTGGGTATGACATTTTTACGAATGGAGGCAGCGGAACCCACTTGGGGAGTGAACTTTTGAGCCTGTGTAGTATATTACAAACTGCAATTACCAGCATGCTACGGCGCCCATTGGGGCGGGGCTTATCATTTAAATAAATTTGTTCTTTGATTCCGCCTCCTGTGTTCAGCCAGCCAGTGATCAAGAGTGTAATACTCGAAACGCGTATGGCAGAAGGGAAGGCTGCTATCTGCTCTGAAGCTCTGCAACCTGTGGTGTTAGTGCGGATATCTCTCCGTGTGTGGCGATTCCTTTTGGGGCAACTCGTGTGTTTATATTTAGTGGCTGTCCAGCCACGGAAAAGCCCCCCCGCTTGCCAAGGCGGGTCTGGAGTGCTCGATGGGAGCGCTCGTGTGAACGGAGGATGCCTGTATCACAGTGTACTACTTGCAAGTGGAGGACAGTTTGGTGAAGCCTCTCGCCCTATTGGGTATGACATTTTTACGAATGGAGGCAGCGGAACCCACTTGGGGAGTGAACTTTTGAGCCTGTGTAGTATATTACAAACTGCAATTACCAGCATGCTACGGCGCCCACTGGGGCGGGGCTTATCATTTAAATAAATTTGTTCTTTGATTCCGCCTCCTGTGTTCAGCCAGCCAGTGATCAAGAGTGTAATACTCGAAACGCGTATGGCAGAAGGGAAGGCTGCTATCTGCTCTGAAGCTCTGCAACCTGTGGTGTTAGTGCGGATATCTCTCCGTGTGTGGCGATTCCTTTTGGGGCAACTCGTGTGTTTATATTTAGTGGCTGTCCAGCCACGGAAAAGCCCCCCGCTTGCCAAGGCGGGTCTGGAGTGCTCGATGGGAGCGCTCGTGTGAACGGAGGATGCCTGTATCACAGTGTACTACTTGCAAGTGGAGGACAGTTTGGTGAAGCCTCTCGCCCTATTGGGTATGACATTTTTACGAATGGAGGCAGCGGAACCCACTTGGGGAGTGAACTTTTGAGCCTGTGTAGTATATTACAAACTGCAATTACCAGCATGCTACGGCGCCCACTGGGGCGGGGCTTATCATTTAAATAAATTTGTTCTTTGATTCCGCCTCCTGTGTTCAGCCAGCCAGTGATCAAGAGTGTAATACTCGAAACGCGTATGGCAGAAGGGAAGGCTGCTATCTGCTCTGAAGCTCTGCAACCTGTGGTGTTAGTGCGGATATCTCTCCGTGTGTGGCGATTCCTTTTGGGGCAACTCGTGTGTTTATATATATATATATATATATATATATATATATATATATATATATATATATATATATATTGTGTGCCTTAATATCATTAAATGAATTATAGTTTAGATTGTGGGCAAGCCCAGTGTGGTGGGCGAAACGCGTCATCCTGTCATGCAACAAATAAAGAAAATCTAAATTAAGCACAAACCTTGGAGTCCGTGTCCCACAGAGCCCGTATCAATTGCCACAGCTCTACTTTGGCTGTTGTTTACCTGCCTCATTGGGTTGCAATTATTATGGTGTTCGCAATGGGACGTCTGCTCGGTCCAGATATATTATAGGTGTAGCGGTTTTATTGATTACACCGGGTCTATTCCTTATCAGGGGGTGTCACTCATCTTCCCATTAGGCCGTGGCGTGACAAATTTGATAGACAACTTCGCGTAGGATTCACACTGAGCCTGTATACTATAAATATTGGCGGAGCTGGACATTATTAAAGTGGGATTGGCTTTGTCTACTTATCGAATGATCGTTATCTCTATATAAACGGCGCTACTACCTGACACAATATTTTATTGGAAGGGGAACAGCTCTCCTTAAGGGAATCCCAGAACCAAAATAAACTTTATGGAGAGATTTTGACTCCACCTATTTCTATTGCCCTAAAGAAGTCCTACAAGGGGACGAAACGCGTCGGCTGTTCTGTGTGTTGAACGCTGTGTTTCATCTACGTGAAATGAAAATGAATCAATAAAAGAGAAAGAAAAAAGAATAAATTCAAGAACTCCCTTTATTAGATATGGACGTTAAAATTGTCCTTTTTGATAAAGCTTTTTCTGAGTGGTGCACCTGTGCTTTTGTTTTGAATTGTTAAGTTCCTGTTGGAACAAGTACTGTGACGGTGGGTACTACTCAGTGTGCACATAGATCCCACCTAGTATAGAAGGGACATTACTTAAGGAGTGTAAAAACAGGTTAGGTGCTGTTAATTAGAAGGTTTCACTGCCAGGTCTTTCTTTTTTTATGTACTGATTAATCTGGCCTTAGTGACAGTGAAGGTGAAAAGCCAGTAGCAAGGAGATCAAAGACAGCAAGAGTACCCTGTCTGAGGTACTCCTCACCTTAATGGACATACTTTGCTTAAAATGACTGGGAGAGAGAGTTTCAGACATTTTGTTATAACAATTTGGATCCAACTGAGCCTCCTTGAACTGAACTTTGTGTATGATCTGAGTTTTGAAATTGCACTGCCACTAAACAGACAGAGACACTTTATCCTGCATATGTTCATTAGTGAATTTGAACTGTCCATTTATTAGGGAAGAAAAAAGAATACCTAGGCCCGAGTCTGCTGAAGCAGCGTAAGGTTGTCATTTACAAGAACGCGGAGTAGGGCTAAAAAAGACTCACAAAGACTTTGTAAATATCAATAATTGCTTTTCTTTGCATGGACTCTTTGCTATTTGCACATGTGGAACTTGACAGAGGATTTTGCTGCTGCTATATTTCACTTAACAGTCTGAGTTCAGAAAATGTTATGGAACCTAATAACAATAGTGGTAGACGTAGATATATAATAGTAGGTGTGTTAACAGCTGTAACTTTAGTACTAATTCTGTTGCTGGTGGGATTATACGCACCCACTTCATCTTGCGTAGAGAGGATTAAGTGCACACCTATCCCTAAGATCCATCTTTCTACTGATGATAGAGTTCACTTACTAGATGAGAAAGACTTACATATAAATGCTTCTAGATGAGATCTTTCTCCACATGTTTGTTATAAATTTCTTTATGAGAACATTGACAATATGGATGCAAGGGATTGCTATGTATGTAAGCAACTACCTGCCTCACACCACATTCCATTGACTAATGGTGTTAAGTGTAGACTGTTAATGAGCCTTCTGTATGCACAAGAACACTTTCAGTACTATTTTTCGAAATATGATTTAGTTTTTTCAGAAGTTCCTATTCTTAAACCCTGGGAACTGTACTTCTCCAAAGACAGAGTAAAGATACCTGGGCCTCAATAACATTTGCAAGCACAAGTCTCTTGGAGTTGGTTGAGATTAGGTGGGTTTACGCCCATTTTCATCTGTAAGAACCAAGACTTCCTTTTAGCCAAAGACCATGAACCAGTAATACACTTGTTTGCAGTATTATCTTCAAACACTCCACAGAGGCTAAAAAACGTGTCCTGCATTTTCAGAAATACCAGTTCACAGTAGCATACTGCCTTTATTGCAACAAGACATGGCATGAACCAGGAATTGCATAAACAGAACAATGCTTAAAACACACAAATATCACTGCCCAGACTGCATTCCGATACAAGGCATAGCCAATGCCACAACTAGAGATCAATGTGACAAGGTAACACTCGTAACAACAAGGCACTACTCCTGGAAGACATTCTTGTCCAGACAGAAGTGTAGTGTGTTCGTTTCTTTGTGTTTCTTTAAGGGGTTCTTTTATGTAATGGAACTTGGAATGTTCCTTGCGGGAATGTTGGGAGAGTAAAATGTGAGCTGAGGCATACCGATCTGTCTGCCAAGCAGGGAAGCTGTCATGGGTCTTTTCTTTGGATTCAACATTTCTTTTCTATAGAAGTTCTCAGCCTTCAAGTATTTTTCATGTGATAATTCAGTTACATGCAACATCTATCTGGTGATGAGTGATTCTGGATACAACGATGCCCTGCTCGTTTATGGATTTCATGCATATTGGTGTTTCCAGTGGATAATTTCCTTTAAGTTGTAATACTTTTTACTCTTCCACACTATTTTTGGATGCGCGCCTCATTATTTGAGAAGCTTTCACAATGTGCTCTATTTATTTTAGAAAGCACGTTCAACTCGTACTCCAGCTGCTATATTGGAAGTATATTTTTAAACATTGTCGTAGTATTTCGAACTGGAGTCAGTTTATTGGTTTTCAAAGCTTCAGTCACCAGCTCATTGTGTTCAACGCTTCATGCTTCTATCTCCAGCTCATTGCAGGGCAGGTACACTTCAGGATTGCTGTTTTTCTTCACGACGTGGATTCAGTAACAGGATCACTTCATTTCTTCTGCCTGTTTCATCCTGTTCTTCATTTTGTGCTTCAGTGACAGGCACACTTCATCATTTTTTGTCAGTTTTTCAGCGTAACTGCTTCAGATACTGACAAATATAGGTTTTTTTCCATGCTGCTAATTCATTCATTCAGTGACAGCCACACTTTCTGCTTGGGGCCAGTTTTACTAATTTCATTTTATCGGTTCTGTTATTTTCAAAAAGATACTTCAAGAACATCTTAGAATTAAGACAGGGCATTCAAATGTTGCACCGCATGTTGCTTCTATAGAAAATACTGATGACGTGGAAGTTAATGCAGCTCTAAGCAAGAGTGTTTAAGAAAAGCAGCTGTATTTTATAGATGTGGTTCAAAATCTTATATTGGAAACAGTGCCTCATGTCCTGCAGAAGGTAAACAATGTGCCAATTACAAGAAAGTGGATCATTTTGAATTTGTTTGTAAATCACAAAAAACGAGAATGTAGTGGTAAGGATTCACCAGAAGACGTCTTTTAGTTTCATCGGGTAAGTAGTTTATTTGCATGAATCTTAAACTATGACTAGGAGCAGCGCATCCATGGAGGTTCAATCTTCAACTGAAGAAACCGATTGAACCTCAGAAGATGCACACTCTAAGCTCATGAACCATTAGAACATTAGGTATGCAATACCAAACACTACACATGTCACCACATCAATAAACATAATTACAAACCCACTACATCACCTCCCCCCTTTAGACAACCAAAATCAAACAAAACAAAACCAAAATAATACAATTCTTCAATATGTCAATATGTAACAAAATCCTTGAACCTAGATGGAGGTCTTCTAATACGACCACCACGTGTATGAGATGCCTCCTGATGCACTGAACTACCGACAGAATCATTAACTGAAGAACAAGACTCTCTTGAGGACCCCTTACTGTCATGCAGCCAATGAGTCCACTCCAAATCATGTTCAGCAAGGGTGGATTTCTTGCTTTCTATTACTCCAGATTGTTCCTTAGTTACCCTTACCAGTTGTCTTTTGTTCCACCAACCTTTATCTTGTAAGAATGCTGCACCTCTACTGAGCCTACAGACTAGTATGGGATTTGAAAACACAGATTCCCCTTTCTTCACCTTAAATGGCTTTTTAAACATAACCCAATCCCCCACAGCTATTTCTGGGATCGTAGAAGGATTTCCTCTGTCAAATTTTTCTTTCATCTTTACTTGTCTTTCCATCATAATATTCGGAGATTCCGAAAACTATTTTTTTAGTCTTGCTATAGCCTCCAAACAATTGTTCCACTGCCTGTCTCCAGATTGGTCAGTAGGAGGAGGAATAGGAGGCAAACTCTGAAAAATCTGTTGTGCTGCCAAACCCAGACTGCCAAACAGAAGTGCGAATTTGCGTTCAGGTGAGTATTCAGAGGCATCAATGGCAACTAAGTGATTTTCAAACAAACCAAACCATTCTAGCCAGGGTAAGCCCGGTTTGCCTGGTTTTGCCAGAAACAGAGGAGGTTGAGTAATTTGATGGAGTGGAGTAGCCATGGAGAAAAAATAAAAAAACAAAAAAAAATAACTAAATAAATATTTATTTATTTAAATTGTAAAGGACCATTAATTACTTTACAATAAATATAAAACTGAGAATAGTAATTGGTTGTGGCTTGACTTAAGGTGTGCACATCACCGAGATATGCAAAGAAATAAAACTGTCAGAACAAAATCAAGGTGTGTGCATCACCGTGATGCACGAACAGTATTAATATAAAGAATGAAGTCCAGGTGAGTGTATCACCGGAATAACATCCAATGAAGCACTCGGACGAATCGGACAATTTCCTAATCCAAAATGGCCGTCCGATGTCTTCACGTAGTGTGAATGCGTCGAAAAGCACGTGACTTCCTTTCACACAACGCGCTATATCTACGCGTGAAGATCCTCTGCGCTTGAAACCAGTAATACACTTGTTTGCAGTATTATTTTCAAACACTCCACAGAGGTTAAAAAACGTGTCCTGCATTTTCAGAAATACCAGTTCACAGTAGCATACTGCCTTTATTGCGACAGTCCGATTGATGTCCTGTCAAGACATGGCATGAACCAGGAGTTGCATTAACAGAACAAAGCTTAAAACACACAAATATCACTGCCCAGACTGCATTCCGATACAAGGCATAGCCAATGCCACAACTAGAGATCAATGTGACAAGGTAACACTCGTAACAACAAGGCACTACTCCTGGAAGACATTCTTGTCCAGACAGAAGTGTAGTGTTTACGTTTCTTTGTGTTTCTTTAAGGGGTTCTTTTATGTAATGGAACTTGGAATGTTCCTTGTGGGAATGTTGGGAGAGTAAATTGTGAGCTGAGGCATACCGATCTGGCTGCCAAGCAGGGAAGCTGTCATGGGTCTTTTCTTTGGATTCAACATTTCTTTTCTATAGAAGTTCTCAGCCTTCAAGTATTTTTCATGTGATACTTCAGTTACATGCAACATCTATCTGGTGATGAGTGATTCTGGATCCAACGATGCCCTGCTCGTTTATGGATTTCATGCATATTGGTGTTTCCAGTGGATAATTTCCTTTAAGTTGTAATACTTTTTACTCTTCCACATTATTTTTGGATGCGCGCCTCATTATTTGAGAAGCTTTCACAATGTGCTCTATTTATTTTAGAAAGCACGTTCAACTCGTACTCCAGCTGCTATATTGGAAGTATATTTTTAAACATTGTCGTAGTATTTCGAACTGGAGTCAGTTTATTGGTTTTCAACGCTTCAGTCACCAGCTCATTGTGTTCAACGCTTCATGCTTCTATCTCCAGCTCATTGCAGGGCAGGTACACTTCAGGATTGCTGTTTTTCTTCACGACGTGGATTCAGTAACAGGCTCACTTCACTTCTTCTACCTGTTTCATCCTGTTCTTCATTTTGTGCTTCAGTGACAGGCACACTTCATCATTTTTTGTCAGTTTTTCAGTGTAACTGCTTCAGATACTGACAAATATAGTTTTTTTTCCCTGCTGCTACATCGTTAGTACAGTGACAGCCACACTTTCTGCTTGGGGCCTGTTTTACTAATTTCATTTTATCGGTTATGTTGTTTTCAAAAAGATACTTCAAGAACATCTTAGAATTAAGACAGGGCATTCAAATGTTGCACCGCATGTTGCTTCTATAGCAAATACTGATGATGTGGAAGTCAATGCAGCTCTAAGCAAGAGTGTTTAAGAAAAGCAGCTGTATTTTATAGATGTGGTTCAAAATCTTATATTGGAAACAGTGCCTCATGTCCTGCAGAAGGTAAACAATGTGCCAATTACAAGAAAGTGGATCATTTTGATTTTGTTTGTAAATCAAAAAAAACGAGAATGTAGTGGTAAGGATTCACCAGAAGACGTCTTTTAGTTTCATCAGGTAAGTAGTTTATTTGCATGAATCTTCAACCATGGCTAGGAGCAGCGCATCCATGGAGGTTCGATCTTCAACTGAAGAAACCGATCGAACCTCAGAAGATGCACACACTAAGCTCGTGAACCATTAGAACATTAGGTATGCAATACCGAACACTACACATGTCACCACATCAATAAACATAATTACAAACCCACTACATCACCTCCCCCCTTTACACAACCAAAAACAAACAAAACAAAACCAAAATAATACAATTCTTCAATATGTCAATATGTAACAAAATCCTTGAACCTAGATGGAGGTCTTCTAATACGACCACCACGTGTATGAGATGCCTCCTGATGCACTGAACTACCGACAGAATCATTAACTGAAGAACAAGACTCTCTTGAGGACCCCTTACTGTCATGCAGCCAATGAGTCCACTCCAAATCATGTTCAGCAAGGGTGGATTTCTTGCTTTCTATTACTCCAGCTTGTTCCTTAGTTACCCTTACCAGTTGTCTTTTGTTCCACCAACCTTTATCTTGTAAGAATGCTGCACCTCTACTGACCCTACAGTCTAGTATGGGATTTGAAAACACAGATTCCCCTTTCTTCACCTTAAATGGCTTTTTAAACATAACCCAATCCCCCACAGCTATTTCTGGGATCGTAGAAGGATGTCCTCTGTCAAATTTTCTTTCATCTTTACTTGTCTTTCCATCATAATATTCGGAGATTCCGAAAACTGTTTTTTTTAGTCTTGCTATAGCCTCCAAATAATTGTTCCACTGCCTGTCGCCAGATTGGTCAGTAGGAGGAGGAATAGGAGGCAAACTCTGAAAAATCTGTTGTGCTGCCAAACCCAGATGCCAAACAGAAGTGCGAATTTGCGTTCAGGTGAGTATTCAGAGGCATCAATGGCAACTAAGTGATTTTCAAACAAACCAAACCATTCTAGCCAGGGTAAGCCCGGTTTGCCTGGTTTTGCCAGAAACAGAGGAGGTTGAGTAATTTGATGGAGTGGAGTAGCCATGGAGAAAAAATAAAAAAAACAAAAATAAATAACTAAATAAATATTTATTTATTTAAATTGTAAAGAACCATTAATTACTTTACAATAAATATAAAACTGAGAATAGTAATTGGTTGTGGCTTGACTTAAGGTGTGCACATCACCGAGATATGTAAAGAAATAAAACTGTCAGAACAAAATCAAGGTGTGTGCATCACCGTGATGCACGAACAGTATTAATATAAAGAATGAAGTCCAGGTGAGTGTATCACCGGAATAACATCCAATGAAGCACTCGGCCGAATCGGACAATTTCCTAATCCAAAATGGCCGTCTGATGTCTTCACGTAGTGTGAATGCGTCGAAAAGCACGTGACTTCCTTTCACACAACGCGCTGTATTTGCGCGTGAAGATCCTCTGCGCTTGAAACTTAAGACGCGCGCTCACGTAACTAAATAGACGCGTGCCAGGTATGCTCGTGAAGCAGCAACCAACGGCACTGTGCAGAAAAACCACCAGAGGGTTAGCGCTTGTCCCAGCCTTAATTAAAAGAAATTGATCCTACCAGTTCAGTGGCTTCAAATGTTCTCTGACGGCTCCGGCAACTGAAAAACTCCAAAACGGTCGTAAATAGGATCTTGAGACTGGCATGTGAAGTTCGAAGAAAATGTGACTGAAGAGACTCCAATCCCAATCGTCGTCAATTTGTAGTGGTAAGGATTCACCAGAAGACGTCTTTTAGTTTCATCAGGTAAGCAGTTTATTTGCATGAATCTTCAACCACGGCTAGGAGCAGCGCATCCACAGAGGTTCGATCTTCCTGAAGAAACCGATCGAACCTCAGAAGATGCACACTCTAAGCTTGTGAACCATCAGAACATTATGTATGCAATACCGAACACTACACATGTCACCACATCAATAAACGTAATTACAAACCCACTACAGAGAACCAAAGGTAAACCAGGTAGAAGTTGATGAAAATAAACTATGCAAGTCTTTGAATAATGTTTTACATACTGTTGGCAGTCAAAAGAAAAGGTCAGAGGACCAATTTGTGAAGTTGCTATTGGTACTGTTGATTTTAGTGTGATGGCAGACTCAGGTTCACCCATTACCATTCTAGCTGATAAAACCCTTGAACAATTGTAGTCTGAGCAACTATTGATCCCTGCAGATGTCAATCCTAAGGCCTTTGGGGATTATGATACCATAATGAAGGGGTACTTTAACAGTAGTGCCACCTTCAAAGGCAGAAACATTTTTACAAATGTTTATGTACCTGAGAATGGATATGATATTTTAGGGTGGCAAGACCAAGCTAAATTAGGCATCATTCTCAAACCTGGGAGCAGTGAACCTGCTGATTTAGGTGAGGTGCCTGTGTCAGCAATAACTGTTATAAATGACGATACCCATGCCAGTATATTAGGAATATTTTCTCATGTGTTAAGTGATAGTATTGGTTTTATAAAAGGTTTTCAACATACTATTAAATAAAAGGCTGATGCATGCCCTATAGTGCAAAAAGTTAGACCTATGCCTTTATCCATACATAAAGAACTGAAGGACTTATTGGATAATATGGGCAGTCGGGGTATTATTACTCCTGTTGACTCATCTGATTGGGTTTCTGCTGCTGTTATTGCTCGCAAAAACAATGGTGAGATACGTTTATGTCCAGACTTGAGAGTGTTGAACCGCAGTATTTTACTGTCACGCCCTGCCTAAAATGTATGATTTTTTGGCTAAATTGGGTTTTGGTAATGTTTTTCTCACGTTGATCTCAGCTCTGTCTATCACCAGATTCCTTTAAGTAAGAGTTCTCAACACGTGACCTCGTTCATTACTCTCTTTGGTGCTTATATTTACAAACGACTTCCGTTTGGGCTTGCTTCCAAAGGTTAATGGATCATATTTTCGAAGGGTTGAATGGTATTCAGGATGATATTCTTATTCATTCTGATAATGTTTCTCACCATTTGGAGTTGTTGAGTATAGTCATGAAGAAGCTTGCCATATATGGTATGACTGTAAACCGTGAGAACGGCCAATTCATGGAAAGCAGCATTGATTACCTCAGTCATAATTTGTCATCGGACGACATAAAACCTAAGGGTAGTTTTTTAAAATGCATTAGTGCAGCACCTGTTCCGGAGGATAAAGACACCCTCCATTTGTTTTTAGGTCACTGCGAATACTACGCAAGATTTGTGCAGGGGTATGCTTTGAAGGTGCAACCTTTGAGAAATGTATTAAATAAAAATGTGAAATATACGTGATCAGAGAAAACTCCATTGGCTTTTGATAACATCAAAAGTTTAATTATTAATGCATCTGCTATAAGGCCATTCACACATGGTGTGAAGTGTGTGATCACAGTTGATGCCAGCGCAAAAGGTTTAGGTGCTGTGTTTAGTCAATTCTTTAATCAAGAAGAAAGATCAATTGCGTTTGCTTTTAGGATGCTTAGTTCAGCAGAACAGAAATATAGCATGAATGAGCAGGAAGCCCTTGCGTGTTCTTAGACAGCTGAAAAGATCAAAACGTATATATCGGGATCTAAGTTTGATTTGGTTACTGACCATAAACCCTTGATTTGTATGTTGGGTAGCAGTTGTTCTAATAAAGCTTCTTCCCATTGAATCATATTTCTCTCACGACTCCAGGAATTCAACTTTGAGATATTGTATATACCTGGTGGCAAAAAAACTATGTGGACTGGTAATCTCGCCTACCTATCAAAGATGAGAAAGTGCGTTTTACATACCAATATGAGAATGAATGTGTCATGATCATTACTAATGCTACGTCTTATTTTCTTATTTCAGAAAGGAAGTGGAATACGTGTTGTGATAAGGACGATGTGTTGAAGGAGATTATATAATAAGTGGTGACTGAATGGACTCGTGATAGGAACTTGAGTGTGGAATTAAACGTGTTTTCTTAGGTCTCTGCTGAATTATCCCTTGTGTAATGGCTTTGTGGTTAGACAAGATTTTTTTGTTCCTCCAGCAGGATTGAGGGATATATGTTTTTTTTTTGGGAATCTTTTTATTAAAGACAGCAAGGTAGATACAATCACAATTTTCGGGTACTGATTACAAAGCGATTTAATAAACAGTTTTCTGGATGGCACAGGTGCAGCACAATTATATACATTCAATTTTCACATTGCTCGGCGGGTATTGGGTCATCTACGAGGGGAGGGGAGAGAGGCGGGGAGAAGCGCAAATATGTCCACGATACTCGTTCCATCTTGACCATATATGAGTCAATTTTTGGGACATTCTCTGGAAACATTGACAGTCTTTCCCCTAAACATACACCAGTCCATGTCTTGTTTCCATAATTGCAGGCTGGGGGTCTCCCTCGCTCCCCACAGTCTGGCGATATTACATTTGGCAATCATAAAGCGCAGGGCCACCCAGATTTTCTCTTTGCTACTCAAGTCTATCATCCCCATACATTAAGTAGACACTGTCCAGCATCCCGGTTCAAATCTTGACGAAGTACCTCAGACATACAGTTGATAACCTCTGTCTAATATGCACAAATCTTGGTACATTCCCACAGGATATGGATAAAGGTACCCTCCCTCCCACAGTTTCTTCTACACTCAGAGTCCTCCCCATAGCCCATGCGGGTCAAGGCCGTTCTAGAATAATATGTCCTGTGCAGAATCTTTAATTGCACTAAGTTAAGCCTCGACGAGATTGCAACCTCCCTTGGAGAGGCAGGCGTCTCCACCCAGTCTTCATCATCTAATTCTGGTAAGTCTTCTGTCCATTGTTCCCTGAGTTTCATAAGGGGATCGGATGCATGATTGATAAGCTTTCGGTATGTGAGGGATATTGACTTGTAGGCAATGTAGCCGTCAAGTAATCTGTCTTCTAACGGCGCAGCCTCGGGTAACGTCATTCCTACCTTAAGGGATGCACGCAGGGCATGTCTGACTTGGTAATATCAAACTAATTCCGCGTCTACTAGGTCGTATCTTGCTGTAGTGCAGAGAACTCTATCACTTTACCATCTTTCCACATATCTCCCAGCCTGGAGAGCCCAATTAGGTCCCACTTATCAAAGCCCCTAGTAGTTTGGAGGGTTCCTAACAAGTAGGAGTCCCATATGGGGGTAGATTGTGTGAGGCGCCTGTCCCAACCTAGACTTTTGTGTGCTGTGTGCCAGATCCGGACCGCATGTGATGTAGGTCCCGTCGGCCTCAACCGAGCTGGTTTGGAGTAGAGAGCTCTAGTGTAGGACCCCCCCGGATCGTTCTGTGGCCGGTATATCCCCTGATTGATAGCTGCCAATTGCGCAGCCCAGTAGTATCTTTTAATGTTCGGGAGCCTCGCACCAATCTCGAGAATGATATTCGTGGCGCCCCTACCACCCAAAGGAGGGCTCTCTGCTCTCCCTCAATTGCCGCAAAGTAGGATGCAGGGACTTGGTTTGGTGAGTTATGTAGGAAGTACAGAACACGGGGTAGTGCCATCATTTTAAATAGTGCAGCCCTACCCAGTAGGGACAGCGGGAGAGTCCTCCAGTGCTCTACGTCGCTTTGAAGACACCATAGAGGAGGCTGAAGGTTGTGGTCTTAGTATAATCTGGGGTACATGGTAATAGATATGCAAAGGTATGTGAAACCATCTCTTGCCTCTACAATTCTATATCCCCTAGGCAGCTTTGGGAACTTTTCCTTGAGCACGTAAATTAGCGATTTTGACCAGTTAATGGTATATCCGTGTACCTGCCAAAAGGTATTGAATATATCGAGAATCCTGTTTATCGAGGCATTTCGGGATGCTAGGTATAATAGGATGTCATTGGCATAGGATTGAGGGATATAATTGTTCTCTGGTGCACGTGGGACAATGTTATTCGTGGCCTGGGATTGATTGGCAGGTGAGGAAGTATATGGAGAGTTGTCATGAATGTCTGTTCTGGGTTGACAGGACCCACTATATGTGAGAAAAGTCCTTTAATAGTAAACAGGAATGGCCCCTGGGAGCTCCCTGATTTCCTCCGCAACCGTGCTTCCAACTCCTTCTGCCACCACATTCTAGACTCCAGAATGGAAGCCACAGGTTGCATCAGAACTCAGCAACAGTCTCCAGGTGACCAAAACATGATCTTACAGTTCTAGAACAGAAGACATCTCCTTTTCTTAACAAAAATGTAAATAACAGACATGCACTGTATCATTAAAACATTTGCATCATAACCTTGAACAATAAGATACACCACCTATTAGTACTCCTTAACCTCACCATTTTATCCTTTAAACACACACATAATTCTTATGCGAGACCAGTTTTTGTGTGGATCGCCCACTTAGTTTTCTCTCACTCCCAATTCAGCATTCATGATCTTCCAACCTTCTCTCCCAATCACACTCTTCCAATTCGGAACATTTCACTACACTCCTAGCGTTCCACCACTTGCCATCAGACAACAACAACAACAAATTCCCTGTGCCTTCATCACCCTCCTAGGATCACAAAAGTGGAGAATTCCTTCTTTACCACATTACCTGAACATACTCTCACCAACATGCCTCTACACTTTGATCACCTTATCATTATGTCTTTGTTTATACTGTGATTTATAACACTCCACTTTTTCATGCAAGACTTCCTTCTGTATCTTCTTTCACTTACATCTCACCATCCACGCAGGAACAGCTACATTACAAGGTACCCTTCCTTTCAACAAATAGAAAGACATCTCCCCCATCACCGTATGGGAAGTTTTCCTGTAATTCAACAACATTTCTTTTGTTTATTTTCTCCAACAGATGTTGTTTGTCATGCCAATTGTACACTTTCTCCCAACACATGGTTGAAGCGTTCAATAAGACCATTTTCCCTACTGTGATAAACTGGGGTCCTGCTCTGCTTGATGACCTTTTTGAAGGCAACTCATAAATTCATCAGACACAAATTGCGGACTGTTGTCCGTCAATATTTCTGCTGGGCACCCCTTCCTTCACAAAACGCAATTAAATTCACTGTTTTACTTCACGCACAAAAGCCACCTCTGGCCATTTAGAATAATAATCCATTAGCACAATGGCAAATCTATCATTTGAACCTAAGCAATCAAATGGACCACAAATGTCCATACCTACCTTCTCCCATGCCCCCTTGGGCCATTCTACAGGACTAATCGTGGTTTCTTGTAAAGAGTGGGATTTTTCGCTGCACATGCATGAAAAACATTCTCTAACATCTCTCAATCTGCCTGTCCATTCCTGGCCACGAGAAATCCATCCTGGTCTTGCTCTTCATAGCTGACATTCCACCATGTCCTTCATGCATTATGCCCATCAATCTACCACGCAATCCTTCCGGTGCTACCAATTTGTCACTTCTCCTCACAATACCATTTACCTCCAATAACTCTTCCACACATTCTTGTAGAGGATTAGAGCTTCATCAAATTTCCATCCAGAAACTCTGGGTAATATATCCTTCACCTTCACTAGCACAGGGTCAGCCATCGTAGCGTTCTTCTATTCGTCTTCTAAGATGGTATGACCCACTTCAGATATTTCTGCAACAGTCCACTCATCTTCCTCCTCACAACTCTCACTTTCAATAGGCAGTCTGGACATGCAATCTGCATTGATATTTCTTATGCCTGGATCATATTTCACAGAAAAATCATATTCCTGCAAGCGATGCAACCACTTTGCAATACGCGGTGTAGCTTTGAAAGCACCAGCAGTGGATAATAAATCAACTAAAGGATTGTGATCTGTTTGTAATTGAAATTGAGTCCCCTAGACAAAAATTTGGAAATGTTGTGCCCCCCACCAGCATGCCAAAGCTTCCTTTCCCGCAACCGAGTATGTTTTCTCTGCACCTCTTAGAGTCATTGATGCAAACTCCACAACCCTTTCCTTACCATGGTGCTCTTGCATCAAAACCGCACCTAGACCATAACCACTGGCATGGGTGACTATCATAGTTTTGTCTGCAGGATTAAATGGTTTAAGTGTCACCACTTTCGCAATCTCTTTTTTATGGCATCAAACGCATCCTGACACTTTTCTATCCAAGAATGCATCACACCCTTTTTCATAAAATCACGTAATGAATGCACTCTCTCAGCAAAATGATGTAGTATTCCACCAGCTGAAGAAATGGCCTACGTTGGTCCTTATCTTGAGGAGCAGGGGCCATCTCTCTGGCTTCTACTAAATTGTGTTTCGGCTTGACCCCACTAAACGTCACGGTATGTCCTAAGTATTCAACTTCAATTTGACCAAATACCAGTTTTCTCCAATTTTGTCAGCACTTCCTTTAGAATTTCATCAAGTTGAACCATGTCCTTACCCCACACCAAAACATCATTCTGAAACCAGGGCCGGAATGGGAACAGCAACCAGACCTGGCAGATTGCTGCTCGACCGGGCCTGGGTGCAGGGGTAGTGTGGGGGGGAGGGGTGCTAGTAAGAAGCACCGTTCCTGCTTTTGTTACAGGGGGCCAATATTGCAGCATAGCTGTAAAACCGCCCCCCAGTGGTATAACCGCCCCCCCCCCCATGGCACTACAAAACCAGCCCCCAACCCTCCGGTCCAACGGGTGAAATGCCCGGTGCCCACTACGACCAGTCTGGCCCAGCCTGAAACAATAAAACATTCTTCATATCCCCCACAATGCTCTGCATCACTCTTTGAAATGCTGCAGATGCCAGACCGAATGGTATGCAGACAAATTGGAAAGCCCCTTCTGGTGTGATAAACGATGTTAGATGCCTTGACTTCGCATGCAATCGTACTTGGTGATAGGCATTATACAAATCTAAAGTGGTAAAATTCCTACCCCCAGATACTCCTGCTAGCATCTAGTTAAAACAAGGCAGAGGATGTTGATCTATTCATATGTATTTGATATGGTCTCTCAAGTCCACACACATGCGGATACTGCCATTGGGGTTTTTAGCGATGATGGTGGGACTAAGCCATTCTGAGGCCTCGATGTGCTCTATGACACCTTTATCATACAATCTCTATAACTCTTTCATAAGCGCACCTCTCACTGCCAAAGGTACATTCCGTACCTTATGCAGCATTGGTTTAGCATTTTGTTTAAGAATAGAACAGCCTAACTCTCTACTAAATAGTTTGGGAAACTGCCTAACCCACCCATTTGTTAAATACATTTTGTTTTCTTTTGAAATCTCCCCCTCGCCTTGTATTCCGAGTCTGAATCATTGCTGCCCCAACTTCACACATTATTTTTGCATCTGAATTATACTTGGACACACCTCCCCCCAATTCTTTTACATAACTTGTAGTATTCTCCATGCGTTTGGCCACTTCAATCGCCTTATCCAATGTGGGCTCTTTCAAGTCAAGTAATTGCTCAATCTGTTTATCATTTGATCTTTACATTTGCCTGTGACAGCTAATCTTTGAGTTTGGCTACATATTGACCAATTGACTCCCCAGATTCCTGACCACACGGGAAATAAATGTGTCTCTCTACCACAACGCTTAGTTTTGCCCAAAGAGTTCTTCCACCGCTAACAGAGCATCCTCATACACATCTGTTTCATCATCATCCGTTCCGTCAGCATCTCTATTCCAGGGTGTTGGTAAATATTGTAATACCTCCCTTCCCTCTACGCCTAAACAGCTTTTCAAAATGGCCAACTTTCTTTTTACAATGCATACGTGACCCCCAATTGCCTCTATACAAGTCATAAATGATTCCATCCAAATCCATGGAAAGTGAACCCGGGTCTTGTAAAAAAACATGGTTGAGGAGAAATATTTTTTACAGCCATCACTGCTGCCACAGAGATGAAAATGAATTTTGTACTGTTCAGTATTTAAAAACAATTTTCCAGTCAGAGCTGATGCTACTCCTTTTACTACACTTAAATCCAAACTCACCGTCAAAATGATGAGTGTGCCTGTCACGGTAGTGGGCTCTTCGGCGGCAAGCAGCTATGCAAACGGACACAGATCCCTTTGAAGTACTGTTTCTATTCTCCTTGCAGCTTCAGACTTGACTTACGAAACAAACGTGCCTACCATCAAGCGCCCAAGGGGTGTCAGTCGGCACTCAAAATTATCCTAGACCGATATGAAATGCGTCTCGTAATGCCGTTGCTAGGGTGCACTTTCTCAAACAGGATGCAAGATGGTGGCACATCAACGTGAAGATGCATCGTGCTCCCACAACGCACCACATGACGTCACAATGATTTCCGATGGCAGTGCTTCCTTCTCCTGCCAACGCCGCAGCTTCACGGAATGCAGAAATCAGCTGACAGCTTTGCCGAATACCAATTAAGTGCATGTGTCATCTTGGTTACTATTGTAATACAAAGTCCATTAGCCGAGGTGACTCACGGAGCGGTGGCGTCTCTTGCACTCTGCACTTCGAGGAACCTGTGTTGGTGCAATCAATAAAGAATTTACTTACTTCACTTCAACTTGTTCTGAGAGGAATTCTTGACAAATTATGGCAACGAGCACCAACATGTGAACCCATGGAAAATTAAAGATTTGGAAAACTTGAAAAAGAGGAGGATTTCACACTCATCAACGAGTATCAAATTTGTGTGAATGGACAGACAGTAAGAAGGGCACACCAGAATCAGGAAAGCGTATCTCAAAGAATTCAGCAGGAAAGAAAAAGACATTTTTGAAAGGTCAATCCACGCTTATGGATGGGCTATGAGATGTATTACAGCACAAGAATTTAGCCTCTGGATATAGCGACCTGTGTGAGACTGCTAATCTAATAAAGAAGGGGTTAATTGAGACATGGCTGTGGTGTACGGAGGAGTGCACCACCCAACTTGGGTTTATTTGTGTGGAATAAAGGTTTGCCGAGCGTAACCAGCTTGTTGGGACATTCTGGATAATTGCCTGAATTACAAAACCCCAACTCATCTAAAAATTGCCTGCATGAGGAATTCCTGTAACTGCACCTCCTCAGCGTTTAATCCGTTTTGATATTTCAATGGATTTTCAATGCCTTCGCCCAACTGTCAGTTGCTTCCGCAGCGCATACTTAATCCTCCAGCTGAAGCATTTCACTGCAGCTGATCTCGACCCACGCACGCCAACGTCCTTGGCAGCCATCTTCAATTTCTGCAAGTCATCGTTTTAGTTTCTACAAGTGACGCGCTACGCTCCCTGCGTGACGCCATCTTTGGTTACCAGTAATTTTACTGGTAGCACTTTCTACGCAGATCACATCGGAGCTGAGGGAGCAACACGAACACAAAGGAAAATAACTCAACTTACAACTACATCAAGTCTTGACCAGGTACTGTCACAGGCCAGATTGTATGCTACCATAGTGCAGTGTCTTCAACATTGCTGCTTTACAAGAACTTATGCTGACAACCTCTGAGCAGTATCAATGATGAGTGTGAAGTGCTCTTCAACGCTGATGGGCACAGCTTAACCACTGCAACTACATGGTCGCTTACAGTTCATTCCTTTGTGTTTCTATATTCAGGCAGATCAGCCTGCATGTGTTTAAATCCATGACCTGTGCCTTTCAAGATTCAGTTAATTGCTCTTGCTTCGTCCTCACTAACACAGCAGCTCCTTGCTCCTGATTCTTCTCCACTCTTTTAGCGAGCTCTTCCTACCCCAGCCATGGCGTCTGGGTACCTGTGGAATCTTTCTCCACCCCAATCATTCCTTCCAGGAAAGGGTGAGCCCGTTTTCAAGTGGAAGGAATGGAGGGAATATTTCACGAATTATATATCCACGTTCGATGACGATGAGGACTTTAAGGCAGATAAAAAGTACAAACTGTTGGTACATTGTTTGGGTGCTGGAGGGATAAAGGTTTATAATAGCATAAATAAAAAAGCAAGAGGAGATGGTGAGGGAGATGTTTTTTGAAAATGCTATAGATGACCTAAATACCTATTACAAGCCCACTGTCTGTGTGGGGGTGGACAGATACAAGTTCTTCCACAGAAAACAGTCCAAAGAGGAATCCACAGACGATTATGTGTCTGCACTTAAATGTTTATCCATTAATTATCACTTTGGGGATTTACACGACACATTTATAAGAGACCAGATTGTCATGCAAGGTGTCTAACACTAATATTCAAGACAGTTTATGGGCTAAGGGTGAATCTCCACTACAAAACATTATAGACATCGCAAGAAGAGCTGAACTTACTGGTCGCTGCGCTAAAGCAGTTTTATCTGAAAACAAAGAAAAGAAAGAGGAAGGTACTGTAAGTTGAGTAACTGATTCAAAACACGTAACCTAAACAGAGCAGGAACAACAGGAGTTACAAACCCGTCTTCAGCAAAATACAATACAGCAACAAGAGGCATTGCTACAGGTGTGGTAGCTCCTCTCACATGGCTGATGACAAGAAGTGTCCTGCTCGTAGTGTGAAAATGCTCATATTGTGGTGTAATTGGACATTTTCAAAAAGTGTGTCACAGGAAAAATGCAAGCTCAGTCAAACTAGTTGAAGGGGAAGAGGCAACCAACCCTGACACGTCCGACGACGATGACGTCAACATGTTTGTCCTAAACGTAGATGACAAGTGTGTTTCCAAAGTCAATGAGACGAACACCACTAAGACTAAGAAGCCTGTTTGTGACATGACCATGGGGGGGGGGGGGGGTTGAGATAAGCATTGTGGCAGACTCTGGTTCCCCATACACCATTGTAAACAACACAGTCTGGGAAGAGAAATTTGTTCCGCAGCTAGGAAGACAGCTGGATAAAGCAGACATCACCATCAAAACATTTACGGGTGACCCAATAGAGGTATGCGGTTTTAGAAATCTAAATTTTGCCTTTAAGGGAAGAGAGTCATTTGGCAAACTCTACGTATCTGCTTTGGGCCCATCAGTGTTAGGATGGATGGATCAAGGCAACCTAGGAATAATACTTGACCCCAGTAAGCCTGAGCCTGTCTTGGTCATCCAAAATGATGGGGATTACAGCAAGGCCTTGTTAAACAAATTCCCCAGAGTCTTCAGCTGCGAAATTGGCACCTTGAAGGGGTGCAAGAACAGAATACAGGTCAAGACCAATGCCATCCCAGTGGTGCATAAAGTAAGAAATTTACCCTTTTCAGTAAAAGATAAAGTGAAAGCCCAGCTGGATAAGCTTCTCCATGATGGCATCATTAAACATGTTGAAGCCTCTGAGTGGGTTGCTCCATAGGTCGTGGCCAAACGACGAAGTGGAAACCTGAGACTGTGCATAGACTTACGCGATCTTAACCACAACATTGTAGTTGAGCAATTCCCTCTTCCAAAAATTAATAAAATGTTGGCAAAAACTAAAGGAGTGAAATGGTTTTCAACCATAGAATTGAAATCCGCTTACCACCAGGTTCCCCTACATCATGACAGCTAGAAGCTAACCACGTTCATAACCCCTTTCGGGTGTTATCAGTTTACCAGGGTGCCATTTGGGTTAGCCTCCGCAGCCGCAATGTTTTCAGAGGTTGATGTAAAACTTTTTCATGGGGTCACTGACATATTAATGTTCCAGGATGACATCCTCGTTATGGGAAGAACAAGGGAGGAACATGACATGAAAGTTAACCAAGTACTGGAGATTCTGGATGCCAAAGGTTTGACAGCAGGACATAAGAAATGCAAATTTACATGCAATAAAGTAAACTACCTGGGGCATGAGATCACTGGAGAGGGGATCAGTCCGAAGAAAGAACTGTTAGAAGCCATTAGAGTAACAAGTACGAATTACGATCCTTTCTAGGACTGGTCGAGTTTTATGCAAAATTCATTAAGAACTTTTCTTGCAAAACTTATGTCCTAAAGGCAGTTGCTGAAGTTAAAAAACAAGTTTGTGTGGGATGATGAATGTCAACACGCATTCCATACCTTAAAAAGTGAAATGCGTTCCGCATTGCCCTTGCAGGGTTTTGACCCTCTACTTGAGAACATTATTATGACGGATGCCAGTTACAAAGGTCTGGGTACGGTTCTTACCCAAAAGGATGCCAAAGGGGATAAGTGTACCATAGCTTTTGCTTCCCGCTCCTTGACTCTGACTGAAGAAAAATACTCAGTCATGGAGCGAGAAGCACTAGCGTGCGTTTGGGGCCTTGAACATTTCCGACAGTTTATCTGGGGAAAACAAGGTTACCCTACGCAGTGACCACAAGCCACTCACTGAAGTATTTACCACCAAGGGCTTGTATGCTGCTTCGTCCAGGCTTGCACGGCTATCTGTACGCCTATTTCATTACAATTACGTTGTGCAGTATGTTCCAGGTGTAAAAAATGTGGTGGCGGACTTCTTGAGCCGCATGCCTGTAAATGTTTCTGACCATGAGAAACATGTTGATGCGGAAGACTTATGCATTGCGAGTATACATGAGGAATTACATGGAATTTCTGCGGTTGAGTGGCTTTCAGATAAAGCAAAAGATTCCATTGTATGCGAAGTGATAAAAAATGGTAATAAAGGGATAGATAAAGTAAGAGTAAATTATGGTCCTATACTCGAACAAGGGGAGCAGGTGTACATAATTGCCCTTATCGACCATTTCTCTAAAGGGCCCGAGATTAGGTTTGTCACAAAACCAAATTCCTTAAGTGTCGTCAGCTTCTTGGACGACGTGTTTACACGTGAGGGGACTTCCCAAACACACAATTAGCGATAATGGGACCCAATTCACGTCTGACACTTTCAAGACCTACATGCAAAGAAGTTTGTCATAAAACCGGATTCCTTAAGTGTCGTCAGATTCTTGGACGACGTGTTTACACGTGAGCGGACTTCCCAAACACATAATTAGTGATAATGGGCCCCAATTCACGTCCGACACTTTCAAGACCTACATGCAAAGAAACCAAATTAGTCACAAAACCACCTCAGTCTTCCATCCTGCAGGCAACGGTGCTGTTGAACGCTTCAACAGGGTCATCAAGGGTATGGTCCAACTGGCCAACAGTAATAAACTGGGTTGGATACAGGAAATCCTAAAAAACCTATGGGCATATCGCATCACACCGTGCAACACTAAAGGCCACAGCCCTTTTGAGCTTATGCGAGGCAGAACTTCTTTGTCAAAGGACAACGTGAGTTGGGTTAAAGCAGCCAAAAGAGTCCATTGGTCAGCTGACCGTGTGAGGGGCTGGTTGATGGAGGCAGAAACTAGTTGCAAGGACAGGTTTGACCAGAAACACAGGTGCAAACCTGTAAAGCTTGAAATTGGGGACACAGTCAAAGTTAAGAGGAGTGGACACATTAGAAAGGGTAAGGACAGGTTCTCACAACCCCTATCCGTATGCAAAGTGTTCTGCAACTCTGCTTCCTTAGCGATGGCAAGGTGTGGCATTTCTCTGCCCTCTCATTGAGTAAACATACTCCTGATGACCAAGACGTCACTGGTCCCAACAATCTCTCTCGCAAACACAACATCAGTACCCATCCTTACACTCCTGCCCGCGGCAGTACATTTACTGGGTTGTCTGATGAGGAAACGGACTACGAACCTCATCCCTCTAAGTACTGCGGTACACACCTCACCATTGCAAACCAATGCCACTACCATACACAGAAGACCCTACCCTACAAGCACGAGTAGAGTAGGAAGAAGATTGCCTCCTACTCCAATGCAGGACGCTGCCCCCACCCTTGGCACGAGAAGGGCAGGGAGGTTATTGCCACCTGTGAAACTCTCAGATTATATTTGCGAGTAATATATCCGCAATGCTCAATTGTTTATGCTCATGCTATGTATTGCATTATTATTTTTCTACCACTCTCTCTCCATGTCTCTCTTTCTACTCCTCACCCCACCCCACCCCCTATCCCTTATGCTCTCCTTCCCCAAGGGGGAAATGTTTTGTGATCTGCACTTGTGTCCCTGCTCGGACACCGTACCGTTGCACCTCTTGTCACCAGCTGCCAGCTTGGAATGTTGACAGTTGGTGACTCACGGAGCGGTGGCGTCTCTTGCGCTCCACACTTCGCGGAGCCTGTTTTCGTACAATCAATAAAGAATTTACTTACTTCACTTCAACTTGATCTGAGAGGAATCCTTTACGGTCTGTCGTCCCCAACACTTAGATTCTTGTCAAATCGTCATCAAAATGTGGTAACACAAAGTCAATTAGCCAAGGTGTATAATCTATAGATGGTTTATTTAAGCTTAGTTACAAGGTAAGTTTCCGGTAAGTAAGTAGATGATAGTAGATAGCCCCACCAGGGGCAGCCTCCCTGCTGCTCAGCCTGCACACTCCAACTGACACTCAGCACATCACCAGGCACCCATGCATTTTATGACATCACCAATCATTCAGCATTCCATTCATCACCAAGCACTGCAGCACTCATCCTGGCTGAGCAGTAGGGAAGATGTAGCTAAGGAAAAGAAAAGGCAACAGTTAAGTCACAACAGTTACACTCTCCTTCTCACATCTCACCTCACTGCTCGTGGCATTGCGCTCCAGGCTGCCGATTCAATGTCACTCCTTGTGGTACACACTAAAGTTTGAATCTATAAACAATTTCACCCAGCACAATTGTCCCTTGACAATTGCCAGCGAGTACTGATAGCACAGCACACTGCCACATGACATGCACTGCGTCCTCCAAGAATGTTCCGTCAATTTTGGGCTCAAGGGGCCGCAAACATTAATTTCTTCTAGATTTCCTTCTCAATTCAAATACAAAATCTTCGTGAATATCAGTCCTGTTCTGTTAGGTGCATCCCACACTTATCGTAATTTTGGGGATGACAGGACGCCCTGTATGTGAGAAAAGTCCTTTAATAGTAACCAGGAACAGCTCCTAGGAGCTCCCCGAGTTCCTCTGCAACCGTGCCTCCAACTCCTACTTCCACCACATTCTAGAACCCAGAGTACAAGCCACAGGTTGCATCAGAACTCAGCAACAGTCTCCAGGCGACCACAACATGATCTTACAGTTCTAGAACATAAGTATGTGTTTGGATAAACATTGGTGGACATTTTCCACGTCACCACTATGCCCGGTTGAGTGGCCGAAAGGTGTATGGGCAAAGATTGAAGTTGATTATGCTGGTCCATACAAAGTGTTAGGTAACAGTAATGAATACATAATTGTGGCGATTGATTATTTTTTCAAAATGGCTTTACTTTGCATTTTGTCAACATCTGATTCTGGTAATGGTGGTGGAGCTCGGGTCACCAGCTCTGGTCACTCATACACCTCATACTCACCTGGGCCCAAACCACATTCACACAATAAGCTAGTAAACCCTGATGGCATCAATTTTGAGTAATAATACCTGTAATTTTGTTATTCACCTTTACCAAGTCTTACCAATTCAATAAATTGTGTTTCATTTCCTCGACGAATCAGGTTGCTGAGTTAGTTTAAGGTAGAATTACTTTTACCTCTTTACTCTGAATAACCACAGACTCAAGAAGTTTTGAAAACCTTTATCTAAATTAATTTGTGAGTCAAAATTCAATTACAGTAACCACCTTCATATCAAGAGGCAAAATACACCAAATAATTCATAGCAAATTGAAATGATCAATGATGACGATACCTGGAAGGAAGAAAAGGGGAAAAAGGACAGCATAGGCATAAAGGACAGATTTTCTAATTATCTTTACCTATTGTTCAAGATGAACCCAACTCCGTAATGGGGAGCCAGAATAGAATCTCCAAAGCAGGTCACAGGTAGAGGAAACCGGCAGATTCAGATCTGGAAGGATATCTTCTTCTAAAGTACAACACCAGCGTTGCACCCCTCTCTGACACTACTCTCCTCATGTGTCCCTTTTCCGCAATCCTTCTAGATGAATAGATTTATCGATCAGTATCTCAAACTCTCAGACAGAGTTTCTGGCAGCAGCAGGGTCTGAGACAGCATCTCGCACAAGAACTGGAGCAGCAAACGCGTTGGGTCAGTGATGAGTCGGAATGACAGATCTGACAAGTCGGACAAATTTTATAGCTATCTTACCTCTATTATAGTGTTCTTGATTTGTGTACCACACCCCCAGGTATCAATTCTTATATTTTCGCTTATTCTGATTGGTTGGGATGAGGAGGTGAGTTCATCACACCACTTAGACTTTTAACATATTCTCCATGAGCCATTGTCTATGTGCCCGCCCCTTAATTTTCTTTTCCCATAGCTTTATTCCCGCACGCATTTCACATTACTCATTAAATTAAACATTCTATTCAACATTGTGGCTTTCAATGGGGTCATTGGATGCATTTCCCAGGCTTCTTCATTCAAGGTGTCCTTGGCTGAATGACACGGGTGCCGTCATTGTTTTCGGCCAATCTTTATGAGCATGCGCATAGTAGGGATTCCAGTCACCCTCCGAGGCCCAAATAAGAACTAATAATAAAGTCAGAAAAAGACATGTTAGAACACAGAAACAAATGATTTCACTGTATACCACTTATTTCTACTCTATCCCCATTTAATTATTTAAACCTTTTGCATTAGTGCTTAATACAAATTACGAGGTTTAGTTTATCAGCAGCAGGTGCATTAGCGTGTAAGTTCAAAGCGACCATTTTTAGTGCCATTGCGCAGCTGCAAAAGTTTCCCACCAAAAGCGACAGTCATACTACGTAGATGCAGTACACGCATACGCAATAGAAATCCCGCGTTTTGTCAGCCATTTTAGGACATTCAAGTTACGGGTTAGTAATGCACATAGGAAAAGCTTCCCCTGGATAAATGAGTTTGTGATATTTGTAGTTTTAGTTTTCCCGGAACAGATTGATTACATTGTTACATATTATTTGAGAGGATTGAATCCAAGCAAGCTTCTTTTACGAATCCTTGCTCCATCATTGGTGTAAGATTTCTTGAATGCATTTTTCATTTGGAAGGCTCTGTTAAAAAGATGGTCTCTGACAGTGGGGCCATTTCATTTCTGATGAGATGTCTAGTTTTCTTCATTCATGGGATATCAAGTATGTTAGTGTTCCCTTATATAATCCTTTTTTTTTTTTTTTTATTGTTTCCAAGGCGGATTCACAAATATAAACATACATAAGTTGATATAACAGAATACGGGTTAAGTACAGGAAGGAAAAAAAAAAAAAAAAAACAAGATATCACATACACTACAATATACCCATATCATCAGACAGAAAATTCATAAGAGTTCCCCAGATTGAAATACCTAAACGTTTCTTCCTAATCCCTTTTAAGGCATATAAATGCATTTCCATTTCATACATACGATACAGCTTAGCTCTCCAAAATTCGAACGTAGGAGCCTCAGGTGATAACCACTCTGTTGCTATACATAACCGTGCAACAGTCATTGCCAGAAAAAGAAAATAAGAATGCTCTTTTAAAACCTGATGGGTATATATACTCTGACATCTCCCTAATATCAGCAATGATGGAGAAATCTTTATCGGACAACCAAGTACCAATGAAATAAATTTTTCAATTTCTACAAAAAAATGTATCAGTTTTGTACAATTATAAAATATATGCACCATGTCTGCCTCTTGTTCTCCACACCGAAAGCATTTACCATCATATTTATCACCCCAGGTCGCCATACGTTTAGGAGTATAGTATAACCTAAAGATGGTTTTATAGACTTGGGCTTTTAAATTGGCTGCCAAGCAAATTTTCTTAGCAAGACATAGCGATTCCCCTATGTCAATTTGAGAGTCTGCCAATTGTATAGTCCAGTACTGGTTGTATTTTTGCATGTCGTCATTTTTATAATCATTTAACATCACATATAATGGACCAATCTTTTTCTGAAGTCGAATTCCCTCAACTAAATCATTTGGGAGTGCTTCGATATGATTTTTTAAACAAAAATCCCGGACTTGAAGATATTTAAAAAAAAACGTAGGTGAGAGCCGAAATTTATCTGATAATTCTGCATATGTTACGAATATGGCATTTTTATGATATAAATCCCCAATTCTTAAAATCCCTTTTTTAAGCCATATCTTAGCGATATCATCCCAAAACACCGAGGGAAGTAGTTTACAGGCTTCAAAGGGAGTGTAATATGTAATTTTACCAAATTTCATTATTTTCTTAACATTTCTCCACACTTTAAAAGCAGAAGCAAGAGTCTTGAATCGTGTATGTTTATAATAATTGCCCTCTAGTTCTTTTAATAGACATCCTTTTGCTTGTGCTCCTAAAAGTAAGTAAAAAATAGAAGGGCTATCAGCCTCATTCTTCGGAGATTCCCCTGTCAGTATATATCCCATTTTTTGTAGAAAACAAATATAATAATAATAAAGAAAATCAGGTATACCGCGTCCTCCTCTTTCTTCCGGTAATGTAAGCCATTTCATAGATCTGCGCGGTTTACCGGGAGCCCAAACAAACTTCCCACAAATATTTTGTAGATACTGTATATGTTTAAGTGGAATTTCTAAAGGTATACTACGAAACAGATATAGTATTTTAGCTAAAATGCTCATCTTAATTATATTCCCCCTTCCAATAATGGATAGTTGAAGCCTACTCCATTTATCCAATGACTGTTTAACCTGGGCGATGCTCACTTCCCAATTTCTCTCAACAATTTCTTGCATTTGAGTTTTAATTAGAATACCCAAATAGGTTACTTCATTAGTAACCCGACAATCATTAAATTGTATATTTTTTGTACAGAGAATTTGGTTTTTTTCCGCATTTAATTTGTATCCTGACATACTTCCATAATCTTTGGCTAATGATTCTATCTCCACTATTGCCTCCCTGGGATCAGTAGTTACTATGGCTATATCATCTGCATATGCAAATACAGTAAATAAAATATCAGCAACTGGAAAGGGTTTGATACATAAGGAATTCTGTAGGCTTATGATGAAAGGGTGGATATATAAGGCAAACAATAACGGGGAGCAAGGGCACCCTTGCCTTGTTC
This sequence comes from Triturus cristatus, assembly GCF_964204655.1. Classification (NCBI taxonomy): domain Eukaryota; kingdom Metazoa; phylum Chordata; class Amphibia; order Caudata; family Salamandridae; genus Triturus; species Triturus cristatus. The sequence continues at coordinate 350,960,503 of NC_140584.1, forward strand.
CTCTGGTTATTTTAATTTCCTCTGATTTTAAGCCCATTGCTACAATTCTGGCCTTTGGTGCGTTATATAGTACCTTAATTGCCTTTAGAAAAGCACTTCCAAAACCCATCCGTTTCATCACCTCCCACAGATAGACCCATTCCACGCGATCAAAAGCTTTCTCAGCATCTAGAAGAATTAAAGCTAGATCCTTTTTCTTCACGTCAGCATAGTCAAATAAAGTAATAACTTTATTAATATGAGAGACCGTTCCTCTTTTGGGTATAAAGCCATGCTGATTAGTAGTAACTAATGATGATATAACCTTAGAAATACGATTGGCCAACATTTTAGAGTATAGCTTGCTGTCACAATTAAGTAAGGATATTGGACGATATGATCCAGGTAATTCAGGTGATTTCCCTTTTTTACTAAAAACAATAATAGAGGCATCATTCCAGGTAGCGGGTGATATTCCCTTTTGTGCCATCCTAAATGTAGATAACAATACATTCTTCAGTGGTTCAAAGAAGCATTTATACACCTCCCCCGGGATAAAGTCAGGGCCGGCAGCTTTTCCATTAGGTATTTGACTAACAGCCTCCTCTAATTCCTCCATAGTAAAGGGACTATCTAAAATTTCAGCTTCAATGTGGTTTAATTGTTTTAACACTGCGCAATCAGGAATCTGAGCCTTAGTGGAATTTGATTGCTGAGTATACAGTTCCGAATAGAATTGGTGAAATACGTGTAAAATCTCCGAGGGGGCTTCCCGAACCACCCCATCTTTATCCTGAACTCTGGAAATCACTCGAGAGGTGGATTTCATTTTTAACCTCAAAGCTAAAGACCGGCCGATAGCTTCCCCATATTCATAAATGTGTCTTCTATTTGTTAGATATTTACGCGCTATCTCTTCGGCCCATACTCCAGTAATAGTAGCCTTACATTGTGCAATAGACTCTTCCATAAGCAATATCTGATTTAAATTATCTTTATTTGTCAAAGCGATGGCCAAACCCACTTCCGCCGCCTCTAATCGCTGATAAAACCCTCTCATTTGCCCTCGTATCTTGTGTTGGTTATATAATCCAAATTTCATAGTTTCTCCTCTTAAACAGGCCTTAAATGTATCCCAGACTATCGAAATATTCGCCGAATCTAAATTAATCCTAAAGAATTCCATCATCCATTCAATTATATGGCTTCTGAATTGTATATCCAGACAAAGCTTCCTATCAAATGAGAAGTTTTTTACAAAGTTCATCTCAGCCAAAATAGAACAATCAATCATGAGAGGAGAATGGTCTGAAGTAACTCTGGGAAAAATCTGTATCTTTGTAGCTGTGTGAATACTAGAGGATATAAAAAAGTAATCTAGTCTAACTAATTTCTTATGAGGTGCAGAGTAATACGAATATCCAGGAAGAGAAGGGTATTTTTTGCTCCAAATATCCACAAGGCCGTGATCCTTGACTAAGTTATATAAAGCTTTAAACACTCGTGGTTTGCGTCCCTGGTAATGAGCAAAGCCTTTCGTAAGTTCTGTGTTGTTTAGGTTTATATTCAAATCTCCGCATAAGATTAGCGGTTCACCCCAACTAGCTAACTCTAAATTTAACAACTCAAGGACTTCCGCCTCATCCATATTGGAGCCATAAATGGAGCAGATAGTGAAAGCCTTACCCCGCACTGTAAACTCTGCGATCACCCATCTACCCCATTTGTCAGCTAATTTACGCCCGACTGTACAATACCCTGGTTTTGATAAGATCATGACCCCTCTAGTGTTGTTAGTTTGTTGGGAGGCGACGTTCAACGTGTAACCAAGATCTGCTATAAGAAGCCTGTTATCCCAAGAGAGATGTGTTTCCTGTAGGCAGAGAATATCAGGTTTAATAAAACGAACTTCTGCAGATATTTGCCTCCTTTTATTGCTGGCGTTAAGCCCAGATACATTAAACGAGCAGATTTTTATGCTACGAGACATTGAGGATTCTTCTTAGTGTCCACAGTACAATATCATTCCACTCCAACTGGGGATTAAACAAACATAAACTCTTAATACTTGTGAATCTTTCCTGAGTATCCGCAACTGAACTGTCATTTGAAACCGCCAAGGACTTTTTCCCCTTTATACCCCGACCTCCCCCACCACCATCACCATCCCAAACCCCCCCCCCCCCAAACCTCCCCAACCCCGGTGACCCCTGCCCCTCCCCCTTAAATGAGGCTAAAGGACTCAGTCCCTAAGGATGGAAGTGAGTGTTGGCCCCTCTGTGATCCCCACAGCCCTACCTGCCTCTGTGGAAGAAAAAAATCAGAAAAATCAACTCTGGGGGAACGACCCCCTTACTGCTACGCCCCCCCCGCGATCCTACCTAATCTGGTCTTTGCCCACCTTTCCTAGCTAGTACAAACCCACCAAAGCGATGCCAAACAATCTAACATCAAAAAAAAAAAGGCATTAATCTCAAGCATCAGGCCCACCGCAATAAATCTAATAGTTCCAATACTTTCACCCGTTATAATCAAAATATAACAATATCTTTTAAGGGTTCTTCAAGGAATGTAGATATTCCTTTGCTAGAGCGACATTGGTGAAAAATCTTGATTTCTCTTTATAGGTCACTTTAAGTTTTGCAGGGTTCATAATATAAGCCTGCGCGCCCTGCTTTTGAAATGGATCCACCAATTGACGCAGCTGCCAGCGAGTATCCATGGTGTACTTCGAATAGTCAGGCACCGCAAAGAAGGTGTAGCCGTCGGCCATAGATTTACTATTCACTCGAGTTTGTAAGTGGATATCTTCTCTTGCACGGAAGCTATTAAATGCAACTAGGATCGGCCTCGGTCTTGATCTTGTATTTTGCCCAGGCCGAGACTGAGCATTAAAAGGGAAACGGTGGGCCCTTTCAATTTCTCTATCCCAATCCCATTTATTTAAACCAGGGAAAGCCTTTTGAAATAAATCCACAACAAACTTCCGTGGATCTTGCCCTTCATCACCTTCCGCAATCTGCATAATCCTTAAATTGTTCCGTCGTGAACGGTTTTCCAAATCAGCCATTCGCCAAAGGACATCATCTCTGTTGGTGCCCAAAAGTTCGGTTGTTTTTTTTTGTTTAGACATTTCGTCTTCTATATTAGAAATGCGGGTTTCAACTTCAGTGAATCGTTCTCCAAAGTCAGATTGAGCTTTCACAAGCCGCCTGACTGAGCCTTGTAATTTCCGGCAAGAATTTTGAATCTTCTGGCAGTCTGATGCAGTTTTGTCCATATGGCTCAAGATTGTTTGATAAATTGTATTCAGGGTAATGTCAGCCGATTGGACTGCTTGAAAATCGGCAGCGTCTGGAATACCAGCCGTTACAGGAGTATTACGGCCTCTTACTGTAATAGGGGTGTCTGCTTCCCCGGGCTCACCACTGGCATTCGCCTCATCTTCAAAAGACTCCACCAAGTCCTCACACGAAGACGCTGAGTTCTCTGAGACAGAGTAAAAATCCCCAGATTCAGCCTCTGTCGGCATAAGTCTAGCAGGCTCAGCAAAGGTTGATTCTTTCTCTGTAGTTACATTGTTACAAGCAGCTGCTACTGTATTGCTATCAACCCCGTCGTTCAGCACTTCATTTGTAGCAGAGTCTTCAAAATGTGAAATAAAGCTGGTGTTAAGCAATACAGGTTCACTAGTTGGCATCGTGGAGCAAGTCTGCTCAATGTTAGTATTAGTATTGGAAAACAAAGTCATAATTGTATGCTTAACTTTTCCGGGAAGAACGCCGGAATCTTTCTCACCTCTTTTAGTTGCGGGAATAGAAGTTTTTAAATCCTGTCCGCGACCCTTGCGAACCTGTTTTGGAGCCATTTCTCCCGTCTTCAGCGAAGCCTTCCCCTTGCAAGCAGAGTATTCACCGCGTAACCAGGCCGGCACACCTGTGCTGACCGCCGCCCACCACGCTCTTCGCAGCCTCCACAGCGCGGCACCAGCGGTAACTGCCTCCAGCATCCAGGCGTTAGCTGATACTGATACCGGCGTCTTCAGTAAGTTTTTGATTCAGAAATCCGAGCACGGAAGACGGAAGACGGAAAGAATAAAACTGGTTTTTTTTCCTCGACAATCGATCTTTTCAGCCGCTCAGACCGGATCGCATCTCCGCGCTAGCAAGCGAGCGGGGCACAGCAGAGCAGAGCTGTGGGCCAGAGGAGAGTCAGCTCACACTACCGGCGCGAAAACTCGCGCAGGCGCCATCTTGCCTCCAAATCCCGTTCCCTTATATAATCCATCGTCCAGTGATTTAGTTGAAAGGGCAAACCGCATGCTTAAAGGAAAGCAGGCTGCAATTGCTAATAAGTTAAATGTGGCTGACTATTTGCAGCATAAGGTATGGAGTTATAACACTACTCCACATTGCACGACAGGTGTTGCCCCTTTTGTTTATTAAGAGGTAGAAAACCTTTTGCTCTGTTATACCCAGCTTCGGTAAAAGGCAGATTAGAACAGCGGTTTAGAAGTGTAAATTTGGAGGAAGTTCGGGAACGTGTTTTAGCTGAGCAAGCTGCTAACAAGGTGTATTTTGACAAAATCAATAATGTGAGATAGTTGAGTTGACTCCTGGTGACTTGGTATTCGTTAAAAACCTGGCAACCCTGTGAAAGGCATTTCGAGGTAGTCCAAACCTACTAAAACTCTTAAGGTTTAAAAAATGGCAGTGTTGTTTGAAGGAAAGGGGACGCGGAATAAAAATGCCGTTGCAAAGTGAGTGAGAAGCAAGCCAAAATCATCAGTGAGGGTATTGAGGTTGCGGTGGATGAAAGTGTGTGTGACGTTGAGGGATGGTTGTGTTGTATATTTGTGCTTACTTCATTATGGCTACTTGGTGTCAGTAGTCCCTCCTTTGTGTTTCTACCTTCTCAACCTCCCATAGTACCTATGAGTGTTCTAACTGGTATGTGAAAGTTCCAGTCTTGGCGGTTGATGGTCTGGTCAGCTGGCGAGGTGTATTGCTCTGCTGTGCTATCTTAATAAATCTATCTTGTAACATGAAGACGTGTCCTGCTGCCTACTTAACCTACCTACAACAGGTTGCAATTCAGGGAAGTTAGTGATGATAATTGTTGTGACAGTTCCTATATTAGGGCTGCCAGTGGAGATTGTACCACTGATGCTGAAGTGGGAATAGAGGTTCTTGTTCCTTCCACTGCTGGGATTGGTGATGGCATTGCACCTACTTACAGTAAAAGGGTTACGTCTGTCTTTAAAGGTTCTATTTTGCACAGTAGTTTGCTCTCTCAACACCAGGCCCCAACACTGTTTCTTGGATTGGTTCTCGCTACGAACGCAGGGGGTTAGAGCCTTCCATTGTTGATCAAAAGGTCAGTTGATGCAGACCTCGATGCTGGCATGAAATTAAATACTCTTGCTTAGCTCATGATGCAGACCTCGATGCTGGCTGGCATGAAATTAAAAAATCTAGTTTAGCTCATTTCACTGCCCACTGCCTCATATTTTAATACCTAGCAATTATTTGTCGTTATTCTTCACATTTTATCAGGCACGTAGAATAGCGCACTACCGCTTCACTCCCAAAGTTCGTTTTCGGACGACAACTATGCTTAAATCAGACTATACGTTCACATTGATTCAAACACAGACAGAGCAACGACGTCTACAGGACATTGAACTGTCTTGAAATGCCCGCTATTGTATACTTGTCCCCGCGAGGTTTAGGTAGTCGCGCGATTGTGACGCATACCCGTCGTGCGTGTACTACCACAGCCTCTGCTTCGTGGTCTCGCGCAGCTGCAGAGCCGTCTTCCTTTACTGTACCTCGCGCGCCGACGGTTTGCTTTTCGCTGTTACAGACGCCTCTGAGGCCGCTGTCTGTATTTCGCCGCTATGTCCCGCTACCTGCGGCCTCCAAACACTTCTTTGTTCGTCAGGAACGTCGCGGACGACACCAGGTTTGTTTCATAGGAACCATAGATTTATTCCATCGTTTCTTATTCTCTGTGTAAGTTTTTCCCGCGGCGAGTGGTGATCACGGCCATCGATGCCTCTGGACAGCGGGCAGCAGGAATTGTTCAATCCCAGAGTGAACAAGTGCACAAGGCGCATCTTTTTCCAAGTGGAAGCCGACCTGGGTCCCGGACTAGGTCGTCTCTGTAGGAATTCGGGCTAGACCGCAGCCACGAGGCTGGCGCCGACTGGGCGCACAGTGCGCCCGCCCCTTTTTGTTGCTATATTCACTGTAAATAACCAACCATGGGTCGATAGAACAGTTATCCATCTGTAGTTTGCACAGTTACTCAGGCCGCCTGTCTTGGGGAGATTGATCCGATTATATTTACTATTCAGTGTGGTACTTGCCAGTCACACAAGGTTGCCGATAGCTGTTAAGTTAATGTGCAATATAAAGTACACTTGACGAGATTTGATTGTAGTTCATATACTAATATTGGTGCTCAGTATTGGGTAGCTTGTTCCTCGGGAACATCAGCTTTATTCTGATCACGTCCCTGCCACTGCACACTTTGCAGTCTATTTCCTTTGCCCACGGTGTGTTTGGGTGCCGCAATGAAGCTTGGGGTTCTGGGTTGAGAAGTCCTTAATCAGTTTCTTTTGAGACTTGGCTTCAAATAGAAAATACCTGGTCTAAAGTGGTAACTGACCGTTGGAAAATGTATAATGGTAGGCAGACATATAATCAAAAACCTCGTTGCAGCAATTTACAGTTATATGAAGCTAATCGGATTTTCACCAGAATTAATTAATTGGGGGTACGGTGAACCTGCCATCCCCAAGAAATTATGCCATCATCACCCTTTGGTATTAAACCAAGCGCCCTACTGCCTAGGTAGGCTGATGAACTGCAGGTCAGGATGCCCTCCCCCACCTTTAAATCTCGAGACCTATCTTATCGGCATACGTTAGTGTGTGTTGTCTTTTTATGTGGATTGGTTGGCAAATGGCTGTATTCTTCTATCACTGGAACATTTATCGTCCATTTAATTGACTTTTTGCGTGTTTAATACCGTCGAGTCTTGCTTGCATTTTAAAAGGCTACTGTGATATTAAGCACAATAAGATAACAGTAGTATGCTGTATCTCTCAATATTTTCAAAATGTTTCTTTGTCTTCAGTTTAAAATGCCATGAATGGAAGTTGGGGCAACATTAAATACAACTGTTGTAAGGCAAAATTGTATCTCACCGCCGTGAGCCTGTACTACATTTTGCTGAGGCACCAGTGTTTAGGCGCCATAGATTTAGGTACGTTCTGACGTCAGTGTTTTGTAGTCCTTACCATCCAAAACATTCTGACAGTGTACAATACCCATGCTTCACGTAATTTCTTACAAGGCAAGATCTCTGAAGCAGTTGCTTTGTATTGTGCTTTTTTCAGTGAACCAAAATGTTTACATTTGGACTTCATTGTTGCATCTAGGTTGAGCTGCTGTGAAAGAACACTGGTAAACTATAGTTTTTTTGTATGTTCTTTTTCAGATCTGAAGACTTGCGTCGTGAATTTGGCCGCTATGGGCCAATAGTTGATGTGTATGTTCCGCTTGATTTCTACACTCGTCGCCCAAGAGGGTTTGCGTATGTACAATATCCTTTCTTCAAGATGGCTGATTGGTGAGAGGTTTTTCGAATTTGAAATACAAGTATGAGTAAGAGGTAACCATCCTAACACGTTTAATGTGCATATGCATGTTGATTGTCTTTGTCTAAGGTTGAATTGTGATATTTGCCATCCTGTTAATTCCATCTTTACAATTCAAAAATGCATATTTAATAACTAAATCTAAATATTTTTATATTTAACAGTTGGGTGATTGAAGCAAAATGTTTAATCACATACGCTGTGAATTTAATTACGCAACCTTCTTTAAATACGTGTGATTGATTTTGCTTTCTGCTTAAAAATCAAAAAGAATTTCAATCACTTGCTGGAAGTCAAATTGTAGTCATGTGTTTAAACTGTCCCCTAATTCTACTGTCCTCTGTTGTTACCTCAGAGATTCTAAAGCTGTACAGTAAAGACGAATTCCAAAGAGAAAGCATGAAAGAACCTTTAGAGTAGAGTTCAACAATTAACACAAGTAGACAAGCCAAAGGCCTCTTAATGATCAGGATGGAAGAGAAGGGAAAGATTGGGAAAAGACAAGTAAAGAAAAGCTGGAAGAAGGACAAGCGGTGATAGGAGACAAAGCTTCGGTTTATCTACACAAGGGGGAAAAGATTTTGGTCAAAGTAAAAGAGTAAACCATTGGGCAAGCACATCATGACAAGTCCTTCTGACAAGCACTTAGAATTAAAGGTCAAGATGGAGTTGAATAGCCAAGACAAAGAAGTCATGCCAGATGTATCCTACATTGCCAAGATCATTGATCTATCTTTTGTAAGTACTCCGTTTGATTGGGGTTGATGTAGCAAAAAAAACTTGTGAACAGTTGTTTGTTCAGTATATTTGTGTCATTTGATGATTGGCCTCATCTTCATGATGCAAAAAGTACATTTTACAAAACTCTGTAGTTTTCGCTAAGTCGTTTGAAAGAAATTTGGTATTGTGATTAATTGCATTTCATTTGTTGAGGAAGGAGTAAAATCTGTTTTATGAAGTGTCAATCTGTTAAGAGTTTAGAATGTTAGTCTGGATAGAGTATCCCTCTTTCCACGTTCATTAACACTTCACTGCAAGGCATGAATGTTACATTTTTTACGTGCAACTCCTGGTTTTTTACCCACCCACATACAAACTCCACCACCGCCTCCCCATGGACTCCTTTTTTTTTTTTTTTCCCCCCCCCCCCCCCCTTCATTTCGGCTCACCAAAATGGTTACTATTGATATTTTCAAAACAGACCCGTGGTTTTAAGCTTTTTTTTTCTTTTCTTTTTTTTTTTTTCTTTTGAACAACTCCAGTGTTACTGTTGGATCTTGCTTGCGACAGCACACGTGTTGTCACTTGCGAGACCTATTGTTAGCTTAACCCCTTGTGTGCCCATGACGAGCTGGACTCGTCATGGGCCGCGGTGGCGCTGTGCCCATGACGTGTCCAGCTCGTCATGAACCTTTTTTCATAACTTGTAGTTTTGCTGCACAGCAATTGTACAGCTATACAACATGGCTAAACTACATTGTCCAAGCCAAAAGCTCACAACTTCGATCAGCTACAAACTGCTCTCAAAGAGCTGTAGAAGTGAAGAGACTGTTTTAGGCTGTGACGTTGGCTTTTATCCATGATACTTGGGGCCTCATGTAGGAAGCCAAATACCGGTCGGTAACGGCCGATTTTCGGTAATTATACCGTTACCGACCGGTATTTTGGCCATTGGTATGTAGGGGGACAAACTTTGCTTTCGGAATTTACCGAATCGGTAAAATTACCGATTCGGTAATAATACCGAATCGGTAATGTTACCGAATCGGTAACTTTTCCGAATCGGTAATTTTACCGATTCGGTAAATTCCGAAAGCAAAATCGAGATGTAGGGGGAGTGTGTGTGTGTGTGTGTGTGTGTGTGTGTGTGTGTGTGTGTGTGTGTGTGTGTGTGTGTGTGTGTTGTGTGTTTAAGAGTCGGTATTTACCACCAACTTATAGTTGGTGGTAAATAATGAATGTATGTGTAAATGCATTTTTACGCGCGTAGCAGTGTGCAATGTGGCATACATACATGCCCTTAGGGCATGTATGTGTGCCACATGTGCACACATGGCCGAATCAGGGGTGCAACAGGGTGTCAATGTGACACCCTGCCACCCTTGTATGTGTTCCCCCCATTACCGAATCGGTATTTACCGATTCGGTAATGAGGCATACCTTCCCATCAATGGGAAGGTATGCCTCATTACCGAATCGGTAAATACCGATTCGGTAATTACCGACTAGTAACGATTCGGTAAAAAATACCGACTCATTACCTACATACCAGTTACCACTTCTAAAATACCGATTCGGTATCGTTCGGTATTTTAGAAGTGGTAACTGGTATGCTACCTACATGAGGCCCTAGGTGAGCAAAGTAATCGAGTTATAGATGAATCGCTAAGGTCTTGCCACCCCAGAAGACAAATACTCTAAAGAGATTCTGGGAGTTGTAAGGGCAGAGGAAATAGCGGGATGCACCCAAGATGCCAGAGAAGATCACAAGAAGCCCAGGTTCCCAATAAAGAAACAGGCATCCAGGGGGCACACGTGTTGGTATACAGTAATCCAAGACACAGGCTCACCAGCAAGCCCTACTGGCTCTTGTGAGAATAACCAACTGAGAGACAACAGCATCATGAACAAGGATCGGCAAAGCAATTATAGGTCTTTTCTATGTAAACACAGCAGGATGGGTTCTGTACAGAGTTCACAAGTAACATACATTCATCCTGTTAAGAGGGTTGAGGACTGTGGAATGTACATTGCCCTTTGACTTCCTCGTCCCTGCCCTCCCCTTCATCTTTTTCACAACACCCCTACCAACTGCTTGGACGTGAGTTTGACACCATATTTTTAACATGCATTTGCAAAGTCATCAGGTCTGGCCTATACAAAATTTGTTTGCTTTGTCAGTGTTTTGTTAGCTGAGTAGTTCTACTGCCAGGTTGAAAGTAAAGAAAACAAAAAAACACTATTCCACGGTCAACAGTTACCACGTTGTAGCAAGTTGTTTTTATTTTATTTTTACTTTCTATAATGCTGCATGTCACCTATGCTGCTGTACGACATGGCAAAAAACTGACCACGCCAAATAGCTATGCTATTTGGGTTTGTCAGTGTTTAATCCATAATGTTTAGCAACATCGCTGCTGTACAGCATTTCTGAAAGTAAAACATAAACCTGCGATGACTTGGCTAGTGTTGACCATATCAGCACTTTTCCCCCCATTTCAGCCTTGTACAACAGCTGCAAAGCTGTCCTAACATTGACAAAGCCAATAGATCTTGCATAGGTTAGACCTATTGGTTAACAATGAATGGGGCATTGTATTGGGCCTCGTCTAAAGGTCTGCAGTATATTTTGCAAGCATCCATATGAAATGTATATTTTTGTCATGTGGAAGAGTGTTTTTGCTATGACCCAATCTCTTTTTGTATGATCAGTACATATGGTGTCCCATTTGAGCTAATTGCCTTCCATGCCACTCTTTTAGGATTTCCCAGGACAAGCCATTTTCTGAGCCAGGATATAATCATTTTAATACCAGAACAGGCAGGCATCAGCAGCTAAAATTTGAATCTACTGTGCGGCATAGGTACTAGAGTGCTGAACCACCCGCACCAGGTTCATTGAGATATGCAGAATGCGTAGATCTTAAGGACACGTTCTTGGACGAGTGACCAAGAGCGCACAGCATATGCTGTTTGTACTTAAATCTGAACCCTTTTTTCTCCCATTAAACAAAATGGTGGGTTAATTTTATGTTTACGAGCACCTACTAGGTCCGATAGATTATTAACTAGTCCTGTATTGTTTTGTAATTGCATTTATATAGCTCTTACTACCCTCGACGAGGCGTCAAATCGCTTTTGGCGAATAGCATCCTACTCCGGGACCCATAAAGGATTAGTGTTAAATTAGAATAATGTATAGTGATAGTGAAATGAATAAAATGTGAATCTACTGTGCCCAATTATGTAAACTGGAGAGGAGCAGTTTTCAGGCACACCATCACCCCCTTACATCTGTTCTTTGTGAATGCTTTTTTTCATGTTCTAAGAGCACTGCAAAATTGTCAATTTTGAAAGTATAAGAAAGCACACAATTTTTAGTATGCACATGTAGCAACGTGGGAACATATGTTATGATAGTTAAAGACACGCCTAATTAGTGCGTTTTTTTATCAACGGTAAACTAATTGAATACACAAGACGCTGCAGATTATGTTCCAGTTTAATATAGCTATAATTGATGATCGAAGTATGCTGGAACTCTACAGAATTGTGACTCGTATTGTAGATCAATGGGTAAACCATTATACTTCAATTAGCTATTCTGTTTCAATATTCTGCGGTATTGATGCACCTGTGAGTTGCCATCCAACGTCTTGCGTAGTGATGTGTATTTTTGAGACTAAACGCCGGGTTTGTGATGTTGTCATTGTGTGTGTGTGTGTGTAGTAAGTGTTGTATATAATGTAATTACATTACATGTCTGTGGTTACTGTGTGTGTGTGTGTATATCCTGCTTCACATCAGTCCTGTGCACTATGTTTGGGGTAAAAAGTCTACACTGTCAGCCTTTCTGTGCCACTCCCAAAATTACCAAGGTACCTTAACAGTTGGCACATTTGAAGATGTCCGTGATGCAGAGGATGCGCTACATAATTTGGACAAGAAATGGGTTTGTGGTCGTCAAATCGAAATCCAGTTTGCCCAGGGTGATCGAAAAAGTAAGTGAATGAGTGAAATCTTTGTTCTCTGTGTTTTTTTAGTTACTAATTTGAGGGGAGCTAGTTTTTATTTTATTTTATACCATCACATGGTGTTTTTTCTAACTGGCCCAAACTTGAGGTTGCCTACTTCTGCTTCTTGGAGGTCGTAGATCAAACTGATACTACCTGATCTTATCTGCAGTGTTTATCGTCGCTAATCGCATCAAGGAACCTTCCTTTATGGTATGGTGTAGCCCCTGGTTGGAGATGAATTATTTGGATTTTATGGCATGAAAAAAATGGCTTTAAGTCACAACTCCTGCTTCCTGTATCTTTAGACTACATAATTGATTGTAAAATATTGTTCTAAAATAGAACGGGTGCTGTTTAAAGAAAAAAAAATCAGTCGGCCCGTTGAGCTACAATCTGATGCAGTTGGCATGCATGCTGTAACATATTTGTGTGTTAGTGTTTGGGGTAAGTTGGTGACTGTTGGAAACAGCCCACTCCCACTCCGCAGGGTGGTGGTGGACTCCCCGAACACACTGTGGTAGCTTGGCTCGAGTGGTCAGGAAACAGGCGCAGTGCTAAGCATACAATATACCCATACAAGAACCATGCGTGCATCCGTTCCAAAAACGACTCTACACCGTAAAAATTATGAAAATATTCTTTCTTTATCTTTTTTTCTTAGTTGCTGATTGGGAAAATAAATAACAATCACAGTATATACATTTTAAATAGAGCAGGTCAAATAAATATTTGCTGTTTGCTGAAATAAATAGGGGTGATCATAAATAACAGGGCATAAATACAAGTGCAATATATACAGACAATTAAATACTTTGAGGTAATAAATACTGTACCAATAAATACTGTACCAATAAATACTGTACCCCAACAAGTCCTGTGGACCTATAAATACAGTGCAGCATTAAATAGATAAGAACTTAATAAATACAGTATCCCCAATAAACAATTAGAAGTATACAGTACACTTTGTGAATCAGATGGCACTTCAATTCTTAAGGGCTGATTTGGCCCAGGTACAGCTTGTAGGGTGTGGAAGGCTTGAGGGGGGCTACTCCCTGGCTGAGGCAAAGGCTGAGGCCTAAACTGAGGTAGATCAAAAGGGGGGAAATTCCAATGCCCTGGCTTCCCTCTCCACACAACCTCTCTAGGTTAGTCCCAGTTCACCCCAGGCACAGTCAGGTGGGTTTCAGCACCTCCCTAGCCCCTCAGAGTAGTCTCTCAGGTCTCCACAGGGCCTTAGGCGCCCTCTACTCCACTTACTGCCCTTTTCTGATGTTCCGACGCCGCTGGAGTCGTGTCGACGCCGTGAGGCGGTTCCGGTTCGGTCTCGGCGGCCTCGGCACACTGTCAGTTCTGTGACGACGCCGGTAGGCGGTTCCGGTCCGATGTCGGTGGCCTCGGTTCGAACTCGACCTCCGATTCGACGGCGTCGGGCAGTCTCTTCACACGATGTCGACTTCGGGCGGCTCCGGTCCGATGGCGCACTCGGCTCCGATGACGTCGGCTGGCCTGGCCTCGCTGTCGACTTCCGGCGACTCCGGGGTGCGATCCTCACCCCCGACCTCCGGTGTTCCTCCTTACAGGTTCCGGGCGACTCCGGAGTGCGATCCTCACTCCCGACCTCCGGTGCTCCTCGACCTCGGTCTCCGACGACTCCGGAGGGCGGACTTCACCCTTCCGATGACGCCGCTCACTCGACCTCGGTTCACTTCCTCCTCGACCTCTGGTATTCCTCTCGACCCCCGCCGGCGCCCTCTTACGACCTCAGGCGGCTCCGGGTACGACGTCTGCTACCTCAGTCAGCGCCGCTTCTCCACCTCGGGCTCCAGGTCTTCGGCTACTCGACGCCAGGCTCCAGGGAAACCAGTTCTCAGGTCAGAATCTTGCTGCTTCTTATTTCTAAGGCCTGTTCCTGCTGTCCAGGTCCTTAGGATGGTTTTCTTCTGACTTCTTCCCACACAGGGCTATAGGCTGGGATCCATCAGTAGGGACAAGTATCAAGGGTGGGTTTATGGACCCCACTCCAGGCACAAGTTTCCACCCCTGCTGCTTCACTCCTTCCTCCTTCACTGTTGTGCTCCTCTCTCTTCACCAGTCAGGTGCCAACTGCCAGCTCCAACTGCCAACTGCCTCTCTTATCCTCCCAACATTCTAAACGGTTTCCAACTGTCACACAGTTCTGGAATCTCCTGGAAGGTTCTGGAAGGTGCTGGTAGGTTCCAGTGGATGCTGGTGATGTCATGGGAGGCCACCATTTTGTGCTCCAGGCCCTCAGACAGAAGTTTCAGGGGTAGCTAAAATGGCTCCCTGAATCTGTAGCAACACGAAAAAGTCTGGTGGTTCCCAATAAAAAGGAAAAATTCAAACAGGGGTTGAGGCAAAAGTGGGACAAAATAAATAATGATGAGGAGGGACCACCCAAAGGGCTGACAGGTCTAACAGTGACTTTTTGCATGGGACACATTCAATTGGAAACCTTTTTGAAATCTAAATATTTAACCTCCATTGATTCAGGAGGATGGGTGCGTTTTTAGTTAGTTAGCAAATTAGGCTGTGACATCTATTGATCCTTATGCTCCTTAACAGTCATGTTTCATTGTCTAAATACGTTGGTTGAATATCTGTGCACTCGAACAGGAAGGAACAAACGCATACCTGGAGCACAGAATCGGCCAAGTAATAATGAAATTATCACATTCTATGGCCAGGCATTGTATTTAAAGCACTCATTTATTTAACATACAATTTTTTTGTAAAATAGATGTCAATCTGCTATGCAGTCCAAGCATAGCCAACACGTGTTTCGTCTTATCCAAGGCTTCCTCCGGGCTGTAAAAGCAAAAAAAAAAAAAATACATCATGTAATGAAGGCGAAAGGATGAAAAAGCATACAGCAATGAAAATAGCCTGAATTGTGCAGACCAAACGGACCCTCAAAAAAACAAACACCGATATGTGCAAAAAGATAATGTTAAGTGACTATAGTCCCCATAGCCAATAAAATACGAATAATAAACAGCGTCCCAATAATATGAAAATACAAGAGGAAAAATGAAAATATAGATTAAAAAGATCGACCATCACCAAATAAGAATGAAGTAAAAAATCATTCATTACCTTCTAGAATATATTGTAACCCAAATATATTCATACAGCAATGTAAAAATTAATCTGTTATAAAGTATTCATAAAGATATTAACTTAAAACCAATAGTATATACGAATGTTAACGTGCATAAAAAGAAACTTATATGCCGCCAAGAAAAAGAACTAGGAATAAGTAAGAAGCAATAAATCGAAAACCTAGATTTCATCGGCATAGACTAAGCCAGTTTCTTGCAAAAGATTATCTCATGTTGTAAAGAACCCAAGAACAGTCTTGAGTCAAGCATCGTAATGCTTTAGTCACAAGAAGCTACATTGGTTCTTTCCTGCTCGTAATACTATTTGAGAGCCAATAATTAGAATAACTTCATGGATGTAGCGACGACCCGTCATGGGAATATAGCTTCACATAATGGTGTCAAAATTCACTGGCTAGTAAACAGAAGACAGTTTATAGCAGCACGCGGCAAGCAGTCATCAACAAAGTATGTACAAAATAAATTGTCCATAATGCCTTCATGCTGCGTTAGTATAAACCTAGACTAGTGCTGGGAAAGTACAATGCAAACAGTACGCAGAGCTGTCATGCTAGTCCGAATAGGAAGGAAGGTATGGGTGTATTATGTGTAAGGACTTTGATGTTGTTGATGTAGCCTAAGTAGATAGTGTTGTCCCTCAGATATGTAAAAGGGGCTCACTTGGCCCTTCATATATTTTGTTTTTCTCTTCAGCGCCAAATCAAATGAAAACAAAGGAAGGAAGAAGTGAATATGGTGGTTCAAATTACGATGAGGATTATGATCGAGGCAGTCGGAGGTCCAGGAGCAGAAGTTATGAGAGGAGGCGGTCCAGAAGTCGCTCGTTTGAGCAAAACTACAGAAGATCTTACAGTCCTAAATAGTAAGTGAATTAGCTTCTTCCTTGAATTTGATGTTGACACTGATTAATAGCTGGCTCGGGTAAGTGCTTTTGTTCACATCACTAGTCTAGAAAGTTTTGCAGCCACGTTTTAATGCTTGTAAACAGATTAATCTTGTGTCCTTCTAGCAATGTTTTTTATTTTATTTGACTTTGCATGTTCTAATTCATCCAGGGATAAATCGTATGCCACTTTGTGTTGTTCATATTCTCTCAGTTGAATCTAGGATTGTGAAAATGCTCACTTGCAATGTGGCAAGAAATTCACCATTTAAGAATGTACTGCAATTAATGAATCTGCAGAGAAAAAAATACCTGCAGCACAAAATAGGAATTGTCTTCCTGTGGATGCATTGTTGACCTCTGCCTGTTATGACGAAGAACAACTAGCTCAAGAATTCAGTGCGTAATATCAACATTAGAAGATCGGTGATAGTCATGCAGTACATGGGTCACATATTATAGTGGACACAAACCCCTGACACAAACGCTATGTAATGATCTAGCAAAGCATTTCAAGGACAAGATTGATAAGATCTACAGTTCCCTGGCTACAGGAGAAGCATCGAATGGGCGGGTACCCTCTGAGAGAGACCCCTCACTACCCAGACTCGACTCCTTCACAACTATTACCACAGAGCAGGTGGAAGCTGTGCTGGTGCGGACGCAAGCAGGCGCGCCCACAGACACAGCTGTGCCATTTATAATGGCTGAACTAGCCCCAATTTTAGCCCCCTCTAGCTGAGGTCTGCAACATTTCCTTGGCTACTGCCGCATTTCCTAGGAAATGGAAAAAAGCGCATATAAAACCTCTGCTTAAGAAGGTGCTGGCGGACCAGGCGGATTTGCAAAATTATAGACCAATCTCCCTCCTCCCATGCAGCTCGAAGGTCATGGAGACACTGGTAAATATACAACTTGCGGGATATCTGGAACAGCACAGTTTATTGGACCCCTCGCAATCCGGATTCCGTACAGCACGGAAGTGGCATTGGTGGAGGTCATGGATACTAACGGGGTGTCACTGGATAGAGGGACGCCCACTATGTTGGTGCTCCTTGATCTGTCAGCAGCCTTTGATACCATCTCTCATCGTGCCCTGTTGGACAGGCTGCGGGATATTGGTTTCGAAGGCTTGCCCTGGACTTGGCTGCAGAGCTTCCTTGACAACAGAACACGATGTGTCCAATTAGACTCATTTGTCTCTCAGACCACGGCAGTAGACAAGGGGGTCCCGCAGGGCTCCATTTTAAGTCCCACTTTATTCATCTATGTGGCTCTGCTGGCTACCATAATTGGATCCTGTGGCTTTGAAACAATCTCGTATGCGGGTGACACTCAGGTGATCATCCCCATTGAGACTGATCCAGCGGAAACTAGAGCAAAGTTTAAGGCCTGCATGCTGAAAATTGTTTGGGAAGGCCACGGAGTTATGTTTCTCGGATTGATGGCCGATGGAACTGGGTGATGCACCCAATCCAACCATACAGACACGGAACCTGGGTATATTGATTGACAACAAGCCTTCGCTGGAGGAACATGTTAAATCAGTATTGGGCACTTGCTTTGGCATCATGCGGATGCTGAGGAAGATTTTTCCTTGGATCCCTCTGGAGGTCAGAAAGACCTTAATACAGGCACTACTAGTTAGTAGACTAGATTATGGTAACTCGCTACTAGTAGGAATCGGGGAGGACCTCGCAGCTAGGCTACAAGTAGTGCAAAATACAGTGGCACGATTGGTCCTTAATAAACCGGTGTGTACCCCCTCTCGTCCTCTTTTGCAACAGCTGCACTGGTTGCCTATGAGGAAGAGAGCAGTGTTTAAGCTCCTATTGACGGTGTTTAAAGCTCTACAGGGGACTGGCCCGGTCTATTTAAGGAGGAAGCTAATACCCTATATACCTGCCCGCTCACTGAGATCCAGCAATCGGAATCGGAATCTGCTCCGCCCTTGTAAAATCAGGAAAGCCAAAATGGGAGGGCGCGCATTTTCTCATCTTGCCCCTCTTCATTGGAACCTTCTGCCGGTTGAGATATGCGCATTCACCAATTTGGGGCAGTTTAAAAAGCAGTTAAAAACATGGCTGTTCTAAATCCGCATCTTTGTCCTAGCCACCAGTACTGTGCTGCCAAAAGTGCCGGGAGATCCTTGTAGGGATGATTCGTTGCGCGATACAAATTCTAATAATTAATAATATCAACTACAAAGAAGTCGCACATATGATTGTAGGAAACCAATTGTTGCAGCTGTCCCCCCACTTTTGCCCCATTAAAACTAGTGAGTGCTGGCTCTCTATTCTGATAGTGCACAAACTTTAGAGCTCCTGTAAGTCCCCAGTACGTGGTACACCTGTACTACATGTAATATTTGTAGGTCACGCCTACAGCAGGCCTTGTAACCCTAAGGCAGAGTACATTACATGTGAGGGCATATCTGCAGGAGCAGCTATGATCTTGGTGTCTAAAAGTCTAAAAACGTTATTTTTCTAAATTGGTCTCCAGTTTCTCCTCAAGTGTGTCTTATTTATTGACTGTGTGTTCAACACATGCTTGACACTACTTTCTGATACTCCTAAACTGCTCGCCCACACTACCACAAAAGAGAGCATTTGGGATTATTAATTTAAACCCTGTAAGCCAATAAGGGTCGTCTGGACTTTCTATAGCGTACATCATTTTGGTACACTATATAAAAAGACAGCTTCCTACAATCCAATCCCCCCAGGATATTGCAGCATGTGTGACCAAATTTTGAGGCACTTATATGGAAATTTAGCGACACATATGGAAAACTAGCAACATTTTTGTGGCACTTTATTTTACTCGTATTGATTCATTTTCAGCCTGAAATCAATGGAAACTCTTTTAGCAGAGTATTCCACTTTGAAATAGGCATGTTTAAAGTGTCTGCTGCTCTACGGAAGCACAGGTCCAGTCCTAACCTCGTGGAGGAAGCTGTATTTCTCCCTGGGATGTTCTAGTGCCCATGTATGCACCGTTGCCTCTGGATCCGTGAGGCAGGACACCTCTTCCTCACTCACCCTGGGGGCAGAATCGTAATGGCTGATCCAAATAAATTAGACGGCCTGCATAGGAAGGTCACCTGATTACCTGGTCCTGTCCTTAAGTTGGCTTGAGCAAACACCTAACACCATGCTCATTCTGCTTGGGCAAAAGAATATTGCTGTAGAATCCTTAGAACAACAGAAAGATCCCAAGTTTGGTACCGGTTTTGAACCAGCAACGTTTTCTTACAAAATGTTTTTTAAAGTCTTAACCACCACTTGAGATCTTTGAATAGTCTGCTTTTAATTTTGAAGCATTTACAGCTACCCATTTTGCTGCAAGAGTAGATGGTGCACACTTTTCAAAACCATCCCGTAGGAATTGTAAAATCTTAAAAGGTTCCACTAGTGATTATCAACATTTATCCAAACTTACCCCCTATAAAATGATTTCCAATGTTGTGTTTTTATTTTTTAATAAGAGTGCAAAGTTGATGGTTTCCTGGATGCCTGAATATCTAGGGCAATTAATTTTCTACAGCCCATTTCCTCTAGACCTACTCTCGCGAACCAGACCATCGGCCTTAGGCGTGTGAGTTTACAGTCAGGGAACAGTGAAAACTGAAGAGAAGGGTGTATTGAGAGATGCAGAAAGCTTCCCCTGAAAATGCTCATTAATCAAGTAATAATTACGTGGACATCATAAGATGGACAAAAGAGGTCCTCGTTTCTCAAAAGTTAGGAATTGACAGGTGTGAATATCTGTGGTTTTCACAGCCCTCTGTCAGCCTCATAAATAAATAAATTTCACGGGCAGTGTTGTAAAAATCTTGGCATTTTTACAAAAATTGGTGAGTTCGCAATCTTATTGCAAAACGCGAAATCCAGGGGGGTCTGTTTAATCACGGAAGCATTGCGCGATAGTTTAAACTCTACCAGTTCTAAATACAATTTCATTATGAGGTTCGTCAGTCCCTCCTTGGGTACTGCCTTGTCTCCATTTGCTACCGCCCATAGCTACTGGACCTTTTACTTGGCTTGTTACCTAGTCTGCGCTATCTAGTTGGGTGAGCACTATGTTCTTTAATGGTCTTTACCTATTCCACCCACACAACGCTACAGCCCACTTTTACATTGTGTTTGAAATTTGTAGCGCGCTCCCCTTTCACTTTAGCGGCTGCGCTGTTTTATTTATTTATTTATTTAACGTGCACCGATGTGAAAAGCAAGCAGCCCTCCGTTTTAGAGGTTTATGTCGGAATCCTCTATGTTTCCAAATGTTGAACATTTACTGTTTGTAACAATAAAGGAAAAATGTGCCAGTATTAGTGACGGGTGTTTTTTGAAAATATTTTAGATCTGCTGCCAAGAGATCTGCATTGTAACGTACCTCTTAATTTAGAGATCCACGGGCGTAGGCCACTTCTCATGGTTGGACCATGTTTCAGGGCAACCCCTTCTTCGGAAGCCGGAAATAGAAATACTGGCTAGAATTTGCATGCTTGAGTGTTTACAGTAAAATTGAAAGAACATTTTTGCTGGTTGTCTACTACTAATAGAACAAACAGAATTTGCACTCGCATGTGGCCAAACAAATTACCAGGTAAGAAATGGTGAAAATGCAGTTTGTTTGAATTTTCACTCATAAAAGATGGGGAAAATGCTTAAGACAATTTCAATCTGCAATGAATAAATAGCAATATATAGCAGATGTCTTCTGTGTTTCTCGAATTCTTTCGTGAAACTTACATTACTCTTTTGAAATATTTTGAATGCAAATACAAGCAATATGTTACATATAGGTAACACTATCCACCACATGTGCTAATCTCAATGGACTAGGTCAAAATACTCAGAAGCTTGAATCAAAGTTTCCACCACCTTAATTGGCCTATTCACTAGGATGCAAAAAAAATTTTGTTTCAATTTAAAAATGAAATAGGTCTATACGGCTTGCGCTTTGTAGCAGATTTGTTCGGCTTTAGAATAATATTTATAGTTGCTTCATTCCATGAAGAATGAAGAGGAATGAGAAATAATTCCTTCCAAATTGGGATGACATAACCACACTTTTATGTATAGCTCATTTTGGATACCATCCAGGCCTGACCCTCTACCCTTTTTGATTGCCTTACCACCTTCCCTGTTTCTTCTTTTTTGTTTTTATTTTTTTTTTTTTTTTTTTTTTTTTTTTTTTTTGTTCGAGCCTAGCGGCAACGCACATGCACTTATCACTCTGTGAGGCATGCTGTATTATGGTATGTACTGGAAGCCCCGCCCCCTCTGCCCATATTTATTATTGGCATGTCATTGTCCTTCGTAAATGCTAGCTTCTGATTCGTACATAGGCTTGTTAGTCCCTCCTTGGTACCGCCTTGTCTGCATTTGTTAGCGCCAATAACGACAGGGCCTTTTAATTGGCTAGTTACTCGATCTGCTTTATCTACCGTGTGAGCACTATTTTCTTTAATGGTCCTACCCTATTCCACGCACAAAACGCCGCCGCACTGCTTTATTTATTTAATTGTCAGCCCCACTTGTTACGTATGTATTTTTTGTAACTTGCAGCGCAGTCTGCTTCCACTTTAGTGGCAGCGCTGCTTTATTTATTTATCTTAAACCGCGGTCCGCTTTCACCTAGGCGGCCACTTTCACCTAGGCGGCCAATGCTTCTTTATTTAATTAATTTGCAACGCTGTCCGTTTTCACTTTAGCTGACTACAGAAACTTGCTTTCTTTCTTTTTATTTTTTTAGGTGAAAGCGCCCCATACTGCGCTGTCACTTTAATGTTGGCTGCGCCCCTTTCTTTAGATGCTGCTCTCTATAACCTGAATATGGTGAGCCGTGTCTAAAGAAAGGGGCGTGACCACCATTAAAGTGCTCTCTTATTTGCTTAACTTGGGTGCGTTGGGTATCCATTTATTTTCCCAGTCAGCGTGCCATTCTTGTCTCTACTGCTCGGCCGTACATTATTGATAATGTCTAGGTCTGCTGGGAATTTTGCTGTCGGTGACGCCCAGTGTCTGGTCAGGCCAGTGTCAAGTCAGAGGTACTAAACTGCAGTACTATATCCTTATGAGGCTCAAGAAGTGAAGGCCCCCTCATCACTCAAAATCACAATGTGGACAAAGATCGGCAAATCCATTTGTGGCTCTTAATGTTCCTTCAACACAGTGCAACTTTGTATGTTTACACTAGTAAAACCTGTATTTTTTGCACAGCAGGGTTTGATAAAGCAAAACCCTTTTAACACCAGGCCTATAGTGAAATCGGGGCCTCACAAATTCTCTCTCCACAGTAGGAGGTGGTTACCTCCGGGTGCCCTTACTTTAGGAAAGGCCTCAGGGTCCTCCCTTGTTTCTTCGCTTAGCTTCACAGTAAAGTACACAACCACTGCCATAGCACCGCTTCTGCTTTATCTTCTAAATTTGAAATAATCAGCCTCATTCAGTCTAGCAGTCTATTTGCTAAATCTGGTCGCCTTTACATATGCGACTCCATTTTAGCACCTAGACCGTCCATACCCATTTTTAAATCCGCTATGTACGCTTAATGCTTGTACTGCCGTCAGATGTTGTTTGTACTGCAGTTCTTTACCCAAGGTCCAAACTATCCTCCCTGTTTACATTTGCACGTTTTTAAAATGTAACGTCACGATATTCTAAATATGAAGCAACATAGACATAAGAATGGTCTACGCAAGTATTTGGCCGAACTTTTTACCGGGGTTGTAATCAGGCCTTTACTCTAAGGATATCAGCCTCTAGGAACATTGTGGTGTTTTTTGTATAAGAAAGCATTTGTGACGTTGGTCACTGGATGGAAGCAGAGGGCTGCAATCATCTAATCAAACATCAGCACTGCGATAACCGCATTTGCTATCACTCAATCCATGCAACCCTAAGTTATGTCCAGATACTTGCGTCCTAACTAAATGTAATGCGCAGTAACAGTCTGCTGTCGTTCGCTGTGGGCCTCACACCACCTTGCATGGTAGGAGGTCCAGAACAGAACAATAATACTTCAGGAGAACAGTAAGCCAAGTACCAACAGTCAACTCTCATATCTACAGGATAACGCTTCAGTCACAAACGGGGCAAAAGTTCAAACAAGCATTTGCAATGCAATAGGTCTTGCATATCAATCAATCAATTAATTTGTAAAGCGCACTACATACCCGTGAGGGTTTCAGGGGGGGGGGGGGGGGGGTTGCTGCTATTGGTCGAAGAGCCGGGTCTTTGAGTTGTCTCCTGAAGGTCAGCAGGTCTTCGGTTTGTCACAGGTAGAGGGGGAGGGTGTTCCAGGTCCTGGCGGCGCGATGGGAGAAGGATCTGCCTCCGGAAGCTGTTCTCCGGATGCGCGGGACCGTGGTCAGCGGGGCGGAGTTTCCTGTTGGGTATGTAGAAGGATAGTCGACTGTTGAGCTAGGCTGGGCCGGTTTTGTGGAGTGCCTTGTGTGCGTGGATCAGAAGCTTGAAGGAGATTCTTTTGTCGACGGGGAGCCAGTGCAGGTTCCTCAGGTGGGGGGCGATGTGGTCGCGGCGCAGGACGTCAAGGATCAGGTGTGCAGAGGCGTTCTGGATTCTCTGCAGTCTGTTGATGAGCTTGGACGAGGCTCCGGCATAGAGGGCGTTTCCGTAGTCGAGTCTGCTGCTGACTAGAGCCTGGGTGACTGTTTCCCTTGTGTTTGTCGGGATCCATCTGTAGATCTTGTGGAGCATGCGGAGGGTGTTGAAGCAGGTGGAGGAGACTGCGTTGACTTGTTTGGTCATGGAGAGTTTCGAGTCGAGGATGACTCCCAGGTTGCGTGCGTGGTCAGTGGGGGCCGGGGGGACCCCAGTGACGTGTGCCACCAAGAGTCGTGCCATGCGGAGGGGTTGGACCCGAGGATGGGGATCTCTGTCTTGTCTGGGTTCAGTTTGAGGCGGCTATCCTCCATCCAGTCTGCGACGGCCTTCATTCCCTGGTGGAGGTTGGATTTGGCGGTGAGGGGGTCCTTGGTGAGGGAGAGGATCAGCTGAGTGTCATCGGCGTAGGAGAAAATTTGTTGAGGCCGTGCTGTCGGGCGATGCGTGCTAGTGGTACCATGTAGACGTTGAACAGCGTTGGGCTGAGGGAAGATCCTTGAGGGACGCCGCAGATGATCTCGGAGGCAGCGGAACGGAGGGAGGCAGACTCTGAGTTCTGCCGGAGAGGAAGGAGGTGGTCCCATCCAGGGCCTTGTCTCGGATCCCTGCGTCGCGGAGGCGCGTGCGTAGTGTGCGGTGGAAGGCAGCGGAGAGGTCCAGGAGGATGAGGGCTGCCCTCTCGCCGTTGTCTAGCAGGATCCTGATGTAGTCTGTGGCGGCGATGAGGGCGGTCTCGGTGCTGTGGTTACTGCGGAATCCTGATTGGGACGGGTCCAGGATGTTGTCTTCGAGGTGACGGGTGAGCTGGGTGTTAACTATCTTCTCGATGACCTTTGCTGGGGACGGAAGCAGGGAGATGGGTCGGAAGTTCTTGAGGTCGCTCTGATACGCCTTGGGTTTCTTCAGTAGGACGTTGATCTCTGCGTGCTTCCAGTTCTCAGGGATGGTGGCGTCTCGAAGGAGAGGTTGAGGATTTAGTGCAGGTGGGATGCGATGGAGTTGCTGGCTTCATTGAAGATGTGGTGCAGGAGAGGGTCAGACGGAGATCTGGAGTGGATTGTTCCCATGGTCTTGATTGTGTCCTCGATGCTCACGCTGGCCCAGGTTGTCTGGGTGTCGTGGGCGGTGGGGTGCGGCGCGGGCTGCAGGGGTCGTCCGGGGTCTGAAACTGTCATGGATGTCGGTGATTTTCCGGTGAAAGAAGGTGGCGAGAGAGTCGCACAGGGCTTGCGATGGTGGGATGTCGTTGGAGCTGGGGTTGGAGAGCTCCTTCACGATGGTGAAGAGCTCCTTGCTGTTGTGTGCGTTGTTGTCAAGGCTGTCTGTGAAGGAGGTCCTTTTGGCGGTCCTGGTGAGGTGGTGTGGTTGCGGATGGCATCTTTGTGGGCAGCACGGCTGTCTGGCGTCTTGTCGCTGTGCCATATGTTTTCCAGTTTTTGGCAGGTGCGTTTTGAGTCGAGGAGTTCCAGGGTGAACCAGCTGGTGAGATTTTTCAGCGGGGCTACCGTGTTGGCGCAGTCGTTCATCCAGCATTTGAGGGTGAGTGCACCCTCATCGGGGTTGGTGGGGTTAGTCGGAGGGTTGAGTGCGAGGCTTGTCTGTAGTTGTTCTTGGGTTACTTTGCCCCAGCAGCGGTGGGGGGGTTTGTAATGTGCAGTGGTGTGTGAGGTGTTTTCGGAAGGAGAAGTGGATGCAGTGGTGGTCTGTCCAGGTGAGTTCGGAGGCGTGGCTGAAGGTGACGTGGGAACTTGAGGAGAAGATGGCATCTAGCGTGTGGCAGGCGTCGCAACGAGCTGTTTCAGTCCGAGGTTGTCGATCAGGGTGGAGGAGTTGTTGTTGTTCTCCAGGTGATAGTTCAGGTCTCCGAGGAAGATGTAGTCGGTGGAGGTCAGCGCGTGCGTGCTGATGAGGTCGGCGATGGAGTCGCAGAATTGAGGCCGGGGTCCTGGTGGTCTGTAGACGAGGGTGCCTCTTAGGGTGGTCTTGGGGTCCGTGTGGATCTGGAAGTGCATGTGTTCGGCGGTGCTGAGGGTGTCGTTGGTGTTTGTTGAGACCCTGATGGTGTTTTTGTGGACGATGGTGCTTCCTCCCCCGGCCCTGTTGGTGCGGTCTCTGCGGGTGATCTTGTACCCGGGTGATCTTGTACCCGTCAGGGATGGCTATGGCGATGTCTGGCGAGGAGGTTTCGTTCATCCAGGTCTCGGTCAGGAAGGCGACGTCCGGTGATGTGGTGTCAAGTAGGTAGGTCCCAGAGTTCGACGGCGTGTTTGTGTGCGGAGCGGGTGTTGATCAGGATGCATCTAAGCTGGTTGGGTTCCGTCGTGGCAGGCGTCTAGGCGCTTTCGCGGCAGGAGAAGCTGCAGTTCCGGCAGATGAAGGGGCCGTGGGTGCGCCTCAGGGCGGCCTTGCAGCAGGTGTGGGTCCTTCCTAGGTTGAGAGCGTCGAGGGTGTTGGCGTCGTAGCAGAGGAGGCGGTCCTTGTGGCTGCTGCGGGGGCCAGGGGTTCTGGCGCTGGGCGCGGTCCAGGCGCAGACGGGCTTATATGGGGAGGTGGAGAGGGATGGGTGGAGCGGAGGGGGTGGGGCCGCAGGGGAGGCGGGGACGGGGGAAAGGAGACCGGCGCGGGGCACTGACTCGAGGAGGAGGCACAGAATACGAATAAAGCACAAAATCAGAGTGGCACATGCGACATTTTTAGCTATTGGCATTGTAAATGACAATGCCTTTTATTGATGTTTTGAAAACCTGAAAGCAGCGACTAGAAGTATAAAATTCACATAAATAAAAGGCATTGTCATTTACAATGCCAATTGGTCAAAGTTTCAAAAATGTGGGACCATTGCATTGCAAATGCTTGTTTTGTTAACACTGAGTTAATGTGGGTGTTTTTTTTTTTTCTTTTCTTTTTTTTTTCCTCTCAAACCCGCTCCCCTCTCAAATATGGCTCCAGTTGGCAGACTACTTTTGATCCGGGGTTTGGGAAGTGGTTTGGTAGGAAACTGTCCTGTCTCTTCTTGAGGTTCTTCTAAATTGATTTGACAGTTCCGTCTCACTGTTTGCTCATGGGCACTGTTCTCCAAAGATAACTGTTATCTTGTTCTTAATATTGCAAAGTGACAATGTTTCTTTGCGATTTTCCAGAAATTATGCTTTAATACATAATTGTGCTGTAAACGCCAATCAGGCCCCCTCTAATCCACGCCCCACCCCAATCAGTCCTCACCCCTCCCCATCCAGTTCACTCAAATCCAGCCAACCCTCTTCCAATAACCGCACTCCACTCTATTCCAGTCCAATCTACCTAGTGCCTCACTCCACTCTACACCACTCCATGCCACTGAACTCTACGGCACTCTGCTCCCCTACTCCACTATACGCCACTACTTTAAAAAAGTCACTCTTAGTCACTTTACTCTCCCTACCACACTCTGCGACTGTACTCACCTCTATGACACTCCACACCGCTAACTTTTAGCCATGCTGAACAGCAACTACACTGGTGTACAACATGGCTAAAAACATTGCCTACACCAATAGCCATTACATAGGTGAGACTTATTGGCTTTCCCAGTGCTTGTTTAAAAGTTTTGATTGTCAGTTTACGGTACCTAATTTTGTTTGAGTTTGCCGCCTTTACACCCAATTTGATTTTTCTACGGTCTAGTGCAGCTTTTCATCTTTCCCATCATGTTGATGTTTTTCAACGTGTTAGGAGCTTTGACCTTATGAGAAACAACTTAATTGTATTGGGTAAAATGCTATAGCAAGTCATGGTTGTGGTGTGATATTAATTAGTAGCACCCTGTTGTGTAGTAGTAGCAGCGTGTTCAAGGTGGCCATGTTTTAGACAAAATAGTGTTTGATGCAGATGGTTGTGTTGCTGTTGATCAAAGATTACTTGTTATTTGTACATAATCATTCCACTGCCTCAGTGCCATTTAAAATTGCTTCACCCCGTTAAAATTAAAGGGTTTTTTTTTCTATTCAGTGTTTTATATCGACAAAATGTTTGGTATTAAGTGAATGCGTTACAAAGGGCATTGCAGTAACAAGTTAGTCACTGCTCTTTTTATTTTTGCGGTCCGTGAATAATACCAAGTAGGTTGATTTTATGACTTATTTCTCGTTTTTTTTTTTTCCCTCCAGCCGCCCTGAAAGACCAGCAAGGCGTAGCAGAACACATTCAGACCATGGCAGGTAGGTTCTGTTTTTGGTAAAGGTACTGCAAGTATCCATTTGAAAATGTTGACTAGTAAAAGCAGACAGAGTTGGAATCATCATGGAAGTGTGGACGAAGATTGCTAAATATTTATTGGCAATACTTGTTGAATGGTTGGAGTGGCAGATGGTGTGGTTACTCGAATTGAGTAATGTAACGTCTGATATTGGGATTCTCTAAAATCTAGCTAAACACACCTCTAAGTGCTTGAAGAGGAAGGGATAAAGTGAGACATGAAATTGAAGTGCTAAAATTTTTGCTTAGCTCGGACCTGGTTATTCACTAATTTTATATGTACATTTATTGCTTTAAGGAGAGGGATTATGTTCACAACTGCTTATTTTGTTATTGCTTAACTTGCAGATTCAACCGTCGAAACCGATCTTTTTCCAGGTCTAATTCAAGGTCTCAGTCCAGATCCCCATCAAAAAAGGCAATGAAAATGAAATCACGTTCTCGATCTCACTCTAAGTCTAAAACCGGTGCAAGAAGTCACAAGTCAAGCTCACGATATGAGAGAGATGGAAGAAAAAAAGTACCACACAGATCTAAATCACATTCACAGTCCAGATCTAGATCAAGGTCCTAGACCAAGCTCGTAATTTTAGACCAGTGAGTGTTTTCCTGCATAACCTGTTCACATCCCGTTACGCTGTCCTGTCCACACAGTAACCAAATGGTAGGCCACTAAAAATTACATTTGTTCATTTAATGCAGTGGTCATCCAGTAAAGTGGCACTTTTTTTCTTTTTAAATCTGTCTTTTCACATATATTTTCTTCAACTAGTTGTAGGTATGACATCGTGGAATAATCAAATTTGTATGTGTTGAACGTTGCGTTAAAACATCTGCAAATCCATAGGATCATAACTTTGTTTTTCACATTATGATGTATTCCTCTTGTCCTGTCCACATGACCACTCTTCAGTGAAGACTGGTTACTGAAACAGTGTTAAATGATTTGATACTCAGCTGTATATTATTGGTGTAATGGTGCCATAAATGGGTATATTTAGCAAGAATGTTTTTCTGAAGTGTTATATTGTTGGGAAAAAAACTTGGAAATTTAACTATAGAGAATTGAACTTGTGAGGGGGGGGGGCTGAAAGTTAAAAATCTGACTAATGTTTAAACATTTGTTTGTTAAAACCTTTTTTTTTTTGTTCAATTAAAATGTAGAGGGACTTTCATAAAATAATACTTTGTAAGGCAAATTGTCCTGTATAGTTTGATGTTTCACTGTAGTTTCTTTCTAGCAATATAGGCTAAACGCATACCTGTTAGCGATCTCAAACATTTGGTTCCTTTCCGTTTTAATTGGAGGCAAAAAAAATGCCTCCCCACAGTGTTTTATAACCCTTAAGTTTGTTGACCATATGCTGAGAATAGTAATAGTGAAAAGGTGCATATTTGTAGAAGGAAAATGGGTAATTTGTTATCCCTGGAAAAATGTTTGAAGGAAAATGCAGAATTTCCAAGTTTATTGTTACACAGGTTTCATGTTTTGTTTTAGTGGCTTTGTAAACATTTTCCTTAGAACATTCCCTTCAAATTTAGTTTAAACTGGTTGCAGATGAGAGAATGTCTTTCATCTATCGTATTTTAGTGTATTATTTCGCCTTTCTAGTAGTCTACGTCACAATTTGAAACCCTGCCCTAGAACCTAGGTTCTTTTTTTTTTTTTTTTTTTTTAATGACCTCGCCTACAAGAATGTAAAGGTTTTTAAATGAGTGCGAAGGAGTTTTCACGGTTAACAATCTTGCACATTTGAGCCTTTTCTGTTGTCTGTTAATGTTTTATTTCTTGTTGGCAGAAATTTATCAACAAGTTTCTTTCATCTAGTATGTTTCTTGCTGTTTTGATGAATGGTTTAATGTGCTGTATTTAACGATGGCAGTAGTGTGAGCATCTATCAGTTGTGGGAGAAATCTTTTTTTCTTAAAGCTTGTATAAAAATATTTTTATATGTTCTTTTTAACAAACGTGTGTGAACATCTTGTTGTACTTATCTTTAGGAACAGCATTTTTATTAAAAAAAGAACTAGCCCCACTGAACTAATTTTCTGCCAGCTGTAATTTAGCAAACCATCTGTAATAAAGAAACAAAAGACCTACCTTTGTCTTGTTGGTGTGCAAAAAACATTTTCATACCTGTTACTGTAAGTGCAGCTTCCAAGTATGCTGATTATTTTGCAATTAATACTTCAGGGAGAGGACAAATTATTCAAATAGCAATTAATGTATGCTTAGAATAAACGTAATATTATATACTATATTAATGGTTAACTCCACTGAACCCATTTGGGGATTAATATTTATTTAAGTTATATATAGCGCTAGCTTGACCCGAATGCCTCGGAGCGCTTTACAACAGTAAATGCTCACAACAAAGATAACAAATTTAATGTAGAACTATTCTTACAAAAATACTGACCATTTATACAGCAAACCCCTCAAAAGGCACAGTACCTTGTCATTTAAATACCCGCCTGCACAATGTGAAATTAACTGCCTCCAGATCAAGGTTACCAGCCGGAACTATGTACAGTAGCTTCTCTGTGTAATGCTGCAAATCCCCCCCCATACCACCCCCTTACATACACTCACACACACACCAGTGTATACATTTTCACCAATGTTCATTACAGAGGGTTTAGAATGGTAAATGTTTTACCCCATCCCCCGAAGCATACATTATGTTGAGTTTTGTATAGTGCTAGCTATACCCGAAGGTATCCGAGCGGTTTATTTTTGTGATAATACAAGAGATACATGAGGGGGGATTCATAAGAGTCATAGTTTAACAACACAGCACTAAGTGGTTATAAAGTCACACAAGTTTTTGGTGCGTTTCTCAGATGAACAAAGATTCTGCAATGCTGATCTACCAAAGCGGCACCACATAAAACGCAGTAAGATACTGTGTTGCAGACATAAGTGGGTTTTCTACAGGTTCGTTTTGCCAACGGGTGATAAACTGGGTGCTCTGTTTAAGAATGTTGGATAGCAGCTGAAAGCGAAATGCTGCTTTATTTTGACAACAGGTGTCACGCCTGGCTTTATGGAAACCTACCACAACCATATATTTTCAACATCTTGACCGCTTAAAGGCTTCAGTTGCTGTATGCTAGGTCTTGTCTTGAGAAAGTACCTGAATATCAAGTGTCGGGTATTCAGCAACCCCTCCCTCCCCAAAGCATGGTAAATCCCTTAATTCGTCTAGTAGGAAGAAACTCCTATCATGACTTGATGTACATCTGGTACCCTGGGCCCTGTTAATGTTTGTTGGGGTGCTACACTTGTATGGGTTTTCAGTGGAAGTGAGCAGGGATCAACAAAGATATAAGGAAATGTTTTTGAGGGGGGCTTCCATAGAGATAATTGCATTATTTGTGGCTATTCCGCACCCATTACAACTACCAATGCTAGAAGTATTTAAAGGGAAAAAATGAGTGATTTCATGAACTGTAAGAAAGTGATTAGGATAATGCTTGACTTAATCTCAGCTTCTGGTGATAGCTTGAGCTGCATTCCGGACTATTGTTTTTGGCTCGCTGTGACTCTAGACAGACCAGCCACATGCATATCAATCTTGGGCCTGCTGCAATAGGAACAGTCCAGCTCTAACTGCTGTATGTATTCCACCTCAATCAAGCACACAAGCAATATCGTATTGTTTTTGTTCTCGTCGGTGAGTTATATGTTGTAGGTATGCCAAGATGTGGGTCCCTTGCTCTCTCTATGAACAGGACAAGCCATTATTTTAACCTTGTGGAGACCACATTGATACTACACTCACTTCATACAGTTCAAAGCCCATCTACACATGAGGTGCTTTTGGGGGGGGGGGGGGGGGGGGTAGAAGTGTTGGGACACTAGGTTGTAGAGCCTTTGCTGCACCCTGCCTACAAATTCCAGAATTTGTGGTGCTTGAACCAAGGTTTAACATTTTCAGGTGTTAAGGGTAAAAAAAAAGGGCAAGGGAATCCATGCAATCCACAACACCCAGAACTTTGTGTGTGGTTTAAAGAAATGTCTGGAATTAAGTTTTCATGCACGGGGTGGAAGCACTAAATGAGTGACAGAGATTGCTTCCATCTTATTTGAAATGGCGTTTTCCAAGGAAACTATGACCTAACTAAACACGTCAAAAATATACACTTCTACCCATCATCAGAAATCGGTTTCAAAAGTATTTGTACTAAATCAATCGGCATATGTGAAGTTGTCATTAAATGCATATTGCTCAATGTTAATGATGCACATATTTTTAAATCGATAACATTTGAACAATGGATAGTGGCTTGTATTTCACTGTTATTAGCTTTAAAACAAGCCATTACTACAAAATCATAACGTTCATTCCCTGCGATGTTCCTACCACTGCATGGATTAGAAATGTCTGCGTTGCAGATATCTATAAAGCTGCTACGTAGAAGTCTGTTCATGCGTTGAAAAGACGGTGTTATTTAGACTTCATACCCAAGCTAAAGCCATGGTTGTACAAGACGCTCTGGAATCTAGCAATTCTATATATGGATTGTTACCTAGTAGTTGCTGTTTTATTTATTGAACTTGCTACTCCAGTATTTGACTATCAAGTAGGATCATATACAGAAGAAAAGGTTATGTACCTTTAATCAGGATATCCGGATTCTGCATCATATGTCTTCAATGGAGTCCTAAACTTGGCACTCTTCCCCCCCCCTGGCAGCTGGGATTTTTAGTGTGTGTGCGTGTGTATAGAGAGAGAGAGCGAGATATGATTAGGCATACTTGCTCTCCAATTTTTCTTGGGGGGGGGGGGGGGGGGGGCTGGGTGAGAGGCAACTCCTGGAAGGGGTGCCTCCCAGATTGTTAAAGAGAGGTTTTTTTCTGTGTGATCATTGTAAGCCTTATTTTTACACTCTTGTGTTTTTTAAAAGTCTCATGGTGCTAGGTTTTCTTTTTAAAGATGCTGCAATACAATTTTATGAATACATTTAGAAAGATTCTGAGTAACACTTGTGCAAAATGAGACTTTTTTAAGTTTCCATTAAACAAATGTATTCAGAAGATCCATGGACAAAGACTCGTTTGGTTTTTCCATGCAAATGAACTATTGTTCTGGGGTCCACGCACACAATGAGGAATTACTGGAGTGTCTGTAACCTCATTCAAGATACCTAGAATGGAGAAGCAAAACTATAGGTACGCAACTTGTTTTTCTGGTTGATACTTCTATCTACAGATTCTCTAGTATTGTATCTTTCATAGATTCACCTGCTTGAATAATTCCCAGTCACCTAAGTGGGAGTCCCCAAGTACTATATTTAAAATCATGAGGAACCCAGCAACGGTGGTGGCTGTTTTGCCTCACATTTGCAACAAATACAGGACCCCAGAAGATTCTCCCGCTTGCCCCGCAGGACAGTCCAAACCAGATTCGGTTATTTCACAAGTGGCACAAAGTTGCTTAAAAAAAATCTTTTCACTCCATCTCTACGCCTCCAAAGAGGGCAGGTACTTGGACAACCTAGGCAAAGGGTTCCCCACCATGTCTGCCATCATGGTTCATGTGGACAATTCTATGTTGACCTAGTTCCTGAATACAAGAAATCTGAGTCAAGAAAGATCTTACAGGAAGGTGCACAAATGGCATCCAAAATAGTAAACTGCGCAATGGACATGGCCTCCACTGGTTTTTGCAAACTGGAAGGGGCAGCAGCCTTAAGATGGCATGGTTGGCTCAAGGCAACAACCTTCAGACTGGAAGTGCAGTCCAAAATCCTGGATATGGCCTACAATGGGGAAACCCTATTTGGAAAGCACAAAGATGAATCTGTTGGTCATCAAGACAGACCTACATGGCCAGATCCCATGGCACACTGCAATTCAGAAAGATGACCTTTCAAGGGCCACATGGAAGAGGTTTTTCAACCTACAGAGGAGGATACCAGTGCTCCCATCAGTATCAGCCCTTCCACTCAGTACAAAGCTGCTTACAAATAAACACCCCTGCAGTCAACTGCCCACGTCAGCATATACAAAGCAAGGCCCTGATGGAAGTAACCCGGTTGTTAACAGTGACTTAAATCCGATGTCGGCTACCTCCTCTTCCCATCCCGTGGGTGCAGACATTACCAACTACCTTAATCAATGACGACATAACTTCAGGCACATGCGTATTGGATCTTGTCACCTGTGGCCATACCCTGGAGTTTATCAAGAGACTACTAAGCAATCCACCAAGGGGAGTGCACCCCCACACCCTCCCTCCCTCCCCCTCTTGTCTTCACTTGCTCATAAAAAGAAGCCCTCATCATGCTTGCCATGAGTGCAATCGAAAAAGTGGTTTCCCTAGTACGGCATAGGTTTCTACTCCTGTTTTTTCCTGATCTAAAAGAAAACTGGAAGTTAAACACATTTTTGCAGAAGCAATCTTTGTATGGTCGCTCTCTGGCATCCTGCTCCACCTAAAGCACGGAGACTATATAACAGCTCTGGATCCACCCTTGGTGGATGAATGTTTCCACATCACAAACACTGCAAATATCTTAACTTCACTGTAGCCAGCACCATTACCAGTTCAGAGTTCTTCCATTCGGGCTCAAGTCAGCTCCCTGCATCTTCTCCTAATGCCTTGCTCCACTAGCAGCGCCTCTCAGAAAGCAAGGTATCATGGTATTCCCCTACCTGGCTGCAAAAGCTCCAACAACATTGCAAGTGTCCAAAGCTACAAAGCTTGCCTCACAAACTGGGTCTCACTGTGAATCATCAGAAGTCCTCAACTATTCCAAATCAGAGGATAATGTTTCTAGGCTTGTTTTATGGCCTGATGAGCATCACCCAAGGATGGTGGAAACATTAGCATAGTGGTCTCAGATCTCTTGAAGGGCTTCATGTTTTGATCTCTAATAACCGACTTCGTCATAACTACAGATGCCTCTTTAGAGGGCCGGGGGAGGCCACCTGCAGAGCCTGCTAACTCCAGGGAAGTGGCCTACGCTCCAGGAGGTCATGCATATCAAACACCTGGAACTGAAAGCCATCTTTCTTACCCTGCTAGCTTTCCTACCCAGGATAGCGAGAGCATTAGTGCTGGTGTGCACAGACAATACAACCAGCATGCACTATGTCAACAAGCAAGGGGGTGTACAATAGCTAACGCTCTCCCAGGTAGCTCAAGATCTTTGGAGCTGGCTTGCAACTCACAAGATCTCTCTGAGGGCCGAGCACATATCCAGAATAAACCACACCTTGGCAGTCACACTCAGCAGAGCCAAGGACGGTTGCCACGAGCTGTAACTGGATCAGTCGGCGCTGAGCAGAATATTCTTAGGTTGGGACAAACTAGCATTGGATCTCTTTACGACAAAGTAGAACAGCAAATGCTATGCCAGTTGGTGCTCGCTCCCAGGGTTGTCCTGGGTGGGTGCCTGCCTTTTTAATCAGATGGTCCAGGATCTACGCATATGCTTCCCCCACACCCCTTCCCTCTAATACCGAAGGTTCTCAACCAGATTAAAGTGGAACGCTGGGGCACGGGGAATAATAAACCAACCCCGGTTAATTATGTCCCGCCAGAACTCTGGGTTAAGCACTTTAAGTCCCAGTTTGCTAATACAAATAATGTCCCAACACCAGCCCAGGACCCCGTTAGCTGTCCCCTATCAGCTAATACTTTAGTCTTCACCAAGAAAGATGTTGAATGTGCCCTTAACTTAATACCTAAGGGAAGGGCCCCGGGCCTAGATAAAATTCCCGCAGATTTGTTTCTGCACAGTAAATCAGTCTGGGTCCCTTACATTGAACTATTGGCGAACACTATTGTAGACGGCACAATGGTGCCGGACTTATGGCGGGGAGCAGAAATCATACCAATTTTTAAAAAGGGTGACCATACCGATCCGGGAAACTACAGACCAATTAGCCTAATAGCCTGTATTCAGAAGGTTGTGGCTAGAATGGTACTTCTCAGGGTCCAGAATTGGATTGAGGACTCGGGAGTTATGTCTACCCTACAGGCTGGTTTTCGACCTCTGACTGGCACGGTAGACCAAGTTTTTAGATTTTCCTCAATATATTGGAAATGGGTGGTTCTGGGGGGTGGCACACTTTATGCAGCCTTTATTGATCTAAAGGCTGCATTTGACCTAGTCCCAAGAGATAGGCTGTGGAGAGCGCTTCATGAATAGGGTATCCCATCAGAACTGCTTGCAGTTTTGATAAAACTACATGAAAACAACTACGCGCAAGTCAGATGGGCTAACTCGAGCCAGGTAACAGATTTCCAACGGAAAGGGGTGTGCGGCAAGGGTGTGTGCTGGCACCCACACTATTCACACTATATATAAATAGAGTTACTGATTATTATAGGGGCTCTACTACTGACGCACCCAAACAGAACGGTATCCCCATCCCCCTGCTAATGTTTGCCGATGATACCCTTCTCTTATCCAAGACCCAGGAAGGGCTTCAAAAGGCAATAGACTTTTGAAAAATGTTGTTTTGATTACGGCCTCTCTAACGTTTCTAAAACCAAATTCATGACGATGCATAGGAACATTAGGGGTAGAGTCTTTATGAATGGTGTATCGTTAGAGCAGACTGATAGCTTCAGCTATCTGGGCATCAATTTGGGCTCTAGGCTACAGTGGAAGCCGCATGTGGCCCACTTAATTTCAAAGCATGCACAACTATCTGGTGCCCTTTTAAGAGAATTTAAGTTGTCAGCCACCAAACCTGTAGCCCCAGTATTAAAAATTTACGATTCAAAAGTAAGGTCTTCCATGTTATATGGAGTGGAACTGTGGGGGTCGTCTGATATAGCAGGTTTACAAAAAGTACACAATAAATTTCTCCGCTGTATAACAGGGCTTCCACAATCCACACCAATTCTACCTCTGCGCATGGATCTGGGCTGTCAGAGTTTAGAAAACATTTGCAGATTTAGACCAAGTGCATATTGGAGAAGACTGTGGGTAAGCCCAGAACTGCATCACTATGCGCAAGCATTATTGGAAACGCGCGATATGGATACAGGGGGTAAAATTTTATGGTTTAGAAAGGTTAAAACCCTCCTTAAATCTTTAGGTATGGGTGATTTATGGGACAATCCTCAGGAGACACCATTTCCTACCAAACAACAGTTAAAAGAGGCTTACTGGTCTTTTATTTCCCAGGAGGAGTTCAAGTCATACACCGCTCCATCATTTACTAAAGCTTTTTTGGAGCTGAAACACACCCCCGGATATGAGATGTACTGGGATCTGATCACTAAGCCTCATGATAGGAAACTATTCCATCAGTTTAGGGTAGGTACCCTCCCATTGAATAAGGTTACCTGCAAATGGGCACATAGTAACAACGATTTAATGTGTCCTTTCTGTACAACTCACCCAGAAACCATAGCTCATGTTTTATTTATTTGTCCTGAATATAAGGTTCCCCGTCATAAATGGATAAGAGCAGTATGTATTCAAATGGGTATCATGACGGGGAGTAATGCATTGAGAATATTTCAAACTGACTGTTCCGAAACAATAGTGATAGCGACAGCAACATTTTTAAAATGGATGTGGACAATAAGAGCTGGCAAACTGAAAGCTCTCCAGCCGCCCTAAAGTAAACCCAGCACAATAGTGGAATATTTTTTATAGTTTTAGTTTGTTTTTATGGAAGACAGATATTTATTTTATCTGAAAGAAACACGTTAGTTAGATTCCTCACCTTAGAATAACCCCAGGCGTCAGACTGGATCCGGAAGATTTTTCGTCAGCAATACCCCTTGCGCGTCGCTAGGCGTCGTCTGCGGCTCCGCGTCCGTCGTCGGCGTCGTGCGCCGGGATGACGTCGTCGGAGTACTTAGACGCCGCCCTCGCGCGCTGACGTCAGTTCTTCTTTTTTCCGCGCCAGTAAGCGCAGATCCGGGAGAGCTACCCCTTTTAGTCTTTTTTGACTAAATCTTTTTTGATCATTTTTGATCCTTGTCTGTCGACATCTGGTGCCGGTAGGATGCCTGGGTTCAAGGCTTGCGAGGATTGCCATCGACTGATGTCGGTGACCGATCACCACCGCCGGTGCCTCTACTGCTTAGGCCCCGACCACGACGCGGAGTCGTGCAACGACTGCCAGGCCCTGACTTCGAAGGCTAGGCGGGAGCGGTCCCGCAAGCTTCTCGAGCTTCGCCACTCGGCTCCGCGTCGTGCGCGATCCCGGTCCAGGAGGAGGTCCAAGGATCGCTCGCGGAGCCCTAGCCGACGCCATCGATCGTCCGGCTCCAAGTCGTCGGGTAAGTCCAAACGCTCAAAGAAGTCCAAGAGGCGACACCGCTCTTCGGACTCCCCTCGCCGGTCGCCCGACTCGGCTGAGGGTCAGGGTGGTTCCACCCCCGCGGCTCCGGCGGAGCCGCAGGTGCCGCGTCCGCCCCCATACCTTCCGGTCCCTGGGACTGACGCGGCGCCGGCGGAGATCAGTGCCTTCCTCTCGGCCATGAGGAGCCTGGCCCCGCCGTCGACGCCCGCTGGCGCGCCTTCGGGCCCCGCGGACTCGACTGGGCGATCTTGCCTGCCGGCGGCTCCGGCGCCGTCGACGACTCCGGTCTCGACGCCGCAGGTCCCCGCGGGGCCCATGCCTGGGCCCCAGTCGACGCCGGTTGACCTAGTCACTCCTCCACCGGCGCCGACGCCTGAACCACCGACGCCGTCACCGGCGCCGCCGGCGCACACGCCTACACCTCCGGCGCCGCCGACGCCTTTGGCGCCGACACCCCAGTTTAGCCCTCATCCGGACCCGGCGCCGCAGCGGCGTCGACCGACGCCGCATCCGACGCCGCTTGAGTCCTACCATCTCTACAGTCCGGTTCCGATCATTCCTCCTGTTTATCAGGAATCGGAAGAAGGGGGCGACTGGGAGGGGTTCGAGGACCCTATGGCTGTTCAGTCACAGCTTTCTCAGGACTGGGCAGATGAACTGGGGGAGGCCAGTGGGCTGGACACCTCGCCAGACACTGGATTCACTTCTCCGACGACCGTGGCTTCGGAGGAGGGTGCAGCATTTTCTGTGGTGCTGCGCAAGGCGGCCGAGGCCCTTGGGCTCGAGTTGCCTGCCGTGGCTGTGAGGACTAACATCCTCACTGAGGTGCTTCAAACCTCAGCAAGCTCCACTGAGCCTCTGCTGCCGTTCAACGAGGCCCTCACTGACGTTCTGCAGGGCACCTGGTCCAAGCCCTCCACAGTTCCTCCTGTGGATAGGAACGTTGCCAGGCGCCACCGCCCTGCTCCGGGCGACCCCAGTTTCCTGTCCCAACACCCCACCCCCGAGAGTCTGGTTTCCAGGCCTCTACCTCCCAATCCTCCTTCCCGACCGCTCCGCCGGACCGGGATTCCAAGAGACTCGAGCAGTTTGGCAAGAAACTGTTCTCGTCCCTTAGTTTGGGCCTGCGGTCCTTAAATACCGCCTGTCTCTTGGACCGTTATTCCCATTCCCTGTGGGATACGGTGGAGGACGTGCTGCCCCTGTGTCCGGAGGAGGTCCGGACGCGTCTTACCCAGGCTTTGGCCGATGGGAGGGATGCAGCACGGCACGCCATACGATGTGGGCTTGACACCACGGACTCGCTGGGTCGGGCGATCTCAACCACGGTGGCGCTCCGCCGCCACGCCTGGATGCGGTCCACGTCATTTTCCGGGGATGTCCAGACCACCCTCATGGACATGCCCTTTGATGGCACTCGCCTGTTTGGTGAGAAGGCGGACAGTGCGCTGAACCGCTTTAAGGACTCCCGGGCTACGGCCAAGTCCTTGGGCCTCTCGGCTCCGCGGGCGCACACCTCCGCTTTTCGCCCCTTTCGTGGCCAAGGAAGGGGCGCCTCCTCACGTCCGCAAAGCCGCCAGCCGCAGAACCAACCTGCGCGCGGTCGCGTACGTGGCTTCCGCCGTGGCGGAAATGGAGGCCGACGTGGTCAGCCCACTTCCACCCCGGCAGCATCCGCCTCAAAGCCCTCCTAGTCCGAGCTTTCAGGCCCATACCACGCCAGTGGGCGGCAGAGTTCGCCATCACCTGCTCCACTGGCGGTCCATAACATCGGACAGGTGGGTGCTGCAAATCGTCCGAAGGGGCTACTCCCTCCCCTTCGAGACGACGCCTCCAGCCATGCCACCGCAGCACCACCGTATCTCGGGGGATCATTTGAATCTTCTCCGCGAGGAAGTTTCGGCTCTCTTGGCCAAGGGGGCCGTCGAGCGCGTTCCGAGTCCAGAAGTAGGTCGTGGTTGTTATTCCCACTACTTTCTGGTTCCCAAGAAGGGCAAGGGGGGCCTACGCCCTATCTTGGACCTCCGGAACGTCAATGACTTCCTCCGAAAGGACAGGTTCAAGATGCTAACGTTGGCTCAGGTTTTAGCTGCCCTAGACCCTGGAGACTGGATGGTAGCGTTGGACTTGCAGGACGCATATTTTCATATCCCCGTCCTGCCGG
Source organism: Triturus cristatus (assembly GCF_964204655.1). Classification (NCBI taxonomy): domain Eukaryota; kingdom Metazoa; phylum Chordata; class Amphibia; order Caudata; family Salamandridae; genus Triturus; species Triturus cristatus. The sequence goes on from NC_140584.1 coordinate 351,001,223, forward strand.
CCCACCGGCGTTACCTGCGGTTCACGGTGGGCCAAGAGCACTTTCAGTTTACCGTGCTCCCCTTCGGCCTCACCAGTGCCCCTCGGGTGTTCACGAAAGTGTTGGCGGTGGTCGCAGCTCATCTGCGCAGATCAGGGGTTTCAGTCTTCCCCTATCTCGACGACTGGTTGTTGAAGGCGGGCTCGCCCCAGGCAGTCGTCTCCCACCTCCAGACTACGGCGGATCTCCTGCATTTGCTGGGGTTTTCCATCAACGTGCCGAAGTCACACCTGAGTCCCTCTCAGAAGCTCCTCTTCATCGGAGCGGTTCTCGATTCGGCGCAGTTCCGGGTCCATCCACCGGAACAGCGGGTCCGGGATATACAGGCCCTGATTCCCATCTTTCGGCCTCTATCCCGGGTTTCGGTCAGGCTAGTGTTGCGGCTTCTGGGGCTGCTGGCCTCCTGCATCCTACTAGTGCATCACGCCAGGCGGCGCATGCGGGCTCTGCAGTGGGACCTGAAGTTTCAGTGGGCCCAGCATCACGGCAACCTGTCCGACCATGTCTTGATCTCGGAGGGCACTGCACAGCAGTTGCAGTGGTGGCTCACGGACCGCGAGTGGGTCAAGGGCAAGAGCCTCTCCCTTCCCCAACCGGAGCATGTCGTAGTGACGGATGCGTCCCTCCTGGGTTGGGGTGGCCATATGGGAGAGGCGGAGATCAGAGGCCTCTGGTCTCCGGCGGAGTCTCGTCTCCACATCAACCTGTTGGAGTTGAGAGCGATCCGGCTTGCACTGAAAGCCTTCCTTCCCTCTGTCAGGGGAAGTGTCGTGCAGGTGTTCACGGACAACACCACCGCCATGTGGTATTGCAACAAACAGGGCGGGGTGGGGTCGTGGACCCTTTGTCAGGAGGCTCTGCGCCTCTGGACGTGGCTGGAACACCAGGGCGTCACCCTAGTGGTTCAACATCTGGCGGGCTCTCTGAACGCCAGAGCAGACGAACTCAGCCGCCGGTGCATGATGGATCACGAATGGCGTCTGAACTCCGAAGTGGCGCAAGGTCTCTTTCAGCAGTGGGGAGAGCCTTGGTTAGATCTATTCGCCACCGAAGAGAACGCGCAATGTCAGCAGTTCTGCGCGTTGGAATTTCCAAGGCGACGCTTTTCGTCACGAGTGGAGTTGCGGTCTGTTGTACGCCTTTCCGCCTATACCACTTCTGCCCAGAGTGCTGAAGAAGATCAGGCACGACCGGGCCCAAGTCATCTTGGTGGCTCCGGATTGGGCACGAAGATACTGGTATCCCGAGCTACTCAGTCTGTTGACCGATCCCCCGATACGTCTGCCCCTTCGGGAGGATCTTCTGTCGCAGCAAGCAGGGGACGGTCCTCCACCCGAACCTGTCCAGCCTCCACCTCCATGCGTGGAGATTGAGCGGCGGCAGTTGATGCCATTTGACTTGCCTCCTGAAGTCTGTGATATCATTCTGGCAGCCAGGCGTCCCTCCACAAAGTCGGTATACGCCTGCCGGTGGAACAAATTTGTGGCATGGTGCACAGCAAAGGCTGTGGATCCCCTTTCCGCCCCTCTTTCTGAGGTTCTCCTCTTCCTTCTTTCTCTGGCCCGGCAGGGCTCTGCCCTGGGCACCCTGAAAGGTTATCTTGCTGCCATCTCCGCCTTCTTGCGGCTTCCTGATCAGCCTTCTCTTTTCAAGTCCCCTGTGGTTACACGCTTTCTCAAAGGCATTACACACACGTTCCCTCCTGTCCCTTTTGTAATGCCTCAGTGGGACTTGAATCTGGTATTGACATTCCTGATGTGCGCTCCCTTCGAGCCTCTTCACAATTGTCCTCTTCGTCTTCTGACTCTTAAGACTGCTTTTCTGGTAGCCATCACCTCGGCTAGACGGGTGAGTGAGCTCCAGGCTTTATCTTCAAAGCCTCCTTTTCTATCTGTTCATCCGGACAAGGTTGTCCTTCGGCCTCGTCCCTCCTTTCTTCCTAAAGTGGTGACTCCATTTCACCTTGGGCAGTCTGTCACCTTGCCCACCTTCTTTCCGCCTCCGCATCCTTCCAAAGAGGAAGAGAGGCTCCACCGTCTGGACCCAAAACGTGCGCTCTCCTTTTATCTGGACCGCACAAAACAGTTCCGGGTGGACGACCAGCTTTTTGTTGGGTACGTGGGCGCTAAGAAGGGGAAAGCTGTGCACAAACGGACCATCTCTCGGTGGGTCGTTTTGTGTATAAAAATTTGCTATTCCTTGGCTAAAAAGGACCCTCCTGTTGGGCTGCGCGCCCATTCTACTCGGGCCACGGCGGCTACTACTGCCTTGGGACGGGGAGTCCCTTTGCAGGACATCTGTCAGGCGGCGACGTGGGCTTCGCTACACACGTTTGCCAGGCATTATTGCCTTGACAGCCAAGTCCGGAGGGATGGCTTCTTTGGCCGTTCTGTCCTCCAGGACTTTCTGGTGTGATCTTGGTTCGCAGACCCACCACCGGGGATGGTATTGCTTGGGTATCTATTCTAAGGTGAGGAATCTAACTAACGTGTTTCTTTCAGATGAACAAGTTACTTACCTTCGGTAACGATGTATCTGTAAGAAACATTAGTTAGATAGATTCCTCACCGACCCTCCCATCCTCCCCGTTCTGCGAACTGACATCTAGGGTTAAGGTTGTCCTTTCAGGCCCCTAGATTTTATTTTTGGCACCAGTGTCGGTCTTTGCATGGCTCTGCGTTCCTGGCGCGGAAGGCTATGTACAAGAACTGACGTCAGCGCGCGAGGGCGGCGTCTAAGTACTCCGACGACGTCATCCCGGCGCACGACGCCGACGACGGACGCGGAGCCGCAGACGACGCCTAGCGACGCGCAAGGGGTATTGCTGACGAAAAATCTTCCGGATCCAGTCTGACGCCTGGGGTTATTCTAAGGTGAGGAATCTAACTAACTAATGTTTCTTACAGATACATCGTTACCGAAGGTAAGTAACTTGTTCTTTAGGTCGATTTGGAATACCATTTTAAGTAGTGATCTTAGATCCTGCTGTCTCTAGTTTTCAGTGTTACATTTTCCGTGTATAACTCAATTGTGTAGCTCTAATGGAAGTATATGATGATGATTTGAGATTTTTACTTATTCCTTTTTTTGTGATGTATTTTTATGATGAACTGTGTTTTTATGTGTGTCTTTCATGACATAAAGTCGAAATAAAGACTGAAATGGAATGGATATGCTTCCCCCACACCCCTTCCCTCTAATACCGAAGGTTCTCAACCAGATTAAAGTGGAACGCTGGTTCCTCATCTTTATTGCTCCCAAGTGGCCCAGGCAACATTGGTTCACGGAGCTTCTCCTGCGGAGTACAATTTCCAGTCACCTACTGACCTTGCAAGCACTATTGACGATGAACCAGGGCCAAGTCCTACATCAGGACCCAGCTTCTCTCCACTTGTGTGAATGGCTACTGAATTCCACGAGTTCCGAGATTTGAATATTCCTCCGGACTGCGGGAATATTCTTGCAAGAGCGGAAGCCAAGATCAAAACATAAAAGCTGAAATGGAAGCAGTTCTGTTTATGGTGTCACAAATCCAACCATCATCCTTTATAAACATCACCTGAGTAGATTCTGCCTTAATGCCTTTTAGTTGCTCGGTCAGGCTTGGTGCATGTGTCTTATCAAGGCACATCTATCAGCAATATCAAGATCTAGACGCTCGTGCACTTTCTGTGTTCCACAGGAATCATCAAAGTGATTGTACATTGCCATTGTACCCTATGATAGTTATATATGCTGCTTTATTTTGGTACCGTGGGACTCCCACGGGGAATGATTTGAGCAAGTGAATCTAGTTACAGGTAAAGAACTAATTTTCTTCCTCACTTTTGAATACTCCCCAGGTGCCTGACTGGATCTAGAAACGTTTCTTCAGTAGTGCTCCTACACACCACTAGTGGCACCGTACTAACCCGAAAGTGACAGCAGAGTCACATATAATTGCCACCCTTGCACTTTGATATTAGTTCCTTTATTTATGTGTCTTCCGATGTGGATCCAGAATTCCGCTCCTAATATTTTTGACCACTTCTAAAACTAATTCTAGTGTGCCAGGGAATGTTTCTGTAAAAAAATGATAGTTTCAAACAACGCTGCAACGGCAGAAGATTGATATCTGTCACAGACTTGGATGAGGTGCATTTCTGGACTCAGGCAAATTTTACTCTAAGTTGAGTGATTAAATGTGCCCTCGCACCTTAAGGTGATCAGGAACCAGGAGGTAAATCTGTATGTCGCTGAACCCAAATAATCTGAAAGAGACACGTTCGAGATAGATTCCTTACCTTAGAATATCCCCAGGCCTCAGACTGGATCAGGAAAGTTTTCGTCAGCAGTACCCCTGCGCGTCGGTAGGTGTCGTCGTACAGCTCCGCTTACGTCGCTGGCGTAGCCGCCGAGATGACGACGTCAGAGCTACTTGGACGTGCCCACATGCGCTGTCAGTTCTCTTTTTCCGTGCAGCAACGCAGATCCGCGAGAGCGGTACCCCCTAGTTAAAAGTTGAACTTGGTTTCTGACAACTTCTATTGTCATGTGCTTGACTCCTGGTGCAATAGAGATGCCCAGGTTTAAGTCCTGTAGGGCATGCCGTCTCAACATGTCGGCGTCGGACCCTCACGACGTGTGTCTCTTCTGCTTGGGGCAAGCCCATGACCCCGAGGCGTGCCCGATTACCCGGCCATGGTGCCGAAAGCTTTGCGGGAGCGTTCCTGAAAGTTGTTGGAGGTTCGGCAATCTGTTCTGCACCGATCAAGGTCCCGATCCCGTGGGAGGTCCAGGGACTGGTCGCGGAGCCATCCGCATCGCTTTGTCGGAATCGGGTACAGGTATGTCTTGGTGACATAAAAAGTCGAAGAAGCGTCGTCGCTCTTCTACCCCTCACCGGTCGCAGGATGCGGTGGAGGGGGCAGGCGGTAACTCCCCCGCCGCTCCATTAGAGCCCCCGTTGTTGCCTGCTGCCTACCCTCCCTTTCCGGGGCCGCACGCGACTTCGGACGAGGGGCAGGCCTTTATATCGTCATTGTGCCATTTGTTTGTCCCGCCGGGTCCCTCCAGAGTGACTTCGGGCCCCGCGGATCTGTCTGAAGGGTTTGCCACCACCTCTGGCCTCGGCGCTGGCCCTGGATCCGGTGCCGGGCGCGGCGACGCCGCCGACTCGGGACTGGTATCTTACCCTCCCATTCCGTTTGTTGGAGGGGAGTTTATCCAGTTTCCCAGGGCACCTCGTCCTTACCGGCCCCTTCAGCAACTGGTGGACGAAGGGGAATACTGGGAGGGGTCGGAGGACCCTCTTGCAGCTCAATGTGAGGATGAGACTGAGTGGGAAGGGGATGTGGAGGGTCCAGTGGATCTGGATTTCTCTCCACACCCTGGCACTCTGTCTCCTTTTCCGTGGCCACGGAAGAGGTTGGGACTTTTTCTGTGGTTTTACGCTGGGCAGTTGAGGCTCTTAATCCCGAACTCCCTTCTGTACCTATCGGGATCAATCTCCTGACTGAGCTCCTGCAGCCGCAGTCGTCCTCTGCGGAGCCATTACTGCCCTTCAATGAAGCGCTTACTGATATCCTGCTAGGCACCTGGATTAAACCTAACACAGGAGTCCCTGTAGACACGGGTGTGGCACGCCGCCATCGCCGGGCGACCCCAGCTTTCTCACACAACACCCGACGCCTGAGAGTCTGGTTGTCCAGGCTTCTCCCTCGCCGAGTGTGTTCCCTTCTGCTCCTCCAGACAAGGAATCTAGGTAACTGGAGCAGAATCTAGGTAACAGATTTTCACATCTGCTAGCTCTGGGTTGCGGGAGGTGAATACTGCATGCCTCCTAGGCCGCTATTCCCATTCTGTGTGGGACACTGTGGCACTGTTGCTACCTCAGTGCCCTGTGGAAGCACGGGCGGTTCTCTCTCAAGCTATTGCAGAAGGGAGAGATGCTGCGAAATTCACCATTCGTTGTGGGTTTGACACGGCCGATTCTCTCGGTAGGGCACTTTCCACAACTGTGGCGCTCCGTCACTATGCTTGGCTCCGCACTACTGGCTTTTCTGGGGATGTCCGGAACACCCTATTGGACATGCCCTTTGACAGTACACGCCTCTTTGGTGATAAGGCGGATAGCACCCTGGAACGCTTTAAGGACTCTTGGGCTACGGCCCAGTCCTTGGGTCTCGCAAGTATGTGAACTCCCTCAGGGTCCGCTTTTCGGTCCTTTTGTGGTCAAGGTCGGGGCGCCCAGGCACGTTCTTTTCAGACCCGCAAGTCTGCGCAGCCACAGTCTCAATGCAGCTGCGGACGTGGGACCTGCCGTTGTGGATCCTGGGGACAGCGGACAGGTCAGTCCACCACCTCCCCTGCCGCCTCTAAACCTTCCTAGTCCGGTGTTTCAGGCCCACCTGACGCCAGTGGGTGGCAGGATTCGCCATCACCTTCCCCACTGGCGCTCCATAACCTCGGACAGGCGAGTTCTGCAAATAGTCCGCAGGGGCTACTCCCTCCACTTCGAATCTACTCCTCCAGCCATGCCACCTCAGTAGCACCGCATGTTGGGGTAACACTTGGCACTTCCCCAGCAGGAAGTTACGGCCCTCTTGGCCAAGGGGGCCATCGAGCGCGTTCCGACGCCAGAAGTAGGTTGTGGTTGTTACTCCCACTACTTCTTGGTTCCAAAGAAGGACAAAGGCCTGCGCCCTATCTTAGAACTCCTGAACGTCAGTCGCTTCCTCCAGAAGAAGTTCAAGACGCTCACGCTAGCTCGGGTCTTGTCTGCTCTAGACCCGCAAGACTGGCTGGTAGCGTTGGACTTGCAGGATGCTTATTTTCATATTCCCATCCTGCCAGCCCACCAGCGTTACCTACGGTTCAAGGTGGGCCACGAACACTTTCAGTTCACCGTGCTCCCTTTTGGACTTACTAGCGCCCCTCGGGTGTTCACGAAAGTGATGGCGGTGGTCGCAGCTCATCTGCGCAGAACAGGGGTTTCAGTCTTCCCCCTATCTAGACGACTGGCTGTTTAAAGCGGGCTCGCCCCAGGCAGTCGTCTCCCACCTCCAGACTACAGCCAACCTCCTGCATTTGCTGGGGTTTTTCCATCAACATGCTGAAGTCGCACCTGATTCCCTCTCAGAAGCTCCTCTTCATCGGAGCAGTTCTGGATACGGCGCAGTTTCGGGTTTATCCTCCCAAACAGCGAGTCCAGGACATTCGGGCTATGATTCCGATCTTTCGGCCCTGGTCCTGGGTTTCGGTCAGGAAGACACTGAGGCTGCTGGGCCTCATGGCATCCTGCATCCTGCTGATCGATCATGCCAGATGGCATATGTGGGCTCTGCAGTGAGACCTGAAGTTCCATTGGACGCAGCATCGGGGGAACCTGTCCGACTGCGTCCAGATTTCAGAGGGCACTGCACAGGACTTGCAGTGGTGACTCACGAACCAGCGTTGGGTCAGCGGCAGAGCCCTCTCCCTTCCCCAACTGGAGCACACAGAAGTAACAGACGCGTCCCTCCTGGGATGGGGTGGCCACATGTCAGAGGCGGAGATCAGAGGCCTCTGGTCTCTGGCGGAGTCCAAGCTCCATATCAACCTTTTGGAGCTCAGGGCGATCATACTTGCACTCAAAGCATTCCTTCCCTCTGTCAAGGGGAGAGTAGTGCAGGTGTTCACGGACAACACCACCACCATGTGGTACTGCAACAAACAGGGTGGGGTGGGGTCGTGGACCTTATGTCAGGAGGCTCTACGTCTCTGGACGTGGCTGGACTGCCGAAGCATTTCCTTGGTGGTTCGACACCTGGCAGGTTCACTGAACGCCAGGGCGGATTAACTCAGTCTACGGTGCATGTTGGATCACGAATGGCGTCTTCACTCAGAGGTGGTGCAAGGTCTCTTTCAGAAGTGGGGCGGACATTGGTTAGATCTATTTTCCACTGAAGAGGACGCGCAATGTCAGCAGTTCTGCGCGTTGAAGTTTCCAAGGTGGCACTCCGCCTATACCACTTCTGCCCAGAGTGCTGAAGATCAGGCGCTACTGGGCCCAAGTCATTTTTGTTGCACCGGACTGGACTCGAAGAGTTTGGTATCCCAAGCTACTCAGTATGAGCGTGGATCCCCCAATCCGACTGCCTCTTCGGGAGGATCTCCTGTCGCAGCAACAGGGGACGGTCCTCCATCCGAACCTGTCCAGCCTCCACCTCCTTGCGTGGAGATTGAGTGGCAGCAGCTGATTCCATTTGACTTGCCTCCCGAAGTCTGTAATGTGATTCTGCCAGCCGGGCGTCCCTCCACTAACACGGTATACGCCTGTCGGTGGAAAAAAATTGTGGCATGGTGCACAGCAAAATCTGTTGATCCTCTTGCTGCCCCTCTTTCTGAGGTCCTGTTCCTCCTTTCTTTGGCCCAGCAGGGCTCTGCCTTGGGCACTATCAAAGGCTACCTTTCTGCTCTTTCAGCCTTTCTTAGGTTGCCTGATCAGCCCTCTCTTTTCAAGTCCCCGTTTGCCAATAGATTTCTCAAAGGCATTACTCACCTTTTCCCTCCTATTCATTTTGTGATGTCTCAATGGGACTTGAACCTTATTCTCACATATCTGATGTGCGCTCCATTTGAGCCTCTTCATAACTGTCCTTTGTGGTTATTGACTTTGAAAACTGTCTTCCTGGTGGCCATCACCTCTGCTTGGCGGGTGAGTGAGCTCCAGGCTCTACCCACTTTCTTTCCGCCTCCGCACCCTTCAAGAGAAGAGGAGAGGCTCCACCGTCTGGACCCAAAACGTGCGCTCTCGTTCTATCTCGCACACAACAGTTCCTGGTGGATGACCAGCTCTTTGTTGGCTACGTGGGTGCTAAGAAAGGCTGGGCTGTCCACAAGCGAACTATCTCCCGATGGGTTTTCTTGTGCATTAAACTCTTTTACTCTCTGGCTAAAAAGGAACCGCTGGTTGGGCTACGCGCCCATTCTACCAGGGCGACGGCAGCTACCACAGCATTGGGACGGGGTGTTCCCCTGCAAGACATCTGTCAGGCGGCCACTTAGGCCTTGTTGCATGCTTTCACTAAGCACTATTGCCTCGACAGTCTGGTCCAGAGAGACTGCTTCTTTGGCCATTCAGTTCTCCATGACTTTCTGGTGTAATCTCACTTTGCAGACCCACCACCGGGGTTGGTATTGCTTGGGTATGTATTCTAAGGTAAGGAATCTATCACTAACGTGTCTTTCAGATGCACAAGTTCCTTACTTGTGTAACAATATATCTGTAAGAGACATTAGTTAGTGATAGATTCCTTACCGCCTGCCCTTCCCGTTCTGCGAACTGTTCAATAGGGTTCAGGTCGGCTCTAGTTCTATTGCACCAGTAGTCTGTCTCTGGCATGGCTCTGCACTTCTGGTGCGGAAAAGGTGTTTACAAAACTGACAGCACACGTGGGCGCGTCTAAGTAGCTCTGACGACGTCATCTCGGCGGCTACGATGCCAGTGACGCACAGGGGTACTGCTAACGAAAACGTTCCTGATGCAGTCTGACGTCTGGGGATATTCTAAGGTAAGGAATCTATCACTAACTAATGTCTCTTACAAATATATCGCTACACAAGTAAGTAACTTGTGCGTTATATCGTTTGTGTAAGACTCATATAAATGGCACCTAAAGTGGGTTCAGACCAAAAAGCCTTTGCAGGACTGAGTGAACAAAGTTCCCTTTCTGCAGGCCCTGTCTGTCAAGGCAGTAGTGTTTTTTTTTTTAATGGGAGCAATGCTACCCATGTTGTGGCCAAGAAGATGTCAAGAACCAGCACTCTGGGAACCAATGCTGTGGTAGCAGCCTTATCCCTGATAGTATGAGCTCTTGGACTTTCCAGGACTACTTCTTTGGTAGTGTGTAGCAGTTCAAGCTGCAGAGTATTCAGTTTAACAGGGTCCTCTTCTGCGCAGCCATTGGTTTCTTCACCCCAATACCTCTCTAAAAAGGAGTATCTTAATAGGAAAGTGCAGAAAAAAAGGAAATTCTGTCCGCGTGCAGGGCTGTGATTTGCTGTGCTCTGCGCCATCATTTCCAAAGTGGCAGGAAGCTACCTGGCGGCGCATGAAAGCTCCTCTTGCAGAAAAGTCTGGCACCTGGAGAGTATTCTAAGGTGATGAATGTAGGGTTCTATTGCTTATCCTCCAGAAATAGCATTACTGAAGTGAAGTAATATGTTAGTCGGTAGGACAGCCAAGGGGTTAAACTCATGGATGGTCTTCAGTTAAGTTCAGAAATATTATTCCATGTGTTTGTGTGGGGGGGGGGGGGGGGGGGAGGTTGTGTGTTTTCCATTGAACATTGTTTTTGAAGTTGTTTCCCATTACTTCCTTCTACACTGGTAGATTTTGTGCCATAAAATTAATTTTGTGGCTGTTTGCAAGTGAGAAATGCACACTGTAGAATTGTGCAATGAAACCTGGAGTTTGGGAAGGCAAGAATTTCGACCTCGTGTCTGCGAGGTGCTTTCCGAACCTGTGTAGATATGTGCCCTTTCATACAGTGCATGAATGAGGACAAGGTGTTGGTTACAGTCTCCTTCTGTCATATTGAATTTTGAGATCGATATAGTAATGCAGAACATCCGCAACAACTTATCAAAGTAAGCCAAGAGTTGCAGAGAGCATATGTAGGTTACAGCTTAGTCACACGTTCTGTGGCATAAAAAGACATACTGATAGTTACATTTGCAGTCCGTATCCTACACTCCCACTTCAATCCACCCTCTAGAGAGAGGAACATATAAAGGAAGCTTAATACACCTAAAAAACCGAGTAAACCTTAATGTCATGGTGGAAATGATAATGAGGTGATCATGAGGGTTGGGCGTCGGGCCATTATAAAGCATCGCCCCAGCTGCAGGCTACCAGCTGTATTGCTATAACTTTAAGATATGGAATAGTTTAAGGCCTTTAGCCGCGGGGTGCCTGCTGTCATTGGGAGGACTTTTTTTTTTTTAATTTCAAAAACCTTTATTTCAGCTTCAACAGTTATACATTCTCACGCCTACAACCTCACGGGCCGGCTATAGCAGACACTTCATCAGAGTTCTAATCCAACCTGCACACAGCCAATCTACTGACAACCCGGAGGTCCGGCGGCAAGCACCTACATACTGTTCTGAATGTCAGTCTTGTGAAAAGCATTACAATCCTAGGCCGTGAGACGAGTGTTTGTCCATTAGGCACAATTTCTTCGGGTGCCTCCAGCAATCAGCAGTCATGGGGTGTGAATGTCCAGGAGCATATACTAGCACTAGAGGTCATAAAAGCTCACAGTTACAATGGGCATACCAGCATAGCACATCTTGGATTAGGACCCTGAGGCAGGTAAACTCCACTTCTCTAAGCAACCCCTTCAGTCACATCCATCTGGAGTACAGGGCTGCGGGGGGCCACTACACAATGTGCCATATGACTATACCTTCGCGGTTCACCTCCCTGTTCCTCACTCCTGCGACCCATCACACGCATTGTATAATGAGCCAAGTACACCAGGTTAATGTATCTCATCCAATCAGCCACCACCTTCATCTGACAGCAGTGTAAACACCCACGCTTCCAACAGTCCCACCGCAATCAGAGCCTCTCACCCCTATAGTTTCCACCACTACGCACCCCTTCTGCACCATTGCCAAGCCGCCATGAGTTCCTGCTAGCTGGATACTATATCTGTCGGTGCTGCACTAGCCGACATCTGACTCTCCCCTTCAGGGGAGCTGGTCTGTGCCGCCAGATATGTCCTAAACGGATCCCATATGTCTTTGTCCCTGCTATTCAACGGTTGCGTTTCCGCAAAGACAGCATTCTGTTCCTGGCAATACAATACATCACCTATCCATTCCTTGAATTTCGGTGCCCGACCCCTACCCCACCTACATGCAACCCGTCGTTTTGCCAGCAACAGTACAATATTTACAAATTTACGATGCACCTTAGGTATCGACACTGTATGGCCCAACAGCATCATGAGCGGGTCCAGTTCAATCACAGCACCCAACATAGTCGTCATCGCAGTATGGACTTGTGACCAGTACTCAGCCACTCCCGGACACATCCAAGCCAGATGTAAAAAATCAGCACCCTCCGAGTGGCATCTCTCACATTTATCATTGTCTGACAGCTGGAATCTAAACTTTCTAACAGGAGTATAATACCAACGCTGCAGAAACTTGTAATGGATGATACGCAATCTGCAGCTAGAAGAGATCTGGGAGGTGAGCTCACAACAATACGCCCACTGTGCCTCTGTTATGTCCCTGCCCAACTCTACAATCCAACTTCTAAGCGCTTTACAATCTGCATTACCACCACTCTCTCGAATACTGGTGTATAGTTGAGAGACTAGATGTCTACCATCCGTAGATGCAAGCAGGACCCGCAACGGGTTCACTATCTCAGGTTCCTCCGGGTAACTCGGCAACACCGCTCGCAACCCCTGCTGTAACTAGAGATAGTAAAAAACATCCAGTGGAGTAGGCTGATATTCCTTGAACAATTGATCTTTCGTCTTGAACTGACCATTCACAAACAAATCGCCCCACCGTCGGACCCGTATCCTAGCACATAACCCTCGGAACCCTGCTTCCTGCAACAGAGACAGGTCTGGATGATACACCAACGGCAAGGTCGGAGCATACAAAAACAAAAGTGTCGTCCTGCGCAGTATACGCTGCCACGCATCGATCGTACACGTCACCGTAGTGAACGGCGTAGTTATCACGCTGATGGGTCCATGAATAATGCCCTGCAATGGCAGAGGTCTGACAATCCAGTCCTCCACCGCCAGCTGCGGCATGCATGGCGTAGGGGTAAACCAATGGTATGCAAAGTGTGCCTGCGCACTCAAATAATACTCTAGGAAGTCGGGAACGTCAAATCCTCCCTTACTATATGGTTGGGTGATAGTCGACCAGGCCAATCTGGGCTGCTTGCCAGCCCAGAACAGTCGCAGTAACTCAGAGCGCAATGTCCGAAAAAAAAACACGCCTGGATAATACGGAATATTCTGGAAAAAATATAAGAAGCGAGGCAGCACCACCATTTTGATCAAGGAGGCCCTACCCGCCATGGTAAACGGCAACGATATCCACCGAGTTACATCCTCCGCCAACTTACTTATGGCTGTGCCATAGTTCAATCGCAATGTCTCTTCCCGGACCTTTGAAATTTGAACCCCTAAGTATCGCAGATCCGACTCGCACCACTCGATCGGGTAGTCCAATGGATATTGCCCAACCGCAGGTGTCAGGGGGAAAAATTGCGACTTCTTCCAGTTAATTTGTATTCCAGACAGCCTCCCAAACACCACAAACTCGCGAAGTAGCGAATTGAGGTTAGCCTGCGGATCTACCACATATAGCGTTAAGTCATCAGCGTATAAGGACACATCAATCTGTCGTCGAAAACATTTAAAGGCACTTTGCTTGTGCAGCTGTCGGATACGACAGGCCAGCGGCTCGATCGCTATAGCGAACAATAATGGGGACAGCGGGCACCCTCGTCTGGTCCCCCTGGTTAATGGAATCGGATCAGACAACTCCCCATTGATTAGTACTCTCGCTTTTGGGTCAGTATAGAGCAGTTTTATCCAAGCGACTAAAATTTTGGGGAACCCCATCCGGTACAGAACAGCAAACAAATAACCCCACTCAACCGAGTCGAATGCCTTGGACGCATCTAGGAATATGGCCGCGACAGGTAGTTCCGGCGCTATTGTCTGAATCAAAGAAAAAAGAGTTCGCAAATTACTAGCAGTGGATCTACCCGGGACAAACCCTGCCTGATCAGGAAGGGCAATTTTAGTCATAAGCAATGAAAGTCTAGTAGCCAGCACCTTTGCCAAGATCTTGGCGTCGCAATTTATCAGGGAGAGCGGCCTATAAGAATCACAGTCCTCTGGGTCCTTACCTGGTTTCAGCAAGGAGGTAATCACTACCTCCCTCATCGTCCCCGGCAACATTCCCACCTCCAGGGATTCCTCATAAACCTCCCACAGCACCGGGGCCATGATATCGATATAGCTTTTATAGAATTCCGCCGGCAGCCCGTCCAGTCCTGTAGCCTTACCATTACTCAGAGACATAATCGCCTCCCGTATCTCATCCAGCTCGAATGGAGCTCCGAGAAATTGCCTGTGTTCATCGCTCAGCCAACATAATGCTACGTCATCTAAGAAATCCCCAAACGGAACATCACCACCACCGCGGGTAGCGTACAGCCCTTCATAATGCTCCGTAAATTGCCGTAAAATCCCTTTAGTGTCTTGATGTATAACATCACCCGGTGTACGTATCTCTAATATGTGCGAAGTTCCCCGCGAATGCCTAGTGATCGCTGCCAAGGCCCGTCACGGTCTCTCACCCTCACAGTAACGACGGGCTTGCCAATATTTGCCCCTGAATTTGGTCTCCCTATCCGCTTCCTGCTCATATTGTGACAATTTTTCCCTAAATTCCTTGTGAAGAGGACCTATCGGCTCCCGGGACATTCTAGTTTCCAGCGCCTTAAGTTCGGACTCTAGTTTGGTAAGCGAGCCTCGTATGGCTTTTAGTACACCAAAGCTCTTAGGGATATAATACCCCCTGACCGTCACTTTAAACGCTTCCCAAATAGTCTCTACACTTTCTACCGACCCCTTGTTGCGCGGAAAAAAGTCCGCTATCTCCTCCCCCAATTCTGTCTGGAACAAGGGATCCAATAATGCCGTGGGTTGCAGCCGCCATGGCGGCGCTGCCCTACCGTACCCCGGGACCGCAAGCTGAACCAGAACCGGACAATGATCCGAGTAGGATCTCGGCAGATGTGTCACTCTGCCTAAGTCTACCGCTAAGCCACGAGATAGAAAACAATAGTCAAGCCTAGCCCATGTGTTAGCATAAGCTGTAAAGTGCGTCCCCTCACGGACCCCAGCATGCACAAATCTCCAGCTATCTATTAGTCCTCCTTCCTCCATGATGCCCGCCACAGCATCCCTCGCACACCTGTTATATTGTGGGCTACCATCCGACCTGTCCAGCCCGGGAGTCATTGTTATATTAAAATCACCGCCCCATATAATATGCCTGGAGCCGGTAGTGAGTATCATACCCCACAACCTGATGTAAAAGTCTGGCGAATCCACATTAGGCCCATAACAATTTACTATAGCAACCGTGTCAGTACCCAGCCTACCCCATAACAGGACAAATCTCCCCTCACTATCCGTGCGTTCACCTAGTCGCACAAATGGCACAGTTTTTTAAATCCGGATCGCCGTGCCTCTAGCGTACCCAGAATACGAGGAGAAGCTACGTACCGCCGCCCATTTGCTCGCAAAAGTGTAATTAGCCCGGGGGCTAAGATGCGTTTCCTGCAATAGCACGATCTGCGCCTGATGCTGTTCTAGATAGGCCACCACCCTCCTACATTTCCTCGCATCATTCAACCCACGGACATTCCAGGTTACAACCGTGATTCTGGAGCTATGAGCATTGTCAGCCATCACACGTCAACCCCCTAGGATCCATATAGCCACCCATCTCCAAAAACAGCTCCTGCCAAAGGTACCATCTATACAGTGTATGACCCCAACGACAACACAACATTGGATTCTCATTAGTAGTCGTGTCACTAGCGCTGTGCACATCTACCCATTCCCTGCTCCATAGCCAACCACCCCAGCACCCTTGCGATTCACTCATCTCTGTACTCGTACTCCAACCATCCAAACCATAACTGAATCCCTTACACCCACCCCCCTCCCACTGAAGCAACCCCCAACCTGCTAGCATCGCACTCCCCCCTTCCCTCCCACATATGCCCCTATAACGAGGGCTAAGGTACCCCACAACCCCAAAACCATATACTAGGGTAATTCCCATCAGGAAACACATCTAGGTGGCAACACTAATACCCCCCTATGAACGTAAGCCCAACCACACAATGTGCAGCCCAGCCCGGCGATACAGGGGGGGCGTCCGGCGCTATAATCAAGGGCACCTGGAACATGCCATAAGTAACCAGTATCAACAATTTATCCAGCAAAAGATTGTAAATCACACACACTGCGGCCGGAGAGGGTCCCGACATCACAGAGTCCCCCGAGGCAGCCGATCACCCTCCCACATTCTCAACCCCACATCAATCAGACTGATAATAAGAACAATACAATGTCCGTCAACAAGAAACCCCAACCTTAACTCTGGGGCAACGCTCTAATCGTTACATTCAGAATAATAGGCATTCAGAGTCCTCCCCACTCACGGTTCACCATCCACCAGCATCTCTTGCCGAGGGTCCATGTCGTCCTCCGCTCCAGCCCCTGGCTTGTGAGTTCGTTTATGCTGCTTGAGAAAATCCTCCACCTGCTGCGGATTTGTGAAGAATTTCTGTCTCCCCTGGTACGTGACCCGCAAGCGTGCCGGGTAGAGCAAGGCGTAGTCCATTTGCAAGTTTCGCAATTTTACCTTAACTGAGAGAAATTTCCTACGTTCCTCTTGGACCAGTGGAGTAAAGTCCGGATACAGCGCGAAGGAATTGCCATCATAAGACAACGACCGCGTGCTTCTTGCAGCTTTTAAGGCCGCGTCACGATCCCGATAATTCAGCATCCGAGCTATGATCGATCTGGGCGTCGCTCCCGGCTTAGGTCTGGGGCCCAAGGCCCGGTGTGCCCTCTCCACTATAAATTGGGGCAAAAAGGCATCCGACCCAATCGCTGCCACCAGCATCTTCTCGACATACTCCTCCATGTTACCCACGTTGGTTGTCTCCGGTATTCCCACGATGCGTACGTTATTACGCCGACTTCTCGCTTCTAAATCCTCATTTTTAGCTGCGGTAATCCGCAGGAGATTGTCCATTCTGGGTAACTGCGAGGTGTGTTGTGTCACCGTGTCATCAGAGTCTGATATGCGCTGTTCTGCCTCTTTCAAGCGCTCCTCGTGCGCGTCCAATTTGTGCACCACCGCATCCATGCGCGACGACATCCTATCCACTTTGTCCGCTATTGTTGCAAAGCCTTGGCGCATCTCTCGTAGGACATCCTGCAGATTTATCGCCGTATCCACAGGTCCGTCCGCCACTCCGGACATCGCCGCAGAACCGCGAGCCGCCTCCCCCGGCGCGGTCGTTTTCTTACTAGCCTCAAACGTGAGTTTGGGCTGCTTCGCGTCCGTTCTGCCCATCCTACACTTCGGGCAGAGCTCACCGTGGATGTCACCAGGGGACCTCGACAGACGCAACCGTCTCCGGCACAGCGATGGCGCTGAATCCTCCTCCGATCCTTCGTAAGCCTCCACTCAACGCTAATCTTCTAACTCGAGTGACCAGGGCAGGCGGACTAGGCAGTCCACTCCATTCGCATCAGGCAGCACCTTCCGTGCCCAGTGAAGGGCTTCGCTGACCGGTCAACATATGCAGCGTCACACCAGGAACGTAGGCCGCGTGCAGACTAACTCCCAGTATCACGCAAGGTACACCCTTTCACAGCTGTGCGTGCAATCGGGGCCGCATCAACCTTTGTACCCACACCAGGGGGGGGCTCCCCGTGATCGTCGTGCCCTGTTTCCGCTCTCTCCCAGTGTCACGTCGACAGCACACCAACCGGGTAGCAACACCCTCCTCCACTATTGCTCCGGGCACTGCCACCTCCGTATCCAGGGGCCACCGCGCTGCTCCACTCGCTATGCCGGGGGGGAGGGGGGAGCGACATCTCTCGCCTCACCGTCCCGATTTAGAAATACGCTCAGAGGCCCAGTCCTACGAGCAATCCAGTGACGAACCTCTTTAGGGCAACAGAAGGAGCTCAGGCCACGCCGCTACTCCGAGGAAGGGAGGGGGGTTCGGGAGCCCCCCTGCACAGTCTCCGCTGGCAGTTCCCCGATCTGCTCCGCATTCCTCACCTAGCCAAGCTACGGCCGCCTCGGAGGCTTCACACGCGGTCACAGTGTTCGCGGCCCTCCGCCGCTGTCGCAACCCCGGCTTCGCCTTGCAATCCGATCCGGGAATGCAGTCCAGCGCCGACGGCCGCCACCTTCGCCGCAACTTGCGGATCGTCTCTCTGCAGTCCCTCAGCTCCGAGGGCCCTCAGCTTCGGACAGTCGGCTCCGGTCATCCGTCTGATCCTACGCTCGTGGTTACGGCACCCAGGTGTGCCCAGTAAGGATAAATTAGCGGATATTTACTGCCGGACAGCGGGAGCCCTACGCGAAGGCGTCCATTCGCTAGTGCGCCACCTAGCGTTTGTCATTGGGAGGACTTCCGATAAGTAACTCACCAGCTGGGACCATATGTATTGGAATCCCTTCCTAGTGTCATCCGGTATGTCTGCCATGCACTCCAGAGCCAGTGCCCTCCACAGCCTCGCATGCCATTGGGTTAACAATGGTGCCTCTTGCTTTTTCCATGTGGCAGCCACTGCTATTTTAGCTGCCCTAAGGCAAAGCCACATGACAGAATTATCACTCTGCGTTTGTCATTTCAGGAGTGGGTCTCTTACCCCCAGCAAGGTGTGTTCCTGAGTCTGGGGAAGTGGGTAGCCAACATGAGTTTGATTTGGGGTAGGATCTCTTTCCAAAAAGGCTGGATGGAGGGGCAGTCCCATCAGATATGACAGAAGTCGCCCATTAGCCCACATCCCCTCCAGCACCTATCTAAAGTGTTGGGGAAGATCTTGTGTAGTTTCTGGGGATATAAGTACCAATCAAACATAATTTTGTAGTGTGCCTCCCTTGGATACATCGAACGGTTTTGCTATGTCGTTATGTAAGCGCTCCCACTGCTTGTCCGCTAGAGGAGTGTCCAAAAGTGCAGCCCAAAAGCGTTTATACCGTGGGACCGACCTGGGGTTTAGAGCTTGTATGAGCGCATACAGAAAGGAGTTACATCCCTTGGAGGTGGCTCCTGATTGGGCACATGTCTCTATGGAGAGCAAATCCCTGGTGGCGGCCAGCCGCACCCGGGGTTGTTACACCCAATGTTTAAGCTTCAAATAATGGAACTCCTCTTTGCTGGTTAGTGCGAATAGTCTCATGCATTCTGGAAATGTGAGAATCTCATTGTTGTGAAACAGGTGGGAAATCGAGAGACAGCCCCCCTCCCGCCATGCCTCGAAGGGTCCCGCGTGAAGTGCAGGGGGAAAAGCAGCATTGAACTGCATGGGCGTGTAGGGAGATGGAAAGGTGGTCAGATGTAACCTATTAGTAAATGTCCCACGCCCGCAGTGTGGTGGATGTGGATGTAGGTGTACTGATGTAGGCGTTGAGCGGTCTATCCTGCTTGGGTTTCCACAATAAATCCCAAATGATCCGGCCGGTGATGTATCTATGTGCAGCCAGTGTTTCTCTGAGGCACTCAACGACCATTCTGTGATTACCCGTAGCTGTGCCGCTCTGTAATAGCCTAGAAATTCTGACAGGGCCAGACTCCCCTCTTTGCACTGTCTCGTGAGCAGGCGCTGGGGCAAGCGGGCCCTCTCTCCCAACCAGTTACATTTAGTGATCATTTGTTGCAGCTCTCTGAAGAGACCTTTTTCAACTGGAATGGGTAGCCCCTGAAAAAGGTAAAGCAAGCGGGGGAGCACATTCATCTTGATAGCATTAATTCGGCCAAGCCAGGAGATGTATGCGGCACTCCACCTACCCAAATCAATTTTTAATTGGCGAAGAAGCGGAGGGAAGTTGGCCCTGTGGAGATCTGAGATACGGGAGTGAGCTTAACACCCAGATAGGTGATCTCCTTAGTTGTGCAGCTGAAGGGTGACACGCTCTGCACTTGGCACAAATCATCTCTATAAAAGTCTAATTGAAGACAAAGCACTCGAAACCAAAAGGACCACTCCACGCGGTCAAATGCTTTCTCCACGTCCAGTGAGAGAAGAGCCACAGGGATGTCTTTCTTCTGAGCCTTCTCTATTATATGGATGATGCGC
Organism: Triturus cristatus; assembly: GCF_964204655.1. Taxonomy (NCBI): domain Eukaryota; kingdom Metazoa; phylum Chordata; class Amphibia; order Caudata; family Salamandridae; genus Triturus; species Triturus cristatus. The sequence continues at coordinate 351,021,181 of NC_140584.1, forward strand.
CGCTAATTATCATGGGTTTGTCGCCCTTTAATAAAGCCTGATTGGTCGTGGGGTCAATAAGGCTGGGGAGCACAGATTCGAGGCGAGTAGCCAAGTTTTTGGAGTAAATCTTGGTGTCTAGATTCAGAAGAATGATCGGGCGGTAAGAGGAACAGGCTGTAGGATCCTTCCCCGTTTAGGAATTACTGCCACAATCGCCTCTCCCATAGAGGGGGCGACCTGTTGTGTAGACGCGGTGACATTGAATGAAGTAGTTAGAAAGGGGGCAAGTTCGTTACAAAGGTACGGTAAAAATGTGCTGTAAACCCATGCAGCCCCGGCGCCTTCTGTAGTTGTGTTTTATTTTAGAGGTTTTATATAGCGCTGGCTGGACCCAGAGGTATCAGAGCGCTTTACATGATGGGGCTAGTTACAGTAAGAGACAAATTACAGCATCAATGAATAACAAGGGCTTTACAAGACTGAGATACATCTGGTAAAAACAAAATTACAACATTTACAACATCATTGTAGGATAACAGCAGGTAAGACGGAGAATAACAAAAGGCTTGAGGTTATGCATATCATGTAAACAGATACTCAGAGAAAAAGGGTTGAAATACCTATAATATATGGAAGAGCAAGTTTAAGGTGCTGGTAGAGACCCCCAAAATTTATTGAGGAGGTGAATTTTTAGATCTTTTTTTTAAGCTGGTGTAGGAAGGGTTGCTTCGTAGGTCTTTGGGGAGGGCATTCCAGATGTAGGTGGCATTTCCGGAGAAGGAGCGGGATTGAGTGGATTTCTTTTTTAGCAGGGGTGGGACAAGGAGGAGTGCGTTAGTGCTTCTTAGGGGTTGTGTGCTGCCCGCTTTGCAGAGTTTATTGGCGAGGTATGGTGGTGCATTTTGATGGAGGACTTTGTGTGTGATGCATGCGTTTTTGTAGGTGGATCTGCCTTCGATGGGGAGCCATTTTAGAGTTTTGAGAGCTGGGGAAATGTGGTCAAACCGTTTGCAGTCAGTGATGAGCCTGGCGGCAAGGTTGAGTACAGATTTGAGTGGAGCTATGTGGACCTTGGGGATTCCGGTGAGGATGGCATTGCCGTAATCGATTTGTGAAAGGACCAGAGATTGAACCACTAATTTAAAATCTTCAGTTGGAAGAAAGGGTTTGATTTTCTTGAGATGACGGAGCGTGAAGAGGGCTCCTTTAGCCGAATGTTTGATGTGGACATTGAGGTTTAGACTGTTGGAGAGATGATTTTACTGAGTTGGACAAGGAGAGAGAGCAGTTGAGGGCATTGAGGTTGGAGATCCAAGTTTAAATGGGGAGAGGGTTGTTTTTGGGGGAGAAGAGGATGATTTCAGTTTTTTGGGGGTTGAGTTAGAGATGATTAAGGTGGAGAAGTGTGGCTCAATGATTAAAGCGGCAGACCCTGATGCAGAGGTCTAGTCCGGGACCAGGGTTCAATTCCCCGCCTCGGCGGGTCTTGGGCTCAAAAATTCCACGGACCTGATAATTCTCGCATCGGTGCCTATTCCAATCATGGAGTCCCACTCTGCAACTCTGGGCAATAGCTTGCTTAATCTCCACAACGGCCCCCACAACGCTAAGGATGCCTGGCCTCCACCTTGGGGGTGCCCAGGAGTGGACGCCTCACAGGGAAAGCCGGGATGGGTTCCACAGCGGTATTCGTACAAGCGCCTTGAGACCCTTGCGGGTGAGTAGTGCGCTATACAAGTATCAATTTACATTTTAACCAGGATTGGATATTAGTGAGGGTGTTATTAAGGTGTAAGATGTCAGCGTGGGTTTCGATCTTGTAATAGAGTTGGGTGTCATCGGCATAAAGATGGTAGTTGATACCAGCTTGATTTAGAATGAAGGTGAGGGGTTCCATAAAGAGGTAAAAGAGTGAGGGAGAGAGAATAGATCCCTGGGGGATTCCTAGGTTGACCGGAGTGGGTTTGGATAGACAGTCTTGAATTTGTATTTGTTGGGTTCGATGTTGGAGATAGGAGACAAACCATTTGTGGGTAGTACCATTGAGGCCAAAGCGATCTTTGAGTACATTTGTAGGGCAGAGTGGTTAACAGTGTCAAAAGCTGCGGAAAGATCGAGGAGGATAAGAAGGCAAGTCTCACCCTTATCAAGGGAGTGGTGGATGTCATCAACAATATTTAGCATGGCAGTTTCAGTGCTGCAGCCTTTTCTGAAGCCTGATTGTAAGGGGTCCAGAAGGTTGCATTTTTCGATATGTTTGTCTAATTAGAGGGGGAGGTTAGTGATGGGGCGGAGGTTGTTTGTTATTAGGGTCAGCATTAGCGTTTTTGATAATGGGGGAGATTTGACCAAGTTGGAGGGAGCTAGGGACACTTCCCATAGCAAGGGAGGTGTTGATGATTGTGGTCCAGGATGGGACGATGATGTGCTTTAGGTCTTGGACAAGGTTAGAAGGGAAGGGGGTCTTTGGTATGGGAGGCAGATTTTAGTTTAGTAATAATGCTGTGGACTTCGTGCTCAGTTACAGGGAGGAAATTATGCCAGGAGGCATTGTTTTTTGTTTGGGAGTTTGGGTACGAGAGGAGTAGGGGTGGGTAGGTGTGGGCGGTAGTTTAGGGAGGGAGTAGGAGAAGGAATGTGAGAGGACGGGTTAGGGTGAGGTGAGGTAGGGGGTGAGTATGAGGGGGGACCAAGGAGTGTGGAGTGTGAATTAAAGGAGATGTCAGGAGAAAGTAGGGGGTTGGTCGGGATCTGTGTTGAGAGGAAGGATTGATCTATTTTGGCAATTTTTTCCTAGAAGTGGGTAATTTCTTCACATCTAGCGGTCGAGGCCGTTGGGTAAGGCGCAACTGAGGAGGTTTGGTGCCGGGTAATGTTGAACAGTTCTCTAGGTCTGTTTTTGACCCGATCGAGTTGTGTACGGAAGAAGGATGCCTTTTCATTAAACAAGTGTATTTTGTATGTAGATCTAGCTGATGTGAGGAGTGTCAGGTTTGACTGGGAGGGATGCTGTCTCCAGCTTCTTTCCATTAGTCTTAATGAGCGTCTTTCGTTGTTAAGTTCGAGGTTAAACCAAGATTTGGAAGAGTTTTAGGTTTGGGATGAGCCGATTGGTCGATGATATCCGTGACGGCTTTATTAAAGTGATCAGTAAGCTCGTTTGTGTTTTGTGAGAGAGTGAGGAGCAGTTGAGCTTGGAGTTTGGACTCAAGTTCGCCAGGAGGGATACATTTTAGATTCTGGTCCATTTCAAAGGTTTAATTTGTTGTGAGGGGAGGGGAGGTGGCGTGATGGAAATGGTGAACAGTATGAGGTGGTGGTCGGACCAGTCAATGGGGATGATGTTGGTCAGGAAGGCTAAGTCATTGTTGGTAATGATGGCATCCAGGATGGCTCCTTTGGTGTGGGTGGGGGACTGGCAAATTTGTTTGATCTCGAGAAGGTTGGTGAAGAGGGTGGTATTGGGGTCATTTAAGTGGAGGTTGAGGTCTCCAAGGAAGAGATTTTTTGAGTTGGATATGATAGTCAGAAAGTTCATCACCAGGAGGGTGGTAGATAGTATGTAAACAAAGAGAGTGGGCACCTAGAATTTTAAGTTTAGCTTAAAAGGTGGAGTGGCCAGGGTTGTTAACAAGAGAGAGCTGAAGTTCGTTTTTAAAGACTATGGCCAGCCCACCGCCTATTCTGTCCGGTCTGTCTATTCTGAGGATAGAGTATCCGGGGGGGGTTAAGCAGATCAAGCATGCTCGTTGAGTGTTCTATGAGCCAAGTTTCCGCGAGGAACGCAATGTCAATGGATTCACTAAGGATAGATTAGGAGATTAGGAGATTTCAGTGGCGTGTCGGATGGCGGATCGGCAGTTAACAAGCATGCGAGCATGCAGGCGAGTGGATTGGGGTTATTTTGGGAGGTAGGCAGGAGTGGATGGAGGTGAGGTGAGGAAGGGGTCTGAGGGAGGCGGGAATGGAGGGAAATCTGTTGGTCTCTAGAATGACAGGGATGTATGAGTAGGGGGTGGTGGGATTTTGACTGAAGTACTAGGATGGTAGGAATTGCATAGATTGAAGAGGTCGGATGGGGAGAGGTGGTTCGAGGTGCGGCGAGACCTAGACATACGGTTGTGGAAGGGGAAAGTATTCCAATGATGGTGATTGTAGTTGGTGGGGATTTTACGGTTGGGGAGGGAGGCATTTGCACGCGAGAGTCAGGTTCCTGAGCTGAGGGAATTAACATCTTCTCTAAGTCAGGAGAGTTCCTTCGTCAATAAAGAGAGATTGTGTTCGATGTTGTGTGGGGTCAGGGTTATAGGAGAGAGGGAGATCTCTACAGGGGAGGATGAGGGTGAGGGAATGGATAGTGTTGGTTGTAGACAGGCAATTGTGTGTAAGGTGTGTGTGGTCAATGGTGTTGGAATGAGTAGAGTTAAGGCTATTAGGCGTGGGTGGGGGCATGATGGAGGACAAGAGATTTGAGACCTCGGGGGGATGTGGATAGAGATAATATGAGGGCATAAAGAGTGTGAAATAGGACTGCATCGGGGATTAACAGTGGTTGTGAAGGAGGGTTGGGAGAGGGTGAAGGTGGGGCCGGAGGTGGTATGATAGGAGAGCCAGGGTGGAGGGGTAGGGATTCAGGCTATGGCATCCAGGAAGGAAGGAAGGGGTTCGTTATTTTAAAAGAGGTTAAGGGGGACAGTTTGTTGGAGAATGTAAGTGGTAGGGAGAGGGGGGTGTGCATTGGGGATGTCAGGGAGAGGGAGGATCATTGGAGGGAGAGTAAGTTTGGGTGACGGTGGTTGGGAGATGGCATTGGCTGTAGAGGTGGCAGGGGAGGGGGAGTGGGGAATAGGTGTTTGGAGTATGGTATTGGTTGGAGCGAAGACAGGGGACAGGGAGTGTGGGGTAGGGGGAAAGGGAGAGAGCGGGGGGTGTTGAGCGATTGGGGTTAATTTTGTCTAGGTGGAGAGACCAGGTGTTGAAGTGGTGCTCAAAGAGGGTGAGGTGTGATTCGGCAGCTTGTATGAGGATGTTACCCATTTTGAAGATGGAGATGTCGATTTCACCTGGAAAGATGGGGGAGGGAGTAGTGGATAATTTAAATCCATAGGTAATGTTGATTGAGTGAGTGACTGGGAGCTGACGTAGGAAAATGCTTTTCCATTTGGAGGGGCATTTGGAATAGAAGATGTAGTTGGTTTTTATAGGGGAAGAGAGGCTGTGGTAGTTATCAACAATAAGTGTTTCAGGGTTACAAATAAGTAGTTAATGTTTGAAGTTTTTCCTAGCGTTTGTAGACAGATTGCGGGGGTAAAAGATGGTCCAAGAGTTAGGGCCATGTCTGGAGAGAGTATAGTCATGGGGGATGTGTGCGTGATTAAAGGGGGCCATGTTGGGACGGGTGAGGAGTGGAGAGTTAGAGGAAGGTCGTGAGGGCAATAAGGGGAAAGGGAAAGAGGATGCATCGGCGGGGGGGAGTGGAAGGGAAACCGTAACGGTGATCTACAGCCTGTGTGTTACTGCCAAGTGTTCCTAATCGGCTTCAATTTTGTAAAAGTAGTAAAATGGCCTCCACAGGAATGCAAGATAAAATTGTCTAGATGGTCTGGGATGGAACAATTTCACTTGTAGATAGAGAAAAGGAAAGAACAGTGCTAAGTCATTGCCATATAAGTCTGGTGGGGGATAAAGCTAAGCGGGGGCTAAACGAGCCAGTGAGTTCAACAACAAAGTCTATGGGCCTACAGAATAGATTGGTGTAAATGTGGTAAACCAATTTAGAAGTGTCTTCATTTGAAATGAGTCTTCATTGGATCGCACAAGAAATCACAAAGGTAGATAGCAGGACGTAGGAAAGAAAGCAGTCAGGAGTAAGGCCAATCAGGAGATACAGTTAATCAGGAAGTCAAGATCGGGAGCGGCAGCTGTCACAGTGGCCTGAGTAAGAACAGGGTTTCACGTGATGGTCATTATAGTTGTGTCATCATTTTTCAAGAGTAATTAAAAAACAAAAACATACGCCTGTGAGGTCCCCCAGGATGGGTGTTAGGATGTAGGCATGAAGACAACAGTCAGGAATCAGGCCAATCAGGAGATCAAGTTCATCATGAAATAAAGGACAGGAGCGGCAGCGGGCACAGTGGCCTGAGAAAGTAAAGGGTTTCGTGTGGCCTGAGAATATAAAGGGTTTCCTGAGGCGGACCTTTTAGTTGTCCATGAGATCCTTACGGATGTATATCAGGATGTAGGCACTTACCCTGTTTGCAGTGGGGAGTGGAAATCTAGCGGGCCTGGGGAGAGCGAGAACTGTGTAAGCAGGTGGGTAGGGATCAGGCCAGACCGATAGTCCAAATAGGTCAGAAGAGCTTGAGCGGGAGATGGCAGAAGGCACAGTGGTGGCAGAGCTGATAGGTTGTGCAACAACTTCCTACTTGATGGAGGCTGTCTTGTGGAGGGGTGTCGATGGGCTCAGGAGAAAGCAGAGTCCTCCGGCACAATTGAAAGGTGACCTCAGTAGGAGAGGTCGTTGTCAGCAGGGCACAGTGGTGGTCCTGGGTTCAGTGATGTACTGAGGGCTGCATTGAGGCCAGGTAGGGTGGGTAAAAAAGTATGACAGGCTGGCCAGCAGGCTCAATTGAAAGTGCTCTCATCAGGAAGGATCGTCTGCAGGGCCCAAGCAGAGGTCAGAGATAGGTTGGCGGATTGCGATTAAAGTACGGTACGATTAATTAGGTGGGTATACAGGGGTTGAAGGCATGACTGAGATCAGGTCATCGTCATTTTGGTGAGTACTTGTCAATGGCTAGGGAGAAATGGTTACAGCCATTTTAATGAGGACTAATCGATGGCTGGGGAAATCTGGTAAACCGCCATTTTATTGAGGATTTGTTATGGGTTGTGGCTGGGTAAAAGAAAAAGTTAGCCCGTTCTGCGTCACACCGCAGATTAGGCAGCAGGAAGAGTGGAAGCAAGGAAAACAGCAGTGGTAACCGCCATTTTAATGAGGATTAGTAGAGGGCAGTGGATGGGTAAAATATAAGTCCGTTCTGCGTCACGCCGCAGATTAGGCAGCAGGATGAGTTGAAGCGAAAGGCGAACAGCAGCGGGGCGGCCTCAAAAGGACAGGCGCATGGTGGTTAGTGGCATGTCTTGGGACATCGCCATCTTGTGGAATCCTGATCGTTGGCCCTCATATGGTTCACTCAGCAGAGAGTACAGTGTGATGTGTTGAGGTGCGGATGGGCAGATTCAGAGGTGGGAGAACTGCTCAACTCTCGTGAGCTCCAACAGGAAGACAACACATCAATTTTAATACATCTGCTTGGAGGCAGTCCGGGGCATCGCGAATTTATGTGGAGATCATGCGGGAGGATCGCTAGCTGGAGTAGTGTGGTAGATCGGGGGTAAGCAACGGGCAGCAGGCTGTGCTGGCATATTAATCCTCTAGCCCCAGCAGCCAGGATAAAACATAGATTTTTAAACCGCTCAGCCCCAAATGGTCAGAGGCATAAAAGGGTGCCAGACACTCTGTGACTCCGCAACGCTCGATCCAGGGAGGGAGCAGCGAGGCAGAGATGGCGAAAGCACAATCTGAATCACGGAGTTCGTCAGCGACCAACGGTGGGAACAGGAGGCTCAACAACCGCAGGCCCATTCAAAGATCCACTCCAAGAGGAATTATGCGAGGCACATTTATTAAGGAGGTGGCACGGTTCATCAGGATAGCAGCGCGGAACGGAGGTGCACGCCGTACCAAGTACAGCTGACGAGGTGTTGCACTCACCATCTCCTCAAATAGTACAATCCAGGTGGTGATCCAAGCATGAATGGAGAAAGAGGCACATCTAACTCCCAGTAGCATTTTCAGCATGCGGATCTCAGCACAGAGTGGTCAGAGGCGTGGAAGGGAGCCAGACGCTCTGCGTTTTCGAGGCGCTCGAACCAGGAGGGGAATGGTGAGGCAGAGGCAGCTAAGGCATGATCGAGGAGATCGTCGCCCCAGGTGATCTAATTAGTTTAAGGCAATCCAGTGACTTGTTATAAGGCTTGATGGTAGAAAAATAAGGGTGGATGGCGGGTTCAACAGGGAATATTGACCGATGCGGTGATCCCCTACCCGGGAGCTCCTGCAAGAGTTCCAACTTGGCAGCGGCCATCTTGAGCTACTCAAGTTTTAGAGCATCAATCGCCTTTTGTACTTCCTCGAGGGCAATGGGTTGAGCTAAACCCTCATTAATAGTAGCCGGGACCTGTGGAAGGTCTAGAGAGTCCACATACAACACTTGGTTTTGCGCTCGTGGGAGTTGTGAGGTGTAGAGAGTACGGTAGAATTTTCCAAAGGCTTGCGCCTTCCCCTCCTCTGTCCTCTGTGAGACGCCCGCGTCATCTATGATAAGTTTCATGCATTCCCTTTCTTGTTTGGCCCGTAATTGACGTGTGAGAAGGGACCCCACCTTGTTGCCTCCCTCATATCCTTTGCCTGTGAGCGTAAGATAGTTTTTTCTGCACTGTTGGTATAAATGGCCTGCAGTTTGCCTTTGAGAGTAGTAACTTTCCGTAGTGCCAGGACCGAGGGGCTGGTCTTGTGTGCCTGTTCTGCAGATTGTAATTCCTGTTCCAACATAGGACGCTCCTCTCGCTGTTGCATTTTCAGGGTGGTAGCCAATTCAATGCATTTTCCCCGGACTACCGCCTTGCAAGCATCCCAGGTGGTGGCATGAGAGGTAAGCGCGGGGACATTCTCATTGCGCAGCCGTTTGTCCCTGTAGAGGAAATGGGAGAAGTACCATCGCGCGTGTTTTGGCCAGGGGTCCGGCCAGGTAAGGGTCATTTCAAGGGGGGCATGGTCAGACAAACAAATCGGGTGGAAGTGTGACTGAAGTATCGAGGGGAGCAGAGATTGGCTCACAAATATGTGATCAATGCGGGAGTAGGTTCTGTGTGAGTGGGAAAAGAAGGAATAGTCTCGCACGGCCGGGTTACCCTCCCTCCATATGTCAATCATGCCCAGGAGTTGGAGCTGCGCTCTAAGAGCCTTGCCAAAAATCCCCCCTGCAGCCCTATGTGGGTGGCTCGTGTCATGCTACTGGTCCCAAATGAGATTGAAATCTCTCATTAGGAGAATGTCCCATTGCGCAAAGGTTTCCAAGGCCCGTATTTGGTGCATAGATAGCTGCAAACGTACATTGCCGGCCCCTCAGTTCCCCCCTGATCATAATGTATCCCCTGCTTTGGTGTCCTGGGCTTGAAACGGGACCCCCGCATGGAAAAGCAGTGCCACCCCATTTTGTTTGGCAGCGTGAGAGGATCTGAAGATAAGAGGACATCTTTATTCTTCAGATATTGTTCCTCTGCTTTTTTAAGGTGTGTTTCTTGAAGGGCCCCCACTTGGACATTATGATCAAGTAAATATTTCCAAAGGCGTTGACGTTTATTAGGGGAGTTGAGGCCCCGGACATTCCATGTTAGAGCCCGGACTGCCGTAGGGAGTTGGGTGGGGTTCGGCCTTCCCCATTAGACCTCTTGCCATGATTATGTCCTCAACCCTCCCCCGCACCCCCTCCCCTCAAACAAAAAATGTAGAAATAAGCACCATGACATTGAACTAAATTAATGAAACAAAAGAAACTGTAAGATCGAGTGTAGAGAATCCCCATCGTAGAGGAGATCCTCCTTACTAGAACAAACTCAAGGAAGCGACCATTCCTGTTGCCTCAGCCCCTACATCATCAATTATTAAGGCATATGCATAGAAAAATGAAACAGCACTCTGTGGCAGTCGCAGTTCTGAGCACCCCTGTAGTTGCAACATCTGTCAGCTTAGTGCAAGACCTCAGCCCCTATCATCCTCCCAGCTTAATCTCCTTACCACAGTAGCACCAGGCAGAGAAATACTCCAATCACACCCATCGCAGCCCATTCATACGGTCCAGAGGTTCTGAATGATAGACCCTAGTTTACAAAAACTTGAGCGGGCCGTAGGCTCGTTAAAGACTTGCAGAATGCAAGTCCTCCGCTCCATCCATGTCTCCATACCACTGATTGGTTGTCCCCCTGCAGTGAGGGGGGTGACGATCCGTATTTTCTGAACACAGACTGATCGTGAGACCTTCAAGTCTTGGAGCCCCCAGAGTTAAGGGAGATGCAAGTCCTCCGCTCCTGTTGTTCACTCCTGGACGACCATATGTCCGGGGAGATTGTGAACCCTCTGAAATGAGTGTTAGTTATTTTTAGGGCCCATAGAGCATAGATTTCCGTCAGAAATGATCTTGCTCCCCTTACCCACTCTCCGCCACTGGCCTCTGTCTTCTCGCTCGGATCGCCGCTCCCCTGGGGAGTCCCGTGAAGATGTCGCTTCGGCAGAGGAGAGCTCTATCACAGCAGGTCCGCCGCTTCCGCCAGTTCCGTGCAATGGAGATGTTTGTTGTTCCACTGAAAGGCAATCCCTAAGGGAGACGTCCAGCGGTATCTGATTTTATTCACCTGCAGAAATTCAGTGATCGGGCGGAATTGTTGGCGTCGCAGGAGCGTGGCCTGGGCCACATCTTGGTAGAGCATGCATGTGACATTCTGGAAGGTGATCTTGTTGGTGACCCTCGCCTTGTGCAAGACCAGTTCCTTCACCTTGAATGAGCTGAACTTTGCCAGAACGTCACAAGATCGCCGGTTCTCTCCAGGAAGCCCCGGCCCCACTCTATGGACCCTTTCTAGACAGACCTCAGGGCCTGTCCTCCCCAAGGACTAAGGAGAAAAGGCCACCATGAATGCCTCCAAATCCAGTCCCTCACAATCTTCCTCCAGACCTCGGACTCGAGTATTGTCGCGCCGGGAGCGATTTTCTAAATCCTCGCACTTGAGTAAGGTGTTCACTTGCACCTTCCCCGCAAACCAGGGGCTCTTGTCTCCTTGGGCCAGAGTCCCGGGACCATGCAACATCTATGCTCCCCCTCGTTTATTGACAATCGCTGTCTGCTGACGATTTCCTTGCTCCCAGTCACAGGGGGGTGGGGACTCGGGCACAGGGCTCACCTCTCAGGGTCTTGTCTTGGCACCCGCTCACATTTTACCACCTCCAGGGGGTCGCCGCCAAATCAGGAGAGCCGGGCACCGGGCAGTCACAGGACTTCCAGCCCCCCGCACTGCGCTATGAGGGCTCGCCGCTGGCCTAGAACAGTTGGTGCCGGCCCCAGGTGGTTGTACTAGTGAATGGGCCTTTCCGCTAAAGCCACCCCTCACTCTCGGTGGGAGTCGCTGCCATCTTGCGGACTGCAAAGCACAGCCAGTCCGCCTCATCAGATCCTCGCCGCACCTCCTTAGTTTCACTCGGGGGCACCCGCCGCGGTCTGCCAGTGCTCCGCTTCCCGCACCCGTGGTCACGTTTTCAGCAGCGCCAGCGCTACGAGCTCTACACTAGAGGATCCGCCATTTTGAGCCCGCGACCACAGGGCAGCCACGATCGTCCAGCTCCTCTCCCCCGTGCTCCGGGGACTTCGCTGGACATCAGCGTCTTCCCAGGCGGTTCCGCTACCCCTGGATATCTTTGGCGGCGCTCAGGGTAAGCGAAATATGCCTTATTCCTTCATTGTTACGGGTCCTGGGACGGAGCCGATCATAGACACGACTGATCGGCCATGTTGCTTGGCCACGCCCCCCATATTGAGTTTTGTCATTGTGCATGTGAAGAGATGCAACTACCAAGCACATCTTCATGTCACACTGCCACCTAAAATACGCTTTCTTGAAAGAGCATTTTTTTACTTGGCACAGAGCAACTTTCACTCAAAATAGTCAACACACGCACTTTTTTTTGGGGGGGGGGGGCGAATCACTCAGATCTTTCGATTCCAGCTTCTTGCTCCTTATTGGTTATTTCAATCCAGGCCTAAAGGGAACAGTACTCGTACAATACCCCTTCTCTTGACACAGTCCCACACCTTCATTCACATTGTATCTTCACATACCACCCCTACAGCATTCATGATGTCAAATTCTGACAGTAATAGGCCATCCAGGTTTATCCTTTGGCCTGTGCTGCTAGTAATCTTAAATTCATAAAATATGACCAAGCCACAAGTATTAGAATACAAAAGAATTTGTAAACTATTCTCTCTGGAATGCGGCGATTTGAGGACTTTCAGACACAAACATTTTGTCCTTTTCTTCTGATTGCCCATTGACGCGCTATACTAAAGGGTGCCTGAACTCTGAGAACCTTTATCGCAGGATCTTCAATGGTAATTATAGTTGTTAGAATAATTCCCTTCTGTAGCTGGGGACACTGGGACTCTTCTTTGCCATACCTGAGAGACGGGGAAGAATCCAGGTTATACAATGCAGAGGAGCGCCTTTCAAAGTCAAGGTTTTCCAAATTTACTATGTAAGATACACCCTTCCCATAACTATTTTGCAGTATCCGCAATTCAAACAGTTGCCTAATATACCTAAAGCCTGTTAAGCTTTTACACAAAAGACATAAAAAGCACATTGTCCCTTTAGGGGAACAGCATCTTTCCTATCCTGTGATCTCTGCTCAGGCAGCTGCTTAAGAGAGATCGTTATCTTTATTGGCTCTTGAGAGAGAGATCTTGGAGCACTGTGGTGGCTTTTTTTCTCCACGTTTTTCTGCCAAATTGTTTTTAACTTCACTTCAAGTGTTTTGTCACTTTGCAGTGCCTTAAAGATTTGTGTTTTGGCTTACTTAGCCATACCTTCCTGTCATTATGCCTGCGCTTTGCATGAAGTGGCAACATGGGAGAAAAAAAGGCAGTTTCTCACCACCAGCAGAGGCCCGATTCCCAAAAGCACATTTTTATGTGCAGCTGTTCCCATGTGCAACTCTCCACAATTTCTCTAGTCATCATTTTGGAGGGCGATTTACACCTAGGTGTAGACTTCCAGATCTCCATCCCCTTTGAATTTCCGACCATAAAGTGACTAGTGTTATGATAAGGCAAGGAATTATAATCGCAACACAATAATCTTTTCTGTAGCCCTGTAGATAACATGCAGGAGAGGACCCTGTGTGTTTTACTGTGTATCCAACATAGTACCATACCATCCTAATGTATGCCTTTGGATGTCATACTGTTTCTTTCGATAACTTTATTTCGGACACAACGGACCATAAAAGTACAGAGTAAAATACACACAAACACTATGTTACAGAGAATAAATAACATGCACCAAATCAAAATCAATCGCAATCATATATATACACCTACATTGCAAATTTAAAACCGGCACACATTAAAATCAAATTAAACCATTGAAGGTAGTTATCGGAAGTATTCATTAAATTTCATATAAATATGTAAGTCAACAATTTATTTCATTAAAAAATTCCTGCGTTTAAGCCACATCCCGTTTAAAAAGCGGGAGACGGCGAAAACGATAGGAGGGTGCGTATCATATTTTAATACTCTCAAGGCCTTATAACATTCTCTGAAGCCAAGGTTCCTACAGGTAGGTTTCACCCAACGATTGCGTACAGTCTGATATTTGGGACAAAAAAACAGGACGTGGATCTCATTTTCAAGATGGTATTTGCACGCTGGGCACTCAGTATTTTTATTTAAGTCCCATTTACTAGTAAATAGCATGAGCGGCAGACTACCCATCCTAAATTGCATGTACAGTTTCCTTGCCGAAGCTGGGTTAATCTGGTCAAGGAAATCCTCCTTTTTGTAATCCTCTTTAACTTGGAGGAACTGGGATGTCAGTCTACCAACTGTAGAGCTCACGTGTAGAGACAATAGATTGTGGTGCCTATAGTGGTATGCCAAATCGGCCCTAGATATTGCCGGGCACACTACTTCTGGTGTTCCCCATAACTCGGATAAGCCAATCCTATTACAGAGTTCCTTAATATGAATTAACCACGGGATTTTCCTGGTTCTAATTTCAGCCCACACATCCCTGAACTCACTTCTAAAGGGAGCTAGTTCAGGAACTGACCATAATCTTCTCCAGTAGGTAAGTGGCCTAAAGGCCACTTCCTCCTCAATAGGGAGAAGCCCTAGGTCCCGAAGAGGTACTAACGGAGTGCTATCTGGCAATCCCAACAGGTTCCTCATAAATGAGTGCTCCACCCTTATAAGGCTTGTGGGCCTAAAATGCCCCCAAAGCTCCGCCCCGTACATAGAAGCCACTCTAGCCTGTACTTTATACATTTCTATAACTGGAGCAGCAGGCTTGTACACAGATACTCTGTGCATTTTCGAGATCCCACCCACCATTTGTGTCAACTTTAAGGCAGCCTTTGCTACTTGGGCATCCCATTCCAAATGTTCCACAAGGATGATGCCCAAATACTCAAAGGTTTTTACTCGTTCCAAAGGTATGCCATCCAATACTGGATTTGGGCGGGCTGCCTGTGTGGGTTAAAAATCATAAATTTAGTTTTAGATAGATTTATCTCCAGGCCTCTTGATGCACAGAAATCGGCGAAGCCATCCAAGGTACGTAGGATACCAATTGATGTCTTGGACAACAACAAGGTGTCGTCCGCGAACATCAATGCGGGTACCCGGCCTGTAACTAACTTTGGGGCATCAATATCCTTTATACCTAATAAGTGATCTATTAGCCCGGGGGGGGCCGTGGCCTAACAGCATGGCCTGCTATTTGCATCTCTGCGTAGCTCCTGCCCCGTATGTAAAAATCCGTCACAAATCCTGGTGGAGTTGTGACTCTCCTTGTAGAAACTGATATCGGAGCTCCCACTGACCTCGAGGGTCCCTGTCTGGAGGTGAAAAGACAGCCCGCAGAAGGGGAAATTGCAGTGAGATGCCCTGAGACGCGGAGGCTCACTGGTGCGCAAGATGGCGGCGCTGGCCTTTGCCGGAGGATCAAGGGCCACGCCGTAAGCCGATCCTGACTGGCCCCAGGGCGGAGACCCGTGTCGGAGACCCGGGTGGAGTCGCTGACCTCGCCGCACTGAGTGGAGGCCCTGCAACGGCGCAACCGGAGGTGAGGGGCTGTTGTGGATCGCCCGCCCGCTCCGTGGACAGAGATCCGGGTGCACGCTCTACGCGAGCCCGGTGCTGTAGGTGGGTCGCGACTGGCCCACCTGATACCCTGTTGCATACGCCTGGGACTCGCCGCTGACGGTGGCGGGGCAGCGGTGTCCGCGACACCGGGCGGACGGCGGGACTGGACTGCGAGGCTGGGGCTCTCAATTTGGGGACGAGCCTACCGCCCCCCCTGTGCAGACAGTAGCTGAGGAGGCCAGGACCGTAGAGTTGGCGGCGGTCACCGGTGGCTAGAGCACTCGCTCCGCAGGTTGGTGGTGGGGCCGCCCAGCCGTGGGCCAGGGGAGTTGAACAATAACTAACATACGTGTCCCGTAGTGGAGAGCAGGCCAGAGGGGACCGCTGGCGAGCCCCGTGTACAGAGCGAGGCGGCTGAGGGGGCGATTCATTTTGTTGTGCCATATTGACCCAGACTTGGGATAACGCATGGTGGCAGGGTGGATATCCTCCGGATCCGACGGTGCCCTGGGCTGGTCCTGCACCATTAGCCTGGAGTGCGAAGAGATTGAGGTGCAGTGAGGGACTCATACACACATCTCTTGGGCCCGAGTTACCCTGTGACGGCTTTTCCGGGCCAGGGGTTAAGGATTGGAGGGCCCCGAGGACGCTCCCAGCCAGCCCGCACTGGAAATGGGGAAAGATAGACCCCTTAGAGGAGCACAAGCGAATAAAATTATGCAATACACAGTACCGGGCCCAACGTCGGCGGAGCGTCCCAGACCGAACCCTGAGCAGGTACCACCGCAGGGATCGGCGGCGCAAGATAAGGCAGATATCCTGGAGACCATTCGAGACTCACGGGCGGCTTTGGAAGCCAAGATGGATGGTATGGCCATGGATATCAATCACCTGCGCCTGGACCTACGGAAGGTGGCGGATCGGGTCACTACTACGGAGGGTGACCTGACCTCCTTGCAAGCGGAGGTCCAACACTTGCAAGCGACGGTGTCTGCCTTGAAGGAGCACACCTCTCATCTTGAAGACAGGGCGGAAGATGCGGAGGGGATGGTACACTGAGGGTGATAAAGCAGAGCGCCTATTGGCGTGCTTGATTAGGGTGGAGACTCAGCCTCTCCCGATACTGGCCCTTAAAGCCGGTCAGGACCGAATGGTCTATACCCAGAATGAGATTGACGCAGTATGCACCTCCCACCTCCAAAAAATATATTCCGAGCCCACACCCAGGGTCGCCCCACAGGCTTTGGAAGCCTACCTTGCTGAGATGGAGTTACCCTGCCTTGACCCAGACAGTCAGGAATCCCTGGGGGCACCCTTCAGAGGGGAGGAGGTGAGAGCCGCGATCGCCCATTTGAAGACAGCTAAATCCCCCGGAATGGATGGCATGGCAGCGGAGTTATATAAAGAGTTGGGGGGAGTCCTGGTCCCTAGGCTCCTCAACATAGTTTTGGAGGCCGGTGAGACTGGCGTATTGCCTGCCTCCATGCGTGAGGCGCTGATTGTGATGATCCCCAAGCCAGGGAAGGACCCCTTACTCCCCGCCTCTTACAGGCCAATCTCAATGCTCAATGTAGACCTTAAGATCATTAGTCAGGTATTGGCCAACAGATTTCTTCCGTATCTCAGGCGATTGGTACATGAGGACCAGTCCGGGTTTATTCCGGGAAGGAACGCGCTGCGGAATATCCGCCGCCTCGCCCATGTCATGCAATTGCTAGAGGGCAGGGCCGAATGGAACACCCTGGTATTCCTAGATATCGAACAGGCGTTCGACTCACTCCGGTGGGACTATCTATGGCAGGTGCTCCTAAAAATGGGGATCGGTGAGGGGTTTGTGAATTGGGTGAGACTTCTCTATACTCAGCTGGTGGCAAGGGTCCGTATGGGCTGCTATGTCTTGGATGTGATATCACTAGCCAGGGGGACGCGACAGGGGTGTCCGCTCTCCCTCTTACTGATTGCCCTGGCAATGGAGCCATTAGCATGCCATCTCCGTAGGGTCCTCATGGGGCAGGGTATCCAAATTCGGGCCATGGAACATATTGTATCACTGTACGCAGATGATGCACTGGTGTATCTACGGGAGCCAGCGCACTCGCTTCCGCTGCTGATGGCGACTCTGGGTCAGTTTGCCGAGGCCTCTGGACTCTATGTCAATAACACTAAATCACAATTATACCCGGTTGGGTCGGAGGATGTGGGGAGCGGGGTTCATCTCCCGGAGCTGGGGCTTCCATGGGTGTCGGATGCGTTGCGCTATCTCGGGATCTGGATCAGTAGGGACAGAGAAGTTTTTTACCAACATAATATGGGGAGGATTCTTAGAGGTCTCCGAAGCAGCATTGCCTTCTGGAACATACTCAGGCTCTCGCTGATGGGGAAGATTGCCTTGATTAAAATGGTGGTGTTGCCTCGATGTCTCTTCACAATGCAGGGCTCCTTCTTTGAACTCCCACACCAGGTCTTCGGGGATCTCGATGCAATGCTTATACAACTATTGTGGAATGGAAAACGTTGTCGGGTAAGCCTAGAAATGATGAAACGTACTTGGGGTAGGGGCGGTTTAGAAATCCCGGACCTTGAACTTTATTATTTCGCGTCCCAATTACAGTACGCAGTGGCCTGGCTCGATACGGACCCTTCATGGGAACGATCGCTCCTGGCAAACACATATGGGGATCGACAGCTGGGGGCGCTTCTTTGGCATGCAAAAGGGCGACAGGACCCATGTCCTCCACTGGGTAGACTGTTGGTTGCCATTTGGGCCAGGGTGGTTCGACGACTTATACAGGTGCGACCGTTTGCTCCTGAGGCAGACTTCTGGCTGATGCCGCCTTTCGCGCACATTGACCGGGTCATGTCTACTGACAAATGGAAGGCGGGAGGGTGTCTTATGCTGTCAGACCTTTACCCTGACCAACGGTTCATAACATACCAAGATGCAGTGGATTCTGCAGGAATGGGCGTTAGCGGAGGAGGTACATATGCGCAGCACTAGGAGGGATGCCAAGCTCCCGGAAGTATTGCAGGCATGGGGCCAATGGTCCAGGAGATAGGGAGGAGCTCCCCGAATTCGACACAGACTGTGGTGTCAGATGTTAGTCATATGGGGATTGAATCCCCCGGGCAGGGGGAGAGACGGGAAGATACCCCTGATTGAGATGTTGTTAGATAGACCTCTAGGTGGGTGGGCCCGGCGAGGGGGGGGAAGGGTGGGAGGGGGGGATGTTCAGTTACAAGTTTGTATGATTGTTATTAACACTGTTCATGCTTATTGCTGGTTTGGTGCACACTTCAAAGGCAACCTCAATTGGACTAACTGTTGCTGGACAGAGACTGTGAGGCTTCTTCTTCGGAATTGTTTGAAAAATAGTACTGTTTTACTATGTGCAGTGAACCTCAAAACCGCAATAAAGAAATTAATTTAAAAAAAAAGTGATCTATAAGCCCATTTATGTATAAACTAAAAAGGGTAGGGGCCAGGGCGCACCCCTGGCGCACCCCCTTTTTTACCGGGAAGCGAGCAGACAATTCTCCATGCTTCCCGACTTGGGCATAGGTTTCTGAGTGGAGCCTTATTAACACATCCAGGAGGTATATTGGGATGCCAAGATCTAAAAGTACCCTCCATAATTTTCCCCTAGGGACCAGATCAAATGTAGACCTCAAGTCCACAAAAATGAGGTAGAGGCTGCCACCCTCCACACTCACTGTTTTCCAATACAGGACCTGAAGTCTGAAGATCTGGTCAATAGTTGACGTGCTCGTCCTAAAGCCGGCCTGTAGAGTACTCAAGATCTTATTTTCCTCTACCCAGGCCTGGACTCTTTCCAGGGTTATTCGTCCCATCAGCTTCTGGGCGATATCTATCAGGCTAATGGGCCTGTAGTTGGACGGTAGTAGGGGGCAGCCTTTCTTGTGAATAGGGACTATCTCTGCGCCTCACCAGGAATCTGGCGGATCCGTTCCCATTAAGATGGAATTAAGCAAGACACAGAGATAAGGGGCCCATATTTTTGGTTCTGACCGAAATAGGTCCCCTGGAAGCTTATCAAGACCGGGCGCTTTGTTAGGTAATAGCTTGGCGATAGCAGATTCAACTTCAACGATAGTGATCTCCTGTACCCCCCCCAATCGATACTCATGGAGGGGGCCAAAAGTTGAAGGTGCTAAATCGTCAATGCCCGAATGTGCATACAGGGTTCCAAAATGGGCTTCCCATACTGCTGGTGCTATATTTGGTACTATCGCTAATCCACCATCCCTCCCACCGTCACTGACTATTGCCCAGAAGGATTTCAAATCCTTATACTGGAGAGCAATTCTCAGATCTTCCCATTTATTTGCTTCCCAGACCTTCTTCTCAGATTGAATAACCTGCTTGTACTGCAACCGAAGTTCCTTTATCCTCGGCTTGTCCTTGGCCTTTATAGCTTCTAATAAATCTCTTTTCGTTTTGCAGCAGGAGGCATTGTACCAGGGGTGAGATAGGACCGGTTTTTCTTTAATGCTTACTTCCGGATAGAACACCCCAAGCATCTTGGAAGTCAGATGATTGTGTATTTCTACCGGCCTAGCGTCCAGCCCTACTTGAGTGCCCAATGGCCCAACCCCAGCCATTTCACTAAGATACGGCACAACCTGCTGGTATATGTGTGCTAACTTATTTGGGGATCCCAATATGTAGGGCCATTTTACTCTCCGCCTGTTATGTAGCACGAGAGGTTGTTGAACTAGAGTGGGCACTACTGAGTAGTTAGACAGGCCCCAAGTCCCTGGCTTAAGTGTCATAACCAGAGCATTGTGGTCACTGTCTTTCCGCTGGTAAATCTGAAAATCCAAGACCCTATCCCAAAATCTGGATTCCACCATAATGTAGTCTATGGTCGAGGTTTGCCCTTCTCTGTTAAATGTTGGTAGGCCAGGTCTATCCGATTTTAATCTCCCATTACAAGCCCTCAGAATGTCATACTCCTTTTTGTATGCCACTGAGACAACAGCACCTGGTGTCTGTATTGTGACCACATGACATTCTAGCAGCAGCAGCAGTTCGGTCTTGTCCCATCCAAGGTAAGTCAGTGAATATGACATCTACTACTATATTCATAATGTGTACTTTCTCAGCATCTTGTGTAGGTTTCATATCTTTTTTGTTATGGTTTATTGCTTACCTTTCATTTATATCTAGCATTGACATAGTGACAAATGGCATTGTTGTGATTTGATTCAATACTGTTCCCTCATATTTAGCATTAATCTTCACACCAGCTGCTGTTTCAGGTACCAGCACGAGCTTCAAGGAAATTGTTTCAGCAGCTGATGTGAAGTGGTCCATCTATAAATCAAGCCTCCATTGCTGGAGCAAGTGAGTTGCCACTGTGTGTGTATATGGTTGTAGCATGTGTTGCTGTAGATACACATCCTCTGCATACACCTCCGTATAATATTGAGTTTGGATTTTTGTAGGCGGTGCATCACTAGAATACGGCCTCTGAACTAGGTGATTGTCAGTGGGGTGAAAGTTGAAGGATCGGCATCCTCACCTTTGCTCTGGGAATGGCTGAAGGGGCCTGTTCTCTGAATATGTCTACTCATTGTCCAGGGATTGCCTGTACATTTTCTGATGCACTCAACACTTTTCCTGTCTGTATCGGAGAATCATCTGCGACTGGAAGGATTTGCATGTGTCATGATCGTGGTGTTTGGGGGAGAGGCAGTGTTTACTGACCTTGTGACGGTCCAACCACGGGTACTTCGTATGGCACTGGGGACAGTACTGGAAGTTCCATCACCATGTGTGCATTCTCTGTGAGAAAGTAGAAGACTAGGCGGGGGCTAATGGCTCCGGGTGTTAGTCCCAGGAGGAGCGCACAGATGAAAGGTTTCTTTGATTGCGGGTGTTTAATTTAATTGTGTGGGCCCAAAAGAAAATGTGAGAACATGTTGAGCCGTGTAGCTCCGTCAGTACACATTTGAATGCAATAGCTAAAAATAAATCTATCAGTGAGTCTGTGCCAATGCACATCAGAAACAGATGCTTACAGGATAAGTAACGTTTTGCATGTTTATTTTTTAAAAAATTTTATTACATGCATGACAACCCATAATTTCATATTTTGCTTGTGAATTCTGTTTATTGAGGTTTGCAAACAGTAACAGAAGAGAATGAGTACAATTGCATATGGTTGCTAGTAGCACAGTAAAGCAGGTCAAAGCAATAACATCACCAGCTTTAGTACTTGAATCTCATAAAAACAGGGGAACGAGAATGGGGGGGGGACACTCAGAAGGGGAGCAATCTGAGCATACAGCTAGTAGAATATCTCCACTCAATGAGCCAGCACTCGCAATAGCAGGGATAATTAGTGCAATTACCCCTAAGACCTTACGTGGTCTGAGTCACAGAGGAAGGGGCTTCTGGCCAAGCTGCAGATTCTGGGTTTGTCTCAATGCCGCTCTCTACCTCGGCAGCCTGCACGCTCAAGTAGAATTCTAAGGGAATCCAAATATCTTGGGGGCAGGATCACGCAGACATCCGCTCCCAATACGCCATGAGTTGTTCCTGTCAGTAGGTTGCATCTCGAGGCCAACGAGCCCGGCGTGGCTTTGGAGGCCACCCCCAGTGGGTTACCACCTGCCACTTCGCTAGGAGGAGGAGCATAGCCGTCAATTTACACATGTTCGAGGGGACATCTTTTACATACCCCAACAGCACAACCTTAGGTGAGCTCTCAGTCGCATGCCCAGTAATGCCATCTATTGCTTCAAATACCTCAAACTGCCGGGCAATCCCACGCCAGATGAAGAAAGTCAGCGCTAAGGATCGTATACATCGCACATCTTCAATTAGCCCCATGTGAAATAACGTATCGGAGTGCAATATCTATTTTAATACTTGAAATGTACCAGACAGGGCCTGTAGTTGGGTGATAGTGCCTGGGATGGAGTGCAGCAGTATTTCCACTGATCATCAGTGAAAGAGGGCCCCTCTAATCGCCTCCCATGCACTGCACGTGCCGGGGACGCTGCATCCCTGCATGGTCTTGTCACTAGGGGGGATGGCAATCTGAGGATAATTTTTAGCACAGGAGGCGCCACCGTTAAGGAAGCATGCAGCGCCCAGATCACAGCTGATAATACGTGAACATGTCTAAAATGGTCACTTCAGGGCCTGCAGGGCTTGCTGTGGCGTTATAAAGGAACCTTCCGGGTATTTGATGCAGTCTGCTGCGAATGCTGGTGTCCAGCCTTACAGTAATGTGCAAACTGTGCCTGGGTGCAGAAATAATACAGGTCCATATCTGGGGCTTCCAATCCCCCTTGCTCAAAGGGGAGCATTAATATCTCCCATGCAATGGAAGGTTGTCTACCCGCCCACTTGAGCATCATCAGATGTGACCAGAGCCATTTGTGGAAATACAGTGGTAGCGGGAGAGGAAGATTAAGGCCCAAATGGAGGAATTTATGGAGGATCACAATCTTAGTGAAGGCTAGCCTCACAGTCAATGACAGCGGAAGTCTCAGCCAACCCTCCACGCTCTCCTCCAGCCATGCTATAAAGCGCCTGTAGTTGGCTCTCCACAAGGCTTCATGATTTCTGCTTCGCCAAATACCCAGATACTGCAACAGCTCCCTCGCCCATCAGAGTGGAAATTCCAAGACAAACTCCTCAATAACAGCTATCAAGGGGAACAGAAGCAACTTGGCCCAGTCAATACTGATACCAGATAGACCTCTGAATCTGGTAAATTTTCGTACCAATGGGTCCAAGTTATCTTGTGGGTTTCTAACATACAGGGTTGCATCATGAGCGTACACAGACACCAAAATGCAGCGAGGTGTAAAGGACAGGCCCCTGTGAGAGTGTGGCGTTGTTGGAGCTGCGCTGCAAGGGGTTCCATAGCGATGGCGAACAATATGATAGTGGGCACCCCTGTCGGGTGCCTCTCAACACCGGGTAGGGAGGGGGTATTGCACCGTTGACACGTAAGCAGAACAATTGATTTAATAAGTCTGAGGCTCATTCCAAGGTGCAAAAGCAATGCAAACAAATAAGGCCATTCTAATTAATCAAATACCTGAATTGTGTCCAAAAACACTGCAACTGCTTGGAGAGTGAGATCAATAGTCTGTACCAGAGCAACAAAGATACACAAATTATGTGCTGCCGACTTTCCGGGCACAAAGCCCAACTGGTCCAGGCGTGTGAAAAGCGGCAGAAACAGGATCAGGCATGCGGCGAAGATTTTATTGTCCACATTAATCATGTGTTGCTCAGGTTCAAATTCCTTGATAAAAGAGAGTATAAGAAGAGTTTTGCAAAACGGAACAGTTTTGTTTAATTAAACAATGTGGCCGGGAGAACAGTTACAAGCAGGAGGTCTGAGGACGATCTCAATTTACATAGGGTTCGCGTTAGTTGAAAAAAAAATATATTTTTATTAAAGCATAGAACAAGCTTCAGATGCGAGCAAATTTCAACATACATTTACAATTCCTGCCGATGGCATGACAATTACCAGGAATTATAACGCACAATACACACTTGTATGGAATGCAGTTCCGCACTCCCCTCAGCGGAATAAGTCATTGAGCACTCCCAGGATAAGAAGTCACTTTCATCCTAAGGCCCAAAGACTTCGTTGGGAGGCCTCCTCCTCTCGCTGAGCTCCCATTGAGGTCCAAACTCCAAACCTTTCATTGATGAGCTGAGAAGACGCTCACCCACTTGCTCCTGCTTGATCCTGCTCCTATACAATCCCTGTGGCAGATATAGAGCCCACCATATTCTGAACCTTGTCTCACGTACAATGGCCGCTCCTTGAATTCCTGTCCCCGGCCCGAATTCTTAGACTAGAACCGAGGCCCCCGCCCTGTCTGTCCTTTCTTGTTCCCTGCCCCCTGCCTCCATAGCTTCACGTAACTCGGCTCCCACTAGCCATTCAGGGCATTGGCACTACACCTCCCCTGTCCCCTACACTCAAAGCATCATCTATCTATGCTCCCACTAGACATTCATGGCAAGGGCTCAGCCCCCCTCCTTCGGTTCTTGACCAGAAGAGCACTGGTTTGCCCCAAACTGACTAAAATAACATGTCCTGCACTCAGGTGGAGACCATACTATTATCATTATCTTGGAACGTTACGACCCACTACTGGACCTGCCATGTCTTACAAGACCCTTCCTCAATGAGGACTAGACCCTGGAATCCTGTACTCTCTAACATCTCACATAACACTCGCGACATATTCACTCTCTACCATGCCTTCCCTTGCTCAGTGCAGGATGGACTCCAGACTAGAGAAATTAGGTATGAATAGCTACATAATTACCCAACCAACCTCTCCTAAAACTCGATTACATCTCTGAAACATAGACTACTCAAAGCTAATCCAGAAATTCTTATCTCTGATCCCTATTTCTGTCACAAAAAAGGTGCTATTACCAGTGACCTGATCTTTTATACTAAAAGAAGAGCTCAGTGGAAAATGGCGTTCCATTCTTTACTCAGAATCACCTTGGCTAAGAAATTTCCTCATGGTCTAAGACTCTTAGCTGTGACGCCACCCACATTTAGAGCAAATGCTAGCACATCCATCTACAAAAATGGGACTAGCCTAATTCAGCCCTCCGATCGCAACCTAGGCATCTTTGATGACAGATTTACCTTCATTAAAAAAACGCTGGACCGAAGTGACACGCCTACTCACTCAAGGAACGTCCTCCCCCTAACTTTGTCACATGACCTTCTTGATCCCTTTCTAATGTGCCACAACCACACGTTGATCACCACACCTACACCGAACAACACGCATAGGGCATTAGTTCAGCCAAGTCTGGGCGCCAACAACCTCACCCTCCGTCTCCCGACCACCCAGTCCTAACCAACTCCATTCTCATATTGCTGGAGCAAATGTTATCCCTAGCTCCAACCACCTCTCCTTCACCTCCCCCACTCCCCTTCCTCCTGGCTCTCACCTACATATCTCCCACTCCCCACAGCTAGCCCGCCCATTCTCCACCAGGGAAATCAGTTCCGCCTCATCTCCTTAAAACCAAGAGACCCCACTCCCTATCTAATCCTCAACTCTCAAACCCATCCCCCCACCCAAATTCCCTCCTCACAACCACTCTAGCGCCCACTTACCTTGCTCTCCCGTACAGCAGAGACGGAAATCCTCCTCAGGGGACGTGCCCCCTCCACTTCGTCCCCTTTCTTGGGTCGCGCCTACCCCCACCCTAGTGAACAACTCTCCTCCTCCCCTCCACAGGAGCTATGATCCACAATCGGAACCTGTGTCTAAGCTCAAGTAAATTAACCGTGAACTCCTAAAACTCAAAACTGACATACAAAATCTCATTAACATCACCACAGAGCTGGCCCATGAGCTCTCTTCCAACAAGACCTCGCAGGAGATCCTGCCTAAGTTCCAACTTCACCTCAAACTAGCATCTCCTTACACTAGGTTACCAAGTGACCTCCGGCAGAAACCACCAGGCCAAAACTGGAATACCACTCCCTACCCTAACACACCTTCTAGACCCACCAGATCCATAAATAATTTATCAGAACCAGATATTCTCTCACTCCGATGAGCTTACAACTCCTCTCATACTAGGCCCTTCTGGAACCTCACAAACAACCTCCTTAACCCCTTGCGTGCATCGGACAGCTGGGAGCCGTCCGACGTCACAGTGGGTGTGTGTGTGGGACGGCTCCCAGCCGTCCTAGCACCCACCCACAGGGGAAGCGCTGGCACTCCCCCCGTGGGCCGCCTGGAAAGCTGCCCCCACCCACGATGACAGGGGGAGCCCTTCCGCTTTCCCCCTATTCCCCCCCACTACCACCTCCCCCACCTCATCATGTAATGACGTCAGCATGCCTCGCGCACTGATGTCATTACATGATACCGGACGCTCTGGAAGCCGTTTGCTTCCAGTGCGTCCGGCGAGGAAGAGGTAAGTTTTTCCTCGGAGAGGGTGGTGGGGGATTTTAAAAAGGCATCGGAGGAAAGGAAAGTGTTTTCCTTACCTCCGATGTCTTTTTAAGCATCCCTAGGGAAGCAGCTCCTTGGGCAAGGGTCGCTCCCCTTGGAGGAGCAATTTTTGTGGATGGGTCTGCCCCCCTTGTGGGGGGAGGCAGATCTAATAAAAATATTTAAATATAGGGCCATATGTGACCACTAGGC
Source organism: Triturus cristatus (assembly GCF_964204655.1). Classification (NCBI taxonomy): domain Eukaryota; kingdom Metazoa; phylum Chordata; class Amphibia; order Caudata; family Salamandridae; genus Triturus; species Triturus cristatus. Next base: position 351,047,337 of record NC_140584.1, read on the forward strand.
CACTAGGGAATTTTTTTAAAAGGGCCTTTGTGATGGGGAGCGGCCCCTTGGGCAAGGGTTGCTCCCCTTGTGGGAGCAATGTTTGTGGATGGGTCTGCCCCCTTGGTGGGGGGGGGCAGATCGAATTTATATAAATTAAAATTAAGTCACTGTGAGCCCACTAGGCCAACAGGGATTATTGTGTTTTTTTAAATATGATTTTGAGGAGCGGCCCCTTAGGCAAGGGCTTCTGCTCTTTGGGAATCATTTATTTTGGTAGTTTCTGACCCTCTTGGGGGCAGATCGGCCTTGTTATTCTAGGCCCAGGGGCAGAAGCCATCAGACACCAGGGAGTTTTTGTGTTGTTGGGGAGCGGCCCCTTGGACAAGGGTCACGTCCCTTTGGGGACCATTTATTTTGGCTGTTTCTGCCCCCCTTGGGGGCTGATTGGCCTTGTGATTCTAGGCCCATCTGGGGCAGATGCCATTAGACATCAGAGATGGGTTTTAGTGTTGATGGGGAGCGGCCTCTTGGGCAAGGGTAGGTCCCCTTGGGGGGAGCAATATGTTATTGGTGAGCAGCCCCTTAGGCAAAGGTCGTGCCCCTTTGGTGAGCATTCATTTGGGCCATTTCTGCCCCCCTGGGAGGGCAGATCGGCCCAAGTAAACAATTAATTGTATTGTATGCCCACTAGGCCACCAGACTGTCTTAGTGTTTTGGAAGCGGCCCCTTGGGCAAGGGTTGCTCCTCTTTATGGGGGTATTTATTGTGGCCGTTTCTGCCCCCTTTGGGGGCAGATCGGCAATAGGTTATCAGGCCCCCTTGGGCAAGGGTCGCTCCCCCTTTATGAGGGTGAATATTTTGGCTGTTTCTGCTCCCCGTGGGGGCAGATCGACCTTATGCTTTTAGGCCCACCTACCAACTTTGCTTGGTTGGTGGATAGTGTGTGGACTGGTGCATTATTTGCATATTTGATTGTAATGTTTAATTTCTCCTTTTTATTCTAGTGCAAAGTTTTTAATTCTTGTTTGCGGTTTCGGCAGTGTGTGATCTGCAATTTTGCGTAGTTGCATTTGTTTGGGTAAGAAAAAGTTTTTTGTTGTGTTTACTCCAAATGAGTATTAATGTCATGCATGAATGAATTTTTTGTAAGTGGTGTCATAATAGCAGCAAATTTAGTTAGTGTTTTATGCATGAAATTCTTTGAGATGTGTTTTGCGTTGTCTTATGTGTCATTTTCTTGTCTTTTTCTTTTTTAGTGGTATATTGTTGGTCCTTACTGTGTCCGTGCAGAGTAGGTGGTGGTGAGTTAAGCTGCTTCTGGCAAGTGAGTGGTATAGTGTTTGAGTATAGGTATTATTGATAAAGCCACAATTTGTTTATTACTTATTTTACAAAGGGTTTATTGTTGTTGACATTTTTTGAAAAGTTACCTTTATTAGTAAGCATTATGGCTAGCAGTAGAATGACTGCTCAGCAGGTGGTTGGTATGCTTTTTGAATCTTCCTCTGAGCAGAATTATGAGACTGACAGTGCGTCTGAGGGAGAGGAGGGAGCGCAAGATTCTGGCTGTGAGTTTTCTGTCCACGAGGAATCTTCTGATGAAGCTAATCTTAGTGCGGATGAAGCTACTGAAGTGCCTGTTTTAGAGGAGGACACTGATGTGCCGATGGTGCAACAAGAGACATCAGTATTGCAGCCTTAGGCTGCAAGGCTTCCTACTGGAAGTGCTGGACTCTGGGTTGATCCAAACATGGTGCAGCCGGTGTTGCCTGCCTTTAGTGGGGATGCAGGATGTAGAGCGAATTGTGAATTATTTTTGCCTATACAGTTTTTTCAGTTGTTATAGGATGATGTATTTTTGGCTGAGATTGTTGAGCAGACTTTTGTATGCTGAACATTTCTGAGGGACAACAGTGCCAGACTTAGGCCCCGCTCTAGAGCTACCCGGTGGACTCCTACAAATCTGGATGAGATGAAGAAGTTTTTGGGTTTGACTTTTTTGATGGACTTGATAAGGAAGCTGTCAATGGCTTCATATTGGTCTACCAGTCCCTTGATGGCAACAGCCATATTTCCTGCAATTATGAGTTGTTTCGGTGCTTCGGATGCTGCATTTTGTTGATAATGCTTTGGCGTTGCCACGAGATCAACCTGACTGTGACCGTTATTTAAGATTCGGCCCATTCTTGATCACTCTGTAGATCGATTTTCAGAGATCTATACTCCAGGGAAAGAAATAGCTGTTGATGAGTCTTTGGTCCTATTCAAGGGTCATTTGGATTTTAGGCAGTACATTCCTAGCAAGAGGGCACATTATGGAATTAAGATGTATATGTTGTCTGAGAGTAGGACAGGATATGTCTTTAATTTCTGGGTGTACACTGGTAGGGATTCCACTATTGACCCCCCTGGTTATCCGTCAACTTTTGGAGTTTCAGAGAAAATTGTTTTGGATCTTGCCAGAGGACTGTTTAACAGAGGACACCATTTGTACCTTGATAACTTCTACACGTCTGTGCAATTGTTTAAGGAATTGTTCAAAGTGGACACTTTTGCTTGTGGCACAATCTGCTCTAACCGTAAAGGTTAACCAAAAGAGCTTGTTTGCAAAAAGCTTCTGAGGGGACAGTGCAGTGCCTTGCGTAGTGAGGAACTGCTACCTGTGAAATTTGTGGACAGGAGGGATGTGTACATGCTGACTACCATTCATGATGAGAGTACTTCACCTGTGACTGTTTGAGGTCAGGTTGCTGAAGTGCGCAAACCTGTGTGCATTGTAGACTACAATAAGCACATGGGTGGTGTCGATAGAGTAGATCAGAGGTTGGAACCTTACACTGCTGTTCGTAAGGCTTACATTTGGTATAAGAAGTTGACCATCCATCTCTTCAATTTAGCAACTTTCAATGCTTTTGTTCTGTTCAAGAAGTGTTCTCCTGCGTCAAAGATGACTTTTGTTCAGTTTCAGGAGTCTGTGATAGGCAGCCTTGTTGTGGAACAGGCAAGTGATCCTAGAGTTGGAGTGGTGGAGGATGTGGCTAGATTGAAAGATCGCCACTTTCCTGATTTAATTCCTCCCACGCCCCAAAAAATAATCCCTGTAAGAGATGTAGAGTCTGCTTGCGAAGGAGAGTCATATGCACTGTGCCGATTGTCCTTCTAATCCTGGGCTGTGTGTGCCTACATGTTTCAGATTGTATCACACTCAAAAGAGTTTTTTGGAGCAACCATGAGTCTAATAGTGTACTGCCTGGCCTGTATGGTTTTATATAGTTGTTTTTCAGTTTCACGTTTGGCAGTAGAATGATGTCTTTAGTAACTGCTGTTGTTTTTGTAGTTATAGTTTGGTATCTATTTTCAATTGGTTTGTGTTTTCTTTTTTGTTAAAAAAAATGTAATGACTGTGTGCGTGGACTGGCGCTTGGCTGGCGGTGTGCATGGACTGGCGCTTGGCTGGCAGTATGTGTTGACTGGCGCTTGGCTGGCAGTGTGTGTGGATCGACACTTGGCTGGCAGTGTGCGTGGACTGGCACTTGGCTCGTGGTGTTCATGGACTGGCGCTTGGATGGTGGTGTGTGTGTGCTAGCGCTGGGCTGGTGGTGTACGTGCACTGGCGCTTGGCTGGCGGTGTGCGCAGACTTGCGCTTGGCTGGTGGTGTGCGTGGAGTGGCGTTTAGCTGGTGGTGTGCGTGGGCTGGCACTTGGCTGGCGGTGTGCGTGGGCTGGCGCTTGGCTGGCAGTGTGCGTGGGCTGGCACTTGGCTGGCCATGTGGGTGGGATGGTGCTTGGCTAGCCGTGTGCGTGGGCTGGCATTTTGCTGGCTAGTCAAATGCCACTGCAGACACTATGTCAACCACCAGCCGGTGTGATTGCTGTGTCAGTCATGTGGACGTATGAAAGTGATGGGCCCTTGAATGGCGCTGTCAGTTGATGTGAATGTTGAATGTGCTGGGCCCGCGGCTGGCGGTGTGAATGGTCTTGTGTGTCATGTATGAAAGGTGTGTGAATGGCCTGTGAAGAGGTTGGTGCCTTGCAGTGGCTTTAAAGCTAAGAAGCTGTGAGTCATTGGTTCAGGTTTTTAACCTTTTAAATATTAACAGTGAATTTCCTTTTTGTGAAAGCTCTTGTAATAGAATTTTACAATCTGAACCTTCACTCACCCTCCTGCCAAATCCAACCAGTATGTGTGAGTACTTAAGGAATTGTTCATTTTGAAGGTATATTTGTCTTTTCTGTCTCTCTCTGCCAGGGTGTACATTGTCTCCACATGTGTGTGTTGTAATGTGCTGGGGCCGCGCAGTTGGTGGTGTGAAAGTGTGTGTCAAGTATGAAAGGTGTGTGAATGGCCTGTAAAGAGGTTGGTGCCTTGGGGGCGCTAGGTGGCGCACTAGCGAATGGAAGCCTTCGCGTAGGGCTCCCGCTGTCCGGCGGTAATTATCCGCTTAAATATCCTTAAATGGCGCACCTGGGTGCTGTAATCGCATGCGGTGCATCCGTGGATTACCCGGAGAACACTGTTCGACTTTGAGAGTGCTCGGTGGCGCTGGGACGGAGAGAGGCGACCGGAAGGTTCGGCGGACGCAACGGCTGGAGGTGCCGAGACGGGTAGCCGGCTGCAGATATCAGGCGAGGCCGCGGCTGCAAAAACGGCCGTAGGCCTCTGGCTCGAGAGCGACGAGCACCGCGCCCGGAGGCATCGCACCGAAGACTCGGGCTGAGAGCTGGGAAACGAAGCGAGCAGATAGTGAGAGTGGTGACGGAGGGGCTCCCTCCCTCCCCCGCTCGGGAGTACTGGCCAAGACTGGACTGCTGAGCTTGCCCGGAAGAGGCAAGGCCCTGGACTACATATGGAGGTGGCGCATCTAGGCTGGTGTGTGGCTCCCTGTCGGCCGGCTCTGGTGGACGAAGCTTCTCTCCCCCCCCCTCCCGCGCCGGGAGCGCTGTGGCATTGACGAGGTCCCCCACGGAACAGGGGTGAGCTGCCTGGAAATGTGGCAGGAGAGTGAGGTGCCGCTAGGCTGATGGACTGGGATTGCGGTGCCTGGGCTCGCTGGTGTCCTGCGAGGGAGGACGCGAGATGGCCTTCCCATATTAAAGGTGCTTACCGAGGCGGGTACTGCTAGGATTGAGGATACTGGGGCTGTGTGCAGGACTGGACGGATGTGACCGCACGTGGCTTGTTTTACTGGAGTGGCTGCTCGGCTGATCGCTGTGGAACGCCGCCCTTGAGTGGGAGCTGTTGGTGTTGCCCGAGGTGCGGGGGGAGATTCACTGTGCTCCCTTGCTGTGACTCACTCGTACTAGCCTGGTGGAGTGGGGTAGTCGATCAAGGAGGATAATAGGGTGGATTGGCGCCACTTCAATTCAGGAGGCGGTTGCGTCCCCTTCACATCCGCTACTGGGGTCGGCGGAGAGCTCTGACCAGGCTTCAGGATGGGCAGGACGGACGTGAGACAGCCCAAACTCATGTTTGAAAATAGTAAGAAGACGACCAAGCCTGGGGAGGTGCTTCACAGCCCGGCGGAAACGAGTGGAACGGCAGGGGACTCGACGGACGCAGCGACAAATTTACAAGATTTTTTACGCGAGATGCGCCAAGGGTTTGCGACGATTGCAGATAAAGTCGACAGGATGTCGTCACGTATGGATGCTGTGGTGCACAAATTGGACGCTCATGAGGAACGGCTGAAGGGAGCGGAACAACGGATATCGGATTCGGAGGACGCAGTGACAAAGCACACCTCACAATTGTCCAGAATGGACAACCTGCTGCGAATCATTGCGGCTAAAAACGAGAATTTGGAAGCGAGAAGTAGGCGCAATAATATACGCATAGTAGGTATTCCGGAGACGACCAATGTGGGCAAAATGGAGGAGTACGTGGAGAAGATGTTAGTGGCGGCGATTGGTTCTGACGCCTTTTCTCACCAATTTATAGTGGAAAGGGCGCATCGGGCCCTAGGCCCATGACCAAAGCCAGGCGCGACGCCCAGGCCGATCATAGCCCGGCTGCTGAATTATCGGGATCGGGACGCAGCCTTACGGGCAGCCAGAAGCACGCGCTCGCTATCATATGCTGGAAACTCCTTTACGCTGTATCCGGACTTCACTCCGATGGTCCAAGAGGAACGTAGAAAATTTCTAGCTGTAAAGGCCAAGCTGCGAACCTTGCAACTGGATTACGCATTGCTCTACCCGGCTCGGTTGAGGGTCATGTACCAGGGGAGGCAAAAAATGTTCACGAATCCTCAGCAGGTGGAGGATTTTCTCAAACATTACAAGCGTGCTAACAGGCCAGTGGATGGAGCGGACGACGAACTGAACCCCCTGCATGAGGAGATGGTGGATGGTGAACCGTGAGTGGGGTGGACATTGATCGCATACTGTAACAATGGTAGATGTGAGAGTGTTGCAAGAGGGCTAGGATTGGGGTTCCTGATTGAGAGACATTGCTCCGGACTCCGCATAATGTTTGTTGCTCCAGGGTTGAGAGAGTGGAGTTTTGGGTGGGCCTTTTTGAGGTCACTGCATTATTGGGTGCTTCTCTGGGTATATTGGGTGTGGTTTGTTTTTCAGTGTCTAGTGACGGTACTGCTTGCTGATTGGGTACCTCAGGTGCTTCTGGCTATAGCGCCGGACACCCCTCTGTATCACCAAGCCAGACTACAAGTCACATTGTGGGTTTGGCGTTCATGAGGGGAATTAGTGGTGCCACCTAGATATGCTCCCCGACGGGAAATACCCTAGAATGTGTTTTGGGGATGGGGACTGTACTACCCCTTGTTGTTGGGGCAATTGTGGGTGGGAAGGGGGGGTACAAGTCTGGCAGGTTGGGGTTTGCTTCAGTGAGAGGGGGGAGGGTATGAGGGGTTCAGTGCTGGTTCGGATGTTTGGAGTTCATGTACGGGGTAGGGAGACTTGAGATGGTTGTGGGGTTTTTGTTTACAGTGGAGGGAGATGGCAGAAGTTCAGTGGGATATTGACCTGCTTCTTCATGGAAGTCCAATGTTGGGGTTGCTGTGGGTACTATTGCCGTGCATACGGGTTCATGGGACAGGAGCTGCACTTTACGTCCTGTGGCTATTCGGAAACTGGGAATTTGATGAGTGATGGCTGACACTGCACGGATGGCGAAAGTTACGATCTTAACATGGAATGTCAGAGGCTTAAATGATGCGAGGAAATGTAGGAGGGTGGTGGCTTATTTAGAGCAGCATCAGGTGCAAATCGCATTATTGCAGGAAACGCATCTTAGCCCCCGGGCTACTTACGCTTTTGCAAGCAAATGGGCGGCGGTACGGAGCTTCTCTTCGTATTCAGGGTATGCCAGGGGAACGGTGATACTAATCAAGAAAACGGTGCCATTTGTGAAGTTCGGTGAGCACTCGGACACTGAGGGGAGATTTGTACTGTTATGGGGTAGGCTTGGCACCGACACAATCACAATAGTATACTGTTATGGTCCCAACGTAGATTCGCCTGCCTTTTTCACACTGCTGTGGGGTAAGATACTGAACATTGGCTCCATGCATATTATATGGGGAGGGGATTTTAACGTCGCAATGACCCCAGGTCTGGACAGGTCTGATGATAGCCCACAATAAAACAAAGGTGCGCGGGACGCTATGGAGGGAATAGTGGAGGAAGGGGAACTAATAGATAGTTGGAGGTTCGTGCATGCTGGGCTTCGGGAGGGAACACACTTTACAGCGTACGCCAACACTTGGGCCAGGCTTTATTACTGTTTTTTGTCTCGCGGATTAGTGGCTGACTTAGGTAGTGTGAAGCATCTGTCGAGGACTTATTCGGACCATTGTCCGGTTCTGGTTCAGATAGTAGTCCCAGGCTACGGGAGGGCCGCACCAGCGTGGCGTATGCAACCCACGGCACTGTTAGATCCACTGTTCAAGACAGAGCTAGGAGAGGAGATTGCAGAGTTTTTTCCCCGCAACAAAGGTTCGGTAGATAGTGTCGAGACCATTTGGGAGGCGTTGAAGGTGACGGTCAGGGGATACTACATTTCCAAGAGCTTTGGCGTACTGAAGGCTTTACGAGGGTCGCTCACAAAACTAGAGTCCGAACTTAAGGAGCTTGAAACTAGGATGGCCCGGGAGCCGATGGGTCTCATCCATAAGGAATTTAGAGAAAAGCTTACGCAATATGAAAAGGAAGCAGACAGAGAGTCCAAATTCAGAGGCAAATATTGGCAAGCCCGTAGATACTGTGAAGGAGAGAGACCGGGTCGCGCCTTAGCGGAGATTTCACGACATTCGCGGTGCACTTCGCACATATTAGAGATACGCACACCGGAAGGAGTCGTGCATCAAGATACGAAGGGAATTTTAGGTCTCTTCACTGCGCATTATAAGGAGTTATATGCTACCCGCGGCGGTGGGGAGGTCATATTTGGGGAGTTCTTGGATGATGTGGCATTATGTTGGTTGAGCGATGAACATAGACAGTTCCTTGGGGCTCCATTCGAACTTGATGAGATACAGGAGGCGATTATGTCTCTGAGTAATGGTAAGGCGCCAGGCCTAGATGGGCTACCGGCGGAATTTTATGAATGTTATATAGAAGTCATGGCCCCAGTGCTCAGGGAGGTTTATGAGGAATCTCTGGAGGTGGGAGTGTTGCCGAGGTCAATGAGGGAGGTGGTGATTACCTCTCTGCTGAAACCAGGCAAGGACCCGGCTGACTGCGATGCGTATAGGCCGCTCTCTTTGATAAATTGCGATGCTAAGATATTGGCGAAGGTGCTTGCCACTAGGCTCTCTCTGCTGATGACTAAGATTGCCCTGCCAGATCAGGCAGGGTTCGTCCCTGGGAGATCTATTACTAGTAATTTGCGAACCCTCTTCTCATTGATTCACACGATAGCGCCGGATCTGCCAGTGTCTGCCATATTTCTTGATGCTACCAAAGCATTTGACTCGGTTGAGTGGAGTTACTTGTTTGCTATTCTGTACCGGATGGGGTTTCCCAAAATATTCGTGGCGTGGATAAAATTGCTTTACACTGAACCGAAAGCGAGAGTATTAATTAATGGTGAGATGTCTGACCCGATCTCGTTAACCAGGGGTACCAGACAGGGGTGCCCGTTGTCCCCGTTGCTATTCGCGATAGCTATCGAGCCCTTAGCATGCCGTATCCGACAGTTGCACAAGCAAAGTGCCTTTAAGTGTTTCCAACGTCAGATTGATGTGTCACTCTATGTGGATGATTTAACGCTGTATGTGGTGTATCCGCAGACTAACCTCAATCCTCTGCTCCGCGAATTTTTGGTGTTTGGGCGATTATCTGGTATACAAATTAACTGGAAGAAGTCGCAGTTTTTTCCCCTGACGCCCGCGGTGGTCCGATTCTCATTGGACTACCCGCTCGAATGGTGTGACTCGGATCTTCGATACTTAGGGATTCAGATTTCAAAGCTGAGGGAGGAGACGTTACGCTTGAATTATGGCACTGCCATCACTAAGCTTGCGGAGGACGTCACTCGTTGGATATCTTTACCATTTACCATGGCTGGTAGGGCCTCGCTAATTAAAATGGTGGTGTTACCTCGCTTCTTATACTTCTTCCAGAACATTCCGTACTATCCAGGGGCGTTTTTTTTCCGGACACTGCGTGCGGAGCTCTTGAGATTGTTCTGGGCTGGTAAGCAACCGCGACTGGTGTGGTTGACTATTACCCAGCCATATCGTAGTGGGGGATTTGACGTTCCTGACTTTCTAGCTTATTACTTGAGTGCGCAAGCCCATTTCGCTTACCATTGGTTTGCGCCTACGCCATTTATGCCGCAGCTGGCGGTGGAGGACTGGATAGTTCGACCTCTGCCACTGAAAGGCATTATTCAGGGCCCCGTAAGTGTAATTGAGACGCCATCCACTACGGTGACGTGCACGATAGATGCGTGGCAGCGAATCCTATGCAGGATCGCACTCACGTTCCTGTACGCACCGACCTTGCCACTAGTTTATCACCCGGATTTGTCCCTGTTGCAGGAAGGGGGTTTCCAGGGGTTGTGCGCTAAGATAAAAATACGTTATTGGGGCGATCTCTTTCTGAACGGTCAGTTTAAAACGAGAGAACAACTGTTTCAGGGGTATCGGCCCACTCCGTTAGATATCTTTTATTATATCCGCCTGCGGCAGGGGCTGAGGACTGTTCTACCGCATTTTCCGGCCGAACCTGAAATTGTAAGGTCTTTGCAAGTTTTGCTCACTTCTGCGGATGGTAGGCATTTAGTCTCTCATCTGTATAGTAGTATTCGAGAGCAAAGTGGGAGTGTAGAATGTAGAGCGCTCAAGCGGTGGAGTGTTGACTTAGGCAGGGACATAACGGAGGCACAGTGGGCGTATTCCTGTGAGGTCACTTCACAAATCTCGTCCAGCTGCAGATTACGGATTATCCACTACAAGTTTTTGCAGAGATTGTACTGCACGCCCGTAAGAAAACTGCGATTCCGACTTTCGAACAATGATAAATGTGAGCGGTGCCACTCGGAAGGAGTTGGTTTTTTACACCTGGCTTGGATGTGTCCGAGGGTGGCCAATTACTGGACGCAAGTACACACCGCGATGACGGCTATGCTGGGCGACACGATTGAGCGGGACCCGCTCATGATGCTACTGGGCTACACTATGCAGATACCCAAGGTATATCGGAAATTTGGGAACATTGCACTTTTGCTAGCAAAGCGGAGGGTTGCATGTAGGTGGGGGAGGGGTCGTGCACCGAAATTTAAGGAATGGATTGCGGATTTACTGTACTGCCAAGAACAGAACACGGTATACGCCGATACACAACCATTGACTAGCAGGGCCAAGGACATATGGGATCCGTTCAGAACATACCTGGCAGCACATTCCGACTCAGCTGGAGATGGGAGACAGGTAACAGCGGGGGCGGTACCGACAGGCCTAGCATCAATTTAGGAGCGGATTATTGAGGCTTTGCAGTGGTGAGCAATCGAGGTATCGGAGTGGAAGATACACGGTTGAGATGATCTGCCTGGGGTAGGAGTTATGGCAGGGGTGGCACTTAAGATGAGAAGGTGTTGGATGTTTGCTGCCATGGGGAATAGAGGAGGCACACGGCCTGGTATAAATGTATCCATACGTGACATGGTAGATCGACCACAGAGGTGGGAGGCGTAGAATGCACTGCAGGTATTATGGTAGGGCACATTGGAGTGTGGCCCTTTATTGCCGCTTGCTCTCGGGGTTGATGGGGCGGGGGCTGCTCAGATGCGTGTGGCCTACCTGGCTTAGGGACCCGAGCTGTGGGGAACTACAGTTGTGTGCCCATCGGGACAATGACAATTAATGACTTCTATCTAGAGGAGGGACTCTGGTCATTCCTATCCCAATCTTGCCTTCGCTGTTGGCATACAGGGTAGATGCGCACAAAGGAAAAGGAAATCATCTTGTGGACCCTGATCTGAAGAGTATTAAGCAGGTATGATATCAGGAATGTGTTGCAGGGCTTTGCCACCGGACCTCCGGGTTGTCGGTCAATTGGCTGTGTACAAGGTGGAAAGTGACAAAGGGGGAGGATCATCTGTAGCCGGCCCGTGAGGTTGTAGGCGCAAGGCTGTGAGCTTTTGAAATGCTGCAATAAAGGTTTTGGAAATTCAAAAAAAAAAAAAAAAAAAAAAAAGAAAGAGGTTGGTGCCTTGCCGTGGCTTTACAGCTCACGAACTGTGAGTCATTGGTTCTGGTTTTTAACCTTTTAATTATTAACAGTGCATTTCCTTTATGTGAAATTTCTTGTTAATAAAATAAACATTTTGAACCTCTCTCCCCCCCTCGTGCCAAATCCAATCAGTATATGTGTGTACTTGAGGAACAGATGGATAGGCAGTCATATTTGTCTCATTTATCTTTCTGTGCTAAGGTGTAGTCTGTCTCTAGGGAAAATCTACCAACTTTAGATATTTCTGTAATGTAAAAAAAAAATGGGGAGTGCTGGGTGGTGTGCCTCTCATGGATCCCAACATGTTTTTTACCTCACGCCAAGCAAACCTCAAAATGTGACTATAGTCACACATTTTCCTTGCATTACTGTGTCATAATACTCTGTTGTCAGAAAAACCACAATTTTCCTACCACCCTGCATTCCCCCCAGGTCTCCCGATAAAAATGGTACCTCACTCGTGTGGGTAGATCAAGTACCTGTGACAGGCAAGGGCCCAAAGCCTATTGAGGCGACATCAAAATTGCCTATCACAAAACAACCTGGTTTTGCAAGGGGGGGGGTTTGGCTCCAGGCTCGGCGGCCATCTAGGGAAACCTACCGAACCCACACATTTCTGAAAACTAGACACCCGGGGGAGTCCAGTGACGTATGGCTTGCGAGGGTCCCCCAATATTTTCCTACCCAGAATTCCCTGCAAAGCTCAAATTTAGCCAAAAATTCACTTTTTTTCTAAAAGTTCTGTGGGGGAAAGTTCTGGAATCTGCGTGGATCCACAAATATCTTCCCACCCAGCGTTCCCCCAGGTCTCTCGATAAAAATGGTACCTCACTCGGGTGGGTGGGTCAAGTACCCGCAACAGGCAAGGGCCCAAAACCTATTGAGGCGACATCAAAATTATCTATCGCAAAACAACCTGGTTTTGCAAGGGGGGTCCCAGGAATTTTTGGCCCCGGCTCGGCAGCCATCTAGGGAAATGTTAGACCTGGTACCATTAGCGTGGGTCTCCCTTCCATTTTTTTGCTGTGCCTCATAAGTTTTTGCTGGTGTTAGATGCTTTGGGCACTGTGCCACTGCTGTCCAGTGCCACAGTGCAAGTGCTCCCTACTGTAAATGAATGTATTAATTGGTGACTCCATGATTGACTGTTTGGTTTACTTGACAGACCCTAGTACAGTGCACTGAGTGTGACCAGGGCGTGTAAATCCAAATGCTGCTGGTGGGCTTGCAGCACTGGTTGTGCCACCCACAGGAACAGCCTGTAAAAGTGTGTCTAAGGTCTGCCATTGAAGAGCCTACGTGCAGTCTGGTATACTGTCATGCTGACTGGGCAAGTGCACCCACTTGCCAGTCCCTAAACCTTCCCTTTTCTTCATATCAGACACCCCTATGGTAGGCCCAAGGGCAGGGTGCATTGTAAGGATAAGGTAGGACATGCCCTGGTGTGTGTGGCATGTTCTAATAGTGAATTACAGCCATTTTCGTTTTTCACTATTGCAAGGCTCCCTGTTCTCCATAGGCCAGAATGGGAAGTTTGGTTATTACATTTTATAATCCTAAACTGACTCAGGGAACATGGTAGAAATTCGAACTTAGTATGCCTGAACTCAGAATGATAAAATACATCTTTTAGTGAAGTTGGTTTTAACATTCTGTGTTTGAAAATACCACTTTTAGAAAGTAGGTATTTTCTTGTCTAACCATTCAAACCTGCCTCTGCTAGGCTGTGTGTTCCCTGTCTGGAGTTTGAGTGACAGGGCTGGGGAATTCCAGGAGACAGGGTGAGGTGTCCCAGTGGTGAATAGAGAGATCTGCATCTAGATGGGTGGGAGGAGTTGCACCTGAGACCTGAATAGGGCTGTGCCTTCCCTCCACAATGCTGGCTCCAGCTCCTGTGGTGCGTCTGATGACTCTGCCCTGCACTCTGAAAAGAAAGAAGGAGTTAGGTAAACAAAGTGCTCCAGGACTGACCAGAACCGGTTTGAACAAGGCAAAGGCCCCTCTGCCTTCAGAGGACAAAGGATTTTGGGGTATAAATATTGAGACCCTGATCCCAAGAAATTAGATCACTTTTGGACTACAAGATGAAACCTCTGCTGAGGAGAGGAACCTGAATAAACTGAGGAGAGACTATTCTTAAGCTGAAGTACTGCTTAGGGGATTGGCCTGCAGTGGTTGCCTGACAGCCAAAGAGAGGAGAAAGAACTTTGTGTGCTTTACTTTCAACTTGTGAAGGATCTCCAAGGGCTTGGAAAAGAGCTTGCCTCCTGCTGAAGTCTCAGGAAAACAGACTTGAACCCCAAGCTCCCCAGAGTCGTTTTGGAAGTGCCTGCTGCTGTTTTGGACCATCTGAGGGACTGTGTGTCGCAAGGAGCTGGAAGCGCGACTCAACGAAAAAGAAGCGTGTCGCCATCGCTGCTGCTGCCGTCGCATCTCTGAACAAGGGTGTCGCCGCTGGAGTTGTCGCACTGCACCGCATCAAGAGAAGCGTCTCGCAACGAAGAGGAAGCGTGTCGCTGTCGCTGCTGCCTGCCGTCGCACTTCTGAACAAGGGTGTCGCCGCTGGAGTTGTTGTATTGCACCGCATTGAGAGAAGGGTCTCACAACGAGGAAGAAGCGTGTTGCTGTTGCTGCCGTTGCACTTCTGAACAAGGGTGTCGCCGCTGGAACTGTCGCATTGCACCGCATCGAGGAAAGCGCCTCGCATCCCAAGAGAAGCACGCCGCCGTCGGAGCTGCTGCCGTCGCATTTCTGAACAAGGATGTCACCGCTGTAGTTGTCGCATTGTGCAGAAGTTTCACGCAAACTGGGAGAAGGGTGTCGCAGCTGAAAGCTGTTGCCGTCGCACTTCTGAACAAGGGTGTCGGCGCTGCAGTCCACGCATTGAACCGAGAACTTCTCGCATCCCCGGAGAAGCGTGCTGCATCGGGAAGATCTTCGCGTCTTTATTTCTTTGCACCAGAACTTTGCCGCATTTCCATCACTCCGACTTTGCTTGTCGTGGAAGCGCAACGCATCGTAAGGTACATTGACACAAAGTGTGTCATCTTAAAAACTGAAGTGAACTAAGCTAAAACTACCATCTTAAAAGTAAGAGTATTGTGTATTTTTGTCGTTTATGGTCTTGTGGTAAATCTAAATAAAGTATACTTAATTTCGATATAAAACCTTGTGTGGTGTCCATCTGTAGTGCTGTCATTTGGTTACTGCATGTGGTCACAAATGCGTTACACACTGCCTCTGAGATAAGCCTGTCTGCTCGTGCCAAGCTACCAAGGGGGTGAGCAGAGGTTATTTTAGGAGTGTACCCCCTTACCCTGACTAGAGGCAAGGGTCCCTATTTGTCACAAGTTCCTACCTGTGCCAACCAGAGACCCCCAAATCTAACATTGGTGGGAAGCAGTGAGGATTCTGGACTTGCATTTGTGACTCATGTACAGTGATTGGTGAACACTACTTATTGAGTGCAGACCATAACGCAACCACATACTTTTTGGTAGATTCCTTTTTGAATTTTCTATTTTTTGAAAGATGCCTTATTCAGTTGTCATTGGAGATACAGAATCCATAGCCTTTATTGATTGTGATTGGGAAGAAGAGAAACTAGAGAGCTACAAAGTAAGGCAGCTAAAGTACTTCTCCGAGAAATTCAATGTTTCCACCTCTGGGTGCAGAGTGAAGGAAGAGTTCTACAAGGCGCTGAGGGCCTGGGTAGAAGCAAGGAAAACCCCTGAGATTGAAGAAGGGGATGATCATGCAGATGTACAGCTGGAAAGACCAGTGGGTCAAAGAGGAAGGAAAGCACCTTACCCCGCATGTAGCAGTGTTTCTAACAAGAGTCTGTCTCCAGAGGAGTTGGAGGACAGAGAGAGAAATAGAAGGCATGAAATGGAGCTGACAAAACTGAAGTTTAGTGGGCAGTTAGAATTAGAAGTACAGACTAGGAAGTTAGCCCTGGAAGAAAAGAAATTGCAATTTGAACATGAGAAGGTTTTGAGGGAGTTGGATTTGAAGGCCAAAAGCTTAGAGAGTACTCCCTCTGGTGGCAGCATACCGCCAGCGCATGTAGAAAGTAGAGTGTATATTCCCAAAGATGTGGTGAAAGAGTTTTTATAAAAATGATGATATTGGGCAGTGGTTCAGAGCCTATGAGGTAGCCATGTCTTCCCACCAAGAGATTGGGGAGCGGGGTTGTGGGGAATGTTCCTTAGTGAGGGGCGGGACACACTGTTAGACTTGCTTTCTGAAGTCCACAATTCATACAGCCACATGAAGGATGCATTGATGTCTAGGTATGGTTTAACCCCTGAACTCTATAGGCAGAGGTTCAGGTCTTGTAAGAAGATAGAGAACAGTACCTGGGTTGAATATGTCACTTTCTTTTGCAGAGCACTGGATGGTTGGGTAAAGGGAAGCAAGGTTAATGATTTTCAAGGTCTTTTTGATTTGATTGCATGGGAACACTTGTCTAGTAATTGTTTTCCTGAGCTGCGCCAGCACCTGATTGATAGCAAGCTGACTAACCCTAGGAAGCTTGCTGAGGAGGCGGACCTCTGGGTGAGCACCAGGGTCCACAAGGGTCACATGGGAGACTCAATCAAAGGTGGGCAGGGTCCCCAGCACAAGAGTGGGGAGGACAAGGGTAAACAAAAGGAGTTCCGAAAAGGGCCCCAATGTAGTCCCCAAGGGAACCAAGGGAAAGGTTCCCAGCCTCCCCCTGAGAGAAAGCAAGGGGTCCCGACAGGTAGTCCTGTTCCACAGGGGCCCCTGAAATGTTACAAATGTGGGGACCTGGGTCACAAGGTGAGTGATCCCAGGTGCTGCCTGTTTCGAAAACCAGCACCCACTGATGCAGCCCCCGGCAGATGGCTAGTGTAGCCCTGGGTGAGGAGATGAGTGCCCAAGGTGGGTGGGGTCCCGCAGAGATGTCCCTTGTCTCATTAGGAGACTGTGAGGTGGTCCCCAGGACCCAGCTGCCTGATAACACTAATAAATACAGGCAGTGGGTGACCATCAATGGCCATAGAGTGGAGGCTCTTAGACATACAGGAGCCAGTGTGACAGCTGTCAAGTGTCACCTGGTATCTCAAGAGCAGGTTGTCCCTGGAGCATTCTAACCAGTTGTTGCCGCTGACAACACAAAGAGTCACTGCAAGGTGGCTCAGGTTCCCTTTGAGTGGGGGGGGGGGGGCTCTGGTACTCTTCAGGTAGCTGTGAGGCCCGCCATGCCTGTTGACTGTTTGTTGGGGATCGATCTGGAGAGCTCCCCTTGGGTGAAGGTGGAGCGAAGGGCTCACTTAGAAATGTTGGGTTTGCCTGACTGGGCGTGTATGACCACCCGGTCCATGGCAGCGAGTAAAGGTGCTCAAGAGGACCTGGAGCCTGAGAGGGAGGCCCAGGTGCTTGCAGTCAAGAGTAGAGGCAGGGGGTGTGGGAAACCGGCCCCCGAAGTTCCCACGGTCCAGGAGGGAGCAGGCCCTGAGGAGGATGCCCTGGAGCCTACAGGGGAACAGGTAGCCAAACTGTGGGACATGCCTGAGCTGACCCATTGGTAGCAAGAAGGAGGACCCTCCAGGGAGGAATTCTGCAAGGAGCAGAAAGAATGCTCTTCTCTTGTGGGTCTGCGGCAACAGGCTGCAGACCAAGCAGCAGGTGATCAGTCTGGGTCACATTGGATCTACTGGGAGAATGATCTCCTGTATACAGAGCCTAAGGTTGCTGAGCCGGGGTCAGCCCGTGTGCTGGTGGTACCCCAGCGCTTCAGAGCCTTCCTACTGGGGCTGGCTCATGATGTTCCATTGGCAGGACTTTTGGGGCAGGACAAGACCTTTGAGAGGCTTGTCACCCATTTTTATTGGCCCCAAATGTGCAGGAGTTCAGATACTCACTGCAGAGTGGGAGGAAACGTAAGGATCCTCTCCAACCATTCTCTGTAGTCAGCACCCCCTTTAAACGGGTGGGTATTGACATTGTGGGGCCACTGGACCCCAAGACAGCCATGGGCAACAGGTTCATCCTGGTTTTGGTGGACCATGCCACCCGGTACCCGGAATCCATACCTCTGAGGACAGTGACGGCCCCCGTGGTGGGACGAGCACTGATAGGAATTTTCTCTAGAGTGGGATTCCCTCGCGAGGTAGTGTCTGACCGGGAAACCAACTTAATTTCCAAATATATGAAGTCCCTGTGGCAGGAGTGTGGTGTAACCTATAAGTTCACCACTCCTTACCACCCCCAAGGAAACAGGTTGGTTGAGAGATTCAACCGAACCCTTAAAGGCATGATAAGGGGTCTTGAGGAACCCATGAGGCGTAAGTGGGACGTCCTCTTACCATGCCTACTCTTTGCTTACCGTGAGGTGCCACAGAAATCTCTAGGGTTCAGCCCCTTTGAGCTTCTCTATGGACACCCTGTGAGAGGACCTCTAAGTCTGGTCAAAGAAGGCTGGGAGCGATCTCCCAGGAAACCTCCCCAGGATGTATATAGCTACATGCTGGCCGTCAGGAACCAGACTAGGTGTTTCAGACAACTCGCTGAGGCAAATCTGGAAGCCAGCCAGGAGGAGATGAAGCGGTGGTACGACCAGAATGCCACTCTGGTTGAGCTTCAGCCTGGACAGAAGGTGTGGGTCATGGCCCCAGTGGAGCCCTGTGCGCTCCAGGATAAGTGGACCGGCCCCTTTGAGGTTGTGGAGCGCAAGAGTCCGGTTACCTACTTGGTGGACTTGCGGTCTCCCAGAACCCCTTGAGGATCCTGCATGTCAACTGCTTGAAGCCCCACTTGGAGAGATCCCAAGTGGGCATGCTCTTGGCAACAGATGCTGGGATGGAGGAAGAGACCGAGTCTCTTCCCGACCTCCTGTTAGCCAGAGAGCAAGATGGATCAGTGGATGGTGTCAACCTCTCTTCCACCCTGACCCCTGAGCAACAGAATGACTTCCACCAGTTGCTGGGACAGTTTTCTGATCTGTTCTCCCTGGTTCCTGGTGTCACTGATTGGTGCGTCCATGAGGCGGACACCTGTGAGGCACAAGGTCTACAGAGTGACAGACAGGGCGAGAGCTTGCATCAAGGAGGAGGTCTCCAAGATGCTTGCGCTAGGGGTAATTGAGTCCTCTAGCAGTCCTTGGGCCAGATCTTGGTCCCAAAGGCTGCCGTGCCGGGTGCCACACCAGAACTCCGGTTCTGTGTGGACTACCGAGGGCTCAATGCAGTCACCAAGACTGATGCACATCCCATCCCCAGAGCTGATGAGCTCATTGATCGGCTAGGGGCTGCACGGTACCTCAGCAAGTTTGATTTGACGTCTGGGTACTGGCAGACCACCTTGACTGATGGGGAAAAGGAGAGGTCAGTATTCTCCACACCAGATGGGCATTTCCAGTTCCGGGGTATGCCCTTTGGGATGAAGAATGCCCCTGCCACCTTTCAGAGGTTGGTCAACCAGGTGTTGGCTGGACTGGATTCGTTCAGTGCCGCCTACCTGGATGACATCGCAGTGTTCAGCGCCAGTTGGAAAGAACATCTGCGCCACCTCTGGGAAGTGTTGATGGTGCTGCGGAGGGCAGGCCTCGCGATCAAGGCGTGTAAGTGCCATATCGGGCAGGGTTCCGTGGTGTACTTGGGACACCCGGTAGGGAGCGCCCAGGTGGTGCCCCTGCAGCCCAAGATTGAAACCCTCCTGGCTTGGGAGCCGCCCAAAACCTAGACAGAGGTGAGATCCTTCTTAGGACTTACGAGTTACTACAGGAGGTTTGTCAAGGGGTATGGCAGCCTTGTTGCACCCTTGACAGAGCTGACTTCCAGGAAGCAGCCAAAGAAAGTGATTTGGACTGACACTTGTCAGGAAGCTTTTGAGGCCTTAAAAACTGCTATGTGCACCGCGCCCGTGCTCCTGGCACCCAACTTCTCCAGAGAGTTCATAGTGCAAACAGACGCTTCAGAGCATGGTGTGGGGGCTCTCCTGTCACAGATGAATGAGGAGGGCCTAGATCAAACTGTACCCTTCATCAGCAGGAGGTTACTTCCACGGGAACAGAGGTGGAGTGCAATTGAGCGTGAGGCTTTTGCTGTGGTCCGGGCACTGAAGAAGCTGAGACCATACCTGTTTGGGACTCACTTCCGGGTTCAGACAGACCACAGGCCCCTCAGATGGTTTTTTGTTTTTTTTTTAAAACCTTTATTTCAAAATTCAGGACACAGCTATTCAGCCGACAGCCCGAAGGTTCGGCAGCATTAAGAGTTAGATACAGTGATGTGTCCCCAATACAGTTCAAAGAGTAGTGCAAAGGTCCAATTTTAAATAAACACAGAAAACACTCACAACAAACCCCAGCAAGGCAGAACATTGAAAGCCCATGGCGAAAGCCCCCAGGGGAGGCCGGACCCCACTCATCTACTAGTTACAAGACTGTGTACGGAGGAAGAAGGGGGACAGCAGAGGCCCAAAACGGTTCCTAAAACCAAACATTGCTGGAAAGTAGGTCAGGGGGAAAGCTGTTCCTCGGGAGGTTCCAGATCCGGGGCAAGACATATTCCCCCCCTGTATTGGTTCCACCGCCCCCAGATGGCGTGCCACTTCCGGGGGCGACCTCTAGAGCAGTAGACCGTCTTCTCCCTAAACATGCTCCAGTCCATGTTCTCCTTCCACGCGGTCAGTGTAGGGGATCCCGAGGAGCCCCACAATCGCGCGATATCCCTTTTAGCTACCATGTTACCCAGAGTCACCCATTGGGTCTGCGCCTCATCGAGGTCAGTGGGCCCCCAGACGTTCAGGAGGCAACACCGCGCCTCCGGCTGTACCGCAGTGCCCGTCACCTCCCCCATAACTGCATGGACTCTCCTCCAGAACTCCACAATAACACCACATTCCCAAATGATGTGCAGGAAAGTACCCACCATACCACATCCCCTTCTGCACAGGCCGTCCTCCGAGAATCCCATGTGGACCAGCCTTGGCCCCGTCACATACACCCGGTGCAGTATTTTAAGCTGCACCAGCCTCAGACGCGACGGGATCGCAACCTCCTTAGGAGAAGAAACCGCTGACTGCCAGTCCTCATTATCCAACTCAAGGCCATCCCTAGTCCACTGTTCTCTCAGCCCCAAAAGCATATCTGCCCGGACGTTAATCAACTTCTTATATATGAGCGAGATCGTGCTCTCGGGCATATGACCATCAAGGACTCGGTCCTCAAGGGGAGAGGACTCCGGCACCTTCTCACCCTCCACGAGGACTGATCGGAGGGCGTGACGCAGCTGGATATACCTGAAATACTCTGAGGGCCCTAGCTCATACTCAGTCTGCAACTCCTCGAAGGACTTCACCCTCCCCTTATGCAGCACATCTCCCACCTTGGATATACCTATCAGGTCCCACTTATCAAAGCCCTTCGTATGCCAGAGTCTTCCCAATCTCTCCGATTCAAACAATGGGGTGGCGAGGGTGAGCCTATCCTTCCAGCCCAACGAATCAGTCGCCATCTTCCATACACGCACCGCCACACCTGTGGGCCCCGTGAGGGACGAGTCTAAGGACCGCGAATACAACGCCCTGTAGTAGTTGCCGCCACGCAGCAGCCACCTATCCAGGGCATACCCAGGGCTGAGGGCAGGGCCATAAAACCCATGGTTGATCGCGCTCAGCTGCGTGGCCCAATAGTACTGTCGGATGTCTGGGAGCGCAATGCCCCCATCGTACCATGGGAGCGTCAACTTTGAAATAGCTATTCGCGGCCGCCCATCCCACAGCAACGTCCGTTGGAGGCCTTCGACCTCCCGAAAGTATTTGGCCGGTACCCAGTCCAAGGTGTTCTGGAGGGCATAGAGGAAGCGGGGAAGAGACATCATTTTGAACAGGGCCACACGCCCAACAAGGGAGAGCGGCAGCCTCCGCCAACCTTCAACATCTCGCCTCAAGCGCGCCAAGGGGGGGAGCAGATTCCTCTCATAGCGCACAGCAGGATCCATGGATATAAAAATCCCCAAATACACGAAACCCTGCTGGGCAACCTGTATCGAACATGTTCTAGGGATCGGTGGGACCTCGCCACTAAGAACGTACAAGTACGATTTGCCCCAATTAATCACAAGCCCCGAGTTCCTACCGAACGATGCGAGTACGTCACAGACCACTATAAGTGACTTCTTAGGTGAGGCAAGATACAGTAGGATATCATCGGCATAAAGCGAAATACGGTCCTCGTGATCAGGCGACCACCGAAGGCCCCGTATATCCGGGTGCCAACGTATCCACGCAGCCAACGGTTCAAGGGCGAGGGCGAACAACAGAGGCGACAGGGGGCAACCCTGCCGAGTACCCCTACCAAGCTGAAACGGAGTAGATGCCCGACCATTCACCACAACATTCGCTAGTGGCCCCTCGTACAGCAACCGAACCCAACTCACAAAACCGCGACCGAAACCAAACTTGGCCAGCACGGCCCATAAGTATGCCCACTCCACCGTGTCAAAGGCCATCGTGGCATCAAGAGATGCCACAATAGCCGGTTCACGCAGCGTGCCCGCCCTGGCGATGACGCCATGAAGACGCCTAAGGTTTAACGCTGTGTTTCGGTGCGGGATGAAGCCAGATTGATCCGGGTGGACCAAATCGCCAAGCACCCTACTCAAACGGGTAGCCAGGAGTTTGGCCAGAATTTTCGGCTCAGCGTTGAGGAGTGAAATGGGCCGATAGGAGGCGCACCTATCTCGGGGTTTACCCTCTTTATGTATTACCACGATCGACGCCAGCCGCTGATCCAACGGAAGGATCCCATCCCCCCGCGCCTCCAAAAACATGGCGCGCAGGTGAGGGGCGACCCTATCCGGGAACAGTTTATACAGGTCGATCGGCAGTCCATTCGGTCCAGAGGCCTTACCCGAGTTTAACGCGCGAATCGCCCCCGCCACCTCGTCAACCGTTATGTCACCATCCAGATCATCCCTATCTATGTCAGAGAGGCAGGGCAACTCGATATCACGGAGGAGCTCAGACGAGTCCTCGGGCGGCCTGTCCGACACAGAGGAATAAACCCTACGAAAATACTCCGCGAAACACTTCACAATCCCCTCGGGTTCCACAATCGCCTCTCCCCACTCTCCCGTCAACTCTGGCACCACTCTATTGACCCGTTCTTTCCTGTCCAACCACGCCAGGAGTTTCCCTGCCTTATCACCAACGTCATACAGGCGGCCCTGTTGTTCCCTACTGAGGGTCTTAGCGGCGTTCGTAACCAGGTCCCTATACTCCGCCTGCTTCAAGCAAAGCTCATGCAGTGAGGACTCTGTAACCTCCTCCTCCATAGCCCCCTCAAGGGCCGCGATCTCCTCCTCCACTTGCCGCACCTCGCCATCCCTCCGATTCTTGGCAGCCACCACCAGGGAGAGGGCTTCCCCCCGAAGCACGGTCTTAAAGGCTTCCCACAGCGACACCGCCGAGTCCACGGTCCCCAGATTGTCCTTAAAGTAATTATCCACCTTCTTTACCAGGGCGCTGCGCATCTTGGGGTCCCGGAAATACCATGGGTTGATGGGGGCCACCCTCCCTCCTCCCTCCCGACCTAGATCCAGCCGGATCCACACTGGCGAGTGGTCAGAGATACCGCGTGCCATGTGCCTCGCCTCGGATATCAACGAGGCATGTGCGGCCAGAGTGAGCAGGTAATCAATCCTGGAGAGGCTACCATGCGCCCCGGAGTGAAACGTGTATTGACTCTGTGTGGGGTGCCGGAGCCTCCAGCAGTCTATCAGACCAAACGTATCCAGGAAGTCTGGAAGCCATTTCTGAGCCCCCCCTGTGTCCCTGGGCGGGTATCTATCCAACAGTCCGGAGCCCACAGCGTTGAAATCCCCTCCCACTACCAGCATTCCCCCCGGGAGAGTCAGCAAGGCCCTGCCCAGTTCAGCAAGTGTGGAGGCCTGCAGGGCCGGCGGGACATAAACCGAAACCAAAACCAAAGTCCTTCCTTCCCACCGCCCCGCCACCGCCACAAACCTCCCCCTATCGTCAACAATGGTGGAGTCCACCTCAAAAGGCAACGATGCTCTAACAAGGATGCCCGCACCCCTGGACCCAGAAGAGAATCCCGAGTGTGCAATGAATTTATACCCCTTCCTATTCAAGGCATAGCACATATTACCTATGAGATGCGTCTCCTGCAGCAGGACAACATCTGGCATTGAGCGTTTCAAAAATTGCAAAACAATCCCCCTCTTGATGCGATCCCCCAAACCATTAACATTCCAGCTTATAACACTTAAGCCCCTACCCCCCATCCTCAAACGGAAAGAGGCCCACCCCACACCCGAGGAGCCACCATGGAACAGCCCTGAGGATAATCATCATGCCTTGCAGAAATAAACCCCCCAACAACAAACTCAAAATCCCCAAAACTCCCCCCACCCTGCACCCCTGCTGCAGCTTACAAAGCCCCCCCAACTTGCAGTGTGCCTGTCGCCCTACAAAAACAAAAATCTACAGAAAGTACCCTAAGGGAGGAAAAGAGCACCCCTCGTCCTCCCGCAACCCTCCACAGTTACTGCACTCTGTTCGAATCTTCAAGTATGGTCAAATCAAGTCAGGCCGGCTCTGAGATCTCAGCCCTGTCCATCCCGGCCACTGTCTCCATGCTCGGCTGTGTCATCCCCCGTCCGTCGCCGGGGCAAAGCGTCCAGCCATTCGTCGGCCATAACAGGAGAGTCAAAAAAGAATGTCCGATCTTCATGCACCACCCGTAGTCTGGCAGGGAAAAGCATGGCATACTTCAGATCCAGTTCCCGAAGTCTCCGCTTCACCCCCAGGAAGCTCTGTCTCTGCACCTGCTGGGTGAAGTCCGGATAAAAATTCACCGACGCATTCTGGAAGGGGCTGGGCCCGTCACCCTCGAAGCTTGCAGGATAGCGTCCCGATCTCGAAAATGAAAGAGCCGGGCGACAATCGGCCGCGGCGGGGCACCCGCCTTAGGCCGCCCGCCCGGCACTCTATGGGCCCTTTCCACCGCAAAAAACTTTCCAAGGCCCTTAGGCTTCAGATGATTGAGGACCAAATCCTCCACAAGCAGGTCCGCCGAAGCCTCATCCGAGGACTCCGGGACCCCGATGACGCGCACATTGTTGCGCCTGGCCCGGCTCTCGAAGTCCTCCAGCCGGCGGGCGGCGAGGTCACTCTCGGCCCTCAGCTTCCGAACCTCGGTCTGCAGATCCGAAACATCATCAGTGAGGCCCGTGGTCTTGTGGTCCAGGTTCTTAACGCGCTCGTTCGTCTTGCCCAGGTCCGAGCGGATCAGATTGACATCTACCAGGATGGCATCCACCTTATGCGCCAGGGCCTCGAACTGTTTCCCCATCGAGGTCTGCATCCCGTCGAGCGCGCCCATGACATCCTGTAGGGAGAGCTCCGGTGTCCCAGGCGAGTCCTCCTTCTGGGCATCCGGCGCCTGGCTCGATCCACTCGGCGATGCTTTCAGGAGGGCGTAGCGGTCCATACTGTTGACTTGGGAATACGTTCCCCGCCTGGTGGACTTAGTCTTCAGCCGATCCCCTTCTGCTTTGCCCGACATAATGGACTCCGGGCAGTCCAGTGCAGTTAAGACTGTTCCCTCTCAGAGAGAGGGATAAGGAGTGAGCAGCCCGCCGAGCGTCCTTGGGGTAATAAAGCCACCCAGAGCTCTACAGTGTCCGGGCAGACAAAGGGAACGAAATCGAAAGTGAAAGTGCGAGGACCTCCGTCCGACAGTTCACACCTCGCCAGGCCGTTGTTGATCAACTAGGAGTCGGGCATCCTGCCAACTCTAGCCCCTGGCATCCCCGGGAGTTAGGCCGCAATCTTCCGCCAGTCGTAAGTCCGGTTCCCGATGGGCGATCCGACCACGGGGAGCATCAATCGCCTCCCTGACAACTCAGCAACACGGTGCCATGCATACCATCAGGATTAGAGACAGGATAGTCGACGGAGGGCGCGAGGGTCTCGGGAGCTCTAAGCTCACGCGGCCATCTTGGTCAAGCGCTAGGCTCCTCCCCGGCCCCTCAGATGGTTGATGCAGATGAGGGGTGAGAAACCAAAGCTGTTGAGGTGGTCCATTTCGCTACAGGGTATGAACTTTACGGTGGAACAACGCCCTGGTACAGAACACGCCAACGCTGATGGTCTGTCCAGATTTTTCCGCCTTAGTGATGAGAACTCCCAGGAGTTAGGGTAGTTCTCCCCACATTTCAGCTGGAGGGGACACGTGTTAGACCTGGCACCATTGGCGTGGGTCTCCCTTCCATTTTTTGCTGTGCCTCATGTGTTTTTGCTGATGTTAGATGCTTTGGGCACTGTGCCACTGCTATCCAGTGCCACAGTGCAAGTGCTCCCTACTGTAAATGAATGTATTAATTGGTGACTCCATGATTGACTGTTTGGTTTACTTGTCAGACCCTAGTACAGTGCACTGAGTGTGACCAGGGCGTGTAAATCCAAATGCTGCTGGTGGGCTTGCTGCACTGGTTGTGCCACCCACAGGAGCAGCCTGTAAAAGTGTGTCTAAGGTCTGCCATTGCACAGCCTGCGTGCAGTCTGGTACTGTCATGCTGACTGGGCAAGTGCACCCACTAGCCAGTCCCTAAACCTTCCCTTTTCTTCATATCAGACACCCCTATGATAGACCCAAGGGCAGGGTTCATTGTAAGGATAAGGTAGGACATGCCCTGGTGTGTGTGGCATGTTCTAATAGTGAATTACAGACATTTTCGTTTTTCACTATTGCAAGGCTACCTGTTCTCCATAGGCCAGAATGGGCAGTTTGGTTATTACATTTTATGATCCTAAACTGACTCAGGGAACATGGTAGAAATTCGAACTTAGTATGCCTGAACTCAGAATGATTAAATAAATCTTTTAGTGAAGTTGGTTTTAACATTCTGTGTTTGAAAATACCACTTTTAGAAAGTAGGTATTTTCTTGTCTAACCATTCAAACCTGCCTCTACTAGGCTGTGTATTCCCTGTCTGGAGTTTGAGTGACAGGGCTGGGGAATTCCAGGAGACAGGGTGAGGTGTCCCAGTGGTGAATAGAGAGATCTGCATCTAGATGGGTGGGAGGAGTTGCACCTGGGACCTGAATAGGGCTGTGCCTTCCCTCCACAATGCTGGCTCCACCTCCTGTGGTGCGTCTGATGCCTCTGCCCTGCACTCTGAAAAGAAAGAAGGAGTCAGGTATACAAAGTGCTCCAGGGCTGACCGGAACCAGTTTGAACAAGGCAAAGGCCCCTCTGCCTTCAGAGGAAAAAGGATTTTGGGGTATAAATACTGGGACCCTGATCCCAAGAAATTAGATCACTTTTAGACTACAAGAAGAAACCTCTGCTGAGGAGAGGAACCTGGAGAAACTGAGGAGAGACTATTCCTAAGCTGAAGTACTGCTTAGGGGATTGGCCTGCAGTTGTTGCCTGACTGCCAAAGAGAGGAGAAGGAACTTTGTGTGCTTTACTTTCAACTTGTGAAGGATCTCCAAGGGCTTGGAAAAGAGCTTGCCTCCTGCTGAAGTCTCAGGGACAACAGACGTCAACCCCCAGCTCCCCAGAGTCCTTTTGGAAGTGCCTGCTGCTATTTTGGGCCTTCTGAGGGACTGTGTGTCACAAGGAACTGGAAGCGCGACTCAACGAAGAAGAAGCGTGTCGCCGTCGCTGCTGCTGCCGTCGCATCTCTGAACAAGGGTGTCGCCGCTGGAGTTGTCGCACTGCACCGCATCGAGAGAAGCGTCTCACAACGAAGAGGAAGCGTGTTGCCGTCGCTGCTGCCTGCCGTCGCACTTCTGAACAAGGGTGTCGCCACTGGAGTTGTTGTATTGCACCGCATCGAGAGAAGGACGAGGAAGAAGTGTGTCGCCGTCGCTGTTGATGCCATCGCACTTCTGAACAAGGGTGTCGCCGCTGGAACTGTCGCATTGCACCGCATCCAGGAAAGCGCCTCGCATCCCAAGAGAAGCGCGCCGCCGTCGGAGCTGCTGCTGTCACATTTCTGAACAAGGATGTCGCCGCTGTAGTTGTCGCATTGTGCGGAAGCTTCACGCAAACTGGGAGAAGAGTGTCGCAGCTGAAGCTGTTGCCGTCGCACTTCTGAACAAGGGCGTCGCCGCTGCAGTCCACGCATTGAACCGAGAACTTCTCGCATCCCCGGAGAAGCGTGCCGCATCGGGAAGATCTTTGCCTCTTTATTTCTATGCACCAGAACTTTGCCGCATTTCCATCGCTGCGACATTGCTTGTCGTGGAAGCGCAACGCATCGTAAGGTACATTGACGCAAAGTGTTGCATCTTAAGAACTGAACTGAACTAAGCTAAAACTACCATCTCAAAAGTAAGAGTATTGTGTATTTTTGTCGTTTATGGTCTTGTGGTAAATCTAAATAAAGTATACTTAATTTTGATATAAAACCTTGTGTGGTGTCCATCTGTAGTGTTGTCACTTGGTTACTGTATGTGGTCACAAATGCTTTACACACTGCCTCTGAGATAAGCCTGTCTGCTCGTGCCAAGCTACCAAGGGGGGTGAGCAGGGGTTATTTTAGGAGTGTACCCCCTTACCCTGACTAGATGCAAGGGTCCCTATTTGTCACAAGTACCTACCTGTGCCAACCAGAGACCCCCAAATCTAACAGGAAACCTACCAAACCCAAACATTTCTGAAAACTAGACACCCGGGGGAGTCCAGCGAGGTATGGCTTGTGTGGGTCCTCCAATGTTTTCCTACCCAGAATTCCCTGCAAACCTCACATTTAGCTGAAAAATTCACTTATTTCTCAAATGTCTGTGTGGGTAAGTTCTGGAATCTGCGTGGATCCACAAATTTCCTCCCACCCAGCATTCCCCCAGGTCTCCCGATAAAAATGGTACCTCACTTGTGTGGGTAGTCCTGCCTTACTACATACTTGTGTGTTGAGGTAGTTGTGGAGATCAGGACAGGGCTTTCTATTAATAAGGATGATAGTTCATTTTTGTCGATAAATGCATCAATATCCATATTAGCATTCCCCCGCTAGTTGATTCTTCAACTACACTATCCAACTCATGCATTTGTACCATTGCTTTATTAGGTTCCTGCTGATCCCTTTGCTCGCTTTTAACTATGACAACCTTTCTAGTTATTTGCATTCTATCTATTTTGAGGACTGCTTTTTTACAGCAGGTGATCCCCAATTGTACAACCTGCAAACCAACAGAAACTCAATAACGGGCAACAGTGATTTGCGCAGATCGGAGATCCATTGTGGGAGCCAGGAGAACCAATTCGAAAAACACTCCTGCTCAGGAGCACCCCCTTCTTCACGCATGATTCTCTGTATATAATGCAGTTCTTGGATGGCAAGTGTCAAAATTCAGTTTTTCAGGTCATTCCTTGGGATGAAAGAAGAGCAAGCAGCGCCGATCTTGGCACAGACCCTTCCTCCATCGTATTCAATAAGTCCAGCACATACCAATGCTGCATCACCATGAGGCGGATGCCTCACATTTCTTCCTTGTTCAAATTGAGTTCAAGCTCAGTGCTGTTCATTGTCTTGAGCAATTCCCACCTGGTTATCTGCAACCAGCGAGCATTGCCTTTTGTCTGTAGGGTGAAGAAGTGTATCAACCCTCCTGCCCCCAGCTGTGCCTCTTTAAACAGTCTAACTCTTCTGGGATGTTTTGAAGCTGCCCAACCTGAAATTTCGCCACTCTCTTTTCTCGTGCTTGTTGCAGGAAGGTCGTCTTTTCCTTAAACGGGTGCGGGTACAATGTTAGTCATCCTCCAGGAATGACAAGGTTTGAGTGTGCATGGTGACCAAGGAGCACAGTCCCCTCTAACCGGGAACCAGTTGGGTGTAGGCGTGTTCACTGCACTTCCAGTAAAAAAGCATAAGCGTTGAGGTGCCCCATTGCATATCCGTAATGTGCAATATCATTCATGCCCATTGGAAATGTTCCTTTTTCTCTGAAATAAAAGGAATACAGGGTAAAGTTCTGTACAATCAGGGGTCTCACTTTTACCTTCTAGCCCAGGGTGTCGGCCCACCTTGGTGTCCCAGATTTCCTGACTGGTTAGCCATACTTCCGTTGAACCCTCCCCCATGCAACACATTCCCCTTTTCATCCTTTTCATTTGATCTGGACAGCCTTATACAAGAACTCCATGTCGGGGGACCACTTGTTGTTAAAGAAGACCGCCCCAGATACTCTAAGGGCCACCCTCGGTTCACAGAAAGATGCAGGAGCAGATGTGTTTGTGCACTATGTTGGGGGTTTTGCTACCTCCAAGAATCTATTCTTTGGAAAGTCTCGGGCCAAACAGTATCCTCCCCTATGGTGCCCTTCCTATGCATCCTATGCAGCCCAGTTTGCATATCAGTCGGTTCAGTGAAGAGGTATAACGCTGTTGGGTTGTGTCATATCGGGTCAGGTTTACAACTACCATATGAGGCTCCATCTTGGGCTGGATCTTTGCCCTTACCCTACATAAGTAAAGGTGAATAAGACCCTTTGCTTTTTTGGGACCTACCCCTTGGGACAGGTAAAGTCGATCTGTGCCTACCGCATTTAGGATCAGCAAACAGACATACCAAGACCTGGCCGATGCTTGAGAGCTGACTGAAGTCATGTGTTGGTACCAAGTGTTATGTAAAAGGGCGCCATTTAGTGTGTGTGGGATGATAGTGTTCCGTTTAGTGCAATTATGGTAACATAAGAGAGGCCCCTACACAGGTGCTTTATTTTCCTATTAGTGACTCTCTTTTGACTCGGCAGTTCCCCAATGGTAAGTAAGTGTGGGATTACTCATAGTAGACAGAGGGCACAAATACACTGAAATCTACATAACTTTTTGTTGAGTTATGGTCAATCAAGATGGGATTCCCTTAGGAGCCATCTGTGCTCTTCTGGTGGCTGTGTTTCTGCTACCAATTGGAAAATGTTTGCAAAGTTTAGTTCATGGATGTCATTGCCATGGAAGAGCTCGACTACACGAAGGAGCGGTGCACCAACTTGGGTGTTAAGCAGGCTGTGGGTTTTCCACCTTCCATTGGAATAAGTGAGGGTATTGTCCTTTTTCTCTTTCTTGCTTAGTGAGAGTTGACAACACGTTGCGTTGGTGCACTGTGTTGTCTTCTTTGTTACCTTGTTTGAAATAACTTTGTGGGCTAACTCAGAAACATTGCATATGCTCTGCAATTAATGGTTTTCAGAGTGCCTGTATTTTTAAGGTAGGGGTCTGATTTCCAAACCCCACTTATATCGCGATCTAGTGGGACAGCGGAAGGTGATCCCTGTGTGGCACATTTTAGTAATTACAGGGAATAAGGAGGAGTATTAGTTATCTACAACTCTTTTTATAAGCTGTTGACCCCCCCGTCCAAACAGAATTGGATGCTTAGATGGTTGCTAAATATGTTTGTGGGTTGGTCTCATGAACATAGGGAGGGATGTAATTGTGACCTTTAGTTAGAATCCTATGGCAGTGCTAGTTTTTGTCCTGTGCCAGAAGGCTAGGGGTCCAGTTGCTATGTGGCCCTTTTCAATAGTTATTTTCCCGACTGGGAACAACATCTTTTGATTCTACCCTCAGCTGCGTTTGTTATACCCTGTTTAGCTTAAAACTGGTATAAGTGAGTGAAGTGTGGGAAGGGGGGGCGTATCGCAGCTGGAGTTGCTAATGTTTGTCTCGTGCCGTGAGCATGCACCTCTTTATTACTGCCACATGGTGTATAACGTGGCCCTCCCTCAGTTCTTCCAGGTACCTGACTTTAGCTGATCTTTACCCCGCCTTTGTATCTGGAACCTTCTTTTTGGGCTAGCTTTGGGCAGTTTATTTTAGTTTTGGGATTTTTCCCTGAATCTCATGCAACGTATTTCTTCACTTGTCCTGCGGGGGAGAGGGCAGTGGGTTGCCTTGTGGCCCCATTGGTGTCTGCAAAGTTGGAGCACCGTTTATTCCCTATGCTTAGTATGGAGGTGAGTGCACCCAGTGCCCTACGTTCATCTG
Organism: Triturus cristatus; assembly: GCF_964204655.1. Classification (NCBI taxonomy): domain Eukaryota; kingdom Metazoa; phylum Chordata; class Amphibia; order Caudata; family Salamandridae; genus Triturus; species Triturus cristatus. Next base: position 351,079,006 of record NC_140584.1, read on the forward strand.
GAGCCAGAGTGTAAATTCAGGTTACTCCAGTATTGGAACTTTCATAGATTCCCATAGCTTGTATCATTCCCCGTCGTCGGAATGGGAGTCTCGGTAAATAGAAAAATAACATAGCAGTATATACAAAAGAGAAAGAAAGGCATAGGCCTCATCTCATTTTGTAGCATATCCACCTCTTTTTGTAAAAGAGACCAAACTAAATCAACAACCAATCAGATTATCCTCACCCCATAGAACCTTACTGAGAGAGCCTGAGAGCCTCCAATTTTCTACTGCACGTTGTGCTAAGGGAGTCTCCACTGGGCTCTGCTCAGACTTCTCTTCAACTTCTGGATTTTTCATCTTTTCACTGCTATTTCTCTTCAGGGTGTCAGACAAGGAGAAAAAGGCTTTGTTTAAAGCTTTTGCCACTTGTTCAAAGAAAAGGCTTTATGTGGAGAACAAGCATAAAGATTGTATTTATTGCTTGTACCCTGACCACAAAGCCATTGACTGTAAAATCTGTCAGACCCTCTCATCAAAGACCCTTAGAGACCACGAGGGATGTTTACTAACCTGGCTACAAAAGCTAAAATCACAAAAGGAGGCTGTATCCAGTGACAGCGATGAGATCTCCTCTGCAACATCTTCGAGGAGATCCCAAAAGAGGGGTAGGTCTTCACCTTCACCTTCAACTTCAGCTGACCCCCCTGTTAAGGCCTTGCAAAAGACCTCTGATAGGTCTGACAGGCACAGTCCCTTAAAATCTCCTCACCGAGGTGCAAAGGAGAGGGAAGGACTGGTTTCTGGGGTACTTTCTACTCAAAAGACGAGCCATGAGCCTTCCATTTCCCCTCCACCATCTGGGAAACCAAAGTTTTTCAAAAAACCAGCTTCAGTACCTCCAGAGGGGAAAACTGAGAAGAAAATCCGTCCGTCGACGACGAAAACTTCAGGTACGTCTGAGGAAATATGAATTTTGTGATCAGTTATGTCCCCTATCGTAGACCCCAACGGCTCCATGTGCATGCTATAAGTACATGTATGTTCCCTCCAGTTCCAGTTTTGAAGACGCAAATATATGTGCGTCCACCGTCAACATGTCCTCTTTCAGATCCGCCATGAATGGGTCAAATATTCCATTCCTAAGTATGAAAGGCCACCGACTTTATGTGGTTCACTTTCCACATTTTACAGATTCAGGCGAGTAGGCCCAGAATTCTGTCATCAAGCCTTTTCCTGCCTTCTGCCTCTGAAAGCTCCAGTTTGAGCCTGCATCTGTATCCATGAACTTTGTCCTACTCCCTGCGCGGCTAACGGTGCCTGATCCAGCCTGTTGCCTGCCAAAAACTGTATTTCACCTTCAAGATTATCTACTCCGCTCCTCATCCGATGCATTCCTGTCTAGTAGTTTAGGTAAACATTCCTCCAGCTACCGTGCAAAGGGCCAGGCCTCGCTGTCCTCATGCAAGTAATTCATAGCCCCGTTACCATGGAATATTCCTACCCCCTCGCATCTCATGTAGACACTTAGACGCTTGTACACGCACTAACAGTCAGTATAGAATAGATTCTATCCTAGAGACCTTTCCTTTTGGATAACACAGTTCTTTAAACATAGGATATTAGATATGATTTGGGATTAGGTTGACATGACCCCCAGACTTCTGTCTCCACATGTAGAGCTAAATGTCAAGTCCCCTTCACCCTCTAGTTGCACGTCAATCACACGTCATGCGGCTGCGCGCGCATCTCTGCCAAATATTTCTGCTGACATTGCAGGATTCTTTTATGGATCCACCCACTTGTGACATCATGTATGATGACGTTTATTAAATTACGCCCATATATCCGCCTCTATTAGTTACGTAAGCACATTTTATCTGTACTATCAGCTGTTACGCCTCTTGCATCTGTTTCACTGTAATGCATTTTCTATAAAACTGCTTATCTGTCAATAATGTATGCCCTTCCTTCCTGATCTTTCGTGGTGATGGAATAGAAGCCTGCAATTCGAATTGCATTCCTTTCTATAGGAATAAAGCCTTTTAGAACCTCTAATACCACGGATTCTGCCTCTTATATTTACTGAGTTATTCTTACTAGACTTTACCGCATAAAAAATAGTACCGGTAATGAAATATTTACCACATAAATTGGCGCCCGAACAGGGACACTTTCTCATCTCACGCGCCGGCGGTGCGTTGCAGGCCCGGTCTCCTGCCACAGCTGAACGGACAAAAACGCGTACCTGCAGGATTTCCTGTATCTCCCTCCGGCCAAGCGGGGGCGACTGAGGCTGCGATCAACACCCAGACGAGGCGGTGAGAAGTGCGAAGTATCCCGACCAGAGCCTAGCTGAGAGAGCAAGATCCGAGGTATACAGAGGCCCACCAGGTTCCGAAGTTCCGAGTCCAGTCGAGTCGAGTCCAGTCCGGTCCAGTTTCAGTTCCGTTCCGAGGCCTTCCGTTCCGAGCTACCTGGTGAGTACCATTACCGGGGAGGCATTTAACGTGCACATAGTCTGTGGCGGTCAAGACGGGTTTGGGTACACAAATCCGGTCTGCACTGTTTCAGCAGTGTATCTGTACTGTTTAGCAGTATATATAGTATGTCTAGCATATAAATAAGTATTATCTAATGTCAGAATTATGTCAGTAACTAGTTTTCTATTAGTTATCATCGTTCGTTAAAACTGTTAAGTGTTAAATGTTTTAAATACGTTCTATATATTGTGGTGTGAATGACTGTTCATTATTGTGTTTATTGTATAAAGTGTGTTCTAGTAATAAGGTCTAAAAATGCCGCTCTTTTCGAAACTAAGACAGATCAAAACTAGAAGAGGGGTACTCGAAGAAGCTGTTCCCATCCCACCTAGGGACACTCCAGGGTACTTTATGTATCATAAGCATGGCCTAGATGCCGTATTATTTCTTGATTTATGGGTGGACTACACCAAAGAGTTACCAGAGAGTCAGAGATGGCCCGCAGCGGGGACCTGGGATGCAGATTGCATCATGAGAGTAGAAGAAGAATTATGGAAAAAGAAAGCCAGACAGTCACAAAAAGATGCCATTGAATTATGGCGTAAAGAATCATATAGACGTACAGAAAAAGCGCTCAGACAGGAAGAGAAAGGTAGAGAGAATTCAAATAAAACCCGAGAAAATCTATTAATTGAGGAAGGTACCCGAGTAAAATCAGAACAAGTAGATAGACAAAGAAACACTCTTATGAATGGTATGTATCCTCTTCTGGCCGAAGGGTTACCTAAGGCTACCCCGGAAATACCAAAGGACTTAACTCCTCCATTGCTCCCGATAAAAGCACATCCCAAAACACATCCCAAAACAGCAAAGGACGTTTTCCTTTCCTCCTATTTAGATGACGTAGCTCCCGAGTATGCTAATGCCATACCACACACACCGCTTGCCGATGGTGTTCAACACCAAGAGCATCCGTCTGTATCCCCGCAGCTACAAACTCCTACACAAGTTCCCACAGGTCCGTCCGTTTCTACAGTTTTTCCCGCATCTACAATCTCTATCCTACGTCCAACGAATCCTTTCTTGCCCAGCACCTCAGATGGTGCTACAGGAGGTACGACAGACATGTTTGCCACACCGCCGCGAAATAAACAGACCCTTAGAGATTTAGCACTCCAACGTACACCCCAATTAGCGACATCCGACATGTTTAAAGAACAGCTTGTGGATTGTAGATACGATCCAGTGCCAGGTAGACAGGACAAATTGCTCATATCATCACTACGTATACGACGAGCTACATTGTATTTAATGACGATACCAGGAATGGTTGAACACCTAGACAATATATATCGCTTCGTCCAAACAGGGCGAGGTCCAGAGAGTATTAACGAAGCCATGGAATACCAGAAAGTGGATGTACAAAGACAACTACTACGTTTTATCATAAATTGCGTGATTAGGAATCAAGACAGGCCTGGGGCAGATCACGATACCATGCAAAGACTTGCCAAATGGGGTCAGAACATATCAGAAGAGAAACATGATAGACAGGCGTGTATAATCGCCATGTATCGAAAGATCCGCAAGGAAGTAGAACGAATACATAAAGAAAGACGAGAAGCAGACAGAGTAGAATCAGAAGAAGAGGAGGAGCAAGACTCAGAACAATTAGAAACGATAGCTTACGTAGGTAGAGGAAGACCCCATAATAATACTAGAGGCTTTAATGACCCGATACGTCCAATACGTCCAGAATATAATAGACATTTTCCAAACCCTATGTTAAATACAAGATCCCCTGAACACCTATTCCAAGCCGCTGATAAATTACTCCGAGATCGAAGGGGGTACCATATGCTCGATTCCATGGACGAACAAGAATTAGCCAGGTCAGCAGTACAATGGGCTGACAGTCCCAGCGAATACAATGATGATGTACTTGCACACACGTTTCTGAATCTTGACCCATACGAACAACGTTTAGCTAGTATATACATGATTCAACACCTCCTTATATTATATAAAAGCCAACACTCCGATCCAGGACCCTTACCTGACATATTGACAGAACTACTCACGAATAAATGGAGAGGGTCAGGTACTGATTTAATTAATGAAATTCTAGAATCCCGAAACCAGTATATAGCTTTCGTATGCCCAGAACACGTTCCAGTTCCCATTATGGGAAGAAAAATGTATCACATAGATAGACAGAACCCGTTACGCGAAGTGCACCCAATCAGAGGTGACGGTAATAACTTTACGCGCGTGTTTGTGTACACGCCTATAACTAAACTGGAATTATTAGAAATGAAGAAAGTAGTACCCAGCCATGACAAGGATCCAGCAGGTTTCCACCGTGAGATAAAAGACATGTTACTCATGGGAGAGTATACCTACCCCGACATTATGAAAATATTAAAAGTCCTATTACCCGCCGGTGTTTATGAGAAACTAAAAGAAAAGGAATGGGAGGTGGGAGACCAAAAGATAGATTGGACAGCATTAGAAAACGAAGAGAGGGCCCGAGCTGCAGGAGCAGGGCTTGGGGAAAAGACTACAGCACTAGCAGGGCTACTAGTGCAGGTACTGCCACGTTTATTAACTACGAAAAAGGAAGACTGGGGTGCAATCTCAGCCTGTAAACAAAAGCCAGATGAAGATACTAGTGATTTCTATTCCCGATTTGAAAAATGTTTTGGTATAAATAGTGGCATAAAAGCCAGTAGTGAGTCATATCCACATCTGTTTGTGACAAAATTAGTTGAAAATTCTCTGCTGCAAATCAAGAATAGAGTATTGAAATTCGAAAGTACCTGGCAAGGTAATACCCCATCACAGATGTTACAGATGTTACAATATCACCACAATAGAATTAGAGAAGAACAAGAACATGAACAAAGACGTATGAAAGATACAAAAATGAAAATGCTTGTTGCACAGTCAGTTCCAGCCGATGGTCACCAAAAGGGTGATTCCGCAGGTCCAACGAAAGGGACATGCAACTATTGTAAACAACAAGGTCATTATATACACGATTGTCCAGTCCTGAAACATAATATTGCCACAGGTAGAACCCAGGAGAGACCACGTCCACCTAGACAGGATCAGAATCAACAACAAATCCCTCAGCATGCACAACCTAGATTAGCTCCGCAACAACTAGCTCCACAACAGATCGTAGCACCACCACAAGCGCAGCCTATTGCTGCAACACAAGCAACAACACAACAGATGTATCAGTATGCACAAGCAGATTATCCCGATTATCAGCGATATACATGAAATAGCCTAGAGAGGGAAGTTGGCTTACCCCTTATAGAGGTTCCTGTAGATCAAGAGGGACCTTATGTACATAGTGAACTATTAGGGGAAGACAGAAAGTTTTTACTTGATACAGGGGCAAGCAGAACAACTATAAGACGCAGTGAAGTTCCAGGGGCACCCCTCTCAGGCTCACAGAATATTTCCCTTGGATTCTCAGGAAAACCTATAATCAATGACGTAACACAACCTCTTCCACTTACGGTCGGTCCATTGACACGTACTACAGATTTATTGCTTACTAAATCATGTCCAGAAAACTTGTTAGGTATAAAAACATTGAAAGCTCTAGGAGCTATAATATGTTGTTCTCCGGAAGGAGTACGATTATTTTTGCGTGACTTTAAAGGTCACTACGTGTCTAGAGACATGGATCACCGGCTGCAGAATTTACCTACACATTTATGGGCACAAGGCCCCACTGATGTTGGTTGCATGAACATTACACCATATCGAGTCACGCTGAAAACAGGAGTAGTACTACCACGAATGCGACAATACAAGTTACCACCAGATGCTGTTGTGGCTTTGCTGCAAATCATTGACGAGCTCATTGCACAAGGAGTAGTTGTCGAAACAGACTCCAATGTATGTAATTCCCCGATAATTCCGATTCTTAAAAGAACGGATCCAAAAGCACCACCAGTATATCGATTAGTTATTGATCTGCGCGAATTAAATAAATGCATTGTACCACAATACCCTGTGGTCCTAGATATCTCTTCATTACTCACAGCTATTGACTCAGAAGCAACGTTTTTCACTGTAATTGATCTCAAGAATGCTTTCTTTAGCGTCCCAATAGATCCGGAAAGTCAATATCTGTTCGGATTCAGTTTAAATGGACGAAGTTTTAAATTCACACGCGCACCTCAAGGATTTACAGAAAGCCCCAGCATCTATAGCCAAGCACTGAAACGAGAACTTGACAGTATCCACATGCCAGTTAACACTGCCTTGCTTCAATATGTCGATGATCTGCTGATCACCGCCCGAAGCGAACCTGAATGTGAAAAAGCGTCACTGACGGTTTTGAAATTTCTGGCCGACAAGGGGCACAATGTGTCCCCTTCTAAGCTGCAATTCTGTGTCCAGCGAGTTGTTTACCTTGGGCACTCGCTGTCCAAGGAGGGAAGGCAGCTTACATCCGACCGCATCCAGTTAATTGCTAACATGCCACCACCCAAGACACAAAAGGAGGTGCGGGCTTTTATAGGCCTCACTTCATACTGTAGGCAGTGGATCCCTCAATATGCATTTCTAGCAAAGCCACTCATCCAGTTGACAACACAGGAGGCAGCCACATCGACTGTCCTCCCTTGGACTCCAGAACATACACATGCCTTTGAAAGCTTAAAGAAAGCTTTATGCCAAGCACCTGTCCTAGCAACACCATGTTACAGTAAACAGTTTACACTCTTTGTTACAGAACGCGAAGGTACTGCCTTGTCAGTACTCACTCAGGAACAAGCAGGATCACACAAACCATGTGCTTATTTCTCTAGTACATTAGATCCAGTAGCTCAGGCTCTTCCTGCGTGCCTGAAATCAGTGGCAGCAACAGCTTTAGCAATCAGACAAAGCGATGCCATAGTGTTAGGACATCAATTGACAGTACAAGTACCACACGCAGTAGAGGTTCTTTTGAACCGCACACAAACACAACACTTGACTATAGCGAGACTCACCGGTTACGAATTAACATTGTTTCAGGCACACATAGAAATCAGACGTTGTAATACGTTAAATCCTGCCACACTGTTACCAGTGGGCGGAACAGATCCATTGGCACATGATTGTGTCGAAGTCATTACTATCACGACGAAACCCAGACAAGACTTGACAGATATCCCTTTGTCAGATCCAGACTTGACATTGTATGTAGATGGGTCATGTATGAGAACAAGTACAGGAGAGTTAGTGGCCGCTTACGCAGTCACAACAGACACTGAAGTCATTGAAACAAATTGTATTAACACTTTGTCAGCTCAAGCAGCAGAGCTCATCGCTCTGACACAAGCCTGTATTCAAGCCAAAAATAAGAAAGTCAACATATACACAGATTCACGTTATGCATTCGGAGTCGTCCATGACTTCGGCGTACTGTGGCGAGAGAGAGGTTATTTAACTTCTCACGGTGCCCACATCCAACACGGACCCCTCATTCAAGCCCTATTAGACGCGATTCATCTACCTACTGCAATATCGATTATGAAATGCAAAGCCCATACCAAAGTTACCGATATCATTTCTCAGGGTAATGACCTAGCTGACAGAACAGCTAAACAGACTGCTCAGAATCAGATTCACACAACTGACATGACAAAGACAATAGTTCCGACACCAACACATTGCATGACAGTTAAGGATCCCGCCCTTGATGTAATTGACATACAGACACATGCTACACCAGAAGAAATAAAGAAATGGACTGAATTAGGAGGGATCCAAACGGATCAAGGATGGATGACGAAGGAAAAATCTATATGGTTTCTTCCCGACTCCATGGTTCAAGTCATCATTAACACAATACATAGTCCAGCGCACCTAGGAGAAAAAGTTATGCTAGACAGCATTCAACACATTTGGTTCAACAAACACTTGCGAGCAGCAGCTAAACAAAAAGTTCGTACCTGTATGATATGTTGTCAGTTTAATCCAGGTAAAAGCATCCCCGTAGAGCAGGGTGGATTTCAACCTCCCGATCATGCTTTTGAAGCCCTCCAGATGGATTATATCCAGATGGAACGATGTCGAGGATTCAAATATGTCCTCGTAGTTGTCTGTGCTCTTTCCCGTTGGACAGAAGCCTACCCGGTTTCAGATTACACTGCCCCGACTACTGCCAAACAGTTAGTTCGAGAATTCTTCCCACGGTACGGTTTACCACGTGTTGTCTACTCAGATAACGGCCAGCCGTTCTCATCCGAACTAATGAAACACGTTTCCCTTTTGTTAGGCTACCAATGGAAATTCCACTGTGTCCGACATCCCGAGGCAGCAGGTCTCGTGGAACGCCATAATCAAACTCTGAAAATTAGATTGTCCAAAATATGTAGAGAAAAAGGTGTCGATTGGATAGTAGCCTTACCAGTTGCGCTCTTTTACATGAGAATGGTAGCACATTCTCGAACAGGGCTATCCCCGTACGAGGTGATCTTCGGTAGACCACCAAATATGTGGGGGACGCCTATACCTCGCAAAATCACTGATGTTGACTGTAATATGCTGACAGATTACCTGGCTTCCTTGATGTCTGCACTACAATCTTGTCGTTCACAGGTAGCCGCAGCTTTTCCCGATAATACTGAGGTGAAGCCCCATGACGTGGTTCCTGGGGACCTGGTTCTGGTCCGGAATTTTGACCGGAAGACCCAACTGGAGCCTAGGTGGAAGTCGCCAAAGTTGGTTCTACTAACTACAAGGACAGCCGTGAAGATCGAGGGACGGAAAGGGTGGTTGCACTCGAGTCATATCAAGAAATTTTATGGACTACCATCCAGTGTGAATACTCAACCCTGTATTCCCTCACAGACAGACTCAAAGCTCCCCTTGGTTGAGCAGTCAAAACCAGAACTTTACAAACTAAAATTAAGGTCTAGTAAGTCAGACAATTTGATTGTTTAAGTCCTCTCCAAGGTGAATCGGTTGAATTTGTCTCTGACATGTATCCTCTAGACCGGAATAGAGAAAGACATCAACAAATGCAGCTTAAAAAGCATGCGTATTGTAAATCACTTCGTAGTCACTGCACAGTAACATTATTAATTTTGTTTTTTCTAAGTCTTCTGATCATTATTACCAGCATACTATTGCACATGTATTACCCTATTCTTAAGCGTGCTTACAATGTAACTGCAGAACATTCTTTTAGCGAATTACCTCTGCATGAGTTGTCCTATAGATTTGCGCTGCGCAACAACACATTCATTAGTATGTTACATCATTCCCATCAGACCAGCAATGCCACAAATTGTTGGATATGTGGCCGACTCCCTCCCTATCAGAACTATAAGGGAGTTTTGCCCCTCTTTCCCTATCCGTTCACACACAATGGCTCCTGTGGAGCATGGTTTAGTTTGATTAATTCCCTAGATTCAAATTCCGCAGTTTATCAAGACAACTGGGTATGGGGAAACCTGAACCTAGTTTTGCTTAAAGTCTGCTACCCTAACAAGGAGGGACTTCCCAAAAGAACAGGAACTGATCTAGAAAATGAAGTATATGGATTAGGTAATTTTACACTTAACCTCATGATCCTGAACGTTGAATCTGAAGCTACACCAATCTTGCCCGCCATGTCAGTATTCCCAGTAAAAGGGGAATTATGTGTAAAAAAGAATGGTTCCATACACATGGGCCATAGTAAATGCACCACTGTAATAAAATTCAGTGATCAAGGCAAGTCTACATTTAGAGCTTCTCGCCATTCCTACTTTATATGTGGCCAGACCGCATATATACGTCTACCTCTAGATTGGGATGGTACCTGTTACATAGCATTCCTTCTGCCACCTGTTTTCCTAGCTCCTCCTGATTATCATAGAAATACCCATTTAGTACACAATAGACAGCAGAGAGATCTCCCAATTGTCGATTACACTGAAACAGCATGGGAAAAATACACAGATTTCAATAAAGGTTTCTTTCCCTATATAGGTACAGTCACTAATAGTAAGCTGATACGTAGATTAACCAGAACCCTTGAAGCAGTAGTGAACGAGACTACTTCCGCCTTAGGCAATTTAACAGAAGAGCAGTCTGCTATGCGGATTGTTGTGCTTCAAAATCGTCTTGTCCTTGACGTCATCCTGGCCGATAGGGGCGGAGCTTGTAGGGTCATCGGATCAAGTTGCTGCATTTTCATACCAGAAAATTCGCCGTCAGTATATAAAGCCATAACCCGCCTTCATAAGATTATAAGCCAGATACACCAGAGTCCAGGCACCTGGACTTGGTCCGGTTGGTTCTGGGGCGTGTTGTCAGCCTGGGGATGGAGAATCCTATCCTTCCTAGGTATTGGCTTTCTCATACTATTCAGTTGCTGCTTATGTCTACAATGTGGGCCAGCGATTTGTGGTCTGTGTGCCACATCGTGTATCCCACATCCAAGTTTTCGTTCAAGATCCCGGAAGAAGAAAGAAGAACAAATGATGCTATATGAACAGATCGATGGATTGATGAAGATCGATATCTCCTGAGGGTCCGTAGGGGACAAGGAGGGAATGAGGAAATATGAATTTTGTGATCAGTTATGTCCCCTATCGTAGACCCCAACGGCTCCATGTGCATGCTATAAGTACACGTATGTTCCCTCCAGTTCCAGTTTTGAAGACGCAAATATATGTGCGTCCACCGTCAACATGTCCTCTTTCAGATCCGCCATGAATGGGTCAAATATTCCATTCCTAAGTATGAAAGGCCACCGACTTTATGTGGTTCACTTTCCACATTTTACAGATTCAGGCGAGTAGGCCCAGAATTCTGTCATCAAGCCTTTTCCTGCCTTCTGCCTCTGAAAGCTCCAGTTTGAGCCTGCATCTGTATCCATGAACTTTGTCCTACTCCCTGGGGGCGCTAGGTGGCGCACAGCGGAATGGCTGCCTGTGGGTGAAGCTCCCGCAGCCCAGCGGCAAAATCCTGTTAAAAATCCTACCTGAGAGTGGCGAATCACTGCCAGAACGAGCCCTGGTGGGGTCCCGCACTCCGCTGCTGCTGCCGGGGCTTTGCCTTGCCCTGAGTACCGCGGCGAGACCGGACTAAAGAGCTGCTGCCGACCGCGCCGGCTGGCGTGTGCTATCGCCTGGTACTGTGACTGGGGAGCGGCCGCCACGCGAGGACGGCGCTGCACACGTGGTCAGAGGGCCTCCCTGCACTACGGCTGCGGAGGACCTCGCACGCCCCTGCTGCTGCCTTCGCCCTGGACTGACTCGTCTACCGCGGCGGGGGCTGCGCTGAGAACTGGTGGAGGGCGCATGCCTTGACGGGGTGTGCTGCAGACGACCGCGGCGACCACGGCGATCACCTCCCCCGGCCATTCCTGGGCGCTGCGGAAGCGCGGCGCTGCACCGCCTGCCTGTGCGCTGTGGGGACCCATCCACCCCCGCTGTGGCCCGTCTGCTCCCCCGCTGGATGAGATGTGACGGGCGGCGGGGACAGCGGGAGTTTGGGGCCCGGTGAGACCGGCTCCGCTGGCGGCGGGAGCCTAAGACCGGCTCGGCGTACCAAACCGAGAGGCCTACGTCTGGGATCGCGCCGAGGCAGCAGCGAACCTGCGGAGCTCGCCATTGGCCTGGAGGCGCTGGGGCCTGCTTCCCTCATCGACCTGGATTCCCTTGGGGAGCTAAGGCTGCTACGAGTGAGTACCCGAGGGTCCCGGTTCGGGCCCCTCTGCCCCCCCCTGTCTGGCTCGAGACGATTGGTGGCCCGGAGTGAAGGAGATCCTGCTGCCTACTGTCGGGGGGAGCTCTGGGCACTGGACCCGTCCCTGACGCGTGGGCTCACCCCCGTTGGAGGGGGTTGTCAGATGCTCGTGAGGAGATCACGGGGCGCCTGAGCCCGGATAGCTGGGTCGCTTCTGCCCCTGCGGAGCTGCGTTCCCCCCTTGGTTCCCTCGTGACCCGGCCATCCCGACTACATCCTTGCCTTTACTGGGGTCTGTCCGTCGGTGTCGGCATGGGGAAACCGGACAGCCGCCAACCTCGCCTCACCTTCGAGTCGAAAAAGACCACCCGATCCCAGCCGGAGGCCGGCGCGGGGGGCCCGGCACCAGTGGACGCCCAGACGGGCGACGACGTCAAATCCATCCTGCTGGATATGCGGCAGAGCCTGGCGACCATAGTGGACAAAATGGACTCCATGCAGTCACGTATGGACTCAATAGTGCACAAGGTGGACAGTCATGGAGAACGTATCTCAGAAACGGAGCGGCGTGTTTCTGATACCGAAGACCGCACGACACAACTATCGGACACCGTAGCGCGCATGGACAAAGTCCTTCTCGTGATAGCGGCCAAGAATGAGGAACTAGAGGCGCGCAGCAGGAGGAACAATGTTCGCCTACTTGGCATACCGGAGTCGACCCACACAGGCAAGATGGAGGACTATGTGGAGGGCCTACTGCGCGCTGTGGTGGGGGCTGACTCCCTCTCCCAGCAGTTCATTGTTGAAAGGGCGCACAGATCGCTGGCTCCGAGGCCGCCGCCGGGGGCCCCCCCCCGCCCTATCATCGCCCGTTTGTTAAACTTCCGGGACCGGGACGCGGCGCTCCGAGTGGCGAGGGAGAAGAAGTCCCTCTCGTATGACGGCGTTACCTTTACTATATTTCCAGACTTCACTCCAGTGGTCCAGGAGGAGCGGAAAAAATTCATCCAGGTTAAACAAAAATTGCGAGCTGCTCAAATTGATTATGCGTTGCTCTACCCTGCTCGACTACGCATCACCCACCAGGGGAAACAAATTTTCTGCACTAAACCCCAACAAGCTGAGGAATTTTTGAAGCGGGTCAAGAGGCGAGATATGGATGGCCCGGCCTCGCCGGCCGCGGAGTGACAACGCAGGATCGTTGACCTGATGCTTCTGTGGCGGATGATTGACAGTTGGTAAGCTGATGCAGATGTATGCTGCCACGGACCATGATATGGGGATTTAAGGACCTGGCCGCGCTGTGGGTGGGGGGATGTCACCGGGGCCCTACCTCCTTTTACCGCGCACCTGACTCTCAGGACATTTCACCTCGCTGGGCGCTCCCTGTCCCTGGAGTGGGCTCGGTCCCTGACCGGGCGCAATCCCGTGGATCGCGGAGACACGGTGTATCCACCTAGACTGACCTCCGAAGGGTATTACCCCATTGTTTCTCTGTTTAAATGTTAATCCCTAATGGCGTTGGCCATAGAAAGGTTTGGTTTTGGGGTGGGGAGGATGGGGACTGTCCAGATGGCATGATTGGGATGCTGCTGTGGGTGGAGGGTGGAGGGGGGGGTGGGAAATTTTCTTTGCGGTTTGTTAGTGTTAATTGGTGTGTTGAAGTGTTTGCATTATTTCTTCTGCATCCTTTTAGGGGCGGTGGTGACATTGGCTTACTATTTCTGAGAACTGTTGCTCCTTATGGGTGATCCACAGACACGCAGGGACTTTACTGGGCAACTTAATTTTTTGACCTGGAATGTGCGGGGGTTGGGGGACCCTAGAAAGCGTAGACAGATCCTGGCGTACCTAGATAGACATCACATCAATGTGGCCTTCCTACAGGAGACGCACCTGGACCCGTCCAGGCCGTCACTGTTTGCATCTAGGTGGGCCATGCACCGTTCCTTCTCCTCTTATTCCACTTACTCACGGGGGGTCGCAATCCTTATTAAGAAACACACCCCCTTTGTGTGCCTGGGTGAACTGACTGATAGGGAGGGCAGGTATTGTATTATCTGGGGTCGCATTGGTGTGGACACGCTCACACTGGCGTGTTATTATGGCCCCAACTCGGATGATCCGCAGTGCCTTCGGGCGCTCTGGGGGGAGATCCTGGACATAGGCTCCACTCACCTGATATGGGGAGGAGACTTCAATGTAGCTATTGATCCCATGAGGGACAGGGCAAACCCCAGCCCTCAACACTACTCTCGCTCACAGGCATATGTTCACGACCTTCTTACTGAGCGCCACCTGTTGGACGCATGGCGCTCTAGGCACCCGGCGACATTGGAGGGCACGCACTGGTCGGCCGCACACGCCACATGGGCAAGATTGGATTATTTCTTGATCTCCCCAGGCCTTGCTCCCACGGTGTGTCGGGTGGAACACCTGGCGCGCACGTATTCCGATCATGCCCCGGTACTGATGGGTATGGAGCTGGTTGATCTTGCTGGCTCTCCGATGTCCTGGAGATTGCAACCTACTGCCCTGCTGGATGAGGTCTTTCGCTCGGAGATTGCACAGGAGACCGAGAGCTTCTTTCAGCGCAATGGTGGGACGGTGGATAGTGTCGCTGTAGTCTGGGAGGCCTTTAAGGCTACCATCAGGGGACTGTGCATTTCGAACGGGGTGGGAGTCCTCAGGGACCTCCGTAAGAGCCTTAGCAAACTGGAGATCGCTCTCCGGGCCTTGGAGACCGCCCCTGGGTTTCCCACTGATGCGGAGGCGCAAGCCAAGTTCCGTGACCTCCTGTCTGACTATAAAGCCACCGCGGATAGGGAGGTTCGGTTTAGGGGGAAACACTTCCAAGCGCGTAGGTATGGTGAGGGAGAACGGCCGGGTAAATTCCTGGCATGGGCGATACGACCGCCCCGTTTCAACAACCACGTCCTGGAGATCCATGGATCTTCGGGAGCGCTCCACAGGGACACCCAGTCTATATTGCAAACGTTTGTTGCCCACTACACTGCATTGTACTCCTCTACCCATGCGCACAAGCCGGAACTGGACAGATATTTTGAGGACATCACACTAGGATGGCTTTCTGATAGACAGCGCCGGTTCCTCATGGCTCCTCTGGGGGTTGACGAAATTCGGGAGGCCATAATGCAGATGGCCTCGGGGAAGGCCCCGGGCCTTGATGGCCTCCCGATAGAGTTCTACAAGTCCTACATCGATATCCTTGCCCCGATTTTGAAAGAGGTGTTTGACGAGGCTCACACACTGGGGAAGCTCCCCCCCTCCATGAGAGAGGCACTGATTACCTCCCTCTTGAAGCCAGGCAAGCCGGCAACGTCCCCAGACTCGTATCGGCCCTTGTCCCTTCTTAACTGCGATGCAAAGATCCTTGCTAAGACCCTGGCTAATCGCTTGTCGCTCCTCATGGAGGGACTGGTGCTCCCGGATCAATCGGGCTTCATACCTGGAAGGGCGACGTCGCATAACTTGCGTACACTGTTTGCGACCTTGCAGAATGTAGATCCCAGCCTACAGATGGTGGCGGTATTCTTGGATGCTACGAAAGCGTTCGACTCCTTGGAGTGGGATTATCTGGTGGCTGTACTGACTCACATGGGTTTCCCCCTGGTGTTCCTGGGCTGGATAGCTATTCTCTATGGCGGTCCGTGCGCCAGGGTCCTGGTCAATGGCAGGGTGTCCGCACCCTTCGGAATTGCACGAGGGACCAGACAGGGGTGTCCACTCTCCCCACTCTTATTCGCACTGGCGCTCGAGCCTCTAGCCTCGCGACTCCGACAGCACCATCAAGACCGCGCGCTGTTCTGTGAGCAGAGACAGATATTGCTGTCGATGTATGCAGACGATATTACTCTGTACGTGCGGGACCCACAAAATAACTTGAACCCTCTCCTCCGGGAATTCTTGAGATATGGGGAAATGTCGGGAGTACAAATCAATTGGTCGAAGTCTCAGATTTTCCATCTTACTGATGGCTCCCAGACCTTCCCGCTCGACTACCCCATAGAATGGAGTGAGTCCGATGTCAAGTACCTAGGCATTAAGATCTCCCGAGACAGGGAGGAGCTTATGCGGATGAACTACGGCACGACATTGCTGCACGTCTCCTCTTGTGTCGACCGCTGGATTGCGCTCCCCCTGTCGATGGCTGGACGAGCAGCCCTGATTAAGATGGTGGTGCTTCCCCGGCTCTTATACTTGTTTATGAATATTCCTTTTCCCCCGAGCAGGCACTTCTTTACTCGTTTGAGATCTGAATTGATACGTTTGGTACGGGGTGGGAAGAGGCCCCGCTTGAAGTGGGCTGTGATGACTTCTCCATACTCGTGCGGAGGATTCGATATACCGGACCTGGAACTGTACTATCTCTGCGCTCAAGCGCACTATGCTTACTACTGGTTCCACCCGATCGCTTTTATGCCCCAGCTCGCAGCGGAGGACTGGCTAGCGGCGCCCCTGCCCCTGTCTGGCCTACTGCACAGTGTGCTCCCGTACTCCACTGCCAACTATAACGCTCTGCAGGGCACGGTGAGGGCTTGGCTGGAACTGTCGAAGCGAGTGGGAAGTCCGCTCCTGTACTCCCCTCTTCTCCCGCTTTCTTATCACTCACAGCTTCCTCTTCTCCAAGAGAAACTGTTTCAAGATTTGCTTCGCAAGCTGGGCTTCCATAGATGGGGAGATCTGTTTTCGGACGGGATCTTTCGTGACCAGGGTAGCTTCTTTGATGGGCACACGCCAACCCCCCTGGAGCTTTTCACCTACCTTAGACTGCGGCACGGCATGAAGACCATCTTGCCAGATTTCCCGTCTGAGCCTGACACCATGGCTCCCTTACACGGGGTCCTTCAGGCCACTTCGCCCTCTCATTTAGTTTCGATACTATATCATGCAGTCCGCTCTGATGCTGCACCTGACGTATCCCGGGCACGTGGGGAATGGGAGCGAGAGCTGGGGCTGGACCTCGGGGATGACAGGTGGACTTACTGCTGTTTGCAGACGGCACAGATCTCAGCGAGCAGTAGACACCGCATCATACATTTTAAATTCCTGAACCGTCTCTACTGCACCCCGGCCACCAAATACAGATTTCAGCTCCAGGACTCGGACAACTGTGAGAGATGCCATGCCCCCCAGGCAGACTTCCTACATCTGTCCTGGATATGCCCCACTATTCAGAACTACTGGACACAGGTGTGCTCCGCCATTTCACAAATGATAGAGCTGCCCTTCGCACCGGACCCCATACAGGCGCTACTGGGATACACCAAGCCTATCCCACGGGCGAGTCGCAAATTCGTTACGACGGCGTTACTGCTGGCGAAGCGACGCGTAGCTTGTCGGTGGGGACGGGGACGGGCTCCGAAATTTAAGGAATGGCTCAGGGACCTGGTATACTGCCAGGAGCAAGTACTGACATACTCCGAACTGCTCCCTGACCGGTCCCGCCCCGCCGATATCTGGGGACCATTACAAAATTACTTATTGCAGTATCCGGAGGCTCTGACAACAGACGCCCCTTCCCTGACCGATGCCGGCCCGGACCCTACCCTCACTGATGGAAATCCTACATAGGGGAGGCTGTGTGCTACTGTGGACATGTGGGAGGTGGGTTGCAGTTCTGGCGGCCCCTCTGGGCCTTTCCGTCAAGATGCTCCAGGGCGCGAGTACTGTCTGTGAGTGTATGTTATACGAGCCCGTTTGACCGAGGGCACACTGTGGGAGTTGTGTAGCGCATGGCTTAACTCTGCTTGAAGGGTCCCTCACGCCCCTGCCAGGTGTTTATAATGTGTACTGGCCTTTTTGCTGGAGGCCTCTGCCCTGTATACAGGTTATCAAAACTTATTCTATTGTACACGATTGCTCAATTGTTCCCTGCGACTACAATGGATCTGACGCTAATGCGATATGAGACTTGCACTGTCACCTGTCCCTGCTTATGGTTGTCCTTTTGATTTTGTATGTATGTATTGTCATGACATAAAACTTTCAATAAACAAAGTTTAAAAAAAAAAAAAACTTTGTCCTACTCCCTGCGCGGCTAACGGTGCCTGATCCAGCCTGTTGCCTGCCAAAAACTGTATTTCACCTTCAAGATTATCTACTCCGCTCCTCATCCGATGCATTCCTGTCTAGTAGTTTAGGTAAACATTCCTCCAGCTACCGTGCAAAGGGCCAGGCCTCGCTGTCCTCATGCAAGTAATTCATAGCCCCGTTACCATGGAATATTCCTACCCCCTCGCATCTCATGTAGACACTTAGACGCTTGTACACGCACTAACAGTCAGTATAGAATAGATTCTATCCTAGAGACCTTTCCTTTTGGATAACACAGTTCTTTAAACATAGGATATTAGATATGATTTGGGATTAGGTTGACATGACCCCCAGACTTCTGTCTCCACATGTAGAGCTAAATGTCAAGTCCCCTTCACCCTCTAGTTGCACGTCAATCACACGTCATGCGGCTGCGCGCGCATCTCTGCCAAATATTTCTGCTGACATTGCAGGATTCTTTTATGGATCCACCCACTTGTGACATCATGTATGATGACGTTTATTAAATTACGCCCATATATCCGCCTCTATTAGTTACGTAAGCACATTTTATCTGTACTATCAGCTGTTACGCCTCTTGCATCTGTTTCACTGTAATGCATTTTCTATAAAACTGCTTATCTGTCAATAATGTATGCCCTTCCTTCCTGAACTTTCGTGGTGATGGAATAGAAGCCTGCAATTCGAATTGCATTCCTTTGTATAGGAATAAAGCCTTTTAGAACCTCTAATACCACGGATTCTGCCTCTTATATTTACTGAGTTATTCTTACTAGACTTTACCGCATAAAAAATAGTACCGGTAATGAAATATTTACCACACGTCGACGATGACATCAAAGATTCACCTGACGTTAGTTCCAGCTCCGTCGATGGGCGCGTCGACGAGAACGGCGTTGACAACGACTTCGTCGACAGCAACATTGTTGACGCTACAGGTGATGCCAGTTACAATGTCGACGAGGATGATGACTACCTCAACGTCGACGAGGATGACGTCGACATCGTCATCTACAGTGGTACTGACGACGACGATTCCGATTCAAAAAGTGGAAATTTCAATAAAATGAAAGATTACACCAGAGATGACATTTCCACGGAGGGTGACACCATTACCTCTGGCACTCCTTTTAGACGGTGAGGAATTTTCAGATGCGGAGGATGGTCCTTATGAGGATGCATATAGTCCATCCCAATTACGAGTAAAATACCAGGACTCATACTCGGAAGACAATTTTAGGGACCAGCAACAATACCTGCCACAATCAAGACCACAGGAACAGTTGCAGCAGGGCATGATAGCCATGTCGTCTTCATTATTACTGATCTTCAGCTCATGTTGTTGGATTTTAAGAGGAGATTTCCATCACATTCCTCTGACCAACAATCAGTGCAGGTGCCACCACTGCCACCGCTGACTATGGTAGTTCCTCAACTTCCTCAACCTTCGGACCAGGAACCATCAGAACGTCACCACAATGTCGTCACGGTGCATGACGACTCATCAGACGATGACCAGAGCGTAGGACAAACCCCAGATCCAGATAGGGAATGGGACGACTACTTAATTTCGGATCCCACTTCGCCAGCGGAAATTGGCGGTTTCCATAACCTCATGGAAAGGGCTTCCAAACGGTTTAACCTTCCCGTACCTTCTGTACAATCGGAATGCTTTCTTCATGATTTTAAAGAACCATTCAAAAAGTCTGTCCGTTCTATAACGCCTTAAAAATTCTGGGACGATATGATCGCCAAATGTGGTGCAATTTATCTCCATACATTGACCAGCTACCAGATGAATCTAAGGCTGACGCAAGGAAGATTCTGGAGGAAGGAGAGCGTTTTTCTTCAGAGATCATAGATTGCACACTGGCCATTGCTACCACTGCTTTTCGCGCTTTGGCTGGTGCGGCAGTCCTTAGAAGACAAGGTTGGCTTTGGGCCACCTGGTTTCGCCTGAAGGTTCAAAATAAAATCCTAGACCTACCGTTTGATGGAGAAAAGCTTTTTGGTAAGTATGTGGACGATGCACTGCAGGAAATTTAAAAGGACACAGATACGGCAAGGTCCCTTGGGACCTTGCATTACCACAAAGTACCTTTCCGTGGGGCAAGGGGTAGAGGTTTTTCTTCGTACAGAGGTGGTTTTCAACAGCAGAGCTATGTCTCCTATTCACAGCAATTGCAATCTTACAGACCCCAGTATTCTCAGCACCAGGGCCAATCGTCGTCTTTCTCTCGCCAGCCTTCAAGAGGACGACAGGAACATCAGGAAAGAGATTCTTCTAAATGCCAATAGCGGTGTTCAGGCTCTGTCTCCTGTTCCTTCGCCCCCTGTAACACCAGTGGGGGGCAGGATATCACAATGCCTCCACAACTGGGAGATCCTCACATCGGATCATTGGGTCCTCAATATCATCCGGTTTGGCCACACGCTGGAGTTTCAACACCTTCCACCATCCAGAGCCCCTAGCCCCTAGCGCCACTGAATCCAAACATCTACATCTTTTACGTCTAGAAGCTCACCAACTGCTTCTCAAAGGAGCAATAGAACCGGTGCCACTGTCCCAATGAGGTGAAGGATTCTATTCCCGGTTCTTTCTCGTTCGCAAGACAGTAGAAAAGTGGCGTCCAATTTTAGACCTGAGGGAGCTCAACACCTATCTCATAAAATTATCATTTCAGATGGTATCCCTCGTCGCTGTTGCCACAAGGATTCTGCTGCTGGGAGAAATCTGTTACCCTAATCCTCCTGCCTAAGGACATTGGGACCTAGCCTGCATCGCGGGACTTTGGTGTGTGCGCTCTCTTTTGCTGGCGGGACTGCGAGGGCCAGAGTGCTCAGCGCGGCAATCACCGCTGCACCTGGGGCCTCTTCCCGCCAGCTCCTCCTACAATCCGCATCACTCACCTTAAAAACTCGCGGCCCCCGCTTCGCGGGAGCCGCTCGTCGCTGTTGCCACAAGGATTCTGCTGCTGGGAGAAATCTGTTACCCTAATCCTCCTGCCTAAGGACATTGGGACCTAGCCTGCATCGCGGGACTTTGGTGTGTGCGCTCCCTTTTGCTGGCGGGACTGCGAGGGCCAGAGTGCTCAGCGCGGCAATCACCGCTGCACCTGGGGCCTCTTCCCGCCAGCTCCTCCTACAATCCGCATCACTCACCTTAAAAACTCGCGGCCCCCGCTTCGCGGGAGCTGCTCGTCGCTGTTGCCACAAGGATTCTGCTGCTGGGAGAAATCTGTTACCCTAATCCTCCTGCCTAAGGACATTGGGACCTAGCCTGCATCGCGGGACTTTGGTGTGTGCGCTCTCTTTTGCTGGCGGGACTGCGAGGGCCAGAGTGCTCAGCGCGGCAATCACCGCTGCACCTGGGGCCTCTTCCCGCCAGCTCCTCCTCTTCTCCAATTCCCTATTTCAACTCACTCCCTCCCTACGCGCTAGCGGGACGCGCGCGGGCTGC
Source organism: Triturus cristatus (assembly GCF_964204655.1). Taxonomy (NCBI): domain Eukaryota; kingdom Metazoa; phylum Chordata; class Amphibia; order Caudata; family Salamandridae; genus Triturus; species Triturus cristatus. Next base: position 351,100,699 of record NC_140584.1, read on the forward strand.
AGCACGGGGCAAAGACCGGGCAAAGAGCGGGCCGTTTGAGGCCGTTCGAGCAAGGGCCTGGGCCCTCTTGGACTGCCTGCTGTCCTTGTTATATCCGGAGCTGTGTGAAATCATGTCAACTAGAGAAACAAGGAGTAAGAGTGCCTTGGCGACCGGGAGGACTATAGGCACTCTGGATACGTATTTCGCCAAAACGGGCTCCCTTCTTGTCGATGAGATCTCCATTCTCGAAAGGCGTATTTCTCAAGAAATTGACTGGGTGAGGAGATCTTCACTGGGTCCTTTTGCCCATGCTATAACTCCCGTAAAGTCTTTAGATTGTACACCACTAGTATCAGGGGGGGAAAATGGCATGGTTGGCACACCGGTCTTACCTGTAACTAACTGCTCTGTTACTTCTTCCACTGACTGTGATAACTCAGGAAATGTAGAGCTTAGCTTGTTGCCTCTTTCGTCCTGTAAGGCCCCTATACCTCAGACTATTGCCGAAGGGGCTGCTCCTAACCAGAATGTATGTATTAATGGAGAGTTGAAGCAGCCCCTTCGGGGTGAGAAGGAGGGAGCTATCTTGAAAAATCAAAAAAGGGCCTACTCGATGGGGGGCAAAAAACTTAAAGCTCCCAAACCTAACTCCAGGCCCAGGGGAACCCAAAAGGAATCAGCTAGCAAAGGGTTAAATTCATCACGTAGAACCAGTGTACTGCACCATCAAACTCCGGTCAAAATTCTTCCTAGTCAGCATAACCCAGTATGGGGGGAGGAGGTTAGTCTTCCAGCCCTCCGCACCCTACTGAGGGAATTACTTATTCCCCTGGAAGACCGTCTGGCTAACATGGAAATTTGTCTAATGGATCTACGCAAGGGACTTTTGGGTTTAGCCTCAGGTCAAAGAGTGGGCATGCATGGAGCAGCTGGGAATTCTGCCGGTTCCTCCAATTTGGCCACAATCCCTGTCACCTTGTTTTCTCCATTACCTTTAGCTACGCAAATAGATAATATTAATACAGTTCCCCTGCTAAAATCTGCTCCTGTAACATCGTGCAGCCAACAACAACCTTCGATAGTAATCACTAGTAGGCCGAGTTTGGCTGGGCCGGCACATATATCTGCCCAGGAGAAAGTAACAAATGATGCAACTCACCCCCCAGCTAGGCAAGTCAGCCCTCAAAACTGGCGCAAAGTGGTAAATCTCCCCCCCGAGGCAGCTGTATACTCTGTTGTCTTGAAGGGGGTCCCCAAGCTACGTGGAAATGCGGTGGAATCTTATGATTCCCTACACAATAAGGTCACCAGTTGGTTAAATACCCATAGGCCACTACCATCTAGTCTTGACGGTGAAATCCTTCTGGCAAGAAGGGTTCCATGGATTGGTTATACTGACAAGAATATTGCTGGGGATTGTATAATTGTAAATTTTAGGAGCCCCAACATTGTGCCTTACATTTGTAATTGGTCTGGGAACACAGGAATGACATCCATTGAAGTGGTCCATCTATCATACTTTTATCCTAACATTAGTAATCCAAATATAAACAATGATGACGGTTGGTCCCGGGTTGGTCCTGTTGCCAATGGACCCAGACTCAGACTCAGGCCCAGTTGCAATGTTTTTACCAACTATGCCAACTATATACATCCCAATAGATATAGTTGTCTTGACCAGGTAGATTGACTCTATCAGGTACAGGGGCCCGCAAGTGGCAAAAAAGACATCGCCTCTCGAGAATCTTGTGTATCACGATGGGAGAATCCGATATTTATTAACTCCCAGGGCCAAGTATTCTATTCACCTAAGAGCGTACAGGGTCTTATTAATAACAATCTAAGTTTGATTGCCTCACCCACTCCCAAAGCTGGCACTATTGTTCCATCGATTCTTGAAACATCATTTCATGTCCCACTAGCTCCAATGATAGATGTTATACCGGAGGAAACTGGTGGACACGGTTTAGAAGTGCCTGATGATGTTCTAAAGGTTCTTTCTTGGAATGTTGCAGGCATTACTAATAAAATAGAAACGTGTGACTGGGACTCCTTAATAAGCAATAGTGATATCTGCCTCTTCCAAGAGACTTGGGCTAGGGAACCTTTGTCTAGAGCGGGTTACGCAGTGTTTGAAATAAATGCAACTTGCTCTGGCAGAGGGAGGCCATCTGGAGGATTGGCGATTTGGGTAGCTAGCCACATTGGGTGCAATGCGGAGAGTCTATCGACTCTCTCGCCGGACATACAGTGTGTCCTACTCAAGTGGCCTAATGGTCCAAACTTAGCAGTTCTTAATGTGTATTCCCGCCCTATTAGCATCACTATGGAATCCCCCCTACTAGATGATCTTGCGTGCTTTTTGGGTCGCCTCCCCAATGATTATAAGATAGTGATGGGTGGTGATTTTAATTGCCACTTTTAGCCCCTGGAAGGCCTTAAGGAAGGTGCACTTACGGCGGAAGATGACCTCTGGGGTGTCCCCCCATGCCAATCTCCTCATGTTAAATCCTGGTCCCCTTTGGCTGTGCAAATTATGTCCCTAACATTAAATTTCTCTCTAAGGGCATGTAATGGACGTTCTACTTCTGATACTCCCTCTGCATGCACCTTTAATAGGAAGAATCACAAATCTAGGCTGGACTATATCTTTGTAGATATTAGTCTATGGCCAAAGATCCTGGGCTTCAGAGTAATAGTTAGATCGGACAGTGACCACAATGCACTTATAATGGATATGGTGCATCCTGTGGCTGCTGCTCGATCATTCCCTGTTGAGTCCAGACATGATCCTGGGAACCTGGTACTCAGCTCAAATAGACGCAGGGTTAAGTGGGGGAAATTGGTGAGCTCAGAGGAGTCCATAAGTAACATTTATAAGCTAGCACTTCCTAAGCTACAAGAATTGGATATGCTAATTATGCAGCCAAAAAACTTACATTTTAATGAGAAGTTGGCTCTAATTCATGAAGATTTAGTGGGTGCATTGGGCGAGGTTTTTTATCCACTGGCACCACTGAGGAAAAATAAAACACGTACCGCAACCTGGTATAATTCATCCTGCAAAAAGATTAAGACCGAACTATTAAATACGGTTAAAACAGGTTCAGATAAGGCCAAACTTCCTGAGCTCAGACGAAGGTATAGGGAAGCCATGGCATTGGCATGATCGGAATGGGACTGGAACAGATGGCAGGACCTCACATCAGCACTTGAAATGAAGGACCCGAGAAAATTCTGGTCCTTGGTAAACATCGGTTCGGCAGAACCTAAAGCTGCAATGGAGCATAGGCTCTGGTCCACCGCCGAGCTCGCACACTATAGGCAAGAGCTCGCTTATGTTATGAATTTAAATCTCTGCGATAAAATCCCGTGGCTGGCCTCTATAAAGAAAGAACTTTACCGACTGGGTCTCCCCGAATTATGGGATTTCCCTGAACAAGGCTGCCACGGGGTTTCACGCAAACGTCTTGTGGGTATATATAGAGAGAAATGTTTTGCTTCCCTGGTCTCTGCACCCAACAAAGGCATTCTGACTGATCGATTTTTGGATTTCAAGGATTCATATCAGTTTGAAGGGTTCATGGACATTATTTTTCCTATTAAAGCTAGAAAATTTTTCATCCAATGGAGGCTAGGGACCCTGCCCATCAAAACTTTTACCCATAAGTGGACAAAAAGGGCTGACACAATTTGCCCAGGTTGTTGTATTTACGATGAGGAAGAATCCCATATCCTGTTTTTCTGCCCTGCATACAATAGACCTAGGAAATACTGGTTAGTTCCTTTATGTAGAAACTTGGGCTCAAGGAGCTATTTGTATTCGCTCAGAATACTGAAAACGAGCACTTCTCCCCACATAGTCTTTGCAGTTGCTAAATTTTTAACGGCTATGTGGCAGATAAGGTCTAAATATCTTAAAGACTGACTATTGTGGCAATGAATTTTAACGCTTCTCTGCAATCTGAAATTCCTTTTATATTGGTTTTATGTATTTTACTAATGGTTTTTACACTAATGTGGATGCATTATGTTGATACTGATCTTTTATGGCCTAATTGGCCGAAATAAAGAATTTGATTGATTGATTGGTATCCCTATAGGACATTTTGAAGCTTCTCAATCCAGGCGATTACATGGCCACTCTGGATCTCGAGGATGCATACTTCCATGTTCCTATTCACCCAGCCCACAGGAGGTTTCTACGCTTTACAGTAGCCAAGAGCTACTTTCAATTCAAGGTCCTGCCTTTCGGACTCAGATCCGCGCCGCGGATGTTCACGAAGGTGTTGGCACCAGTTGCAGCGTTTCTCAGAAAACAATCGCTACAAGTTTTCCTTTACCTAGACGACTGGTTGGTGAAAGCACCATCGTCTCCGGCAACTATAAAAGCAGTCGAAAGTTGCATTCAACTTTTCCAACATCTGGGACTTCAGCTGAACAAAGACAAATCAGTCCTCTATCCTTCCAGGTCGGCCAAGTTTATGGGGGCCATTCTGGACACAGCTTCTTGCAAGGCTTTTCCATCAGAGGAAAGACAGGACTGATTAATTTCCTCCGCCCGTCTTTTACAAACAAGATGGTCTCTGTCTGTTTGCCTATACAAATCTCTTCTAGGATCGATCTCATCTTGCATTCCGTAATTCCGCATTGCAGACTTCGTATGTGTCCGCTCCAAGAGCAACTAGACATGCAGTGGCGCCAAGCAGAGGGATAGTTCGACGACAAGATAATCGTCACTCCTCTTATGAAAGAGGCGGTCAGCTGCTGGATGATCAAGGACAATATCTCAAAGGGTCTCACTTTCACAGTTGCTCCAGCTCCTTTGATACTTGCAACAGACACCTCTCTAGAAGGCTGGGGAGCGGTCTTGCAAGACCTTCAAGTGCGCGGCCACTGGACGCCCGAACAACGCATTCTCCACATCAACCTTCTGGAGCTCAAGGCAATTCGGCTGGCGTTACAGGCCTTCCTTCCACGAATACGGAATTCAACCGTCCTAGTCCGTACAGACAACACGACGGCTATGCACTATGTGAACAAACAGGATGGAACACGATCTCAGCTGCTCTCCAAAGAGGCCCAAGAGATTTGGGAGTGGGCGATTCGTCACCAAATCGCTCTTTCGGCAAAAAATCTTCCGGGTACCCTCAACACGATAGCAGATACGTTGAGTCGTCTGAAGTCGATCTGTCACAAGTGGGAGTTGGATCAAGCCACTCTCGAGAAGGTTTTCAATCGTTGGGGTACTCCGGCCATAGATCTGTTCGCCACTCCAGAGAACAGGAAATGCCACTTTTACGCAAGTAGGGAACACCATCAAGGGTCGTTGGGGAATGCGCTTTCAATGGCCTGGTCAGGCGCATTTGTCTACGTCTTTCTGCCAATTCCCCTAATTCCAAGATTGCTCAGGAAGATCAAAGCAGAACCATGCACAATGATTCTAGTAGCACCAGCGTGGCCCCGCCAGCTTTGGTTCACGGAGCTCCTCCTGCTCTCTCAGGGTCATCCAATTCATCTGCGGCCTATTCCCTCTCTATTGACGATGTCCCAGGGCCAAGTGGTGCATCCAGATCTGAGCTCACTTCAGTTGATTGCGTGACTCCTGAACACCGAGAATTTCAGAACTTAGATATCCCTCAGGAATGTAAGGAAGTGCTAGCTCAGGCCCGAGCACCGAGTACGAATAAAACTTATCGTTACAAATGGAAACATTTCTGCTTGTGGTGCCGCCAAGAGAACATCCATCCTTTTTCTTCTGCTCCTCATCAAATCTTACCTTATATTTTGTCTCTGGCCAAGTCAGGTCTTGCTCATTCTTCTATCAAGGTGCACCTGGCTGTGATCTCTAGATTCAGACGGACGGCTTCTGGTCCTTCTCTCTGGTCGGCAAGAATTGTCAAACAATTTTTAAAAGGACTCTTTAGTGTTTTCCCTCCGGTCAGACCTCCGCCTCCCATGTGGCAACTCAATTTGGTTCTTGCTCAACTCATGAGACCTCCTTTTGAGCCTGTTCATAGAGCAGATCTTAAATTCCTTTCATGGAAAGTGGCCCTCCTTCTCGCTTTAACATCTGCCAGGAGGGTTGGGGAACTTCAAGCTCTCACTATAAAGGATCCGTTTTTACAGTTTAAGAAGGACACTCTTATTCTGAGAACAAATCCGAAATTCATTCCCAAAGTGCCTTCGGATTTTCATTTGAATGAGCCGGTCATTCTAAAATCTTTTTTCCCTGGACCTACGACTCCAGCGGAAAGGTCTCTTCATTCCTTGGATGTCCAAAGATGTTTAAAATTCTATCTCCAGCACACCAAGGATTTCAGAAAATCTACACAGCTCTTTGTCGCTTTAAGTGCACCTCGCAAAGGTCTTCCCCTTTCAAACCAAGGAGTTGCACGTTGGATTTCCAGTGCAATCCATTACTGCCATCAAGCGGCTGGTAAGCCCCTAGCGGGTCCGGGCGCACTCCACAAGATCAGTTTCATCGTCTGCTGCTCTTTTCGCTGGAGTGCCGATCAAGGACATTTGCAGGGCGGCTACAAGGAGCAGTGCCCATACATTCACGAAGCATTACTGCTTGGACTCTTCCACGCGGAGCGAGACAGCAGTGGGACAAGCAGTCCTCAGGAACCTCTTCCAGTGAGCGGTGAGCTTTCCCTTCTAACCCCCCTTCCTGTTATTGCTATTGCACATTTTGTATCATATGATGTTTTCTGACTAATGTTTTGCATATCTGGTTATTGCTTATGTGACTATACATACTAGGTTATGCCAGTGTTTATTTCACATACTGTGCATTGTTGCTAACTGCTAACTACTCTAATACAAGCTATGGGAATCTATGAAAGTTCCAATACTGGAGTAAGAAAACAAGTTACTTACCTGTAACTTTGGTTCTCCAGTATTGGTAACTTTCATAGATTCCCATGCGCCCACCCTCCTCCCCTGGGAAAGCTCAGCCTTCAGCAAATTTGGTTACTCTGTTACACAACGGCTACTAAAATCTGAGGCTCTGAGGCTCTCTCACTAAGGTTCTATGGGGTGAGGCTAATCTGATTGGTTGTTGCTTTAGTTTGGTCTCTTTTACAAAAAGAGGTGGATACGCTACAAATTGAGATGAGGCCTAGGCCTTTCTTTCTCTTTTGTATATACTGCTAGGTTATTTTTCTATTTACCGAGACTCCCTTACTGACGACGGGGAATGATACAAGCTATGGGAATCTATGAAAGTTACCAATACTGGAGAACCAAAGTTACAAGTAAGTAACTTGCTTTCATCCCCCTACCGGGCACCCCCCTCTCCCTCGGACCACACCCCTCTAACACCAAGCGTACTGGTGGTCCCACTGTCCTTAGCTTGTACCTGGGGTTCCTACGGTCATATGTTGCCTAATGAACTGGTGCATCTTTTGTCGAATTTTGGAAGGGTGTGGCAAGGTAACCGGACTTGAAAAAACATGACAGTTCACAAAACATAGAAGAAGGCTGGTTAAGCTAGTATTTGCCTTGTAACTCCAAAAACATAAAGGCCGGGACTTTTGACCCCAAATTGAAAGGGTCTCCCGGGTGACAATGAAAAACTGGGACTGCTCCAGCAAATCTAGGATGTCTGGTCACCCTGGTGAATCCCTTGTGCCTCCTTCTCCCCTCCTCCTCCCCCGGCTTGGACTCAAAATCATGCTGAGGCCTCGTGGCCTATTGGCTCTTTGTGCGTGCGTTGTGTGAGATTTTAGGGTTTTACCAGCCCAGGCGCATGGGAATTCTTGTTCCCACCACAGAGGATGGCTTTGTTTTAGAACTGAAGGGGGGCCACTATTGGTGGGGAGGCTTATGGTTTTTGGGGGTGCTGTTGGGACTACACACCATGATGGAAACATTATCCCTCATCTGGTGCCCAAGAATAGGGACCTTTTTGACTTGGTGATTGGAACGATTTTGTTTGTGGGACCTGGGTGGCTTTTTAAAACCGTTCTTGATCATGCCCCCTCATCAGACTGCCCTGCCACTGGGGTGTGCCCAGCCAACCCAACTTTGGGGATCAGCAGCAGAGTAGGGCACCTTAAGACCACCACTTGACGACGAACTTGGTGCTGGCTCTCGATCGGCACAACTCTCAGCGGCTCTGAATTTCTTAAGGCAAGTAAAATAAATTAACTCTCTCTGTTGTCTTTTAGTCCATTTTTTTTATTTGGTAGTACGTTGGGAGGAAGTGGGTGCAAGTTATTAATCAGTGGGTTTTTAAGTTGTTGGGGGTCATTCCTACTTGAGCTGGGGTTTTTTTATTTTAGTGTACAGTTTGGCTTTGTGATTGCAGATAGGCGCTACCTCCCCACACTGTCACCCCTCCCTGTGAGTGTTGTGGCCCGAGCCCCTATTGCATTGGATTCCCTGTCTGTAGCTGCTGCTGCCACATGCTCACCGAATTATTGGATCCCTGTTGTGGTTGCCTGGCGGCCGGCAGGCCTCCATGTGACTGGGCGTAGGGTGCATTCTGATTCCCCTGTGTTTGGTGCTGCATGAGGACATTCATGGGGTTTTGGGGTAGCTGGCCCTGGTTCATTGGTCCCTGCTGCTTTTGCTGTTTATGGTATGCTTTTAACCAACATCTGTCCCCCAGATGCCCAGGCCTATGGCAATAGTAGCCCTTCTTGTGGATGTTGCCAACCTCTCTGGCCTCTACTGCCAAAGCCTGTTTGAAGCCCTCTGGTGTTTTGCGGTGGAGCCACTATTGAGACTGGTGCCATCAGCACGGTTGCATCCACCGCTGCCCCCTTGACGGCAGTCTTTTTCAGTTTGTGTTGACCCAGTTTTGCAGTGTCTCTTTTCTCTATCCTATTCTTCTTTTTATGATAATGAAGCATAAGAGCCTGGATCTCCCTCCAGGGTTTGGTATCTAAACCCACTATGCTGTATAATATATACAGTACTGGATAGTGGTATTAGTTATAGGTGAAGGCACCCTTGGAAATATTCACTAATTATTATATTGAGTGCTAGTATTTCTGCGGTGCTAAAGGGAGGAGAGAACCACTCACCTCTCCTAATTTCTGCGGCCAAGGCTGCAACACAAATAAACAAAAAGTTCCCTTGCACACAACAATTGTATAGTATGACAGTAGTACAGTAAGTTACTGCGACAATGAAATCTTAATGTACAATAAATGTGAGTCTTTTAGTTCTTTGTCTTCATCCTTCTTTAATGTCAGATTGTGTGACTGTTCCAAAGCCCAGATGCCAACACATGTTTCGTCATCTCTGTATTTTAGTACATATGACTTTTTCAAGTCTTAGAAGGCTTTTTAGTGCTTAATTGCGTGTGGTGATACTTCCGACCCACACGTTCCTCCGGCGTGGGTACAGTTTCTATGGGAGTACTCAATATTGTTGTTTCTTTGTCCCGATAGGTAGGGCCAACTTCAAGTCCACTTATGATTTCGTCAAAGACTCCCACGCCGGCATCCTCGAGTACTATACAATTGTCGTGTCCTAGGGAACCTTTTGTCCACTACGCTTTATAGCCTGCTCTGTATCTCTGTGGGCCACCCCTTTTCCAGACTGTTGTAAAAAACATGTAAATTGTGGCCCATATCAGTCCACGGCTGCCTGTCTTTTGTCCCCATCGTTCCCTCTTTCTATTCAGGAACTCACATGTGCTTTCCTCTGGTTTCATGGTCTCTGCCATTAGTTCCCCTACATCTGGGGGCAGTCAGAGAATATTTCTCTCAGGGCAGGCAATATCCGGTGCCGTTAAGAGTTAAATACGGCCCCATCAAGCTGGGTCCCTGTTAGCGTTATTGCTGGATGTGGGCTTGGCTGTACCCCTTGTTTTTCTGTTCCTCAATTAAGTTGCCCAACAGACTCTTAATGTCGCCGATCGCTAGGTTAATACCTGTAGTGTTCTTCTCGAAACACATAATTAATTTCCCGGCCCCATCCAGCAACAACGGTAACTTTAATCTTAGTCCCTCTTTGTCTATCTGGGCCCATGGCATGTATATGACCCCTTGTTTACCCTTCTGTAGTAGTGGACACTTTCTCAACCTGGGTGGCTCTGTGGGTTTATCACCAGAATACCGGTCCCACCTTGTGAGGCATTGCTGCATGTCAGGGAAGTTGCAGTTGGGATTTCCTCCCTTATGTCTGATGCAATTCTCTGCTACTATCATGTCCTCAGGTTCGAATGATCCTTCCCTAGGCCAAGACCAGTCATACTGGTCCCTTTCCTCTGTCCAGTCTGCTAACAAGTCACAAAACGGGTATATACAACTCTTGCCTTCCTCTGTTGCTATTATTTCCCTGGGGGTAGGTCTATCTTTGCCATGCACCCATGTGGAGCATGGGTTTAGATATCCTAATGCAGGAGGAGCAGGTATGAGCACATAGATTTGTGCATATGGGGGTGGAGGTGCTGATGGTTTATTTACTAACGGCATTTCAGGGCTATCACTCTGGGCCTCTTCGAAGATGGCCGATAATGATTATAATGCCGCTTTAGTCTCTCTTTTGACCAACATATTTGGATTTTATGTGCGTTTTAGTGTCCTCAATTATGTTTGTGTCAAGTGTTACCTCCTTAGGTCAGGGAACTGTGTGTGCCTTTGTGTGTGAATGTCACTCTTGGCAAAATTATTTAGACTTTTTATCTGCTTGGGGAACCTAATTTCCATGTGCTTTAGTGAGGAATCCATGGCAATTTAGTAATCAGCCTAATATAATTCAAAGAATATTTTCCTAGTCTGGTTGTATCAATTCGTAGGGGCAATTCATACATGGGGCACTCTTACAATTTTACGTACTATGAGCTCATCGCTTGCACTTTCTTACATAAAACAGTTTAAAAAGCGCATTTACATGAAACACGATAAGACTGCATGTGTAGTATTGTAACAAAGGACGAATATCAAATGGTTTAGCACTAAACATTCATCACACAATATGGGTTTCAGGTATAGTCAATGCAATAACATTACATATGATAATACATTTCATCACTGCTCGACAGAGGAAAGAAAAAATATATTACTTTGTCAAAAGTAATACTAGTGTGGAACACATTCCTAAGTGAGCTGGATAGTCTGCTACTATCCGCTGCTAGACAGCGGTAGTAGTCATAGATACCACACACAAGTTATGCCCAGTTTCCTGGGTCCAAGCTTTCCCTAAAAGTCCAAATTACACACTGTGTCATACCCAGGGGTCAAGCATACCATCTGTGTCACGCTCAGGGGTTCAAGCGACCAACACCTCTCACTCTTTCAGCTACTAATGGTGTTAAGAAACCATTAGCTTAGAGAAATCTTTTTTATTAAAAATCTATGAGACTGAGGTGCCAACTACGCTCATACACGACAGCTGAATAACAAAAATAGCAACCTGGAAGCCATAAAGGACTTTACAATAAATATTCACATTTTCTTGCATGCTGACTATCAAAAAAAGGTGATTTGCGCTGGATTGCCTTTGAGTCTGCCTTACGTCTGATACAGTTGGGACAAATAAAATAGGTGATATGCCAGACCCGGTCAGTGGCAGGGTGCTCAAGTTAGCTTTTTACGCTTCTCCCTAGTTTGCAATACGACAAACGCTTTCAAAGACAATTTTTCAGGATCGAATGTGATCTCCTACCTTCTGTGACGGCTACTTGAGGACAGACCTCCGCCCTTCGGATTCAGGAGAACTTCCAATAAATTGCAGTGTCTGTCCACCTTTGTCGATGCGCAACGTGAATCTGCCCGGGCGGTGTCATCCTCCTTCGGCGGCAGTCGGGTACGAGATCCCAATCCTCTTGGCTGGCTCGCCAAAATGTTGCTCGAGTTCGAATTCCTTAATAAAAATAGTAGACGAGGCGTTCGGCAAAATAGGAGCAGTTTGGTTTAAATAAACAATGTGGATAGCAGATCAGTGACAGGCACGAGGTCTGAGGATATCTCAATTTACACTGGGTTTGCCTCAGTCTTTTATGTATTTTTACATCATGGCATAAACGTATCTGGTGTACCATATATTGTATTTGCATTTATATAGTGTTTACTACCCCTGACGACGCATTGCAGTCCTTTTTTTGGCGAGCAGCATGCGACACCGGAACCCTTAAAGTATTAGTGATGAATTAGTATAGTGAGAAATGAAATTAATTTGAGCGGTAGATAGGTTTGACAGTTATTTGGATTGAGAAGGATAGTGGAGGGATAGAAGAGGGAAAAGGTTTGCATTTATACAGCGCTTTGTACCCCTGATGAGGTGTTGAAACGCTTTTAGGTGAGTAGCACACTACTTTGGAACCCAAACAGGATTAGTATAGAGACATATGAAATTTATTTGAGTGGTGGACGTGTTAGTCTGTTATTTCGGTTGAAAAGGAATAGTGGAGGAATAGAAGAGGGAAGGGTCTAGAATTTTTTTTATTATGAAGTTCATAGCAATAGGAGATTCCTCATGTGCACTATGAGCTACTGTACACCAAAAACAGTTACCTTGTGCACTCTGAGACACTGTACACAAAAGACAAACCCACCTCATGTGCACTCTTATCTGCTGTACACCAAAGACAGAGCCACCTCATGTGCACTCTGAGACACTGCACACCAAAGACAGTTACCTTGTGCACTCTGAGCCACTGTACACGAAAGACAAACCACCTCATGTGCACTCTTATCTGCTGTACACCAAAGACAGAGCCACCTCATGTGCACTCTGAGACACTGCACACCAAAGACAGTTACCTTGTGCACTCTGAGCCACTGTACACGAAAGACAAACCACCTCATTTGCACTCTTATCTGCTGTACACCAAAGACAGAGCCACCTCATGTGAACTCTGAGACACTGCACACCAAAGACAGTTACCTTGTGCACTCTGAGCCACTGTACACGAAAGACAAACCACCTCATGTGCACTCTTATCTGCTGTACACCAAAGACAGAGCCACCTCATGTGCACTCTGAGACACTGCACACCAAAGACAGTTACCTTGTGCACTCTGAGCCACTGTACACGAAAGACAAACCACCTCATGTGCACTCTTATCTGCTGTACACCAAAGACAGAGCCACCTCATGTGCACTCTGAGACACTGCACACCAAAGACAGTTACCTTGTGCAATCTGAGCCACTGTACACGAAAGACAAACCACCTCATTTGCACTCTTAGCTGCTGTACACCAACGACAGAGCCACCTCATGTGCACTCTTAACCCCATTCACACCCACAGTTGCAAAGTGGATTATTAGTAGTGGTAAATAAATTTAAAAAAATATATATATATATTATATATATATATATATATATATATCAAAATACATACATACACCACTGGCAATAAGACCACTATCGCTGTCTAGGGCTCAGAATATGTCTCAGATAATTATTCCCATGCTCCACCCTTGGCAGGCTTAGCTTCAGAGACAGGTATGTAAACCATTTAAAAACACCATTTCAGTAAATAATTAAAACATAACACACACTAAAAAAATCCAACACCAATTTATAACAATAGGAAATATGTGTATCTTTAAAATGACACCAAAATGACAAAAATCCAATGTAGGGAACCAGAGATAGGAATGTTGAAAGATTTAGCACTATGTAGCCTATTGGGACTGTTACTAAATCGGGACATCTGGTCACACTAGACCAGGACAAAGTCAAAGTTTCAGGCCGACCTCGATGGAGCCCTGCGCAGCTACCCCTCCCGGTAGGCCGCAGTCAATGTTTATACCTTCAGACATAGAAACTATTTGGAGCTTTTGTTAGGGGGGCAGGGGGGATGGTCGCATGAGGCTCTTCACCAGTCTGGGTTCTGTGAGGGGTCGCCAGCTTGACTTTAGACAAGCTCCTGGTCATACTCTGAAAGACGGACCTCTGGAGTGTTTCAGCGTGACAACTCACAGTGGAGCCGGTCACATTTTTTACTTTTGTGTGGAGGACCTCAAAGAGGAGCTCATTAGCCAATTCCACGGATGGAAGAGATACATACAACTCCACAGAAACACTCTTATGCATGTCTGCTAATGAGGAGCCACCCCTCCGAGACAAGGCCTAGGGGGAAAGGAGGCTCGAGGCTGGGGAAAACTCTAAGGCACTAGCTTCACTCAACGCAGATAGCCAGCTGTCCTGCAGGGGAGGCTGGATAGTGTCAGCCATCAGGTGCAGGGACACAAACTGTGTGCCATCATCTCCCATACCACATTCCTCCAAAGGAAAAACCGGAGGGGCCACCGCAGAGAGCGGCGGGAGGGTGTCCAAGTTAGACGGCATTACCAATGCTATGCTTGAATCTGAGTGGCGTGGGAGAAGAAAGGTGTGGCGTCGATCATCGCCATCGATGTTGGCTGATTGGGCACAGGTGTCAGAGGTGTGAACCCCGAAGGGCTGTGCACGATGCTGGAAAGGATTAGAGAATCACATCAGACGGCCTAACTGAAGCCGAGGGCGAACCCGCCAACGTGGATACTCATTACCTCCTTGGGGCCCACAGGTGCTCCAGGGGAATGAAAAGACCTAAAGATACAAAAAAGAAAATGATAATATTCTGTGTCATAGTCACCATGGGCTCCAGGGAAGATAGGGAGGTGCGGGGTGGACTTGAATGACAACTCTGCAACCAGAGCAGGCCTCAGGCGGTGAAGTCAGGGAGGCTGCGACTTCAACCGCCGGTACCCAGACTTACCTCAGGATGTCCATGGAGAATGATGTCCATGGGAACGGCTCTGGAAACGAGCATTCAAGTGAGCTGTGGAGCAAGAGGGAGACCGAGAACAATGGGAGATCTTGGAAGGCTTTAACAGCCGGGCTGCTAGGAGCTTCATCCGACGTTGCTTCAGTGCCTGCAGATGAAGTTGATGGCAGAAGTCGCATTATTCAGCATTAAGGTGTACTCCCAGGCACCACATACAAATAGAGTGAGGCTCTGTGGCCAACATTTGCTGACCTGAGGACCCACAATGCTTTAAGACATATAGGTAGAAAAGGCACACTGTTCCGTTGATGAGAAGTCGATGGCTGAAGCCTGGCAGAGCTACCGCTAGTTGCTCCATGTTGAAGCACGGAAAAGAAGATACTTCCGTCGGTGTGTCGGGGACGGGCTTATATAGATCCATCCACATCATATCCAGTGGGCGACATCGCAACGGAGACAATCGATGCACTCTCCCAACGCACGGAGCTACTTCTATGAAAAATGTCCAGATACAGTTGTGCATGTGGGGAGAACTCCAAGTTAAGGAGTATGCAGCTAGACGTCTCTATCAGATATATAGTAATAATCAGTGTTCAGTAAGTTTCCTAGACCTTTTGGCCCCTGTGCCACTGTACCTACTGCACCATTCAAATCATAACTCTAGTGCCTGTAAGGTAACTGTACTTGTGACTGCTTGTTTAGTAGTAACAGTGTTCAGTGGGTTTCCTAGACCATTTGGCCCCTGTGCGACTGCACCATGCAAATCATCATAACCCTAGAGCCTGCAAGGTAACCAGTGCTACTGCACCTGCTGCACCATTCAAATCATGACCCTAGCGCCAACAAGGTAATTGCACTTGACTGCTATTTTAGTAGTAAAATACAGAAATAACCAGTATTCATTGGTTTTTCTAGAGGTTTTGGCCCCTATGCTCCTGCACCTGCTGTCCACTTCAAATCATTACCCTAGTACCTGGAAGGTAATTGCAATTGTGCTGTTTGTTTAGTAGTAAAATGTAGCAATAATTGGTGTTCAGTGAGTTTCCTAGACCTTTTGTCCCCTGTGCCACTGCACCTGCGGCACCATTCAAATTACGATCCTAGTGCTTGCAAGGTAACTGTACTTCTGATTGCTTGTTTAGCAATAAAATATAGCAAAAATTGGTGTTCAGTGGGTTTCCTCGCCCGTGTGCCACTGCATCAGCTACACCATTCAAATCATGCCCCTACTTGCTGAAAGGTAACTGCACATGTGACTACTTGTTAAGTAGTGAAATTTAGCAATAATCAGTGTTCAGTGGATTTCTTATACTTTGACCCTGTGCCACTGCACCTCCAGCACCATTCAAATCATGGCTCTTGTGCCTGCAAGGTAATTGCATTGTGACTGCTTGTTTAGTAGTAAAATGTAGCAATAATCGGAGTGCGATGGGTTTCCTAGACCTTTTGTCCCCTGTGCCACTGCACCTGCTAGACCATTCAATCATGGCCCTAGTGCCTGCAAGGTAATTGCATTGTGACTGCCTGTTTATTAGTAAAATATAGCAATAATCGATGTTCAGTGGGTTTCCTAGACCTTTTGTGACCTATGCCACTGCACCATTCAAATCATGCCCATAGTGCCTGCAAGGTAACTACACATGTGATTGTTTGATTTGCAGTGAAATATAGCAATAATCGGTGTTCAGAGAGCTTCCTAGACCTGTTGGCCCCGGTACCACTGCACCATTCAAACCAAGACCCTAGTTCTTGCAAGGTAGCTGCACTTATGAATGCTTCTTTTGTAGTGAAATATAGCAATAAGGCGTGTTCGGTGAGGTTCCTAGACCTTTTAACCTTTGCGCCACTGCACCTGCTACACCATTCAAATCATGACCCTAGTGCCTGCAAGGTAATTGCACTTGAGACTGCTTGTTTAGTAGTAACATATAGCAATAATCAATGTTCAGTGACTTTCCCAGAGCTTTTGGTCCGTGTGCCATTGCACCTGCTGCACAATTCAAATCATGACCCTAGTGCCTACAAGGTAACTGCACTTGTGAAATATCACGTGTGACTGCTTGTTGAAGAGTAAAATATAGTAAAAGTCGGTATTCCGTCAGTTTCCTAGTCCTTTTGGCGCCTTTCTTTCTTCACCTGTTGCACCATTGAAATCATGACCCAACTGCCTGCAAGACATGGAGGAAATCGTTTACATCCAATAATATATGTGCTCTGAAAAAGGCACAATGCAGACGGAATACATAATTATTGTGTAGCTAAACATAAACACAAAGCTTTCATAAAAAGTGCCCTTAAACTTATCCAACTCTCCAAAATGAGTTGCCACAGAGGTCATAAAAAAAGCATATGCTTTACACATCAAAGTGAAAAAGAAGCATTTTAACATTTTGTTACAATGTGGCTGGCTCTTTCCTGTGAAAAAATCTTCTGTTCTTGACAGTGAATGGGACATTAATAGTGTAAATTGTCCAAGATCACCATATGTTAGGCTGACGCTAAGACTGAAATGTGGTTTGTACTTTGTTCCTAAAAAGGCAGTTTCGCAAATTAAAAGGACTCACCAAAAAAAGAGGAATTTTGCAAAAAACTAGCAAATGTTTTGTGCAGATGAAGAACAAGATACCTTTTGAGATGCCTATGTCTAAAATGAAATGTGGCACAAGCAAGCCCCATGGAGAAAGTTAGCTGCACTCCTCTTTCCTATAAACGTTCTCACTTTGAAGTCAGCATAAAGGAAAAAAAACACCAGGCTCCCAGGAAAACACAGCTTGACATTTGCTCTCGGTCTTTGAATGCCCAGCAAATGTGTGGAGATAAAAACAAGATTTAAAGGCATGTTTATTACAGAAAACATGTTCGTGAAAGAATACTGTCAGCACAGCTTTAGCATGGAGAGGTACAAACTCAAGCTTCACAGCATAACGCAAATTAAGCCAGAAAATTGAATGCCAGAAAATGTGAGTTACAAACCACAAAGCCAATAGTAGGCCAAGGGTAGAACGTCAAGGGTGGAATTTCTGAATGTCCCCAAGATGTCTTTCGCATACTAGACAGCTGCGCTGTCTGGTAGGCGGCCACCTAAACATGAGTGGTGGTGTCTGCTACTAAATATATAATAATCTTTAAAGAATATTAAACATGAGGAACATTGACATTGTGAAGACCTTTACAACCGTTTGCCACAGTAGTCTCTAAACTAACCTTTCCATTTTTCACACGTGAAAGTATGTGGGGGACATGGAGAGACATGCATGAAGTCTTTTTGTGAACTCTGTACCAGCTTTACCCGCTAGAATCGTGAACAGCATGTTCCAAAGTTTTTAAACAGAAGGAGTGCATGAAAGGCAGACAGAGACTGCAGATCATCAGTTAAGTCGAATGGATTTAGGAGGGAGCCCTTGGCAGGAGGAGATACAGACTGCTGAGGCATAAGGCGGTCTGTGAAGAAATCTGCAGCCATCTTGAGGCCCTTGAAGAGAACGTCTTTATGAGAACATGGCCGCCTCAAGTAGTGCTGAAGATCGAGAGGGAGCTCCATCCCCTGCAGCCACAGTGGCGTCAGTGACCCCCTTGGAAACGAAACTTTAACTGCCCTCCCTGTGCATGAATGTGATGAAGGGAATTGCTGATGCTGCCTGAACTTCACAATGCAAATTCTTATTCTCAGTCTCTGGGAAAGCGAGGAAAGTGCATCAAGTAAAAGTACAGGTGGCAGAGACTGGGAATGGCAGCACTAAAACCCTTGGTGTAACCTTCAGTAAGGGACATGGAAGAGTATCCTTAACTAAATCAAGTTTGCAATCAAACCTTACCAATACTTGAGAAGGCATACTAGAGGAGAGCACCTAGTTTAAGTAGTGACTGTGCAGCGCTGCTACATGACACACCGCTGATCGTGCCCACCATGGCATCTTAGTGCTTAGAGTGACTCTGACCTTAATGCCACCAAAAAGCCTGGGGGCCAAATGGACTATCTCATTACTGGCAATCAACAAACTCAGTACAGGACACCTCACTCAGGATAGCTGGCCTGCGTAGCACAATCATGAAGATGTGTTTGAAAAAGGGAGACAACTCCTTCGGTGACAGAGGAGGATCTACAAAATTGTGTCGGTGATCTCCACGATAAAATATCCAACTATCCAACATGGTCACTACACTAATGCAGGCACTCAAATCAGATATGGCAGCAATCCTCTCAGTCATGACAAAGGTCCAAAATGCATCACCGCCCCTGACAGTATGGAACTGACACATCACCCCCCCCCCCCCGGCAGTAAGGAAATTACACATCACCTTCCCTGGGAGTAAGGAATTGATGCATCGCTTTGCTTTTCCACTGCATCTGTATTCGTCTTTCATTTTAACGCATCCCAGGTACTTTGTACTAAAAGTGATGCATCGGTTTCCTATGGACTTAACTGCTTTGAACTTTTCAAAAGTGATATCTTGATTTGTGTATGTTGGATATTTGTCGTTTTGGTCTTGTTTTATTCAGATAAATAGTGTTTTTTTTAACTGGTGTGGTGTCCTTTTGTAGTTTTTTTACTGTGTTACTGTGTGTGTATGTATAAATGCTTTACACATTGCCTCTGAGATAAGCCTGACTCGTGCCAAGCTACCAAGGGGGTGAGCCAGGGTTATCTTAGCTGTGTAATCCCCTTACCCTGACTAGAATATGGGTCCTTACTTTGACAGGGTGCAAGCCACTGCCAACTAGAAACCCCCATTTCTAACATTGGTGGTCTACGATGAGGATAGGACTCGTGTTTGTACTTTGCACACTTTGATTGGTGTACACTGCTACCAGGTCGTAGACCACTATGCAAACACCTACTATTTTTCTCCTTATGTTTTTGCAACTCTTGAGATTGATCCACAATCATGTCTCAGCCTGGTGAGCCATCAGCAGTACCTGCAGAGTTAGTGTTTGAGCAGGAGAGGTTGGTTTCTCAGCTTGAAAATTGTTCAGGGATACCAAAGGGGAGATTTACCAAATCTCCACGCAATGCAGCACAGCCTCCCGCGAAGCTGCACTGGGTTGCGCGACAGGGAGGGAGCAGGAGAGCACCATATTTTCAAAGATAGGGCTCTCTCCTCCTCTCTCTCTTGTACCAGCGTTGATTACAGCTGCTGTGTGCCACCCACACACCTTAGTGCCATAGCACTAGGGTGTGCATGTTTGAGTCCCGCATAGATTTTCTATAGGAAGGATACCCTTCCTGTATAAAATACTATGCCTGGACATAAGGGAAAGCTTTTCCTACTTTGTATGCATGCTGCACAGTGCAGCACGCATGCAAAGTTAGAAAAGGAAGGAGAAATGAAAGCATTTCTCCTTCCTTGCGCCTACTTTGAAAGTAAGTAGTTTTTCACGCTAAACCGATCTATTGTATTTGGTAAATTGGGTTTAGCATGAGAAATCTTGGGTGGCTGCATGAGAATGTCCCTGCACCACCCTTGGCACACCTTCTTAGCGCAAATTTATGTGAAGCAGTGCTATGCGCTGCTTCGCATTACTTCTACGTTATTTCCAGTGCAAAACAAGTTTATCGCTGGACAGTAAATTAGGAAAAAAAGATTTTGTGCCGTTTTGTGGCACTTTTGTGATGCAAAAATGGTGCAAACTCTTAGCAAATCTCCCCCCCCGCGTTTTTTTGCAGACCTCACTGGAATGGAGGAGATGCAAAAGGCACTGATAGCCTGGTTTGTAGCCAGGGAGTCTGGTGGGTACATAGAGGATGGGAGTGATGCAGAGGGGAAAAAGGAACAAATTCTGCACCTGGGGTGGATGGAGGAGCCAGCATTGCTTGTGTGGCGGGGGCCAGCTTGAATGGTGGAAGAGCTCCCTCCAGAGCTGGCAGCAGTGTTACCTTTCCAGGCCTGTCTGCAGAGGGGCTGGAGCTTAGGAGGAAAGCCAGGAAGCTTGAGTTGGAGCTTGTAAAACTCAGGTTGAAGCAGAAAAGAGAGAAATATTTGGAGATGGAAAGAAAGAAATTGGAGATAGAGAGAAGCAAAATGCTTTTTGCTCATGAACTGAGCTAGGAAGAACTAGAGTTGAAAGCCAGAAGGGCTGGGTCCAGCTCAGAAGGTAAAAATGTAATGTCCAGTACTGCATAAAAGGCTCACATACCCAGAGACTTGGTGCCTGGCTTCAAGGACATGGATGACATATACCAGAGGGTATGGTTTATGAGGTAACTCCAGAGGTGCACAGGGTCTCTGAGGTAGATTGGGGAACTGGCACGGGGAGTCATATTCCTAGTTGTGGGAGGGAGACTGTACTGGCTCAAGGAGTGAGTGACAGGGAGAGGTGTGCACCCATGGTAGAAGCCATGGTAAGGAAGTATGGAGACCCTATGGAGTGTGAGTTGAGTTTTGAGGACAGTCAGATACTGTCTCACCAGTCTCAGGAGGGTGATGTGGGGTACCTTTTCAAGCCGAAGATGGTGTGGTGAAGGGTAGTATGGTTAACACATGTTTGGGGCTGTAGAATTTGAGTACTGGAGAGCATATGTTCAGTTACTGTTTTCCAGAGCTATGCAAAAACCTTGTGGAGTTTCACCAGGTGTGAGTTCTCTGACCCCAGGGAGCTTGCACAAGAGGCGGCCCTTTTAGTGGACACCAGAGGGTCTGAAGAAGCTTTTCGGAGTGAGCCTGAAGTGAGTGGTCAGGTTTTCCCCAATCGAGAGAGGGGAGGTTTGCAGTAGCCCAGATAGGTCCTAGTGTAGTGGGATGAGCAGAGGGCCCCATGTCCCTTCTCCGACGAGAAGAAGAGGTGGGGGTAGGCAGAGGCCTAGGTTGCCCAAAACCCAGTCCCACAGTCTGGATAGTTCCCGCGAGAAACACAAGGAGGGGAGCCTGGTCTATACCGGGAGACTATCCGCTGATGGGGACCCCATAGTGTCAGGAGAGCTGGAGGGGGCAGCTGTCACAAGGGTGCCACTAATTTTGGTTTGTGGTAGCACCATTCCAGAAGGGAGGGTGCAGAAGTCCACATGGAGGGGTGAGAGGGGGAGACAGTCCCCATTAAGAGGACCAGTGGGCCAGGGGTTCCCAGCCCTGAGGTCACAACACCCCTAGACTGACCCTGGAGAGGCCGCTTCTGGTTGCGGGGCTCCATGCGCTGTCAGACGGGTACAGGGCAGAAGACCATTGCCAAGCAGACTCTTGCACAACACTTACAGTAGGTGTTTCTCTTGGGGTGCGGGGCTTGTACTCCCCCTGGAAGTCCTGGATTCCCGAACACATGCTCAGCCTTAGGGTACAGACCATGGTTTGGGGGACCAGTTGCAGGACAGCACCCTCTGAACTGGTGGGAGAATTGTGAAGGACGGTTGACACAAGCACCCTGCCAGTTCTGGAGTCTGGGGGTACCCCTTCACAGTAGAAGGCACAGGAGCCTGGTAGGGGGGACAGGGTGAGGGAGAGCCCACCACTGCCTCCTGTCCAGCCTAAAGGTATAGGCCCTGGGCTGGAGAACAAGTCTCAGGATACTACCCCAGAACTGGTGGGAGGGAGAGTAGACCAAGGGTGACAGTCACCAGGGGCTACCACCCCCCACTCTGAGAAACCACAGAGGTTCGAGAGCCCTGGATGGCCTGAGGCCTGGCTCTTGTCACTGACAGCTGTCAGTGGCCACTTTGGGTTGCTGTGCTTGTGGGCAGAGTTGCCCTTGGGTTCGGACAGGAGTCACGCCACAAGGGTTGAATGGGCCACACCACTGTGTTGGCCATGGTGGTACTGTCTGCCTACAGGGATACAGGACTGAGCAAAGTAAGGTTAGGTGCTACACAGATGGGATCCACAAGTGAGAAGGATTCCCCATGGGTTAACTTAATGGCCCTGAAAGCATGGACAGAGGGATCCAACTGGGTTCAGTGAGGCGAAGAACTGGAACGTGTCCCTGCACTTGCGGCCCACACTCCATGTTCTATCGCCCTAAGCAGGGAAGTCCATCAAGGTATTGATTAGTCTACCTGGGCTTTAAGCTGGAAGGGGGTTGTGTTGGACCTGGCCCTTTTGCTTTTGCAGGGTCATCCACAAACATTTTGCCTTCTTCCTCTTATTTTTCTGAATGTTTTTTGTTGGCTTTAGGACTCTGGGCACTTTACCACTGCTAACCAGTGCTAAAGTGCATGCGCAATCTGTCTGAATTATTATGGTAATTGGTTATCCATGATTGGCATATTTGATTACTAGTAAGTCCCTTAGTAAAGTGCACTATAAGTGTTCAGGACCTGTAATTCAACGACTTCTAATGGGCACGCAGCACTGATCGTGCCGCCCATATAAGTAGCTCTGCAAACATATCTCAGTCCTGCCACTGTAGAACCTGTGTGTGCAGTTTTAAACTGCCATGTTGACCTGGCAAGTGCACCTACTTGCCAGGCCCAAACCTTTCCTTTTATTACATGTAAGGCACCCTTAATGTAGGCCCAAGGTAGCCCCATGGGCAGGGTGCAGTATATTTAAAAGTTAGGAGATGTACTTGTATGTTTTGCATGTCCTGATAATGATTTGTTCACTATTGCAAGGACTATCTATCTGATAGGTTAGCATTGGAGCTGCCTTGTAACCTCTTATAAGTGTAACTTCCAATTGGGGAGAGATAGAGATTTGGAGTCTCTGAACTCACAATTTAAAAATACATATTTTAGTGAAGTTGTTTTTTAAGTTGTGTGTTTGAAAATGCCACTTTTGGAAAGAGAACTAGACTTTAGTCCCAGTACTATTCGCCTGGGTCTTGAAACGCGTTGGCATTTTGGGAGGCATTTAGTTAATTCTGAATGCGGCGAGAGTTGAAGGAAATTATTGGATAAAGGATTGATATACTATTCAGACACTTTTTTGATGCTGGAGTTGGAATAACACATGTGGTTCATAACATTGGATATTTTCATGTTTATTACTAAATTTTGTATATGATGTAAATTTTCCTAAAAATGTGTTTTGCATCAGATTAATGTATGAATTCATTTGCTGCTTTTGTCATGTTGCAAGCTGTTGCCAATAATTTTTTCACAGTGTCTAAGTCCATTTTTATCTTTAAGTGTATGTTAATGGGAATTGTATATACGTGTAAGTTCATGTGTGAATTTGATAAGTCAGTGTTTCTTTTTCAGTCCAAAAAATTGTTTTGATCAATTTTTAAATTAATAAGAAACAAGAATGGTCTAATGAAAATTCCATTCGGCCAGATAAAAGAGTTGACTGTTCGTTACTCCATGAGTAGTAGGAGTATACGGTAGTACGGAGCCGGGTTCATTGTTTTGTGTTCTGAATTTTGGATAGCCCTACCTGGCCCCGGTCCGCTGGGCTTAACCCCTATAGGTTTGTCGCCTTTTAGAAAGTGGTCATTTTCTTGCTTTACCATTCTGTGCATCTGCCTGCCTGTGGAGTCCACGTCTGAGGGAGGGTGACTGTTGGGCTGTTTGTGCGTTCACTATAGACAGTCACACAAAGGGAGCTGAGGTGTGCCCTGCATATCCTGATGGCGCATCAGCATGCTGATGGATCTTCCTAAGCTAGAGAGGTGGGAGAAGTTGCCATTGACACCTTAATAGGGCTATGCCAGTCCCCACACAAAGCTGTCTCCACCCTCCTGTAGTGTGTCTGGAACCAGGTCAGGGAAAGGCAGGGTCTTGTGGACTACAAAGACATTCCTTAGAGGTTTGCATACTTCAAAGGCAGAAACTGGTATAAGTACGGAAGCTGTGACACCATAACTTCAGAACACTTCTGGACTAAGGGGACATTGTGCCTGGAAGAATAGCTGGATGTTGTAGGAGGGGATCTGCCACTCTGTTTGTTGCTTTGTTGTGCTGTTCTTCTGCTTGCTGCTTCTGTCATCCTGGGAGTGAAAGGATTGGACTTTGCTTTCTAAGTCCTAAGTGCCAAGGTTGTCCAAGGGCTTGTGTGTTCTTGCCTCCTGTTAAGAAGTCTTATGGCCATCAAAGATTTCATCTGCAGTCCCTGAATTCCTCTGCTGAGAATTCTGACCTGCCAAGTTGTACTAATTCCAGTTCTGGGCCCTTGGAGGTGGATTTGCTGCTAAGTACTCCAAAAACTCCAGTGCTTGTTTTTCCTGGTGCAGCACTGGTGTGTCATTGAAAAACCAACTCATGCCACTGTGCAGTTGAAGATTCGACGCAGCTCAAGCCATTCAACTGAAAGATTGCTCGAGTCCTGAGCACTGTGTCACCGACGTACGTGGCACCTGCTCCGACTCCGGCCCTGCTGTGCGGCTGAGGAAAATGCATTACCTGCTTTGCAGCTGGAAAATCGATGCATGGCCTTTTTCAAAGCCACATCGACCCAGCACATCTGGATTTTCGATGCATCACACCTGTGCACCAAGTTCTTTATCGACATTGTCCAGCAGTAAGGAACCAAGGTGTGTGTTCGGAGATCGACGCATCACTTCCCCTCACAGTAAGGAACCAATGCATCACCTCCACTGACAGTAAGCAACCAAGGCATCACATTCCCTGGCAGTAAGTAACCGACGCATCACCTCCCCTGGGAGTAAGGAACTGATGCATTGCTTTGCTTTTCCTGCACCTCACCTACCCAGCGCCTGTTGTTTTCGTCTTTGATTTTGATGCATCCCAGGTACTTAGTGCTAAAATGACACATCCATAGTTTTCTATGGACTAAATTATTTAGAATCTTTTAAAAGTGATATCTTGATTTGTGTATGTTGAATTTTTGTAATTTTGCTCTTGTTTTATTCAGACAAATATTAGGTATTTCTAAACTGATGTGGTGTCCCTTTGTAGTGTTTTCACTGTGTTACTGCTTGTGTATGTACAGATGCTTTACACATTGCCCCTGAGATAAGCCTGACTCATGCCGCGCTATCAAGGGGGTGATCAGGGGTATCTTAGCTGTGTACTCCCCTTACCCTGAATAGAATAAGGGTACCTACTTGGACAGTATGCTAGCCACTGCCAACTAGAGAGCCCCATTTCTAACAATGGCAAATAGCTGACTGTCCCTCTCTAACTCTAGGTTTGTCCTGTCCCTATTACATTTTGCTTCAGATTAGGGACGTGCAGTAGGATTTTATAGGGAAGATGGGAGTAGCACACTAAACCTGAGGCAGCTCTGCCTACTGTCTGAGGAAGGCCTTTGGGGGGGATTGGGACAGTAATGCTTGTACTATGGAACTGCCAGGGGGCTAATCAGTCCATTGTGGAGTGAGGTCATACGAATAAACGAACATCTGAATTAACCAGATGTGATGCAGCACTCTAATTAATAAATGAGAACCGGAAATGATATTCTACAATTTATCGCGTTTTAATGCATTCAGAAAGTGCAATGAGCATAGTCTAACCAATAAGGATTAGTTTGAAATCTTTCAGGCACTACCTTTTCTTCCTTATAGTTTTTTGTCGTGGAAGACTTCGACCAGTGTGACTGGTTTGACTTGTGAATTAAGTGTGAGCAACATCCTTTTTCAAGATCAGCCTGCACTTAATCTCCATTTCTGCATTATTTTGCTTTCCTCTCCGAGCAGGCCCTGGCCTATACTCAATTTCATAACTAGCTAAATTGCAGGCTTAATCCAAATGTAATGCGTCAAAGTGGGACTCTGGGAGGACGTTGGCTGGAGACATCAATTCACAGACATCAGCAACCTCGCAGACCATTTGCTTTGTGGTTGTTTTATAAATTCAAGGCAACATCTTTTTCACAACTTGAAAACGCTCTCCCGTCGTCAGTGAGTTCCAGCTGACCACTCTCTGAGATGTAAAAGAATAAACAATTTTGAAAGGCAGTACAGCCAGAAGGGTGTGCTACTCACGCTCAGGCAGGGTCGGATTGGGAATCCTAAGTGCCCTTGTGCAGTGCATGGCGAGCGAGCGAGCCGGACCACTACAAAGGGGTTTTGGGGGGGTTCTGCTCCATCAAGAAAATTTAGGAAATAATGGCAAAATGGTGCATTCATTCTTCAACACACGTTTCATTATATATTCAATTGTATTTATTATTGCTTTTAAATCATAGTAAATGAGGACCCTACAGTGCCCCACGATGGGACAATCTTGGGGGCTTTTCAATGATTCCCTCACTATCATCCTCCAAGACTTCCTCTCATGTCTCCAAAGCCCCTCTCTCACATGGATTTCATTTGTTTCATAGCGCCTCTCATTCCAGTGTAGGGTGTTGAAGCACTTTACACCACACATACACGCAGAGCCACTGAGTCATATGTGTGTAAATCTGTGAATAGGAAATGTTACATAAGACTAAGGGGACTACCATAGTGCAAGAGTGTGTGTGATGTCAAGCATGGGCGGAGTACTGGAATGGGATCCTTCCAGTTTAAAAGAATATGTTGACATATTTTAACACTTTTATAACTATGTATACTATTGAGAAACATTTTCTCTAATAGTATGCCTGTATTTTTCTGTTGCATATCCCTTGTCAATGTTGGTAGATGTTGATTTTCACCAAAAACCTATGGGTGGTTGCGTTGAAATGCCCTTGTAGCACCCATTATATGCCCTATTGATGCAAAGTAGCTTTAAGTAGCCCTACTTTTGTGTCACTTTGAAGTTACTTCCAGTGCAAAACATGCTTTGTGCTGGAAAGTAAATTAAAAAATCAACAGTTTGTGCTGGGGTGGCGTCACAAAAGGGACACAGTGTTTAAAATTGTTGATTAAGTTGGCCCTCTGTATTTATAGTTACAATCTGACCATTGTCTTTCTTTACACTGAGGAAAGAAGAATGCTACCTTTCTCTGGTAGGAATGACATTGAGGCTCATAGCCATTCAACTATTGCAACTTTTCCACTAAAGGAGCTGTTGGGTCATTCTGCGTTGGTGTAAAGTATGTCTTCTATAGTGTACCTGGTGAATGGGATGTGCACTTTATCTGTTTAAATATACTTTCTTCATTACTTTGTGAGTAGTCATGGTAGGAGAGTGCTCCGGTGGGAGCTTGATTCATACACTGTGTGAAGTGTCCCTAGTGTGCAAAATCAAGAGGCCCAGGCTTGCCTGTTACCTTCACTATTCATGCCTTTGGGACATACTGTATGCACTATGGAGGGTAATTGAGACTATTGATTTGATTCCCCCCCGCCCCATATTGTACACTTTTTGCCAGATTAATCCTAGACAGCAATGGCTAGTACTGATAAGGCATCCTGCTATGAAAGGAATGCCAGCAGAACTTCTTACCACGGACGTGCAATGTATTTGTTTTATTTAAGGTTCAAAGTTCTTCCCTAAGCAGGGTCACGCTTTCAACTTCAGTCCATTTGAGTACTCTTCTCCTCCATTGGTTTAGAGATGGGGCTGTGAGACATTTCAAGGCCATAGTCAATGTTTTTTTGCCATGTTGAAGTGCCAGGTTTACAAATATGATACCTTTTTCTTTACTGTTGGATCGCAAAAAGCGGCCTAGTAGGCAGCCTCTGGGTGTTCACAGGTTCACTCTCCCTGTTCAGGCCTCAAGTTGTTCTGTGAAGCCCTCTGAATATAGCATAAGCTTGAGGCAGGTCCACACCATATGATAAAACCCAGGGGCATATTCACAAAGAAGTGACGGAGCCCTGAGTTTCCCCCTACACTGGCGCTAATTTCAGCTGCCTATCGCCAATGCAAGCACCCTTGCACCTGCATTGGGAGGAATTATTGTTTATGTGCAGGAAGGTGTCCCTTCCTGCACATAAACAATCTTAAATGGTGATTTGTAACTTCTATGTGTGCTGCTTTATGCAGCACACATAAAAGTTGCAACTTATCATTTTTTAAATAATTGTTTATGTGCAGGAACCCTCACTTTCCTGCACATAAACAATCATGCATGGCGTTTTGCTGTTCCTATGTGTGCTGCACAATGCAACACACATCGAAATAGCAAAATCGAGGAGAAATAAAGCATTTCTCTGTGTTTCGCTGTATTAAGACCTGTTTTTTTTGTCTTAATTTTGGCGCTGCCTCCTATTTACGCAAACCCTTGTAAACAGGGGGTAGTGTCAAAATCAATGGATGATGCGGCGAAACGCCTACCACAACACACATTGCCCACCCTTTTCACGCTAAGTATAGCATGAAAGGGTTCCTTATTTACAAGGCAGCGTTATCCACTTTAAGTGGCTTAATACTGCCTGTAAATAAGGCAAAGCCTGAGAGGGGCTTGTAAATATGCCCCCTAGTGTCTGTAAGCATCTAGATACACAAAAGGTTATGGGAGGCTGCTTGCAAGACGTCTAACCACTGGCAATCACTTGGGGCATCTCTCCAACTCATCGTTCTTTTTCTCACCGTGTCACATGCCAATCAGTCTTGACCCTGTTCCTCATGGGAACAGTATGGCCCGATCTGTTATGGGCTTCTCAGCGGGATACAGCTCCGTTCCAGTGACATAATGAGCATGCTCATCCACGTCTGGGTCCAAACTGACGTGGCATGGTGAGCCAAAGAACAATGGGTTGGAGTGCTAGCCAGAGAGATTTCCAGTGGAAGACGTATTGCAAGCAGCTTTCCATCACCTTTTGTACGTTTCACGTAAACACCTAGAGCTTGTCAATGGGACTTTCCCAAATATATTATGTTGGTTTTTTGGAGTCAAGTAAGTGTGAAGTAGGGAATTACATTGTGTATATTTAAAGCAAGCATTTCTTGTTACTGTGTGTATAATGTTGTAATAAGCCTTCCCATTTTCTGTCTTTGAGGTTCCTATTCAATTCCATTTCCAATTTTGCTTTCGGGTCATTAAGGTTAGATATTTGTCATGTTTGACAGGGTTTTGCAGAACCAAATCACAAGTCTTTTCCAATGCCCTATTGTGTTGAATTGAAGCAACTCATGTGTTTGTGGTTCACTGTCGATCCCAACCCACTCCATATAGCCCCTTACAGGTATCGGGCAGGAGACATTTCATGTTAAATGTATTTATTTTCTTCTGCTGGTCAGCTGGGCTACAGGAGTGACCGTGGCCCATTGGAACGTCTCATTGGCTGGGCATTGTGAAGGTATTCCTAAGATCAAGTTGGCTTCCCCTGACAGACCCAGTCCTGCTCCTAATGCAGGCAGAAAAGCTATCTTTTTCTCCACAAGCCATTGCAGGAGTTTCACATAGGATTCATGCACTTTGGCTGCTCCGGATGGAAAGTACCAACTCAGCAGGGCTATGGTCTTACTGAAATATCTTTTCCTGCTTTGATGGAAAGGCTCCTCGTAGTACAGATGGTGTACAAACGAATGACTTAAGTGTTTGTCTAAAGTGCATCTTGCGGTCATTGTGCAGTCTTTGTTCGGCTACGAAGCCAAATGTCATAGGTCAAAGCAGTATTGACTGGCCATGGTGGTTTGCTGATTGTAGATCATACAAAAGTCACAGTTAATAATAAAACCTTAACACCTAATGGCACAATACCTTTGTAAATGGTATTCAGAACACAATATTTTTGTTTGATGGTATCTTTGGTAATGATATTACAACATACTGCTTGGAGCTAAGCAACCGGCTACTAATCTACCATAATTCTGTCAGCAGGTTTTGTGGAAGCTGACCTTTGAGGGAGAAGTGGCAGGCTGTCCAGCCTCTCCAAAGGAGAGTTACCATCTTGTGCACATAGATGTGTTAGCCACATACACATCAACACACAACATCCACATACGCCCACACATGACAAAGGCAAGCAAACCAATTTATGGGGGCTGGATGGGTCCTGAAAGTAGCAATGCCAGTGGGTATCCTCCACCTACACCTACAGGTATACAAACAAAGTCACTGCCACCACTTTTAGTTTCAACATAGTTTGAGTTGAAGAGACAGTAGCAACTTGATAATGGAGTACACACACAGGGCGACTGGCCGCTAAACCACCACATGCATGGCAAACAGCAACAAAACAGATGGTACACCTTCAAAGGATTTGCATTAAAATTAAGTTCACTAGAGGAAAACAAAGGGCTAGCTAGAAAACATGGACACAGCAAGAATTCACAGCTTTTCTAAACTGCCCCACAGATATTCATACAAGTGCCTTTATTTCTAAAATTGACACCGTCTTTTGGGGCGGGTGGGAAGAGAGGCAGGGTGCCAAGCATAGGGGTCTTTAGGGATTGCTTGTGGGCAGCAGGGTGCCCAGAATGGTCTTTTGGGAGAGAGCTATCCCAAAAAGAAGGTACATTTTAATCACTGTATTTGCTGCAAAAATGCTGCAATAAATGCAATTGTGTGCCGCAAGATTTCCATTTTTATGCAGCAATATATTTAAATCAATGCTGCATTATCTTTGGGGTTTCCATAATGGCCATGCTCAGTTCCCATGCCCTTAGATGCATTAAAAAATGTTGAAATGCTTCACTAGCAGTCCCAGTTTTCACAATTCTTGTGTTCATTGAACATTATAATACTGCTAACACTGCTTGTGAATGTCTTGGTAAATGATCTACCAGGAGCACTTGCCACATTTCAAATATGTCAAAGTATCCCACTTACATTTTGATAGGCAAGTACCTTGTGCTATGTGTGGAGTTGACATGTTTCTTTATCATTAATTTTTTGTATGAGATTGAAAAAAGTACCTCTGTCCCCTTGATATAATACCAGATATGTGTAGGCCAAGCTCATAATCTGCAAGATGTAGGGGAAGGCAGTTGTCTATGCATCAGGTACAATGTTGTATATTGCCTATATGAACAACTCACAATGACTAGTTATTTCCTATTGAAAATTATTTCGGGCCTTATTTAGAATTTTTAGGATGACATACTCCATCATAAATGTCTGCCATATTACATGTACATTGTAGCCTATGGCACTTGTAATATGTGTTTTCATGGAATATCCCGTCCTCCAAAGTCTAAATAAGACTATTAGTACCTTTTTGGCATTTCAGTCATTTCATGTGGTGTGGGTGCATGAACACACATTTCATGTGATTTTTGTGGTGCATGAGTGTTGCTAATTGTGGCATGTTTACACTTCTAGTTTTGTCCACTATGTGTGCATACACGATTATAAGTATTGCCTACATGTAAATAAACATGTCCTGAGTAAAAAGTCCAAACTCTCACATCTGATCTTTCCCTAAATATTGGAAAGTTGTACTTAGTTTGTAGTGTGCGTTTGATTCAGAGAGCTCCATGACTTCTGATAGGTTAGCAATTATGATATACCAAGCCTTTTTAATGTCCTGATGTTATGAACTTTGGCAAATAGGTGCTAATTAGTTGTTGTCCAAACTTGTAGACTTTTGTTTCACAGATGAAGATGGTGCCATTGACACTAGAGATTGCCAAGTTATGTGCTTAGGATCCTGAGGCCTGTTGGTCATTAGAAGCCAATTGACAATGGTAAGTGTTGGAAATGGCACCCTTTCTGCAGAGTCATTCCAGATTATTATTTTTTTGTCTTTTGCTGAACCCCATTTTTGCTGGCTAGATAACTCTGTGCACTTTACTCCTGCTAACCAGGGGTAAACTGCTTATGCTCCTCCTTTCAACATCATAAAGTTGGTATACACCAGACTGGCATTTTTAACATATCTATATGCCCCTAGTATATGGTACCAGGATGTATCCAGGGCCTGTAAGTTAAATGTCACAAGTGAACTGCAGCACCCATTGTTCCATTCACTACAGTAACAATGTAAAATTGACTGCAGGGCTGCCATTAGTATCCTGGCTGTGCAGGTTTTAACTACAAATTCGACCTGCCATATTACCGCTTTTGACAATAGGCCTTTTAAAACTTTTATAAATCTCTCCCGGGTAGGACTTCTAGCCCATAAAGCAGTGTGCATGGTATTTAGAAGCTGTACATGTAAATATTTAATGTTAAACATATCCTTACAATCACCAGCACCTCAAAGTTATTTTTTTTACTGCAGCAAGGCTGGATGTTCAAGTGGGATGCAATATTTAAATACTAATACTGATTTATCAGGAACGGGACTAGCTGAAATAATATTTAAACAACTATTTAAATAGTTATTAAAAGTCCAACTCAGTGGTGCAGTCAGAATTTTTCTAAATATTACAGAAAAGTAACTTTTAGAAAGTTACCTTTGCCCTGACTAAAGTACCTGGAAGCTAAATCCTCCTTTTGCTATCCAACTTCTGCCAGCCAGTAATTAGCATTTGAATATGTGTGAATGGGGTGTGAACTTACTCACAGGAACAAATAATAAGCTCACTAGAATGGGCAGACATGATCCATCTGAACCTGACCGAATATGCAGGGTAGGCTAGGAGGATCCTTCTTGACATTAAAGTATCAAGTCATGCTCAAATGTCACATCCTGCTTGACAGGTCTGCTGGGGTTTTCATATGACATTTGGGGCACACTTCAAAAGGGTATCCCCTTTCATAAGCAAATGTTAGCTGACACTAGGTCAGGGTCCTTCTTTTGTCCCCCCCTAGCATATCAGGACCTAATTGCAGTAGGTCTCTTTTTAATATTACTGTGTCACAGCCTGTTTAAGAGGTCTGCTCAGTTTACATATAACATTTGGGGGTGCGTCTAAAAGGCGTTATAGTAGATCTAGTGCACTCAGAACAGAACAAGTTAATCCTGGACAGGCAGATGGCATTAACTATAAGACAGTTAGCTAATTTGATGGGCGAGGTAGAAAATAGTGAGGAAAAACTCATTTTAGTGTCCATAGATTCTGAAAAAGCAATCTGTACTTCCCCTCCATTCTGTTTTGGCAGTGGAGTCACAGGCATTTAGATTGTGACAAGTATTGAATGAATGATCTATCACAACCTGGACACAGAGACATGTAGTGTAATTGTACTCCAATGATCTACTGGTGTATACCACAGACCCAAGTCGCTCCATGGGGCTACTTCTAGCTGAGTTGAATAACACTTTGGCGGCCAGTCTAGTTTAAGAGTAAATCCGCAAAAATATGCAATATAACAGAATAAGGGCCTGCAGCAAGTACCCCAGGACACACTGCCATGAATGGCCATACCGTGGAATACAGACTCCTTTTGATGTCTGGGTGTAGAAGTCAAACATGATGAAAAGAGATAGTTAGCTCTTAACCCCATATGATTAATGACAGATCTGCGCAGCAACATCGACTATTGGATGTCATTGCCCCCGTCGGTGGCCTGCAGGATCGCTATTCTGAAACTGCTGATACTACCACAATGCCTGTACCTCTTCTAATGTTCTCTGTTCTCCATACCACTTGAGCAATTGAGGTCACTAATGACCACCACAGTATGGAGGAGGAAGTGCAGTTGGGTCAGTATGGACACACTGCAATCCAACTATGAGATGGGGGTTCAGAGTCCCGGATATGGAGGTCTGCTATTAGTGGCACAGATCCAGTTTGCGCCAGGGTGGTATGACCTACAGAAAATTGTAGATGGGAGGTTGCCAGATGGGGCCCCTGTAACAAAAACACTCACAGAGCTACTGTATGCAGAGGATTACACATCAGTAAAAGACCGACATATAGTGAAGATTACTTTGCGGACATGACAGATGTTTTTGACCAGGAGGGGCAAAGAATTCCCATAAGCCTGCGCTGCATCACTTTGGGATATACCGCCATTTCAACGCAATGACAAAGCCACGGGCAAGGCTGCGTGGAGGTCAGGGTTTGCAGAATGAGAGAAGATCTGAGGGCAGCGATCCCTTTACAGGAGGCTACTGAAAAGTTCAATCTGGGGCGGGTTCAATGTTAACATTACCATGCACTCTGCCAAACATCTCAGAAAGTATTGGGAACAGTAATGTAATGGTTACATACCAGTAGGAGTAGTTTTGCAGCTTGAAGAGTTTTCTGGATTCACATGCTGTGCATTATTCTGCCATCTAGTGGTTGGGTCTGGAATTGTGCTTGTTTCTTTTGTTTTTCTTTTTTCGTGATCGTCAACCACCATTTGGTACTAGGTTCATCCCTTCTGTGATGTCAGAGATTTTTCCCACCTGTTTGCTTTTCCCATTTCCAGGGAGGTGGGTGGATGGCATGTGAACCCCGAAAACACTTCAAGCTGCAAAACTACTCCTACTGGTAAGTAACAATTTAGTTTGCAGCAGGAATCCTTTTCTGGATTCACATGCTGTGTATTCGATTATGAAGCCGTTTTCTCTTACTTGGAATTGCAGGGGTGTGATGAGCAAGAATTTGCGAACAAGAGGTGAAGTACTTTCGGTCCCATCTGCGCTTCCTTTGTCATCTGTATATCCACACAATAATGCTTGGTAAAGGTATCTGGGGATGCCCATGTAGCAGATGCACATATAGTGTCTATTGCCACATTTGCCATAAAGAATATTTTCTCAAATCATGTTTAAAAAGTTGCATTTTTAATAAATGCATAACTACAGCATAAAGTAGCACCACACTGTCATTTGCAATCAGCAGATTTTACATTGAAATGGCCACAGAATTTTGTCACTGACGTGGTTTTAAAACTATATAGTTGACAATGTCTGGAAATTGAGTTTCTGCAAATATTTGTCATTTGCACATCACCAAGTAAAGTGTTCTGATTTGTTGTGCTCCTATGTAAATCTTGGTTTGCATCACACTTCTGTATTACCCCAAAAAGTTATTTCATAATTCCTGATATATTTTTCAATACTTGCATTATTCATTTACAAGCAGTCAAAATGTTGTGTTAGAAAAAAACCTGACATTTTACAGCCTTTTGTTTCACAATTATTGTCAGATAACTCAGTTGACAAAAAGCACCAACTATAATAAGAGAAACAAAATTCAACACAATTTTCCAGGAACAAATATGCACAATTAATGAACAGATAAACTGACATTTGACCTCTGTCCTTGAACAGACAGCAAATGTGTCAAGACAAAAACATGGTTTAAAGCCATTTTTATTTCTCATTCACTTTTTGAGTGAACAGAACACTTTTTCCATTCAGCTTAAGTTAACTCACCAGCACCGACGAGTAAATGCTGAAAATAGCTTGACCTGCTAAAATCTCACTTCCAATTGCGATTGCATTTTTCAAAGCCTGTTACGATCCATCATGCAATTGTCCCTTTTGCAACAATTGACTTTGCGTGAGAGCTCAACAATTGATTTCCCTTATGAAATAGTTTTGCCTCTCTCGGCAGTGAACACTGCAAACTGCATTCAATTTCAAAACTTTAAAAAAACTCTGTACAAACAAATAACTCCTCCAAGAAAAATAAGGGTCACTTTGTAATCAAGAAACCAGATGAAAGTACATTCACCTTGTTTAGTAGTGAACACTGTTAACCGCATTCAGTTTTCAAAAGCTCAGACTTTCCTTCAGATTAACTCCTGAGAACAAATATGATTCACCATGTTTGTCAAAAAGCTTGAAGAATGTATATTTATCCTGTTTATTTAGGAAAGATGGGGTCCCCTGCATACCAATGGCTTGCCAAGAGCAGGGAGTGACATATACAATTTTGAAAAATTCTTGAGCCACATACTATACATAGAAACATGTAGGCATATAAATTTCCTAACAAGTAGTACAATGAAAAATTAGCAAAAATTAACCATGTACCAAAATATAGTATATTGAAGATAGAAAAATATATTTTATTAAATATGTTATGGTAAAAAGGTTTAAATGTCATGGAAAGACTGCATCAGCAAGTATACAAAGATGTCCTTTACAATTATGTATACATAAAACGGTATCTCCAACATATGCAAAGCTATTTATACAGAACTTGATGTCTCAAACATGTGCAATGAAACAAGTTGATGTAAACATATGAAAGGTAAGGTTATCTCAAAACATTATTATGGTCTATATATGAAGTCAATCATGGTCATGAAATGTTCAACAAAACAATAAATTATATTGAAGATGGAGTTAGTATGCACGTTTCGGCAAAAGTGCCTTCATCGGGAAGCCGTCTTTTTATGAAACGTTGCATGTGTTGGAGATACCATTTTATGTATAAATAATTGTAAAGGACATCTTTGTATTGTTGCTGATGCAGTCTTTCTATGACATTTTAACCTTTTTAACAAAGCATAATTAATAAAATATAGTTTTCTATCTTTAATATACTATATTGTGGTACATGGTTAATTTTTGCAAAATTTTCATGGTACTACTTGTTAGAAAATGTATATGCTCGCATTTTTCTATGTATAGTATCTTGCTCAAGAATGTTTCAAAATTGCATGTATCCTGTTTAACAGTCAAACCTGTTAACTGCTTTCAGTTTGAAATGTTCAAAAGACTTTACAAAAATTAACTCGTTCAAGATAAATAAGACTAGCATGTTCAGAAGCTCCAAGAAAGTTGGCGGACTAATTATTTAATTACAATAATCTCTGGGAGTAATTCAATTTTATTGTCAAATACGAACTCAGATCAAAGTATAGTTGACATTACTTAAGAAGCGCAATCCAGCATAACTATGACAATATTAATGAAGCATCAAGCGCTGAGGAAAGGTGCAGTTGTTTTGGACTTTTAAATATGCATTGAATTCAAGCGCTGATGTAAGCACATTCGTAAAGAAATGAAGGCATAACTATTTGATAACGCTGAGGAAATCTTATTCAATTGTGAGAAGATAGCTGGAAGGGTTCAAGGTATGTGTATTTTTTCTTAATGAGAAAAATTGCGGAAAAGGAACAAGCATATCAAGGCTTTCCTCTTTACATTTCCTAAAAGACAAATAAGGATCTTATTCTGGAAAGCCATATTCCCTTTGGAAGGAAAGATTTTCAAGACATTTATTGAAGGTATTTTAAATGTTTGTTGAATTCGAGACATACACATACAATGCTAATCTTTTTACAATCGCCATTTCAGGGCTCCTTCCCAGCATTCCCTTTCACTCCTCCTTCCCCTCACCTGGCATCTCAGGGGTCCTGTGTTCCTTTCATTTAGGAACCCAGTGGTGCCTGGAGGTGGGTCCATTCTTAGAATCCTGCCATTCCTAAGAGGCGTTGGATTCTTTCCTGACAGACCTGACACCTTTCGAATGCTTTTTCTTCCTCTGATATTTTCAGCACTTTTTCCCAGAAGACTTGGTGCGCATTCCGGATATTCAGGGAATACTGTGCTTACAGCCCACAAGAGAATTTTTACATTGACAGCAAGATGTAAGAACATGAGTATGACGCATTACCCCTAAAACAATGATCACCGCATAACTTTTACAACGGGCATGACTGGAGTAGTAGCTTACATTCCCCGATAAGGGGCGCAATTGTATCCCTATTTCACAGACTGCACAAAACCCTTGATAAGATGGTCCTGCTCATGCATGCACATAGCCTCTGCCACGTGTTTGGGGTTGGTCTTAAGGGTGGACTGTGAGTTTTATGCAGCTGATTTACCTATCAGCTAATAAAAGTAGGGCAAGAATGTCATTCCACATGGAAGGGGGTACCTACATTTTAATTTCTTCAATCCCACTCCAAGCATGTTGCCTCATCCCAAAAGAGGAAAAAGATATGTCTTTGAAGTCAATGCACAGCATGTAAATCTAACAAGAATTTTAATAGTGCAATAAAGTTGCCTACCTGCAACAGTAGTCTTTATAGCTTGTCTGTTAACCCCTTCGCTGCTAGGCCTCTTCCCCCCCCCCCCCCCCTGCTAAGCCTTTTTTTGGCTATTTGAGGTAGTGCGCGCTTAGGCCCCTGTAACTTTTTGACCACATAAGGTATCCACGCCATATTTGCGTCCTTTTCTTCCAACATCATGGGGATTGTAAAGGTACCCATTGTTTGTGGATTTCCCTGGAGGGGCCCCAGAAATTAGCCAAAATACAGCGGAATCTTGTTTTTTTGGGGAAAAATGGGAACAAAGGGCTGCAAATGAAAGCGTCTGGGTTTTTCCCTGCAAATGGTATTAAAAAAGAGTTTGTGGGGCTGAAATCACCATTGTCCCAGCTTTTAGGGATTGACAGACTTTTGTCAGAAAATCAACATTTTTTGCACAGTTTTGGCATTTTTCTGGGACATAGCCTATTTCTGCTATTTTATGTTCTTTCAATCTCCTTCCAGTTAATGGTAGAAATGGGTATGAAAGCAATAATGGATCCTGGAAAGTTATAGATTTGAGAAAAGTAGACAGCATTCTGAATTCAGCAAGGGGTCATTTGTGTAGATCCTTCAAGGTTTCTTTATAGAAACTAACAGTTAAATAGAGCAAAAATTGAAATTTAGTTGCAAAAAACAGCCTTTTGTGTCAACATTTTCACCTGTAACTTCTTCTAATTATGACAGCTCTTTGAAAGCAATATACAGCTACATCCGCTGGACCTTTCTGGTTGTGGGGATATATAGGACTTGTAGGTTCACCAAGAACCCGACAAACCCAGAGTCAAAAACTGAGCATCAATTTTCAATGAATTTTTATTATGTACTGGGAATATAGCAATTATTGTGGGAAACTGTATACATGGAAAAATCGGTATGAAAGACACCTATGTATTTCTGAAATGGGAACAAATTATAGAGTTTAGAAATAGTACATATTTGCACATTTTTTAAACTGGGAATACTCATACTAGCATGAGAATTATCGGTCATTTTTCAAAATGGTTTATTTTTTACACAATGTCTTTCATTTGGAAGGCAGAAATGCATCACAAATCAATAGGTAATAACAGTTGCTTTACAAATCTGACCTAAGTCTCCCGATAAAAATGGTACCTCACTTGTGTGGGTAGGCATAGTGCCCACGACAGGAAATGGCTCAAAACCCAACGTGAATACACCACATTTTCAGAAGGAAAATTTACCCTTTTTTTGCAAAGTGTCTAGCTGTAGTTTTTGAACACTAGCTCTGCCGGCACCTAGGAAAACCTAGCAAACCTATACATTTTTGAAAACTAGACACCCAGGGGAATCCAGGATGGGGTGACTCGACTGCCTCCCACCAGGTTCTGTTACCCAGAATCCCTTGCAAACCTAAAAAAGTGCCAAACACATTTTCCCCATATTTCTGTGGTGGAAAGTTCTGGAATCTGCGTGGATCCACAAATTCCAACCCCTCCCCGCGTTCCACAAAGTCTTCCAAGAAGAATGGTACCTCACTTGTGTGGGTCGGCCTAGTGCCCGCGACAGGAAATGGCGCAAAATGCAACGTGGTCAAACCTCAATTTTGCAGTGAAAAATGACCCTTTTTTGGCAAAGTGCCTAGCTGTGGTTTTTTAACCCTAGCTCTGCCGGCACCTAGGGAAACCTAGAAAACCTATACATTTTTTTAAAACTAGACACCCAGGGGAATCCAGGATGGGGTGACTTGACTGCCTCCCACCAGGTTCTGTTACCCAGAATCCCTTGCAAACCTAAAACATTGTCCAAAAAAAACACATTTTCCCCACATTTCTGTGGTGGAAAGTTCTGGAATCTGCGTGGATCCACAAATTCCCACCCACCCTGCGTTCCGCAAAGTCTTCCAATAAAAATGGTGCCTCACTTGTGTGGGTCGGCCAAGTGCCTGCGACAGGAAATGCCGCAAAACGCAATGTGGTCACACCTCAATTTCGCAGTGAAAAATGACCCTTTTTTGGCAAAGTGCCTAGCTGTAGTTTTTTAACCCTAGCTCTGCCGTCACCTAGGGAAACCTAGCTATCCTATACATTTTTGAAAACTAGACACCCAGGGGAATCCAGGATGGGGTGACTTGACTGCCTCCCACCAGGTTCTGTTACCCAGAATCCCTTGCAAACCTAAAAAATTGTCCAAAAAAACATATTTTCCCCACATTTCTGTGGTGGAAAGTTCTGGAATCTGCGTGGATCCACAAATTCCCACCGCTCCCCGCGTTCCACAAAGTCTTTCAAAAAGAATGGTACCTCACTTTTGTGGGTCGGCCTAGTGTTCGCGACAGGAAACAGCGCAAAATGCAATGTGGTTAAACCGCAATTTTGCAGTGAAAAATGACCCTTTTTTGGCTAAGTGCCTAGCTGTAGTTTTTTAACCCTAGCTCTGCCGTCACCTCGGGAAACCTAGCAAACCTATACTTTTTTTTAAACTAGACACCCAGGGAAATCCAGGATGGGGTGACTTGACTGCCTCCCACCAGGTTCTGTTACCCAGAATCCCTTGCAAACCTAACAAAATGTCCATAAAACACATTTTCCCCACATTTCTGTTGTGGAAAGTTCTGGAATCTGCGTGGATCTACAAATTTCCACCCACCCCGCATTCCCCAAAGTCTTCCCAGAAAAATGGTACCTCACTTGTGTGGGTCGGCCTAGTGCCCGCGACAGGAAACTGCACAAAACGCAACGTAGTCACACCACAATGTCGCAGTGAAAAATGACCCTCTTTTTGCAAAGCGCCTAGCTTTAGTTTTTGAACCCTAGCTCTGCCGGCACCTAGGGAAACCTAGCAAACCTATACATTTTTGAAAACTAGACACCCAGGGGAATCCAGGATGGGGTGACTTGACTGCCTCCCACCAGGTTCTGTTACCCAGAATCCCTTGCAAATCTAAAAAAGTGTCCAAAAAAACACATTTTCCCCACATTTCTGTTGTGGAAAGTTCTGGAATCTGCGTGGATCTACAAATTTCCACCCACCCAGCATTCCCCAAAGTCTTCCCAGAAAAATGGTACCTCACTTGTGTGGGTCGGCCTAGTGCCCGCGACAGCAAACGGCACAAAACACAACGTAGTCACACCTCAATGTCGCAGTGAAAGATGACCCTCATTTTGCAAAGTGCCTAGCTTTAGTTTTTGAACCCTAGCTCTGCCGGCACCTAGGGAAACCTAGCAAACCTATACATTTTTGAAAACTAGACACCCAGGGGAATCCAGGATGGGGTGACTTGACTGCCTCCCACCAGGTTCTGTTACCCAGAATCCCTTGCAAATCTAAAAAAGTGTCCAAAAAACCACATTTTCCCCACATTTCTGTGGTGGAAAGTTCTGGAATCTGCGTGGATCCACAAATTCCCACCCACCCCGCGTTCCCCAAAGTCTTCCAATAAAAATGGTGCCTCACTTGTGTGGGTCGACCTAGTGCCTACGACAGGAAATGCCGCAAAATGCAACGTGGTCACACCTCAATTTTGCAGTGAAAAATTACCCTTTTTTGGCAAAGTGCCTAGCTGTAGTTTTTTAACCCTAGCTCTGCCGGCACCTAGGGAAACCTAGCAAACCTATACCTTTTTTTAAACTAGACACCCAGGGAAATCCAGGATGGGGTGACTTGACTGCCTCCCACCAGGTTCTGTTACCCAGAATCCCTTGCAAACCTAAAAAAATGTCCAAAAACCACATTTTCCCCACATTTCTGTTGTGTTAAGTTCTGGAATCAGCATGGATCTACAAATTTCCACCCACCCCGCATTCCCCAAAGTCTTCCCAGGAAAATGGTACCTCACTTGTGTGGGTCGGCCTAGTACCCGCGACAGGAAACGGCACAAAACGCAACGTAGTCACACCTCAATGTCGCAGTGAAAAATGACCCTCATTTTGCAAAGTGCCTAGCTTTAGTTTTTGAACCCTAGCTCTGCCGGCACCTAGGGAAACCTAGCGAACCTATACATTTTTTAAAACTAGACACCCAGGGGAATCCAGGATGGGGTGCCTTGACTGCCTCCCACCAGGTTCTGTTACCCAGAATCCCTTGCAAATCTAAAAAAAGTGTCCAAAAAACCACAGGCACTTGCCTGTCGCGGGTACTTGGGCCTCCCACACAAGTGAGGCACCATTTTTATCGGGAGACCTGGGGGAATGCTGGGTGGTAGGAAATTTGTGTGAGCCCGGTGATGCCACACTTTCCCACACAAAAATGTGTGCAATACGTGATTTGTTCAGCTAAAATTGAGGTTTGCAAGGGATTCTGGGTAAGGAAACGTTGGGGGATCCACGCAAGCCATACCTCTCTGGAAGCACCCGGGTATCTATTTTTTAAAATGTGTGGGTTTGGTAGGTTTCCCTAGATGGCCGCCGAGCACGGGCCAAAAACCCAGATGACCCCCCTTGGAAAACCAGGAGGTTTTCAGATAGGCAATGTTGATGTCGCCTCACTACGTTTTGGGCCCCTGCCTGTCGCGGGTACTTGGGCCTCCCTCACAAGTCAGGCACCATTTTTATCGGGAGACCTGGGGGAATGCTGGGTGGTAGGAAATTTGTGTGAGCCCGGTGATGCCACAGTTTCCCACACAAAAGTGTGAAAAAATTGATTTTTTCAGCTAAAATTGAGGTTTGCAAGGGATTCTGGGTAAGGAAACGTTGGGGGATCCACCCAAGCCATACCTCCCTGGAAGCCCCCGGGTGTCTAGTTTTTAGATATGTGTGGGTTTGGTAGGTTTCACTAGATGGCCGCCGAGCACGGGCCAAAAACCCAGGTGACACCCCTTGGAAAACCAGGTGGTTTTGAGA
This sequence comes from Triturus cristatus, assembly GCF_964204655.1. Lineage (NCBI taxonomy): Eukaryota > Metazoa > Chordata > Amphibia > Caudata > Salamandridae > Triturus > Triturus cristatus. The sequence goes on from NC_140584.1 coordinate 351,143,673, forward strand.
TAGGCAATTTTGATGTCGCCTCACTACGTTTTGGGCCCTTGCCTGTCGCGGGTACTTGGGCCTCCCACACAAGTGAGGCACCGTTTTTATCGGAAGGCTTTGGGGAACGTGGGATGGGTGAAATTTTGTGGATCCACGCAGATTTCAGAACTTTCCACAACAGAAATGTGAGGAAAATTTGCTTTTTTGACAAATTTTTAGGTTTGCAAGGGATTCTGGGTAACAGAACCTGGTAAGAGCCAGTCAAGTCTCCCCATCCTGGATTCCCTTGGGTGTCTAGTTTTCAAAAATGTATAGGTTTGCTAGGTTTACCTAGGTGCCGGCAGAGCTAAGATTCAAAATCTACAGCTAGGCACTTTGCAAAAAAAGGGTCAGTTTTCACTGTGAAAATGAGGTGTGTCCACGTTGCATTTTGGGCCATTTCCTGTCGCGGGCACTAGGCCTACCCACGCAAGTGAGGTACCATTTTTCTTGGAAGACTTTGGAGAATGCAGGGTGGGTGGAATTTTGTTGATCCACGCAGATTCCAGAACTTTCCACCTTAGAAATGTGAGGAAAATTGGTTTTTTTGACACATTTTTAGGTTTGCAGAGGGATTCTGGGTAACAGAACCTGGTAAGAGCCAGTCAATTTACCCCATCCTGGATTCCCCTGGGTGTCTAGTTTGTAAAAATGTACAGGTTTGCTAGGTTTCCCTATGTGCCGGCTGCGCTAGGGCCCAAAATCGACAGGTAGGCATATTGCTAAACACAAATCTGTGCCTAGTCTGCTTTCTGCCGCCCTGGAGGGGGATATCGGGGGTGGGATTGCCCTGATATGCCCCCAAGGAGGGCAGAAACACTGTGGCTATTTGTTTGGGGGGTGGGGGCATTGGTATGTCCATTCTGGGCAGCCCCCAGCCCCACACATAAAAAAGCCAGCGTAATTGTTGGCGTCTAGTGGGCTTTTTTAGCCACCGGGGGGCAGATTGGGGGCTGCTGCCCCCATCTTCCCCCCAGGGGGGCAGAAAGGCTGTAATTGTTGCGGGTGGGGTATTGGTATGCCCGTTTTGGGCAGCCCCCACCCTAATTAAAATTTGCCCAAAAAAATCCCTGGTGTCTACTGGGTTTTTAGACCCCCAGGGGGGGCAGATTGGGGACTACTGCCCCATCTGCTCCCCAGGGGTAGAAGGAAGGCTGTAATTTTTGCGGGGGAGGAGGTGGGGGCATGGGCATGCCTGTTTTTGGCAGCCCCCACCCCAATTCAAATTTTCCCCAAAAAAATCCCTGGCGACTACAGGGCTTTTTGCCCAGCCCCCCGGCGGGGCAGATTGGGGTCTAATGCCCCCACCTGCCCCCCAGGGGGGCAGAAAGCCTACTAGACACCAGGGATTTTTTTGACCAAATTTTAATTAGGGTGAGGGCTGCCCCCACCATAATTAAAATTTGCCCAAAAACTCCCTGGCGTCTACTGGGCTTTTTGCCCCCCCCAGGGGGCAGATTGGGAGCTAATGCCCCCATCTGCTCCCCGGGGAGGGGCAGGAAGGCCGCAATTTTTGTGGGGGAGGGGGTGGGGGCATGGACATGCCTGTTTTGGGCAGCCCCCAACCTAATTCAAATTTGCCCCAAAAAATCCCTGGCGACTAGTGTGCTTTTTGCACCCCCTGGGGGTGCAGATGGGGGCTAATACCCCCATCTGGCCAAAGCCTACTAGACACCAGGGATTTTTTTGAGCAAATTTTACTTAGAGTGGGGGTTGCCAAACACGGGCATGCCAATGACCCACTTTAATAAAAAAGTGCCCAAAAAAATCCCTGGCGTCTAATGGGCTTTTTGCCCCCCCGGGGGAGGGGGCAGATTGGGGGTTACTGCACCATCTGCTCCCCGGGGGGACAGGAAGGCTGTAATTTTTGCAGGGGAGGGGGCATGGGCATGCCCGTTTTGGGCTGCTCCACTCTAATTCAAATTTGCCTAAAAAAATCCCTGATGACTAATGGGCTTTTTGCCCCCGCCGGGGTGCAGATTGGGGGCTAATGCCCCCACCCTAAAAAAATATTTGGTGAAAAAACAAAATCCCTGGTGTTTAGTGGGATTTCTGCCCCCCCGGGGGGGGCAGATTGGGGGCTGTTGCCCCATCTGCCCCCCAGGGGGGCAGATGGGGTGCCCGGGGATGGGGGCATCGGCATGCCCATTTTGGGCAGCCCCCACCCCTAATGAATACCCCATAACAAAATCCCTGGTGTCTGGTGGGCTTTCTACCCCCCGGGGGGGGGGGGGGGGGCAGAAAGACTAATGGTGCCAAAACAATTATGGGGGGAGCAAAGGCCCTTGCCCAAGGGGCCACTCCCCCCTCTCTGGTGCCTAGTGGGTGGATCCCCAAGAAGGGATCCACTAGGGAGGGGTACCATTTCCAACTGTACCTCTCCTGAGTTTCTATGTGCTCAGGGGGCTGAGATAGCCCCCTGAGCACGTAGAAACTGAAACTGAAATTAGCCTCTTGGCTCATTTCAGTTTCGGTTTCACTGAAATGACGTCAGCCCAATGTGCGCGCCGATCGTCATTTCAGGGAAACTGGGGGGGGGGCCTCAGGTGCTGGGGAAGCTCTTCGGGAATCCCTCTGGTGCCCGCACCAGAGGGATTTCCCGCGCGATGTTTCATGATGAGCTGGACTCATCATGAGCACACGACCACTGTGTGCCATGACGAGTCCAGGTCGTTATGAGCATCGAAGAGGTTAATAATTCACAACCATTCCTCCTTAGCTCTTCAATGGTCGGCTACCATTTTGTGTCTAACAATGTATATGGCATTATTATCCACTGATGGGTTGCAGGTTGCTGAGGAATCTTGTCTCCTTACTATTCCTAGGAAAATATTCTCATCCATGGACTAATTGAAAACGTGAACCTATAGGTTACAGAACGGAAGCTTTGTGCTTCTCTAGATTGAAAAATGCAATGGTAACGTCTGTAAGGACATTACCTACTTTCGCTTCACACACCTCTGCCCCATCCCCAGAATGAAGAACGGTCTACGTACCAACAAAGATGGCACTTAACTCCAGGTAATCAATGTACAGTTCTGGGTCCAGAGTCCTGGTCTTTGCATTAACCTTCCCAGCCATACTGAGAGTAGTCTGTGGGCAAAATAATTTGAGTTGGTGGGAAAATATTTCACTACCTGCTTTAAGGTTAAGTTACATTCTGAAAGAAAAAAAAATAATCCCCACAGTATTCTCTTACTGATGACATGAAATTAGATCTCTGGCATGGAAGAAAATTCAGATTTTCCACAGCTAGGGTGGGTAGAAAATCATGATTTTATTAAAGACACTGAGGCTGATATTATGCATTCCTTTTTCATTTCCAACTCACAGCAGCAACATCACAATGAACAGAACTTAGAACAAGAATCCTTTAACATTCTGGTCACTTTAAAGGTCCCTATTGCTGTGAACAACCTTAAATGTCCCAACTTAAAACAAATTTGTAAACAACAGGAACCATCTCATCTCTTCAATAGCTTCTGATTTTTTTCCTGAATTCTCGCCCTGCAAAAACAAAATCTAAAGACCGATACCACCTAAAGACAGAACACCACCTTCAAAACAGGCACCTTCCCAGACGACTGGAAGCGCGCAGAAGTCAGACCTCTGCTCAAGAAGCCCACAGCTGACCCCACCGACCTCAAGAACTATCGGCCCATCACGCTCCTCCCCTTCACAGCCAAAGTTGCAGAGAAAACAGTCAACAGGAAACTGACATGATTCATCGAAGAGAACGCCGTCCTCGACCCGTCCCAATCCAGATTCCGAAGCAACCACAGCACAGAGACCGCCCTACTCGCCGCCACAGATGACATCCTCACCCTCCTGGACCAAGGCCACTCCACAGCCCTCATCCTACTTGACCTATCAGCGGCCTTCAACACCGTCTCCCACCACACACTAGTCGCCAGACAACATGAAGCAAGCATACAAGGAACAGCCCTGGACTGGATCTGATCATTCCTCACCGGAAGAAGCCAAAGGGTCAGACTCCCACCCTTCCTCTCCGACCCCACAAAAATCACCTGCGGAGTCCCACAGGGTTCATCCCTGAGCCCCACCCTCTTCAACATCTACATTGCCCCCTCGCAGCCATCGTCTGACAACACGGCCTCAACATCGTACCCTACGATGACGACACCCTACGATGACGACACCCAACTCATCCTCTCCCTCACGAAAGACCCCACCACTGTCAAACTGAACTTCCAGAAAGGAATGCAAGACGTCGCAGTCTGGATGACCAACAGCTGCCTGAAGCTCAACACTGAGAAGACAGAAGTCCTCGTCTTCAGTACCACCCCTTCTGCATGGGACAGCACTTGGTGGCCGACCGCCCTTGGAAGCCCACCTACCCCCTCAGACCACGCCAAGAACCTCGGCATCGTACTCGACCCTAACGTGCGCGAGCGTAATTCTGATTGGTGGTTACATGTTAGTCAACGTTCGAATCGGTCGAAATCAGGAAGTGTCGGCCGCCATTTTGTTTGTTTTCAGTGCGAGAGTGAAAAAGGAAGGTGGCGAACGTGAAAAGGGGGCAGGGTAGAGAGTTCCTGACCCCCTAGCCTTTGTCACCCCGAACGCAGGGAAAAAAAATGTAATTTATTTTTTTTTTTTTTTAAATCGCAGGGGTTAGCGCACGGTGTAAGACCAAAAAAAAACCAAAACATTTTTAATACGTAGTTTATTGTAAGATAAATATATAAAAAAAATACATAAATAAATTAGCATTTAAAAAAACGTACAAATTCACTGAAAAAACCATAGGTTTCACACACGTTATAGTTAGGAATTAGCATTTAAAAAACCTTGCAAATTCACTTAAAAAACCACAGGTTTCACACATGTTATAGTTAACTGGATATTTCACTCGTAAAAAAACAATGAAATTCCCCCGTTATAGTTAGTTCAGATAACTATAACTCGCGCGACCGCCACTCTATCACAAGGATGATGTCATGAGTGATGCCACTGACCATGTCATGAGTGATGTAATATGTGACGTCATGAGCAGTGGATTGCGGGCGCGCGAGTTATAGTTATCTGAACTAACTATAACGGGGGAATTTCATTGGTTTTTTACGAGTGAAATATCCAGCTAACTATAACATGTGTGAAACCTATGGTTTTTTAAGTGAATATATATATTGCCAAAACGTTACCTCAGTCACATAAAGATGACAGTAACACGAACAACAATACTTTAAGAGATCAATTCAAACAGTTGGAAAAATATATGCGCCAAGAACAAAGCAAGTGGTAGGAGACAAAGTCTTTACAGGGATATATCGATGTAGGGCGCATACCTCGAGGTCTAAGAATCTTCATAGCCCCAAGCTATGAAAATCCAAACCCCAAGATGATGCAGGAGTGGGCACAATGTAATTTAGAGTCATCCAGAAACTTGGTTTTGATATTAATCAAATACGCAGAAATTGACCGTGCTACTCTGCTGGAACAAATAGACAAACTAAATGAGGAGATTGGAAACTATGAAAAGACAGAAACAAATCAATCACAAATAGAAAAGTCACGTAAAGAAATGATGGTACGTCTCAAGAAAGAAGAAGACAAAATAAAAGACAGAAAAGCCTACAAGTTTATAAGAGATAAAAATGATTACGAATTGGGGCAGATATTTACCTTTTCAAGGAAATACGACCCAATACGACGCACGAACCTGAACATAAAGGAAGATCAAAGAAAAGACACATCAACGCGAGACAAACAAACAGTCTCAACATCCAATTCTGATCTAAGCTCTGCCATCGACAGCGGCTCTGACTCTGAACTAAGGAACAAAACAGGAGGCAATTCTGATCCAATACCTGAACCAGGCGATGAAATTAATTTTTTATGCATGGACAGACGACAAACTTTACGTCCAAGAATCCAACCCAACACAAATCAAGAAATTACAAACGCAGGCAGAGGCGCAAAGCACGACTTCGGACGATCAAATCCCAGGAGACAAACCAGGGTAAGATGGATGCGCAAATAAATATAGAAAAAGAAACAAGCCAAACCATCATCAATTTGGCAAACATCAATCTATCAAAGGCGGAAGAGCAAATTTTAAGTCTGGGGTTATCATTCTGTCCGGAAAGTAACTAATTATTCAAGAACAAGAATGGATGTCTATAGATGTATAAGAAAACTGAAACTAAAAAAACATTTCCTAATAAAAGCCAAAGAAAAAGAAACTATTAGTGAAAATGCCATCACAGGGAATCCAGTTATAATGGAGGATGCAACCAATCTGGAAGCATCATTATTGGACACCCTGAATGCACTGTGGTCGGAAAATAACACAGCAATAGAAAGCGACACAACAAGGCAGAACAAGGGAAATAGAAAGCCAGTGGAAGCTTCTATTCCAACACCATTTAAAGCCAAATCGACGTTCACACCGGTCAGTCAAAGAGACTATTGATGTATTCCATGAGCATGTAACTGGGGCTATTAAGAAATTACATCAAAAGACACTGAATGAAAGGACAAAATACCACAAAAGGTTTACAAAATACCACAAACTTATGTCGAAACTCAAAAATGACAACCCATAGTCATCAGAAATGCGGACAAAGGGGGCAACATTGTCATCTGGAAAAAGACAGAATATATAAAAGAAGCATTATCACAACTTAACAATGTTGATTGCTATACAAAGATAATTGGAACTGACTTAAAAAGAATAAATCAAGCCTACTACACAAAACTATTATCCTGGAAGTCCAAGAATTTGATAACAAAAGATGAATACAACTTTCTAAAAAATGAATTTCCCATCACACCATCGATGTATTTTATTCCTAAAATACATAAAGACATAAATAAACCACCCGGTAGACCTATCATATCGGCTCGTGGGAGCTTGTTGGAACATACGTCACAATATGTGGACTTTTATTTGCAAAGCCATGTGCAGGGCTTAGCCTCTTATGTAAGGGACACAAGTGACTTTTTACATAAACTCAAAGATGTGAAATGGCAGGATGACTATTTAATGTTGGCACTAGATGTCACATCACTCTATACGAGTATTAAGCACAATGATGGTCTTGAAGCACTCCGTTATTACCTTAAGTCTGATACATCTGAATTGACGGATCACAGTAACATGCTCATAGATATGGTTGAATTCTGTCTAACAAACAATGTGTTTATGTTTAACAACTTACATTTTCAGCAAACAATGGGAGTAGCCATGGGAGCCAGCTTCTCCCCTAGTTATGCCTGCCTCCATATGGGCAGGTGGGAGGAGCTGGTTCTAGTCAAAGAATTCAATGAAATTATGAACAAAAACATTATTATTTGGCTACGTTACATTGACGATCTCTTTATTATTTGGCATGGCACTGAACAGGAGGCACAGAATTTTATAAATCGGATTAACAATAATAATCTTAATCTGCAATTTACAGGTACTATCAACAACACATCTGTAAATTTTCTGGACACCAATATTTATATTGATAAAAACACAATCCAGACCAGACTATACCGCAAAAAGACAGCGGGTAACTCAATTTTACACTGCTCTAGTGCACATCCCCGACACCTGATTAACAGCATCCCCTACGGGGAAATGCTTAGATTAAGGAGAATCAACAGTAGCGATGCTGCCCTCAAACAAGCACAAGATCAGGCGACAAATAGATTCCTAGCCAGAGGGTATTCATGTAAAACAATACAAGGGGCCATAGATAAATCTATGAACAAAGATCGAATTGATTTAATCAAACCTAAGCCACAAGTACATCAATTATTGTCAACCAATTATACCGAAAATGACATTAATAAGGAATTTCGGATAATTATAGATTATAATAAACAACACAAGGAGCTATGCAAGATCTTTATGAACAATTGGCCCCTAATACTGAGTGACCCAATTTTAGGACAATCTGTGCCCAAAAAAATATCCATAACATACAAAAGAGCAGCCTCAATGAGGGATAAATTAGTATTAACAACTCCCGAAACAATTGAAACCTGCAACTGGCTAAAAACCCATTATGGATTTTACAAATGCAAAACATGCAAGGCATGTCAATTAGGTGTAAACAAAATATCATATACAACGCCATTCAGTAAGGATGAAATTAAAAAAACTTCTTACGTGCAAAACAGAGTATGTCATATGTTTTAACATGTCCTTGTGAGCTACAATACATCGGTAGCACAAAGCTACAAGCTCACAAACGAATTTTGCAACATATTAGAGCTATTAACAATCATGACAACACATACCCTGTAGCCAGACATTTCCGGGAGTACCACAATTCCAGAAGCCAAGATCTCAAATTCTATTTAATAGACTCAGTACCCCCAAGCAGACGTGGCGGCAACAGAGAAGCCAAACTGAGAAAACTAGAGACTCAATACATTCTGGAATTCGATACTAAGACCCCAGGAGGTCTTAATATTACAGAAGATTTATATACCTGCATTTAAGAACTGACCCAAATAACAAGTACGGTTGTATGTTTGCATTTGTATCCAACATGAACATGATAATTTGGGGAATTTTAATATTAAGCTTTTATGGCCAAGTTTTACATCTCTTTTATGTGTTTTTTTATATATTTATATATTTAATCTATTTATTTATATATTTATATATTATAGCATTCTTTTGCACAACATATAAGGGACGTATGCTCCATACAAAGCATCCTACCAAACCTTGTTATGACTTCTTATTCATACTAACACGATCATATGATGTGGACATATATGCTCTGGCTCTATGACAATCTCTAAGACTGTGACATATTCAGTTACTGTCACATGTAAAACCAACCCTAAAAGTAATTTTAATGGCAACCCAAGCATCAAAAAAAGATAGATTTATGAAACATATCTGTTTCATTCTGTAATTCATTTTATTTCATAATTTGCACTTTGCACAGATTAGGCACACATTTGCACATTAAGTAACACAGGCAGCTAATCCCCCCCCATAACCATTTCAGATACCATTCTACACTTTGCGCATAAGAGCATTGCGGAACATTATAACATCATAAACAAAGAATGTTGTACATTTTATCGCATTCATGCGACAAATACTAGTTGATTCTCTATGTTTTAAATGATTTTAATGTGAATTATGCAATGAACTCTATGCGATGTCAAAGACAAGGAGCATTTCGCCCTATGTCAACAGCAATTAACAGTGCAGTCTATTTATTGTAACACTTGATGGTCAGCCAACACAAATCACATTTGTGTATATTTAACTAACCGAATTTATATTCATGATCAATCTCGACTATTTCCATTTAGGCATGAATGATCAAACGGGTTTAACGCGACCAGTATGTTTAATTTATTCTTATAGACTGAACTGTAAGCAAATAATTTTAAGTGCAATGGTACATATAATCTGCATTTATGCATATCATAAATGTCGTTTTTTCAACTATGAAATGTTTACTAATATGCAAGTAATATTTTACGGGGACTTTCTTCCTCTATGTCTATTATCACGTGCAATGCACTAACCTATCACCTAGCACCTTGTCACTTTAAAAAACGAATGCTAAGTAAAAAAACTTTACCATGTGATCAAGACTCGAAGGAGTTGAAACGCGTTATGGCGGCATCCAAGAAATAAAGATGAGATAATTGGCACCAAGTTTGTGGTCCGTGTGTAGCTGACAAAGGCGAGTAAGCTGCGGATTCGTCCATATATATATATATATAGCACTGGTCTTCCTCAAAATAGTAACTGCATTTTAGGCAATTTATCAAATAGCTTCTGGTCTTTTATTCTACTTATCAGCTGGTTAGTAGTCACTCCTGGTCCCTCAATCCCTTTTTAGGTCTCGGCTAGCGAAGGCTGCGCTTGCGCAGCCTCGCTCGCGAGATTTTAATGACTTGGAGAAGAGGGGCTTGAACCCGCCCCTCTTCTCCATTGGCTGGCCTCTTGAATGCTGGCCAGCCATTGGAGAAGAGGTTTGTCTCTCCGAACAGGCCCCGTCCTTTTCGGATTCGGGGGCGTGTTTTTTGCTACTTTTCTAATTATCTCCTCCAGCCAATGGCAACAGGAGAACACGCCCCCGAATCTGAAACAGCCCCTGCCTTTCTACGAGGCATTTCTGCTTTGCCTCGGTGAAAGGCGGTGGTGTCCCGTCCGGACGCATTTGTTAATTTTTTTAGATCTCTGTCCGCGACTTTCCCTTTCTCTGGGTGGGTGGCTGCTTGGCCCCTTACTTTCGCAGGGGTCGCGTGCGCGCCCTCCATGACCCCAGGGCTTGTCTGCCGTTGAGGGCTTCTCTGGCGCCTCTCTCCTATGGCGTCCACAGCCGGTGTTTATAAAGATCCCCGTGCGTGCTTAGCTCGCCTTCAGCCCTAGGTTTTCAGAGGGAAGATCCTTCGTTTTCGTTCACAGGCTCTCATCGGCTTCTCCTGGTCCCACTTCTGTTCTGCCCGCCGTTGCTCGCCTCTACCGTTAGGGGACTTGAATCTTATACCCGAAAGGCGGTTTAGTAAAAAGTGCTCGTCTATCGGCTGATCTCTGCCAGGCACCAGGCCCGGCACAGCGCGCCGGACATGCCCAGGACAAAGAGGAGGACAAGCGGCGGCAGCCGGGGAGCAGGAGCCAGCGGCGGTAGCGCAGGAGGTGAGCGTGTTATCCTTATCACCGAATCGAGTTGTGTAATGTGTACATGGCGCACGAGCCGACCCGATCATGCCCCCTAATGCATTGGCCCGGTAAATGGTGCTCTGTCTTCATGACGGTGAAGGAGGTGGGACTCCATGTTGGTGACATGTGCTTGCGCAGTGATGTAGGTTTTGACATCATTGGGCCGAAGGACGAAAGGTTGTCAGCCCCTTAAGTGACCCTTCTATTTAAATACATCAACTCTGTTTACTATCGCCAGGTCGGCATACAGCGTCGGCTCGTTTTGAGTGATAATTTCAATCTCATAAAGGCACCGGTGATTAGCTGGGAGTTTGTATAGTAAGCATTTTGGACAGGCTTGTGATCCGCCCCTTTAAATCATTGGCTTTCTTCGACCATCCTTTTTCTGCTCCTACTTGCTTCCTAAATCATTAAACCGTGACCCATTGCCTTTAACAATGATTGTTTTCAGTTCACTCACCATTCATTGAACCAATGCAAAATGTCTTAATAACTAAGCTTTAGCGATTTGCTGCTGAAGTGGGTGTATAGAGCAGACTGCGTTTCCTTCCTTGGTACTTCTACTAAAAATGAATGAGGAATTTATAAAGCGCTGGAATCCCCCCGGCAGGGGTATCTCCGCGCTAGCAGCGGATAGAAGCAAGGAAGTCGTGAGGGCGCTCAATCTTTAATAAGCTCTGTTTTTAATAGTTTTCTGATTTTAAGCAAGTTAGGCCACTTACGTAAGGCACAGGGGAGCGAGTTCCAGAGACATGGGGCAACATAGAAAAAAAAAAAGATTCCCCCCCCCCCTTTCGAAGTTTGTTGACCCCAGTCACTGCTAACAGCCTTCCCACCTGCCGTTGACTGCTTCTCTGGCGCCTCTCTCCTATGGGAGCGGAGCACGTGACCTGTGGGCGTGCTCGGTGGCGCTTGGGTGTGGATGGCGTGTGTATGTGTGGCGGCATCACCCGGGCCCCAGGAAGGATACGAGGGCGGCTGTGTCCCACTTGCGTTCCCACCTTTATTCCCGCGGACAGTGGCACTTTTGTAAAATATCCTATCCCCCGGAAAACTTACGAGCGCACTGTCAACTTCGCCACTCGAGCATTTCATCCAGTCTGTTTTTCCTTTTATATTCTGACACTTGCAAATCTCAACATAACATGTCTAATGGCTGACACCGCAGATAAGCCAAGCGTGCCAGTAGACTATGGGGTGATCAGGTCATGCGTGGGGTGAACAGCGGCGGTGCAGGCCGAGCCACGCGCTCCGCCCTGACATAGAATGTCAAAATAGACCCTGATTTACAGCCACGACCTACACGACGGCACGGGGCGGCTGCTGCTGCCTCTTTAGGTCTTACTTGAGAGTGATTGGTGCCTAATGTTACAATTTTTTTTTTTTTAACATATGCAAACTATACATACTCTGCTTGCATCCCTCTCCCTCACATCACTGTTTCACTACCTCATTCTCTCACAACATAACTCTCTCTACCTCACTACTCCACTCCATCTCACTACCTCACTATCTCAACTTCTCTCTCAAAACATCACTACCTCACTCTCTAGCTCACAACTTCACTCTCCCACTCACATGCACACAACCACACATACAACCACACACATGCACACACTGTTTTTTTGCTGACCGCATAAATACGCTGTCACCAAACACCATGAACACCTCGGGAAAGTTTGGGAAGTCACCCCCAACTTTGAAACCACTTGCTGTTGCAGTGTGTGTGCTGTACACATGGCAATACCTTGACACAGCAGACTGTTGCAAGGGATGCTTTGAGCCTCGGAGGCTGACAGACCTCAGTCTGTGCATTAGTTCACCCAGTCTTGCTGGACAGGGTGCCCACTGTCCAGCCTGAAGTGAGACATTGTGATCGGGCTGGAGATGCTATTTAGCAATCTGCTTACAACATTGTGTTTCATTTATGGCATTAAACAAAGGCGCACTGGCAACGCTGATAAATGGATTTAATTTTGAGTAGTGACTAAAACTTAAAAAGCCTGCAGTACTGAAACAAGCATTTGCAATGCAATAGGTCTCGCATTTGCAAAAGTTTAAGCTATTGGCATTGTTCATGACAATGCCTTTTTTTAATCCATTTTATAAAACAAACACAAATAAATGCCATTATCATTTACAAAGCCAATAGCTAGTGTTGCATTATTATAAGCAATGCCAACTGCTCACACTTTTATAATGCGAGACCTATTGCATTGCAAATGCTTGTTATCAGGAGACTTGGCGGAATGCTGGTTGGAAGGAAGTTTGTAGCTCTCCACAGATTACACAATTTACGAGCTCAGAAATGTGAGCAAAATGAGTTTAGTCAAACGAGGTTTGCAAGTAATTTTGGGTGGGAAAAAACAAAAACTGGGAAAGCCACTTAAGTCACCACACCCTGGATTCCCCCGGGTGTCTTTAAAAATGTGCAAGCTTGCTAGGTTTCCCTAGGTGCCCGTTGAGCTAGTGAGTTAAATGGAAACATGTTAAGCATCCACGCTGCGTTTTGGGCAGTTTCCAGTCTTGGACTAGGCCTACCCACACAAGTGAGGTACTATTTCATACACACACGTGGGAGCATAGAACATATTACAAATTGGATTTTGCTGCATTTGGGTCTTCCAAATGTAAGCCAATGTGAAAGACGACACTTTGAAAAACATCCTCTAAATCATATGCTACTACAGGTACGCACAAATTCAGAGATTTACAAATAACCACGGCTCCTAAATTCATATCTTGAACCCATTTCATAAACACGTAGGTTTCCTTGATTGTCTACATATTTCACCATATGAATTTGTCTATACTGTACAGTGCAGCTCAGTTGTTTCCACGGCCTACCTTGGATTTTCTGAGAACCTACAACTAATATATCCCCGAGACCAGAAGGATCTAGCCGACGTAATGGTATATACTGCTGTTGTAAATCTGCCATTGACAAAGTTTCAGGTGAAAACGTTGAGTCGTCTTTTTCCTACTCATTCTTAATATTATCAAGAAATTCGGAATTCTGTCTACTTTTCAGAAACCTACAGCTTTTCTGGGTCGCCCATGGGTTTCCACCACAAACTGGAAGTTGAAAGTGCAATATCTATATATATGAGAAATGGGCAACCTCTTTGAAAATGAATGCCAAAACTGTGTGGGGGTTAATTCAGCTTTGCATATTCCTGAAAGCTGTTTAGCACAGCAAACTGTTCGCCAATGCTACGTTTAGGAAAGAAAAAGTTTCTCCGGAGCACTTTTTTCCCCCCAATAAACTCAAAATCTAGCAATAGTTTGCCTATGTTATAGGTCTCCTCCATGAGAATCTACAAACCCTGGGTACTTTTAAGATCCCATGGATTTTGGAAGAAAAGGTCACGTTTATTAGCATGGATATCATATGTGGGAAAACTTATGGAACCCAAGCACAAACTACCCCAAATAGCCAAAAAAGGTCGAAGCACTTGAGTGGTATGTGGCATCAGTTAAAGGGCTATAGCTGAGCAAGATACTGGCTATATTCATTTTTGTTTTAAAAGACAAAGGGTGTTTTACAGTCACCAGTGGTGTACTTCGAGAATATAAAGAATGTATGGGACATTCCAATAAAATCTCTCAACTGCAACATGTAAAGATGTAACTAAAAGTGGAGCAGTAGGGGGGTGGGGAGGGGGCAAATGTGTTGTGGCTATCCACCTCACGTGTAGTACTAGATGCAAATAAAGTGCAGGAAGCATTGTTGCATAGGGTGGTATGAAACCAATGTTATACTCCTAAGATTTAAGTTTGTGGTTCTTTGGAAAGGTTTTGATCGCAATGCAGTTATACATACAGGTCAGACACCGTTTTTTTCTGGTGCAGCATGCGGTCAATAGTGTAGTTCACTCCAGGCTCCTGCAAAATAGCTCTGAGCTCAGCAACCATGTAGGTACCATTGTCCAAAGTCAGCACCTATAACAACGTAAGTTCTGAAGTCACATGGGTAGTGATGTCCGACTACTAACCATCAAATTATGTGCCTCAGTACTCCTCCACCAGCCCCATAAGAGAAGCACATCATCCCTGCGCTATGGCAATCACATGCACGTCAAAGCATGCAACAACCAGGCCAAGCCTACAGACTATGAGGAGGGAAACAGTAAAAGCTGTGTGCGCTATAACAATACCCAATAACAGCATATGGCATTACACTAGATTTGTGTTACAAGGTTGGGGTTGGTGTTAACTCGAAGCTGTACACAGAGGATTATACTTGCGTATTCATGACATCTAGCATATCTCGGAGGGCTACAAACCAATATTAAATGAGAAGACTTAAAAACCACTATGAACATAGGATACATGTGATTTTAGTAAGATAAAAAGGCCTTGGCTAACGCTAAACCTAAAATGCAAAGATGTTGTTTTGGGCAATGGCAGACTCGCTGCAAAAGTTAACTGACGACTGACAGTCAGTTATTGAATGCAATAGTTATGTGGTACCGAGATGCACCGTTGCCTGGCCACTATAGGTGTAGACATTAAATACAGTCACAGATTGCGCCGCATTTTTTCTTAACTTGTGAAACCAGTTTCATAAATTTCCACCTCGGAGGTGGGACATAACCAACCACCTTGCTCCAATTCACCTAGAGCACTACAGACGCAAGCCACTTTGCTTTTAATACTTCAGAGAGGCAATAAACCAGGAGGCCAAACCCCCTCTTAGCTCGACGTGCAGTGGAAGGAGTTGCAAGAAGATTGAAACATGTGTACCTGTCAAAACAGAAATAATCCCGCGCCCACATTTCCTGCAAAACTCAACATTATAGATTTTAACCAAAGTATACCAATCTTCAAAGAGAAGCCAGAGTAGCAATATTCAATTTTAGGAAACTCAATTTAGTGTCGCCATAACTAGGAAGATGACACCAGGTCTTCCTTCCCAGAGACAGATACAATTGGGATATAGTCAGAAACTTGGCTACCCTTTAGGATTTTGCCTCGTGTAGAATTTCTAAATAATCGTTTACGGCCCTTCGGCGGCTTGAGGACAAATGTATTTTCCGCGACGTCCTTCAAGCAACTTTAAACGAAATGCATAATTATTTTTTGCGGTATGATTTAAAGGATTTTTTTGGGGATTTTTTTTTTTTTTTTAAAGTCGTGCAAGCAAGAACAGGTTTATTCGTAACTTATCAGGAACGGTTTCCCTATGTGTGCATAATATAAACGCTTTCTTAAAGTCCAGAACGCTCGGACTAACCTAGAACATGTGTAGTGAGTGTTTGTCTTAGTCAATCGTGACAGCAGTTTCAGGACTGCAAGCAAAAGTCAATTTTAGATACGACCACTACTAGCACTCGTGACACCTACTCTTGGCATCAGGCCTGGACCGCTTACTTGGGAAATCCCGCGAGAAACCCACTGACTGGAGCTGCTTTCAAGGGCGGATGGCAGAAGCATCCTCGCCCATCCAGACCAGGAAGCAGCTTAAGAGTCCATCAGATTTTCTTAGAGGCACAAGTCCTAAAACCAGCATTTACAATAGGTCTCGCATTTATGCAACGGAGCTATTGACATTCCAAACAATGCCTTTTTTTTGTTTTCGTATTTAAAACAAATAAAAGGCATTACAATGTCAATAGCTTAAAATCGCGTAAATGCGAGACGGATTGCATCGCAAATGCTTGTTTAATTCCAGCGTCGACTGTTACACCAGGAGCATGCTTGGAGCGTTGGCTAATATAACCACAGGCAGGAGGCTGGTGGTGATTTAATCTATGGGAGGGATGCTGGGCTATTTTGTCTCAACTGAGGAGGAGTGGCTACTGACACGGCAATGGCAGAGCGGCTGAACACCCGGATTCTAGGACTACGGTGCTCCCGAGGATGCGACAGGTCGCTGCTCGTTTTCATGGCCCCTTCTGTGCATTTCTGTCATTGACCGGAACAGACTTGAGTGAGTTGACCATACATCTACCCTATGCTCTTTAGATTGGTCTGGTGCACACCTCTCGCCATTACTGATCACGTTTTGCAGACGTTACTTAATGGCCGAGACAGTCGTTCACAGGACAGAATTTAAGGAGAGGAGTTGGCCCAACGGTTAGGGCGCTCGACCTCGGAACTGGGTTCTTGGCGAGTCAGAATCTACGTTCTTGGTTTATTCTACAAGAGAAACGACCAAGCAGATTGATCTTTCGCTTAGCTTTGACACATTTTAACAGTTTTTGATGATCAACAGGGTTTGTTTCGCAGTGGTGTCACTTTTTGTGACGCTGTTGGTGCGGACTTGGAAGAAGTGAACTTCAAAAGATTTACTTCAACACTGTAGATGTCGCCAATTCTGGTAAACTCGGATGCTCCATTTTTCAGCTCCAAGAGTCATTCTGTTTTACGCTCTCTAGGCTCATAGGCTTGAAGTGTCATTTCAGGAATATTTTCTGGGAGACTCCTTAAGATCGACACAATAAGAGAAACATTTAGTCCTCCAAATCAGCATGCTGTTCCGACTTGGCTCCTTCTGCAGTAATATCTTCCGTCCTGAAAACCCATCATCGATGGCTCAACTTTGACCTTGGTGTATGGAAGGCCATTTCTTTCTTAGGACAATTAGCAAAGACTCCACTTCTCTCGATTTATCGGTCTTGGGTATACGTAAATGCGAAATCTTAAACTATTCTGTATATTTGGGTACAAAAAACAGCATTTAAAAGACCCAAGCAAAGTAAAGTTACTCTGGCCTGGTCATAGAGCATTATTAAACATTTTACTTCTTGGAAGTCTGGCGAAAAGTGAGCTTCCTGCAGCCTTCTTCTCTGTATCAGTTGTAAGGAAACTTGTGTCCAAAAAAGTAACTTTAATCTCTCGCAGCTTGTCAATTCACCTCTAAACCATTCCACAGAAAACTAAACAAGCATTGGCATAGCCAATTGGTCTCGCATTAATTAAGTTTGAGCTATTGGCATTGCTAAATATTTCAACACCAATTGCAACCAAAGTCTATAAATTTATTTTTGTAGCAATGGTGGCATGCTGCGCTTTAGATGAATATGTTTAAAAGTAAATTGCACCATACTGCGATTGCTACAATAGTTAATTGTGGATGAGTTTACTTGATGTGTGCACTGATGGCTGGTGGTGTGTGTGCGCCGGTAGAAATTGTGCACTGATGGCTGGTGGTGTGTGCGCCTTCGGAAAGCATGCACTGACGGCTGGTGGTGTGTGCCTGGTGAAAGCGTGCACTGACGGCTGGTGGTGTGTGTGTGTGCCTGGTCAAAGCATGCACTGACGGCTGGTGGTGTGTATGCGCCTGGTGAAAGTGTGCACTGACAGCTAGTGGTGTGTGTGTGCCTGGTGAAAGCGTGCACTGATATCCGGTGGTGTGTGCCTGGTGGAAGCGAGCACTGATGGCTGGTGGGGTTTGTGCCTGTAGAAATTGTGCACTGATGGCTGGTGGTGTGTGTGCCTGGTGGAAGGGGACAGAAGTAGAAAAAAGGCACAGAATCCGAGGGGGGGGGGGGGGGGGGGAGAGTACTGGGCAAAAGACAATATTTATTGCTTTTTAACTATTAGAATGAAAACCTCAGACATTATAACAGATACATGGGAAAGGCTCAAGCAAACAATTAATTTTCGCCTAGTTCCTATAGGTGGGAAAACATTTTACCACTGGAACAGTCTCGGTTGGTAATCTGTGCTCACTTTGTGCGTTGTTAGCCATGTACATTTTTGATTAGCGTCTCTCCGTACAAAATAGGCATACTTTTTAAAATGGTAATTCCATACAATTTACATTTTCGGGTTTAAACAAGACTATTTGAGGGGGGCTGAGAGGGTAAACATGAAAGGCATCAAAAGACAGCTGAATTAGATGTTTAGCGTTTGAGATAACAAATATTTAAAGACATGGTGTGAGAAACGTAATTTTAAAAGAAGGTTCTGCCCCCTTCGCAAATCAGCGACAAGTAGCAAAGACATTGTTAAAACGGGCATTTTTACAGGTGTGCAAGGGAATATTACAGACTTAAATGCTACTCAGTTACAACCATGGCACGAGTCGGGATTTGGACGTAGATTTATTTAGTCCTCACTATTTAGGGAAGGAGCTTAGTGCCCTCTACCCGAGGAAAAGGGAGGTTGCGCGGTGTCACCCTGTGCCCACAACATTTAGAAATACTGTAAGCATGTAACCTGGACTCGGGGTTAAACCCCTTACCACTGGTAGCACCCCCCTTATGTGC
Organism: Triturus cristatus; assembly: GCF_964204655.1. Classification (NCBI taxonomy): domain Eukaryota; kingdom Metazoa; phylum Chordata; class Amphibia; order Caudata; family Salamandridae; genus Triturus; species Triturus cristatus. The sequence goes on from NC_140584.1 coordinate 351,162,567, forward strand.
GCGAGAGGCTCAGTATTTTTGATTCTCTTAAGAGAAGCATCAGGAAGCTTCACAACATTTATCACTTTTACATCCTAATCAACACCAAGCACATCTTATTTTCTCTATAAACGTAGTTTATGGGTGTAATACAAAGTTCTACGTATCTCTTTAAACACAGTGTACCTTTTCACTATTTCTGATGTATACTACCAAATGACATGAGGAAAACCTTGACGTGATTTTTAAAAAATAGTGAAACAAACCCAAAATGTTATTTTTAAATGTCTGCAGCTATGCTAAATGTTTTTGGGAGAATAGGCTGGTTCAGTTCTAAATGGAGATTAGCATTACAGTTTAATAATCCACACTGATGTCACTGTCTGTGACAGTATTGCGAAATGGCTGCACCAATTGGTCCTTTAGTATTTTTCCCAGGACTTGTGCCCTGGTTACAACTAAGCAAAAGGTAGTGGAATAAGAGACATTCAGTTCTCTTGGTCATAAAAATCGTAATATAGTCTAAGTGGCATGTCTAAGAGAAAGGTGCCGTGTGAAAAGGGGAGGGGTACATTGTGCTTACACGGCGGTACAACCACTATCTTGCAAAAAGAAGAAAAAAAATGGGAAACGCCTAAAATAAAAATCGCGAGGACGTTCGGGAAATGAAGTCAACAAGTAGAACATTCAACTCAACCTGCTTAACAGCAAAACACCATCCTACACCTTTTTTTACGGGAAATGTTAATGACCCCATCATAACTAAAACAAGAAGGGCTGGGCGAGAAGGGAGGGGGGAATGTCAGCAACAGAGGAGCCTGCGAAAGTGATCGTGATTACGATCGCTACGGAGGAAAGACACATGGCGCTGCGCGCGTGCAAGTTCACGTGCACTGTAGCTTTTGGCCACGGCAGCACTTTGATAAGCCCACATATAAAATGTCTCTTCGAGCCTTTGGCTCGCGAGACCTAAAAATGCAAACCCTTCCCTCTTCCATCCCTCCATTATCCTTTTCAATCCCAAAAACAGACTAACACGTCCACCACTCAAAATAATGTTATATTCCCCAGACTAATTCATCACTAATCCTTTTTTGGTCCTGGAGTAGCATGCTACTTGCCTAAAAGCACTACAACACCTCATCAGGGGTAGCATGCGCTATATAAATGCAAACCTCATCCCTTTATCCCTCCACTATCCTTCTCAATCCAAATGACAGACTAACACATCCACCGCTCAAATTAACTTCATATTTCACAACTAATACTTTTGGGTTCCGGAGTAGCATGCTATTCACCAAAAAAGCGCTTCAACATCTCGTCAGAAGTAGTGAGTGCTACATATAAAGACAATTACAATTTTACAAATAAAAACGCAAACCCAAGGCTTTTTCGGGGAAAATAATTATTTTATTTTGTTTCCAATTGACGCTTTTGAAACTCATACTTCACAAATTGAAATACATTTTAGATTCCAATTTACAGTTGGAAAAATCATACTTATGATCATGTTCGCAGGAAGTGAAACATACTGGTCAGACAGATCAGAAACAACTGTCCAACTGAGTGCTCTACCATCACGTTACTCGTTTCAAAGATTGAAAGGACGAAGTTGCGGTGAGAAAATGCGCACTAAGCGCCTAATATTCCTGTTAAAACCATCTCGCCAAAGTAAAACGCGACTCATCCAATTTCATTGAGTTGCACTTACTTGAGAAGATAATAAATGGAAGACGACAGGGCATCTTCAGATTTCTCTTAAGTAAGAGCTTATTTCCTGCTGTCTTTTTACTTTAACTAATCTGGTTACCTTTAAACAACGAGGTATTTCAATTTAAAACACGTGTATTGATAACTTTATTTTATAAACGGGTATCTTCGATTTTAAATCTACCCTTAAACTTATTAAAGTTTAACACCAAGCTACGGAATTGCTTCGTTTAATTCAATTTCAAGATTTTTGGTACAGCTTTCCGGATTACCACAAATCTGTAGCCGGATACTGTGTGGAATGACTTCATGCTTTGGAAGATCCACCCTAAAACACGTGTATTGATAACTTTATTTTATAAACGGGTATCTTCGATTTTAAATCTACCCTTAAACTTACTAAAGTTTAAAACACCAAGCTACGGAATTGCTTCGTTTAATTCAATTTCAAGATTTTTGGTACAGCTTTCCGGATTACCACAAATCTGTAGCCTGATACTGGGTGGAACGACTTCATGCTTTGGAAGATCCACCCCACTAACCTTCCAAATTAAAATGTAACTTTCAGTAAAAATTGCCAATTAGGCTTCATAACTGCCCTTCCCTAATTGTATTTTGTAACTTGTACCCAAATATTGTCGCTCCAAGCAGTTTTTCCTATCAAATCTTTCACCAGAGGAAAAAGAAAAGAAAAAAAATGCTGTACACAAATGTCCTCCCTTACGGCTATTCTCCTGAGAGACCCTGTAATCCAAGAGAAAGCTTTGACACGTATATTAAACTATGCTGCTTGCAACAGCATAAACCTTTCAGGTGTCAGGTAAAGGGGGCAGAAACTAAGGGAAAAAAATGCCTTCCGCACAGAACCCTTGCAATAATACCATGAAGCAGTAGCAAGGATACCCATGTGCGCTTCTCAATATACTTGCATATGTATCATGATACAGGATCAGCTAGTTTATTCTTAATCATTTATCATACTGTCTCATCGGGGTCTTGAGACACCATAGTAGAAAATTGCAAGCTGCGACAGGTAGGCCTTTTGCAGAGTGCATACAAGGACCCCAGGACTGTTGCTGCCATCTCCTCATGAGATAAGACTGGACCCACAGTCAAAGGGTCTAACCATTTATCAAGTGATAATGACAAATGTGGACCACTTACTCGCCACTATCAACTTTTGTTTTAACCCAGCACACTTGCGGGTGCTCATTCCCCCCCCCCCCCCCTTTTCTGTTACTGCTCACATACCACATAGTTTGGCTAAGAAATATCAGATTTAGACAGAATAGAATGTTTGTCTACACAAAGGGATTAATTATTTCATGACAAACCCAGGCCCATCATATGACCAGTGGGGAAGTTGACAACAAATGTGACTTTGTTACTTAATGGGCCACTTAGTCTGTCATTAACTATAATATCGGCCAATTAATGTCAATGAAAACTATTTTTTTCCACCGGTGTCTTTTTGGTTGGGATATCTCCCCAATACAGTTTGGAGGAGAACTTGTGGGGGCATTATGATGAATGGTGTAACATTTTAGGTCCTATGCCCTAGATTGAACAACGAATCACCGGCAGAGTTCTCATTCACTGGATAAGATGTCTAGATAAAAAATAGCGTTCACAAGTCAAGCAGAAATACATTGAATGCTACTGGCTTGTGTACATCTCCCACCTCAGCAGTGATAAACTGCTAGATTAGGCTCTAAATTTCTCAGGGCCAGGAATGGATCTGTACAATAAACACTCAAAATTAACATAATGCATCCATTCAGGCTCCCTTGAATCTATGACAATTTGCAAGCGTGCCCAAATGTTTAACATTGGTAATTTATCAGTATAGCTGCTGCACATTCTGAATGTAGAAGATGTTTCCTATACCTATTGAATCTAGAGTCTGACCCTAAACTGCACACGGAACACTACTGCTGAAATTACTCTTCACATGCATTGGTTTGCAAACCCACGATTTGGAATGCTGCAACAAGAAATGTAAGTGACTGGGGCACATTAGACATGCTCCACGGCTGGCTATATAAACGCCACTGTCTTACTATACATCAACAAGCTAGGTGGACAAACCTCAATTCTGCAAGTAACTTAGTGGGTAGATATGTGCATATAATAATGAACACAAAGAAATCAGCACAATGCCTGACAATTGATGACAGCAGCACTAATAGCGCTCTTCCGATTCTGAAATAGTACCGTTTACAAACGGCGTCACAGCATTAAAATTAAAACAGTGCAGTAAACTTTTAACTTGCTAGTACAGAAAATGAAGCGCCCTCAATGTATAACCTAGAGTTCCACAAAGAATTCACGGTCACAATTATGGCTGGACATCAAAACGATTCATCTTCCTACATACACAAGGAGTTTCAGCAGCATTATGTTGTGAAAATGTTCCAATGTGATCTTTTTGCCTTGAACTCACTATAAAGCCGGTTTACAATAAGTCAAAACAAACGTGCATGTTCACTGGTACAGGACAGTGCAACATCATAACATATGTGCTTTATATTTTGTTACACAAAATATTTCATCAAGCCATGTTGTCAGCATAGCTCTACATTCAGAAGTTGTACTAAAAATACTTTTTGCAGGTAAAGCCCTGCATAAATTTACATATGCTACAAGTTTTACATTTATTTACATGGCTCTCGTTTTCCACAGTAATTGAGGTCTTCCTCCAGCTACACAAATCTATTTTACAGGGCATCAATTTAAGATTGTTTCACTTATCAAGCAAAAGTTTGGAAACTACAGTGTAGCTCTAAAGAAGCCCCTCGTTTGGCAGTCCCATGGCAGTGCAAAGAATGTATAAATTGGCACATCGGGGGAGCAGGTACAGAAACAAGCAACTTGAAAGATTTGCCATTAGACAAATATTTAATAGCAAATGGTTGCCCAAATGAAATATGTAAACATATGGGATGTGCAAATTTAAGAGTATCTAGATGTCTGCTTGTATAGTTCGTTTGACTAATACAACACAACGGCAACAAATAGAAGGCCAATACAATTAAGTAGGTTCAGAGCAACGGTGACCCACAAAACCAATAAAGCTGACAGTACTAAATGGTCTGCCTAAGGTGCCTTTAAAAGCAAACATATTACGAAGAACACTTCTAATTATATTTTTTTTTAAACTGCTACGTTAAGTGCAAGCATTGTGGTTCGCCATGAATTTGGTTTAGGGGGGAGTTGTTACTGCAAGCGAGCATCTCAGTGCAATGCGCACAGCGCACAAGTATACGAGATGATGAAAGTGCTATGTGGACATTTTTCACGTTGCCCACGATTGAGTTAATGCTCTTATGCAGTTAACACTGTAAAACATTGAACTACACTGATGACCCATGCAAAACCTCAAACCAGAAACCCTGTAAAATGTATTTCTTTATGGAAAAGGTTATGTTATGCCTGGACTTTAAGCAAGGTTTTAAGCTGAAAGGTCAACATTTCTTTGTCAGAAGGGTTAAAAGAAAGTGGTACCCAATGGCTTGGTGGTTTCGGAAGAACGCTTGGCGCAGGCGGCTCACTAAACTTTGCTCCAGCATAATTCTGGTTGTTTTTCCCAAGGAAAAGTGGACTAGGGCTAGAGTAAAAAGGACCCCAGTTATTATTATGAAAGTGGGCTGCACCCTTCCCTCCGTTTTGCATGGCCTGCCATGCAACAGCAGATGGCACTCGGTCTTTCTTTGTAAGAAGCACATTCAGATGAGGAGAGTTCTGATCCTTGTTTTTTTGTCTGTTCAGCTGTGGTTGGTTCCTTGTACGATTATTCCTAGGCTGAGGAACTGGAATGCAAAACCTCTCACCGCCACCCATCTTCAACTTTTATGTCACCTGCAGAGCAAAAAAAAAAAAAAGTTTTATTGTACAGCACATAAAAATGGACAGGCTTATTCTGTACTACTATTAAGCAGTTTCCTAGCCTTTCTTTTGGGGGATGTCGGTTGTACAAAACGTAAGCGTCATTCCATGGCACACGAAAACTAAGCGCACCCACAAATATACAGTCTTCCGTTTACGTGTTAATGCCCCAGATGCTGTTAGGAACGGGCGAATCTGATATACATATAAATGCATGACTGATGATCAACAACTTCCGAAATGTTTCTTACTTCCCCCACCATGGCACACACTTTTCACACGAGGTAAGGCGGAGTCAGCACCTGAACCGCTCAGGAAATTTGAAGGCCCAAAAAAAGGGTGCACTCCATTTTGCTCATAATAAAGCCGGTCCTGTGATCTGCAGGTGTTCAAGCACCACTGCGTTTTAGATTATTGAATTCCTCCATTTGATCACACGGAGCTAGATTTTGGTTTTAACAATTACTTAAAATGGCATCAATTACACTCCCGCTTCTCTAGCTTGGTTTAATGGGTCCGTATCAAGCCAGACCATCACTATATTGGGTAACACTGTAGTGGATTGTCCATTGCCAGCTGTGGGTCTTATATATGATTGATGGAGGTAAAAGCAGAGCAAAAGATTCGGGGCAGATTTACAACAAGCATTTACAATGCAATGGTCTCGGCATGGTTAGAGCTATTGGCATTGCTCATGACATTTTTCTTTCCATGACTTTTCTCCTCTCATGTGTGTCCACCAAATGCTTTTATATAATGTTAAGAAAATTACCCTTTGGGCAAAAACAAAGTCCTTTAGAGAGTTCAATTTCTGTCAAGCACTGCAGATACCTTTACAAGCATAACTTAATTGCTGATGATCAAATGTTATCTAAGTCCATGTCAAAAGACACCCTCTGTATGCTGCAAACAAGTTCTTTGTCTTAAAATCAAGTGTAGGAATAGAACCAATATTTTTGTGCTTCAGTACCACATTCATCCTTCATGAAAAAATAGGAAACTGGGGAGCAGATATATTCTGGTCATCTTAGGGGCATTATTAACTACCTATGCATCCTGCTGTCACTGCAACACTTTGGTAACTGCTCGAATATCACAGAGAGCATAAGTAGTCTACCAAACATGAAACACTCTGGAATATTAATTAAAGACAGTGAATATTTGTTAACTTGCCAAAATATTCACTTATGGAGAATATCACCAACAATGCTATTTTTTCACCACCGTTTTCCTCTTACACTGCACTTCTCCAAAATCTACAAGTGCTACCACTCGATACTTAAAAGAAATTAGTATGCTTCTGTTTCGAATAATAACCAAATACATTGCAATTCCAGTCCAGGTTTTTAGATCTTGTGACTGCGACAGCAGAGTGAGCGAACGAGCGATCAGCGGAGCAGGAAGAGCTGTGCGCCACGGGAGGAAATCAAATAATATTCCATCTGCACTGATATTGGCAAATCATGGGGAAGAATAATCTTGTGCCACCAGTACCAGCTTCAAAACCTAAGCCACCCCCATATCCTCCACTACCTACCCTGACAGCTATAGATCGAATGCTGCAGAAACTATAGGGGTGGTGGCTAATGCTATAGAGCACACTTAACGACGCCTCTCGCTTCCAGCTGGTTCTCTCCCCCCTTTGCCTTCTACTAATATATCAATGCTCACTATCAATTCCCAAGATTCAATAAGGACACCTTTTGTTGCCCTCCCTGGGATATACAACCTTCCAACAACTCAAGACATCCCTTCAGAAATGAGTAATGTACCCAGTGGGTCCCTGTCCCTATTAACTAGGCTATCACCCCCAATTCTCTTTTTAACAAGTCTACTTCCGACCCCCAGCTTAAGGATGTAGTAACAAGTGGGATATACGAAGCACCATCAAGCCCAACTTTGATCGGTTACTTCCCATTGTGCAAATAATGCTGGCCCGCGAGTAACTACAAGAGGGCAGAAGGCTAGGAATAAGACGAAACAAGTTAATACACAGCCCAGAGGGTAAAAAACCTCAGGGGCCTATAGGGGGTTCCAGGCAAAAGAAACCTGCAGTGAAAGATATTGCTTCGACAGGGAAAAATCCTAACAGCGTGCCTATAATACTGGCTACAACAACTAATGACGCTGGGTCCTATGTTGTAAACAACGAAATGCCTATCAGTTTTCCGTTATGTCCACCTATTTCCCAGCGTAATGAGGGACTCTGAGAAAATAGAAACCCTCATGAAAGCCCTAATGGCTCCCCTCGTGGAAAGGGTAAAGCGCCTTGGGGAAAAATTAGATAACTTGGAGCAATTGTTGATGAACAGCTCGACCACGAAGCCCACTGACCAACAATTGCCCGTTATATCACAACAACCCGACCCTTTATTACTACCCAGCTACTATCCAATCTTAGATCTCAAGACCCTCAAATAGTGAAGCCCAAAGAAATCATGGGTAGGCCTGTGCCGAGGGCCTCGAAGAAGTTAGTGAGATCACTAGGGGAGGGGTACTTTAAGAACGGCTGTAGAGCATGCCGAATACACGGGACGGGTGTACAATAACTTAGGCGCATCCATGGCTTCTTCCCCGCCTCCTAGATCAAAAAGGCAGTATATACACATTGACCTACCTCCACAATCTTTAGCATATACGGTAGTCTTAGTTGGCGTCCCGGAGCACCCCCAAGGTAAACTAGAGTCCTTTCCTGAATTAAGAAATAAAGTTGCGCATTGGCTTAATACCAACAGGCCACTTCCGCCAGATTTCTCCAGGCAAATATTGTTTGCCAGAAGGATAAACTGGTTAGGACACAGGAGTAAGGATCTCTTAGGGGACTGCATGGTCGTCAACTTTAGGGACAGGCGGGTGGTCCATCATATATGCAATTGGTCCTTTATGTCAGGCGAGAGTAAAATCCCTACTAAGGACCCGAGTTGTTTTTTTTTATCCTCAATTCGCTCCTTGCCAATCCTCTATGAACCGAAGGGAATCTGCATACGTGGATCTGGAAGCGAGAAGGGGTATCAGATATAATATTCCAACTTTTAATTTTTTTGAAACACTGTCCGATTTGGAAAGGGTGGATTGACTTGAGTATGGGGACTCTTGTATAAATGGTAGCACTACCTTACTAACTTCTCCAAGGAAAAAAATTTGCCACGGCTTATGACGACGCAATTAACAAAGAGTACCATGAAATTATTGGGAAGGTGCGTCAGCAGGAGGTAATCACGGGACCGTCTATCGACCCCGTGTCAATTAAGGATGACCAATCAATGAAGATCTTATTTTGGAATGTGGCAGGGTTGCGCGAAATGGTGGTGAACGTCGCCTGGTTAGACTTCGTCCACGACTTCGGCATTTTATGCCTACAAGAAACTTGGGCGCTATTAGAATTACACATTGAGGGTCATAAAACATTCTTTTCTCCAGCCTCATCAACCTCTTCTGGCAGAGCCAAGGGCGGACTAACCATTTTTGTATCAAATATCCTCCAATTCATTAGCATAGTTCCCATAAGGCTGGATGTTAATTTTCAAATCCTTATCTTACATCAGAGTAAGACTAATGCCATTGTACTTGTTAATTTTTATAATAACCTTCCTATGGATGACTTTATAAAAACTATAAAATTAATAAACTCCTCCCTTGAAGAACTAATAGTCAAGGTTTGGAAGGATTTGACCATAATTTGGGGGGGGTGATTTTAATCAGACCCTCTAATCATAGTACTAATATAGCCTGCGGCATCGTGGATGAAAACGGTGATCCAATAACCCGTTTTCCCCATTCGGGGACTGTTTGAGCGAAACTATGTGGCCTAGATCTTGCCCTTGTTAACGACCTGGCGAACCCTCCCATCCCGGTCAAACCTACCTTTAATGGTAGAGGGAAGACAAATGCTATTGATTTCATTTTTTTTTCAGTAACAGCAGGGAAGGATGTATTAAACTGTAAAACTCATGACATGGTCATCAGCGACCATTACCCAATTAGTGTTACTCCAACGCCTATCAAAGGCCGAGAGAGTCGTAAAATCACGACGATATTAACCCAAAATAATATCACACTAGACAGACTTAATGGTTATTCATTAAGGTGGGCCACCAGGCCATCATTACTAGACTACTTACGAACTTAAGACCAGCTCTTGATAAATGCCGGGATTCAGATGCCACTAGCAAGGAAATTTTGGCTAATTTTCTGTTACTGAACACATCAATTAGCAAAACTCTTTATCCATACAAAAATAGGTAAACCTAGATGGATGGGATGGTTCGATAGCGCCTGTACGAAACAGAATCTAAAAATAGCACTAAATAGTAAAGACGGAATCCCTACGGAAATTGCTGCCCTCAGGAAGAAGTACAAACCCGTACAAAAAACTAGAAGAAAAAAAAAAATCGTTGAAAAAAGATATTTGGACCCAATTACACACTTCATGTTCCATACGGGATAGCGCTGCCTTCTGGAAGGTTGTAAAATCACCCTTTCTAGCAGATATCACGGCGAACTCTAGTCTCAATGTTGCGATCGATGAACAGGTGTGGGTTGACTATTTTGAGCGGATATTCAGCCTCCCTCCCATCTGCATCTCAACTGCCTTTATCTGACCCAAACTCAACTCCTTTTCCCTTGCCTATCCATATAAAACACCAGGAGGTGGAACTGGCTTTGAAGGCCAGTAAATCTGGTAAGGCCCCAGGTCCCGACGGAGTTCCAATTTACTTTTTTAAATCCAATATGGAACTCTGGTCGCCAATTCTAACTAGGGTCCTTCAGGCTCGTGGTCCCAATCTATTCTTGTCCCCATATTTAAATAAACATAGCATTTGCAATGCATTAGGTCTCGCATTTACGCGAGTTTAAGCTATTGACATTGCAAATACCAATGCCTATTGGCATTGTCATTTACAATGCCAATAGCCTTAACTCGTGTAACTGCGAGATCTATTGCATTGCAAATGCTTGTTTCCGGACTGCAGTGAGAACAGGCATATCCATGTGCGCATGCTCACACTACTCACTAGTTACGGCATGACGTTATGCCCGGTGAGCATTGTAGGGAAAGGGAAATCCTTTAAATAGTCATTTTCTCTCTGGATTTCCATTCTCTTTGTAAAACTCAGGAGCAGCAACATTGTTGTGGTGTCACCAGGGCTTTAAGTGGAAGCTTTTTCAAAATTGTATACAAGCCGTAGTTGCTGCTTATTTATCTTATGCAACTAGCAACCATTGACAAAGCCAATAGTACTGACTTCTTGTAGGTATGATGTTACTTGTTGTATCATATATCTGATACAATGACAGGAATAGCAAAATACAAGTTGTGCGGCACACTACGCTAAACACAGATTTTTAACTCACGTGTTTTAAGCCACGCCCTTAATTACATTGACCACACCCGTTTTTCATCCCACTTAAATCCCTGCATTTGCCCTAACGGTTCAGAGACTCACGCCATGACTGTGTGACCAACAAAGTTAACCTGAATTGTGGCTGGCTTGGCACCAGTCTTAGCTGCGGTCCCTACACCTGCGTGTGCAATACACAAAAAATCAAGTTATGTTTCCATATCCGTTCGCGTACATCTGTTTATGTGTCGTACCGTCTGACAATCTGCCCACCTCTGTCTTTCTGTCGCTCTATCATTGCCTTTGTTCACCAGATCTCCACCCTAGTGGACTGTAGTATGTGGTGGTGAAACACACGTGCACTTTATGACTGGGGGGGGGGGGGGTTTAAAGTCGGTTTCCATAAAAGATGGCCACTGAAGCAGGGGTCAGCTGTCCCAGCGGTTTAAAACTCGGATACCCAGGGAGTTCTAGGGCGCACGAAATCCTCGGATGCCATCCCTATATCCATTACACGGGGAGGGGGCTCCAAGCCTGGGGTGTGCACGGCATCGGGGTACACGCCAGCCAACAGCCACTTAAATGCGGTTTATGAAAGAGCTCTCGTTGCAATGGACACAGCGCTCCTGAGACCCGGTCTTCTGATGCGAGTAACCATATCCGTCAGAGATGCAGTTACTCACATTAAGGGAAATGCGACGGGACCGTGTTAACAAACCAGGGGTAAAAACAGGTGACATGAATAAAAAGCAGGTATGATACATTAACCAGTTGTGCATACCTCAGAATAAGATCCCATTTAAAAGGTACCAACTACTGTCCCCCTAACTTAAACAAGGTGTGAGGCAGTTCAAAATAAACATGGCAGGAGGGGAGGCAAATGGTGTGCACTTTTGCGGCTGCTTGGATGTTCTCAGTGGCCGCGCGGCTCACCGAGAACATCAAAGCGACGGGAAAGTGATCAGCAGGCTGCCAACTGGTGCGCGCGCCCGGCGCACATGTACTGTAGTTGGCGGCCTGAAAGCACTGGTTTGCACTTCCAAACCCCCTTTTTACAAAAGCTCTCGCGAGAGCAGCGCTAAAGCGCTGGCTCAGGCGAGACCTAAAAAGGGGATCGCAAGTCACCATCTTGCTAGATTTGCTGGGGAAAGTGGCCGGCCGTGTCATCTTAGATCGACTTCGGCAGTGGGCTTCAGACAATAAAGTTGTATCTGACCTACAGGCCGGCTTTCGCGAGGGTCTGGGCACTATAGAACAAGCCCTCAATTTATCGCTATTTATTGGTATATATGCAAAGGGGGGGGGGCACTTTATATGGCATACATTGACCTTTCAGCGGCATTTGACTGCGTCAAATCATACTAAGCTGTGGGATATACTAATAGATATGGGTATCGATACCTCCCTCCTACTATTCTTGCGTGAATTATACTCAGACGCCACAGCTAGAATTAGATTTGGTGTGGGGGGGCGAGCTAACAAAGTCTTTTAGAGTGGAACGAGGGATAAGGCAGGGTTGTGTCCTGGCACCTTTTTTATTCAATATGTATACCAATGGCCTGGAAAAAGCCATGGTGTCAGGGTCCCAGGACCTCCCTACCATAAATAAGCGCCCAATACCGATTCTACTCTATGCGGACGACGCTGTAATCCTAGCTCGTACCCCTATGGAGTTGCAGCGTGCCCTTGCAAGATATACTTTCATGGCCAACCTTGGCTTAAAGATAAACATCAAAAAGACGTTTGTCATGTCTGCAGGGTTAAGGGCGAAGAATATGAAACCCATGTTCATTGAAACTCAGAAATTAGAGTGCACATCCACCTATCCCTACTTGGGCGTAGTTTTTGACCACAAATCCTCCTGGAAGCCCGCTATAGAATCTAGGCAACTTACTTTTAAAAGGACAACAGCTGCTGTGGTCAATTTCGCAACCAAGTTAGGTAGACGTCCCACCGCTGAACTCCTTGAGATTTATAGAGCAAAATGCGTCACTAGTGCAATATACTGGGCCGGGGTATGGGGTTTTTCCAAGGTTGAGCAACTACAAAGGGTGGAGAATAGTTTAAGATTCCTCCTTACAGTCCCGCAGGGGACCTCGACCTATGCATGCCACTTGGAAACGGTTTTGACTTACATAACAGATCTGATAAAGATTCAACCACTTCTTTTGTGGCATCGCATATGGCCAACCAATGAAACACTGCCCGGAATTCATCAAGGATTGTATATCTCTTGATAAAGCCCGAAAGATCAGCTGGATAGCGTATGCAAGTAAGTTCTTTAGTGACCTCGGCATGTCACAATACTTCTCCTCCCCTCCTTCAATTGCAATAATACAGAGGAAGCGCTTTAAAAAGGCATGCCTGGCTCACTTACAATCTCTTCGACTATCCAGCGAGGTCTCTAAACCCATTGTTCAACACTCCCTACAAATTCAAACATCGATGATGGTTCAGCCCTATTTAACTTTTAATTTCTCGGGCTATGAAAGTTGTGTGTTAACTAGGCTTAGATTAAATATTTTCCACCACTTGGTTACGTTCCCCAAGATGAATACCTGGGAAAAATGTCCTCAGCCTTGTCCTTGTGACGACAGTTCCCCCAATCAACGATCCACATAACTATTTTGCAAATTTTACCAAGATATGAGGAAACAGTGGCTCGTTCCAATCTTGAAAGTTATGGGTCTACGTAGGTGTCGCCCAGCATTTCTCGCCCTTCTGCGTTTAGATACTGAAACGTATGCTAAATCGATAGCAACTTTCTTGAAATTGGTTGTCAAGCATAGGCAGAACTTGGAGTAAGAATGGGATCCATTTTTTCCAAGATGAACGATGGCCTTTCGACTGTTGAGGTTTTAGAATCTGCTGCCCCTGTAATAGACCTTTGATATTTCTTGTTTTTAAAAGTATACTATCCTCCTATTGTCGTAGCTTGCAAAATTGGAGTTTAGACTACTTCCCTATTGGAGGTTCGGTTTATTGAGCAAAATTTTACCCGGCTGCTTATTTTTATTATACTGTGCTTTTATAGATGTTCAACAACCGAATAAAGCTCGATTTGATTTTGAATAATAAACTGTCTAATAGACAATTAACAAATCTTGGCAAATACAAGCCCAACTCAAAAGCCATTCAACACACTTATAAACTTCAGTTTGCATGGTTACACTATAGCCATTCATTGAATAAATATGCTACAGATTGACATTTCTTCTGGCTATAGTTAAAGACGGAGGTTCTAATATCTCAGCGTTTCTTTCACTCAAGCGCAGTCGGCTAGAGGGCGTTTCCTTACTGTGGGTCCTTCTTGCGCGTGACAACCCGACAGGCACACGTTTGGCCACCACCGAGCGTAGACGCAGCTGCATACGATTTGGCTCTATCAGTATAAAACATGCCGAACCTCTCCGGTCGGTACCTCCGGTCTTGACTCAAAGACCGCCTCGGGGTACCGACGGATAGGTAAGTGCGGCGCTGTTTTCTTGTCCGTACACTGAGGCTCCAACATTACCAATAGAGCAATAATTTGATCGAAGGAGTCCTCACTATTTTTAGCTCCTGATAAATCCTCGAGTCGAGTGAACATTCACTCTAGACAGGTACACAGGGTTTCCTCCAATTTGGGTGCTTTTCATGATCGACTCTCTAACAAGAGGGTGTCTAGTTGCAGAATCGCTTCATACTTTGCACTCCTCTGACCTGTTATATAGGTCTCAGACTAAGCTATTTCTTTGTCGATCATAGACCCGGATGCCATCCTCCACTGTTTGTTTGTATTAAGACGTTACCTATTTTATTTTAAAGCCACTTTTGAGGAGACAGTACGTAGGTATGCAAACCTGCAACTTTGTATTTTGTCTTCCTTTTTTATTAGAGCGGGGCCCCTTTCCCTGAGCACAGACCAGGTTGAGGTGAGGGTTTCACCCAAAATATTTGGGTAAGTGCAATTTTATACACTATAAGATGCTGTGAAGCACTAGTCATGTTGCTTCTTTTGAAGTCAGGAAATAAGACTGTTCTTTTGCTATTATTACATAATGTAGGATGAATGTATTTCTTATCCATCTCTTTGTTTTCCTAGGTATCCGGTTTCGAATACTACATAGAGTTGACCGGTGCGGTAGGACTGTCTGTGAATTTTTTCATTTTTAGTTAATTCACTTTTTCTCACATAGTAGCAGCATTTTTGAGGTCCTGATGAATGCCCCTGATACTGTTTAGATCTTTATGGGCAGAAACATGTCGACCGATTACTATGGATATCGAGCATAATGACAAATCTATTTATGCTGAATTGCCATATTGCCTTTTAACAGTGGCAGTCGCACTCTACCAATTAAAGCACATTTGAGTTCTACTAGCCACTTTTATTATCACCTTTATGATTTAGTGCTGCACTTTTAGAACCACATTCACAAAATTGAGGACTCATCATATTTCTGTCACTACTGGAGATCTGACAGCAACCCTTGTATGCCATCCCTCTTTACACGTTACCGGGTCGTTCCATCAGGACTTGGTACGTTGTATCGAGGTATACAGACCCAAATGATGACAAACATACCATTCCTCTGTGATTGATGGGTTCTGTTCCTAGAAGGGTTCTCTATTAATCAGAGATATCGGATTGTTCCAGTATACTCTCTTCCTCTTTTTGTTAATATAGCATTAGACCCGGGTTGAATCAGTGTTTATATAGTTAAAGACGTGCATGTCAGTCTGTTGAACACCTCGCTAAGTGAACTGCTTTGTTAAAATGCAACGCGTTTTAGAAAAGCACGTTAAAACGCAAGGGTACGTTCAGTCTGAATCATCTCTAATGGAATGGTTGTCTTGTTTACTGCGAGTTTCTTCAGCTTGAATAATGGTTGGAGGTTACCACATTTATTTACTACAGTAGTTTTACTGAAGGCATCGGAGTATGCAACGAAGCATCGAAGAAATGCGGGCCTGAATCCGACAGACTATCGAATTAAGTTACAATTCATGGCTATGCATGTTATTACAATATGGTGGCCACTGAACATCAGTATTTAATGTTCCATTTACCCAACCACGAGGACTGGACACTTGAACATCTAAAGGGAAGTCCTGTCCTAGCATTGAGGAGGCAGTTGTTGCCGAGCAGCCCCGAGCTGAAGGAGAAACATTCCAAAACAGCAGCGCCATCTTAAGAGCAGTTACCAAAGCAGGGGGGAGGGGCGCACCGCCGCCCTTGACGGTTTCCATGGCCCTCCTTACAGCGGCCCGGCGAATTACTACGTGTGGTCACTGCTGTTATGCAAATAGCGCAATTGTAACCGATATTTAGCGGAGACAAATTCGAAGTATTTACTGGAGCATATTTATTTGGTACAACAGTATGCATCAAACTCCACGTTCTATTATCGCAGAGCAAGAAATTCAGTGATATCACTACCAATAAATTCCGACTCGGATGTTATCGGGTGCAATAACTTTCACATCAATTACCGGATCACTGTAATAAGGACCACATGTAGGGTAACCTAAAGGAATATGATAGATTGAAGGATTCACGTGTTCTGCTGTCAGGCTATGAACCAAGCCCAGAAATCGGTGTATAGTGGAGATTTAGGCAGGAGGACTACGAACTTGAGCGTACATCGAGAATGGAAAACAAGTCTTACGTGCTGCCGCCCTTAACACCACCGCCTTTCTCCGAGGTCAAGCAGAAATGCCTCTGAGGAACACAGCGGCGTTTTCGGATTTGGGGGCGTGTTTTTCTTTCTCTCCTCTTGCCATTGGCTGGAATGTTTACATTCCAGAGGAGAGAAAGAAACACGCCCCCGAATCCGAAAAAGACAGGGCTTCTTAAATGCTGGTCAGCCATTGGAGAAGAGGCCAGCCAATGGAGAAGAGGGGCGGGTTCAAGCCCCATATCTCAAAGTCATTAAATCTCGCGAGCGAGACTGCGCAAGCGCAGCCTTCACTAGCCGAGACCTAAAAACCGGCTCATCTCTGTATATTAGCAGAGATGCATCAGTTAATTTGCGTCACGCAAAAAATAAAAATAAACCCTTGCATCACATTTACAATGCAGCGTACCGTAGCGTGTCACGCATCTTTCGGGGTAAAGGCAGCACATTGCTGGAGTTGTGTTGCAGGCACGACGCAACTCCAGCACTGACCAGGAAGGCCTATTCCTATCATGCTGCGTCAATCCTTATGCCTGCTTCAAGCAGGCATATGGTTGTGACGCAGTGGCGTCGTATAAGTGACTCCGTGAAATCTTATAGATTTCACTATCACTTATACAAGGTTCTCTCTCGTCGGAACGTCCACCCTGCATACATTATACCGGACGCAGGTATAATGTAGCACAGGGCTTTACAACGCGACATCTCCCAAGATGCGTCACGTAAATATGTTGCAACGTGGAGCATTCTTTACGGTGCCGCATCACAGAAGTGACGCAATGGCTGCGTAAAGTTCTCAAGGGGCTTGTAAATCTGCCCCCGGTGCCGTGAAATATTAATGCCTTCAAACGTACTCCACGGTAATTGTGCACCAAACGGGTGGACACCGTAAGCCAGATAACTAACCCACCAGGGCGCCCAGAAAAATCGAGCATAAACACCAAGTCAGTCTCCCAGGCCTTACAAATGAGCAGTTCACCTGCTCCACAGCCAAGAAAACACTCACCATAAACAAAACCAGGGAGGGTGGGACGGGCCTGGAGAGGGAACAGGAAGACCTGGACTCAGAGTAATGAAGATTACCGAGCAATAACACACAGAGGTATGTAGGGAAGAGCATAGAGTACAATATGGCAACACTTAAGCACATGCCTGGTTATCTTTGTCGCTTTTATTTATTTTTTTACAAATAAGACACCAATGGGGCAACTTCTGGTTTTAACTCCGACATTTAAGCTGTTCACATAGGAGGAACAATTGGAATCTGACTTCCGCCCAATTGTTAGTATGCTAAATAACGTTTTATAGTGTGTGGGGCTCACATCTGCAGTTCTTCCGCCACGGTTGCCGTCTTTTAACTTTAAAAATTATTTATTTCGCTGCAAAAGTTAAGCCAACAGCAGTGGAGAAGAGCTGCAGCCGTGAGCCCCACACACTATAAAATGTTATTTAGCATAATCAGCCACATGAATGCTTTGTAGACAAATATAACACTGGCATAAGGCGGATTACAGAAAAACAAGATTACCTGAATGTGCCACCCGAAGCAATTTTGCGTCGAGTGGCACGTTCAGATAGTCTTGTTTTTCTGCCATCAGCTGTGTACTAGTGTTCAATGTTATATCTGTCTACTAAGCATTCAAATTGCTTATTATGCAAAATAAAGTTTTAGCGTGTGGGGCCCACTGCTGCAGTTCTTCCAAACAAATTAAAAGCCAGCAGCAGTACAGGAAAAGCTGCAGCCACGGACCCCACACTATAAAACTATTTAGCATAATCACATTCAAAAGCTGAAATTGTAGACAAATATAACGCTGGTGATAGGAATTACTTACCGGCTCTGCAGGATAGACTTTAGTTTTAATTCATCTGCGAGGGAGGGGGCCTGCTGTTAGACACGATGATTGCTTCTGTCGTCGCATAATGATTAATTAACTCGGCAGCTGCGCAGTATGTTAACAGGCCGAGGGTGAAAACAGTACTCATTGGTCCGATTTCGCACTAAAACTTGATGATTCGCCAAGGAGGGACGGGGCCAGGCGACTAATATAGTTTGCAATCTTTTATTGGTAGTGCACTACGCTAGCTAATATAGTTTGCAATCTTTTATTGGTAGTGCACTACGCTAGCACGTTACCAATGAAAGACTGAAAAATGAAAGTGGGGTGTGAGGTGTTGGCGAAGATTCCGTTTCTGGCGTTAATATGATGTGTGTGGTTCCTATGTAGGCAGACGAGCTGCTGCATTCAGTTTGAAATCTTTTACGCTCAAGCATTTATGTGCCCTATCACCTCTCCACGGGGATTGGGGGGGGGGGGGGGGGGGAGACTGGGACGGTGTTACCTACACTAAACAGCCCGCAGCCAATTATTAGTCATATTCCATGTGGACTAAATTAGAGTGTAAACCCGGCCCTTAGAAAAAGGTGCCGATGCTAAACACCGGCACAAATTAAGCACTGGGCGGGACCTTCAAAATCGTACTAGACTGGAAACATGTTATGTCGTTACAAGGCAGTGACTGATGCCCGATTAAAGTGTGAGGTGCTCCAACTTTGGGTGAAACGGCTTAGAGTCAGGGCGTCCCAAATCAGCAAACGTAGCCGGAGTAGAGCCGGACCCTAGTATATTAAATAAAAACAGCGGACTCATAACGCAAGATACCTTTCAGCTGGTCGATTCAAGCCTTGGGTCCGGGTCCTGCGGGTCGTGTGATTCCGGAATACAGAGCGCGTCTCTCCTGGTTCCTTCGGTTCTTCGCGGGTCGAAGCTTGCATGAGCTGGCGGGGTATGCAGGTTCTGGGGGCCGAGGCCACACACATCTGAGCCTTCGCAGCACAGCGGGCCAGATCTGGACGAGTAGTCGACTGAAACAAAAAGAACACAATTAGAAACAGGAAACGACAGCATCACAAGGCAAAGACACAATGGAGCCAACCAAGAAACGAGCTTTTCTTATCCGTTTTGTAGCCCCAATATTGAAGCATTGTCACTAAACCGTTGCACATCCTTTTCACTAGTTATGTTTTTTTTTACTTTGGCATCCCTCTAATTTGGCTTTCTCTCGAGTTTTAAACTCAACTGGCACGTTTCAACATATTAACCTGTCAATATGTTACTATAACCGAGACTGTTTTGAAGATGCATATGCACGAATCTAAAAACTCACTAAAAACAAAAAACAAAATACATCTTTGTACTTGCTTGTTCGACACATTTTCATTTCCGAACAAAGAGCTTTTATTTTAGAGACCCTGGACTGATTCACAAATATCCTAGTATGGGGGGGGGGGGGGAGGGATCGCCAACAATACACGTTATTTTCGGTTTGTTCGCCAAGTTTGGGCTAGTTTTCCGATTTCCAGAATTTCCTCACCACAGAGGTTGCTGCTTTTTATTATTATTTGCCACAGTACTACGTCCTAGATGGAAACGAGCCTTTGACCTGGCAACAGCAGAGTCTATCATTTACAACTCATGGCTCTAGTGTCCAGGTCACCCGGGGCACAAAGACGCACACAAGTCGATGGCTAGTCAAGCCTTGGACATGGGGGCTGTATAAACTTTGAGCAGAAGCAATTTGACTATAGACCTCTATATGCAGAGAACCCATCCAAACAAAAACACAGAACTGGTGTATTTTTACCGCAGGTCTCAACAATAATAACCCAAAGTAGTGCGCAGTTAGCCATAAAAAAGTATGTGTTAATCGATCAAACAAGATAGCATCTGTACATTTTCTGTTTTTTACCCTACTTTGAACAGGATTAATAAGGGTGGCTAGCTTACAAACAAGTATTAACATTTTCCTTAAAATTAACCAGCGTTGCTCTACGTCCTCTCAACTGGGCCTACGTGCAGGAAACAAAAATCATAAAGGAAAGTCTAATAAAATAAGTTTTAAAAAGAATACAGACGGGCGCACAGCTGGGTCAAACAAAGGGAAATAGACAAAACACACAAGATGGCGGCTGCGCGACTTCATCGAAGCCGTACGCCCCCCACTCACCGGCTCCCGCCGCACGAAGTGCCTGCAGGGGGTACCACCCCGACACAAAAGGCGTTTGACGTGAACCAGCTGCGCCACACCCAGCTCTACGCCTCTTATCTCCGTTCCCGGTTCTCTGTCTCTCACACCACGTCCGTTCGAGTCCTCCGCTCGACAACAACAAATTCACTTCGCCAACGCTGCGCCACTAAACACAAAATAGCCAGTACAGCCCACTAGGAGCTGTGCACACCCCTTTCCCGCCCAGGCCAATAGTTGCTGGAGCCACTCACTCTCCCCCAATAAGTGGGAGACGTACTGAGGAAGGTGCCCAATGGCAGCGCGGCACCACAGCAAGCCCGCCTGTTGCTGAGCGAAGGTGAGGAAGAAAACAGGATGCTTGTGCTCGCTACACAATGGGTGTCATGGAAATCCAAAAAGGACAACGATGGAAATCGCTAACTCACTGCAGCTCTCCGCATGAAGCAGTCGTTTTGTGATTGAAGTCGTGGAATAGATTTCCGGGACCCATTCTCAGCATTTTTGGTTGTATGAATATGAATATTTTTTACTTTAACCCAAAGCAAATAATAAGGTGACATTATATATTTACTAGGTAATCACTATTATTTATATATAAATATTTTTTAAATTCAGACGTCGCAAACACATTTCGTCTTTTCAATTTACCCACAAACGTATGAAGGGTTTTTGTCTTGATTTGAAGAAGACTAATTGTACTTGTTGCATCAGCCTCGAATTCAACAAAGAGATCTTATTTTCTGTGATGGCCGCCTCGTCTATCCTCATTATAAGAACCGTCTGTCTCGCTCTGCATGCCCTAAAGGGTGTATACAATACAGTTGCTGAGGTTCAATTGGATCCCGCCTGGGCTGAGGGAAGGGAAGAATCGAGGATGTGTAACTCCCAAATATGGAGTGGAAAAATAATAACAAAAAAAGTTTCAACGTGTCATCGAGAGTGCACTACTCTCGCGCGCCTGCCCGCCCAAAGAATTCAAACGTGTTGAACAAAAAATTGAGCTAGTGCTCTGCTTCTTGTTGTCTTCCTCGAAAAAAATATTTGATAGTTTTTGTTTGTTTATAAATAAATTATAATAGCCACCTGTCCCAAATTCGAATGACTGTAGTTTTGAGGACCCAGAAATGCTCGAA
The DNA here is from genome assembly GCF_964204655.1 of Triturus cristatus. Lineage (NCBI taxonomy): Eukaryota > Metazoa > Chordata > Amphibia > Caudata > Salamandridae > Triturus > Triturus cristatus. Next base: position 351,184,305 of record NC_140584.1, read on the forward strand.
TCATTTCACTGTCGATATCACCCAGCAAATAATTCGTTTCCTGTAACTCTTATCAAAATATCGGTTTTGAACCAGAAAAACAGAATATAGAGTTTTTGCGTTAAATTAGTTGTCGATTTTGCGCAAGTTACAAACGACCCCAAATGTTACAGTCACTTACATTTTTTGAATATTTTTTGTATTGCTTTCTTAAAGTTGTATGTTAAGTGGGCAACCAGAAGTTGTGCGTTTTGGGTTGGGGTGTGGAATGTTCCAATTTTGTACAGTTTGGTTCCTCAATCAATAGAAGTAGGGAAGGGGTAGTCCCTGTCCTACCAAGTACCAACGCATCAGGCGTTAGACTAACGCATTTCAGCATGGTACTCGTATTTTTTGTTTATGTTTTCTTGTCAGGGCGTCGTTCCTTGTTCAGATACATCAATCGTCACCTTCCACAACACCCTATTATTTGTAATTCGTTGGTAACAAACTTGACAACAAGTGCACAAGCTATCTCATTGACCTTTTCCCTGTGAAGGGAAAAGGTCAGGTTAGTCTAATACATACCGTAAATAACTACATTTACTCCCCCTGTCTTCATCCGCCCTCACCTCTGTCGCCATCTAGTTTGTGGATTTAAGAGAAAAAAAGGACAAAACAAGTTCGTGGCCCTTCTGCCCGGGCAGGGGGACCCCTTTGAGTCCTCAGGTGTCGTCGTCATCTTCTTTGTTGCATGAGCCTTCCAGGGCCCCACCAGTGTAAGGGTACAAGGGGACCCTTTTGGGTCCTCAGGTTTTGTTGTTGCTGTCTTCATCTGATCCATGCAGTGCAGCTTAGTCACGCAGGACGCTATTGATCATCTTTCGGCATACCAGGGTCGATGTCTCCTTCCCTATTACCAGGCAGTTTCTGGAAAACAAAAGAACATCTTTAAAGCAGCACAGAAGCCTCCAGCAGTCCTGGAGGTTCCCTAGTTCATGTGTCCCTGGGAAAAGACCACACATCACTGGGTTTGTGGTGATGCATGACGTAGGTATCCTGGCCCCAAGCTCTGTGTCTAGGGCCTTTCAGCTGGTCCGGTGCATACACACACTCACAGAAAAGATGGTAGGTCGTCTCGTCTGAGGTGCGCCCTCTCGGGCAGGACTTGTGTCGGTTGAGTCCTCTAGCGTGCATGAAGGCTCTCACTGGCAGTCCTCTTTGGATGCCAATCCAGGCGATGTCTTTGTGCTGGTCGGTCAGGCGCTTGGAGGCGATGTTCTCCCACACATGGTCCGCTGTGGCAGAGGAGAGGCCGCCAATCGGCTCGCTGGCGTTCCTTGCACGTATCTGGCATTGGACGATCTTCCGAGTCCACGTGGCTGGCGCGGCAGCCTCCAGTCTGAATTCCCTGATGTACTTCTCCACTTCCTTGTAGAACCATGGGGTGTCCCAGTTGTAGGGGATGGTGCTCACCCACTCTGCCCATCTGAGGCGCCGCCAAGTTGGCAACAGGAAGAAGCGTGCCATCAGAAAGCCGGCATGGCTCATCTTCTGTCCACAGGGTGCTCCTCACACAGTAGCACACAATGATTCCCCTTACGATGGTGGCGTTGTCCGGCACTCCCTTGACTTCCTTGTTGTTGGTCTTGAACTTCACCTCCCTCTTCTCTCTGTCCACCTTCGAGCTCCAGATGAAGTATAAGATCATTCTCATGATGGCCTTGGTGGTACGGGTCTACAATGGCCACACTTGAGCGACGTACTGAAGCACTGGCAGGGTCTCGTTCCGCAGGACCAAAGACTTCCCTTCGATCGTCAGCTTCAGGAGGCTCCAGAGTCCCAGCTTCTGATTCATATTTTCCAGTCTGTCTTCCCATGTCTTCTCTGCAGGACTTCTCTGCCGAACCAGACTCCAAGGATCTTCAGGAAATCCTGCTTGACGGGGAATAGCAGTGGGTCTCGGTGGGGGTCCAGTGGCCGAAGTGTAGGCTTTCCGACTTGGTGCTGTTGATCTTCGCTCCTGACACCTTTCCAAACTCGATATAAGTCCTCTCCAGCTGTTTCACAGATTGTCCATCCGCGCAGAAAAATGAGACATCATCCATGTAGAGGGAGTACTTCACCTCGCCTTTTCCGTTGCTTCCTGGCGCTGTCACTCCTCTGATGTTCCTGTTCTGTGTTCGACGAGGAGCTCTATCACACAGATAAACAGAAGAGGAGAGAGCGGACAGCCCTTCCAAACACCTGACTGGACGGGGAAGGGGTTGGTTTTCCAGCCTTTAACCAATGCCGTGCTAGAGATATCTCCATTGTGGTCACCACGTCGCAGAAGGAGTCTCCCAGTCCCAGTGCTCTGAGTGTCTGGCCCATGAACTCATGGGAAACGCGGTCGAACGCCTTTTCCTGATCCAGGCTGACCGAGGCCGGAGAAACCTTGCGGCTCTTGACGTTGCCAATCGTGTCTCAGACCAGGGCTAGACTGTCTGCGATTTGCCGACCCAATATCACAGGACTGGTCTGTATTACCGCACTGAAATGCATAGTTGCCTACATTTGAAACAAGCATTTGCAATGCAATAGGTCTTGCATTATTAAAGTTTGAGCTATTGGCATTGCTAAATAATGCAACACCAATAGCTCAAACTTTAATAATGCGAGACCTATTGCATTGCAAATGCTTGTTTTATAGTTGTTTGGGATAAAAATAGCACATTTTAATTACAGCTCTTTAATCTACCTCAGTAAGTGCTATGTAAATTTTGCACTGTTTTATTATCATACGTGCTGGCCATTCTTATATGCCCAGGGTCACACATCATAGGGTGGAAGTTGATCTGAAGCACTATAGGGTACCGAGTACAACTGGAAATTAAAGGGGGGGGGTCCTTTAACAGACATGAAAACACTGGGACTGTGAGTAGAGGAGCTCAGGGCACGGGTTTTGAAATTTCCATTCATAGGTCACACGGAATGATGAAAGGATGGGCCAGATTTCAAACTGCTCCCGCCTTGGACAGCACAGACATCTGTTGAGTGCTGCGTCTGCTCTTCCTCGGTGCTGTAGGCCTTCGAGGCACCCGCCTGTCAGTTCATCTAAGGGCGAATACCCTATATGAGAGTTTTTCGGATTCACAACCCCGACCCTATGGCTGCGGGCGCTTCCGCATACATTGCTAATGCTAGTCTCACTAAACCGTCTCCTGGCTCGCAGCACTTTGAACCCAGCTTTAAGACGGACAAAGGGGGCTTTGTGCTTCCAGGGGTTACATGAACACGACAGTGTGCCCGGTGGCAGCGGGCCTGTTGTTTTAATACGAATACGGACAGAATTCGAAGAAACGCACCAAGAGCAGCAAAACACTGGGTCACGTGAAAAACACCAGGTCAAACCAACCCGAACTGTAACGGCAAGTGAGGCGAAAACAACACTATCACGACGAAAGACAAAAAGATCGGTGTGTAGCTATGTATGTGAAGTAGTGTGTATAGTGCGTGGTTGATGCGGATGCACGGAGGGTTTGTGTGGTTGGTGTGTGTGTGTGTGTCTGCGTGTGTGTGTACGTGGTGTGTATGTGCGTATTTCTCTATTGTTTATTTTGCTCTTTATTTCAGGTCGTTTTATTTGTTATTTTTTCCTCTCTTAACTCTTTCTTATTCTCAAAAACATATTTTATTTACAGCAGGATGGACTAACGAAAAATCCTTGTGTTTGAAAAAATCATGTTATCAGAAAGAATAACGCGTGCTGTGTGAGAGATGTACATTCAGACTGAGCTCAACATAGACAAAGGCCCAGTGAGCGGGTAACGGGATATGCGTGCTGCAGGGTTTCTGTGTTAAACGTTTCTTAAACTTGTTAGTTTGAGTTTAGAAATAACAGACGAGATGCATGCGCGTAGAAGCCGTGTTTACTGGGCGTCGAACCACCCTGTCTGGAAAAACAGCAGCCCAATAGTGGGACCCCGACGGTTGGACAATTCACGTAACGTCCAGTCCTTGAGCACCCGAGCCCGCGTGCACCAGGACACCTATCACCACCGTACGGTTAAGTGAGTACCCTCTGCCCTTAAATAAGGTGCTTTTAAATTATCGGACATTTTCATGTAGAGCAGCTTAATCGTTAGATATTAGTCCAAACAAGAGTAGCCATCACGGAAAGATGAAATGCTGAGTCCGCCTAGCGCATAACCTAGACGGAGCATTTCAGCCGGTGGTGTCATGCAGCCGGTGTATAACCCACCTAGCTGTCTCCAGAACTAATACGCTCACAGTGGGGTTTATTCTCCGTCCAAAACCCAGTGCAGCGTATCTGACATCCAAAAGCGAGTACACCCTGCTTACCGTGTATTAAAGTGCGTTGAGGCGCTGTATAAAGCACTTGGACACACACAGAGCCCCCTTCTCACCTGTAATGCATGGCACCAGGTGGCCTATGGTTGGTTGGGGGCGGCGCAGTGCTAGAGCCGACCGGGGGCCCCCAGCCCGCCGATCTTCCAGTGCTGAGCGGAGCACAGCCTCCTCCCAGGGTTACCACAGGACCGTGTGATGGGGTGGGAGGGATTCCTGCAGCTTCCAAGCAACCACCAAGGGGGTGGCCTGTCATTCCCACGGACCGGCCCTGTTCTGACGTCACAAGGAACAAGGGCGCCTAGCAGAGTCCTTTCGTACCTCAGAGGGAGGGAGGGTGAGGGATCCGTCTTCACAGAGAGCAATCCTACTTTATGTAACCCCGTCACACAGCGGAGAGAGAAATGTAATCTCACAGAAAGCTATCGTACCTCAGACGAGGAGGGGGAGGGAGGGAGCGATGCACCATCATAAAGAGATATGGTACCTCGCAGAACCCTATCATATTTATTCGGTTGAAACCTCACAGAAAGCCATTACATATGTTAATTGTTTACATACGAAAGAGGTAGAGAGTGGCATACCCAGCCTCAGAGAGAGCAGTCTTACCTCATAGATCCCTATTCTACCTAAGAGAGAACGAGTGGTGCGCGTGCGCGCCACAAAAGCCATGTGGTTTTAATTATCGCACCCGTGTCTATGCATGATAATTGAGAACACATCAGCAATGCGCGTAATAGACACCAATAAGCCATGGGCGGAGCAATGCGCCCACCATTGGCCTATTGTGTGCTCTCTTTCTGAAAAACACACACGCACAAGCCAATCGTGGGGATCAAGCGTGTGCGATTTCTAGGTACGTTTTGAAACAAGAGGTCTCTCGCTGCGTGAGCAGTGCTACGCACTGCATCGCTTGGCGCGAGACCTAAAAAGTACAGGGTGTAACAACACTTAACATCACAGACACATTACACAGAGACAATGAATCATACCATAGTTGCTAACATTTGAGAAACAATTCTAGGGACACTATGCAGCACTGTTAACAATTACTTACTTGAAAGTTTACCACACCCACTGCCCCAAAGCTCCGCTCAACCCACATAATTAGCATAATTTAACTCCGCCTACTTTAAATACTGTCGCGGATTGTCATTTGCATTATAAAATATGCAATTTGCTATTAAAGGTTATACATACATACATACAGTCAAAACCGATAACAACACCTTCCCAACTGGACACAACTATCAATCTCAAACAGCACAGTGACAGACATTACCTTTATGTCCCTCATACTCGACCCAGTCATAAAACATGAGGTAATATTCACTGACAGGAAACGCTTGCTAACTCCACCCACCCTCCTGCCAGGGGCTATAATACCAGAGCAAAGCACTTCCTGTTTTGTTTCCTGTCGGTGGATACGGACGGGGGAGGCTGGGGTAACTGCTGGGCTTTTACCTACTTCAGTGTGTAGTTTCCGGACCTCTCCTGCTGGGCTCTAGGAGTGCCTGGGGACCGTCTTGGGAGCTCCTGGTGGTTGGGACACTTGGTTGGTCTTCTGGAACCGCGAGTATGCTTCGCTGCCGGGAGCCCTGCTTGCTGGGCTTGGTTCTGCTCCCGGTCAGCGTTTTTCCTTATTACCGCCATTTCATGCTGGTTGGGGCCACATTGCCTGTTGTTGCTGGTTGGCCCACCTCTGTCTCAGCTCCTGCTAGGGTCTTTTGCCTTTGCGGCCCTGCGGTACTAGGAGTGGGCCGCGTTGCGAATTACTAGTCGCTGCTTGAGCCACCTCGGTGTGCAGCGCAGTTGGACGATATAAGCCAATACCAAGGCAATTGTGGTCTGGCGGGGTGAGTCTCAGGTTTTCTCCTGTTAGTTCGATGCCAGAGGCACCATTCTTTCTGCCTGGAGCCTCTCCCTCTGCCGTCTGCCGCTTGGGCGTGCCCTGCGGCGGCTGCTTGGATCAATGCCTGTCTTATGGGCGGGCTGCTTGGGAAGAATGAAGCATTATGTGGTAGCTCCAGGCGATGTTTTCAGCTAATTTTATTGGTGTTTGCTGTACGCGCACAGGAGTGTCTGGTTGGAAGCCGTTTTGTCTGCTTATGGTTCCCATATATTTATTACTGCACTCCAGGCTGGTTCTGTTGTCGTGTGTCTCTGTGAGGCAGTATGGGGAAGCATTCGTCTAAGTGCAGACTTTGCTCTCCACTTTCTTCTTCCTCCTCCTCTGGGGGGACTCATGATTCAGCCCCTTTCTTGAAGAAGAGTAAAGGGGGTGATGACAACTGGATGAGAAGTTAATTTTGGAGATCTTGTCTATGAAGCTATGAATCACGTAAAGATGCCGGCTAGTGTTAGCTCTGGAGGGGGGCACGACCTCTACTCAGACATTTCAAGTTCGGAGTCTTCTAATGAGTCCTCCTTGGGTGCTGTGGACCTTAAGGGGAAATATATATCTAAGGCTATGTTACCAGATCTTGTTTCCCATGTGAATGACAATATGGGTTTTCCAGAAGCGGAGATCACCAGCACGTCAAAGGACATGGTTTAGCTCCAATTTTGGAAGTTGCCTAAAAAACCTTGCCCATTCATCCATTTGTGATGGATGTTCTTTTCAAGGAATGGAAGAACCCCGATCACATCATGATGCCTCGCTTCATGTCTTAACTTTACCCCTTGAGAGACATGGAGGATACTATTCTGGGGTCAGTTTGTGTTGACTCTATTGTGGCCAGTCTGGTGGGGTGTCCATCCATGGCTGAGGATAAGATCCTGAAGGATGGTGAAGATAAGAAGATTGATTCCTCTCTGAAGAAGGCTTAAGCGGGGTCCCATCTAGCCATTCGTTAAGGGGTATATGGTGCTTATGTGGCGCAGTCTTTTTTGTTCGACTTCAAAACTTTGTTCTCCACGATCCAGGACGGTGGGCAGTGTCCTGAGTTGTTGGAGTCTGTTAGAGCATCAGCTTTTTCCTGTAGTGCTTCCATTGCGTCCACGCATAATTTGCTGCTGAACGTTTGGAACACGGATGCTGCTCAGGGTTCCATGGCTTTGAGGCTGCCTTTTACTGGTCCTCGGCTTTTTGGTAAAGGACTTGAGGAGAAATTGCATAAGGTGTTTAAGGAGCGGAAGCATTCCATTTCCTTTCGGAGGCAACAGCGGCACAAGGAGGTTTCCTTTTCTTCTGAGAAGTCTTTTCATCAGCCTTCTCGCCAGGAGAGGAGTAACTTCTGGAGCCAAGTGGCCCCGGGGAAAAGTTTCCAGTGGTAATTTCAGAGGAAGCCTCATCTGGATGCCGGTCCTGGAAGTCAGCGTTCCTGACTATGCCGCCTTGCAAGGTTGTTGGAGGGAGCTTTATTTAAGGGTCAAGAGGGCAGGGGGCTGAGCACAGAGCTCTTGGAGCCTTCACGGAGTGAGCGAGGGAGTGAGCTAGGGACAAAAGGGGCACCTTAATTTGAGCCGGGGTGTCTGGGAACGCTCGCTCTAAAAATGAAGGAAACAGACATGTGAGCCATGGAATTTGAAGCAAAGAATATTGGCAGTTTATTGAGAAGGTGCAACTTCATAAAAACTGCAAGACAAAGGCATAAAAATACAAAATATAGTCTACCTCGTGACTTACGGTATGGTTCTAATATTTTACCATACATGGTGACGCCCTTTCCAGTAACTGTGGTATGTGAGCTAGGTGAAAGTTCATATCTCAGGCAAGGCGCTTGCCGTAAATTGGATGGCCAAGCAGAAAAACGTGTATTGTAAAGGGATTCTGTATATATATATATATATATATATATATATATATATATATATATATATATATATATATATATATATATATATATATATATAAAATCTTCACGTCCTGTGTTCCTTAGCTTGACACATCTGCGGTGGCAACTTCCCTAAAAGTATGTACTGGCCCAGGATGCAGTCTGCTGCATGTCGTAAGAACAGAGGGATGTTGAACTTTGCGCCAGTGAACTTGGCACACGGGTAGGGTGGGGGCTCTATAGTTTGGAGCAGGAGGCCTCACAGAAAGAGGAGCTAGATATGATTTGGATCAGACCTGCCTTCAGCCTGTTATACAGGAAAATGGCAGAACTATGGTCAATTTAACAAAGAGGCCTACATATTGAACAGAAGGGCCTACACAGGGGTTTTATGCTGGCTGAGTGGTAAGGATGTCCCAGGGTATTTGTTATATAGTAACACAGGACCCTCCGGTCAATTTAACACGGCCTACAAATTAGGCTGGCAGGGCAAGGACAAGGGTCTCATACCTCAGGTGTGGACAGAACGGGCCTGGGGCACCCTATGATATAAAATCGACCCTCTCTCATTCCCTCCTCTTGTTCATTTTTGAACAAAATACTTAAAGCATACATTTCAGGTCTTTGAGGTATTTGGTTATGGTAACAGGCTGCATTTAGTGTAGTCCTATTGTTACTTCTACAGCTTCTATAAGTGCAAAGTTATTCACATTCCCTGTTCTATCCTTGTTCTCCCTTTGCTAATTATGCATTTCTCAGGAGGTGCAACTGCTACATACTCAGTGTGTTTATTGAAGAGCAAATTGTACATTAGGACACTGCCCACGTATTTAGAGACAGGTATGACATTGACATTATAACACATGCTGTTTTCTGTGTCGGTATGCCGGTGTGTGCAAACATAACATCCTGCTCTGTCAACTGTCCCCCTGTCCCGTCTTTATCAATGGCAATTTATTCAATGTGGTACAAAAGTCATTATAATAGCAGCAATAGGGGTCAATGCTGCTAGTAGCACCCATGATCATTTTCTCGAATTGTTGTGAAAGTCTTGAGCAAGTCTTGAGGCATTGTTCCAATCGTTGGTACGTGTGGCTAGTGTGACTAGTTGGAAGAATGTCTTATCTTCTGCTGCGTCTGTACTATGTTCAAAAAAAGTCTGCTGAATAATAATGTAGAGCCTCATAGATGATACCTGTAAACAGAAAAAGTAACCTTTGGTGCCTGTCTTCAAGTAATTTGAGAGGTTTGCAAGCACTTCTATTACTTAGGCACATTCGACATGAAGAAAACAAAGTGAAGAAAAGGTAAAGATGTCTCGATGTCACAACTTGTAGACTGAGGGGTTGGGGCGTCGATGTTTCCAGACGTTCTTTAAGTGAAGTATCCTTGTGGCCCGCTTACACACTCGTCCTTTCTCTTCTGTGTAGCACGTGCAACCCTTCAGGATGAGCTTGGGATACGATTCCCACTTGGTAGTTTCTGTGGAACACATATAGTTTCTGTGTGGCTCCTTGCCCCTTGTACAACCCCTCAATCACATGTGAGATGAACGCCGGTCCATTTTCAGAATCCAAATGCAGAGGTTATCAAAAGCGCAGTATGAACTCTTTCAGGAGGCATTTGGCAATAGTTTGTGGATTGCTGTTCTTGAATTGGCATGCCTTAGTCCATTTACTGATCATGCACACAATAACCAACACGTACTTGTAGTTTTAGTAAGGGGTATGTTGATGAAGTCCATTTCATGTGGGGAAATGAAGTGGCCTGAGGCAGTGGAAATACAACTTTAGAAAAGCAGTCTGGTCTTCCTATCACGTCGTACAAGTGATGAACCATGAAAAAAAGACGGGCCATGGGAGCAAGCATTATCGTTGGTAAACATTTCTTTCCATTTGGGCCTATTCATATCCCTTTTCTGTTTGTATACATCCTCCCCTGTTCCCTTCTTCCTTTTCTTCCACCCAGCCCCTTCAATAATATACCTAGTGTCATAGTACATATCATCATCCTTTATCTTTATATCATGATATCATGTGTAGTAGAAGCAATTTGAACCATTGTGTACTCACAATCAGTTAATGCTATTCTTTTTTTTGTACATCTGCATCAATAAATTCTTTACCAATTGATACACAGTCCTTTGGGGAGGTGTGTGCAGCACACTCTACAATTTAAACTGGAAGCAACAGGCCTTGCAATAGTTGAGCTATTAATGGTGCATGCTGCATGTGTTGTCCAGCTGAGGTAAGGAGGGAACTCCAAATGAAGAAAAGAACCCAAACGTTATATTGGCATCCTTATACAAGACTTTAAAACGAAATTCATTATCTCCAAAAGCAAAAGAGGAATTAAAACATTGTACTATAGCTTGACCCAACAGCAAACACAGATGAAAATCTCTGTCACAGTAACACCTTTAGTAATCAAAAACACTCATAGGTGTTAAACTGTGCCCAGGGATGTGGAATTCCCATAGCCCCACTCCCAGGACATATCCGTTTGAGGTCAAGGGCAACAAGCCTTCATGCATATTTCGTCCTTGGGACAAGTAGGCCCAACCCCTACAGCACAAACCCCTTGGCTGTCAGTCTACAGACCCACACTATGGATCAGGGAAAGGCACAGTCTGCCCAAATGACAATATCTGTGTCCATGTGCTAATGCTGTTCAAACCTGCATCTATTGTTCATTGATGCAAAGGCTTCATTATTAGGGTGAGCGCTCTAAGTAAATGTTGTAAGCTCAGACTGCACTACTGATAGTGGTTGGAGTATGAAAATGTGTACACACTTTCTCAATATTTAGCAATGTGAGGCTAGGTATACTGGTCTCAGAATGCTCTCCAATTAGATGCAAATATTTGCAGAAGCTTGAAAGCGAGACTGATAATTCTTTGCCTTCAAAATAAAAACGTTCACACAAAAAAAATGCAAAACATTTCGCTAAACTACTGGAATAAGGTAGGTACCATTTCTTTGCAACACAAAAATAAACAATGAAATTGTTGGTCAGCCTTTTGGCTCTGTCAATGCACAACTTGTTTTGGCAATATTTTTGTGAAATCTCATTGGTGTGGGAGCTGCTGGGCCCTCACCATTATAACAAACATTGGCAAAAGCAGAAATTGTTGTGGTCTCAAAAATCACACATTGCACAGTAGTTCCTGGCACTGGATAAAACAACTGTGTGTGGATATGCTCCTTGTGAAAGAACAGAATGAAGTCACTCACAGTGAAGCTAGCAAAAAGAGGGAGGGAGAGACAACATTTTACTAAACATAAAAGGTCGTTGTTAATGCCAGACCTAATAAGGGGCTAAATCATGAAATAAAGTGCACCCATGTCCTTGTATTAAGTGCAGATATACAACTGTTGTAAATTCACAATACTACATAAGTAGGCCAAGAAATAGTACTCCTAGAAGATATTTGTGAACTGTATTTAAGCATGAGCAAATATGCAGGTGTACTATATTGCTCAAGCGAAAATCTGAGCCATTGCAAGTTCACATTTCCTCCAGCCACTTTTTTTTTTGTGTGAGCCAGAACTATTGCTTACCATTACCTTCAGCCCCAGTATGTTGATCTGCGGAAACGTGGCAGCATAAGGTAATTGTTAGTATTCAAAACCTACTACGGAAGGAGCCCTAACGTGATCAGAGAGGCTATTTCCGAGCTCTTATATAATGACAATGCTGCCATAATTTGTCGCTGCATTACATGCCACAAAAGGGACAAGTGTATTTTGTTACAGGACAAGTATATTTAAGAAGCAACCTGCCCCATGAACAAGTAGATATTTCATTAAATTCCACACCCCTTTGTGCCAATCCCTACACCTTGAAACCTATTTTCAAATACCCTGAAATATTGCACAAATATATTAAAACACATTTGTAGAAGTGGACCTCAGCTAGGCCTACCAGTGCAAGGGGTTCGCCCTTCTCTGCACAGAGTCCTCAGACCATTAGGAAGAAGTTGGCACAGAAACTGGAATAGAAAAAACAAAGTTTAATAAACCTCATGAGGTGGAACTACATTCACACAGCACCCTTCGGTATTGAATGAAGTAGCACACCAAACAGAAGGAGCATGGTCCTTTTATACCCACACAGGGGCTTGAAAGAGGGCAGTACAAGTACAGCAGAAGATTTTATGTACATATAAGGTCATATAGAAATACACAGTCGACAAGTAGGAGGAGTTAACAGTTTGGCAATGCTAGTAAACACATCCTGACAGTTACATACTACTAACAGCTGCAAGGACAGTTGAAAACTCACTGGGCATGTGCAAAGGTGGAAGATGCTAAATATAGTTCGTTTCTAGGCAGATTACAAGAGCAGTCAACACCGAGGGAGGACAAAGCACATGGTGAGCACATGGCAAACAAAATGGCTATCAGAAATACAAAATGGATTCCGCAAAATGGACAAGATAGCCTCTAAATATAAGATGGATTCCGCTAATGCTAAGCCAATCACTGCCAATTTACAACAGACGACCCTTTTAGCATTAGCTGAAGACATCTGTTCCTCTGGGGTAATCTAAATATGCATCCCGTACATCTATTAGCATTATTTCGGCCACCTCTTTATTCAACATTTGTTGGGCTTCTGTTTCTGCAACATTCCTTTTGTCAGGTATACAGGCAGAGATGCAAATGGAGAAAAGCATTGGACCACATTGGATACATACACAGCATGTAAAAAGTATCGTAATCATTACACACAGGATAGTCAGTAGCTTCCAGCCCTAAGCAGAAACAAGAGTCCAAAACCATCCAGCAAAAGTCCAAGTACCAGTCTCTGGATGAATTTCTGCAGCAATCTTATGCAGTTTTGATATTGCGTCGTATACTGAAGGTGAGTGATCCGGTATGAATACGCAACAGCTGCTTCCAATGATGCGACATGCACCACCTCGATCAGCCAGAACCACATCTAGAACCATTCGGTTCTGGAGAGCTACAATCCTTGCAATTTGCAGCTCCTCCGTAATGTTCCCAAGTGCCATAGCTGTCTGATTGGTAACAGCTTCCACAACTCTAGTTAATCGTCTTACTTTCCTACTGTTTAATGCAGCACCCACAAAGAAGAACAAACCTAAATTAAAATCGACATATTGTTGCAGAGTGGTATCAGTTTGGTCTACTTCGTCAGTACTTATTGTCCTCTTGTATCTATTTCTAGAGATATCGTTAAATAATTTAAGGTCCCGGTGATATGATGCAGGTGCCAGAAACACAGGGGGCAATAGAAAGGACACATAGCACACACCTGACCACCCAGCAGGTAGTTGATAATATCCGTGGCTACCACAGACAAAATAGGTATTATGTGAGGCTATAAAACTGCTAATATTTATACCTTCAATAGTCAGAATTACAGTACATTCGCTTTTCCCCACTGGAATTCTCCCAATACTGTTTACACATAGATCTGCTTTAGCTCTAGTAACAGAAATCACAAATTGTTCATTACTGGTAAAAGTTCTCATATTTGTGAAGACATATGGTGTTGAAATATTGTCCGGTTGATACTCTTCCCATTCCCATTTGGTCCCTTTGGCTTGAGGATAACCATCTTTATCTTGGTAGCATACTTTATTAAGGCGAAAAAGAAGCCCGCCTACTGTGCGTCTTCCAGATGGAAACAAAAGCGCATACCAAGCTTGACAAGAACCATTACCATCTTTTGATGTGCAGGTATCATCCCACACACCCAACAGTTGGTAATATTTGTGGCATTATGAGTATGATGCAACATCTGGATAAAGGTATTATTTAAATAAGATTGTCGATGCTTCTGCTCATGGTAGGGAAGCGTAAAGTAGTGGTGTTAACTGATACTGGAGTAGTGGCGATCAAAAGCTCTCGAGCAGGAGCCACTTTCTCAACGAACCAGGTTATTACTGCTACAGCCACCATAGCAACAACAAACCCTATAGCACAAATGATCTTTCTCTTAGCAACAGTTGATTTAATTGTGGGCATGATCAGCTTGTCGTTGAAAACAATCGTTGGAGCTTTTATCCCTGGGCAGCCGTTGGTTTCTTCACCGAGGGTCAAGACTGGTGTCGCTACACTATACAAGACTGATCCTCCCCCCTTGCCACATCGGCATTCCGTTTCACTAACCCTGGGCGGTTGCTCAACCAGTCTATTTCGACGATGCGGGCTCTTTCCGTTGTCTCAGTTGGTATTGGGATACTCCAGGAATCCTGTGGTCCGGGAAGACTCCCTCAAGTTCGTCAGGTGATATGGCTTGGCCTTTCTCTGTATCCAGGATGTCCCGATGGTCGATTAAGGCAGCAGGATCCACCAAGGTAGACGGCACTTTCTTGCAATGGGTGGAGTGCACCCAGTTCCTCCTGTTCGTCACTCGGACCGCAGTTCTCGATGAAAGGAGCACCTGCTCTGGGCCGCGCCACCTTGGTTCCAAGCTGCTCGACCTCTGGAATGATCGGATCATCACCTGGTCTCCAGGTCGAAGTCCATGGCCTTCACCTGCAGACCTATCAGGAAGAGCTTCTCGAGTCTGTTGATGAATAGAAACCAAATTGTCAGTCAATTGTGATAGGTAGTCACTCATCAACACACATGGTACATCATGTATGGGGCGTGGTTTAGGAATTCCCCAAATATTCATAGGCCTTCCAAACACCACCTCATATGGTGTAAGACCAGATCGCGAATGTGGTACTGATCTAATGGACAACAGTGCCAAAGGTAATGCATCTGGCCAATTCAAGGATGTGGAAGCCAGTATTTTCGCCAGTTTCAATTTAAGTGTGGCGTTATACCTTTCCACTAGCCCTGCTGATTGTGGATGGAAAGCAGTGTGGAACTTGTGCTTAATTCCTAATCCCTTCAGGACATAGTCGACAACTTGGCCAACAAAATGGGGTCCGTTATCACTCCATAAAAGCTTACAGACACCAAATCTAGGGAAGAATTCCTTCAAAAGTACCTTTGCTGTAGTGAGAGCTGTATTGTCCTTCGTAGGGTATGCCTCTATCCATTTACTGAAGGCACATACCACTACCAAAACATACTTTAAGTTATTACAGCACTCAAGCTGGATGTAATCCATTTGCAAAACTTCAAAAGGTGCGGTTGGCGTAGCAAACCCTCCTGTAGGAGTTTGTGTCTCTTTACCAGGATTATGCTGAAGACAAATCAGACAAGACTGCACCATCTTTTTAGCTGTGCCGGCAATTTCTGGATGCTCCCAAACTTGCGTGAGCAATTTTGTGATCGAGGAGGCTCCAACATGTGCCGGCCCATGTGCCATATGAATCATAGGTTGTAAATAGGCTGTAGGCAGTCTCCACTTGCTCATCTCTTTATTCCTCCAACAGCCCTCATCGTCCAATGTTCCCTCCTTAGACCATTGCTCAATTTCATCTGCAGAAGCAGATCTCTGCATATCTAGCACTTCCTGTCTGGTATCATGCCAACGTTCAGCCTGTGACTTCACTACGTACATAGACGTGGTGCTTCGCTGCATGGCAGTTTCACGGGTTGTTTGGTCTACAAAAGCATTGCCTTGTCCTATCTTATCAATTATGTTCTCATGTGCGCTACATTTAACAATTGCTATTCTCTTCGTGTATGTTAAAGCAGTCAAGAGATTATGTACTAATTCTCCATGCATTATTTGCATCCCGTGGGATGTAAGAAAGCCCCTCTCCTTCCAGAGTAGCCCAAAATCATGAGCCACTCCGAAAGCATAGCGGCTATCTGTATAAATGTTCACAGATAAGTCAGTACTAAGTTCACATGCTCGTGTTAAAGCTATTAGCTCAGCTGCCTGAGCTGACTTCTGTGGAATACGAGCTGTCTCAACTACCGTCTGAAGTGTTGTAATTGCATATGCAGCTGACGTTGTACCATCTGGTAACTTCAAACAGGACCCATCAACCCATAGTTCTGAAGAACCAAGACCTTAGGGGCCTGGCGGCGCAGGGTACGCCTTAATCTCCTGAGTTCACCTGCTTTGTCGAACAGAGACACGGGACACTCCGTTAGGCGTAGAAGATAGGGTTTATTAGTTGCAGCTAAGTACAGTTGTCCCAGAAGTACACTCGGTATGTTCTTAGGAGACTGCCACTTTACTTCGTGGCGCACAATCTTTTATAACACACATATTCACAAAGAACACTCCCAATGCATACAGGGTTAACCAATGAGAAGAATGTGAAAACAAGATATTAAGTAACTCAAATAAGCCTCTCTCCCAACTGTGTTTGTCACCCTTCCCCACAAGTTAATCAGTGGTAGTGTTTATAAGTCGACTTGCAGGTGGCAGGACACATTTGTATGCCCCAGAGGACAGTTGTGAAATGAGAGAATACGAGTAAAGAATAGCGAAGGCCAGAGGATAAGATAAAGTCAGGAAAGAATGGTGCGAACCAACAGATAGTTGAAACAGGGATCAGTCAGACCAGACGAGGATTAGTGGAGTCGGCCGGACCCTCACACCAGCTATAAACAGAGGCAGGAGGTTATTTGACACGTTGCAGTAGGATGAGGGAAAACAACACTTCATTCACCGTGCCGCCTGAGTGAGGGCAACACGAAATGGAAAAAGACACAAAATGGTGGCTAAATACGAACGGGATCGGAAACTGAATTACCTCAGTTCCCCATCAACACTTGAAAGGGGCGTGTCTTGCAAATCGACACAACCCTTTGTCTGTTCCTCAGTAAGGAATATACAATCATGAGACTCCTGTGACTGAGACTGAGTCACCGGGTATGGCAACAAAGTGGCTGGGTTTAGTATCGCACATCTCTTTAGTGTAATGTGAGGGGCCAACAATGTCAATTCGTATCCTGTCAGACGAGCACTAGTTAAATGCTGCGTCTTCGTCTGATTTAAAAGGGCATCAACCGCATGGGGTACTAGCACCAACAGCTTATGTGACAAAACTATCCCTTCACTCTGATGTATTGACACAGCTGTTGCTGCAACTGAACGGAAGCATCCAGGTAACGCACGAGCAACAGGATCAAGTACTGCTGAAAAATATGCACAGGGACGCTGTTTGTCACCGTGTGTCTGCACTAAAACTGACAATGCGCATCCATCTTTCTCATGTACATAGAGTGTAAAAGGCTTCGTATAATCTGGAGTACCTAACACTGGTGCTGAACAAAGAGCTTGTCGTAACTGTCAGAAAGCAGTCTCACATTCATCTGTCCATGGGAGGGGCATGGAGTAGCTTTAGTCAAAAGTGCTAGCAAGGGTTTAACAGTGTGTGAAAACCCGAATATCTATTGCCTACAAAAAGAAGTAAGACCAATGAATGCACGGACATCTTTCTGAGTAAGGGGCACTGGTGTGTCTAAAATAGCTTGAATGCGATCTGGTGTGAGTGCACGGCCCTCAATAGACAGAAGGTGACCTAAGTAGGTTACCTTCGGTCTACAATATTGCAGTTTCTTTCGTGACACTTTGTGATGATGGGAAGCAAGAAAAGATAGCAAGGACAAAGTACATTTTTCACACTGTTCAGGGGTATCGGCTGCCAACAAGATGTCATCGACATATTGTATGAGAGCCACACCTTCAGGCAAAACAAAAGAATCAAGTTGTCTTTTTAATGCTTGACTGTTAATACTAGGACTCTCAGTATAGCCTTGAGGAACTCTACAAAATCTATACGATCGATTATTCAAAGTGAAACCAAACAAATATCGGCTATCAGGATGAATAGGGATCGAAAAGAAAGCATTCTTCAAGTCTATCACAGAGAATGTAGTTGCTGTCGGAGGAACCAAAGTAAGAAGTGTCGTTATGTCAGAAACCACGGGGTATTGTGGTACTACAATCTTGTTAACTTCTCGCAAATCAATAATGAATCGGTAAATCCTAGTGTCAGTATCTTTTTTCAGAATAGGAAGAATCGGACTGTTACAAACATTGTAAGGAACTTCCTCAACAACCCCCACTCCAATGAGATCATGGACAATACGTATGAGGGCTTCTTCACCTTCCTGTGAAATTTTGTATTGAGGCAAACGTGGCAGCACAGCGCCCTCCTTGACACTAATATGTACTGGTGGAATAACCATTTGCCCTACATCAGTGTCTGAAGTAGCCCACAAATTACTAGGGAGTGAAGCTAATGCAATATCCTCTTTAACAAGACAAGCTCTCTCCTTCACAGGATGGTTGTCATTCAAGATAACACGTACACCTTCTGGAGAACATCGTATCGTAGCCCTGAAAAACTTGAGCATATCAAGGCCCACAACATTGTCTGGTGTATTCGGGGAAAGCAAAAATGGACACGGAGCAGTAAATTTATCCACATGGAATGCAAGTGGTTGTGACAATGGGCTAAGGGAAGGGGAACCATCGAAACCTATCGATGTAATGGTTAAGCCAGACAGGGGAGCCCTTGGAACCAATTGTATAGACAAGGCGCTACGAGTAGCTCCTGTATCAACCAGAAACTGATCAGTGGAACCCAAAACATTTGCTGTAAGATAGGGTCCCCTCTGATCTACTGGAACTTCAACTGATTCCTTACCCCATCCTAGGCAATCCTATGCATAAGCAGAATCTTGAGAATCAGGCGGCACATAGTCGGACATTTAATATTGGTTCCTTCTATCAAAAGTGTTAAACCCATTTTGCCCACGTATATTAGCATCAAACCTAGCACGATCACCTGTGCTTCCTCTAGGCCCTGAATATCCTGAACGATTTCTCATTTGTCCCCGACCACGTGGACACTGCTGAGCACACAGTGCTGGACAATCGGAAGCCCAATGCCCAAATTTCTTACAGTACGCGCACTGGTCAGCAGACAAATTCGAACGAGTATAAGAAGGGAAAGACGAACCATAAGATCCACGTCCACCTCTATCGCTACCTCTAAAAGGCGGACCATAAGCCTGAGCCAACATAACCTTCGTTTTTAATTCTTTAGTCTTCTTATCCTCATTACCCTTTGCTTCTAATTCCTGGCATTCATAATACTGAGCCATAGTCAAGAGAGAAACCGGAGAAGAGGTAGTCCATGAACTCTCACTGGCTTTTAAGCGACTAGCTATCCCTGGCAACAGGTTTGCAACATATTTATCGACAAACAGATGTCTGCCCGTGTCATCTGTCAATGACTGGCCACTAAAATTGTGGAATGCTTCTTCAAAGCGTGTAAAGAAATCAGAGACCGATTCATCTGCCTTTTGCTTACAAGACGCTAAAACAGTCCAATCTATCTTTTTAGGGGGAATATTCGTTTTTAACTTAACTAATATAGCTGCGGGAAGATCTAAAATTAACTGACATGGCTTCTGTGCGGGTTCCCTTTCTACATCCATTTGTTCTAACTCTTTCCATAACACCCCAAAAGCTGCACGATCATCAATTTTACGAACAGTTCTCCACATATCAGGCGGTAATATCAATCCGAAAAATAAATCAATATCAGGCAAAGTCATAGTACAAGAGCTAATAGCACCCTCATCTTCCTCATAAAAAGCAGCTGGATTTTTCCGCGGATCAGGCAATGCAGTTTTAAGGGCCATGACATCCGTCCTATTCCAAGGAGTGTAAACCCAATTATAAATAAAATAACCCTTTGCATCGATAGAGGCCTTATCATCACTTGTACACTGTCCTTTAGGATGAACATACAAAGGCGCGGCCTCCCGCATAGGTTTCGTATGAACTATCATAGTCTTATCTGTTCCGGAGATAGAAGCTTGTGCCATGCCGGTCTGAGATGTCTGTGCAGCTACATCTGCAGCCTTTTTCTCCTCTCGCAAACGGACTGCATCAACACGCAGTGTAACCAAACGCCTGATTGTATCATTCACCTGGGGGAAAACAAAAAGACCATCACGCATTTGCTTACAATTAACTGCTACATCGTCGGGCTCTAACTCCTCAGAATATTTCCTAAACAGCTCTAGGACCTCTGCGGCAAACACCTCAGTAAAATACAGCTGCTCCCTTTCCTGCCACCCTTTCATACTATCTAGAAGTTCAGAGGTGGGGGCAATGCTACGAACTGCTTTATGAGCAGCAGATCTAAGCTGGGTCGAACATTCAGCGGTCAACATAGAACGAGTTTCTTGTGCCTTGTGTTCCTCCGAACTAGAGTCCTCATATGACTCATGAGGGACAGAAGGAACAGTATACGGAGGTGGAGGACGATCTAATAATAAGGAATCCTCTTGTGGTTTATTAAGTATGGGATAAAGGGGCCGCCGAACAACGTATTGGCCAGTTACCTCTAAATTGAGCTCCCTATCTTCTCTCTCTTTTAACTCTTTTATTTCTTTGTTCTTCAGCTCTAATGCTTTCACATAAATGTTCTTTTGCTGTTCTTTTTTAATCAAGGCTTGCTCACGCTTCATTCGTTCACGCACTTCTTTCTCCCACATTCGTACACAATCAAACATATCTTGTCTAGTCTTTCGCTTACACAGACATTGTTCCACATACTCAATCTTTCGTAAATCAAATGACCCATACATAGGCCAACGCAACTCAGGATCCTTACGAGTGTATTTATTCCATAATGTGCTGTACATTATTGAAGAAAGACCATGCTTAATATACATATCCCTATTAGGCGTCCCCTCCGGGGGGGGCCGGTTGTGCTTCATCGAGTCTCAAATTGGTACCACTACAAAAGCAACACATCCTACGAAGTGTGCTAAAAACAGGCATGCCAAAAATAGTGCAGAATATGCAGTATTATAATCAAAGTAGCACTTAAGGTACCTTTATTACGATGTGCCGTTCAAATCCATTCAGATAGAGAAAATTCTCCTCATTACCTGCCTATATAAATTGTAATTTATATATGAATCACATAGAAATCTAAGTTGGCCAACAAAAATTCCAAAATACAAAAGCCGCAGTAAGTGTTACTAAACTACCTTACCAATCCCAGGCATAAAAACCAACAGCAAGCGCCGCAGAATGACACTTACCAATCACTTGGTGTCCAGGTTCCAACTGCCAACTTCTAAAATCGACCAAATGGTTACTGCCCGGCGAATCAACAGAAGAGATCTCAGTCGAGGACCGGCACCACCTGGATGGTCAGATCAGAAAGAAAGGAAAAACACCGTGGTTGCCAAGACTCGGGTCTCATCGGGCAGCGATCGCGTCCAGAGCGAGATTCCAATCCTTCGTCGCGACCAATCCTTTGGGCATCCGAGTCGCCGATGAGCCCCACTGGTTGGGCGCCAATTTGTAGAAGTGGACCTCAGTTAGGCCTACCAGTGCAAGGGGTTCGCCCTTCTCTGCACAGAGTCCTCAGACCAATAGGAAGAAGTTGGCACAGAAACTGGAATAGAAAATACATGAGGTGGAACTACATTCACACAGCACCCTTCGGTATTGAATGAAGTAGCACACCAAACAGAAGGAGCATGGTCCTTTTATACCCACACAGGGGCTTGAAAGAGGGCGGTTCAAGTACAGCAGAAGATTTTATGTACCTTAAGGTCATATAGAAATGCACAGTCGACAAGTAGGAGGAGTTAACGGTTTGCCAATGCTAGTAAACACATTCTGACAGTTACATACTACTAACAGCTGCAAGGACAGTTGAAAACTCACTGGGCATGTGCAAAGGTGGAAGATGCTAAATATAGTTCGTTTCTAGGCAGATTACAAGAGCAGTCAACACTGAGGGAGGACAAAGCACATGGTGAGCACATGGCAAACAAAATGGCTGTCAGAAATACAAAATGGATTCCGCAAAATGGACAAGATAGCCTCTAAATACAAGATGGATTCCGCTAATGCTAAGCCAATCGCTGCCAATTTACAACACATATTAAATCTGTGCACATTGTATCCTTGAAACATTATAATACGAAGCACAGTTATTCAATGCACACTATCATTCTGTATTGGCATATACTCATTACTAATGATCAATACGTAAACATAATTAAACACAACATTACTACTTTTCTTTACTCCTATCCTTTGTGTCCCTGGTGAATGCACTGCATTTAGAATGCATTTTAGCACATTCCACCTTACACTGTAATTTATTACTCCAATATTCTCTCCAACTCTGAAGAACATCTGCTTGTGAAGATGGCGTTGTTCCTGTTGTGGCTGATCACCTGTCCTCTTCTTCTTTGGACTCAGGGATGATGGGGCCCTTTCCCTTCTGAATACCTGAGTAGAAAGAAACTTCGCAGCGGGTGTTAATTTATACAAATATATGCCCTCTTACATAATTTCAATGTCACTGTGATGTCTAGTTGATGTGACCTATACATATATTAATTGATCAGGGACAAGTATATAGGCCTTTAAGTTGTTGTCAGAACATTGGAATATTTGTGAGTGAAAACAGAGTGATCCATGGGCAATAAACTATTTTTGCTTTCTCTCTATTTATTACCTTTAAATAGTCCGTTCAGGTAGTGCTGAAAGTTGTTGCTGCTTTTATATTGTAATGGACACATGGTCTAGCTGTCATCCAAACGTATGGGAAAATGTGGTAGGCCTGAGCCTGTGGTATGATATATTTTCCTATTTGTATTTCATTTCGAACTAGACACGAGGTGATGAAAACAATAACATTGAGCCTATGTAAGCAAACATCCCGAAGACAGGAAATTCAATACACTTCTTGGAGACGCAGGGAAGAATCTAATAATAATAATGTTGCAAAACCTCTAATCATTGATTAACTAAGAAAGCGAAAGAAGAACCCAAACAGAAAATAGAAACTTTTACGAGAGATAAAAACTTGTAGTGGTCGAACTGCAAAATATATGCAACCACCTCTAAAGTCTGCAACTAATTTTAGAAGGCCTCTTTAAATTCACACCTATTATTCTGGCAATACTGCGATACTGAGCATTGCTTACTCCATGCATACCGTCCTTTAACATTGAGATCTACTTTATATCTGCACGTATTATTTATTCTTTTGTATTTTCCTAGTACTGGGGCATGTGGTGGCTACCTGTGGTAATCTTATTCCTACGAATCTCTGGTTGTCTCATATTTTGAAGGCTGCACACAGCTGTTCATATCCGAAAACGTATTCCTTACCTTCTCTCACCCATCTTCACATAAACACATACATATTCCTTTACTAACCTGCACAACGTGAAACCTGAAACACTGTATTCAATCTCGGCTTCCCCCGTTACCAAATTGTGGGATTCTAGGCAACTATTCCTCCTGCTCACTTCCACAGACACAAATATATTTCTACACATACATTTTCTTTCTACTAAATCTTATGTTCGCTGCCAACCACAGGAAGCCCATTTCCTGCCTGGCTTAATGCCCAGAATCTGTGGTCGGCCAGGAATGCTACTTCTAACGGCAGCCTCAAAAATCTGTTAACTCTTCAACACCATGTAATATCCAGACACGTGCTGACTTTAATTGTACGTAAAATATATCTTATTTTAAAATAATATGGCTTTTTTGTAAAGCGCACGCTTTCTCAGAATGGTATTGTGGCGCAAAATAGCAAATCTTTATTGTTCCCCTCACTCAATGGTACTCATTTTATCCAACTTGGAAAGATGAAAGGCTGAGGAGACCTAGCAGCATTTGACGTGTGCCCATGAAGTCAAACCATGGGTATATCTAGCATGCATTCCACTCCATCATTTTATCTCCCCTCTTCTGTGCACTTCCGTGCACAAGAAATTGGAAGGGAACAGCCTTCAGTCTTAACTTGCTTATTCCAATCTTCTGTCTAATGTTCACCATCTGCTCCGACATTTACGTTGCTCTAAGTCTAGTGTCACTAACTTTCTTGGCCGTGAGACACAATTTCAAAATTTTCCCTATTATCTAACCCCAACTGTGTGCTCTTTGTGGCAGCACTTACTGGATCTGCCCTAGCATTCGGGCTACTGCTTGTGCCTGCTTCAGTTGCTGCTGAATTTGGACGCAGGTAGGAGTAAACTATTCTGTACTTGTTTGCTCAGTACTACAGTATTTGGTGTAATCTTCAGTGTGAATTATAATTGGCCATCCAAATAGAGAGATATTGATATGTATTTGAAACTGAAAGTATCTCCTTTTCTGCCAGGAAATTATATTACCTATATTGATGGCATTTTTAGTCTTTTTAATATTGTGGGCCATGATCCAAAAATATTAAAAGGAACAGCTCCATTTTACCTGGTATTACATCTTCTATCATTGTGCACTGGGCGGTAAGGGACGGCAGTCCTTGACCCCACCTTATTATGTCACTCTTTCTTTTGTATGGCTGTCTATCATTTGACGCTGGGCCAAGTCTATGGCGTAATAGCAACCAGAAAACACAAAAAGGTGCTGTGTGATGTGCGAAAAATGCATGAAAAAGCCTTCCTCCCCCTCTTACTACTACTTTACTGAATATTCAAGTGGGAGGATCCTTTACTATGGGTGCAAGCACGCCAGAAAGGTGAGATGAGAAGCGTGAGGTGTGACTGTCAAGCAACAGAATGTACTTAATTTAGTGTGTAATGAGTTGAAATAGGGGAGCCTATTTAAAACTGTGCACAAAAAGACGTAATTAATAGTCGTAAAGGCAGCTACTTGGAAGCTAGACACAGTATTCACTGGATGCACCGCGCACCAGTTGGTGGTCTCTAATTGAACCTGTCTCAGTTAAAGTGGATGTGCTTGGCACGTACCCAGATGTTCCTGCTTATCACTTCTCTCTGCAGTGCACAAGAGACGTACACCTATATATAACATCTCCTGTGGTACCACTGTGAGAGAAAGAGATGAGGAGGGCCCATAAGCAAAATAAGATATTAATGGTAAGTATTTCCCTTCTGAAAAGAAAAGGTTTTACGTTGAAGTGGCACTTTTATTCATCAAATCATTAACACAGCAGAGAATATATTCATCAGTTTGTCAGCTCCAGAAAGACTATTCAAAACTACAATTGTAAGCAGCCAAAAATAGTAACACAAGAATAGATGTTTATGACCCTCAAGTATCTAGAAGGCAAACCCTTAAATGAGAAAATTAATCGTGCAAGAATTTACAATTTCAAAATACATTTAAAGGCAATGAAAGGGTGAAATTGCATGGTCCTGGGGAACTGCACCAAGGCAAAAGTATGACAAAATAGACATGTAAACGATAGGGAAAAATAGCTGTCTGATTTATATGAAAGAAGAACCCCTTTTATTAAAAATAATTCAATATATAGCCTGGAAGTCTCAACAAAGTCTTGGCATTTAAAGACACATTTCTAGAGTGAAGAACAAACTCATGTAATGCAAATATATTTTAAGTCACTGGAAATACTTTCAAAATGCAACATACACTTTACTGCAATGCTAGGAATGCACACTAAGTTAGGAGGGACAACCATTAGTGCTTTGCAATAATGATTTAGAATAAGGGCAATGCAGAGGAGAGAGAAAAAGACCATTTCAAAGTACAATAAGAAATTAGAGCTCCAGCCAAAGATGCTTAGATAGAGGGCTGAAGGAGACCACACAGGTGTCAGTGACCCAAGGGGTCACTGCAGCAGGGTAGTCCGTCGAATGGATTAAGGAACAGATTTTTATACTCTTTTAATGATGAACTATTGACCACATAAGGACAACATTATCAAGTGCCTCTGACCTATAGGACATGACGCATTTTTGGTCACTTCTGGGAAAAAGGCCTATAAGCCAGGTAAGAGAGGGAGAGACGCTAAATTGCAAATCTAGAGAAGGTGACAGACATTATATCTATCAAAGTACACCGCATGTAGCTGAAAAAGGAGAAGAACAGAGGACACCCATTATAATATGGAGAGAGAAGTCGAAAGGCGTTGGCTACTGCCAGGCCTGAGATAGGGAACCACAATGCGATGTGATGAAAGATAGTAGCTCCCCTTTTGGAAGCATGCAGTTGAAAAAAAAGACACTGTTAAACTCAATGGGATAAGATGCCTCCCATTCCCTGCAGAAATAAAGTTCAAGCAATACAATTTACACCAAATAAGTAATCAAAATTCAAAACAAATGTGAGTTGCCAGACGCAGTTCCATAAACACGTATTTGAGGCACAAAGTGAGAGACGCCAGACACAACCTCCTGTCACCAAGTACATGCTTCAAAATATAAATGTGAGGAAATAGTTAAACAATTTGGGGTATGTTGTTGTGCACTACGTGGTCAGTTATCTGAAAATGGTTTGTGCTAATTAAATGTGGTGCTGAGCCACATGGGTCAGACGGGCTGGGGGGGCAAGAGGTAACTATATAATACTATTTATTCACAAAAAGGCAACAGCTTTGATATAAAAAACAGTAACAATCCTAGTTATTATTGGTCTTACTAAATACATGAAAGGTCGGTGCGCCAGGCACAGATGCCTAAAAAGACAACCACAATGCATGCTAAAAAGGTCCATAATAAAAAGACATTTGACCGTAAAATATTCGCACTTCAATTATACAAAATGTGAAGCATATTATGTACACGTCTATTTATATATATAAACCCACAGTGCTATTTGCGCATTCTCCTCTGCTGGCCTAAATGCGTACAGAAGGATATCTTAAAATAACATAGCAAAAAATAAATGTCTTTACATTTCATTTTAACACAGGAAGAGAACAAAAAACCACATTGGAAGGTGTTCTGTTCATAAACCATAATCACACAATACTCATGTTGACTGTCTTTGGAAATAAAAGTATATACTGACAGTCCCTCGCAAAAGCCGAGGAAGTCTGATAACTGCTTATCATAAATCCTCATGTGCCAGTCACAAGACGTAGAGTGGCACATCTTATCCGGGACTCGGAACCGCTCCTGAGCCCACAAAAAGCTGAGATTTGCATCATGCAAACTCCTTGCCTTCCTGCACAGGTGTAAACTCTATCTCCGTTACACAAAATATATCTCCATAATAGTAAAAAAAACATAATGTAAGTCCTAAAAAAAACAATGCTTAAGCTAGCGAAAAACATAATATCTAATAAATCATCCCGGGGAAACCACTTGTAATCCACTCTAAACAGGAGATATCCCTGAGCCCGTTAGCTACGCGGGCCCGTCCGGTAATCTACCTCTTCCCTATTAGTACTGAAATAGGGGCCCTCCCCTTGCTATATGTGGAGAGGCACCATAACACGTTATAACAATAATAAAAAAATGAGCACCACTGAAAGATGCCAGACGCAGTCTTTCCTTTGGTCCTACGAGAGGCACAGTAATAACGTACGTCTATTTATAGCAAGAAAAACACATAAATCACCTAACTTCCTAACTTTACTCTCTGGCTCAGAATTCCATTTCGAACACAAGCTTCCTCAGCTTTAGAATGTCCTTTAGCGAGCCAAGCCAGACAGGGAAGAAAAACTGAAAGGGAGAAGGAACGCAGAGGTCTCACAAGCGCTCCTCTCAAAAACTGTTACCAAAAGACACAATCACATCAGGCAGCAATCATAGACTTACCCGAGTGTCTGTCTCTGAGGTTCAGTCAGAAAGGAGTCCCGAGTGTTTAGTCTGCGTCCTCTCGGTCCCAGCTTTCTCAGCTGTCTGCTGATACTGCCAATCCGAATCACGGCGCCAAATGTTGGAGGGAGCTTTATTTAAAGGTCAAGAGGGCAGGGGACTGAGCACAGAGCTCTTGAAGCCTTCACGGAGTGAGCGAGGGAGTGAGCTAGGGACAAAAGGGGCACCTTAATTTGATCCGGGGTGTCTGGGAACGCTCGCTCTAAAAATGAAGGAAACAGACATGTGAGCCATGGAATTTGAAGCAAAGAATATTGGCAGTTTATTGAGAAGGTGCAACTTCATAAAAACTGCAAGACAAAGGCATAAAAATACAAAATACAAATATAGTGACCTCGCATGAATCAGGAGGCATTGAACTCGTTTGGAGAGAGACACTTCAGAAAACCTCAACGACACAGTTATAAATGCATTATGAGCAACATAAGTTACATCAAGAAAAATGTTCTCAGAATGTAAAACACACTTGATCTAAAATACTGAGAATACTCTCGTACCTACCTAAAAACCTAAAAGAAAGCAACTTTGCAAATGTAATATAAGTATGGAATTCTCAATAATAAAACACCAATTTAGGGACAAAATAGCAAAGCAAAATAGCATACATAGCATATACAGCAAATATATTGGCAAGTTAAATTGTATCATAAAAACAAAACACAAGAGCTCTTGGGAACCACCCACACCCGCCTGCCATCTACTAACAGACGGGTGGGGTAGTCCGAAGATGTCTCTGTGGTCTCCCTTCTTATACTCTTTAAGGCGGTCAGAAGTGCCTACGGTATCGTCATCTCATGCCACGTCTACCTTGTGACTTACGGTATGGTTCTAATATTTTACCATACATGGTGATGCCCTTTCCAGTAACTGTGGTACGTGAGCTAGGTGAAGTTCATATCTCAGGCAAGGCGCTTGCCCTAAATTGGATGGGCAAGCAGAAAAACGTGTATTGTAAAGGGATTCTGTATATACATATATAAATCTTCACGTCCTGTGTTCCTTAGCTTGACACATCTGCGATGGCAACTTCCCTAAAAGTATGTACTGGCCCAGGATGCAGTCTGCTGCATGTCGAAAGAACAGGGGGATGTTGAACTTTGCGCTAGTGAACTTGGCACACGGGTAGGGTGGGGGCTCTATAGTTTGGAGCAGGAGGCCTCACAGAAAGAGGAGCTAGATATGATTTGGTTCAGACCTGCCTTCAGCCTGTTATACAGGAAAATGGCAGAACTATGGTCAATTTAACAAAGAGGCCTACATATTGAACAGAAGGGCCTACACAGGGGTTTTATGCTGGCTGAGTGGTAAGGATGTCCCAGGGTATTTGTTATATAGTAACACAGGACCCTCCGGTCAATTTAACACGGCCTACAAATTAGGCTGGCAGGGCAAGGACAAGGGTCTCATACCTCAGGTGTGGACAGAACGGGCCTGGGGCACCCTATGATATAAAATCGACCCTCTCTCAAGGTCCTGCTGGCAGTCTACTGTGGTTGGTGGGAGACTGCGCAAATTCCTGGTGGCCTTGAGACTCACGACTACAGACTACAGACCACTGGGTGCTGAATGTCCTTCAGAGGGGTTACCAGATCAAGTTCCTGCCCCCCCCCCCCTCCCAGAGTCTGGAACGATTCTTTCTCTGGTTTCAAAGGATGTTCCCTGTCGGAGGGCTGTGTTGGAAGGGGTTCAACTGCTGTTGCTGAAGAAGGCGATCGTCCCTGTTCCAAGGTCGGAATGGGGTCAGGGCACTTATTCAGTCCTCTTTCTGGTCCTGAAGGATACAAGCGGTTTCCATATTGTGATCAACCTCAGGCCCCTGAACAGGTTTGTCTGGAAGATCCCCTTCAAGATGGAGACCCTGTAACGTGTGATCCCATTGATTCAAGTCGGCTGTGTAATGTCTACCTTGGATCTTCAAGATTCGTATCTGCATGTGCCTGTGGCGTTGGGGTTCCAGAAGTTTCTGCGGTTCTCCCTGCAGGGTCGTCATTGGCAGTTTTGTGTCCTCCCTTTCTGCCTGGGTTCCTCACCCATGGTTTTTACCAAGGCGGTGGCTCCCCTGGTGGCTCACCTGCACCTCCAGGGGTTTTCTGTTTCCGTACCTGGACGACTGGCTCCTGCAGGCCCCCTCTACCCTGGTGATGTCTCTACATTTGTCTTTGACCATGCGTACGCATGAGAGTCACGGTTCCTCCTGAATTTTCCGAAGTACCACCTTCAACCTGCCATCAGGAGATCTTTTATGGAGGCGGACTTTGACTCTGTTCTGGTCAAAGTGTTACTGTCTCCCTCCCAGATCAAGCGTCTGCAGTCTTTGTTGGTGGCTCTGGTTGAGAATGTGTGAGTGCATCCTTCTCCTTGTTGAATATTAATGAATAAAGAAAGCTTCAAAATTTCTGGTGACGATTTTTGATTATGCCTTTATTCCTTGTTTTGGAGTTTTCATCATTTATCCAAATTATTACAGTGTTCAGTTTAAAAACATTTCAGCAGCTAAAGCATTTCAGCAGCCGACACGTGTTTCACCCTTACATGGTCATCTGGACCAGGGCTCTCTCAAGGTTTATTTTTGTCTGTACAGCGACTTCGTCCTGGGGATAATCCCGATCTGCATCTGGTGTTTGTTGGGGGCTCTGTTGTCTCGTTCCACGGCCCTTCTGCTTCATTGAATGTAGGTACAGGGGCACATGTTGGCCTCACTGTTCACGGTGCCGTGGGCCACGTTGCATCTTCGTCCCTTGATGTGGCATCTTCACCGCTTTGTTCGTTTTCCTGTTCAGGATTTGTCATTGATGGTACTGGTCCCACCAGATGTGGTGCACAGCCTGCAGTGGTGGATGGATGCGTCCAACTTCTTCCGGGGCATGTGGTTGCATCCTGCGCCACCAGTAGTTCTGACGACGGATGCCAGTGCCCGGGGATTGGGTGCGACTCTGGGTCGGTGGCCCGCCTGGCTCGTTGGCTGGAGTCAGAGACCAGGCGCTCTTCCAACTGGAAGGAGCTGTCGGCTGTGGAGAGGACCCTTCGGTACTTCCATGCTCGTCTGTTGGGTTGCAATGTCCTGGTGCTCTCTGATAACACTGTGAATATGGCTTACATGAATCATCAGGGCAGTACTCACAGTCATTCTTTAAATCTGGTGGCTTGTGCTATAACTAGTTGGGCGGAGCAGCATCTCCAGGCCATTTCAACTCAACTCATCCAGGGCACGGACAATGTGCTGGCGGATGCCCTGAGTCGCAGGTTTCCCTCCTCTCTGACGGTGTGTCTGTCTCCCTGGGTGTTCCGCTTTGTTTTCCGGAGGTTCGGGACTCCCAGGTTGGACTTGTTTGCTTCCAGGACAAATGCTCTCTTGCCACTCTTTGGTTGCTGTGTGCCTTCCCTCCTTTTCCCCTCATTCCTGTGTTCCTGTTGAAGGTCCAGATGGTGGGAGTGCATGTGGTCGCTGTGTTACCTCTCTGGCCCGGAGGTCTTGGTTGCTGCTGTTGTTGTGTCTGGAGTTGGGTCCTCCTTGGATCTTGCTGTGACATCCATCTAACCTGAGGCCATTCTCTCCTCCCCTGCTGGTCCAGCTCAATTTACCGGTCTGGAGGTTGAGCGGCTGTTGCTAGGTGGGCGGGGTTTGCCTGACCACATTATTTCCGTGATGCAGGGTTCACGTAGAAAGTCCACTTTGTCTTCTTATTCTAAGCTTTGGTCTTCCTTCGACAGCTGGTGTTATGTTTGTGGTCTGTCCTCTGCTTCGTGTTCTGTCTCCGAGATTCTGCAGTTCTTTTTGGACGGGTTCCATAAGGGTTTTGCTTTGTCTAACCTGAAGGGCCAGTGGGTGTCTGTCCGGGCTTTCCGGGATCATGCTTCTTTGTCCTCTGGGGACAGTCTGTTGGTGTCCCGGTTGTTCCAGAGCTTTTCGCTCTCCTCCCCCAGTGTCCATTTTTTGGTGCGTACCTGGGATCTTTCTCTGGTCCTGCATGCTCCTCAGTCCTCTCCTTTTGAGCCTTTGTTGACTGTGGAGGTCAATTTCTTGTCTTTTAAGGTGGCTTTCCTCATGGCCATCACTTCGGCTCGGAGGTTGGGGGAACTTTCTGATTTACGTTGTTGTCCCCATTTTTTGGGGTTTGTGGAGGATGTTGTGAATTTGTGTTTGGATCCTGGTTTTCTTCCGAAAAATTGGTTCTAAGTTTCATACGCCTCAGGAGTTGGTGTTGCCTTCTTTCAACCCTTCACCTTCTTCTCCTGAGGAATGCTTGCTGCACTCTCTGGATGTGAAGCGTGCTTTGTCTGTGTATGTGGACAGGTCTGCTGCCTTTTGTGCTTCTGACAGCCTGTTTGTGACTTTTGATCTGGCAGGCTGTGGAAAAGTCGCCTCTTGGCTCACCTTGGGTCATTGGCTCAAGTCCGCTATTTCTTTGGATTATCGGGGCTCTGGTTTGTTGTGTCCTTCAGGGGTTCAGGCCCGATCGCTAACGGGGCCTCGGCTTCTTGGGCTGCCTTTCATGGGGTGGCTTTGGATTAAATCTGTTGTGCTGGGACTTGGGCTTCTGAGTCTACCTTTGTGCGACATTACAGGTTAAATTGCGCTCTGGGTGACCGTTTGAATTTTAGGTGTGGTGTTTTGCGTACTGTGGGACCTTCTGCTTATTGAGTTGTTTTCATGCCATTAAAGTTCACTGTAGTGCGCTTCTCTCCTGTGTCTTGTCTGGTTGTTGTACCGGTGTGCCTAAGACCTTCACATTGCAGGGGTCTGCTTTAGTTTGCCTCATGGTTTATGACTGGGTCGAGGACGAAGCATGTAGAGGTAATGTCCTGATTACTTAATGGTAATCCTCATTACTCTTAGTCCTACTCGTCCTCGACCCAGTGTTCTTCGAAACCCACCCTCCCTGTGTCAGGCCTTTGTAGTTCTTGGTATGTCAGGAAGTGCTTTGCTCTCTGGCTATAGTATTATAGCCCCTGGCAGGAGGGTGAGTGGAGTTAGCAAGCATTTCCTGTTTTGTTTCCTGTCAGTGAATATTACCTTATGTTTCATGACTGGGTCGAGAACGAGTAGGACTAAGAATAATGAGGATTACCGGTAAGTAATCAGGACATTACTTACTCTCTTAGGACCAGCAAATGGTACCCAGTACAACAATCGTTTTTGGTGCCCCATGACCTTGTGCTCCATGGCTTCCCTCGCAACCAGTGGCCAACAGTGCCCATCACCTCTCCATAGTCCCTCTGTCACAAATATTTTTGTTTTATAATGCTGCGCATACTAACACAAGGTGTCGGAGCATTTAACATCACAGACACATTACACAGAGACAATTAATCATACGTGTGTAAATCAGTCTAGGAAATGTTAAATAAAACAATGAGGATTAGAAGGTGTACGAGTCGCATGTCACAGATCAGGTAGCACAGTACAGATATCAGTGAAGAAAGCAACAGAGCAGGCAATGGGATGTGCCTAAATGTGTAAAAAAGAAAATATGTAGCTGAGTCACTGTGTTTTGGAAAGACTTGCCAGATTAGAATGTTATCAAATTTAAAAAAAAAACATTTTGCTATTTTGTACTTGTGGGAATTTCAAGCACCTTATCTTGTGCCATACATTTTGCTGCTTTGCACATATGCACTTTAAAACTGTTCTGGGGGCCCAGTCATTTTGAATTTGTACAAATGTCAATTTTTATCCTATACTTATTTTACCTATATATTTCGGTGCATAACTTCTTTGGAACTCTTTGCTGTATACTTTTTAGCATCTGTGTGATGGCAATAAAGTTGTAAGTAAGTAAGTATAACATATACGTCTGGGAGGGAGTTGGCTCCTCCGGAAAGTTTGGCTAGATTTCACGCGCTGTGGCTAACCTTTTCTTATATTACAAGTGTTGTATTGTACCCAACACAAAGGAGTCAATGGCATCCTCTCTAGTTACATATTGATCGCCTAGGTAAAGGTCTCCCAGGACCTCGCAGCCTCCAGATTTCCATTTAGTCATGGACATGGTATTTTCAATATCCCTAAAGAGTTTGATTAACCGTATTGGCATATCTTGCATGTACGGGGCTCTGTGAAGGACTGTCATGATCATCCTCTCCCACGTGCAGCCAATTAGTTTAACCAAGTATGAGTACCTGTCAGGAACGCGTGCTCCCAGCATAAGGAGTTCGGGTAAGCCAACTTGATCATTCAGATCCCCCAGCAATCTTCTCCCAATTTTCCCACTCATCAAAGATCCTTCCAAAATTGGACCGAAGCATGCAATCCTGTCAGGACCCTTCCTATATTTAAGTCTAAGAATCTCTGTCTTTCTAGAGTCAGCCTAATACCTAGATAGCTGATCCCTTCTAGGCACCAGGAGAGGGAGAGTTGTGAGAGTAATACGGGGTCTAAACTCGCCAGTTTCCCAAGTGGCATGATTTGTGATTTTTGGGTGTTCACCGATAGGCCAAAGGCAGCTGCGACTTCTGATAGTGCTGTCTGCAGCACTGGTAGTGCCCTATCTGGTTCTCGCAAGTAAACCAGAGCGTAATTGGCGTAGAGTGAAACTACGTGGATAGAAACTCGGACTGGAATTCCCCATTGTTTTAGTCTATTTCGAAGTATCACCACTAGTGGTTCCTTCACCATCATGAAAAGCAATGGAGATAAAGGGCATACCTGCCTGGTACCTCTCCATAGTGAAAAAGGCTCCGACACATAGCTACCCGTGTGAACTCGGGCGGTCAGTGTGGTGTACAGAAATTTTACCCATTGTATATATTTGGGCCCGAACCCTAGATTTTTCATAACCTGCCATAAATTATCTCACCTCACTCAGTCAAATGCTTGCTCTACGTCAAGAAAAGTGAGTGCGTATGGGCCTATCTGAGTTTTGGGGATCTGGAGAATATGAAAGAGTCTATGAATATTGAATGTTGTACTTCTTTTAGTTATAAACCCACATTGGTCTTCATGTACAAGTGTGGGTAAGTGAGGAAGGAGTCAGGATGCTAATAGTCCACTGAGTATTTTAACATCGACATTAAGCATCAAGAGAGGCCTGTCTGATTTTCCCTCGTCTCTAGGCTTGCCTGGTTTGGGTATCAACACCACAAGTGCCTCCTACATTGTGTCAGGGAGGCGTCCCACCGTATGAGATTCACGATAAGCCTCTAACAGCTTATCTGTGAGTGTCCCTGCTGTTTTATGATAGAACTCGGTGGGTAAGCCATCTCCTACTGGGATTTTGGTTGGCCATTGGCTTTTCAATGATGCGAGAATCTCATCCCCCAGTCAAATCTGCTTCTAGTTTGGCCCTATCTTCTGCTGACAGGCATTGTAATTCAAGGTCTGCTAAGAAGTCTTATATTGCAGATTCGATCGTTGTTGAATTTAGTGCATATACATCCCTGAGATGTTCTCTTATCACTTTATTTCTGGCTGCCTGTGATGTGCGTAGCGCGCCCACTGCGACTCGCGGTGCCAGGATTGGATCACATGACTGTGATTGTCTTGCTAGTCTGACCAACAGAGCCCAGTCTTGTCCCCCTCCATATACAATCATTGTCTGTGGGCCTTATGGGTGTAATTTTCGACCCTTTGCCAGTCCGAGTGTTGTGCATCGCAGCTTGCCAACATTCCTCTCACCTAGTGGGTTGTACTGGTAGTGTCCGTTGTATTTCCAGTAGTTTGGATTCGTCGCATTCCAAGTCATGCTCTAATTCCTTCCCTGACCCCATAGGTCGTGTTCCTGCACACTCCCCTAAGGACCATCTTCTTAGCTCCCCAGTCATGGGCTCTTGTCGTGGAGGTGCCCCAATTTTCAAAAAAATTATGATCAAAGTGTTGTTTGTACTGTGGCCACAAATGGAGGGTCTGTCAGTGCCAGTAAGAGGGGGAGTGGTCAGAAAGGTATCTGGCTAGATATGATGCTTCAGAAACTAGAGTAGCAATGTTGGTGGTAGTGAAAAAGTTGTCTAGTCTACTATGGGTACCTGCTCCTCGTGCGTAACAGGAAAAAGCCCTGGTAGGTGGATGCCTTTCACTCCAAACACCTTTAATGCCGAATTAGTGCAGTAGTGCCTGTAAACATCCCGTCGTATGTGGTTTCGTGTTTTTCTTGGGGGTAGCTCGGTCCAAGGCGGGGTCCAACATGCAATTGCAGTCACCAGCGAGTATGATGTCGCTGGTTAGAAGTTGGGTTGCTGCCGTAATTAGGTCAGTAAAAACTAGGAGTGATCTAGATTTCTGGCACAGACTGAGATTAATCAAAGTTCGCGGCTATCTAATGTTTCTGAAAGTATCATATAATGGCCACCAGGATCAACCAAATGGGTAATGTGGTGGAATAATACTCCTGGGGCCAATCAAATTAGTGTGCCTCTGGCGAATCTTGAGTATGATGATGCGTACAATTGCCCCCTCCATCTTTTTCGTAGTGCCAGGAGACAATCTCCCCAGAAGTCCGCCTCCAGGAGAAAGGCTATTGTTATATGATATCTTTTAAGGTATGCATATATTCTCTGTCGTTTTTTAGGTTGCGCTAGGCTTCTAACATTCCATGTTATAATTTTAAGTGTCCTATCCATGGTATTCTTTGGTTTTACTGGGGGTTGACCTGTTTCTAGAAAAAGTGTAATGTATCGCCGCATCTAAATCAAAGATTTTTCCTGATCACCTGTATGTCCCTCCCCCCCAATGTACTGTAACAACCTAGTAACCATTTTTACCCACAACTCCCCCACCCTCTGGGCGGTACCACCAACCCGTCCCGCTTTGCAGCAAGCAACAGTAATAGTCACTGGTCCCGCCCCATACCCAATTTTTCTTACCACCGTACTAGTAACAAAAACGAATACTGGAGGCTATAAGGAGCACAAGGTAAGATCCGTTCCCGCCCCCGCTGTCCTGACGTAGCCATACCACCCATGTATTGTGACTTGAAATGTTGTGAACTCTAAAATAATTCCCAAAACGTATCATATAATCTTTATCATTGCCATTAAACAAAAGGTTTCCTATAGTGAGCATCGAAACGACGACCTAATAGTAGTGTGGGCAGTTTCAAAAGGTATCCCCTCTCCCTGTCCCAGAGCTGCTAGATCCTAATTGCTTATATCCCAAGACCAACATGCAGTATTAATCATGTCAACTAAAGGAGGTACATGGAAGGTCGCATTCAAACAGTTCCTGTGCAGGGCTTGCAGCCCATTCAAACCCGTTGTGTTTGGCATTGAGGAGGTACAGCATGCCATCATATTCATGGCCACTTTGCCTAGTTAAGAGAGGGGCCAGTGTTATCGGTTGAGCCTCTATTCGCCCTTGAACCGATTGTGAATGCGGGCGTGCAGACTACTGGGCTCGGTGTCTCTGTCGCAATGATCTGCCTTTGGTCTCTGTGTTAAAAGATGCTTTCAGTTTCCCAGAAGGGTGGGAAAGAGGCTCCCGAAGTGTGTCAACTAGTCCGAAGCCTCTGCCACCGAAGAGAAAAACTGGGCCTTGCCTGGTACAACACCCTGAGCTTGGCAGGGAACATCAGGCTACAGCGTAAACCATTCTCTCATAATCTTGCTTTAACTGCTAAAAAGGTTTGTTGCTGCTCCTGGACTTTCAGGGTGTAATCTGGAAACAAAGAAATTTGATGGCCTTCAGAGTTTGGTGTACCCTTCACCCGCACGTGTTGCAGTATCGCATCTCTATCCCTATAGTTGAACATCCTTGCAATAAAGGCCCTCGGCGGTGCCTCAGGGCAAGGGGGCTGAGCCAAGGCTCTATGTGCACGCTCTAACGTGAAGATCCTAGACAGCGTATGCGGGTTCATCTTTTTACCAATCCATTCCTCGGGGGAATAGTTCTGCTGATAGTCCCTCTGATTTTTCAGGGAATACAACAAAGCAGAGGTTGTTCTTCCGGGAACGGCCCTCTGCGTCCTCCACTCGGCCTTTCAAGCGGATAGTCAGTTTCTGTAGTGAGGACACTGTTTCGCAGTGGGAAACTACTTCAGATTGTAGGCCCGTCACCACCTTTTCAGCAGTAGTCACTCGGTCTGCAGGGTTACATTTATGGCAACAGAATCTATTTTATGAACAAGCTCTGTGCGCGTGGTTTGGATTGCTGCCATAAGATCAGATAATGTGGGTTCTTTGGGGGAGGTTACCATGTTGTGACTGTTCAGCTGGATCCATATGGGAGTCAGTGGCCTGTCCCGTCGGTGTGAGCACCTGGGTGTAGTGATCAATTTTATTGGATTGGACAGGTTTGGTGACCTTGTCCTTGCCCATGACAGCGCCGTCACTCACCGGGGGACAGGCCGGGGGACAGGCCCTTCTCAGATCGAGTAATCCTGACATAGCCATCGCCCTCCCCCCAGGGTACTCCTTTCACAGACAGGATAGACTGAAAGGTAGAGGAGGAGGTGTCGCGGTCATTCTAAGGAACTCCTTCAGCTGCCACACCTTCTGCCTCGACCCCCTCACTGATGCCGAGGGACTAGGTTTCTCCATCAAACTTAGCCAAACCCTCTCCTTTTCAGGTGGTCTGATCTACCGCCCTCCTGGAAATGCTGCGAAGTTCCTCGGCTCCCTCAATGACGCACTTGGACACTTCCTACTCCGATACCCTCATTTCACCCTCTTGGGCGATTTTAACCTGCATCTGGAAATACCTGTTGACCCCTCCACCAATAACCTGCTGCAGACATTGGATACCTTTGACCTGCAACAAAGCGTCAAGCTGCCCACACATTCCCTTGGTCACACCCTGGACGGTGTCTGTTCTAATTTCCCAGCCATCTCCACCTCACCTCCCATTCCCCAAATTTGGTCGGATCACAGCCTGATCCCTTTCCATATCCTCAATGTTCCCCCTCCTAACTGTAAAAAACCAATCCGCCAACACACTCACTCCATAAATTGGAAAACTGTGCAGGCAAGTCTTATCTCTCATCCCTTTTCCCCTTCTAACGCCCCCCCTTCCTCTGGCAACATCGATAAAGATGCAGTCTCCTTTAACAACTGGCTTTCTCAAGAAATCTCTGTACGATGTCCACCTAATAAAAAAGATAACACCCTTAAAAAAACGAAAATCAAAGCCCCTTGGTATACGCCTGACCTTACCGCCGCTCACCTACTCTGCAGGAAAGCAGAACGCAAATGGCGTAGATCATACGACAATGACGACCGTAGCAACTACATTCTCCAGAGAAAAAATTACCTCTCAACTATAAAATCAGCAAAAAGAACCTACTATGTAAACGCCATTAATGATGCCAGTCAAAAACAACAAATCCTCTTCTCCATAGTAAAGTCTTTTACTAAACCAAAAGCCCTTCAACCAGAGATCCCCCCGTCCCAAGAGCTGTGTGATAAGATCTCCGACTACTTTGAGGAAAAAATTAGTTCTATCCACATCAACTTCCCCCCTTCCCCTCCGGTGTTCTCATTTTCGGAGCTAGACAAATCTCGCCCGACTACAAACTGCCTCAATCATTTCTCTCCGGTAACCCTAACTCAAACCAGAGAAGCGATCCTCTCATGCAAATCGGGCTCTCCCTCTGACCCTTGTCCCCCCAAGATCCTCCACACCATCATTGATGAAATAAACCCCATCATTAACGAAATAATTAACCTCTCCCTCAAATCTGGCTCTGTCCCGCTCGCCTGGAAAAAAGGTGTGGTTAAACCTCTGATGAAAAAGGCAAACAAACCCCCCTCTGATTTAACTAACCTTCGTCCCATCACCCTGCTACCTGCACTGGGCAAAATCACGGAACAATTAGTCCACAAAGAGCTCAAGTCCTTCCTTGATGACCACAACCTACTTCACCCCCAGCAATCCGGCTTCCGGTCTAGACATTCTACCGAGACCGCCCTGATCGAGCTGACCGACACCATTAAAAACCTCCATGATCAGAGGAAGAAGGCCATCCTGATCCTTCTTGACCTCACGGCGGCATTCGACACTATTTCCCACTCCATACTGCTCAACAGACTTATGGACATTGGCATCACCAACTCAGCCCTAGCCTGGATCAGTTCCTTCCTCAGTGACAGGTCTCAAACCATCTCACTGGGCCCTTTCCAATCCAAAGAAAAAAAGATCTCGTGTGGAGTCCCCCAGGGCTCCATTCTAAGTCCCCTCCTATTCAATATATATCTCATCCCCCTGCTCTCACTCATAGAATCGTTCGGCATAATTGTCACGTCTTATGCCGACGATACTCAGCTTGTCATCCCTCTCGACGACAATTCCAACTCGGCCGAACTTAACCTCAAATGCTGCCTCACAGCGGTCTTTCAATGGATGGACACCAACCATCTTCGCTGTAACTCCAACAAAACCGAGATCCTGCCCATTGGAAAGAACGCATCCTTCTGTCCCGCTCTGTGGTGGCCTGATAACTCTGCTGCCCCACCCCAGACAGTTTCATCGGCCAGAAACCTCGGAGTCATCTTCGATTCCGATCTTTCTTTCGATTCCCATGTCACAACTGTAGCAGGTAAATGCTTTGGCATTATAAAATCCATGAGAAAGTTCTTTGACTTTCTCCCGCTCGAGTCCAGAAAGACCATTGCGGTAGCCCTCATTCTCTCTCGAGTGGACTACTGTAATGGCCTTTTGGCAGGGACCAAGAAATCCACCCGACTGAAACTGCAAAGTGTCCTGCACACTGCCGCGCGTCTTGTCTTAAAACTCCCACGCAAATCTTCTATTTCCACTGCCCTCAGATTCCTTCATTGGCTCCCCTTGCACAAGAGAATACTCTTTAAAATTCTCGTTGTAGCCTTCCGAGCCTTCCACAAATCCGGCCCAGTCTACCTGTCGAAACGCTTCCCTCATTACATCCCGGGTCGCATTCTCAGATCCTCTCAAGAAAACCTCATGACCCCCCCTAAATTCAACCTGAAGTCCAAAGGCGGAAAAACTCTCAGCACCCTGGCTATTAGAGCCTGGAACAGTACGCCAAGGCATCTTAGACTTCAGACGCATGAGAAACCATTTAGGAAGCACCTTAAAACGTGGATTTTTAATCTCTCTGACGACTGGACTAAAGCAGCCATTTAACCCTCCACCGCCCTTCCACTGATCTGGTCCCAGGTTTTCACAGCGCCAAGATGCTCCCTTCGGAGCGAACGTTCGCGCTCTATAAATACCCATCCAATATTCCAATATTCCAATATGTGGTATCTCCAAAGCTAATGGTAGTTGTTATTGACCGATGCACCGGTATTATTGTCGGGTGCTCTAGTAATATAGAGCAGGGATACAATATTGCCTGAATCCTCCCCCGGGCCCAGCATGCACAGGGCAGGGGTTCACAAGGCATAATGTGCCCCCCCAATCTAGATGCCCAAGGGTAATGCCAGTTTATGGGGGGCCATCCACACCCCCCGGACCATGCAGAGGCCAGGTGCTCCAATTCAACATTGTGAGGGCTCCCCTTCCAACAACAGCACGGCTACCGCACCATTCAATCGTATTGTTCAACTGGCCAGCTCTTTCCCCCCGATGTATGAAGGGGGGGCAAAGATCTCAACCCTCCCCCCGCCCCCGTCTCCAGGATTCACATTCAGCCCTCTGGGGTGTCTCCGGGCACGGTGACCCTGCGCCACACAAGCGGATAGGGCTCACTGCAAAGGGCAGCACCTGTAATCCTCCCCCTCACCTCGTGTCTCTCGGGCCCAAGCGCCCCGTCTCACATCACCGGAGGGCAGCTTTCAACTTCCGCCACAGGCCCATGGAGGGAGGCCTGTGGTGTCGCAGGGCCAGTGTCCTTAGCTTTTCACCGTGCAGGGGGCTCCGCCAGGGGCTCACCCCATCTTAGCCGTCCAGGCCATGCCCTCATTGAGTTGGTTGAGTTATAATCTTACAGCAGA
This sequence comes from Triturus cristatus, assembly GCF_964204655.1. NCBI lineage: Eukaryota > Metazoa > Chordata > Amphibia > Caudata > Salamandridae > Triturus > Triturus cristatus. Next base: position 351,225,715 of record NC_140584.1, read on the forward strand.
CTTTATGGGGTGGCTGTCAAACAACCTTTTTAGGTTAGCTTTATGCTCATTTAGGATATTACATCATCTTCAAAAGAAAGGGATCAATTAAAACAATCTTTCAATCAGAAAGAAAAACTCAAATTGTGACATTTGCAACGATCAAATTTTTCCAAGGTCTACCACACATACAATTCCTGTTATTTGGTTCTGATTGGAGAAAGTGTTTCAACTTTGCCATTAACATTTTGCACAATTATATAATTCCTGGAGATTCCATCACTAGCACTGTTGCAATAGTTGTGAGAAAATGCCCTATTTGCGTTGTCATTCCCCAATGTTTGCTAGATTTTATTGCTGGTGTATTGACTTCAAACACTGGGACGACTGTCTAGCACCCAAACTATAACTCGCGCCCTCTCCGTGCACTGTTAATTACCCCACATATTTCATCACTCTTGACATCTTCTAAGACATCGTTCATAATTAAGGCTCCCTGTTTTACATTTTTACGGATTTTTACAGATAAATACAGACATAAAACAATGCGTTTTCTGTCTGCATTTATTTTTAAAAGTTGACAAATACCGAAAATTGTGCTTATTTTAAGTGACTCTCCGTGCTATCTTTCATGAATTATAGGCCAGAAGCTGAGCAGATGGACAGCATGGGAAATTAAAAAAAAGAATAAAACTTCTACAAATAACGGCATATGTCAACATACATTTATGGTATAATGCTAGTATTTACAAATTGATGTATTGTTATGTAATATTTGACAGCTTAACCCCTTGACTGCGGCAGGAATTCCGCCGCAGCGCTGGGGGGGGTTTGGGGGCAGCGCGGTGGCGCTGTGCTCATGACGGAGCCACTCCGTCATGAGTCACGGTTGAGCTGTGCTCATGACGGAGTGGTTCCGTCACGACACCGCCCACTGCGCTAATCGCCCGCACAGGCGGGGAATTAGCGCCGCGTGGGCGGAGCGGCCGCCAACGGCCGCAGCATGACGGAACCACTCCGTCATGAGCACACGGCACCCGTGGCTTATGACGGAGTGGTTCCGTCATGAGCAGGGAAGGGGTTAAGCAACTAAAACACACCAGACATCAAAGTATGAGTGTGCATCTATCAGTTAAATAGATATGGAAATGTACAGTTTTAAAACTTCATTTAAACGCAAAACACAAAATAAATATGGATAAATACAGATAAAATGGCGAAAAACTAAATATGGATAAATACAGACGGAAATGTTAAAAAAATAAATACCATAAAGCTGGGAGCCCTATTCATAGTATCACCACAATATCTGCGATTCAATTATTGATGAGAAAACTGTGCATGGCGGGGGTGCAAATTATAGTTATTAGAAATAAATATAACTGATTAATTTCAGTATTCTTTTTTAGTTAAAAACGTTGGCTTTTCAACCAACTACAACGTCACTCTAGCCTTTGATTTTTTTCAGTGAATATATCTCTATATCCTCACAAGTTGCTCTCTCAATGGTGCACGCATTCCTTATTTCGGTGCTTGTTATGGGGATAGCTTCCCCATTGGAGTTTTACTATCGTGTTCATGAAGAACCTATGTTCATAAAGGACACGGCAAAGGCTCAGTTATGTAATTGTTTTTCAGATTTTGGATGCAGTCCAGTCAGTTCGGAAATTAATATGAAAACAAGAGTTAAACTAGAAGTGGTTTCAGTACTATAAGAAAGTGTGTCTTTTTGTATGGTCAACCCAAAATGTTAAGACTGATGCTACTAGTTTTTCGACTGAAAGTGCACTGAGGACTGCTAACCAGACATCAGTGCCTGTGCCCTTACCCTTAAACTGATATGTCGAATTTGCTCCTACCCAATTGGCTGAGATAACTTACTTGTAAGTCCCTATTAAATGGTACCCAGGGTGTTCAGAACATGTAATATAGAAGGTTTGCAGCACTGGTTGCGCCACCCTGGGTGTGACACGTGCAAAACAAGACTCCTAGTCCACCATTTTCAGGATGGAAGAATAGTTTAAACTGCTAGCCCAATGTTGCATTTAAAGTAATGGCAAAGCCAGACTTCCCCCAGAATCTGTTTAAGTCACCCCTATGGCATGCCTATCGAGTTCTAAGGAAGGGTGCAACATTCCCACGTACAGAACATCTAATTCTACATGTTCTGATAGCAAGAATGCGAAACTGTCATTTTTACTGTAGAAAAGCTTGGTCACCAAATTGTTGAATGCAGAGTTACCCAGTGATCCCAGTTCCCCAAAAGTGGGGCATCTAAGGTATCAAACAACTTGTTGCATTAAACCCAGCTTAATTCTCATGTCAAAACTAATGTAACAAGTTCTTGTGTGCAACTTTAGCAGAGTTTCCACTTTGTTGCCTTTAGTCCCCTGTGCCCATACTAGGTGCACACGGGGTCCTGTTGCTGGGCCAGCTTTCTGCCCTCCTGGAGAGATGTGCTAATGACTACCAGGAAAAGATACAATAGGGGCCTGCTCTGGAAGGAGGTGTCACCTCCTGCAGTAAGCCACACAGGTGTAGGCCCAAAAGGTGAGCTTCAAAGGAGAAGCTGCCTTTGACAGAGGGGCTGTTCTAGTGTTGAGGCAGACAGGCTGGCATTTGGGACAGGAGAGGGAAACCAGTTGCAAAACGGCATTTACAGGGGCGTGTGCCCCCCTTTGTAGCCACACCTCTGGGTTGGGCTAAGGAGATCCACACAACAGGAGAGGGGTCCTGCCATATTGGAATTGGGCAGAATGGTGCATCCTGGGATGCCCAGATGCCACACTTCGCAGGAAGTGATCATTAGGTGGGAGGGAACCTGGTAGTCGAATGGCTACCAATTGCATCTTGCCATGAGGGCATTTTCTGAGCATAAGTAGGGCACCACTAGCAAACAGAACTCAGATCTCGACTGGACTGGGGGAAGGACTAAAGGCGGACTGCCCTGCTGCATAGTGGAACCGTCACAGAGAGGCTGAACCATTGTGGACTGCCTCTGCTGCACCTGGTGGCTAGAAAAGTACTTTGCCTGCCATGTCCTGCTCAAGGAGAAGTTGTCTCCAGAGACCAGCCAATGCCAAGAGACTCCAAGGGCCAGCTGACTGGCCTCCTGTTTGCAGCACAGGGACACAACTGCTGAGGAAACCTCCTGGGTAGAGTTCGTAGCTCAAAGTTTTCAACCCATGGCCAACCGCCGCTGTGCATCCCCAGGGACCAGAATCCTATGCACAAAGTTACCCGGGAGGGTCGTCCGAGTGCAGCTGGGAACTCCAGAGGACGAGTTATCGACCCAGGAAGGATTGACCCGTGACCGCTACACTGGGTGACTGGTAGTCCAGTGGCAACTGGAACTCTGCAGCACTGAGAAGACTTTGAGGGACATTGACCCTCTGACCAGGACCTCCTCACCCCCTTTGTGACCAAGTAGTAGTTGCAGTCAGCCCCCATTGACCATATCATATCCACAGCATCTCTGAGAATTTTGAGCATCCTTCATTCCTTGCATAAGACCACTTCCTCAAGAAATCCCTGCAAAGGATGAAGTGCCTGGAACTGACTGAAGACTGCTTCGCCTGCTGAAGTAACTGTTTCTGAGGACCTAGCTGGGCCCCCTGACTGGCTTCCTACTGGAGTTGGTCGCTTAAAGTGACTCCAAGTGACCGCATCACACTTAGCCCAAACTTTTTAGTGAAAAAGTTTCCACGTGTCAAATTCATTGAATTTGCCAATGCTTATTTGCGGTTGAGTCAAATGCTTTGATTTACTGTATTTTCTAAATTCTATATCTCCAGAACCCTCCAGTGGATCTTTTTTGTTGTGCTGTTATAAACTGATGTCAGATATATTTGGTGTCTTGTCGATTTCTTCTTCAATTGTTTTGCTGCTGTTTAAGTGCTTTGGACTTTGTTCCTTTTGTGCACGTGTAATGTTGTTATACATGGTCTTTAGTCCTACCTTCATTTCATATCAGAATTGTTATTATGAAAATTTGTTAGGGAATTTTATGGCAAGACCGGAGGCACATATTATGTTTTCTAATCTTGCTTTATAGTAAATAGCCGCCAAGATAACGAAAAAAAATGAAAAAATTAAATGTTGTACTTGTATAGCGCACTGCTGCCCCAGCAACGGGGCGTCCTGGCGCTTGTACTCATACTGCTGTGGAACCCTTCCTGGCTTTCCCTGTGAAATGTCCACTCCTGGGCACCCCCAAGGTGAAGCCAGGCATCCCCAGCGCTGTTGGGGCCGTTGTGGAGATTAAGCAAGCTATTGCCCAGAGTTGCAGAGTGGGACCCATGATTAGAGTAGGCACCGAGGCGAGAATTATCAGGTCAGAGGAAATTGAGCCCAAGACCCGCCGAGGCGGGAATTGAACCCTGGTTCCGGGCTAGATCTCTGCATCAGGGTCTGCCGCTCTAACCATTGAGCCACACTTCTCCACTACAAACAAACTACAGTTCCCAGCAGACCCAAAGAGAAACTGGCCAATGGGAAACCAAAGAATTAACAAAGTTCAACCAATGAACAGGCAGTCTAGGGGGATAATGTAGGGTCAGACTGCGAGCAGCCCTCTTTTCTTGCTGCTCGCAGTCAAGATAAGTACCCTTTCATTGTTCTCTTGCCTTGTGATATGGTGCTTGTTATGGTTATCGTTATGCGGTGTTAATTGCTTTAGTTGTATAATTTTGCGCTAGCGCTGTGCTCTCACCATAGTTCTCAACCTGTCTGAGCACCTTCTGTGTCCCCGTCTTTCCGCTCCTGTACGCACCTCGCGCGCGTCAATTCTGTCTCGCGCTGAGCGGCGGCCATTTCATGCGCTTCCTTTTGTGCGCTGTTCCCGCTCGCCGCTTCACCTCTCTGGTGTTCCTGCCTCAGCGCCGGCTTTCCATTACCGCCCCTGGGTGGGGCCGCCTCCTTTCCCGGTCAGGTTTTGACTGCTTGTACACGCCCACTGAGGCGTGCTCTGCCTTGTTTTCTGTTTAACCCCAAAATTGCTGGTTTTTCTCAGTGGTATTTCAATGGAGCTTGACAGCTCCCAGAGCTCCGCATTTAACAATGAGGAGGGGGAGGCATTTAAGGCTGATTTGAATTATTTTATTAGTTCTTCTGTTGAGCATGCTGTGGAAGCTTCAATGAAGTGCTTTTCTAAGAATATGGAGAATTCCTTATTGTCCTTAGTGTCCAAGACTTTGGCCCAATCTGCGGGGGATAGCAGAAAGAGAAAAATGGTACCTTCTAATGTTCACAAGATTTCTGTTACTGTGTCACATGATTTTGAAGGAGTTTCCTCTCGTAGGGTTGAGCACGTAGCGCCTCCCAGGCCTCCTGTCAAGGAGGGGTTATCTGTCTCATTTACTAAGAGAAAAGAAAAGTCAAAACATACTGAGGTACCTGAGAAATTGGTAATTTCTCACATTTTGGACACAGACAATGACTTCTGTGACGCTGATGATAATTTTGATACTCTTAATGCTGATGATCCTAGTCCTCCTCCTGCTAAAAAAAGCAAAAACAGATCCTTTTTCCTTTGAATCTATTTTGGATGCTGAGTGTTCCCCTATGTTTGATCCCGCCACTATTCGTCACCCTAATTCTACTGAATGGTTCCCTCTTTCTCATGTTGGCGAGTATATTTCTGCCAGAATGCGTTTGCCCCTGGATGAGTCTGTCCGGTCCAAACTAAAGTTGGAATGTCCTAAACCTTCCTTATCCTCTCACATGGCTTCCACTCCCACAATTGACCAGCCTCTCTTGACTTTCTTTTTCCAAGTTCGGAAAGGATCCACGTAAGGGTGTGGAAAAGGCTTGGTCCACTTGTCAGGACAAACTGTTGGACTTAGTTGGTCCGTTGGCCCGTATTTATGACCTAGCCGAATCCGCTCGGCTGGATGGATCCTCAAGAGGTTTCTTTATGGGTGCAGCGCGCCTTTTGTCTGTTAGGTAACGCTAATGCGGCCGTCACACATGAGCGCCGCAAAGGTCTTCTGATCAAATTGGACTCTAAATTGGCCAATCTGGCCTCCTTGGATCCGGGCATCAAGGCCGAGGGCCTTCTTTTTGGAGATTCCCTTGTCAAAGACCTTAGCAAATTCGTCTCCACTTTTGCATCCATCGACAAGGTTCAGCAGTTTGCTCTTCATGTTTTTGGAAGGGCCGGCAGAGACAGGGGTCGCTTTGCCGGCCGTTCCTCCCACAATCAAGGCTCCAGAGGTTCTTTCAATTCGAACTCCAACAATTACCAGGAATTCAAGCCCCAGTTCTATCCTCAAAGGGGCAGAGGTTTCCGTGGTCGCGGCCAGAAGAACTTCAGAAACAATTACCAACAAGGTAAGTCTTTCAGTACCTCCTCCTGTGGGGGGGTCGTCTAAAGTTTTTTCTTCCAAAATGGCAGTCTCTGACTGCAGATCCTTAGGTCCTCAATTCCATCCAAGGCTATCTTATAGAGTTTTACGTTCCTCCTTCCCAGACAGTTTTCCCTCCGCCTCTCGCGCTTTCAATAGAACTGGTAAATCTCATCTCGTTAGAGGTTCAATCTCTGCTTCAAATCGCGCTATCCAGGCGGCTCCTCTGGATCCCTCTGGGTTCCTAAGTTCGATCTTTCTAGTTCAGAAGAAAAACAAGAAGATGCGTCCAGTTATCAACCTCAAATGGTTCAATCAGTTTGTGGTCTATAGCCACTTTAAGATGGAGACCATCATTCATCTCAGAGATTCGCTTCGTCTGAACGATTGGATGGTCAGATTAGATCTTCAAGATGCGTACCTCACGGTCCCTATTCACATCTCTCACAGAAAATGTCTTCAATTTCTATGGTTAGGAGTGTTTTACCAGTTTTGTTCTCTTCCTTTCGGTCTGTCATCCATCCCTTGGTGTTTCACCAAGATCATGAAACCAGTGATAACTTACTTGAGATCCCTCGGGATCCGATTGATTATTTATCTCGACGATATCCTCTTGATGCATCCGGTCAGACAGACTCTTCTCTCTCATTTTCGCACTACTCAGTCTCTGCTTTCCGAATTGGGTTTCCTCATCAATTCAGAAAAATCCATGCTGGTACCCTCTCAAATACTAGAGTTTTGGGATTCCTGGTGGACTCTTCCACCGGTTCACTTCATCTTCCCCAAGCAAAGGTCTCCATAATAAAGTCAGAGATTTCTCAACTTCTCAGAAACGATTCCATCTCTCGCAAGGGTCGCGGGTCTTCTTTCTGTTTCTATCCAGGCGATCTTTCCCGGTCCCCTTCATTATCGGGAACTTCGACGTTTAAAGATTTGCCACCTACGACAAGGTCTGGCGTATTCCGACCTTGTGTCTTTAGATCAAGACTCTCGTTCGGAACTTCAATGGTGGATAGACCATTTAGACGCCCGGAACGGCAGGACCATCTTTGCCTCAGTCCCAGATCTTGTGTTAGAGTCAGATGCAAGCTTGACAGGTTGGGGCGCCCGATGTGACACGATTTCGACTAGAGGTACATGGTCTCCAGAGGAGTCGAGATTGCACATCAATTGTTTAGAGATGCTTGCAGGTTCCTTTGCGATCAGAAGCCTCTCCAAAAACAGGGTTTGGTGCTCTATCCTTCTTCGCATGGACAATGTATCTGCGGTGCGCTACATCAACCATCTCGGTGGCACCAAGTCCAAGCCCCTGGCAGAGTTAGCAAAATGCCTTTGGGAGTTTTGTCTTCTCAACAGGATTTCTGTCAAAGCGGAATACCTCCTGGGCACTCTCAATTCCATTGCGGATTGGCACTCTCGGTACCTACGAGACTCCAGCGACTGGAAGCTTCTGCCATCCGTTTTCCCATCTCTCTTCTTAAAGTGGGGCCCTTTGCATATCGACCTATTTGCCTCTCGTCTAAATTCTCAACTGCCACGGTTTTTAAGTTGGCGGCCAGATCCTCTGGCCCTTGCAACAGACGCTTTTCTCCAGGACTGGTCTTCCCATCTCCATTATGCCTTCCCTCCTTTCGTCATGGTCAGCAGTGCTAGCTCAAGTTTCCCGTCAACAAGCCTCATTGGTTCTGGTGGTGCCTTTCTGTCAATCTCAGGTCTGGTTTCCCTCTCTTCTGGAGATGGCGATGGATTTTCCGGTTCTCCGGCCCTCCTTCAACAACCTTCTCTTGAATCCTTTGGGCCTTCTGCACCCTCTGATTCTAGACAATTCTCTAACTCCGCTTGGAAGATCTCGGGTCGTCCTCAGCTGGCAACGTCATTTCGCAAGAGGCTTCTCTTTTCATCAGCAGGGCCTGGGCCCCAGGAACGACTAAGGCTTACAAGTCAGCTTGGTCTTTATGGGCAAGCTGGTGTCTGGGAAAAAGTATTGATTCCTTTTTCAGCACCTTTAAATTACATTGTCAATTTCTTGGCCTCTGAGGCCAGTTCCGGTAAATCTTATAGGACTGTTAACCTCTACCAATCTGCAATTTCTCTCAATCATGCACCTATCGATAGTAAGCCAGTTGGTGAACACACCCTTATCTGTCGACTTCTGAAGGGTGTTAAGTTTTCGAAACCGCCTTTGGCTAAATACTCGAGACTTTGGGATGTGAACCTGGTTCTGAAGTTGTTTTTAGATTGGCCGGATAATGTCGATCTTTCCTTAAAGATGTTTTCTGTCAAACTTACCATGCTTCTATGTTTGGTCTCCATTAAATGGGTTTCTGATGTCAAAGCCATGGATGTGTCCTCACGTCAATTCACTCCTTCTGGTGTTTTGTTTCATATTAATAAACGTACAAACACTAATTTGAATTCTGTGTTTTATTCTTATTTTCCAGATCATCCTAAACTGTGTGTCGGCTTATGCCTCAAAATTTATGAACAACGTACCTTTGATCTCAGATCGTCCTCCCATTCCCAACTCCTTATTTCCTTCCGTAAGCCTCATAACCCTGTTTCCTCTGCTACCCTTGCCCGTTGGGTCCGCTGGGTCATGTCCCTTGCTGGCATTGACGTTTCTGTCTTTGGGGCTCATTCCGCCAGGGGAGCCATGGCTTCTAAACCCTTTTGGGCTGGTTCCCGGTTGGAAGACATTCTGAGATCAGCGGATTGGTCAAATTACAAGGTCTTTCGTATGTTTTATTGTAAACGTGTGATTTCTGCTGTTTCTTCTGTTGTTAATATGCTTTGAACAAGCATAATATGAGCCTCCGGTCTTGCCATAAAATGTAGATTTTCCTAATAAGTTATGACGGAAAGTCTTAATTTTATTAAAGACACGGAGGCGAGTATTATCTCACCTCAACACTCCTGACTGGTGTTTGTTTCCCTCCCTGCAGGAACTCCAGCCTTACCACCGGCTTCTTCCTGATGTTTCATGGTGCGCTCATCAAAGTGGTATTCCTCTGTCTGGTTTTTCCGCTGAGTCTCCGGATCCGGTTGATGCTTTCGTCTTCAGGAATTTGCTGATGGACTTCGGTCAAGATTTGTTTACTTAGACTTTGGCCTTATGCATTGTGTTTGCTATTGTCCCTCTCTTTGTGCACTCTTCTTAACTTGCTCGCTGAAGAAAAGAGGGCTGTTCGCAGTCTGACCCTACATTATCCCCCTAGACTGCCTGTTCATTGGTTGAACTTTGTTAATTCTTTGGTTTCCCATTGGCCAGTTTCTCCTTGGGCCTGCTGGGAACTGTAGTTTGTTTTCGTTATCTTGGCTGCTATTTACTATAAAGCAAGATTAGAAAGCATAATACTCACCTCCGTGTCTTTAATAACATTAAGATTTTCCGTCATAACTTATTAGGAAAATCTACATTATTGTGCAAATCTGCTATAAAATTGTTTGAGCTTATCTTGTTGGACCGTGGTCATGCACTCACCCTGTGTGTTCCAAACGCTTCTAACTAGCAATTGCTGCTGGAAGTCACAAGACAAGAAAGCTTTGGATGCCGCTCCTGCATCCAGTTTAATAAACTTGATATAAAAGGTGCTTTCATGTTGGGCAATAGCTTTCTTCACATATAGCGACAAGGAAGAAGACTGGAGATTACCACCACGCCTCCTCAAATTTTGGCAATTTTACACAAGTCGTCTCTGCCCAGATCAGTTTGATGGCTTGACTAAGCGGACCCCTGCAGGAGAATGGGAAACATTCTTTGCAATGACGGCTTAAGAACAAGAAGCTTTTACAACAAAATGAGAACCACGACGGAGGCATTACAGCGCCAACTTTTAGTACGAGAGTGCCATTACAACTAATGGCATTTCCCAACAATGTCATTACAACGAAATGTATTGTTGTAGTTTACAAAGCCTGTCTTTACCACGAAAATAGTACTTAGATGAGAAACACATTCACCACATTTTATTGCGCCATGACATGGCATCAAGATCGCAACAAAGCAGATTTATTTGGGTGCTCAGTACCCTGACAGCCCGAATGTTGCAGTGGCAGATTTATTTCGCCCCTCCGCAGAAGGAATCGTCTGCAGCATGGGAGATGCAGGCATGCTGCACTTACCTGAAGAGAGCAACATCAGCCAGTGTGACAGGAGCATTCCGCCACCGCTAGCAGGGTCGGAACGCCGTCAATGTTGCCAGATTGCGCTATTTCCCGCACAATTGGGCGACATTTTTCCCAATTGGGCGGGAAAAACACATAGCTGGCAGGGGTGCTACTTTTTGGGCTTATTTCCAACAGTTGTGCGCAATTTATTCGCTGGGGCGGCACCGACACTAAAGCAACTAAGCCAACCAGTGGTGAGCAGTGGCATTGTCAGCAGCCAATGAACGCAAAGTGCGCTGCTTGGCTGAGACATCATTGGAGGAGGAGGCGGAGCATGCTACTTTCAATAGACCTCTGCTGAAGGCAGCAGTGCGTGTGTGTCTGTGTGTGCAGGTGCAAGCGCACCTGCTGCTATTGCCAACTTGCTGGACACAGTCTCTTTGGGTAAGCGTGTGGTCAATCTAGTAGCGCGGGAAAGCGCTACTAATGACGGCCCTGGAAATGCTGGATGCCCGTCCCCCGCGCCCTTTATTTAAAAAAGTGACGCGCACTCGCCGCTCTCTTCATCGGAATCGGCGGCGCGTAGGGCCTGATTCCTAGCAGTTTACCGGCAGCTATGATACCTAGCAGTTTACCGGCAGCTATGTGCAGAACGAATAGACCGACCAGCTGTCCTCTTCTCCAGCCTCGGTGAGTACCTGTCAAGCTGGAGGTTAGGTGGGGTGAGGGACTTTCAGTGAATATTAGAGCAGTTTAGGTGTGGTCAGGGACTTCCAGGGTTTGTTATACCGCTTAGAAGCGTTAGGAGTCAGTAGGATCAGGTGATTTGCCTCAGTTTCATTTACTTTTCATAGCTTGTCCTTGCTTAAATGAATGTCATTTCTTATGTTTATCTGTTTATATGAACTTAATTTCTTGATTTTGCTTGCAAAAAAGGGTCACTCTTAGTGTCATCCATTTAACAGTAGAATGACATTCATAAGTACTCTGAAACCTTGAAAATTCACTCTTAAAACGTGGCAACTATGCAGTCTGTTTTCATGTTGAATAGTGCCTTTCCATTTCTGGTGCTTTACAATAGTTTTAAGATCTTTGTAGAGTTTCTCGTTGCTGAAATGGCTGTAATTTGTTATATATGTTTCCCTCATCTTCGTTGCTTGATTTTTGCTTGCGAGAAAGTGTCACTCATAGTCATTGAATGTCACTCATAATTACACTGAAATTATGAAAATATCACACATAAGCAATCTGAAACCTTGGCAGCTATGCACTGTGTCACTTTTCTCTCGGGTCTCAGACTGTCAGTCCTGGCCTGGTGGTGCAGCCCTGTGCTGCTGTGGCCGTCGACTCGTGGGGCCTGGCCGCAGCATGTAGAAGCAAGCACAAATTGAAGTAAGTTCATTTATAGTAAGAGTAGGAATGAGTGCTATATGATAAGTAAAGCACTCTGAATCAGATGTTCTGTATAGACTTTTTATCTTTTATGTGAACATTTGCTGTTGTAAAGTGTTCTGATAACTTTGGATCTAGCTATTGCTATATAATAATCTCAAATAAGTGGTTTCTGATGACTATTTCTGCATAATTTGAGAGTTGCGAGTTTGGGCTGGTTTTTGGGCTGAAACTGGTCTGGTTGGGCTTATTTTGGGCTTATATTTGAGTGGCTTTGGGCTTGGGACGGGTCTAAAAATCTGGCAACACTGAACGCCGTTCACATCACTCAGGGGCACAATTGGCCGCGGGCAGATCTGTGCTGCATCATTTCACCAAGTAGGTCACAACACCACCCACCAAGTGCTGTTCTGCACTGTCTCCAACCGTAGCCCCTTCTGAGTGAGGAGAAACAGAAGAGCTGTGCAGCGCAGTCAGTACTCCTCGAGGAGATGAGTTCTATGTTTCCTACAGGGGGCGAGTTTTTTTCTCAAAAACCTAACACAATCATCTACTGAGGCAAACATTCAATCCGCCAATGTTGTGGAGTGAGAGCCAGTCATACCTGTGGTGAAGCCGTCCGCTCGAGCTCGTAACATCCCAAAATAAAGTAGGAACACTTTCTACTTTTATTTCCATTTGGCGTGGTAAAGGTAATCATTGTTATTGTGTGAGTTTTAATAACATTAGTTCTAGCAGTAATTTTTAGGTCTCGCCTGGCTATCGCGTAAGCGATCGCACAGCGAGACTTATGTCGGGCCTTCAGAAAATGCTCCCAAAGGCTTCCCAGGCAGATCGGGTGGCGGTTATGCGCACAACCACATGCATTCCATTTGCCACCAGCTACTTCCTGCGCGTGCGCCGCCTCACACATTCAGAGAGATTTAGTAAGGGGCACAAGACCTTAGGAATGCGGTTTATGGCCAGTGCATGTGAGGCATTCAAGCGCGAAGCTGGCATCTGGCATCGGACTTGAAAGCAGCAGACTGCTTTCGCCAGCGCGCGCTCGGCCTCACTTCCTGCATCCCCTCTTACAACAATTAACTTTCGTTATAACTCACACCCCATATGCTCGTTACCTCCCACCCTTCCTTTGATGTCCGCTTTTCTTGTTGTTTACAAACCACGCCACACACTGCTGCACGCTACACACTGCTGCACGCCACACATTGCTGCACGCCGCACACTGCTGCATGCCGCACACTACCGCACGCCACACACTGCTGCGCACACTGCTGCATTACACACTGCTGCATTACACACTGCTGCACGCCACACACTACTGCACGCAGCACACTGCTGCAAGCCACACACTGCTACATGAAACACTGCTGCATGCCACACACTGCTGTACGCCACACACTGCTGCACGCCACACACTGCTGCATGCCACACACTGCTGCATGCCTCACAATGCTACACAAAACACTGCTGCACGGCACACACTGCTGCACGGCACACACTGCTGCACGCCGCACACTGCTGCATGCCACACACTGCTGCACACTGCTGCATTACTCACTGCTGCATGCTGCACGACACTGCTGCATGCTGCACGACACTGCTGCACGCAGCACACTGCTGCACGCAGCACACTGCTGCACGCCGCACACTGTTGCACGCCGCACACTGCTGCATGCCGCACACTGATGCACGCCGCTGCACGTCACACAGTGTTGCATGCCTCACACTGCTACACGAAACACTGCTGCACGCCACACACTGCTGCACGCCGCACACTGCTGCACGCCACACACTGCTGCATGCCACACACTGCTGCACGCCGCACACTGCTGCACGCTGCACACTGCTGCACGCCTCACACTGCTGCACGCCTCACACTGCTGCACACCACACACTGCTGCACGCCGCACACTGCTGCACTCCACACACTGCTTTTATGCGAGTTTATGCTACTGACATTGTAAATGACAATGCCTTTTATTTGTTTTAAAACCAAAACATAAATAAAAGGCATTGTAATTTTACAATGCCAATAGCTCAAACTCTTATAAATGCAAGACCTATTGCATAGCAAATGCTTGTTATCATTTCCTATGTGGTGGCGTGATAATGGAGTTTGTTGTAAAAACTAGTGTTGTAAGAGAATTTTTGTTATTCCACTTTCTTTGTAAAAGCCTCTGTTAAAAATACTTTTGTTCCATAATTCATCCAAGAGAACAGCTGTATCGCCACAAGCACAGACATTCCTGCCCTTTGTTTTACTGGCACCTGGAGGATGTGGAGGCATCTCCTTACGAAGCTCCCGTTTCACACAATTGCATTGGGTGCAGCCCACGCTGCCTGATACGCTTTGATCGCATGCACGCTTCTTCACCCTGCACTTCGTTTGAACTGGGCAGCATTTCATTGGATGCGAAGTGATAGTTGCATGCTCTAGTTAGTCACCATGCAACGTACAGCGGCCATCTTGGATTGGGCTTATTCTTCTTCACATGTATTGGAAACCACACATCTTATGCTTTTACAAAGATTTTGACAGAAAAAACTCAGCACGCTGGGACACACTTTATTTCTTCACAAAAGATTTGTAGAGTTTCAACACTACAGACTACCAGTACTGTGTAGTTTTCTTCTAATGTTTAACAATTTTTTGATTTGGACATTATAATATGACAACTTCACAACAATTGGTGCATTTAGCACTATTGTTGGCACTCCCTGTGAAACCTTTTGTACTATGGAAAGTATGGTTCCGTTCATTTCAGCATTTTCTAAGTGCCAATGATGCAGAAAAATGTGTTTCCAAGAGAAAATTTGCCTTATTATTCAGCTACATAGGGCAAAAGGGGCAGCACTTTTTTGACAATTTTCAGGTGTTTAATCCACCTTCTGGTGATTTTGATGAGTGGGATGTTTACACCAAAGCTGTTTAGAGATTGAGTAAAACGTTTATGGAACAACCCAGTGTTTTACTGGAAAAATATAATTTCTTCAGGTAAAAACAGACCCAAGACAAAAATGTCAAAGAATATATTTTAACTTTGCAAAATTTGGCTTCAATTTGAAATTTTTTGGTCCATCCCTGGATGTTTAAGAGACCAATTCGTTTATAGTTGTTCCTCCAAACAATACAAGAAGAGCTTCTTAGTAGCAGAGATCCATCGCCCAGTGAAGTGATGGACATAGCAAAAGGAATTGAATGTGATATTGTTTCAAGCAAATGCACAGCTAGTGATACACATAATCACACATAAGTTACATTGTTACATGATTCTGAGGCCATTAATGCAGTTTCTTTTAAGGACAGGTCCACTAAGCCATTTCAGAAAAAGAGTAGCACAGCATTCTTCAGGTGTGGCTCCCGATCACACTCGAGCAATTGTCCTAAATGCCCTGCACTTGGCAAAAGGTGTATTAAATGTTGCAAGATAGGACATTTTCAAAGTGTGTATAGAGGAAAAGGTTTGATTTAAGTGCGCAATGTACATATTAATGAGGATGGTGTGCAAGATTGTATGTATGACCTTAACAAGATGGTACACACTGTTTAAGAGGATTCTCAATTGACTAAAAAAGATAAATGCCCATTTTGCATAGTCAAAATTGGCACTTTAACTGTGAGCATGATGGCAGGTTCTGGTGCGCCCATTACCATTATGTGGGATGTTTTATATACACAGTATTGGTCAAATAATATACCCCTTCAACAGTGGTTAATTTGTCAAATAAAAAGTGCCGGGGCTTTCCTCAGGAGGCAGCGCAAACAGGAGAAATGTGCTAGTGCAAACTGCCTTTTGAATAGAGTCCCGGCGCTTATTATTCTGGGGAGGACTTGGCCTAATGGCTAGAGCTGCTGATTTTGGAGCTGGAGAACCAGGTTCGAGTCTCAGCGTGGCTCAACATTCTGTGATTCTGGAGAAAATCATGTGCCTTCTAAATGAGTGTGCCCTTAACTGGTGCTATAAGTGCCGATGCCGAGGATTATGTGCCGGTGCGGAGCACCGGAAAGCACCTGCTCAAATTAAGCACTGGCCTACAACCTACAAATATTCTACCCAAAGCATATGGGGAGCAAGAAATATACATGCTGGGCAACTTCTTGGAAGGAGTGGTATGTCTTGACAGACATGTAAAAACTAAGCTAGGTGTAGCTCTAAAAGGTAAAAATAAAGTCGGGCGGCAGGATCTAGCAAACATGAGCTTAAAACTTGTTCCTGGGTCAGACGATCCAGTAGAGGTGAATGATACATGTGTTGCCTCTTAAATGATAAATATGATGATACTTTAGACACAACTGTAGAAAGTTCTCCTGAAGTTGGAAATTTTAACAAAATATAACATTTGATGGAGTGAGAGATGGCCATGTCCAGTATTTGTAAAGCGCGAACAATTACCTGAAGGTGTCAAGGCGCTGGGGACAGTCGGGAAGATTAAGTGAGCTATTTCCCAGTGCTGGGCTGATCTGCCGCCGGAGTTCGAACTGTGAGCCCCCGGGTTCCGGAATCAGTAGCCCTGGCCGCTGCACCACACCTCTTTAAGAAATTGTTAGACAAATTAGTGGAAGAAGGAGTAGATCTCCACAGGTTCTTCATAGTGAGTCAGTCCTATTGTCATAGTGTGAAAAAAAAGCAGAGGATATCGGCTTGTGTGCTGATTTATCCTCCCTTAATAAAAATATAGGAATTGACTGGCATACTCTCCTCAAAATACAAGAGTTCTTAGCCAATATCAAAAATGCAAAAATTGTGAGTCTTTTAGACTTGAGCTCGACCTACCAGCATATTCCTTTAGTCCCAAAATCACGTGGTCTCACCACCTTCATGACTCCGTTTGGGGCATATAAGTTTCTAGCCCCAGCGACAAGCGTATTCCAGAAACTTATGGACAACATTTTAGCAGGAATTGGTGATGTCCAAGCGTACCAGGATGATGTTTTATTATTTTTGGAGTCAGTTCATGAATACAAAACAACATTGAAGAAGGTTTTGAATATTTTTAAAGATGTTAGAATCCTGCTTAAACGTGAGAAATGTAAATTCGTAACTAGTCACTTGGATTACTTGGGTCAAAATATTACATCTTTGGGCATTAAACCCAAATTTTCACTTAAATAAGCCGTTTCGAAGGTCACACCCCCAAAAGAAAAAGATACTGTAGGAAGCTAGTAAGGTATAGTGTGCACAGAGTCTAGTCAATCCCCTGAGGCTTACAGAGGCTCAAGTAGATAATACTAAAAGCTCTATTTGTGGTAGTGTGGTCGAGCAGTTAGGCTTATCAGAGGGTAGCGTTAAGCCTTTATTGTACACACTCTGGAAAAAAACGATTGCACACACTCCATATCTGATACCAGATCACTTTGTTATTTTATTTCTAGACCAAGAGGAACTCAGTTGCTGGTAAGTATCAGTTTCAAAAGCAGTAATACCTTCAAAATCAGTAAGATTTGTTTTGCAAGGCAGTAGAAAATGCTTTCCATTATTAGAAATACTTTAGTAGAATCAGATTAGAACAGTAGGAGTTTGCAATAGAAGTAGATAGACTTTTGTATGTAATAGGTTTTGTACATTCAATGCAATCCTATGTGAAGAAAACAATGTTCGGCATTGGCAGGTAATTATTCGACTTACAATCCCAGTCTTCGGGGGTTTTGACTAACACTGGGCAAGGTTCAGTTTCAGGTAGGTACTGCCCAGCTGGGGCGAGTGGGTGCAGAGGTCACTGGGCCCAATGTAAATCAATGAAGGCATGGTTTGCAGGTAAGTACACGTGGTTTAAAGGCCTAGGCCCGGGTCTTAAGATTAGCATAGGGGGGACACAAAGCAGCATTAGAACTACACTGCCAGCGGCACAGGGTCGGCCGAGAGTAGGGTGCAAAATCAGCATCAGGCACTCAATGCGTTTCAATGGAGGTTGTCAGTTGCACAAAGAGGCTGCAGGATCGGACCAGGAGGCTGGGTGAAGGAGACCGCCGGCTGGACAGGTAAGTTTTAGGACTGGATTAGGTTGATGCAGCAGCGGTTGAGCTCCCCGAGGCTGGAGGGCTGAGGAAGCAGGGGTACCTTTTGGTGTCAGAACTTCTGGGTTGGAGCCGGTCATGGTCAGGGGGATCCTTCGTATTGAGGCTGCAGGCAACTTAGTGGAGTCCAGTAGAGGTCAGTTACCGACGGAGACGAGGTGGGTATTGCTGGGGAGACTTCAGGGGTCACGAATCTGCCGGGATCAGGGGTCCTTGAAGATTGAGTTTTTCTAGACAGGGCAGCTGTCCTCGGGAGATCTGATCCTTATTGAAGAGTGGCAGTCTTCCTGGGGTACTTGGAAGTTGCTGGCTATGGGACAGGCGTCGTCTTCTTTGCAGGCTTGAGAAGCAGGAGCCAGGCCGGTAGGGCTAGGGCCAAAGCACAATTTGTGTCTTCTTGCTTTGCTGCACTGTGTCTTCTTCATCTGTTTTCTTCTTAGTTTGCAGGAATTGGAGGATCAAGGTTCAGGGCTGCCCCTAAATACTGAATTTAGGGGCGTTACAAGGACTGGCAGATGGTAGCCAATGGGCTACTTGCCGTTAGGGTGACTATACCCTTAGAATGTCCCCTCTCTTTGGAGAGAGGGTGTTCCCCAAACCAGATTGGGTAGAATCCTTCCATTCAAGATGGAGGAGTACCTAAAGGGGAAGAGAAGGGACACACCTCTCTGGACTACTAATTTTCCCGCCGACCTTGCTGCCAAAAGTTGGGCCTGGTCATGGGGCGGGTATCTCCACTATCTGGAGAGGCCCTGGCTAGCATATCAACGGACAGGAAGCCTTTGAGGCTCACAGGCCTGAATGCTATGCCTGCTTGGAGGTAAGTGTGAACCATCTCCATCCCAAGCAGTCTTTGTCCCTGACCCACGAGAGCACAAGGGCTCCCACCTCAGGGGATCAGAAACATGCCTGTGTGTGGCAGGCTGGTGCAGACCAGTCTGCTGAACTCGAGGGAGATGGTTGTAAGATGCCCTCTTATTGCGTTTTGTGATAAATACAACACTGCACACCAGTGTGGGTTTATTATGCTGAGGAGTTTGATACCAAACTCCTTAGCATTCAGTAAAACCATCATGGGGTTGTGGAGTTCATAATGACAAACTCCCAGCCTGTTGTGCTTAATATGGCTCCACTACACTTGCAATGCCTGTGAATGGCACAGACACTGTAGGGGCACATTGTTCATGCAACTGCGCCCTCACCTGTGGTATAGTACCCTGCCTTAGGGTTGTGAGGCCTGCTAGAGGGGTCACTTATCTAAGCCACATGCAGTGGTAGGTGGGCATGGCATACAGGGATGTGTGCCATGTCAACTCTGAAGTTTTGTGTGCACCAAAACACACAGGGCCTCATCTATGAGGCCCTGCCGGCACTATTGATCTGCCGGAACTTAACTTTTTTGATGTTCCGCTGGCGCAATGTGCCACTGGCATATTTTTAAAGCCACATTACATGGCTTTTCATGGCCATATAAATATGTGCCAATTTCATGCAGAAAACTATGTGAAAGGGGCGTTCCATGAGTGTTGCTGGGGGCGTTCCCAGCAACATCCATGGCTTTTTGACACTGCCCCAGATTTACAAGAAATCATAAGTGTGAGGCAGCGCCAAAAACGTATGCCTCCCCAGGAGAAGCGTAAGGGAGGCACAACGAGGAGAAATATCTTTATTTCTCCTCATTTTTCCTCTTTCTATGTGCGCTGCATTCTGCAGCACAAATAGAAAGAGGAAAAAGCCTCTTGTGATTGTTTTTGAGCAGGAAGGTTTCCCATTCTTGCAAAAATATTATCATTCCCGCAATGTAGGCACCCTTGCACCATGGTGCAAGGGTGCCTGCGTTGATGCAAGGCAGCCCATTGTGCATCGATGCAGGGGAAAAGGACAGGAATGCGCCATAGCTAGTATATACGGCACGTTCCTGCCCTTTTCTTTTGCCATAGGGCAGTGCAGCAGCAAGGCCTGCTGCGCTGCCCTACGGCAAAAACCCCGTAAATGAGGCCCACAGTCTGCAATGGTAGTGTGTATGTGTTTGGTGAGAGGTCTCCGAGGGTGGCACAATACATGCTGCAACCCTTAGAGACCCTCTCTGGTCACAGGGCCCTTGGTACCACTGGTACCTTTTACAGGGGACTTATATATGAGTCAGAGGGGTGCCAATTGTGAAAACAGGTACAGTGTTGAGAAAGAACATAGGCCCTGGTAATCTGATTGGTAGGGACCCAGAGCAGGGAAGATGGTACTGCAACAGAAACAAATACCCTAAGATCATTTTTAGGTATGAATGTGTATTATTCTAGATTTATCTCTGTGCCCAAGTAGTTCAACCACTACAGAATCTTTAAAAAAAAGAATGACATTTAAGTTGGATATCATTACTAATGAAGCTTTTGAAAAAGTCAAGCAGTTGATTTTTAGTGCACCTGCTCTTTCACCCTATTGGTCTATTCAGAGGTTTTTGTCACAGTAGATGCCAGTCAGCACATCTTGGGTGCAGTTTTATCTCAGTAAGTGTCTGGCAAAGAAAATAACATTGCTGTTGCATTAAGAAGTATGAAGCAAGCTGAAGTTCACTACAGCACGATAGAAAGGAAGGTTCTTGCCTGTTCCTGGGCCATAGAAAAATGTAAGACATTATGGCCAGGTATTGCAGAGTCCCTTCTCCATAAATACCACTCCCCCCCGCCCCCCGGGGTCCCATCCCCTCCATTCTCCCCAGAGGCAAAAGTCAACGTGTACATCATTTTAGCTGGCTAGCCTTAACATGTTATCAAATACATAGCCATTCCTGACATAAGCTAAATGATATTCATTATTGATTTCCTGTGTATCCCAAAAGTGTACCTACGGGCACGGTCATGACTGGTCCAACAACGTGCTAGGTCCCACTCTCCTACCGGAGTGACTTTGACCAGGAGACCCAGTTCCCCAGAAGGTTTTATTCCCCGAGCACTCCCTACGTCCTCAATATTATCTGTGCTGTCATTCCAACTTTCTGCGCCCATGCGCTTGTGTGGGGGTTGGCCCAAAAGCCTACTGGAAGCGTGACTTCCCCTCCCCCCGCACCTTCCAGCCTACCGGCTGTAAGCGCCCCTTGGGGTTCCATGAGGGACCACTGTCCCCCCCCCAGGCGTCCCCATTGACAATAGTGATGCCTCCTAAAGCCCGTAAAAATGCCCCCCAATCATGACTTTACTGCCACAGGCCAGCATAGTTGACCGACTATCTGGCTCCCCTCAACATTCCAAGGTCATGCCCTGTTCCTTGCCCCCTCCAACCGGGCTAGTAAGTTTTCCAGAAAAATGTCGTTACCCATTTTGGAGCGATGAACACCATCCTGTAGAAAAAACCTCCCCCTTCTCATGCACCCCTGCGAAATAGTCTGCAATTTTGGGGATCTAACAATTTATCAATCCGCTTATTGATTCTCTTCACTGAGTGGTTCAGTGCCCATACCAACTCACCCCTCCCCCGCCATTGGAACCTGGGGATGATGTGGGACCAAGCCAACACTGCCTGCGGGCATTTCCTTGCCAACCAACCAGTCTTGGTAATCAGCACCTCCACCACACCTTTTCTACCTAGGTGCACCAGGTCGTTGCCCCCAGATGCAAAATTACCGCTGTGGGGGGCATGTGAGTCCTATCAAGCAAAACCTCCAATATACCACTCAATTGCCCCAAACGCAAAGCTCCCACGGCCGTAAAGAGAAACATTGAAACCGGCTCGACTGGCCCGATGTGCGTAATTGCCTGCAAAGAAATATTGCCTCAACCTGTTCACGTATGAATGACCAACTATCCCTACTTCGACTTCCTTTTGCCCCCAGGCAGGTACTTGGGTTGCGCAATATTCCATCGACCAGTGAACCGCGGCAAGCTTCCTTCCTGCGGCACAGGATATGGAAACTACAAAACCAATAACAGAAAACCATCAATAAATATAGCAGCCTGCAAAGCATATGTAGTCGCCCATTAGGCTTGTAACAGCCTGACGACCACCGACCAATTCTTTGAAGTGCACTCCCTGACAGGCCTCTGGCTGTGGCCTCGGTGGTGGCGCCAATCCTTAAAGAGTGTGTACCATATTTTGATGGGTCCAAACCAGCTGCCCTGAGAGCTAAACACAGAATTCTGCTAAACTGAAATTTAATAAGCAGAGTCCCATTGTCATGGATTAGTAGTGGACCTGCGCGCCCCGCGGTCTGCATGTGAGGAAAACTTTGAGATTTCTAATGGAACAGCAGATGCTCCCCTGTGCCCTTTGTAGTATAATGTGGTCTCCCCTGCTATTCTGGTCAGTCTTTGACCTAGGGATAGATAGGAACAGTGAGCCTCCCTGCATACTCACATGACCAATTTGAAGCCCCTGTGCCAATCTTGCTTATTCTTTGCCACCAATTCCCCCACCCTGAACGCGCCATATAAAGCCAGGGTAAAAGCTGCTCTAAAGAGATGAACTTTCTCAGAGGATCTACACACCTATTCCAACGCCCCAATTTCGCATAAAAAATGTCAATGCTAATTGGGCGCCTGGCATCTGGTTGGGGACCTTGCAAATGCTGCCACCTCCTCAACGCTCTTTGCACTATGAAAGTGCTGGTGGGATCGTGTTTACCTTGCATTTTTGAAAAAAAGGAGACTGCCGCCATGTGGCGCCTTGCACACGCCACACAGCATTCCCCATCCCTCATTGCCCTCACGAATAAAACCACCGCCAATGACTGATGCCATGCCCCCTCCCATTCTTCCCCAAGGAAATTGCAGTAGGCGCCAAAAGCCCACTCATAGGCTTGCCTGGTTGCTAGGCTAGCTGCCACAAGGTTCGATAGTTCGGGGCACCAAGTTGCTATAGCTGGTCTGGGAGGAGCGTTGGATTCTCTGCTGCTCCCGGGTGATAGGACCTGAAAACCTGCATCTTAAAGCAAGACAGAGCATCAGCAGCATGATTCAACATGCCTGGGACATGTTTGGCCTTGAATAGTACATTGAACTTCATGTATATGAGTATTATTTCTTTTAACAGCTGCAGCATCATTTTACACCTAGCTCATTGATGGTCGATGCATTCCACTAACCAATATTGTCGGACCAACAGAGCACATATTGGTTCCGCAGTTGCTCTGGCAAAATAAATAACACCACCAAAATGGGGAACAGTTCTAAGAACCCAATGTTACCTGTCAGGCCGGACTCCACCCACCACGCTGGCCAATGCTGTGCAGACCACGTTGGGCCAAGAATTACACTAAAACCCTTGCTCCCTGCACCATCAGTCATTAGGCCCATCTCTGGGCTGGATCTAGCTAGGCTGGGCCACACCACATTGCCATTAAAATCAAGCAGGAATGCCATCCAAATCCGCATGCCCTGTCGGACCTCAACGGACAACCTGGTGTGGTGATGCTTTTCTTTGAGACCTGACATTGACTGTGCGATGGAGCGCGTGAATGGGCGTGCCATTGGAATGATTTTTAATGCAAAAGTCAACTGTCCAACCGTTTTTAGGTCTCGCCTGACCCAGCGCATGCGGTGGTCTGGCGAGACTTATTGAGAGGGCTCCAAAAAGTGCTACCAGGCCAGCCTAGAGCTACAGTGCACGTGCGCGGGCGCGCGCGCTTGACCCTGATTACTTTCACTTTCACCGCTTTGATGTTTGCTCGCGATCACTTTCGCGGCCACACGGCCGCTTGTTTTATCTTCTTACAGTACATTACAGGATTGCCAATGCTTGTTTAAATGATGGGTGAATTGGTCTTTCAAGCCATTAATACGGCCGCACTTTTTTTTTTAACATCACTTTTAACTTTAATTGTGTAAAAGGTTTGTCATACATACATAGTTTTTCTTAGGATTCAGCACCACACGCAGTTGAATTCTGGGCTAACCAAATACAAACTCCAATGCTGCAATTTCTTACTTCCACCACCATAAACTTGCTCTCTCTTCGTATAAATCGAACAGGTTTTGTTAGGTTCTTTGTAGGTTCTTTTTACTGTGATGTTATCCTTCTATCACTGTTTGTTCATCCTACTCTTCTCCTTATTTCTCCATTTTCTGTCTTTCTCTGTAATGCTCAGGGTCAAAGTCTGATGATTAAACATATGCTCCAGTCCCCAACACGGGTGCAGGTGCCCTATGCTAGCAGTCAAGGCTTAAATGAAGGCTTGTAGAGTATAAAGCTAGGGCTGTGTGTCCCCTACGTCGATTGCAGCTCCTGACCTGGCCTCAAATGTCAGTCATACCTCTCCGCTTAGGCGGTCCTTCCTGTGAAAGTGCATAGAACCAAATGTGACCACGATTTGTGTACATTTCTGAGTCATATTCTTTTTCCAATTAGTGTGGTCTTTCTTTGCTCAGTCGTATTTTACCCTATGTGAAACTTCCTTCACTTAAATTAAATGACCATGCACGATTGGGTAGATTGTGTTGTTGCACAGCTTCACCTGCATTTTCACCTTTGGTGATTTTTCAGCCTGTCCCCAAAACAGTCCATTAAAGGCCCGCTGTAGGGCACTCTCCCCGCTGCAATACTACAACGGCCTTGCTGATTCGTCCAGCAGGGTGCTTTTACTCAATTGTGCATTGTCAGATACTATTAACATCCTCTCCGCCGTTCCAGACAGCTAGACCAAACACTGCGAGATTCTCTTCCCAGCCGCACTTTATACGCATTCAGGGCACGTCTGCAACTTGAGACCGCATCACCCCTTCGAGATAAAGAGCCAACCGGTCGCCTCACGTGTACAGATGCTCAGGCGCGGTCGTTTCATGAACCTCAGATCGGGATTAATAAAGGCAAAAGCTACTGCCCCTTTAGGAATTCTGTCCTGCATTGAGAGTCCAGAATTTCTGGGGTCCGCACTTGTGCTTTATTTGAAAAAATATAAATGCCAGCAGAGCATTATGTGAATCGGGTGCTGCCAGTGCTGTGCACCGGCAGCTCTTAAAAGCAGGTGCTTAGTCGGGTCTCTATCGGCTCTCCATTTTTGCCCTTACCCTCAGGGGGGAAAAAAACATAACTCTGCAGCAGTATCACCCCTAGTCAGTGTTAGAAGTGGGCGGAAATGGAAGGGCACGGTGTGCCCCTACTTAAAAAAATTATTTCAGTCCGTTCCCCTACTTCTTTGTTTTAAAAAGGCGTCCTGGGACTGCAGGAATAGCCCTACTTTTAAAATTGCAACTTTATCTTTCAGCCTGTGTGGTGCAAATTGAGGAAGGCCTCTGCAGTGCCCACGACCTCCTCCCCCTTCCCCTCTGTGGCTGCAAAACAACACCGAAAGGGCCATCGATCTTAGGTTAGCACGAAAACTGCTACCTCTGATGGCCCTGCTGCTGCCGTGATTCACACCTCATTTAGTGGGGCCGCTACTTGCCTGCACCCACTGTGACCAATACAATGGTCACGTCAGGATACTTTGGTGTTCCCGCCATTGACCTCCTCTGCCCTTTATTTTCGGGCTCACGCAGACTGACGGTCGCCACCAGGAAAAAACAAGCATTTGCAATGCAACAGGTCTCGCATTTATACGAGTTTTAGCTATTGGCATTGTAAATGAAAATGCCTTTTATTTATGTTTGTTTTTGAAACATAAATAAAAAGCATTGTCATTTACAATGCCAATAGCTTAAACTCGCGTAAATGCGAGACCTATTACATTGCAAATGCTTGTTTGCAGTTGATGCAAGGTAACCTTCTCTTTGTTCAAACATTCCTGCAAAGCTAGAGTGAAAGCGACAACTTTACCTTACAGGAGTGGTGACACCCTGTTCACTGAATCCAGTTCTATGTCCAGGAATTCAATCTCAGTAGCTGGCTCTATTATTTTTCCCCGTACCAAAGGTACACCGAATTCGCGCATGAGCGCGTAAAACCCATGCAATGCTCTGCCACATTCCTGAGAGCCTGGTGCGCCTAAGAAAAGGAAGTCGTCCAGGTAATGCAGCACTGACTGGTGCCCCATCACCTACCTGAAAACCCATTGAAGAAAAGAGCTGAATTTCTCAAAGTAAGAGCAGGAAACAGAGAACCCCATGGGTATGCACTTGTCCATGTAATATCTCCCTTGCAGTTGGAAACCCAACAAACGGAAATCTTGTGGGTGCACTGGCAATAGATGGAAAGCTGAATCAATGTCATACTTTGCTAGTAATACGCCCAGTCCCAGCCCCGGTAGCATTTCTATTGCCTGATTCAAAGATGCATATTTCACAGTGCACAGGTCCCCATCAATGGCGTTGTTCAATGATTGACCCCTAGGAGTGGATACGTTATGAATTAAACTGAACTCCCCCTGGTCCTTCTTGGGCAGCACCCCCAGCAGTGAGCAAACAAATCCTTCCACTGGTATCTCATCAAATGGGCCAGCCACCCTCCCCAGCCTAAATTCCTTTGTAATTTTTGCTGCCGCAATCCCTTTGTTGGATCTTACTGGTACCCCTAAGTAACCATGTGCATGAATCCTAAAGCCCTTCCTGAAACCTTCCAATTGGATCTGCGCTGAATTGGGGCAGCTGTATTTATTTAACCATGGGATCAGTGTACTTGTTTTTTTGGGGAGAGGGCCTTGGTGAGGTTTACACTCTCATTCCTCTTCTTAACTTCTTTGTTTTTTGATTTTTAAAACATTTGGACTCAGGATGCGAGGCGTGACTGCAGAAGGAACATGCGTGTCTAAATTTGCATTTGCCCGGTGATCTGATGCAAGTTCCTTTGTTAAAATCCCAATACACCCCCTGCCCCCCATGTTAAACTGGGGGCCTGCCCGAAAGGACTGCCCTTGCGTGCTGTCCTGGGGCACGGTCTTCATGTGTTGCAGCCACATGATTAAGTCAATTTGATCCCCTGTGAAGCCAGGATCAGTTGCCATTGCCCTCCTGAATTCTTTATCATACTCTTTCCATCCCACTCCCCCATATTCATCATGCGCAGAAGCTATTCTATTTTGATAGCATTCCATCTGTGCGCCTAAACCCAGGAAACATTCAGTCATTATCGCCTGATAATTAGGGTAACCTTTGAACCAGTTAACCAGAATTTCCTCATTCTTATTCTTGTGAGACCTACTGGTCCATTCCATGGGATGCACCCACTCTTTATTCTTTTTGCACCTCTTCCTTATCCGCATTATCAATTAACAAAGCAAACATATTAACATACTCCAATAAATCCAAAATGGTCGCACACTGCTGACCTACCTGCGTGTTACCCCAAAGAACTGTGGTCCCTGTAGTCAGCGTCGGCGGATACACCTATGCTCGTGTCGTGAGTGCAAGTGTGAATAGCGTTAGCCATCCCTGGACACGTGTTTCGAGGTTGTTGCCTCTCGTCAGCCGGGAGTAGGCAAGAGTGCAGGGTTGCTGTGTAGGCTGCTAAAATCATTATCAGGTATGTACTTCTCGTAGCAACGCAGGTGCGTAACCCAGAGCCCGTCGGCTCTCCCGGCTCAAGGAGCCACTAAATTAATAAATCCAAAATGGTCGCACACTGCTGACCTACCTGCGTGTTACCCCAAAGAACTGTGGTCCCTGTTGTCAGCGTCGGCGGATACACCTATGCTCGTGTCGTGAGTGCAAGTGTGAATAGCGTTAGCCATGCCTGGACACGTGTTTCGAGGTTGTTGCCTCTCGTCAGCAGGGAGTGGGAAAGAGTGCAGGGTTGCTGTGTAGGCTGCTAAAATCATTATCAGGTATGTACCTCTCGTAGCAACGCAGGTGCGTAACCTAGAGCCCGTCGGCTCTCCCGGCTCAAGGAGCCACTAAATTAATAAATCCAAAATGGTCGCACACTGCTGACCTACCTGCGTGTTACCCCAAAGAACTGTGGTCCCTGTAGTCAGCGTCGGCGGATACACCTATGCTCGTGTCGTGAGTGCAAGTGTGAATAGCGTTAGCCATCCCTGGACACGTATTTCGAGGTTGTTGCCTCTTGTCAGCAGGGAGTAGGAAAGAGTGCAGGGTTGCTGTGTAGGCTGCTAAAATCATTATCAGGTATGTACCTCTCGTAGCAACGCAGGTGCGTAACCTAGAGCCCGTTGGCTCTCCCGGCTCAAGGAGCCACCAAATTAATAAATCCAAAATGGTCGCACACTGCTGACCTACCTGCGTGTTACCCCAAAGAACTGTGGTCCCTGTAGTCAGCGTCGGCGGATACACCTATGCTCGTGTCGTGAGTGCAAGTGTGAATAGCGTTAGCCATCCCTGGACACGTGTTTCGAGGTTGTTGCCTCTCGTCAGCAGGGAGTAGGAAAGAGTGCAGGGTTGCTGTGTAGGCTGCTAAAATCATTATCAGGTATGTACCTCTCGTAGCAACGCAGGTGCGTAACCTAGAGCCCGTCGGCTCTCCCGGCTCAAGGAGCCACTAAATTAATAAATCCAAAATGGTCGCACACTGCTGACCTACCTGCGTGTTACCCCAAAGAACTGTGGTTCCTGTAGTCAGCATCGGCGGATATACCTATGTCGACGGACTCAGGTTACGCACCTGCGTTGCTACGAGAGGTACTTTACCTGATAATGATTTTAGCAGCCAACACAGCAACCCTACACTCTTTCCTACTCCCTGCTGACGAGAGGCAACTACCTCGAAACACGTGTCCAGGGATGGCTAACGCTATTCACACTTGCACTCACGACACGAGCATAGGTGTATCCGCCGACGCTGACTACAGGGACCACAGTTCTTTGGGGTAACACGCAGGTAGGTCAGCAGTGTGCGACCATTTGGATTTAATTATTTAGTGGCTCCATGAGCCGGGGAGTCGACGGACTCAGGTTACGCACCTGCGTTGCTACGAGAGGTACTTTACCTGATAATGATTTTAGCAGCCTACACAGCAACCCTACACTCTTTCCTACTCCCTGCTGACGAGAGGCAACTACCTCGAAACACGTGTCCAGGGATGGCTAACGCTATTCACACTTGCACTCACGACACGAGCATAGGTGTATCCGCCGACGCTGACTACAGGGACCACAGTTCTTTGGGGTAACACGCAGGTATGTCAGCAGTGTGCGACCATTTGGATTTAAATATTAACCTACTCCACTTTCCAAATCTTTTCTCTCACCTCCTGTGAGATATGCCTACCCAGCCATTCCCTGGAGGATCGCAATTTGCCCAAACCTAAGCTTGGTAACACCTGCGCCATACCTGTTGCTGCAGCCTCCTGCTTCTTGGCCTTGTCATCCTCTGTTGGTGGACTTGTTTTGGGAGGTTCTTGTCCGGTCATGTTGGTTGCTGTACCACTAGCTGCTACGGTCCCTACGGCACATTCTGCACTCCCCCTGGTTTTGACCCTTCAAACTGTACCACCAACTTCCTGGCCTTCTCTAACGCATCACCCTCGTCCAACAAAGCCCCACAGCAAACTGGTGGGTTCCAGGTTCCCGCCTTAGGTAACCAGGGAAGTACCGCTGGCAAACCGGCTACCAAATCTGGGTCCCCAGGGGCACCACCAGACGGGCCCTCACATACAACCGGTACAACCTGACTCTGGGCCCACTCGCGACAGGGGTGAGCACTGGCTCTGGTTGACTGCCCCCGTAGCTCCTGGTAAAACAACTGCTGGTACTGGTCCACTCCCCCCAGTGGCTGGGACATCCACCACTGGAGTCGAAGGCCCCGCCCCCCTCAGTGTCTATTGCCCTCGGGGCGAGGGGCCCCCACTCCCACTCGCTTGGCTCTAGACCTCTTTGGCAACAGAGGGAATGCCGCTTTGGAGGCTACCCCAGCCCGTCTGGGCCTCTCCTCAGTCCCTTCCTGCCCCTACACTCAGTTCCATCAATCCGTTAAGGGCTGCCCCATATCATCCATCCTCTGCATCATTGCTTCCATGAATTCCTCCATTTGCGAGCGCTTTTTGCACCATCATGCACCCCTCCTGCCTCCACAGCCACTCAAAATACAGACACTGAATACAATTCTATTAAATATGGTAAGCAATCCACATCAACTGCACACCACTGATCACCAAACTAAATAATGCCCCTATTATCACTTGTGAAAGCACTGATTGCAATAAGCTCCCAACAAACCACTGATCAGCAAAACTAAACAGTGCCCCTAGCACCCATTGTGAAAGCACTGCTTGCCAAATGGGCTCCAACAAACCACTGATCACCAACCAGATTAAGCCCCTAATACTACTTGCAAATGCACTTATTGCAAAAGAAACTCCACACCACCTTACACAAAAGAAATCAGCTCACCCACTCCTTGAGGTTCGATAAACCATCATAGGCCGCCTGAGTCATTCACAAAACAACTCCCCTGCTCCACTAACACTAAGCAGAGAACAAGAAATACCCCCACCTTCTCCCTCACCTTAAACTTAAAATGCAGCTCGGCGCGCACCTCAAAAATGCAGCGGGAATACCAACAATGCGGGGCCGACGAGTATTCACTCAGCCAGCTTGGCTCCCAGCGTGCCGTGAGACCTCACCCCACCTGCTTAGTTTTCCTAAATCGGCCACCGATAGTACAGCGCTGTATCTGAAACAGAAAAGGACAAAGAAAAGAGAAAAAGTGAGAGAGCGACTCCGTCCCGCTGGACAGCCTTGCGCAGGGATACAGTTGTGGAGTGGCGAAAGAAAAGACCATTCCGCGGCTCTATAGGCCATTTTGAAACTCTTCCCAAGAAAAACCGTCCGAATCAGGCTTCCGGACTTGCCTTGCCTTCCTCACGCCATGGAAGTACTCGGGTGCTTCCGGGGTTCAAAACTACCATACCTATCAGGGCAAGGGGCATGGAGGGTGTTGCTAACGGGACCAGCACAACCGCCATAGGCGCAGCATGTCGAGTCCCAGTTGACACCTTGGCATTTTATAGGGAACTAACTGAGATCTTTGCCGATCACCAACACTTTTTACATCTACTCTATGGTAGTGGAACTTGCAAGGCCTTTGCAAGAATAGTGAGACTTTTATCATGCTTGCAAGAATTTAGCTTTATCATTAATTACGTTTCAGGGGGGCAAAATATTAGAGCTAATTGTCTCTCTAGGATACCCACACAAGCACACTCTCACGATAGAGATTCAGACGACAGAGTGTGTAGTAGCCACAGTGGAAGATATGATAGAATCCTTTGGCGTTGTATAGTTTAACGACTGGTTAGCTACAATCGACAAAGATGAGATACTGCTTGCAGCTATTGAGTTGGTATGAAAGGGTTGCCCAAGGAAAGATCCTTACCCAACCCCTCAAACCATACACCCAGGTGGCCACAGAGCTGTCCATTGTGAAAGGCATTCTTATTTGTGCTGACGTTTGCGTACCACCAGTGTCTCTTCATG
Source organism: Triturus cristatus (assembly GCF_964204655.1). Lineage (NCBI taxonomy): Eukaryota > Metazoa > Chordata > Amphibia > Caudata > Salamandridae > Triturus > Triturus cristatus. Next base: position 351,256,848 of record NC_140584.1, read on the forward strand.
ACATGCTTATTGCAGCTGCTCATGGAGGTCACCTAGGAGTGGGTGGAACTTCTAGTAATGTAAAACAAAATGTTTGGTGGTTTCTTTGCACAATCAAGTATCAAAATGGAGAGGCAACTGTAACACTTGCCTTTTATCTAACAAACATTGGAAGGGAAGTCACCCCCTTTTACATGTTGTCCCAATACCAGTTGATGCTTGGTGTAAGGTGATTTTAGATTTGGGAGACCTTTTCAACTTTTACCTGCTGACATAAAATACCTCATTGTACTAATTGATTACGACTCGAAATGGGTTTATTTTGAGATTACGTCGGACCCCACTACAATGGTGGTAGGATAAAATGTTTAAGCAAAATCTTTAATATTGATGGCACACTAAATGGATTGGTGACAGACAATGGCATATATGTCACGTCTTCACAAATGAAAGATTTCATGTTATCTCATCTAATAAAAAATCTAAAAGTAGCCTTTTATTTACCGTCTTCCAGTGGTCTTCTGGAAAACAAATTCTTAAAGGAGGGAATTCAAATGGCGTTTGCTACAAAAACTCCAGTAGAAGAGTTTTTGAAATGGAAACTGTGGTGATATTTAATCACACCTCACACACCCACAGGCATTTCACCATTTTGCGTATGCCAAAAAAGGGATCCCAGATCCAACGTCCGTCCGTATTGGCGTGAGGTATTAAATCCTAAGAATGATTGTTTTGCGTGTGCAGATGAAAAGAGAGTGATAAATACCAGGTCACATCAACAATCTCTTCAAAAGATGTAATTTGACAACAAACATAAGGGGAGAGATCCAGATTTTAAAATTGGAGACTGGGTAATGATCAAAAGCCCAAATAAAGTCAAAAAGGGTACTTCTGTCTTCTTATCACCCATTCAAGTTGTGAAAGTTTCTAAAGGTTGTTTACTTTTAAATAAAATGGGACAGGGGAGGAGGGGGAGAGAAGGTTTCTAATCAAACTCACACACGAACAAACATTTACAACACAATGAAATACTTGATAATTCACATTGGTTTTCTAGAAACCCAAGTTCCATAATAAGAAATGTATTAAGAACCCCTGTTATTGAGAGCTATGCTGAGTCAGGTACACCGAATGAAGAATCCTCACCTTCTCTTGCCATTGACTCAGCTACAGGTTTGCAGACTGTACATTCTAATGAGTCACAAGAGGTACTTTTAGGACAAGGCCAAGGTCTGGGTTGTACAATGTGAAATGAGAAACTCTGAAACCGGAAGTTCTCGCAATGTTTTTATGCCTATAAAAGATTAAGCCTTTTTTCTCCACTAGGTATAATTTTCTTCTTCATTATAAGGAAGAAGATGTAATGTTGTTATACATGTTATTTAGCCCTACCTTCATTTCATGTCAGAATTGTTATTCTGCAAACTTGTTATGGAATTGTTATTGTGCAAACCTGCTATAAAACTGTTTGTGCTTTACTTGTTGGCCCATGGTCATCCACATACATGCAGCAGTAAAAAGCGCTAATGTTACCCCCGCAGTACGGGCCGTGCGCAGGCCGCATCTGGGCAAGCCAGGGCCAAGGGCTAGCGTGTTTGCGCCCGTCAGAGACAGGAAAAGACAAGGCAAGGCCACTAATCCGAGCCTTGCTGTATGGTGTTCCCTCCACCATTGAGGAGTAATTAGTATGACATACCAGGAAGTGGGAAACTAGCAGGTCAGATCTGACGCAAGGCTCCAAATATACAGCCATTAAATGAGGGCCGACAGAACAAATGCACGCCGTGCTCATTGGTTGTATTCAAATAATTTTTGCCGGTTCATTTGTGCAGTTTTTAGGTTTCTCAATGAGCAATTTATATTTGATTGTTCAAGGTAATGTATGACTCCGAAGCATTCAACACTTTTATAGTTTTAATTTATTTACTGTCAGCGCAGCATTATGAAGGCTGTTTTAAAATTCATTTTCCCCCCTCTGTTCTAGCATGTTACTCAAGATTGGAGTCAGAGCATATGTTGTTTTTATGAAAATGTGCCCATTGCCCATTTCGAATTATAGAGCACCTATTATTCTTAATCTTAATCTGTGGTATTTCCCAATCATCGAGACGTCAGAGAGCACTGCTGTAATAGTAGATTGTTAAGGTAAGTCGAATCAGAAGCCCTCAATGGAGGGCAAAAACAAACCAGCTGATAGCCCCCAGGGTGGTCAAAATTTAAAAAACAGTTTGATATACTGCTGGTAAATGCGCAATCAAAGAATTAGACAGCCTCGTAGAAGAAGTAAAGTCAAATTTAAATTGGAAAAGCACTAAAATATTCTAAGACATGCCCCAAGATCTCTAATATTTCCAAAAGTGAAAAATCAGGCATTAATCAGCACCAGCAGAAAGTATGGGGATATTCCGGCTGTCCTCATTCATTGATCAGCAGCCTAGTGAATGCTCATTATCACACAACAAGAGAGGGATTAGACACCAAGAACAACAATCCCATGAAGTCACAACGAGTGCCAACCAGAGGCTGCCATCACATGGCCAGGGCCCATATTGAACCAGCTATCATTTGTAATAATATGTTTGGTCATTTTATGATTGCTGAGCCAGTAAATATATCCCCCAAAGAGGTAAGGTAAATAGCACGATGTCGCAGCAAACGTCCATCTATGATTGGCTGATAGTTGCAATAATGAGCAACTGGAATTATTAAACCAACTGAGAGGATAAATTAGCTAGTTGAGACCTCCAGTCCTAGAATTGTCCAGCAAAATTGGTGGTATAAAGTGCTGTGGGACTAAAAATGCCATGGAGATGGTCATTGCTGCGAAGCATGTACCTTTAGAAAATCAGAAGGGGGGCATGCTACAAGCAAAAGAAAACCTTCACACCCCAGCTGTAGTAAAGAGACGCCTGGGACAGGAATAAGGACAGGTTCTGTATGCCTGAAAGGCTGCTGAAAAGATTTAGGGGCTCCTTATGATGCCGGATGGAAAAAGCTTCCGTCCGCCGTGCTCATTGTAAAAATCCACACGCATGACCCTCGGCATCTCCATCTGTCAAATCATGATGCAAGGCATAGAAAATCGTACCACGGCGGACGGAACTCACAAATGACTGTCCACCATGCTCGGAAAAGTTGCAAATACGACCGCGGCGGTCGGGGAAAGCAATTTAAGGGACTAAACAGGCCGCTCCTGCCCGAAATGACCGCATGGCCAATTATGATGAAACCGCGGAGCTGTAGGACGGAGCATTGCATTCCGATTTCCTTGCTTGCGCATAGACCAAATGAATGGCGATAGTAACAAACTGAACAGAGATGCAAAAAGTGTGCCTGCACTCGACGCTGCCCTCAATCACATCACACAAGCCCCAATGATAAACCCCAAATGTCCATTGGCGATGTAAGCCATGCCCAGCATGGAAGAAACACTTGGAGGACATCACACATGTGGACACATCCACATACTACAGCATAAAACCAACCCCTTCCTGGACCAGCATACTTTGCACACCAGAAGCTGACACAGAGAGACAGGACACCATTTACGCACACAGCACAACATCACATACACCCATCTCCACACCAACACCACTTCCCACCCAAACACCTGACACACTTCACATAGCTCCACCCCCCCCCCCCCTCCCCCTGCACCCTGCACTTTTCTCACCTTTGCACCATGGTCAAACAGAAAATCCCCAAATTCACCAACACTGAGTTGAAAGTGATGGTAGACGAGATACTAAGGGTAGAACCACAATTGTATGGAAGCCTGGTCCAACACACCCCACTTGTGCGCAAAACCCAGATGTGGACAAGGATCTACAACAAAGTCAATGCTATGGGGACCACCATACGCACACTGCGTGACATCAAAAGGCGGTGAGTCGGCCTCAAGGCCTGGGTCAAGCATCGGGGCCATAGGAACCATGAGGCGGCCCAAAGAACTGGTGGCGGCCCTTCCATACCACCACTAACCTTCACTGAATGGGAGGAGAAGATGCTTGCCATACTGCATCCCGAGAGTCTCACAGGAATCGAGGGGGGAGTGGAGGCTGGTAAGTACAAACAAAATGATCACATCCCACTGTAATGTACTGTTGTACACAAGTGAGCCTCAATTGCCAGACAAAATCAAACTCGTACAATGCACACTGTCATCATGTCTCATAAGGCTAGCATTTCCTTCCTCTGCTTCACTTAACAGGTAGGTAGGCATCTTACTCAGGAGGGTGTTGTCCGGACTTGACAGCAAGACCACAACTCCCACAAGGCCCTCTGTCTCCCTCCCAAACAGCATGGAGCACCCTCCCCACCCCACAGCCATGTGGCAGCCATCACCCTCCTCTACTTCACGTAACCGGTAGGTAGCCATCCTACTCAGGAGGGGATTGTTGGGACCTGACTGCAAGACCACAACTCCCACAAGGCCCTCTATCTTCCTCCCAAACAGCGGGGAGCTATCTGACCACCACATTCCTCACTTGTGAGCCAACTCTGTCAAGCGGCATAAGTTGCAGCCAGTCAACACACCAAAAATACCATTGAGAGTGCACATGAATCACAGTGTCATTGATGAAGTCACATGTAACTGCAAAGCAAAACCCAAGAACGCAGTGGCCAAAACCCAATGTGCAAGTACCATTATACCAAAGCATAAAGGATCACATCAACACAATGCATGCATGTAGACTCAGTCAAACATCACAAACCCCTCGGGGACAGTACAAAAAGTAAAACAGAAATCAGGAAGTTGCGGCATAGTAGACAAACAGTCATAGCAAAGTCACAAATATCCTAGCATGAACAGAAGTGGATGCACAACAAGTTGGTACCAGAGGACATGTACCTGGAAATACAATATCTGTACATATGAAATTGTTGCTACAGCCATGTCACATCGCTGACGAGCAATGTATTTACCTCTACATTATGACGCACTACTGACAAACTGTCATGAATAACAAGTAATGCCAAGATGAAAAGTCATGTTGTCTCAATCGAAATGTGCCAAATATGAACATCAAAGCTGTGCCGTGTACTGAACATGCTGACAATCCAACCTCTGTTCAACAGGTGACTCGCCAGCAACAGCAGGCGCCTGTGCCATGGACGAGCCCAGACAGTTTCCCACCCATGAAGCTGAACCCTCGGATGCAGACTCCCTGGTTTTTACGGATGAGGAGGACCGACCTGGCCCCTCCGGGGTGCCCAGGCAAACGCAGTCTCTGGACCTACCTGCCGCCACCACACCCACAACCACCTTCACTCCCACAACAGCTTCAACAACAACGCTGACCTCTGCAGCACCGACCTGTGTGGCAGCCACCTCCACCATCACCACCGCCGCCTCCAAGACTGTCCCTGTGCCATTTGTAGTCAATACCACCAGGTAAGCTCGAGGTGCTGGGGACAGTGTGCGGTGGCAGTGCCAGGCGCCACCACAGGTCCGTGGTAGCAGGGCATGTGGGAGGACAACTGGGGGACAGTCACAGGAGGACTATGAAACAGAGGCCCAGGCCACCGTGCAAAATGTCCTTGGGGCATACCAGCAGAACCAGGGACAGATGGGCCAGGTCCTTGACGAACTGCGTGAACTCCACCTGCTGCAGAGGTACATGAACACTCGTTTGGGATAAATTGCAGAGTTCATGAGCCAGCTTGTGGGTGTCTTGAGGGACATGCATGCAGCACAAATAGCTGGCCACCTCCCCACCCCCCATGGCCAGCGGGATTATAGTCACACCACCTCAGCAGCGGCCACATGGAGGGATGAGTCACATCACAGAAAATCCTCAGACACCTCCGAGCATGCAGCCGGTTCCCCCCAGTCCATACGGCATAGGGGGTATCCGAAAAAGTCCCAGGGAGGATCACGTGGTACAGCCCCGTGCCGTACCAGTTCACAGAGCAATCGCTGATGTCACCACTGTAACACCGAGCATTGACTTTGTTTTAAATCAGAACCCACATTGCCACAAGGATGGGTGTTCTGTTGGACTTTGGAACTCTACCATTGTGTGTTCTACCCTAACTATCCATGTACCATCTCTTTCAAAGTCAACCCTCAGCTGTCACTCATTGTTAAATGAGCACAACTCACAACAGTATGCCTTTGTGTCAAGAGCATTTTCATTACAGTAAGTAGCATGTTAACTCACATTGCAATGTATCCGAATATGTAAAAGCGAAAATCCATTGAGAGGGTGGAGGAACCTGGAAAGACACAAGGAAATAACAGTGCGTTGACATATTATGGAATAACCGCAAAAGCACACCACTAGGCAATACTGTACAATATGCCTTCCAGATAACACCAGCCAACACCATCAACATGGAAAGCAGAGGGACTGGAGCACACGACTACACCTCCCCACACAGTTCACCCCTTAGCATCCTGGTAAATGCAGTTCGGCTGAAATGCTTACTTGTGTCACCGTTATCATGTGTCAGCAAGGTTGGTGCAGGTCAGTGCTGTGATTCTCCAGACACGTGTGTTGCATTATTATCCTACATCAGAAGAGGTAAGATACATTGTGATCGATGTCTGCTGAGGAAGCTGCCACAGTCTACTCAGATCTCTGTACCTCACCCTGCCCAACTCAGGTGAAACACTTCAGTCCCATGACAAGTAACCATTATGACTGAAATGGATTTACCAGAATGCTAAGCGATGAACTGTGCTGGGAGGTGAAGCAGTGTGCTCTCATCCCCCTAATAGCATCAACATGGACATGACGGAAGTTGTCACCAATCACATAGCGCAGACCAATGAAATCCTTATCAGTGTGCCCACAAGAGCCAGCATCACAACACATCCTGTCATGTGGACGAAGTTGACATTGTCGCATTCACACACTCAAGTACTGTGGCACAGCGCTTATCATGTGACATGTGCGATTTATGCATGTTTACCCACATGAACACCACCAGTCCCTGACAACATACCCACGCAAAATCTTTTTTACAACCGAGGTTAACTTCTCCTGATTGAGCACAACTGCTGCGGTCACAGGGCAGGCATCACATATATAGGACCTGTTGCACAACGTGTTCCTTGCTGTAGCAATGTTCTCCTTACTTCCCCATATGTGATTGTGGATAGTCATTTGTGGCCCCACATTCCCACAGCGAAAGCATACCTCAGTAAGTGTGCAGGCACAATGGGCTTCTGTTTAGACAAGTAGTCGCTCTCACATCAGCCCGGAGATCTTCAAATTCCAGGTGCCTTGACTGTCCCGCGTGGTCCAGTCACTGCTGAACACGGCACTCCCACTTTTTGTTCGGGTAACTGACGCACAAATTATTGATAGCATCTGATACTGAAGGCCATTGCACACTTTTTCCAAACTTGTGGGCTCTGGCCTTTTCCCTTCGTTTCATGCTATTTCTGGAGTACTACCGGGTATCATTCCTCCAATTTTCATACTGCATTTAGTGGTTTCAGATCATTACTTTGGCTGTACAGCTGAGCGCTGATTCTGAGATTGCTCTCACACCATGTCTGACCATCCTCTGGTCCAGGCGAACCCCGGTCAGTTGCAACTGTACCATGACTGCATGCAACTTCTCTTTGGATGTGTCCCATTGGCTGTGCTATGAATCAGTTATAGGCTAACATTCCGCTATGCCTATTTCACCTGCATGCAACCTGTGTTCTACTGTCGATGATGCCCCTTTCACTTGGCCATGGATGTCTGCCTTTCCAACACATCCCATGCTGCCCTGGATCACGAGCTGTGGGTGAGTCCTTTGTTGGTCCACGACCAGGACTGATTCGGTGGTACACGTTTGTGGGATGTCTTTCAATGTGTCAGACAGGCTGCCAGCTGCACCTGTGAGTTTGCGCAATGGCTCCTGTGCCATGCCTACATCGAACTTCTCCCAGGTTGCCATGGGATGCTCCTTTCATCTTCATGGTGCGAGGAGCATACTGCTGGATTGGATGGCGGTCCTTTTTGCTGAAGAGGATTTGGATCATCTTTTGGAACTGATTGCCTTCGAAGCTGCCTGTGCCTTCTTGGATTCGGAACTACTTAACAGCAACAGGAACTGTTGGTGACTAATTCAATATCCTTTTACCTTTTTCACGCCTACTGAATTTTCAATCAGCTCTCTGACTTTAGTCCTGTCTGCATTAGCTTTGACTCTGCTGACCTCTGCGGTCGGTTTTGCTTGGTACCAGAGACCTGAGCAAGGGGAGGCTGTCATCTGACCGTCATGGACATGAGCCCGGCTTATATCATGTAGCGCACGAAATTAACATGGCGTAGTCGTTTTGCAAGTACATTAGTATTTGTCTGTCACATGAGAAGTGTCCGCAGAGCTTGTTCTCTGCGCGGTCCAGGAGTACTGCCTGAACATTCTGTCCGTGGTCGGAGGACATTGTCCGTTGTCATTCTGTTCTGGTCAGACCCTAGCACCCCGACTCAACAAAGTGTCACAGCTGCTAGAGGACACGGGTGCCTTTTAGATGTCATGGGGAGGCGGGCTAGTTGCCCCTCACTTAGAGAGTGATCCATGCAGTAATGAGAGCGACACAGCACACGGAATGTACATTTCACCATGTATTGGCTAAGGAATGGGATCTGCTGACAAAGCCCATAGACCCGGGACATCTCATACAACTCCTCCCAGCAAGAGGTGGGGGGATATGCTCGTGGGTCTTCGTCCAGAGGGATTATTGATATGACATCTTGCTTCATGTGTTATGCATGTGTCACTATGGTAACTGTTTTTGTACTCATGCATTCTCAACTTGTTGTGGCACGTATGTTGCATCTTTTGACACTTAGTAAAAAATGCACTTTTCAAAGCGTTTCTAGTGTTCAACTTATCTACTTGTGTACAGGCGCTTGTATATCTCTTAGTGAGTAGGAGAGCTAGTGAGGCGCTATAGCAATTGGGTCCTGTGCTTCTGGGTGCTTAGTCCCTGCCAGCCCAAGTTCTCTAATCCTGAGCATAGTCCTGTATGTGTACAAAATGCCAGCAACAATTCTCAAAGTTTGTGAGACAACAGCAAGGCGCGCAGACACAGTCATAGTCGCTCATTGTTCACTTACACTCAACGGAAGTAGTTGATGATGAGCTGTTGACGCTGATCGAGGCCTTCTTCCTCACCACTGTCCTCGTCACTGGGCATCGGTGGGTTGGGAGTGGGGGGCTGCTGCTGTTCGTCGTTGTTCAGAATCAGGGGGATTCTTCTGCGCAAGGCTAGGTTGTGTAGCATGCATCCGGTGGCTACCATCTGGCATGCCTTCTGTGGTGAGTACATAAGTGCACCACCAGTCTTGTCCAGGCACCTAAATCTTGACTTCAGCAGTCCAAAAGTGCGCTCCACCACATGAATTGTCCTCAAATGTGCATCATTGTATTGAACTTCCCCGGCGTTGTTGGAATCCGCAGTGGGGACAGCAACCACGGACGATTGGGATACCCAGAGTCACCTAGTTATGAGACAAACAGGCAAACAGTCTGATCTGAATATGTGAGGAGAACAGCATGTCACACATACATCACAGTCATTGACACAGCCCACTCACCAACAAGCCAGGCCCACTCGGTGTGCAGATTGGCCATCAATTGGGGTATGGTGCTTTTCCGCAAGATGTTGGAGTCATGTGCCGACCCAGGATACTTTGCACCCACACACATGTGAGATGATCAGATCCGCCTGGCATGCCACTTGCAGGTTGATGGAGTGGTAGTGTTTGCGGTCCCTATAGATGTGTTCACTTGCCTGTGGCGGAACGAGGGCAATGTGGATACCATCAATGGCTCTCACTACATTTGGAATGCCTCCCAGGTCATAGAACACCCCCTTCACAACTGCCAATTCATCCCTCCTCTGGAAGAGGAAATGTGTCTCCTTGTAAAGCATCAATCCTGACAGGACGTCACGCAACTCCATGCTGAACATGGGCTGTGACATCCCACTGGTGCTGGCCACAGTGTACTGGAAAGACCCAGTAGTGAAGACATGCAGTGTAGCCATAACCTTCACAGTAGCAGACAATGCAGCCGGACATATTCTTTTGGGTTTCAAATGGGGCTCCAACTGGGCACATAGGTTTCGTAGTGTGCGGTGATCTAAATGGAATTTCTGGGTGATTTCGATGTCCTCCATCGTCGTCATGTCGGGGACAGGTCGAAAGACGGGTGGTCTCCTCTTACGTATGTCAGGGTACACAACCATGGGCTGAGTTATAGATGAGATGTGGTGAACAGCTAACCCAGAGACTCACACAACCACAACATTGACAGGACTCATGGTCATGTAAAATGCACAAGTCACCTGCATTAAGACATTGTTTTTCTAGAACTCACTCAACATACTGACACTACGAGATCCAAAGAAGTCGATGTATATGGCATATTGTACACTGCTACATCAAGGATGAGCTGCCCTGTGTTTAGATGGCACAGCACTTGTGTTTTCCAGCATCAGTCCTGAGTTGCATGTCGCTGCTGTCACTGCACGACCGCTAGCTTTAGTCCCACAATACACAACAACATTACGGGATGAGGGCAGTGAGTGTCATCTGGACAACGCAACATGGATATACAGCACGGTGGACAGGCACGTGTAGACATTATGGGGTCAGTCCTGCGTGAATGTGTGAGAAATTTGCGTAACAGACCTTGCAATGGTCACCTGAATGAGGAAAAAATGCACATGGATTGTGTATACATGCCCACATGGCCGACAATGACCGATGATGTCGGTCAGAGCTATATTTGTTTGTTCCACATGTGCACTCCTATGATGTGTGTGGGAACATTTATAGGCAATGGCATCTAGGTACACTGCACGCCACACAAGTACGTGTGTTGGGAGTGCTAGGGATGACAAGAATGTCTGATTTGCAGACAATGGACACCTCTGATTGTCTGCCTACGTCACTGGCCCTTCACAAGTCGACCCCTGGCCAAGAGACGCCAGTCAGTTGTCAAGGAATATTCAAGCGATGTTCACAGGTTGGATGTTTCATTACACAACATTGATACAGTGCGAGAGACATTTGTCCTTTTTGACTCCTTCCCTCATTTCAGTCCATGCTGGCCATGAGGCATGACTGTGTATGTAATGTCACTCTCCTTTTCTTGGACATATCATGTTTGTGAAGACTTGACTCAAAGGTCACACTCTCTCATACCTTCACAGTGTAGTGACCAGCTGGTCACTGTTCTAGTTGTTCTGATGTACCAGCCACTCCCAGAGGGATGGCTTACCCCCCACCCCACAGCCACCCAGCACAGGCATCACTGGACATGTGACCCTGCCAACAAACGGGGCCAGATGCAAGTGCCCTGGGCCAGTTCTCCCATACAAGTACGGTGTCTGTGTGGTTACTTTATATGCATGGGGCCTTGTGCCCCACAACATTATACACGGGGTGCAACAATCACTTTAGACAAATGAGCTGTGATGTGTGATGCAATTCGTATGGCGACAATGCAAATGCAGAATGTGTTTGCATGCGCGTTAGCTGGCAACCGCAGCGATGACACGTATTGGCCCCAATTGAATGTTGCATGATTGTGGTCGCAGCTTCCAGGCCGCCGCGGTGTGGCACACACTATGCGAATGAGCCATCAGAAAATGTGAGCCTTCTGCAACGTACATTTTTTGATATTGCGGTGTGCGCGCTCTGCAACTGCGGGGCTCTGCATTGGCCCCAATTACCTTCAGGGGCACTGAGGGTCACTCATGAGAATTGGGTGGGTCTTGCATTTGGCAGGTTGCCACATTCATTGTGGTCACACCACGCTTGCTGGGAGTTGCAGTTGTTCAGGGGCTGCATGCGTGGAGATGGTTGGTACTTACCGCTGCTGTTGAGCGCGGCGGCGTCTTGTCTGCCGGAGGTGCATCAGGTAGAGCAGTGGGAAGTCCTGTAGTGCAGGATCCATGGCAGCTTTGGTGGTTTAGATGGGTACTGTATCGGGTTTTAATTACCGTTGTTGTGTTTCTGCCATCCGCGATGTGGTGGTTTTTACACAGCGGTGGGAACGGCTGTTTGCAGCATCTTAATCAGGTTGGTGGACGGAACGTGTTTCCGCACACCGGTCTTGCTCTGTTGGCTCCGTCCGCCACCCTTGGGTACGCAAAAAAGTGTGCTGAGCTTGAAAGACCGCGGCGGATGGAAAATGGTCTCTGTTGGACCATTGTAATTTGGTGGTCGCAATGACCGCACCTGGATCGGGAAAATGAATGTTTTCTGCCACCAGCGCGGATGGGCTTCCGTCCCTCATCGTAATGAGACCCTTAGTCCTAACGGGAACCACCAATCAAGCCAACAGCATAGGAAGCAGCAGCACAGGGTATTTTGCTCATTAGATCAGATTCAAGGTTAATCAGGTCCCCCTAAATTTAAAGAGGAAAATGAGCAGTATGTGCTCCAGCCAACAGATAGAGTAATAAATAAAGGCGAGGAGATATATATTTTCAGGGTGCCTAGATTTTCCCTCGGGATCAAGTGAGGGTTCCGACTTCCTAAAGAATAAAGTGAATCATTGAATCAGATATTCTCGTAATTATTATTCAGGGATATATTCGATCTAATATTCGTTAAGCATCATGCCCGCTGAGGCACATGATTATATCCTTTTAAGATTGGGCAGATATGAATTGGTAGCTGGATTGGTGGGCCTTGATTTACATACCAGTCCACCAAAAGGCTCAGGAATTAAATTGAAGTCTAATCCACCATATGTAAGACAACAATCGATCCCGCTTGGCATATGTCATGGAGTCCTGCGTCTATTTGACAATGTGGAAAATAGCCAAACTGTACTGGCCAAAAGCATGAGCTCAGATCTCAGTAAAATAGATTAACACAACATAGGGCATCGGACAGCTTACAGAGTGGCCGCCATGCATAGTAGAGATTCTAATGCCACTTTCGTCTATGATAGATACATGCCAGACACTACAAGGGGGTGTCAGAAAGCTTAGGTTCTGGTATTAACAACATGCCCAACAAGCATTGGCATAGCCAATAGGTCTCGCTTTTGGGACCTTATAAGTGTTTAGTTATCCAGCACAATATCCTTGGTGCAACAACATGAACTGTTGCATGGCTAAACACTTATAACGTCCCAAAGGCGAGACCTATTGAGGGCTCCGAAGCTGATAGGGCTTCTTTAGCGCCGATCACCCACCTCGGTGACAAGTGTCTCAGCATAGCAGGAGATGGAGATTGTTTGGCGTTAATAGATGCCCTCCCACCTTCTGGGCTGTGCCCGGTTTTCTAGGCAAGGCAGGAAGTTCTGAGGGATAAAAGTGACCTGAAGAGGGGTAGTGTCCTGAAGAAGAGTAGTTAAGGCCCTACTGAGATGGCAGCAAGAGGAAACAGAAGTCCAGTGTCATGGGCTCCCATCACTCAACAGCAGACTAAAAACAAGAGTAACAAGTTGGTGGGAATCTAAGGAGGACAGAGCTTGGATTGACTTCACAAGAGTAGCGGGGTACAAGTAGTATCAATTGATGTTTCCAATGCATACACCCAGTAACATTTCTTGACAAAGCACATAATATTTAAAATAAAAATTCACATGTTCAATTACATCCCCCATATTTTGCTCAAACCCTCATGGAAGAGCATTGAGATGCATCAAATGAAGATGTGTCAGGTCATGGAAAGTCATCCTTGTAGGATAATTACTGCCCCACTCCTTCCCCGATGTAAGTTCATGAGAGGCTCTGAGTGTCTGGTAAGTGCGGTCACTGACCCTGGGGGAAGGAGGAAGAGGACAAAGGTGGGTTACATGGGGGACTAGACCCCATCCTTCTGGGGGTGATGCTCCCGAGAGGTGACAAGCCAAGGTGTAAATGGAGCTTATGTGTGGTGGGGAGCCACAGCCCCTCGTCCCTCCACAAAGAAAACTAATGATGCCCTCCACAGTACCTTTTTGTGGTGGGTAGATCACAAGATGCCCACCTGGAGCAGCCTTTGAGGAAAAGAGGCCCTCACAGAGAGGCCACACCAACAACGAGGGAGTGCCCTTTCCCGAGCGATCAAGAAGGGAGAGACCACCTACAGAGGGACTGTGGGTTGAGGGCTTGGGGTTGGACCATGAGGGTGGTGCGGCCGATGGTAGGGGGGTCATGGCGGGGGGAGTCAACCTTGAGATTGCGGGTGTTGCAGCCCGAGGGACCTTGGAGGGAAAGGGACCGGTGCCTGAACAGGGGCAATGGCAGAGGAGGCTGGAGGGGCATGGAGGTGAACGATTCTACCTGGAGAGGGCTCCAGAGGAGACAGTCGAGGAGGACAGCAGGGGGCAGAGCTGTTCCCTGGTGGGAACCATGGAGGTGGCAGAGAGGCCTTGGGGATGGATTTATATATATATATATATACCCACGAAAGGGACCATGGAGAGGAGCAGAACCTTGGAGACCGACTGGGGAGAGGAGATGATAGAAGGTGCCACACTGTGAGGAAAAAGACTGTCCTGGTCAGAGAAGCCTGCGTGAGGAGGATGGATAGAAACGCACTCCACGCAGCAGTGGGTGGGGAGGAGGAGGCGAGGCAGTGGGGGGGTTGTTGCGACAGCTAGAAGTGGGAAGAGAGGGCGGGAGGGAACTCACGGGGAATTGTGAGGAGGGAGCAGGCCGAGGGTGAAAAATACACGGAGAGAGACCAGTGGAAAGGCAGTGACACACAGCACTGCAGAAACCGGGGAGGGGAGAGGCATGAAGCGTGGGAGAGGCGGGTGAAGTGTGAGGAGGACAAATAGGAAATAGAGAGCCCCGGGGCATTAGGGAGGCAATGACAGACACCGAGGAGTGAGTAGGGGCAGGGAGAACACAGAAGGAAAGGAGCGGGGGAAGTGGGGGGTGGAAAGGGGGAGATGGAAGCTTCGGCGCCCCGCGAGCGTAGGAAGTAGAGCTGAGAGGAGTGTGGGTAGAGAGGAGGGGCTGGGGAGAGAAAGGGTTCAGTGAGGTGAGAGGCAGGAGGGAGCAAGAGATTGGGAGGAAGGATGCCGAGGGAGGCGGGGCTGGCAGAGGGAAGCCAGAGGGAGTGAGGAGCAGAGTGGGGAGCAGAGTGGGGGCCAAGGCATGCGCTGCTGTGGCCGTGAAAGGTGGCAGAGGGTGAATAGTGCCACAGGATAGAAACAGAGGTGTGGGGGGGTAGAGTCAACAGGAGTGGAGGGAGCAGGGGAAGAGAGATGGTGAAATTAAGTCAGACACAGAAGTGCTTGAGCGAAGGAGCAATTGGGGTGTAAGAGAAGAGACCGTAGAAGGGATAATATCCGTATGAAGAAGGATGAGAGAATAAGAGATAAAGAGATAAGGGAAAGAAATGTGACAGGAAGGGGAGGGGCACATGTGATAGCAGAGAAAGGTAACGTGGGAACTGGCACTGCAATCATGTGTTTGCTGGCCCGGGAGTGGTGCGTGCGGGTATGCGTGCGTGCGCAGCCTGCTCTTTTTCAAAGCACATACTGGTGCTTATGGCGCGCCGCTGCGCACTCCCGAAAGGTGTATGCTGCCACAAGCACGAGTATCTGCTTTGAAAAAAAGCTGTACGACAGCTACAGGTCCTCCTATGCAGCGCATGTGCGCTGCGTAGGCGAGACCTAAAAAGGGGTGCCAGAGTAGTAAAATTCCTACACTATGTCACAACACTGATCTTCTCTCAAATTCAGTTGGTATCCTGGAATGTGGCAGGACTGAAGACCAAGTTAAGAAATCCAGAATGGGGGGATTTTATAAATCAATTTCACACACGTGTATCTCTGTAAACATGGGCATTAGTACCAATCTACAGATCGGGTTATCGAAATTACAGCATAGAAGCAAGACTCTCTGTAGCGGGTGGTCCATCAGGTGGATTAACAATCCGGGCAAAAAATGCACTTGACTGTAAAATCCAATACCGAGATATAAGGTTGCCCGACATCTTGGGCCTACTCATTTCCTTCCCTTCTGTATCTTTTGTCAAGTTATTTAATGTATTCGTGCGACATGCCAAGCAGAACAAAGAATCAACCATAATACATACTCTGCATGACTGTCTTGGCCACAGTAGTGTAAGCTGTCTTTTACTCATTGCGGGGATTTTAATGTGGCCTTTGAACATCTAACCATTATTCAGGTCCTTATGAGTGAGGAGGATGAGGAATGAGGTATTCCTGCATTGTCTGCACAGACCTTAAAACGTGGACCCGATCTGTACTACAAATAGCATCTTTAACCTTGACATGTGATTTTCGGGCCTGCAATGGCTGTTTTGTATCCGATCAAGAAGCTGCACACACACTTAAAAGTGCAAACACTACAAGGAGAATAGATTATATATTACTAGACCTATGTATATGGTCGACTATGAGCGATATGGCTTTAATAAGGAGAAGTGATAGTGATCACAATTAACTTTCTCATACATTGAGGAACACACCCTCTTATCGACCATTCTGCATCAAACATTACATCTGAGGTACCAATATTCTATTCTAACAGACAGAAGACGTATCAAGTGGCCATCTATTACGGTAAGCCCCAATGGTCTCAACAATATTTACTCTCCTGTAGCTTGATGACCTCAAACCTTATGTGAATACCCCTGAAAACTAGATCTTGACAATACATATCTATGACACTATTTGATTTCCTCAGGGAATACTTTTATAAAAGAGTCAGACTTTTAGACCAAGAGAAACACTGTGGTATGTTCAGTGCTTCAAATGGAAAAATAGAAGTGCAGGTACTCTGTACCAGAGTACCTGCTTGCTTCTGAGAAGTGCTGGTACTCTCCAATTAAAAGTAAAGCATTTCTCTTGAGAAGTGCCGGTACTCTCCCTCTCAAAATAAAAAGTGCCTGTACGCCATACCAGACAGTACCGGCACATTTAAAGCACTGGGTATGTTACCTGCTGTAGACAAGCTGAATCAAAATTGCTAGTGGTAATTGAAAGTGGAAACAGAGAGGCTATAGTTGCAGGAAGAAAAGAGTACAAGTTGGTCCTGAAAGTAAGTAGAAAGAGTTGGGAGGAAGCAATGTGGCAAGACTTGGTCAATGCTGCCAAAAGCAGGGACAGTAGATTATTTTGACACATGCTCACAGTTGGTAACCAAAAAACAATAAGGGGCAAAGTTATTCCACCCCAGACATGGCCCAGATATTTTGAGGATTCAGATGCAAAATAGGACAATGACCCAAAGTAAGGATAGAGTTCAGGCGTCCTGTTTAACTTTGAATGTGATCCCCCAGTCTATTTCTCCATCTGAGGGTACTCTAGTAACCCGAGCCTGTCATCTGGGGACACGACGTGAATTTATTATCCAAAGCAGTTGCATGTGGCACCAAGATACCAGAGTCATGGAGAGGGAGGGTCAGAGATGATCCTGATTCCTAAGAAAGGGGACAGCTACAACATTGAGAACTATAGACCAACCTTCCTGATTGATAATGTTCAAAAGATTTTCAGCAGATAAGTATTGGCCAAAGTCCAAGCTTGGACAGAGGAAATGCAAGCTCTGCTACCTCCAGGCACAGTCCAGACCCCATGTAAACACAATAGACCTTGTTTTTCATTTTTTCCCAATTGTCTGGAAAATTGTCACTCTGCACAAGAACCATTTGTATGTAGTATTTGTCGATCTAAGGGCAGCATTCGACCTGGTATACCGAGTTAATCAATGGGTTGTACTAATGAATCTGAAACTGCCAAGAAACGTACTTGACCTAATAATACGTCTATATAGTAACAACTGTGCCCAAGTTAGATGGGGTTGGAAGGGCGAGCTAACGGACCGAATCAAAATCGAGGGGTGTCCAACAGGGATGTGTGCTCAACCCCACCCAATTTACGTTATATATAAATAGGATTATTTTTACTCTTGATGACTGCAATAATGACTCCCCCAAATTGGCAGGTCAGAATGTTCATCATGACCACCTTTATTCGGATGACACCCTATTAATCTTGAAAACACCTATGGGCTTTCAAATAGTGCTCAACATATTTTCTCATGCCTGCAAACAGTTTAGTCCGGAAACAAATACCAGCAAAAACAACATTTATGGCTTTTCCTCCTCACAGGTCCTTTGAGGGGAAGATGAAATTAGGGGGCATTGAGTTAGAGCTGGCGGAGGATTTTGACTGTTTGGCGGTGCAGTTGGCAAATCCTCTTTCACGGCTACTGCAGATTGCTAAGAGTCAATTGACACTGCAGCATACAACCTGTGCAATATTAAAAATGAAAACATCTTTTACATTTTGCACAATATCACCAGCACTAGAGATTTATTGTGCAAGAGGGCTGCTTTATATGGTGCTGAGGTTTGGAGCCACAGTAATCTCACAAATCAGGTATCTATGCCAAGTCCCCAACCCACTTACCTGGGACTGGTCCTCCGACCAGTATGGGCCATTTCAGGCCCGACCTTGTGCCTTCGGGCTCCCACCTCTCTCCTTCTGCAGCCACCTCTCTCTCTCTCTCTCTTTCGCTCTCCCCGCCACAGTCTCTCTCATGCTGCTCTCTTCCACTTTTGTACCCTCTAACTTAGTCTCTCTCTCTCTCTTTGTGCCTCTTTTTGTCTTTTTGTCTTCTTTTCTCTCTTTCACCACTTTCCTCCAATTTTGTGCCCTTCTCTCTTGGTGCCTTTTCTCTCTCTTGCACTTCTTTTTGCACTCCTGCTCTCCTTTATCACTCTCTTTCACTTTGTGCAACTCTCTTTTTGCTGTCTTTCACGCTTTCCAGCCTTCTTTGCCATTTTTGTGCAGCTCCCTTTTATGTGCATTTTTCTCTTTTGTGCCTCCTTTCTTTTTGTGTAATCACAAGGGAGACTCCACAATGTGTGGAGGGGGGAACGGGAGGCGTGGGGTACTAGGAGCTAGCGGCCTCCATTGCTAAATGTTTACCACAGAAAGCTGCTCCCTACCACAGTTTAAAAACTATTGTGAGTTAGGACATCTCACAAAAAGTAACAGACTGGTCTCACACACCACCTGGTGTCATGCTTCATCATCGGCCAGTCCTCGCCCTCCAAAACCTTCGTTTGATGGAGGGCGGGCATACACCTGGAGACAGGGATGCACTTCTGAACTAAAGAGTGGGGGCCCATGAGATGGAACGTGAAGTTAAAAACCATTATAGTTACCAGAAAGGAAGTTTTAATGTGGCCAATAACTATATGATATGAAAAACAAAAGGACGGTGGGTGGGGTGTTTAGTGTCCCCTAACCGTCTCGTGAAAGGTCAACATGTTTCTGCCTTGTAGGCCCGAGCGGGTCCAGGGCATTCATCAGGACCTAAGTTTGAACTGGGGGCTCCGTTCTTACCAACAGGTAGCAAGAAAGTACCACTGTGCGGGTGTGGCGAAGGCCGCACTCCGCTTCCTAAATGGCTTCCGAACGTCAAGCCTATAGGGAGAAGTGAACAAACAAATGTATAAAAACTGTCGAAATGGGTCAAAAGCAACATGAATTCATAAGACAAAAATGTAAAGAAACAGCGCATGCGTAAGTTCCTTAAGGTGAGTGACTATTCACGTGACATGTGCCACTCTATGTGCGTACACAAGCAAATCGAGAGTTTTCAGGCTCTCGTGGGTCTTACCCTAGTTGAAACAACTACTTGCCACATGGGGGGTGGGGAGGGGGGGGGAAAACTCCTGTTCATTCTGGAGGGAGAGAAGGTAAACCAAAGTATTCATCAACCGGAATGTGGGAGATGAAGTATCACATGCATGTATAGTCCACGCTCATTCACACAGTAACGAACCGGAAGGGTCCAGTTACAGCATTCACTGCATTCATACTCTTACTGTCTCAGGAAAGGAATCCCGCGTTCATCCTATGGTGTTGCTCCCGGTCCTCCCGGATGTAGGAATGAGGCCGCGGGGTCGGTGTTTATATAGTGTGCTCGTGGCTTAATGAGAGGCAGCGCTGGGTGGTTGAGGCTGATAAGTGGCTCCTGGTGTGTGGTTTCCGGTGTCCCGAGCGGACGTGAGAGGGATGCGTGCGGCGAGGTGCCTGGTTGAGTCATGGCTGAAGCGCGGGACCAATGGTTTTCCTCAGCGGCGGTGCGTGCCCAAATAAGGGAGCGACTCACTAGACACTCCCGTGATAGATGTCACGTGTGAGCGAGGAGCGCGTTCAGGGTCGCCTGGGTAACGCGGGGGTGACGTGCCGAGACGGGTATTGTTACGTCTACGAGGACCAATGCTGAGTGTTGTGGTGGGCGTGGTAGGCCGTGCAGGAGCAACCATGCTTGAAAATAAAGTTTCATGAAGGAAGCGCGTCTGGGGTTGCCCTGGTGACGCGGAGTTGCCCTGGTAACGCGGGGATGCCGCGGTGCGGTAGAAGTGATTCGCTAGTAGTGGTCGCATGATGTTTGTAGGGCGGGGTGAATCATACGCCGGTAAGTGTGCAAGAGCCATGGTACGCGGTCGATGTCCCATGTCGGGGGGGATGCTGTTGCTGGCCCAGGTTGCGATCGCCTAGATAGGAAATGGGCGCAGTGGGCGAGCGGAAGAACTTAGAGTGCCCAAGGGGTGCAGGAAACGTCTGGTTGAAAAGAAGATCCTGGCTCGCGTAGCCGGCGCGGGGGTGTAGGAAGTGTGTTGGGAAAAGGATGAATACTAAAGGCAGTCTTTTAGTGCCAAAAGGGCGCGGATGGCGCTAAATTTCAGATGGGGGGCCCTTGTTCAGGTGGCTTGCGGGTGAGTGGAAGAGTGGTGTAGAGACAGTGAGTGGTGACACGGGGGAGGGAAAGGTGTCACAGGTAGCAGGATTGAACAAGTTCAAGCCATAGAGTTGGTGTGGCACGTTGGCCTCACAAGAGGGGGACAAAAGTACAAAGGGAGAGGAGTTATCTACCCAGTTGGAGCCAAGGGATGTTGTCGTTGAAGCCCTTCTCATGGGACCGCAGAGGGGAAGACCCACCTTTATTCCCTTACTTGTAGCGCTTTGGAAAGGTCAAATTTACTTTTATTCATGACTTCAAGGATAGTCCATCGAAGGTCAGTGTCCTTGTGGTGTTTTTCCAAGAAGTGGCGTGTGAGTTTGGTATTTGTTTTTTTACATCTGATAGTACTGCAATGTTCGTTAATGCGTATCCTGATTTTTCTGGTTGTCATGCCAACATACTGGAGACCACATGGACATGTCAAAAGGTAAACAACATTCTCAGTATTGCAGTTACTGAATTTACGTAGTTGCCACGGTTTCCCTGTGCCTATGTTGACTTCTTTCGTGTTGGCAGTGAGATTACAGGATGTGCATCCCCCACATGTGAAATGTCCCATCACACGCGGTTGATCCCAAAGCCTCTGTTGTTCAGTGCCATCTATAGTTGGCATACTGGCGTGGACTAGTTGATCTCGCAGGTTTTTATTGCGTTTAAATGCAAACAGTGGGGGTTCCCACTGTTTTCCAGCGCTGTTCAGGATGTTCCATCTTTTTCTAATGATCTTCTGCACTGTGTTGGAGAGAGGAGTGAATGTGGTGACACATACTGTTCTTTCGGTATTTTCTTTTTCCACATCCTCTAGAAGTGCTTCCCTTGGGTTGTTTCTTGCTCGCTTCTTAGCCTTGCGTACCATTTTTTTCGGGTAGTGGCGATCAACCAGTTTCTTTTCTAGGTGGGATGCCTGTTCTTCGAAGGTATCAATATCAGAGCAGTTTCTTCTAACGCGAAGAAATTGTCCAACCGGGAGGTTTTGTCTCAGGGCCTTAGGATGGTAGCTCTCATATAATAGAAGGCTGTTTTTATCGGTGGGCTTGTTGTGCACCTTGGTGGTGATCCCTTTGTTGGTCAAAGTGATGTCCAAATCAAGGAAGATGGCATGATTTTTGTTGATTGTATGGGTGAATCTAAGGTGTTTATCTTTGGTGTTAACCCACTGGACAAATCTTATTGCTTCTTCTTCAGTACCGTTCCATACTATAAGCACGTCGTCTATATAGCGTTTCCAAATCCTAAAATGTTGTAGGAATGGATTGTGTGGATTGTGGATGAAGTCGTCCTCAAATTGCTGAACGTACAGGCAGGCCATACTGGGGGCAAAGGTGCTCCCCATCGAAGTACCAGTGATCTGGTGATAGATGACTTTCTCGAACTCGAAGAAATTCTCGGTGAGTGCAAGTTCCGCACATTCGATCACGAAATGTTGTGGGGTCAGAAAATCCCACTCTCTGTTGAGGATGATATTTTCCACAACTTCCAATGTGCGCCTCTGTGGTATGCTCGTGTACAGAGCTTCTATGTCCATGGTTATTAGCCAGTCATTGGTTGTATCCACCGTGAGGTCTCTGAGGAGGCAAAGGACATCCTTCGTATCCTTTCTTTTTGTGCCATTTTCCAGCTCTCTACCGCCTTTCATGCCTTCTCCCCTGCTTCAGGCCCCTCCACCCCCTAACACGCTTTTTTCTTCCCCCTGTTCCTTTCCTGCTCCTCCCGCGTCACCTTCCTGCCACTTCTTCCCTCTCCTCCAAGCCCCGCCCTCCGCGCTCCTTCCCCCTCTCAGGACCTACTTAATGACAGCTGAATGCCATACCATTGAAAGACCGTTCACTTGCCTCTAGTACTGCTTCACCTGCAGTAACACGCACAAATGCCCCCATGCACCAACATCTCCACCACTACACGCTTGGTCAAATACCACACAACACACCATACCAGTACCTCAGCAACCACTTGTAGGAAGCTGGCTCTGTATATACTATACCAGAATGAGGTATAGTGTGCACAGAGTCCAGTGTAACCCCAAAGGTAGGCAGAGATAAAAGTAGATAGAACCTTACTCTCTATTTGTTGTAGTGTCGGCGAGCAGTGAGGCTTTATCAAAGGGTAGTGTTAAGCATTTGTTGTACACACACAGGCAAGAAATGATGGCACACACTCAAAGACGGAACTCAGACCAATATGTTTGTATCAAAAATACTATTTATTTATTTTATTTCTAGAACCAAGCCAAGCCTGGGGCAGGTAAGTGAAATAATACTTTGCAAAATCTTATGCAGTGATTTACAGTTGAATGCAGGTTCAAATGCAGCTGGTTGAATGACAGGCTAGTAATTATTTGTGGGAGTTGGTATTCTGGGGTTAGAACCAGGGTTCCCCCAGGGTCGCGGATGCACTCTCAGAACACCCTCAGCGGCACTAAGGCTGCCGGGTGCAGAGTGCTGATGCCCAATGTTATCCAATGGGGGATAGGTGGTCTCCGGTTGGTGGCTGCTCACGAGCAGGCCACAAGGTTGTGGGCGCAAAGCGCCTGGTTTGTCAGGCTCAGGGCAAATGGGGATCCGAGTTAGCACCCAAAGTACACCCGCAGCGGCAGCTGGGTGCAGGGTGCTGTTTTAGTGTCTGGCGCCCTGTTGTTTTCAATGGGGATTCTCCGGTTGCAACAAAGACTGCAGGCTCGGGGACGAAGATCTCCTGGAGGTGACCACCTGTTGGAGAGGTAAGTTGGGATGCCTGGGGATGCTGGGACAGCGTTGGTTGGGCCACCCAAGGCCGTGGGGCATGGGGCGCAGGGGTGTCTTTAGGCATCCGGGTTTCTTACCAGCTCTGGGCGCGGTCCGAGGCATCCTCCAGACAGGGGCTGCAGGCTTCGTTTGGAGATTCAAGGCAGGTCAGAGATAACCAGATCTCAGGTCAGGATTGCTGGAGATACCTCCTCGTGGTGTTGGGTCACTTGAACTCGGGCCATGGGCGTCGGGTGCAGAGTGGTGCAGACTCGCGGATTTGTGGTTGAGCAAATCCGGTGCTCATGGGATACAAACTGTTTGTTTTGGAAGGCAGGGCAGGTCCTTCAGGTTCTTGAGGGCTACTAGCTGCAGGACACACCAGGATTTCGCTGGAGCAGGTTTGAGGTGCGGATGGGCCGGTAGGGCTGGGGCCAAGTCAGTGGGCTTCTTCCTCTTCTTAGTTCAGCACGGCTCCTTCGGTCCTTCTTCTTCTCTTCTTCTGGTCGGTACTTGTCTTCTTTGTTCTGGGCTGCCCCATAAATACTGTATTTAGGGGCAGTTTTAGTAGCCGAAGGGCTACTGACCTCAGGGTGACTACACCCTTGGTGTGCTCATCCCATGTGGGGGAGTGGGCACAATCCCTAATCCTGATTGGAGAGTGCCTGCCATCTGCAAAATGGTGGGCACTGAAGAGTGGGCTTAACCTCACCTACCCCACCTGAGGGGTGGGGTTGGCAGAGGTGGGCACACCTTCTGGGCTGTGCTAATTTTTACCGCCAAAAAGGAGGGGAGACAGGAAGGGGGCCTGCTCCTGATAGCAGGAGAGGCTGGGGTGTCCCGTTACAAAGGCAGCAAGGCCTTTGAAGCTCCCCTGCAGAGATGGCTCTTCCTGGCCTGGTGGAGGTGTGACAATCTCCGCCCAGGAAAAGCTTTGTTTCTGGGCTCAGGGTGCGAAGGCTCTCACCCCAGGGTTCCAGAAACATGTCTTGTGAGGGCAGGCTTGTGTGTACCAGTCAGGGAACCCACCAGAGGCTGGTTGTTTTTTAGGTGGCATCTCTAAGATGCCTTCTGAGTGCATTTTTCATTAAATACCACACTCGCATTAGTGTGGGTTTAATATGCTTATAAGTTTGATACCAAACTTCCCAGTTTTCAGTAAAGCCATTATGGTTCTGTGGAGTTCATAATGACAAACTCCCAACACCATATACTCTTAATGGCATTACTGCACTTACGATGACTAAAACTTGGTCTAGACACTGTAGGGGCACAGGGCTCATGCTCGTGTACCCTCACCACTGGTATAGTGCACCCAGCTAGAGGGGTGGCTGACCTATGCCAGGGCAGTGGGTTGTAGGTATGGCACCCAGGGATGTGTGGCATGTCGACTCTTCACTTCTTTCTGCACCAAAACAGGCAGCCTGCAACGGCAGTGTGTGTGTGTAAAGGTACAGGGCCTCTAAGGGTGGCACAATAGGTGTTGCAGCCCTTAAAGGACTTTCCTGGCCACAATGCCCTTGGTAGCCATGGTACATTTTACAAGGGACTAACATGGGGCCAGAGCGGTGCCAAGTGGGGGTACAAAGTACAGTTTTGGGAATGAACACGATCCCTGGGAACCTAATTGGCAGGGACACATAGCACATCAAGTCAAAGTGCATCAGTATTCTGGCAAAAGGTGGGGGGTTACTGCAACAGAAACCCAGCTTCCTACACCACTTGCATGCATGCTTCTCAATACCAGCTTGCTCAGCAAACACGCCACTGAAATTTGGGATCTCCTCAGCAACAGTGCACTGGATCTTCTCTTCCTCACTGAAACCTGGCTCAACCAAGCAGCGACTCCTGACATCACCATTGCCATCCCAGCAGGTTACAAGATTGCACGCCAAGAACGCTTTCACAAACTACTAGAAGGACTCGCACTTATCCACAAGCTCACCATCAAATGTGCCACATCCATGGAAACTAACACTCCTTTCATAGAACACAATCACTTTTACCCTCAAACAGCAGCTTTGCCCTCAAAGAATCCCTCGCATTCAGACCACCTGGACCACGGACCATTTTCAGCAACCTCACCTCATACTTCATCACCTCCTACACCTTCAAATCTAAGGACTTCATACTACTTGCTGACCTCAATTTCCACCTCGCGGATCACATGGACCACTTCCCTACAGGCCTCCTTGAAAGCATGAACAACTTCGAACTCACCCGGCTTGTCACAGAACCAATTAACATCACAGGACATACTCTGGACCCTGTCTTCACCATCAGTAACAGAATCATGTACAACGCCGCCACACCGCTCACATGGAGTGACCACTCCATCATACACTTCCAAATCATCACGCCACAAGCCAGAATTGCCACCAGCATCAACCTACCCAGCCAGAACTGCAACAAAGTAACAGAGGCTGACTGGCGCAATTCCCTCAAAATGGACTAACCCAACACAATCAATATCCCAGACGAGTACATCACCAACTTCTACCACTGGATCAAGAATTGTCCAGACTCACTCGCACCAATCCAATATACCAGACAAAAAAAGAGCCAACAAACAAGCCAGGTGGTATACCGCTGACCTCCGAGAATCCAAACACCACTGCAAACAGCAAGAAAGAAACTGGAGATCCAACCATGATGCACACCAGAACCACCTCCAAGGCTCCACCCTGGTGCTACTACCAACTCCTGAGAGACACAAAAAGAAGAGCACTAACTGAATGTATTAAGGCAAGCTCCAACAGCTGCAAAGAGATCTTCTCTCTCACCAAAGAATTTACCACCCCCGAAGCAGAAGCCAACACCATCACAGGAACTCAATGACAATCTATCCAACTTCTTCCACAGCAAAGTAAAAAAAATATACAGCAACTTCAAAAAACAATCCAACCGCAATGATTTCATTGCCAAACTTACCACACCAACCAAGACAAACACCTGACCTATGGAAACACTCACAGAAAAGGCCACCACGGCGATCATGAAAACAGTCCACACAGGGTCCCCAAAGGATCCCAAAACATCAACAACATGAGAGGACCAGCGATCACCAAA
Organism: Triturus cristatus; assembly: GCF_964204655.1. Taxonomy (NCBI): domain Eukaryota; kingdom Metazoa; phylum Chordata; class Amphibia; order Caudata; family Salamandridae; genus Triturus; species Triturus cristatus. The sequence continues at coordinate 351,283,314 of NC_140584.1, forward strand.
AGCCTCACCTGCATTATCTGAGACCTTTCCAGAAGACTGGAAACATGCAGCAGTCAACGCCCTCCTCAAAAAGCAAAGTGGCTGACCCCAGTGAGCTGAGTTTCTTCTGACCCATCTCTCTGCTCTTGTACCCAGACAAAGTGATAGAGAAGGCCATCAACATACAACTCACCAACCACCTCGAAGTCCACAACTTACTTGACCGTACATACCCAATCATGTTTTGGGAGCAACCACAGCACAGAAAAAGCACTCATCATGACCACTGATGAAATCCGCACAATACTACACAGTAGAGAAACCACTGCCCTCATCCTTCTCAATCTCTACACTGCCTTTGATACTGTTTTCCACTACACCCTCATCAGAGGATTGTACGACAAAGGTATCCAAGGACCGGCCCTCATCTGTATATAGTCCTTCCTCACAGGAAGAACATAGCGAGTCAGACTACCACCCTACATATGGGAACCCAAGAATCTCATCTGCTGAGTACTCCAGACCTCTTTGCTTAGCCCAGCCCTGTTTAACATATACATGACACTGCTTGCCAACATCATTAGAGCACATGGCATTTCCATCATATCTTACGCTGATGGCACCCAACTTATCAATCTCTGACCGACAAGTCCACCAGCACCAGGACTATCTTCTCTGACTGCATGATCAATCTAGCAAACTGGATGAAAGCCATTTGGCTGAAACTCAACTCCGACAACACGGATGCGTTGCTCTTCAGGAACAAGAACTCTTGGGACTCCACCTGGTGGCCATCAGAGCTCGGTCCCACACCAACCAACCTTGCATGAAACCTGTGAAACATATTAGACGACAAGCTCAACATGACATCACGGGTCAACGCAGTCAGCCCTCCTGCTTCCATATACTCCACATGCTCCACAAGATCTTCAAGTGGCTACAACAGAACACCAGACACATTGCCACGCAAGCCCTTCTCACAAGCAGATTGACTACGGCAACACAGTCTATACTGAAATCTCCAACTATCTCCTCTACTGACTCCAGACCATACAAAATAACATATGGAGACTCATCCTTGACCGCTCACGCACACCCACATTGCACCACACCTCAGGCAACTCCACTGCCCCCCCCCACATAAACGCTGCCAATTCAAACTCCTTACACATGTATACAACTCACTGCAGAATATCGGACCAACATACCTTAACAACCTCTTTCACTTACACCGACCAACCGGACACCTGCGCTGAGCCTCACTCTCACTCGCATACACCTCTAGTATCCATAAAAGCTAAACGGGAGGTCTAGCATTCTCCTACATTGCACCCAAGAACTGGAACGACCTCCGGAGACACATTAAGGTCTCCTCACTTTTTGAATTTTTCAAGAAGCTGAAGATGTCTCATTCGACTAATCCTTCTGGGCTGACTCCCAACTCTCTCAGTCCTACACTTACATGCCTACTTCAGTGTCTGGATAACCTATCTGGCGATTAGCCACGCTATACAAATCAACATAACGTAACAGGTAAAAGTGCAAAATTTGTTTATGAAATCACTTCTAAATCTCCTGCAAAGCGCTCCACTTACACCGTTCCGCCTGAACCTGAGTCTTAGAAACATAGTGCACGTTGCAAACCTTAAACTTGTAATCTACTAACTGAAACTCCTGTGCAGGAAATCACTTCAACTTTATAAGAATGCATTTACCAAGCTGAAAGGAATGGATAAGTTGTGCAAACTAGCTGGGTTTAATCATGTCAGGTCCTGGTTTTACAATTTGGACATACATGAAGTTTGGGACAGCCGTGAAGGGATTACTGAGGGAATGTTGGAAGAACTGAAACAAAGATATTGGCTGCAAGCTCATGAAAGGCGGTTATTAGAGGTATATTCAGGAAGTCTGACTGAGAAGTTTCTTGATTTTAAAAATGACCAGGTAATCAAACAGTTCATGGATCGAATTAAGCCGCCTTTAGCAAGATCGAACTTTGTGACATTTATGCGTGGGATTATAAGATCAGACAATGGTGCAGTGGTCATATTTGCTGTGTCATTGTGTATGGCAGATAAGACAAAAGGCAATAATTCAAACATAGTGTTTTAATTTTTAGGAGAAAGAATTACTCTGGATTTCAAATATGATAATGTTTAAGTGTTGAGGATGGATTCTTTTTATATGACATGTATTGATTGTGCAGATTGTATTCGCTTATGTATCTGTTTGATGGGGGTTTACCCAGAAATAAACATTCACAACAGCTCGCACTGTGGCAGTTTTACTTACCCCGTATTTGAAATATTCGTTTATGTTGTTGAGACTATCAGTGAATTACATTTATTCACCTATGCTACAGTGATAGTTCATGCCACTGTTGCAATCTCTGGATAATCTAAAAAAAAGGATGAACACTGTAAAGTAGGAATTCTACTTTCCCTCATCAACAGCACCCATCTCTTTTTCTGACAACATTTACTTTCCCTCGAATCACTAAAATTAAATATCCTTAGCCACAAACCCTGGGTACTGTCAGCACATCCACGGAAACTGACACATTTCTTATCAACAGACACCAAAGTATGTTTCCAACTAACTACTGAATATTTAAGTTGGCCCCACTGATTACTTCTTTGCACCACCAGATAACACCATAAACATTGTTACTCGGGCGCTGTATAAGTTACCTAAACACACCTACTTTTCAACATACTGCCCGAAAGACAGCTGCCTCGCTGCAAAGAACCAGGCTTTATTCAAGTTACTGACACTTGTTTTCAAATATGTAAATAATGTAGCTCAAATCTACCTTTCTAACATACTATCACAAAACACACCCATGCAAGGCCTGCAGTCCACCATCCCCACCCATCTATTCACACCCAAGCCACCATGTGCTCTCTAAACCGCCCTGTCCTACCACCTTCTAGGCCTGTTGCATTGGAACTCCCTGCCACCAGGCATCTGTGCTATTTCCTCTTTGCAAATCTTCAAAACATTGGTGAAGAAATTCCTTTTGCTACTCGAAAAACGAGAGTGATTATGTTATGTTAGGTTATTGACATTTGTAGAGCGCACATACACCGATGGTTTCTTGGCACCGATTACACCTCTGTTATTGCGGAGAGGATGTGGTCTGTCGGCTAGGCTGCCAACTTTGGGGCTGGAAACCAGGGTTCGAGCCTCGAGGTCGCCTCCACATCCTGTGATTCTGGGCAAATCACGTAATCTCCCCGTGCATGTAAATAATGTGCTATGTAAAGCGCTCCAATCCCTTCGGGTCGAGTTCGCGCTATATAAAAGATGCACAAAAAAAGTTACAAAAAATGCTGTAAATATGTAAATTTCACCCTTAAACGTCCCATTACCCTCGTATATCATTGGTTGTGTATGTGTGTTCCTTTGCCAATCACTTCACCAAGCCAGCACAACTAAATCCTCACAATAACTGCCAAATTATGTTAACCACGCCTCCCTCATTGGTCTATGTGCTGTCATTGTTTCTGTGCTAAATGTTTCTGATCCGAATGTTGCTGCTTCTAAATAAATACATCTATAAACCGGAAGTATAGTTTAGAGGTACAAACACTAGCTGTAGATCAGAGGCATCCGTGGGCGCTCAGCCTAAACTGGAGAACTTGTGATCTGTCTCGAGTTACGCATTGTTAACCGAGAGATAGCGAGTGAATGGACACTGTGTGCTGGAGCAGTCTACTGATTAAATGCCGGAGCTGCCCTCGGTCAACAGTGTACAGTGCTGAATGGGTGACTGAGATGTAACAATGAGAGCGACAGAACAAAAAGGCATGGCCTGGCCCGAACAGAAGTGAACTAACAAACTGTTTTATTTTTTCGTGGTAGTCACCTGAGAGAAACGCTCAAATGCCGAATACAAATTAGCAGTTTAGCTGTGTTTAGGGAAAATGCCGAACTGTGGCGTTCCACAAGCTGCTTTTTAAAAAGAAAACGGAACGGAATTTTTTTACTCAAATGGGTCCAGCTGTTTAAGGAAGAGTCCGGGACACAAAAGGTGCCTTTTGATTAGTGCAGTCTATAAAATACGTGTGCACAAACCATATAAGCTTCGTGCAATAAAATGACAGTTTCCATAGCTACGTAGCAAGGATATTAATAATTTATTTAGAAAAAAGGGTGCCAGTTCCTTTAATGATCAATAATGGCAGCGTAGAGTGAAAAAGAATGCACGCCATCTCCCGGCGGGATCAAAATGAGTAGAATTGTAAGCACCCATGATACATTCACAACAAAAACTTCCTTTGCTGCAGCTCTTTCAAACAGCCATGTCGTCTCTTACATGTTTCTCTCGTTATTCTGAGCTTTTGCCTTTTTAGGTCGAGACTGAGCCAGCGCGCAAGCGCTGCTCTGGCGATCTGTTGTAGAATATAGAGTACGGAGGAGAAGCCTCGCCCATATTTTTCATTGGCTTGTGACTTAGTCCTTCATAAATGGTGGCGTTTGATTACTTAATAGGCTTGTTAGTCCCTCCTTAGTACGGCCATGTCTTCATTTGTAGCCTCCCATGGCTACTGGCCCCTTTACTTGGTTGTTACACGGTACGTGTACTTTTTTTTCTTTATTGAGCTTCTCCTACATTAGGCACGACGACATGCTTCACTTACATTCAGCGCACAATGCCCGCTTTGAATTTCGAAGCGGGGACAATAGCGGCTGTTTGTTTGCAATGCCATAGGTCTCGCATTTAAATGCGAGACCTATGGCATTGCAAATATTTATTTGTTTATACGTCTTTAGCGCAGAAAGGAAAGGAACGTGAAGGCAGGAGGCTTCAAGCAAGGTGTTCCTTCTCTCCGCTCCTCAGAGTGCCGGGGAAGCCACAACACGGTGACATGGTGTCATTTGTGGGGCACTACATCATTTCAAGAGTAGGAAGGGTGTGCGGAGAGGACAGAGCATTGTCTTTGGGCAGAGCTTCCCAAATGGCAGAGCAAAGCTTAACACAGGGCTTTAGGCAGGAATCTGATTTGTGGAAAGAAAAACCTCTCCGAAATGAGAGCTGTTATGGTAGCCGGTGGTGCCCCCTTTACACGGCACAGCCCATCTCTGAGTAAAGGTGCCCCCGCTTTCGTTGCTTGTAGACTTCTGCCCCCATTCGCGTTTCAGGTTTTTATTTTTAATGCCCTTGGTATGTCAAAATTAAAATTCACCTGTGACACCCCCGCCCCAACCCACACCACACATTTTCGCCCCACCCACACACTCAGAACGCAGACATTTTCATTTTCTTTTTCTGCCAGAAGTGATTTATATCACCTTGGGGGTCCTCAGAGTTGACAACATTTTTGTTGTTGATCGGCTTCATTGTGGTGTTGAAATCTGTTTTACAGAAGGATTGTCAATGTCATTTCTATTGTGACTATAGAGAAAAACATCAACAGAGATGTAATTGTTTTTGTTTATTAAATAAATGGGCGTAATAGTTTGTATTTGAACATTCAAACATAAATAAACTCCGCTCTAAGAGATACAATAGGAGTGTGTTGGATTGTCGTAGCATGCTTAAACTAACAACTAGTGATGCTTTTTCTCGCAGGGCACTTTACTCGGATTGTTACCACCTGTCTCGACATTCGATGGACAGTTCCTACTTTTTTGGGGAGAAAGTTATCATTCTTGTCAATTACGTTTGATCTTAAAAAGAGAGTGGGCTGCATGTGCCTTAACCTCCAGCATAAATTTCCATTACATTAGCAAAATATTTTTGTGTGTTCTGTCTTTGGCAGCTCACTTATATTTCTCGCATGCCCCAAATGCCCCCGTATTTAGTCTATAAGCACTATTTACTTTATTGAGTTTCTCTTACTGCAGGGCAGAAATGCCCTGCTTCAGCTGAAGCCGCCTGTAACACAGGCACCTGCTTTCAATCACTTTAAACCAGCATTATCTCGTGTCTGTTTCAACCCCCCCCCCCCCAAGTAAAATGGATTTAGAAATGATTAGCGAATTAAGTCATGTGAATTCCAGGTAGCACATAATCCTGTGCTAATGGGCTGAAGCTGACAAAAGCAAATCTGTATTACATGTCATCTGTACTAATGCCACCTGACGGGTTGTTTCCAAAAGCCTGTTTTATTAACAACCACCACCACCATCAATACCACCACCACCACCACCAATACCACTACCACCACCAATACCACCACCAACACCACCACCAATACCACCACCAAAACCACCACCAATGCCACCACCTCCACCAATATCACCACCAGCAATACCACTACCGCCACCACCAATACCACCACCACCAATACCAGACTGTCCTGGAGCCCACATCATCGGCGCTCAGGCCTATCATGTAGCTGCTCTCATGTGAGAGCAGCTTCAGGATTGGCCACAGGGCAGGCTGGAAGCCTGTGCCTGCCTGCAGCGGAAGAGCGCAACGCAATGCTGCAGGGCAGCAGGTAAGTTCATTTTTTTTGTTGTCTCTATTGTTCCCCGATAACCCCCTGCCTCTTTTGTAAAAAATATTTTTATCTGAGTTGTCATCTGTTCCCCCCTCCCCAGATCCCTCCCTCACCCCACCTCTTTTTCCCAGTAGGAGCTGCTCCTGATAAAAGTAGCTATATTGACCTGTTTTAAAAGCCTCTAGCAGGGCATCCCACTATTGCAAGATTCGGTATTTCCAGAGACCCTGCAACTCCTTCGATTGCAAGGCAGTGCCCTAAGCTGTTGTTCATACCTGCACCGATCGAGCCCAGCCAAGTGGCCGAGAGGGCTCCTAGACTTCCAGGAATGCATGATCCCTCACTTAGCCAAGAGGAGAGCCAGATCAAAGAACCTGGAAACAGCCTTATTTTTCTTAAGGCGTTTAAATAATTCAACAGCCCACGCACCTCAGGAGCAGAGCATGGGTACCCCGGTGGCATGGAAGAGACAAGCTGTAATGGAAGACCAGTAGTTGGCTAGCTAGGGGCAGGACCAGAACATGTGAATGAAGTATGCATCCTCACACATACAGTTTGGGATGGAGGTGCCTGTGCAATTAAAAGACTGATTGATCTTCGCAGGAGTGAGGTATGTCCTGTGCAGGATGTTTGAACTGCACAATCTGGATACAGAGGCAGGAAAGGCCAGAGTCATGGCCCATTCTGCATTGCTACATGCACGATGAAGGCCTTCGCTCCTCCAATCACGGAGCATCAGGAGAGGCAGGCAGGTGTGCTCGCGCAACGCTTTGGTGAACTATGTAACCAAGTGGTGTCCTGTGCCCAGGAGATATACATTCTGAAGCACCTAATGTGTGACCGGTTCGGGCTGCAGTGGCCCCCAGTGTAGTCATTTTGTGTCTGTGATTGAGTTGCATATGAGGAACTGCTCTGGGGAGAGACCAGTTTGGTCGCTCAGATCAGCAAATGGACAAAAGGTTGCCCGTCTCATGCCATGGGGCCAGAGCTGCCGTTGTCTGGGTGTACCGAGCAGGTAAGCAATGGGGCGTACGGCAGTGAGGTGTTGGTGAGACAGAGGCAGCATCAAAAGCAGCGCAGCATCACATACAGAAGGCACATAGGCCAGATGGGCTCATGAACTAGTGGGTAAAAGAGGTGCAGCAAGTGCTGTAATGGCAACAGGGGGTATGTGTTGCAGTTTCATCTAAGTCGCGCTCAGCAAACCACTGCGCTACCCAATGCAGCTGGGCAGCAAGGTAGTAGTGCTTAAAGTTGAGAGCCCCAACCTACTCCTGTTAGTGGGCAGGCACAGTGTGACCGCGCCACTCGGCAGCGACTGCCAGACCAGATGAAGTCACCAAGCAGGCATTAGAGAGTGATGAAAAAGGAGATGTGCAAATAAATTGAGATGTTAACAAAATAATAAAGCAAACACAGAAGAATCACAATTTTAGACAGCGCAAAGCGTACTGCCACTGACAGCGGCAGGGTCGTCCAAAATTAGATATGCCCACAAAGGGAGTACACCACCCAGAGTACGTTTCCGTCCTCCAGTGCTATCACGTTGTGGTAAAACCAGATAATAAGGTAGTGGATGGTGTCCGGCTGCCACTGTACCACCTCCCCACCCAGCTGAAGGCCAGGATCTGAACTTTCAGTTGACAAGGGGATAAGGCAGGACCTGCCCAGTTTGACACATAGACCCGAAATGGTTGCAAAAGAAGAGAGCAGCCCCTCAATTGTAGGCATGGGCTCAAAGATGTCTTGCACGTAAAGTAGCATGTCGTCAGCATAGAGTGAAACAGCATGCACGCCATCTCCCATCGGGATCCCCCAGTCACGACCCTGAGCTGTAAGCTTGTATACCAGAGGCTCCATAGCCAGCGAGAAAAGGAGTGGGGAGAAGGGACAACCCTGGTGAGTGGCACGACCTATGCATACGGTCTCAGAGATATGAGAGAGATAAAACATGTACAAATCATTATATTAGTTGACTTGTTATTGCACCCTACATGACGTTGACTATGTCAATCTGATACGCACCCTGGTGTCTCAAATGTTATTCATCGGCAATGTCCTTTGCTACCTACCTTTCCAAATGACACCAGTTTGTTAACATGGGCACCTCCAGTTCTCAAAAAGTCTCTATCACCTGCTGAGTCCTTCTTGGTGCCATGCTGTCCCCTGACATCTTCAGCCTTGACATGGAGAGCTTTGTGCTCTTTTCACAGATAGCAGCATCTAGATTCACAAACATGCCAATTATCTATAACTCTGCTTGAAGGTCCTCTCTGCTTTAGACAGCAAATGTATCAAAGACTGCCCACTTATTCTCTAGATCAGGATGTCCAGTGCCTATATCAAGACAAACCAAGACACAATTCCTGTTATTAACCAAGAACAACATATATGAAGCAGCACAAACCTGACTCAATGATGTGAACCTTGACAGTTTTGCACCCCAACTTTCACTAAATGCCAATTCACTTGGATTCACCCTGGACACCAGCCTCACTCTGAAGGCTTGCCTAGAAACTAAGATAGCTTGGTATAAGCTTTCTCCTCTAAATTGACTTTAGAACTGGTTTTCAAACCCTTCTACTCTTGCATCTGGATAGTGGTAATACCCTGTTCCCAGACTTCACACTGGCCCCCATAAGAGCATCCTTCCCAATGTAGATGTCGCATCCCGGGCCTGAAGAAATATGATCACATCTCTCTAATCCTAATTGAAATCTATTGGCTGCCTTTTCTGGCCTATACCATCTTCAAAATCAGCTGCACCATTTACAAAGCCATGGTGACCAGTCCTCACGCATATTTTGCACACAAGTTCACCTTCTCAGGTCGTTCGCGGCACAACTGTAGTGAGGACATCATCAGAATGCACCCTCAAAAGTGTAAACATTAAAAACAGGCAACAGGCCTTTCCCTTCTATGCAACCAGGATCTTGGATAACATTCACGTATCCATAAGGACATCCCAACGCTGCACCAGTTTTATGAAAGAGTTGAAGACACACCTCCTTAAATAATGCTGCATTAACACTCCATGTGAGAAAATGGGTTGTTGGTTGAGGAGTGTGAAACCATATTCAAGCAACAGCCACAATCCTTGTTAGGGTGACCCACAAAAAGTCACTAAATTAACCTATGTTTAACCCTGTACTAGCTTGACACAAAAGCACTCAGGCTTAACTTAGAGTCAATGTGTAAAGTACTTACGCAGTGCACAAACAGTAATAATGTGAAAACGCAATACACGGAAAGTCCCACATCAATTTAGAAAAATGTATTACATTTTAATGTATCATTTGACCCCAAAACAGCACAAATCCAATCAGTAGTACACAGGTTATTAATCTTTTAAGTTTACAGTGGAAAAAAGTGCCTAAAAGATCAATGCGGCTAGTTGCTTGAGACCGGGGCAAAGTCGAAAGTTATGGCTGACCACGATGGCGCACTGGTTGGATACACGAAGTGGATTGTACCCGGTCTCTGCTTACCTTCGGACTAAGACATGTTTTTTAGAATGTAATGTCTGAGACAGTAGAGTTCAGCGGGGCAAGGCAGCTAGTGGTATCCGAGGGGAGGTGTTCTAATCGGGGAGCGGCTGGATGACTTATCAGTGAAGACTCCTTCCTTCTAGTTTAGTCTGATTTTTCCAATTCGAAAATCTCGAGAAGAGCAAAGCTGCAGGCTGTAGCCTATGATGGATTCACAAGGCTGTATACTCCTTATGTGAGGAGCCACTGAACAGGATTTGCTGCTGCAGAGGAGAACGTAGTGGAAGCTGCAACAAAGTCAGTCCAACTGGCAATGCACCTTCGGCAGACTGACACGCAGGTCCTGGTTTCCTCTCAGTTCTCAGGGCACATTTTGGGCAAAACTTGTCAGGTTTTGGATTTGGGCTATCTGGACATCTTTAGCATCACTTCCAAAGGTTCAGGACTAGAGAGGCACCGTGTGGAGGATCAGGACTCACTCTGGCAGTCAGATGGTTCTGGTCAGTGCTTTAAAAATATATATAAATATAGAAGTGCAGGTACTCACTATTTAGAGTATCTCTTTGCTCCTGAGAAATGCAGCTGCTCTCCTTTTAAATGTATTGCAGGAGTGCTGAGAAGTACAGGTACTTTCCCTTTCAAATGATACCTGCCCATTTAAATCACTGGTTCCGGGAAGCCGACATTAGGTGCTTGGTCAGATGGTAGGGGCTGAGTAAGTTGGACAAGTGCTTCGAAGAGGAGCTGTTCAAGCCTTTGTGAACTAGGCAGAGAACTTTGAAGTCAGTCCTTTATTTGATGGGTAAGCATGAGTGGATGTTGTATGATCCTTTCATGCCACAGATTGGCCAGGCTGTGTTTTTTGTGCTGTCTCGAGAGGCATTGTTTAGTTAGTGAGATTCTGGGGATGAGAATCTCAAATTTCCTAGCTAAAAAGTGGTGAGCCACAGGGTGGAGGGGTGAGATGACCAGGGTTTGTGATGGACTGTTACCATGGGGAACAGGGTCAGTACTCATTTGCGTTAGGTAGGCCTCTGTTAAGAGCGGCACAGTGGGTGAGAAACAAGGGGCTGAATGCTACCACAAACGATTGCCAGTGGTTGACTACATGCAAGCATTCATCCCATCACCTTTTGGATGTTTGACTGTCAGTAGTATGCCTGAAATCCTGAGACTAACTGCATCCCAAGCCTATTACTCGCAATGTTTGAGAATTCTATGAAGTAGTAAATTTGCACCCATTCAAGGAGTACAACTATGGGTGGAGATGTACAATTTTTATGATAAACTGGTCGCTATAAATATGTTTAAGGTTCCAATCCAAAACATTGACAAGTTAAAACCTCTTAGTAAAATGATAACAATGAGAAAAACCAACATAGTCAAAGCAGAGCCGACTAAGGGTCTCCAGATCCAACTGCCAAGCCTATAATGTATTTATTTTGGGGGGGGAAGGTATCACCTCCCAAACAGCCCGCCAAAGCTACACTCCTTGCTCTCTGAAGCTTACTCAAGGTTTTGGATGGGAGACACCATAAAATCCATTACAGATGTGAACGTGAGAGGGGGCACTGCTTTGAAAAGGTGGATAGCTGTATACTTTGAAGAAGTCGGGTGCAGCCCTTGGAGGTGACTGAGGTGGAAGATAGCGTTTTTGAGTTAACTTGAGGAGACAAAGATAGTTCCAAAGATATTTCATTGTCATAGATAGTGCCAACATTTCTGATGAAGTTGGAAGGTGTAGGAGGCGTGCTCAGCTTGGAGTAAGTAAGGTATTTAGGTTTTCCAGGGACGAGGAGTAAAATCTCAGTTTTTGCTCTATTCAAAGAGAGCCAGTTGTCTGTCGTTCGTTTATGTGTTTGTTGGAGGCGGTCATGCACTTTAACTCTGTGCTTAGATTCCTTCAGAAAAAGGTTTTTTAAATGCCAGAATAACATTTGCTGTCAGCTAAAAACTCAGGACAGAGTCCCTCATCCACAATGCAGATGTGCCTTTTAGGGACTGAAAACATTTATAATGTGCCAAATGCCACAATGCAGCATCAATGCGTAAGCATAGTACTCTGCCCCCAGGATTCTCAATCCCGGGAGTGTAGGGTTTACATCTGACAAGCAGCTAAATAGGTTGATTGGGGTTTTCAGGAGAGAGTTACAATTAATAAGATTAATAACTTGTATTTGCATACAACCCTGGCTCCCGCAGAGTCTATGGCTAAATAACAATGTGAGGAATAGACCCAACCTATTTTATTGCTCGTGAAAGTTGAATGGCTGAATCTAGCTTGAGAAGATTTGAACCTGTAACTTTCAGGTTCACATAGCTAGCATACGCTGCTTGGGGTTCTTTAAGGCCGGATTGAATCTGAAATTCTGAGGGCCGCAATATAAACCTGCTGTTTACTGGGTACACGGGAAGAGTCTCTTCTCCCCCTTGCAATCTTAGCCCCATTCCCAGCCCAACTCTCAGCCTACATCCTCCCACCTCTGTCACGTGCCCTGTTGCATCCCCGAACCACTTGCTCCCTCTCTTCCTTACTGTAGCACACAACCTTATTTCAACCCCACTTCTTATCCCCTTCCTGTGCCTCCATACTTCCATGCAGCGCTTTGCTGCTTTGCAGCCAGGACCACAGTAATATGTCCACATATATAAACGCGCATGCAGGGTTCTGATTACTATTATTGTGGGTTGCACTTTTCACAGAATTAGCTTCCAAGATATTCAGGTCGACTGAAAATACTCTTACCTTACTGCGCTAAATCTGAATAAAGATGCAGTTACTGCATTTGCAAAATAACACATAATCTGGGCCGTAGTTAGCAGATTTTAGCACACCAACCCTTTCCTTGCTCAAATTTATCAAAATTTAGCAATGGCACTGCTTTTTAAAACAATGCATCCATAATAGAAAAGTTAAGCTCATTTTTTCTTTTAATATGGTATGTTGTGTTATAAACTGCTATGTACAATCAAAAAGGTCTCTTGTCACTAAACAGGAATCCTGCTGATATATGATACACTTATTTGGATAATTCATATATATATATTTTTTAATTTCAATGATTTTTATTGAGATTTTTGTCATAAAAATAAAAACAAAAACAGCACATACAAAGCTAAACATTTAGTCAGTACGTGTATAGGAGCATAGATAGAGAGAGAGAGCTTGGTAGTTTTGTTCTAAAAGCTAATAGGCCGAAGTCGCACCCGCTTTCTTCATGGAGGTTCATATGGGCCTAGGTACTTGTCCATAGATGTCCACATCCCTCCATGGTGAGTCTCGTAGGGACAATGCATCAGCACCTCTAAGGTATGTTACCCAATTAAGCCACCCTCTGAAAGATGCCTTGGATGTGTCCTTCCACTTATTTAGAATCATTTTAATCCCTGCAGTAAGCAAAAGATTGAGTAGATCGTTGTCTCTTTGTGATAGTGGTTCTGTCGTGATAGGGGTAGTTACCAGGGTTGTGAAATCTGACTTAAGGGAACACCCTAGCGTGTCAGTTAGAAAGGCAAAGATTTTCTCCCAGTAGGCTTTAACTTTAGGGCAGTAGAAGATGAGGTGTGGCAAATCTCCCTTCCCGCTATTACAGTTCCAGCATAGGTCATTTGTGTTTATGCCCAGTTTCGCTAGGCGAGCAGGGGTCCAGTGTAGTTTGTGTAAGATCCAGAATTTTGTCTTAGCTAGTACCGGGGTTACTTTACTGTGTGTGGGGGAGGACCATAATATTTGGCTTTCCTTCTCGCTGAGAGTGTTACCTCGCTGTGACTCCCAGTAAGTTTGTGCTTTAACGTTGAGTCTTGAAGTGTTTGGGTGCAGTAGTCTATAGATGTGTGACACTTGGTGGCCCGTTTTGTTAATGCTGGACATATATTGGAAGATTGAGGGTATGGCATTGGACAGTCTCGCTCTGGTCAATGCCGCCTTGATCTTTAGGAAGTTATATAATTCGATATCCGGTAGGGTGTGTTTGTTTTTAAGCGAGCTGAAAGTGATGGGTCTCCCTTCATCTTCTAGCTGGATGGGGAGGGATATTCCTGCTTCCACCCATGTCTTCATATAGAGTGTTTTGCATTTGTATTTTATTTTGTTATTTGACCATATTGATTCCCATCTCGAGTTTGTTAATCTATGTTCTAAATTCTGATCAACCTTCAGTAGGGCGTTTCTGGTGTTTGTAAGCATAGTGTTCATTAGATTGTTGTGTCTCTTGGATGTTAGAAGTGCAATTGGCTCTAGATTGTTTAGCATGGCTCTTTCTACTTTAAGCCACGCCGGTGTGTATTCCTGGTCTGGTAGGATCCAGTAACTGCCCTGTTTTGCTAGAAAGGCCGTTTGGAAAGTCTTGAAGTCTGCCAGGTTTAAGCCCCCCAGAGTTTTCGTCAGTCTTAGTGTTTTAAGACTCATCCTTGGTTTTTTGTCTCGCCAGATAAAATTATTTAACATCTTGTCTATTTTGCGGTGGAAATCTACAGTGAGGGTTAGAGGGAGCATGTTAGTTAGGTAATTGATCATGGGTGTGACCATCATTTTGATTGTTTCAATCCTCCCCCACCATGTGATAAATTTCAAGCAGCATTTTTATCTTGTTCAAAAGCATTTTCTCATTGTGTTCTAGCGTGTTTTTAAGATCTTTGTCAAAATAGACGCCGAGGTATTTGATGAACCCGGTTTGCCAAGTGAGGCCTGAGTCTCCCAATATGTCTCTAGTGGTATGTATGGTGACATGTTTCCATTCCGACTTATCTCTGTTGAGTTTATAGCCGGAGTAAGCCGAATATCTATTTATGGAGTCCATAAGGGCCATGATGGAGGTTTCAGGGCTTTCAGTAACGACAAGAACATCATCCGCATATGCCTCTAGTTTCGTTGTAGTATCCTTAATGGCAAAACCCTTCACCCGCTTGTTGGACTCAATGTCCTTGATTAGTGGTTCTAGTGCAAGTAGGAATAGTGAGGGGGATAGTGGGCAACCTTGTCTTGTGCCTTGTCTTGTGTGAAGTCTAAAAGGTTCAGAGATGGCCCCGTTTACCACTATACTGGCAGTTGGTTTGTCATATAGTGCCATAACTTTCTTTATGAACGCATTTCCTAGGTTGAAACTCCGCATGCAATGTTCTAGAAAATGCCATGATACTCTGTCGAAAGCCTTCTCTGCGTCAAGTGCGATAGCCACTGCTGGGTTGACTTGCTTGGCTGCTCTGTCGATAATGAGGCAAAGGAGTCTGGTGTTGTCGTGTGACATGCGTGATTTGAGGAAGCCCACTCGTGTGTTCCTTATAAGGTTTTGGAGTAACCTATTAAGCCTCACTGCTAGGATTTTTGCATATATCTTGCTGTCCACGTTAATCAGGGATATAGGCCTATAATTTTGTGGGAACTGAGTGTTTTTGCCCTCCGTGGGTATGACTATGATGTTCGCCTCAGACATTGTTTGCGAGATTGGCCCTGTCCCTTCGCAATGGTTGAAAACTTTTTTTAACATTGGCTGTAGTAACGTGATAAATGTTTTATAGAAGGTGGCTGTATAACCATGTGGTCCGGGAGCCTTATTAGTTTTAAGAGACTTTACTGCCATTTCTATTTCGGTTGTGCTAATCTCTTTCTCCAAACTGAGTTCGTCTTCCGGTGTTATTTTTGGGAGGTTTAAGCTGTTAAGGTATTCTAAGCTGCTCTTTTCATCTAATGTTTGGTCCTTATTATTGAGCTCCTGGTAGAAATCACTAAATGTGCGTAGAATTTCTTTATGTTGTGTGTGTGTGATGTTATGGGGGTCTGTGATCGCGGAGATGGTGTGTTGTCTTTGTTTGCGTTTTAAGTAGGATGCCACAATTTTTCCCGCTTTGTTCACACAGGTTAATTGCCTTGTATTTGTTTACCCACAGGCCTGCTCTCTCGCTTAGAATTCTGTTGTATTCGTATTTCTTTCTTGCAAGATCTGTCAGGACCCCCACGTTCTTTGTGTCTGAAATGTGTGATGATTCTAGTTCTTGAATATCTAGCTCTAGTTGGTTTAACTGGGCCTTGGCATTCTTGTTTATCCTGCCTTTGATGTCCATGATCGTTCCCCTAATTGTGGTTTTTAGGGCGTCCCAAATGATTTTGGGGTCCGAATCAGCTGTGTCGTTAAAGTTAATCTATTCCTTTATGGCCTGTTCTATTCTGGTTCTATTACTTTGTTCTTTGAAAACGTCGCTGTTGAATCTCCATCTACGGGGGTGGTCTTCATTATGGCGGCCGTTTAGTAGTAGGCTGATACAGGAATGGTCTGAGATTGTTCTCGTGGCTATGTCCGTATGCTCTATTAGATGGGTGTGTGAGCCAGAGATCAGTATGTAGTCAATTCTGCTATATGAGTTGTGTGGGTTTGAGTAGAAGGTGTAATCTCTCGTTTCCAGGTGTTGAAGTCTCCAGGTGTCTTTCAAGTTGTACTTGGTACATACATCTTTAAGTACTTTATGCCTCCCCGGAGGTAGTGTGTGGCAATGTGACTGTCTGTCTAAGGTGTAGTCTAATGCCATATTAAAATCGCCTGCCAGCACTGTTAGCTTATTTTGTGGGAGCGCTTCCATCCTCTCTGACACGTTATCCCAGAAGATGGTATCGTCCGTGTTTGGACCATATATATTAAGTACATAACATTTTTCGTCTCCCCTTTTCAGGTGTGTCAGTAGGATTCTTCCCTCTAAATCTGATTTGTGGTCGTCTATGCTTATCTTCGAGTTCCTATTTATCGAGGTGATCACTCCCCGCTTTTTCCCTACGGCCTGAGAGCACGCCATTTGCCCTATCCATCTTGCCCTAATCCGTTCTGCGTCATTCTGTGATAGCCTGGTTTCTTGGAGGAGAAATACGTCCGCTTTTGTTTTAGCTAAGTAGTCAAGTACTTTCCTCCTTTTGACTGGGTGATTAAGGCCTTTGACATTCAAGGATACTATCTTCAAGTTGGATGAGATAGATAGTGCCTTATTTTGTTTGGGGGTCATTATGTGATGCTAAGCTGTGGTTGTAAAGATCGGGCCCTGCCCCCTTTCGTTATGATAGTACTCACGTTGGTTCTTAGTGTTTCGTGGGTGTTGTCCCTGACTCAGGTCTCTCCCTGTGAATATATACGCTTTTAACCGTGCTCCTTTTGTTTCAACAATGTGCATGATTGTGTGGGTGGGGAGACTTGGAGACAAGAGGGTACATGGTGTAGAAGCTACATTCGAGTGCTTGACAAACAATGCTAGTACTAACATGACAAACGGAAAATTAAGCCCCCCCCCCGCAAGAACCCTCCCTCCCACCCCCGCGTCCTACTTCTTGAATTTTGGACGTGTGACAGCAAAGCTCCTGCTCCCCTTCCCTGGGATGTTATTTCTACAGTGCTTATCTCCTTCGCGTCCCCAGTTACTTGCATCTTATTTGGTCTAGTTGCATCCTAGTTAGTCTGGAGGTCTGTGACATAATATTGACTTTAAAAAAGGATATTATTGTTTTAGTATTCGCTTCTAGTCATTAAGATCGCATGTCTGCGATGTTGGTTTCGGTGGTTTGTTCCTTCAAGGTGTAAAACAGCTCCCAACTCACAGTTTTTCCTGAAGGTCGCTCCAGGACATTGGTTCTTGAGGTAGCCGAGTGGCTAGAAGCAATAGTCTAAGGGAGGTAGATATTGAGGATGAGGTAGGTGGTTGTACATGTATTAGTGTACGGGGTTATGAGGTGAAAATAGCTTCACACGCTCTCTCCTAGTTCTGGTGAGGCTCTTCTCTTGTTCGCGTTTGCTTGCGATAGCTCCATATCTTGTGTTGATGGCCCTCGTAAGTAGTTGGATAGATCGTTGGGGTCTTCGAAGATGTTCACTCTGCCCCTATCTGTGATTTTGAATTTCGTAGGGCCTATGAAAGAGAAGAGGGTGTTTTTCTTCCTCAGTTTTTCCCTTTGTACAAGAAACTGTTTTCTTATGTCTACTGTGTGTTTCGAGTAGTCCTGAGTTAGGATTATTTTTTGACCGTTCCACATCAAATACTACTTTTTCCTGGCCAGTGCAAAAATGGCTAACGTATGTTGGAGTCTCAATGGTTTGCATATTATGGGGCGCGGCGCAGCCATATTCGTCGGTCTATATGCCGGGACTCTGTAGGCTTTGTCTAGTTCCAGAGGCATATCGAACTTCAGATTGGTGAGTTTAGGGATCAAATCCTGTAGGAAGGCCATGCATGAACCGTTTTTTTCTCTTCTTCTCCTTCGGCGATTCCTAGAATCCTGATGTTCCCCCTTCTATTGCGGTCATCCATCTCAGCTGTTTGTTTTAGTAGTATTGCTGTTGTTTTTGAGAGTTCTTGCAGCGCCTTGTTGGATTTTTGTTCTTTGTCTTCCACATCACTTACCCTCTGCTCTACTTCCGCTAGTCTGTTATTTGCAGCGTGTATGCCTGCTCTAACTGCAGCCAGTTCCAGCTGTATAGCATCCGTGGTTTGCTTGGTCGATTTCGCTAGATCATTTTTTTGGGATCATGTCCAGCGTGCTGTTAATGTCTGGTCTTTGTTTGATAGGGGATTCCAGATTATCACTCTTATTTTTATTTGCTTGTTGTGTGAGCTTCCCATCATTACCAGTCATCGCTGCTCGTCCCCTCTTCCCCTGCTGTAGGGTGAGCCTACTTCTAGCCTTCCGCTCTATGGTTGAATTTCTTATGGGTCTTCTTTGTTGATAATTGTCTTTAGATTCCTTGAATCTCTGTCTTAGGGTCGTAGGTTGGTGTCGTGCTATGAGTGGCGAATATGACCAGTTGGTTTATGCATGTAGACTGTATGTCAGTTATGGGACTTGCTGCGCTGCTCTGGGTTGAATAGCGTATTTTGGTTTTACTGTTGAGCTGGTTATTCCACGTTGTGCACCCCGCTGAGTTTTGTCGTCTTTCAATTATTCTTTTTGTGTATGTTTCCCTGGAAGTGGCATAATTTGGTCCAGTGGTGTATTGACCCTCTTGGACTGCGTTCTGGGTCTCTCCCGGCCACTCTTGGGCTGCGTTTCCCTATCGTTGTTAAATTGGGCTTTAGCTTCTGTTGTTATATGTCGTCGGTCGCACTGTTGTCTGGTGCGAGTGACAAAATGCGGAGCAGATCGGGCTACTCGGCTATGCGGCTATGATTCCCAGAGAGTCGAAGCTGCGCGAGCGCTTGGGAGCGTTAATTTGAACTCTCCTTTCCGAGTTAGAATATCGTCGCTCCCCACATGTTGTGCTGGTTAAGCGCGTTGTCCCTTATTTGACTTTGTTCCTGTTTGCAGTGCGATCCCAAGATGGCGGCGCCCAGCCGATAGTTTCGGTTTCACTCCGGGAGCGCTGGAGCGTTAGGCGTGCCCCCTGATCTTCCACTGGGCTTCGGGAAGCAATAGTGTCTCGGTTTGTGATATCAGACCCCTCTATACGCGAGGCATCCTCCTCTCACACCCGCCGTTTGAGCAAGACTTTTCGTTGTTCTCCGACCCTATCGCATCGTAATTGTTTTTGTTCTCCAAAAATGGCGGCCCCCAGCAGCCAGTGTCAGTTTCGGTTTATCGACAGATATTTTAACGGAACTCCGTTTGTCTCTATATCAGAGCTGTCACTTCTGCGATATCACATGAAGTTTTCCTCTGCAGTGACCTTACTTGAACGGATATGTTGCAGGGCTCACCGTGTGCGTGGCTGGGTATGGGTCTTTCTCTTCGGGAGTAGTTCAGCTTGCGGCCACCATCTTTGGTACTTTTCTCTTCTCTGATCAGGGTCTTTCCTTTCTGGATTTTTCTCCTCCTTCGTTGCTTGCTCGGTTGAGTTAAGTGGTGCTGCCGTCTCTCTGCTAGTTCCGATGTCTTCTGGTGTCCCCGTTTTTCTATTTCTCTCAGCACATGTAAGTTCTTTTTTGATGCTCGCTCCCAGGAAAGACGGAGCTACGGAGTCAGGCGCCTGTACCCATTGCTGTCCAAGCCACGCCCCATTCATATGTTTTTTAATGTTGGCTTTCAAATCTGTATAGGCCTTCTCCGTCCTTTACAGTATAGCTAAAACAGACCCTTCCTCTGCACGTCAATGTATTTACAAATTACAATGTGTAAAAGTGAAATGCAAATATGCATTCATGAATGATCTCCCAGTTGCTCTTCTGAATGTTGCAGCAGATGTTCCAGTACTTAACAGGGTGGCACTTTCATAAATCCTATAAGCAGACAGCTCTAGTCTGATAGCTAACATTGAACATGCCCTATACAGGCCCCTTCCAGGGTTGGAAGTTAAATGTATAAATAACTGCAGCAAAGTTGTGTGTTCTGCATGTTCACCTTGGATTTCACAACTTATGTTTACTGGTACTGTGGCTCTGAGCTAGGTGTCGCTGCTACTTAGTGCCACAGTGTGTGTGCTCTGACCTCCAAATGGTACTGTTACAATTGATCTCACCCAATTGGTATATTAATTTTCCTGTAAGGCCATAGTAGACGGAATAGCACCAGTGGTATAGAAGTTAAAAGTCAGATATAGGATATGGAGAGTATTTACACCACCCACTTATATGACAAAAATATATGTATACCAGGAGCACTACTGTGCTCTCACTTGACAGCAATTTAAAAGCACTGCAGTGACACATGGAAAGGAAAATTTCTTTGCCGTGCATTAAAAAAAATAAAAAAATTACATGTGTTATTAAGGCAACCTAAACGTGTGCTTTGTAAGCCTACAGGGTAAGGCACTTAACATATAAACAAGCAGTGGCAAAGCCAATAGGTCCTACCTATGTGAGTTCGATTGACTTTGTTGGAGTGGAATAGAGTGGAGTGGTGGCACATGGAGTGGCATGGCTGTCTGTGGGTTGGAGTGGCATTGTGTGGCATTGAGTGGAGTGGCACTGTGAGTAGTTGAGTGACATTGGGCTGTCTAGAGTGAAGTGGCATTGTGTGGAGTGGATTAGATATCGTGTGGCGTGGAATGGTATTGTGTGTCATGGAGTGAAGTGAAGGGGCATTGTGTAGAGTGGAGTGGAGTGGCATTGTTTGGAGTGGTATTGAGTGTAGTGGAGTTGCAGTGTGCCATGTGGAGTGTAGTGGAGTGGCATTGTGTGGCATAAAGTGGAGTGGAGTGGAGTGACATGGAGTGGAGTGGCATTGAGTGGAGTGGCATACCTCAAAGTGATTCAATGCCTCATCTGGGGTAGTAAGCACTATGTAAAAATAGTTACAATTGAGTGGATTGAAGTCAAATTAAGTGGATTAGAATTGTGTGGAATGGAGTGGCATTATGTGGCGTGGCGTAGCATTGTGGGCATGGATTTGAATGGCATGTGGCGTGAAGTGGCATTGTGGGGCATGGAGTGGAATGGCATCATGTGGCGTAGAATGTCATTGTACTGTGTGGCGTGGAGTGGAGTGGAGTTGAGTGGCATTGTGTGGCATGGAGTGGAGTGGCATTGTGTGTCATGAAATGGAGTCAAGTGGCATTGAGTGGAGTGACACTGAATGGATTTGCACTGAGAGGAGTGGCATTGTATTGCGTAGAGTGGAGAGGTATTGTGTAGAGTAGATAGGCATTTTGTGGTGTGGAGTCACATTTTGTGCAGTTTTGAGTGGAGTGGATTTTCATTGTGTAGCGTGCAGTGGCATTATGTGGCATGGAGTGGCATTATGTGATGTGGAGATACTTGCCTTTGTGTGGCACGGAGTGGCATTGTGTGGCATGGAGTGGAATTGACTGAAGTGGAGTGGAGTGACAGTGTGTGCTGTGGAGAGGCATTCAGTGGAGTGACATTGAGTTGTGTGTAGTGGAGTGGCATTGTGTGAAGGGGAATAGAGTGGAGTGCCATTGTGTGGAGTGGAATAGCCTTGTGTGATGTGGAGTGGCACTTATTAGAGTTGAGTGGCATTGTGTAGCATTGAGTGGTGTGAAATTGTATAGTGTGGAGTGGAATTGTGTGGCGTGGAGTGGAATTGTGTGATGTGGAGTAGAATTGTGTGGAGTGGAATTGTGTTGTGTGGAGTAGTATTGTTTTGCCTGGAGTGGTGTGGAATTGTGTAGGCATGGAGATGAGTGGAACTGTGTGGGGTGGAGTGGAATTGTGTGGCATGGAGTGGAATTGTGTAGCATAGAGTGACATTGTGTGGCGTGTTGTGGAGTGGCAATGTGTGACATGGAGTTGAATTGTGTGGAGTGGATCGGCATTTGAATTATGGGGAGTGGCATTGAGTGGAATTATGGCGAGTAGAGTGGAATTGTTTGGCATGAAGTAGAGTGGAGTGGCATTGAGTGGAGTGACATTGTGTGGCATGGAGTGGTACTGTGCAGTTTTGAGTGGAGTGGTGTGCACTGGCATTGTGTGGCATAGAGTGGCATTGTGTGGCATGGACTGGCATTGACTGGAGTGGAGTGGCATTGTGTGGTGTGGAGTGGAGTGGCATTGGGAAGAGTTAAGGTGCCATTGAGTGTCATGTAGTAGAGTGGCATTGTGCGGAGTGGAGTAGAGTAGAGTGCCATTGTGTGGAGTGGAATAGCATTCTGTGGTGTGGGATGGCATTGTGTGGAGTGGAGTGGCACTGATTCGAGTTGAGTTGCATTGTGCAGCGCTTAGTGGCATGAAAATTGTGTGACATGGACTGGAGTTTAATTGTTGGCGTAGAGGGGAATTTTGTGGCGTGGAGTTGAATTGTGTGACGTGGAGTTGAACTGAGTGGAGTGGAGTGGAATTGTGTGGGGTAGAGTAGCATTGAGTGGAATAGTATGAAGTGGAGTGGAATTGTATGGCGTGCACCTTTGTGGGGTGGAGTGGAATTGTGTGGAATGCAGTTAAGTGCAGTTGTGTGGAGTGGAATTGTGTGGCATTGAGTGTAGTGTAATTGTACGACGTTGAGTGACTTGGAGTGGAATTGTGTGGCGTGGAATTGTGTGGCATGGAGTAGAATTGTGTGGCGTGGAGTGGCTTGGAATTGTGTGGCATGGAATTGTATGGAGTGGTGTGGAGTGGAATTATGTAGTGTTAGACCTGGCACCATTGACGTGGGTCTCCCTTCCATTTTTCGCTGTTGTCTCCTGTTTTTGCTGGTAATAGATGCTCTGGACGCTGTGCCCCTGCCATTCAGTGCCACAGCGCGAATGCCCCCTGTGTAAATATGACATGTGAATTGGTATATCCATGATTGGCTTATTTGGTTTACCTGTTAGTCCCTAGTAGTGTGGCCTGTGTGTGCCCAGGGCTGGTAAACCAAATGCTGCTGGTGGGCCTGCAGCGCTGGTTTGCGCCACCCACAGAAGCAGCTTTTAAAGTGTGTCTCAGACCTGCCACTGCAGAGTCTGTGTGCAGTCCAGAACTGCCATCTTGGTTGTGAAGTGCACCCACTTCTCAGCCCCTGAACCTTCCTTAGGCATCATGTAAGCCACTCCTCTGGTAGGGTGCATTGTATGTGTAAGGTAGGACATGCCCTGGTGTGTGTAGCATGTCCTGGTAGTGAATTACACCCAATTTCGTTTTTCACTACTGTAAGGTTACCTGTTCTCCATAGGCCAGAATGGGAGGTTTGGCTATTACATTCTATAGTCCTAACTGACCCAAAGAACATGGTAGAAGAATGAATTTAGTATGCCTGGACCCAGAATATTAAAATACATCTTTTAGTGACGTTTATTTTTATAGTCTGTTTTTGAAAATACCACTTTTAGAAAGTAGGTATTTTCTTGCCTAAGCCTTCCAGTGTGCTCTGCTGTTATGTGTATTGGCTGTCTGGATTTGGAGGGACAGGACAGGCTGAGTCAGACCTGGGTTGAATAGCGAGATCTGCATTGGAGTATGGGGAGGGGTAGCTCCTTGACCTGAATAAGGCTGTGCCTGGCAAGGTGAATGCTGGCTCCACCTCCCACTGTGCGTCTGATGGCAGACCCTCTCTTTCTGAAAGGAAGGATGCAGCCTAGTAAACAAAGTGCTCCAGGGCTGGGCAGAACTGGTTCTGGCTGGGTTCAGTGACTTGTAGCTTCTGAGAACAAAGACTTTTGGGGTATAAATATCTGTGCTGACACCCCTACAATTTGTATTGCTCCTGGACAACAAGAAGAACCTCTGTCCATGTAACTGAAGGAATCTGCAGGAGGTGACTGTCCTTGTGCTTGTGCTTTTTCTTGGACTGGCCTGCAGTGGTTACTACTGGACTTGGTAGAAGAGGAAAAGGACTTTGAAGGTACTTTTATTTTATCTTGCTACAGCAATCACCCAAGGGCTAGAAGAGAGCTAGCCTCCTGCTGGAGTCTCAGGCACATCATACTCCACCACCAGGCTCCTGTTTCCTCCCAGCGAGGATTTCTATCTGCAGGTGAGGCTCCTGTGAGTTCCAGGGCCTCTAGTTCTACTGTGGAGAAGAGAGTGCTGAAAATCGTCGCTAACGCCCGTTTGCGAGCCGCCGCACCTGAAGCGTGTACGAAAAATCATTGCGCTGCTGCTGCGTGCTCGCTTCCGGAGATCATCGCATCACATGTTTGCAGGCTGCCAAATGCTCGCTGACCTCAAGATTATTGCATCACCTGATTGCGGGCTGCCAAAGGCTCGCTAACCAGAGATCATCGCATCGAGTTCATCGCTTCATGACATCGCAGCGCGGACTCCGAGCGTCCGCCATTTTCATCACATCGCATCAGGATCGTCGCTCCCTCGTGGAGCGCCATTTCTTTTCATCGCAACAAGATCGCACACGCAACAGGCTCGGCGCATCATCCTCCCTTCGCGGCAAGGATTTCAACGCATCGCCGGCTTAGCGTGGAGAAGTTTGTCGCTTTGTCCTGCACACAGATCAGCGCATCATCCTCCCTTGTGGCAAGAATTCAACACATCGCTGGTCACGCGTGAGGAAAATCATCGCTACAACTTCTTAGCGACATTTTGGTTGCTTTGCTACAGAATCCAGGTATTTTGTGAGTAAAAGGGTCGCAGAGACCACTGCCTTGAACTGAGCTCCTCTTTGCACACTTTGAACTATTTTTGCAGCCTTTCAAGAGTAACCCTATTATTCTAGTATTGTGGATTTTTACTGTTCTTGGTCTTGTGTTAAGTTTATATATAAAGATACTTATTTTTTATAACTACTTGTGTGTTGTCCCTTTGTAGTGTTCTTCACTGTGTTACTGTGTATGGTCATAAATGCTTCACACACTGCCTCTGAGATAAGCCTAGCTGCTCGTGCTACGTTACCACAGGGTTGAGCAGGGGTTATCAAAGGGTGTAGCCCGCTTACTCTGACTTAGGATGAAGGGTCCCTGCTTAGACAGTGGCCAACCATTGCCAACTAGAGACCCCCATTTCTAACATGTAGCACAAAATGTAATTGTGTGGCATTGATTGGAGTGAAACTCTGTGGCATGGAGTAGAATTGTGTAGTATGGGGATTCAAGTTGAGTTGCATTGTGTGGCGCTTAGTGGCATGAAAATTGTGTGGCATGGGCTGGAGTTCAATTGTGTGGGGCAGAGGGGAATTTTGTGGCATGGAGTGGAATTGTGTGACGTGGAGAAGAATTGCGTGGCTTGGGATTGTTTAGCATTGAGTGGAATTGTGTGGGTGGAGTGGAATTGTGAGGTGTGAAGTGGAGTGGAATTGTGTGGGGGTAGAGTAGCATTAAGTGGAATTATATAAAGTGGAGTGGAATTGTGTGGCATGCACCTTTGCGGGGTGGAGTGGAATGGAATTGTGTGGAATGCAATTAGGTGCAATTGTGTGGAGTGGAATTGTGTGATGATGAGTGGCTTGGAGTGAAATTGTTCTAGTGGAATTGTGTGGCATGGAGTATAATTGTGTGGCATGGAGTGGCTTGCAATTGTGTGGCATGGAATTGTATGAAGTGGTGTGGAGTGGAATTATGTAGCACAAATGTACTTGTGTAACATTAAGTGGAGTGGAACTGTGTGAAGTGCTGTGGAACTCTGTGGCATGGAATAGAATTGTGTGGAGTGGAATTTTGTGGAGTGCAGTGAAATTGAGTTGAGTGGAGTGGAATTGTGTGGAGTGCAGAGACATTGAGTTGAGTGGAGTCGAATTGTGTGGCATGGAGTGGTGTAAAATTGTGTGTTGTGGAGTGGAATTATCTGGTGTGGAGTGGAATTATGTGGTGTGGAGTGAAGTGGAATTGTGTGATGTGGAGTGGAGTAGATTTGTTTGGAGTGGAATTGTGTGGCATGGAATGTAATTGTGTGGCATTGAGTGGAGTGGAAGTGTGTAGAGTGGAGTGGCTTGGAACTCTGTGGCATGGAGTGGAATTGTGTGGAGTGGAATTGTGTGGAGTGCAGTCAAATTGAGTTGAGTGGAGTGGATTTGTGTGGCATGGGGTGTTGCAGAATTGTGTGATGTGGTTTGGAATTGTGGCATGTGGAGTGGAGTGGAATTGTGTGGAGTGGATTTGTGTGGCATGCAGTGGTATTGTGTGGTGAGGAGTGGAGTGCAATTGGGTTGCAAGGAGTGGAGTGGAATTGTGTGGCATGGAGTGGTATTATGTGGAGTGGAGTGCAGTTGTGTGGAGTGGAATGGAATTGAGTGACATGAAGTGGAATTGTGTTGCATGGAATTTTCTGGTGTGGAGGGGAATTCTGTGGTGTGGAGTGGAACTGTGTGGCATGAAGTGGAATTGTGTGACGTGGAGTAGATTGTGAAGTGGAGTGAATATGTGTGGCTTGGAGTGGTATAGTATGGAGTGGAGAGAAGTGGAGTGACTGTGTGGCATGGTGTAGAGTGGTATTGTGTGGCATGGAGTATAACTATGTGGAGTGGTGTGGTGTGGAATGTAATCATGTGGAGTGGCATGGAATTGTGTGGAGTGGAATTGTGTGGAGTGGAGGTTAGTGGAGTGGAATTGTGTAGTGTGTAGTGGAATAGTGTGGCATGTAGTGGAGTGGAATGGAATTGTGTGGTGTGAAGTGGAATTGAGTGGCATGAAGTTGAGAAGAATTGTGTAGCATGGATATGTGTGGTGTGGAGTGGAATTGTATGGCATGGAGTGGAACTGTGAGGCATGGAATGGAACTGTGTGGTGTGGAATTGTGTGATATGGAGTGGAGTAGGATTGTGTGGCATGGTGTATCTTGGAATTGTGTGGCTGGAATTGTGTGGATTGGAGTGTCATGAGTAGAACTGTGTGGCATGGAATATCATGTTGTGGTATGTGGTATAGAGTGGAGTGGAATTGTGTAGAACGGAGTGAAATTGGGTGGTGTGGAGTGGAATTGTATGCAGTGGATTTGGGTTGAGTCGAATTGTGTGGAGTTGAGTGAAAGAGAGTGGAAATGTGTTGCATGGAATGGTGTAGAATCGTGTGGTGTGCAGTGGGATTGTGTGGTGTGGAGTGAAGTGGAGTGGAATTGTGTCCTGTGGAGTAGAATTGTGTGGTATGGAATGGTGTTGCATGGTATGGACTGGAACTGTTTTTCGTGGTTTGACACTGTTTGGGGTGGAGTGGAACTGCGTGGTGCGGAATTGTGTGGCATGGAGTGAAGTAGAATTGTGTGGCATGGAGTGACTTTGAATTGTGTGATATGGAATTGTGTGCATTGGAGTGTTGTGGAGTAAACTGTGTGCAATGGAATATAATTGTTTGGCATGCACTGTAGTGGAATTGTGTGGCATGGCGTGGAGTGGAATTGTGTTGTGTGGAGTATAATTGTGTGCAGTGGATTTGTATGAGTGGAATTGCGTGGAGTGGAGTGAAATTGAGTGGACTTGAATTGTGTGGCATGGACTGGCATAGGATTGTGTGGCATGAAGTGAAATTCTGTCCTGTGGAGTGAAGTGGAAGTGCATGGAGTGGAATTGTGTGGTGTGGAGTGGTATTTTGTGATGTGGAGTGCCATTGTGTGGCATGTTGTTGAGTGGCTTTGTGTGGCATGTAATGGATTTGCGTGGAGTGGAGTGGAATTTTGTGGAGTATTGTGTAGTGGAGTGGAATTGTGTGGCATGGAGTGAAGTGGAGTGGAATTGTGTGGAGTGCAATTATCTGGAGTGTAGTGGAATTGTGCAGTGTTGAATTGTGTAGAGTGGAATTGCGTGGAGTGAAGTGGCTTATGTGGAACTGTGTGGCATAGACTGGCACAGTGTGGCATGGAGTGGAGCTGTGTGGAGTGGAATTGTATGGTGTTGAATTGTGTGCCATGGAGTGGAGTAGAATTGTGTGGAATGAAGTAGCTTGGAATTGTTGGAATTGTTTGGAGTGAAGGGGAATTGTGTGGCATGGAATGTAATGAATGAATGAATCAATCTATCAAATAATATCTAATTTCTAAAGCACACTAATACCCGTAGGCATCTTGGCGATGGACCACTGCACTTGTCAAAAGGGTAGATAGAAACAGGGACTAGGTACAGGTAGGTGAGCTTTGAGATGTGAATAACCACGTTTTAAGAGCTTTCCTAGATTGAATGTAGCAGGATTAAGATTTGATACATAATGGCAAGGCATTCCAAGATTTTGCAGCCATGAGCGAAAAACTCCTCCCGCCCTATCTGTGACACATTACTCAAAGAACAATAACATTTTGCAATCTGAAGAGCACAATTTCTGCTTGGGCAAATGCCACTGAAAGTTAGATTTCAAACAGGCCGTGCCAGCATTATCCAAGGCCTAATGCATGATGGGCGTGTCTTAAAAGCAGTTCACTTCCTAACTGGGAGCCAGTGCAACATAGGAAATTCTTGCAAAACTGACTGAAATTTGGATAGATTAAGAATACTAATTATGGGGCATGGAGTGGAGTGGAATTGTGTGGAGTGGAGTGGAACTGTGTAGCGTGGAGGGAAATTGTGTGAAGTGGAATTATGTTGAGAGGAGTGAAATTATGTCGAGAAGAGTGGAGTTGTGTGACATGGAGTGGTGTAAACCTGTGTGACATGGAGAGAAATTGTGAGAAGTAGAGTGGAATTGTATGTCATGGAGTAGAATTGTGCGGCATGCAGTGAAGTGGAATTGTGTGGAGTGGAATTGTGTGGCATGGATTGGCATTGTAGAATGCGGATTGGAGTGGCATTGTGTGGCGTGGTGTAGAGTAGCATTGTTTGGTATGGAAAGTTGCCCGAGTTTCCACTAAATTGCCCTATAGCTCTTAAAAGCCTTGTGCTTTATAAATGCAGTTCTAATACAAAATGTTAACAATTATCTCGACCTACATCTATGTAAATAGCTGATGCCTTTGATCCAAAGCAGGACCTTGTAAGTATGCGCAATGCTTATGCGCAAACTTGGGATTCATATTGTTGAACACACACTGCTTGCCGTTACCAGTGTGGTATAATGTACCTTGTATATTAAAAGCCTGCAGCGAAGGCATATTGAGGCGACCTCGCATGTGTGCTTCCCACTAAGAGTACACCAGAGACCAGATTTGCATATTGTAAGTACATCATGGCCACCCGCTACAAATGAATCTCTCAGTGCCTAGTCCAAACTCGCTCACAAATCAAAGAAATACAACTGCATAAGCCCCATTCTCTTGCAGGTAAATTCCAAGTGGCTGCATTGCAAAGGGCAGCGCAGGGCATGAAATGGCTCCTACAAAAGTGAAGTCTCAAATAAGACCAGCCAGAACAACACTGAGACTCCCTTGTGAAAGGAGACAGTGATCAGATTGTTCAAAATATGTCCTTGCATCTGGCATACTTGACACAAATATCCAAGAAAAAATATTTTTGTGAAAAAGTGTTGGCGCATTACCAAAGCACCAGAAGGGATGAAACTAGCCCAGAACACGCAACATATATCAAACAGGTTAGGGATAAATGAAATGAGGCCAGGTGACTACAGTGAAAGAAATAGTAAGTGAATCACAGCGTGATCAGCTGACAGACACTAATGAGGATGAATCAATCTGTGCTTGTCCCATGCTCCACAGAAAGAAAAGGGAGTGACGCAGGAACTGGCTCCTGTCACGCACTGCTGAATTAGAAGGCAGCAAAGAAGAGTGATAATGATGCCTAGGAATGGTTAGTAATGGGTGAAAGTATTATTTTGAAGCAATAGAGTGCCAAAAAGCGACAGTGCATGCATACTGCCTGCAGACAAGACCTAAAAAGTGGCACACTACATATTTGAAATGTTGTGCCCTCACAATTACTAGATTTCACAAAGTTATTTTCACTGTGCAGATTAAGTTAGATTCTCCAAGGACATGTTTTGGTTTAATTGAAATCCTTAGTTTATGTCTCCACTTAGGAAAATAGTAGCTAAATTGTTACAGTTATTTTGCATTCAGTTTTAAAAAATGTGATTTCATGGTCAAAGTAGATTTTTGATAACTTTAGTAGAAAAGTACGTTTGTGATACCATAGCTAAAACTGGCAAACATTTTCCCCACTCATCTCACAGCCAATGACCCAATACCTGTTGCTGGCTGGAGTTAACAACCCTTCTCTCTATAGGACAAATGACTGGGTCTGGGTCCTGCAAGGCAGGGGTGTTGTCAACAAATGGCCAGTTAATAGGGATTAGCCATCAAAGAGGCCCACAGGATCATTTGACAGAACAAAGAGTAGCCTTCTTGCTACCGCTTTTCACTTGGTGATGCAAAGTGAGGTGGCCAGAATCTGCTCCCATTCATTCCTAGGACCCTCATACACCTTCTGATCCCAGTCCCAGCAGGGGGAAAACAGCTCTTGGCCCTGACATCAGAGGAGACTTCATCTAATTCAGGGAGTGCTTTAAGGAGAAACGGATCCCTTTCTGAAGGAAGAAGGCGTTTTGGATTTAAAGCTTCTGGGCATTATCCAGTGAAGCAAAGTACGTAAAGGTAAAACAAAGAGCTGCAAAAGGAGGTGGGCGTAAGGTGGGTAAGTAGACAGGAATGGGTGGGCATAAATCCTCAAATAACTGGCTCATGCACTGGAAAAGACTGGTGCTTCACCACCTTCTTATTAGAATACCTCTGGATTTGGGAAGACAAATGAACAAAGAAGACCCTGCTGAAAAAAAAGGACTGACGGACTCCTGATGCCTCTGGCTCGCAAGACTAAAACTGCAATTCAATGGTCAGGTGACTGACCTTGTATTTGCCTGCTCTAAAGACACTCAAAGGAGAAGGACTCCTGATTATAAGATGGTCCAGCTGTCTGCAGTGGTTGGACCCTGGCTACCGAGAGATTTGGATCCTAGAGCTTCGAAACCTCAAGGTCAATGCTGAGGGCCCGAGGGATGCAGGAGTGACCAGGACAAACTTCCCCAGCAAGAAAGGGAGACTTAGGGCCATATTTAGATCTTGGTGGATGCGTTACTCTGTCACAATGGCGACGGTTATCCCGCCCGCTGAAATATAAATCCCATTATATCCTATGGAGTTTATATTTTGGCGGCTAGGATATCCATCACCGTTGTGACAGAGTAACCTCTCTGCCAAGATCTAAATAAGACCCCAAGTCATTTTGTTTTACCTCAGGGGCACTGAGGCTTGTCCAATCAGGAAATAAAACCAGGTTTGTCCTGCTCAGAACATTTGACTTCACTGCAAACTGGTTCAGGAGGTCTTCAATGTAAAATTGGTTGCCCATGTGGCGCTCTGCCCGGCTACATCTTCCATCCTTGCCCTGCTAGTGGATTTTGAGAACTAATAAAGTGATTGACGCTGAAGGTAATACTTTGTACTGGTGAAAAGTGGCAAATGTATCCCAGTGGCAAGGCTAACTTAGTGGCTACGATTTCCAGCTTTGTCCCGCTTGGGGCTCTATCGCCCAAAAGCAACAGCTTCAGCAGGTCCTCAACAATGACATATTTGAGTTTAAGTGACCATCGCAGATCTCAGCTTTAAACCTTGCCCTGCTGGAGGGCTTTTACTTCCAAAAAGTAGTAAATTATCTACCAGTATGAAATTGCTACCAAAAATAAAGATGTGTAACGTTTTGATCGGTAGCAAACCATATGTATATCAGAGAAAGTTTTTTTTCAATTATTGCCCTCAGTAAATTGTTAAAAAGTATCATCTCTTAGGAAGAACTTCATTAGCAGAGGAAATTGGTAGAATTACATTGAAAGAATTCAGTGGATGTTCTCCAATTTTTCACAGATTTTGCCAATTTCAAACTTTAATGTCGGACTGCGCCCTTTGCCCACTACTTTGCGAACTTCTCAGGCAAAAGTGGAAACAAGCACCTTTTACAGGATTAAGTAGTGGGGTTTTGAAGGTAGTTCCACTGTAGTAGGCTCACATTATACTTTTTTTGTACAAAATCTGTGATGTTCCAAAATCCACTCTAGTGGGTACTGCTTGCATTGAATCTAAAGTGTATTTAAGGCACCTGATGTTTTGGACTTAACATATGGTCTAACTCTAGGGAGATGGTTTGTCAGGAAGGGATCCAAGTACTACTTTCTATGGACAACTATTTAGAATTACTCTGGGATAGGAGTTTAAGTCACTTGTTTATTGTCTGGGCCAACCAGAAATACGATCAGACCAGGAGAATACGTGTAGGTGACAACAGGTTTGCTTTGCTGGGTTATGTTTGTTAAGGGTCAGAGTATTTGAAACAAAAGATCTGCCCGTGAAGGAAGAAGAATTTAGACAAGGTCAACCTTTGCTATTTACGTATATTGCATATTAAGTTCCTTATTTTGAGTTTGGTGGATGTGAAAAGGTGATCGATAACCTGTCCGCTGTATTGTAAGTGCCATAGGCTATAACCCTCTTGTAATATGGAGGAGTGGACATCCGCCACATTTGTGATGGAACATCCTGTCTGCTAAACTCTAAATAAGGGAACTAAGTTCCATTTAGGAACTTTGCAGTTCAATGCATTAGTATGTAAACAGGGCATTGTGCCTTTGGCCACTTTTGAGTGTGTTGTTTTTACCATGGAAGATGAAGGCCATTTCTTTCTTTTGACACTTTTATGAGGATATAAGAATTAAATGGCTGAGGCTATGTTTGTCCAGATAGGAGCTGCTAATAGGGTAGAAGGAATATACATTTTTACTGAATGACTGTGTGGAGTACGCCACAGTAACTATATTTAGTATGCTTCATGTATAAAGGGGAGACATGTTTTGGCTTATGATGGGGTGGTATCAATGTCCTTGCTATGTTTTTATACACATTTGTGTAAAGTATTTTGTTTGTTTCTTCAATTGTTCCATCACTTGGATTTTATAGGTTTTTAAATCCGGAATAAATCTTTTAAATGTAATGAAATCGAAGTTTGATTAAAAATAGGAATGGAGGGAACATATATTTCTGTTATTCACTCTTAGGCATTTTACAGCATTTGAAACTTAATTGAGGCTTTATGTGGTGTAACCAGCAAACGTGACCATCTTCATTTCTGTTAAATTACTTTCCCTACTGTTAGCTGGTAACGTTATACCTGTTGATTGACATTTTCAGCCACTAGAGAGGTGAGTAGTTCTCTCAGGTCTCACATAAAGTTCTAATAGCCTTGCTGTACTGCAACTGCTTATGAATTTATGAATTAAAGACAGTGCTTTTGTGTTTGGTCTACAGTAGAAAACCTACATCTTCCATACTTAAAATATATTTCACACGATTACATCAATGAAAAATTTCTTGTCACGAAAATATATTATTGTTTCACTGCTTACAATTCACCTTTACCTCACAATGCCCAAAAAGCTGATATTATTCTAAGAATATAGTCAAAATTGATAAAAACACAGTATTGTACACCTTCAGTAATCCTGAATTTTAAAGTGTCCCATGGCGCGCAATTTACATATTAGCTTTGTTATTTAAAGAATAGTTCTGCATGGTTCTTTCTTCTTATAAAGAGGCGCTTTCAGAGGCTCACCTCTCTAAACAACGAATTATTCAGACACTGTGCTTTAAAAGAAATACACAAGTGGCTCGCCTTTTATAACTAGACCCGTGTAGTTATAGGTTATGCTCTGCTGATGGCAATATTGCACCCTGTTTTGCACAAAGTATTTTACTGTGGAAACTACAGAAGACGTTAAAAAAAATATGTTCCTTTGTTTCAATACAATGCAAAATCATACGTTTAGTGAATGATACTTTGAATTGGGTTTATTAAATGGGTATATTTTTCATTGATAATTACCATCTTTATTTTCTTTAGCATTGTAATACACTATTGCGTAATACAAATGTGAGTGAAGTTAGGTCACATACTGAATATTAATGTCAGAGAGTGGGAAGTATAGTTTCTATTTCTTCTAACAAAGTGCCCATAATTTGACTTTCAAGAAAATTATTATTCGAGAATGCACTCCTTCCCTTATGTTCTCATTTTTCACATTTTTTTGTCGTCCATTGATGCGTGCGTAGCAGGATATATTGATCATAATTTGACTTTGACATGCAGAGAATAATTCAGTCAACCCTATGACACAATATGGTGCCACATAGTTGTTCGGGTTACATATCAGTAATCTTAGTTACTCCAAGTCATAGTCTTCCTCATCACAGTCCTTACGATAATGAGCCTCGGCCTGGTCAGGATATAGATTTCACTTATATAAATACAATTCTGAGTTGACCCCTCCCGACATGGCCACCACAGTACTTCTTGCCCATGGTTTGTAAAGGAGGAACCAACTCATATTACTTCCTGAAATTACAAAACATAATGTTAATCAACAAATTTGCAATTTTTACCATTGTCTCAAGTATATCATTTTACTGTGGGTGGAGGCAGGTCATTTGTAGGACTGTGATGAGGAATACTATGACTCTTGAGTAACAAAGATAACCGGTAAGTAATCTGAGCATTCCCTTCCTTGCTAATGATAATGAGTGTACACCCAATTCATGTAAAAATTGTAAAGAGACAAATCATAAAAGTTTGTCACACTATGTGCAGATTTATTTAATCATAAATCCCAAACAAAGGAAACTACTGTACTGCAGACAAGACTACTGGTCCTAAAGAAGAGGAAATTGCCTCACATATTCAAAACTTATAGGGCCATATTATCAAGGAACGGCGATAACATTATCGCCGCTGTAGCGGCAGGAAACTGCCGCTAAAGCGACGATAATGGGCTTGATAATATGCCCTTGAGAATTCCAATAGAAGGCCAGGTTCTGGTGTGAACATGGGCTTCTATGGGAGTTCACAAGGGCATATTATCAAGCCCATTATCGCCGCTTTAGCGGCAGTTTCCTGCCGCTAAAGCGGCGATAATGTTATCGCCCTTCCTTGATAATATGGCCCATAGTGAGAAATAAATCTGTTTGTGGTGAGCTAAATTGCAACCGTACAAAAATCTTTAAGGGATACCCTTCTAAAGGCTGCCCAGAAAGAGGACACACTTCTTGTGGAACGACCCTGAACTAAAGTGGTTTCCAGAAGCCTTGCTCTTTGGTGTGCTACAGAAATTGACATTCTAAGCAGATGGGAAAAACACATGCAACACTATATCCTGGGACTAATGAAAAAGGCAATGAGAGATTGGAGTAAATAGTTGAGTCTGGCATCTGATACCACTTTATTATCAAAAACCTTTAGGAACTGTTCAAAATAAAGAAGGGGCAATATTTCCCCTAGTCTATGACCGAGAAAATGGCTACCAGAATAAAAGGCTTTTAAAGTCAGAGACTTTACGTTACTGACTCCGTGGGTTTAAAATGGGAACACTGTCATTCTGAAAGGACCAACGGTAAATCCCAAGAGGGAACCGGGGTGTGCACTACTGGTCTTTTCAGATGAAAACTCCTCAAGAGCCAGGAAACATGGGGGTCAAACCCAGAAATGGAAGGACCTTAAATGGCTCTAATTGATGCTCATTGGCTATGCAATGTAGATACCCCAAACCCAAGTAAAAAAAAGAATTATCAAAAATTCTAGAAACATCCCAGGAAGATGCTTTAAAATTTCAAGATACACACCAGGTGTATTTTAACATCTGGTGTGTATCTTGAAATTGTATCTACCATGCTTGTCATAAAGTACCGTGCTGTCTGGAATTCTGAATTGACAGAACAGCATCTGAAGAACAATCCAAAGCTTCTAATCTTTGCGTCTCAATCTGCAAACCTCCTAGGATAGCAATGTTAGTCTTCTCTGGAAGGATTGGGCGAGGCAGGATTATCCAATATATTTTAGATAAAACGAGCATTTAAAAAACAGGGAATTTAATATTCCAAGTGTATGCTTAATTGCAGTGGAAGGGCACTGGGGCAGGGCTATCTGCATTGCAATATGAAATACATTAATTAATGTCTAGAAAATAACATTTACAATAAACATAACTTTTCTGAGGAAGATAAAATCATTCCGACTATATAAAGAGGAAAAACACACAGGAAGTAATGTTGCTTGGCTTCTCCTTTATCCTCAGAACGAGTGGAAAGCAAAAGAACTGTCTGCTCTTCATACAGCAACTAGGCCAGCAGCGTGTCCTGGCTCTGGGGAGAGTATGGTGTGGTTTGCGAACCACCAGCCCCACAGAGAGAACTTGCCACAAGCTCATAATGTGTGGGGCTGGTGAGCACAGATGCTCATTTTTGGGGATCAGTGCATATTTATCCTCATCAGGCTTGGCTCTAGAATAAGAGAGAGAAAGGGAGCCAAAGATAGTGAAACAGTGACAAAGGGAGAAAGCAGGAATGAAAATGTGCCTGCAAGAGCAAATAAAGAGACAGCTGTGACCCCTGACTTGCCCCTTGTGAACCCTGTCACTGTTTTCACGACCTCTGGCATCAGAGGTGGCAAAATAAGTGCCAAGAACACAGGGGCTACTCACTATTATAGTTATTGGGACTGTGAGATCCTTGTTTTTTGTCAGTTTACTATAACATTGATAGTGACTAATGGTTTACTTTTCTTTATTAGTGGAATTAGAAATTGAGGCACCATGAGCTAGAACAGCCTTTCGCTGGCAGCTGAGTTTAATTACTTTTAAATATATGTTGTGTGCATGCTTGTGGGTTGGAGTTTGTGTAAGACAGTGTGTATGTGCGACCGTTTGCGTGAGTGTGTGTGTCTGCATGGATGAGTATGTGTGTGAATGTGAGTGAAAGTGAGTGGGTAAGTCAGTGACAGGTAGTAAGTGAGAATAAGTGACCTTGAGAAAGTCAGTGAGGGAGCATATGGCAGAATGAGTGTGAATTAATGAATGGGAGGAAGAGTGACTACAATTCATTGAGAGTAGGTGAGTGAGAATCACTGATTAAGAATGAGTGTGAGGGAGTGTTACAGAGTGTGAGTGAGAATTTGTGAGAGCGAGTGTATGAATGAATGAGTTAAGTGAGTGAGACTATGTGAATGAATGAGAGTAGTAACTACAAGTGAGTGTGAGTGATTAGTATCAGTGAGTGAGTGTGAATGTTAGGGAGAGTGAGTAAATCTGAGTGAGAATAGGTGACAGTGAGTAAAAATGAAGAAGTGACAGTGAGTGAGTGCAAGGGAGTCTGAGTGAGAAAGTTTGAGGGAGTAAGAATGATTAAGAGTTTGAACAAGAGAGAATGAGTAATGAAATGAAAAATAGATTTATAGAGTGCAAGCAAATACTCAAGGGTTTCTAGGCGCTAACTCATTGAACCGATGAACACTGAAGGCTGACCTGAGTATAAGACAGCATGTGAGAATGAATGAGTTCAAGTTAGTGCAAATGAATTAGAGTGAGTAAGAATGAGTGTGAGTGAGTGAATATAAGTGAGCAAGTATTTTGTTTTATGCTTGTAAGTCTGCCATTGACCCTGGAATACTGAAGGTCATTCTTGGCATATAGAGGAACCCATTCAGAAAAATACTGGTGGAGACAATTCTTAGCATGATATGCATCTGTGACAAAAAACTGGCACTGGCATACTAGAGGTCATTCTTTGCAGAATGGGCAAGCATGTTAAAATACTGGGGACTAGAATACCAGAGGTAATTCTTGGCATATGGCGCACACATGAAAAATGCTGGTGCTGGCACATTGGAGGTAATTCTAGCTATAAATGAGGACAATAGTGGCACATTGAAATAGGCAACCAAGATAAAATGCTGGCCCTGACATACAAGAGGTAATTTTTGACTTTAGGGTCACCCACGGCATATGGACGGCATTAATGGTAAAATTCTGGTATGAGCATATTGTATGTAATTTGTGGCTTAAGGGGCACCCATGGCACATGAGGGGCACCCAAGACAAAATGCTAGCCCTGGCACAATGGAGGTATTTTTGACACATAGAGGCACTTGGTGCACATTTAGAAAAAATTGTGGTCAACTTCTGAGGAGCATCGGGTTTCATTGGCATGGCACACCATGAAAGGACTTGAATTTCAAAGCCTATGACTTTATACCAAATTTATAAAAAAAGATGTTCTTTAAAATGCACTATATGACACGATTTTTTTCTAAATGTTCTCAGGGACAGAACCCACTTGCGCCCCTCTACAAGAGGTCTATCTCACTTGCTTCACTCATTTGCTACAAATCAGGGCACGTATTACACCCCACTATTTCAGAGCTTTTTTCAGCACCCTAATATAGGGTGTATCTAAAATAGACATTTTTCTGTGTTGAGTTGTTATATTAATCATGCTGTTATCATGGAACTTCAGCAATGTTAACAATAGTTCATATGATGTCACTTACTGTGATGTCATTATGGTCAAAGATTGTGTGATGCCACCTCCTCTACCAATGGCATTTTCGTGAATCAAAGTCCAAGGCGCAGCGAAAGTGAATCATTATTTTCTTTCTGGGAATTCTATTTCTGTCAGTTAGATTCCAGAAGAGACCACATGGGAATCGAGCACATAAAACCAAGCCAGTAGACAGACTATTGGCATATGTACCTTATGACATTTAGCTCACTTTAATATCTGTAAATAAACCTGTCTTCCTGCATTCAACCCTTCAAGGACCCTAAATGGCTTGTTAGCACAATACTATCTGATGCTGTTTCACACTCTCTTCCCCTACAATCTCCAGTTCTCCAAAGAAATATCTCTATCCAAGCTTGGCATAGCAGCAACATCATAACATAACAACATAACATAAAGTGTATTTGTAAAGCACGCGTTCACCCAAGAGTATATTGGCGCTGAATAACAGATGTTATTGTTGTGGCCTTTTAACATTGTTCATTCTCGTGGGCTACAGCTTCAATAACCCGATGGATGAGCAGTGTCTCTGAATCAATGTAGTCGGCCTTGGCCTGGTGCCTACGCATAGCCTGCGGTCTTTGACTGCAACCGTATGACTCATCCATCTCATGTGATCACTTGATTAATGACGCAGGGCAATGCCTCCCTGGAAGGTCTGAAGAGACATTCTTTCAGCCATGGTGTAATGTACCTGCAACATTTACTCGGTAAGGTGTGGCACTTGCGGTGTGCGACAGCCGGTGATTATCTCAGCTGACAATCTCGAAAAATAGGAAGAGATATCTAAAGAAGGAAGAACGTTTAATACAATTTATTTTCCCTAGAATATTAAATTATAATAGTATAATTGTTTCATCGAGGTATTACGTGAAATTTAAGACATTTGTTTGAAATATCAGCTTTAGGTGCTGTGGTGTGAAAGAATACTATAAGTAGCACGTGGCCAAGAAAAACAAGTTGATACCTTAAATAAGCAGCCATAATCCCTTAATTGCAAGGATTCAGGACCACGTAGGTTCCTTCTTGGGCAGGAGTAAAGCGACCAAGCAAACCTACAATTAAGGTAGCATCCTGCTATTTTCTTCAGCCAAACTTTATTTGTGAATTCCTACGTGTCAGTCTTGCTACGTACCCAGTATTGCACGGCGGAAGCAGTAGTCCCTCTTGAGAAGTAGTATTGTTCTTGCATGAGACGTTTGCATGTTTTTTAA
The DNA here is from genome assembly GCF_964204655.1 of Triturus cristatus. NCBI lineage: Eukaryota > Metazoa > Chordata > Amphibia > Caudata > Salamandridae > Triturus > Triturus cristatus. The sequence goes on from NC_140584.1 coordinate 351,322,971, forward strand.
ACAAAGCTTATAGTAAGCGATTTGGAAATGTGTAGGTGTATAACATCTTATTTTCCCCGAGAGTGGTGATGACTTTGCTGTCTTGTTGAATATGTGTTTGCGAACTGAGAGCGAAGCCAGACATTGGAACAGCTTCGCTTTGATAAAGTATTTTACTGATTACTGGTTCATGCCTTTATTTTTGACACCCTCCTACTCCAAAATGGCGACGAGGATCGTTTCAAGTATGCCTTCTCTGCAGAAACCTAGCTCAGTTGGTGGAGATGCAGTGTGGGGCCTGCCCAGGAGACAAATTCCAGATTGAACTGTAAGTATAAATGGTCACTCTCTTGAGTAGCGCAGCCCAAACACAATAAGGTGATGGATGGAGCTCTGATACTTTTCCCAATCACTATTAGTTCTAGGCTATATGCATCATCGTTCTTCTGCAAACTTCGTCACCCCAGTTCAGAACCAGCCATTTGCAAATCACGTTTGACCCTGTTCCTCATGGGAACAGTCCAGCCCGAACTGCCAGGCCAGGTCCTACCTGGACCAGAAACAAGCATCCCAGGACCGGTTTCAGGATAATACCCCTCATCAGCCAGGCTAGCTTGAATCCAGTGGCATAGTGAGCAAGGGACCCACGTCTGGGCATACCCTGCTAACTTAGGGCAAACATAGCAAACACAATAAGATGATGGACAGAGCACTGAAACTTTTCAGACACTCACCCCCAGTCACTATTAGATCCGGGCTAAATCCATCATTGTTCATCTGCTCACTTTGCCACCCCAGTTAAGACACAGCCATATACGAATCAGTCTTGACCCTGTTCCTCATGAGAACAGTCCAGCCAGAGCTGCCAGACCAGGTCCTACTGGACCAGAAACAAGCATCCTGGGACCGGTTTCAGAGTAACGCCCCTCATCAGCAAGGCTAGATTGAATCCAGTGGTAAAAAGAGCAAGGGACCAACGTCTGGGCATACCCTGCCAACTTATGACAAACAAAGCATACACAATAAGATGATGGACAGAGCACTGAAACTTTTCAGACTCTCACTCCTCTTATTGTGTTTGCGCTCTCTTGAGTAGGTCACGCTGGGAGTCTTGGACACTGAACCATACATACCATGTATTCATCAATGCGCAGTAAATCCACCCTAAAATGGAAAGTTCAGTTTGAATTTGAGAGGTGCACATGGCACCATTGTCAAACAGAGAGCGACCGAGCCTGTGCAAAATCTTTGGATAATATTTGTGGCAGTGACACATGGGGATCATCACATGTTTAAGCTAAGAGGAGTAGTATATCAGAAGTGGGCCTCTGACTTGCCCCAGTTAACATGATCTGAATCCTTTGAATCTACTATGTCTCATGTCTTTCTGATCCCAGACGCGTTTGGGGGTGTCCCACCATGCCATATTCCCAGCCACTTAAAGAAGTTATTCCCCTTCCTCATTGAGGATGACAAATGTCTAGTAGTCTAATTGCACCAGACTGGACTATGGCACTCCAGTTTATCTTGTTCATACTTCACCTACACTAAAAACAAGTTATCCAGCTACTGCCTTCGTTAAGTCAGAACCCACCACGCTGCCGTCCATTGGATCCTGATGAAAGACCATAACAACTTTGAGGTGTTATACTTATCACGCTTCTGGTCTCAGCATCCATGTGGAGATGAAAACTGCTCATGAAGTGTCAGGGTCAGGTCGCAAGAGCTTAATCTTGTGTGTGGCAGAAATCCTACGCAAACTCTTGAGAAGGTGGGAACAGCAGAGGAAACTATCTACATAACATGCTCTGAAGCTTCCATGCCATGTGAAACTCAAGGGTCACTACTCACTGTCGGCAAAAGCTGACTTACCTTCCAGCACTTGGTTGCTGTCCTGTTGTTATGCATGCAGCTGTGGGAGTGGGTTGCAGAGACAGCCATCTTGACAATCTGCAAAATCTACAACATTTGAAGAGGCATGAATGCTGGGTCGTGCAAGCGTATAAATAGGCTGCCATCTTGCAAACATTCCACCATTGCTTCTCAACTGTCCTACTGTTTGAAACCTCACTTTCTATTCTTAGGTGATTTACCAATTTTTCTGTCCTTGTTAACTTTTGCCCTTTTGTCCCTTCTAATTTGGATTTGCTTTTATCTGGAAGCTTTTCAATGAGTGACAACCACTGCATTCAGTGGGGATTTTTAGTTTTAATTTTTTTACTTCATTCAATCCTTTTAAGGGTTTCCCATCCTGTCCTGATGCAAGTCTTGTTAAATTTAATGTGCGCGTTGTAGGTTTTGTATGGGTATAGGGTGGGAAGTAAATAATTATTTAAATGAAAATTAATTATATAAATGGTGTAATATATTTTTGGGGGTTGGAGTTTGTGGTTTTTGTATGGGTAAAGGATGTGTAGAAAACTATAATAATTAACACATTGTTAATTTTAAAACAATGTTTACATGATAACTAATTATGTAAATATGTAATTAAAATATTCTTTAGGTTATATGTGGGAGTTGGATTTGTAGGGGTAAAGGGTGAAAGTTAATTAAATATAATTAATTCATTCTTAGTTAATTAGTAATACTAATTGTTTAACTGATTATTAATTATGTAAATTCTTTAATTTAAAAATATATATATATATATTAGGTGTGGGTCATTTGTTTTGTACGTATTAAGGGTGAAAAGGTAATTAAATGTAACTGTTTTATTAGTAGTTAATTAATATTAATATTTTAATAAATATTTAAATATGTAAAATGTGTAAATATTATAAATTTAAATATACATTTTATATGTGTGGATTGTAGTCTGTAGAGCATGGGTACTCACAAACTTTCTGATGGGGGCCAAAATTACATGTGGTTTGTGGCCAAGGGCCTCACCGGTAGGGGTGGGGTCAATTGGGGGCGGGGTCAGTGGGGGAGGCGGGGCTGAAGTTTTAAAAAAATCGAACCCGTTTCAAAACATTAGGCAATGCAACAATGCTGTATTTCAAAAGCAGAAAAGGTACTACAAAGAGCACATTTTGATAATACATTTTTATTAGCAGACAATAGGAATCTTAAGAGGCATTGTATAGCTTCATCCACACTTTGACCCCCATTCCATCACAGTCTCTCTCTCGCTCCCTCTCTCAGTCAGTCAGTCTCTCTCTCAGTCAGTCTCTCTCTCTCAGTCAGTCAGTTTCTCTCTCAGTCAGGAAGTCGGTTTCTCTCTCAGTCAGTCAGCCTATCTCTCTCTGTCAGTCAGTCAGTCTCTCTCAGTCAGTCTCTCTCTGTCAGTCTGTCTGTCAGTCAGTCTCTGTCAGTCTCTCTCTCGCTCAGTCACTCTCTCTTAGTCAGTCTCTCTCTCTCTCTCTCTCTCTCTGTCAGTCACTCTCTCTCTCTGTCAGTCTGTCTCAGTCAGTCAGTCTCTCTCTCAGTCAGTCAGTCTCTTTCTCTCTCTGTCAGTCTCTCTCTCTCAGTCTCTCTCTCAGTCAGTCAGTCTCTGTCTACCTCAGTCAGTATCTCTCTCTCAATCAGTTAGTCAGTCAGTCCCTCTCTCTCAATCAGTCTCTCTCTCAGTCCGTCAGTCTCTCTCTCTCTCTCTCTCTCTCTCTCTCTCTCTCTGTCTCTCTCTCTTAGTCAGTCTCTCTCTCTTAGCCATCTCTCTCTCTTAGTTAGTCTCTCTCTCTCTCTCTCTCTCTCAGTCAGTCTCTCTCTCAGTCAGTCAGCCTCTCTCTCAGTCAGTCAGCCTCTTTCTGTCAGTCTCTCTCTCTGTCAGTCTCTCTCTCTCTGTCAGTCAGTCAGTCTCTCTCTCTCTCAGTCAGTCAGCCTCTCTCTCAGTCAGTCAGTCTCTCTCTCTCTCTCTCTCTCTCTCTCTCTCTCTCTCTCTCAGTCAGTCAGTCTCTCTCTCGGTTAGTCAGTCTCTCTCTCAGTCAGTCAGTCTCCCTCTGTCAGTCTCTCTCTCTCTGTCAGTCTCTCTCTCTGTCAGTCTCTCTCTCTTTACTCTGTCAGTATCTCTGTCAGTCAGTCTCTCAGTCAGTCTCTCTCTCTCTCTCTCAGTCAGTCTCTCTCTACTCTCTCCACTCTCTCTCCCTACACACTCTCTATACACTTTCTCTCTCTCTCTACTCTCTCTCTCCACTCTCTCTCTCCACTGTCTCTCTCTCTCCACTGTCTCTCTCTCTCTCTCCACTCTCTCTCTCCACTGTCTCTCTCTCTCCACTGTCTCTCACTCCCCACTCTCTCTCTCTCCACTCTCCACTCTTTCTCTCTCTCTCTCTCTCTCCACCACAATCTCACTCTCTCTCTGGGGGGCCTTGGGTCTGTTACCTGCAAGGTCCGCGGGCCGCCAAGGAAGGCCTGCCGGGCTGCTGGCAGCCCGCGGGCCGTACTATGAGTACCAGGATTGTAGAGGTATAGGATCGAAAGTTATGTAAGTAATAACAAAATTAAAAAGAGGAACTTTTTTTTCGAAATTGTAATTTATTATTGTATGTGCTAATTGTGTTATGCTTTTTAATTGTAAATAATATTATATTTATTAGTTGTTATTATTTTGACAATAGATTTTGGTATTTTGTTAATATTTGTATTTGTCTTTGTATTACATTGTAATAAATACATAATTTGTTAATTTGAAAAATATATAGATTTATGTATATTTAAATATTTAATTTTTTTGTTATTTACTATAGTTTTGAAATTATTTATTTTACCTGAAGTGAAATAGTCTGTTTCTAATTCCACATAGAGTGCAGTGGCAGTTGTTAATTTTACCTCTCCGCAATCCAACACTTTCCCTATTGTTGCACTGACTGGAGTGATAATAGTAAATTTTACCACTCCGTAATCCAACACTTTCCCTATTGCTGCACTGACTGGAGTGGGAATAGTAAATGTTACCCCTCCAGAATCCAACACTTTCCCTACTGGTGTACTGACTGAAGTGAGAATCGTAAATTTTACCCCTCCAACATCCAACACTTCCCCTACTGTTGCATTGACTGTAGTCGGACTTGTAAATTTTACACCTCCTGAGTTCAACACTTTGGGGCTTATTACAATGTCGGTCGGAGTTGCCTCTGACTCACACCGTCTTGGACTTGGGACCCACCAACCTCAGGTCATCGGTTCCGACCACCTGATTACGATGCGTCCAAACACAGTTCGGTCGCATACTCACTTTTCTGTATGTGTGCTTGTGTCACAGCCGTAAAATGTCTGGAATACAGGCTCCTATAGAGAAATGGCGAAATGTGGTAAACCTTGCACCATGTGGCAGGCACCGCCTGGTGCCTGCCACATAATGCAGGGATTTACAGGGGGGTACCCTAGGTACCCCCTCGACCACCAACTGTAGACCACGGAGACAAGGGGGCCCTGCTAGGGTCCCCCAAAGTTGCTGTCCAAAAGCCTTTGTCGGAAAAGCCGGCATGGAAAGGGTGTGGGAAACTGACATCGCAATCCTGATGACAGAAACGCTGTCCATCAGGGATTACGGTGTGGTCCGGACCGGCTGGAAGAATCCGAGTGCCGGTCGCAACCAAGTCCAAATGACCGGCTGTTTACTTTCTAACCTCTGACATCATAATTGGGCGTTCGGACCGCAAACCGACTGTGTCGGTCAGAAAGCCTTCGACCACTGTTGGAAAGCTTCCGACTAGTGGTTGGAGGCTTTCCAACCGGCATCATAATTGGCCCCATTGTCTACTATCTATAAGCTGAGTATGGTATTAATTAAAACATTTTGTAGTTTACTTTATATTGTTTAAATTTATATTCATATGTTTTTGGTTCTTTAAAATTATAATATTTATATGTATTAATGTTTTTAATACTTTATTTATTTTTAGTAAATTCAAAATTTTTACTTTGTGTTTTTGTAATTACAATGGTTTGTCTTTTAAATATTTGTGTTATTGTATATACTTATAAATATACTTTTATATTATTACATGTAAAAAAGTATTCAAAAATAAAATAAATTAAATATATTAATTTAGATATATCTTAAAATTAGATATATGTAAATAAAAATATGTATATTAATATATATGTTTGTTTTAATTGTTTTAAATAATAATAATTGATATATTTTTCTTCAGAAATATATTCAATATATTTTATTTTGATTATATTTGTATTAATATTTAATTCAATTAATGTTTATTATTTAAATTTATATAAATTTAAACATCAATATTTTATTGGTAAAAACTATATTTCTCCCCCGATATTTTTGTAATTTTAATTATAGTACTAGGGAGTCAATATTTTTAAAATCAATATTTTTCACTCAATATTTTTGTAAGCAGATATTTTATACTCAATATTTTGCCACTGAACTGGCAGGGTCATTAACCTGGTGCATTATATTGAGTGTCTGGTCATTCTGCTTAGGGACTCCTTGAGATAAGGCCGGATCATAGGACTTTACAGTTGAATGGGCGTAAGTTGCATCTCTTATTTTCTCTATACCTGCTATGACCATGACTTGTTTTTTCAAAATAGACTTGATGAACAAGGGTGAAACAATTGATGTTAATACTTTCTTTAAGCTAATCATTAGATCGTTGGCCGCAGTTGCTAAATATCACCCCACGGGTTATTCCGGGCCTTCTAGAACTCTAGTAAGGTCTTCTTTAAGGTTCCAGAGTCAGCGATGACAAGTGAATGGTAGTATTTGACGTGTGATGCCTTGCACTCCAACTCTTCACTGGTGAGGCCAAACTGTAGCCATAACAATAACTGCCTTGTGTGTTTTTGTAAGTTGAAGATTCGCCTGTAGGCATTATACTGCATTTGTCTAGTAAGGTTGTCAGTTTCCATGAGTAAGTGTGGTGGCTGTAGGAAACAGTGGGCAGAAGTTTTGCTCACACAACACAACAGAAATTATTGCCTCAGCTGTTGGACTATGCTGGTATTTATTTAAGAGCAAATATGACTGCAGTTGATCGTTTTTTAAGATACTGTAGATGTGTGGTGAACTTGCGATTCTCAGGGAGCACCAAACTTCCAGATAATTGTAATTTAATGAGTTGTTAATCTTCGATTCTGCTAATCTCCAGGACTGTTTCGATTTATGCTTTTAATTATCAAATACCAGGATCTTTGGCTTCCCTGCATTGGCAGTAAGATTATTTTTAATGTTGTATAGGTTCAGCTGATCAAGTGCTCTCTGCTCTCTGCTTTCCATTTCTATTGTGATCCAGGATGAGTCATCCATATATTGAAGTACTGGGAGTCTGTATGACCTGATCCTTGGCAAGACTGTTTTTAGTCTGCTGTATATAATTTGAATAGAATCGGTGCTAACACACACCCCTGTTTCAGGCCATGGTTTGTCTGTATTTCTGGTGTGACTTTATCATTCAGGATTGTGACAATGTTCATCATTCTCTTCACGTTCAGGCCCCCACTGTCATCCCCAGATATTTTAGGGCTGCCTCAGCTCTTTTACTCTTGATCTCAAAATGTAATTGTACACACCTGAAAGGACGTAGAGGTTTATTTACAAGCCCCTTGCGCCACCGGTACGTCCCTTTTTTCCATAGGGGTTTGTAAATACGCCCCGTAGTTTCTCTATTCTGTCCCCACTAAATGGAAATCCCTTTCTCTAAGTCTCAAATCTATCTCATCTCATCTTGCCTTTCTCAAAGCATTGACGATCTAACTGTTTTCCAGGGTTTGGTAGGGGAACTGGAATAAGTTCTCTTTCATGGCAATTGTGGCACATTCCATCATGAAGACGGTCATGTTACACTCTCCCCAGGTAAGCCACCCTCTGAGCCTCCTGCGCTTCTCCCGGCCCACACCCCACACTTTGGGTTGCGAGCCCTACTCAGTCCACCTTCAATATTCAGCCCCCCTTCAATTTCAACAAGGGGGCCCCTTCACTTAGATGAGACACCTGGTTGATGTTGTCTCCCCAGCATGCTTTCTGAGGCTGTGACCACAGGGAGTTCTGTCCAGTTCCCATTTCCCTTGTTGCTTTCAAGACTCATGACCCTCCATGATCCCATCCATTGATTTGGGTTGATAGACACATGATAAGCTAGCCCGTGTCTAGCGTTTGTATATTGTAGTATGTACCACACTAGATCTTGCTTTATTTTTTTTATTTATTTTGTAAGTGTGTGTCTTCTGGGGGCGGTCCGCTTGCATTACGTGCCGGGGCGGCTCCCTGCTAGGGGCTAACCTTTAGATGTGGAGCATTCCTTACATGCTAGTGCGAGCGGCGCAGTTTCAAAGCGAACAGGCCAGTTTGTGGTTTGTAAGAGCCCAACAGCTTCAATTTAAGAGCTCAAAACCACACCAAAGGTCTAGGACCTGAGGGTCACCTTTTGGGGGGGCCAGGAACTCACTGAAGATGGGTACAGGGGCTGTTAGGGAGCCTTTTATGTCCCTGAGGCTCAGATCAGGAGGCCAGCAGACAAGCCCTTTGAGTCACTCTGGGGTCCTGGGTTCAAGACAAATTTGCAGGTCCAGTTATTCTTCCTCTGGCAAGAGGGCAGCAGGCAGAAGGTAAGCACAGCAGACCAACAGTTCCTGTGGAGCAGCAGTCCAGCTGAGTGGCAGTCCTTGTAGCAGCACAGTGGTTCTTCCTGGCAGAGTATCCACAGATCCAGAAGTTTACTGAAGTGGTGGTGTCTGAGGTTCTTCCTTCATACACTGATGATCTATTTTTGGAAGGTGGAGAATTTCTAGACAGTGTCTTTGAAGTGCATGGATTCCCTACCTCTCCTGCCCCAGCTCTGTGGAGACAGGACACAGCCTATTCTGGTGTATGTGAGGCTAGGCCCAGCTTCTCCCTCCTATCTTCACAGTGGTGGCCAGTCCAGTCACACCTAAGCTCCCATTGTGTGTGGCTATCCAGGGGGATAGACAAAGCCTAACTGTCAACTACACCCAGTCATGTCACCAGGGACAGCATGCAGGCACCAAATGACTAAGGCAAGATAATACCAACTTTCTAAAAGTGCCACTTTCAGAATTGTAATTTAAAATCTGACTTCAATTTAAGTTAGAGTTTTAAATTAGGATTCCAGAGACACGAAACATAAACCAGGCATCTCTTCCCATTTGGAAATAAAATGTAATAAGGCAAGTCAAATGTTATCCTGTGGGAAGAGATTGGCCGTGTAGCAGTGAAAAACAAATGTAAGAGTTTTTCACTACAAGGGTAGGTAAAAGTACATGTCCAACTTTTTAATACACTGCACCCTGCCCTTGGGGCTGTCCAGGGCCTGCCTGAGGGGCTAAATATATGTATGAAAAAGGAAGTTTTGAGCCTGGCAAAAGGTTTATTTTACCAGGTCGACATGGCAGGTTAAACCGGCACACACAGGCTGCAATGGCAGACCTGAGACAGGCTTATAAAGGGCCACTTAAGTAGGTTGCCCAATAGGTGCTGCAGGCCTACTCGTAGCATTAATTTACAGGCCTTGGGCACAGCTAATGCCACTTTATTAGGGATTTACAGATAAACTAAATATGCCATTGGGTATAAGCCAATTATAACACATTTTAAGGAGACATCACAAGCACTTTAGCACTGGTTAGCAGTGGTAAAGTGTGTAGAGTCCCAAAGCCTGCAAAACCAAGGTCAGCTAAAGAGGAGGGTTGAAGGTAAAAAGTTAGGCGGGAAACCACTCCAAGGATGCTAGGTCTAACAGAGGTGTGTTCACATTACTATGAATTAAAGTTATTTGGGTTTGAATACTTTTAGTGTGCCTATAGTGTGGTATATCTCATAGTGTAATGACTGTAACTAGAATGATGGATGTTAAGGTAATGTCCCAATTACTAATAGGTAATCTTCATTTTTTTTAGTCCTACTCATCCTCATCACAGTCATTACAGACCCTTCCACTCTCCATCCGAGCGTTTGCTTTTTATATAACAAGAGGATTCTGGGTATGCTACCCCTTATATGGCACCCAGGAGGTTGGGTAGGATTTACTGAGAATTCTTCAGTTTCTTTTCTGTCCAGGAGGTGGAGTCACCTCATAGTGTAATGACTGTGATGTGGACGAGTATGACTAAGAGTAATGATGATTACCAGAAAATAATGCTGTGCACCCCACTGTGCAGATGCATGTACTAGTTATGTGGGAAACAGGGAATCACCCATGTGAGTTGGACGACTGTTGGAAGTCTGGATGGCTTGAGGAATCCTGAATCAATCCAACCCCAAAGGCAGTCAACTTTGTGCCATATAATTTATTTATAGGTATATCCAAAATTTCCATCATGAGAGAAACAATGGGTCAGATGTATCAGCCCCATTTTCTGACCAGGGATATGCAATTTGCACATTGGTTTGCAAATGGGAAAGCAATATGCAAAGGGAACTATGCACTAGTGACTTTCATTGTAAATTGTCCATGACCTGTCCAACTAATATTAATTAGATAGACCCCATGCGAGTGGCTGCTAATGTAGGATTGGTGTCCTGCAAGGTACAGCGGACCTCCTTCATTGCATTTGAGTTGCAAAACAAGAAACATATTTTGAAAGCAACCTATTAAATACAAAAGTGCTGTTTAATGCGTGGCTTTGACACCACCGAAGACGCCTGCCTGACTTTGAGGCTCCACCACACATCAGAACCTTTGGCGTGTCTTCAAGCAGTTACGGGATGAGTTAGATTAGCGAGCGTAGAGAACAATGAGAGAACGATGATGAAGCATGACACCAACCAGGTTGGTGTGTGAGGGGTCTTTTAACCTACCTAGTGGGTTCCCAAACACTGTCTCACAGTGAACGTACCACACTACATTGGGTCCGTCCACCATTGATAAAACTTATTAGATTAGCGAGCTCCACACATTTTGGAGAAACAGTGGTCATGTCCCTGGAAGGCCCGAAGCAGCTTTTGCCACCTTTTCTCCATAAGGAAACCTTATGAAGTGGTTGCGGGTGAGAATTTCCATCGCAGTTGTTCCGACTCGCACTGCATGCCACTTATGTGAGGCATTGCTTCTACATGCTTTTGATAACTACACTCTCCCCTTCCTGTTGGAGTGTTGCTGAAAACTTTGCTGAACAGTATTTTCAGGTGCCTGTGTGCTACAAACACATTTAGGTGCCGATCACGATCCGGCAAAAAATTCCCCCGTGCGACTCGTATCGGGTCTTTTTACCGTACGAATCGTACAAGTGCCGTACGAACTGGCAATCACGATTCGCATGGTAAAAAGTCCATACGAACCGCACTGGGAATCATTCCCCACACGTCCTCGGGTCGGAAAATGTGTCCGACACGTCCTCGGACGATTTACCTTACAAACGTGAAAATCCAAGTCCGACCGAGGAATCACGATCCATCCCGTGCGTCCGAGCGTACAACCGTATGGAAAAAACACCGTCCGCACCGAACACCTATAGCAACCATGGAGACATGTGCCCGCATACGCGCCCAACACTCCCCCCAGCCCCCGTACGTCCGACACGTACCCCCCGTATATGTATACCCCCACCCGTCTAGGTACACCCCAGTACGTTCCAGTCGTACCCCCACCCCAGTACGTGTCGTACCACCGTCAATGTACACCCCCCCACCCCTGTACGTGTCGTACCACCGTCTATGTACACCCCAGTACATTCCAGTCGTACCCCCACCCCAGTACGTGTCATACCCCCGTGTACCTACACCCCAGTACGTTCCAGTCGTACCCCCACCCCAGTACGTGTCATAGCCCCGTCTACCTACACCCCAGTACGTTCCAGTCGTACCCCCACCCCAGTACGTGTCGTACCCCCCGTGTACCTACACCCCAGTACGTTCGAGCCCCACCCCCACCCCAGTACGTGTCATAGCCCCGTCTACCTACACCCCAGTACGTTCCAGTCGTACCCCCACCCCAGTACGTGTCATACCCCCCGTGTACCTACACCCCAGTACGTTCCAGTCGTACCCCCACCCCAGTACGTGTCATACCCCCCGTGTACCTACACCCCAGTACGTTCCAGTCGTACCCCCACCCCAGTACGTGTCGTACCACCGTCAATGTACACCCCCCCACCCCTGTACGTGTCGTACCACCGTCTATGTACACCCCAGTACGTTCCAGTTGTACCCCCACCCCAGTACGTGTCATACCCCCGTGTACCTACACCCCAGTACGTTCCAGTCGTACCCCCACCCCAGTACGTGTCATAGCCCCGTCTACCTACACCCCAGTACGTTCCAGTCGTACCCCCACCCCAGTACGTGTCGTACCCCCCGTGTACCTACACCCCAGTACGTTCGAGCCCCACCCCCACCCCAGTACGTGTCATAGCCCCGTCTACCTACACCCCAGTACGTTCCAGTCGTACCCCCACCCCAGTACGTGTCATACCCCCTGTGTACCTACACCCCAGTACGTTCCAGTCGTACCCCCACCCCAGTACGTGTCATACCCCCCGTGTACCTACACCCCAGTACGTTCGAGTCCTACCCCCACCCCTGGACGTGTCGTACCACCGTGAACCTACACCCCAGTACGTTCGAGTCCTACCCCCACCCCAGTACGTGTCGTACCACCGTCAATGTACACCCCCCCACCCCTGTACGTGTCGTACCACCGTCAATGTACACCCCCCCACCCCTGTACGTGTCGTACCACCGTCTATGTACACCCCAGTACGTTCCAGTCGTACCCCCACCCCAGTACGTGTCATACCCCCCGTGTACCTACACCCCAGTACGTTCCAGTCGTACCCCCACCCCAGTACGTGTCATACCCCCCGTGTACCTACACCCCAGTACGTTCGAGTCCTACCCCCACCCCTGGACGTGTCGTACCACCGTGAACCTACACCCCAGTACATTCGAGTCCTACCCCCACCCCAGTACGTGTCGTACCACCGTCAATGTACACCCCCCCACCCCTGTACGTGTCGTACCACCGTCAATGTACACCCCCCCACCCCTGTACGTGTCGTACCACCGTCTATGTACACCCCAGTACATTCCAGTCGTACCCCCACCCCAGTACGTGTCGTACCACCGTGAACCTACACCCCAGTACGTTCGAGCCCCACCCCCACCCCAGTACGTGTCATACCCCCCGTGTACCTACACCCCAGTACGTTCCAGTCGTACCCCCACCCCAGTACGTGTCGTACCACCGTCAATGTACACCCCCCCACCCCTGTACGTGTCGTACCACCGTCAATGTATACCCCCCCACCCCTGTACGTGTCGTACCACCGTCTATGTACACCCCAGTACGTTCCAGTCGTACCCCCACCCCAGTACGTGTCGTACCACCGTGAACCTACACCCCAGTACGTTCGAGCCCCACCCCCACCCCAGTACATGTCATACCCCCCGTGTACCTACACCCCAGTACGTTCCAGTCGTACCCCCACCCCAGTACGTGTCGTACCACCGTCAATGTACACCCCCCCACCCCTGTACGTGTCGTACCACCGTCTATGTACACCCCAGTAGTTCCTGGCGCACCCCCAACACAACCTCCTAAGTACGGAGCGCACCCCATGCCCCAACATCACAACCGCATGTACGAGTCGTACAAAGCCACACACAAGGACATAATCGTACAACCAAATGGCCCATGTACACACCGTACACACGCTCAAAACGCACGTACACAACCAGGACAAAACAAAACAACACAAGAATACACCATTCGAAAGGCACAAAGCCACTAAACATGGCCAACAACCACTAAAATAACACAATCACTGACCTGCAACTGCCAAAAACAAACAGAGGCCCAATACACCACCACTCCTTATAACACACCCACCCAAACTTCAAACACTGCCACACCCACCCATGGACCAATAAAAAGGGCCCAGACACACAAACCATGAGCCTTTGCAACAGACTCACTGCTGCCAGACACCACAGAACCAGACTACAAGCTACACCACACCTTACACTTGCACACCTTCACACGACCACCCTCACAAACACCCTCTCATCACATTCACACACACACACAACCATCCACACCCCCCCCAACATCCACACACCCCCCACACCCACACCATCCCCACCCACACCCCTCACCATGCCCACTACCAAGAATCCAAAGTTCAGTCACCGAGAGTTGGAGGTCCTTGTTGATCAAATCCTCAGAGTCGAGCCACAGATCTTTGGAACATTGGTCAGAAGCACCAGCCAGGCAGCCAAAACAGCCATGTGGCAGACCATCGTCGATGCTGTGAATGCCGTTGCGGACACCAGGAGGACCAAGCAGGATTGCCAGAACAGGTGGTACGATCTGCAGAGGAGGGTCAGAGCCAAGAGGCAGGAGGAACACGACCAGGCCAACGCCACCGGAGGAGGGCCCTCCCGCAGAGCCGTACAGTACCATCCCTGGGAGGAGAGGGTGATGGCCATACTGCCGGTGGAGGCAGTTGAAGGATTAGAAGGACTCCGAGACCCGGGTGAGTCCACAAACAATGCACCTCACATGGGGGGAACTGCAACCACAACCAAAATTACTAACAGGCACGCAACCACCACAAGCCATCGCATGACTCAACCACACTCCATGAGCAGGCACATGCCACTGCTGCCACCATGCCCCATGCACCCAGCTGGACAATGTCAAGTCACAGGCCACAGAAGACAACAACACATGACACGGTAACCCGGATGGCGGGAGGCTGGGCACCAAAAATCACATAGTGCGACTCCAAAGCAGACAACAATGCCCTCTTCCCATATGGCCTAGGTCACAGCCAGACAAACAGTGTGTCCCAACACAGGAATGACTTGCCAGCAAATGGCGGACGCCTTGCATCAACACATGGGGGTGAAGGCACTGTTTTGCACATGACAGCAGCTAATGAACAGCCAACATTGTGAAAGAGTGGCAGCACACACCACCACAGCAGCAGCGCACAGACACACATCACACCAAATGGGTGCCTGGAGATCAGAAACAAACTCACATCAACAGGCCAAGGGCCACTCAAAGATCTGCTAACAGTGTGTGCCCAGGAAGCTGGGCCAAGGTGACAGAGGGTGACACACGGAGGGAGGGAGAGGGGGACACAGAGGGAGGGAGAGGGGGACTGAGAGGGAGGGAGACGGACAGAGGGAGGAGGCTGACACACGGAGGGAGGGAGGAGGCTGACACACAGAGGGAGGGAGAGGGGGACAGAGAGGGAGGGAGAGGGGGACAGAGAGGGAGGGAGACACAGGAAGACGGACAGAGGGAGGAGGCTGACACACAGAGGGAGGGAGAGGGGGACAGAGAGGGAGGGAGAGGGGGACAGAGAGGGAGGGAGACACAGGAAGACGGACAGAGGGAGGAGGCTGACACACAGAGGGAGGGAGAGGGGGACAGAGAGGGAGGGAGAGGGGGACAGAGAGGGAGGGAGACACAGGAAGACGGACAGAGGGAGGAGGCTGACACACAGAGGGAGGGAGAGGGGGACAGAGAGGGAGGGAGAGGGGGACAGAGAGGGAGGGAGAGGGGGCAGAGAAGGAGGGAGACACAGGGAGAGCAAATCAGTCCTTTGGTGTGTGGGAATGTCTGCTCGTCAGCAGGTGGACTGCGTGCATGTAGACAAGGGTGGCCAGTGCCAGAACCCCCCCTCTTCATCATGGCAAAACGCAGGGCCATGTCACAACCTGTACACGAGCACAAGGACAGCTACCTGCATCATATAAGTGTGTGGATCCACTCCATGTGCACATGTACAGTGCTACAAGGAAGGCGCAAATGCATGGCTCGCCACACCTGCACACTCCACTGCTGACTGCAGTCACACTTGACGCAGCAAGTAAGACTGTGCCACACATAGTTAAAGGGGCCAAATTGGTGCCCAAGGGACACACCCATGCACAAGTGCACTGTGAGTGGAATGCAAGACAGATCCTAATTCCAAGAGGAAATGTGCCAACTTTGAAACGGATGAAACATGGATGTTGCATGGACCAAAATTAACATTGTCTCTCTCACACACAGGTCAACGTCGTGCTGCACCCCCCAACACTGAGGGGGAACACTCACAGGACCCGGATCTGCAGGAGACCGATCCCACCGGCAGCGACCACTCTCACCACTCTGCGGACGACCCCGACCGACCTGGCCCCTCTGGTGTCCAACCACCTGCAGCACCTGCGTCAGGTACAACCGTGCCAACCACCACCCCCACTCCTGCCACATCCCAGGAGACACCCAGGATCCCTGCCCCAACACCACAATGCAGCCAGGCTCGCCAGGAGGGACACGGTGTCCCGGGCACCCAGGAGGAGGCAGGCGACAACGCCAATGCCACCCCTCAGGGGTCCCGGAGACCCGATGTGCCCACAAGTGCAGGCCAGACGCAAGTGGGCAGGGGTGGTGGGAGTGGAGGACGGCGGAGGCGCGAGCCTGACCAGTTGGCTGGGGATCCGGTATTTTCCCATGTCCGTAACATCCTGGACTCATACCGGCAGGACACCACGGGCATGGCCCAGGTTGTGTCCGTCCTCGAGGGGATCAAGGTCCAGCAGGCCCAGCAACATGCGGAGCTAATAGCCTGTCTACTGGTACACCAACGGAGGATGGAGGACAGACAGGCTGAGCAAGTGACGGCGTTCCAGGGGATTCACGCTACACTCCGTCGGATGGCCGACACCATGGCCGACCCTCCCTGTGCCAGAAGGCGGAGAACATCACCACCCACAGGGAGGGATCAGGAGGAGGAGGAGGAAACATCCGACGGAGCATCCCAGACGTCGTCACGGCCTGCTGCTGAGGTTCCCCGCAGGAAGCCGGGTCGTCCACGGAAAGGACCGTGAGGGTGGCTGCTACATCACCATCTCCCAGGACACCTGGCCTGGCACCTGGCCCACTGGAGCAACAGCATCACAGCATCAAGAGACATTCTCTGCCACATGGCCCTGCTGGTCACTGGCTGACCAATGTTGACAAAGACTGTGGCATGGACTCTGAGGATTTCCAATGGCAAGGACACCAACTCCCCTACTGAACTTTGGATTCCCTAATCCCGGAAAGCCCCTCACTTTGTCCCCCCCCCCCCCAATAATAAATCACACTATTAAGAGTACATGCCTGCTGGTAGCATTATTACCTAACATGTGTCTTGTACAGTCTAAACATGCCTGAGTCATCTGTTCTCTTCAACCATCCACACCCTGGGGCCTGAGTCTGGCACAGGACACATGGGTCACAGTTTATTAGGCAAGACAGACATGGAGCACCATACACACCCGTGATGGGCAGAACCAGCTGAGGGGGTGGCCGAACAACCGTGCTGACAGACACATTGAGTACAGCAACAGTCATGCGCAGAGGTCAGGGATCCTGGCCAGTGTCCTGGGGGGCACCCAGGTATGTGTAGACAGGTGGCAGAACCATGTCCTGCAAGCTTGAGTCCGGTGGATGCAGAGAATGGGGTCATGGACAACGTTGGATGCATGGGGATGGCACATGTCACAATACCCACACAGTCATGGACATCATGCCCAATACACAGTCTCAGCACACACACACAGCTTGCATCTTGCCACTCGACACATTGACACATAGCCACAATCAGGGAATACCATGCCAGACATGCAGGATGCACCGTGCCAACACACCAGCATTGACTGAGAAGAGGCACCTTGGAGGCATAGGGACACCTTTATTAGTCATGTTTTTGGGATTGCAGAGGCAACTTGAAGTACACATGAACACATCATGTGGAGTAACATGTGGGTCCAACACTGGCACCCCCCTTCTGCAGCACAAATGCGTGATAGCCATGGAACTGGCACACAAGTGTCGGCTAACAGCTAAATACCCACAGCTGCACACGGAGAGCCTGACATACACCATAGATCCGCTGATGTGGAAGTCCCACGCCATGTCAAGACAATGTTAACCGTATGTGTCCGAGGGCAGTGTCACACACATTGATGCCATCATCACAATCCACTATCCCATCACTGATGACTGACAACCAGGCAGCCCATCTATTCAGGTGTACCCAGCTGCATATCGTGTCCCATGGGGATGCCACATGTCTGCAGAGGAACCAAACCCCGACCGGGGCAGTGTGCACACATCGTGAACAACTGCCACACCCAATACACCCCAGATGCATCCCTTACCCTATGGAGACTTCCAAACGTGTCCGTGCCTGTAACGCTGAGTCAGTCCACGATGCCATGTCCATGAGGAATAGCAGTGCCACAACAATGCAACCAGAAGATGGCATGCGCAGGTACCTGGGGAAGAGAGACACACAAGAAGTCAGCCACGAAAAGCACAGCCACTTGCATGTGCATTGACTCGACACATGTATGGATGACAACATGCTAGGTCACAATTATGAGTGGGGAAATACTACCATCACTGCCACCATCACTTCAGTGACACACCCACACACACCTCTGACTCACGTGCCATACATGCAGGTGGAGACACACATCACAACACATGCCACACGGGGACCAAGGCGTGCACACTCAGACACTGGTACTCACCACTAAGCAAAGAAGTCGCGTATGAGGCGAGTCCGGATGTCCTCTTGCGGCTCCACATCCTCCACATCACTAGCCCCATTGCCAAGCCCTTCGTCCTCCACGGGTGGATGGTCCTCGTCATGTTGATTCAGGATGAGTGGCACAGCTCTTTCAACTGCCATGTTGTGCAGCATGCAGCAGACCATGAAGATCTTGCAAACCTTCGCCGGGGCATATGGGAGTGCGTCGCCGGTCTTGTGGAGGCACCGGAATCGGCTCTTCAGCATGCCAAACGTCCTCTCTATCACTCGCCTTGTCCGGCCATGGGCGGTGTTGTAGCGGAGCTGGGCCGGCGTGATGGGGTTGCGGAGAGGTGTCAGCAGCCAAGGCATGTTGGGATAGCCAGCGTCCCCTACAAGGAAAGCACATGGATATCGTTAGAACTGGCGAAGCGGTCGTGCTGCTCGGCTATACAGAATACAGGACAGACAGACTGTACCCACCAACAACACATGCCCGTTCGTTGCGCAGCTGCATCATCATATCAGGCATCCCGCTACGCCTCATGATGTAGGCATCGTGTGCTGATCCTGGGAAACGAGCACAGACATGTGAAATCACCATGTTGGACAGACACACCACAAGGGCATTGATGGAGTGGTAGTGCTTCCGATTTCGGTACGCCACCTCCCGTGCGTGTGGTGGTACCAAAGCTACATGTGTCCCATCAATGGACCCAATGACATGGGGCATCCCTCCCAGGGCATAGAATCCACGCTTGACCTCTGTCATCTGTTCAGGGGTTGGGAACTTGATGAAGTCATCCAGGTGAATCAACATGGCCTCTAAGAAATCATGCAGCACACCGCTGAACATGCTCTGGGACATGCCACCAACATGAGCTATGGTATATTGAAAGGTACCCGTGGCAAGGAAATGTAGGGCAGCCATTACCTTCAGCTGGGGTGTCAGTGCCGTGGGATACCTGTGCAGCGGTTGCAGGTGTGGTGTCAGTCTCGCCGTCAACTCCAGAATCAACGGTTGGGTGAAGCGGTAGAGCCGGATGCTGTCATTCTCCTGCATGGCAGCCAAGTCTGGAATTATCCGGGCAAGAGGCGGTGCTCTGCAGTAATGAGGAAGTGACAAGGAAGAGTGAGTGCACTACGACAACAACTCATGTCTACTGAGCACATGTAAATCTGGCAATACACACATGCTACATAGGGAGTCAGGTATGTGCTACATGCCCAGGACACGTATGGATGCAAGGTGACACTCCTTCCAAGACCCAGCTACACACGGTGATTGAGAACCTCCCCATGCCACGCCATGGAAATAGCTGTGTCCCAGTGCAAGTGAACAGCCCGACGCAAGACAGGAGTGACATACACCCACACATCAGCAGAAGTGGGATGCCGATTGCAGAGACTGGTAGCGGAACACTGGAGCCACAGGTCACATGACATTACACTAGTCCAGCCCACACACCTTGCCATGAAGGTGCACATGTCATGACTCACCACACATTCCTTGTGAGGATGCTGACATGGCCTTGTCACGCTACTCCGTGTCCCATGCATACATGTGCACCTCACATCCGATAACACATGTGGCATGGTGTGCGGAACAGTGTGCAATGACAATCTACACACAGCCACATGTTGGTTGCTGCAACGGCTGCAGCTTTTGAGGGTGCTACAACATCAACCTGATGTAAATCCCGGACACATATATGACATAGTCACATTGTGCACTGTGGGTAGTGACAAGTCATGTGTCATGACCCCTGTACCGGGCATCATGGGACACTTCCGTGTGTTGGTGTCCGTGCCATGCCAGTGACGCTCACCCCAAGTGCGCAGTCCGACATGCACACATGTCAAAGGAGTCAAGGGCATGCCTGGCACACATTGCACCCTCACACAGTACACCTGTACACATCTCATCATACATCTGGTGCCTTCTCCACTCAGGAGGCATGTTCCACATCACAGCCTGTGACACCTGTGCCCCACACATGTAGTAATGCACAGACGATGCCTTGATGTCCATTCCTGGACAAGTATGTCCATCCATGGACAAGTATGTCCGCCCTATTTCTACCTGTGTGTCGCCTATCACCACAGTGATGTGTAAAAACCGCCGTACTGCTGCTAAGAGGGCCTGTGTATGTTCCCAAATCACTGTGGGAGTGCTGCCGTATGTGTACCCATCGTGATGGCGAGCGTACAGGCATTTGTACGGTCCGTAGCACTACGAGTACGCATACGCGTGCAGACCCATAGTGATAGGGCCGTACACACGCATGTACGCTCACTATCACTATGGGTCTGCACGCGTATGCGTACCCGTAGTGGTACGGACCGTACACACGCATGTACGCTCACTATCACTATGGGTCTGCACGCGTATGCGTACCCGTAGTGGTACGGACCGTACACACGCCTCTACGCTCACTATCACTACGAGTACGCATACGCGTGCAGACCCATAGTGATAGGGCCGTACACACGCATGTACGCTCACTATCACTATGGGTCTGCACGCGTATGCGTACCCGTAGTGGTACGGACCGTACACACGCATGTACGCTCACTATCACTATGGGTCTGCACGCGTATGCGTACCCGTAGTGGTACGGACCGTACACTCGCATGTACGCTCACTATCACTACGAGTACGCATACGCGTGCAGACCCATAGTGATAGTGAGCGTAGATGCGTGTGTACGGTCCGTACCACTACGGGTACGCATACGCGTGCAGACCCATAGTGATAGTGAGCGTAGATGCGTGTGTACGGTCCGTACCACTACGAGTACGCATACGCGTGCAGACCCATAGTGATAGTGAGCGTAGATGCGTGTGTACGGCCCTATCACTATGGGTCTGCACGCGTATGCGTACCCGTAGTGGTACGGACCGTGCACACACATCTACGCTCACTATCACTATGGGTCTGCACGCGTATGCGTACCCGTAGTGGTACGGACCGTACACACGCATCTACGCTCACTATCACTATGGGTCTGCACGCGTATGCGTACTCGTAGTGATAGTGAGCGTACATGCGAGTGTACGGCCCGTACCACTACGAGTACGCATACGCGTGCAGACCCATAGTGATAGTGAACGTAGGCATGCATGTACGGGCCGTTGCCATGCATTTGGGGTGCCCTAGGGCCCCGAAACGCACCGTACCTGTGTGTGATGCTCCAAATTACATAGGGGACAAGTATTAAGGCCTACATGCATGCTGGTTGTCATGGAGACCAATTTCAAATTTCGAAATTGTTCTGGAAGGTGCACAGCAGAAGTCAGTTGGAATTCTTCTACTTTGTTGCAATGTGTTTGTGGGGCTGACATCATGCAGGAGAATGAAACCGATAGAGAACCCACAGACTGCTAGGTTTGAAGGGATTGGTGGAAACATAGGATGCAAATGTGAGTGACCAATCACTCTGTACTCCTGTGCATGAGACTGGGCAGAAGGGCACATATAAGGCAGCCAGGTCCCATGAGGGAGTACTTGCCTGCACATCTTTGCATTCGTCGACCCAGCTGCTGCTACTGATTCCCTGGAACCATGTCAAGGGCTGTGGAGAGGACACAGCCATTCACCCTGGAGGAGAACATGGCTCTGCTGGATGTGATCCTCCCACAGTACTCCATGCTGTATGGGCGACCAGGGTATCAGGTGAGTGCATAGGCCACTGCCACAGACTGTCCCTATGTTGTGACTGTGACTTCTGCCATTGTGTCCAGGTGTAACACACATGCCATGTACTGTCGGGGGGGTCCCAGGGGGGGGTGCCTGATGTCTCCCAGCAGTGCCCTGAGACAGGAGGGGTGGGGGCCTATCACTCACAGCAGTGCCCTGAGACAGGAGGGGTGGGGGCCTATCACTCACAGCAGTGTCCTGAGACAGGAGGGGTGGGGGCCTATCACTCACAGCAGTGCCCTGAGACAGGAGGGGTGGGGGCCTATCACTCACAGCAGTGCCCTGAGACAGGAGGGGTGGGGGCCTATCACTCACAGCAGTGCCCTGAGCCAGGAGGGGTGTGTGCAGAGTCCTCCCAGCAGTGCCCTGAGACAGGAGGGGTGGGGGCCTATCACTCACAGCAGTGCCCTGAGACAGGAGGGGTGGGGGCCTATCACTCACAGCAGTGCCCTGAGACAGGAGGGGTGGGGGCCTATCACTCACAGCAGTGCCCTGAGACAGGAGGGGTGGGGGCCTATCACTCACAGCAGTGCCCTGAGACAGGAGGGGTGGGTGTGATGCACAGTGTGAGCCTTGATCATTGATTGTGACATTGCCATCATTCCACCTGTGTACCCACTGTGGCACGTACTGCTTTTTCCCTCACCAGGGGATGATGTCCCTATGACAAAGGTGCAATGCGTTGGCTGCATGACATGCCTTGTTGTAACCAGCTAATTTGTACCCATATGTCTCTCTGTGACATGTGGCTGGTGTATTGATGTGGTGTCACTTGTTCCTCCTCACAGGTAGGCGCCACTGCCAAGGAGCAGATCTGGCTGACCGCCGTCAGTGCCGTGAGGGGTGTGGATGGTCGGAGGCGGAGCCTGCCCCAGGTGAGGAAACGCTGGCAGGATATCCTGTGCTGGACGCGGAGGATTGCACGGCTCCTGCTGGGGGACTCACCTGAGAGCCACAAGAACCGCGGCCGCCGCCGTCTGAGCCACCTCCACAGGCGTGTGCTGCCGGTGGTCTTTCCAGACCTGGAGAGGCGCTTACAGGCGATGCAGCA
Organism: Triturus cristatus; assembly: GCF_964204655.1. Lineage (NCBI taxonomy): Eukaryota > Metazoa > Chordata > Amphibia > Caudata > Salamandridae > Triturus > Triturus cristatus. The sequence continues at coordinate 351,346,142 of NC_140584.1, forward strand.
GCCGGAAGGGGGTAGGTACATGTGTGTTTGTTGTGTGTCACCGGCATTTGTAAGGGCACAGTAGCATGAATTCACTGGCAGGGTTTAAAGGTGCTGTGCAGATCCTGTATAGCGCTGCGCCCCTGCCACCCTTCCCCTCCTTGCAATGTGTTCCCTGGTCTGTGTGTAGTCACTCCTTCACAAGGTAATGTAGGCTGGCGCTTTGTCCACGAGAACAATGACTGTAGCATCATGTGTGGGGGTGGTGTGTAACAGGTTGTGGGACCTTGCCTGTGCACTGTCAAGTTCACTGCATGTGGGTTCCATGTCAGTTGGCACTGATGCTGACTCCAGACATGGGAGTTGGTCTCTCATGTGTCATGCCTTACAGCGCGCATGTCCTATGTAGTGGCCTGTGACATGATGTGCATGAGTGTGCGATACACATAGTGCAGGGATGGTGACGTGTGTTGCAGTCATTACCATTCAGTAGCATGTAGGTGCGTGCCCACTACTGTCCCCTGGGGCACCTTTTCCTCAGTGGTGTATGTGTCATCATAAACGTGGCCAATCTCAGTGTCTACAGCGTAGGTTGTGTTCTGTGCCATTGTCCCCTGTCACCATGTATATAGACGTGCTATTTTGTACAGGTGTCCACTGTGCAGCCTGACCTGATTGTCCTTCTTCATACTCACAGTTGCCAGTGCCTGTGTGTCTTGTTATACTCATCTGAGGATGGGCACTGGTACCTCATTATTTGTACAGGCGCACCTTGGCTGTTTGGCGTCCAATCTTGCTTTTTGCCTGCCCCTGTGTGTATCACCCAGACTATGAGATGTTGGTGCCACCTGTGTCTCAACAATTTGCCTCGTGTAGGGTCTTGTTGGGGCGGGCAATGCCTATGTGTCAAATCCTGATTTCTACTTGCTGGGTCTGGGCAGTGTGTGATGTGTCTGGACACACACGCAATGTGCAGTGACCGAGTCATGTTGGGCATGTTTTCAGCATTACCTATGCAGCATGTGTCTCAAGTTCATGGATATGGTCCCTGGTCATCGGTATTTTCGCCAACGCTGTGTGGTGCAGATGCAGTGCTGGATTGTCCCCAGGGCCTGGGTGCTATGTCAGACTCCGTTTCCTGTGTTTAGCTATTGTCTCATGCTCTCCATGGTATTTCAGTGGCATGGTGGCTCAACCAACTGTGTGTTTCATGCCCTACATCGGTACCTTGTTTAGTAGATGTTAGGGATCTTCCTTTTCAGGCTATGCAATGTTACCTATGTAGATTGGACTCATGTGACAGATGTGTACAGGTGTCTGATTAATTTCTGTCTCTCCACCCTGCCCACAGCATCGTCGGGGAACACAGAGGGAGACATGGACACAGACCAGGCGGAGGGACCGAGCACCAGTGCCAGCCGTGACATCGGGGCTGGCACATCGAGTGGGACAGAGGCGGAGGAGAGTGTGGCCGAGGACCTGTCGACTGGCACATCAGAATACGAAGCTGACAGGTCCGAGGAGGATGTCTCCGAGTGGGCGGAGGCTGCACCAGCAGCTGACAGCGGAACAACACCTCGCACCGCCCCCTCAGTTCCCATCAGCCGCCTCCCACTTGCTCGTGTCCCTTCCCAGCGTGCCCGGTCACAGAATGTCTCCTTCCTGCCAGGCACCGCACCCCCTGCCCCTGTCTCCACTGCTGCCGCCAATGCAGAGTCTGTGGACATCCAGCGGCAACTGCAGGTTGGTCAGGCTGCGATCCTTAATGTCCTCCATGCCCACGGCAAAACCCTCACCAACATCGAGGCTTTCTTGGAGGGCATTCATTCATCGCAGGCTGACCAACGCAACTTGCTGAGGTCCATAGACTCCACACTGACTGCAGCAGTGGGTCTCCTGCAGCGCGACCTCCCCCCACCTACCCCTGCCCCATCCACACTTCCCACTCCCATGCCTGTCCCACGTACACCCAGACGTCGGCATGCACCCACATCAACGGACACGGGCACCACACCAGCAGGGAAGGTCCACCGCACTCCTCCTGACACGCACACACAGGGTGAGGTAGGCACACCCACTGGGTCGGGGGGCAAACGTGTGACATGCAGCCATAGTGGGAGTCCGCATTCCACCCAGTCCACTCCCTCCAAATCCCCTCCCCTCAGCTCTCCTGGCCACATCTCCCCCAAGGACTCCTTCATGGCCGCTCTATCCCTGAGCCCCACAGTTACACCACCACGCAAGCGGTCAAGGAGGTCCCCGGTCAGGGTGGTTGAGTCTCCCCCCCTGTCTCCACCCTCCCCCGGTGGCGCTGCGACCCATCCCTCTGACCCCCCCCCTCCTTGGGGCCTGAGGTCCCTTCGGGTGCAGGGGACTCCCTGGAGGACCTTGCAAAGGTGTGTAGTGCCATCCTGGCCTCCGCCTTTGGCACTGACTCACCCCCTGTGGTGGAGTCCTCCATCCCTGCACCCACAACGCCGCCCCTTTGCCCTGATGTCCCTGCGGTGCCTGTTGCTTCCCCCCCCCTGATGCCCTCACCAGTGTGGAAGACGATGCTATTTGACTGTGCAGGCAAGGTAGGGGACACGCATCCCACTGTGTCCCCCATCCAGCTGAGAATCATTGACTGCCCTATGGGCTTTGTGAAGATTGAACTGCCTGCGATCCACGGACATTGTGCTCATGCTGAATAAAGCTTAATTTTGTTTTCATTATCACACTACTGCTATGCTGGTATTGGTGTTGGTGGGGCTGCTACATGGTTTTGGGTGGTGTGTAAGGGTTTGGGTGTGTGGGATATGTAGTAGTGTACTGCTCATTGGTGGGACCCTGGGATCTGTGTGCCATCACAAGGTGTTGGCTAACTTTCTTTGTTCATGTAAGCAGTTACTGCATGGTGCACTTGTCCCAGGGTGTATTCCTTCCTCTGTGTACCCAGCTTTCTTCCCTGCAGGGTGTTCCCAATGTTTAGCGCAGAGCTGTGTCTACATGAGCTGTGTGTGTGACGGAGCCCTTCTACTTTGGCCATGCATGCAGGGCCATGTCTCCACCTGCAACAATCGTGGCATCCTTGGTGATCACTGTACTTGTGTGTGGAGTCTGTTGACATGAGTTCATGGGGACATGTTCCCTTGTAGCCAGTATGCATGTGGATAATTCTGGCCTCACACACATGTGTTACACCCCTCCTGTCTCAGGGCACTGCTGTTAGTGATAGGCACCCACCCCTCCTGTCTCAGGGCACTGCTGGGAGGACTCTGCACACACCCCTCCTGTCTCAGGGCACTGCTGGGAGGACTCCACACCCACCCCTCCTGTCTCAGGGCACTGCTGGGAGGACTCTGCACACACCCCTCCTGTCTCAGGGCACTGCTGGGAGGACTCCACACCCACCCCTCCTGTCTCTGGGCACTGCTGGGAGGACTCTGCACCCACCCCTCCTGTCTCAGGGCACTGCTGGGAGGACTCTGCACACACCCCTCCTGTCTCAGGGCACTGCTGGGAGGACTCCACACACCCACCCCTCCTGTCTCAGGGCACTGCTGGGAGGACTCTGCACACACCCCTCCTGTCTCAGGGCACTGCTGGGAGGACTCCACACCCACCCCTCCTGTCTCTGGGCACTGCTGGGAGGACTCTGCACCCACCCCTCCTGTCTCAGGGCACTGCTGGGAGGACTCCACACCCACCCCTCCTGTCTCAGGGCACTGCTGGGAGGACTCCACACCCACCCCTCCTGTCTCAGGGCACTGCTGGGAGGACTCCACACTCACCCCTCCTGTCTCAGGGCACTGCTGGGTGGACTCTGCACACACACCTCCGATTTCAGGATATGTACGCTTGGAACATACACAGTGGGGGTACGCTCAATGCATTCGAGGTGAGGGTACGAGTCTACTTACACTGGTGTGGTGGGGGTACGCTCCATGCATACGCGGGTGAGGGTACGGGTCGTACTTACACTGTTGGGCTGGGGGGTACGCTCCTTGCATACGCGGGTGGGGGTACGGGTCGTACTTACACTGTTGGGGTGGGGGTACGGTCCGTGAGTCCGCGGGTGGGGGTAGGAGTCGTACTTACACTGGTGGGGGTGGGGGTACGCTCCGTACGTCCGTGGGTGAGGGTTCGAGTCGTTCTTACACTGTTGGCATGGAGGGTACGCTCCATGCATACGCGGGTGAGGGTTCGAGTCGTACTTACACTGTTGGCATGGGGGGTACGCTCCATGCATACGCGGGTGGGGGTACGGGTCGTACTTACACTGTTGGGCTGGGGGGTACGCTCCATGCATACGCGGGTGGGGGTACGGGTCGTACTTACACTGTTGGGCTGGGGCGTACGCTCCTTGCATACGCGGGTGAGGGTACGGGTCGTACTTACACTGTTGGGCTGGGGGGTACGCTCCATGCATACGCGGGTGGGGGTACGGGTCATACTTACACTGTTGGGGTGGGGGGTACGCTCCTTGCATACGCGGGTGAGGGTACGGGTCGTACTTACACTGTTGGGCTGGGGGGTACGCTCCATGCATACGCGGGTGGGGGTACGGGTCGTACTTACACTGTTGGGGTGGGGGTACGGTCCGTGAGTCCGCGGGTGGGGGTAGGAGTCGTACTTACACTGGTGGGGGTGGGGGTACGGTCCGTACGTCCGCGGGTGAGGGTTCGAGTCGTACTTACACTGTTGGCATGGAGGGTACGCTCCATGCATACGCGGGTGAGGGTTCGAGTCGTACTTACACTGTTGGCATGGGGGGTACGCTCCATGCATACGCGGGTGGGGGTACGGGTTGTACTTACACTGTTGGGCTGGGGGGTACGCTCCATGCATATGCGGGTGGGGGTACGGGTCGTACTTACACTGTTGGGGTGGGGGGTACGCTCCTTGCATATGCGGGTGAGGGTACGGGTCGTACTTACACTGTTGGGGTGGGGGGTACGCTCCATGCATACGCGGGTGAGGGTACGGGTCGTACTTACACTGTTGGGGTGGGGGTACGCTCCATGCATACGCGGGTGGGGGTACGGGTCGTACTTTCACTGTTGGGGTGGGGGGTGCGCTCCTTGCATACGGGGTGGGGGTAGGGTCCATACATATCCGTCCCCACGCTATGTGATGTTTGTGCGGCCCGTACCCAGGCCTTTGCCACGTGGGTGCGATCCGTCCCGCCATTGTTGGGGTGACGTGTGTGGGCGTGGTCCGACTCGTACCCACGCTCTTCAGGCGTGGGTACGGGACGTACCTGTCTGGTTGTGTTGCCGGTTCGCGTGGTGACGGACTTCCGTTGTGGCGGTCGCTGGCTTATCAGGACACGCCCCCACCCCCTCGTGGTGACCAGGGCATGGGAGTCAGGTATGTCCAGGCCATGTGTGGTGTGTGACTTATGTGGTTGTTTTGTGGCCTGCCCTGGTCCTGCCACCCCCACCCCACTTTCCCCCCTCCCTTAGTTATTCTGACCTTCTGCGGTGTCTGCGTCGTAACCTGTAGAGGAGGTGGACTGCTATGAGGGCAGGGATGACTCGTAGGTTCGGGTCCATGTCTGTCCGTCGCGTACTGGTACTCCTTGATCGCGTCGTCCTGTCGCGTACGGGTCCTCCTTGATCGCGTCGTCCTGTCGCGTACGGGTCCTCCTTGGTGGCGTCGTCCTGTGTGTCCGTCACGTACTGGTCCTCCTTGTTCGCGTCGTCGTCTGTCCGTCGCGTACTGGTGGTCCTTGTTCGCGTCGTCCTGATTTCCCAGCAGTTTTTGGCTGCCGCAAAATATTCACCGTGCGGGGTGACGTCGGTGTGAATCGTGATTCCTGGGTCGTGAATGGCTGGCTGCGAGCGTCCCGACGTCAGGTCGGCGCTTTCCCGGATCGCATTGGTAGGTGTTTTTTTGTTCGGTCGGGCTTTTTTACGATTCGTACGGTAATGGTGTACCCGTGCGAATCGTAATTCCTTGTTTGTAAAAATTGACGACCGGGTACGCGTCGGGCGGAGATTGTGCTCCGTCCGACGGTTCGTACCCGGTTTTTGCCGGATCGTGATCGGCACCATAATATAATTCAAATCCAAGCAGCTTTATTTGGATTGAAGAAGCAACCACAAAAGTAAACAAATACATAGGCAGCATATTCTCTTCTCTGCATGGGCTTCTTCTTTGAGCATCTGTATGGCCATCGGGAATGCAGCGCTTGTCATACAATTCTGATTTCTTCATCAATGCTCGCATAATCCTCTTCGTACCCTACTAATGATTGCTTGGATATACACTTTGAATCTCCTCAGTTGCATCATGGATATGCACCATTAATGTACTAAATTCTTTATACTGTGTATTGCTACTTTACTTAGTGAATGCTGACTTCTTCTTTTTTCTTTTATGCATACTGCTCTTTCTTTACCCATAATATATTGGTGATATATCCATTCTGGGTATCACTGCTCTATTTTTGTTCTTTCCTAACAAGACTGTAAATATTTGTTATTAACATGCAGCTATATTGCTGAATCTTACATGGGTAGGCTGAAGAAACCGTTGTTGCATACTAGTTTTGTAGCTTGGTCTACCCCACAGCCAAAGTAACCCACACAATTCTCCTCGAAGAGCTCCTTGGTGGATAATCTGATCCCTCCCATTGATATGGCGCAATCTGTTAATTCACACTATGGCTCCATTCCTGGTTCCTCAGCGAAGGCTCAGTCTCCTTCTTCTGCAAATAAGAGGCTTAAACAAGATCATTCTTTGCCTGAAAAGCGGTCATCTCCTATATCAGTAAAGCTCTTGTTAGAAGAAATTTGTGCAATTCGTCCCTTTGTTGAGGAAACTTATAAACACATTCAGAATCTTGATGACAAATGTATGGAGACATGTATGTCTTTGGTGGAACAGCAGGTTAGTGACTTGCACAATGAAATTAACAAAATTGCAGTGTTAGAGAAAGAAATCTTGGAAAACAGAAATAGATGTAATAATCTGCATATTTACGGCCCTCCTGAAGAAACTGAAGGTGATAATCCTGTCTCCTTTTTTGTATCCTTTGTTCCGCAATTATTAGACTTGCCTCCTTCCACTGTGAATACGCAACATGCTCATAGACTGGGTCCTCGCCTTTCCTCCGTTTTACCATCTACTGAACCAAGAGGAGTCATTCCTTACTCGTTAGAATTCACAAACCTCTAGAAAGTTCTAAATGCTGCCAAAGCAAAGAAAACTAATCACATGGTCGGGCAGGAAGATGTTTGTTTCACATGATGTCTCTAATGCTAAACCCAACAGGAGAAAATAATTTCTTAACCTTCGTACTGCGTTGCGAAATCTGGGTGCTCAATATGGCCTTTTCCATCCTTGTCTATTTAAGGTCAATTATCAAAATAGGACTAGCTCATACGAAATTCCAGCTGCACTCAGAAAATGTATAAATTCTCATCTAGTGGATTCAATGGACACTGTTGGCCATCTACGCACTAATTTAATGTTTATATGTTCTTTCTTTTTGGACAGCTATTTTACCTTGTATGCTTGGATAAAATGTTTATTCTGGATATGTTATCTACCTGTTAACATAGCTGTTTCTTCTTCCCCTTACAGATTCATGGTGTGTTTGCCTTGTCCATCCCTTATTATTTATATATCGTTCCGCTGTTGTTGTGATCCGTCCCTCGCCCTTGTTAGATGTGCCATTGTTACTTGTGTTGTCACCACCACATTTTTCCTGTTGTTGAATATTCAGGTGTGTTTTTTTCAGTCCTCAGTCTTTCACATGTGCTATCTCCTTTTGCTAGTTCTTCTTTCTCTTTTTTTCTTTTTACCTCTTTGTTTCCCTCCTCCTCGTATTCCTCCTGTATTACCATATATCTCCTTTCATTTACTCTTACTCTCACATATTGTTTTATATTTTTATCTCAGAATGGTTCAGTATTGGTTAGTCTTCAGCGTTTATCACATGTATTTTTACTGTAAAATTCTGAGTTATTACATGGAATATAGAAGGATTCATTAACCCTATTAAATAACAGAGAGTTTTATCTTACTAGGTCAAGATGGCTCCAGAATTAGTATTACTTCAAGAAACACATTTAACAGAGCCTGAAGCCTTAAAACTAAAACTAGGGTGGGTTGGTTCTATATTTGTGTCTCCTGCTGCCAATAAAAAGAATGGTGTCATAATACTATGTAAGAAGTATTTAGACCTTGTAGTAGTTTCACAAGAAAATTAGGATATGTGCAGATTGACTGTTATTTATCTTTTAATCAGTAAAATGTATTTAACTGTTTTAAACATGTATGCCCCAACCCATCCACATTATACTTTTTGGTCTGCAGTAGCTCATAAATGTGTGCAATATAACTACACATATTTTATCCTAGGAATAGATTGTAACCAAATTATGGATCCTTTTTTGGATAGACAATATCAATTCAAGCTTTTCCCTCATAAAATGCATAAACAGTTTCAAACCACTGTTTCTCATGGTGCTTTGGTTGATTCGAGAAGACTTTCGAATCCCACTTGCAGAGACTACACTTTTCATTCTGCTACACACCATACAAGATTAGATTATATATTTGTTTCTAAACCTCTATCACAACATATAATACAATTCTCAATTAGTCCCATGATAATCTCTGATCACGTCATGGTCATTGAAGATTTGGACATGGTCCCCCCCCACTCAGTCTTTCATAGATGGAGATTTAATAAATAATTATTAAAGGATGCACAATTTTCCACTTCCTTTGATTCATTTGGTTTTGAATTTTTCCACATTAATGATTCTCCCTCCACCCCTCTTCCTTTATTACGGGTCACCTTCAAAGTGGCAGTACACAGTTTTATTATTGATTATGCATCTAAAAAGAAAAGAAAGCTCAAAATAAAGAGTATGTATCACCATCATCCTCTATTAAGACCTTGGGGCAAAAATATTTCTCATCTAAATTAAATATCGATTTTCACAAGCTCCTTCATGTCAAACTGACATTTAATACTTTAGCCACGAATTATGCTTCTTCCATCTTATTAAGGAGTAATGCCCTTCTATGGTGGAAGACATTAGTTTGGTAAATTATTTGCTAACTACCTGAAGGTGAAAAAGCAGAGATTCCAGATAGATTCTTTAATGAACTTGAAAGGGGTTTCTCTGACTAATCACAATGACATCCTGAATGAATTTGTCAATTTTACAAGGTTTTTATACTCCCAAAATTACAGTACAACACTCTCACATTGATGACTAGTTAAAACAGACCCTTAACTCTATTCCTTCTAACTTAAATTCAAATTCCTTAGTCAGATCTGTCTGTACAGGGGCATTTGTGTCTACACAATATTGGATTTTAGACAATTTCTTAATACTGCACTGTTACTGTTTTCACTTTAAAAATTAAGATTCCACTATGTATTCGTATTTTATGTCTCGATATATACATATATATATTGTGTTTCAATGTTAATGTATGTGATCGTCTTGTTTAAATTTGTCATGTAGTAAATGTATTTTTGTCTTGGTTTTTAGTGTGATGATTTGGTTCATTTGTCACTTTTTATATATGTGGAGCTCACAGACTGTATATTTATGTTTCATTGTTTAATATCACTACTATATATGTTTTGTTCTAAACAAATGACAACCCCCAAAAAATGAAATATTTAGTTTTAAAAAAATCTATAAATCATTAATAACACTGGTCTGATGTATGGTCATTTATATCATAAACGGAGTGTTTCCCTATATATATTTTGGAGAAGAATTTGTTGACTTCTTGTTACCAGGAGCTCTCCAAAGCCTTGAATTCTTTAAAAAATTGAATACTCCCGGACCAGATGAGTTTAGTGTAGAATTTTATGCTAGAATCTCTGGCTCGACATAGTTTTGGCCCTAAGGTTACTTCTCTAAACTGTCTTCCGTATCAATCCCCATGCGCATCTCCTCGTTAATGGTGCAGCCTCTTCATATTTTTTCCTGTGTTCGACAGGTTTGTCCGCTTTCCCCATTATTATTTGTCTTTGCTATTGAACCTTTCCTTTCTCGTATTTGTTTTAACACATCTATATATGGCAGTGCAAGAATCCATGTCAATCAATTTTAAAGAATTAATTGCGAAAATTTATAGCATGGTCTCTGCTTGGAACTCCTTATTTTTGTTTTCGTGGGGACATTTAGACTCAATTAAAATGATGATTTCCCTCTAGTACTTTATCTTATCTCCATAATGCCAGTCCCTATTCCCAAGCCTTCCTTTAAGATTTTGAACTCAAAACTTAAGAAAGTTCTATGGAATAATAAGAAAGCAAGTGTTTCTTTATCTATTTTACAAAAATCAAAACTTGAGGGAGGAGTTAATTTCCCAAATTTAACCACTACCATTAAGATTTTGGTCTGCGCCAGGCTGCCTTTTGGGGTTCTGACTCAATCTCAGCTTTCTCTCCTTTATGGGTTGATGTAGAGAGAGCCCTTCTTCATCCTTGTACTCCAAAAGAAGTTATTTCGTTCTCCTCGAAAACTTCTCTTATAATATCCCCTGTTTTTCAACATACTACTTCGTTGATAAGATTTGTTTACCCCTGTTATGTTAACACCTTCCATTTTCTTCAATACGTCAATATGGCATAATAAGCTTATTAAAATGGACAACAGACCAATATTTTGGCATTTTTGGAGGTTTAAAAGTATGATGTGGGTTGCACACTTGTTTCAAAATGAAGCCCCTATTTCCTTTCCTAAATTTCAGAGTATTTTTCAATGTCCCCCATCTTTCCACTCCTGTTACTCACTTCTTGTTAATTCTGTCCTAGATGCTCTTTTTTCCTTTCAAGAGACTTCCCATTCTATATCACATCCTTCAGACCATATCAAACTTCTCCTTACTAACCCCAGAGTTTCTACTATTTCTAAAAGTATTTCATCTTCATCTCCTTCTCGACTACTGATTTTTTTCCTCCTTCCCTGACTGTAAGCTACTTGATATTTTTTTAGCTATTGGCCTTCAGCAAGTTACTTCTAACTGGAAACGTTCATCAAAATTGTCGTATTACTATTATTCATTTTTTGTAAAGCTCATCTATCACCCAGCGGGCATCTTGGCGCCGGTAACTGTCAGTGGATAATTGGAGAAACATCTTCTCAGTTCTAGTTGTTGAGTCATTTCTGATATTCATCTATTTCCAGGGGTCAAGACAGGTTTTCAGGTTCTTTCTGAAACTGAGTGAATTAATGTTTGTTCTTAAGGAAGGGGGGAGTATATTACAGAGTTGAGCAGCCTGGAGCTGAAAAGCTCTGCCTCCTTATTGCAGTTTTTAAATGGTGGAATTGATTTAAGGCCAGCCTTAGGTGACCTTAAGGTTCGTGCGGGTACCAATGGTTTCATTATTTGTTGAATTTTGTCCAATATTATTTATGATCCTGTGTGTGATACACAAGGCCTTAAAGATGCCCCTTTCCTTGACTGGCAGCCGATGTAATTATTTTAAGGTTTTCATAGCGGAGTCCCTTCTCCCTTTGTTTAGAGCAAGTTTGGCAGCAAGTACTTGGATCCTTTAGAGTCGTTTAAGAAGATAGTCTGGGCTACCTAGTAACAGTGAGCTACAGTAGTCCAGTCTGCTCAATACTGAAGCTTGTATCACCACTTTCCTATAGGGTTGGGGAAGCTTAGGGACTATTTTCTTCAGATTCCTGAGTAGTTCATGGCATACGCCTACTGTTTTGTTGACCTGGGATTCCATTGAAAGTTCACTGTCAAACTGACTACTCGGGTTCCGAAACCGGTTCAGTATGTCCAGGTCTGGTTGTTGTTTGCCCTTAGCCAGAAGTTGATTGGCAGTTGTTGTTGTATATTCACCGGGGCACAGCACGGGAATTCAGTTTTGTCCCCATTGAATTTTAGCATGTTGTCATCCAACCTTTCGGACATTTGTTTATGGCAGGCGTGGAGATTATTCAGTTGGGTAGGGTCGGATTTGTAGAGCTATTATTAATTGTGTGCCATCTGCGTAGTTTATCACTGATATTCCAAACTATTTTACCAGTGTTAACAGAGGTTTTAGATATATATTAAACAGTATGGGGCTCAGGGCTGAGTCCTGAGAACCCCATGCTCAATTCCTTTATGGTCCAAGGTAAATGGGGGAAGAGAAATTGCATGTAGTCTATTGGCTAGATAGGATTTCAGCCCTTTAAGCACAGTACCTCTCTCACGTGTCTCTGTCAAGCGTATGATCAGGGTTTGGTGGTTGACAGTGTTAAATGCTGCGGATAGACCTGGCTAGATCAGTACTCTAGTTTGACCACTGTCAACTCTTGTTCTTATCTCATTTGAGGCCATGATCAATGCAGTCTCTGTTACATGGACAGGTCTAAAGCCCATTTGTCCACTAATAGGCGACCTACCATTTACACTAGGACTCAGATTTAGAAAGGTTTTGTGTCAGATTTGCGTTACTTTTTTTAAATGGAGCCGATGCAAAATCTTATTTGGGATTTACAAAGAAACGCAAATGCGTATTTGCGTTGGTTTGTAGGAACAAGTAACGCAAACCAGTGCAACTTTGCGTTACTTTGCATTGTTTTGTATGTCTGTTATGAGCCGATCGATTTTGTCATAGAAATAATCTGAGAGGCTATCACATACTTCTTGTGAGGATGTAGTATTTTGATTATACACTCAGGAGTGGTTAGCTCTTTTACCAACTCAAAAACCTTTTTGAATGGTGGAGGAGAGGTAGGAGGATCTTGCCTTTTTTATTTCAATCTTATATTCCTTAGACCAGTTTTTATATTATTTTGTCCCTGTCCTCATAAAATTGCATCCATTGTCTATCTAGTTTTCTACATTTTTGCTTTAGTTCCCAGGGAGTCTGTGAACCACGGTGCTGAATTCTTCGTTTTGATCTTGATTATTTTTAGTGGGGCTACCTTATCTAGCATATCTATCCTAGATTTTTCGTAGCTTGAGTAGTTTGTCGCTAGCGTAGTGGAGTCCACAAAAGCAGGTTGTAGTATCAAATATTGTTGTTTTATTTCCTGGGTTTTTTAGCTTACCCCATGGTCTTCTATTAGATAGGCTTTTGTTGATGTTTTCCATGTTTCTTTTAGGTGGTATAAGACCTGGTGGAGTAGTATTTGTTTACATCATATATTGGATACCTCGTATATTTGTCAAAGCTCTTTTTATCATAATGCTCACTGCTTATGGTTATCTTTATACTATTTACTCAACAATATAACACATTGTGAAGCATCTACCAGCTCTGCTTTGTCTAAAAATTCCCAACCACCATGACTTTAATGTCTCTCTGTCCTTACTGCTTTTTCACACAGTACACTTATTTATTGTTACTGTTAGTTACTATTATAATTTGTAAGTTAATTGTCTCAGTTGTAATGACTGTGAGAACTTGTTTTCTCTTTTACAGCAATAAGTTAAATTTCCTTTCCCCATTTCTTTCCCTTCCCCTCCTCCTTAAAATTATAAAGACTTAAGTGATTTTATGAGTTTTTTATTATATGTTGTACTCTTTGTTTATTCCATTCATATTGTTTCTTCTGTTTGTTTATCTTACGGTTGCAATAAAGTATTATGATTTTTCCCCTGTTGGTTACCTGGTCTCGACCATTCTCCTGCTTCCTTGTTGCTCCCGTAGCCGGGCTTGGCTCTGCCCCCTCCTTCCAGCACCGTCAGCACCGCTGCGGGACGAGGGACCGGCCGGCTTGGCTCCGCCGGTCCTGGAAAACCACAACTCCCAGGATCCCCTGGGCCAGGACGACAGCTGACCACGCGCCAGGAGGCGCATAAAGGACAGCCTGGTGCTGAGCCTCCTGTTTTCCCCTGTTGGTTACCTGGTCTCGACCATTCTCCTGCTTCCTTGTTGCTCCCGTGGCCGGGCTTGGCTCCGGCCCCTCCTTCCAGCACCGTCAGCGCCGCTGCGAGACGAGGGACCGGCCGGGTTTGGCTCCGCCGGTCCTGGAAAACCACAACTCCCAGGATCCTCTGGGCCAGGACGACAGCTGACCACGCACCAGGAGGCGCATAAAGGACAGCCTGGTCCCTTGCCCCGCGAGGACGCGTGTGGGTTGCGCCGGGAGAAGCCCGGGACAAGGGCGGGGCCATTCGAGGCCGGACGAGGCTGGGCTGGGCCACCTTATTAACGCTGTCAAATCTGTGTTCCATTGGCACCTGAGGTAGGAGTGTTCAAGTTTGGTATCGTTTGTGCCCTCTCTCTTGCTGTAGCAGGTGTGTTTGTGGGCTGTTAAGTACCCCTACAATAAACAAACGAAAAGCTGGCAATAGGGTGGTCGGCACCCTGGACACATTCCTAAAAAGAGCGGAATCCGTCCTAATCCACGAAATTGAGGCTACTGAAAGAAGACTTTCCTTAGATCCCAGGATTTTAGGGGGGGGCCCACGTTATGTACGCTCTCACATACTACTCGGTCTTCACCTGAAGCAGTTGCTCTGTCCACTTGTATTCTGTCAAGACCGCCTAGTCCAGACTTTACTAATTGTGTGCATCATTTGCCGCCTCCACCAAGCCCCCCGTGTCTCCCTGCTGGAGTAACAACTAGAGGGATGAAAGTGGTGGGGAGTTCTAATAAAGCGGCACAGAAAAAAGGAAGGAAGGGGCGTAGCATCATAAAACATAAGCCTCTCTTTCCACCCACTGCCACGAATGGGGTCTTTGTTTTTGGTAACTCAAGTACTGTATCCTCTGACAACCCTCCTAAAGCTTCTACTGATTCTAATCATGTTGTGGGTGGGAATGACCCTTTTCTTGCTCTTAAGGAGTAATTAGCTGCTTTACTTGAACCATTTACCAAAAGACTGGATTCTGTCGACCATAGGCTAGCTAGGATTGAAAACGCCCTGGCACGTTTTTCACACGAGGACCAGGCCCTGCACTATAGGGCAGCTACTACTGGTAACATCTTGGCCTCGGTGGGGGACACTCATAAGGACCAGAATGGTGCAAAGGTACAAGTCGAACCACATGTGGCTGCGGTAGATACAGCTGGTAATGTAAGATCTATCTATCCAAACAAGTCGAGCAATGTTGAGATAACCCCTAACAGGGTTCCATCAGTGCCAAGGAGCCCTCGGAGGTCGGATATCAACAGTGTTGTAGGGCATAATTCGAGGCACTCCCATCTCCCTCTGCCCCCCGAAGCGATTCCCTACACGATTATCCTGGTGAATGTTCATCTCCATTCCCCGGGCACACAAGAACACTGGTCCTCTCTTAAAAACAAGGCCCTACACCACCTGAACAAAGTGACAGACATTGGGGTCGGCTTATTCGAGAATGTTAAAATGGCTAGGCGGATTGAATGGGTTGGGCACTCTGCCAAAACTTTAAAAGGGGATTGTGTAGTTCTGAGCTTTAGGTCTCCTTGTCTGGTCCGTTATATCTTGGAGACGGTCGGTCATGCGCCAGCTGAGGGGGTATCCATTGTCATACTTCCCCTTGGCTTTTTCTATCAACAGAGACACAGGGATGGCCGACTAGCCCAAGGTAAATTATCCTAGGCCAGACTTTCCTACTCAGCTTAATAACCGCTTTGATGCCCTCTCTTCTCATGAAGACATAGATTGACAATGGGTGGGTGTCCCTGGGGGAGTAGTGATAGGAGGTCTCGGGACAATGGGAGCGATATCTACCACCAGTTCTTTTAATCCAGTTGACCCTTTGGTCCAAACCCTGGTTCCCTCTCCTGCTGTATTAACCCCGGTTAGTTGCTCTTTGTCCCCAGATGCTGCTACTGGGTGCCTGCTTTTTATTCCTCAGAAAGAACACATGATTATTTCTTCGTGGAATATAGCGGGGTTGGAATCAAAAATTGGGTCATTAGATTGGTCAGTCTTTATCAACAGAGTGGACATATGGGCGTTTCAGGAAACCTGGTCAGTGGATAACGTGTTCCATGCCGGCTATCTAAACTTTTCGAAACCGGCTATTAAGGGTTTAAGGGGGAGGCCGGTAGGTGGCCTAACATGTTGGGTTAGGCAAACCGAGGGGTTATCCGTGGTCGAGATTCCCTCTGATAATCCCAATCTTCTTGCTATAAGAGTAAGATCTTCAGGCGGCCTTGATTTATCCTTGTTTAATATTTATGTTAGAGGTCAAGCGGGGGGCAGGAGTTCTCAGGTAATTGTAGCCCTTGAGACCCTTTTAGCAGTGGGTGCTTTGAACACCAATTTGATCATCACCGGAGATCTTAATACATGTTTTGAGCCGCTGGACGGTGATGATGGAAGGCTTAGCGAGGAGGTGGACTCTCTCTGGGGTGTGCCTCAGCTGGACCTTCCACCAATTAAAAAATGGACCGAGGCCGCACTCCAGGTTAAAGGGTTGTGCCTGGAATGGGGTCTTAGGGCAGTCAACGGCAGGACCAAGTCTGACGCACTGGGGGTGGCGACCTTTGACAACGGCCTCCACAAAAGCAGGATTCACTACATCCTTGTAAAAGTCGAATTCTGGCACCACGTCGTAGATATGGAAGTACATTCTCGCCCCGAAAGTGATCATAACTCCTTGGTACTAACACTAAAAGGTCTGAGCTTCGGCCCTACTGCCACTCTGGAGCCCGACAGCAGTTCAAACCATGTAATACTGGGGAACGATGTGAGAAGGGTTCGTTGGGAGAAGGTGGCCTCGACGAAAAAAGTGTGCTAGAAATCAGGGGATTAGTGATAGGATCTTTGTGGAAAATTAATGACTGTGGCCCGCAGGAGACTCTCAAAGATTCACTCCCAACAATTCACACTGAGCTCTTTAGCAAGCTGAAAATGTATTTTATGAACACCAAGCCGATTAGAGCGAATTGCAAGCTAGAATCCATCTTTTGGTATAATGACCTATGTAGGTCCACCCACAAGGCACTTGTGAAAGCTATTAAATCTAGGAATCACACTTCTATCAAACAATCCAGGATACTTTATAAATCTACCTTAAGATCTGCAAAAAGAGATTGGGACGAGGAGCGTTGGAAGGACCTGTTATTGGCTTGCAATGGGAGGAATATGACCCAGTTTTGGGACCTAATAAAATGGGGGAACGGGCAAAGGTTGATCACCCCTAATAATAACGTGGATCCACACCTTTGGGTTGCTTTCTTTGAAGCTCAATACCGCCAGGGTACGGAGAGGGAAACTAGTACACCAATTATATGCATAGATACTCCCCTGACGTTTAGCACCAAGGAGGTTGAGGTGGTAATAGGGAATATCCCAAGCGGTAAGGCACCTGGCCCCGACTGCATCCCCCCAGATTTATTTAAACAGCACGATGACCTCTGGGTACCCTACATTACGATCTTGATTAATTCTCTGGCGGGGGAACTCCTTTCCCACCTTCTTGGTCTGGGGCGGAAATCATCCCGATCTACAAGAAGGGGGATCGCTCCGCCCCGGCCAACTATAGGCCTATCAGCCTCATTGACACTCTACAAAAAGTCATAGCCCGGGTCCTTTAGGGCAGGATCCAGAACTGGATGTCTAATGAAAACATTTTATCTCCCTTACAAGTAGGATTCCGGGCTCACATGGGGACTTTAGATCAGGTTTTCAGATTTGTCATGCTCTATTGGAGGGAGGTTATTCTAGGTAAGGGCTTGATTTTTGCAGCCTTCGTAGATCTAAAATCTGCGTTTGACCTCGTTCCCAGATCCAAACTGTGGGATGTTTTGTTGGGATTGGGGATGCCCAAGGAATTGGTGGACTTCGTGATTAAACTCCATAACTCTAACTATGCACGGGTTAGGTGGGGGAAACCAGGTGAGGTTACTGAGAAATTTAGTGTGGGGAAGGGTGTTCGCCAGGGGTGTGTCCTGGCCCCAACACTTTTTCACTGTTTATCAATGGGGTGGTACAGTATTTTGACAACTTCCCCACAGACGCGCCCATGCTGGACGGCCAAAGGGTACCTCTGCTCATGTTCGCTGATGATACTCTGATTTTATCCAAGACGAGGCAGGGCCTTCAGTTGGCACTGTCTCGCTTTGAGGAGTTCTGCAGCGACCATGAGCTAGCGAGCAACGTGGGTAAGACCAAATTTATGGTACTCCACGGGTCGAGGCCTGTAACTGCAAGAGTCTACGTGAGCGGGAAGCTCCTGGAACAGGCCAATGTCTTTACCTATTTGGGTATCACCATAGGTGAAAAATTGAGCTGGTCACTCCAGGTGAAGCTACTTGTACTGAAACACTCTCAGTTAGCGGGGGCACTGACAAAGGAACATAGGCTTTCCCAGACCAAGCCTATAGCTCCAGTTGTTAAAATTTACACCCTGAAAATCATACCAGCTATTCTCTATGGTCCTGAGATCTGGGGGTATAGTAACCTAACCGATTTAACATTGGCCCAAAACAAGTTTTTAAGATCTATTGTGGGCCTCCCTCGATCTTCCCCCCGTATTCCCCTTCTCCTTGACCTGGGTTGCAATGCTATTGAGGACATTGCTCATTTCAGAATGTTGGCTTTTTGGAGAAGGCTCTGGACGGTCCCAGAATTACTCCCTTTTGCCAACGCTTTACTTGAAATAAGGGGTATGGATCTGTTCTGCTTGGGTTTTCGGATCAGATAGAACCCGCTCATCAGAGCCTCACTAACCCAGCCAGAACGTTACCCCCTCCCCCTCCCTAGGGCCTATTTACAATAGGTAACCACATATATCTACCACCTAAGGACAGGGAATTCCTACTATACATACCAAGACCTCTTATAATCGGCGGCCTCGCGATCCCATACGGATCCAGACCTCTCTACCCAGACGGCAGTCTCAGCACAAGTGGCGGCCTCGCGATCCCATACGAATCCAGACCTCTCTACCCAGACGGCAGTCTCAGCACAAGTGGCGGCCTCGCGATCCCATACGAATCCAGACCTCTCTACCCAGACGGCAGTCTCAGCACAAGTGGCGGCCTCGCGATCCCATACGAATCCAGACCTCTCTACCCAGACGGCAGTCTCAGCACAATCGGCGGCCTCGCGATCCCATACGGATCCAGACCTCTCTACCCAGACGGCAGTCTCAGCACAAGTGGCGGCCTCGCGATCCCATACGAATCCAGACCTCTCTACCCAGACGGCAGTCTCAGCACAAGTGGCGGCCTCGCGATCCCATACGAATCCAGACCTCTCTACCCAGACGGCAGTCTCAGCACAAGTGGCGGCCTCGCGATCCCATACGAATCCAGACCTCTCTACCCAGACGGCAGTCTCAGCACAAGTGGCGGCCTCGCGATCCCATACGGATCCAGACCTCTCTACCCAGACGACAATTCATACGACAGTTCATCCTATGATCACCATAACATACAAAAAGGGAATCAGTCTCACTATTCATCAGATCACACAAGGACTGCCAGTTCGAGCATAGCCTGTTCTCCGGTTCGAGGGGCTCCTCTCTCCCTTATTCAGTTACCACTTACCTGATCAGGGTTAACATCTGTTCATGTAGCCGCAGCTGACTAGAAGAATAGGCTACCCTCTCATACAAGAACACGCAGCACATGTTGGTTCACTACAAACTGGGTACTTTATTACTCATTACATACGCAATCACATAACATTACAATATAACACATAACCTGCAAAGAAAAGTGAAAGATTAAGTTGTGCACTCTAATAAGAAAGGGTCGACATCACCTTAGTAGTGTGTAGCCTGCACTCAGTGGTCATCTAGGTTCCCTTCTCGTCTGTGCCTCGGCTCGCCTGGAAGTCACACCTCCGCAGTCACGGATACACGTCTGTACCACTATGCGCTGTTCCCTTCACCCTTCTCCGAGTCACTGGGACCTCTTCCTTATCGGCTACTCTCTCCTCTCTCCTCTCTGGCTATTCTGCTAGGAGAGTATCTGTCTCTCGGTTTTTCTCCGCCTCCAAGATGGCGTCTGTCTTCCCTGGAATAAGTAGTAGCTTTACTGCTAACGGCTAGATGCCGCCTACGGACTGAACATGTAACTGCCTCAGACTTTCACTAATATAGAGGTGCGTTTCCTCATGGAAAATTCCGGCCCGTAACCTGCCGCCCACCAAATTCTTGTACCTCCCCGTACCAAGGACACGTTCCCAGCCGGCCGGCCTGATGTAGTGTCTTCGGCATGAAGAAAAAATACAATCCTTCGATAAGGGCCGGCCTGAACCGGTTCTCTCCAAGCGAATAACACCTCATAACTAAAACATTACATTTGACCTAGAAGCATCCCAAGCTGCCGGAGCAGAAAGAAAGATGGAGTCTCTCCCGTTTGAGGCCTACCAGGCCTGAATTCAGCACGGCTCCATGAAATACCCTCACTACAGGACAGGTTATCCCTAATACTAACGAATCTATCCCCTAGGCTATGTGTGCAAGCCCTGATCTATGGGGAAGAGCACAGGATCATGTCGAAGTGCCTAGTAAATAGGCTCCATTCACTACTCTAACCCTTAGACTTGAATGGTAAGAGACTGAAGTCACATTCAATCACCTTTCCTCACAAGAAGGCCGGGAAAATCGAGCAGAACAGGATCGTACTAATAAGATCCCTTGGCTCTCCAAAATTAAATCCCTTCTTACTGAGATGGGGATGAGGGACTTATGGGTGTCTCCCGAGTCGGCTGTATTCCCAATGAAAGTACTGTATAAAGCAGCCTTCTGGAATTTGATCAAAAACCGGAGGCACTCCATCACGGGTGGTTCCCCACTGACAAGAGTTTTTTTGGATTTTAAAGATGACCCCCGGATGGAAGGCTACTGGGATTTGATCACGAAACCTAGAGACCGCAGGTTGTTTCATCAATTTCTAGTAGAAACACTCCCGCTCAGGAAATTTACCCGCAACTGGTCAACTGGTAAGGGAGACAAGTGTCCATTTTGCGTAGACCTTGTTGAAAATATTGACCATCTTTCATATGTTTGCCCTGCCTACCGTTTACCCAGAAGTGTGTGGCTTAAACCCTTGTGTAGAAACTTGGGTACGAATTCAGCATTGATCGCTAAAAGTTTACTGAAAAATGGCGGCGACTCCACCATTATAATTAGGGTGGCCAAGTTCCTGAGCTGGTCCTGGGCAATTCGCGAAAGAGAAGGAGGGTGATGCTTCTTAGCCAAGGTCTTATACAGGATTGTATTTTTTACCTGCCTAAAAACTGATGTACGTATATATGTATAGCCCTTGGAATCATGAGTTCATTCCCTAGTACCTTGCACTTTATTGCCACGCACTTATGCACTTTAGCTCGCGATCTCCTGGCCCGTCATCGGGAATGTTTTTCTGTGTCTTGCATTTTATAATATTTTATAATGTTTGTATTTTATAATATACTAGGTTTTAGCTTATTGGTTTGAGTCCAGTAACTCTTATACAGGGACTCTGCTTTTTTGCACATTGTATTTTACAAAGCACTTATATTGCTGCTTTTTTAGATTGGTCATAGGGACTGATACTAGGAAAACTTTAGCCCTTTCTTTTTTTTAAACTGTGTCATTGATATGTATTGCTGTTTAATGTGATCACTTTTAAGGCATTAAGTTGTTGAATAAAGTATTCTTGAGTGGTATTATGAACTTTTAAAAAGTGTTGTTTAAAAAAAAGAAGACATCGAAGGGGGCAGGTCCCCCTGGTTTTCTCTCCCTGCTATCCTTCCTGAATCAGGTATGTTGGCATCTATGAGGTTGGCAGATCTGCTCATGTACTATACGATATGTGGCTGGCCTTAAAATGTTAAACAAGGCTGGTTGTGTTTCCCAGACCGATCTGTGCACATAGGTACTTAAAGACTCTGTGGTCACAAATTTGTAAAAGCATTATTGAATTTATTACAAGACTGGCCAGAGGAAAAACAGATCATCCCGCCGGAACAGGGGGGTTTAAGGCTGGTCACTCCACAATTGATCACTGTTTTGCGCTATGGGCAATAGCACGGAAGTCAATGGAAACACGTGGAAATTTATTTTGTTGCTTTGTAGACTTCCGGGCAGCTTTCGATCTGGTGGATCGGAAGCTGCTATGGGAGGACCTAACTAGTCATGGGATCCCAAATGAACTGTTATGCTTGATACAAATCTTGCATACCAAAAACTGGGCCCAGATAGTTCTAGATATAGACAGTAGTTTATCCAGGAAAATAGAGATCGGAAATGGGCTACGGCAGGGATGCGTATTGGCTCCCCTGTTGTTCTCTTTGTTCCTGGCAGATCTGCCTTCGATTCTAGGGGAACCAATTGGGGATAGCCCGAAACTAGATAGGAAGCATATTGCCTGCTTACTCTATGCTGACGATCTGGTAATTATGGACCAGACCGAAGTGGGCTTGCAAAGGAAACTGAATTCTTTTAAAGCTTATTGTCTGAAGAAAAAAATGGTGATTAATATGGATAAGACCAAAACCTTGACTTTTGGTCGAAAAAAATCCGGTTTTACTTGGTGGATGGGGACCGAGAAAATGGAATCAGTCTCCGAATACAGATATCTGGGGATATGGTTTGAGAAGAGCATGAAGTGGTATACCCATTTAGATGCATTAAAATTGAGATCCTCAACAACAATCAGTGGCCTGAAAATATTTAACAAAGCCTATGGTGAAATGTCGGATGGCCCAGTGTTAAAAGCTTATTCCGCTATGGTACCCCCACAATTTCTATATGGTGCTGAATTGATATATCTAAGTGGGAAGATGACCTGGGACCTTGAGGAAGGTAAAAATTTAAAAAACTTATTTACGCTCCCTCAATCGTCAATGGTTCAGGCCGTAAGATTGAAATTAGGACTGACTTCATGGGGTATGTTAGCTGGTATGGCCCTGCTTCGTTTTTGGCAACGATTAGGGGTTGATGGAAACATAAAAGTATCCCAATGGTGTAAAAATGAAGTAGAGAAAAGCGAGTTAAGATGGGCAAAAGAGATCAGGGCAACCATGAAGAAGCTATACCGTAGGATGGAGGTTTCCCTGGGCCCTAATGATTCTGTGGTAAATATTGATAAAAAGATCCTCAAATCGCTGGGGAGGGAAATATCTATTGTAGAGGATCGAAAGTATCTTGGGAATAAACCATCAGTACATTTCATGATTATGGCTTGGGAAGATAATCAATGTTTCCCTTATATTGATAGGCTACCTGATTGTGGATTACGGAGGGAGGTCCTTAGGGTAAGAATCGGGGTAAACCCATGTTACACTAATTATATGGTAAAAAGCGCCATGATCGACAAGATTGGAAGATGTATTTGCACTTTGCACACACACTGTGATCTGTTACATATATTATTAGATTGCCACAGGCTTTTAGAAATACGATGCAGGTTCTTAAAACCATTATTTAAGTTATATGAGATAAAAACTAGGATACAGGCAGTCACACTGTTAACCGAAATGACTAATTTAGGATATTGCTGTTGCCATTGGGAAGTTTATGCAAAAAGTGAAAGTATTTTTGAATACCCTTATTGAGCTGTAGCAAATAGATTATGTGCAACTTAGGTTATAAAGGCGTATAAATGAGTTTTTAAGATGTATTTTAATGTTTTAAAAGAAATGAACTTTTTAAGATGTAATTTTAAATATTGTGTGTTTTGTTTATGGATCTATGGTCCAAATAAACGTGAATTAAAAACTGAACTGAATTTGCTTTTGTTAAGGCACATTAATATGGAATGTACGTGTTCATGCTCAAAATTATGGTGAGTGCAACAATGAGTAATGAGGCCTTTGGAAAGCCTAGGAAACCTCCGTGGACCATAGGTTAAATCGGTACTAGCTAGAATAGCTGTAGGTCAGCCACAAAGGATTCTTATAAGAGCATCTGTAGGACAGTGATATGACCTCCAAGAGCAGTCCACTAAGGTATCCATAGGCGACTTACCATTTACACTAGGACTCAGATTTAGAAAGGTTTTGTGTCGGATTTGCGTTACTTTTTTAACATGGAGCAGATGCTAAATCTTATTTGGGATTTACAAACAAATGCAAATTCGTATTTGCGTTGGTTTGTAAGAACAAGTAAAGCAACCAGCGCAAAGCGCAACTTTGCATTACTTTGCGTCAAGGGGGCATTCCATGGGTGGTACATAGGTGTTCCTGTGCTACCACCCATGGTTTTTGATGCA
This sequence comes from Triturus cristatus, assembly GCF_964204655.1. Lineage (NCBI taxonomy): Eukaryota > Metazoa > Chordata > Amphibia > Caudata > Salamandridae > Triturus > Triturus cristatus. The sequence continues at coordinate 351,370,183 of NC_140584.1, forward strand.
AAACCCTAACTACTAACAATAATAGACACTGTTTAGCACCAAAAATTAACACCACTTAATGCAGGCGTTAAAAGGAGAAATGCTTGCACTTCTTTCTTTTCTGTTGTTGCATGTGTGCTGGACTGTACAGCACACATACAAAGTAGGAAAGCTTTAAATTCAGTCTAAGCATGGTATTTTGTCCCGGAAAGGCACCCTTCCAGTACAAAACCTATGATATATTCACGTGGATACCTTTGCACTATGTTGCAAAGGTGTGTGCCTGGTGCTCTGCTGCAAAATTCTGCGCCGCAGCTTAGGAGAGGGGTAAAGGGAGCCATATCTCTGTAGATATTGTAGTGTCGTGCTGGACATGTTCTAGTGTCTCAGCAGTCACTTAGTTTACCAGCCACTCCCTCGAGGGCTGGACACACTTGCACCCCAAACCCATGCAGCACAGACGTCACAGGTGACGTGACCCTGCCAATAAATGGGTGCACGTGCTCGTGGCTAGTTATCAGTAACCCTACCACTGTGTCCGTGTGCTAAATCCATCAACATGTGGACCTAGCGCCCACTGCTTTACAGATATGGCACTCTCCTGCTCTCCTTGTCATGCAACGCAGCGCAGCAACTTTGGTCGCTAAGCTGTGTTGTATGACTTTTTCGTAAATCTGGCTGGGCCTTGGTGTTTTTTCACTTCCTGCTTCAAAGCGGAATATTGAAATACAACAGAGGAAGTTGTCAACAGCAAACCCAGATACTAATAATCTTTTGAACATGACATCTCATTCTCAGCCCCCCTCTTGCTAGACCCTCTCTGTTGCTAAAGCTGAGCCTTCCGAGCAGGCGTGAGACGCCCGAGACGATTTGCACTCGCGGAAAAAGTACAGCAAAACTGAAGTTTACATTTTTAGCGACTTTTCATACAATTGCAAAGACGAATAAAAACAAATCTACATTGCGTAATCCGTGACAGCAGGCTAACTATTTATATCCTGTGTTTGTGTGTCACACCGGAAATGGGCGAGTGGAATGCAATGTTGCAGTGTCTGACCTGGTGAGCGTTCACAGCTGCTGTTTAACAGCTGTCTGCTCCAGCTCAAGGGGGAGCGATGGGTTGAAGGTGAGATGAGATCTCTGCTTGTTAACGAGTTAAACAGGCGGCTCCTTTTGACGAAACAAAAGGTGTCAGGAAGGAAGCAAGCGAAGTCCTTTCGAGTGTTCACATTCAGTCGCCCCTCTTTATTTCTTCCTCTCGTGACGAACAAGGAAATTCTCAGACACAGCGTACATGGAAACTCACTTCCCTAGTTGTGAAAATGCCCTTTTATTTGGGCTAGTTTTTTTTAACTTTACGGTCAACAGCACTTTGCATTCTGGGATTTTTTGACCCATTGCCCCCATGCAATTTTAGAGCGAGACAAAACTTTCCAGAATCAAACATTTTATTGGCTAAAGATCCAAAACTGGGTGAAGTCCTCATACACGACTAGGGCAATTTGGTAGTCTTACATTTTAAAATGCAAATAATTGATTTCAATTATTTTACTTTAGTCGCCATTTTCAAGCAGGGATCTCCAGTTGCATGGAGTCAATTTGCTGTACCTTTTACCCTTCAGTTTGTAATTGTTTGTAATTGAGCTGTGACACTGGCAGGCAAACCAATTGCTTCATATTATGCGATTTTGCATTATGCTTTTGAAGTGTTTTCATGTTCGCTTTATAAAATTCCCCATAAAGACAACATACCCAGAAAGAAAATCAGGACTACACGTACTGAAGCGTAAAGGGACTGTGGCCGGCGACGAGGCACAATTTAAGAGTTCAATTTCCACAGTACTGTTTTCATAAAGTGCATCAAAGTTTTCAACAAGACGACAAAGTTGTTTTAAAGTGGCTTACAAGTTCAAGAGCTGAAATTCGGAATAAAAACATTCAGAATATCCCGTTTGACGAGTGCCTGGAGTGAGAGCTGAATTTTTTTCAACTACAAGTTAATGCCACGACGCAAAATGATGCTTGTCAGATCGTCACCCCAGCGGTATTTCCATTTAACACGTACAAATGGTTTTTACTCGAACCAGGTAGTGACTGGCATAGGGCGGTTTTGAAATTCCAGTTGCGCCATTTACATACTGGAACAATGTATTCGTGGCTAATTGTGCTTATCGGTTCAGTTGCTCAATGGATTTAAGCAGTAAACGTTCCCTTCCATGCTCCACAGCCAGCCAGGAGCCCGCCAGCCAGCCAATGTCAACACTTTCAGTTCATGTCACGTGTGACATTTTCAGCCAATCCTGGATTTCTTTGCCAACTGCGCTTACATTCTGGTACTTTATACTTTTACTTTTTAGCATTATTATAGTTATGGGCTTGAAATCACAGCATGGGGGTTCGTTACAAAAACACTAATACCCCCAAAGAAACTGTAGGAATCAGTAAGTAGTCAGTTGGAATTTCCACAAGGACTTCATGAAAAGCCAATGATACCTTTGAGACCGTGCGTCGACCGAGGGGACTTGAGGTGGCTGATAAACATGAGTGTTACTGTGGGGGAGAGGGGTGGGGTGGATGCGTGCGTTCGGGACATGGTTGTGGGAGCTGAAAGAGTCTTGGGGCAAAACTAAAGGTGGGGTTTACATTAGTGACCCAGTAATTATGGCACATTTCTGTTCCAGTGCAAATAGAACCATTCATTAGGAAGTGAACAAAATTGCAGCCTTACATTTATACTTTTATTTATTTATTTTTATTTATTTAGTGCATTTTTATAAAGCGAGGACATTACCCAAAGGTGTCAGAGCCCTGTTCAATAGAGCTAGTTACGTTACAAGATAAAAGTGGTACAAAATAGAACATTACACAGACTAAAAAAATGAAGGGTACACAAACACAAAATCCAACACAGCACACGGGTGAGGAATGTACAGGAAAAAATACAAATTTACAATGAAGAGCGAACTTCCAAGCGGGTCTGAGTATGAAAGTATTAGTTCTGAAAGTGTCTTTGGAAGAGAAGAGATTTGAGTTCAGCTTTGAAGATCCGGGTAGAGGAGGTGGCACGGAGCCATGGGGTAAGTGAGTTCTATATTCTCACCACATTGCCTGAGAAGGATTGCGCCATCGATCTTTCCCTTTTGAAGATGGGGTGTCCAACATAGATAAAGGCTGGCAGAAGCCATCTCAGCCTTTCAGGATAACCATGGACTTTGTAAATGAGCTCCATGTATAATTATGGTATGCAAAATCCTCTTCAGTGAGTATCCTGACAATCTTACTTGATCCAGCTCTCCTTGGCTTACATTGGAGACTATGGGGCATATGAATATCGCTGGCCCCACATAGTGGTAGAAATATTATCGCCGGCTATTGCTGAAAATTATCGCCATGATAACGCTATATGAACAATACATAGCGCAATGGCAATAATATTTCAGCGATAGCGGTGTTTACCATGGAACATCGCTGGTTTTCCAGCGATGTTCCATGGAAAACAGCAGTAACATTGCTGATACGACCCTGTGGTCGTATCAGCATAATCCACCTACCATTATTAGTATGCCTTAGTCTGGAATTTAACAGACGTTAAATTCCAGCGTTAAGGCCGAGGTAGCGCAATTTTTTTTATTGCTGCACCTCCTTGTTAATATCGCGAAGCTGCCTTCGCGATATTTTCATGTGTTGTTTTCACAGCCACGCCTTCTTTGCATCTCATTAGCGATGCGAGGCGAGGCTGTGAAAAAACGGGCTCTACATCAAAGAAACACGCGCTAGCGTGTCCTTGATGATATTGCAATATAATTATCGCCCGAAAACGGACGCTAAAGCAGCGATAATTATATCGCCAGCCCTTACTAATATGCCCCTATACTCTTTCAATTTTGCAATGCCCATTTCTTTAGTGCTCAGCAGTTGCCCTGATGAGGAAGAAACAACCATATACGAATCAATCTCACACCACTCCCAAGAGGGATACCTAGTACTGAAATCCAGTTTTGGGTTTAGTGCAAAATTCAGCCCCATGTGAACAAAAAAAGAGCTTATGCTGCCCACCGGCAACCACTTGCTCAAATGTACCACTTTGTCAAGGTAATTCTAGGCAGCTGCCTAGTGTGGCTATTAGGCACAAGACTGCAGACAAACAAGAAATATGATCACACTCCCGTAGAAAAATAAGCCATTGAAGACAGTGGGACCTGTCAAGATATTCTCAACCATAGTATTTCAGCACAAGGAATTACTGTGCCATCCTAGGTCTGTTAGTATCATCAATCTAACGACAAGGGATAGTCAATTGGCAGGCCTGTGTTATTGTGCTTTCCATTTGTACTGGAATAATTCAGAGGAAGGGAGGATGAATGCCGCTCTGTGGGTATATATGGGAATTATAGATAGTGTCCTGGGGGTGCAAAGGACATGTACGCCGCTCCCAGGGTTCTATGGTATTATAGAGGGGGCTGCAGACGCTTGTGAAGCCCCTTCGGGAATACTGATAGGACTGGTGCACTTGTAGCGCCAGCGCTATCTTGAGAGTGCGTTCGTTCATTTACATGCAAATGAAGGAATGACTTTGGTTGTGCACCCTTGCCATATTTTTGTATTTTAGGCATTTCAACATTTATATAGCTCTTACTACACCTATGTGGGAGTGCTGCAGCACTTGCCTATATGGGAAGCATGCTACACCATGAAGGATGGTGTCTTTGTGTTGATCCTACATGGGAAGTGTTTCAATATCATGTGTGATGACCACCAAGGTGCAGTTATCATGTTATGGGATGCAGCGCTTAGCAGTGTAATGGATAAAGAAGCTTGAGAGACAGCCATGGCTTTCAGCGAGCTAGCAGCAAGCTAGCAGCTTTGAGCAGCTCTAGATGTCCCTTGTGATATTTCTTAGTTGTATTGCCAACTGAGCTAGTTACTGCACTGGGTTGTCCATTCTGAGATATTTTGTTTAAAGTTTATGGTCCATGGTCCTGAGTAGGTATAGGTTGGAGGGAGACTGGAACACAGAACTGCTGGAATGGACTTCGTTATCAGCATCCCATATGTGATTGCAAGAGATGTCAAAAGGAGTCATAGTATGTAGTTTGGGACCCGCAGCATTGGACTCAATTTAAGTCCTCCATTGACAAGCAGCATGTGCTAGTTCTCTTCAGTTATTCCATGCCTGTTCAGTTGGTAAGGGGTGGTCTATTGCTGTGGACTAGTACAGTACTAGGTGATGGACATGACCACAGCAGTTTTTTCTTAGGTGAGAGTCTTAAGCAATATAAAGAAATTATTATGCAGTTTGTACAAACTGCAATCAACTGCCAAACTGCTGAGTGTTATGGAATGAGAATCAATATGAGGCAGGGGGGTTATATACTGTATTGTAATTGCATTTATATAGCACTTACTACTCCTCAAGAGGTATTGCAGCACTTTATGTTGGGCAGCACGCTGCAGCGGAACCCAGGGTAATTTTGTTTTTTGTTATGTTTTTTTATTTTGTTTTTTACAGGGCAGTTGCATTGTCATAGTCAATTCATGACACATGGAATAACAAATAGCAAAGGTCGTAATGATAATATTCAGTTAAAACACAACACAACAATAGTACAGGAGCATGGAGCAGGGAAACATACATCTGACCCAGTTGGCTGGCGAACACAACATAGATCATGATTGAGCCTTTGTCATTGAGATATAAGGTAGACAAGAAATAGCTAGGAGTGGTGAAGATTCAATCCGTCAATTCATGGTGAAGTTGCTGAGCGGTTGCCAAATTGTTTTTGGTCAGGAGAGAGAGGATGGAGCACTGCATACACATCACTGGTAGTGTCACAATACATTAGATTCCTCATCCAGGTTTTAATCGTGTGGTTAGCAGAGCCGTTCCAGTGTACAGAGATCTGTTTCTTAGCTAATAAAAGCAATAGCCGCAAAGCGACAGGACCCAGCACTTAATGGTTTGGTGTAGCCCAGCAAAGCAAGCAGTGGGGAGGGCATCAATTCAGCCTCGATCATAAGTGCAAGATGTTGGAAGACTGCCTCCCAAAATGCTAGGATTGGGGGACAGTTCCATGCTAAATGTATCAAGTCAGCATGCTAAAGTGCACACCTGGGGCAGGCATGGGATTTATCAGGGTCCATTCTGGCAAGGAGTTTTGGGATAATGTAAGCCCTCAATCAATCAATCAATCACCTGTTTGTTAAGCACGACTACTCACCCGTAACGGTCTCCAGTCGCTGGGGAAGAGTGGTGGTGCAGGTTCCAGTCCATCAAGGAGGGGGTATGTTGAAGAGCCAAGTTTTGAGGTTTCTCGTGAAGATGGGGAGAGATGTAGTCTGTCTGAGGTGGAGCTGTAGGGCGTTCCAGGCTCTGGCTGCGAGGAAGGAGAAGGAGCGGCCTCCTGATCTGGTCTTTCTGGCGTGGGGAACCACAGCGTAGGAGAGCTGGGCTGATCGTAGGGTTCTTTAGGGCGCGCGGTAGTTGAGTCGGCTGTTCAGGTATGCTGTTCCGGTGTTGTGGACAGCTTTGTGTGCATTGGTGATGATCTTGAAGGTGATTCTAGTCTCCATGGGGAGCCAGTGGAGTGTGTGCAGGTGCTGAGAGATGTGGGTGTGTCTTGGTAGGTTGAGGACCAGTCTTGCGGCGGTGTTCTGGATGTTTTTTAGCTTGCGGGTGAGGTTTTTGTTTATTCCGGCGTAGAGTGCGTTGCTGTAGTCGAGTCTGCTGGTGACAAGGGCGTGAGTGACGGTTTTTCTGTGCTCTAGGGGGATCCATTTGAAGGTCTTACTAGGAGGTGGAGGGTGTGGCAGTAGGAGGATGCGACGGAGTTGATCTGGCGGTCCATTTTGAGATCGGAGTCCAGGATGATACCCAGGTTTCGTGCGTTTCCGTGGGGGTGGGTGGGCTTCCGTGGGCAGGGGGACACCAGGTGTCGTTCCAGGCATTGGGGTGTGGGCCCATGATGAGTACTTCTGTTTTGTTGGTGTTGAGTTGTAGACAGTTTCTTTTCATCCATTTGGTGACAGCTTCCATGCCTTCTTGAAAGTCGTGTTTGGCTGCATTGGGTTCGCAGTATAGGAAGAGAATGAGTTGGGTGTCGTCTGCGTATGAAACAATGTTGAGTCTGTAGGCTCTGACGATGGGGGCGAGCGGAGCCATGTAGACGTTTGTTAGAACGGTGGGTTTCTAGTTGGCAATGGCTTGCACCTTTGTCCAAATAGGGACCCTTGCTTCTAGTCAGAGTAAGGGGGCTACACTCCTAAAATAACCCCTGCTCAACCCTGTGGTAGCTTGGCATGAGCAGGAAGGCTTATCTCAGAGCAGGAAGGCTTATCTCAGAGGCAGTGTGTAAAGCATTTGTGAACACATACAGTAATACAGTGAAAACACTACAGATGGACACAACACAGGTTTTTATAAAAATAGGTGTTCTTTATATAGACTTAACACAAGACCCAAACGACAAAAATCCACAACACTGGAATCAAAAATAGACTTAAAGATGGTAGAAATAACTCAGTTCACTTTAGATGGTAAATGCGACATGTTTCTCACAAAGTACCTTTGGATACGGGACACAAGATAAACAAAAGGTCTGCAGGGAGAATGATGGGTCGGTTCCTTGCTTCAGGGGAGGCGATGCGTCTGTTCCTCAGTGCTTGCGCAAAGTAGGTGATGCGTCTGTTCCTTACCGGAGAGGAGGTGATGCGACGATCTCGTGGTGTGTACCGGTTGCGATGAGCCAAGATTGCGTTTTGATGCGATGCAACGATCGGGTACGATGCGAGAAGATGGCGCCTTTGATGTATTGCGACAATGTGAAGACGATGCGTGCAAGCCCGGAAGCCATGCAGCGACTCTGTAACTTTGGAGCCGCAACAGGCCCTGCGACATGCTTCTCCGGAGATGCGACGATGACCCTTGCTGTGGCCACATGCTTCTCCGGTGATGCGACGACACACAGCTGCGACAGAGACACGCTTCTCCAGTGATGCGACGGCGACCCTTGCGGTGGCGACACGCTGCTCCGATGATGGGACTGCAATAGCTGCGGATGCGACACGCTAATTCTCGTTGAGCCGCGCTTCCAGCTCCCAACAACACGCAGGCTTCTGCAGATAGAATTCCCAGCAAAGAAATTCAGGAGGGAGCAGGTGGTGAAGTCTTGTATCCCTGTGACTTCAGCAGGAGGCAAGCACAGTTCAAGCCCTTGGAGAGTCTTCTTCAAGATGATGAAAGTTGCAAATAAAAGTCTTTTTCCTTTCCTTGGCAATAAAGAAACCACTGCAGGCCAACCCCAGCAATTACACACTGGCACAGGGGCAGTCAAAAACTCATGCAGATTCTCTGGTTCTTCTCCTTGGCAAAAGGTCTGTCTTGATTCCCAGAAGTGATCTCTTGTTCTTGGGTCTGGGTCCCCCTTTTTATACACACAAATCCTTTGTCTCTGAAGGCAGAGAGTGTCTGTACCTAGTCCAAACCAGTTCTGGGTGCATTCTGCCAGTGCACAACTTCTTCCTTTGTCAGTGTGAGCCAGGGTCATCAGACACACCACAGGCGGTGGAGCCAGCATTGTGGAAGGCAGGCACAGCCCTATTCAGGCCCAGTTGCTACTCCTCCCATCACTCCCAAAGCAGATAGGTCTATTCAGCCTTGTGCTGACTCACCCTGTCTCCTGGAGCCCTCTCAGCCACTATCACTCACAAACCAGACATGGAATACACAACCTAGTAGAGGCAGGCTGGATGGTTAGGCAAGAAAATACCTACTTTCTAAAAGTGGTATTTTCAAACACAGAATGTTAAAACCAACCTCACTAAAAGATGTGTTTTATCATTCTGAGTTCAGGCATACTAAAATAGTTTTTCTACCATGTTCCCTGGGTCAGTTAAGATTATAAGATGTTATAATCAAACTGCCCATTCTGGCCTATGGGGACAGGTAGCCTTTCAATAGTGAAAAACAACATTGGCTGTAATTCACTATCAGGACATGCTACACACAACAGAGCATGTCCTACCTTTCACATACAATGCACCCTGCCCTAGGGCCTACCTTAGGGGTGGCTAACGTAGAAAAGGGAAGGTTTAGGGACTGGTAAGTGGGTGCCCTTACCAAGTTGACATGGCAGTACTAGACTGCACACAGGCTCTGCAATGGCAGGCCTGAGTCACACTTTACAAGCTGCTTCTGTGGGTGGCACAACCAGTGCTGCAAACCCACTAGCAGCATTTGATCTACAGGCCCTGGGCACACATGGTGCACTGTACTAGGGTCTGACAAGTAAATCAAATAAGCCAATCATGGAGTCACTAATCCATTACATCAATTTAACATAGGGAGCACTTGCACTGTGGCACTGAATAGCAGTGGCACAGTGCCCAAAGCATCTAACCAGCAAAAACATATAAAAAACAGAGGAGACAACACCAAGAAATGGAAGGGAGACTCACGCCAATGGTTCAGGTCTAACAATGTTGAAGAGCGTTCAGCTGAGGTAGGACCCCTGGGGGACTCCCAGGTAGTTGGTGTATAGTCCAAGAGACCAAGAGAATATGAGGGAGTCTGACCCGTTGCGTTCTGCCGGAGAGAAAAGAGAGGATCCAGTCGAGGGCAATGTCCCGGATCCCTCCTTTGTGGAGTCTGCGTGTTAGGGTGCGGTGGGACACTGTGTCGAAGGCCACTGAGAGGTCGAGGAGGATGAGGGCTACTGCTTCTCCTTTGTCCAGTAGGGAGCGAATGTTGTCGATTGCGGCGAGGAGGGCGGTTTCTGTGTTGTGGTTTTTTCTGAAGCCGGATTGAGACGAGTCGAGGATGTTGTGCTCGTCGATGAAGGTGGCGAGTTGGCTGTTGATGGCTTTCTCGATGACTTTCGCTGGGAACGGGAGCAGGGAGATGGGTCTGTAGCTTTTGAGGTCGGTGGGGTCTGCAGAGGGCTTCTTCAGGAGGGGGTTGATCTCAGCATGCTTCCAGTTGTCGGGCAAGGAGGCGTTCGCCAGGGAGCAGTTGATGGTGTGGCAGAGCATGGGTGCGATGGTGTCAGCGGCTCTGTTGAAGATGTGGTGGGGGCCTGGGTCCGTGGGGGCCCTGGAGTGGATTGACTTCATCGTCTTCAGTGTGTCTACAGTGATGAGGGCTGTCCAGCTGTCAATCGTTGGCTTCAGGGTGTCTGGGTGGTTGGTGATGGTTCAGTGTGTTGGTTTTCTTTGTTGAAGTTGTCGTAGATGTTCTTGATTTTGTGGTGGAAGAAGGTGCTGAGTTTGTTGCAGAGGTCTTGTGAGGGAGGTATGTCAGTAGACTTGCTGATGGGTTGGGCGAACTCCTTGATGATGTTGAAGAGTTATTTGCTGTTGTGTGTGAAGATTCTGTCTTCGATTGCTGTTTTCCTCATGTTTCTGATGAATTGGATGAGTTGGGCTGTGCAAATATTTGAAATGAAGTAGCTTGTGCCTGTAATTGTTGTATATGTAGCGAGTCTGCTGGCAGCAATATGTCCATTTTTTGTCGGGTAGGGTATGGCCCAGACCCCCCTCCCATGCCGCCCGGGCTCCCACCCATCCCACCGGCCGGAGAGTCTGTGCTGAGTGGTATATGCAAGAGACAAAATGAGCACCGTCAGATGATATAATGACTGTGGAGAATAGAGGGAATTCACTTGGCTCTGTAACGGAGGCCTGCGCTCTGTGAAGGAGAAATCGGTCCATCTGGGAAACAACGCGGCCCGCAGCAAGATCCGAGACCGAGCGTAGTTGAGTCTCGTGGAACAGGTCTCCCACAGTGTGAAGACCACAGCGATAAAGTGTTTTTCTCGTCAGGGCTTCAGTGGTCGGGGACAACCATGAATTGTTAGGCAGCGGTAAGTGTGGAGAATAGAGGCGATCAGCCTGCAGGTACAGACAGAGTTTTTCCCAGGTCCAGCAGGTGGTATGTAGCATCTGTATTTTGCTAGGCGAACTCGTAAGTCCATAAGGTAGGATCGCCGCGAGCGGAGGTGAATCTGTGAATATTCAGGTTTCAAATATTGCAACAGCGCGTCCGGGTGATACCAAATGTACGTATAGTGGGTCTGTGTCACCAAATAGTATAGGTACAAGTCTGGCACCCCGAAACCACCCTTTGCGAAAGGCAGCGCAAGCGTTCGCCAACTGATGCGGGCCTGCTTGCCCACCCACACCAGTCTGATTAACAAGCTAAGAAGTGTATCGAAGAATTTAGACGTGAGTGGAATAGGAAAAGATACAAAAAGCAGGACGGTACCACCATTTTAATAATGGCTATCCTGCTGGCCACCGATAATGGGAATGTTATCCATCTGTTTAACTGTGAAAATAAACTATTAATCGCTGGGCCATAGTTAAGGCGGATGACTTCTGATGCTGTGCAATTCAGTATGATACCAAGATACCGAGGGGGATTGTCGCACCATCGTAAAGGAAAGTCTAGTGTGAAGGGGAGCGTAGAATCCATCAGAGGGAATATTTCAGATTTAGCCCAGTTGATAACCAGGCCAGAGAAGACGCCAAAATGCACTACCTCCCAAAGGAGCAGAGGGAAGTTGATCCTAAGCTCGCGGACAAATAGCAACACGTCATCCGCAAAGAGGGAGGCCAGAAGAGGGCCCGATGGAATTGAAGGCCCCGCTGAAGGTGTCGCTCCTGGAGATGCCGCACAAGAGGGTCCATGGTGATTTTAAACAACAGAAGCGATAGATGGCAACCCTGCCTAGTGCCTCTAGACAAAGGAAATTGATCCATGAGCTCTCTATTCACCTGGAGTCTGGCCACTAGGTGAGCGTAAAGGAGGTGGATAAGGCTGCAAAACCTGCGAGGGAAACCCAAATTATTGAGCGCTGCATACAAGAAAGACCACTCCAGGGAATCAAACGCCTTTTCGGCGTCTAATTATATAGCAGCGTCAGGAAGGTTGGGGTCAATTTGATTGAGTACAGCAAATATTGTGCGTAGGTTAACCGATGTGGACCGATTTTGAACAACTCCGGTCTGGAGTGGAGAAATAATTTGATTGATTAAAAGAGAGATGCGCGTCGCAAGAATCTTAGCCAAGATCTTATAGTCCTGATTAAGAAGAGACAGGGGCCTGTATGAGGCATTTCTGTCAAGTGGGTTGCCAGGCTTGAGGAGCAGGGAAATGATGGCTCCTAGCATAGTGGGAGGTAGAACTCCCAACTCGAGTGCTTCTGCGTAGACCTCAAGGAGGTGCGGTTTCAGGACAGTTTTGTATGTTTTGTAAAATTTGCCTGTGAGACCATCCGTGCCAGGGGGGAGGCCAGGAATTGGCACTGGCCCTCCTCAATCCAGACCAAGTGGTATATAAACGAGAGTAGTACGAGAGGAATGTCGATGAGATGTCTGCACTCTGGATGATGTATGTGCCATCTTCCAATTGTAACTGGGTGATATACGAGGTCTGATGCCAGGGGTTGAGAAACCTGGCCAAGGTATGTTCTGGGTGCTCTCCCTCTCCATACATCCGGGCCTGTGTGTACTTCCCCTAATAGGCCATCTGAAATTCAGCTAGGAGTCCTGCTTGCCCGTGCAGAAAAGAGGGGACATCGGCTAGAACACATGCGTCCAACTCCCTCAGTGCCTTTTTGGTTGCGTCAAGATCGCATCGAATGGTGTGCAAAACCCCAGCCTGTTTAGCCAGGCAGATACCACAATATAGACCGTGGCGCTGTGAGGTACCGAGCCAACATAAAATGAAAATATTCGATAATAGCATCAGTAATTTCACTCTTGAAAATGGCATCTTTAAGGACGGCAGATGGAACGTGCAAGGGTTTGTACGGACGCGCAATGCTGGGAATTGTTAGTGAGAGTAGCACCGGTGAATGATCAGATGAAGTTCAGGGCACATAGTCCATCAATTCTTTAAGCAAAATGGAAAAACTACTAACCCACCACCCACATCGGATATCCACCCAACCTGTAGCCAGTGAATCCCATTAAAACCCCAATCAGGAACAGTATGAGATCTCTTAGAGGGGAGGCAACGCCCAGAGCTAGCCACTAGAGTAAGCGGCAATAACATAACAAGGTGTGTGCAGCAATTAAAGAAAAAGAGGAATGTTTCACTTTCAAAGGATATTCCGGCAGCACATCTGACCAGCGGTACTGAGTCTGTACCCCAATGGGGGCAGTCTATAAAGAGCCAGCCTCGTCACCCGATCGAAGAGATGGTGCAGACAGGAACCGGTCATTTCCTGGAGGATAAGTAGGAGCTTGTCTGCAGGCGAGTCAAAAATGTGAGTCTTGCCATTAAGTTGGAAGCAGAGACGCGCCGGGTAGAGCATAGCATACTTATTGTTTGCACCTCTCATGGACCATTTTATATCCTGGAACTTGCGTCGGACTTCCTGAACGATGGGAGTGAAGTCAGGTAAGAAAGAGAGCAACGTGACTTAGAATTGTAGATCTTCGCTGTCCCCGGCTTTACTCAAAGCGGCATCCCGGTTGTGGCAGTTCAGGAGCCAGGCCACGATGAGCCGCGGCGGGGTGCCAGTGACCCCTCTTGGAGCGAGTGTTCTATGAGTGCGCTCTATCACAAATGTGGAGGAGAACGTATCTCTTCCGAGAAGTTCCACCAAGAGCCCCTCCACATAAGCTTCCATGGGTCCGGTGTTAGTGGATTCCGCTACCCCGGTTATCCATATGTTGTTCCACCGCGATCGGGCTTCTAAATCAGCATTGATGGAAAAGGTCTTCTGTCTTATTTTATCTTTTTTATGCTGCAGGAAAGTACCCTTTTTTCATGGTTTCCCCCTAACTTATTGCCAGATGCCTGATGCAATTTTGACTGAGTGTGCCCTGGTTCCCTGCCAATCAGATTCCCTGGGTCTGTCTTCTTTCCCTAATCTGTATTATTGTTTCTACAATTGGCACAACTCTGGCCTAACTGTAAGTCCCTTGTAAAGGGTACCTATGGTACCAAAGGCATAGTAGCCAGGGAAAGGCCTCTGAGGGCTGCAGCATGTATTAAGCCACACTCTGAGACTTCTCACCACAAACATGCACCACTGCCATTGGAGCCTGCATGTTGTGGTGCAGCTAAAAGTGAAGAGTTGACATGGCACACATACCTGTGTGCCATGCCTGCCCAGCACTGCATGAGGCCTAGGTAAGTCACCCTTATGGTAGGATGCCCTATAACTCATGTGCGGACCTATCTGCATGAGAAGACTGGTCCCTATAATATCTAAGGCCATTTTTAGATATTGTGAGTGCCCAGTAAAGCCATTCTGAGTATATGGTCTGTAAACTGGTCATTACGAGTTTCCCAGCACCATAATGGTTTTACTGAATCCTGGGATGTTTGGTATCAAACATCTCGGAATAATAACCCTGCACTAATTCCAGTGTCAGATTTATTATTCCCTGCACCCAGGGGTCCCTTCTAGAGGGGACCCCTGTCCCAAACCAACCACTGATGGGGTTCTGACTGGTGAACACCAGCCTACCACCATGAGACAAGTTTCTGGGCCCCAGGGGTGGTAGCCTATGCTCTCTGGGCCTAAAAACAAAGCTTTTTCTAGGCAGAGGTATTCACACCTCCCCCAGGTCAGGAAGAGCCTTCTGTGGCAGGGGAGCTTCAAAGACCTTGCCGCCTTTGTAATGCAACCCCAGCCTCTCCTGCTATCTGGAGCAAGCCCTTTTCCTGTCTCCCCTCCTTTTTGGCAGAAAGACAGATGGAAAAAATTAGTACAGCCCAGAAGGTGTGCCCACCTCTGCCAACCCCACCCTTCAGGTTGGGGAGGAGAGGTGAAACACACTCTTCAGTGCACGCCATCTTGCAGATGGCAGGCCCCCTCCAATCAGGGTTAGGGATGTTGCCCATTACCCCATGTGAGCTGAGCACCCTAAAGGTGTAGTCACACTAAGACAGTAGCTCACTGGCTACTACCTTGAGACCCCTATAACGCCCTCTAAATACAGTATTGAGGGGGGCAGCCCTGAACCTAGATTTCAGATTCGACTCTACAAGAAGAAGAAGAACTGAAGAGCCATGCTGCAGAAAAGAGGAGGATGACAAATGCTTTGGCCCCAGCCCTACTGACCTGTCTCCTGCTCCTGAACCCCTGCAAGCTGAAACCAGCGAGTCCTGCAGTCAGCAGGCTCCAAGAACCCCGGGGACCTGCCCTGCCTTCCAAACAGACTCTGACCTCCCGTGGACACCGGATTTGTCCAACAGCAGATCCAGCTGGGACCTCAAGTCCTCACCACTCTGCACCTGACGCCCACTGCCCGAGTCTGAGAGGCCCATCACCCCAGCGAGGTCACCCCGGTGATCCTGACCTGGGATCCAGTGTTAGATGACCTCCTCCGACCTTCTCCTCAACAGCTGCAGCCTCTTCCTGAGGATCCCCTGACCGCGACCAGAACCGTTGAGAAGAACCCGACACAAAAAGACACCCCTGCACCCGCAGCCCCTGAGTCGTGAGGTGCCGGACCAAAGGTGTCCTGGTGTCCAGCAACTCTCCAACTTCATCCTCCAGTAATGGTTCCCTTCTTCCAGTCTTCTGGCTCCAGCCTGCAGTCTTTTTCATCGAACAGCAATCGCCTTATGAACGCATTGGGCTCCCGACACCGCCTAAGCACCCCGCACCCAGCCGCCCCTGTGCTGCTGTTGGTGTGGACTTGGTGCTGACCAACTTGCCCTTACCTTAACCCCAGGAGCTTGCCTCCCAAAAACGTGTTGTCTGCCCGTGAGCAGCCACCAACCAAGGTGTCTCTTCCCATTGGCTAAAATTTGCACTCTTGCACTCTGCACTCACTGCCCATGTGCAGAGGGTGGTGCACCTCGAAAGCTGAACTGAACCTTGTGGAAACTTGTCTAGTCCTTGAAGCAGGGTTTGGTGCCTTTCTTCTTCTGCAGCAGGGCTTCAGTTCTCGCGCAGCGGGTCTTCTTTGTCCTGTTCTTCTCTTGTCCGTCGATCTGATGTTCAGGTCTCGGGATGCCACCTAAAAACTGAATTTAGGGGCGTTACAAGGGGAATCAGGTAGTAGCAAATGGGTACCTACCTTTAGAGTGTCTGCGCCCTCTAGTGACCACTACCTCAAACCTAGGCCTGATAGGTTGTTTCTCTACAATCCCAAGATGGTGAAATTTCAGGAGAGGAGTTCACATCGCCTGCCCTGGGTGTGGTGTAGGCTAAGTGGAGATCCTCCTCCTAATCTAACTATTTTTCCTGCCTTTCCTCTAAGAAGTGGAGCAGGAAAGGGGGCTTGGCTTCCCCCAATATCTGGAGGTTGCTGGGTTGGATTTCAAATGTGGCATTGCCTTTGAAGCTTTCCGCCCAGGAAGGCCATCCTTTCCTGGAGAAGGTGTGAAGTACCTCCACCCAGAGCAGTCTCTTTCTCTGTCCTCTGTGACTGCTAGCTCTCACCCCATGAGGTCAGAAATATGTCTGGTGGTGGCAGACTGGCGAAAACAAGTCAGAGACCACACCATTGCTTGGTATGTTTTCAGTGGACCCTCTAGAAGGTTCTCTTTTGTGAATTTATTAATAAATTCAACACTGGCATCAGTGAGAATTTATTAAGATAAGATGTTTGGTATCAAACATCTTAAAAATCATTGAAGCCATCATAGAGCTAGGACACCTGTGTCGACAAATATGCAGCCCATGTAATCCTCATGGCTTCCCAGTGCACTTACAACATCTTAGAATAGACTGGACATTGTAGGGGCATATTTGCTCATGCTGATATGTCCTCACATAGGATATAGTGCACCCTGCCATAGGGCTTAAGGTCTGCAGTAGGGGTGACTTACCCATACCTTATGTAATGTATTGGTGGGATGGGATACATGGCCTTGGTGAGGGGTCCCTGGGGTGGCACAACCAGTGCTGCAGCCTTAGAGGACCCCATGTCATAGGTACCAGGGGTACCGTTTACTAGGAACTTACAGGGGTAGCTGAAGTGATGCAAATTGTGGTATATTTTTGAGGAAAGAACACTGGTTCTTGAAACCTGGTTAGCAGGGACTCAGTACACCTCAGTCAAAGTTGCATCAAAAACCAGGCAAAAAGTGGGGGGTACTGCAACAGTTTGTAACTCATATTTCTGGTTTTCCATTTGCTAGCTATATTTGCTTTAGGCTCCCCAGCTCGAGTTCCATGCCAAAGCCCTGTTCGCAGTATTCTTCCACACACTCGCTTTCTGTAATAAACAGGCCTGTAAATCTTGTTCTTATCTCATCACTTTTGCTGGACATTCAAAGACCGAGGTCAACTGTGTCTTCGAGGCAGCCTGTTGTTTTTTTTGCTTTCGGCTGACTTCACAGTGAGAACGTTTACAGGAAAGTGAAATGCAGCATATTTTCTCCATGGAGCCTGCTTGTGCCCTTTTTAATTTTTTTTATTTTAGACATACCTCAAAAGGTATCTCGTTATTCAGCTCTACAAAACATTTTCCTTTCATTCGTCAGGCATGAAGTTCACTATTGGCATTGTCAGGAGAATGTGATATTGTATGAAGCATGAATGTTTCTAAAATCATGTTTAAAAACTATTTCTTAAAAACAAAGTTGCAGTGATTTAGTCTGATGTACTAGTACTACTAAGATAAAACAGTTCTGCATGGTAGTGAAATACATTTTCGGAATTTTTGCAGAGACGCGTACATATTTACACTTTTTTTGCAACATTCCTCTTCTTTGGTGAGTCCATTTCATTTTTCAAACTGCCTTTATAGGAATAAAGCATAAAACCGCATTTCAGTCTCAGCTACAGCCTAACATTTGGTGATCTTGGGCAATTTACACTGTTTATGGGCCATTCACTGTCAAAAACAGGATAATATTGTTTCACAGGAAAGATCCAGCTACATTGTAAAACAATTTTAAAATGCTTGGTGTACACTTTGGTGTGTAAAGCATATGTTTTATTCATGACATCAGTGGCAACTCGTTTTGGAGAGTTGGATACATTTAAAGGCACTTTTAATAAAAGATTTTGTGTTTATGTTTAGCTACACCATAATTATGTATTCCGTCTGCAACTGTGCCTTTTTCAGAAAACATATATTATTGGATATTAACAATTTCCTAATTTGTCCTTGCAGACACTAGGGTCATGACTTTTGAATGGTGCAGCAGGCGCAGAGTCACACAGGCCAAAAAGTTTAGGAAACCCACTGAGCATTGTTTATTGCTAGAGTTTACTACTAAACAAGCAGTGACAAGTGCAGTTACCTTGCAGGCACTAGGGTCATGATTTGAATGGTGCAGCAGGTGCAGTGGCTTAGAAGTCAAAATGTCTAGGAATCCCACTGCACCCTGATTATTGCTAAATTTTACAACTAAACAAGCAGTCGCAAGTAGAGTTCCCTTGCAGGCACTAGGGTCATCATTTGAATGGTGCAGCAGATGCAGCGGCACAGGGGCCAAAAGCTCTAGAAATCCCACTGAACACAGAGTATTGCTATATTTAACTACTGAACAAGCATTCACAAGTGCAGTTACCTTCAAGCGCACAAAGGTCATGATTTGAGTGGTGCAGGGGCATAGGGGCCATAAGGTCTAGGAAATCCACTCAACACCGGTTATTTTTATATTTTACTATTAAGCAAGTAGTCACAAGTGCAGTTACCTTGCAGGCACTGTAGTAATGATTCGAAAGGTGCAGCAGGTGCAGTGGCACAGGGGCCAAAAGGTCTAGGAAACTTACTGAACACTGATTATTGCTTTATTTCACTACTAAGCAAGTAGCATCAAGAGCAGTTACCTTGCAGGTACTAGGGTCAATGGAGCAGCAGGTGCAGTGGCACATGGGCCAAAAGGTCTAGGAAACCCACTGAACACTGATTATTGCTCTATTTTACTGCTGAACAAGCAGTCACAAGTGCAATTCCTTTGCAGGCAGTAGGGCCATGATCTGAATCATTGTGCAGCAGGTGCAGTGGCACAGGGACCAAGAGCTTTAGAAAACCCACTGAACACTGATTATTGCTATATTTGACTACTAAACAAGCCGTCAAGTGCTTTACCTTGCAGGCACTAGGGTCATGATTTGAATGGTACAGCATGTGCAGTTGCACAGGGGTCAAAAGTTCTAGGAAACTCCCTGAATATCTAGAATTACTATATTTTACTTCTACCCCTGACTCAGAACCAGCTATGGCTGATATAGCCCTGCTCTTAAATGACCGTCTGGCATCCCAGCGCTCCTTGCGGGCAGTGCAAGCGGCGCCTCCTCCACCACAGACGCTGCGCTTCCTGACCCTTTCCCTCTCCCCTAAAGGTCTTCCTCCCACGCAGGCGTCCTCTTCTCCTCACCTAGGACACTGACACACCATAATAGTGTACAAATCACCTTTGTTCATTGTACAAGCAGCTTTTATAAAAAGCACTTAAACTTTCTATAAAGTATTTCTGCGCTTTATAAGAGCACCATTTATATTGCACAAGTACACTTTTTTATGGCACTGGGGAGATTACATGATTTGACCAGAATCACAGGATGTTGAGCCGCTGCTGAGAATCGAGCCTGGTTCCCCAAGTAGGCAGCTCTTTTCATTACTTCACATCTATTCTTATGGTTATCTGCAAGATGTACAAAAATTATTGACAAAGATAATAGATTTCCATAGACGAAACAAATTGGTTTTGCTAACGCCTGTTCTTTATTATCACATATAATAAGATCTTGAAAATACATACATTCAGTATGTGTGCTGTACGAAAACATCTCCAACATTTGATTTTACTAAAATGTTGTCCATGTAGAATAGCAACCCAGGCCATCCAAAGGGTACACATAACTGACTTGCCTCTTAGTTCACTATTGGCTTTGTCATGGTGAGTGGAAGCATGAATGTTTCAAAATTCATGTTTGAAAACTATTCCTTAAAAAGAAAATACTTGCACTGATTTAGTCTGATGTACTCCTACTACTAAGATAAAACAGTTCTGATTGTGAATAAAATAAATTTTTGGAATTTTTGAAGAGACTTTTTCATATTTTACACATTTGTTGCAGAATGTCTTTACAAATGAAGGTGGCCCAAAAGTTAACTGTGCAGGACACCCTAGTTACTTGCTTTCTTTCACGTTGATTCACTTGTAAATGAATGCTTGCCCTTTTTGATCAGGGGGCCACATGCAAAGGTTAGGAGTGCACTTACCGGCTCCAGACTATCGATCTACAGGGACGTTATAGTATAGATCAAACAGCAGCCCTGCCTTCAATGCAGCATAGCTACAAGTACAAAACAAAACCGTCATAATGCAGTCAATGCTGGCTGTGCCATAAAGCTTTCTATCTTTACTTTCAGCCATTTGCAACATGGCTAACAAACATTTGCAAAGCCAATGGATCTCTCATAGACAGGATCTATTGTCTTTGCCAGTGCTTGCCTTTTTTTGGAAATGTTTTTCTTGACAGTGAGGTTGGTTCTCAAGGTGAATCCAAGTAACTTGGAATACAATGTTAATTGAGATTGAAAGCCATCAAGGTGATGGCCAAATCATTTGAGCACCATCACAACAATCCTAGTAGCAGCAGGAAATACTTTTTTCACATCTAAATCTTTTACTGTGTTTCAAAAAGAATACTATACAGATGTCAATTAATGTTACTGCATATCAGACTTGAGCCTTCTAAGTTCAATCAGTCGTTTGCACAGCTTTAGGGTAACTCCCCTTCCCAATTCCCAAAGGTAACCAACCTGGGATGAAGGATTGCGGGTGCTCAGAATTATCATACCTAACCTGGATGCAGTGAACCAGCTGATCTGCTCCCCTCACCAATTCAGCAGTACACATCCTCAACACAATGTTTTTCTCTCTTGGGATCCAGCACCAGAACAGAAAGAGACAGACTAACATGGACCAATATTACACCATCAGGTTCTACGTTCACCAAACAGGCTTTCCAGCACAAAGCTCAAGACCTTAGTCAGACATGAATTTACTCTCCATTTGCTTGGCACAATTACCATGTACCCCAATAACATTAGTACAGCAGTTCTACCGCAGACTAACAGCCTTCTTTAAAATACTTATCTGACTCAAGACCATCGCCCTTTACGGAAACAGTCTGCAGAATAGCTAATTCTCTAAAGATAACAAAAGAAGGAAAAAATAAAAATCAGGAAAAGGTGTAAGAAAATTAACTACAAGCTGGTCCTCAACACCACAGTAGACTTTATAAGGCCATTGTGGTAACCTCTCTATGTTGTACTATATTGTGTGAGTACTTCACACTTGCCTCTGTGCTTGTCTCTGAGGGTGGAATGTAGTAGCAGTGGAATGGAGAGCTCATGGATTATGTTTCCACTGTGCTGCAATGTTGTGTTTTGAATAGAGCGGAGTTAGAAATTGCATTCAGCAGAGGCAAGTGTGGAGGCTGAGGTGCTCTCTTTGAGCTTGAACAAACTTGTTGGATTTTACATCTTCCTGTGCCCTATCTTCATTTCAGCCATCATCAGCTCCACCACACAAAACCCTTTGCAGGAAGAACCAGTCTTTTTAAATAGCTTCATAAAGTTATTGTGCCACACATTTGATCTCCTTACAGGGCACATGAACCAAAGGCTAGAGCCTATCCTGCCTAGATTACAACAGACAATTCCTAGAGTAAATGTGTTCATCACCTGTAGATGCCAGTGCATCCACAACATGACAGCTAGACGGCTTGAACACCTTGGCATCTACAGCGATCTCCCCCCTGTCTCTCCAGACTCACCACTGGCTTCTATGACGTGATGTATCTCAGTCAAGGAATTCTCCATTGTCCACGATCTTCCTACAACAGAATCTCTGTGCCCATCAACTGTGGTAGACACTTTGGCCCAGAGTGGAATCACTGGTAATTATTCCCAGGTTGAGAAAGATTTGCATCGGTGGAACTTCCTGCAGCCAGCCATCAAACATAAATTTCAATATCTGACCAAATAAGCACATTGGTGCTTTCAAAATGCATGAAACATCTTACTATCCTCAATACTAAGAAAGCCTTCAACATATGTATGCCTGAACTGAGGCCAAACAATTCTTGGACAGAGACCATAGGGTAACAATATGCACAGTACCAACAACCTCAGATGCTTCTGCATCACTGACCTGATAAGCTCCGGAGCACCCTATCTTAGGAAAAGAGTCCAGCCCTATCATCCACGACGCTGTCTACGTTCCTCATCGCTGTCGTTAGTGCGCACCCCGTGTTCCTCCGCTCTCGAGTAGGAGGACGATCTTTTCAGGTACTATCTGCCAAACTTTGGAACGGCATGCCGCTCACCTTAAGACAGATGCATGATCTCCTCCCCTTCAGAAAGGACCTAAAAACCTGGTTGTTCCAGCATTAGTCCAGCAATCAGCCCCAGTATCGCAACACTTCTACCTGTCAGTCACACTCACCTAGCGCCAGGACACTCAGCCGAGTAGCTGTGCGCTCTACAAATACCCTGATAACATAACATAAGCATAAGGTCTAGTCTGAAGTGAATGACTGGTGCACCTTGAATGCACCCACGCATGACATCTCAAACTTCCCAAATTGGTAACACTAAAAACAAGCTTTAGCAAGCATATTTAACCAACTTGATAGCATTTAACCCACTTCCAAGACTGTGCTGCTGGGCCACTTCAGTGGTATGAAACACTTATCAAATCTGATGAAGCAATAAAATAACATACACTACAGTAAGTGCGGCAATGTCGCTAGCTAGATCACAGTTTGCTAGTTATTTAACAATTTTAAGTAACTCTGTAAGGTCATTACTACCGCCTGTGATATTGTTAATGTATTGATGGTTTGTTAGTTCATACTAGGAGATTCGATTCAGGAAACACATAGGTAGTCCAGCAAAACATCTGGGCATGATGGCACAGCTTTTCAAAAATGTGGAGAACAGTAGTCCCAACGCATGCATCTTGGTGTGTTAAACTTAAGAACTGAGTCTTTTGCTGACTTAGATAAGCTGAGAGCTACCCAAAAGGAGAACAGCAAGATCCAGCTGGAACAGCCCGCCCTTCCCCTCGCCCTCGGGAACCGACCCAGCCCAACTTATTTTCCACCCAGTGGTTACAAAATTGCCTATTCACGTTACCAATTCTCTCCTCTGGCTATCCATTCTCTCTTTTCCCCCCCAAAGATCAGAGGTTGCAGAGTCGGGCAATGGAGATCTTCGGAGTCACCTCTAAGGAAATGAGAAGAAAAGATGTGAATGGAACACAATGTTTGAGAGCATGTACGTCGTAGAAATTCTTTTTTTAAGTTTAACATCAAAGTTTATTGAGCAAGGTTCAATATTACACAATATATAAAAGAGAAAAATATTAGATACAATTAAGAACATTCCAAGCAAATAATAATATATATGAAAAATATAAAAAGAAAGGAGGAAGTGAGGGAGGGTAAAGAGAGAAAGGGGTGGATGGGAATAAGGGGTAGGAGAAAATACATACTGTTATAATCTGAACTCTATAATAGCCTTTAAGAGAAAATAGCATATGAAACAGTTTTAGTATGTATAAAAGACATTGATAAAAAATATCAATACCAAGTTACAATAAGGACAAATATCCAAGGCAATATTAATGAGAAATTGTTTAACTAAGCAAAGACAACAAGTAAGTCATGGAGGTTTTTGAACTTCGTCAGAGGTTTGGACTAATGGAGCACTATGTGAGGCAATGTAAGTTAAATAAGTGGATATAGGGAGCCATAAAAGGTCTCTTTTTATGGACACTGAAATAGGGGTAACGAAGTTAGTATCAAGTCTCTGATGAAAACAGACTGCATTCCACCAGGCTCTAAAAGTAACTTTGTCAGCTTGTTTCCAGTTAGAAGTGATTAAGTGAAGAGCTACTGCCAGTAACAAATCTATGATTTTAGAATTAGAAGGAGATTGGGGCCAGCAGGGGGATAGAGAGCCTAGAAAAACATTGGAAGGGGAGAAGGGAATTTTTGTTTTAAAGATTTTGTTAATTTGAGACCAAACTAATTGCCAAAAACAATTCACAGGGGGACAATCAAAACGTATGTGATGTAAATCTTCATTTGTGCGAGGGCAAGACCAACAAATAGGGGTAGAATTTGTAGTGAAGGAGGCTAATTTTGCGGGAGTGAATAAAAGACGCTGATAAACAAAATAGAGGGTTTGAGATGTATTAGCAGCTCTGGAGGTTTTATGAATTTTGAGCCACAACTTATCCCAAAAAGAAGTTGTCCAACATTCCATGAGATCACTTTCTCAAGCCAATTCAACCTTCGTTTTGCTCCTATCAGGAGATAGAGATGAACATTTATATAACGATGAAGCAGAGGAGGAGCTCGTTAATAAGGGATAGAGCGTGGAGTTGCTGGATGAGGGGGAAGGCAATAATGATAAGGATTGAAGGTATTGATATATTGAAGAATACAAAAGATCATATTGAGATCTATAGGAAGAGGGTAGGGCAAATTGTGTTTGAAGATCCGAAAAGGATAAAGGGACATTATTTAATAATAATTGTGAAATCCAAAGTAATCCCTTATTTCTCCAAGATTTCCAATAGAAAGTACGATTTTTAATTCGGAGTAAAGAAATATAAATAGATTCTATCCTAGTATGATCACGTCTTATTTTTAAATAATTTGCCAATAACTTCCCCATTTTATTTTGACCTCCATAGTAACGCGCGCTGCTCTTCAAAAGATATGAAGAGGCTGCTTCCGTAGATGTTTTATTAAATTTAAATTTAGCTTCAGTAAGTTTTTTTTAAGGAAGATTCAGAGTTTGAATGAAAGTAAGTATATTCAAGTTGTTTAATCTCAGCAAGTATTTGGGACGTTTTAGCTTCAAAGGATTTCTTTTTACGAGAAACAAAGTTCATAATAAAGCCTCTGGCAGCCGCTTTAAAGGAGTCCCAAATCATAACCGGAGAAGAGTCTGGAGTAGAATTTGAAAAGAATTCGGAAGCAAACGAGGTGAATTGGGTTGTAAAAGTAGGATCAGCTAATGAGGTATTATTAAATCGCCATCTACGTGCATGTGGAGTGAAGGGTAACAAGTCAAAATCTACAAAAACTGGGGCATGATCCGAAATTAAAATAGATCCAATTTCGGAATTGTAAACCTGTTGAGATAGGGATTTACTAAAAAAGAGATAATCTATTCGGGATTGTGAATGATGAGAAGGGGAGTCAAAGCTATATTCTCGAGTGTCAGGGTTACAAAGCCTCCAAACGTCAACTAGGGCCTTACTTTGTATGGTGGAAGTAAATTGGGAATGCATCTTAGTGTTGGAAAACCTAACAGAAGAATTTCTATCCAGTATAGGGTCAAAAACCTGATTACAATCTCCTCAAAAATAATATAATCATCGCTCATCAAAAGAAGCTTCTCAGATACATGAGTCCAAAAAGCATTATCAACATCAACTGGTGCATAAATATTAAAAAGAACTAAAGGTATCTGATTTAAGAGAAGATTGACTATGACCCATCGATCTTCCGAGTCACATTCCTGATGGGAGACAGATACCTGATATTTTTTGTGACATAAAATAGAAACTCTATTTTTCTTGCCTAAGGCTTGGAAGAGAAAACATTACCAACCCAGCCTCGTTTTAATTTAGATGCTTCAGCATCAGATAAATGTGGCTCTTGAATTAGCGCTATGTCAGCATTTAATTTAGATAAATGGGATAATACCGTTGTCTTTTTAAGGGATTATTTATTCCCTTAACGTTCCATGTAACGACTCTAAATGGAATCAATCAAAAGTTACCTTGAACAAATATTGTGCAATCAATAAAAAAGATTAAGCTTATTACTGAGAAAATATTATAAAGTAGAAACAAAAATGTAACAGTTAAATGTAACTTGAACAATTGTTATGCAAGTAATAGAAAAACTAAAGGTAATAATAAAAGAAGAATAGAGAGCAAAGTGGTAGGAAATGAAACATGAGCTCCAGATTAGACAAAGGAAAGAAATAGAAATAAAGCTTTCATCAAAAAGAGAAGGGAAAAAGAGCAGAGGAAAAGGAAAGGAAAAAAAGAAATGAAAAAGGAGAAAGAGAACAAAGGACAGGAATTAAGAAATCACGAAACAAAAACATACAATAAAACAAACAACACATGATAAAGCATAAGAATGTCGAAAAGACATACCACAAATGGACAATGAGAGTAGGGATGGAGGAACCACATAAGGGAAAACAGCACACCAGACGGAATACTCCAAGAGGATGCAGCAAAGGGAGAACAACCTCCAGGCATAAGACGAAAAGGTCATACACCAAAGGGATCACAGAACCGCACCTGATAAAAAAGAAAAAAGAATACATTAGGAGGGCATCACAGGGTAAAACAAACTACATCAGAAAGGAGAATAAAAACAAATAACGGCAGACAGAAGTTAAATGGGACAATCAAGAACCATTAAAACAATTATAATCGGGGAGTGTCCATGGAATCATCTCTGCAGGAATTGAGGAATTGTTGAAGAAGTGCAGGATCTTCATAATTTGTTGTTTTATTATTGTAAGTCACTTTGAAGAGACAAGTATGGAACAATCCATGACGTGCATTCATGGAACGGAGAGCAGGTCTCATGTCCAAAAATTGTTTGCGATGGTCTGCGGTAGCTTTGGCGTAGTCTTGGGCAAAGATTGGCGCCACTCCAGGTAAGCTTCCCCTTCTGTTTAGCAGTTTGAATAACTTTAATCAGATCCTTATATTCTAGAAAGTATAGAATAACACCTCTAGGTTTCGTTGAAGAGTATGCGGAATTGGCAGAACGAGAGGGTGGACCTAATCGGTGTGCACGTTGAATATTCAGTGGAGGAGAAGTTGGAAGTCCGAGAAGTGTTGGCAGGAAGGATTGAAAGAAGGATATAGGATTAAAACCCTCAAGACCTTCCGCAAGGCCATAAATACGTAGGTTGTTGCGTCTGTTGCGGTTTTCCAAATTTTCAATCTGTTGCTTAAGTGATTGTATTTCTCTATGCATTCCTGGAACCTGCTCAGAGATTTCCTGCATTGAGGACATTTTCCTCTCAAGATCTGCCACTTGTTGCTCAGTATGGGACCAATTATCCTCAAGGCTCTGAAGGCGGACATTTGTTTCAGCCATATACGGTTTAAGGGAGCGTATTTCTTCAAGAAGAAGCTCCATGGAAATGGAAGAGGATGCGTCGGTGGGGGAAGGGGGATTTGCCTTCACTCGTTTCTCTGATACAGAAGGTAGTTTAGAGTTAGGTTTGGTGTTTGATCGAGAAGTGTTAGGAGAGGAGCCCTTGAGACCAATAGATTCAGTAGATGTGTCATCCATATTATCCTGTAGCACACTGAAAGGATTATTGTCCACTAACAGCACGCAGGTAGTATTAATAAGTTGAGCGTTGTTACGATTAGAACGGGCCATTGTCCTCACAAAATGAGTGGAGAAAAATATTGGGAGGTGTTCATGAGACCCTAGAAAGGCGTGCCAGAACTTATTGGAAAGACTTGAGAAAAAGGCAAAAATTCAATTAATAAAAATTAAATGAAGCTTTCATCCATATGAGCACATATAAAGTCTTAAATCATGAAAAAGCGAGGAACCACATTGTTTTATTCCAGTGAGCACAGTGGAAAACGACAGAATATTAAATCTAAAATGGTGTCCAGGAAGATAACATTCACTGCTGAAGAGAGAGGAAAAAACTGTCCATGGTCACCAAAAATAGACCAAATGCCATGTAGATTAGTTGGCAGCATGAAATAGGGAAGACTTGCTGCTTATAGCCCTTAAAAATGTTAAAAGAGGCATGTTAGGGCGAGATATCTTAGGAAAATAGATGCGGGACGCACGGGGAGCTGCAAATGCTCAAAATGGCGGCTGCGACTCAGAGACGAGCCGCGGCTGGAAAAACACCTTGCAAGCTCACCCCGCGTCTCCGCACTGATGCCAGGGCATGCCGGAGGAATTCCGGTTTCAGAAGACACGGCTCCGCGATCTTCAGAACAGCGGCGAGCGCCCGGAGGAGTCTTGGCTCTCTACGTAGTCCCGGAGCTTCCGAGAGCGGCGGCCATTCCCTCCGGTGCCTAAACCACACCCCCCATCATAGAAATTCTGTAATTTGTTTTAGTTGAAAACTCATGTAAACTTCGCAAGCTCCGTTAGTTGGCAAAAGAGCTGCCTGTCTGGCACCATTCCTGTCGCGCTGCCCCTGGGAAATCTCTGTCACTAGAAAACGTCGCTCCCTCTTTGAGGTAATACAGCTATATCCAGTGGTATATCTTTCTCGGTGCATTTGCCAATAATTTAAATATATAAACATTTATATCTTCTGTGGAAGGGAGAGGGTGGGGTTAAATGACACCTGCTCGGTTGCCTAAACCTGCCAACATGCTTAGCTTTTATTGAGCACATGTTTTTGTTGTAGGCGTCTTGTGTGGCTCACACGTTTGTAAGTAACGGGGAACATCTCCGCTAAGAACAAAGTCAGTTGTGCAGTACTTCTTGGGGACAAACAGTGATGTGACTAAATCCAAGAAGCTCACATTCTTCGCTCTCTGCTCTAATTTCATGGTCCATTGATAGAGCTCGATAACCACTTTGAGTTGCTTGACCATCAGATCTTCTCACCTGGAGCAATTTGTTTGGGCAAGACCTGGAACAATGTGATTTGAATCAAAATCTAGTTAGGTATTTTTGATGCTAAACTGGAACATGAACAATTTTTTTTTTGCCTCTAAGATAAAGGACCATGTTCTCCAGGCCAGTGAGGGCCAGCACCGATTTGGGATGGTGAGGTGGGGTTGGGAGGGAAGGGGTGTGGGGGTTTAAGGGGTCTAAAAAAGATAAAATCCACTTACCTCCTGCAGCGTCTCTCCCACATTGTCTCTCATCGCTTCAGGTCGAACAGAAAGCAGGTAGGCTCCCCTGAACCAATCACAGTGCTGCAATGCAGCATTGTAATTGGTAAACACCCAGGCTTCCCAGAGCCAATCACAACGCTGCAATGCATCATTTTGATTGGTCTGGGCGCCGTGGTTCGGAGCTCAGCCAGGGAATGGGAGCATGGGCATGTTCTCCACCCAGGCTGTAATGCAGCCTGGATGGAGAACATGCTAAGTGCGCATGACAGTTTGGCCGGCTCCAAAGGGTTGGCCAAAGCATCATGCACACTTCAGTATGGTCACCACACCTACCCTGCCCTGCTCTGTAAGCAGAGTGGCCCGCCCCGCAACGCTGCTGCAGGAGGAACAAATAAAATGATAACATCAAGTTATTATTTTATTTTTCCTTTCTTTCATTGCTGCAAAGCAATGTGGGGCAACGCTCCTCTGCCTTAGCGGAGGAGCCACCACTGCTCCAGGCTGTTTTTAAAACATTCCATTGAGCTTTGATTTACTTAAACAAATGCATGAATAAAACTGCTATCCAAAAAATGCTTTACTGGCCAATTTGTGAGTATGGACAGTGGGTGTTGGCTGCCATAATGTTAGGACCGGTGATATATTTCTTTTCCTGCTAAAGCACTCTGACATCTAGGTGGTTTTGCTGGACCAAAACAGATCGTGGATACGGACAGAAAAAGCTCAATGACAGAATCCATAGAGTTTGTTTCAGTAGAGGAAGTGGTCACAAAAAACCTGATCACTTACAAGGGAGCTTATAGTTAGAACTAGGCAGAGAGAATGACTGTAATAGGTTCATGAGCTTGAATGTAAAAAAAGCAGGGAAATCTCTGTATTACCTTAAATCATATTCACAGCACTTAACGCGTGGTAAAGTTGTGTGGCATAACAAAGCCTCTTCAGAGAGCTTCAGGGCTTACATCTACTTCTGCTGCTGCCGTTGCTTTTAGACCTGGGACGCCCTATGTAGGTCGAGGAGAGCTTGATCCCCGTCATAATTTAAAGGTAACGACTGATTGGATAGCTTCCAATCAGATTTTTTCAATGTAGACCTTTTTTATGTGGATACCTTGACAATCTGTCATCGATTTGACCCTCCTAGACTTACTTGCACACCGCTCCTTCAGACACAGCTCGAATTTATATTTGTACTTCACTTGGGATTTGCAACCCAAACACTTGAGTTGTACGGCCAAAGTTATTAACCCAAATGCTGGTTACTAAACAGGATATTTTGCTTTCAAGATTTCATGTAGTAAACTTCCGCCATTGTTATTTTCCCTTACCACACTTGGTGGCACCTAGGATGTATTCAGCACTCGAAAAACCTAAACTCTTTAACGTAGGCAGTCTAACCGTTTTTAATCATCTTGTCGCCCATAGAGAAGGACTCACTTGTTCATTGAGACACCAGGTAGTTCCTGGCACCAGCTCTATCTTGAGAGGGAGTTCCTTTATTTGCATGGTGGCATTGTTCCATGCAAATGAGAGAATCACTTTATCTTTGCGCCCACATCGTATTACGTAATACGGCGCGTCCTACGTCTCACGTCATACACGGAGGGACTAGGTCATTTACATATAGCAGCCGGTTTGACAATTGCGTTTCTTGACGCGACCTGAGTGGCTTGGCAACCAATACGGCGCGCCCTACGTCTCACGTCATACAGGGAGGGACTAGGTCATTTACATATAGCAGCCGTTTTGACAATTGCGTTTCGTACGCGGTTTCCCCACATTAACGAAAGGTGGCCCAGTAGCGGGATTCAAAACCGCTTTGAAGCAATTTGTTGCTGTTACCTAACGTGAGTCTGTGAATAATACGCTGAAGCGTTTCTCTTGTGTTCGCTTTGCCATGAGCATGTAACTAAGCATGCGTCTGTCATTTATGTTATAGACGATGTTAGATTTTTCTAACGACTTCTGCTCCATATTGGATTTGACGGCTACTACTCAACCAACTAAGCCTCGTAGCCAACAAGTCGATTATTGAGGTGAGCCATGACCAGGTCCGCAATTATGCATTTCTGAAGTAGTATCCCTCGCGGTTGATTTCATTCTTCCTACACATTGAATTTAATAGTGATTCTGCTACAATTAGCCCCCGATTAGTGACATGTTTTAACCAGGGTAATTGCGCTGTTAAAAACCGAGTCTATATGCATTACCCGCTTTCTTTGCCACGATGAGAGCTGAAGTTAGTCTAAATGTGTGTTTTCCCTTGAGCATATTGCATGTCACGTTTGCGAATTAATTCTATAAGGGGTCATTCAATTTCGTGACTTGTTTTAACCAGGGTAACTGCGTTGTTAAAAACTGAGTTTATATGCATTACCCGCTTTCTTTATTACCATGAGAGCTGAAGTTAGTTTAAATGTGTGATTTCCCTTGAGCAAATTGCATGTCACGTTTGCGAATTAATTTTATAAGGGGTCATTCGTGCCTTGTAGTTCCCTGAACTGTTGGTGGAACTCTTCCGTATTAATAGTGATGGGTGGATGATTAAACTATATCTAATGCCATCACCCGAGGTTCAATTTATTTGAATTTAAATTTCAGAAACCCAATTGGATGAGTGATTCAGCTCTACAATGTTATATTAGGCCATCCAAGACTAACAGCTAGGTGAGTTATGGCCATTTCCATTACCACATCTTTGTAGTATCAGGACCACATGAATTTCAGTATTAAGGACCATCTTTTGACGCGCACTTTACTTGCTCCTGCAGGTTGCCATTGTCAATTCTAAGTCCTGATGAAGACCCGCATGACGATTTAAGATCGCATATATAGGGTTGAAACGTCGACAATACCTAGGACCAGTTCAAGACCCGGTTTCATATAGAACTTGAGTTATCCGTAGAAACCTTGTCATTGTGCCTTTCTCTAATACTGGCCCGTTTTTATTTTGTATATAAAACTTTTGTATTCACTTTATATATATTATGCACTAACTGTGTCACTTATGTCACTATGTCACTGATTCCCGAATTCACTTTAATGTTTACAACTTTGGTAACCGTGCCTCGCTAAAAAGAATGATATGGGTGTCAATATAAATGATGCAATTTATATATAAAGAATACTCTGCCACCCAACAAATCTGATTTCATCGTGATTTGAACATTGTCATTGCTTATCTTTTCATGTGGTCCCCCTAAATACAATTTTCTTCATGATTAATTTTTCCTTTTTGTAGATTGATGCATTTAACTTCTTTTGATCCAATCGTAAAACAAAGCAATTGCTTGAACATACCCGACAGAACCACTGTACTTTATATCACATCGTATTATGGACACAGACACAGAGGCTAACAGGCCCTTAGGTAGTGCACTGACAAACACAAAAAGGTGTCAGTGTGCCTCCTTAATTCAGCGCTCAGGAGGTGGGAACCCCCAGACATTCCCCTCTAGGCAGGTACATGAGGATCTCTATCCCCTCTTTAAAGTTGGCGTGGCTGCGCCTGGACTGTGAAACACGGGGAGGCTTCCAAGCAGCCGCTTTGTATTTCACTGAATGCGCTGCCCCCAGTGCGGATCATCAACTGAAATAGGGCACACTTCCAGGTGTGCCGTGGTGTAAAACAAGACAGTTCGCCCTGCCTATAATATGGGCCCAGGACTCTTTACATAGTGGTGTATGCTGAAATCTGGTGCTAAAACAATTGCATCCAAATGCTTTGTGTCTAGTTTGTCTCTTTTGGGTTTTGTTCTGCCCCGCCTTGATATTGTGCAGCAGTATGGGGCTTCCATAGGACATTATGAATACTTCCCAACTCCGCCCCAGGGACGTAGCTAGACCCCCTGCGTGTGCCACCCCATAGGACCGCATGTAGGAGGGGGGTTTTGCTGGCAATTCCTGCATTTGCCGCCCCGCGATGGCTGCAGGTAAGAGCGGGGGAGGCTGCCACCCCCAAAACTTGTGTCGCCTGGTGCGGAATGCCCCCCCCTTGCTGCACCACTGCTGCCTACAGAACCTCCCCTGTAGTGATGGATGCCTACCTGTGAATACGACTGAAGAGCCTCCATCCTCCTCCTGCCCCAGCCCTCTGTAGTACAGGCCACCCTGCCTAGTTCGACCCCGTATAGCAGGACATGGTTCTCTCATGGGGGGTGCCCTTGGTTGTAGTTGGCAAGAAACCTGCTCATCTGCATAAATGTAATAAATATATTTAAATTGTAAACAGTCTAAATTTTCTACTGTATCACTATTTTCTGAAATATATTTGGTCACCAAATAATATTGATGTTGCTTGATTTTACATCGTTTGTGACTGATGCTATTTTTACTGGTGTGATGACCAACATGTTATTTACGGAATGTTTTCAATCACTTGTCACTTGGAGTACCACAATTCCAGGGACCTATTCATGTTCTCTGGCTCAGCCTATTGGTTTTTGTTTTGCATTCTTTTGTGGCGCAATCCTGGTCCTAGGCCTCACAGCACTTTACAAAAGAACTAGACACTACACATTTTTATCAGGAACAGGGAGATTGAGTAATTTGCCTAGAGTTGTAGCATGTTGAGCCTAGGTCGGGAATTGAACCTGGTTCCGCAGTTACAAAGTCAACAGCTTTAGCCATTACGCCACATCACACCCGAAGTAGCATACCTCTGCTATGATGTACCTTGCCTGGGTATTCATCGCCTCAGAGCTTAAAATGGCCTTCTAGTCTTATAAAGGTGCAGGGCACCATTTAAGTGTTAATTAATATTTTTTTCAGTAGGCTTATCACACAGATATCATGCAAGGCACAGCGGTTTCTGGTCTCTGCAGTGGCTAACCGTTACCTGTGGTGGAGTGGCTGCTGGCAAACGTCTCGATGCAGATGGCTTTGGCACTGGTTGTGGTGGTGGGTGTGGCAGCCTAGTGATACTAGCTGAACCCCTGCCTCTTGCCATTACAGGTACAGCAGTGGTGTTCTAGTAGCCCTGTTTACAGCACATCTCTTGACTATGTCTCCTACACTACGTACACTGTTAAAGGATATGTTCTTCCCCTGGTCGTTGTTAAAAAGTTAGCCTTGGAGGAGTATGACAAAATTTGAGCACTATTTTTTTTTTATTATTACTCTGTTGCACTTGTTCCTTGACGATTTCTATGTTTAATATGCCTTTGCTGTTGTCTGTTGATTACTTTTTGCTGTTGTTTAGTGTTATGGTGTTTTCTTTTCGGTTGTTGATATTTGCGTTCTTGTAAAATATTGCTTGTTTTCTACAGTTCCATCTTCTTCTATTATGTATTGATTGTTTAGTTTTTAGCAATTTTGTAAAACGTGGAGAAGGCCCAAAGGATAACATAGCCTCCTCACAAAGACTTTGATACAAATAGAATTAGAGGGGTGTACAAATGTACATATGTATATGACTGTGACTCCTGTCCACCGAACAGATTATCATGGCCACATATAAGAAATAATCAAACTATACACCTAAACTACGCTAACTTAGTGGATCTTTGATTTACCCAATGTAATTTGTACCTCAACTTTATGAGTGCCTACGACTAATCTCTGCTACATCTGATTTCAGCATCAATCATTACTTGTTTTGCCGCCTGTGGACACAATGTTGCTGGCCAGTTCTTTTGACAATAGACATACTGGTATGTTCAGCCTTGATATAGTCCGCTGCTTCTCCCACATCTCAGCAAAGACCTGGAACAGCATTCCCACGCGCCTCCGGACGTTCACCTCACTTTCAGAATTCCAAATAGCCCTCCAGACCTGTCTGTTTGAATAAACTTCCAGGCCTGCAAGCACCTGGATACCCTATCAGGTGATTAGCCACTCTTTATAAATCCTGATTGATTGATTAGGATGAGACACCTGCTGGAGGCTCTCTTTTCTTGACTTTTCAGCTTTTGTTCTTATCATAGTACATCAACAATTGTACAATTGTGACATCCTCTGAAGAACAATAAACACAGTTAAATGAATTAATTACAAACCTAACGCACTCTTTACTACTTTTGGAACTACTGTGGTAACTTATCTTGGTGTGTGCTCCACCCTTCTTTGTGTCTCTCACTGTAGTAGGTCCTCAACTCTGGGGGAGCCCGTACCTAATGCCTTAGGCAGCAAGGTATTTTCGATTGTTAGAGCACAGAAAGTTTGCTCATACTACTATGTGCTTCTAATACACCTACTGCTGCTACATATTGTTATGTACTGTATGGTGAAACCATTTATAGTTACTTATCCTCATTTCTGCCTCGTGTTTTACCCTGACATTTCAGCACGCAATATGTTGAGGTGAAATGCATCAGCTCCGTGGTGTCCTCCGAGACCTCATAATTCTGATGCAGCTGGTAACTTCTTTTACCAACTCCATCGGAATGATGGAGGCTCTCATAATGAGGCCCAATGTGTCCTAATTGTCTGTATCTGAGTGAAGATTCCCACGCTGTCGGATAAAATTAAGATCCCACAAAGCAGTTCTCATGAGTGGAGTGATGCTGATAACTGAACAAAAGCTGCTGTCTGGTAAAGGGCTCCTGGTCTGGTGGCCCTTGTGGTGGTTATGAAGGTTGAGATGACTGTAACTGGGTTTCCTGAAAGGGGAATGTTTAGAGAGGAGTCCTGTGCCCAACAAGCCCTCTCTGTCAATTATACCCTCATAGCATGCCCTTCCTCTGGGCTAAATTAAGTCATGATGGAGCAAACCCACAGCAACAGCAGCCATTGTTGCTGGTAGGATGCACTTCCATGCTACCTGAAATGTACGCGTCAGCTCCTCAGCACTTGAGATCAGTGCTTAATTAGAACCGGTGGTTGCAGGTGGGACCCATCAGCACTCATTTTTGGGGGCCGGCACTTATTTATTGCTCATCAGACTTTCACCTAGAGCAAAAGAGAGAGAGTAAACACAAACAGGGGAGGGAAAGAGGAAGTGAAAGAATGCAGGGATGAAAAAGAATCTGCAAGAGTGAGATAAAGCGCAGAAAGAGTCTGTTGGTAAATGAATGAGGCATGAGGTGCAAACAACACTATGCAGCCTTGGTATTCGGCACCCAGATATTCATAGCGCCGGCCACAGGCTTCTGAGCCGGACTTTGGGCCCCTGAAACTTTTGTTTTTATAAATTAGGCACTGCCTGAGACAGTTAAAACATTGGACCCTGAGAAGTCGTCCACGTGTGGTGAGGCCTGTGGTTGCTGGTCTCTTTCCCCTTTTGTGAAAGCATGCACATGCAGAGCCAGAGGTACAATCATCTGTCTTTCTCTCAGACGCTGTTTACATTTCTGAAAAGGCTTGCTCAAACTAGCTGCTTCAGTTGACACAGTAATCACCAGGAGCAATGGAAAACTACTGTCAACAGAGATAAAACACGTTTAATCCGAAGCAAATTCAAGGCTAACTGAAAACAAGAGTTTCAAGCAGTGCGTGTCAACTGATACATTTCAGGTTATTGTGGGCCTGATGAAGGACGCTATTTTGTGGTTGGATTTGCAAAGTCACACCTGGGAAAGAGTGTGTTGCAATGCATTAGAGGTGCTTTGTGGGTATTTCTGACTTGGAAAGTACCACTATGAACTATAAAGAGGAGGGGGCGTGAAAGGGCTGTTGTTCCTCTCTTTGAGATTGTCAGTGAATTGTATCAATGTTTGCAACAAATAGTGTAGTTACAAATTGTTGAAAAGATACTGAAACGTTTGATTTTCAAAGTGGAAGCATACTAGCCCGATGTCATTGCCTTCATAGTCACTTTTATTTTTAATATCAGTCGCTGTCCTTCAAAGGACCAGGGCAGCTGTTCTTCTTAAATAACACAAACAAAAAAACCAGCATGCAGGAAATGTAAATGCAGGAGTGGAGGTCTGCTGCCCCTCGCAGACTTTCGTTTCTGCATTTGCAAAGGGATACACGATTCCTTTTGCCTCACACAATTTAGTGAGGCAGGAGTTTCCTTGTCTTCTGCTAATCAGCATTTTGTAATGTGAATGATTAGTACACAATAAGGAAATGGTTCTGTCGGAAATATTTATAAATCTGTTCACAACAGTTGGAAAGAGATGAGATCTAAAGCAATCACACCTGAACTGAATCAAGAACAAAATGGATCCACTGACACCCAAAAGAAAGTCTAAATATTTCATGAGTTTAAGGTATATTTTCTCGAAATGGTTAATTTAATACATAGGCAATATGCATGAACAAGTTGCTTCTTTTGCAGCATGAAAGTGGCTTGTGCAAATGATAAGTGCTTGTGAATTAATATATACAATGTTAGATAAGTCAATCGTATGTGTTCACGTCTTCCCAAGTGGAGTTAACATTAGTTTAAACTGAGTTGCTTTTAGGTGGAAGCCTACCAGACAGCGCAGATGTCTGGTTTGCTAATGACATCATGGGGACATTCGGAAATCATCCCTGGGAATGCATTCCGCCCATTGCTTACCATTATCTTTGTGGTTTGAAACAACAATTTTCTTGATTTCTATTTGCTGTCTTTATTTGTTTTAGGCTGTTGAAAGCGCGCCGGTGCTTACACCACAATCTCTCTGTAGAGTCATCAAAGGGTGTTCCCTAGTGGTCATATGATCCTTTGTTGGTTGACGTGATGCTGAAATATCTCAGTAGGTTGAGCCATAGTAAAATGAAATATAGAGTTGTGATACCCACAACAATAAAGAAGCAGATTAAAGCACTCAGGTGTTGAATACAGAAACTTCTCTTCTCTCTCCTAAACATCAGTCAAATATAGGATCATCTACAAGGGTCTTCTATTTAGGGAGCATAAAATGTGTCAGCATGATCAGGCTTCAGTAGAAGTCTTGCAAAAAGGAAATAAGTGTTTATCATAAAGCTTCTCACTTGCAAGAATAAGGCAATCAGAGAGGCCTGTACCTCTCAAAGTCTAAAGGGATTCTCTCTCTTCCAACTATGAGGAACACCAATTTAAAAGTAACAGGAGATTCACAAACATCCTTATCCCCTTTCACACCGCCTGGAACCAACCAAATCATTACTTGAGTGCATCTGTTACATCTTTTCAGTTTCCCATTGCAGCAGTACTCTACCTTTAACATCGCTCCGTCATGGTACATGGTGAACAGAAGGCCTCTTTAGAGCATTAATTCTCCATGTTCATTGTCAAGTTCGTCGCTCCAGGCCTCTCTATCAGCAGCCTAAGACAAACAATAGGCCTTTCTCTGGCTAATGAGAATCATGATCATACACCTGCAAAGAAAGAGAGAACATGCTGGCAAGGCAATATGTATTTCAATTGAGGCCTGTAGTCAGGATAAGTTAGGTTAGCAGTAAATATGAACTACGAATACATGATTATACATAGGTACGTGTAATGTCAAGAATAAGTGCAAAATGTGAATAAAAGAGTACATAATTACATGTTTCAACAGAACATTAGTGCACATGTGTATAAATCTCTAGTCTCTACTATATATACATTTCATTAATACATTTAAATCCTTTACACATGGTAATGAAATTAAAGCACACAGTGAATATGATGTCAATTATGAGTATATAATTACATAATTGTGAGGTATAAGGGTGGAGCCTAAATTATGCTGCTCTACTGTCTAGCTTGAGTTCACCCCTTTCCTTGGCCAAAAAATATTTATTGGATTCTTCCAGCAGGACTGAATTTCTGTAAACAGGCTTTTAAATCTTGTTCTGTGCATTAAAAGACAGAGGTCAAATGTCAGGCTCTGGCTTTCAGGGAGCTTGGTGTTTACTTTTCTTTTTCTGACTTCAAAGTCAGAGGATTTATGTGAAAATCATACTGGCTATTCGAGAAATGTAAATGTCTGTGAATGAACTGTGCAGATATTTCAGAATGTTGAAAGCACAAATAAAGAACTTTTTTGGTAGTTCTGAAGTGTGGTGGAAACAGATATTTTAATATGAAAAATACAAATCAATACATTAGGTGATGACATTTTCACACATTATCGTTTGTGCGCTGTATACTTTTATGAGTAAAACTGTATGTCTGTGAAAATGTAATGGTCATTTCAATTGAAGATGTGTTGTTGCAGTGCACTAAAACACGATGCATACTCCACTTTACCCCACTCCACTCTACTCTGTGCCACTGCACACCACTGCATTCTACTCTGCACCATCCACACTACACCACTCCATGCCTCTCCACACTGCGTCACTGCACTCTACTCTGCACCATGCTCCTTCACTCGACGCCTCTCTACTCTACACCACTCTACTCTATGCCAATGCAATCTACCACACAATCCTCTACTCTGCACCATTGCACTCTTCACCACTGCACTCTGCACCAATCCACTCTACTCTGTAAAACTGCACTCTACAACACTGCACTCTACAACACTCCACTCTATGCCACTGCACTCTACGCCACTTCACTCTACTCTGAAACAATCTACTCTGTGCCACTGCACTCTACGCTATTCCGCATTACGGTCACTCCACCCTATGCCACTGCAATCTACCCTGCGCCACTCCACCTCACTATACTCAAAACCAATACACTCTATGCCACTGCACTGTATGCCAATCTACTCTGCACCAGCAGCGTCTCCTCTGCTATGGCGGAGGAGCGACGCCCCCCATGCCAGCAGCCAAAAAATGAAAAATAAAATGATAATAAACCTCTGTTTATTATCGTTTTATTTTTCTCTGTAGCGTCGCCTAGGGGGTGGCGTCAAGGAGATGACATGCAGAGGGGGGGTTGTAGGTGCACTGGTTGTCAGTGCGCATGAGGGTTTGGCCAGCCTGAGATGGCTGGCCAAACCCTCATGCACTCGGAAGCTCTCTCCAACCCAGCTGTGTTGCTGGGTTGGAGAGACCCGCAGGCACAGGCTCCCAGTCTCCCCGGGAGCGCAAATCATCAGCGCTTAGGCCAATCCTGATGCTGCTTTCATGCAGCGTCATTTGCCCAGGGGATTCTGGGAGCCTGTGCCTGCAGTACACGGTGATGGAGCCAGAGAGGAGCATTGGAGCGACAAACATGTACGTTATTTTATTATTATTTTTGTTGTTGTTCGTCCTGGCCCCCCTCTCCCTCCGCTCACCACTTTGCCAAGAAACCAGACGCTTCTGCTCTGCACCACTGCACAGTACGCCTCTATACTATGCACAACTCTATGCCACTGCACTCTACACTAATGCACTCTATGCCACTCTAGTCTATACCACTGCAATCTGTAACACTCTACTCTGTGCCACTGCACTCTACGCTAATGCACTCTACTCCACTACACTCAGTGCCAATCCACTCTACGCCACTCTAATCTACTGTTCACCACTACACTCTATGCCTCTTTACTCTACTCTGCACCACTCTACTCTAAGCCAGTGCACTCTACCCCACTCTTCTTTGCACCACTACACTCTTTCAAACTGCACGGATGTACTCTGCACCACTCTACTCTACGCCAATGCACTCTATGACAATGCACTGTATGCCACTGCAGTCTACAACACTGCACTCTAGGACACTCTACTCTGTAAGACTGATCTCTCTGCCACTAAACCCAACGCCAGTCTACCCTGCATCACTGCACTCTATG
Source organism: Triturus cristatus (assembly GCF_964204655.1). Taxonomy (NCBI): domain Eukaryota; kingdom Metazoa; phylum Chordata; class Amphibia; order Caudata; family Salamandridae; genus Triturus; species Triturus cristatus. Next base: position 351,410,539 of record NC_140584.1, read on the forward strand.
CCACTGCATTCTATGCCACTGCACTCTACTCTGCAGCACTAAACTCTGCTCCACTCTACACCAATGTACTCTATGTCACTCTACTCTGCATCACTCCACTTTATGCCACTCTAATCTATTCTGCACCACTGCACTCCACACCACTCTACGCCCCTCTACTCTACACATATGCCCTCTACCTGATACCACTCTACTCTACCCTGCAGCATTCAACTCTGCGCCACCTCACTCTACTCTGAAACAATCAACTATATGTCACTGCACTCTACACCACTGTATGCCACTCTATTCCAATCTGCACCACTCCAACTCTATGTCATTGCACTCTACACCACTGCTATTTTCTCTGCACCACTCTACTCTATGTCACAGCACTGTACGCCAATTGACTCTACACCACTTCACTCAAAACAAATGCACTCTATGCCAGTCAACTCTGCACCACTGTACTCCATGCCACTTCACTCTAGTCCACTCCACTCCAGTCTACAACAATCCACTCCACTATACTCTACTTTGCTCTACTACACTAAACTCTACTCCTCTCAGTGACACACTACTCCACTCTATGCCACTCGCCTTTACCACCCCCCACTCCTCTTTATGTCACTCTACGACACTACTTCCTTCTATGGAACTCCCTCTATGCCACTCCATGCCGCTTTACTCCACTCTATTCTATGGCACACTACTACAATCCCCTGCTCCACTCTATGCCACTGCACTCCACTCTGACACTCTATGCCACTTCACTGTAATCTACTTTACTTGACTCTCCAACACTCTATTCCACTCTATGTTATTCCACTCTCCTACATTTCTTCACTTTATGCCACTTCACTCTACGACAATCTACTCTGCTCTACACCACTCAATAGCACTCTATGTCACAACACTCTACAACACTCCACTCCATTTTGACACCCTACTCCACTCTACGCCACTCAAATCTACTCCTCTCTACACCTTTCCACTCTGACACTCTACTCCCCCACAACGCTCCACTGCACTCTACACCACGTCACTCTTTGCCACTCCATGCTACTCCACTCCATGCCACTCCACTCTACTCTACACCACTCCACGCCTCTCTACACCACTTCACGCCTCTCTATGCCACTCCATAACATTCCACTCTACTCCACTTTACGCAACTCCTCTCCACTCTCCTTCACCCCTCTAAACTTTATCCATACTGAACAGCAGCCACGCTGTGTACAACATGGCTAAAACATATTAGCAAAGCCACTAGCTCTTGCATAGGCGAGAACTATTGGCTTTGCCAATGCTTGTTTTCCCTGGTGTGTTTGAGAACTTTCTTGAATCCTGTCAGGTGGGCATAGCTTTGGCCTTTTTTAATACTGAGTAGGGGAGTTTGGTGTTGAAAGCTGCAGCAGCACCTCTGTCATTTTCAGCTTACAAGATTATCGCTAAAGAGCTCCCTCCGCTTCTGCTAAGCAACAGAAAGTGAATCTCACTATTATTTCTCATCACTTTAAAGAGCTAAAGCTGGAAACGATCATTCATCACTTTTTTTGTTGGGGTGTATAGGGTGGCTTGTTTAAGTCGAGTGAGCACCTGTGGCATCTGCTTCTACAAAACAGGCATGCACGTATGAACACACAGATGTACAGGGACACACATACCACACATGCAGATTCTTGCAGAGTATGCATATGCATGCATGTGCACATACAGAGCACACCCTCATCTGGAAGCAGAAAGCCAGGGGGAACGGGAGCAATGCAGATGGCTTAGAGCACGAAGAAACAAGCAATATCTCAGGAAATAGCAATTTAAACAAGATATTCTCCAAGAGACAATAATCCACAGAGAACATCCTCCGTAGATGCCAGGCTGGACTTTGCCATGCCATGGCAAAGTCCTATTTTCTGGTGTATATTGTGCCCTGAGAAACTACAAGCCCCTGATAGAATAGTATGTTGGAGTAATTCAAGGAGAGAAATACCATCCTCTTTACCATTGTGCCTCTGCCAAGGGGACCCTGGATAGGTTGGAAGGGGTACCCTAATCTTACCAATCATAGGTGGACTTCCTTCTATTTACGTTGTTAGGATGCTTCCTACCTTTAGGTTGCTTTTACTAACCTAAAGCTATTTTGAAAATCTCTTCTCTGACTTATACCCTCGGCCACTCTATATCGAAGTACTCTGTTGTCAGGCCTAGTCACTAGCATGACCTCGATTTGCGGTGGCCACTGCATCTGGGTTTTTCTTTAGATCTAGGTTCCTGGACCTGGAATCCGTTGTGGACTTTGTTCTTCCCATTTGTTGAACAACTGAGGCAAAACGCACAGATTCTCACAGTTCTGTGATGCAGACTGATGAGGCACCAGCCCTCCTGCAAAATTTGGACCCGGATGTATCAAACGTTTTTAAGGTTGCAAAAAGTCAAAATTTCTGTTTGAGACTGAAAAAAACGTTTTTACAATGTACTAAAGCCATTCTATGGGTCTGTACACTTTTAACAACTCCTAAAACGGCTTAGCAGCTCAATACCAAATCATGATTTGCAAGGAGCATTTTGTGGGCATTCCTTCAAACAGAGATTTGGATTGAGATGTATCAATATTTTGAAACCAAAGTTCAGTCTCAAAACATTGAGAAATTACTGACTTTCCATTTGGGGTGGTAATGCATTTGCAAAAGGAAAGGAGTTACTTTGGGACTGCTTCCCCTTTTTAAATGTGAAAAAAGTGTGTTGGGGAGAAGGCAGCATTCCAGGGACCGTTGCCAAATCTCAAACTCAATTTTTAAAAGTATCACTTTTTAATGTAGCACGTTTCCATTAAGGAAAATGGGACGCATTAAAAAAAATACTCTCAGAATGGTTTTTCATTTCTTCCTTTGTGTGCCTTTCTAAATTCTTTTCATTGGTGAAATGTAGCTATTTGTCCTGCTTGTGGGTGAGTATTTTCAGTTTCATGACTCCTGCCCCTGTTACATGTTCCTCTACTCTTTTATTCATTTATGGCTTGTTCTGTTTTTTTTTTTAAGGCACGGGGAGAGTTGATTCCGAGACTCAAACCTGGTTTCCCCGTTCCAAAGTTGGCAGCTCTGGATGTTATTCCACATCTTCTCCCCAAGACACTCAGCATTTTTGGGGGTCTTATCTTTGTTTCCCTCACTGAGTCAGCCTCCCACCATTCACCCTCCCTTAACCCCATCCTCCCTTTTTTTCCCTGAGTGCCCCGGTTAGCAGTTATGGGGCATGATTGTGCTAATACCATTGCAAATATTAGCAGTACTGCAGATTTACAGTAATACCAGCTACTATGGTAATATCGCATTACAAGACTGTACAAACATGGCAGAAATACCACCAGCAAAAAAGAAACCATGGTAATTCCTCACGTATAAATATGTTTAAACCTGCTGTATTGTGATTACTGCAGATTGTTAGTTTGAAAAGCCTAAATCTAGAGGTAATTTGGCACCGCATGACTGCAACATGCTTTTATCTCTTTCGTATAATACCCAGGGTAACACCCAACTCTAAATGAATACGGGAGAGTTTCTGTAGAAACTGTACTAAATTTGCAGCTCCTTATACCACAGCCCAGTCTAACAGCACCACAGGTGTCACAGAATATGCTTTTAGCTGCCGATGAGCTCTCTAAAGCCACTGCTCCAAATGCTGAGATTGCTTGCTGTGAAGCTATTTTGCTAATCTCCCTCTTCCCAACAGAGCTGTCCTATGCTCATAGAGAGCCCTGGAAGAAACAACATTTGGCACCCCACTCGTAATCTTAATTTGTGAATGAGTTGGGAAAAGGGGCAGGGTAGGCGGGTGATGAGCAGGGACAAGAAAAAGGAGTAAAACAGACTTCATAACAATGATTACTGCACTCTTTTTTAGAGCCAGGTCAGATGGGAGACGCCGTGTTTAGCATTAACACATGCTGCCCTTATATGCCACTTTTGCTAGGACAGCGTGTTTCTCTATTGCTGCAGCGGGTGCGGTAGACTGCAAAAATACATGGGAGTCAGAGTGTAATCTGCTGCAGAATAGGGTGGACAACCTCAGGTGTCTATCTAGTGCCACTTCACCAAAGTGAGGGCGCCGCAGATGACCAAACAAATGTCTAAATGGACTGGCCACTTGCTGCACCTCCGCACCGACAAAATGCAAGCATGCTTAAAATGATTCCTGTTTCCTCAGGTAAGCCTGTTCTAATTTACCCCCGTATTCTACAGAGTTTTGTTGAAATGCCTCCCACAGTGATCTCTCATTGCCGTCAGGTAGGTAGAGAGTTTACTTTGTTCCAGTGAATCATTTATGAAAGAATAAGTGTCGGTCCCAAAGTTTTAATCAGAAGTGATGTGTTGCCTCTCTAGCTGTTCTTGTATTTTCCCTGCAGTAGTACAGCAAATTATTCCCGTCCCCACACCAGTAGCAGCTGGCATCTACGGGGAGTGATGGGGCGGGCACATGGGTGAGGGGTAATTGTGCACTATTGCATGCGCCGCAAATTCATTTATAAAAAATGAAATCCACTTTCCTTACATGGATGACACAGCCTCATTCTCTCTTCATGTCCTCCTCCTACCCAGACAACTCCCTTAACCATTCCTGGTGCTGCTCTCATGCTGTTAACCAGCATGAGAGCAGCGCCAGGATTGGAGGGAGCGGCCTCTCTCGGCGCTCCCGGAGGTACTGGAGGTTTGTGCTTGGTCTAACCCAGCTGTCTTTAAGGCAGCTGGGTTAGAGTTTCAAAGTGTGCAAGTCAGGCTGCCTGTTGCAAGACAGCTGGCCAAAGGGACATGCGCACTTTGAAAGGCCCACCAACCTCCCTGCTGCTACCACGCAACAAGGCCCGTCCTGACACTCGGTCTCTGACTGGGAGGATGAAAAATAAAATGGTAATAATTTAACTTTACGGCCATTTTATTTTTCATCTCTGGGACTTTTGGGGGCATTTTACTTGGTGGAGCAATGCTCCTCCGCTCTAACAGAGGAGCCACCCCTAGGCATCCACAGTCAGAAGGAAAGGGCAACCTTGGTCATAGGACATCACATTACAAGGGTTACATTCAGCCTTCTGGAACAGATGTGGAAGACTGCAGGCTCCTTGCTGTCAGTTTTTCCTGCTCTCTGGTACTCAGCCACTGAAGAAGGTTTCTCTGAAGTGAGAAATTTCAGCCATCGTCACTCCTTTATAACACTTTATCCCAAATTCCTCAAGTGCTATGCACTGTTTTCCACCCAGACAAGTCGTGTACACTGGGTAAGCTCGCAGTACAGGCGTGTTTTTTAATTCGGCTCTCCAGGTAATCTAGAGATGCACCAGTTGCACTAAGCCTGCCAGTTGGTCCCAACCATAATGCTTCGAAGGTGCAAGATATTGCACAAAAGCACATATTTGTCAGATTTGCCACTGATATACAATAGAAAACCATTAAATTAGTGAATTTCATACCATGCGCTATTGCAGGTTTCCATTGGAGATAAGGACGTGTATGTGAAATCAAAAGCAGCAACTTAAGGAGCAAGTTTGGAATTTCGAAAGATATTGCACTCAGTAACAAACTCAGATTCCTGAACTTCTGTCTTTTCTCTTGATATGACATGTGTGAGTTCACACACATAGCGAACTAGTTTTAATAAAAGGAGTTCAGGAAAGTATAAGATAAGACACACCTTGTTGGCATTTCTTTGCATGTTCTTTCATTTTTTTCTTTCCTTAAACTAATCCCTACGTATGTGTTGGAGTGTATTACATGTGAAATGTGTGGCACGCTTATATAGTGGTACGTTATGGAATTATTCCAGGTCGGGACAATAGCTGGTGAGGGTGAAAGTTCCCTACACAATTCGCCGCCACCAGTCTGAGCAATTGTTTGTCAGTGGTGAACGACGACGTGTCGGTGGTGAATGACATGCTGTTGAGGAGTTACATTTTCAGCTTCTTTCTGAAGTGAAGGAGTTCAGCAGAAGGCCTAATTTCTGGTGTGATGATATCTAAATTCCTAGCCACGTGGCCTCAGAAGGCTTGTCTTGTGGTTTCTTCTTCTTTGAAAAGTGTACGAAAACCCATAGGATGATGCGGATTCACAGGTTTTAGGATGTAACCTCGCAGCGTTATTGAACTTTCAGGTGTTTTGCTTCAGATCGTTATGGTTTTTATCTGCTTAGACAGGATAATACATCTTATCCTTCATCTTGGCTTTTGGCGTCTTTATTACTCCCACATCAGTAGATATAAGAATTCGCTTGCAGCTATATAATTTCCTCCAGACATTTAGGATCTGCAGTATAAGAAGCTTTACATCACATAGCCTTCACTCCTTGCGCAGGCCAGGGTTGGAGGACCACATATTTGAAATGCATTAATAATGAACAATTGAGGTTTACAATTTCAATACTTGGTTATCTTAGTATTTCAGACCAGCTCTACATGCAGGTTGCTATCACAAAGGCATACACGGATAACTGACCCATTTCTAAAGGCGCGTCTCATAGGCCATTTCCAGAACCATTAACCTTTTTCCAGAACCTTGAAAACTTTTAATGAGTTCGCACCCAAAGGATACACCAAGCCAACATTGCTCACCTGTTGGATGATCATTTTTTTAATACACTCCAGATTGGTCGTGCTTATGTTCCGATAGCTGTTCAAAGCCACCAGCATACTGAAAACCATAAACCCCTGGCTTACTTCACTCTGAATCATGGTATTCTGCTCATTTACAAGGACGTCTACTTAAAATAGTTCCCTTCAATATGGCAATATGTTCTTTTTGAGAGCAAAAAAAAGTTTACTTTTTTCTTTTTTTTAAATGTAGATATTGTCGAGGGCCAGCAGCTCCCAAAATAATTTTTTTTATTATAAAAAAATTACAAAACAGAACAGTCATTGACAAAGCCAAAAGGATTGCACCCCTTTCAGACTGATGTGACCAGTACTTTTCTTTTTTTGTGGTGTCCGATACCTAAGTCCGCCATTGTCACCTACATTTGTAGGTCGAGCATACCAGACGACTGCATCTGGCTGTGGAAAACATATTGTGGGTTTACTAGGAACATACAGGGGTTTTGGGTGTCTCCATTACTTACCATTGTTTCGCTTATTCTTCACTCTCATTGCTTCTTAGTCAGGTCCCATCTTGACAGTCTTGTTTTTATTACTCCCAAAGAGCATTGCCTTTTTACCCTTTCTCTTTTTAAACTGTCTTCTATGCTACCAGAAAATGCTTTTCAAGCACTACTTTTTTCTTTTCAGTCAAGCCCTCCACAAGAGTGCATGTGTTTTCTAGCTGTCTCGTTCGTGAATTTCTCTACTCCTCCACCCTGCTTCTCCCCACAACACGTCCAGGATTTGATTGCTCTCGTTCGCTCCTGCACGCTACAAAACATGCTTTCAAAATTTTTTTTTCTTTATTTACAGATCAGCAAAGAAAGTGGAAAAAAAGCAACCTGGTCATTTTCTAGTTGCTTGCATGTATGGTGCATTCACCTTCAAAATGGTGTGGACGGCTTTGTCATAGTCCTTTTCTTATTTAGCCATGCTGCACAGCATTGGGGATGCTGTGCAGCATGGCTAAAAACCATTGACAAAAGCAATAGGTCTCTAAGGCGGAGCTGTCTTGTGGGGTTCAAATGGGAACTAGAGTGTGCATGTTGATGTGTTTAATTTCATTGCATGTAGGTGCAAGTATGTGGTAATCGAATGTTTGAAGGGGGGTTGCAGTACGGGGGCTGATGGTTATGCGTTAGTTGAGGAAATATGTTTACTGTAAGACACCATGCTACTTGTAATGGTCTAGCAAAAATACCAACTGGGACTTCAGCTCACAAAATTAATCAACACTATTTAAATGTATACTTTGGTTGTTCGCCACTTGCAACTTAATAAGGCTGACAGCAATGTGATCCTGTCTCTTGTCTATATTTTATCACATGTAACACGTGACAGTCATGCACACTAGCTGATGGCCACAAATGTTGCACTGGGTGCACCTAGGTATGTCAGAACTTGAAACTCGCACACAACCCTCTGATGGAAGTTTGTTTTTATACCTCACAGTGCCACCTATTTGCGTAGCACACCGAGCTGTTGCTTCCCTCTGGCTGATTTCAGTGTTTGACATTCCTTTGCCAAATATATGCATACCTAGCGCATTCGTTTGCATCTTTTCAGGACAAAAGGTTGGCATGTTAAACCCTGATGGCCTTCAAAGACTTTCCTGATGAAGTGAACTTAAAGTTTGGGTATTAAAATTCCAGGTTTGCTCAAAATCATGCCACTGTTATTTGTGTTAGGATCTAAATGCATACGTTTTATTAGTCATGTTTAATGCACTGTATGTAGCTTTAAGGTTTTTACTTCGTTTTTTAAAAATCTTGGAGTATTGCCTAAAGGAAACCCTTTTGGTTTCCAACAGCATGGCATGCTCATTATCATTGTTTTCCTCAACCATGACACTATTTTACTAGTTTTGGAAAATAGAGTTTCAGGCAAAGCTTAACCTTATTGCTTTGTTTACATGCCCAGAAGTAGACATGTGCATTGTGGATTGATGACAATAGTGCCAAGGAGGAAACTGGGAATGAGATGGATTGTACTTCATAGAGGTGACATGAAAGAACTCAGGTGGCTGGATTTATATATTTTTTTTATAACATCATTGTATTTGTCTCAGGATAATGTGCTACATAGCTGAACACTTATAAGATCCAAAAGGTGAGCCCCATTGGCTACTCCAATGCTTGTTCTCTATTGCTCTGTTTCCAAGTCTGATAAAGAAAAATAAGTGCTGGTAAAAAAAATGTATGCCTACCCGCTTCCAACCATCAACTCAGATTAAGCACTGATTATATCCAAACCCTGAGCAATTTTTATGTGTCAGGTCCCGTGGGTTTTTCATCTTTTGTCTCTCCTAGCAACACTTGGACAAAAGTATTCTGATGGGAAGTTGTAACTCAAAGAAAGTCCCTGTGTCTAAGTTTCATTTCTTGAAAGTTCTACATTCTGAAGAAGTGAAAATGAAAGATGAATGCCCAGCCAAGCTTGAACTCCTCCATCAAAATTGAAAGTCCCAACTTTGAAAGATTTCTAAAACCTCTCCTAGCTCTCGTCCGTTCCCTCGCACAGGAATACCACAGAGAGAAAAATATGTTATTTTGCCCTCTAAAGACTTGTGCTGTTGTCAGTTTTTACGTCGAAGCCTACCAGACTGCATAGCTGTCTGGTTTGCTAACAACTTCTTGGGGGCATTCTGAAAGTTTCCCTGGGAATGCTTTCTGCCCTTTGTTTACCATTAGCTTTCTGTTATCTAACTAATGTTTGCTTGCTTTCTGTTTCCTGACTTTATTTGTTTTAGGCTGTTCACTTTGAGTTTGCCCCTCCCATGGAGCATAGCCTACATAGTGTATTCTTCAATGAGTGCTCGCTTCGGTAAACAGGCATTTTAATTCTTGTTCTTATCTTATCACATTTGCTGTGCATTCAAAGACAGATGTATAAGGTCAGGCTCTGTTTTTCGATGGAGCTTGGTGTTTACTCTTCTTTCTCTGACTTCAAAGTGAGAGGATATTCATGACAACCTTGTTGTGAAAAGAAATGCTTTATTTCCAGCACGCAACAAAAAACTGAAATGTCTGTAAGTGAAATGTGCAGATATGTCAAAATATATTGGAATTAGGAAAGCACAAATGAATCCCATTTTTATTTAATTCTGAAGTGTGGTGGAAACAAGTATTTAAATACGATCAAAACAAAACAATATACTGGTTGATGACATGTCCACACATTATCATTTGTGCGCTGTATACTTTTATCAGTAAAACTGTATGTCTGTGCAAATGTAATGGTAATTTCAATTGAAAATGTGCTGTCTATAATGGAAGTGCACTACCACACCATGCATACTTCACACTACATCAGTCCACTCCACTCTACATCACTCCACTGTACTCCATTCTGTGCCCCTCCATGCCACTCTACAACACGCTACTCCATTCTACGCCAGTGCACTCCAGTCTACGGCAGACCACTCTGCAACACGCCACGCCACTCCACTCTACGTCACGCCACTTCATTCTACTCTACAACACACCACTCCAGTCCACTCAATGCCACTCCACTATATGGCAACCCACTCTATCCCACTCCAATCTAAGACACTCCACTCTATGATACACCAATCTACTCTCTCACACACCACTCCACTTTATACCCCTCCACTCTACACTGCTCCACTCTACGTCCCTCCACTCATCACACCACTGTACGACACTCCACTCTACACATTTCACACTATGACACTCCACTCTATGACATTCTACTCCACTCTACTTCACTCCACTCTATGCTGTGCCAATCCACTCTACTCCGCTCTGACACTTTATGCCACTCTACACCACTCCACTCTACCACACTTTACTCCACTCTGTACCCCTCCACTCTACCACACTCTACTCCACTCTATGCCACTTCACTCTACAACACTGTACTCCACTCTATGCCACTCTACAACATTACACGTTCACTCTACAACACTTTGTGCAACTCCCTATAGGTCATTCCATGCCACTTTACTCCACTCTAGTTTTTGACACACTACTCCCCTCTACCTCACTACGCCACTCTATGCATCTCCACTCTACACCACTCTACGCCACTACACTCTATGCCATTCCACTCTACAATGCTCTACTCCACTCTATGCCATTCACTCTACTCTACGACACTCCACTATGTTCTAGGTCACTCCACTCTACGACTCTCCACTCTATGACACTCCACTCTATTACACTCTACTCCACTCTGAGCTACTCCACTCTAAAACAATCAACTCAAGTATACGCCTCTCTACAACACTCTACTCCACTCTACTGGCCTCCTCTATGCCACTCCACACCACTTTACTGCACTTTACGCCACTCCACGCCACTCTATGAAATGCTGCTTCACCTTGTGCTCCTTCACTCTACACCCCTCCACTCTTGTACTCTCTACGACACTCTATTCCCTCCATAACACTCCATGCCAATCTAAGCCACTCCATTTTATCACTCTACTCCATTCTCTGCCACCCCACTCTACCACAATGTACGCTGCTACCACTCAAAGCCCTAACACTCTACTGCACTGTATACAATTCCCTCTTCACCACTCCACACCACTTTACTCTATTCAATGACACACCACTGCACTCAATGCCGCTTCACTCTACAACACTCTATATCACTCCACTCGACAACACTCTACTATATTCTGTGCCACTCCACTGTACGATACTCGACCCTACACCATTCCACTCAACTCCACTCCACTCTAATTCCCCCATGATACTCCAGAACACTCCATGACACTCCACTCAACCCCACTCAATACACTTTAACCACTCCACTCTACGGCACTCCACAACATTCTATGACACTCTATGCCACTCCATTCTATGACACTTTATGATAATCTACTTAACTCTACACCACAACACTGCTACACTGTATGCAACAACCTTTAAGCCACTCCACTTACTCTCTCTACTCTACAACACTCTACATCCTTCTGCACCACTCTACTCTACAACACTCTATGCCACCCCACTCTACACCTCTCTATTCCACTCTACGACACTCTACGCCACACTATACCACTCCACTCTATGACACTGTCATCCACTTCATGTGCCTCTACTATGTTCCCCTCCACTCTATGCACTTCTATGATACTCCACTTCACTGTACTCCCTCATGACACTCCATGGCACTCTATACCAGTCCACTCCACGCCACTCTAAGACACTCCACGGAACTTTACTCCATTCTACACCACTCCACAACACTACAGTCTACTCCACTCCACTCTATGCCACCACACGACGCTCTATGCCATTCGATGACACTCAACGACACTTCGGTCTACGACACTCCACTGCATGCCACTCTCCTCTATGCCACTGACTTGCTGGCTATGCTGAACAGCAGCCACGCTGGTGTACAACATGGATAGAAAACATGGATAGAAAACATTGCCAAAGCTAATAGCTCTTGCATACGTGAGACCTATTGGCTTTGCCAAAGCTTGTTTTTTAAGTGAGTGGCTGCAACGAACGTCGACCCCCAGAGTCTGATTACACACATTGTTATCTCAGTTGGCAGTCGTTTCTTGTCTCTCGTGGGTGATTGCTGTTTCTGCAATACCTGCTCCTGAAAGAGCCTTTGCAGAGGTAGCTACACTATTTGTTAATAAAGCATGCCTGTAATATTATTGTGTTCAATAGTTTTTCACAAGCAATGGCGAAAAATATACATATCGAATATAACCATTAAATTAGTTTCATAAGGTTCAGGATCTTCAAGCTGCTGAAGTGGACGTGAAAGAGAACATCAGAGCTAATCTTGAACATGTTTGAAACTCCTCGTCATCAAAAGAGAAAATCACACTATTGACTTGAGGGGATTTCCTAGAACTCTCTAAAAACTCCCCAGCCCTCCCCTCCCACGTTCATAGTTGTCAGTTTTCTGGGGGAGTGGCTGCAACAAACTACCCAAGGCATTGACTCCGGCGGGCTCTGATTACACACAATGTTATCTATGCGCGCAGTCGTCTTCTTTATTTTATCTGCTTTGGGTGGTTGCTGTGTCATCAATGCAGAGCTTTTGCAGCAGTAACTAAACTATCTGCTAGAGAACACACACATTCTACAAGTTTTCTTTTAACAGTTGTCAAACACATAACAGTTAACCATACTTCCCTTTCATTCACTAAGCACAAAATAATACCACGGGTTGGAAAAAGACGTTACGAATGAAAAGTAGAAGCGCAGTGGGGCTGAAGCAGGATCAAAATGGCCAATGGGGCATCAGGCAGTGCCCGTAGGGCTGGTTTGACAGGCCAGTGTTTTTTTGTCTGTTTGTGGGCCTGATTTAGGTCTGGTGTGCTGATTTCCCTGATATTACCACAAACATTGCGTGCAGCAAACACACATGCATGGAGTCTAACATCCCTATTCAACGTGTCCAGCATCGGATTGGTAATGTGGGCACTCGGGCAATGCCCGAGGGGCCGGTATCCCAGTTCCAGCTGTGGGCTGCTTTTTTCTAGCAGCTTGGGTCCGATTCGGGCTGTTTCTGCATTGTTCAATGCCGTCAGCGGCCCAGTGGGTGCCTGAGCGGCCTTTCTGGAGGTAGATGGGCGTCCATTGCTTCCCTTTTATCAACAGCAGAGGTGGCACTCCCTTTCTCTCGCTGGGCGGCCCATTAATATTTATATATATACATATTGAGCAGAGGGAAGGGGGCCTGAGCAAAAGTGGCCTCACTTGCTTTCAGGTGTGTTTCACCAGTGTAAACGAATCCGTGCATTTTTTTTTACACCCCCCCTTTTTAGTAAATTTCGCCGATGTTGTGTTTTGCGGAAAGGCAATATGCAAATGTGGGCCACTTTTTTTAGCGTGCTAGGGTCGATTTTTAATCCCAATCCAACCCTGAACGTGTCTATGCACGTTGAAAACGGCTCAAATTTACAAACATGGGCCACTTTTTTAGCTATTTCGCTAATCGGAGCCACTTTTATTTTGGCACCATGGCCTATTTTCTGTCCCAGTCAGACCCCAGGCTGAAGAAGCTGGATGACAAATTATGTCATGAATGATGCATTACACAGTAAAAAGAAATAACTCAAATATAAAATGACTCAAAACTACCAATCCAGATAGCTTCAACATGTTTAAACTTTTCCTAAGGCGGGTAGAACAACTATTTTTCCATTGCACCCAATTTCCACAACTCTTCTAGTAACAGATATAACACCACTGGGTCTAACGGTTCAGACTGCATGTTGTCCCATTCACGAAGGTACAGTGGTCTCAAGATGTGCTCAAATCCACATGACTAATGACTCAGTTACTTACCAGTAATCTTCAATACTTCGAGTCATAGTATTCCTCGACAGAGTCTGAACGTTATGCGCATGTCGGGGATCATGCGCAGCATTCACCCATAAACATAAAAAATACTATCAATTCATTGTCCACACCAATATGCCGTCCACAGGAAGTTCAGTAAACCTAGGTCCATAGTGGTGGAGCCAAAGCAGAACACTTCCTGCTTTACCCATGCTTAAATCAAACTGCAAGTTTTTCCCCACCCTCAGGGAGGGAGGTGTAATGCAAGACTCCAAAAACTAGGACTCAGAGTAATGAAGATTACTGATAAGTAACAGAGGGATTGATTTCGATCTTGGCAGAGAGGAATACTCCATCACAAACATGACATATATCCCATCTGCCGTATTACGATCCCATTATATCGTATGGAGATCATAATACAGCAGATGGGATCTCCATCATGTTTGTGGTGGAGTATTCCATCCGCCGAGATCTAAATAAGGCCCAGAGTCATTACATACCTCGTCCATCTTCCTTGAAACAGTCCTTAAGTAATGAACATATACCAAAGCCATAACGAAAAAAAAAGACAGAAACAGTGCAATACTCAGTGTTTATTCCAAACAGCAAATTCAGAAAGAAACACACACTACTTCATTCTACTGCAGAAAGCACAGCTGAACCAAAGAAAGAAGAGTAAACTTCACCCTTTCTCACTTTGTAATGGGAAATTAAAGTATGATGGTCACACCAGGTAGTTGCTTCTCAAATATACTTTAGCGAAACCCCCTTAAAGGCTGCCAAGGAGAAAGAGGCCACCCTTGTGGAATGTCCCTGAGCCTGAGTGGGAAGAGAAAGACTCACTTTTTGGTCAGCCTAAGCAATCACTGTTTTAATTCACCTGCTGTGAGTGGAAACTGCAGGTTTATGACCCTTAGAACCCATCCCAAAGGGGAGAAATAAAGAATCCACCTTCCAAAATGAGACAGTTCTTTGCAAATAGATTGCAAGAGCCCTAATCAGATCCAAAGAGTGCCAAGCAATCTCCTTCTCCGACGATGTAGAAGAAAAGAAAGAGGGGATCATTTAATCCTGAAACGTATGAAAAGAGGCTGAAACCTTAGGGAGAAAGGTAGGGTCAGGTCTCAGCACACCCTTATCCAGAAAGAAACGTAAATATGGGTCAAGATAAAGTAGAGCCTCAATTTTCCCCAGTCTACACCCTGAAGTAATGGCAACAAGCAAGAAAACTTTCAAAGACAACAATTTCAAAGATGCTGAGGGAAGGGGACTAAAAGGAGATTTCTGTAAGGAAGGCAGAGAGCACCAATGGAAAATCCCATGTAGGAACTGGGAAATTAACCACTGGCCTTCTGAAATGAAAGCTTTTCAAAAGGGGACTAGCTAAGAGTCAAAGAGGGCCAAGGAAGGGCCCTGAATATCTTTTAGCACTTCCCACTTACTCCTCAGACTGAACACAACTAAACAAAACATTGTCTCTTAGAAATTCGAGCACATTACCCCCTCACAGGAGGTAGCATCACACCCCTTTGTAAAATTAGACCAATGTTTCCCATTGCCCTTGAGTGTTCTCTCCTTCCTAGAGTTCTGATTTGAGGACACAATATCTGAAGAATAGCAAAAGATTCAAGTTGCTGCCTTCCAGTCTCTACACCCCCGGAGAAAGATGGCGAAGGAGGACTCTGGCAACTACAAAAACCTCAGAAGTGACAGAACAATTGGAAAACCCTAAGGGGGATGAACAACTGGTTGAAACAGCCACAGGAACCAAGGTTGTCTGCCTCAGTATGGTACCACCAGAAGGAACCCTGTACCCTCCTACCGGATCTTTGATAGAACTTAGCTGATGAGCAGAAAGGGAAAGAAGTCATAGAGGAAACCTCTGGGCCATCTGAAACTCATTGCGTCCACCCCTAGACCTTCTGACAAGGGAGAAGGGAACAAAACAGGTGCAGAAGAGTATCCTGGGGAGAGGCAAACAGTGCCAGCCATGGGGTTCTGAAGGAAACTGCATCCTCCGGAAACACCTGAGGGGATATTGCAAGGGAGAGAGAGGAAGGAAAAGTCCAAATGAAGCGATCGACATACATATTCTCCCTCCACAGATGAAAAATTGCTATCCGGGACAGCAGGTTTGCCTCCGCCAAAAACCCTACCTGTTCCGCCAGGGCATCGAACGAAAGAACCTAGGTACCCCGAAAGTGATTGATGTAGGTCCTTAGGACCTGGTCATCCATTCTTATCTGGATCGCTTACTTGAGAATCAGTGGGGCAAAGGACGAAAGGGCCCTGGGAACTGCTGCCAGGTCCTACAGTTCATAGAGTTCCTCGACTCCGATACTGTCCAAAGTCCCTGGCGAGTTTGACTCCCCATGATAGCTCCACAGCTCTCATCTATAGTGATAGTCACAGGAAAAGGGGGAGCTAGAGGCTCTCCGACTGCAAGATTGTAAGGGTTTAGCCATCACTGCAACTTCTGAACAATCTCAGGGGTCCTTCGAGAGCCCTGCTGCAAGATGGCCAAAGTGTATCGAGGCTCCACCGGCCGTGAACCATAATCCAAGAAGTATACTATCTTATTAGGGGAATCTGATCTATCCTTGCCAGTGCCGCTTTACCCAATGACCCACAGACACAACTGAACCCTCCATTCTAGAGCTGTGAAGGTGGAGGGCTGGGATTGAGGCGCCATCTCTAGTGGTGTCTGCCTGGATGAGTTGCAGTGCCAGAAATTGGCACTACCGGGAGCCACTCCCTGACTGATCCTTTGTGGCAGGCAGTCCACGGCCAACCAGGGCTGACGCTGGGGGCCAGTAGCTTGCTGCTCAGCCTCCGGAACAGAGGAATAGCGGGTGCATATCAAGGAGCCGCATGGGCTTACCATGTGAGTAGTAGCAACAATTGAGACTGCTCGCTGAGCTGTGTGCCCACTGTCACCAGGCCTGAGTGGAACTGAGGCTTGGACCATCCTCCCCTCCGAGATCGAGCCCTCTAACCCTTTCACCTGCCCCCGCTCTGTACCACTTGCACAATGGGCGCTGCTGCCGATTTGGTGCTCCAGAGGGAGTGAAGTGGGCTTGCACATGCCCCCCAACTGGAGACATCTGGGGTGTGGTGGGGCCCAGGAGGTGACAGTGCGCTACGTCTGCGACTCCTCGCTCGTAGTTGCAGCCCCCCAGTCCTGAATGCATTAGGTTACTCGCCTACCTCCAGGCTGATCAATGTAAATGAACTGAACCTGCGGATAGCTGAATGGCACAAAACGAAGGAATTGGGCCTGCTCATGGCACCTGTCAATTGCTTTCTGGGGTGAGACCTCGACTACTACATTCTGGAGTTCTTTGAAACTGATAATCCTGGCACATGTTCTATGATACTGGCCTTGCCCCACAAACTCTGGCCCACACAATGGGGAAAAGTGATAACAAACAGGCCAAACTGTCTTTTGAGACTGTGCCTCAGGCACATGGCGGATTTGGAGTTCTGGACCCACGGACAGGCCTCCCTCGACAGTGATAAAGTCACAGATACGCAGGACATCAAATCCATGTTTCTAGACCTCAAACATAGCATGAATGCCATTGATTCAAAGACTGACCCCCTCTCAGATAGGTTTGACTGTCAAAAGGAAAAGGTTGACAGGCACGAGGAGCGTATAGAACAGCTGGAATGTAGCACATCAGATGTCGAAGATACACATTCGAAGGCTGGAGAACAACTTCTTCGTATGGAAAACGTTTTAGACATTATCAAAAGCACGAATAAAGATCTTGAAGCATGTTCTCGATGGAACAACCTGCACATACTTGGTGTGCCTAAATCCACAGCGATGGATAGCATGGAAACATATGTTGAATCCATGCTAAGAGCACTCTTTGGAGACATTCTTTCTACTGTGTTAATTGTAGAGTGGGCACACCAGTCTCTGGGGGCCCCGGCATGACTGATAGTCTCAAGACTCTTAAATTACATAGACAGGGACACTGGACTTTATCTTGCTAGGAAACGCCAGCCTCTTCAATATAAAGGGAACAAAATTTACACTGGTGGTGCAGTGTGCACATCAGGAATTTCTAACGGTCAAACGGACAGTGCAGAAAGCTGGTGCTTCTTGTTCATTGATCTACCCTGTCAACCTCCACATCACTCATATTTTGAAATCCTATCATTTCTCAGACCCAAGGCTGCCACTAGGTTTGCCCGCACTCTGGATGCCCCTGATGCCAAATTTGCGCTCTCCCCTGGAGATTCGAGATGTGGCCACCTAAGTGACAATGAATAGCTGCTATCTGCTATTTGCGCTAACCACTGTGCATGACAGCAGTATGATGCTTTGGTTGCTGGCCCTAGACTAGTTCACTGTAAAGGGTCTCATCGACGGAGATGTGAGATCCTGTAGGAACATGAAGGGTCACACCCATCCTCAGTGACAAGGGGACAACATCCGAACACTCCCCTGATGTCCCTTTATCCTTCTTTCCTGGGCTGGGCAGTACACCAGGTCCCCCTGATACCCCCTGGGGATGATTCCCTATACAGTTTTGGTTCTCGGTCTGTCTTGTTGAATGTGGGAGGGGTGACGAAATTCCATTCATTTTGGGAGCTGAAGTGGGAAGGGGTGGAGCGTTGGTGGGTTGTTTGTTGCGTTTGCCTGTATTGTCCCTTTCTGTTCTAGTCATGCAGTCTTCCATTGCTATTGACACATTTGTTTTTACTGCTGCCTATGTTGCCTACGATAATTTACCTCCCTAATCTTTGATGACTACTGTTAAGTGTTTAACTTGGAATGTCAATGGGCTAAATGATCAGCTTAAGTCTTGGCTTGTGCTGGCATACGTGAAAAGACACCAAATTGTCATTTGCCTTCTGCAGGAACTGTACCTGACTGAATGGAGGCGGTCACGCATCTGTGCGGTATGGATTGATGAGTCCCATATCGCCTATTATTATTCCTATTATGCTGGCAGTATGGCTATACTTATCTGAAAAAGGTTTACCATGGCGCACACGCTGAGTACTATGCAATGTGCAGGGCAGGTTTGCCATTCTGGGGGTCAAGATGCGGGGCACACTGTGACTCTGACCTCAATCTATGGCCCAAATGTGGATGACCCCCTTTTTTCACTGAGGTTTGGCGACTGGTGGGGACCATGGGACCAGACACAGTGATGTTGGGGTTAGGGGCATCAATGTGATCCTAGATGCAAATGCTGGCTAGTCCAGTGACACTCAAAGCCTGCACCTGGGGGCTGCTGCCCAGTTTCATACACTAATTTCTGATAAAAAGCTCACAGCCATTTGGCACTTTTGGCATGGAGCTAGCACAGAGAACACATGTATTGCATCTACTCGCAACACCTGGTCCAGAATAGACTACTGGTTGGTCACAAAACGTTTTGTGGTTACTTGGACTACTAATGTCACACACCTCCCCAGGATGCTGATGGACCATGCCCCTGTCCTGCTGGAGTTTTCCCCCTCAGATCTTGTCACAAGGGCCTTCTCCTGGAAACTTCCCCCCAATGTGCTTAGAGACCAGGTTTTCATGGCTGAGATTAGAACAGCCATACTCGCTTACTTCAAGCATAATGTGCACTCCATTGACTCTCCTTCTATATGTTCGGAAGCGTTCAAGGTGGTGATTCGGGTGGTGTGCATAGCTAAGCAGGTTGGAGTGCTCTGGAAGCTGCGCAGAGAACTTTCACAAATAGAGGTGGCTATATGTGCGCTGGAATTACAATCTTTGCTACCAACAACACAACCATGCTTGCGTCCCTCAGGGGTAAGCTCTTGGAGTATGATGACGCAGCACTTAGAGAGATGCATTATCTAAGGAGGAAAAGCCCTCAAATCAGCAATATGGTGAAGGGTATAGGATGGGTAAGATGCTGCGCAAACCCTGGGCTGGTGATCATATCTTAGAGCAGGTGGATGACTAACAGACTGCACATACGAGCCCTGATGTTATACCTATACACTTCGTCCCTGTCTGGAGAACCTCCTGACCTGACCTACTACCTGGACACCTTGCAATTGCTTTGGCTGGATGACGACCATCACCAGTTCCTAAATCTTTTCTTTATGACTAAAGATATCATGCAAGTAATTAATAGCTGGCCTGGGGACAAGGCTCCGGGCCAGGGTGGCTTAACTGCAGCCTTTTATAAAGAATATGCCTAGGCTTTCCTGTTTTCAGTTTCTATTTTTGGTAAATTCTGGTGGGGTTTTTTCAGTGTTTTCAAGTGATTTCAATACTTTTAAAAAACAGTAGTTATCAGTGGTTACACATTTTCGTGCCATTAAAAACTGCAGAAGCAGTGTTTTTCCGGTGTTTATGGAATATTTTACTTTTATTGCTTGCTTTCTGTAATGATAGCGTAGGTATATAGACAGTGTAAGTATAGTGTATATGATGTCCAAATAGATTTTTGCAAATTAAACTTATTGTAGTACACCTATACAATACTTCTTCAGTGAGTCTTTGGTCAAGTGTGCTCTCTCTTTCCTTCCCATGTAAACGTCTGTGAAAAGGCCCTCTCAACATTGGCACTTGAGATGTGCAACCCTCAACCAGCCGGTACACAATATGTTAACTCTGTCTACTGACATAGTTTTCCATGCCAAGACTCGTTCATTTGAAGATTGCGATTCTCAGGGCAGGTTCTGCAACGTTTGCGCTGATCTGGGCGCTTGTGCACTCAGAGATATTGAAGCTGTCAAAAATGAAGCAGCACTTTTGAAACTATGGAAGAAATTCCCCTTTACGGAAGGGATCTAGAACAGAGTACCACAGTGAGGTTTTATTGACTTCACTTGCCATTGGTGGTGAGGGACATTTCTATGCTTCACTGTAAGCCATTTCTCATACATTGTAAAATAAAAGTTCCTGAATTGCTCTTCACCATTGCTTTGCTTACCAAGTGGCAAGCACTCTAACATGGAACATGTTGCAGTGCCAAAGTCACTAAAGGTGTCGCCTAGCCTACTCTCAAGAAGATGTTTCACATCTACACCAATTATGCTGAACACTTGGCAGACACGGGTGTTTTCAGACTCTAATCTTTGTTGAACTTGGAAATAACCTTTTATGCAGTGCATTCCAAGTGACATTGCGTTCCGTGTTTTCCAAAAGGCTGGTGTCATCTTTTACCACTATCCCAGATGCTTGGTGATAGCACTCTTTTCACATATTCTTGTCACTATACCTTGCATTGAATGTTTAAAGCCTGAGGTGTTGGCAATTCACTTACTATCAATACTGACTCACTAAAAATTTGGGGCTGATGTATTAAGGGTTTTTACCTATTCTCTGCGGGTAAATGTGATGACACATATTTGGAAAGATTCTTATGAAACCAGTCATTTTACCTGTCAGTGAAAGAATCAAACACAGCCAAAATATCCAATATGATTTTGATGTTTCCTGATCCTCTACAGTTTATAAAATAATTAATCAAGACCTAAAACATGCTTCTAAACCCTGCATCTTTAGACCAAAGACCACAAAACTGAAAAAACAAAATGAAGAAGAAACAATATTTTAGTGGCATCCCTAAACAACAAAACTCAAGCTGAATAATGTTAGCCCATACTTTCTTACTGCTAGCTTGTATAACAAAGTTACATTGTATTGGCCCCTTCGAGAAGAAAAAAATGACTCTTTCACTCTGTCTTTCCTTTCTTTGAATGGCATTTAGTTTGTGGTTGTGCAGGTGTTTTTTCAGTGTTTATATGTTTTCACTGGTGAGGGCTGTTTCTCCATCAGTGGGGTTTTATCAGTTATTATAGGTTTAAACCTAAAACCGGACAGCCTAATGCCCGATCCTTGCCCCTACCTCTTGGCCATATAGGAAAAATCTCTGACTTGTGGCAAGCTTCCTCCTTACCTACGGGAGACACCAATTCTCACTATATTGAAATTTGACTAGCCACCCATCGCTGTGACTCCTACAGACCACTCTCCATGTTTAATGTAGACATCAAAATCCTGGCTAAATTGATCCGCTCCCGCCTCCTTCCCCTGTTACTGAATATTGTCTGTCTGGGTCAATCTGGCTTTGTCCCAGGTTGCTCGACAGCACATATCTTGCAAACATTTTTTGCCATCCTCCACTCAGTTAATCCCACACATAGGTCTGTGGCGGTGTTGCTTGCCACCACCAAGGCATTTGACCCTCTAGAGTGCCCATATCTTTGTTACCTCTTGGCATGTATTGGTCTTCGCAGCTCTTTCCTGCGTCTGATCAAATTACTCTACTCTCATCCAATGGTTCAACTGTGAGTTAATGGTGCGGTCACTCTCCAGTTAGAGATCTCTCAGGGGACACACCAAGGCTGCCCCCTGTCGCCCATTCCTTTTGTTGTGGCAATGGAGCCCTTGGTGGCATGGCTGAGGCAACACCATTCACATTGTGGGTTTGCCTTTAGCCCCAGGAGAATTCTGGTTTCCGTGTATGCTGAGAATATCACTCTGTATGTCCGAGACCTCCATACCAACAACGTTCCTGTCATACGTGAAATCATTTGCTTTGGTGGGCATGCTGATATCACCATCAATTGGTCCAAGTCACTGTTGCCACACAGCCCGTCGAGATGCAGTTTCCCTTGAGATGGGCAGAGTGACCGGTTCGATATTTGGGAGTCTAGCTCAGCTGTGACTTAGGCGAACGCTGGCATGCAAATTACGGGAGGCTCATGACATGGCTGGAGGTTCGAGTGCCGGTGTGAATGAAACTGCCATTATCTCTCGTGGGGAAGAAAGTCGTGGCCAAATTGGTAGCGCTCCCAAAATTCCTGTACCTATTCACTAATCATCTACTCCCTCTGGCTGCCCACTTCCGCAGGCGTCTCAGGTCTCAACTGCTCACATTGCCGGCTGCCCGGGGTCCACGAAGGAGACCCGCTAAGAGGGTGGCCGCCTTAGTGCTACAAGAGGCACAGGAAGCAGCCTCCCAGTGTTTAGGACCCTCAGGGGTTTGGCGTGCTGTGTCACTTCCAAGTAGAGGGGGTGGGGGGGGTGAGGTACATATACCTCTCCCCGCCCATTGGGCGCCCTCTTTGCCCACTACCCGGATGCCGTTTAGACGAGCTTAGGAGCTGCGGATCGGCAGCCACGCGGTGAGTCAACACCACCCCCCCCCCCCGTTCGGCCTCCCCATCAGGGTTAGTGTCCAGGGTAGGGCGGCAGGGCCACGGCTGCGGTCCGTCTGGGAGGGGGATGTTGAGCAATAATGGCGTACATGGGCCAGCAACGCCGATGCTGCCAGCTCCAGGCCACGGTGGGTGCTGGGGGTGGAGGGGGGGCCAGCTTAGAGCGTGCACCCCATGCCTCCGTTCACCCGTTCAGGGTGGTGGCATTAGATGCGCTTCCCCCCCCTCCTTGCTTGGGGGGTGGGGGAAGGTAGCGCAGCTGGTTCAGCTGTGGGGGGCCTCGGCCCACGTGGGTATTCGGGGCCTAGGCCTGAGTGGGCTGTTTGATGGGGACTGGGAGGGGCAGCAAGTCAGTGTTCCCCCCTCCGGTGTGTTCTGACCCACCTTGTGACCTGCCCTCTTCCCAGTGGTGCAGTCGGTATTGGGCCCACGCAGGCTCGATGCTGCGGGGGGAGAGGGGGGTGGACAGCGAGGGCAGCAACGCTCCACCTCCGCCTGGGTCCGTTTGGAGAAGCCGGCAGACCGGGCTCTGGTGTTTGAGTGTGGGGGTAGTAGGTGTCACGAGGTGCCCCCCCCCTGCTTTCTCCTCATGCAATTTCCAGCTCCCGGTCGGGGGGGGGCAACGAACTCCAGGAGGGTCCAACTAACGCTGGCCTGCGGGAGTAGTTATCGGGGGGGATGGCAGTAGCGTACGAAGCGTTGCCCGCTCCCTGCAGCTCTTGCGGCCCCATGTAAACGACGACTGTGGAGTCATTGATACCACAATTACCTCCCAGAGGAAGGGCGCTCGAAGAGGAAGAGTGCGCGGGTGACCAGGCAATTAAAAGTAATCAATTACAGTAGGGATGTCGGGCGCCGAGAGGTCAGCATTGCTATGGCCTGCGGGGCAGCGCTTACCTTGGCTTTGCATGGTTGCTAGGTCTCCCGGTGTGGAGCTGCAAGGGACGGCAGTGGGGGGTGTGGAGCGCCTGGGGTGCGCAGTGCGCCGAGGGCCTGCTCCATTAGGAAGCATATGGTCTAGTCCGTTTTCGAGCCAACGAACAGTGTTGTCCTCAGCGCGCCCACTCAGCCGACAGGAAGGGCTCCATACCACACGTCCGTGTGTGATAAACAATCCCTTCGTGGCCTCGCTGGCATCTGGGGGATACTTACCGGACATTCAGAGGCCAATTCCCGCGTGCACGCCGTGTCCTCCTGTATCGTGACAGACGCATTAGGGCTCTCTGTCACATTTTCCGACTCCGGAATGGCACAGTTATGTATTATCTACGGGGTTCGAGATTTCTGGATTTCATGAGGTGCGGTCATTGATGCCCCACGACCGTGAGCTGGCAGATTGGAGGAGGTCTAAGGAGTCTCAGGCATTTGCCCGGTTTAAAGTTCAGACAGCACTTCACAATACCGGACACATGAAAGCTTTACTACACTTACTGCAGTTTTCTGCCGCTAAAGCAGCGATAATTTTATCGCCTGGCTTGATAATATACCCCACAGTTTTATAACAAAGTGATATCGCACCTTGTTGCCGATAACACCTGTCGCCGAAGCGCGTGTGGTCTGAAATACAAGTTTGTATGCTAGTAAAATAACAGTGGAAAAATAAGTCTTCCGTGGGGGGAGGGGGTACATTCACTGGGGAAATTGCTCACATGTCAAATCTCTATTTGTACGGAATTTCGCAGTTTTGAGACTCCGTGTAGTAGCTCTGTGTATTAAGGCACCGACGGTTGAGGCTTGAGTGCACTTGAAAATGCCGGAGTGATTGGTAGTATGAAAAGCCTGGCGGTATAATGCGCGTCTGGTAACGATGGTTATGTACCCTCTAGGGCACAGGGATGAATCCCAATACAATACTTAGCGTTTTAAGACGCGAAATAGAGAGAGAGAGGGAGAAGTGTTTACCTGCGGGACTTCGGTATTAATCCCAGCAGAATAGTGCGGCTGCAGTATAGATTTGTAAATATCATATAGGTTATAAAGTCAAATCAGAACTGTTGACTGGTACTGGGAAACCTGCCTTGGGTCCCAGCGTCGGCTTGACACACTTTTGATTATAGGCAATGCGCTTAATCTCCCTGTGTCTAAAGAATGAATTAATGTGACCTTGTGTAATGAAATTTTTGCACATGTAAGGCGCTCCAATGCACTTGGGCCGATATCAAGCAACATGAAACTACAAAAAACAAGCTAACATACACAAGCACTTCAGGTATTAGCATAGCACGGAAGTTATGGGCCCTGGTGCAAACAAGGAGTATGGCCCCTGTGACTGCTGGTAGGGTAGTAAACTACAGCATTCTCTAGGGGGCAATGGACACCGCAGGGCTCTGGGCTCCGGTGCCACTGTACCTGCTGCACAAAAGGTAATGGGTAATGAAGCGGACTACTATAGAGATGTATGTATTGTAATTGCATTTATATATAGCGTTTACTACCTCGGGTGAGGCGTCAATGTGCTTTTTCAGTGAGTAGCACGCTACTCCGGAACCCGAAAAGGATTATCGGTAGGAAAATCTCACTTCAAGTATAGAAGACAGATTGAGTAAAGCTCTGTGACGATTCACATCTAAAGTTCTCCAATATGATGGTGACTGCACATAGATTCAGGAAAGCAGATGGTTCTATTGTTTTGCAGTACAAAATACAGTCTGATCTTGTCAGAAAAACAGAGGGATCAGTTTGGAGACTCATACAGCAAGACAAGAACATAATTGGGGTAATAATTGGCGATAGCCTGGTGGGCAAAACAGCAAATCACCCAGCAGCCAAGATGTTGATAGTCACTGGCAACTAACATAAGTTATGAAATGTAGACCCCCCTTATAAAATATGACTGTATTGAAGACAACAAGGACAATAACATGCAAGTCTCTTTTAAAGCTACTGACACCTAGGCAGCTCAGAGGTGCTTAAATACTGAGTCATGAAGAAGTCCGCAGACCTCTGAATGTTCTACAAACTCCTTTTCAACCGGAAGGCATGGCCCCACAGACAGAAAGAGCACTAAACTACAGCTAGCATTCCCTGTTTGATACATAGCCATGTAAATCTCCGAGCAAGGATGAGAGAAGATTTGGCCCTATAGTATGATGAAGGAAATTAGTAATGAATTCCTGAGGCCTGACGTTTTGATCTGGTTAGTACATTTTAACCCATGCTACCTCAAACGTGTTCTAATTGTGTGTAAAAATATGAAAGTTGATAAAATATTGGCCCATATCCACAGAAAGAGGCATTGTTCTTCCAGAGTCAAGCGTAGATATCTAATATCCATGAGCTGTTGCTTGAGACCAGCCAAAGCAGCTGCGGCAACGTAAACAAAACTCTTTTTAGTTTCACATCCTCATATGCAGATCTCTAGCACGAGAGGCTGAAGGACTTGCTCATGGCCCGTGGAGGCGCGTATAACAGCAGGGGGGCTCATTCGATGCTCTTACTGAGGCTTCGGGTCTAGGCTATGATGATTCACTCCAGTAGGGAGTGCTGGGCAGCAATCTGAAACCTGTGGAGATAAGTGGACCCATACTGTATCTCTGACTCAAAGAGAGTGATCAGAAGATTCAACACCTGGACAACAAGGGTAGAACCAAGGCCCAGATTTCATCTTACGCAAAACCTGCGACCATCTCTCCCTGCAATGGAGTAACCCTTGGCTGTGAGTGCATGCAAGATGAGTGTCCTGCCTGATTGTAAAAGACGTGGAGCAATGCATGACTGTCTGAAATCAATCATACCACAGCATCGGAGAATCCTTTGCTACTGGTATTGGGCGGTTCCCATTGGAATCTACATACAGGGATTGAAAACATGAAACTGTAATTTTCGAGTCTGCAGCTCATACCATTAAGAACTGGTACATGAGCTTGGACTTCCAAAGGGAAACTTCATGCGTCTCAGCTTCCTTGGAGATTCTAATCTATGCCAAGAGGCATGCAATCAAGAAGAATGCATGAAAAACACAGAGGTGCATAACTGAGTGGCCGTGTAGAAAGACATCCACACCCTGTTCTGAGCACAACCACGGGAATAAGAACTGTCAATTCACCATGGATGCAATAAGGTTCTATTCTGAAGGCATCCCATTTAGTGTTCATTCATCCAATTACAGCCCTGTGAAGCACCCTGTCCCTCCGGCGCTTCAGGGGACAGCAACCCAGTTCACCACCATATTTTTGAGATCCAGGAGTATTCATTTCCCAGAGTAATCAGGCAGCGCAGACACAAAATTTTGGAACTTCGGCCTGGATTGTGAGAAAACAGATTTTAAATATCACACTGTTTGTATTTACAATTGTGATTTCATTTTTATACCTGCTTGAAGTCCACTAAAGACTTAGAGTCATTGCACTTTTACATGGATTTTAAGGGGAGGGAGTGTGGTGAAATGGCCAGAGCTGCCACAAGAACTACCACAAGAACTGCAAATTACATACATCCTCCAGTACCTCCAAGATACAGGCACGCCCAGTTCACACACTTCCCGTGGAGCGCTAGCAAGCCCAGGGGACACAAAGCGAACCAGGGCGTGGTGGGTTCAGCACCAAGGGTCAATGTTGGTCAGCAGGTAGGGTTACTTGGGATAGGACTACAGCAAGTAAGCAGGAGGGACTGTGTAAGGGTCACCCCACAGGATGTGCAGTGACTGCAATGGTGGGCTCATTACGAACCTCCCCTCAATCCAGATTGTCTCCATTCATGAGTTCGCCATGTTACAGGATGCTTCAGTTAAACAACATTCCCTGTCCGGACAACCATAGATACGTGGGGAGAGAAAGCTGACTTCTAGCACAGGGGCTCCTGTCCCACAATGGGGGGAAACAAGGTGTTTATAGCACTAATGGCTACAATGTTGAGGCAATGGTGGCAGGGCCATTATTCAAGCTAAGCTAGGTAGCTGGAATGATAGTGCCCCCCGGTCCCCACCTACGGGTCCGCAACAGGGTTCTCACTGGCCGAAGTTTTTATGTGCATGACTTGCACGAGGAAGAGATATCAGCCTGGGATCACAGCAGTTATATTCGCAGGCAGAAGTTGAGAGCGTAGCACGCATTATGGCCATGTTATGTAGCAAGTCTAGAGGTATATATTTATCTATAGGTCTCAGATTTGATTACTAGTACATTTCTGAGGGTGTACTTGCATTTGGCAGAGAGATCGCAATGTAATCCCCAGGTCAAAGATCCTCTCCAAAAAAAAAAAAAAAAAAAAAAAAGATAGCCCACTAGGGTATGTGCCTGCTGATAACCCCATTGATAATGAGGAGTGCATCAGTAACTAGCACAATATTTCACTCTTTGAGTGT
The DNA here is from genome assembly GCF_964204655.1 of Triturus cristatus. Classification (NCBI taxonomy): domain Eukaryota; kingdom Metazoa; phylum Chordata; class Amphibia; order Caudata; family Salamandridae; genus Triturus; species Triturus cristatus. The sequence goes on from NC_140584.1 coordinate 351,438,871, forward strand.
GATAAAATTAGTAACAGTAAGTTGCATTGCAATTTTCTGCTTTTATTAAATATCAAATAATAATTACGATTGTACTGAGTGTGCTATGCACAATTATTATTAGTGGAAGGATTCCACTACACCGGCACAACATCACATATATTGGGCAAGCGGGACACATGCTAGATGTTCCACCTATACCCTTATGAGAGGTAAACACACATTGTCAGCTATGTTAACAACAGGACACCGGCAGCAGTGAGTGCCGCCAAGCGGCAAGGAGTTGAAAGGTAAATAGGACTGGCAGGTCCTGCTGGCCCCTGCAGGCAGGGTGCTTTCTATGGGCATAGGAGGGGTCATGCCAAAGAACCTGGAACGCTTTACCTGCGGGGTGTGGTGGTGGTTTCAACAGAAGGGTCACATGGTCTGCCCCCGGGGACCTATCATCCTAACGCATGAGGTCACTGTTAGATTCTAACAGGTTTAATAAGTAGGGGACTAATGGATTTGTTGGGCACAAATGACAATGCCCCAAGGGTACGGGACTAAAACACAACATGGGCAAACCGGTTTTCAGTAGTTATGGGGAGGTGAATAATTAGTGGCCAGCTAACGAGAATGTCCCTCAGCACAACCGGTGGGTACCACAGGACTGTCATCAGTAGGAGGGATAAGTGGGCGCCACGCAGCTGGCAGAAGGTGTGAGGCTAGCGTGCGATAGCCATGTTAGGAAGTGGCCATTTAACGGGGATGCCCCTCAAAAGAAGCAGTAGGTACCACAGGACGCTTCACTTATGGTTGAGACTGCCTGCCCCATAGCTGGCCTAGCCAGATGGGTAGGAGCGGGCCCTTAGAGGGGGCAAGGTCCTCAGGGTGTGGGGTACACTTGTGGGAGAACCCTAGATGATAAAGTGTATTAGTGCTCCTACTTTTCCTCTCCAGCATCGAAAAGAAAGGGCAGGCAAGCCACTTGACTCTCTTGGGAAAGAGGGATCTGTTGCAAGAGATGAAGTCCTCCATGTGTAAGTTAGGCTACAATTGGGGGCATGTGAGTTTGGCTTGCCAGTCCACAGGGTGTTTTGAAGAAGATGGGGTTACACCTGCGGATCGGGGAGAGGCCCGGGTATCAGCTGGATGTAGGTAAAGATGCCTACCCTTGTACAGAGGCGGCATGGACATGTTTGCTGGACCTGGAGAGGGGCTAGAGCAAGCAGGATGTAGGTAAATAGGCTTAGGTGCAAACTGGAGTGTATAGAAAGGTGTGCAGTGCTCAATTAAGGGTGTTAAGCAACCAAGCATTTCTTTATTTTGCCAGGAACACTGGTTGGGTATATGGCCTTTTCGTGCGTCTTCTGGGTGGCATGAGGAACATGTGAGTTATAGGGGTCAAGGACAACCCCTTGCTTAGCGAAGCAAGGAGCCCGGTCAAGGGAGGCCAGGAAGCCTCGCACAAAAGAGTTCACCGCACCATGCGTAAATTCTCTGTACAAAATAGACATTATTTGGCTAGGATACCCAGGCATGCGCTGGACCGGCTTGCTGAAGAAGCTACAGCAGAGTCTTAGGGGGGGGTATTCCTCCTCCTAATGTGCTGGCCATACTCCTGGGAGGGAATAATCTGGCATCTCTGGGGAGAAGGGCACTGTTTCAGGCATCACGGTCACCATGCGTAATTTGAGCAACAAGCTGGGGACCTGTAAGATATGGGGGTCGTAGAATGCCCCGGGGTGTGGCAGGGCGCACATTCAAAGGAAGCCATGGAGGTGCCATGGAGGTCTCTCGCAGGAAGGTAACAGCGCCATGAGGAAACTCACTGAGCAAAGGGGGTTTGCCTTCATCCATCATGGGTTACTGCACATTAAGGCCACAGGGTGTTTTGATGAAGATGGGGTACACCTGTCCAGAGTGGGTATGGACCTGTTCTTACTTGATCTGGAGGAGGCCTTAGAGACAGCAGCGTGTAAGTAATGAAGCCTATCTTGGTGGGGGGCTCTGGGGTGACGGTGGCCACACCCAGAGCTGTGGCGGAGTTACAGGGCGATCCAGAGGCTGTAAGGTACAGAAGGGTACACTGTGCACGAGCACAGTAAGGGTGCTAAAGCCAAATATCCACAGGGAGGTCCTCGCGCTAGAGCCTGGAGGAGCGACGGCGCCCCGTTAGTCCTACGGGCGGTTGTGTACCTGAGCAACCGGGGGTCGCCTGGAAGGCTCCGCCCCCCTCTGGGGCATGAGCAAGGGAGTGGACTAGCGGTCCATCGGTGGGAGGGGTCTCCCCTCCCCCAAATTTGACTGACACCGATTGGATTGGCCACGGTGTAATTTGGCTCATCAGGTGGCAGGCGGCGAGGGGCTGCCTGCCGTGGGATCGCCCATAAGCTAACCCACCAATCATGGCATTGTTCTAATACTAATAAACCTGCACCAATTTTCTTCACAAAGAAGGTGTCTTGTCTGGTTATTTCACTGAGAGATTGCCGATATTGACACTATGACTGGGACAGGCATGCATCCCCGACCCCGGGTGCCTTAGGAAGTCTTGACTCCCTGTTGAACAGTGTGGACTATGCGCTCACGACTTGGACCATCTCCTTTTACTGTGCACCATGGAAATATTTTCAGAGCTTCGCAGCAAAAAAAGGTCAAATATGTTTGGGAACCCTAATAGATCTGAGTTAAAAATGGTGAAGGATCACATTAATGTTTCCTAGCTCGGCACCAAACGATAATAAAATGTACATTAATTGCACGTTTGAATTTATTTTTAACACAGCTGAACATTTAGAAAGCAAGATAATTCAAAGACTTTGGGCCCGATTACAAGTTGGGCGGGTAATTCCGTCCTCTGCTTAAACAGGAGTTTACGCACGGGACAGAATTACAGGTTTGGTTTTATTTAATGCATCTAATAATTATCGTATGCGTTAAATAACCCAACATTTGTTAAATGTCGGCAGGTCAGATCTGCCGAAATGTAATAGAGTAAAACATACAGGGGCTTTTTATCAGGCCCCTTGCACCGCCAGTGTGTCATGTTTAATATGGGAAAACGTTGTGGAAATGTGATGGACTGAAGGGCCGCCATTTTTGTATTAGGCAGGCTCCATTTTTGTATTGCATTGCTTCGACAACTCTGCTGATATGTTCGTAACCTTTGCTCTAGTGCCCTGTTGGCCCTCCCCGCTCCTTGTGGTTAAGCTGATACTGAGAAACTGTATACTAACCCGCCCTGTTATGTTGAAACTGACGGTGGCGGCTGAGCCGCCCCCTTGCAAGGCCATCTGCCTATCTTCTGCCTCTGCCTGATGTTGCAAGAATGGAAAAACCCCAGCACGCGGCGATCACGCCGTCTGCCCCGTAACAAAGAACTTGCTTATGATTGGTTGACGCTTGGGGTGTGGTTTCGAGTACAAAAGATTGTACGCTGCGGAGAAAAGCAGCAGTCTCCCGAGAACTTACTTGTAATGTACTTCTGGGACCACTGTTCATAGCTGCAGCTAAATAAATTGTTCTTTCTCACAGACAGATTGGTCCGTGTCTCTGTTCTGTGGTAGGGAGAACCCAGAAGAATTTAGGTGTCCCCTGCACCGCCGGACAATAGGAAGGTCCGGTTTCTTCAGCTGGCACCCAACGTGGGGCGTCATCAGTGGTTGCGGTCAAGCCGGAAGGTCGTGAGGGGTCCCGGAGGTGACCTCCGAGGGATGCGCACCACTTCATAGACCATCGATTTGTCTTCGTGGACCCGAGGTATCTCACTACGCAACTTCCCCTTCCTGAAGGCTAAGTGACTGCCACCCTGACTGACGCCCTTGTCCTGGTCGACTTAACTGGTTTTGGTCGAGACACTCTGCAGACATCTGTCAGTGACAAAGACATTGGGTCAGGTAAGAGTGGGATATTCCCACTTTACGTATAATATTGATATTGGTTGATTGTTCGACTTTTGCAAAAGCCGAAACCAAGGGGTAAGTACTGAACGTAATGATTTTTGATTTTATCCCTTGATGTTTGGACCTAGGATTATTCAATAATGCCTGGTTTTAGTAAGTTTCGGAGATGGTGTTGTATGTGTGATAGGAACTCCGCCCTGGAGGAATCCTCCCCGGTTCCTCCACTGGGGACTCCAAGCCATGATATGTATGTCAAACATGGCATAGGACCGATTGTATTTTCGTCCTTATGGCAAAAATATACCAAAAATGATGGTGAATTGCAGTGGCCCCAATACGGAAGTTTTGAACCACGGATTCTCGAAAACTTAGAACAGAAACTCTTTTCCCGTAAGACCCGACCAGCAATGTTTGACTCTTTCCGGACTTGGAGCAAGGAATCCAAGCAAAGGGAGCTCAAACAAAAGAAAGAAGAAAGTAAACAAATGCGATTGTCAATTGTTCAGAAAGCTCAGGCTCATGAACAGGAAAAGGTAGAACAAAGTATTGAAATGGTTAATAGGGCCCATCATCTAAATGTAGACAAATGTTATCCTACACTCCCCCTTTTACCAAAAGATAAAGACCCAGACCCTGATGGACTAATTTCCCTCATCTTAACTTCGCCACCTCCATACGCTCCCGGATCGGCCGTGCCTCCATATAATCAACATCCCCCACAACAAGTTGTAGCCCCGGTCCACATTCCTCCAGCGCCACCTCCCCCGAATATTACTGTTGCACCAGCACCCCCGCAGGCCCTTCCGACTGCCCCCACCCCTGCCCCAACCTCTGTTCCCCTACCATTCGTGGGGCCTTCCACACCAACTGTTGCTATTAGTCCTCCTTCTCCCTCCCCATCTTCTAGAGGTGCCCGCCTTTTTGCAGCCGGTCTGTCACCCTTATGGAGTGCACTGCGTGCCCGTACTCCCCGCAAACATACCCTTAGAGGAACCAATGTCCACGAACACAGTGTATTAGACCAGCAGGCCCGCACATGGATGGAGAATGGGAGCATGTATGGGACGGAGGATATAGTCCAGACCTTTTGGCAATGGAATAGTGCTAACCAACGATATGTCTTTGACGTGATGTGTGACGTTGTGATTCAATTGTGGCAGGACCTCATCTCTGGTGGACCCCCGACAGACCTAATCCAGCTCCAGAGAGATGTGGCCTTGGGATCAGTCCAGGGTGGAGATTTGTATAATGCATTAGTAACCTTGGTCTCCTATCGGGACATGTTGAGTTGTAGGAATAGTGGAAGGGATGGTATAGTCACCCTAGAGAAAGAGAAAGGTGCTTACCCCATGCGAGAGGTTCCTCCGGTCTGGAGAGACGCAGTAGTGGGTCCTCCCGCTATACCTGCGCATTTCCAACGGATATGGGTCCATGTACCCTGGAAGAGGGCTGAGGTTTTGGCATTAAAACAGACATTGCCTGACCCCCGTAAGAATCCTGCGGGATATTATAAGGAACTGACCCAGACTATAGAAGCCTGTGTGATGAACTTAGCAGACATAGACATGTTGATGGGTAATGTGGTGCCAAATGATATTTGGACAAGAATACGTAAAGTAGACCATGCACAAGCATTAGGAGGCACATGGGTTGCAATAAAAGCGGCCGACGCTGCACAGGTGGGTGGTGCAAAACCCGATCAATTACTACAAGACTTGCCGGCTAGAATAATTGATTTGATGAAAACTATGATACCCCCTCTCCGAGTGAACTGGGACAAACTAACTGCCTGTAAGCAAAAGAAGGATGAAAGTGTGTCAGATTTCTTTACCCTGTTTGAGGAGACTTTCACTGATCACAGTGGTCAGGATATGGCTACAGAAAGAGGCCAAAGATTGTTTGTCGACAAGTTTGTGGCTAACTTGTTACCAGAGGTGGCCACTAGGTTAAAAACGTCTGAAAGTGCTTGGGCGGTATCTTCTCCTGCTGCCATCCCGACAACATCCCAATACTATGAGAATAGAGATAAAGAAGAGAAGGAAAAAGCAGAGAAGAAAACGAAAGATTTAAAAACCAAGGTCTTGTTGCAGCAGGCTTACCCACCCCAACAACAACGACAGCAGGCTACTGGCCCCGGTCAAAGGCTGTTCCAGCCAGTTAGATATACTGGAGTGCGACCCTCTCTTGGTCCCAACCAGTGTGCATATTGTAGGCAGGAAGGCCATTGGCGGGACCAATGTCCTGCCCTGATGGCCCAGCAAAGACAAGGAGGCCCGCTAAGAGGGGCCAGAGGTCGGTCAGGTCCCTCTTCTCGCGGTAGAGGATGGGGAGGTGGATCCCAAGATTCCAGACCTCTTATACAACAGGACCAGAACTGTTTTGACCCCCCGGAGGCAATTATTAAAATGATGATTACTATGATGAGGAAGGGACAGGTTTCCTTTCTCATTAGGAATGCCAAGGACAGAGTGAGGGAGCTATTGATATTCCTGTGGATCAACGTGGCCCATACGTCACTATGACCACTTTAGGAGAACAGGAAAAAATGTTGGTTGACACTGGCGCATCTCGAAGTTCTATCATCCATTCCAAGCTCCCTGGGGCCCCTTTGTCTGGCGCACAAAATGTTTCGGTGGGGTTCTCTGGAACGCCCATACGAAATACTGTTTCCAGCCCCCTTCCTATCTCTATTGGGCCATGTAACTTGGACTCACCCTTTATTCTCACTACTGGCTGTGGGGAGAATTTGCTAGGCTTAGATTTGTTGAAACGATTGCACGCAACTATTTATTGTTCTCCTGACGGGGTCCATCTGACATTGGGCCCCAAAATAGTTTCCCCTGTGTATCTTTCTCGTTCTGCCTTACCAGATGAACTTCAGTCTCTCCCACCTTCCTTGTGGGCAACTGGAGATAATGACGTGGGCTTGTTGGATATTCCCCCCTTCACTGTGACTGTCAGAGAAAACGTGCGCCTTCCACGTATACCTCAGTATAAGATTCCACCGGAAGGTGAGCGGGCTCTCCTTAACATTATCTCCGACCTAATTGAGAAAGGAGTGATGGAAGAGACTCGTGGTAATCCCTGCAACAGTCCTGTTCTCCCTGTCATTAAACGAACAGATCCTGATAAACCTCCCCAGTACAGATTGGTAGTGGATCTGCGGGCCCTGAATAAATTAGTGGTTCCCCAGTTTCCTGCAGTGCCGGACATTACTGCCCTTCTCACCATGATACCACCCACCGCTTGTTTCTTCTCTGTCATTGATTTGAAAAATGCATTTTTTAGTATACCTATTGCCCCTGAATCCAGGGGCCTTTTTGGAATATCTCTGGGTGGTCGTAGTTTCCGATTTTGTCGCGCCCCCCAGGGCTATACTGAAAGCCCGTCCATTTACAGTCAGGTTTTAAAAGCACAATTGGATTCCCTTTCCCTGCCCGTTGATACTGCCCTGATCCAGTACGTGGATGATTTGTTGGTGGCAGCCGACTCGGAGGATCTATGCCGAGAGGCCACTCTCAAGCTGCTCCAACACTTAGCCACTCACCACGACAAGGTCTCCCTGAACAAATTGCAGTATTGTCAACACAAGTGACCTATTTAGGTCATTTGTTGTCGATGGAGGGAAGACGCCTTACCCCTGTACGAATACAGGCAATTCTGACAATGACACCTCCACGTACACAGAAGGAGGTCCGTGCCCTCATCGGCATCACCTCTTACTGTCGTCAGTGGATACCAAATTTTTCTTTAATGGTGAAATCATTGTTAGCTCTTACACTGAAAGATACACCCCAACCTCTCCCCTGGTCAGATGAGTGTCAGAAAAGTTTTCAGGACCTGCGTTCAGCCCTATGTTCAGCCCCAGTATTGGGAACACCAGACTACACAAAACCATTCACGTTATATGTCCATGAGCGAGAGGGTTGCGCATTATCAGTGTTAACGCAGCGGTTTGGAGACAAACAGCGCCCATGTGCATATTTTTCTGCAGTGTTAGATCCTGTGGCCCGAGCACTTCCTAGCTGTCTGAGAGCAACAGCGGCTGCTGCGGTGTCCATCCGCCAGTCAGCAGGTCTAGTGCTGGACACTCCCCTGGTTGTAATGGTACCTCATGCAGTAGACACAATACTGAATAGAACAAAGACACAGCACCTTACGAATGCCCGTTTGTCTGGTTATGCACTAACACTATTGGCCAGCCATATTACTATTATGAGATGTATCACATTGAATCCAGCCACACTTTTGCCACTTCCTGCAGACACAGATGGAATGGAAGTAGAACATGATTGTATTATCACGACAGAACAGGAAACTAAGGGTCGAGTGGACCTACAGGATGTCCCTTTTTCAAAACCCGACGGAACACTTTATGTTGATGGTTCATGTTTCAAGCTGCCAAGTGGTAACACAACGACAGCCTATGCTGTCACCACTCTCTCTACACTTGTAGAGGCGCAGCGAATACCACATAATTCTGCTCAAGCTGCGGAATTAATGGCCCTAACCCGAGCATGTGAATTGAGTAAAGGAAAGGTGGTAAACATTTATACTGATAGTCAGTATGCCTTTGGGGTAGCACATAACTTTGGCCGTCTCTGGGCGGAAAGAGGGTTTCTCACCTCCCATGGTACCAAGATACAACATGGGCAGCTCATAAGCAGGTTACTGGAGGCCCTTACAATGCCCGCTAAGGTAGCAGTAGTAAAGTGCAGTGCCCATAAGAAAATAAATGACAACACTGGGCGGGGAAATGCATTTGCTGAACAAAATGCGAAAAAGACAGCGAGAGATATGTCAAATAGAATGTATGTGGCAGGACCTGCACGATGGGTTGTAGAAGGAGGGATGTGTGAGGACACTCTGGAAAATGTGAAAGACATCCAAGCAGATGCCACGATGGAGGAGAAAGGCAAATGGGAAGAAATGACTGGTAGATTGGATGATACTGGTTGCTGGATAGACTTGTCAGATCAACAACGTTGGCTCCTGCCAGACGCCTATGTCCTTCCAGTGGTTACCATGGCTCATGGTCCGGCCCACATTAGCGCAAATGGAATATACAAGACGTTAGCACCAGTTTGGCAGAACTCGAACATACCAAAATGTGCGGAAAACGTAGTAAAAAATTGCCTAGTTTGTGTAATGCATAATCCTGGAAGGGGCACACCAACACCAGCTGGACACTTCGCACCGCCCAATTATCCATTTGAGGTCCTACAAATTGACTACATACACATGGAAAGGTGCAATAATGTGAAGTACGTCTTGGTGGGGGTCTGTGCCTTTTCTAAATGGATAGAGGTTTACCCTCTTAAGGATAATACATCTGTTTCTACCGCCAAGGTACTCCTGAAGGAGTTCTTTCCTAGATTTGGCCTACCCAGAGTGGTATGGAGTAATAATGGCAGTGAGTTTGTAGGACAAATCATGCAGAGGGTATGTACAGGTTTGGGCATTAGGCAGAAATTCCATGCAGCCAATCACCCACAGTCAGCTGGCCTCGTAGAACGCTACAATGGAACTTTGAAATTGAAACTGGCAAAGATACAAGCTAGTACAGGTTATCATGGCCTGACGCCTTACCGTTGGCCCTCCTATCCACGAGAACGACAGCACACTCCCGTACAGGGGTCTCCCCCTATGAAGTGGTTTTTGGGAGGCCAGCTAACGTGTGGGGTGTCCCTAGACCAAAGAAATTCTCTGAGATTGAATACCCGTTGTTGATTGATTATTTGTGTGATTTGACCAATAAAATGTGTGTTCTTCATCAGCAGGTGCATGACGCCTTGCTCCCAGCCTCCACTGATGCGGGCCACTCCATACGACCAGGAGACTTGGTCTGCGTGAGAAACTTCCAGAGGTCCAAAAATCTCGAGCCTCGGTGGAAAGCTCCTCAACAAGTTCTCCTGACAACACGCACAGCCGTGAAAGTTGCTGGAAAGAAAAACTGGATTCACGGAGTGCATTGCAAGAAAGTCCCACTACCTCTGCCATACGACCAATGGGTAAAGGAAGGAGTAGGGGACATTGAATGCGAGAAAGTACCGAGGTTCGTCCCTTTTAGCGATGCTCATGTTGACTTTGCTACCTCTGAGAAAGAAGACGATGCCATTCTGCAGGAGGCTGTGTCGCCGCACTTGAGGTTAAATACAACTGAACCCCACCTCCTCTTCCAAGACCCTACGGTGCCTGGCTCGGCACGATATAACTTACGCCGGAGCCCAAGAAAAGACTCTTGACAAGTCCTTCCCTGAGCTTGCTGATACTCTTGTTTGTCCACTCAGGCTGCAGGGCCGTGATATCTGTCTCAGTACGTGACCCGAGTCGTGCCTATAGGGCTGCGGGACCTGAGTGGTCAATAGGACTGCAGGGCATCACTGCTGGGTGAAACAACCACCAGTCACGGGCAGCACCTAGGGACACGGGAGTTCGGCTGATCCACCAGGATGACTGAGAATTCGGTTGAAACAAGGTTGCCAAACACAGCACTGAAGATAACAAAATATGCAAAGGTAATGCATGGACGCTATGCCATCTGTCTCTTGATATCACTGCTATCTGTCTGGTGTTGGCTGGCATTGGCTGGGGCCTCCATGCCCTGTTACCACAACAATAGCGACCAAATGTAACGGGAGAACATAGCTATGTAACTTTGCAACCACATGAGGAACACCGACGCAGAGAATATGCTAACAATACGTTCATCCAACTGTTGCACCAACACCAACTGGTAGTGAACGAAACTGACTGTTGGGTGTGTGGCCTTCTGTCACATTCCACTGGCAGGGGAACGCCATACTTGACATTGCCTTTCACCCTGGAGGGGTCTGCCTGGGTCTTCACATCCCTGTTCACTAATGCCTATCTGAACAAACCCGGGCAACACCGTGATCCCCGCACTGACCCTCTGGTAACTGGGATACTAGCAATGTTGCACTATTACAACGAAACTAGCGAATTCCCAAGCGAAGAGTACAAAGCACATATCGACTGGAATGTGACCTACTATGTTACTAGCCTCAAGGAAAATGTGAAGCGTAAGAATAGACAACCAACAGTGTGGACGGTGCCTCATAAAGGCCACTTGTGCCTCAAAGGTACGGGTCGGAATGCCAAGGCTCAGCTGGGAAAGAGCATCTGTGCGCGGACATATACATACCCTTCCCCGACCTCTCCTTCATTGGTAGCGGCCCGAGGAACTTATTTCATTTGCCATGACATGGCCTTTTCATGGCTGCCAGTTAACTTCTCGGGGACATGCTATGTCGCCTTCCTTCTTCCACCAACATACACCGCTCCAGCAGGGCATCACAGGACAGCACATGAGACTAGGTACAAGAGGGGTGTCATTGATGCCGAAGATACCACTGGTCAAGAGGCTGGGGACTTCTTTAAAGGGTTCATCCCTTTTTGGGGCCCCACGATGAATAGCCGGGACATAAGGCACCTCACGAGGGTGGTTGAAGCAACGATAAATGAAACGGCTGGGGCATTGGGCAACATCACAGCTGAGCTCCAGGCCGACCGCCTTATGACGCTTCGAAACCGCATGGTCCTAGACATCATCCTCGCAGACCGTGGTGGCATATGTAAATTGATCGGATCTAGTTGCTGTATATATATTCCAGATAACCCCCCAACAGTGTACCAGGCCATTTCTCGCTTGCACAAGATGGCAAGTTCAATTCATCAGGACGAAGGAAGCTGGTCCCTGACGGGATGGCTCTGGGGAATACTGCCAACATGGGGTTGGAAAATACTGACTTTTATAGGACTCGCATTAGCTCTGGTCTTTTCCTGCTGTCTTTGTCTTCACTGCGGTGCAGTCATCTACGGTCTCTGCGCCTCTGCCCGCCAGTCACATCCAATGCGAAGAGCAGATGAAAATGCTAAAATTATGCTACAACAGCAAGGATATGAACTAATGGCTATAGAAGTGGAGTAGCATTAGAGCAGAGTTGCCTCCGCATGGCAAAATGAGGGACTGTGGAAATGTGATGGACTGAAGGGCCGCCATTTTTGTATTAGGCAGGCTCCATTTTTGTATTGCATTGCTTCGACAACTCTGCTGATATGTTCGTAACCTTTGCTCTAGTGCCCTGTTGGCCCTCCCCGCTCCTTGCGGTTAAGCTGATACTGAGAAACTGTATACTAACCCGCCCTGTTATGTTGAAACTGCCGGTGGCGGCTGAGCTGCCCCCTTGCTAGGCCATCTGCCTATCTTCCGCCTCTGCCTGATGGTTGAAGAATGAAAAACCCCCAGCAGGCAGCGATCACGCCGTCTGCCCCGTAACAAAGAACATCCTTATGATTGGTTGACGCTTGGGGTGTGGTTTCGAGTACAAAAGATTGTATGCTGCGGAGTAAAGCAGCAGTCTCCCGAGAACTTACTTGTAATGTACTTCTGGGACCACTGTTCATAGCTGCAGCTAAATAAATTGTTCTTTCTCACAGACAGATTAGTCTGTGTCTCTGTTCTTTAGTAGGGAGAACCCAGAAGAATTTAGGTGTCCCCTGCACCGCCGGACAATAGGAAGGTCCGGTTTCTTCAACGTGACGTACCAGCACGCAAGGGGTCATTTACATAAGCCTTTTGAGCTTATTTACAAGCCCCTTGCACCGCCCTTACGTCACTTTTTCCCATATTAAAAGTGGTGCACCGGCGGTGCAAGGGACTTATAAATGAGCCCCACAGTATTTACTGTATCATGGGGATTTTGGTGTGTTAAATAACTAAATCTGCATGTTATTCCCCATAAACTCATAATAGCTGTTATTTATTTAAACTGATAAACAACGTACCCCATGGTGTTGTTATTTGTCAGGGGTAATAAATAACCCCTCAACTTGTAATCAGGCCCACAGACTCTCCCTCGCGAACATCTCTCTTCTGCTATCTGTTGAGAGTCCTGATGTCATGGTTTTTGCGTCCATCATACATCTTCTCCCACGCCTCTCTCATCAGCCTTGCTGAGTCCTGATGCCAGGGTACCAGCACACTTACACGCCATTCGCAGCGCCCCCTGCGTTGGTACATGTGCTTGCAGGATCCAGTGTTGGGCGGCTTCCCTGCTAGGCCTCACTATTCAAGTGCCGATTGCTGAGCCCAGTGCAGCTCGCCTCAGCTGCTATCACAGTGAAGGAGGAGCTGGGTGGGAGCTTACGGTACAGCTAGTCTGTGTTAATAGATGTCACTGCTTCCTCTGCCTCTTCGCCCCAGTCATTTCTCCGTTCTTCTACGCACATTCTGCCTACCAATGCAAGCCAGACAGAGAAAGAAAATCTGGAAAAAAAAGTTCCTAAATTTAAAAATCGTTAGATTTAAAAAAAAAAAAATAATCTGTAAACTACAGAATCAGTGTTTCTTCAGCAAGAGCCTGGCCACTGAGTCTCAGGAAGGAAAGATAACTGGCAGCTAAGTTTGAATGCAAACAAATACAAGGACTGTGGGATAGTGTGCTATATGTTCTAAAACACAGGCTCATGCATCTCTAGGAAGAAAAGGGGCCTTATTATGTGTTTTTATGCAAAGCAGGTGATATGTTCATGGTTCATCATGTTGTATAACCTGTACAACCCGATTATTGCACAATCATATGCCAGTAATTAATGAGCATGACGTACAGGAAGATACCACAACAAGAGGGGTAGAAAACGTCACTAGTGTTCACCACACTGGGAGTCAAGCGACAAGATGAGCAGGCTGTAAGACTCCAGACTCCAAGCACCGCAAGGCAGTCATGTGGGCATGGTTAGACCGGCACATCAACATCCTTTTAAGCCTGGGGCTGCACGGTGGATAAGCACCGCACATTCCAGACTACCTGAGTAGGCACTGTGCCCACATGCCTGCCACTGCTCATGTAACATGTGGATGCACGTGTTGATGAAGCACAATGTTGGACTCAAGCCACATCAGAGAGAAAGTGAGTCAGAGTAAAAGAAAAAGAGAAGGATAACCTATTATTTTTCACTTCCCAGATGCCACCAGCTCTGTCACCTATTTGTATACAACTTTCTGTGTCAAGAAAACAAAAGATGTTGCGTTAATATCTCAACGTAACCTTAAAGACTCTCTCCTTCACTTACTGTGAAAAAAATACACTAGTCCGTTGCGAGATCTGTGGGTAGTTCTAAGCTGGAATCTGCCTCCGTCTTATCGCCTTTTCTATGGGTCTATGAAGCTGTGTAGACTGCAGGGTGTGAACAATGCTGGGCTGAGGCTGTTTGTATCTCCCTAGAGAGAGAAGGTGTTCTTTCCAGTCAGATTGGAATGGGCATATCAAAACCGGCACTGAGGCCAGGTGAACTAAACACAACCTAGTGCTATTGGCAGGGCTTCTTAAGGACTTTACCGTACTTCAATATTAGTGAGAGACCCTTAGCCCAGGTAACCTAGGAACCGTTTCATTCCACTTTGATCTAAGCAACGACATGAAACAGCATAAAAAATCCATAAGCTGGAAGAGACATATACATAACATAATGAGGCAGAGCTGCCTATGACTGAATGCCTCAAAGACTGAAAACGTGGTTTTCAGTGGCTCCATTGAGCACACACTGACTTCCCTATAGTTGAAAGAATTACAGCGAGGCTCACTCTGAATGGGGTGAGCCAAAGTTCAGAGGATGCCAAGGGATGACGTGGGGTGCTGCCTGTCATGGTAGTCTCACGGGCGCCAGCCCCCTATGATTGTGGGGGTTGAAGCCAAAGTGTTGCCTTACAGTTGAATTCATGAGTGGCAGAGGCCTCGATAGCAGGTGGAAGCTGTGGGTGGGCACAACCACCTTTGAAAGGTGGGGCCCATGGGTCACTCCACCTCTTCTGCTACTGACTCACACCCCCTCCTGTGCTCGACCGCCGTCAGGTGCTGTTGACGATTTCCCACTCATTCTGCATTTTGAGTTGGAGTTACTGGTGTGGTGGAGCTTTTGCTGTATTATTTTGTCATTCAATAATCATTGGTTCTTATGATATATTTTAAGGTGTGGTGCGGTTGGTAGTGAGATTTCCGGCACTTTAGGATCTTGGATCAAAAATAATTTTACACGATTGGCTATTCTTATCTAGGCCTCAAAGATGGGTGTATAAAGTCTTAAATATTTACAGGGGTTGGGGATGTTCACTGCTGTGGCTGTTTCTGGCCTCCGTTTGGCTGTGTGCTCCACTGGTCTGGTTCTTTGGGGTGGCGAGGGATGTGGTCGACACCAGAGGATCAATTGTTGGCCCCATTGCACAGTCCATCTCCTTTTCCGATGCCAGGGTGTCCTCCAAGGATTGCCTCTGGCATAGTATTTTCGATTCACATCTGAGTTGCTATATCTCCTTGTTTTTAGGGGAAGCTGTGGAATCAAATATTTGGTGTACCTTCACACTACACATGGTGGGCTTCGATTGGTTTCTGAGGATGCAGAGAGGACCCTGAGAGGACTCAGACCACCAGCTTACAAAAGATTGAGCACTGCAGTGGGCGGTATAGTTAGGTTTCGTTCTGTCTAGCTTGCCATGCATGGGGAACAACAATGTCAAGAATGTGTGTGGTCACACTGATAATTTATTGGTCGGGAGATATTTTTGCTCCGATTACCTAATATGTTGCAAATAGGTACAGCTTGAAAGGTTTATCTCCAACCAAAAATAATTTTATCTCAGGTCAGTTTTTCTGCATGAGTTTGTCCCTTGATTGGGGCCCCTCACAGTGCTCCTTTGGGGCTACCCTCTGTTCAGTCAGTAAAGCATCTTGTTTTGTAGTTTGACTCAGCGATCATCATCAACTTGAAGACTCCAGATTCGGTCTCTGAGCAGTCAGTAATGAAGACAATCATTTTTATCATCTTCTATTTGACTTTTAATTTCATCTCTGGGGCGCTGTCCCTCATTGTTTCGAGGAGAAGATGCCATTTTTATGTACCACTTAGATCTCTGTGGTCGACTGGTCATGGTCATGGTCGATTATTATGCTTAAACCCCGAATCACGATCGAACAGAGAAGCGAACAATGGATCAGACGTCTTCCCTCTGGAACAAACTTCTCTCCATCAAAATGGTTCCAAATTTCTTGTAATTCTATAGGGCCTTAAAGTCTTCTACTGTGAATGATCCGACTCTCTCCTTGCTCATGAAATATCCTATGGATGGTACTGTTAAGTTACAAGACAATACACAATAGTTATTCGGAAGGTAAATACAATATTTTCATGACCCCTTCTTCATACCATCGCTCCTCAGAAAGAGTTTATACTGAATATTCGATGAGATACCCAATACTGTTGGTAAAAAAAATAGATAATTCCATCATAGGTAGGGTGAGCATACGGCTGTGTATGCTAACTGGTACATTGGGACACATGACAACAGACAACATTCATTCACACATATACATAGAGAAGTGGGCTTTGGATAAGCCCCCTTCAGTCAGAGGTTTCTTTGGGCGAGCCCCATTCAGACAATGGGTTGTCCATCACCTTTCGGACCCGCCCATGGCATTTCGTGGATGTTTATGGACATGTGTATTTAGTTTGGTGAATAGGATAGAAAATGTCACTCCTGTAAGTGACGATCAGACAATAGGAATCAAACTATACTGCTCGCAGGGAAGGCAGGATTCCAACATATTCCTAACGATTTGAAAGGGTCTGGAGGGCGCCTGGCCCAGACGGCTTGTATCTCCCTGCTCCTTCCCTCAGGCTGCTGCTGCCTGGCCCCCTGCTTCAGACTCCCACCAGGCCGTTCATCAGCAGTTGACATCACCTGGCTGTCCCCCTCACACTCCTGCCATGCGCCCCCAGCTTCTTCTGCCCAGCTGGTCTTGAGCTATTCACTGTCCCCAACAGGCTGCCTCACACTGCCACCATACGGCCCCCTAATTGGCCAATCCTTACAAATCTAGAGCTGCTGTGTGTCCAGGGCAGCTTTAGCGCTGGTGGCGCCCTGTGAAACAGTGTTTGTTGGTGCCCCCCATGGCCACTTCCGCCACGAAGTCTCTCACCACCACCCTTTAACAGTGCCACTTAAGTCGCCATAACCATTCTCTCTCAGAGGCATTAATTAGTTATAAAACCCCACTCATACCAGTGTAGGGTGGCAAAGCACTTTACATCACACACACTACACAGAGACAATTGATCATAGGTGTGTACATCAGTGTAAAGGAAATGTTACATAAGACAGAGAGCTACGAGGTGTGGGAGTCACTCACCATTCATACTAATAGGCAGTATAGATTAGGAAGGCTTAGTCGGGGAAGCACAAACTCAGAATTTTAAACGTAACACAATGGTTGGGAGTGCTCTTTAATAATGAGAATCGATTTCTTCCAAAATGAACCCTTTTTGCAACAATAATCCATGCTAAAATCATAATTTGTAGCGTGCAATCAGTTCTTTTCTAGCAGTTAATAATTCACTGTTCTATATCAGTATTTTAACTTATAAATTACTAGTAACAAAAGGATCTCTCTTACAAAAGCTGTAACCCACTGACCTATTTACATTATGTGCACTTTGTGATCTGCATGGTACACTTTCTTTGCAGCAGGTATATTAACCCTCTGTGCTATTTTATGAACAGTCAAATTCTCAACTTGACAAAACTCAGATCTCTCTCCAGGAAGAACATTAATCACCGGAGTTATCTTGCCATTTTTATCATTGCATGGAAATTGCTGGAGGGAAGGACCAGGGCAGCGGGTGCTTTTAAAAACAAAATAAATTTGCAAACAAGGCGCCCCCCTGAAGTCACTAGCGGGTGCGGTGGCACCGGTCGCACAGCCATAGAGCCGGCCCTGCGTGTGTCTCTTCAAAATGATTGTGTCCAGGGGGGAAATGAAAACTATGCAAAAGATACCTATTTGTAATTGGAAACAAAGCACGCGATTTGTACCCATGACCTGCAGGCACCTCAGAAACTTGAATTCTTCTCACTGCCCATACAATTGTGGCAAGATCCTCCTCAAGGGCAGAAGCCCTTCTTTACCTGGCCAAAATATGAGCATCAATGCAAGTGGTTACCATTGCCAATCTAGAGCTGAGCACCAAGATGGCTGATATTGGCTTCAGGGCGAAAGATTTGGAAGGGCCTATTTTCAGTGAGCACCGCCCATTGCTACCATGGGAGAAGCCCTGTCGCTATGAAGTCAACAATAAACATGGCTGTTGCTGAGACGTGATGGCTATGCAGTTGCTTCAGCTAGAATTCTGCCTATACCCTTACAACTGCCTCTATGCCAGAAAGGACCATATGGACAAGCAGCACCCCGTGCAGTTGTGCACAGTCAAACAATTTGCTGTTACTCTGGAAGCCTCTTCCATGAACCTTACACTTCTCAAGAGATGTAGTGAGGTACAGAGGCGTCCATGGGCATGTTTAGGCAACAGCCATCCACTAGCACCAGCACCACCACACCAGACCTGGTACATCACTCGATACACAGACCATAGAGAGAGGAGTGACAGTCACCTTCCACGTTGCTTTAGTCTGTGCCTCCAACAATTGCTGCATGTCTGTGGTCAGGCTGTCTCCATAATATCTCTGAGGGGAGTCTCGCGAGAGTTCTTCCATAAGTAACAGCCATACCAGTGTAGCCCACTGCTCAGTGAAGCCTTAATGCCTGGTACGTGCCAAAGACCCAAAATCCCCCAGCTGCTGCAGTGGGGTTGAGGGACATATTTATGCAGTTTAGAAATAAGCTTTCAGCATAAACTCAAGCAAGACAGTAGGAAGCCAGAATTCAAGCTATGCTAGGGAAGGGGGCCCAAAGTATAGATGCACCTAATGTAACGTAACATACCCTGCTATTTTTCCAGTACCGCTCATCACTATGCCTGAGCCTCACCAGCTTGAGTACAGACAGCTTGGTCACATCCATTCATCCACTCAACTATTCATCCATGCACTCAATCACTCAGTCATCCATCCATTAATGCACTCACTCATCTATCCATTCTTCCAACCATTGAAACATTCTCACATTCATCCACTCAACCAGCTTCACATTCAGTAAACGAAGAAGCACTTTCACTTCATAAGTCAGCCATTGCTTTTGTATATTCACATCTGTGATGATAATTTGAATGATAACATGTGTTATGTACTTATGAGAATTCCACAATCAGCTTGGCATGGAATGGAGCTAAAGGCATCACCGGAATTGTTTTAGAGCCTGCCCCATATTGCAGCTTGAGCAAACCTCTTTAGGGCATGAAAGGCATGCTTCTCCCTCAAGCATTTTTTTTAGGGCAAAACAATCCATCTTACTGCACACTTTTCCAAATGAATACTAAGCTAGCAAGCATTGGCAATGTCAAAAGGTGTAGCTTTAAAGTTCTATTGCAGGTAAACTAAGCATTCATGAATTTGCACGTATGCATGCTTGTATGTCACGCTTTACAATTAGAACTATTGGCATTGCCAATGCTTGTTGTAGTGAGGTCCTGTCTTTTCTCTAAAGCAGCCACTTCATCTTGCCTTGGCTGGTTCTAAGGCAAGGAACAATGAGGTGGCTACCTGCTCTACCACCAGCCACATGACATGGGCTGGAGAGGTGGTAGGACACCAGTTTGCCTCTAGGACTGTAGTTCCCAAACTTTTTAGAACCACAGCCCACTTTTTAGAACCGCAAAACTTTGTGACTCGCCTACCTTTAATGGATATGAGGCGGGCGATGTTTGAATGCAATTAAAGCATTGTGTGGTAGCGCATTGTCATTTACAGACATCACATTTTCCATTGAAATGGCCACTAAATTTGTATAGACATACAGTTTTACTGACAAGACTATAAAGTTCACAAATGATAATGTTTGGCAATCGGTTGTGGTGAATATTTATGATTTGCGCATCACCAAGTAAATGTCTTGGTTTGTTTTGATCCTATTAAAATGTCTGTTTCCAGCACACTTCCGAATTACAAAAAAAGCGTTTAATTTCTGCTTCCTTAACTGCTGGGTGCATACAGTTCATTTAGAGGTATTTATATTTTGTTGTGTATTCCAAATAAAATCCTACATTGTCACATAATTCACTTTAAAAATCCTTTCACTTGACATTTGACCTTGAATTTAAATCGCTGGCAAATGTGACAAGTTAAAAACAGAATTTAAAAGGGTCTTTATTTATTGCCCTGACTTTCAAGACTCACCAAAAATCAGAGTTGGGACCCACACTTCAGGAAACACAGCACTAGGAGAGTCAAATGTTGCCTCTGCCACAGAATGAGGTTCAAAAAATTACTTGTGTCTTAAAGTAGATAAACCCTTGCATCAGCCCCAAGCAGTGACATGTTAAGGATCTCTGGGACACTGGGCAAGATGTATTTTGGGGCACCTTTCTTGGAGCAACTTAGAATTCATTAACCCTTTTGGCCAATTCAATCCCTTGTGATGCCAATCAATACAGAATTAAGTTAAACTTTCAGAAATGGAGGCACACACAAACATCCTGTTTATCATCCGTCCAATTGCACAAAAAGAAAGCTTGAACAAGCACTGATAAACCAGTTTCTTTTTGAGTTTGAATCTAGATTTTTTACTTGCAACAATAGTTTATGTGGAAGTCGGTGTTTATTAACCAGTTTGTTATTCCCACTGTAGGAAAAACACGAGAAGGGTGACGTGTTAGAAGTTTGCTGGACTGGTGCACAATATTAATGTAAGACATATACACATAGCACTCGAAATGTAGTTTCAGTTGCTCAATATTTGTCACAAATATATCCCCTTTTACAACTGGTGCTCTTCTTGCAACAGCAAAAATCAAAGCACTGTTTTGATGATTTTCCCCATAAAAATCAAATAACTTTTTCCTAATTTCTCTTCCTCTGCCTTATAGAGGTAGAAACAATGGGAAAGGAGTATGATGTTTAGAGAGGTGAAGGAAAGGGAACAGAGATAGAATGAGATAAAGAGGAGGTACTGAAAGTGAGTTAAATTGAGAGTTTAAGGAGTCAGAGAGAGAGGTGAGACATCTAGGGAGAAGTCAGGTAGAGAGGTAAGGGAGAGTGGTGTGGTAGAGAAAGGGCTGAGAAAGCTAAAGAGAGGTGAGGTACCAGAGACATGGGGAGATACATAGATAGGTGATTCAAAGATAGATATGTGATTGGCTGAGAAATTAAGTAATGGAAAAGAGATACGTGGTGATTTGATGGAAAAATTGCAGAGAGGTCTAGAAAAAGGGATAAGACAAAGCTAAGGTAGAGAGACGGAATCACGAGTGACACGTTCAGATATAGGCACAGAGAGTGATAGAAAGAGGGGCAAGGTCATGAAAGAGAGGGAGAGAGGTGAAGTTGTGTGAGGTATATTGTGTATTTTGAGATCGAGAAGTATAAAAAGATGAGGTACACAGAGCTGAGAAAGAGAGGGAGAATCAAGGTACATACGAAACAGAGAAAGGCTAATAGAGATAGTTAAGGTAGAAAAGGTGAAGTAAGGGGATAAATGACACATAGATATTCTTTCAAGTTATATGCCACCAACAGCCTGAGTGTCAGGGGTAAGGCTGGGCAGTCCAGGCATTCACACTATGGGGCAGATTTAGGTCGATG
This sequence comes from Triturus cristatus, assembly GCF_964204655.1. Lineage (NCBI taxonomy): Eukaryota > Metazoa > Chordata > Amphibia > Caudata > Salamandridae > Triturus > Triturus cristatus. The sequence goes on from NC_140584.1 coordinate 351,460,285, forward strand.
CATTGAGTTATTTATGGGAGAGAAAGCCGCGCAGAGCCATATTTGCTGAAAATGACCTGATGCTGCTCCGCTGCGTTAGCACACAGCCTTTGCATCGAGGTGCAGAGTGCTATGTGTGTGCTATCTAGCATAGGATTTGTGCTGGAAGCACAGACTTCCAATACAAAATCCTAGGCCTAGACAAATTCTTAAGCATTTCACACTTTATACATATATAATGTGTTGTAGAGGACAGGACACAAGCAGTGTGTTGAATGTTTGCAGAATGAAAACATTGCTCCATGTTCAAGGTGGCATTATGTTTTTGATGCAAAGCCCGGTCTATTTTAGAAGATTAGGCATTGTGTCAAACTAAGGGTCCTTGCTCTAATTCTGCCCAAGTTACAGCCAAATAATGCTCTATTGATGCAAAGAGGTGCAAAGTAGCATAAAGCAATACTTTGCATTATTCGGCATGACTTTGCCCCTGCGCAAACACCTGATAAATGTGGTCCTAATATGCTGTTAAACATGCTTGGCTGTCAAATTAGAAAAAGAGTGATTATTTGGGACAAAGTTGTTATGGCAAGAATTTTGACTGTCCCACTCACTTACTAGACTATAATTCATTGAAGACACAAGTTTCCAGGCTGGGCTTTAATTTCAGGGCTTACTTCATTTTGGGGGTTTAAAGTGTATAGCGCAACTCACTGGAAGAAGTGCACTTAGGGCTGGTAATGGTGGCGGCGATGGTAAAACTGTAAAGCTCTTCATCTCCAGCAGAGAGAGGCATTGTTGATGGGTGGATTCTGGGACTGAGAAGTAGGTAAACCCTTAGTGAAGGCAGCCCTGCCACTTTTTGATTCTGCAGCCACCATTCACTTCACAGTGTTGCATCGCTACCTCCCGGGTCACCTGGTTAGCAGCATTCTTCTTTTTTCCACCCACCCATCTATCAGTTCACGGGTAATAGTAGGATCCTGGTGTTTTTCTCGGTTATTCCTCTTTTGTCCATTTGGGAAGCCCTTTTGGAAGAACTTAATGAGATATTTTGGTGGTACTTTGGGTTTGGTGTGATGTAGATGTCTTATAGTTGGCAGAGTTCAGGCATATTCAGCATTGTCTACCAGGTCAGGGCTGTTGCACCTTGATTAGGTTTTAGTTGACGTGTGAGTTGGGCAGGGTTTTTAGGTGCCAGGGTGTCGGTCACTTACATAGATAGTTATGTCCTCACAGAGAGCACCACCTAAGCCTGTCAGATGGGGAGTTAGGTAATCAGCAGGAGGCCTGGGTACCCAATGACCTCTCACCCTTAACATGATTCATGTCATGGTAATTTTGTGCCCCTCTCCCTGATGGAAAGTATCAACATTTGTGGGGTGGGTCCAAACTGACTGGATATGGGGCTGCAATTTACCCAATGACATAATTGTATTCAGTGTAAATAAATAAAACGAATTTCATTGCGCGCGCTGCATCACCATTTGGCGTTTTAGCACACGCAATTAAATTCGTTTTATTCATTTATTTATTTCCATTACTCCGGTCGGCCGTGAGCCAGAGTTTACTACCCCCCCACCCTGCCCCTTCCTGGGCTCACCGCCCAGCAGTACTCCCTCCAGGAGCCGCTACTGCTATGGAGAAGCCCTTACTCATTTGTTGATGAAGTATATACTTTTATTGGCTTTGACAGCATGTCCCAGTGTGACTAAATTACTGACCTGTTTTATGGGTGGAGGAGCGTGAAGTACCATTGATTATATACCATTCTCCCATGAGATTTCTCAGTGGATGTCGAACTTTAATATCATTTCAAATTGTTGCAGTGACCATAATCCGCTTATCATCAGAGTAAAGTTAAGCTTGGATTCACCTGCAATTGAGCCTGATTGAGTTGCCCTATCCGATACAAGGTATAATGGTGCATTGGTTAGATGGAGTCAACTAGACCCAAATCAGCTATTACAAGGGTTAATGAAGATAAATGCACGGTCGTTTAAGATCTACTTAGATCAAAGGGCAGAACCGTCAGGGAATATAGACTCCAACTCTGTACTCTGAATCCGGTTAGAAGCATAAGAAGGACAAAGCCCCACAGATAGGTTGATAGTGCTTCCTTGGTGGCCCACACAAACGTATTAACAGCCTTAAAAAAGAAAAAGTTCATTTGATAGAAAGTGCAGGAACGTAGGAGGAAATATAAGGATGTGATAGGCCACGGGAAAAGTATAATCAGAAAAAAAGTGTTGGATGGGCTTATTGCTGCAGGGGAATAAAGGATGGTTGTACTTTTTGATCCATCAGTCGCCCACCAGCAGCAAGTGCAGGTGGTACCCCACCCCCAGGAACGGCATCAAGGTCTCCTTTCCCCTAGAAGCCTCGTCTGTCTTTCGCCCCCTTGCCGTTTACTGCTCTTCCACACTCCTCTCCTGCCTGCCGCTCTTCAATTTTCTCGCTCTCCCACGCCCCTCCGAGGACCTGCTTAATGGAGGCCGCAGCAAGGCTCTATTGAGCAGGTCCAATCCTACTCTCACTACACTGCTGCCAGCGACCGCAGGCCTCGCTGACCTGTCAGTCGCACAGCAGCAGGTAGTACAGGTGTTCACCTGCCCCCCAGGACCAGCACCATGGTCTTCTGTCCCCTAGAAGCCTTGCCTGCCTTTCGCCCCCTTGCCATTTCCTGCTCTCCCGCACACTGCTGTCCCATTTTCCTGCTTCAATTCCTTCTCCCTGATGCCCCTCCAACCTCCCAGGACCTACTTAATGAAGGCTGCAGTACAGCTGCGCCAATGGTGCTCAGACGGTATGCCAAAGGCAAGCCCATCTGTGCCTGTCCGCGCCTGGTCCATGCCCAGCACCAGGAACCCTGGCCCTCTGGAATCCCACAGGTTCTCTAGACCCAGTCACAACAACTGCTGCCTCACATCCTCCCACTTCACAACAGGACCATTCACCTGTATCCACTGCCGCTTCACCTTCACTCCAGGACTGATCTCCACCGCAGGATCCCGCACAACACCATCTGCACCGACCAAAACCCACTGGACCAACTCAGATGCCTCCCGACCAATGCCAGACCGCTCTGCAAAAACGTCATGGAAATCTGGGACATCATGTCCACCATCACCCTCAACGTAAACTTCAGACGTGGCTCATCCCAGCAACGACCCCAGACATCAGCACTCCATTACCCATCGGCTACAAGATCAAACACTGTGATTGCACTAACAGACACAGGCATAGCCATCATACACAGGTAGTCAATCACCAGCACCATCACTGTCGACCAAACCACGCCAATCATGAAACACATAAACTTCCAGCCCTGCACCGATGACAACACTACCATCAAAGGCACCCTGGCATACAGACTGCCAGGACCATGGACTGGAATGGGGAACGCCATCGCTGAATTATCCCGCACTCGCCATTGAATCCGGACACTACCTCTTCCTGGGAGACATCAATTTTCACCTAGACAACTCGCCGACACCAACTGACCTTCTGGAGAGACTGGAGAACATCGGCCTCAAGTAACTTGTCACGGACCCCATGCACAAAGCAGGACACACGGTGGACTCCATCTTCACGTCTAGCAACAGAGTTTGATACTACCACACCTCGGAACTCACCTGGTCGGACCACTCCATCATACACTTCACCATCGCCGGACATGCCCATAATGTCCCGACCAACACAGCATTCCCTTCAGCAGCTGGTCCAAGGTCACTTAGCAACAATGGAGGTACACCTTCAGCACCACATAGCCCATAGACACCACCAATGTGGACCATGCAGTAAAGAACTTTAACAACAGGATTACCAGCTCTGCCGACCAAGTAGCTCCCTCCGAATGAGCCAAAACACACAGACCTGCCAAACAAACCAACTGGTACACCCCAGAACTCATTATATCAAAACGCAAGTGCAAACAGCTCAAAGGAAGATGGTGCAGCAGCAAGAACCACAACGACAGAGCCCCCTTCAAATCATCCCTCAAAGACTACCATTGACAGACCAAAGTGGCAAAAAAAGCGGCCCTGACCCACCGGATCAACACCAGCACCAACCAAACCAAGGAACTCTTCACCATCGTCAGAGAGCTCACCTGCCCCTCGGCCACTGAAAACTCGATCCCTACCTCACAAGAACTCTGCGACGTCCTCGCCGACTATTTCACCAACAAAATAGCAATCATCTATAAGAACTTCGATCCCCAACCGTCCAACCTCCACAGCCTCTGAACCTCAACCTCTGGCCGACCATCCGCTCAACACATAGAAACGGCTCAGCGCACCAAACACAACCACCCTAATGAACTCCATCCACTTGTGAGTACCAACTGACCCCTGCCCACACTGACTTTTTTACCTCGGAAGGGACAAGATCAGCCGCCATCTCACCACCCTCATCAATGCCCTGCTAACCATGGCCACCTTTCATGATGCCTGGAAACACACCGAGATCAGATCCCTCTTCAAGAAACCCTCAGCAGACCCCATTGAACTCCAGAACTACCATCCCATCTCACTACTCCCATTCCCTGCCAAAGTACTGGAGAAGGCCATCAACCTACACCGCACCGAACACCTGGAAAGAGACAACTTGCCAGACCCTCTCAATCAGGATTCAGAACCAATCACAGCACGAGAGAGCTCTGATCACAACAGATGACATCTGCACCATACTCAACAGAGGAGAATCAACTGCCCTGATCCTGCTTGACATCTCCGCTGTCTTCGACACAGACTCCCACCACACACTCATTGATGACTTACACTGTGTTGGCATAACATATGACTCATCCTTTCTCACAGGACGCATCCAGAAAATCTGCCTGCCTTCCTCCCTTCACATCGCAAGCCAAGCACACCATCAGTGGCATTCCCAAAGGTTCATCACTCAGCCCAACACTCTTTAAGGTCTACATGACTTCAGTCATAGACATCGCCAGATTGCATGACATCAACATCATCTCCTATGCCGATGACACACAGCACACACTTTCGCTCTTTGCCAACCCCTCCACAACGAAGTCCAACTTCCACAATTGCATGAAGGACTTCTCAGCATGGATGAGGGACAATTGCCTAAAATTAACATGGACAAGATGGAAATTCTCATCTTTCTGCAAAAATACAGCCCTCTGGAATGACTCCTGGTGGCTGTTGGAACTCGGACTGACCCCCATGCCGAAAGGCGGGGCCTGCAGCTTTGGTATTATCCTAGACAGATAACTCTCCATGAAACATCAGGTCAACACCATTTCCTCAGCCTGCTTCCACAACCTCTGCATGCTACGCAAGATTTTCAAGTGGCACCCCATCAGCACCAGGAAGACAGTAACACATGCCCTCGCCACCAGACCACTGGACTACGGCAACGCACTCTATGCAGGCACCACCACCGAACTCATGCAAAAATTCCAGATGAACCAGAACGCAGCCGCCAGACTGATCCTGAACCTGCCAAAAAAACACGTCATCCAGCATCTGAAAGACCTCCACTGGCTTCTGGTCCAGAAGAAATGCCATTTCAAACTCCTGGCCCACACCTACACAGCCCTCCATGACCAAGGACCCGTCTACTCGAACCACCAGCTACACTTCCACAGTCCCCCCAGACACCTGCGCTCTGCACACCTTGCCCTTGCACATATCCCTCACATACGCCACTGCTGCACCAGAGGATACTCCTCCCATCTCAATGCCTAAGCCTGGAACCCCCTCCACCTCCACATCTCTACCTAGCTGATCGACTTCAGGAAGGGGCTCAGGACCTGGCTCATCTAATGAGACCTGCGGCAAGTGTTTGGATATTCTCACAGGTGACAAGCCCCACTCTCTAAATACTACTTGATTGATTGATCAAAAGATTACACCTCTGTGGCCCCAAGCAAATGGTGTTGTGAAACGATTCATGGGTACCACCAAAAGGATAATTCAACGAGCATAAATGGAGGGGATTGAGTTAAACCAAGCCCTGTGTCTATCCCTCTATGCTTATCGGTCAACTCTACCCACAACTGGTGAAAGTCCTAGCCACCTTTCTATTTGGGAGAGCCATCCAAACCAAATTGCCACAATGGACATTAGACCTATCCTTGAATGCTGATAAGGTTTGTGTCACAGTCAATCCTTGAAAGTGCAAAATGAAGACACGCTGATCGATTTCCACGAGCCCAGGAGACAGTCTTCGATAAAAGTGACTTAGTCCGGGTCAAGCAGAAATGAAAGCGGAAAACAGACACTCTGTTTTCTGTAGATCCTCAGAGGGTTGTGATGTGTAAAGGACACATGGTGTTGCCCCATCATCCTGAACATTCCATTATACGGGACTCGTCACACCTTAAGCACTTACCTCTACGATCCTCAGCTCCTGCAATTATGAATGAGGCGACCCCGCCTGATCGTCCAGGTCAAGCATCAGAACCAGTACCATTGGTGCACGAAAAGAGTGTATCTCAACCACTTCATGCCACTCGATCATGCCCACTAGTGCGAGCTCCTCGACTACTTATTGAAGACATGTAGTGTAACTGTTGCTTGTTCTTTGAATTTAACAAGGGCAAGATGTCGTGTGTGAGACTATGTACACTAGGACCCTTGCAGTTCTGGGAGTACTCAATAGTGGAATTACTTAACATGCTTGGAGGTGTTAAGGTGTGGTTATTAACGGTTATGACATAATCAGTGTTTAGTGTGTGATATTATATAATGATCATTAAAGATGTACAATCAAGAGATTTGTATGGTGTATTCATTTGCATGCTCCTGGACTAGTTAGGACCAGTGCTTAATTTGTGCCGGTGGTTTCCGGTAGTCGGTGCCTGCACTTAATTGTCAGCACCGGCTCTAGTGACAGTCCACCACATGGTGACACTGTTTTGAGATGAGCACAACAACCATGTTTATTAAGTCAATATAAATTTAAAATGAATAATACCAGTCTCTCATGCCGTCATTATAGCTTTGCGGCCTGAAATGGTCTGAATTGTTACACTTCTAAGAGGTTGATGGTTAGGGTGTTATGTTGGTACTGCCATTGTCAGCGATGGCAGGGTATCGGTGGTGCAGGCCACACTGGCCTTCCGAGAAGGGCCCTGGCACTTAATTATTTACAAATTAAGCACTGGTTACGACGCTACACAGAGGATGCACGAACGATTGGGGATGATGCAGAGAGATAAAAAGACGGCCATTACTAGGTGATGAGGATTTAAGAAAAGAAAATACACATTGAGGCATGCTTATGACCAGGGTTGGTATTATAATGTTTGTTAACTTCTCATGGTTCTTAACCAGTGTCCTGTAGCTTGCTGAATGTGTTTTCTAATACGAAATTTCCACTGCCTTTGCCCAGAAGTTCATATTTGCAAAGTTAATCTTGTAATCTACATTGGCAATTCACTTTGCATCTATAGTCCAACCAGAACATAGGCGTTTGGGTCAGGATGACTTTGACATACAACCTGCCCTTCATCTGTGACCTCCCGTACAAGTTTGCACAGGTCCCAGATATCAAGTTTCAAACAAGGTCGTGACATTTAAACGCTGCCCAGTGCAAAATTCCCAACACCATTGCCAAGTGTCCCATATCCAGTGGGCTGCCCGCAGCATGGCCTGGTGGTTTAGGCAACACCACTTTACATTCTGGGACTTACAGTTTAATGTATTTCTTATTATTGTAACCTGACTGAAAGTCCCAGCATGCACAGAGCTGCTGACTAAGAAGCCGGAAGTGGCTCAAAGTATCACATGCGATGTGGGTTCACTTGATGGCTGCTCTCCCTATGAAATGCATTGGGCTGAATTGCTGAACATTTTTGTGGATGGCAGTAGGAAAATTATATTTGTGTCACTAAAAATGAGGGTAAAACCTGGGATTAACCGTACAAGGCATTTTAGCTTCTGATGTATGCATAGCTGCTTAGGGGCCTAATGCTACACGTGACACCATCAGCCAGTCCTGAATTTTCATATTCTTTAGCACATTGCATTCTGGGACTTGCCGTTTCATTTTTAACTGCGCAAGGACGGGCTCAAAAATCCCAGCATGCAAGTGCAACATAAACAAGACAGCCTGAAGGTTTATATCACACTTGACATAGGACCACTTGCCGGCTGTCAATCTATGGGCCTGCTGTGTGGTAACAGCTGCAGCTGGCGGCCCTGGCTCCAAATGTTAGGAGGTATAGCCGTTAATCAGGAGAACTTTTTTAAAAAAATATTGCGGTTTTATGTAGTCGAACTCGACCCAAAGGTATTGGAGCGCTTTCCATGAGCAACAGTTACGTTACACAAGAACACATCCATACGTGTTTTTTTTAATGTTTTTTTGGTAGGCACGGGGAGATAAAGTCATTTGCTGACGCCGCGGCTCGAATCTGGCTCCCCAGTTCTGACCGTGAGGCCACATCGTCTCTCCTTGACCCATAGCTAAACAATGTATCTAAAACAAGCTCACTTAATTAGTTAGGTTTCCAGCTGGGATTTACATGCCTTAAAGGCAGACCATTAAACACGGATCAGCGCTGTGCTCCCCGGGTGTTTGTCTCCCTATATCACCAACAGAAACAATGGCTGCCCTTTAACTGGGTGCGCCCACATTCTTTTTGTTCGCCGAGCGTGTGTGTGTAAGTAATCCTTTTGTTCTTCGGCGTCCCCCTGCAAGGTGTAAACTGATTACACAATGAACGCTGGTGCACGCAGCTAAACGAGAAACACTGTCTTTGTAGGAGAGAGCGTCTGCCCATTCACCAATCACCCACAATCCCATCTGCGCACAGTAGAAAGTTATAACAAGCATTTGCAATGCAATAGGTCTCGCATTACTGAAAGTTGAAGCTATTGGCGTTGCAAATAATAATGCGATGCCAATAGCTCAAACTTTCAGTAATGCGAGACGTATTGCATTGCAAATGCTTGTTTGATGTGTGCTGAGGTTGTCAATTCTGGATCTCAACCCTGTCTTAAGGAGAATGGATGACTACAGTTCTTAAATTGGTACTGGACTGGATTCTGTCCTTGTTTGTAAGCCTAGATTAAGGGAAGGTTGAAAGAATGATTTTACTTGTTTCACGTTTTAGGTTTGGCTGTATGTTTCTCTCCGACTTTATGCCAGATATTTCAAAGATGTAAGAAGAAATGACTTGAGTGGGCTAAGCGGCACTGCCGGCTCTGTGACTGGCAGAGCACATGTCACACATGTCTGGGTTCTAGGTATTGCACCATGTTGACCTGGCACATGATTTGTTAATTGGTGGCAATGGTAAAACAAGGCATATCTTTACCAAAGACATTTTGGATTTTTTTCTAGGCCTGAGCTTTTATGTTTTTAACAGTGCGCTCGGGGAGTTGTAATCTTTATTTTATTAGCCTAGGTGGACTAAAACACCTACCATGATTGGTAAAAGGAAATCTCAGTACCAGATGCATAATGTTTGTTCTACAGGAGCAACCTGTTAATCCTAAATAAAACCTATGTTAGTTCCCGAGAGTCGCAGTCATTGAATTTCAATACCACATGTAGCAAAGAGGCCAAAAAAGGAATTATGCACCCAGTCCATACTGTATTCTAAGAGGCACAGGATGGAAGACATGTATGTCTTTCCTTTGTTCACAAGCACTAACTGCAAAAAAGAACTTCCGCCTGAATGCATAGAAATGCCTCACACCAGAAACGCTACCCTTTTCTGAAAGGGGTACAGGGTGGTGCTGTATTAATTTGGAATGAACAAAGTGAGATGTTACTTTTTGTAAGAGGCAGTTCCGCGTTACAAAAAACCCACAAATTTATGTACTCATTTTGTGTAATTCCCAGTTGCTGCCAGTCTTTGTGAATCTTATCTTGTGGACGAATTGAGGCATTGTGTCAGCTCCATCTTAAGAAAATCGATCATTTTTAGATGCAACTGCCTGTGTTTATTTTGTCTGCACAACTCTTGCTAAATGCAAGCGTATTGTTTTACCAAGAGCCCTGTTTATTTACATTAATAATGTATGCTGCTCAGTCATACAGTGCAGTAAGATTATGAGGTCCCAGGACTGTACATGCACAAAAAAACTAGCGATGGCGAGGCTCTTGGTTCTATGCAATTGATTGGGAAAACTTGAAAGACAATGATCTGTGGAACGCCCTGCACACAATGCAAACCTCATGGCCATCTTGGCACCATTTACTTATCAAAACAATGGGAGTGATGATCTAAGCTGTAATTAAAAAGCAAAATGCAATTGTTTTTAAGTTTCGTTGTTTTATTGAGCACGTTGGCGGTCTTTCAGGCTTAAAAATGTGGCTTACAAAAGATTTCATGAAGCGGAACCCCTGCCTCATTTCCTTAAACGGCAGGCGCGGTTTGGAAACGCTGCCTGTAGAGTTAATTCCTCGTTTCTTTATAGTTTTGCCACAATTTATGAATTGAGCTGCAGGGGTTTGGCTGGCTCATAGCAAGAACTTTTCGCCATGCAGTTAGAATGTTTCTTAACATTTTTCCTGGTGCGGTTGGCAGCAGAGTGTTTCAAAGTGAAAGATGAGGCAAGTTCACAATTCCCATGTGTAAACAAATCCTGCCATGAATAGCAAGTCACTGTCCTGTGTTTCGGTCCGATCTCTTTCCTCACTAAAACAAGAAGCAGCCACCATTGCTGAAGCCGGTGTGTGACGCTGCAAAATGTGCCTGCTCGGTGCTCACACGCGGGAGAAATGGTTTACCGCATGAGGTGCTTCCTTAATATTCCGGTACTGGTGCCTAATTAAAAAGTCTGTGTCTTCTTATATCACTACGGCTCCCGCTGAGCTTCATGAAGCATGGGCCGTGAAACGGGCACCGTGCTGATAAATAGCTCTTGGCCACACACTCAGGCACAGATGTGCCCCATGTAAATAATAAAATAAAACTAAATGAGTTAAAAAAAATAGCACTGATGAGCGGCGGCAGTGGCGGAAAGGAAACATTTAAACAAGACGGAAGAGCTGGTGTGTCAAGGCAGACACTGAACTATTCGGCAGAAACGGGTATTTTAATTTCCGTGCAAATGATCAATGGACAGAAACTCATCTCTTCTTTCTATTTACACAGACATCAGGCAGCGCCAAGTCTCGCTTTTGTAATCTGATTCCACATGGGCTACGCTGGCAAAATGTAATTTAAAGGTGCGAGAGTCCGAGCTGCCAGAGCGCAGCCAACAAGAGGTTTACATTCTAGAAATGCTGACGTTTGAGCCCAAAGAACCCTGAGTCACGGTAGAGGGAAATCAAAATATAACATGTTTACTACGGGAACACATGGGAATGCAAAGCCATTAATCAAGCAGGATGGCTCTGTCTCCCTTCAGGCCCAGGGAGGAGGGAGATGTGAGCAGAGCATCAAAGGGCTGGGTGAGAAGGGAGGGGGAAATGCAAGGGTCAAAGCGGCGAAAGTGAAAGTAATCGAGCAGAGCATCAAAGGGCTGGGTGAGAAGGGAGGGGGAATGCAATGAGCAGAGGAGCAGCTGTGCACGTGCATGTGATCGTGCACTCAAGGTTTAGGCCAGCCAAAAGACTGTGGGTAGCACTTTGAAAATCCCACATATAAAATGTCTCTTCGAGCCTTTGGCTTGCGAGACCTAAAAAACAGAAGCGCTCTTTTGCTTCAGGAGGAGGAGCAGGTCCCACCTCTTCACGGTGCTGACGCGCAGTGAACAGAATACACCCAGGGCTGTTTGGTTAAGGAGGCAGGATGCGTGCATGAGCTACCAGACCGACATTTTGGTAGAGCTTTTGTAAAACCCAGAAATTGAGAGAGCGAATGTATTACTGAACAAACGGTAAGCCATCCTTTGTAGTCTTTGAAAGGTGTTGTCCATTCGCAGAGGGATCAACAGAGGAAGAAGTAATAATGTGTTTCTCCATATCACTTAAAACGACAGTGTTGGCGTTTATAAGCACTGGACATTAAAAAAAGGTATTCCTGATACTCAATTAAATGATACTCAATTGACATTTCTAGGATGAATGGTCAAGTTGACACGTTCAGGATTGAAACAAAGGACCTAAGTAACACCTAATGCTAGTAGCAAGTGCTTAACTCATCGAGCTACTGTACGGACCACTAGGAAGGGACTGATAAAACCAATTACTACGGAATGTTATGGTAGACGTTTTTTGTGTAGTGTACTGCTTTTATTTGTTTAGATTCTAGACACTCGTGTCTGAAGAGTGTAGGTTGTGGGGTTTCCGTGCAGCAGCAGCCATGTTGTCCGACTCAGCCGGGAACCTTGGTCATCAAACTCTTTGCATGTGGGCAAGCAGGAAAGTGTTGGGGCATTGTGGTGCAGCAATGGTCTCCTGAGGGCACTGACATGGTATCACTTATCTCTCTGCTGTGAATGTGCATTCAGCGCCGGTGATTTGGACTGTTCTGTCCACCCATCTTTATGCATTTCTTTACTGGTAGCCAAGGCTAAGGGGCCTAGTTGTTTGAAGGTAATCACAATCCAAGATGGCCGCCTTCTGTTGGTCTTCTGTGTCCTGCAGCCCAACTCTGGGTGGAGAATTTAGGATCATGGAATACTTCCTGTGTTGAACTAGACACACAAAAGTAGAAATGCTTGCAATTTGTCTAACAAATGGCACTCACTTGGGGTAGAACTCCAACCCATCGTTCTTTTTCCCACCTGTTCCACCTCAGATTAGGCCCAGCCATATGCAAATTAGTCTTGGTCTTGCTCCAATAGGAAGAGTCCAGCGCATACTGCCAAGCCAGGTCCTCTCTGAATTGGAACACAAGCAGCCCAAGACCTTGTTTTGTAGAGGACTTGGAGAGGAGTTTAAAGACAAGCTCATTCATTGAGTCCGTCCATCAACTTTTGCTGTAATAATGGATTTGGGACTGCTATTGAACACTGTCTATAAGAAGGCATAGGTCAGAATAGCCCTGGTTCTAGAATTTTCTAGTTGCAGGGAGCGCTAGAGCTTTTGCTGGGAGGCCAGAAAGAATTCCTGAGAAACATTAAACTTCTAATAGTGAAGAATCCATGCAGATCTGTTCTACTCAAAGAGCGCTTTAAGAGACTGAGAGAACACCAGAAGTAAAATTCACTCTGTATGTATTGGGGCTCTTCGGAAGATCTAGTCTGAGCTTGTCCCAAATGGCCACAGAGGCCGTTGAGAAAGCCCAAACTCCGTCCTTTTAAAAAGGGGAAAGGATGAGAGAACACTGAATTCTCTTCACTGGCTCTAATGGAGATTCACATTCCTTGCAGTTTCTACTTCCAGCAGGACTGGCCTTAGCGCTGGTGGCACAGGGATCAACACTATTTTTTGCCCCCATGACCACCTCACCAGATTTCCTCACTACCACCCTCCAACAGTGCCCCTCATCTCTCCATAGCCCTCTCTCACATGAATTTCATTTGCTTTAAAGAGCAGGGAATAGGTAATGAAAGAAGTGGGGGGAGGGGGAACATAACGTCCAAATCTATATTATGCAGTTTGCATGCAGCTCTTTGATGACAGATCATAGATCAATGCATATTAGTTTTGTAACTTGTGAAATGCTGTAACAAAAGGATCTCTGTGACAAAAGCAGTAATCTACTGAGCTATCCACAGAAAATGCAGGTCTGTGATCTGCATGGCACACGTTCTTAGCAGCCGGCATATTAACCCTCTGCACTACTTTATGATGAGTCAAAACTGTCACTAGACAAAACTCCAGTCTCTCTCCAGCAAGAACCTTAAACACAAGAGTTATCTTGACATTTTTGTTGCTGCCTTACAATTGTTAGACACACAAAGAACTCTTCATCATTGCTTTTAAAACCATAATTTATTTCTAAACACAGCGCCCCATCTGAGGTCAGCACCAGGTGTGGCTGCACATGTCACACGGCCCTAATGCCAGCCATGACGTCCAGTCTGCCTAGTCTTCCAGGGGGAAGATCTTATGAGGCATTCGCTCTGCTGGATTGTGGAGCCAGTGGTTTGTATAAGAACAACAATTGGGTGATGGAAAAAAGTACTCCATGGATCCTTGGTCTTATCCTGAGCAGGTTCAAACTCTGGATAGTTCTCCGCTGGTCTCAGCTCAGTCAGTGAGATTTTGAATCCCAGAGTGCTAACTTTGGTGATCATAAAGTTTTGGTGTATTTTATAATATTCAATTCAAATAGCTTTATTTCGATAAACAAATATCATAAAAGCAGGATTATCATAAAAACAGTAAAAAATAAAACAATGATATACAATAGATCCAAGAACCGTTTAGATGTAGTTGTTTTGTTAGTAAAATTACAATTTTATACTAATACCCAGACAAATACCATTTATATACTTAATAATTTTAATAATTTTTAGCAGATTGTAATAAATAAATTTGATTAAAAAGAGAATAAAAAAAACATACTTCATATACAGCTATTTGATGTCGTTTAAAAGAATAAGAATATGGGAAAAACCAACACAGGGGGCACAATCACATTTCCAATTTCATTTTACACCTCCCTGCGCAAAAGTTTAGATCTAATAAACCAAATACAACCAAGATACTTCGCCAAACAGCATACAAAAAGAGCTCTAGGGTCTGATTTCAAGATCCGCAGGGCAGTAGTGTGAGCTGTAGTGCCCAGTTGTCTACAAATTGGTTTAAGCCACTTTGATCTGGCCCTTGAGTATGCTGGACACACAAACATGAGGTGAGCCACACTCTCTTTTGGTGCCTCGCAGCAAGGGCAGTCCGCGATTGTCTGGCACGGGGGGCTCCATTTTGCAGTAAGCTCACGTACCAGAAGAGAGCCCACTCTGAACTGTATGTAGAGTGCCCTATCTCTTGGGATTTGGATAAAATCAAGGTACGGCTCTATAAAAATATGTTGTTTAAACTGGTAGAATTCGTCTGCCATCCTCCCCAGATTTGGATTGCTGAGTTCCTGCATAAAAACCCAAAGCCAGTATGCTTTTTTAAGCTCATCCTTACTGGGCGGGTTCTGGCCTTCCCAACAGCTTCTGAGACCCAAAGTGAGCATAAGTTTCTTGACGTTATTGAGCCAGCTAACCCTATGGTTACAATCCAGGCCAATTACCTCCTTGAGTGCGGTGGTATAGCTAGCAAGTTCAGGGGTTCGTAACAAACGAGCCCAGAAAAGCAATGGCCTTAGTCTAGCAATGTCTTTAAAAGAACGTCTTCCCATGTCGCTCATCAGAGGCTTGAGCGGGACATTACAGGGGAGGCTCACAAGCTCTCTCAAGAACTTATGTTCCGAACTGCTGATCTCTTGCATATTGTTAAACCCCCAAAGTTCCGCACCATACAGGGCGGAACTTACTGCCCTTGCTGCATAGATCGTGAGCGCTGGGGCAACAGGTCTGCTACATGAGCGACGATGTTCTCTGCCTATTGCCCCAGTCACACGCCTATGATTCAAAAGCATCTTATTAATATGGGGTTTCCATTGCATTGTATCGGAGAGGCGAATACCCAAATAGTCAAAAGTGCTAACTCTTTCTAGAGATGTTCCACCCAAGGAAAAGATGTGCCTAAAGGGCTTATAGGGGTTGAATGTCATTAGTTTCGTCTTTGTGGTGTTAATAGTCAACCCTCTTAATGAACAAAAAAGATGATACCTATCTAAGAGCTTCTGCAACCCGACTGGGGTCTTAGAGATCAACAAGGTATCGTCAGCGAAGAGGAGTGTAGGTATCCTATCTCCTGCCAGGGCCGGGGCATCAGATGGAATTTCCTGAAGAAAACTAACCACCCCATTCACATATAAAGAGAACAGGGTGGGGGCCATAACACAGCCCTGGTGTACTCCTCTATTCACTGAGATTCTTTCAGTTTTCTGTTCTTGTGACCCCCATCTCACTTGGGCATAATTGTCCTCGTGCAATCGGACAAGCAGATTCAAAATAAACACAGGCATACCCATCTCAGCCAAAATTTTCCATAGTTGGTCCCGAGGGACCAAATCAAAGGCTGTCTTTAGATCGATGAAGGCAAGATAGAGACTGCCTCCACCTATCACGACTACCTTCCAATAAATAAGAAGGAGCCTAAACACCTGGTCCATTGTTCCAGTTTTGGACCTAAAACCCGCCTGATATTGGGAATGAATGATCTCATCCTCGGACCAAGAGTGAATCCTCTGGAGCAATACCCTGCCAACTACTTTTTGGATAGCATCTATCAGGCTAATTGGTCGATAGTTGGCAGGGACCTCCCTGGCCCCCTTCTTGAAAATAGGCACCACTTCAGCTCCCTTTCATGTCTCTGGTATGGGGAAGCCATTAGCAATAGACTTGATTAGGAGCATGATATATTTCGCCCAGTTACTGAGACTCGCACGAAATAAGTCCCCTGGGAGACCATCCGTTCCCGGGGCTTTTGAAGGTGTTATTTTATTAATTGCTGCTGTCACTTCATTTAAATTAAAATAATCTGTAATACTAGGAGTTGGGCAAGTAATTAACTGGACACAGGATCCTCCCTTGTGTGTTGTAGTTGTCCCAGTGTATAGATTCCTAAAGAGATCAAACCAGTCTTGGCTGGATATATGGTTGGGAATTACATATGTATCATTCCTATTAGCCCCCCTAACAAGGTTCCAGAAAGAGTAGGCATTGTTTTCCAGACTTGCGTCTTTTAGGTTCTGCCAATGCGATTTGTCCCAATCTAATTTTGCAAGTCGCAGCGTTGCCTTGTACTCCTTCCTAGCACATTGGACGCAGGAGATATTTTTACTTTTAATAGCTATGACTAAAGCCTTCCTTTTCTGTCTGCAAATTTTTGAGAACCAGGCATAACTGCTTTTTGTGCAAGCTTTTGCAGATCTGTGGTTAGCGGTAGTCATAAACAGGGATCCCAACTGTTCTACCATTCTTGTGTAGACATCTAGCACTTTCTGTGGGGCATCAAGGTTAAGGGATGCTTCTTGTAGGTCTATTAGGTTTTCAACCAGTAGGCGATTGATTTCAGCCATCTTGACTTCATTAACGACTACTTTAGACCACTTAAGATGCCTCCTACTATTTGAGGGAACTATTTCCTTGGTCATCAGGTTCTTAAATGCCTCAGAGACTGGGCCAGGAGAGGACCAAAGGAGTTTAGTGCTCAGACAAAGAGGATTGTGGTCGCTGTCGATGGATGGGACAACTTCCATATCAATTATACTTCTCCACAGTCTTATATCTATTAAAATATAGTCAATGCGAGATGGGCAACTAATTCTATTGTACGTGCAAGCCCCACCAGGATCTGATATTGTTCTGCCATTTGCAGCCCTTAGCCCATATTCCAGGACAAGTGCATTCAGCTGTATTGCAACCCGTGACCATTTTTTGATGGGGGGAATACTTAGGGGGGGAATACCCCACCTAGTATCATCCTCCTCCAGCCCCATCATGTCTCCCGAACTAAGGGGTTCGAACGTATAGTTAAGGTCTCCCGCTATCATAAGGAGCGAGTCGGGGTGGCATTTAGACAGCTCTTGCTCCAAAGAAGATACAATAGGTGAAGAGGTACCCCCTTTTGTCCCTCTCACGTACACATTAAACAGTTCAAGAGGTGTGGCTCCTTCCTTCCCACTTATAGTAACTCTCATTATATCAGGGCTTGCACAATTATGATCGATGATTCTATAACCCAAAGCAATATTAACCCAGGCCATCAGGCCTCCTGAGGGACGTCCTTTCCCCAGGGAGACAGCTGGCAGAAAGAAGCATGTATACCCAGATTTATACAGGGGAACTAAGCTCCAGGTTTCCTGGAAGAGGCAGATGTCTTGGCCTTCTATTAGCCTGTTCCAGTCGGGTAAAAGCAGCTTACTACCAAGACCAGCTATATTCCAGGAGATAATCTTGAGCTGCGAGTGTGGAATTACAAGGGCCGCCTCACATGAGGGTGTCACTTGGGGTTGCAATGATGGATCAGATCTAACAACAGAGGTTACCCTGTTTGGTTCTATAAGTTGGTTCCTCAGATTGTCAATATTACATCAATATTAAAGTTATTAAAGGAATTTGTCGACAATTGACCAGGAACACTTAAGGGATAATATATCTTCACCCAGTTACACTCTAATCTTAGGAGTTCCCTGGCTTGCCAAACACAAACACTAAATCACTTGGTTAACAAGGACAATCTGTTTATGCTCCCAATACTGTAACGACAGCTGTTACACCTTAGGGAAGTATTAATCTCCCAAAGAGAGCCTCATTGTAATGCTACAGAACTATAATATGGTAAATGTTCTTCTACCCTTACTTGCTCTGTATTAATAATTTTCTGATATTTTTGAGGAGCAAAAGGA